>NC_089590.1:18813207-24349669 GCF_019320115.1 Miscanthus floridulus
TGAGGATGTTCCAAAAACTGCATTCTCTACAAGATACGGTCTGCATGAGTATCTTGTTATGTCTTTTGGATTGACCAATACCCCCGCACACTTCATGTATTTGATGAATTCGGTGTTTATGCCTGAGTTGGACAAATTTGTGGTGGTATTTATAGATGATATCTTGGTCTATTATGAGAATGAAGAAGATCATGTTGAACATTTGCGAGTGGTTCTCACTAGATTGCGTGAACACAAGCTTTATGCAAAGTTCAGCAAGTGTGAATTCTGGCTTCGTGAGGTGCCTTTTCTCAGACACGTGTTGTCCAATGGTGGAATTATGGTGGATCCCACCAAGGTGCAAGAAGTGTTGGACTAGAAGGCTCCAATCTCGGTGCATGAGGTTCAGAGTTTTCTAGGATTGGCTGGCTATTATCGTCACTTCATCCCAAATTTCTCTAAAATAGCCAAGCCTATGACTCGGTTGCTGCAAAAAGACATGAGGTTTGTCTAGACTTCCGAGTGTGATGCGGCTTTTCACACCCTGTGCACCCTTCTAACTTCATCTCCGGTTCTGGCGCAATCGGATATCGAGAAACCTTTTGATGTGTTTTGCGATGCATCAAGTATAGGTGTAGGAGGTGTTCTTATGCAGGAGGGTAGAGTCATTGCTTATACCTCTCGCCAACTTCGGAAGCATGACGTGAACTATCCTACGCATGACTTAGAACTCGCTGCAGTTGTTCATGTTTTGAAGGCCTGGAGACATTATTTGCTTGGCAATGTGTGCAACATCTACACAGATCATAAAAGTCTTAAGTACATCTTCACTCAACCTGAGTTGAATATGTGTCAGAGAAGATGGCTCGAGTTGATCAAGGATTATAACCTCCAAGTGCACTATCATCCTAGCAAGGCAAACGTCGTTGCGAATGCCTTAAGCAGGAAATCTCATTGACACTCTTTGATTGAAAGTGACCTCCATTTGTCAAAACTCCTACATCCTATAGTCCTTCACAACATCACTGTCAGTTGTACTCTACAGAGTTGAATTATCAAGCTACAGAAGATAGATCCAGGTGTGTTCCACATCAAGCGCAAGATAAAAGAGCAAGAAACCAAGCATTTTTGGGTAGATGAGAATGACGTGTTATGGTTCAAGGATAGGTTAGTGGTTCTGAAGGATAGAGAGCTTAGAAATCAAATCATATCCAAAGCACATTCCTCAAAATTATCTATTCAACCTAGTAGTAGCAAAATGTATCATGATTTGAAGTCTCGCTTTTGGTGGACCAAGATGAAGATAGAGATAGCCGCTTATGTGGCTAGGTGTGACACTTGTTGTCGAGTTAAAGCTATACACATGAAGGCTGGATTGCTTCAGCCACTCTCTATTCTAGGTTGGAAATGGGAGGAGATAAGTATGGATTTTATTGTTGGACTCCCTACTACTCAAAGGAATTTTAACTCTATTTGGGTGATTGTAGACCATCTGACCAAGTCTGCACACTTCATTCCTATCCACATTGATTTTCGTCCAACTGACTATGCGGAGTTGTACTTCAATCAGATAGTCTGACTTCATGGGATACCTTGCACTATTGTCTCTGATAGAGGACCATAGTTCACTGCTCGCTTTTAGGAGCACCTACACGGATTATTGGGAACTAAGTTAGTAAGAAGCTCTGCCTATCATCTACAAACCAATGGGCAAACTGAGCGAGTGAATCAAATCTTAGAAGATATGTTGAGAGCATGTGTCATCTCGACTAAGGGTTCATGGGAAAAGTGGTTGCCCCTAGCTGAATTCTCTTACAATAATAGTTATCAAGAGAGTATCAAGATGGCACCGTTTGAAGCTTTGTACGACTGGAAGTGTAGAACCCCGATGAATTGGGTCAAAGCCAGTGAAAGGAGATATTATGGAATTGATTTTGTTCAAGAAGCTAAAGAACAAGTCCATACTATCCAAACCCATATGGCCGTAGCTCAAGCTAGGCAAAAGAGTTATGCTGATCCCCATAGAAAACCTATTAAGTTCGAAGTTGGAGACTTCGTTTATCTAAAAGTCTCACCCATGAAGAGTGTCCAACGCTTTGGTGTGAAGCAAAAGCTTATGCCAAGACATGTCGGTCCATTTCAAATCATTGGACAAAGTGGTAAGGTAGCATACAAGATCCAATTACCTCCTGAGATGAGTGCTATCTTCAATGTCTTTCTTGTATCTTAGTTGAAGAAATGTCTTCGTGTCCCTGAAGAGAGAGTTCCACTGGGGGATATCGAGTTAAAATCTGATTTGATGTTTGAAGAAAAACCGGTCCGAGTAATGGACACTCAGGAGCGAGTGACTCAGAGACAGGTGGTCAAGTTTTACAAGGTCATGTGGAGTAATCAGGGTAGTGAACGCGATGCAACGTGGGAAAGAGAAGATTATTTGAGGGACGGTTATAAGGAATTCTATCAACAATGGTACGCTTGTCAAATCTCGGGATGAGATTTTTATAAGGGGAAGGCTGTAACACCCCAGGTGTTTGGCTTCCACATTTGCACTTGCATTTCATAAACATGAGCATCATTCATCCATTCATGAGCTTAGATTATCTAAAACATGCTTCTGAAACATTGCAACGTATTGTTATATTCCATGTGTGTTTGTTTTAGAAAATGAATAGGGTGCAACCCTCAAGTGCAACATGTGCAACACACTTTAGTGAAACATGGTTAGCTAGTACAATGCCACAAACTCATGAAACATGGTTTTGAAACAGAAGTAACAAAGTCACTTGTTTTTCCTTGTTTCAATACATGTGATGCTTGATTTTGGTGTGACCAATGTGTGGTGTGGTTAATTATCCTCTCAAGCAACTTAGTTATACTTATAATGTCATTAGGAACAATGTTCATGTTGATCATTTTGCCTAATTAAGTTTCCAAGTCATGGTTTGACTAGTGTTGACCTCTAGAGTTCCTTGGTTTGACTGTTTAAAAAGTATAGCTTAGATTGTTTGCATGTCTGAGCAACCTAAATCAAAGTTGTAGCAAATTTTATAAGTAACAAACTTTGTTTAGGAGCAAAGTCATGAAAATGTGCAAGACATGCTCAAATAGGGCCCATAAGTCAGAAATCAGTGCTGTTCCAGCACTTAGAAATTTTCTAAGTGCTGGAGCTGGTTTCCAATTTCAAGAAGGGGACTTTGGAGCCTTGTAGATGGAAATCCATGGCGAATTAGCTCAAGCTCATGTTGATTTCATTGGAGTACTCACCTAGTTCTATCACATAGTCCAACTAGATTAGCATTTGGCTGAGTCGATTAGGAGATAATCACCGTCGAAGATCGCCTGTCAGTCAGCTCCATCAGGCTTGATGGCCGTTCTATCAGGCCGGTCATGGCCGACCAAGGCCAGAGGGTGGACGCTGCATGGACGCCACGTGCCCGGCTTGCCCTAACCATGATGCATGCTAGCCGGCAAGATGTGGAGGATGCCCTGTTGCCTCTCCACTCACCCACACGCGCCCTGCCTCCCACTCGCTCGCCCTCTCTTGCGAAGCCGCTGCTCGCCATTGCCGATGCCGCCAGCTTTGCCACCGCTGCTCGCCTTCGACACTGCACCATTGGCCGATCCATCTCGGCCATCACCGCATCTTCCTCCACTCCATCTCCTAGACCTCTCGCTCTATCTCTTTGACCCTTTGGTAAGGACACATTTTGGTTTTCGCCGCCGTGGACTTCACCGGAGTGCGCTGTGCATACGGTTCACGTGGTCATAGCACTTCACCACACCATGCACTGTCTCTTCCTCTGGTCCGACACTACGCTAACTTGCAGATGCTCTGGTAGGAATAGCTAGAGTCACTACCGAGCGTGCGCTTGGGAACACACCGTTGCGCCTCACTGTGCCCGCCATGGCTGCGAGCATGAGCTCACCGTGGCCGGCCGCCTCTGCACCTTTCCTGCCTCTTCTAGTGCGTGCATGAGGACCCATATGAGCCATAGTGTCTCCCTCAAAGACATAGTCCTAGGATTCACCGCCATTGAGCCGGAACCACAATGCCGCCATGATGCTCTGGGCGCCACCGTGTGACCGTGCGTGTGGCCAGGCTCATCGGCGCTACCCTAGCTGCTCTTACCCTAGGTCACCTCTGCATTAGGTCTCCATATAGCTCTAGCACCTTTCGCCGGGTTATATCATGGCCGAGACTGGCGGGCGTGCCATCGGGCATCACCGCTGTCCGCCATGGCCGCCACCGTCCATGCTCCGAGGAACCATCCGCCGTGCCCCATACCTCCGCTGGTGCGGTTTGGCTCAAAGATGGTGTCGGTGATGATGCGACCACCAGAGCCCTCCGCGGCGGCGAGGAAAAGCTTGCCGGAGCACCACGGCAGTTCCCTCCCCTGTTTTCGTGTCGCTGATGCGCGGGCCAGCTGACAAGTGGACCCCGCCTGACAATGACTGAGTATTCAAAGGATAGTTCAAATAACTCAGATTTGATTGCTATTTTGTAAAAATTGTATCTCCAGTTTTGTAAATCCAAATTGGGTGGTTCCAATTTTGTTAGGATCATGGTGAAGTGTAGTATTTTGGAAAAATATAACATGAACACTTGTAGTGGAATTTTTGGAAGAATTAAATTGAAACTTGAAATGTGTTTTGAAATGAATGCAAACTTGTTTAAATTATATCTTGAGTTCCTGTGCTCCAAAAATTATGAAATTTTTTGGTAAGCTCTTCTTGTTGAGTGGAAGCTCTGGTAAAAATTTGAGAGTCATTGCATGTATGGTTTTTGAGTTATAGATTTTCCTTTTATCATTGAATGATCCTTGTGTGAATTTTAGTAATTTATCTATAAATCTAATGGCCATGAAATTTATTGGAGGATGTCCTAGTAACTTAAGGATGCTAGGAAAAATATAAAATTTGTTGCTTGACACTTTTTACTAGGGTTTCCTAATTATGTCATTTTAAGCCTTTATGCCTTGTCATTTTTGTGTAGGATGTTATACTTGCTCAAATGATGTGACCTTTTTACAGTAGTCTACTTAGAGCATGTAGTACATACTGTAATTTTTGTAGATTAAATGGTGCAGTTTTCATATATGTTTGTCATTCCTCTTAATTAATTAAATAAATTAAGAAAGGCATTAAAAGAAATGAATTGGGAGTGAACACTTTATTTTTTGGTGTTCTTGTGATATGTGTGATAAGTGAGTAAAGTTGGTTTTGTCCAATTATATGTTTACAACATAAGTTAATAAATATTTCCTTGCGTTGTCTTTCTGGACAGTTCTCGGGACTTTACAAAGTTCCCCATGATATTTTGGTTTGCTAGGAAAGTGGTGAATACAAAAGTTGTAGATAAATTATGTATCAAGCTCCTGTCAAAATTTGGTGGCATTTGGCCTAGTAGTTTAGGAGCTACAGTCATTCAAAGTTGGATTATAGTTTTGCTTGCTCTCTGTCTTGTTTAGACTTGATTCTGTAGTTCTGTAAATTGGACCTGGTAAAGGTTAGAATCATGCCTTGAGGTTTGAAAATGAATTGTAGGCAATTTCATAAGCTTTCCAAATTGTCTTGTTGCCTATCATTTAGATTTGTAGATCTCCGGTTATGATCAGTTTACTGTACCACTATATAAGTTCATATTTTGCTGAAATACGAACGTGTGTGTGTATGCTTAGTTGCGATGTTCTTGTTGATTGTTTAGTTGCTTGTCTAACTTGAGAACATGCTTAGGTGCAGTTGCTAGGTCCTTAACTAAAGATGAGCAATTGTACATTAGGTTGTATAAACTTGGTAAGTTAAAGTGTTTTGAATAGAGCTTAAGTCGGAAAATGCGGACTGCAGTAAGCATGTGCATTCCCCGAGCATTTCTAACTTCGTTCATGTGCATCTATTATATTTATCTTGCGCATACATGCAATAGGTGTGCCAGAGGGAGCGACGCTTTTGGACTTCAAGGGAGCGAGCCAGGAGGAGGAGCCCGAGGTTCAGGCAATCGATGAAGCAGCCATCGAGGAGGAGTTGCCCAAGTGCTCTGACCACCACCCGTCCTCTTTCCTGAAAGGCAAGCCCCGGAGCATATTAAGTCTCCCATGTTTTTACAAATATCTTGAGTATCTTTTATTCGTTGATGATGCATTAAGTATAGGAATTGGTTGGAACCAATTGTTGCATTATATATCTATCCTTGTCTAGATATCGCACTTGAATCCTAATTAAGTTCACGAACAGACTAAATGCTTAGCCATGCTTAGTGCGGTAGAAGTCGGGTGATTCCTGTCACCTATGAGCTTTAGGATGAGGTGGATCATAGTTGGCTATATTTGCTATCGTGGAAAAGAACCATGTTAATAATGAATTAAGACCGGGCGGAGTCTTATGTAGGTTTGGACATAGTGACTCCGTCTGTGTCGTTTAAGGACCGATACGCTGTATGTCCTTATGTCATGTTGAACGCATCCTAACATTTAGCTGGCCGGATAACTCGTTCCAACCACGAAGCCTAGTAGCTTGATTTAGGCCAGGGATGTGAGCAGTTGGTCGCTATCTGGATGGCAGTAAGGATGTGTGGAGAGCCATTGGTGTAAGCCGAAGGGCAGGTTAAGTCATCGAGCACTCATGGCAGAGTGGTTCTCTAATTTGTGGCACTAATCGGACTCGCGACTCCTGAATTGTACCAAAGGTTACTTGTTTGTGACCCTGATGGGGGAAGCAGGGTTTGTGTTAGGAATACCCCTCCAGCTAGATAGGAATCGATTCGAATCACCGTCTCTCCCAAATAGTGAGAACTTGATGTAGCAGCGGCAACGTAGATTCAATTAATTTAACGATATGGTTAAATGGATGATGATGATAAGGTTGCCACGATTTATACCTGCTATGGTTATTAATGTTTGCATCTTAATCAAATGATTGCTTAATACATGTGCTAATATAGATGATAGGTTAATGGCTAAAAGTCACTGCTAGTTCAGGTTAAGAGTTGATCATTTTTACTTATGCTTTCCCACAAAAAGAAAGTGTCAGCCAGATCCACTAAATTAAGCTATGCATGATCCTTGGTGTCATTTATTTTGGTTTCTGACGGGTAAGTCTAGCTGAGTGCATTCTGGTACTTAGGGTTTATTCCCTCTTGTTATAGATGACCTTCTTTATTAGGGCTTCTATAAGTATTGTCTCCACCCAGCGGGTGACGAAGACTAGATCACGGGCATGATCTCTGTTTATGTTATCCGAATGCTTTTGTGGGTTGTGATCAGCAAACTGGTACTTGTATTTGAACTCGGGTGTGTGAGTTAAACTATTTACTTCCGCTACTTTACAAGACTTGTTTTGTAATAACGCTAACTCTGAGGTGTTGTAATCTATTCGCAAACCGTTTGTGAAATGTTGTAACATGTGATGTGTTATGTTGAATTACTGTGATCTTGGTTGTATGCAAGTTGGTTTGAAATCCTTTGTGGTTTCAGTTGACTACCAGGTTTATATGGGCTCAAGTGCGAGAATTTGATTGTTTCGGCGATTGTTTTTGTACTTGTGCTCTTATAAATTGGTCGGTTCTGTGACACGTGGGCCCCCTCTATCAGCAACTGCGATTTAGGGTTTTTGTTATTTCTTTTATAGATTTTTATGCTAACTATGGAAAATCATAAGTTGAGTTGTATATGTCCAATTTTGGTGAACCAAATTTTGTTGGATTCCTCATGAAGTGTAGTATTTTATGAAAATATGAGATGTACAGTTTGTAGTACTTTTATTGGTGAAAAAATAGCTAGATAAGTGCTTTTTGAATGTTTACAATTTTGTAAAATGTGTAACTTGAGCTAGGGATGTGATAAAATTGTGATTCCAATTTTTCTGGTCTTGTGTTGATAAGCTCTAGCTAGGTAAATGTTAAACTTGCAGTAAACTTGATTTAAATAGGGTTTTTCTATTTATCTATTAATAAATGGTGTTTTCTAAGGAAAATTATAGGGATAAAAGTAAGTAACATATTACCATGAATTTTTTTGTACAGTATTATGGCACTAGTAGAAAGCTAAGAAAAATATAGAATCTATTGTTGGACACTTTTCTATAGGGTTAACTATTTTCACTATAATAAACCTTGCTAGCTTGTCATTTTTGTAGGGGATGTTATACATGTCCAAATGGTATGAAAATTTTACAGTAGTCTATTGTGAGCACATGGAAGCTATTGTAATGTTATGAGAATTTGTTGTACACATTTGGTTTATATTTGTTATTTCCCCTAATTATCAAATTAAATTAATAAAGGCATTTAAATAAATAAATTGTGCTTGACCATGATGTTTTCTATGGTGCTTGTGGTACATGTGAACTGTTGATGTTAATAGTAAGGCTTAGAAGCAATTGGTTGTATGCAACTAATTAATTATTGCTTTATAATTCAAATAGATGGCTGCATGCATAGTTTTGGTTGAGTGGATAATTTCATGTTGATAATGGTATTTTCTGTAAAACTTGTTAACAACAAAGTTGTAGACAATTTCATAATATTTCCAGAATGTCACCAACCATATTATTCTGATGTGTATAACTCTAGTTATGGTTCAAATAAGTAGCTGCTATTTTGTTGTTCAGAAAATAAATTGCAGAAGTGTTTGCTTAAGTAATAGAGAAGAGACATACACCTACTCTGTAGAATATGATGCACTTGTTAGTACCTTAATACCATGCTGTTGAAAATACTTATGAAGATGCATTCATCATGTTTTATCATATTATACGTGTCATCATACATGCATTCACGATATCTTATTCCATGCTCATGCATATTGGATCAACCGAGGAGAAAACATTGCTGGAATTCAATAAAGAAGAGGAAGGGGATCAATAGGAGACTCCTCTAGCCACAACTCTAGGAGAAGAGGAGCAGACTCCCAAAGAGCTCCCTGAGTTCCCAGATTGCCGACCCACCTCTTTCCTCAAAGGCAAGTCCCGGAGCATTCTAAGTCTCCCATTGTTTTACAAAATATTACTTGAGTCCTTTATGTTTGATGCAATATGTTATAAGAGTTGGTTGGAAACACTTGATGCATAGAACCACCTTGTCCAGTTACATATACCTTTAACCCTATGTAGGTCGAGGATCGAATATATGCTCAGCCATGCTTAGACAGATAGAAGTCGGGTGATTTCCTGTCACCTGCAGTGGATACCAAAGCACGGTCGGCTATATTTGCTATCGTGGAAAAGAACCATGGGGTAATGTAAATGGAGGCTGGGTGGAGTTTATGTGTAGGTTGACTCATGTGATTCCGTCTGTGCCGATTAAGAACCGTACCATTGTTGGAGCTTCTAACAAGATTGAACGCATGCCTATCACTTAGCTGGTTGGATAACTTGTTCTGACCATGAAGCCGAGTAGCACGACTCAAGCTGGGCCCCGCTTTGTAAAAGTGCACACTCTAGATGGTAGTAAGGATGTGTGGGGAGCCAAACATGAGCCCAAGGGTAGGCCGGGCCTAAACATCCTGGTAGCTAGTTGTCCCTGATTGTGCGGCGCTGGGCGAACCCATGAAATGTAGACTTGAGTTATACCAAAGGTGACCGTTGGTCTGGTCTACCTAGGTTTGTGTTAGGAATAAATTCCCAACTGGTTGAAACCGATTCGAATCGCCGTCTCTCCCGAATAGTGAGAAACTTGGCTAGTCCCAACATCGTAGTAATTGTATTATGAAATGTGATGGTTTGGATAAACATGGAAATTACTACACCTACTATGGTTATTATTGCATGTTATCAAATGATATACCACATGTTTGACACATGATAGTTGCTAATCTAGAGATGAATAGCTATAATTACTTGATGACCAAAGCATAATTGTATAACTGAGTTAATTGCTTTTATGCAAAAAGTTGTCATGCTACCTCCACTTATAAAGCCTTGCATAATCCTTGGAGTCAATTTATTTTTGGTTTATGATGGGTAAGTCTAGCTAAGTACCTTCTCGTACTTAGAGTTTTATTCCCATTGTTGCAGATGGTATAGTCTATCATGGCTATTGCAAGAACTGCTTCTATCCCATCGTGGATGAGGAGTGAGCCTTGGATAGGCACCTTTAATAATCCCTCTTACATGCTTTTGTGGATTGTGATCATGCGTTGGCACTGTATTTGAACTATGTTGACAAATGCTAGTTTCAAACTTTAATTTGCTTCCGCTACTATCTATCGAACTTGGTTTGTAATAACTCTATGTCATACTCTAATGAATGAATTGTATATATGAACTTTATGTAACATGTGACATGTATGTTGAATCATGTATGATCTTGGTTGTATGTGGATCATTTATCGAGACCCATCATGGTACTTGATGGACTACCAGGTTTATATGGGCTCAAGTATAACAGTGCGACCGCTTGCGACTGCCATTGTACTTGTGCTCTTATAAATTGGTCGGTTCTACGATAGACAAGGCTGCTAAGGTGGCAGCATTAGCATCTGCAGGTGTTGAGGCAGACAAAAAGTCCCTAGAGATATTGCCATTGGCTACGCACCTGCAAGGAATATCGAGTTAAACAATTGGTGGAAGTCTAGATGCTAGTGGTGGATTTAATTGTAGAAATACCAAACTAGTGAAGCGTGAACTGACCTAAATAGTGAGCACCCAACGGTGAAGTGAAAGCCCTAGAGGTAGGTGGAAACATCGGACGAGCTTGCTGTGGAATTGGTTGTACATTGTCATGACACAAGGTTTGTTTTGAGGAAGTTGAGTATATGCATAATGAATGAAACTTTAAATAAGAAAAGATAAGTGGGAGAGCATACCAATCACAGAGCCACTGGATGACCTCAAGTAGTAGTGGTAAAAGTGCTAGTACACATAGTCGAAGTTCTGCTTGAGCTAACCGTAAGCCTGAGCCTGTGCTACAACATCAGAGCAAAGCTAAGCCACCTATCCTTCCTAGCTGGTCATTTAGGATATTCATTATGGCCATAACTAGATCAACAAAGCTCTCCTGAAGGTACCACTCCTACTTGGCAAAGCTTACATCCAATCCAACATAGACTAGACTGAGTGTTTCCTTTAACCGAGTGTGGAGGCGCTCGAAGATGGAACAAAGTAGTTCTCTGGTGGCATCCACATGCTAGCACCCTCTCCAATTGTAACTGCAATAGGCAGCAATGGTGGAACCATGGTAGGAGGTGAGTTCTCTCACTGCAAGAAACCCTTCTTGTTGTAGAATGGCCGAAAAGACTTGTGCAAAGTCTCATCAACCCCCTATGAAGCTGGTCTTGCTGTGAATCAATGCCATGATGTACGACTGGTAGACCAAGGCACCTGACCTATCAAGCTTGAAGTCCATCAATCTGGCAGCCATCCACTCAATCAAGTTCAGTTTCTCCCTGTTTAGAATGGCCCAGATAACTTCATAGTAAGGAAAGTGGACAACATCAGAGTTTCCCACCTTAGGCATCAGAGTTTGCCTCATCATGCTAAAAATCAGAGATGGATACCTCTTTAAGTCCTTGCTTCCCTAGGCCAATGTTTCCTAGTGAGATAGAACATGTAGGTCTCATGTTCCTACATCTGTGGAAGGCCCTTCATAGATTTTTGAGTCTTCATCTCCTCATAGTCAAGGCTAATGAGAGCAGCAAACTCTTGGAACATAGCATCGAAGCTCTTTTTGCTAGTCATCCAAGCCAAGGGCTCATCCTCAATGTCAACCTCAAGAGTGGCATAGAACTAATGGATAGAAGATTCATTCCAAATGTGCTTGAACTCCATGACCTTCTGCAAGCCTATACCTTGAAACATTTGGACCCAGCCCTTGATGCATGGAAAGGAATCTAGAAAGACACAATCAATCCATTGGCTCTCCTGCATCAGCCTCTTGATGAACTCACCCTAGAAAAGTTTGAACTGAATCTTGGTATGGAAGAAGTGAGACAAGGTGTCATTCTCCCTCTAGAAGTGTTTCATGTTGCAATCCTCTCAGAACTTCTTGGTGTTGGCCCAAGTGTAGTCCTCCTAGGATGCCGCTCCAAGGAGATTGGATGGACTCCTTGCTCCTCATAATCATTGCTGCTGTCATCAACTTCATCTTCATCAAAAGGACAATCTTCATCACTAGCCCTCCCTGCAAGACCCTTGCCATGCTTGAGTGGTTGTTCTTCCTCCTCCCTCTCCAAGTGGTCTGACTTGATGTCATCAATGGAACTAGGAAAAGAAGCCCTCTTGGATCTTCTCTAGTGCGGTGGCTTCCTCTTCTTAGGTAGCACCTCGTGCTCCCAAGAAGCCTATCAACTGCTTTGCTCCTTAGTGTGTGGTTTCTTCTTGTGTGAACCCCCACCTAAAAGCCTAAGACCAGAGCCAGACCTACAACAAGAAAACACAATTGAGGTCACAGTTGGAATAACAAAGTACTAAAGGGAATCAAGAAATATAAATGTCTATTAGCACTATGGATGGGTAATACTATGCTATTTTGTCTATATGTGATACACAAAAGGTTTGAGCAGTTATTGGTTAACAGAAGCATTAGTAAAAGTTAAAAGCATGCAACTATCTAGAGAGACAACAGAGTGTCCAAAAAGTAATGGAAGGTCTATTGAATTATAGACGCTGGACTTGAGTCCTTGCAATACACAGTGGAGCCTCCGCCAAGGATCATGGAGTGTCCATCAAATTCTTAGAGCACTCAGATATGCATCGAAGCTACAGACTCAAGTCATGGAGAGTCCACGGAATTCCACGGACCATCCAACAAGGTCAAACCGACTAAGCAACGGTTGAAGCCTAAGATTTTCTAATCCTCCAGATGTTTTGGCAGAACATTCCACCAAGGCTGATGGAGAGTCTATCATATTTCAATGTAGCACAAGATAAGCAACCACAAAAGTGTGCAACCCCAAGTTTCCTTGCTATGAGCAATTGCGACCCGTCATGAGTAACCCAAAGACTCTTCTAAGCATGTCTTAAGTGTTCCCCAAGTTGGATTTCATCAGATGTGACCTAAGGTGTAAATTGAGCAAACCCTAGCCTCATCACCCTAGGAAAGGAAAATGGAGTGGAGAATGAAGGAGAATAAGAATATTGCTTACCTTCCCATCCCAAAAGCTTGGAAGCCATGAAGATCAACCGATGGCGATGGAGAAGATAACCCAAATGCGTGTGGTGGCAAGAGTGGATGAGAAGCGAAGAAATGAAAAAGGAAACCCTAACTGCTCGGCGGCCCAACCTTTTATAGCCCATGGTTGGACAGAGAGTCCGCTACGATAGACGGAGTGTCCGCCAAGTTTATGGGCCCAGCAGTTAAGTTGCAATAGTGGTTATAGATATAGCATCAGATTATCCGACAAACCAATCAGATTAACCGCAAAAAGTCAGAAAGGAAAATTTTGGGGATCCTAGAGAGGAAAAAGTCGCCAGAAACAAAGAAGTATATAGTTATGGAAACCCCAAACTTTATGGAGCAATTCCTAATAGCTCCTCGGGAAAGCTCGAGGATGAACTTTTTCTAAGGAGGGGAGGTTTTGTAATGACCCAAGTTTGTTACATTATAGGCTCTCATTTTTATCATTAGTGGAGCACCTTACTAAGCCCTTACCGAGGTCTTGTCGGATCAAGACCTAAGAAGACCCTATTGTTCTTCGTCTAATTGAGTGGATTGAACTACAAGTCAATCCGAGTCAACAAGGACTAACCAAGTCATTGGAGATGAGTTACCTTGAACTTTAGATATACAATGATTAGGTTGTCACTATTTGGTAAATGATTGATTGGCCCCAATGCCAAACCCTTGGAACTTGGATCAAATCCCCTCAGATAGAGAATCAACGAACCATTAGGTATGTCTGCTAGACCATCCGCCAGATGCTAGAACAGCAGCAGTAAGTGGAGAATAAGCTATCCTCCACTTGCTCCTGGTCCCACATGTCATAAGCACAAAAATGGAGAGTAAGGCATCAGTCGAAGCAACCCTCAACTAAATTCACTCTCCCATTTCTCACCTTCCTCTCCCTAGAAGGCAAGAGCAAGGAAGAATTAGAGAGAGAAGGAGATTGGAGATGAAGGTGGAAGGTGAAGTGGAAGCAAACAAGCCAAGATCATCTCATCAAGCTCAAGTCATCCTCATGTCAAGTCCATGGTCATGGATAGCTCATGAGCTCTCATCTTGATTATTTGGATTTTCTCTCAAATCCTAATCTCAAATCTTTCATGCATGTATGGATCATGGAGTGTGGTGATTTCTCTTTCATCACAAAGGTGAGATTATGGCTATATGCATGATTAATCCTTGAAGATCCTCCTCGAAGCTCTTCTCATGCTATTGTATGGATCTTTACAAGATTTTCAAGAAATGGCACAAGAATCCCCTCAAGGATGGAAAGCAAGATGTGCTCAAGATTCTTCTCATGATCTTGATCATTCCATAGTTTCCAGATCTCAGAGTTAAGTTCTCATGGCTCATCCCTAAGTATTTGTCTTAAGTTCTCATGGTTAGGATCATGCACAAACCCCTAGATGCACTAGTTATCCAACACCCAAAACATAGCTAGCCTTAACCTAGAATATCCTTAAAGCTACCTTGAAAGTGTTTTGCACATGCTTGGAGGTTTGCAACCCCAAACTAGAGATCAAACCTGCCAAAACCTAGAACATAGTTTCTATTGCACAACACATTAGAGTGTCCACTGGATGCGGCGGAGTGTCTGATAAGCTTTCCTAATTTGGTAAACTCCCTAGTAGAGAAATGTTGGCAGTCACAACGACCAAATCCAACAGCCAATTATAGTCCAAAATAGGAGAAATAAACAAACTTATGACACATATGCATTTACTTTTGACCTAGTTCCACTTGTATTGGAGAAAACATGTTTTGTAGGACACATATTCGAATACAAGTGGAAAATAAACAAAACCAAGGAAAAAGACACAAACAAAAAGCATAAAGTAGAAATGCCCGAATGAAAGAAATGAAGAAGCCCACCTACACAACTTACCTAGGCAGAACACCATCGAGGACGTGACCTAGGCCTAGCTAGCAGCCCACTAGAGCAAGGTGGTGGCCAGTGAAGTAGGCCTAGGTGCGGCCGCACCGCCCCCGGCGTGCCTTGGCCCCACCTTGCTCTAGCGGTTGCATGCATGCCACCATTCATAGGCGGTTCCTGGGTGTTTCCTATTTTCCCACACCAAACTATCCTCACTCCACTATATAAAGAGGGCTAGAGCTCATTCTCAACACACAACATCATTTGGAGCCAAGCACCTCACTACCATCTCTTGTACTCTTTTAGTTTTAGTAGTACTTTTGTGAGCAAGGCAAGAGCTACTTGGAGAGCTTATCTCCTTGGAATAAGAGTGACATCTTGGTATGAATAATATTATGAAAAATTCTTCCAAAGTCATGCTCTCATATCATTTATATAGTATTGCATATGAACTAGAGTATAGTTGTCGTGTTATAATCATGATATATGAACTAGCAGGTAGTTTGTGTGTTATGATCTTCACATGTTCAATTTTATGCTTAATCATTCACATGGTATGTATGAGTAGAAGTAGGGTTAAGTTAAGGTGGCGGTTCGTCGTTCCTTCGGGTTTGCCCATATCCTTCACCTATTGATCCGTAGGGTCAGGGACCCATGGGGTATGGGTAGTTTCTTTATATGTGGGCGTGGTGCTCGGGTGCATAGCAACCTTCAGATATGGTAGTGCCCCACGCTTGAGGGGTAGTCGGTAGGTGATGACAGCCCTATCCATCCCTTGTAATCCCCCATGTTCGGGTATTGTGTAGGAGTTTTAAAGTCTCTCGCGCTTGCTGGTAGACCAGTGCTCAGAGATCTCCCCATCCATCTTAAACTTAGTTCTAACTCTAATCATAGAACTTGTATGATCATTAACTATTCTTTGCATGGCTATATTTCAACATGCCGGCTCCATGTAGGAATATTCTTTTATTCTTTCTTTTCCTTTTATCCTTGAGGTTGGCTCAGATGTGTGTCCACTATCCTTGATATACCATTTTTACCCCTGTCATGCACTATGGTCCACTATGCAAGTATGTAATCTTGTTCATGCTCATGCTAGACTCTTATACCTTTCCCACCTTTAGGAAAATATAAATAACGATACCCTGAATACTTTTGGGTGAAATGCTACAATGATAGATCTGTGCGCTTGCAGATGTTTTCTGTAATTGTTAAGAACTATTGTAGTTGGTGTTTCTTGGTGGCGTTGCTAAGATTAACTCAATCTTAGTGATGGTGTTAAGAAATACTAATAAGCATTTCTGGTGCCATTGCCAAGGATGGACTTAAAACTTCCACGCTTGGTGATTGCGCTAAGAAATGCCAACAAGCATTTTTGGCGCCATTGCCGGGGAGGGCATAGGTTAAAGAATCTAGTAGAACACAATCATGAGCACATGCATGTAATGGCAGCCATAGTTTATGCAGGCTAATTCTACTTGTTTTCTTCCTATTGTGGATGAAAATAGGATAGTGTATGAGTGGTTTTGATCTGCCGAACAACTACACCGATAGTCCAGAGGCACTCCTAAGGAAGAGCCTCATACCGCTTCTTCTTTTGCTACTCCGATAGCAGTTGAACCAGTCACCCCTGTACCATCCACTACTATTAAAATCTCCAAGCCGCTCTGTGACTATTCCAACCCCTCTATTGCCAACGTGCTCGTTGGGCCCGCTGTCAACATGGGAGCTAGAAACTTTGAGCTACGCACTAGCCTTATTATGATGGTGTAGGCAAACCAATTCTGTGGTTTGTCAAGCGAGGATGCAAGTGCACACTTGCAACACTTCATGGAGCTGTGCGACACCATAGTCATCAAAGACGTCGCACCAGCCAACATCAGGCTCTGTCTGATTCCCTTCTCCCTCATTGGGAAGGCAAAATAGTGGTTCTATAAAGAGAAGGAAGCTGTCAGTATGTGGAAAAAATGTTCCGCTGCATTCCTCATGAAGTTTTCCCCATGGGAAAAGCCAATGCCCTAAGGGGAAAATTTCAAACTTCTAGCAGACTTGAATGGAATCCATCCCCAAGGAGTGGGAAAGGCTCTAGGATTACATACAGGCCTACCCACACCACAAAATGGAGATTTGGCTCATGCTCTAGAATTTCTATGAAGGGCTCACACCCATGTCAAAGGGGCACGTAGATGCTGCTGCTGGAGGAGCATTCCTTTCCCTGACCATCGCTGATGCCACGGCTCTCATCGAGAAGATGATGGCTAATCAAAGCTAGGTAGAGGAACGCAAACAACAAAAAGGCATGCATACCATAAAGGAGATGGATATGCTTGCCATAAAAATAGACTTATTGTTATCAAGACTGAATGAAAGGTCCCACAAGAAGGAAGCCATGAAGGCCATCGTTCAGGCCATGGTCTCACAAATGACTTGCGAAGTCTGTGGTGAGGTCGGACATTCGGGGAATAACTGCCCTAAAACTCATGAAGACGCCACACACATCAACAACGGGTTCCAAAAAGGTAACAATAATGGGTGGAACAACCAGACCCGTCCACAAGGAGGTAATTCAAACTTCAACTCAAATTTCAATTCGAACTCACCTTCCTTGAAAGACTTCATCCTAGGCCAAGGAAAAATAAATGAAAATCTTACTAAAAAGTTAATGTATAATGATAAAATGATAGAAAACATAAATACAAAACTTGAAAATCTATCTTTGTCTGTTAAAAACCAACTAAGCTTTCATAAATGATCGAAACTCAAATAGCTCAAATTGCTACCGCTATACCTATCAACCATTCAGGAAAAACACCGAGGCAACATGAGAATTCACCCGAATTTGTTCATGCAGCTACTGAGCAATAAAAGAGGAGAAGTCTAGCCGACGAACTATAAACGTTGAGCCCTTGCTGAAGGTAAATCGGTAGTTATCTTTTAAAAATCTAAAAATTCAAAATTTTTAAAATTCAAAATTTAAAATTTGTTTCCAAATAAACTTTTTAGAAAAATAAAATAAAAATCATTTTCTGATAGTATACATTTTTCAGTTATCATTTCTCATTTAAAAAAAAATATTTCTAAAAATTCAAAAAATAATAAAGTTTTGTGGAAAATCAATTTTGGGAGCAAAAATTTTGAAACAGAGGAGAGCACCAACGGTCATGAGTTCAAAATGGCCATTAGAAGCAGCCAACCAAATGAGGGACTGAGCGAGCCCACCTCTGGTATAGCCACACCCTGCCCAATGCCGCTATGGCCCCTGCTCCTCCAATGACTGCTAGCCGTTGCTCCCATCCTCTTAACCTGGTGCTTCGCGTTTATAAAAGCCAAGAGCTCAGGTTGAGCTCCCCTCACCCTCACACTCTCCATTTTTCGCTCCCTCTTACTCTCACTTGCTCCACCACTTGCAAAAACATTTTTCCACAAACCTCAAAAATAAGGAAACACTACAGAAAATTCCTAAGCTCATCACCACCAAGCCAAGCTCGTGGGTTGTTCAATTTGTTTTCACTAACATAACCCTATTTGCGAGTTTTGTTGTTGTCATTTTTTGCCATGGGCAAGTTTGGGAAGAAGCCCGCTAGTGCTTTCAAGAAGGCCATGGGAGTGAGCTCAAGTTGCTCCTGGGGAAGCTCAAGCGTGCACTACACCGAGCCCGAAGATAGCCCGATGCATGAAGACGAAGAAAAGGTGCCAATGGAAGAAGAAGAGCAAGAGCAAGAGCAACCAATGGAGGAAGGCGATGATGATCCACACCTTGATTTGGAGGGAGCCTAGGAGATGCAAGCGCACAACCTCATCAAGAATTGTGAGTTCATCCACACGCCGGCATATGACCCCGACCTCCTCCAAAAGATAGGTATGGACACCGAATTTGCCACCATCTAGAAAGCTATTGGATGGGAGAATGTTACTCTCATTGACGAGCTTGGTTCTTGCCTCTTAATAATTCAATTCTTATGCTCTTTGAAAGAAGTTGAGGGTGGGATTACTTTCTGTCTTTTTGAGAAAGAATTTTATCTTACATGGAGAAATCTCAGCTCTCACATAGGCTTTAATATAAGATGCTCAATTGACTTAGATCATCCTCTCAAAGGTTTTAATCATCATGAATTTTGGAGAATGATTTCTTGTCAAAACATAGTTGGAAGTTTCAACCTCAAAATATGAATATTCATCATCCTACTTTGAGGTTCAAGCATTGTTGGATTGCCATGACTTTGTTTGCTAGGCAAGACATAAGATTTGTTTATCATGCTGAATTGCAAATTCTCTATGCCATGCTTAAAAAGATTTAAATTGCTCCTATGAAAGAAATATTTAGACATTGGTTAGAAACATTCAAGGCTTCTACATCTATCTCTTGCACAACCCTTGTGACTCATATTGCCGCTAATATTGGTGTGTTGGATGGACAAGATAGGACATACATCTCTAATCCATGCAATGATATTGATGAGCACTACATGATGCAAGGGCACCATTTGAAATATGATGATGCAGGGAACCTTGTATTTTTCTTTTTGGGAGATACAAATGAGATTCTGCTCCCTAACCTGGGATTCTCTTTGTATAAATCCCCGTCACTCACCTTCACTCTTACTGAACAAGAGGAAGCATGCATGAGTTTTGTTTCTCATAGGGGAACAAGAAGCAGGGCTAGGGACAAAGCTAGCAGCTCTCAACAACCACTAACACCGACACCGACACCACTTGTGCCTTAGGAGTTCCATATGGAGTGGTTCCCAGCCATGTAGATGCCTAGGTTCACCCCCAGGTATCAACCGGGCTAGGGACACACCCTGCAACCACATGAGGCCGGTGGATCAGGATGTCATGAGGCTAATGATGTGGCATGGGTGCATCACTCATCTGACTCCGAGAGGCTACCATCACCTGTCCATCCACCATAGTCCACTCAGACCATCGGGAGTTGGACGACATCAATACTCGCCTTGGAGGATTAGAAATCCACACAGGTGAAATTCAAAATACACTTAACATTCATGTGCATGATACGAGACAGAGGCACCTACAGCAGCAGCAACAGTTTGAGGACATCAACGCGCTGCTAAGACAACAATAGGAAGCATAGGCGGCCTATTGGCGGTCATGGGATATAATCCTGAACCATAGGCCTAGAGTTGGCTTGGGGGAGGACTCCCGCAGAGGTATCCTTGTATCTTTTTAAATTTTGCATTTATATTCTGCATTTCTTTAGCATGTAAAAAACAAGAAAAAAATCTAAAAAATTCAAAAATACTAAAAATATTAAAATATGATAAAAATACTAAAAATATTTATTCCACTCTCATATGTGTTTTAATAATGTTTAGTTTCTCCTATGTTGAAATGATGAATAGTTTCCCTATCTATAATTCATCTGTACCTAGGTTATAACTTAGTATTCCTCAAGATTTAAGTTTATTGGCTAAAAATGTCTCATACTAAAAACTTGAAAACTTGTGGGTTTGCAAATGCTTGCTCCTTTTCTAAGTTGTTGCGAGTTATGATATGGTATAAATAGAATTTGCTATGACTTTGTTCTAAGAGAAACTTGACTTCCAGAGATTTTACTTTCAAAAAGCTAAAATCAAAAGTTCCTCAATGATTATGAATACCTACCAAGGCCATATGACATGATATACATTCAAAACCTTAGTCATATGCTACATGTTTGAGCATTGAGCTTTTTCAAATTGTTGTGACCCTTGTTGATATTCTCATCATTCACCCATGATCAAAACAAACGTACACCCACACATAAACTGTTGACTCTTGCACTAAGAGTTACGCAAAAACATGCTCTTTCTGTCCACTAAATAATTACTCCATTCATTTATCATGTGTCTCTCTCTCAAAATTTTCATATGCCAAAAAATGAAAAGTATGGGCTATGCTTAAAAAGAAAAAAGCAGATAAGAAAAATATCCATGCCAAAAGGCATGAGAGAAAAAAACAAGCATGCCAAAGAGCATGAAGAAAAGAAAAGAAAGAAAGAAATAAAGATAGCCCATACTTTCGAACAAAAAGGCATTCATCTAAAAGAGAGTGAGATTCATGATTCAAAGGAGTACCAAAAATACTTAGAATTAGGAATCATTCTTTAAATTCCACACACTTGCACATCTTGATCAAAGTGTATGACTTTTATCTCCTTGCGGTCTGGTTTTTTACTTTGCAACATATGTGATGCAAGTATGCCTCAAATTCATTCCTACCCAAAACTCGACTCAAAAGCCTTTAGTGGTAGGATAAGAAAAAGATGGCAAAATTCCAAATGCCTTGGTGAGGTTTCATACACATTGAGCGATTGAGGGAATCATTTAAGGAACTTACTTTTATTTTACAAATCTCATAAAACCTCTGGATAGATGGTTAAACAAAGAATGAATGACTGGTGATTCTATTATAACTGTTCTATCTTGCAACCATGCAAGAACTTGGAAAAGCTATATGCCCCATAGGGATCAAGAACAAAGGGTGGATAAAATGCCAACTTATTTGAATTACGAAAGAATACTTTGTTATAGACATGGCACGTATGAATTATATTCAACATAGTAGCAACTCCTAATTAACAATCAAGTACTTAGCGATTTGCTCGGGACAAGCAAATGTTAAGCTTGGGGGATTTGTTGGTGGACAATAACGACCAAATCCAACCACCAATTATAGTCCAAAATAGGAGAAATAAACAAACTTATGACACATATGCATTTACTTTTGACCTAGTTCCACTTGTATTGGAGAAAACATGTTTTGCAGGACACACATTTGAATACAAGTGGAAAATAAACAAAACCAAGCAAAAGGGCACAAATAGAAAGCGTAAAGCAGAAATGTGAGAATGAAAGAAATGAAGAAGCCCACCTACACAACTTACCTAGGCATAACACCACTGAGGATGCAACCCAAGCCTAGCCAACAGCCCACCGGAGCAAGGAGGTGGCTAGCGAAGCAGGCTCGGCCACACTGCCCCTAGCGCGCCTCGGCTCCACCTCACTTTGGCTTTTGCATGCTGCCATGCATAGGTGGTTCCTGGGTGTTTTCTATTTTTCCCACACCAAACCATCCTCACTCAACTATATAAAGAGGGCTAGAGCTCATTCTCAACACACAACATCATTTGTAGCCAAGCACCTCACTACCATCTCTTGTACAATTTTAGTTTTAGTTGTATTTTTGTGAGCAAGGCAAGAGCTACTTGGAGAGCTTGTCTCCTTGGAACAACAGAGACATCTTGGTATGGATAATATTATGAAGAATTCTTCTAAAGTCATGCTCTCATATCATTTATATAGTAGTGCATATGAACTAGAGTATAGTTGTTGTGTCATAATCATGACATATGAACTAGCATATAATTTGTGTGTTATGATCTTAACATGTTCAACTTTATGCTTAATCATTCATATGGTTTGTATGAGTAGAAGTAGGGTTAAGTTGAGGTGGCGGTTCATCATTCCTTTGGGTTTGCCCATATCCTTTACCTATCGATCCATAGGGGCGGGGACCCAAGGGGTATGGGTAGTTTCTTTGTACATGGGCATGGTGCTCAGGTGCATAGGATCCTTTAGATATGATGGTGCCCCATGGTTGTGGGGTAGGCGATAGGTGGTGATAGCCCTGTTCATCCCTTGTAATCCCCCATGTTCGGGTATTGTGTAGGAGTTTTAAAGTCTCTCACTCTTGCTAGCTGACTAGTGCTCGGAGATCTCCCCATCCATCTTAAACTTAGTTCTAACTCTAATCATATAACTTTATGATCATTAAATATTCTTTGCACGGTTATATTTGAACATGCCGGCTCCATGTAGGAATATTCTTTTATTCTTTGTTTTCCTTTTATCCTTGAGGTTGGCTCAGATGTGTGTCCATTATCCTTTATATTTCGTTTTACCCCTATCATGCACTAGGGTCCACTATGCAAGTATGTAATCTTGTTCATGCTCATGCTAGACTCTTATACCTTGCCCTCCTTTGGAAAAATATAAATAACGATACCCTGAATACTTTAGGGTGAAATGCTACAACAATAGATCCATGCGCATGCGGATATTTTCTATAATTCTTAAGAACTATTGTAGTTTGTGTTTCTTAGCGGCGTCACTTAGATTAACTCAATCTTAGTGATGGCATTAAGAAATAGCAATAGACATTTTTGGCTCTATTGCTGAGGATCGAATTAGAACTTCCACACTTGGTGCGCTAAGAAATGCCAATAATAAACCAACACCCTTTTGGAGTGAGAGACAAAGTGTCTATCAAATCCGATGGAGTATCTATCGAATTGTTATGGTTGAATCCCAAAAACCCAAGAGCACTATTGGCTGGACAAAATCCAACCACCAACTATGATCCAAAAAGGAGGAAACTACATATTTTTACATAGATATACCTTTAGTATTGACATATTTCCACTTGTATTGGAGAATCAATGTTTTGCAGGAGTCATACTTGAATATAAGGGAATTATAGTCAAATATGCCATCAACCAAAGCACAAAGCAAAGAAATAAGAAGGCCCAGCAAAATATCAAATCTGGGCCAACCACCGATGAGGAAGCAGCCTAGGCCCACTCAGAAATAGACTAGAGGAAGGCGGTTGTGAGGTAGCTCCACCTAGGGTGCGACCGCACCCCTACCTCTGCCAACTAGGACTAGCTTCCTCTGGTGGTATCATTAATGCGCTAGGAGGTCAGTTTGGGAGGTTTCCTAATTTATCTCCCACAAACCAACCATAGAGTGGTATATAAGAATAGGGAGAGCTCCATTCACAACACACACCACACTTGAGTCTCTCCCTCCACTTGTACTCTTTTCCTATTTTTAGTAGTGTAGTTGTGTCGGTGTCATGACCCCGGGGTGTCTTAGGGCACCGATTAGTTAGTGGGCCTCATGGTTCGCAACACAACAACTAGCAAAGGCACAAACAACTAAGGCCTAGCAAAAGTAGAGCCAAGCAGACTAGGCGCTAAGGCTAGGGGTGATCACAATCCCTTCCTCCAACATTAGGCCATGTGATGCTCAAATACACGACCTCTTCCCAGTCATGACCCCTAGGAGAGACAAGGAGAGGTCAAGCCCATGCGATGTGCCTATTCTGATGAAGGCAAGCACATCGTGCTGACCCCACAAAGACTGATGTGACAGCAGTCACCTTGGTTCGGTCAGACACCAACCTATCACCATACTGCATGAACAAGGCAATACCTCATGACGACGACAATGGGTATGACACCCACCGTCTAGATACAGACCGATAGGACATGCGTATGATCCCACCCACTACGAGATAGGATCCATGGCAAGGGTCTCAACCTAAAGACCTCCCCAGCTGGTGGAGTGCCCTAACCCCAACGATCATGGTTGTGGCCCTCAGCCCCACGAAGAGACTAGGTGAACAATGACCTAGGGCTATAACCTACTATGGGTACGATGCCTTGGGGAACCTAGAGACGACGACGAAGACCATGACGAATGCCACATTGCATAGGACAGCTAACGAACTATCACCAAGGCTATAGTACTACCATGACCAGCACAGTAGCACCAAGTCAGACCCTGCCACGACATGGACACAAGACCATGACGATAGCCACGCCCGAGGAAGCACCAAAAGATGGCATAGCTTGCAAGCCAAGTGAGCTAGGACCTCCCTCAGGCTCTTGACCCTTCAGTCAGGGAACCTCCTCTTTGTAACGAGCGTAGGCCCCAAACTCTATATAAGGGCAGCCAAGGCTCACATCTTTAGATTCTTCATCCTCTACCATTCCATCCATAGTAGTAGGGCTCCTGGAGCTTCTCTTCAGGCTATCGCACATCTAGCATAGGTTCTACCACCTCTTTCACCATTCTTGCACCCCCCATTATAAGAACTTTAGAGCATTCAAGTGAGGAACACGCACTCTATAATGCCCTAGGTGGTAGTCACAAGTTAAGCAATGCATTTGGACTTAAGTAAACTATGTCAAGCAATGATCTTGATCTCTAGTTCAAAATTTTGAAGTGAAGATGAAGGTGTTGTGGTCCAATCTATGAAATTGAGTCCCAACTTGAACTTGGACAACACAACTTTGCTTACATGTGGATAGTTGTTAAGATTTCACAAGAGTAATGTTAAACTTGCTTGTTTCATGTACATTACATCAACATGCATCCATCTTGACTAGTGGAAAAGTTTCGTGAAGTTTAGAATCAAGAAGTCACATGAAATGATAAGTTATAATCTTTCTTGAATCGATTTATTAAGTGAACTATAACATGGGATGTCAACCAAACCTTGCAACCTTGCTCAAACAACTCTACTTAAACTCATGAACAAAAGTTATGAAGGGTTCATGTTGAGCAAATGCCAAGAAAATACCTCAAATAGTGGAGTACAACAAACTTTATTTTTGGACCAAGCCCTGATTCAACTCCTAAGTGGCTTAAACAATGGCCTCAAGTTTGAATGCAGTGCTCCTTTTGAGCTCTCAGAAATATTTCTAAGTCACCGATTGACAACAAGTTGACAAGTTTGTGAATTTTTATCTTTCAAATTCATATGGTAACTCAACTGGATTTCTTAATATGAGTTGAAGTAAGTGAAGAAAACAATAGAATAAGTCGCATCACTTTTGGTGCATGTTTGGACTTTCAAAAGTTATTGCAAAAATAGCAAAAAGTTTCTTGAATTCAGCCCTTAACTGAATTTAGTTTTAAGTTTTGTATACCCTACTTTGGAGGCTTGTATCTTCATAACCATGCTGAACTAGCCCATGATCATTTAAAAAAAGTTATTCACCGCATATAGTTCTACAACTCTTAGTAAGGAAGTTTGATCCGCTACAGCACTAAATCAGGAGATAGAGAGGGGAAAAGTTTGGGGATTCAGTGGATTTTTTTATCTATCTTGAAAGCTTTAGGAGAAGCGCCATCGACCGACCGTGTGTAGGTGCCGTATGCCGCATGGCTCCCTCACACCCTTGCATGCGCACCACGTCACCCATGCTCATCGATTTGGGAAGCCGAGTGCCCTCCCTTTCTCCTCTCTCGCTCTCATTCTCTGTCTCTCCCTTTGACGCTCTCTCCCTCTCTGTTTTGCTCACCATGGCCTCCTTTGCCGGTGAGTGGACCTGCTGCACCGCCATTGCTCCTGCCTCCTCTATCTTCCCTCTGCCTGACCAGTTCCTCCACCGCCACATGCTGCCCCGATGAGCCCCTTCTTCTGGCCTCTCTCACCACTGCAGACGACCACCGTCGAGGCTGTGCCTCTAGGTGCCACATGCGAACGTGGATAGGTGGACATGAGCCATCTTCGGGAAAGCTGCCGCCTTCCGTAGGTGCACGTAGGCCCATGGAACCTTCCCCGCCATTCCAACGCCATCATGGCTTCCTTGTTCGCCGCTGCTGCTTCTCTCCATTGGGCTACCGCCATGACCCAAGTCCAGTCTAAACTAGGGCCACCCCTGGCTGACCTCCACCTTTCCAGGGTGCGCATGGGCCCCCTATGGCTCCCCCTCTGCTGGAGCCACCATTGCTGGCCGGGACCGTGAGCTCTAGCCATCTCCTCTACTCTGCTCGAGTTGAAGAAGAAGGACGTCGTGCTCAAATAGAAGCAAGTGCATGGGGTTAAGTGAAGAACCTATGACTCATGTGAATATTACCTAGAAGGTCATGTTTGCTGGAATCCGTTTTAGTGGAAAGTTAGGGTCCTTGGTGCAAATCAGTTTTTTCTTTTATGGCTGAAACTTTGGAAAATCATAATAAATTGTAGAAAAATCATAAAATAGAAAATAAGGACTTTTTGGAATCCTTGTGAGTATATCTACACAGTAGAGTCATCTTATTATATGTGTTAGAAGGTTTTTGCTATTTTTATTTATCTAGGTTAATTAGGGTTTTTGAGGGATAAATTCATATCTAAAGTTGTGGTGCTCCAATTGATGTGAAAATTTTATGGTAGTCTACTGGTCCTATGTGTGTGTTGTTATAAAAATTTCCTAGTCATTGGATGCAGTATGATTGATTTATTAATTTAACTTGTTTATTACATGATAAATGGTTTGAAATAAGTTATAATTTTTATGAAGATGCAAAATGGAAAAGGTGGTTCCATTACCTTAGTATGATGTTGTTGTGTCATGTTGATATATAATATGGCCATGTGTTTGCATAAAATAGTGTGTTTTAGATTTATCTTGCTCTCACATGTTTTCTTGCATTAGCAATTTGACTTTTTTGTAATAATTAATATATAAAACCTGAGCATGTAAAATTTGTGCAGTAGCCATGTTTTGATAACATATACAACTCATAAAAGTCTTAGACCTAAACTAGTTGTTCTATTATATCACTAAAATTATATATATGTTTTTTGGGAAAAAGGATTAATAAAAGCATAATTGTAGATAAATCTTGTATTTTGTGATGTTGAGTGATTGGGGTTCAATAAAGAGTTGCTAAGTATGTTAGTGGTGGTTGAAGTTCTTGAATGGCTCATGTGTGCATGCTCTTTGTTAGCAAAACAAGTGAAACATCAAATTGTTATATTCTGAAATGGCTGCATATGCATTTTTTGTTGTGATGATAACTTCGTGAACCAAATGATGTTTTCTGTAAATATGGTGAATACAAAAGTTGTAGATAATTTCCTTGTATTGCTTGTCCTAAAAGTTCATGATTTTAGGTCTGACAGTTTAGGAGTTATAGATTTTAGAAGTTTGCTATCAGGTTTTTGCATGTCCTCTGGGCAGATCTAAATGATTGTATTGTTTGGTTCATTTAAACAAGGAATCATGTATTGGTGTAAATAAAAAAGTTGTAGACAATTTCCTTAGCTTTCCATAAATTCTAGAATCACCTTTATTGGATGCTAGGATCTCAGTTTATGACTGAAACAAGTCACTGTTGTATTGCTGTTCAAGATCTGCATGTGTAGGTTGATTACTTTAGCTTGCCCTGGTTGGTTAAACATGTTAAGTTGACATTGATTGATGAATACTTGCCATGGCTACACGCAAGTAATTTGGGTGCCATGCTTGATGTGCTTGCCATCTCCTATGTTATGCTTGAGTGATGATTAAGTTAAATAGATCTAGGTGCTTACATTGGTTTGGTGTGCTTTTATGAATGCTTTACGTGTTGCACTTCCATGCATTTAGTGTCGATTAAGGACTGATTCATAGTATATCCTAATGTCATGTTGAACGCATGCCTAACACTTAGATGGCCAGATAAGTCGTTCTGACCACAAAGTCGAGTAGCTCAACTCAGGCCAGGACCCGGTAAGTGAAAGTGCACATCCTGGAGGAAGTAAGGATATGCGGGGAGCTACTAGCATGAGTCCAATGGTAGGCTAGGCCTAAACTTCCTGGTAGACTAGTAGTATCCCTGAGGGTGTGGCACTGCTCGGCCCTGCGATTGTACCTGAGTTGTACCAAAGGTGACCTAAGACTACCTTGGTGCAGGTATGTCTAGGTTTGTGTTTGGAATAACTCCCCAGCTAGTTGGAATCGATATGAGTCGCCGTCTCTCCCGGATAGTGAGAACTTGACTAAGCAGCGGCAACGTAACATTAATTGATGGAACTTGATGGTTATGATGATGCTCAAATTAATACACTGGTTATGGTTACTAATGCTTGTTAGCTTAATCATGTGATTGCTCTAGTACAGGTGCTAATCTAGAGATGTTTAATTGAATAGGTATTCAATTTGAAGCTAAAGATATTAAATCTCCAAGTTATGTGACTTAAGCTTTTATGCAAAATGTTGTCAATCTAACTCCACCGATAAAGCCTTGCATACTGCATGGTGTCTCTTTATTTCTAGTTTATGATGAGTAAGTCTAGCTGAGTACATTCAAGTACTCAGGGTTTATCTCACCATGTTGCAGGTGAAGTTCTCGGCCTGCTGAAGATGGTGGCTAACCGCCAGTGGGCTCGGTGACTCTATTTATTTCTCATCTATATGCTTCTATTAGAGGAGGTCACTTATGCTAGCAATGTATTTGGAACTTATATTAATGTAATTATTTGAAAGCTATGTTGTTTTCATTAACCGATTTTGAAACTCAAACTTGTACTATTATTTGTGAACCCATTTGTAATATTATTTCTGCTGCAACTCTGTGTATGTAATGTGTACTTGCTTAATCATGCGATCTTGGTTGTGATGGTGCTTTACCGAGGTCCTTCTTGACACTCGGCCGACTACCGAGTTTATATAAGTGAAAGTATGCGTGTGTCAATGTGTTAGCGGGGACAACCATACTTGATCTTGTATAAATTAGGCGGTTCTATCATAGCTAGTATCCAAGCAAGATTAAGCATAATACTATCATGTACATAGTTTTAAAAGCCTAGTTTTGTTTTTAAAAATCCTATTTTGACTAAAACTTTAGCTACAGACATATTTTTTCAAACTTATTTACAAAACTATGCTAGCGACAACCAGTTAAGCCCAATTAAGGACCTTTAGGTGGCAATAAGTAAACTAACAGTAACTATGTGTCGCAGAACTGACCAATTTATAAGAGTACAAGAACAATGGTAGTCTACAAGCGGTCACACTGTCATACTTGAGCCCATATAAACCCAGTAGTCCATCGAGTACCACAATGGGTCTCGATTGACCATCAACATGCAACCAACATCGTACATGATTCAACATACATGTGACATGTTACATAAAGTTCACAAATACAGTTCATTCATCAGAGTACGAATTAAAGTTATTACAAACCAAGTTTGGTAAATAGTAGCAGAAGCAAATTAAAGTTTAAAGCTAACTTTTTGCCATCATAGTTCAGATACAGTGCCAACTCATGATCACACTCCCACAAAAGCACATAAGGAGGATTAATAACAGATGCCTGCCTAGGGCTCACTCTTCATCCACGGCGAGACAGAAGCAGTTCTTGCAATAGCCATGATAAACAGTTGCATCTGCAACAATGGGAATAAAACCCTAAGTACAAGAAGGTACTCAGCTAGACTAACCTGTCATGAACAAAAAACAAAGTGACTCCAAGGATTATGCAAGGCTTTATAAGTGGAGGTAGCTTGACAACATTTTCATAAAAAGCAACTAATTCAGTTGTACAATTATACTTTGGTCATCAAGTTAATTATAGCCATTCATCTCTAGATTAGCAACTAACCTGTGTCAAACATGTGGTATATCATTTAGTAGGATACAATAGTAACCATAGCCGGTGTAGTAATTCCATGTTCATCCGAACCATCACATTTCATAACACAATTACTACGATGTTGGGGCTAGGTAAGTTTCTCACTGTCCGAGAGAGACAACGATTCAAATCAATTTCAACTAGCCGGGAATTTATTCCTAACACAAACATAGGTAGACCAGATCAACGGTCACCTTAGGTCACCTTTGGTACAACTCAAGTCCACATTTCATGGGTTCACCTAGCACTACACAATCAGGGACAACCAGCTGCTAGGACGTTCAGGCCCGGTCTACCCTTGGGCTCACATCTGGCTCCCCACACATCCTTTCTACCGTCCAGAGTACTCACTGTTATAGAATGGGGCCCGGCTTGAGTTGAGCTACTTGGTTTCATAGTCGGAACAAGTTATCCAGCCAACTAAGTGATATGCATGCGTTCAATCTTGTTAGAAGTGCCAACAATTGTACGGTACTTAATCAGTACGAATGGGATCACATGAGTCAACCTACACATAGACTCCGCTTGGCCTCCATTTACATTACCCTATGGTTCTTTTCCACGATAGAAAATATAGCCAACCGTGCTTCGATATCCACCTGTATCTCATAGGTGACAGGAAATCACCTGACTTCTACCGGTCTAAGCATGGCTAAGCATAGATTTGATCCTAAACCTACATAGGGTTAAAGGTATATTTAATAGGACAAGGTAGTTCTATGCATCAAGTGTTTCCAATCAACTCTTATAACCTAATGCATCAGACATAAAGGACTCAAGTAGTATTTTTGTAAAATATGGGAGACTTAGAATGCTCCGGGGCTTGCCTTTGAGGAAAGATGTTGGTCGGTGATCTAGGCACTCAGAGAGATCTTCGGGAGTCTGCTCCTCTTCTCATAGAGCTATGGCTTGAGGAGTCTACTACTGACCCTCCTCCTCTTCTTCGTTGAACTCCAACAACGTTATCTCTTCGGACGATCCTATATGCATGAGCATGGAATAAGACATCATGAATGCATATATGATGACACGTGTAATATGATCTGATGTGATGAATGCATCCTCATAAGTGTTTTCAACAGCATGGTATTAAATTAATAACAAGTGCATCTTATTTTACTGAGTAGGTGCATATCTCTTCTCTACTACTTAAGCAAACACTTTTGTAAATCATTTTCTGGTCCACAATACAGCAGTCACTTGTTTTAACCATAACTGGAGTTATACACATCAAAAAAATATGGCTGTGGACATTATGGAAATCTTATGAAATTGTATACAACTTTATTTTAATACACTTAATGTGATTCAATAGTTATCTAGGTCAAACAATTCAATTATTCAAATCTATCTAGAGAGCAAGCATTTCTGATAGCAGAATTCTAACAGCCATAATTCTTAAACCATAAGGTCTATCACTATGAAAATTTAACACAAGGTATATAAGCAAGTTATCTACAACTTTGTTATTAACAAGTTTTACAGAAAAGACAATTATCATCATGAAATTATCAACTCAATCAAAACTATACATGCAGCCATCTAGTTGAATTATAAAGCAATAATTAATTAGTTGCATACAACCAATTGCTTTTAAGCCTTACTACTAACATCAACAGTTAATATGCATCACAAGCACCATAGAAAACATCATGGTCAAGGCCAATTTATTTATTTAAATGCCTTTATTAATTTAATTAGATAATTAGGTGAGATAACAAACCTCTGTTATCGATGAAGGAATCCACTCCCCCATCTTGCGTTGCAGGTGGAAGAAGGTGCAGAGACGGTGGAGCAAACAAGCGATGATGGCGACGTACGTGATCTAGAGGTAAATCACATGAACTCAACCCTTTCCCTTCTATCTTTCCTTCAAAGTTTATAGGAATGATGGTAGGAGGCGAGAACTAGGTAAGGGGTTGGCTCAGATAGATGGGACTATTTATGTGGTGGCGATTAGGGAAGCGAACCATACCTTAGCGGAATCTGCCCTAATACGGGCTCCGTAAAGCCTCGGAAACCGAGTTAGTGTGCTATAACACACAACAATACCATTAAGACGTGAAGGATCTAGGGAGGTCAACCGCCCCCAGGATCCATGCGCAGTGTGACCATCGGTCACCATGACCGCACAATGCACACGCGATCACACAACGAGTGAGCGATGGAAAGTCACAACCCTAGTGAAAGAGGCCCGAGAGCCCCCGAGCCCATGCGCTGGGCAGCTGGGTCGTGACCATGACCTGATGTCGTAATTAGGAAATCCACCCCTAGCCTAGTCCTTAGAAGGGCTCGAGGCCATGAAAGGGATAGGGGCAGCAAGGAGATTTGCCCCCACAGCTCTAATCATGGTGCGGAGCCACGCGACCATCCCTCCTTATGTTTGAGTCATCAACTTTGAAGTATCCTGGGTTGACCCCTTCTATGGGGGACACATCTTGCCCTCTAGCCACTTTGGGGGTGGTTGGGGTCCGATGGGATTGATAGCCGATGATTTATGGGATGTCTCACATGAGGCACAACCAAACTCCACATCGATTGGGGAGGATATCAGGTCCTGCTCGAATTACCCATCGACCCTCATGAGGCGCACCACTCTAACCATGTGGTTATGGTGGACATGCCTCTCCCCATGTGGGGCAAAACTAAAAACTACCCGTAACAAGGCACCATGACCCCTCGGGTCATAAAGAGCATCATGGAGCAAAGAGGCTGGCATTGGTGCCGTAAATCCTTGATTCTCAGTGGATATCAACACATCCCGTGAGAACCACAACCCTAGCGGCGCCGAAATGAGACGACGACCTCTAGTCAAGGGAGACGCTTCTAAAATTTCAGCGCAAAGCTAATAAAATACAAAAATAAGAGATAATCTTGGGTCAAAGCCTAGGAAATTATAAATCAACCCAGCCGAGCACCGCGGCACTTCACAAGCAAACCCTTCTCTAATCTCTCACGACACAAGAGCGGCCAGCGCCATGAGGCCTAGCAGCCCTAGGCATGACAATAGCGACCTATGCTCTAGGAGCTATGGCGCTGAATAGGGGCTTGCGGGACACTCCCCTCCATCACGAACAAGGCAAAGAGAAGCATGCCGCAAAACTCTATCTAGCGTCGTAGCTCCAAGAGTGCAAGACATGAGGGTGAGAGACGGCTTCGTTGCTACCATCTCACAAGGATAGGGATGGCACGGTGGAACCATGCACACCAAGGGCCACCTCACACATTCGAGCCAGAGCGCTCCGGAGGCCGAGGGGGTCGCAAAGCTACGGTTCTAGTAACCAAGCCACCCAGCCCTGCTAGGGTCACAAGATCCCTCCTAGCACCAAACAATAGGTAGAAAGATGATGGCACCCAGCCAACATAAGAAACACTCAACAAAACTCACAGCGCCTCTATCTCTCTCTCTTTCCACCTGACTCCCTCAAAATCAAGAAAGTCCAACTCTTGAGCTGTGAGTAGCTCAAGCAGAAGGAAGGCCAATATTTATAGGCCTAGAAATAGGCCACATAGCCTAAGAGCCACCACCAACAACAGATGCCTACAAAAGGGTTAGGATAAACAAGACCTTCATAAGGGCAGGACCAATACAGCGTCAACAAGACCGCTCGGTCCTACATGGGTCATGAACCTCGATGAATGGCACACTTACACAGGTGAGGCTCAGCAGTCATGTGCCACATCGTTAGGACATCCCAGGTGAAGTAAAGCACAATGACCATGAGTCCACGCTCCGAATGAACACACAAATTAGCGCTTTCCCGATCACTTCATGATCGCAAAAATGCTCGGGGGCTACTATCAGGGTCATGATCCCGGGGTTCTCAGGGCACTGATTAGTTAGTGGGCTACATGGTCTCAAGGCACTGATTAGTTAGTGGGCTACATGGTCCGCAACACAGCAGCTAGCAAAGGCCCAAACAACTGAGACCAGCAAAACCAGAGCAGAGCAGGCCAGGCGCTTGTCGTAGAACCGACCAATTTATAAGAGTACAAGTACAATGGCAGCCCGCAAGTGGTCGCACTATCATACTTGAACCCATATAAACCCGGTAGTCCATCGAGTACCACGACGGGTCTTGATAAACGATTTACAACAACCAAGATCATACATGATTCAACATATATGTCACATATTACATAAAGTTCACAGATATATTTCCATCATCAGAGTATGAAGCAAAGTTATTACAAACTGAGTTTGATAGATAAAAGCGGAAGCAAATTAAGTTTGAAGTAGCATTTGTCAAGATAGTTTAATACAGTGCCAAGATAGGATCACAATCCACAAAAGCATGTAGAAGGATTAAATAAGAATCCTGCCCAAGGCTTACTCCTCATCCACAGCGGGATAGAAGCAACTCTTGCAATAACCATGATACACAGTGCCATCTGCAACAATGGGAAATAAAACCCTGAGTATGGGAAGGTACTTAGCTAGACTTACCCATCATAAACCAGAAAAAACTGACTCCAAGGATCATGCAAGGTTGTATAAGTGGAGATAGCTTGACAACATTTTGCATAAAAGCGATTAACTCAGTTATATAATTATGATTCCATTATCAAGTTAATTATAACTATCCATCTCTAAATTAGCAGCTAACCTATGCCAAACATGTGGTATAACATTTTAAAAGCATACAATAGTAACCATAGCCGGTATTGTAATTCCATATTCATTCAAACCATCATGTTCCATAGCACAATTACTACAATGTTGGGGCTAGCCAAGTTTCTCACTATCCAGGAGAGACGGCGATTCGAATCGATTTCAACCAGCTAGGAATTTATTCCTAACACAAACCTAGGCAGACTAGATCATTAGTCGCCTTAGCTCACCTTTGGTACAACTCAGGTCCACATTTCGCGGGTTCATACCGCGCCGCACAATCGGGGACACCAAATGCCAGGACGTTCAGGCCTATCTTGCCCTTGGGCTCAGTCTGGCTCCCTACAAGCAGCGCACAATAGAATGGGACCCGGCCTGAGTTGAGCTACTCGGCTTCACGGTCAGAACAAGTTATCCGGCCAGCTAAGTGATAGGCATGCGTTCAATCTTGTCAGAAGTGCCAACAACGGTACGGTCCTTAACCGGCATAGGCAGAATCACATGAGTTAACCTACACATAGACTCCGTCCGGCCTCGATTTACATCACCCCATGGTTCTGTTCCATGATAGCAAATATAGCCAACCGTGCTCCGGTATCCACCTATATCTCGCAGGTGACAAGAAATCACCCGACTTATACTGGTCTAAGCACGGCTAAGCATATATTCGATCCTAGACCTACACAGGGTTAATGGTGTATATATCTAGACAAGGAATTTATATGCATCAAGTGGTTCCATTCAACTCTTATAACCTAATGCATCAATCATAATGATTTAAGTAATCTTTTATAAAATACTGGGAGACTTAGAATGCTCTGGGGCTTGTCTTTCAGAAAAGAAGTGGGGCAGTGATCAGAGCACTCCAGAAGCTCTTCTGGGTTCTGCTCCTTGCCTTTGGGAGCTGTGGCTTGAGGATTCTTCTACTGGTCCCCTTCCTCTACTTCGTCGAACTCCAGCAACGTTATTTCTTCCTCCGATCCTAGATGCATGAATATGGCATAATGTATTGCGAATCTATGCATGACAAGTATAATATGATGATACATGATGAATGCATTCTTGTATGTATTCTTAACACCATGGTGCTGAAGTAATAACAAGTGTATCGTGTTTTACTGAGTATGTGCATATCTCTTCTTAATTACTCAATCAAACACTTCAGCAGTTCATGTACCACACTACAAAACAACAGCTAATTGTTTTACTCATAACTGAAGTTTTACTTATCCAAATGTGGTGATCTTGGACTTTATGGAAAGATTATACAATTGTATACAACTCTTATTTAATCACAAAAAGCTAATTAACAATTTGTCTTAACCAAAACAGACAATCCATGCAGTGCTGTCCAGAAATTCCAGAGAGCAAGCAATTCAGAAATACTAACTTGAAACAGCTATAACTCCTAAACCTTTTGGCCTATGGTCCTGAAATTTTAACACAAGATACATGAAGAAGTTATCTACAACTTTGTTATTAACCATTTTTATAGCAAACATCATCTTCACTATGCAACACACCAAACTACCAAATCTGTCCAAAAACCCACCCAACTTGAATTATAAAGCAACAATACTTTTACTTCATGTAAGTATTCAAATTTTTGACAACACAAAGTCTACCAACAGTTCAAGCATACCAAATACACTCAAGAAAACATAATGGTAAAGCGCAAACTTTTTATTTAACTGCCTTTATTATTTTATTTAGATACTTAGGTTAAATAATAAACATATACCAAATGTGCATCATAAATTCTCAAACATTTATAGTGCCTTACTAATGGTACCAATAGACTACTGTAAAAGTTTCATGCCATTTTACCAAATAAAACATCCTATGCAAAAATGACAAAGTAGAAAGGCTTAAAATAGCATAAATAGAAAACCCTAGTGAAAATTGTCAAGCAACAGATTTTTTTTATTTTTCTTAGCATCCATATGATACTAGGACAACCTCCAACAAATTTCATGAATATAGGATTCATAATTAATTTATAAAAATTCATACAAGGATTACCTAATTATAAAAGGAAAATCTTCAACTACAAATCTATACATGCACTGACCCTCAAACTTTTACCAGAGCTCATACATGTCAAGAACAGCTTACCACAAAAATTTCATAATTTTTGGAGCAAAGGAACTCTAGATATAAAATAAAAAATTTACATGCATTCAAAACACATTTCAAGTTTCAATTTAAATCTTCCAAAAACTCTACTGAAAATGCTAATATCATATTTTTCCTAAATACTACACTTCACCAAGATCCTAACAAAATTTCAACCACAAATTTTGGATCTCCCAAACTCAACATATAAAATTTACATAATAGTATGAAATCTGGAATTAAATGAGCTATCCTAATACTCCCCAGTCGCTGACAGGCGGGACCCGCATAACAGTGGACCCCATGCATCAGTGACACAGAACAAGGCAGCGGCGCTACATGACATTGTGTGGCCGGCTCGTCGACGGTGAGCTTCAATGGCGATGGCACCTGCTCTACGGCGAACCCCTCGACCCGACGCACACTTTGGGCTATCTAGGCGGGCGGATAACCGACGCGAAGGACGGCGGTGACGGCCATGGCGGCTTGGCGGAGCTGGACGGCGGCGCTACGCCGGCGATGGCCATGATGACACAATCAAAAGCATGGGCGAGCATCTACTAACTCAGGTGAACCTAGCGCACAAGATGTTATGGACAAAGGTGGACAGAGGCGCTCCAGCCACGGTGACGGCTTCGGCGGTGATGCTTCGGCGAGGTCAAGCGCGGCACAGAGGCTTACCTGGCAGGGTCAGCGAGCATGGGCGGACACAGTGAGTCATGGGGGTGATGGTGGAGTGGTTGCGGTGGTGGAGAAGCGGTGAGGGCAAGCTAGCACCGGCAATGGCGACGGTGGCGAGCTGCGCTGCTGCTGCGGGTGCGCGCAAAGGCGAAGGAGGAGGTCGAGAGTGGAATGAAGGCGCTGGGAGGGAGCGGGCGAATGCTAGGCCTAATGTAGTGCGCTCTGGCCTGGCTTTGCCGTGTGGGACAGGGCGCCAGTGATGCGTGGCCAGCTGCTGGCTCCACGTGGCGCGCGAGTTTTGCTGATGGTCAGCCACTGAATCGCCCGATTTAGTTCGTCAGTGACGTGATGCGAAGCCAGACAGCGTACTTTGGTGACATTCATTCTCTTAAACCGTGTAACAAAATAAAAAACAATCAATAACAAACTTGTAGCTCTATGTACCAGTTTCAAATGTTCTTAAAGGATCAAGACCTAATTCCCAACGGTTAAGGAGTAATGTCATCCTAAAGTTGAGGTTTTCAAATTGTCAGAGCACTTGACTTAGCAAAATTTGCTCAGTGTTGAAAATGTTGATTTGCTTATTTTTGTGAGCCTAATTCAAGCATGTTAGGAGCTAAACAAGTCAATGGCCCAAAAATAAAAGTTGTTCCTCTTGCCAAATACTACAACTTTGCTTTAGTGACCACCTCCATGCAAGGTCTCTAGCACATAGTTCAAACTTGGTCAAACATGCTACATTCAAATGATGGTATACATTCAAACTATGGCTTGGTGACCAAATTGCCCCTAACCATAAATACCAAAGTTGTTCATAATGATAATCTAAACTTGTTTAAGCTATTTGCAAGGTCACACAATCATTTCATGCTTTGGTCACACATAGGGCTATCCAGGTCAACACATGTAACATCACTTAAGTGCTTGATCATGAAAGGTGACCTTCATGAACAATGTTCCATTTGCTAACCTAAGTGTTGCTAATATGTTTTTGTGACTCATATCAACCAATTACATGTATACACTCATGATCATATGGATATATACAAGGAAACATGAAATAACAAGCAATGTTGCATATGTTTCAATCAAATGTTTTAAGTGTAAATGCTTATATATGAATGCTTGATGCTCATGCTCATGCTATGCAAGTCAATTTATGCAAGGCTAACACCTAGGTTGTTATAGCCCCTCCCCCTTATAAAAATCTCGTCCTGAGATTTGCAAGACCTACCATTCTTGGAAAAAGGCGGGATAAACCTCTCGTTCCCACATAGCATCTTGTTCACTGTGATTGTTCCACACCACCTTATAGAACTTAATGATCTTACTCCGTGTTACTCTTTCCATCTCTTCTAACACTCGGATTGGCTTTTCTTCATAGGTCAAATCCGATTGAAGCTATACGTTGGTGGGTGCAATAGCTTCTTCAGGTACATGAAGACATTTCTTCAACTAAGAAACATGGAAGACATCAAATATTGCACTCATCTCTGGTGGGAGTTGTAACTTATAAGCAACATTTCCCTTTCGTTCTAGAATCTTGTATGGCCCTACATATCTAGGCGAAAGCTTCTTTTTCATTCCAAATCTCTTCACCCCTTTCATGGGTGATACTTTCAAGTATACATAGTTACCCACTTCAAATGTCAGTGGCCTTCTTTTATCAGCATAACTCTTTTATCTCGATTGAGCTGCCTTCATATGCTATTGGATAACACGCACTTGCTCTTCAGCTTCAATGACAAAGTCAATACCAAAGTATCTCCTCTCACCAGGCTCAATCCAATTCAACGGAGTTCTACATTTTCTATCGTACAAAGCTTCAAATGGAGCCATCTTGATACTTGCTTGATAACTGTTGTTATAGGAGAACTTAGCTAAAGGTAACCATTTCTCCCATGAACCTTTGGAAGATATAACACAAGCTCTCAAAAAATCTTCTAAGATTTGGTTCACTCGCTCCGTCTGTCCTGAAGTCTACGGATGGTATGCCGAACTTCTGATCAATTTAGTTCCCAAAGCCTGGTGCAAGTGCTCCTAGAAACAAGCTATAAACTGTGGTCCTTGGTCTGAGATTATGGTCCTGGGTACTCCATGTAGCCTCACAATCTAAGAAACATACAACTCAGTGTACTTCCCCATATGATACCTTGTGTTCACTAGTATAAAATGGGCTGACTTGGTGAGACGATCTACAATGACCCATATGGAATTGTGGCCTTGCGGTGTCATTGGAAGGCCTGTGATAAAGTCCATACTGATTTCTTCCCATTTCCAACCTAGAATAGGCAATGGCTGAAGTAATCCGGCAGATTTTATATGAACAACTTTTACTCTGCTGCAGCTATCACACCTAGCGACATAGGCTACGATCTCTTTCTTCATTTTAGTCCACCAGAATTGGGTTTTCAAATCTTGGTACATCTTACTACCACCCGGATGGATAGACAATTTGGATGAATGAGCTTCATCTAAAATTTGATTTCTAAGCTCATGGCCTTTCGGTACCACAAGTCGGTCCTCAAACCATAGCACACCTCTTTCGTCCAATCTAAAATGCTTGGTTTCTTGCTCTTGCATTTTTCTCTTGATGTGACTTATACCTACATCTATCTGCTGCAGCACTATGATTTTGCTCTCAAGTGAACAACTGATAATGATGTTGTGTAGTATAATAGGATGTAACAAATTGAATCCATCTTCCAATAATGCTTCCATAGTGTTGCAATGAGACGTTCGACTAAGTGCATCCGCTACTACATTAGCTTTCCCTGGATGGTAATGCACTTCCAAATTGTAGTCCTTAATCAATTCTAACCATCTTCGCTGCCTCATGTTCAGCTCTAGTTGGGTAAAGATATACTTGAGACTTTTATGGTCAGTATATCTATGACATACATTGCCTAGCAAATAATGTCTCCATATCTTTAATGCATGAACAACTGCTGCAAGTTCTAAATCATGTGTAGGGTAGTTGACTTCATGCATTCTCAATTGTTGAGAAGCATATGCAATAACTCTTCCTTCTTGCATAAGCACACACCCCAAACCTATTCCTGATGCATCACAAAATAAATTGAAAGGCTTCTTAATGTCGGGTTGTGCTAAAATAGGTGCGGTAGTTAACAGAGTTCTAAGGGTGTGAAAAGTTGCTTCACAATCTGGTGTCCATTTGTACTTCTCATCCTTCTGAAGTAGTCTGGTCATGGGCTTAGCTATCTTTGAGAAATCTAGAATGAAATGACGATAATATCCTGCTAACCCTAGAAAACTCCGAACTTCATGAACCGAAGTCGGGGCCTTCCAATCCATGACCTCTTGTACTTTTGATGGGTCTACAGAGATTCCATCTCTTGATAAGATATGACCTAAGAAAGGTACTTTGCTCAACCAAAATTCACACTTGCTAAATTTCACATATAGCTTATGCTCCCTCAATCTGGATAGAACAATCCTCAGATGCTCTTCATGATCTGCCTCATTTTCTGAATAAATTAATATATCATCGATAAACACAACCATGAACTTGTCAAGCTCAGGCATGAATACCGAATTCATTAGATACATGAAGTAGGCGAGAGCATTTGTTAGTCCAAAAGACATAACCAAATACTCATATAAGCCATACCTAGTAGAGAAAGCAGTTTTGGGTATGTATCCTGGCCTGATCTTTATCTGATGATAGCCTGATCTCAAGTCAATCTTGGAGAATACCTTTGCCTTTACCAACTAATCAAACAAGATGTCAATGCAAGGCAACAGGTACTTGTTCTTGATGGTTACAACATTGAGTGGTCGGTAATCTACACACATTCTTAGTGACTTGTCCTTCTTTTTCACAAACAATGCTGGATAGTCCTAGGGAGATGAACTAGGTTGGATAAGACCCTTGTCCAATAGATCCTATAACTAAATCTTAAGTTCTGCTAACTCATTTGGTGGCATCCTATATGACCTTCTTAAGATAGGTGCCATACCTGGCACTAACTCAATCTTAAACTACACATCCCTATCAGGTGGTAAGCCTGGTAATTCCTCTAGAAATATATCTAGAAACTCACAAACCATGGGGATATCACAAAGGGTAGTGGTTTGGATAGCACAAGCTAAATGTTGGAGTTCAAAATTTTGGGGGAGTGGTACTAGAAAAGCATTCCCTCCCTTGGGTTCTCTCAACATAATAGTATGAGTGCTAGTGTCAATGAGAACACCATGATCTTTCATCCAATTCATGCCTAAGATTACACTTATTGATAACCCGAGCAATATTATCAAATCCGTTGTATACTCCCTCCCTTGTATAGTAGCCCCTGCTGAACTTATATTATAACCCCCCTTGCTTACTTCAATTATTTCCTGATCATGTCTAGATGCAAATGCTTGACTCATAAATGAATAAGAAGCTCCTGAATCAAATAAAACAACAGCGGGATGCTTGTTGACAAGAAACATACCAGCCATGACAACTTCTCCTGTAGGCACTTCCTCAACAGTTGTATAATGCACGTATCCTAGATGTGCCCTTGTGTTCGCCTGCCTCTGATTGTTCTGATTTTGGTTGCCATTTTTCTTTGGGTGGGGGCATTCCTTGGCCCAATGCCCCACTTGGTTGTAGTTAAAACAAGGTTGATTACTCCTAGGTCCTGTGGAGCTTCCCTGACTGCCATTTCCTTTTGGTAAGGCAATAGTGAATGCCTTACGGAATGCTTTCTGAGGCATGCTGTTCTAAGTTTTAGGTGGTGGAGGCCTAAACTTGGGTGTAGGTGGACAGAATTGTGGTCTAGCCATGATAGGAGCTCTGGACTGTGAAGATACAGAGGCACCTACCTCAAATGCCCTCTTGCGACCCTTAGCGGCTGCATGCATGTTATTGTGGTTTTCCTAGGTCAAAGCATCACTAATAAACTCTTTGTAAGTGGCGCACTTAGAATTGGCCATGGTCTTCATCAGTTTGGTGCCTAGACCCCGCTTGAAGCTCTCTATCTTCTTCTCCTTTGTATCCATGAAACCTAGAGCATACCTAGACAGATTATTGAATGCGTGCATATATTCTATGAGGGTCTTTGTCCCTTGAGTGAGCCTCATAAATTTAGCCGCTTTCATGCGCATTAGGCCTGGGGGAATATGATGCCTCCCAAAAGCCAACTTGAACTGCTCCCATGTTACTCGTGCATTAGCAAGTAGAGAAGACAAGAAATGTGTCCACCAGATCCCTGCTAGTCCTTGCAACTAGTGAGAAGCATACTCAGTCTTTAGATGCTCGGTGACCCTTAGCAGATGAAACTTCTGCTCAATGGTGTTAAGCCACTCGTCAGCCTGTAGTGGTTCCTCTGCCACCTTGAAGATAGGAGGCTTTTTATCCAGAAATTCCTTGAATGTACTATGCTAATTTGGCTCGGGCCCTTGTTGCTGTGGGTGGCCATGAGTGGTGTTCTGCGCGATGAGGCGTAGAGCTTCCTCCATTGTCCTTTGGCTTCCCAAGAATTGGGCAAAGAATTCCTCAGCGGACGGTGGTGGTGGTGGTGGCAAATCATTGTCGTTGCCATCCTGGCTGCTACTAGCTCCTACACGGGTGCAAGTCATCTACGAAGTTGCAACAATAAGCGATTATTGGTTGATGTCAAAAGATTGCATATGAATTTATAATCATGCCAAACTAGAATTACTAGAGACAATCTCAAATTTATACAATAACAACAGAGGCATAATAATTCATTCTCGCAACATGCCACCACCAATTTGATCGCTTATCGGACTCATAGCATGTTAATATTCAAATCATGATCTCAGATAAATCAACTGGAATTTGCATTAGCGTTTAACCAAACCTGCGATAGTCATGCAAATAACAATATTACATGATAGTTCAAATCACCAACGCCAAATTCAAACTATAGGTCCATTACATAACCAACGATGATACATTAAGCACTTCTACTAAGTACTAAGCGATCTAATCCTCATCATAATCACTATCGAGGTCAGAGATAGGATCATCTCCTTCCTCAGGCTCCACCTCTTCCTCTTCCTCGTCCTCATCATCATCTTCTTCCATATTTTGACCATCTTCTTCCCCATCCAAGATTGGGTTCAGCTAGTTGTTCAAATAGTGCACTTCATGCTGAAGGTTCATTACTTGAAATTGAGCCTGTGCAAGCTACTGACGTAAGCCCCTTTCGGCACGGTTCTGGGCGTTACTCATGTCGTGGTGCCTATCTCTCTCTATTCTTATTGTTACGACACTGTTTTCTACTTCATCACACTAATGTCTAGTTGTGAACACCTCCGCACGGGCGATCTCCAACTGCTCCCGTAGCCCTGCAAGCAATGCTTGATCATTAGTTCTAGCTTCTTGGGCTGCTGCTCGCTGCTGATCCACTTGTTTCATTTGGGCATGGAGGTGCCCAAAGCTACATAGGCTTGGTCAGATTCCCATCAGGCTTTACTTGTGGCTTTCTTTTGCTTGCGTACACACTTCTTGAGCTTATGCTGTGCGGCTTCAACTCTCATGAGTTTGTCCATGCAAGTGGTGTATGATTCCTACTAAAAATCCCTGGTGTCCTGGCATGCACAAAACATCTTCATCACCGCAAACATTGCACTCATGGAGGGACTAGAGCTATTTGCTCGCTCATCCTGATCTCTGATCAATGCATTTTGGTTACGTTGTTCCCAATTTGTGGTGGACGGATCCACCCAAGGAAACATACTCGCTGCACTGCCAGTAAGTGCATCTCCATGCTACTGGCAGATTTGCCTCAAAACCTCAAAGGCCACAACTTAGGCAGCCTCCCAAGGAGTTTTTCCTTCTGATTCTGCCTTCCACTCCTGCCAGAAGGGCGGTTGTGTGCGGGCTGGTATAGTTAGCCACACCTCATACCATGGCTGTCCCTCCAAGTACTCTTCAATCCAATGATAAAGGGGCGGTTCATGGTATCCCGCAAAGTGCAAAACTCACCACAATAATGTAGGCGTTCCGAAAACCATCAGGAAATTCTCACATCCAACTAGTGCTGCCATCTGTACCATCAACATGTACACTTTTGTGAGACAAGGCCATAATGGATAAGAGTTACATAACCGAGTAAGAAATTTATAAGGGGAGGAACAATGTAATTATTTGAATGATAATATCATGATGCATGCTCGTTCCATACGTCCTCACAAACTTAGGAAAAAATTTGTTTCTAACGGTAGACATGGTGGCATACATACGTTCTCTCATATATAGCGTAACTAGTCGAGCTACACGTTTCGTTGTTAGTGTACCTGCATAAGAATTTCATTTCAGCCCAAACCCATAATGAAATATGCAGAAGGTAAAGTTCAATACTTCCATATATGTATACCCATACATATACTTCCATATCAAAGCTACCCGATAACAGTTTATACCCACAATTAAATACGCACCACATACACATGCAAGCATGCATACATAGTCATACCAAAGCTAACTCTCCCCGATCACATGCTCACATCTTGCGGTCATGCCACTCATCAACTTACCTTGGCGTCGAGGCATTTGATCCATACATTACCATTCAAGTGAATGGCATCCATACCATAGCACTCCATATGGACGACGAAGTAAAAACCCCCATGTTAGTACTTAAATAGCCACCTAATAGTCCTTAATTTGGGCATAAGGAAAGTGATCATTGGCACACTTTAGATTTCAAATACCTATTTATATAGCTATTAGTTGCTAGAGAAGGGTTTTACGAAAACAAAAACTTTTGTTTTAAATACACATGTGACAATTAACATTGAATCTCGCTCTGATGCCAGTTGTCGTAGAACCGACCAATTTATAAGAGTACAAGTACAATGGTAGCCCGCAAGCGATCGCACTATCATACTTGAACCCATATAAACCCGGTAGTCCGTTGAGTACCATGACGGGTCTCGATAAACGATTTACAACAACCAAGATCGTACATGATTCAACATACATGTCACATATTACATAAAGTTCACAGATACATTTCCATCATCAGAGTATGAAGCAAAGTTATTACAAACTGAGTTTGATAGATAAAAGCGGAAGCAAATTAAGTTTGAAGTGGCATTGTCAACATAGTTCAATACAGTGCCAAGATAGGTTCACAATCCACAAAAGCATGTAGAAGGATTAAATAAGAAGCCTGCCCATGGCTTACTCCTCATCCACAGTGGGATAGAAGCAACTCTTGCAATAACCATGATACACAGTGCCATCTGCAATAATGGGAAAGAAAACCCTGAGTACGGGAAGGTACTTAGCTAGACTTACCCATCATAAACTAGAAATAAACTGACTCCAAGGATCATGCAAGGCTGTATAAGTAGAGATAGCTTAACAACATTTTGCATAAAAGCGATTAACTCAGTTATATAATTATGATTCCGTTATCAAGTTAATTATAACTATCCATCTCTAAATTAGCAACTAACCTATGCCAAACATGTGGTATAACATTTTAAAAGCATACAATAGTAACCATAGCCGGTATTGTAATTCCATATTCATTCGAACCATCATGTTCCATAGCACAGTTACTATGATGTTGGGGCTAGCTAAGTTTCTCACTATCCGGGAGAGACAGCAATTTGAATCGATTTCAAACAGCTGGGAATTTGTTCCTACCACAAACCTAGGCAGACCAGATCATTAGTCGCCTTAGGTCACCTTTGGTACAACTCAGGTCTACATTTCGTGGGTTCGTACCGCGCCGCACAATCGGGGACACCAAATGCCAGGACATTCAGGCCTAGCCTGACCTTGGGCTCAGTCTGGCTCCCTGCAAGGAGCGCATAACAGAATAGGACCCAGCCTGAGTTGAGCTACTCAGCTTCATGGTCGGAATGAGTTATCCGGCCAGCTAAGTGATAGGCATACGTTCAATCTTGTCAGAAGTTCCAACAACGGTACGGTCCTTAACTGGCACATGTAGAATCACATGAGTCCACCTACACATAGACTCCATCCGGCCTCAATTTACATCACCCGATGGTTCTATTCCATGATAGCAAACATAGCCAACCGTGCTCCGGTATCCACCTGTATCTCGCAGGTAACAGGAAATCACCCGACTTCTACCGGTCTAAGCATGGCTAAGCATATATTTGATCCTTGACCTACACAGGGTTAATGGTGTATATATCTAGACAAGGAATTTATAAGCATCAAGTGGTTCCATTCAACTCTTATAACCTAATGCAACAATCATAAGGACTTAAGTAATCTTTTGTAAAATACTGGGAGACTTAGAATGCTCCGGGGCTTGCCTTTTAGAAAGGAAGTGGGGTGGTGATCAGGGCACTACGGAAGCTCTTCTGGGTTCTGCTTCTCACCTTCGGGAGCTATGGCTTGAGGATTCTCCTACTGGTCCCCTTCTTCTACTTCGTCGAACTCCAGCAACGTTATTTCTTCCTCCGATCCTAGATGCATGAATATGGCACAAGGTATTGCGAATGTATGCATGACAAGTATAATATGATGATACATGATGAATGCATTCTTGTATTTATTCTTAACATCATGGTGCTGAAGTAATAACAAGTGTATTGTTTTTTACTGAGTATATGCATATCTCTTCTTAATTACTCAATCAAACACTTCAGCAGTTCATGTACCACACTACAAAATAACAGCTACTTGTTTTACTCATAACTGAAGTTCTACTTATCCAAATGTGGTGATCTTGGACTTTCTGGAAAGCTTATAAAATTGTATACAACTCTTATTTAATCACCAAAAGCTAATTCACAATTTATCGTAACCAAAACAGACAATCCATCCAGTGCTGTCCAGAAATTCCAGAGAGCAAGCAATTCGGAAATACTAACTTGAAACAGCTATAACTCCTAAACCTTTTGGCCTATGGTCCTGAAAGTTTAACACAAGATACATGAAGAAGTTATCTACAACTTTGTTATTAACCATTTTTACAGCAAACATCATCTTCACTATGCAACACACCAAACTACCAAATCTATCCAAAAACCCTCCCAACTTGAATTATAAAGAAACAATACTTTTACTTCATGTAAGTATTCAAATTTTTTACAACACAAAGTCTACCAACAGTTCAAGCATACCAAATACACTCAAGAAAACATAATGGTAAAGCCAAAACTATTTATTTAAATGCCTTTATTATTTTATTTAGATACTTAGGTTAAATAATAAACATATACAAAATTTGCATCATAAATTCTCAAAACTTTATAGTGCCTTACTAATGATACCAACAGACCACTATAAAAATTTCATGCCATTTTACCAAGTAAAACATCCTATGCAAAAATGACAAGGTAGAAAGGCTTAAAATAGCATAAATAGAAAACCCTAGTGAAATCTTTCAAGCAACAAATTTTTTTATTTTTCTTAGAATCCATATGGTACTAGGACAACCTCCAACAAATTTCATGAATATAGGATTCATAATTAATTTATAAAAATTCATACAAGGATTCCCTAATTATAAAAGGTAAATCTATAACTACAAATCTATACATGCACTGACCCTCAAACTTTGACCAGAGCTCATACATGTGAAGAACAGCTTACCACAAAAATTTCATAATTTTTGAAGCACAGGAACTCTAGATATAAAATAAACAAATTTACATGCATTCAAAAACACATTTCAAGTTTCAATTTAAATCTTCCAAAAACTCTACTGAAAATGCTAATATCATATTTTTCCTAAATACTACACTTCACCAAGATCCTAACAAAATTTCAACCACAAATTTTGGATCTTCCAAACTCCACATATAAAATTTACAAAACAGTATGAAATCTAGAATTAAATGAGCTATCCTAATACTCTCCCGTCGCTGACAGGCGGGACCCGCATAACAATGGACCCCACGCGTCAGTGACACAAAACAGGGCAGCAGCACTACGCGACATTGCACGGCCACGGCTCATCGATGGTGAGTTTCACCAGTGACGGCACCTGCTCTACGGTGAACCCCTCGACCCGACGCACACTTTGGGCTATCTAGGCGGGCGGATAACCGACGCGAAGGACGGCGGCGACAACCATGGCGGCTCAGCGGAGCTAGATGGCGGCGCTACACCGGCGGTGGCCACGGCGACGCAATCTAAAGCATGGGTGAGCATTTACTAACTTAGGTGAGCCTAGCGCACAAGATGTTACGGCCAAAGGTGGACGGAGGTGCTCCAGCTACTGTGACGGCTTCGGTGGTGATGCTCCGGCGAGGTCAAGCGCGGCATGGAGGCTTACCTGGCGTGGTCAGCGAGCACGGGCAGATGCGGTGGTGGAGAAGTGGCAATGGTGAGCTGGCACCGGCAATGGCGATGGAGGCGGGCTGCGCTGCTGCTGCGGGTGCGCGCAAAGGCGAAGGAGGAGGCCGAGAGTGGAATGAAGGCGCTGGGATGGAGCGGGCGAACGCTGGGGCTGATGTAGTGCGCTCTGGCTTGGCTTGGCCACGCGGGATAGGGCACCAGTGACACACGGCCAGCCACTGGCTCCACGCGGCGCACGAGCTCTACTGATGGTCAGCCACTAAATCGCCCGATTCAGTTTGTTAGTGATGTGATGCGAAGCCTGACAGCGTACTTTGGTGACGTTCGTTCTCTTAAACTGTGTAACAAAATAAAAAATAGTCAATAACAAACTTGTAGCTCTATGTACCAGTTTCAAATGTTCTTAAAGGATCAAGACCTAATTTCCAATGGTTAAGGAGTAATGTCATCCTAAAGTTGAGGTTTTCAAACTGTCAGAGCACTTAGCAAAATTTGCTAAGTGTTGAAAATGTTGATTTGCTTGTTTTTGTGAGCCTAATTCAAGCATGTTAGGAGCTAAACCAGTCAATGACCCAAAAATAAAAGTTGTTACTCTTGCCAAATACTACAACTTTGCTTTAGTGACCACCTCCATGCAAGGTCTCTACCACATAGTTCAAACTTGGTCAAACATGCTACATTCAAATGATGGTATACATTCAAACTATGGCTTGGTGACCAAATTGCCCCTAACCATAAATACCAAAGTTGTTCATAATGATACTCTAAACTTGTTTAAGCTATTTGTAAGGTCACACAATCATTTCATGCATTGGTCACACATAGGGCTATCCAGGTCAACACATGTAACATCACTTAAGTGCTTGATCATGAAAGGTGACCTTCATGAACAATGTTCCATTTGCTAACCTAAGTGTTGCTAATATGTTTTTGTGACTCATATCAACCAATTACATGTATACACTCATGATCATATGCATATATACAAGGAAACATGAAATAACAAGCAATGTTGCGTATGTTTCAATCAAATGTTTCAAGTGTAAATGCTTATATATGAATGCTTGATGCTCATGCTCATGCTATGCAAGTCAATTTATGCAAGGCTAACACCTAGGGTGTTACAACGCTAAGGCTAGGGGTGATCAAAATCCCTTCCTCCAACATTAGGTCGCGTGATACTCAAATACGCAACCTCTTCCCCATAATGACCCCTAGGAGAGACAGGGAGAGGTCGAGCCTCACACGACGTACCCATTCTAATGAAGGCAAGCATGCCATGCTGACCTCGCAAAGACTGATGTGATAGCAGTCACCTCAGTCCGGTCAGACACCAACCCATCACCATACTACCGATCATGGCCCTTAGACCCATGAAGTGACCAGGCAAACAATGACCTAGGGTGATTGCCTACTATGGGTACGACACCCCAGGAACCTAGAGTCGAGGACGAAGACCATGATGGATACCACATTGCACAGGACAGCTAATGAACTATCACCATGGCTATAGTACTGCCACGACTAGCATAGTAGCACCATGTTAGACCCTGCTACGATGTGGACACAAGACCATGACAATAGCCATGCCTAGGGAAGCATCAGAAGATGGCATAGCTTGGAAGCCAAGTTAGCTAGGACCTCCCTTAGGCTCTCAACCAATCGGTTGGGGAACCTCCTCTTTGTAACAAGCACAGACCTAAAACTCTATATAAGGGCAGCTAGGGCTCACATCTTCACATTCTTCATCCTCTACCATTCCATCCATAGCAGTAGGGCTCTTGGAGCTTCTCTTCGGGCTGCCACTCGTCTAGTATAGGTTCTACCACCTCTTTCACCATTTTTGGACCACCCATTGTAAGAACTTTAGAGCATTCGAGCAAGGAACATGCACTCGATCTTCTTTGAGACTAGACTTAGGGCTCTGTCCTGAACTAGTATAAATCCTCATGTCTATTGGATGCTGCCATTGTCTTCCTTGAGCAGTGCAGCAATCGTATAAATTTACTAGTCTAGTTTATGAAACACCGACAAGTTGGAGCTAGGAGAAGCTACTTTGAAGAGCTAGAACTTCTACAAGGAATATTGGTATGACCAATATGAAGAATTCTTCAATGTTCTTGTTCTTATCATATCAATATAGCTATGTTATGAAATTAGAGCAAAGTTCTTATGTTATTCATTTAGCATATGAAACTTTATGCATAATGTTTCATACATACATGTTTAGACCAAGACCTAAATTGAGGTAGTGAGTTCTACTTTAATATTAGTTTTGGTCATTATATTCTTGTGGGTTGGTCATTTGCCCCATGGCGGATGCTCTAGTAGAGGACTCCTGATAAAGACGGATGTTCCTGGCTGACGCTAGAGTAGTAACGGTTAGTGTAGACGTGGTGTCTAAGCAACACATTACCTTTGTTTGCCTCGTATCCCACAGTTGTAACACCTCGGGTGTTAGCCTTGCATAACTTGACTTGCATAACATGAGCATGATCATCAAGCATTCATAAACAAGCATTTATAATTGAAACATTGAATTGAAACATATGCAACGTTGCTTGTTATTGCATGTTTCTTTGTACATATGCAAATGATCATGAATGTAAACATGTACTTGGTAGATTTGAGACACCAAAATGTTTTGGCAATGCTTCGGTTCACAAATGGAACATGGATCATGAATGTCATTTTTCATGGTCAAGTCTTTAAGGCATATTTCATGTGATTACTTTCAATAGCTCTATGAGTGACTACTACATGAAATGCTTGAATGGCCTTGCAAATTGCTCAAACATGCTTAGGATATCATTAGGAACAACTTTGGTATTTAGTGCTAGGGCTAGTTTGGTAATTAAGCCATGCTTTGATGTGTTTCCTCTTTTAAAAGTGACATGTTTGACCAATTTGGAACTAGGTGTTAGAGACCTTGCATGGAGGAGTTCACTAAAGCAATGTTGTAGTGTTTGGTATAAGGAACAACTTTTATTTTTGGGTCATGGACTGATTTAGCTTCTAACATGCTTGAATTGGGATCACAAAAGTCAACACATAACTGTTTTCAACACTTAACGAATTTTTTCTAAGTCTAGGTTCACTGACCGACTGTCAGGCTAACTTTGGGATGATTTTACTCAGTTTACATTGATAATTGGAACACGATCATTGAACAACATTTGTAACTGGTACTTAGGTCTACAAAGTTGGTTTAGTAACCTAGCGCTAATTCATCACGGATTGGAAGATCAATCATCACCAAAACTCATCGTCAGGCCAGCTTCGCTTAACTGATTAAGCTAAATCAGCCATTCGATTCAGTCATCAGTGGCCGACACCGGTAGGATAGAGCCACCGCATGGCGTGAGAATCGGCCATGTGTCGCCGCTGGTCTGTCCGCGCAGGCCACGACGCGCCTGGGCGTGCCTTCATCACGCTAGCGCCCGCCCGCACTCAGCCGAGCACCCATTTGCTTCGCCTCGGTCTCCTTCGCTGTCTCATAGCGCCAGCAGCAGCCACCGAGCGCCCGCAGCCCTGCCGTCGCCATAGCCGCGCACAGCTCGTGCCTAGCCACTCCAGCACCACCGCCATAGCTCCACCGTCTCCCCAGCACCCCATTGTTTCTCCCCGTGCCCGCTGATAGAGCCCGGTAAGCCACCGCAGCGCGTGTAAGCTCACTGGAGTTCTGCCGTGAGCCCTGTCGTCGTGGCTACGCCGCCACAGTCCTCCTCCCGCTCCGTTAGCTAGCGCGTTAGGTCCCCTAGCACTCATAGATGCTTGTCCGCACCATTGGTTGAGCCGCCGTGGCCTCTTCTGGCGTACTGCCGTGATCCAGCCCCGCCGTTCCACCATGGCCGCCGCCGTCAGCTCTAGGGTCGGCAATAGGACCGGCCAAGTGGCTCAGTAGGTTCGCCAGGCCATGTAGGTCATACCATGATGACATCACCGCCGGCGGATTCACCATCGACGAGCTGTGGCCACGCGAGCTTGCTCTACGCCACCGGCTCTGTTTTGGTCTCGCTGACCGGTGGGTCCAACCAACGCGTGGGTCCCTGCTGTTAGCGACTCTAGGTTTTAAGGATAGTTCAAAAATTCCAGATTCAAGTGTGTTTTGTTATTTGCATATCTTCAGTTTGGTAGCTCCTAAATTTGTGAAATAAATATGGTTGTGTTCCTTAGAAAGTGTAGTATTTAGAAAAAATATGTTCTTAGCTTCAACAGTAGAAATTTTTGGAGATTTAAATAAGGATTTGAAATGTGCTTTTGAATGCATTCAAATTTGTTTATTTTATATCTAGAGTTCCTATGCTCCAAAAATTATGAAATTTTTGTGGTAAGCTAGTCTTAGCATATATGAGCTTTGGTAAAAATGTGAGGACCAGTGCATGGTTAGATTTATAGTTATAGATTTTTCTTTTATGGCTAGTCAATCCTTGGATGAATTTTTATAAATTATTTATGAGTCCAAAATTCATGAAATTTGTTGGAGGTAATCCTAGTACCATATGTATGTTAAGAAAAATAGGAAATCTGTTGCTTGACACTTTTCAATAGGATTTTTCATTTATGCTATTTCAAGCCTTGCTGCATTATCATTTTTGTATAGAATGTTCTACTTAGTAAAATGACATGAAATTTTTATAGTAGTCCTTTGATAGCATTAGTAAGGCACTGTAAATTTTTGGGAATTTATGAATTACATCTGATATATGTTTAGTATTTAACCTAGATATCTAAATAAAATAATAAAAGGTAATTAAATAAAAAGTTTGGGCTTCACCATTATATTATCTTAACTGTATTTGGTATGCTTAAACTGGTGGTAGAGTCTATGTTGTCAAATTTTGAATGATTACATGAAGTAGAAGTATTATTACTTTATATTGCATGTTAAATAGTTTCCGGACTGATTCTAGAGTGTGATGAGTTGCATGTTGAAACTGATGTGTACTGTAAAATGGTTAATAACAAAGTTGTAGAGAATTTGATAAGCTTTCCAGAAAGTCCTGGATCACTATTTTTGGATTTGTAGAACTCCAGTTATGAGTGAAACAAGTAGCTACTGTTTGTGGCATAGTCGATGCATTGTAGAAGTAGTTGAGTAATAATCGAGAAGAGATATGCACCTACTCAAACAACGTGATGCACTTGTTAACATATATGCATTCGTAATACTTATACCATACTCATGCATCTAGGATCGGAGGAAGAGATCACGTTGCTGGAATTCGAAGAAGCAGAGGAAGGGAACCAGCAGGAGGATCCGCAAGCCGCAGCTCTCGAAGGCGTGGAGCAGAACCCTGAAGAGCTTCCGGAGTGTCCTGACCATCGCCCTACTTCCTTTCTGCGAGGCAAGCCCTGGAGCATTATAAGTCTCCCAGTAATTTACAAATGTTTACTTACATATTTATGATTGATGCATTAGGTTATAAGAGTTGAATGAAACCACTCGATGCATGTACCTTCCTTGTCCAGATATTACACCTTTAACCGGTATAGGTCCAGGATCGAATATATATGCTTAGCCATGCTTACACCGGTAGAAGTTGGGTGATGTCCTGTCACCTGCGAGATGTAGGTGGATACCAGAGCACGGTTGGCTATATCTGCTATCGTGGAACAGAACCATGAGGTAAAAGTAAATTGAGACCAGACGGGAAGTCGATAGAGAAGCAACAAGACATGGAGGTCTTGGGTGTGGACTTATCCCCATCTGTGTCGATTAAGGACCGTACCGTTGTTGGCGCTTCTAACAAGATTGAACGCATGCCTCTCACTTAGCTGGCCGGATAACTCATTCTGACCGCGAAGCCGAGTAATTCAACTCAGGCCGGGAACTGTTCTGTTGTGCGCTCCTTCTGGGGAACGATCAGACTGAGCCCAAGGGCAGGTTTGGCCTGAGCATCCTGGCATCTGGTGTTCCAGATTGTGCAGCGTGGTACGGACCCACGAAATGTGTATCTGAGTTGTACCAAAGGTGACCTAAGACTATCGTGGCTGTTAGATCTGGGTTTGTGTTAGGAATAAATTCCCAGCTGGTTGAAATCGATTCGAATCGCCGTCTCTCCCGGATAGTGAGAAACTTGGCTAGTCCCAACATCGTAGCAACTATATTATGAAACATGATGGTTCAGATGAATATGGAATTACAATACCTACTATGGTTACTATTGTATGCTTCTAAATGATATACCACATGTTTGGCACAGGATAGTTGCTAATCTAGAAATGGATAGTTGTAATTAACTTGATAAAGGAATCATAATTGTACAATGGGTAAATTGCCTTTACGCAAAATGTTGTCAAGTTACGTCCACTTATACAGCCTTGCATGATCCTTGGAGTCATTTTATTTCTGGTTCATGACGGGTAAGTCTAGCTGAGTACCTTCTTGTACTCAGGGTTTATTTTCCCATTGTTGTAGATGGCACTATGTATCATGGGTATTGCAAGAGTTGCTTCTATCCTGCTGTGGATGAGGAGTAAGCCTTGGGCAGGCTTCTTAAGTAATTCCTATCCTTGCTTTTGTGGACCGTGATCTGGTTTGGCACTGTATCAAACTATGTTGGAAACTTTATCTTCAAACTTATTTGCTTCCGCTTTATTTACCAAACTCGGTTTGTAATAACTTTTATTCGTACTCTGATGATGAAAAGTATCTGTGAACTTTATGTAACATGTGGCATGTATGTTGAATCCTGTACGATCTTGGTTGTTGTAAATCGTTTATCGAGACCCGTCATGGTACTCGATGGACTACCGTGTTTATATGGGTTCAAGTATGATAGTGCGACCGCTTGCGGATTGCCATTGTACTTGTATTCTTATAAATTGGTCGGTTCTGCAATAGCTGGTATCAGAGCAGATTCAACGTTAATTGTCACAAGTGTATTTAAAACAAAAGTTTTTGTTTTCCAAAAACCCTTTTCTGGCAACTAATAGTTATTTAATAGGTATTTGAAATCTAAGTGTGCCAATGATCACTTTCCTTATGCCCAAATTAAGGACTATTAGGTGGCTATTTAAGTACTAATATGGGGGTTTTTACTTCATCATCCATACGGCGTGCTATAGTATGGATGCCATTCACTTGAGTGGTAATGTATGGATCAAATGCCTCTACGCCAAGGTAAGATGAGTATATGACCGCAAGATGTGAGCGTGCGATCGGGAATAGTTAGCTTTGGTACGGCTATGTATGCATGCTTGCATGTGTATATGGTACGTATTTAATTGTGGGTTTAAATTCTTGTCGGGTAGATTGATACGGAAGTATATGTATGGGTATACATATATGAAAGTATTTACAATTACATTCTGCATATTTCATTATGGGTTTAGGGCTGAAATGAAATTTTATGCAGGTACACTAACAGTGAAACATGTAGCTCGACTAGTTACGCTATTTATGAGAGAACGTATGTATGCCACCGTGTCTACCGTTAGAAACAAATTTTTCCTAAGTTTGTGAGGATGTATGGAACGAGCATGCATCATGTTAAATTACCATTCATATAACTACATTGATCCTCCCCTTGTAAAATTCTTACTTGGTTATGTAACTCTTATCCATCATGGCATTGTCTCACCAAAGGGTACATGTTGATGGTGCAGATGGCACGCACCAAGCAGACTGCTCGCAAGTCCACCAGAGGCAGAGCTCCTAGCCGTCAGCTTGCTCCACGTACCCGTCAACATCACACGTTCCTTGGAGAGTTTGGGATGCCTACACTCTTGTGGAGGGTGCTCAGCTATGTAGGCTACCCTGATGGAATGGAACCCCGCTACTTCTAGGTGAATGAGCGGTTGGGAGAAGGCCTCTTAGTTACTGTGGAGGCCGTTGTTCGCCCTTGTGGTGACAATTCTAAGTGGACAGGCTGGTGTTATGAGTCAACTGGTAGGACTACAGAAGAAGCAGCTGGCAGGGCAGCCTTTGGGATCCTGAGGGATATCATGGGTCATTTTCCTCAAGAGCTGGCAGCCGCTTTGGTTGGAGTCTTTCCAAGAGGTAACCCCTCCACTAACTCATGGCAGCAGGCAAGAGGAAGATCTTTGGAGATTGGTGCAGCAGAAGGGCAGAACAGTGATAACCCTGCCATGAGCGCCATGTTCGCTGTGATGAGAGTGTTAGATGGAGTAGAAGGTAGCCTCAGACGTGTGTCTAGTGCTCTTGGTCATGCCCGCGAGGACTGATGTCAGCTTTAGAGGGAGCACGACGCCGAGATTGAAAGGCTCACTGAAGAAATGACTCAGTTAACTCACCAGCGGAATGCAGCCTGGTCTAGGGAAGATGTCCTAAGAGCTCGACAGTTTGAGCTAGGACAGCAGCTGGCCAATGCGGAAGAATACAACGATAATCTGCATGAAGAGGTTCATCTACTGAACAATCAGCTCCACCCTTATGTCCCACTTGGAGCCATAGAAATGGATCTAGAAGGGTACGAGGAAGGAGAAGAAGAAGTGGAGCCTGAAGAAGAAGTAGAACCTAAGGAAGGAGATGATTCTGCATCTGACCTCGATAGTGATCATGAGGAGGATTAGATCGCTTAGCACTTAGTGGAAGGACTAATGTATCACCTTTATTCATGTAATGGACCTGTAGTTCGAAGTTGGCATTAGTAACCAGACTATCATGTAACATTGATTAATTACACATTTGGATGAACGTCAATGCAATTCCAGTTCTTTGTCGGTAATCACGCTTTAAATTTGCATGCGTTATGAGCACGATAAGTGGTCAAATTGGTGATGTCATGTTGCGAGAATGAATTATTATGCCTCTGTTTTTATTGTGATTTTGAGAATTTTCTCTAGTAATTTCAGTTTGGCATGAGTACAAAATTCCTCTGCAATCTCTTGACCTCAACCAATAATCGCTTATTGTTGCAACTTCGCAGATGACGCGCACCCATGCTGGAGCTGGTGGCAGCCAGGATGGCAACCAGGATGACTTGCCACCCCCACCGCCGCCGTCTACTCAGGAATTCTTTACCCAGTTCCTGGGTAGCCAGAGGACAATGGAAGAAGCTTTGCGCCTTATCGTGCAAAACACTGCTCGTGGCCACCCACAGCAACCAGGGGTCGAGCCAAATCAGCACAGTTCATTTAAGGAGTTTCTGGACATGAAGCTGCCGATCTTCAAGGTGGCTGAGGAACCACTACAGGCTGATGAGTGGCTGAATACCATTGAGCAGAAATTTCGTCTGCTAAGGGTCATAGAGCACCTGAAAGCAGAATATGCTTCTCATCAATTGCAAGGACCAGCAGGAATCTGGTGGACGCACTTCCTGTCGTCTCTGCCTGCTAATGCGAGAGTGACCTGGGATCAATTCAAGCTGGCTTTTAGGGGACACCATATTCCCCTGGGCCTGATGTGCATGAAAGCAGCAGAATTTATGAGGCTCACTTAGGGAACAAAGTCACTCACAGAATATATGCACGCATTCAACAACTTGTCAAGATATGCTCCAAGTTTCGTGGATACTGAAGAGAAAAAGATTGAGAGTTTCAAGCGAGGTTTGGGCACCAAACTGATGAAGACTATGGCAAATTCTTGATGTGCCATGTACAATAAGTTTATTAGTGATGCCTTGACCCAAGAAAACCACAACAACATGCATGCAGTTGCTAAAGGTCGCAAGAGGGCATATGAGGCCGGTGCATCTGGATCTTTCCAGTCGAAAGCGCCTATCATAGCTAGGCCACAATTCCGTCCACTTGCACCCAAGTTCAGGCCTCCACCACCGAAAGCTCAGAATAATAGGCCACAAAAACCATTCCATAAGGTGTTCACTATTGCCTTACCAAAAGGAAATGGTAATCAGGACAGCTCCACCGGATTCAGAAGTAACCAACCATGTTTCAACTGCAACCAACTAGGTCATTGGTCCAAGGAATGCCCCCACCCCAAGAGGAATAGCAACCCAAATCAGAACAATCAGAGGTAGGTGAATGCCAGGGCACGTCAGGGACAAGTGCATTATACCGCTGTGGAGGAAGTGCCCGCCGGAGAAGTTGTCATGGCTGGTATGTTTCTCATCAACAAGCATCCCGCTATTGTTTTATTTGATTTGGGAGCTTCTCATTCATTTATGAGTCAAGCATTTGCATCTAGACATGATCAAGAAATTATAGAAGTAAGTAAAGGGGGTTTTAACATAAGTTCAGCAGGGGGAACTGTTACTACCAAAAAGATAGTAAAAAATGTACTCATCTTGATACAAGGGAGGGAGTACACAACAGATTTGATAATATTGCTAGGGTTGTCGATAAGTGTAATCTTAGGCATGAATTGGATGAAGGATCATGGTGTTCTTATTGACACTAGCACCCGTACCATTATGTTGAGAGAACCCACGGGAGGGAATGCTTTTCTAGTTCCACTCTCCCGCGAGTTCGAACCCCAACATTTAGCCTGTGTTATCCAAGCCACCACCATATGTGATATTCCCATGGTTTGTGAGTTTCCGGATGTATTTCCAGAGGAATTACCAGGTCTACCACCAGATAGGGACGTGGAATTTAAGATTGAATTAGTGCCAGGTACCGCACCCATATCCAGAAGGCCCTATAGAATGCCACCCAATGAGTTAGCAGAACTTAAGGTTCAATTGCAAGATCTATTGGACAAAGGTCTTATCCAACCTAGCTCATCTCCGTGGGGATGTCCAGCATTGTTTGTGAAAAAGAATGATAAGTCACTGAGAATGTGTGTAGATTACAGACCACTTAATGCTGTGACCATCAAGAACAAGTATCCATTGCCCCGCATCGACATCTTGTTCGATCAGCTAGCGAAGGCAAAGGTATTCTCCAAAATTGACTTGAGATCAGGTTACCATCAGATAAAGATCAGACCGGAGGATATACCTAAAACTGCTTTCTCTACTAGGTACGGCTTATACGAGTATTTGGTTATGTCTTTCGGACTAACAAATGCTCCAGCCTATTTCATGTACCTGATGAACTCGGTATTCATGCCTGAACTTGATAAGTTCGTGGTCGTGTTTATCGATGACATATTGATTTATTCAGAAAATGAGTTAGATCATGAAGAGCATCTGAGGATTGTCCTATCCAGACTGAGGGAGCATAAGATATATGCCAAGTTTAGCAAATGTGAATTTTGGATGAGCAAAGTACCTTTCTTAGGTCACATTTTATCAAGAGATAGAATCTCAGTAGACCCATCCAAAGTACAAGAGGTCATGGATTGGAAAGCCCCAACTTCGGTTCATGAAGTTCGAAGTTTTCTCGGGTTAGCAGGATACTATCGTCGATTTATTCCAGATTTCTCAAAGATAGCTAAGCCTATGACTAGACTACTTCAGAAAGATGAGAAATACAAATGGACACCAGAATGTGAAACAGCTTTTCGCACCCTTAGAACTTTGTTGACTACCGCACCTGTGCTAGCACAACCAGACATTGAAAAGCCTTTTGATGTATTTTGTGATGCATCAGGAATAGGTTTAGGATGTGTACTTATGCAAGAAGGGAGAGTAATCGCATATGCCTCACGGCAATTGAGAAAACATGAAGTCAACTACCCTACACATGATTTGGAACTTGCAGCCGTTGTCCATGCATTAAAGATATGGAGACATTACTTGTTCGGCAATGTATGTCATATCTATACTGACCACAAAAGCCTCAAGTATATCTTTACCCAGCCAGAACTAAACATGAGACAACATAGATGGTTGGAATTGATTAAGGATTACAATTTGGAAGTGCATTACCATCCGGGTAAAGCAAATGTAGTAGCTGATGCACTTAGTCGGAAGTCCCATTGCAACACTGTGGAAGCACTATTGGAAGATGGATTCAACTTGCTACATCCTGCTGTACTACACAATATTACAATTAGTTGTTCGCTTGAGGGCAAAATCATAGAACTACAGCAGACAGATGTAGGAATAAGTCACATTAAGAGAAAAATGCAAGAGCAAGAAACCAAATATTTTAGATTGGACGAAAGAGGTGTATTATGGTTTGAGGACCGACTAGTGGTGCCAAAAGACCGTGAGCTAAGGAATCAAATTTTAGAAGAAGCTCACTCGTCCAAATTGTCTATCCACCCAGGTAGTAGTAAAATGTATCAAGATCTAAGAACCCATTTTTGGTGGACTAAGATGAAGAAAGAGATCGCAGCCTATGTTGCTAGGTGTGATAACTGCAGTAGAGTGAAAGCCGTCCATATGAAAACCGCTGGATTACTTCAGCCACTGCCTATTCCAGGATGGAAATGGGAGGAAATCAGTATGGACTTTATTACAGGCCTTCCAACAACGCCATAAGGTCACGATTCAATCTGGGTCATTGTTGATCATCTCACCAAGTCAGCACACTTTATACCCGTAAACACATGGTATATAGTTGGGAAATACGTTGAGATATATGTTTCCCAGATCGTGAGATTGCATGGAGTACCTAGGACCATAATCTCAGATAGAGGACCATAGTTCATAGCTCGTTTCTGGGAGCACTTACACCAGGCTTTGGGAACCAAGCTAATCAGAAGTTCAGCTTATCATCCGCAAACTTTAGGACAGACAGAGCGAGTAAACCAAATCCTAGAAGATTTACTTAGAGCTTGTGTTATATCTTCAAAAGGTTCATGGGAGAAATGGTTACCTTTAGCTGAATTCTCCTATAACAACAGTTATCAAGCGAGTATCAAAATGGCTCCATTTGAAGCCTTATATGGCAGAAAGTGCAGAACTCCATTGAACTAGATTGAGCCCAGTGAAAGGAGATACTTTGGTATTGATTTTGTCAATGAAGCCGAAGAACAAGTACGTACCATCCAACAGCACATGAAGGCAGCTCAATCAAGACAGAAGAGTTATGCCGACAGAAGAAGAAGACCACTAACTTTTGAAGTGGGTGACTATGTATACTTGAGAGTATCACCCATGAAAGGTGTGAAAAGATTTGGGATGAAAAAGAAGCTTTCACCAAGATATGTAGGGCCATACAAAATTTTGGAGCGAAAAGGAAATGTTGCGTATAAGCTACAACTACCACCAGAGATGAGTGAAATCTTTGATGTGTTCCATGTTTCTCAGCTAAAGAAATGTCTTCGAGTACCGGAAGAAGCTATTGCACCCACCAACGTGCAGCTTCAATCGGATTTAACCTATGAAGAAAAGCCAATTTGAGTATTAGAAGAGATGGAGAGAGTGACAAGGAGTAAGATTATTAAGTTCTATAAGGTGGTGTGGAACAATCATAGTGAACAAGATGCTACGTGGGAAGGAGAAGATTATCTGCGAGAAGTTTATCCCACCTTTTTCCAAGAATGGTAGGTCTTGCAAATCTTAGGACGAGATTTTTATAAGGGGGAGGGGCTATAACACCTCGGGTGTTAGCCTTGCATAACTTGACTTGCATAACATGAGCATGATCATCAAGCATTCATAAACAAGCATTTATAATTGAAACATTGAATTGAAACATATGCAACGTTGCTTGTTATTGCATGTTTCTTTGTACATATGCAAATGATCATGAATGTAAACATGTACTTGGTAGATTTGAGACACCAAAATGTTTTGGCAATGCTTCGGTTCACAAATGGAACATGGATCATGAATGTCATTTTTCATGGTCAAGTCTTTAAGGCATATTTCATGTGATTACTTTCAATAGCTCTATGAGTGACTACTACATGAAATGCTTGAATGGCCTTGCAAATTGCTCAAACATGCTTAGGATATCATTAGGAACAACTTTGGTATTTAGTGCTAGGGCTAGTTTGGTCATTAAGCCATGCTTTGATGTGTTTCCTCTTTTAAAAATGACATGTTTGACCAATTTGGAACTAGGTGTTAGAGACCTTGCATGGAGGAGTTCACTAAAGCAATGTTGTAGTGTTTGGTATAAGGAACAACTTTTATTTTTGGGTCATGGACTGATTTAGCTTCTAACATGCTTGAATTGGGATCACAAAAGTCAACACACAACTGTTTTCAACACTTAACAAATTTTTTCTAAGTCTAGGTTCACTGACCGACTGTCAGGCTGACTTTGGGATGATTTTACTCAGTTTACATTGAGAATTGGAACATGATCATTGAACAACATTTGTAACTGGTACTTAGGTCTACAAAGTTGGTTTAGTAACCTAGCGCTAATTCGTCATGGATTGGAAGATCAATCATCACCAAAACTCGTCGTCAGGCCGGCTTTGCTTAACTGATTAAGCTGAATCGGCCATTCGATTCAGTCATCAGTGGCCGACACTAGCAGGACAGAGCCGCCGCGTGGCGTGAGAATCGGCCACGTGTTGCTGCCTCTCTATCCGCGCAGGCCACGACGCGCCTGGGCGTGCCTTCATCACGCCAGCGCCCGCCCGCACTCAGCCGAGCACCCATTTGCTTCGCCTCGGTCTCCTTCACCGTCTCGCAGCGCCAGTAGCAGCCACCGAGCGCCCGCAGCTCCGCTGTCGCCATAGCCACGCACAGCTCGCGCCTAGCCACTCCAGCACCACCGCCATAGCTCCACCGTCTCCCCAGCACCCCATTGTTTCTCCCCGTGCCCGCTGACAGAGCCCGGTAAGCCACCGCAGCGTGTGTAAGCTCGCCGGAGTTCTGCCGTGAGCCGCGTCGTCGTGGCTACGCCGCCACAGTCCTCCTCCCACTCCGTTAGCTAGCGCATTAGGTCCCCCAGCACTCATAGATGCTTGTCCGCACCATTGGTTGAGCCACCATGGCCTCTTCCGGCATACCGCTGTGATCCAGCCCCGGCTTTCCGCCATGGCCGCCGCCGTCAGCTCTAGGGTCGGCAATAGGACCGGCCAAGTGGCTCAGTAGGTTCGCCAGGCCACGTAGGTCATACCATGATGATGTCACCACCGGTGGATTCGCCGTCGACGAGCTATGGCCGCGCGAGCTTGCTCTGCGCCGCCGGCTCTGTTTTGGTCTCGCTGACCGGTGGGTCCAACCGACGCGTGGGTCCCTGCTGTCAGCGACTCTAGGTTTTAAGGATAGTTCAAAAATTCCAGATTCAAGTGTGTTTTGTTATTTTCATATCTTCAGTTTGGTAGCTCCTAAATTTGTGAAATAAATATGGTTGTGTTCCTTAGAAAGTGTAGTATTTCGGAAAAATAAGTTCTTAGCTTCAACAGTAGAAATTTTTGGAGATTTAAATAAGGATTTGAAATGTGCTTTTGAATGCATTCAAATTTGTTTATTTTATATCTAGAGTTCCTTTGCTCCAAAAATTATGAAATGTTTGTGGTAAGCTAGTATTAGCATATATGAGCTTTGGTAAAAATTTGAGGACCAGTGCATGGTTAGATTTATAGTTATAGATTTTTCTTTTATGGCTAGCCAATCCTTGCATGAATTTTTATAAATTATTTATGAGTCCAAAATTCATGAAATTTGTTGGAGGTAATCCTAGTACCATATGTATGTTAAGAAAAATAGGAATTCTGTTGCTTGACACTTTTCAATAGGATTTTCCATTTATGCTATTTCAAGCCTTGCTGCCTTATCATTTTTGTACAGAATGTTCTACTTAGTAAAATGACATGAAATTTTTATAGTAGTCCTTTGATAGCATTATTAAGGCACTGTAAATTTTTGGGAATTTATGAAGTACATCTGATATATGTTTAGTATTTAACCTAGATATCTAAATAAAATAATAAAAGGTAATTAAATAAAAAGTTTGGGCTTCACCATTATATTATCTTAACTGTATTTGGTATGCTTAAACTGGTGGTAGAGTCTATGTTGTCAAATTTTGAATGATTACATGAAGTAGAAGTATTATTACTTTATATTGCATGTTAAATAGTTTCCGAACTGATTCTAGAGTGTGATGAGTTGCATGTTGAAACTGATGTGTACTGTAAAATGGTTAATAACAAAGTTGTAGAGAATTTGATAAGCTTTCCAGAAAGTCCTGGATCACTGTTTTTGGATTTGTAGAACTCCAGTTATGAGTGAAACAAGTAGCTACTGTTTGTGGCATAGTCGATGCATTGTAGAAGTAGTTGAGTAATAATCGAGAAGAGATATGCACCTACTCAAACAACGTGATGCACTTGTTAACATATATGCATTGGTAATACTTATACCATACTCATGCATCTAGGATCGGAGGAAGAGATCATGTTGCTGGAATTCGAAGAAGCAGAGGAAGGGAACCAGCAGGAGGATCCGCAAGCCGCAGCTCTCGAAGGCGTGGAGCAGAACCCTGAAGAGCTTCCGGAGTGTCCTGACCATCGCCCTACTTACTTTTTGCGAGGCAAGCCCCGGAGCATTATAAGTCTCCTAGTAATTTACAAATGTTTACTTACGTATTTATGATTGATGCATTAGGTTATAAGAGTTGAATGAAACCACTCGATGCATGTACCTTCCTTGTCCAGATATTACACCTTTAACCGGTATAGGTCCAGGATCGAATATATATGCTTAGCCATGCTTAGACCGGTAGAAGTCGGGTGATGTCCTGTCACCTGCGAGATGTAGGTGGATACCAGAGCACGGTTGGCTATATCTGCTATCATGGAATAGAACCATGAGGTAAAAGTAAATTGAGACCAGACGAGAAGTCGATAGAGAAGCAACAAGACATGGAGGTCTTGGGTGTGGACTTATCCCCATCTGTGTCGATTAAGGACCGTACCATTGTTGGCGCTTCTAACAAGATTGAACGCATGCCTCTCACTTAGCTGGCTGGATAACTCGTTCCGACCGCGAAGCCGAGTAATTCAACTCAGGCCGGGAACCGTTCTGTTGTGCGCTCCTTCCGGGGAACGATTAGACTGAGCCCAAGGGCAGGTTTGGCCTGAGCATCCTGGCATCTAGTGTTCCAGATTGTGCAGCGCGGTACGGACCCGCGAAATGTGTATCTGAGTTGTACCAAAGGTGACCTAAGACTATCATGGCTGGTAGATCTGGGTTTGTGTTAGGAATAAATTCCCAGCTGGTTGATAGTTGCTAATCTAGAAATGGATAGTTGTAATTAACTTGATAAAGGAATCATAATTGTACAATGGGTAAATTGCCTTTATGCAAAATGTTGTCAAGTTACGTCCACTTATACAGCCTTGCATGATCCTTGGAGTCATTTTATTTCTGGTTCATGACGGGTAAGTCTAGCTGAGTACCTTCTCGTACTCAGGGTTTATTTTCCCATTGTTGCAGATGGCACTGTGTATCATGGGTATTGCAAGAGTTGCTTCTATCCCACTGTGGATGAGGAGTAAGCCTTGGGCAAGCTTCTTAAGTAATTCCTATCTTTGCTTTTGTGGATCGTGATCTGGTTTGGCACTGTATCAAACTGTGTTGGAAACTTTATCTTCAAACTTATTTGCTTCTACTTTATTTACCAAACTCGGTTTGTAATAACTTTTATTCGTACTCTGATGATGAAAAGTATCTGTGAACTTTATGTAACATGTGGCATGTATGTTGAATCCTGTACGATCTTGGTTGTTGTAAATCATTTATCGAGACCCGTCGTGGTATTCGACGGACTACCGGGTTTATATGGGTTCAAGTATGACAGTGCGATCGCTTGCGGATTGCCATTGTACTTGTATTCTTATAAATTGGTCGGTTCTACGATAATAGTTGAGGGGTAGGCGGTAGGTGGTGATAGCCCTATCCCTTCTTCATAATCCCCCACATTCAGATATGGCATAGAGCCATATGCCGGTGTCGCCTGATAGATTAGGTGTGCTCTAGTGCCCAAAGTAAGTTTATAATGACCAAAACTATCTTAACTTAGGATTGCTACCCGTAGATATTCATGTATTTGTATGATCTGCTCATCTAAGCAAAGCTATACACTATCCTTATCCTTGAGATTGGCTCCAATTTAGGTTTATTCTTTTATTCTTTATTCTTTCTTTTTTCTTTATCCTTGAGATTGGCTTGAGTGTGGGTGTTACACTATCCACTATCTATCTTGGATTACCCCTATTATGAACTTTGGTCTATTATACAGTCATGTTTTCTTGACCATGTCCCTAATAGAGACTTTTATTCCATTCCTTCCTTTGAGGAATATCAATGAACAATACCCAAATAATTCATGATGAAAAGCTATAATGATATATCCATGTGCTTGTGGAATATTTTTGCATGTGTTTAGAAATATTGTCACAATGTTTCTAGAGCCATTGCTAGGAAACACCAATCCTAGTGGTGACGCTAAGAAATGCCAACAAGCATTTCTAGTGCCATTGCTGGGGAAGGCACCGGTTAAAAGAATCTTTTAGGACATGTTCATGATAATATGCATGTGTAATAGCCATTGCTCATAATAGGATAACTTTGCTTGTTTTCTCCTGTTATGGATGAAAATAGGATAGTGTAAGATGGTTTTGACTTGCCGACGAACTTCACCAAGAATCCGGGGTCTTTCCTAAAGAAGGTCCGACCTCATGATTATTCTCCTTCCGCTAATCCACCAGCAACTGAACCCATCATTAAAGCACCATCCGTACCGAACCCTTCATCAAAGCTCCATGAGTACTCCATCCCCGCTATTGCCAACATGCCCATTAGGCCCGCTATCAACATGGGTGATGTTAACTTTCAACTGAAGACTAGCCTAATCATGATGGTGTAGGCCAGTCTATTCTACGAACTGCCTAGTGAGGAAGCCAACACACATCTGCAACACATCCTAGAGCTGTGTGACACCATCATCATGAAGGATGTCACACCTAAGATCATCAAATTCCGTCTGTTTCCATTCTCCCTCCTGGGGATGGCAAAACAATGGTTCTACAAGGACTGGGAAGCTATCAACACATGGAACAAGTGTTCCATGACATTCCTCGTGAAGTTCTCATGGGCAAAACTAGTGACCTTCGTGGAAGAATTTCCAACTTCTAGCAAACAGCATCAGAATCCATCCCAAAAGTGTGGGAAAGGCAACAAGAATACATCCTTGCTTGCCCACACCATGGGATGGAAGACTAGTTGATTCTTCAAAACTTCTACAATGGATAACTTCCACATCCAGAGCCCACAAGATATTGCTGCCAGAGGAGCCTTCTTACTCACAGCTAATGGAGCTATGGACCTCATTTAGAAGATGGTCTCCAACTAGGGGTGGAGTGAAGATAGACTCTAACCCTAAGAAGATGGTATGCATACCATGGATGAAATGGATATGCTGACCGCAATATTGGATCTCATAATAAAACACTTGGATGAGCATGATGTAATAAAAGGAACACCCTACGGTACCGACCACTCACTCTATCAGCATATACCATGCGAGGTGAGCAGAAAATTTGGACACTCAGGGAACGACTGCCTCGAGCCCCATGAAAATGCACTGATCGACAATAATAGGTTTCGTCCATGGGAGGTCCAGGGTGGAATCAGTCACACCCACCATATTAGGAAGGAAGAGCTAAAAAGCATAGGGATACAACACCACACCATAAGGCTTTAAGCTAGCTTGAGGGAGGACCCCCACAAGGTAACATGTATCTTACACTCTCACCAGTTTCCATTACCTTGCATAAAAAAGAAAAGAAATAAAAAAAGACCTATGGTTCCCTTGTTCTCCATTCAATGTTTTCACTTCCGTTGGATGATTCTTGTTTATCCTTTCATGCTTCCTCTCTCTATACCGACATGTTTTGGTTTAGAGTATTGGTTTTACATCTTTTAAATTAAGTATGGTGCTTAGTTTGAAGTTTGGATGTAATGATCATGCTTCTATAGGTTCTTTAATTTAAGCATGGTGGTTAGGTTAATTAACCTACCTTGATCAAATCATACATGATGTCTAGTTTGATTATTGAACCAAAACTGCTAGTGTAGATTTTGGTTGATTATATGGACTAACCCTTGCAGGAATATATCAACTTTATGAGGGTAAGTATTTGAGATGACAATAGAGATGAAAATTTGTTTGGTGAACCTATCGGCGCGAAAAATGCAACGACACATGGGAAGCCAGAAGGATCTGCTAGATGGAGCTAGAGATCTGCTTGGCTTCAACATAGGGATAACCGATCCTACGTATTCCTCCTGAGACGTGCTAGTCAGTTTGACCCTGCAATTGACAAGGAGAGAAAGTTTATTAGTAATTTAAGGTGGAATATGCTGGTCTATGCCCAGATAGTCCCAAGTGTGTTGCTTTCGGAGCATCCAGACAGGAAAGTCGACTAAATAGCTGATACGCATAGAAATCGGCTATTACGGACAGTAAAGCTCATGGATCGCGATTAATTTTATATTGATAGGTACAATGCCTACAGACGTAAATGAGATCATCAGCTAGGTGGATATTACCAGTATGAATCATTGAGCCGATGAATCTAATCAAGAAAGGATATAACATGCAAACAAATTGACTATCTAATACAAATGGACCTATAGATTATCTGAATCTAATCTATTACCATCAACATTGAGGTTTGACCAGATCGATGATAGCTATGATGATAATAACAAACTAAAACCTTAGAATTCGTAAAACCATCTATACTTCGACCGGCTTTCCGAAAGACATGCTATATGTGAATGCTCAAATGAATCGTTAGAAATAGCCGATTCAGGTGAAAAAGTACCACATGTGAACAATTGACTATTTCACATGAACAAACCCATGGACTCCTTAGACTTAATCTACTATCTCTAATAGTGGGGTTCGACTGGATCAATGCAGCCATTAAAAAGACAATGAATAAAACCCTTAAAGTACACACATCTATTCACGCTTAATAGAGTCATGGACGCACACTGTGGGTGTTAACGCACAAGTGGTCGGCTATTTAGCCGATGCAGGCATAGCAAACAGCTAAGGTCATGCCTAATCAGGAATAAATTGACTAATTAGCATCCTCCAATCTATAGTGCCATTAGTAGGGATCGACCGGATCGTTATAGCCATAATGGTGAACTATAAACTAGATTTAACTAGCCAACAAACCTCTTCAAGATTATTCATGGCTTAACCGATTGCCATGCACGATCAAGATCGAAATAGAATAGCCAATGAAACATAACCCCTCCGCTCAGAGTAAGGAACATCATGTTGTAATAAAGTGAACGACGAACTAAAAGGATATAAGGCTGATCTAAATCGATCCTGACCGAGCAGATTGATGTTGTTGTAAACTAATAACAATGAAAACATCAGCAAGATCGGTAACTTCATGAATCTACCCAAAGGACACCACCCTTAGATAGAGCCGATAACTTGACCTTAATCTAGTTTGAGCAGTGGAGGTCGACCGGATCGATGCAGCTATACTTGAACTAGACAAGAGTCGATAACTAGCTTATACTAAAGTTCATAGTGGAGGTCGACTGGATTGATGAAGCCGTACAAACCAAAGTATAAGCCATGACGTTACTTACAGACAAGCTGGAGGTCAGCCGAACCGATGCAACCCTGCTTGCTGAAGAACTCACCAAGATCCACTCTACTCCTACTCCTAAGGGTTGGCTGGAGCCAAAAAATTAAATAACTTGTGTTTGATTGATTGGATGATTTTTACAATAGCCGGGGTCCAATATTTATACCCAGAGCTTAAACATGAATCCTACTTAAGTACGACTCATTACAATCTTTGGTATAGAATAAAACATTCCTAATTTAAGATAACTTGGACCCTAATCTTTCCCTTGTTGTAGAGCCCGACATATTTCTCCTGGCACCAACTATAGCTTTTGTCATTATCTGCTGGCGCTATCTGAAGAGAGCCGATTCTAGCGCTGCATTTGAATCAGTTGATATCGATCCTTAAGCAATCGATTCCTTGATCGGCCCAATTCTAGAAGCTTCGAGTTCCCACATTCTTCTTCCCAAATTTTGGTGTAAACACATGCCCCCAATTTTGGGATAAAAATGATTTTATTCCAAAATTCCTATTTATCCGTTTATCACACTGAAACCATTTTTTTCTGAGATATATGTGTGACTCCTGACTTCCTGGTCTGAGCCTTATATAATATCCCAATAGTGTCCTTTCCAACTTACTCAGCCCATTTGCTTTCCCCTTCCTTCTCAAGCAAATCTTAACAGCCGACGCCGCCATAGCCAAAGCCTCAACCCTAGCAAATTTCCTACCCCATCAAGCTTTCATTTGAGCGATCTTCCTCAGATTCAAATCCATTTTAGTTGTAATGGTGACCAGCGACCATGTCCCTGAGGTATGCTTCTGAGGCCCCATCTTCCAAGTACCTGTCGATACCCGGTATTTCCTTTCTTCTCAAATTTATTTCATCGAATTTCTTTGAAATGGGGAACGAGATCTTGATTCCATTGGCTATTGCTCCCAATGTTTATTTTCTTAGGCCTTTGGGTGATCCTGATCCATCTGATTTTATCTATCAAGAAACCAACCAAATCCCCTTCAAACAATCTGCAATAGATTTGTCCTCCTAGAGCACCAAAACTCCCTTAAAAAACTGGCCCAAAATGCCTAAGGGATAGAGAAATTAGTTTCGCAGGGTGTCCAAGAAAAAGGGTGGAGATTGGGAGCTTTATGATCTGAATCAATGCTTAACACTTTCATTGTCTGGAATGGAGAGGAATGATCCACTCCTGATCTTTGCATCTTATTTCTAGTCCAACACCCTAAATGCCTTTGTTTTTTGGTCACGGCCCAATGACCATCACTTTGGGTGATGTTTATATGCTGACCGGCCTCAGAATAATAGGATCGATGCAGCCTTATGACTTCTTAAGTGTTGGATCCAAGAAATTAGCCAAGATATCAGACTGTATAGGATGGGCAAGTTACATTCTGAACCACATTGGAGACGAATCAACTGTTAGTGAAAATGAATATGTGGCTTTTCTGAACATGTGATAGAAAGATTCATCTTCTGTGGGTCATCTTGTGGTCTGACTTACAATCACAAACTCATGGCAGAGCATTTGGTAGTAGGCAAGAATATCCCTCTTGGAAAGTATCTGCTAGGAGTTGCTTATCATCTTATGCACCAGGTAGCTGCCCAATTACTGAAGAATGAACCAGTGCAAACTATCAGTGGCCCTTGGTGGTTGATACAACTATGGCTCAACTTGTATATGCACAAGATTGTAAGGCCTAATCTTAGAAACTTGAGTTTCCCTTCCTCCAACTTTGATGAGGAATATAGAGGCAAAGAAGGAAGAACCCATCAATGCATGAGCTATGGTGAGGCTGCATCGGCCATAACAATTGATATCGATGTTGGTTATCTCTTCAAAAAGTTTACAGAGGGTTTGATGCAGATATCCTAACTTGGCTACCATATGATAAGGATGAGAACAATGAGCTGATCTTCCCATTCAAATTTTGATTTGAATCGGGCTGTTTAGACGAGACGGCGGCTGCAATCTTTAATTCCTTCATCAAGCCCTACATTCTTCCTGCCGAATTTCATCATGGTCGTGGCAAAATGGCTATATGCTCTTTCCTTCTAGGCAACCTTCCAACTTATGAGTTTTACAACCCTTCTTTTGTAGCTCGTCAGTTTGGTCTTGGTCAATTGCCTCCTCAACTATTCTTCAAGGATATACTAAGGCCAAGAGAAGCTATCAGTGAGGTGATGGAAGCCTCCAGAGTCTTTCAATTGGGATCAGATCTTCCTTCCCTTTGCTTACATGATTGGATCAGAGTCAGCTTCCCTTCCACTCTCTTCGACTTCTAGTGGCAAGAATTGTAACACCCTAGGTGTTAGACTTGCATAATTTGAATTGCATTGCATGAGCATGAGCATCAAGCACTCATATTTAAGCTTTTACATTTGAAACATGTGATTGAAACATATGAAACATGTTTGTTATTTTATGTTTCTTTGTATATATGCATATGATCATGAGTAAATACATGTAAATGGTTGATGTGAGTCACTAAAACATCTTAGGTACACTTAGGATGACTACTGGAACATTGTTCATGAAGATCACTCTGTCTAATCAAGTTCTTAAGCGATGCTATGTATGTTGACCTGGAATGTGAAATGTGTAACCATTGTATGAAATGTTTGTGTGACCTTATGGATAGCTTAAACATGTTTAGAATGTCATTATGAACAACTTTGGTATTCATGACTAAGGCTAATTTGGTCACTAAGTCATAGTTCAAGTGTTAGTCATCATTTGAATGTAGTAGGTTTGACCTAGTTTGAACTATATGATAGAGACTTTGCATGGATGTGGTCACTAAAGCAAAGTTGTAGTATTTGATGAGAGGAACAACTTTTATTTTTGGGTCATAAGCTAGTTCAGCTCCTAACATGCTTGAAATTAGCTCACAAGAATCTAGGTTTCACTATTTTTCAACACTTAGAATTTTGCTGTCATTTTCGACTAATAGTGTGACGAGCTCAACTTTGGGCTGATTTTACTCCCTAATTGTTATGAATTAGGAGAAGGTTTCTTAAGCATTTTTGTAGCTGGTACTTAGGGCTATAGGTTTTGTTCAGTTGGTTTGCACTAAGGAGCTACGTATTAAGAGTTTGATCGCTAGCAAATCGCGTCATCAGGCTAGGATCGCCGGTCTGATGGCCGAATCGGCTTGGCTTCGGTGGCCGACCACCGCCAGAGCATGAACGCCGTGTGGAGCCAGTGGAGGTCGCGCATCGCCGTTGCCCTGACCAGCCAGGCCACGCCGAGCCAGAGCGCCCCTTCAACCTCCCCAGCGCTTGCCCATGACAGAGCACCCTTTCAACCTCCCCAGCGCTCGCCTGTGATGCCCCACGCTCCCATTTGCATTTTCCTACTTCCTCCTTCACCGTAGCGCTCGTTAGCAGCGTCGCCGAGCACCGCACCTCCTCCACCGTCGCCTCACACGCACTCCACCACACTGCCACCACCTACATTTGGCCCATAGCTATGCCATGTTCCCCTCCACCTCCTCGATGTAATTGCTCCATTGGAAGAGCTTTGGTCAGGGCGTATTCGCCATTTTCATCTTGCCAAAGATCTCGGCCGCCATGGCCACCTCCATTGCGAGCTCGCCACCACACGACTTGCATGTGCATTCTTCTTTATTGTTCATGTTAGGGCTTGGTTAGGATGTGTGTTAGCTTGTGTCATGATGTTACTGTGTTTCATTGCTTCGTTGGCACGGAACACGGTGACCTGCGCCACCGTGCATGTGGCTGGAGCTCGTCGAAGCACCTCGTGCCACCTAGGTCACTTAGATAGATCTGTATGGTCATAGTTATGCTGGTGTGCTCCTCGCTTGGACTCACCGAGGCCAGAGATGGTGGGTGCACCGTAGAGCAGTGCCGCCATACTGCCATGGTAGGCGACGAGCACGCTCTGCCGTACCTGCGCTGCCACCACCTAGGTCACCAGGTGCGGGTTGGTCTGTAGATCACGTCGGTGCCGTTGTTTTGGCCAAAGACCTCACCATTGGCGAGATACCACCGGGGAAACGTCGTACCTTGCTTCTGGCTCGCTAACAAGTGCCCCCCCCCCACCGCTGACCAGTGGGACCCCACTGTCAGCGAATGTGTATTAGGGTTTTTGCTATTTCTTTAACAGATTTAGATGCAATCTTTGAAAAATGATAAGTTGAGTTATAGGGAACCAAATCTCATGCAACAAATTTTTTTGTGTCTCTCATGAAGTGTAGTGTTTTGTAAAAATATGATAGGTATAGTTTCTGATATTTTTATTAAGTATTAAAATGCATTTAGATAAAAGCTTTTTGTATGTTTACAATTTTGTAAATTAGATATCTTGAGCTAGAAAACTCCTAAAATTGTGATTCCAATTTTGTGGGTTTTGTATTGACATGCTCTAGCTAGAAAAAATAATAAGCTTGCTGGGAACTTAATTTAAATATGGTCTTTCTATTTAATTATTAATAAATGGCATTTTCTAAGGAAATTTGTAAGGATAGAAATATGTAATATATTGCTATGCAAATTTTTGTACAGTAGTGTGGCACTAATGTGAAGCTAGAAAAAATATATAATCTATTGCTTGACACATTTCTATAGGGTTCACTATTTTCACTAAATTAACCCATGCTAGCTTATCATTTTTGTATAGGATGTTGTAAATGTGCAAATGGTATGAAATATTCACAATAGCCTATTATGAGCATTAGGAGTCTACTGTAATTTTCTAAGAATTTATTGTGCACATTTGATGTATTTTTATTATTTACCCTAATTATTTAATTAAATTAATAAAGGCATTTAAGTAATTAAAATTGGGATTCACCATGATGTTTTCTATGATTCTTGTTAGGTATAGTAACTATTGATGTTCATAGTAAGGTGTAGAAGCCATTGATTGTATGCATCTAATTAATTATCACTTTATAATTCAAATACAAGGCTGCATATATAGTTTTGATTGAGTGGGTAATTTCATATGGATAATGGTCTTTGCTGTAAAACTTGTTAATAACAAAGTTGTAGATAACTTACTAGTCTACCTTGTGTTAAATTTTCATAGTCATAGGACTTAGGGTTTTAGAGTTCTAGCTGTTACAAGTTTGCTGTCTGAAATGTTTACTTTCTGGACAGATTTGATTGAATGAATTGTTTGCCCTATATAACTGTTGAATCCTAGTAAGAGTCTTAAAAGAGAGTTGTAGACAATTTCTTAAGATTTTCAAAATGTCCATAAATATATGATTTTGAGGTATATAACTCCAGTTATGAGTAAAACAAGTAGCTACTATTTTGTGGTGTAGTAAATGAATTGTTGAAGTGTTTGATTAAGTAATCAAGAAGAGATATGCACCTACTCAATAAAATGTGATGCACTTGTTATTACTTTAACACCATGCTGTTAAGAATACTTATACGAATGCATTCAACATGTGTCATCATACTATACTTGTCAACATGTATGCATTCGCAATATCTTACGCCATATTCATGCATCTAGGATCGACAGAGTAGATAACGTTGCTGGAATTCAACAAAGGAGAGGAAGGGGACCAGTAGGAGATTTCTCAAGCAGCAGCTCCCGAAGAAGAGGAGCAGACCCTAGAAGAGCTTCCAAAGTGCCTTGACCACCGCCCCACTTCTTTTCTGAAAGGCAAGCCTCAGAGCATTCTAAGTCTCCCAGTGTTTTACAAAATATTACTTGAGTCACTTATGATTGATGCATTAGGTTATAAGAGTTGCTTGAAACCACTTGATGCATATAATTTCCTTGTCCAGAAATACATCTTTAACCCTATGTAGGTTCAGGATCGAATATATGCTTAGCCTTGCTTAGACTAGTAGAAGTCGGGTGATTCCCTGTCATCTGTAAGATATAGGTGGATACCAAAGCACGGTTGGCTATATTTGCTATCGTGGAAAAGAACCATGGAGTAAAAGTAAATGGAGGCTGGGTGGAGTCTATGGTAGGATGACTCATGTGATTCCGTCTGTGACAATTAAGGACCATACCATTGTTGGACCTTTTGACAAGATTGAACGCATGCCTATCACTTAGCTAGCCAGATAACTCATTTCGACCGCGAAGCCGAGTAACTCAACTCAAGTCAGGCCCCACTCTATCAAAGTGCACACTCTGGATGGTAGTAAGGATGTGTGGGGAGCCAGACATGAGCCCAAGGGCAGGCCGAGCCTGAATGTCCTGGCAGTTGGTTGTCCCTAATTGTGCAGCGCTGGGCGAACCCGTGAAATGTGTACTTGAGTTGTACCAAAGGTGACCTAAGGTGACTAATGATCTAGTCTGCCTAGGTTTGTGTTAGGAATAAATTCCTAGCTGGTTGAAATTGATTCGAATCGCCGTCTCTACTGGATAGTGAGAAACTTGGATGCTCCAGCATCGTAGTAATTGTATTATGGAATATGATGGTTCGAATAAACATGGAATTACTATACCTACTATGGTTTCTATTGTATGGTCTTAAAATGATGTATCACATGTTTGGCATAGGATAGTTGCTAATTTAGAGATGGATAGTTATAATTAACTTGATAACAGAATTATAATTGTATAACTAAGTTAATCACTTTTTATGCAAATGTTGTCAAGCTACCTCCACTTATACAGCCTTGCATAATCCTTGGAGTCAATTTATTTCTGGTTTTTGATGGGTAAGTCTAACTGAGTACCTTCTTGTGCTTAGGGTTTTATTCGCATTGTTGCAGATGGCACAATATATCATGGATATTGCAAGAGTTGCTTCTATCCCGTTGTGGATGAGGAGTAAGCCTTGGGTAGGCTTCTTTACTAATCCCTCTATATGCTTTTGTGGACTGCGATCGTATGTGGGCACTATATTAAACTATGTTGGCAAATGCTACTTTTGAACTTAATTTGCTTCCGCTATTATCTATCAAACTTGGTTTGTAATAACTTTATTTCATACTCTGATGATGGAAATGTATTTGTGAACTTTATGTAATATGTGACATGTATGTTGAATCATGTATGATCTTGGTTGTTTGTGGATCGTTTATCGAGACCCATCGTGGTACTCAATAGACTACCGGGTTTATATGGGCTCAAGTATGATAGTGCGATCGCTTGTGGGCTACCATTGTACTCGTGCTCTTATAAATTGGTCGGTTCTACAACAAGAATGGCACTCCCATCTTTTCTGTGGATTGGTCCACCCTTTGTGTATAGCTCTAGATGGGGAATTTGCTTCTAACAGAGAGGTAACTTACCATTTCTTTTCAGAAAATTATTTGATGAACTCTCTTGCCAACTATTCTAACCAACCCTTTTAGGACACTAAATTTGATCCTCCAAGCTTGGATAGGAAAGGGCATCTTATAGATTATCAGCCACCGTGCCAAGTTTCAAGAATAGGATCAGCCGCATCTTCATTGAAGAAATTGATGAAAACTCATGCTGCCCCCATGATCATGACGCATCAATCTTCAAAGCACAGGGCGGTCCAAGGGGTAGCCTAGAAAGCCATTACTAGGAAAGACCCCATAGAACGAGACCATTAGCTGCTCAGGTAAACAATCCATATTCTTCTCAAATTGATATTCAACTTCTAATCCTATTTCTTCATAGTTATCAAACATCGCATCCCAATCTGCTCTGGGTGTAGAACTACCATCCTAGGCATTTGATTCAGCACCAACTAAACCTTCAATGGCTGATCCTCAAAAGGAACCGATTTTGGTTGAAATAACCGATGCTCCAAGACAACAGAGAATGTAAGTCCTTCCATTTCACCCCTCGATATTGCCAAGGCACTTTCTTTAAATCTTTGACTTTTATTCAGTTTTCACCCTTCATCTGACCATTTATCATGCTAGATACTCTCTAAGGAAACACCCATGCAAGAGCAGGAGTTTGGTAGTCCACCCATTGATAATGATCCTATTGTTGACACTCATACTACCGATTCCCCAGATCAACATACAACTGATGGTAAGAGAATCATATGCTTAGTTTATTTCTCCACAACAAACATGAACTAAAAATCTTCCCTGATGTTTACATATGTTAATGTTGAGAGTTCAGAGCCGATTCAACCAGATATCATTGGTGCATCATCAGCCATCCCTTCTCCTCAGATAGAGGCTACCACAGAAAAGGTACTATATCCACTTCACCATTTATTTTATTACAAACTGATCCAATCCTCCTAATATAGATTTTTTCTATATGTAGGCACTCAAACTCCTAGCTCTGAGTTATTCTTTCAATCTTGAGGATTATCTAGACGAAGTTAAAATCATCTCATCAACCACCTTCTCTAAGGAAGCTTTGTTAGAAGAGACCAAAAATTGGCTAAGGAATATGTTGCTAATGTTTGAGAAAAATATAGCTGATTTGGTCCAACACACTGATTCATTACAAAGAGTCTTCTTGGCTGTTAAAGGTAATCCATCCCCAGTTCTCTTGAGAGTCTTGTCACCTTTATCCATTATTGAAGTTCAGGCCTTAAAGGTGAAAAAGGCTCAGAGGAATTTGTTCGACCATGAAGCTTTATTGGCCAAGAGGAACTCCAACAAGCAAGAGGCTAAAGAGCTGACATAGTTGATTGACGATTTGAAGAACTCTTCCCTCAAGATCGACCCAGAGTTGTCTCAATTGGAAATCAAGTGTGCAGAACTTGAGAAGGAGCTGGAGAACATGAAGGCTACCATTAATTGCCATAAGTCCAACTTGGCTCAGATACCCAATGCCATCAAGGAAAAGAAACAAGAACTGTTGGTCAAAGTCAAAGAAGGTAGGGCCATCTGTAGTAGCCTTAAGGACATTCCTAGATTAGTCGAAGAAGACAAGCAACAAATCGTAGAAGTTGATGCTATCCAGCTAGAAGTATTGAAAGCAATCCATGATGTTCTAGACTTATGATCTATATATCAACATGTATCTTGTGTAAAATCAACGATAACCATACTTTTTGCCTCTTTGTGTTCCTTGTTTTTGGCTAAAGAGCCAATTTGAAAATTGCTGATTCCAGACTTCTAACCTTAATCTGATTGAGTCTGAAAACATGACCTTTATTAAGAGAACCCCTCGATCTTTTGTCCTTAGTTACCTAGCACCATGTTCTCTTTGGCATTAGTGAGGTGGTGCTTTGCCTTTGATTAATTGTAGTTGCCTTTTGCATGTCCTGAGGCGTCCACCTCCTCGCTCTGTGGCTTCAAATATCAGTCGAGGGCTCTAGCCTCGAACAATCTACACTTGCAACTGCTCCTGTTCCTTTGCACTTCTCTACCCTCATAACCTCTATAGCGGCCTCCTTCCCCTCTTGTAGATCCAATCAACTTCATGGCTAGCAAGGACAACTAAGACAAGCGTGTGGTGGAGATTCTGGAGGACAATATGCCGGTCAACTAGTGCCTTCGATGCATGAGGTGAGATCGACATCTTCTATTCATGATGATGAACTATTCTGACTCGTCTATAGGTTCGTTTTGAATGACAGTCTTCATCCTCTCCCTAGGGCCGGTGAGCCCTTTGATGTTGCATCTTCTACACTAGCCTCGTCATAGGATTCCTCCAACTCATATGACGGCGATAATGCTCGATGTTTCCTCCAAGAGTGGAGGGTGGCCTAAGACCATTATTCTGAGGCGACTCAGGAAAATGGCTAGCTTGAGATCCGCCTTGGGGTCTCTCAAGCTGCTCTTAATGCCGCCAAAGAAGAGGCTAGTGCAGTTCGGGCCTGGCTGGCCGAGTCCGACGCCATGATGGCAGGTAAGATGAATTCTACGAATGCTTTTATTCTGATTTCCATTGTCTTTTATATTGATAACTCTCCTATTTCTATGATCGCCAGCCCTAATGGTGCAGTTGGAGTCTCTTCAACTAGCAGCAAATGCGGCCATGGATGCCATCAATGCTTGGGGCCCCATCATCAACACCCACCTCCACGACATTCTGGCCCACGTCTAGGAGATCGCTCTTCATGGCGTACGTCATGGCGCATCGGTGGCACTGGCCACGATGTAATTCTAGACTGGGTACGAGCTCCACACCATGGAGACTGGCTTCTCGATGGGCGACAGCCCCAAGGAGCATGAGGATTTGATTAAAGAGTTTTTCATTGTAGCGGAGGCCATTGTGGACATCACATCTGCTCAGGATGTGGTGAACAAGGTCTTCGATTAGTTTGTATTTAGGGAAAACTAATGAATGAAATCTTTTGCTCTTCCATGACTGTGTCTTAGTGCAATGTTCTTGCATATATCATGATTGTCTTCATTTTTGCTTTTACTCTATAGGCGATACATATCATATCGGTTTTTACATCTTCTGGTTTATTTTTGAACTAGAGGTGATACCCTTCTGGTATCAGCCATTAGAGTCAATGACTGAATGAATCAGCTGTCATGCGTTGATCCAAATGGTAGGATAATATTCCTCCAAACATTTTCCATCATTTGCTATTGATAGGTTGCACCGGAACTTTTTAGACCAAAGATTAAACAGTCGACCGATCTAAGCCAAGCATCTTATTAAGCAGAACAACCTTTAATAAATTTATCAACTTTGGCTTGTACTCAGGATCCAACTTAGCGCTTACATATGTTGGCCTAGGCCCATCTTTAGGACCAATGTTTATTTCCCTTAATCCCTTGGCCGACGTGAATCCATGATTATCCATTAAAACAAACTCTCAGAGTCGGTTGCTTGGATCGGCTATTGGCCTTCATTACTGATCTTAATGAAGCCTCCTTCCCATAGCTCGCCAGAAAAACACTTGAAGTCTTCAAGCTCCCAATATACTACATCGACTGTTGTGATACTCACAGGTTCATTAGCGCAAACCAGCTCAATATCATCTCCATGCCATTGAATCAAGCATTGAAGCATGGTTGATGGCACATAGTAGTTTGCATGAATCCAATCATGACCAAGGAGTAAACTGTATGAACCTTTTCTAGTGATGATGAAGAATGTGGTGAGTTGAGTCTTACTCCCGATTATCAGTTCGATGTTCATTGACCCCTAGGTCCTAGATGCATTACCCCCAAAATCCTTAAGCATCATGTGGGTCTCAATGAAATCTCCTGGTCCCTTGCCAAGTTTACAAAAAGTGGTATAAGGCATAAGATTGATAGAAGCGTCTCCATCCACCAACATCTTTTTCATTGGCTTCCTATCAACAAAACATTTTACATATAAAGCTTTTAAGTGCTGATGCTTGACTGGTTTATTGAATATATCCCGTTGTATAACTATCAACTTAGCAACTATCTCCTCATACTCTGATTCATCAAAGTCTAAGTAAACTTCTTGATTTGCTGGAGCTCTGAATTCTGATAGCAACAGAAAAGTCATTTGAATATTAGCCAATGGCTGCCTTCTATCGGCTATTCGCTTAGCATGCCACACTTGAGGTCTTCTAGATGCTTGAGCCTATTCTAGTTCTCTGTTCCTTAGCCATTGCACTCTTCTTTTCTGGCTTCTTGTCAGACCTCCTAGACACCATTGGCCTTCCTACCAAACATATTCTTCTTCATTACTTTCTTCTTCATAATCAGCCTAGTTTTGATCAACAACATGCTTTCCTAGCCAATCATGAACACTTCTATTTTTTAGGCGCCGATCCATGTTATTATGATGATACTCATCTTGAGCATGGATAGACCGGCAGTTGGCTTGAGATTGCCTAAACTCCCAATATTGCTCGCTGCATTCTAGAAAGTTATTTCTGGTAGGCAATTTCAAACCTTTGTTCCAGCAATGTCTGAAGAAAGGACAATTCGAAAGTGATTCAACTTGCTTTCTTTCATACCTCTCTTTTTCCTATCGACGCTGGTTCTCTTGCTCCTCTAACCAACACTGATAATCCTTTTCCTTCTACAGCTACCATTTGTTCAACAAAATTTGAGATGTAACACATGGCCTTGTCGCCCCATCCTTCGATGTCTCTCCCTGCTCATATCAGCTCTTTTGTTGATCACGACTCCTTCTAATTTCTCTATATTCATCAGCCGATATCTACATCTCAGGATCGACTGTTCTAGTTTTTTTGATCTAACTGATGTTAAGACTTTAGTCTTCCCTTTAAGCAGCCTAGCATCAACCATGTTCTGATCTCTTGGGAAAGGATTATCAGCAACTTTCATCTTACGAGGCGTATCAATTTTGAGCCTTCCTTATTGAATAGCCCTCTGTATATGTTGTCGGAAAACTCTACACTCATCAGTGGAATGAGATGTAGCGTTATGGAATTTGTAGAACTTCTTGTTCTTCAACTGATCATGGGCAACATAACATGATTATCGAGCAACTTGATATGTCCCTTCTCGAGCAAGAAATCAAAGAGTTTGTCTAATTTTGTGATGTTGAAGTCAACTCTCCTTGATTCCTCTTCCCCAAGGATTTGACACCATTACTGTCTTCTTACCCCAATTCCATTCGGCCGTAGCAACCTCTTCTTCTTCGTTGTCCTCATAGTCGTCATCGACTAAATATGTATTATAGGCTTCGGCCATTGTGGCTCTTTTCTGGAATCGGGTGTGTCTACGCATATTCTAGAATTGGCTAATGAGCATTGCCACTCGTTGAGCCAACTAACCCAAGTTGTCAAATTCTTGTCCAAGTAGCTTCTCTCACCATGTTGGCAACATTCTTTGAATGGCCACAGCAGCAAGTTGATCATTAGTCAAGTTCAATGAGAATCATAAATTTCTAGTATCTCGGAACCTCTGAAGAAACTCGGTGCCTGATTCGTTAGTTCTCTACCTTATGGTCATCAAATTGGTAATCTTTTTTTCACCAGTCATAGTATAAAAATATGTATGAAACTTCTTCTCTAGGTCAGCCCAATTGGTAATGGAGTTAACTGACAGTGATGACAACCAAGTGAAGGCTAGCCCTGATAGAGACGAGGAGAAGAAGCAAACTCGATGGGCCTCTTCAATGGATGCTTCACCCAATTGTGTAAGATACTGACTGCCATGTTCTATTGTGCTTGTGCTATCTTGTCTAGTGAACTTAGGAAACTTTAGGAGCCTATAATTCACTAGAAGAGCGACCAAATCATACTATTATAGATATGGGTGTTTGTACGAGAAGGTCTGCCCTTTTGGCTCCAAACCAAATTGATTCTTCATCATCTCGGTCACTCTAAGAAACAACTCATTAGCATTTGAATTTGAATCTCTCTACAATTGCTGGCCCACCTATGGATTAAAATTTTGAGTACCTTGATACCCTAGATTTGGAATCATGTGAAGGGTGTTGTAATCTCTGCCATAACGACACCCTTGTGGGATCTCTATCTGCTGGGTCCTCTGCTGGTTTGCTACTTGAAGTCTCTAGTTTTAGATGTTAGGATCTATATCTCTACGAATCCTTTGAACTGATGGAGCTATTTTTTGAGTCGACGATGGTATCTGGCCTAATATGCTAAAATTGACCATTTGATTCTGAACTTGCCCCGTTGGCTATTGCACATGCTATTATGACGATCTAGGATTATACTGTATCTAATTAGTAGCACCACCTTGAATTTGCTCAGATGAGCTCTGAACCACCTAGACGTCATCATTACCAGCTGGTGCTGTTTCTTGATGGCTAGTACTGGCTTGATTGATCCCCTGAGTCGATGGATGTGGAATGTTGTAATAAGCCAGACCAACCATGATCAACTAGAAACCCATGAACACCGCTTTCATGGTGTTATGGAATGTGTTCAAGAAAACTTCATTATGATTCGGCATGGCATCATGAACAGACTTGTTTATAGCTTCTACGAAGAAATGTCTGTCTTCAGCTTCATCTGCATCTGTCTGCCCATGCAATAGAACTCTTAGTAGTGGATATTTCTGAACAATTGTATTGTCACGTGTCTTGGTGTAGGACAACAAACACTTGTTCTAAAATTCTTCTATAGCTTTGCTAATGACATCTTTATCTCTATCAGGTAGGTCTTGATAAGGCACCATAAGGATGTCATTGTTGTTGTAAGCTGCCATGACAATTGTGGGGCCCCACCAGGCATGCCAAAACATGTGTCAGTGCAAAAAATGCGTTGACACATGGTAAGCCGGAAGGATCTGGTCGATGGAGGTGGAGATCCACTTGGCTTCAACGTAGGGATAACCGATCCTGCGTATTCCTCCTGAGACGTGCTAGTCAATTTGACCCTACAATTGACAAGGAGAGAAAGTTTATCAGTAATTTAAGATGGAACATGATGTTCTATGCCTAGACAGTTCCAAGTGTGCCGCTTTGGGACCAGCTAGACGGGAAAATCGACTAAATAGCTGATACACACAGAAATCGACTATTATGGACAGCAAAGCTCATGGATCGCGATTAATTTTATATTGATAGGTACACTGCCCATAGACATAAATGAGGTCATCAACTCGGTGGATATTACTAGTATGAATCATTGAGCCAATGAATCTAATCAACAAAGGATATAACATGCAAACAAATCAACTATCTAATACAAATGGACCTACAGACGTTCTGAATCTAATATGTTACCATCAACAGTGAGGTTCGACGGGATCAATGGCAACTATGATGATAATAACAAACTAAAACCTTAGAATCCGAAAAACCATCTATACTTCAATAGGCTTTCTGAAAGACATGCTATACGTGAAGGCTCAGATGAATCGACAGAAATAGCCGATTTAGGTGAAAAAGTTCCACATCGTGTGAACAATCGACTATTTCATATGAACAAACCCATGGACTCAGACTTAATCTGCTATCTCTAACAATGGGGTTCGACCAGATTGATGCAGCCATGAATAAGACAATGAATCAAACCCTTAAAGTACACAGATCTATTCACGCTTAATAGAGTCATGGATGCACACTATGGGCGTTAACGCACAAGCGGTTGGCTATTTAGCCGATGCAGGCATAGCAAATAGCTAAGGTCATGCCTAATCAGGAACAAATCTACTAACTAGAATTCTCCAATCTACAGTGCCATCAGTAGGGATTGATCAGATCGTTATAGCCAAAATGGTGAACTATAAACTAGATTTAACTAGGTAGCAAACCTCTTCAAGATTATCCATGCCTTAACTATGTAGCATGCTCGATCAAGATCAAAATAGAATGGCTGATGAAACATAACCCGCCACTCAGAGTAAGGAACATCTTGTTGTAATAAAGCGAATGATGAACTGAAAAGATATAAGGCCGATCTAAATCAATCCTGACTGGGCAGATTGATGTTGTTGTAAACTAATAACAATGAAAACATCAGCAAGATTAGTAACTTAATGAATCTACCCGAAGGACGCCACCCTTAGATAGAGCCGATAACTTGACCTTAATCTAGTTCGAGCAGTGGAGGTCGATCAGATTGATGCAACCATACTTGAACTAGACAAGAGTCAATAACTAGCTTATACTAAAGTTTGCAATGGAGGTCAACTAGATTGATGAAGCCATATAAACCAAAGTATAAGCCATGATGGTACTTACAGACAAGCTAGAGGTCGGTCGGACCAATGCAGCTCTGCTTGCTGAAGAACTCACCGAGATGTACTCTACTCCTACTCCTAAGGGTTGGCCGGAGCCAAGAAAGTAAATAACTTGTGTTTGATTGATTGGATGATTTTTACAATAGCTGGGGTCCAATATTTATACTTGGAGCCTAAACATGAATCCTACTTAAGTATGACTTATTACAATCTTTGGTATAGAATAAAACATTCCTAATTTAAGATAACTTGGACCCTAATATTTCCCTTTTTGTGGAGCCTGACATATTTCTCCCGATGCCAACTATAGCTTTTGTCGTTATCTGCTGGCGCTATCTGAAGAGAGCCGATTCCAGCGCTGCATTTGAATCAGTTGATATTGATCCTTATGCAATCGATTCCTTGATCGGCACAATTCTGGAAGCTTCGAGTTCCCGCATTCTTCTTCCCAAATTTTGGTGTAAACAGTTCCTTGATTAAAAAATACAATAATAAAAATAAAAAATAATGATGATAAAAATAATAACAATAAAACTTATTCCACTCCACATATGTGTAGTAAAAATATTTAGTTCATCCTTGTTGAAATGATCAATAGTTGCTCTATTTTATATTTTGACTGTGCCTAATTTATAACTTAGTATTCCCCAAGATTTGACTTTATTGGCTAAAAAATGTCTCATCCTAAAAACTTGAAACTTGTGGGTTGTAAATGCTTAATCCTTTTCTAAGTTGTTGCGGGATATGATATGGTGCAACAGAAATTTGCTATGACTTTGTTCTAAGATAGACTTGACATCCAGAGTTTTCATTTAAAAAAATGCAAAAATCTAAAGTTCCTGGATGATTATGAATACCTACCAAGGCCATATGACATGATGCAACTTCAAAACCTTAGCCATATGCTATTTGTTTGAGTATTGAGCTTTGTCAAATTATTGTGACCCTTGATGAGATTCTCGTCATGCACCCATGATCAAGATTCACGTACACCCACAAATAAAACGCTGACTCTTACACTGAGAGTTACACAAAACATGCTTATTCTGTCAACCAAATAAATTACTCCATGCATGTATCATGAGTCTCCTCTATCTATCTCAAATCTCATATGCTAAAAAAAGAAAAGAAGAAAGAAAAATGCTAATGCCAAAAGGCATTAGAGAAAAAAATGCATGCCAAAGAGCATGAAGAAAAAGAGAAAAGAAATGAAAAACAAAGCAATAAAGGCAGCCCATACTTTCAAATAAAATTCATTTCTATCAAAATGAGAGAGATTCAAATACAAAGGAGTACCAAAAATATTTAGAGTTAGAAATTTATAAAAATTCCACACCCTTGCACGTCTTGATCTAAGTGTATGACTTGCATCTCCTTGAGGTCTGGTTTTTAACTTAGCAAAATAGGTGATGCAAGTATGCCTCAATTTCATTCCTACCCAAAACTCCACTCAAAACCATTAGTGGTAGGATGTGAAAAAGAAGGCAAAAATATCAAATGCCTTGGTAAGGTTTCATACACATTTGAGCGATCGAGTGAATCATTTGAGGAACATACTTTTTATTTGCAAAACTTCCAAACCTCTGGAAGGAAAGTTAGTCAAAGAATGAATGATAAGCATTTCTGTGAACTATTCTATCTTGCAACCGCTTAAGACTTGGAGAAGGCTAGAAAGCCCCATGGGTAATGAGATAATAAATGGTGGATAGAGTGCCAATTTATTCAAATCAAGGAAGAAAACATTGTTATAAACATGGTACTTTTGAAATGTAACTAGTATTGAAGCAACTCCTGATCAACAACCAACGTCTTAGCTTTTGCTCAAGGATGAGCAAAGGGTAAGCTTGTGGATTTTGTTGGCGGTTCTTATTGAAAACATCCAACTACCAACTATGATCTAAAAAGGAGGAAACTACATATTTTTACACACATATACCTTTACTATTGACATATTTCCACTTGTATTGGAAAATCAATGTTTTGCTGGAGTCATACTTGAATACAAGGGAATTATAGTCAAATACACCATCAACCAAAGTGCAAAGCAAAGAAATGAGAAGAAGGCCCATCAAAATATCAAATCTAGGGCAACCACCGATGAGGAAGCAGCCCATGCCCACTCAAAAACCAACAAGAGGGAGGCAGTTGTGAGGTGGCTCCACCTAGGTCACCTGCCCCTACCAACTAGGCCTAGCTTCCTCTAGTAGTATCATTAATGTGCTAGGAGGTTGGTTTGGGAGGTTTCCTAATTTATCTCCCACAAACTGACCATAGAGTAGTATATAAGAAGAGGCAGAACTCCATTCACAACACACACCACACTTGAGTCGCTCTCCCTCCACTTGTACTCTTTTGCTATTTTTAGTAGTGTAGTTGGAGCTAGGAGAAGCAACTTTGAAGAGCTAGGACATCTAGAAGGAATCTTGGTATGATCAATATGAAGAGTTCTTCCATGTTCTTGTTCTTATCATATCAATATAGCTATGTTATGAAATTAGAGTAAAGTTCTTATGTTATTCATTTAGCATATGAAACTTTATGCTTAATCTTTCATACATACATGTTTAGACCAAGACCTAAATTGAGGTAGTGACTTCAACTTTAAGATTAGTTTTGGTCATTATATTCTTGCAAGTTCTTTCGTCTGTCCCCATGGCGGATGCTCTAGTAGAGAACTCCTAATAAAGATGGATGTTCCTCGCCGACGCTAGACTAGTAACGGTTAGCATAGACGTGGTGTCTAAGCTACATGTTACCTTCATTTGCCTCGTATCCCATGGTTGAGGGGTAGGCGACAGGTGGTGATAGCCCTATCCATCCTTCATAATCCCCCATGTTCGGATACGGTGTAGAGTCGTATGCCAATATTGCCTGACACATTAGGTGTTCTCCGATGCCCAAAGTAAGTTTATAAGGACCAAAGCTATCTTAACTTTGGATTGCTACCCTTAGATATTCATGTATTTGTATGATCTGCTCATCTTAGCATAGCTATACAAGATAAGCCTGCTCTAGTTTAGGTTTATTCTTTATTCTTTCTTTTATCTTTATCCTTGAGATTCGCTCGAGTGTGGGTGTCTCACTATCCACTATCTATCTTGGATTACCCCTGTTATGAACTTTGGTCTATTATACAGTCTTGTTATCTCGACCATGTCCCTACTAGAGACTTTTATACCATGCCTTCCTTTGGGAAAATATAAATGAATGATACCCAAATACTTCTGGTTGAAATGCTACAACAATATATCCGTGTGCTTACGGAATATTTTTGCATGTGTTTAGAAATATTGTCATGGTGTTTCTAGTGCCATTGCTTGGAAACACCAATCCTAGTGGTGACTCTAAGAAACACCAACAAGCACTAGTTTCTCAGTGGAGTGTCTGCGGTTCTTCGTGGAGTGTCCTCTGGTTTATAGACTAGGAAACTAAGGAAACCCAATACTTTCTAGTTCCTACTGGAGCATCTAATGCCTATCTCAGACCATCCGATGGAAGACAAGAACCCTAGGAAATGCCTAAGTCCCAAACCCCAAAGGGTAACAGAGTATTCATCACCTCTAACAGAGGGTCCGTCAAACCAAACCAGAACATGGGCACGTCAAAGTCTAACCCAATGGAGAGTCCGATGCTTATAGCGGAGTGTCCGTCTAATAGCGGCAGAAGCGAAGTTTGTTTAGCAAGCTAACCTAGGGAGCCAACAACACTAGTATAGGTCTAGATGTCAAAAAGAGGAGCAATACTAGAGCATTAGTTAGATGTCTCTTTCCAAGTCTCCCAATTAGTGTCTTCAAGTCCGATCCTTATCTCTTTTAGGGAATCAAATAGCATGAGGGACGTGTATGAGTTGTCATTGGCAACTTTGAATTCATTCGAGCTATAAAACTAGGTAGACACCCCACTATTATAATCTCTATTTTGGATACTTATCATGTTTCACTATGAGTTATCATTTTATGTAGATTTGGCTAATCAACTTAATTATGCTTCACTAGGTTAGAACTACTCACTAATTAATTAGAGCCTTCATCTAATCAATGGGTTTGGTAATCCTTAATTGCTTACTTGCATAGACAATGGTAGAAGTCGAGTATGAGAAGGGAACTCATACTTGTGCATGTAGGATGCTACACCAGGTTAATTATCCACTAAAATGAATGAGGATTACAACTTGTCTTCTTTCCTTTATCTTGACTAAGGACCCAACCTAATCTTGATATATTAACTTGATGATCAACTTGGTAATTCTTACTCAAGTGAGGGGTAGGTCACTGTGAGTGTGGGATCTCAAGTGACTTAGCTCATGGAGCAGTTGTTGATGGTAGTGAACAACCATTATAAACCATCAATAAAACATGTATAAGGGCACAATTGAAATCACCAACAAAGGTTTAGGGGTTTAAACTAATAAATTTCATGAGTTTTGGTGAATCTGTGTTTCTAGCAGGGTTTAATCAGAAAACCACCAAGGAGTACCTAATCATCAAAGGAAAATATAGAGTTCCACCGTGGTACCTACATGGGAAGACTCTAAGGAGAGAGCAAGGGGATGACTGTGCATCAGATTCAACCTAGATAACTGTACCGCTTGGATATGAGGATTCCCTCAAATAATGATCGTAGAAAACGCTAAGTCAACAGAGTCAGCAACGACATTCACCGCTCACTCAATGGACTTAGATAAGAAAGTGTTATCATTTGAGAAAAGAGAACTACACACATGGAACATTATGTAGTTTTCCATCGGTTGGCATCTGAGTGATTGAACAGTTACGATCGGCATAGATATTGTCTGTTGGTTACTCGTTTTCTCGCAGCCTTAGAGGATGTTTACACCATCTATGATCTCACACCTTATGAAAGGATGTACTCAAGCTACTTTGGTAGAGGACTGCTTTTTGAACTTTGTGAACAAACATGGAACCATTGTAATGAGTAGCTTTTAGAAGCTTGCAGCCTAGTGCAAAGTTCACATGGTCCATACTATATTCACTAGGGAAATAGATATTGTGGGTAGTTAGTTTATTCTCCATAGTACTCTCCATACCCCAAGAATGAAGTGTTGTGCTATCTTGGATTCCTCCCAAAGTATCAATGCTTCATGGAAGTCATTGAAAGAAATTCTTTAGACAAAATTTACTACGAAGAGCAAATATTAGAAAGTTGTCTGGACCAAATTAGCCCCTCTAGTACTCTAAAGTTAAGTAGCCTAATGCTATCACTAATATTGGAAAATGGATGACATGCTTCTCTCCCCTTAAAAGTCTTTCACACCGAATCTCAGGGCGAGATTCCCATAAGGGGGGAGGGCTATAACACCCCGGGTGGTAGTCACAAGTTAAGCAGTGGATTTGGACTTAAGTAAACTATGTCAAGCAATGATCATGATCTCTAGTTCATAATTTTGAAGTGATGATGAAGGTGTTGTGGTCCAATCTATGAAATTGAGTCCCAACTTGAACTTGGACAACACACCTTTGCTTACATGTGGGCCCTTGTTAAGATTTTCATAAGAGTAATGTTAAACATGCTTGTTTCATGCACATTACATCAACATGCATCCATCTTGACCACTAGAAAAGTTTCATGAAGTTTGGAATCAAGAGGTCACATGAAATGATAAGTTATAATCTTTATTGAATCACTTTATTAAGTGAACTATAACATGGGATGTCAACCAAAGCTTGCAACCTTGCTCAAACAACTCTACTTAAGCTCATGAACAAAAGTTATGAAGGGTTCATGATGAGAAAATGCCAAGAAAATGCCTCAATCGGTCTAAAACCCTAGTTTGGGGTTTATCGTGATGCTGCCATGACCAAGGTCAAATAACAGTGTGAAAATAAGTTATGAAGTTTGACCTTAAATAAAAGTTCAAGTTTCAGTGGAGTACAACAAACTTTATTTTTGGACCAAGCCCTGATTCAACTCCTATGTGGCTCAAACAATGGCCTCAAGTTTGAATGCAGTGCTCCTTTTGAGCTCTCAGAAATATTTCTAAGTCCCTGATTGACAACAGCAAGTTGACATGTTTGTGAATTTTTATCTTCCAAATTCATATGGTGACTCAACTGGATTCCTTAATATGAGTTGAAGTACATTTAGTGAAGAAAGCAACAGAATAAGTCTCATCACTTTTGGAGCACGTTTGGACTTTCAAAAGTTATTGCAAAAACAACAAAAAGTTTCATGAATTTAGCCCTTAACTGAATTCTGTTTTTAGTTTTGTATACCTTACTTTGGAGGCTTGTATCTTCATAACCATGCTGATCCAGCCCATCATCTTTAAGCAAAGTTGTTCACCACATATAGTTCTACAACTCTTAGTAAGGAAGTTTGATCCGCTATAGCACTAAATCGGGAGATAGAGAGGGGAAAAGTTTGGGGATTCAGTCGATTCTTTATCTATCTTGAAAGCTTTAGGAGCAGCACCGTCATCTGACCTCGCATAGGTGCTGTAGGCCATGTGGCTCCCTCGTGCCCTTGCATGTGCACCACCTTGCCCACGCTCGTCGATTTGGGAAGCCGAGCACCCTCCCTTTCTCCTCTCTCGCTCTCATTCTATGTCTCTACCTTTCACGCTCTCTCCCTCTCTATTTCACACAGCATGGCCGCCTTTGCCGATGAGTGGAGCTACTGCACCACCGCTGCTCCTGCCTCCTCCATCTTCCCTCTGCCCGACCAGCTCCTCCACCACCACACACTACCCCGACGCACCCCTTCTTCTTGCCTCTCTCGCCACTGCAGACGGCCACTGCCGAGGCTGTGCCTCTAGGCGCCACATGCGCGTGTGGCTTGGTGGACATGAGCCACCTCCAGGAAAGCCGCTGCCTTTTGTGGGTGTGCATAGGCCCATGGAACCTTCCTCGCCATTCCGACGCCGTCGCGACTTCCTTGTTCGCCGCTACTGCTCCTCTTCACTGGGCTGCCGCCATGGCCCATGGCCGGGCCAAACTGGGGCCACCCCCCGCTGACCGCTGCCTTTCTAAGGTGTGCGCAGGACCCCTATGGCTCCCCCTCCACTTCATCACCACCGGCGCCGCCCTTGCCAACCGGGACCGCGAGCTCAGGCCATCTCCTCAGCTCTGCTCGAGTTGAAGAAGAAGAAGGACGTCACGCTCAAATAGAATCAAGTGCAGGGGGTTAAGTGAAGAACCTATGACTCATGTGAATAGTACCTAGAAGGACCTATTTGCTGGAATCCATTTTAGTGGAAAGTTAGGGTCCTCGGTGCAAATCTGTTTTTCTTTTATGGTTGAAACTTTGGAAAATCATAATAAATTGTAGAAAAATCGTAAAATAGGAAATGAGGACTTTTTGGAATAATTGTGAGGAGATATACAGAGTAGAGTCATGTTATGATATGTGTTAGTACAAGGTTTTTGTTGTTTTTATTTATCTAGTTTAATTAGGGTTTTCTAGGGATAAATTCATATCTAAAGTTGTGGTGCTCCAATTGATGTGAAAATTTATGGTAGGCTACTGATGCTATGTATGTGCTGTTGTAGAAATTTCATGGTCATTGGATGCAGTATGATTGATTTATTGATTTAACTTGTTTATTGCTTGATAAATGGTTTAAAAAAGTTATAATTTTATGAAGATGCAAAAATGGAAAAGGTGGTTCCATTACCTTGGTATGATGTTGTTGTGTCATGTTGATACATAATATGGCCATGTGTTTTGCATAAAATAGTGTGTTTTAGATTTATCTTGCTCACACATGTTTTCTTGCATTAGCAATTTGTCTTTTTTCTAATAATTAATCTATAAAACCTAAACATGTGAAATGTGTGCTGTAGACATGTTTTGATAACATCTACCACTAATAGAAGTCTCATCCCCAAACTAGTTGTTCTCATATATCACTAAAATTATATATATGTTTATTGGGAAAAAGGATTAATAAAAGCATAATTGTAGATAAATCTTGTATTTGGTGATTCTTTAAGTGATTGGGGTCCAACAAAGTGTTTCTAAGTATGTTAGTCATGGTTGAAGTTCTTGAATGGATCATGTGTGCATGCTCTTTGTTAGCAAAACAAGTGAAACATCAAATTCTTACATTCTGAAATGGCTGCATGTGCCTTCTCTGTTGTGATGATAATTTCGTGAACAAAATGATGTTTTCTGTAAATATGGTGAATACAAAAGTTGTATATAATTTCCTTATCTTGCTTGTTCTAAAATTTCATGATTTTAGGCCTGATGGTTTAGGAGTTATAGATTTTAGAAGTTTGCTGTCAGGTTTTTCCATGTCCTCTGGACAGATCTGAATGATTGTATTGTTTGGATCATTTATACATGGAACAATGTATTGGTATAAATAAAAATGTTGTATACAATTTCCTTAGCTTTCCAGAAAGTCTAGGATCACCTTCATTGGATGCTAGGATCTCTGTTTATGACTAAAACAAGTGACTATTGTGCTGCTGTCCAGGATCTGCATGTGTAGGCTAATTGCTTTAGCTTGCCCTGGTTGGTTAAACATATTAAGTTGACATCGATTGATGAATACTTGCCATGGCTACATGCAAGTAATTTGGGTGTCATGCTTGATGTGCTTGCCACCTCCTATGTTATGCTTGAGTGATGATTAAGTTAAATAGCTTTAGGTGCTTACATTGGTTTGGTGTACTTTTATGAATGCTTTACGTGTTGCACTTCCATGCATTTAGTGTCGATTAAGGACCGATTTGTTGTATGTCCTCATGTCATGTTGAATGCATGCCTAGCACTTAGTTGGCTAGATAAGTCGTTCTGACCATAAAGACGAGGAGCTAAACTCAGGCCAGGACCCAATAAGTGAAAGTGCACACACTGGAGGAAGTAAGGATGTGTGGAGAGCCAGTGGCGTGAGTCCAAGGGCAGGCCAGGCCTGAACTTCCTGGTAGACTAGTAGTATCCCTGAGGGTGCGGTGCTACTCGGACTTGTGACTGTACTTGAGTTGTACCAAAGGTGACCTAAGACTACCTTGGTGTAGGTATGTCTAGGTTTGTGTTTGGAATGACTCCCTAGCTGGTTAGAATCGATTAGAGTTGCCGTCTCTCCTAGATAGTGAGAACTTGACTGAGCAACGGCAACGTAACATTAATTGATGGAACTTGATAGTTGTGATGATGCTCAAATTAATACACTAGATATGGTTACTAATGCTTGTTAGCTGAATCACGTGATTGCTCTAGTACTGGCGCTAATCTAGAGATGCTTAATTGAATAGGTATTCAATTTGAAGCTAAAGATATTAAATCTCCAAGTTATGTTACTTAAGCTTTTATGCAAAATGTTGTCTAGCTAACTCCACCGATAAAGTCTATCATACTCCTTGGTGTCACTTTATTTCTGGTTTATGACGGGCAAGTCTAGCTGAGTACATTCGAGTACTCAGGGTTATCCCACCATGTTGTAGGTGATGTTCTCGGCCCGCTGAAGATGGTGGCTAACTACCAGTGGGCTCGGTGACTCTATATTTATTTTTCATCTATATGCTTCTATCAGAGGAGGTCACTTATGCTAGCAATGTATTTGGATCTTATATTAATGTAATCATTTGAAAGCTATGTTGTTTTCCTTAACCGGTTTTGGAACTCAAACTTTTACTATTATTTGTGAACCCATTTGTAATATTTTTTTCTGCTACAACTCTGTGTATGTGATGTGTATTTGCTTAATCATGCGATCTTGGTTGTGATGGTGATTTACCGAGGTCCTTCGTGACACTCAGTGGACTACCAGATTTATATAAATGATAGTATGCGCATGTCAACGTGTTAGCGAGGATAGCCGTACTAGATCTTTTGTAAATTGGGCGGTTCTATCACACACTCAATCTTCTCTAAGCTAGACATAGGGCTCTGGTTTGAACCAGTATAAATCCTTATGTCTATTGGATGCTACCATTGTGTTCCTAAAGCAGCGTGACAATCGTATAAATTTACTAGTTTGGTTTATGAAACACCAACAGTTGGCGCGTGAGGTAGGGGATAGTCATGCACTCTCATTTGATTGAGGATGGAAGCAATGGATCCTCACATAGTTGGTGGACACGCTGGTGGAATGGCCTGCGGTGGTCACATCCACCATGAAAACTATGGGTTCATCAGCGCCAAGGGACCAGCACCCGTGTCCGCCTTTAGCCACAGTCCAGAATGCCACCTTGGGAATCTGGGTCTCGTGGCTCACAGTGGACACACTCCCTAAACTACCCCATGGGGTTGCATCCTAGAGTACACCTACCTAGAGGGGCTAGTACCATCACTCATTGCGAGCCCCGGCCATGTTTCACATCTAAAAAACCAAAGGACCATGGCTCACAATGAACTCGCTCGAGGAATGGCCTCTACTGGCCAAATCCTTTTAGGGAACCATGCGATTAACCACACCAAAGGTCCAACACATGCATCCATCCTTGGCCATGGCCTAGACCTCCGCCTCAGGAATCTGGGTCCCACGACATATGGTGGCATGCTCTTGAACTACCCATGGGGTTGCATCCCAGAGTTCACCTGCATAGGTGGCCCAAGGCCCTCTCATCACTGTCCATAGCCAGACCTTCCACCTAGAGAGCCAAATGGTCATGGCTCATGGCAACCTCACATAGGGAATGGCCCACGATGGCCACATCACCGTAGGAAACCACGAGATTGCCTGAACCAATGGGGCAACACCCATCACTAGCTCTTACCTAGTCCAGGCCCGCCGCATGGCAAAACTGGAGCTGATGGTAGAAACACACCTCAAAACAGTGTCTCTACCATTAGAACATAGCTAGTTAGAGCACGCATGAACGACGAAACTACCCATCGCCATGTGGCATCATCATCAGAAATCAAGTAGCCGGCCGACATCACACCATTCAGTGCCAAGCCTAGAACCAAGATCTGATCCTACGTGGTGAACCAGCCACATGACATGGTTTGGAGGACTGCCAGCCTTCGCTCAGAGGCACGTGCATCTAAGGAAGTGGGTTCCCCAAGCGCACCACAAGCCACAGTGATCAGATTGAACCAGGTCATGCCCAAAGCCAGCTTTCATAGCGACAAGTCATGATGGTCCCTCGCTAGAAGCAATAGCTTTACTCAAAAGCGGAGATGTGGTGATAATGATGCCTTTGCGCCAAGAAGACTCAAGTGCTAGAATGCACGAGCTATCTAGGCCAAGAGCCCCTGCATGTTGGGAGCAAAGAAGCCACTCTCGAGGGCACACAAGCTCCTCGAGGGCATTGAGTTGGCAAGGATCGGCCCGAGGTAGCCTAAGAGTCTGATACATGCCAAGTACGACTGCCCCAAGCAGTGAAGAAGTGTCTCCATTAGCCCATGGCCTAGGGACTACAACAACTCCATCACAAGCAAATGCTCTGGGGCTCATGGCACCATGAGCAGCAACCTCACCACAGGCCTGCACTAGGGGACTCGAAGTGCCTCGAGCTACGATGATTAGCTCATCAACAACTTCTGATACATTGGTTAGTCGCATCTATTTTGACATTAGCCTCACTGCCTAAGCATGTACACATACACATATAAGCTCACCAATAGTTGCAGAAGCTTAAGGTCGACCTACAGAGCAAACCAGATAACATGATGCCCACATAGTATGTCCTAGTAGCACATCACTCCTGAGTGACTCAATCTAGTTCATGCTCATAGCTAGACATGGCTCACTCATGGGGGCTACACTCTCTGACATGCATGCACATGACCCATGGTGCAGCACTATTTGCCATCATCATAGCGACCAAGCCGCCCATTCACTCTCTTTTCACATCAAGCTCGATCTACGACCTACCCTCGACATCACACCGCTCCAACAAACTATGTACCCTCCAAGGCCCATGGACCAGTGACTAGGCTAAATTATGCACCCACGAGCATGGGACCAAAGGGGACAAAGTACGTTCCAACCCAAACAAAAAGACAAGCAATGAGGCAATCTAATAGTAAAAGAACATACCAATCACCTAACCATGAAGCAAAACCAGAAATGTTCATTACAAACCAACAGTCCATAGAGCTGTAGTGTCCATGATAAAATCCTACACCCTAGAAGATTAGAGCTAGCAGCAAATGCTCGCAGCTGACACTACTCGCAAGGGCCTTCGTGCCCAGAGCAGCAGCACTTTCAATAGCTAGGATGTCACCCTCGGATCTCCCCGAAGTGCACTCTCACCCAATGATTTTGAAATCAACACCAATGCGGCATGAGCACCACAATGAGCACCCTCAGAAATCAAGGAATCTACATGGAGATGATCCTCATCAAGATGAAGAGACAGTTGGGCACTCCCTCCATTGGTGCTAAGCACAACATCACAAAGAGCTCATCTAGAGGTGGTTAGCTTGGCTAGCTGGTTGTCCACCTCTAGCACCCTCTGATTCGCAGTCACCTTCTCCTCTTGATCTTAGAGCACCCTCGTGTGCCATCCTGAGAAAGGATCATCAGTTCATAGCCTGACATAATGATAGAGCAAAGATGCAACGCAAAGCAAGGGGGACTTACTGCTACAAGTGGAGTGAACCTTCTGACACTTAGCTTCGAGGCACCAGTGCCCCTGCTCAGCCATTTCCTGAGCATCGCTAGTCGAGCTAAGCTCAGTGTCCTAGACAGCCATCAGGTCCTTAAGGCCAGCCACCTAAGATGTTAGAGCCTCGATCTAGGACCAAACCTATGCTTAGTGATGGACCAACTCCTCCCTCACCTCCTAGGAGGCCCCTAGCTCCTCATGCTAGTGTTGCACCTTGGCCTCTGCCGTATCTAGATGGCCACAGTCGACAACACTTCTCGCATATGCCTAATTGGCTAGCAGAAGAACCGAGATTTCTCTGCCAATATCTTCATCAACCCCTATAGAAAAGAAGAACGATCAGACGATCGTGGCAAGAGCAAAATGAGCATGGTGGGGGTAGATGGCTAAAAACTCACCTACGCCTGAGCCTCCACATCATCAATCATTTGGCATCGGGCCTCTTTGCCTAGCCTAGTGATCATGGCGTCCATGATGCCCATCTCGGCCAAGGTTTCCTAAACTCTTTTGCGGCTCCAAGAGGTGACTTCCTTCATGGCCCGCTCAGCCACATCATCCACCATGAATAGCACCTCACCCAAGCTCATCGGACGAGGCCATGAGAAGAGATCCCCACCTTGAATGAGATCATCCCCAAGAGGTGAGCGTAAGGCCACACTGAAGGGCCTCAAGACCACAGGTTCCAATAGGGGCTCCCTGCATCACAAAGATTAACCAACCTCAAGTGGCTAAATGGTGGCAACAAAAACTACAAGGGATGTTCAAAAGAGCTGCATACCTAGTGGAGCTTTCCACAAGAGGCAGGATGATCTACCCCTCGCGTGCTGCCTAGCAGAAGGGGTCATGATGGGAGGCACCTCTGCTAATGCTATCGGGCCAAAAGCTAGTGAGGCATACCCAATGGTGTCATCAGCACCAACCTCCCCCATGCCATGATCCCCAGTGGCCCTGGCATCCCAGAGCCCTGACGATCCCACATGAAAAGCTAGGGATGTAGGAGGCCCATCTATCATATTGGCAAGGAGGCACTAGATGAGGTCTGGGTCCTCCCCCTTGGGAATCTCTAGGGAAGGATGGTACTCCGATACAACCATGCCAAGAGCCTCAGACCCCAATGGGGAGGGGGCAATGAGAGCCACATGCAAAGTGCCCTAGCTATCATCGACAGCAACACAGGGATGCTTTAGGCTCAGCCCCCTAAGTAGTGATGGAGCCGCCCGCTTCCTGACAGAACTCTCCTCAGCCCTGGCTCCTGGCGGGCCATCGGCACTGCTTGATCTGGCACCATGGCTGGACCCGAGCAAGGCATCGGGGACACTCCAAAGGTCCACTAGGTCCTCATCATCTTCCTCATCATCATCCAATTATGAAGCCTCGTGCTTCTAGCGCTCCATTTGCTTCCTCACTTTCTCCCGCCTGAGGTGCTTCCGCTTATTGGTGGCCGCCTTCTCTTGGGCATTGTCATCATCACCTCTAGGATAGGAGAGGTAGAAGCAGGAGCTGAACAAAGGCATAGGCTATGAAAATGGTGTTTAATTAGCCAATAACTTTTGAATGATGAAAGGAAAACAAACCAGGGTAGCTTACCAGATTAGGTCGATAGGTCACCAAAAATGCCTCCATAGCGCACTCGGCGGTGACAACAGTCCTAGAGGAGACAAATCCTCTGACTCGCTTCATGACCTCGGTGGCATCGATCACCTCCAAGGACTCATGGGTCAAGTCTTCGACCCCTAAATAGTCACATAGTAGGGTCGCACAATGCTTTAGGGGCAGGACTCGCTACTCGATCATGGTCCGTAGGACTACGATGCCATCCAACCCAGCCGATACTCAGTCTGCAAGCATCTCTAGGATCTCTGCCACCTCTGACAAATGCTTCTTGCTGCACCCCCAACCCCATGAGTCCAACCTCATCGGAGCAGCGACAGAGAAAGGGGGAGGGCGAGGGCGGCATTGTCGTGGATGTAGAACCAATGATTGTGCTAGCCGGAGTTCGAAGTCTTTAGTGGTAGGCACGGATAGCTGCAAGAGACTCCCTGACATGTCTAAAGATTCATCCCACCCATGGGAGCAAGCATGCTGCCATTCAAGCCATGTGCCTTGTGGGTCTTCACCTCAAAAACCATTTGAAATAGGTCTTTGTTGGGGGCAATCCCTAGGAAGGCCTCACACACGGCGACGAAGCTCGCCAACTGCAACACTGCGTTGGGAGGAAGATGATGTAGCTGGACTCCATGCTCGCAGAGGAAACCATGAAGGAAGTCAGATGCAGGGATCCCAAACCCACGCTTGTGGAAGTCAGTGAATGACACCACTTTCCCAAGCTACGGATGAGGTGCTGCCTCACTATCAGGGTCTATCCATCTGGCAAGTTCATTCGGTAGAAGAAGACCCTTCACCACAAGGTGTTGTAGTTTTGCCTCCGTTACCGATGAAGGAATCCACTCCCCCATCTCACATTACACATGGAAGAAGGAGTGGAGACGGTGGAGCAAACAAGCGACATCGGCGATGTACATGATCTAGAGGTAAACCGCATGAACTTGACCCTTTCCCTTCTATATTTCCATCAAAGAATACAAGAACAATAGTAGGAGGTGAGAACTACATAAGGGGTTGGCTTGGATAGAGGGGACTATTTATGTGGTGGCGATTAGGGAAGTGAACCATACCTAGGTGGAATCTGCCCTAATACGGTCTCCATAAACCCTCGAAAACCGAGCCGGTGTGCTATAACGTGCAACAATACCATTAAGACGCGAAGGATCTAGGGAGGTCAATCCCCCTAGGATCCATGTGTAGAGCGACCATCGGTCACCATGACCGCACAGTGTATGTGCGATCACACGATGAGTGAGCGTTGGAAAGTCATGACCCCGGTGAAAGAGGCCCGAGAGCCCAATAGCCCGTGCGCTGGGCAGCTGGGTTGTGACCATGACCCCATGTCATAATTAGGAAATCCACCCCTGGACTGGTTCTTAGAAGGGTTTGAGGCCATGAAAGGGATAGAGGTAGGAAGGAGATGTTCCACCGCAGCTCTAATCGGTGGTGCCGAGCCACGTGACCATCCCTCCCTATGTTCAAGTCATCAGCTTTGAAGTCTCCTAGGTTGACCCCCTCTATGATGAGGCATCTTGCCCTCTAGCTACTATGGACATGGTTGGGGACCAATGGGATTGATAGCCAATGATTTATGGGACGTCTCACATGAGGCACAACCAAACTCCATGTCAATTGGGGAGGATATAAGGTCTCGCTCGGATTACCCATCGACCCTAATGAGGCGCACCACTCTAACCTCGTGGTTACGGTGGACATGCCTCTCCCCCCATGGGGCAAAACTAAAAACCTACCCATAATAAGGCACCACGACCCTCTAGGTCATAAAGAGCATCATGGTGCAAAGAGGCAAGCATCGGCGTCATAAATCCTTGATTCTCAGCGGATAGCAACGCATCCCACGAGAGCCACAACCCTGGCAGCGTCGAAATGAGACAACAACCTCTAGTCAAGGGAGACGCCTCTAAAATTTTAGCACAATGCTCAAAAAATATGAAAATAAGATATAATCCTAGGTCAAAGCCTAGGAAATTATAAATCAACCCAGTCGAGCACTGCGGCACTTCACAAGCAAACCCTTCTCTAATCTCTCATGATATGAGAGTGGCCAGCGCCACGAGGCCTGGCAACCCTAGGAACGACAGTAGCAACCTATGCTCTAGGAGCTATGGCGCTGAATAAGGGCTTGCAGGATGCTCCCCTCCATCGCGAACAAGGTGGAGAGAGGCACTCCACAAAACTCTATCTAGCGCTGTAGCTCCTAGAGCGCAAGACATGAGAGTGGGAGATGGCTTCATTGCCACCATCTCATAAGGATAGGGATGGCACGGTGGAACTACCCACAGCAAGGGCCACCTCACACATCCAAGCCAGAGCGCTCCAGAGGCCGAGGGTGTCGCAAAGCTATGGTTCTAGTAACCAAGCCACCCAGCCTTGCTAGGGTTGCAAGATCCCTCCTAGCAGCAAACGATAGGTAGAAAGATGATGGCACCCAGCCAACATAAGAAACACTCAACAAAACTCGTGGTGCCTCTATCTCTCTCCCTTTCCTCCTAACTCCCTCAAAATATAGAAAGTCTAGCTCTCGAGCTATGAGTATCTCAAGCAGAAGGAAGGCCAATATTTATAGGCCTAGAAATAGGCCACGTAGCCTAAGAGCCACCGCCAACAACAGATGCCAACAAAAGGTCAGGATAAACAAGACCTTCATAAGGGCACGACCAATATAGTGTCGACAAGACCACTTGGTCCCGCATGGGTCATGAACCCCGATGAACGGCACACTTACACAGGCAAGGCTCGACTGTCACGTACCACATCATTAGGACATCCTAGGCGAAGTAAAGCACAATGACCATGAGCCCATGCTCTGGATGAACACACATATCAATGCTTTCCTGATCACTTCATGATCACAAAAATGCTTAGGGGCTACTATTAGGGTCATGACCCAGGGTGTCTCAGGGCATCGATTAGTTAGTGGGCTACATGGTCCACAACACAGCAGCTAGCAAAGGCCCAAACAACCGAGGCCTAGCAAAAGCAAAGTAGAGCAGGCCAGGCACTAAGGCTAGGGGCAATCATAATCTCTTCCTCCAACATTAGGCCATGTGATGCTCAAATACGCGACCTCTTCCCCATAATGACCCCTAGGAGAGATAGGGAAAGGTCGAGCCCCACGTGATGTGCCCATTCTGATGAAGGCAAGCACGCCACGCTGACCCCGCAAAGACCAATGTGACAACAGTCACCTCGGTCTGGTTAGACACCAACCCAGCGCCATACTATCGGTCGTGGCCCTTAGCCCCACGAAGCAACCAGGCAAACAATGACCTAGGGCAATTACCTACTATGGGTACAACACCCTAGGGAACCTAGAGATGATGGCGAAGACCATGATAGATACCACATTGCATAGTATAGCTGACAAACTATCACCATGGCTATAGTACTACCATGACCAGCATAGTAGCACCATGTCAGACCCTACTACGATGTGGACACAAGACCATGATGATAGCCATGCTCGGGAAAGCATCAGAAGACGGTGTAGCTTGCAAGCCAAGTTAGCTAGGACCTCCCTTAGGCTCTCGACCCATCGGTCGGGGGAACCTCCTCTTTGTAATGAGCGTAGGCCCAAAACTCTATATAAGGGTAGCCAGGGCTCACATCTTCACATTCTTCATCCTCTACCATTCCATTCACAGTAGTAGGGCTCTTGGAGCTTCTCTTCAGGCTATCCCTCATCTAGCACAGGTTCTACCACCTCTTCACCATTCTTGGACCGCCCATTGTAAGAACTTTAGAGCATTCAAATGAGGAACATGCACTCGATGTTCTCTAATACTGGATGTAGGGCTCTAGCCTAAACTAGTATAAATCCTTGTGTCTATTGGATGCTACCATCATCTTCCTCAAGTAGCGCGGCAATCGTATAAATTTACTAGTCCGGTTTATGAAACACCGACAAGTTGGAGCTAGGAGAAGCTACTTTGAAGAGCTAGAACTTCTAGAAGGAATCTTGGTATGATGAATATGAAGAATTCTTCCATGTTCTTGTTCTTATCATATCAACATAGCTATGCTATGAAATTAAAGCAAAGTTCTTATGTTATTCATTTAGCAAATGAAACTTTATGCTTAATCTTTCATACATACATGTTTAGACCAAGACCTAAATTGAGGTAGTGAGTTCTACTTTAAGATTAGTTTTGGTCATTATATTCTTGTGGGTTGGTTGTCCGTCCCCATGGCGGATGCTTTAGTAGAGGACTCCTGATAAAGATGGATGTTCCTAGCTGACGCTAGAGTAGTAACGATTAGCATAGAAGTGGTGTCTAAGCAGCATGTTACCTTCATTTGCCTCGTATCCCATGGTTGAGGGGTAGGCGGCAGGTGGTGACAGCCCTCTCCCTCCTTCGTAATCCCCCATGTTTAGATATCGCATAGAGCCATATGCCGGTATCGCCTAATAGATCAGGTGCGCTCTGGTGCCTAAAGTTTATAATGACCAAAGCTATCTTAACTTAGGATTGCTACCCTTAGATATTCATGTATTTGTATGATCTGCTCATCTAAGCATAGCTATACAAGATAAGCCTGCTCTAATTTAGGTTTATTCTTTTATTGTTTACTTTCTTTTATCTTTATCCTTGAGATTGGCTCAAGTGTGGGTGTTACACTATCCACTATCTATCTTGGATTACCCCTGTTATGAACTTTGGTCTATTATACAATCATGTTATCTTGACCATGTCCCTACTAGAGACTTTTATACCATGCCTTCCTTTGATAAAATATAAATGAACAATACCCGAATACTTTAGGGTGAAATTCTACAGTGATATATCCATGAACTTGCGGAATATTTGTGCTTGTGTTCAAAAATATTGTCACGGTGTTTCTAGAGCCATTGCTAGGAAACACCAATCCTAGTGGTGAGGCTAAGAAACACCAACAAGCATTTCTAGCACCATTGCCAGGGAAGGCACTGGTTAAAAGAACCTATTAGGACATGTTCATGATAATATGCATGTGTAATAGCCATTGCTCATAATAGGATAACTTTGCTTGTTTTCTCCTGTTATGGATGAAAATAGGATAGTGTAAGACGGTTTTGACTTGCTGATGAACTTCACAAAGAATCTAAAGTCTTTCCTAAAGAAGGCCTAACCTCGTGATGATCCTACTTCTGCTACTCCACCAGCAACCAAACCCATCATCAAACCACCATCCGTATCGAACCCATCATCAAAGCTACATGAGTACTCTGTCCCCGCTATTGCCAACATGCCCATTGGGCCGCTGTCAACATGGGTGACCCAAATTTTCAACTAAAGACTGGCCTAATCATGATGGTGCAGGCCAGTCTCTTCTACGAACTGCCTAGTGAGGATGCCAGCACTCATATGCAACACTTCCTAGAGCTATGTGACACCATCGTCATGAAGGATGTCACACCTAAGATCATCAAATTCCGTCTATTTCTGTTCTCCCTCCTAGGGAGGGAAAAACAATAGTTCTACAAGGACTGGAAAGCTATCAACACATGGAACAAGTGTTCCATGGCATTCCTCACAAAGTTCTCAATGGGCAAAACTAGTGCCCTTCATGGAAGAATTTCCAACTTCTAGCAAATAGCATTAGAATCCATCCTAGAAGCGTGGGAAAGGCTACAAGAATTCATCCTTGCCTACCCACACCATGGGATGGAAGACTAGTTGATTATACAAAACTTCTTCAATGGGCTAACTTCCACATCCAGAGCCCACATAAATACTGCTGCCAAAGGAGCCTTCTTCTTACTCATAGCTAGCGGAGCTACGACCCTCATTGAGAAGATGGTCTCCAACCAGGGGTGGAGTGAAGAAAGACTCTAACCCCAAGAAGATGGTATGCATACCATGGAGGAAATGGATATGCTGACCACAAAATTGGATCTCCTAATAAAATGCTTGGACGAGCATAATGCCATAAAAGGAACACCTATGGTACCGACCAATCACTCTATCCGCATGTACCATGCGAGGTGTGCGGAAACTTTGGACACTCAGGGAATGACTGCCTCGAGACCAATGAAGATGCACTGATCGACAACAACAGGTTTTGTCCATGGGAGGTCTAGGGTGGAATTAGTTACACCCACCATATCAGGAAGGAAGAGCTAAAAAGCATGGGGATACAACACCGCACCATAAGGCTTTGAGCTAGCTTGGTGGAGGACCACCACAAGGTAACGTGTATCTTACACTCTCACCACTTTCTATTACCTTGCATAAAAAAGAAAAGAAATAAATAAAGACCTATGGTTCTCTTGTTCTCCATTCAATGTTTTCACTTCCGTTGGAAGATTCTTGTTTATCCTTTCATGCTTCTTCTCTCTATACCGACATGTTTTGGTTTAGAGTATTGGTTTTACATCTTTAAAATTAAGCATGGTGCTTAGTTTGAAGTTTGGATGTAATGATCATGCTTCTATAGGTTCTTTAATTTAAGCATGGTGCTTAGTTTAATTAACCTACCTTGATCAAATCAGACATGATGTCTAGTTTGATTATTGAACCGAAACTGCTAGTGTAGATTTTGGTTGATTATATGGACTAACCCTTGCAGGAATATATCAACTTCATGAGGGTAAGTATTTGAGATGACAATAGAGATGAAAATTTGTTTGGTGAACCTTGATTAAAAAAATACAATAATAATAATGATAAAAATAATAACAATAAAATTTATTCCACTCCACATATGTGTAGTAAAAATATTTAGTTCATCCTTGTTGAAATGATGAATAGTTGCTCTATTTTATATTTTGACTGTGCCTAGTTTATAACTTAGTATTCCCCAACATTTGAGTTTATTGGCTAAAAAATGTCTCATCCTAAAACCTTGAAACTTGTGGGTTGCAAAAACTTAATCCTTTTCTAAGTTATTGCAGGATATGATATGGTGCAACAGAAATTTGCTATGACTTTGTTCTAAGAAACACTTGACATCCGGAGTTTTCATTTTCAAAAATGCTAAAATCCAAAGTTGCTCAATTATTATGAATCCCTACCAAGGCCATATGACATGATTCAATTTAAAAACCTTAGTCATCTGCTACTTGTTTGAGTATGAGCTTTGTCAAATTGTTGTGACCCTTGTTAAGATTCTCGTCATGCACCCATGATCATGATTCACGTACACCCACAAATAAAATGCTGACTCTGACACTAAGAGTTACGCAAAAACATGCTTAATCCGTCCACCAAATAAATTACTCCATTCATGTATCATGAGTCTCTCTCTATCTCAACTCTCATATTTTAAAAAAAGAAAAGAAGAAAGAAAAATGTCCATGTCAAAAGGCATTAGAGAAAAAAAATGCATGCCAAAGTGCATGAAGAAAAAGAGAAGAAAATAAAAAGAAAGAACTAAAGGCAGCCCATACTTTCAAATAAAAGGCATTTCCATCAAATTGAGAGAGATTCATGATACAAACGAGTACCAAAAAATATTTAGAGTTAGAAATTTATAAAAATTCCACACCCTTGCATGTCTTGATCTAAGTGTATGACTTGGATCTCCTTGAGGTCTGATTGTTAACTTAGCAAAATATGTGATGCAAGTTTGCCTCAATTTCATTCCTACCCAAAACTCCACTCAAAACCATTGGTGGTAGGATATAAAAAAGAAGGCAAAAATATCAAATGCCTTGGTAAGGTTTCATACACATTTGAGCAATCGAGTGAATCATTTGAGGAACTTACTTTTTATTTGCAAAACTTCCAAACCTCTAGTAGGAAAGTCAATTAAAGAATGAGTGATAAGCATTTTTGTGAACTATTCTTTCCTACAACCACCTAAGACTTGGAGAAGGCTAGAAAGCCCCACGGGTAACGAGATAATAAAGGGTGGATATAGTGCCAACTTATTCGAATCAAGGAGGAAAACTTTGTTATAAACATGGTACTTTTGAAATGTACCGACCAATCACTCTATCCGCATATACCATGCAAGGTGTGCAGAAACTTTGGACACACAGGGAACGACTACGTCGAGACCCATGAAGATGTGCTGATCGACAACAATTGGTTTCGTCCATGGGAGGTCTAGGGTGGAAGCAGTAACACCCACCATATTAGGAAGGAAGAGCTAAAAAGCACGGCGATACAACACCGCACCATAAGGCTTTGAGCTAGCTTGGGGGAGGACCCCCACAAGGTAACATGTATCTTACACTCTCACCACTTTCCATTACCTTGCATGAAAAAAAGAAAAGAAATAAATAATGGTTCTCTTGTTCTCCATTCAATGTTTTCACTTCCGTTGGATGATTCTTTTTATCCTTTCATTCTTCCTCTCTCTCTATCGACATGTTTTGGTTTAGAGTATTGGTTTTACATCTTTAAAATTAAGCATGGTGCTTAGGTTAATTAACCTACCTTGATCAAATTAGACATGATTACTAGTTTGATTATTGAACCAAAATGGCTAGTGTAGATTTTGGTTGATTATATGGACTAACCCTTGCAGGAATATATCAACTTTATGAGGGTAAGTCTTTGAGATGACAACAGAGATGAAAATTTGTTTGGTGAACCTCGATTAAAAAAATACAATAATAATAAAAAATAATAATGATAAAAATAATAACAATAAAATTTATTCCACTCCACATATGTGTAGTAAAAATATTTAGTTCATCCTTGTTGAAATGATGAATAGTTGCTCTATTTTATATTTTGACTGTGCCTAGTTTATAACTTAGTATTCCATAAGATTTGAGTTTATTGGCTAAAAAATGTCTCATCCTAAAAACTTGAAACTTGTGGGTTGCAAAAGCTTAATCCTTTTCTAAGTTGTTGTGGGATATGATATGGTGCAACAAAAATTTGCTATGACTTTGTTCTAAGAAAGACTTGACATCTGGAGTTTTCATTTAAAAAAATGCTAAAATCAAAAGTTCCTCAATGATTACGAATCCCTACCAAGGCCATATGACATGATTCAATTTCAAAACCTTAGTCATATGCTACTTGTTTGAGTATCGAGCTTTGTCAAATTGTTGTGACCCTTGTTGAGATTCTCATCATGCACCCATGATCATGATTCACCTACACCCACAAATAAAATGTTGACTCTTACACTGAGAGTTACGCAAAAACATGCTTATTCTGTCCACCAAATAAATTACTCCATGCATGTATCATGAGTCTCTCTCTATCTCAAATCTCATATGCTAAAAAAAAGAAAAGAAGAAAGAAAAATGTCCATGTCAAAAGGCATTAGAGAAAAAAATGCATGCCAAAGAGCATGAAGAAAAAAGAGATAAGAAAAGAAAAAGAAAGAAATAAAGGTAGCCAATAGTTTCAAATAAAAGGCATTTCCATCAAAATGAGAGAGATTCATGATACAAAGGAGTACCAAAAATATTTAGAGTTAGAAATTTATAAAAATTCCACACCCTTGCACGTCTTGATCTAAGTGTATGACTTGCATCTCCTTGAGGTCCGGTTTTTAACTTAGCAAAATATGTGATGCAAGTTTGCCTAAATTTCATTCCTACCCAAAACTCCACTTAAAACCATTAGTGGTAGGATATGAAAAAATGGCAAAAATACCAAATGCCTGGGTAAGGTTTCATACACATTTGGGCAATCGAGTGAATCATTTGAGGAACCTACTTTTCATTTGCAAAAACTTCCAAACCTCTAGAAGGAAAGTCAATCAAAGAACGAATGATAAGCATTTCTATGAACCATTCTTTCCTACAACCGCCTAAGACTTGGAGAAGGCTAGAAAGCCTCACAGGTAACAAGATAATAAAGGGTCGATAGAGTGCCAATTTATTCGAATCAAGGAAGAAAACTTTGTTATGAACATGGTACTTTTGAAATGTAGCTGGCATTGAAGCAATTCCTGATCAACAACCAACATCTGAGCTTTTGCTCGAGGACGAGCAAAGGGTAAGCTTGGGGGATTTTGTTGGCAGTTCTTATTGACAAAATCCAACTGCCAACTATGATCTAAAATGGAGGAAACCACATATTTTTACACACATATACCGTTACTATTGACATATTTCCACTAGTATTGGAAAATCAATGTTTTGCGAGAGTCATACTTGAATACAAGGGAATTATAGTCAAATACACCATCAACCAAAGTGCAAAGCAAAGAAATGAGAAGAAGGCCCATCAAAATATCAAATTTGGGCCAACCACCAATGAGGAAGCAGCCCATGCCGACTCAGAAACCGACCAGAGGGAGGTGGTTGTGAGGTAGCTCCACCTGGGTCACCTGCCTATGCCAACCAGGCCCAACTTCCTCTATCGGTATCATTAATGCGTTAGGAGATTGGTTTGGGAGGTTTCCTAATTTATCTCCCACAAACTGACCATAGAGTAGTATATAAGAAGAGGCAAAGCTCCATTCACAACACACACTACACTTGAGTCCCTCTTCCTCCACTTGTACTCTTTTGCTATTTTTAGTAGTGTAGTTGGAGCTAGGAGAAGCTACTTTGAAGATCTAGGACATTTGGAAGGAATCTTGGTATGATCAATATGAAGAGTTCTTCCATGTTCTTGTTCTTATCATATCAATATAGCTATGTTATGAAATTAGAGTAAAGTTCTTATGTTATTCATTTAGCATATGAAACTTTATGCTTAATCTTTCATACATACATGTTTAGACCAAGACCTAAATTGAGGTAGTGAGTTCTACTTTAAGATTAGTTTTGGTCATTATATTCTTGCGGGTTCTTTTGTCCATCCCCTTGGCGGATGCACTAGTAGAGGACTCCTGATAAAGATCGATGTTCCTAGCCGATGCTAGAGTAGTAATGGTTAGCTTAGACGTGGTGTCTAAGCTACATGTTACCTTCATTTGCCTCGTATCCCATGGTTGAGGCATAGGTGGTAGGTGGTGATAGCCCTATCCATCCTTTGTGATCCGCCATGTTCGGATACGGCATAGAGCAATATGCTGGTATTGCCTGACACATTATGTGCGCTTCGGTGCCCAAAGTAAGTTTATAACTACCAAAGCTATCTTAACTTAGGATTGCTACCCTTAGATATTCATGTATTTGTATGATTTGCTCATCTTAGCATAGGTATACAAGATAAGCCTGCTCTAGTTTAGGTTTATTCTTTTATTCTTTATTCTTTCTTTTATCTTTATCCTTGAGATTCGCTAGAGTGTGGGTGTCACACTATCTACTATCTATCTTGGATTACCCCTGTTATGAACTTTGGTCTATTATATAGTCATGTTATCTTGACCATGTCCCTACTAGAGACTTTTATACCATGCCTTCCTTTGGGAAAATATAAATGAACGATACCTAAATACTTTCAGGTGAAATCCTACAACGATATATTAGTGCGGTTGTAGAATATTTCTGCTTGTGTTTAGAAATATCATCATGATATTTCTGGTACCATTGCTAGGAAACACCAATCCTAGTGGTGACGCTAAGAAATGCCAATAAGCACCAGTTTCCTAGCGGAGTGTCCGTAGTTCTTCACGGAGTGTCCGCTGTTTTATAGACTAGGAAACTGAGGAAACCCGAGACTTTCCAGTTCTTACCGGAGCATTCGATGCCTATCTTGGACCGTCCGATGGAAGACAAGAACCATAGGAAATGCCTAAGTCCCAAACCCCGAAGGGTACCAAAGTATTCGTCACCTCTGATGGAGCGTTTGACAAACCAAACTAGAACTTGGGCACGTCAAAGTCTAACCTGACGGAGAGTCCGATGCTTATAGCAGAGTGTCTGTTTGATAGTAGCAGAAGCAAAGTTTGTTTAGGAAGCTTACGTAGGGAGCCAACAACACTAGTATAGGTCTAGATGTGAAAAAGAGGTGCAATAGTAGAGCCTTAGTTAGATGTCTCTTTCTAAGGCTCCCAATCAGTGTCTTCAAGTCCGATCCTTATCTCTTTCAGTGACTCGAATAGCGTGAGGGACATGTACGAGTTGTCATTGGTAACTTTGATTTCATTCAAGCGACAAAACCAGGCAGACACCCCACTATTATAAGCTCTATTTTGGATACTTATCATGTTTCACTATGAGTTATGCACTTTATGTAGATTTGGCTAATCAACTTAATGATGCTTCACTAAGTTAGAACTACTCACTAATTAATTAGAGTCTTCATCTAATCAATGGGTTTGGTAATGCTTAATTGCTTACTTGCATAGACAAAGGTAGAAGTCGAGTATGAGAAGGGAACTCATACTTGTGCATGTAGGATGCTACACCGGGTTAATTATCCACTAAAATGAATGAGGATTACAACTTTTCTTCTTTCCTTAATCTTGACTAATGACCCAACCTAATCTTGATATATGAACTTGATGATCAACTTGGTAATTCTTGCTCAAGTGAGGTGTAGGTCACTGTGAGTGTGGGATCTAAAGTGACTTAACTCATGGAGCAGTTGTTGATGGTAGTTAACAACCATTATAAACCATCAATAAAACATGTATATGGGCACAATTGAGATCACCAACAAAGGTCTAGGGGTTTAAACTAATAAATTCCATGAGTTTTGGTGAATCTATGTTTCTAGCAGGGTTTAATTAGAAAACTGCCAAGGAGTACCTAATCATCAAAGGAAAATATGGAGTTCCACCATAGTACCTACGTGGGAAGACTCTAGAACACTCCAGAAGCCATGTCACCAAAGCAGAGAGCAAGGGGATGACATGTGGGGCCACCCAGCCATACTATCAGGCCACCCGGCCCCCCATGGGCCTACCTATCAGCTAGCTTCATATGTCGGTCTCCCACCTCCTTTAAGGATCCATCTAGGCCATTGCTTAAGTCAATTTAATCCAAGGGCTATATAATCTAGCCCCTGTCCCTCCCCCTAGGCATAACCCTAGTCATCAAGTCATTTGAGAAGATAGAAACCCTAATCATCCTTAGAGCTCCATCATATTCTAGGGCATAGCTAGTTAGGCTAGGTCTAGAGGGAGGCAAGCTAGCTTCACTTGGATTCCCGATCATGTCAAGAGCATGGTTTGGTATAATCTATGTACTCCCTCTCTCTTTTGTACCTGCATTATTTTTATATGCTTGCTACAATTGTTATGACAATATTAGTATTCATCTTATTCATGTTCTTTGTTATAATGTTCATAGTCTACTTTGATTATATGCTTAGTATAGTTGGATTATCATGATGTTCATGCATAAGTTCGTATAGCGCTCACTCTAAGGTACCATGTGTGGGTGGTCGACATTGTGTGAGCATGGTGCTTATACATTGTTTACCTACGAATACACCCTATATTCTGGGTCATGTGGTAGATCATGGACGTGACACTCCTGTTGAGTCTTTTATAGTCCACTCCCTGATGTAGGTAGCACATAGGATCTGATTACGAAAGAAGATAAGCACTATTCTTACTCTTCCCTAGAAATATTCCTTATGTGTAGATATGAAGATGATCTTAGCCAAGATTACTAGGTGTAATTACATTAATCAATGTATGCTTTGACTTCTAATTAAGAATGACTTAGGAATTATTCCTCTAATATTCTACTTGACCATGCTAATGCCATAGAAAGGAGTACTCTGAGTGATTTATCATTATCATTGATCAATACTTATCATATATCTCTTATCCTATGACTTATCCCTATTATGAGTAGAACATTGTTATGGTTTACTTCTCCATCAATAGTATAAGTTATCAATACATGTCGATGCTAGACCTTTCCTGTAGTAAAAATATAAATAATGATACCTGGAATACTCTCGGGTCAAGTGCTACAATGGTATATTATCTGTGCGCTTGCAAATCCTTTTTCATTCATATCTATATATTCTTTCTAGTCACATATGATGATAAACAACTACTTAGTATCATTCTATTAGTGATGCTAGGTAGCACCAACCAGCATCTCTAGCACCATCACTAGGGATGACAACCTAGTAAAGTAATGTTAGGAGATGTAGGTAATTAATTGGTGGCTATTAAAACAAGTGACAAGTTAATAAATACCAACAAGCATTTCTAGTGTCATTGCTGGGGAAGGTAGCTGGGCAAGAAGGAAGTATTGATAAACTTATACTTATTGATGTGATTGAGATAACCATTGACCTCTGCTCAAGCAGAGTTACCCTTGTTCTGCCTACATTTTATATCTTATGTAGGGTAATGTATGACCAATTTCGATCTTCCGACAAACTACATTGAAGATCTAGAAGCATTAATTAGGAGAACTAAAGCTAAACTCAAGAAAGTCTCAGCTTTAGATTTAGAAGACAACCAGACAAGGCAAAGCTTAACACTAGAATTTGAAACCATGGCTATAGACTGTCCATGAATTCTCTGCTCCAACTACGGCCAACATCCGTATTGGACCGACAACCAATGTTGGAGACAATGGATTTGAGCTCAAGCCAGCTCTCATCAACATGGTGCAATCAAGCCAATTTTGTGGAAAGGCACATGAAGATGCGAGTGCTCATCTCCAGCACTTTCTAGAGATCTGCAGCACTTTCACTATCAAAGGAGTAACTAGAGATGCCATACTACTTTGCCTTTTCCCAATCTCACTCTTGGGGAAGGTGAAGCAATGGTTCTACGCCAACAAAGATAGAAATACTACATGGGACAACTGCTCCATAGCCTTCCTAGCAAAGTTTTTTCCCATAGGCAAGACCAATGCTCTGTGTGGGAGAATTTTAAGTTTTCAGCAGCAACATGATGAATCTGTCCCTGAGGCATGGGAACATTTTCAAGACTACATATCTAAATACCCTCATCATGGGATGGAGAATTGTCTACTCATGTAGGATTTCTACCATGGGTTGACCAGTAGTACCTATGAGACTATGGACGCTGCTGCTAGAGGTGCATTCCTATCACTCACACTCCCAGCTGTGACATCTCTTGTGGAGAAGATGGCCTCCAACCAAGGCTAGAATGAAGAATGTGTTCAGACCCACAAGAGAGGTGGAGGCATGCATCAACTCAAGGAGGTAGACATGCTATCTACCAAGATGGACCTACCGATGAAGAAGTTGAAAGACCAAGCTAATCAAAAGCAAGAAGTCATGCACATTCATGATTCACACATGACGTGTGAAGTATGTGGCAACACTGGGCATTCAGGGAACATCTGTCCTAAAACCCAAGAGGATGTGAACTTTGTTAACAACAACTACTATGGTCATCAATAGAATCAAGGATGAAACCAACAACAGAGGCTGGACTATCAAGTTAGCTAATCAACCACCCTTGAGAGAATTAATTGCTGGCCAATCTAACCTTATAGAAGGATTATCTAAGAAGGTAGCTACCAATGATAAAATATGAGAAAACATAAATAATAGAATGGATAGCTTTGCTTTTGCCATTAAGAACCAGCATAGCTTTAATAAAATGATAGAATCACAAATAGCTCAGTTGGTGGCTGCTGTTCCTCCATTCGACAAAGGTAAGATTCTAGGGCAGCCAGAAGATCTAGAAACTACAAATCTTATCGATATTCAGAATGCAGCTTACTACTACACGGAGCCATCGATGGGAAGGTGGATAGATTACACCTTGCCTAACAAGAAAGATGATCTAGGGAGACCTATCATCACTATCCCCATTGGACCACATATCTTCTGGGAAGCTATCTGTGACTTTGGAGCAAGTGTGAACATCATGCCTAAGGTAATTTATGAGAAAGTTTTAGGAGATCCTTTGTTGTACACAAATATGCATTTACAGCTTGTAGATCAGTCACTCTACTACCCCAAGGGAGTTCGTGAAGATGCCATTGTTTGAGTGGGTCAATCATATGTTCTCGTAGACTTTGTGGTTTTAGAAATAGGTGGAGATGAAAGGGAACCCATCATCCTAGGTTGACCTTTGTTGAGCACTATAAATGCCATCATCTACATGGACAGTGCCAAGATTTGTTGCATGATCAAGGATAAAAAGGAGAAGTTCTCTTTCAAGAACCACATCTTGCAATCTCCTAGTCATCCACGAAAGGCATACCTACCCGAAGAGACAACAATAACCAAGAAGAAGAACAACCAAAGGAGGAAGAACAAGACCAGTCAGCCACAAGAAGAAATGGTCAACATGATCAACACACTCTGATCAGAGTATGACCACCTCCTTGCTTCACCATTTCTAGCTAAGAAGGATGATCCTGGCATACCGACGATCGAGTGCACCATTTGAAAAAGAATCTTCCACAAGACCTTCTACAACATTGGATCAGGTGTCAGTATAATGTCCAAGGTAATGTATGAATATTTATTCGGTAACAAACCCTTGTTCTCTACATATATGCAGTTGTAGATGGCGGACCAATCAATTCAATTCCGTAAGGGAACAACAAGGGACATTATGGTAAGAATACAAGATCACTATGCCCTTGACAGTTTCATGGCCCTAGACATGGGAGAAGAATAAGATGATACACCCATCATCCTTGTAAGACCATTCCTCAACATCACCAATGCGATCATCTATGTCGGATCTAGACAAGTCCACTTCCAATTGCTTAGAGAATAGGTATGCTGTTATTTCAATAGTTATACTACTTATGAACAGCCAAAGAAGAGCCACTCTAGGAGGAGATGTCGATCATCCCAACATCAAAGGAACCAACCCTGATGGAATGAATGGGAAGATGAAGAACCTAAAGCTCCTGTGAAAGATGAACCTACTCTGCCTAAGACAAGTCCACAGTCCAGGCAGGTGTGGAAGGAAAAGGTGATATCATCATCGGAATCACCATCACAAGAAGTGCAGTCATCTGAGTCTCCACCGCTGTGACCGGATGATGCACCTAAGGAATGAAGGACTTCTCCCTAGTGAAGTCCTATCTAGAGGACTTAAAAATCCAAACCCTCACTATGAGGTAACAATGGTAGTTATCCATATTTAATTTCTAGCATTGCATAAATTATTTGTTTCTCTAGTATATTTACTTTTCTTCATTAGCATTGCATTAGTAAAAGAGAATAAAAATTTCATTATTGCATTATAAAAATCATAAGCCCCATGTGAATAATTCTATGGTGTAAACACCTACGAAAGTATTCACTAGGGTGGCATAAAAATAAAAATACTGAGCATGCATACTTTTTCTTCTACATTGTAAATAATAATAATAATAATATTAAATGGACATCTTGCTAAAATTCTACCAAAAGAAAATCTATCTAAAACCACAAGGACAACAAATCTTTGAATGGTTGACCGCTAACCCCTTATCCTAATCCATGCCATGAGTTTTGGTGTTCTTGTTGGAGTATTTTGTAGGAAGACACATAAGATGAAGAGCAAGTTTACTTGGCTGTCTTCATCCACCCAAAGTATATCTTCCTGAACTGCTGTTGTATTCACTACAAATGAGGAACCCAACTTCAGGATGAATGAGAAGGACATCAGCTGGCAAACCTGCTTCGAGAAGGATCACACAACATTCAACAATCGACCACAGCAACATCCAGCTTGGGGGAGGAGCATCCCCCATGTATCTAGCTAAGTATTTCTTTCCTTTAGTTTTACTATTTTTGAGTTTGCTTTATATTAGCTAAAGAAATAAAAAGATGCATAACAAATTAAAACAAAATAAAAATTTGTCCTAGCCAGTTATATATATATTAGTAAGGTGTGATCTTAAAACTTGAAAACAAAATAAAAAGAGTGTGTCTAGTTTTCTGTTTTTAAGAACTGAATAAATAAAATGCACTCTAAGGATAATCTCTTGCTACGAAAATGATGAATAGTTGCTCTGCTGTAATTCCTTTCAAGTACCTAGTTTTCATCCTTGAATTCTCCTTAGTTTTGGATACGACTGTCTTGATATATGAATTTCTCTAAACTTGCAACTCATGGGTAGCATACGCTTGATCTAAGTCTAGGTAATTGACGGATATGATATGAGAAGGTCTGAGCTACTATTTATCTTGTTCCAAGTGATACTAGAGTTCTGGAGATTTATCTTTTAAAAAACATAAAAATTCTACATGATGAGTTCCTTATATGACAAAGCTTGAATTCCTACCAGAACCATATATGATATTTAGATTAGGAAAACTTCCACATATATGTTGCTTGCTTTGCATTGAGTTTAGTCAAGCTTTGTTGACCCTTATGAGAGGTTTGTCATGCTCTTAAAATCAAGATCACATACACACCACCTACATATGCACTACTCCTACACTAGGGGTAGGCGCAACAACATGCCATTCCATCTAGATCTACCCAAAAATGTTTTACTCTTACACTAGGAGTGAACACCAAAAATCTATCGTATAGGATATCCACCAAATAAATGCTCCAAAGTTCTTGTTGCTATCTCTCAAAAGTTTTGTTGCAGAAAAAGAAGCATGTGGCTATGCAAAAGTTATTAAAAAAGAAAGAGTATTGAAAAAATAGACAAGTGTCCAAGATATCTAAAACAATGGGTACTCAGAAGCCCGCCTGAAAAAAAAAGAAAAAAAAGAAAGAGATGAATAAGATAGCCCATGTTTTCTTACAAAGTTGTTTCTCAGTTTCAAAAGAGAGATATGTTTTCAAGGAGCATAGTAGAATTAGGATAGCCACCATATATATCCACGCACATCCATATCTTGATTTGATTGTATGACTTAACTCTCTTTGGATCCAAGGTTTGACTTTACAATATATGTATTGTAAGTATGCTCTTTCATGCTTTTCTACTCCTATGAGCTCCACATAAGTCATAGTTGTAGGAAGAGAACGGCATAACATTATTGTTGTCTTGGTGAGGATCCACAAATACCATATATATGAGAGACTTGAGAGTGTCATACAATGGAAGCTCTGAGTTTTATTTTGAAAACCTATAGAAACTCTAGAATAATGGTTGAGCGAAGAACTTGAGACATAGTGCTTGACTTGATCATTCTGTCTTTCAAATGCTCAAGACCCAAGTGAAGGCTAAGAAGCCTCATAGTTGAAGGTAATATGGGTATGTTTGAAAGTCAGATCAGTTTATTTTAATCTAGAGGAGAATTCTTGTTTGAATACATGAGTACTTTTGAGTGAGAGCGTTGAAGCAACTCCTAATCCATTTTGCTGAGTTTAGCTTTGCTAAGGGACTAGCAAAGGTTAAGCTTGGGGGAGCTTGTTGATGGTAGTTAACAACCATTATAAACCATCAATAAAACATGTATAAGGGAACAATTAATATCACCAACAAAGGTCTAGGGGTTTAAACTAACAAATTCTATAGTTTTGGTGAATCTATGTTTCTAGCAGTGTTTAATCAGAAAACCGCCAAGGAGGACCTAATCATCGAAGGAAAATATGGAGTTCTGTCGTGGTACCTACGTGGGAATACTCTAGAAGCCACATCACTAAAGTAGAGAGCATGGGGATGACATGTGGGGCCACCCAGCCCCATTGTCAAGCCACCCAACCCCCCATGGGCCCACCTGTCAGCCAGCTTCATATGTTAGTCTCCCACCACCTTTGATGATGCATCTAGGCCATTGCTTAAGTAGGTTTTATCCAAGGGCTCATGTTGGACCCTCAGGGCTATATAATCCAGCCCCTACCTCTCCCCCCAGGCATAACCCTAGTTATCAAGTCATTTGAGAAGACAGAAACCCTAATCATCCTTAGAGCTCCATCATATTCTAGGGCATAGCTAGTTAGACTAGGTCTAGAGGCAGTCAAGCAGGCTTCGCTTGGATTCTCGATCGTGTCAAGAGCGTGGTTTGGTATAATATATGTACCCCCTCTCTCTTTTGTATCTCCATTTTTTTATATGCTTGCTACAATTGTTATGACAATATTAGTATTCATCTTATTCATGTTCTTCATTATAATGTTCATCATCTACTTTGATTATCATCATGTTCATGCATAAGTTCATATAGCACACACTCTAAGGTACCATGGGTGGGTGGTCGACATTGTGTAAGCATGGTGCTTATATAGTGTTTACTTGTGAATACACCCTATATTCTATGTCATGTGGTAGAGCACGGATGTGACACTCCTATTGAGTCCTCTGTAGTCCACTCCCCAATGTAGTTAGCATGTAGGATCTAATTACGAAGGAAGATAAGCTCTGTTCTTACTCTTCCCTAGTAATATCCCTTATGTGTAGACATGAACATGATCTTAGCCATGATTACTAGATGTAACTGCACTAATCAATGTATGCTTTGACTTGTAATTAAGAATGACTTAGGAATTATTCCTCTAATATTCTAACTGGCCATGTTAATGCCATAGAAAGGAGTACTCTAAGAGATTGATCATTATCATTGATCAATTCTTATCATATATCTCTTATCCTATGACTTACCCCTATTATGAGTAGAACATTGGTTATGGTTTACTTCTCCATCAATAGTATAAGTTATCAATACATGTCGATGCTAGATGTTCCCTATGGTAAAACTATAAATAATGATACCTGGAATACTCTCGGGTGAAGTGCTACAATGGTATATTATCTTTGCGCTTGTAGATCCTTTTTTATTCATATCTATTTATTATTTCTAGTCACATAAGATGATAAAGAACTACTTAGTATCATTCTAGTAGTGATGCTAGGCAGCACCAACAAGCATCTCTGCACCATCACTAGGGATGACATCCTAGTAAAGTAATGTTAGGAAATGTAGGTAGTTAATAGGTGGCTATTAAAACAAGTGACAAGTTAATAAATACCAACAATAGTTAAGGACCCTGTATTGGGATATTTAAGTCTGAGTGACCACCGTACAGACCACATGTAGCATATGGGGGCGGCAAGCCTAGTAACTACTCACAACCAGTTTATCCATGAGACTGGCAAGAAGGTGGCTCTGGTTAGATGGTGGTAGCATTAATAGGGTATCAGTGGAAACTTGCATAGGATACTCAGGCCAGTTGAGGGAAATGCTAGAAATCATGAGGCAACCCTAACTTTTGGACCCGAAGTATGTTGGTTAGTCCCATATTTCCATGTGGATACAAGTTGTACACCTCTGCAGAGTTTTGAAAGCCTAAAGTCCCTTAGGACTGACCCCTTATGGTTGTTCTTACTTTTTATGCCCATGGTACTGTATTGATGGAACATGATGATGTTATGGCTTACATATGTTGAATACTCTTCTAGATATCGTACCAAGCTAATTGTTAATACCTTAAAATGAGTTCATAGCATGTCATCCAAGAAACGCCATATGCTTTTCTACAAATATACAAATGCCTGATACACCCCTTCATCCACCAAATATTTATGTGTTGGAATTAAGTTCTACGAGTATGAAATGTACTCACGGTGCTGTTGTTAAGTTGTTTTGCAGGTGTGAAAGTCAATGGCTTGAGTTGCGCTCAACCCATTGTAATGTTAGCAGACCTTGGATCGGGCATTCTCCAAGATGAGCTATGTGTAATCTCATGTAAAGACGAGCAATGAAGTGTAACCTAGACTTAAATAGTGGTTCATTTGTTAATCTAATTAAACTACTACTTTCTAAGTTTTTAATTCAAAAGTGGAACCTTGTGTGTTGAAGACTTGATTGGTGGTCTAGGGAGTGGTTCAAGATGCTTCATATTGGGTATGTCAATGTAACCCATTGTAAGATCCTGAAGAGGAGGTGTAGTGCCATGCTCCTGGGGGCCTCACAGTAGCAGCGACAACCCCTTGTGGTAGGGTGTGACGGTGCTCTGGTGCTCACAGCAGTGACCGTCGTAGCCACCAGCGAGAATGCAGTCAATTCTCAAGGGAATTTGCGCGTTGCTCACAATCTCGATCTTGAGTTTCTCCAAGTTAATAGTCATGATGTCTAGCAGATGCTAAGTGCCAACCTCACCATGCCTGCTAACAAGCTGGCCAGACTCCAGCAGACGCCAAAAATCACCAAGGTCACCATGTTGCTTAAAGCAGCATAGGTTCAAGTCAATGACTTTCATCAAAATCTGGCTCCCTCCCACTCGACAGCGTCAAATCATTGCTTAGTAGGTTCATGGCCTGCCTATTCCCAGTGTTTGGGTGGAAGCCATTTTCAAGGTGGTAGCCAATATATCCATAGGGGCCAAAGAGGCAACATCGTCAACAACCCCAACCAACCGCCGCAATACGCCAACCCTAACGCCAACCACAAAGTCAATCAACCTAGTGACATTGTTCACAGGCATCTCAACAATCTCCATGATGTTCATAATCGCATCTAGAGGTAGCACAATTCATGTCATGAAGAAGAAGTTGCTCGCCATCAGGAGTATGACGCCGAATGGGGAAACCCTGACAAGGCTCTCCAGCAGATCGCTCCTATTGGCAATGCCATTGCTTAGCCTAGCAACACCACCCAGCTAGCTGCCAGCAACACCGCTGCTATCAGTGACCCCAAGGGACCATGTGTGACGAGATTGTTGACGGTCACTAACACCAATTATAAACCATCAAAATAACCTACATTTGTACTTAATTTCATCACTAAACATAGCTATTGGGGTTTAAACTAATAAATTCCACGAGTTTTGGGAAATCTGTGTTTTCATCAGGGTTTATCTAGAAAACCATCAAGGGGACCTATTCCTCAAAGGAAATTAAGGAATTCTACCGCATAAACAGCATGGGAAGATTCTAGAAGACTCTAGGAGGCAACCCACCAAAGCAGACCCCAAGGGGCTGACACATGGGGCCAGTTGGCCCCACTTATAGGCTAGCCAGCCCATGGGACCCACCCGTCTATCTCTGCTTCGAATGTTAGTTCTCCACCACCTTTGAGAGTCCATCTCCGCCATTAATCAAGATCGATTCATCTAACAGTGATCAAGGGAGTTGACGTGGATCAATGATGTGGTGATTCCTTGCCCACTACTCCACCTCAATTCCTTGCCCCCTACTCCACCTTGGCCTTTATATAGCAGCCCCTATGCCCTCCCTAGAGCCATCCTTAAATCCTAATTCATATGCTCCTTGTTAGGATCAGAGCCAACTATCAAGAGAAGATTAGTCCTCCATAGGATCTAGTCTTATGAATAGAAATATTGAGATAGAGAGTGAGGGAAGAGTTTGGAGGAGGTGCCAGCCTATTGGTGCCCTCTCTATGGCTTGTACCTTGGTGGATCCAAGTTCTACTTGAGCTTGCCTTCGAGATTTCTCTAGTAATCAACTTTTGATTCAAGTAGGCATTGTGTTTATATTGTTCATCAGGTTTGTGACTCTTTTGAGTGCTTTATTTTTGCTCTAGAGGCAGTAAAGTATTAACTGTGAGTGTAAGCCTGGTGCTTAGACTTAGGTTCATCGTGGATCCACCCTGCATTCTAGATCGGTGGTAAATCGCATGTGTGACATCAGTACTATATAGCCTCATTGAGTACTATATAGCATCGTTGATCCTTTATAGTCCACCTCACATTTGTAGGCCAAGTAGGACCCAGTTATGAAGGAAAGCATCCTCTGCTGGTTTCTTTCCCTAGTAAAGTATAGTTGAACTATAGAAGACATAGCTTACCCAAGTTAGAATTAGAGAACCTCAGTTATCCTCTCTATGCTCTTGTTTATCCTAACCTTGTTGCTACCCCTTGTTAAGTTAGATCATAGTTAGTCTCACACATTTCCTTGTGGATATGATACTTGGAATACTTTTGGGTGAAAGCTATAGTAGTATCCATGCACTTACGGATTTATCTGTGTGCGTTAATAAATACCAACAAGTTTTATGGCACCGTTGCTGGGGAAAAAGTTGCTGAATTAACTATGAACCTGGCTTAACTTTGTATCTTTTATCATTTTCTTTTTTTTCCTTTTCACTATGGATTCCACTCCTAGCTATCAATAAGCTAAACTCATGAGCACAAGCCTAAAGCCACCAAAATCTTTAGAGCCTATCCTAACACCTGGCTATGAGTTGCGCCCATGTTTTATAAAATTGATTCGGGAACAATTCTTCTCGGGAGAAGGTGATGAAAACCCATACTCACACTTATGAGAGTTTGAACAGACCTATGCATGCTTGCGTATCGCTAGCATGTCTGATGGAACCTTAAGATGAATGTTGTTTCCGTTCTCTTTGACGGGAAGAGCTAAACAATGGTATAGTCAAAATGTAGGAAGTATGCAAGGAGATTGGGAAACATTATGCTCTAAATGTAGTTTATGTTTCTTTCCCATCTCTAAAGTAGTCAGCCTTCGAAAAGAGGTTCTAAATTTTAGACAACTAGAAGAAGAATCTCATGCCAGATCATGGGAACATATTAATGATCTTATTACCACTAGCCTAGACCTTGTATTTTAGACTCGATGCTCCTTCAACATTTTTATATTGGGCTTAGCGAGGATTCTATGCAAACCCTTGATCAAGCCTCTAGAGGAGCTTTTCTTCATTTGTCTATTAGTGAAGCAAGGTCTATGCTCAATAGAATTAGTGGAAAGACTCCCTACACTGGCATTCATAATGAACTCCCCAATGAAGAGAAGGAATCATCTCCCAAACAAGAAGAGGAAGTTTTGATAGCCAAATCACAACCACTCCAATTTTAAGATTTAGCTATCAATCTCAAACCATCAATACCCCAAAATCCTCCAAGGGAAGAAGAAATTCAACCTTTTGAAATTTCTTGTGAGGATGATCTTTTTATGCTGATTTTGGGAAAAGCTTAAACTTCTAGTTCCACAAGAGACCTTCGAGTGAATATAATTCAATTCCTCTTAAGAAGGGATCTCTTAGAAAGCGTCCTTATTGCCATGTAGGACATTGAGAAGAGTTCAAGGATGGCATGTCTAGTGAACCCATAGAAGGAGAATCAAGTCATTTAGAATCAATTCCTATCTTCTCCCCTTCTATGCCCACATTAGATGTCTTATTTAAACCCATTCTTGACCCCGATGATTCCTCTTATGCTCTTTCTCCTGAATCTCATGATGATCCTAGAAATCCATCAAGACACCCAAAGAATATGAGTCATGAAGGCCACAAGGTATACCAAGAAGAGCAACGACAATGGCTGGAGGATATTAAGAACTTATGTGCCATTGCCATTTAATGGATGGGCGAGGTCTTAGATAAGATCAACTCAAGAGTTACCAATCCATGGGAAATCTTGGACAATAAAGAGACCAATGAATGTCTAGACATGGAATGATGGAGATAATGCTTTTGCCTATAGACATTCATGAAGAAACAACCTTGGAGTCTGAAAAGGAAGATGACATCGATGAGCATGGAAGTTATTTCATGAACACCTCATCAAATCCATGCTCGCATGAGAAATTTCCTAAATCAATTGGTCTCTCCAACATTGTCACACATGAGATCTTCAATGCCCTCATACTTTCTATTCATAAAAACTTTGAAAGGGTGGTTGTAGATGCATATGTTTATCATAAATATTGTAGATCTCATTGTTTGAATCTTGAGATAGGTACCCAGAGGTTGGTATTGGAGGGGAAACCACTTCACCAACTTTAAACACAATTCGAAGGTTTCCCAAGGATGAGCTTCTATCCTAAAACAAGCACTTTTGGGAGATAACATGAGCTTTCACCTTTGTGTTGTGATGCCCTTGTGAAATGAGCATAGAAATATAATTGTGAAAATATTCCTTTGAGTATTTTTGTCACTAACCATTCTAGGTCTAAAGCAAAAAGAATAAGGGATGACAACGCAAGGTATGTCCAACCAATTATCATGCAACATTTAATCACATCCATCCAAACTTGATTTTTTCTACAAAATTCAACCTGGGGGGTAGACTTCTCTAAAAACATCTTATGCCATGTTGCTCATTTTGGTTGTCTCTAGCTTTAAGCCATGCTCAATTTGCTAAATAACAATTGTGCTCTTTCATCTCCATTTGAGTAAATCACTATAATGCTTTCATGCTAGTTTTGTCTACCATAGTAAGCTTTGCTTTGGAAGTACTATACATACTTCCAAAGGCTTTTTAAATTAAGCATGGTGCTTAGGTTAAATAGCCTTCCTTAATCCAATTAGACATGGAGTATAGTTTTGTTATTGAACTAAAAATTGCTTGTGTAGACACTAGTTATTTTGTTGGACTAACCCCTATAGAAAACTCTCAAATTCAATTTGGGAAAGTCACGAGATGAATTCAAATTAAAGATGAAGCAAGGCACATCATTTAAAACATGGGATAAAAAGTTATATATTAATTAACATGTTAAAACCAACTCTTCTATAGCATAGAAAGATGACCTTTAGCCCTATTACAACACTACCTCTGCCTTGAATTATTTGTATAATCCTTTGGGTATGTGTTGTTCACTAATCCTTTGTAGACATAAAACAATGAGTGGAGCAGAAAGGCCAACAAGATGTCAAAGATTAAAGAGCAAAAAGATGGTATGACAAAAGGATGAGAAAGAAAGGGTGCAATCTAGGAGACAAGAAGCTCATCAACAGCTCAAGATGTGAGGATAGCCAAACAAGGAAAACTTCAAGAAAAAAGGGAAGGACCATCACGAATCATTTACCCATCGTAATATGCTGTCATCATGCTCCAGTGGCAAAGGTAACATCCTAAGGTAAATGGTCATTATTTAAAAAAAATCCTTGATTCTGGTGTGCACATAAGAAACAAACATGTTTGAGTTACAACTTGCTTGATCCAATCTGATTAACTCAACATGCTTAGTTCTTTAAGTTTGTTCCTAGCACCACTTTCTTGATCTCATAGTTTTGACCCAATGAGCTAAAAAAATGCACAACTTATCTCTAAAAGATGATAGTCACAATCATGTAAAGATTGATACATTATGTAGAGACAGAAAATCCTTCCATAGGTTAAGCAATTCAACCCTTTTTGGCCAAATGCACTTAAATGCTACATTCATGCTCAATCTTGAAATCTTATCAGCCATGTTATAAATGAACAAAGCACATAACATCAACTTTATCTTGTTTGATGTGCCAAAGGTTAGAGAGGAATGAATAAAATTTTGGTTTTGTTGGTGTTTTGCCACCAACAGATCCCATGCACTTGATCCCTACCTTGTTTTAGGAGTAGGACACACTTCAAGCAAAGTGTGGGGAAAGTCAATTCCCCAATTTCTACAAGTGAAAGTCCCGAACCTATCAAACCAAACATTCAAACTCAAAACCAAGACAGGTTTTGGCAGAAGGAGGTGAATCACCATTAGAGGCATCATCACAAGAATTCTCATCTTCAGAGCTAACTGAGGTATTTGGTCAATAAACTTCACAAGGAGAAGTCCGATTCGAAGGGATTACAACACTGAACCCTCACCAAAAGAGCTAGCTTGGGGAGAAGTACTCCCGTGTATCTAGGTAAGTATTCTTTCCCCTTTTTGTTTTAGTTTTAGTTTCTTGTAAATAGTTAAAAAATGATGATAAATGTTTATCTTTGCTTTAGTCATAATGTGTGATCTAGTAAAATTGAAATGAAAATAAAAAAGGTGTGTCTAGTTTGCTTTAATTTGTTTTTAAGAGCTGAATAAAATAAAGAGGGCTTAGAATAATCTCTTGAATGGAAATGATGAATAGTTTCTCTGTTATAATTCCTTTCAAGTAAGTTTTCAGCCTTGAATTCTCTCAAGTTTTGGATACAACTGTTTTGATATAAGGATTTACACTGAGCTTGAAACTCGTGGGTAGCATATGCTTGATCTAAGTCTAGGTAATTGATGGATAGATATGAGAAGGTTTGAGCTATTGTTTATCTTGTTCCAAGTGACACCAAAGTTCTATGGATTTATCTTATAAAAACACAAAAATGCTACATGATGAGTTCCTATATGACAAAGCTTGAATTCCCACCAGAGCCATACATGTTATTTATGCTTGGAAAACTTCCACTCATATATGTTGCTTGTTTTGCATTGAGTTTTGTCAAGCTTTGTTGACCCTTATGAGAGATTTGTCATGCTCTTAAAATCAAGATCACATACACACCACCCAAATATGCACTACTCCTACACTAGGGGTAGGTGCAAAAACATGCCTTCCATCTAGATCCACCCAAAAATGTTCTACTCCTATCCTAGGGTGAACACAAAAACATGCTTGTTAGGTTTCCACTCAAAATAAATGCTCCAAGTTCTTGTTGCCATCTCTCAAAAGTTTTATTGCAGAAAAGAGACATGGGGCTATGCAAAAGTTATTCATAAAAAAAGAAAAAGAGAAAAAAAAGTTAAGAAAAAAATGGACAAGTGTCCGAGATATCTAAACCAATCGGTACTTAGATGCCCGCCTAAAAAGAAGAAGTTGAATAACATAGCCCCTGTTCTCTAGCAAATGTTTTAAGTTTCAAAAGAGAGATAAGTTTTTAAGGAGCAAAGTTGAATTAGGTTAGCCACCATATATTTCACACACATGCACATCTTGATTTGATTGTATTACTCAACACTCTTTGGATCCATTGTTTGACTTTACAATATATGCATTACAAGTATGCTCTAGCTTTCTCCCTACCTATGAACTCCACATAAGCCTTAGTGGTAGGAAGAAAAAAGGCATAACATCTTTATCGCCTTGGTGAGGACCCACAAATACAACATATATTGAGAGACTTGAGAGTGTCATACAATGGAATCTTGGAGTTTTATTTTGAAAACTTATAAAAAAACTCTGGAATAATGGTGGAATAAAGAACTTGGGACATAGTGCTTGACTTGATCGTTCTGTCTTTCAATTGCTCAAGACCCAAGTGAAGGCTAAAAAGCCCCATGGTGGAAGGTAATATGGGTAGGTTTGAAAGTCGAAACAATTTATTCTAATTCAGAGGAGAATTCTTGATTGAACACATGTGTACTTTTGAGGCGTGAAAGCATTGTAGCAACTCCTTATCCATTGCTAAGTTTAACTTTGCTCAGGGACTGGCAAAGGTTAAGCTTGGTGGAGCTTGTTGACGGTCACTAACACCAATTATAAACCATCAACATAACCTGCATTTATACTTAATTCCAACATCAAACATAAGTTTAGGGGTTTAAACTAATAAATTCCATGAGTTTTAGCAAATCTGTGTTTTTAGTAGTGTTTATCCAGAAAACTATCAAGGGGGACATATTCGTCAAAGGAAATTATGGAATTCTATAGCGTAAATAGCATGGGAAGATTCTAGAAGACTCCAGGAGGCAACCAACCAAAGCAGACCATAGGGGCTGACGTGTGGGGCTGGCTAGCCCCACCTATAGGATGGCCAACCCATGGGACCCACCCATTAGTCTTCGCTTCGAATGTCAATTGTCCACCACCTTTGAGAGTCCATCTCCACCATTGATCAAGGTTGGTTCATCCAATGGTGATCAAGGAAGTTGACACAGATCAATGACATGGCGATTCCTTGCCCCCTACTCCACCTTGATTCCTTGCCCCCTACTTGACCTCAGCCTATATAAAGTAGCCCCTACCCCCTCCATGGAATCATCCTAAAACCCTAATTCATATGCTCCTCATTAGGATCAGAGCCAGCTATTAAGAGAAGATGAGTCCTCCATAGGATCTAGTCGTATGAATAGAAATAGTGAGATACAGAGGGAGGGAAGAGTTTGGAGGAGGTGTCAGCCTATCGGTGCCCTCTCTATGACTTGTACCTTGGTGGATCCAAGTTCTACTTGAGCTTGCCTTCGAGATTTCTCTAGTAATCAACTTTTGATTCAAGTAGGCATTGTGTTTATATTGTTCATTAGGTTCGTGACTCTTTTGAGTGCTTTATTTTTGCTCTAGAGGCAGTAAAGTATTAACCATGAGTGTAAGCCTGGTGCTTAGACTTAGGTTAATCATGGATCCACCCTGCATTCTAGATCGGTGGTAAATCGCGTGTATGACATCAATACTATATAGCCTATTTGAGTACTATATAGCATCGTTGATCCTTTATAGTCCACCTCCTATTTATAGGCCAAGTATGACCCAGTTACGAAGGAAAGCATCCTCTGCTAGTGTCTTTCCCTAGTAATGTCCTAGTGGAATAGTAGAAGACATAGCTTACCCAAGTTAGAATTAGAGAACCTCAGTTATCCTCTCTACGCTCCTGTTTATCCTAACCTTGTTACTACCCCTTGTTAAGTCATACCATAGTTAGTCTCACATGTTCCCCTATGGATACAATACTTGGAATACTTCGAGGTGAAAGCTACAGCGGTATCCATGTGCTTGCGGATTTATCTATGTGCATTAATAAATACCAACAGAGATCCTAACATACAAGTATGTTAAGCCTCAGGATCAAAGGTTCCCGACCAAGAGACCCTTCGACCGACCCTTCTAGGATCGCTTGGGGGCTCGAGGGCTATACCCACTAGGTACGCTTGTGTGCACCCTTAGGTTAGAGGATTGAGCCAAGCCTGAGTAAGCCTACCGCCTCTACTCAATGCTCGGGAGCTTGCCCGAGCCTTGGGCTTCCGATCGATAGGAGCCTAGATCTGATCCTTGGCCTCTCCCTGGCCTTAGGTGCTAGACAAGGCCTAGGCATAAGAAGAGAGGCCTTGAGCCATTAGGGCTCTAGGGCTCCTAGGCACCACCCTACGAGCGCGGCATTGTCAACCACTTTTTCGATAGGGTCACGCACGAGGCGTGACACAAGAAGACAAGCTCCTTCATGGCCTCCAGGGTCTTGGGGCTCCTGGGCCCACATGTTAGCCCCTCAAGCTAGCCTCCTTTGCCACCAAGAAGTCTCTAGAAGGCATACCTAGGGGAGTCCAGTCCAAGTCAACACAGTCTGACACTTAGTGTATCAGGACAGAGCAGCCAGACAACGCCTAGAGCTTCTTTGGCTCCACGACATCACCACGGTCGATAGAGCGCCACTGCAAGACCCTCCTAAACTCTGGTGCATGTAGACCATAGGCTCATTCCACCCAAAGTGCTATGTACCTGACCTATATCGGTATATAAGGGATAGGTCAGGACCTAGAAGGAGGATCCAAGACAGATCATTCCATTCCTCACTGATCTGCTGCCGCTCGGCACCAAGAGTAGAGCAACCTAGAGAGGGGCACCAAGAGCTACTCCACCGCATCTATCATCTTCCTCCTCTTCAATGAGGGGAAGGTTCCACCAGTGGTGAGGCAACCTTAGGATTAGCATTGAGCTAATCCCCTACCAAATCTCTGTCTCCTTACACTATTGTAATCCCTGATTTTGGGTGCTCTTGAGTATAAGGATCATTAGCTACTAGATGTAGGGCATCGATCGGCCCAAACCAGGATAAGCCATTGCATCCCCTCTATGATTCCTATGTTCTTGAGTCCACCTGAGCCACCAGAGAATACTTTGATACCACCTTGAACAACAATACTTGCCACAGTTCTAACCCCACGATAGCTGACATGCCATGTAGGGAGCAGAGTCACCCACCTCATTGCTAGAGCAGTCGACGCTGCCCTAGATGGTGGCATCCACTTCCCTAGTGAATTCTGTGTTAAGGCCGACATCTTCGCTCTGGGCCAGGTCCTCAACTTTGGAAGCCTAGCCTGCATCACCAACTATTATAGTGAGCTTCACTAGCTCAACAAAGTCCCACTGGCAGGCAATAAGGCCCCGGTGTTGCCTACCCTACCAGGCCTCCTAGGAGCAGATCCCAAGGTCCTAGCCTAGCAGTTCTAAGGCGGTCTGGGTCCACACCCCATCATGTCAGACCACCACAAGATGTTGTACATGCTAGCCAACATCCATCACCAGATCACCACTGGCGAGGTGCTCCTACCGCCTGACCACTTCTAGTACTACCTCCCAAACCTACCTTTCAGGATCCTGAATGCGGCAACATCCTTCTAGCTAGAGCTAGGGCACCTCGTCAATCGTTAGGCACCACGGAGCACCATCCTATCTGGCATGGTGGGGACCAACGTCCCCTTGCTATGCACCTTCCTCGAAATCCTCTCGGGGAATGGCCCAGAGTACAACTCTAATGACATCAACTACTATGCCTCGCCTTGTATGTGCTACCACATCCATGGTGAGGACCCCATCAAGGAGGCGCCTGAGCTCATGACACTGAACCAAAGTCCTAATAGCCGTGCGAACTACCTTCAGGAGAAGGTGGCTCGCCTGCAGGCTCAGTAGGTAGACCTAGAAGCCACTGAGGTAGAGCTTGAGCTCCAAAGGCAGGAGGTTGCATGAAAGCAAGCTGTGCAGCCCCCTATGAACAATGATGGTGCTTGCATAGGAGCCCTCAGCATGCCTTGATGGCGGAAGAAGAAGGTCAAGGCAATGGTGGCGTTCGATCGATTGAGCTCCAAAGATGCACCCTGTGCCGCTAGCGGCTGTGGTGGCACGATGAGCCTCTCAATCCAAGTGCTCGGTCCCACTAGAAGGACCAACCCGATTGAGGGAAACTCTAGCCCTTCCCCACAAAGGAAGGCCATCGCCAAGCCCACCGTTTGGAGGCTGGCATGTGATCCAAGCTACTTCACACCTGGCCCTCGCCTTGACAAAGAGCCTAGAAAGGAAATGTGAAGCTACGTGACTTTCCCTATTTGCATTCCATTCCTATACTTTATGTTTCCTAGATTAAAATGCTAAGTTTGCTTCTTGATTGCCATGAATCCCCCTCCTTCTAGTAAGCACGAAGCGCCGTGAGGCTAGCCTCATTAGGTGTCCCCTGCCCTACCTTCCCATCCTAGTCTATTTGTGCCTCCACACTCCCTGACCTAGCACTAACGCCTATGCACCATCAAGAGGGCATCACCCTAGGCTACTGATAGGTACTGAACTATTTCAGTACGGGAGTTGGCCTGATCTTCACGTCAGTAGGTCATGATCAAGATAACTTGCAACAAGGCAGTGGGAAATAAAAGGGTAACTTGCTGAAGAACAGTGGAGTAACTAGCTTTATACCTAACCAAGGTTGGATGCGACTAGGCAATAGGGAGAGAGACACCGAGACCATGAAGACTTCGACTCGATCTCCGAACGACCGTAGAACAACAATCGGAGCTAATCCACACAAGGCGGGGCAGCCGTACTAGAACCCGCAAAGCACGAAATAGTGGATTCCAGAGGAATCTCTTCACAAGTCTAGGAAGAACAAGGAAGAACAAGGGTTTGAGTAAGCACTCGGCAGCTCGGCTACAATATCACTAGAATTATCAAATCATCCAAAAGTGCTTTTCTAGTAGCCTAGAGGTAAAATTTATACTATGAGAAGTCTCTAAGATAGATTGAACTGAAGAAGCTAGGTTGGGAAGTGGAAGGTCAATGGCCTAGAGCAATCACAAAGTGGTCTTCAATTTTCGTGCGTCTTCTGGGCTTCTGTGCAGTCTTTAATGTTTTGGTCATAACTTCTTCCTTCATAACCTTTGGGAGACAAAAGATATGACTGTTTCTTCTGGATGGTTCTGTCATGCTGGGTTGACTCAAATGTAGCTCTTCTCTCTAATCCATCCTTGATGTATCCTTGTCTTCCTTCTCAGAGAACCTAAGTAATAACAACATACATGACTTAGGTAGCTCAAAATTACCATCAATGTTTAATTGAAATTCACAAAGTAGCGCGTGCACCTCTTGCTATATCTTTCGGGTGCAGCTATGGGTGATTGGTCTAGTAGGGACTTGGAGTGGTGAATCAGCTGGTGAGGTGGTCGGAGAGGTCACTGAGGTTGGTGAAGTGGTTGGAGAGGTCACCAAGGTGGTCTAAGAGCTCACTCAGGTGGTCGGAGAGCTCACTGAGGTGGTCGGAGAGATCACTGAGGTGGTCGGAGAGCTCGCCGAGGTGGTCAGAGAGGTCCCCGACGCTGGTGTGGTCACATCATCCTCCCCCTTGAAAAAGAGTCATCCTTGACTCTTCGAATCCAAAGAATGGAGATAGGTCGGCCACATTAAAACTGGTACTTACACCATAAGTGCTAGGCAGATCAATTTCATAAGCATTGTCATTGATCTTGCGTAGCACTTTGAATGGACCATCAGCTTGGGCTTGCAACTTGCTTTTTGCATTGTTTAGGAAATCAGACCTTGCGTAGATGCACCCAAACCAAGTCTCCTGGTTCAAATAACACCTTCTTTCGACCTTTATTGGCGTGCTTCTCATACTTCTTTGTCATCTTTTCAATGTTTGTCTGAGCTCTATCATGAAGGTTCTTGACAAACTCGGCTCGCTTGCTTGCATTGAAGTTTACACGTTCCTGCATAGGCAATGGCAAAAGATCTTTGGGAGTAGTGGGTTTAAACCCATATACAATTTCAAATGGACAAAATTTACTGGTCGAGTGTACTGCCCTGTTGTATGCAAACTCGACCCATGGCAAACTTTGTTCCCAAAGTTTCAAGTTCTTGAGGATAGCTCGCATTAGCATTGATAGAGTATGGTTCACAACTTTAGTTTGTCCATCCGTTTGTGGATGACATGTCGTAGAGAATAGCAACCGTGGTCCAAGTTTTCCCCACAAAGTTTTCCAAAAGTAACTCAAAAAATTGGTGTCACGATCAAAAACAATGGTTCATGGCACTCCATGTAATCGTACAATTTCTTTGAAAAACAATTCAGCGATATGTGAAGCATCATCGCTCTTGTGGCATGGGATAAAATGTGCCATTTTGCTAAAACGATCAACCACAACAAAGATGGAATCCCTTCCCCGCTTGGTTCAAGGTAAACCAAGAAAAAAATCCATGGAGATATCTTCCCAAGGCATAGTAGGGATAGGCAAAGGAGTGTATAATCCATGAGGATTCACACAAGACTTAGCTTTGTGGCCTGATTCACAGCGAAGAACATGTCTCTCCACATCTCTTCTTATCTTTGGCCAAAAGAAGTGGTCGGTAGGACTTGTTATGTCTTCTTGGCGCCAAAATGGCCCATGAGTCCTCCTGCGTGGGCTTCCTGCACAAGTAAAATTCGAACAGAGCAATCTAGAATACATTGTTTGTTAGCTTGAAACAAAAACCCATTATGGACATGAAAGTTTTTCCATCCTTTGCCATCTCGACACTTAGAATATGGTTCAGCAAAATATGAATCAGTTGTATATAAACCTTTTATGCTTTCTAATCCAAGAATCTTAGTGTCAAGTTGGGTTAGCAAAGTGTGACGTCGAGACAACGCATCTGCTACAACATTCTCTTGTCCTTTCTTATACTTGACAATATAGGGAAATGATTCAATGAATTCACACCATTTTGCATGTCTTCTATTCAGTTTTAGTTGTCCTTTAAGGTGTTTCAATGATTCATGATCCGAATGTATCACAAATTCTTTAGGAAAAAGGTAATGTTGCCAAGTTTCCAGACTCTGAACAAGGGCATATAATTCTTTATCATAAACTGAATAATTTAGAGTTGGACCACTTAGCTTTTCACTGAAGTATGCAATTGGCCTTCATCCTTGCATGAGCACACCTCTAATCCCAACTCCACTTGCATCACATTCTATTTCAAATGACTTACCAAAATCTAGGAGTGCAAGGACTAGGGCTGTTGTTAACTTCATCTTCAATTCTTCAAATGCCTTATGTTGTGCTTCTCCCCACTTGAAGAGCACTTCTTTCTTTGTCAGCTCATTGATTGGTGTAGCAATAGTGCTAAAATCCTTCACGAACCGCCAATAGAAACTAGCAAGTCCAAGGAAGCTTCTTACTTGGTTCACATTCTGTGGAGGCACCTAGTCCCATACAGCCTTGATCTTTTCTTCATCTACCTCCACTCCTTGTCCTGTAACAACAAATCCAAGAAAGACTACCTTGTCGGTGCAAAAGGTGCACTTCTCAAGGTTAGCATACAATTTCTGTTCACATAGGACAACAAGCACACATTGGATATGTTCAACATGTTCATCAAGACACTTGCTGTAAATTAAGATGTCATCAAAGTAAACGACAACAAACTTGCCAATGAAAGCTCTAAGCACATGATTCATTAATCTCATAAATGTACTTGGTGCATTGGTTAACCCGAAAGGCATTACCAGCCATTCATACAACCCAAATTTTGTTTTAAAGGCTGTTTTCCATTCATCTCCTTCTCTCATGCGAATCTGGTGGTATCCACTTCTTAAATCAATTTTAGTGAATATGATAGCACCACTAAGTTCATCAAGCATATCATCCAGCCGAGGGATGGGGTGTCTATACCTTATGGTAATGTTATTTATTGCTCGGCAATCCACACACATCCGCCAAGACCCATCTTTCTTAGGCACTAAAAGGATAGGAACAGCACAAGGTGACAAACTTTCTTGTATGTACCCTTTTCTCATCAATTCTTCCACTTGTCGTTGAATCTCCTTGGTTTCTTCCGGGTTGGTGTGGTAGGCAGCATGATTTGGGAGTGAAGCACCGGTCACAAGATCAATTTGATGTTCGATTCCTCTCTTAGGTGGTAGTCCTGGTGGCACTTCATCAGGAAACACATCTTCATATTCCTGTAACACATCAAAAACAACACTAGGCAAAGTAGAGGGTAAGTTGTTAGTGACAAGAAAATTGTCCTTGTATAGGAGTACATAGAACACAGCATTGGGTTCACTCAATTCTTTTAAATCCCCCTTCCTAGCCATCATCACTAAACCCTCTTTTCCCTTTGGTTCGGTTCTTTGCAGCTGTGGAGTTTTATTTGGCTTTGGAAACACTCCTTCACTATGTTTGTGTGTCACTCGTAAGTGGTTCTCGCTCTCTCGTTGTTTCTTCCTAAGATCATCCTTCAAAATTTCCTCCGGTGTTAAAGGAAGCAAAGAAATTCACTCTCCTTTGTACATGAAAGACAGCTTGTTGGTTCTTCCAAAGATCTGAACATCATGATCAAATAATCAAGGCCTTCCTATCAGCAATTGGCATGCTTCCATTGGAACCACATCACACTCCACATGATCATTGTACCGCCCAATGGAGAAGGAAACGGTCACAATATTTGTTACACGTAGCACACCACAATCATTTAACCATTGCATCTTGTATGGAGAAGGGTGGCGCCGCTGTTTTAGTCCCAATCTTTCAACTAATTCTTGACTTGCTATATTATTGCAGCTACCATTGTCAACGATGATGCGACATAGCTTGTCCTTAATCATACCTCTGGTATGGAAAAGATTGTGCCACTGGCCATTCTCTTCTTTTTCAGCAGTAATACTAAGCACACGAAGAGAAATAAAACAATTATGATCTCCTTCATCAGGTTGAATTTCACTCGTGTCCTCTTCAATTTCTTCATCAAATATTGGTCCATCGTCTTCTGGATCACTTTTTGATTCCCATTTGCCTTTCTCATTTAGCAACATGGTCCTATGGCTTGGACATTGGGCAGCAATGTGCCCACGACCATGACACTTATGGCATACAATTTCTATGCTTTGAGTAGAAGAAGCAGCACCTGAGGCAACGGTTGGGGCTGCTGAATTTGCAGCAAACCGCTGTTGATTTGCAGGCGATGACACTATGGAAGCCACCATCTTTGAATTAGCAATTGATGGAGAAGGTCTAGCTGTAGCTCCTTGAGATCGTCCTCCACCCAAAGACATACTAGAATGCTGCTTGCACCAAGGGGCAGCAATGGAATGACTGCCATATGATTTTCCATGGAACTCTTGCTGAATTTTCCTTTCCGTACGCATAGCTTGATCAACTAGATCTTGCAAGGTACGGTAGGGAAACATCTCAACAAAACCAGAAATTTCTTCATTGAGTCCTCCTAAAAATCTTGCCATTTTTGACTCTGCATCTTCTCTGATCCTGGCCCGTACCAATAGCAACTCCATCTCCTTATAGTACCCATCAACTATTCTCTTCCCTTCCTTTAGCATTTGCAGCCAGTTTCTGAGATCACGCTGATAGCTCGAAGGCACAAATCGCCTTTTCATCACTCGCTTCATCTCTTCCCATGTATTAATATAACCAAGACCCAATTCAAGTTGATTCTCTTGTACTTGATTCCACCAAGTAAGAGCATATCTAGAGAACTCCACTGAAGCAAGATTTACACGGCGCTGATCTAAAAGGTTATGTACCCTAAAGATTTGATTACACTATTCAGCCCATTCAAGATACTCATCGGCATTCTCCTTCCCAGTGAATTTTGGAATGCTTAATTTGACTCGAGCAATGTTGTCTAGGTCATCTCTATGACGACGACCACGATAATGATTCCTATCTTCAAAATCAGCATGTCGGTGATGATGACGTCGCTCAAACCTTCTGCCATGTGCAAAAGGATTTTCATCATCATAAGATCCTTCATGATCATTGTATTCAGACTCTTCATCTTCAAATCATACACGACGTCCATGTGCATGATGGCCACCATGCTGATTATCAAAATCAGCATGATGACCACCACCATGTCCTCCATGGCCATCGCCAAAGCGATCAAATCCATGGCCAAAACTAGAATTCTCATCACCAGACTCCTCCCGGTGATTTTCTTCATGACGACGATGTGGCCCTCGGCCTCCCTTCATGGGAAGACGAGCGTCAAGCATCCTCTCCATCGCCTCCACCAGTGAGTTTGCCATGTGGTGCACCTCAGCCTGTGAGACAGGGGGCTCCCCTTCTCCATGGTTTCCACCATGAATACTCGAATTGGATCCTGCCATGTCAGACTAGTTGCAAGAAAAAAATGGAATAGGTAAATTTATGAAAACACTCTATCTCACCTTTTACTTACCCAAGTTCTTTCCTGATCTCAAGGACCGTGACAGTGCTGGTGTGGCAGCTTCAACAGAGGTGGTAGAGAGGTCGTAAGGATTACGAATTGAACGTCCCGGTTCAGGTTTTTGGTGGAGCTATAGGTGGCTAACAAGGATGGCTGCGGTACTGCCAATCGAGTGGTTTGATGTGCTCAAAGATATGACGTTGCTGCTAACAAGATCACCACCAACTCAAATATGTAAACTGAAATTTTTAGCAATACACCGCAACACAGATCCTTCAAATTCTTTTCACTTCTCTCTCTTTTTTTAACTAATCTTTCTTTTTTTTATCTATATATTTTTTTATAACACTGACAGTGGTAACGAACAAAACAACTCAATATATATATAAACGGTGAGGATTGGCAACTCGATGCACACAAAACACACGTGATAGTACCGTGAAAACATTATAGGTATTTTTTTGTGTGGCTTTGGGCTATAGGATATGAATAAACACAAATTTATGAAGGAGATTAAACAAGGATAACGATGTGGATGACGGCAAGACCTACCATGTCAATCCGAAGCTCTGATACTAGATGATAGGTACTGAACTATTTCAGTACGGGAGTTGGCCCGATCTTCATGTTAGTAGGTCATGATCAAGATAACTTGCAACAAGGCAGTGGGAAATAAAAGGGTAACTTGCTGAAGAATAGTGGAGTAACTAGCTTTATACCTGGCCAAGGTTGGATGCGACTAGGCGACAGGGAGAGAGACACCGAGACCATGAAGACTTCGACTCGATCTCCGAACGACCGCAGAACCACAACCGGAGCTAATCCACACAAGGTGGGGCAGCCGTACTGGAACTCACAAAGCACAAAATAGTGGATTCTAGAGGAATCTCTTCACAAGTCCAGGAAGAATAAGGGTTTGAGTAAGCAATCAGTAGCTTGGCTGCAATATCACTGGAATTATCAAATCATCCAAAAATGCTTTTCTAGTAGCCTAGAGGTAAAATTTATACTATGAGAAGTCTCTAAGATAGATGTGAACTAAAGAAGCCAGGTTGGGAAGTGGAAGGTCAACGGCCTAGAGCATTCATGAAGTGGTCCTTAGTTTTCACACGTCTTCTGGGCTTCTATGCAGTCTTTAATGTTTTGGTCATAACTTTTTCCTTCATATCCTTTGGGAGACAAAAGATATGAGTTTCTTCTAGATGGTTCTATCATGCTAGGTTAACTCAAACGTAGCTCTTCTCTCTGATCCATCCTTGATGTATCCTTGTCTTCCATCTCAGAGAAACTGAGTAATAACAACATGCACGACTTAGGTAGCTCAAAATTACCATCAATGTTTAATTGAAATTCACAAAGTAGCATGTACACCTCTTGCTGTATCTTTCGGGTGCAACTATGGGTGATTGGTCCAGTGGGGACTTGGAGTGGTGTATCAGCTGGTGAGGTGGTCGGAGAGATCACCGAGGTTGGTGAAGTGGTCAGAGAGGTTGCTGAGGTGGTCTGAGAGCTCGCCGAGGTGGTCTGAGAGCTTGCTGAGGTGGTCGGAGAGCTTGCTGAGGTGGTCGAAGAGATCGCCGAGGTGGTCGGAGAGCTCGCTGAGGCGGTCAGAGAGGTCCCCAATGCTAGCGTGGTCACATCAGCTACCCACGTCATAGCCAAGGATCATGAGGGAAAACGGACCCCAAATATCGATCAAAAAAGAAGGTTGGCACACCCAAGGAGCAGAAAAATAGGGGCGATAAAGAAACAACAAACACACAAACTTAGTATTTACAAAAAAACATTAATTTTTTTGGGGATAACACCCCACAGTCCGTCCACTAGACACACACTAGCTAATCTATCTTTTCTTGCAGGAATGGCGGGGGTGGCGTAGGAGATGGCCGTCACCCTTCATGGTCTGGCGAAGGGCCATGGAGGATGACCTCCATAGGCGTGATTGCCAAGATGGCATCGGTAGCTTCCTCTAGGTGGGGCATTGGGAACATCACGTCATTGTGGTTGATGCCTGTGGGGAGGCCCCTCGCCACCTCATGAACGTCCACCAGGTCATGGAACCGGATGTGGAACGCGGCTAGTGCTGAGGCCGCCCCTTACTAGACACCATCCTCTATGGCCTCACAGAAGTGCTGATGAGGACATCACTCCTTCGGATGCACCCACTGATCCTCCAACCATTATGCAAGGTCCAATGACCCAAACTCGAATGCGTCAACTCAATTTAGAGGTGAGTTCATTCTTAAGCGATCCTTTTCATACTTTTGAGAATAGACTACTACCTAATGATGTTATCTTTCTTAGGAACATTGGCGAGGGTCATGAGGGACTTAGAGGAAGAGGTGGAGGTGTTGATGACCAGCAAGGACGTTCAACAGAATCCAGAGGCCCGGTCCAACATGATTTTGAGTCTGCTTCGGCCTCTAGGACCAGTATGCCTTAAACTGGTCACCCAGGACGCATCCGGACTCTGTTTTCGACGATCCACATATGGCTGGAAATCTAATTTCATAAGGAAGCTAATCCAAGTGGTCTCACTTCAAAATCCCTTCAAAATCAATAGGAATCATCAAAAGAAGTCAGCATCCAGAATCTGCCAGGGTGTTGCGACACCGTCTTTTGGTCCGTTGGAACGTGTATCATGTTTGGGCCCATTAGGGGGTGCGTCCAAGGGTCTTGCACAACCCTAGAGTCTTCGTAAATAGCCAACACCCCTCCATTAGGGTTTGGGTTTTACTTAGATTAATCTGTCAAGAATAGTTTCGCTGTTCATCGGTTTGTGAGACCCCAACTTCGTGAGATTAATCATTCATCTACAATTTGGTTAATTTCTTTCTTGTTCTTGCTTGTGGTCTTCGTTGCGTAGGCAGGGATTAGCCTTCTTGGTGAGGTCAACTGGATTTATGTCTTGGTTGATAACCAGAGGAGTTGTGGCACTAAGATTGCAGGGTTCGATCTTTCGATGTGAAGGTGGATCGATGTGTCATTCTTCGCCACAACGATAGTTACCACTACCTGATGGAAGATCGGGATCCCCGTTCTCATTAAGTGGTAATTAGAGCTAAGGTATATCATCAGGTTCATATTTATCCCCCAGTTTTGAGTGTTTCGCATTCGTCCCATAGTCCAGTGCCATATTTTTTATCCTGTCCTAGAACCTTCTGCGCCATAGCTTTTGCATATTTCAGTTTTAGAGTCTGTTGTGTTGAGTTTTTGTCCTGGTCAAGTTCTTGTTGCTGGTTAGGTTGTCTTAGAGTCCAGTTTGTGTGTTTTCCCCCATCGTTTCCATCAAATCCTTGCTGTCGTGACCAATTTTGCACGCATTGTTCCCATTTTGTCCTCTAATTCGGAGTCTGTTCTTAAAACTGGTCTAGTTTTCGCATACGAACTCTGATTTCAACGTTCCATATATCAAAATCGATCAAGAAAAAAATTTAGATCCATCCATCCCTCCCTTTGCTAGGTCAAAAAATTTTAATTTAGTCAAAAACTGGTCATAAGATTCTCCTTTTGTGATCACAAGCTTTTTATAAATTTTGAGCACATCTTCTGAAATTTCCACAGGCCACACCTTTCACTTGTTTAAGCTCATATTTTCTATGGTCACTTCTTTTGTGCTCCTAAGTGAATAAAAAATATCAAAAAAATAAAAAGAAAATGTCTAAATTTCCCAAAAAACAACGATAGCCCAAAAAAATAGAAAAAAGAGAGGTGCAAAAGAGGAACAATATCTAGGGGAGCACATAGAGAAGGCCAAAGTGAGCTGTGTTAATGTGTGCTATTTGGTTCCTTATTTGTGTTGCTCTTGCTATCCGCCATACTTGTTTTTCACACCCTTGTTACCTTGCTATCCACCATACTTGTTTGTTACACACCTAGTACTTGGAACATTTTACACCAGCAACGAGAACAAGTACTTTGGACTATAATTCAGCATTACTTTCTGTTACTGACTTGTGTGCCAAATATACATATTATTCTTTGTGTGCCTTCCAAGCTCCACAAACTCTTCAGGTCAGTACAGAAAAAGGGCCTTGCAATCTCAGTACCATTGCCTCACAAGTATCATGAACCAGCCATCGGTTGTACCACCCACTGCTTGCATTGGTAAGAACTTTGTAAGAGCTTGGTAAGACGCTTCCACTTGCTATGAAAAGTGACACCACTGCAACCATGCAGTCATTTGGTAGGGATAACTTTCACCATTTGTTCCTATTTTTGTGTTTACATTGGCAGGAGGTGATCAGACTAGAGATAACAGTCCTAAGGATTTCAACGAGTGTGTCAGCCAAGTGCAACTACAAGCTGCTATAGATAATGCCCAAAAAAGGATGAATGAGGCCATCAGGAAGGCCATCACTGACGCACTCATTGAACTCAACATTGGCAACAGCATGGAGAGATTGGACAAATGAATTTTCACACTAACTGACAAGGTTACTGAGTTGGAAAGCTTGGTGGTGGTCAACAACAATGTCTCTGGTAGCAACACTGACTGATGGTCTCTTGCAAGAAGACACGGTGCATGATGCCACTGGAAACATAGATCGAGCAGCCTTCCGACAAGCAAGATTACAATGATGTCTTTGTAGCAACACGACAGGTATGGGTGGTGTCCACCACCATCAAGGTAATAATCACCGCATGCCCGATGATCCTTATGCTAAGATTAAGTTCACAATACCATCTTTTTCGGGTTATTATGATGTTGAGGGATATCTTGATTGGGAGATGATGGTAGAACAAAAGTTTAGTGCCCACCTTGTGCCTGAGCATCATAGAGTTCGACAAGCTACTAGTGAGTTTAAGGACTTTGCCATTATTTGGTGGAATTGGCTAGCTACACAGGATGCTTTACCTGGTACGTGGGAAGAACTTAAGATAGCTATGCGTGATCATTTTGTTCCTCCTTATCATAGAGACTTGTGTAAGAAATGATGCATTTAGAACAAGGAGAGAAATCTATACAGGGTTACTATGGTGAGCTCCAAAAAGGATTAATGCGTTGTAGTGTTGTGGAGGGGAATGAAGATACCATTTGTCATTTTTATTCAGGTTTGAGGCACAAGATTTAGGACATTGTTGATTATAAAGAATTTAACACTGTCAACTAGTTGTTTCTGTTTGCTACGCTTGCAGAAAAGGAATTGTAGGGGTGTGAACAGTAGAGCAAGAGCAAGGTCAGCACCACATACATGCCACGCTCACCACCATCTTTGGGGCTAACCAAGCCAACCACTTTTTAGGCACCTCCACCAGCGAGCAAGTGACCAGCAGCCTCTGGAGTTACCGCTACACCTAAAGCACCCCCTGCACAACCTTCAGATTCAAGTAAAAATTCTTTATAGGTGCCTACCAAGAGTGCCTCATCCGTTGCATCAATGGGACGCTATTTAGGTATTCAGTGCCACCGCTGCCATGGCATTGGCCATGTGTAGAAGGACTACCCAAGTCAGTGGGCATATATTGCTACAGAAGATGGTTACATCAGCACCTCTGACATTGAGGATGAAGAAGACCAAGATACAGATGAGGAGGATGGAGAAGTCCTTGGTAACGAGGCCACGATGGCCTATAGGAGCATCATTGTACAGCGGGTGCTCAGTTCACAAGTCTAGCAACCTGAGAAGCTACAACACCATAAATTGTTCCAGATTTTCTTCATCATCAGCAACCGTTGAGCACGTGTCATTATTAATGGAGGTAGCTACAATAATTTGGCGAGTTCTAATTTGGTCAAGAAGCTTGGCTTGACCACATGCCCACACCCACATCCATACCATATTCAGTGGCTAAATGATTTTGGAAAAGCAAAAGTAACACAAACTTGCAGAGTTTCATTTTCCATTGGTTCTTATGTTGATTTTGTTGATTGTTATGTGGTACCTATGCAAGCCTATTCACTCTTATTGGGTCATCCTTGGGAACATGATAATGATGCTACACACCATGGTAGAAGTAATAAATACACCTTTGTGCATAAAGGAAAGAAAATTACTTTGGTACCTTTGACCCCTGCTCAAATTGTACAAGCTGATAGAGAACGCGCTGCTAGTTTGAATGATGTTCAATCTGAAAATCATCAAGTTGCTAGTTCTATTCTCCCACCTAAAATGGATAAGTCTACATCTATTTCTAAGGCCGAGGGGATTAAATTGAAGGGTGGTGTTATGCTTGCAACAAAATGTGACTTTGCTAAAATTTCTGATGATATTTGCTATGCTTTGGTATGCAAACGAGCTATGTTTTCACTTGATGATATTGTTTGCTCGGTGCCTCCTGCTGTCACTAACCATTTGTAGGAGTATGAGGACATTTTTCTAGCTGAGATACCCCCGAGGCTGCTACCTATGAGAGCGATAGAGCATCAAATCGATTTGATTCCAGGAGCAACCTTGCCCAACTATGCTGCCTATCGAACCAATCCCGAGGAGACTAAGGAAATTCAGCGGCAAGTCCAAGACCTTTTGGACTGAGGGTATGTACATGAAAGCTATCATAGAACCAACCAATTTATAAGAGTACAAGTACAATGGTAGCCCGTAAGCGGTCGCACTATCATACTTGAACCCATATAAACCCGATAGTTCGTCGAGTACCACGACGGGTCTCGATAAACGATTTACAATAACCAAGATCATACATGATTCATTATACATGTCACATTACATAAAGTTCATAGATACATTTCCATCATCAGAGTATGAAGCAAAGTTATTACAAACCAAGTTTGATAAACAAAAGCGGAAGCAAATTAAATTTGAAAGTAGCATTTGCCAACATAGTTTGATACAATGCCAACATACGATCATAGTCCACAAAAGCATGTAGAAGGATTAATAAAGAAGCCTGCCCAAGGCTTACTCCTCATCCACAGTGGGATAGAAGTAATTCTTGCAATAACCATGATAAACAGTGCCATCTGCAACAATGGGAAATAAAACCCTAAGTACGGGAAGGTACTCAGCTAGACATACCCATCATAAACCAGAAATAAAATGACTCCAAGGATCATGCGAGGCTTTATAAGTGGATGTAGCTTGACAACATTTTGCATAAAAAGCAATTAGCTAAATTATACAATTATAATTCTATTATCAAGTTAAATGTGACTATCCATCTCTAAATTAGCAACTATCCTATGCCAAACATGTGGTATATCATTTTAAAAGCATACACTAGTAACCATAGCTGGTATTATAAATCCATGTTCATTCGAACCATCATGTTCCATAACACAGTTACTATGATGTTGGGACTAGCAAAGTTTCTAACTATCCAAGAGAGACGGCGATTCGAATCGTTTTCAACTAGCTGGGAATTTATTCCTAACACAAACCCAAGCAGACCAGATCATTAGTCGCCTTAGGTCACCTTTGGTACAACTCAGGTCCACATTTCACGGGTTCGTACCGCGCCGCACAATCGGGGACACTAAATGCCAGGATGTTCAGGCCTAGCCTGCCCTTGGGCTCCATCTGGCTCCCCGCAAGGAGCGCACAATAGAACAGGGCCCGGCCGGAGTTGAGCTACTCGGCTTCGCGGACGGAACAAGTTATCCGACCAACTAAGTGATACGCATGCGTTCAATCTTGTTAGAAGCGCCAACAACGGTACGGTCCTTAATCAGCACAGACGGAATCACATGAGTCAACCTACACATAGACTCCACCTAGCCTCGATTTATATTACCCCATGGTTCTTTTCCATGATAGCAAATATAGCCAACCGTGCTTCGGTATCCACCTATATCTCACAGGTGACAGGAAATCACTCGACTTCTACCGGTCTAAGCATGGCTAAGCATATATTCGATCCTGGACCTACATAGGGTTAAAGGTGTATATATCTAGACAAGGAATTTATATGCATCAAGTGGTTCCATTCAACTCTTATAACCTAATGCATCAATCATAAGAACTTGAGTAATATTTTGTAAAATACTGGGAGACTTAGAATGCTCTGGGGCTAGCCTTTCAGAAAGAAAGTGGGGCAGTGATCAGGGCACTTCAGAAGCTCTTCTGGATTTTGCTCCTCTTCTTCAGGAGCTGTGGCTTGAGGACTCTCCTGCTGGTCCCCTTCCTTTCCTTTGTTGAACTCCAGCAACATTATCTCTTCCGTCGATCCTAGATGCATGAATATGGCATAAGATGTTGTGAATGTATACATGCCGACAAGTATAATATGATGATACGTGATGAATGCATTCTTGTACATATTCTTAACATCATGGTGCTGAAGTAATAACAAGTGCCTCATGTTCTACTGAGTATGTGCATATCTCATCTTGATTATTTAATTAACTACTTCAATAATGCATCTAATATATCACAAAACAGCATCTAGTTGTTTTACTCATAACTGAAGCTCCGCTTAGCCAAATGCCATGATCTTAGACTTTCTAGAAAGCTAATAAAATTATCTACAACTTTCCTTTAATACTCTCACTGTGATTCAGGAGTTAAATTGGGCAAACAAATCACTCAATCAAATCTGTCTAGAAAGTAAACCTTTCGGACAGCAAACTTGTAACAGCTAGAACTCGAAAACCCTAAGTCCTATGACTGTGAAAATTTAACACCAGGTAGATTGGCAAGTTATCTACAACTTTCTTATTAACAAGTTTTACAGTAGAGACCATTATCTGTATGAAATCATCTATGCGATCAAAACTATACATGCAGTCCTGTATTCGAATGATAAAGCGATAATTAGTCATTTGTGTACAATCAATGGCTTCTAAACTTTACCATTGACCTCAATAGTTACTATGCATCATAAGAACCATAGAAAACAATATGCTTAATTTCAATCTAATTATTTCAATGCCTTTCTTAATTTAATTAAATAATTAGGGTAAATAATAAACATATACCAAATGTGCAGCATAAATTCTCAAAAAAATTTACAGTGCCTTACTAATGCTATCAATAGACTACTGTAAAAGTTTCATGCCATTTTACCAAGTAAAACATCCTATGCAAAAATGACAGAAAGGCTTGAAATAGCATAAATAGAAAATCCTAGTGAAAGGTGTCAAGCAACAGATTTTATATTTTTTTAGCATCCATATGGTACTAGGATAACCTCCAACATATTTCATGAATATTGGATTCATAATTAATTTATAAAAATTCATACATGGATTACCTAATTATAAAAGGAAAATCTATAACTACAAATCCATACATGCACTGACCCTCAAATTTTTTCCTGAGCCTATACTTGTCAAGAACAGTTCACCACATAAATTTCATAATTTTTGGAGCACAGGAACTCTAGATATAAAATAAACAAGTTTACATACATTTAGAAACACATTTCAAGTTTCAATTTAAATCCTCCAAAAACTCTACTACAAATGCTAATAAAACAGGAAATAAATGAACTAGCCTACTGAACTGAGTCGCTGACAACGGGGACCCACTGGTCAGTCGGCCCCACGTGTCAGCGAAACAAAGCAGGGCAGCGACGCTGCTTCGATGTGGGTTGGCCACGGCTCGTCGCCGGTGAGCTTTTCTGGTGACGCCAAGGGCACCATCATGACCTACTACTCAAACCGCGTCGGATGGTCTAGGTGGTGACCATGCAGGTGTGGCGGAGCGGGCTCGTCGTCGGCCATGGTGGCGCTGCTCTATGGTGTGCCGGTCGTCACTGGCCACGGCGAAGCCAAGCGAAGTGCACAACAGAACCACAGAGACCAAGTGACTGTGACTAAGCAACCTAGGCGGCTGGAGGTGCTCCGACGAAGCATGGCCATGGCGCGGTGGTGCGCAGGTCGGAACGCGGTGGCGCTGGTCATCGTGTTCCGCATCGGCGAGACCACCAACAGAGGTAACGTCTTAACACAAGCTAATACCTATCCTAACCAAGCTCAAATGCCAACAATCGGAAGGAAGGTGCATGCGAGCCGAGCTGTGGCAAGCTTACCGTGGAGGTGGCCATGGCGACCGAGGTTCCGGCAAGAGGGGAAAAAGTCAATATGCCCTCACCAAAGCGCAATTGATGCAGCCAACATGTTGAGGCGGTGGAGGTGGGTGTGGCACAACTACAGTCGAGATGGAGATGGTGGTGGTGTGGTGCAATGCACGTGAGGTGATGGCGGAGTCAAGGTGGTGCTCCGTGGCTGCTGCGGTGGCTACGCTGAGGCGAAAGAGGAAGCCAAAAATGAAATGGAGAGCGTGGGGCAGTGCGGGCGAGCGTTGGGGCTGATAAGGTGTGCTCAGGCCTGACACAATCATGCTGGGTAGGATTCCAGTGACACGCGGCCATGCTTGCATCTACATGGTGCACAAGCTCTGCGACTGTCGGCCACCGACGCCGGTCAATTCAGTTCGTCAGTCACTGTGATGTTAAGCCTGACAGCGTGTTTTGCAACAAAGAATTCTCCCAATCCATGGACTGTTAGCTAAAACTTCCTAAACCAATGTTGAAGCCCAAAGTACTAGCTCCAATTGTTGTTTAGAACTCATGCCTTGAATCTCAACCAATCTCAAGTTATGTCATCCCAAAGTCAGACTGTCAACACTGTCACGGTTAAAAACTTAGAAAAATTTGCTAAGTGTTAGAAACAGTGCATTGTTGATTTTTGTGAGCTCCAAAAGACTAAGCTATGCACCTTATCATCTCATGACCCAAAAATAAAAGTTGCTCCCCATATCAAATACTACAACTTTGCTTTAGTGACCACCTACATGCAAGGTCACTAGCATATTATTCAAACTTGGTCAAACATGCTTCATTCAAAAGATGACTTGTACTTGAACCATGACCTAGTGACCCATTTACCCCTAACCATGAATACCAAAGTTGTTCATCATGATCTTCTAAACATGTTTAAGCTATTGGTAAGGTCACACACTCATTTCATGCCTTGGTCACACATAGGGCTATCGAGGTCAACACATATAACATCACTTAAGTACTTGATCATGAAAGGTAACCCTCATGAACAATGTTCCATTTGTTAACCTAAGTGTATCTCATATGTTTTAGTGACTCACATAAACCAATTACATGTATTCACTCATGATCATATGCATATATACAAAGAAACATAAAATAACAAGCAATGTTGCATATGTTTTAATCAAATGTTTCACTTGTAAAAGCTTAAATATGAATGCTTAATGCTCATGCTCATGCAATGCAAGTCAATTTATGCAAGGCCAACACCTAGGGTGTTACAGTCCCTCCCCCTTATAAAAATCTCATCCTGAGATTTGCAAGACCTACCATTCTTGGAAAAAGGCGGGATAAACCTCTCATAAATAATCCTCACATTCCCATGTAGCATCTTGTTCACTATGATTGTTCCACACCACCTTATAGAACTTAATGATCTTACTCCATGTTACTCTTTCCATCTCTTCTAACACTTGGATTGGTTTTTCATCATAGGTCAAATCTGATTGAAGCTTCATGTTGGTGGGTGCAATAGCTTCTTCAAGTACATGAAGACATTTCTTCAACTAAGAAACATGGAAGACATCAAATATTGCACTCATCTCTAGTGAAAGTTGTAACTTATAAGCGACATTTCTTTTCCGTTCCATAATCTGGTATGGTCCTACATATCTAGGCGTAAGCTTCTTTTTCATTCCAAATCTCTTCACCCCTTTCATGGGTGATACTTTCAAGTAAACATAGTCACCTATTTCAAAAGTCAGTGGTCTTCTTCTTTTATCAGCATAACTCTTTTGTCTAGATTGAGCTGCCTTCATATGTTGTTGGATAACACGCACTTGCTCTTCAGCTTCATTGATAAAGTCAATACCAAAGTATCTCCTTTCACCAGGCTCAATCCAATTCAACAGAGTTCTACATTTTCTACCATACAAGACTTCAAACGGAGCCATCTTGATGCTTGCTTGATAACTGTTGTTGTAGGAGAACTCAGCTAAAGGTAACCATTTCTCCCACGAACCCTTGGAAGATATAACACAAGCTCTTAGCAAATCTTCTAAGATTTGGTTCACTCGCTCTGTCTGTCTGGAAGTCTGTGGATGGTATGCCGAACTTCTGATTAGCTTAGTTCCCAAAGCTTGGTGCAAGTGTTCCCAGAAACGAGCTATGAACTATGGTCCTTAGTCTGAGATTATGGTCCTGGGTACTCCATGCAGCCTCACAATGTGAGAAACATACAGCTCGACATATTTCTCAACTATATACCTTGTGTTCACGGGTATAAAATGTGCTGACTTGGTGAGACGATCTACAATGACCTATATAGAATTGTGACCTTGCGGTGTCATTGGAAGGCCTGTGATAAAGTCCATACTGATTTCTTCCCATTTCCAACCTGGAACAGGTAATGGCCGAAGTAACCCGATAGATTTCATATGAACCGCTTTTACTCTGCTGCAGTTGTCGCACCCAGCAACATAGACTATGATCTCTTTCTTCATCTTAGTCCACCAAAAATGGGTTTTCAAATCTTGGTACATCTTATTACTACCCGAATGGATAGACAATTTGGACGAATGAGCTTCATCTAAAATTTGATTTCTAAGCTCATGGTCTTTCAGTACCACAAGTCGGTCCTCAAACCATAGTACACCCTTTTCATCTAATCTAAAATGTTTGGTTTCTTGCTCTTGCATTTTTCTCTTGATGTGACTTATACCTACATCTATCTGTTGTAGTTCTATGATTTTGCTCTCAAGTGAACAACTGATAGTGATATTGTGTAGTACAGCAGGATGTAACAAATCTAAGCCATCTTCTAACAATGCTTCCACAGTGTTACAATGAGATTTCTGACTGAGTGCATTGGCTACTACATTGGCTTTCCTCGGATGGTAATGCACTTCCAAATTATAGTCCTTAATCAATTCTAACCATCTTCGCTGCCTCATGTTCAGCTCTGGTTAGGTAAAGATATACTTGAGACTTTTGTGGTCAGTATATATATGACATACATTGCCCAACAAATAATGTCTCCATATCTTTAATGCATGAACAACTGCTGCAAGTTCTAAATCATGTGTTGGGTAGTTGACTTCATGTTTTCTCAACTACCGAGAAGCATATGCAATAACTCTTCCTTCTTGCATAAGCACACACCTCAACCCTATACCTGATGCATCATAAAATACATCAAAAGGCTTCTCAATGTCGGGTTGTGCTAAGATAGGTGCTGTAGTTAACAGAGTTCTGAGGGTGTGAAAAGCTGCTTCACATTCTAGTGTCCATTTGTACTTCTCATCTTTTTGAAGTAGTCTGGTCATGGGCTTAGCTATCTTTGAGAAATCTAGAATGAAACGGCGATAATATCCTACTAACCCTAGAAAACTCCGAACTTCATGAACTGAAGTCAGGGCCTTCCAATCCATGACTTCTTGTACTTTTGATGGGTCAATGAAGATTCCATCTCTTGATAAGATATGACCTAAGAAAGGTACTTTGCTCAACCAAAATTCACACTTGCTAAATTTCACATATAGCTTATGCTCCCTCAATCTGGATAGAATAATCCTCAGATGTTCTGTATGATCTGCCTTGTTCTCCAAATAAATCAAAATATCATCGATAAACACGACCACAAACATGTCAAGCTCGGGCATGAATACCAAATTCATCAGGTACATGAAGTAGGTAGGAGCATTTGTTAGTCCAAAAGACATAACAAAATACTCATATAAGCCATACCTAGTAGAGAAAGCAGTTTTAGGTATGTCCTCTGGCCTGATCTTTATCTGATGATAGCCTGATCTCAAGTCAATCTTGGAGAATACCTTTGCTTTTGCCAACTGATCAAACAGGATGTCAATGCGAGGCAATAGGTACTTGTTCTTGATGGTCACAGCATTGAGTGGTCTGTAATCTACACACATTCTTAGTGGCTTGTCCTTCTTTTTCACAAACAATGCTGGATAGCCCCATGGAGATGAACTAGGTTGAATAAGACCCTTGTCCAACAGATCCTGTAACTGAATCTTAAGTTCTGCTAACTCATTTGGTGGCATCCTATAAGGCCATCTTGAGATAGGTGTCGTACCTAGCACTAACTCAATCTTAAATTCCACATCCCTATCAGGTGGTAAACCTGGTAACTCCTCTGGAAATACATCCAAAAACTCACAAACCACGGGGATATCAAAACGGGTAGTGGTTCGGATAGCACAAGCTAAATGTTGGAGTTCAAAATTTTGGGAGAGTGGTACTAGAAAAGTATTCCCTCCCTTGGGTTCTCTCAACATAATAGTACGAGTGCTAGTGTCAATGAGAACACCATGATCCTTCATTCAATTCATGCCTAAGATTACACTTATTGATAACCCAGGCAATATTATCAAATCCGTTGTATACTCCCTCTCTAATATAGAGATGAGCACGTTTTTGACTATCTTATTTGTAGAAATAGTAGTCCCTGCTGAACCTATATTGTAACCACCCTTGCTTACTTCAATTCTTTTTTGATCATGTCTAGATGCAAATGCTTGACTCATAAATGAATAAGAAGCTCCCGAATCAAATAAAACAATAGCGGGATGCTTGTTGACAAGAAACATACCAGCCGTGACAACTTCTCCTGTGGGCACTTCCTCAACGGCTGTATAATGCACATATCCCAGACGTGCCCTTGTGTACGCCTACCTCTGATTGTTCTGATTCTGGTTACCATTCTTCTTTGGGTGGGGGCATTCCTTGGCCCAATGCCCCACTTGATTGCAGTTAAAATAGGGTTGATTACTCCTAGGTCCTGTGGAGCTTCCCTGACCGCCATTTCTTTTGGGTAAGGCAATAGTGAATGCCTTACGAAACACTTTCTGAGGCCTACTGTTCTGAGCTTTTGGTGGTGGAGGCCTAAACTTGGGTGCAGGTGGATGGAATTGTGGCCTAGCTGTGATAGGAGCTCTGGACTGTGAAGTTCCAGAGGCACCTGCCTCGAATGCCCTCTTGCAACCCTTAGCGGCCGCATGCATGTTATTGTGGTTTTCCTGGGTCAAAGCATCACTAATAAACTCGTTGTAAGTGGTGCACTTAGAATTGGCCATGGTCTTCATCAGTTTGGTGCCTAGACCCCGCTTGAAGCTCTCTATCTTCTTCTCCTCGGTATCCATGAAACCTAGAGCATACCTAGACAAGTTATTGAATGTGTGCATATATTCTATGAGGGTCTTTGTCCCTTGAGTGAGCCTTATAAATTCAGCTGCTTTCATGCGCATTAGGCCTAGGGGAATATGATGTCCCCAAAAAACCAACTTGAACTACTCCCATGTTACTCGCGCATTAGCAAGTAGAGAGGACAAGAAATGTGTCCACCAAATCCCTACTGGTCCCTGCAACTGGTGGGAAGCATACTCAGCCTTTAGATGCTCGGTGACCCTTAGCAGATGAAACTTCTGCTCAATGGTGTTGAGCCACTCATCCGCCTATAGTGGTTCCTCTGCCACCTTAATGATAGGAGGCTTTGTATCCAAAAATTCCTTGAATGTACTGTGCTGATTTGGCTTGGGCCCTTGTTGCTGTGGGTGGCCATGAGTTGTGTTCTATGCGATGAGGCGTAGAGCTTCCTCCATTGTCCTTTGGCTCCCTAAGAATTGGGCAAAGAACTCCTGAGCGGACGGCGGCGGCGGTGGTGGTAAGTCACCGTCGTTGCCATCATGGCTGCTACTAGCTCCTACACGGGTATGAGTCATCTGCGAAGTTGCAACAATAAGCGATTATTGGTTGATGCCAAAAGATTACAGATGAATTTAAAATCATGCCAAACAGAAATTACTGGAGACAATCTCAAATTTATATAATAAAAAATAGAGGCATAATAATTCATTCTCGCACATGACACCACCACTTCGATCACTTATCGGACTCATAGCATGTTAATATTCAAATCATGATCTCAGATAAATCAACTAGAATTTGCATTAGCATTTAACCAAACGTGCGATAGTCATGCAAATAACAATATTATATGATAGTTCAATTCACCAACACCAAATTCAAACTATAGGTCCATTACATAACCAACGATGATACATTAAGCACTTCTACTAAGTACTAAGCGATCTAATCCTCATCATGATCACTATCGAGGTCAGAGATAGGATCATCTCCTTCCTCAGGCTCCACCACTTCCTCTTCCTCGTCCTCACCATCATCTTCTTCCATATCCAAGATTAGGTTTAGCTAGTTGTTCAAATAGTGCACTTCATGCTGAAGGTGCATCACTTGAAGTTGAGCCTGTGCAAGCTACTGACGTAAGCCCCTTTCAGCATGGTTCTGGGCGTTACTCATGTCGTAGTGCCTATCTCGTTCTATCCTTATTGTAGCGCCATGGTTTTCTGCTGCATCTCGCTGATGTCTAGCTGTGGACACCTCAACACAGGCGATCTCCAACTGCTCCCATAGTCCTACAAGTAATGCTTGATCATTAGCTCTTGCTTCTTGGGCTGCTGCTCTCTGCTGATCCACTTGCTCCATTTGGGCATGGAGAGTGCCCAAAGCTGCATAGGCTTGGTCAGATTCCCATTAGGCTTTACTTGCAGCTTTCTTTTGCTTGTGCACACACTTCTTGAGTTTATGCTATGCGGCTTCAGCTCTCATGAGCTTGTCCATGCAAATGGTGTATGATTCCTACCAGAAATCCCTGGTGTCTTGGTGTGCACAAAACATCTTCATCACCGCAAACATGGCACTCATAGCAGGACTAGAGCTATTTGCTCGCTCATCCTGATCTCTGATCAATGCATTTTGGTTGCGTTGTTCCCATATTATGGTTGACGGATCCACCCAAGGAAACATACTCGCTGCACTACCAGTAAGTGCATCTCCATGCTGCTGGCAGATTTGACTCAAAACCTCAAAGGCCACTACTTGGGTAGCCTCCCAAGGAATTTTCCCTTCTAATTCTGCCTTCCACTCCTACCAAAAGGGCGGTTGTGTGTGAGCTAGTATAGTTAGCCGCACCTTGTACCATGGCTGTCCTTTCAAGTACTTTTCATTCCAATAATAAAGGGGCGGTTCATGGTACCCCGCAAAGTGCATAACTCTCCACAATAGTGTAGGCATTCCGAAAACCATTAGGAAATTCTCACATCCAGCTGGTGCTACCATCTATACCATCAACATGTACAACTTTGTGAGAGATAAGGCCATAATGGATAAGAGTTACATAACCGAGTAAGAAATTTATAAGGGGGGGAATAATGTAATTCTTTGAATGATAATTATCATGATGCATGCTCGTTCCGTACATCCTCACAAACTTAGGAAAAATTATCTCTAACGACATATACGGTGGCATACATACGTTCTCTCATATATAGCATAACTAGTCGAGCTACACGTTTCATTGTTAGTGTACCTACATAAAAGTTTCATTTTAGCCCATCCCGTAATTAAATATGCAGAATGTAAATCTAAATACTTCCATATATGCATACCCATACATATACTTCAGTATCAAAGCTACCCAATAACAGTTTATACCCACAATTAAATACGCACCATATACACATGCAAGCATGCATACATAGCCGTACCAAAGCTAACTCTCCCCAACCATATGCTCACATCTTGCAGTCATACCACTCATCAACTTACCTTGGCGTAGAGGCATTTGATCCATACATTACCATTCAAATGAATGGCATCCATACAATAGCACACCGTATGGACGACAAAAGTAAAACCCCCATGTTAGTACTTAAATAGCCACCTAATAGTCCTTAATTTGGGCATAAGGAAAGTGATCACTGGCACACTTTAGATTTCAAATACCTATTTATACAGCTATTAGTTGCTAGAAAGGGTTTTGGAAAACAAAAACTTTTGAATCTTGCTCTGATGCCAACTGTCGCAGAACCGACCAATTTATAAGAGTACAAGTACAATGGCAGCCCGCAAGCGGTCGCACTGTCATACTTGAACCCATATAAACCTGGTAGTTCATCGAGTACCATGACGGGTCTCGATAAACGATTTACAACAACCAAGATCATATATGATTCAACATAATGTCACATATTACAAAAAGTTCACAGATACATTTCCATCATCAGAGTATGAAGCAAAGTTATTACAAACCAAGTTTGATAAACAAAAGCGGAAGCAAATTAAGTTTGAAACTAGCATTTGCCAACATAGTTTGATACAATGCCAACATACGATCATAGTCCACAAAAGCATGTAGAAGGATTAATAAAGAAGCCTACCCAAGGCTTACTCCTCATCCATAGTGGGATAGAAGTAACTCTTGCAATAACCATGATAAACAGTGCCATTTGCAACAATGGGAAATAAAACCCTAAGTACGGGAAGGTACTCAGCTAGACTTACCCGTCACAAACCAGAAATAAAATGACTCCAAGGATCATGCGTGGCTTTATAAGTGGATGTAGCTTGACAACATTTTGCATAAAAAGTAATTAACAAAATTATACAATTATAATTCTGTTATCAAGTTAATTGTGACTATCCATCTCTAATAGCAACTATCCTATGCCAAACATGTCATATATCATTTTAAAAGCATACACTAGTAACCATAGCCGGTATTGTAAATCCATGTTCATTCGAACCATCATGTTCCATAACACAGTTACTACGATGTTGGGACTAGCCAAGTTTGTCACTATCCGGGAGAGACGGTGATTTGAATCGTTTTCAACCAGCTGGGAATTTATTCCTAACACAAACCCAGGCAGACCAGATCATTAGTCGCCTTAGGTCACCTTTGGTACAACTCAGGTCCACATTTTGCGGGTTCATACTGCGTTGCACAATCGGGGACACCAAATGCCAAGATGTTCAGGCCTAGCCTATCCTTGGGCTCAGTCTGGCTCCCCGCAAGGAGTGCACAACAGAACGGGGCCTGACCGAAGTTGAGCTACTCGGCTTCGCGGACGGAACAAGTTATCTGGCCAGCTAAGTGATAGGCATACATTCAATCTTGTCAGAAGCGCCTACAACAGTATGGTCCTTAATCAGCACAGACAGAATCACATGAGTCAACCTACACATAGACTTCACCCGGCCTCAATTTATATTACCCCATGGTTCTTTCCACGATAGCAAATATAGCCAACTGTGCTTCGGTATCCACCTATATCTCGCAGGTGATAGGAAATCACCCGACTTCTACCGGTCTAAGCATGGCTAAGCATATATTCGATCCTGGACCTACATAGGGTTAAAGGTGTATAGATCTAGACAAGGAATTTATATGCATCAAGTGGTTCCATTCAACTCTTATAACCTAATGCATCAATCATAAGAACTTGAGTAATATTTTATAAAATACTGGGAGACTTAGAATGCTCCGAGGCTTGCCTTTCAGAAAGGAAGTGGGGCGGTGATCAGGGCACTCCAGAAGCTCTTTTGGGTTCTGCTCCTCTTCTTTGGGAGCTATAGCTTGAGGACTCTCCTGCTAGTCCCCTTCCTCTCCTTCGTTGAACTCCAGCAATGTTATCTCTTCCGTCGATCCTAGATGTAGGAATATGGCATAAGATATTGTGAATGTATACATGCCGACAAGTATAATATGATTATACGTGATGAATGCATTCTTGTATGTATTCTTAACATCATGGTGCTAAAGTAATAACAAGTGCCTCATGTTCTACTGAGTATGTGCATATCTCTTCTTGATTATTTAATTAACTACTTCAACAATGCATCTAAGATATCACAAAACAACAGCTAATTGTTTTACTCATAACTGAAGTTTTGCTTAGCCAAATGCTGTGATCTTAGACTTTCTGGAAAGCTTATAAAATTATCTACAACTTTCCTTTAATACTCTCACTGTGATTCAGGAGTTGAATTGGGCAACCAAATCAATCAATCAAATCTGTCCAGAAAGTAAACCTTTCGGACAGCAAACTTGTAACAGCTATAACTCGAAAACTCTAAGTCCTATGCCTATGAAAGTTTAACATCAGGTAGATTAGCAAGTTATCTACAACTTTCTTATTAACAAGTTTTACAGTAGAGACCATTATCTATATGAAATCATCTATGCGATCAAAACTATACATGCAGTCCTGTATTCGAATGATAAAGCGATAATTAGTCATTTGTGTACAATCAATGGCTTCTAAACTTTACCATTGACCTCAACAGTTACTATGCATCATAAGAACCATAGAAAACATCATGCTTAATCTCAATCTAATTATTTCAATGCCTTTCTTAATTTAATTAAATAATTAGGGTAAATAATAAACATATACCAAATGTGCAGCATAAATTCTCAAAAAAATTTACAGTGCCTTACTAATGCTACCAATAGACTACTGTAAAAGTTTCATGCCATTTTACCAAGTAAAACATCATATGCAAAAATGACAAGGCAGAAAGGCTTGAAATACCATAAATAGAAAACCTTAGTGAAAAGTGTCAAGCAATAGATTTATATTTTTCTTAGCATCCATATGGTACTAGGATAACCTCCAACATATTTCATGAATATTGGATTCATAATTAATTTATAAAAATTCATACAAGGATTACCTAATTATAAAAGGAAAATCTATAACTACAAATCCATACATGCACTGACCCTCAAATTTTTGCTTGAGCCTATACTTGTAAAGAACGGTTCACCACATAAATTTCATAATTTTTGGAGCACAAGAACTCTAGATATAAAATAAACAAGTTTACATACATTTAGAAACACATTTCAAGTTTCAATTTAAATCCTCCAAAAACTCTACTACAAATGCTAATATCATATTTTTCCTAAATACTACACTTCCTAAGGAACACTACAAAATTTAGTTCACAAGTTTTGAATCTACACAGCTCAACTTATCTATTTTCAAAGATGCACATAAAACAGGAAATAAATGAACTAGCCTACTGAACTGAGTCACTAACAACTGGGACCCACTGGTCAGTCGGCCCCACGCGTCAGCGAAACAAAGCAAGGCAGCGGTGCTGCTTCGATGTGGGTTGGCCATGGCTCATCACCGGTGAGCTTTTCTGGTGAAGCCAAGGGCACCATCATGACCTACTACTCAAACCGCATCGGATGGTCTAGGTGGTGACCATGCAGGTGTGGCGGAGCGGGCTCGTCACCGGCCATGGCGGCACGGCGGCATTGCTCTACGGTGTGCCGGCCGTCACCGGCCATGACAAAGCCAAGCGAAGCACGCAACAGAACCACGGAGACCAAGTGGCTGTGACTAAGCAACCTAGGCGGCTAGAGATGCTCTCATGAAGCATGGCCACGATGCGGTGGCGTGGAGGTCGGAACGCGGTGGTGCTGGTCATCGTGTTCCACGTCGGCGAGACCACCAATGGAGGTAATGTCTTAACACAAGCTAATACATATCCTAACCAAGCTCAAATGCCAACAATCAAAAGGAAGGCACATGCGAGCCGAGCGGTGGCAAGCTTGCCGTGGAGGCGGCCATTGCAACCAAGGTTCCGGCAAGAGGGGAAAAAGGCAATATGCCCTCACCGAAGCACAATTGATGCAGCCAACACGTCAAGGCGGTGGAGGTGGGTGTGGCGCAGCTATGGTCAAGATGGAGATAGCGGTGGTGCTATGCATCGCATGCGAGGCGACGGCGGAGGCGAGGCAGTGCTCGGCGGCTACTGCGGTGGCTGTGCTGAGGCGAAAGAGGAAGCCAAAAATGAAATATAGAGCGCAGGGCAGTGCGGGCGAGCGTTGGGGCTGATAAGGCACGCTCAGGCCTAACACGGCCGCGCTAGGCAGGACACTGGCGACGCGCGGCCATGCTCATGTACACGCGGCGCGCAAGCTCTACGACTGTCGGCCACTGAAGCCGGTCGGTCAATTCAGTTCGTCAGTCACTGCGATGTTAAGCCTGACAGCATGTTTTGCAGCGAAGAATTCTCCCAATCCATGGACTGTTAGCTAAAACTTCCTAAACCAATGTTGAAACCTGAAGTACTAGCTCCAATTGTTGTTTACAACTCAGGCCTTGAATCTCAACCAATCTCAAGTTATGTCATCCCAAAGTTGGGCTGTCAGCACTGTCACGGTTAAAAACTTAGAAAAAAATTGCTGTGTTAGAAATAGTGCATTATTGATTTTTGTGAGCTCCAAAAGACTAAGCTATGCACCTTATCATCTCATGACCCAAAAATAAAAGTTGTTCCCCATATCAAATACTACAACTTTGCTTTAGTGACCACCTACATGCAAGGTCTCTAGCATATGATTCAAACTTGGTCAAACATGCTTCATTCAAAAGATGACTTGTACTTGAACCATGACCTAGTGACCCATTTACCCCTAACCATGAATACCAAAGTTGTTCATCATGATCTTCTAAACATTCTTAAGCTATTAGTAAGGTCACACACTCATTTCATGCCTTGGTCATACATAGGGCTATCGAGGTCAACACATATAACATCACTTAAATACTTGATCATGAAAGGTAACCCTCATGAACATTGTTCCATTTGTTAACCTAAGTGTAGCTAATATGTTTTAGTGACTCACATAAACCAATTACATGTATTCACTCATGATCATATGCATATATACAAAGAAACATAAAATAACAAGCAATGTTGCATATGTTTCAATCAAATGTTTCACTTGTAAAAGCTTAAATATGAATGCTTGATGCTCATGCTCATGCAATGCAAGTCAATTTATGCAAGGCCAACACCTAGGGTGTTACAAAAGCCTTAGTCATTGTGTCATTCCTATACTTTTGGTTCCTAAGAAAGATGGAACTTGGCATATGTGTGTTGATTGTAGAGCCATCAATAATATTACTATTCGGTATTGTCATCCTATTCCTAGGCTAGACGACATGCTTGATGAGTTGTGTGGTTCTATAATTTTCACCAAGATTGACTTGCGAAGTGGCTACCATCAAATTAGAATGACACTTGGAGATGAATGGAAAACTACGTTTAAAACCAAATTCAGGTTGCATGAGTGGTTAGTAATGCCTTTTGGTTTGACAAATGCACCTAGCACTTTCATGCGCTTAATGAATGAGGTTTTAAGAGCTTTTATTGATTGTTTTGTGGTGGTTTACTTTGATGTTATATTGATTTACAGCAAGTCTTTTGTTGAACATATGGATCACTTACGTGTTGTTTTTAATGCTTTAGGTGATGCACGATTATTTGGTAACCTTGTGAAGTGCATCTTTTGCACGGATCGAGTTTCTTTTCTTGGCTATGTTGTAACTCCACAGGGAATTGAGGTGGATGAGATGAAAATTGAAGCCATAAAGAGCTGGCTAGTTCCCCAAACCATCATGCAGGTGAGGAGTTTTCTTGGTCTTGCAGGATTCTACCGCCGCTTCATCAAAGATTTCAGCACCATTACTGCCCCATTGTATGAGTTGGCGAAGAAAGGGGTGGTGTTTCTTTGGGGAAAGGCACATGAGGAGTCCTTTGTCACTTTGAAGGACAAGCTCACACATGCACCATTGCTGCAACTTCCAAACTTTGGTAAGACTTTTGAGCTAGAATGTGATGCTAGTAGAGTTGGCATTGGGGGTGTTTTGATGCAAGATGGTAAACCCATTGCTTACTTTAGTGAAAAATTGCATGGCCCTGTTCTGAATTATTCCATGTATGATAAGGAATTGTATGCACTTGTCCGTTCTTTAGAGACGTGGCATCATTATTTGTGGCCTAAAGAATTTGTTATTCATTCTGATCATGAATCACTTAAGTATCTTCGCTCTCAACATAATTTGAATCATAGGCATGCTAAATGGATTGAATTTATTGAATATTTTCCTTATATTATCACACACAAGAAAGGAAAGGATAATGTGATTGTTGATGCTTTGTCTAGACGATATACATTGTTGTCCCAACTTGATTGTCGGATTTTTGGGCTTGAATCAGTAAAAGAACAATATGTGCTTGATCCTAATTTTAAGGACGTGTTGCTAAATTGTAGAGAGGGACATACATGGAATAAGTTTATGATTAATGATGGGTTTTTGTTTAGAGCTAACCACCTATGCATTCCAATTGGCTCGGTTCGTCTTTTGCTGTTGCAGGAGGCACTTGGAGGTGGATTGATGGGATATTTTGGAGCCAAGAAGACAGAGGAGGTGTTGTCCACACATTTCTTTTAGCCTAGGATGAGGCAAGATGTAGAATGGTGCGTGGCTTGATGCACCACATGTCAAAAAGATAAGTCATGGTTGAACCCATATGGTTTGTATATGCCTCTTCCTGTTCCATCTACTCCTTAGGCTGATATATCTATGGATTTTTTGTTGGGGTTGACAAGGACTAAGAGGGGGAGAGATAGTATTTTTGTGGTGGTTGATCGTTTTTCTAAGATGCACACTTTATTCCTTGTCATAAGAGCGATGATGCTATTCATATTGCTGACCTTTTCTTTCAAGAAATCGTTCGCTTGCTGGTATGCCTTCTACTATTGTTTTAGATCACGATGTAAAATTCTTGAGTCATTTTTGGCGCACTTTGTGGAACAAATTGGGGACCAAGCTACTATTTTCTACAACATGTTATCCCCAAACTGATGGGCAAACTGAGGTGGTGAATCAAACATTGTCCACCATGTTGAGAGCAATTTTGAAGTGCAATTTGAAGATGTGGGAAGAATGTTTGCCGCATGTGGAGTTTGCATATAACAGGGTGGAACATTCCACCACCAAGGTAAGTCCTTTTTAGGTAGTGTATGCTTTTAACCCTCGTGCTCCTATTGATCTTTTGCCTTTACCTACCACTGAAAGAACACATAGTGATGCTAGAGAGCGTGCTTATTTCATTCGTATGTTGCACGAAACAACTAAAGCAAATATTGAAAGAATGAATGAATAGTATAGAATTGCTGATAGTAAAGGTAGAAAAGAAATTAAACATGAACCGGGTGATTTGGTTTGGTTATATTTGAGAAAAGATAGATTTCATGAGCTGCATAAGTCTAAATTACTGCCAAGAGTGGCTGGTCCTTATAAGATAATTGAGAAAATAAATGATAATGCCTACAAACTTGAGTTGCCACCCGAGTTCGGGGTTAGTCCCACCTTTAACATTGCAGATTTGAAGCCTTATTTGGAAGAAGAAGATGAGCTTGAGTCAAGGATGACTCAGTTTCAAGAGGGAAGGATAATGAGGACATCACTCCTTCGGATGTACCCACTGATCCTCCAACCGTCATGCAAGGTCCAATGACCCGAGCTCGAATGCGTCAACTCAATTTAGAGGTGAGCTCGTTCTTAAGCGATCCTTTTCATACTTTTGAGAATAGACTACTACCTAATGATGTTATCTTGCTTAGGAACATTGGAAAGGGTCATGACGGACTTAGAGGAAGAGGTGGAGGTGTTGATGACCAGCAAGGACGTTCAACAGAAACCGGTGGCCCGGTCCAACATGATTTCGAGTCTGTCTCGGCCTCTAGGACTAGCCTGCCTTAAACTAGTCACCCAGGAGGCGTCTAGACTCCGTTTTTGACAATCCACATATGGTTGGAAAGCTAATTTGATAAGGAAGCCAATCCAAGTGGCCTCATGTCAAAATCCTTTAAGAATCAACAGGAATCGTCGAAACAATTTAGCATCCAGAATCTGCCAGGGTGCTGCGACACCGTCTTTTGGTCCGTTGGACCGTGTATCGTCTTTGAGCCCATTAGGGGGTGTGTCTAGGGGTCTTGCATGACCCTAGAGTCTTCATAAACAACTAACAACCCTAGAGCATGCCAAAAGCCTAGAGCTGCGACCCCAAGCTCCCTCAACTCTATGCCACAATTATCGAGATGAGCCCACAACCTACCCACCTCATCCAGAAGCCCTCGGAGCTGCTCACCTAGATGGTGGGCCTCCTCCCTCAACTCTACATCAACAAAGGGTTTGAAACATCAAACCAACTTGGGAAACATAGTGCAGGACCTAGCACCCATGGAAGGCAAAGAGGGGAAAAGGGGACCACCGCTTATGTCTAAGCTCTACCCTCAGATGGGCCGCCCCCACTTGTGTCGCATCCTGCATGTTCTCCGCAATCGCTGCCGTGAGCTGCTCCTCTTTAGCCTCCCTCCAAGCGTCCTCCACGTCCCTGATGGTGGCCTCCCACTCCTTCCATAGCAGAAGGCATGGGTAGGCCACCATGGAGAGGTGTCACTGATGGTGGACCACGCCAACCCAGGCCGACCACCAACGGTGAGGGCAGAAACAGGTGAGACCGACACCATGGAGGCTCGCCAGCACTCGAGGAACCGACCTCTTGGGGAATTCCTTGCACACGACATGAGCATCAGAATCAACAACGGCGCAAAAGGAAACAATGAGAAATTAAGACAATCTTTACCTATCTCGCTGAGGCAACAGTGAGTGTGGAGGACTCCTCTAGCGCCTCCGTGACCCTCCATCGGCCTCCCCCACGCGAGCCACTAGGGCTAGGACTACTGCCAAGGGGGACTGAACACCAGCACTGGCACATTCAACGTCCTCGTTGGAGGCACGACCATCCACTCCCACTCCACCATAGAGGGATGAAGGGGAGGCTCTGAGATCATCCCGGCAAGCTGGTGGCCGATAGGAGGAGGATGCTCGGCGTCAAAATGGGCAGGGCTAATGCCTTCCCCCAAGTAGTTCAGTCCGATGGCCCTAAGCATCAACACCCTGAGCAGCTCCTCTGATATGTAGTAGGGGAACTCCATCATTGGGTCGATGATCCCCTGATGCTACCATAGCGGGTGTGCCCTCTCCCTTAGTGGGAGAATTTGGCGATGGATGAAGGTGCATACCACCACTAGCCTTGTTAGCCCCTATGTCTTTAGGGCCTTAATGGCCCCCATGACACTAGGTCCACCATAGCCTCCTCCACCAAGGGGAAGAACCACCATGCAGCTGGGGCAACACCGCCCGGCCTCCCCTCTAAGAAGGAAGGAAGCACCGGGACCATGTTGGGAAGGTAGAATGAGCCCCTCCTCCAGTGCATCTCCTTGTCGAGGCCCAGTGGGTGAGCGAGGGTGAGGTATCAGCTAGCAGCATGTGGTCGCACCTTGATTCGAGCTCCCCTATTGCCAGAAAAGCACTACCGAGGAACGATGGAACCACCTAGAACAACCACCTCTAGAGCACGAAGTGGGGCTCAATTCCTAGGAAGGCCTCACATAGGGTAATGAAGGTCATGATGTGGAGGATCCCCTTTGGTGTCAGGTCATAGAGGTAGAGGCCATAGAAGAATAGGAGACCATGCACAAAGCTATGCAATGAGAGGCCAAGCCCTAGGCGATGGAAGTCGGTGAAGGAGATGATGTCCTGGTCCCTAGCCTCCATCGCTAGGACTCCGGTGATAGGGAACACCAGCCAACCGCTAGGACCACCTCTGGTGCTAGCCCATCTTCCTAATCTTTGCCTCGGTGACCTTCGATGGCCCCATTCTGACATGAAGATGGTGGGAGGAGCACCGGCGGTGTGTGAGCACACAGGAGTAGGGCAAAGTGGAGGTCTTTGGAAAGGGAGAGGCTTCATCGAGAACAATAGGTAACTCACTCTTTTGCCTCTCTACCCCTGCTTTAGTACTTTGGGAGTAGTGGCAACCATGCTTCCCATGATCCCATGAACGATCATACGACATAGTGGTGGTTGTCGGACCCGAGGCCAAGATGGCCTAAGACAAAGCCTTGTATGGCACAGTGGCGGTTGCTGACCCAAGCACTCTGCCAACTCTGCGCACTCCTTCTCATGGGACTTGAGGGGATCCAACTCCCCTTGGGCCCACCAGTTAGCTCCAATGGCTTAGATCAGCGCACACCAAGTGTCACAACCTCTTGTCCGCCAGATCTGCTCCACATGGACTGATGTCCCATCTCCTAGATGAGGTAGGACATCATGGGATTTCACACCATAACTCCACCCATAGGCATGGAAGCCTAGGCACCATCAACTAACTACATAGGATGTTAGAAGTCGAGGCACACTCAGAAGCCGACTCACCTGCTGACAAGGAGGCCCCACAACGGCCTTAGGGGCTATGCCAACTCCCCAGATGGAGAGCCTAGCCCCCGATCGATGGGCGCCTGGGTGGCATGCTCCAAAAACAAGCCAACTCTCTGAAGTTGGGTTGGGAGCCATTGAGTGGTGGACCCAATGAGGGCTCCCAACAAGCTTTGTGCGCTCCTCGCACCCTGAACTATGGCTACAAGGGTTGGCTCGAGAAGGTTAGGACCTTCTACTGAAGCCCTTAGAACGCCGTGGCGCGCCGAGTGATCCGACGGCCCCAAGCCAGAGCCTAGATGCTCTCAATCACTCGATCCTTGGTAGGCCCAAACCAAAAGAAGAGGGTGTCCTTAGGCCCTAGGTCAGCAACCCTAGATGAGTTCACCAAATCCATACTTGAGCCACAGGCACCTATGACATAGGCTAAAAGAAGGGTCAGCACCACCATCGCTCAGCCCCGATAGCTGAGGACCCTAGTCATACCAGGGAAGAGCCCCACATAGGGCATCACACTCTAGTCAGAGGAGGGCATCCCCGCCATGGCTGTGTTTGGTCACTCAAGTGATTGCTCTAGTATAAGTGCTAATCTAGAGATGCTTAATTGAATAGGTATCCAAATGGATGCTAGAGATGTTAAATCTCCAAGTTATGTTACTTAAGCTTTTATGCAAAATGTTGTCAAGCCAACTCCACCGATAAAGCCTTGCATACTCCTTGGTGTCATATTATTTCTGGTTTATGACGGGTAAGTCTAGCTAAGTACATTCTTGTACTTAGGGTTTATTCCCTCTTGTTGTAGATGACATGATGTATCATGGGTATTGTAAGAACTGCCTTCATCCTGCCATGGATGAGTACTAAACCATGGGGTATTGTAAGAACTGCCTTCATCCTGCCATGACCATAGCACTAGCATGAATTTGAACTATGTGTGATGTTGATGTTAAACTACTTTGCTTTCGCTATTTAAACTTTGTTTGTAATAACTATGTGAACTCCGATGTATGTGAGGTATTTGTGAACTATTTGTGAACTGTGATGTAACATGTGACTGGTTATGTTGAATCATGTACGATCTTGGTTTGTAGGTTGGTTTGTTTGAGATCCCTCATGATTTCATCGGACTACCGGGTTTATATGGGCTCAAGTATGATGGTTTGATCACCTCGGTGATTGCTATTGTACTTGTGCTCTTATAAATTGGATAGTTCTGTTACAACAGTAGCGTTGCTGTTTGCTGGTTGCCTCACCAAGCGCCGCGCCGCCTTCTTTCACTCTACACCACGGTAAGCTACCTAGCCGAGTTCGCCATTCCTTCCTCTTTCTCCCAGTGCCCTCAGTTTGTTTCCCTGTGGTCCATAGGCTGTGTTCTAAATACATCGTCCTTCTTCGGCCATGGCGCCGCTGCCACTAGCCTCTCCCCCTCCCATCTGATCAGAGCCTTCTAGTGATGATCCAACGGCTCAGATCACGCAATACCAATTCGGTCGCCCGTTTTGCAAAAGAGCCCCCGCATGTTTGTAGATTCGAACCCATAGTCCAAAGCGTATTCCTAAAATACATTTTCTTTATTTGAAAACATAGTTTTATCGGTTAGATCTAAAATACGTTTTCATCTATTTATAGTTTTGCCACTAATCTTGTTTTAGCCCTAAAATCTTCATTTTAACTCCGATTTGATCTGTTCAAGTTGCGTTAGATTCGTAATTGCCTAATCTACATGTTTGTACTACTATTAGTTATGTTTTCAATTTTTAAAATTCAAGGTTAGATTTAATCTATTATTTTAATAAAGGAAATCTTGTTTAATTCATAACTTCTTTGTTTTTGCTCTAATTTTCATGATCTTTGCGTCTGTGTGTTCATAGCAAGACGTAGATTCATTTTACAAACTTTTCATCTTAATTTTATGCTGATTGGTGTACTGTTCTAATCTATAGCCTTTGTTTGCTATGCATGATTGCTTCTAGATGCTTGTATGGTGTTGTGATTATCGAGTATAAATGGTGAGCCATTCATGGGTGATCAAGAGTACTACTTTGATGAGCAGGACCAGCAGGAACACTTTGTTCAAGGCAAGTATAGCATGGGATGATCCTTGTTTCCTATCAATTTTAATACATTTAATTCACGTTGCATGTGTCACCTTGATAGGGATTCCCTAGAATTGAACTTATACCTTGTCTCCTATGGGATATGCATTGGGTAGCTTTGGTAGTGCTCAACTAAACCATGATCTTATAACTTGACTAATGGTATATGCAATAAACATTAAAACATGACCTTCTTAGCAACTTGGAAACAGGGGGCTTTAGTGTTTAGCTACTTTCTAAATACTTCAGATTCCTCTCCCTAAGGACTTATCTATAAGCGAGCATCTGGGACTTATGGTACAACTGTGAGGGCTAGATGGCTCTAGCTTTAGCTTAGTATGAGGACCATTTCTAGCTTGTTAGAGGTTACCTTTATAGTGTAAGAATAGCTTGATGAATCGGGTATAGGACAGCCACTACTCTTATGTGTATAGCCGTGATGGAATTATGTCATTCGACAGGGGGGTTCCTATATCTGTTTGCTAAGCGAATCTAATGGCCCTAACTTGTTAGAGGAACCTTTGAAAGGCTTCATAGTGAACCCTGCCTGCTCACCTTAGAAGTGTTTTGGGAGTAATTAACCCAAGCATATAGGTACCATGACTTATAGTGAAAGTGTACAACCTCTGTAGAGTGTAAAACTGGTATATTAGTCGTGCTTATGGTAACGAGCGGCCTTGGACCCTTATGGAATAGATGATCACTATTAAGTAATTGTTTTTGCTATATATTACTCATGTTTACATTGATCATGTGTTTACTTTGGGATTAAAACAACTTGCTGCTACTCTTATGCTAAAATTGTGACTACTAAAAGTTGAATGCTGTTAAACCTGTGTCAAGCCTTTTGAGCTTCATGAACCCCATGTTACACTTGTTGAGTATGACATGTACTTATGCTTGTTTATTTTCATTATTTGGATAAGAATCCCAAATGGGTAACAGATGGCTATGGTAATGACGGCTTTCCTGAGGATTACTAGACTTGTGGTCAACCAGTTGACGTCCCTATGATATGGAGCTTCCATGAGAGATTTTTCTTTATACTTCCGCTACATTTATGTGAAGACTCTATCTTATTGTACGTGATGTAATAAACACTTGTGATGATACTATCTATAATTTGTCAGCTTATGTGTGTCACTAATCTTTGGGCGCATATAAGATTATGCATCCCATTTTATCCTTAAAATCGAGTGTGACAAAGATGGATTGGGAGATCTCCAGGCATTGGTCTGCCAGCAAGCTAGGGAGACTTCTACAAGGGATGGATAGGGTTGTCAGCACTTGCTGCCTACCTCTCAACCGTGGAGCACCGTCACATCCGAAGGTATCCATGCACCCAAGCACCACGCCCGTGTACAAAGAAACTTCTACAAAGAAACTTCCCATATCCCCCGGGACTCTAACCCTATGGATCGACAAGCATAGGACATGGTCAAACATGAAGGAACGATGAACCAGCACCTCAACTTAGTTCTAATTCTAATCATATAAGTTATATGAATGATTAAACATAAAGTTCTACATGTTAAGTTCATAACATAGAAACTATATGCTAGTTCATATGTCAAGATTATAACATAAAAACTATACGGTAGTTCATAAGCACAACTATATTGATAAAATGAGAGCAGGACTATGGAAGAACTCTTCATGTTAATCATACCAAGATTCCTTTCTTCTAAGGAGCCAAGCTCTCTAAGGTAGCTCTTGCTAGCTCCAAAATACTACTAAAGTAAAAAGAGTACAAGAGTGGTGTGAGGTGTAGAGGCTCCAAATGAGGTGTGTGTTGAAGGATGAGCACTACCCCTCCTTTTACACTAGCTAGAGGTTGATTTGGCTGGAGAAAATAAGGAAACTAGCCTAAACCGCCTCTAGGTGCATTGATGGCACCACCTAAGGAAGCTGGGCCCAGGGCGCGCTGATTGGGGTGTGGGCGCACCCAGGGTACTACCGCACCCTGGCTAGCTTGCCTGGCCACCGCCTTCGCATTATGGGCTGCTGGCTGGGAATAGATCACTTCCATGTCGATGCTTGGCCTAGGTTTGATGTGTAGGTGGGCCTTCTTTCTTTATTCCATTGCACATTTCTATTTTATGCTTTTCAAGTTGTGCATTTTGATCATACTCCCCATGTATTTTGTGTATATATCCTACAAAACACTAAGTCTCCAATACATGTGGAAATATGTCAATAGTAAATGCATGTGTCATAAGTTTGTTTATTTCTGCTATTTTGGGTCTTAATTGGTGGTTGGATTTAGTCATTAAGGACCGCCAACAAGATCCCCTAAGCTTAACCTTTGCTCATCCCGAGCAAATAGCTAAGTTATTGGTTGTTGATCAGGAGTTGCTACTATGCCGAATATAATTCATAAGTGTCATCTCTATAACAAAGTAGTCTTCCATAATTTAAATAAGTTGGCATTTTTATCGACCCTTTATCTTGATCCCTGTGGGACTTGTTGATTTTCTAAGTTATTGGGAGGTTGCATGATAGAACGGTTATAACAGAATTACATGTCATTAGTTTTTCGATTAACCTTCTATCTAGAGGATTTATGAGTTTTGCAAAGAAAAGTAAGTTCCTCAAATGATTCACTCGATCGCTCAATGTGTATAAAACCTCACCAAGGCATTTGATGTTTTGCCTTCTTTTTCATCCTACCTCTAAAGGCTTTTTGGTGGAGTTTTGGGTAGGTATGAAAACGAGGCATACTTGCATCACATATTTTGCTAAGTCAAAAACCGGACCAAGGAGATGCAAGTCATACACTTTGATCAAGACATGCAAGTGTCTGGAATTTTTATATCTTCCTAATTCTAAAATATTTTTGTACTCCTTTGACCATGACTCTCTCTCTTTTGGAGGAATTCCTTTTATTTGAAAGTGTGGGCTATCTTTATTTCTTTCTTTTCTTTTCTTTTCTTTTCTTCATGTTGTTTGGCATGGATTTTTTTTGTCATGCTTTTTAGCATCGATATTTTCCTTTTCTTTCATCTCTTTTTTAGCATAGCGCATACTTACTTTTGACACATGAAAGCTTTAGAGAGAGACTCATGAAAAATATAGGTAGTATTTATTTTGGTGGGCGAAAAACATGTTTTTGCGTATCTCTCAGTGTAAGAGTCAGCATTATATTTGTGGGTGTACATGAATCTTGATCATGGGTGCATGATAAGAATCTCAACAAGGGTCAAAAATAATTTGACAAAGCTCAATGTAAAAATAAGTAGCATATGATTAAGGTTTTGTATTTGAATTTTGTCATATGGCCTTGGTATGTATTCAATATCACCGAGGAACTTTTCATTTTAGCATTTTTGAAATTGAAAACTCCGGATGTCAAGTCTCTCTTAGAACAAAATCATAGCAAATTCTATTTGTACCATATCATAACTCGCAATAACTTAGAAAAGGAGCATGCGTTTGTAACCCACAAGTTTTCAAGTTTTTAGGATGATATATTTTTAGCCAACAAACTTAAATCTTGGGGAATAGTAAGTTATAGCCTAGACAAAGATGAATTATAGACATAGCAACTATTCATTATTTCAACTTAGGAGAAACTAAACATTCTTAAAACACATATGAGGAGTGGAATTCATATTTTTGTTGATTTTATCATATTTTAATTTTTTTGGTATTTTTAATTTTTTGATTTTTTCCAAATGCTATTAATTAAACAACTATAGAAAATAAAAAAAAACAAAAAAATAAATGATATAAGTTAGCTCTGCGGGGCCCTCCCCCAAGCTAATTCGAGGCCTATGGTCAGGGATTGTTTCCCATGGACCGCTAATAGGCCACCTGCTCGTCATGCTGTTGCTTCAGAAGCACGTTCATTTGCGCCATTTGTTGCTGCCGCTGAAGCTGCCATTTGAATGTATTCTGCACATGAGTGTTAAGGATATTTTTTATCTCACCTATGCGGATCTCTAGTCCTTTGAGTCGGGTATTGACATCTTCCCATCCATGATGGTCTAAAACAGACTATTGTGGATGAACCGGTTGTCGTAGCCCCTCGGAGTCAGAGGAGTGAGCCGGTCTCACCCATGCTGTGTTGTCAGCCTCCTGCCATATTGATCCTCTAGCCTCATGTGGTTGCAGAGTATGGTCCCAACTAGGGTGGTACATGGGAGTAAACCTTGGTACATGCCTAGTCGGGAAACACTCTGCATGGTACGCCTGTGGCACAGCTAGTGAAGGCATCGGCTATGGCTGCTGCGAGCTGCCTGCTTTGTTCTTAGCCCTGCTCCTTGTCATGCTGCCAGAAACAGAACTCCTGCATGTTTCCTCTTATGGAACAAGAGGGAAGGTTAGTTCTAAGGATTTATACAAACAAAGTTCTAGGTTAGGTAATAGAATTTCATTTGTATATCCTAGGAAGAAAAATACAAGGTTTCCTACAGCATTATTTTTCAGATGCTACCCTTGCATCAAGTAATGCTCATTAATAATGATGCATGGGGTAGAAATGTATGTCACATTTTGTCCCTCCAACACCTTAATACTAGTGGCAATACGTGTTACAAGGGATGTGCATGATATATTTGTGGAAGCCTTAAATAAATCTAAGCAATATTTGAACATTTCTTTCACATGAGCAACTTAAATTTTCTTAGTCATGGCAGAGCAGTTGCATTTCAACATGATGAACAAATCATATGTCCTATCTAGGAAACAAAGACATGGCAATTCAACGATGCATGAACCTCAAAGTACGATGTTGTATGTTCATATTACGAGGTTGAAACTTGCCGATTACATTTTGACCAGAAATTACTCTAAAAAATCATGGTGATTAAAACCTCTGAGAGCATGATCTAAGTCAATTGAGCATTTTCTGTTGAAGCCTAAGTGAGAAGTAAGATCTCTCCATGTAAGAAAATATTATTGCTCAAAAAGATGGAAAGTAATCCTGTTCTCAACATTTAGCAAGGAGCATAAAAATTAGATAGTCAAGAGGCGAGAACATTCCTCCCAAACGGGAGCAACGTCATCCCATCCAATGGCTTGATCTTTGGAGAATTCGACATCCATACCTATCTTTGGAGAAGATTAGGGTGATATGCAGGCGTGTGGATGAACTCATGGTTCTTGATGAGGTTGTAGGCTTGCGTCTCCCAGCTTCCTTCCAAGTCTAGGTGGGGTATGTCATCCTCCTCCTCCGTCGGCTACTCTTGCTCTTGTTCTTGTGCTTCCATTGGTGTGGTTTCTTTGCCTTCATGCATTGGGCTTTCTTTGGGCTTGGTGAAGTGCGTGCTTGAGCTTCCATAGGAGTGACTTGAGCTCGATCCCATGATTTTCTTGAGGGCGCCAGCGACCTTCTTCCCGAACCTATCTATGGTGAAAACAGCACAACAAGCTCGAAAACGGGGTTATGTTAGTGAAAACAAATCGAGCAACCCACGAGTTTGGCTTGGAGGTCTTGAGCTTGGGAAATTTCTATAGAGTTTCCTTACACTCAAACCTTTGTGGAAAACTTTTGCAAGAAAGTGGTGGAGCAAAAATGAGAGGGAGTAAGAGTGTGAGTGAGAGGCTCACACCTAGCCTCTCTTATTTATAGATGGTGAAACCGACTAGGAGGGGGAGGGAGAAACGGTTCCTAGCCGTTGGAGCAGCAGGGGCGTGCGTGGTGGCACTGGTGCGGCCACTTTAGAAGTGGGCCCGCTCGGTCCCCCCTTTGGCCATTGGCTCCCAACGGCTATCTCAAGGGTAGCCGTTGTGGTTTGCACATTTTTCAAACTCCCTTTTGCTCAAAATTGATTTTCCACAAAGTTTTATTATATTTTGAAATTTTTATAAATATTTTAAAAATGAGAAATGATAAAAGGGAAATCTAAACTATCATAAAGTGATTTTTATTTTATTTTTCTAAAAATTTTATTTTGAAGTAAAATTTTAAATTTTGAATTTTAAAATTTTAAAATTTTAAATTTTTGAATTTTTGAATTTTCTAAGGATAACTACCGATTTACCTTCGGCAAGGGCTCGACATTTATAGTTCGTCGGCAAGACTTCTCCTCCTCTATTGATCTATAGCTACATGAACAAATTCGGGGGAATTCTTGGGTTGCCCTAGGATTTTCCCCGAATGGTTGACCGGAATAGCAGCAACTATTTGTGCTATTTGAGTTTCAATCATTTTATTAATACTTAATTGATGCTTTATGGAGGAGGATAAACTTTCAAGTTTTGAATTTATATTTTCTAGCATTGTGTCATTATACATTAAATTTTTAGTGAGATTTTTGTTAACTTTAGCTTGGCCTAAGACCAAGTCTTTCAAGGAAGGTTGATTGGAATTGAAATTTGAATTACCTCCTTGTGGGCGCGACTGATTGTTCCACCCATTATTGTTTTGCTATTGAAACCTGTTGTTGATGTATGCGGTATCTTCACAGGTTCTGAGGTAGTCATTCCCCCAATGTTGGACTTCACCATAGACTTCGCACGTCATTTGCGAGTCTATGGCCTGGATGTTGCCCTTCATTGCTTCCTTCTCGTTGGCCCATTCGTCTAGTCTTTTCAACAATAAATCCATTTTTGCAGCAAGCATGTCCGCCTCCTTTACGGTATCTATGCCTTTTTGTTGTTTATTCGACCTTTCCTCCTACCAGCTTTGATTGGACACCATCTTTTCGATGAGAGCCATAGCTCTATCAATGGTGAGGGAGAGAAAGGCTCCTCTAGTAGTGGCATCAATGTGCCCCTTCGACATAGGTGTCAACCCATCATAGAAGTTTTGGAGCACAAGCCAGTTTCCAATCCCATGGTGTGGGTAGGCTTGGATGTATTTTTGCAGCCTCTCCCATGCCTTGAGAATGGACTCCATGGCGTTCTGTTGGAAATACGAATTTGTTCCCCTCAGGGCATTGGTTTTGCCTATAGGAAAGAACTTTGTGAGGAAAGTCGTGGAACACTTGTTCCACCTGCTGACAGCTTCCTTGTCCTTGTAGAACCATTGTTTCGCCTTCCCCACAAGGGAGAAGGGAAACAGACGGAGCTTGATGACATCCGGTGTGACATCCTTGATAACATTAGTGTCGCACAACTCAAGGAAGTGTTGAAGGTCAGCATTTGCATCCTTGCTAAGCAAACCACAAAATGAGTTTGCCTGCACCATCATGATTAGCCTGGTATGGAGCTCGAAGTTCTTGTCACCCACGTTGATAGCGGGCCAATGGGCACATTGGCAACAACAGGGACATAGAACTCGCAGAGTGACTTCTAGGCCATAGCGGTAGTAGCAGATGGTAGGGGGTTACTAGTTCGCTTGTCAGAGGAGTAGCAGAAGAAGAAGAAGCTCGAGACCTGCTTTTCCTTAGGAGTGCCTCTAGATTTTCGGTGTAATTTTCTAGCAAGACAAAACTGGTCATACATTATCCTATTTTCATCCACAACAAGAGAAAACAAGCAGAGTTAGCCAGCATAAATAGTGGGCTACCATTCATGTATATGATCATGATCATGTCCTACTAGATTCTTTTTAACCAATCCCTTCCCCGGCAATGGCGCCAGAAATGCTTGTTGGCATTTCTTAGCGCAATCACCAAGTATGGAGATAGAATCCATCCCTAGCAACAGTGCTAGAAATACTTGTTGGCATTTCTTAGTGCAATCACCAAGTATGGAGATAGAATCCATCCTCAGCAATGATGCTAGAAATGACTGTTGTATTTCTTAGCACCATTACTAAGATTTCGATAAATCTTAGTAACGCCACCAAGAAACACCAACATGATACTTAATGATTACAAAAAATATCCATAAGTGCACGGATCTATCATTGTAGCATTTCACCCGGAAGTATTCAGGGTATCATTATTTTTATTTTTCCAAAGGAAGCCATGGTATAAATATTCTCGTATAGATATGAACAAGATTACATGCTTGAAAAGTGAACCAAGGTTTATGATAGGGGTAAACATGGTATATTCAGGATAGTGGACACACACATGGGCCAACCTCAAGGATAAAAGAGAAATAAAGAATAAAAGAATGTTCCTAAGTGGAGCAGGCTTGATCTAATATAGCCATGCAAAGAATAGTTGATGATCATACAAATTACATGGTTAGAGCTAGGCCTAAGTATAAGATGGACTGGAAGACTTTATGAACTCCTATATGAATGCCTGAACATGGGGGATTACAAGGGACAGATAGGGCTATCACCACCTACCGCCTACCACTCAACCATGGAGCATTGTCACATCCAACGAATCCTGTGCACTCGGGCACCACGCCCGTGCACAAAGAAACTACCCATATCCCCCTTGGACTCCAACCCTATGGATCGACAAGCTTAGGACATGGGCAAACCCGAAGGAATGACAAACTGCCACCTCAACTTAGTTTTAATTCTAATCATATAAGTTATATGAATGATTAAGCATGAAGTTCTATTTGTTAAGTTCATAACATAAAAACTATATGCTAGTTCATGTGTCAAGATTATAACATGAAAACTATACTCTAGTTCATAAGCACAACTATATTGATAAAATGAGAGCAAGACTATGGAAGAACTCTTCATGTTATTCATACCAAGATTCCTTTCTTCCAAGGAACCAAGCTCTCCAAGGTACCTCTTGCTAGCTCCAAAATACTATTAAAGTAAAAAGAGTACAAGAGTGGTGTGAGGTGTAGAGGCTCCAAATGAGCTATGTGTGTGTGTGTTGAAGGATGAGCACTACCCCTCCTTCTATACTAACAAGAGGTTAGTTTGGCTAGAGAAAACAAGGAAACTAAACTAAATCGTCTCTAGATGCATTGATGGCACCGCCTGAGGAAGCTAGGCCTGAGCCATGCCGTTTGGGGTGTGGGCACACCCAAGGTGCAGCCACACCCAGTCTAGCACGCCTAGCCACCGCGTTCACGCTGTGCGCTGCTGGCTAGGCCTAGATCACTTCCACATTGGTTGCTTGGCCCAGGTTTGATGTTTAGGTGGGCCTTCCTTCTTTATTCCATTGCACATTTCTGCTTTACGCTTTCTGAGTTGTGCCTTCTGATCATACTCCCCATGTGTTTCATGTATATATCCTGCAAAATACTAAGTCTCCAATACATGTGGAAATATGTCAATAGTAAATGCATATGTGTCATAAGTTTGTTTATTTCTCCTGTTTTGGGTCTTAATTGGTGGTCAGATTTAGTCGTTAAGGACCACCAACAAGATCCCCCAAGCTTAACCTTTGCTCATCCTAAGCAAATAGCTAAGTCATTGGTTGCTAATCAGGAGTTGCTACTATGTCGAATATAATTCATAAGTGTCATGCCTATAACAAAGTATTCTTCTGTAACTTAAATAAGTTGGCATTTTTATCCACCCTTTACCTTGATCCCTGTGGGCCTTGTTGCTTTTCCAAGTTCTTGGGTGGTTGCAACATCAAATGGTTATAACAGAATTACCAGTCATTCATTCTTTGGTTAACCTTCTATCCAGAGTTTTTATGAGTTTTGCAAAGAAAAGTAAGTTCCTCAAATGATTCACTCGATCACTCAATGTGTATAAAACCTCACCAAGGCATTTGATGTTTTGCCTTCTTTTTCATCCTACCTCTAAAAGCTTTTTGGTGGAGTTTTGGGTAGGTATGAAAATGAGGCATACTTGCATCACAGGTCAAAAACCAGATCCAAGGAGATGCAAGTCATACACTTTGATCAAGACGTGCAAGTTTTTGGAACTTTTATATCTTCCTAATTCTAAAATATTTTTGTACTCCTTTGTGTCAGTGTTTTGGACTGGTGGGCCCTCAACCAACTAGTGAAAATATAATGCGTGCCCCTAGTCCTAGATGGTGATGCAAAGAAACACAAGGTTTATACTGGTTCAAGCAATAGGTGCCCTATGTCTAGTCTAAGAGATCGATCTTGTGTTCCTTGCATCGAAGTGCCTGTAGTAGGGGGTTACAAGCAGGGTGAGAGAGGGAGCTAGTCCCAGGTCTCTATGTGGAGCGGTGTGGGTTGCTTGAGATGTTTATCTCAAGTAGTGGGGAAGCGTGCGGATCACAGAGTGTTGAGCGTGTGTTCGTCTGAGCGTCTATGCGTGAGTTCATGAACCCGTGAGCTCGCGTGCTCATCTATCTACCTCTATGTGTCTCGTGAGTGTTTTTCTATGTTTTCCCCATCTGTCTGTCCATGCATCCCTAGAAATGACCCGATCTCTCCCTTTTATATTTGAAGGGGGGATAGGGGTGATACATTTGTTTGCTACGCGGCATCCTATGAGCGGAGGTGACATTTCTGAGCCCTGTAGCTTGTCACTGTGGCGGCATGGTCGATGGAGCGGTCCTTGTCCTTGATGCACTAGAGCGACGCACTGGCCACGCTCGATTCTATGCGACATGGGAGCTCTAGTGATAGCTTGACGCAGGGCATGGCGGACGCTGTGCCGGTCGCTGTGTGTCGACAGTGTAAAGAGCTGAGGCTCAGTTGGTGCCAAGGCTGAGCCATCGTGGGGGGCTCAGCAGGCATGAATCCTAAGGCTACCGAGACCCTAAAGCGGATTGCCGAGGCTCGAAGGGAGCAGTTGGTCCCGCACACTGGTTCTGAGGCTACAGTGACCCAGACTTGACTCCCCATGCCGTGTTGTCCTTGCAATAGGGGTTAGGTAGCACAGTGCAGTGCGGGTGTCGGTCGTGGGTACAGTATCGAGCACAGCGGCCGGTAGCCCCTACCCCGTCCTGTCCTAGACGACATGGTGTTGATGTGACTTCCCATCTCCTCGGTCACTCCGCTATGTCGAGCCATCATCCGGCTAACGTCGTGGGAGTGGTTGGTCGCATTAGTTGGACGTGACGTTCTATCAAGGAGATCGGTCGAGGTGGAGGCGACGGGGTTGTTACTGAGCTGGCCTCTAGCAAGGTGGAGAATCGGCAACGCGTCCGAGGCATTACGTGCGAGGCCTCGAGCAAGATGGAGAATCGGTTCCCCGTTCAAGGCCTCGAGCGAGATGGAGAATCGGTAGCCTCGGACAAGGTGGGGGTTAGCCAGTAGTTGTCTCCTGGCTTTGATTTTGATAGGGTCTAAGCGATTTTTTTGGTTGTTGCTTAGGGGACCCCTTTTTATGGTACCCGGCACTTTGATCATGGCTCTCTCTATTGGATGAATGCCTTTTATTTGAAAGTATGGGCTATCTTTATTTCTTTCGTTTATTTTATTTTCTTCATGCTCTTTGGCATGCATTTTTTTCTCTCATGCTTTTTAGCATGGATATTTTCCTTTTCTTTCTTTTGTTTTTTAGCATAGCCCATACTTACTTTTAGCACATGAAAACTTTAGAGAGCGAGACTCATGAAAATTGTAGGGAGTATTTATTTTGTTGGGTGAAAAACATGTTTTTGCGTAACTCTCAGCGTAAGAGTGAGCATTTTATTTGTGGGTGTACATGAATCTTGATCATGGATGTATGATGAGAATCTCAACATGGGTCACCAACAATTTGACAAAGCTCAATGTAAAAACAAGTAGCATATGACTAAGGTTTTGTATTTGAATTTTGTCATATGGCCTTGGTAGGTATTCAATATCACTGAGGATCTTTTCATTTTAGCATTTTTTAAATTGAAAACTCCAGATTCAAGTCTCTCCTAGAACAAAATCATAGCAAATTCTATTTGTACCATATCATAACTCGCAACAACTTAGAAAAGGAGCATGCGTTTGCAACCCATAAGTTTCCAAGTTTTTGGGATGAGACATTTTTAGCCAACAAATTCAAATCTTGGGGAATACTAAGTTACATCCTAGACAGATGAATTATAGACATAGCAATTATTCATCATTTCAGCTTAGGAGAAACTAAATATTCTTAAAACACATATGAGGAGTGGAATTCATATTTTTGTTGATTTTATCATATGTTATTTTTTGGTATTTTTAATTTTTAGATATTTTTTCAAATGCTATTAATTAAATAATTGCATTCATTGTTCAAGGGAACTAGTTCGTTAAGGAATGAGTTCATTGTTCTTGTTTCTAACAACCATCATACCTCCTTTCTTTGGCATGACTTGAACCAGGCTAACCCATTCACTATTGGGCAAAGGATAGATAATTCTAGCATGCAGAAGTTTAAGGACCTCTTTCTTAACAACTTCTCACATAGCATTGTAAATTCTCTGTTGTGGCTCCCTTAAAGGTGTGCGGTCAGGATTGATAGGGATGCGACGAGTATAGAGAGTGGGGCCAATGCCCTTGAGGTCTTGGAGTGAATAGCCTATAATGGATCTATGTCTTTCAAGAATGGTGACAAGCTTTTGTGTTTCATCTTCGGAGAGCTTGACACTGATGATCACCAGGGTTTCCCGATTATTGTGAAGAAAACATATTTCAGGCCAAGAGGGAGAGGTTTTAGCTCAATTGAAGGAGGTAATGGCTACTCATTTTTATCTAGCTCAATGGGCTCTGCTAGCTCTTCCTCTTCTTGAACAAAGTGTTCATCTTCGAGGGCAGGTTGAGCCATCTCTTCTAGAGATGCCATTAAAACTTCCTCAATGGAGTCTTGTTTAGGTTTGGGTTCCACCATCATGTTAATTGAACGGGCAACAGGAACAGCAATAGTAGAATTTCCAACCTTGAAGTCTAAACGACCTTGTAGTGGTTTTTCCTAGAGAAGTCTCATGATTGGTCTACCAATCAAGAGATGAATCGTTGAGATGTCATAAATGTCAATATCTAGACATATCCTAGAGTTATTGATTGTGACAGGAACAGTCCTTAAGACCCCATGGCTTTTAAGAATAAATCTTGATGGGCTTTGTTGAAGTTTTTGAGATGGGGTTAAGGATGTGTCGGGCTTAAGAGTTTTAGATAATGCCTTTGAAATGAAGTTTATCCCAACAGAAGAATTATAGTTCATTTTCATAGTGGACCCCTAACATGGCACAAAAGAATGGTTGATGGGGAGGTGATTCGAGCTACCTCAAGAGACAACTCTGCTTCCCTTAGACATTCATAACACATGACTAATGGGAGAGTTTTGATGTGTTCTATGTGAACAGATTCTTTGTACTGGTCAGGTATTGTAGTGTATGCCAGAGGTCTTGCTTGGACAGGCAAATTCAAGGTATTTCCATAATCATCAAAGAGATCTTCCTCAAATTCAAAGGGAAACTCTAAAGGAGATGGTTCATCATCCTTTAGTTGGTTTTGCATTCCCTTATGAGAAGGTTTTTAGCAACCAAATTATGAGAAGAATCAATTGGAACTTCTAATTCGGTTGCATGTGCCTCCTCATTGGGCTCAGGGCTTGGCTCGTCATCTTCTTTAGGGAATTCATCATAGACACCAGTGTAAGGGGTGTTTTCAAGGATTTTATCAAGGATTGCTTTCCCCTCACTAATGGTTTTATGAGAGAATGATCCTCCTGAAGAGATATCGAGAAAAAGGGTAGCTTCTTTGCTAAGGCCATAATGGAAGTGCTGTAGAAGAACATGGTCAGGCATAGACAAATTTGGGCCAAAAGTGACTAAATTTGAAAATCTTGCCCAAGCAGCTCCTAAAGTTTCCTTCTCCTTTTGTTGAAAAGTAAGAATTTCTAGATGAAGAGTGATAATCCTAGAAATCAGGAAGAAAGCAAGACAAAATTTGTCTCGAAGTTCATCCCAATCTCCATTTACACTTCTTACGGTATGAGCATACCATTGTTTGTTCCCTCTCCACAAGGCACAAACATAGTTGCTCAAATTCCTGATGGTGGACATATGGATTTTCATCTTCTTCTCTAGAGAAGGTTTGCTCCTGAACCATGGCTATGAAAGCAAGGCAAAGCTCATAGCTAGATGTAAGGATAGGATGTGATGATTGTGGAGGCTCCAACAATTCTCCCATTGGAGCAGAGAGTTTATAAATAGGAGTGGAATCCTTGTGGTGGTAAAAGAAAAATAAGGATACACGATGAACTTGGTTTGAAACTAGCACATCTACCGTTCCCCAACAATGGCGCTACAACACTTGTTAGTATTTTTTAATGCAAACAGAATAGTCTGCAAGCGCATGGATACCACTATAGATTTCACCTGGTAGTATTCCAAGGTATCGATTTCCATGGGGAACACGAAGTGTACTAATCAATGATCAAGGTCACCCAAGGATAAAGTTAGATAAATGTTTCTATGGGTAGAGAGGAATTTCCTAAGGTTTCTCTTGCTGATCTAAGAATCAAGGTTACTTTAAGGTTTACATACTTTGGGACATCAGAACACTAGCCTAATACTAAGATGAGAAAGGAGCAAGAAAGTTCAGACTACGGTCCTACAAACACCAACCTGAATGTGGTGGACTACGTCGACCGTCAGGGCTGTCACCCCCTAGGGCTACCACAACTATCCGTAGGGCTATGTGCAATTCTGGGTAATCGCAAGACTAAGCACCATGCCTACTCTATTGATTACTACTCTAGTTTTGCAAAGACTAGAGCACTTGATGCAAGTAGGAATCCAATAAATAACTTAAAGTAAATACTAAAGTTAAGTAAATAAAGAACTTAGGAATAATAATTGAAGAACCTAGAGATTACTCAAGGATGAATTAGATCTATAGAAGTACAAAGTCGAGGAAGATCTGATAGACCTAGCTCTCCTCCTTAGTTATCTCCTCTTCTCTCTCCCTATTTTCTATATTACAACTAGATGAGAATCATCTAGAGGGACACTACTGCAAAGTGTATGAAATAATGAAGCTCTAAAGCGTAGGGTGCCTTTCTGGAGGAGGTATGGGGGCCTTTTATAGGAGACACCAGGGGTCCTATGGGCCCATGAATCCATGGCAACATCAAATCTGAGCCCTTGATATGAACCAACCTTGAGCAATGGCGGAGATGGACTATCAAAGGCGGTGGGGAACCGACGTAAAAAAGAAGGGCCTGACAGGGAGGACATGACACCCATGCATATGACCATATTTGGTGCATGGTATGGAGGGTTAGGAGGCCAGCAAGGGTGTCCAAGTCAAGAAGGGGGCCCGAGGCTAATTCTGTTCGAATCTCCGAGGTGGAGGCCCAAAGCAACTAAAGTTCGAGCCCATCTCGGAGTCCAGGAGCAGCACGTACTAAAAAACGATGCCCAGGTCACATATAGTGTCCGTTTTGGGCGATCTTTATATGGATGGAAAGATAATTTCATGGAGCTTCCAATGGTACCAGTCCCACCTTAAAATTCGATTGGAGTCAACAGAAATCGTAGAAACAAGTGGACATCCAGAATCTGTCAGGGTGTTGCTCCACCATCGGTGACAACTTAATTTAGAGGTGAGCTCGATCTTAAGTGATCCTTTTCATACTTTTGAGAATAGAATGCTACCTAATGATGTTATATTAATTAGGAACATTGGGGAGTGTCATGAGGGACTTAGAGGAAGAGGTGGAGGTGATGATGACCAGAAAGGACGTCCAACAGAAATCGGAGGCCTGGTCCAACATGATTTCGAGTCTGCCTCGGCCTCTAGGACCAGTCTGCCTTAAACTGGTCACCTAGGACGCATCCAGACTCCGTTTTTGATGATTCACATATGGTTGGAAAGCTAATTTGATAAGGAAGCCAACCCAAGTGGTCTCACATCAAAATCCCTTAAGAATCAATGGAAATTGTCGAAACAAGTCAGCGTGCAGAATCTGCCAGGGTGCTGCGACACCGTCTTTTGGTCCGTTGGACCGTGTATCGTGTTTGGGCCCATTAGGGGGGCACGTCCAGGGTAGGTGATGACCCTAAGACCTTTATAATCATACACTGCTGCCACTATTAGGTTTTGGGTTTTGCTAGGTTTTGCTTAGATTAATCGGTCAAGACAGTTTCGCCGTTCATCGGTTTGTGAGACCCCAACTTCGTGAGATTAATCTTTCATCTACAATTTGGTTGCTTTCTTTCTTGTTCTTGCTTGTGTTCTTCATTGTGCAGGCAAGGATTAGCCTTCTTGGCGAGGTCAACCGGATACATGTCTCGGTTGATAACTAGAGGAGTTGTGGTGCTAAGATTGCAGGGTTCGATCTTTCGATCTGAAGCCGGATCGGTGTGTCATTCTCCGCCACAACGATAGTTACCTATACCAGACGGAAGATTGGGATCCCCATTTCCATTAAGTAGTAATCAGAGCTTCAGGTATTACCGTCAGGTTTATCATTACCCTAGTTTTATTTTGTCTTTGTCCTATAAATCCCAAAAATTGCCCAATAAAAATATTTGTGTTAATCTTTGTTTTCTCCTTATCCTATCACCCGTTGTGTTGTTGCAATATTTTAATTTCAGTTTGCTTTATTGAATGGTCGTCCCTCGCATGTCATCGTTTCACCATGTTTAGGTCTCATTCATATCTGGTTCCTGGTTCACGCTTTGAGTTTGCTAGTCAGCATATTTTTTGCAAAAGAAGTTTACTTGGTTAGAGAGTCCTATAATCTTCTTGACTCTACGTTGAAGTTTCCAATCTGCTAATGCACTAATTAAAAACTAGGAGGCATTTTTAGAAAAAGCATAGCAAGAAGCCTGCCTCACATTTGCTAGTAACTCTACATTCAGTGCTGGAAGCTTTGGACTGCCTATAACCTTGTGTTTGAGCAGCGTAGTTCAACCTGTCCCATTGCATAAAATCTTCTAGCTGTTCCTTGCCTATAGAGTGCAGTTTGTTGTTAGGTTGAGTTGTAATATATTGCTACAGTTTGGGTACTCTGGTTGAAAAAAAAGAATAAAAGGCAAAGGTGCAAAAAAAAGCCGCACCCTAAAAAAGAGAAAAAAGAGCAAGAAAAAAAAGAAAGTGAAAAAAAAACAATTTAGAAGTTCTTGCATCCTTTGAGTTTTTGTGCCGAGCTCTACTGTTGCTTCCTTGAACTAGGTCTAGGACGAGTTTAGGCCGACAACATAGACTAGCTTGGGACTACTTTTCAATCTTGCAATTTTTGAGTTAAATTATTGCTATTCCTTGCTACCATATTTTAAGCCTCCCAAGCTCCACATATATACTTCAGATCAGTACAGATAAAGGCCCTTGCAATCTCGGTACCACTGCCTCACAGATATCACGAACCAGCCGCCGGTTGTACCATCCACTGCATGCGTTGGTAAGAACTTTGTAAGAGCTTGGTATGAGCTTCCACTTGCTATGAAAAGTGACACCACTTCAACCACATAGTCATTTGATAGGAATAATACTTTTGTGTTGTCTTTTGCTGTCTTCTAACAATGACAGGTTATTCATATCCACCGACTTATGATGGTATAGGTGCTGATGAGTACATGGAGTGGGAAATTACCATAGATAACATATTTGCTACTCGCTTTATGTGTCCAAGGAGGAAGGTAAAAAATGCAGCTAGTGTTTTGCGACATTCTGCTTTATCTTGGTGGGAGTCTTTAGATCCTTCTGATAAACCTCAAACTTGGAATGATATGAAACTCCTTATGCGAGAAACCTTTGTTAATCCACCTCCTATTTTGACTTCATATGCTGAGGTGCACCATTTAGAGGAAGAGTCTGTTGTTATTCCCCTTGCTATGACTAACCTTCTGTAGGATAATGTCCATAAGCGAGAGGATGACATGGAAGAAAATGAGGAGCTCACAACCTCGTATGTAAATTTAGAACCATCACTTCACAATGCACCTATTACTCCTGCTAAGAACACAGGTAATGCTCATAGTGCTACACTCACAGAAGGTGAGAAATGTTTTAATGTACTAAATTTTTCCACAAACTATGCTATCATAGAGCAATTGTTAGTGGAACCCTCTCTTGATTTATCTCTATCCCATGATGATCAGCTTGAAGTTCCTTATGATAAAGATGAATTGGTTGATGATGCTTCAGTTTTACATGTTTTGGAACCAGTCACTTGTGCTGAAAATAAACATGTTATTCATATTGCTAATAAAACTGATGAGTTTGAACTATTGTCTTCATTACATACTTTGGGTTACATTGAATTTGATGTTTTGTGTAACGTAGATTGTTTGGAGGAGAGCCTTTTTAATATGCTGATTTGCCTTGGTTTTCTAAAGACACATATCATGTTATTGGCAAATATAACAACAAGGCACAATATATGATACATCGAGTATACATTCGTAGTAATATGAATTTTCCTTTTGTTGTACAAGGTTATGATTGTTTAGAGGGCAGCCATAATAATACAAACATTTTCTCATGTTCCTCAAAGAAACAAGTTCACTTCCAAGAAGGGGAGCATTGTTGGTTGCTACCTATGTCTGCTAGACCATCTATTCCTGCATTGTCTTTGATTAGTTCTAATCTTTTGCAGGATAGTGTTGACAAAGATCGTGTGCATTTGGATCATGGAGTCTACATGCTTGCTAAAATTTTTATGCGAGATGACATGCTAGAAACTTGGAAACATGGTCGCGTTCCTTTTCATAATTATTTTAGTTCCCTTTGTCTTTGCAACCTTGTTCTCCTTTATGTTGTGCAGGATCAGTTTCACGCACAATCGACGCTGAGGACGGCTTTTCATCAAGAAGGGGAGGATGATGAGGACATGACACCCATGCATATGACCATATTTGGCACATGGTATGGAGGGTTAGGAGGCCAGCAAGGGTGTCCAAGTCAAGAAGGAGGCCCAAGGCTAATTCGGTTCGAGTCTCTGAGGTGGAGGCCCAAAGCAACTAAAGTTCGAGCCCGTCTCGGAGTCCAGGAGCAGCACATACTAAAAATGATGCCTAGGGCGCATATAGTGTCTGTTTTGGGCGTTCTTTATATGGATGGAAAGATAATTTCATGGAGCTTCCAATGGCACTAGTCCCACCATAAAATTCGAACGGAGTCAACTGGAATCATAGAAACAAGTGGACGTCCAAAATCTGTCAGGGTGCTACTCCACCGTCGGCGACAACTTAATTTAGAGGTGAGCTCGATCTTAAGTGATCCTTTTCATACTTTTGAGAATAGATTACTACGTAATGATGTTATATTAATTAGGAACATTGGAGAGTGTCATGAGGGACTTAGAGGAAGAGGTGGAGGCGATGATGACCAGCAAGGACGTCCAACAGAAACCGGAGGCCCAGTCCAACATGATTTCGAGTCTGCCTCGGCCTCCAGGACCAGTCTGCCTTAAACTGGTCACCCAGGACGTATTCGGACTCCGTTTTCAACCATCCACATATGGTTGGAAAGCTAATTTGATAAGGAAGTCAATCCAAGTGGTCTTACATCAAAAGCCCTTCAGGATCAATAGGAATCATCGAAACAATTCAGCCTCCAGAATCTGCCAGGGTGCTGTGATACCGTCTTTTGGTGTGTTGGACCGTGTATCGTGTTTGGGCCCATTAGGGGGCGCGTCTAGGGTAGGTGACGACCCTAAGACCTTTATAATCATACGCCGCTGCCTGTCGATGAAATATGGTCGGCAGTCTACCTAGGGGTATGCCCAAGGTAGTAGATTGTCGGCAGATAGATGCGCAAGCCACAAACAAGATGGTGACGCAAGATAGACACGAGGTTTTATCCAGGTTCGGCCGCCAAGAAGGCGTAATACCTATATCCTGTGTCTGATTGTATTGCTGTATGTCAATGAGAGTTGTTTTTTAGAGGGGTCCCCAGCCCACCTTATATAGTCCGGGGGGTAGGGTTACAGATCTGGAAACTAATCCTAGCCAGTTACAATTGCCATAGGTGGCCGGATGAGGATTCCTATTCTAACCGACCAAGATCTTGCTTGATCGCCAAATCTATCTTGACTCCTTGCGCGGGACTCCAAACAGGTTGGCAGGGCCGCGTGTCATCTTTTGGTGGACCAGACCCTCTGATCCGGGCTGGCCCAAGCCTAGCCGTAAGGGTATAGGGGTTAATACCCCCACACCTAGTCCACGAGCACCATGTATTATGCTGCGACACACCATTTTAACCTTCTCCGAACAGTGAGGCTTGAATTCTTGATGTCTCTGACCACCATTGTCGCCGGAGAAGTAGGTTGTCCGAAGAATATATAGTGCTCTTAAGAAGAAAGAAAAATATTTCCATCCTAGGAAGTGTGCCCACTTGTATTTCTGAAAAGAAATGTAAGTGCGTCTTGAAGCGTAGCGTCCTTGATCATCAGAGGCGTAGGGGTTGAAAAACAAACACATTCACCACAAGGTGAAGTGTGCCCACTTAGTCCTCGAGCCTGGTAGTAGGTGACGTAGGCACGTGATGCCAGGGTCCAAAAAAATTCCTAGTTAAGTTAAGAATCCAATTGTCGTACAGGCGATACAAAATGCACCGACAGGTGCATCGTACCGATGTAGTCCCCGAGCTTGCTAGAAGGCAAGGTATGAGCCTTGTAGCAAGGTCTAAGTAAATGTCTCTCAACTGTATGTGAGTACAAATCACATGTAGCCGAGGAGAGCAGTCTCCGAGCAGTGGTCAGGACAGTTCCTGAGCACGATAGTAATCCTGACAATCAATCAAAACGTAGGGGTCGATTAAATAAACACATTCACCGCCAGGTGAAGTATGCCCACTTAGTCCTTGAGCCTAGTAGTAGGTGATGCAGGCACATGGTGCCAGGGTCTAAAAAGAATTCCCAGTTAAGTTGAGAATCCAATCGTTGTACAGGCGATACAAAATACACCGGCAGGTGCATCATACCGATGTAGTCCCCGAGCTTGCTGGAAGGCAAGGTAAGAGCCTTGTAGCAAGGTCTAAGTAAATGTCTCTCAACTGTATGTGAGTACAAATCACATGTAGCCAAGGAGAGTGGTCTCCGAGCAGTGGTCAGGATAGTTCCCGAGCATGGTAGTGGTCGGGGCATTCCCTGAGCACGGTAGTGGTCTGGGCAGTTCCCGAGCACGGTAGTGGTCGGAGCAGTCCCCAAGCACGACAATGGTCAGAGCAGTCCTCGAGCACGACAGTGGTTGGAGCAGTCCCTGAGCACGATAGTGGTCTGGACCATCTCTGAGCACGAGACATGCAGCGAAGAAACAAATATCGCTTGTACTATTATTTGGTGTATTTATTTATCTTCTTACTTTGTCAAGTCCAATCTGACACGTCTGGTCAAAAAAGCAGATGGGTATAGCATGTCATACTGCCTTCTTGTCCTTTCAAGCAAACAGTCGCTTGGCACCTATAAAGAGGTGCGTCAGTGTGGGCCCTCTCACACTAGCAACGAAGAGGCGCGTACACTGGTAACGAAGGGGCACATATATTGGCATAGATCTTGAGGTTGTGAAAAGAACCATCTGTGGCACATGCGCACGTCTCCCTAGAATCTCAGGTAGACAAAATAGCAGAACTCTTGGTTATTTATAATATAGAACTGGTAAGTTACTTTTTACTGATCCCCATTACCATTCGCCACCGCAGCCTTCTTCTTCCTCTTGCCAACCCTAATACCTCCGATATCATCACCAATCACCCCTCCACCGTATCCACCTCCTTAGCAAGGGTAGATTCATGGAGAAGAGTGACGCCTAGAAGAAAGTCAGAGTCATGGCGAAGGAGTGGTGGAAGTTAAGAAGCAACGAGCAGACCATCGAAGACCTCGTCATCATGGGAGTACTCCACAACAAGGCACTCACAGGATGGCGCGTGCCGAAAGGAGAAGGGTACCCCGATCCACAACCAGGTGAGATTATGGTTTTTTGAAGATTTCTTCAAGTGGGGTTTTGGGGTTCCAGTGCACCATTTCCTTCAGGGGCTCTGTTTGTATTATGAGATTGGGATTTGCAATCTACATCCCAACTCGATTCTTCATGTCTCCACCTTCATCCATCTTTGCAAAGCATATGGTGGCTTCCAGCCCCATTTTGACTTCTTTCACCATCTTTTCTGTCTATGGAAGAAAGGAAGCGGCGGCTCAAAGATAGTCGGAGGTGTGTACCTCCATCTATGTGACAGGATGAAGGCCTAGTACTTGCACTACCCTTGGAACACATTGCTAGACGACTGGTACAAGAAGTGGTTCTACATCCACGAAGAGCCAAACATGATCACATTGTGCGACGTGGGGTTCATTCCGAAGAAGAAGAACAGCTGGTTAGAGAAGCCCAAGCACTTGGAACAGATCTCAGAATTTCTTGGGATGATCCCATGGAAGAAATTGGACGGTCCAAGCATGGTCGGGAACTTCATCAACCGAAGGATCCAGCCCTGCTAGAGGAGGGTACATCCCGGCTACGAGTACCAAGGTAGCGTAGACCCAACGAGGACTAGGCAAGAGGCACTTGACAAGATAGAAGTCAAAGCCAGGATTAGAGAGCTATTCAACTTAGCTGATCCAAATTATGTCAGGTTGAGTGACATCGAGCACGCTTTCAAGCTGGCCTGACCTCCCCCAAAGGTAAACTATGCTGCCTTGTACCCATAGAGTTATGTTGTAACAGAAACTTATTGTGTTATCGCCTTTATGTTTCCCAGATTAATGGTCATGATAGAGTAGCAGTGTTCATGTCTCCACCCCCTGGTGTGGATTGGCCACAAGTTGCCGGCCCAACCGCCCAGACCAGCGCTGGGATCGAAGACGTCGACTAGGCCGTACTCAGAGTTGGGGAGGAGGCAACGTCCAGGGCTACTAGTAAGCGGTTGGCGGCCAGCAAGTGTTGTCAGGCCATCTTTACATTGTCAAATGATGAAACAGAGGATGCAGACATCTTTTGACTCATCCCTTGAAAGAGGAGGAGACAACTAGAGTCGACAGAGCAGGGTGGCTCTTCTGTGCCAGTGGGACTCGCATCGCTGACCACTGCAATGCAGAGGACAAGCGGCAAAGGGGTCGAGCATCAAGCCCCGGCACCGGTACTGGTCGTAGAAAGAGACCCGGTAGCACCCGCAGAGCACGCGGAGCCAGCATGGCCAAAGAGACGTGCCTTCGCCACATCATTCCATGCTTCCAAGCTATAAGTATTTGTAACCTTGATGTAAGCTTACAATTTATATTGAATACTATTGTCTTCTGAACTTATCTCTGATATATTAGGTCGGCGTCCACCAAAAATCCCAACCAACTAGCCAGGTGCGGCATGGCTCCGCCAGCAATCCCAGAGAAAACTGCCTAGCAGCCAGCTATGGAAGAACCTATAGTAGAAAGTCTGCCAGAGCCTCAGCAGACGAGCGGCCAGACAATAGTCCCTGAGCAGGTGGTCGAGGGGAGAGCCGAGCCAAGTATAGGTGCTCCGAGCACTAACCCTACTAAGGGGGACACGTCAGCACCAAGGGTAATAGACCAAACCATGGAGCAGCAGCTGGAGGTGGCATAGAGCATGTTTGCCGATGCTATGGCCCGTGGGAAAGCCATAGTAATCATAGAGGCTGCAAACTCCAGACCAGCGCCGCTACCCAAACAAGAGGCCGAAGAGGACGAAGTAGAGGAGGTCCTTAGCTGTCCCTAGGACAAATGACAACATGTATATGTGTCGCGCTGGTCGAACAACTAATGGGTTGTTCATGAAGAAATCCTAGAGGTCGAAGAGACCATGAAAGTTGAATGAGCGGCAAAACGATTGGTGACAGAAGTCCAAGTATGTTTTGCATGACCACTTGATCCTGCTATCCAGTCAAACTTGTCTGACTTAGCTTTTGTACATGCAGGACTTCATGAAGACCACAAGGTACCGAAAGAAGTGCTTCGACCAGATTGAGGGGATCACAGCAAGCAATAGAGAACTAGCGGTCGAGGTGGAACGCTTGCGCCACCAACTTGAAGCCACCAACTAGGAGAGGATGGAGCAAGAGGCATAGAACCAGAACCTGGTCATCCAGCTCAGTAACAAAGAGCAGGAAAAAACAAGTAAGTTGTCACTTTATCACAACAAGTGCATGACGCGTGTTGTTGCATTGTTGGTAGTAATAGCTGTAGTGCAGGCTTAGAAGCCGAAGTAGTCCATCTCCAAGAGGAGAATAGCCGTGTGGCCATAGAGTGTGGTCGCCTAATAGAGGACAACAAGAAACTGGCGCACGACCAGTCGCAACTCTGGGATCACACAACCAAGATGAAGGAGGAACTGAAAAGTAAGTGTTCCAGACCACCTTGCTCATTTTATTGCCTGCGTTATCTTGTCATGGTGTGACATTTTAATGTCTTGTGCGGTTTGTAGTTTTGAAAGTCAATGCCAAGAAGCATCTTGAAACCGTGATGAAAGATCATGATGGCTGGAAGGTGCGATGCCTAGAGATCACCGAGGATCGGGACACATGGAAGAACCGGTGCCAGGAAGTGGCAACTGGCATTTTGCCCGTCCTCAACCTTATTGACCCAATGCTTACAGAGGAAGTGCTAAGGACGCCATAGCTCGGACTGGTCGAGAGATGCCAAAAGGCATGGGAATGGTTCCAAGAGTTCGTGAAGGAGGCGGGTGAGTACATAGGCGCACATGTGCTAAGCATGGTGTGTGCCCACTACCCCCTGATCAATCTCAAGTGCCTAGAGGCTGGGTACCCGAAGGAGGTAGATCCAGACAAGGCTGAGGAGCTTCGGATGACCCAGCTAGACCTGTCTTCAAAGATAATTGGTGACATTAACCTGTGTGGAGGTGGGACAGCACCTATACAGGGTACGCCATCAACAAGCCAGCTAGAAATGCCATCAGTTGTGAGCCAACCAGTGAAGCCTATGGTCTCGACTAGCCAGGCATCGGCGGGGCCATCCTCTTCAGCTCGATCAGTACAAGAGTCCCTAAGACTCGAGCGGGATGTCAGAAGTAGCGAGCAGCAGGTGTTGTGTGCCCCAACCAGCCAACAAGATAGGCTAGAGCTATAGAAGAAGGATGTAGTTGTGTTATTGTAAACTTGTACCTCTTCAGGCAAGCTTGTAATAACGTAACTGTATATCATTATAAGCTTATTTGTTTTGTATAAAACGTATTTAAGCTTGAAACTCATGTTGGTGTAACTAAGTGAGAACATGTTAGCGTTCTATTTAGTTGTACCAGTTTACTCGACATGTCATCCTAAAAAGTTTGTATGGCCCTAATTTGGCATGTGGTCGGAGTGTGAGGTGCGTGACCTGTGCACACGTAGACGTGAACAAGTCAAACCAGGGGGGACCTGCCGATCACTCGTAGCGTAGAGAGCGGATCCCATGCACACGTTGGGAGGAACTAGAGACAGGGCCTGCTCCAAAAACCCGGGGAGGAATGGTGGTCGGCTTTGACTGGCTAAGTTAGAATAACCATAAAATTTGAAGTGACACAATCATAGTGGTTGGAGAAATCATAATAGCTTTATTGAATTAAATTGAAAGTACAAGAGGAGTACATATCTCAGTAGTTAAGCATATAAACACCTAGGCTTGTTGATGTGCCATGAATTTGGTATGTCCGTACCGTCTAGGTGAGCTAACCTGTAAGACGTTGGTCGTGTGACTTCCTTGATCATGAAGGGCCCTTCCCATGGAGTTGCGAGTTTATGGACACCAGCCTGATTCGTCTTCCACTTCAGGACCAAGTCCCAGACCATGAAGAACCGCTCTTTAACATTCTTGTTGTAGTACCTGTGCAAAACATCAAGGTATTTGGCTGTACATACGCAAGAATCGAGCCACTTCTCTTCTGCACTATTCACTTCTAGATCCTGCACTTTGTTGACCTTGCCTTCGTCGAAGTTCTTGACCCATGCTGATCTGAAAGCTATATCTGCTGGGAGGACTGCCTCAGCACCATAAACCATAAAGTATGGTGAGATGCTGGTGTTACGACTGGACTAGGTTCTGAGGCCCTAGACCATGGCTGGTAACTCTTTGATCCATCTTCCAGGAGCTTTGTCATTTTCTCTGTACATCCTCTTCTTCAATGCATCCAAAATCATACCATTTGCCCGCTTGACCTATCCATTAGCTCTAGGGTGTGCCACCGAGACGTATTTTACTACTATGCTCCTTTCATCGCAGAAGTCCCAAAAAGCGTTCCCGGTGAACTGAGTACCCAGATCAGTGATGATGCTGTTGGGTATGCTAAAGCAGTGGATGACCTGGTCGAGGAACATGACAGCCTTTTCTGAGGATGCCTGTACCAGAGGCATGTACTCTATCCACTTAGAAAATTTGTCGATCAGAACAAAGACACATATAAATTTCCCAGGAGCCGGTTTGAAGGGCCCGATCATATCCAGTCCCCAGCATGCGAAGGGCCAAGAGGCTAGTATTGTCTGGATCTCATGTGCTGGTATGTGGATTCTCTTGGCGAAGAACTGACAACCCTCATAGTGCTGGACTAGCTTCTCTACATCAGCTACCATCGACGACCAATAGAACCCTGCTCGAAAAGCCTTGCCGACCAGCATTCTCGAGGCCGCGTGGTTGCCATAGGAGCCAGAGTGGATTTGGTCCAGGAGATGTTCGCCATCCTCCTAGGTTATACACTTCATCAAGATTTCCTCCTTTGCGTTCTTGTGCCATAACTTGCCATCGATGAGCAGATACTGCTTACTGCGACTCATCAGGCGCTCGTTTTCTATCCGATCAGTGTAACTGCTGCCATTTGTTAGGTACTTGATGAAAGGTACTCTCGAGTCGGGCTCATGAGTGGTCAGAGGTGGCTCAGTGGTGCTCGACGCCGAAACCGTAGCCACCAATTACTTGTCTAGAGGCTTGTCAACCATGGGATCTTCCTCCTCGATGGAAGGCATGAGCAGGTCTTGGACGAATACGCCATGTGGGACTTTGGCTTGGGATGATCCTAACTTTGACAGCGCATCTGCTGCTTGATTTTTGTCCTGAACCACGTGTGTGTACTCGATGCCATAAAACCTGCCTTCCATCTTTCTAATAGATTTGTAGTATGCATTCATCCTTTCGCTGGTCGTGTCCCAGTCCTTGTTGAGTTGGTTGATGACTAGAGCCGAGTCTCCATAGACATAGAGACGTTTAACACCGAGCTCGACCGCAATGCGTAAGCCATGTAGGCATGCTTCGTATTCAGCAGCATTATTAGATGCTGGGAAATAAATCCTGAGGATGTACCAGAGCTGCTCCTTGGATGGTGACATGAAAAGGACTCCTGCTCCTATGCCGTCGATGTTGAGAGAGCTATCGAAGTACATCTTCCAATACTCGTCGGGCCCCTAAGAGGCAGGCGTGCTTAAGTCTTTCCACTCGATGATGAAATCGACGAGTGTCTGAGACTTGATTGTAGTACGGCTTGCGAATTCCAAGGAGAAGGGGCATAGCTCCATTGCCCATTTGACGATGCGCCCATTCGCATCCTTGTTGCTAATGATGTCTCGTAGAGGGTACTCAGTCATGACCACCACATGATATCTATCGAAGTAATGTTTCAACTTTTGGGATGTTATTAGTATGGCGTAGATTAATTTCTGAATCTGTGGGTACCTGGTCTTGGATTCATTGAGCACCTCACTGATGAAATAGATTGGTCGCTGTACCTTGTAGACGTGGCTGGGCTCATCATGCTCAACCACCATGGTAGTGGAGACCACTCGATTAGTCACCGCAATGTAAAGCAGGAGTGTTTCATCTTCTCTAGGAGTAGTGAGGACCGGAGGTGACATAAGGTATTGTTTCAGCTATGTGAAGGCAGTGTCTGCTTCCTCCGACCAATCAAACTTCTCGAATGCTTTCAGTGTGTCATTCTCCACCACAACGATAGTTACCTATGCTTGACGGAAGATTAGGATCCCTGTTTCCATTAGGACCCATAGGTCGGCCAGCCTAGTGGTGGGGCCAGCTAGCCCCCTAGTCAGCCTCTTGGCTCAATCTTCGTTGGTAAGTCTTCTATGGTGATTCTAGAACCTTCCAAGTCGGTTTCATCGTGGTTGGTCATGATTTGCCCTGACTATTAGGTCCACCTTGCCTATTTTCTGGATAAATCCCCCTGCATTCATAGATTTACCAAAACTTGTGAAATTTATTAGTTTAAACCCCTAGACCTATGTTTAGTGATGGAATTAAGTATATATGTAAGATATGTTGATGGCTTATGATTGACATTAATGGCCATCAATAGCTACGTGTGAACGACCAGGTACAAAACATGACCTGGCAAGGATATACCAGAAGTATGGTGAACTCCTTCGCAGCTAAATTGGGCATTTCTCAGAAATAAGGAACTACATCCCCAACATCCTTGAATCTGAAGGTATCTCAGCCTTCGTCAACGGGCTCTATCACCACGATGAGCTCCGCACAAAGTTCAATCGGAAGCCACCAAAGACGATCAACGAGATGTTCTAGACGGCCAATCAGTATGCTGAAGCTAAGGAGGCCGATTAGGACCATAGGGAGGACATTGCTTAGGTTCCTTAGCCCGATCACCCAATACGTTGCAACAATGATCATCACGAAGAACGATGCTATGACAACCGCGACCACCGCCATGATGACAAGTTGAAAAGCTCGAGGGCCGGGCAATTTTGTTGACGTCGATCAGATAATGTCATATGCCACCAACTAGACATTCTGTCTAAAGATAACTACCCTTCCTATATCTGCATTTAATAAAGTTTTCTCCTCATTGTCTCTCCAATTATTGTTTCTCCATTTATTTTCCATATTAAATATATTTAAGATACTCCACAAGTTCTCCGTGTTTAATATCTTTAAGATACTCCATTCATTCTCCACCAACTCACCAATCAGCCACATCCTCACTTGTGTTACCCAGAAGCAACCCTATTCTCGATCTCACACCTACACATGCATGGGCCCCAGCGCTCTGTGTTATGGGCAGTCGGCAGCGGCTCTTCGGCAATGCTTGTACTCTTACATGTAAACAGGTGCCAATCACTCTAAGCTATGGGGTATGGGCTAGTCAGGGCAAGTGATGTGATAAAGGACCAACTAGAAGGAAAACACTCACATTGAAAATATGAACACACTCAAAATAAACATAATGTTTCTACACCACTGCTCAGTGAGCTAAAGGATCCTTTCATAAGTTTATCATAATCCACTCCATCTTGTTTTTCTTCTTTGCCAAATGGGTCCAGATCATTGGCTAGCTTGATCGCCAACTCTATCGCTTCTTCTTCAAGCATCGCGATCTCCTTGGTGGTCATCCCTCAGGCGAAATCTCCATCAATCACCTCCAACCGACTAGTTAAACTAGTCGGATACCTATTTTTCACTGGTCGACTTCAAGTTAAACTGCTCGGACAACAATAAGATGGCATTGCTCAGCAGATACAATAGGCTCGTGGATTGGTTGCTTAGCAAGTCTAGGCTATCAGATAGCTTGATCGCTAGCTCTAACTACTCTTGTGAAGCTAAAATTCTCAGAAGGAAAATTCACCTGCTGGCTTACTATGTTTCGGGGGTGTTGCATGGCATGTGTGCTATCAAGCTGCTCCATGCTGTTCGGATCAGGGTGCTGATGGGCGGCACATCGGGGGCCTTGAAAAGTACATGGCAGATGACATTGGCTAGTTCACGTATCAATACTGGAATATCCCACTTGAGCAAGTTCAAGGCCTGCTAACCAGTTAAATTGGTTGGTTGTTTATTTTCTTCGATGGACTATAAGTTAAACTGGTTAGATTACCAGTTAAACTAGCCAGCTTTGAGTTCAATTGGTCGGACAGCATCAAGATGACGCTGCTTACTCCATTGATCTCGCAAAATATTTTCACTTGATTTCTTTGACCTTGCTATAAGATGTTTTCTCCATCTTCTAGCAGGCTCGGGGACTAAGTGTATACACTTCACCTTGCAATGAGTGTACTATTTTTACTACTTCTCATCTAAGCTGGGGACTGGAGTCTTCGATTTTTTGACCCTAGCACTATGTGAATTATTCACCTATCGCCAGGCTTAGGGACTAAGTAGTTACACTTCACTTGGTGGTGAATGTAGTCCTTTTTTTCCTAATTTACCCTCCTTATTGACTAAGTCATGGATGGTAATCGTTCGACCTCACAAACATAGTCTAACTGGCTACACTTCATCTGAGGTGAAGAATTTTCAAAATTAATCTCAAGCCCCTTACATCCTTCTTGCAAGCCTTACTTGAGTAAGTCCGATGCCTAGAGACCAGTTAAACTGGTTGGTCACCCATTTTCATTAGACGAATTACCTGTTGAACTAATCAATCATCCATTTTCATTGGACGAATTACTAGTTAAACTGGTTAGCTTCAAGTTAAACTACTCGAACATGATAAAATGGTGTTGCTCAGTGGATACAAAGCGCTCGGGGACTAGCTATGGGGGATATACCCCAGGTACCACAAGATGGTAGAAGCTAGGACTCTTATGGAAATTGTAATACAAATAGAATACCTTCCACATAGCCAACTAGGATACTTTCCTTGTAACCCTACCACTCTAGAGTATATAAGGAGGGGCAGGGATCCCCTAGTCGACATGGTAATCTAGATCTAGATGCAAATCCTGGGCTTAGCTTAGAGTTATCTCAATCAATACAAACCAACAGAGCATAGAACGTAGGGTTTTATGTCATCTTGGTGGCCTGAACCTGTATAAATCTTGTGTCTTGTATCTTTGTTACCATCTAGTTCTTGATCACGCTCACCTCTACCACACAATCTACCATCATGGGTCTACCCCTTAGTGGACTACCAACCATATATCATCAACACCAGCCCAACCTATGGGCTGGCTAGCCTATGGGGCCCACCTATCGGCTTCTCCTTCATATGACGGTTTCCCACCGCCTCTAAGGTTCAATCTACGCCATGGATCTAGGTCGGTTCGATTTGAGAGTCTAGATTCAGCGTTGCCACAAATTCATGGGCCCATAGGATGCCTGGTGCCCCCTATAAAAGGACGCTCCTACCTCCTCTAGAAGGTGATCATCTACAATCTAATCAAGAGCCATCACAATTATCCAAGAAGATCAACCAGAGAATAGGATGGATCTCCTATACCTCAAAGCTTTAGTATAGTCTAGTTAGTAAGATCCAAGTAGAGTTGAGCTACTGCTCATGACTCTAGATTCATTATTTGGTGGCTTGGTAAAGCCATTGTATCCTTTATGTTTCATATCTTGTTCATGACTTTATGCTTAATCTATATTATGTTTCTATCTATCATGTTCTTAGTTTACTTTGGTAGTATGCTTGATATAGTCATAGTAAACACTAAGTTTATGCATAGGATTGCAAAGCACTTAGCTTAGTACTCGAGTGGGTTAAGTGGTCGACATTGTATAATCATGGTGCTTATATGTTGTTTACCTGCGGACACACCATACATTCTAGATCATGTGGTAGATCGCAAGGGTGAAGCCTCGTTGAGTCCTTTGTAGTCCACCTCCTGTTTGTAGGTCAAGTATGACCTAGTTGCGATGGCAGTCATGCTCTGTTCTTGATCTTCCTTAGTAATGTCCCTTGTGCATAGATGAAGAGTTAATTATGATATAGAAGACAGTTTACATGCCTTTGTAAATATGGACTTGAAATATAGGAATGACTTAGAAATCTTTCTCTTTTGTATTATTACTTAGTCTAGCTATACTATATTTATGAGTATCTATTCCTATCTCTAAATTGTTATCATTGCCATGCACTTATCATTATATATATTTTAGCTTACCCCTATTTAGAGTAAGTGTTTAGTTAATGATTCCATCATAAGTATAATATTTATCAATATCTCTAGCCATCGCTCCTCCCTGTGGTAAAATATAAATAACGATACCTGGAATACTTCCTGTGAAGTGTTACAATGGTATATATGTGCTCTTGCAGAATTCCATATCTTTCTAAGACACTTTTTATTACCATAAACATTTCTAGTGTTGTTGCTTTTAGTAGCAATGCTAAGAAATGTCAACAATCATTTCTAGCGCTGTTGCCGGTAAGGGCATAGGCTAAAAGAGAATTGATCAAATAATACTTATTGATGATATCATAACTATGCACCACTGCTCTAGCAGGCTTACCCTTATTTTTATTTGTTCATATCTTATACAGGGTATTGCAAGACTGGTTTTGATTCAGAAGCTTATACTCAAAAGAATAACACAAAGCTCATTAGGCCAAGCTTCCTAATCAAAATCAAACCAATCAAGAGGCACCTTGACACCCGTTTTAGAAGCTATGGCTAACCAAATGCTACGAGAGTTCTCTGCTCCAAGCACGAAAAACATTCGCACTAGACCAACACTCAAAACCAAGAACATTTAGTTCGAACTCAAGCCAAGCCTCATCAACATGGTGCAAGCTAGCCCATTCAGCGGAAAGGCACATGGAGACGCTAGTGCTCATCTCCAGAATTTCCTAGAAATTAGTAGCACAGTTACAATAAAGGATGTCACCCAAGATATCATACTACTTCACATATTTCCATTTTCTCTTTTGGGAAAGGCGAAGCAGTGGTTCTATGCCAACAAAGATGACATTGACACATGGCAAAGTGCTCAAAAACCTTTCTTGCAAAAATTTTCCCTATAGGCAAAACCAATGCCCTACGAGAAAAATCTCTAACTTTCAGCAACACAAAGATGAAATCATTCCAGAGGCATGGGAACGTTTTCAAGAATATATTTTAGAATGGCCTCATCATGCAAGGTTTTTATCATGGATTAACTAAGAAGTCTCATGAACAACTCGATGCTACTATTGGAGGAGCATTTATGTCACTCACCATTAATAATGCCAAAGCTCTCATGGAAAAGATGGCCTCAAACCAAGGCTGGTCTAAAGACAACATCCAACATTGTAAGAAGAGTGAGGAAGTCAAATAAGAGGTGTGTGCACTATCTGCCAAGATGGATGTATTGCTAATAAACTAGCTTGAATAGCGAGCCAACTACAAGAAAAATCGATAGGCCATCCAGGACACTTATAATTCACAAAACATATGTGAGATCTGTGGAAACACTGGGCACTCAGGAAATAACTGGCTCAAAGCACAAGAGGACGTGAACTTCATCATCAGTAATTCTGGTTCACAGCAACAAAGACAAGGATGGGGCCAACAAGAACGGTCAAACTACCAAGGTTACCTAGGTAACTAGTATAATTCTTTCAATCCTAATTAGCCATCCTAGAGAGATTTGATCTTAGAACAAGCTATGATTAATGAGAACCACTACTACAACGCAGAGATATAGTGTTGGTATTTGTTAACAGAAACAGAGAAATCCACAAAAGCATGGATACCATTGTAGCTTTCACTCAAGAGTATTCCTAGGTATCGTATTTATCCACAGGGAAGCAATGGTTAAATAACTTGATAATTGACCATCATGTATCTACTAACTAGTATATTGACTAGACTAATGTGGGGGATAAGTGAAAGGATAGGAGTTTTGGATAAATGACACTCACAGGAGAAATCCATGTTAAGATAGAAGAGTAGACAAACTAAGTTGAGAGGACAATAGGAGAGTTCAAGGTACCTATATACTTCTCTATTACTATGGTTCTATTCTAGTTCAGACTAGAGAGGATAACTAAACCATGGGTAACACACAGTGATCACACATAACACTTTGGGACATCAGAACACTAGCTAGGGATCGAGATGAGAAGGGGCTAGGAAGCTCTGACTATGGTCCTACAAGCACCAACCCAAACATGGTGGAATACGTCGGTCCTTAGGGCTATCACCACTTGGGGCTACCACAGCTATCCGTGGGGTTGGGTGCCATCTCATGTAAACTATAGACTAGACACCTATCTAGCCTACTGATTACTACTCTAGTCACGATCTATAACTAGAGCACTCGATATGTGCGGAGATCCCATGCCAAGGTGTAGACCCACTATACTAACCACACATAGCTAACCAACTAAGGCATGAGCTAAATAACCATGATAAACATTTCAGTAATTAGAGAGAATAAATATATTAATACTCGAGTCATACAAAGGAATGATACAAGAAAATACCAGACCTCCTCGAGTCTTACAATCAGAGACTTTTACAAGATAATTTCATTTGCATAAAAAAAGCACATATCACTATAAAAATAATTTTAGGAGATAGGGACTTTTATCTAAAAATGTAATATCAAAATTGTCATTCCCTCCCAAAGTAGCCAATGTCTTTATTAGAGACTTTCGCTTTATTTATGGAGGCAGCTAAAAACAATCAACTATGTAAATCCATTTATTAAGGTAGACACCTTAATAGATTTGCCTATGAAAATAGAGACCATATTTAGAGATGGACCTCTTAAGAGAGTCATCTCAGTAAATAGGCCCAAAGCCCAACGTGCCTATTGTAGTGGTCATATATTTAACAAGATTAGGGTTCTATAAATAGCAACCACCTCTTCTCTATTTTCTTAGCGGCATCAGGGCCCACCACCTCATCCCTCTCCCTTCCTCACCTCTGATTGCTCCCACTGGCTTTCACCACTGCCTCCTCTCCCTCCTCACTAGATCACATATGCCTCCTCCCCCTTCTCGTTGCACACACTGATGATGGCCCTGACGCATTCCCACAACCAACCCTTGGTGATGTGGAGTCCCACACCGCCTCAATCTGACTAAGGCCAGGTTTGGTTATGATGGGGTTGACCAGGATTGTGGCCCAACACCCATGGGTCACCCTCACCTAGATAAAATCCTGATCCTTAGTGAAACACATGTCTGGTTAGCCCACACGAGAATCTTGCCTTGGTCTATTACTGGCAAGACCCCCTCACCCTAGCCTACAATCAAGCCTCTCCTCTAGAGTCATGGATGAATGAATCCCCACGAAGGCAAGCATGATAGCCAACTTAAAACCTGATCCTACGTGGATCAAGTGAGGTCAATAGGAAAATAGGATACATTAATTCCCTATTAGGATTAAATCATTCCTTGGATTAAATCTTCTCCAACTGAATAATGCCTAAGTAAGGAAGCGGTATGGCCAAGCTGAGATGACACGATGATAGATCTTGGTGCCTCGGTGTGAGGAGGCGGCGGGAACTGTTCTTGGCTTGTGGAAGCAAGAGGTGGTGGCATATCTCAGTCAAAGGAGGTGCGAGGAGACATAGGTGTGATTGGGTGGACACTGCACACCGACGAATCTCGGTGCCTCCAGCATGAGGAGGCCGCGGGATCTCAGGCACGAGAATGACTATCATTATTATGGCTACCATGTGCTTTTAAACTCACACATGCTTCGCTTAAAAATAAGGGGAGCATACATTGACAACCAAAAGTGACCCAATTACTAAAGATGGATTGGAAAATCACATGTGAGCAAAAAGGAATTCCAATCAAATTTGGCAAGTTTGCAAGTTACAAAGAAAAACTGGCCTAGGCCAGTTTAGGTAGGCATTGGCTACAATGAGGAAAAATCAGCCTAGGACATTTTCAGAAGGATGCACATGAGGCCCATAAAAACTAGCCTAAGCCAGTTTCCCAAGCCGATTTGAGCTGGTTTCGACAGACTCAAGCCCAATTCATGATTTTCCTTTGAAATTTTATCCAATCTCATGGGAAACTCATAATTGATGTGTGGAATAAGTTTCATTTTATGATAAGACCAACTTTATATGAGAGGATCACATCCTATTGAGAAATTGATCTATCTAATTGTTAAAAATATATCTATTACTTGTTCTACTTCTACCTCAAACCCTTCCATCCCCTGCTATCTAGCGCCTCTCTCAATGAGATTCATTGGTGTTCTAGATGGCCTTACCGATCCTAGGACACTCTCACTATGCGTTTCCCCGATGGGTCCTTCAGGAGACGCTTGTGGATTTTTCGAGCGAAGAAGTAGCATCAAATTGGCCTCGTCGGCATGCTTGTCGGCTTCACCGTTTAGACATAATTCAGCTGTGTATCTAGGCCATGTGTAGCCTTAGCGAAATTGAGCTGCTACCAGTGTGTTGGCTGAATTTAGCGTCAACACTTACTCGGTGTAAGGTACTACACTACGTAAAAAATGGTTTGTAGCAACAGGACAATTTTTTTGTAGGGGCGGCTAGTGATGGAGCCGCCCCTATAGTGGCATGCTCAGGAGTCCAAAGACCAGCCGTCCCTAGAAATGGAACAGCAGGGGTGGCTGGTCATACGATCCGCCCCTACAAATGGGTTGGATTTATAGGGGCGGCTCACTCATTAGCCACCCCTGGTATTGCTATTTGTAGGGGCGGCTAGTGATTGAGCTGCCCCTACAAATGCCCGCGTATAAATACCTCTGATTTGTAGGGGCGGCTCCATCACTAGCCACCCCTACAAATGACCCACATATAAAGCAAACTGCAGCACCTTCTTCCTCCTCGGGTCACTCACTCCAACCCATTAAAGAAAGGTGGGGAGGCCTTGGGCACCTCCCAAAAATTGCTCTTTTAAGAGGGGAAGGTTTTGGTCTTAAATCCTTTGGTGGAGAGGTTGTAGACGGTAAGAAAATGCTATTCCACACTTTTTTTTGAAGTTTTAATGGTTGGTTAGTGAGTAATTAGAGTTTTGCTTTTCTCTCTCTTCTATGGTGCTTGAGCTACTTATGAAGCAAATTAGACAAAAGTTTTGAATGTACTAGGGTAAATTAGGGAGGGAAACAAGATTATACCCTTATTTGGTCCATGTTTCTTGATTTTAGTGAACAATTAGTTAGTTTTATGGATGTTTCATGTGCATGTAGATCTAGATCTAGGGTTTGGTTTTTTTATTATTTTCATTTTTTTAAATTTGTGTCTGATGAAATTGGACTAGGGTTTGCATGAAAGATATTGGGTAAAATATAATTGTTGCTAATTGTTGTCATACAAATTGTTTATTGTAATCAACAAATATGTATTTTAATTATTTATGGATAAATGGGCCATTAATAATTTTTGTTCTACCATGGTGTGTTTGTATGCTTCATGTAATTATATTTGATTTATATTCATATATATTTGAAGTATATACCATTATTCTCATGTATTTATTAATTTTATTCATTTTTATATATATCTGAATAAGTAGTGCTTTAATGTTTGTTTTGTTGTTGTTGTAAAAGATGGAGTACAGGAACTCTTGGATGTATGGTTCGTTAAGGTTCAAGGCAGGTTTCCATGAAGAGGTGGATAAATTTATTGAAGCCATAAAGAAGCATGCAACGACATTGACAGAGAATAAGGATACAATTATTTGTCCCTATAAAGATTGCAAGAACCATATGGCATGGATAGATGTGACTATCATCAGATCACATTTGATTATGCGAGGATTTGTTGAGGACTACACAGTGTGGATTCATCATGGTGAAACAGTTATTGTTAACGACGAGGATGAGGAGGAATACGATGACGAAACCCTAGAATCCCTGTCCCAATATTCAGTAGAGCTTGATGCATGAATGGATTCAGAGTTTGACAATGAACAAGGTGGTGATGCTGGTGGTTGCACGAATGGATTTAGAGTTTAACAATGAACAAGGTGGTGATGCTGGTGGTTGGGATGGTAACGACAAAGGTGGTGCCAATAATGATGGTGGAGCATGTGTCGGGGATGAAGATGATTTGGAGGACATGATTCGAGCCCTTGGACCAGAGATTTTACTAAATAGCTCAAAAGGTCTAGAAAATTTGGAAAGGGTGACAAAAGCATCGAAGGAGACTGTGTATGGTGTTAAAAAGGGTTGTCCGACACATTGGACATTGCTATGTTTTGTGCTTGAGCTACTCATCCTAAAGGCTAAGTATGGCTAGTCAGACTGTAGTTTCAATAATCGATTGCATCTCCTGTCATGGGTGCTGCCACAACCAAGCTTAGTTCCCACCAACACATACCAAGCGAAGAAGGTCATAAGTCCATTGACAATGGGGGTTGAAAAAATCCATGCATGCCCCAACCACTGTATACTTTTTCATGGTGGAATGTTCAAGTCACTGGATAAATGTCCCTGGTGTGGAGCCAGCTGGTACAAGAACAATGACCTTTACAGTGGGGACAAAGACTCCATGGGGAAAAAGAGGAATAAGAAGGGTACAGAAAAGGTGGTACATGAATCTTAGCCCCCAGAGGACACTCCATTAGGCAATGATGCAAAGCAAAGAAGAAATCCTACCTTGGTAATGTGGTACCTTCCAGTGACTGGCCGCTTGAGACATATCTTCCTAAACCCTAAAGAAGACGCACTCATGATATGGTGGGATGATGAGCACAAGGTGGATGATGATAAGATTGCACACACGACTGATTGTAGTCAGTGGCAAAGGTTCGATGAGAAGCACAAAGAATTCAGCAATGATCGAAGGAATGTACGTTTTGGCTTGAGCACTGATGGAATGAATCCCTTCAATGAGAGGATGAGCGACCATAGCACTTGGCCAGTGATCTTGACCATGTACAACATCCCAACGTGGTTGTGTTAGAAGAGAAAGTACCTTCTCCTCACTATTCTTATTTCTGGCCCTAAACAACCAAGCATTGATATAGATGTGTTCCTTGAGCCTTTGATACAAGAAATGGAGAGGCTATGGAGGCATGGGGAGCCAATGTATGATGTGTTCCAAAAGGAGGACTTCATATGTACAGCAATAATATTTTTACTACCAATGATTACCCATGCTGTTTGCTTTGTCTGGATAGATCAAAGGGAAGACGGGATGCTTGGTTTGCTTGGATGGAACTACATGGGTGTACCTAGATGCATCCAAGAAGATAGTTTACCTAAGGAACCGACGCTTCTTGAAGACAAGTCACAAGTACCACAACAAATTGTTCTTTAGATTTTATGACAACACCCCAGAGATTGAACCCCCTCCGGAGAGATGTCATAATGGAGAACACGTGTACAGAATAGTGAAAATATACGTGTCGTCTATGGAAAGAAGAATCTGGATGGGACGAACAGAGATAGAAGCACACCTCCTATCGAAGGCATACCTTTCAAGAAACAATTGATCTTATTTCAGTATCTGCCTTATTGGCTAGACTTGGAGGTCCCCCATGCCATTGATGCTATGCACGTGCAGAAAAATGTCTTTGAGAGTCTCATTGCTACCTTGATGGACACAAGCAAGTTAAAGGATGGTCTGAAATAATGAAAAGCATGGTATAGCTAAACGTGATGCCATAGCTTCACCCGGTACTTGAGGCTAATGGAAAATACACTCTGCCCGCAGCGTGCTTCAACCTAACACTAGACGAGAAGAGAGCTATATGCACTTTCCTGAGGGGGGTCAAAGTCCTAACTAGGTTTTTAGTAAATGTGAAGAAGCTAGTGTCGATGAAGGAATTGTCAATAACACACTACAAGGCTCGCGATTGTCATGTGATGCTGACAGTGTTTCTACCTATTGCAATCAGGGCTATAAAGCTAGAGTTCTTGAAAATGGCCATCAACCGCATGTGCTACTTCTTTTCAAAGATCTCACAGAAGACGATTGGGAAGCAAGAGCTGAGTGACCTACATGAATTTGTGGTGGAGACACAAAACCAACTAGAGATATGTTTACCTCGTGCTTTTTTTATATAATGCCACATCTCATGATTCACATGGTTCATCAGATACAGGCATTGGGCCCTTGCTACTTGCATGAAATGTGGTCCTATGAGCAGTTCATGTCTGTTTTAAGTCGATACATGCATAATCGAGCATACCTAGAGGGCTCCATGATAGAGGGTTACAATACTAAAGAAGTCATCGAGTGATATCAAGAGTACCTAAAAGTACAGAAAGGGATTGGTAAACCCGATTCTCGTCACAAGAGTAGGCTGGCTAGGAAGGGCACCAGTGGTAGAAAAGTGTTCATCGACCATGATTACAAAGAGGTGAGTCAAGCACATTACAGTGTCTTGCATAGTACACAACTGATGCAATTGTACATTAATGAACACTTGGCTATCATTATGGTGGAGAGAAATGGCCGTTAGGATGATTGGGTCAAGAAAAAACACAAGCAACGACTAACTACATGGCTGAAGGACCAAAACATACCACCTAGAGAAACCATAGACTCTACTACCATCAGTAGGTTGGCGGAGGGGCCATCGAGACAAGTGACATCTTGGAATGCTTATGACATCAATGGGTATACGTACTATACCCACACAAAGGATAGTAAATATGTGAACCAAAACAACAATGTTCGAATAGAGGCTCTCAATGGATTGGGGCGAAAGATCCAATACTTTGGCATCATTGAAGAGATATGGGAACTTGACTATGGAAGGGATATAACGGTGGCCCTGTTTCGATGCCGCTGGATCAAACAACACCAATTGAACGAGATCGGATTGAGAGTCCTGGACATCAAGAATCTAGGCTACCAAGATGACCCTTGGGTGCTCGCTTCACGTGTTGCACAAGTTTTCTATATGTCTAACCCACAAATTAACCTCCCTCGAAGAAGAAGACAAAGCACGTTTCCCATGACCAGTTCAAGCCTAAGAACCAAGTTAAAAAAGTCCCATCATAGGGTTTTGAGGAGGTCGTCACTAGCAAACTCCACCAAATTACAAAGCAGTGTCCAAATGTTGATGCCATCAAATGGTCAAAGGATTGCCCGAAAATATATGAAAGAGGCAAGCCCTTCTTACCAAACCGAGACATCCAGCGCCTACCACTTGGAATGAGAAGGTTCCATGATTGGTACTTGCGTGTTCTCTAAACGAGCATAGACCTTATACAAGCATGCTTCCCCACCGGCACATTTAGAAGTCCAGCCAGGAAAATTGTCTTTGAGTGGTACTAGGAACTAGCCACCGGTGATAGTATTGTGCATTCACCGCCGCTTAGTTGCAAAATTTCCAATCCCGTGTTTGAATGGAACTGATGAACGTTCAATTCCCACATGTTGTAAAAGTTACAAAAAAAGCAAGCAACCCCTACACCAACATCCCCCCACCCCTGCCGCCCCCTCCCAATCCCCCACACACATAGCTTTTCTTGTCCTCATTGTTGTTGTTCATCATCGCCGCACCTGCTCATCACCACTACTCAACTCTTGCTCCGCGCTGGGGCACATTGCCGGCTTGCTCGCACAGATCCAATGGCAAACAAGTTGCTGCTATCACTGATGTTGACACCCATGCTCACTACCACCAGATCCAAAGGCAAGTGTAATAATGCCTTACTTGCATCTCCATCCCTTCTCCTCGAAACTCATCTCCTTACTAATATTTATTGATGCAATTCCACGGTAGTGTGGCCTCATCTCTTCGGCTAGTGGTGTCCTTTGAAATGAAGGAGGCCCCCAACATGAGGAACGCTGTGGATAGCCTCTCAGATGATGTGCTTGCCAACATCTTCCGCTACCTCCCCGCCCGGTCCTTGTGCTATTGCAAGTGTGTCTATTGTTCCTAGAAGCGCATCATCTCAAACTCCTACCACCGTAAGAAGTTTTCACAGACTATTATCGACTTCTTCTATGGTAGCTGGTGGAAGGGCAATCACCACTTCACTAGTATCACTAGTGAACGACCCTCCTTGTCCTTCTTGCCTTTCCCCCTTCAAAAAGTCCTAGTCTCAGATTGTTGTAGTGGTCTCATCCTTTGCTGGTGTGCTAGCCTAGTGGATTATGGCTCTATGTTGTCTACAATCCGGTGACCCACAAATGGCATGTACTGTCGCATAGCATCCATTCTATTGGTCAGGCTCGCTTAGGTTTTGACCCAACATCCTTGCACTTCCATGTAATAGAATTTGTTGAGCTGGAGGGTCCATGCGTAGGTGTGGAGATCTACTCATCTAAAATTGCAGGATTGATCTTTAAGGAATCTGAATGGGGCGAGGGTATTGTTCTACATTTAAAATTGAGAAGTGTTTTTCTTAATGGTTTTATGCACATGCTTGAGTACTTTGCGATAGTTGCTGTGGATGTGGAGGGAATGACATGGAGGACAATTCATAAACTACGTGGTGCTGAAATGTCCATCCATCAAGCTCAGGGTCACCTATGTGTGCTTTGCTAATTTTCACAATATGTCTTGGCTTTTAGTGTGGATACTTGAAGACTATGGGACTGATAACTAGAGATTGAAGCATGTTGTGGACACGGAGGAACTATTTGGACACATGAATATTAAAGTTGGTTATGAGCTTTGTGATGAGGAGTACAAAGTGATTACAGTTCACCCCGAATGGAATTTCATTTTTCTTGTTGGGAAGGATAGAACACTGATAGCATATGACATGGACCACAGAAAGGTTCACGTCATCCACGCCCACGTCATCCGCTTTTGTAGATCAAGAGGGTGTTTCCATATGAACAGGTCTTACTATCTTCCTTATGTTATCTTGTCCATGGAGTCACTGCAGAGCAGTAAGGATCCATTTGCTGTATTTCATCGTCACGACAGTCTTTGTTCAAGTAGGGAGTTATTTTAATTCTATGTATATATAGGCCAATTTTGGCTTGTTAAATAAAGGAATGGTATGTTCAATATTATTAATTCCACTGCTTTGTTTAGATTGTGGATCAGAGATGAAGAAGAGGGGTTCCATGGTGTATTGGCTAGCAATCCGAAGGATGCACTAATTATATTCAATTGTGCCTAGCAAGTAGGAGTGCCACATGGGAGGATCATAGCTATGTCATTTTGTTATGTAAGTCTGTAGAGAGCAGTACCATAAGTTTGCAATCTATGTACCGCTTGTGTTAGGAAATCAGTTGAGAAACATATTATGGTAAGCATCCATTGTTATTGTAAGAACATGGTTTATGGATACAATGATTATATCTGTATGCTTTGTGTTCTGTAAGCTATTAAGGGCCATTTATTGTTTTGTAATCACCACCGCCATTGGTGGTGCAAATGTCCCACACCGTCGCTATACGTATTATGCGGTAGGGATCATAAGTGTATCACCGCTGAATCATTTAGTAACCCGACACTGACTAAAAGATCATCAAAGGCGAATCATGGTGCAAGGTGATGGTGACCATTACCTTTGTACTAGCGGTTCATACACTGAAGCGACAGTGATGTTTACCACTATAGACATCTTGGCCATCGAAGCGATAGCGAAGCTGCACCATAGACAGTCGGGTTGAAGTATAAGGTGATGGTGCTAGTGACCACTACATAGGCGGTTGATGTGCCCACATGATGGTGATGATAGCCTCCACATAGGCAAATCATTTTATAATGGGACAATGTTAGTGTATACCCATAGACAGGTCATGCTCCAATGCGATAGAAGTAAGGACCTTATCATGGACGGATCATAAGCCAATATGGCAGTGTAGTGTACACTGGAATCAATCTCAGATGCTGACAATGAGAGCTATGACTATCACTATCGACAACATACTGCCGAGGCCGAAATGCGGCTGCGATGGGGGTTACGATGGGGCTGTGAAAGGTTTGAGTGTAGTAGTGAAATTGATAAATCTTCTCTCTTGCATTTGAAATTTGCCACGGTGGCACTTGTTAATTTTTATGCATTATGGGTCTATTGTGGTAGAACCACCCAAATTATATGGCCCATGTGCACCTGTCATTGTCCTAAAGACCTCTGATTGCTACACACGAGAGCCAAATAACTCCGGTAGTCTATCGAGTGTCCTCAGGGAACCCCGAATCATTCACATTTTAGAACTCATATAGGATCAACATGGAGTTACCACAACATTACAACATTTGGTAAAAAAAACTTACATTAGAGTGTAAAAAGATTTACAAAATTAGGTTACAAGTATGTTTAAGTAAAAGCTTAGCTAAGTTCCAAATGATGAGTAGAATTGTGGAAGTGACTTAGGTAAAGCATCAAAGGTAGAAGGGATGACCAGATCATGTCGAGCCCATCGACATGACCTCGATTAGTAGCACAAGTCAGATCCTGCAATAGGGGTTAACAAACCCTGAGTACTTGAGGGTACTCAACAAGTCTTACCCGACTAAAAGGAAAGACTCCAAGGGTATGCAATCTTAAAGGACAGATATAAGCAATAAGTAACTTTTGCAGAAAAGCTTACTATGAGTGGATCCTTACTTTCAATGTTTTAGCTAGGTATGAAGTCATTAGTAGTATCAAGTTTGCACTTAATCTATCTCAATCACTTCATTAATCATCTCATCTTATCTCATCTTGTAACCATCGGTACCATGTTTCATTGATTAACTATGATGTACAAAAGTTGATCGAGTCTCCATAACTGAGGAGCACAATGATTCGAATCGATTAGGCCCAACTGGGATTTCCTTACCACACGACATATGCAAGTGCTAGTTTTGGACTTACATATATCAACCTTCACTCGCATCCTCCAAAACATGAACCGGTTGGCACTACCCGAGAGCACAGTACTCCACCTCCCTACGCCACTCCTAGTGGATTCACAAGATGTGTACACGCTACTCTCACCATCTCCCACACCCGGTGTGCAGTTGTCTTTTCACATAATGGAATAGCCGAGGTATCAGGCTTACCAGAGTATGTGGCCAGTACTACAAGGTCTCAAACAAGCAAACCTACAATGAACAGTCCTCAATCGACACAGGTGGAATGAGCATGACCAGGCGAACTTGTCTGCCCACTTACCATAACAACAAGTCCCACCTGGTCTCAATTTAAACATCATCATTATCGTGGTATTCTCATGATCTAGAAACGAAGCCGAGAGGAACCAAGGTAAAACCAATATCTCACGAACGATCAAACCATCATTCGACTTCTATTGTAGTCTAAGCATTACTAAGCATTAGAGGAAACGACCTACACAAACTAGTGGGATATAACTAAGGATACCTGAATATCAAGGTAATCATGCAACAACGGTATTTGACCAACTCCTAATTTCTTAATGCACACCTTACAAGACTTAAAGTGTAATAAAGATTTGTAAATACTAGAGAAGTGTTTATGCTCTAGGGCTTGCCTGCATTGTAGAGAAGGTTAGTTTCCATAAAGAGGTCCAGTAGTTAGACTTGGCACCAACACCACTGGTGGATGAACTTTCTCCAAGACTTGATCAACACGAGTCTTCTCACTCTCGTACACTACAGGTAATAAATGATGCTTTGATTAATATGATGGACTACATGCCATGATGCATGATGAACGACACACAAGTGCATTAACAGAAGTCTAACAAAGTTAAGAAAGTTGAGTACAACTTTGCTTCATCAAAGAACTAGGGTTATTACTATAAAAGCATTTTAGTTAATTAACTATCAAGTTAATTAGTTGTTTATCATGAAAGTAATTAACTTAGCATGGACCAGCAAGTGATTAACATCTTTCCTAACTCAATCATTATAAAGAAACTTATAAAACTAAACATTCAATTAAGGCATTTTACTTATTATATAAACAAGTTGATTATGTGGTTATTAAAAAAGCAACACTCATCACATTATACTAGTCAAACAAGGCAAGGTATTTAACTGACATTACATAAGATCAACCATGAGGGCAAGCAAGGATCATTACTTGACCTAAACACATGCATCCACTAATTAGTTAATTGAGTAAACTATTTTATTTATTAATTAACAAGTTCATTATGAGTATAACATCAAAATGATTAAGTTGCCAAGGAACAACAAAGTTATTAGTGTTTCCACGTCCACAATCAATATCCAAAATGCACCAAAGACATTTTAGTATTTGTCTAAATCATTTAGGTGTTTATTTAACTAAAGAAAAGGCATTTAAACACACTTAAATTAATTAACCAATTTATACATATTAAAATAGTACCAGCCTTTTTGTGAAGGCAGGTATTAGCATGTAAAGAATACACAAAAAGTTTTATGATTAAAACATAATTATTTTAGTCTATAAAAATCATGCAAGGTCCATTTATTAATTAAAAGAGGTAATTTTTAAGCATACTAAAATTACTGAAAATGACCAATTTATATTTTTCCTAGCTAGAGCATCATATAATAAAGCTACACAACAAATTTTATATTTTTATCACACTCCTATAATTACTAATGAATTAAACAAGAATCTGCATCAATTAGTATTTTCTGAAAAACGTAAAAGGATAAAAATCCTTTCCCACCCGCCTCCCCCTTACCCCCAGCGGCTGACAGCGGGTGGCCGGTCAACGGCGCAGCGCGCCTGCACTGACCACGGCGCGTGGCTGGCCGCCCGTCGGGTACTCGCCGGCGACAAGAACCACCTCAACGGCTTCCTCGCTCTCCTACACACACCCTGACGGTACTAAACGAGCACCAAAGGTGCGGCGCACGCACGACGGCGACCATGGCGGCCCGGCGGAACTCCGGCGCGGCAGACAAGACCGACGGCGAGGTCACCGGCGCCGGGGAGGTCACCAGCGCACTGACCAAGACCTAGCTCACCTATCTATGCTATCGATTGGACCAATTAGGGTTAGGCTCGAGCTCGGCCGTGGCCATGGTGGCACGGCGGAGAAGAGCATGGTGGCGCGGCGGTGCTCCGGCCTCTACCGGCCCTAATCGATCTAGTTGGGGTTCCGTGAAGGATCAGGGAGCTCACCGAAACATGACTGGCCCGACGGTTGGAGCAGAGACGAAACGGAGCGTGCAGCCGACAGAGAGGGCATCGACGGCGGCGCGAACCGACGACAAGGGCGGCGTTCCGGCACATCATGTGAGGGAACAAGGAAGAGGACGGTCCTATGAGCATCCAGGCATAGCAAGGAAATCAAAACGAGAAGAAAGGGGACGGGAGCTGCTCCGGAGTGGGCTGGCCATGGTGAGGGGCTTGTGGCGGCCATGACAGCGCAGCCGCGGCGGCAACGGCGCGTTAGGCGTACTTCGCCGGCTAGAGGTGATGCGAACAGGTTGGGGAGAAGTGCGAGGATGGGACGGAGTGAATGGCGCGAGCAATTTGACGGTGGCGTAGCGACGGTGATGAGAGGAAGGGAAAAGACGATGGCGACGCGGGTGAAGCATTCAAACGCGCCAGCACCTGCTTGGCTTTGCCACCGCGAAGCAGCTGCGTGTCGCGTGCTCGGAGGGCGGCGCACACGGTCGGCAGTTCACCGGCTAAGCAGCTGCGTGGCACCTGCTTGCCGCGGTACTGTAGCAGACTGAACCCCGATTTTTTCCTCTCCTTTTCTCTAGATTCCAAACATAACTCGATCAACTCCCTTAACAAAAGTTGCTCATCTACACACGCTCTCCAACATTGCTCATAGGCTCAAACTAAAAAACTCGATGGATTAAGAGATCTATGGTTAAGAACTTGGATACATTGAAACATTAAAACTGGGATCAGTTAGGGTTTTGAAAACAGTTTTGATCAAACAACTCAACTAATTATACATTAACATAGTTCAGACATACTACCAAGCAATGCAACAAAAGTTTTACAACTTTTATTTACAAAAATTCATTTAATAATTCTCCAAAAATTGAACTTAAACAATGTTTTCAGGGACTTGGGCAAAATTTGCTAAGTGTGAATTTCAGCATTGAAACCAATCTTTGGACTCAATTTTTAAACATGTTTGACTTAGAAACATCATCATACGTTGATCCCACATTCAAAAGCATACTTTAGACAACAAATTTTATTTTAACAAAATTTTAATTGTTTAAGCAAATTCACATATATAAATTCACCAAGTTTCTTAATCTCTATTATAGACATCATTTCATGCAACATGTGAAGCATATTATAAGCAACTTATGAAACACCATAATGCAACATGGACATGCTATAAATGAAACATTTAGTGCATGTATGACATGATATTTGGTGACTATGCTTGATGATGCTCATGATCAAGATTTTAATTGCTTTTTAACATCTGGGATGTTACATCTATATTCCGTATTGATTTTTCGTATATCAACCGTGTTCGACATTTCCAAAATTTTCGATATTCCATAAGTTTGCGTCCGTTTTCATGTCTGGCTTTACTGTTTTCGTTTTCGTATTCAAATGTAAAAGTAGAAAATAGTTGAGGAGTTTTTCGACTGTTTCTAACCATTTTCATCCTTAGTCATCATACAAGCAAGACCGTCACACGAGAGAAGTCTCTATGCTTGTAGCAGAGAGATTTTCCAAGGTACCTCATCTTACCGTAGGTGCACATGGATCCTTTTAATTGTGATTATTTATACCAAATTATGAATCCGTGCCCCAACACAACCTATAGTCTTACAATACATTAGTAATATACACTAGTACAAAAATAATTTTTACATACGGTCAAAATCGAGGGCCAGTTCAAAAAGCTTCCACTATATATGCCATCGATTATTAAGATAGGTCGTTTGTAGCATCGGACATCTAACCGTTCCTGGAAAAGCATTTCTAGGGGTGATTGCTTTTACGACAATTGCCCTTGTAAATTGATTTTTAGGGACAGTTACTATAAGAGAACAGCCTAGGTAAACTGCTTTTTAGTGGTGGTTGCTGTATTGTAACTTCCCTTGAAATTGGTTTTTCAACGATGGTTGTGGCAATGAAACTGCTACTAAAAACATATCTTTAGGTGTTGTTGGCTTAAACAAACAGTTCCTGAAAATATATTTACATGTGCGGTTCTGCTCAAACTAAACCGCTACTGAAAATCAAATTTAAACTTTTAGAATTTTCCGCCATATTTGAAGTTGCGTTTTGCCACCAAATTTCAGAGCCAATTGCAATTGATTCAAATTAACTTCATATATACTAGTGAACTAGTTAACTAATACAAACTTGATTTACAAAGTATTTGTAACGTACTTTAATTTAGATTACAAACTACTAAATAACATTGTGTTTCGTGACAAAAATGAACGGAAGTGCTTTTCTGTCACAGCGTGAAGAGCCTCAAACTTAGGACCTGTCACATACTCCAAAGTATTATCATAGAAGTAGCCCTTCTCGTAGAGCACCTCCTGCATCATGAACTTGCATAAATCATTTTGAACTTCTTGAATATCCTTTTGGTCAACGTAGAAGGAGAAAACGTGCGATGTTGTGTGAAACATAAGGGAAAAAATTAGATTCAAATTAATGAACATATCGATATGATATGGTTCGGCTGATCGACTTACTTCTTCAGAGTTATTGTAGTACCACCCGTTGGTTCAAAGCCATTGACATATAAAGTATCTACAGAGCACGCTTTCAGGAGGTTGCCTAGTGCATTGCAAGTCGGTGACATGAAAAAAATAATACAATGAAGTACATTGTTCTATATGCCCCCTATTTGGGCTAGAAATGGTCGTAACCATGGATGTAGAACAACGTTCATCTTCGACGGCTTCTCCGGGTTATGCACTCCAGCTTTTCTAACTTAATATCTGTCCGCGCTGTTAATGGACATGATGAACGAAAGATTCATCCTCGCTATAACAACAATCGGATGCAACAGTTAGTCTCGCAAGTCATAAACTATGATTACTTCTGTAAAATGGTGATGAACTTTTGGTACGCCTTTTGTTCTTTTCCCAGCGAGTTAAAAATCACCATGTTGCCAAATTTCACATCGATGCTTATTAAGATGAAGTGATCATTGCATTAGTACAAAAAATGATAATGGTGTCAACGTAAACCAAATTGCACGAAAAATAATAATGGTGTCAGTGGGCCAATGTAACCGGAATTGCATGGAAATTTATAGTGGTTGATCATACCCAAAATAGTATGGAGCGTATATATTGAAAGCTCAAATAGGCTATCATCACATTCCGGATATATAGTGCAACTTCTGACCTTGCTTTATCATGCAAGACTTCCTATCTGTTCTCCCACCTTTCCCGTGGCACCCCGTGAATGCAGGATGATCATTCTTCCATTGTAGAGGTCCAGCTTGTCCCGCCTCATTAATGAGACAATGGTCAAGGAACATGTTCTTCACTGCCAACTTGGTCGAATCCATCCAGTATAAATTAAAAGGGGTGAGAATGGAGACATGGGTTTTTATAGTGTGTCATGGTGGGAACCGGCACCTAGGTGATCCGTTTGGTACTAAACAGGTGTTGGCAATTTCCGCTTGCTTGCCCCTGGCTTGGTCCTGTATTCTGCGCTGGGCTTTATTGCTAGCAGCCCACCTGCATGGACGTGTATCTGAGGTTGACCGCCTGGGCTCTGCCCTCTCGGGCTGCAGCTCTGCAGTTGCGTCCCTGCGCTCAAATGCAATTTGGTGCTGCACGTTTGATTTTGGTGGTGCTGAGCTGCTGCACGTGGGCCCTGTTGTTGCCTGTAGGTGGATGTTGGAAATTCGAACTCGTGCATGCTGATGATAGAGTTGACTTCTCTTTTTATTTACAAAATTAATATCTTTTCATTCCAAGATCAAATATATCAAATAATATATCCATTTTGATCGGCTCGACGATTTCTTCGCAATGTACTTCAAATATTTATTTGAGACTGTTTTGCTGTGGCACAAAATTCGAATTTCTTTCATGCCCTGTTTTCACCAAGCTCTATGTGTGCTATTTAATATCCTTTTAACGCACATTTTGAGTATATCCTGCAAAACAACTTCAAGCACCAAAACTCATGGAATTGGTTAGAAATAAGCTCTGTGACTAAGTTTGGTGTTTATATGATTGAATTTCATGTGGGGTTTGGTGGTTAATTTTGGGAGTTAAGGATTGCCAACATATAGTAACACCAACTTGTGTTACTATAGGTCGAAAAAAAGTGTTACTTGCTCTCTTAGTAACATATTTTTTTATGTTTCAATTGGCCATGTTACTATAGGCTGGTTTATTGTAACATATTTATTTGTCTACATGAACATTTGTCTAGTGTTACAATGATTTTTGCTGTAACACTTTTTTTTCTCTAGTAACACTTCATATTATGGTAGAATGCATAGTTTGAAACACATTTATTTATCTATCGGAACATTTGTCAAGTGTTACAGTGACTGTCTATTGTAAAAAAATAGTTCTAGTAACCACTACAAGGTGCACTAACAACGACAATGGGTGTTGCAATAGACCTTATTACCACACATTGATAGCATTGTAATAGATGGACCCTCTATTGTCACACTATCTCTGTGGTTAGTATACGTGGAACCCTCTATTGTCATGACAAATTTTTGGTTGCTACAGGTGGCGTCGCTGTTGCCACACTATCTCTGTGGTTGCTATAGGTGAAACCCTCTATTGCCACGCCCAATGTTTCATTGGTATGAGGTTTTTTGCCACACCGTTTGTTTGTTGCTATAGCATATATTGCAACACCAAACGATTATGCCGATAGTCTATATTGCATTGCTTTGTTTGGTAGCTTCAAACAATAATTGCACGCGGCCAATATATGATGAATGAAGTATTTAGACATCCATTAAACAAAATATGTTTTGTTCGCACAAATCATTAATGAAACTATCAAATATAAAACTTAGTTGATAACACACACAACTAAAACACATAAGCTATACGACAGTACCACACTATTGACACCAAAATTTGGTAAGCTTATCCTGAAAAGGAAGAGATCGGTTGATGATGTCAAAAGTAAGAAGATCTCTTAATTAAAAGATATTTACAAGCCGTCCGAGAAACATTCTTTAATATATTTGGAGACCATTTGGAAATGCTTAACGTCCGGGAGTTCTTCACCGACCAGGAAATATTGTTTAATATATTTTGGGAAGCATGACATCCAAGATCTCTTGACGTGAGGATAAGGGCAGTTGGGATTGTGAGCTGGTTTACACGTGCGTGAAGAAAAATAAAGGAAGCCAGCTGGACTCCATATGTATCGTGTTGCTTGCCTTAGTTTGGATGGTGTACGTACATGACTCCAGGTTGCCCACGTGGTGAAGATGCAAGCCAACAAAGATAAGCTCAACAAGAGGAAGTACATGCATACGTGTGCATTATCAGGACTTTGAATTGTTTGGTCGATGCATGACCAAATAAAATAGATTTGTACAAGAAAGGAAAGCGAATTTGGGATAAAATACAACGTCCAGGTGCACATCGTTGATAAAGGAAACATAGACACGTATCGTGTGTATCGTGTACGTGCATGTACATGGAACGAAAGAGGATACGTCGGCCAAGGAAACTTTATTAGCAAGGATTCTACGTAAGAGAAATTAGAGTCCATGTATTTTAATATTTCCTTTTTATTATTGTTAAGCAAGTCACGTACGGGGCTCATTAGTCTAGGATATAAATATGTACCGCCAGTTATTGTAATAGATATCTCTTATCGATCAAACAAACAAGTACCTTTACTTTTTTGTCTTACGCCACCCCTTAGGAGTAGGAGTAGAATAGATTTCGGCGAGTTTTTCGACAAGCAGGGCTGCATCGGTTAGGTCCGACCTCTGGTTTGTTTGTGAGTATCCGTCATGACTTATACTTTGTTTCTATGGCTGCATCGGTTAGGTCTAACCTCTTGCAAGCTCTATATAAATTAGTTATCGTCAGTTATTGTAAGGTTGCATCGGTTTGGCTCGTATCTCTTACAATTAATAATACAAGTTACCTTTTGATTCTCATCAAAATTTGTATGGTTGCATTAGTCCGGCTCGATCTCATACAAATTTTAATACAGATTAGTTATTGGTTAAATCTATTAAGATTGGTAGGGTTTCCTTGTTGTTTTTAATAGATTTGCTAGTTATCAATCTTGTTATAATTAGTATCCTTACTCTTTGTAACAATATCACCCCTTACCCGATTAAGATTGAAACGAATTGACTTTATATTCTTTTGAATCATCATCTTGTTGCTTTACTCTGTTTATATCCTGCTTTGACGATTGTTGCGGTTAGATTAGCCATTTTTCTCCAATCTTGCTTGAAGATAGCATGTGGTTAAGGCGTGTTTAGGCCTAAGTAAGCTTGCTAGTTGATGAGATCAAGTCTAGAACTGATATTATGGCTGCCATCGATCCGGTCGGCCCCCACTATTGGCACTATAGATTGGACATCGTCAGGTAGTAAGTCTTGCTAATGGTCAAACATCTGGCTGCATGCTATGTCTGCATCGGCTATTTAGCCGATCGCCTGTGCTTTCATGATCGTAGCATGTTTTCACGATTTCGTTAAGTGCATATAGATTCATATTCTTTGAAGGTTTAACTTGTTGTCTTTATCATGGATGCATCGGTCTGGCTCGAACCCCACTGTTAGAGATAGCAGATTGGATCTGATAGGTGTATGGACTTATCCACGTTTAATGGTCGAGTGCATGCATGTTATCAGTTTACTTTCACTGGAATAGACTGTTTTAGCCGATAACCTACCTATTGAGAATATATTGGCTATTTACATGCTTTTACTTGTTTTTATCTTGGTTAAAAGCTAGTATTTTTCTCAATTAATAGGAATGCTTTCACACCTACTTATTACACCTTTGCATGTTTTTATGATCATCGGCTATTTAGATCTATACAATGGAGTAATTGATAATTGTTGATATGCCCGTTTTACTTACTATGCATCATGAACATGCTAGATATCAACTCTCTAGTCGATAGCCTTATCTTATCGGCTACTTAGCAGCATATTTGAAACTGTCTGGACAAACACCAGTATATTCCATCTTAAATTACTAATCAATCTTTCCTCCTTGTCAATTATAGGGTCAAATTAATTGGCATGCCCTAGGTCATGACCATCCAGTCTGGTGTCCTAAGTCCGGAGAGAGCTCAAGATCTGCTCCACGAAGTTTCTCTCGGCTTGCTTCGTGTGTCAGTGGTGTGTCACTTTTTGCTGTCTACACACTCTTGGCATGCCTGGTGGGACCACAATCGTCAACATGGATAACCAGATGATCCGCAAGATCAACCTTGAAGACTTGCCTGACGAGCAAAGGGCACTCATCGACAAGGCAGCGGATGAGTTCCGACAGAAGTGTCTGTTGTCTTACATTAGGATGCGCGATTCAGTTGTTCAGAAGACTCCACTGCCAAGGGGACTCCTGCATGGGCAGAACGATCCGAACGAGGAAGCTAAAGCTAGAATTGCTGCCTAGATGGTCCACAAGACTATTCATAAAGCCTTCACGAATTACAATTAGGTGCTAGCCAATACAATTGGCAATGTTTATTGGTATTTCTTAATGTCTACAATATTAATCCGCAAGCGTACGAAATTACCATTGTAGCTTTCACCTGGAAGTATTCAGGGTAACGTATTTTCCATAGTAAACAGAGGTATTTCTTCTAGTTAATTTGTCCAAGGACAACTCAAGAAAAGCTGATGAGGGTAGCGAAGGATTCCTATGGCTTAGAGTGTAAGGATACATAAACTCTACTTGTACTTGCTTACTTTGGGCACCGGATCACACCTAGTCTGTCAGGTGATACCGGCCTCCAGCTGTACACCGTACTCGAACGTGGGGGATTACAAGGGACATACAGGCCTATCAGCACCTATCGCCTACCCCTCAACCAAAGGATACGAGGCAAACGAAGGTAGCCTCTAGGCTAGACATCACATCTACTTTGTTGACTACTATTCTAGCATCCGCATAAGGTTATCCATCTTTATCAGGGCCCTCTACTAGAGAATCCACCATGGGGACGAATGACGAACCCGCAAGCAAATATGAGTATAGCTTAACTAATCAAAGACTTAATTCCATAAGAATCACAAACACTTGCTAAGATACCCATTGAGGTACATTGCTCGTGTTCGTCAAGGTATAAGCGGGGGAAGGTTACCGACAAGTCCGACACTTCTTCCCTGAACTCTTCCTCACATCTCTCCCTATTACTTTGCTAGAGCTAGCTAGGGCCGAAGGCCATGGAGTGGAGATGCTCTTGCTCTTGCTTTGCACTTCTTCTCTAGTGTGTTGTTGTGTTTGAGATGGGAGAGGTCCTCCATTTATAGGTGGAGAGGAGGGGGTCCTAGAAATATGCTTCATCCCCATATGAAAAGGAGCAAACCAACCTCAAACCGTCATTTAGATACATTGAACCTGGTGAGCACCTTGACACTGACGTTGGGCATGGCGGTCGGTGTCAACCGACCAAAGCTGGGGCCAAACGGTCTAGGTTGGGGTGTAGGCGCACCCTGCCTAGCATGCAAGTTATTCCAAGATTCACCAAAACTCATGGAATATGTTAGTTTAAGACCCTATTTACTTAGTTGGTGTTTTGTTTGGATGGATTTTATATAATTGTTGGTGGTAAAAATGTGAGTTAAGGACCACCAACAAACTCCCCCACACTTAGCCCTTTGCTCATCCTCGAGTAAAGTTAAGGACTAAGATGGGTCATCTCCTTGATACGATATCTGTGTACAAGTTATTCCAAGATTCACCTACACTTATGAACTTTGGAGTGTCTACCACATCATCTTGGCCGATTGAATAATGGAACAGTGTGGATTCAAATCCCCTTACATCAATCAGTTCAGAAACTTGGGTTTTCATTTGATTTTGAAAATGTAAACATAGCTTAGCTCCTCAAATGATTCTATCAGATCACTCAATTTTGTGTTTGGTTCGTCACCAAGGCATATCATAGTGTTGCCTTCTTTCATTCCTACTTCTAGAAAGCTTATATGGATTTTTGGGTAGGGAACAATATGAAGGCATACTTACTCTGCATATTTTGGTAAGTCAAAGCTCGGATCCAAGGAGAAAGTTGTCATACCCTTAGATCAAGAAGTGCTTGTGTGTGAATAAAATATTTCTAAATCTATACTATACTCCTTTTGTAGATATGATCTCTCTCTAGCTTTTTTATTTTGAGACATGGCTATCATTATTTTCTTCTTTTTATGAGCCTTCATGTGCTCATCCTCTTTTTTTTCAATACCTTGGGACCTTCATGTGTCCCCTTTTTTTATATATACTTTGGGACCTTCAAGTGCCCCTATTTTTTTAATACTTTTGCATAGCCTTTATGTCTCTTCTTTTAAACCACATATTTAGAGAGATCACTATCTTGTAGAACTTGGAGTATTTGCCTATTAAATATCTTTTTTGTCTACTCCTAGTGTAGGAGCGGAGTTTTTGGTAGATGGAGTGTAGGAGCAGCATGTATAGGTGGGTGTATGTGATCTTGATCTTAGGGGGATGATAACTTTCTCAACAATGGTCAACAAGACTTGACAAAACTCAAAACATGAGTAAGTAGCATAATTATGAAGGTTTTAAACTCTAATCACTAGATATGGCTTTGGTAGGAATTTGCATATCATTGAGGAGCTTGCTATTTGGATTTTGATTTTGTAAAATAAATCCCAAGTCCTTCACATGAGAGAGCAAGGTTCATTTTTATCCTACTATATCACATATTCCAATTACTTAGATAACATGGGGTCCCTATCACGAATCATCCACAAGTTTAGGAATGTTAGCAAGGAAAAAAGAGTATGCAAATTTAATCAAAGGTTAGCATGGAGATTGAGCGACATTTGTTTTGCATTTTTAATTTGTTCAATGTTTTAAACTTCAAAATTTGGGAGAGTTGAGGGTAAAGTTGCACAAACCAACATTGAAGATGAATGAGCTGCGAGAAGTCAGAGATAGTTTGACTAAACAGAGGTTCAGCTAGTCCATCTCTGGAGTCATCTATTTCGCCCTTCTACAAGTTGGATCATTAGATGTTGTGCAACATGTTGGGGGATCTCGAGTGTGTTGATCGTGCTTGAGAGATCTCCCCCACAATTATTGTTATACCTGCTTTTATTTAACAAATAAAAACAAAATGAAACAGACAAGAGTTCTATCGGTTGAAACACTAGGGAGCCTTAATTTTATTATAATTATTTATTATTACTATTATTATTATAGATTTTTATTTTACTTTATTTTATGTGTTCACTCAATTTTTTATAATTTAGCATAAACAAGGCTAAGGTAAAGTTTGCAAAAAATAAGCACAGCCTTGATTTATCTCCAAAGTAGATTACTTCTATTGTTTATGAAAGTAATACTCAAACTTCATTAATCAAAATTCAACACCATGTCATATTTTAATTAAAGAAGGCTATTTTTACCTAAGCACCATGCTTAATTTAAAAAGTCTATGGGTGTACCTTGCATGGGTATACCCAAACCAAAGCATTATAACATAAACAAAAGAAGCATGAACTTTATGAGCTTGTTATTTTCTCATGGAGATAAAAATGGGTCCGTGAACATTTTATTTACCTTTGCATACCTGAGTTTTACTTACCGACAGCATGTGGATGGAGCTTTGAAGTTGCTGCAGCGGTTGCTTGGTTGCACATGGTCCAACTCAGGTGATCAACAAGGCTTAAGCCACACACATAGATGGTGTGTATAGATCATAAGCCTTGATCATAGCAAAGGTCTAGAAGAGGAGAATCCTCCTTCTCTCTCTTCTTTTATTTCTCTCTCTCTTTTGTTTTTGTAACACCCTAAAATTTGCTACTTTGGAAATGTAGTTAAATTGATTTAATTTTGAATTTTTGTGCTCATGAAATATAAGAAAAAGAATATTTTTCATTATAGTAAAATTCATCATAAGGAGTAGCAATATGGTTATGCATACATGCCAATGCATTTGATTTATTTGGCTGAGTAGTTTTTATTAAAATTCAAAATTGTTTAAATTGCTTTTGGGAATGAGTTTGAAATTAGCTTTGAAATAAAAGAAAAGAAAATTTGAAAATAAAAGATTTTAAAAAGATGTAAAATTTATTTTTGGAAAACTTACCAAAATTTTTCATTTCTATTTGAGTGAAAAGTATATTTGAAACTCTATTTGAATTTAATTTGGTTTACATTTGAATTTTGTTTTGAAAATAAAATAGAAAAGGATTTGGAATAGGAAAAACTCTTCTCCCTCTCATCTGGCCCAGCCGGCCCAGCATGCCACCGCAGCCTAGCAGTAGTGTCAGCCCACTCTTCCCTCCTCTCGGGCCGTTCCTCCCTTGTTTTTTACGCCGCGGCCTAGCTAAGCCTAAGGCCCACGCCGCTGCTGCGCTCTCCTCCCCTGCTCTCTCCCACGCAGTCACCAACAAGTGGGGCCTGCATGTCAGCTGCATCCCATCCTTCTTCCTCACTCGAGTCCACGTCAGTCACGACCGCCGCCGGTGAGACCGCATCCGCCCTGCCTCCTCATTGCTGTGCGCCGCAAGCTCCTCTGCGCTCATAAATACGGGCCAGGAACCCACGCCACCTCTCTACCCCAACCCTAGAGTGTTGTAGCTACCGCCTTTGCCCTAGTGAGCTCACGCCACCATCCGCCATCGCCCCACCAAGCCACGTCGCATCTTCGTGCCGCCTCTGCCATTGGGAACACCCTAGGTGAGTTCAACATGCTTCGCTCTCTCACCTGGTGCCTTTCCCATGTCATAACATGTCCCGTAAGTGCTCCCCATGCAGTGAGATATATGTGGTGTTGTACGATTATATCTAGTCAGTGAGATATACATGGTGATCAAGAAGAAGAAGAAGAAGAAGGATGTTGAAGATTAAAGCTTATCGAAGGATTGGTGTTTTAAGGCAAGTATAGCATGGGATCTTCCTTGTTGTCCTATACACCTTTAATCATTTAACTCATACTACATGTGTCTAGCTTGAATACTACTAAGGATTTCCTAGTACTTTTGTCACCTTGTGCCTTGATACCTACGAGTTATTGCATTGGGTAGTATGATGCTAGTGCTCAACTGAAACCATGATCTTGTAACTTGACTATTGGTATATGCAATAAACACTAAAAGATGCTTTTTAGCAACATGGAATCAGGGGGCTAGAGCATTGGGCTATTTTTGTGGTGCTCTAGATTCCTCTGCCTAAGGACTTATTTGTAAGTGATCATCCGGGACTTACAGTACAGCCTCTGTAGAGTGTAAAACTGGTATATCAGCTGTGTTCATGGTCACAAGCGGCCTTGGAACCCTTACGAAATAGATGATGAACACTAATGATACTGATGATGAAGATGCTGACTAATGATTATTGTTTATACTATTCATTATCCATGTTTACCCGATCATGTGTTTACATGGGCTTGTGAATAAACTTGTTGTCACCCAATTGTTAAAAGATGGCTTATTAAAAGCTAATCGCAGTTAAACCAGTATCAGCCTTTTGAGCCTCATGAACACCATGTTATATTTGTTGAGTACGACATGTACTTACGCTTGCTTTATTTTTTACATATTTGGAAAAAAATCTCGGATGAGTACTAGATTACTAGAGTTTGGAGGAATTAGGCTTGTGATCAACTAGTCAGTTGTCCCTATGGATTGGAGTCTTCACCCAAAGATTGGAGTTGTCTTTCCACTATTTTCTATCTAAGGTTATATTCTTTATACTAGGTACGTTCTATATTGAGCATTGTCTATTGATATTACCCTTATTTATAGCTATATGTGAGAATTGACTTCCTAGACTCCTATATGGTGCATATCAGGTTTTGTTCTTAAAACCGAGTGCTACAAGTGGTATCAGAGCAATGCTAACTGTAGGACGTAAGCCTAGATGATGGTAACTATCGTTGTGGCGGAGAATGACACACCGATAGTTATCATCACCTGACAGAAGATCGGGATCCCCGTCTCCATTACTAAGGTTTAGAAGTTGCTACAAAAACCCTTGCTCTATGAGCCTTGATAATTTCTTCTCCACTATATCTCTACCCTTGTTATTCATCTCTACCTTGATGCTTTTTTAAAGTATTTGTTCTCATCTTCACTCCTTGATTTGATATGCTTTTAGAACTGTTCCTCACCACCTTCTTGCATAATCTAAAGATGAGTCTTAGGATTGTTACCCCTAGTACAACGAGCACGATAATATCGCAAGTTGAGTCAATAATTTAGTTGTGCACCTTTATTGCTTTATTGAATTGTCATTATGCTTCTGCTTGTTTTGAATCTTTATAATGATTGCAATGATCTTGTTGGGTGTTCCCACAATTTCATTTAGTTTATAGGCCTAAGGTATAAGGATTAATGAAATAAATAGTCGGGTTTTGGTTCTCTCCTGTTTTCTCTATCATGCCTTCGCACCTATCTTTATCAGTTTATATCTCTATCTTTGGACTACCAAAAATCCTAAAAAAATTCCGGATGACATTAGACTTCAATATCTCTCTCTGACCACAAGAATCACCTTGATAGCTATGTTGATTATGGTGTTATGAAAATCACAAGATGATACATCGATGCTATCTGAAGCCTAAAATAGTTTCTGTTGTGCACTGCTTTCGACTACCTGAACTATAGAATTTGGAAAAGTGTTCTATAAGGAAGTTGTGGAGAATTTGATAAGCTTTCCAACAATATAAACTGTAGCTCTATTGGATTAACATGATGAGAGTTAGAGCCATTTACTGCACTATTGTTTTTCTGCTCGTGAGGAATTTTAGATTTATTATTCTTGGTCATACATGAGATTATATTGGGATGTCAGAACGTCTTGATACTAGTTAGCTCATCTAAAAGAAGGTGCAAGGCACCCTTCTTGTGTCCCCTAGTTGATCTATTCTTAAGCGGGGTAGCTAAGCAAAAGAATTTGCAAGACGAAGGGGTCATGTGTTCTGGTGTTTCACTTGGAAGTATAGGTTATGCCTCTGGATGAGAGATTGTAGCACCCGGTTTTCAGAACAAAACCAGATACACACCATATGTGAGCCTAGGAAGTCAAATCTCACATATACCTACAAATAAGGGTAATATCAAAAGACAATGCTTAAATACATAGCGTATTAGTATAAAGATTATAACCTCAGAGTATAGACAATGGAAAGACAACTCCGATCTTCAGGCGAAGACTCCAAATCCACAGGGACAACTAACTGGTTGACCACGAGCCTAATTCCTCCAAACTCTAGCAATCTAGTACCCATCTAGGATTTTTATCCAAATAGTTGAAAAAATAAAGCAAGCGTAAGTAAATGTTGTACTCAACAAATATAACATGGGGTTCATGAGGCTCAAAAGGCTGACACTGGTTTAACTATGATTAGCTTTTAATTGTCACAATTTTAGCAAAGAAGTAGCAACAAGTTTATCACAAGCCCATATAAACACATGATTAGGTAAACATGAATAATGAATAGCATAAACAATTAACCATTAGTGAGCATCTTCATCATCCATATCATTAGTGTCCATCATCTATTCCGTAAGGGTTCCAAGGCCGCTCGTGACCGTGAGCACGGCTGATATACCAGTTTTACACTCTACAGAGGTTGTACACTTTCAATATGAGTTGTGATTTACCCTTTCGCTCAAGGTCACGAGCCTCTATAACCCACTACCAAGGAAGGTCGGCAGGGTTCACTATGAAGCCTTTCAAGGTTCATCTAATGAGTTAAGGCCATTAGATTCACTCAGCAAACAGATATAGGACCCCCCCTGTCAAATGGCACAATTCCCTCATGACTATACACATAAGAGTAGAGGTTGTCCTATACCCAATTCATCAAGCCATTCTTATACCAATAAAGGTAACCTCTAACAAGCTAGAAAAGGTCCTCATACTGAGCTAAAGCTAGAGCCCTATAGCCCTCACAGTTGTGTTGTAAGTCCTAAATGATCACTTATAGATAAGTCCTTAGGGAGAGGAATCTAGAGCACCATAAAATAGCCCAATGCTCTAGGCCCCTTTTTCCATGTTGTTAAAAACATCTTTTAGTGTTTATTGCATATACCATTAGTCAAGTTATAAGATCATGGTCTTTAATTGAGTGCTAGCATCGTACTACCCAATGCAATACCCCCATAGGTATCAAGGTACAAGGTACAAGCTACAAAGTACTAGGAAATCCTTAGTGGCAGTCAAGGTAGACACATGTAGAATGAATTAAATAATTAAAGGTGTATAGGACAACAAGAAAGATCCCATGCTATACTTGCCTTAAACACCGATCTTTCGGTAAGCTTTAATCTTCAACGTTCTTCTTCTTGATCACCACGTATATCTCACCGACTAGACGAAATCATAAAGCACCACACAAGCATCCATACAATCATACACAAAGCAAACAATAGAACTAAATTAGAATAGTACATCAATCATAGAAAAATAAGTGAAAGAGTTTGAAATACGATTCTACGCATAGCTATGAACATACAGACGCGAGAGGCCCGCTAATCGAAGCTATGGTTAAAAAGATGCATCTACCGATAGATTTGCTTTATACATAGAAAAGAAAACTATAATCTTCATTTATTTTAACTATATAGAAGCTTATATAAATTGAATTAAATCAAATTTAGATTCAAATTATAAAACTAAAGTAAAACAAATCATATTTTATCTATAACATCCAGTTGCATAATTATTTTTCAAACTAGAGTTTAAACCATGAAATTCTAGAAATAGTGACATGGTAACCACTGTTACTAACATGTAGATCTCGTTGCTATGAATCTAATGCAACTTGAATCGGTCAAAACGGAGCTAAAATGCAGAAAATATAAAATAAACAAGATTCCCTTTATTAAAATAATAGATTAAATCTAACCTCAAATTTAAAAGTTGAAAACATATCTAACAGTAGTATGAACATGTATATTATGAAATTACAAACCTAACACAAGTTGAATGGATCAAATCGAAGTTAAAACGAAGAAGTTATGGCTAAAACAAAATCAGTGGCAAATCTATAAATAAGCGAAAACGTATTTTGGATCTAAACCAAAGCAACTACGCTTTCCAAAGAAGAAAATGTAATTTGTGATTGCACCTTGGACCATGGGTTAAGATTCAAATAATTGTAAGGGGATTTTTGCAAAAGAGCCAACGGAGGGGTACGTTCTAATCTGTACTCTTGATTTCTAATCGGACGACTGTGATTGGTTGGGGGAGATGATGTCGCCGGAGGTGACACAGACGGCGGCGGCACCATGGCCGGCATGGAGAAACTTGGCGGCGAGCATAGGAATCAACCTATCGGCCATGAGAGAACAAACGGGGAACACTGGGAGAAGAAGGAGATTATGAACTCACGTAGGGCAACTACAGGGCCGGAGATTGCTCGGAGATGGCAGGCGGACGATGTTGAGCTTGGCTATGGCGGCACTAGGGTTCCACGATGGTGGCAAGGCTTGAGGCGAGGCAACATAGAGGCTTCAGGTTTTATAGGGGTGGAGTGACATAGGTGGCACGGCAAAACAGTGACGTGGTGGCGCGGTGCTCTCGGCCCAACGCGGTGGCTTGACGGACTCGGAGTCAATGGCGGCGGTGGTGGAGTCCAGCGTGGTGACGAGGTAGGAGAAAGGCCTAATAGATGGGCCCATCGATCATTCGGTGGTAGAGGAAGAGGAGGCGCGCTGGTGGCTTCGGCTGGGCCATGGATTGGGCCGCTCAGTTGAAAGGGAGGGAGCACTGGTTGGGCCGGCGTGCACATCTAGGCTGCGGGAAGAAAAGAGAAGTAGGCCAGGGAGGGAAGAGAGAGTGGGCTATGGCCAACTCGGCCTACGTAGGTGAGAGATGGTTGGAGGTGAGCGGGCTATGGCCTTGGGCCAGCAGGCCGAATAGAGGGAGAGCACAAATTAAAGAGAAGAAAATTTTCTAATTTCCAAATCTTGTTCTATTTCCCAAATTCAAATGTAAAACAAATTCAAATCCAAATGGGGTTTCAAACACACTTTTCAATTCAATCAAAATGAGAAATTTTGGTAAGTTTTCCAAAAATAAATTTTTACAACTTTTTAAATGGATTTATTTCCTAATTTTCTTTTCTTTTACTTCAAAGTCATTTCTATTTTTTTCCAAAAGCAATTTGAACCATTCTAAATTTTCAATCAAAACCACTCAACCAAATAAATCATATGCAAGGGCATGTATTCTCAAACATGTTGCTACCTTATGATGAATTTTGATTTAATGAAAAAAATTTATTTTCCTATGTTTTCATGAGCACAAAAATTCAAAAATAAATCATTTTAAACCTATTTTCAAAAGATGCAAATTTTAGGGTGTTACAGAGATCACCATCAAGCGCAGATGGATAATTTGTTGGGTTATCTACAAGGAACTGATGAATTCATCAAGAATTGATCTTCTATTCGAGCTATTATCAATTGGGAATTTAATCTTCAACATACCTAGGATAGGTTAGTATGAATGATAAAGGAAGGAGATATTGGACATCTATGGTTGGTTTAATGGAGATTCAGAACATCTCAAGGTTTCACCAAGTTAGCAAGTGAGTTTTGTTGAAGGAAGTTCTCTTCTTGGGATATGTCATTTTTAATGGTAAAAATAGGAAGAAGAACTCGTGAAAGTTAATGATGAGTTTGGTTGTAACCCACCCAAGTATGTAAAAGTGACGCAAAGTTCCTTGGAATAGTAAGATTCTATCAAAGGTTTGTTGGAGGTTTTCTGAAGAGCATTAGAGGATGGTTATAATGGTATTGGGAAATATTACTAAATTTGTTTGGATCAAGTAACCTCAGGTGAGCTTCGAAGAAGAGGTTGAAGTAAAACCTATATGATAGCTTTGCCAGATCGAAATAAGAGTTCCCCTATCTTTTGAGAAGCATCGTATCTAGGTTTAGTACGTGTAAGAAGGAAAGTAGTGGCTTATGGATTAAATTAACTGAGAAAGCATGAGTTGGACTACCCAACCTGTGACGTGGAGATGCTATTTTCTTGGACATAAGAGTGACATCTCCAAGGATGTGAGAGTAAGAAGTATATTTTCACGAAGGAATCAGATCAAAACTTCGGACATTGTTGTTGGAAGGAAATTGATTATGACTTGGAAAAGTGCTATCACTTTGAGGAGCAAAGTCATGGCCGATGCCCTTAGCAACGGTGAATTGTGCTAAGAAGGTATGGGTGATACCAAGAACTAAGAATTGTATCCCAAGTTCATGCAACTTAACCGGAATCATTAATGTTTTGAAGATTGGTAGTAGAATTTTCTTTTGACCAAGAGATTCATAAGGCTCCATCGGAAGATGAATATTATAAGAAATAGAATTAATAGTATGGACTAAAAAGGAAAGGTGGTTTTGTCATTGGAGTTACTAGAGTATGGTTTGGAGTATTTGTCAAAATCTTGGAATTAGTTGAGCAAGTTATTTGCAGTAAGGTTATCAGGTTTTCCAAAGTAAAGCAAAATCTTTACCAAGAAGATGGAACTAGTCAAGGATGTGAAGAAGATCCAAGGGCAGAATATCCCTATCTTATGGACCACCATCTTCCGAATATCGAGGACAAGATTCATCTTAAGGGGGGTAGAATTGTAACACCCTAAACTTTGCTACTTTGGAAATGTAGTTAAATTGATTTAATTTTGAATTTTTGTGCTCATGAAATATAAGAAAAAGATTTTTTTTTCATTATATTAAAATTCACCATAAGGAGTAGCAACATGGTTGTGCATACATGCCGGTGCATTTGATTTATTTGGTTGAGTAGTTTTGATTAAAATTCAAAATGGTTTAAATTGCTTATGGGAATGAGTTAGAAATTAGCTTTGAAATAAAATAAAAGAATATTTGAAGATAAAAGAGTTTAAAAAGTTGTAAAATTTATTTTTGGAAAACTTACCAAAATTTCTCATTTCTCTTTGAGTGAAAAGTATCTTTGAAACTCTATTTGAATTTGATTTGGTTTACATTCGAATTTGGTTTTGAAAATAAAATAGAAAAAGATTTGGAAAAGGAAAAACTCTTCTGCCTCTCTTCTGGCCCAGCTGGCCCAGCACGCCACCATAGCCCAGCGGCAGTGTCGCCCTACACTTCCCTCCTCTCAGGCCGCTCCTCTCTTTTTTTAACGCCATGGCCTAGCTAAGCCGGAGGCCCATGCCGCTACCACGCTCTCCTCCCCAGCTCTCTCCTACGCAGTCGCCGACAAGTGGGGCCCGCATGTCAGCTGCATCCCCTCCTTCCTCACTCGAGTCTACGTCGGTCATGACCACCACCGGTGAGACCACGTCTGCCCCGCCTCTTCATTGCCGTGCGCCGCAAGCTCCTCCGCACTCATAAATATGGGCCAGGAACCCAGACCGCCTCTCTACCCCAACCCAAGAGTGTCACAGTTGCCACCCTTGCCCTAGCGAGCTCGTGCCACCATCCACCATCGCCACGCCAAGCCATGCGTCGTCTCCATGCCTCCTCTACCATCGAGAACACCCTAGGTGAGTTCGCCATGCTCCGCTCTCTCTCCCGGTGCCTTTCCCATGTCGTAAAAGTTCTCGTAGGCACCTCCGCATGCACACTGGTGAGCTCCTCACCACCGTTAATTGCCACCACCGCACTGGAGTCACTATGATGGCTGAAGGACTCCTCCCAACCTTTAGTAGCCACCTGATCTGAGATCAACAACCCAGATTAGAAGATACCTCTTCGGTCCATGAGCACATTGTAGACGAGGCACACCGTCTGTGTCAGCACGCTACCTATGCAGTTCACCATAGACTAGCCACTCAGAGACCGCCACCTATCACCATGTGTGTGCCACGCCAGCGACCACGCTGACTGCACGGACATTTTGCTAAAGAGACCCCGAGTTTTTATGAAATCAACCCGCCGTCATGAGTAGTTCAAAAGTCATTAAAAATATGCCCCTAGTTTTTATGTTTTGACCCCTGTGTTTTCCAAAAACAACGCCCAGTCCATAGAACTGTTTTAATTTGGTTTTTAATTATTTTTAATACGAAATTGATTTCAAAATATTTATAGAATTGCCATTGATCTTATTTTATGCGTAGTTTCTCTATTTTAACTCCGATTTGACCTGTTCAACTTGTGTTAGGTTCGTAATTCCATAATCTACATGTTCATACTACTATGAGGTATGTTTTCAACTTTTAAAATTTGAGGTTAGATTTAATCTATTATTTTATTAAAGGAAATCTTGTTTAATTCATATCTTCTACGTTTTAGCTCTGATTTGACCTGTTCAAGTTGTGCTAGATTCATTACAACAAGATTTACGCATCATTAACCATGTTTATCATGTCACTATTTTTGGAATTTCATGGTTTGAACTCTAATTTGGATAATAATTATGCAACTAGATTTTATAAATAAAATATGATTTGTTTTACTTTAGGTTTATAATTCACATCTAAATTTGACTTAATTCAATTCATATAATCTTTTATATTGTTAAAACACATGTAGCTTATAGTTTGATATTTTCTCTCATGAGTAGATCCTTCGATAGCCATTTCTTTCAAACCGTAGCTCTGTTTAGCGTGTCTCTCGCGACTGTGTGTTCGCAGTGATGTGTAGAATCATGTTTCAAACTCTTTTACTTATTTTTGTATGATTGGTTTATTGTTCTAATATAGATGTAATTGTATGCTATGCATGTATGTGTATGGATGTTTGCGTGGTGTTGTACGATTACGTCTAGTCGGTGAGATATATGTGGTGATCAAGAAGAAGAAGAAGGACGTTGAAGATTAAAGCTTACCGAAGGAGTGGTGTTTTAAGGCAAGTATAGCATGGAATCTTCCTTGTTGTCCTATACACCTTAATCATTTAACTCATACTGCATGTGTCTACCTTGATTACCACTAAGGATTTCCTAGTACTTTGTCAGCTTGTGCCTTGATACCTATGGGTTATTGCATTGGGTACTATGATGCTAGTGCTCAACTGAAACCATGATCTTGTAACTTGACTAATGGTATATGCAATAAACACTAAAAGATGCTTTTTAGCAATATGGAATTAGGGGCCTAGAGCATTGGGCAGTTTTTGTGGTGCTCTAGATTCCTCTACCTAAGGACTTATTTGTAAGTGATCATCCAGGACTTATAGTACAGCTGTGAGGGCTACATGGCTCTGGCTTTAGCTCAATATGAGGACCTTTTCTAACTTGTTAGTGGTTACCTTTATTGGCGCAAGAATGGCTTGACGAATCAGGTATAGTGTGGCCTCTGTCCCCTTGTGTATAGGCTGCACGTCATTGTGCCATCAGGAAGGGGGGCTCTACATCTGTTTGCCGAGTGAATCTAATGGCCCTAACTTGTTAGATGAACCTTTGAAAGGCTTCATAGTGAACCCTGCCAACCTTCCTTGAAAGTGGGTCAAAAGATTAGCTACCTCAGGCGAAAGGGTAAATCATGACTCACAGTGAAAGTGTACAACCTCTATAGAGTGTAAAACTAGTATATCAGCCGTGCTCACAGTCATGAGTGGCCTTGGAACCCTTACGAAATAGATGATGAACACTGATGATACAGATGATGAAGATGCTCACTAATGATTACTGTTTATACTATTCATTATCCATGTTTACCTGATCATGTGTTTGTATGGGCTTGTGAATAAACTTGTTGCCACCCAATTGCTAAAAGATGACTCATTAAAAGCTAATCGTAGTTAAACCAGTGTTAGCCTTTTGAGCCTCATGAACACCATGTTATATTTGTTGAATACGACATGTACTTACGCTTGCTTTATTTTTCACATATTTGGGAAAAAATCCTGGATGAGTACTATATTGCTAGAGTTTAGAGGAATTAGGCTTGTGATCAACTAGTCAGTTGTCCCTATGGATTAGAGTCTTCACCTGAAGATCGGAGTTGTCTTTCCATTGTTTGCTATCTAAGGTTATATTCTTTATACTAGGTACATTATATATTGAGCATTGTCTATTGATATCACCCTTATTTGTAGCTATATGTGAGAATTGACTTTCTGGGCTCACATATGGTGCGTATCTGGTTTTGTTCTGAAAACCGGGTGCTATAATTTTCTATATATTTTTTCTCTCTTTTTATCATAATCCTTTTTTTATAATAGATTTTTTTCTACTCTTTTTTTAACTTTTAAAGCAAGATAGAGCTAACATCACCTCTTTCTCTTTTTTAAAGCAGGACGATCTTTGGTGTGTATGGAATTTAGTACTCTCACCATCCCCCCCCCCATACTTGGACTTTTGTGTGAAAATCAAGTGTGTTGAGTTAGGATCTCCTTTTTGAGCATGTTCCATTTCTGAAGATAATCAACATATGTAGTTGATGCAGCTCCTGTGATTTCATGCATCGTCTTTCCCCTGTTCTTCTTGATCTCGACCTAAAATGGTTAGCGACCAAGAATACCTAAGGGTTCATACTAACATGAAAACACATTATTGCTTTTATTGAAAAGAAAGTGTTTTTTATGATAATTATATTTATATTTTTTTATGATAATCCAGGGTATCTCCTGGTAGTGCTTTGTTGTTTGGTCGTAAGCTTGACCGTGGGAACTTTCTCTTACAACTATCAATGGTGGTATAGTTCCCAACTTTACCACCAAACATTTAGCAATAATATTCAAGCTGCAAGGTTAGTATCACAATGCAACTATGAGATTTGCAATACTTGCGATAAATAAAAGCATCAACAACCATCCTCTTGAAAAGTTTTGAACCAAGGATTGAGAGATGGTTGGGATCCTCATAGTTGCACACGGTACTAAGCATAATGTTCATGGCACAAAAGTTTTCTCTCTTGAAGTTTACATCATGTATGATCAATGTTGAATCTCGACCATTGAGAACAACGTTTGGATGGCCAGAGGGACATGGCTTGGGTTTGAGTCAGGGTGATGATGATCGTTTAGTTTCATAAGCAGGCTTAGTGAAACAAACAGGGATATAAACTTCACCTCCTTAAACGGGTTATTGTTGGGTTGTTGCTTCACCTTTGGATTTTCAGGACAAGGGATAGGAGTGGCAAAAGCAGTTGTTCCCAACTTTTCGTTAAGGCTCACATGGGAAGTTTTTACTTGCAAAAGTTGGTCCGAAGGGTAGCCTATGAGGACCTCAAATTGAAGGATGGCATAGATATGGAAGTCCAAGTGAACCTTGATTTTGTCAATTATGATTGGCACGGCCCTAGCAATCCCACACCATTCAAAGATGAGTCCCGAGGGACTTTTAAAAAGTCTATTGGTCGAGACTAGCGAAATTTTGCCTAGAAGGGTTTCTGCAAGTAATTCAGATATGATATTAGCCTCAACGATGGGGTTATGCAGGGCTTCTATAATAGTTCCCCTTAACAAATAAGGCATGGCCGTGGAAGGTGAAAGAATCTAAATAGCTTTAGAAGAATGTTTTACTTCCATTAACCATTCCTTTGACGGTTCCGCTCTAGGAGAAACTTTCTTTGTGTGCTTTTCATGCCATGATAACTTTGAGGTATTACCATAATCCTCAACTTTGATAAGGAACTCTAAAGGATGAAGCATTGTTTCCTTCGGTGTTCATGGTTCGAGTGAGGGCTCATAAGTCAAATCTAAGGATGCTATAGGTTTGGATTCGACTGATGAGGCCTCCTCAACACTCGACATGACTTTAGCCTGGAGGGGTTTGGTTCTTATGACGGAAGAAGTGTATTTGGATATGAAGTGCTCAAGGAATTCTACTTGTTCCGTCATTGTTTTGTGTGTGAATCTACCTTCGGCAGTCATGTTAAGGCATAGGTCAGCTTCCATGTCAATACCCAAAAAAAGAGTCACAACAATATGCCATCGGGTAAAGACAAGTCTAGGACAGTGTGTATTAACACTGAAAACCTAGCCCATGCTACACCTATAGACTCCTTCTCTCTATGCCCAAAGTCAAGGATCGCCCTTGGTAGAGAGACGATACGAGATATATGGAGGAATGCAAGACAAAACTTATCCTTAAGTTCATCCCAATCTCCATTCATACTCACTACAGCTTGAGTGTACCATTGCTTTGCCTTCCCTGTGAGAGAGAAGGGAAATAATTTAATAATTTACACCTTAAGGTTTCTTGTGTTATGCCTGAGATGCTCAACCACGAACACATTTCCTTGAACTCTCATAGGTGACGGCAAGGGTTTTTGTTTTCTAGCCTAGAGAAGGGCTGTGCCCGAACCATGGCTATCAAGCTAGGGTGGAGTTCATAGCTAGATGAAAAGGTTGGTTTTGAAAGTGGCTTCGAGAATGAGCCCATTGAAGCAAAAGGATTTTGAAATGGAGTTGGCTTCATTGTGACAAGGATAAAAAGAAAATATTTTTGTTTTTTTATAAAAATAAAGGATAAAAGTTGGAATAAAACTCATTCCCTGGCAACAATGCTAGAAAGCTTGTTGGTATTTCTTAACGTCCACAGATATTTATCCGCAAGCGTACAAAATTACCGTTGTAGCTTTCACCAGAAAGTATTCAGGGTATCATATTTTCCACATGGAACAAAGATATTTCTTCTAGCTAATTCATCCAAGGACAACACAAGGAAAGCAGATGAGGGTAGAGAAGGATTCCTATGGCATAGGGTCTAAGGATATATAAACTGTACTTATACTTGCTTACTTCAGGCACTGGATCGCACCTGGTTTGAGTGCAGTAGAACAAACTTTATTTTTGGATCAGGAGCTAGTTTAGCCTCTAAATTAGTCTATCATGGCTTGGGTTTGAGTGCAGTAGAACAAACTTTATTTTTGGATTAGGAGCTAGTTTAGCCTCTAAATTAGTCTATCATGCCCTCCAAAAATGATTGTATTGCTGTTTCTGGAGCTGAAAATTTGGCTAAGTCCCTAATGGACTGAAATTAAGATTTTAGTTTTCGTGTACCCTACTTTGGAGCCTTGTATCTCTCCAACTAGGCTGAATCAGACTTTAACGCTTTAAGAAAAGTTGGAGAGGTCGCGTAGGTCTACAACTTTGATTAATACAGCTTGTGCCAAAACTAACTGGTTTAGGAGATATGAAGGGACGAAGATTGAGATTTCAGGTGTAGTTTTGAGATAGTATTGCTGCCCCTTCATAATTTTGAATTTGGATTTCTATGGCCGACCGTCACAGACTGCTCACGCCACATGGCTTCTCTGTGCTGCACCCGTTCACCACCTCGCCGTCGCATGTCACTTGGAGCCGAACCCGAAGATGGAAGAACCCCTGGAGTACATGCCTGAACAGGAGATGCTCACCAAGCGAGTGTCGTCTAACAAACACTAACCTAGTGTTGGATTCTAGGCAAGCCTAGAGCATTCTAAGTCTCCCATGTTTTTACAAATATCTTGAGTATCTTTTATTGTTGATGATGCATTAAGTATAGGAATTTGTTGGAACCAATTGTTGCATTATATCCTTACCTTGTCTAGATAAAATCCTATGAACCCTAATTAAGTGTACGATCGAATGATGCTTAGCTATGCTTAGATTGGTAAAATTTGGGTGATTTCTTGTCACCTGCAAGATGTAGGATGAGCTCTGGTCATGGTTGGCTATATTTGCTATTGTGGAAAAGAACCATGGGTTAATAATGAAAAGAGATCGGACAGGATGACGGTAGTGCAGCAACAAGGCAGGAGGTCTTGGGTGTGAATCTAGCCTCGTCGTTTAAGGACCGATTCGCCAAACATCCTCATGTCATGTTGAACGTAGCCTAACACTTAGCTGGCCGAATAAGTCATTACGATCGTGAAGCCTAGTTGTTCGACTAAGGCTAGGAACCGGGGGGTCATGCGCATTTTGGAGGCAGTAAGGATGTGCTTGGGGACATTGGCATGAGTCCAAGGGGTCAGGTGTTTAAAAGTCCTGCACTTCCTGGCAGAGTGTCACCCTTGAGAATGCGGCGCTATTCGGACCCATGACTTTTCTCTTTTTTTACTCCTGAGTTGTACCAAAGGTGACTTGATTGCAACCCCAACGGGGGAAGCAGGGTTTGTGTTAGGAATACCCCTCCAGTTGGATAGGAATTGATTCAAATCGCCGTCTCTCTCGGATAGTGAGAACTTGACTGAGCAGCGGCAACGTAGATTCACTAAATTTGAATATATGGTTTAATGATGATGATGATGATAATGATGATGACGATAATGATAATGAGCCATGAAATACCTGATATGGTTATTATTGTTTGCAACCTAACCAAGTGATTGATTAGTACAGGTGCTAATATAGATGGTAGGTAATGGCCAAAAGGCACTGCTAGTACAGGTTAATAATGGTAATGATTACTTAAGCTTTTATGCAAAGAGGTTGTCTAGCAAGATCCACTGATAAAGCCTTGCATAATCCTTGGTGTCACTTTATTTCTGGTTTATGACGGATAAGTCTAGCTGAGTACATTCGAGTATTCAGGGTTTATCCCACCATGTTGCAGGTGAAGTTCTCGGCCTGTTGAAGATGGTGGCTAACCGTCGGTGGGTTCGGTGATTCTATATTTACTTCTCATCTATATGCTTTTGTCTGAGGATGTCACTTATGCTAGCAATGTATTTGGAACTTATATTAATGTAATCATTTGAAAGCTATGTTGTTTTCACTAAGCGGTTTTGAAACCCAAACTTGTACTATTATTTGTGAACCCATTTGTAATATTATTAATACTGCAACCCTGTGTATGTGATGTGTATTTGCTTAATCAAACGATCTTGGTTGTGATGTTGATTTACCAAGGTCCTTCATGACACTCGGTGGACTACCGGGTTTATATAAGTAAAAGTATGTGCGCGTCAACGTGCTAAATGGGGACAACCGTACTTGATCTTGTATAAATTGGGCAGTTCTGTCACAGCTGGCATCAAAGCAAGATTAAGCATAATACTATCATGTACACAGTTTTAAAAACAAAGTTTTGGTTTTAAAAATCCTATTTTGACTAAAATTTTAGCTATAGGCAAATTTGTCAAAACTTATTTGCAAAACTATGCTAGCGACATCCTCCTTTATGCCCAGTTAAGGACTATTAGGTGGCTATCTAAGTACTAACATGGGGTTTTTACTTTCGTTGTCCATACGGCGTGCTATTGTATGGATGCCATTCGCTTGAATGGTAATGTATGAATCAATTGCCTCTACACCCAGTTAAGTGTGAGTTGTGAGAGCATGACCATCCAACTGTCGGTCTAGGGGAGAGTTAGCTGTGATTACTAGAATATTTACATGTTACACACATGTATATATAAAGGTACTTAATTGTGGGTATATCTATCGGGTAGCTATGGATACCGAAGTATATACATCTAGGGATGTATATATGGAGAGTATCTTAGTTTACTACTTTCATTGTGTGCTTATTTATCTCTTATGGGGATGGGCTGCAATGATTTTCCTATAGGTACGCTAACCACAAATGCATAGATTGAATGTAGCTGACGACTAGCTATATATCGAGAGAGTACGTGTTATGCCACCGACATAGAACGTGATTGCCACCTTAGGCTGGCAATTTCGTGAGGATGAATAGGATGAGCATGCATCATGATTGTGCCTGTGCATAAATATGCTTCCCTCACTTTGTTCTAGTACTAAGTAACTTGTGATCAATGTGATGTTACTATCTTCCCTGTCTGAAGCTAGACAAAATGTCTTCTTCCATGCCGCTTGAATAGCTGCACTTGAAGATAGTGTGTGATTAGCTTTACCTTGGATGTTGCTTCCAAAGGAAATAAAAGATAATCGTACCTTACCACCAGGTTCGCATATTTATGTGTAGTGGTGTTGCTGTAGGTGACTACTTGTTAGGTGCGAGCTTTGTGCTTAGTAATAGTCGCTTAAGCTAATTTGATTGAGTGTTTCAAAATGCTCGCTTAAGAACAAGATATATGTGTGGATGCTCGTTATCTAGGTAGTGCCATAGTTGTCATCCCTTTTGTCCTCGGTAAGCGTACAAATGTTGAAGAGTGCTATCCTAGAATGGCGTCCAAGTTTTGGGAATCTCATGGTTGTCGTCTCCAATTAAGTTCTCCCTTAGGAGCCTGAGCCTGTATACATGGTTGTTAGCCCTTGAACATTGCACTACGAAGACCTTTATCCATGCCTTTGCTTATCGTTAGGCCCAAGCTTAGTTCCCTTGAATGCTTGCTTGTGTCATGGTTGTCCCGCTCCTGTGTGGGAGGACCTTGCTCAAAACTCCTTGTCGAGCCTCATTGCTCCTTCCCCTACTAATGATCTAGTGCAACACTAATCGCTATGTACGCTGGCTATGGAACCTTTTTCTCACAGATCATGTCGTTGCTTTATCAACTGAATCCCTAGTCAGTGCCTTGGCTCTATCCCTCGAATCTCGTGTATTTTGTCTCCAACTCTTTAATGTCTCTGGATGTTTATCAGTCTTAATCTCATGTTGCTCCTCGACAAGACCAAATCTCATGTTAATCTTTATCTGGTAATCACTTTCGTGAACACAAGACTTATACGGAAATTAAGCAAGAGTCCCCTACTCAGTTGTCTTCAGCACATAAGCTATGTTCTCTTGCACTATGTTTTGATCTTCGGATCACCTCCTTGTCGATTCCTAACCTTGTGACTACCTTTGTTTGCTCTCTCTCCTTCTCATGGTGCTTGCTCCTATGCCACAAAAAAATTATGCCACGTGAGAATTCTTGTGGGATGTATGTTTAGTAATGGTGCCACAATTAGCGATCTATGGTGCCATGACGAAACCGAGAGCCTCCTGTGGGTGCACACACATGGCTGTGCTGCTCGGCACGCACTGGTATCAAGGTTTCTAGTCATGATTCATTGCAGAACTACACCGATGTGTTATTTTCACATGAGCTCTTCCTTGGTTATCTCTCCTTATTGTGTCAGAAGATCTGTACGTTGAACTAGATACCATAGGACTTCATTCTAGAGTCATCCAAAGGATAACCTTTGCAAAACAGGTCACCGATATGAACTTAACAGACTACAAGAGATGATAGACAAGTGACTCTATGTGACTGTCCCTGTAATGACATCGATCATCTAGTGAGCAACTTATGTCATTCCCGTTGGATCAAAAGGGTGCACCACACTTAAAGTTGAACAAGTTATCAGACAAATGCTAAATGGACCAGGATACCATGTGCTATAATAGGTCACCTGGTACTCATGACTTTCCTATCTAAGTTCTCAATCTTTACGTGCATAAGGATCATGTAGACAAACTGATCTTCTTCGGTGTGACCCCTTTTTGTTAACTTCAATGACGACCATCTGTTTATGCTTCGACCACAATTCCTATTGTCAAGAGTGAAGATTTAGAACCTTTTTGGTGTTTAGAGACAACTGATTAGTTACCAGTAGGAAGATCAATCCCTAGCTAGGCAACGATTCTTTGGTAGCTTCGAAGGTTTTGTCTCACTGAACAATGTTAGATGAAGAAACAGCAAAGTCAGTCAGCGATACTAGTACAACTTTCTTCTCCAAGCCCTATGTCATCAAGTCAATTCCATCTTGGACAATCACACGAGTAGTGCAAGATACTATACCAGCTAAGTGAAGAGCTAGGAAAGCACGTCCCTAGTTTTGGTCAGCATCGTCATGTATATGGTGCTATCAAAGGATTTGTTCAGGACGTTGTTGGATGAAGCATAGAAGGATAATCAGAGACGTTCCCTTATTTTTGTAGGACTGTCACTCCACGTGAAGTATGCATTGTGCCCTGCAAGAATATCCCACCAGTTCAATACTTGTGTATCATCAAGCTGGTGCCTACATCAACGGTTGAAGTTGTTCCCTGGGAAACATATAAGGAAAACCCTAGCCTCCATCCTCAGCGAGAAAGCTACAACTATCATAAAAAAGAGTTAAAGACGGCGAACACACTCCACAATGAGTAAAGCATAGAAAAAGAAGAGTGGGAAATATGTCGAGATTTCATGGCACTAAACCAGTTATTCTTAAGCCGGTGATTAGAGGCTCAAACTGGTTGGATTGCCACAACACTTGACAATCTCATTCCTCGCTTAAGGTACTTCGTTGTCTTGAGTTTGTTTGAGGATTAGTTGAGTGAAACATCGGATTTGAGAGATGTTTTGTCAATTCGGTATGCTATAATTATAAAATAGAGCAGTTTTGGTAGCTGCATTGTTTGGATAGTCAAACAGTGTCTATTTCAGCTGAATTTTGGTGAGTAGTTAGGGGACTCATGGATCTATATTCCTACCAAAATGCATGCACAATAGAGCATTAGTTTGTGAAATATGAATAGAAAGCTGAAGAGTACAAAATCTGTAATTTCTTTGTGACTGTGATCAACCTTCGTATTCGAAAGTTGTGTTTGCAATTGATGCCAAGGTATGTAACATGGTCAACAATTGTTGCTAGATAATCCTTTAGATGCCCTAAAGAAGACTCCTTGGACCCCTTTGTACCTTGTTTTTGGCCTCTTCTATCAACAATGTTTGAGCAATTGAGGTGTTCTATGAGTCAATTTGTACCCTTGCAAATCGGAAGCAATTTGAAAGGTGTCAAACAACAGATTTCAAATTGTGATTTGGAGATATTGACTGACATTAGAAATGAAGCCCCAATGTCAAAAGTAGTTCCACAAAGACAATTTTGATATAGTGCAAGTCAACTCAATGTACTGAGCAACTGCACCATGAAGGAGAATCATACTCAAAATGCATGGTAGTAAACTATTTCCCTAGTTTGAGGAAATACTTGCAACTTTTATTGTACTCTAGGCCTCGCTATCCATCGTCCTTGGCAATGTTTTCCAATGCTGCCTTGTCCTTTGGTACCTTCCATGTGTTTATACCCACGTGGTTGCCTCAGATTCAACTCAGATAATTGTTGCCACTCGAATACAAGGATTCTCCCAAATAATGATCATAAAAAACATTGAGTCAATAGAGTCAACTAATACATTCACCGCTCACTCAACGAACTTAGATATTATAGTGTTATCATTAGAGAAAGAGGACTGCACACATGGAACATTACGTAGTTTCCAGCGGTGGGAATCTGAGTGATTGAACAATCACGACCAGCACCGACATTGTCTGCTGGTTACTCAGTTTCTCATAGCCACAAAGGATGCTTACCCCATCTATAATCTCATTCCTTATGAAAGGTTGTACTCAAGCTACTTTGGTAGAGGACTGCTTTTCGAACTTTGTGAATGAACATGGAACCATTGTAATGAGTAGTTTTCAAAAGCTTGCAGTCTAGTGCAAATCTCACATGGTCCATGCTATATTCACTAGGAAAATAGAGATTATGGGTAATTAGTTTATGCTTCGTAGTACTCTCTGTATCCCGAAAATGAAGTATTATGCCATCTTGGATTCCTCCTAAAGTAACAAGCTTCATGGACGCCAACGAAGGAAATTCTTCAGACAACAACTTACGATGAAGAGCAAGTATCAGAAAGTGTCATGACCAAATTAGCCTCTCTGATACTCCGAAGTTAAGTAGCCTAATGCTATCACTGATATTGGAAAATGGATGACATGTTTCTCTTCCCTTAAAAGTCTTTCGCACCAAATCTTAGGGCGAGATTCCTATAAGGGGGAGGGCTGTAACACCCTAGGTGTTTGTCACCAATTAAGCAATGGGTTTGAACTCAAACATGACATGTTAAGTGGTGATGAAGGTGTTAAGATTAAATCTACAAGAGTGAGCTCCAACTTAAACTTGGACAACACACCTTTACTTACATGTGTACCCTTGTTAAGATTATGCAAGAGTAATGTTAAACATGCTCATTACATGTACATTATATCAACATGCATCCATCTTGACTAGTGGAAAAGTTTCACGAAGTTCAGAATTCAAAAGTCACATGAAATGATGAGTTACATTCTTGCTTGAATTGTGCTATTAAGTGAACAGAATTATGGGTCATCAACCAAACCATGCTACCTTGCCCAAATGACTCTAATTAAACTCTGCAATAAAAGTCATGAAGGGTTCATGTTGAGCAAGTGGCCAAAAAATGCTCCAATAGATCAAAAAGGGTAAAGCTTTACCATGATGCTACTTTAACCGGTGTTGACCAATTTCTTACATTGCTTGCAGGGAGTTGCACCTTAAAGAAAAGTTGAAGTTTGAGTGGAGTAGAACAAACTTTATTTTTGGATCAAGAGCTAGTTTAGCCTCTAAATTAGTCTATCATGCCCTCCAAAAATGATTGTATTGCTGTTTCTGGAGCTAAAAATTTGGCTAAGTCCCTAATGGACTGAAACTGAGATTTCAGTTTTCATGTACCCTGCTTTGGAGCCTTGTATCTCTCCAACCAGGTTGAATCAGACTTTAACACTTTAACAAAAAGATGGAGAGGTCGCGTAGGTCTACAACTTTGATTAATACAGCTTGTGCCAAAACTAACTGGTTTAGGAGATATGAAGGGACGAAGATTGAGATTTTAGGCGTAGTTTTGAGATAGTATTGCTGCTACTTCATAATTTTGAATTTGGATTTCTATGGCCGACCGTCACAGACTGCTCGCGCTGCGTGGCTCCTCTATGCTACGCCCGTTCCCCACCTCGCCGTCGCATGTCACTTGGAGCCAAACCCGAAGATGGAAGGACCCCTGGAGTACATGCCTGAACAGGAGATGCTCACCATCTAACAAACACTAACCTAGTGTTGGATTCCAGGCAAGCCTCGGAGCATTCTAAGTCTCCCATGTTTTTATAAATATCTTGAGTATCTTTTATTGTTGATGATGCATTAAGTATAGGAATTGGTTGGAACCAATTGTTGCATTATATCCTTACCTTATCCAGATAAAATCCTATGAATCCTAATTATGTGTAGGATCGAATGATGCTTAGCTATGCTTAGACCGGTAAATTTTAGGTGATTTCCTATCACCTATGAGATGTAGGATGAGCTCTGGTCATGGTTGGCTATATTTGCTATCATGGAAAAGAACCATGGGTTAATAATGAAAAGAGACCAGACGGGATGGCTGTAGTGCAGCAACAAGGCATGAGCTCTTGGGTGTGAATCTATCCCCATCTGTGTCATTTAAGGACTGATTCGCCGTATGTCCTCATGTCATGTTGAACGTAGCCTAACACTTAGCTAGCCGGATAAGTCATTCCGACCACGAAGCCTAGTTGTTCGACTAAGGCCAGGAACCGGGGGGTCATGCGCATTCTGGAGGCAGTAAGGATGTGCTTGGGGACATTGGCGTGAGTCCAAGGGGTCAGGTGTTTAAAAGTCCTGCACTTCCTGGTAGAGTGTCACCCTTGAGAATGCGGCGCTGTTCGGACCCATGACTTTTCTCTTTTTTTACTCCTGAGTTGTACCAAAGGTGACTTGATTGCAACCCCGATGGGGGAAGCAGGGTTTGTGTTAGGAATACCCCTCCAGCTGGATAGGAATCGATTCAAATCGCCGTCTCTCTCGGATAGTGAGAACTTGACTGAGCAGCGGCAACGTAGATTCACTAAATTTAAAGATATGGTTTAATGATGATGATGATGATAATGATAATGAGCCATGAAATACCTGATATGGTTATTATTGTTTGCAACTTAATCAAGTGATTGATTAGTATAGGTGCTAATATAGATGGTAGGTAATGGCCAAAAGGCACTCCTAGTATAGGTTAATAATGCTAATGATTACTCAAGCTTTTATGCAAAGAGGTTGTCCAGCAAGATCCACTGATAACGCCTTGCATAATCTTTGGTGTCACTTTATTTCTGGTTTATGACGGATAAGTCTAGCTAAGTACATTCGAGTACTCAGGGTTTATCCCACCATGTTGCAGGTGAAGTTCTTGGCCTGTTGAAGATGGTGGCTAACCGTCGGTGGGCTCGGTGGTTCTATATTTACTTCTCATCTATATGCTTTTGTCTAAGGATGTCACTTATGCTAGCAATGTATTTGAAACTTATATTAATGTAATCATTTGAAAGCTATGTTGTTTTCACTAAGCGGTTTTGAAACCCAAACTTGTACTATTATTTATGAACCCATTTGTAATATTATTTCCGCTGCAACCCTATGTATGTGATGTGTATTTGCTTAATCAAGCGATCTTGGTTGTGATGTTGATTTACCAAGGTCCTTCGTGACACTCGACGGACTACCAGGTTTATATAAGTGAAAGTATGTGCACGTCAATGTGCTAAACGGGGACAGCTGTACTTGATCTTGTATAAATTGGGCGGTTCTATCATAGGTAGCCTCTAGCCTAGACACCATGTCTATGCTATTGACTACTACTCTAGCGTCCATGTAGGGTTATCCATCTTTATCAGGGCCCTCTACTAGAGCATCCGCCATGGGGACGGACGATGAACCCGCAAGCAAATATGTGTATAGCTTAACTAATCAAAGACTTAATTCCATAAGAATCACAAACACTTACTAAAATACCCGTTGATGTACAATGCTTGTGTTCATCGACGTACAAGCGGGGGAAGGTTACTGACAAGTCCAGCATTTCTTCCCCGAACTCTTCCTCACATCTCTTCCTATTATTTTGCTAGAGCTAGCTAGGGCCTAAGCCATGGACTAGAGATGCTCTGGCTCTTGCTTTGCTCTTCTTCCCTTGTGTGTTGTTGTGTTTGAGAGGGGAGAGGTCCTCCTTTTATAGGTGGAGAGGAGGGGGTCCTTGGAAATATGCTTGATCCCCATATGGAAAGAGCAAATCGACCTCAAAACATCATTTAGATACATTGAACCTGGTGAGCACCTTGACACTGATGTTGGGCAAGGCGGTTTGTGTCAACCGACCAAAGCTGGGCCAAACAGGCTAGGTTGGGGTGCGGACACACCCTGGGTGCGGTCGCACCCGGCCTGGCATGCCTGGACACTGCCTTGCTCTTGTGGTTTCTTAGCTGGGCCTGGACCTCTACTACATTAGTGCTTAGCCCATTTTGTTTGTTTGAGTGGGCCTTCTATTGGTTCCTTTGCACAAGGCATTCCTAATGCTTCTCTAGATTGTGCCTTTTGGTATGTTTTCCTTTGTTTTCCATGGATATGTCCTAAAAATGATCAACTCTCCAAAACTCATGGAATATGTTAGTGTAAGACCATATTTACTAAGTTCGATGTTTTGTTTGGATGGATTTTATATATTTGTTGGTGGTAAAAATATGTGTTAAGGACTGCCAACAATGTCAGGAAAGAAGTTTTTTTGGAGCGTCGGTTGATCAAGTAGGACCATCATATTCCAATGCCTTTAATCCTTTGGCTGTGGGAAGCAGTGTGCCTAGTTCTAGTCAGCAGCCGAATGGTGGACAGTTTCAACAACAACTAATATAGCAGCTTCTAGGAGGACAAGCTCAGGATCTTCAGGCTCAACCAACAGCATGGGGGCAAGGTCAAATGATAGGGGGGCAACCACCAGCGCAATGGTCACCAAGTGCCCCTGTCACATAGGCAAATCAGCTTCCTACTGGTCAAAACCAAGTGTATTTAGTCCAGCAGCCAACCTCATCAATTACTCAGCAGGTTGTGCAATGGTCCGCTCAAGGGAAATTGAGTACCTCATATCAGACGCCATATTTGGCTCATAAAATTGCTCCATCAATGCAAAGGATCATCAAGAATGTTGATCCAAATTACTTCAATAGTCGATTGCACGGATACACAACTCACAATGCTCAAATCGACTATCTAGAAGGATATCATTTGGTTTCAGATACCAGCACATATGAGCTTTTATCACATCCTGGATATCAGAATCCTTATAATTATAATCTATAGTAGCTTCTGCAACTTTAGGCCTAGGGGCAGCAGCCTCAGGTCCAAGGACAACAGTCTCAGGCTTAGGATCAACAACTACAAGTGTAAGACTCTCAGGTTCAGATCCAAGGACAGCCAAGGCAACAGATTGCTATCATGAATGCAGATGAGTTAATCAATAGGATAACAGCTATTATCTAGAGCTAGTTTGGGTTAAAGCCTAAAAATTAGATTGGCTCCTACTAGTATCCAGCCTGGTATGATATTGTATAGCTCCCTCCATGCTACAGATCCCCGATTTCTCCAAGTTCAATAGGATAGATGAGGTGTCAACTATGGAGCATATCAGCCGCTATCTTATTTAGCTCGGAGATGCATCTGTTGAGGAGGCACATAAAGTTCGATTCTTCCCCTTGTCCCTGTTTAGACCGGCCTTCAGTTGGTTTTCATCGCTTGAACCCAACTCGATTACTGGATGGGCCGATCTAGAGAACAAGTTCCATGCATACTTCTATAGCGGGACAGTAGAGAAAAAGATCACAGATTTGACAAACACGAGGTAGAGAAGCAATGAGTTAGGTTTTGAGTTCATTCAGAGATTTACAGAAGTAAGAAGTCGTTGCTACTCATTGAATCTGTCTGATGGCCAATTGGCTGAATTGACCCTTCAGGGGGATGTCCCCAATACTCAGAGAAAAGTTCAATGGCCAAGAATTTCATAATTTGGTCCACCTAGTTCAAAGGGTATCTGGTTTTGAAGATCAGCTTCAGACTATGCGCAAAGAAAAATATTTGAAGGTACTATGACTGATCCATATGATGTAGACTTTGATGAAGATGATCCAGAAGTTGCAATTGCTGAGTGGACATGGGGCAAGGCTCCTGTATCTTGTCCTTGGGTGAAAGAGACGGAGAGCACCAATGACTTCGATATCAAAAAGGCCGATAAGATCTTTGATTTGCTACTGGAAAAGAAGCAATTGAAGTTACCTGCAAATCACGTGATCCCTTCGGCTGGAGAGCTCAAAGGGAAGAAATACTGCAAGTTCTACAATGCTACCAATTGTAACACAAATAAGTGTAGAATCTTCCACCTACATATTCAAAAGGCCATTGAACAAGGGAAGATCAAGTTTGAGCCAGCCAAGAAACCAGAAATGGACATAGATGGGCATTCTTTTCTAGAGGTGCATATGGTGGAGTTTCAGTTGGCTAAAGGAAAGACAAAGGTATTGACATCAGCTAAGGCTAAAGAAGATAGGTCAGTCGACCCCGAGGTTCAGATATCGGCTAATGAGTACAAGAAGGTTAAGCAACAACGCGATCAATAAAAGAGCTGATATGAGCAAGGTGAGACTTCCCGAGCTGGTGCTATGCGTCCTCGTGTGACTTACATGATTTTATTGAACAAGTGGCAACGCCAGGAGGAAAAGGTCTACCAACGCCGACTTGAAGAAAAAGAATATGAGCATCGGTGTGAAAAAGAAAGGAAATCAAGTAACGATTATTTATTGGATCTAACTGTTATGGGCTCCATGCATTAAACAATGCTTGGCATATTGGGTGATTGATAACCGAGCTGATACACAATTGTGTTGTGTGGAAATAGCCGATAGGCAGAGGAGATATTTTCCAATTACCTCAGCATTGGCTGTTTAATTTTGAGCAGTAAATATCACATTCCCAGTGTTTAAACTCATGGCAAAGGAGGAGCCAATGAAGATGATGGCCGATCACTTCCTAAAACAGAATCGGCTGTGAGGCTAGCAGATCTCTTCATGTTACATGTCGACATACAAATGGAAGAAGCTAGCAAGAAAGCTGTGCTCGTCATCTCGTGGAGGACAATTGAAGGCTTCTGTTGTGTCTACTTGTATCTACGAAGAGAATACAAGCAGCAGAGGGAAAGGATGAAGCATCAAGCAGAAGCTCTTCTAGAAGGCACTGATATCAAGTTACGTCCAAACATCGGTTTATGGCAGCCGATTTCGAGACTGAAGAAGTGCATGGTCATCACCTACGTTGATGGCAATAGGTCAGCAAGGACGCCCTCGAGCAGATCCTTAAACGGTGCCGGATGGACAAAGACACGAAGAAGAAGGTCCATGCACTAATTGACAACCACCGGCGAGCTGCGGCAGTTCGTTAGCTTCTTGCCGCTGTTTGACTCACGGCGACATGACAGCACGGAGACTATCCAGCACGTGCTCCACCTAGGGGTTAACGTAAAAAATTGTCAGTATTGCGCCACCTCCGTGCCAATGGCTAGCTGTTCGACGGTGATCATACAAGCCAATGGAGTTTGTGGCCGAGCGGCTAGGCTATAAAGCCAATCGGCCAGAAAAGTAGTCTGAGGGTATCTGGGCCGAACTGCTTATTTCTGGCATAGGAATCAAGATCAAATCGAATCGGCGTCAGGAAAAGTGTCCAACTAAGGTCCCGTTTAGTTGCCAAAAAATTTTGCATAGTAACTGTCACATCGAATCTTGCGGCATATACATGGAGTACTAAATGTAGATGAAAAAAAAAACTAATTACACAGTTGGTCGAGAAATCGCGAGATGAAACTTTTGAACCTAATTAGTCTATAATTAGACACTAATTACCAAATACAAACGAAATGCTACAGCGAGTCAAAATCCAAAATTTTTTTTGATCTAAACGCACCCTAAAAGCGTGACGGCGGAAGGCGCGAAGCAAGTAATACCATGGACAGGGACAGTAGCTCGTCAGCCTCGGCGTCTGACGGAAGTTCAGAGGACAAGAGGCACAGGGAGTGCTGCTCATTTATCATTGTCGCAGAGCCTCATCAACGCGGCAGGAAACATTAGCCACACCGTGGCAAACATGCCCACGTTCTTCTCGGATCAGTGCAGCAGTGTCGACGTCAACTACAGCAGGTGGTTCGGGCTGACGACCACCGTGCCCAAGTTGATCAGGTGGTCCCCGGTGTCCGCTGCCACGTTCCTGAGATGGCTCAGAATGGTGTCCGCTGCCACGTTCCTGAGACTGCCCAATCCACAGTTGACAAGATAGATAGGCTTTCAGAAGACGGAATTCTGGTACGCAGATGTCAGGACGAAGTCATTCGGCTTGATTACTTCGTCATCATCCTCGAGGACAAGTGGTGGCTGCCGGTGCCCTCCATCCTGGACGCCGTCTTCCAATGGATTGAGTTTTCTTCTGTCGGCTAATATCATCGGCTATTACGAAGCAGCAGCACGTTTGAACGAAATTGCAGCCGATCACAGGAAATATCATTAATAAAATATCCGGGCAGGAGAGGCCGATTTCTACTTTTGTTGATAGTAGTGATGAAGGGTTATTTGTCAGCTTGCTGCTAGACCGAGATCACCCATAAAAGTTAATGTCAAAAATTATATACCTATGGCCAAATTTGAGGGAGATGATCAACCTGACCAAAGGAGGCGTTACAACATCAAAACTTCAGGATCGGCATAAAATTATTATCAGTCCGGACAGCTGCCAAATTTCAGATGGGAAACGATGGAAGGCAGCTACCGATTTTTGTTTATTTGATGGAGGACAAGTCAGCACACGATACTCATCGGCTTCAGAATTGGAAAGTTAAGGCATCAAGCCGATGGGGTTTGTTGAGGCCAGACTAATTAAGTTTTCCTCCATCGGCTATTGCACGAGAAGAGTATAGTCGCATAAGCTGGTTGCCAGAGAGTTTTTATTTTTATTTTTAATATTTTTTATAAACTAATTTTAAATCTAACACTATTTTTTCTCCAAAACTAACACTTTTTTGCTGCGCCTATTGTCATGGCGCGGCGAAACGCCTGTGCCGCGCTATGCATGGTGACACGGCGGGAGGATGACGTGGCACTTCCACGCGCCATGGCCACTGACGTGGCAGGTGCTGCCGCACTGCCATGCATGGCGCGACACTGCCGCACCCCGGCCCATGGCGCGTCCCTTCGTCAGATGTACCTTTTTTTTCAAACTTTGTATCTCGCTTCTATATTGTTGTACTTGTCCTATTAGATTTTATCTCTTGTTTCAATGCCGCTGCATATACTGTATCCCATCTTATCGAATTATCGTGACTTGACATAGCACTGCGTTGCTGAGTCTAGTTTCGTAGCCCTCAACTATAGGCCATGCCGCTTTGCTCTGTTACGCAAGACTGGTCATATTGTCTAATCGAAACCAACTTTTTGCAGTCTGAGACGACGTGCGTGTAGATGTTGCTGTCGGTGCTATAAACAACTACAAGTGTTGCCGCGATGCATTGAAACGAATATGAAGCAAATAAATGGAGTCCGTGCGCAAGTTGACAAGTTGCCACATAACATTTTCATTGGTTCATTAGTCTGCAAGTTTCGGACGATAATATTTATTCGATATATGTTCGACATAACTAACTAAGTCCTAGGAGTGTAAGGATCCCTCGGACGCCTCTGTCTCTTCGGATTGGTAGGCAACACATTTGGAGTGTAGCCAACGTCGGTGTAGTCGCGTTGTCGGTGCGTATGGCTCGTACCCTGCAAGTATATGATATGCACGATTACTTATAATCTTTATGATCGTTAGTTCATGGAGCCTATGTATTTAAATAAACTACCTTTGTTACTACCTGTGAGACTACTTGGGTACCAAGCGGGCACCACCTAGCTGAGACATGCCGATCTCGTCCTGCGGCCAATCGTCCCACTAGTGGTGCTGTATGCGGAAGCCCGGGGGTTGTCGTCGTCGTCATCGTCGTCCTCATTTGCAGGGTCCTTCTCAGCGCTATGATGTGGTGGTGGATGCATTGCGGAAGTGGCACCTATCACCGGCTAAGAAGAGTCGGCTAGTGTCCTCAAAGAGCCAGAAGACGTGCCACCCGATCGTGCTAGGACTGCTAGTTCCACCCAATGAGTGTCCATGCAGCTCAGCTTCTAAGCTAGCTTCCTGTAGCTCCGCTTCACCTTCTACATAAATAGACGTTAAAGTTAGTGCATTTCCAAAACACATATACACTAAAGAAATATTTTCGGAACGGAAAAGTTTATGTTTACCTCCACAAAAGCCTTGAGAACGCTTGACCCCAATCCTCTACACTCGTGAAGCCGAAACGCTGCATCGTTGGACAACCTTGACAATTGTGTCGCCTGGGTATAGAAACACGGTTGGACAGTTTTAGTACACATACTTAACACCAAATTGATAATAAATTGTACCATTCACGTATCTTACCACATATCTTTGAAGCAGGGCTCTCTGTAGTTGTGTGTCATCCCTAGTGACAACGTCGTACACATATTCCTCGTTGTCCTCGTCAATCGCCTTCTCAGTGTACGGGGGGCTTGATATGTGTCCTCGTACACCTATGAAGCCAGCGCAGGTACTCGTCAAAGGTGTGCTGGTCGTGTGGGCAACCTGCATCGACCGGCTGTCGGTCCCTGTTCTGCCATAACTGGATGTACGCATTGTGTGTCACCTGCCAATCCTTGGTCTTGTACCTCTTCCTACGGTCATACCTGCAACAAAACGATTGTTAGTTGTACCATACTCACCTCTAAATTATAGCTTTGTTATTAATCGATAACGCACCTGTGCAATTCTTGGTTGGTGGAGTAAAGCGGTGATGGGTAGCTTGTCATTCTTCCAAACTGTCTGCAAACCTTGATGGGCAAGTGAATCTCGACCACGTGGAAGAAAATAAGAGGGACGTTGCAGCAATACTCGTCTGACTTATCCCTAGTGATAGGACTCAGACAGTACTCGAGCTCCGGAGCATCCCAAGGACACTAATAATTGAGTTAGATTATGATATAGTGTACATCGAACAAGACACATGTATGATAGTAAAGAGAGCGTAACCTGGTGCTGTGTTAGGACATCGAGACCGTCTGTGTACTCCCTATACTTGAGCCTCGCACTCCCTCTAACTAACTCTGCTTGCGTCCAAATATACAGAGCTGTAGGGAGTGTATCATGCCCATTCCAATGCTGCATTGAACACGATAATGAACTAGCCATTAATAATTTAATCATATGTAACTGCGTCGAAGAATATAGTGAACCGAAGTACTTACCGGTAATCCAGTAGCAAGGGGCCTCCCAACGGACCATTGTTCCCAACACCAAACCTGGAGTAGGTAGGAGCAACCCCCAAGGTTTGCATACCCTGAGGTGCGACAACAGGCAACGCATAGCTATCGATACGTCCATGCCTGGACTACGTTGTCCCTAGCTGTACGCCACTATGTTATCCCACGGCTGGCGTAATATGTCAAGGAAGATCTAGCTAATGGTGTTGCCTGAGGTGTCTGGGAAGAGGAAAGCACCAAGGAAGTGCTAGAGCCACACTCTAGCGAATTTGTCGATCTGAGCCTCATCAGCCTGTGGGTCCAAGTAATCAAAGCGCTTTGTGATCCACGACGACGAAACACCGAAACTTTTCTTGAAATTCACCAAAGAAAATGAGACCCGATGGCTACAGGAAAGCAATGCAAGTATTAAATAGGCTTAAATTGCTCACTTGTTTTGCTTGGAAACCTTGTCGTCTGGTGGAAGAAAGCCAGTGAACTGAGCCACCAGCTCTCTCCAGTGATCGTTGTCAACTATACCTATCTTTGGAAGTCCCCCCAACCGAAGGCCAAAGATAGCCTTCATGTCCTGCATGGTCAAGGTCATCTAGCCGCAAGGTAGGTGGAACATGTGGGTCTCAGGCCTCCACCTATTATAAGAATAGAACTGCTTTTAGTTGCCTCAAATTTGTTATAAGAATGTTTACGTACAATGAAGGCACTCACACCTATCTACAACTGCAGTAAGTAGTGCTGGGTCAAGGGGCGGAAGACCGTAGTTGACAACACGGACAAGCTTGAGGAAGCCGGCACGCAGTATGTACGGCACGTAATGCTCGTCCCACTGGTGCGCCCTGGTGTGCGTGCGGTGTCTCAAAGGAGGCAAGGGCACCTCTGCGTCGGTGTCACTCAAGAAGTGTGCTCGGTGTGGCTCGTCATACTCCATCTCAAGAAGGGGGTACAACGGGTGCTGCATGGGAGAGGACATTCTATTACAAATTGATAAACAAAGGGCTAGAGTATTCAAATTAACAATATTCAAATTAACATTATGTAGCATTGCAAAAATTGAACTACTTGTTATGCAATAGGAACACAATATGAAAGCACATGTATATATTCAAAGTAACATTAACAGAAATATTAAACAACTTCACTAGGAAAATAAGCAACTTCTATGTATTCAAATGGACACAAACATCATTGAAGCTAAGAGGTTCATCAAACCATTCCAAATTGCCGTATCACGCACTACTAAGTACTGACACTTGAAAACTAGTATCTATACTAACAACCTTTATCACTATAAACTAACTAAATAATAAATACCTAATCAATCCATAAACCCAAAGGCCTAACTAACAATAACATAAACCCTAACTACCTAACAAAACCTTAACTATACTACAACACACAACCTAAACCCTAAAAACCACCTACCTAAATAAACAAATTCACTGACCTAACTATACTAAATCACTAACCCTAACTATCCTAAATCACTAATCCTAACTAAAATAACATTCATAATAACAAGAAATCGAGAGAGGGAGCTACCTTGATATGAGCCAAAGTAGAGGAGGCGGCGGCTGGCGTAGGCGAGGAGGCGCCTGGCACAGGTGAGGCTACGGCGCTGGCAGGCAGTGGCGGCGCTGCCGGTCGACGGCGGCGGCGCCTAGTGTAGGCGACGCAGCGGCACTGGGCGGGCGGGGGCGCAGGCGGCAGCGGCGTTCAAGGGCGAGGGCAGGTGCAGTGGGGGGGCGTCGCGGGCTTTAATTGGGCCTTGCCACACCACCAGCGATGGCACGTCACAGGCGCACCAAGATGGGTGGCGCGGCAGACCCTGCCATGACGACGCCACGTCATCCTCCCGTCGCGCCACCATGCATTGTGCGGCATAGGCGTTTTGCCGCGTCATGGCAATAGGCGTGGTCAAAAGTGTTAGTTTTGGAAAAAAAAACAAACAGTGTTAGATTTAAAATTAGTTTACAAAAAGTGTTAAAAATAAAAAAAATTGCCAAAGATCATCAAATGCCAAGCATGCACATACACGGCCGTTTCAACACACGCGACCAATCTTATGGAAGGTGATCAAAAAGCTATGTTGTCATCAGGGATCGGCCAATTTTTTTTCTGAAGTAGAATCAGCTACTAGTTCAAGACCCCGCCTTTCAAGCCGATGAATTATTTATTTCTACTAAAGCAAGTCCTAACATCAGTGAGAATTTGAATTCAGAGTTGCATCGGCTGAATATGTTATGAAAATGGATCTCACGCAGAGGCACTTATTGGCTCAGAGTGGGAACGTACATGCTGATATGAGGTACATACCCTTCTATGGATGGCTCACATATTCTTTATTCCTTGCTTTTCCTATTACCTTTGAACAATTTATTATAGGAAAAGCATGTCATCTAAGTAGTTGATGAATGAGATATGGTATGATGAAAGGAACCTTGCTTTTTTTGCAAGGTACTTGGGAAGTTTTCTTACCAAAAATTCAAAATCAATAGCTTGTCTCCTCAATGATGTTGAATTTTCTACCAAGGCCATATGTTAGTCTCATTAAAAATCTTCCGCATAAGTTGCTTGCTCTGTGTTGTGTTTTGTCATGTCTTGTTGACCCTTGTTGAGAGATTTATCATGCTCCCAAGATCAAGATCACGTACACGCCACATATATATGCTGCTTCTACACTGGAAATACGCAAAACATGTTTTTCATCCACCCTAAAATGTTCTGCTCCTACACTAGGAGAAGGCAAAAATATGTTTGTTAAGTTTTATCAGAATAAATGCTCTAAGTTCTTGATAATATTTCTCTCAAAGGCTTGTTGCGAAAAGAGACATGGGTTATGCAAAAGTATAATTGAAAAAATAGACAAAAAGGTTCGAAAGTAAAAAAGAAGAAGAAGATAGAAAAAAGGGATGAGAATAGAGATATCCCGTGTTCTCACAAAATATTACACAAGAGAGAAACATGTTTCAAAGAGCATAGTAGAGTTAGGTTAGCCACCAAACATTCCACACACATACCAATCTTGATCTAAGAGTATGGAACTTCTCTCCTTGGATCTGTGATTTGACTTTACAATATATTTAAGGTAAGTGTGCTACATATTTTATCCCTACTTAAACTCCACGTAAGCTTTTTATGAGTAGGATGAAAAGAGGCAAAACAATGCTTTGATAAGGAACTATACACGTTGAACGATCTGAGAGAATCATTTTAGGAGCAAGGCTATATTTTAATTTAAAAATCTTTCAAAAATCCAAGCTTTCTGAGCAGGAGAAGTAAAGATGATTGGATTCTGATCTGTTCCATTCTTCACCCACCCAAGATGGTGTGATAGACATTTCAAAGTTTACATGTATAGGTGAGGCTCGGAATGAGGTAAAATGATTCGAAGCATGATCAACGCTCAGCATGAGTATCCCTTTGTCGTCGGCTAGTCATGAGCAATTAATGGCTGATGACAAGAATGAAGGTTTATGACTATAGAGGCATCAGCGGGCAGATTTTACAAGAAGGTACTACGAGGAGGTGATGAAGTCCAGCGATATGTCCCTATAACGCCTCCCGAGCAAAGACGGAGATGAGGTCAGAAAAGAGCGGTGCATCAAGGATTGCAGATTCGACGGCTTGATCACCAATGATCAGCGATCGATAAGCGACGCGGCATTAACAGGGCGGCTTAGCTTCATCGTCTAACGACCAGTGCAGCAGCAGCAAGATTGTTCAACTCACTCAAGGAAATATATAGATAGCCGATGACCGAGAAGATCGAAGCTTTCAGGCATGATGCAAGCAAGAAGTACCTGTACCAATGCAGCTGTACTGGTGCCGCTCCACAAGAAGGCCAAGCCAATCATGCTGCACGTAACAAAAGGAGATGACCGAGCTCATCAGTTGGTCCAGCTTACACATGACGGTTAGTACTCAGTAAATTTATTCAGCCAAGAGATGGCACCATGATGGCCGATTCACAGCATAAGGAAAATAGGGAATGCTTGAGACAGAAAATAAAGTATAGCTGATGCGGTCTTCACTGTTGCAATCAGATGTCATAATCAGATCAAGAAAGAAGACCATCGGATTGACACCAAAATTTGATAAGCTTATCCTGAAAAAAAAGAGATCGGCGATGATGTCAAAAGTAAGAAGATCTCTTAATTAAAAGATATTTACAAGACGTCCTAAAAACATTCTTACAAGACGTCCTAAAAACATTCTTTAATATATTCGGAGACGTATTTGGAAATGCTTGACGTCCACGAGTTCTTCACCGACCAAAAAATATTGTTTAATATATTTTGGGAAGCATGACATCCAAGATCTCTTGACGTGAGGATAAAGGCAGTTGGGATTGTAAGCTGGTTTACACGTGCGTGAAGAAAAATAAAGGAAGCCAGTCGAACTCCATATGTATGGTGTTGCTTGCCTTAGTTTGGATGGTGTACGTACATGACTCCAGGTTGCCGACGTGGTGAAGATGCAAGTCAACAAAGATAAGCTCAACAAGAGGAAGTACATGCATATGTGTGCATTATCAGGACTTCGAATTGTTTGGTCGATGCATGACCAAATAAAATAGATTTGTACAAGAAAGGAAAGGGAATTTGGGATAAAATACAACGTCCAGGTGCACATCGACGATAAAGGAAACAAAAACACGTAACATGTGTATTGTGTACGTGCATGTACATGGAACGAAAGAGGATACATCGGCCAAGGAAGCTTTATTAGCAATGATTCTACGTAAAGAAAATTAGAGTCCATGTATTTTAATATTTTCTTTTTATTATTGTTAGGCAAGTCACGTACGGGCTCATTAGTCTAGGATATAAATATATACCCTCAGTTATTGTAATAGATATCTCTAATCGATCAAACAAACAAGTACCTCTACTTTTTCGGCTTACGCCACCTCCTAGGAGTAGGAGTAGAGTAGATTTCAGCGAGTTTTTTGACAAGCAGGGCTGCATCGGTTAGGTCTGACCTCCGGTTTGTTTGTGAGTATCCGTCATGACTTATACTTTGTTTCTAAGGCTACATCGGTTAGGTCTGACCTCTTGCAAGCTCTGTATAAGTTAGTTATCGTCAGTTATTGTAAGGTTGCATCGGTTTGGCTCGTATCTCTTACAATTACTAATACATGTTACCTTTCGATTCTCATCAAAATTTGTATGGTTGCATCGGTTCGGGTCGATCTCATACAAATTTTGATACGGATTAGTTATCGGTTAAATATTAAGATTGGTAGTGTTTTCTTGCTGTTTTGAATAGATTTGCTAGTTATCAATCTTGTTATAATTAGTATCCTTACTCTTTGTAACAATATCACCCCTTACCCCGATTAAGATTGGAACAAATCGGCTTTATATTCTTTTGAATCATCGTCTTGTTGCTTTACTCTGTTTATATCCTGCTTTGACGATGGTTGCGGTTAGGTTACCCATTTTTCTCCAATCTTGATCGAAGATAGCACGCGGTTAAGGCATGTTTAGCCCTAAGTAAGCTTGCTAGTTGATGAGATCTAGTCTAGAACTGCTATTATGGCTGCCATCGCTCCGATCGACCCCCACTGTTAGCATAGTAGATTGGAGATCATCAGGTAGTAAGTCTTGCTTATGGTCCATAGCCTCTAGCTGCTTGCTATGTCTGCATCGGCTATTTAGCTGATCACTTGTGCTTTCACGATCATAGCATGTTTTCATGATTCCGTTTAGCACGTATAGATTTGTATTCTTTGAAAGTTTAACATGTTGTCTTTATCATGGATGCATCGGTCCGGCTCGAACCCCACTGTTAGAGATAGCAGATTGGATCTGATAGGTGTATGGACTTATCCACATTTAATGGTTGAGTGCTTGCATGTTATGAGTTTATTACTTTCACTGGAATCGGCTATTTTAGCTGATAACCTGCCTATTGAGAATATATTGGCTATTTACACGCTTTTACTTGTTTTTATCTTGGTTAAAAGCTAGTATCTTCTCAATTGATATGAATGCTTTCACACCTACTTATTACATCTTTGCATGTTTTTACGATCATCGACTATTTAGATCTATACAATTGAGTAACTGATAATTGCTGATATGCTCGTTTTACTTACTATGCATCATGAACATGATGTATATTGACTCTCTAGTCGTTAGCCTTATTTCATCAGCTACTTAGCCACACATTTGGAACTGTCTGGATAAAACATCAGTATGTTACACCTTAAATTACTGATCAATCTTTTCTCCTTGTCAATTATAGGGTTAAATTGACTGGCACGCCCTAGGTCACAACCATCCGGTCCGGTGTCCTCCTAAGTCCAGAGAGAGCTCGGGATCTACTTCACGTGGTTTCTCTCGACTTGCTTCGTGTGCCGGCAACGAGTCACTTTTTGCGGTCTAGAAACAACAGCTAGCTAGTTTGAACACATCAAAATGTAATGAGCTATGTAGCACTACATTAAAGGTTGCCCTGATATTGATCGTCCCATCAATCGTGCGCTCCACTCAAACCCCATCTAGCTCCTGAAAAGAATCATTTAGGTTTGGAGAGAAAGAATATCCAGACTGAGAAAAGCATCGTACAATTCTGATAAATCAATTCTACCACTTTGATCAGGATCAAGCCTCTCAAATATTACCTGAAAATACAATGAAACATCACTTCACTACAATAATACATTTGTTAATTTTGCTTACATATAAGTATTGTGAAAAAGGGAGTATTAAGTTGTGGGTCATCTTACCCTCTAGCTCTGAAGTCTATAAAACACAAGTAAATTCCTTGGGTCCTGAAAGGGTAGAAATAAAATTTAGTATATTTTATTAAGACAAGACTTTAAAGGAGATAGAAGGGAAATGTTGAATCTGATATAGGTGTACTTCATACTAATTGGAAAAAGGTAGAGAAAAAGGAACACAAGTTAGCACTGATCTTTTAAGATTAGACGAGAATAAACAAACACGTGTCTCATGACTTGAATAAAGTGGTATATGAAAATCTTGCATGAACAGAAGTCCAATAATAATAATGCTAGTTGAAAAATTTATTAGTTTATTATATGTTAGCTTCTGTACATGATGGAAATAGCATTTCAGATTATCATAAATTATATAAAGTCCAAATGTAAATAATTTGAGCAGGAATGCAAGGCGAATACTAGAGGAAATTAGATATGGGATGCATCTCACATAAATAAGATCTTGGAGCTCCTACTGTAATTTTTTTCCTAAACAGAAGGGACTGCAAAAATTGATAAATTTGATTATCGTGTCCTTTTCCTTGCTCTATTGCTTAATTTTCGTCCTAAAAAAGCAATGGGATCTAACAAGAGAACTTTTAGTATAAGACACCTATGTTACACAATGACAGTAGTATGGAGCAACTACTTGGCCAAAAGAGCACCATGATTGATACAATAACTACAATTGGTTACACCCAAGTTACAGTAATAGATTCTCTCATTTTCTCTTGTCTCTCAGGCTCATATCAATGCACATTGGCAAATGCAAGCAGAAGAGCAGAGAGCACTCTAAAATATTCTTAAGAACACACAAGCTAGTGGAAAGAAGAGAAGTGATGCAACTGGAAACAAGTTGCTTACCTTTCCGCTCAAAAAGCATAAGTGAAAGACATTTCATTCATGCTAGACATTTTATCTGGCTTATTTTTCCATCTTGAAGCTCCACATTTTGAACAGAAGTCATCATCTTTCTTGTCTTTCCGGTACAGCAGACAAATATTTGGGCACACATGAATCTTCTCATATCTAAGACCAAGCTTCGCAATGGTCTTCCGAGCCTCCACAAATGTTCTAGGTATATTTGAACCATTTGGGAGAGCTTGCTGTAAAATTTGAAGTAGATCATTAATTGAAGTAGCAATAAAGAAAATATATTGAGATCATCCACCTTGTTTTAACTTCAGGAAGCACAATAACCTTCCGATGGGACTGTCTGCTATGATTCTAATAGCATCAAAATATAACCACTGTGATGATGAAACAATTTGACTATTTCTTCAGAGGACTGCTAAAAGAATAACCTCGATATTAGCTTTCAAAATTTTGAGAAGAACAAAAAATCTGCAGCCCTAGAGAACAACAATGTTTGGGAGAAGAATTACAAATGAATCAGAATACTCTGCCAATTTAGCATGTACAGGAAAAACTTCTGATTTAACTAACTAGGCATTGCTCTTGCAAAATGTTCGTAATAGTTTCTACTTTCTACAAATTTGGTTCTCTGAACTTGGACCTCTGGATTTGGTTCACTAAAATAAAATGTGCTTCAGTTGTCAGTATGAAAATATATGGCTCAGAGTTGCAGGAAGCATCATTATATGCATTCAACTATGATTTTTTTTGAAACAATTCAACTATGTTTTCCATGATACTATAATGAACAAAGCGAGTACTAGATATTCCAATGATTATATTTTCTCTAGCTCTGTTCAAATCGGAGTTCATCAAATTTGCCTTAATAATTCACAAGAGAACAACACATCCTCATCCCGACGATGGTCATAGTTACTAAGTTACAATAGCTAGGGGTCGTCCAACTCTAGTAATTCTATTTAATTTGTTTGTACTACATGCATCCAAATATCAAATGATTATTTTAGCCATTACCAAATCAGAATAATTAAATTGGCGAACGAGACAACAAGTACCTGTCGATTAAATGTTTGTGCTGTCATCCCAACATTGTCATCGAGTCACAGTGATCTGATCTGGACTCACCTCCAGCTTTAATCTCGCAAAGCAACTACAAGTCCGCAATTGCACGGGTGCATAGTGCACACACATGATAAAGCTTTTGTTAGGATCATGTCTGTTCTTCTGAAAGAGGAACATCGAGACGTCAAGGGAATAAAGGAAAAAAAATGCTACAAGCTCATGGATTGTCCATCTCTTGTGTTTAATATTTAATTGGGCTCATTCGAACGCCCCCCATGTCCACCTACAATCCATATTGGCGTGGCTTAATACTGAATAGGCCGATTCATCTTACTTTAGCATGACGACGAACTCATGGGACAGCCGGAAGGAGAGCACGCATATATGAGGCTGGATGTTGGGGGAGGCCATAAGGTCTAGGCCCCCACATGTTCACGCTTACCGACCAAATGTTTCGCACGCAGGAAGTGAAAGGGCCATTGGCGAAAGGGACGACGAATGCCAAGCGCCGATCTCGTCTTGTCCATGCCCAAAGGGCATTGAGGGTTTCGGCCAACTTTCCGCTGTGGGGATCGTATCGACTTTAATAATCTTCACCTGGGATTCGAGGGTGAGGGCATGGAGACCTTCTGCCCTTGGTTTCGCCCGCCCGTTCCTGGAGGTAAGATGGCAAAACTTGTGGCAAAAGGTGTCGACAGTTTTCGTCTGCATACTATTGTCAGCAGGGTACGGGATCAAGAGGAACCTTTCAGCAAGTCCATAGCTAACCGATGTGGGGTGAATCATCTATTTGCAGGTTTTTGTCATTTCGCCGTCTTGCCAGAGGGACCCGACGGTCAGTCTCCATGGGCCCACCTAAGGAAGGCGTTTTTCAAGGGAGGCCGGATGTAGTTGGACCGGAGGGTTCCCCCGAAAGGAAGAATATACCCAGGCATCGTAGTAATTATGTGGGTATTTTGGTCCTTGTAAAAGATACTGTCATGTATAAATAGACCCCTGGGTGAGCTTTGTAAAGGGGGAACGGGACAGTTGTCTCGGTGATCAATACATATATCTCTTTAAGTCCTTCGTCTTCCCTTCATTCGGTATGGTCGTGATTTCGGTAGCTAGAGCAGCAGCCTGGTGTTCAAAGGCCGAGGCCTAGAATAACATTGGCGCCCACCATGGTTGTTGCTCGATATTGCCATGGCCGGAAGGAAGGGACCCAAGACAGTAGTTGACAAAGTCGAAGCATCCAAAACCACCGGTATCACGGTCACCGAGCTGGCAACCGGTGCCGTGGAAGCAGCAGCAACCGCTACTGCAGCTCACCCAGTCGTCATCGAACCAAGAGCACCAGAGCCACGCAGCGAAGAAGTGGTATTACTAGGCGGAAGGGCGGAAACGCCAGAAGGAGAGGTTCAAGAAGTAGACGATAATAAAGATGATGAAGACGAAGAAGATGGGGGAAATTACAGATCAAGCAAGAGAACTGAGGAGGCTAGAGCAATTCCAGCAGGATATCACAAGATTGCAAAGAGAAAGGGATCAATTGATGCACCAAGCCACAGCACGAAACCGAGCTGATCAAACTCAGAGGGCCATTAGGCAGGCCGAATCCCAAAGGGCGAGATTGCTCAGAGAAATCCAACGGTTGCAAAGAGCAGGAGCCAATGGCCCCGGCCATGCTGCCGAAAATGTGGTACTCCTAGAGATCGGAACTTAGGTCGAAAAAGACGAAACTTTTGACCCATCTTCACCGCTATCGAAAGAACTGCAATAGTACCCCTAGCCCTCAGGCTATAAGGCACGTATTCCGACCTTCGACGGAAAGACTAACCCTAGAAAGTTCATAGCAGCTTATGAGACGACTATAACACCCTAGGTGTTTGTCACCAGTTATGCCATGGGTTTGAGCTCAAACATGGCATACTAAGTGGTGATGAAGGTGTCAAGATCAAATCTACAAGAATGAGCTCCAACTTAAACTTGGACAACGCACCTTGCTTACATATGGATCCTTGTTAAGATTATGCAAGAGTAAGGTTAAATATGCTCATTCCATGTACATTACATCAACATGCATCCATCTAGACTAGTGAAAAAGTTTCATGAAGTTTGGAATCAAGAAGTCACATGAAATGATAAGTTATAATCTTTCTTGGATTGCTTTATTAAGTGAATGGAATTATAGGTCATCAAACAAACCTTGCTACCTTTTCCAAATGACTCTAGATGAACTCTACAACAAAAGTCATGAAATGTTCATGTTGAGCAAATGCCAAGAAAATGCTCCAATGGATCACAAAGGATAATTTAAGCTTTATCGTGATCCTACTTTGGTCAAAGTAGAACTATAGCTTATGCACCTGTTTTAAAGTTGGACATTAAATAAAAGTTGAGGCTCATGTTATGTAGAAGAAACTTTGTTTTTGGAGTATACCATGGATCGGCCCGGAACCAAGTCTAGTAGTGGCTCAAAGTTGGAACCTGCTGCTGATTTCAGCACTTAGAAATATTCTAAGTCTAGAAATTCATCGACATCGGGATTGGCGTCTCGCGTTCTCCAAATTTCATTAAGCAACTTGACTTGATCCCAAAGTAAAAGTTGGAGCATAAATTGGGAAGAAGAGCGTGCAAAAAGAGGGCACTCGTGGGACCTTGTCTTGACCATCGATTTTTGGAGTTTGGTAATCGCTGTCAATGCGTTGACACTTGCTAATTGGACACTAATTATCCGCTGATCTAGAGCTCTAATGACTTGGCAACTTAAATAAGAAATATAGAGCATGCCGAGGTGAACAAACTTCATTTTTGGCCCAATTTCTGATTCGGCCCGGAAGCTGCTCAAATCGGCTCCCTACCTCACCCTCATCGTCGCCCGCCACCTGTTCGAAGTTTTGCCTCATAGGGTGACGCATGTCTTGGACGTGCCCTCCATGCCTGAGTGGAGCACCCCACCTTGCTGCCGCACGTCCCTACACCCCTGCATCAATGCGGAGAGCTGAGCGCATTCCCCTTCACTCGCTCTGGCCCTCCCTTTCATTTTCTGTCTCGCGCTGCTGCTGCTTGCGGGCACGACCGTCGCCTCCATGGCTAGTCGGCCTCGGGCCACCGCGAGCTGAGTTGTGGGCTCCTATTTGTGCGTATGCTTTCCCTGGTGCTCCCTACCGCTGCCGGCCATCGCCCGCCAACGCTGGCCAGCTCCTACACCGCCGCCACCATGGCCGGTCGTGCCAGCTCCATGGCCACCGTTGTTCCTTCATCTCCAGCCTCCCTCTGCCCAAATTAACCGCAGCACCACCTCCCTCACCTCACGCAGCAACCCCCGCACCCCTTGCCTAAAGCCACTCATCGCTGGCGCGCCCTCACCATGGTGCCGCTTGGCCTAGGCCGCCAGCGCACGTGGCTGGGGCTCCACGCTCTAGCTCGGGCCGAGCTGAGGCCACCGGCGAGTGCGCGTGGCCCTACTCGTGCTCTGCCGCCACTTCCCCCCCCCCCCCCGCCGCCGAGCCTCCTCCGGCCGACAAACGGCGAGCTCCTGCGCAACCCCTTCAAAATCACGATCAGGGACCTCGGCTTCGAATTTGAGAATAGGGAGGGGCCTTTCTGTGAACCGCAGACTCATGTGAATAGTGCCTCTTGGACCTGTTTGCTTTGAAATTGGTTGAACTTTGATAATTCGTACAAAATCATAGAAAAAATATAAATTAACAAATGAGGACTTTTTGGAATCCTTGTGAAATTTCCTATGCAATAGATCTATAATATGGCATGTTTTAGTTTAATGTTTTAGCTGTAAAAATGGATTTGTGTAGTTAGGGTTTTAATGCTAGTTGTATTTGTCCTTTTTCATAACTACAGATGTAGGGCTCCAAATGAAGTGAAATTTTTATTGCATGCTACTCATGTGATGTTTGATATGTGATAAACATTTCATGGTCATTGGTTGTTATATTAGTGAGTTATTGGTTTATCTTGCTCTCACATGATTTCTTGCATTAGCATTTGGTATTTTTCCGTAGAGGTTGCTATATGTGTTCAAATGGCCTAAAATTTGTACAGTAGTCTATTGATAGTATGTGGAAGCTACTGTAATTTTTGTAGATTTTACTGTGCACTTTTGTTATATGTTCTTTAATTCTACTTATTATTCAGATAAATTAAGAAATGTATTGAAAGAATTTATTTGGTGGTGGACACTATGTTTTTTTATGTTCATTTGATATATGGAACATGTTGGTGGCAATGGTTTTGCCCAGGTGCATGTTTGAAACATGAGTTAATAATTATTTTCTTGCAATTGTTGTTTTGGGACAGTTTTTGGAACTGTTTGGATTACATCATGATAATGATGTTTTTCGGGAAAATTGTTAATAACAAAGTTGTAGATAATTCATGTATCTAGCTGTTGTTAAAATTTGGTGGTATTTGGCCTTGTGGTTTGTGAGTTATGCCTATTTAAAGTTGGGTTTCAGAAATGGCTGCTCTCTATCAATTGTGGACAAGTTTCTATAAATAGGTATATTTGACTTAGTTAACTTGAGAATCATGCTAAGATGATTAAAGATGAATTGTAGAAAATTTCATAAGCTTTCTAGAGTGTCTTGTTGCAAGGCTATTGGATTTGTATAACTCTAGTTATGATCCCAACATGAAGTTGTTGTTTCCAATCCAGAAATAGACATATGCTAGTTGTGGTTGTTTGCTCCATGTGTTGCTAAGTGTGGCTTATGCCATTGTTGATGGTCAAGTTATGATACTTGTGACCTTGTTAAACTTGTGTCATGCTTGATGTGCTTGCTCTCTATAGTTAGTTGTGTGATGTTAGTTAAATAGCTATTGGTGTATATGTCTTGCATAATCTTGTGTTTGTCTTGAATGCTTATGTGATGCATCTTGTGTTACCATTCATCACATTCATACACATGCATCTTGCATCTCATTTAGGTATGCTAGATGAACCACATGAAGGATGTGATGTGGAGCCGAACTCGAGGATTGGGTTTGGTGGAGCTGTCCTGATGATGGAAGGACTAAGCAAGTGCTAGGACCAAAGATGTCACCAAGACGGTGCAAGCTAACTGAACTGACTTGTGTCGGATCCCAGGCAAGCCCCGAAGCATTCTAAGTCTCCTAGTGTTTTACAAAATACTACTTGAGTCCTTTATGATTGATGCATTAGGTTATAAGAGTTGATTGGAATCACTTGATGCATATAATTTCCTTGTCCAGAAATACAACTTTAACCCTATGTAGGTCCAGGATCGAATATATGCTTCGCCATGCTTAGACCGGTAGAAGTCGAGTGATTTCCTGTCACCTACGAGATATAGGTGGATACTGAAGCACGGTTGGCTATATTTGCTATCGTGGAAAAGAACCATGGGGTAATGTAAATCGAGGCCAGGCGGAGTCTATGGTAGGTTGACTCATGTGATTCCATCTGTGCCGATTAAGGACCATACCGTTGTTGGCACTTTTGACAAGATTGAACGCATGCCTATCACTTAGCTGACCGGATAACTTATTTTGACCGTGAAGCTGAGTAGCTCAACTCAGGCCAGGCCCCGCTCTATCAAAGTGCACACTTTGGATGGTAGTAAGGATGTGCGGGGAGCCAGACTGAGCCCAAGGGCAGGCTGGGCCTGAACGTCCTGGCATTTGGTTGTCCCTGATTGTGGGGCGCTGGGCAAACCCGTGAAATGTGTACTTGAGTTGTACCAAAGGTGACCTAAGACTACCTTGGCGCAGGTATGTCTAGGTTTGTGTTAGGAATAAATTCCCAGTTGGTTGAAATGGATTCGAATTGCCGTCTCTCCCGGATAGTGAGAAACTTGGCTAGCCCCAACATCGTAGTAATTGTATTATGGAATATGATGGTTCGAATAAGCATGGAATTACTATACCTGCTATGGTTACTATTGTATGCTCTAAAATGATATACCACATGTTTGGCATAGGATAGTTGCTAATCTAGAGATGGATAGTTATAATTAACTTGATGACAGAATTATAATGGTATAATTGAGTTAATCGCTTTTTATGCAAAATGTTATCAAGCTACCTCCACTTATAAAGCCTTGCATACCCCTTGAAGTCAATTTTATTTCTGGTTTATGATGGATAAGTCTAGCTGAGTACATTCGAGTACTCAGGGTTTATCCCACTATGTTGCAGGTGAGGTTTCAACCTACTGAAGATGGTGGCTAACCATCGGTGGGCTCGGTGACTCTATGTTATCTCTCATCTATATGCTTTTATTTGAGGATGTCACTTATGCTAGCAACGCATTTGGAATTTATATTAGTGTAATTATTTGAAAGCTATGTTGATTTTACTAATCGGTTTTGGAAACCCAAACTTGTACTATTATTTGTGAAATCATTTATAATATTATTTCCACTGCAACTCTGTGTATGTGATGTGTATTTGCTTAATCACGCGATCTTGGTTGTGATGTTGATTTACCGAGGTCCTACGTGACACTCGATGGACTACCGGGTTTATATAAGTGAAAGTATGCGCGTGTCAATGTGTTAGCGGGGACAGCCATACTTGATCTTGTATAAATTGGGCGGTTTTGTCATAGCTGGCATCAGAGCAAGGTTAAGCATAATACTATCATGTACATAGTTTTAAAAGCCAAGTTTTGGTTTTAAAAAGCCTATTTTAACTAAAACTTTAGCTACAGGTAAATTTATCAAAACTTATTTACAAAACTATGCTAGCGACATCCTCCTTTATGCCCAGTTAAGGACTATTAGGTGGCTATCTAAGTACTAACTTTGGGGGATGTACTTTATTGCTATTTTTACTTTCGTCGTCCATACGACGTGCTATTGTATGGATGCCGTTCACTTGAATGGTAATGTATGGATCAATTGCCTCTATGCCCAGGTAAGTGTGAGTTGTGAGGGCATGACCATCCAACTATCAGTCTAAGGGAGAGTTAGCTATGGTTACTAGAATATTTACATAGTACACGCATGTATATATGAATGTACTTAATTGTGGGTATATCTATCGGGTAGCTATGGATACCAAATTATATACATCTAGGGATGTATATATGGAGAGTAACTTAGTTTACTACTTTCATTGTGTGCTTATTTATCTCATGTGGGGATGGACTGCAATGAATTTGCCTACAGGTACGCTAACCACAAATACATAGATTGAATGTAGCTGACGACTAGCTATATATCGAGAGAGTACGTGTTATGCCACCGACATATAACATGATTGCCACCTTAGGCTGGCAATTTGGTGAGGACGAATAGGGCGAGCATGCATCATGATTGTGCTTGTGCATAAATATGTTTCCCTCACTTTGCTCTAATACTAAGTAACTTATGATCAATGTGATGTTACTATCTTCCCTATGTGAAGCTTGACAAAATGCCTTGTTCCATGCCGCTTGAATAGCTGTGCTTGAAGATAGTGTGTGATTAGCTTCACCTTGTATGTTTGCTTCCAAAGGAAATAGATGACAAGTTAATAGTTAGCAAACGGTTCACCCCTTTGAAAACTAAATTGCTAAATGTAAGTAAAAACTTGTTTTGTAGAGATATTCACCTACTCTGTAAAAAGGAAATAAAGGATAATAGTACCTTACCACCATGTTTTGCATGATATGTGTAGTGGTGTTGCTGTAGGTACTGCTTGTTATGTGCGAGCTTTGTGCTTAGTGATAGTCGCTTAAGCTAATTAGATTGAATGTTTCAAAATGCTTGCTTAAGACCATGATGTAGGTGTGGATGCTCGTTGTCTAGGTAGTGGCGTAGCCATCACACCTTTTGTCCTCGGTAAGCATACGAGTGTTGAAGAGTGCTATCCTGGAACAGCGTCCAAGTTTTGATAATCTCATGGTTGTCATCTCCAATTAAGTTCTCTCTTAGGAGCCTAAACCTAGTGCACGTGGTTGCTAGCCCTTGAACGTTGCGCTACGAAGACCTTTATTCATGCCTTTGCTTATCCTTAGGCCCAAGCTTAGTTCCCTTGAATGCTTGCTTGTGTCATGGTTGTCCCGCTCCTGTGTGGGAGGACCTTGCTCAAAAATCCTTGTCGAGTCTTATTGCTCTTTCCCCTACTGATGACCTGGTGCAATGATAATCTCTATCTACCCTGGCTTTGGGACCTTTTTCTCGTAGATCATGTTATTGCTTTATCAACTTAATCCCTAGTCAGTGCCTTGGCTTTGTCCCTTGAATCTCATTTATTTTGTCTCCAACTTTTTCAAGTCTTTGGATGTTTATTAGTCCTGGTCTCATGTTGCTACTCGGCAAGACCAAATCTCATGTTAATCGTTATATGGTAATCACTTTGGTGGACATAAGGTGTATATGGAAATTCAGCATGAGTCCCCTGCTATGTTATCTTTGGCAATTAGGCTATGCTCTCTTGCGCTGTGTTTTAATCTTTGGATCCCCTGCTTGTTGACTCCTAACCTTGTGACTACTTTTGTTTGCTATTCCTCCTTCGCATAGTGCTTGCTCCTGTGCAACCCAATTTGTGCCATGTGAGATTTCTGTGGGATGTATGTTCAGTAATGGTGCCACGATGTAACACCTCGGGTGTTTAAATACTAAAACCTGCTATGTCATCATATGCATTGCAAAGCATTTGGCCTTTAGTGAAAATTTTGATATGCATACACTAAAATAAGTTTACCTTTATGTAGTATGTGTTGAATTATATTGTTTGAATCAAGTTCAAAATTTGGTTTGGATTTGAATTTTCAAGGAAACCCTGATTTTTAGTATTTAAATCCTACCCTGAAAACCCATTTCAAAATCTAAGCATATTTTGGGGTTGAGCCTAAAAGCAAAAGTGTAGAGCTTGTCAAGTTACACAAAGTTTGTTTTTGGAGTTTTCAAAGTTGTTATGAAAAATTTGAAGTAATTTGAAAAGGCAAAATTCTTTAAATGTCCCCTATTTGAATTCAAATTTGCATTTCGAAATGTAGACCGAATTAGGGGGTGGTTATAAAAGCAAAGTTGTAGAACTTTGAATTTTGAGCAACTTTTATTTTTGGAGTTTTTTGAGTTGTTATACAAATTTGGGAGTAATTTGGAAATTTTGACAAAAGGCCATTTTGTAAATATGTTGAACAGTAACCGCGGGCAGCTGTCACCGCCGGCGTCCTTCTCCTGGCTTCCAGTCACGCCTGTGGCTTCCCTTGGCTTCGCGCTAGCATGAGAAGGCCACTGCATGTCACCTCCTTGCATTTTTGCCACCCTATAAAGCTCAGGCGTCGTCGCCGTTTTTCTTTCTTTCTCCTCTGTTTTCCCACCGCCGCCGCCACAACTCCGTCGAGCTCTAGCCGTCGACCTAGCGCCGTTGCTAACTCGGCAAAGCCTATTCTAGCTCCGCCTAGTTCTTGCACATCTAGCCAGCTAGCTCTGGTCTCCTGACTTCGCCGGGAACCGCCGCTCGTCATGTTTCTTCCTCGCGGCCGGCAGCGTCACCGGTGATCCCGCTTCACCGTGGCCAGAGCTCTGTGGTGAGTCTCTGACCTTGTGGAGTCTTGATTCAGCTTCACCACGATGCCGTGGTGCTTTGTGCTCAGTTGAGTGACCGTTTTGTGCACCACAGTCGCCGGAACACTACCACCGATGATCTTTGCTCCATCGTGATCGCTGTGACCGTCGACCCGCCTCTCCGTTGTTCCTCCGACTCATCCATCGCCTTCAACATGATCGGGGTGAGCTCCTGGTTCTTCCTGAGTCATTTGTTTCACCATTACCGGTCTCCTATCACCGGCGTAGCACTGCTGTGCAGTCGTGGCCGCCATGGCCGGCGTAGTGCTTGGTCTAGTTCGTAATTGATCTCGCTAGTGCCACAAATCGATGTGCCATGTTGTTGTGATCGTGTTGGTGACTTTGCTGTCGCCAGTGACCTCACCGGCGGCAAGTTATCGCTGGTCAGCGCTGAAGGTTGAAGATGACATGTGGGGTCGGTTGTCAGTGACTCAGTATTGAAAATGGATTTTTCTATTTTGCAGATTTGAATGAATAGTGATAGTTTTTGTTATTTTGTGTATAATTATTTAGAGTTCCAAAAATTATAAAAATATTTGTGTGACCTCTATGTGATGTATATTATTTAAAAAAAATATGAAATATTGTTTTTCAGTACTTTTTGAGTGTGATAAAAATTGCTCAATTAATTACTAAATGAGTTTCCATGATTTTTCTAGGCTTAATTATTTATCCAAAAATTATGAAAATTGTTTTGCCACTTAGTTATCATGTGATGAACCTTTACAAAAATTTTGAGCTCAATTGGAACAAGCTGATTTATTTCATAATTTTGAATTAAATAATTAATTCATAAAAGCAAATAGTAACCTTTAATGATTTAGGTTTTGTTTGAAATTTTGGATTGAGTGATGACCTTGGGCCATTAGTTGGTAATGATCCTTGGCAATGGAAGTAAGTGTTACAAAAAAGGTTTAGTTAGTTTGACTTGCAACTGTACCGTGAAGGAAAGTTATATTCGAATTATTAATTTTGCATCCATCATCAAGCATCATGTTTCGTATCCCGCATCATGTTAAACATGGCATTATTACTATGTGTAGTGAATGAAGGTGAACACGTGGTAGTTAATCAAGTTGTGGAGGAAGTTAATCCGTCTATTGAGGTCGGATCGGATAATTGTGGAACATCGCAGGAACCTAACTTTTCCGTCAACGAAGGCAAGCCCCGGATGCATTTAACCCTACCTTGTGTTTTACAAATTTTATCAATTTTGCTTTTCTATACTGCATTAAGTGATTAAGAGTCAAGTGGAAACCTAATTGGTGCATTACCAACCTTATTTTTCCATATCTACCTTGTTACCTGTTTTATTCATAAATGCCTAGTTATGCTTAGTCATGCTTAGTCAGGTGATTACCTATCACCTGTGAGTTTCAAATGGATCTTTGGTTACTTATGTTATCATGAGATGTGAACATGTGAAGTAATAAATCTAGACCGGGTGGACTCGGTGTGTGAGAGCCACAAGACATGGAGGTCTTGTGAGCGGCTTCTTTCCGCCTGTGTCGATTAAGGTCCATCCGTTGTTGAAATGCATGAGGTGAGACTTTGTAGTACTAACCACATACTCCCGTAAGCCTTAACTTGGCTATTCTATTACGAGAATGGCTACTCGTGCACTGGGAGTGGAGAGATGGAGAGAGTAGCATGTACCCATGTGGCCATGGGCTAGAATGGTGGAGTACTATATTCTCGGGTGGCATGGACCCGTTCTTGTTTTAGAAGATCCAAGGGTAGGTTGATATATGTAAGTCGGGGACCTGCATATGTCGTGTGGTCTGGAATTCCCAGCTGGGTTTATAATCGGTTCGAATCGTCATTGCTCTTTGGTTATGGAGACTCAACTCACTGTTCATCATCGTAGTTAATAACTGAAACTTGAGTAAGGTTTGAGAAAGAGTTTGATATGAAGCTCATGATCTCATTATTGATCATGGTAGATTCATATGTGGTTCTTATAAAGTTTTATATGTTGAAGTAAAGAATTTTGTTAAAGAGCTTTTATGCAAAAGAACTTTGATTATTGCTAAAGCCATACCTTGAATCCCTGAGCCTACATTCCTGAGTTCTATCAGTTTCTATTTCGGTTAAGTCTTGTTGAGTACTTTTGTACTCAGGGTTCGTTGACCCTTGTTGCAGGTGAGCCTCATGAGCAGGTCTGTTTTGGACCTTGCTGCATGACTGTTGTTCATGTCGATGATGATAAGTGAATTTGTGATCCTTGGGCAGGATGCTTATTTTGTGTGTTATGTTTATGTTAATTATGCCACTCCACTACTATTATGGTTTGTAATAATTATCAAACTTAGTTTGTAAGGTTTGAAATAACTGGTTTGTAAACTAAGTTATCGTAAGACTTTGCTATTTTACTCTGATGTATATATTTGAATAAATGTTGTAATACTGCAATGACTCTGTAATGTGATCCTGCTAGGAAATCGTGGATGATTCGGGGTTCCTCGAGGACACCTGATAGACTTCTTAAGTTACTAGGAACATATTGAAAGTGCATATAGCCCTTTAGTGAGTTTTGGATGATTGAATGACAACGTGATTAAAGAACTAACCTGTTTGCTAAGTATGGACAGGTAATAGGTTATCTCACAGGTACTTAATGAAAGCCAAAATGATGTGTTATTGTGTAAACAATCTAGTTCAAGCACAAGACAACAATGCAAATAGAATTCATGCAAAGGCTTATTTATTGTGGGATTTCCATGTTCTATGTGAAAGCAAGCTTGTAAGATTTAATTAATGAGACATAAGGGATTGCATATGGATTGGTCTCATATTTGAAGCTTGCTAAATTGAAATGAAAAAGATAATAATACATATGAATGAATGATTCAACACAAGATGTGACTTAATGGCTTGAGATGGTGAAGATAGCAAGGAAAGGCTTCGAGGTACTAAGCAAGGGTGAAGGGCAAGCGACTGGCTTGGCGGCCGAAGAACCTAGCTAGGGTGAAGAAGAAAGTACTTGCATTTAGTTGAGGTACTAATCAAGCTAAGATGGTCATATTGATGTGAAGGATCAAATCTATATTGGACAAGTTGATTAAAGTGTCTTGATGCATTTGGAGTTATTCATATTTGATGAATGGAATCAAGTCACATGCTCAAGATGGCTATGCTCAAGTGAAAAGTTCAATATTGACATGTTGGCACCCTCACTTGATGAAGATTGAAAGACACGGCATCAATTTAAAGAAGATCAACTCAAAAGGTTTAATTTTGTTTTTCTTTTGATCTTGAGTTAATAGGTATGCCGTACTATTAAGAGGGATGCAAGTTTAGGTGGTCTGAGGAAGATAGAGTGCTCAAGCATAATAATTAAATCAAAAGAGAGACACTCTAGCACTTCACGAGCACATAGAATAATTTTCTATGACTGTCGGTGTCGGAAGTCCCGACGTAAGCCGGAACTCTCGACAGTCGGAAGTCATGACTCTTGCCGGAAGTGCTGACTCCCAGTCACTGCCTGTGCGATGACTGTGGATGTCGGAAGTCCCGACGTGAGTCGGAACTCCCGACAGTCGGAAGTCTCGACCCAAGCCGGGAGTCCCGGCATCGATGGTTCTACTGACCTGCTGACTGTGCACGTCAGAAGTCCCGACGTTTGTCAGAAGTTCCGACCGTCGGAAGTCCCGACGTTCGTCGGAAGTCCCGACGTTGGCTGTCTCAAGTGGACTTTGACCTCGCATGAACAGTGTTTTCTTCATACGTCGGAAGTCCCGAGATCTGCGTCGGAACTCCCGACGTAGATCTGAACGGTTAGATTTTGCCTTGGAGTATATATACCCCTCTCCTCATTTCTAACCGTTGCCCACTCATTTCATTGCAACAAACACTCGGCCAAAACAGCCCCCAAGCATTCTAGGCTCGCCACTCTTCTCTCCTTTGCCTCCAACTTCAATTCCTAAAGGGTTTGAGTGATTGGAGAGTGGATTGAGTGAGAAAAACACTTTGAGCAAGCTTGAGCACTTGATTTCTTCGTCAAGCCGGTTTGATTTGCATTTGTTACTCTTGGGGATTTTCCCCTAGCCGGCTAGACGTCACCCAAGAGCTTCCATCTTGTGGAAGAGCCTTGGGAAGTTTGTATTACCCTTGATTTCTAGTGAAGAAACTCAAGTGACCTTTGTGGTATCCTTGAGTGAGGCAAGGAGGTGGAAGAGACTCCGACCTAAGTGGTCACCTCAACAACGAGGACGTAGGAGCTCCTTTGTGGGGCTGCCGAACCTCAGGATAAATTCTTGTCTCCCGCGTGCTTGTTGTTGTTGTGATTTGCTCGAAATTACTTGTATTTGGTTGTCTCCCTCTCTCTAGCTATTTCTTAGGGTTTGGGACTCGATCTACGGAGTGGTGGCTTATCAATGTCAAGAGAGTGACCCAACACCTTATCTTACCACTAGGAAGTGGGTTTGTAAGTTATTGACATCACAAAGTTCATTTTAGCACTTGTAGTTCATTTCCCGTAGGGGTCGGAAGTGTTGACAGTTTGCGTTGGAAGTTCTGACCCAAACTGTCGGGACTTCTGACACGTCGGAAGTTCTGACCCAAACGTCGGGACTTCTGACACGTTGGAACTTCTGACCCAAACTGTCGGGACTTCCGACATTAACTGACTAGTGCATTTTGATTCAACTCTTTGGTTGCCTTTGTTTGGCTCCCTAGGTTTATCTAGTATCTTTTGTATACTTTGTGGCTAACTTGTGAGGGGTTGTATTACTTTGATTTGGAGTTTCCATTTTGGAAACTCCTATTACTAATCGTTTCCGCTTTTAAAGGTGTTGATTTCTCAGAAACTGCCTATTCACCCCCCCTCTAGGCGACATCCTAGGTCCTTTCAATTGGTATCAGAGCGAGGTTCTCACCTAAAGCTTCACCGCCGTGAGAAAAGGATGTCGACGCCTATCAAGTTGGAGCCGATGCTTCTCCAAAATGATGGTTCAAACTTTCTACCTTGGTCAATTCATGTACTCAATGCTTTTAGAGATATTAGTCCTCTTGTTGAGCATATTGTGTTTGCAAGCATACCTCTTCCTATAGTTGATTGGAGCAACTATAAGAATTTATCAAAAGAGGAAGAGATATGCGTGCAACTAAATGCTCAAGCTATTAATATCATTTTGAGTACATTGAGTGCAGAGGTTCAAGATGAGGCAATATTCAATGGACAACCACCTCCGGAGAGTGCTCATCTCATTTGGACCAAACTCATTGAGTTATATGGAAAATCCAAATGCGATGATGCACTTGAGGTTAGGTCAATGGAAAATATGTCCATTATGTCTTCATGCAGCGAAGAAGCCTCACAAGATCTCAAGAGCGCTGAGCCGGAGCAAGAACCAGTCTTAATTTGAAATGAAGACCGGATGGAGGCTTGCTGATTTGCAGTGACTCTGTCTGTGTCGCTTAAGGACTGATTCTTGGAGCCTTTCCTGTTCATATTGAACGCATGCCTCTCTCTTAGTTGGCCGGCCTAAAGACCCACCGCGAAGCCGAGTAGCTCAACTCAGGCCGGGAGTCGATAAGTATAAAGTATGCCTCGGAAGGGAGCCATAGGCATGAGTCCAAGGGCAGGTGATTTAAAAGTCCTGATCGTCCTGGCAGAAGGGTAATCCCTGACAGCACTGGCACTGATCGAACCCGTGAATTTAGTTCTTGAGTTGTACCAAAGGTAACCCACGGCTACCCTTGCTAAGTATGCCAGGGTGAGAGTTAGGAATACCCCCTCAACTGAGTTGTAATTCGATTCGAGTCGCCGTCTCTCTCGGTTAGTGAGAACTTGACGGGCTTATCTCCAATGTAGATACACTTAATAACATAATGGTTCGGAAATGATGATATGATGATGACAACCTTATGATACCTGCTATGGTTATTATTGTTTGCTCCTAATAAGTGAGTGCTCTAGTATAGGTGCTAATCTAGTGGACAGGTAAATAATGATAAGCTTGATGCTAAGTTTAAAATGGTTAGTATAATCGTAAGCTCTTTTATGCAACTGTGTCAAGCTAGCCCACCTGAAAAGCCTTGCATGATCCTTGGTGTCTTTTATTTTTGATTTTGTCGGGTAAGTCTTGTTGAGTACCTTCTTGTACTCAAGGTTTATCTCCCACCTGTTGTAGATGACTAGTTCTACTTTGGTTGCTGCAAGACTGCCTTCTCCCAGCTGGGGATGAAGACTAGACCAGTTGGCCACGGTCTCTACTAGTTCTCGTACCTGATAATGCTTTTGTGGGACATGACTCAGACTTGGCAATGTAATAAAAAACTATGATGTTTTGTACCAAACTATGTTGCTTCCACACACTCAAACTTGGTTTGTAATATTCTATTTAAACTCTGATGGATGTAATCCGAATGCTACTTATGAAATGTTGTAACGGATGATGTGTTGTGTTGAATCACTATGATCTTGGTTTGTATGTTGAGAGTTGGTTGAAATCCTTCGTGATTTCCGGACTACCGGGATTATGGGAGCTTAAGTACAGGAATTTGATCGCTTCGATGATTGTTTTTGTACTTATGTTCTTATGATTTGGTCGGTTCTGTTACAGCTGGCATCAGAGCAAGATTCGACACTAAACATGTCATTTGTGTAATTAAAACAAAAGTAATTGTGAAAATCCTTAAACACTAAGTATTGCCAGTGGTCATATCCCTTATGCCCAAATAAGGACTCTTAGGTGGCTTATTAAAGTACTAACTTGGGGGTTCTTGCTTGTTTCTGTTTCGTCGTCCATACGGAGTGCTATCGTATGGATGCCATCCGCTTGGGTGGTAATGTATGGATCAAAATACCTCTATGCTTTGGTAAGTGGGAGTTGTGAGAGCATGACCGTCCAACCATCGGTCTAGGGGAGAGTAGTTGTGGTTGCTCGCATACTTACATGTTCGATCATGTATCTATGAGAGTACTTAATTGTGGGTATCTCTGATGGGTAGCTGTGATACTAGAATATATGCATCAGGGGATGTATGTATGAAAGTATTTAGTTTACTACTTGTTTTCTATGCTTTTTGGGAAATTATTGGGCTGAAATGAATTTTTCTGCAGGTACACTAACAACGTATCATTGTAGATCGACTAGCTACCGTATATGAGAGAACGTATGTATGCCACCGTATATTTCGCTAGCCTTTAAATTTCTCTAGGTTTGTGAGGACGTATGGATCATGCATGCATCATGTTCAAGCATACATGGCATTTCTTGCATTATTCCCTCCCTTAAAATTTGATTGTCCCGACTAATTAAATTTCGTATCCCTTAAATGATTCTCCCCTTACATTGCAACTTTTTGCTATAGATGGCGCGCACGAAATGCACTGCTCGCAAGTCCACTGGAGGCAGGGCGCCTCGTCACCGGTTAGCTCCTCGTGAGCCCCGTCCTGAGCCTACTGAGGTGGAAAGGCTGAGGACAGAGCTGGCTCGGGTGACCGCAGAGAGGACTACAGCTCAGCACCGTTTGGAGCAGGTAACACAGGAAAGGGACCAAGAGACTCTTGAGGTTTAGAGGTTGACAGTTGCTCACCGCAACTATGAACGCATGTTGATTCACATGATGAACCAACGGAATGAAGCCTGGCACGAAGAGAATGTGTTGAGAGCGTGATAGATGGAGCTAGAGCAGCAAGTGGCAGTTGCTGAAGAGTACAATGATAATCTCCATGAGGAGGTCCACTTGTTACACAATCAACTTCACCCTCTCCTACCACCTGATGATGAGGATGAGATGGGTTCTGGTGTCATCATGGCTGAAGGTGATGATGACATGGAGGTCAATGGACCTGAGGACATTCCACCTGATGAGGAGGAAGATGAGGAGTTAGAGCCTGCTAGTGATGAAGATGGAGGAGAGATCTTTGACACTGACTCCAAGGATGATGCATAGTTTAGCTTACTACTTAGCTAATGCGCTAGATCTAGTCTTTTGTTGATCCTCATGCATGAACGAGTAGCTTTGTAGCAAGTTAATCGTTGGGATGTAATATTGAACCCTATGTTACCCTTGATGTAAGTTGGAACCACTATGGCTTGGATGTAACCTATCGAACGTATTATGCTCCACGTATGGGAGCTTTTGATTAATTTTGCCTTTACGGTCTATGGATCTCGTTGTTGGTTAAGTTCATCGCATTTATGTGTCAATTGATGCGCTTGATGAGTTGTGTGATTGTGATGAATGATTGTGCCTCTGTTGATTATTTAAATGCATTCTCTCCGATGGAATCAGTTTGGCATAATTATACAATTCATCTACAAAAGTTTCCACATCGTCAGTGCTCATTGGCTATACCTTTTGCAGATGGCTTATAACCTTCATCGCGGTCGTAGCATGGGAGATGAGGAACAACCACCTCCTCCACCACCCACACCAGCTGAGCTAATGCAGACGGTCGTGGAAAGTCAGCGCATGCTAGCTGAGGCTATGCGTTAGATGGCTAACCGTGAGGATCGGCATGTCCACCAGGGACCCGAGCCGAACCAGTACATCAGCTTTAAGGACTTCATGGACACAAAGCCTCCTATCTTTCGTGAGGCAGAAGAACCCTTACAAGTGGATGAATGGTTGAGCATGATAGAGCAAAGGTTTGGATTGCTCTGTTTGACTGAAGGCATGAAGGCTTCGTATAAAGGACACCAGCTCTAAGGCCCTGCAGGCATCTGGTGGACCCATCACAGGACCACCTTCCCTGCTAACATTGAGATCATTTGGAACTAGTTCCAGGCAACCTTTAGGGGACACTTTATCCCTCCTGGTCTCATGGCCATTAAGCATACTGAGTTTATGAAGCTCACGCAAGGCAACAAGAGTCTCAATGAGTACCTCCAGGCATTCAACAACCTAGCAAGGTATGCTCCCGAGTTCGTCGATACTGACGCCAAGAGAATAGCTAGCTTCAAGAGGGGACTTTCCCCAAAACTGATGAAGTCAATGGGCAACTGCAAGTGTGTCACCTTCAATGAGTTTATCAGTGACACTCTGACTCAGGAGAACAATGACAAGATATATGCTGCTTCCAAGAATCGTAAAAGGAACTTTGAGGCTGGTGCTTCCCAGTCCAAGGCTCCAATGGTATCTAAGACCCCGTACCATCCACCCAATGCTAATGTCCGGTACCGCCCACCTCAGAAGAAGAACCAAGCTAAAACCGGTTTCTGCAAGGGGTATACAATTTCCTTGCCGAAGAATACCTCTAGGCAGGGTAGCTCCAATGTTCCACCAGCAAATAGGCCATGCTGGAACTGTAACCAGCCTGGTCATTGGGCAAATAGATGTCCCCATCCTCTCAAGAATGCTCAAGGAAACGTCTATTAGGGGCGTGTTCACTATACTACAGTGGAGGAAATTCCTGCTGATGAAGTGGTCACCGCTGGTAAGTTCCTTGTTAATGATCACCCTGCAGTTGTGCTCTTTGATTTGGGTGCTTTGCACTCCTTTATGAGTTCTACTTTTGCATTTGAGCATAATATGAATGTGATTACAATTGTCAAGGGTGGTTATTGTATTAGTGCTGCTGGAAATAATATCCTAACTAACCAAGTAGTTAAAGATGTAAAGATTGAGATTGGGGATCGAGAGTTCCATATGGATCTTGTGGTTCTACCGGGGGTAGGAATTGATATAATCCTAGGAATGAAGTGGATGAGAGGGAATGGAGTGTTGATCGATACCTCAACCCGTGTGGTAATGTTGAGGGATCCTGTGGATAAGAAGGGTTTTCTAGTGCAGTTACCTTGTGATATCTCTATCCACAATACCACCAATGCTACCCTAGCCAAAGCCATTAAGGATCTACCGGTTGTCTGTGAGTTTCTAGATGTCTTTCTTGATGACTTACCTAGATTACCTCCGGACCGTGATGTAGAATTCAAGATAGAACTCATTCCGGGTACGGCTCCTATTTCTCGAAGGCCCTATAGAATGCCACCCAATGAGTTGGCTGAGCTGAAGAGTCAGTTGAATGAGCTATTGAAGAAAGGGTTGATTCAGCCTAGTTCTTCTCCTTGGGGTTGTCTGGCTATATTTGTGAAGAAGAAGGACGAGTCTCTATGCATGTGTGTGGATTATCGCCCCCTAAACTGCTGTTACTGTCAAGAACAAATACCCTCTTCCTTGCATCGATATTCTGTTTGATCAGCTCTCCAAGGCTAAGGTATTCTCCAAGATCGATTTGAGGTCTGGCTACCATCAAATCAAAATTCATCCTAAAGATATACCTAAGACAGCTTTCTCTACTCGTTATGGCTTGTTCGAATACCTCGTCATGTCATTTGGGTTGACAAATGCTCCGGCACACTTTATGTACCTGATGAATTCTGTATTCATGCCAGAATTGGACAAATTTGTCATCGTGTTCATTGATGATATCCTAGTATATTCTCAGAATGAAGAAGAGCATGCTAAACATCTGAGAATTGTTTTAGCTCGGTTACGTGATAACCAGCTTTATGCTAAGTTCAGCAAGTGCGAATTCTGGTTGAACAAGATACCTTTTCTAGGTCATGTATTATCTGGTGATGGAATTTCGGTTGACCCTACTAAGGTGCAAGAAGTCCTTGAGTGGAAGGCACCTACTACGGTCACAGAAGTCCGAAGTTTCCTGGGATTGGCCGGCTATTATCGTCGCTTTATCCCTGATTTCTCAAAAATCGCCAAGCCCATGACTCAACTACTTCAAAAGGATGAGAAGTTTGTGTGGACTCCGAAGTGTGAAGAAGCTTTCCACACTTTGCGGACTTTACTAACCTCTGCTCCTGTATTGGCACAACCTGACATCGAGAGGCCTTTTGATGTCTACTGTGACGCATGTGGCACCGGTTTGGGGTGTGTTCTTATGCAGGAAGGCCGAGTAATTGCTTATGCTTCACGCCAGCTTTGCAAACATGAAGTCAACTATCCCACCCATGACTTAGAGCTAGCCGTAGTTGTTCATGCCCTAAAGATTTGGAGACATTACTTGCTAGGTAATGTGTGCAACATCTATACTGACCATAAAAGCCTCAAGTACATCTTTACTCAACCCGAGTTGAACATGCGTCAACGCTGATGGTTAGAATTAATCAAAGACTACAACCTTCAAGTGCACTACCACCCTAGTAAGGCAAATGTGGTTGCTGATGCCTTAAGCAGAAAGGCCCATTGCAATTCCTTAGTTAGTGAAGACTTTCATCTGGCACACCTCCTTCATCCTGTAGTACTCCACAATATCACTATGGATTGCTCTCTTAGAAGTCGAATTATCGAACTCCAGAAGACTGATGTGGGTGTGTTTCACATCAAGCGGAAAATGAAAGAGAAAGAGACCAAGCACTTTAGGGTCAATGACAAGGGAATTCTCTGGTTTAATGATAGGCTTGTGGTACCCAAAGATAAAGAACTTAGAAATCAAATTATGGCTAAAGCCCATTCTTCTAAATTGTCCATTCATCCTGGTAGCAGTAAAATGTATCAAGATCTCAAGCTATATTATTGGTGGACCAAGATGAAGAAAGAAATCGCAGCTTACGTGGCAAGGTGTGATAACTGTTGCAGAGTCAAGGCTATTCACATAAGGCCCAGACTATTGCAGCCACTCTCTATTCCTGGCTGGAAGTGGGAAGAAATTAGCATGGATTTTATTGTTGGACTACCCACTACCAAAAAGGGTTGTGATTCCATCTGGGTTATCGTAGATCGTCTAACTAAATCCGCTCACTTTATTCCAGTCAAGTCTACCTATCACCCGCACAATTATGCTGAGATTTATTTTCAACAAGTGGTACGTCTCCATGGTGTACCCAAATCCATTGTTTCTAATAGAGGACCTTAGTTCATGGCTCGCTTTTGGGAGTGCTTACATCAGAATCTTGGCACTCATCTAATCCACAGTTCTGCCTATCATCTACAAACATCAGGACAGACTGAGCGTGTTAATCAAATTCTTGAAGACATGCTTAGAGCTTGTCTTATCTCTTGTAAAGGCTCTTGGGAAGACTGGTTACCTCTCGCTGAATTCTCTTATAACAACAGTTATCAAGAAAGTATCAAAATGGCTCCTTTTGAAGCTCTTTATGGCCGCAAGTGTAGAACTCCTTTGAACTGGGTGGAACCCGGAGAAAGAAGATTCTATGGTATTGATTTTGTAAAAGAAGCCGAAGAGCAAGTCTGAACTATATAGAAGAATATGACTGCCGCACAAGCTAGACAAAAGAGCTATGCTGACAAGAGAAGAAAACCTATTGAGTTTGAAGTAGGTGATCATGTTTATTTGAAGGTATCCCCTATGAAAGGAGTCAAGCGTTTTGGAATTAAAAGGAAGCTTAAGCCTCGATATGTTGGACCCTACCGCATTATTGAGAAAAGTGGAAGAGTAGCATATAAGCTCGATCTACCATGTGAGATGGGAGCTATATTCCTAGTATTCCATGTGTCCCAGCTGAAGAAGTGTCTTCGTATTCCTAAGGAAAGAATAGCAACAAGGAAAGTCAACTTGAAATCTGATCTTTCTTATGAGGAAAAGTTCGTGCAAGTTCTGGATACTCAAGAAAGAGTGACTCGTACACGAGTGGTTAAGTTATACAAGGTAATTTGGAGTAATCATAGTGAACGGGATGCGACATGGGAGCGGGAAGATTATCTAAAAGAAAATTATCCGGCTTTCTATATTAAATGGTATGCTTTCCAAATCTCGGGATGAGATTTTTCTATGGGGGGAAGGCTGTAACACCCTAGGTGTTGGCTTCCACAAATTGCATTTCATTTCATAAACATGTGCATCATCTATCTCATCATGCCTTTGTTACTGAAACATGCATATGCATATGCAACATTTTTCAAATTGTGTATGTTTCATGCTTGAGTGTTGTGAATAATAATGTGAATGCAACCTGAGTTTCTCATACCTTGAAACATGGCAACATGGTAGTAATGTGACAAGTATAGAATAACAACCAAGTCATGAAACATGTGAAACATTGCATTACAACAATTGGGTGAAATGCTTGTTTTGTTGTTTCATCACATGTGATCTTTTGGATTGGTATAACAATGGGGTAAAGTGGTTGATCATGGTCTAATACACCTTAACTACACTTAGGTTACTTGTTGGGACATTGTTCATGTAGATCAAAATGACCAAAATGCCCTCAAGTGAAGGTTTGACTTTTAATAACCCTTGGAGTGTCACTGTTTGACTGATTCAAAAGACCAGCTTAGAGACTTTGCATGGCTATGCACTCTTTACCAAAGTTGTAGCTAATTTATCAAGGAACAAAAGTTGTTTTATGACCATCTCATGAAAATGGCTAGAACATGTTCAAAAAGGACCCACAAGTTAGCATTGATGGTGGATTCAACATCTGAAAATTTTCTAAGTCACAAAGCAGATTTCAGTTTCATGAGCTGATGTTTGGAGCACTGTGTCTCACTAACCAAGCCAAACTAGCTCGAGCTCCAATTAGCAAACTTGTAGTACTCACGTAGGTCTCCAACTTTGTTAACTACAACTTAACCTAGATCGCCACAGTTTAAGAGATCCAACGCTGTCAATCTTGGCTGTCAGGCTAATCGTTTTCACTGAATCAAAGCTACAGTACTACCGTTTTCAGAAAACGCCCAATGCGTGTTCGCCGCGCATCGACAGCCGGCTGAGCGCGCAGGCCACGCGCCATGGCCAGCCTGATGCCGCTGCCCACTAGCGCCCGCTTGAAGGCTGTGCCCGTCTGCCCTCCCACTCGACCGTGCTCTCTATTTTCCCTCCCACGCGTGCTGTAGCCATCGAAAGCAGCCACCGCCGCACCATTGCTGCTGAGAGCGTAGCCGTCGCGCAGCCCCTCTGCCAGTCCACCCTAGAGAAATTGCTCGTGCACATAGAAGCGTCCCACACTGCTCTACTCGCTCGAGCTCTCCGCAGTTGTGTCCGTGGCTAGGTGAGAGTCCTATGGCTGATTCTGTGACGCTGCCATGTCCGGCGCCTCACCGGAGCGCAAGCTCGCCGTGGCCCGAGCTGATTAGCGCTCCTCTGTGCCCCCTTTGCTCTGCATTGTCTTCCCCGTGCCTCGTGGTGTCTCTAATCCTACCCCATCTAATCGCTACCGCCCAGAGGTCGCCGGCGGGTGAGCCTCGCCGGAGTAAACTCCGCCGTCGCATGGGCTTCTCCGTGGCTAGGCTTCCCGAGCACACCCCCTAACCCTATCTTAGCACTAGTACGGTCGCCTGAGCTCCATGGTGCCATAGAACCATTCGCCTGGGCCAGCCATGGCTGGAGCCGGCCGGCACACCGTCGTGTTGCGCCACCGAGCCGCCATGGTCGGCGATGAACCATTTCCAGTGCACCTCTACCCTAACCATGAACCTCTATCGATGCAGGATGGTGTGGTGAACACCAAGGAGGGGTTAGTTTTGCCGGCAGCTTCACCGTCGACGAGCTATCGCCATCTCACCATTGACCCTCGTCATGCTCTGTTTTTGTGTCATTGACGTGTGGGCCCTTCTGTTCTGTGGGTCCCGTGTATCAGTGACAGTGAAGAAAGAAGCTAGTTCATTTTTTTTCAGTTTTGAATCCAGTTTTGTAAATTTGATAACTCAAGTTTGGTAGATCCAAATGTTATGGTTCTAATTTGGTTGAGTTCCTAGTCATGTCTAGTATTTAATAAAAATATTATATGAGCACATGTTTTAAAAATTTTGAATGAATTAAATAGGACTTTGAAATGTGTTTTTAGATGCATGCAAACTTGTTTGAATTTTATCTTGAGTTTCTGTGGTCCAAAAATTATGAAATTTTGTGGGTAATCTGTTATTGCTTAGTAGAATCTCTGGTTAAAATTTCAGAGCTAGTGCATGTATAGTTTTTGAGTTATAGAATTTCTTTCTATCAATAGATGGATCCTGTGTGAATTTTCATAATTTTTCTATAGATCCAGTATAGGTAAAATTTGGTGAGTAAGGTTCTTATGCTAGAATGATGTTAGGAAAAATATGAAATCTGTTGCTTGACACTTTTCATTAGGGTTTCCTAATTATGCTCAAATTAGACATGTCATCTGTTATTTTGGATACAGCAAGTTATGTTTGCCCAATGGCTTTGAAATTTTTATGGTAGTCTATGTGCAGCATGAGATAGTTACTGGAATTTTTGTAGATTTTTATGAATAGTTTTACTATATATTGCTGAAATCACCTAATTAACTAAATAAATTGGAAAAGGATATTAAATAATTCATTTAGAAGTTGGCACTATACTTTCTGGTGTTTCTTAGGTATGAAAAACAAGTTGGTAAACTTGGTTTGATCAAATTATGCTTTTGCACAATCACTAAATAATTAAGTTAGTAACCCTGTCATTCTGGACAGATTCTAGGTTTGCTGGAAATTGATTTGGTTAACATCAGAATCATGATTTGCTGTTTACCATTGATTTGTAGAAAATTTCATAAGCTTTCCAGAATATCCTCATACAAGTCATTTGGATTTGTATAACTCTTGTTGTGATTTAATTATGGGAATACTTGTATGCATATGAAACTTTAAATGTTAAATTATGTATACCGTTACTATTTCTAAGTTGTGGTAATGTTCCTAGGTGTTAGGCCTTTAACCGAAGATGAGCATCTTTATCTTAGGTTATGCAAGTTAGGTAAGTTGATCTTGTTCTTTAAGTTAAGTTAGATGCATGCTTAAAGTGATTTGAATAGGGCTAGTCTTACTCAGTAAACGAGTGTCCAGTGATGTTTTCGGTAAACACTTACTGTGATTTATTCATCATGAGCATCATGTCATTCCTTATGCATCCATGGTATTTATCTTTTGCATCGGCATGCAATAGGTGTACCAGAAGGAGTGACCCTACTGGAATTCAAGGAACCGAGCGAGCAGCAGCAGCCAACACCGGAGATTCAGTAGGAGCAGCCTTTAGGAGAAGTGCCAGACGAGGTCGCCGTTGAGTGCCCGGATCACCGTCCTTGCAACTTTGTGAAAGGCAAGCCCCAGAGCATATTAAGCCTCCTAATTTCTAAAATGCTGTTACAGTATTATTGTTACATATATATATATTGTTGCATTAAGTTTAGGTGTTGGATGCAAACAATTGCTGCATTGGTTACCCAATCCTTGTCCAGATATTGTTACCCTGAATCCTATGTAGCTCAGGCTCATGTAGTGCTTAGCCCTACTTGAACACGATAGAAGTCAGGTGATTTCCTGTCACCTACGAGATATAGGAAGATACATGTGGCACGGTTGGTTATATTTGCTATCATGGAAAAGAACCAGTCTTAATTTGAAGTGAAGACCGGATGGAGGCTTGTCGGTTTGCAGTGACTCCGTCTGTGTCGCTTAAGGACTAATTCTTGGAGCCTTTCCTATTCATATTGAACGCATGCCTCTCTCTTAGTTGGCTGGCCTGAAGACCGACCGCGAAGCCGAGTAGCTTAACTCAGGCCGGGAGTCGATAAGTATAAAGTATGCCTCGGAAGGGAGCCATAGGCATGAGTCCAAGGGCAGGTGATTTAAAAGTCCTGATCATCCTGGCAGAAGGGTAATCCCTGACAGCGCTGGCACTGATCAAACCCGTGAATTTAGTTCCTGAGTTGTACCAAAGGTAACCCACGGCTACCCTTGCTAAGTATGCCAGGGTGAGAGTTAGGAATACCCCCTCAGCTGAGTTGTAATTCGATTCGAGTCGCCGTCTCTCTCGGTTAGTGAGAACTTGACAGGCTTATCTCCAATGTAGATACACTTAATAACATAATGGTTCGGAAATTATGATATGATGATGACAACCTTATGATACCTGCTATGGTTAATATTGTTTGCTCCTAATAAGTGAGTGCTCTAGTACAGGTGCTAATCTAGTGGACAGGTAAATAATGATAAGCTTGATGCTAAGTTTAAATTGGTTACTATAATCGTAAGCTCTTTTATGCAACTGTGTCAAGCTGGCCCACCTGAAAAGCCTTGCATGATCCTTGGTGTCTTTTATTTCTGATTTTGTTGGGTAAGTCTTGCTGAGTACCTTCTTGTACTCAGGGTTTATCTCCCACCTGTTGTAGATGACTAGTTCTACTTTGGTTGCTGCAAGTACTGCCTTCTCCCAGCTGGGGATGAAGACTAGACTGTTGGCCACGGTCTCTACTAGTTCTCGTACCTGATAATGCTTTTGTGGGACATGACTCAGACTTGGCAATGTAATAAAATCTATGATGTTTTGTACCAAACTATGTTGCTTCCGCACACTCAAACTTGGTTTGTAATATTCTATTTAAACTCTGATGGATGTAATCCGAATGCTACTTATGAAATGTTGTAACGGATGATGTGTTGTGTTGAATCACTACGATCTTGATTTGTATGTCGAGAGTTGGTTGAAATCCTTCATGATTTCCAGACTACCGGGATTATGGGAGCTTAAGTACAGGAATTTGATCGCTTCGGTGATTGTTTTTGTACTTACGTTCTTATGATTTGGTCGGTTCTGTTACAATGATGTAGAGATCAAAAGTGTATATGGCTCTAATTTGTTCTTCAAAGGCTTTAGATATGAGAATCTATACTTGGTTGATTTCAATGCTAGTGAAGCTAAATTGTCAACATGCTTATTCACAAAGTCTAGTATGGGTTGGTTATGGCATAGAAGGCTTGGTCATATTGGAATGAAACAAAACAACCTGGCAAGGTATGCTCCCGAGTTCGTCGATACTGACGCCAAGAGAATAGCTAGCTTCAAGAGGGGACTTTCCCCAAAACTGATGAAGTCAATGGGCAACTGCAAGTGTGTCACCTTCAATGAGTTTATCAGTGACACTCTGACTCAGGAGAACAATGACAAGATATATGCTGCTTCCAAGAATCGTAAAAGGAACTTTGAGGCTGGTGCTTCCCAGTCCAAGGCTCCAATGGTATCTAAGACCCCGTACCATCCACCCAATGCTAATGTCCGGTACCGCCCACCTCAGAAGAAGAACCAAGCTAAAACCGGTTTCTGCAAGGGGTATACAATTTCCTTGCCGAAGAATACCTCTAGGCAGGGTAGCTCCAATGTTCCACCAGCAAATAGGCCATGCTGGAACTGTAACCAGCCTGGTCATTGGGCAAATAGATGTCCCCATCCTCTCAAGAATGCTCAAGGAAACGTCTATTAGGGGCGTGTTCACTATACTACAGTGGAGGAAATTCCTGCTGATGAAGTGGTCACCGCTGGTAAGTTCCTTGTTAATGATCACCCTGCAGTTGTGCTCTTTGATTTGGGTGCTTTGCACTCCTTTATGAGTTCTACTTTTGCATTTGAGCATAATATGAATGTGATTACAATTGTCAAGGGTGGTTATTGTATTAGTGCTGCTGGAAATAATATCCTAACTAACCAAGTAGTTAAAGATGTAAAGATTGAGATTGGGGATCGAGAGTTCCATATGGATCTTGTGGTTCTACCGGGGGTAGGAATTGATATAATCCTAGGAATGAAGTGGATGAGAGGGAATGGAGTGTTGATCGATACCTCAACCCGTGTGGTAATGTTGAGGGATCCTGTGGATAAGAAGGGTTTTCTAGTGCAGTTACCTTGTGATATCTCTATCCACAATACCACCAATGCTACCCTAGCCAAAGCCATTAAGGATCTACCGGTTGTCTGTGAGTTTCTAGATGTCTTTCTTGATGACTTACCTAGATTACCTCCGGACCGTGATGTAGAATTCAAGATAGAACTCATTCCGGGTACGGCTCCTATTTCTCGAAGGCCCTATAGAATGCCACCCAATGAGTTGGCTGAGCTGAAGAGTCAGTTGAATGAGCTATTGAAGAAAGGGTTGATTCAGCCTAGTTCTTCTCCTTGGGGTTGTCTGGCTATATTTGTGAAGAAGAAGGACGAGTCTCTATGCATGTGTGTGGATTATCGCCCCCTAAACGCTGTTACTGTCAAGAACAAATACCCTCTTCCTTGCATCGATATTCTGTTTGATCAGCTCTCCAAGGCTAAGGTATTCTCCAAGATCGATTTGAGGTCTGGCTACCATCAAATCAAAATTCATCCTAAAGATATACCTAAGACAGCTTTCTCTACTCGTTATGGCTTGTTCGAATACCTCGTCATGTCATTTGGGTTGACAAATGCTCCGGCACACTTTATGTACCTGATGAATTCTGTATTCATGCCAGAATTGGACAAATTTGTCATCGTGTTCATTGATGATATCCTAGTATATTCTCAGAATGAAGAAGAGCATGCTAAACATCTGAGAATTGTTTTAGCTCGGTTACGTGATAACCAGCTTTATGCTAAGTTCAGCAAGTGCGAATTCTGGTTGAACAAGATACCTTTTCTAGGTCATGTATTATCTGGTGATGGAATTTCGGTTGACCCTACTAAGGTGCAAGAAGTCCTTGAGTGGAAGGCACCTACTACGGTCACAGAAGTCCGAAGTTTCCTGGGATTGGCCGGCTATTATCGTCGCTTTATCCCTGATTTCTCAAAAATCGCCAAGCCCATGACTCAACTACTTCAAAAGGATGAGAAGTTTGTGTGGACTCCGAAGTGTGAAGAAGCTTTCCACACTTTGCGGACTTTACTAACCTCTGCTCCTGTATTGGCACAACCTGACATCGAGAGGCCTTTTGATGTCTACTGTGACGCATGTGGCACCGGTTTGGGGTGTGTTCTTATGCAGGAAGGCCGAGTAATTGCTTATGCTTCACGCCAGCTTTGCAAACATGAAGTCAACTATCCCACCCATGACTTAGAGCTAGCCGTAGTTGTTCATGCCCTAAAGATTTGGAGACATTACTTGCTAGGTAATGTGTGCAACATCTATACTGACCATAAAAGCCTCAAGTACATCTTTACTCAACCCGAGTTGAACATGCGTCAACGCTGATGGTTAGAATTAATCAAAGACTACAACCTTCAAGTGCACTACCACCCTAGTAAGGCAAATGTGGTTGCTGATGCCTTAAGCAGAAAGGCCCATTGCAATTCCTTAGTTAGTGAAGACTTTCATCTGGCACACCTCCTTCATCCTGTAGTACTCCACAATATCACTATGGATTGCTCTCTTAGAAGTCGAATTATCGAACTCCAGAAGACTGATGTGGGTGTGTTTCACATCAAGCGGAAAATGAAAGAGAAAGAGACCAAGCACTTTAGGGTCAATGACAAGGGAATTCTCTGGTTTAATGATAGGCTTGTGGTACCCAAAGATAAAGAACTTAGAAATCAAATTATGGCTAAAGCCCATTCTTCTAAATTGTCCATTCATCCTGGTAGCAGTAAAATGTATCAAGATCTCAAGCTATATTATTGGTGGACCAAGATGAAGAAAGAAATCGCAGCTTACGTGGCAAGGTGTGATAACTGTTGCAGAGTCAAGGCTATTCACATAAGGCCCAGACTATTGCAGCCACTCTCTATTCCTGGCTGGAAGTGGGAAGAAATTAGCATGGATTTTATTGTTGGACTACCCACTACCAAAAAGGGTTGTGATTCCATCTGGGTTATCGTAGATCGTCTAACTAAATCCGCTCACTTTATTCCAGTCAAGTCTACCTATCACCCGCACAATTATGCTGAGATTTATTTTCAACAAGTGGTACGTCTCCATGGTGTACCCAAATCCATTGTTTCTAATAGAGGACCTTAGTTCATGGCTCGCTTTTGGGAGTGCTTACATCAGAATCTTGGCACTCATCTAATCCACAGTTCTGCCTATCATCTACAAACATCAGGACAGACTGAGCGTGTTAATCAAATTCTTGAAGACATGCTTAGAGCTTGTCTTATCTCTTGTAAAGGCTCTTGGGAAGACTGGTTACCTCTCGCTGAATTCTCTTATAACAACAGTTATCAAGAAAGTATCAAAATGGCTCCTTTTGAAGCTCTTTATGGCCGCAAGTGTAGAACTCCTTTGAACTGGGTGGAACCCGGAGAAAGAAGATTCTATGGTATTGATTTTGTAAAAGAAGCCGAAGAGCAAGTCTGAACTATATAGAAGAATATGACTGCCGCACAAGCTAGACAAAAGAGCTATGCTGACAAGAGAAGAAAACCTATTGAGTTTGAAGTAGGTGATCATGTTTATTTGAAGGTATCCCCTATGAAAGGAGTCAAGCGTTTTGGAATTAAAAGGAAGCTTAAGCCTCGATATGTTGGACCCTACCGCATTATTGAGAAAAGTGGAAGAGTAGCATATAAGCTCGATCTACCATGTGAGATGGGAGCTATATTCCTAGTATTCCATGTGTCCCAGCTGAAGAAGTGTCTTCGTATTCCTAAGGAAAGAATAGCAACAAGGAAAGTCAACTTGAAATCTGATCTTTCTTATGAGGAAAAGTTCGTGCAAGTTCTGGATACTCAAGAAAGAGTGACTCGTACACGAGTGGTTAAGTTATACAAGGTAATTTGGAGTAATCATAGTGAACGGGATGCGACATGGGAGCGGGAAGATTATCTAAAAGAAAATTATCCGGCTTTCTATATTAAATGGTATGCTTTCCAAATCTCGGGATGAGATTTTTCTATGGGGGGAAGGCTGTAACACCCTAGGTGTTGGCTTCCACAAATTGCATTTCATTTCATAAACATGTGCATCATCTATCTCATCATGCCTTTGTTACTGAAACATGCATATGCATATGCAACATTTTTCAAATTGTGTATGTTTCATGCTTGAGTGTTGTGAATAATAATGTGAATGCAACCTGAGTTTCTCATACCTTGAAACATGGCAACATGGTAGTAATGTGACAAGTATAGAATAACAACCAAGTCATGAAACATGTGAAACATTGCATTACAACAATTGGGTGAAATGCTTGTTTTGTTGTTTCATCACATGTGATCTTTTGGATTGGTATAACAATGGGGTAAAGTGGTTGATCATGGTCTAATACACCTTAACTACACTTAGGTTACTTGTTGGGACATTGTTCATGTAGATCAAAATGACCAAAATGCCCTCAAGTGAAGGTTTGACTTTTAATAACCCTTGGAGTGTCACTGTTTGACTGATTCAAAAGACCAGCTTAGAGACTTTGCATGGCTATGCACTCTTTACCAAAGTTGTAGCTAATTTATCAAGGAACAAAAGTTGTTTTATGACCATCTCATGAAAATGGCTAGAACATGTTCAAAAAGGACCCACAAGTTAGCATTGATGGTGGATTCAACATCTGAAAATTTTCTAAGTCACAAAGCAGATTTCAGTTTCATGAGCTGATGTTTGGAGCACTGTGTCTCACTAACCAAGCCAAACTAGCTCGAGCTCCAATTAGCAAACTTGTAGTACTCACGTAGGTCTCCAACTTTGTTAACTACAACTTAACCTAGATCGCCACAGTTTAAGAGATCCAACGCTGTCAATCTTGGCTGTCAGGCTAATCGTTTTCACTGAATCAAAGCTACAGTACTACCGTTTTCAGAAAACGCCCAATGCGTGTTCGCCGCGCATCGACAGCCGGCTGAGCGCGCAGGCCACGCGCCATGGCCAGCCTGATGCCGCTGCCCACTAGCGCCCGCTTGAAGGCTGTGCCCGTCTGCCCTCCCACTCGACCGTGCTCTCTATTTTCCCTCCCACGCGTGCTGTAGCCATCGAAAGCAGCCACCGCCGCACCATTGCTGCTGAGAGCGTAGCCGTCGCGCAGCCCCTCTGCCAGTCCACCCTAGAGAAATTGCTCGTGCACATAGAAGCGTCCCACACTGCTCTACTCGCTCGAGCTCTCCGCAGTTGTGTCCGTGGCTAGGTGAGAGTCCTATGGCTGATTCTGTGACGCTGCCATGTCCGGCGCCTCACCGGAGCGCAAGCTCGCCGTGGCCCGAGCTGATTAGCGCTCCTCTGTGCCCCCTTTGCTCTGCATTGTCTTCCCCGTGCCTCGTGGTGTCTCTAATCCTACCCCATCTAATCGCTACCGCCCAGAGGTCGCCGGCGGGTGAGCCTCGCCGGAGTAAACTCCGCCGTCGCATGGGCCTCTCCGTGGCTAGGCTTCCCGAGCACACCCCCTAACCCTATCTTAGCACTAGTACGGTCGCCTGAGCTCCATGGTGCCATAGAACCATTCGCCTGGGCCAGCCATGGCTGGAGCCGGCCGGCACACCGTCGTGTTGCGCCACCGAGCCGCCATGGTCGGCGATGAACCATTTCCAGTGCACCTCTACCCTAACCATGAACCTCTATCGATGCAGGATGGTGTGGTGAACACCAAGGAGGGGTTAGTTTTGCCGGCAGCTTCACCGTCGACGAGCTATCGCCATCTCACCATTGACCCTCGTCATGCTCTGTTTTTGTGTCATTGACGTGTGGGCCCTTCTGTTCTGTGGGTCCCGTGTATCAGTGACAGTGAAGAAAGAAGCTAGTTCATTTTTTTTCAGTTTTGAATCCAGTTTTGTAAATTTGATAACTCAAGTTTGGTAGATCCAAATGTTATGGTTCTAATTTGGTTGAGTTCCTAGTCATGTCTAGTATTTAATAAAAATATTATATGAGCACATGTTTTAAAAATTTTGAATGAATTAAATAGGACTTTGAAATGTGTTTTTAGATGCATGCAAACTTGTTTGAATTTTATCTTGAGTTTCTGTGGTCCAAAAATTATGAAATTTTGTGGGTAATCTGTTATTGCTTAGTAGAATCTCTGGTTAAAATTTCAGAGCTAGTGCATGTATAGTTTTTGAGTTATAGAATTTCTTTCTATCAATAGATGGATCCTGTGTGAATTTTCATAATTTTTCTATAGATCCAGTATAGGTAAAATTTGGTGAGTAAGGTTCTTATGCTAGAATGATGTTAGGAAAAATATGAAATCTGTTGCTTGACACTTTTCATTAGGGTTTCCTAATTATGCTCAAATTAGACATGTCATCTGTTATTTTGGATACAGCAAGTTATGTTTGCCCAATGGCTTTGAAATTTTTATGGTAGTCTATGTGCAGCATGAGATAGTTACTGGAATTTTTGTAGATTTTTATGAATAGTTTTACTATATATTGCTGAAATCACCTAATTAACTAAATAAATTGGAAAAGGATATTAAATAATTCATTTAGAAGTTGGCACTATACTTTCTGGTGTTTCTTAGGTATGAAAAACAAGTTGGTAAACTTGGTTTGATCAAATTATGCTTTTGCACAATCACTAAATAATTAAGTTAGTAACCCTGTCATTCTGGACAGATTCTAGGTTTGCTGGAAATTGATTTGGTTAACATCAGAATCATGATTTGCTGTTTACCATTGATTTGTAGAAAATTTCATAAGCTTTCCAGAATATCCTCATACAAGTCATTTGGATTTGTATAACTCTTGTTGTGATTTAATTATGGGAATACTTGTATGCATATGAAACTTTAAATGTTAAATTATGTATACCGTTACTATTTCTAAGTTGTGGTAATGTTCCTAGGTGTTAGGCCTTTAACCGAAGATGAGCATCTTTATCTTAGGTTATGCAAGTTAGGTAAGTTGATCTTGTTCTTTAAGTTAAGTTAGATGCATGCTTAAAGTGATTTGAATAGGGCTAGTCTTACTCAGTAAACGAGTGTCCAGTGATGTTTTCGGTAAACACTTACTGTGATTTATTCATCATGAGCATCATGTCATTCCTTATGCATCCATGGTATTTATCTTTTGCATCGGCATGCAATAGGTGTACCAGAAGGAGTGACCCTACTGGAATTCAAGGAACCGAGCGAGCAGCAGCAGCCAACACCGGAGATTCAGTAGGAGCAGCCTTTAGGAGAAGTGCCAGACGAGGTCGCCGTTGAGTGCCCGGATCACCGTCCTTGCAACTTTGTGAAAGGCAAGCCCCAGAGCATATTAAGCCTCCTAATTTCTAAAATGCTGTTACAGTATTATTGTTACATATATATATATTGTTGCATTAAGTTTAGGTGTTGGATGCAAACAATTGCTGCATTGGTTACCCAATCCTTGTCCAGATATTGTTACCCTGAATCCTATGTAGCTCAGGCTCATGTAGTGCTTAGCCCTACTTGAACACGATAGAAGTCAGGTGATTTCCTGTCACCTACGAGATATAGGAAGATACATGTGGCACGGTTGGTTATATTTGCTATCATGGAAAAGAACCAGTCTTAATTTGAAGTGAAGACCGGATGGAGGCTTGTCGGTTTGCAGTGACTCCGTCTGTGTCGCTTAAGGACTAATTCTTGGAGCCTTTCCTATTCATATTGAACGCATGCCTCTCTCTTAGTTGGCTGGCCTGAAGACCGACCGCGAAGCCGAGTAGCTTAACTCAGGCCGGGAGTCGATAAGTATAAAGTATGCCTCGGAAGGGAGCCATAGGCATGAGTCCAAGGGCAGGTGATTTAAAAGTCCTGATCATCCTGGCAGAAGGGTAATCCCTGACAGCGCTGGCACTGATCAAACCCGTGAATTTAGTTCCTGAGTTGTACCAAAGGTAACCCACGGCTACCCTTGCTAAGTATGCCAGGGTGAGAGTTAGGAATACCCCCTCAGCTGAGTTGTAATTCGATTCGAGTCGCCGTCTCTCTCGGTTAGTGAGAACTTGACAGGCTTATCTCCAATGTAGATACACTTAATAACATAATGGTTCGGAAATTATGATATGATGATGACAACCTTATGATACCTGCTATGGTTAATATTGTTTGCTCCTAATAAGTGAGTGCTCTAGTACAGGTGCTAATCTAGTGGACAGGTAAATAATGATAAGCTTGATGCTAAGTTTAAATTGGTTACTATAATCGTAAGCTCTTTTATGCAACTGTGTCAAGCTGGCCCACCTGAAAAGCCTTGCATGATCCTTGGTGTCTTTTATTTCTGATTTTGTTGGGTAAGTCTTGCTGAGTACCTTCTTGTACTCAGGGTTTATCTCCCACCTGTTGTAGATGACTAGTTCTACTTTGGTTGCTGCAAGTACTGCCTTCTCCCAGCTGGGGATGAAGACTAGACTGTTGGCCACGGTCTCTACTAGTTCTCGTACCTGATAATGCTTTTGTGGGACATGACTCAGACTTGGCAATGTAATAAAATCTATGATGTTTTGTACCAAACTATGTTGCTTCCGCACACTCAAACTTGGTTTGTAATATTCTATTTAAACTCTGATGGATGTAATCCGAATGCTACTTATGAAATGTTGTAACGGATGATGTGTTGTGTTGAATCACTACGATCTTGATTTGTATGTCGAGAGTTGGTTGAAATCCTTCATGATTTCCAGACTACCGGGATTATGGGAGCTTAAGTACAGGAATTTGATCGCTTCGGTGATTGTTTTTGTACTTACGTTCTTATGATTTGGTCGGTTCTGTTACAATGATGTAGAGATCAAAAGTGTATATGGCTCTAATTTGTTCTTCAAAGGCTTTAGATATGAGAATCTATACTTGGTTGATTTCAATGCTAGTGAAGCTAAATTGTCAACATGCTTATTCACAAAGTCTAGTATGGGTTGGTTATGGCATAGAAGGCTTGGTCATATTGGAATGAAACAATTGAATAGATTGGTTAAGCATGACTTGGTTAGAGGCTTGAAAGATGTGTTTGAGAAGGATAAGCTTTGTAGCTCTTGTCAAGCCGACAAACAAGTTAGAGACACCCATCCTAAGAAAAGCATAATGAGCACTAGCAAGGCATTTGAGTTATTGCACATGGACTTGTTTGGACCAACAACATACAGTAGTATTGGTGGAAATAAATATGGCTTTGTGATAGTGGATGACTATACTAGATACACTTGGGCATTCTTTCTAGTGGACAAGAGTGATGTGTTTGCAATATTCAAATCATTTGTCAAGGGCATACACAATGAGTTTGAAACAACCATCAAGAGAGTTAGAAGTGACAATGGTAGTGAGTTCAAGAACACTAGAATTGATGAGTTATGTGATGATTTTGGAATTAGACATCAATTCTTGGCCAAGTACACTCCACAATCTAATGGCCTAGTTGAGAGGAAGAATAGAACACTTATTGACATGGCAAGGTCTATGCTTCATGAGTACAATGTGAATCAATCATTTTAGGCCAAAGCGATCAACACGGCTTACTATTGTAGCAATCGCTTATATTGTCACCCATTGAAAGAGAAGACACCTTATGAGCTCTTGAATGGTAGAAAGCCCAACACTGCATATTTCTGGGTCTTTGGTTGCAAATGCTACAAATTCAAAAAAGGCACTAGATTGAGCAAGGTTGACAAGAAATGTGATGAAGGATTCTTGCTTGGTTACTCTACTACAAGCAAAGCATATAGAGTTATCAAGTGCAAGTGCTCTCTAACTCAAATGTGCAAGTTGACAAAAATCAAGCAAGTACAAGTGGCTGTCATGACAACGAAGAAGATCAAGTGGCTAGTACATCATCTCAATCCAATGAGCTAGCAAGTGCAAGCAACAATGTTCCAATACTCCAACTATCGGGCTCATAATCCCGGGGTGTCTCAAGGCATCAATTAGTTAGCAGGCCATGCAGCCCACAATATCTTAGCTAGCGAAGGCCCAAACGACTGAGGCCCAGCCAAGCCAAGTGAACTAGGCCTGGTGCTAAGGTCAGGATTAGCCACAACCCCTTCCTCCTCCCTTAGTTGCACGGCGCTCGAAAAGCGCATGACCTCTCCCCCGTCACAACCCCTGGAGGGAACGGGAGAGGTCAGGCCTAGCTAAGAGTGCCTGCTCTAACAAGAAGATGCACCCCACACTAACCCCACAAGGACTAAGGGGACAATGGTCATCTTGATCCAGTCAGACGCCATCCCTGTGCCACATTGCATAGTCAAGACAACACCACATGGCGGTGATGACCGGTATAGAGCCCACCATCCAAATACGGTCTGACAAGACACAAGTATGATTCCACCCACTATGGGATGGGATCCACAATGATGGCCTTGATTTAGAGGCCATCTAGATTGATGGGAGCCATGACCCCAGCGATTGGGATCATGGCCCATAGCTATTCAAGCCAACAAGATGATCGACAACCTGGGGGTGGCTACCAACTCCCTTATGACACCCTAGGCAACCAGGAGATGATGACTATAACACCCTCAGTGTTACACCCTAAATCATTTACTAAGACACATCATGAGCATCATATTTATGTGTTAGTACATGCGATGGAGTGCATAGATGAAGCATTGCAATTAAAATGTTCAATAAAAGTGTTAAACAAAAAGTTACTCCATAACTCATACAGTTAACAAGTAGGGTTGTAAATCAATTTTTATTGAACAAAAACACTATAGAACACACATGTGACACTTAAATAAAGTTTGAAATATGAACTTTGTAGATGACAGTGAAATACTTGCTGTTGAAAAATGTTATTACTAACTAATATTTCTACTAGCCTAGAAATTACAAATTGAAATCAAGTTCAGCTCAAAAACTAAGAAAATTTTCGAAGTTTGTTAACAGCTAGACATTGCTATGTTTAGCAAATTATTTTGAGAGATTAGGTTAAGGGGTGGTATAGTGTTATAGCTCGATTTGGTAGTCTCATATACCATCTTGAGTGTAGCTAAGACCATTTAGGTTTTGTAGCAGCGGTTTAGACACGGTGGGAACTTTAAAACTGTGCACAGCATCTCTTCGGCCTATTTTCTCAAGTGGGCATGGTCATCGTGCTTCAGGGGAACGACGTCATCGCATCGGTGCATCTTGAGGGCGCCCGCGGACTATCCGTCCTTGGCTAGCCTTACTGGCCGTCCGGTCCATCAGGCGTGCTGTGGTGTGGGGCCACTACTGCTGCTCGTGCGGCCGTGCAGCGCTGCCCCTATCCCGCATGCTACCACACTGCCAGCCTGCCATGCGTCATGACGTAGCCGCTGCCGCTACCATCGCATCATCCTTGCGCTGTGCCTCTGGGCCAGTTGGATGCTACGTGCATGTGACCGTGCTTGCCGTCACCATGCCATTGATGGCACTACGGCGCATGGGCCACGCCAGTCGTGAATGCACGTGCCTGTCGACTAGCACCTAGATGTAGGTCTTCATGGTCACGCCAGCCAATTCTGAGCCACCAGTCGTACCCCACTGCCCTCTCTCTATTTCTCATCTCTCTGCCACTATCGAGCCACGCCCATGTGCGAGCCAGAGAGCGGTCACCTCTACTCAATTCTACCCGTCTGCACTTTTGCCCTCCCATCTTCTCGCTGCATGACCCCACACAGCCATGATGACGCCCTAGCCAAGTGCCAATTTGGCTCCTTTCCACTGGCGTGCCATTAAGGCCGCACCTCAACCATGACCGAGAGTAGACCTCCATTCGTCCACCCGGGCCCAATTACTTGCACCACTACATTCGCCTTGCTCTCCTCTTAGCCCTACACACCCCAGTCTAGTCACTACCGCCTCTACTCCACCATTGACGTAATCGTGCCACCATGGTACATCACCGCACAGTTCGGCTGCACTACAGCTTGACTTATGGTAGTCCCTTGATGCTCTCATGATAGCTGGTTGGGACCATAGTAGCTCTAGTTTGTCGGGGCGGCTACGCCATGGTGGTGGCTGGCCACGCATCACCGTAGCCATCTCCAGCTCATCCCACAGCCCCGCATCATAGCTAGATGTAGGTAGTGGAACCCTAGATGAGTGTCGGCCTGACCGATGGGCCAGAGTGGACCTCTAGTGGCTAACGTAGCTTCTCCATACCACTGCTCGCCGTGCCACCACGCATAGGGTCACTGGAGGTGTGCACAAGAAAATATTCAGAATTTCGAGGGTGTAAGCGAGAGTAGCTGTGAGTGATAGGAATAGTGATAGGACTCCGGTTTGTTTGGGAAGAATTCAGGGTGCTGGCCGCTAAAGTGCCTCGCACACGGGCTCTCTCTCTCAGTCATAGGCTGGTCTGCATTGGTTGGGCTGGGTCAGCACACCACGCATGTGGTCCACGTGGAGAGATTCATTTTTTGTTTTCATAAGGAATTAAGTTTTTTTCTAATTTAATTTTGAGCTGATCTTTGGTAATTAATATAAAATCATGTAGGTGTCAAAAAATTGTGAAACAAATTTTGTTAGGTTCCTAAAATTGTGCTCTATTTATTGGTATATTTAGTTCATGTGTATATGTGTTAATATTAGGGGATATGAAATCAATTGAGGATGCTTAATAATATTAAGTTAATTATTGTAGAAATTTTTGTTGTAAATTGGTGATAGCTTTAGTCCTAAAATTTTTATAGTAGCTCCACTATATTATTATGTGCTCATTGTAATTTTTGTAGCTTTAGAATAGACTGAGCATTAGGGTAGTTAAATGCTCTTTGTTTCAATATACATTAAATCATAAATAGAAATAAAGATATATCCTTCATTTGTAAAGCTAGGTGTTTGTTAGTTGAACCCAAGACTTTGCTTTGTAAAGATGATAGTTAGCTTAGTACCTTGGTCATCAGAGCTAGCTTAGTAGCTTAGTATGCGTATTCTTAGTCTAAGAGTTGTTGTTGCCTAAATGCTAAGTGTTGCATCATCATCGCATGCATGTAGAGAACGAGTTGGCGGAGATCGTGACCACCAGCAATCACGAGTTCAAGGAGATCATTGAGGAGTTTGAGAAGGAGATTCTCATGTAGGAGGAGGTCCCAAAACCGCCACTGACTGACTTAGCTAACACCACGCCTATCCAAGGCAAACCCCGATGCATAACCCCTTATTTTTGATAATGACTATTTATATATGTTATGTGCATTTATGTTACAAGAATTTTATGGAAACCACATGGATAGATTTACCTGTCCTAAGAGTCTTAGTAGTGCAGGTTCGAGTAGATGCTATGCTTAGGTCATCGGTAGCGTGAGTAACCTATCGTTGCTCACAATAGTGGATTATTATTACTCTCATAATAAAACGATTAAAGGAAAAATGGAGACAGGGCAGGGATATGGTATGGATCTTGGTGGGTGTAACAGGTTGTGTCCCATGGCCAACGAGGCTTAGCTTGGTTACACTGTTTTCCCTATTTGTGTCGATTAAGGACCGTCTGTTGCTGTGGATGGTAGTCAGGTCACAGACTTATTATCCTGAGCACATACTTGCTTATGGGAGCGGGAAGGCTTGTTATGCTCTTGTTGTGGGTTCTAGCTTTTTCTGGACCGCTAATTGGAGGCGGGGGAAAGCTGGAGGTCTAAGCACCATATTGAGACCAGGTCTCAAGTGTGGGGGCTTGGAGTCCAAGTTTGGACGGGGACCTGGACCCCGTGATAGGAGTGGAATAGGTTAGTCTTGCTTATGCCTAGGGCATAAGCGGGGTGTGTGTTTCGGGGTACCCAGCTAGGATACATTGGTTTGCGAATTGCCATTTCTATGAGAAGGTACGACTTGGCTATGATCTAGCACCGTAGTAAGAACTGGAAGATGAAAGATGGTGAAATGGTTCTGATTGCTCAACCATTGCCTGAAAGTAGAATAGGTGCTTACCTAGAATGGTTAGCTAATGAAGTAATCATGACTGCTAATAAAACTTGACTGTAAGGATGAACTATTAGTAATGCTTTCCGCAAACAAAAAGAAACAACAAACCTATATTGCCTATCATTGAGAGTCTAGAAACTATTCCCACTAGAAGGGTAAGTCTTGTGAGTACATTGTGTATTCAGGGTTAATTTTACCCATGTTGTAGGTGCAGCTTGAGGAGTAGCTCTTGTGTGGACGATTCTTCTAGTGGGCATAGACAAATCCTTGTACCATTTTTGCTAGATGTTTATTTTCATTCCATTGTTTAATTATCGCACTCTGAACTTTGATATTGTAATAAATAATTTCCAAGAACTTTTGTTGCATGAAATGGACTAAGTATTGTAAGCTTGTACTCATTGTTGGATTCTGGATATAAAACATGGATTTTTTAGAGAGTTCTCTCTTGGAGTGTGCTCAACAGAACTATCTGAATTAGCTCACTTTCGAGGTGCTTAGTGTCTAGTGGAAGGCGAGCCCCTCCGAAAGCGTGTTATTTCGGGCAGTTCTGCCATAGGTGGTATCAGAGCCAATAATGAGTCTATGAGTTTAAAAACTCTTTTCAAAACCTAAAATTTGACCAACAAAAGCTTTGCGAAAAGTAGGATGCGATAAATTACATAAATAAGTATAAGCCCTAGTAATATGGTCTATCTAGGATAGTGGCACTGGTTTTATCTAATCAATCTTCTACAGGTACACTAACTTACGCTGCATAAGAATCGTTTAGCGTACGAGAAGTGAGTGTGCGTTGTGCCAAAAATTATATACAAATGCCACTATATTCTGGCCTAAGCGAATGAATAGGTCAATCCATGCATCATGAAAAGAGAATCTTGCTTAAACTAAACTCCCCCACACGTATAATTTTTGGATAGTAAATTTATAGGATAATAAATAAAGAGAAATGCTTTAACTCTTAATGAAAAGTTCTCGCTTGTAGCCACTTATCGGGCCTTATCATCTCATTAGCCGTTTGTTTCTAAATAATGAGGCTTTGTCCCTAATGGTAGGTTCCTATCTGTTTACAGATGAACCTAAGGTCTGGACAAGGGAGCACCAATGCTATGATGGGTTGTGGTCTTGGTGAAGACTAGGGCAAAAATGATCATGGCAATGCCAATGGGGAGAGCCGCGAGGCCCCACTCCTTGGTCCTCCTCCTCTGCCACCACCACCGCCTCTAATGATGTAAGTTGAGATAATGGATGTGATGTTGGCTGCTCATCATGAGTCAACCCATGCCCTGGAGATGCTGGCACAAGCTATTGGTGGCTTCACCCGTGGAGGCCCCGGTGGCAATGGTGGGAATGGGGTGGTGTCCGCAGTCCTGAGAGGCCCTGTTCCAATCATGACTTCTTGGGGACACACCCACCCATGTTCATGCCTATTGCTAAGCCTCTGGATGCAGAGCATTGGTTTTGTATTCTGGAGCAGAAGATTCAGCTGCTCAATGTGACTGACGAGCAGAAGGTGCATTTTCTTGCATAGCAGTTTCTAGGATCTGCCAGTGCTTGGTGGGACACTTTCAATGCCATGCAGCCTATGGACCACCATGTGACTTGGCAGGAGTTTACCACTGCTTTCCGTCAATACTATGTTGCTGCTAGTTTGCTGAACAGGAAGTTGTGCGAGTTTCTAGAGCTGAAGCAAGGAAACATGACTGTGATGGAGTATGTGAACAAGTTCAACCACCTTGCATAGGGACTCATGTGGATACTGATGAGAACACGATGGACCATTTCAATCGTGGTCTCTCTTGCATCTTGCAAGAGAAGGTGTATATAGGGGGCTATCGAACCTTTGGTGCTTTAATGAATGCTACCATTGCTATGGATGGACTTTAGCGTGATTGTCAGGCTGAGTGGAAGCATAAGAGGGTGATCATTGGGTCTTCTAGTCACCCATAGTTGCAGAGGGTATAGATTGTGAGGAGGGTGTCCTATCACTCTCTAGGTGGATAGTCGTCTCGCCAGACTTAGTAGACTCACTAGGCACCTCCCACTCAGTATCGTGCACCTACTCAGTAGGTGCAGGTGCAGCAGCCTCAGGGTCAATAGGTTTTGCCTCGTCAGGGATAGGGGAACAAGCCGAATGCTTGTTTCAAGTGTGGCAAGGAAGGCCACTATGCTCGTGAGTGCCCCTAGAACCAGCTTGCTCAGTCTTCGCAACCTTCAGCCAACTATCATTTGGTTAAAAGGACTATCATCAGGAAGAAGGTGCCCTGAGCCGCTTGGGATAGGTTAACTTCACTGAGGCTGAGGAGATTCTATAGGGAGAGCCCAAGGTGGCTAGTATGTTCACCATTGATTCCCACCTAGCATATGTATTATTTGATTCTGGTGCATCACATTCATTCATGAGTATGGGGATTGCACAAAGGCATAATATATCTACTATGGCTATTTCTATTGCCTATAGAATCAGAACTCTGGGTGCATAATTGTGCGTTAACACTTGAATGGAGACAGTGAGACTAGTGTTAGCAGCTCACTCTTATCATCTGTCGGGTTCATAAACCCGGGGTCCCTCATGGACTGACTTCCTAGCAAAGGCTTAGCCCAGTAGATGAACACTGCGAACAATGCATAGCTCTTAGGGCTGGCCCAAGTACCTAAATGATAGGCCAGAAGGGCGGTCCAAATCTCCGACCAGAAGGCCAGGCCGAGGAGGAATGGTGCCCGCTTCCAACTCTAGCCCATCTCTCCGACCAGAGCGCTCACTTTGGTCTCCAGCCCACCTACGCATGTCCTCTCCGACCAAAAGGCCTAGCCCAACATCACTTTTGACTCTGACCCACTTCTCCAACCAGGGATGTGCCAAACCCCTGCTTGCAACTCCTCTCTGGCTGACACAATCAGAATCGACTAGGACCAACCGACCGGAGACATCCGCTCAGTAAGGACCAGGAAACAAGCGGAGAAGGTAAGACAGGGCACTAAAGTCAACTACGATACCAAGGACCATACCCTGTACACCTATAGGACAGTACCCTACAACCTCCCTAGCATGATAGAGCCCAAGTAGTGTTGTTGGCACCGACCTTTTCCCTATAGTGTTGTGGGCGCCATCAACCCGCATACTAGACAAATACGATAAGACTCCCCCACATGCCTCTAAGACATTGATAGTGTTGTGGGCATCGGCATTTACCATAGCAGGCGAACATGGTCAAACCCGTCACATGCCTCTGGCATCAACAGTATAGCAGTACCGACATCTGCTATACCTGAAGAAGACGACGCAACCTCCCACGTGCATCTAACATTCAACAGTATTGTGGGTGCCTACCATCATCTTGTACCTGCTGCTGTGGGTAGCAAGACTTAGTAGTGAATGTACTCCCTCCCTCTCACTTGTAAGGCCATGCCCTTCATCTATAAAAGGGGATGTGCTGTCTTCCAATAGATAGGTTGATTCAGAACGATCAAGTTCACTAGCATACAACAACAAAACCACCAGGTTAAAACCTCGATCACACGCTCGAACACTTAGCACATTGTGAAGCTTCCATCGCTCTTGGTCCCTTTGATCAGAGTCCGACTAGACCTCTTGTACCCCCATCTTTCTCCTTCTCGTTTGTAACCCCACTGCAAACTCTAAGCACTTGGGCTCAGGAATAAAGTCACCGACCGACTCAAACTGGACATAGGGCACATTACCAAAACCAGTATAAACCCTATGTCATTAAGTGCTAGGCCACCTCCAATCACAACGTACGACAAAACTACAAATATTTACGTATTGGTCACTTTCTACATCGATAGTTGGCGTCATCCATGGGGAAGACGCTGTATGTTCAACACTTTTTGGTCATTGGATGGCCCTCTTTATTGCCTCCTTCACCATGGTGGGATCAAGCGATATGACTCGCTTTGGCTCATTGGAGTTTCCCGCACTCCCACCTATTGGGATGTGGGTTCCACCCATCTGTGGGCCGTCCTAGGCCTTCCTCTTTGGAAGACTAGACTTCATCGCCAACTAGCTTGGCGTACAACACCTCTATGAGGAGGCACTCGTTCCGGTGCCTGTTGGAGGGGCACCATCCATCGGCTTTAGGACGCTTGATGACTTCAATGATGAGGCGCCTACGCTTCATTCCGAGCAAACTCTCTGCTCAAACCCCACTGTGAGTAATGTACATGTTGTTATTTACTTGCTATTCTCTATCTTCCGCCAATTATCCAGAGGGACCCCATTGTCCCTACTGCGACTGCCATGCGACCGGTTCCCCTATGGTCTTGCATCCCCCATGGATGCGTATGCCCAAGGGCTCCAAAGGATGCCAGCATTGCCCCCTCTCACATCCGAATTCATGGGGATGGTGAGCTATGCTCCCATCTGTTTCCTCAACCTCATGGATGACGATGTTGAGAGTGATGGCTCCAGCATCGATGACGTGGTGCCTAGTCACCGTCCATCCTAGGAGTGCACTATGGCGGATGCTCCGGGACAACCACCAGTGGTAATGGAGTCCTTGTAGACTCACACCCCTCTAGACCCTCATGTGCAGACCCCCACGCTCACACGAGAGCATGACGAGGAGCTACGTCAATAGCGGCTAGACCAGCCGCCGACTGCACCAGCGTGCTCGGTGCACCACACTATGGCCTGTGTGCATAAACTGGCGAGCGGTGCCTAGGGTCACACCCGTCGGGTCTAGCGCAACACCATGGACAGGGGGAATGATCCCCCATAGTTCGCTCGGGGCAATCAGAACATCATTGCTGCGGCAATGCTTCTATGTGGCCTTCCTAAGCTGAATGACCCCGAGGAACAGGCGATCCACCGAAACCTCTAGGCACTGGTGGAGACCGCCACCGTTCAACAGGTGGAGAGCTCCGCATCGTGACACCAACTGGTAGCCTCTCTCCCCACAAGGGGAGTGGGAACACACTAGACAAATCGCTCCACCTACGCACTGCTATAGCCACCGAGCGTGGCATAGGAGGCAACATCTACACCTCTTCTTGACTTAGCCACCGCTCCACGCTGACCGCCTATACACAAGCAGCTCGGGCCGAACCAAGACGCTCGCAGCGTAATCAGCAACCGGAGTCTCAACACGAATGGCTTGAGACCACAGGCCTTTGTCCGACACATCTAGAGAGTGCCACTCCCACAGTGCTCCAATGGAGGCCAAGGCAAAGTCAAGGCCAAGCGCTAGGATTAGGATGAGGGCCCCTCCACCCAGAGGGGGAAAAAGAATAGAAAAGATCGCCACTGACTAGCCAACTCCATGTTGGTCGCCATGATTGATCACACGAGCAAGCAGCCACAGCAGGACCTTTTGAGCCACTTCAATGAGCTCATGGAGAGCCCATGCACCAACCACGCCTACCCCATCAAACACCTCTATAAGGACTGTGAGCTCCTCAAGCGCCTTCTGCGATAGGCTGGCGGGCTAAATAAAGAAAAAGGCAAAGAAGCAGAGCCCAAGAAAGGGGGCGTAGCGGGCAAGGATCCAAATGACTGAAGGTCAAGGTGATCTAACCAAATGCCTACTAACTGAAGGACGACACCAATGATATTCCCATCAATGCTTGGAATAGCTATGTCGTTTTCTTCCCATAAAATTCAGTCTTATCATTGTTTACTTAATGTTTGCTCCTATAAAAGCGCCCGACCCAAACACTTTCAGCCTAGGTTGCTCAGGGGCTCCACGAGGGTGCACTACTACCTCTCTTTTTGTTTACTATCATATGGTAAAACTCCTTCCTACCCAAACAAAAAGGTAGTTCGTTCCTTTAAATTAACTTACGTAGCTTTGCTTTAAAATATTCCGACCAATTGCACCCCACCTCTACCTACGGTTACAAGTAGCTAAGCCTCATGGGCCACGCCTAGGCTCCTAAGGTTGCAGCCTATGGGATGAACAGGCAAGTACAAAAAAGAAAGAATAAAAAATGAAATTATGCTAAGGTAAAACTAAGGAACAAACGGGACAAGCTTCCCCGAACGGAGTGACTCCATCACAAAAAATGAAACCAATTGTAGTCATTGAGTACACAAGGATGTTTACATGGGGGTCCCCCATGAACTTACCTTTTTACTTCTTCTAAACTACTTATACTTTACAAGCTATTGGGGATGCCTAGCGGCATCTACTGTCGGTGCGACCGGCGAAGGCATTAGCTGCTCACTCCCCGGCTAGACGACATTCGACTCAGTTGAAGGCGGGGCGATGTCCACTTCCAACCCAGGCTCCATGCCATCCGTAGGTTGGGCGACATCCCCTTGATGCACACTTCTAGCCATGTCCTCATGGTAGGCATCCATCAATCACTACGCAGAGACTTGCTTTGCCACCAACCTTGCATGCGGCAGCAAGCTCTCCCCAAGCGATTGGATGTCCTCCGTGCTTGTAGCACCCGATTTTTAAGACAAAACCAGATACATACTATATGGGAGCCTAGAAAGTCAAATCTCACATATAGCCACAAATAAGGGTAATATCAAGAGACAATACTTATTACATAATGTATTAGTAAGAGGAAAATAACCTTAGAGTAAAGACAGCGGAAAGTCGACTCCGATCTTTAGGTGAAGACTCCAAATCCATAGGGACGACTGACTGGTTGACCACAAGCCTAACTCCTCCAAACCAGCAATCTGGTACCCATCTGGGATTTTTATCCAATGTATAGAAAAGTAAAACAAGCGTAAGTACATGTTGTACTTAACAATTGTATCATGGGGTTCATGAGGCTCAAAAGGGCCGACACTGGTTTAACTGCGATTGGCTTTAATAGGTCATCTTTTAAGCAATTGAGTAGCAAAGAATTTATCATCCCCACAAACACATGATCAGGTAAACATGATAATGTGTAGCATAAACAGATCATTAGTACCATTATCCATTAGTGATCATCTCTATTCCATAAGGGTCCAAGGCTGCTCGTGTTCGTGAGCATGGCTATTATAATAGTTTTATACTCTGCATTGTTTGTACACTTTCACTGTGAGTTGTGATTTACCCTTCCACCTGAGGTGATCAGCCTCTTGACCCACTATCGAGGAAGGTCGGTAGGGTTTACTATGAAGCTTTTCAAAGGTTCATCTAACAAGTTAGGGATGCTAGATGTATGTGGCCCTTATCTAGGAGTGGCACGCGTGGGCATCGCAACACAGTACATGCAACCTAGCAGAAAAGGAAACATACCCTCATGTGCCTAAAAGGTAACCACTAACAAGCTAGAAAAGGTCCTCATACTGAGCTAAAGCCAGAGCCATATAGCCCTCACAGCTATACTATAAAGTCCCGGATGATCGCTTACAGATAAGTCCTTAGTGAGAGGAATCTGAAGCATTTAGAAAGTAGCTAAACACTCTAGCCCCCTGTTTCCATGTTGCTAGAAAGTCATGTTTTAATGTTTATTGCATATACCATTAGTCAAGTTACAAGATCATGGTTTTGATTAAGCACTAGCAAAAACTACCCAATGCAATATCCCAAAGGTTTTAAGGTACAAGATATCAAATATCTAGGATATCCTTATTGGCATCAAGGTTGACACATGCAATATGAATTAAGTGATTAAATGTGAATAGGTAACAACGATAGTCCCATGCTATACTTGCCTTACACACCGATCCTTCAGTAAGCTTTAATATTCACATCCTTCTTCTTCTTCTAGATCACCACGTGTATCTCACCGACTGTACGTAATCGTAGAACACCACACAAACATTCATACACATACATCCATAGCATACAATTGCATCTATATTAGAATAGTACATCAATCATAGAAAAATAAGTAAAAGAGATTGAAATATGATTCTACGCATCCCTACGATCACATAGTCACGAGAGGCACGCTAATTGGAGCTACGGTTGAAAAGTTACAACTACCGAGAGATTTGCTTTATACATCGAAAAGAAAACTATAGGCTTCATTTATGTTAACTATATGAATTCATATATAAAAGATATTTTATAAATAATATAGATTAAATTAAGTCAATTTTAGATTTAAATTATAAAACAAAAGTAAAACAAATCATATTTTATGTATAAAACCCAGTTGCATAATCATTGATCAAGATATGATTTAAACCATGATTTTTATGAAATAGTAATATAGTAAACATCATTACTAATGCGTAGATCTCGTCGTTATGAAAAAAACGCAACTTGAACAGACTATTTCGAAGTTAAAATGAATAAGTTATGATTTAAACAAGTTTTCCTTTAATTAAATAATAGATCAAATCTACCCATGAATTTCAAGTGTTGAAAACATGTCTAACAGCTGTATAAACACGTAGAAAACGTAAATACAGTCCTAATGCAATTTGAACGGGTCAAATCGGACTTAAAACGCAAAAGTTATAGCCTAAACAAATCGAATGGCAAAACTGTAAATAACTAAAACATATTTTTGGAACCAACCGAGCAAAATACGTTTTTAAAAGGAGAAAGTGTAAACTGAGAATACATAATGGACTGCGGGTTCTATTTTGAATGAACCGAGGGGCTCTTCTAAAATTTAGCCACGCGAAGGGGTATCGTGGATTCTGGATCGTCAGATTAGATTTGAATGGTGCTCATTGGTTCACGGGGAGAAGGGGATATCCGGCCGATAGCTACAGTGCCCGTCTCGGCGGTCAGCCATGGGTGGCGGCGAAAAGCTTGCCGGTGTCCATGGTTCCGGCCACCCCTACCGAAACCAAATACACGGTGATGATGTACGGGTGTTCGCGAACTCTACAGGCTACCTATCGGGGATGGAGAGCATGTCGGGGAGGTGGTCCCATGGTGGCGCCATTATTGGTGGTTTGGAGCTTGCGGATGCGGTGTTGTAGAGCACTATTTGAGGAATGGAGAGCACGGGAGGCACTAGAAGCTCACCATGAGTTGATTGGAACAGAGCGCGACATCTGGGGAGTCTCCAAGGCGAGTCGTCAATGGCGGCGACAGCTGGAGAGAGAGAGGGCGTGGGTGAGGATGAATCTGAGGAAATCGAGACCAAAACACGAATTTGGAGTTACCTACGAGCGCGGGGGAGTACGGCAGTGACTTGGGACACGTCGGTGACGGGGATTTGCGCTCGAGAGGGGTGGATTACGGCGGTGGTGGCGAGCTTCGAGCGGCGAATGGAGAAGGGGCAGAGGGGAGGGCTCGGCTTGGGTCTTTATAGGCTGGATAGGCGTGGCATAGAAGGAAGGAGAGTAGGGGTGCTGGTGGATTCGGTTGCCTTCCTTGCAGGCGTGGGTGTGGCGGCTTGACGTGGAAGCAGCGCCATCGGCGGGTGGTTAGGAAGGAAAGGGAGCGGGGAACAAAGGAAAGGGAAGACAATGGACATGCGGGTGGCTGACAGGCGGGGCCAACATTGTAGCAGGGAGAAGGAAAGTGCATGTGGGTGGGCGCTGATGAGTGGGCCAGCATCGCAGCGAGAGGGAGGGAGAGACAGCGCATGCGGTGAAGGCCGAGCAGGCTAGGGCACTGCGGTGCGATGCTGTGGGCGCGGGGTGAAGGCCGAAGCGGGCTGCGATGCAGGGTAGGCCGAGCAAACTGGAATGGGCCGCGTGCGGAAGATAAGCCGAGGGGCGCGGGACTAGGCTAGGCGAGCAGCAGGTCACGTGAGGAGGAGCGGAGCAGGCCGCCGAGCGGTGGGCCAGGAAAGAGCAGGCCGGGTGCTGGCAGGCTAATGGGGGAGGAAAGAGGAAGGGAGGAGTAGTACGGTTGGGCCACCGGGCAGGCCAAGCCAGGAGAGAAAGGGAGAAGAGGGCCGGGCCACATCCTGGAGTTGGGCTGAAAATGGAAGGAGAGTTTTTCAAATTCAAATTCTTTTCCAATTTCTAGTTTTCAAATCCTAAGCCAAAATCAAATCAATCCAAGTATAGTTTCAAATATACTTCCCTACTCAAATAAAATTGAACAATTGTGTTAGGCTTCCCAAGATATATTTTGCCACTTTTAACAATACTTTTATTTTTCTAATTTTCTTTTCTTTCTTTTCTTTTATTTCAAAGCTATTTTTAATTTCATTTCAAAAGCTTTTTAACCATTTTGACTTTTCAATTAAAACCACTCAACCAATAAAATCCAATGCAATGGCATGTATGCATCAAACATGTTGCTTCCTTTTGATGTATTTTAATTTAATGAAAAAATTTATTTCCTATATTTCATGTGCACAAAAATTCCAACTTAAATCATTTTAACTCTATTTCAAAAGAGGCAATTTTTAGGGTGTTACAATTCTACCCCCCTTAAGATGAATCTCGTGCTCGAGATTCAGAAGACGTCGACTAAGAGATGGGAATACTCCATCCTTGGATTCTTCTTTGCTTCCTCGTGTAGTTCCATCGTCTTGCGTTGATAAAGATCCACATTACTTTGCACACCTGTTGCTCTTACTCCAAGTAACTTGCCTAACAAATTCCAAAATTTTGATAGGTACCTGGAACAACTCTCAGGTAACCCTAACCACTAGGCCATAATTCTCTTTTCCTCGTATGTTCACCATCCAACAGAGCTTTCTTATCTTCTTGGTCCAAAAGAGAATCTACCACCAATCTTCAAAACATTAATGATCCTGGTTAAGTTGCTCGAACTAGGAATACAACTCTTAATCCTTGGTGTTAATCGAACCTCTTAGCACAATTCTCCGTTGCTAAGGGCATCGGCCATGACTTCGATTCTTGAAGCGATAGCACTTTTCCAAGTCATAATCAATCTCATTCCAATGAGGATATCACAAGCTCAAGACTAACTTAGTGAAGATATCCTATATGTTCTTGTGATCCTCCTAGATGTCACTTTTACCTTCAAGAAGATGGTACTTCCATGCTTCGCAATGGATAACTCCAGATAACATGTTAGTTCAACTCACGCATATAAGGACACATCCCACATCCTCACAAGATGCATTATTGTAGATACAAAGCTCTTGTCATGATCTGACAAAGCTAATACTTAGGTTTTACTTTGACCTCTTGGACTCCTTCAAACACTTGGCTGAGGTCTCTTGATCCAAACTAACTTAAAAGCTTCTCCGGTAGCTTTATCAACATCTTGCTGGTCTTGGATAATCTTCCCTCTAACCAAACCTCATTATTTAATACTCTGAGTTATCTCTTACATCCTTGAGTACCACCACGCTTTGGCTGCGCAAACTCAAACGTATGATACTTCATCTTACCAATTCTTCCACTTGACTACCCCCCTTAAGATAAGGTAAAGTAGGGGACACCAAAGTATAGATTGCATCGACTTGTGATTGAAGTCTACTGTTGTCCAAAATTTTCTTAGGTTTTTTTTAATCGTCCAAAATCAGAGATATGAACTGATAAAGATAGGCAGCTTCGAAGACAAGATAGGAAAAACCGAAGAAAACCGTAACCCAACTATTTATTTTATTAATCCTTATAGCTTAAACCTATGAACTAAATGAAATTGCGGGAACACCCAACAAGATCATTGCAATCATTACAAAGATGCGAAACAAGCATAAACATAATGACAATTCGACAAAGCACTTAAAAATGCATAACTCATTCTTTGACTCAACTTGCGATACTATCGTTTTTATTACATAAAGGGCACAACTCCTATTCCTTAACTAAGGATCTTGGGTAGTTTAGCATGACTTCTTCATTCACCACTCTCACCAATTGTTTCTTTTAGGTTGGTTATCATTGACACTTTCTGATAACAGTCCAGTAGTGATCTGACTCTAGCTACTTTCTTGGTGCAATTGTTGATTCTTCTGTGGGCAAGATTTAACATAATGTCCTTCCTGCTTGCAATGATAACACTTTCTCTTAGCTGGATCTTTAGTGATGTCATACTCCATAGAATTGTTGCTTAGAGTATTGTCAGCTTGCTGATTCTGTAAGTTCATCTTTGTTTGACTAGACCGCTTTTTTGCTCGCTTGATCTTTTAGGGTTGAAACTCCATGTAGGTGATTGTCCACCCATCTATGTATACCTCATGTGGAAAGAGTGGAGTAACCTTAGCTTGAGAAACTTCCAATTCTTTAGAGTCGGAGTTTATCTGACCAGGGATTGGAGCTGAATGTGATGATGTAATAGAACTCGAATGTTGATTGCTTTCCAATTCTGACTCTGGTGAGACCTCCTTTCTCTTCTTATCCACATTGTCCTCAAGTATAGGCTAAATACCTTCATACTCAATTCTTTCCCCTAATGATGTGGTTAGAAGCACCAAACGCTAGGTATACTTGATCACTCCTTTATATGCTGACATCCATCCCATTCCAAGAATGACATCAATGTCCACTAACTCTAATACAATAAGGTTTGCTTCAAATTTTACCCCTTTGATGTTAAGACTAACTCTTGGGCATTTGTGGTTTGCCTTCATTTCTCCTCCTAGGGACTTAACTATCACTGGTCTCCTCATTGGAAGCATAGTTAACTTATGTTCCTTTACATATGTCCTAGAGATAAACGAATGTGACGCACTGGGATCAAACAGCACTGTGGTGAAAGCTGAGTTTACTGGAATGATACCATACACAACCTCCTTAGCTCCATGCATGGTCATCATATGCATATTATTCAATCTTCCTTGGATGTAGTTTCTCTTTGCTTTACTTCCTTGCTCCTGTTTCTTCTGGACCTCCTGTTCTTGCTTCGGCTGTGGTTGATCCTAGCATTCATGTGCCATCCTTCCAACATCTTCATTGGACTTCATTTTCTTCCAAGCTTTTGCTACTTGTCTCTTCACTGGTCCCTTTGGTATGTTGGTTTGACCTTGTGGCAAGCACTGTTGAAAACTCCTAGGTTGAATCACTCCTTCTGGTGCTTGTTGTTGCACAGCTACAAGCTTCTCCTTATCAAATATAGTCAAGGACAACGTAGCTTGGCCCTCCTGACCTTTGATACCAGTGGTCTCCTCATTACGATCCATCTATATAGACAAAGATAGAGGATTGAGAATAGAGACAAAGTTTTCATAACAGATAGAGGCTGAAGTGAGCATAAATTTTAGCAAATAACAAGGTTGGAGAGAAAACAAGAACTAAGCAAGATAAAAGCATGCTAAAACATCCAGTTCTAACTAGGCTTGTGTCCTACAGTCAGCATTGCTCCGATACCACTTTGTAGCACCTGGTTTTAAAGACAATCAGATACACACTATATGTGAGCCCAGGAAGTCAAATCTCACATATAGCCACAAATAACGGTAATATCAAGAGACAATACTTATTACATAACATATTAGTAAAAGGAAAATAACCTTAGAGGAAAGACAATAGAAAGTTGACTCCGATCTTTAGGCGAAGACTCCAAATCCATAGGGATGACTGACTGGTTGACCACAAGCCTAACTCCTCCAAACCAGCAATCTAGTACCCATCCAGGATTTTTATCCAATGTATAGAAAAGTAAAACAAGCATAAGTACATGTCGTACTTAATAATTATATCATGGAGTTCATGAGGCTCAAAAGGGCTGACACTGGTTTAACTGTGATTGGCTTTAATAGGTCATCTTTTTAAGCAATTGAGTAGCAAAGAATTTATTATTCCCACAAACACATGATCAGGTAAACATGATAATGTATAGCATAAACAGTTGATCATTAGTACCATTATCCATTAGTGATCATCTCTATTCCATAAGGGTCCAAGGCCGCTTGTGTCCATGAGCACGGCTGTTATAACAGTTTTATACTCTACATAGTTTGTACACTTTCACTGTGAATCATGATTTACCCTTTCGCCCGAGGTGATCAGCCTCTTGACCCACTACTGAGGAAGGTCGGCAGGGTTCACTATGAAGCCTTTCAAAGGTTCGTCTAACAAGTTAGGGCCGCTAGGCGTATGTGGCCCTTCTCTAGGAGTGGCACGCATGGGCATCGCAGCACGGTACACACAACCTTGCAGAAAAGGAAACATACCCTCATGCGCCTTAAAGGTAACCACTAACAAGCTAGAAAAGGTCCTCATACTGAGCTAAAGCCAGAGCCATATAGCCCTCACAGCTGTACTATAAGCCCCAGATGATCGCTTATAGATAAGTCCTTAGGGAGAGGAATCTAAAGCATTTAGAAAGTAGCTAAACACTCCAGCCCCCTGTTTCCATGTTGCTAAAAAGTCATGTTTTAATGTTTATTGCATATACCATTAGTCAAGTTACAAGATCATGGTTTTGATTAAGCACTAGCAAAAACTACCCAATACAATATCCCAAAGGTTTCGAGGTACAAGATATCAAATATCTAGGATATCCTTATTGGCATCAAGGTTGACACATGCAATATGAATTAAGTGATTAAATGTGAATAGGTAACAAGGATAGTCCCATGCTATACTTGCCTTACACACCGATCCTTCAGTAAGCTTTAATATTCACATCCTTCTTCTTCTGGATCACCACGTGTATCTCACCGACTGGACGTAATCATTAAACACCACATAAACATCCGTACACATACAAGCATAGCATACAATTGCATCTATATTAGAATAGTACACCAATCATAGAAAAATAAGTCAAAGAGATTGAAATACGATTCTACGCATCGCTACGATCACATAGTCACGAGAGGCACGCTAATCAGAGCTACGGTTGAAAAGTTACAACTACCGAGAGATTTGCTTTATACGTGGAAAAGAAAACTATAGGCTTCATTTATGTTAACTATATGAATTCATATATAAATGATATTATATAAATAATATAGATTAAATTAAGTCAATTTTAGATTTAAATTATAAAACAAAAGTAAAACAAATCATATTTTATGTATAAAACCCAGTTGCATAATCATTGATCAAGATATGATTTAAACCATGATTTTTATGAAATAGTAATATAGTAAACATCATTACTAATGCATAGATCTCATCGTTATGAAACAAACGCAACTTGAACGGACTATTTCGAAGTTAAAATGAATAAGTTATGATTTAAATAAGTTTTCCTTTAATTAAATAATAGATCAAATCTACCCATGAATTTCAAGTGTTGAAAACATGTCTAATAGCTGTATAAACATGTAAAAAATGTAAATACGGTCCTAACGCAATTTGAACGGGTCAAATTGGACTTAAAACACAAAAGTTATAGCCTAAATAAATCAAATGGCAAAACTGTAAATTACTAAAACGTATTTTTGGAACCAACCAAGCAAAATACGCTTTTAAAAGGAGAAAGTGTAAACTGAGAATACATAATGGACTATGGGTTCTATTTTGAATAAACCGAGGGGCTCTTCTGAAATTTAGCCACGCGAAGGGGTATCGTGGATTCTGGATCGTCGGATTAGATTTGAACAGTGCTCATTGGTTCACGGGGAGAAGGGGATATCCGGCCGATAGCTACAGTGCCTGGCGCGGCGGTATGCCATGGGCGGCGGCGAAAAGCTTGCCGGTGTCCATGGTTCTAGCCACCCCTACCAAAACCAAATACGCGGTGATGATCTACGGGTGTTCGCGAACTCTACGGGCTACCTATCGGGGATGGAGAGCATGTCGGGGAGGTCGTCCCATGGTGGCACCATTGTTGGCGGTTTGGAGCTTGCGGATGCGGCGTTGTAGAGCACTATTTGAGGAACGGAGAGCACGGGAGGCACTAGAAGCTCACAACGAGTTGATTGGAACAAAGCGCGGTATCCGGGGAGTCTCCGAGGCGAGTCATCGACGGCGGTGATGGCTGGAGAGAGAGAGAGAGGGCACATGTGAGGATGAATCCGAGGAAATCGATACCAAAACACGAATTTGGAGTTACCTACAGGCGCGGGGGAGTACGGCGGTGACTTGGGACACGTCGGCGATGGGGATTTGCACTCGGGAGGGGTGGATTATGGTGGTGGTGGCGAGCTTCAAGCGGTGAACGGAGAAGGGGCAGAGGGGAGGGCTTGGCTTGGGTCTTTATAGGCTGGACAGGTGTGGTGTAGAAGGAAGGAGAGCGGGGGTGCTGGCGGATTCGGTTGCCTTCCTTGCAGGCGTGGTCGTGGTGGCTTGCCGTGGAAGCAGCGCCATCGGCGGGCGGCTAGGAACGAAAGGGAGCGGGGAAGAAAGGAAAGGGAAGACAACGGACATGCGGGCGGCTGATAGGTGGGGCCAGCATTGTAGTGGGGACAAGGAAAGCGTGTGTGGGTGCGCGCTGACGAGCGGGCCATCATCACAGCGAGAGGGAGGGAGAAACAGTGCATGCGGTGAAGGCCGAGCAGGTCGGGGCGCTGTGGTGCGATGCTGTGGGCATGGGGTGAAGGCTGAAGTGGGCCATGGTGCAGGGTAGGCCAAGCAGACTAGAACGGGCCACACGCAGATTAGAAGCCGAGGGGCGTAGGACTAGGCCAAGCGAGCAGCGAGCCGCATGACGAGGAGCGGAGCAGGCCGCCGAGTGGTGGGCCGGGAGAGAGCAGGCCGGGTGCTGGCGGGCTGATGGGGGGAGGAAAGAGGAAGGGAGGAGGAGTGCGGTTGGGCCTCTGGGCAGGCCAAGCCAGGAGAGAAAGGGAGAAGAGGGCCGGGCCACATCCTAGAGCTGGGCTAAAAATGGAAGAAGGAGAGTTTTTCAAATTCAAATTCTTTTCCAATTTCTAGTTTTCAAATCCTAAGCCAAAATCAAATCAATCCCAACAATTTTGTTAGGCTTCCCAAGATAAATTTTGCCACTTTTAACAATACTTTTATTTTTCTAATTTTCTTTTCTTTCTTTTCTTTTATTTCAAAGCCATTTTTATTTCATTTCAAAAGCATTTTAACCATTTTGACTTTTCAATTAAAACCACTCAACCAATAAAATCCAATGCAATGGCATGTATGTATCAAACATGTTGCTACCTTATGATGTATTTTAATTTAATGAAAAATTTTATTTCCTATATTTCATGTGCACAAAAATTCCAACTTAAATCATTTTAACTCTATTTCAAAAGAGGTAATTTTTAGGGTGTTATAGTGCTCAAGCCATCGGCATACCCACAATAGATAGTGGAAAAGTCCAGGTCTAGGTGGTACATCGCCACCAAAATCAACACCCCCAATGCTCCATAAAACAACCCGTGTGTGATGAGGGCCCAGACGTCATCCGGAACCTCCGCTAGCTGGATGGCGGGCGCGCTAGTACTTGGCATTGACTCGAAGACCTCCGAGATGACAAGCTGGGCAACATTGCAGATCTAGTCAATTCCACCTCGAGAGCACGTCGCTCTTCAAGGGACTTGGCCAGTGCCTCTGCATTATGGCCAAAAGTCGCATTGGCCGTCTCTAGGTCCCGCTCCAACGATTCCACCTTTCCACCTACTTTTGGAAAAAGGACAACAAGTTTAGAATCAAGCTAAAGGAAGAAACCAACATGTCAAAAGCAAAAAGGTACTTACCGAGGTCAGTGTTCTCGAGGACAGAGAGTCCCTCTACCTGTTGGGTCACCTGCTCACATAGTCGAGCGTTCGCCTCCTCCGTCCCCATCACCCAACCCTGAAGCCCGAGCACTTTCTAGTCTGCCTCCGACCGGGCCTTTTGCTCTAACTCCAGGGTATTTCGCTCCAATTCCAGGGCATTCCACTCTGACTCTAGGGTCTCTAGGGATTTTTGGATCACCACCTCAGTGTCTACCAGGGACTTCCACAGCTCCGCCTCAGTCTCCTCCTAGTAGGACTTTGCTGCCTCAAGCCCCTGCTTGGGGCAGTCGCCTGCTCCGCCATGAGCTGCTCCACCATCCATGCCTCAGTTGCCTCTACCACCTAGTCTTGGGACTCGTGGCAGGCGGACTCTAGCTGACGCTTGATCTTAGCCATCTAGGCATGCTCCATCTAGAGGAAATGGGACATATAGCATGACATCTCTTGCAGACCCTACAAAAACAAGAAGCAAACATGCTAAGGCAACCAAGGAGAAACCAAGGGGTCATGGTCAGGCATGGGAAACTCACCTCTGCGGCGTGCTGTAGGTCGATCTTGACCAATTGCTGGATAGACTTAACCTGCTCCTGGGCATCCTCAAGCTTCATCAATAGCTTGGCAAGATTGGACTCCATGGCAAGTCCTCTCCCCTGAGGATGTCCTAGAGCTGGCACTCCTATGAATCCTGAAGAATGAACTAGACCTTTGTTGGGTCCTCAGTATAGGGCCACACTAGGTTAGTCTTCACCAGCCCGTTGGAGGGTCAAGCCTCCGACTAGACCATTGCTAGCTCCTGTGATGGCACCGGTGGCTCCACCACATCATCCACCTCATTGTCAGAGGTGATCTCCACCACCTCGTCTTCGCGGGCCACCAGCAAATGCTCTGGTTCCAACCTAGTCACATCTCCCAGCACCTTTGGTGTTGATCGAGAGGGTGAGCCATGTAGCCCTCCACCTGGCAAGGCAGGGAACCCGGTCTCCCTCTCCTTTTCCATCATAGCCAACAAAGGAGGGGACGCAAAGGTTACCTCCAATGCGACCTCTGCTGTCGCCACTAGGATCACCACCAACACCATCGCCGCTGCTGCCACCGTACTAGCAACCGACCTAGGGAGCACCAGCCCCATAAGGGAAGGGTTAACCGCCACCACCCTACTCTCCCCACCGCTCGCCATGGCGCGCTACAAGGTGGGCGTCCAAACCTCCTGCATGGAAGTTGGGGCGATGCTCAACCCTGTCAATGTACAGCCGCTATCAAAAAGTGCAGGTTAGTCATACTCCAAAAAGGACTCAACAGCAAGATCAAAAAGAAACAAAGAAAAACATATCAAGAGGTAAGCAGCATGACCCTAAAAACCAAGAACTGACGACGATGGGCCCATAGGGCGAGGACCACTCATGAGCTGCAACCCACACCCTATCACTTCAGCTGGGGGTAGAGTCATCCCAACCGGCTCCTCCCCGGCCTATGGGTCAACATGACCTTCGGCTTAGGACTCACCAACCGGAGCAGCAGGGCGAGGACCGCTCTCAGGCTACAACCCATGCCCCTCACTTTAGCCGGGCGCGGAGTCATCCCAACTGGCTCCTCCCCAGGCTATGGGTCACCATGACCTTCAACTTGGGACATGCCGACTAGAGTAGTAGGTAGGGCATCCTCCCGCTATGAGTCACACACTAGCGCTGGTCCCGATGACGTGTGGGTGCAAGCTCACTCCTCTAACTGCCTGGCTTGCTTGGCCACACTAGCAGCAGGTGGGGACAAGACCAGCGACACTACCGAGGGGCGCAGTGACCATGTCTACTTCGCCTCCCATTCACTGATGGTGTCCCCGCTTGTAGCGCGCTTCCTCAGCATGGAAACCTCGGCGCGCCTCTCTGCCTCCTGCTCATCGCCAGCAGACATAGCCACAGGATCATGATGCTCCATCGAGGTCATAATGACCTCCCAACTTTCCTCCTCCTTGGAGAAAATCATGTCATCCACCTCTGTTGGGACCTCTGACTCGAGGTCTGACTCGATGTTTCTCCTATTTCCCTGGCCTTCAAGCATCGAGCAATCTCCTTCTCCTTCTCATGCTTCCATTGAACCTCCTCGGCTTTCTTCTTCTTGGCATCCGCCGCCTCCTTCTGGGTGGCCTACCGAGCCACGCCCTCTGGCCCCTTTGGAAGGTGCAGTCGGGACTTGTAAGCTTCAAGACCCTACAAAATAGGTGACTCAAAATAAAAAAAGTAGGAAAGCAAAGGGGAAAAGAACATAGAGTAAAGAGAGGGGAGCATACCAGTAGTAGAGGGTGTGGAACACCCACACCCCATCAAGGCCGTGCCGCACAAGCTTCTGGAGCTCCTCCTTGATGATCTCCACCTTCTTCTCCCAACGAGAAGGGCCCCACGACCAACTATCCTGCCTCTCCAGCCTCCTACCGATGAACATCCGGAACAATGCCTCCACTGTGTTCCTGATATAAACCACTCCATGTGCCACCCCCAGTTGGAGTTGTAGGGGATGTACATGGGATATGAGCCCCCATGCTAGTTTTCTCTATAGGGTGAAGCCCCCCACTGACACAGCCTCGGGCGGATTCCCTAGAGGCAAAGATCACCCAGAGAACAGCCGCTGAAAGAAGTCCGTGTGTGGCTCCATCCTAAGGAAAGCCTCACAGACGTTAACAAAGCTGGTGATATGCAGCACCCCATCAGATTGAGGTGTTGTAGCTCCATACCCCACTCATTGTGGAGCCTGCGCAGGAACCAGTGCATGGGGTATCCTTACCTATGCTTGTGGAAGGTGAGACAGGAAACCACCTTGCTGGGCCGACGTTGCAGGAACTACTCCCTCCTGGGAGCCCTTCACGGCGATGGCCTCAAACACCAACTCCCTCATAGTGGATGACCTCTAGCCCGACATTTTGCTCTAGGTTCGTGAATGAATTTGTGAGTTTTCTCCTCTGCTTTGCTCTCTACCTTTTCTCTCCTAGGAACCGTCGTGGCTCTCAAACGCTATTGGCAAGAAGGAAGATGAGAAGAGGTGGCAGATGAGGAATAGGCAAAGGTGGAGGGTGAAAAACCTTCTCCCTTCACCTACTTAAGGAAAAGAGCACAATAGTTGGGAAAGACGTGTCGATCGGGGAAAGGTGAAATGATGGGCAAAAAACCCTCTCCCTTCCCCATTTAATGCAGATGGGATACGATGGGACGCGCCCTGCCTGATGGAACGACACCTGGTCAGACGGGACATGGCCTAGGTATGGCCCACCACTATAGCACGCTAGGGGAAAAAACCAAAGCGTCACCATGCGTAGGCGGCTCTCCGCCTCCCTAGGCAGGACTTGGAAAAAACTGGACAACGCGATCTCTGCCGGGAGAGACCATCGGGCTTCCTAAAGTCAATCGAATGGGTTGGGAAAAATTGAGTGATAGGTGGGGAGCAAAGGGACGCCCCATGTAGGCCATGCTGACTCCGTCATGAACAACGAGCATGGGTCTTGGTCGAACATTTTCAATTGGAGCTCTTGAAACCCCGTCACTTGAGTCATCAAGGTAACACTACTAACCCCCACTACTTCTTTATATAATCATTCATACACTCAAACACACATTCATTCCATACGCCCATACCCCCAAACGATTTGGGCCCTAAATCGCCTAGGGGCTCGGGATCTAAGGCATCACACATGCGGTGAAATGCATCATAACACTCCATGTTGTGTCACAAAGTGGTAGTTGCCTCATTCAAACATGAGCAACGACCAACCGGGGTTCAAAGGTCAGCCCACAAAGGGCTCGAGGCCGCCTCATGTCAAACAGAGCTTGGGGAGAAAATGCAGATGAGCCCCATAAGGCCCTCGCCTAGTATGTCCCAAAGCAGATAGGGTCATCTCAACCTTCTCATTTGATCCTAAACCTCTCGCCAAGCCCACAGAATCTCCATCGAGGGGAGGTCAGTAGGCCATCTGGGTCGGTCTTTGGAACAACCTAGGCATCTACCTAGTTGTAGGTAAAGGAGCAGTGGAATGTCACAAGAGGGCTATGCCGACCCTGTCATGAATGATGGACCTGAATTCCACTCGATCATACATGTTAGCAAACTCACTAAGTGCGTCACTCGATCCCAAGCGATTGAGGCAAGCGACAAAGCTTAGCCCCTCTAGTTGTGAGAAACTGAGGATGGGGTAATGCACAAAACTCAAACCGACCCCTACAAAAGCCCAACGGGGCTCGGGGGCTCAAGATCTCAAAAACTAAACTAACTACCTCGGCTGCATGGGCTACATCGAGGCTAGGATCTGCAAGCTCCAACTCGCCCGATCCCCAAACTAACTGCTTTGGCTGCACGGGCTGCATCGAGGCCCAGATTCGTGAGCTTTGACTCGCCCGATCCCTAACCTAACTGCCTTAGCTACGTGGGCTACACCGAGTCCAGGATCCATGAGCCCCGACTAGCCCAATCCCTAAACTAATGGCCTCAGCAGCACGGGCTACACAGAGGCTAAGATCCATGACTCTGACTCACCAGATCCCGCGGTGCGTACCAACTCTAGGACCTGCGAGCTCTATCTTGTCTGATCCCTAAACTAACAGCCCTGGCTGCATGGGCTGCACCAAGGCTAGGATCCATGACTCCGACTCACCTGATCCCACGGCGTGCACCGACACCAGGACCCACGAGCTCTGTCTCGTTCGATCCCTAAACTAACTGCCTCCATTGCGTGAGCTACACCGAGGCCAGGATCCACGACTCTGACTTGCCCGATTCCATGGTGTGCACCAATGCTAGGACCCACATGCTCCAACTCCTCTAATCCCTAAAACTAATTGCGTCGGGTACGCAGGCTACACTGACACTAGGATCCACGACTCTGACTCGCCCGATCCCATGGCGCGCACCAACACTAGGATCCACGAGCTCCGTCTCACCTGATCCCTAAAAAACAACTGACTCGACTACACGTGCACACACCGACTGATAAAACCCCCAAGATGATTCTGCCTGAATCACCTGGGGCTAAGGGGCTACACCCGCCATCAAGACAAAAATCCCCTAAACGATTCTACCTGAATCGCCTGGGGGCTTGGGGGCTCCTGTCGAGTTCATAAACCTAGGGTCCCTCATGGACTGGCTTCCCAGCAAAGACTCAGCCCAGCAGACAAAAGCTACGAACAACACGTAGCTCTTGGGGCTAGCCCAAGTACCTAAACAACAGGCCAGAAGGGCGGTCCAAATCTCTGACTGGAAGGCCTAGCCGAGGAGGAACGACGCCCGCTTCTGACTCTGGCCCACCTCTCCGACCGGAGCGCTCGCTTCGGTCTCCAGCCTACCTACGCATGGCCTCTCTGACTAGAAGGCCTAGCCCAACACCACTTCTGACTCTGACTAGCTTCTCTGACTAGGGATGCACCGAACCCCTACTTATAACTCCTCTCCATGGACACAATCAGAGCCGACTAGGACCAACCGACCGAAGACACCCGCCAGGAAACAAGCGGAGAAGGTAAGATAGGGCACCCAAGTCAACTATGATACCAAGGACCGTACCTTGTACACCTTCAGGATAGTACCATACGACCTCCTTGGCATGATAGAGCCTAAGTAGTGTTGTGGGCGCCATCAACCCCCATACCAGACAAATATGGTAAGACTCCCCCGCATACCTCTAAGACATTGATAGTGTTGTGGGCGCCGGCATTTACCATAGTAGGCAAACATGGTAAAAACCGTCACATGCCTCTAGCATCAACAAATATAGCAGGTATCGACATCTGCTATACCTGAAGAAGACGATACAACCTCCCATGTGCATCTAACATTCAATAGTATTGTGGGTGCCTACCATCATCTTGTACCAACTGGCATGGGCAGCAAGACTTAGTAGCAAACATACTGCCTCCCTCTCACTTGTAAGGTCATCCCCTTCATCTATAAAAGGGGATGTGCTCTCTTCCAATAGATAGGTTGATTCAGATCGATCAAGTTCACCAGCATACAACAATAGAACCACTAGGTTCAAACCTCGAGCACACGCTCAAACACTTAGCACATAGCAGAGCTCCCATCACTCTTGGTCCCTCTAACCAGAGTCCAACCGGATCTCTTGTACCCCCCATCTTTCTCCTTCTTGTTTGTAACCCCACTACAAACTCTGAGCACCTAGGCTCAGGAATAAAGTCACCGACCGACTCAAACTGGATGTAGGGCCCATTGCCTGAACTAGTATAAACCCTGTGTCATTGAGTGCTAGGCCACCTCCGATCACAACGTACGGCAAAACTACAAATATTTACGTGTTGGTCACTTTCTGCACCGACATTATCATCTCTAGTTCATATTGTTGCCTAGGCAAGGCATAGATGCAATTTTGGGAATGAATAGGTTGAGAAATTATGGGCTAGTCCAAAACCTTAGGCAGAGAGTTGTTGAGTTGAAGCTTCCTTCTTCTGAGGATAGAATGCTTCCCCTTATGTCTTTAGTTTCCACCCTACTAGTTATTGCTCATACTGAAGCTTCTCCTAATCTTTCTTCTATTCCTATGGTTTGTGAGTTTCTAGATGTCTTCCTTGAGGATCTACCTAGGTTACCACCGGATCAGGAGGTTGAGTTTGCAATTTAGTTAGAACCTAGTACTACTCCTATCTTGCAGCATCTCTACCGCATGGCTCGAAAGGAACTGGCAGAAATAAAGAAGTAGCTAGAGGAATTGTTGGAGAAGGGATTCATCTGTCCTAGTTCTTCACCATGGGGTTGTCTATCTATTTTTGTGAAGAAAAAGGATGGCACTCTTCGGATGTGTGTGGATTATCTCCCTCTCAATGCGGTAACCATTAAGAACAAGTATCCTTTACCACATATTGATACTTTGTTTGATCAGTTGGCTACTACAAAAGTGTTTTCAAAGATTGACCTTCATTCTAGGTATCACCAAATTAAGATCTGGCCACAAGATATACCAAAGACAGCTTTCTCTACTAGGTATGGGCATTATGAATACCTAGTCATGTGTTTTGGCCTCACCAATGCTCCTGCATTCTTCATATACCTCATGAACTAAGTCTTTATGCCAGAGTTGGAAAAGTAGGTAGTGGTGTTCATTGATGATATTTTGATATACTCCAAGAACAATGAAGAGCAAGCATAGCATATTCGGATAGCACTGACTTGGTTAAGGGAACACAAGTTGTATGCCAAATTCAGCAAGTGTGAGTTTTGGTTGGATCGAGTGCAATTTTTGGGACATGTCCTGACACCTGAAGGCATCTCTATGGATACTAGCAAGGTGTAGGACATGTAAAATTAGAAATCTCCAAAGTGAGCGCATTAGATTCATTGATCTTGCTGGGTATTATCGGCGCTTCATCCTTGATTTTTCCAAAATAGTGCAACCAATGAGCAAGTTGCTCCAAAAGGATGTCAAATTTGTATGGAGTCTGGCTTGTGAAGAAGCTTTCCAAGCCCTAAAGAAGTTTCTTACCACAACTCCTTTTCTTGCCCAACCAGATATTGATTGGCCATTTGACATGTATTATGATGCGTCTAGGATGGGACTAGGATGTGTGCTTATGCAAGGCAGATGTGTGATCGCTTATGCTTCACATCAGCTGAAAAGGCATGAGTTGAATTATCCCACCCATGATTTAGAGTTGGCTGTAGTGGTGCACGCTCTAAAAATTTGGAGACATTACCTATTGGGAAATAAAGTACACATTTTTACGGATCACAAGAGCCTCAAATATATTTTCATTCAATTTGAGTTGAACATGAGGCAATGGAGGTGGCTTGAGTTAATCAAATATTATAACTTAGAAGTTCATTATCACCCTAGAAAAGCTAATGTGGTGGCTGATGCCTTAAGTCGGAAGTCGCATCAAGTTGAAGAAGAATCTTTGTCTCTCAACCATTCTGAGGTGTTAGCCCATATTGCTAGTCTCGGATTTACTTGAGAAAATTATTATATAGCAAAGCAATATGCTTCAAAAATTCCGCATACCAAGAAGTTAATTACTGAAGGGTGTGGTCCTCATTTTAGTATTGATGATCATGGTGTAGTGAAGTTCAAGAACCGATTGGTGGTTCCCTCAAGTGATGAACTTAGGAGGAAAATTTTGGATGAAGCTCACAACTCCAAATTATCCATTCATCCAGGAAGTAACAAGATGTATCATGATTTGCGTCACTTGTGTTGGTGGCCAAATATGAAATAGGATATTACCAAATACATCTCATAATGTGACATTTGTGGAAAGGTTAAGGCAGACCATATGCATATGCCTAGATTTCTACAGCCCTTGCCTATCCCTGTTTGGAAATGGGAGGATATTTCCATGGACTTTGTTGTGGGTTTGCCCCGCATGGCAAAGGGTATGACTCTATTTGGGTCATTGTGGATCACCTTACCAAGTCCGCTCATTTCCTCCCGATGGATACAAGATATTCAGCCAAGAAGTATGCCAAGTTGTATTTTGATTGGGTTGTGACCCTACATGGAGTTCCTCTTACCATTGTTTTCGATATAGGGTCAGTCTTTGTCTCTCATTTCTAGGAGCAACTCCAAAAATGTCTTGGTACTTGTCTCCTCAAAAGTTCATCTTATCATCCACAAACTAATAGTTAGACAGAAAGAGCCAATCAAGTACTTGAGGATATGTTGAGGGCTTGTGTTAGCTCTTTTCCAGAAAAGTGGGATGAATGCTTGACTCTAGCTGAGTTTTCTTTTAACAATAGCAATCTAGAAAGCATTCATATGGCACCTTTTGAGGCCCTATATGGCAAGAAATGTAGAACACCTCTTAACTAGGTTGAAGTGGGTGATCATGGTTATTTTGGACCTGATTTTATCAAAGAAGCTCGAGAGCAAGTTAGTGTTATTCAAAGTCATTTGAAGGCAGCTCAGAATTGTTAGAAAACTTATGTGGACAAGCGAAGAAGACCCTTGCAGTTTGAAATTGGTGACCATGTGTACCTAAAGGTACCTCCGATGAGAGTGCATCGGTTCGGAGTCCGTGGAAATTTATCTCCTCGTTATGTTGGACCTTATAAGATTTTGGAGCGATATGGTTTGGCTGCTTATCGTCTCCAACTTTCGGATATTTTGTCAGCAGTACATAATGTCTTTCATGTTTCCCAATTAAAGAAGTGTTTATGAGTTCCTTTGGAAGTTGTGGAAATTGAAGGACTCCCTCTCCAACCTGATCTTTCTTATATTGAGCATCCTACCAAAATCTTGGATGAAAAAGAGAGAGTTATTAGAAACAAAGTGGTGAAATTTTATAAAGTCCAATGGCAAAACCATTCAGAGGACGAAGCAACTTGGGAGTAGGAGAGTTATATTCTAGAGCATTATCCCCATCTTCTCCCCAGTGTGCCGAGGTAATAATTTATGTTAAAAGCTTACTCTTACCCTTTTCCTACACTAGGCAATCACATGAAATCTCAAGAAAAGATTTTGTTTAAGGGGGGAGAGTTGTAACACCCTTGGTGTTACACCCTAAATCATTTACTAGGACACATCATGAGCATCATATTTATGTTAGTGTATGTGATGGAGTGCATAGATGAAGCATTGCAATAAAAACAATCAAAGTGTTAAACAAAAAGTTACTCCATAACTCATACAGTTAACAAGTAGGGTTGTAAACCAATTTTTATTGAACAAAAACACTATAGAACACACATGTGACACTTAAATAAAGTTTGAAATATGAACTTTGTAGATGACAGTGAAATACTTACTGTTGAAAAATGATATTACTAACTAATATTTCTACTAGCCTATAAATTGAAATTGAAATCAAGTTTAGCTCAAAAACTAAGAAAAATTTCCAAGTTTATCAATAGCTAGACATTGCTATGTTTAGCTAATTATTTTGAGAGATTGGGTTAAGGGGTGGTGTAGTGTTATAGCTCGATCTGGTAGTCTCATATACCATCTTGAGTGTAGCTAAGACCGTTTAGGTTTTGAAGCAGCGGTTTAGTCGTGGTAGGAGCTTTACAAACCGTGCACATCACGTCCTTGGCCTGTTTCCCCGACTAGGCGTGGTCATCATGCCTCAGGGCCATGATATTGTCGCGTCGGTGCATCTTGAGCGTGCCCACATGCTATCTATGCTTGCCTAGCTTTGTCGGTTGTCCGTTCCATTGGGGTCACTGCGGTGTGGCGCCATTGCTGCTGCTCGCATGGCCATGTGGCTCTACCCCAATCCCACGTGCTGCCTCACTACCAGCCTACCGTGCATCACGATGCAGCCATTGCCACTGCCATTGCATCATCCTTGTGCTATGCCTTTGGCCTGGTTGGATGCCATGCGCACGTGGACATGATTGTCGTTGCCATGCCATTGATGGTACTATAGTGCATGGGCCACGTAGGTCGCGAACGCGTGCGCCTATCTGCTAGCACCTGAACATGGGTCTCCACGGTCGCGCCAACCACATCTAGCCAAGGCACGCACACGCCGAGCCATCGGCGGTACCCCACCGCCCTCCCTCTATTTGTCATCTCTCTGCCGCCGTCAAGCCACGCCCACGTGCGAGCCAGAGAGCAGTCACCTCTACTCAATTCCGCCCGTCTGCACCTTTGCCCTCCCGTCTTCTTGCCACCCGACCCCCACAACCATGATGACACCCTGGCCAAGCACCAATTTGGCTCCTTTCCACCAGCGTGTTGTTAAGGCCGCGCCTTGGCCATGGCCGAGGGCAGACCTCCATTCCTCCACACGAGCCCAATTACTTGCACCACTCAATTTGTCTTGCTTTCCTCTTAGCCCTACGCACCCTAGTCTAGTCACTACCGCCTCTACTAGTCATTGATGTGACCATGCCACTGTGGTACGACGCCGCATGGTTCGGCCACATGCAGCTAGCCTCGCTCCATCCCTGTCCGCTCCAACCCTCACTACGGCTTGGCTTATGGTAGTCGCTTAATGCTCTCACGGTAGCTGGTTGGGACCGTAGCAGCTCTAGTTCACTGGGGTGGCTATGCCACCATCGCAGCCAGCCATGCACCACTGTAGCCATCTCTAGCTCATCCCATAGCCCCGTGTCACTGCTAGGTGTAGGTAGTGGAACCCTAGATGAGTGTCGGCCTGACCGATGGGCCAGAATGGACCTCTGGGGGCCAGCGTAGCTTCTCCATGCCACCGCTCACCGTGTTGCCACGTGCGTGGTCACTAGGGGGTGTGTGCAGGAAAATTTCTAGAGTTCTGAGGGGTTAAGTGAGAGTAGTTGTGAGTGGTAGGAATAGTGATAGGATATTGGTGTAGTTTGGGAAGAATCCGAGGTGCTGGCTACAAATGTGCCTCGCGCGCGGGCTCTCTCTGTCGTGGGCCAGCTTGCATTGCATGGGCTAGGCCAGCAGGCTATGTGTGCACGTGTGCGCTGCACCACACGTGTGGGCCATGTGGAGAGATTCGTTTCTTGTTTTCATAAGAAATTAGAAATAGTTTTCTAATTTAATTTCTAAGCTAGTCTTTGGTAATTAATATAAAATCATGTAGGTGCCCAAAAATTGTGAAACTAATTTTGTTAGGTTCCTAAAATTGTGCTATATATGTTGGTGTATTTAGTTCATGTTTATATGTGTTGACATTAGGGGATATTAAATCAATTGAGGATGTTTAATAATGTTAAGTTAATTATTGTAGGAATTTTTGTGCTAAATTGGTGATTAGAGCTAGCTTAGTAGCAGGAGCCGCAAAGACCAACTCTAGTAGAGCGAGACACAAAGGGTGACAAGTGGTTCAGCTGCATCAAGTGCTAGAGCTTGTGACAAGCACTCCATGTGGGAGAGTGAGACTTATGAGTTACCACTAGCATGAGGACCAACAGCAACCATGGAGCTTGTCTCAACAAGGACTAGCGTGTTGGCATGCACGTGAACCTCGGGATAAAAATCATTGTGTCATCCTTGTATTCCCGTTGGTTTGCATCCTCCTTACACAAGCATGTACTTACTTTCATATACATTTTGCTTGTGTAGTTGCTCTTGTAATTAGTTAGCTTGGGTAGCTCACTAGTTACCTTCTTGCTTGTGTAGCATAGAAGTAGCTCCCTTGCATGGCTAATTTGGTTTGTGTTGACATTAGTCCTAAAATTTTTATAGTAGCTTCATTGTATTATTATGTGCTTACTATAATTTTTGTGGCTTTAGAATAGACTAAGCATTAGGGTAGTTAAATGCTCTTTTTTTCAATATACATTAAATCGTCAATAGAAATAAAGATATCCTTCATTTGTCAAGCTAGGTGTTTGTTAGTTGAACCCAACACTTTGCTTCATAAAGATGATAGTTAGCTTAGTACCTTGGTCATTAGAGCTAGTTTAGTAGCTTAGTATGCGTATTCTTAGTCTAAGAGTTGTTGTTGCCTAAATGCTAAGTGTTGCATCATCATCGCATGCATGTAGAGAACGAGTTGGCGGAGATCATGACCATCGGTGATCACAAGTTCGAGGAGACCGTCAAGGAGTATGAGGAGGAGATTCTCATGTAGGAGGAGGTCCTAGAGCCACCACTAACTGACTCAGCTGACACCGCGCCTGCCCAAAGCAAGCCCCGGTGCATAACCCCTTATTTTTTATAATCACTATTTATATATGTTATGTGAATTTACGTTATAGGAATTTTATGGAAACCACATGAATAGATATACCTATCCTAAGAGTCTTACTAGTGCAGGTTCAAGTAGATGCTATGCTTAGGTCATCGGTAGCGTGAGTAGCCTACCGTTGCTCACAATAGTGGATTCTTATTGCTCTCATAATAAAATGATGAAAGGAAAAATGGAGACAGGGTAGGGATATGGTATGGATATTGGTGGGTGTAACAGGTTGTGTCTCACGGCTAATGGGCCTTAGCTTGGTTACACTATTTTCCCTGTTCATGTCGATTAAGGACCGTCTGTTGCTGTGGATGGTAGTTAGGTCATAGACTTATTATCCTGAGCACATACTTGCTTATGGGAGCTAGAAGGCTGGTTATGCTCTTGTCATGGGTTCTGGCTCCTTCTAGACTGACTAATTGGCGACGGGGAAGGTGGAGGTCTAAGCACCATATTGAGACTGGGTCTCAAGTGTGGGGGCTTCGAGTCCAAGTTTGGAAGCGGACCTAGACCCCGTGTTTATTTTGCCCCTATTGCAGATGCAGCTTGAGGAGTAGCTCTTGTGTGGAGGATTCTTCTAGTGGGCATAGACGGATCCTTGTATCATTTCCACTAGATGTTAATTTTTATTCTACTCTTTAATTATCACACTCTGTACTCTGGTATTGTAATAAATAATTTCCAAGAACTCTTGTTGCACAAAATGGACTAAGTATTGTAAGCTCGTACTCATTGTTGAATTCTGGATGTAAAACGTGGATTGTTTTGAGTTCTCCGTTGGGGTGTGCTTGATAGAACTGTCTAATGTAGCTCACTTTTGAGGTGCTTAGTGTCTAGTTGAAGACGAGCGTCTCCGAAAGCGTGTTATTTTGGGCGGTTCTACCATAGTGACGAAGACCACCACAGAGACCATGTTGCATAGGACGGCTAGCGAACCACCAACATGCCTACAATGCTTCCACGACTAGCACAGTGGCACCACATCACACCATGCCGCAACGTGGCCACAAGACCATGATGCAAGCCAAGTTATCTAGGCCCAACATTAGGCTCATGGCCCTTCGGTTAGGAGAACCTACTGCTTTGTATATGCCCTGGCCCTGAACTCTATATAAGGGTAGCCAGGGCACCCTCTATAGACACATTCACATCATCTACCATTTCTTTCTTTCTCTATCGTAGTAGGGCTCCTAGAGCTTCTCTTCAAGCAGTCCATCTCCTAGCTCTAGCTCTTCTCCCTCTTTGACCATTCTTGCACCCCACATTGTAAGAACTTCACTTCATTCAAGCGAGGACCACACACTCAATCATCTCTGAGACTAGATGTAGGGCTCTGGCGTGAATCAATATAAATCCTCATGTCTTTTGGATGCTACCATCGTCTTCCTAGAGCAGTGTGGAAATCATATAAATTTACTAGTCCAGTTTACAAAACACTGATAGTTGGCACGCCAGGTAGGGGCTAGTCGTGCACTCTCATTGTTGAGGAGGACGTAATGGCTCCATGCACTTACATTGGACTTGCTCTTGGCATGGCCCCTGGTGGACATATCCGCTTTGGAAGCCTCGAGTTGGCTAACATTGATGGGCCAGCTCTCGTTAATGGTCTTCTCCTTGGCCAAGCCCTAAGCTTTGGGGAACTAGACTTCATGGCTGACCGCCTAGGTCAGCTGTGGCTAAGTAAAGAGAATGTGGCTTGGCCACACATCTCGCCGCCTGATCATGGACCACCCTGAGCTGGTCCCATGATCATCAATTTTGATGTGCTAGCATGTAGAATCGATGCATATCTCAGGGCGAACCCCGAGCTAGAGCTAAGCCAACATGTTTTCTATGTGTTGGCGAACGCTTTCGCCTAATTCTCTAAAAGCGAGCCCCTGCTGCTAGAGGCTAAATTCTAGAACCCCAGCACCGCACTGCCCTCCGAAATGGGGGATGTGATCGCACTCTTTGAGCGAGAGCTAGCTAGGCACGATAGCCGATCGATGACATCGGAATCCTCTGGGTTTGTGGGGATGATGGTGCGGGATTCAGAGTCCATCTATGACCTCCTACTAGCAACCCCTAAGAACAAGGACTCCGGGTCCAATTCCGAGGGGAGCTGCCATTCGCTAAGAGAATGCAACATGTTGCACCTCTCAAAGGATGGCGCAGCGCTAGTGAAGGATGTAGAGGATGACTCCTATCCTATTCCATGCACCCACAGGGAGCAGGCCAAGTATGACTAGGAGTGCCTAGAATGAGAGAGGGCCTATGAAGCTAATCAGGCTGATGAACGCCACGATGATGGATGCCCTAGCCTGCGACACCTTGAGCTAGCCAAAACATCAAAGTGGCCGCCATGATCATGTGGATGGCCCTTGAGCCCTCGACCAATGAGGGAAAGTGCATCCATCAGGAGCTACGAGACCTACTAGAAACTACGATGATGCAGCAAGCTCAAAGCTCCATGGAGAGGTGACATCTCGAGGGGCATCAGACACCAAGCATGCTTTGGCCAAGCGGCAGTGACACGATAGATGGGTGGGAACCCTCCCAAGTGTGCAACTATTATGTTGAAAACCACAATGCTTGTCTAGCTCAAGGCACTAGGCACCCTAGGCCACACTGGGTGGGCAAAGATCAACTACACTATGATGACAGCGACCCAGACAACCATGGCTAGCATCCTAGGGTTTGGGACACTCTACACAGCCCAAGCTTGGATGCCTATGACCCATAGGCGTTCACAAAAAGGATCTAGCAGACGCCATTCTTAGTGTGCTTCCGCACACCGCCGAACATCATCAAGTACTTTAGGGACACCAACCCTACTATGTGGTTGGAAGACTTCCACCTCGCCTATCAAGTAGGTGAGGCAGACAATGATCTCTGCATCATCCAATACTTGTCGTTGTACCTTGCAAAAAGCACCTAAGCATGGCTTGAGCATCTCCCCATGAACAGCATCCACTCATGGGCAGACTTCAAGCTCATCTTCATAGGGAACTTTTAGGGCATGTACATGCACCCTAGAAATTCTTCGGATCTAAAGGCCTACAAACAGAAAGTGGGAGAGACTCTATGTGAGTACATCCATCTCTTTTCCAAGTAGTGCAATGAGCTTCCTGATATCATGGATGCAGACATGATTGGAGCATTCATCTCTAGCATGACCAATGAAGCACTCATCCATGACCTCAGATGCTATAAACCATGGACAATGTGGGAGTTGCTTGACCTCATGACAAGCCACGCCTCAGGCAAGGAGGCCATCCATGCAATCTTCTACAAATACAAGGGTAAGATCAAGCTGAACCCATGGACAAGGCTAAGGACCAGAGTCGATGGGTAAAGGGATAGAAGGATAGCTAGAGGTGCACGATAGCAAGTTCATGGCGGCAGTCGATAGGGTCCATAAGCAGAAGTCTGGCAAGCTCAACCATGTCAGCTTCGATAAGATAGTCAAGATGTCGTGTCACAACCATAGCAACCCAGTCAAGCACACCCTCGAGGAGTGCGACCTCTTCAAGCGCTACTTCAGTGGCAATTACAAGACTACTGACATGGACATGCCCTTGAGGAGAAGGGGGATGTGTATCCTGACCCGAAAGGGTGCCTCATGATTTTCGGGTAGACCGGTGGTGTACAAGTCCAAATGCCGATAGAAGCTCATGGCTAGGGAGGTCAACGCAGCTACCCTAGGTGAAGCCATCTCAGCTTTCCTAAAATGGTTGGAAACTGCGATCACTTTCGATAGAAATGATCACCCCGAACACATTCCACAACCGGCATGCTTCCCCCTCATCATTGACCCAATCATCGGCAAGACCCACCTATCTCATATCCTCATGGATAGTGGGAGTGGCCTCAACCTCCTCTATGCTGAGATGTACGATACCATGGGGCTATTGTGAGTGGTGATATGACCATCTGGTGCTCCATTTCATGGAGTCATACCTGGGCTTTAGGCTGTTCCCCTCATGCAGGTCGACCTACCTATGATGTTCGATGGTCAAGCCAATTTCTGCATGGAAATTCTTACCTTTGAAATAGCATATTTCCCTAGCGCTTATCACACCATCCTAGGTCGGCCATGCTACACCAAGTTCATGGCCATCCCCCACTACACCTACCTAAAGCTCAAGATGCCCGACCATCATGGGATCATCACTATAGGAGGCGACCTCCAGTAGGCCCACCCATGCAAATGGGAGAATTATGGCATCACGATAGTCGAGTGCTAACCCCCGAGGGCTGAACCCAAACACGAATTCCCTACACAATAGGGGAGCATGTGGAGGTCGCAATCTGTGACCTCGGCCATGGCACGCGACGAGGCATGCGATGACACGGCACAAGAATGATGTGATCGATGAGCGTTAGAGGGCTCATGACATAGCACATTCCTTGACATGATGAGCCGATCACTCTAGGCCTCATCGCGTCAAGCACTGTGAATGATGAAAGCCACGACTAGTGGCACGAACACTTAGTGTTCGCATCGATGCTATTTTTAGCCAACTAAGGATTTTTATATAATGACCATTGAATCCTTCCTATGCCCAAAGATCGCAACATGCCTCAATGAGTGTGCAATGAAGCGACACTCTAACGACACATGCAACCCCAAGCGACCCGTGTCGATCGGCGCATGCCAGTCAACATGGTTCACTCACAGGGGCTTTACTATGGCACACCGCGTGCCAATGCTCACTAGAAGAAAGGTAATCATGACCTAAAGGAAAGATGATGATGAAAGGCGCGCTGCCGCCAGATCTATTTTACAATGCTTTGTTCATGAAAATGGAGTCGCACTGAGCTAAGCTTCGTGGGCTGATCCCCAAGCAAGGTCATGTGACTATGGCATTCGAACGATTTGACCATTGATGAGCGCATGAAAGCAAAAGAGGCATGAGATACAAACTAAGAAAATTTATTTAGTAAAAGACCCTAGGTACAACCTAAGGTCCCTGGCCACTACCGTGGAGGATGTCCTCCAAATTCACTACGGCCATGATGGTGGCCACGGCAGCGGCAAAGCCACCACCCAGTTCTTCTCGCTCCACCTACCTAGCATGGTCCGGGAACAAGGGCACCACCAGACGGAAGTCCTACATGGTGTAGAGTTGTAGGGCGGTGAGGGCGACACTGGCTGCCTGTCGAATCCTGACCACAACCACATGTTCATGGTCCTCCATCAGGAGAACCACCTAGAGGCAAGCCTCCACTTTCTCATGGTAGGAGGCCGCCAGCTGCTCCTCCAACTCTAACAACAAGAAGACACAAAGATCAGAGGAAGATCATAAATGGCGAGCAATGCGCAGGACAAGACGAAGAAGCTCCCTTACCCACAATGTGGGCCTAGGCGTCGGCGGCCGCCACCAGTGCCACAGTGGTCTCCCTCTCTGAGGCCTCAAGGGCCACCCTAACATCATCAAGGCAGCACTCCAGCCAACTCACCTCATGGGTGGCATCGGAGTAGCGCTGGCGGGCCTTGTCCGCACCATGGACAAGTTCATAGAACTCATGCCGATATCCGAGGAGGACAACGATGAGCTCGACCCGCCTTTGGGCGAGGTCACAGCGTGAGCGGTGCTAGTGGCCCCTTCATATGTGGCATGGGAGGTGGCCCTACAAACACTCATAGTCAATATAGGTTGAACCCTCAAACTTGAACATCATCCGAATGCACTTACCCCTAATTGCATAGGCAAGGACAAAGAGGCAGCGGTGACCCACCGGTACCCGGTGACTCCTCCAATGGCTGTTTACCGTGGTCCATCTTGTCTAGTGAGGAAGGAGCTCTAGCCACTCAAGAGTGAGAATGGGAAAGTAGTGGATCGGGCGACTAATAGCGAATGCCACCCCACCGTACCACTCCAAGAGTAATTATAGCTGCTAAGGACACTTAAGGTAAACGCGCGTTCTTTCACATTTACAAACTGCTTGGAAAACCACATAGAGCAGGTGAAGCAACCAGAGGGATGGTGAAACAATGGTTGCCCATGCAGTGGTAAGAGCCAAGTAGCACACACCCCCATTCTTTTCACATCATTTTGATTTGCACGCCCACATTCCATGGTGCACAACTGCTTGTGACCGGGGAGGCCAACTGCCCCGCAAGATCGTGCATGGAGTGACCTGTCTTAACCATGACCTCATGTCGTACTTAGGAAACCCACTCTTGAGCTGGTCATTAGAAGGGCTCAAGGCCACAAAAGGGATAGGGGTAGGGAGGAGATGGGTCCCTATGGCTCTAATCAATGGTGCAAAGCCACACGAGCATCTCTCTCTATGTCCGAATCGTCCGCTTTGAAATCTCATGGGTTGACCCCTTCTAGGGGGGCATCTTGTCCCCTAGCCACTACGGAGGTGGTTGGGGACCCATGGGATCGATGGCTGACGATTTATGGGACATCCCTCAATGAGGCACAGCCGAACTCCACATCAGTTGGGGAGGATATCGGGTCCCGCTCAGAATACCCATCGGCCACGACAAGGCGCACTGCTCTGACCACATGGTTATGGTGGACATGCCTCTCCCCATGTGGGATGAAACCAAACTTGATTGTAACAGGGCATCATGACCTCTCAAGGTTGGTAGGAGCGTCGAGAAAATAGGAGTCGGGTCCCCTCAACCCATAAAAGGGTCAAAACCAAGATCAAGACTCATCCTGGCACCACCGGGTCTAAAGACCAAAGGCTAGTTTCAAAGACTCACAAACCGTTAGAGGTTTACGACCACTCTGAGAGAGATCGATGAAGCAGATGGCCCAACCAATGTAGCGGTAGCTTCCATATGAAGTGATGCGGAACCCAAAACATGATCACAGCTCAGTCATGTGGGAAAAGTAAAAAGGTCGAAAACCTATGAGACAATGCATGATCGCAAAAAACCTCATGAACACGCACAATGAGGTCAAGGAAACATTTTCTCACACTAAGCCGAAAGCCATGATCCCAACCCCATGACCAGGGGCTCGCAACAAGCATAAAAGAAAACCCAAGTACATAGAAAAGAGCATTCTTTTCGTTCAAATCCCTAGAAGTACAAGAGCGTTTGAGCTGCTTGGAAAAGTACTACACCGCTACCTAGGCGGTGGTGGTGGGATCCCTAGAGGCACCTACTACAAGTGTAGGAGGAAGAAGATGAGAAATCACTTCGCTCCCCTTGTCATAGCACCACAACCTTTGGGGCAAAATGGTGCGGGGAGGACAGGATGAGAGCAGAATCAAGCCTATAGGCCACCTACATCTTGCTTACACCAAGGGACGGCAACACCTCCCTTGAACCATGAGCAACTCCTAGGAGTAGCCCGCATGCTCTGGGAGCAGTTGGTTGTAGCCCTTGGTGCTCATGTTTTAGCCACCCAAAACCTATGGGTTTGGGGAACCGCTAAAACCACGAGGGCTTGCGGTTGGCCTAAACACCACCTCAATCCTCCCCCGCTTGCAAAATCCCTTCTAGCACTAGTTGTAGAAGGGGCAACACTGGCTCTTGCTACCCCTATCAACCCTTGAAGGGATGCATGACGGGAACCACATAGTTCTCCTTGAGCCTTTCTTTCCCATTTCCTCGCACTCTCAGCAGGAAGGAAGGGAACGATTTGTAGATACAGACATGAGTGGTTCGAATGGAAGGAAGGCCCATATTTATAGGCCCAAGGGCAGACTGAACAAGACTTCCACGCCACGTGGTGAACTATGGGAGGTCACGACCAATGCTAGGTGCCGACGTGAGGCCAGGGAAATCGAGACCCTCTGAAAGGTAGGACCGGTACAACATCGACAAGACCACTTGGCCCCACCTGGGTCACAAACCCTGATGCATAGCACACTAACATGACAGATCTCGGCAGTCACTTACCACATCACCAGGGTGTCCTGATGGGGCAAAACACAATGGACACCTACCGCATTAAATGCACCAAGCCTGCAATGGGTCGAGCAATGAAGCTCAAATAAACCACATCTATGAACCTACGCACAATGCACATGCATCTCAGCGCTTTTAGAATCACTTCATGATCGTAAAAATGCTCAAGGGCTACTATCGGGGTCATAACCCTAGGGTGTCTCTAGGCATTGATTAGTTAGTAAGCCACAAGGCCTGTATTATCTCAGCTAGCAAAAGCCTAAATGACCGTGGCCTAGCCAAGCCAAGTGAATCAGGCTAGGCGCTAAGGACAGGATCAGCCATGACCCCTTCTTTCTACCTTAGCCATATGGCGCTCGAAAGGCGCATGACCTCTCCCCCATTAGGACCCCTATAGGGAATGGGGAGAGGTCGGTCCTAGCCAAACATGCCTGCTCTGACAACAACAAGCACGCTAGACTGACCCCACAAGGACCAAGGGGACAGCGGTCATCTCAGTCTGGTTAGACACCATCCCTGTGTTATATTGCATAGACAAGACAACACCGCACGACGGTGATGACCGGTATGGAGCCCACCATCCAAATACATTTTGATAAGGCGTAGGTACCATTCCACCCACTATGGGATGGGATCCATGATGACGGCCTTGACTTGGAGGCCATCCAGACCGATGGGAGCCACGACCCCAATGATTAGGATCATGACCCTTAGCTATTCAAGCCACCAACATAATCGATGACCTAGGGGTAGATACCAACTCCCGTATGCCACCCTAGGGAAGTAGGAGATGATGACGAAGACCACCATGGAGACCACGTCACATAGGGCAGCTGGCGAACCACTAGCATGCCTACAGTGCTACCATGGCCAACATAGTGCACCATGCCACGACATGGCCACAAGACCATGATGATAGCCATGCCCAGACGTGTACCTCAAGACGGCATAGCTTGCAAGCCAAGTTAGCTAGGCCCTCCCTCAGGCTCATGACCCTTTGGTTGGGAGAACCTACTGCTTTGCATATGCCCTAGCCCTGAACTCTACATTAGGACAGCCAGGGCACCCTTTATAGCACGTTCACATCATCTACCATTTCATTCATTCTCTATCATAGTAGGGCTCCTGGAGCTTCTCTTCAAGCAGTCCATCTCCTAGCTCTAGCTCATATCCCTCTTCCACCATTCTTGCACCCCATTGTAAGAACTTCAGAGCATTCAAGCGAGGAACACATACTCGATCATCTCTGAGACTAGACGTAGGGCTTCAACCTAAACTAGTATAAATCCTCATATCTTTTGGATGCTACCATCAACTTCCTAGAGTAACATGGCAACCATATAAATTTACTAGTCTACTTTACAAAACACCGATGTAGCACCCGGTTTTAAAGACAAAACCAGATACACACTATATGTGAGTCCAGGAAGTCAAATCTCACATATAGCCACAAATAAGGATAATATCAAAAGACAATGCTTATTACATAACGTATTAGTAAAAGGAATATAACCTCAGAGTATAGACAGCGGAAAGACAACTCCGATCTTCAGGCAAAGGCTTCAAATCCATAGGGACGACTGACTTGTTGACCGCAAGCCTAACTCCTCCAAACCGGCAATCTGGTACCCATCCGGGATTTTTATCCAAAGTATAGAAAAGTAAAGCAAGCATAAGTACATGTCGTACTTAACAATTATATCATGGGGTTCATGAGGCTCAAAAGGCTGACACTAGTTTACTGTGATTAGCCTTTGTTTAGCATAATTTTAGCAATTAGTTAGCAACAAGTTTATCCATAAGGCCGTAAACACATGATGAGGCAAACATGAATAATGTATAGCATAAACAATTAATTATTAGCATCATCATTAGCCATTAATGAATCATCTATTCCATAAGGGTCCAAGGCCGCTCGTGTCCGTGAGCATGGCCGATATATCAGTTTTATACTCTATAGAGTTTGTACACTTTCACTGTGAGTCGTGATTTACCCTTTCGCCCGAGGTGATCAGCCTCTTGACCCACTACCAAGGAAGGTCAATAGGGTTCACTATGAAGCCTTTCAAAGGTTCGTCTAACAAGTTAGGGCCGCTAGGCGTATGTGGCCCTTCTCTAGGAGTGGCACGCGTGGGCATGCAGCATGGTACACACATCCTAGCAGAAAAGGAAACATACCCTTATGCGCCATACAGGTAACCACTAATAAGCTAGAAAAGGTCCTCGTACTGAGCTAATGCCAGAGCCATGTAGCCGTCATAGTTGTACTATAAGTCCCGGATGATCGCTTACAGATAAGTCCTTAGGGAGAGGAATCTAAAGCATTTAGAAAGTAGCTAAACACTCCAGCCCCCTGTTTCCATGTTGCTAAAAAGTCATGTTTTAATGTTTATTGCATATACCATTAGTCAAGTTACAAGATCATGGTTTAGTTAAGCACTAGCAAAAACTACCCAATGCAATAACCCAAAGGTATCAAGGTACAAGATATCAAATATCTAGGATATTCTTATTGGCAACAAGGTAGACCCATGCAATATGAATTAAGTGATTAAAGGTGAATAGGTAACAAGGATGGTCCCATGCTATACTTGCCTTAAAACACAGATCCTTCGATAAGCTTTAATCTTCAACATCCTTCTTCTTCTTTGTAACACCCTAAAATTTGCCTTTTTTGAAATAGAGTTAAAATGATTTAAATTGGAATTTTTGTGCTCATGAAATATAGGAAAATAAAAATTTTCATTAATTTAAAATTCATCATAAGGTAGCAACATGTTTGAGCATACATGCCATTGCATTTTATTTTATTGGTTGAGTGGTTTTAATTGAAAAGTAAAAATAGTTAAAATGCTTTTGAAATGAAATAAAAAAATGGCTTTGAAATAAAAGAAAAGAAGGAAAATAAAATTAGAAGATAAAGTATTTATAAGATGTAAAGTTTATCTTGGAAAGCCTAACAAAATTGTTCATTTCCATTTGAGTAGGGAAGTATATTTGAAACTATACTTGGATTGATTTGATTTGGGCTTAGGATTTGAAAACTAGAAATAGAAAAGGTTTTTATTTGAAAATCTTCTATTCTTCAATTTCAGCCCAACTCCAGGATTTGGCCTGGCCCTCTTCTCCCTTCCCCTCCTTGGCTCGGCCTACTCGGCGGCCCAGCTGCACCTCTCCTTTCATCCTTCCTCCAGTGCACTGGCCAGCCCGCTCCATTCCTCCTCTCCGATGGCCCAGTCACTTACTCCCTTCCTTGGCTTACTTTGCGCCTCCCCGCATCGGCCCACCACTTGGCGGCCCACTGCTCCACGCCCGCCCTCCACACATGGGCCTGCGTAGCCCGCTCAGCGTGTTGCTCAGCCCACGCACGCACTCCGCTCCCTTCCGACGCTACGCCGCTGGCCCCGCGCGTTAGCTGCTCGCACGCGTTTTCCTTCTCCCCGCTACGCTGCTGTCCCCGCATGTCAGCACCACCTCCCTCCCTTTCCTTTCTATCCTGCATGCCCATTTCCTTTCTCGCTCCCGCTGATGGTGCTGCCCCTACGGCAAGCTGCCGGCACGCTGCGCCCACATGGCAAGCGATCAAAATTGCCGTAGCCTGCTCCCTTCCTTCTACGCCATAGCCCCACCATCTATAAAGCCCCGAGCCACACCCCTCTTTCTCCCCTTAACTCTGCTCATGTCCAAGCACTCACCACCACCGCCGGCAATCCACTGCTCCCGAGTGCAATCCACAACACCGACGTGCCCATGAGCTCCGCCGTGTTCCCCCGAAGCCGTAGGTATCACCGATTTTGTGTTTTGGTCTCTATTCAATCGGATCCGCCCTCACCCACATTCTCCTCTCTCTCTAGCCATCGCCACCGCCATCGACGACCCACCTCGGAGACTCCTAGGACGCTGCGCTCCCTTCGAATGACTCACGGTGAGCTCCTTCGTCTTCCTGTGCCCCTAGGTCATCAAATGGCGCCCCAGAACGCCGTAGCAACGAACACCTGAGTCGCCATCCATGGCACCACAGTGATGTCAGTACCTCGACGCGTCCCCCACCTTGGTTTGTAGTCTAGCATGTTCGCGGGAACTTGTAGATCGATTAGGTGCGCTCAGTTTGCCTTGGGATGGCCGAAATCACCGTACTGGCGTCCACCGCCGTGCTACCTCGCCGCCGGCCATGGAGGGCTCACCGGCGGGACTGTGTAGCCATTGTGGACCACCCGCGCACACACCTACACCATCGGATCTAGCACGGACGGGCAAGATTAGATCTAACCGATTGGTTGTGTATCCGGTCCACCGCTGCTGTGGACTCGATCCACAGCGCCGCGTCAGCACGTTCCCACGCACACGTGGTGCACCGCGCCAATCATGTGTGGCCACGTGGCTACCCGGTCAGCAGCCACAGTCAACCCGTAGTCAAGCCATGCTAGTTTTGCAGTAAAGCCCCTCATATTCTAGTGAATCAACCCGCAATCCAAATTAGTTCAAAATAATTTCTTTTAGGCCCTATTTTTATTCGTTTAGGACCCTATCATTTCTAGAATTAGTGCACGCAGTCCAAAATCCATTTAAATTTAGATTTTAATTGTTTTAATTCAAAAATGAGTTCAAGATATTTACAGAAATGCCACTGGACCTTATTTTATGCGTAACTTTTGCGTTTTAAGTCTGATTTGACCCGTTTGAATTGCGTTAGGACCGTATTTATGTTTTCTCATGTTTATAGTACTATTAGGCATGATTTCAATATTTCAAATTCATGGGTAGATTTAATCTATTATTTAACTATAGGAAAACTTGTTTAAATCATAACTTATTCATTTTAAATCTAAAATAGTCCGTTCAAGTTGCATTTGTTTCGTAGCGACGAGATCTACGCATTAGTGATAGTGTTTACTATATTGTATTTCTAAAATGACATGGTTTAAATCATATCTTGATTAATGATTGTGCAACTAGGTTTTATACATAAAATATGATTTGTTTTACTTTTGTTTTATAATTTAACTCTAAAATTGACTTAATTTAATCTATATTATTTATAAAATATCTTTTATATATGAATTCATATGGTTAACATAAATGAAGCCTATAGTTTTCTTTTCCACGTATTAAGCAAATCTCTCGGTAGTTGTAACTTTTCAACCGTAGCTCCGATTAGCGTGCCTCTCGCGAATGTGTGATCATAGCGATGCGTAGAATCGTATTTTAATCTCTTTTACTTATTTTTCTATGATTGGTGTACTGTTCTGATATAGATGCAATTGTATGCTATGCATGTATGTGTATGGATGTTTGTGTGGTGTTCTACGATTACATCCAGTCGGTGAGATATACGTGCTGATCCAGAAGAAGAAGAAGAAGAAGGACGTGAAGAGTAAAGCTTACCAAAGGATCGGTGTGTAAGGCAAGTATAGCATGGAACCATCCTTGTTACCTATTCACATTTAATCACTTAATTCATATTGCATGTGTCTACCTTGTTGCCAATAAGGATATCCTAGATATTTGATATCTTGTACCTTGAAACCTTTGGGATATTGCATTGGGTAGTTTTTGCTAGTGCTTAATCAAAACCATGATCTTGTAACTTGACTAATGGTATATGCGATAAATATTAAAATATGACTTTTTAGCAACATGGAAACAGGGGGATGAAGTGTTTGGCTACTTTCTAAATGCTTCAGATTCCTCTCCCTAAGGACTTATCTGTAAGCGATCATCCGAGACTTACAGTACAGCTATGAGGGCTATATGGCTCTGGCCTTAGCTCAGTATGAGGATCTTTTCTAGCTTGTTAGTGGTTACCTTTAAGGTGCACGAGGGTATGTTTCCTTTTATGCTAGGTTGTGTGTACCGCGCTGCGATGCCTATGCGTGCCACTCCTAGAGATGGGCCACATACACCTAGCGGCCCTAACTTGTTAGATGAACCTTTGAAAGGCTTCATAGTGAACCCTGCTGACCTTCCTTGGTAGTGGGTCAAGAGGCTGATCACCTCGGGCGAAAGGGAAAATCATGACTCACAGTGAAAGTATACAAACTCTGTAGAGTATAAAACTGTTATAATAGCCATGCCCACGTTCACGAGCGACCTTGGACCCTTATGGAATAGAGATGATCACTAATGGATAATAGTACTAATAATCAACTATTTATGCTATACATTATCATGTTTACCTGATCATGTGTTTATGGGAATGATAAATTCTTTGCCACTCAATTGCTTAAAAAGATGACCTATTAAAGCTAATCATAGTAAACCAGTGTCAGTCCTTTTGAGCCTCATGAACCCCATGATATAATTGTTAAGTGCGACATGTACTTACGCTTGCGTTATTTTCTATACATTGGATAAAAATCACGGATGGGTACCAGATTACTGGTTTGGAGGAGTTAGACTTGTGGTCAACCAGTCAGTCATCCCTATGGATTTATTTTAACTATATAAATCCATATAGGATATTTTATAAATAATATAAATTGAATTAAGTCAATTTTAGATTTGGATTATAAAACTTAAGTGGAACAAATCATATTTTATGTATAAAATCCAGTTGCATAATGATTAATCAAGATATGATTTAAACCATGTTATTTTAGAAATATTAATATAGTAAACACTATTACTAACATGTAGATCTCATCGTTATAAATCTAACGCAACTTGAATGGACTATTTCGGAGTTAAAATAAATAAGTTATGATTTAAACAAGTTTTCCTATAGTTAAATAATAGATAAAATCTACCCATTAATTTTAAATATTGAAAACATGTCTAACAGTTTAATAAACATGTAGAAAACATAAATACAGTCCTAACGCAATTCGAACGGGTCAAATCGGACTTAAAATGCAAAAGTTATAGCCTAAATAAATCGAATAGCAAAACTATAAATAACTAAAAACGTATTTTTGGAACCAACCAAGCAAAATACGCTTTTAAAAGAAGACAGCATAAACTAAGAAATGCGTAATGGACTGTGTGTTCTATTTTGAAGAAACTGAGGGGCTCTTATGAAAATTAGCCACGCGAAGGGGTATCGATGATTCTGGACCGTCGGATCATGATCGAACGGAGGTGATTTGATCCTAGGGGAGAAGGAGAGAGCCGACTGGTGGCAACAGTGCCAGCGCGGCGGTCAGCCATCGGCGGCGACGAAAAGCTTGCCGGTGCCCATGGTTTCGGTGATTCTAGCCACTCTGCCCGAAACCAAAAACGCATAAATGATCTGCGGGTGATCGCGAACTCAACGGGGTACCTATATAGGGACGATGAGCACGTCAGGGCGGCAGTCCATGGCAGCGCCATGGCCGGTGGCTCGGGTGCTCGGTGCTACAGCATTCTAGGCCACCAAATGATGAACAAATGGCATGGGAAGATAGAGAAGCTCACCACGAGGTTATCAGCGACAGTTGCGGTGTCCGGGAAGGTCTCCGAGGCACGGTTCGTCGACGATGGTGGCTGGAGAGAGAAAGTGGCGCGGGTGAGAGGAAATCGGAGCAAATCATGGCCGAAACGTGAAATTGGAGGTACCTATGGCTGCTTTGGGTCACGGCGAATCTCACGGGCGCGTCGGCATCGAGGTAAAGGCGCTAGTCGGCGTATAGCGGCGGTGGGGAGTGCGAGCTCGAGCAGCGGTTGGAGAAAAGAGAGATGGAGGGTGTTGAGCTCGGTGCTTTATAGGCGGCAGGCACTGCGTATATGGAAGGGAAGCGGGGCGCGGTGATTTGGGCGCCTACCATATGGGCACAGGCAGACTAGCGGCTTGCCGAGCATGGCCACGCCATTGCCAGGAGCAAGAAAGGAAGGAGCGGAGGAAAGAAAGGAAAGAAGATGGCTGATGAGTGGGTCCCTCATCGCAGCGAGAGGAAGGCGAGCGGAGCGCATGCAGCCATGGGCGTTGCGGCAGGCCGAAATAGGCCGCATTGGTGGGCTGCGCCACGAGCGCGTTGTGGAGCTGAGGCACGGGAGCAGGCCGCGCGGAGCAGGCCAGTGCGGGAGGAAAGGAAAGAGGAGGCTGGGCCAGTGGAGAGGAGGAAAAGCGGGCCAAAGGGGGAAAACGTGGGCCTCTGGGCCAAAATGAGAGAGGAGTTTTTCCTTTTTTTTTCCAAATCCTTTTTTTCTAGTTTTCAATCCTAAGCCAAATTCAAATCAAACTCAAGTATAGTTTCAAATATACTTCCCTACTCAAATAAAAATGGACAATTTTGTTAGGCTTTACAAGATAAACTTCACAACTTTAAAAATACTTTTATTTTTTTCCTAATTTTCTTTTATTTCTTTTCTTTTATTTCAAAGCCATTTTCAAACCCTTTTCAAAAACATTCCAAATTACTTTGGAGTTTGGATCAACACCATTCATCACAATAAATAAAATGCAACAACATGTATGCTCACACATGTTACTACCTTATGATGAATTTTAAATTAATGAAATTTTTTTATTTTCCTATATTTCATGTGCACAAAAATTCAAAAATAAATCATTTTAGCTCTATTTTAAAAGAGGCAAATTTTAGGGTGTTACAACCGACACCAACCAACTCATCTTGCAAGAGATAATCCATTGGACACTATAATTGGAGATATTTCTAGAAGTGTACAAACAAGATCAAGATTAGCTTCATTTTGTGAGCACTTCTCATTTGTGTCATCCATTGAATCAAAGAAGATAGAAGAAGCATTGATGGATGTGGATTGGGTGAATGCTATGCATAAAAAATTGAACAACTTCACTATAAATCAAGTATGGGAATTAGTTGAGAGACCAAAGGGATATAATGTGATTGGAACCAAAAGGGTCTTTAGAAATAAGAAAGATCAAGATGGGATAGTAGTACGGAACAAAGCAAGATTGGTAGCACAAGGTTACACTCAAGTGGAAGGTCTTGACTTTGGAGAAACATATGTCCTAGTTGCTAGATTGGAAGCGATTAGAATCTTGCTAGCCCATGCTTGTTCCCACAACATCAAGCTCTATCAAATGGATGTAAAGAAAACATTTCTCAATGGCTACATCAATAAAGAAGTATATGTTGAGCAACCTCCTGGTTTTGAAGATGACAAGAAGCCCAACCATATCTATAAGTTGAAGATGGCTTTGTATGAATTGAAACAAGCACCTAGAGCATGGTATGAAAGGTTGAGGGACTTCCTACTCCCTAAGGGGTTCATTATGGGCAAGGTTGACACCACTCTTTTCTCCAAGAAGATTGGAAAAGACTTATTTGTGTTTCAAATCTATGTTGATGATATTATCTTTGGATGAACTAATCAAGTTTTTTGTGAAGAGTTTGGAAAGATGATGGCTAATGAGTTTGAGATGTCCTTGATTGGAGAGTTGAGTTACTTCCTTGGACTTCAAATCAAGCAATTGAAGAATGGTACATTTGTGAGTCAAGGCAAGTACATCAAAGACATGCTCGAGAAGTTTGGCATGAATGAGACAAAGGCCATAAGTACACCAATGGAAAAAATGGCAATTTGGATAGGGATGCCAGTGGCAACATGGTGGATCAAAAGTTGTATTGGTCTATTATTGTAAGCCTACTCTATGTGACCGCATCAAGGTCAGCTGTCATGCTTAGTGTGTGCATGTGTGCAAGGTTCCAAGCCTCACCAAGAGAAAGTCATTTGAAGGCTACAAAGAGAATATTGAGGTACTTGAAGCTTACATAAAATATTGGTTTGTGGTATCCCAAAGGTGCAAAGTTTGAGCTAGTTGGTTACTCCGACTTGAATTATGCGGGATGCAAGGTTGAAAGGACGAGCACTTCGGGCACATGTCAATTGTTGGGAAGATCACATGTTTTATGATCATCAAAGAAGCAAAATAGTGTTGCATTATCAACCGCCGAAGCTAAATACATATCCATCGAAAGTTGTTGTGCCCAAATTCTTTGAATGAAGGCCACCTTGAATGACATTGGAATCAAGTTCAAGAAAGTGCCATTGCTATGTGACAATGAGAGTGCAATCGAGCTCACCAACAATATGGTTCAACATGCAAGAACAAAGCACATTGATGTTCATCACCATTTCATAAGAGATCATCAATAAAAAGGAGACATTTGCATTGAGAGTGTGGGCACAAAAGATCAACTTGCCGACATATTCACCAAGCCACTTGATGAGAAGAGGTTTTGTAAGCTAAGGAATAAGTTGAACATATTGGATTTCTCAAATATGTGTTGATGCACTGCCCACTTATATGACATGCCTCTCCTTCGAGCAATCGAAGGTAAAAGTTGATTGGCATGCATGCATTCTTTGTTAAGGACATGTTTAGTGCATCTAGTCATTCCTCATGTTTTATAGGCTCATTCATGAAAATCAAATGAATTTGATGCTTGTATGGTACCACTATTGCTTCTATGCTTGACTTGATCTAGTGGTAGCATATGACAGGTTTGTGGGCTTGTGAACCTAGTGTTTGATCTAGAAAATGAGCTATAAGTGTTTACCTCAACATGGTCAAGATAACCCTTGAAATGAGGTGTGAAGAAGCTTGTCCTTGGATCAAACTGAGTTAAATATCTTTGGCAAGTGTTCTAGATTGAACCAAATTTGGGAAAATGATCTTGACCCCATTGATTGACATTGATAATCTTCACCTATCTAAAATTGAACCTTTATGGTCATTGATGACAATGGGGGAGAAGTAATGCACAAAGATAATGAAAAGATGACATAGGGGAGAAATATGAAAGTAAGGGGATTAATTAAACAATCCAAAGGAGGGATCCCACCTTGGCCATCTGGCTTTCAAGTTCTAAGAGTCAATGCTTCCTACAATCTGTTAGATTCAATTATGATATGCGATCATCCTTTTATGTTTGGCTTGATGCTTTCAGTTAATCCTTGTATGTATAAACCCTTGTCTTTTTTACTATAATGAAAAGTTCTAGCACTATGGGGATCTCCCCCATAGTTTTTGCTGTCCTAAAAAAGGGGATCAATTAAAATTTAAGCACACAAGTAGGGGGGTAAGCTCATAGACTTGAAGGATGCATTTGAATGTGCATTTCATATGTTTGCTTGCATGGCACAAGTTTAAATTAAAATTCCATGCTTGTATGGTGTATGCTAGTTGTAGGTTTGATTGATAAAATCAAAAACTAGCATGCATAAGTGGTAGTTAGATATGCCTTGTTTTGCTTTCACAAGTGGTACTAGAACCTTTCATACCAATCAGGGTGTTTTGCAAGTAATTCCAAGTGGTATCTAACTAATAATGGTGCTAACGATGGTATATTTGGTGCACTCTAATTGGTATCACACTTCAAAGGTCCATCTCTTATACCTTAGCATCATTTGGTAGACACTACTCTCCCACAACTTTAATCCATGCATGTGTGCAAGCTTCCATCCAAACTCTTAGCACATAGGTAGGGGGAGCTAATGCTACCATTTTGGGTTCATGAAACTTGTCCAAATCCTTTTAAACATGGTAAATATGCTTGGGCAAGCAACATGGATTCAAATGAATTTCAATTTATATCTTTATGAAAGGGTTGTCATCAATTACCAAAAAGGGAGAGATTGAAAGCTCTAGTTTGGTTTTGGTGAATTGGTGAAACCCTAGGTGCTAACTCTTTGCTCTAAGTGATCATGAGATAGGGTAGCACATTCCAAGTGGTGGAGCTAATGGTGCAAATCATGATGGTGGTGATGGCCATGGTGATCAAGTGCTCAGACTTGGAAAAGAAAAGAGAAAAACAAAAAGCTCAAGGCAAAGGTGAAACTCCATAGGAGCTTTTGTGTTTTAGTGATCGAGACACCTAGCGAGTGTGATCACACTTAGGATAGATAGCTGTACTATTAAGAGGGGTGAAACTCATATTGAAATGTGGTTATCAAAGTGCCACTAGATGTTCTAACTCATTGCATATGCATTTAGATTCTAGTGAGTGCTAACACCCTTGAAAATGTTTGTGAAAATGTGCTAACACACATGCACAAGGTGATACACTTGGTGGTTAGTACATTTGAGCAATGGTGGTGAAGTCGAGGGGCTGTTTTCTCTTGATCGAACACAATGACTAGACTCTGGCCGGGCATCCGGTCAGTTGGTGTCGAGGTAGCGATGCTTAGGGTTTAGCATCAGACACTGAATAGTAAAAGTTACTGGACACGTAGGGCCTACGTTCGGTCAGGTGGTGACGTACACTGACGTTAGTGTAACACCCCGGTGTTACGATTTTATTTAGCACCACATTTTAGGCCTAAGTAAAAATTTTCGTAACGAGTTTTTCAGAATTTTTAATCAAAACGTACTTGAGGCGATAAGCGAATCTTGGGTGACTTAGTTTCGCGGACTCGAATTAAGCGCTCAAGATAAATTACGCAGTGCGTAGAAATATTCAGGAATGTCCGACGACGATTCTAGAGAACGGTTTATCCTGTTAGATTAAGCATGAAAATCAACTTTTATAAATAAAATAAAATCCATTAATAAATAGAACGATACATATATATATATATAAACTCACGGGTTTATTTTGTTAAGCACGAACTGACGAGAAAGAGAGCGCAGCAGCTTCGTTTATTTTTCCGACATGCAACGTACTCGCCTGGCATTACTTTTTGATCACTGTCTTGTTCTCATCGTGGCCCTACAATTCTCTGCATTGCAAAGTCTCCTCATCCATCCGCGGTCTTGTCCATGCCAACCGGCACGCCCTGCCGGCCACGTTGGGCCTGGCCGTCCTGCCGTCGTGTTTAAAAAGTAACCGAGCCCGCATGTGTCTCCTTGCTTGTTCATCTTGAGCTAGTCTACGAATAATCTTCTCCTTCTTCCTTCTTAATTTAATTAGCACGCATACACTCTTTATTGCTGATCAGCCCTGTTGGCACGACAAGGACACACTCGAGTCCAAGTCTATCATAAATCAACTAGTCCAGTTGACACATCGAAAGACTACTCTAGTCCATCGCCTGAAATCAAAACACGGTTCACTTGCACCGTCTTACACGTGGGGTACTGTAGCGCGCAGAATCAACTCAGAAAGCTGTAGCGAGCAGAATCAATCCAGGAGCTGCGACGCGCAGAATCACTGTAGCAGCATGGAATCACTATAGCCCGTGGGAAACACTGTAGCTACAACTTCTTTTGTGCTCCGGCGGCTCAGTTTTTGGCTCCAGTCCATAACGCGCACGATGGTAGGCGGACAAGCTTGCCAGCTTCTCTTCGCTGTCTATAAAATGCGAGCCCGCACAGTCCAGCAGCTGAGCCTCCGTTCTCCATAGCTCCAGCTCTCTGCTCAATCTCTCGCCTTCCCTGTTCTGTCCGCAAGCTACACGTGGGTCGGAGTTGACCTTTACTCGTCGAGCGAGGTGAGCAGCTCATGAGCATCCCCTCGCTCTCCTCTCTTTCCCGTGACCTTCTCCTTGCACCTCTCCTTCCAACCCAAGTTGCCCACAAGCCCCACGAGCTCGGCCATGGCGTTCACGCATGAGGCAAGAAGAATGCTCGTAGCTTTCTCTCTCTCCCATCCCATGCATGTGTATATGACGCGTGGGCCCTAAGCAGCAGCACATGCAAAAGAACCATGCCAACACCCACGTGAAGACCAAAGAATATTCCCTAATCACGCATTAGTCTTTTTCTGTGTGATTAAATTGCGGCCACCTCGCACAACCAAATGCCAAATCCGATTCCATCGATTCTTCTTCTTAAATTCATCTAAAATCGAACCCTACCTATCCATAAAGTTTCATAATTTTTGGAACGCAGTTGAATTTATGTGAATATTTATTTGTGTCTGTTTGCCGAGTACCGCAAGTTCGACGCTGACGGAGGGACGTCGATGGATCGTGGAGTCATCGAGAGTGGCTGGAGAAATGGTACTTTTGGAAGCGTGATTGGATTTCTAAGAATTTCGGCTGTCGTTGATTATTTACATCTATGCATTTGCATCAATACATATCATAATAGGAACGACGGTGGATCGATGGTATCAACTGGAGTAGCTGAAAAGATGGTGCCAGGAATCATATCACGAAGATGGAATGCTGACTTTTGGTTATATTTTACCCAGGCAAGCCCCGGTGCATAACCCCTACTTTTCTACAGTTTAAATTATATTTGTGCATTAAGTTTAAGGAGTTGAATGAAATCCACTTGCATATATATCTTTATTCCTATGAGTCTTACTAGTATGACAGGATCGTGTAGATTGCTATGCTACAGGGCTCCGGTAGAAGTCGAGTGATTGCCTGTCACTCGCGAGAGATAGGAAATATATTATTGGATTACTATCACTTGGAAAATATCAAAATGGTGGAAAGGAAAATGGTGACCGGGTAGGGATATGGTTTGGGTATTGGTGAGTGTAAGGAGTTGTGTCACCGTGGACACGGGGCATAGCTTGGTTACACTATTTTTTCCCTGTCTGGTCGGTTAAGGACCAATCGTTGCATATGACTCTAGGCAGGTCACAGACTTATTATCCCGAGCACATACTTGTGTATGGGCGCTTGGAAGACTTGTTGCTCTCTTGTCGCAGATCTGGCTCTTTCCGGACCAACTGTTAGGGTTTGTTTTGGTGGAGGAGGTCCTTGCACCGCACTGAGTCCGGGACTCAGGGGCGGGGGCTTGGAGTCCCAGTTTGGACGGAGACCTGGACACCCAGGACAGGAGAGTGATGGGTTGGTCTTGCTTGTGCCTGGGGTACAAGCGGGGCATGTGTTTTCGAGGTACCCAGCTGGGGGCATTGATTCGCGAATCGCCGGGCTATCCGGTACGGCTTATCTGTGGTTTAGCATCGTAGTAAGAACCGAAGATGAAAGATGAAAGATGGAAAATGATATCTGATTGCTTACCACCTGCTTGAAAGTAGCACAGGTGCTTACAAAGAATGGTTAGTTAATGAACCAATGCGGCTATTAATAAAAATCAAATGTAAGGACGCACGTTTAGTAATGCTTTCTACAAATGCAACCCACAAACCAGATAGCCTTGCATATCCTTGGAGTCTTTTCTTTTCTCCTATCGGGTAAGTCTTGCTGAGTACAATTGAGTACTTAAGGTTTCATTCCCCCTGTTGCAGGTGATAGGTGGATGCTTGAGCTGACCTTTGTGTGTGGATTCCTCCTGGTCGGCTCAGAGAGGATTTCCTTTACGCTGCGATCGTAGTTGCTATTTATAACTCTCACCAAATGCTTTTATAAATAAAAGTTCATAATCTGTTGTCATAGTGTATATATCAATACTTCATCATGTCATTAATAGATGTTTATTTCCGTTATAATTCTGGTCACATGTTTAAATTCCGCTGTACATTAAATTATTTATAACTCTGATAATATGATTACATTTCGCTGTTATACAATAACTATTATACTCTGATGTTGTACTAAAAGGGATGTATGAAATGGTTAAGAATGATGTAAGCTTTGTTCTCTCATTTGTGATCCTGATGGCAAAAATGTGGATTTTCGGGTTCTCCCCTGAGGTGTGCCTGACGGAACCGAGTAATTTAGTGTTCTCCCTCGAGTGCTTAGTGTCTAATGGAAGACTACCACTCCTGTGAGGCATTAGATTAGGCGGTTCTGCCACAGTAAGCGAGTTCACGAGGAAGGATCGAGCGGACGTAGGGGCACGTCCAGTCATGCTTGACCAGGCATGTCCAGTCGCATTTTTGCTGCTCGAGAACCTTACTGGATGTGACCTAACGATAGGTAACTACAGGGATCAGCATGTCCGGGCATGGCGTGGCATTAGCACATTCATGTGTGCTATGACTCAGATCGGCACATCTAGTCCTCGGGACGGCACATCCAGTCTTAACTTAACCCGTGGGGCAGGGTAAACTAGCCGTTGGGATCGAACGCGTGGCAGCAATCCAGCGACCGGATGCTAGGCTAGCTGCGTCTAGTCAAACTGACTGGCGCATCCAGCCGCCTCATGGAGGCAGGCAGTAAGGGAGCCAATGGCTCTTTTCGAAGGGGCTCCCTATTTAAGTCGTGTGGCCAATTCTAGCCCACTTTCTTGGCCATTTTCATTGACATAGCAACCTAGTGAGCTAAGCCAAAGTTCTCCCACTCATCTCCATCATTGATTCATCATCTTTGTGAGATTGGGAGTGAATCCTAGTGCATTGCTTTGAGTGATTGCACCTAGAGGCACTTGGTGTTTGTATTTTGCTAGAGATTTCACTTGTTATTCTTGGTAGTTGCCACAACCTAGATGGCTGGGTGTAGTGAGGATCGTCGAGCGAAGGAAGGTGCTTGTCTCTAGCTTTGATCGTGGTGATTGTCAGGGATTCTTGACCTTTCCCCGATGGAGAGCCAAAAGGTACTCTAGTGTAACACCCTAAAATTTGCTCCTTTGAAAATATAGCCATTATGATTTAATTATGAATATTTGGTGCTCATGAAAACATAGGTGTCGACATAGAATTTCGTCCCGGGCCGAGGACACACGTAGCAAGCTAGAAGGGTCCGCTCAATGGAGTTGAGGATCCACCTAGCTTCAGCGTACGTGTGGTTGATCCTACGCACTCCTCTCGAGATGTGCCAGTCAATTTGACCCTATAATTGACAAGGAGAGAAAGCTTATCAGTAATTAAGGGTGGAAGATGCCGGTGTTGCCAGATAGTCCCGAATGTGTGGCTCTGAGAGCTGATATGAAAGGAGATCGACTAAATAGCTGATTCTAGTATATTCATAAGAATAAATCAGTTAAAGGTCATGGGGTTGTGTAAGAATCAGTTATCATTGTTTAGGCAAATATTAGTCACTGGCAAAAAGATATCAACAGTAATTAGTTCGTGCTAAGCCAATGAATGCAAGTAACCAAACCCCTTTTTATAAAAGAAACAGTTCATCATCATTCAACCATTTAATAGAAATAAATCTAATGAACATATTAGATCTCATCTATCGCTCTGACCAGTGGGGCATGAGGCAGAATCATGCAGACTATAGAAACAACACTAGACTCGACGACCCTAACTTATTACTAATATCAGTGGGGAATTAGGCAGAATCATACAGGCTGTAATACAATAATAAGATCATGGGGCTAACACATCTTTCAACCTATCGCTACTTCAACGATCTCGTGATGCGAACTATTCATGAAAGCGCTCAATATCGGGTAAAAGAGCCAATTCAAGCATAACGCACAGTTAAAGTCATGCCCTCTTAGGAACAGATCTACCAAATAATGATCCCCACTCCATGGTGCTAATAGTGGGGTCTGAGGCAAAATCACACAGGCCGTGATAACGGGCCATGGAACAGTTTTCACTAGCCAACAGATCTACTCAAGATCAAACATGCCTTAACAGCACGCTATGCATGATCAAGATTGATGTAAAACAACCGGTAAAACATAACTCATCATTTAAAGTATAGATTAGATCAGTTTTAGATTAACAAACAATGGGTTAAAAAGGCTATAAGGCCGATCTAGATCAATCCCAATCGGGCGAAGTATTATTGCTGTAATTAAATAAACAATGGAAGCAATAAGCAATATTGGTAACTTAATGAATCTATCCAAAGGAACGCCACCCTTAGATATAGCCGATAACTTTACCTTAATATAGTTCAAGCAGTGGAGGTCAACCAGATCGATGTAGCCATACTTGAACTAGACAAGAGTCGATAACTAACTCATACCAAAGTCGCAGTGGAGGTCGACCGGATCGATGCAGCATACGAACAAAGGTATAAGCCATGATGGTACTTATAGACAAGCAGTGGAGGTCGATCGGATCAATGCAGCCATACTTGCTGAAGAACTCACCGAGATCTACTCTACTCCTACTCCTAAAGGGTGGCCAGAGCCAAAAAAGTAACTTGTATTTGATTGATTGTGTGTTTTTTCCAATAGCCGAGGTTTGATATTTATACCCGAGACCTACGCATGACTCCAGTCTAAGCATGACTCATCACAATTTTTGACCCCATAGAAAACATTCCTAATTTAAGATAACTTGGACTCTAATATTTCCCTTTTTGTAGAGTCCAACTTGCCTCGTCTCGGTGCCGATCATAGCCTTTGTCGTTAACCGTTGGCGCTATCTGAAGAAAGCCGATTCCAGTTTTGCATCTGAATCAGCTGGTTCTGATCTGCACGCAATTGATTCCTTGATGACATGATCTTGGGAACTTTAGAGTCCTTGTGACTCTTCTTCCAAATTTTGGTGTAAACACATGCCCCCCAATTTTGGGATAAAAGTAATTTTATTCCAAAATTGTCATGTCTGTGCCGCCGATAGGTCTGCAGTCATGGGTAAAGAATCTTGATCTGGGGTCTACTATTTGTCGCCACCTTTGTCAGCTCATGAGCCCCTGATTCAAAACTTTTGTGAGAGCATCATTACTTCACAGGCACTTGGATCTATCCTTTCGGGCCGGCTATAAAATGCCTATTCGACCCTAGCGAGAGCAACTCAACAATTCAGCCATGTTTCTCTTCTATCTGCCTCCTCGAGTGCTCCTGACTCCGCTGACCCTCCATGGTCTATCTTTTTGCTATGAAGATCTCAAGCGGTTAGAAGAATTCTTGTGCATAGGGTAATTATATCGCTCATTCTAGCTCCTTGTTGAGCAAGAAGACCAGCCATTGTGGTTAGAAGAATTCTTGTGATGTCACTTGAGTCTTCTCTCCATGCTCACAAAGCTGTTCTAGTGTTTGCGAGGGCTAAAATATGTGGACACCTTCCCCTTGTTTGCTCCTCCAAACGCCCACTGGGAAAGCCACAGGCTTCTTTCCCATAGTTCCTCAATTGAGAAATCTACCGAGCATATGTTAGGTGGGTGACCTTTCCTCTTCTCTAGCACAATTTTATCAATGGGCCGATGTGACTCGGTTCACGATGAGTTTCGGCCTTGTGGGATTCTAGACTCCCTTCAATCCAAAGAAGCCTTGGTGGGTTAATCTCTGGTCAATGTAAATTCTACGTATCTGTCCCATGATATTTTGTAATTTGGGGAAGCAATAAGTTCGAGTCCGTTATCTCTTCGTTATCCATCCCCTGAATTTCCACAGTGTCAATCCATTTCCATTTCTGATTTCAATTTCACATACCTGGTGAAATCTACCTTCTCGCTCTCCTGGGCTATATATACAGGCCACAGTTGTGGATCAAAAAACAACCATTTTTGTCTCAAACCTTCTTCGTCTTCAGTATACTTCTTGCTTTTCCATAGGTTTGAGGTCATGGAGAACAACAAGAGGGTTGCTAAAGAGGCCCACACCAGATCTGCATCATTGCGCCAATGCCTTCATCGTTGAGAGGACTCAACTTGGGGTACTCCCATCGCTTTGGATCAGAGGGCCGACTCTGCCCAGCCTTTAGGGTCATCTTTGACACCAATTTGCCACTAGCTTCCTCGTCACTTGAGGAGGTCGATCGACAACGACGAACTGCCTCTCCTTAGCAGAATCGGCTTTGGCCATGATTGAAGACCGATCACCCCCCGAGGTCGGCCTAGTGGGAGAAAGGATGGCCAGGGCTAAAGCTAGAATCATGGGTGAGATGTCTGCCATAGTTTCTCTGTTTTCTTCTTAATTTTGGCCTCAAAATTTCTGATCACTCTTTCCTTGAACCTTTTAGATCTAACTGCTCAGTTGGAGAGTCTTTGATCAGCTATGGATCACGTAGCTAGATTTGTCAATGCCAAGGGCACCGTTTTGGTGGTCCGCTTGCATGACATCTCGAATCATGTCAGGGAGGTCGCCCTTCACAACATTCATCATGGTGCTGCCATGGCGCTGGCTGCTACACAAGCCCGTTCTGGCCATAATCTTTAGCTCCTTCCCCATGGTTTTCTGAATGCAGTGTACCCTGGGGAGCATGAGCACTTGGTTGAGGACTTCATGAGCACCGCCAACTCTGTAGCCTTTAACACCCTAGCCGATGATATAGTAGGCAAAGAGTTTTTCGGTCCATAGCTTGTAATAGGTAATGTTTAGCAAACAACTTCCTCATCTTGAGTGATTTTCCTTTGTTTTGTGCTTCATACACATCACTTCGTCCATGTTTGCTTTGCTTCTATAGGCGATACACATCGTACCAGCTTTTACCCCTTTGGGTTTAGTTTTGCACTAGAGGCGATACCTTTCCAATATTGGCTATTACAGCTATCGACCGAACAAGTCGCTTATTAAGTATTGATCCAAACGCTAGGATAATATTTTTTTCAAATATTTCTCGTTGATTGCTCAGCCAAATTCTTCCTCTCCTTTTAGTGTTTCCAAAATATAACCATTACATGGCACACAATGTTTGATCTAATAAGGTCCTTCCTAGTTAGGTGACCATTTGCTGAATCTACTATCCTTTGGCCCGATCGATAATTTCACTTTCTAGACTAGGTCTCCTTTACACAATTGCTTAATCTTGACCTTTTTATTGTAATATTTTGCAACCCTCATTTTATTGGCTTTGATATTTTGAAGAGCACGCAGCCGAAGGCAACTCAAGTCCTCCAAATTGTCTATCATAAGATTCTTGTGGACTTCGACTGACAAATCATTCTACAGTGTAAAATGCCTCAAACTAGTCTAAACTTCCCAAGGAAGAACTGCATTATGGACATACACAAGTTCATAAGGCGATGTTTTAATTGATCCATGGCAGGCCATCCTATATGCCCCTAGCGCCTCATTTAGCGTTGAATGCCACTTCCTTGGCTGTTCCTCGATTTTTTTCTTAATCAACTTAATCATAATCTGGTTGGACACCTCTGCCTGGCCATTAGCCTAAGCATAGTAAGGAGAGGAATTCAGTAGCTTGATTCCCATACTGGCAGCAAAATCCCCAAACTCTTCTAATGTGAACATTGTTCCTTGATCTATAGTTATAGTTTGAGGAATCCCAAAACGATACACAATGTGTTCCCTGACAAAATCAACCATGTTCTTTGAGGTTACTATCTTCAAAGGAATTGCCTCAACCCATTTAGTGAAGTAATTTGTTGCTACCAATATGAACTTATGTCCTTTGCTTGAAGGCAGAAAAATTTGGCCAATTAAATCAATTCCCCAACCTCAAAATGGCCATGGCTTGATTATTGGATTCATGGCCGATGCAGGTGATCTATGGACATTACCAAAATGCTGACAGTCCTGGCACCCCTTGTAATATTCAAAACAGTCTTTCAACATCGTTGGCCAGAAATATCCAGCTCTGTGGATAATCCATTTCTTCTTATAAGCCAATTGATGAGCTCCACATATCCCTTCATGCACCTCACCCATCAACACCTTAGCTTCTTCTTGGTTTAAGCATTTGAGCAACACCCCATCGACTGTTTTATAATATAACTGGTGATCTAACAAAACATATTTAGCCGATTTATGCCTTAGCTTTCTAGTAACTTTCTGAGATGGATCTTTAAGGTAATATGCTATTTTGACTCTCCAATCATCACTTGAGGTTTCACTACTCAAGACTTCTTAAAACACTCGATATCCTAATGCACTTTGAGCTAGATGGTTAGCTTCTTGGTTTTGTGCTCTCAAAATATGTTGGAAAGAGATATGAAGAAACTCCTTGAGTAACTTTTGGCACTCATCATAGTATCCTTTTAGAGTCTCTTCTTTGCACTTATATAGGCCAATCAACTGATTAATAATTAGCTGTGAATCTCTAAATACTTCAATTGCTTTAGCCTTTACTTCATGAAGAAGTTGGAGTCCCTTAAGAATAGGTTTGTAGTCCGCCTGATTGTTAGTAATCATTGGCTCAGTTGGAAGAGCAAACTCAAAACTTATACCTCAAGGCAAAATAATAACAATACCAATGCCACCACCCTGCTTGCATGATGATCCATCAAAGAATAACGTCTAAGGCATCGGCTCTACATAACCAATGCTTGGCTTATGATGCTGGGTGACAAAATTGGCCATTACTTGTCCTTTGACTGCTTTAGCTAATTCGTACTTTAAGTCAAATTCCAATAATGCAAGAATCCACTTTCCCACTCTTCCATTTAGTATTGGCATTGATAACATGTGCTTAACTACATCAATCTAGGAAACAACTATACACTCAGTCGATAATAAGTAGTGTCGCAATTTAGTGCAAGAGAAATATAAGCACAAGCATAACTTTTTGGTGGGAGAATATCTTGTCTCTGGATCCAGTAGTCTTCTACTCAGATAGAAAACAACTCTCTCTTTTCCTTCAAATTCTTGCATCAGCCGATATGTCTTGTCATCAGTCGATATGTACACCTTAAAAGGCTTACCTTGCTGAGGAGGGACCAGCACAGGTGGACACTTCATATATTCTTTTATCTCTTCAAATGCCCTTTGTTGTATGTCACCCCACTTGAATTCTTGATCATTTTTCAACTTCAACAAGGGAGAAAATGGCAGGATCCTTTTCAACAAATTTGAAATGAATCTTCAGATGAAATTGATCTTATGAAGCAAAGATTGCAACTCTATTTTGGTAGTTAGGGGAACTGCCTCATCAATTGCCTTCATGCTTTTCTAACCAACTTTGATTCCTCTCTCATGGACCATGAATCCTAAGAATTGTCCAGCTGATACTCCAAAAGTACACTTATTAGGATTCATCTTTAAACCATGCTTTCTTGTGCATTCTAGAGTCTCACGCAAGTCAGCCAAGTGCTCTTTGTACCCTTTGGATTTTATCATCACATCATCGATGTAGATTTCAACAATCCTACCGATCAACTTATGGAAAATGTAATTCATCGCCCTTTGATAAGTTGCACTGGCATTCTTCAGACCAAAGGTCATCACAACCCACTTGAACAGACCGATTGCGCTGGGGCACCTGAAAGCGATCTTTGCTATGTCTTCCTCAGCCATGAAAATTTGGTTGTATCCTGCATTACCGTCCATGAAACTAATAATCGTGTGCCCGGCTGCTGCATCTACTAACATATCAGCTACCAGCATCGGATAATCATCCATGGGTGTGGCTTTGTTGAGATCCCTAAAATCGATGCAAACTCTTAATTTTCCATTCTTCTTATATACAGGGACAATATTCAATATCCACTCTGCATATCGGCATAGTCGGATAAATTTTGCTTCCAGTAACCTTTTAGTCTCCTTTTTGATATCATCGAGCACGTTCAGATTGAATCTCCTTGGAGCTTGTTTAAACGGCCGATATCCAGGTTTGATTGGCAACTGATGTTCAACAATTGATTGGTCTAAACTACGCATCTCATAGTATTCCCAAGCAAAGCGGTCTTTAAATTCCTTTAATAAATCAATTAATTCCCGCTTATACTCTTGATCCAACTTAGCACTTACGTATGTCGGCCTAGGTCTATTTCTAGGACCAATATCTACTTCTTCCAATTCATCAGCCGATGTGAAGCCATGTCCTAGTTTGCCATCTGTACCATCTATTGGATTATCCATTAATATAAATTTTCAAAGTCGACTGCTTGGATTGGCTATTGGCTTTCACCATTGACTCTGAATTCTAATGGCAACAAAAAAGCCATTTGGATATTAGTTGATGGTTGCTTCTTGATAAACCTCCTAGATACCATTGGCCTTCCTGCCAAACATATTTTCTTTCATTGCCTTCTTCTTTATAATCAGCCTAGTCCTGGTCAACAACTCTTTTTCCCAGTCGATTATGAACACTTTTATTTTTTAAGCATCGATCCATGTTATTTTGATGATATGCATCTTGAGCATGGATAGATCGGTGGTTGGTTTGAGATTGCCTAAACTCCCAATATTGATTGCTGCATTCTAGATAGTCATGTCTAGTAGGCAACTTGAAACCTTCATTCCAGCAATGCCTGAAGAAAGGACAATTCCAATGTAATTCGGCTTATTTCCTTTCATACCTCTCTTCTTTCAGTTGATGCTGGTATGCTTGATCTTTCAACCAACACTGATAATCCTTTTCCATTTGCCACTGCCACTTATTCAACAGAATCCAAGATGTAACTTGCGGCTTTGTCGTCCCATCTTTTGATGTTTCTCCCTATTCATATCGGCTCTTTTGCTCATCGCAACGTCTTTTAATTTCCCTGTATTCGTCGGCCGATATTTGCATCTTGGGATTGACTATTCCAGCTTCTTTTGATTTGGTTGATGTTAGGACCTTAGTCTTTCCTTTGATCAGCCTAGCATCAACCATATTTTGATCTCCTAGGAAAGGATTATCATCAACTTTCATTTTCCAAGGTGTATCAAATTTGAGCCTCCCTTGCTGAATAGCCCTTTGTATATGTTGCCGGAAAATTCTGCATTCATTAGTGGAATGAGAAGTAGCATTATGGAACTTGCAAAACTTCTTATTCTTCAACTGATCAGGGGCAACATGACATGACCATCAGGCAACTTGATCTGCCCTTTCTCAAGCAAGAAATCGAAGAGCTTATCTGATTTGGTGACATCAAAGTCATAGCTCTCCTCGACTCCTCTTCCCCAATGATTTGGTGCCATTACTGTCTTCTTGCCCCAATTCCATTCAGCCACAGCAACCTCTTCTTCTTCATCTTTATAGCCGTCATCGACTGAGTATGGATCATAAGCTTCAGCTACGGTGGTACTTTTCTGAAATTGGGTATCTCTATGCACACTCTGGAATTGGCTATTGAGCGCTACCACTCATTGAGCCAATTGACCCAAATTGTCAAATTCTTGTCCCAACAGCTTTTCTTTCCACATTGATAGCATTCCTTGAACAACTCAAGCAGCTATTTGATCATCAGCCAAGTTTATGGAGAAGGACAAGTTCCTGGTTTCTTGGAACCTTTGAAGAAATTCAAAGCCTGATTCATTAGTCTTGTCTTATAGTTGTTAGATCGGTAATCTTCTTTTCTCCAGTCCTAGTGTAAAAATATATATGAAACTTCTTCTCTAGGTCAGCCCAATTGGCAATGGAATTGACTAGTAGTGATGAAAACCAAGTAAAGGCTAGCCCTGATAAGGACAAGGAGAAGAAACGAACTCAATAGGCATCCTCAACTGATGCTTCGCCTAATTGTGTAAGATACCGACTGACATGTTCTATCATGCTTGTACTGTCTTGACCAATGAACTTAGCAAACTCTGGGAGCCTATAATTTGTGGGAAGAGCGACCAAATCATACCATTCTAGATATTGGTGTTTGTATGAAAAGGTTAGCCCTTTTGGCTTTAAACTAAACTGATTCTTCATCATCTCGGTCACCCTCAGCAGCAATTCATTAGCTTGCAAATTTGGATTCCTCTACACCTACTGACCCATTTGTGGATTGAAATCCCGCATGCCTTGATATCCTAGATTTGGCATCATGTGAAGGGTGTTATAATCTATGCCATAGTGATACCCTTGTGGAATCTCAATCTGCTCGGTCATTTGTTGGCTTGCTGCTTGAAGTCTCTAATTATAGACATAAGGATCTATATCTCTATGGATCCTTTGAATTGATGGTGCTAATTTTTGAGCCAACGATGGTATGTGGCCTGATGAGCCAAAATTGATCACCTAGTTCTGACTTTACCCCAATGGCTGTTGCACATGCTGTACTGGCGGTCTAGGATTATACTGTATCCGATTCGTAGTAGTTCCTTAAGCCTATTCAGATGAACCCTGAGCTGCCTGGACATCACCATTACCAGCTGGTGCTGCTTCTTGATGGCTGGTACCGACTTGATTAGTCCCTTCGGTCGATGGATCTAGAATGTTGTAATAAGTTAGCCCAACTTGACCAATTGGAAACCCGTGAATCGCTTCTTTCATGGTGTTGTGGAATATGTCAAAGAAAGCTTCTTTATGGCTTGATATGGCATCATGAACAGATTTGTCTACAACTTCCTTAAAGAAACGCCTATCTTCATCTTCAGTTGTATCTGTTTGCCCGTGTAATAGAACTCTAGGTAGTGGAAATTTTTGAACAATTGTGTTGTCATGTGTTTTAGTGTAGGACAACAAACACTAGTTCTAAAACTCTTCTATAGCTTTGCTAATGATACCCTTATCCCCATTAGGTAGATCTTCATAATGCAGCGTAAGGATGTCGTTGTTGTTGTGAACCACCATGACAATTATGGGGTCTACTGAGCATGCCAGAAATGTGTGTCGACATAGAATTTCGTCCTATGTCGAGGACACACATAGCAAGCCAGAAGGGTCCGCTCGATGGAGCTAAGAATCCACCTAGCTTTAGTGTAGGGGTGGTCGATCCTACGCACTCCTCCTAAGACGTGCCAGTCAATTTGACCCAGTAATTGACAAGGAGAGAAAGCTTATCAGTAATTAAGGGCAGAATGTGCCGGTGTTGCCAGACAGTCCCGAATGTGTGGCTCTGAGAGCCGATATGAAAGGAGATTGACTAAATAGCCAATTCTAGTATATTCATAACAATAAATCGGTTAAAGCTCATGGGGTTGTGTAAGAAAAATCGGTTATCATTGTTTAGGCAAATATTAGTCACTGGCAAAAAGATATCAATAGTAATTAGTTCATGCTAAGCCAATGACTGCAAGTAATCAAACCCCTTTTTATGAAAGAAACAGTTCATCATCATTCAACCATTTAATAGAAATAAATCTAATAAACATATTAGATCTCATCTATCGCTCTGACCAGTGGGGCATGAAGCAGAATCATGTAGGCCATAGAAACAACAATAGACTCGATGACCCTAACTTATTACTAATGTCAGTGGGGCATAAGGCAGAATCATGCAGGACGTAATACAATAATAAGATCATGGGGCTAACACATCTTTCAACCTATCGCTACTTCAATGATCTCATGATGCGAACTGTTCGTGAAAGCGCTTGATTTTGGCTAAAACAACTGATTCAGGCATAAAGCATAGTTAAGGTCATGCCCTCTCAGGAACAGATCTACCAAATAATGATCCCCACTCCACAGTGCTAATAGTGGAGTGTGAGGCAGAATCACACAGGCCATGGAATAGTTTTTGCTAGCCAACAGATCTACTCAAGATCAAACATGCCTTAACTGCATGCTATGCACGATCAAGATTGATGTAAAACAGCCGATAAAACATAACTCATCATTTAAAGTATAGATTAGATCAGTTTTAGATTAACAAATGATAGGTAAAAAGGATATAAGGCTGATCTAGATCAATCCCAATCGGGCGAAGTGATATTGCTATAATTAAATAAATAATGGAAGCAATAAGCAATATCGGTAACTTAATGAATCTATTCGAATGAACGCCACCCTTAGATAGACCCGATAACTTGACCTTAATCCAGTTCAAGCAGTGGAGGTCGACCAGATTGATGCAGCCATACTTGAACTAGACAAGAGTCGATAATTAACTCATACCAGAGTCACAGTGGAGGTCGACCGGATCGATGCAGCCGTATGAACAGAGGTATAAGCCAAGACGGTACTTACAGACAAGTAGTGGAGGTCGACCGGATTGGGGCAGCCATACTTGCTGAAGAACTCGCCGAGATCTACTCTACTCCTACTCCTAAGGGGTGGCCGGAGCCAAAAAAGTAAGTAACTTGTATTTGATTGATTGTGTATTTTCACAATAGCCGGGGTTTGATATTTATACCCGGGACCTGCGCATGGCTCCTGTCTAAGCATGACTCATCACAATTTTTGACCCTATAGAAAACATTCCTAATTTAAGATAACTTCAACTCTAATCTTTCCCTTTTTGTAGAGTCCAACATGCCTCATCCTGGCACCGATCATAGCCTTTGTCATTATCCACTGACGCTATCTGAAGAAAGACGATTCTAGTTTTGCATCTGAATTAGCTGGTTCCGATCTACACGCAATTGATTCCTTGATGACATAATCTTAGGAGCTTTTGAGTCCCTGTGACTCTTCTTCCAAATTTTTGTGTAAACAATAGGAAATAATAATTTTTCATTAAATTAAAATTTATCATAAGGTAGTAACATGTGTGAGCATATATGCTGTTGCATTTTATTTATTGTGATGTGTGGTTTTGATCAAAATTCAAAACAATTCAAATGCTTTTGAAATGAGTTTGAAAAGTGCTTTGAAATAAAAGAAAACAAAATAAAAAGAAGAAAGACCTCTCTCATTTTGGCTCGAAGGCCCACGCTTCCTCTCCCCCTAGCCTGCTTTGCTCCCTTCCCCATTCCATGGCCTAGCCCATAGACCCAGCACTGCCTTCCCCACGGCCCACCCCTTTCCTCCTCTCTGCTAGCCCAGCTCATCTCCTGGCCTAGCAGCAGCAGCCATTCCTATGCCTTCACATTACATGGCCCATGCAGCAGGCTAGCTGAAGCCCCACAACCGTGCCTTCCCTTCTCCTCTCCATGTCAACAATAGGTGGGGCCCTCGTGTCAGCCGCATCTTCTCCCCCTTTCCCTCTTTGTCTTAGTGGAGATGGCGCTTGCCATCAACGGTGGTAGTAGTGCCCACCGTGCCCGCATGCTGGCAAGGTAGACGCCTTCAATCTTTGTGACCCCATGCCCATTTCACATTTCCTCCACACCCCCACTCGTCCATAAAGCCAAGACAAGCCCTCCCCTCTACCCCCTTTTCTGCTCGCCGCTCAAGCTCACTTCCACCCCCAAATCACTATCCTAGAGCTCGATCGTCATCACAAGTGCGGATAGAAGCTTCGCCAGGTAGCTACGAGGCCGTATGTCCTTTCCCCATTTCAAATTGATTAGAAATATCATCTTTCCATGATCACCAGTGACTTTTCTCTCTATCTAGCTGCCGTCACCATCGCTGGTCACTTTGGAGCCTTCCCAGATGTATCTATCGCCTTCCTCAGACTCACGGTGAGCTCCTGAACCTCATCGTCCCCTTCTTGTCGCATTTGGTGCACTAGAGTGCCATAACAGTGAGCTCCCAAGCCGCCAATCATGGCGCCGTCATGGGGGCTAATGCCTGGCATGCTCCCCATCTCCGTTTAGTACCCTACCGATTTCACATGAGCCCACTCGTCATTTTGGGGCCATCAGTTTGGTAGGGCGTGGCCAGAATCACCGTACCAGTGATCACCATGAGCTCGACTGTTAGCGACAATGGTGCCGCCATTGTGAGCTTCTTCCACGGTTGCCCACTGCCCCCATCACACCAGCGCCGTCAGATGTGAGGTGGACGACCGAGATCACATACCCCTTCAGGGTTACGTAATTGGTCCACCATGGACCGTGGACACGGTGCACCACACTGATGTCAGCGAGCCAATGAGAGGCTACCGCGTGGTGCCTGGTCAGCCGTGACGGGGTCAACCAGCAGTCATCTCTTGAAACTACAATAAAGAATGCTATGAATGATTGAATCCTAATGCATATATGTTGGAAACAGATGGCCCCTACTAGGAGAAGTGCTTCACAAGATGTTGGAAGGAATGTTCCCACTTCTAATCCATCGCCACAAGTCCCCCAACTATAGAGCAAGCTTCAATAATGCAGACTCATCTATTATAGACCACTGCTCAGAGTGTGTTGAACAATCGACAAGAAAAAACACCTATTGACAAGCGTGGTGAATTTCTGATGGGACACCCACCGACATTATCTCATGCAAGCGACCCACTAGAAGCCTATGACTGGCTTAGAGCTATGGAGCGACAACTGGACATAGCCCATTGTAATGACCAAGAGAAGGTGCTTTTTGCATCTAGCCAACCCCAGGGTGCAGCACAAGACTAGTGGGAGTCCTACCAGTATGGACATCCCAACAATGCTGGATAGATCACCTAGCAGGAATTCATGGAGAATTTCAAGACGTACCACATTCCGCAGGTGAGGTAGAACTCAAGCAAGATGAGTTTCAGGCTCTCAAGCAAGGATCCATATCAATGTGTGAGTATCGTAATCGATTCACTCAATTGTCATGCTATGCTCTAGGAGAGGTAGATAGTGATGATAAGAAATAAAAATGCTTTTTGAAAGGACTAAATGATGATTTGCAACTATATCGAGAGATGGAAGAGAAGAAGAGAAAATGTGATCTTCAATGCCAGTTAAGAAACACTCATCCTCGATTCGCTACGCAACCAGAATATCAATCACATCCTATGAATCTACTTGTGAGTACAGATCAGAATCAGTATCAGCAACCCGATGATGAAGTGCAACAGGTTAGCTCTCAAGAGCCATGTTTGTCATCTCCTACTATCACCTTCATGAAGACAAATACACCTACTAATGAGAAAGGTTATGATAGTGGTGAGATTGAACATTATGAGAACAATTATCTTGAGAAGTTTGTCGAAAACAATCAAGGCCAGAATCAACCACAACAAGAGCTAGAACAGAATGTCCATAGGAAGCAGGTGCACGGAAATAAGTTAAAACAAAATTACATCCTTGGAAGTTTGAACAATGTGGATATGATTTCAACTCATGGAGCTAAGGAGGTCATTTATGGTTTGATTGTAGTAAGCTCAGCCACTACTATGGTGATGTTTGACCCCATTGCGTTATCTCTAGTGCATATGTAAAAGATCATAAGATAACTATGCTTCCAATGTGGAAACCAGTCATAGTTAAGAACCCAGGAGGAGAAATGAAGGCAAACCGCATATGCCCAAGATTTAGTCTTGACATAAAGGGGGTAAAATTTGAAGCAAACCTTATTGTATTAGAGTTAGTGGACATTGATGTTATTCTTGGAATGGGATGGATGTCTACATGTAAAGGAGTGATCAAGTATGCCCAGCGTTCGGTGCTTCTAACCACACCATCAGGAGAAAGAATTGAGTATGAGGGTATTCAACCTTCACCTGAGGAATATGACAATGGGAATGATCTATTAGAAGGTGTGAACACTAAGGATAGTAAAGTGGACTGTGAGTTTCCAGATGATGGTGTAGAGGAACAAACACCCTTGGAGGAGCTCTATCCGACAGATGATTATACTTATGATAATTATCCAGTTAGGATCTTAGAAAGAGCCCAAGGAACTCTTATGGAAAGAGTGCTTGAAGTGTGCAGAAAGGCGATACCCATTGTGTTTAGCACTTGGGAGCAAGGGTTCAAAACTTCACCAGCGAAGTGTTCGCTCGTAGAGTGCGGATAGTCTGACGGTGCCAACGGCACGCTGTATAGAAAAAGACAAGGTTTCACAGAGTGCACTGGAGGCTGGTCATGCAGTGACCGGATGCTGGAGTACTGTGTCCAGTCAGTGGAGCACAGTGAAGGCCGCCCTCGATCTCTTGACCAGACATAGGTGACCGAACTCTGGCTGAACACTGTTTAGCATCCAGTTGTGTTGATGTGGTGGCGCATAGAGGAGATAGTAAGTGATCGGCCGATGGGCGAGTCTGGTCGATGGTGACCGAACACGTCCGGTCATGAGTGGAACCATACTAGAAATAACCAGACGCTGGGGTCCTACGTCCGGTCACTTCAAAGCAGCGTGTTCGGTCACAACTTAAATGTACTGATGACCATTGAGATTTGGTGATTAGTGTTTGGAGTAGGGGACACATGGCATGCATCGCGTGACTAGATGCTGGGGTCCTACGTTCGGTCACCCTAACTTTTCAGAGAACAGAGAGCTAACTGCTCTATTTCATGAGGGCTCCTATTTAAGCCCCATGGCCAGCTCACGCTCACTCTCTTGGCCATTTGCATTGACATAGCAACCTTGTGAGCTTAGCCAAATCCCTCCCACTCATCTCCATCATTGATTCATCATCTTTGTGAGATTGGGAGAGAATCCAAGTGCATTGCTTGAGTTATTGCATCTAGAGGCACATGATATTCGTGTTTTGCTATGGGATTCACTTGTTGCTCTTGGTGGTTGCCACCACCTAGATGGCTTGGAGTAGCGGAGCAGGATTGGCATGAGTCGGTGATTGTTCGTGGCTATCTCCGGTGATTGTGAGGGGACTTGTACCTTCCCCGGCAGAGCACCGAAAGGTAACCCTAGTGGATTGCTCATGTCATTGAGTTACCACACTTGTGGGTAGGTTCTTGTGGTATCCAATTGTGTGGATGAGGTTTGTGCAACACCTCTTAGATGTTGAACCACCAAGTGTTGGTCGACACAACGGGGACGTAGCATGTTGGCAAGCACATGAACCTCGGGAGAAATTTGGTTGTCTCTTGCCCTTTGGTATTCTCCTGGTGATTGAGTTATTATTCATCTTGTGATTGGTTCACTCCTCTACGCAGCGGTATAATCACCTTACTTACTCATTTACATACCTGCAAACTAGTGGTAGTAAGCTCTTTAGTGTAGCTAGAATTGAGAGCTTGCTTTGTAGCTTAAGTTCATCTAGTGGAGCTCTTTAGTGTAGCAAGTGTGAGAGCTCTTAGTGAGTGGTGACTTAGTAAATTATGTGTCTAGTGATCATAGTAACTAGAATTGTTAGATAGGTGGCTTGCAACCCTTGTAGAGCTAGAGCAAGTTTACTTTTTGCTATTTGTCATACTAATCAAATTGCTCTAGTTGGTCTATAGATTTTTAAATAGGCTATTCACCCCCTCTAGCCATATTAGGACCTTTCAAGTGGTATCAGAGCCATGGTCACTGTTTGATTGAAGGCTTAACAACCTCGGTGTCAAATTATGGCTCAAGTTGTGTTCAACCATGTGGGGGGGGGGCAAACCACCATTCTTTGATGGCACAAGCTATGATTATTGGAAAAGAAAGATGATGATGTATCTTGGTTCAATCAATGATCAAGTATGGGATGTGATTGGAAATGACTATGCTATCATTGATCCCGACAATCTCACCAACCAAGACAAGACCAACAAGCAATGCAATACAATGGCTCTCAACACCATATACAATGCCATTGATTTCAAGGTGTTTGAGCAAATCAAAGATTGTGAGAGAGCTAATGAGGTGTGGAAGAGATTGGAGGAAACATATGAGGGCACACCGGTGGTCAAGAGTGCCAAGTTGTATATTCTCAAGGACAAGTTGACAAGCTTGGGGGCTCCGAAGGACGTTGGCACCATTCCCTCTCACATCTGAATTCATGGGAATGGCGAGCTATGCTCTCACCACTTTCCATGAACTCCTAGATGACAAGGTTGAGAGCGATGGCTCTAGCATCAGCGATGTGGCACCTAGCCACCGTCCATCCTAGGAGTGCGCTATGGCAGACACTCTGGGACAGCTACCGGTGATAGCAGAGTCTTTGTAGACTCACACCCCTCTAGACCCGCGTGTGGGGGCCCTCATGCTCACACAATAGCACGCTGAGGAGCTACGACAACAGCGGTAGAACCAGCCACCACCTATGTCAGCGCGCTCGGTGTAGCACGTTGCGCCTCACTCTCGTGACCTGGCAGACGGTGCCCATGGTCGCGCCCACCAGGTCTAGCATGACATCATGAACGAGGGGAACAACCCCCCATAGTTCACTCAGCCTAGCTAGAACATTGCTACTGTGGCAATGCTTCTACGCGTTGTTCCTGAGCCCATCAACCCCTAGGAGCGAGTGATCTACCAGAACCTCTGAGCGTTGGTGGAAGCCACCGCCGTTCAATAGATGGAAAGCTCTACATCATGACTTTGACTCGTGGCCTCTCCCTGCTAGGGGAGTGGGGATGCACCAGATGGATCGCTCCATCCGTTCACCACTACAGTCGCCAAGCGCGACGCAGGAGGCCATGGCTACGTCGTGGTCCGACCGAGCGCCTGCTCCACACCAACCGCCGATACATGAATGGCTCGGTCCACACCAAGACGCTTGTAGCGTCATTAGTAACTAGCATTAGGCCCGACTTGATGATGATGTCCACCGGGCGGCAATGAGGGCAAGCGACACAGGCTCCGGCCGAACCATCGAGGGGAAGCTGCTTGGATACTGAAAGCATCTAGGCCCCTAGTTGGATTTCGGTGATTAATGTCAATACAAGATTACTATGACTAACATGTGTTTTGCAGAGGCAATTAAGTTAGGTCATGGTAATGGAGATCTATTGGGCAATCGAGGTTGTCATGCCCCTACGATGGAAATCGTTTCGGTTCTCAAAGGATGGACGACAAGGTTAAGGATAACTAGTTCTAAGTGTCAACTGGAGTTGGAGAGACACTTAGAGTAGTTTAGGACTTTGTTTTTCTTTTGGCCGTACTATGAAGGGGGGCATGAACGGGTAGCTTGACCTAGTTGAGTCTAGTAAGTTAGGTGTGGTGCACACTTGTTAAAACTAGCTCTAGGTAGCTCCTATGAATGCCTAAGATCCTTTGGAGCAAACTTCATTCACATATGTTCGAAAGATGGAAGTGAATGGAGGGTCAAACACTGACCGGACACTGGCTCCGGTGCGACCGGACGCTGGCCGCAGGGTCCGGTCAGTTCATTTGACTGAGGTGATCAAGTCTGGTGTGACCGGACACAGGAAGGTCATATGACCGAACGCTGAGGGCCAGCGTCCGGTCGACTCCAGTAAGGGTCCAGACTTGGGAAAGAGTGACCGGACGCGTCCGGTCAGTGGTGACTGGACCCTGAGTATCCAGCGTCCGGTCGTTTACAGTAAGCATCCAAGAGCGACCGGACGTGTCCGGTCGGTACTGACCGGACCCTGACAGCGTTCGGTCATCACTTGAAAACTGTTCGCGGGTTGAACTGACTGAAGCGTCCGGTCATAGCGATCGGAGCGTCCGGTCGTCCCGCAGAAGCTCATAACGGTTCATTTTTCAGGCTGGCTTATAAATAGAAGCTCCACTCGTGAGTGGAGCATCTTTTGCTCATTCCAACAGCTGAGAAACACGTTTGTGAGTGCCAAGAAGAGCAAGGTCCTAGTGAGGTGTTTGTGATTTGAGAATCCAAGAGAGTAGCCTCACTAGCAAATCAAGAGTAGCAAAGTGTGCATTCATCTTCTCATTAGGCTTCGCGTGGTCAAGTGAGAGTTCGTGCTTGTTACTCTTGGTGATCGCCATCACCTAGACGGCTTGGTGGTGATTGGGAGTTTGGTGTTCACCCGGCGGAGCTTGTGGGTGACCCAACTCAAGTTGTGAGCGGCTTTGGGTGATTCGCTGCGACGGAGTGTCGAAGAATCAACCTGTAGAGAGCACTTGATCCTTGCGTGGATCAAGGGGGAGCTACACCCTTGCGTGGGTGCTCCAACGAGGACTAGTGATGAGTGGCGACTCTCCGATACCTCGGCAAAACATCGCCGCGTTCCTTTCTCTCTCTATTTACTTTGAGCATTTACTTTGAGCAATTCAATACTTGTTTTTACATCCATAGAATTGTTTGCTAGAGTAAGTTTGGAACTTAGGTTGCGAGGTTGTTGTGCATTAGTTTGATATAAACACTTTTCTAGGCACAAGGGGTTAATTGGCCTATCTGTAGAATTTGATTATTGCAAGAGAATTTAGAATTAGCCCAATTCACCCCCCCTCTTGGGCATCTTGATCCTTTCAATTGGTATCAGAGCCTCGTGCTCACATTTTTAAGCTTAATCGCTTAGAGCAAGATGTCTCACGGGGATGGACCTCCTCCTATCTTTGAGGGAGATGATTTTCCATATTGGAAAATCCGCATGGCGGCTTACTTAGAAGCTCTAGATGTTGGAATTCTTAAAGCCGCCTCTCAAGGGTTCCCAGCACCTAGGAATGCTGCACAACTTCAAGGCGATGAAGTGAATTATGAAAAATGGAATGCAAAGGCTCGCAACACCATCTTTAGAGGCCTTTGCAAAGATGTGTTTAATCGTGTGAGGAACCACAAAGACGCCCATGCACTATGGTCGGACGTTTGTGCACTCCATGAGGGAACCAAGAGTGAGCGTGAGGAACGCTATCATCTTGTGATTAAAAAGCTAAATTCTTTTGAGATGTTTCCCAAAGAAAGTGCTAATGAGATGTATTCTCGATTAAATGTTCTTGTAGAGGAAGTCAATGGGCTTGGACTCACTCAAATGTCACCATCCGACGTTGTGAGAAAAATCTTGAGTGTCCTCCCCATTGACAAATATGGGCACATTGTGACCGTGTACATCAAGGTGATCTTTCCGCCACTACACCGACACAAATCTTGGGAAAGATCAATGCTCATGAGATGTACATGCACATCACACCACAAGATGGCTCATCCTCTACAAAGAAGAAAGAGAAGGACTTAGCATTCAAAGCTAGCCAAGACAAGGGCAAAGCAAGACTTGAGTATGAGAGCTCAAGTGATGAAGATGATGAAGAAAGCCTTGCCCTCATGGTGAAGAAGACCACCAAGATGCTAAAAAGGCTAAACAAGAGTGGCATCAAGTTTGATGGCAAGAAGAAGAAGTTCTTCACTAGCTCAAGAAGAAAGCCAATCTCCGAGATGGATTGCTACAATTGTGGCGAACTTGGTCATCTAGCTCATCAATGCACAAAGCCCAAGAAAGACAAGTTCAAGAACAAGGGCAAGAAAGATGATTCAAGTGATGAAGATGAAAAGAAGAAGAACAAGCCATACAAGAAGAGAGATGGCAAAAAGAGGGAGTTCTACAAGAAGAAGAAGAGTGGTAAGGCCTATATTGTCGGTGATTGGCTCACGGACATTGATTCATCAAGTGGATCATCCGATGATGATAGTGACAATGAAAAGGTGGCCGCCATTGCTATTGATCTTGCATCTTCACCGCCACCATCGCCATCATCCTCTACACACCTATGCCTTATGGCCAAAGGTGAATGCAAGGTAACTAAGAGTGATGATAGTAGTGATGATGAACATGCTAGTGATGATGATAGTGATAGCGATGATGATGACTCACCTACATATGATGATCTTGTCAAAATACTAAGAAAATATACTAAGATCATTAGAAAAAGTAGAGCTACAAATGAAAAACTTGATGCTAAAAATGATTCACTCTTAGCTAAGTGTGATACATTAGAAAAGGCTAATGATGAGCTCAAGGAAACAAATGATTCTATATCATCCAAACTCAAGGAGCTCAAATCTTCTAAGAAAGAGCTTAAAGATAAAAATGATAAACTTGAGTGGGTGCACAATGAGCTTATCACTAGTCACAATAAGCTAAAAGATGAATATACAACTCTAAAGATCAATTATGATACCCTTATTATTGCATAAGAATTCTTACCAAATGAGCCACATGATGCTACTAACCATGTTGTTAAGATTGATATAGCTACCTCATGTGATGATTTAAGTGATGAAAGCATTGAGCATGGATCTAGTAGCAAGGGCAAGCAAGTGGTTGAGTGCAATGACTATGATGAGTATGTCAAGCTCAAGAGTGAAAATGAGAAGCTCATGAAAGATCTTGAAGAGATGAAAAGTCACAACACCATTGTGCTAGAAACTCTTGATCATGACAAAGAGGTGATCCTTGAGAATGAGAAGTTAAAAGAAGAAATCAAGAAACTCAAGGAGGAGAAGAACAATGATATTCTCAAGGAAGAGAACAAGAAGCTTAAGATGGAGAAAAAGCATCTCAAGGTGGGATTGAGCAAGTTTGCTAGAGGCAAGCATCTCCAAAGTGAGCTACTCATGAATACCGTCATGAAGATGGATAGAAGTGGCATTGGATATATGGCAAGTGTAGAGAAGAAGAAGGCTCAAGCTCAACACCAACAATCAGAGCCAAAGCCAAAGCCAAAGAGATGTTTTGAGTGTGGACAAGAAGGCCACTTTGCTCATGAGTGTCAAACTCCACCACCACAACCCTTGCCCAAGCATGCTAGACCCTTTGCTTTCAATGCTCACTACATGCTTAGAAAAGATTCGAGTGGAAAGATGAAAGTCATGTTCTTAGGTCCCCCCAACAAGAGTAGGCCTAAGAAAATTTGGGTGGCTAAGTCACTTGTTGAGAAGGTGAAGGGCCCTCAACAAGCTTGGATCCCTAAAGCTTGAATCTCTTGTGTGTAGGTGAACTACAAGACCGGTGGAAGTCATTGGGTTATTGATAGTGGTTGCACTCAACATATGACCGATGATCCTCGTATGTTCACCTCACTAGATGAAGAGGTAGATGGACAAGAGAAAATAACATTTGGAGATAATTCAAAGGGCAAGGTCAAAGGATTGGGCAAAGTGGCAATATCAAATGATCATTTCATCTCCAATGTGCTCTATGTTGCTTCATTAAGTTTCAACTTGCTATCTGTTGGACAATAGTGTGATCTTGGCTTCCAATGCTTGTTCATCGAGAAGGAGGTGGTTGTATCTAAGGTAGATGACAATCAAGTGATATTCAATGGATTTAGATACAACAATTTATATCTAGTTGACTTTACCTCCGAAGATGCAAACTTGAAGACTTGCCTATTCACCAAAACAACACTTGGGTGGCTATGGCATAGAAGGCTTGCTCATGTTGGGATGAGCTCACTCAAGAAGCTTATGAAGAATGATTTGGTGAGAGGATTGAAGGATGTGAAGTTTGAGAAGGACAAGCTTTGTAGTGCATGTCAAGCCGGCAAGCAAGTTGCAAACACTCATCCAACCAAAGCTTTCATGTCAACCACAAGAGTGCTAGAACTCCTACACATGGATTTATTTGGACCAACAACATACAAGAGTTTGGGAGGAAATCTCTATTGTCTTGTGATTGTGGATGACTATTCAAGATATACATGGGTGTTTTTCCTTCATGACAAATTCGAAGTTGCATCTTGTTTCAAGAAGTTTGCCAAGAGAGCTCAAAATGAATTTGAAGTGAAGCTCAAGAAGATAAGAAGTGACAATGGCAAAGAGTTTGACAACACAAACATAGAAGCTTATTGTGATGAAGTTGGAATCAAACATGAAGTCTCCGCAACTTATGCTCCTCAACAAAATGGTGTAGTTGAGAGGAAGAACCGGACTTTGATCACTCTTGCAAGGACAATGCTAGATGAGTACAACACCCCCGAAGCTCTATGGGCGGAAGCAATCAACACCGCATGTTATGCATCCAACCGCCTATTTCTTCAAAAGTTCCTTGTCAAGACACCGTATGAGTTGCTCAATGGGAAGAAGCCGGACGTCTCCTTCTTTAGGGTGTTTGGTTGCAAGTGCTACATCTACAAGAAGCGGCAACACCTAGGGAAGTTTCAAAGGCGTTGTGATATAGGTTTTCTTGTTGGTTACTCATTGAAGTCCAAAGCATATAGAGTATTTAATCATGCCACCGGCTTGGTTGAAGAAACATATGATGTGGAATTTGATGAATCTAACAGCTCCCAAGGAGCACATGAGAATCTTGATGATGTAGGTGATGAACCATTGAGGGAGGCTATGAAGAATATCCCAGTGGGAGACATCAAGCCAAAAGATGATGAAGATGATTTACAAGTCATTAACCAACCTTCTTCATCAAATGTACCACAAGACGGTGAAAAAGATGGGAGAGTACAAAATGAAGATACTCATATCTCCCATGAGCAAATGGTGGTACAAGCACAAGATGTTGATGCTCCACAACCTCCTCCTCAAGTGGTCAATAGAAGAAATACACCTCTCCTACAAGATCATCCACAAGATCTCATCATAGGGAGTCCAACAAAGGGGGTGATGACTCGATCTCAAAAACTTACTTCATTTATTGCTCATCACTCTTTTGTCTCTTGCTATGAGCCTACCAAGGTAGAATAAGCTCTTAAAGATCCGGATTGGATAAATGCCATGCATGAAGAGTTGAACAACTTCACTCGCAATGAAGTTTGGAATCTTGAAGAGCGACCAAAAGGTGCAAGAGTCATTGGAACAAAGTGGGTGTTCCGCAACAAGCAAGATGATCAAGGTGTTGTCGTGAGGAACAAGGCAAGACTAGTTGCAAAGGGGTTCTCTCAAGTTGAAGGTTTAGATTTTGGAGAAACCTTTGCACCGGTTGCAAGATTAGAAGCCATCCGTATCCTTCTTGCATATGCATCACATCATGAAATGAAATTATATCAAATGGATGTGAAAAGTGCTTTTTAAATGGTTTTATTAATGAACTAGTCTATGTTGATCAACCTCCCGGGTTTGAAGACCCTAGATATCCTAATCATGTTTATAGGTTGTCCAAGGCACTATATGGGCTTAAGCAAGCCCCAAGAGCTTGGTATGAGCGCCTTCAGGATTTCCTTATTGAGAAGGGCTTTACCATTGGGAAGGTCGACACCACACTATTCACCAAGAAGCTTGATGGGCATATCTTCATTTGTCAAGTATATGTTGATGATATCATCTTTGGATCATCAAATGAAGACTCATGCAAAGAATTTGGTGAATTGATGTCTAAGGAGTTCGAGATGTCAATGATTGGTGAGCTTACATTCTTTCTTGGTTTTCAAGTCAAGCAAATGAAAGAAGGCATCTTCATCTCTTAAGAGAAATACACAAAAGATCTTCTCAAGAGATTCAAGATGGATGAATGTAAGCCAATCAAGACCCCAATGCCTACCAATGGACATCTCGACCTAGATGAGGGAGGTAACTCGGTTGATCAAACTCTCTACCGTTCTATGATTGGTAGCTTGTTATATTTAACCACATCTAGGCCCGACATCATGTTTAGTGTGTGTATGTGTGCTAGATTTCAAGCTAGTCCTAAGAAAACACATTTAATTGCCATAAAAAGAATCCTTAGGTATCTTAAGCACACACCAAGCATTGGCCTTTGGTATCCCAAAGGAGCTTTATTTGAGTTAATTGGCTATTCCAATTTGGACTACGCCGGATGCAAAGTTGATAGAAAGAGCACATCCGGAGGGTGCCATTTGCTTGGTAGATCACTTGTGTCTTGGTCCTCCAAGAAACAAAATAGTGTGGCTTTGTCCACCGCCGAAGCGGAATACATTGCCGCGGGTGCTTGTTGTGCACAAATATTATACATGAAACAAACTTTACTAGACTATAGAGTAGTTTTAGAGAAAGTACCTCTTTTGTGCGACAATGAAAGTGCGGTAAAACTTGCAAATAATCCGGTTCAACACTCTCGCACCAAGCATATAGATATCCGCCATCACTTTCTAAGAGATCATGTAGCTAAAAATGATATATCACTAGAAGGTGTAAGATCCAAAGATCAATTAGCGGATATCTTCACTAAACCGCTAGATGAGGCTACATTTTGTAGATTGCGGAACGAGCTCAATGTACTTGATTTTAGTAACTTCACTAAAAATTGAGCTAGTGTTGTCCCTTGCATTCATTGTAATATACAACATGTTTAATTTGTGGCAATGCATATAGGGCTTGTCTAACATGGTTAAGATAACCGCCGAAAAGCATGTGAAGAAGCTTAACCTTGGATCAAACTTGACAAGCAACTAGATTTACTTACAAGTATTACATATGCATGAATGTTGTGTTTGTTGTTTTGTTCCATTTGCCCTCTTGTTGCCTATTTTCTTAAAAAGAATTATAGCCTAAGGCAAATATGAGGGTTTGAGAGAGGTCACTCACATCAGTCCCAATTGGTGTTTATTTGGATCTTATTCAAGTTGGGACTTGATTGGAAACAGGCAGCGCGAAGGAAGGTTGAAGGTTTGCTGGAAGAGGTGCATCGGACGCTGCACCGGACGCTGTTGTCCAGCGTTCGGTCAGTTCACAGGAGGTGAACTGCTACTGAAGGAGTGACCGGACACTGCGTCTGTGCGTCCGGTCAGAAAGGGTTCAGCGTCCGGTCGATCGAAGGATGATCAAGTTGTACTGACCGGACCATGCCTGCGTCTGGTCATGGACCACTGGATGCGTCCGGTCACGATTCCAGAGGATTTGGACCTCTCTGGAATCGACCGGACGCTGGGTGGTAGCGTCCGGTCGCTACCACCGGAGCGTCCAGTCAGTGGATCTCGCGCGTCTTCAGGACTCTTTTCGGTTTCCTTTTCTGTGGCGTTTGGGGGATTATTTATCCAAGCCGTGTTCCTCTTCCTTGACCTAACCAGCGCCGCCGTGCCCTAGCCCGAGCAGCCTCGCCGAGTCGCTACCGTCCCTCGCGCCACCGCGCTCGGCCCCCCTCACCAGCCATGCGCCACCTCCTGCGCCTCCTTCGCTCGACAGCCGCCACGCGCCGTCGTCCCGCGCGCCACCGTGCTCAGCCCCCTCGCCAGCCAAGCGCCGCCGAGCTCCAGCCCTGCCTCGCCTCTACAGCACCGCGCCGGCCACCTCATGCCCAAGCTCACCGCTCCACCGTCACCAAGGCGGCCGATCTTCACACCGGAGTGACCTTGCCCTATCCTCCCATTGATTGGTAAGGCAAGTTTTGTGTTTCAATCTTGATCTCCAATTGTGACCTAGATCAAATTCAAAATACACTGATTCCCCATTGCATTCAGGGCGTTTGACCTAACCCTAGCCAATTCCAAGATCCCCCACGTGACATCTTATCTATTCTCGGATCGCTGATCGTCAGGTAGAAAGCCACTCGATTCAAGTTTGCATCTAAAATTGCTTTCTCTATTAGGATTTCGCATCTATTAGATATATGGTATTTATTTGTATATCCATCTATTCTATCGTGTAGCGAGTCGGTTCTGTTGTGTTTCGTCTGGCAGTTGGCAGTCAACTCAGAGCCAAGCTCGCGAGTAAGGATCGAGGCCAAGCCTCGAAAGCGGCAGTTTGACAGTTGATCTTCATCAGCGGCAGTTCACCATCTTGTCAGTTCAGATGGCTCGCACCAAGAATGTTGGTGGTGGCCCAGGTGATGATGATCGGAGGCCCCCGCCTCGTCAGCCAGCCGGATCTAAGGGCAAGTCAACCAAGCAGGTAACATCCAAGAAGCAGAAGTACCCCGACGCAGAGACAGCGAGAGCTGTAGCTGTTGCAGAGGCTGCAGAGCGTGCCGAGAGAGGTGGCACCCGCAGCGGAGTTGTCATTATAGATCAGCCAGTTTCACCCACAGTCAGAGCTGCAATTGAGAATGTTGAGCGTCGTCACGGTAGTCCAGCTGGGACTGCTATGCTTGCAGGACGACGGGTTGCCATTGAGGAGGATCCATCAGCACAGCAGCAGCCCCCACCAGCAGAGCCTCAGCTAGCCCAGGAGACTCAAGAGAGTCAGGAGACCGAGCCGGCACCTCAGCTACGCCGCTCGAGTCGTACCAGTGCTGCAGTTCCACCGAGGCCAGTTACACAGCGTAGGGGTTCACGCCCTCCGCCCAGACCATAGGGTCCGCCTCTAGTGGTACACCTCGACTTGAGGGTCGCTACAGCCAGGCAGGTTCAGCAGCTGCGGTTTGTTGAGTTTGAGGTTTGGTTTCCTCTGAGGAGGGATGAGAGAGCAGCTGAGGGGTTCTACACACCACTGCAGGAGGATTTCTACAATGCATATCTTAACAGTGGGGCAGTGTTCAGATCTCAGAGGGTCTATCAGATAGAGTCTATTGTGGCAGCAGCCGGAGAGAGCATTCGACCATACTTGTCATATTTGCCAGGACTGTCAGATCTGATTGGATGGACAGGGATATATGTACCTTCTTGGGTCCGTCAGTTTTATGCCTCACTCTTCATCGATCCACATCACAGATTCATTCACTTTGCTTTCAGAGGCAAAGACTATAGAGTGACGAGTAGCAGGGCCAGAGAGATACTGAGGCTATAGGAGCAGCCTATAAAGATGCATGAGGTCTGTTATGGACAGCAGGGACCTCCCAGGCGTCCCCATGGAGGGTTGGTGCCCCCTACAGATTTAGTGCGCCATTGCTTCAAGGAGCCCTTTGGTGAGGGGTCGAGCAGGAACCCCAGTGACTTGACTCCTACAGCGAGAGTACTAGAGGCCATTATCAGGAGGACACTGCTTCCCAGGTTGGGATACAGGGAGGGCCTGACTCGCTTACAGCTCTGGCTTCTCAATGCCATTATGCAGAGGACAGTATTTGACATCTGGGACCTCCTTCTTTCAGAGATGGAGGATACTATAGCTGAGGGATTCAAGGGTCGCAGGCAGCTTCCCTATGCTCACTGGATCACGTTCCTCATCCGCAGAACAGTGCTTGATAAGCCCCCTGGTATGATGGATGAGTATACAGGTGCCACCACAGAGTTCCCGGCTTACAACCTATCATAGAGGATCAGACACGCCACTCCTCAGGCACCCAGTCAGCCTAGCCGTCGCCCCAACGTGCCAGAGTCTGCAGCTCAGCAGGATGAGATCATCAGAGGGATTGCAGCCACTAAGGAGGAGGAGCTAGAGGCACAGCAGGAGGTGAGTGAGTACAGTGACAGCTCTGACGACGACTACCAGCCTATACCTCAGATGCCTCCACGCAGACATGATGCAGAGGCAGGTAGCTCCAGTTCTACTCCACCTGCTCCACAAACAGACCCTGCTCTCATTGCTATTCTTGAGCGGATGCAGCAGGATCAGACACGACAGGAACAGGAGACAGCTACCAACTTCGCACAGTTTTAGGCTCGTCAGGACGAGTTTCAGCGGCAGCAGTAGCTTCTTCAGCACCAGTAGTTACTTATGCAGCAGTAGCTCATGGGATTCATGCAGCATGTAGTGACAGCCATTAGGATCCCACTACCACAGACTTCGCCCCAGCTTGCACAGCTGCCTACCACTTCGACGACTCCAGCAGTTCAGCCCATCGGGCTTCAGAGTCAGGGACAGCCTCCAGCTCAGTTTCCTTCACCTCCTATACAGGTGTCCCAGTGGTTAGCCTCACCTAGTGTAGCCCCGCAGTTCAGTCCTTATCACACGGGTTTCTCACCAGAGCAGACTTCCTCGCTATTCATGCCTGAGTCGTCAGTCTCTAGGAGTCTTGGAGCATCATTCAGTGAGTTAACCGGCATGCCTACTCCGCCTCACATGCATACTATCGGTCCATCTACAGTAGCTCCAGCTATCATGACTACTCAGAGGCTCCCCTCATCTGTCGCCTCGTCAGATCCTATGACAGACATACTTGCAGCTTCACAGGCAGCACCAGCCCCAGCTCAGACCCAGACCGCTTCAGTGACACTTCCTGCTTCAAAGGGTCAGTCAGTTCAGAGCTCAGGGTCAGATGATGATGGCGCCCAGTTCCATCTTGCTCCACGTACTTCAGTGCCCGACTCGTCTACTGCAGCCCCGCCGTCCGACCCTTAGGTTTTGGTGTTTGACACCAAAGGGGGAGAGGGTTTGAGTATGTAGACTTAGGGGGAGCGAGTTTTAGGGGGAGCTAGTTATCTAGTATTAGCTTATTATATACATTTGGAGTCTTATTTGTGTGATACACTATTACTTATGCATTCGTGTGTTTACTTTCATGCATACTATTATATATATGTGATAGTGCTATCTACGTGATTGTGATAGTTGACATGTGTAACTTCTACTTTGCTTTATCTATATGTCATATCACTTGTGTAATGCTCAGTTGCTTTTGCTTCCGCGTTTATACTTTGAAGCAAATGAGCTTTGTTATTTGTACTCATGCTTAATTCATATCCTTTGAGTACATTGTGTTGGCTTGGGTCATATAAGCTTGACTAACTCTTTTGTTCTTATTGACAAAAGCTTATATGAACCAAGCCCGTCAAAAACCTCACTCCATAACATACTCGAGGTGGTATTGTCATCAATCACCAAAAAGGGGGAGATTGAAAGCATCTAGGCCCCTAGTTGGATTTCGGTGATTAATGTCAATACAAGATTACTATGACTAACGTGTGTTTTGCAGAGGCAATTAAGTTAGGTCATGGTAATGGAGATCTATTGGGCAATCGAGGTTGTCATGCCCCTACGATGGAAATTGTTTCAGTTCTCAAAGGACGGACGACAAGGTTAAGGATAACTAGTTCTAAGTGTCAACTGGAGTTGGAGAGACACTTAGAGTAGTTTAGGACTTTGTTTTTCCTTTGGCCGTACTATGAAGGGGGGCATGAACGGGTAGCTTGACCTAGTTGAGTCTAGTAAGTTAGGTGTGGTGCACACTTGTTAAAACTAGCTCTAGATAGCTCCTATGAATGCCTAAGATCCTTTGGAGCAAACTTCATTCACATATGTTCGAAAGATGGAAGTGAATGGAGGGTCAAACACTGACCGGACGCTGGCTCCGGTGCGACCGGACGCTGGCCGCAAGGTCCGGTCAGTTCATTTGACTGAGGTGATCAAGTCTGGTGTGACCGGACGCTGGAAGGTCATATGACCGGACGCTGAGGGCCAGCGTCCGGTCGACTCCAGTAAGGGTCCAGACTTGGGAAAGAGTGACCGGACGTGTCCGGTCAGTGGTGACCGGACCCTGAGTATCTAGCGTCTGGTCGTTTACAGTAAGCATCCAAGAGCGACCGGACGTGTCCGGTCGGTACTGACCGGACCCTGACAGCGTCCGGTCATCACTTAAAAACTGTTCGTGGGTTGAACTGACCGGAGCGTCCAGTCATAGCGATCGGAGCGTCCGGTCGTCCCGCAGAAGCTCATAATGGTTCGTTTTTCAGGCTGGCTTATAAATAGAAGCTCCACTCGTGAGTGGAGCATCTTTTGCTCATTCCAACAGCTGAGAAACACGTTTGTGAGTGCCAAGAAGAGCAAGGTCCTAGTGAGGTGTTTGTGATTTGAGAATCCAAGAGAGTAGCCTCACTAGCAAATCAAGAGTAGCAAAGTGTGCATCCATCTTCTCATTAGGCTTCGCGTGGTCAAGTGAGAGTTCGTGCTTGTTACTCTTGGTGATCGCCATCACCTAGATGGCTTGGTGGTGATTGGGAGTTTGGTGTTCACCCGGCGGAGCTTGTGGGTGACCCAACTCAAGTTGTGAGCGGCTTTGGGTGATTCGCCACGATGGAGTGTCGAAGAATCAACCCGTAGAGAGCACTTGATCCTTGCGCGGATCAAGGGGGAGCTACACCCTTGCGCGGGTGCTCCAACGAGGACTAGTGGGGAGTGGCGACTCTCCGATACCTCGGCAAAACATCGCCGCGTTCCTTTCTCTCTCTATTTACTTTGAGCATTTACTTTGAGCAATTCAATACTTGTTTTTACATCCATAGAATTGTTTGCTAGAGTAAGTTTGGAACTTAGGTTGCGAGGTTGTTGTGCATTAGTTTGATATAAACACTTTTCTAGGCACAAGGGGTTAATTGGGCTATCCGTAGGATTTGATTATTGCAAGAGAATTTAGAATTAGCCCAATTCACCCCCCCTCTTGGGCATCTTGATCCTTTCAGATACATTGTGTCCAAGCATGGCATCGAGGCCAACCCTGAAAAGATCATGGCCATCTCCACCATGGGCCCTATACGCAATGTCAAGGGCATTCAAAGGCTCACCGATTGTCTGGCTACCCTGAGCCGATTCATCTCCTGGCTCAGGGAATGGGGGATGCCACTCAACAAGCTCCTCAAAAAGATAGATGTCTTTGTCTAGACTAAGGAAGCTTAGCAGGATCTAGAGAGCCTCAAAGCATCACTAATGTTGGCCCCAATCCTCATCGCTCCTGAACGGGGAGAACCCCTCCACCTCTATGTCACGGCAAGCAACCATGTGCTGAGCGCCACCCTGGTCGTCGAAAGGGAGGAGCTAGGAAACCACCTTAAGGTCTAGCGGCCCATATACTTCATCAGGGAGGTACTCAACGACCCCAAGGTCTGGTACCCCCAGGTGCAAAAACTCCTATATGCCATGCTGATGGTGACCCGGAAGCTCCTACACTACTTCACCGACCACAAAGTCATGGTCGTCACTTCATACCCGCTCAGGGACATCATCCGAAATTGTGATGCCGTGGGATAGATCTCCAAGTGGGCACTCAAACTCATGGGCCACAACATTAGGTATATCCCCTGTACCACTATTAAATCTCAGGCTCTCGTGGATTTTGTCACCGAATGGACGGAGGTGCAGCTACCGACCCCAAACGTCACCCACGTGTATTGGACAATGTACTTCGATGGGTCCGTAATGGCACCCGGCTCAGGGGCTAGAGTGGTTTTGATCTCCCCGAATGGGAGTAGGCTCTGCTATGCCATCCGCCTCCATTTCTTAGCCTCAAATAATGCCACGGATTATGAGGCCCTCATTAATGGGCTACGCGCCATCGAGCTCGGCGCTACGCAACTCTACGTCCTCGGCAACTCGGAGTTGGTCATTGACCAAGTCATGAAGGAGTCCTCCTACAAAAGCCCCCTCATGCTAGCATACTGCCATGAGGTGCGTAAGCTTGAGGACAAATTCTAGGGGATCGAGCTGCATCACGTCCCCCGAAAGAACAACGATGCCACCAATTTTCTCGCAAAATTGACCGCCAAGCGAGATCCGTCTTCGAGCGGGATCTTCATCAACAATCTCCACGAGCCGTTCGCTCGCATCCTGGAAGGTCCGATCTAGACACACCCCAATGCCAAGCCGGCACCTAGGGGCTCTGACCCCAATGCCAAGTTAGCGCTCGGGGGTTCCGACCCCAGTGCCTCTGTGATCATGTCGCCTGCTGACGTCACCATGTTGGCACTCGATCAAACCAACTGGCGAGCACCGCTACTCACCTACCTCCTTGAGGAGCTTCTCCCACCTGGAAGGACTAAAGCCTGATGGATCCCTAAACGCACCAAGACCATCATCGTGCTCGGTGATGAACTCTACAAACGGAGTCCATCAGGGGTGCTCATGAAGTGCATCCCTACCAACCAGGGGAAGCAACTCCTCCTTGAGGTCCATGTTGGGATCTATGGACATTACACGGCCCTAAGGTTGCTGGTCAGAAAAGCCTTTCACCAAGGTTTTTACTAGCCCACCGCACTACGAGAAGCAGAGGAGGTCATCCACAGGTGTGAGGGATGCCAATTCTATGCTCGGCAAACTCATTTGCCGGCACAGGAGCTTCAAACCATCCCCATCACCTGGCCATTCATGGTCTAGGGCCTCGACATGGTAGGACCCCTCAAAAAGGGCATAGGCGGCTTCACTCACCTACTCGTAGCGGTCGACAAGTTCACCAAGTGGATAGAGGCCAAGCCCATCACCAACATCCGCTCAGAAGAGGCTGTCAAATTCTTCCTCAACATCATCTACCGGTTCGGCGTTCCTAACTGCATCATCATTGACCACGGGACTAACTTCATCAAGAAGAAGTCCCTAGACTTTAGTGATGGATATGGCATCAGGATCGACTGGGCCTCGGTCGGATATCCACATACTAACGGTTAGGTTGAACATGCCAATGGCATGGTCCTCTAAGGACTTAAAACGTGCATCTTTGACCGACTCAACAAGTAAGCCGAGCGATGAGTTGCAGAGATCCTAGCGATCCTCTAGAGCCTGAGAATGACCCCGCACCGATCCACAGGGTTCACACCCTTCTTCCTGGCCTACGGAGCTGAAGCAGTGCTGCCCTCCGACCTCGACCATGGCACCCCAAGAGTGAAGGCTTTCGACCGTGACCGAGCCGTGGAGGCTTAGCAAGACACAGTCGACCTACTCGAAGAGGCCTGCGAGACGACCGTCATCCACTCTGTTTGCTACCAGCAAACTCTCCGTAGGTACCACGAAAGGAAGATCAGGGGAAGGATCCTCGAAGTCGGTGATCTCGTACTCCAGAGGACCCAATCAATGAAGGAGAAACACAAACTCTCTCCACCATGGGAAGGACCCTATATAGTGACTGAGGTGATCCGATCGGGCGCCTACCGACTGAACGATGACAATTGCAACGTTCTCACCAACACTCGGAACATTGAACAGCTACATCATTTTTCTCCTAAATTCGGTCTTACCGCTTTTATTCAACACTTGCTCCTATAAAGTACCCCAACCTAAACACTTTTAGCCCGGGTAGCTCGGGGGCTCCATGTGGGTATAGTACTAAATACTACCTCTCTTTTTTACTATCACATGGTAAAAACTTTTTGCCTGAACGAAAGCACATTCCATTTCTTTGATTACCCTACGTGACTTTGTTTTTACTCTCGACCAAGCGCAACCCGCCACGACCTACGGTTACGAGCAGCCGAGCCTCGCGGGCCATGCTCAGGTTCTTAAAAGTTGAAGCCTACGGAACGAACAGGCAGGTGCAAAAAAGAAAAAATAAAAACAAAGTTATGCTACCACTACATATTCACTTATGAGAAAATTTTGAATTTCAAATATGAGAAAATTCATGAGATTTTTTCTTGGATAGATAGATTCAAATGAAAAAGTTGTCAACTACAAAGTTGAATAACTTTTAGAGATCTATAACTTTTGTTTTGATCGCTTCTCTATACGGGATCCTTGACTATCACTACATATTCACTTATGACTATGGAGCATTTGGATCATTTGGTATTACCTCCTATCAAATCTTGTGAATCAAATATTTCGGCATCAAAATGACTTCAAATGTTGTGAACTAAAAAGTTGCATAACTTTTTGAAATCTACAATTTTATTTGGATTGTTTATCCATCGGAGATCCTTTACTACCACTGCATAACTTTTTCAATTTTAGTTAATTTTGCTAATATTTTAAGTGTGAATGCAAAATTTTTAATTTTAGGTTTAGCTCGTGGGCCTGGATATATATCTAGCCACACTAATTCTACAATAATGATTTATTTCCAACTAATTTTAGTAAGTTTCACAAAAAATAATTTGTGAATGTGCAGTTTTGATTTTAGAGTCTAGTTTTTGATGTAGGGTCCATATTTAAATCTATCATCAAGAGCGAACCTATATGTATGGCTGCACACCAATGTAAAAAACAATGCTAAAAGTTAAATTTTCACCATATTTATACCCCGTGTCTATGGATGGGAGTGGATTGGGTACATGACTCGAGCCATAAAAATAGGACCAATGGGTCATAGGGGCCGACCCTAAATTCTAAAATGGATCAATATGGCTAGAACCTATTGACCCAATGAGTGCACTCATCATATTAATAATCTTTTTCTTTAAATTATTGGTGCTCTTAATTTTTTTTCAAATAAATACATTTGATTATAACTTGTAAGATTGTCCGTGCTTCCAAGTACAGTGAGGAATATCATATTTTGGAAGTGAAAATTGATAAAATTAAAATCATGGTTCACTTGCAAACTTATTTAATTTGGTGCATTGCTGATAATCTTAATATATTATTATGATATTTTTTTAATCTTGTATCTTATGTTTTCAAAAAGTGTCGATACTATGCAATTATAGATATATCAAATTTGAAATATATCAAAATAAGTAAATTACAGAAACATTATTAATAAATGTGTAAATATTTATCAAGATATAATAAATTGAAATATATAAAAAAATATTTCGGTAGCTACTTAGGTAGGAAGAGAAGCTATTTATCAACAACTTAGCGGTGGGAACATTTGGTTATTAAGGAAGAATTAAAGTTTCAAGGTACTCTAATATTGTATTTATTTTTAATGGTTATAAGAAAAAACAGGGATACTCCAGAAAAAATATAAAAATAAAAAAAATCATGGAGCGGGGAGATACTTCCACACCCACAAAAGAGAAAAAAAAACGGAAAAAATGGAACGGGCAAAGACCAGGACGTATGAAAAATGGGAACGGAATGAAACTGGGCCCGGGGAAAGAAAAAAGAAGGAAATAGTTTTTATAAAAGAAAAATCGTCTATCCAGAACCCCAAATAGAACGAGAGATTCCAATTTCCAACTTACAGCGCGCGCCTGTTCTCCTTTCCCTCCCGGCGCCGCTGCAAATACCGCTCAACCCGATCTCGCGATGCGCCGCCAGAGCTGCTTCATCGTCCGCCCTTGCCTCGGTGCCTAGGTCATGGAAGCACGGTTGACCTCCACCGGCCTTGCCGACCCCATCTCTGGCCACCCTAGCTCCTTTCCAGACCCCACCGGAGATCCACCGCCTGCGGCGGTGCCCCCCTTCTTCTATCCACCAGTGTTGTTCTAGGCCTCGGCCTTTGAACACCAGGCTACTACTCTAGCTACCGAAAGCACGATGATACTAAATGAAGGGAACACGAAGGATGAAAAGAGATATATATATTTATTGATCACGAAGACAATGGTCCTGTTCCCCCTTTACAAAGCTCACCCAGGGGGCTATTTATATATGACCATATCTTTTACAAGGACCAAAATACCCCCCCATAATTGCTACGATGTCTGGGTATATTCTTCCTCCCGGGGGCAGCCTCCGGTCCAACTGCATCCGGCCTCCCTTGGAAAACGCCTTCCTTAGGCAGGCCCATGGAGACTGACCGCCGGCCCCCTCTGGCAAAGTGGCGAAATGACGAAACCCTGCAATTAGACGATTCACCCCCACATCGGTTAGCTATGGACTTGCCGAAAGGTTCCTCTTGACCCTGTACCGTGCTCACAATAGCATGCAGATGAAAACTGCCGACACGTTTCGCCACAAGTTTCGCCATCTTACCCCTTGGAATGGCGGGCGAAACCAAGGGTGGAAGGTCTCCGTGCCCTCACCCTCGAATCCCGGGTGAAGATTATTAAAGTCTATTGCCATACGTTTCGCTGATTGCCGATAAGATCCCCATAGCGAAACGTTGGCCGAAACCCTCAATGCCCTTTGGGCACGGATCAGACAGGTTTGACACTTGGCATTCGTCGTCCCTTTCGCCAATGGCCTTTTCACTTCCTGCGCGCGAAATGTTTGGTCGGTTAGCGTGAACATGTGGGGGCCTAGACCTTATGGCCTCCCCCAATAGTAGCACCTCGGTGATCCCTCTCGCCGCTCGTTTCGAAAGGGACTGCCGCGTTTTCACCAAACGTTTCGACAATCGACTCCTTCCCCCAAGGTGCGAAACGCTTCGCCGACTATATTTGTGTTTTTTTTTCTTTTGCTATTATTATTTTTGTAGAACATTATTTTATTATTTTTTGGAAAGGTGGCTGATTACACTTAATTTTTTTTTTCGAATCGGCGCGACGCGCGAGGCAACGGCCAGCTGCAGTGCCTCTTGGTTTTTGTGTCGCGACCATTGGCATTCCGCTGGGCAGCTATATAAAGCCCCCCCCCCCCCCCCCCCCCCGCGCACGCTAGCTCACATTGCGCTTCCTCAGTCAGGGCCCACATTTGCTCGAAATCCTCCTGAGGCTTTTGGCTTGCGTTTCGCATCCTGCCGGGATCCAGAGCTTTCGCTTCCTCTTTCGACAAGGTAAGGTCTCTCTTCTTTCTATTGTGCTTTCGTAATTGCTTTTACTATTGTCGTTTGCTTTTATTTTTCTTTATTTCCATACTTTGGTTTCGTTCTGAGTTTTCGCGATCTCTTTAGATGGCTAACACGGTAGTGGTTTCTTCGCCCTCCGGCTCATCCAGTGGAAATGAGAAGAACTTGGGAAGTTCGAGTCTGAAAGACTACTGACAGGGCGGCTAGCAGTTCTTCTGATTCATCGGTTTCGACCAGTGCTGGCAGCTCTGGTTCTTCTCGTGGAAAGCTTACTAACCTTCAGGATGCGGTTTCAGGTAGCACCGAAAACGTCTTGCCAATTGCAGAAGAGGGACCACAAGCGTCGTCTGATTCGGCGCAAGTGTATTATAGAGTCTTGTTGGAATCCGTGGTGACCATCGAGTTCACGATCTTAGAGCTGGCTTATACCCGGTCCAGCTCGTTACCATGTGCCTGCGCTCCCACAGGCCCCAGGTCCACCGGAGCTACAACATATAAGGTTTTTGGGCCTTACTCAACCCAAAAGACTAGCCTGATAGGTGAGGGTTCTTCCGTTACTACACGAGCCCCCACCATCGCTACACGATGTGGGACTAAACCCCAACAATCTCCCCCTTAGTCACACATCGAGGTGATGCTCGAGATTTTTATCGGGTTTAGTTTTTTTTTACCATGGGCTCACGATACCAATTATTGGAACCGGTGGTGACTACCGAGTTTACGATTTTGGAGCTGGCTTACAGCCGGCCTGACTCGTTACCACGAGCTTGCGCTCCCACAGGTCCCAGGTCTACTGGAGCTACAACATATAAGGTTTTTGCGCCTTACTCAACCCAAAAGACTAGCCTAATAGGTGGTGGTTCTCCCGCCTTATATGTTGTGCTCTCCCACCATCCTACACGATGTGGGACTAAACCCTAACAATCTCTCCCTTAGTCACACATCGGGGTGCTCCCGCCATATGTGTGACGCTCGAGATTTTTTTTATTGGGTTTAGCTTTTCTGACCATAGTCTCTGATACCAATTGTTGGAACCGGTGGTGACCACCGACTTCACGATCTTGGAGTTGGCTTACAGCAGGCACAGCTCGTTACTACGAGCCTGCACTGCCATAGGTCCCAGGTCCACCGGAGTTACAACATATAAGGCCTTGGGCCTTACCAACTCAAAAGACTAGCCTGATAGGTGAGGGTTCTCCCGTCGCTATATGAGCCCCACCATCGCTACACGATGTGAGACTAAACTCCAATATCTGTTAGTAATTCTCTAGCTCCGGCGCCTGTTGGGAACACTTTTATCCTGGGCCGATCTCAAGTCAATCACAAGTTGATACAAGATTATGTGAACAAGGGCTATCTGGAGCCGGATAGCTTGGGTCGCCCCCAATTTCGCCCTCCTGGCAATGAGAAAGTACCCCAGCCGAAACCATATGAAGCTGTCATCTTTTGTGATTTCTTTGTCGCTGGCTTGCATTTTCCCTTGGAGCCATTTGTTTCGGGTGTTCTTGATAGGTTTGGGGTACAACTTCGTCAGTTGACTCCTAACACGATTGCTCGCTTGAGTGTTTTTGCCATGGCCATGAAGATGACTGGCTCGGAATTGTTGGTCGATATTCGCTCGCTTCTATAAGATTCAGTAACGCCGAAACAAAATTCGGAATCCGGATACATACGAGGAGGTGTATTCTGATTTCGGAGCTTACATCTTCGTTCCGAAGAAGCTGGAGGATGGTGAAGGGCTCGTGCCAACCTTTTGTAACAAGTGGCCGCAATGGGCACAGTTTTGGTTTTACCATCGCGTGTGTACTGACTCAGAGGTTTAGGATGCTGAGGCGAATAGAAGAGAAAAAGCTTCGCCCTTGGTTTCGAAGTTGACCCCGCTTTCAGGGGTTCGCATGCCTTCATTTTCGACCTCCCGTGTAAATGAGGTGAGGAGCGGGGAGGCTTTCGTTCTTACTTCCCAGTGGTAGATCAGCAGGGATCTGGTTGAGGAGTGGGTGGCCCTTGGCCGACAGCCACTCTGTGTTTACACAAAGTTTGAGAAGTTTGTTGACTTGGGCGGTTAAAAGGGTCCGGAAGTAGAATGTTGAAGGCCGAAAGATTTTAGGTCCGATGAATCTTTCGTCGCCTATGTCGAAAGCCAGGCTGAAAAGATTTGCAGAGCCTACCTTGGCAAGCAACAAGAGCCTAAGATTGCTAGCCTTGGTTTGAAAAGGAGGCTGAACCGGATTTTTGATTTGATGAGAGTGGCATATGAGGATCGGCCTGTTCTGGAGGAGAAAGTTGTGAAAGATACCGGCAAGCATGTTTCGGAGGTTGGCCGCCAGCCGGAACGCTTCAACAAGGCCGCTGGTAAACGCAAGGCTCGCGAGCCCGCTGATGTGTGGATTGGGCGTGACCTGGAGAAACCTGTGGAAAGGAAAAGTCGAAAGGTTTCTTTTTACCTTGGTGAATATACTGAAGAGGCTAGCTGTAGTGATAGGGTGAGTCGGTTCGGAGAAAGCAGCTTTGTTTTTTTGTTTGAAAGGATGGCTTTCGGTTTTGGCTAACAATATTTCTTGTTTACTTGCTTGCTTTCGCGTTATTTCAGGTCGATTCGCCTCTGAACCCAAGTCCGATGGCCTCCCAAAGAGTTTCTGCGGCTGCTGCGAATGCTTTCAATGATGACATTTCTGTCATCGATCCCCCACTTTTGCTAGGGGGTTTCAAGAACAATTGCGCCCCTGATGTCGTTGTTTGTGATGATGGGGAGAAACGGCAGAAGTCGTTTTCTTCGCGAAAGCCGCTGGAGAACAAGGCCGCCGGAACAAGCGTCGGTAAGGAGAAGGTCTCTTCTTCTTCGGTGAAGGAGAAGTCCGTAGAATCCATCCAAGGTAAGACGCAGTTCTACCATGAATCAATTCGCTTATCCTAGGACATGGTAGAAGGACGACTTTTGGGTTTCGGCTGCCTGATTCTAGCACTGAAACCTGGAGACTATGGTGAGATACGGTTTTATTCGGGGTCCAGCTCTTCTGGTGAACTGGATTCCACGAAATAAGAATCTTATCGCATTGCTCGTTTTCTAGGGGTCCCATCGGATGCCCAGATGGCGTGCGGGTTTAACTTCGGCAATATCGGACTCCTTCCGGCCAGCGGCGAAACGGCTGCAAAATTTTCTGAGTTTTGTGACCTAATTGGATTGGAGGAGTCCAAACTTGCCAAGGCCAACGATTACCACCTGATCAGTGGAAGCTTCCCTTCGTTCGATCTAACTTGATGTGCCATGTTCTTTCGGCTTTGCTAACTTGCCTTGTCCTACTCCTTTCAGTCTATACTCCTGAGCCGGAGCCTTCGGCAGCAGAGCCTTCTCTATCACAAGAATATTGACGAGGATAATGTGATGAAAACTCGTCGTATTGAGGAGTTGGAGAAGGAGGTTGCCAGCCACTAGAAAAAGAAAAATGATGAAAGGGAGAGCCAGAAGACGGCAGAAGCTTACCACTTGAAGCTGAATGATGAGCTTGCTTAGGTGCACCAAGCCAAGATTGATGAGGCCGCCTCGTTCAAGAGAAAAGTGAAAGAGATCGCGGCTCAGTACTGCCGCTGCCTTCAAAGTATCGGCTGTGATGCCCAGCTTCCGGCAGAGTATGGCGCCGAAGTGTTTTTGGGCTAGCTAGGCGGCGAGGTCTCGGCCCTAGAGGACCATGTGACTCTGGGTCGAGATTTTGCCATAGTTACCGCCTTCAAGGCCGTGTGCACCGGGCTTTACGATGCCAGTTGCGACCACTTAGAGCATCTCGTCGTGAAAGACGTTGATCACTACTGGCAAGTCCCGTCTGAAGCCAATGCGGTTAGCAAAAGGTTTTTCAACTCGCTCTGGTCTATGGGCGGTAACGACATGGCCATCATGAATGCTGCCCTGTCACGCGGGAAGGTAAGTACTTGTTTCATGGGACCTTTCGCTTGAGCTATGTCTTTCCCTGCCTTCGTTTGTCTTCCTTACTTGCTTTTTGGGTTGCTTTTCTTCAGACCTTAGAGGCGAGGAAGGCCATTTGCGCTATGGTGGAGCGATACCTGAATGAAGGGTGTGGCTCTTGAGAAGGGGCCGATGCTTCGCCTGTGGCTTCGCCAGCTATTTCGCCTGCCGTGTCGCCTGTGCCCGGGGTCAAAATCTCCGCTGCCGGTGCTGCCTGGAAAGCTGGGAATGACGTGGTACTTTGGTTATGGGGGCAAGATACTTATGGTGGTTGTTGTAAAGACTTAACTGTTGACATGTTGTTTTAATCATTTCGGTGCGCTGGCTCCGCCACTTGATGTTAATCCTCTCATGATCCGTTGCGGCGATTTTTTCGCTGGTGGTGCGTTGTGGGTTCGGTACCGTCAAAAAGTTTGAACACTCGTCTTTCCGATTTCCTGGGATTACGGAATCGACGTATGGGCCGAAAGGAGGAGTACTTGCAACAGTTCTTTGCTTCTCTTGATCGGTCTGTTTTGGCAAACAGGCGTCGCCTTCGTAGACGGCTTTGGCGGGCGCGCGGTGAATCGCATGCCAGTTCCTCGGCCGGATTGCAGGACCCTAAGGAGGAGCCGATTGATCATGAAAAACGTCGGTACAACTTTTACTATAGATTCTATGGTGATGGCACCTAAATTTCGGTGAATACAAGAGGATATCGCTTGGTGCATGCTTACTTAAGTTGCGCCAAGTCTTGTTGAATATAAGGGGTTTTAGGTTTCTTCCTTGTGACTTAGAAAAATCGACACCTTCCCCAACCTTTTCGTAGGTGTTAACGGTAGTTAACAACCAATTTAAACCGTCAATTAAACATGCATAAGGCCATAAATATAATCACCAATGAAGGTTTAGGGGTTTAAACTAATAAATTCCACAAGTTTTGGTGAATCTGTGTTTTCTGCAGGGTTTAATTAGAAAACCGTCAATGACGACCTAATTGTCAAAGGAAAATACGGAGTTCCGCCGTGGTACCTACGTGAGAAGACTATAGAATGGTCCAGAAGCCACGTCACCGAAGCGGAGGGCCACCGCCTGACAGGTGGGGCTGCCCCGCCCCTATGGGCCCCACCTGTCAGCCTCGTCGCTATGTTGGTTTCCCACCGCCTTTGAGGATGCATCTAGGCCATTGCTTAAGTCAGTTTGATCTAAGGACTCACGTTGGACCCTCTGGGCTATATAATCCAGCCCCTGCCTCTTCCTCTAGGCATAACCTAAGTCATCAAGTCATTTAAGAAGACAGAAACCCTAATCTCCTCAGAGCTCCTCCTCCATATCATCATAGCTAGTTAGGATAGATCTAGAGGGGGGCAAGTAGGACTTCACTTGGATTCCTGATATTGTCAAGAGCGTGGTTCGGTATAAACTTTATACCCCTCTCTCTCTTGTTTCTCAATTATTTTTATATGCTAGTTACAATTGTTATGACAATCTCAGTGTTCATCTTATTCATGTTCTTCGTTATGATGTTCAACGTCTATGTTGATTATATACTTAGTATAGATAGTTTATCATTATGTTTATGCACAAGTTCGTATAGCGCTCACTCTAAAGTACACGGAGTGGGTGGTCGATATTGTGTAAGCGTGGTGCTTATACATTTTTTACCTACGGATACACCCTATATTCTGGATCATGTGATAGATCGCGGATGTGACACCACCGTTGAGTCCTTTGTAGTCCACTCCCCGAATATAGGTGCACGTAGGGTCCGATTATGAAGGTAGAACGAGTTCTACCCTCAATCTTCCTTAGTAATATTCCTTATGTGTAGATATGATGATGATTATAGCATGATTACTAGGTGTAATTGCACTAATCAAATGCATGCTTTGACTTGTAATTAAGAATGACTTAGTTATTATTCCTCTAATATTCTACCTGACCATGCTAACGCTATAGAAAGGAGTGCTTTGAGTGATTTATCATTATTATTACTTATCATTTATACATATCTTATCCTATGACTTATCCCTATTGTGAGTAGAGTAATGGCTATGGTTTATTTCTCCTTCAATAGTATAAGTTATCAATACATGTCTGTCAATGAAATATGGTCAGCAGTCTACCTAGGGGTATGCCCAAGGTAGTAGATTATTGGCAGACAGATGCGCAAGCAACAAACAAGATGGTAACGCAAGACAGACACAAGGTTTTATCCAGGTTCGGCCGCCGTAAAGGCGTAATACCTACGTCCTGCGTCTGATTGTATTATTGTATGTCAATGAGAGATGTTTTTTAGAGGGGTCCCCTGCCCACCTTATATAGTCTGGGGGGCAGGGTTACAGATCTAGAAACTAATCCTAGTCAGTTACAATTACCATAGGTGGCCGGATAAGGATTCCTATTCTAACCGACCAGGATCTTGCTTGATCTCCAAATTTGCCTCGACTCCTTGCGCAGGACTCTGAACAGGTTGCCCAGGCCGCACGTCGTCTTCTAGTGGACCGGACCCCCTGATCCGGGCCGACCCAATCCTAGCCATAAGGGTATAGGGGTTAATACCCCCACAGCTAGTCCCCGAGCACTATGTATTATGCTGCGACACGCCGTTCAATCTCCTTCGATTAATGCGATCTGCTTCATGTCATCTCCAACTGATTAAAACATTGACCAATCGAATGCACTGGCATTCTGGTCAGAACAGAGAGCAGAAGACCACAATTATAGCCAAACATTCCGGTTGTCTGAAGAATGCATGGTGCTCTTAAAGAAAAAAGAAAAAGATTTCTTTCCTTATCAAGTGTGCCCACTTGTATTTCTGATAAGAAATGTAAGTGACCCTTAGACAGTAGTAATCCTGGCAATCAGTCAAAGCGTAGGGGTCGAGAAAATAAACACATTCACCGCAAGGTGAAGTGTGCCCACTTAGTCCCCGAGCCTGGTAGTAGGTGACGTAGGCACGTGGTGCTAGGGTCTAAAAAGAATTCCCAGTTAAGTTGAGAATCCAATCGTCGTACAGGCGATACGAGATGCACCGGCAGGTGCATCGTACCGATGTAGTCCCCGAGCTTGCTGGAAGGCGAGGTATGAGCCTTGTAGCAAGGTCCAAATAAATGCCTCTCGACTGTATGTGAGTACACATCACATGCAGCCGAGGAGAGCAGTCGCCGAGCAGTGGTTGGAACAGTCCCCGAGCATGGTAGTGGTCGGTGCAGCATGGCAGTGGTCTGGACAGTCCCCGAGCACGGTAGTGGTCTGGATAGTCCTCGAGCACGGTAGTGGTCTGGGCCATCCCTGAGCACGAGACGTGCGGCGAAGAAATAAATGCCACTTGTACTATTATTTAGTGTATTCATTTATCTTCTTACTCTGTCAAGTCCAATCTATCACGTCTGGTCAAAAAAGTAGACGAGTATAGCACATCATACTGCCTTCTTGTCATTTCAAGCAAATAGTCACTTAGCCCCTGTATGGAGGTGCGTCAGTGTGGGCCCTCTCACACTGGCGACGAAGAGGCGCATACACTGATAACGAAGAGGCGCATATATTGGCATAGATCTCGAGGTTGTGAAAACAACCATCTGCAGCGCGTGCGCACGTCTCCCAAGAATCTCGAGCAGACGAAACAGCAGAACTCTTGGTTATTTATAATATAGAATTGGTAAGTTACTTTTTATCGAACCCCATTACCATTCACCGCCACAGCCTTCTTCTTCCTCTTGCCAACCCTAATACCTCGAAATCATCTCTAATCACCCCTCCACCGTTTCCACCTTCATCAGTAAGGGTGGAATCATGGCGAAGAGTGACGCCCAGAAGAAAACCGGAGTCATGGCGAAGGAGTGGTGGAAGTCAAGAAGCAATGAGCAGACCATCGAAGACCTCATCATCATGGGAGTACTCCACAACGAGGAACTCGTAGGATGGCTCACGCCGGAGGGCGAAGGGTACCCCGATCCACAACCAGGTGAGATTATGGTTTTCGAAGATTTCTTCAAGCGGGGTTTTGGGGTTCCAGTGCACCCTTTCCTTAAGGGGCTCTGTCTATATTACGAGATTGGGATTTGCAATCTGCATCCCAACTCGATTCTTCTTGTCTCCACCTTCATTCATCTTTGCGAAGCATATGGTGGCTTCCAGCCCCATTTCGACTTCTTTCGCCATCTTTTCTGTCTACGGAAGAAAGGAAGCGGCGGCTCGAAGATAGCCGGAGGTGTGTACCTCAATCTACATGACGAGATGAAGGCTCAGTACCTACACTACCCTTGGAACACGTCACTTGACGACTGGTACAAGAAGTGGTTCTACATCCGCGAAGAGCCAAACATGATCACACTGTGCGACATGGGGTTCATTCTGGAGAAGAAGACCAGCTGGTCAGAGAAGCCTGAGCACCTAGAATAGATCCCAGAACTACTTGGGATGATCCCATGGAGGAAACTAGATGGTCCGAGCATGGTCAGGAACTTCATCAGCCAAAGGATCCAGCCCTGCCAGAGGAGGGTACATCCCGGCTACGTGTACCAAGGTAGCATAGACCCAACGAGGGCCAGGCAAGAGGCGCTTGACAAGATCGAAGTCAAAGCCAGGATTGGAGAGCTATTCAACTTAGCTAATCCAAATTATGTCAGATTGAGCGACATCGACCACGCTTTCAAGCTCGCCCGACCTCCCCCAAAGGTAAATCATTCTGCCTTGTACCCATAGTTTTATGTTGTAACAGAAACTTACTGTGTTATCGCCTTTGTGTTTCCTAGATTAATGGTCGTGATAGAGCAACAGTGTTCGTATCGACACCCCCTAGTGTAGATTGGCCGCAAGTTGGCAGCCCAACCGCCCAGACCAGCACTAGGACTGAAGACATCGACTAGGTGGTACTCGGAGTTGGAGAGGAGGCAGCGGCCAAGGCTGCTGGTAAGCGGTCGGCGGCCAGCAAGCGTCGTCAAGCGATCTTCACTTTGTCAGATGATGACATAGAAGAGGGAGAGAACACAGACATCTTCTGACTTGTCCCTTGAAAGAGGAGGAGGCAACTGGAGTCAATAGAGCAAGGCAGCTCCTCCGTGCTGGTGGGACCCACATCGCCGACCACTGTGGTGCGAAGGACAAGCGGTGGAGGCGTCGAGCACCAAGCCCCAGCATCGGTGCTGGATGTAGACGGAGACTAGGTGTCACCCACATAGCAGGTGGAGCAAGCACGGCCAAAGAGACGTGCCTTTGCCACATCATTCCGCGCTTCCAATATGTAAGTATTAGTAACTTTGATGTAAGCTTGCAATTTTCATTGATTATGGTTGCCTTCGGAACCATACCTCAGATATACCAGGTCGGCATCCACCAAAAATCTGGATCAACTAGCTGGGAGTGGCATGGCTTCACCGGCAATTGTAGAGAAGACTGCCTAGCAGCCGATCATGGAGGAAAACATAGCAGAAGGTCCATCAGAGCCTCAGACCACAAGCGGTCAGACAACAGTCTCCGAGCAAGGGGTTGAGGCAAGAGCTGAGCCAAGCACAAATGCTCCGAGCACTAACCCTACTAAGGGCGACACTTCAGCACCAAGGGTAATAGACCAAACCAAGGAGCAGCAGCCGAAAGTGATAGCACAGAGCACGTTTGCCGATGCTATGGCCCGTGGGAAGGCCATAGTGACCACAGAAGCTGCAAACCCCAGATCAGCACCGCTACCCGAAAAAGAGGCCGAAGAGGATGAAGTAGAGGAGGTCCTGGGCCGTCCCTAGGACAAACAACAACATGTATATGTGTCGCGCTGGCAGAACGACCAATGGGTTGTTCATGAGGAAATCCTAGAGGTCGAAGAGACCATGAAAGTTGAACGAGTGGCGAAACATCTGGTGACGGAAGTCCAGGTATGTTTTGCTTGACCACCTGATCTTGCTATCCAGTCAAACTATCTTACTTAGATTTTTACATGCATGACTTAATGAAGACCGCAAGGTACCGAAAGAAGTGCTTCGACCAGATTGAGGGGATCACAGCAAGCAATAAAGAACTAGTGGCCGAGGTGGAACGCTTGCGCCACCAACTTGAAGCCGCCAACCATGAAGGATGGAGCAAGAGGCGCAGAACCAGAACCTAGTCGTCCAGCTCAGTAACAAAGAGCAAGAAAGAACAAGTAAGTTGTCACTTTATCACAACAAGTGCATGACATGTGTTGTTGCATTGTTGGTAGTAACAGCTGTAGTGCAGGCTTAGAAGCCGAAGTAGTCCGTCTCCAAGAGGAGAATAGCCGTGTGGTCGTAGAGTGTGATCGCCTGAAGGAGGACAACAAGAAACTGGCGCACGAACAGTCGCAACTCCGGGACCACACAACCAAGATGAAGGAGGAACTAAAAAGTAAGTGTTCTAGACCACCTTGCTCACTTTTGTTGCCCGCTTTATTTTGTCTTGGTATGATGTTTTAATGACTTGTGCGGTTTGCAGTTTTAAAAGTCAATGCCAAGAAGCATCTAGAAGCCATGATGAAAGATCGCGATGGCTGGAAGGCGCGGTGCCTATAGATCACCGAGGATCAGGACACATGGAAAAACCGGTGCTAGGAAGTGGCAACCGGCATTTTGCCGGTCCTCAACCTTATCGACCTAGCGCTTACAGAGGAAGTGCCAAGGACGCCGTAGCTTGGACTAGTCAATAGATGCCGAAAGGCATGGGGATGGTTTCAAGAGTTTGTGAAGGAGGCAGGTGAGTACACAGGCGCACATGTGCTAAGCATGGTACGTGCTCACTACCCCTTGATCGATCTCAAGCACCTAGAGGCTGGATACCCGAAGGAGGTAGATCCAGACAAGGCTGAGGAGCTTCAGATGACCCAGCTGGACTTGTCGGCAAAAATAATTGGTGACATTAACCTGTGTGGAGGCGGCATAGCACCTGTACATTGTATGCCATCAACAAGTCAGCTGGAAACACCATCAGTTTTGAGCCAACCGGCAAAGCCTGCGGTCTCGACCAGCTAGGCATCGGCGGGGCCATCTTCTTCAGCTCGACCAGTACAAGAGTCCTCGAGACTCGAGCACAATGCCAGGCCCAGCGAGCAGCAGGTGCTGCATAACCTGACCAGCCAATAGTATTGGCTATAGCTATAGAAGAAGATGTAGTTGTGTTATTGTAAACTTAGACCTTTTCAGGCAAGCTTGTAATAACGTAACTGTATATCATCATAAGCTTGTTTGTTTTGTGAAAATTTTATTTAAGCTTGAATCTCACGTTGGTGTAACTAAGTGAGAACATGTTAGCGTTCTGTTTAGTTGTACTAGTTTAGTCGACACATCATCCTGACAGGTTTGTATGGCCCTAGTTTGTCTTGTGGTCAGAGTGTGAGGAGCATAGCTTGTGCACACGTAGACGCAGACAAGTCAAACCAGAGGGGACCTACCGATCACCCGCAGCGTAGAGAGTAGATCTCATGCATGCATTGGGAGGAACCGGAGATAGGGCCTACTCCGAAAACCCAGGAAAGAATGGAGGTCAGTTTTGACTGGTTAAGTTAGAATAATAACAGACTTCGAAGTGACACATTAGAGTGGTCGGAGAAATCATAGTAGCTTTATTGAATTAAATTGAAAGTACAAGAGGAGTACATATCTTAGCAGTTAAGCATAGAAACACCTAAGCTTGTCGATGTGCCATGAATTGGGTACGTTCGTACCATCTAGGTGAGCTAACCTGTAAGACATAGGTTGTGTAACTTCCCTGATCATGAAGGGCCCTTCCCATGGAGTTGCGAGTTTGTGGACACCAGCCTGATTCGTCTTCCACTTCAGGACCAGGTCCCCAACCACAAAGAACCGCTCCTTAACATTCTTGTTGTAGTACCTACGCAAAACAGCAAGGTATTTGGCTGTACGTACGCAAGAATCGAGTCGCTTCTCTTATGCACTATTCACTTCCAGCTCCCGTGCTTCATTGGCCTTGTCTTCGTCAAAGTTCTCTACCCATGCTAATCTGAAGGCTATATCTACTGGGAGCACTATGTCAGTGCCGTAAACCATAAAGTATGGTGATACGCCAGTATTGCGACTGGGTTGGGTTCTGAGGCCCCAGACCACGGCTGGTAGCTCTTTGAGCCATCTTCCGGGAGCCTTGTCATTTTCTTTGTACATCCTCTTCTTAAGTGCGTCCAAGATCATACCATTTGCCCGCTTGACCTATCCATTAGCTCTGGGGTGCGCCACAGAGATGTATTTTACTATTATGCTCCTTTCATCGTAGAAGTCCCAAAAAGCGTTCCTGGTGAACTGAGTACCTAGATTAGTGATGATGCTGTTGGGTATGCCGAAGCGGTGGATGACCTGTTTGATGAACATGACAGCCTTTTCTAAAGATGCCAATACCAGAGGCATGTACTCTATCCACTTAGAAAATTTGTCGATCAGGACAAAGACACATGTAAATTTCCTAGGAGCCGGTTTGAAGGGCCCGATCATATCTAGTCCCCAGCATGCGAAAGGCCAAGAGGCTAATATTGTCTAGATCTCATGTGCTGGTACGTGGATTCTCTTGGCAAAGAACTGACAACCCTCACAATAGCGAATTAGCTTCTCTGCATCGGCCACAGCTGACGGCTAATAGAAACCTGCTCAAAAAGCCTTGCCAACCAGTGTTCTCAAGGCCGCGTGGTTGCCATAGGAGCCAGAGTGGATTTGGCCTAGGAGTTGTTAGCCATCCTCCTGGGTTATACACTTCATCAAGATTTCCTCCTTTGCGTTCTTGCACCATAATTTGCCATCGACGAGCAGATACTGCTTACTGCGACGCATCAAGCGTTCGTTTTCTGTTCGATCAGTGTAACCGCTACCATCTATTAGGTATTTGATGAAAGGTACTCTCCAATCGGGCTGATTAGTGGTCGGAGGTGGCTCGGTGGTGCTTGATGCCGGAACCATGGCCACCAATGGCTGGTCTGGAGGTTTGTCGACCGTGGGATCTTCCTCTTCGATGGAAGGCATGAGCAGGTCTTGAACGAATACACCATGTGGGACTTTAGCTCGGGATGATCCTAACTTTGATAGCGCATCTACTGCTTGATTTTTGTCCCGGACCACGTGTATGTACTCGATGCCGTAGAACTTGCCTTCTAGCTTTCTGATCGATTTGCAGTATGCATCCATTTTTTCGCTGGTCGTGTCCCAGTCCTTGTTGAGTTGGTTGATGACCAAAGCCAAATCTCCGTAGACATAGAGACGTTTGACACCGAGCTCGACCGCAATGTGCAAACCATGTAGGCATGCTTCATACTCGGCGGCGTTATTAGATGCTAGGAAATAAATCCTAAGGACGTACCGGAGCTGCTCCTTGGATGGTGACACAAAAAGACTCCTACTCTACTTATCATTTATACATATCTTATCCTATGACTTATCCCTATTGTGAGTAGAGTAATGGCTATGGTTTATTTCTCCTTCAATAGTATAAGTTATCAATACATGTCTGTCAATGAAATATGGTCAGCAGTCTACCTAGGGGTATGCCCAAGGTAGTAGATTATTGGCAGACAGATGCGCAAGCAACAAACAAGATGGTAACGCAAGACAGACACAAGGTTTTATCCAGGTTCGGCCGCCGTAAAGGCGTAATACCTACGTCCTGCGTCTGATTGTATTATTGTATGTCAATGAGAGATGTTTTTTAGAGGGGTCCCCTGCCCACCTTATATAGTCTGGGGGGCAGGGTTACAGATCTAGAAACTAATCCTAGTCAGTTACAATTACCATAGGTGGCCGGATAAGGATTCCTATTCTAACCGACCAGGATCTTGCTTGATCTCCAAATTTGCCTCGACTCCTTGCGCAGGACTCTGAACAGGTTGCCCAGGCCGCACGTCGTCTTCTAGTGGACCGGACCCCCTGATCCGGGCCGACCCAATCCTAGCCATAAGGGTATAGGGGTTAATACCCCCACAGCTAGTCCCCGAGCACTATGTATTATGCTGCGACACGCCGTTCAATCTCCTTCGATTAATGCGATCTGCTTCATGTCATCTCCAACTGATTAAAACATTGACCAATCGAATGCACTGGCATTCTGGTCAGAACAGAGAGCAGAAGACCACAATTATAGCCAAACATTCCGGTTGTCTGAAGAATGCATGGTGCTCTTAAAGAAAAAAGAAAAAGATTTCTTTCCTTATCAAGTGTGCCCACTTGTATTTCTGATAAGAAATGTAAGTGACCCTTAGACAGTAGTAATCCTGGCAATCAGTCAAAGCGTAGGGGTCGAGAAAATAAACACATTCACCGCAAGGTGAAGTGTGCCCACTTAGTCCCCGAGCCTGGTAGTAGGTGACGTAGGCACGTGGTGCTAGGGTCTAAAAAGAATTCCCAGTTAAGTTGAGAATCCAATCGTCGTACAGGCGATACGAGATGCACCGGCAGGTGCATCGTACCGATGTAGTCCCCGAGCTTGCTGGAAGGCGAGGTATGAGCCTTGTAGCAAGGTCCAAATAAATGCCTCTCGACTGTATGTGAGTACACATCACATGCAGCCGAGGAGAGCAGTCGCCGAGCAGTGGTTGGAACAGTCCCCGAGCATGGTAGTGGTCGGTGCAGCATGGCAGTGGTCTGGACAGTCCCCGAGCACGGTAGTGGTCTGGATAGTCCTCGAGCACGGTAGTGGTCTGGGCCATCCCTGAGCACGAGACGTGCGGCGAAGAAATAAATGCCACTTGTACTATTATTTAGTGTATTCATTTATCTTCTTACTCTGTCAAGTCCAATCTATCACGTCTGGTCAAAAAAGTAGACGAGTATAGCACATCATACTGCCTTCTTGTCATTTCAAGCAAATAGTCACTTAGCCCCTGTATGGAGGTGCGTCAGTGTGGGCCCTCTCACACTGGCGACGAAGAGGCGCATACACTGATAACGAAGAGGCGCATATATTGGCATAGATCTCGAGGTTGTGAAAACAACCATCTGCAGCGCGTGCGCACGTCTCCCAAGAATCTCGAGCAGACGAAACAGCAGAACTCTTGGTTATTTATAATATAGAATTGGTAAGTTACTTTTTATCGAACCCCATTACCATTCACCGCCACAGCCTTCTTCTTCCTCTTGCCAACCCTAATACCTCGAAATCATCTCTAATCACCCCTCCACCGTTTCCACCTTCATCAGTAAGGGTGGAATCATGGCGAAGAGTGACGCCCAGAAGAAAACCGGAGTCATGGCGAAGGAGTGGTGGAAGTCAAGAAGCAATGAGCAGACCATCGAAGACCTCATCATCATGGGAGTACTCCACAACGAGGAACTCGTAGGATGGCTCACGCCGGAGGGCGAAGGGTACCCCGATCCACAACCAGGTGAGATTATGGTTTTCGAAGATTTCTTCAAGCGGGGTTTTGGGGTTCCAGTGCACCCTTTCCTTAAGGGGCTCTGTCTATATTACGAGATTGGGATTTGCAATCTGCATCCCAACTCGATTCTTCTTGTCTCCACCTTCATTCATCTTTGCGAAGCATATGGTGGCTTCCAGCCCCATTTCGACTTCTTTCGCCATCTTTTCTGTCTACGGAAGAAAGGAAGCGGCGGCTCGAAGATAGCCGGAGGTGTGTACCTCAATCTACATGACGAGATGAAGGCTCAGTACCTACACTACCCTTGGAACACGTCACTTGACGACTGGTACAAGAAGTGGTTCTACATCCGCGAAGAGCCAAACATGATCACACTGTGCGACATGGGGTTCATTCTGGAGAAGAAGACCAGCTGGTCAGAGAAGCCTGAGCACCTAGAATAGATCCCAGAACTACTTGGGATGATCCCATGGAGGAAACTAGATGGTCCGAGCATGGTCAGGAACTTCATCAGCCAAAGGATCCAGCCCTGCCAGAGGAGGGTACATCCCGGCTACGTGTACCAAGGTAGCATAGACCCAACGAGGGCCAGGCAAGAGGCGCTTGACAAGATCGAAGTCAAAGCCAGGATTGGAGAGCTATTCAACTTAGCTAATCCAAATTATGTCAGATTGAGCGACATCGACCACGCTTTCAAGCTCGCCCGACCTCCCCCAAAGGTAAATCATTCTGCCTTGTACCCATAGTTTTATGTTGTAACAGAAACTTACTGTGTTATCGCCTTTGTGTTTCCTAGATTAATGGTCGTGATAGAGCAACAGTGTTCGTATCGACACCCCCTAGTGTAGATTGGCCGCAAGTTGGCAGCCCAACCGCCCAGACCAGCACTAGGACTGAAGACATCGACTAGGTGGTACTCGGAGTTGGAGAGGAGGCAGCGGCCAAGGCTGCTGGTAAGCGGTCGGCGGCCAGCAAGCGTCGTCAAGCGATCTTCACTTTGTCAGATGATGACATAGAAGAGGGAGAGAACACAGACATCTTCTGACTTGTCCCTTGAAAGAGGAGGAGGCAACTGGAGTCAATAGAGCAAGGCAGCTCCTCCGTGCTGGTGGGACCCACATCGCCGACCACTGTGGTGCGAAGGACAAGCGGTGGAGGCGTCGAGCACCAAGCCCCAGCATCGGTGCTGGATGTAGACGGAGACTAGGTGTCACCCACATAGCAGGTGGAGCAAGCACGGCCAAAGAGACGTGCCTTTGCCACATCATTCCGCGCTTCCAATATGTAAGTATTAGTAACTTTGATGTAAGCTTGCAATTTTCATTGATTATGGTTGCCTTCGGAACCATACCTCAGATATACCAGGTCGGCATCCACCAAAAATCTGGATCAACTAGCTGGGAGTGGCATGGCTTCACCGGCAATTGTAGAGAAGACTGCCTAGCAGCCGATCATGGAGGAAAACATAGCAGAAGGTCCATCAGAGCCTCAGACCACAAGCGGTCAGACAACAGTCTCCGAGCAAGGGGTTGAGGCAAGAGCTGAGCCAAGCACAAATGCTCCGAGCACTAACCCTACTAAGGGCGACACTTCAGCACCAAGGGTAATAGACCAAACCAAGGAGCAGCAGCCGAAAGTGATAGCACAGAGCACGTTTGCCGATGCTATGGCCCGTGGGAAGGCCATAGTGACCACAGAAGCTGCAAACCCCAGATCAGCACCGCTACCCGAAAAAGAGGCCGAAGAGGATGAAGTAGAGGAGGTCCTGGGCCGTCCCTAGGACAAACAACAACATGTATATGTGTCGCGCTGGCAGAACGACCAATGGGTTGTTCATGAGGAAATCCTAGAGGTCGAAGAGACCATGAAAGTTGAACGAGTGGCGAAACATCTGGTGACGGAAGTCCAGGTATGTTTTGCTTGACCACCTGATCTTGCTATCCAGTCAAACTATCTTACTTAGATTTTTACATGCATGACTTAATGAAGACCGCAAGGTACCGAAAGAAGTGCTTCGACCAGATTGAGGGGATCACAGCAAGCAATAAAGAACTAGTGGCCGAGGTGGAACGCTTGCGCCACCAACTTGAAGCCGCCAACCATGAAGGATGGAGCAAGAGGCGCAGAACCAGAACCTAGTCGTCCAGCTCAGTAACAAAGAGCAAGAAAGAACAAGTAAGTTGTCACTTTATCACAACAAGTGCATGACATGTGTTGTTGCATTGTTGGTAGTAACAGCTGTAGTGCAGGCTTAGAAGCCGAAGTAGTCCGTCTCCAAGAGGAGAATAGCCGTGTGGTCGTAGAGTGTGATCGCCTGAAGGAGGACAACAAGAAACTGGCGCACGAACAGTCGCAACTCCGGGACCACACAACCAAGATGAAGGAGGAACTAAAAAGTAAGTGTTCTAGACCACCTTGCTCACTTTTGTTGCCCGCTTTATTTTGTCTTGGTATGATGTTTTAATGACTTGTGCGGTTTGCAGTTTTAAAAGTCAATGCCAAGAAGCATCTAGAAGCCATGATGAAAGATCGCGATGGCTGGAAGGCGCGGTGCCTATAGATCACCGAGGATCAGGACACATGGAAAAACCGGTGCTAGGAAGTGGCAACCGGCATTTTGCCGGTCCTCAACCTTATCGACCTAGCGCTTACAGAGGAAGTGCCAAGGACGCCGTAGCTTGGACTAGTCAATAGATGCCGAAAGGCATGGGGATGGTTTCAAGAGTTTGTGAAGGAGGCAGGTGAGTACACAGGCGCACATGTGCTAAGCATGGTACGTGCTCACTACCCCTTGATCGATCTCAAGCACCTAGAGGCTGGATACCCGAAGGAGGTAGATCCAGACAAGGCTGAGGAGCTTCAGATGACCCAGCTGGACTTGTCGGCAAAAATAATTGGTGACATTAACCTGTGTGGAGGCGGCATAGCACCTGTACATTGTATGCCATCAACAAGTCAGCTGGAAACACCATCAGTTTTGAGCCAACCGGCAAAGCCTGCGGTCTCGACCAGCTAGGCATCGGCGGGGCCATCTTCTTCAGCTCGACCAGTACAAGAGTCCTCGAGACTCGAGCACAATGCCAGGCCCAGCGAGCAGCAGGTGCTGCATAACCTGACCAGCCAATAGTATTGGCTATAGCTATAGAAGAAGATGTAGTTGTGTTATTGTAAACTTAGACCTTTTCAGGCAAGCTTGTAATAACGTAACTGTATATCATCATAAGCTTGTTTGTTTTGTGAAAATTTTATTTAAGCTTGAATCTCACGTTGGTGTAACTAAGTGAGAACATGTTAGCGTTCTGTTTAGTTGTACTAGTTTAGTCGACACATCATCCTGACAGGTTTGTATGGCCCTAGTTTGTCTTGTGGTCAGAGTGTGAGGAGCATAGCTTGTGCACACGTAGACGCAGACAAGTCAAACCAGAGGGGACCTACCGATCACCCGCAGCGTAGAGAGTAGATCTCATGCATGCATTGGGAGGAACCGGAGATAGGGCCTACTCCGAAAACCCAGGAAAGAATGGAGGTCAGTTTTGACTGGTTAAGTTAGAATAATAACAGACTTCGAAGTGACACATTAGAGTGGTCGGAGAAATCATAGTAGCTTTATTGAATTAAATTGAAAGTACAAGAGGAGTACATATCTTAGCAGTTAAGCATAGAAACACCTAAGCTTGTCGATGTGCCATGAATTGGGTACGTTCGTACCATCTAGGTGAGCTAACCTGTAAGACATAGGTTGTGTAACTTCCCTGATCATGAAGGGCCCTTCCCATGGAGTTGCGAGTTTGTGGACACCAGCCTGATTCGTCTTCCACTTCAGGACCAGGTCCCCAACCACAAAGAACCGCTCCTTAACATTCTTGTTGTAGTACCTACGCAAAACAGCAAGGTATTTGGCTGTACGTACGCAAGAATCGAGTCGCTTCTCTTATGCACTATTCACTTCCAGCTCCCGTGCTTCATTGGCCTTGTCTTCGTCAAAGTTCTCTACCCATGCTAATCTGAAGGCTATATCTACTGGGAGCACTATGTCAGTGCCGTAAACCATAAAGTATGGTGATACGCCAGTATTGCGACTGGGTTGGGTTCTGAGGCCCCAGACCACGGCTGGTAGCTCTTTGAGCCATCTTCCGGGAGCCTTGTCATTTTCTTTGTACATCCTCTTCTTAAGTGCGTCCAAGATCATACCATTTGCCCGCTTGACCTATCCATTAGCTCTGGGGTGCGCCACAGAGATGTATTTTACTATTATGCTCCTTTCATCGTAGAAGTCCCAAAAAGCGTTCCTGGTGAACTGAGTACCTAGATTAGTGATGATGCTGTTGGGTATGCCGAAGCGGTGGATGACCTGTTTGATGAACATGACAGCCTTTTCTAAAGATGCCAATACCAGAGGCATGTACTCTATCCACTTAGAAAATTTGTCGATCAGGACAAAGACACATGTAAATTTCCTAGGAGCCGGTTTGAAGGGCCCGATCATATCTAGTCCCCAGCATGCGAAAGGCCAAGAGGCTAATATTGTCTAGATCTCATGTGCTGGTACGTGGATTCTCTTGGCAAAGAACTGACAACCCTCACAATAGCGAATTAGCTTCTCTGCATCGGCCACAGCTGACGGCTAATAGAAACCTGCTCAAAAAGCCTTGCCAACCAGTGTTCTCAAGGCCGCGTGGTTGCCATAGGAGCCAGAGTGGATTTGGCCTAGGAGTTGTTAGCCATCCTCCTGGGTTATACACTTCATCAAGATTTCCTCCTTTGCGTTCTTGCACCATAATTTGCCATCGACGAGCAGATACTGCTTACTGCGACGCATCAAGCGTTCGTTTTCTGTTCGATCAGTGTAACCGCTACCATCTATTAGGTATTTGATGAAAGGTACTCTCCAATCGGGCTGATTAGTGGTCGGAGGTGGCTCGGTGGTGCTTGATGCCGGAACCATGGCCACCAATGGCTGGTCTGGAGGTTTGTCGACCGTGGGATCTTCCTCTTCGATGGAAGGCATGAGCAGGTCTTGAACGAATACACCATGTGGGACTTTAGCTCGGGATGATCCTAACTTTGATAGCGCATCTACTGCTTGATTTTTGTCCCGGACCACGTGTATGTACTCGATGCCGTAGAACTTGCCTTCTAGCTTTCTGATCGATTTGCAGTATGCATCCATTTTTTCGCTGGTCGTGTCCCAGTCCTTGTTGAGTTGGTTGATGACCAAAGCCAAATCTCCGTAGACATAGAGACGTTTGACACCGAGCTCGACCGCAATGTGCAAACCATGTAGGCATGCTTCATACTCGGCGGCGTTATTAGATGCTAGGAAATAAATCCTAAGGACGTACCGGAGCTGCTCCTTGGATGGTGACACAAAAAAGACTCCTACTCCTGCACCATCGATGTTGAGAGAGCCATTGAAGTACATCTTCCAATACTCATCGAGCCCTCAAGAGGCAGGTGTGCTTAAGTCTGTCCACTCGACGATGAAATCGACGAGTGCCTGAGACTTGATTGTAGTATGGCTTGCAAATTCCAAGGAGAAAGGGCATAGCTCCATTGCCCATTTGACGATGCACCCATTCGCATCCTTGTTGCGAATGATGTCTCCCAGAGGGTACTCGGTCATGACCACCACATGATATCCATCGAAGTAATGTTTCAACTTTTGGGATGTTATCAGTATGGCGTAGATCAGTTTCTGAATCTGTGGGTACCTGGTCTTGGATTCATTGAGTACCTCACTGATGAAATAGATTGGTCGCTGTACCTTGTTGGCATGGCTAGGCTCATCGCGCTCGACCACCATGGCAGTGGAGACCACCCGATTAGTTGCTGCAATGTAGAGTAGGAGAATTTCATCTTCTCTAGGAGCAGTGAAGACCGGAGGTGATGTAAGGTATTGTTTCAGCTGTGTGAAGGCAGCGTCTGCTTCCTCTGACCACTCAAAACTCTCGGATGCTTTGAGCAGCTTGAAAAATGGTAGTCCTTTCTCTCCTAATCTTGATATGAAATGACTAAGAGCAGCCATGCATCTGGTAAGCTTCTGGACATCCTTCACTATTTTGGGTGGCTTCATGTCTAAGACAGCTTTGACTTTCTCTGGGTTAGGGCATATGTCATCATGACTGACAACGTTGGCAAGTAGTATACCAGAAGGAACACCAAAGATGCACTTCTTTGGGTTTAACTTCCATTGGAATGTATTAAGGGCTACAAAGGTGTGTTCCAGGTCATCAACAAGGGTATGTGCTTCCTTGGTCTTGACAACTACATCATCAACATAAGCCTCGATGAGGTCATCTTTTATCTTGTCTTTGAGGTAGGCCTGTATGGCGCATTGATAGGTAGCCATAGCATTCTTGAGCCCGAACGACATGGTCATGTAGCAGTAGGCACCAAAAGGCATGATAAAAGATGTCTTGATATGGTCGTCCTTTTTGAGAGCGATCTAGTGATAACGAGAGTAGCAATCGAGAAAGGAAAGCAGCTCGCAACCGGCGGTTGAATCTATGACCTCGTCTATGCGAGGTAAGCCGAAGGGGTCTTTAGGGCAGTGTTTGTTGAGATCAATGTAATCAAGGCACATTCTCCATTCATTATTCTTTTTGCGTACAAGAACCGGGTTGGCTAACCACTCCGGATGATACACTTCTTTGATAAATCCGGCTACCAAAAGCTGTGTAACTTCTACCCTAATCGCCTCCTTCTTGTCGTGAGCGAACCATCGTAGCTTCTGCTTGATAGGTTTGGCCTTACCGTTGACATTCAAGGAGTGCTCGATCAAATTCCGAGGTACACCAGGCATGTCAGCAGGTTTCCATGCGAACACATCCACGTTGCTCCTCAAGAACCTAACGAGCGCGTCTTCCTATTTTGGATCCAGGTTGGCCCCGATAAGGGCCGTTTTGCTGGGATCACCGTCGACCAACTGGATCACCTTATGCTCCTTGGACTTGATGTTCTTGTGTGGAGCCTCGAGCTCTGGGATCTCTAGGTGGTCGGCTAGGGTCTTCTTGGCGTCGAGCATGGTCTCAGCCATGCAAATAGAGAGGTCATGAGCCTCTGCTATTTTGAAGTTGTCGTCCTCGCATGTGTAAGCTGCATATAGCCCCTTAAGAGTTAGAACTCCTTTCTTGATAGGCATCTTGAGCACCTAATACCTGTAATGAGGTATGGCCATGAACTTGGTGAGCGATGGTCGACCAAGGATAGCTTGGTAGGTGCCATCGAAGTCAGCGACCATGAAGTTAATGTAGTCAGTGCAGAAGTGGTCTGGGGTCCCAAACTGCACAGGTAGCGTGATCTGCCCGAGAGGTGTAGAGCTCTGTCTAGGGAGAACACCCCAGAACTGTGCCTCATATGGCTTGAGATCCGCCTGGGTTATCTTCAGGGCCGGTAGACTATTCTTAAATAGTATATCGATGGAGCTACCACCGTCAATCAGCACTCTGTCGAACTGAACCTTGTTGATACAAGGATCAAGGACCAGGGGAAAACATCCTGGTTCAGGTATTGCGGCCCATTGGTCTTTTCTGCTAAAGGAGATCTCACGGTGAGACCAAGGAGGGAGCCATGGATCGGTGATGAGGTTGTCGGTGTTGGCCACGTTCAAGCAAGTGCGGGCGAGCAGCTTGCGTTCTCGTTTGGTCTCAATGGACACTTTGCCTCCAATGATGGTGTGCACATGATCGGTTGGCTTGATGTACTTGTGACGGGGATCTACGTCTTCATCATCGTTGTCCTCATTGCGCTATTCCCCTGCGTCATTAGGCTTGTCGGATGTATCCAGAGCCTGTTAACATGTGTAGATAGACTTGAGAACGTGGTAATTCTCCATGGTATAGTTTGACTTGGGATGAAGCTGGCAGGGCCCTTTCAATGCTTTGGCATAGTCTTCTTTGTTGTTACGATGTCCGCCACCTTTTTTAATGGTGTTGACCTCGCCATCATCTTCCTGAGCACGCTTACCCCTATAATCGTCACGACGGTTACGCCGCTGATTACGTTGGTCGTGGTGGTCATAGGAGTCATTGCGCTAGATGCGGCGGTCAAAATTGTCATTCCGACCATAGTTGTTGCGGTAGTCGTCGCGGTGTGGGGGGTGGTCAGAGCGTGGAACCCTTGCGGCTTCTTCGATAATTATCTTTTTGGCATCGTCAGCGTTCGCATATTTCTTAGCAGTGGCCAAGAGCGCTGTGACTGATTTAGGTCTCTTGCAGAGGAGCTGGTCCCTTAGGGCATCGTGGAAGCAGAGGCCAGTGATGAAACCCTCGATTGCCTCATTGTTGAAGATTGACGGGACCTTGATGCGCATCTTCGAGAAACGCCGGACATACTCACGCAGTGGCTCATCTTTCCAATCTTGAATCCACTACAGATCATATTTGTTGCCGGGTTGCTCGCAAGTAGCAATGAAGTTGTCGATGAAGGCTTGCTTGAGCTCTTGCTAAGAATCAAAGTAGTTCGCTAGCAAGCTGACCAGCCATTGGTGACCTACATGGCCAACAGCGACTGGGAAGTAGTTAAACATGACGTGCTCGTCAGCCATGGTTGATCTGCATGTAGTTTCATAGAGCATGACCCATAATTCGGGGTTCTCCTTGCCGTCGTACTTCTAAAGTTTTTTGAGCTTGAAGTTCTTGGGCCATATGACTTGGCGAAGGTGCGGAGTAAACTGCTTCAAACCCAGTGGGCCGTGGGCAGTATCATATTCCATATGGCGATAGCTTTCATGGGATACACGATCATTGGCTCTTTGGTTGATGTGATCACGTAGATCACATCCTCTAAGGTAATGGCGGAGATCGTTATTGCCATCACAGCGATCTCGGTTGCCATCCTAATTAACCCTGTGACCATGGTTATCGCGGCGATTATCGCGGTTGTCTTGGTGGTTGTCATCCCGAACGTCGTGGCGGTTGTCCTCCCAACAACGGTTGTCATCCTGACCACCATCATGGGCACTGTTTCTGCCTTGACGGTTGTCTGATGGGTCATTGTTGCACGAGCCACGTTGGTTGGGTGGCTGTGAGCGACTTGAGTATCGGCGGCTGTGGCTTGATTTGACTGAGACGGATGGAGCCCGGGCTTGATTTACAATCTCTATGGTCTGGGCCATAGCAGCCGTCAGGTAAGCTTGTATATCATTGTGAACTACCTAGGTTTCCAGGGTATTGGGTAGCCTTTGCATTGTCGCCATAGCAACGGCTACGTTGGCACTTGGAGTCTTGAAGACCTGTTTGTCCCCCATCCTGTCGAAGGCATTGTTGAGGTCATGTGGCTAGACCCTTATGCGTTGTGCCTCCTCTTCTGCTTTGGCTTTGATTTGTCGGCGATTAAACCGGTCAATATTGCGTGCTTCGCGTGCAAGCCTTTCTTGTTCCATTTCATCGACTGCCGGTGGTTCATCATTATTGACAACATTGATCAAGTTCCCTCGCCTTGGTGGGAAAGACAGGAATTGTGGAAACCCAGGGCATGGTCTGGGATATCCAAATCATATTCAACGCCTTCATCGTCATGATGCTAGAGCTTGGTGTGGATAGAGGTATTAGATGCGATGCCAGACGAGGAGCTAGAGCCACCCTCTTAGACTGTGTGGATGGATCCTTCTTGATAATCCTCAATCCAAACCATGTTGATGAAGTTGCGTGGCTTTGGGCGAGGTCGATGTATAAAACACCGATCTGAGCAACATTGTATATTGTACACGTAGTTGGAGGCAGTGTTTCGCAGGCCATAGGGTTGGGCCTGGTAGTTCTCCATCGAGGCTTCATACTCGATGAGCCGGAGACCCATCGCAGAGGCTGGCCGGCGACGAGTGGAGCGCCCTTCAGGAGTAGATGTGACCACGAGATCTATACCGAGTCATGCAAGATGACTGGCCCGAGCTGGTCGGGTAGATCTATTGTGGGTTGCGGTTACCTGCTCATTAGGTTGACTTTGAATTGAACTTACCAGAGCTAGGGTTTCAGCAAGTTTGGTGTCGACCCGATCGATGGAGTCAAGCAGGTCAGTGTTGTCGATCTGCTTCCCTTTGTAGCGAGGAAGCAAACAACGGGTTGTTAGTGTGGCTAAAGACGATGCAGGAGTGGTTGGAGTTAGATCCACTATGGTCGGAGCCAGATCCACCATGGTCGGAGCTAGATCCACCGTGGTCGGAGTTAGATCCACCGTGGTTGGAGCCGTAGCTGATGCAGGTGAAGCAGTGGTCGACGCAGATTGAATCCGTGCCTCCTCCGTGGTCATGGCGATGAAGTCGTTGGGGCTGGTGATCCAGGTGATCTAGTCGACGGTGAACGTGAGGCCATTCGGCGTAGCCATGGAGCCAGAGATGATGGCCATCTTGTTCGCTTGGAGAGCAGTACACACACCCCCTACCTGGCATGCCACTATCGATGAAATATGGTCGGCAGTCTACCTAGGGGTATGCCCAAGGTAGTAGATTATCGACAGATAGATGCGCAAGCAACAAATAAGATGGTAACGCAAGACAGACACAAGGTTTTATCCAGGTTCGACCGCCATAAAGGCATAATACCTACGTCCTGTGTCTGATTGTATTGCTATATGTCAATGAGAGATGTTTTTTAGAGGGGTCCCCTGCCCACCTTATATAGTCCGGGGGGCAGTGTTATAGATCTGGAAACTAATTCTAGTCAGTTACAATTGCCATAGGTGGCCGGATAAGGATTCCTATACTAACCGACCAGGATCTTGCTTGATCTCCAAATTTGCCTCGACTCCTTATGTGGGACTCCAAACAGGTTGGCCAGGCCGCACGTCGTCTTCTAGTGGACCGGACCCTCTGATCTAGGCCGGCCCAATCCTAGCCGTAAGGGTATAGGGGTTAATACCCCCACAATGTCCATGCTAGACCTTTCCCGTGGTAAAAATATAAATAACGATACCTGGAATACTCTTAGGTAAAATGCTATAATGGTATATTATCTGTGCGCTTGCGGATACTTTTCATTCATAGATTTATATATATTCTCTCTAGTCGCATAATTACTAAAGAACTACTTAGTGTTATTCTAGTAGTAATACTATGTAGTACCAACACTTATCTCTGGCATCATCACTAGGGATGACAACCTAGTAAAGTTAGGGTATATAGGTTTATAATAGGTGGCTAAGTACTCAAACAAGTGACACGTTAATAAACACCAATAGCAGGGGTTGGTGAAAGCAAGTGCGATAGGGCTCTGTTGCCAGCCCCTCGGCATAACTTGGAAAAATCGACGCCTTCCCCCATCCTTTTTGGTAGGGGTTGGTGAAAGCACGTGCGATAGGGCTCCGAGGCTAGCCCCTCAGCGTAACTTAGAAAAATCGACGCCTCCCCCCGAAACCTTTCGGCAGGGGTTAGCGAAAGCAAGCGCGATAGGGGTCCGATGCTAGCCCCTCGGTGTAACTTAGAGGAAAATGTTATCTTCCCCCGACATTTTCAGCATGGGGTGGCGAAAGCATGCGCAATAGGGCTCCGATCTAGCCCCTTGCCGTAACTTAGAAAAATCGACACCTTCCCCCGACCTATTCGGCAGGGGTTGGCGAAAGCACGCACGATAGGGCTCCGATGCCAGCCCCTCGGAGTAACTTAGAAAAATCGACGCCTTCCCCCAACCTTTTTGGCAGGGGTTGGAGAAGGCACACACAATAGGGCTCCAATGCTAGCCCCTCGGCATAACTTAGACAAATCGATGCCTTCCCCCAACCTTTTTGGCAAGGGTTGGCGAAAGCCCGATTTATGAGAAAAAACAATGTATGTTGTATGGTAGAAATGGGCTTTTGTTTCGCTTTATTGTTCTAGCAAAGATGCGGTAGACTTCAGTTTGATGGGAATTTACATCCTGTTGGTTATCTTTTATTTGCTTACATAGGGCTGCTTTGCCTTCCCCTTTGGTTGAACATATTGGCAGGCCTGTGCAATCGGTATCTTTCCTTCTGCTTATTGTTTTGCAACCTCTTGCCATGAAGTCGCAACTGGCGGGCAGAATTAACTAAGTTGTGCCTCTGGCTTTTAGCCAGTTTCATGTGTGCTTCTACAATACTAGAAACGACAGCCTTCCCCACCGATAGCTTATGTGGTGGTAGCTTCATGTCTCATGACATGACTCGTGGGCCTGGTGTGCGCTAATGGTTAGGCTTTTGGTCTGCTCATGCTAGCTGTGCTATCGGCTTTACGTGCTCTCTTGTGATATCTAATTCTCACAATTCTATGGCTTCTGTCTATACAATCTTTTGCTCCATGGTTGAGCAAATGGTGGATCTATGAAAACACTCAAATTGGTACCGCCTTTACCTGGCGGTTCTGGCTGCATTTGTAGCTAAAAACCAAAAATGCCTAAGTTGGGCTGAGCTACTGATTACAAGTCTAGTGGCTGGCAAAACTTTTTGGGTGGCTTTGGGTGTTATGCGGGTTCTTACCATGGTTCCTAAGGGCGTTGGTTTGCTTTATAGGGTCGACACCGGCATGGTGCCTTTAATTTTGGTTGGTGGGGCAGCTGGGACATTGAATCCTAATTTTAAGGCGTGCCTACCCTTACTGAATTATTAGACTTAATGTACTTTTGACTTTGGTACTGTCCTCAAACTTGCATGTGGGCTTTTATGGCTATTGTACTTTTCTTGGAAGTTTGTTGCGAGAGGGAAAACATTGAGCAACCGCTTTTTTGCTTTTGCGGCCATCAATACGCGGGTGGGTTTCTGGATTGTTTTGATATTTGAAAGTCTTTCGTCTTTATATACAATCGCATAGGAAAAAACATAATACAAGATAAGTTGTTATTGTCTTGATTGCATTCGGCTTTTTCCTATGGATTCAGATTTATTAACCAATCAATACAATTTCGCTGCTTAGCATTTTTACAAAATAAGGATGCTGGTTGCTGGGAGATGCTTGCATTGTCTGTTCCTACTCTGTACTTCAAGTGCTCTTGGGCAAAAGGGTTGGTATTGTTGAGGAGTCTTGAGATGCAGTGATTCCGTCCTTTCCTTTTGTCGTCTCACCCTTGGATGTAGCCGTAGACTTGCGGACAATAGTTTTGGCACAATTGGGGGATGTTACATTTTCTCTTGCGGTATCTCTCAATATGCACTTTTTGCTGTGATTCTTCCTTGGCCTGTTTATTGCCGTTGGGGCCTAGCACGTAGCAATAATCAGGCACATGTTGCTCTCTGACTGCCTGTTCTTTCATCTTTATGTATTCTCTTACATTTTCTAGATTTTGCAAGCTTTTGACTTGCTCCTATATGACCTTTTGCTCCAAGGGCGAAAAGGCTTTGGAACCACTATAATAGCTAAATTGAGATGCCGCCTATTCTCTATTTCTGAGGCTATTTTCGCCATAGCGGTGCTATTGTCATCTATTCTACTTTTGGATACTGCTCTGATGACCATATGTGTGTTACTCTATTCTTGGAAACTCGTGGTTTGATGCTGGCTCTGGGCGCCCCTGCCTCCCTTTTATAGGGCCGTCAAGGGTATGCCTTCTTTACTTCTGGTTGTTTGGGTAGATGGCAGTATTTACTTGAAAGGACAATGCGGATTTAATAATCTCTCCTAGGGTGCTTTTACTTTGCTTTGGTGCTTTCTGCACGTTAGTAGACTCTTTTCACTTTGCTACTGGCTTTTTAGCCTTGTTTTGTTGCTTTTTCTTGCTTATGGGGTATGTGCTAGCATGGATGCTTTTTGTCGTTTGGCCCTCTTGTGTTTTCATATGATTGAGAGTCAGTAATGAGCCCGCATGCTTTCACTGCTTCACCCCCCTTTTTTCTTAGGGTCGACGTCCTTAGGGAGCCCGTAGGCTATGGTCGCTTCGCCCTCTCGCTTTTTCGAAGGATCAAAATATGTAGTTAGCCCATAGGCTTCCATTGCTTTGCCCTCTCGCTTTTTTGGAGGGTCAAAGTCTGCAATGAGCCCGTAGGCTTTCGTTGCTTCACCCTCTCGCTTTTTCGGAGGGTCAAAATCTATAATTAGCCCGTAGGCTTTCATTGCTTCACCCTCTTGCTTTTTCGGAGGGTCAAAGTCCACAATGAGCCTGTTGGTTTTTATTGCTTTCCCCTCCACTTCTTTGGAGGGTCAAAGTCTATAATGAGCCCATAAGGCTTTCGTCGCTCCACCTTCTTGGTTTTTTGGAGGGTCGAAGACTACAATTCACCCATAGGCTTTCTTGGTTGCGAGGCCTGCTCGATGGTATGTTGTGAAGAGTTTAGGTAGAACAACCTCTTACCTACGGTTGATGCTATCGATACACAAGCTCTCTACAAGCTTCTTTCAACATTTAGCCTTTTTGTGCTTTTGTTTCGGGGGAAGTGGAAATGTTACTAACTTAATGGGGTACAAAGGATTGCCTCATTAAAAAACCTCACACCCTGTCACAAGGGTTTCCCCTGTGATGAAAAAGAGTGCAAATCCCCTTGATTTTATCGAAACTAAATGAAAAACAAGAAAATTGAAAGTTATAGACAAATGCTGATAGACTGTGTTAGGTTCTACCGATAATGGGTAAAACCATCATAGATTGTCTATATTCCAAGTATGGGTTGTTTTGACACCTTCATCATTTAGCATACGAAAGGTTCCTAGCTTGATCTTGTTCGCCATGACGAAAGGTCCGTACCATTGCGGCTGCAACTTCCCTTGCTTGTCTGGATGACGAATGAGAACCAGATCTCCTGGACTGATGTTTTTGCAAATGAATTTTTTGTCCCTCCACAACTTCATTTCTGCATGATACTTGTCAAGGTTATGGGCTGCCTATAGCCTTGCATCTTCTATGGCCTCGATTTTGACATAGTGTTGTACTGGCGTTGTGGCTGGTATTTCGGTGCGGAACAACCCTAGCTTCATCTCCTCATGGGTGATAGCTTCTTCGTCATATAGCAGGCGAAATGGTGTGAAACTGATGGTCCTGGTGTGCGAAATGTTGTGTGCCCAAACTGATGTCGTAAGTTCTCATGCCCACTTTCCTTTTGGTGAATCAAATAAGGACTTTGATATCGCTGAAAATATCAGGCCATTCGCCTTTTTGACTGCGCCATTGCTTTGAGGATGGTTGACCGATGCAAAATTGAGCTTGTTGTTAAGCTTGCCATAGAAGTTTCTAAAGTCTATGCAATCAAACTGCTTTCCATTGTCCACTGTTATGTATGCCGGTACACTAAATCGGTACATGATCCTTTGCTAGACAAAACTGATTAGAGTGCCCATTGTTATCTTCGCTAGTGCCTTTGCTTCTATCCACTTGGTGAAATATTCTAGAGCTACTACCGTAGATCCGAGGTTGCCTGATGCTAACAAGAGCGGCCCAACTATATCAACTCCCCATCTCTGCAGCGGCCAAGTTGGGACGATAGACTTGGTTGGATTTGTAGGCGCGTTTTGCTTCTTGGTGAACATCTAGCACTTTTTGTAACATCCTAGATGTTAAAAAGCAGTTAAAACTTGATCATCAACATCATCAAGCATAATCATTAAGTGTCATGTCATTTGTGCATTTTATGTTTCAAGTATAGCATTCATATGATGCATATGTGATTTTTCTTATGTTGCATCAAGTGGTGGCAATGTTAGTGATTAAGGTTCTTTGTGAATTTATATATGAGAATGTGCTTAAACAATTAAAATTTTGGTTAGAATAAACCTTGATGTTTAAAGTATGCTCTTAGATGTGGAATCAAAAAGTAATGATATTTCTAAGTCAAACATATTTAAATTGGATCCCAAAGATTTGATTTAAGGTTGATTTTCTAACTTAGCCATTTTTGCCTAAGTTCTTGAAAATCAATTATTAAGTTCAATTCTTGGGTATTTATCAAATGAATTTTCATAAATAAAAGTTGTCCAACTTTTGTTGCTTTGATTAGAAGAGTGTTTAAGCTTTGCTAATAAGTAATTAGTTGTCATGATTGCTTAGTGGTTGTTCTTAAATTAAATGTCAAAGTTTGTTGATCAAAACAATTTACAAAACCCTAGAACTGAAATCTTGTTTCCAGTTTCAAAGTGACTATCTTCCAAATTCAAAATCTCAAAAACCCCGAGCTCTTTTGATACTACACCTTAAAGCAATGTTGGAGACCAAGGATAGATGAACAACTTTTGTTAACAAAGATCATTGAGCTTCTGCATTGTAACACCCTAAAATTTGCTCTTGTCGAAAAAGATATAAATTGATTTAATTTTATATTTTGTGCTCATGAAATATAGGAAAAAGAATATTTTTTCATTATATTTAAAATTCATTACATGGATGTGCATGCATGCCAGTGCATTTGATTCATTACAATGAGTGGTTGAATACAAAATGCAAAATGAATTCAAAATGCTTTTGAAATTGGCTTTGAAGTAAAAGAAAAGAAAGAAAAAGAGAATTGGAAAATGAAAGAGTTTAAAAAGGGTTGTAAAATTTATTTTTGAAAGCTTACTAAAATTGCTCATTTTTATTGGAATTGAAAAGTACATTTGAAACTATATTTGAATTTGAATTGGGATTGAAAAAGGAAACTAAAATTGCTTTCCTTTCCACTGCAGCCCAACAAGGCCGCAGGCCCACTCCCTCTCGGCCTAGTGTCGCCCGCCGCTCCCGTCTCCTCTCTCTCTATCATGTCGGGCCCACGCGTTAGCACCTTCTTTCCAAGCTGGCTCCATCTACCTCCGCTTGTATTCGTGCCGAAGTCCGCTGTGAGACTTCGCGCCGCTCCTGCCTCCTCTATTGCCATGCCGCCCACGTCTTCCCACTCCATAAAAGACAAAGCCCACATCGTGCTGCCTCACCTAGCCGCCTCCGAGTCACCGCCCGTGCCCTAATTGCAGCCACCATAGCCCTAGCGCCATCATAGGAGATCCACCGCCGCCGTGTTTGTCATTTCACCTCCTCTTCGCCTCCGCACTGCCTTGCTGGGTTTCTACGTGAGGTAAGCAAGCTTCGAGTACTACCCTTGCTTCCACCCACACTTTCAACCGCTGGTGTGAGCTCACCATTGCATCGCTAGATTCCCAAGCCACCAAATCGAGCACCGCATCGCCACCGTGCCATTGTAGCCGCTCTAAGCCCCTCCATCGAGTTTGGCTTGAGCTCCTCTTGCTTCATGTGCCTTTCCCGTGTCCAACGGTGACCGGAGTTGCCGATTCAATGAACTCTGGTGAGGTCTGGTTCCGCTAGTCATGGTGCCGCCATCTTGGCACTGTGCGCTGGTGACCCAATTTCCCCTTCTATCTTAGTCATCCAAATCTAGATCAACGACCCAGATTAGAAGATACCTCTTCGGTCCATGAGCACAGTGTAGACCAAGCGCACCGTCTGTGTCAGCATGCCACACAGGTAGTTCGCCATAGACCAGACACTCAGAGACCACCACCTATCACCACATGTGTGCCACTCCAGCAACCGCGCTGACTGCGTGGACATTTTGCTAAAGAGACCCTCAGTTTTACTTAAATCAACCCGCAGTCCACCATCTGTTGAAAATAATTCAAAATATGCCCCTAGTTTTTTTGTTTTGACCCCTATGTTTTCCTAAAATCGACGCCTGGTCCACAAGACTGTTTAAATTTGGTTTTAATTATTTTTAATACGAAATTGATTTCAAAATATTTATAGAATTGCCATTGATTTTATTTTGTGCGTAGTTTCTTCATTTTGACTCCGATTTGATCCGTTCAACTTGCGTTAGGTTCATAATTCCATAATCTACATGTTCATACTACTGTTAGATATGATTTCAACTTTTAAAATTCAAGGTTAGATTTAATCTATTATTTTATTAAAGGAAATCTTATTTAATTCATATCTTCTATGTTTTTGCTCTTATTTGACCTATTCGAGTTGCGCTAGATTCATTACAACGAGATCAACGCATTAGTAACAATGTTTATCATGTCACTATTTCTAGAATTTCATGGTTTAAACTCTAATTTGGATAATAATTATGCAACTAGATCTTATAAATAAAATATGATTTGTTTTACGTTAGGTTTATATTTCAAATCTAAATTTGACTTAATTCAATTTATATAAGCTTTTATATAGTTAAGACACATGAAGCTTATAGTTTTATATTTTCTCTTATGAATGGATCTTTCGGTAGCCATTTCTCTCAAACCGTAACTCCGATTAGCGTGTCTCTCACGACTGTATGTTCGTAGCGATGCATAGAATCATGTTTCAAACTCTTTTACTTATTTTTCTATGATTGGTGTATTATTCTAATGTAGATGTAATTGTATGCTATGCATGTATGTGTATGGATGTTTGTGTGGTGTTCTACGATTACATCCAGTCGGTGAGATATACGTATTGATCAAGAAGAAGAAGAAGGACGTTGAAGATTAAAGCTTACCGAAGGATTGGTGTTTTTAGGCAAGTATAGCATGGGATCTTTCTTGTCCTATTCACCTTAATATCATTTTAATCATATGCATGTGTCTACCTTAGCAACCGGAGTAATTTTCCTAGCTATTTGATATCCTGGATTCCTTGATTCCGCCATGGCGAAGGTGGCGGAAAAGTGGGCCATCCGATGACCAAAAAGTGTTGAACATACTGTGTCTTCCCTACGGACGATGCCAACTGTCGGTGCAGAAAGTGACCAACCCACAAATATTTGTAGTTTTGCCGTACATTGTGATCGGAGGTGGCCTAACACTCAATGACACAGGATTTATACTGGTTCAGGCAACGTGCCCTACAACCAGTTTGAGTTCGTCGATGACTTTATTCCTAAGCCTAGGTGCTTGAAGTTTGTAGTGGGGTTACAAACGAGAAGGAGAAAGATGGGGGGTACAAGAGGTCTGGTCAGACTCTGGTCGGAAGGGCCAAGAGTGATGGGAGCTCCGCTATGAGCTAAGTGTTCGAGCGTGTGCTCGTGGTTTGAACCTAGTGGTTCTACTATTATGTGCTAGTGAACTTGATCGATCTGAATGAATCTGAATGACTTGAATGTTGGGAGAGAGCGCATCCCCTTTTATAGATGATGGGGATGGCCTTACAAGTGAGAGGGAGAGAGTACATATGCTTCTAAGCCTTGTTGCCCATGCCAGCTAGTACAGGATGATGGTAGGTGCCCACAATAATGTTGGATGTCAGATGCACATGGGAGGTTGTGTTGGTTTCTTCGGGTATGGCAAACATTTGCGCCTGCCACACTATTGATACCTGGAGGCATGCAAGGGGTTTTACCATGTTCGCCTGGTACGGTAAATGTCGGCGCCTACAACACTGTTGATGCCTAGAGGCATGTGGGGGGAACCTTACCATATGGGAGTTAATGGCGCCTACAATACTATAAGGGAAAATATTGGTGCCTACAACACTACTTGGGCTCTATCATGCTAGAGAGGTCGAAGAGTATCATTTCTGTAGGTGTACAGGGTACATACCTCGGTATTGTGGTTTGACTTGTGCGCCCTGCCTTACTTTCTCTATCTGTTTCCTAGTCCTTTCCGAGCGGGCATCCCTATTCGGTTAGTCCTAGTTGGCCCTAATCGCGCCAGTCGGAGAAGAGCAGTGAGCAGGGGTATGGCGCATCCCCAGTCAGAGATGTGAGTCAGAGTCAGAAGTAATGCTCTGGCTAGGCCTTCTGGTTGGAGAGGCCATCCAAAGGTAGGCTGGAGACCGAAGCGAGTGCTTCGGTCAGAGAGGTGGGCCGGAGTCAAAAAACGAGCACCGTTCCTCCTCGGCCAGACCTTCCGATCGGTGATTGGATTGCCCTTCTGGCCTATCATTTAGATACTTGGGCTGGCCCATGAGTTGTGCATTTGTCTACTTGGGCCGGGCCTTTGTTGGGAAGCCAGTCCATGAGGGACCCTAGGTTTATGAACCCGACATGAGCCCCCGAGCCCTCAGGCGATTCGGGTAGAATTATCTGGGGGATTTTTGTCTTTATGGTGGGTGTAGTCCCCGAGCCCTCGGATGATTCGGGCAGAATCATCTGGGGGTTCTTTCAGCTGGCGTGTGTGTGTTTTTTAGTTGAGAAGGATCGTCAACTAAGGCATCATTGCACAGCCGAGGTGTTTAGTTTTGGGATTGAGCGAGGTAGAGCTCGTGGATCCTAGCGTCGGTGCGCGCCGTGGGATCAGGCGAGGTAGTTAGTTTAGTGATCAGACAAGACAGAGCTTGTCGATCCTGGCATTGGTGCATGCCATGGGATCAGGCGAGTTGGAGTCATGGATGCTGGCCTTGGTGCAGCCTGCGTAGCCGAGGCAGTTAGTTAGTTCATTTTAGGGATCAAGCGAGCCGAAGCTCACGGATCCTAATGGTGCGAGTTCGGGGTCACAGACCCAGGCGTTTTTGGTGTGTAGTCAAGGCGTAACCAAGGGATGGTGCGAGTTCAGGGTCGTAGACCCAGGTGTTTGGTGTGTAGTCAAATCGTGGCTAAGGGATGGGGTGAGTTTGGGGTCATAGACCTAGGGGTTTGGTGTGCAGTCAAAGCGTAGCCGAGGGATGGGGCAAGTTCGGGGTCACAGTCCCAGGTGTTTTGGGTGTCTTGAGCCCCGAAGCCCCATTGGGCTTTGGTAGGGGTCTATTTGAGTTGTGTGCGTTACCCCATCCTTGATTTCTCACAACTAGAGGGGCTAAGCTTTGTCACTTGCCTTGATCGCTCGAGCTTAAGTGACGCGCTCGGTGAGTTCGCTAATCAGTATGATCGAGTGGAATCTGGGTCCGTCGTTCATGACAGGGTCGGTATAGCCCTCTTATGACATTCCACTACTCCTTTACCTACATCCCGGTAGATGCTAGGGTCGTTCCAGAGACCGACCCGGGTGGCCTGCTGGCCTCCCCTTGATGGATATTATATGGGCTTGGCAGAGGTTTGGGATCAAACATGAAGGTTGAGATGACCCTATCTGCTTTGGGGCAGACTGGGCGAGGGTCATACGGGGCTCATCTGCATTTTCTCCCCTCACTCTGTTTGACATGGGGCGACCTCGAGCCCTTCGTGGGCCAGCCTTTGAACCCCGGTCGGTCGTTGCTCTTATTTTAATGAGGCAACTGCCGCTTTGTGACGCAATACGGAGCATTGTGATGCATTTCACTACATGTGCGATGCTTTATTTCTCGAGACCCGAGTGATTCAGGGCCTAAATCATCCAGGGGGCATGGGTGTATGGAATGAATGCATGTATGAATGTATGAAAGATTATATAAAGAAATAGCTGGGGTCGATAGTGTTACCTTGATGACTCGAGTGATGGGGTCTGAAGAGCTCCAATCAGAAATGTCCGACCAGGACCCGTGTTCGTCGTTCGTGATGGAGTTGGCATGGCCTACATGGGGCGTCCCTTTGCTCCTTACCTATCTCTCGGTGTGTTTTTCTTGAGCCATTCGATCAACTTAGGAAGCCCGATGGTCTCTCTTGGCAGAGATCCCATTGTTTGGGTTTTTTCCAAGTCTCGCCTAGGGGGCGGAGAGCCGCCTACGTGTGGTGACACATTGGTTTTTGCACCCAGCGTGTGGTAGTGGTGGGCCATACCCAAGTCACATCCTGTCTTGCCAGGCATCATTCTGTCTAACCAGGCATCGTTCCATCGGTCAGTGTGTGTCCCATCGGTCAGGGTGCGTCCCATCATTTCCCATCCACATTGAATGGGGGAAGGGAGAGAGTTTTTTGCTCTGATTGCCCCTCTTCAGCTATTGCGTTTTCTCCTTAAATAGGGGGGAGGGAGAGGGCTTCTCATCGTAGTCCTTTGCCTATTCTCCAACTATCACCTTTCCTCCTTCTTTTGCCTCAACGAGAGTGCCTGTATGCCGCGGTGGTTCCTAAGTGAGAGAGAGGGTAAGTGTGGGGGAGGACTTATAGATCCTTTTGTGAATCTAGAGTGTGATGTCGAGCTAAGGTTGCCCAAGGCGATGCCAGCCGTCTTTGCCTATGGAGGGGCGACTTCCGCCGAAGAGGGTGGCACGCTGGATTCATCTACAAGGCCTTTTTCGGGGTTAAGCCGTGTGTGAATTTTTTTCGGTGGATCTTCACCGAGTGAGCCTTGTCAGAGGGAAGTTGCCTAGGATCATGCTAGTGGAGGGTTCCATGCCTACAGCTGCTTAGGTTGGCCAGTACATAAAGTTTGATGAGATCTCTTCCTGCCATGGTGGCCATACCTCAGTGGCAGCGTCCCTGCCCAGGAGCTGCCTTGACTGCATGAGAACGTCTAGAGATCCATGCTCTTCTATTGAGCATCTATGGGTGCAACTCCCTTGAGGTACCCGTTGGGCTCACCGAAGTCAAGGGAGCGGAACTAGGCGGGTCCCTTGAGGTACCCGTTGCGCTCGCTGAAGTCGAGGGAGCGAAACCGGGCAGGGCCCCTATGGCGGTGATTATGTTCGGCGGCGTGTGCCATGGCCTTTCCATTGGCATTAGGTGATGTCGTCGAGCAGCCGCAGTAGTATTTGGAGTGGAATTAGTTTAGAAAATGTAATAGTTGAGTTTGTGGGTGAGCTCCCATGTGAACAGTTTTTGTATTAATGAATACATTAGTTCTGGTTTTGTGATAGAACCACTATCCGTTCCTTATTTTTTATCCTAGCATAGCTTTTGTTTTTATCCTTTCTTTTTTGCACCTGCCCGTTAGTTTCGTAGGCTACAACTTTTGAGAACCTAGGCATGGCCCGTAGGGCTCAGCTGCTCATAACCGTAGGTCATGGCAGGGTGCATTTGGTTAGGAGTAAGAACAAAGTTACGTAGGGCAATCAAAGGAAATGGAATGCTCTTCCATTTTAGGGATGAAGTTGTTTTCTGTGTGATAGTAAAAAAGATAGGTAGTATTCAGTATTGTACCCTCATGGAGCCCTCGAGCGACCCAGGCTGAAAGTGTTCAGGATGGGGTGCTTTATAGGAGCAAGTGTTGACTACAAAGACGTAAGATCAAATTTAGGGGAAAACGACGTAGCTGTTCAATGTTCCAAGTGTTGGTGAGAATGTTGCCATTGTCGTCCTCCAGTCGGTAGGTGCCCGGCCGGATCACTCGGTCACCATATAGGGTCCTTCCCATGGTGGAGAGAGTTTGTGTTTTTCCTTCGTTGATTGGTTCCTCCGGAGTACGAGATCACTAACTTTGAGGATCCTCCCCTTGATCTTCCTTTTGTGGTACCTGCAAAGAGTTTGATGGTAGCGAGCAAAGTGGATGACGGTCATCTTGTGGGCCTCCTCGAGCAGGTTGATTGTGTCTTGCTGAACCTCCATGGCTCGGTCATAGTTGAAAGCCTTCACTCTTGGGGCACCATGGCTGAGGTTGAAGGACAGCACTGCTTTAGCTCTGTAGGCTAGGAAGAAGGATGTGAACCCAGTGGATTGGTTTAGGGTCGTTCTTAGGCTCCAAAGGATCGCTGGGACCTCTACAACCCATCGCCCAGCGTACTTGTTGAGTCAATCAAAGATGCATGACTTGAGTCCTTGGAGGACCATGCGATTGGCATGCTCGACCTGACCGTTAGTACGTGGGTGTTCGACCGATGCCTAATCGATTCTGATGCCATATCCATCACTGAAGTCTAGGAACTTCTTCTCGGTGAAGTTAGTCCCATGGTCAGTGATGATGTAGTCAGGAACACCAAACCGGTAGATGATGTCGAGGAAGAATTTGACCTCCTCTTCTGAGCAGATGTTGGTGATGGGCTTCGCCTCTTTCCACTTGGTGAACTTGTTGACTACGAGTAGGTGAGTGAAACCACCTAGGCCCTTTTTGAGGGGTCCCACCATGTCGAGGCCCTAGACCACGAATGGCCTAGTGATTGGGATGGTTTGGAGCTCTTGTGCTACCAAATGGGTTTGCCGAGTGTAGAACTAGCATCCTTCACACCTACGGATGACCTCCTCTGCATCTCGTAGTGTGGTGGGCTAGTATAAACCTTGGCGAAAGGCTTTTTCGACCAGCGACCTTGGGGTCACATGATGTCCACAAATCTCAGCATGGACCTTGAGGAGGAGCTACTTCCCCTAGTTAGTGGGGATGCACTTCATGTGCACCCCTGATGGACTCCGTTTATAGAGTTCATCACCGAGCACGATGAAGGTCTTGGCACGTCGAGCAATCCATCGGGCTTCATTCCTTTTGGGTGGGAGAACCTCCTCGAGGAGGTAGGCGAGTAGCGGTGCTCACCAGTCGGTTTGATCAAGTACCAATACTACGACACTAGTGGGTGATGTCGTCATGGAGGTACTAGGATCAGAGTCCCCAAGCGCTGGCTTGGCGGTGGGGTTGGAGCCCCCGGGTGCGGACTTGGCGTTGAGGTCAGAGCCCCTAGGTGTTGGCTGGGCATTGGGGTATGTCTAGACCAGACCTTCCAGGATGCGGGCGGATGGCTCATGGACGTCGTTGATGAAGACCCCGCTTGGGGATGGATCCTACCTGGCGGCCAATTTTGTAAGAAAATCGGTGGCATCGTTGTCCTTTAGGGGGACGTGATGCAGCTCGATACCCTAGAATTTGTCCTCGAGCTTGCGCACCTCTTGGCAATATGCTGCCATGAGGGGACTTTTGCAGGAGGACTCCTTCATGACCTGATCAACGACCAGCTCTGAGTCATCGCGAATGTAGAGTCGCATAGCACCAAGCTCAATGGTGATACATAGTCCGTTGATGAGGGCCTCATACTCCGCGGTGTTGTTTGAGGCTAAAAAGTGGAGGCAGATGGCATAGCAGAGCCTACTCCTATCTAGGGAGATAAGAACCACTCTAGCCCCCAAGCTAGGCACCATTATGGACCCATCGATGTACATTGTCGAGTACTCATGGGTGACATCAGGGGTCAGTAGCTGCACCTCTGTCCATTCAGCGACAAAATATGTGAGAGCCTGAGATTTAATGGTGGTACGGGGGATGTACCTCATGTCGTGGCCCATGAGTTCAAGTGCCCACTTAGAGATCCGTCCCTTGGCATCATGGTTGCGGATGATGTCCCCAAGCAGGTATGAAGTGACGACCGTGACTTTGTGGTCGGTGAAGTAGTGCAGGAGCTTCTGGGTCACTGTCAGCACGATGTATAGGAGTTTCTGCACCTAGGGGTACCAGACCTTGGGGTCGGTGAATACTTCCCTGATGAAGTATATGGGCCACTAGACCTTAAGGTGGTGTCCTGGCTCCTGACTTTCGACGACCAGTGCGGCGTTTACCACATGGTTGCTGGCCGTGATGTAGAGGAGAAGGGGTTCTCCCCGTTTAGGAGCGACGAGGATCGGGGCTGACGTTAGGGATGCTTTGAGGCTCTCCAAACCCTACTGAGCTTCCTTAGTCTAGATGAAAGTATCCGTCTTTTTTAGGAGCTTGTAGAGTGGCATCCCCCATTCGCCAAGCCAGGAGATGAATCGGCTTAGGGTAGCTAGACAACCAGTGAGCCTTTGCACACCCTTGGCGTTGTGTATGGGGCCCATGTTGGAGATGGCTATGGTTTTTTTGGGGCTGGCCTCGATGCCATGCTCAGACACAATGTATCCTAGCAGCTTCCTCTTCGGAACCCTAAAAACACATTTTTCGGGATTCAGCCTAATGTTGAACCTTCGGAGATTCACAAACATTGTGGCCAAGTTTGCGATTAGGTTGCAAGCTTGACCCGTTGTTGACCACTATGTCATCAACATAGATGGTGATCATTGGTCTCGGCTGCTTGGCTTGAGCAGGTCGATCGAGTGGGTCAATTTGGTCGGCAAAACATTGTTGCATGCACCTTTGGTAGGTGGCGCCAATGTTCTTCAAGCCGAAAGGCATGGTTACATAGCAGTACGAACCATACAGGGTGATGAACGAGGTTGCGAGCTGATCGGACTCTTTCATCATGATCTGGTGATAGCCCGAGTAGGCATCCAGAAAGGAGAGGATCTTGCAACCCAAGGTGGAGTCGACTATCTGGTCTATGCGTAGCAAAGGGAAGTGATCCTTTGGACTCGCTTTGTTGAGGCCAGTATAATCAATGCACATTCTACACTTCCCAGTCTTCTTTTTAACAAGAATGGGATTGGCAAGCTAGTTGGAGTGGAATACCTCTCTAATGAATCTAGCTGCCAGGAGTTTGGCGATCTCTTCGCCTATGGCCCTATGTCTCTCATCATCGAAGCGACACTGGCACTGCTTGGTAGTCTTCAAGCCAAAGATGAGGTGCAGTGAATGCTCAGTGACCTTCTACGGTATGCCCAGCATGTCAAAAGGTTGTGATGTGAAGACATCACGATTGGTGCATAGGAAGTCAACAAGCTCACATTCCTATTTGGCCAGGAGCTGGGTCCGAATCCGCACTATCTTGGGTGGGGTCGATTCCCACTGTCTTGGTTTCCTTGAGCGGGCAGAAGGCCATCGAGGAGGTTGGTTTGTTGTAGTCTGGGATTGTCGGGGTCAACGTCTCCCCAAGCCATGGGAGCTTAGAAGAGTTGACAACCGCGGTGGCGAGCTCGAAATGCTCACAGTCGCACGTGAAGGTGTGTGAGAAGGCACTACTCACAGTGATGACGCCATTTGGTCCCGACATCTTTAGCTTGAGGTAGGTGTAGTTGGGGATTGCCATGAATTTGGTGTAGCATAGCCGCCCCAAGATGGCGTGGTGGGACCTTGGGAAGTCCACCACTTTGAAGGTGAGGACCTCCGAGCGGAAGTTGGATTATTTGCCAAATGTGATGGGTAGATCGATCTACCCGAGTGGGTATGCCTGCGCTCCTAGGATTGGGAAAACCCGCAAGGTGGAGTTTTGATTGGGGGATGGACATGGCGTCGAGGGTGTCGACATAGAGGATGTTGAGGCCACTGCCTCCGTCCATCAGCACCTTGGTGAGGCGCTTCATGCGGACGCTGGGGTCAACGATGAGCGGGTAGCATCTCGGTCTCACGCGTGGGAGGGATGGTCCCTCTGATCAAAGGTGACCGAAGATTCTGACCAGCTAAAGAAGGAGGGGATGGCTAGCTCGGCGGCGCATGCCTCCCTATAGCGCACCTTGTGCTGGCATTTGGTCTAGATGGCATCGGATCCATCGAAGATCATGATGCATTCCTTAGGGTTGGGGAAGCTGTCTCCATCATTGCCTGCCATGCCTCCTTTCTTGGCTGCTGCCTCTTTGCCATCTCCTTCTTTCGGCATGTCGGCCTATCGGAGGAAACGTTTGAGGAGCTCGTAGTCTTTGTAAAGGTGTTTGATTGGGTAGGCGTGGTTGGTGCATGGGCTATCTATGAGCTTGTTGATGTGGTCAGGTAGGCCCTATTGGGGCTGCTTGCCCATGCGATCAGCTGCAGCGACCAACATGGTGTTGTCCGATCGACGCCGATCCTTTTTGTTCTTCTTGCCCCTCTATGTGGAGGGGCCCTCATCTTGGTTCGTGCACTTGGCCTTGCCTTTGTCCTGGCCTCTGTTGAAGACCGCTCTAACTGCCTCCTCACTAGAGGCATGGTTAGTGGTGATGTTGAGCATGTCGTGGGTGGTATGGGGCTTCAGGTAGCCAAGCTTGTGGATCAGGGACTCGCAGGTCATCCCTAAGAGGAATGTGCTGATGATGTCCACGTCGATGACATCGGGGAGGGAGTTGCATCGTTGGGAGAACCTGTGGATATAATCTCGTAGGGACTCGCTGGGATCCTACTGGCAGCTCTTGAGGTCCTAGGAGTTTCTAGGGCAGACATACATCCCCTGGAAATTTCCAATGAAGACCCTCTTAAGGTCCGCCCAGTCGTGGATGCTGTTGTGCAGGAGGAATTCAAGCCATGCCCAAACATGTTCCCCCATGCAGATGGGGAGATACTAAATGATGAAATAATCATCATCTACCCCTCTTGCTCGGCAGGTGAGCCAAAAATCTTTGAGCCAAATACCGAGGTTTGTCTCCCTGGTGTACTTGGTGATGTTGGTGGGTGGTCGGTAGTGCTATGGGAACGGCGCTCTTCGGATATGCTAATCAAAGGCCTACGGTCTCGGGCCCTTAGGGCTGGGACTTCAGTTGCCTGGCCGATGACCATGCCTAGGGGGCGTTTCACTGCTCCCCTTGATGGTTCGGCCAGGACCCACGTCACCTGCCCTTATTGCCGGCCTATGGGTGTCATCATCCTACCCGGCCTAGCATAGGTTGCTGATGCTGCTGTGAGTGTCTTGGTGCGAACTAGGCCATTTGTTTACCAGTGGTTGGTGTAAGGCAGGCGCCAGGTTGGACCATGGTGCGGCTGCTGCCTCCTAAGCCACACTTGGCGGCTGTAGCGGTGAGCGGACGGAGCGATCCATCTAGTGTGTCCCTACTCCCCCGGGGGGAGAGAGGGTGCTTGTGGGAGTCGTGTTGCGGTGCTTTCCGCCTATTGAATGGCGGTGGCTTCTACCAGCACCTAGAGGTTCTGGTAGACCGCCTGCTCCTAGGGGTCGACGGGCTCGGGAATGCCACGTAGAAGGATTACCACGGCGATGATGTTCTGGCTAGCCTGAGCAAACTATGGGGGATCATTCCCCTCGTTCATGATGTCATGTTGGACCTAGCAGGCGCGACCCCAGGCGCTGCCTGTCGGGTCATGCACATGGGGCGCAACATGCTGTACCGAGTGCACCAACACAGGCGGTGGCTGGTTCTACCACTATTGTCATAATTCCTTAGCGTGTGCTATCGCAAATGTGAGGGCCCCCGCACACGGGTTTGAAGGGGTGTGAGTCTGCACAGTCTCCACAACCACTAGCGACTGTCCTAGAGCATCTGCTATAGCACACTACCAGGATGGACAGTGGCTAGGTGCCATGTCGCCGATGCTAGAGCCGTCGCTCTCACCCTCGTCATCCGAGAGTTCGTGGAAAGTGGTAGGAGCATAGCTTGCCATTCCCATGAATTTGGATGTGAGGGGGATTGCGCTAGCATCCTTTAGAGCCCCTAAGCACACGTGTCCACGGGGGACATGAGGCCATAGGGGAACTGATCGTACAGTGTTCATGGTGCGGTCAATACGGTCCCTCTAGATAATTAGCAGGAGATAGTAAATAGAGAGTAAATAACAGTATGCATATTACTCGCAGCGGGGTTTGAGCAGAGAGTTTGCTTGGAATGAAGCATAGATGCCTCGTCGTCGAAGTCATCATGCGTCCTGGAGCCGATGGAGGGTGCCCCTCCGATGGGCGCTAGAACGAGTGTCTCCTCAAGGAGGTGTAGTACGCCGAGTCGGTCGGCGACGAAGTCCAGGCCTTCGAAGAGGAAGGCCTAGGATGGCTCGAAGATGAGTGGAACCCACATCCCAACCGGTGGGAGTGTGGGAAACTCTAATGAGTCAAAGTTAGTCATATCACCTGAGCCGCCATGGTGAAGGTGGTGGAAAAGTGGGCCATCCGATGACCAAAAAGTGTTGAAGGTACGGAGTCTTCCCTATGGATGGCACCAACTGTCGGTGCAGAAAGTGACCAACACATAAATATTTGTAGTTTTGCCTGTACATTGTGATCAGAGGTGGCCTATCACTCAATGACACAGGGTTTATACTAGTTTAGGCAACGTGCCCTACGTCCAGTTTGAGTCAGTCAGTGACTTTATTCCTGAGCTAGGTGCTCAAAGTCTATAGTGGGGTTACAAACAAGAAGGAGAAAGATGGGGGGTACAAGAGGTCTGATCAAACTCCGGTCAAAAGGGACAAGAGTGATTGGAGCTCCGCTATGAGCTAAGTGTTCGAGCATGTGCTCATGGTTTCAACCTGGTGGTTCTGCTATTGTGTGCTAGTGAACTTGATCGATCTGAATGAATCTGAATGACTTGAATGTTGGGAGAGAGCGCATCCCCTTTTATAGATGAAGGGGATGGCCTTACAAGTGAGTGAGAGAGAGTACATATGTTTCTAAGCCTTGTTGCCCACGCCTATGGGTATAGGATGATGTTAGGTGCCCACAACACTTTTGGATGTTAGATGCACGTGGGAGGTTGTGTTGTTTTCTTCGGGTATGGCAGACGTCAGCGCTTGCCACACTGTTGATACCTGGAGGCAAGCAAGGGGTTTTACCATGTTTGCCTCATATGGTAAATGTTGGCACCTACAACACTGTTGATGCCTAGAGGTATGTGGGGAGCCTTACCATATGGGAGTTAATGGCGCCCACAATACTGTAGGGGAAAATGTCAACGCCTACAACACTGCTTGGGCTCTGTTGTGCCAGGGAGGTTGTAGAGTACTATTTCCGTAGGTGTATAGGGTATGGACCCCGGTATTGCGGATTGACTTATGCGCCCTGCCTTACTTTCTCCATCTGTTTCTTGGTCCTTTCTAAGCAGGCGTCCCTGGTCAGTTAGTCCTAGTCAGCCCTGATCGCACCAGTCAGAGAAGAGCAGTGAGCAGGGGTTTGGTGCATCTCCGGTTGGAGACATGGGTCAGAGTTAGAAGTAGTGCTGTAAGCAGGGGTTTTATGGTTCTCTAGATTCCTCTCCCTAAGGACTTATCTGTAAGTGATCATCCAGGACTTACAGTACAAACTATGAGGGTTACATGGCTCTAGCTTTACCTCAGTATGAGGACCTTTTCGAGCTTGTTATAGGTTACCTTTATTGGCGTAACAACGGCTTGACAAATCGTGTATAGGACAGTGATGAGGACATCACTCCTTTGGATGTACCAGCTGATCCTCCAACTGTCATGCAAGGTCCAATGACCCGGGCTCGAATGCGTCAACTCAATTTACAGGTGAGCTCGTTCTTAAGCGATCCTTTTCATACTTTTGAGAATAAACTACTACCTAATGATGTTATCTTGCTTAGGAACATTGGAGAGGGTCAAGAAGGACTAAGAGGATGTGGAGGAGGTGATGATGACCAGCAAGGACGTCAAACACAAGCCGGAGGCCCAGTCCAACACGAATTCGAGTCTGCCTCGGCCTCCAGGACCAGTCTGCCTTAAACTGGTCGCCTAGGACGCATCCGGACTCCGTTTTCGATGATCCACATATGGATGGAAAGCTAATTTAATAAGGAAGCCAATCCAAGTGGTTTCACATCAAAATCTGTTCGGAATCAACAGGAATCGTCGAAACAAGTCCGTGTCCAGAATCTGCTAGGGTGCTGCAACACCGTCTTTTGGTCCGTTGGACCATGTATTGAGTTTGGGCCCATTAGGGGCGCGTCCAGGGGTCTTGCACGACCTTAGAGTCTTCATAAACAGTCTCCACCCTTCCATTAGGGTTTGGGTTTTGCTTAAATTATTCTGTCAAGAAACAGTTTCGCCGTTCTTCGGTTTGTGGGACCCCAACTTGTGAGATTAATCTTTCATCTGCAATTTGGTTGCGTTCTTTCTTGTTCTTGCTTGTGTTCTTCATTGCACAGGTAGGGATTAGCCTTCTTGGCGAGGTCAACCTGGTCCATAACTTGGTTGATAACCAGAGGAGCTATGGTGCTAAGATTATAGGGTTCGATCTTTTGATCTGAAGCCGGATCGGTGTGTCATTCTCCGCTACAACGATAGTTACCATCACCTGACGGAAGATCGGGATCCCCGTCCCCATTAAGTGGTATCGGAGCTAAGGTATACCATCAGGTTCACTTTTTATTCCCTAGTTTGAGTGTTTCGTATTTGTCCCATAGTCCAGTGCCATACTCGTTTTTCCTATCCTAGAACTTTCCGCGCCATAGCCTTTGCATATTTCAGTTTTAGAGTCCGTCGTGTTGAGTTTGTGTCCTAGTCGAGGTCTTGTTGCTGGTTAGGTCGTGTTAGAGTCCAGTTCATGTGTTTTCCCCCATCATTTACATCAAATCTTGGCTGTTGTGACCAATTTTGCACACATTGTTCCTGTTTTGTCCTCTAATTCGGAGCCAATTCTTAAAACTGGTCCAGTTTTCGCATACGAACTCCGTTTTCGACGTTCCATATATGCAAATCGATCAGAAAAAAATTTCGGATCCATCCATCCCCTGCTTAGCTAGGGTTTGGAATTTTTTAGATTGGCCAAAAAGTGGTCACAAGATCCTCGTTTCATGGTCACAAGTTTTTTGTCGATTTTCATCCAGTTTTCTGAAAAGTCCACAGGCCACGTCTTACACTTGTTTGAGCTCATATTTTCTGCGGTTACTACTTTTGTGCTCCTAAGTAAAGGAAAAATATCAAAAAAATAAAATAAAAAAGTCGAAATTTCCCAAAAAAAACAACGACAGCCCAAAAATAGAAAAAAAGAGAGGAACGCGCCCCTAATGGGCCCAAACTCGATACATGGTCCAACGGACCAAAAGACGGTATTGCAGCACCCTGGCAGATTCTGGACGCTGACTTGTTTCGATGATTGCCGTTGATTCTGAACAGCTTTTGATGTGAAACCACTTGGATTGGCTTCCTTATCAAATTAGCTTTCCATCCATATGTGGATCATCGAAAACGGAGTCCGAATGCGTCCTCGGCGACCAGTTTAAGGCAGACTGGTCCTGGAGGCCGAGGTAGACTCGAATTCATGTTGGACTGGGCCTTCGGCTTGTGTTGGGCGTCCTTGCTGGTCATCATCACCTCCTCCATGTCCTCTTAGTCCCTCTTGACCCTCTCCAATGTTCCTAAGCAAGATAACATCATTAGGTAGTAGTCTATTCTCAAAAGTATGAAAAGGATCGCTTAAGAACGAGCTCACCTGTAAATTGAGTTGACGCATTCGAGCCTGGGTCATTGGACCTTGCATGACGGTTGGAGAATCAGCTGGTACATCCAAAGGAGTGATGTCCAAAAGAGGAACAATATCTAGAGGAGCACATAGAGAAGCCCAAAGTGAGCTGTGTTTGCGTGTGCTATCTGGTTCCTTGTTTGTGTTGCTGTTTCCATCCACCATACTTGTTTTTCTCATACCTATCACCTTGCTATCCACCATACTTTTGTCACAACCTGGTACTTGCAACACTTTAGACTAGCAACGAGAACAAGTACTTTGGACTATAATTCAGCATTACTTTCTGTTACTGACTTGTGTGCTAGATATACATATTACTCTTTGTTTGCCTTCCAAGCTCCATAAATTCTTTAGATCAGTACAGACAAGGGGCCTTGCAATCTCGGTACCACTACCTCACAGGTATCACGAACCAGCCGCCGGTTGTACCGCCCACTACTTACGTTGGTAAGAACTTGGTAAGAGCTTGGTAAGACGCTTCCACTTACTGTGAAAAGTGACACCACTCCAACCACGTAGTCATTTGGTAGGGATAACTTTCACCTGTTTGTTCCTGTTTTTGTGTTTTCAATGGCAGGAGGTGAACAGACTGGAGATAACAATCCTAAGGGTTTCAACGAGTGTGTCAGCCAAGAGCAACTACAAGCTGTTGTAGAGGATGCCCAAAAAAGGATGAATGAGGCCGTCAGGAAGGCCGTCACTGACGCACTCATTGAACTCAACATTGGCAATAGCATGGAGAGATTGGACAAGCGAATTTCTACGCTAACCGACAAGGTTACTGAGTTGGAAACCTTTGTGGTGGGCAACAACAATGTTTCCGGTAGCAACACCGATGGTCAAGACACGGTGCATGATGCCGCTGGAAACATAGGTCGAGCAGCTATCCAACAAGACAGATTACGGCAACGTCTTCGCCGCAACACGACAGGTATGGGTGGTGTCCACCACCACCACCGTCAAGGTAATAATTACCATGTGCCCGATGATCCTTATGCTAAGATTAAGTTCACAATACCATCTTTTTTGGGTCATTATGATGCTGAGGGATATCTTGATTGGGAGATGACGGTAGAACAAAAGTTTAGTGCCCACCTTGTACCTGAGTAGCATAGAGTTAGACAAGCTACTAGTGAGTTTAAGGATTTTGCCATTATTTGGTGGAATGGGCTAGCTGCATAGGATGCTTTACCTGGTACATGGGAAGAACTTAAGGTAGCTATGCATGATCGTTTTGTTCCTCCTTGTTATCATAGAGACTTGCGTAAGAAATTGATGCATTTAGAACAAGGAGATAAATCTATACAGGATTACTATGGTGAGCTCCAAAAGGGATTGATGCGCTGTAGTGTTGTAGAGGGAAACGAAGATGCCATTTGTTGTTTTTATTCTAGTTTGAGGTGTGACATTCAGGACATTGTTGATTATAAAGAATTTAACACTGTCAACCAGTTGTTTTAGTTTGCTATGCTTGCAAAAAAGGAATTGCAGGGATGTGAACAACAGGGCAAGAGCAAGGTCAGCACCAGCACATACACGCCATGCTCGGCACCATCTACGGGGCTGACCAAGACAACCACTTTTCGGACACCTCCACTAGCGAACAAGCGACCAACAGCCTCTGGAGTTTCCGCTACACCTAAGACACCTCCCACATGACCTTTAGATTCAGGTAAAAATTCTTTGCAGGTGCCTACCAAGAGTTCCTCATCCGTTGCATCGACGGGACGCACTTCAGGTATTCAGTGCCACCACTGCCATGGCATTGGCCATGTGCAGAAGGATTGCCCAAGTCAACGGGCATATATTGCTACAGAAGATGGTTATATCAGCACCTCTGACATTGAGGATGAAGAAGACCAAGATGCAGATGAGGAGGACAGCAAAGTCCTTGGTGATGAGGCCACGGCGTCCTATAGGAGCATTATTGTACAGCGGGTGCTCAGCTCACAAGTCCAGCAACCTGAGAAGCTACAACGCCATAACTTGTTCTAGATTTTCTTCGTCATCAGCGACCGTCGAGCATGTGTCATTATTGATGGAGGTAGCTGCAACAATTTGGTGAGTTCTGATTTGGTCAAGAAGCTTAGCTTGACCACACGGCCACACCCACGTCCATATCATATTCAGTGGCTAAATGATTCTGATAAAGCAAAGGTAACACAAACTTGCAGAGTTTCATTTTCCATTGGTTCTTATGCCGATTCTGTTGATTGTGATGTGGTACCTATGCAAGCTTGTTCACTTTTATTGGGTCGTCCTTGGGAACATGATAATGATGCTACACACCATGGTAGAAGTAATAAATACACTTTTGTGCATAAAGGAAAGAAAATTACTTTGGTACCTTTGACCCCTGCTCAAATTGTACAAGCTGATAGAGAACGCGCTGCTAGTTTGAATGATGTTCAATCTGAAAATCAGCAAGTTGCTAATTCTATTTTCCCACCTAAAAAGGATAAGTCTACATCTATTTCTAAGGCTGAGGGGATTAAATTGAAGGGTGGTGTTATGCTTGCAACAAAATGTGACTTTGCTGAAATTTCTGATGATGATATTTGCTATGCTTTGGTATGCAAACGAGCTATGTTTTCACTTGATGATATTGTTAGCTCGGTACCTCCTTGCTATCACTAACCTTTTGCAGGAGTATGAGGACATTTTTCCAGCTGAGATACCCCCGGGGCTGCCACCTATGAGAGGGATAGAGCATCAAATCGATTTGATTCCGGGAGCGACCTTGCCGAACCGAGCTACATATCGAACCAATCCTGAGGAGACTAAGGAAATTCAGCGGCAAGTCCAAGACCTTTTGGACCACGGGTATGTACATGAAAGCCTTAGTCCTTGTGCCGTTCCTGTACTTTTGGTTCCTAAGAAAGATGGAAGTTGGCGTATGTGTGTTGATTGTAGAGCCATCAATAATATTACTATTCGGTATCGTCATCCTATTCCTAGGCTAGACAACATGCTTGATGAGTTGTGTGGTTCTATAATTTTCACTAAGATTGACTTGCAAAGTGGCTACCACCAGATTAGAATGAAACTTGGAGATGAATGGAAAACTGCATTTAAAACCAAATTCGGGTTGTATGAGTGGTTAGTTATGCCTTTTGGTTTGACAAATGCACCTAGCACTTTCATGCGCTTAATGAATGAGGTTTTAAGAGTTTTTATTGGTCATTTTGTGGTAGTTTACTTTGATGATATATTGATTTACAGCAAGTCTTTTGATGAACATATGGATCACTTACGTGCTGTTTTTAATGCCTTACGTGATGCACGTTTATTTGGTAACCTTGAGAAGTGCATCTTTTGCACGGATCGAGTTTCTTTTCTTGGCTATGTTGTAACTTCACAGGGAATTGAGGTGGACAAGATGAAAATTGAAGCCATAAAGAGCTGGCCGGTTCCCCAAACCGTCACACAGGTGAGGAGTTTTCTTGGTCTTGTAGGATTCTACCGCCGCTTCATCAAAGATTTCAGCACCATTGCTACCCCATTGCATGAGTTGACGAAGAAAGGAGTGGTGTTTTATTGGGGAGAGGCACATGAGGAGTCCTTTGACACTTTGAAGGACAAGCTTACACATGCACCATTGCTGCAACTTCCAAATTTTGGTAAGACTTTTGAGCTAGAATGTAATGCTAGTGGAGTTGGCATTGGTGGTGTTTTGATGCAAGATGGTAAACCTGTTGCTTACTTTAGTGAAAAATTATATGGTCCTGTTCTTAATTATTCCACATATGATAAAGAATTGTATGCACTTGTCCGTTCTTTAGAGATGTGATGTCATTATTTGTGGCCTAAAGAATTTGTTATTCATTCTGATCATTAATCGCTTAAGTATCTTCGCTCTCAAAATAATCTGAATCGTAGGCATGCTAAATGGGTTGAATTTATTGAGTCTTTTCCTTATATTAGCAAACACAAGAAAGCGAAGGATAATGTGATTGCTGATGCTTTGTCTAGAAGATATACATTGCTGTCTCAACTTGATTGCCGGATTTTTGGTCTTCAATCCATTAAAGAACAATATGCGCTTGATCCTGATTTTAAGGATGTGTTGCTTAATTGTAGAGAGGGACGCACATGGAATAAGTTTATGATCAGCGATGGGTTTTTGTTTAGAGCTAACCGCCTATGCATTCCAGTTGGTTCTGTTCGTCTTTTGTTGTTGCAGGAGGCACATGGAGGTGGATTGATGGGACATTTTGGTGCCAAGAAGACGGAGGAGGTGCTGTCCACACACTTCTTTTAGCCTAGGATGAGGCGTGATGTGGAGCGATACGTGGCTCGGTGTGCCACATGTCAAAAAGCTAAGTCGTGATTGAACCCACATGGTTTGTATATGCCTCTTCCTGTTCCTTCTACTCCTTGGGCAGATATATCTATGGATTTTGTGTTGGGATTGCCAAGGACTAAGAGGGGGAGGGATAGTATTTTTGTGGTGGTTGATCGTTTTTCTAGGATGGCACATTTTATTCCTTGTCATAAGAGCAACGATGTTGTTCATATTGCTGACCTTTTCTTTCAAGAAATTGTTCGCTTGCATGGTATGCCTTCTACTATTGTTTCAGATCGTGATGCAAAATTCTTGAGTCATTTTTGGCGCACGTTGTGGAATAAATTGGGGACCAAGCTGCTATTTTCTACAACATGTTATCCCCAAACTGATGGGCAAACTGAGGTTGTGAATCGAACATTGTCCACCATGTTGAGAGCCATTTTGAAGCGCAATTTGAAGATGTGGGAAGAGTGTTTGCCGCATGTGGAGTTTGCATATAACAGGGCGGAACATTCCACCACCAAGGTAAGTCCTTTTCAGGTAGTGTATGGTTTTAACCCCTGTGCTCCTATTGATCTTTTGCCTTTACCTACCACTAAGAGAATACATAGTGATGCTAGAGAGCGTGCTGATTTTATTCGTAAGTTGCATGAAACAACTAAAGCAAATATTGAAAGCATGAATGAAAATTATAGAATTGCTGGTAGTAAAGGTAGAAAAGAGATTAAACTTGAACCGGGTGATTTGGTTTGGTTACATTTAAGAAAAGATAGATTTCCTAAGCTACATAAGTCTAAATTAATGCCAAGAGCAGCTGGTCCTTATAAGATTATTGAGAAAATAAATGATAATGCATACAAACTTGAGTTGCCACCCGAGTTTGGGGTTAGTCCCACATTTAACATTATAGATTTGAAACCTTATTTGGGAGAAGAAGATGAGCTTGAGTCGAGGACGACTCCAATTCAAGAGGGGGAGGATGATGAGGACATCACTCCTTTTGATGTACCAGCTGGTCCTCCAACCATCATGCAAGGTCCAATGACCCGGGCTCGAATGCGTCAACTCAATTTACAGGTGAGCTCGTTCTTAAGCGATCCTTTTCATACTTTTGAGAATAGACTACTACCTAATGATGTTATCTTGCTTAGGAACATTGGAGAGGGTCAAGAGGGACTAAGAGGACGTGGAGGAGGTGATGATGACCAGCAAGGAGGCCCAACACAAGCCGGAGGCCCAGTCCAACACGAATTCGAGTCTGCCTCGGCCTCCAGGACCAGTCTGCCTTAAACTGGTCGCCGAGGACGCATCCGGACTCCGTTTTCGATGATCCACATATGGATGGAAAGTTAATTTGATAAGGAAGCCAATCCAAGTGGTTTCACATCAAAATCTGTTCGGAATCAACAGAAATCGTCGAAACAAGTCAGCGTCCAGAATCTGCCAGGGTGCTGCAACACCATCTTTTGGTCCGTTGGACCATGTATCGAGTTTGGGCCCATTAGGATCGCGTCCAGGGGTCTTGCACGACCCTAGAGTCTTTGTAAACAGCCGCCACCCTTCCATTAGGGTTTGGGTTTTGCTTAGATTATTCTGTCAAGAAACAGTTTCGCCGTTCTTCGGTTTGTGAGACCCCAACTCGTGAGATTAATCTTTCATCTGCAATTTGGTTGCGTTCTTTCTTGTTCTTGCTTGTGTTCTTCGTTGCACAGGCAAGGATTAGCCCTCTTGGCAAGGTCAACCTGGTCTGTGACTTGGTTGATAACCAGAGGAGCTGTGGTGCTAAGATTGTAGGGTTCGATCTTTCGATCTGAAGCCGGATCGGTGTGTCATTCTCCGCCACAACGATAGTTACCATCACCTGATGGAAGATCGGGATCCCCGTCCCCATTAGACAGCCTCTACTCTTATGTGTATAGCCATGATGGAATTGTGCCATTCGACAAGGTTGTTCCTATATTTGTTTGCCGAGTGAATCTAATAGCCCTAACTTGTTAGATGAACCTTTGAAAGGCTTCATAGTGAACCCTGCTGACATTTCTTGGTAGTGGGTTAAGAGGCTCGCCACCTCGAGCGAAAGGGTAAATCACAATTCACAGTGAAAGTGTACAACCTCTACAGAGTGTAAAACTGGTATATCAGCCGTGCTCACGGTCATGAGCAGCCTTGGAACCCTTATAAAATAGATGATGAACACTGATGATACTAATGATAAAGATGCCCATTAAAGGTTAATTGTTTATGCTATTCATTATTCATGTTTACCTGATCATGTGTTTATGTGGGCTTGTGGATAAACTTGTTGCCAACCAATTGCTAAAAGATGACTCATTAAAAGCTAATCGCAGTTAAACCAGAGTCAGCCTTTTGAGCCTCTTGAACCCCATGTTATATTTGTTGAGTATGACATGTACTTATGCTTGCTTTACTTTTTAAATCTTTGGAAAAATCCTAGATGGGTACCAGATTGCTAGTCTAGAAGAGTTAGGCTTGTGATCAACCAGTCAGTTGTCTCTGTGGAAGTGGAGTCTTCACATAAAAATCGGAGTTGTCTTTCCATTGTTTGCTATCTAAGGTTATATCCTTTATACTAAATATGTTATATATTAAGCATTGTGTATTAATATTACCTTTATTTATAGCTATATGTGAGATTTGACTTCCTGAGCTCACATATGGTGTGTATCTGGTTGTGTCCTTACAACTAGGTGCTACAAAGTAGTATCAGACCAATGCTGACTCTAGGACACAAGCCTAGATAGAACTGGACGTTTTAGCATGCTTTCATCTTTGCTTAGTTCTTGCTTTCTTTCCAACCTTGTTATTTTCTAAAAGATATGCTCACTTCGGCCTCTGTTCTGTTATGAAAACCTTGTCTCTATTCTCAATCCTCTCTCTTTGTTTAAATAGATGGGTCGTAATGAGGAGACCACCAGCATCAAAGGTCAGGAGGACCAGGCTACGTCGTCCTTGATTGCATTCGACAAGGAGAAGCTTTTAGCTATGCAACAACAAGTATTAGAAGGAATGACTCAACATGGGAGTTCTCAATAGTGCTTGCCATAGGGTCCAACCAACATATCAAAGGGACCAATGAAGAGACAAGTGGTAGAAGCTTCGAAGAAAATGAAGTCCAATGAAGATGCTGGTAGTAATACGCTCGGGAGTCAGTATTAGTGTCATTGTTGTGAGCATTATGGTTTTCCTTGCCTACGAAACAAGTCAACTAAGAAGGAAGTCAAGGTGAACCTGAGTTGTGAGGCCAATGTGGATAAGAAGAGGAAGGCAAACTCACTAGGGCCAATATTGGGAAGTGACCAACATTCGAGTTCTAGTACATTGTCCCATCCAGCTCCAATGCCTGGTCAGATAAACTCAAACTCTAAAGAGTCAGAAGTTTCTCAAGCTAAGATTACTCCATTCTTTCCACTGGAGGTATGCATAGATGGGTGTACAATCACCTATAAGGAGTTTCAACTCTGAAAGATCAAGCGAGCTAGAAAGTGGTCCAGTCAAACAAAGATGAACCTTCAGAGTCAGCAAGCTGACAACACACTAAGCGACAATTTTGTGGAGTATGACATCACAAAAGATCTAGCTAAGAGAAAGTGTTATCATTGCCAATAGGAAGGACATTATGTTAAACTTTGCCGATAGAAGAATCAACAATTGTACCATGGAAGTGGCTAGAGTTAGATCACTACAAGGTTGCTACCAGAAAATGGCAGTGATATCCAACCCGGAAGAAGCATTTGATGAGGATGATGAATGAAGGAGTCATGGCAGACTATCTAAGATCAACAAATTGGTAGCCCTCACTGTCATGCAAGGGATGCTACCCTAAATGCCCTCGCAGCCACACCTTAGTTAAGGAATAGGAGTTTGTGCCCTTTATGTAATAAAAACGATAGTATCGCAAGTTGAGTCAATGATTGAGTTGTGCAACTTTATTGCTTTGTGAATTGTCATTATGCTTATGCTTGTTTTGCATCTTTGTAATGACTGCAATGATCTTGTTGGGTGTTCCCACCATTTCATTTAGCTTATAGGCCTAAGGTATAAGGATTAATGAAATAAATAGTTGGATTATGGTTTTCATTTGTTCTACCTATCCTGTATTTCAGAGCATTCTGCCCTCTTCGGCTTATGTCTCTGTTTTTGGATAACCAAAAATCATGAGAAAATTCTAGACAATAGTGGACTTCAATATCTTTCTCCGACCACAAGAATCACCTTGATAGCTATTTCGGTTATGGAGTGCTGAAAGTCACAAGACGATGCACCTGTGCTGTCTAAAATCTGGAGTAGTTTCTGGTGTGCACTGTTTTAGACCACCTAAACTGCAGAATTTGGAAATGTGTTCTATAATGAAGTCATGGAGGATTTGATAAGCTTTCCAACGGTATAAGCTACAGCTTCATTGGATTAACAGAATGAGAGTTACAGCTGTTTTAGTGCACTGCTGTTTTTCATTCCGTGAGGGAAAATCAAGTTGTTTGTTCTTAGATATACACATGCGTTCTCTGGGACATCGGAAGGCCATTATGTTAGTCAACCTACCCATAAGGAGATGTGAGCTATCCTTTGGTGTCCCCTACTTCATCTTTTCTTAAGGGGGTAGCCAAGTTGAAGAATTTGCAAGATGAAGTATCATACGCTCTAGTTTGCGCAGCAGAAACGTGGTGGGCCCATAACCCATAGGTTCTAGGATCGAAACCTTTGGAGGATATCAATAAGATAGATGAGCATGCCTATGCAAGCTCTCCAACCAAGAAAAGTCAGAATGCTCAAGGTGCCATATGAAGTTCAGTTATGCTCTCTGGCTCTCACTTGGAAGAATCGGTTAATCTGATAAGGAGGGTGATACTCAAGGATGTAAGAGAAAACTCAGAGTTTTCAATGAGGTTTGGTTAGAGGTTCAAGGGAGGTTTATCCAAGAACATCAAGATATTGATAGAGCTACTGAAGAAGCTTTTAAGTTTGCTTGGATCAAGATACCTCAGCTAAAAATTGACGGAGTGGAAAAAAGTTGGAGTAAAACATATGTATTAGCTTTATCAGATCGGGACAAGAGCTTTATATCTACAATGATGCACCTTGTCAAGGTGTGGGATGTGTCCTTATATGGGAAGAAGAGTAGTGTCTTGTTCATTAAGTCAACTAATGAAGCATGAGTTGAACTACCTAACATTTTATCTGGAGTTATCCATTGTGAAGCATGAGTAAAAGTGACATCTAGGAGGATCACAAGAATCTACAGGACATCTTCACTAAGTTGGTTTTGAGCTTGTGTTATCCTCGTTGGAATGAAATTGATTATGACTTCGAAAAGTGCTATTTGATTATGACTTCGAAAAGTGCTATCACTTCGAGGAGCAAAGTCATGGCCGATGCCCTTAGCAACAGAGAATTGTGCTAACAAGGTACGGGTGACACCAAGGGCTAAGAAATGTATTTCAAGTTCAAGCAACTTAACAAGAATCATTAATGTTTTGAAAATTGGTGGTAGAATCTCCTTCTAACCAAGAGATTCATTAGGCTCCTTTGGAATAGAATATTTTAAGAAAAAGAATTGATATTATGGACTAAAAAGGAAAGGTGGCCTAGTGATTGGAGTTACTTGAGAATTGTTCAAGGTATCTGTTAAAATCTTGGAATCAGTTTGGCAAGATACTTGTAGTAAGGTTAACAGGTATGCAAAGTAAAGTGGGATCCTTATCAAGACGATGGAACTACTCGATGAAGTAAAGAAGAATCCAAAGGCGAAGAATCTATATCTCTTTGATCACCGCTGTCTAAATCTCAGGGATGAGATTCATCTTAAGGGGGGTAGAATTGTAACACCCTAAAATTTGCTCTTTTTAAAAAAGATATAAATTGATTTAATTTTGTATTTTGTGCTCATGAAATATAGGAAAAAGAATATTTTTTCATTATATTTAAAATTCATTATAAGGAGTAGTAACATGGATGTGCATACATGCCGGTGCATTTGATTCATTGCAATGAGTCGTTGAATCCAAAATGCAAAATGAATTCAAAATGCTTTTGAAATTGGCTTTGAAGTAAAAGAAAACAAAGAAAAAGAGAAATGGAAAATGAAAGAGTTTAAAAAGGGTTGTAAAATTTATTTTTGGAAGCTTACTAAAATTGCTCATTTTTATTGGAATTGAAAAGTACATTTAAAACTATATTTGAATTTGAATTGGATCATATTTGAATTTGGATTGAAAAAGGAAAATATAAAAGGTTTGGAAAATGGAAAAAGTTATTTCTACCGCAATCTGGCCCGAAGGCATGCTCCTCCCCATCCTTTTCTTTTTCTCTAGTGGCCTAGCAGCAAGTCAGCGTAGCCCAGCTTTCCTTTCCATCGTAGCCCAGCATGGCCGCAGGCCCACTCCCTCATAGCCTAGCGTCACCCACCGCTCCCCTCTCCTCTCTCTCTGCTAGGCTGGACCGACGCGTTAGCACCTTCTTCCTGAGCTGACTACTACTACCTCCATGCATATTCATGCTGGAGTCCGCCGCAAGACTCCACGCCGCTCCCGTCTTGTCCGTTGTCGAGCCGACCATGTCTTCCCGCTCCATAAAAGCCGAATCCCACATCATGCCGCCTCACCTAGCCGCCTCTGAGTCACCACCCATGCCCCAATCATAGCCGCCATAGCCCTAGCACTGTCAAAGGAGATCCGCCACCGCCGCGTTTGTCATTTCGCTGCCTCTTCGCCTCTGCGACTGCCTTGTTGGGTTTCTACATGAGGTAAGCAAGCTTTGAGTACCACCCTTGCTTCGTCCCTTGCTTTCAACCACTGGTGCAAGCTTGTCATTGCATCACTAGATTCTTGAGCGACCAAATCGAGCACCGTGTCGCCACCATGCTATCACAGCCGTTCTAAGCCCCTTCGTCGAGTTCGGCTTGAGCTCCTCTTGCTTCCTGTGCCTTTCCCATGTCTAATGGTGATCGGAGTCACCGATTCAACAAACGTCGGTGAGGTCTGGTTCCACCAATCATGGAACCACCATCTTGGCATGGTGCGCCGGTGACCCAATTTCTCCTTCTATCTCAGCCGTCCAAATCCGGATCAACGGCCTAGATTAGAAGATACCTCTTCGGTCCATGAGCATAGTGTAGACCAAGTGCACCATCTGTGTCAGCACACCATGCAGGCAGTTCACCACAGACTAGCCACTCAGAGACTGCCACCTGTCACCACATGTGCGCCACTCCAGCGACTGCGCTGACTACGCGGACATTTTGCTAAAGAGACCCTCTGTTTTACTTAAATCAAACCGTAGTCCACCCTCTGTTGAAAATAATTCAAAATATGCCCCTAGTTTTTATGTTTTGACCCCTGTGTTTTCCTAAAAACGATGCTTGGTACACAAGACTGTTTTAATTCGGTTTTTAATTATTTTTAATATGAAATTGAGTTCAAAATATTTATAGAATTGCCATTGATTTTGTTTTATGCGTAGTTTCTTTGTTTTGACTCTAATTTGATATGTTCAACTTGTGTTAGATTCGTAATTCCATAATCTACATATTCATACTACTGTTAGATATGATTTCAACTTTTAAAATTCGAGGTTACATTTAATCTATTATTTTATTAAAGGAAATCTTGTTTAATTCATATCTTCTATGTTTTAGCTCTAATTTGACCTATTTGAGTTGCGCTAGATTCATTACAATGAGATTTACACGTTAGTAACAATATTTATCATGTCACTATTTCTATAATTTCATGGTTTAAACTCTAATTTGGATAATAATTATGCAACTGGATCTTATAAATAAAATATGATTTATTTTACTTTAGGTTTATAATTCAAATCTAAATTTGACTTAATTCAATTTATATAAGCTTTTATATAGTTAAGACACATGAATCTTATAGCTTTATATTTTCTCTTATGAATGGGTCTTTTGGTAGCTGTTTCCCTCAACTGTAGCTCCGATTAGCATGTCTCTCGCGATTGTGTGTTCGTAGCAATGCATAGAATTGTGTTTCAAACTCTTTTACTTATTTTTCTATGATTGGTGTACTGTTCTAATGTAGATGTAATTGTATGCTATGCATATATGTGTATGGATGTTTGTGTGGTGTTCTATGATTACGTCTAGTCGGTGAGATATACGTGGTGATCAAGAAGAAGAAGAAGGACGTTGAAGATTAAAGCTTACCGAAGGATCGGTGTTTTAAGGCAAGTATAGCACGAGATCTTCCTTGTTGTCCTATTCACCTTAATATCATTTTATTGATATGCATGTGTCTACCTTGGCCACCGTAGTAATTTTCCAAGCTATTTGATATCCTGGATTCCTTGATTGCTATGGGTTATTACATTGGGTAGTATGATGCTAGTGATCAACTAAAGCCATGATCTTATAACTTGACTAATGGTATATGCAATAAACATTAAAAGATGCTTTTTAGAAACATGGAACAAGGGGCCTATAGCATTGGGCTGTTTTTATGGTTCTCTAGATTCCTCTCCCCGAGGACTTATCTGATGAGGACATCACCACACTGGACACACCGACGCCATGGTCTTCCCCAAGTTGCAATTCGTTTCCAACTCAGCTGCCACGTCGTCCTCGGATTCAGCAGACACGTCGTCACTGTTTCGGTCATAACTTCCTCATACGACATCGAAACGGGCCATTCTTGGATGCGTTGGAAAGGGGACAACGATGCCGTCGTTTTGGATCTGGTCCCAGCTCTAGAAGGTCCGTGGATCATTCTGTGTGACCACGGCAAGGTGCTGCGTCACCTATTTGGGCCAACTTGGCCATGTATCGTGTCGGGCCTTAAGCCCAAGTTGTGGGCGCCCAACCCTTGGCCGTCCCCAACTCTAGGTCGAGTCTTAGACTATAAACACAGCCGTCGCCGCTGCTACACAATTGGGTTTTGTTTAGAGTTTAGTTTTCTATCGAGAAACTGAATCGTTCATTGTAACTGTGGTGACAAATCCTTTTACAGTGATCCAGGGCCCCCGTTCTTGATCTCCTCCACTATGTCGATTAGTCCTTTGGAACCGAGTTCTTGAACCCTCTATTCATATTCGCGTCATTCATATTTGCAATTTCAGATTGCGTGTTTTACCTTCTTGCTTGTGCTCTTTGATTCGCTTGCAGGAAAAGCCTTCTTGGCGAGGTCAATCAAGTTGTGCTTGGTTGATAACCAATGGAGCAGTGGTGTAACGGTTGCAGGGTTCGAATCGTGTCTGATTTGAAGCCGGATCGCCAACGTCGAGATCTCCACAAATCGAACTTACCGGCTACCTCTCGGAAGATCGGGCCTGTACTCATCAATTGGTATCAGATATTTCAGGTTTACCGCAAGGTATAATCTCATTTGCCTTAGATTCATATTTGTTCATTCCCTAGAGTCCACAAAAAGCCCAAAAATATTTCAATTTCTGCTGTCCTATCGCCCTTTGTGCCTTTGCAATTTCGTTTCAGATTCGTGTTGTTGAGTTTGTGTCCGTGGTCGAGTCTTGTTGCTGGTTTAGGATTGTGTTCGTGGTCGTAGTTCAATCGCCCATTGCTGTGATTTTGTTTTCCGCCGCTATCCCATCCACCGTTCCTAAACAACAAGTCGAAGCCACCACATTACTCGACTTGCCCCGCTAGCCGCCTTGTGTAACTTCTCGCCGCCGTGCAAACCCTAGATAGGTTGCCAGCCGCTCTTATTTTGCCTGCATCGCAGCCCTCCTTACATCATCAGGCGAATACCTACTGCTGTGATCGGTGTTAGAGTTTAGGGACGCTTTGCCCTAACTGCCGCCGCCGTGTTGTGCCTCCCGGAAAACATACCTTGAGATGCCTTCAGTAAAACAGGCATAGCTTTTCGCTCGTTTATCAAAAAAATCTGAAATTTTTTGTGCAGCTTCTTGACACCATTTGGACCCGACCCAAACTCGGCTTTGCCCTGTTTGGTTTCATCAGAATTGCCAAAAAAATTCGGGAAAATATAGAAAAAAAATTGTCAAAGTTTTTGCACGCTTTTCAGAGAACGTGCAGAATTTCTGTAGACCACATCCCACCTCAGTTGTAGGTGCCAATTTTTGTGGTTGCATCTTTTGTGATCCTTGTTCAGAGAAAAGTATAAAAAAAAATAGTAAAAAAAAAAGTTTGTTTCCTACTAGTGCCTTTTGGGAAAATCCGGGAAAAATTCAGGAAAAAGGAGAAATCCGGGCTATTTGCTTGTTCTGTGAGTTCTTTCGATCGTTCTTTGTTTTCACCTTGTTGCGCTACGTCTCGACACGTCTTAGCCAGCAACTGTGATTTGTACTTTGGATCCAGATTGAACAATCGCTACTCTGCACTCGTTAATTGCTAATCCTTGCTGTCATATTGTGTGCCTACCCATAGCTCCACATATTCTTCTGTCAGCACAGGTTCATCTTGCAACTGTTACCCATGCTCAACAACAGATTGCTTCGCCACTTTGGTTTTGCTCCTGTTTGGCGTTGGTAAGAATACAGGCAAGACGGTGGTAAGCCGCTTGTAATTTTGCATTCCACTTTCACCACCACCACTTGTTTCCTTTTAGTTGATAGGGATAATACTTTGGTGTTGTCTTTTTCTATCTTCTAACCATGGCAGGAACTCCGACGGACTTCAATGAGTGCGTGTCCAAGGGCGAGCTTGCAACGTTCATGACTGAACAACGCAATCTTATGACTGAGCTGACGCGCAACGTGAACAATCTGGTCACCCGCATTGAACAGCTTGAGCAATGCCCTCCACCTTATCGTGCTGATGATGAAGATGCTGGTGATGAAGATGCGTATGCTGACGGTGGTGCCCGTCGCCGCCTCAACTTCAATCGTCGCGGTATGGCAGGTAATAATCATGGTAATAATGATCCTTTTGCTAAAATTAAATTTAGTCTACCACCTTTTGCTGGTAATGTTGATCCAGAGGCATATTTAGATTGGGAGCTTGCTGTTCAACAAAAATTTGATTCTCATAATGTTCCTGCTGAGCATAGAGTTAGACTTGCTACCAGTGAGTTTACTAATTTTGCTTTGTTCTGGTGGAGTGATCTTTGCAATGCCAATAATGCTGCTGCTGTGCCTCAAACTTGGAATGTTTTAAAGCAACGTATGAAATCTCGTTTTGTTCCTCCTTATTACCAACGTGATTTACGTTTGAAACTACAAACTTTAAAACAAGGTGATAAAGGAGTAGAAGCATACTATCAAGAATTGCTTATTGGTTTAGCACGTTGTGGTATAAATGAAGATGATGATGATGCTAGTGCTAGATTTTTTGGTGGTTTAAACCATGATATACAGAACATACTTGATTACAAAGAATGGCACAATTTTTCCCAATTGTATCATCTTGCTATTAAGGCCGAACGAGAAGTACAGGGACGCAAACAACACCAGCCTTTCAGGTCTAACAATGGGAGGAATTTTCAGCAGCGTTCCAAGCCGGAGACGCCCAAGCTTCCTGTTGCACCACAGCCATCTACACCTCCATTTTCTTCTGGGGTAAGTAAATTGTCTAATGTGCAGTTTCCACAGCTGAAGAAAGGTGGCACTCCGGGTGCTTCTACTAGCTCCTCCTCATCCAGCTCTAAAATCACTTGCCACCGATGCAAAGGCATGGGACATGTCATGAAGGAATGCCCCAGTCGTCGCGCTTTCATTGCTACCGAGGATGGATATGTAAGTGCTAGTGATGTTGAAGATGATTTAGCCCTTGCTGCTAACATTGATGCAGATCCCATCGAGGGCGATCATGACAAGGAGGCCATCACCATTGACTCTGTGGCTGCTGCCGCGAACTACCCTAGCCTTCTTGTGCAGCGTGTGTTGAGTACACGTGTGGGTCATGAAGAAGAGATGAAGATCCAATGCCACAATTTGTTCCACATGTATCTCATTGTGCAGGGTTGTTGTGTTCTCACTATCATTGATAGCGGGAGTTGCAACAACTTGGTGAGTTCAGATTTGGTTGACAAGCTTGGCTTGACCACACGACAACATTCGTATCCATATAAACTTCAATGGTTCAATAATAGTGGTAAGACTAAGGTAACTAAATCAGCACGCATTAGCTTTTTCACAGGCTCTTATCATGATACTGCTGATTTTGATGTTGTCCCTATGCAAGCTTGTTCCATTTTGTTAGGTCGCCCATGGGAATTTGATAATGATGCTTTACACCATGGTAGAACTAATACATACACTATCATACATAAGGACAAGAAAATTACATTGCTGCCTTTGTCTCCTACGGATATTATTAAACATGCTAATGAGATAAAAAATAAACCTCCAACAAACATTGCTAAAAATAATGGGATTAAGTTAAAAGGAGGTGCTTTTCTTGCTACAACTCCTGCTACTATTGAGTTATGTGATAATCCTAATGCACCATGTTATACTATGTTCTGTCAACCTTTTATGTCTGGTGCATTGCCTGCTGTCACTAACCTTTTGCAGGAGTTCGTTGATGATGGGATGGAGTCGAGGACGACTCCAATTCTACAAGGAGGGGATAATGAGGACATCGCCAAGATGGAGTCGAGGACGACTCCAATTCGAGAAGGGGAGGATGATGAGGACATCACCACACTGGACACACCGACGCCATGGTCTTCCCCAAGTTGCAATTCGTTTCCAACTCAGCTGCCACGTCGTCCTCGGATTCAGCAGACACGTCGTCACTGTTTCGGTCATAACTTCCTCATACGACATCGAAACGGGTCGTTCTTGGATGCGTTGGAAAGGGGACGACGATGCCGTCGTTTTGGATCTGGTCCCAGCTCCAGAAGGTCTGTGGATCATTTTGTGTGACCACGGCAAGGTGCTGCGTCACCTATTTGGGCCAACTTGGCCATGTATCGTGTCGGGCCTTAAGCCCAAGTTGTGGGCGCCCAACCCCTGGCCGTCCCCAACTCTAGGTCGAGTCTTAGACTATAAACACAGCCGCCGCCGCCGCTGCTACACAATTGGGTTTTGTTTAGAGTTTAGTTTTCCATCGAGAAACTGAATCGTTCATTGTAACTGTGGTGACAAATCCTTTTACAGTGATCCAGGGCCCCCGTTCTTGATCTCCTCCACTGTGTCGATTAGTCCTTTGGAACCGAGTTCTTGAACCCTCTATTCATATTCGCGTCATTCATATTTGCAATTTCAGATTGCGTGTTTTACCTTCTTGCTTGTGCTCTTCGATTCGCTTGCAGGAAAAGCCTTCTTGGCGAGGTCAATCAAGTTGTGCTTGGTTGATAACCAACGGAGCAGTGGTGTAACGGTTGCAGGGTTCGAATCGTGTCTGATTTGAAGCCGGATCGCCAACGTCGAGATCTCCACAAATCGAACTTACCGGCTACCTCTCGGAAGATTGGGCCTGTACTCATCATTATCTATAAGTGATCATTCGAGACTTATAGTATAACTGTGAGGGCTACATGGCTCTGGCTTTAGCTCAGTATGAGGACCTTTTCTAGCTTGTTAGAGGTTACCTTTATTGGTGTAAGAATGGCTTGACAAATCAGGTATAGGACAGCCTCTACTCTTATTTGTATAGCCGTGATGGAATTGTGCCATTCGACAGGGGGGGTCGTATTTCTATTTGCCGAGTGAATCTAGTGGCCCTAACTTGTTAGATGAACCTTTGAAAGGCTTCATAGTGAACCCTGCCAACATTCCTTGGTAGTGGGTTAAGAGGCTCGTGACCTCAAGCGAAAGGGTAAATCATGACTCATAGTGAAGTTGTATAACCTATACAGAGTGTAAAACTAGTATATCAGCCATGCTCATGGTCACGAGCGACCTTAGAACCCTTACAAAATAGATGATGAACACTGATGATGCTAATGATAAAGATGCTCATTAATGGTTAATTGGTTCTGCGATTTATTATTCATGTTTACCTGATCATGTGTTTATGTGGGCTTGTGGATAAACTTGTTGCCACCCAATTGCTAAAAATGACTCATTAAAAGCTAATCACAGTTAAACCAGTGTCAGCCTTTTGATCCTCTTGAACCCAATGTTATAATTGTTGAGTATGACATGTACTTACGCTTGCTTTACTTTTTAAATCTTTGGAAAAAAATCCTAGAAGGGTACCAGATTGCTAGTCTAGAAGAGTTAGGCTTGTGATCAACTAGTCAGTTGTCCCTGTGGAATTGGAGTCTTCACCTAAAGATCGGAGTTGTCTTTCTGTTGTTTGCTATCTAAGGTTATATCCTTTATACTAAGTATGTTATATATTAAGCATTATCTATTAATATTACCTTTATTTGTAGCTATATGTGAGATTTGACTTCCTAGGCTCACATATGGTGTGTATCTAGTTTTGTGCTTAAAACCGGGTGCTACATGCATGAAATCAAGAGGAAAAGGAAGAGAAAGATGGTGGTTTCAGTGCTACAGTGCGCTTCCAAAGCTACTTGCCACCAACGCTGTTGACCATTTTCACTGCCTCATCGCACGCAGACACGCATCAGACTACGTGGCAAACTTGAGCTAGAGTTGGCTCACCACGACGCTTCGCCCATGCCGTTAAAACGCGACGCCGGCAGAAACCTCACCACTAGTGAGAACATGTCGATCAGCGGCGTATGCATCGTGGTCAATGTGGGTGCGGACCAGGGTCCCACTGTTAGCGACTAGGGGTGAGGGAGGGCTGAGTGAGGAAAGTTTCTAGCAAAAAAATTGATTTTATCTTTTTCAAAAAATGTTTAAAAGTGTTGAATCTTGTTTATTTCATAACTATTTATTGGTGCTCGCTAAAATTAAGAAGTTTGTTGTGTAGCTTTGTCATGAGATGCACTACCATGGAAAAATATGAATTGGTCATTTTCAGTAGTTTTGTATGCTAAAAATTATGTCTTTTAATTATAAAATGGACCTTGTATGATTTTTATAAATAAAAATATTAATCCTGTGGTATTGACACTTTTTGTGCAAATGTTATATGCTAATATCTGGCTTTACAAAAAGTTTGGTACTATTTTGATAATTCTAAATTGGTTAATTAATTTAAGTGTGTTTAAATGCCTTTTTATTTAATTAATAAATGCTATAATAATTTAGATAAATACTTAAATGGCTTTGGTGAATTTTGGACTTGATTATAGACCTTGGAACACCCATACCCCTGTTGTTCCATGGCAACTTAAAATACTTTCTTGGTGTGCTTATAATTAACTTATTAGTTAATAAATAAAATAGTTTACTCAAATGATTATTTAGTAAATGCATGTGATTAGGTCATGTAAGGATCTTTGCTTGCCCTCATGACTGAACTTGTGTAATGTTAATTAAATACCTTACCTTGCTTGACTTGTATAATATGATAAGTGTTGCTTTCTTAAGAACCACATAATCAACTAGTTTAAATAATAAATAAAAGGGCTTAATTAAATGTTAGTTTTATAAGTTCTCTATAATGATTACGAGTTAGGAAAGATGTTGATCACCTGCTAGTCCATGCTAGGTTAATTACTTTCATGATAGACAACTAATTAACTAAAATGCTTTTATAGTAATAACCCTAGTTCCTTGATGAAGGAAAGTTGTACTCAACTTTCTTATTTTTGTTTAACTTCTGTTCTGCACTTGTGTATCTCTCATCATGCATCATGACATGTTGTCCATCATGTTAAGCAGGCATCATTTATTACGTGTAGTGCATAAGAGAGTGAGAAGTTTCGTGTTGATCAAGTCCCAAAGGAGGTTCATCCACCAGTGGTGCTGGTACCTAGTCTAACTCCTGTGATCCTCTGTGGAACTAACCTTCTCTACAACGTAGGCAAGCCCCGAAGCATGAACCCTTCTCTAGTATTTACAAATCCTTATTACACTTTAAGTCTTATGTGATGTGCATTAAGTAATTAGGAGTTAGTCGAATACCGTTGCTGCATGATTACCTTGATATTAAGGTATCCTTAGTTCTACCCTACTAGAATTTATAGGTTGATATCTCTGATGCTTAGTTTTGCTTAGACTTTGATAGAAGTTGAATGATGGTTTCATCATTCGAAAGAATAGGTTTACCATGCTCTTCTCAACTCTAGTTATGGGTTGTGATATACCTTGGTTATGATAATATTAAATTGAGACTAGGTGGGTGGCTTGCATCGAGAATGGAGTCTCAATGTAGTGCCTCTGCCTGTGTCAATTAAAGACCGTACTATTGTAGGCCACCGTGTGGTTGAGACTTTGTAGTACTGGCCACATACTTCGGTAAGCCTGATACCTTGGCTATTCCATTATGTGAAAGGCTAACCACGCACTAGGAGTGGAGAGATGGCGAGAGTAGCGTGTACACATCCTATGAATCCACCAAGAGTGGCATAGGGAGGTGGAGTACTGTGCTCTCGGGTAACGCAGGATCCATTAACGTTTTGGAGGATCCAAGTGAAGGTTGATATATGTAAGTCCAAACCTGGGACCTGCATGTGATAAGAAAACCCTAGCTAGGCCAAATCAATTCAAATTGTCATGCTCCTCGGTTATGGAGACTCAATCCTCTGACCTACATCATAGTTAATCAATGAAACATGGTTACTTGTGGATAAGAGATGACCATAAGATGAGATGATTAAAGAAGTGATTGATTTAGATTAGGTGCAAACTGGATACCTTAATGATTTAATACAAAGCTAAAACATTAAAAGTAAGGATCCACTTATAATAAGCTTTTCTACAAAAGCAATTCTTGCTTCCAACTTTCCTTTAAGCCTGCATGCCCTTGGAGTCTTTTCTTTTAGTCGGGTAAGACTTGTTGAGTACCCTCAAGTACTTAGGGTTTTTTAACCCCTGTTGCAGGCTCTAACTTATGCTACTAATCAAGGTCATGTTTGTGGGCTCGACATGATTTGGTCATCTCTCCTACCTTAGATGCTTTACCCAAGTCACTTTTGCAATTCTACTCACCATTTGAACTTAAAGTTAAGTTTGACTTGAACATGTTTTGTAATCTAATTCTGCAAGTCTTCCACACTCTGATGTAAGTTATTTTTGTAACAAGTGTTGTAATGTTGTGGTAACTCCACGTTGATGTTGTATGAGTTGTAAAATGTGGATGATTCAGGGTTCCCTAAGGACACTCGACAGACTACCAGTGTTATCTGACTCTCGTATGCAGCAGTCAGAGGTCTTTAGGATAATGATAGGTGCATGTGGGCCATATAATTTGTGTGGTTCTGCCACACTTTTCACATGTTTGGACCAATTTCTTAGCATCTACCGCTGCTAATGGCTAATAAAATCCTTGTCTTATTTCTCTATGCGTGATCTCGTGCAGGCCTCTGTGTGCTCCACATGAACCAGCATGAATCTCATTCAGGAGTTCAATACCTTGCTACTTGCTGATGCATTTGAGCAATGGGGCCACAATCCTGCTTCTGTATAGTTCTGAACTTATCACTGAGTATAGTTTTGTTTGGGCATTCAACCTTTCCATTTCCTGCTTGCTTGTTGGCTCATAACTTCTAGTGAGGTAGGCAAAAAATGGGGACCTCCAATCCTCACTGCGATTGTGTGTACCGCAACCGGGTGGTCTTCTTCTTCTTTTACTGACTTGGCTATTAGTACTTGGAAAAATACATCTAGGGGCAACTGTGCATTGTGAGCGGCTACTTTCGTCAATTCATCAACTTCCTCATTTTTGGCCCTTGGTATGTGGCATAATGTGAACCCTGCGAAATGTTTCTCCATTCTCCTTACGGCTGCTAGATACCTGACTAGATCTGGCTCCTTAGCGGCAAAATTCTTCTTGATGTGCCCCACTATCACCTAAGAATCCGACTTGATGATACATCTTTGTATTTTGAGTGTTCTAAGCTTTTGGAGTCCTAGTAGCACAGCCTCGTATTCGGCGGTATTGTTCGTGGATAAGAATTCTAGCCTAGCCGCATATCGCCGCTTTGGCCCAGATGGTGGTGTCAGGATGGTTGAAACTCCTGCACCTGCTATACCCCACGTGCCATCATAGTGTACTATCCATTCTGGCTCCTCGAACTTCATAGTGGTTGTTGGTATTTATTAACTTATCACTTGTTTAAGTAGTCACCTAATGTTTGTTGACATTTCTTAACATCACTTTTGCTAAGTTGTCATCCCTAGCTATGATGCCAGAAATGCTTGTTGGTACTACCTAGTGTCACTTCTAGAATGGAACTAAGAAGTAATTTAAGTATTTTATTGCGACTAGATAGAATGCAAATATGAATATGAAGGGATCTGCAAGCGCACAGACAATTTACCATTGTAGCATTTCACCCAAGAGTATTCTAGGGATCGTTATTTATATTTTTACCACAGGAAAGGACTGGTGGATGGAATATATTGATAACTTATACATATGATGGAGAGATAAACCAAAACAATTACTCTACTCACAATAGGGATAAGTCAAGAGATAAATATATATGATAAATATATGATAAATGATCATTGATAGTTGATAATTGAACACTTAGAGTACTCCTTTCTATGGTATTAGCATGACTAAGTAGATATTAAAGACGTAATTCCTAAGTCATTTTTAATTACAAGTCAAAGCCTACTATGATTAGTGCAATTACACTTAATAATCATGGCTAAGATCAACTTCATATCTACACATAAGGGATATTACTAAGGAAGATCAAGAACAGAGCATGACTTCCTTCGTAACTAGATCCTACTTGATCTATATTCAGAGAGTGGACTACAAAGGACTCAACAGGAGTGTCACATCTACAATCTAGCACATGGCCTGGAATATAGTGTGCATCCACAAGTAAACAACGTATAAGCACCACACTTACAGAATGTCGACCACTCACCCCTTGTACCTTGGAGCAAGTGCTATGCAAACTTATGCTTGAACATGATGATAATCTAGCTATACTAAGCATACAATCAAAGTAGACAATGAACATGATAACTAGGAACATGAATAATATTATGAACAATGTCGAATCAATTATAGCAAACATATGAATAATGAAAGATACAAAAGAGGATACAAGGGGCTGTAGCAAGCCATGCTATTGACAAGATTAGGAATCCAAGCGAAGCTTGCCTCCCTCTAGAACTAACCTAGCTAGCTTTGCCCTAGAATATGGTGGAGCTCTGAGGATGATCATGGTTTCTGACTTCTTGAATGACTTATGCCTGAGGGAGGGGGTAGGGGCTGGTATATATAGGGCGAAGCATCAATTCTAAAACCTTGGATCAAACCGACCTAAAAGAATGGTGTAGATGTAATCCCTAAGGCGGTGGAGAACCGACATCATGAGGAGGGGCTGCCCTGTGGGCCCCCTGGGTGGCCGGCCTGTAGGTGAATTCAGGTAGCCCCACCTAGAGGTGCCTTGCCCTCTATTGTGTTGTGGTGTCCTCTGGTGACTTCTAGATCATTCTAGTGTAGGTTTTGCCATGGATAAGCATGATTAATTTTGTCATTTAGGTCCACCGTGATGGTTTTCTCGATAAGCCCTGCAGTAAACATAGATTCACCAAAACTCTTGGAATTTATTAGTTTAAACCTCTAAACCTATGTTGGTGATTAGTAGTTTCTTCGATGTTTTTACTCCTCAAAAGTACACATGCGTTCAAACAAGAATTCTCCTCTAGATTAGAACAAACTATTCTGACTTTCAAACTTACCCATATGAACTTTAACCATGGGTGTTCTTAGCCATCACTTAGGTCTTGAGCAATTGAAAGACAGAACGATCAAGTCAAGCAATATGTCTCAAGTTCTTTGTTCAACCATTATTCTAGAGTTTTTGCAAGTTTTCAAAATAAAACTCAGAGCTTCCATGTATAACACTTTGGGGGTATGACCCTAGATACCCACGGTAGACCACATGGACTGCACCCTTAGGGGTAGCCCAGCCCACAAGATGAAGCCTTATGGGGCACGACTCTAGTCGGCGCCTTTCGCAAGACATCTAGAAGATATCGCAAAGATACTATGAGATCTGTTAGGATATGTATGATCCCAAGATTCCTATAATCAGTTATTACTTTATGGTTATCTATCAGATCTAACCGACTTGTAACCCTGCTCCCCAGACTATATAAGGCGGGCAGGGACCCCCCTCCAAACACACGCAATATCATACGATAGCTAATACAAACCAACAGACCATAGGAGTAGGGTATTACGTCATACTAATGGCCTAAACCTATCTAACTCATGTGTCTCTATTGCCTTCTTGTTCTTGATCTCATGCTCCTCTATCGATCAATCTACCTTCGTGCGATACCCCTTAGAGGACTGCCGATGATATTCTGTCAATAGTTGGTGTGCTAGGTAGGGGCTGTGCGTGCTGTTTCCTGGTTGAACAAGATGGATTTTTCCATAGGCTCTTCATCCCTTCCATAGCCTGCCCAGATCTTCATGGTCCGATCCATCTCGTGGGTCATCAACGCTGATGGAGTCAGAGAGCTCCTCGAGTCGGTGCATATCATTTTTGTGCTGACCAACCCCGTGCCTGTAACTGTAGATCTGATCTTGGAACCACTTCCGTGGTCGCCTTCACCAACGACCCAATGCCCGCTTCTTTGGTACTAGAGGAGGCAGATCAACAATGATGATCTGATTGAATCCATCGATCAGGTCGATCTAAAGCTCGCCGATTGCCTCTCTGTCGCCGAATCGGCCCTAGACACTTTGATTCAGCACCGACCACCCTCCATTCCATCGAAGGCTACTCAGAAAACTCTAGGACTTGTGGCTCTACCCTTTAGGTTCATCAACATCGCTACTACTTACCAAGATACCATGAGGGGAAAATTCACCGACTAGGTGGGAGATGCCCATCCACTCTCCGACTGGCTCACTGTCTAGCCTCCACCAGCCGTCAACATGCTACACATAGGTCGGTGCCTCGGAGCGTCCCTCCAGACCATCCCAGAGGAAAATCTGGGCTCCAAGTCTCAGGTCTCTACAGAGACCCTCGCCAAAACCTTCACCAAGCAACTCCTTTTCCCACCCTTCTGGGGTGGTGCGATCTTCAACGTCAACATTGACAGCCCTCCTCGGAACAGCAAAACCGAGGAGGAACATGTCGCTCATGAGAACCAGAACATCAATCGCGCACAGTGCCGAGAAAATGAGGCAGCTATTGCACGTGCCAAGGCTGCTCAAAATAATCGGCTCGATTCACAAGGAAGGCCACTTCCACTACACCGTGACCTCAACAAAGAGTTTCTTCACGTTGACGGCCATGATGTCTTCAAGACTCCAAGCGCCAATCTAGCAGTGGCCGCCAACGAGCTCGCTCGCCTCCCACAGACGCCTGAGCTTGCCAAGGTCACCACCATGCTTAAAGCGGCTCACTATCAGGTTAATCAGATTTGCAAGGATCAGAGACCTTCGTGCTCCATGAGCATGATTTGTCGATCAGCTATGCCGAGATCCAATTGTCGTCCCAGTCAAAGTCGTTTCGCTAACCAGTCACTGCCTCTCCAAGGGGGAGCCAGGGGCCACCACACTGAACACCATCACCAACATGACCAGGAGGTCAAACAGAATGCTCTAGTGCACCTCAGCAACCTCCGGGATGCGCAACGGCATATTGAGCAATGTCGCTTCGGTCGCCATGAAGATGAAGTACACCGCTGCCAGGAGTACAAGCAGGAGTATGAAAACCCAGAATCAACTCTCGAGCAGATCGACGCTGGCAATGCGGCAGCCGACGCCAACCACAACCCCAAAGGGCCTCCAGCATTTACGAGGGCGCTCCAAACACTCCAATGGCCCCATGGTTTCAAAATCACTGGGGTCGAGCCCTACGAGGGAAGGATGAATCCAACATAGTGGCTATAGGCTTACACCACCGCTGTCTGTGCCACCAAAGGAGACACCAGTGTCATGGACAACTATCTCCCCATCATGCTCATGCCACCCACCATGAGCTGGTTTACCAGCCTTGCCCCAGACTCCATCGGATCCTAGGAAGAGCTAAAAAAAGTCTTCACCGACAATTATATGGCTACATGTACTTGGCTGGGCACCAAGTATGATCTCAACCGCATCAACCAAAAGCCGTCCGAGCTCCTCCACAGCTACATTTGACGCTTTTCTGATATGAGGAATTCTATTCCCAACATCACAGAAGCTAAGGTCATCACCGCCTTCACCCGAGGACTCCACCATCATGAGCTTCGCTCCATGTTCAACCACAAGCCACCCACAAGCATTGGCGAGATGATCACTACTACCAACTAGTACGCCGACGCCGAGGAAGCCGAGGTAGGCTTCAATGAGGATGTGGGCAGCCATCACACAACTCGCCACTACAATGACCGCCCTGACGACCGATGCCACAACGACTGCCGCTTCGATAACCGCAATTACCATCATGACAGTGGCCGTGATTGAACAGAAGGACCCAAGCCTACCCAAAATCATTGCCGCCGGCTAGACCGCATCGTCACCATCGTCAATCAACCTCGCGCCAAGTGCAACTACGATGAGTAGTACCAAAAGATCCTCAACGGCCTGTGCCCTCTTCACAAGAATGCTAGACACAAGATGAAGAACTGCCTTGGCTTGGCCAAGGAATTTTAGGACAAAGAGCTGGAAGACGACGCCAACGACGGAGCCAAAGGCCGTCGACCACCTAGGGGCAACAACAATGCCTTCTAGGACCACGATAAGGTGGTCGCCACCATCTTCGGGGGCCTCGCCTCCACTGAAAGCAGAAGAGAATGGAAGCTCTCCTCACAACGGGTGCTCTCAGTCACTATGGAAGACGACACCGCCAACCCCAGTTATCGCCCATGGTCTAAGGTACCCATCACCTTTAGCAGGGCTGATTAGTGGGTCGACATCCCCTACATGGGGCGTTTCCCCCTCGTCCTCGGTGCAACCATCTAGAAGGTGCTTTTTAGAAAGGTGCTCATGGACGGTGGGAGCGCCCTGAACCTCCTCTTCGCCGAAGCCCAAAAGGAGCTGGGCCTTTGGTTATCAGATCTCACACCCTCCGACTCCTCCTTTTGGGGTGTGGTACTAGGCAGGGCCTCCAAACTGCTTGGGGAGATCACCCTACTAGTATAGTTCGGCACAACAAGCAACTACCACATCGAACATATCAACTTCTATGTCGTTGACTTCAATAACGCATGCCATACTTGGTCAGCTAGCTCTGGCCAAGTTCATGGCTGTACCACACTACATGTATCTGGTGTTGAAGATGCCTTCGCCTGTAGGAGTTGTAACCCTACAGGCCAACCTCTCCATCACCTATGCCTGTGAGACAGAGAGTCTCGCTCTCACCAAAGCCACCAACCTCTCCATCTAGATGGCTAGCGTGGTCACCAAAGCCAAGACATTGCCCACCGACGACATGGAGATCCCAGAGCTAGAGCCTCCCCGTGCCTCCACCAAGTCTAAGGAAACAAAGGAGGTTGGCCTCGGCCTCAATGACCCTTCCAAGACTATGAAGATTGGGGCTCACCTTAACACCAAATAGGAAGGCGCACTCATCTCCTTCCTATGGGCCAACACCGACATGTTTGCTTGGAAACCTGTAGACATGACGAGGGTACCATAGGAGAAGATCAAGCACTCCTTGAATGTCTCACCGAACGCCAAACCGATCAAGCAGAAACTCCGCTGATTCATGCCAGACAAGAAGGAGGCTATTAGGGTAGAAATAAAATGGCTCTTAGCTGCTAGATTTATAAAACAAGTGTATCATCCTGAGTGGTTAGCAAACCCTATTCTCTTTTGAAAAAAGAATAAGGAATGGAAAATATGCGTTGATTACACTAATCTTAACAAACACTGCCCTAAAGACCCCTTCGGTTTGCCTCAGATAGACAAGGTTATAGACTCCACCACCGGCTGCAAACTGCTCTCCTTCCTTGACTGTTACTTCGGCTATCACAAGATCTCCCTCAAGGAAGAAGACTAGATCAAGACGTCGTTCATCACGCCATTCGGTGCATACTGCTACACCACCATGTCCTTCGGAGTTAAGAACACCGGGGTGACCTATCAAAGGGCCATTTAGATTTGCCTCAATCAACAGATCAGCCGCAATGTCGAGGCTTACATTGATGATGTGGTCGTCAAGTCCAGGACCGCCGACAATCTTATTGCCGACCTTGACAAAACGTTCGCCAACCTAAAAAAGTATTGATAGAATTTGAACCCTTCAAAGTGCACCTTTGGAGTTCCATCTGGTATACTGCTGGGCAACATTGTTAGTGCGTGTGGCATCGAACCCAACCCTAACAAGGTCTCCACCATCACCAACATGAAATGGCCAACATGCATCAAGGATATATAGAAACTTATAGGCTGCATGGCTGCTTTAAGCCGCTTCATATCGCGCCTCGGCAAAAAAGGGCTACCGTTCTTCAAACTCCTCAAGGCCTCCGAGCGCTTTTACTGGTCGAAAGAGGCAAATACAGCTTTTGAGCAGCTTAAGGTGTTCCTAACAGAGCCTCCTATCATGACGATGCCACGGCCAGACAAAACTCTCTTGATCTACATCGCAGCTACTTCCCATGTCATCAGCACAGCCATCATGGTCGAACATGAGGAGGCCGAGCACGCCTATAAGGTGCAATGTCTAATATACTTCATCAGCGAGGTCCTTAACAAGCCCAAAACTTGTTATCCTCAGGTCCAAAAGCTACTATACACCATCTTGATTACATCACGTAAGCTCCGCCACTACTTCGAGTATTACAAGGTCGTCGTGGTCTCCAAGTTCCCTCTAGGGGACATCCTCCGTAACAAAGAGGCCAATGGCTATATCATCAAGTGGGCTATCGAGCTTGGCACTTACTCCATTGAATTCAGAAGCAGGCTTATGATCAAGTCTTAGGCGCTTGCTAATTTCATCGCTGAGTGGACCTAGATACAAGAGCCCATCGCCACCACTTGCCCTGAGCACTGGGTGATGTACTTCAATGGTGCCCTTAACATCAACGGTGCTAGTGCGGGCATTCTGTTCATTATGCCAACAAAGGATAAGCTCTGATACGTTCTCCGGATACACTTTCTAGCCTCCAACAACACCACCGAATATGAAGCATGTCTCCATAGACTCCATGTAGCCATTGAGCTCGGCGTCAAATGCCTCATGGTATACGGGGACTTCGCGCTGGTCATCAACTAGCTTAATAAAGACTGGTCTTGCTCCAGTGAGAAGATGGATGCATATTGTGCTGAAGTTAGGAAACTTGAAGGAAAATTCTACGGCATCAAGTGCCACCACGTGGTACGCGACCAAAATCAGCTCACCGACCATTTATCCATGTTGGGCTCTTCTCGTGCCACGAGTCCACCGGGGGTCTTCATTCAAAATCTCCTGGCACCATCCATTAAGGAAGATAAGAAAGTATAGGAAGTTCCCCCCGCCGAGCAGCTAGTCCTATTGGTACCTTTGCTAGCCGCCGATTGGAAGGAACAATTCATCAAGTACCTCACCAGCACCGAAGTACCCACCAACAAGACTGAAACCGAAGGCCTAATTCATCGAAGTAAGCATTATGTGCTGGTAGATGGCAATTTGATGAGGAAAAGTGCCAAGGAAGGGATTCTACAGAAATGCATCACCCAAGAAGAGGGGGTGAAGCTACTTCTCAAAATTCACTCTGGTTCCTATGGCAATCACGTGGCCTCAAGAACACTGGTCGGCAAGGCTTTCTGAGCGGGTTTCTACTAGCCCACAACCATCTCCAATGCAAAAGACCTTGTACGATGTTGTGAAGGATGTCAATTTTTTGCCAAGCAAATACACGTGCCGACACAAGAGCTGCAAACCATCCCAGCTTCCTGGCCCTTCGCATGCTGGGGACTGGATATGATTGGGCCTTTCAAACCAGTGCCAGGTGGCTTCCGGTATGTATACATTGCCATTGATAAGTTCTCCAAGTGGATTGAGTATAAATCACTCGTCTCGGCTACTGCAAAGAAAGCAGTCGAGCTCTTCGAAGATATCATCCATAGATTCGGTCTCCCAAACAGCATCATCACTAACCTCGAAACTACATTTACTAGCCATCACTTTTTGGACTTCTACAAAGACCATTGCATCTCCATCAAATACATCCCCGTTGCTCATCCTAGAGCCAACGGACAGGTCAAATAGGCGAACGGCATGATCCTTGATGCCGTTAAAAAGAGACTATATAAGAAAGAAGAAAAGCACCCGGGTAGATGGCTCAAGTAGCTACTAGCTGTAGTCTGGGGACTACATACTCAAGCTAGTTGCAGCACCGGTGTGTCTCCATACTTCTTGGTCTATAGCTCAGAAGCCATCCTACCAGCAGACATTGCCTTCCGAGCACCTAGGGTGGAAAACTTTGATGAAGAGTAGGCCGCAGCTGTTTGAAAAGAGGACATCGATAGGGCCGAGGAGGAACACCTAATCACCTATATTCACACAACCAAATATCTAGATGGCTTGCCGAGGTACTACAACCACAACGTCAAAGGTCGTTCATTTGCTATCGGCGACCTTGTTCTTCACAGAAAACAAAAAACCAAAGGGATGCACAAGCTTTCTTCATCTTGGGAAGGGTCTTACATCGTCAAAGAGGTCACTCAACTAGGGTCTTATCACCTATGTGAGTTATACAAAATTAATGTTCCCAACTCGTGGCACATCGAGCACCTTATACATTTCTATCCTTAAAATGCTCCAGATATGTACTCTCCACTTTATGTTGAATAAAGCTTTGGTCTCCATAACCTATCTCCACTTTTTATGCATTGTGGTTGAACCCCCACTTACAGTCGCTGAGCTCTATGCTACTCCATAATGAACTCTAATACAAAATAGACATAACTGCGCGGACCATGTTTCTCCAAATCTCCAATGTTATCGCCGAACAGTTCTCTCCAATATCGCCGAACGGTTCTCTCCAATATTGCTGAACAGTTCTCTCTAGTGTTGCCGAACAGTTCTCTGCAGTGTCGCCAAATGATTTCTCCAAATTGCTGACACATTTTTGCCAAAAATCGCCAAATAAGTCTTCTCCAAATCACCGAACACTTTGCTCCAAATCTCCAAGATATTTTGCTAATTAGCGAGCAACAAACTTTTTTTCTGTTCTCTTCGGAGAAGACCTAGTTTCCGATCTCTCCCTACATGTGCCACAGGCTCCGTGCTCTGCATTATGGGTGGTCGGCTATGGTTCCTTGGTCATGCCTGTTCATCCTACATGTCCATGGGCTCCGTTCTTGATGTTATGGACTTTGGGCTAGCCAAGGCCGAGAGCTCAGCACAGAACTAATTGCTCGGACGCCCCTTATACTACCTATATCTCCAAGTTATTTCAACAATCACCGAGCAGCACATGTTTCGCTCTGTTCTCTATGGAGAAGACCCAATCTCCAATCTCTCCCTACATGTGCTACGGGCTCCGCGCTCTGCATTATGGGTGGTCGGCTGTGGTTCCTTGGTCACGCCTGTTCCTCCTACATGTGCACAGGCTCTGCGCTCGACATTATGGACTATGGGCTAGTTGAGGCCATAGGGGTCAGTATCGAACTAACTACCTGGACTCTACTTATACTCCATATAAATATGTCATGGTCAACACTACAAGGATTTTTTTCGCCAAAAATACAAGCAAACTACATACACATGCACCTTGTAACATTCCTCACATACATAATTGTTTTTTTTGCTTTCGCGCATTCTAACTACACTGTCAAGATATTATAGATGACAATCTCTGAACAGATCACCAAGCTCCACCATCACCATCCATCTCACCGAATAGGTCTATATCACCGGCTAGCTTCTTTGTTGCGTCCTCCACCTAATCCTCCAACTGCTAGGTCTCCGCATCTCTCAGTCCTTCGGCGAACCCACCCCCTATTGCGTGAAAGTTGATGGTTGGGTAATGGGACCAAACCACCACAAGGGCATGAGTAGCGATAGACATAATGGCATCACGGTTGAAGCTCTTGAAGTTCTCTCATGCTGCCTTGCACCTCTGGATGATGGTGTCCGAACGTTGCCGCCTACCATCGAGATGAATACCCGGTTCTAGGTCGACGTAGTCAAGCACCGGTTTAATTGTGGCGACTATAGCATCAAAGTTATCCCTTTGGGCCCTAGCCTCTTGCACAAGCACATCAAACTATGCCTTGGCTTTATGACGGTAGCCTGCAAGCATTATAATATTCCATCATACAAGGAAACTACTTTGACAGTAATTCCGACCAGGAGGTATTCACCTTTTAGCTCCTCGGCCAGTTTGTCTGCTCACTTAGACTCCTTCGCCTTCTCTTGTTGAAGTTTTTCGATGGCCTAGCATAGTTGGCTGAGCTCTGCATCTTGCTCTACACACACAACAGTTACCACCAAAAATATGGCTATTATGCAATACCAAGTGCATTCACCGATATACTGTACCTGCTTTTTGTTCGGATACACTTCTGAGCTCTTTGGATTTCTGTTCCAACTGCTCAGAGGCACTCTTTAGCTGTCTAGAGATAGCAGCTAGCTACTCGGACAGGACCCCCCTCTGGTATTCTAGGTCCCGCATGTTGGACTCTGCAAGGTCTCGTTCGTGCTGAGCCCTCTGGATGTTTCTCTCTGAGACGTTCATTGCCTTTTTGAGTTTTTTGTTCTCCTCGGTGAGGGGCTCCATCCTCTTTATCAGCTGGCAGTGCTGCTCGATAGTCCGAGTTATCTCCTACAAATGCATAATGACAATGTCGAAATCCAATTCCCAATGTCAAAGAGGAGCATTGCAGACGTAGTACTAACCTTGATCTACTTCATCACCATGGCATGGGCAGTTTCTAGTCTCCTAAACTCCCTGGTGGTGTCCTCCTCTTCGACAATTACTATGTCATCACCATGCTTTCAGAGGATTCAGACAGCTTGGGGATGAGGTTCCTCATGCTTGATCTCCTCCACCTCATCCTCCTCTGCTACAGCCGGAGGCACCACCCGGGGGCTCGGTGGCCGAATAGCGGGTTCGACCATGCCCTCTGACACCTCGGGGAGCACCGTCTGCTCCTTCGGCACTTCAAGATTCTTTTCTCCAGATTCTGGCGTGACGCTGGTAACTATAGTTTCTACTCCTAAGGACCTGGCGATGCCTCCCATTGCCGAGGGTGCAGTCACTGACTCATTCACCATCGATGGCAGCTGTTTGCCACCGCCAAGTCCACCAATGGCGACAGTTGGCTCCCCCACATGCTGACGAGCACCTAAGGACTTTAGGATGGGGTCCACCAGCATTCCCTGATCATGGAGCCAGCCTTTGGCTGCTCGTCAGTCTTGATGGGTGGGACTAGATCCATCGTATGCCTTGCTCTACATCAAGTTAGCTCGTCAGTCATCACAAAAGTTAAGAAACTATAGCAAATTCACTCCAAGATAAGGATACTTATGGTTTGGTCTGTCGATTCAATTTCTTGAACCGGTGGTACCTACCCAAGCCCCCAGGCGCAGCTATGGGGTTGACTCCCATACTCTATGGAGGAGGTCTCGGCTCCTCCATAGTCAACCTCTGATCTGCCTGATGCTCTAGGGCCCTCTCCGCCTGCTGCTCTGGGTTTGCCTCTGGCTATTGCTCGTTGACTCCCATCATTTGCCCCACAGGGACTCCCATCGTCTGTTGTGCGGGAACTTCCCTCGTTTGCTGCTCGGGGACTTCCCTCTTCTACGGCTCAGGGGCGTCTTCGCCTCCCCTTGATTAATTCCCCATGGGAGTGCTGCACGGAGGCTCCTTCATGCTCGATGGAGGATCCGTTAGAACTTTGTCATCATCAGACCAGTTGAACATAGTGGTCCTTTGTGTTCGACTAGTCTGATCATCGCCAAGTGAGATGCTGCCTAGTTTGATGGGAGCAACACCTACCATCTTCCTCCTCTTCTGGGCTGGCTCATCTACCGCTGCCCTCTTCCTTTGGGCTTTCTCCGACATCAGGGGAGAACTCTCCATCTGACCAACATCAGTGCCTCTAGAATCCAATGAGACGCCGATGGCATTTCCTTTAGGTTGAGTTGGTGGTCATGCATCCATAGCTAGTGGCCAATTACCCTTCGGCACACTTGAAAAGTACACCGCCCTATCCTGTGAGTGGATCTTCGCATAGGTATATCAGTCCACTACTCGGCAATGAAGAAGGATAAAAAGCATCAGGAATACACAACTGAGATATTTACCTAAGGAGGCAGATTTTTGTAGTTGAAGGGCTTCGTATACCCTAACATGTTGAAAGAGGAAAATGGAGTGATTAGCTCTGCAGCCCACTCTTCACAAACGTTCCTCGACAGCATCTCTGGCCTCTCCCGGGTACCATCGGTCCCCCTTGAACTCAAAGGCTAGATGTGCCCTCTCTTTATAGGGCTGCACGCGGCGTACTATAAAGCTTGCCGCTACCAATCCACCGTTGGTTCTCACGCCCCTTATTAAGGCAAGAAGCTCCCTCACTTGCTCCATGTCAGCGCTGTTCGGCGTTTCCAACCAGCTCCTCCGACTCTTCGAGATGTGGTCGGCATCATAGCGGATGGCTAGGTGGCTCTGTTTTATGTAGAACCACCTGGCGTTCCACTCCTTCAATGATGTGTTCAGCGGTAGAGTAAGGTACTCACCCACCATCCCATCGCGCAGCTGAAGGTACACCCTGCCAACCACTTTGGAACCACTGCCGCCTCTCTTTTTCAGACAGAATAGGTAATGGAAGAGGTTGAAATGGGGGAGTATTCCGAGATATGCCTCACAGAAATGGATGAAGATTGGGATGTGCAGAATGGTATTGGGATGGAGGTTGCATAGACTAACCACCCTCAGGAACGGATGAACAAGAAATCCCAACCCACGCCAGAAATAATCCTTGAATACCACCACTTCATTGGTATGAGGCATTGGGAAGGACTCACCAAGGGTTGGCCGCCATTCGGCGATAGCACGGTCAGGAAGAATGGAAGCCTCCACCAATCTATTAAGCTCCGTCTCTCCCGTTCGTGATGGCACCCACTCTTCATCCCGCCGAGCATCGGTGCTCGCCTTCTTGGGGCTTGTTTTCTTTGATTTGGCAGCTCCTTTCTTCGGCACCATATTTCTGATGTGATTGGGGTTTGGTGGTGGAAGCAAATGTGGAAGAGAATCTGGAAACGCGAGGATTGAGGATGAAGACAAAATGGTAGAGTGTCAAAGGTATGAACGTGGGATGCGATGGCGCAGTTATAAAGCACTTTCCCCACCCTCTCACATTTGAGGTTTTTGGGAAACCATGCCCGCAATTTGCGCCCCTTCGAAGTCTCTGACACCGATTAATGGACCATAGCCAAGGCTTTTGCGTAACTGCAGCCCATGTAGCTCATTTATCGCCGTCGTTAGTTATTACTCGCTGAATAATCACCGACTTCTCCGCCATTTATTGAGGCTCAGTAACAGTTACTGTACAGCCATTACTCTAGTTTTTTCTCCATGGTGGTGTTTTTCAGATATCTTCGTAAATGACTCTAGGACTAGCTGCCTGCTCGGCTAGTCTTTTTAATATTTTTCTGTTTTTGACCCTGACACCACGTGACTATGTCACCAACTATCAGGCTCGGGGACTAAGTGGGCACACTTTACCTTGCAGTGAATGTGCTCTCTCTCATTTTATGGTTACGCTCAAGGACTAGCTGCCTGCTCGGCTGGTCTTTTAGTATTCTTCTACTTTGGACCCTAGCACCATATGACTACGTCATCTACTATTAGGCTCAGGGACTAAGTGGGCACACTTCACCTTGTGGTGAATGTGCTTGCTTTATTCTAGAAGACCCTACACCTCTCGAAGCCGAGGAAGATTATCTCCTTTTCTCATGGTCAGACTCTAAGTGGGCACAGTTGATCCACTACGAAGAAATTTTCAATTCTGAACTTGAGCTCCTTACACCCTTATGGCAAGCCATGCTTGGGTTATGCTGCTCGGCTATGGTTTTTGCTACTTAGAGACAGTACACGCTGCTCGACAACTGCTCACAACTGCTCGACAACTCATCACAGTGGTCGAACCATGAGTTCGACTGCTCGGCTTTGTTTGCACCTACTCGGACAAGCTCAAGACGGCATTGCACGACGGGTACAAGGTGCTCAAGGACTAGCTGTGGGGGGTATGACCCCGGATACCCATGGTAGACCACATGTGCTGCGCCCTTAGGGGCGGCCCAGCCCACAAGACAAAGCCTTATGGGGCACGACTCTGGTCGATGCCTTCCGCAAGACATCTAGAAGATATCCCAAAGATACTATGAGATCTGTTAGGATATTTATGATCCCAAGATTCCTATAATTAGTTATTACTTTCTGGTTATCTCTCAGATCTAACTGACCTGTAACCTTGCTCCTCGGACTATATAAAGCAGGCAGGGACCCCCTCCAAACACATGCAATATCAGACGATAGCTAATACAAACTAATAGACCATAGGAGTAGGGTATTACGTCATACTGATGGCCTGAACCTGTCTAACTTGTGTGTCTCTGTTGCCTTCTTGTTCTTGATCTCACGCTCCTCTACCGATCAATCTACCTTCGTGGGATACCCCTTGGAGGACTACCGATGATATTCTGTCAACAAACACTCTCAAGTCTCGAAATATATGTGGTATTTGTGGATCCTCACAAAGGCAATAATGATGTTATGCCTTTCTCTTCCTTCTTACAACTAAGGCTTATGTGGAGCTCATAGGAGGGGAGCAAGCATGAAAGAGCATATTTGTAATACATATTTTGTAAAGTCAAACCTCGGATCCAAAGAGAGTTGAGTCATACAATCAAATCAAGATGTGCATGTGTGTGGATATATATGGTGGCTAACCTAATTCTACTATGCTCCTTGAAAACATATCTCCCTTTTGAATCTTGGAAACAACTTTGTAACAGAACATAGGCTATCTTATTCATCTCTTTTTTAGGTAGGCATCTAAATACCCATTGTTTTAGATATCTTGGACACTTGTCCATTTTTTTCAACTCTTTCTTTTTTTTATGAATAACTTTTGCATAGCCCTTGCTTGTTTTCTACAACAAAACGTTTGAGACATAGCAACCAAAACTTTGGAGCATTTATCTGGTGGATATCCTACCAAGCATATTTTTGATGTTCACTCCAAGTGTAGGAGTAAAACACTTTTGGGTGGATCTAAATGGAAAGCATGTTTTTGCGCCTACTCCCAGTGTACGAGTAGTGCATATGTGGGTGGTGTATACATGATCTTGATTTTAAGAGCATGACAAACTTCTCATATGGGTCAACAAAGCTTGACTAAACTCAATGCAAAACAAGCAGCATATAAGTGGAAGTTTTCCTAGTCTAAATATCATATTTGACTTTGGTAGGAACCCAAGCTTTGTCATACAGGAACTCATCATGTAGTATTTTTGCATTATTTTCAAAAAATAAATCTATGGAACTTTAGTATCGCTTGGAACAAGATAAACAACAGCTCAGACATTCTCATATCATATCCATCAATTACCTAGACTTAGATCAAGCATATGCTACCCACGAGTTTCAAGTTCAGAGTAAATTCTTATATCAAAATAGTCTTATCCAAAACTATAATTCAAGGCTAAGAACTAGGTACATGAAAGGAATTGCAACAAAGCAACTATTCATCATTTCCATTCAAGAGATTACCTTCACAGTCCTTTTTATTTTATTCAGTTCTTAAAAACAGTAAACTAGACACACTATTTTTATTTTGTTTTCATTTTTTAGATCACACATTACTAATATATATATCTAACACTAAGATAAATTTTTATTTCATTTTTAGTTATGCATCTTTTTTTTCTTTAGCGAACTTAGAAATAGTAAAACAAAAGAAAAAGAAATACTTATCTAGATAAATGGGGGATTGTTGGCGGTCCTTAATTTAATATTTTGCCCGCCAAAGTGCATTAAAATGACAACATTTTAGGCTACATCATAACAAAATATTATTTTATCTAACAAGTTCCATGACTTTTGGTGCTCTCATTTGTTTTGGAGGACATGAACACAAATGCATGGAAAATTTCACCGAAAGGCGCTTTCCGACACTGATTTACGCAAAGGAACAATAAAGACGGCCATTAACTCAACTCATTCGGATGAAAAACCCAACAAGGAGCGAACCATGTCCGGCCCATAGCCCACCATGCGAAGGCGGTGGTGAGGTGGCTTGGTTAGAGGGCGGCTGACCCCTATGGTCGCCCGACCCCCCATCGGCGCCTCTCGGCCACCCCTTCGATAGGCGGTGGCATGGGAGCATGCAGAGTCTATGGATATAGGGACTTCATGCTAGGAATAGCAATAGCGCCGCCCTTGCTCCTTGTATAAATAGAGGGGAACCCCCCTCTACAATACACAGCTTCCTTGAGTTTCATCTTCACACATTTTGTAGCAGTGTCCCTCTAGGTCCTTCACACCAAGTTATAATAGAGAAAAAGAGGAAGAGAGGTGAGGAATAGAGCGAAGGAGCCGGTTTCTCGGGTCCTCCTCACTTTGTACGTCTACGGAGCTGACTCAACTTGAGTAATATCCATGTTTTCTTTTGGTACTTTCAAGCTTACTACTTAACTAAGTTTAGTTGTTGCTTTGCTTACTTATGGGAACTCTGCTCAATTGAGTGCTCTAGTCTAAGAATTCGAGCTAGAGTAGTAATCGTTATCATAGACGTGGTGTTAAGGCTAGTGTTTACCTGATTTTGTGCCCAATCCCACAGATAGTTGTGGTAGCCCCAAAGGTGATAGCTCTGACCTGGCCTTTGTAATCCACTATGTTCGGATTGGTGTTTCCGTTGAGCTTTTTGGCAGCCTGACCCCGATCTCCCCTTCATAGTCTTTTTGAGGATCGGAAAGGTACTGTTGCTCCGAAGTAAGTAAGTATAGTAAGCCTAAACCTTGGTTATCTAGTGATCTTAGGAAAACCTTAAAAAACCCCTCTCTACCTACAAAAACACTTCTTCTTTGGATGACCTAGATCTTTTCTAGTAGACTTCACATTCCCCGTGGAAATTGATACCTAGGAATACTCTGGGTGAAAGCTACAGCGGATTCCGTGCGCTTGTGGATTTATCTATTTGTGTTAACAAATACCAACAAGCTCTTTGGCACCATTGCCAGGGAACATTAGCTGTTCTAGAATCAAACCAAGTCATCCGTGTATCTTTGTTTTCTTCTTTTACCACAACCTTTACCACATGGATTCCACTCCTATCCATAAATTCTCCACTCCAAAGGGTGAGTTCTTAGAGCCACCACAATCATTGAAGACAATCATAGCTTCTAGCTTTGAACTCCGTCCTGGCTTTATAGCTATTGTAACACCCTAAAATTTGCTTTTCTTCAAAAAGAGTTAAATTCATCTAATTATGTATTTTTGTGTACATTTAAACCTTGGGAAAATAATAACTTTTATTGAAAATAAAATTCATCATAAGTTTAACAACATGGTTGTGCATTCATGCTGCTGCATATTATTTTTGTATTGTGTGGATCGAAATCAAATTTCAAATTGATTTGAATTTTTACTCAAAATTGGCTCAGAAAAGTAGTTTAGAAAAAGAAAAAGGATTTTTCCATCTCTCCCTTGAATTCGGCCCGAGCAGCCCAGCTCTAGCCCGCTTTTCTCTCTCTCTTGGTTGCAGCAGCGCTGTCCCATTCTCCTCACACGCGTAGGCCAAGCAAGCATCCCAACAAAGCTATAGGCCCAGCCTCCCCTCCATGGCCCAACATTGGCTACGGGCGTCGTTTCCTTTCCCCTATGATGCTAACGGATGGGGCCCATGTGTTAGCCGCATCCCTCACCACTAGTTAGGACCGTGCCAGACTCTATCCGAGGATTTGTCGCCGCTTGAACCGATGTGCCTGGGATCTTGCATGACCCGCATGCCGAGGTCCCTATAAAAGGTCAAGGCCTCCACTGCCTCCACCCTAGCTTACCCCAGCTAGCCACGCTGCCATGCCTAGATCTCGCAGACGACTAGAGCAAGGCCGTCACCGCCATTGATGTCGTTTGGTGCTTCTCCATCACCGTTCTAGACCTATTTTTGAGCTTTGAGCCAAGGTGATGAAGCTTTGTAACCCCTCCCCTTGCTCTCTCTTGCTTTCCGTGCCCTGTTAACAAGCGTTGACCATCTGCAGGAAGCTGCTGCTGCCTATTGAGCCATGCACCTACCGTGTCTCATCTTTGTCGATGAAAATATCCTTGGTGAGCTCTTCTTTGTCCGCTCTATCTCCCTATATTTTCCCCATGAAAATCGTGGACCGTAGGCCATTTTCGAGCTTCGTCGACGAGCTTCATCGCCGGCAATGGTCGATCGTCATGTGACCCTCTATTCTGGCCAGCTAGAGTCCTAGAGCCACTGCAGCCATTCGATTCAGGATCAACGGTTGAAAATAGAAGATACCTCTTTGTCTGATATTTTGCTAAAGAGCCCCTGCGCTTTCCTATTTTCAAACCTGTGGTCCCTGTATGTTTGCTAAAGAGTCCTTGAGCTTCTGCTAAATAGAACCTATAGTCCATAGTGTATTTTCAGAATACATTTACATATTTTGAAAATGTAGTTTGCTTCGGTTTGGATCCAGAATACGTTTCCATCTATCTACAATTTTGCCACTAGTTTCTATAGGCCATAACTTTCACGTTTTAGCTCCGATTTGATTCGTTCAACTTGCATTAGGTTCGTAATACCATAATCTACGTGTTCATACTATTGTTAAGTATGTTTTCAACTTTTAAAATTTGAGGTTAGATTTAATTTATTATTTTACTAAAGGAAATCTGGTCTAATTCATAACTTCTTCGTTTTAGCTTTGATTTGAGTGATTCTCGCGTCTGCGTGCTCATAGCATCACGTAGAATAGTTTTAAAACCTTTTTAACTTCTATTTCTACTATTTGGTGTATTGTTATAATTAGCCCATATTTGTTTGCTATGCATGTGCGTATGGATGCCTGTGTGGTGCTGTTGGATCTCGGGTACACAGTGAGTTTTGTGTTGCTGATCTAGAACAACCTTTTGAAGATCAAGACCAACAGTGATACTTTGAATTAAGGCAAGTATAATATGAGGCACCTTGTAAAATATTCACTTTAATGCAATCTCAATTCATATGCATATGTTAATGAACCGCTTGGAGTCTATTTACCTTTATATTGATTATCTTGTCCTTGATTTACCTATGGGTTGTGCATGTGGGTAGTATGCTCAGTTTGCTCCAACTAATATTGAGTAAAGAATACAATTAAAGATATATGCAACTTGGTATTAAAAGATGCTTTTTAGCAACATGGAACCATGGGGCTAGAGCGTTGGTCCTTTTCGTATGGTGCTCTAGGTTCTCTCCATAAGGACTCATCTTTAAGTGGCAACCTAAGATTTATAGTACAACCATGAGGACCACATGGCTCTGGTGTTAGTCTAGTACCTTGCTCTTTCTAGTTTGTAGCAGTTTACAGAAAGGGCAAGAGGGGCATACCAGGCCAGGTATGGGCCTCATCCTTATGGTGTGTACTATGCTGCGAGTATTAGTGCCATTTTTGGAGATGACTCCATAAAACTTGGGAGATGGAATCCTTTGTGGCTGCTCCTTATTAGAACGATTGGGGAAAAGCATTGTAGTGTACCCTGCCTACTCACCTTGGAAGTGTTTTGGGAGTAATTAACCTAGGCATATGGGCAACATGACTCATGGTGAAAGTGTACAACCTTTGTAGAGTGCAAAACTGGTATATCAGCCGTGCTCATGGATACGAGTGGCCTAGATCCTTCCTGAATAGTTGGTTACTTGGATGGTTTAAGTTATGATTAAAAATTGCTGATATCTCTAATTATTCGTACTTGGGAGCCTATGCATAACTTAGCAACTTGTGATTAATAATAGAATATGACCAACTAAAACTGCTTACTGTAGTTCAGCCGTGTCAATCCTTTTGAGCCTGCATTCCCTCATGTTATGCTTGCTAAGTGGTAGTAGCTTACTCTTGTTTTATTTCAATACTTTGGCAAAAATCCCTAATGGGTACCAGATGGAGGTTCTTCAGTGGAGTTTTCCAAGTGGTGTTAGGCTTGTGATCAACTAGTTGACGATTCCTATGGTGTTGGAGGCTTCACCAGAAGAGTAGAGTTAAAGTATATACTATAAAGTAAGACTATGTCATCTGTAACAAATATTTATGCGCTATGTAATAAAGGCATTGTCTTTGATATTACCCCTTCATTTGTAACTATATGTGTGAATTGAAATCCTAGGCACACATATGGGATGTACCTAGTTTTGTTCTTGAAACCAAATGCTACAAAGTGGTATCAGAGCTATGTTGACTATAGGACACAAACCTAGTTAGAAAATGGTTGTTTTAATGTTTAGAATTTGTTCTAAAATCCTTGGTCTATAAACCTTGCTATTGTCTCCTATACTATATCCTTGTCTTTGCAGTTCATCTCCCCCTTGTTGCTATAAATTTTGTCCCTATCTTCACCCCTTGCTTTGAATTGCTTTTAGAGATATCACTTACCACATTCTTGCGCAACATGAAGGTGAAGCTATAGAGTTTTGAGCCCTTGATACAACAAGAATGCTAGTAACATGAGTAGGGTAATTGAGTCCTAATGCTTGAATTATGAACCTTTAATGTTTGAATGGTTGTCTTGATGTTCATGCTTGATTTGGATCTTTGTAATGATTGCAATGATTTTGTTGGTTATGCTCACAATTTCATTTAGTTTACATGAAAAGGAATAAGGACCAATGAATAGATAGTTGGGTTGATCTTTCTCATCTTTGTGTATGATGTTTTCTGAGTAGTCAGTGTTCATCAGGTCATATCTCTAAAGGTAGATGCCAAAAGTCATGAAAGTTTTATGGATGAAAGTAGACTTCTGTATCTTTCATATGACACTAGAATCACCTTCATATCTATTATGGTTTGGGAGTTATGACCTCTACAAGTTGAAGTTTCTATACTGTCTCGGAGTCTAAATAGTGTCAGTTTTGTTCTATTCCTGATTAACTTAATCTTAGAATCTGGCAGGTGGTCTATACAAAAGTTGTATAGAATTTCATAAGCTTTCTAGCCAAATAAGGAACACCTTCATATGATTTCTGGAACTTGAGATATGGCTGTCTTTCTAATCTGCTACTAGTAGTTCTAGTCTAGAAAATTTTAGATTGATTATTTTATCATGTGAACTACTTCTAGATCATGGATTACAACCAGTAATTGTGCTAAATGTTGCAAATAGATGGTTTTCTACAAGGAGAAGTGCTTCACACGATGCCAGAAGGAATGCCTCTAATGCTAATCCACCGCCACCAAATCCTCCAACTATAGAGCAATCTATGATGACACATACTCAATTGTTATCGACCTATGTTCAGAATGTATGCATCAACCCACATCAAGCACCACCAAGAGACAAGCGTGGTAAATTTATGAAGGAATATCCACCGACATTCTCTCATGCAAGTGATCCACTAGAAGCTGATGACTGGCTTAGAGCTGTGGAGCGACAACTTAACATAGCTTAATGTAATGACCATCAGAAAGTGCTTTATGCTTTCGGTCAACTTCAAGGAGCAACTTTAGACTGGTGGCAACTATTTTAGATTGAGAAAGATGTAAATCAAATTTGTTGGGAAGATTTCAAGACTGCCTTTAGGTCCTATCATGTTCCAAAAGGTTTGGTTGAGATCAAGGAGGAGTTCCTCAACTTGAAACAAGGCTCCATGATGGTGTGTGAGTATCGTAACAAATTCACTTAGTTGTCATGTTATGCTCCAAGAGAGGTGGTCAATGATGCCAAGAAACAAAAACACTTCTTGAAAGGATTGAATGGTGCACTTCAACTATAGTTGATGACTGTTGTGTATCCTAACTTCCAAACTTTGGTGAATAGGGCCATTTTGATTGAGAACAAGCATTGGGAGATGGAAGATAAGAAAAGGAGAATTCAAAGCCAATATGTAGGTAGCAACACACGCCCCTACTACACTTCTCTACAAGAATTTCAGCAGAGATACCAGGAACCAACTAGTCACTACGATTTTGATCCTCCTCAACAACTCCCTCAATACCAGCAAGAGCAACAGTATGTGAACCAGAGTCCACCCTAAGAACCACACATCAACTCCCCAATGAAGGATAGTGTGCCCAACACCCCCTCATCAGGCAAGAAGTGCTACCACTGTGGTGAGCTCAATCATTATGCGAGTCAATGTCCAAAGAAGTTGAAAAGCAACAATCCCACAACGAAAACCATAAACAATGGACTCATGTGCAAGGTAGAGTCAATTATGTGATGATAGAATCTGCACAAGAAGCCCCAGATGTTGTGTTTGGCACATGTCTAGTCAACTCTAGCCCTGCATCGGTTTTTCTTTATTCTAGAGCTTCACATTCCTTCATTGCACATCGTTTTGTTAAGGAGCACAATATACCAAAGTGTCTTACGAAGAAATAGATGTTAGTTGACTCACCTTGGGGGTATATGCAAGATACTCTAATGTGTCCCAGTGTAAGAGTTGAAATAAGGGGTAGAGTTTTTGGCAAATTCAATTGTGCTGAAGTCGTCAAGCATAGATGTAATTCTTGGAATGGATTGGCTAAATTCATGAAAGGCTATTATCCAATGTGAGAATGGTATGGTACACTTGACATCCAAGTTAGGAGAAGAAGTTATATGCAAGGCAACTAAAACTACTAGAGAGGTGTGCAGTGTCAATCAGATGGATGGTGCAACCATAGATAAGACCAAGGTTGATAATGAGTTTCTAGATGTTTTTCCTGATGATTTGTCGGGTATGCCGCTAGACCATGATATTGAGTTTATTATTGAGTATTGCCTGGAACTACACCTATAGCCAAGAGACCATATCAGATGGGAGTCAATGAGCTAGAAGAACTTAAGAAACAGTTAAAGGAGCTATAGGATAAAGGTTTCATACGTCCTAGTTATTCACCATGGGGAGCCCCAGTTACATTTGTTGATAAGAAAGATGGTACACAAAGGATGTGTGTGGCTTATTGCTCTCTCAATAAGGTAACCATTAAGAACAAGTATCATTTGCCTAGAATTGATGATCTATTTGATCAATTATGAGGTGCATGTGTGTTCTCCAAGATTGATCTTCGCTCTAGTTATCATCAGTTAAGGATTCATTCATCGGACATTCCCAAGACTGCTTTTACTACTCGGTATGGATTATATGAGTACACGGTTATGTCCTTTGGATTGACTAATGCCCCTGCATACTTCATGTATATGATGAATAAGGTGTTTATGGAATATCTCGACAAGTTTGTTGTGGTCTTCATTGATGATATTCTAGTCTTCTCAAAAACAGAAGCAGAACATGAAGAACATTTGAGATTAGTTTTGTAGAAACTTAGAGAACATCAACTATATGCCAAGTTAAGCAAGTGCGAGTTCTGGCTAAAGGAAGTCCCTTTTCTTGGGCATGTTATCTCTAATGGTGGAGTAGCTATGGATCCCAAGAAGGTTAGTGATGTGTTGAATTGGAATCCGCTATAGGATGTAAGTGAAGTCCAGAGTTTCCTAGGAATGGCTAGATATTATCGAAGGATCGTTGAAGGTTTCTCTAAGATTGCCAATACTATGACATCTCTACTTGAGAAGAATGCTAAGTTTGTATGGACTGAGCAATGCCAAGCTAGTTTTGAAGAGTTGAAGAAAAGGTTGCCTACAGCTCCGGTGTTGGTACTACCAGATCTAAACAAGAGTTTTTCCATCTACTGTGATGCATCCCGGCTTGGTTTGGGTTGTGTTCTTATGCAAGAAGGATGAGTAGTGGCTTATGCATCAAGGCAACTAAGGAAGCATGAACTAAATTATCCCACCCATGATTTGGAATTGGAAGCTGTGGTTCATGCATTGAAGATTTGGAGACATTATCTTGTTCGACATAAGTGTGACATTTATATAGATCACAAGAGTTTGAAGTACATTTTCACTCAGTTAGATTTGAATTTAAGGCAATGTCATTGGTTAGAGCTAATCAAGGACTATGATCTAGAGGTACACTATCACCCTGGCAAGGCAAATGTTGTAGCTGATGCTCTAAGCCGAAGAAGCTATGTTAATGTAGCTCTAGTGACACAATTACCTATGGAGTTATGTGCTAAATTTGAGCATCTTAATTTGGGAATAGTTGTCAATGGGATGGAATTGGAAGTGGAACATACACTTGAACAAGAGATCCACAAGGGTCAGTTGGAAGATGAGAAAATCAAGGAGATAGCAGAACTTATCACAATTGGCAAAGCATCGGGTTTTCGATTGGATGACCAGGGAATAGTGTGGTTTGGAAAGAGAATATGTGTGCCAGAGATAAAGTCTATTCGAGCGATGATTCTAAGAGAAGCCCATGACTCAGCATACTCTATCCATCTAGGTAGTACTAAGATGTACCTAGATTTGAAGGAGAAGTACTAGTGGTATGGTTTGAAAAGAGATGTGGCCAAGTATGTAGCAATATGTGATACATGTTAGAGAGTTAAAGCAGAACATCAAAGACTAGCACGTTTACTTCAGCCTATGAAGATACCTAAGTGGAAGTGGGAAGAAGTTGGTATGAATTTCATTGTTGGATTACCACACACTTAGAGTGGTTATGACTCAATTTGGGTAATAGTAGATCGGTTGACTAAGGTTGCACATTTCATACCGGTCAAGAGTACTTATACAGGTGCAAAGTTGGTAGAACTATACATGCAACAGATAGTATGTTTTCATGGAGTTCCTAAGAAGATTGTGTCAGATAGAGGTACTCAGTTTACATCACACTTTTGGAAGAAATTGCATGAGTCTATGGACACTAGGTTGAACTTCAGCTCAGCTTATCATCCACAAACTGATGGACAAACAGAGAGAACCAATTAGATCTTAGAGGATATGTTGAGAGCTTGTGCTTTGCAATATGGTACAAGTTGGGATAAGAGTTTGTCCTATGCTGAATTCTCCTACAACAATAGTTACCAAAAGAGTCTTAAGATGGCACCATTTGAGGCACTATATGGTAGAAAGTGTAGAACTCCATTGTTCTAGAATTAGATAGGAGAAAGTCAAGTGTTTGGACCTAAGATCCTCAAGGATGCTGAAAGGCAAGTGCAGACTATCAGAGAAAACATTAGAGTGGCACAATAAAGGCAAAAGAGGTATGTTGACACCCAAAGAAGAGAGTTGGTATTTGTACCTAGAGATTATGTCTATCTAAAAATGTCACCCATGAAAGGCATAAAGTGGTTTAATGTGAAGGGCAAGATAGCGCCTCGCTATATTGGTCCATTTAAAGTTGTAGAAAGAAAAAGAGAAGTGGCTTATCAGTTGGAATTGCTAGAGAGCTTGTCTGGGGTACATGATGTATTCCATGTGTCTCAACTAAAGAAGTGTTAGCGTGTGCCAGAGGAACAAATACCTTTGGAGGAGCTCGATTTGAAGGAGGATCTTACCTACAAAGAGTATCATGTCAAGATCTTGGAAACAACTGAGAGAGTTACTCAGAGTAAGGTGATCAAGATGTGCAAGGTTCAATGGAATTGATACTTAGAGAAAGAGGCTACATCAGAAAGAGAAGAGGATCTAAAGGTGGAGTATCCACAACTCTTTGAGGCAACAACTTCTAAAACTCGAGGACAAGATTCAATTTAAGGGGGGTAGGTTTGTAACACCCTAAAGTTTGCTTTTCTTCAAAAAGAGTTAAATTCATCTAATAATGTATTTTTGTGTACATTTAAACCTAGTGAAAATAATAATTTTTATTGAAAATAAAATTCATCATAAGTTTAGCAACATGGTTGTGCATTCATGCTATTGCATATTATTTTTGTATTGTGTGGTTCGAAATCAAATGTCAAATTGATTTGAATTTGTACTCAAAATTGCTTTGGAAAACTAGTTTAGAAAAATAAAAAGGATTTTTCCTTCTCTCCCTTGAATCCGACCCGAGCAACCCAGCAAAGCTGCAGGCCTAGTCTCCCCTCCATGGCCCAGTAGCGGCCATAGACACCATTTCCTCTACCCTATGACACTGACGGATGGGGACCACATCTCAGCTGCGTCCCTCACCTCCAGCCGAGACCGTGCCGGACTCTGTCCGAGGATTTGCCGCCGCCTGAATCGATCCACCTGGGATCTTGCGTGACCCGCAGGCTAAGGTCCCTATAAGACATCAAGGCCTCCGCCGTGCTCTGCTTTTCGATATATGCCGCCTCCACCCTAGCTTGCCCTAGCTAGCCATGCTACCACGCCTAGATCTTGGTGATGAGCAGAGCAAGGCCGTAGCCACCATTGACGTCGTTTGGTGCTTCTCCTTTGCCATTCCAAACCTATTTCTGAGCTTTGAGCTGAGCTAATGAAGCTTTATAGCCCCTCCCCTTGCTCTCCCTTGCTCTCTATGCCCCGTTAACAGCCGTTGGCCATCTGTAGGAAGTTGTTGCCGCCCGTCGAGCCTTGCGCCAGCCGTGTCTCGTCTCCGTCAATGAAAATACCCTTGGTGAGCTCTTCTTTGTCCGCTCTATCTCCCTGTATTTTCCCCAAATCGTGGACCCTAGGCCATTTTCTGAGCTTCACCAACGAGCTTAGTTGTCCACAATGGCCGACCGCCACGCGACCCTCTATTTCGGCCAGCCGGAGTCCTAGAGCCACTACAGCCATTCGATTCGGGATCAACGTTGAAAATAGAAGATACCTCTTCATTTGATATTTTGCTAAGGAGACCCCACGCTTTCCTATTTTCAAACCTGTTGTCCCTATATTTTTGCTAAAGAGTCCCTAAGCTTCTGCTAAATAGAACCTACAGTCCATAGCGTATTTTTAGAATACGTTTACTTATTTTGAAAACATAGTTTCCTTCAGTTTAGATCCATAATACGTTTCCATCTATTTACAGTTTTGCCACTTGTTTCTATAGGCGATAACTTTCACGTTTTAGCTCCAATTTGATCCATTCAACTTGTGTTAAGTTCATAATTCCATAATCTACGTGTTCATACTATTGTTAAGTATGTTTTCAACTTTTAAAATTCAAGGTTAGATTTAATTTATTATTTTACTGAAGGAAATCTGGTTTAATTCATAACTTCTTCGTTTTGGCTCTGATTTGAGTGATTCTCGCGTCTGCGTGCTCGTAGCATCACGTAGAATAGTTTTAAAACCTTTTTAACTTCTATTTCTACTATTTGGTGTATTGTTCTAATTAGCTTATATTTGTTTGCTATGCATGTGTGTATGGATGCATATGTGGTGCTGTTTGATCTCATGTAGACAGTGAGTTTTGTGCGTGTGATCTGTAGCAACTTTTTGAAGATCAAGACCAGCAGCAATACTTTGAATTAAGGCACGTATAATATGAGGCTCCTTGTTACCTATTCACTTTAATGCAATCTCAAATCATATGCATATGTTAATGAACCGCTTGGAGTCTATTTACCTTGATATTGATTATCCTGTCCTTGATTTACCTATGGGTTGTGCATGTGGATAGTATGCTAAGTTTGCTCCAACTAATATTGAGTAAAGAATACAATTAAAGATATATGCAACTTGGTATTAAAAGATGCTTTTTAGCAGCATGGAACCAAGAGGGCTAGAGCATTGGGCCTTTTCTTATGTGCTCTAGTTTCTCCCCATAAGGACTCATCTTTAAGTGGCAACCTAGGACTTACAGTACTACCATGAGGACCACATGGCTCTGGTCTTAGTCTAGTACCTTGCTCTTTCTAATTGGTAGCATTTTACCATAAGGGAAAGAGGGGCATACCAGGCTAGGTATGGGCCTCATCCCTAGGGTGTGTACTATGCTGCAAGTATTAGTGCCATTTTTGGAGATGACTCCATAATACTTGGGAGATGGAATCCTTAGCGGCTCCTCCTTATTAGAATGATTGGGGAAATGCTTCGTAGTGTACCCTGCCTGCTCACCTTGGAAGTGTTTTGGGAGTAGTTAACCTGGGCATATGGGCAACATGAACCATGGTGAAAGTGTACAACCTCTATAGATTGTAAAACTAGTATACCAGCCGTGCTCATGGACATGAGTGGTCTAGATCCTTACTGAATAGTTGGTTACTTGGATGGTTTGGGTTATGATTAAAAATTGTTGATATCTCTAATTATTCAAACTCAGGAGCCTATGCATTACTTAGAACTTGTGATTAATAATAAAATATGACCAACTAAAAGTGCTTACCGCAGTTCAGCCATGTCAAGCCTTTTAAGCGTGCATTCCCTCATGTTATGCTTGCTAAGTGGTAGTAGCTTACTCTTGTTTTATTTCAATACTTTGGCAAAAATCCCAGATGGGTACTAGATGGAGGTTCTTCAGTGGAGTTTTCCAAGTGGTGTTAGGCTGGTGATCAACCAGTTGACAATTCCTATGGTGTTGGAGACTTCGCCAGAAGAATAGAGTTAAAGTATATACTATAAAGTAAGACTATGTCATCTGTAACAAATATTTATGTGCTATGCAATAAAGGCATTATCTTTGATATTACCCCTTCATTTGTAACTATATGTGTGAATTGAAATCTTGGGCACACATATGGGATTTACCTAGTTTTGTTCTTAAAACCAGGTGCTATAGCTATGGTTTGGGAGCAATCCTTCTCTGGGCAAGAGGATGAAAATCCTTATACCCGGCTTCGGGATTTTGAACAACTATGCTCTTGCCTACATATTTCTAGCATGACACATGAGACCATTAAATGGAAATTATTTCCATTCCCCTTCTAGGAAGTGCAAAATAATGGTATGCTCATACCATAGGAGGTGTTCATGGAAATTGGGATAAACTTCAAGACAAATTTTGTCTTGCTTTCTTCCCTCTTTCTTTAATTGCCACCCTTCGAATAAAACTTCTTACCTTTCAACAGAAGGAGAAGGAGACTCTAGGAAGCAAAAAAGGCATTGCTATGATATGCCTTGGTGAGGAACAAAACACCATTGAGCGATTTGAGAGTACCATTCGAGGAGTATATGTGAACTATGTTTTATTTCAAAAGGTTACAAAAACTCCAAGTGACTAAGATGTGAAAATGGGAAGAGATAACCTTGTTTCAGGGTCGTTCCATTTCTCAACCACTCAAGGCGATATGATAGACACGCAATATATCCCACAAGTAAGATGTATATTTTTGGAATAATTGTTATGGTAGTCTCATATCTTGAACGGCCAAGTTTATGTTTACTTTATTCTAACCTTTCCTTAGGACAAGCAAAGATCTAAGTGTGGGGGAGCTTGTTGGTGGTCCTTAACTCAATATTTTGCCCGCCAAAGTACATTAAAATGACAACATTTCAGGCTACATCATAATAGAATATTATTTTATCTAACAAGTTCCACAAGTTTTGGTGCTCTCATTTGTTTTGCAGGACATAAACACAAATGCATGGAAAATTTCACCGAAAGGCGCTTTCCAATGCTGATTTGCGCAAAGGAACAATAAAGACGCCCATCAACTCAACTCATTTAGACAAAAAACCCATCGAGGAGCGAACCATGTCCGACCCATAGCCCACCACATGAAGGGGATGGCGATGCGGCTTGGTCAGGGGGTGGCCAACCCCTAGGGTCACCCGACCACCCATAGGCGCCTCTCGGCCACCCCTTTGATAGGCGGTGGCATGGGAGCATGCAGAGGCGGTGGAGATAGGGACTTTGCGCTAGGAATAGCCATAGCGCCGCCCTTGCTCCTTGTATAAATAGAGGGGCACCCTCATCTACAACACACACCTACCTTGAGCTTCATCTTCACACCTTTTTAGTAGTGTCCCTCTAGGTGCTTCACACCTAGTTTTAATAGAGAAAAAGAGGAAGAGAGGTGAGGAATAGAGCGAAGGAGCTGGGTTTGTCGGGTCCTCCTCACTTTGTACCTCTACGGAGCCAACTCGATTTGAGTAATATCCAAGTTTTATTTTGGTACTTTCAAGGTTACTACTTAACTAAGTTTAGTTGTTGCTTTGCTTAATTATGGGAACTCCGCTCGATCGAGTGCTCTAGTCTAAGAATTTGGGCTAGAGTAGTAATCGTTAGCATAGACATGGTGTCTAGGCTAGTGTTTACTTGAGTTTGCGCCCAATCCCATGGATAGTTGTGGTAGCCCTAGAGGTGATAGCTCTAACCAAGACATTGTAATCCCCCCATGTTCGGATTGGTGTTTCTGTAGAGCTTTTTGGCAGCCTGACCCTAATCTCCCCTTCCAAGTCTTTTTAAGGATCAAAATGGTACTGTTGCTCTGAAGTAAGTATAGTAAGCCTAAATCTTGGTTATCTAGTGATCTTGGGAAAACCTTAAAAAACCCCTCTATACCTACAAAAACACTTCTTCTTTGGATGACCTTGATCTTTTCTAGTACACTTCACATTCCCCATGGAAATCGATACCTAGGAATACTCCGGGTGAAAGCTATAGCAGTATTTGTGCGCTTGTAGATTTATCTGTTTGCGTTAACAAATACCAATAGGGATGCCCTTCCCCCAAGCTAGTTTTTGTCATGGTTTTTCTCAGAATGGTTTCGCTAGTGGATGTCCTTCTCATCCATTAAGAAGTTGGGTTTCTCTTAAAGGATGCACTCTTGATGGAACAAGATGAAGATGACTAGGTGAACTTGCTTTTGATCATCCTGCTAAGATGTCAACAAGAACAACAAAACTCATGGAATGAATTAGAATAAAAACTATTAGTGGTCAGCCATCCAGGGGTTAGTCGTTCTTAGAGTTAGAAAGATTTTTGATTTGGCCCAATTTTAGCAGGACGTCATTCTAATATTTTTGGATTTTTTGATACAATGAAATGTAACTAAATGTATGCATGGTATTTTTATTTTTATGCCACCACAGTGAATATTCTTGTGGTTTTTACACACCGTAAAAAGTATTCACATGGGGCTTAGGATTTATAATGCAGTGATGATGAAATTTTTGTTTTCTTTTCTAAATGTGATGCTAACGCAGAAAAGTAAATATGCTAAAGTTAAAATAATTCATGCAATGTTAAAGGATAAATATGGATAACTATCAATTTTACCTCCCAGTGAGGGTTCAGATTTTAAGTCGTTTGGACAGGACTCTTCTCTAGTCTTGTTTATTCTTTGGGTGCATCTATCGGTCCCGAAGATGGAGACCTTGATGGTTGCACCTCTTGTGATGGTGACTCTAATGATGATGTCAACTTTTCCGTCCACACCTATTTGGTCTGTGGAGTTGATTTTGGCATAGTCGACTCATCCTTCATAGCTTCTACTTCTTCTTCATTCTTTGGGGATTGATTCCCTTGTCGTTGAGATGATAGACGTCTCCTCTTGGAGTGGGTCTTCTTTGGCTATTCATAAGTCATATAACTATTGAAATAGCATCATACATTTTGTCTAGGGAATTGGAAGTGGATTTGTCCCGATTCGATGTAGATGATCATGTTCGTAGTGTTGAGGAATGGTCTTCCAAGGATGATAGGTACATCATGAAGTCAACTAGGACATAGTAATCTTGTATCTTAACCATGATGTCTTTTGCTATCCCTTTTGGAAATCAGATTGTTTGGTCTACAATCTACAATTGCATATATGCAGGAAACAAAGGTTTGTCACCAAACAAATAGTCATATGTTACCTTGGACAATATGTCGGCAGCCGATCCAGTGTCGTAGAAGGTGTTGTGGAAGATTCTTTGTTCAATCATGCACTCGACTGTCAATATGCCTGGATCTTCCTTCTTGGCAAGGAATGATGAAGCAAGGAGTGGTCATACTATGATCTAAGTGTGTTGATCATCTTCACTGATTCTTCTCTTGATTGCCTGGCCCTATTCTTCCTTCTTCAGTTGTTTCTCTTTTTGTTTACTGTTGTCTCTTTGGGCAGATATGCCAATTGTGGATGACTAGGAGAGTGGTGTATGCAGTTCTTGAAAGTGAACTTCTCCTTTCTATCCTTGATTGTGAAGCAGATTTTGGCACTGTCCATGTAGATGATGGCTTTTGTGGTGCTCAAGAAAGGTCGGCCCAGAATAATGGGTGCCCTTATATCTCCACCTGTTTCCAAAACCACAAAGTCTACCAGAACATACGATTGTCCCACATGTACATAGATGTCTTCAAGAATTCCCTTAGGGTAGCAAAGTAACTGATCTGCAAGCTTCAAATGCATATTTGTGTACAACAAAGTATCTTCATTAATTTTATCATAAATTACTTTTGGCATGATGTTGACACTTGATCCGAAGTCATAGATAACTTCTTGGAATATGTGAGGTCCAATAGCTATGGGGATGTCAGGTCTTCGTGGATCACCTTTCTTGACGAGCAGGGACTCATCTTTCTAAGACCCTATTGATGGCTCTATGTAGTAGTATCATGCATGGTAGACATCAACAAGATTTGCAGTCTTGAGATCTTCTAGTTGCCCAGTAATATTACCTTTATTGGTTGAAGGAACAGTAGCCGTCAGTTGAGCCATTTGTGATTCTATCATTTTATTAAAGCTATGATGATTTTTAATAGTAGAGGAGAAGCTATACATTCTATTGTTTATATTTTCTAAGATTTTATCATTGGAAGCTAGTTTTCTAGATAAGCCCTCCATAATTTTAGCTTCACCATAAATTAATTCTCTCAAGGGTGGTTGATTACTAAAATTATTGTAATTATTACCTTGATAGTTACCTTGGTAATTACCTTGGTAGTTTGGTCTCTGTTGCTGATTCCAACCTTAATTCTGTTAAGGATGATAGTTGTTGTTGATGATGAAGTTCACATCCTCTTGGGTTTTAGGATAGTTGTTCCCTAAATGCCCAGTGTTTCCATATTCTTCACACATCATGCGGGAATCATGAATGTGCATGATTTCTTGCTTCTCATTGGCTCATTCTTCAAGCCTCTTCATCAATAGATCCATCTTGGCAAATAGCATGTCTACCTCCTTGAGTTGATGCATACCTCCGCCTCTCTTGTGGGTCGAAAGACGTTCTTCATTCTAGCCTTGGTTGGAGGCCATCTTCTCCAAGAGAGCTGTTGCACCTGGGATTGTGAGTGATAGGAAAGCACCTCCAGCAGCAGCATCCATATTCACACGGGTACTGTTTGTCAACCCGTGGTAGAAAGTCTACATGAGTAGCCAATTCTCCATCCCATGATGAGGACATTCTGATATATAGTCTTGAATGTGTTCCCATGCCTCAGGGATAGATTCATCATGTTGCTGTTCAAAACATGAAATTCTTCGATGCAGAGCATTGGTCTTGCCCATGGGAAAGAACTTTGCCAGAAAGGTAGTGGAGTAGTTTTCCTATTTGGTATTTCTATCTTTGTTCTCGTAAAACCATTGCTTTCCCTTCCCCAAAAGTGAAAATAGGAAGAGGCAAAGTAAAATGGCATCTCTAGTAACTCCTTTGATGTTGAAAGTGCTACAGATCTCTATGAAGTGTTGGAGATTAGCACTCGCATCTTCATGTGCCTTTCCACAAAACTAGGTAGCTTGCACCATGTTGATGAGATCTGGCTTGAGCACAAAAGCATTGTCTCCAATGCTGACCAACGGTCTAGTATGGATATTGGCCATAGTTGGAGCAGAAAATTCACGGAGAGTCTTGTTAGCCATGGCTTTGAAAACTGGTATTAAGCTCTAGCTTGTCTGGTTGTCTTCCGATTCTAAAGCTGAAACTTTCTTAAGTTTAGCCTTAGTCCTTCTGCCTAATGCTTCTGGATTTTCAATGTAGTTTGTTAGAAGGTCAAAACCGATCATACATTACCCTGCATAAGATATAAAAGCAGACAACATAAGAGTAATCCTGCTTGAGCAGAGGTCAATAGTTTTCTCGATCACATCAATAGGTAAAAGTTTATCAATATTCCTTGTGCCTAGCTACCTTCCTCGGCAATGGAGCTAGAAATGCTTGATGGTATTTATTAACTTGTCACTTGTTTAAGTAGTCACCTAATGTTTGTTGACATTTCTTAACACCACTTTTGCTAAGTTGTTATCCCTAGCTATGCTGCCATAAATGCTTGTTGGTACTACCTAGTGTCACTTCTAGAATGGCACTAAGAAGTACTTTAAGTATTTTATTGTGACTAGTTAGAATGCAAATATGAATATGAAGGGATCTGCAAGCACACAGATAATTTACCATTGTAATATTTCACTTGGGAGTATTCTAGGTATCATTATTTATATTTTTACCAGAGAAAAGGACTGGTGGATGGAATATATTGATAACTAATGCAAATGATGGAGAGATAAACTAAAACCATTACTCTACTCACAATAGGGATAAGTCAAGAGATAAATATATATGTTAAATGATCATTGATAGTTGATAATTGAACACTCAAAGTACTCCTTTCTATGGCATTAGCATGACTAAGTAGATATTAGAGAAATAATTCCAAAGTCATTCTTAATTATAAGTCAAAGCATACTATGATTAGTGCAATTACACTTAATAATCATGGCTAAGATCAACTTCATATCTACACATAAGGGATATTAGTAAGGAGGATCAAGAACAGAGCATGACTTCCTTCATAACTAGATCCTACTTGACCTATATTCAGGGAGTGGAATACAAAGGGCTCAACAGGAGTGTCACATCTGCGATCTACTACATGGCCTATAATATAGGGTGGATCCGTAGGTAAATAATGTATAAGCACCATGCTTACACAATGTCAACCACTCACCCCTTGAACTTTGGAGCGAGTGCTATGCGAACTTATGCTTGAACATGATGATAATCTAGCTATACTAAGCATATAATCAAAGAAGACAATGAACATGATAACTAGGAACATGAATAATATTAAGAACAATGTTGAATCAATTATAGCAAACATATGAATAATGAAAGATACAAAATAGGATACAAGGGGCTAAACCAAGCCACGCTCTTGAGAAGATCAGGAATCCAAGCAAAGCTTGCCTCCCTCTAGATCTAACATAGCTAGCTACACCCTAGAATATGGTGGAGCTCTAAGGATGATTAGGGTTTCTGACTTCTTGAATGACTTATGCCTGAGGGAGAGGGGTAGGGGCTAGTATATATAGGGCAGAGCATCAATTATGAGCACTTGGATTAAACCGACCTAAAAGAATGACATAGATGCAATCCCCAAGGCGATGGAGAACTGACATCATGAGGAGAGGCTACCCTATGGGCCCCCTGGGCTGGGCGGGCCAAAGATGGGGCTAACTGGCCCCACCTAGCGGTGCCTCACCCTCTGTCGGGGTGTTGTGTCCTCTGGTGTCTTCTAGATCCTTCTGGTGCATGTTTCATCATGGACAAGCGTGATTAATTCTGTCATTTAGGTCCACCTTAACAGTTTTCTAGATAAACCCTGCAGTAAACATAGATTCATTAAAACTCATGGAATTTATCAATTTAAACACTTAAACCTATGTTGGTGATTATTTTCATGCTTTATACAAGTTATATTGATGGTTTATAATGGTTGTTAACTACCATCAATAGCGGTGTCGAAAGTAGATGGAGTCCAATCAGCAATGAAATCTGCCAATACCTATGACTTGATGGCCGATCTGTGCTCAAAATCTACTATGTAATCATTTAGCTCTAGGGCCCATTTGCTGATGCGTCTGATTGCTTCGCTATTATGAAAGAGAGCTTCTAGTGGTTGCACTGATAGGATTTTGATGCGGTGCGCTTAGAAATAGTGCTTCAACTTTTTGGAGGCCATGACGATAATATATGCTATTTTCTCAAGCTCTATGTAGTTTAGTTTAGCTCCTGATAGTGCCTTGGAAATGAAATATATGGGAAACTACTTTAGTTGGTTCTCGTGCTCCTTTTCCTCTACTAAGACTGCGCTGACTGTAGTGGGTGAAGCTATCAGATAGAGCAATAAAGTTGCTCCTGGTGATAGCCTAGACATTGTTGTAAGTTTAGTTAGGTATTGCTTTAGGTCGTCGAGAGCTTACTGCTGTTTAGGACCCCAATTGAACAAATCTAAATTCCTAAGAGTTCTAAAGAACAATAGTCCCTTTTCGGTTGATCTAGCGATGAACCTGTTCAGAGCCGCCAATCTGCTAGTTAGCTTCTAGACCTGTTTTGTGTTTGTTGGTGGTTGCATGTTTGCTATTGGTGCTATCTTGTCTGGATTTGCTTCAATTCCCCATGCCAAAACCAAACACCCTAGCAGCTTACCCTTTTGGATCTCAAAAATGCATTTGTCGGGGTTGAGCTTGAGGACACTCTTTTGTAGGTTCTTGAAAGTTTCTTGTAGGTCCTAGATGTGTGATTCCTTCTTATCACTCTTTACTACTATATCATCAACATAAGCCACTAAATTCTTGCCTTTCTATTTGTGGAAAACTCCATCTGTCATTCTTGAAAAGGTGGGACCTATGTTTCACAGACCTTCCAGCATGCGACGGTAACAATACGTTCTGCCAGGTGTGATGAAACTCGTTTTTCCTCATCTTCAGGGTTCAGCCAGATCTGGTGATAGCCTAAAAAGCAATCCAATAGGCTCATCATTTCGCAACCTGCCGCGATGTCCACAAGCTTGTCAATTCTAGGTAGAGGATATGGATCTTTCGAACAATGCTTGTTTAGGTCTATAAAATCAACACACATTCACCATTTTTGTTCTTCTTCCTGACCATGACTACATTTGCTAGCCATTCTGGGTACTAAACTGACCTGATGACATCGGCGTCCAATAGCCTTTGTACCTCCGCTTTCATCGCTTCAGCTCTTTTGGTTAACATTTTTTTGCTTCCTTGGGATGGATCCTTTCATCACATTTAGGTTATGCTAGGCTAGATTCCTACTGATGCCTTGGACATCTTTGGCTGACCATGCAAAAACATCATCATTTTCATGTAGAAAGGAGATAAGGCCTTGCTTCTCTTGAGCCGATAAGTTCGTGCCGATGTGGACACACTTATCCAGCACTGCCTCGGTTAAGGGTGTTCTCTGAGTGTATTCTCTAGTTTCAACCCTTGGACTGATGGTCTTTTCGCTACCCTGCTTGATTTCTTCTTGCTTCTTAGTTACTTCATTGATGAGGTTGTACCCGGGTATAGGTTTACCCTCTATCCACATTGATGTGAGCTGATCCCCATGGATAGTAATTATCCTAAAAGGTGAGGGCATTTTCATGCACAGATAACTTTGCTTGATCACCACTTCAAACTTGCTGGTGAAACCTCTACCAAAGATTGCAGTGTACGGGTACTCCATGTTGACTCTATCAAACATTATCGTTTTCATTCTCACCCTTTTTCCTTCTTCAAACGATATTGGGATGGCTTTCTTGCTGATAGCATCTATGTTTTTACCGCCAAAACCAAATATTGAGTTTCCTGCTGGCTCAAGGGTTTCTCTATCCAATCCCATAGACTCAAAGGCCTTGATGAATAGAATGCCTGCTGAGCTTCCCATGACGATGAGAATGTTGTGCAATGTATAGCCGGCCACATTCATCATTGTGACGAAAGCATTGGAATGTGGGAAATCTCTAAATTGGAAATCATTTTTGTCAAATGTGATTGGGACAAGGACCAAGCTGGCCTATTCAGTGGTAGCCTTGGGGACACCATATGGACTCTCCTTTCATAGTCCCTTCTTCCTCTCTTGCTTTGGTGCTCTTGGTTGGACCCGCCTGTTATGGCAAAGATGTGACCACACGACGGAAGGATGCTATTGACAGTGTGTTGATCTAAAATGTTCTTCTGTTTAGCTTGGTTCTGTTGGCCGTACTACTATTGATCTAGCTAAATCAGTGAAGATACCATGACTGATTGAGTTCAATACTGCGCATACTGCTGGTAGGGCGAGAATGTCGGATACTACCAGGCGAAAGGTGCTTGGGAACAGCCTTGCGAAAAAGCTTGATTGATGCATTACATTTTGATCGGCCAGAAGGTGCGGCTAACTGTAGAACTGAGTGTGGCTGCTTTCGGTGCGAGGTGCATTTTGAAACATGTGCTTGGGTGCTTTGCTGCTTCTGGATGCCTCATCCTTCTCTTTTAGCTCTCTGGCCATTTGACTGTACTTGCAATCTCTGGTGAAGTGACTGGTGTTTTAGCCACATATAGCATAGTATGGGGCCTTGGCCCTCTTCCTCGACCTCTACCATCTTGTCCCCCATGCGGCGCATGGCTGCCTCTACTGCCGCGTGCTAAAAAGTCAAAAGGGTGATACAATTATGGTTGCTGTAGGTTAGGCTAATGTTGCTCTAGTGCCGATTGCCCCGAGTCTTCTTCTAGGTTGTTGACTAATCAGCGATGAGTGGCTTTAGGCGAGGGCTATGGGGGTTGCGGCGCGAGGTGAGGGTGGTGGTGCTGCAGTCAATTGGGCGGAGGGACGCTGGAGATGAAGGAACAACAGCAGCCATGGAGCTGGCATGACCGGCCATGGCAGCGACGGCGTAGGAGCTGGCCAGCGTTGGTGGGTTGTGGTCGGTAGCGGTGGGGAGCACCAGGGAAAGCGTACACACAAATAGTAGCCCATAGCTCAGCTCGCGGTGGCCCGAGGCCGGCTGGCCATGGAGGCGATGGTCGCGCCTGTAAGCAGCAGCAACGCGAGAGGGAAAATGAAAGGGAGGGCCAGAGCGAGTGAAGGGCAATGCGCTCAGCTCTCCACATCGATGCAGGGGCGTAGGGACACATGGCAGCAAGGTGGGGTGCTCAGCTCGAGCATGGAGGGCACGTCCAGGACACACGTCACCCTATGAGGCAAAACTCTAAACAGGTGGTGGGCGACGGTGAGGATGAGGTGGGGAGCCGATTTGAGCAGCTTCCGAGCCGAATCAGAAATTGGGCCAAAAACGAAATTTGTTCACCTCGGCTTGCTCTATAGTTCTTATTGAAGTTGCCAAGTCATTAGAGCTCTAGATCAGCAGATAATTAGTGTCCAATTAGCATGTGTCAACGTATTGACAGCGATTACCAAACTCCAAAAATCGATGGTTAAGACAAGGTCCCACGAGTGCCCTCTTTCTGCACGCTCTTCTTCCCAATGTATGCTCCAACTTTTATTTTGGGAACAAGTCAAGTTGCTTAACAAAATTTGGAGAACGCGAGATGCCAATGCCGATGTCGATGAATTTCTAAACTTAGAATATTTCTAAGTGCTGAAATCAGCAGCAGGTTCCAACTTTGAGCCACTGCTAGACTTGGTTCCGAGCCGATCCATGGTATACTCCAAAAACAAAGTTTCTTCTACACAACATGAGCCTCAACTTTTATTTAATGTCCAACTTTAAAACAGGTGCAGAAGCTATAGTTCTACTTTGACCAAAGTAGGATCACGATAAAGCTTAAATTATCAATTGTGATCCATTAGAGCATTTTCTTGGCATTTGCTCAACATGAACCTTTCATGACTTTTGTTGTAGAGTTCATCTAGAGTCATTTGGAAAAGGTAGCAAGGTTTGTTTGATGACCTATAATTCCATTCACTTAATAAAGCAATCCAAGAAAGATTATAACTTATCATTTCATATGACTTCTTGATTCCAAACTTCATGAAACTTTTCCACTGGTCTAGATGGGTGCATGTTGATGTAATGTACATGGAATGAGCATATTTAACCTTACTCTTGCATAATCTTAACAAGGATCCATATGTAAGCAAGGTGCTTTGTCCAAGTTTAAGTTGGAGCTCACTCTTGTAGATTTGATCTTGACACCTTCATCACCACTTAGTATGCCATGTTTGAGCTCAAACCCATGGCTTAACTGGTGACAAACACCTAGGGTGTTACAGCCCTCCCCCCTTATAGGAATCTCGCCTTGAGATTCGGTGCGAAAGACTTTCGAGGGAAGAGAAGCATGTCATCCAATTTCCAACATCTGCGATATCATTAGGCTACTTAGCTTCAAGCATAAGAGAGGCTAATTTGGTCAAGACAACTTTCTGATACTCACTCTTCATAGTAAGTTTTTTTGTCAAAAGGATTTCATTCATTGGCTTCCATAAAGCATTGTTGCATTGGGAGGAATCCAAGATACCACTGTCCCACATACTTCATCCTCGATGTATGAAGAGTGATTCAAGCGTAGACTAAATACTTGTAACATCTACTCCCCTAGTGGATATAGCATGGACCATGTGAACTTTGCACTAGACTGCAAGTTTCTAAAAGCTACTCATTACAATGGTTCCATGTTCATTCACAAAGTTTGAAAAGCAGTTCTCTACCAATGTAGCTTGAGTATAACCTTTCATAAGGGATGAGATCACAAACGGGGGAAACATCTTCTGTGGCTGTGAGAAATTGAGTAACCAACAGACAATATCTATGCCGGTCGTAATCATCCAATCACTCGGATGCCAACCAATGGAAAACTACATAATATTCCATGTGTGCAGTTCTCTTTCTCTAATGATAACACTATATTATCAGAGTCCATTGAGTGAGCGATGAATGTGATAGCTGACTCTATCGGCTCAACGTTCTCGATGATCATTACTTAGGGAGCCTTCGTATTCAAGTTGCAACAGTTATCTAGGTTGAATCTGATGCAATCTCTTTGGTAAAAACACATATAAGGTACCAAAGGCATATCAGCATTGGAGAACCATTGATGCAGAAGGATGTTAGTGAGGCTTAGAGGACAACAAAAGTTGCAAGTAATCACAAAACTAGGGACTAGTTCACTACCAAGCAGGTTGAGTATAATTTGCCTTTGTGGTGCAGTTGCACAGCAAGTTTGGTTGACTTGCATCATAGTAAAACCAGCTTTCTTAAACTACATTTGACATTGAGGCTACCATTCTAAGGCCACTCAATATCTCAAAAACCAAAATCCAAAAATCTGTGGTTTGACACCTTTCCAATTACTTTTGAATCGCAAGGGCACAATTTGACTTCTAGAACACCTTGACTGCTCACGCATTGTTGATCTAAGAGGGCAAAAACAAGGCACATAGGGGTGCAATTAGTGTTCTCAAGGGTATGTAGGTTGTCTAACAGCAAGACACTTACTAGTTGTAATTTTTTGGTATGAATTACAAACACAACCATCTAATGCAAGGGATGATCGCAGTCACAGCGAAATTGCAGATTCGATACCCTTTTGTTTTCTATCCATCTCACAAACTACTACTCCATTATGCACAAATTTTGGCAGGCATGTAGATCCATGCGTCTTCTAACTACGTACCAAAATTCAGCTCAAACGGACACCGTTTGACTATCCAAACAATTCATCTACCAAAACTTCTCTGTTCTGAAATGGCAGCAAACCAAGCTGACAAGACATCTCTCAAATCCGATGTTTTACTTAACCAATACTCAAAATAACTTAATACATTGAAGGGTCCTAAGCAAGGAATGAGATCACTAAGTTTGGGGCTAATCCAACTACGTTTGAGTCACTAATTGCCGGCTCGAAGATAACCAATTTTAGTGTCGCAAAAGCTGGACCAATTTCTTGTTCTTCCTTTTCTTTGCTTCACACATTGAGGTGTGTGTTTTGCACTCTCTAATCTTTCTCATAGCAGCAGCAGCCTTTCTCTAGCTGAGGATGGAGGCTATAGTCTTCCTGACATGTTACTTAGGTAACAATTTCCACCATTGATCTAGACACCAACTTGACGACGCACAAGCATTGGACTTGTGGGCTATTTTCACAGGGCGCAAAGCATTACTCGACATGGAGGGCATCCCTATATAGATAAGGAACCATTTCTGAATATTCTCTGGCACTTCATCCAATAGAGCCTTGAACAAATCCATTTTGTGGTGCCTAGGGGCACAATGATGCTAATCGAAACTAGGGATATGCTTTATCTATTTCTTCACTTAGCTGATACAACATCTTGCACTATATACATGATTGTCCAAGATGGAATTGACTTGATAGCACATTTGGAGAAGAAGTAGCACTTGCATTGCAGGGCTAGGTTTGTTGTTTCCTTGATCAACATTGTTCTGTGAGACATAGCCTTCATAGCTATTGAAGAGTCGTTACGAAGCTAGAGATTAACCTTCCTATGGGTAACTAATCAGTTGTCTCTCAACACTCAAGGTTCTAAATCTTCACTCTTGACCACAACCATTGGGGTGGATGCCCCAACAAGGGGTTGCCATCGAAGTCTATAGATAACGAGTCACACCAAAGATGGTTGATTTCGTCTGTAGGACCATCATACACACAAGGATCAAGACTTTGATAGCTAGGTCATATGCATCATGTGATGATCGGTCCTTACCCAATGGATAACTTGTCCAATCATTAAGTGTTGTTGTCCTTTTTATCCAACAATGATGACATAAGTTGTTCACTAGGTGACGGGCGTCAATACTTGGACAACCAAGTGGAGTCACTTGTCTACCACCTCTTGTAGTTTGTTAATGTTTATGTCAGTGACCAGTTGTTCAAATGTTATCCTCTAGATGACTTTAGAAGGAAGCTCTACTACTTTTGGTCTAATATAAGGATCTTCCAATTAGATATGGAGAGATAACCAAGGAAGAGCTCACGTGAAAATAACACATCGGTGTAGTTCTGCAATGGATCATGACTAGAAACCTCGATACCAACGCGTGCCGAGCAGCACAACCTTGTGTGTGCACCCACAGGGGGCTCTCGGTTTCATCGCGGCACCGTAGATCGCTAATCGTGTGTGGCAGAACGTCCTAAGTTATAGGACCCACATGCACTTGTCACTGTCCAATGACCTTTGATGACTATGCATATGTGAAAGGACCTAGGATGTCGCCTAGACGGGGGTGAATAGGCATTTCTGAGAAATCAACACCTTTAAAAGTGGAAACGATTAGTAATAGGAGTTTCCAAAATGGAAACTCCAAATCAAAGTAATACAACCCCTCACAAGTTAGCCACAAAGTATACAAAAGATACTAGATAAACCTAGGGAGCCAAACAAAGGCAACCAAAGAGTTGAATCAAAATGCACTAGTCAGTTAATGTCGGAAGTCCCGACAGTTTGGGTCAGAAGTTCCGACGTGTTAGAAGTCCCGACGTTTGGGTCAGAACTTCCGACGTGTCAGAAGTCCCGACAGTTTGGGTCAGAACTTCCAACGCAAACTGTCAGCACTTCCGACCCCTACGGGAAATGAACTACAAGTGCTAAAATGAACTTTGTGATGCCGATCACTTACAAACCCACTTCCTAGTGGTAAGATAAGGTGTTGGGTCACTCTCTTGACATTGATAAGCCACCACTCCGTAGATCGAGTCCCAAACCCTAAGAAATAGCTAGAGAGAGGGACAAAATCAAATACAAGTAATTTCGAGCAAATCACAACAACAACAAGCACGCGGGAGACAAGAATTTATCCCGAGGTTCGGCAGCCCCACAAAGGAGCTCCTACGTCCTCGTTGTTGAGGTGACCACTTAGGTCGGAGTCTCTTCCACCTCCTTGCCTCACTCAAGGATACCACAAAGGTCACTTGAGTTTCTTCACTAGAAATCAAGGGTAATACAAACTTCCCAAGGCTCTTCCACAAGATGGAAGCTCTTGGGTGACGTCTAGCCGGCTAGGGGAAAATCCCCAAGAGTAACAAATGCAAATCAAACCGGCTTGACGAAGAAATCAAGTGCTCAAGCTTGCTCAAAGTGTTTTTCTCACTCAATCCACTCTCCAATCACTCAAACCCTTTAGGAATTGAAGTTGGAGGCAAAGGAGAGAAGAGTGGCGAGCCTAGAATGCTTGGGGGCTGTTTTGGCCGAGTGTTTGTTGCAATGAAATGAGTGGGCAACGGTTAGAAATGAGGAGAGGGGTATATATACTCCAAGGCAAAATCTAACCGTTCAGATCTACGTTGGGAGTTCCGACGCAGATCTCGGGACTTCCGACGTATGAAGAAAACACTGTTCATGCGAGGTCAAAGTCCACTTGAGACAGCCAACGTCGGGACTTCCAACGAACGTCGGGACTTCCGATGGTCGGAACTTCCGACAAACGTCGGGACTTCCGACGTGCACAGTCAGCAGGTCAGTAGAACCATCGATGCCGGGACTCCCGGCTTGGGTCGGGACTTCCGATTGTCGGGAGTTCCGACTCACGTCGGGACTTCCGACATCCACAGTCATCGCACAGGCAGTGACTGGGAGTCAGCACTTCTGGCAAGAGTCATGACTTCCGACTGTCGGGAGTTCCGGCTTACGTCGGGACTTCCGACACCGACAGTCACAGAAAATTATTCTATGTGCTCGTGAAGTGCTAGAGTGTCTCTCTTTTGATTTAATTATTATGCTTGAGCACTCTATCTTCCTCAGACCACCTAAACTTGCATCCCTCTTAATAGTACGGCATACCTATTAACTCAAGATCAAAAGAAAAACAAAATTAAACCTTTTGAGTTGATCTTCTTTAAATTGATGCCGTGTCTTTCAATCTTCATCAAGTGAGGGTGCCAACAAGTCAATATTGAACTTTTCACTTGAGCATAGCCATCTTGAGCATGTGACTTGATTCCATTCATCAAATATGAATAACTCCAAATGCATCAAGTCACTTTAATCAACTTGTCCAATATAGATTTGATCCTTCACATCAATATGACCATCTTAGCTTGATTAGTACCTCAACTAAATGCAAGTACTTTCTTCTTCACCCTAGCTAGGTTCTTCGGCCGCCAAGCCGTCGCTTGCCCTTCACCCTTGCTTAGTACCTCGAAGCCTTTCCTTGCTATCTTCACCATCTCAAGCCATTAAGTCACATCTTGTGTTGAATCATTCATTCATATGTATTATTATCTTTTTCATTTCAATTTAGCAAGCTTCAAATATGAGACCAATCCATATGCAATCCCTTATGTCTCATTAATTAAATCTTACAAGCTTGCTTTCACATAGAACATGGAAATCCCACAATAAATAAGCCTTTGCATGAATTCTATTTGCATTGTTGTCTTGTGCTTGAACTAGATTGTTTACACAATAACACATCATTTTGGCTTTCATTAAGTACCTGTGAGATAATCTATTACCTGTCCATACTTAGCAAACAGGTTAGTTCTTTAATCACGTTGTCATTCAATCATCCAAAACTCACTAAAGGGCTATATGCACTTTCAATCTCCCCCTTTTTGGTGATTGATGACAACTTGATTAAAGCTTACAAAATGATATAAACATTTAAACTTTTGGGTTCAATGATTTATGAGAGGCTCCCCCTTAATATGTGCTTATGATTAGAATTCACAAAATGACCTCAAATGTCAATTGCACATACTAAAACATATAGGAGACTCCCCCTAAATCATTGCATCCGTGGGGTGCATGTGTGTGACAAAGTTAAACCGTGATGCATATGACAAGATATATCACACAAGAATAAATATAAAGGCATCACATCAAATATTTTCATTCTAGCATGCATAGTCCTTATGAAAATAAATATAACACATGTAATTCACACATAGCACTCATTACACATTTTCTCAAGTCTAGAAATCCAAGATACATCAATGAAGCTCAAAAACAAGAAACGACAGCCTGTAGTACATATCTTCAGGTACAAAGATAAGCAAATGAGACTATCCTAAAGCTTTAATCAGTCTCTCTCCCCCTTTGTCATCTATCACCACAAAGGTCCAACAATGACATACTAAGGACAAAGGGGCTACAAGCTATCACACAAAGCACAAAGGGTGCTTAAGGTTCAAACTTTGTACTAATCTCTCCCTTTGTATTAAACTCTCCCCCTTTGTCATCTTAAAGAGGTTGTACTTGTCATTTGTTTGCAATTCAAAATAGATCAAGTACATGGGTTTACTAGCTCATGAACAAACTCATACACTAACCACTAGATCATATAATCATTCAAGCAATAGTGGTAGTCTATGAATCTAAAAATTTTCATTTATAATGCATGATCCTATAAGCATGTACTATATGCACTAACCGCATACTAGTAAGGGATGAAAAATGATCATGCACAATACAATGATACCTTTGCTATATTGGAGAGGAAGATAGTCATATAGATTTCAATTCATTTCTCCAATAGCACCATAAAGTCCAATTATAAGCTTGGTGAAGACCAATAGATACCAATTCTTTGAATTCCTATTCTTCACCCATATGAATTGAGAATCACTAATGATCAAGTGCACTCTTCTTGTTGTGGTTGGCTTGCTTCTTCTTTGATCATTGCTTGCTTGAGAGAACTAAAAGATGCACCACTTGTAATACCACTTGAAATTTTATGATACCACTTGAAATTTCATGACTTGTTCTCTTTTGGGTGTTGCTTGCTTTCTAGACCAATCTCTTGATTTTCTTCAACCAAGTACCTCAAATGTCCCTTTAGATTACCACTTCAATTTTAGCCATCCAAGCCTAGGGCGAAGTGACCTCTCTCCAAAGAACCATCCTTGATACTCACTTGAAATAACTTAAAAGAAAACCACTTGAACCACTTGAAAGATTTTGTTTGATTGATCCATATTGTTGGACTTAAATTGATGAATAACTTTGAATCCTTCTTTAAGTCCTTTTCTTTCTACTTGTTTAAGTCCTCTTATTTCTATCAAAAGATCTCCAATTATCACTAGAACTTAAACTTCATCTTCATCTTGATCTTGGTCTTGATCTCTAGCTTGAGTACCAAGTATGTACCAGATACACTCTTCAAACAAATTGTCTTGTACTCATCATTTGTCATGCTTCTATCTCAAACCAAAACCAAAACATAGGTACCTCAATCACTTATAGATATGATTCTAATTTGAGGACCTTTGAATCTAAGTGACTTTTGATCAATCCAATAATTGTCACTTTCCTGGCAGATTCTGTACTCTTCAAAGAATAAATCATATCTCCCAAAGTACATATCCAAAAACCACAAAATTTGGTGAAGATGTGACACACTAAGCCTTCTAGTAGCTGTAAAAATTTTAGCTTCTTTTGACTTCTATATTGCTACCAGATTTCATATCTTTCCACACTGCTACATGCTGAAAACTGCTGCACTATAGCTGACAAGATCTACTCCAAATCCGAAGTATCACTTATCCAAATCTCATAAAATTTGCACAGCAACTAATATCATAAGTGTAGAGCATGCAGACCAAATTTCAAGCCAATACAAATAGATTTGATTACTTAAACATGTCTATAATCACTGCTAGCTCAGATTTTCAATATTAGACAGATTTCAATAATTGAGCTATTTTTCTCCAAATTGAACCAAACTTGAAATCAACTTGTTTGAATACTCTCACAAGACATATGTCCATTCAAACCACTTACTAGAAGAAATCTTATGAACATATCCAATCAAACCAACTTCAAACTTGATTACTTAAGCATTTAATCCATTCAAACATCTTATAGCAAGCAACATATGCATATATATCCAATTTAATTAACTCATATGCACCCAAATAAACTTTGATCAACAAGAGATATACCTTGATAGCTTATGATCATCTTTGCAAGCTTCAACTCCACTTATTTGCAGGCCTTCAAATATATCAATAAATTCCCACAACTTGAATATGACACTTGTATGTTGATAGCATATGGACTTCACTCAATTTTGACTTGGCATTGGGATAGAATTGCACTAGGCTTCAATACTTGACTCAACATAAGATGAACAATAATAATTCTATTAAATCAAGTCTCCAATGCCATGGTACCTACAAACGATCATCCACTTTTTGATGGTACCCCAAACTAGTTTGGGTCCTCTCATGTTAGATGCAACATACTTAGGCATAGCCTTAGTATGAATAGCGGAATTTTTGCAATACTAACCAATAAGGTACAATAACAAACCTTCCTAGGCATAATATTTGCATCAATTGAAATAGGCTTAGGATTCTCACTTAGGGGGCATGAATTAGCCAAGAATTGATTTTCTCCTTTTCGAATATTTGGCAAATTTATGATTTTCAAAAACTTGAGAGAGATTTTAGACGGACATAGGGATTTTTATGGACTTGAGAGAACCATGTCACATGTGATTAGGCAAATAATCAACCAAGGGTAGCAATAATCACAATATGACATGACTAGGTCACAAAGACCCAAAAACCACATGATTTTCAAAAACCACACCACCTACACATGCTAGTTAGGGATTTTGAAAAACATCTATCCTATATCACACTAATGCACACACTAGCATATAAAGGGCCTTAGATGCACTTACAATGCATGTATGTAAATACATACCTTTGCCTTGAGCCCACAATATCACCACTGAGATAATACATGGCATGACAACATCATGTTGACCTCACTTGTCAAATAATCATACCATATATGAAATCAATTTTCATCCAAAGGACTACAAGTAATGCTAGATAAATTTGTTAGTCCACAATGGTGCAAAATAGAAACTGAGCTCCCCCTAAATAAGTACCACAAGTAATTTGAATGACTTTTAACAAGCACTTTATTCTTTTAAGAATTTGGGAGTCAATTTTCTATTTTGACCCACACAAAGTAATTTGCCATATTTAAATTTCGTTGAGACATACTCACAACCCACTTAGGTTTGATAGATCACAAGCTTCTGAGCAAATTAAGGATATATGAAATCATATGGATCAAACCTCAATTGCATCCCAATTAGTGCTCTGGTTCCTGCCATACCGGACATGTCCGGCATGTGAAGAACATAAACACTTTTCCTTTCTACCCTGGCCATACCGGACACGTCCGGTAGATGCAGGACAGAAACAATTGAAGCGCTGCTTGTGATTCTTCGTTTTAGCTCTAGTACTTCTTGTATGCCTGCATCTGGACAAATGCATTGCTCTACTAGAGAGCCATTAAAAGCATCACATGGCAAATATGATAATGATTAAATAAAATTAATTAGTTACTTCCAATTATTTCACAAATATGCTTATTTGTGAGCCATTGAGCACTAAACACAAAGTGGCTATCCTATAAGGTCTTTAGATACTTGTTACCAATGGTAGAGATGAAGTAAACAATGTGGTCATTGATTTATCTTCGGGTCAACCATATATGAGATTATGATAAGAATTGATTGATAGATTGAGTGAATATTTTCAATTTACTTGCTCAACCATCCCGAAGCTTTCATCTCACCACCAAGTACCTACATTATCAACCTAAGCACATTTTGGTACCCAACTCTTGTTGGGTCCTTTTGGGTTAGTCAACAAGTGCTTAGGCACCCAAATGGCCTTAGTACTAGTTTGTGGTGAACACATCACCTTGCTAGTGCTAACTCCTTTTGTGGTCTTCCTAAGCATATTATCATAAACAAATGTGTTCGGCTTAGGGATGTTACCATTTGGGCAATCATAGCTTAGATGCCCCTTTCTTTTACAAGCATAGCATATGCGACCTTTGTTTGCTTTATGCTTGTTTTGCTTGTATGGACATCTATCAATCTTGTGGCCCATCTCATTGCATCCATAGCATCTTCTTGTTGCAACTTGGGCTACCTTTCTTGACTCTTGATATATTGGGCATTTCTTGGTAGGATGCCCCAATTTCTTGCTCATGAGACAAGTGCTTTGTCCATCACTCTTCACTTGCTTGGCCTCCTTGATTGAAGCCTTTTGAGTGGCGGCTTCAACCTTGTCGGCCCAATTCTTATGTGGACACATAGCCCCCTCATGTCCATACAATCCACAACCATAGCACATATTTTTTCCATGTTTCTTGCTCTTGGTTGTGTTGGCCTTGCTTGAAATGTGATTCCTTTGTTGGGTTTTGAAGGAAGCAAGGTTTGAACCCTTCTCAAGCTTCTTCACCATGTTATCACGGTTATCTTGAGAAGGTTGTGCTTTCTCCTTACCCTTCAATCGAATCACATCTTTCTTTAATCTTTTCACCTCTTCTTTGAGCTCTATGTTTTCTATAAATTTTTGCTCAATCGAAGATTGGCTTGCTTGAGAAGCACACTCATTAGCACAAGAAATATTCAATTGAGATTGTGTACAAGTGAGTGTGTGAGTAGGAGGTTGAGATGATTTTACCGTTGTAATCACAACCTCATGAGCCACCTCAAGCATGATGCTTGATTCTACTAATTCTTCATGAGAGCACTTGAGATGAACATAGTTTGCTTGTAGCACATTATATTTGCTTGAGAGTTCATCTAATTTTGCCTTGAGCTCAAAGTTTTCCTTCTCTAGTTGTGAAACACTAGAAGAGGAGTTAGTAACTAAAGCATGCTCAATTGATAATTTTTCATACCTCTCATTTATGGCCTTTAGCTCTTGCAATTTGGAGATGAGAAACTTTTCTTGATTTTGAAGTGATTGCTCTTGTTTCTCATTCTCTTCCTCTAGCTCATCATTCTTCTCAACTAGCTTCATGAGAATGAGCTTGTCTTTGTTGCTTAGATGATCAAGAGTGTAGCTATCTTCAATTTCAATATCACTCTCTTCTTGATCATCTACTCGTGCTATCTCCTTGGCTTGATCTTTCTTGCTAGCCTTCTTCTTGCTTTTCTTGGCCATCAGACACAAGTGATGAGTATCATGAGATACTGAGGTTGACTCATCACTTGGCCGCCACTGGGCTTGAGCCTCATCATCACAGACTGTCTGCTGTCCGACTGCCTCAGCCATACCGAACGCGTCTGGTAGGGATACCGGACACGTCCGGCATGCGCTTGCAGACAGCGCAGTCACCTCGGCTTGCACCTCTTTTCCATGATAGCAAATATAACCAACCGTGCCACATGTATCTTCCTATATCTCGTAGGTGACAGGAAATCACCTGACTTCTACCGTGTTCAAGCAGGGCTAAGAACTACACGAGCCTGAGCTACATAGGATTCAGGGTAACAATATCTGGACAAGGATTGGGTAACCAATGCAGCAATTGTTTGCATCCAACACCTAAACTTAATGCAACAATATATATATATATATGTAACAATAATACTATAATAGCATTTCAGAAATTAGGAGGCTTAATATGCTCTGGGGCTTGCCTTTCACAAAGTTGCAAGGACGGTGATCCGGGCACTCAACGGCGACCTCGTCTGGCACTTCTCCTAAAGGCTGCTCCTCCTGAATCTCCGGTGTTGGCTGCTGCTGCTCGCTCGGTTCCTTGAATTCCAGCAGGGTCACTCCTTCTGGTACACCTATTGCATGCCGATGCAAAAGATAAATACCATAGATGCATAAGGAATGACATGATGCTCATGATGAATGAATCACAGTAAGTGTTTACCGAAAACATCACTGGACACTCATTTACCGAGTAAGACTAGCCCTATTCAAATCACTTTAAGCATGTATCTAACTTAACTTAAAGAACAAGATCAACTTACCTAACTTGCATAACCTAAGATAAAGATGCTCATCTTCGGTTAAAGGCCTAACACCTAGGAACATTACCACAACTTAGAAATAGTAACGGTATACATAATTTAACATTTAAAGTTTCATATGCATACAAGTATTCCCGTAATTAAATCACAACAAGAGTTATACAAATCTAAATGACTTGTATGGGGATATTCTGGAAAGCTTATGAAATTTTCTACAAATCAATGGTAAACAGCAAATCATGATTCTGATGTTAACCAAATCAATTTCTAGCAAACCTAGAATCTGTCCAGAATGACAGGGTTACTAACTTAATTATTTAGTGATTGTGCAAAAGCATAATTTGATCAAACCAAGTTTACCAACTTGTTTTTCATACCTAAGAAACATCAGAAAGTATAGTGCCAACTTCTAAATGAATTATTTAATATCCTTTTCCAATTTATTTAGTTAATTAGGTGATTTCAACAATATATAGTAAAACTATTCATAAAAATCTACAAAAATTCCAGTAACTATCTCATGCTGCACATAGACTACCATAAAAATTTCAAAGCCATTGGGCAAACATAACTTGCTGTATCCAAAATAACAGATGACATGTCTAATTTGAGCATAATTAGGAAACCCTAATGAAAAGTGTCAAGCAATAGATTTCACATTTTTCCTAGCATCATTCTAGCATAAGAACCTTACTCACCAAATTTTACCTATACTGGATCTATAGAAAAATTATGAAAATTCACACAGTATCCATCTATTGATAGAAAGAAATTCTATAACTCAAAAACTATACATGCACTAGCTCTGAAATTTTAACCAGAGATTCTACTAAGCAATAACAGATTACCCACAAAATTTCATAATTTTTGGACCACAGAAACTCAAGATAAAATTCAAACAAATTTGCATGCATCTAAAAACACATTTCAAAGTCCTATTTAATTCATTCAAAATTTTTAAAACATGTGCTCATATAATATTTTTATTAAATACTAGACATGACCAGGAACTCAACAAAATTAGAACCATAACATTTGGATCTACCAAACTTGAGTTATCAAATTTACAAAACTGGATTCAAAACTGAAAAAAATGAACTAGCTTCTTTCTTCACTGTCACTGATACATGGGACCCACAGAACAGAAGGGCCCACATGTCATTGACACAAAAACAGAGCACGGCGAGGGTCGACGGTGAGACGGCGATAGCTCACCGACGGCGAAGCTGCCGGCAAAACTAACCCCACCTTGGTGTTCACCACACCATCCCACATCGATAGAGGTTCATGGTTAGGGTAGAGGTGCACTGGAAATGGTTCATCGCCGGCCATGGCGGCTTGGTGGCGCAACACAACGGTGCGCCGGCCGGCTCCAGCCACGGCTGGCCCAGGCGAACGGTTCTATGGCACCATGGAGCTTAGGCGACCGTACTAGTGCTAAGATAGGGTTAGGGGGTGTGCTCGGGAAGCCTAGCCACGGAGAGGCCCGTGCGACGGCGGAGTTTACTCCGGCGAGGCTCACTCGCCGGTGACCTCTGGGCGGTAGCGGTTAGATGGGGTAGGATTAGAGACACCATGAGGCACGGGGAAGATAATGCAGAGCAAAGGGGGCACGGAGGAGCGCTGATCAGCTCGGGCCACGGTGAGCTCGCGCTCCGACGAGGCGCCGGACATGGCAGCGTCACAGAATCAGCCATAGGACTCTCACCTAGCCACGGACACAACTGCAGAGAGCTCGAGCGAGTAGAGCAGTGTGGGATGCTTCTATGTGCACGAGCAATTTCTCCGGGGTGGACCGGCGAAGGGGCTGCACGACGGCTACGCTCTCAGCAGCAATGGTGTAGTGGCGGCTGCTTTCGATGGCTCCAGCACGCGCGGGAGGGAAAATAGAGAGCACAGTCGAGCGGGAGGGCAGACGGGCGCGGCCTTCAAGCGGGCGCCAGCGGGCAGCGGTGTCAGGCTGGCCATGGCGCGTGGCCTGCGCGCTCAGCCGGCCGTCGACGCACGACGAACACGCGTCGGGCGTTTTTAAAAAACGGTAGTACTGTAGCTTTGATTCAGTGAAAACGATCAGCCTGACAACCAAGATTGACAGCATTGGATCTCTTAAACCGTGGTGATCCAGGTTAAGTTGTAGTTAACAAAGTTGGAGACCTACGTGAGTACTACAAGTTTGCTAATTGGAGCTCGAGCTAGTTTGGCTTGGTTAGTGAGATACAGTGCTCCAAACATCAGCTCATGAAACTGAAATCTGCTTTGTGACTTAGAAAATTTTCAAATGTTGAATCCACCATCAATGCTGACTTGTGGGTCCTTTTTGAACATGTTCTAGCCATTTTAATGAGATGGTCATAAAACAACTTTTGTTCCTTGATAAATTATCTACAACTTTGGTAAAGAGTGCATAGCCATGCAAAGTCTCTAAGCTGGTCTTTTGAATCAGTCAAACAGTGACACTCCAAGGGTTATTAAAAGTCAAACCTTCACTTGAGGGCATTTTGGTCATTTTGATCTACATGAACAATGTCCCAACAAGTAACCTAAGTGTAGTTAAGGTGTATTAGACCATGATCAACCACTTTACCCCATTGTTATACCAATCCAAAAGATCACATGTGATGAAACAACAAAACAAGCATTTCACCCAATTGTTGTAATGCAATGTTTCACATGTTTCATGACTTGGTTGTTATTCTATACTTGTCACATTACTACCATGTTGTCATGTTTCAAGGTATGAGAAACTCAGGTTGCATTCACATTATTATTCACAACACTCAAGCATGAAACATACACAATTTGAAAAATGTTGCATATGCATGTTTCAGTAACAAAGGCATGATGAGATAGATGATGCACATGTTTATGAAATCAAATGCAATTTGTGGAAGCCAACACCTAGGGTGTTACAATCATCTACCCCAAATATGCATTTGAATCCAAGATTACACAATTGATCCATGGATAGCAAATTGAAATTCAAGCTCTCAACTAGCAACACATTGGATATGCTCAAGTCATTGGATATTGCAATCTTACCAAGCCCTTTGACCTTGCCTTTGTCATTGCCACCAAATGTGACACTGTCATAACCATTGCTGTCATTGGTGTTGATTGAGTTGAACATTCTTGCATCACTGGTCATGTGTTGAGTGCACCCACTATCAAGAACCTAATGCCTTCCTCTTTCTTTGTAACTAATCTACAAAAGAAGATCAATTCTTTTTAGGTACCCAAACTTGATTGGGTCCTTGAAGGTTAGTTACTAAGCTCTTTGGCACCTAAATGGCTTTCTTCTTTATGCCCAAAATTGGTGTACCAACAAACTCATCTGCACTCCATTCACACCCTTGGTAAGCAAATAACAAGAATCAAACTTAATTGAGGATACATTAGTGTTCTTGTTCTTGCAATATTGCTCTACCTGCCCAACTTGCTTGCATCTATTGCAAAACCGACCATTGTTCTTCACAAAACTAGTCTTGTGAGGAGCAAATGTTGCCTTGCCTTTCTTGGGGGTATAGCCAATCCCTCTTTGTTGAGAGAAAATCTTTGGCTACCCAAGCACTTTAGCAAGCGGGCCTCGCGACCATAGGCATTGCCTAAGGCATGAGTGAGCTCATTGACCACCTCCTTCAAGGTCTCATTCTCAACCATAAGTGAGGCATCACAAGTGAAACCATCACTCATAGGTGAGGTGGAAGTGGATCATGAGCTACATGAAGGGTTAGCAGGAGCAACAACAATAGGCTTATAGAATGATTCATCAATTATGTCACATATTAAGCCTTTGTCACATGTTACAACATGCTCTTTCTCATTTTTATCATTAAGTAGAGATGAATGAGCTTTTTTAAGCTTCTTGTGATCCTTGCCAAGCTCCTCATGGTCTTCCTTTAGACTCTCATGAGATGTATTGAGCTCATCAAAGGCTTGCTTAAGGGCTTTTAGTTCCTTATGCAAGTCTTTGCATTCCCTTTTCTTAATGTGAACAATGTTCTTTAGCATCTTCCAACATGTCAATTAGTTCATTTTTAGTTGGTTCATCATCATCATCACTTTCAATTTCATTATCATGTTCCTCATCACATCCATCATCACAAGTTTGCACCTTAGTGGCCTTGGCCATGAAGCAAGTTGATGGAGTGTCGAAGAGAGAAAGCTTCTCATGTATGGCAATGCTTGCAAGAGCCTTCTTCTAGGTGGTCTTGTCATCATCACTATCATTATCATCACTTGAGGAAGCATCACTATCCCAAGTGACCACATATGAACCACCCTTCTTCTTCTTGAAGGTCATCTTGTCCTTCTTCTTGGCCTTCTTGTCATCATCTTTATTCTCACTATTGTAGGGGCATTGAGCAATAAGATGATCCCTGCTACCACACTTGAAGCACCTCCTTGCCTCATCCTTGTTCCTTGATGATGACTTCTTCCTTCTTGCATGATAGCCCTTCTTCACCATGAATTTGCCAAACCTCTTCACAAAGAGAGCCATTTTCTCATCATCATCCCAAGAAAATGAGCCTTCATCTTCACTTGATGTGTCTTGCTAGGCTTTGTCCTTAGATGATGTGGCTTTCAGTGCCACACTCTTCTTGTTCTCATCCATCTTCTCATCTTTCCTCTCCTTCTTCTCTTCCTTCTCATCATCATCTCTATATGTGTCATCAGTCATCACATCTCCCAACACTTGGTTTGGTGTCATGGTGTCCAAACCACTCCTCACTATAATAGTGACCAATGTGCCAAATCTTGATGGTAACCATCTCAAGTACTTGTGTCAGAAGTCCCTGTCCTTCACCTCTTCTCCAAGTGCTTTGAGATCATTGGCAAGTACTTGAAGTCTATGGAACATCTCTAGCACACTCTCATCCTTCTTCTTCTCAAAGCTTGCAAACTTCTCCTTGAGAATGTATGCCTTTGCACCCTTCACCACTTGAGTGCCCTCAAAGGATTCCTCCAACTTCTTCCATGCCTCATGAGCCATCTCAATGTTCTTGATTTGCTCAACTGTTCTCTCATCCAAGGCATCATGAATGGCACTAAGAGCAATATCATTGTTTTGTAGCAACACTTCTTTGGTGGCGGTGGGAGCTTTGGCATTGGCAACCTCAATCTTGGTCTCCACCACCTTCTACACCATTCTATTGATTGACTCGATGTATGTTGTCAACTTAGCCTTCCAATAAGGATAATTGGAGTCATCAAATTGGGGTGTCTTCTTGGTGTTGTTGATTTGAGTCATTTTGACACTAAAGGTTGTTAAACCTCAAATCACAGTGACCTCGACTTCAATATCACTTGAAAGGTCATAATAGCTAGAGGGGGTGAATAGCCTATAAAAATTTCTACAACAACACTTAAGCCATGTGGTTAGACAATTGTGAAGTGAAGCAAGTGTTGCACTAGCCTACTAAAAATCCAAGCCTCCTATCCACAATTCTAGTTACCTATGATCTCTATATCACACAAGAGGCTAGATCACTACCACTAAGTGAGTGGGCTCTCAAAGACTAACTAAAGAGCCTCACTAACCACTAGAAAGGCACAAGCTAGCTCTCAAAACTAATTACACTAAAGAGCTTAGCTACACTAAGAAAGTAAATGCACAAGAGAGGTAGGAGGGTTATATCGATGTGACAAGAGAACAATCACAATATATCAATGAATACCAAAGAAATCCTTAGAGAAAAGATAACACAATGATTTTTCACCAAGGTTCACTTACTTGCCGATAAGCTAGTCCCTGTTGTGGCAATTCACACACTTAGAGGTTCACGCGCTAATAGGCATCACACGCCTAACCCACAATCGGGTGCCGCACAACCAACAGAAGATGAGGACCCACAAGCCACAAGCAATCCACTAGAGTACCTTTTGGCTCTCCACTGGGAAAAGGTCAAGAACCCCACACAATTACCACGATCGAAGCCAGAGACAATCACCTTCCTCCGCTCGACGATCCTCACTACACCAAGCCATTTAGGTGGTGGCAACCACCAAGAGTAATAAGTGAAATCCATAGCGAAATACAATCACCAAGTGCCTCTAAATGCAATCACTCAAAGCAATGTACTTGGATTCACTCACAATCTCACAAAGATGATGAATCAATGATGGAGATGAGTGGGAGGGGTTTGGCTTAGCTCACTAGGTTGCTATGTCAATGAAAATGACCAAGAGAGTGAGCTAGAACTGGACACATGACTTAATAGGGAGCCCCGTCGAAAAGAGTCATTAACTCCCCTACTGCCTGCCTCCACAAGGCAACCAGATGCAACGATCAGTTTGACTAGACGAAGCTAGCCTATCACCTAGTCGATGGATTGCTGCGACGCATCCCTGCTTCAAACGAGCACCGTTCAATCCCAATGGCTAGTTAATCCCATGCCACGCGTTAAGTTAAGACCGGACGTGCCATCTTGAGGACCGGACGTGCTAATCTGAGTCAGAGCACATGCATGTGCACCAAGGCCATGACATGACCGAACGCACTAATCCCCGCAGTTACCCAGCGTCAGGTCACATCTAGCAAGGTTCCTGAGTGGCAAAAACATGATCAAACGTGTCTCGTCAAGCATGACTAGACACGCCCTGTGTCCAATCAATCCTTCCTCATGAAGTCGCTCACATCAGCTTACGTCACCACCTGACCGGATGCAGGCTCTACATGTTCGGTCACTTTTACTATTTAGTGTCCGATGCTAAACCTTAAGCACCGCTGCCTTGGCACCAACTGACCAAACGTCTGGCTAGAATCTAGTCACTGCATCCGGTCGAGGGAAACTAGCCCCTCGACTTCACCACCCTTGCTCAAATGTGCTAACCACCAAGTGTATCAGCTTGTTCATGTGTGTTAGCATATTTTCACAAATATTTTCAAGGGTGTTGGCACTCACTATAATCTAAATACATATGCAATGAGTTAGAACATCTAGTGGTACTTTGATAACCACATTTCGATACAAGTTTCACCCCACTTAATAGTACGCCTATCTATCCAAAGTGTGATCACACTCACTAAGTGTCTCGATCACTAAAACACAAAAGCTCCTATGGTGTTTCACCTTTGCCTTGAGCTTTTTGTTTTTCACTTTCTTCTTTTCCAAGTCCGAGCACTTGATCACCATGGCCATCACCACCATCATGATCTTCACCATTAGCTCCACTACTTGGAATGTGCTACCCTATCTCATGATCACTTAGAGCAAAGGATTAGCACCTAGGGGTTCATCAATTCACCAAAAGCAAACTAGAGCTTTGAAAGAAAATGGGGCTATGCAAAAGTTTTAAAAAAAGAGAAAAAAATGGACACAAAGATGTCCGAGATATTTAAAACAATGGGTACTTAGATGCCCGCCTAAAAAATGAGAATAAAGATAGCCCCTATTCTCACCAAAAATATTTTCAAGTTTGAAAAGAGAGATATGTTTTCAAGGAGCAAAGTAGAATTAGGTTAGCCATCATATATATCCACATATATCCACACACATGCACATCTTGATTTGATTGTATGACTCATTTCTCTTTGGATCCGAGGTTTGACTTTACAACATATGTATTACAAGTATGTACATGCTATCTCCAAACCTATGAGCTCCACATAAGCCTTAGTTGTAGGAAAAGAAAAAGGAACAACATCATCATTGCCTTAGTGAGGATCCACAAATACCACATATATTGAGATACTTGAGTGTCATATAATGGAATGTCTGAGTTTTATTTTGAAAACTTATAGAAACTCTGAAACAACGGTGGAACAAAGAACTTGAGACATAGTGTTTCACTTGATCGTTCTATCTTTCAATTGCTCAAGACCCAAGTGAAGGCTAAGAAGCCCCATGGTTGAAGGTAATATGGGTAAGTTTGAAAAATCAGATAGTTTATTCTAATCTAGAGGAGAATTTTAGATTGAACGCATGTGTACTTTTGAGAAGTGAAAACATTGCTGAGTTTAGCGTTGCTCAAGGACGAGCAAAGGTTAAGCTTGGGGGAGTTTATTGATGGTAGTTAACACTCATCATAAACCATCAATATAACTTGTATAAATGAATGAATATGATCACCAACATAGGTCTAGGAGTTTAAACTAACGAATTCCACAAGTTTTGGTAAATACGTGTTTTCAGGAGGATTTATTTAGGAAACAGGCAAAGTGGACCCAATCGTTAGAGCAAAAAACAAACATCCGCGACGAAGCCGACTTAGAGGACCCCCAATCCACTGTTCAAGACAATTCACCACAATGCAACACGAACAGGCAAGGGGTGGGCCGACGGCTTCTCCTTTTTATGTTTCCCACTACATCTAAAGTTCAATCTACACCATGGATCAAGGTCGGTTCGAATTGAGAGTCCAGATTCAGCGTTGCCACGGATTCATGGGCCCACAAGATGCCTGGTGCACCCTATAAAAGGACCCCCTACCTCCTCTAGATGGCGATCATCTGTAATCTAATCAAGAGCCATCACAATTATCCAAGAAGATCAACCAGAGAATAGGATAGATCTCCAATACCTCAAAGCTTTAGTGTAGTCTAGCTAGTAAGATCGAAGTAGAGTTGAGCTACTACCTAGGATTCTAAATTCATCATATGGAGGCTTGGTAAAGCCATTGTATCCTTTATATTTCATATCTTGTTCATGACTTTATGCTTAATCTATATTATGTTTCTATCTATCATGTTCTTAGTTTACTTTGGTAGTATGCTTGATATAGTCACAGTAAACCTAAGTTTATGCATAGGATCACAAAGCGCTTAGCTCAGTACTCGAGTGGGCTAAGTGGTCGACATTGTGTAAGCATGGTGCTTATACATTGTTTACCTATGGATGCACCCTACATTCCGGATCATGTGGTAGATCGTGAGGGTGATAGCCTCGTTGAGGCCTTTGTAGTCCACCAACTATTTGTAGGTCAAGTAGGACCAGGTTACAACAGAAGTCATGTTTTGTTCTTGATCTTCCTTAGTAATGTCCCTTATGCATAGATGAAGAGTTAATTATGCTATAGAAGATGGTATATATGTCTTTGTAAATATAGACTTGATATATAGGAATGATTTAGGAATCTTTCTCTTTTGTATTATTACTTAGTCTAGCTATACAATATTTAAGAGTATCTATTCCTATCTCTAGATTGTTATCATTGCCATGCACTTATGTAGCACCCAGTTTTAAGAACAAAACCAGATACACACCATATGTGAGTCTAGGAAGTCAAATCTCACATATATCTACAAATAAGGGTAATATCAAAAGACAATGCTCAATATATAACGTACTTAGTATAAAGGATATAACCTTAGACAACAAACAGTGGAAAGACAACTTCGATCTTCGGGTGAAGACTCCAATCCACAAGGACAACTGACTGATTGATCACAAGCCTAATTCCTCCAAACTCTAGCAATTTGGTACCCATTTGGATTTTTTTTTCAAATATGTGAAAAATAAAGCAAGCATAAGTACATATCGTACTCAACAAATATAACATGAGGTTCATGATGCTCAAAAGGATGACACTAGTTTAACTATGATTAGCTTTTAATTGTCATAATTTTAGCTTAGGAGTAGCAACAAGTTTATCACAAGCCCATATAAACACATGATCAGGTAAACATGAATAATGAATAGCATAAACAATAATCATTAATGAGCATCTTCATCATCCGTATCATTAGTGTTCATCATCTATTCCGTAAGGGTCCAAGGCCGCTCATGACCACGAGCACGACTGATATACCAGTTTTACACTCTATAGAGGTTGCACACTTTCACTGTGAGTCGTGATTTACCCTTTCGCCCGAGGTAGCTAATCTCTTGACCCACTTCCAAGAAAGGTCGGCAGGGTACACTATGAAGCCTTTCAAAGGTTCTTCTAACAAGTTAGGGCCATTAGATTCACTCAGCAAACAGATATACAGTCCCCCTTCCAGATGGCACAATGACGCGCAACCTATACACAAGGGGACAGAGGCTGCACTATACCTGATTCATCAAGCCATTCTTACACCAATAAAGCTAACCACTAACAAGCTAGAAAAGATCCACATGCTGAGCTAAAGCCAGAGCCATATAGCCCTCACAGCTGTACTGTAAGTCCCGAATGATCACTTATAGATAAGTCCTTAGGGAGAGGAACCTAGAGCACCATAAAAACAGCCCAATGCTCTAGCCCCCCTGTTCCATGTTGCTAAAAAGCATCTTTTAGTATTTATTGCATATACCATTAGTCAAGTTACAAGATTATGATCTTTAATTGAGCACTAGCATTATACTACCCAATGCAATACCCCATAGGTAACAAGGCACAAGGTAACAAAGCACTAGAAAATCCTTAGTGGCAGTCAAGATAGACATATGCAGTATGAATTATATGATTAAAGATGTAAAGGACAACAAGAAAGATCCCATGCTATACTTGCCTTAACCTTAGATCCTTTTTCTATTGGTTCGTAGCCTCCAAAGAATTGCTTCTTGATCACCACGTAAAACTCACCGACTGGACAAGATCATAAAGCACAACACAAGCATTCATGCAATCATACATGAAGCAAACAATAGAACTAAATTAGAACAGTACACCAATCAATAAAAATATTTGAAAATTAATCTACGCGTTGCTATGAGCACCTAGACGCAAAAAGCACACTAATCGTAGCTATGTTGAGAAAAACGGCTACAGAAAGATTCATCATTTTATAAAAGAAATAAATGTAAGCTTAATTTATTTTAGCTAAGCAAAAGCCATGTGAAGTATATTAATTCAGATTAGTCAAATCGTCTTTTAATTCAAAAGTCGAGTAATGACTAGTCATATCTTATTAATAAATATGGCAGAATAATTTAAGTCAAATCAAACTTTAAATTCGCAAAGATAAAAAAACACGTGAGAATATCTGTTGGAATTATATGTATTGCATGTTTGAGCAAAGCAAATTTAAAATAATTTTTTTTGTTAGCAATTAAGCATATTAATATTTGCTTCTGAAAGACCGTGGTGTAGATCCTTTGTTTGCTTTACATTTAGAAAAGTGGCAGCATGGACACTGATCAATTTAGTATTTTATTTATAAAACTCTGCACGACGTTGATAGATTACAATGACGCAGGCACGACGTTGACAGTATTTACAGCCAATAAAATAATGGGGCAAGTAAGGCTGGGCTGACCATTGAACATAGGCGTCCTATCATTTACTTGCAGCCGATGCAGTGTTCTGCACGCTAGACACAGCACCAGTTGCAAAGAACTGCAGCAGCAGATGCAATGTCTGTCAGGCGGCTCGGCGAGCTCACGTTGGTGGTTCTCGGCAGCTTGATGGAGCTTGCGCTGCATGCCTGATGATGGATGAATGACTCTTCACGTAGGTGTGCTCGTCAGCTGGTGGATCAATGATGTTGATGACTTGTGACTTGTAGACGTCGGGGCACCAGGCACCAGATCAGTAGCAGGGGCTTCGGTTAGGCTTGGGCGTCCGTCTTTGCAGAGAAGATCAGGCGGTGACAAAACGCATAAGACGTCGTGCGGGCTTTGTTGGAACTGGCCGGCGAACAACTTCATTCCGTCGTGTCCGTCGTGTCGATGCTTATTGCTTGCAGCCTTTGATGTACATGTTGAGGGATGGAACTTTCAGAATTGAATTGCAGCAGATGATTAGCTTTGGCCTTAGGGCTTGGCAAGCAGCAAACGCTTGGCTTCCTCTCCTGCTTGGGCAGGGAGAGCATAGCGAGCCATGGTGACCAGGAAAGACATGTACGTACATTGAGCAACAGAGCACGGAGTGAATAGAGACAGAGTGCTATGTACGACGGGTATGGCAACGCCAGGTCTTCCTACGAAGCTAGACGCGTGGTGCGGCACAAGATTCTCCATGATGGTGAGGCAGCTTCAAAGCTTGGGATGGGAAGGCACGGCCACGAGCACCCGGTATTTATGGCCAGGAGCAGCTTGGGCGCAAGGCAAAGGAGGAGGTGTGGACGACGCGGACTCGTGGTTGCTGGGCCGGCCCAAGGGAAGGAAAGGAATAAATAAAATTTTCTTTTCTATTTTCTTAAACACATTTTCAAACCCAATTTCAATTTAAATTCAAATTCTATAAAATTTGATCAAACCCAAGCATCATAGAAATAAATATGCAGCAACATGTTTCTAAACCTTATAATAAATTTTAATTTCATGAAAATTTTTATTTCCTTAGTTTTAATGAGCACAAAAATCCAAAATTAAATCTTTTTAACCCTATTTCAAAAAGAGCAATTTTTAGGGTGTTACAACTTATCATTCATATATCTTTTGGCTTACCCCTGTTTAGAGTAAGTGTTTAGTTAATGATTCCATCATAAGTATAATATTTATCAACATCTCTAGCTAGCAATCCTCCTTGCGGTAAAATATAAACAATGATACCTGGAATACTCTCGGCGAAATGCTACAATGGTATATCTGTGCGCTTGCAGAATTCCATATCTTTCTAAGTCACATTTTATTACCATAAACATTTCTAGTGTCGTTGCTTTTAGTAGCGATGCTAAGAAATGTCAACATGAACATTTGTGAGCGGGAGAATATGGAAGAATTGTCTGAGGAGATTATTATGCTCATCCCTGTCAAACCTAGCACTCACAGTAGCAGTAAAGTTTGCCCATGTCATGGTATTCAGGGTGGATTGTACTGTTTGGAACCATAGAGCTACGGAACCAGTGAGGTGCATGGTGGAGTAGTGAATCCATAAGCGTGGATCAACATGATGAACATCAAAAAATGTCTCATAGTGCTTGATTCAGGGCCTAGGGTTTGAGCCATCAAATTTGGGGAAAGGCATAGCAGCACTAAGCAGAGGACTCGCATGCCAGTCACCAAGTGTAGAATCACTACAATTAAGCTTATCATAATGGAGTTTAGTGTGATTCATCGAACCTGTGACCGGAGGCGGATCCAGTGTGGTATACACCACCCCAAATCTAGCAATCCGGTGATGGGTTTCTTCACAGTGGCCAATTGGCCCTGATGTCACTTGGATAGGGACGATTCCAGATGGGTGGAACCCGACACTATAGTCACCCTGGCCTTGGATGAGTAAGGTTTGAGGTGCGCGGAGGGGTCGATCTTCCCCCGTTGGCACCGGTGACATGACTTGGTCAGAGAAGAGCATTTCAACCTGTTCGCCGAGATGGTTCACCGCCTTCTCTAGATCGGTGACACGGTGGTCGACCTCAGGCTTCTAGGCTTCGATCTCCTCCTTCGCCACTCGGATCTCAGACATTGAGAGCTTCAAATCGGTAATTCCCTTCGAGTTCTCACTCAACAGGGTAAGGATCTGCCCAAATTGTTCCTCGGGCGACATCCTAGATGATTGTCGGGTGAGGTGTTTGTCGTGGTGGATTTTAGGCCCTAGAATCGATGCTCTAATAACAAATGTAATTGGACTAGGTAGTTGCGATGCTAACTAGCTCAGGGATCACATGAACTCAATACTCCGGCAACCACCGAGACCTCGCCGCTAACACCAACCGGATTGGTTAGATAGCGTGTTCAAGCTCACGCTCATCTTCGCCAGCATGCAATACATAGGGAGCCATTCAACAACCCCCGCCTGTTACATATGGGCCAATAATGAGTTAAATGTTAAAACAAGAATGGGTCACTCACACTTCACACCCAGTCCATCTCGTAGACTTTAGAGTTGGGCCTACAGCTCCGCGTCCTCTTCCCGCCTCTAGCTTGAGTCCTTCTCCCACCGCCATCAGACTCGTCAGGTTCAGTGACTTGCTCAGCATCAGGTTCAGGTACAAAGTTCTCAGCGCCCGGTACCTCGGCATCGGTGACAGCAGAGCACATGGAGGATGGAGAGGCTGCCGAGTGAGGTAGTTGTGTCCAGTGCCACCCTTTTGCCGGCGCCGCTGCCCGACGCCGAACTAGTGCTGGTGATCCGCCCCTCCCCGTGCCCCACTCGATTCACGGACGATGACTGGGTGCATGTGTAGTAGCAACACCAATACGTTGGCCCCCCGCACGTTTGTTCTAAGGGACTAGGATCTCTCCTGAAGGATTTGGGCTGAGTGGATGAGGTCGACGAGCGGTGTGTCAGGCGGAGGAAGGCGCGGGTGTAACATCCCAGCCCATTAGTAGCTTGTAGTAGTTGTGAAGTTGGCCCATGTGGCCCAAGTTGCACATGTAGAGTTATTGTTGGTGGGTTTAGTACCACCTTGAAAGTTTAGGAGGGTGAGGGCCAGCTTATAAGCCTTGGCGTTCCAAATGTAGCACCTTCGGGCTAACCCTTTTACACGAAGTGAGGATGAAAGTGCAAGCGATGTGCTACGCGTATGTAGGCCCGTTCCATGTGCGGAGCTAAGCCATATAAGCAGTTTTGGATGCGAGGTGTTACAGATGATATCAGAGCATCAACACTTACTGCATATGCCCGTGGAGGGGTGTACCAAGGGGTGGTCCTTTACATCTGCCATATATATGTGGTGAGTTGTCGAGGGCGTTAGCCCTTAAGGGGGGGGGGTGTGAATATAACACCCTAGTAGCTTGTAGTAGTTGTGAAATTGGCCCATGTGGCCCAAGTGGCACATGTGGAGTTATTGTTGGTGGGTTTAGTACCACATTGGAAGTTTAGGAGGGTGAGGGTCAGCTTATAACCCTTGTCGTTCCAAACGTAGCACCTTCGGGTTAATCCTTTTACACGAAGCGAGGACAAAAGTGTAAGCGATGTGCTATGCATATGCAGACCCGTTCCACGTGTGGAGCTAGGCCATATAAGCAATTTTGGACGCGGAGTGTTACAGCGGACGGCTTGGTAAGAAAGCTGGCATCCCGAGGAGAGGAAGGAGGAGTGGCGTCGGCTGAGGGTGGTGTGCGATGAGAGGCGTTGGCCGGCGCCTTCTGGATGCTTGTGACTCACACGACAGTGAGCACCCAGTTTTCCTTCTTAATGTGAGATAGACCAGATATGGACGGTTCAACTCAATCCGACGACTAACAGGTTAGCAGGGGACGAAGCCTAATCGGGTGTCTGAGCTTGGCAGATCTACCATTACCCTTATTTTTGTACACCATTTACTGATCCCTCTACGCCACGTCGATGCATTTTTTGGGCCACACGATCCCACCTCGCCGCCATCCCACTTTGTGTACGAAACCAAGACGGAACCATGCAAAACATGTACATCACGCATTGGAGACTTGTACTTGTACATGCCAACACATGCAACACGAATCCCACACATGCAAACATGCTGCTTGCATGTCCTAGTGTACCAGCTTAGAGGCCCAGCAGGCCGAGACCCGGGACAGGAACCCTGATGCGGGGCGCTTGGTGCTACTTGGAGGCCGCCAGGCCAGGAGTTCATCAGGACAGGGGCCGTGCTGCCAGATCTGGCGCGGAGTTGACCTGGAGGATCATGAGAGCGGCGAGCTCGCCAAGGGACGACACAGGACTAGCGTCCAGATCTGGCGTGGGGTCCTGGGTCCAGCTAGCAGTAGGTGTCGGCCAGAGAAGACGAAGAATGAGGCCATCCATGGTGCTCCTCACCGGAAAAGAGAAAGAAGAGTTAGGAGAGCGATCAACGGGCACAGATTTGCGCAACCAAGTATAGCACGATGTAGAGAACGAAGGGAGCTACCTTGTGGTGGTGATGGTTGATGCCGAAATGTGATAGTTTGGTCAGAAAAGCTCGACGGAGAGTTCGCTGGAACCTAGCTGGGAAGAACTTTGGCTTTAGATATAGGAGGCTACAGGTGGCGGCGTGAAAACGGATTGTACTTCTGTAAGGAGATCATCGGCATATATATTGGTTGGGTTTTAGATAGGTGAAAAATGAGATATTTTATTATTTTTGGAATTAATTAATTTCATAAATAAAATAATTCTAGAAAAATCTAGAATTATTTAAGTCGTGAAAAACACTTCGAATGCTCCGAAAATTTGGGAAAAATTTCAGAGACATTTTGGAGTATGAGGGACCCAAACAATATATTTGGAGCTTATGAAAAGATATTTTGGAGCATCTAAAAATTAGATTATACTCGTAAAAAAGTGGAAAAGTTCTAGAAAAGCTGAAATAATTCTCGGGATGTTTGTAGAGATAGGTTGATGAATGATAAACTCAAATGAGTGATTGGAACTATAAATAAAAGATTTTGGGAAGCTCCAAATGAAGGATTAAGATGGGAAACAAGGAATTTGATGATAGAAAAAGATGGAGACAAGCCAAAAAAAGATAAACGACTTACTAAACATGTTTTGAAAACTTTACGCACTCACAATACAAAGTCAAGCAACAAGCAAACATTAACATCAAGCAAAAGCATGTCAAATTAAATTTAGAAAAGATTGAAATTTCACATTTTTCTACATCTAAATTTGCGCTTGCTCAAACTAAACTTAGTAAATTTTATCCAAATATTAAAATCATTCAGTTTATTTAGTGTTTTCTACTCAACCCAAAACCGAAAATTTTGGGGTGTGACAAACAGCGCTGCCAAGCTCTCATTAAGGAAGATCTGCAACCACCAAACCAAGGTATGGCTTCTGCATCTATAGGTACAATAATCAACGGGTTGCAAAGACAGATGATACACAACGCTACAAGGACTACACCAATGCCTCCCCTTTATAGGACCATGCTACCGGCACTTCTACCTGGACCAAGGTGTTACTCTGATGCCTCAACGGCCCCAGATCAAACTCATCATTTCTCCAGGAATGCAGGTCTTGGTGTATTCATCATATATACCCAGACGCAGCAAACACAAACTGTGTTCCTACAGGCGACAATATGCAACACCACATTATTAGTTCTAATGGCGGAGGTGACAGCTCTATCTCTAGCTGCAATGGCGGCATCCTTGCTCAATGTCCAGTCACCCAACTACCAGGTGGACAACCAATAGTTGGTGACCTTCTTCAATGGTACATAACATTCCACAGCACCAGATTGGACAATCAAACCCTTCACTCAGAAGTTCATCAACTACAACTCAGCAAACACATACAGGATCTTCAAGGTTCCTAAGAATCTGAACCAGACGACGCATCTATTAGCGCAGTAGGCAAGAATAACGTCGCAAACAGATCATCACTCTATAACCATATCCTGTACAAATCAGAGTCATGTAAACATGTGCCCATAAAGAGAGGCACTCTCTTCTGTACGTTGGGAGTGTTTCTCCCTTCAAGCAGCTCGATCCTGTTGAATAAGAAATGCTAGTTATGAAAAAACCCTTTCCACCAATGAATGACTGAATGAAAGCAGTTAAGTTTTCATGAATTTCATCTTTTTCCGAATACACAAAAGACTTGCGTATCGTTGTTGTATTAAGATAGAAAGGAAGCACAAACGTGTTTACATCGTGCTGTCTTTGCTCAATAGAACCAGACTGCTTTTTCGTTAACCTAGCTTGGGCACACCATGCATGGTTTTTATTACTGGATCATATTGATGGACTTGGACTTAAAGCAACTGGATTGGATTACATTGCCCATTAGTCATTTTGTATGGGGTAGGATTGAACTTCGGATTTTGTCTCTTGGATTTTCAATGGATTTCTCTATATGTATTTCGATCCTGATAATCTATTGAGATGTCTAATAGTATATATGCATGCCATTATCAGAACTTTGTTGCTTATTAATTCCATGGTTAGACAGTACGATTATTGCATCTCCTGGCATAGGGGCGGTGGATTCTGTCTCCTCAATTTGTAATCATCACCTATTAACCTTATCCCGCATCAGCTAAAAACGGACACAGGGGACGGTGGAGCCTATCTTCTCAATTTGTAATCATCACTTGTTCACCTTATCTCGCATCAGCTAAAAACAGGCGCAGCAGAGCGAGCCTATCGTGCTTGTTCTTCCCAATTAAGGGAGGGATAAGCCTTTGTTTTGGAGTGCCAATAATGTCCTGACAAAAATATTGATCTGCAACTTTGTGTGGTCCGTTACCATGGGAGGCGAATCATCGGCAGTCCCAGTCCACCTACATGCTGCCCCAAGGTCTCCCCTCTCTTTACGTAGTCCATCCGTCTAAAAAAGAATATAATTATAGGATCTGTACCGGTCAAAGTAGCTAAAGTTTGATCAAGTTTATGGCAAATATAATTAATATTTATGTCTCCAAGTAAATTTATTATAAAAATATATTCTATGACTAATATAATGATAATAATTTTGTATCAGGAATGATTTCTCAGGAAGCGAGAATTGCATTCTTCTGTGGACGGAGGGAGTATGAATTAAAAGCCCTGTCCTGTTTTTTTTAGCTGATGTTGGCTGCATACTAATTTAAGTGCATAGGCACGGGTGGTCTGGAATGCGCAGCGCCGACGGTCATGCATGGCTGGTTAACAACCGTGTATGGCTACCATTAGGAACCTAGTAAAATAGGCATGCCGCTATGCCATGGGACAGGTTACTCACCCCTATTTTGGGGGATTTTCTTCCTCCTCGGTCACCTTGATATTGGGGGAGCTTCACCTCCCCGCCTTCTCTTGTCGACGTCTCCCTCTCCCTCTCCTTCCTCCAGCACCAGCGGCAGCTGTCGGAGCACGACAGCTGCAGTGAAGAATCATCCTTCAGGGGGAGGAGGAAAGGGGACGACGGCACGAGTTTAAGCCAACAATCTCTCGTCATATCGTAACAGAGAGCACAACGACAGAAGCCATGGGCAGTAATGGCAGAGAGCATAGGTACGGAGTCCCACGCCCGCCGCCTTTATCACTTTACAGGGACTGGGAGGAGGAAGAGTTCGTAAAGACCGGCAAACACCGGCGGTCGCCGCTGGAACAGTCAACATCGATTGCGGCCACAGCCGGCATTGCCAACAAGAAGAGGTTATCTAAGCAGCTGTCCATGAAGGAGACCACCCGGGAGGTCAAGTGGGAGAAGCGGAGGCGGCAGATACAACGACAGAGGAGCAGCATGCGCCTGAACGAAGCCGACGACAGGGCCGGTGGCAGCACTGTTTGTCCTGTTGACAGCGAGGCGAGCTCGAGCGCGGAGCGGGTGGCCAAGCGTATAACCGACGAGGACCTCGATGAGCTGAGAGGATCCATGGATCTTGGCTTCAGGTTCGACGAGCAGAAGGGCGGGCAGGACCTCTGCGACACCCTCCCCGCCCTCGACCTCTACTTCGCCGTCAACCGGCAGCTGTCCGAGCCCAAGATGCGGTTTTCTACGACCTCAGCGCCGTCTCTGTCGGCCACCAAGTCGTCGCCCAACCTCTGCGGCACGCCCACCCCAGGTAGCCCTAGTGCTTACTCTAATAACACCTTGGAGTCATGGAAGATCTGCAGTCCAGGTAATTTGAGTTGCAGAAATTTTCCATGATTTTGTTAACTTTTGCAGTTCCTTATATTGTTAACAAACAGTGTATCTTGGCATTTGAGTTGTGCTGATCGTTTTTTTTTTGTCTCCTTTGTCGATTCTTGATGCAACAGGAGATAACCCACAGCTTGTGAAGACAAGGCTTAGGCACTGGGCTCAAGTAGTGGCTTGTTCAGTGAAGCACTCCAGCTGATCCTCGTCAGTGTCCTATCCACGCTCTTCTTCCATACATACTCGTACAAGTGGTTGCCGCGTTAGATCGATGGCGATGGATTAGTCGTGTCCGAGAGAACTAGAATTGACCTTGTTGCTCTGATGTCTGTGGTGACAATGTTGTGGATAGATTTAGAGCATCGTGTTGGCAAAAAAAAAAATCCATATTTGTATGAGCAGTCCATGTTTTTCAAGGACAGTTCCATGAAAAAAAAATCTATGGACCAACACCGCATCTATGCGTGTCTGATTGGAGGTATGTTAATTCAATGTGTGGCTTTTACCGCAAAAAGTTGAGTTGGCCATGAATGTCATTATTCAACATTAGGACGACCATGCTCAGGCTAGATACTGGCTAAGAAAGAAGAGGCGGTTGGGTGGAGGTCAGGAGGGGTGTGTGTGTGGTGTGGGGGGGGGGGGGGGGTAACTTAGGTAATCTAGTATATAACTAAACAGTAAATAATCCTATTTCCCCTCCCTTTCTCAAACTTAGGTTGCATTTGGTTTAGGAATAAGGAGGGACAAGTCAAGTTTTTGGGATGGTAGCATCTCATATTTGTGTTTGGTTGTCCATGTTTAGTGTCTGGTACGAGGGATTGGAAAAGAGAAGATATATAGTCGTTGTAGACCCATTATGCAATCTTCATGTGGGACCTGCACATCATCTATCACCATCTTCTTCATTCTTCTCTACGCGCTGCACAGCTTTGCCCAACATCCCATGTCCGATATACAGGCGAACAACGCCACAGCCTCTGCTCTTAGCCATAGTGGCCCCGTGTAGCCTAGCTCTAGTGCTTCCTCCCCACCACCGCTACTTCCCGACACCCCTGACCCTCATTACTGTCCACCATGGTCATCCATGCCTTGATTGCCATGGCCATTCTTTCCCCTGCTTCTACCCTCTGGCGCATTCGTCGCCGGCAGTGGCCCTATTGTGGGGGTATGGCCCCCAAGACATGGGCCGCACCATCGGAGGTGGCCCGGCCCACAAGATCAAGGCGTGCACGGCGCTGCTCGGCGTGCACCACAAAACATTGTATAGTACCAAATAGGATACTTTACTTGTAACCCTATCCCTCCAGACTATATAAGGAGAGGTAGGAGTCCCCTAGCGGACAAGCTACTTGGTCGTCCAGATCAATACAATACACCAAAGACACAGGACGTAAGGTATTACGTCGATAAGACGGCCCGAACCTGTCTAAATCGCTCTCTCTGCGCCTTGTGTCACCATCCGGTTCCTGATTATGCGCACCCCCACCGACAAATCTACCATCGCAGGATACCCCTCGATGGACTGCCGAGCATATTCTATCGACAGTTGGCGCGCCAGATAGGGGTGTGCGCTTGATCTATGGCGAGCCAGATGGACCTCAAATCAACAACGCGTTCTCGTCGTCAATCTCGTGGAGATCCATGTTGGTCCACGACGATGATTCATCGCTACTACACCAGCCCCTGCGACAGCAGATCCGATCTCAGAACCACCTCCGAGGTCATCTTCACCAACAACTCACCGCCCGCCAGGTGTTCGCCGTCAACGCCGACTAGACAACGCCATATGCCGCCGACCAGACGCTCTGTCCAAAGCTAAGTCACGCTTTAATATTCTTCTAAATATTATTCGATCTTCGTATATCACCATAATGTTTCTCCGAACTGTTTTATCTATATTTGCTCTCCAAATAATTTTTCGAACCCTCGAACAGTCACGTTGATGCTCGAACGCCTCTAGAGATGGCCCTGTCTCCGGCTCCTCCCTACACGTGCTACGGGCTCCGCGCTCTAGGTTATGGGTGGTCGGCAGCGGATCCTTGGTCACGCCTGTTCCTCCTACATGTGCACGGGCTCCGCGCTCGACGTTATGGACTATGGGCTAGGTAGGGCTAGAGACTCAGCTACACACTAACCGTTTGGGCAGTTTATATTAAGTATAAATATATCTTCATGCTAACTGATCGCCGAACCGCTTACGCTGTTTTATCACCATTGCTGATTTTTCTCCAGAGTTCATTTATTTTTACATCATGTACTACCCATTCTATATGTTTGTATTGCAGGATCATCGTCCAGGTGATCGGACCACCTGGTGTTCGGACTTCTCCACCGATCAACTGGTTGGACCGCTTGGTTCATGGACTCCGTCGCTGACCAGTTCATCAGACTGTTCGTCAGTCGCTTCTACTCAATGTTCACTTCACCGCCGACCAGTCGACCAGACTGTTCGTTGCTCGTGCTTCATCGCCAGCGACGCCGGTTACTCCTCGGCCCTTGGATTCTTCGTGCTCGAGGACTAAGTGGGCACACTTCACCGCACGGACGTCATCAGCTACGTCGGTGCTCGGACCTCGCCGCCTACACCGAGCACTCCTCGGTGCTCGGACCTCTCCGCGTACGCCGAGGACTCCTCGGTGCTCGAACATCGCCGCCTACGCCGGGGACTCCTCGGTGCTCGGACCTCGCATCCTACGCTAGGGACTCCTCGCTCCTCGGTGCTCGGACATCGCCAGCGACGCCGGGGACTCCTCGCTCCTCGGTGCTCGGTCATCGCCAGCGACGCCGGGGACTCCTCGCTCCTCGGCGCTTGGTCATCATCAGTGACGCCGGGGACTCCTCGCTGCTCGGTGCTCGGTCATCGCCAGCGACGCTGGGGACTCCTCGCTTCTCGGCGCTCGGTCATCGCCAGCGACGCTCGGGACTCCTCGCTCCTCGGGGCTCGGTCATCGCCAGCGACACCGGGGACTTCTCGCTCCTCGGAGCTCGGTCACGCCAGCGACGCCGGAGACTTCTCGCTCCTCGGCGCTCGGTCATCGCTAGCAACGCCGGGTACTCCACACTCCTCGGTGCTCGGTCCTCACCAGCGACGCCAGGGACTCCTCGCTCCTCGGTGCTCGGTCATCACTAGTGACGCCAGGGACTCCTCGCTCCTCGGTGCTCGGTCATCGCCAGCAATGCCGGGGACTCCTCGCTCCTCAGTGCTCGGACATCACCAGCGACGCCGGGGACTTCTCGCTCCTTGGTGCTCGGTCATCGCCAGCGACGCCGGGGACTCCTTGGTCCTCGGTGCTCAGTCATCGCCAGCGACGCCGGGGACTCCTCGCTCCTCGGTGCTCGGTCATCGCCAGCGACGCCGGGGACTCCTTGCTCCTCGGTGCTCGGACATCGCCACCTACGCCGAGGACTCCTCGCTCCTTGGTTTTCGGTCATCGCCAGCGATGCGAGGGATTCCTCGCTCCTCGGTGCTCGGATATCGCCAACTACGTCGGGGACTCCTCGCTCCTCGGTTTTCGGTCATCGCCAGCGATGCCGGGGACTTCTCGCTCCTCGGTGCTCGGACATCGCCGCCTACGCCGAGGATTCCTCGGTGCTCAATCATCGCCAACTACGCCGGGACTCCTCGGTGCTCGGATCTTATGTCTCATCGGTGTGCTATCAAGCTGCTCCATGTTGTTCGGATCAGGGTGCTGATCTTGGGCAGTGCGTCTGGGGTCTTGATACGTGCATGTCAGACGACGTCGGCAAGCTTTCTTTTTCTTTGACCCTGCTACAAGATTCATTCTTCATCTTCCAGCAGGCTCGGGAACTAAGTGGGCACACTTCACCTTGCAGTGAATGTGCTTGTTCTCATCTCAAGGCTACGCCCGGGGACTGGCTGCCTGCTCGGCTGGTCTTATACTTTCTGACCCTGGCACAACGTGACTACGTCATCTACTGTCAGCCTCGGGGACTAGCTATGGGGGCATGGCCCCCAAGACATGGGCTGAACCATCGTAGGTGGCCCCGCCCACAAGATCATGGCATGCACGGCGCTGCTCGGCGTGCACCGCAAGACATTGTATAGTATCAAATAGGATACTTTACTTGTAACCCTGTCCATCCAGACTATATAAGGAGAGGCAGGGGTCCTCTAGCGGACAAGCTACTTGGTCGTCCAGATCAATACAATACACCAAAGACACAGGACGTAGGGTATTACGACGATCAGATGGCCCGAACCTGTCTAAATCGCTGTCTTTGTGCCTTGTGTCACCATCCGGTTCCTGATTACGCGCACCCCCACCAATAAATCTACCATCGCGGGATACCCCTCGGTGGACTGCCGAGCATATTTTGTCGACACCTGCACACATGTGACACCCTCACTTGGTGCATCCGCAGTCACCGGCCGCTCCCCTGCCCTACGCATCGGTCGATGCCTCGCCTGTCACAATGCAAAGATGAGGAGGCTTTACAAACACTGATGATGCTGAAGAGGCTTGTTTATATATATTTTTCATCAAACTAAGCCAATATTTTAGCTCATCTAGTTACTAAGCCAAATGCCAGTAGCACATTTTCACAAGGCACAATCGATACAACCAAGCTCAAACGTAGCAATCAGCCCAACTAGCAAACAAAAGGGTCCCCACCCCCCTTCTCCCTAGCCGCCAACATGGATGCCAATAGGTACGTACCTGCTACAATTGCATACTGCACACACCAGCAGAAATTTTACATGTTGGTTTACTCATACCCTATGCGGGTAGGAAAGTTTACCCATACCTGCATCTAGGCAGGTAATGCTACCCCACGGGTAACTCATAAACGATTTCACACCCAAGCACATAGGAATTGGATTACTTAATGTTCAGGGATGAGGAAGAGTATCAGTGGTTATCATCTTGTGACGCGCTGGAGTTCACCACAATGGTCCTGGCGGAAGTAGGGAAGCAGGCGCCGAAGGGTTAATCTAGGGCTCTAGGTGGAGGGCAAAGCCCCCAAACGTCTGAGTCCCTATATCTCTGATGGGTCGACCCTCGACTCTTGACTCTTGAGCCCCCGATGGAAACAAGAAGAGTGGCCCCTGAGCCTAACTCCCCAAGACCCTGATAGTGACAGGTGTGCCTAATCCCGACTCTCAAGTCCTGTCTGTGACAAGTGGACTGGACCTTGACTACCACCTGAGCCCTAACGGGATGGCCGATGGTGTGCGGTCAGATGTGAGTATGCGGGTTGGAGGGAGGCAATGAAAGATAGGGTACAAGATCAGCCGACCAATATATATGACAATAGATTTAAGTTGGGCTGGGGCCAAATACTTAGGTTATATGGGCAAATTGATACAATTACTTATGTTATATCAGTAATAAATACTTAGGCGAGATCGGGAAGAGCCAAACACAGGATCCACTAGTTACGGTGGGGAAATAATCTATATCTATCCAAATAGATTCCTCTACACCCGAGTAAGCTAAATAGGAATCCTAATCCAAATAGAAAAAAGAGAGTAAAATCTGTAAATGTATCTATAAATATGAGTCTGTTTGGTGTCTGTCCGTCATCTCGTTTTTTCCTTTCTTTCGTTGTCCATTTTCTCTGTTGTTTGTCTGTTTTTTCTATTTGGTTTTTGTTTATGTCCGTTGTTTTTTGTTTATTATCTTTTTTATTTTTTTTGCTGTTCTTATTATGTTTTACCATCGTTTTTTGTTTTTATTTTCATTTTTATTAAAAACATAAAAATTGAATAATAAAAACAATATTACTAGTAAATAAAAGTTGTTGATGTAATTTTTATTAGGAATAAAATTTATTCTTGTTAGAACCTGAATTAGCTGATGTTTCAACTATTCAAACCAGCAACGCTTACAATAAGACTGTTACACACACACACAAAATGCTTACAATAAGACATTGTCATATTGTTACAACAATTAGCTTGTATTATGGATATCGTGATCATAAAAATATTAAATAAATTTATAGAAAGTATAAAACATAAATAGACATGTACCATTCCCGTCGTCGTCTTCCATGAATTGGTAGCTTTTTTAATTCTATTGCAGAACACAGACATGTTTGCTAGTAGACATAATAATTATAGTATTGCAATTAATTACTTATATTTTATTTTACTCATTCATTTTTCTCATATTGCACTTAACAACAACTAGAAATAAGAAGTACCAAAAAGTACCAACGCTTTTTTTTTTGAATTATAGTACAGTCAACACTCATACAAAAAATTACATTTATACGTTAACATTTCTCAAAACAAACACCACCTTATAGTACCATAAATTTCGACAACATTTGCTTGGACTTCTTATTTTCAGTTATCAGCTCCAAATACAAAAGTTCCGATAAAGTTCATGCAACAAGATGCTACATACACACATTTTTTAAAAACTGTTCTAAATTAAGATAATAACTATAACATAGGTACGTACATGTATGCAATAAGAAAATACACACCAAGCTTTCGACCGAGTCGAGCGAACAAAAGAGGGATTTGGCATCAGAAACCGGGGACGAGCACCGTGGAGAACCAGATCACCAGGTCGTCGGCGAGTGCCTGTGCTTCACGGCTGGTGTGCTTGGCCGCCACCGGCTGCTTGTTCCCATCGGCCACATAAACTCGGCAGAGCGGACAGGTCCGTTTGCAGGACAAGAGCCATCGGTCGACGCAGTCCCGGTGGAAAACATGCCGACACGGCAGACGCCGGGTGGCCTCGCCGAGCCGAATCTTGGACAGGCATACACGGCACTCGTCCGCTGGGCAACCGCCGTCCTCGCCGGCCTGTGTTGCCTCCTCCGATCTTGCCTTGATGCACATAACCTTGGAAATGTAGGATAAAAGATCGCTCATGGTTGGTATAGCGCCTAGCGCTAAGTGCTGGGTATATGAGAATATGTAGAATGGGTTCTCGTCAGAGGTGTGGTTCCGTGGTCAGGGATCACAATATTTCTTTGTTGGTAAGAGGAGTGGTTGCTAATCTTGGTTTGGGTTGATAGATCCACATTCGCAGCTGGTGCACCTACACTTTTCTTTTCCACAAAGCAAGGATAAAGCAGGTGATGCACACAAAGGCTGACGTTCACTGCAGCATGTCGTGTTAAGCGAGCAAAAAAGTCGATGGAAGAGCTTTACCTAATACTGATAGTTCTTTAATTCTTATAGTTCTTTTTTTTTGTCGTGAGCAAAAACATTATGGTTTTCCGCTATAGAAACAACCAGAAAACGAGATCTTCTCAACACGAATCTTTGGGAGGACCTCTAGCCTGCAATCGGTGCACATCGTCTGATTTTGTCCACCGTCAGATTTGATCAAGCCATCCAAATCTGAAAGCAGACACGGCATCGAGCCTCCGTCCTCGCCTGTGGCTAGGGGCATCGGCAGCACGGTGTCCCGCGGAGGAACAGCAGAGCCAACCCACAGCGGCGGCCCGCGGACGCTGTGCCGCGCTGCACGGTTGTGGCAAGGCGCTGCACAGGATAGAACGTGGCGGAAGTGATCGGCGGCGACTCGGATCGAGGCCAAAGCAGAGCAGGCGACCGCGTGACGGCGTGAGCGACGGCGCGCAGGAAGCTTGTGGCTGGGACGGGTGAGCGCTGGTAGGGGGCCCGGAGTGCAGGAGCTGAAGGAGAGAGAGGGTCGTGTGAGGGCGTGCTCAACAATCACCATCGGCCAACGACGAATGATGACGACGGTCAGCAGGAGTTCGAGCAGAGGCCGACGAGATTGGGGTACGCGTGGGTGATGAACTCCGGCGCTGAATCCACAATGGCGGTGGTCGAAAAAGATGTACAGCGTTTGCGTCTCGATGAACCTCACGGCGGCATCCTCCGACAACGGCGTCGCTCGTCTTCGACGAATCGGCGTCAGTTTGGGGAAGAAAGGCTGACGCGCGGTCCCGGTGGTAGACAGGCAAGGGAGAGAGGCCGGCCAGGCTGCTGCTGGTGGCCATTGAGCAGTGGCCCAACAGAAGTGAGGCTTGCCGTTGACGGGCTGGCCGGCGAAAAGATAGCTGGGCTGATGGTGGTGTGGCCTGCGGGCCGGTCTCTGGACTGGGGGTCCAACCAAAGGAGGAGGCGGGGAGCGCGGCTGGTGCTGGGCAGATGCGTCTGGGCCAAGCCTAAAGAGGAGGGGGAGGCACCGGTGATGAGGAAAGAAGAGAGCAGGCTAAACATAGAGCAGGCCGAAAAATAAAGGAGAGAAAAAATAAAAAGAAAAAAGTCTTTTGTTTTGACCGTGCTTGTTGGATATGTCTCCGAACTCCCTCCACAAAGAATAGCTTTTATCGTAAATCGCAGCCACTGAAGTTGCCGAAAAACCTTCGTTCCCCATGGTTTCGACCACCATCAAGCAATCTAACTGAACAATTATTTTGCTAGCACCGACTTGCTGAACTAACATTAGGCCTTCCTTCAAGGCATACACCTCCGCCAGATGTGGATCAGCTACATTGGGGATGAAGGTGTTCGTCGCTGCCACAAAATCGCCTCCCCATTCTCTGATGATCACTCCCGTGGAACCTGCGCTAGACACCGGATCAAAGGACGCATCCACATTGACCATAAGTCTTCCTTCGGGTGGTTTGGCCCAACCTTTCCATAGGGTACACCTTTCTGCATTGCCAGCATGTAATTTGTTGAAATTGTTACAATAGCTACAGCAGTTTGGTGTACCCCACTGAACATTCTCCCCATGAGCAATCTGTCTTCTTTCCCACCACAGTTACCAGCTTCCTGTAATTATTAGTTCCACGAATCCCACACCATTTAACTCCTTAATAGAATCCCCACAGCGAATTACTTCTTCTAGCACAACAGAACCTGATCTATCAACTCTCAGGATGTTTTCGATTTTATTCCAAAGTCCCAGTTGCATCCAAACTTCTTTTGATCTCGTCATATGCTTGATATCCGTGCACCCTGACGAGCAAACTGGGCAACTCCCCACATTCGTAATATGTCTGTTAGCTAGTATCGCCTGGCAAGGGATGACCCCATGGAGGATTCTCCAACCAAAAAATTTTAATTTTTGCTGGAGTCCTCAGTTCCTAGAGTTTCTTCCAAACCATATTATCACCCACTTGCATTCAGTGCTGCCATATTCCTACCAAATTTATGCACCCATTGGCAATGGTATGCTGATTTAACTGAAAATAAACCATTTCGATTGTGATGCCATGCTACTACATCATCCATTCAGATGTGAATCGGGATCTGGAGGATACGCTGAACATCAACAGGGTAAAATAAGGATCTAATTAAATCAATATCCCATGAACCTGTCACTGAGTAAATTAGCTCATCCACTGTTCTCACAATATTGTTTTCCCGTGGCATTTGGATCTTCGAAATCTGACTTGACGGCAGCCAACAATCTTCCCAAATATTTATTTGTGAGCCATCTCCCACACGCCATATATAACCCTTTTAAAACATTCTATTCCTACCAAGATATTTTGCCATGTGAAAGAACTCTCACTCTTTAAATGGGCATTCAAAATTTTTCCATCAGGATAATGTTTTGCTTTGAGGACCCTAGCACCACTACTAGGAATATCCACTTCTATGACGAAAATTTTAATGACGAATCCAAAATTGTCATAGAAGATCGTTTTTTATGACGAATATTTTCGTTTCATCATAGATCACTGGTAACGATTCTGCAACCCTCCCGTTTTATGACAAAATCAGACATCGTCACAAAAACGCCATAGAAGAGTGCAATGTGAACAGAAGGAGAACAAGAGGAAGGCCGCAGAACACGATCAAGGACTTGATGAACAACATAATGATCTAGGACTTGAACAACATGGTCGACCTGATGAAGTTGTTAATGTTGTGGAAGTCATCAAGGACTTCCACACCATTACAAAAAAGAGCATGAGCGATGCTGCAAGAGCAGCAATTGTAAGTACCTTCATTTGCTTTCCTTTAAATATACTGAACCCATTGCCATAAAAGAAGGAAACGCAACAGGAGTCTAATGTGGCAACATCATTTAATTTTAGAGTTGCAATTTTATACCATTCAATATGGTGCCTGCACATTGTGCTTATGTAATCTCTATTGGCAATAGGCTGCAAAAGAGCTATGTATTATGCTGAGGAAGTCCTATGCATTACTTGTTATGAATTAATCTCTTAGGTTTTCAGTTAAAGTCCTCTTCCACTATCTGTAACCTAATGTTTTACTAACTGAATTTTGCTGGAAGCTATGGAAGCTATGTAAGCATAACCTATTGCTGATGGGCAGCAACCAATGATTAGTGTTGATGTAGTTTTCAAGGTTCTCTGCCTCTACAAGGGCAAGCGCCCCTCCCAAGCAAGCAGAAAAAACCTTTTTTTGAAGAATGCTAGTATCCTGAGAAGCTCCACCAGAGCAGAGACATCAGCGGAGATGATACTTCGGTAGCAGCTTGCTTGTGAACACACCAGGAAAGTACATCTGAGCTCGTCGAACTAGTGGATGAACTGAAGGTGAGAACAGCAAAGGCTGAAAGAGAGTTTGAGGAATTCAAGCAACAGCAACAGGAGGAGTACAATAGGCTTAGTGAGCTAGTCTTGCGCTTAAGCTCTCCTAGTAATTAACTCTCTATCTTTAACTCCTGCGGCTTGATGTAGTGAACATTTGTGGTCTGTTGTGTGGACGCATGTGATGGTTTAATGTTGTGATACTCTGTCAGTGGTTCACTGTTGATGTGTGAAATATTAATTGTGGTTATTTGATTGCTAGGCTAAATTATTATGTAGTCAATCTGTAGAGTTGTGACGTTCTCGAATTACTTCTACGATGAATTGATTGTACTCCATGCGGGAGAACAAGAATAGGCCACATGATCAAATAAAAATGCGACAAGTGGAGGAACCAGTGTATGACACGTGAAATAGCTAGAGCACGACACGTGGGCTATTAAAAATCCAACACGTGGCAGGATGTCACCAAGCCACATGGCCGAATAAAAATGCAAAACGTGGACAAACAATGCCTTGATGCGTGGTCGAATAAGAAGCGACCACGTGGACCAATAAAAATATGCCACATGGTCCAATAAAGAAGTGACACATGATCCAACCGCAACACGACATGTGTGGCCATAGAAAACTGACATGTGGAACAAAAGGAACTCGACACGTGGTCCAGTAAAAACTTGAAATGTGCAAGAACCAGATATGGCCATGTTGTGCCATAAGAAGGTGACACGTACCCAAACCATCTCCAATGCAACCGGCTATAGCATGTACACGTGGAAAGCATCTCCAACGGGAGCAACCACTAGCGTGGCAGCCCTCCTGCCACGCATGCCAAAGCAGTTCTATATCGTTCTGTTTTCATCACATATCAAGCCACTTCTATGACGTTTTGCGAAAATCATCGTAGAATTTCATGTGTGACGTGACTTCTATGACGAACCGTTTTTTGTCATAAATTCGTCATAAAATTGAAATTATGACGAATTTGACACATTTAGTGACGAAAGCTGATCGACATAGAAGTGGATATTCCTACTAGTGCACAGAGTGTCTAGATCACACACAAGCCTCCATACTTGCTTCGCTAACAAGGCTGTATCAAAACTTTATTTCCATATCTCTGAAGCTCATCCCCCTCTTCCTTTTGGTATACAAATCGTCCACCACGCCCGCCAGTGAATTCTCCTATGCTCCTCATCGTTGCCCCACCAAAATTGCGAGATGGCATCAGTAATCCCTTTAGAGATCTTTTTGGGATTCTAAAGACCATCATAGCAAAGGTTGGTATTGCTTGAGCAATGGATTTAATTAAAACTTCCTTACCACCCAAACTTAGCAGTTTTGATTTCTGGCCATTCGTCTTTGCACTAACTCTATCAATCAGATGTCTAAAGCAATCAGACTTTTCGGCTCCCACCAAAGCCGGCAACCCCAAGTATTTAACATTCAAGGATTCAGTCATAATATCTAGTATTTTATAGATTTCCGGTTTTGTCTCCACCCAGAGAAAAATATACATGATTTTGCCACACTTATCATTTGCCCAGAATTCACACAGTATCTGTCCAAAATAGATTTCAACTTTGCAACATTATCTCTATCAACGTGCATTAAAATTAACAAGTTGTCTGCAAACAAGAGATGGGACACTACCGGTGCATCCCGACAGACCTTGATTCCTTCCAATTCTCCCCTCTCCTCAGCTCCCTTAATCATACATGATAAACCCTCTGCCACAATCAGAAATACGTAGGAGGATAGAGGGTCCCCCTGCCTCAGCCCTTCGTAGGCGTGAAAAAATCTGTTTGCATCGAGTTGAACCTTACATTATATCGGACAGATGACACACATGCCAGAATCAAATTCACCCATCTCTCAAAACCAAGCTTCAACATCATTTTTTCTCGAAAGCACCATTCAACTCTATCATAGATTTTATGCATATCTAATTTGACAGCACGGATCCCCGACTTTCCCTTCTTCCTGTTTATAGCATGAATACATTCATATGCTAGCAAAATGTTATATGTTATTTGCCTACAAGGAACAAAGGCACTCTGATGATCACTTATAATCTCGGGCATGATTACTTTCGGTCTATTCGCCAACATTTTTTTTATAACTTTATAGAAAACATTACATAGGATTATGGGACGGAATTGAGATACCTTGTCAAGATTCTCCATCTTCGGGATCATCACGATCGTGGTGTCATTCCATCCCTCTAGAATGAACGCTGAATTTACCGCTTGTAGAACTTCCGAGATCAGATCGTCCCCCAAACATAGACAAAAATCTCATAAAAAACTGCATGTAGCCTGTCTGGTCCGGGCACTTTTAGATCACCAATGCCGATGAGCGCCTTTTTCACTTCTTCTGCTGAAAACGGAGCCATCAACGCAACTTTCCTGTGTACATCGGTCAGAACTGACATATCTACCTCAGCAACCTGAGATGTGAATAGATGGCTGAAGTAGTCCTTCACCATGCTACACATCACCCCTTTGTTTTCCTATCTTACCCCGTGGTTATCAACAAGGCTTTTAATTGTGTTCTTCTTCTTTCGGCTAGAGGCAAATTTATGAAAAAAATTGTGTTGTAATCCCCATGTTTTAGCCAATTGGCTCTAGCCCTTTGTACCCAAATAATTTCCTCCTGTTCCAATGACAATTCAATCCGCAACAGGAGCTCCTTCTGTACACCTAAATTTTCATCAGTTAGTTCACCTCTTCTTAAATTATCTGTTCTAGCTCCTTTTTGATTTTCCTCAATCGTATTGCAGGTCACTCCAATGTTTCCTTGTCCCAGACATGTAGATCCTCTTGTACCTAGTTTGCTTTCTGCATAAATAAGGTCGCTTCTCCTCCTTTCCTGGCCCTCAACCATGCCGCTTTAATAATCTCCTCCACCGTTTCTTCCTTAAGCCACCACGCCTCAAATCTTTTCTTTCCCTTTCTCGCTCTCTCATGCAGACCCCCTAGATAGTCTGTATCCAATACCAGTGGCCGGTGGTTAGATTTAGTCATCTCACCATTGACCACCTAAACTAGTCGCTGAATCGGAAAGACCCCCGAACTACAATACCAGACAGCGTATATACTTAGGCCAATTGCATTACTGCCCTTGGTTTCAAATCTAACTGCATGTTTACCCCTGTTTTTTTTTTAATTTGCAGATTTGCCCCTGTTTTTTGAATCTAAAGCTTCCACTTGCCCCTATTCCACGGAGCTTCCACTTTTAAAACCAGATAAAGTACCCCCTCGACCGTTTCAAAGTGGTTTCCTGGATGGTTTTGCTGACGTGAGTTGGTTTTTGAACTATTCAATTTTCAAATTCCCAAAATTTTACAAGTTAATTTTGAAAGTGGACATTTAAACCTGTCTTTAAAACATATTTTGAAGTATCACTTTTGAACTCTATCTTTAAATGATACTTTTAAAATTATTTTAAATCAAATTTTGATAGTCAAAACATAGTATTTTGAAACCTTTTTTAATCTTAAATTTTGGACATATTATGAGTTTATCTTCATAATATATTTTGAACTATTTAAATAAAATTCTAGGAAAAGATTTTTTGACTAGGCCATTGTGGCGGAACCTCCTAAGAAATCGGGCTCACGTGCACCTATCATTGTCTTACCAGACCTCAGATAGCGTTCACGAGTTCCCAACAACTCAACAGGTCTGTCGGGTGTCCTCGGGAAACCCGAATCATCCACGATTCTCTTTTCAAAAAGGATCCCAATCACAGACATTGCAGATTACAACAGTTTATTCAAATATATACATCAGAGTAAAGATAGCGGAAGTCTTAAGATAATATAGTTTACAAACCAGTTGTTTTCAAACTTACAATACCATAAGTGTCATACAACCATAGTAGCGGGATAATATTACATTAACTTTATTTATCATACAAACTAGTGCCTTGTCCAAAGGCCATTCATCACTCCTCATCGTCATTGACTTCAAACACAGACATACAGCAGGGACCAATACAAGCCTACGCATGCGACTCACCTGCAACAAGGGTTAACAAACCCTGAGTACAAAGGTACTCAACAAGACTAACCCGATGTAACAGGGGTTGAAAGACTTTAAAGATGTAGGTGTTGGAACAAGGTAAGAATGTAGCAAGATTCAAAGTTCTTTGCCAAAAGCTTACTATTCTTATCCTATTTTTAAGTTTTACCCCTAAGTCCTTTTAGTTCATTATCTCAACTAAATGTACATTTCCCATATTCCATTCCTTCTCATTCCATTTTTTATCATATTTTAGTAATTCACCAGTCCTGCATTGCTTCTATAATGAATCGAGTCTCCATATCCGCGGAGCACCGGCAATTCAAATTGATTCAAGTCCCAGCTAGGGATTCCATATCACACGACATATGTAGAACTTAATCTTGCATATATCAACCTCGCTACCGGATCCTCCTATACTAAGCCGCCTCCATGCCACTCGAGAGCACAGCACACCTCAAATCTGGCCACATTCCAGCCACGAGGGTACACGCTACTCGCGCCATCTCTCCACTCCCAGTGCGTGGGCATTCGTCTTAGTATCGAATTAGCCAAAGTAGGCTTACCGGAGTATGTGACCAGTACTACAAAGTGTCTCGTTCAGAAAATCAAAAATGAGTGGCCTTTAAGCGACATAGTTGGCAACATTACCCAACATTCAAGATAAGTCACCCGACTAGTCTCTAGTTCATTCTACCTTCTTTCTTTCTTTGGCCAATATGCCATCTTTGATTGTATCAAAACTTTTACTTTGAAATCCTACCATAAAGCATACTAAGCATTCTACGCCTTTGTAAATGAAAACATCTTCAAGGATGGTAAACAATTATCAAGGTAGGTAATGCATCAAGTAGGTAACATTTGAATTAATCAACTTAATGCAATAAGTAACATAGGTGATAAACTTTTCAAAGTAAGCAAGGTAAGGGTTTAATGCATAAACCGGGGCTTGCCTTCGTTGACGATCTCAGGTTCCGGATCAGTACCACAATTATCGAATCCCGTGACAACCAGGGATTCTTTCAGAACTTGCTCAACTAGAATCGTTTCACTCTTGGGTTCTACATGAAATGATAACATATGCTTTAACATGATGATAATGTAAACATGATGCGTTCACGGTACATGAAATGTAAAAACACCCCGAATATGATTTTTCTTCATGGTACAGTTGCAAGCCAATAAAACCAACTTGCAATTCTATCGTCAAGAACCACACATGTGACTTGACCAAATAGATCCTGAAACCCTACTAGTCACAAAACATGATTAAAACAAGACCAAACACTAATCAAACACTTAGGGTTTGCTTTTATTTATTTTTGAATTAATTTGAAAATAAGCCCAAAAATGAACTTGTTCCAAATGACTTCAAAATTTTATGTAAGCTTCCTCATGACAAATTAGTGTACCAAAACAAATTTCATAATTTTTGGAATTATACAGTGGCCTACAAAAATCATGGAAATTGCATTTATCAATTAATGGACTGAATATTTGAACATTACAAATTTATTCAAATTTCAAGTTTCAAATTTTTGAACCATACTAGAACATGTACAGAAGCTACACAAAAAATTTCAGAATTTTTGGAGCTATGATTATTTTCCTACAAATTTCCAAAGATTCAGCACTATTCAAAATCAGAAAATATCAAAATACACTATTCTCTCTCTCTCTAACTCACTGACAGCCGGTCCCCACCTGTCATCCCCAACCTCAGGCATTGACCGTGGCATCGACGGCGCTGACCGGCGCTAACTCGCCGACGGTGAGCTCAATAGCGATGGCCAAAGTACCAACATGTTCACCAAAGCTAGGCGCATCGATCTATGGCACTACAGAGGTTGATTACGACACGGAACAAGGCTGACACCGGCCATTGCGGACACGGTGGCACGGCAACGTTACATCGGCGAAACATGGCCAGTAACGGTGAAACAGAGAGTTCAGGAGGCATCAGTGGCTCACCCCGATCATGTTGAAGCAACAAGCGAGACCGGAGAAGCTATGGTGACGCGTTTCAATGGTGACCGGGATCACGGCAGAGCGGACCTCGTCGACGACAGCGTTCCGGTGACTACAGTGGGCAAAACAAGCAAGCAAGAGTGGAATAAGCACTACAGCATCAAGACAAAGCTGTAGAGTCAACAAACAAGGGCAACGACTCACCGGATGAGGCTGGCCACGGTGAGTCGGAGTTTCCGTTGAGGTCACCGGCCGCGAGGAAGATGAATAGGGACAGCGAGCTCTCGGCGAAATCAAGTGGTAGCAACAGCTTGGTCGGATGTGCAAGGAGCAAGTGGAACTAGAACATGGCTTTTCCAGGGCTAACTTGCGCTGAGGAGACGAGAGAAGCTCGCCGGAGTTGAGACGGCGGCGTCGGGAAAGCAGAGGGAAGGAAGAAAAAACCAACGACGTCGTCTGGGTCTTATAGCTCGGCCAGGAGCGCACGGACTCGACACGCAGCGTGCTCCCTACGCCAGCGTGAAGCCAAGGGCGGTCGTAGGCGCGCCTGGAAGGCCAGAGAAAGGACGCCGGCGGTGAGGCGGTGGCGTCCTATGGTTATCCTGATTTTTGAAGTATTTACAGATTTGCCACTACATCTATTTTTCAAATTACTCACAAATTTTCTAAAGAAGTTGAAAATCTCCAAAAATGAAAGTTGCTCAACTTTTCAAAATCTACTACTTTGCTTCAAGGAACATTTTGAAATTCTACCTCCATTTTGAAATTTGAATTTGGGGTGCATTTGAGTATTTGAGTCATTTCAAAATTACTCCAAATTTTATATGTAAACTTTAAAAACTTTGAATAACAAAGTTGATCCTTATAAAATAATATTCAACTTTGCTTTTTGCCTCAACCCCAAATTCCAAATGGATTTTGAATTAGACAAAAGGGGCAAAAAGGACTTTTATGATTTGAATTTGAATTCAAATTTGATTTGTTTTCCTTTTACTTTAACTTTGATTTTTGACCAGTAACATGGCCCATTAGGGTTATTTGAGTCAAATGACACATGACCTCACATGATCACATGAAATATGACCCTTGTGGTCATGATCTTTATTTAGGGTTTTGAATTACATCACATGAAATAACAACATTATGAAATAAAGCTTATTTAGTGAATACATTCAAAATTTTCTACTTTATGAATGCTTTGCAATGCATATGATGACATGTCAAGTTTTAGTGCTAGGTCAAAACACCAGAGGTGTTACAACTCTTTCCCCTTAAAGAAATCTCGTCCCGAGATTTAAAACCTAGAGCTAAGTAATGGAAAAGGAAATGTGTCAAGCTAACACATTATAACTTTATTCAAAAGGCTAGTGAGGGGGCTTTCCATTCTGTTGACAAACAAGACAAGTTACAATATAGACAAGGTATTGCAACTAGATAGAAGCGAAGAAGTCAGGAAAGTTTTCTTCTAAGTAATCCTCGGACTCCCAAGTAGCTTCATCCTCAGTGTGTTGGTTCCATTGTACTTTGTAGAACTTGATTGTACGCCTTCGAGTGACTCGATCTTTCTGATCTAAGACTCTAATGGGGTACTCGGCATAAGTCAAATTAGGTTCTAGTTCTACATTATCAAAGTCAATCACTTGGTCAGGTACTTGAAGACACTTCTTTAATTGAGATACATGGAAGATATCATGCACAGCTGACATGTGATCTGGTAGCTTGACGCGATAGGCGACCGGTCCACATCGTTGTTGGATTTGAAAAGGACCGACATAACGGGGTGCCAACTTTCCCCAAATCCCAAAATGATGAACTCCTTTCATCGGTGATACCTTGAGGTAGACATGATCTCCCACTTTGAACTCTAGCGATCGTCTCCTCTTATCAGCATAGCTTTTCTGTCTGGATTGAGCTACCTTCATATTGGCTTATATGAGCTTAACTTTCTCTTTAGCTTCCTTGACCACATCCGGCCCAAAGAACCAACGTTCTCCAGCTTCTAACCAATTTAAAGGTGTCTGGCATCTACGGCCATACAATGCTTCGAATGGTGCCATTTTAATGCTCTCTTGATGGCTATTGTTATATGAGAATTCAGCTAAAGAAAGGCATTCATCCCATTTAGCACCATAGGAAAGGACACATGCTCTTAGGATATCTTCAAGAATTTGATTTACCCTCTCAGTCTGTCCATCTGTTTGCGGATGATAAATAGAACTACGGATAAGTTTAGTTCCCAAAGACTCATGTAGACTTTTCCAAAACTTGGATATGACCAATGACCCTCTGTTAGAGACAATGGTCTTGGGTGCCCCATGCAGACTGAAGATTCTATCAAGATAAAGCTTTGCATACTGTTCCGCTCGATATTTATCTCTAACTGGTAAGAAATGAGCTATCTTGGTTAGGCAATCAACATAACCCATATTGAATTGTAGCCTGCAGATGTCCTGGGCAATCCCATGATGAAGTCCATACAAATATCTTCCCACTTCCAGGATGGAACTGGTAATGAATGTAATGGACCTGCAGTCTTCATATGAACCGCTTTGACTCTCTGACAAATATCACACTTGGCCACATATTGAGCTATTTCTATTTTCATTTTGGTCCACCAATATCTCTTTCTTAGATCATGATACATTTTATTGCTACCCGGATGAATGGAGTATCTTGTAGAATGAGCTTCTTCAAGAATCTGCTTTTGCAGCTCCGGATTTTTGGGTACTACCAATCTATCCTTGAACCATACGACATCTGATTCATCAATCTTGAAACATGTTGGTCTTCCAGATCTGACTTTATCCTTAATATGGGCTATGCCCTTACTTTTCTATTGAGCAGCAATGATCTGATCTTTGATAGTGGACTCAATTGCAATATTGGACAGGGAACCTTGTTCTATGATTTGTAAATTCATATGCTCCATCTCTTGACACAATGTTCATTGCATAGGTTCTACAATCAGACAATGACAATGACTCTTGCAACTCAGGGCATCGGCGACCACATTAGCCTTGCCCAGATGATAATGCACTTCTAAGTCATAATCTTTGATAAGTTCTAACCATCTTCTTTGCCTCATATTCAACTCTGACTGAGTGAAGATGTATTTCAAACTTTTGTGATCCGTATAGATATAACAGATATTGCCCAATAAATAATGTCGCCAAATCTTGAGTGCATGAACAACAACGGCTAATTCAAGATCATGGGTGGGATAATGTTCTTCATGCTTCTTGAGTTGTCTAGAAGCGTATGCTATGACTCTGCCTTCTTGCATCAGAACATAGCCAATACCAATTCCAGATGCATCACAATAGATATCAAATGGCCTCTTGATATCAGGTTGTGCTAATACTGGTGTAGTTGTTAGCAATTTCTTCAATGTCTGAAAGGCCTTCTCATATTCTATTGACCATACAAACTTAGTTTGATTTTTCAGCAGTCCAGTAATTGGCTTTGTAATTCTGGAGAAGTCAGGGATGAACCGACGATAATACCCTACCAACCCCAGAAAACTACGAACTTGATGAACAGTGGTAGGTGCTTTCCAGTTAAGGACTTCTTCTACCTTGCTCGGATCAACAGTTATTCCACCAGCAGATAGCACATGACCCAGAAATTATACTTCCTCCAACCAAAATGCACATTTACTGAATTTGGCATATAGCTGGTGATCTCTTAATCTTTGTAGAACAATACGAAGATGTTCCGCATGTTCCTCTTTGCTTTTAGAATAGATAAGAATGTCATCGATGAACACCACTACAAACTTATCCAACTCGGGCATGAAAACTGAGTTCATCAGGTACATGAAATGAGTCGGGGCATTAGTCAGCCCAAAAGACATGACTAGATACTCATATAGACCATATTGGGTAGTAAACGCTGTCTTCGGCACATCTTCTCGTCTGATCTTAATCTAGTGATAGCCTGATCTCAAGTCTATCTTCGAGAACACCTTAGCTCCCGCAAGTTGATCAAAAAGCAAATCAATTCGAGGTAAGGGGTATTTGTTCTTTATGGTGACTTCATTTAATGGCCGATAGTCAACACATAACCTTAAGGTTTGGTCCTTCTTCACGAAGATAGTAGGGCATTCCCAAGGTGATGAACTGGGTTGAATGAAACCCTTGTCTAACAACTCTTGTAGTTGCATTTTTAGTTTTGCTAGTTCTTTGGGTGGCATCCTATACGCTCTTCTGAACACTGGTGTTGTTCCTGGTTTTAGATCAATTCTAAACTCTACATCTCGGTCTGGTGGCAGACCAGGCAGATCATCGGGAAAGACATCCATAAACTCACATACCACTGAAATTTTCTCGGCTTCTTCAACGATAGTTGCACATACTATTTCCACTGTACTCTTAGGAAAGGGAAGTTGGATGAAAAGTTGGGTTTTGCTGTTAGGTGCATTTACCCTTATGGTTCTACGCAGGACATCTATGATAGCCCCGTGTTGAGTTAACCAGTTCATGCTAAGGATCACATCTATATCTTGATCCTTTAATATCAGCATATTGATAGGGAACTCATAACCTCCCAAATCAATAGGTACATGCTGAACTACCTCCCTTGTACAGATTCATCCCACGGGCGACTGTATATGATATGGTTCTTTTATTTCCCCAATAGCTATCCCATGCTTCACAACAAAAGTACGATTGATGAATGTATGGGATGCATCAGAATCAAATAAGGTAATTGCAGGATGCTTAGCAATGGGAAACATACCCATCATTACTGGTTCTCCTTCTGGAATAGATTCCACCTAAGTATAGAAGACCCTTCCAGTTTTCTTCTTAGCCTGACCCTTCTAACTATTCTGAGCATTGCCCTTGTACTGATTCTGAGCTTGAGTAACAAGGGCTTTGGGTGCATCAGGATTGTTCTTCCTGGGATACGGACATTCTCGGGAAAAGTGTTTGGGTTTACCACAATTATAACATGGATAATTGTGATTCTGGGGAGTAGCATTGCGGTTTGCATTATTTGTATTATTTTGCTGCTGCGGTGCTTAATGAGGATAAGGCATATTAGTTGCAGGGCGAATAAAGATTTGCTGCCTGCCTTGGCCTTGTTGTGGGCGGAATGGTGCACGGCCATGATTCTAAGGATGGTAGACTATCTTTTGACGCTTTCCACCCAACGATCCGGAAGCAGATATTTTGTTTTTCTTTGCCTCCTTGTGTCGGCGGTAATTCTCCTCTGAAGCGATAGCAATGTTGATTGTCTCATGATAAGTTGCGTTACCACAAGTTGCCATCATGGTCTGAAGTTTAGTGTTCAGGCCTCTAAGAAAATGATTCTTCTTCTTCCTGTCAGCATTCACATACTCAATAGCATACTACGATAGGTGATTGAAGCGCCCAACATAGTGCATCACCGGGTGCTCCCCTTGGTTAAGAGCCAAGGACTCTTCTAACTTCATGGACATCACACCGTTTAGAATATAGTGTGCCCTGAAGGCATCCTTGAACTCCCTCTAGGTGATTTGGTGACCAACAGGTTGTACTGCTACCAAATTTGCCCACCAGGCACCAGCAGCTCCTCGGAGTTGCTGTGCCGCAAACCTTGGTTTCTGAACCTCGGTACAGTAAATCAGCTCAAACTTTTGCTCTTTTGTCCTAAGCCAATCATCAGCTTCTAAAGGCTCTTCTACCTTAGAGAACATAGGCGGATGTGTGTCAGTGAAATCAACATAGGTTGACTCATCATTTCCATTATTACGATGGCCACGATTAGGGTATGGTGCCTATTGGTTCTGCGCCAATTCCCTTAACAACCTAGCATTCTCTGCTGTTGCATTGACGAGTGTGGCTATGGCATCTGCCATAGTCGAAGGCATTGGTGGAGGATTTGGGCACTCATCATCATCATGCAAGCCACTAGCACCAGTTCGGGTGATAGGACGAGGCATTTGTTAGAGAAACACATTTACTTACATTATTCTTTATTGAAAGCATTTAAAAGGTTTCATGCTACAAAGGGTTACTTATTTAAATTACATGTCTTGTATCCCACAAGACAACCCTGGTTTACTAGGAAAGCAGTAAAGGAATTATTACTACTCTGAGCTCTCAGTCTTTGGCATCCGTGCCCATATTGGATGAAACCTCATCTTCATCTGAGAAGTACACTAACTCCTCAAGATCCTCCTCTACTTCATTCTTGACTTCTCCTAGATCTACAATCATTTCTTCATCTATAACTTCACCATCCCCATGAGGAGGATGAAGTTGAGCATACAGCATGTGGACATTCTCATGAAGAATGGCATTGTCCATCTCTAGGTCTTCTACGTAGAACTCCAACTCATGGATGCGTTCATTGGCCGCATCCTCTCATATCCAGGCTTCATTCCGCAGCTCCATGGTCATGGTGATACCCCTTTGCATTTTCGCCAGCTCCTCTTGATCTTTGGCATGAGCTTGATGAAGAGTGTTGAGCTCCTTGGTCAGGTGCTATGGCAGAACCTTCTAAGAAATTGGGCCCACGTGCACCTATCATTGTCTTACTAGACCTCAGATAGCGTTCACGAGTTTCCAACAACTCAACAGGTCTGTCGGGTGTCCTCGGGAAACCCGAATCATCCACGATTCCCTTTTCAAACAGGATCCCAATCACAGACATTGCAGATTACAATAGTTTATCCAAATATATACATCAGAGTAAAGATAGCGGAAGTCTTAAGATAACATAGTTTACAAACCAGTTGTTTTCAAACTTACAATACCATAAGTGTCATACAACCATAGTAGCGGGATAATATTACATTAACTTTATTTATCATACAAACTAGTGCCTTATCCAAAGGCCATTCATCACTCCTCATCGTCATTGACTTCAAACACAGACATGCAGCAGGGACCAAAACAAGCCTACGCATGCGACTCACCTGCAACAAGGGTTAACAAACCCTGAGTACAAAGGTACTCAACAAGACTAACTCGACATAACAGGGGTTGAAAGACTTTAAAGATGTAGGTGTTGGGACAAGGTAAGGATGTAGCAAGATTTAAAGTTCTTTGCCAAAAGCTTACTATTCTTATCCTATTTTCAAGTTTTACCCCTAAGTCCTTTTAGTTCATTATCTCAACTAAATGTACATTTCCCATATTCCATTCCTTCTCATTCCATTCTTTTCTCATATTTTAGTAATTCACCAGTCCTGCATTGCTTCTATAATGAATCAAGTCTCCATATCCGTGGAGCACTGGCAATTCGAATTGATTCAAGTCCTAGCTGGGGATTCCTTATCACACGACATATGTAGAACTTAACCTTGCATATATCAACCTCGCTACCGGATCCTCCTATACTAAGCCGTCTCGATGCCACCCGAGAGCACAGCACACCTCAAATCTGGCCACATTCCAGCCACGAGGGTACACGCTACTCCTGCCATATGTCCACTCCCAGTGCGTGGGCATTCGTCTTAGTATTGGATTAGCTGAAGTAGGCTTACCGGAGTATGTGACCAGTACTACAAAGTGTCTCGTTCAGAAGATCCACAATGAGTGGCCTTTAAGCGACATAGTCGGCAATATTACCCAACATTCAAGATAAGTCACCCGACTAGTCTCTAGTTCATTCTACCTTCTTTCTTTCTTTGGCCAGTATGCTATCTTTGATTGTATCAAAACTTTTACTTTGAAATCCTACCATAAAGCATACTAAGCATTCTACGCCTTTGTAAATGAAAACATCTTCAAGGATGGTAAACAATTATCAAGGTAGGTAATGCATCAAGTAGGTAACATTTGAATTAATCAACTTAATGCAATAAGTAATATATGTCATAAACTTTTCAAAGTAAGCAAGGTAAGGGTTTAATGCATAAACTGGGGCTTGCCTTCGTTGACGATCTTAGGTTTCGGATCAGTACCACAATTATCGAATCCCGTGACAACCGGGGATTCTTCCAAAACTTGCTCAACTAGAATCGTTTCACTCTCGGGTTCTACATGAAATGATAACATATTCTTTAACATGATGATAATGTAAACATGATGCTTTCACAGTACATGAAATGTAAAAACACCCCGAATACGATTTTCCTTCATGGTACAGTTGCAAGCCAACAAAACCAACTTGCAATTCTATCGTCAAGAACAACACATGTGACTTGACCAAACTGATCTTGAAACCCTACTTGTCACAAAACATGATTAAAACAAGACCAAACACTAATCAAACACTTAGGGTTTGCTTTTATTTATTTTTGAATTAATTTGGAAATAAGCCCAAAAATGAACTTGTTCCAAATGAGTTCAAAATTTTATGTAAGCTTCCTTATGACAAATTAGTGTACCAAAACAAATTTCATAATTTTTGGAATTATATAGTGGCCTACAAAAATCATGGAAATTGCATTTATCAATTAATGGACTGAATATTTGAACATTAAACATTTATTCAAATTTCAAGTTTCAAAATTTTTAACCATACTAGAACATGTACAGAAGCTACACAAAAAATTTCTCAGTTTTTGGAGCTATGATTATTTTCCTATAAATTTTCAAAGATTTAGCACTATTCAAAATAAGAAAAATATCAAAATGCACTATTCTCTCTCTCTCTCTCACTGACAGCCGGTCCCCACCTGTCATGCCCAACCTCGGGCATTGACCGTGGCATCGACGGCGCTGACCGGCGCTAACTCGCCGACGGTGAGCTCAATAGCGACGGCCAAAGTACCAACATGTTCACCAAAGCTAGGCGCATCGATCTATGGCACTACAGAGGTTGATTACGACACGGAACAAGGCTGACACCGGCCATGGCGGACGCGGTGGCACGATAACATTACGCTGGCGAAACACGGCCGGTAATGGTGAAATAGAGAGTTCAGGAAGCATCAGTGGCTCACCCCGATCGTGTTGAAGTAACAAGCAAGACTAGAGAAGCTATGGTGACGCGTTTCGACGGTGACCGGGATCACGGCGGAGCGGACCTCGTCGGCGACAGTGTTCCGGTGACTGCAGTGGGCAAAATAAGCAAGCAAGAGTGGAATAAGCACTACAGCATCGAGATGAAGCCATAGAGTCAACAAACAAGGGCAACGGCTCACCGGATGAGGCTGGCCACGGTGAGTCGGAGTTTCTGTTGAGGTCGTCGACCGCGAGGAAGATGAACGGGGACAGCGAGCTCTCGGCGAAATCAAGCGGCAGCAACAGCTCGATCAGATGCGCAAGGAGCAGGCGAAACTAGAACATGGCTTTTCCGGGTCTAACTTGCACTGAGGAGACGAGAGAAGCTCGCTGGAGTTGAGACGACGGCGGCGGGAAAGTAGAGGGAAGGAAGAAAAAACCAACGACGTCGTCTGGGTCTTATAGCTCGGCCAGGAGCGCGCGGACTCGACACGCAGTGTGCTCCCTATGCCAGCGCGAAGCCAAGGGCGGTCGCATGTGCGCCTAGAAGGCCGGAGAAAGGACGCCGGCGGTGAGGCGGTGGCGTCCTGTGGTTATCCTGATTTTTGAAGTATTTACAGATTTGCCACTACGTCTATTTTTCAAATTACTCACAAATTTTCTAAAGAAGTTGAAAATCTCCAAAAATAAAAGTTGCTCAACTTTTCAAACTCTACAACTTTGCTTCAAGGAACATTTTCAAATTCTACCTCCATTTTGAAATTTGAATTTGGGGTGCATTTGAGTATTTGAATCATTTCAAAATTACTCCAAATTTTATATGTAAACTTTAAAACTTTGAATAACAAAGTTGATCCTTATAAAATAATCTTCAACTTTGCTTTTTGCCTCAACCCCAAATTCCAAATGGATTTTGAATTAGACAAAAGGGGCAAAAAGGACTTTTATGATTTGAATTTGAATTCAAATTTGATTTGTTTTCCTTTTACTTTAACTTTGATTTTTGACCAGTAACATGGCCCATTAGGGTTATTTGAGTCAAGTGACACATGACCTCACATGATCACATGAAATTTGACCCTTGTGGTGATGATCTTTATTTAGGGTTTTGAATTACATCACATGAAATAACAACATTATGAAATAAAGCTTATTTAGTGAATGCATTCAAAATTTTCTACTTTATGAATGCTTTGCAATGCATATGATGACATGTCAAGTTTTAGTGCTAGGTCAAAACACCAGAGGTGTTACAGCCATCGTGATTTAAATTGAGGTGAGATTAGAAAAAATGTAAAGGAATAGAAACATAGGTCATGTGTCACACCCCAAAATTTTTGATTTCGGGATGTGAATTGACAACTGTAGATAAAATAGAGGATTTAATGATTTTTATGAAATTTGCCCATGATTTATTAGTTTATTACCAGCTTAAGTAAAAATGATTTTATAAAAGTTTTTCCAAATTAACTTTTCTAAAGTATGTTTGTTGCATTCATATTGGTTGCATCTTGTGCTTTATGAGTGTTCAAAATGTTTTTTACATGCATTTATGAATCTGCCAATCTTCATCAAGCATTTTCTAGATCTTTTGGACCCATCTCCCATTTTTCATAGTGAAGAATCCAATTTTTAGATGTTCTATATAATTCCTTTTCATGAGCTCCATATCTTTTATTTGAGTTTCTATTATTGTTTCAATCTATCTCTAGGATTTTATTCCAAATTTAGATGGTTTTGGAGTATTTTTTATGTCGTAAATACTACTTCTAGAGTTTTTCGAAATTATTTTTGTGACAACACGATCATGGCGTGGTCATCTTCTTCATCGTCATAAGCATCATATCCATTTTAATTTCAATTTAGAAAACTGCATGTGCACTAAATTGAATTTTTTGGGCTCTGTCATGTCCTAGCAGACCATCCACGAGAACATGGCAATAGACTTGGTAGTTTTCACCAGTTTAGTGTCCCCGCGGGCCATCGGGTGCTCTCCCGAACCGTTCACCAAATCATTTCATGCATAACAGTGAGTTGTCCTCACCTTGGCACTCTTGGCCCCACATGTCAGTACACATACACCTATCCTCTTTGCATGAAATGAGAACCTTCAGTAGCACCCTTTCACTCGCTCACTCTCTCACACTCTGATCTCCCCACTCTCTCTAGTTCATCTCTCTCGCTCTCTCTAGCTTCCACCAAGAGCACAAGGAGGAGAAGGTGAGGGACTAAGGGTCATCCATATATAATAAGAAGACCACAGAGATCAACCCTAAGGATCCACAAGTTGCTAGGGATAGAAGACAGAGGAGCTCTCTCTCCCTAGCAAGGAGCCAAGAGGAAATTTCAAGAAGAAGAAGGCCCAAGGGGAACGAGAGGTGGGTCAAGCTTCTTCCACTCATCTAGCTAGAAGCTTAGCAACATCTCCTACTCCCTTGGGTAAGATGATTTCTAGCCCAAACCCTTAGTTGCACTTTGGATCAAATGGTATTGCTCATCACCTAGAAAATAACTCCCATACACCTCTTGTTGATTAGATGCAATACAGCTAGATTCCCTTAGCTAGATGTGATCTATGGAACCTAGGAACACCCCACAAAAATAGTTTACACATGCACCAACCATAGGAAGAGATTTCATTTTTGAGATCTCAAAACACATGCTCTGTGTTCCAACGGACCATCTGCGAGATCACTAGACCGTCCTCTACAACACCACTGAGTATAAACACTTAGTCTCCACCATCAATATTCCCACGGATCATCTAGGAGAAAATCGAACTAACCATTAGAAATAATAAATATTCAACCTGATGGTACCCCTTTTGGGTCTTGCACTCATGGGTCGTTCGCGCTCCGACAAACCATCCAAATGTCAATTTTTATTAAATAAATAATCATAAGGGGCCTCCAAATGTCAATTGATTAAATAAATATTAAGTATGTATTAAGGAACTCATGAGTATTTTGTTATATTGCTATATTTCTAGAATTCATGTATACATTCTTAAGTCTTTCTAACTTCATAGTGAAAACATTTCTCACAGTGAATGAATCTAAAAAACATAAACATGTTGCCAACTAAGAATATAAAACACCAATGGACAATGGAGGTTGGATAGCTCACTGAAAGTGGAAGAAGAGGATGTGGGCAACGGCACTCCTAGGGCGATGATGGCGCATCATGGATAGGCTAAAGATGGCACATGGCTGCTCATGATGACGGCTATGGTCCATGGCGAACAAGGATAGCGCCCACACTCTAGGTCCAGGGATGAGGGAGGCATGAGGGTGATGTCAGATGGTGTTATGGTCAGGGTTAGGGTCGGAGCTGATGGTGGTGCTCTTAGGGCTCCTGTGGTCAGCATGGATGTAAATGGTGGCACTAGGGAGACCGGCTAGAGGGTGGAGAATAGAAATTTCCAATACATAGTGAAAGAACATCGCTGCTGGTTAACATCTTAACCTAATAATGATGCTCTAGTATCACAGCTAGTTGAAAACCTCACTTGGTAGTGATAACCTATATACTGCTAGGTTAGTGATGCACTTGTATCATTACCGAGTTTTGTTTTGACCCGGCAATGATATATGGTCCAAGCTTTTATTTCTCTTGATGTGTATTTGGTTTGACCAGTGCTCGGCCCATTCATTCCCACTCTCCTATCCTTGTCTCCCTTTTCATAGCTAGTTTTAAGGGATGTGTCCTTGCCATATAGATGTCATCCCCTTCCTAGTCCTTAGCCTCGCACGGAGTTCATCAGCAACTAAGGCCAGAGCTCCCACTCATTACGTGCAACAGGTTTAAGAAGCACATTGTGTTGGAGTCCAGGTTAAGAAACAAGGTCCCAACTATGGCCACATCATCTACAAGTGTCCAGATCGCAATGTTGGGTCTTGTTGCCATGTTTATTATGATTTCATGATATTTTTTGATGATTTTGATTCGAAGTTCATGATTTGGTGTTCTAATTTTAGTAGGATGGTAGTGGATGCGAAGACTGGTATGGGGAGGAAGAATATGTTCAGTTGCTGAAAAAATTGGTATAGGAGGATGATGAGAGTGCACCCGATGTGCATGAAGAGGTGAATCAGAAGAAGCCCATCAATGAAGAACCACCAAAGAATTTGTTTCTTTTTCTAGAAATTGGAGGCAAAATTCTTGTTTTGTTGAAGTGTATTGTAGATCTAATTTGTTTAGTGCTATTTGTGATTGTCTACATTGTATCGGAGCTCTAAATGTTCTGTTATGTATTGTGTATCCATTCAAGTTTGTAGCTAGAATTATTCAAAATTCAAAATAATTCTAAAAATTATGAAAAACTCTGATGCAATTTGTAAACTGGCAATGATGCGAGCCCCACAAAAATTAATTTAAACTATAGAAAATAGGAAATCATTTGAAGTTTACAAACACAGTACAAAGACTACAAACATATACCATTTTACCAACTAGGTCAATGTTACAATCGAAGTCTATAAACATATTACAATATGACCACCTCACAAACATTCTTGTAGCACCCAAGCGGGGTCTTATGTTGAATATTTTATGGGTTTAGGCACATATTTTATTTAATAAAACAATTAATTCTAGGCCCATATTAAATGCTATGGTACAATATAGTTTTATCCCGTATGCGATTTTGACTGATTGTGGACTCAACTTAAATAGGCTACACACTTGTGCACCTATAGAGAAGTTGAAAGAGGCCAAAGTCTTGCCACGCGTGCACACCGCCACCGCCGCTGAGCTGAGGCAATGCAATGCGTGCTTGACGTGTCGTGTTGTGTCATGCACGAGCACGGGTGTGGGTTGGTTTTGCCACTTGGGTTGGCTAAGGAAGAGGAAGAGTATAGGCGCTAATGTGGAGGAGTTACTTACAAATCAGTTATCATCCACTATGGTGGTGATTACTCATAATCATTTCGACTCATCGTCTCCCTGATCACTCTAGCATTACCTTCCCTCCCATGTCCCTGTTGCCTCACGCGCCATAGCAATCCATCCTCCTAGTCGAGTTGTACTCGAGTACTCCCTGTCCCATCCTCTGCGCGCACGGTGCTTTGGGGGAGTAGGCCTCCAGAACCACCGTTCACATCAGGACACCTGCTCGGGTGTGTGTGGGCGATCAGGATTTTCAGGAGCGTCTCCATGACTGCTCACCATTTTTGTCTTCATCGAAACATCTTCATCTCTTTCCTAGTTTTTCCTTGGATTGGCAGTCTACTTCTCGGTGGACGTTCTAGGGATGGCACTATTTACATCTTCCTACAACAACTGTGGTCCGCAACTTCGAGCAACTCACCATGAGTGGGTCTAGAGCCACTGATGCCTTAAGCATGGGTCCCTTCATAGGGTACATCTCTATTTTCAAATTGGTTAAGTTCAATCTCTTTTCCACCATGATCAGTATGATGTTCATCAATATATTTGCTACTAATTTGAGTTGTAGTAAAATCACACACGTGCACATATTTGTCATCACAAATTTGTTAATATTTTTCTAGATTAATTTTTACATGAAATTGCCTAAATTCCTAACAATCCAAAAACTTGATATTAGGTAATTTTCTGTTAGTGGTTTTGCTGCTGCTTTGAAGCCAAATGATTTTGATGGAACAAATTACAAGACATGGTGTGCTAAGATGGTGCTGTGGCTTACTGCTATGAACTGCTATCACACTGCACAGGCGAAACCTACACAATTTACTCCTAAGGAGGAGGAAAAGTTAAAGCTAGCCGATAACCTATTTTGAGGCGCCATGATTAGTGCACTTCATAGCAAGTATGAGGATAGCTACCTTCGTTACACGTCATGCAAAGAATTATGGGATGCGCTTGATGCTAAGTTTGGTGTTTCTGATGTCGGTAGCGAGCTGTACCTCATGGAGCAGCTGTTTGACTATAAGACAATTGACCTCCATTCTATGGTCGAACAAGCTCATGAGATATAGGCAATGGCTAAGGAACTCGAACAGTTCCTATGTGTGTTGCCCGATAAGTTTGTGGTCGATGGTATAATCGCTAAGTTGCCACATTCTTGGAAGGATTTTGCTACCTATCTAAAACACAAGAGACAAGAATTTAGCATGGCCGAGCTTATTGGGTCTGTTGATGTTGAGGAGAGGGCGAGAGCAAAGGACACTCGTGGAAAATGCATTAAGTCTTCTAGTGCCAATATGGTGTAGAAGAAAAATTCAAATGCATCTCATAATAAGAAGAAAAACAAGCAAGAGAACAACTCAAAGCATACACAAACAACCACTTTTAAGAAGAAAAAGAACAACAAAGATGGTGGTTGCTTTATTTGCGGGGCTGCTGAGCATTGGGCAAGTTCATGCCCAAACTGCAAATTTAAGCAAGAGATGAAATCTGCAAACATGGTTATTAGCGAGGCTGAAGGAGGAACATCAGGGTATGGTAATTCTTTACCTACTATTCTTATAGTTTGTCATTCGCCTGAGTGGTGGATGGACACTGGGGCTAATATTCATGTGTGTGCTGATGCCTCTTTGTTTTCTTCTTATCAGGTCGACGGGACTAGAGCCTTACTGATGGGGAACGGGTCACATGCGCATGTTCTTGGTGTTGGTACGGTCATTCTGATGTTTACCTTAGGGAAGGATGGTGCTGCTGAAGAAAGTGCATGTCCCCTCCATAAAAAAGAATCTAGTTAGCGGCTCTCAATGTTGTCGAGATGGTTATAAAATTGTCTTCGAGTCCAATAAATGTGTATTGTCAAGTATGGAACTTTTGTTGGTAAATGTTATGATTGCGGTGGTTTGTTCCGCTTATCCTTGCATGATGATGTGTGCAAGAAGATTGTGAACAATGCTATTATCCCTGATGAGTCAAATATTTGACATTCATGTCTTTGTCAACTTATTTTTGGTTGTCTATTGTGGCTTGCAAATCTGAATTTAATCCCAAAAATTAATTTGGTCAAAGGTTCTAAGTGTCATGTGTGTGTGCAATCTAAGCAACCTCGTAAGACTCACAAGGCTACGAAGATGAGGAACTTGGCGCCATTAGAATGAATCCATTCTGATCTATGTGAGATGAATGGTGAGTTGACTAAAGGTGGCAAAAGATATTTCATGACTTTTATAGATGATTGTACTAGATTTTGCTATGTGTACCTGTGAAAAACAAAAGATGAAGCGTCGGATTACTTTAAGATTTATAAAGGTAAAGTAGAAAATCAACTTGAGAAGAAAGTTAAACGATTAAGGTCTGATCGTGGTGGAGAATACTTTTCAAGTGAATTTTCTGAATTCTACATAGAACATGGAATTATTCATGAGAGAACACCACCATACTCAGCACAATCTAATGGGATTGCCGAAAGAAAGAACCGCACTCTAACTAAGTTGGTTAACACCATGTTGGGGATAGCAGGACTATCTAAGGAATGGTGGGGTGAGGCTACTTTAACAGCATGTCATGTCCTAAATAGAGTTCCTACAAAGAATAAATAAATCACATCATTCGAGGAATGGGAGAAGAAAAGATTAAATCTCTTATTTGCGCACTTGGGGTTGTTTGGCCAATGTGAATGTGCCAATTATCAAGAAGTGCAAACTTGGACCTAAAACAGTTGATTGTGTTTTCCTTGGTCATGCTATTCACAACATTGGATATAGATTCTTAATTATAAATTTTGGGGTACCTGACTTGCATGTTTGTACTATCATGGAGTCTAGAGATGCTACATTTTTTTAAAAGTGATTTTCCCATGAAAAATGCGCCTAGCACATCTAGTCATGAACCTATAATTCCCCAAGAACAATTTATTTAGATAAAACATTCGGAGGAACCTCATATGCATAATCCTAAGGAGGATGACATTGTAGTCACTCGAAAGAGTAAGAGACAATGGACTGCAAAGTCTTTTGGTGATGACTACATTGTGTACCTTGTGGATGACATACCAAGAACCATTCAAGAGGCATATTCCTCTCCCAATGCTGACTTGTGGAAGGAAGCAGTACAGTGTGAGATGGATTCAATCATGTCTAATGGAACTTGGGAATTTGTTAAACGTCCTTATGGTTGTAAACCAATAGGATGCAAATGGGTGTTCAAGAAAAAGCTTAGGCCTGATGGTACAATTGAGAGGTACAAGGCAAGGCTTGTGGCCAAGGGTTATACCTAGAAAGAAGGTGAAGATTTCTTCGATACTTATTCGCCTGTTGCTCGATTGACCAAAATTTGAGTGTTACTTTCTCTAGCTGCCTCTCATGGTCTTATCATTCATTAGATAGATGTAAAGATGACTTTCCTAAATGTAGAGTTAGAGGACGAGATCTATATGGATCAGCCAAATAAATTTGTAGCAAATGGTCAAGAGGGCATGGTGTGTAAGTTATTGAAGTCCTTATATGGCCTGAAACAAGCTCCTAAGCAGTGGCATGGGAAGTTTGACAGAACTTTGACATATGCTGGCTTTGTTGTAAATGAAGCTGACACATGTGTATACTATCGGTATGGTGGGGGCGAAGGAGTGATCTTGTTTTGTATGTTGATGACATACTAATCTTTGGAACTAGCCTTAACGTGATTAAGGAGGTTAAAGACCTGTTGTCTAATAATTTTGAGATGAAAGACTTGGGAGAAGGTGATGTTATTGTTAATGTCAAGCTGTTAAGATAAGGTAATAGTGGGGTTACACTTTCACAATCCCACTATGTGGAATAGGTATTGAGTCGCTTTGGGTTTAGTGACTGTCAACCTACTCCTACACCTTATGACCCTATTGTGCTATTAAGGAAAAATCCTAGAATAGCAAGGGATCAATTGAGATACTCCCAAATCATTGGTTCGCTTATGTATCTGGTTAGCGCCATGAGGCCTGATATCTCATTTGTTGTGAGCAAACTAAGCCGGTTTGTGTCAAATCTAGGAGACAATCATTGGTGTGCTCTGGAGAGAGTACTGCACTATCTCAAAGGTACTATGAGCTATGGCATTCACTATATCAGGTACCCAAAGGTACTAGACGGTTTCTATGATGCTAATTGAAGATCTGATGCTGATGAGCTTGATGCCACAAGCAGATATGTGTTCTTGCTTGGAGGTGGCTTCGTGAACTCCTTATGGATTTACCCATTGTAGAGAAACCTATACCGGCTATTTCTATGAACTGTGACAACCAAACTATGATAACTAAGGTAAATAGTTCTAAGGACAACATGATGTCCAAAAGGCACGTTAAGCAGAGATTAAAATCTATCTGAAAATTGAGAAACTCTAGAGTGATAGCATTGGCCTTTGTCCACATGTCTAAAAATCTAGCAGATCAATTCACTAAGGGACTATCACGTAACGTGATAGATAGTGCATCAAGTGAAATGGGCTTGAGACCCACATGAAGTCTATTATGGTGGTAACCTATTCTATGTGATCAGAGATCCCATGAAGTAGAATGGTGAAACAAGCCAGGGGTGGGCTGTGAGGAAAGACCCTTAATTAAACCCATGTCAGATGCACTTCTTTCCTTTTCTGTAATGCAGGTTGGTTTTGTACCTTAATGTTTTTCAAAGTGGCTTATTGAAGCAAAGATGTTGTCCTACTGAACATGTTTTGAGAAACACACCTACGTGAGTTCAATTGCTAGTCATAGTCTATGAGATTTGGGTGATCTCTAGATACTCATGAATGGGCCAAGAGTATGACTTATATGCTCCAACCAGAGGGGGTTCATTTTGCAACCTAGTATCAGTAAAGTGCCTAGGTAAAACTTATTTCATACAAAACTATCAATTCAAGGCATAGTCCATTGTATAGTTGTGAGTAAGCGTAACCTTTGCTCTAGGTGGAAGTTCAACTTAACAGTCTCCATCAAAACACTGTTATATCAAACGATAGAGGAAACTGAGAGCATTTCTTATGCGCCCTAGAATTTGGTGGGGATTGTTGAATATTATATAGGTTTAGGCCCATATTTTATTTAATAAAACAATTAATTCTAGGCCCATAATAAATGTTGTGGTACAATATAGTTTTAGTCCCGTATAGGATTTTGATGGATTGTTGACTCAATTTAAATAGGCTACACACTTGTGCACCTATAGAGAAGTTGAAAGAGGCCAAAGGCGTGCCACATGCGCGCGCCGCCACCGCCGCCGCCGTCGAGCCGAGCCGAGCCATGCCATGGCTTGGCGTGGCATGGCGAGCGATGCGTCACATGTCGTGTTGTGTCCTGTCGTGCATGAGTGCGGGTGTAGGTTGGTTTTGCCACTTGGGCTGGCTAAGGAAGAGGAAGGGGTACGTGCTCTAATGTGGAGGAGTTACTTACAGGGCAATTATCATCCGCTATGGTGGTGATTACTCATAATCACTTTGACTCATCGTCTCCCTGATCTCTTCGGCATTACCTTCCCTCCCATCTCCCTGTTGCCTCATGCTCCATACCAATCCATCCTCTGACTCGAGTTCTACTCGAGTACTCCCCATCCCATCCTCTGCACACACAGAGCTTTGGGAGAGCAGACCTCCGGAATCGCCGTTCGCATCGGGACACCGGCTTAGGTGTGTGCGGGCGATTAGGTTTTTGGGGTGCGTCTTCACGACTGTTCGTTGCCTTCGTCTTCATCGGAACATCTTCATCTCCTTCCTAGTTTCTTCATCGGATCAGCCGTCTACTTCCCGGTGGACGTTCAAGGGACGGCACTGCATACATCTTCTTGCAACGATTGTGGTCCACGACTTCGAGCAACTCACCATGAGTGGGTCTGGAGCCACTGGTGCCTTGAGCATGGGTCCCTCCGCAGGTTACATCTCTATTCTCAAATTGGTTAAGTTCAATCTATTTTCTGCCATGATCAGTATGATGTTCATCAACATATTTGCTGCTAATCCGAGTAGTAGTTAAATCACACACGTGCACATATTTGACATCACAAATTTGTTAATATTTTTTTGGATTAAGTTTAACATGAAATTGCCTAAACTCCTAACAATTTAGAGGTGCAAGAGAATGCTGGAGGGGGTGGAGAGGGCTAACTAGATTAGATAAGGGTTTGGATCATGTGATGAGCAAGTGTCCACCGCTATCTCAATGCGGACCAACAACCATTGGAGCCATGATGAGCATCTCCGTACCGATGTCTCAATGCAGTCTGACAACCAACTGGTGTGCCAGGTAGCATTATATTGCTAGCAGCACCTAACCCTTTGGTGTGGGCTCCTTCACAAACATACGTCTAGTGCCACTTGTGTGCATCATCTTAACTACCCATAATGAAATTTGTATGATGAGGACACTCTCCCATATATGTAGAATATACTATAGGTGGCAAAAACATTATGAAGAGGTATCTTGCATACAAATCGATCGGTAGGGGGGACGCCATCTTTGACCGTGGAGGTGCTAGGACGCCACTTTTATAACCAGAAGCAATGGTGTTAGGTGGGATCAATGGTGGAGAATCAATATTGTGATAGTTAGGTGGATCTAATGGGCGAAAAGAATATCGGCAATGATATACAAAATGTCACTGCCGAGTAGTGGTTTGACCCGATAGCGATATATATCACTATCATGTCATAGAATGAGCCGATAGCGATAGTGTAACTATCACCGCCATCTCGTAGCTTGAACCACTGCTGGGTATAGTGGATTCACCTGGTAGTGATAGGTGCCATCACTGTCGGGTGATTAGTTTCCTATTTATTTTCTGGATCCTGGACTTACCACCTGATAGTGATAAGTAGTCACCGTCGGCTCCAACACAATCAGCAGTGATGCTGCGACAGTGATTGCACGTTCTGACATAGTGCTGGTGCATCATAATACTCACTGCTAGGTGATGTATTGATCCATCAAGATTGTCCCTGTACTGGGTGTGGTACGAACCGGCGGTACACATGATATTGCGTCTTTTTCTGCACAGAAGTACACTGCTGCAATGCGAATGCAGCTAGAATACCAATAAATATCCAGGATCAAATTTTCAATTGTGCAGGCTTCTCCGCCGGTCATAGATATATACATGTATTAATATATTCTATACGTATGTTAATAAAAAAGTGTCGTGATTGTTCGTAGGAACCCAAGTGCCACTCCTGTTTTACTAGAGTGTTTACAGCACGGCTCTTCTCTTTTCATAATTTATTTATGGCTTTTGATCAATTTGCACATATACGCTATTCTAAGCTGCTGCTTTGATTAACCTGTGTCTAAAAAATTAATATACAGGACAACGTCTTGTGTACTGTGTGAGAGAGTCACTAAGTGAAAAACAGTTTATAACAATGGGGTTTTTTTTAGGAGCAGCTGGCATTGGAGCAGCCTCTAGAGTACGCGTGCTCGGGCTCCAGCATAGCAGCCGCCTCTACAAATGGCACAGTAGGAGCGGCTGGTAATACGAGCCGCCCCTACAAAAACATCGATTTATAGGGACGGTTGATATGTAGAGACGGCTGAATCACCAACCGCTCCTGCTGTGTCCATTTGTCCTACAAATGCCCGCTGTATATATAGCAGCCACCTTCTTTTACCTCGGGCCACTCTCTCCAACCCGAGCAAAAAAAGGTTGAGAGGCCTTGGGCTCCTCCTAAAAATTGCTCTTCTAAGAGGGAGGTTTTGATCTCAAATACTTTAGTGGAGAGGTTGTATAAGGTAAGAAAATGCTATTCCAAGCCTTTATTTGAAGTTTTAATGGTTGGTTAGTGATCGTAATTAGAGTTTTGTTTTTCTCTCTCTTCTATGGTGTTTGAGCTTTGTATGAAGCAAATTAGACTCTAGTTTTGAAGCTATTAGTGTAAATTAGTTAGATAAATGAGATTACACCATTTATTAGTCGATCTTGTTTGATTTTAGTTGAGATTATACCCTAGTTTCATGTATGTTTCATGTACATGTACATGTAGATTTAGATCTAGATCTAGGGTTTTTTTAATTTTAATTTTGTAAATTTATGTTTCATGAAATTAGAATAGGGTTTGCACGAAAGGTAGTGGATAAAATATTAATTGTTGTAAATTGTTGTCTTTGAAATTATTTATTTTAATTAATAAATATATATTTGTAATTATTTATTGATAAATAGGCCATTAACTAATTACCCTCTACCATGGTGTGTGTTTGATATGCTTCATGTAATTTTATTTTATATTTATATATATGTGAAGTATATAGAATTATTGTCAAGTAATTAATTATTAATTTGATTCATTTACATATATATATCTGAATTAGTAGTCCTTTAATGTATTTTCTATGATTGTTGTGTTTTAAAAGATGGAGTATAGAAAGTCTTGGATGTATGGTTCGTTAAGGTTTAAGGCAGGTTTTCATGAAGAGGTGGACAAATTTATTGAAGCCATAGAGAAGCATGCAACGACGTTGACAGAGAATAAGGATACAATTATTTGTCCCTGCAAAGATTGCAAGAACCTTATGCATTGGATAGATATGAGTATCATCAGAGAACATTTGATTGTACGAGGATTTGTTGAGGACTACACAGTGTGGATTCATCATGGTGAAACAACAGTTGTTGATAATGACGACGATGATGACAAAGATGATGCCGAGACCCTAGAATACCTGTCCCAATACTTAGAAGAGCTTGATCTACAAATGGATCCTAAGTTTGGCAATGAACAAGGTGGTGATGCTAGTGGTTGGGATGGTAACGACGAAGGTGGTGCCAATAATGATGGGGGAGCACGTGTTGGTGATGAAGATGATTTAAAGGAAATGATTTGGGTCCTTAGACTAGAGATTTTACCCACGAAAAAAATAGCGCGCTATTTTGCCGCTATAGCGCGCTAATAGCGTCCCAAATAGCTCGCCGCGACGATATCTTGCATTTTCACGCTATACGCGCTATTGCCGCTATAGCGCGCTATAGCGCCGCTATTGCCGCTATAGCGCCATAGCGCGCTAAATCGCCGCTATTGCTGTTTCATGTGCTGACAAAAAAAAGGCAGAGTCAGATTTAGGCCCATCTTGAGCCCTCTAACCCTAATCCAGAGTACCCTCCGTTATTGTTGTTTCATGTTAGCTACTGAATATTTGAACCTTATGGATGTTTAGACTGTATGGAAGTATGAAACTATGAATATGTTGCCTGTTTGGACTGTTTATTATTTTTTTGCCTAGCTGTATATAAATAGCACGCTATAGCGGCGCTATAGCGGCGATATAGCGTGAGCAGCTATCTCACGCTGCGGCGCTATAGCGGTGCTATAGCGCGGCTATAGCGGCGCTATAGCGGCGCATAGCTCCCAGGAGTGGCCGCCGCTAAATTATATAGCGCGCGATTTTTTTCATGGGATTTTACTAAAGAGCCTGAAAGGTCTAGAAAATTTAGAAAGGGTGACAAAACAAAAGCATTGAAGGAGACTGTGTATGGTGTTGAAAAGGGCTATCCGACATGTTAGACATTGCTATGTTTTGTGCTTAAGCTACTCATCCTGAAGGCTAAGTACGGCTAGTCAGACTATAGTTTCAATGATCTATTGCGTCTCCTTTCATGGGTGCTACCACAACCAAACTCTGTTCCCGCCATCCACTATATCCTTTTTCATGGTGAAACGTTCAAGTCACAAGATAAATGTCCCCAGTGTGGGTCCAGCCGGTACAAGAACAATGACCTTTACGATGGGGACAAAGCCTCTATGGGGAAAAAGAGGAATAAGAAGGGTACCAAAAAGGTGATACAAGAATCTTAGCCCCCAAAGGACACTCCATTAGGCAACGATGCAAAGCAGAGAAGAATTCCTACCTTGGTAATGTGGTACATGCTAGTGACCAACTGCTTGAGATGTATCTTCCTAAACCCTAAAGAAGCCACACTCATGACATGGTGGGATGATGAGCGCAAGGTGGATGATGATAAGATTGCACACCTGGCTAATGTAGTCAGTGACAAAGGATCGATGAGAAGCATAAAGAATTCAGTGATGACCCAAGGAATGTACGGTTTGGCTTGAGCATCGATTGAATGAATCTCTTCAATGAGAGGATGAGCGACCACAACACTTGGCCAGTGATCTTGACCATGTACAACATCCCAACGTGGTTGTGTTAAAAGAGAAAGTACCTTCTCCTCACTATTCTTATTTCTAGCCCTAAACAACTAGGCATTGATATAGACGTGTTCCTCGAGCCTTTGATGCAAGAAATAGAGAGGCTATGGAGGCATGGGGAGCCGATGTATGATGCGTTCTGAAAGGAGGACTTCATATATAGAGCAATAATATTTGTTACTACCAATGATTAGCCCGCACTGTTTGTTTTGTCTGGATAGATCAAAGGGAAGACAAGATGCTTAGTTTGCTTTGATGGTACTACATGGGTGTTCCTGGATGCATCCAAGAAGATAGTTTACCTAAGGAACCAGCGCTTCTTAAAGACAAGTCACAAGTATCATAGTAAATTGTTCTTTAGATTTTATGACAATACCCGGAGATTGACCCCCTCCGGAGAGATGTCATAATGGAGAACATGTGTACAGAATGGTGAAAAACATATGCGTCATCTATGGAAAGAAGAATCCAGATGGTACAAACAGAGATAGAAGCACACCTCCTGTCGAAGGCGTACCTTTCAAGAAATAATCGATCTTCTTTTAGTATCTTCCTTATTGGCCAAACTTGGAGGTTCCCCATGCCATTGGTGCTATGCACGTGCAGAAGAATGTCTTTGAGAGTCTCATTGCTACCTTGATGGACATAGGCAAGTCAAAGGATGGTCTGAAATCATAGAAAGACATGGTGCAACTAAACGTGATGCCACAGCTTCACCCGGTACCTGAGGCTAATGGAAAATACACTTTGCCCGCGGCGTGCTTCAACCTAACACTAGAAGAGAAGAGAACTATATGCACTTTCCTAAGGGGGTCTAAGTCTCGACTGGGTTTTCAGTGAATGTGAAGAAGCTAGTGTCAATGGACTTGTCAATAACACACTGCAAGGCTCACGATTGTCATGTGATGCTGATAGCGTGTCTACCTATTGCAATCAGGGCTATAAAGCCAGAGTTCTTGAAAATGGCCATCACCCGCATGTGGTACTTCTTTTTGAAGATCTCACAGAAGACGATTGGTAAGAAAGCTGAGTGACCTACTTGAATTTGTGGTGGAGACACAAAACCAACTAGAGATGTGTTTACCTCCTGCTTTTTTTTATATAATGCCACATCTCATGATTCACATGGTTCATTAGATATAGGTGCTGGGCCCTTGCTACTTGCTTGAAATGTGGTCCTACGAGCGGTTCATGCCAGTTCTAAGCCGATACGTCCATAATCGAGCATACCCAGAGGGCTCCATGATAGAGATTTATAGTACTGAAGAAGTTGTCGAGTGCTGTTAAGAGTACCTAAAAGTATAGAAAGGGATTGGTAAACCTGATTCTCATCACAAGGGTAGGCTGGCTGGGAAGGGCACTAGTGGTAGAAAAGTGGTCATCGACCATGATTATAAAGAAGTGAGTCTGGCGTATTACAGTGTCTTGTAGAGTACAAAACTGATGCAGCCATACATTGATGAACACTTAGCTATTATTATGGCGGAGAGAAATGGTCGTTTAGATGATTAGGTCATGAAACAGCACAAGCAACGACTAACTACATGGTTGAAGGACCAAAACATACCACATGGAGAAACCATAGACTATTACCATCAGTAGGTTGGTGGAGGGGCCATCGAGACAAGTGACATCTTAGAAAGCTTATGACATCAATGGGTACACGTACTGTACCCACACAAAGAATAGTAAATATGTGAACCAAAACAACAGCATTAGAATAGAAGCTCTCGATGGAGTGGGGCGAAAGATCCAATACTTTAGCATCAATGAAGAGATATGCGAACTTGACTATGGAAGGGATATAACGGTGGCCCTGTTTCGATTCTGCTGGATCAAACAACACCAACTAAACGAGATCGGATTGAGAGTCCTAGACCTCAAGAATCTAGGCTACCAAGATGACCCTCAGGTGCTCGCTTCACATGTCGCACAAGTTTTCTATATGCCTGACCCACAAAGTAACCTCCCCCTAGAGAAGAAGACAAAGCATGTGGTTGCCTCTAGGAAACAACACATTATCGGAGTTGATGGCGTGGACGATGTTGAAGCTTACAATAACTATGATGAGATGTCGCTATTCATAGACTTTCCTAAGAAGATTAGTGTTGTGGAAAAGAACCTGTCCAAAGACATATTGCCATGGGAACAAAAAGGTGTCAAGGGAAAAGTCATTACAGCAGGATAGCTAGTTGTTGAACATGGAGTGTTTGTGTAAGTGTGTGTGTTTGTAAGACATCATTTATGCATGTGTGTGAGACTATATATTTATGTATGTGTGTGAGACTATATTTATGCATGTGTGTGAGACTACCCTTTGCAACATCTAGATGAACCTATTGCAACATCCACTCTATTTCTACTAAAACAGCTGTAACACGCAGGCACTTGAAACAGGCACTTATTACTACTATAACTTGTTTGGACTACTATTGAAACACTTAAAACAAAGCACTTAACACTTTATGAAATGAAGAAATGACCAAAATAAAAGTTGGAGATCTTGACGAGTTGTACAACTTTTATATTTATAACCTTTATAGCTGAAATCATTTAGTAGTTGAAAATCAGGTTTGAAGTTGTCATTTTCTAAAATTCAAAATTTAAATTGTCCAAAATTAGTGACAAAGATAGATGACCAGATGAAAATAATAGAGCATGATTTTAGAAAATTTTAGAAAAAAACCATCACATTTGGAGTTAATATAAGGGAGAAAAACTAGTTACAAGTTTTAGCCATAGATTAAAAAAAGAAATCACACTTGTTCATCATTGATCATCATGAATAGTTGTGATTTTTCTTTTTAATCTCTGGGTAAAATTTGTAACTACTCTTTCTCCCTCATACTAACTCCAAATATGATGATTTTTTTCCTGAAATTTTCTAAAATAATGCCCTATCAAGTTACTGTGTTGATTTGGTCATTCTTTTCGTTTGACAAAGTTTGAGCAATTCAAATTTTCAAATAAAAAATGACAAATTCTAACAAGATTTTAAAACACCAAATGATTTTAGCTAGAAAAGTGATGAATACCAAAGTTGTATAACTCATCAAGATCTACAACTTTTATTTTAGTAATTTCTTTATCTGACAAAGTGATAGTAAACATTGTTTACAAATCAATATGTCTCTCGTATAGTTTATGAAACTATGAGTGATATGTTGATTTCTGAACAATGTTTACTAACACTTTGTTAAATGAAGAAATGATCAAAATAAAAGTTGTAGATAGTGATGAGTTGAACAACTTTTATGTTCATGACTTTTCTAGTTGAAATCATTTAAGGTTTCAAAATCTTGTTTGAAGTTCCCATTTATTAAAATTCAAAATTTGAACAATTTAAATTTAGTCAAATGAAAAGATGATTGAAATAAAAGTTGTAGATAGTGATGTGTTCAACAACTTTTATGTTCATGACTTTATTATTTGGAATCATTTAAGGTTTCAAAATCTTGTTTGAAGTTGCCATTTATTGAAATTCAAAATTTGAACTTTTCAAATTTTGTCAAATGAAAAGATGACCAAAATATAAGTTGTACATCTTGATGAGTTCTACAACTTTGATGTTTACAAAATTTTCATTTGAGGTCATTTAGTGTCCTAAAATTCTATTAGTTGTTTTGAAGTTCAAATTTTCAAAATTTAAAATATTGTTTTTGTAAAGAAGAAAATATAGAATTATATCTATATATATAATAAAATTGTTTATATATACATATATTTATATATATAGAATAATCAAAAAACTTATATATAAATTTACATTGTGTTCTTTATATATGAATGAATTACATAATTAGTAATTAAAATAAATTGAAAAATATTTGTAGGGGCGGCTAACTCAGGAACCGCCCCTACAAATCGATTTGTAGGGGTGGCTAACTCAGGAGCCGCCCCTATAAATGACCTCTGGTATATAAACTAGATCCCACGGGAGGCCGAAATTTTTCTAAGTTTGGGCGCTATTCTTAATCTACATCACTGGCAGGCTGCCAAAGTTTCCTTTGACACCACCGATGCCTCCTCCTCCCTGACCTCTCCACTGCTGATGCAGTCCATGAAGCCGCCACACCGACACCGCCGCCCCATCTCCGTGCCCCTGAGCCCCATCCTCGGAAATCCCCATGCCGCCAAGCGGCTAGGGTTTGAGAGCCTCCTGTCCGGCCAGCCTGCCACCACCCCATCTCTGACCATGACCTCCCCCGCTCTGACCGTTGGCTCATCGATCTACAACCTCGAGCTCTCCCAACCCCCAACGCTAGGGTTTGAGGGCCTTGGCCCACTATGGTGCCACTGCCGCCATCCCTCGGTCGCCGTGTGCGTCGGCGACTGTGCACGCTGCCCATCTCCGACTTCTGCTTCTGACATGGGGGCCTTCTTCGACCTCGACATCCCTGCCCCATGCTCGCTGTCGCCGCCATCCCTTGCATGGCTAGGTCTTCTATAGGTATGCGTGCCCCAACCTCACGTTCTCCATTCTTGCTGCACTGACTACCGATTTGGTACTAGTCCATACATTTCACACCGGTGCATGGAGCTTTAATTGGTACTGACTACTGAGTACTCTACTTACTAAATTTGTAATAGCTGCCTTGCTAGAAATGGAATGGGTGTGAAAAGTATCTGGTCTGCATTTTGTTTTGGCACTGGATGAGATCTCCGTGTGGCACTTCAGTGTTTCCCTGATTCATTAGCTATTGTTCTGTTTTAATGTTTGCAGACTAGTAACAGTTCTGACTGTGATTGTAGTAAATAGTTCAATAATAGTACATCACTATTGTGTGCTTAGCGATTCAAGTTTCAATGTTCTTTTTTAATTGTTGCTGCCACACATTGTCTAATTTGAGAAATGCTACTACCACAACTGCATGATGTTAATTCAGACCTGAACATAGATAGTATGTATGACTGAAGAATTCCACATATAATAGGAGTGGCCATCTGTCGATGTTTTTTGATTGCTCACAAGAAAATGAGTCATATGTTCTCTTCTGCTATATTGTAGGAATCCACCTTCAATCACATTGGATTATTTGAGTTTTGATGAATTTGACCTTGAGATTGTGTCAAATCTTACTGGAAAACAGTTATATGAGTTGTTTGATGGAGTACTAGTGGACTAAAATGGATGGTCTGCTGCTGATTTTTTATCAACTAACAGTAGATTTTCAGTTTAATTATATACATGCATCTGAGTAGATGATTTGTTGTGATGTCATGATACACTATTATTGAGCTTCTTTGCTAGTAGAATTTTTATGTCAATAAATATGGTGTGAAGAACTTTTGTACCTAGTACTAAAATTGAAGATAGACCTTGTATTGAGAGTATCATGCATGTGCCTGTGATATCAGTTTGCAGTAGATACCGCTAACTACTAGAACGGTATATCCATTTTTGTTGGAGCAATTTTTTCTGATGTAATGTACGTGATGCATGCACTTCCCTCTTCCATAGTCTGAAACTAATAGGAAATGTTAATGTTGAGGTATGAACGATTCGAACCTACTACTAGTAAGGTGGGTGCATGAAATTTTAATTGGTATTGAGTACACTACTCGCTGAATTTGTATTTGCTGCCTTGCTGGAAACAGAATGGGTGTGAGAAGTATCTGGTCTGAATTTTGTTTTCGCACTAGATGAGATCCCCCTATGGCACTTCAGTGTTTTCCTGATTTATTAGCTAATGCTCTGTTTTAAAGTTTGCAAACTATTAGCTGCTTTGACTGTCAATGTAGTAAATAGTTCAATAATTAACAATACATGACCACTGATCCAGTTTCAATGTTCTTGTTCGATTGTTGTTGCCACACATTGTCTAATTTGAGAAATACTGCTGCCACAACTTGCATGCTATTAACTTAGAGCTGAACATAGCTAAACAGTATGTATGACTGAAGAAATTCCACATTTATCCAGATTCCAATGTGCCCAAGTTTTAGATTGCTCACAAGAAAATGAGTCATATAATATTGTGCTATATTATATTGTAATCACGAATCCGGTTTCAGTCACATTTCACTATTTGAGTTGTCTTGAGTTTGATCTTGGGATTGCGTCACATCTTACTAGAAAAGAGAAATATGAATTGTTTGAGACTAATGGGCTGAAATGAATTGTCTGCCCAATTATTTATTGACTAATAGTAGTACATTTTCAGTCTATATACATGCAGTTGAGTAGATGATTTGTTATGATGTCATGGTAACTCTCTTACGTGAGCTGCTTTGCTAGTACATCGAATTTTCATGTCAATATGGTGTGAATAATTATGCACCTAATAATGAATATTAAAAATAGACCTTGTATTGAGAGCATCATGCATGTGCCTGTGATATCAGTTTGCAGTAGATACTGCTAACTGCTAGAACGGTATAACTGTAGCACCCAATTTTAAGAACAAAACTGGATACACACCATATGTGAGCCTAGGAAGTTAAATCTCACATATAGCTACAAATAAGGGTAATATCATAAAACAATGCTTAATATATAACGTACTTAGTATAAAGGATATAACCTTAGACAGCAAACAATGGAAAGATAACTCCGATCTTCGGGTGAAGACTCCAATCCCACAGGGTGTGTACTATCTGCGTGTATAAGTGCCACTTCTAGAGATGCCACTTCTAGAGATGACTCCATATCACTTGGGAGATGGAATCCTTAGCGGCTGCTCCTTATTAGAACGACTGGGGAAAAGCTTCGTAGTGTACCCTGCCTGCTCACCGTGGAAGTGTTTTGGGAGTTGCAAACCTATGCATATGGGTAACATGACTCATGGTGAAAGTGTACAACCTCTCCAGAGTATAAAACTGGTATATCAGCCGTGCTCATGGTCACGAGCGACCTTGGAACCCTTACGGAATAGATGATAAACACTAATGATATGGAAGATAAAGATGCTCACTAATGGTTAATTGTTTATGCTATTCATTATTCATGTTTACCTGATCATGTGTTTATGGGCTTGTGATAAACTTGTTGTCACCAAATTGCTAAAAGATGACTCATTAAAAGCTAACCGTAGTTAAACCAGTGTTAGCATTTTGAGCCTCATGAACCCCATGTTATATTTGTTGAGTACGACATGTACTTACGCTTGCTTTACTTTTTAAATCTTTGGGAAAATCCTAGATGGGTACTAGATTGCTAGAGTTTTGAGGAATTAGGCTTGTGATCAACTAGTCCGCTGTCTATACTCTAAGGTTGTATTCTTTATATTAATACGCTATGTAATAAGCATTGTCTTATGATATTACCCTTATTTGTAGCTATATGTGACATTTGACTTCCTGGGCTCACATACAGTATGTATCTAGTTTTGTTCTTAAAACCGGGTGTTACAACGTGGTATCAGAGCAATGCTGACTGTAGGTGTCAGTGTTTTGGACTGGGGGGTCCTCAACCAACTAGTAAATTTGTACTATGTGTTCCCAATCCTAAATGGTGATGCAAAGAGACACAAGACTTATACTGGTTCAGGTAATCGGTTCCCTACATCCAGTCTGAGAGATCGATCTTGTATTTCTTGCACCGAAGTGCTTGTAGTAGGGGATTGCAAGCTGGGTGAGAGAGGGAGCTCGTCCCAGGTCTCGGCATGGAGTGATGTGGGCTGCTTGAGACGTTGCTCTCAGGCAGTGGGGAAGTGTGCGTGTTACAGGGTGTTGTTTTGTGTGTGCATGTGTTCATCCCCTAGAAATGGCCCAGGTCCTTTCCTTTTATAGTTGAAGGAGGGACAAGGGTAGTATGTGTGCTAACTATACGGCATCGTGCGAATGGAGGTGGCGTGTTCAAGCCCTGTAGCCTATTCCTGTGGCAGCGTAGTCATCGGAGTGGTCCGTCCTTGAAGCGCTGGGGCGACATGCTGGTCACATCCGATCCTGTGCGTCATGGGAGCTCCAGGGCTACCTCAAAGTGGGCACGGCGGTCGACGTGCATGTCACTGTAGATTGTCGGTGCATGAAGCTGAGGCTCGGTTGGTGCCGAGGCCGAACTATGGTGGGGGGTCTCGGCAGATGTGAATCTCGAGATAGTCGAGGCCCTGACATAGGGTGCCGAGGCTCAGAGGGAGCGGTCGACCTTGTACACTGATTCAGAGGCGATGATGACCCAGACCAGACTTCCCATGCCACATTGTCTTCGGGGCGGGGGTTACGGGGCCGGTAATCCCTGCTGTGCCTTATCCTAGCCGGTATGGTGTTGATGCGACTCCTTGTCTCATCGGCCACTCCGTGGTGTCGAGCCATCATTCGGCTGAGATTGCGAGAGTGGTTGGCGCATTAATGGGACGTGACATGCTATTAGGAAGACTGGTCGAGGTGGGAGCGACGGGCTATTAACAAGCCGACCTCGAGCGATACGGAGAATCGATGTCGTTCGAGGCTGTGCGCGTGGGGCCTCGGGCGGGACAGAGATTGGGCTCCTTGCCGAGACCTCCCGCGAGAGGCCTCATGGGCGGCAGAGATTTGTTAGGGCATCAATACCTCCCATGCGAGGCTTCAGGCAAGGCGGAGAGCCAGTGGACTCGGACGGGGCCGGGGGTGAACCCACGGCTTACCTTCTGGCTTCATTGTTGATGGGGTTTAAGCGACTCTTTTGGTGTACGCTCGGGGTACCCCATTCTATGGTACCCGATAGTAGCCCCTGAGCCTTAGGGGGAGTGCGAGCACTCTTCCTAAGGGTTTGTCGAGACTTGGCTTGCAGCTGCTCCTGTTGGGATTGTGTTTTGCTTTTTGAGGTTTCGGTGGGTGCGCGCGAGCGCACCCGCCGGGTGTAGCCCCCGAGGCCCTGGAGGAGTGGATTTACTCCTCCAGGGGCTTTTTCCATATTGAGTGAGAAGTTTTTATCGTATTTGCCGAGCCCACAAGTGCGAGTTCGGGTCGCAGGGTTTCGGCAAGGCCGCAGGAAGAGCCCCCGAGCCTCTATATGGAGCAAGAGGGCGATCAGGGGTTCTTCTGACTTTTTGTGCGACCCTCATGCTTCCTTTTCGCTCGGAAGGAGGGGGGGATATGCTAGGCTACCCTCGGTGGGTGTGAGCGATGACATGTCTAGTGAGCTGTTATCGAGTAAGTCCGAGTGGAGGCCCATGCCCCGTTCGCTAGGGGTCAACTAGTGGTCTAGAGACGCACTCCAAGAGTACCAGAGGGTTTCTCTAGTGGGTGCTGAGGCCGTTCGCTAGGCCTCGGTGGCTTGGTGCCTCCCTATGGTGGGATCCCATTTGGAGACCTCCCTGCCGGTCTCAGACATGACTTAGGATGTCCCAAGCTATCGTTCGCTCGGGTCTTGGCTATACGTGGGCTCATCCATAGTCATCCCTAACTCTATTGCCCTGGGGCGGCTGTCAAAACCATAGGGGGCCCAGCCTTCGAACCCCTAGACCGTAACAGGCTCGGTGCCCTTTATCGTATTTGTAACAAAACTTCTAGTGTGGGCTTAGGTTGCTTTTCTTTGTCTTGCTCACAGGAGGAGCCCCTGAGCCTCCGCACGGAGTGAGAGGGCAGTCAGGGGTCCCCCTGACTTTTTTGTTCGGCCCTCACACATCCTTTTCGTTCGGATGGAGGGGTTGTTTTCCGAGCCCATTCGGGTGCGAGCCTGGGTCGCTGGGTCTTGGCAAGGTTGCAGGAAGAGACCCTAGCCTCTGCACGGAGCGAGAGGGCCATCGGGAGTTCCCCTGGCTTTTTGTACACCCCTCGCGCGTGAGGGTTTGTTTGCTGAGTCCCCCTTGGGTGTGAGCCTGGGTCGCGGGGTCTCGGCATATCTGCATGAAGAGCTCCCTAGCCTCTGCACGAAGTGAGAGGGCCGTCGGGAGTTCCCCTAACTTTTTAATCAACCCTCACGCATCCTTTTCGTTCGGAAGGAGGGGTTGTTTTGGCGAGCCCCCTCGTGCACGAGCCTGGGTCGCTTGGATCTCAACAAGGTTGCAGGAGGAGCCCCCTAGCCTCTGCATGAGGCAATAGGGCCATCAGGGGTTCCCCTGGCTTTTTGTATGACCCTTACGCTTCCTTTTTGTTCAGAAGGAGGGGTGGAATATGCCAAGCTACCCTCGATGGGCATGAGCGGCGGCATTTTCGGTGAGCTATTATTTGGTGAGTCCGAGTGGAGGACCATGCCCCGTTCGCTAGGGGTTGGCTAGTGGTCCATAGACGCACTCCAAGAGTACTAGAGGGTTTCTCTAGTGGGTGCTGAGGCCATTCGATCGGCCTCAGTGGCTCAGTGCCTCCCTATGGTGGGATCCCATTCGGAGACCTCCCTACCGGTCTCGGACATGACTTAAGGCATCCCAAGCGTTTCGCTTGCTTGGGCCTCAGCCCCATGTGGGCTCGCCCATAGTCATCCCTGACTCTATTGCTCTGGGGCGACTGTCGAAACCCTTAGGGGCCCAGCCTTCAAACCCCTAGACCGTAATAGGCTCGGCGCCCAGTTCCTTCACCTAAAAGGAATAGGGTGGGGGGATGTCTCCCCCATCGGCTCGATAATGGATGGCGCGCCTTTTGAGGTGATTTTCTAGGGAGATGGAACGACGCCCGCTGCTACTGCGGTCGGGCACGACGTGGTGTCAGCGGATGGGACGTAACTGTTCCCGCAATTAATGAGGAAAAGGTGGGCACGTGAGCGGTAAAATTGGATCGGGGTTAACCACACCGGATCTAGGGGAAACATCCCTGATTTCATCGCCGTCTATTTCGCCTTTACCCTGCATAAATACGCAATGAGTCTCTCCCTTCCCCACCTTACCTTGCCAGCATGAACTTTGCCCCCATTGAGCCATCGCTAGAGCAGCGGACACCGGGAAGAAGAAGGGAGAAGGGCGAGCTGAGAGGGAGAGAGGGAGAGAGATAGAGAGGCGGACACACCGCCGCGTTCAAACCCTCCACCGCACTCATGGCCGACGACATTATTGTCATCGAGGCGGACCCTTGGGATCCATCTAACATCACCATGGAGATGCTTCAGTCGCTCATCGATGGTAGACTCCTTCGTCCCAATGACTGACCCCAATAGGCCAGAGTGGATCGCTCCGTCAGGCGAGCCAGAGCCAAGGCCTCGTGACGGTTACATTGTGAGCTTCGTCTACTTTCACGAGCGTGGCCTCGGCGTTTCAACGGACTGGTTCATTCGGGCGCTCCCGCACTACTATGGCGTGGAGCTCCATAACTTCAACCCTAATTCCATCACGCAGGCGGCCATCTTCGTCGCTGTCTACGAGGGGTATTTGGGGATTGCTCCCCATTGGGAGTTGTGGCTCCATCTCTTTCGGGCAGGGCATACCACCAAGCCAACGGGCACGTCAGGCACGAGGAAGGCGGTGAGGGCCGGCGGCTGCACTCTCCAAGTGCGCTAGGATCGCCAGCACCTCTACATCCAGGCCCAGCTCGCGTCATCCAATCGACGATGGTACACAAGCTGGTTCTATCTCCACAACGACGACAGTGGACTTCCTCCCTACACTAGGCAGATTGTGGGGAGCTACCCGGAGAGGTGGAAGTACGGTGTCCCGAGGGAGGATCAGCCCAAGCTGCAGCCACTTCTGGAGGGGCTGGAGAGGCTACGGGGCCATGGCCTTACTGCGGCCATGGTCGTGGCCGCCTTCCACCACCGGAGGGTGCTGCCACTGATGGCTCGACAGCGGCGCCTGTTCGAGATGAGGTCGGGTGAGCCAAACAAGGGCATCCGGATGTCCTCCTTCGCCCTTTCCGATGAGGAAATTCGTCGCCGAGTGGGGGAGACGGTGGAGGTGAAGCTGAGGGGCGGTAACCTGACCCCACCGCGATGCGCTCGTCGCGGGGGTTCCTCTCGCTGGTAAGTCGCGCGCCGCTGCAGCCCCTGAGCCTCCTCCATTTCTCATTATTTCTCATTCCCTTATGCGTGTTCGGCGTTCCTGTAGGGGATGAGGGATGTGCGTGCCTCTCCGCCGCCCGTCCCAGAGGACGCGAGGCGGTAGGTGATCAACCGAGTGCATGCTGAGGCACAGAAGAAGTGGAAGGATGCCAAGGCGGTGAAGCACACGAAGCAGATCCTTGCACGCGAGAAGCTAGATGAGCGTCGCCGGCAGTAGAGGAAGGACAACCTCCTATTGGAGGAGTCCCCGTCGCCGTCGCTATCGACAGATGCCTCGGATGGGGATGACGAGGGCAAGATGGGGCAGGGTCCCCTGGACCATCTCCCTGATGTAGGGGACATGATGCCCGAGGCATCGGCAAGTAGCCCGGCGCTCCCAAGGGGGGAGGAGGAGCTATCACAGGGTTAGCAATTGCCCACCCCGGGGCCGAGGTCGACCTGCCCGAGGCATGGGCATTGGGCAAGAATGCCGTCAAGCCGGTGGGCTCAGCGGCAGCGATGGAGCAGGTGGCGATGGAGGCGACGCAACTGCCCTCGCAGAGGACCGAGGGGGCACCGAGGTCCATCAAGGACCAACCGGCACCGATGAACACGGAGGCCATGCCTCTGCCACTGCCACCGCCTTTGCAGACAAGGGTCGCCATGCCGAAGCGGTTGCCGCCCCGCTCGAGGTAGGTGTATTTTTGGTGGAGCCGCAGTGCTTTCCATTCGTTCTTTTGTCTTGTGCTGACCCTGTAAACATTTTTTCCTTAGCTGGAAGCGACCTGCGGAGGTGCCTACCTTGGCGCCCCTAAAAGTGCTCAAGGTTAACCCCAGCTCCACCGCCCACTGGGTGGCGGAGGCACAAGCCACCCTACAACGTGGCGCGGCATCGGCGAGGGCCGACCCGAAGGAACCGACCACCTAAGGAGGGGCTGCCAAGGTGGCCCTAACACAGGCGGGGGAGGGAGCACCTCCACCCCATGATGGCGAGGCCCGTGGGTCAGATGCGGCTAAGGTTCCCTTGGCTACTGAGCTCACCGGGATCGAGGTCCTCGGGATTTCACATGCCGGGGCGATGGAGGCCACGGGGCCCAGGACCATCGAGGCTGCTGTGGCGGGCACCGGAGCCCCCGCGACCACTGAGGCCATGATGGCGGTGGCTAGGAGCCCCCGGGACCACTGAGGCCGTGATGGCAGAGGCCGAAGCCCTTGGGACCACCAAGGCTGACGTGATCGCTGCGAGGTAGTCGGTCCAGGAAGTGGAGACAAAGGTGGCGGAGGCCTCGGTGGCACCCTTGGTTCAAGGCCCACCGTCGTTGCAGGAGAACGCTCGGGAGGTTGAGGTCCTTCTGATCTCCTCTGACGAGACTTCCCAGGCGCAGCAGATGGTGGACGCCGAGGTGGCCGGGGCCATGGAACAGCCAGTTCTGACCCCAGGCGAGGGAAGCTCAGCCCTCATGTGGGTATGACCCAAGCCCTGTGAGTGGAATCACCCGCATGTCCTATGGCAAAGCCCGGACGATCCTTAGGTGAAGCCTCTGTTTGCCCTCGAGGACGCGACCGAGGGCGGTCGCTGGGACACGTTCGAGTAGTACCGCCAGCTGGCGGAGCGGTCACTATGGACGGCGCTGTCCATGGTGGCCAACGATCTACCCAGAGTCGCCTAGGTTCGTGCTTTCTTTTCTCATGCGGTGGTCTTTTTCCGAGTTTTCTTTGTAGGATTAACCCCTGTTCTGTTTCCCCTAGGAGCTCGAGACCCGGTCCCTTGGGAAGTCGGTCTTTCTCCGGCGGGAGAGGGACATCTAGGACCAGCTTCAGCGGTAGAAAGGCCTTCTTGCTGGCGCCAACAAGCTCCTATCAGCGTGGAGCGCAGAGGTGGAGGACCTCCACCTTCGTTGTGCCGATGCGAAGGTCGAGGCAGTCATGGCCCAGGAGCAGGTCGCCCCTCTAGCGGTGCGGGTCAAGGAATTGGAGGAGGAGCTGACCCGCATGGCTAGTGAGTGGGACACCTTTAGGTCCCAGGTTGGAGAGGCCATGGCCTCAGGCAAGGTCCTTGCTGGACAGCTAGGGGCAGAGCAGAGCACACACCAGCTAATGAAAGGCGCCTTGGATGAGGCCCTTGCGGCAGCCAAGGCCTCACGAACCAAGGCTGTGGTTTGGAGGGGAAAGGCCGAGGGTGAGTCCTATTCCCCTTGTTTTATTCGCTTTTTCTTATGTTCGCTCTCTAACTCCCTGGTGTGATGCAGAGCTAGGGAGTGAAGCTTCCATGGCAGCCGAGGCTTCTTGGGTCGTGGCCCAGCGCCTAAAGGAGGAGGCTGTCGTTTCCTGGGCCGAAGCCCTACGCTGGAAGGAGAAGCCGAGGCCTCTCGGGTTGAGGCCCGATGCTGGGAGCAGAAGGCCAAGGGTGAGTTCCATAGGCTTCCATCCTTGTTTGGCTTGTTTTTTCTCTTGCTCAACCCCATTCCATTTCCTGTGGTGTAGAGTCAGAGGCGGAGGTCACCCGGGTAGCTGAGGTTTCCATCGTGGTGCAAATGGAGCTCGAGACTGAGATCAGGGAGCACGGCGTGCTGAAGGGTGCCACCCGTGCCGCCTATGAGGCCCTAGTGGTCGAAGGGGTTTAGTCAGGCAGCTCCCTTGGGAGCCGTCTGATTGCACTGAGCGGTCAAGTGCGTGAGCGGCTCCGAGGAGCGCTGCATACGGGCATCAAGCTCGCACTGGCCGTCATTGCCTCGCACTACGTCAGTGTTGACCTCCAAGCCATCAGCGATGGCTACATCTTGCCTGATGATGATGAGGAGACCGACGAGGTGGTGATGAAGCTATTGGAGGTGGTGGAAGGCCCTGGCACGGTGCTGGCAACGTTGTTTGAAGAGGAGGTGGTCCCTCCCTCGCCGTCTGCCGATGCCGGAGGTCCTGAGCCTTGACTTGGGCCTAAGCGGCCATGTAAATAGAGTAGGAATTAACTTTGTATCGTAATGCTTGTGGCCGTCGAGGCCTTTCTTTTAAAGTACTCATGTTTCTTAATCGTTTGTCTTGTATTTCTGAGCCTCTACCCTCTTGTTGTCTCTGATCAGATTTCTTCACAAAAAAACTTCCTTGGAGCCTAAGCTGTCCCCTGGGCAAAAGGTGGTGAGGGAGCACCGTAGCCCAGAGGCTTAGGTCATCTCACAACTCTACCAGCCTTTTGGCCTTGAGACGGGCTTTTGGTCCTTGTGTTTTTCGCAAAAGATTCGTCAGAGCGTGCTAGAGGGTTTGGTGTAGGATTTTTTTCGAAAAATGACTAAAAAATGGTGCGTCGAACTTAGGGGGAATCCCCCATCTAGCCCCCGAGGGAGGCTCGGTTCTGCAGAGGCAGAGCCGAGTCTCCCTTATAGTGTCATCGTATCGCCGAGACCCACGATGGGCTTGGGGGGGTTTCTCGAAAAATTAGAACAACTAAAGAATGCTTTTCAATTGTATTCCGAGAAACAATATATACAATGCTTGGAAATTTAAGGGTAAAAGCGATGTAGCTATTCTATGTTCCAAGCATTGGTGAAGATTTCGCCCTTCTCGTTGGCTAGCTTGTAGGTCCCGGGCTTTAGCACTTGGGCGACGATATACAACCCTTCCCATGGTGGGGTTAGCTTGTGGCGGCCCTTGTTGCTCTGTGTCAGCCTCAACACTAGGTCACCCACCTTCAAGTCTTAGCTTCGGATGCGCCGGGCTTGAAAGTGCCATAGGGCTTGCTGGTATTTGGCCGGGTGCAGCAGCGCGATGTCTCGGGCTTCCTCTAGTTGGTCGATGGCGTCCTCACGGGTGGTGCGGTTGCTTTGCTCGTTGTAGGCCTATAGCCTCGGGGAACCATATTCCAAGTCAGTGGGGAGGATGGCCTCGGCTCCATAGACCAGGAAGAAGGGCGTGAACCCCGTGGCTCGGCTTGGAGTGTTCCTCAAGCTCCAGATGACTGATGGGAGTTCGGTGAGCCATTTCTTGCCAAACTTCTTCAACCGGTTGTAAATTCTTGGCTTGAGGCCTTGCCGGATCATGCCGTTGGCATGTTCAACTTGGCCATTGGTCCTTGGGTGTCCTACAGCCGACCAGGCCACACGAATGTGGTGGTCGTCATAGAATGTCAAGAATTTTTTGCCGATGAACTATGTCCCGTTGTCGGTGATGATGGTGTTAGGGACCCCAAACCTGTAGATGATGTCAGTGAAGAATAGCACTGCTTGCTCGGATTTGATTTGATTGATCAGACGAGCCTCGATCCATTTGGAGAACTTATCGATTGCTACTAGTAGATGGGTCTAGCCCCCGGGGGCCTTTTGCAGAGGCCCGACCATGTTGAGCCCCCATACGGCAAATGGCCATGTAATGGGAATGGTTTGGAGGGCCTAGGCTGGGAGATGTGTCTGCCATGCATAGTACTGGCATCCCTCGTAGGAGCATACTAGCTTGGTGGCGTCGGCAACTGCCATCGGCCAATAGAACCCTTGGCGGAAAGCGTTTCTGATGAGCGTCTGATGCACCGCATGGTGCCCGTAGGCCCCTACGTGCAAGTCCCAAAGTAGGGCTTAGCCTGCCTCGGTGGTGATGCATCGTTGGAGGACACCAAAAGGACTTCGCCTGTATAATTCGCCATTGGAGAGGACGTAAGTTTTGGCTCACCGCGCAAGCCATCGGGCTTCGGTCCTGTCACTAGGAAGCTTTTCCTAAGCAGGCCAATCAAGGAAAGGGACTCGCTAGTCCATGTCCTGGTTGGTCTGGGAAGGCTCTGCATCAACTTTCATGACCTCGGGCTCGGCCGAAGGGGTCTCGGCAGCAAAGGGGGCATCGAGCCCCATCGTGGGTTCGACCGGTGGGCCCTCCTTAGCTACCAAGGCGTAGTCAATGGAAGGTTTGTGGAGGTCCCTAGCAAAGATGTTCGAGGGGACCAGAGCCCATGCCAAGGCCATCTTTGCCAGTTTGTCGGTGGCCTCGTTGTACTTCTACACGATGTGGTTGAGTTCAAGACCGTTGAACTTGTCTTCTAGGCGGCGTACCAACTTGTAGTATGCCTCCATTTTGGGGTTGAGGTAGTTTGACTCCTTCATGACTTGATCGACGACGAGCTATGAGTCACCCCGGACATCGAGACGTCGTACCCCAAGTTCAATGGTGACCTGCAAGCCGTTGACGTGTGCCTCGTACTCGGCCGCATTGTTGGAGGTGGCGAAGTGGAGCCACACCATGTAGCGCATGTGTACTCTGAGGGGCGAGATGAAGAGCAGACCCACGCCTGCCCCAGTCTTCATCAGAGACCTGTCAAAGTACATGGTCCAGCATTCTATCTAGACTTGAGCAGGTGGCAATTGGGTTTCAGTCCACTTAGCCACAAAATCGACCAAGACCTGAGACTTAATCGCTTTCCAAGGCACAAAAGTCAAGGCTTCCCCATAAGCTCGATGGCCCACTTGGCTATCCTGCCCGTGGCCTCCCGGTTATGGACAATCTCTCCCAAGGGGAAAGACGATACCACGCTCACTGGGTGGGACTCGAAGTAGTGATGCAGCTTGCGCCGGGCTAGAACTACGGCGTAGACCAGCTTCTGGATGTGGCGGTAGCATGTTTTGGTCTTGGAGAGCAATTCGCTGATGAAGTAAATAGGTCGTTGGATGGGTAGAGCATGCCCCTCTTCCTACCTCTCTACTACTATGGCAGCGCTGACCACTTGGGTCGTTGTGGTGACATAGAGTAAGAGGGCCTCGTCCCTAGCCGGTGGTACCAGGATGGGAGGATTGGTGAGCAGCGCTTTGAGCCTGTCGAGGGCTTCTTCAGCATCGGGGGTCCAAGAAAAGCATTTGGATTTCTCAAGAGTCAGTACAGAGGCAAGCCTTTTTCACTGAGGCGCAAGATGAAGTAGCTCAGGGCCGCAAGGCATCCCATGACCCTCTGCACTCCCTTGAGGTCTCAGATTGGTCCCATGCTGGTTATGGCCGATACCTTCTCTGGGTTAGCCTCGATGCCGCGTTCTGAGACTATGAACCCTAAGAGCATGCCTCGGGGAACCCTAAACACACACTTCTCAGGGTTGAGCTTGATGCCCTTTTCTCTAAGGCATTTGAAGGCTATCTCTAGGTCATCGACAAGATCCCCAGCTTTTCTAGACTTGACCATGATGTCATCCACATAGGCCTTGACAGTTCACCCAATGTGCTCGCCAAAGACCTAGGTCATGCACCACTAGTATGTGGCTCCCGTGTTTCTAAGGCTGAAAGGCATAGTCACATAGCAGTACATGCCAAATGGTGTGATAAAAGAAGTCACGAGCTGGTCAGACTCTTTCATCTTGATTTGATGATAGCCAGAATATGCATCGAGGAAAGACATGGTCTCGCACCCCACAGTGGAGTCAACGATCTGATCAATTCGAGGTAATGGGAAGGGGACTTTTGGATAGGCTTTATTCAAACCGGTGTAGTCTACACACATCCTCCATTTCCCATTTTGCTCCTTGACTAACACAGGGTTAGCCAACCACTCTAGGTGGGATACTTCCTTGATGAACTCGGCCGCTAAGAGTTTCTGCACCTCTTCGCCAATGGTCCTACGCTTCTCCTTGTCGAATCAGTGTAAGCGTTGCTTCACCGGTCTAGAGCCGGCCCGGATGTCCTAGGCGTGCTCGGCGACCTCCCTCGGTATGCCCGGCATGTCCGAGGGACTCCACGCGAACATGTCGGCATTCGCACGGAGAAAGTCGATGAGCACGGCTTCCTATTTGATATCGAGGGTGGCACTGATCCTTGGGCAGGCTGGGTCAACTGGGACGAGCTTGATGGCCTCCACGGGCTCGAATGCTCCCACATGGCGCTTGGAGTCAGGCACCTCGCCATCGAGTCAGTCAAGGTTGGCAATGAGGGTCTCGGCCTCTACGAGAGCCTCGGCGTACTCGATGCACTCGATGTCGCAGTCGTATGCATGTTCGTATGTGGACTCAATCGTGATGACGCCGTTGGGACCTAGCATCTTGAGCTTGAGGTAGGTGTAGTTGGGGACTGTCATGAACTTGGCGTAACATGGCCGCCCAAGGATGGCGTGGTAGGTTCCCCTGAATCCAACCACCTCGAAGGTAAGGACCTCCTTGCAGTAGTTGGAGGGGGTGCCGAAGCAAACGGGGAGGTCGATGCGTCCAAGGGGTCGCATGCGTTTCCCTAGCACGATGCCGTGGAAAGGTGCGGCGTCGCCCTAGAGCCTCGACCGGTCGATCTCTAGGAGCTCCAGGGTGCTGGCGTAGAGGATGTTGAGGCCGCTGCCTCCGTCCATCAACACCTTGGTGGGCTGGGTGTTGCCCACAATTGGGTCAACGATGAGCGGGTACTGCTCGAGATTCGGGACATGGTTGGGGTGGTCCTCTCGATCAAAGGTGATCGCCTCCTGAGACCAGTCGAGGTATCAGGGAGTGGCCACCTTGACTGAGAAGACCTCTTGGCATTCCCTCTTTCACTGGCACGCCATAAGGCACGCCAAGGGTCCGCCAAAGATCATGAAGGTGTTGTGCACCTCAAGGAACCCGTCGCCCTTGTCATCGTCCTGGTCACCGGCGCCTTTCTACTTGGCTTTGTTGTCTAGGAGCCCGAGCCTGGCGTAGTAACGCCGCAGCATGGAGCAATCCTCAAGGGCATGCTTTACCGGGCCCTAGTGGTAAGGGCAGGGTTTCTTAAGCATGTCGTCAAAGGGCCTAGGGCCCCTGGGGCCTCGGGGATTCTTGCGTTCTGTGGCCATGACCAGATCGGCTTCGAGGATGGCCTGCTTCCCCTGGCGACCCTTTTTCTATCTTTTGGGGAGGTGGGGAAGCGAGGCCTCGGGGGCCTCGTCCCTCCGCTTCCCCTTGGTGTCGTTCTCGGGGAAGATGGCCCCAACAGCCTCTTCACCCGAGGCAAAGTTGGTGGCGATGTCGAGGAGTGCGGTAGCTGAGCACGGCATGTTCCGGCCTAACTCTCGGACCAAGTCTTGGTAGGTGGTGCCGGAGAGGAAAGCCTGGACGATTTATGATTCACTGATGCTGGGCAACTTGGTGCATTGTTTAGAGAAGCACCGGATGAAGTCTTGGAGAGACTTGTTCGGTTTCTGGCGACAGCTCTTATGGTCCCAGGAGTTTCTAGGGCGCATGTATGTGTCCTAGAAATTCCCGATGAAGATCCTAACCAAGGCGCGCTAGTCATGGATCTGTGAGGGAGGGAGGTGCTCGAGCCAGGCTTGTGCCGAGTCTGACAAGAGCAAGGGGAGGTTGCGGATGATGAGCAGGTCATCGTCCACGCCACCTAGCTAACAAGCCAGACGGTAATTGGCAGGCCAGAGTTCGGGATTGGTCTCGCCGCTATACTTCGTGAGGTTGGCTGGTTGTCGAAACTGGGCTGGAAACTGAGCGCTGCGGATGGCCCTACTAAAGACCCGAGGACCTAGCAGTTTAGGAGATGGACTGTGATCCTCCTCACTATCATAACGGCCACCTCGGTGTGGATGGTAGCCCCGGGCGGGCCCCTCATTGTTGTGGCATTGTTGCCTGCTGACCACCTCATGGTCTGCCTGCACCACTCGTTGGTTGCCAAGGCGGTCAAGCCACAAGGGGACCCCGTGGGCTATTGGCGCCTTAGCGGGCTCGGGATGAACTGAGGCCTCCCTATCCTATCGATGCGGTGTTGAGGGGAGATCCGAGGCAGCTTTGCGCCGCCAGGAGGCAGAGCTCTCGGCCTGCTGCACCGCGGCGGTCTCAAGGAGATCCTAGAGCTCACCACAAACCCATCGCCCTTCTGTGGTAGAGGGCTCGGGCATCGTGCGCACTAACATCGCTATAGCCGTGACATTCTGGCTAGCGTGATTGAAGATTAGGGGATGATCGTCCCCTTCATCGTCGTTGATGCGGTGGTGCACATCATGGGCCCACCACCGGGCTCCTCCACTATCACCGCGGCCCTGCTGCTCCTGCTCGAGAGTGTTTTGGAGCTATTGCAGAAGGAGTCGATCTTGCTCGACCTTGGCCTGAAGCTCATAGAGCTGCTCTAGGTCCGGCCGTCGAAATTGTCCGAGGGCAAGGTTCTTGTTCTGTGCCACTGGTGGGACAATGCGTGAGGGCGTAGCATCGCCCGTTCCCTGATGAAGTGGAGTATGATTGCCCACCCCCTCGTCCTCATCGCCTGTGCTTGGCATCCCAAGTCCGACATGGAAGCACTCACGAGTTGGATCGTGAGTACCTTCATTGTCAGAATCGGAGTAGCCAAAGCAATAGTCACTCGCAGCCAAGAAGCGACGCATGGTTTCACGGTCATGGAGGTCGGAGAAATCCGCTCTAGCCCATGCCTCATCCTCCTCCAAGGAGTCATCATGGGTGTGGGTCGTCACGGTGGTGTCAAAGTCGAGAGCAAAGTGCTAGCGGTGTCCTGAGGGATCCATGTGAACGGAAGCATAGGCATAAGCATAAGATGCGGTGGCATTTCTCAACCCAAAGGGGTATGGGGATGGTGCCATTGCCGGGCTTTGCTTCGCCAGAGTTGGTTCCTCAGGGAGTGGTGGAGCGGAGCTTGATGATGGGGCATCGCCTGGTGCCACCGGTGTTTTTCCCTTGTCAAGGCTCAGGCTAGACAGGTCCCCAACCAGGGACCTTGCGCCAACAGCTGGTCATAGGATATCGGCGGGGAGCGGCAAGTCACCCTGGGTTCACGTAGCATTGGGGTGATCCTGCTCATGTTGTGCCTGGTGAGCACGGTGAGAGCGGCCGCCCGGGCGTCGCCTGCGCCTGGGCTACCGGTGCATGATGTCGTCATTGGTTAGTGGTGCTCGGGGCGTGAGGAGTACCATATCATACTCATGCCCTAGAGACATGAACTCTAGGCTCCAAACTAGATCACCATGCCGAGACTCAGTGGTTGTGTGGGGTCTGCCATCTGAAACTTGTTGGGATGACGAAACTGACACGCAGAGGCCCCTACCTAGTGCGCCAACTGCCAGTGTTTTGGACCAGGGGGTCCTCAACCATCTAGTAAATTTGTACTGTGTGTTCTCGATCCCAGATGGTGATGCAAAGAGACACAAGACTTATACTGGTTCAGGCAATCGGTGCCCTACATCCAGTCTAAGAGATCGATCTTGTATTCCTTGCACCAAAGTGCTTGTAGTAGGGGATTACAAGCTGGGTGAGAGAGGGAGCTAGTCCTAGGTCTCGGCATGGAGTGATGCGGGCTGCTTGAGACGTTGCTCTCAGGCAGCAAGGGAGTGTGCATGTTACAGGGTGTTGTTTTGTGTGCGCATGTGTTCGTCCCCTAGAAATGGCCCAGGTCCTTTCCTTTTATAGTTGAAGGAGGGACAAGGGTAGTACGTGTGCAAACTATACGGCATCATGCGAATGGAGGCGGCGTGTCCGAGCCCTATAGGCTGTTCCTGTGGTGGCATGGTCATCGGAGTGGTCCGTCCTTAAAGCGCTGGGGCGACGTGTTGGTCACATCCGATCCTGTGCATCATGGGAGCTCTAGGGCTACCTCGAAGCGGGCATGGTGGTCGATGTGTGGGTTGCTGTAGATTGTTGGTGTGCGAAGCCAAGGCTCGGTTGGTGCCGAGGCCGAACCATGGTGGGGGGTCTCGATAGATGTGAATCTCGAGATAGCCGAGGCCCTGACGTAGGGTGCCGAGGCTCGGAGGGAGCAGTCGACCTTGTATGCTGATTCAGAGGTGATGATGACCCGGACTAGACTTCCCATGCCGTGTTGTCTTCGGGGCGGGGGTTACAGGGCACAGTGCAGTTCAGGCACTGATCGTGGGCACAGCGCCAGAACACAGTGGCCGGTAATCCCCGCTGCGCCTTATCCCAGCCGGTATGGCGTTGATGCGACTCCTTGTCCCGTCGGCCACTCCATGGTGTCGAGCCATCATCCGACTGAGATTGTGGGAGTGGTTGGCGCATTAATGGGACATGACACGCTATCAGGAAGACTGGTCAAGGTGGGAGCGACGGGCTATTAACAAGCCGGCCTCGAGCGATATGGAGAATCGCTGTCTCGTTCGAGGCTGTGCGCGCGGGGCCTCGGGCAGGATGGAGATTGGGCTCCTTGCCGAGACCTCCTGCGAGAGGCCTCGCGCGAGGCGGAGATTTGTCAGGGCGTCGAGACCTCCCGTGCGAGGCTTTAGGCGAGGTGGAGAGCCAGTGGGCTCGGACGGGGCCGGGGGTGAACCCACGGCTTACCTTCTGGCTTCGTTGTTGATGGGGTTTAAGCGACTCTTTTGGTGTATGCTCGGGGTACCCCGTTCTATGGTACCCGACAGTAGGACGCAAGCCTAGTATAAATTAGTCATTTTAAGGTTTAGAAGTAGCTACAAAAACCCTTGCTCTATGAACTTTGATATTTTCTTCTCTATTATATCTCTAGCCTTGTTATTCAACTCTACCTTGGTGCTTATTTTAAAGTCTTTGTTCTTATCTCCACTCATTGATTTGATATGCTTTTAGAACTGCTCCTCATCACCTTCTTGCATAATCTGAAGATGAGTCTTAGTATTATTACCACTAGTAGAATGAGTACGATAGTATCGTAAGTTGAGTCAATGATTGAGTTGTGCACCTTTATTGCTTGTTGAATTGTCATTATGCTCATTATTGGTTGAATCTTTATAATGATTGCAATGATCTTGTTGGGTGTTCCCACAATTTCATTTAGTTTATAGGCCTAAGGTATAAGGATCAGTGCAATAAATAGCTGGGTTATGGTATTCTTCTGTTTCCTCTAACCTATATTTTCGAAGCAGCCTGCACTCTTTGGCTTATATCTCTAATCTTAGATGACAAAAAATCATGAGAAAATTCTGGACAATAGTAGACATCAATATCTTTCTCTGAGCATAAGAATCAGCCTATAGCTATTTGGTTACGGAGATACGAAAATCACAAGGTGATGCATCTATGCTGTTTGGAATCTGAAATAGTTACTCTTGTGGACTATTTTAGACTAAGTTAACTGCAGAATTTGGAAAAGTGTTCAACAAGGAAGTTGTGGAGAATTTGGTAAGCTTTCCAATGGTATAAGCTACAATATCATTGGATTAACAGAATGAAAGTTAAAGCTATTTTACTGCACTTCTATTTTTCTACTTGTGAGGAATCTCAGATTTCTTGTACTTACCCATCTATTGTGATATCTGGCCCAATTTGGAATTTGGCCCATAGTGGCCCATATGCAAGTTAATGAGATATTGTGGAGAGTTTAGTCCCACCTTAGTTGTTAAAGGTGGGATAGACCAACATATAAGGCTTCTATAGTCCATCCCACCATCCCTGGGTTAATCCTTTTGTGCGAAGCGAGGATGAAAGTGTAAGTAGGATGGTGGTAGGTGTGGTTTGATCAGCGTGCAGAGTGGATCTGAGCCGTTTGGATTCTAGTGCATTACAAATGGTATCGGAGCCCACCTTTGCAGCCACGGGCACGTGCGGGTTAGGGGCACGGACATGGGGGTTCATTGCGCGTGTAGGCCCTACAGGGGTGCATGACATGGCACATGTGTTAGCACTGGATGCATGGCTATGTGTGCTAAGAGGGAATGTTCCTAGTCATCGTTTGCCTAGTTGTGGGTGTGTTGGGTCGATGAGGACGTCATTTCCTTTGAGGGGCGGGGTGTATGCGACATCTGGCCCAGTTTGGAATTTGGCCCATAGTGGCCCATATGCAAGTTAATGAGATATTGTGGAGAGTTTAGTCCCACCTTGGTTGGTAAAGGTGGGATAGACCAACATATATGGCTTCTAGAGTCCATCCCACCATCCCTGGGTTAATCCTTTTACATGAAGCAAGGACAAAAGTATAAGTAGGATGGTGGTAGGTGTGGTTTGCTCAGCGTGTAGAGTGGATCTGAGCCATTTGGATTCTAGGGCGTTACATCTACAAGAGTATCAATGGGATAACAGAACCTCTTGATATTAGTTAGCTCGTATAGAAGGAGATGCAAGCTATACTTTGGTGTCCCCTAGTTTATCTTTTCTTAAGGGGTAGCCAAGTTGAAGAATTTGTAAGATGAAGAATCATACTTTCTAGATTGCGTAGCGGAAGCGTGGTGGTACTCAAAGATGTGAGAGAAACTTAGAGTTTCAATGAGGTTTGGTTAGAGGTTCAAGGAAGGTTTAACCAAGATCATCAAGATATTGATAATGCTACTGGAGAAGGTTTTAAGTTAGTTTGGATCAAGAGACCTCAGCTAAGTGTTTAAAGGAGTCCAAGAAGAGTTTGAAGTAAAACCTATGTATTAGTTTTGTCAAATCCGGATAAGAGCTTTATATCTACAATGATGCATCTTGTCAAGGTGTGGGATGTGTCCTTATATGAGAAGAAAAGTATTGGCTTGTTCATTAAGTCAATTAAGGAAGTGTGAGTTGAACTACCCAACATGTTATCTGGAGTTATCCATTGTGGAGAATGGAAGTGCTATTATTTGGAGCGTAAAAGTGACATCTAGGTGGATCACAAGAATCTACAGGACATCTTTATTAAGTTGGTCTTAAGCTTGTGATATCCTCGTTGGAATGAAATTGCTTATGACTTGGAAAAGTCCTATCACCTGGAGAAGTAAAAGTCATTGCCAATGCCCTTTGCAATGGAGAGTTGTGCTAAGAAGGTTCGGGTGACACCAAGGACTAAGAATAGTATTCCAAGATCGAGCAACTTTACTAGAATCCTTAATGTTTTAAAGATTGGTAGTAGAATCTCCTTCGGATCAAGAGATTCGTTAGGCTTCGTTGGAAGGTGGATATTTTAAGAAAGAGAATTGGTATTATAGGAAAGGTAGCCTAGTGATTGGAGTTACGTGAGAATTGTTCAAGGTACCTGTCAAAATCTTGGAATCAGTTTGGCAAGATACTTGGAGTAAGGTTAACATGTATACAAAGTAAAGTGGGATCCTTATCAAGAAGATGGAACTACGTGAGGAAGTAAAGAAGAATGCAAAGATGGAGTATTCTTATCTCCTAGTCGATGTCTTTCTAATCTCGGGGATGAGATTCATCTTAAGGGGGGTAGAATTGTAACACCCTAAAATTTGCATAATTTTGAAATAGGAGAAAATGATTAATTATGTATTTTTGTGAGCATTTGCATTTAGGAAAATAATAATTTTGTTAAAAATAAAATCAAATGTAGGTTCACAATCATGTGTGTGCATCCATGCTGCTGCATATCTTTTTGTATTGCCTGGATTGAAATCAGATTCCAAGTTGAAATGAATTTGCATTCAAAATTGATTTTGAAATTGCTTTGCAAAAAATAGAAAAGGAAAATGAATTTCCCTTTCTTCCCTTCCATGCTTTCGGCCTAGTTGGCCTGCTTCCGCGCTATGGCCCATTTCTTCCCGTAGCCCAGCATTTTCTTCCCGCGGCCCGCCTTTCTCCCCACTTGGGCCTACACTCGCGCATGGCTTCCTATTCCCCATGTTGGCCCAGCAGCAGCACTGGCCCATCATCTCCGCTAGCCTAGCTCTGCACTGTAGCACTCAATTTTAAGAACAAAACCAGATACACACCATATATGAGCTCAGTATATAGCCACAAATAAGGGTAATATCATAAGACAATGCTTATTACATAGCGTATTTGTATAAAGAATACAACCTCAGAGTATAGACAGTGGAAAGACAACTTCGATCTTTAGGTGAAGAATTCACTTCGACAGGGACAACTGACTGGTTGATCACAAGCCTAATTCCTCCAAACTCTAGCAATCTGGTACTCATCCAGGATTTTTCTAAAGATTTTAAAAGTAAAGCAAGCATAAGTACATGTCGTATTCAACAAATGTAACACGGGGTTCACGAGGCTCAAATGGCTGACACTGGTTTAACTGTGATTAGCTTTTGGTTGTCACAATTTTAGCTTGAGTAGCAACAAGTTGTTTCAATTCCTAATGCAGAACACATGATCAATGTAAACATGAATAATGAATAGCATAAACAGATAATTCTTAGTGTTCATCTATTCTATAAGGGTTCTAAGGCCACTCGTGATCGTGAGCACGGCTAATATACTAGTTTTACATTCTACAGAGGTTGTACACTTTCACAGTGAGTCATGATACCCATATGCCTGGGTTAATTACTCCCAAAACACTTCCAAGGTGAGTAGGTAGGGGTCACTATCAAGCCTTTCAAATGTTCGTCTAACAAGTTAGGGCCATTAGATTCACTCGGCAAACAGATGTAGAGCCCCCTTCCCGATGGCACATTGACATGTAGCCTATACACATGGGGATAGAGGCCGCACTATACCTGATTCAGCAAGCCATTCTTACACCAATAAAGGTAACCACTAACAAGCTAGAAAAGGTCCTCATACTGAGCTAAAGTCAAAGCCATGTAGCCCTCATAGCTGTACTGTAAGTCTCGGATGATCACTTACAGATAAGTCCTTGGAGAGAGGAATCTGAAGCATTTAGAAAGTAGCTAAATACTCTAGCCCCCTGTTTCCAAGTTTCTAAAAAGTCATATTTTAATGTTTATTGCATATACCATTAGTTAAGTTACAAGATCATGGTTTAATTGAGCACTAGCAAAGCTACCCAATGCATAACTCGTAGGTGACAAGGTAAAAGTTCAATTCTAGGGAATCCCTATCAAGGTGACACATGCAACATGAATTTATTGAATTAAAGTAAATAGGAAACAAGGATGATCCCATGCTATACTTGCCTTGAGTAAAGTACTCCTGCTGGTCCTGCACGTCAAAGTAGTACCCTTGATCTCCCACGAATTGCTCACCATCTATACTCGATAACACAACAACATACAAGCATCCAGGAGCAATCGTGCAAAGCAAACAAAGCTATAGATTAGAACAGTATACCAACAGCATAAAATCAAGACTAAAAGTTTGAAAAATCAATCTACGTCTCGCTACGAACACACAGATGTGAAGATCACAAAAATCGGAGCTAAAACGAAGAAGTTATGAATTAAACAAGAATTCCTATAGTATAATAATAGATTAAATCCAATGTTGAATTTTAAAAGTTGAAAACCTACTTAACAGTAGTATAAACATGTAGATTACTTAATTATGAACCTAACGCAACTTGAACGGATCAAATCGGAGTTAAAACGGAGATTTTATGGCTAAAACAAGTCTAGTGGCAAAACTATAAATAACTGAAAACGTATTTTCAATCTAACCGAACCAAAGTGCGCTTTTAGAAAAAGAAAACAGAATCTAGGAAGGCGCTAGGGATAGTGGGTTCTATAATTTAAAACCCAAGGGACCTATTTGCAAAACAACCAGCTGAATCAGTTCATTGGATAGCGGCCGTTGGATCCTGATCTAACGGTCCAAAACATATCAAGTGGAGGGGAGGTGACGCCGGTGAGGTGACTGACGGCGGCGCCATTACTAGACAAAGGAAGCTCACCGGAGTAGATGGTTAAGAGGCTACGGCGCTAGGTTCTCCCATGGAAAAGCCCTGGACATAGAGGAGGGGATGGGGATCTCACCTGAATCGAAAGAAGCGAGCGGGACGTGATGAAGGTTGCACGGTGCTTCAGTGACATAGCGTTGGCTTTCAAGCTTGCGACGGCGCTGATGTAGGGCCCGAGCTGCTACGGCCTCCTTCCAAAATGGGACGAGGAGAACGATGGGCATGGCTCCGGTATTTAAGAGGCACGGGATGACTTGAGAGGCACGGCACAGGGCTCATGGTTGAGGCGGGCTCATGGCAATGGCGTGGTCATGTTTGAGATGGACATGGCGTGGGGAAGGAGGAGCACTTGACCGGTGGGCCAGAGCGGTCAGTGGCCGGAGGGAGAAACGCGCAGCGTGGGTGTGCGGAGCTGGGCTGGCTCTTGTTGGGCCACTGCGGGAAAGGAGTGAAGCGGGCCGGCGCAGAGAATAAAGGAGAGTAGTCCCGTGCGGTAAAAGAAAGGCAGGCCAACTGGGTCGAAAGGAGAAGGGAGGATGGGGAATTTGGTTTTTCCTTTTCTAATTTTTTTCCAAAGCAAATTCAAAATGCAAATTCAAATCAATTTAGAATCTGACTTCAAATCAAGCAATACAAAATGATATGCAGCGGCATGAATGCACATACATGATTATGACCTTATATTTGATTTCATTTTCAATAAAATTATTATTTTCCTAAATTCAAATTCCCTCAAAATACATATTTAATCATTTTCTCCTATTTAAAAAATATGTGAATTTTAGGGTGTTACAATTCTACCCCCCTTAAAATGAATCTCGTCCCCGAGATTCGGATGATGCTTACTGAAATAACCGCGGGTATATTTTCCTCAAATCCTCTTCTCTTTCCCAAGTAGCCTCATGTTCTATATACCGATTCCACTGAACCTTACATATCTTTATAACTCGGCTCCTGGTAACTCTTTCTGCCGTCTTCAAAATCCTTACCGAAAACTCCTCATAAGTGAGATCTTCCTTAACCGTAAGCTCTTCTAATGGTATCTGCTCCTTGGATACACGCAAACATTTTTTTAGTTGAGACACATGGAACACATCATGCATACCTGACAAACTCTCAGGAAATTCCAACTGATAAGCTACTTCACCCCATCTCTCTAAAATCTTGAAAGGCCCAATATACCTTGGTGCTAACTTTCCTTTCATGTTAAACCTTCTCACACTTCTCATAGTTGACACTTTTAGGTAAACATAATCACCTACTTTGAAAACTAATTCTCTTCTCCGAGTGTCTGCATAACTCTTCTGTCGAGACTGAGCCACTGTCAAATTATCTCTGATCATCCTTACTTGCTCTTCTGCGTCTCTTAAAACATCTGGTCCGAACACTTGAGTTTCTCCCATTTGATTCCAAAACAATGGGGTTCTACACTTTCGTCCATATAAAGCTTCAAAAGGTGCCATATCGAGACTATTCTGATAACTGTTGTTATATGAGAACTCTGCATAAGGCAAATTCTTATCCCAACTTGTATCGTACTGCAATGCACAAGCCCTCAACATATCCTCCAATATCTGATTAATTCTCTCAGTTTGCCCATTTGTCTGAGTACAGTATGTTGTACTAAAATTTAGCTTTGTTCCCAACAAACTATGTACTTGCTGCCAAAAATGAGATGTAAATTGAGTACCTTGACCAGACACAATTTTCTTGGGAACTCCATGTAGACACACTATCCTTTCCATATATAATTGGGCTAACCTTGGTCCATTGTAAGTAGTCTTGACCGATATAAAGTGAGCAACTTTAGTTAACCGATCCACTATCACCCATATTGAATCATAACCTCTCTGAGTACATGGTAACCCACTATAAAATCCATACCAACTTCTTTCCACTTCCACTCAGGTATCTTCATTGATTGTAGCAATCCTATAGGTCTTTGATGTTCAGCTTTGAATCCATCTACAACAACATATTCAGCAACATCTCTCTTCAGTCTGAACCACCAATACTTCTCCTTTAAATCCATATACATCTTGGTGCTTCTAGGATGAATAGAGTAAGCAGACTCATGTGCCTCACAAAGAATTGCCTCTCATATAGCCTTATCCTCAGGCACACATAGTCTTTTCCCAAACCAAAGAGTTCTATTGTCATCCATACGGAAACCTGGTGCCTTACCAATCACTATGTTTTCCACTATCGCTTTCAACTTCGCATCCTATAACTGTCCCTTATGTATTTCTTGCTCTAGTTTAGGCTCCAACACCAACTCCACTGAATTAATGACAAAGCCCAAATTTAGTCACTCGAATTCAGCACACAATTCACTTAACATTAGTGTCACTTGAACCTCATTGGCGTAACTCTTCCTACTAAGAGCATCGGCAACAATGTTCGCCTTTCTAGGATGATAGTGTACCGCTAGATCATAATCTTTGATCAACTCTAACCATCGATGCTGTCTCATATTCAGATTTGTCAGAGTGAAAATGTACTTCAGACTCTTGTGATCGGTATAAATATCACTCTTATGTCTGATAAGATAGTGCCTCCATATCTTTAGAGCATGAACCACTGCTACTAACTCCAAGTCATGAGTAGGATAATTTAACTCGTGCTTTCTCAACGGTCGAGATGCATAGGCCACTACTCTTCCTTCTTGCATAAGAACACATCTGAGATCTTGACGAGATGCATCACAATAGATAGAAAAGCTCTTGTTCAAATCTGGTAAAACAAACACTAGAGCAGTAGTCAACCTCTTCTTCAACTCTTCAAAGTTAGCTTGGCACTTCTTGGACCACACAAACTTGGCATTTTTCTCCAACAAAGCTGTCATAGGCTCGGCACATTTAGAGAAACCTTCTATGAACCTTCTATAGTATCTAGCTAATCCCAAGAAATGTCGAATCTCTCCCACATTAGTTGGTGGTTTCCAATTCAACACGTCTTTCACCTTGCTTGGATCTACTGCTATTCCACCATTAGAGACAACATGACCTAGGTAAGCAACTTCCTTCAACCAGAATTCACACTTGCTTCACTAAGCATACAACTTGTGTTCTCTGAGCTTTTGCAAGACCAACCTCAGATGTTCAGCATGCTCTTCTTTTGTTTTGGAGAATATCAATATATCATCGATGAATAACACCACACACTTATCCAGCAACTCCTTGAACACCTTATTCATCAAGTACATAAAGTAGGCTAGTGCATTGGTCAAACCAAAGGACATAATGGTGTACTCATACAAACCATACCTCATAGTAAAAGTTGTCTTGGGTATGTCGGTTGCACGAATCTTCAACTGATGATAGCTAGAACGAAGATCAATCTTAGAGAAAACACAAGCACCTCTCAACTAATCAAACTAGTCATCAATTCTAGGTAATGGATACCTGTTCTTGATAGTAACCTCATTGAGTGACCGATAATCAACACACATCCTCTGAGTACCATCCTTCTTGTCAACAAATATAACTGGTGCTCCCCAAGGTGACGAGCTAGAACGAATAAAACCTTTCTCCTATAACTCCTTTATTTGTTTCTTAAGTTCCTCTAGTTCGTTAACCCCCATTCTATATGGACGCTTAGCTATAGGTGCAGTTCTAGGTAATAATTCAATAATAAACCCAATGTCATGGTCAGGTGGCATACTTGGCAAATCATCAGGGAACACATCTGGAAATTCATCTATCACTAGGTCTTCCTTGTTGATGCTATCATCAAGCTGGTTCATTGTGGCTGTCGGCTATGCTCGTATTACCACATAAACACTGATTCTTTCCCCATTCGGTGCGGTCACAACTATAACACCCTAGGTGTTTGTCACTAGTTAAGCAATGGGTTTGATCTCAAATATGACATGTTAAGTAGTGACCAAGGTGTCAAGATCAAATTATGAAAATAAGCCCAACTTAAACTTGGACAATATACCTTTGCTTCTATGATGACCCTTTTCAGAGGTATGCCACAGTGATGTAATGGAACCTTTTTCATGTGTCTCACATCCATCTCTATCTATATTGATCACTGGGAATGTTTCATGAAGTTTGGAATAAAAAAGTCACATAAAATGATAAGTCATATCTTTGCATGAATTGCTTTATCAAGTGGATGGAACCATATGAAGTCAACCTAACCTTGCAACCTTGCTCAAACAACTCTAATTGATCTCTACAACAAAAGTTATGAAAGGTTTGTTTTGAACAAAGGTGGAGAAAATATCTAAAAATAATGGAAACCCTAGATTGTATAGCAAAAAGGGTGTTGCGTTGACTGAGAAATAAAGTTGACTCTAGGCCAGATATGAGGTTTGACCAAAAAAGAAAGTTGAACAAAAGTTTGAGTATAACAAACTTTGTTAAAAGACCAAGTTATGATTCGGCTTCAAAATGGATCAAAACAGGGCTCAAAGTATAATAGAAAAGCTGAAATCAACCCAACAGTGTTTGGAATCTAGAAATTCACTGATGTTGACATTAGCATTCTGCGTTCCCCATATTTTGTTAAACAACTTGAGTTGGACCCAAAATAAAAGTTGTAGCATATATTATGGAGAAGAGTCTGCAAAAAGTTGGAACCCGTTTGGCTTCGTGTTGATGGTTAATTCTGAGTTTTTCCTAATCACCGTCGTCACGCTGACAAACCAAAGTTACGAGCGCGTTATCTGCTAAACCATAACACTAATGACCCTAAACCCTTAAGCAAAGTTGGAGAGCATCAAGTGTAGACCAAACTTCATTTTAGGCCCATGGACCAATTCAGACCCGAGCCAGCCCAAAACGGTGTCCCACCTTCCCCACTTTGGCGCCCACCACCTGCTCGACGGTGGGTCCCAATGGATGGGTGTCCATCGTGTATGGAGGCCACTCGCCCAACCTCTTGCCGCATGACCCTGCTTGCCCTGTGCCAATATGGAGGCCGTGTCGAGCCTCCTCACTCACCTAGCCCCTCTCTCGCCTCTCCACTCTCCCTCCCTTGCTCTCTGGCGTCGCATGCGCGCTCCTAGACACGGCCGCCATGGATGCCGTAGCCGAGCTCGCTGTCGCCGTGGAACCCCCTCCTCGGAGCCTCTTCTACCCTAGCCACTGGCTCCATCACCTCTCCCTCCTCATGGCGTACCCGGTGCACCCCTCCCTAGCCCCTCCTCGCTACCGTAGCGCACGGGCGCCGGTGCTGTGGCCGCCGCGGGCGGCTGTGCGCGTGGCTAGGAGGCCAAGGGCAGGCTCTGGCCGAGCCGAAGCCACCTTCAGGTGCGTCCAGGTGCCTCGGACCTCGCCGGCCCATCCCCCGCCGCCGACGAGCCTCCTTCGGCCGGCAATAGCAAGCCCGGCATGCTTCTCTGCTCTAAATTCCTACCAGGGGCCTTGGGCTCAAATTTGACAAAATGGAAGGGCCTAACTGCGAAGTCTATGACTCAAATGAATAGTGTTGTTAAGGACCTTTTTGCAAGGAAATTTGCTAAATGTTGGAAATTCATAGTAATTCATAGAAAATTCATAAAATAGAAAATGAGGACTTTTTGGAATCCTTGTGAAATTGTCTATGCAGTGGATCTATAATATGGCATGTTTTAGTTTAAAGTTTTAGCTGCAAAAAATAGATTTGTGCAGTAAGGTTGTAATGCTAGTTGAATTTGTTATTTTCCATAACTACAGATCTAGGGCTCCAAATGAAGTGAAATTTTTGTGGCATGCTACTCATGTGATAGTTGATGTGTGGTAAAAATTTCATGAGTATTGGATGAAGTATGAGTGAGTTATTGGTTTATCTCCCTCTCACATGATTTCTTGCAATAGTAAATTGTCTTTTTCATAGAGGCAGCTATACTTATGCAAATGGTATGAAATTTATACAGTAGACTATTGAGAGGATATGTGAGCTACTGTAATTTTTGTAGAATTTATTGTACATTTTTGGTACATGTTCATAAATACACCTTGATGTCTAAATAAATTAAGAAATGCTTTAAGAAAATTTATTTAGAGGTGAGCACCATGCTTTCTGGTGTTCTTTAGTCATGTGTGAAATGTTGGTAAAGTTGGATTTGCCCAATTATGTGTTTGCAACATAAGTTAATAATTATTTTCTTGCCGATGTGATTTATGGACAGATCTGGGAACTTAGCAAAGTTCTTCATGATAATCTACTTTGTTGTGAAATTTGTTTATACAAAAGTTGTAGATAATTCATGTATCTAGATTCTGTTAAAATTTGGTGTCATTTGGCCAAGTAGTTTAAGAGTTACAGCTGTTGAAAGTTGGGTTACAGAATTGATTGCTCTCGGTCTTGTTTAGACTAGTTTCTGTAAATAGGTATATTTGACTTAGTTAACTTGAGAATCATGCTAAGATGATTAAAGATGAATTGTAGAAAATTTCATAAGCTTTCCAGAATGTCTTGTTGCATGGCTATTGGATTTGTATAACTCTAGTTATGATCCAAACATGAAACTGTTGTTTCCAGTCCAGAAATAGACATATGCTAGTTGTGATTGTTTACTCCATGTGTTGCTAAGTGTGGCTTATGCCCTTGTTGATGGTCAAGTTATGATACTTGTGACTTTGTTAAACTTGTGTCATGCTTGATGTGCTTGCTCTCTATAGTTAGTTGTGTGATGTTAGTTAAATAGCTATTGGTGTCTATGTCTTGCATAATCTTGTGTTTGCCTTGAATGCTATTATATGATGCATCTTATATTACCATTCTTCATATTCATGCACTTGCATCTTGCATCTCATCTAGGTACGCTAGATGAACCACGTGAAGGACGTGAGGTTGGAACCGAACCCGATGACGGTGTATGGTGGACTTTTCCCAAAGATGGAAGGGTCCCTGGAGTACATGCCTGAACAGGAGATGCTCACCAAGCGAGTGTCATCTAATAAGCACTTATCTAGTGTTGGATTCCAGGCAAGCCCCGGAGCATTCTAAGTCTTCCAATGTTTTACAAAATACTACTTGAGTCCTTTATGATTGATGCATTAGGTTATAAGAGTTGTCTGGAAACACTTGATGCATGGAACTACCTTGTCCAGATATATACACCTTAACCCGGTGTAGGTCCAGGATCGAATATATGCTTAGCCCTGCTTAGATCGGTAGAAGTCAGGTGATTTTCTATCACTTGCGAGATATAGGTGGATACCGAAGCATGTTTGGCTATATTTGCTATCATGGAAAAGAACCATGGGATAATGTAAATGGAGACCGAGCGGGATGTTGATAGAGAAGCAACAAGACATGGAGGTCTTGGGTGTGGATCTATCCCCGTCTGTGTCAATTAAGGACCGTACTATTGTTGGCACTTCTGACAAGATTGAACGCATGCCTATCACTTAGCTGGCCGGATAACTCGTTCCGACCGTGGAGCCGAGTAGCTCAACTCAGGCTAGGCCCCGTTCTATTGTGCGCTCCTTGCAGGGAGCCAGACTGAGCCCAAGGGCAGGCTAGGCCTGAATGTCCTAGCATTTGGTGTCCCCAATTGTGCGGCATGGTACAAACCCGCAAAATGTGGACCTGAGTTGTACCAAAGGTGACTGTTGATTGGGTCTGCCTGAGTTTGTGTTAGGAATAAATTCCCAGCTGGTTGAAATCGATTTGAATCGCCATCTCTCCCGGATAGTGAGAAACTTGGCTAGCCCCAACATCGTAGTAATTGCATTATAGAAGTTGATGGTTCGGATAAATATTGAATTACTACACCTGCTATGGTTACTATTGTATGCTTTTAAAATGATATATCATATGTTTGGCACATGATAGTTGCTAATTTAGAGATGGATAGTTATAAATAACTTGATAACAGAATTATAATTGTATAACCGAGTTAATTGCTTTTTATGCAAAATGTTGTCGAGCTACCTCCACTTAGACAGCCTTGCATACTCCTTGGAGTTAAATTTTATTTCTGGTTTATGATGGGTAAGTCTAGCTGAGTACATTTGAGTACTCAGGGTTTATCCCACCATGTTGCTGGTGAGGTTTTGGCCTACTGAAGATGGTGGTTAACCGCCGGTGGGCTCGGTGACTCTATATTTACTTCTCATCTGCATGCTTTTGTCTGAGGATGTCACTTATGCTAGCAATGTATTTGGAACTTATATTAATGTAATCCTTTGAAAGCAAATGCTGTTTTCACTAATCGGTTTTGAAACCCAAATTTATACTATTATTTGTGAAACCATTTGTAATATTATTTCCGCTGCAACTCTGCGTACGTGATGTGTATTTCCTTAATCACGCGATCTTGGTTGTGATGTTGATTTACCAAGGTCCTGCGTGACACTTGGTGGACTACCGAGTTTATATAAGTGAAAGTATGCATGTGTCAACATGTTAGCGGGGACAGCCATACTTGATCTTGTATAAATTCGGCGATTCTGTCGCAGCTGGTATCAGGGCGAGATTAAGCATAATACTATCAGGTACATAGTTTTAAAAGCTAAGTTTTGGTTTTAAAAAGCCTATTTTAACTAAAACTTTAGCTATAGGTAAATTTATCAAAACTTATTTACAAAACTATGCTAGCGACATCCTCCTTTATGCCCAGTTAAGGACTATTAGGTGGCTATCTAAGTACTAACTTTGGGGGATGTACTTTATTGCAATTTTTACTTTCGTCGTCCATACGGCGTGCTATTGTATGGGTGCCATTCACTTGAATGGTAATGTATGGATCAATGTACCTCTACGACCAGGTAAGAAGGTGAGTTGTGAGTGCATGACCGCAAGATGCTATCATACGGTCTAAGGGAAGAGCTAGTTTTGATACTAAAGTATGTATATATTTCATATATATATATATACGGAAGTATTCAATTGCGGGTTAGTTTGGTATGCCTATATATGCATATCCTATATGAATGTATGTATGTATTTACTTTTAGGTAGCTTTGATATGGAAGTATATATATAATGGGTATATATATATGGAAGTATTTAGCTTGCAACCTAGAGCCTAGAATTTCATTTCTGTATAATTGTTGGGTTGGGCTGAAATGCAATCTTCTGTAGGTACATTAACCACGAATGCATAGATTGAATATAGCTGACGATTAGCTATATATCGAGAGAGTACGTGTTATGCCACCGACATAGAACGTGATTGCCACCTTAGGCTGGCAATTTTGTGAGGACGAATATGACGAGCATGCATCATGATTGTGCTTGTGCATAAATATGCTTCCCTCACCTTGTTCTAATACTAAGTAACTTGTGATCAATGTGATGCTACTATCTTCCTTGTGTGAAGCTAGACAAAGTGCCTTGTTCCATGCCGCTTGAATAGCTGTACTTGAAGATAGTGTGTGATTAGCTTTGCCTTGTATGTTTGCTTCCAAAGGAAATAGATGACAAGTTAATAGTTAGCAAAAGGTTCACCCCTTTGAAAACTAAATTGCTAAATGTAAGTAAAACTTGTTTTGTAGAGATATCCACCTACTCAGTAAAAAGGAATTAAAAGATAATAGTACTTTACCACCATGTTTTGCATGATATGTGTAGCAGTGTTGTTGTAGGTGACTACTTGTTAGGTGCGAGCTTTGTGCTTAGTAATAGTTGCTTAAGCTAATTAGATTGAGTATTTCAAAATGCTTGCTTAAGACCATGATGTAGGTGTGGATGCTCATTATCTAGGTAATGCCATAGCTGTCGCCCCTTTTGTCCTTGGTAAGCATACGAGTGTTGAACATCGCTATCCTAGAACAGCGTCCAAGTTTTGATAATCTCATGGTTGCCGTCTCCAATTAAGTTCTCTCTTAGGAGCCTGAGCCTGTGCCCGTGGTTGCTAGCCATTGAAAGTTGTGCTACGAAGATCTTTATCCATGCCTTTGCTTGACCATAGGCCCAAGCTTAGTTCCCTTGAATGCTTGCATGTTTCATGGTTGTGCCGCTCCTGTGTGGGAGGACCCTGCTACAAAAATCCTTATTAGATCTTATTGCTCCTTCTTTTACTGATGATCTAGTGCAACACTAATTGCTATCTATCCTGGCTTTGGAACCTTTTCCTCACAGCTCATGTCGTTGTTTTATCAACTGAATCACTAGTCAGTGCCTTGGCTTTGCCCCTTGAATCTCATTTATTTTGCCCCCAATCCTTTCAAGTCTTTGGATGTTTATCGGTCTTAATCTCATGTTAATCTTTATTTGGTAATCACTTTAGTGGACACAAGGTGTATATGGAAATTCAGCATGAGTCCCCTGCTATGTTGTCTCTGGCAATTAGGCTATGCTCTCTTGCACTATGTTTTAATCTTCAGATCCCCTGCTTGTTGACTCCTAACCTTGTGACTACCTTTGTTTGCTATCCCTCCTTCGCATAGTGCTTGCTCCTATGCAACCCAATTTGTGCCATGTGAGATTTCTTGTGGGTTGTAGGTTCAGTAATGGTGCCACGATTAGCGATCTACAATGTCACGATGAAACTGAGAGCCCCCTATGGGTGCACACACAAGGTTGTGCTGCTTGGCACGCGCTGGTATTGAGGTTTCTAGTCATGATCCATTGCAGAACTTCACCGATATGTTATTCTCACGTGAGCTCTTCCTTGGTTATCTCTCCTTATCATGGTAGAAGATCTATATGTTGAATCAGATGCAATAGGACTTCCTTCTAGAGTCATCCAACGGTTAACCTTTGAAGAATAGGTCACTAACACGAACTTAACAAACTACAAGAGATGGTAGACAAGTGACTCGGCATGACTGTTCCTGTAATGACGTCGGTCATCTAGTGAGCAACTTATGTCATCCATGTTGGATTAGAAAGGTACCCAACACTTAATGTTGGACAAGTTATCAATCTAATGATAATGGATGGCGATATCATGTGGTGTAATAGGTCACTGGGTGCTCATGAACCTCCCGTTCAAGTTCTTGATCTGTAGGTGCATGATGGTCATACAGTTGAAATCAACCATCTCTAGTGTGACTCCTTATCTACAGACTTCGATGGCGACCGTCTGTTTGTGCCTCGATTGCAATTATTGTTGTGGTCAAGAGTAAGAATTTGGAACTTTTATTGTTGAGAGACAACTGATTAGTTACCCATAGTAAGGTTAATCTCTAGCTAGGTAGCGACTTATTGGTAGCTATGAAGACTATGTCTCACAGAACGATGTTAAGCAAAGAAAAAGAAGATCGGGAAATCTATCCAGATTTCATGGTACTAAACTAGTCAATTTTAAGCCGATGATTAGAGATTCAAACATTGTTGGATTGTCACAAAACATGGTGAACTTGTTCCTCACTTGGAGTACTCCAATCTGTTCAGTTGGTTTAAGGATTGGTTACATGAAGCATTGGATCCGAGAGAATTTTTTGTTAGTTCAATTTGCTGTAGTTTCAAAATAGAGCATTATTGGTAGAAGAATTGTCTGGATAGTCAAACGGTGTCTGTTTGAACTGAAATTTTGGTCGGTAATTAGAGAACTCTTAGACTTGTATGACTACCAAAATTCATGCACAATGGAGCAGTAAATTTGTGAGATGTGAATTGAAAACCAAAGGGGATAGAATCTATAATTTCTCTGTTGACTGCTATCATCCCTCCTATTAGAAGGTTGTGTTTGTAATTGATGCCAACGTTAGTAGCATGGTCAATGTTTTGCCATTGGATAATTCTTTAGATTCCTAGAGAAGACTCCTGGCACCCCTTTGTGTCTTGCTTTTGCCCTCTCATATCAACAATGTTTGAATAGTCAAGGTGTTCTACAAGTCAATTTGTGCCTTTGTGAGCCAAAAACAATTTGAAAAGTGTCAAACAACAGAATTTGGGTTAAGATTTTGAGTTGTTGATTGACATTGGAAAAGGCAGACTCAACGTCAAAAGTAGTCCAACAAGACTAGTTTTGCTACAGTGCGAGTTAACCCAATTTATTATGCAGCTGCACCATGAAGGGAATGGTACTTAACCTGCTTGGTAGTGTACTGTTTCTCTAGTTTGATAAATACTTGCAACCTTCATTGTCCTTCAGGCCTTGTTATCATCCTTTTAGTAATGTTTTCTAAGGCGGACTTGTACTTGGGTACCTTCCATGTGTTTTTACCCAAGAGGTTGCATCAAATCCAACATAGATAACTGTTGTTGTTTGGATATGAGGATCCCCTTAATAGTGAGCATCGGAAAAGCTAAGCCAACAAAGTCAGCTATCACATTCACCGCTCACTCGACAGACTCAGATAATACAGTGTTGTTATCAGAAAAAGAAAACTACACTTATGGAACCTTATGTAGTTTTCCATCAGTTGGTATTAAGTGCTTGGTCAGTTATGACTGGCATAGACATTATCTGATGGTTGGTTAGTTTCTCGTAGCCTCAGAGGATGTTTACCCCATCTATGATCTCATCCCTTATGGAAGGTTGTAATCAAGGTATTTTGATAGAGGGCAGCTTGTTGAACTTTGTGAACAAATATGAAACCATTGTAATGAGTAGCCTTCAGAAGCTGCAATCTAGTGCAAAGTTCATATGGTTGTGCCAGATTCATTAGAGGAACAAATACTTAAGAGTAGTTAGTTTATGCTTCGTAGCAATCTCTGTATACCAAGAACGAAGCACAATGCTATCTTGGATTCCTCTCAAAGTCACAAGACAATTATGGTTTCCTCTTGAAGTCATAGTGGTCGCTAGGTTTTGCCTCAAAAGTAAAAATGCTTCATGGAAGTCAATGAAGGAAATTCTTCAGACAAAACTTACTACAAAGAGCAAGTATCAGAAAGTGTCTTGACCAAATTAGCCTCTCTGATACTTCAAAGTTAAGTAGTCTAAGGTTATCACCGATGACGGATAATGGATGACACGCTTCTTTTCCCTTAAAAGTCTTTTGCACAGAATCTTAGGGTGAGATTCCCGTAAGGGGAGAGGGCTATATCACCCTAGGTGTTTGTCACTAGTTAAGCAATGGGTTTGAGCTCAAACATGACATGTTAAGTAGTGACCAAGGTGTCAAGATCAAATTATGAAAATAAGCCCAACTTAAACTTGGACAATATACCTTTGCTTCTATGATGACCCTTTTCAGAGGTATGCCTCAGTGATGTAATGAAACCTTTTTCATGTGTCTCACATCCATCTCTATCTATATTGATCACTAGGAAAGTTCAATGAAGTTTGGAATCAAAAAGTCACATAAAATGATAAGTCATATCTTTGCATGAATTGCTTTATCAAGTGGATGGAAACATATGAAGTCAACCTAACATTACAACCTTGCTCAAACAACTCTAATTGAACTCTACAACAAAAGTTATGAAAGGTTCATTTTGAACAAAGGTGGAGAAAATATCCAAAAATAATGGAAACCCTAGACTGTATAGCAAAAAGGGCGTTGCATTGACCAAGAAATAAAGTTGACTCTGGGCTAGATATGAGGTTTGACCAAAAAAGAAAGTTGAACAAAAGTTTGAGTATAACAAACTTTGTTAAAAGACCAAGTTATGATTCGGCTTCAAAATGGATCAAAACAGGGCTCAAAGTATAATAGAAAAGCTGAGATCAACTCGACAGTGTTTGGAATCCAGAAATTCACCGATGTCGACATTGGCATTCCGCGTTCCCCAAATTTTGTTAAACAACATGAGTTGGACCCAAAATAAAAGTTGTAGCATATATTATGGAGAAGAGTCTGCAAAAAGTTGGAACCCGTTTGGATTCGTGTTGATGGTTAATTATGAGTTTTCCTATTCACCATCGTCACACTGACAAACCAAAGTTAGGAGCACGTTATCTACTAAACCATAACCCTAATGACCCTGAACCCTTAAGCAAAGTTGGAGAGCATCAGGTGTAGACCAAACTTCATTTTAGGCCTATGGACCAATTCAGACCTGAGATGGACCAAAACAGCGTCCCACCTTCCCCACTTCGGCGCCCGCCACCTGCTCAACGGTGGGTCCCAATGGATGGGTGTCCATCGTGCATGGAGGCCATGCGCCCAGCCTCTTGCCGCATGTCCCTACTCGCCTTGTGCCGATATGGAGGCTGCGTCGAGCCTCCTCACTTGCCCAGCCTCTCTCTCGCCTCTCGCCTCTCCACTCTCCCTCCCTCGCTCTTTGGCGTCGCACGCGCGTGCTCCTGGACGCGGCCGTCATGGATGCTACAACTGAGCTCGCTGCCACCATGGGACCCCCTCCTCGGAGCCTCTTCTACCCTGGCCACTGGCTCCATCACCTCTCCCTCCTCGCGGCGTACCCGACACACCCCTCCCCGGCCTCTCCTCGCTGCCGTAGCACACGGCTGCTGTAGGCGCCTACGCACATGGCTAGGAGGCCAAGGGCAGGCTCTGGCTGAGCTGAATCCACCTTCGGGTGCGTCCAAGTGCCTCGGACCTCACCGGTCCATCCCCCGCCGCCGACGAGCCTCCTTCGGCCAGCAACAGCAAGCCCGGCATGCTTCTCTGCTCTAAATTCTGACCAGGGGCCTCGGGCTCAAATTTGACAAAATGGAAGGGCCTAACTGTGAAGTCTATGACTTGAATGAATAGTGTTGTTAATAGGGATAAAAATGGTATGGATATTTTTCGACCATATTCGAAACCGAATCCGTTTAGAGGAGTTGAGATCTGTCCGTATCCGAGTCCGGATATCCAACATCCGATACCGTATTCGTATCCGAATACTCAAATCGCATATTTATGATGTCGATATCCAATCGAATCCTATCCGACATAGTTGACACTATTCATATTCGAATCCAAATCCAGATAGAAATATAAAAACAAATGTAATATCGGTGATATCCGTCCGTATCCGATCCGTTTTCATCCCTAGCTGTTAAGGACCTTTTTGCAGGAAATTTGCTGAATTTTGGAAATTCATAGTAATTCATAGGAAATTCGTAAAATAGCAAATGAGAACTTTTTGGAATCCTTGTGAAATTGTCTACATAGTAGATCTATAATATGGCATGTTTTAGTTTAAAGTTTTAACTGCAAAAAATAGATTTGTGTAGTAAGGTTGTAATGCTAGTTGAATTTGTTATTTTCCATGACTGCAGATCTAAGGCTTCAAATGAAGTAAAATTTTTGTGGCATGCTACTCATGTGATAGTTGATGTGTGGTAAAAATTTCATAAGTATTGGATGAAGTATGAGTGTGTTATTGGTTTATCTCTCTCTCAAATGATTTCTTGCAGTAGCAAATTGTCTTTTTCATAGAGGCAGCTATACTTATGCAAATGGTATGAAACTTGTACAGTAGACTATTGAGAGGATATGTGAGCTACTGTAATTTTTGTAGAATTTATTGTGCATTTTTTGTATATGTTCATAAATACACCTTGATGTCTAAATAAATTAAGAAATGCTTTAAGAAAATTTATTTAGAGGTGAGCACTATGATTTATGGTGTTCTTTAGTCATGTGTGAAATGTTGGTAAAGTTGGTTTTTCCCAATTATGTGTTTGCAACATAAGTTAATAATTATTTTCTTGCCGATGTGGTTTATGGACAGATCTGGGAACTTAGCAAAGTTCTTCATGATAATGTGCTTTGTTGTGAAACTTGTTTATACAAAAGTTGTAGATAATTCATGTATCTAGCTTTTGTTAAAATTTGGTGTCATTGGGCCAAGTAGTTTAAGAGTTACAGCTGTTTAAAGTTGGGTTACAGAATTGATTGCTCTCTGTCTTGTTTAGACCAGTTTCTGTAAATGGGTATATTTGACTTAGTTAACTTGAGAATCATGCTAAGATGATTAAATATTAATTGTAGAAAATTTCATAAGCTTTCCAGAATGTCTTGTTGCATGGCTATTGGATTTGTATAACTCAAGTTATGATCCAAACATGAAGCTGTTGTTTCCAGTCTAGAAATAGAAATATGCTAGTTGTGATTGTTTACTCCATGTGTTGCTAAGTGTGGCTTATGCCCTTGTTTATGGTCAAGTTATGATACTTGTGACTTTGTTAAACTTGTGTCATGCTTGATGTGCTTGCTCTCTATAGTTAGTTGTGTGATGTTAGTTAAATAGCTATTGGTGTCTATGTCTTGCATAATCTTATGTTTGCCTTGAATGCTATTATATGATGCATCTTATATTACCATTCTTCATATTCATGCACTTGCATCTTGCATCTCATCTAGGTACGCTAGATGAACCACGTGAAGTACGTGAGGTTAGAACAGAACCCGATGGCGGTGTATGGTGGACTTTTTCCCGAAGATGGAAGGGTCCCTGGAGTACATGCCTGAACAGGAGATGCTCACCAAGCGAGTGTCATCTAACAAGCACTGATCTAGTGTTGGATTCCAGGCAAGCCCCGGAGCATTCTAAGTCTCCCAGTGTTTTACAAAATACTACTTGAGTCCTTTATGATTGATGCATTAGGTTATAAGAGTTGTCTGGAAACACTTGATGCATAGAACTACCTTGTCCAGATATATACACCTTAACCCGGTGTAGGTCCAGGATCGAATATATGCTTAGCCTTGCTCAGACCGGTAGAAGTCGGGTGATTTCCTGTCACCTGCGAGATATAGGTGGATACCGAAGCACGGTTGGTTATATTTGCTATCGTGGAAAAGAACCATGGGATAATATAAATGGAGACCGGGCGGGATGTCGATAAAGAAGCAACAAGACATGGAGGTCTTGGGTGTGGATCTATCCCCATCTATGTCGATTAAGGACCGTACCGTTGTTGGCACTTCTGACCAGATTGAACGCATGCCTATCACTTAGCTGGCCAGATAACTCGTTCCGACCGCGAAGCCGAGTAGCTCAACTTAGGGTGGGCCCCGTTCTGTTGTGCGCTCCTTGCAGGGAGCCAGACTAAGCCCAAGGGTAGGCTAGGCTTGAACGTCCTGGCATTTGGTGTCCTCGATTGTGCGGCGCGGTATGAACCCGCGAAATGTGGATCTGAGTTGTACCAAAGGTGACCTAAGGTGACCGTTGATCGGGTCTGATTGGGTTTGTGTTAGGAATAAATTCCTAGCTGGTTGAAATCGATTCGAATCGCCATCTCTCCCAGATAGTGAGAAACTTGGCTAGCCCCAACATCGTAGTAATTGCATTATGGAAGTTGATGGTTCGGATAAATATGGAATTACTACACCTGCTATGGTTATTATTGTATGCTTTTAAAATGATATACCACATGTTTGGCATAGGATAGTTGCTAATTTAGAGATGGATAGTTATAAATAACTTGATAATGGAATTATAATTGTATAACCGAGTTAATCGTTTTTTATGCAAAATGTTGTCGAGCTACCTCCACTTAGACAGCCTTGCATACTCCTTGGAGTCAAATTTTATTTCTGGTTTATGATAGGTAAGTCTAGCTAAGTACATTCGAGTACTCAAGGTTTATCCCACCATGTTGCAGGTGAGATTTTGACCTGCTGAAGATGGTGGTTAACCGCCGGTGGGCTTGGTGACTCTATTTTTACTTCTCATCTACATGCTTTTGTCTGAGGATGTCACTTATGCTAGCAATGTATTTAGAACTTATATTAATGTAATCCTTTGAAAGCAAATGTTGTTTTCACTAATCGGTTTTGAAACCCAAATTTATACTATTATTTGTGAAACCATTTGTAATATTATTTCCACTACAACTCTGCGTATGTGATGTGTATTTGCTTAATCACGTGATCTTGGTTGTGATGTTGATTTACCGAGGTCCTGTGTGACACTCGGCGGACTACCGGGTTTATATAAGTGAAAGTATGCGCGTGTCAACGTGTTAGCGGGGACAGACGTACTTGATCTTGTATAAATTGGGTGGTTCTGTCGCAACAACAACTACCTTCTCTTTACACTGGATCACTACCTATTGTTGCTTCATCCAGTCCATACCTAGAATCACATCAATACCAGATGCTCTCAACACAATGGGGCTCACTTTGAACTCTACCCCTCTTAAGAATAGACTAGTCGGAAGACAACGATATGAAGCTTGCATACTTCCTCCTGGTGAGTTTACTAATATGGGATTTTGCATGGCACATAATGGTATGATATGGTTTCTAACAAATGCTTGTGATATGAAAGAATGCGAAGCTCCAGAATAAAAAAGAACAGTGGCAGGGGTTGAGTTGACATTGAACGTACTGAGCATGACTTCTGGTTCCGCAAGTGCTGTCTCGGTAGACACATGGTTCACCTTTCCTATGTTGGGTACTGGCTTCTGATAACTATTTTGCCTTTAGGGGGTTTACTGGTTGGGCTTGACCTTCTTTACCACAACAGAAGCACTTGCTGGGAGTGCTAGGGGCACTAGTCTTCATGGGAGTGTTGTTAGGCGCTCCCTATCGTGGTGTCTGCTGACCACTCTGCTGCTGAGGACGTTGATTGGCATTCTGCTACTAGTTTAGGTTGCGCAGAGGGTACTGACCATGATTCCACTGACTGGGTGGTTCATGGAACCTCTGCTGGAAGCCTTGCTGAGGATTGGTATGCGGACGAGTATTACTTCCAGAGGCCTGTCCCTAAAGCCTCTTCTTCTTGGCCTCTATCTCTTTGCGCTTATTGTCAATAACAATAGTGCGATTCACCAATGTCTGAAAATTAGGGTATGTATTGGACATAAGCTGGAGTTGCAGACCATCATATAGACCCTTGAGAAAATGATGTTGCTTATTAGCATCATCAGCAACCTCATTTGGAGCATAACGTGATAGCTGAGCAAACTTGTCATGATACTCCGCCACAGACATAGATCCCTGCTTCAGTTCTCTGAATTCCTCCTGCTTGAGCTCTATCAATCCCTCTGGTATGTGGTAAGATCTAAAATTCCCTCTAAACTCCTTCTAGGTGATAGGAGGAGCATTTGTGGGACGTTCATACTCAAATGACTCCCACCAGTCTTGTGCTTCTCCCTGGAGCTGTCCTGAAGCGTACAACACCTTCTGTTGATCATCGCATTGCACTATGTTGAGCTATTTTTCCACTGCATGAAGCCAATCATCTGCTTGTAGTGGATTAGTGGCATGAGAGAACACTGGGGGATGGCCCTTTAAAAAATCACAACACTTATCACGTGGCGCTCCACCAACCTGTTGGTTCTGCTGATTCTGCACCAACGCTTGCATGAGCTGTGTCTGTACTGCAAAGAGTTTCTCAATAGTCGGTGGTGATGGTGGTGGTGGTGGATGTGGGGGAACACCTCCACGAGCTTGGTCTCTTCCTCTTCTAGACATCTGCCATCCAACACAAAATATTCAAGGTTTAGAGATTTCCATGTTAGAATACATTCTAAAAATTTTCTGGACGAGTCTCAACATAAGCAGCTCGGTAAAACAGTCATATCTTGAGTTCCAGATATCGAAAAGAGGCGTACTATATATGGTTTGAAAGCTTAAGAAATTATCTATAACTTTCATTCAGACCACATTTCCAGATTCTGTAGTTAGATTACTCAAAAGTAGGATACAACCGAAACTGTTTCCAGATTCCAGACTGCACAAAAACTTTATCTTCAAACAACGATATCTAACAAACTAGAAATGATATAAGGGTGATTCCAGAGGCATTGGAAATATACTTAAGTCTAGTTATTCCCATAAAAATTTCATAATTTTTTGTCAAGTATATTTTAATTGGCATTGAGATAAGGACAGACTGCTCTAAAAAACATATTCCGAGAGAACAAGATGAAACAAACCCAACTATTTATTTATTGACCCAATCTTTAATATTCTTGACTATGGAACTTGCGGACATGCCCACAAAGTTCTAGCACTCATTACAAAGATCCAACTCACACATAAACATAATAACAAATTAACTAAGCACACCAATGTTCACACCACACTAATAGACTCAACTAGACTCAACTTGACTCGTTCTACTATCATTTTATTACATAAAAGGGACTCCAACATCTATGGGTGAGACTTTCCTCCTTTCCTCCATCCCGCTGACACGCTAGGCCCGTCCATCAGGGCATCTTCTTCCTCTTCACGCCGTGTCTGCCTCGAGGACGACCGCACCAACGCCGTCCGTGTCCGACTCCGCTACGTCGCGTGTGCCATGCCACCCAAGTCCCTGCGTCTCATAAATAGCCGCCCGAGCCCGCACCACCTCCCTATCTCACCTTAGAGCCATCCTTTGCCGCACAAAGATGCCTAGCCCTAGCTGCCGCGAGAGCCGCCCGCCTCGTCGAGACCCGCACCCGCCTTGTTCCTTCTCCGCCGCCGAGGTAACTCTAGGTGAGTCCGCCGTCGCCCCCTCTCTCTTGGACATTCCTGTTTAAAAAATCATGCACCGTAGGCTCTAAACCAATGTCGCCGGTGAGCTCATCCATGGCGCTGCCGCAAACACCTCGCCGCCGGCCCCGTTCCGATCGGCCATGGTCCCTCTCTTCTACCCAATCCGATCTTAGCCGCCTGTATCTAATCCGACGCCCCAGATGAAGGATACCCCTTCGCTGGCATTTTTGCAAAAACCACCTTACAAGTATTTGGGTCTTAACCTGCAGTCCAAAACATCTTTTTTTGATTTTGTTTTCTTCTTTTGAAGGCGTATTTTGTTTCGGTTAAATCTAAAATACGTTTTTAGTTATTTACAGTTTTGCCACTAGATTTGTTTTAGCCATAACTTCTCCGTTTTAACTCCGATTTGATCTGTTCAACTTGCATTAGGTTCATAATTTCATAATCTACAGGTTCATACTACTGTTAGATAGGTTTTAAACTTTTAAAATTTGTGGTTAGACTTAATCTATTATTTTATTAAAGGAAATCTTGTTTAATTAATATCTTCTACGTTTTAGCTCTGAATTGACCTATTCAAGTTACGTTAGATTCATAGTGACGAGATCTATGTGTTAGTAACAATATTTACCATATTATTATTTTTGAAATTTCATGGTTTAAATCATATCTTCATTAACAATTATGCAACTGGATTTTATAAATAAAATATGATATGTTTTACTTTAGTTTTATAATTCAAATCTAAAATTGATTTAATTTAATTTATATTATTTATAAAATATCATACATATATGAATTTATATAGTTAAAATAAATGAAGCCTATAGTTTTCTTTTCCACGTATAAAACAAATCTCTCGGTAGTTGTATCTTTTCGACCGTAGCTACGATTAGAGTGCTTCTTGTGACTGTGTGTTCGTAGCGATGCGTAGAATCATGTTTCAAACTCTTTTACTTATTTTTTTATGATTGGTGTACTGTTCTGATTTAGTTCTATTGTTTGCTTCATGTTTGATTGTATGGATGCTTGTGTGGTGTTTTATGATTACGTCCAGTTAGTGAGATATACGTGGTGATCAAGAAGAAGAAAAAGAAGAAGAAGGTTGAAGATTAAAGCATACTGAAGGATCGGTATTTTAAGGCAAGTGTAGCATGGGATCTTTCTTGTTGTCCTATACACCTTTAATCACTTAATTCATACTGCATGTGTCTATCTTGACTGCCACTAAGGATTTTCTAGTGCTTTGTTACCTTGTGCCTTGATACCTGTGGGGTATTGCATTGGGTAGTATGATGCTAGTGCTCAACTAAAGCCATGATCTTGTAACTTGACTAATGGTATATGCAATAAACACTAAAAGATGCTTTTTAGCAATATGGAACAAGGGGGCTAGAGCATTGGGCTGTTTTATGGTGCTCTAGATTCCTCTCCCTACGGACTTATCTGTAAGTGATCATCCAGGACTTACAGTACAACTATGAGGACTACACGGCTCTGGTCTTAGTCTAGTACCTTGCTCTTTCTAGTTTGTAGTAGTTTACCGAAAGGGCAAGAGGGGCATACCAGGCTAGGTATGGGCCTCATCCCTAGGGTGTATACTATGCTGCGTGTATAAGTGCCACTTCTGGAGATGACTCCATAACACTTGGGAGATGGAATCCTTAAAGGCGGCTCCTTATTAGAATGACTAGAGAAAAGTTTCGTAGTGTACCCTGCCTGCTTACCTTGGAAGTGTTTTGGGAGTTGCAAACCCAGGCATATGGGTAACACAACGCATGGTGAAAGTGTACAACCTCTGCAGAGTGTAAACCTGGTATATCAGCCGTGCTCATGGTCACGAGCGACCTTAGAACCCTTACGGAATAGATGATGAACACTAATGATATGGAAGATGAAGATACTCACTAATGGTTAATTGTTTATGCTATTCATTATTCATGTTTACCTGATCATGTGTTTATGGGCTTGTGATAAACTTGTTGCCACCCAATTGCTAAAAGATGGCTCATTAAAAGCTAACCGTAGTTAAACCAGTATCAGCCTTTTGAGCCTCGTGAACCCCATGTTATATTTGTTGAGTACGACATGTACTTACGCTTGCTTTACTTTTTAAATCTTTGGAAAAATCCCGGATCGGTACCAGATTGCTAGAGTTTGGAGGAATTAGGCTTGTGATCAACCAGTCAGTTGTCCCTGTGGAAGTGGAGTCTTCACCTGAAGATCGGAGTTGTCTTTCCGCTGTCTATACTCTGATGTTGTATTCTTTATAATAATATGCTATGTAATAAGCATTGTCTTATGATATTACCCTTATTTGTAGCTATAGGTGAGATTTGACTTCCTAGGCTCACGTATGGTGTGTATCTGGTTTTTTTCTTAAAACTGGGTGCTACAATAATCTTCAATAGGATTAGCTCTGAATATTTGATGCCTTGTTCCCTTTTAGTTCTTGTGTGCGCCTTAGACATTCCAAATGATGAAATAACAATAATGCTGGCTAGGTTCATCAGTAGGAAATTTCTAACCACGTACAACTAGTGTGTTGTTGACTGTGCTTTACTTTTTGCCTGATAACTTTTTCAGGCCGTGAAGCTAACATGTTTGTTTTCAAGTTTCCTTGTGCCATCACATAATGTGACATGATTGTTTCAACTTCTGTTACACCCTAATGGCATATAAATTCTTCTTAGGATTGGCTGCACAATAAGTTACTAATTTCGTTCCTATACTGTACATTTTTTAAAAAAAAATTTGGCAGGAGCTCTGCCCTTCAATTTAGATTGGGAATAGAAAAGATGTTTATATACATCAGAAACAAACAGCCCATCTGGGGCAGCAGCGAAATGGAACACAAAGCAATAATTGTGGTTTCTACCTATCCCTGGTATATACACTTTCAAGGTTGAACGGGCAAGAAAAAGATGCACCTCATGACATACCACCCTAGAGTATAGCAATATTCAATTTCATTATATGATTTATTTATGTGCTACAAAGCACAATAGCTTCAGAAGAGAAGGTGGATTGTGGGGACATATCCAAAAACTAGACATATATGTATGTTTGTTAAACTCTTACAGTAATCCTGACGACTTTGTTACATTCACATGTTAGTTATGTTTACGGCTTGTGTGGTATACTGAGTCTAGTTATTTTTACTCCTTGAGTTTTATACTAAGTCTGTCCTCAGCAGTAACAATTGCAAACTTTATTGTTATAAGCTTATGACAGTCCCTGAAACTTTTGAAGCAAAAATGCACCGCTATAGCAAGATTTGAAAAAGTATCTTTGAATTCTGGAATGGGTACATGCTTCAGAGTTGTGTTTGTAATTAATTTCTACACTGAAGCTAACTGAAAATTTGTTTATCTTGTATCCTGACATGTAAATTCTGAGTTAGGCTTATAGTTCATCCATTACCACAAAATCACTGGCTCGATGAAACTGCTGTAGGCTTATAGCACATATTGGCATAGTCCCAAAATATAGTCAAGTGTCATCACTGCAATGTTTTCTCATACCAGGACACTATATGATTGTTTATATTATAGAAAAAAAGGTCATCCTATTCCAATATAGAATATACCATGTGTTCATCGAAAGGAATACATGCATATCTTATACTTGTATGTCACATGTATTTCCACTATTCCATACTAAATCGATTGAAAAAATAAAAAAAAGAACTGCCTTCTGTTGGGTTTGAAATATGTTTCCTATTTCTAGAACTTTTTGATTGGACGTGCTTAGTTCTGTTTCTTTGGGTAACTGGGATATGAAGGATTTAGCATTCCAAAGGCTTTCTGGCAAGGTGGTGAAAGGATATGTAGATACAAGTTCTGTTTCTAGATCAACTATTTGATTGTCTGGGTTTTACTTCATAGGATGAAACAGTGGGAGCATCTTGATTTGATTGCCTGTTCCATTATTCTTCTTCTAGTTAATGCCAAACCAACTGAAGTTAAGTGTTGATTTGAAACGCGTATGAGTTCCTAGGAGTATTTTTTAGTGTATATGTTCCTGTTGAATTTTAATTGTAAATTTGAATTTTTTTTTTGTGGAAAAAATGTACTATAGGCCCTACAAACACGTATTATAGGGGCGGCTGGTACTACAGGGCCTGCTGGTACAAATCGATTTATAAGAGCGGTCTAGGAACCGCCCCTACAAATGCATGATGTGAAGAAATGGTATGGTAGAAGCGGCTAGCCGAGCCGTCTCTACAAAATTCCTAGAAATCATTCCTAAAGTAGTGAGTGTTATTGGTAAAGTAGTGAAGTCGACTTTTGGAGGATTCATAGCTATCCGATTACCGCATATTGTTATGGTTTCGCCAATAATGGGTGCACTTTAGACTTTATTGTTTGAAGGGAAAAAAGGAAACAGTATCGGTGCATCCGGTATAAAATTCGTGAAAGTTTCTGGAGCTCCTTGACCTGGCAGATTTTCTCTCCAAGAGTCTGGCACTGCGACGACTAACCATGCATCTGTGAGGACAGGGTCCGTAGACATCCGCCGGATGGCGATCTGTGGTCCTGTCCATCTACATGGCCGGCCACTAACACGGTTTTCCACGGCATAAACATGCGAGTGCGCGGTCCACACCGCATGCAGCCCCCGCAGCAGGGGCGAAGCTAGGTTATTAATACGGGTGCAAATGTACCCTCAAAATTTATGAAAACATTGTTTTATCTAGATTTTCATCGTATATGCACCTAAATAATAAAAGTCTATGCACTCACAACGCAAATGCACCACCCTCTAGTTTATTCTAGCTTCGCAACTGCCCCGCAGGGCCCTGTAGCACACACGAGGTCGGCGTCGCGGGGGAGCCATCGCCGGCGCGTGCTTGCGCGTGGTGGGCGGTGCGGGCACGTCACCCCGCGCGGGGCCATTCACGTGCGCGCGGCCAGCCACGGCGAGGGTTGGTTGGCATGCGCGCGGGACGGCGGGAAAGTTGTTTTCCTATCTCGGCATCGATTGGCAGCCGGGCAGGAGCTCGTCGGGTTGGATGGCGACACGACCACGCGGCGACATGGATGGCCCGATCGATCGGACACCGCGGCCCCGCCGCTGCGCGTGGGGAGTAGGACGTCCAACTGTCCAAGTGCTGCCCTGCTGCCGGCTGGCGACAGCATATCTATCATCGTCCGCTTTCGATCACAGTCGCCAGATGGAAAAAGGTTTCGGCTGGGCGGTATCACGGTAAAGTTTCTGTCTCAGACCAGACGGCGGGGGTTGTTCTTTCTCTTCCAGCTTCTGTTCAATGTGCTCCCTGCTAATTAAAGTGCTAGATAGAATCCTGCTGGAACACCGAAGAAGAGCATCCTAATCTAAGCGAGGGCAAAGCATCTGATGATTCCACTTGGTCACTAGCTTATTAGAATAACGGCCAGCTCTATATATATATATATATAGGGAGAGTATATTCAGTAGCCAGCTATAAAATAAGTTATTCTGTAGCCACCTCTATTTACGATAATTTTATATACTAATTTACGATAATATCAATACATATTTATGATAGTTGGGTTATTATAACACATGAGGATATTTACCATAACGTTATAGTAAATCATTTAGTAAGGAGTTATTATACTCTCGTAAATTAACATAGTAATTATCGTAACTCAAAGTGGCTACAGAATAAGTCATTTTGTAGGCAGCTACAGGGTAGTAGTTCTATATATATATAACTACTACCCTGTAGCTGGCTACAAAATAACTTATTATGTAGCCACTTTATATATATATATATATATATATATATATATATATATATATATATATATATATATATATATATATATATATATATATAGGGAGAGGCTATTCAATAGCCGGCTATAAAATAAGTTATTCTGTAGCCACCTCCATTTACTATAATTTTATATACTAATTTACCATAATGTCAATACATATTTACGATAGTTGGGTTACTATAACACATGGGGATATTTACCATAACATTATATTAAACAACTTAGTAAGGAGTTACTATAATCTCATAAATTAATATAGTAATTATCATAACTCAAAGTGGCTACAGAATAAGTTATTCTGTAGCCAGCTACAGGATATATATATATATATATATATATATATATATATATATATATAGAGAGAGAGAGAGAGAGAGAGAGAGAGAGAGAGAGAGAGCAATGTCGAGCAATATGATCACTAAAACTGAAAGGTCTAAATATGGCATTTATACATTCGTGGTAGCGCCTCTGGTGAGCATTGCAACACAACAACGGATATATTAAAAGCTAGGGAGTGGAGAAGTTCTACGTAAGATACTTCGTCGTTTTAAGAGACGTTTTAGGAATTGTTTAGAATAAACTAGTTTAGATAGGAATTGATCTTGGTACCTCTATTTATTTTAGGTGTTTCTTTAAAATGAGGCTATGGATTTGTTCACGATGTATAAGGGCAATGCCAACAAAGAAAGACTTGTCTTGTTATCACTATATCACACTTCACAACAATCTAGGTAATGCTATCCTATTTGAGTAAGATTCCCACAAGCATTAAGTGAAAGACAAAGAATAAAGATTATACATGTCAGTCTCATAAGATAAGCCATGATCAAATTGTAGGGCCACATGTTTTAGAGTTGACCAAGTTTTAATAACATTGAAAGGATCAAGATGCCCAAGAGGGGGGTGAATTGGGCTAGTTCTAAATTTCTTGCAATATTTTTTTTGCGAAAAAAATTCTTGCAATAATTAAGCCCTACACTTAGCCCATTTCACCCCTTATGCCTAAAGGTATTTCTATTGTTCTACCGCATAAAAGTTTACACCCTAGATTCCAATCCTACTCTAGCATGACAATTCTAAGAATGTAAAGACATGAATTAAATTGCTCAAATATAAATGCTCAAAATAGAGGGAGAGGAACGCGGTGATGTTTTTCTGAAGTATCGAAGAGTCGCTACTTGTGGGGGTATTAACCCCTATACCCTTACGGCTAAGCTTGGGCTGGCCCAGATCAGAGGGTCCGGTCCACCAAAAGACGATGCGTGGCCCGGCCAACCTGCTCGGAGTCCCGCGCAAGGAGTCAAGACAGATTTGGCGATCAAACAAGATCCTGGTCGGTTAGAATAGGAATCCTTATCCGGCCACCTATGGCAATTGTAACTAGTTAGGATTAGTTTCTAGATCTGTAACCCTGCCCCCCGGACTATATAAGGCGGGCAGGGGATCCCTCTAAAAAACATCTCTCATTAACATACAGCAATACAATCAGACGTAGGACGTAGGTATTACACCTTCTTGGCGGCCGAACCTGGATAAAACCTCGTGTCTGTCTTGCGTCACCGTCTTGTTTGTGGCATGCACATCTGTCTGCCGACAATCTACTACCTTGGGCATACCCCTAGGTAGACTGCCGACCATATTTCGTCGACAGTGACGCGCCAGGTAGGGGGTGTGCATACTGCTCTCTAAGTAAACAAGATGGTCATCATCTCCGGCTCCGTGGCTACGCCGAATGGCCTCACGTTCACCATCGGCCAGATCACCTGGACCACCGGCTCCGACGACTTCATCGCCGTGACCATGGAGGAGGCGCGGGTTCAATCTGCGTCGACCACTGCTTCACCTGCATCGGCTACGGCTCCGACCACGGTGGATACGGCTTCAACCACGGTGGATATAGCTCCAACCACAATGGATCTGGCTCCGACCATGGTACATCTGGCTCCGACCATGCTTGCATCATCTTCAGCCACGCAGACAACCTGTCGTTCGCTTCCCCGCTACAAAGGGAAGCAGATTGACAACACCGACCTGCTCGACTCCATCGATCGGGTCGGCACTAAACTCGCTGAAACCCTAGCTTTGGCAAGTACAATTCAAAGTCAACCTAATGAGCAGGTAACCGCTCCCCACAACAGATCTACCCGACCAGCTCGGGCCAGTCGTCCTGCACGATTTGGTACAGATCTTGTGGTCATATCTACTCCTGAAGGGCGCTCCGCTCGTCGCCGGCCAGCCTCCGCGATGGGTCTTCGGCTCTCCGAGTACGAAGCCTCGATGGAGAACTACTAGGCCCAGCCCTACGGCCTACGAAACACTGCCTCCAACTACGCGTATAATATATAACGCTGTTCGGATCTGTATTTTGCACATCGACCTCGGCCGAGGCCACGCAACTTCATCAACATGATCCGGATTAAGGATTATCAAGAAGGATCCATCCACACGGTCCACGAGGGTGACTCCAGCTCCTTGTCTGGCATCGCATCTAATGCCTCCATCCACACCAAGCTCCAGCATCACGATGATGAAGGTGTCGAATACGATCTGGATATCCCAGACCACGCCCCGGGGTTCCCACAATTCCCATCTTTCCCACCAAGGCGAGGGGATTTGATCAATGTTGTCAGCAATGGCGAACCACCAGCAGTTGGCAAAATAGAACAAGAAAGGATCGCACGCGAAGCACGCAATATTGACCGGTTTAATCGCTGACAAATCAAAGCCAAAGCAGAAGAGGATGCACGACGCATAAGGGTCCAGCCATGCGACCTCAACAATGCTTTCGATAGGGTGGGGGACAAACAGGTCTTCAGGACTCCAAGCGCCAACGTAGCCGTTGCTATGGCGATGATGCAACGGCTACCCAATACCCCGGAAACCCAAGCAGTTCGCGATGAAATACAAGCCTATCTGACGGCTGCTATGGCCCAAACCGTAGAGATTGTAAATCAAGCCTGGGCTCCATCCGTTTCAGTCGAGTCAAGCCATAGCCGCCAGTACTCAAGTCGCTCACAGCCACCCAACCAATGTGGCTCGCGCATCAACGACCCATCAGACAATCATCAAGGCGAAAACAGTGGCCATGATGGTGGTCGGGATGACAACCGCCGTCGGGAGGACAACCACCGCGACGTCCGGGATGATAACCGCCGAGGCAACCACGACAATTGCCTCGATAACCACAGTCATAGGGCTAATCTAGATGGCAACCGAGATCGCCGCGATGGCAATAACGATCTTCGCCATTACCTCGGAGGACGTGATCTGCGCGCTCGCATCAACCAGAGAGCCAACGATCATGCATCCCACAAAAGCTATCGCCATATGGAATATGACACTGCCCCACGGCCCGCCGAGTTTGAAGCAGTTTACTCCACACCTTCGTTAAGTCATATGGCCCAAGAACTTCAAGCTCGAGAAACTTCAGAAGTACGACGGCAAGGAGAACCCCGAATTATGGGTCATGCTCTACAAAACTGCGTGCAGATCAGCCATGGCTGATGAGCACGTCATGTCTAACTACTTCCCAGTCGCTGTTGGCCACGTAGGTCACCAATGGCTGGCCAGCTTGCCAGCGAATTACTTTGATTCTTGGTAAGAGCTCAAGCAAGCCTTCATCGACAACTTCATTGCTACTTGCGAGCAACCCGACAACAAATATGATCTGCAACGGATTCGAGATCAAAAAGATGAGCCACTGTGCGAGTACGTCCGGCGTTTCTCAGAGATGTGTATCAAGGTCCCATTGATCTCTGACAACGTGGCAATCGAGGCTTTCATCACTGGCCTCCGCTTCCACGACACCCTAAGGGACAAGCTCCTACATAAGAGACTAGAATCATTCATAGCGCTCCTGGGCACTGCTAAGAAATATGCGGACGCCGACGACGCTAAAAAGATAATTATTGAAGAAGCAGCAAGGGTTCCACGCTCCGACCACCCCCCACACCGCGACGACTACCGCGGCAACCGTGGTCGGAACAACAATTTTGACCGCCGCAACCAGTGCAACAACTCCCACGACCACCGCGACCAACGTAATCAGCGGCGTAACTGCTGAGATGATTACAGGGGCAAGCGTGCTCGGCAAGACGACGATGAGGTCAACACCATCAAGAAAGGTGGTGGACGTCGTAACTACGAAGAAGACTATGCCAAAGCATTGAAAGGGCCCTGCCAGCTCCATCCCAGGTCAAACCATACCATGGAGAACTACCGCATTCTCAAGTCTATCTACACGTGTCAACAGGCTCCGGATACGTCCGACAAGCCTAACGATGCAGGGAAACATCACAACGAGGACAACGACGACGAAGATGCAGATCCCCATCACAAGTACGTCAAGCCAACCAATCACGTGCACACCATCATTAGAGGCAAAGTGTCCATCGAGACCAAACAAGAACGCAAGCTGCTCGCCCACGCTTGCTTGAACGTGGCCAACACCAACAACTTCATCACCGATCCACGGCTCCCCCCTTGGTCTCACCGCGAGATCTCCTTCAGCAGAAAGGACCAATGGGCCGCAATACCTAAACCAGGACGTTTTCCCCTGGTCCTCGATCCTTGTATCAATAAAGTTCAATTTGACAGAGTGTTGTTTGATGGCGGCAGCTCCATTGATATACTGTTCAAGAACAGTCTGCCGGCCCTGAAGATAACCCAGGCAGATCTCAAGCCGTACGAGGCATAGTTCTGGGGTGTTCTTCCCGGATAGAGCTCTACACCTCTCGGGCAGATCACGCTACCTGTGCAGTTTGGGACCCGGACCACTTCCACACCGACTACGTCAATTTTGTGGTCGCTGACTTCGATGGCACCTACCATGCTATCCTTGGTTGACCATCGCTCACCAAGTTCATGGCCATACCTCATTATAGGTATCTGGTGCTCAAGATGCCTACCGAGAAAGGAGTTCTAACCCTCAGGGGGAACATATACGTAGCTTATACCTACGAAGATGATAGCTTTAAAATAGCAGAGGCTCACGACCTCTCTATTCGCATGGCCGTGACCATGCTCGATGCCAAGAAGACCTCAGCCGACCGCCTGGAGATCCTAGAGCTCGAGGCTCCATGCAAGAACGCCAAGTCCAAGGAGCATAAGGTGATCCAGCTGGTCGATGGTGATCCCAGCAAAACGGCCCTTATCGGGGCCAACCTAGATCCCAAATAGGAAGACGCGCTCGTCAGGTTCTTGAGGAGCAACGTGGATGTGTTTGCATGGAAACCTGCTGACATGCCCGGTGTACCTCGGAATCTGATCGAGCACTCCTTGAATGTCAACGGCAAGGCCAAACCTATCAAGCAGAAGCTACGATGGTTCGCTCGCGATAAGAAGGAGGCGATTAGGGTAGAAGTTACACGGCTTTTGGCAGCCGGATTTATCAAAGAAGTGTATCATCCAGAGTGGTTAGCCGACCCAGTTCTTGTACGCAAAAAGAATATTGAATGGAGAATGTGCGTTGATTACACTAATCTCAACAAACACTGCCCTAAGGACCCCTTCGGCTTACCTCGCATAGATGAGGTTGTAGATTCAACTGCCGGTTGCGAGCTGCTTTCCTTTCTCGATTGCTACTCTGGTTATCACCAGATCGCTCTCAAAAAGGATGACCAGATCAAGACATCTTTTATCATGCCTTTCGGCACCTACTGCTACACGACTATGTCATTCGAGCTCAAGAATGCCGGGGCTACCTACCAACGCGCTATACAGGCCTGCCTCAAAGACAAGATAAAAGACGACCTTGTCGAGTTTATGTTGATGATGTAGTTGTCAAAACCAAGGAAGCACATACCCTTGTTGACAACCTGGAACGCACCTTTGCAGCCCTTACCACATTCCAATGGAAATTAAACCCAAAGAAGTGTATCTTTGGTGTTCCTTCTGGCATACTACTTGGCAACGTCGTCAGTCATGACGGCATACGCCCTAACCCAGAGAAAGTCAAAGCTGTCTTGGACATGAAGCCACCCAAAAGGGTGAAAGATGTTCAGAAGCTTACCGGATGCATGGCCGCTCTCAGCCGTTTCATATCAAGATTAGGCGAAAAGGGATTACCGTTCTTTAAACTGCTCAAAGCATCCGAGAAGTTTGAGCGGTCGGAGGAAGCAAACGCTGCCTTCACACAGCTGAAACAATACCTTACGTTGCCTCCGGTCCTTACTGCTCCTAGAGAAAATGAGACACTCCTGCTTTACATTGCGGCGACTAATCGAGTGGTCTCCACTGCCATGGTGGTCGAGCGTGACAAGCTCGGTCATGTCTACAAGGTACAGCGGCCAATCTATTTCATCAGTGAGGTGCTCAATGAATCCAAGACCAGGTACCCACAAATCTAGAAATTGATCTACGCCATACTGATAACATCCCAAAAGTTGAAACATTACTTCGACGGATATCGTGTGGTGGTCATGACTGAGTACCCTCTGCGAGACATCATTAGCAACAAGGATGAACGGGTGCATTGTCAAGTGGGCAATGGAGCTATGTCCTTTTTCCTTGGAATTCGCAAGCCGTACTACAATCAAGTCTCAGGCGCTCGTCGAATTCATCATTGAGTGGACAGACTTAAGCATGCCTACTTCTCAGGGGCCCAACGAGTATTGGAAGATGTACTTTGACAGTTCTCTCAACATCGACGGCGCAGGGGCAGGAGTCCTTTTCATGTCACCATCCAAGGAGCAGCTCTAGTACGTCCTTAGGATTTATTTCCCAGCATCTAATAATGCCGCCGAATACGAAGCATGCCTACATGGTTTGCGCATTGCAGTCGAGCTCAGTGTTAAACATCTCTATGTCTATGGAGACTCGGCTCTGGTTATCAACCAACTTAACAAGGACTGGGACACGACCAGTGAAAGGATGGATGCATACTGCAAATCGATCAGAAAGCTAGAAGGCAGGTCCTATGGCATCGAGTACACACACGTGGTCTGGGACAAAAATCAAGCAGCGGATGCGCTATCAAAGTTAGGATCATCCCGAGCCAAAGTCCCACATGGCGTATTCATGCAAGACCTACTCATGCCTTCGATCGAAGAGGAAGATTCCACGGTCGACAAGCCTCTAGACAAGCAATTGGTGGCTACGGTTCTGGCGTCGAGCACCACCGAGCCACCTCCGACCACTCATGAGCCCAACTGGAGAATACCTTTCATCAACTACCTAACAGATGGCAATGGTTATTCTGATCGAACAGAAAACGAGCGCCTGATGCGTCGTAGTAAGCAGTATCTGCTCGTCGATGGAAAGCTATGGCGTAGGAACGCAAAGGAGGAAATCTTGATGAAGTGTATAACCCAGGAAGATGGCGAGCATCTCCTGGATCAAATCCACTTCGGCTCCTGTGGCAACCACATAGCCTTGAGAATGTTGGTCGGCAAGGCTTTCCGAGCAGGGTTCTATTAGCCGTCAGCGGTAGCCAATGTAGAGAAGCTAGTCCGCCACTGTGAGGGTTGTCAGTTCTTCGCCAAGAGAATCCACATACCAGCACATGAGATCCAGACAATACCAGCCTCTTGGCCCTTCGCATGCTGGGGACTGGATATGATCGGGCCCTTCAAACCGGCTCTTGGGAAATTTACATGTGTCTTTATGTTGATCGACAAATTTTCTAAGTGGATAGAATACATGCCTCTGGTACAGGCATCCTCAAAAAAGGCTGTTATGTTCCTCGACCAGGTCATCCACCATTTCAGCATACCCAACAGTATCATTACTGATCTAGGTACTTAGTTCACCGGGAACACTTTTTGAGACTTCTGCGATGAAAGAAGCATAGTAGTAAAATACGTCTCGGTGGCACACCCCAGAGCTAATGGACAGGTCGAGCGGGCAAACGGCATGATTTTGGACACATTAAAGAAGAGGATTTATAGAGAAAATGACAAAGCTCCCGAAAGATGGCTCAAAGAGTTACCAGCCATGGTCTGGGGCCTTAGAACTCAGCCCAGTCGTAACACCGGCGTCTCACCGTATTTTATGGTTTACAACGCTGAGGCAGTCCTCCTCGTAGATATAGCTTTCAGATCAGCACAGGTCGAGAACTTCGACGAAGGCAGGGTCAACAAAGTGCGGGAGCTAGAAGTGAATAGTGTAGAAGAGAAGCGGCTAGACTCTTGTGTACGTACAACCAAATACCTTGCTGTTTTGTGCCGGTACTACAACAAGAACGTTAAAGAGCGGTTCTTCGTGGTCGAGGACCTAGTCCTGAAGTGGAAGACAAATCAAGCTGGTGTCCATAAACTCGCAACTCCGTGGGAAGGGCCCTTCATGATCAAGGAGGTCACACGGCCAACATCTTACAAGTTAGCTCACCTGGACGGTACGGACGTACCCAATTCATGGCACATCGACAAGCTTAGGCGTTTCTATGCTTAACTACTAAGATATATACTCATCTTGTACTTTCAATTTCATTCAATAAAGCTATTATGATTTCTCCGACCACTTTGATGTGTCACTTCGAACTTTATGATTATTCTAACTTAGCCAGTCAAGGCCGACCACCATTCCTACCTGGGTTTTCAGAGCAGGCCCTATCTCCGGTCCCTCCCAACGCGTGCATGGAATCCGCTCTCTATGCTACGGGTGATCGGCAGGTCCCCCCTGGTTTGACTTGTCCGCGTCTACGTGTGCACAGGTCACGCACCTCACACTCCGACCACATGGCAAATCAGGGTCGTACAAACTTCGCAGGATGACGTCGAGTAAACTGGTACAACTAAACAGAACGCTAACATGTTCTCACTTAGTTACGCCAACATGAGTTGCAAGCTTAAATACGTTTTTATACAAAATGAACAAGCTTATGATGATATACAGTTACGTTATTACAAGCTTGCCTGAAGAGGCCCAAGTTTACAATAAACACAACTACATCCTTCTTCTATAGCTCCAGCCTATCCTGTTGGCTGGTCAGGGCACGCGGCACCTGTTGCTCGCTGCTTCCGACATCCTGCTCGAGTCTCAGGGACTCTTGTACTGGTCGAGCTGAAGAGGATGGCCTTGCTGATGCCTGGCTGGTTGAGACCACAGGCTTCGCCGGTTGGCTCGCAATTGATGGCCTTTCCAGCTGACTTGTTGATGGCGTACCCTGTACAGGTGCTGTCCCACCTCCACATAGGTTAATGTCACCAATTATCTTAGAAGACAGGTCCAGCTGGGTCATCCGAAGCTCCTCGGCCTTGTCTGGATCTAACTCCTTCGGGTACCTAGCCTCCAGGCGCTTGAGATCGATCAAGGGGTAGTGGGCACGCACCATGCTTAGCACATGTGCGCCTATGTACTCACCCGCCTCCTTCACAAACTCTTGGAACCATCCCCATGCCTTTTGGCATCTCTCAACCAGTCCGAGCTAAGGTGTCCTTGGCACTTCCTCTTTAAGCACTGGGTCGATAAGGTCGAGGACGGGCATGATGCCAGTTGCCACCTCCTAGCACCGGTTCTTCCATGTGTCCTAATCCTCGGTGATCTCTAGGCATCGCGTCTTCTAGCCATCATGATCTTTCATCATGGCTTCCAGATGCTTCTTGGCATTGACTTTTAAAACTGCAAACCGCACAAGACATTAAAATGTCATGCCACGATAGGATAAGGTGGGCAATAGAGTGAGCAAGGTGGTCTAGAACACTTACTTTTCAGTTCCTCCTTCATCTTGGTTGTGCAGTCCCGGAGTTGCGACTGGTCGTGCGCCAGTTTCTTGTTGTCTTCCTTCAGGTGACCACACTCTATGGCCACACGGCTATTCTCCTTTTGGAGATGGACTACTTCAGCTTCTAAGCCTGCACTACAGCTATTACTACCAACAATGCAACAATACGTATCATGCACTTGTTGTGATAAACTGATAACTTACTTGTTTTTTCCTGCTCTTTGTTACTGAGCTGGACGACCATGTTTTGGTTCTGTGCCTCTTGCTCCATCCTCTCCTAGTCGGCGGCTTCAAGTTGGTGGCGCAAGCGTTCCACCTCGGCCACCAGTTCTCTATTGCTTGCTGTGATCCCCTCAATCTGGTCGAAGCACTTTTTTCGGTACCTTGCGGTCTTCATCAAGTCCTGCATGCAAAAAAGCTAAGTCAGACAATTCGACTAGATAGCAGGATCAAGTGGTCAAGCCAAACATACCTGGACTTCCGTCACCAGATGTTTTGCCGCTCATTCAACTTTCATGGTCTCTTCAACCTCTGGGATTTCCTCATGCATAACCCACTGGTCGTTCCGCCAGCGCGACACATATACATGTTCTTGCTTGTCTTGGGGACGGCCTAGGACCTCTTCTACTTCGTCCTCTTCGGCCTCTTGTTTAGGTAGCGGCACTTGTCTGGAGTTTGTAGTCTCTGCGACCACTATGGCTTTCCCACGAGCCGTAGCATCGGCAAGCGTGCTTTGTGCCACCTCCGGCTACTGCTCCTCGGCTTGGTCTGATCCCCTTGGCGCTGAAGTATCCCCCTCAGCAGGGTTAGTGCTTGGAGCACTTGTGCTTGGCTCGGCTCTCTTCTCGACCAGCTGCTTGGGGATTGTCGTCTGGCCGCTCATCTGCTGAGGCTTCGGTGGACTTTCTTCTACAGGTTCCTCCATAGCCGGCTGTTGGGTAGTTCTCTCCACCATTGCTGGCGAATCCATGCTGCACTCGGCTAGCTGGTCGGGATTTTTGGTGGATGCCGACCTAATATATCAGAGATAAGTTCAAAAGACAACATTATTCAATATAAATTGTAAGCTTACATCAAGGTTACAAATACTTACAGCTTGGAAGCACGGAATGATGTGGCGAAGGAGCGTCTCTTCGTCCGTGCTTGCTCCATGTGCTCTGCGGGTGCCACCGGGTCTCTTTCCACGACCAGTACCAGCGCTGGGGCTTGGTGCTCGACCCCTTTGCCACTTGTCCTCTACGTTGCAGTGGTCGGTGATGCGATCCCCGCTGGCACGGAGGAGCCACCCTGCTCCGTCAACCCTAGTTGTCTCCTCCTCTTTTGAGGGATGAGTCAGAAGATGTCTGCATCCTCTATTTCATCATCTGACAGTGGGAAGATGGCCTAACGACGCTTGCTGGCCGCCGGCCGCTTGCTAGCAGCTCTGGACGTTGCCTCCTCCCCAACCCTGAGTATGACCCAGTCGACGTCTTCGATCTTGGTGCTGGCCTGGGCGGTTGGGCCGGCAACTTGTGACCAATCCACACCAGGGGGTGGAGACACGAACACTACTGCTCTGTCATGACCATTACTCTGGGAAACATAAAGGCGACAACACAGTAAGTTTTTGTTACAACATAACTCTACGGGTACAAGGCAGCATAATTTACCTTTGGGGGAGGTCGGGCCAGCTTGAAGGCGTGCTCGATGTCGTTCAACCTGACATAATTTGGATCAGCTAAGTTGAATAGCTCTCCAATCCTGACTTTGACTTCTATCTTGTCAAGCGCCTCTTGCCTGGTCCTAGTTGGCTCTGTGCTACCTTGGTACTCGTAGCTAGGATGTACCCTCCTCTGACAAGGCTAGATCCTTCGGCTGATGAAGTTCCCATCCACGCTCGGACCATTTAGTTTCTTCCATGGGATCATCTCAAGAAGTTATGAGATATGCTCCATATGCTCAGGCTTCTCTAGAATGAACCCCACGTCGCACAATGTGATCGTGTTTGGCTCTTCGCGGATGTAGAACCACTTCTTGTACCAATCGTCCAGCGATGTGTTCCAAGGGCAGTGCAAGTACTGGGCCTTCATCCTATCACGCAGATTGAGGTACACACCTCCGGCTATCTTTGAGCCACCGCTTCCTTTCTTCTGTAGGTAGAAAAGATGGCGAAAGAGGTCGAAATGGGGCTGGAAGCCGCCATATGCTTCGCAAAGATGGATGAAGGTGGAGACAAGAAGAATCGAGTTGGGATGCAGATTGCAAATCCCAATCTCATAATACAAACAGAGCCCCTGAAGGAAAGGGTGCACCCCAAAACCCCGCTTGAAGAAATCCTCGAAAACCACAATCTCACCTGGATGTGGATTGGGGTAGCTTTCTCCTTCCGGCGTATGCCATCCCACGAGTGCCTTATTGTGGAGTACTCCCATGATGACGAGGTCTTCGATGGTCTGCTCGTTGCTCCTTGACTTCCACCACTCCTTCGCCATGACTCCGGCTTTCTTCTGGGCGTCTTTCTTCGCCATGAATTTGCCCTTGCTAAGGGGGTGGATATGGTGGAGGGGTGATTGGTGATGATCTCAGAGGTATAGGGTTTGGCAAGAGGAAGAAGAAGGCTGCGGCGGCGAATGATAATGGGGATCGGTAAAAAGTAACTTACCAATTCTATAATATAAATAACCAAGAGTTCCACCGTTTCGTCTACCCAAGATTCTTGGGAGACATGCGCACGCGCCGCAGACGGTTGTTTTCACAACCTCGAGATCTATGCCAATATATGCGTCCCTTCGTTACTAGTGTATGCGCCTCTTCGTTGCTACTATGAGAGGGCCCACACTGACGCACCCCCTTATAGGTACCAAGCGACTATTTGCTTGAAAGGACAAGAAGATAGTATGACGTGCTATACCTGTCTACTTTTTTGACCAGACATGTCAGATTGAACTTGACAGAGTAAGAAGGCAAATAAATACACCAAATAATAGTACAAGCGGCATTCATTTCTTCGCTGCATATCTCGTACTCAGGGATGGTCTAGACCACTATTGTGTTTAGGGATTGCCCAGACCACTACCATGCTCTGGGACTGCTCTGACCACTATCGTGCTCGGGGATTGCCCAGACCACTACCATGCTCTGGGACTGCTCCAACCACTATCGTGCTCGGGGACTGCTTCGACCACTACCGTGCTCAGGGACTGCTCCGACCACTACCGTGCTTGGGGACTGTTCTGACCACTACTGTGCTCGGGGACTGCTCCGAGCACTACCGTGGTTAGGGACTGCTCCGACCACTGCTATGTTCGGGAACTGTTCCGAATAGTGCTCGGCGACTGCTCTCCTCGGCTACATGTGACGTGTACTTACATACAGTCGAGAGGCATTTATTTGGACCTTGCTACAAGGCTTATACTTCTCCTTCCAGCAAGCTCGGGAACTACATCGGTACGATGCACCTGCCGGTGCATCTAGTATTGATTGTATGACGACTGGATTCTTAACTTGAGTGGAAATTCTTTTTAGACCCTGGCACCACGTGCCTGTGTCACCTACTACCAGGCTCGGGGACTAAGTGGGCCACTTCACCTTGCGGTGAATGTGTTTATTTAATCGACCCCTATGCTTTGACTGATTGTCAGGATTACTATCGTGCTCGGGATCTGTCCCGATCACTGCTCGAATAACGCTCTCCACGGCTACATGTGATTTATGCTCACATACAGTTGAGAGAAATTTATTTAGATCTTGCTACAAGGCTTATACTTTGCCTTCCAGCAAGCTCAGAGACTACATCAGTACGATGCACCTGCCGGTGCATCTCGTATGACTTATATTATGATTGGATTTTCGACATGACTGAGACTTCTTTTTAGACCCTGGCACCATGTGCCTACATCACCTACTGCCAGGCTTAGGGACTAAGTGGGCACACTTCACCTTGCGGTGAATGTGTTTGTTTTTCGACCCCTACGCCTCTGCTGATTATGGGTGCTACGCTTCAAGATGCACTTACATTTCTTTTTAGAAATACAAGTGGGCACACTTCCCAGGACAGAAATCTTTTTCTTTTTTCCTAAGAGCACCATACATTCTTCAAACAACCTACTTCTCCGGTTACAACGGTGCTCTGAGATGTCAGGAACTCAAGCCTCACTGTTCAGAGAAGGTTAAAATGGCGTGTCGCAGCATAATACATGGTGCTCGAGGACTAGCTGTGGGGGTATTAACCCCTATACCCTTACGGCTTAGCTTGGGCTGGCCCAAATCAGAGGGTCCGGTCCACCAAAAGACGACGCGTGGCCCAGCCAACCTATTCGGAGTCCCGCGCAAGGAGTCAAGACAGATTTGGCGATCAAGCAAGATCCTGGTCCGTTAGAATAGGAATCCTTATCCGGCCACCTATGGCAATTTTAACTGGCTAGGATTAGTTTCCAGATCTGTAACCCTACCCCCCGGACTATATAAGGCGGGCAGGGGATCCCTCTAAAAAGCATCTCTCATTAACATACAACAATACAATCAGACATAGGACATAGGTATTATGCCTTCTTGGCGGCCGAACCTAGATAAAACCTCATGTCTATCTTGCGTCACCGTCTTGTTTGTGGCTTGCGCATCTGTGTGCCAACAATCTACTACCTTGGGCATACCCCTAGGTAGACTGCCGACCATATTTCGTCGACACTACTCCCCACTAGTGCTCTCTACAGGTTGATTCTTCGACACTCCATCACGGTGAATCGTCTACAACCGCTCACACCATGGATTGGGTCATCCACAAGCTCCACCGAATGATCACCGCTTTCAATCACCACCGAGTCATCTAGGTGATGGTGATCAACAAGAGTAACAAGCACAAACTCTCATTTGACCAAGACAAGCCTAATGAGAAAGGTGGATGCACACTTGCTACTCCCTATGCACTAATGAGGTCCTTAATCTTGGATTCTCAAATCTCAATCACCCCAGTAGGCTCTTGCCATCCCTTGCACTCCAAAGTGTTTCCTTGGCTGAACAAATGGGCAACAGAACTGAATTGGACGAGTAGGAGATAAATTTACACGCCCCATTCAAAACATAACCGTTAGGGTCTAACTCAGCACATTACATAGTGACCGGACACGCAGGTCATAGTGACCAGCCGCACCAGTCAGTAGCCAATGGTAGCAAACATGTCAGCTATCAGAGAAGACCATTGTTCTGACAGGACCATGGCCAACGTCTAGTCAGTACCCACCGGACGCGTCTGGTCTATAAATTCCGTCTCTAGAACCTTTCTGTTGTTGACCGGACTCAGCAAGCCGTGCGTCTAGTCCTTACCTGTCTAGTGCCTAGTCATGTGTCTGAAACAAAACCCTACTGCTACAGTCCAAACCTGATGGTACCCCTTTTGGGTCTTGCACTCACGGGCCATTTGTGCTCTGACAAACCATCCGAATGTCAAATTTTATTAAATAAATAATCATAAGGGGCCTCCAAATGTCGATTGATTAAATAAATATTAAGTATGTATTAAGCTTGCTATATTTCTAGAATTCATGTATACATTCTTAAGTCAAACATTTCTAACTTCACAGTGAAAACATTTCTCACAATGAATGAATTTAAAAACATAAACATGTTGCCAACTAAGAATATAAAACACCAATGGACAATGTAGGTTGGACAGCTCACTGAAAGTGGCAGAAGAGGATGTGGGCAACGACACTCCTAGGGCAATGATGGCGCGGCATGGATAGGCTAAAGATGGCACGCTCATGATGACGGCGATGGTCCACGGTGAACAGGGATAGGGGCGACACTCTAGGTCCAGGGATGAGGGAGGCATGCGGGTGACACCGGATGGTGTCAGGGTTGGGGTTAGGGTCGGAGCTGATGGTGGTGCTCTTATGGCTCCTATGGTCAGCATGGATGTAAATGGTGGCACTAGGGAGACAGGCCGGAGGGTGGAGAATAGAAATTTCCAATACACAGTGAAAGAACATCGTTGCTGGTTAACATCTTAACCTAATAATGATGCTCTAGTATCACTACTAGTTCAAACCCTCACGTGGTAGTGATAACCTATATAACTGCTAGGTCAATGATGCACTTGGATCATTGCCGAGTTTTGTTTTGACCTGGCAATGATATATGGTCCAAGTTTTTATTTCTCTTGATGTGTATTTGGTTTGACCATTGCTCGACCCATTCATTCCCATTCTCCTATCCTTGTCTCCCTTTTCGTAGCTAGTTTTAAGGGATGTGTCCTCGCCATATAGATGGCATCCCCTTCCTAGTCCTTGGCCTTACACAGAGTTCGTCAGCAACTAAGGCCAGAGCTCCCACTCATTTCGTGCAACAGGTTTAAGAAGCACATTGTGTTGGAGTCTAGGTAAAGAAACAAGGTCCCAACTATGGCCACATCATCTCCAAGTGTCCGGATCACAAGGTTAGGTCTTGTTGGTCGTGTTTATTATGATTTCATTATATTTTTTGATGATTTTGATTTCAAGTTCATGATTTGGTGTTCTAATTTTAGTAGGATGGTAGTGGATGCGAAGACTGGTATTGGGAAGAAGAATATGTTCAGTTGCTGAAAAATTGGTATAGGAGGCTGATGAGAGTGCACCCGATGTGCATGAAGAGGTGAATCAGAAGAAGCCCGTCGATGAAGCACCACCAAAGAATTTGTTTTGTTTTCTATAAATTGGAGGCAAAATTCTTGTTTTGTTTAAGTGTATTGTAGATCTAATTTGTTTAGTGCTATTTGTGATTGTCTACATTGTATTGGGGCTCTAAATGTTCTGTTATGTATTGTGTATCCATTCAAGTTTGTAGCTAGAATTATTCAAAATTCAAAATAATTCTAAAAATTATGAAAAACTCCGATGGAATTTGTAAACCGGCAATGATGCGAGTGCCACAAAAATTAATTTAAACCATAGAAAATAGGAAATCATTTGAAGTCTATAAACACAGTATGAAGACTACAAACATATACCATTTTACCAACTACGTCAATGTTACAATCGAAGTCTATAAACATATTATAATATGACCACCTCACAAACATTCTTGTAGCACCCAAGTGGGGTCTTATGTTGAATATTATATGGGTTTAGGCCCATATTTTATTTAATAAAACAATTAATTCTAGACCCATATTAAATGCTTTCGTACAATATAGTTTTGATCCCGTATGCGATTTTGACTGATTGTTGACTTAACTTAAATAGGCTACACACTTGGGCACCTATAGAGAAGTTGAAAGAGGCCAAAGGCGTGCCACGCGTGCACATCGCCGCCGCCGTCGCTGAGCCGAGGCGATGTGGTGAGTGCTTGACGTGTCGTGTCATGGCGTGCACGAGCGCGGGTGTGGGTTGGTTTTGTCACTTGGGTTGGCTAAGGAAGAGGAAGGGGTACAGGCAATAATGTGGAGGAGTTACTTACGGGTCAGTTATCATGCACTACGTTGGTGATTACTCGTAATCACTTTGACTCATCGTCTCCCTGATCTCTCCAGCATTACCTTCCCTCCCATCTCCCTGTTGCCTCACGCACCATACCAATCCATCCTCCGAGTCGAGTTGTTCTTGAGTACTCCCCGTCCCATCCTCTGCGTGCATGGAACTTTGGGAGAGCAGGCCTCCAGAACCGCCGTTCACATCGGGACACCTGCTCGGGTGTGTGTGGGCGATCAGGATTTTGGGGAGCGTCTCCACGACTGCTCACCGTCTTTGTCTTCATTGAAACATCTTCATCTCTTTCCTGGTTTCTTCCTTGGATTGGCCATCTACTTCTCGGTGGACGTTCGAGGGACAGCACTACATACATCTTCCTGTAATGACTATGGTCTGCGACATTGAGAAACTCACCATGAGTGGGTCTAGAGACACTGATGCCTTGAGCATGGGTCACTTCATAGGGTACATCTCTATTTTCAAATTGGTTAAGTTCAATATCTTTTCTACCATGATCAGTATGATGTTCACCAATATATTTGCTGCTAATTTGAATTGTAGTAAAATCACACACGTGCATATATTTGTCATCACAAATTTGTTAATATTTTTCTAGATTAATTTTTACATGAAATTGCCTAGATTCCTAACAATCCAAAAACTTCATATTAGGTAATTTTCTATTAGTGGTTTTGTTGCTGCTTTGAAGCCAAATGATTTTGATGGAACAAATTACAAGACATGGTGTGCAAAGATGGTGTTGTGGCTTACTGCTATGAACTACTATCACACCGCATAGGCGAAACCTAAACAATTTACTCCTGAGGAGGAGGAAAAGTTAAAGGTAGCCGATAACCTATTTAGAGGTGCCATGATTAGTGCACTTCAGAGCAAGTATGAGGATAGCTACTTTCGTTACACATCAGGCAAGGAATTATGGGATGCACTTGATGCTAAGTTTGGTGTTTCTAATGCCGATAGCGAGCTGTACCTCATGGAACAGTTGTTTGACTACAAGATAGTTCACAACCATTCTGTGGTCGAACAAGCTCATGAGATATATGTCACTGAACCGACCAATTTATAAGAGCACAAGTACAAAAACAATCGCCGAAACGATCAAATTCTCGAACTTGAGCCCATATAAACCCGGTAGTCAACCGAAATCTCGAAGGATTTCAAACCAACTTGCATGCAACCAAGATCACAGTAATTCAACATAACATATCATACGTTACAATATTTCGCATACGTTTGCAAATAGGTTACATCATCACAGAGTCATTATTATTACAAAACAAGTCTTGTAAACATGCAGAAGCAAATAGTTTAACTCACACACCGAGTTCAAATACACATACTGGTTTGCTGATCACGGACCGCAAAAGCATTCAGATAAGAGAAAGGAGATCATGCCCATGATCTAGTCCTCATCACCCGCCGGGTGGAGACAATACTTGTAGAATCCCTGATATAGGAGGTCATCTGCAACAAGAGGGAATAAACCCTGAGTACAGGAATGTACTCAGCTAGACTTACCCGTCGAAAACCAAACAAATGACACTAATGATTATGCATAGCTTAATGTAGTGGAGCTGGCTGACACTTTCTTTTTGCAGAAAAGCATAAGTAATAATGATCAACTCTTAACCTGAACTAGCAGTAACTTTTTAGCAATTAACCTGTCATCTATATTAGCACCTGTACTAAGCAATCATTTTATTAGGGTGCAAACATTAATAACCATATCAGGTATTCATAGTGGCAACCTTATCATCATCCATTTAACCATATTGTTAAGTTAATTGAATCTACGTTGCCGCTACTCAGTCAAGTTCTCACTATCTGGGAGAGATGGTGATTCGAATCGATTCCTATCCAGCTGGAGGGGTATTCCTAAACACAAACCCTGCTTCCCCCGTCAGGGTCGCAACAAGTCACCTTTGGTACAATTCAAGGAGTCGCGGGTCTGAACAGATCGGCATTCCTAGAGAACCACTCTGCCAAGGTTGTTCGGGACTCTAACCCGCCTTGGACTTATGCCAATGGCTCTCCGCACATCCTTACTACCTCCAGAGTGCCGCCACTGCTCACGTTCCCGGCCTGAATCGAGCTACTAGGCTTCGTGGTCGAAACGACTTATCTGGCCAGCTAAGTGTTAGGCTACGTTCAACATGACATGAGGACGTACAGCGTATCGGTCCTTAAATGACTCAGACGGAGTCACTATGTTCAAACCTACACAAGACCCCGCCCGGTCTTAATTCATTATTCACATGGTTCTTTTCCACGATAGCAAATATAGCCAACCGTGATCCACCTCATCCTAAAGCTCGCAGGTGATAGGAAATCACCTAACTTCTACCGCACTAAGCATGGCTAAGCATTTAACCCGTTCCTGAACTTAAATAGGATTACAGTGCGATATCTGGACAAGGAAGGATATATAATGCAGCAATTGGTTTCAACCAATTCCTATACTTAATGCATCATCAACAATAAAAGATACTCAATGTATTTGTGAAAACATAGGAGGCCTAATATGCTCCGGGGCTTGCCTTTCAGGAACGAGGAAGGCTGGTGGTCAGGGCACTCGAGCAATTCCTCCACGGTGACTGCTTCGTCGGCTTCCTGCACCTCGGGTTCCTCCTCCTGGTTGGCTCCCTCGAACTCCAGCAACGTCACTCCCTCCGGCACACCTATTGCATGAATGCGCAAGATAAATATCATGGATGCACATGTACAAATGTCGGGGATGCTCAGGGAATGCACATGTTCGCTGTAGTTTGCATATTCCAACTTAAGCCCTATTCAAATCACTTTCACTTACCACGTTTATATAACCTAAGGTATAATTGCTCATCTTCCGTTAATGACCTAGCACCTGCACCTAAGCATATTCTCAAGTTAGGCTAACCCCTAAAACAATCAATGAGAACATTGCACAAGCATACACTCAAGCATTTGTATTACAACCAAATGGAGACTATATATCGGTACAGTAAACTAGCCATAACTGAAGATTTATAAATCCAATTGATATGCAACAAGACAACCTGGAAAGCTTATAAAATTGTCTACAAAACATTTTCAGACCTCAAAGCATGATTCTAACCTTTACCAGGTCGAACTCATAAATCAATAGAACTGTGTCCTCACAAGGCAGAGAACAAGCAAAGACTGGAACCTAACTTTAAACAGCTGTAGTTTCTAGGCCAAATGCCCTCAAATTTTGACAGGAGCTAGATACATAAGTTATCTACAGCTTTTGTATTAATCACAATCACATAAAACCAAATTATCATAGGGAACTTTCCAAGGTCCCCAGATCTGTCCAGAGGGACATGATGCAACAAATAATTATTAACTTATGATATAAACACTTAATTGGACAAAACCAACTTTACTGACATATCACACATATCACAAGCACACCAGAAAGTAGGGTGTTCATCCCCAAAACATTTCTTTTAATACCTTTCTTAATTTATTTAATTAATTAGTGGAAATAGTAAACATATATGAAAACTACACCATTAATTCTACAAAAATTACAGTAGACACTACATGCTCTAAGTAGACTACCATAAAAATTTCACACCATTTGAGTAAGTATAACAACCTACACAAAAATGGTAAGGCAGAATGACTTAAAATGGCATAATTAGGAAACCTTAGTGAAAAGTGTCAAGCAACAGAGTTCATATTTTTCCTAGCATCTATAAGGTACCAAGATACTACCTACCAAGTTTCATGGCCATTGGATTCATAGATAATTTACAAAAATTCACACAAGTATCTACCAATGAAAAAGGAAAAATCTATAACTCAAAAACTACACATGCAATGTCTCTCAAATTTTAACCAGAGCTTCTACTAAGCAATACTAGCTTACCCACAAAATTTCACAATTTTTGGATCAAAGAAACTCAAGATAAAATTCAAACAAGTTTGCATGTATCCAAAAACACATTTCAAAGTCCTATTTAATTCATCAAAAATTTCTAAAACATGTGCTCATATAATATTTTTGTTAAATACTAGACATGACTAGGAACTTCACAAAATTGGAACCATATCCTTTGGATCTACCAAACTTGAGTTACATATTTTTGAATCTATATACCAAACTGTGAAAAACAGTTAAACAAAACAATTAAGGAAACCATTTCACTGATGTTGGGCCGGCCCGAGGAAATGGCGGCCCAAGAACACACGCTGGCGCGGCCCAGACAATGGCGCGGCCCACGCTGGGCTCCCGCTTCAGCCGCGGCACTGACAAGAGGGACCCGCGCGTCAGCGAGACAGGGCAGGGGAGAAGGAACGGCCGGTGGCGCAGTTCGCCGCCGGTGGCTTCTCCGGCGAAGGCAAAGGTGCCAACATGTTCGCCTCACCTAAGTGGACCTAGGGGAACCTTCTATTGCAGCTACTGACGCCACTAGCGGGGGTGGCAATGGCCACGGCGGCGCTCGGCCACGGCACGGCTGGCTCCGGCGAGGCTACGGCGCTACGTCCAGAACGGAAGGCGCTACGAGCATCAGCAGTGCACCTAGGATCTAGCGTAAGGCAGAGGAGGGGATGGGAGGGCCACGGTGGCAGTTGTCCGCGTGGAGCGACAATGCTGGCGAGGTCCTGCCATGGCTGCGGTGGGGGAAAACGGTGAATACGCCCTTACCGAGGCACGATCGACTCGACAGTGAGGTGGAGATGGTAAAGGGAATCACGGTGAAGCTCTAGGTGAACGGGGCAATGCGTTTTTGCAATGGCGTGGAAGCTAGGTGAAGGCAAAGGTGCGGCTGGCAATGGTGGATGGTTGCTTGCTTGGCGCAATGCGCAGTGGAGGCGAAGAAAGGCGAACTGGAGCCGTTGAGTGCGTCGGGCAGGCGCGCGGGGTGCTCAAGACGCGGCTGGCCGTGCCAGGGCATCCACGGCGCGTTGCCAGCGTGCTCAGGCGAGCGGCGACGCGCGGCACACACGCGTCATTGCCTTTCTGAACCGGTCGGCCATGATCACTGAAGGTTTTCTGAAAACGCGATTCAGAGTTCATCCAGTCCGACTGACAGGCAAACATTGACACCGATTAACTCCTAAACCATGACATTTTAGAGGAAACAATGAACATGAAAGTTGTAGCCCGTACTTCCGTCTTCAATTTCTATTTAAGTGCCAAGGACTAATTCCCAACGGATACAGAGTAAAATCGAGCCAAAGTCAGCTCCTTCAAACTGTAATTGCAATCAATACTTAGAAAAATTCTTAAGTGAAGAATCAGCCCTGATTTCTGGCTTGTGGGTCCAAATTGAACATGTTGTGCACATTTTCATGAGATGGCCATAAAATAACTTTTGTTCCTTACATAATTCTCTACATCTTTGCTTTAGGTTGCTCTGACATGCAAACATCCTAAACCACACTTTTTAAACAGTCAAACAAAAGGGTTCAGGGGTCAAATTTGGTCAACCATGACTTTGGAAACCTAATTAGTCAAAGTGACCAACATGAACAATGTTCCAAAAGACATTTTATGTGTAACTAAGTTACTTACAAGCATTTCTAGCCACACCACGCATTGGTCACACAAGAATCAATCAAGGTATGTACTGAAACAATGAAAAACACAAGAAATGTTACAAATGTTTCATAATCATGTTTCACACGTTTCATGATCTCATTGCATAGTATTAACTAACCTTGTTTCACTAAGTGAGTGGCACATGTTGCACTTAAGTGTTGCACACTTTACATTTCATAAAAGAACAACACACATGAAATATACAACATGTTGCAATGTTTCGAAATTATGTTTCATGTGCTATAAGTTCACGAAGGGATGCATGATGCTCATGTTCATGAAATGTAGTGCAAATGTGGAAGCTAAACACCAGGGGTGTTACAGCCCTCCCCCCTTATAAAAATCTTGTTCCGAGATTTGAAAAGCGTACCATTGTTGATAGAATTCCTTATAACCATCCCTCAAATAATCTTCCCTTTCCCACGTTGCATCACGTTCACTACCCTGATTGCTCCACATGACTTTGTAGAACTTGACTACCTGACTCCGAGTCACTCGCTCACGAGTGTCAATCACTCGAACCGGCTTTTCTTCAAAGGTCAAATCTGATTTTAACTCGATATCCCCCAATGGAACTCTCTCTTCAGGGACGCGAAGACATTTCTTCAATTGGGATACATGAAAGACATTGAAGATAGCGCTCATCTCAGGAGGTAATTGAATCTTGTACGCCACTTTACCACTTTGTCCAATGATTTCAAACGGGCCAACATATCTCGGCGCAAGCTTTCGCTTCACACCAAAGCGTTGGACACTCTTCATAGGTGAGACTTTTAGATAAACGAAGTCTCCAACTTCGAACTCAATAGGTTTCCTACGTCGATCAGCATAACTTTTCTGCCTAGCTTGAGCTGCGACCATGTGGGTTTGGATAGTACAGACTTGTTCTTCAGCTTCTTGAATGAAATCAATTCCATAATATCTCCTTTCACCGGCTTCTACCCAGTTCAACAGGGTTCTACACTTCCGGCCATACAAAGCTTCAAACGGTGCCATCTTTATGCTCTCTTGATAACTATTATTGTACGAGAATTCAGCTAGGGGTAACCATTTTTCCCATGAGCCCTTAGCCAAGATGACACACGCTCTCAACATATCTTCTAAGATTTGATTCACTCATTCAGTTTGCCCATTGGTTTGCGGATGATAGGCAGAACTTCTTACGAGCTTACTCCCTAATAATCCGTGTAAGTGCTCCCAAAAGCGAGCAGTGAACTATGGTCCTCTATCTGAGACAATAGTACGAGGGATCCCATGAAGTCGGACTATCTGGTTGAAGTACAACTCTACGTAGTCGGTTGGACGAAAGTCTATGCGGACAGGAATAAAGTGTGCCGACTTGGTCAGTCGGTCCACAATTACCCAAATTGAGTTAAAATTCCTCTATGTGGTAGGGAGTCCAACTATAAAATCCATACTTATCTCTTCCCATTTCCAACCTGGAATAGAGAGTGGCTGAAGTAATCCAGCTTTCATGTGCACAGCCTTGACCCGACAACAAGTGTCACACCTAGCCACATAAGCGGCTATCTCTTTCTTCATTTTGGTCCACCAAAATCGAGGCTTTAAATCATGATACATTTTACTACTACCAGGATGAATAGATAGTTTAGAGGAATGAGCTTCGGATATGATTTGATTTCTAAGCTCTCTATCCTTCGGAACTACCAACCTATCCTTGAACCATAACACGCCTTCCTCATCTACTCGAAAATGTTTGGTTTCTTGCTCTTTCATCTTGCGCTTGATGTGAAACACACCTGCATCTGTCTTCTGTAGCTCGATAATTTGACTCTGTAGAGTACAACTGACAGTGATGTTGTGCAGGACTGCAGGATGAAGGAGCTTTGACAAATGGACATCACTCTCAATCAACGAGTGGCAATGAGACTTTCTGCTTAAGGCATCCGCGACGACGTTTGCCTTGCCCGGGTGATAGTGCACTTGAAGGTTATAATCTTTGATCAACTCGAGCCATCTTCTCTGACGCATATTTAACTCTGGTTGAGTGAAGATGTACTTGAGACTTTTATGATCAGTGTAGATGTTGCACACATTGCCAAGTAGATAATGTCTCTAGGCCTTCAAAGCATGAACAACTGCAGCGAGTTCCAAGTCATGCGTTGGATAATTCACTTCATGCTTCTGAAGTTGGCGAGAGGTATAAGCGATGACTCTACCCTCTTGCATAAGAACACCTCCTAACCCAATACCTGATGCATCATAGAACACATCAAAAGGTTTCTCGATATCCGGTTGCGCCAAAACCAGAGCCGATGTTAGAAGAGTTCGCAGGGTATGGAAAGCCGCATCACACTCAGGAGTCCAGACAAACTTCATGTCTTTTTGCAGCAATCGAGTCATAGGCTTGGCTATTTTAGAGAAATCCGGGATGAAGCGACGATAATAGCCAGCCAACCCCAGAAAACTCCGAACCTCATGCACCGAGATGGGAGCCTTCCAGTTCAATACTTCTTGCACCTTGGTGGGATCAACCATAATTCCACCATCGGACAACACGTGTCCAAGAAAAGGTACCTCACGAAGCCAAAATTCACATTTGCTGAACTTTGCATACAGATGGTGTTCTCGCAATCTAGTAAGAACCACTCGCAAATGTTCAACATGATCTTCTTCATTCTCAGAATAGACCAGGATGTCATCTATAAATACCACCACAATTTTGTCCAACTTGGGCATAAACACTGAATTCATCAGATACATAAAATGTGCGGGGGCATTAGTCAATCCAAAAGACATAACCAAGTACTCATATAGACCATATCTTGTAGAGAATGTAGTTTTTGGGACATCCTCAGGCCGAATTTTGATTTGATGATACCCAGATCTCAAATCAATCTTGGAAAAGACTTTTGCTTTAGATAACTAATCAAACAATATATCTATGCGTGGCAGAGGGTACTTATTCTTGATTGTAACTGCATTCAAGGGTCTATAATCTACACACATGCGTAGAGATTGATCCTTCTTCTTCACAAAGATGGCTGGGCACCCCCACGGAGATGAACTAGGGCGGATAAGGCCTTTCTTTAGCAGTTCATTCAACTGGGTCTTAAGTTCAGCTAGTTCATTGGGAGGCATTCTATATGTCCTTCTAGAGATGGGAGCTGTACCAGGAAGCAACTCTATCTTGAATTCTACTTCTCGATCCGGGGGCAATCCAGGCAAATCATCGGGGAAAACATCCGGAAAGTCACACACGACAGGGATATCTGCCAGAGACTTTGCTTGCACCGCATTGGTTGTGCAAGAAAGATTGATGTCTCGGGGTAACTATACAAGAAAACCCTCCTGATTACCAGGATCTCTGAGCATAACTACCCTAGTCGATGTATCGATAAGCACTCCATGATGGCTCATCCAGTTCATTCCCAATATCACATCGATACCTAGCCCCGGTAAAACTACCAGATCAACCTGATAACTTCGCCCCTCTATCACAAATTGTACATCCCCAACTACCAGCTTGGTTGGGATAATACCACTGGCAGCCCTAATACAATAGCCCTCACCCTCAACAGTATATGTTTTCTGCATAAACTTGGATGCAAATGATGGACTAACGAAGGAATGCGAAGCACCTGAATCAAATAGTACAACTGCGGGGTGTTGGTCAATCAGAAACTTACCGGCAGTCACTACCTCAACTGAAGGGATCTCAGTAATATTAGTGTGGTTCACTTGTCCTTGATGGCCACCCTGGTAATTATTCTTCTTAGGGTAAGGGCATTCCCTTGCCCAGTGGCCTGTCTTGTTGCAGTTCTAGCATGGCATGTTGCTTGGTGGAGCCCTGGAACTGCCCTGACTGGTAGTGCCCTTGGGAAGAGCAACTGTAAATGCCTTGCGGAACCCCGTCTTGGCGGGATTCTTCTTCTGCGGTGGGCAAAACTTGGTGGCTAACGCTAGAGGATGAAATGGAGTCCTTTGTGCGACGGGAGCCTTAGATTGTGAGGCACTCGCCTCATAGGCCCTCTTATGACTTTTCAAAGCCGCATATACAGCATTGTTGTTCTCTTACGATAAAGCATCACTCACAAACTCATTAAAATGAGCGCACTTGCAATTGCCCATGGTCTTCATCAGTTTGGGGCTAAGTCCCCGCTTGAAGCTTGCAATCTTCTTGGCATCTGTGTCCACAAACTCGGTAGCATACCTTGTAAGGTTGTTGAAAGCTTGCAGGTATTCGTTCAGGCTCTTGCTTCCCTGAGTCAGCTTCATAAACTCTGTATGTTTGATCGCCATAAGACCAGGAGGAATGTAATTTCCCCTAAAAGCAGACTTGAACTGATCCCAAGTGATTTGGGCATTAGCAGGCATAGTGGACCGATGATGACTCCACCAGATGCCAGCAGGCCCATGAAGTTGGTGCGATGCGTACTCAGTTTTTAGCACCTCAGTCAAGCGGAGTAGACGGAACTTCTGCTCGAGAGTATTCAACCACTCATCAGCTTGTAGAGGCTCCTCAGCCTCCTTGAAGATTGGGGGTTTCGTGTCAAGGAAATCCTTGAAATCACTGTATTGATTTGGATCCGGTCCTTGTCGTGGACCACGGCCATCACGATTCGCAATCGTACGGAGGGCCTCGGCCATAGTGCGCTGTCCTTTCGCAAGCATTGCTATAAGTTCCGTGGGTGTGGGTGGTGGTGGCGGAAGATCATCATCATCACTCGCACCGGTGGAACGAGTACGAGGCATCTGCACAATGCACAACCAGTAATTATTGATGATGTCAGCACATTGGAGAGGAACAACATAATCGTGTCAAACTGTATTTACTGACGAGAATGAAAACTTCATACAATAAACAGAGGCAATAATTCATTCTCCAATCACCACATCATCAAGTAGATTACTAGCGCCATACGCAGTGCATTCCAACATGGCAAGTTTTCAACTTTACCATAACGTTACGCATCCCGAAGGGAGCGAATTAAAGTACATTTCAAGTATGACTGCAAAAGCTTAACTATTGAGACTTGCTAACGAACTACTCGTCGAAGTGATCACTGTCCACATCGGAGACACCTTGGACTTCTTCTGGGTATTCCTCTCCTTCTAACTTCTTGCCGAGAGATTTCACTTTATACTTGGGATAAGCAATTATAAGGGAGGGAGTAATGCAATATGAATGTCATGAGTGAATATGATGCATGCTCGTTCCATACGTCCTCACAAACCTAAGAAAATTTAAGCTTTAGCGGAATATACGGTGGCATACATACGTTGTCTCAAATAGCGGTAACTAGTCGATCTACACGGTGCGTTGTTAGCGTACCTGCAGAAAAACTTCATTGCAGCCCAACCCAACAAGATGTAATGCTAATTACACAAGCAGTACTAAGATACTTTCCATATATACATCCCCCGATATATATAATTCGGCATCCAAACTACCCGAGAAATGTACCCACAATTAAGTACTTTCATATATACATGTATGCAACATGTAAATACTCCAGTAACCACAACTAGCTCTCCCCTAGACCGATGGTTGGACGATCATGCTCTCACAACTCACTCTTACCTTAGCGTAGAGGCAATTGATCCATACATTACCATTCAAACGAATGGTATCCATGCAATATCACGCCGCATGGACGACGAAATAGAGACAATCAATTCCCCCAAGTTAGTAATTATATATAAGCCACCTAGAAGTCCTTAAGTGGGCTATAAGGGATGTGATCACCAGTATACCATAAAAATTTTGATTTTTGAACACTTATATATAACTATAAGTTTTGAAAATCATTTTAACAACAAAAGCTTTTTGTTTTAAATAGCCGTAAGACATGTTTAATGTTGAATCTAGCTCTGATACCAGCTGTCACTGAACCGACCAATTTATAAGAGCACAAGTACAAAAATAATCGCCGAAACGATCAAATTCTCGAACTTGAGCCCATATAAACCCGGTAGTCAACCGAAATCTCGAAGGATTTCAAACCAACTTGCATGCAACCAAGATCACAGTAATTCAACATAACATATCGTACGTTACAACATTTCGCATACGTTCGCAAATAGGTTACATCATCACAGAGTCATTGTTATTACAAAACAAGTCTTGTAAACATGCGGAAGCAAATAGTTTAACTCACACACCGAGTTCAAATACACATACTGGTTTGCTGATCACGGACCGCAAAAGCATTCAGATAAGAGAAAGGAGATCATGCCCATGATCTAGTCCTCATCACCCGTCGGGTGGAGACAATACTTGCAGAATCCCTGATATAGGAGGTCATCTGCAACAAGAGGGAATAAACCCTGAGTATGGGAATGTACTCAGCTAGACTTACCCGTCGAAAACTAAACAAATGACACCAATGATTATGCATAGCTTAATGTAGTGGAGCTGGCTGACACTTTCTTTTTGCAGAAAAGCATAAGTAATAATGATCAACTCTTAACCTGAACTAGCAGTAACTTTTTAGCCATTAACCTGTCATCTATATTAGCACTTGTACTAAGCAATCATTTTATTAGGGTGCAAACATTAATAACCATATCAGGTATTTATTGTGGCAACCTTATCATCATCCATTTAACCATATTGTTAAGTTAATTGAATCTACGTTGCCGCTGCTCAGTCAAGTTCTCACTATCCGGGAGAGACGGCGATTCAAATCGATTCCTATCCAGCTGGAGTGGTATTCCTAAACACAAACCCTGCTTCCCCCGTCAGGGTCGCAACAGGTCACCTTTGGTACAATTCAGGAGTCGCGGGTCCGAACAGATCGGCATTCTCAGAGAACCACTCTGCCAAGGTTGTTCGGGACTCTAACCCACCTTGGACTTATGCCAATGGCTCTCCGCACATCCTTACTACCTCCAGAGTGCCACCACTGCTCGCGTTCCCAGCTTGAATCGAGCTACTAGGCTTCGCGGTCGGAACGACTTATCCGGCCAGCTAAGTGTTAGGCTGCGTTCAACATGACATGAGGACGTACAGCGTATCGGTCCTTAAACGACTCAGACGGAGTCACTATGTTCAAACCTACACAAGACCCCGCCCGGTCTTAATTCATTATTCACATGGTTCTTTTCCACGATAGCAAATATAGCCAACCGTGATCCACCTCATCCTAAAGCTCGCAGGTGATAGGAAATCACCTGACTTCTACCGCACTAAGCATGGCTAAGCATTTAACCCGTTCTGAACTTAAATAGGATTACAGTGCGATATCTGGACAAGGAAGGATATATAATGCAGCAATTGGTTTCAACCAATTCCTATACTTAATGCATCATCAACAATAAAAGATACTCAATGTATTTGTGTAAACATAGGAGGCTTAATATGCTCCGGGGCTTGCCTTTCAGGAACGAGGAAGGCTAGTGGTCAGGGCACTCGGGCAATTCCTCCGCGGCGACTGCTTCGTCGGCTTCCTGCACCTCGGGTTCCTCCTCCTGGTTGGCTCCCTCGAACTCCAGCAACGTCACTCCCTCCGGCATACCTATTGCATGAATGCGCAAGATAAATATCATGGATGCACATGTACGAATGTCGGGGATGCTCGGGGAATGCACATGTTCGCTGTAGTTTGCATATTCCAACTTAAGCCCTATTCAAATCACTTTCACTTACCACGTTTATATAACCTAAGGTATAATTGCTCATCTTCCTGTTAATGACCTAGCACCTGCACCTAAGCATATTCTCAAGTTAGGCTAACCCCTAAAACAATCAATGAGAACATTGCACAAGCATACACTCAAGCATTTGTATTACAACCAAATGGAGACTATATATCGGTACAGTAAACTAGCCATAACTGGAGATTTATAAATCCAATTGATATGCAACAAGACAACCTGGAAAGCTTATAAAATTGTCTACAAAACATTTTCAGACCTCAAAGCATGATTCTAACCTTTACCAGGTCGAACTCATAAATCAATAGAACTCTGTCCTCACAAGGCAGAGAACAAGCAAAGACTGGAACCTAACTTTAAACAGCTGTAGTTTCTAAACTACTGGGCCAAATGCCCTCAAATTTTGATAGGAGCTAGATACATAAGTTATCTACAGCTTTTGTATTCATCACAATCACATAAAACCAAATTATCATGGGGAACTTTCCAAGGTCCCCAGATCTGTCCAGAGGGACATGATGCAACAAATAATTATTAACTTATGATATAAACACTTAATTGGACAAAACCAACTTTACTGACATATCACACATATCACAAGCACACCAGAAAGTAGGGTGTTCATCCCCAAAACATTTCTTTTAATACCTTTCTTAATTTATTTAATTAATTAGTGGAAATAGTAAACATATATGAAAACTACACCATTAATTCTACAAAAATTACAGTAGACACTACATGATCTAAGTAGACTACCATAAAAATTTCACACCATTTGAGTAAGTATAACAACCTACACAAAAATGGTAAGGCAGAATGACTTAAAATGGCATAATTAGGAAACCTTAGTGAAAAGTGTCAAGCAATAGATTTCATATTTTTCCTAGCATCTATAAGGTACCAAGATACTACCTACCAAGTTTCATGGCCATAGGATTCATAGATAATTTACAAAAATTCACACAAGTATCTACCAATGAAAAAGGAAAAATCTATAACTCAAAAACTACACATGCAATGTCTCTCAAATTTTAACCAGAGCTTCTACTAAGCAATACTAGCTTACCCACAAAATTTCACAATTTTTGGATCACAGAAACTCAAGATAAAATTCAAACAAGTTTGCATGTATCCAAAAACACATTTCAAAGTCCTATTTAATTCATCAAAAATTTCTAAAACATGTGCTCATATAATATTTTTGTTAAATACTAGACATGACTAGGAACTTCACAAAATTGGAACCATATCCTTTGGATCTACCAAACTTGAGTTACATATTTTTGAATCTATACACCAAACTGTGAAAAACAGTTAAACAAAACAATTAAGGAAACCATTTCACTGATGTTGGGCCGGCCCGAGGAAATGGCGGCCCAAGAACATGCGCTGGCGCGGCCCAGACAACGGCGCGGCCCACGCTGGGCTCCCGCTTCAGCCGCGGCGCTGACAAGAGGGACCCGCGCGTCAGCGAGACAGGGCAGGGGAGAAGGAACGGCCGGTGGCGCAGTTCGCCGCCGGTGGCTTCTCCGGCGAAGGCAAAGGTGCCAACATGTTCGCCTCACCTAAGCGGACCTAGGGGAACCTTCTATTGCAGCTACTGACGCCGCTAGCGGGGGTGGTGATGGCCACGGCGGCGCTCGGCCACGGCACGGCCGGCTCCGGCGAGGCTACGGCGCTACGTCCAGAACGGAAGGCGCTACGAGCATCAGCAGTGCACCTAGGATCTAGCATAAGGCAGAGGAGGGGATGGGAGGGTCACGGTGGCGGTTGTCCGCGTGGAGCGACAATGCCGGCGAGGTCCTGCCATGGCTACGGTGGGGGAAAACGGCGAATACGCCCTTACCGAGGCACGATCGACTTGACGGTGAGGTGGAGATGGTAAAGGGAATCACGGCGAAGCTCTAGGTGAACGGGGCAACGCGTTTTTGCAACGGCGTGGAAGCTAGGCGAAGGCGAAGGTGCGGCTGGCAATGGCGGATGGTTGCTTGCTTGGCGCAACACGTGGTGGAGGCGAAGAAAGGCGAACTGGAGCGGTTGAGTGCGTCGGGCAGGGGCGCGGGGTGCTCAAGACGCGGCTGGCCATGCCAGGGCATCCACGGCGTGTGGCCAGCGTGCTCAGGCGAGCGGCGACTGTGCGGCACACACGCGTCGTCGCCTTTCTGAACCGGTCGGCCATGATCACTGAAGGTTTTCTGAAAACGCGATTCAGAGTTCATCCACTCCGACTGACAGGCGAACATTGACACCGATTAACTCCTAAACCGTGACATTTTAGAGGAAACAATGAACATGAAAGTTGTAGCCCGTACTTCCATCTTCAATTTCTATTTAAGTGCCAAGGACTAATTCCCAACGGATACAGAGTAAAATCGAGCCAAAGTCAGCTCCTTCAAACTGTAATTGCAATCAATACTTAGAAAAATTCTTAAGTGAAGAATCAGCCCTGATTTCTGGCTTGTGGGTCCAAATTGAACATGTTGTGCACATTTTCATGAGATGGCCATAAAATAACTTTTGTTCCTTACATAATTCTCTACATCTTTGCTTTAGGTTGCTCCGACATGCAAACATCCTAAACCACACTTTTTAAACAGTCAAACAAAAGGGTTCAGGGGTCAAATTTGGTCAACCATGACTTTGGAAACCTAATTAGTCAAAGTGACCAACATGAACAATGTTCCAAAAGACATTTTATGTGTAACTAAGTTACTTACAAGCATTTCTAGCCACACCACGCATTGGTCACACAAGAATCAATCAAGGTATGTACTGAAACAATGAAAAACACAAGAAATGTTACAAATGTTTCATAGTCATGTTTCACATGTTTCATGATCTCATTGCATAGTATTAACTAACCTTGTTTCACTAAGTGAGTGGCACATGTTGCACTTAAGTGTTGCACACTTTACATTTCATAAAAGAACAACACACATGAAATATACAACATGTTGCAATGTTTCGAAATTATGTTTCATGTGCTATAAGTTCACGAAGGGATGCATGATGCTCATGTTCATGAAATGTAGTGCAAATGTGGAAGCTAAACACCAGGGGTGTTACAATATAGGCACTGGCTAAGGAACTCAAACAGTTCCCATGTGTGTTGCCTGACAAGTCTGTGGTCGGCGGTATAATCGCTAAGCTATCACATTCTTGGAGGGATTTTGCTACCTATCTAAAACACAAGAGACAAGAGTTTAGTGTGGCTGAGCTTATTGGGTCTCTTGATGTTGAGGAGAGGGCGAGAGCAAAAGCCATGCGTGGGAAAGGCATTAAGTCTTCTAGTGCTAATATGGTGCAGAAGAAAAATTCAAATGCATCTCGTAATAAGAAGAAAAACAAGCAAGAGAACAACTCGAAGCATAAACAAACAACCACTTTTAAGAAGAAAAATAACAACAAAAATGGTGGTTGCTTTGTTTGTGGGACTGCTGAGCATTGGGCAAGTTCATGCCTAGACCGCAAATTTAAGCAAGAGATGAAATATGCAAACATGGTTATTAGTGAGGCTGAAGGAGGAACATCAGGGTATGGTAATTCTTTACCTACTGTTCTTTTAGTTTGTCATTCGCCTGAGTGGTGGATGGACACTGGGCTAATATTCATGTGTGTGCTGATGCCTCTTTGTTGTCTTCTTATCAGGTCGGCTGGACTGGAGCCTTGCTGATGGAGAATGGGTCCCATGCGTGTGTTCTTGGTGTTGGTACGGTCATTCTGAAGTTTACCTCAGGAAAGATGGTGCTACTGAAGAACGTGTAGATGTCCCCTCCATAAAAAAGAATCTAGTTAGTGGCTCTTGTCGAGATGGTTATAAAATTGTCTTCGAGTCTAATAAATGTGTACTGTTAAAGTATGGAACTTTTTGTTGGTAAAGGTTATGATTGTGGAGGTTTGTTCCGCTTATCCTTGCATGATGATGTGTGCAAGAAGATTGTGAACAATGGTATTATCCCTGATGAGTCAAATATTTGGCATTCATGTCTTTGTCATGTTAATTTTGGTTGTCTATTGCGGCTTGCAAATCAGAATTTAATCCCAAAAATTAATTTGGTCAAAGGTTCTAAGTGCCATGTGTGTGCAATCTAAGCAACCTCCTAAGCCTCACAAGGTCGTGGAGATGAGGAACTTGGCGCCATTAGAACTAATCCATTCTGATCTATGCGAGATGAATGGTGAGTTGACTAAAGGTGGCAAAAGATATTTTATGACTTTTATAGACGATTGTGCTAGATTTTACTATGTGTACCTGTTAAAAACAAAAGATGAAGTGTTGCATTACTTTAAGATTTATAAAGGTGAAGTGGAAAATAACCTTGAGAAGAAAGTTAAACGGTTAAGGTCTGATCATGATGGAGAATACTTTTCAAGTGAATTTTCTAAATTCTGTGTAGAACATGGAATTATTCATGAGAGGACACTGCCATACTCAGCACAATCCAATGGGATTGCCGAAAGAAAGAACTGCACTCTAACTGAGTTGGTTAACACCATGTTGGAGACAGTGGGACTATCTAAGGAATGGTGGGGTGAGGCTACTTTGACAACATGTCATGTCCTGAATGGAGTTCCTACAGAGAATAAATAAATCACACCATTCGAGGAATGGGAGAATAAAATATTAAATCTCTCTTATTTGCGCACTTGGGGTTGTTTGGCCAAGGTGAATGTGCCAATTAACAAGAAGCGTAAACTTGGACCTAGAACAGTTGATTGTGTTTTCCTTGGTTATGCTATTCACAGTGTTTGATATAGATTCTTAATTATAAATTCTAGGGTACCGAACATGCATGTTTGTACTACCATGGAGTCCAGAGATGCTACATTTTTTAAAGTGATTTTCCAATGAAAAATGCGCCTAGCACGTCTAGTCATGAACCTGTAATTCCCCAAGAACAATTTATTCCAATAGAACATTCTGAGAAACCTCATATGCATAATCCCGAGGTAGATGACATTGTAGTCACTCAAAAGAGTAAGAGACAACAGACGACAAAGTCTTTTGGTGATGACTACATTGTGTACCTTGTGTATGACATACTATGAACCATTGAAGAGGCATATTCCTCTCCTGATGCTGACTTGTGGAAGGAAGCAGTATAGAGTGAGATGGATTCAACCATGTCTAATGGAACTTGGGAATTTGTTAAACGTCCTTATGGATGTAAACCAATAGGATGAAAATGGGTGTTCAAGAAAAAGCTTAGGCCTGTTGGTACAATTAAGAGGTATAAGGCAAGGTTTGTGGCCAAGGGTTATGCCCAGAAAGAAGGTGAAGATTTCTTCGATATTTATTCACCTGTTGCTCGATTGACCACAATTTGAGTGTTACTTTCTCTAGCTGCCTCTCATGGTCTTATCATTCATCATATAGATGTAAAGATGTCTTTCTGAAATGGAGAGTTAGAGGAGAAGATCTATATGGATCAGCCAGATGAATTTGTAGCAAATGGCCAAGAGGGCATGGTGTGGAAGTGTGGAAGTTATTTAAGTCCTTATATGGCCTGAAATAATCTCCTAAGCAGTGGCATGGGAAGTTTGACAGAACTTTGACATATGCCGGCTTTGTTGTAAATGAAGCTGACACATGTGTATACTATCGGTATGGTGAGGGCGAAGGAGTGATCTTGTGTTTATATGTTGATGACATACTAATCTTTGGAACAAGCCTTAATGTGATTAAGGAGGTTAAAGACCTATTGTCTAATAATTTTGAGATGAAAGACTTGGGAGAAGGTTATGTTATCCTTATTATCAAGTTGTTAAGAGAAGGTAATAGTGGGGTTACACTTTCACAATCCCACTATGTGGTATAGGTATTGAGTCGCTTTGGGTTTAGTGACTGTCAACCTGCTCCTACGCCTTATGACCCTAGTATGCTATTAAGGAAAAATAAAAGAATAGTAAGGGATTAATTGAGATACTCCCAAATCATTGGTTCGCTTATGTATTTGGCTAGCGCCACGAGACTTGATATCTCATTTGTTGTGAGCAAACTAAGCCGGTTTGTGTCAAATCCAGGAGACAATCATTGGCGTGCTCTTGAGAGAGTACTATGCTATCTCAAAGGTACTATGAGCTATGGCATTCACTATACCGGGTACCCAAAGGTACTAGAGGGTTTCTATGATGCTAATTGAATATCTGATGCTGATGAGCTTTATGCCACAAGCGGATATGTGTTTTGCTTGGAGGTGGCACTGTTTCCTAGAAGTCTTGAAAGCAGACTATTTTAACAAAGTCAACTATGTAAGAAGAACTCACAGCATTAGACACCGCTAGCACTGAGGCCGAGTGGCTTCGTAAACTCCTTATGTATTTACCAGTTGTAGAGAAACCTATACCGACTATTTCTATGAACTATGACAACCAAACTGTGATAACTAAGGTAAACAATTCTAAGGACAACATGAAGTCCATAAGGCACATTAAGCGGAGATTAAAATCTGTCAGAAAATTGAGAAACTCTGGAGTGATAGCGTTGGACTACGTCCATAGATCTAAAAATCTAGCAGATCAATTCACTAAGGGTCTGCCACGTAATGTGATAGATAGTGCATCGAGTGAAATGGGCTTGAGACCCACATGAAGTCTATTATGGTGGTAACTTGTTCTATGTGATCGGAGATCCCGTGAAGTAGAATGGTGAAACAAGCCATGGGTGGGCTATGAGGAAAGACCCTTAATTAAACCCATGTCAGATGCACTTCTTTCCTTTTCTGTAAGGCAGGTTAGTTTTATACCTTAATGTGTTTCAAAGTGGCTTGTGGAAGCAAAGATGTTGTCCTACAGAACATCTTTTGAGAAACACACCTATGTGAGTTCAATTGCTAGTCATAGTGTCGGTGTTTCGTACCGGCCGGCCCTCAACCAACTAGTAAATTTGTACTGCGTGTTCCCAGTCCTAGATGGTGATGCAAAGAGACACAAGGTTTATACTGGTTCGGGTAATGAACACCCTACGTCCAGTTTGGGAGGTCGGTCTTGTATTCCTTGCACCGAAGTGCTTGTAGTAGGGGGTTACAAGCAGGGCGAGAGAGGGAACTAGTCCCAGGTCTCTACGTGGAGTGGCATGGATTGCTTGAGATGTTGATCTCAGACAGTGGGGAAGCTCAAGCATTCGTCTGTGTGTTCATCTCTGATCCTAGAAATAGCCTAGGTCCTTCCCTTTTATAGTTCAAGGGGGGACAATGGTAATACATGCGCTAGCTACATGGCGTCATGCGAATGGAGGTGGCATGTCCAAGCCCTGTAGCCTTTTATTGTGGCGGCGTGGGCGATGGAGTGGCCTCGTCCTTGAAGTAATAGGGTGACACGCCAGTCACGTCCGATCTTATGCGCCGTGAGAGCTCCAGAGTTACCTTGAAGCGGATGTGGCGGTCGGCGTGCAGGTCACTGTGTATTGACTACGCGAGAAGCTGAGGCTTAGTCGGTGCCGAGGCCAAACCATCATGGGGGTCTCAGCAGACGTGAAGCCCGAGATTACCGAGACCCTAATGTAGATTGCCGAGGCTTAGAGGGAACAGTTGATCTCGTACGCTGATTCTGAGGCTATGGTGACCCGGACTAGACTCCCCATGCCGCGTTGTCTCCGGGGTGGGGGTTATGTGGCATAGTGTAGTGTAGGCGCTGATCGTGGCACAGCACCGAAACACAGTGGCCGGTAACCCCAGCCGTGCCCAGTCCTGGTCAGTATGGCATTGATGTGACTTCCTGTCCCGTCGACCATTCTGCGGTGTCGAGCCGTCGTCCGGCTGAGATTGCGGGAGTGGTTGACGCATTAATGTGACGTGACGTGCTGTCGGAGAGACTGGTCGAGGAGGAAGCGACGGGTTGTTGCCGAGCCGGCTTCGAGCGAGATGAAGAACCATCATCTCGTACGAGGCTTTACGCGTGGGGCCTCGGGCGGGACGGAGAATCGGTTCCCCGTCGAGGCCCTCTGTGTGAGGCCTCGCGCGAGGCAAAGGTTTGGCAGGCCGTCGAGACCTCCCGTGCGAGGCCAGGAGCGAGGCGGAGAGCTAGCGGGCTCAGACGAGGCCGGGGTTTAACAAATGGCTTACCCTTTGGCTCTGTTATTGATGGGGTTTAAGTGATTCTTTTGGTATGCGCTCGGGGTACCCCGTTTTATGGTACCCGACACATAGTCTATGAGATTTGAGTGATCTCTAGATACTCATGAATGGGCTAGGAGTATGACTTATATGCTCCAATAAGAGGAGATTCTTTTTGCAGCCTAGTATCAGTAAAGTGCCTAGGTGAAACTTATTTCGTACAAAACTGTCAATTCAAGTCATAGTCCATTGTATAGTTGTGAGTAAGCGTAACCTTTGCTCTAGGTGGAAGTTCAACTTAACAGTCTCCATCGAAACACTATTATATCAAATGATAGAGGAGACTGAGAGCATTTCTTATGTGCCCTAGAATTTGGTGGGGATTGTTGAATATTATATGGGTTTAGGCCCATATTTTATTTAATAAAACAATTAATTCTAGGCCTATAATAAATGCTAGGGTACAATATAGTTTTAGTCCCGTATGGGATTTTGACTGATTGTTGACTCAATTTAAATAGGATACACACTTGTGCACCTATAGAGAAGTTGAAAGAGGCCAAAGGCGTGCCACATGCGCACACGCCACCGCCGCCACCATCGCGCTGAGCCGTACCATGGCGTGGCGTGGCGTGGTGAGCGATGCGATGCAATGCGTGACGTGTCGTGTGGTGTTGTGTAGTGTCGTGCATGAGCGTGGGTGTGGGTTGGTTTTGCCACCAGGGCTGGCTAAGGAACAGGAAGGGGTACATTTGAAAACATGGAGGAGTTACTTATGGGACAGTAATCATCCACTATGGTGGTGATTACTTATAATCACTTTGACTCATTGTCTCCCTAATCTCTCCAACATTACCTTCCCTCCCATCTCCCTGTTGCCTCGCGCTCCATACCAATCCATCCTCGAACTCAAGTTCTACTTGAGTACTCCCCGTCCCATCCTCTGCGCGCATGGAGCTTTGGGAGAGCAGGCATTTGGAATCGCCGTTGGCATCAGGACACCTGCTCGGGTGTGTGCGGGCGATAAGGTTTTTGGGGAGCGTCTCCGCGACTGCTCGCTGTCTTCGTCTTCATCGGAACGTCTTCATCTCCTTCCTAGTTTCTTCCTCGGATCGGCCGTCTACTTTCCAGTGGACGTTCGAGGGACGACATTGCGTACATCTTCCTACAATGATTGTGGTCCACGACTTCGAGCAACTCATCATGAGTTTGTCTAGAGCCACCAGTGCCTTGAGCATGGGTACCTCCGCAGGACACATCTCTATTCTCAAATTGGTTAAGTTCAATCTATTTTCCACCATGATCAGTATGATGTTCATCAACATATTTGCTGCTAATCTGAGTAGTAGTAAAATCACACATGTGCACATATTTGACATCACAAATTTGTTAATATTTTTTTGGATTAATTTTAACATGAAATTGCCTAAACTCCTAACAATTTAGAGGTGCAAGAGAATGCTGGAGGGGGTGGAGAGGGCTAACTAGATTAGATAAGGGTTTGGACCCTGTGATGAGCAAGTGTCCACCGCTATCTCAATGTGGACCAACAACCGTTGGAGCCATGATGAGCATCTCTGCACCGATGTCTCAATGTAGTCTGACAACCAACTGGGGTGCCAAGTAGCATTATATTCCTAGCGGCACCTAACCCTTTGGTGTGGGCTCCTTCTTCACAAACAATCATCTAGTGCCACTCGTGTGCATCATCTTAACTACCCATAATAAAATTTGTATGATGAGGACACTCTACCATATATGTGGAATATACTATAGGGGGCAAAAACATTATGAAGAGGTATCTTGCATACAAAATCGATCGGTAGGGGGGACGCCATCTTTTACTGTGGAGGCGCTAGGACGCCACTTCTATAACCAGAAGCAATGGTGTCAGGTGGGATCAATTGTGGAGAATCAATATTGTGATAGGTGGATCTAATGGCCGAAAAGAATATTGACGGACAAGAACGTGAAAACCGGCAATGATATACAAAATGTCACTGCCGGGTAGTGGCTTGACCCGATAGGGATATATAACTAAGTCATGTCGTAGAATGAGCCGATAGTGATATTGTAACTATCACTGCCATCTCGTAGCTTGAACCACTGCAGGGTATAGTGGATTCACCTGGTAGTTATAGGTGCCATCACTGCTAGGTGATTAGTTTTCCATTTATTTTCTGGATCCTGGACTTACCACCTGACAGTGATAGTGATAAGTAGTCACCGCCAGCTCCAACACAATCAGCAGTGATGCTGCAACAGTGATTGTGTGTTCTGACATAGTGCTGGTGCATCATAATACTCACTGCTAGGTGTTGTATTGATCCATCAAGATTGTCCCTATACTGGGTGTGGTACGAACCGGCGGTACACTCATGATATTGCGTCTTTTTCTGAACAGAAGTACACTGCTGCAATGCGAATGTAGCTAGAATACCAATAAATATCTAGGATCAAATTTTCAATTGTGCAGGCTTCTCCGCCGGTCATAGGTATATAAATGTATTAATATATTCTATACGTATGTTAATAAAAAAGTGTTGTGATTGTTCGTAGGCAACCCAAGTGCCACTCCTGTTTTACTAGAGGGAGTGTTTACAGCACCGCTCTTCTCTTTTCATAATTTATTTATGGCTTTTGATCAATTTGCACATATACGCTATTCTAAGCTGCTACTTTGATTAACCGGTGTCTAAAAAATTAATATACAGGACAACGACTTGTGTACTGTGTGAGAGAGTGTTATTGGTAAAGTAGTGAAGTCGACTTTTGGAGGATTCATAGCTATCCGATTACCGCATATTGTTACGGTTTCGCCAATAATGGGTGCACTTTAGACTTTATTGTTTGAAGGGAAAAAAGGAAACAGTATCGGTGCATCCGGTATAAAATTCGTGAAAGTGTGTGGAGCTCCTTCACCTGGCAGATTTTCTCACCAAGAGTCTGGCACTGCGACGACTAACCATGCATGTGTGAGGACAGGGTCCGTAGTCATCCACCGGATGGCGATCCGTGGTCCTGTCCATCTACATGGCCGGCCACTGACACGGTTTTCCACAGCATAAACATGCGAGTGCGCGGTCCACACCGCATGCAGCCCCCGCAGGGCCCTGTAGCACGCACGAGGTCAGCGTCGCGGGGGAGCCATCGCCGGCGCGTGATTGCGCGTGGTGGGCGGCGCGGGCACGTCGCCCCGCGCGGGGCCATTCACGTGCGCGCGGCCAGCCACGGCGAGGGTTGGTTGGCATGCGCGCGGGACGGCGGGAAAGTTGTTTGCCTATCTCGGCATCGATTGGCAGCCGGGCAGGAGCTCGTCGGGTCGGACGGCGACGCGACCACGCGGCGACAGGGACGGCCCGATCGATCGGACACCGCGGCCCCTCCGCTGCGCGTGGGGAGTAGGACGTCCAACTGTCCAAGTGCTGCTCTCCTGCCGGCTGGCGACAGCATATCTATCATCGTCCGCTTTCGATCACAGTCACCAGATGGAAAAAGGTTTCGGCTGGACGGTATCACGGTAAAGTTTCTGTGTCAGACCAGACGGCGGGGGTTGTTCTTTCTCTTTCCAGCTTCTGTTCAATGTGCTCCCTGCTAATTAAAGTGCTAGATAGAATCCTGCTGGAACACCGAAGAAGAGCATCCTAATCTAAGCGAGGGCAAAGCATCTGATGATTCCACTTGGTCACTAGCTTATCAGAATAAATAGAGGTAGCGCCTCTGGTGAGCATTGCAATACAACAACGGATACATTAAAAGCTAGGGAGTGGAGAAGTTCTACGTAAGATACTTCGACGTTTTAGGATTTTTTTAGAATAAACTAGTTTAGATAGGAATTGATCTTGGTACCTCTATTTATTTTAGGTGTTTGTTTAAAATGAGGCTATGGATTTGTTCACCATGTATAAGGGCAATGCCAACGAAGAAGGACTTGTCATGTTGTCACCATATCACACTTCACAACAATCTAGTAATCCTATACTAATTGAGTAAGATTCCCACAAGCATTAAGTGAAAGATAGAGAATAAAGATTATACAAGTCAGTCTCATAAGATAAGCCGTGATCAAATCATGGGGTCACATGTTTTAGAGTTGACCAAGTTTTAATAACATTGAAAGGATCAAGATGCCCAGGAGGGGTGGATTGGGTTAATTCTAAATTTGTTGCAATATTTTTTTTTATGAAAAAAATTCTTGTAATAATTAAGCCCTACACTTAGCCCATTTCACCCCTTATGCCTAAAGGTGTTTCTATTGTTCTACCGCACAAAGATTTTACACCCTAGATTCCAATCCTACTCTAGCATGATAATTGTAAGAATGTAAACACATGAATTGGATTGCTCAAATATAAATGCTCAAAATAGAGGGAGAGGAACGCGGCGATGTTTTTCTTAAGTATCGGAGAGTCGCTACTACCCACTAGTGCTCTCTACAGACTGATTCTTCAACACTCCATCACGGTAAATCACCTACAACTGCTCACACCATGGCTTGGGTCATCCACAAGCTCTACCGGATGATCACCAAGCTTTCAATCACCACCGAGCCATCTAGGTGAAGGCGATCACCATGAGTAACAAGCACAAACTCTCGCTTGACCAAGACAAGCCTAATGAGAAAGGTGGATGAACACTTGCTACTCCCTATACACTAATGAGGTTCTTAATCTTGGATTCTCAAATCTCAATCACCACATTAGGCTCTTGCTCTCCCTTACACTCCAAAGTGTTTCCTCATCTAAACAAATGGGTAAGAGAACTAAATTGGACGAGTATGAGATATATTTACACACCCCAGTCAAAACATAACCGTTAGGGTCTAACAAAGCACATTATGTAGTGACCGGACACGAAGGTCGAAGTGACCAGACGCGCTGGTCAGTAGCCAACCGCAACAAACACGTCAACTATCAGAGAAGACCGTTGTTCTGACCGGAGCATGGCCAGCGTCCGGTCAGTACCAACTGGACGTGTCTGGTCATTAAATTCCTTCTCTAGAACCTTTCTGTTGTTGATCGGACTCAACAAGCCACGCATCCGGTCCTTACGTGTCCAGTGTCCAGTCATGCGTCTGAAATGAAGCCCTGCTACTACAGTTGCAGCTAGTAGTGCGTCCGGTCCTTCATCTTTATCAGCGTTCGGTCGCAATCAGGCTTCTGCTGCCGAGTAGATGAACTGACTGGACTCTGCAGAGCAGCATCCGGTCCTTTGTTTTTCAGCGTCCGATCAATAGATTGACCCTCCATTCACTTCCAATTGCTAATCCTTTGTGAATGAAGTTGACTCCAATCGATCTTTGGGCTGTCCCTGAGGTACCTAGTGCCAAGTTTGACAAGTGTGCACCACACCTAAACCATTAGACTCACCTAGGTCAAGCTACTAGTTCATACTCTCCTTAATAGTGTGGCCAAAGGAAAAACAAAGTCCTAAACTACTCTAAGTGTCTCTCCAACGCCAATCGACACTTAGAACTAGTCCGTCCTTAACCTTGTCATCCATCCTTTGAAAACCAAAACAATTTACATCGATAGGGGCATGAAAACCATAATTTCCCAATCATTCACAATTACCATGACCTAACTCAAATTACCTATACAAAACACACATTAGTCATAGTAATCTTGTGTGGTCATTAATCATAGAAACCAAACTATGAGAATAGATGCTTTTAAACATGGAAGAATTGGCTTTTTAAGCATTCATTTTCATGGATATAAATGTAGGAGAGGGGTACCAAGATACAAACCAATGTCCCATGTTGAGATGAAATCCATTGAGCTCAGGGCAAGGTCGCTCGACCCCATATGGGTTCGGTCGAACCTCCCCTGATATCCTTTTGCGCTGACAGGGTTGATGTTGATGTGTGAAGTGCCTCTGTGCGCAATCTTAGTGTTCTCCATTTGATGAGAGGTTGTATTAAGCCATGATTGGGTTGCCCAACCCCCACACCTATCCCTTCGGTATATGTGTTTATTCAAAGACAAAAGGAGTGAAAAGCAACAGTGTTGCACTAGTACCCATGTACCAGCGAACCAAAACTTTATTATTCACCTAATTGAAAAGCAAACAAAGGCACATAGTAGGATTGGAATTGAAATTAGAGTTCCTAAGCATTTGTCATGCCAAAAGAGAGACCAAGGTAAAACAAATACCTATGTCATGTACATTGTTGAGTAAAATAATAGTCCTAGTGAAGGTTGTGACACTTCTTAAGCCGATCATTGTAAGAATGATTATATGATGGGAAAGGATTCACATTGAATGATATGTCATATAAGTAATTCATCATACCAAAGCAATTTAGTTTGAAAGAATATGGTCATTAGTGGATCTTCTTAATTGATTGACCCCCACAAGATATCATTTTAGATCATGGAGCTACTTTTTTATACTTGGACTTTCATGCTCCATATATTTTTTTATTTTCATTTTACTTGGACCTTCATGTGTCCAAGTTTTCTTTTAGCTCCATGTCTGATAAGTACTGATATGAATCAGCAAGGGGATGGCCCGATCTTCACGACTATAGGTCATGAATCAAAGATAACTTGCAGCGAACAACAAAGTAACTAGCTATATACCTAACAAAGGTTCGATGCGACCAAGCGACGGGGAGAGAGGCACTGAAACCATGAAGACTTCGACTCGATCTCTGAACAACCAAAGAACCACAATCTAGAACTAATCCACACCAAATAGTGCAGCCTTACTAGAAACCATAGAGCATGAACTAGGGGAACCTAGAGGGATCACTTCACAAGTCCAAGAAGAACAAGGAAGAACAAAGGTTTGAGTAAGGCACTCGACAACTTGGCTATAATATCATGTAGTTTATCAAAACATGAAAAAGTTCCTAATAGCTTAGAGGTAGGAGATATTTATACTAGGAACAACCCTTCTAGTTGGGCGTGAAAACGAAATGGAGTTTCCGAACATAGGCTATGTGAAAGGTCACCATGAGATGGCTTCCCGAAGTGGTCTCCCATGACTGTTGGCCTCCTGAGCAGTCCCCACTCATATGTCCATAACTCCTTATTGGGAAGTCCAAATGATGAACCATTTGTTGGGTGTGAAAGTAGACTCGAAGGGCTTTCCATCCATCTGTAGCATGCACCATGAAACTTTGTAGATTGGTACAATTTTGCATGGGAAGTCATACCAATTTCCTATCCCAAGAAGATTGTAGACCTTTAGAGCAATCTTCACAAATCTGAATATATCTCAACATTGGGGAGTCCAAAACACTCGAAACTAGTTCCATTGGAAACTAGACTTGATAAGCTTCCCAAAATATCCACATGGACCTTCATCACTTTTGTGAATCAAAAGTTATGGCTGTTTCTTTCTAGGGTCTGGTTGGCCATCCACGTCACTTTTTCCTAGGTCCGGATGTCCGTCCGTGTTACTTTTCCAACAGAGCCGTTTTGTAGCACTGTGTCTTGATCCTTCGGCCATGAGCCTTCCATGTCTTCATGTGTAAACCTAAGCAATATCAAGATAAAACATTTATGTAGTATAAAATTCTTAGAAGTGTCAAAATTACAATTAGTTAGGAATGAATTCACCTCCTCTTGTAGTTTCTTGGCACCACTTTGTGTTGGTGGCCCTTGATTTGTATCTTTTGGACTTGAGCTAGCATGCATAGTTGGGATGTCCTCATCATCCTCCCCCCCCCCTTGAAAAGGAGTTGTCCTCGAGTCTAACTCTTTCAATCCAAAGAATTGTGCTAGGTCATCTACTTGTAGTGTTGTAAAAAAATCATGATCTTGTTACCTCACAGCAAGGTCCATCAATCTATAATCATATAAACCAAGTAGTAGCCATGTAGGTAGAAACCTAAATGATTTGGAATCAAGTTTAGCTTTCAGCTTGAATGGATGCTTAGAACAAATGATGAATATTGATTGCCTTCGCACGGTCTCATCATCCTCCCTCCCTTCAAGAGAAGTCGTCCATGACTTTCGTTTACCTGAACACAGGGGTGGATGTACATGGTAATTCCAATAATCTTTTATTTCATTTTGTTCATGTGTTTCTTTACAATTTATATTCATATTATTTCCTTTACCAAGTAAGAAACATTCTCTCAACTTTGGTGAACCTGCAATTAGCTTAGAAGATGGGAGCACAAAAATTTCTTTCAAACCAATCATTTGATTCATATAATCATGTTTTATTTTCACAAGGTCACATATGTCAAAAGTCAAGAATCAAACATTCATGACATTCACATCGCACGATTTAGAGATGCACCTATCAAGCTCAATGGCTCCAAATGAGGATGGAAATTTTTTGGGTGAATTAATGGAGCATGTTTGTAGAAGATTTCTTTCTCTCGATAGAACATATGAACAAGGGAAGAACATTTTTGGTTCTATATAGAATTCACTAAAGAATATTTTCATCTCAAATTTAGAAAAATATGGCTCACAAGAATTGTTGCTAAGTCTATTTATCTTCAAACTGGCAAGCTTGTCACAAGTTATACAAATAGCACAAACGTAGAATTTACTTGCAGCATGATATCCAATCAAATTGAATGTAAACTTGCAACTATAGGTAATATTCAAAGATTTCATGGATGATATCTAAAAAACATTCTCAAGTATATTATTGATCTCAACACATTTGTGAAACATGACATAGCCCACACATGAAGGATGAGATATTTTTGCAAAGAATTCATCATGAGTATTCATTTGCACATTTTCAAATTTATTTGCATGCAAAGTATCAGATATATGAGTGCAAAGTATCATGTATATGAACCATATCAAAGCATAGAAAAGATCATGTATGATTGAACATTGCTTATCAACATGCAAAATTTCAACACATATATGAACTTGTGAATCTACCAAATCAACATAAATAATTTGTGTAAGGTCAACTCCATTTGAAATATGTGTTTCATCACAATTGCTCACCATTTTTATTCACAAACTCATATCTAAATTATTTTCATTACCTTTTAGACTTTGTGGTAGTGCAAGTATCATGGTTGGCGCTTCTGAAATCTTACCACTTTCCTCGTCATGGTTCATGTTTTGGGCAGTAGACAATTGATTCAGATGAATAGCTACCTCCTCACTTCTCTCAACATGTATGGAGTTGTCATGAGCATTCATCTCTTCCTTATTCTCATTACAAACCTGCATATTTGGAAAGACAACACTAGAAGTAGAGATGAGAGTGTTAGTTTCACAAATATCATCACATGACTTGCATTGTAACTCTATTTTTGTGTGGCATATCCTTCACACTCACATTGTTGATACTCTCAACGTCACAGTGGGTGAAATCACACAACTCTCTCTCAGTTTGGCTAAGTGGCTCTCATTCTCATATAGGTTTTGATGCACAATCACTTCAACATCTTATGAAGCAACATATGGATAAATATCTCTATCAATGGCCATCACTTGATCTTCCTCATCGAATATTGGGGGCTGGTCATAATTCACCACATCTTTTTCTTCATGAGCCTGCATCCCACAAGGAACAAGACTAGAAGAAGGTATTATCATGTTAGTAGTAAATAATTCCTCGCATGATTCATCTTCTTTTTCACTCAATTTTTGTGTATCTCTCTCCCATAGAATTTTGTGGCACTCCTCCTCATGTATGGTGGAATCTCTCATCTTTTCATTTTGAACTCTCACACTCAATTTTGGTTGGTGGCACTCTTTCTCACATGGGTTTTGCTGTCCATAGGACCTTCCATGTGTCTCTTGCTAAAATTTTCTTTTGGTGGACACACAATAATCTTCATCGCCAATGAGCACACGGGGGCAAAAACTACTCCCACGAGCAAGTCACCCATGTTGTCCACTATGGCCAAATGGACCACCATGAGAATTGGTTGGTGTTTACACCAAAATTTGGAAAGAAGAACGCGGAAACTCGAAGCTTCTAAGATTGTATCGTCAAGAAATCAATCAGATGTGAATCGATATCGGCTGGTTTTGATGTAGTGTCGGAATCGACTATTTTATAGATGATGTCAGCAGACAACGTCAGTGGACTACATATGGATGGCGTCGGGGAAAAATATGTCAGACTCTACGAAAAGGAAAAGATTAGGGTCCATGTTATTTTTAAGTTAGAAATGTTTTCTTTTGTTCCAACAATTGTAACTAGTCTTATTTGAGTAGGATTCATGTTTAGGTTCTGAGTATAAATATTAGACCCTGGTTATTGAATAAGAGGACGAACAATCAATGAACACAATCTTTCTGGCTTTTGCCATCGCATTAGGAGTAATCTTCAGCAAACATGGCTACATCGATTGATCGACCTCTAGCTTGCTTGTGAGTACCATCATAACTTGTATTGTGCTTGTAAAGCTGCTTCAACTGATTGATCTTTTATGAGATATAATATAAGTTAGTTATCGATCTGTATCGTAGTTTGTAAGGCTGCATCAGCTAATTGATCTATTACGAATTATAATATAGATCAAAGTTATCGATCTTGTGTTAAATAACTTGGTGTTTAATATAATTTCACCAGTTATCAAATCTGCTAAGATTAGTAAGATTTTCCTTGCTGTATTTGGTTGATTCACCAACTATCGATCTTGTTATAATTAATGCTTTATTAATTGTAACAAATCACCTGAGTGAGATAGAGATGGATTGGCATCATATCATCATAATTGGTCGTCGTTTAGCTTGGTCACGCTTTAATCTTGTGTTTGACGAGTTATTCTGCAAGATCGGCTATTTTATCTCTATCTCAATCAAACATAGTATGCATCCAAAGACAAGTTTCAATTTTGAATAAACTCGCTAGTTAATAAGATCTAATCTAATGACACTACCATAGCTACGTCGACCTAGTCGAACCTCACTGGTAAGACTTTAGATTAGAGATTATCGATTAGTGGTTTTGTTCATTATCGAGATATGTACTCTGTTTGTTTTCTAGGCATGCATCAGCTATTTTAGCCGATTCGCCTGTTCTTTCACACATATAGCATGTTTTTCTTGAACCTGTCAATATATAGATGGTTTTATAGATTCTTTGGCTTTAGTTTGTTATTATTATCATAGCTGTATCGATCCGATTGAACCTCACTATTGATGATAACATATTAGATTCAGAGCGTTTGTAGATTTATTTGTACTAAACAGTCAATTTGTTCGCATGTTATATCCTTTCTCATTAAACTTATCGGCTCAATGCTTTACACTGGTTATATCCATCTAGCAGATGATGTTTCTTTGTATTACTTATATTTGGGTGTATTGTATTTGTTCTGTCTGGATTAATCAATCATAATAAAATCGCTATGACCCATGAGTATCAGTTATTTTGAATTTGTACCATCATCATTGATATTAGCCGATAATCTTCAATTCAGCGATCCTTGCTTTACTGATATGATGGACATCGACTATTGAGTCAATAGCCCTATCGAATCGGTTGTTTAGCTACATATTTGGAACTATCTGGAGCAACACCGACATGTTTTGCCTTAAACTACTGATAAGATTTTCTCTCCTTGTCAATTGCCGGTCAAATTGACTAGCACGCCATTGGGTTTTTAGAATCAACTGGTCCTGTGTTGAAGCCATGCAAATCTCCAATCTCATTCCATTTAGATCGTCCAACTTGCTATGTGTTGATCGCATCGCCATGTTTTTGTGCCCACACACTTTTTGGCAAGCTCGGTGGGACCACAATCGTCATGGCAGCTCACAACAATAGGGACATTCTTAAGGTGCCTTATGAAGACTTACCTGATGAGGATAAAAATGTCATTGGTAAAGCTATAGATGAGTTTTAGAACAAGTGTTTGTTGTCCTACACCAAGACACATGACAATAAAGTTGTTTAGAAATATCCACTACCAAGAGTTTTGATACATGGGCAGTCAAATATAGATGAAGCTGATGATAGGCATTTCTTTGTAGATGCTATCAAGAAATCTATTCATGATGCCATATTGAATCATAATACATCTTTCTTGAACACATTCCACAATACCATGAAGAGGTGTTTCATGGATATCCAATTGATCAGATTGGACTGGCTTATTACAACATTCCACATTCGTTGACTCAGGGGACTAATCAAGTCGGTACTAGCCATCAAGAAGCAGCACTGGCTAACAATGATGATGTTTAGGTAGTTTAGAGCTCATCTGAGCAAGTTCCTGGGTACTACTACTAATCAAATACAGTATAATCCTAGATCATCAGTGCAGCATGTACAACAGCTGATGGAGCAAGTTCAGAATTAAATGGTTAATTTTGGGACATCAGGCCAAATACCACCATCGACTCAAAAAATAGCACCATCAGTTCAAAGGATTCGTAGAGATATGGATCCCAACATTTACAATCAGATACTTCAAGCAGCAAATTAGCAAAGGACTAAATAAATAGAGATTCCACAAGGGTATCATTATGGCATAGATTATAATACCCTTCATATGATTACAAATCTAGGGTACCAAGTTACCCAAAATTTTAATCCATAGATGGGTCAGCAATTGCAAAGAAATCCAAATTCAAATGCTAATGAGTTGTTGCTTAAAGTAACTGAAATGATGAAGAACCAATTTGGTTTAAAACCAAAAGGGCAGACCTTTTCGTACAAACATCCATATCCAGAGTGGTATGATTTGGTTGCTCTTCCTACAAATTATAGGCTTCCAGAATTTGCTAAGTTCACTAGTCAAGATAGTACAAGTATAATAGAACATATCTGTTGGTATCTTACTCAGTTAGGTGAAACATCCATTGAAGAAGCTCATCGAGTTCGTTTCTTCTCTTTGTCCCTGTTAGGACCAACTTTCACCTGGTTTTCATCGTTACCAATTAACTCTATTGCCAATTGGACTGACTTGAAGAAGAAATGTCATACATATTTCTATACTAGGACAGAAGAAAGGAAAATCACAGATTTGATGACCATAAGGCAAAGAACTAATGAATCAGGTGTTTTTTTAGAGGTTCTGAGAAATAACAAATTTCTGCTTTTGATTGAATCTGACTGATGATCAGCTAGCTGCTTTGGTTGTTTAAGGAATGTTGCCAACATGGAGAGAAAAATTGCTTGTGCAAGAGTTTGATAATTTAGGTCAGTTGGCTCAATGGGTGTCTGCACTTAATAGCCAATTCCAGAATATGTGCAGAGATACTCGATTCTAGAAGAATGCCACAATTGCTAAAACTTATAATCCATATTTAGCTGATGATGATGGTGAGGATGATAAAGAAGAGGAGATTGTTGTAGCTGAATGGAATTAGGGTAAGAAGATAGCGATGGTTCCAAATTCTTGGGGAAAAGGAGTTGAAGGAAGTTATGATTTTGACGTCACAAAATCAGACAAGCTCTTTGATTTCTTGCTTGAGAAAGGACAGATCAAATTGCCCGCCAATCATGTTATATTACCTCCTAATCAGTTGAAGAATAAGAAGTTCTGCAAATTTCATAACACTACATCTCATTCTACTAATGAGTGCATAATTTTTTTGCAACATATATAGAGGGCTATTCAGCAAGGGAAGCTTAAATTTGATACACCTTGGAAGATGAAAGTTGATGATAATCCTTTCCCAAAAGATCAGAATATAGTTGATGCTAAGTTGCTCAAAGGGAAGACTAAAGTTCTAACATCAACTAAGGCAAAAGAAACTAGAACAGTTGATCTAGATATGCAAATATCGGCTGATAAATATAGAGAAATTAAAAGGTGTCATGACCAATAGAAGAGCCAGTATGAGCAGAGAGAGACATCAAGAAATGGGGCGATGAGGCCGCGTGTTACATCTCGAATTTTGTTGAATAAATGGCAAAGACAGAAAGAAAAGGATTATCAGCGTTGGTTCGAAGAGAAAGAATATCAGCGTCAACAAGAAGAGGAGAGGTATGAAAGAGAACAAACTAAATTACATTAGAATTGTCCTTTTTTAGACATTGTTGGAATGACGGTTTGAAATTGTCTACTAGAAATAATTGCCCAGAGTGTAGTGAACAATATTGGGAGTTTAGGCAATCTCAAGCCAAACGCTAGTCTATCCATACTCGAAATGAATATCATCATGATAATATGGATCGTCGCTTAAAAAATAGAAGTGTTCATGATCGACCTAGGAAGCGAGTTGTTGATCAAAATTGGGCTGATTATGAAAAAGAAGGTGATGAGGAAGAGTATGTTTGGCAGCAAGGGCAATGGTGTCCAGGAGGTTTAACAAGAAGTCAAAAAATAAGGGTACAACGCCTAAGGAATAGAGAGCTCGAACAGGCTCAGAAATCTAGTAAACCTCAAGTATGGCATGCTAAACAAACAACTGATAAGGGCTAACCATCGGCTAATGTTCAAATGGCTTTTCTTTTGCTATCAGAATTTAGAGCTCTAGCAGATCAAGAATTCTATATAGATTTTGATGAATCAGAATATGAGGAGATGGTTGCCAAATTGACAGTGACACAACATGCTATATTGGATAAGCTAGTCAAGCATCGACACTTGAAGGCTTTATATGTGAAAGGTTTTGTTGATGGGAAGCCGATGAGCAAAATGTTGGTGGATGGAGGTGCTTCTGTTAATCTTATGCCTTATATTACTTTTTGCAAGCTTAGAAAGGGACCAAGAGATTTGATTGAGACTGACATTTTGGTTAAGGATTTTGGGGGTAATGCATCTAAGACCAGTGGGGCAATAAATGTTGAATTGACAATTAGAAGTAAGGCTTTGCTCACTACATTCTTTGTCATTGATGGAAAGGGTTCATACTGTTTACTCCTTGGTCGTGATGGGATTCATGCAAATTGTTGTGTACCATTGACTATGCATCAATGCTTGATTTAGTGGCATGGTGATGATATTGAGTTGGTTCATGCCGATGATTCTGTGAGTATAGCAATGGCTGACCCAATGTATTGAGAACTAGAATATTTTGAGTGTTTTTCTAGCAAGCGATGGGAAAGAGGCTTCATTAAGATCAATGATGAAAGCCAACAGCCGATCCAAGCAGTCGACTTTGAGAGTTTGTTTTAATGGATAATCCAATAGATGGTATAGATGGTAAACTAGGACATGGCTTTATGTCGGCCGATGAATTAGAGGAGATAGATATTGGTCCTAGAGATAGGCCTAGGTTGATGTATGTAAGTGCTAAGTTGGATCCTAGGTATAAGCGATAGTTGATAGATTTATTAAAGGACTTTAAAGATTGTTTTGCTCGGGATATTATGAGATCCCTGGTTTAGATCGATCAATTGTTGAACATCAGTTGCCAATCAAACCTGGATATCAGCCATTTAAACAAGCTCCAAGGAGATTTAACCCAAATGTTCTTGATGATATAAAAAAGGAGACTGAAAGATTACTAGAAGCAAAATTTATCTGACCATGCCATTATGTAGAATGGATATCGAGTGTTGTTCCTGTGTATAAGAAAAATAGGAAGTTAAGAGTTTGCATCGATTTCAGAGATCTGAGCAAGGCTACACCCATGGATGGTTATCCGATGCCAATAGCCGATATGTTGGTAGATGCAGCAACAGAGCACAAGGTTATTAGTTTTATGGACAACAATGCGGATATAATCAAATTTTTATGGCTGAGGAAGACATAGCAAAAATAACTTTTAGGTGCCCTGGCGCAATTAGCTTATTTGAATGGGTTGTGATGACCTTTTGTTTGAAGAATGCTAGTGCAACTTATTGGAGGGCAGTGAATTATATTTTTCATAAGTTGATCGGTAGGATTGTTGAAATCTACATTGCTGATGTGGTGGTGAAGTCTAAAGGGTACAAAGAACATCTAGCGGATTTGGGGAGACGTTGGAGTGCAAAAGAAAACATGGTTTAAAGATGAATCCTAATAAGTGTGCATTTGGAGTATCAACTGGATATTTTTTGGATTTTATGGTCCACGAGAGAGGAATTGAAATTAGTCAAAAAAGTATGAAAGCAATTGATGAGGCAGTACCCCCGACTACTAAAATTAAGTTACACTCTTTGCTTGGTAAGATTAATTTTATCAGAAGGTTTATTTTAAATTTGTCAGAAAGGGTTCTGCCATTTTCTCCTTTGTTGAAGTTGAAAAATGATCAAGAATTTAAATGGGGTGACGTACAACAAAAGGCGTTTGAGGAGATAAAAGAATATATGAAATGTCCACCTGTGCTGGTCCCTCCTCAGTAAGGTAAAACTTTTAAGTTGTATGTGTCAACCGATAGCCAAACAATTGGATCGGCCTTAATGGAAGAGTTTGAAGGAAAAGAACAGTTGTTTTCTATTTAAGTATAAGGCTTTTGGATCCAGAAACAAGATATTCTCCTATTGAGAAGTTATGCTTATGCTTATATTTCTCTTGCACTAAGTTACGACATTACTTGTTATCGGCTGAATGTACAGTTGTGTCTAAGGCTGATGTGATCAAGCACATGTTATCAATGTCAATATTAAATGGGAGAATGGGAAAGTGGATTTTTGCATTATTGGAATTTGACTTGAGGTACGAATTAGCTAAAGCAGTCAAGGGGCAAGTAATAGCTGATTTTATTACTCAGCATCATAAGCCAAGTATTGGCTATGTAGAACTGATACCTTGGACATTGTTCTTTGATGGATCATCATGCAAGCAAGGTGGTGGCATTGGTATTGTTATTGTTTCACCCTGGGGGGAAGTTTTGAGTTTGCTTTTCCAATTAAACCAATGACTACCAACAATCAAGCAGAATATGAAGCTATTCTTAAGGGACTTCAACTTCTTCATGATTTAAAGGCCGAGTCAATTGAAGTATTTGGAGATTCATAGTTATTTATTAATTAGTTGATTAGCCTATATGAATGTAAGGATGATATTCTAAGTGGATACTATGATAAATGCCAAAAGTTACTCAAGGAGTTTCCCCATATTTCTCTTCAGCATATTCCAAGAGCGCAGAATCAAGAGGCTAATCGGTTAGCTCAGAGTGTGTCAGGTTATCAAGTGTTTCAAGGGATCTTAAGCAGTGAAACCTTAGCTAATGATTGAAGAGTTGAAATAGCCGATTACCTTAAGAATCCATCATAGAAGGTTACCAAGAAACTAAGGTATAAATTGACTAAGTATGTTTTGTTAGGTGATTAGTTATATTAGAAGACAGTCGATGGGGTGTTGCTTAAATGCTTAAATCAAGAAGAAGCTAAAGTGTTGATGGGTGAAGTACATGAAGGGATATGTGGAGCTCATCAATTGGCTTATAAGATGAAATGGATTATTTGTAGGTCTGGATATTTCTGGCCAATAATACTAGAAGATTGTTTTAAATATTACAAAGAGTGTCAAGATTGCCAATGTTTTGGTAATATTCAGAAATCACCTACATCAGCTATGAATCCAATAATTAAACCATGGCCATTTCGAGGTTGGGGAATTGATTTAATTGGCCAGATTTTTCCACCTTCAAGTAAAGGACATAAGTTTATATTGGTAGCAACAGATTACTTTACCAAGTGGGTTGAGATAATTCCTTTGAAGGCGGTAACCTTAAAGAATATGGTTGATTTTGTCAAGGAACATATTGTGTATCATTTTAGAATTCCTCAAACTATTACTACTGATCAGTGGACAATGTTCACATTAGAAGAGTTCAGAGATTTTGCTGCCAGTATGGGAATTAAGTTATTAAATTCTTCTCCTTACTATGCTCAGGCTAATGGTCAGGTAGAGGCGTCCAATCAAATTATGATTAAATTGATTAAGAAGAAAATTGAGGAGCAACCAAGGAAGTGGTACTTAACACTCAATGAGGCATTGTGGGCATATAGGGTGGCTTGCCATGGATCGATTAAATCATCACCTTATGAATTAGTATATGGGCATAATGTAGTTCTTCCTTTGGGAAATCTAGACTGGATCAAGACGTGTTACATTACAGAATGATTTGACAGTCAAAGTCTACAAGAATCTAATGATGGATGATTTAGAGGACTTAAGTTCTCATCGGCTATGTGCTCTTGAGAATATTGAAGCCAATAAGTTAAGGGTTACAAGGCATTATAACAAAAAGGTCAAGAACAAGTAGTTTGATGAAGGAGAATTAGTCTGGAAAGTAAAATTGCCGATTGGGTCTAAGGACAACAAGTTTGGGAAATGGTCACCTAATTGGGAATGTCCTTATTGGATTAGTCATTATGCACCTGACAATTCTTACATTTTGGAAATGCTAGAAGGGAGAGAAGAATTTGATAGTCATCAATTAAGATATCTAAAGAAGTATTATCCTAGCGTCTGGGTTAATGCTTGATAGCCGATTTGTTAGTCGTCGTCTCTAATAGCCGATACCGAAGGGCATCACCTCTCATGCAAAAATATAAGAGTTAACCCTAAGGGAAAAGCTGATACGACATGAATCGCCTATAGGGCAAAAACACAAAGACATTCATATCATGGTGCATTCATAGAGACACATTCATAAAAAATAGAAGTTTTATTTATTGTTAAGTTTGCCCCTAAGTACAAACTATTCAAAAACATTATTTATCACATCTTGAGCGGATATGATGTCCACGATGACCTCTGCTGCATTGTTGAAGTCTTCGATTAACTCCTCATGGAGGCGAGCTTTGATGAAGGGGCACCGAGCGTTAACGGCCACCATAGCCACATTCGTCTCCAGTTGGAGGTTCTCCAACTAGACCATCAGGGCTGGCAATCATAGGAATAAATGGGTTGTCTGAACAAAACTAGAGGGAGTGAGAATGGAGGTTTTTCTTGAAGATCATCTTACCCACCTCCATGGCGTCGGATTCGGCCAACAACGCCCGGGTGGCATTGGCCTCTTCCTCGATGGCGAGGAGGGCGGCTTGAGAGGCATTGAGGTGGCTCTCAAGCTGTCCATTCTCCTGAGTTGCCTTGAAGTAACGGTCCTTGGCCACCCTCCACTCTCGGAGGAAACACCAGGCATTGTCGCTGTTGTAGGAGTCAAAGGAGTCCGACAATGAGTCTAGTGTGGTAGCAGAAGACATAGTGGTAGAAGGCTCACCGGCCCTAGGAGGAAGTGGCCGGAGCCTATCATTTAAGATGAACCTGTAAACATGTTAGAAGGATTCATTGCCATAAGTGGAAAATGTTGGTCTTACCTCATACGATTGAGGCGCTGGCTCATCAGCAAGTTCTCCTTTGGAACCTCCTCTGCTGTGCGCTTGCCATGGTTGTCCTCGCCGGCCATGGATATTGTTTGGATCTATGGAGAGGAGGAAGAAACCACTATAGGGTTTGAGAAGATGGAGGATGCGAGAAAATGAAGGTGGTTGCAAGTGTAGATGTGTTTGAGGTGGAGCCCTTGGCTGGTATTTATAGCCACAGAGATGGGATGGTAGATATCTCAGGATGTGCGAAGAATAACTTCAATTAATAGAAGGGGAAGCACCGCTCCACTAGTACCGAGGAAAGTGCAGCATTGATAACTGAGAGAGCATTCGAAGGTTTTTTCATAGTGGAGGCCATTTTTCAGAATTAATTAATTCGGAATAAAGTTGAAAGTTAGGAATCGGCTATTAGCTCTTCTAGTCGAACTGAAAGGTACAACATAGTAGCAGGAAAGGTACAGTTATCGACAAGTTTTACACAAGTTATATGTTACAACTATTGAAATGTGGATTACGAATTAAGAACACCATGGATTGCTCTTAGAGCTTTCAATTGAATAGCATCAACTTCTGCAATTTGTTGCTTGTCTTCTTTGGCTAATTCAGGAATGTTCTCAAGGCTGCTGTGAATGGCCTTGCCTTCTTTGATCTTGGTTAGCATCTCTTGTTTCTTCTATTTGATGGCATTGGGGATCTAAACCAAGTTGGACTCATGGCGGCCTTCACACTTTCCAGTTCTTTCTCAAGTTTAACATGCCTAGCTCTCAGCTAATCCAACTCTAGTTCAATTCTAGAAGAGGAATTCTTTAGATTGTTAATCAGATGTGCTAATTCTTTGGCTTCTTGTTTATTGGAATTCTTCTTGGCCATCAAAGCTTCACAGTAAGATAGATTCCTTTGAGCTTTTTTCACATTTGGGGCTTGATCTTCAATGATGGATAAAGGTGTCAAGGCTTTGATGAGATATGGGGACAAATTATCCTTGATAGCTAAGAAGATTCTTTGCGTTGGATCTGTATCTTGGACCAAATCGGCTATATCCTTCTTAAGCATTGGCAATATGTCCCTTAGCTTATTTTAGGTCTCTTCTAATAAAGTCTCTTAGAGAGAGGTGACTGATGAGCAAAGTAAAGTAAATCTTATTAGGAAGATCTAATCAGTTGATAACAAGATAAATGGTGAAGTAACACAGTACCTTTTCTGGAAGAGGCTCTAGTTGTAGAGAAGGAATAGCCGATGATGTGCCAACATCTTTTTCAATAGTCGTTTGAATCGGCTCTAGGTTTTTAGGGATAGTGTCTACAAGCATCAAGGAGTGTTTCAATTTATGTTTGCTATGAAACGATAGATGAACATGAGAATTTCTTACCATCAACTGTTTGCTAAGCTGGAGAATCGGTAGTTTGGGCATCAGCGTAAGAAGGATGATCATCAACTGGTGAATTATTAGACCTTTATTCTTGTGCAAATGTCTTTTTAGGTAGAGTCAGACAAGGTAAATGGTCAGAAGAGAATAAAATTATATAAAATTAGGAGGCTTGAGAGGATACCTTGGTAGCATCAGGAGGTGAAATAGAGAGATGCTCATCTTCTGTCACCTGAGGTCTATTAGAAACCTCAATTGTTTCAACTGTAATTGACTCTTTAGGGGGGAATAGGCGATGAGAGGTTGGTAGATGCTGATTCAAATGCCTAGGATAGTAGTTTAGCATTGAAAACAGACTGGGATGCTCTACTTGATGGCTACAAAAGGGAATTGGATAAAAATTTAAATATTAATGTGAGAAGGGAGATCAGTTGATTTACCTGAGCAGCTGATGGTTTGGTTCTGCAAAGTCTTTTCCCAGTTGTGGTTTTCTAAGTCACACCTCTAGTTGCCATGCGTTTGGAAGGTTGGTATGTAAGTATTGCTGGAGAAGCTAGGGTCTTCATCACCTTCTTTAAGATAGGTGCTATGGATCCCATTCTTGAGGCTGGACATGGTGGATAGTATTCTATGGGATGCCCCTTCCTATCTATGCTTGGGGGGTTGAATTCTATGTCCTGAAAAAGTTTGTTAGAACAGTTGGCAGGAGAATTTATTGAATAATTTTTTTGAAAAGGAATGGAAAGTTACCACACTGTCAGAAGCAAAATAATCATCCAAAGCTATGCAACTAGGATGAACTGGCCTACAAAAGAGATGGGAGTGCCATCCTTGCCACTAGGAATCGTATAAATTTAAAGTGAAGGTAGATTTGATCCTAACTAGAAAGCTCTAGAAGCTTCCATTGCCTCACTGATGCCTTCTCTCATTTTTAGTATATCTTTGAAAAATAGCCAGGGGCAGTTGACCAAGGCCGAATTGATGGGCCATGAAACAAGCATTGTAGAATTCGTAAGTTGGAAGATTTTCTGGGAGAAAAGAATCATAGCCATTTTGCCATGGCCATGGCGAAATTCAGCTGGCAGTACATAGGGTTTGATGATGCAACTGAAAATTGCTATAGCTATTTCATCTGAGCAGCCTAATTCAAACCAAAATTTGACTAGCAGAACTAATTCATTGCCTTCATCTTCATCATAAGGCAGCCAAGTCAAGATGTTTGCATCAAATCCTCTGTAGAATTTCTTAAAGAGATGGCCTACACCAATAACAATTGTTATGGATGATGCAGTTTCACAATAATTCATGCATTGTCGAGCTCTTCCTTCTTTTCCTTTGTAATCTTCAGCAAAGTTGGAAGAAGGAAAGCTCAGATTTCTGAGATCAGGTCTTACAATCTTGTGCATATATAGGTTCAACCATACTTGTATCAACCACCAAGGGCCACTAATGGTATGCAATAGTTCATTCTTCAGCAACTCGATGCTACCTGGTGCATCAGATGATAAGCAGATCCTAGCAGGTATTTTCTGAGAGGGATTTCATTGCCAGCTGCTAGATGCTCTACCAAGTATTTATGATTGAAAGTTGGACCATAAGATGATCCACAAAAGATGAATCTTTCTAGCCACATGTTCAAGAAAGCTACATGTTCCCTTTTGGCAATAGTTGATCTGTCTCCAATGTGGTTCAGAATGTAGCTTGCCTATCTTGTGAAGTCTGATATTTTAGCTAATTTCTTGGATCTAGCACTTAAGAAGTCATAAGTTTGCATTGATCCTATTATTCTAAGGCCAGTCAACATATAAACATCAGCCAAAGTGATGGTCATTGGGCTGTGACAAAAAACGAAAGCATTTAAGGTGTTGGACTAGAAGTGAATCATTCCTCTCCATTCCAGACATTGAGAGTGTCAAGCATTGATTCAAGTCATAAATCTCCCAATCTCCAGCCTTTTCCTCCGATACCCTATGAAACCAATCTCTCCATCCCTTATGCATTTTGGGCTAGTTTTTAAAGGGAGTTTTGGTATTTTAGGAGGACAAATCTACAATAGATTTTTTGAAGGGGATTCGATTGGTTTCTTGACTGATAAAGTTAGATGGATCAGGGTCAGCCATAGGCCTAAGATAATAGACATTAGGAACAACAGCCAATGGAATCAAAATTTTGTTCCTCATTTCCTAGAAACAAGATAGAATAGATTTGAGAAGAAAGGAAATACAGGGTAATGGCTAATTCTTGGAAGATAGGAACTTGAAAGCATACCTCAAGGACATGGTTGCTAGTCGCCATTGCAGCCAAAAATGGATCTGAGTCTAAGGAAGGTTACTTGAATAATAGCTTGATAGAGCAGAGGATTTGCTAGGGTTTAGGCCCTAGCGATGGTGGCTTTTGTTGTTGAGGCTTGCTCGAGAAAGAAGGGAAAAGTGAATAGGCCGAGAGAGTTGGAAATGATACTATTGGGGTACTATATAAAATTTGGATCGAGAAATCAAGAGTTGTGCGTATATTTTGGAATAAATGGTTGCAACATGGTAAGCAGGTAAATAGAAATTTTGGAATAAAATCATTTTTATCCTAAAATTGGGGAGCATGTGTTTACACCAAAATTTGAAAAGAAGAACGTGGGAACTCGAAGCTTCTAAGATTGTATCATCAAGAAATCGATCAGATGTGAATCGATATCAGCTGGTTTTGATGTAGTGTTAGAATCGACTATTTTATAGATGATGTCAGCAGACAACGTCAATGGACTACGTACGGATGGCGTTGGGGAAAAATATGTCAGACTCTACAAAAAGGAAAAGATTAGGGTCCAAGTTATTTTTAAGTTAGGAATGTTTTCTTTTGTTCCAACAATTGTAACTAGTCGTATTTGAGTAGGATTCATGTTTAGGTTCTGGGTATAAATATTGGACCCCAGTTATTGAATAAGAGGACGAACAATCAATCAATACAATCTTTCTAGCTTTTGCCATCGTATTAGGAGTAGGAGTACTTAGATCTCGATGAGTTCTTCAGTAAACAGGGCTACATCGATTGATTGACCTCTAGCTTGCTTGTAAGTACCGTCACGACTTGTATTGTGCTTGTAAAGCTGCTTCAGTTGATTGATCTTTTATGAGCCATAATATAAGTTAGTTATCGATCTATATTGTAGTTTGTAAGGCTGCATCAGCTGATTGATCTCTTACGAATTATAATATAGATCAAAGTTATCGATCCTGTGTTAAATAACTTGTTGTTTAATACAATATCACCCATTATCGAATCTGCTAAGATTAGTAAGATATTTCTTGTTGTTTTTGGTTGATTCACCACCTATCGATCTTGCTAGAATTAATGTTTTATTAATTATAACAAATCACCTGATTGAGATAGAGATAGATTGGCATCATATCATCAAAATTGGCCGTCTTTTAGCTCGGTCATGCTTTAATCTTGTGGTTGACGGGTTATTCTGCTAGATTGGCTATTTTATCTCTATCTTAATCAAACATAGTGTGCATCCAAAGACAAGTTTGAATTTTGAATAAACTCACTAGTTAATAAGATCTAATCTAATGACACTACCATAGCTACGTCGACCCGGTCGAACCTCACTAGTATGACTTTAGATTAGAGATTATCGATTAGTGGTTTTGTTCATGATCGAGATATGTACTCTGTTTGTTTGCTAGGTATGCATCGGCTATTTTAGTTGATTCACCTATGCTTTTCACACATATAGCATGTTTTTCATGAACCCGTCAATATATAGATGGTTTTATAGATTCTTTGACTTTAGTTTGTTATTATTACCATAGTTGTATGGATCCTTTCTCATTAAACTTATCGGCTCAATGCTTTACACTAGTTATATCCATCTAGCTGATGATGTTTCTTTGTATTACTTATATTTGGGTGTATTGTACTTGTTCTATCTAGATTAATCAATCATAATAAAATCGCTATGACCCATGAGTATCGGTTATTTTGAATTCATACCATCATCATTGATATTAGCTGATAATCTTCAATTCAGCGATCCTTGCTTTACTAATATGTTGGACATCGACTATTTAGTTGATAGCCCTATCGAATCGGCTGTTTAGTCGCATATTTGGAACTGTCTAGAGAAACACCGACATGTTTCGCCTTAAACTACTGATAAGATTTTCTCTCCTTATCAATTGCAGGTAAAATTGACTGGCATGCCATTGGGTTTTCAGAATCGATTGGTCCTATGTTGAAGCTAAGTAGATATCCAATCTCATTTCATTTAGATCATTTGGCTTTGTTGTGTGTTAATCGCATCGCCACATTTTTTTGCCAACAGTTGGGCTATGTTGTTTAGCCTGACCGCGCCCCTCAAGAAGACGTTCATCGAATATCTTCTCCATGGCCTCCACTAGTGAGTTTTGTAGTTGGCGTAACTCAGCCCATGAGACTGGTGGTTTTTTCCTCCATATTGACCACCACGAAAACTTGAATTGGATCCTGACATGTTAGAACATATGCAAGAAAAAGTGGAATTTGTAAACTTGTGGAATCACACAACCTCACCTCTTACTTACCAATACTCTTGCTTGTTCTCAAGGATAGTGAGTGTGCTAGTATAGTTGTTCAACAGAAGTGATTGAGAGATCACAAGGATTACGAGTCAAATGTCTTGGTTTTAGATTTTGGTGGAGCTATAGGTGGCTAATCAAGGGAGGCTACTGTAATGCAACCCAAGTGGTTTGATGTGCTCAAAAGATATAAAGTTGTTGGTATGAAGAATACCACCAACTTGAATATGTAAACTAAAATTTGCAATTATACAACCCACAACACAGCCCCTACTTTCAATTCTTTTCACTTCTTTTTTTTGAATCTTTCTTTCTTCTTTCTTCTCTCCTTTTTAAGATTTTTTATACTAACAGGGGTACGAATAACAAATGAAACACAATGCAATATATATTAAGATGGTGACTAGCAACTTGATGAACAAAACAACACAAAGGTAGCAGTGCTGCCACAAGGCTATAGGAATTTTTTGTGGCTTTGTTAGTGGACTTTAGGAGATGAACAAAAATAGTAACAAATGGTGGATAAATCAAAGGTAAATATGTGAATGATGGTGAGACATACCATGAAAATGAAAGCTTTGATACCAGATGATAAGTACCAATATGAATTGGCAAGGGGATGGCCTAATCTTCATGATAGTAGGTCACAAATCAAAGATAACTTGCTACGAACAGTGGGGTAACTAGCTTTATACCTGACAAAGGTTGGATGCGACCAAGCGCGGGGAGAGAGGCATCAAAACCATAAAGACTTTGACTCGATCTCTGAACGACCACAGAACAACAATCTAGAACTAATCCATATGAAACGGTGTAGCCATACTAGAAACCATAGAGCTCGAACTAGGAGAACCTAGAGAGATCACTTCACAAGTCTAAGAAGAACAAGGAAGAAAAATGGTTTGAGTAAGGCACTCGGCAGCTTGGCTACAATATCATGTAGTTTATCAAATCATCAAAAGGTTCCTAATAGCTTAGAGGCAGGAGATATTTATACTAGGAACAACCCTCCTAGTTAGGTGTGAAAACAAAATAGAGTTTCTGAACACAGGCTATGTGAAAGGTCACCACAAGATGGCTTCCCAAAGTGGTCTCACATGACTGTTGGCCTCTTGAGTAGTCTCCACTAATCTTGCCATAACTCCTTATTGGGAAGTCCAAATGATAAACCGTTTGTTGGGTGTGAAAGTTGATTCGAAGGGCTTTGCATCCATGTGTAGCATGCACCACAAAACTTTATACATTGGTATAGTTTTGCATGGGAAGTCGTACCAATATCCTATCCTAGGAAGATCGTTGACCTTCAGAGCAGTCTTCACAAATCTGAATATATCTCAACATTAGGGAGTCCAAAACACTCGAAACCAGTTCCATTGTAAAATAAACTTGATAAGTTTTCGAAAATGTCCTCATGGACCTTCATCACTTTTGTGAATCAAAAGTTATGGCTATTTCTTTCCAGGGTCTGGTCCGCCATCCGCGTCACTTTTTCCTGGGTCCGGACGTCCGTCTGTGTTACTTTTCCGATGGAGTCATTTTGTAGCACCGTGTCTTGATCCTTCGGCCATGTGCCTTTCACGTCTTCATGTGTAAACGTAAGGAACATCAATTTAGAATATTTAGGTAGTATAACGAATGTTTTCCTAAACGGTAAACGGTCTTTACACGGTCGCCCTTCGTTTAGCGTTTAGACTGTTTACACGGTGTTTAAACAAAGTTAAACGGTCTAAACGGTTTTGTACTTTTAAAAAAATACATATAATTATATATGTGCATGTAAAAATCAAATATTCTAGCATTTATACATATTTATCCGAGTAAAAATCAATTATTTTGGTATGTATATATATTTATGCATGTGAAAAGAACCAAATATAGATATTTATGCATGTAACATATCAAGTGTACACATTTATAAATATAATAAACTTACGTATACAAATTTATCCATACAAAACTGAACTAGATTTACCTCGTGTTCGCCTAAACGGCCATTTAAACAGTTGTTTCGCACGTTTAATGTTGTTTATCTCCGTTTTGTTTAGGCCGTTTTTCCTGTTTTTTGACCGTTAAAACAGTCAACCGTTTAATTTCCGTTTACCCCCTAAACAAAATAGTTTACCACCATTTACCATTTACTGGCCACTTAAACGGCCGTTTAATCCATTTAGGCGAACACTGAGTATAACATTCTTAGAAGTATCAAAATTACAATCAATTAGGAATGAATTCACCTACTCTTGTAGTTTCTTGGCACAACTTTGTGTAGGTGGCCCTTGATTGGTATATTTTGGACTTGAGCAAGCATGCATAGATGGGATATCCTCATCAATGTCTCTTTTAACAAAATGATAAACAGAGTATTTTGGAAGACCATATTGGTGGATAGGATAATTATCGAGAATATCGGTTTGGTTTAGTGGAGGAATGCTTGATAAAAGGAATGCTTGAATCCAAAGAGAAATTTAGCACTACTAGACATGGTGGAAGGCTAGAAATCAAGGATAAATGTGAAGGAGATAGATCAGTTCTTTGAAGTGCCACTACTTCAAAAGTCATGAAATTTAACAAAACTCAACATGACAAGAAGAGGTTTCAAATCTAAGCATTTGTTCTAGAGATGAGGATGCAAAGATAGAACAAGATCATTCCATTTTAACACTAATCTCCACTACTCCAAAGTTGGGTAAGACAAGTCAAAAGAACATAAGGAAGATTTGGTGCTAAAACAAGCTTATGCTAGGTCGGGTGGCCTAGGGCTAGATCGGTCGACCCCTCAAAGTGGCAAAACAAGGCACAACCTTTTGGTCACTGTTGACACTTCTTAACAACTAGTGGAGGAATTTCGCAAGCGCACAGAACAATCGTGTAGCACTTTGCAAGGTGAGTACCGAGTGTCAAATTTATCTTTTTCCCAAAGGAAGGCGAGAGGCTGATTTATATTTATTAGTTAGGATTGCTAAAGGAAAGCCTGATTGTATCCTTAGTGGTTAGATGATAATGGTGGTTGTGTGCAAACTAATTAGTAAACTAATAAACAAGCTAAGCTAGAGATAGGAAAGCTAGGTGGGAGAGCGAGTAATTTATCTTTCAGTAACAAAGGGTAAACAAATGACTAGGAGACATGTGCTAGTACTTCGGGGTATAGCCTACCTACCAACTAGGAGAGTTAAATAGACAAGGACTGCCACGAGCCCTACAATTTAATAACTAGACCTAACATGATGGAATACAGAGGATCGATAAGACTGTCACCACTTGCCAACTACCACAATCTATTCAGAGGCCTAGTCGTATCCATATGTAATCTATAGCCTAAGCACCATGCTTAATGTATAAACTTACTACTTCAATATGAGCTCTAATGAAATGAGATCAAGGCACCCTAACCAGATGGTGGAACCGGTACTAACGAGAGACTACTAATTAAAAGATAACCTATGCTACTAATGCCAAGTAATAAGCACCTAAGCTCATTAATGATCAATAATAATGATAAGCACTTGAACAAAGCAGAGCAATAACACTAAATAAAGTATTGAATAAAGTAAACGCAAAATGAAAGAATTACAAAGGAGCTATAGTAGACCCAGAAGACTCTTCTGAACTCTGAGAGAAGCTCTACTCTTGCTCTACTTCCACTACTAAACAACTACTCTAGAGCTACGCTAAGCTAGAGAGCTTGGAGAAGCTTGAAGAGCTTGGAAATGAATGAGGCACTTCTCCGCCGAGCTCCACACCTTCTTTTATAGTGTGGAGACGCAATGGGGGTATTTCTAGGTATCTAGGGAGGTTAGTTGCCCTCCTAGGGCATTGGTTGGAGCCAAGGGGGCGTTAGCCAACCCTTGGATGCACCGCCTCTTGATCATTGCGCTTTGGTTGCTCCTCAATGGCAGTTGTGAAGATAGCACATGCCAAAATTTGGATAGTAAGGTGATTCCAAGGTCGGTTGGAGGGCTCCAAGTGTATGATGGTAGTCTCGGTGATCCAAGGCCACTCCATCTTAACCCTCACTGCAAGCCAACTTAAGATCAATGCTGGAGAAGACTTTGAGGACCTCTGCCATAGATCAGTGACGTGGCAAGGGGCAGTGGGCCATCGAGCGGTGCCTAGGTGGCACCGACCAAAGTGGCATGTGGGCCCCTGGTCCCCTGGCCCCCCTGCCACATCCTCTTGCCTCCTTTGTCCATATTTTGCACCATTTTGCACAAATTTTGATAAAATTCCTGCATACAAATAATTCTACAAGTACAAGTGGAACTAGGTGAATTATAAACAAAATTCAACACATGTGATGATGATTTACCTCACTTTATCATGCTTTTCGGTGAAATGTTGATGGTCAAAACATGTGTTAGTGACCGTCAAAAAGCTACCCCAACCTACCCCTTTGTTCGTCCTGATCAAAGATGCAGGTTTAGCATGGTATAGGTGTTGGATCAAGAGTTGCTACTATGTAATGCCCTGCAAAAACTTATATACAAACAAATACTATCTCTTGAATTGAATAGGTTAGCAATTAGAAATCCATCATCAATCTTAGCAATGTGGGTCTTATAGCTTCACCTTGACACAAGCAATTGCAAGATTGTGTAGCTAGATAGATACTTTTTACCTACTTTGGTTTAGCTCAAACTTCCTAGATGGTTTCAACAGATTTGAAAAGAAAACTTGCCTAAGTTCCTCAGATGGTACACTCAAGTCTCTCAATGGTGTTTGAAACCTCACCAAGGCCATGGATCTTAGCCTTAACATCTATCCTAAAGCTTATGTGTAGCTTAAGGTAGGGAATAAAAGCATAGCCCACTTGAATTAAATATATTGCTAAGTCAAACACTTGGATAACAAAGGAGCAAGAAATCATACTAATTTATCATGATGTGCATGTGTGTGGTATATTTGGTGGAAGTGGTACTCCTTTGAGAAGTTTTCCTCCTCTAGCTTCTTTTTGAGAGGGCATGGCTACTTTTCTTTTTCACTCTCTCTTTTTTTCGTAGCCCATGCCTCTCTTTTGATGAAAGATAGCTAGAGAGGTAACCTTGATTCTCATAGAGCAATAATGTATGGAAAGCATATGGTTGCATATTTCCACTGTAGGAATAGCATATGTATGTGGGTGTACGTGATCTTGATCAAAAAGCATGACAAGTTTCTCTACTCAGATGAACAAGGCTTGAAAAAGCTCAAAACAAACAAGCAGCTTTTATAGTGGCTTTATCATGTATGAATGAACATGTATTTGGCTCTGGTAGGAATTTATCACCATTGAGGAACTTCTAGCAAGAGAGTTTTAGCATTTTGCAAAACAAAACTCTTTGTTGCTCTTACCATTCCTTAGATAGGTTAAAAGATTTACTCTTGTCTTAACTACAACATATCTCAAAAGAACATAGACTTGGTTCTAGCATTTGCAACCCACAAACGCATTCAACTTAAGATGAACTCTAAGTTATCATGCTCAAAACTTAAGAAGTATCAGGTTGTATAACAAGCTTTTGCAAAGTATCACAGAGCAACTATTCATCATCTCCAGAATAACTTATCATCATTTATTAGAGTAGAGTTTCTTTTAAGGTAAATTTCAAGGCACTCCTCTCTACATTCTATTATCATAAATATTGGCATTGTGAGAGAAACATGAATGCTAAGAGAGGGTTTAAGATTTTTCATACTTGAGCGGGGAGAGACATCTCCCCCAAGCTTGCCTTTTGCATAGGTTGGATTCATCTTCTGGGGCTCTTGGATTATTTCTTTATTGACTAACTACTACTACTAGAATGATGCATAAATGACTTACTTTTATTTATTACTACTAGATAATTTATTCATTATTATTATTATTAGTTTATTTTATTTAAATGCAAACCTTATGCTATCATGCATAGCTACTAGAGAACTTTATTTAATAACATAGAGTAGCTAAATGCACTAACTAATCATGCAATGTAAATGAAATTCTTATTGGGAAATTTAAATATGAGATGCAACTAGTGAAATACGATAAATATGCAAGGGATAGAAAACTTACCTTTTGGATGGTCTCAAGGTTATTCTTCCTTGAGTGGGGGTGTTTCTCTTGCTCCACCTCGGAGGACTTGTTAGGATCAGGTGATGACGATGTTGAGGATGAATCCTTCTTTTTACGCCATCTCTTCTTATTCTTCTTCTTTATAGGCTTCTCTAGTTCTTCAATTGGCTTTGGTTTCTTCATCTTGATTCTCTCTGTGGGATGCTTCTTCCTTTCCTATTTCTCATCAAAGAGGGGTTGTCTAGAAGCAAAAGCAAATATTTCCTTTCTTCCAGCAAAGTGGAATTGGATTTGCCCAGAAGCCACATATATGCAAGCATTTGTAGTATTAAGGAAAGGATGACCAAGCATTAAAGGTGTATTCTTGTCGTTGCCCATGTCTAAGATCATAAAATCTGTAGGAACATAAGTACTCCTTAATTTAACTAACAAATCAGTGGCTACTCCCTCGAGATAATGAGTAGATTGATCAGCTAGCTGTAGGTAAACTAAGGATGGAGCTAAGGTAGTGTTAAACAATCTATCATAAGTTTCCTTAGACATAATGTTAACACTAGATCCAAGATCACAAATGACATTATGAAAAGTGTGGGTTCCTATGGAGCAAGTAATGATTGGGCTTCCAGTATCACCTTTCTTAATAGGAAATTCCCAACCATTTAAAGAATAGTCATACGTTGCCGTAACAAGGTTGGTTGTTTCCATGGTTCCTTCAGGTTTGCCAGGAATTATATCTTTTTCATAGGATGGTATGGCAGTTGCTATTTGTACTAATTGTGTTTCTATCATCTTATTGAAACTAAGTTGATTCTTTTAAGGCAAAAGAAATCTCATCCAATTTAGCATTTATATTTTCCAACATCTTGTCATGAGCATGCAACTTTTTGTTAATGCTATCAGTCATTCTACTTTAACTATGAACAAGATCTCTAAGGAAAGAATAACTATTACCCTGATTACTCAGACATTGAGAAGTGTAATAATAGTTACCACCTTGGTTGTTGGAGCACTGATTCCATCCTTGATGTTATTGTGAACAAAACATGTTGTCATTGTTGCCAAAGTTGAGATCTTCCTGGTTCTTGGGACAGGCATTTCCTAATTGTCCAACATCTCCACAAACATCACATGTCATGTGGGAATCCTTGGCTTTGAGTGTCTTGTAACATCCTAGATGTTAAGAAGCAATTAAAACCTGATCATGAGCATCATCATGCATAATCATCAAGCATTAAGTCACTAATGCATTTCATGTTTAAGTTATAAGCATAATAAAGTTGTTTATGATATGCTTCAAGTGATACATGAAATGTTAATAAATATTAATTAAGGTTCTTTGTGATTTTATATATGTGAATTTGCTAGAACAATTAAAATTTTATTAAAATAAACTTTATGATACTAAGTACATGCTTTCATGTGCATTAAAAGTTTAATAAAGTTTTTGAATCAAACATGCTAGAATTGAACTCCAAAAATTGAATTAATGCTGGTTGACACACTTGGTCATTTTGATGGCTAAGTCCCTAAAAATCAGTTAATAAGTTAAAATTTTGGATAATTATTACATGAATTTTCATAAATAAAATGTGTCCAACTTTTGTTCCATTGATTGGTCCTATACTTGAGCTAAGATACTATGTAATGGGTCCAAATGTTTGATTATTGGTTTGTCATGAATTAAATCCAAAAGGTTGCTAATCAAAACTACTTTTAAAACCTAAAACTGAATTCAGTTTGTCAGTTTCAATGTACCCTTCTTCTTAGTTAAAAATCTTCAAACTGAGTGAGAATCTGAGCTTGAGCTTGTGGGCAATGTTGAAGATCTCATGTAGATGGATGACTTTTAGTAAAGGAGTTGATCAAGTTTTTGAATGAAATTGAGAGAAAGATTGAGCTAAAGATGGAGTTGCAGTCACAAATAGTGTCACTAACAAGTAGGTGCCAGGCAGCTGCTTGCCATCGATGCCTAACTTCCTCTACCACCCTCGCATATGTTGGCATGCAGCAACCTGCATGGCTCACCCAAGCAGCTATTGGCGACCCCTCCTACCTCGCCTCACCATTAAGTAGGAACACCACCGACCATCATTCTATTTTTCTCTCTCTGCTCCGCCGCTGGCTGACTTACTCCACAAGCGAAATTCACCACCACCGCGTGGCCCTAGCTCAATTCCTTTAGCCACCAAGCTCGCCTCGTCATTGCGCATCCATTGAACCCGCTCGCACCACCTCTCACTGCTAGGACCACCCATGTGCCATCTTCTTGTAAAACCCTAGTGTCAAGCATTGCATTTGGCACTTGCATTGCATGAGCACAAGCATCATCCATTCATTCATGAGACGAGCATATGAAATTTCATCTCATTCTTTATATGTATCACATGTGATGTTGATTATATACTTGCATATGCTTGTGATAATGTGTGACCAATGCAAGAGAAGGTTGTGGGGTCACAAAAACACCTTAGACATATCTAGGATGGTAAATGGAACAATGTTTGTATTCATGACATGGGCCAATTTTGCTTCTAAGTCCTAGTTTCCTCTAAACTTCCATTTTCATGTTACTACTTTGACCAAAGTTGAACTATATCATAGATTATTCGCATGGTAGTGTACCCTTAATAAAAGTTGTAGTTCTTGATGTGGGTAACAAACTTTATTGAAGGGTAATGAGCTAATTCGGTGCCTAGCATGGTCAAATAAGGCCCACAAGCAGCAAAGAAATGTTGTTTCTAAACATAAAACAATTTGCTGTCACAAGCTGATTTCAGTTTCAATGTGACCTACTTTGGAGCTTTGCATTTTAAAAACCATGATGAATTATATGCTAATCCCTAAATAAAAGTTGTAGATCTCCCATAGCGCTACAACTTTCACTAATACCATTTTACTGATTCACCACGGATTAGGAGTTACATGTGCACGAAGTCATGCTATCAGTCACCCGATGCAGCTCTGAATCGGCCGGTGTCGTGGCCGATCGGCCATAGGCTGTGGCCGATGTGTGGTGTGCACATGCTAGGGCTAGGCCACGTCATGGCCAGGCACATGCTGAAGACACTGCCGCATGTCCCTACCCTCACTCACCCTCGCTCTATCTCTCTCGCTCTCGCACCCATAGCAACAAAGCCGAGCGCCGCCATCGCCATTGCCGAGCTCCACCATGCTCGCATGCCAATGACACTACACCACCATCCAATCCATCTCAGTCATAGCTCTGCCATCATCTCCTCTACCCCCTCGACCCACCATTGCCACCATTCGAGCCTAGGTAATGTGACATTTCACGTCACCGTCGTCGCCATGGTTGTAGAGCGCCACCGAGCTCTAAGCTCATCGTGGCTAGCCTTATCCATCGCTCCTTCTACCTCTTTATCCCAAAGTCCATCGTCATCTAAGGTCCCAATAGCACACATCATAGTTGGTATAACCACCACCATCGTGAGGGAACGTGTGACGCCATAGTGCGTGTTTGCCATCGCTACAAGCACATGCTCACCGCCGCTGACTTCATCAGCCATCCTTAGCCCACTCTAGGACCTATTATCGGGTTGCCTAGAGGTGTAGCACCTTCCCTGATGATGAAGACCTACCTTCGGCCATCGTCTTGTTAGAACGATGACACCTCCTTCGTGCTCTATGCGCCGCCATGCTGTCATGCACATGGCCGGAGCTCACCGCCGCTTCACTGTGGCTCGATCCACACCGTAGAGCTCCACTAGGGTTCATAGAAGTCATAGCCATGATTGCTTGGTCAAATCTTTGCCGAAGACAGTGAGTCCACCACCGCGCACCGCCGTCCAACCACCATGCTCACCGGTGAGGTCGATCCGGTGATCCGCTAGGCCAACCTATGGTACTAGTAGGTGCGTAGGAGTGTGAGGAACAAGATGCCAGTGACCTCACCGTTAATGAGTTTGCCACCGATCCGCACCCCTACTCTGTGTGTTGCTGACATGTGGGTCCCATTAACCCGCGGGTCCCAGTTGTCAGTCAGTATTTGAAATGTTTTTCTTGATTTATTTTCATAGATTTGAATGCAAACTTCAAAAATTTATATCTTGAGTTAGGAGTGTCCAAATGAGGTGATCCAAATTTGCTGGATTCATCGTGAAGTGTACTATTTGATAAAAATATGAAACCTACTATTTGGGATATTTTTCTTGGAGAATTAAATTGAGCTAGATGAGTGCTTTTAAATTAGTTTAAATCTTGTAAAATGCATAACTTGAGCTAGAGGAGTGATAAAACTATGATTCCAATTTTGTTGGTCTTGTGTTGACATGATCTTGCTAGGAAAAATACTAAACCTATAGTAGACGTACTTGGAATATGGTCTTTCTATTTAACCTTGATTAATTGCTAGTTTATAGCGAAAATAAATGGGGTAAAAATACCTAACATTTGATCATGCAAAATTTTACAGTGTTCTTGTGCTAGGATGAAAGTAAGAAAAATATAAAATCTATTGTTTGAAACTTTTCACTAGGCTAAACTATTTTTGCTAAAATAATCCTATGTAACTTGTCATTTTGTAGAGGTTGCTATACTTATCCAAATGGCATGAAATTTATAAGTAGATTATCAGGGTCATATGTAACCTACTATAATTTTCTCCAAATTTATTGATCATTGGAAATATTTATCCTTTAAATCACCTTATTATATAAGGAAATTAATAAATGCACATAAGTAAATTATTTGGCCTTAACCATGATGTTTTCTATAGTGCTTATAATGCATATGATGTGTTGCTATTGGTAGTTATGCTCAAAATTAATTGGTTATAGGTAGCTAGTTAATTATTGCTTTATAATTCAACTAAATGGTTGCATGAGTAGTTTCTACTGTGTTGACAAATTCTTGATGATAGTGACTTTTCCTATTCAACTTGTTAATAACAAAGTTGTAGGAAACTTACTCATCTTCCTTGTCCAAAAATTTCATAGCTAGAGGCTAAATGGTTTAAGATTTATAGCTGTTAGATTTGCTTGTCCTCTCAGCAGATCTGAAAGATTGAATTGTTTGACCTGGATAGCTATTGAATCACCTTAAGATGATTAAAAGAAAGTTGTAGGCAATTCAATAAGATTTCTAGAATGTCCACAACCCTATTGTTTGGATGTGTAAAACACCAATTATGGTCAAAACAAGTGGTTGCTGTCTTGCAGCCCAGAAAATCTTTAAATAGGTGTTTGTTTAATTACTAAAAAGGAGATATGCACCTACTCAGTAAAAGAAGTTAATCTTGTTATCACCCTAATACCTTGCTGTTAAGAACACTTATGATTATGCATTTCATCATATCAAATCATCCATGTCATTACCTATGCATCCATGATATCTTATTCGTGCTCATGCATATAGGATCGCCTGAAGGAGTAACCCTACTAGAATTCAAAGAAGAGGTGGAGGACAATGAAGGGACACCCCAAACTATAGCTCCCGAAGGAGAGGAGCCTACCATTGACGCACCTCTGAAGTCCCCTGACCACCAACCCACTTTGTTCCTGAAAGGCAAGCCCTAGAGCATTCTAAGCCTCCTATGTTTTTACAAATATCACTTGAGTCCTTTATGTTTGATGCATTAAGTTATAAGAGTTGATTGGAAACACTTTGTGCATAGAACTACTATCGGCACAGAAAGTGTCAACACACAGCAAGCCGGAAGGATCTGCTTGATGGAGCAAGGCTGGAGATCCGCTTGGTTTCAATGCAGGACCAGTCGACCCTTCGAATCCCTAAAGGCGTGCTAGTCAATTTGACCTGCAATTGACAAAGAGAGAAAGTATATCAGTAATTTAAGGTGGAACATGCCAATTTTTCCCAAACAGTTCCAAGTATGCCGCTTCGGGAGCAGCCAGACTGGAAAATTGACTAAATAGCCGATACGAGAAGAAATCGACTGTTGAGAACTACAACATTCGTGGGTCATGATTGATTTTACAGTAACGAATACAATGCACCTAGATATAAGTAACATCATCAGCTAGATAAATATAACCAGTTTAAAACATTGAGCCGATAAGTTTAATGAGGAAGGATATAACATGCGAACAAATCGACTATCTAGCATAAATGGATCTATAAATGCTCTGAATCTAATATGTTACCATCAACAGTGAGGTTCGATCGGATCATTGCAGCTATGATGATAACAACAAACTAAAGCCAAAGAATTCATAAAACCATCTATACGTTGATAGGTTTATGATAGACATGCTATATGTGTGAAAGTACAGGTGAATCGGCTAAAGAGCCAATTTAGGTAGAAAAAGGATCATAGCATGTGAACAATCGACCATTCAATATGAGCAGACCTATAAACTCCTCAAATCTAGCCTATTATCTTTAATAGTGGGGTTTGATCGGATCAATGGCAACCATAATAAAGATAACAGATTAAACCTTCAAAGTAAATAGATCTATTCACATTTAATAGGATCATGAAAACATACTATGAGCATTAAAGTGCAGGCGATCGGCTATTTAGTCGATGTAGGCATAGCAAACAACTAAGATCTCGCCTGGTCGAAAGCAAGTCTTCCAGCTAGCATACTCCGATCTAAAGTACTAATAGTGGGGATCGACCGGATCGTTACATCAATAAATAGCGAGCTATAGACCAGATTCAACTAGCTAGTAAACCTTCTCAAGATTAGACATACCTTAACCACATACTATGAATGATCAAGATCGAAGTAGAACAACCGATGAAACATAATCCATCATTTAAAGTAAGAACCATCGTAATATAACAAGATAAACGATGGACTAAAAGGATGTGAGGCCGATCTAGATTGGGCAGGTTGATATTGTTGAAACTAATGACAATAGGAACATCAGCAAGATCAGTAACTTAATGAATCTACCCGAAGGATCCAACCCTTAGGTAGTGCCAATAACTTGACCTTAATCTAATTCGAGCAGTGGAGGTTGAACTTAACCGATGCAGCCGTACTTGAACTAGATAAGGATCGATAACTAGCTTATACTAGAGCTCGCAAGAGGTCAGCCGGACCGATGCATCCTTACAAATAGAAGTATAAGCCATGACGGTACTTACAGACAAGCTGGAGTTCGGCCGGACCGATGCAGCCCTACTTGTAGAAGAACTCACCGAGATCTATAGTACTTCTACTCCTAAGGGTTGGCGTAAAGCCAAAAAAAGTAATTGGTATTGATTGATTGGATGTCCTTTACAATAGCCGGGGCCCAATATAAATACCCAAAACCTAAGCATGAATCCTACTCAAATACGACTCATTACAATCTTTGGAATAAAAGAGAACATTCCTAACTTTGGATAACTTGGACCCTAATCTTTCCTTTTGTAGAGTCCAAAACATTTTCCTGACGCCAACCGTAGCTCATTGACGTCATCTGCTAATGTCATACGAAGAGAGCCAATCCTAGTACCGCATCTGAATCAGCTAATATTGATCCTTATGCAATCCATTCCTTGGTGACACAATCTTGGAAGCTTTGAGTTCCTGCGTTCTTCTTCACAAATTTTGGTTTCAACACATGCCCCCCAATTTTGGGATAAAAATGATTTTATTCCAAAATTTCTAGTTACCTATTCACCATGTCATAACTGTTTATTTCAAAATATACACGTGACTCTTGATATTCTTTGTCTAAATTTTATATAATACCCCAACAACATCATTTCTGATTCATTCGGCCCATTTACTTTCCCCTTCTTCGAGTGAACCTCAACAACCAAAGCCACTGCTACTACAGCTCCAACCCTACAAGGTTTTACCCCTGATGCAATGGCCTAAAAGCATTGCAATATACCAAAAATGGTTGCGATAGACAAAATTGCAACACTTTTTTTCGTTGGCAGGCGTTGCCATAGTAACCATGGCAAAAGGTTTGCCCAACGACTCATTTTGGTGTTGCAATAGGTTTTCCCCTATTGTAACACCAAGGAGTGTTGTTGCAATGCCATGTAGTGTTGCAACCCATAGTATAGGCAACCATGGTGGGTGTTGCAATAGTTACTATTGCAACACACCCGGTGTTGCTAGAAATACCTATTGCCGCGTACCCAAATTATTTTGTCGATAGTCCATATTGCAACTCTCTGTTTGCTTCAAACAATAATTGCATGCCGAACAATATATGATGAAAGAAGCATTTAGACATCCATTAATCCAAAATATGCTTTGTTCATACAACTCATGAATGAAACCACATCCAATGTCAAACTTAGTTGATAACACACGCACAACAACTAAAACACATAAGGTATCTGACGCACAGTAGCTACTTTGAATAGTTAAAAATGTAATAAGCTATGTGTAGCACTGTAGCAAAGGTTGGCTTGACATTGACCGTCCATCAGTTGTGTGCTCCACTCAAACTCTATCTTGCTCCTGAAACAATCATTAACATTGGTATATTCAGCAAACAGAAACATAGTATTCAGCTAAGTATCATTTCACTTTATAGTAACAGGAAATAGCCAACTGAATCTGATTTAGAAATATTCACAGGTAGTGGAGTAAAAAATCACCTGTGCTTTGCTATCTTGTTGATTCCTTTTGGATAATGCCCATTTCTTAGCCGTAGCATCCCTCAGTGCTTTAGCAGTAGTAAAACTAACTGTCGTATCCCCTCCTTTGTTTTGGCCAGTTTGAGTCTTATTCGTAGCACTATTTCTAGTTGTGCGATTATTACTTGTACCTGCCGCTGTTGTAGCTTCGAGTTGTGTTTGTGGTGGGATGCTATCTTGGTTTTCCTACAAATCAATAGATGGAGGGAAAATTATGCCTCATACTAAGGACTATCACATGACAACATTAAATACTCTTCAGTTCTCAAACTACATGCTGATGTGATATTTCTTCACTTTCTGTATTTACATTTTCTTCATCCATGTTTGTTGTAGCAGCAACCTCTACATTTTGTCCCACATCTTTGTTAGCCTGCATTTCAATTTTGGTTAGAAAAATCATGAGTGGAGTTTGAAACTACGAAAATGATGCATGGTTTGTAGCTGACTATTACCTGTTGTATTGCTGCTTGTACATGTGTTGCTTGCATCATTGCCATCAACTCTTGCCTAAGAGCTTCTCTATCGGCCTCCCTTGCCTTCATCATTTGTTCCATCTGACACCTATGTTCTTCCCTTTTGGCTTCCCTTTTAGCCTCTTGAGATTCTAATCTCTCTTGTAGCTTTGAAAATGCTTCAGCTAGTGCTGATTCCTGGTGCACTTGGTACTGGTAATCCTCAGACAATAGTTGCCTTCTAGTTGGGTATTTTGCCAAGTATCCATTAGCATAGATCTTGGTTGATTTGTAGTTTCTTGTTTCCTGGTAGGCTGACTAGAAAATCTGATTTTGCTCCATGTCTAAGATGATGAGTGCTTCTCCATCTATTTCCCTCTTCGAAATTTTGATGCATGCATTATCCTAACAAAGGAGGACAGTTGAAGTAGTTAATTGAAAATGATTTTGTAGGCGGTCACTTTGCATCAGTTAATAAGGTTTGTACAAACTGTTATATACTCACATAGACATCCCTAGATTCTTGGCTTGTCCATTGCCCATTCTTACTATACGTGATCATGAAAAGCTCCAAATCATTTGGCTCATCACCAGTTATTGGGTCCCTCTAATTAGGCAAGAATGTAACAAATTAGCGATATTTTAAAAGGTAAGGAAGCATGGTCATGTGCTTCTGAAGTTATTACCTCCTCAATGCCACACTGAGAAAAAGTCTTTGATCCTGCCCGATGGTGTACCTTTACATTTTGTCGATTCTAAGAATTCTTGCAACTAACCCTCTACACAAGGAGTTGATTATAAAAAAATATTGCAATGTACCAAAACATAGCCTTTATTTCATCAAGTGCAAATGGCAAGAATAAAGTAAAGGTCATCAAACTTGAAAACTTGTCTTGCGAAAATACAAAACCAGATAGTGCCATTCAACAATGTCCAACTCTTCTGGTTTATGTCTCATTGTCTACTCATAGGTGGTGTACGCCCTGTACGTAGCACTTAATGTTGCTCATCATCCTTTGTAACACTCATTAGCGATGGTCCATATTTTTTTCCTATTTTCTTTGTTATTCTCAATGTCCCACTTATGCTGTTCAACATATAAAACATAAATTCTAGGTCACTTCTTAACTAATTTGGTAACAAAACTATGTATGCTAGCAAAAACAAATTAGAAACTTACCATCATATCAGATACTATTGAATATTTGACATCTTGGTGGATATCCTTCCATTTTCTCACCCCAATGAGTGGTGCTTTTTTCCTTGTGTACACTACTATTTCATCAATAAATGTGCATGCGTTCTCACCTACAGCTCCTCCACGTGTAGAGAATTGGACTTTAAGCTTCTTATTGCCCTGCTTGGATCTCTTGTGGTTGGCTGCCAATCCTTTCATAGTACCTCATGCCTTCCTCTTCTGGGAGTCTTGTCCATCAAAACAATATATAGTACAAGAGATTAAACAAAATCATTTACATAGGGAAAACTGAACTGAACATCAAAATAAAATCACAATAAGCATCACTTACTATCTCCCTGTGTTTTCTCATGCCGAGCATGTGATGGCTGGTTCAGAGGTGGTGTTGGATTGCTATCTTGACATGAATTTAGTAAAGCTATCTAATTTGTAGGGTTGTCATATGCACCTGCAGACAATAGGTCACAAGTGTAAACTATAAATGTATTCGAAGGACTAATAATAAGTTGGTTGACATTTTGGGAAAAGGTATATATTACTAATTTGATCTAGTTGTCCTTGCACCCTTAACCATTCTTTGTAAGTCTTGACTGTATCATCCCTGTATATATCTTCAAAATCTATGAACGCCATGCTATTATTAGTGATCTAGCCATTGCAATATAATATAATATAACAATTCATAATAGGGCAGCAACATAACTTACCCATGCCTTGGCCCTGTCTATGCATATTTTTAAGCCACACCTTGTAATCATCAAGTGACTCATCTATGGAATGTTCACTATTTGATGCCACAGTTCTTGGTAATTTAATGGGTGTTATGTCCACAGTTCGCTCTGTTATTTGATCCCTTGACAATACTAATCTGACCTCCCTCTCCTCTACATTACTTGATATCATTGCATTTGCATCGACATCATATTTGATCTCATTTAGTGTTGCTACAGAGTTACCACTTGTCCTCTTGTAGTACAAGTAGTCCCTGGTACCATACCCCAAATTTGATTTCATTGTTATTAAGCTACCAAACGTGAGGTCGTCGCTGGCTATTGTATACTGAGCAAGTTGTTTCCCCCCGGTGCCCCTTGCAAGTGAAAGAAACAGTCCATGTTTGTTCCGAGCTGTCACAGAATGTAATGAGAAACATAAGCACACCCTAAACAATATTTAAAGAAGAAACAACTTGAGAATGGCAAACAATAATGTGTCCTTCATATTATTGAAGCATCTCACTATCATTTATTGAAGGATCTCACTGTTATTGAAGTAATTTGTTGAATTCTAAATCATTGCAGTAGCATCCAGACAGACATTGTGTCATTACCTATCGTCGTCCTAAGTGGAACACCGGAGGTTTTCTTATGATTGGCTGCCATCACCTCCATCTTCATCGGTAGGAGGTGTCGCTATCCTAGATGAAGGTGTTTGAAAAAGCGACATCGTCGCCCTAGGTCTGGACAATGAAGTAGGTGTTGGCGTGTTGAACGCAGGTGACATCGATTGAGTCTCCATTGATGCAATCTACAGTCCAACTACATTGAACAAGTTAACTACATAGACACACAGGTACATGCATTACTCTTTTGTAAGTGAAAAGTGAATAGATCAATGGCTTTAGGGTTGCCATAACTCTAATGAAGAGGAAGTCCAAGAGTCCTTGAGGTTTGAGCATCGGTGCCCCTCAATGACGACGCGACAGCAAAGACCAGTGATGGTGGTGGGTATAGATCGGGAACTGAGTTGGAGGAGGGAAAGGAAAGAATTGGAGGAGATGGGGAGGATAATGAGGAAGTGGGGAGGTTAAGATTCATTTTGTTCGCATAATGGGCGGGGTATTAGGCGGTAAATGGCTGCATGCGGGTGCCAAGCCAATTTTTGGCAAAAATTACAAAAAAAATAAGTTGGAAAAGGGTGTGCCACTGACATGAGGGACCCACTTGTCAACGCCCAGTTCATGGTGTTCATCTTTTTTATTTTGATTCATTGTAAAAATGTTAAACGTGTTTAGATTTCGCATTTGTTGTCCAAATCAGGTGATTCTTTTTTCCAATTTCTTGAAAAACTTTTTCCTTTCACGTGGTTCTATTTGCATTGTGTTACTCGACCCCTTGTATTAACATTTTGTCATTTGCTTTACTATTTATGTACTCTATAATGAATAGACATTTTTCGAATGTGTCCAAGGTACTAGGGGCTTATGAATAGGCAAGTTGAAATCTTGTTTGATCAAATGTGTATCATATAGGTGTATCATATATTTGGCATATCATAGAGGTGTATCATGTTCAATGTTACCTTCTTTGCCTTGAGGTGATTTCATGTGGGAGCTAAGACAATGTTTCAGTGCAAAATGGTAATCGATGTCCTCAAGGACAGGATTTATCGCACAACCCATCTTTTTGCAATGTGACATCTTTACCTAGGTTTGGGTTCATGACACCAAGATACACTTATCTTTGTATTTGTATTTGTGATAAACCAAACTAGTGATATACACTTACCTTTGAATTGGAATTGTATAAACCTAAATTGGTAAAAAATTAGGACTAAAAACTTGTAAATTAAAAATGAAGGAATATAAATTGAAAGAAAATGCAAAAAAATGTGTTGCATCCCTGAATCGAACAGAAGCCTACAAGTTCTAGAGCAGCGGACAAACCATTGAGCTATCACCTGATTTCGATAAGTTTGAAGGAATTTATTCCTTTGAGTGATTATCTGTCCCTACTTTGTGTGTAGGCCCTTCAACTCCCCGGCCACACTGGTCACATGGTTCCCATGAAGAGCTACCATTTTACCCGGTCCTTGGACATGTCGTGGCCCTTTAGTTCCCCATGAAGAGATGTTGTGTTTACCTAGGAGTCCATCTGCTACTCGCGCCGGTTCCCAATGTAGGTGCGCTCCGTCTTCCGAGGGGTGTGAGTTATTGCACCGTCAGTTCCACCCACCGACATGCCTATATAAGCCCGCCCCCGCAATTGCACCACCGCGCATCAAGAAAGCAAAGCACCCTTCTCACACACACATCGCCTCGGCCCTTGACCTACCACCATAATGCCTCGCCGCTTGAAGACAACATGGGTGATGCTAAACCCATCATCCTCATGTTGCACTCGATGCCTCCACCGATGCCGTCATTTGAGTCGGACCTTGAGGTGAACCTCGAAGACGATCTGGACCATCAGACCGCATCGAAGGAGGAACCAGAACCTCTTCCGGTGGAGGAGGTCATCTTCAACTCGTTGGAGATGGCTCGGAAGAAGGAGGAGGACTGGAGCCACCGCGCCATCATGCAGAAGGAGACCAATTACTACATCCTGAAGCGCGTCATCAAGATCTCCAAGGAGGAGGAGCGCCATCATGAGGAGAAGGAGGAGTGCCGCTACCAAGAGGAGGAGCACTGCCGCCAGGAGGAGGAGACCGAGCAGCGTCTTGTGATGGACACAGAACGACACCTATGTAGGGCTGAGCGGAAGAAGCGCAAAGAGGAGCACCGGTAGTAGGGTTTAAAAACCATGATTAATCTATGTCTTAGGTCAATGTAATAATTTACTAGTGCTAAAAAAATCATGTCATCAAATCCTTTATTTGATCATTGTCACCTTGGGTTGATAGTTGCATTGCATGACCACATTTTATTTGCTTACATATTGGATGTTGCATTGTATGACCTCGTTTTGCTTACATCGTCCCTTGGATTGGTACTGTATGTGGCGATGCATCTTGGTTGTTGACTCGTTGTCATGAATACCATAGTGTATGATATGCTACATACCAGAGATTGAGGGGCCAATAGGACTATTGCTCTTCTAGATAATACCGTGTTGCAACATGTTTGTCACTTGACGCTCAATCTTAGTTTTCAATATTGGAGCATAGCGATATGACCTTATGAAGACTGGGTTGGCAACTTCAATAAGTGGAATAGAGTGCTCACATGAGCGAGGAGTAGGCAACTCAGTGGGCTCCTAAAATATAACATCAAACTCGTTGTCCTTCATAATATGGCATGCGAAAGCTATCTTCATAATTAAGGCTGATCTGTCATGTCCATCATCTACCATCTCAAGGCATGTCAAGTTTTGCTGCGTCATCCGTCGTGTCCACCATCTACCCCTTTGAATGCATGTACATGTATGCCTATGTCAACATGTTACACATACATCTCCCTATCTCCTCATCTCCTCCGCTTGTTCTTCGACAGTTCCCAAGGCACCGACAGCGGGGAATTAAGACTGATCTATCATGTCCACCATCTACCCCTTTGAATGCATGTGCACATATGCCTATGAATTCATGTACACATACATCTCCCCGTCTCCTCATCTCCTCTGCTTGTTCTTTGGTAGTTCTCAAGGCATCGGGCGCACTATGTTGCTTTGGATTTTGTGGAAGTGGGCAAGATTTCGTCATGTCATGCATGTGTTAGCTCCTGGGTAACCTACAAATGTGTGTGTTGGTGCAGGTTTTTGTCACATCTACGTCAGCTCCTGTGTTACAAACCCTTGGTCGTTGAGTTAAATGATGAACAGCCCTAAAGATTGACGATGGCGGAGGTGAGGAGTAACATGGGTGACGCTCCATCCTTCATAGAGGCTGTGAGATGTCAGCCTGGGTGATCTTTTTTTAATGCCTGTTGCCAACTAAAATTTACCCAAAAAAATTGGGCTTCGAGATCGCAACATGGGCCCTACAAGCAGCGTAGCACATGGACGCAATTTTTTATGTGTGACACAGAGTTGTCTTGTTCTAGTTTGGTTGAAACCCTTGCGTCATTGACGTAGCCTCCTCTCATGATGTTTGGTGCTGAGCATTGCTGTCGATCCAGTGCCCGTCCGACTCCTCCGCCCATCCACCGCAGTTGGTGCGTCTCGTCATTGCAGAATAATGTTAGGTGATGATAGGAGTTGGATGCGCTTGCCTCATTCTTCAATTGAGTGGCAGGAGAATCTCCAAAATTTTCTAGACATCACATTTGGTGGCACATCAAGAGGTGGAACTATTACGTGTCCATGTCCTAGATGTGTATGCATGGCATACAGACCGCGACCTCTGGTTCAGCTTCATTTGCTTCATAGAGGGTTTGATAAAAGCTTTATTAGGGAAGGGGAAGGCTCAGATGTGGGATTGTACAACGAAGACGCACCAGCAGCCAATGTAGAAGTACATAATGATGCACCACCACCAGCTGATGTAGAAGTAGACAATGAATCCGCACCGCATGAAGTTGGAGTAGACAACGAAGAAGGCGCACCGAGTGATGATGATCGTTGTGTCACTAATTTGGTTAGATCCCTAATCAGAGGTGCTATACATGGAGAGATCAGAGATACTGATGACAATGAACAGCCAAATGAACATGAAAAGATATTCTTCAAATTATTATAGGAGGTAGAAAAGAAATTGTATCCAGGTTGCGAGGATGCTACTAAGGTCTCTTTTATTGTGGAACTTTTTCAGGTTAAGTGCTTGTACGATATTAGTAATAGAGCATTGGAGGGGGTACTTAATCTATTCACAAGGTTTTTTCCTAAAGGCCACTGTGTCCCGGTCATAATAAAGAAAGTGCAAAGGGTGGTTTGAGATCTAGGCTTGGACTATGTAAAGATACACGCCTGTGAGAAGGATTGTGTGTTATTTTGGAAGGAAAACACAAATCTGGATACATGTCCCAAATGTGGCGAGTCTAGGTGGAAAACGACCGACGACGGTGCTCACAAGGATGCTGCAGATGGTGATGCTGATACAACAAACAAGAAGCTTGTCCCACATAAAATCCTATGGTACTTTCCTCTTACTCCTCGGCTTACTCCCTGGCTATGAAGATTATATATGACAGAGAGCACATCATCACAAATGCGATGGCATAAGGAAGAATTGGTCGATGATGGCAAAATGCGTCACCCTGCTGACTCAAAGGCATGGAAACATGTGGATAACAAGTTTGGTTGGTTTGCAAAGGAAGCTCATAATATTAGGCTATGTATTGCTTCTGATGGCTTCAACCCCTTTGGCATGCAAAATGTTACATACACCACATGGCCTGTTATCCTCATCCCTTACAATTTGCCTCCTTGGTTGTTTGAGAAACAACCTTATTGGATTATGTTGATGTTGATTCCTGGTCCAAAATCTCCTGGAATGAATATTGATGTCTATTTGAGGCCCCTCATTGATGAGCTGAAGGATCTTTTGGAAAAGGGAATTGATACATGGGATGACAAAGTAAAGAAGAATTTTAAACTACATGCTATTCTGCTTTGGATAATTAATGACTTTCCTGCATATGCAATGCTTTCTGGTTGGAGTACAAAAGGCAAATTTGCATGTCCATACTGCCACAAGGATACAGATTATTTGTGGTTGAGATTTGGAAAAAAGCACTGCTACATGAGACATCGTCGTTTTTTGCCGTCGAACCATCCTTGGCGCATGAACAAGATGAGCTTCAACAATGAGGTGGAAACTAGGGAGGCTCTAGTACCACTATCTGGTCAACAGGTATTGGACTAGTATGAAACTTTTGATCAAGTGATATTCAGAAAGGCGACGTCAAAAAAGAGGAAGCGTGACAAAGATAAAAGATGGCACAATTGGAGGAAGAAGTGTATTTTTTTAGCTCCCTTACTGGTCTTCTTTGCTCATAAGGCATAATTTGGACATGATGCACATTGAGAAAAACATATGTGAGAGCATATTGGGTACTTTGCTTGAAATTGATGGTAAATGTAAGGACAACGAGAAGACCCGACTTGACATGGAACAGCTAGGGATAAGGCAAGATCAGCACCCTATCATTGACAATGATAATTATACCTTGCCACCAGCCTTGTACTTTTTAGATAAGGCTGATAAGAAAAGTTTATGCCAATTTCTACATGGAGCAAAGATGCCTGATGGGTTTAGCTCCAATATAAGGAGATGTGTTGACACAAATGCATGTAAGGTGTCCAGACTGAAAACACATGACTACCATATTATTCTATAGAAATTGTTACCCTTAGTCATCAGAAAGATTTTGCCTGAAGAAGCTGTCATGCTGTTGATTCAACTTACTAGGTTCTTCAGTGCACTTTGTTTGAAGGAGCTGGTGGAAGATCTTGACAAACTTAGCAGTTCAATTAAAGAGACTCTTTGCTGGCTTGAGATGGTATTCCCACCTGCATTTTTTGATATCATGATTCATTTGCCGGTTCATCTAGCTAAAGAGGTTAAACTTGGAGGGCCCGTGTGTTATAGATGGATGTATCTAGTTGAGAGGTATCTACGTACTATTAAAGGCTATGTGAGAAACAAGGCGCACCCAGAAGGTTCAATAGCCGAGGGATACATAGCTGAGGAGTGCCTTACATTTTGCCCTAGATTCTTGGACATCGACACCAAGCTAAATCACACTGATCCTCATGAAAGTACAATAGTGAATGAGATGCCATCTGGTCTAAGTGTATTTGGAGAAATGGATTACAAGAGGAGAGGACAGACTATCGAGATATTTGGTGCAGATGAGGTTCAGAAGATGAGGCACTACATAATTAGTAACTACAATGAAGTTAGACCATGCGTCGAGTAAGTTGCAATATACCATCATTAATTAATCTAGTTTTTGATCATGTGGCATCAACTAATTAATTAATTGGCTATTTTAATGCAGCGAGCACATGGAAGAACTAAAAAAATAGTATAAGGAATCTTAATAAATGACACGAGGAGCACTTTGTAAGGTGGTTTGAGGGCAAGGTTAGTTCTATTTTTTAATTTTTTTTATTCCATGTGATGGTTAGAATGATGTACTTATTAACTAGCATTTGTTTTCAAACTGTGTTTGCAGATCACCAAACTATACGAGAAAGGTGAAACAAGTGAACTTATGTATGCCCTTTCTTAAGGACCGGACCATCGAGCTCGTGTGTTCAATAGATGCTACATCAATAACTGGCTATTTCGAACGACTACCATTGAGAGAAACCTCGTCACACAAAATAGTGATTTGCTTGTGAGGGGTGATGGTACTACTGGCAACATGACCTAGTATGGAGTGATTAGAAGAATGATCTCACTCAAGTTCCCTGCACAAAAAGAAGTTTTATTGTTTCAGTGCGATTGGTATGATGTGTCGGCTGCCGGTACCAGCAGAAGTAGAGGATATAGTAGGGATAAATATGGTGTTATCGATATCGATACTTCCAGGTTCAGATATTCAAATGAACCTTACATTCTGGCAACATAGGCTGAATTGGTGTTTTTTTGTCAACCTCGTGAACAAGCCAGGATGGTCTAGTGTTGTTGCGGTGAGACCAAAAAATTTGTTTGCCATGCTAGAAGCAAAAAATGAGGGTGACATGGAAGTTGATCTACTTGATGTGGGAATCCAAGACATGAATCTATTAGGCCCAAATGGGGATTTGTCAAATTGGACAAGACCAGACAAGGAAGGCACAATTGGTGATGCCTCTGTTATTAATCAGGTGCGTGGCGAAGCAGTTCTCGAACTAGATGATGCGGTCTTACTTGATGAGGATGATGATGATGAAGATGACACCTACGTTAACGATGGAGTTGTTGCACCAGTTGCTGTAGAAAAAGCATAGAAGATGATTTCTTTGTTTAAATAATTATCCTTTGTACAACAATGATGTTTTTTTGGATTTTTTTTAAAACAATCTCATTGTCCGGGATAATGTATAGCTACAGTTGGTCTTTAAACTGGTATACTCATGTTTGTTTTCTATCATAAGCACAAATATAAGCAAGCAGGACAATTTTTTTGTTTTCTAAAATTATCATGGAAGATGCGGATGGTTATCATCCTTGTTGACATTTGAAGTGAATTAGCCATCTTCATCATGTAAACAAGTAATATAAAGGTGGCTTAATGTCGAACACACCTTAGTAGCCCTATGGTAGATGAGTGTTTGCTTGTACTTTAGTTCCTGGGATCAAATCCTCTGTGGCACATTTTTTTTGTCAATAGAATACATTATTCAGAAATGCATGGAGCATTTTGTCTATTGCAACCATTTTTGGTATATTGCAACACTTTTAGGCCATTGCATCAGGGGTAGTCTAATGCATGGAGCATTTTGTATATCGTAACCAATTTTGTATATTGCAATACTTTTAGGCCGTTGCATCAGTGGTAGCCTATAGCAACATAAAAAAAACCTTGGCAATATTAACATGATATTGCGACCATTTTGGATTGTAGTTGCAATATGTACTTAACAATTGCAACACCACAAAAATTATTACAACCTAGAAAACCATGGCAATAGGAACATGCTATTGCATTCATTTGGAAATCTTGTTGCAATAACCACCCTAGCAATTGCAACACCATGGAACATTATTGCAACCCATAATAACCATGGCAATAGTTACAAACAAAAGCAGCCAAATCCAATATAGTTGCAATAACACCGAGTAATTGCAACGAAAACCAATACTATTGCAACCCAAAAATGCCATTGCAATAATGCCAACTAATTGCAACACAATTCTTAAATGGTTGCAGTAGCACAAGCCTATTGCAACGACAAACCACACATATTACAACAAATTTAGTCCATTGCCTTATAGGCACATATTGCAACCATTTTTTGAAAAGGTTGCAATATGACCCACCTATGGCAACCAAATTAGTGGTGTTGCAATCATGTGGCGTGGCATTAGAGGTAGAACCTTGTAGTGCTAGTAGTTTTTCCTCTGCTCGAGCTACTCGTCAAATCATTCTTCTACAACCACCTTTGGATTTAGATCTATTCCAACTAAAATGGTGACCAGTGACTATATCCCTGAGGTATGTCTCCAATTCTTCATCCTTCAACTATCAGCCACTGCTCTGTATTTTTTCCTCTTCCTAAGTTTATCTCATCTTGCTTTCTAGGGGATGGAAAATGAAATTTTGATCCCTTTGTCTGTTGTTCCAAATGCTTATTACCTTGGACCCATGGGAGATGCTAATCCTTTGGATTTTATCAACCAAAAAGCCATCAAATTCTTTTTAGGCAGTCCTTGGTAGATCTGTCTTCTTGGAACACCAAAAATCCCTTTAGTAATTGGCCCAAAATGCCTAAGGGATGGAGAGACTGTAATGAGGACATGACACCCATGCATATGACCATGTTTGGTGCATGGTATGGAGGGGTAGGAGGCCAGCAAGGCTGTCCAAGTCAAGAAGGAGGTCCAAGGCTAATTCGGTTCGAATCCCCGAGGTGGAGGCCCAAAGCAACTCATGTTCGAGTCTGCCTCGGCCTTTAGGACCAGTCTGCCTTAAACTGGTCACCTAGGACGCATCCGGACTTTGTTTTTGATGGTCCACATATAGTTGGAAAGCTAATTTGATAAGGAAGCCAATTCAAGTGGTCTCATATCAAAAGACCCTCAGAATGAATGGGAATCGTTGAAACAAGTCAGCGTCTAGAATCTATCAGGGTGTTGCGACACCGTCTTTTGGTCCGTTGGACCGTGTATCGTGTTTGGGCCCATTAGGGGGCGCGTCTAGGGGGGTGACGCCCAAGACTCTATAAATATCAGCCGTCGCTCTCCTTAGGGTTTGGGTTTTGTTTAGTTCTTGATTTTCTCGTAAAACAGACATCATTTTGCTGCAACTGTGCCGCCAAGGCTGCTTGCTGTGAACTAGGGCCCCAGTTGTTGATCTTATTCGCCTGTGGCGATTAGTCCTTTCAAATAAAGACTTGAACTCCTTCTTGTTATCATAAGCCTCATATTCGCTTGCAGGAAAGCCTTCTCGGTGAGGTCAATCGCGTTTGCGTGGTTGATAACCAACGGAGCAGTGGTGTAATGGTTGTGGGGGTCCGAATCAGTCTTGGTTTGAAGCCTAGATCATGAACATCGAGTCTCCACCAATCGATGCTATCATACCTTTTGGAAGATCAGGCCTAGTCTACATCAGACTGGTTTCATAGAGTGTTAGACAAAAAGGGCGGAAACTGGGAAGTTAGCAATTTAAGCCAATGCCTGACCCTTTCACTGTCTAGAATGGAGAGAAATGATTCACTCCTAATTGTTGCTTCTTACTTCTGGTCCAATACCTTGAATGCTTTTGTCTTTGGTCATGGCCTAATGACTATACCTTAGCCGATGTTTATATGTTGACTGGCCTTAGAATAACAGAACCAATGCAACCATATAAACTCTTAGGTGCTGGGTCAAAGAAATTGGCCAATATATTAGATTGCATGGGATGAGCAAGCTACATCTAGAACCACATCAGGAACAAATCAACTATTAGCAAAAGAGAACATGTGGCTTTTCTGAACATGTGGGTAGAAAGATTCATCTTCTGTGGGTCATCTTGTGGTCTGACTTACAATCATAAACTCATGATAGAGCATCTAGTAGTAGGCATTGAGATTCCTCTTGGAAAGTATCTGTTGGGATCAGCTTACCATTTGATGTATCAGGTGGCCGCTCAGCTGCTGAAGAATGAAGCAGTGCATACCATCAGCGGCCCTTGGTGGTTAATACAAATGTGGCTAAATTTGTATATGAATACGATTGTAAAGCCAAATCTCTAGAATTTGTGCTTTCCCTCCTCCAACTTCGATGAGGAATACATAGGTGAAGAAGGAAGAACCCATCAGTGCATGAACTATGGTGAAGCTGCATCGGTCATAAAAGTTGCTATCGATGTTGGCCATGTCTTCAAGAAGTTTTATAGAGGGTTTGATGTAGATATTCTGACTTGGCTACCCTATCATGAGGATGAGAATAATGAGTTGGTCTTCCCTTTCAAATTTCAATTTGAATTAGGCTGCTTAGACTAAACGGTAGCTACAATCTTCAATTCCTTCATCAAACCTTGGGCTCTTCTAGCCAAATTTTGTCATGGCCATGGCAAAATGTCTACAAGTTCCTTCCTTCCTGGCAACCTTCCAACCTATGAGTTTTACAACCCTTCCTTAGTAGCTCATTAGTTTGGTCTTGGTCAACAGCCCCCAGGCTATTTTTCAAAGATATATTGAAACCGAGAGAAGGCATCAGTGAGGCAATGAAAGCTTCTAGAGTTTTTTATTTAGGATTAGATCTTCCTTCCCTCTATCTGCATGAATGGACTAGAACCCCTTTCACTTTCCATTTATATGATCTTTGGTGGCAAGAATGGTACTCTCACCTCTTCTGTGGGCTAGTTCATCCTAGTTGCATAGCTCTAGATGAAGATTTTGCTTCTGATAGTGAGGTAACTTGCTAACTCCTTTGCTTTTATAAAGATCATCTATCAAAGTCCATATGTCAGCTTATCTAATAGAACTCCCTTGTAGGATGCTAAATTGAATCCCCCAATTGTGAATAGAAAAGGGCATGCCATAGAGTATTATCTGCCATGTCCAACCTCTAGACTGGGATCAACTACACCACCACTAAAGAAGCTAATGAAAACCTAGGCTGCCTCTAAAATTGTAACATATGAATCTTCAAAACGCAAGGCAACCCAAGAGACAACCCAGAAAACCATTACTAGGAAAAGGCTTCATAGAACAAAACCATCAACTGCTCAGGTAAAACAATCCATTCTCTTCCCATAATGATATTCAATTTTTAATTCTGATTCTTTCCTTATAGTTATCGACCATTGCATCCCAACCTGCTCTAGGTGCTAAACTTTTGTCTTGGGCGTTTAAATCAGCACCAACCCATCCTTCATTGGCTGATCCTCAAAAGGAGCCGATTTTGGCTAAAACAACCGATGCCTCTAGGACAGTAGAAGATGAGAATTCTTCCACTTCACTTCCTGATGTTGCAAGGTATCTCTCCCAAACTCTTAATTTTATTCAATTTTCACCCTTCTCTGACTATTTATTACACCAGATACCCCCTGAGGAAACACCCATGCAAGAATAGGAGTCTGATAGTCTACCCCTTGAAAGTGATCCCATTATTGTTGTCACCCAGACTATCGATTCCCTAGTTTAGCACACAACTGATGGTAAGAAATTATATATCTATTTTATCCTTCTGCAACAAACATGAACTGAAAAAACTTCCTCGATGTTTGCAGATACCAGTGTTGAAAATTCAAAGCCGATTCAACCAGTTATCATTGGTGCATCATCAGCTTTGCCTTCTTCTCAGATAGAGACTACCCTAGAAAAGGTAAACTGATTCCATCCTCCTAACAAGATTTTTTATTTATAGACACTTAATTCTCTAGCTCTGAGCTATTCTTTGAATCTTGAAGAGTATATAGATGAAGATGAAATTAGCTCATCAGCCACCTCTTCTAAAGAAGCTTTATTAGAAGTGACCAGAAAATTGGCTAAGGGACATATTGCCAGTGCTTGAGAAGGATATAGCCTATTTGGTCAAAGATGTAGATTCAATGAAAATAGTCTTCTTAGCCATTAAGGATAATTTATCCCCAGATCTCATCAAAGTCTTGTCACCTTTATCCATCATTGAAGATCAAGCCCCAAAGGTGAAAAAGGCTTAGAGGAATCTGTCTAATCATGAAGCTTTATTGGCCAAGAAGAACTCCAACATGCAAGAGGCCAAAGAGTTGGCACAACTGATCGATAATTTGAAGAACACCTCCCTTAGGATCGAGCCAGAGCTGAACCAACTAGAAACCAAGTATGTAGAACTTGAAAAGGATCTAGAGAATGTGAAGGCTATCATCGATTGCCATAAGTCCAATTTGGCTCAAATACCCAATGCCATTAAGCAGAAGAAACAAGAAATGCTGACCAAGGTCAAAGAAGGCAAGGCCATCTGCAGTAGTCTTGAGAATATTCTTGGATCAGCCAAAGAAGACAAGCAACAAATCACAAAAGTCGATGCTATCCGGCTAAAAACATTGAAAGCAATCCAGGATGTTTTAAACTTGTAATCTGCATACCAACATATATTTTGTGTGGAGCCAATGATAACCATATTTTCTGTTGATCTATTGTATTTCTTGTCTTGGCTAAAGAGTCGATCTAAAAGTAGCCGATTCTAGACACCCGATCTTAATCCAATTAAGTCTAAAAACATGGCCTCTATTAAGAAAACTCCTCAATCTTCTGTCCTTAGTTATCAATGCTGCATTCTCTCTAGCATTAGTGCGGTAGTGCTTCACCTTCCATTAATTGTAGGTGCCTTTTGCATGTCTCGAGATATCTACTACCTCACTTTGTGTCTATAAATACTAGCCGAAGGCTCCAGCCTCGAACACATCTATACTTGCAACTGCCTCTATTCTTTGTGCTTCTCTGCCTTCACAAGCCCTGTAGTAGTTTTCTTCTTCCTTTTCGTAGATCCAACCAAACCCTATGGCTGGTGAGGACAACTGGGGCAAGCGTGCGGCAAAGGAGGTTCCAGAGGAGAACCTACCAATGAGCCATCACCTCCATCGTATGAGGTGAGATCAACATCTTCTACTCATGGCAATGAACTTTTCTAACTTATTTATAGGTTCATCTTGAATGATAGCCTTCGTCCACTTCCTCCTAGGGCCGATGAGCCCTCCAGTGCTGCATCTGATGCCACCTCCACACTAGATTCATTGTCGGACTCCTTCGACTCCTACAATGGTGACGACACCCGGCGTTTCCTCCAAGAGTGGAGGGTAGCCTAGGACCATTATTCTAAGGCAACTTAGGAAAATGGTCAGCTTGAGATCTGCCTTGGGGCCTCTCAAGCCACCCTTCGCGACGCCGAGGAAGAGGCCAATGCTACTCGGGCGCGGTTGGCCGAATCTGACGCCATGGTAGCAGGTAAGATGAATTCCAAGAAAACTCTCTTTCTAATTTCCACTGTCTTTATCTTGATAACTCCTTTGTTTCTATGATTGCCAACCCTGACAGTGCAGCTGGAGTCCCTCCAACTGGTGGCGAATGTGGCCATGGTGGCTGTCAACACCCAGGGCCCCCTCATCAACGCCCACCTCCACAACACCCTAGACCATGTCTAGGAGATTGCCCTTCATGGCATCCATTGTGGTGCATCAGTGGCACTGGCCATGGCGTAGGTCCAGACCAGGTATGAGCTCCATACCATGGAGATTGGTTTCCTGATGGGCAATGGCCTCAAGGAGCATGAGGAGTTAATCGAGGACTTCATTGATGTGGCGGAGGCCATCATGGATATTACATCTGTTCAGGATGTGATAAATAATGTCTTTGACTAGTTTGTACTTAGGGAAAACCAATCAATGAATAAAAACCTCTATTTTTCTATGATCATGTCTCAGTGCAATGTCTTGTGTATACCATAATCATTTCTGTGTTGGTTTTTGCTCTATAGGTGATACATATCGTATCGACTTTTCCATTTTCTAGGTTAATTTTTTAGGCTAAAGGCGATACTCTTCTGGTACCAGCTATTAGAGTTGATGACTAAACAAATTGGCTATCAAGTACTAATCTGAATCATAGTATTCCCAAGCAAGTAGTTCTTTAAATTCCCTTAACAAATCTATCAACTCTTGCTTATACTCAGGATCCAACTTAGCACTCTCATACATTGGTCTAGGCCTATCTCCAGGACCAATACCTACCTCCTCTAAATCATCAGCTGACATAAAGCCATGTCCAAGTTTGCTATCTTTACCATCTATGGGATTATCCATTAAAACAAACTCTTAGAGCCGATTGTTTGAATCGGCTATTCACTTTCATCATTGATTTTAATGAAGCCTCCTTCCGATAGCTTGCCAAAAAACACTCGAAGTCTTTTAGCTCCCAATACATTGGATCAGCTATTGCAACACTCGTAGAATCATTAGCATGAACTAGCTCAACATCATCTCCATGCCACTAAATCAAGCATTGATGCATAGTCAATGATACACAACAATTTGCATGAATCCAATCATGACCAAGGAGTAAACTATATGAACCTTTTCCATCATTAACGAAGAATGTGGTGAGCAAAGTCTTACTTCTGATGGTCAATTCGACGTTCATTGTCCCCTTGGTCTTGGATGCATTTCCCCCAAAATCCTTAAGCATCATGTCGGTCTCAATCAAACCTCTTGGCCCCTTGCCAAGCTTGCAAAAACTAGTATATGGCATAAGATTAACAGAAGCACCTCTATCCAACAACATTTTGCTCGTTGGCTTCCCATCAACAAAACCTTTTACATATAAAGCTTTTAAGTGCCGATGCTTGACTGTCTTATCGAATATTGTTTGTTGTATCATTGTTAACGTGTCAACTATCTCCTCATACTCCAATTCATCAAAATTTGAATAGACTTCTTGATCTGCTGGACCTCTAAATTTTGATGGCAATAGAAAAGACATTTGAATATTAGCCAATGGTTGATGCCTATTAGCTATTTGTTTAGCACGCCACACTTGAGGTCTACCAGATTCCTGAGCCTATTCTAGATCTCTGTTCCTTAGGTGTTACGCTCTTCTTTTCTGGCTTCTTGTCAAACCTCCTGGACACCATTGCCCTTCCTGCCAAACATATTCTTCATCGTTACCTCCTTCACAATCAGCCTAGTTTTGATCAACAACTCGCTTCCCAAGCTGATCATGAACACTTTTATTTTTTAAGCGCTGATCCATATTATTATGATGATACTCATCTTGAGCATGGATAGACTGACGATCGGCTTGAGATTGCCTAAACTCCCAATATTGCTCACTACACTCTAGGCACTCATTTCTAGTAGGTAATTTCAAACCTTCATTCTAACAATGTCTGAAGAAAGGACAATTCCAATGTGATTTATCCTGCTTTCTTTCAAACCTTTCTTTCTCCTACTAATGCTGGTATTCTTTCTCTTCCAACTAACACTGATAATCCTTTTCCTTCTGCCGTTGCCATTTATTCAACAAAATTCGAGATGTGACACACGTCCTTATCACCCCATTCCTTGATGTCTCTCCCTAGTCATATCTGCTCTTCTGTTGGTCACGGCACCTTTTAATCTCTCTATATTCATTAGCCAATATTTACATCTTTGGGTCGACAGTTCTGGTTTCTCTTGCTCTCGATGATGTTAGGACTTTAGTCTTTCCCTTGAGCAACTTCACATTGACCATATTCTGATCTCTTGCGAAAGGATTATCATCAACTTTCTTCTTCTGAGGTGTATTAAATGTAAGCCTCCCTTGCTGAATAGCTTTCTGTATATGTTGCCAAAAAATTCTACACTCATTAGTAGAATGAGAAGTAGCGTTATGAAACTTGCAAAACTTCTTATTCTTCAACTGATCAGGAGGTAACATTACATGATTGGCGGGCAACTTAATCTGTCCTCTTTCAAGCCAAAAATCAAAGAGCTTGTCTGATTTTGTGACGTCGAAATCATAGCTCTCCTCAACACCTTTTCCCCAAGGATTTGGCACCATTACTGTCTTCTTACCCCAATTCCACTTAGCCGTAGTAATATCTTGTTCATCACCCTCATTGCTGTCTTCAACTGAATATGGATTATAGGCTTCGACAATTACGGTGCTCTTTTGGAATCAGATATCCCTATGCATACTCTGGAACTGGATATTGAGTGCTGCCACTCATTGAGCTAACTGACCTAAATTGTCAAACTCTTGCCCAAGTAGCTTCTCCCTCCATGTTGGCAACATTCCTTGAACAGCTAAAGCAGCTAGCTGATCATCAATTAGATTTAATGAGAAGCACAAATTTCTAGTCTCTCAAAACCTCTGAAGAAATTCGACACCCGATTCATTAGTTCTCTACCTTATGGTCGTCAAATATGTGCTTTTCTTCTCTCCTATCCTAGTATAGAAATGTGTATGAAACTTCTTCTCTAGGTCAGCCCAATTAGCAATGGAATTAACTGGCAACAATAAAAACCAAGTGAAGGCTGGTCCTAATAGGGACAAGGAGAAGAAACAAACTCGATGAGCCTCTTCAATGGATGCTTCGCCCAACTATGTAAGATACCGACTAACGTGTTCTATTGTACTTGTGCTATCTTGACTAGTGAACTTAGCAAATTCTAGGAGCCTATAATTTATAGGAAGAGCGACCAAATCATAACACTCTGGATATGGACGTTTGTATGAAAAGGTCTGCCCTTTTGGTTTCAAACCGAACTAATTTTTCATCATCTCGGTCACTCTAAGCAACAACTCATTAGCATTTGAATCTGGATTTTGTTACAATTGCTAACCCATCTATGGATCAAAATTTTAGGTACCTTGATACCCTAGATTTGGAATCATATGAAGGGTATTGTACTCCGTGCCATAATGATATCCTTGTGGAATCTCTATCTGTTGGGTCTTTTGCTGGTTTACTGCTTAAAGTATCTGGTTATAAATGTTGGGATCTGAATCTCTATGAATCCTTTAAACTGATGGCGCTATTTTTTGAGCCAATGACGGTATCTAGCCTGTTGTGCCAAAATTAACCAGTTGATTCTGAGCTTGCCCCATTGGCTGTTGCACATACTGCACTGAGAATCTAGGATTATTCTGCATTTGATTAGTAGTGTTACCTTGAACTTGTTTAGGTGAGCTCTGAACTACCTGGACATCACCATTACTAGTTAGTGCTGCTTCTTGATGGCCAGTACCAACTTGATTAGTCCCCTAAGTCGACAGATGTGGGATGTTATAGTAAGCCGGTCCAACCTGATCAATTGGATATCCATGAAACACCTCCTTTATGGTATTGTGGAATGTGTTCAAGAAAGATGTATTATGGTTCAATATGGCATCATGAATAGATTTGTTTACAACATCTATGAAGAAACATCTATCTTTAGCTTTGTCTGTATCTGACTGCCCATGCATCAAAACTCTTGGTAGTGGATATTTCTAAACAACTATATTGTCACGTGTCTTGGTGTAGGACAACAAACACTTGTTCTAAAATTCTTCTATAGCTTTACCGATGACATCGTTATCCTCATCAGGTAGGTCTTCATAAGTCACCGTAAGGATGTCACTGTTGTTGTGAGTTGCCAGGACGTTTATGGGGTCCCACCGAGCATGCCAGAATGTGTGTTGGCACGAAAAGTGTCAACACGTAGCAAGCGAAAATGATCTACTTGATGGAGCAAAGCTAGAGATCCGCTTGCCTTCAACGTAGGACCAGTCAACCATGTGAATCCCTGAAGGCATGCCAGTCAATTTGACCTACAATTGACAAGGAGAGAAAGTTTATCAGTAATTTAAGGTGGAACATGCCAATTTTGCCTAGACAGTTCCAAGTGTGCCACTACACCATGAAGGCAAATTATGCTCAACCTGCTGAGTGGTGTACTGTTTTTCTAGTTAGAATATACTTGCAACTTTTGTTGACCTCCAGGCCTCGCTGTCATCCTTTTTTAGCAAGGATTTCTAAGGCGGACTTGTCCTTGGGTACCTTTCATGTGTTTTTACCAAGAGGTTGCCTCAGATTCAACCCAGATTATTGTTATCGCTCGGATACAAGGATTTCCCCAAATAATGATCGTCGAAAACACTGAGTCAATAGGGGCAACTATCATATTCACCACTCACTCAATGGACTCATATAATACAGTGTTATCATTAGAGAAAGAGAACTGCACCCATGGAACATTATGTAGTTTTTTTATCGGTTGACATCTGAGTGATTGAACAGTTACGACCAGCATAGATATTGTCTATTGGTTACTCGGTTTCTCACAACCTCAGAGGACATTTACCCCATCTATGATCTCATCCCTTATGAAAGGTTGTACTCAAGCCACTTTGGTAGAGAACTACTTTTTGAACTTTGTGAATGAACATGGAACCATTGTAATGAGTAGCTTTCCAAAGCTTGTAGTCTAATGCAAAGTTCACATGGTCCGTGCTATATTCAATAGGGAATTAGAGATTGTAGGTGATTGGTTTGTGCTCCGTAGTACTCTTTGTATCCCAAGAATGAAGTGTTGTGCTATCTTGGATTCCTCCCAAAGTAACAATGCTTCTTGGAAGCCAACGAAGGAAATTCTTCAAAAAAACTTACTATGAAGAGCAAATATCAGAAAGTGTCATGACCAAATTACCCTCTCTAATACTCCAAAGTTAAGTAGGCTAACACTATCACTGATGTTGAAAAATGGATGACATGCTTCTCTTCCCTTCAAAGTCTTTCACACCAAATCTCGGGGCGAGATTCCCATAAGGGGGAGGGCTGTAACACCCTAGGTGTTTGTCACCAGTTAAGCAATGGGTTTGAGCTCAAACATGACATGTTAAGTGGTGATGAAGGTGTCAAGATCAAATCTACAAGAGTGAGCTCCAACTTAAACTCGGATAACACACCTTTACTTACATGTGGACCCTTGTTAAGATTATGCAAGAGTAATGTTAAACATGCTTGTTTCATCTACATTTGCCTTGACCTATTTTATAGATGATTTCAAGTTTATTCTAAATATTCAAATAGTAAAATGTATTCGGTTACTCTTCAAAGTGTTTTTAGCAAGGATTTCTAAGGCGGACTTGTCCTTGGGTACCTTTCATGTGTTTTTACCAAGAGGTTGCCTCAGATTCAACCCAGATTATTGTTATCGCTTGGATACAAGGATTTCCCCAAATAATGATCGTCGAAAACACTGAGTCAACAGGGGCAGCTATCATATTCACCACTCACTCAATGGACTCATATAATACAGTGTTATCATTAGAGAAAGAGAACTACACCCATGGAACATTATGTAGTTTTTTGTCGGTTGACATCTGAGTGATTGAACAGTTACGACCAGCATAGATATTGTCTATTGGTTACTCGGTTTCTCACAACCTCAGAGGACATTTACCCCGTCTATGATCTCATCCCTTATGAAAGGTTGTACTCAAGCCACTTTGGTAGAGAACTACTTTTTGAACTTTGTGAATGAACATGGAACCATTGTAATGAGTAGCTTTCCAAAGCTTGTAGTCTAATGCAAAGTTCACATGGTCCGTGCTATATTCAATAGGGAATTAGAGATTGTGGGTGATTGGTTTGTGCTCCGTAGTACTCTTTGTATCCCGAGAATGAAGTGTTGTGCTATCTTGGATTCCTCCCAAAGTAACAATGCTTCTTGGAAGCCAACGAAGGAAATTCTTCAAAAAAACTTACTATGAAGAGCAAGTATCAGAAAGTGTCATGACCAAATTACCCTCTCTGATACTCCAAAGTTAAGTAGGCTAACACTATCACTAATGTTGAAAAATGGATGACATGCTTCTCTTCCCTTCAAAGTCTTTCACACCAAATCTCGGGGCGAGATTCCCATAAGGGGGAGGGCTGTAACACCCTAGGTGTTTGTCACCAGTTAAGCAATGGGTTTGAGCTCAAACATGACATGTTAAGTGGTGATGAAGGTATCAAGATCAAATCTACAAGAGTGAGCTCCAACTTAAACTCGGACAACACACCTTTACTTACATGTGGACCCTTGTTAAGATTATGCAAGAGTAATGTTAAACATGCTTGTTTCATCTACATTTGCCTTGACCTATTTTATAGATGATTTCAAGTTTATTCTAAATATTCAAATAGTAAAATGTATTCGGTTACTCTTCAAAGTGTTATTCTAAAAACACTTTTGAACCATTTTATTCTAAAACACTTTGAAAATGACTCTAAAGTGTTTTTAAAATGGGTTGTTTGGAATAGACCAATTGAAAAAAAACAACTTGAGTTGTCTTAGTTGAAATTTTATTTGAAAGGTGTTCAAAATGCTTTCAAGATATTTTACAAAAGTTTAAAAATTTTGGTTCAAAAGTTTGCAACAATTTGCATTTGGAAATGGAGCACTTTTGGCTTTGAATTAGAACTAAGTTTGATTTCAAAACAAAGCTTGAAAAGAAAAGGTTTGAGTTGATTTCAAAAGTGTATTTCTAAAAGAAGTCTTCCAAAATGGTTTGAAAGGGTTGAAAACTATTTGATTTGATTTAATTCCCCAAAAGTTTTATTCCAAAAAGAACTTGAACATGTGTATTAAGTCTTTTGTTTGACTTCAAAAGAAAATGGGAATTGAAAACTTACTCTCTTTATTTCTAAAGTAGTTTTGAAATTGATTTGGTTTGATTTTAGAAATCCCAAAAGAGTTCATTCAAAATGATTTGAAAATGAAGTTTGAATGTTTCATTTGTTTTCTAAAATCTTGAAAATCCCTTGTTTGAAACATATTTCAAAAGAACCTGAGTTGATTTATCTACTCTTTAGCTGAGATTTGATTATAAAGTCGAGTTTTCAAAAGAGTTTGAAGAACAAAGGTTAGTATGTTTTCCTAAGTTTCCAAGAATTTGAAAATGGTTGGATTTATTTCAAAACCTTAAAAACATTTATTCAAAAGAGTTTCAAAACATGGTTGAAATAATTTCTTGAGTTCTAAACATAAAACATATTTTGAAAGCTAAGCATAAAACATATTTTGAAAGCTAAGCAAGAAAATTTGTTCGGTTTTGATTTAAAGTCTTCCTTTTGAAAAGTAAAACATTTCAAAATGCATAAAAATGAACCATAGAATTCAAAATTCTTATTGAAGCTAAGCAAGATCTTTTGGAAGCTTAACATAAGGATAATAAGATTCATTGGAATGAATTAAGAGAAGCAACAAGATCAGACTTGAAATAAGATGGAACAAGAATCTACAAGAGTAGCCACGTGATGAATTATCATACAACACAAAGTGAGTATCAAGATGATGTCGCTCAAGGAAGAGAAGAAGATCTCAAGTTGAAGTATCCCTCTCTTCTTTGCTCTTCTTCTCTGAATCTTAGGGACGACATTCATCTTAAGCGGGGTAGAATTGCAACACCCTAAAATTAGCTACATTCTAAAAAGAGTAAAATGATCTATGTCAATTGTTTTGTGCTCATAAAAACATAGGTAAAAGAAAATTTTCTTAAATTAAAATCCAACATAGGGTAGCAACATGTTTGCGAATACATGTCGTTGCATTGGTACTTTTGTGATGAGTGGTTTGGATGCTGTTGCATTGGTACTCTTGTGATGAGTGGTTTGGAAAATAAATTCAAATCTCAATCTTTAAAATATTATTTTCAAGTAGTGGTTTAAAAAGAATTTAAAAACTTGCAAAAACAAAAGTTAGATAAGATGCTTTTTTTCAAAATCCAAAGGCTTGGAAAAGGTTTTAAGACGCATTAGAACGATGCCTCTCTTTCCGGGAATCTTTTTGACCTTTTTCGGGATTAAAATCCTATTTCTTGGAGCCTTGTCTTTTTCCTCGATCAATCTAAAGGTCTTTTTGGGAGCTAAAACTAGTTTGGTTGTGTTCCTTATCCTTCCATCTATCCCTATGAATTTTGCTAGAATTGTTCGGAGCTTAGAGATATTTTTCGTAGCCTAAATAGTAATTCCCAATTTTCTGTAATTATTTTAATTCTGAAAATCAATAATTAATAAATATCTTCACTTTCCAAAATCTCCAAACCCTGCGTGTATATATGTCGATGTAGCCCTCGACGTGAGGATTCTAGAAGTACACCCCATTTTTTGAGCCGCACTTGTAGCCCCATAGATCGGACGCCGAAGTTTGGCACAGCTAGGTTTCTAGCAAACTATTCGGCGAGCCTTTCTGTACTAACCGTCATGTTCCGGCATCAACCACCACCACCACAAGGTAGATCTCATCGTTCTCTCCACCGTAGTGTATCCCTTTTATCAAATCCATCAATGTTTGACCGTTTCCCGTTTATTTTTCTTTCTCCAACGAGGTATCCGGTGAGCTTCACCATGGCTTTCTCTGTTTCAGGCCATCTCCGGCCATGGCCGCGGCCCTCCTTGCCTAGGGCCTGGCGCTGCCGCCCTTGGCCCTCACCCGCACGCCTCTAGTCGACTTGGTCATGTGAGCCGCTCCCCTTCCCCACACCCCTAGCCCCTCTGGTCACGTGCTCCCACGCACAGGGAGCAGGCACCATGCTTCTAGTGCGCCACCGTCGCGGGCCCTGCCCCGCCCCGGTCCAGTCCGCGTGGGCCCCTGCGTCGTGCGGTCCCATGCCGCCATTGGTCGGCCAGGTCCGGCCATTCTCAGCCCCTTCCTCCTGTGCGCTGTGCAGCAGCAGTCAGCCATTGCCATGTTCGTGAGTAAGAAGAAGGCAAGGAAGAAGACGATGCAAATTACAGAATTGCCACTAGTTTGTTTATTCCCACCGTTTAATCGTTTTAATTCCATTTCAGTTCATTCCAGTTGTGTTAGATTCATGTCATTGAGATCTACGTAGTAGAGCTATCAATTTTCATATCACATGTTTATGAATTTATTTTATTAAAATATTAATTGTGTCTATAATTAATTAATCGCTGATTAATTAAAGTCGATTTAGGTTTTTGATTTCGATTCGATTGCGTGAGCTTCATCGCAGTGTGTGATACGTGTTAGTAGCAATGTTTAACATGTCTCACATCTTGAAAATTTATAAGTTAAATATTAATTTGATTAAGGTTTATTCAATAACTTTTAATTAAAAGCAATTTAAGTTGTAATTCCGTTTTGCACCGTTTAAGTTGCGTTTGGTTTGTGCTGACGTGAACTATATGTTAGGGGCAATGTTTTTCATGTCACATGTTTTTCCATATATAGCTAAATATTAAATTGATTAGTATATTTGCACACTAGTTTGGAATTAAAAGCAATATAGGTGCTTAACTTTGATAATTTATACCTAAAAGTTAATATGATTAATTGTTAACTTAAAAGTGTTTCTAGAATATAATTTGATTAGCTAAACAAGATACATATGTGATAAGTACAAGTAGATGCTGTCACATGCTTAATTCCTTTACGAAGGTAAAGTTTAATTTGTTTAATAAATTATGTGATAACATTTATAAATAATACATGATTAGCTTTAACTTGACTTTTAAAACTAAATATGTTTGATTAATCTAAATCAATATTGCTCATATAGTTTTTCTTAGCTAACCTAAAATAAGCTCATAGTTGTTTCTTTTATAATATAATATAAATCTTTTGATAGTGGTTTTCTTTTAACCATAGCTCCTTTCTTAGTGTCTCCTGCGTTCTCATAACTGTAGCATCGAGCCGTTCTTGTCGCGTTACTTTTGTTTTGGCGTGTTCGACGCAATGGCATTAGTGGTTCTCATATTACTCAAATGTATTTTGGTAATTAAAAAGTTAATTGTATTAATACTATCACTTGCATCATTTTCAGAATATAAAGTCAATATAGGTTTTATACTACGCTCTTTCTTAAGTAATGAATCAAGTTGATTAATCAAAATATTTACATGTGTTTCTATAGTTAAAATAAGTTAAATAGATAGGTTTTATTTTCCGTTGCACTAAAAATCCTTCGATGGTCGCTTTTTCGTCGAATCGCATATAGCATGTCTTTTGCGTCTGTGTGTTCATAGCGATGCGTAGAATCGTATTTCAAACTCTTTTTCTTATTTTTCTATGATTGGTGTACTGTTCTCATATATTCTTGTTTGTATTCCATGTATGGATGTTTGTTTGGTGATATATGGTTTAGTCAATCGGTGAGGTTTACGTGGTGATTAAGAAGCTATTATCTGAAGACTAGAAGCTAAGAATTGGAAGCAGAAGATTGAAAGTTGAATACTAAAGGCTTTTGAGCATATTGCTTTGGGGGAAAAGCAATTTAAGGCAAGTGTACCAAAGGCCCCTTGTTACCTATGAACTATTACCATTCATATTCATGCATGTGTCTAATTTGAAATGCCTTAAGGACTTTACCTAGATGAATTCTTATACCACATATCCTTGTCACCTATGGTTTGGGTATGCATTTTGGATAGATGCTGCAGCGCTTAACATAAAATAATTATTAAACATGACTAAAGGCTATATGCAATGTGATAAAATGGAGCTTTTTAGCAACAGATAGGGGGCTAGAGTACGGGGTTGAGTACTCTAATGCCCCTCCATAAGGACTTAATCCTGAAGCGGCAACCTAGGAGGTTTTGTACAACCCTGAGTGACATATGGCTCCAACTTTAACCTGTTAACTAGATTGTACTAGCTCATTTGTAGCTCTAGTAAGGGGTAAGAGGGTATCTTTCCTTTTTCTTCTAGGGTGTGTACTGTGCTGCGATGCCCATGTGTGATACTCCTTTGTGTAACAACCCAAAAATCCACACACTAAAAATACCAACTACAAATTTTTTCTTGGAACAACCATGTGATGATGAGGGTCATGTATAGTAACCCAACCTAAGAGATGCATTAGGTCTAACCCCAACCCAAGTTAACACATAAGCATGGCATGTCATTAGTTAATTGCGTTTATTTAAATTCTAACAAATAAGTGTTGCATACATTGAATGTGATTTGGATTTCCATTTGAGTTATGATATGCTTAACAACTCCAATAAAGTAGGTGCACCAATTTGGAATTTAAATTCTAGAACCAAATTCGAATTCAAAAAAAAGAGACGAAATGAAAAACAGGAAAAGGAAGGGAGGAAGAAGGCCTTGCAAACCACCTCGGCTTGCTCGGCCCACGCCAGCCAGCCAGCCCAACCGGCCTGCCAATCCTTTTCCATCTTCCCAGCGCGCACGTAGCCCACGAGCCAGCCCAGCGTGTCGCCCATGCTCGCGCACCCGTCTGCCTTGTTCGCAGCCACTCCTGCTAGACCACGCATGTCAGCCGCACCCCCGTTTACAGTGTCATCTTCCTCACCCACGTCTCAACCGCCTACATGATCGGTGCTCGACAGCTGTGGCAGGGGTGGGCCAGGGGGTCACGCCTGGGGCATGACCCTGTTCCCTTGCATCGCGCCCATGCAACCCCACACCACCATCTAATGCGATGCACACGCCTCCACCGCACGATGCCATCCGCCCTGGGAGGCATGGCACTTGGCTATAAAGCCAGCCCGCATGCCGCTCATGCCCGGCACCCTAGCTTCTCCCTCAGCCTCCGCCGCCGCTTGGTGGCCCAGCAGCCACACCACACCGAGAGTAGAGGGCCGAGAAGGAGATCGTGAGAGGAGGATCAGAGCCCCACACGCTGCCGAAGTCACCAGAGCCGAAGGCGACGTCATCGTCATCATCACGGTCGTGGGTCAGCACTGCACGGCACTGCTTCTGGAGCTACATGGCCACAACTCAACACTACACCGCCATCCTTTCTTCCACAGCACCCATGGTGAGCCCCGGTTCATTCCCTGCTCGCCACTGGACCTTGCTACTCCGGCCATGGCGCTCCATACCGTGAGCGCGTAGGCCAAGGCCATCCCTAGCCTCTAGGCACACATGCCACGCTCACAACGCCGCCATGGCGCAGCCACCACCGGAGCACTAGACCACCTCCGAGCACCAGACCACCGTGCCAAGCACCAGACCACCGGTCCAAGCACCCGACCATAGGTCCGAGCACTAGACCACCGTGCCGAGCACCAGACCACCGGTCTGAGCACCCGACCATAGGTCCGAGCACCAGACCACCGTGCCGAGCACCAAACCACCGGTCCAAGCACCCGACCACCGGTTTGAGCACTGACCACCATGGCCTGTACTGATCAGAGCGCCTGGTGCCTCCTTGACTCGCCCGTTCCGATCGCTGAAGCCACAGGTAACTCACGCGCACGCTGTGACCACCCCGCTGGAACCCCATAGTGACCCGCGCACCTTGCCGTTGTCACCATGTCGCCGTGGCTACCGGGAAGACTCTACCGGCCACCTAGAAACTAGAAGCACTGCCCTGAGCTCTAGATGCTCTCGTCGCGTCCACATGAAGCTATAGAAGCCTCATCTGCCCATCACTAGCCACTGGAGGGCCTGCGTGCGTGACCTCGCCACCGACGAAGCACTGCCGAGCCATCGGCCACCGTGGCCAATGCACTGGAGGACCTTGACCACCACTTAGACCTCAGGATCTTGACCGCCGTGGCCCGAGGAAGCTTTCCCCCTCCCCAATTAGACACCAGCACTGCCACGGAGGCTCACCGGGCACTCGCCACTGATGGGAGCACCGCCGCGGAAGAAAATAGGGGTACACCCCCCCTCGTCGGCCACCCATGCGTGAGCTTGATGCACATGAGCCGAGCCAAGGAGAAGAGACGGTGGACTTGGTCCACCATGCGCCCTGCCGTAAGACCATGGACCATGAGCGCTGGTCCACCGTGAGCCACATGGTGTGAGCCGTGCTGTGGATGAAGCCCAATAAGAGCCCATGGACGTGACGTGGCTACGCCACAGCATGCCACGTGTTTGGCCTGGCCCAGACCGGCTCGACCCGAAGACCAACCGGCCTAGTTCAGACCCAGCCCGTATTGACCATTGACTGGTCAATGCTGACCGTTGACCTGGCCCCACCTGTCAGTGACACGGACACCCTAGACCCACATGTCAGATGCTAACGTCATGTGGGACCCACATGTCAGCAAGCCACGTGGACCAACCACAGCATGACACGTGTCAGCCAGGATTAATTCAGCCTATTATGCATGGCTAACATAGAACTGTTATCGCTTTACTTTACTGCTACAGTCATATTATGATAGGACTTGCATGGTAGTATGCTTGCTTGAAAGCCTTTACCTTGGCGCAACCTTACCCCTACATACCCTGCTATTAGGCTAGACACATGCTTACTGCTATACATTTCATTACTTATACTTCTACTACGCTTATACTACGTGTGTGGTGGATACTGGTGTTATTTGGACCGTGGGGAGAGCGCTGTGTGTGTGACTTGGGTGTGTGGAGGGTGAGGGTTGTGTTGACCAAGTTGGAGTACATGATAAGCCTAGGGCAAGTCTTGCTATGGGATGCTACCTGGGCACCCCTGGAAATGGATACCTATGGTGGGTAAATGGTATATGAGGTGGACCTAGGTGTGAACCTGTGATGGGTGGAGCCCGGGATGGAGGTGCTATGGTGGCACGGTAAATGGAAACCCTGATGGAGACATTCTGGCTTGGTCATCCCTAAGGACTTACTAGTACTCAGATTCACCGAGAAGCCTTACGTACCACTTGCCCTATATGGTGCGGGACAGCTGGACTACTTGGTAGGATATTGCCACTACTGCTAGGTTGATAGCGGACAGTGTAAGGAGGTACAGGGCGCGGAGGATTCCCCCACACCCTTCCGAGACTTCATGGAGACCTTGTGGACTCAGCTCATGACTCACAGTTTCAGCCACCCTAGACATGACTTGGGGTGAACCAGGGCTGAATGGTAGAGTGGCATTATCCTAGGCTAGCAAGCGGCCGGAATTAGCCTAGTTGACGATGGTCAGCGAGGAAGGCGGATCTTGTGGTTATGTAAAACCTCTGCAGAGTTTATGGTTGATCGATCGATACATGCACCGACTTGTCGGCTATGGACCTTTCCTGGGTTTCGCTTAAACTAGATAGTGAGATGAGTCCTTCTCTTTCTTCCCCCGTGAGAGAGTGTCGGTCGTAGCCAGGGGCTATGGTCCTTGAGACAGTGCTGAGAGGGAGTTGGCATGTCGACTGAGCGATGGTATGGTGATGGTATGGAGAAGGTGGTATGTCAATCCCAGGATCAAAACCTGGCTTAGAAAAGGGAATGGAGTGGAATGTGTGTGGGAATGGTGTTAAAACTTGACAAAATATTATTGTTTACTGATATGCTAATGCATAGGAAACCCCAGCTTTATAGGTTCACTTTGCTTATACCCAATTTGCATCCAATTTCCACAAAGCAATGCTCATAGGGTTGGGAGTGGCCAGTACAAATTGTACTGATAAATTTTGGCACACAGGTTCTGCTGAGGAGTTTAGCTCAGAGGAGTTTGACGGATGAGGGGTTCGTGCCTACGCTCGAGTTTGGCGATCTTCTCTTCAAGCTGTTCTGAATGAATGTTACTTTTGATTCTGCCAATGCGGCGATGTAATAAATTATGTAATTCCGCACTATTTGTACTATGATATTATCGTTGTAAGGATGTGATATTCGACTAGAATTCGAGTAATATGATCTATAACGATCTTATTACACTTCGACGCTGTGGATTTCCCTTCGCGGAAATTGGGGTCGTTTCAGTTGGTATCAGAGCCATACTTGACCTTAGGACGAAACCCGTAGAAATAGACAATAGAATAGGACGTGAACAGCCCTTCTTTCGGTTATATACCGACCCTACATTTACTTTTATGCAAGGCTTATCTATTTATTGACCTGCTAACACCCGTCCCCTTAAAACATGCAGATGGCAACAAACATCGACTGGCCGCCTCTAGGACCACTACCTCTGGACCACACCAAGCTTACCTTTGAGCTAAGTGAGCTCGGGGGTTTTGCATAGACCCTCTGCCGAGTTCTCATCACGTTAGGTGTCCCTAATGAGCTTGTCAAGGTCACCTGCACTAGGAAGCCAGCTAAGGAAGGAGGAATCTAAGGACCGATTGTCACCTCAGTGGAGTTCCCAGCTAGCACTACCTTACCTTCTGTCCCAGCTTTCACTGAGTTGACTATAGAGGACACAGTCGAGGAGGGACTGTGAGCTATCTCACACAAAGCACTTCGCAGAGTGATGAGGGACCACTACGAGCACCTGAAGACGACAGAGTTCCATCTACTTCCCTAGGCCCTCAACCTTAGCCTTACCCCTAGTGAGCAGAGTTTCATAGCAGGCAGAGCTATCCTTGCCGAGGAGGATAGATGCCTTCATGTCTCAGCTATTCACCTACTAGAGCAGGATAGGTACGTGACCTAGCTAGAGCAGAGGAGATGTTAGGACCAGGCCCTCCGGTGGGAGTACCAGGAACAAGACTCACAGGGAGCATAGGAGTGAGCTAGTCTACTAGAGACAGTTGCCAAGCTATAGGACGAGCTCAACCGTCGTGAGGAGGACCATAGAGCCAAGGTCGCTGACTTACAGGACAAAGCAGCCGACCTAGGCAATAGGAATTGCTACCTTTACAGCAAGGTCTTCGAGTTGCAGAGTGAGTTGGATGACAAGAAGGCTGAGTTCAACCGCAGAGGAGACAGAGAGAGATCCAAGGGGATTGATATGCTGAAGATCCAATCTCGGAACAAGACCTTGACTTAGGAGTTAGAGGAGTCTAGGAAGAAGGCCGTTCTCAACTAGGGTCACCTGATCGAGGCACTCAGGCAGACCAAGTACCTATAGGACAAGTGTGAGAGGACATGGTAGGCTTGGTAGAAGTCTGACAGGAAGCGCCTCAGGGAGATGAAGGGTATGTGGGATCAGATACCCAAGGAGATTCGTAGCAAGACGAAGCCTAGGATAGAGGAGTTTGAGTTAGCCCTGACTCACCTCAACCTAGACGCTTGCCCTACCCTACCTGGAGCCAAGCCTACTAAGGAGCTCGCTGAGGCCTTAAAGTACGTGTCTCAACTTCACAAGTCTGACAAGGAGATCGAGATCGAGAACAGTCATATCCCAGCTGCGGTATACGAGATAGAGTAGATGACCCTGCATGGTCATGAGATATGTTAGTAGCTTCCATGAGTTGTACCCCATGATGTACCCCTTATGAGATGTATTATGAGACGCTATGCGTAGTACGATTCTCGCACATCTTCAAGTGTAGCTACTGGAGATGATGCTATGTAATAAAACCCATGTAATGAATGTTTTGGATCTTATTGCATCTTATGGATCTTATTGCTTCTTTGTAATGAGTGTTGGATAGTGTAAATGTTTTTCTTTAAATCGTCAAAAATCATGTAATCATATTGAATTATAAGCACTTTTGGCACAAGCACTAAATTCTCTATGATCCGTGTTGCAGATGCCGAACCGCCGATCTAATCGCCTAATGAATCGAGGACGTGCGCCCACCCCTGAACTAGTTGAACCTAATGGGGGACGTGGTGGCAACAACCGTGGTTGTGGTCATGGCCATGGATGCGAAGGGATACCCTTCCACCTGGAGAATACTCCACCGCCTGAGGAGAACATTCCACCACCACCACACCGAACCTAACAGAAGTGATGGCACAACAGACCCAGCTCCTTGTAGCTCTTGTTGAAGGAGCAAACCATCACTAGGGAGGTCAGCAGTATGACTTCCAAAGGAAGCTAGAAGGATTTCTGAAGCTAAGGCCACCTACCTACGATGGCACCGACCCTGACCCGCTTGTAGCCGATGACTAGCTCAAGGAAATGGAGAAGAAGCTTGACCTCACTAGTTTCACTGATGATGAGTGTGTCGGAGCTGCCACACACTAGCTCACGGGTGTAGCACGCGCCTAGTGGGACAGTTTCAGTGACTCCCATGAGGACCCTGCCCACATCTCATGGGATGAGTTCGCTGAAGCATTCACTAAGTATCACATTCCCAAGGGTATCATGGAGGCCAAAGCCGAGGAGTTCTACAACCTCAAGATGGGAAAGGATAGGGTGACTGAGTACACTACCCGTTTCACCAACCTTCTACGCTATGCACCTTCTTATGTTGTGAACTCTAAGAAGGAGAAGTTGTACTATTACCGCAAGGGACTTAACCCACACATCAAGCTGAAGTTTGGCGGTATTGAGAGCAACACATTGCGTGCTCTGGTGGATCGCTGCATCCAGATTGAGAAGGACCGTGCTGAAGCTGGAGAAGAGTACAGGGATAGGAAACATAAGCCTAAGGAGTCTCTCCATGGTTGTGATTCGCAAGAGGTTCCGCAGGGATGCACCATCTAGGGAACGCTCTCGCCATAACAGGGATGACAACCCTGGATCGAGTAGGGGAAGTGGAGGCTACACTGCCAAATACTCCCACCCTGCTCAGGATTGTTACACCTAGGACCGTTATGCTCGGGACCACAATAGTCAGGACTGTTTCAACCGTCCCCGCACAGTGAATGAACGCCCAGCACAGAACCGCTCCGCACCAAGCACTGGAAACTAGAAGGCACCCGCGTCGACTCCTATAGGCGGTACGCCTTTCACCTGCTTTGCTTGTGGCCAACCGAGTCACAAAGCCGCTGAGTGCCCTTAGAACTCAGCTACACAGAAGTCTCAGTTCAAGGGATCAGCTACTCGTGGATGTCTCAACCATCTGGATGCCGAGGAAGCACAAGCTGCCCCTGACGTTGTATACGGTATGTTTTTAGTTAATGGCAATACTGCATTAGCTCTATTTGACTCTAGAGCAACTTGTTCTTACATATCATCCAAGTTTGCATGAGATCATGACCTATCTATAACCCCACGTGAAGAGCCTATCATCACCAGCTCACCTTTAGGAGACCTAAAGTGCACCCACATCTGTAAGGGAGTGAGTCTTACCATTGAAGGTCTTATCTTTAGAGCCGACCTAACCCTGCTACCTTCCACTAACCTAAATGTCATCTTAGGTATGGATTGGTTAACCATTCACCAAGGTATCATATCATGTTCACCTAAATATGTCTAAGCGGCCCACCCATCAGGCCAAGTCGTTAGATGTGAACCCTAGTCTGGAAAGTCCACCTCTATCCTATGTGCCCTTAAAGCAAGTTCAGAATCACAAAAAGAGGAGAAGACAATTCAAGATGTGCTAGTAGTCAGAGACTATCCCGATGTATTCCCTGAAGAATTACCAGGTATGCCACCAGACCATGATGTAGAGTTCATCATTGATGTTTTGCCAGGAACATGACCCATTGCCAAGAGACCCTATCGCATGTCAGTTGATGAACTGACCGAGCTCAAGAAATAGCTTGATGAGGTCATCTCGAAGGGATATATCAGACCCAGTGCTTCACCCTAGGGATCCCCTATTCTGTTTGTTAAGAAGAAGGATGGCTCGATGAGAATGTGCATTGATTACCGGAACTTGAATGTAGTCACCATCAAGAACAAGTACCCTCTGCCAAGGATTGATGATTTGCTTGATTAGCTTAGAGGTGCCAAGTACTTCTCCAAGATTGATCTCAGATCTGGCTATCATCAGATGAAGATTCAAGAGAATGACATCCCGAAGACAGCTTTTATGACTAGGTATGGTCAGTTTGAGTTCACCGTGGTGTCCTTTGGACTCATGAATGCTCCCGCATACTTCATGAACATGATGAATAAGGTTTTCATGGATAAACTAGATAAGTTTGTGGTGGTATTCATTGATGACATCCTTGTCTATTCATCCACCGCTGAAGAACACAAACATCATCTGAGAACTATACTTGAGAAATTGGCCCAACATCAGCTCTATGCAAAGTTCAGTAAATGTGAGTTTTGGCTGCAGGAAGTTGCCTTCTTAGGCCATGTACTATCAGTTGAGGGTGTCGTAGTTGATCCAGCCAAGATTGAAGTTGTAAAAGAATGGGATCAGCCCTGCAATGTGACAGAAGTCAGAAGTTTCTTGGGATTGCCTGGATATTATCGCCGATTCATTAAGAACTTCTCTAAGATAGCCCGTCCAATGACCAACCTCCTGAAGAAGACTAAGGAGTTTGAATGGACGCCCATGTGTGAGCAAAGCTTCCAGGAACTGAAACTGAAGCTTACCACAACTCTTGTGCTATCATTGCATAATATCAGCAAAGATTTTGTGGTCTATTGTGATGCATCTCGTCAAGGACTCGGTTGTGTGTTGATGCAAGATGGAAGAGTGATAGCTTATGCTTCTCGATAATTGAAAGAACACGAGAACCATTACCCAACCCATGATTTGGAGTTAGCAGCAGTTGTGCATGCCTTGAAGATCTGGAGACACTACTTGATAGGTAACAAGTGTGACATCTACACCGATCACAAGAGCTTAAAGTACTTTTTCACTCAAGAAGATTTGAATATGAGGCAACGCCGATGGCTTGAGTTGATCAAGGACTATGACCTAGAAATTCACTACCATTTGGGAAAAGCTAATGTAGTCGTAGATGCTCTTAGTCGCAAGAGTTACTGTCACACCTTGATCACTAAATCAGTACCACCTGAGCTCAAGGGAGAGATTGATGATTTCCAACTAGAGATACTACCGCATGGCTTGCTGAATGAGCTCCACATACAGTATGATCTCACAGATCGCATCTGTCAAGCTCAGAAAAGTTGTGAAGAGATTGAGTATCTCCATGGTCTAATGAAACTAGGCTACAAGACCAACCACCAAGAAGATGAACAAGGAACCATCTGGTTCAAGAACAGAATCTACGTTCTATCTGACCTAGTACTACGAGGGGAAATTCTGTCGGAAGCTCACGATTCCAAATACTGTATTCACCCTGGAGGGTCAAAGATGTACCAAGGCCTAAAGAAACACTTCTGGTGGAAAGGCATGAAGACAGACATTGCAGGACAGGTGGCATGTTGTGACACCTACAATAGAGTCAAGGATGAACATCAAAGGCCTGCAGGATTGCTAAAACCTCTTGACATACCTGAGTGGAAATGGGAGAACATATCCATGGATTTCATAGTTGGATTGCCTCATTCACAGAAAGGCAATAATTCCATCTGGGTGATTGTTGATCGCTTGACCAAGATTGCTCACTTTGTACCAGTAAAGACCAAGACCAATGCCGAGAAATTAGCGGATCTATATGTTGAGCATATCCTCAGACTACATGGAGCTCCCTCTAGTATTGTATCTGATCGTGGTCCTCAATTTGTGTCCCGATTCTAGGAAGCTCTACACAAGTCTATTGGAACCAAACTTGATTTTAGTACCGCTTACCACCCATAGACAGATGGACAGACAGAATGAGTAAATCAGATCTTAGAAGACATGCTTTGCGCGAGTGTACTAAATTACAGCTCTGATTGGGAGAAATGCCTACCCTATGCAGAGTTCTCTTACAACAACAGCCACCAAGCCAGTATCAAGATGTCGCCATTTGAAGCTCTGTATGGCAGACCTTGTAAGACACCTTTGATGTGGTCCCAACCAGGAGAAAGATCGTTCTTTGACTCCGCCAAGATTCAAGATGCAGAAGAAGGAGTTGCACAAGTGAAGGAGAATTTGAAAATCGCTCAAAGTTGATACAAGAGCTATGCCAACAAAAGGAGAAGAGAACTTGAGTTCAATGTGGGAGACTTCGTCTATCTCAAGGTATCCCTGCTATGTGGAACTGTTAGATTCCATGTGAAAGGAAAGCTTGCCCCAAGATTTGTTGGCCCATACAAGATTTGCAAGAGGATTGGAAAGCTCGCCTACAAACTTGAGCTACCCGAGGAATTGATGGGTGTACACTCTGTATTCCATGTCTCATAGCTATGCAAGTGTTTGAGAGTGCCTGATGAAGTAGTTCCAACTGATACACTTGACATTCAAGACACACTCAAGTATAAAGAACATCCTATCAGAATTCTAGGCAGAGATACCAAAGAGACCCAAAGCAAGACTATCCCTATGTGCAAGATCCAATGGAGCAATCACACAGAAAGAGAAGCAACATGGGAGAAAGAGTCTGACCTCCGGCTATGATATCCTTACCTCTTCGAAGAGTACGTTACGCATTAATCTTGGGGACGAGATTCTGTTAAGGGGGTAGGACTGTAACAACCCAAAAATCCACACACTGAAAATACCAACTACAAAATTTTTCTTAGAACAACCATGTGATGATGAGGGTCATGTATAGTAACCCAACCTAAGAGATGCATTAGGCCTAACCCCAACCCAAGTTAACACATAAGCATGGCATGCCATTAGTTAATTGCGTTTATTTAAATTCTAACAAATAAGTGTTGCATACATTGAATGTGATTTGGATTTCCATTTGAGTTATGATATGCTTAACAACTCCAATAAAGTAGGTGCACCAATTTGGAATTCAAATTCTAGAACCAAATTTGAATTCAAACAAAAGAGATGAAATGAAAAATAGGAAAAGGAAGGGAGGAAGAAGGCCTCGCAAACTGCCTTGGCCTGCTTGGCCCGCGCCAGCCAGCCAGCCCAACCGGCCTACCAATCCTTTTCCATCTTCCCAGCATGCACATAGCCCACGAGCTAGCCCAGCGCGTCGCCCACGCTCACGCACCCATCTGCCTCACTCGCAGCCACTACCCGCTGGACCCTACATGTCAGCCGCACCCCCGTTTATAGTGTCGTCTTCCTCACCCACACCTCAACTGCCTACGCAACTGGCGCTCGACAGCTATGACAGGGGCGGGCCAGGGGGTCACGCCTAGGGCATGACCCTATTCCCTTGCGCCACGCCCATGCAACCCCGCACCACCGTCTGATGCGATGCACACGCCTCCACCGCACGATGCCATCTGCCCTGGGAGGCATGGCACTCGGCTATAAAGCCGGCCCGCACGCCGCTCACACCCAGCGCCCTAGCTTCTCCCTTAGCCTCTGCCACCGCTTGGTGGCCCAGCAGCTGCACCACACCAAGAGTAGAGGGCTGAGAAGGAGATCGTGAGAGGAGGATCGAAGCCCCGCACGCTGTCGAAGTCCCTGGAGCCAAAGGCGATGCCGTCGTCGTCATCACGGTCGCGGGTCGGCACTGCACGGCACTGCTTCTGGAGCTACATGGCCGCAACTCGACACTACACTGCCATCCTTTCTTCCACAGCACCCACAATGAGCCCTAGTTCATTCCCTGCTCGCCACTAGACCTTGCTACTCTGGCCATGGCGCTCCATACCATGAGCACGTAGGCCAAGGCCATCCCTAGCCTCTAGGCACACCAGCACAACACACTCACGTTGACCGTGACCATCCTCAAGCCCTTGGACACTATAGGCCTCTCCAGGTTCCCCGAACGCCATAGCCGAGCACGCATGCCACGCTCACGACGCTGCCATGGTGCAGCCACCACTAGAGCACTAGACCACCTCTGAGCACCAAACCACCGTGCTGAGCACCAGACCACTGGTCCGAGCACCCAACCATAGGTCTGAGCACTAGACACCGTGCCGAGCACCAGACCACCGGTCCAAGCACCCAACCATAGGTCCGAGCACCAGACCACCGTGCCGACCACCAGACCATCGGTCCAAGCACCCAACCACCGGTCCGAGCACCGACCACCATGGCCAGTACTGATCGGAGCGCCTGGTGCCTCCTTGACTCGCCTGTCCCGATCGCTGAAGCCACGGGTAACTCACGCGCACGCCGTGACCACCCCGCTGGAACCCCGTAGTGACCCACACGCCTCGCCATCGTCACCATGTCACCGTGGCTGCCGGGAAGACTCTACCGGCCACCTAGAAACTGGAAGCACTGCCTTGAGCTCTAGACGCTCTCGCCACGTCCACATGAAGCCGTAGAAGCCTCATCTGCCCAGCACAAGCCACTGGAGGGCCTACGTGCGTGGCCTCGCCACCGGCCGCCATGGCCAACGCACTGGAGGACCTCGACCACCACTTAGACCTTAGGATCTTGACTGCCGTGGCTCGGGGAAGCTTTCCCCCTCCCCAATCAGACACCAGCACTGCCAGAGAGGCTCACTAGGCACTCGCCGCCGATGGGAGCACCACTGCGAAAGAAAATAGGGGAACACCCCCCCTCGCCAGCCACCCATGCGTGAGCTCGGTGCACGTGAGCCGAGCCAAGGAGAAGAGACAGTGGACTTGGTCCACCATGCGCCCTGCCATAAGACCATGGACCATGAGCGCTGGTCCACCGTGAGCCACACGGTGTGAGCCGTGCTATGGACGAAGCCCAATAAGAGCCCACGGACATGACGTGGCTGTGCCACAGCATGCCACGTGTTCAGCCCAGCCCAGACCGGCCTGACCCGAAGACCAACCGACCCAGTTCGGACCCAGCTCGTATTGATCATTGACTGGTCAACGCTGACCGTTGACCTGGCCCCACCTGTCAGTGACATGGACACCCTGGACCCACACGTCAGATGCTAACATCATGATGACGTCACATGGGACCCACATGTCAGCAAGCCATGTGGACCAACCACAGCATGACACGTGTCAGCCCAGGATTAATTCAGCCTTTTTCCATTTTCAGAAATGATTTAAACTTTGGAAATTCATAATTAAATCATACGACCTCGGAAAAATATGAAACCAGGACCAAAATTCATCTAAAATCAAGCTCTACGCAATGGACCCATGTTTGAGTGCATTTGGTTCTTTTGAATTTTCATTGCTTCTTTGCGCTATTCTATAGACGTCGCTAACGCGACTATAATGCAGTTGTTTATAGACTCGGAGGAGAACCTGATGGATGAGGACTGTGAGTACCGTGAGGAGAACGGAGACGACTACACTAAAGGTGCCACATCCCACCCAATCTCGTAGCACCTATTATGCATGGCTAACATAGAACTGCTATCGCTTTACTTTACTGCTACAATCATATTATGATAGGACTTGCATGGTAGTATGCTTGCTTGAAAGCCTTTACCTTGGCGCAACCTTACCCCTGCATACCCTGCTATTAGGCTAGACATACGCTTACTGCTATACATTTCATTACTTATACTTCTACTATGCTTATACTACGTGCATGGTGGATACTGGTGTTATTTGGACCATGGGGAGAGTGCTACGTGTGTGACTTGGGTGTGTGGAGGGTGAGGGTTGTGTCGACCAAGTTGGAGTATACAATGAGCCTAGGGCAAGTCTTGCTATGGGATGCTACCTAGGCACCCCTGGAAATGGATACCTGTGGTGGGTAAATGGTATATGAGGTGGACCTGGGTGTGAACCTGTGACGGGTGGAGCCCAGGATGGAGGTGTTGTGGTGGCACGGTAGATGGAGACATTCTGGCTTGGTCATCCCTAAGGACTTACTAGTACTCAGAATCACTGGGAAGCCTTACATACCACTCGCCCTATATGGTGCGGGATGGCTGGACTACTTGGTAGGATATTGCCACTACTGCTAGGTTGATAGCGGATAGTGTAAGGAGGTACGGGGCACAGAGGATTCCCCCACACCCTTCCGAGACTTCATGGAGACCTTGTGGACCCAGCTCATGACTCACAGTTTTGGCCACCCCAGACTTGACTTGGGGTGAACCAGGGCTGAATGGTAGAGTGGCATTATCCTAGGCTAGCAAGCGGCCGGATTCAGCCTAGTTGACGACGGTCAGCGAGGAAGGCGGATCTTGTGGTTATGTAAAACCTCTGCTGAGTGTATGGTTGATCGATCGATACATGCGCTGACTTGTCGGCTATGGACCTTTCCTAGGTTTCGCTTAAACTAGTTAGTGAGATGAGTCCTTCTCTTTCTTCCCCCATGAGAGAGTGTCGGTCGTAGCCAGGGGCTACGGGCCTTGAGACAGTGCCGAGAGGGAGTTGGCATGTCGACTGAGCGATGGTATGGTGATGGAATGGAGAAGGTGGTATGTCGATCCCAGGATCGGAACCTAGCTCGGAAAAGGGAATGGAGTGGACTGTGTGTGGGAATGGTGTTAAAACTTGACAAAATATTATTGTTTACTGATATGCTAATGCATAGGAAACCCCAGCCTTATAGGTTCACTTTGCTTATACCCAACTTGCATCCAATTTCCACAAAGCAATGCTCATAGGGTTGGGAGTGGCCAGTACAAATCGTACTGATAAATTTTGGCACATAGGTTCTGCTGAGGAGTTTAGCTCTGAGGAGTTTGACGGATGAGGGGTTCATGCCTACGCTCGAGTTTGGCGATCTTCTCTTCAAGCTATTCTGAATGAATGTTACTTTTGATTCTGCCAATGCGGCGATGTAATAAATTATGTAATTCCACACTATTTGTACTCTGATATTATCATTGTAAGGATGTGATATTCGACTAGAATTCGGGTAATATGATCTATAACGATCTTATTACACTTTGACGCTGTGGATTTCCCTTCGTGGAAATTGGGGTCATTTTAGTCCTTTATAGCTATGACTTGTTAGTGTAACTAGCTAAGGGTTTCATAGTGAAACCTTGCCACACTTCCTGGGAAGAGGTGTAGTGGGCCTTGCAAACCCTAGCTTTGGGAATCACGGCTCGGTGGGTAAAGATGTACAATTTCTACAGAAATAATTAACCTGTTATAATAGCCTTGCTCATGGATATGAGCGGTCTAGATCCTTCAAGATTAGTGGTTACTGTGGATGGTGGATGGTTGGGAACTGAGATAAACTTGACTATACTTTAATATCACTTGGGAATTGGGATTGTTCACTAAAGTAGTGATACAAGATGCTAAAACTTGATCAACTAAAATTGCGAACTGCAGTCAAACAGTGTCAAGCTTTTTTGAGCCTCATAGATCCCTTTGATATACTTGCTAAGCATGGTGAGCTTACACTTGCTTTACATCCAATGAAAATCCCAGATGGGTACCAGATTGCCAGTCTGAAGAAGTTAGGCTTGTGGTCAACCAGTCAGTCATCCCTACGGATTTGGAGTCTTCGCCTAAAGATCGGAGTTGACTTCCCGCTGTCTATACTCTGAGGTTATATTTCTTTTACTAATATGTTATGTAATAAGTATTGTCTCTTAATATTACCATTATTTGTGGCTATATGTGAGATTTGACTTCCTGGGCTCACATATAGTGTGTATCTAGTTTTGTCTTTAAAACCAGGTGTTACATTGTTCCCATTGGTGTACTAATAACTTTGCTATCACACATGCCAAACTTCTTGATCATGTTCTTGATATACTTGCCTTGACTCACAAATGTACCATTCTTCAATTGCTTGGTTTGAAGACCAAGAAAGTAACTTGACTCTCCAATCATGGACATCTCAAACTCATTAACCATCATCTTTCCAAACTCATCACAAAAATCTTGATTGGTTGATCCAAATATGATGTCATCAACATAGATTTGCAATACAAATAAATCTTTTCCAATCATCTTGATGAAAAGAGTTGTGTCAATCTTGCCCATCATGAACCCTTTACAGAGTAGGAAATCCCTTAATCTCTCATACCATGCTCTAGGTGCTTGCTTCAAGCCATACAATGCCTTCTTCAACTTGTACACATGGTCAAGCTTCTTGTCATCTTCAAAACTAGGAGGTTGCTCAACATATACTTCTTCATTGATGTAACCATTGAGAAATGCACTCTTAACATCCATTTGGTAGAGCTTGATGTTGTGGGTACAAGCATAGGCTAGCAAGATTCTTATTGCTTCCAATCTAGCAACCGGGGCATATGTTTCTCCAAAGTCAAGACCTTCAATCCTGCTTTGTTCCTTACTACTATCCCATCTTGATCTTGCTTGTTTCTAAAGACCCATTTGGTTCCAATCACATTGTATCCCTTTGGTCTTTCTACTAATTCCCACACTTGATTTCTTGTGAAATTATTCAATTCTTCATGCATAACATTCACCCAATCACCATCCTTCAATGTTTTATCTATCTTCTTTGGTTCAATGGATGACACAAATGAGAAATGCTCATAAAATGAAGCCAATCTTGATCTAGTTTGCACACCTCTAGAAATATCACCAATGATAGTGTCCAACGGATGATCCCTTGCAATATTAGTTGGTTGGAGGATTGGAACATGATTGCTTGCACTTGCTTGATCATTGGGTTGAGATGATGAACTAGCCACATGATCTTGTTCATTATCATGAGAGCCACTTGTACTAACTTGATTTGTATCATCTTGCACAATTGAGTTGGAGAGCACTTGCACTTGATCATATTCATCATCATTCACTTGCCTAGGCCTCAATTCACCAACATCCATGTTCTTCATGGCATTTGAAAGTTGAATGCCTCTAACATCTTCCAAGTTCTCATTCTCTACTTGTGAACCCTTGATTTCATTAAATTCAACATCATGAACTTCCTCAAGAGTACCACTATCCAAATGCCAAACTCTATATGCTTTGCTGGTAGTGGAATAACCAAGTAGGAATCCTTCATCACATTTCTTGTCAAACTTACCCAATCTAGTGCCTTTCTTCAAGATATAGCATTTGCAACCAAAGACTTAAAAATATGCAATGTTGGGCTTTCTACCATTCAAGAGCTCATATGGTGTCTTCTCTTTCAATGGGTGACAATAGAGGCGGTTGCTACAATAGCAAGCCGTGTTGATAGCTTCGGCCCAAAAAGATTGACTAACATTATACTCACTAAGCATAGACCTTGCCATATCAATGAGTGTTCTATATTTCCTCTCAACAAGGCCATTTGATTGTGGAGTGTACTTGGCTGAGAATTGATGTCTAATTCCAAATTCATCACAGAACTCATCAATTCTAGTGTTCTTAAACTCACTACCATTGTCACTTCTAACTCTCTTGATGGTTGTTTCAAACTCATTGTGAATGCCCTTGACAAATGATTTGAATGTTGCAAACACATCACTTTGGTCCACTAGAAAGAATACCCATGTGTATCTAGTATAATCGTCCACTATCACAAAGCCATATTTGTTACCACTGATTCTAGTGTACTATGTTGGCCCAAACAAATCCATATGTAATAACTCAAACGCTTTACTAGTGCTCATCATGCTTTTCTTAGGATGGGTGTTTCCAACTTGTTTTCTAGCTTGACAAGAGCTACAAAGCTTATCCTTTTCAAACACAACATCTTTCAAGCCTCTAACCAAGTCATGCTTAACCAATCTATTCAATTGTTTCATTCCAACATGACCAAGTCTTCTATGCCATAACCAACCCATGCTATACTTAGTGAATAAACATGTGGACAATTTAGCTTCACTAGCATTGAAATCAACCAAGCATAGATTCTCATATCTAAAGCCTTTGAAGATCAAGTTAGAGCCATCTACACTTATGATCTCTACATCATCTACCCCAAATATGCATTTGAATCCAAGATCACACAATTGAGCCACAGATAGCAAATTGAAGTTCAAGCTCTCTACTAGCAACACATTGGAAATGCTCATGTCATTGGATATGGCAATCTTACCAAGCCCTTTGACCTTGCCTTTGCCATTGTCACCAAATGTGATACTATCATAACCACCATTGCCATTGGTGTTTATTGAGTTGAACATTCTTGCATCACTGGTCATGTGTTGAGTGCACCCACTATCAAGAACCCAATGCCTTCCTCTGGCTTTGTAATTGACCTACAAAAGAAGATCAATTCTTTTTAGTTACCCAAACTTGCTTGGGTCCTTGAAGGTTAGTTACTAAGCTCTTTGGTACCCAAATGGCTTTCTTCTTTGAGCCCATCCATGGTTTACTAATGAACTTAGCCTTTACACCATTTGCACCCTTGGTAAGCATATAGAAAGAATCAAGCTTAATGGAGGATACATTAGCATTTTTTCTCTTGTTTTTGCATTCATGCTCTTTATGACCAACTTGCTTCCAACTAGTGCAAAACCGACCATTGTTCTTCACAAAACTAGTCTTGTGAGGAGCAAAGGTCACCTTGCCTTTCTTGGGGGTATAGCCCAATCCCTCTTTGTAGAGAGAAGCTCTTTGGCTACCCAAGCACATAAGCAAGCGGTCCTCACCACCATAGGCCTTAGCCAAGGTGTGAGTGAGCTTATTGACCTCCTTCTTGAGGTTCTCATTCTCAACCATCAGTGAGGCATCACAAGTGTGACCATCACTACTAGATGAGGTGGAAGTAGAAGTACTACAAGAAGGGTTAGTGGGAGCAACAATGATAGGTATAGATAATGATTCATCAATTCTATCACAAGTTAAGCCTACATTGCAAGTTTCAACATGCTTCTTTTTATTTTGCTCATCAAGCAAAGAGGAATGAGCTTTTTCAAGCTTCTTGTGAGCCTTACCAAGCTTCTCATGGGCTTCCTCTAGCCTCTCATGAGTTGCTTTAAGCTCATCAAGGCTTGCTAAGATCTTTTACCTCCTTATTCAAGCTCTTGCATTCCCTTCTCTTAATGTTAAAGTGCTCTTTAGCATCTTCTAGCATGTCAAATAATTCATCTTTAGTAGGTTCATCATCATCACTATCACTATCATTTTCATTATCATGTTCATCATCACTTCCATCATCACAAGTTTGTACCTTAGTGGCCTTAGCCATGAAGCATGATGGAGTGTCAAAGAGAGAAGGCTTCTCATTAATGGCAACGCTTGCAAGTGCCTTCTTCTTGGTGGTCTTGTCATCATCACTATCATCATCATCACTTGAGGAAGCATCACTATCCCAAGTGACCACATATGAACCACCCTTCTTCTTCTTGAAGGTCATCTTGTCCTTCTTCTCTCTTTTTTTCTTTTTGTCCTTCTTGTTCTTCTTGTTGTCATCATCATTGTCGCTATTGTATGGACATTGAGCAACAAGATGATCTTTGCTTCCACATTTGAAGCACCTTCTTGATTCTTCCTTGCTCTTGGATGAAGATTTCTTTCTTCTAGCATGGTACCCCTTCTTCATCATGAATTTGCCAAATTTCTTGACAAAGAGATCCATCTTCTCATCATCATCATCATCCCATGAGCCACCATCTTCACTTGATGTATCTTGCTTTGCTTGCCCTTGGATGATGTGGCCTTGAATGCCACACTCTTCTTCTTCTCCTCCTTCTTCTCATCTTTCTTTTCCTTATTTTCTTCCTTCTCACCATCATCTCTATATGTATCATCGGTCATTATATCTCCCAACACTTGGTTTGGTGTCATGGTGTCCAAACCAATCCTCACTAGAATAGTGACCAATGTGCCAAATCTTGAAGGTAAGCATCTCAAGAACTTGTGTGAGAAGTCCTTGTCCTTCACCTGTTCTCCAAGTGCTTTGAGATCATTGACAAGCACTTGAAGCCTATGGAACATCTCTGGCACACTCTTATCCTCCTTCATCTTGAAGCTTGCAAAGTTCTCTTTGAGAATGTATGCCTTTGCACCCTTCACAACTTGAGTGCCCTCAAATGATTCTTCCAACTTCTTCCAAGCCTCATGAGCTATCTCAATATTCTTGATTTGCTCAAAAGTTCTCTCATCAATTGCATCATGAATGGCACTTAGAGCAATGTCATTGTTTTGGAGAAGCACTTCTTCGGCCGCGGTGGGATTCTCTAGATCACCAATCTCAATTTTGGTTTCTACCACATTCCACACTTTTCTATTGATTGACTTGATATGTGTGGTCATCTTTGATTTCCAATATGGATAAATTGTGCCATCAAATTGGGGTGGCTTCTTGGTGTTGTTGATTTGAGCCATTTTTACACCGAAGGTTGTTAAGCCTCAAATCACGATGACCTCAGCTATGATACCACTTGTAAGATCCTAATGGCTAGAGGGGGGTGAATAGCCTATTAAAAATTCTACAACAACACCTAACAATCCGATTAGACAATTATGTGGCGAAGCAAGTGTTGCGCTAGCCTACCAAAAAAAGGCATGCCACCTACCACAATTCTAGTTTATATAGTTTTTATCTACACAATAGCTATGACACTACACTAAGTTAATGTGCTCTCAAAGGCTAACTAAAGAGCCACACTAACCGAACTAACAAGCTCTCACAACTAGCTACACTAAAGAGCTTGAAACTAGTTTGCGGTAAAGTAAAGAGAGTGAGCAATTTGTTTATATCGCCATGTCGAGGAAGGAGTCAATCAATCACAAGAATGAATACCAATGAATACCAATCATCTCAGAATCAAATGATGAACGCAATGATTTTTTACCAAGGTTCACTTGCTTGCCGGCAAGCTACTCCTCGTTGTGGCGATTCACTCACTTGGAGGTTCACGAGCTAATTGGCATCACATGCCAAACCCTCAATAGGGTGCTACATAACCAACACAAGATGAGGATCAGAAAAGCCATGAGCAATCCACTAGAGTATCTTTTGGCTCTCCACCGGGGAAAGGTCAAGAACCCCTCACAATCACCACGATCAGAGCCGGAGATAATCACCAACCTCCGCTCGATGATCCTCGCTACTCCAAGCCATCTAGATGGTGGCAACCACTAAGAGTAACAAGTGAATCCTGTAGTGAAACACGAACACCAAGTGCCTCTAGATGCAAACACTCAAGCAATGCACTTGGATTCTCTCCCAATCTCATAAAGATAATGAATCAATGATGGAGATGAGTGGGAGGGCTTTGGCTAAGTTCACAAGGTTGCTATGTCAATGAAAATGGCCAAGAGGGTGAGCTTGAGCCAGCCATGGGGCTTTAATAGAAGCCCCCATAAAATAGAGTTGTTGTACCCCTTTACTAGGCACAACATGGGGTGACCGGACGCTCCGATCATATCGATTGGATGCTGGACCTCAGCTTTTGGTCATGCGATGCGTGCCATGTGTCCCATCTCTTCAAATGTTGATCGTCTAATCTCAATGGTCAAGTGATGACCGGATGCAGCAGCTCAAAGTGACCGAATGCTGGACCTCAACATCCGATCATTTCCACTAAGCATCCAGCAACAATTTTTCACGACCAGACGCGTCCGATCATGCTCGACCGGACACACCTAGTGACTGGTCACACAGCGACTCACCTATGTGTTACCATGTTAGTAGGACCAGACACACCCTATTAGCGTCTGGTCACTAAGTGACCCAGCATCCGGTTAGAGACCAACGCCAACGTCTTCGCGGCTTCCACTGATCGAACGCGCTGGTCCAACCGAGGCCAGTGCCCAGTCGCTTCTAGTGACCTCCGTCTTTTCTGTATAGGGTGCCGGTGGCACCATTGGACTGTCCGCACTCCGTCGATGAAGTTCCTAACCCTTGCTCAAATGCGCCAACCGCCAAGTGTATCACCTTGTGCACATGTGTTAGCATATTTTCACAAACATTTTCAAGGGTGTTAGCACTCCACTAGATCCTAAATGCATATGCAATGAGTTAGAGCATCTAGTGGCACTTTGATAACTGCATTTTGATATGAGTTCCACCCCTCTTAATAGTATGGCTATCGATCCTAAATGTGATCACACTCACTAAGTGTCACGATCACCAAAACAAAATAGCTCCTACCATTTATACCTTTGCCTTGAGCCTTTTGTTTTTCTCTTTCTTCTTTTCAAGTCCAAGCACTTGATCATCACCATGGCATCACCATCATCATGTCATGATCTTCATTTGCTTCACCACTCAGAATGTGCTACCTATCTTATGATCACTTGATAAACTAGGTTAGCACTTAGGGTTTCATTAATTCACCAAAACTAAACTAGAGCTTTCACGCATTCACCATCACCGTGGATAGCACAACTTTGCCTTGGCTCTAACTCAACCTAGCAGCGCATCGGCATCATAGTGAGCCACTAGTGCCGCCTAAGCACTTAGCCTAACCCCTACTAGGTCCTAGAGACCAGCCCGCCATCACGCCAACGTCCTCTATGCCGCCGAGCTGCCATGGTTGTAGTTGCGCGTGCACCTAACACCATCGGTTCAGCCGATAGCCTTAACGTGTTCGTATGAGCTTGGTGAGCACGTTGGTGACATTCCCGTCGCCAGCGAGCCTACCATTAGTCACCTTCGACTCGCTGGAGCACTATCGGTCCACCATGGTCGTTGGCGTGGTCGCTGTCGTGCCCTAGAGCTTCAACCATCACAGTAGATGGGTGCGCAAGGTTGTCCCGAGTGCGTAGGTGCCCGTGCCGTCACCGGAGAGCTCACCATTGGCGAGCTATGCGACCAACCCACCAGCATACCCACATGTTAGTGACTAGCAGTAGGGCTATGCTGGGTGAGAAAATTTTAAAATGGTTTATTCTTTTTCAAAAATGGATTAAAAGTGCAGTTTCTTGTTTAATTCATAACTAATTATTGGTGCATGCTAAAATTATGAAATTTGTTGTGTAGATTTGTCATGAGATGCTCTACCATTGAAAAATATGAATTGGTCATTTTTAGTAGTTTTGGTATGCTTAAAAGTTACCTCTTTTAATTATAAAATATAACTTGTAAGATTTTTATAAATAAAAATATTAATCCTATTATGCTAAAACATTTTATGTAAATGTTATATGCTAATATCTACATTCACAAAAATCTTGGTATGGTTTTGGTAATGTTAACTTGAGTAATTAATTTAAGTGTGTTTAAATGCCTTTTCTATATTTAATAAATGCGAAAATGATTTATGAAAATGCTTATATAGCGTTGGTGTATTTGGACATTGTTTCTGGACGTTGGAACACCCAAACTGTTGCTATTCCTTGGCAACTTAAAATACTGTCCATAATATGCTTTGAATCAACTTGTTTGTGTATAATAATTAAAATGGTTTATTTAAACATTTAGTTTAGTTATATGAGTTCTTTACAATGTTTATGGTTAGGTAAAATGTTACTCACTTGCTGGACCCTGTTAAAGTTTAATCCTTTCTTAATAACAACTAATTAACTTGTTAGTAAATAAATGAAAATTCTTTTATAATACAAACCGTAGTTCTTTGGTGAAGGAAAGATGTACTCAACTTTCTTAACTTTGTTTAACCTCTATTAATACACTTGTGTGTCTCTCATCATGCATCATGTTATGCATTCCATCGTGTTAAGCAAAGCATCATTTTTTACATGTAGTGCACGAGAGTGAGAAGGTTCGTGTTGATCAAGTTTCGAAGGTCCAACCACCAATGGTGTCGGTGCCAAGTCTAACTCCAACGATCCTCTGTAGAACTATCCTTCTCTGCAATGTAGGCAAGCCTCGAAGCATAAACCCTTCTCTAGTATTTACAAATCTTTAATACACTTTACGTCTTGTGAGATGTGAATTAAGTAATTAGGAGTTGGTCGAATACCATTGAGGCATGGTTACCTTGATATTTAGGTATCCTTAGTTCTCCCCTGCTAGTATGTGTAGGTTGATATCTCTAATGCTTAGTAATGCTTAGACTTCAATAGAAGTCGAATGATGGTTTCATCGTTCACGAGATTTAAGTTTACCTAGTTCTTCTTAGTTCTGCATTTTGGGTCATGAGAATACCATGATAAATGATTATGTTAAATTGAGACTAGGCATCACTTGATGTTATGGAAAGTGTCCTTGGGCATACAAGGTCACCTGGTCATGCTCGTTCTGCCTGTGTCGATTAAGGACCATACCATTGTAGACCTATTGTGAGTCAAGACTTTGCAGTATGGGCCAAATACCCTTGTAAGCATGATACCTTGGCTATTCCATTATGAGAAAGGACAACCACGCACTAGGAGTGGAGAGATGGTGAGAGTAGCATGTACACATCCTGTGAATCCATCATGGATGAACGATGTAGGGAGGTGGAGTACTATGCTCTTGGGTGGCGCATGACCCATTCACGTTTTAGAGGATCTGAGTGAAGGTTGATATATGTAGGTCTAGGACCTACATATGTCATGTGGTAAGGAAACCCAGCTAGACCTAATCGATTCGAATCATCGTGCTCCTCGGTTATGGAGACTCGATTCTTTGCTCTACATCATAGTTAATCAATGGAAACATGGTTACTTATGGTTATGAGAAGACATGAGAGGAGATGTGATGATTAAAGTAGTGATTGATTTAGACTAGGTGCAAACTAGATACTACTGATAAACATTGAAAGTAAGGATCCACTTGTAGTAAGCTTTCCTACAAAAGTTCTTCTTGCTTCCAACTTTCCTTTAAGCCTGCATACCCATGGAGTCTTTTCTTTTTGTTGAGTAAGACTTGTTGAGTACCCTCAAATACTCAGGGTTTGTTAACCCCCTATTCTAGGTTCTAACTTGTGCTGCTAATCAAGATCATGTTGGTGGGCTTGACATGATCTGGCTGTCTTTCCTACCTTAGATGCTTTATCTAAGTTGTTGTTGTTGTTCTACTCACCTTTGGAATTTAAGTTAAGTTTTTTCCTGAACAGGTTCTAAAACTAATGTTATAAGTCTTCCACACTCTGATGTAAGATATCTTTGTACCAAATGTTGTAATGTTGTGGTAACTCCATATTGATCCTATATGAGTTGTAAAATGTGGATGATTCAGGGTTCCTCAAGGACACCCGATAGACTACCGGAATTATCTAACTCTCATATGCAGTAGTCAGAGGTCTTTAGGACAATGACAAGTGTAGGTGGGCCATATAATTTGGGTGGTTCTACCACATGTCTCTTGGGCACTCATCTTCTCATAATGTTCTACTCACTTTGTGAGTAGTTCCATATTAGCTGCAAGCATGTCAAGTTCTTTAATTAAATGCTATTGATGGTAGTTAACACTCATCATAAACCATTAATATAACTTATATAAATGCAAGAATAGGATCACCAACATAGGTATAAGGGTTTCAACTAATAAATTCCACAAGTTTTGGTGAATCTTTATTTGTAGGAGGATTTATTCAAAAAACGATCAAGGTGGATCCAATTGTCAAAGCAAATCACATTTATCCATGACAAAACTAACTTAGGAAGACTCTAAAAGCATCTAGAAGCCCACACACCATGACCCAACCTAGATGGCTACTGGGTGGGGCCAGCCGACCCCACCTATATGCCGGTTGGCCTCCTGGGCCCACATGTCAGCCTCGGTTTCCAATGTCGGTTCTCCACCACCTCCTATGTTCAATCTATGCTATTGCTCAATGTCAGTTTGATTCGAGGGCTCAGATTTGATGTTGCCATGGATTCATGTGCCCATAGGACTCCTAGTTCCCCCTATAAATAGCCCCCATACCTCCTCTCTAGGCATCTAAAAGCTAATCAAGAGCCACCACAATTATCCAAGAAGATCAACCAGAGAGAATAGAATAGATCTCCAATTCCTCAAAGTTTTAGTATAGTCTAGCTAGTAAGATTCAAGTAGAATTGGGCTACTGCTTAGGATTCTGGATTCATCATCTAGAGGCTAGTTTAGCCATTATATCCTTTATATTATTCATGACTTTATTCTTAATGTATATTATGTTTGTATCTATCATGTTCTTAGTTTGCTTTGGTAGTATGCTTGATATAGTCATTGTTATTACTAAGTTTATGCATAGGTTCACAAAGCTCTTAGCCCAATACTTGAGTGGGTTAAGTGATTGACATTGTGTAAGAGTGGTGCTTATACGTTATTTACCTATGGATGCACCCTACATTCTGAATCGTGTGGTTGATCATGATAGTGACAGTCTCGTTGAGTCCTTTGTAGTCCACCTTCTGTTTGTGGGCCAAGTAGGACGCGGTTGTGATGGAAGACAGACTCTGTTCTTGATCTTCCTTAGTAATGTCCCTTATGTGTAGATGAAGAGTTAATTATGCTATAGATGAGAGTATATATACTTCGATGTACATAAGACTTGGTATATAGGAATGACTTAGGAATCTTTCTCTTGTTTTATTACTTATTCTAGCTACACTACATTTATGAGTATCTATTTCTATCTCTAGATTATCATTATTCCTTGCATTTATCATCTATTTATCATTTGGCTTACCCCCTTTTACAGTAAGTGTTTAGATAATGATGTCATCATAAGTATACATATTTAACAATATCTCTAGCCACCGCTCCTCCCTATGGTAAAATATACATAACGATACCTAGAATACTCTCGGGTGAAGTACTACAATGGTATATCTGTGCGCTTATAGAATTCTTCATATAAATATATTCTTTCTAAGTCATAAGTAAATACCAAGTGTACTTATTAGTGTCATTATTTGTAATGATGCAAGGAAGTACCAACAAACATTTCTAGCGCCATTGTCGGGGAGGGCATGGGCTAAAAGAGAATTGATTAAATAATACTTATTGATCATATCATAACTATGCACCACTGCTCTAGTAGGCTTACCCTTGCTTTTAATTATTCATATCTTATACAGGGTACTGCATGATTGGTTTTGATTTACCAACTGCATTCAGAAGCTTAGACTCAAAAGAACAACACAAAGCTCATTAGGCTAAGCTTCTTAATTAGAATCAAACCTATCAAGAGGCTGCTCAACACCAGTTTCTGAAGCCATGGCTGAGAAGACACTGCATGAGTTCTCTGCTCCAAGCACTGAGAACATTCACACTAGACCAACACTCAAAACCAAGAACCTCGAGTTCGAACTCAAGCCAAGCCTCATCAATTTGTTGCAAGGTAGCCCATTCAATGGAAAGGCACACGAAGATGCTAGTGCTCATCTCCAGAATTCCTTAGAGATTAGTAGTAAAGTCAGCATCAAGGATGTTGCTCAAGATATCATACTACTTTGCCTATTTCCATTTTCACTTGTGGGAAAGGTGAAACAGTGGTTCTACGCCAACAAAGATGACATTGACACATCACTACTACACTTGGACCTTTTACAACCACGTCATAACCCCATCGCAATCACATTTTGACTTCGGCAGTGATGGTCATAGCCATCACTGTCAGAATCTAAGACCCACTATGGTGTACACTAAACCACCATCTTGGCTTATGATCTATCCGTGATAAGATCCTTACTTCTGTTGCATTGGAGCATGACCCATCTATGGGTATACACTAACACCATTGCATTGGCAAATGATCCACCTGTGTGGAGGCTATCATCACCATCATGTGGGCACATCAACCACTGGTGTAGTGGTCACCAACACCATCATTTTGTACTTTGACCAGACTGTCTATGGTGTAGCTTCACTTTTGCTTCAATGGCCGAGACGTCTATAGAGGTAAACATCACCATCGCTTCAGCATATGAACCATCAGTACAAAGGTCATGGTCACCATCGCCTTGCACCATGATCCACCTTTGATGATTGTTTAGTCGGTGTTGGGTTACTAAATGATTCGATAGTGATACGCTTTTATTAATGCCGCATAATACGTATAGCGATGGTATTGGACGTTTGCACCACCAACAGTGGTGGTGATAACAAAACAATAAATGACCCTTAATAGCTTACTAAACACAAAGCATATAGATATAATCATTGCATCCATAAACCATGTTCTTACAAAACAATGGATGCTTACCATAATATCTTTCTTAATTGATGTCCTAACACAAGCGGTACATATATTGCAAACTAAAGGTACTGATCTCTACAGACTTATATAACGAAATGACATAGTTGTGCTCCTCCTATGTGGCAGTCCTGCTTGCTAGGCAAAAATAAATATAATTAGTGCATCCATCAAATTGGTAGGCAATGCACCATGGAACCCCTCTTCTTCATCCTAGCCAATGTAGGAAAATTGTTCAAAAACACTTAGACTCCACCTGCACAAAGTAGTACAATTAATAATATTCAACACACCATTCCTTTAGTTATGAAGCCCAAATTGGCCTATATATAGATTCAAAACAACTACCTACCTGAACAAAGGCATGACATAATTACAACAAAATATAGCATATGCACCTTTACTGCTCTGCTAATGACTCTATGAATAAGGGAACATAAGGAAGATAGTGAGATCCGCCGCTCATACATAATAGTTTTCAGGTACTTCTAGGGTAGCCGATGGCCTAGGCAGGGATGACATGAACTTTACTATGGTTCATGTCATATGCAAGCAGTTATTTGTCCTCCCTAACATGAAAAATCAAATTCCATTATAGATGAACTGCAATCACTCTGTAGTTCGCATCACAAACCTCAGTACTAATTTCAATATTCTTCTTTCCATATAGCTCCAGCGTTGTCACCTTATGCTTCAATGTCCATTTACTAGTACCATAGTCTTCAAGGATCCAGATTGAAAGCTCATATCTATTCAAAGTATCAGCAGTACATAAACACAACTGACCCTGAGCTTCATGGACGGAGATTGCATCACCAATTGGTCTATGAATTTTCCTCTAGTCTTTCCCTCCACATCAATAGAAACTATCTAGGTGAACTCTAGCATGTGCATAAAACCATTAACAAACACACCTTTCCCATATGTGGGTACTACAATATCTCACCCTATTCAGATTTTTAAAGATCCATGCTCCAGTTTATGATGAGTAGATGTTGACACCTAAGGAGTCATCATCATTGATCCCATCTTCAAACACATGTAAGTATGAGGAGGCTATTGGATCAAACCCCAAGCGAGCTGAACCACAAGAATGGTTGCTACCTAGCAGTAGCAACCATTTATTAGTCACTGCATTATAGACAACATAGCGAAACCCAGAGTACTAGAAGAGGTGGAGCAATCTAAGATCATGACATCCTGAATGGGAAGGGCAAGAAGGACTAGGAGGGGTATTTCCAGCTGGTGAAGTTGCATTTGCATTTCCAGCTACGGTAGAAGAATCTGGCAAGAATCTGGGGCAGCTCCTTACGGTACTCGGATCGCAAGATGAGGCTATTTCAGGAGCAACAGACACACTTGAAGCTACATAAGGAGCGGTCTATGAGGATGGCCACTTCGTTCCTCTTGTTGGGGGCCCCCTCCATCTTGATGAGGATGTAGTGGAGCGGGGATGGTGATGGAAGCGGCAGCGCTATCACCTGAATCAGAGAAGGAGCGACTAGGGAGATGTCATCACGAGCTCATTAATAATCAGATGGAAGCTTCATTCATCCTCAGATGAGTGGAGGGAATAAAAATACAAGAATAATGTGTAAGGGAAGTGCGAAAGCATTACCATTGCCTTTGTATCTTGTGGCATTCTTGTGTAGGTACACTAACAATGAAACGTGTAGCCCGACTAGCTATGTTATATATGAGAGAACGCATGTATGCCACCATGTATGTTGTTAGAAGTTTAATTTTCCTAAGTTTGTGAGGACATACGAAATGTACATGCATCATGATCAATCATTCATTACGCACTTGAATGGTTCCTCTCCTTAGAAGTCTAATATTCGGTTAAGTAACTCATTTCTATTATAACGTTGTTCTCATGAGAGTTGCACCATTTTGTTGGTACAGATGGTAGCATCAGCTGGGAGTGAGACTTTCCTAGAAATGTTTGGTACCCCTGCCCTACTTTGGAGGGTCATGCATTATGTGGGATATATGAACCGCCTCTCTATTCTTGGAATGAGGTATACATGGAAGGACAGCCATGGTATGAGGTGCAGCTAACCATACCAGCTCATACCCAAGCACCCCTATGGCTGGAGTGGAAGGCAGAATCTGAAAAAAAACTCAGGAAGGTGCCCAGGTAGTTTCTTTTGATGCGCTGAGTTAGATATGTCCACAGCACAGGGATGAGCTTACCAGCAGTGTTGCTGGTACTTTTCCTCGGGTGGATCCATCTATAATAGTTTGGGCATAGCACAACCATAGTGAGTTGATCCGAGACAAGGATGAGTAGGCAGAGAGTTCTAGTCCTGCTATGAGTGAATGTTCATCATGATGAAGATGTTCTATACTCATCAAGACACTAGGGACTTCTGGCAGGAGTCCTATACCACTTGCATGGATAAGCTCATGTGGTCCATAGTTGCACAGCGTATGCTGAGGAAGAGTGTTCACAAGCACAAAAATGTAGCAAGTGAGGCTCAATGAGAAACTGATTAGGCATATGTAGCATTGGGAAATCTCCACACTCAGATGGAGCACATTGATTAGCAGAGAGTTGCTGCCCAGGCAACAAGAGTTGATGATCAGGCAGTGCTAATAGGACTATGGGAGCAGCTAGAGACTGGTCATACTGAGGCACTCATAGCTATGGGCTAGTGGATCCAAGCAAACAACTGTGCAGCCTGGCAGAAGCAGCACGAAACAGAGCCAAAGCCCTAAACGTGTAGCTGGACTATGTTGAGAGGGGATTTGCGCCAGCAGCTTGCATAGACCCAGAACATGGTAGTTGATCTTTAGCATGAGGTGCATTATCTAAACAACCAACTACACCCACTCCTTGATGAGGAAGAAGAAGATCCTAAAATGATGGTCAAAGATGATGGTTGGGAGGAAGAAGAAGTGGATCTAGAGGATGAGGATGATGTTATCTCCGACCTCGATAGCGAGCACGTTGAAGAATAGAACCATTTAGTGACTAGTTTGAAGTGCTAGTTGTATCCCTACTATTTGTGTAATGGATATGTAGTTTGAACTTCAGTAATTGTGACGTAACTTTGCTGTAATATTGGTACTTTGCATGTTAATCCATGATGGGTTGAACTTTAATGAAATTCTAGTTTTGTTTTATTGGTTAAATATGACATGCATGTTAACACGTTGCAAGTACAATAAGTGATCTAATTGGTGATGTTATGTTGCGAGAATGAATTATTATGCCTCTTTTTATTGTATGAATTTAAGATTCTCTCCAGTAATTTCAGTTTGGCATGATTACAAAATTCATTTGCAATCTCCTGATATCAACCAATAATCACTTATTGTTGTAATTTTGTAGGTGACTCACACCCATGCTAGGGCAGGCACTAGCTAGGGTGGCAATGATGGTCATTTACCACCACCACCGTCACCTTCTGCGAATGAGTTCATCGTGCAATTTCTAGGAAATCAGAGAGCTATGGAGGACACACTGTGCCTCATTGCACAAAACACCGCTCATGCCTGTTAGCAACATCAAGGGCCTGAACCGAATCAATATAGCTCATTCAAAGATTTCCAAGACACCTAGCCTCCTATCTTCAAAGAGGTAGAAGAATCGCTCTAGGCAGATGACCTCTAGTCTTTCCCTCCACATCAATAGAAACTATCTAGGTGAACTCTAGCATGTGCATAAAACCATTAACAAACACACCTTTCCCATATGTGGGTACTACAATATCTCACCCTATTCAGATTTTTAAAGATCCATGCTCCAGTTTATGATGAGTAGATGTTGACACCTAAGGAGTCATCATCATTGATCCCATCTTCAAACACATGTAAGTATGAGGAGGCTATTGGATCAAACCCCAAGCGAGCTGAACCACAAGAATGGTTGCTACCTAGCAGTAGCAACCATTTATTAGTCACTGCATTATAGACAACATAGCGAAACCCAGAGTACTAGAAGAGGTGGAGCAATCTAAGATCATGACATCCTGAATGGGAAGGGCAAGAAGGACTAGGAGGGGTATTTCCAGCTGGTGAAGTTGCATTTGCATTTCCAGCTACGGTAGAAGAATCTGGCAAGAATCTGGGGCAGCTCCTTACGGTACTCGGATCGCAAGATGAGGCTATTTCAGGAGCAACAGACACACTTGAAGCTACATAAGGAGCGGTCTATGAGGATGGCCACTTCGTTCCTCTTGTTGGGGGCCCCCTCCATCTTGATGAGGATGTAGTGGAGCGGGGATGGTGATGGAAGCGGCAGCGCTATCACCTGAATCAGAGAAGGAGCGACTAGGGAGATGTCATCACGAGCTCATTAATAATCAGATGGAAGCTTCATTCATCCTCAGATGAGTGGAGGGAATAAAAATACAAGAATAATGTGTAAGGGAAGTGCGAAAGCATTACCATTGCCTTTGTATCTTGTGGCATTCTTGTGTAGGTACACTAACAATGAAACGTGTAGCCCGACTAGCTATGTTATATATGAGAGAACGCATGTATGCCACCATGTATGTTGTTAGAAGTTTAATTTTCCTAAGTTTGTGAGGACATACGAAATGTACATGCATCATGATCAATCATTCATTACGCACTTGAATGGTTCCTCTCCTTAGAAGTCTAATATTCGGTTAAGTAACTCATTTCTATTATAACGTTGTTCTCATGAGAGTTGCACCATTTTGTTGGTACAGATGGTAGCATCAGCTGGGAGTGAGACTTTCCTAGAAATGTTTGGTACCCCTGCCCTACTTTGGAGGGTCATGCATTATGTGGGATATATGAACCGCCTCTCTATTCTTGGAATGAGGTATACATGGAAGGACAGCCATGGTATGAGGTGCAGCTAACCATACCAGCTCATACCCAAGCACCCCTATGGCTGGAGTGGAAGGCAGAATCTGAAAAAAAACTCAGGAAGGTGCCCAGGTAGTTTCTTTTGATGCGCTGAGTTAGATATGTCCACAGCACAGGGATGAGCTTACCAGCAGTGTTGCTGGTACTTTTCCTCGGGTGGATCCATCTATAATAGTTTGGGCATAGCACAACCATAGTGAGTTGATCCGAGACAAGGATGAGTAGGCAGAGAGTTCTAGTCCTGCTATGAGTGAATGTTCATCATGATGAAGATGTTCTATACTCATCAAGACACTAGGGACTTCTGGCAGGAGTCCTATACCACTTGCATGGATAAGCTCATGTGGTCCATAGTTGCACAGCGTATGCTGAGGAAGAGTGTTCACAAGCACAAAAATGTAGCAAGTGAGGCTCAATGAGAAACTGATTAGGCATATGTAGCATTGGGAAATCTCCACACTCAGATGGAGCACATTGATTAGCAGAGAGTTGCTGCCCAGGCAACAAGAGTTGATGATCAGGCAGTGCTAATAGGACTATGGGAGCAGCTAGAGACTGGTCATACTGAGGCACTCATAGCTATGGGCTAGTGGATCCAAGCAAACAACTGTGCAGCCTGGCAGAAGCAGCACGAAACAGAGCCAAAGCCCTAAACGTGTAGCTGGACTATGTTGAGAGGGGATTTGCGCCAGCAGCTTGCATAGACCCAGAACATGGTAGTTGATCTTTAGCATGAGGTGCATTATCTAAACAACCAACTACACCCACTCCTTGATGAGGAAGAAGAAGATCCTAAAATGATGGTCAAAGATGATGGTTGGGAGGAAGAAGAAGTGGATCTAGAGGATGAGGATGATGTTATCTCCGACCTCGATAGCGAGCACGTTGAAGAATAGAACCATTTAGTGACTAGTTTGAAGTGCTAGTTGTATCCCTACTATTTGTGTAATGGATATGTAGTTTGAACTTCAGTAATTGTGACGTAACTTTGCTGTAATATTGGTACTTTGCATGTTAATCCATGATGGGTTGAACTTTAATGAAATTCTAGTTTTGTTTTATTGGTTAAATATGACATGCATGTTAACACGTTGCAAGTACAATAAGTGATCTAATTGGTGATGTTATGTTGCGAGAATGAATTATTATGCCTCTTTTTATTGTATGAATTTAAGATTCTCTCCAGTAATTTCAGTTTGGCATGATTACAAAATTCATTTGCAATCTCCTGATATCAACCAATAATCACTTATTGTTGTAATTTTGTAGGTGACTCACACCCATGCTAGGGCAGGCACTAGCTAGGGTGGCAATGATGGTCATTTACCACCACCACCGTCACCTTCTGCGAATGAGTTCATCGTGCAATTTCTAGGAAATCAGAGAGCTATGGAGGACACACTGTGCCTCATTGCACAAAACACCGCTCATGCCTGTTAGCAACATCAAGGGCCTGAACCGAATCAATATAGCTCATTCAAAGATTTCCAAGACACCTAGCCTCCTATCTTCAAAGAGGTAGAAGAATCGCTCTAGGCAGATGAGTGGCTTTACATGATAGAGCAGAAGTTCCATCTGTTGAGGGTAATGGTGCATCTGAAGGCTAAATATGCATCCCATCAACTATAGGGACCAGCAGGGATATGGTGGACCCATTTCCTATCTTCTCTACATGTAAACACATAGGTCACATGAGATCAATTCAAGCTAGCCTTTAGGGGACATCACATTCCCTTAGGGCTGATGTGCATGAAAGCAGCTAAGTTCATGAGGCTTACTCAAGGGAACAAGACCCTTATCGAATACATGCATGCCTTCAACAAATTTTCTAGATAAGCCCTAGAGTTTGTCAACACAGAGGAAAAGAAGATAAATAGCTTCAAGAGAGGCCTTGGCACCAAACTAATGAAGACCATGTGCCACTTATAATGAGTTTGTTAGCGATGCCTTAACCCAGGAGAATTAGAACAACTTGCATGCAGCAGCAAAGGGCCACAAAAGAGCAACTGAGGTAGGTGCCTCATGTTCATCTCAGGCTAGAGCTCTAATGGCAGCCAGGCCACAGTTCCATCGACCAGCGCCTAAGTATAGGCCTCCTCAACCAAAAGCTTAGGCTAATCGCCCCTAGAAGACATTTCGTAGGGCATTCACCATTGCCATACCTAAGGGCAGTGCTGGCTAGGGAAGCTCAGCAGGACAAAGGAACAACCAGCCATGCTTCAACTACAATCAGTTGGGTCATTGGGCCAAGGAGTGCCCTTGTCCCAAGAAGGGTGGTAATCAAAAATAGGGTAATCAGAAGCAGGTCAATCATAAGGCACATCCTAGATATGTGCACTACACCACAGTGGAAGAAATTCCTATAGGGGAAGTTGTTACCACCGATATGTTTCTTGTTAACAAATATCCCCCTATTGTTTTATTTGATTATGGAGCTTCTCATTCATTTATGAGCCAAACATTTGCATCTAAGCATGATCAGAAGATAATTGTGGTAGATAAGGGTGGTTATAGTATTAGTTCAGCTAGGGCTACTATTTCTACAAATCAAATAGTCAGAGATGTGTTCATCTCCACACAAGAGAGGGAGTACACTATGGATCTGATAGTATTGCCAGGATTATCCATAGATGTGATGTTGGGCATGAAATGGATGAGTGGACATGGGGTTCTCATCAACACGTCCACTAGAACCATTATGTTGAGGGAACCTAAGGGGGAGGGTGTTTTTCTAGTGCCACTTCCTAGAAGTTTTGATCTTCAAAACTTGTCTTGTGCTATCCAAGCCACTACTATCTATGCTATTCTAGTAGTTTGTGAATTTCTGGATGTGTTCCGAGGGGAGTTGCTTGGTTTATTGCCTGATTGGGATGTGGAATTTAAGATCGAGTTAGTGCTAGGTACAGCACCCATCTCAAGAAGACCCTATAGGATGCCACCAAATGAGTTAGCCGAACTTAAAATCTAGTTACAAGAACTTTTGGACAAAGGTCTCATTCAACCTAGTTCATCTCCATGGGGATGTCCAGCTTTATTTGTAAAGAAGAAGGACAAATCCTTTAGAATGTGTGTGGATTATAGGCCATTTAATGTTGTGGCCATTAAGAACAAGTATCCTTTACCTCGTATCGATATTTTGTTTGATCAACTAGCAAAAGCAAAGGTATTCTCTAAGATTGACTTGAGGTCCGGTTATCATTAGATTAAGATCAGGCCAGAGGATGTACCTAAAACAACTTTCTCCACTAGGTATGGCCTGTATGAGTATTTGGTCAAGTCTTTTGGACTAACAAATGCTCCTACCTACTTCATGTATTTGATGAATTTTGTATTCATGCCAAAGCTCAACAAGTTCATGGTTGTATTTATCAATGATATCTTGATTTACTTGGAGAATGAGGCAGATCATGCAGAGCATCTGAGAGTTGTTTTGTCCAGATTGAGGAAGCATAAATTATATGCCAAATTTAGCAAATGTGAATTCTAGCTGAAGAAAGTACCTTTCTTGTGTCATATCTTATCTGAAGATGGAATTTCTATAGACCCATCTAAAGTATAAGAGGTCATGGATTAGAAGGCCCCAACTTTGGTTCATGAAGTTCAGAGTTTTCTAGGGTTAGTAGGCTACTATTGTCGTTTCATTCTTGATTTTCCAAGATAGCTAAGCCCATGACCAGACTACTCCAGAAGGATGAGAAGTTTAATTGGATGCTAGAGTGTGAAGCTGCTTTTCACACCTTATGGACCTTATTAACTATAGCTCCTGTTTTAGCACAACCCGACATTCAGAAGCCTTTCGATGTGTTTTGTGATACATCGGGTACAGGTTTGGCATGTGTGCTCATCCTAGAAGGAAGAGTTATTGCCTACGCTTCCCGATAATTGCGAAAGCATAAAGTCAACTATCCTACACATGATTTGGAACTTGCCATAGTTGTCCACACTTTGAAGATATGGAGACATTACTTGCTAGGAAACGTATGTCACATATACACTGATCACAAAAGTCTCAAGTATATCTTCACTCAACCTAAGCTAAACATGAGACAATGTAGGTGGTTGGAGCTGATCAAGGACTATAATTTGGAAGTGCACTACCATCTAGGAAAAGCCAATATTGTCATAGAACTGACCAATTTATAAGAGCACAAGTACAAAAACAATCGCCGAAATGATCAAATTCTCGAACTTGAGCCCATATAAACCTGGTAGTCAACTAAAATCTCAAAGGATTTCAAACCAACTTGCATACAACCAAGATCACAGTAATTCAACATAACATATCATACGTTACAACATTTCGCAAACGTTTGCAAATAGATTACATCATCACAAAGTCATCGTTATTACAAAACAAGTCTTGTAAAGTACGCGGAAGCAAATAGTTTAACTTACACACCCGAGTTCAAATACAAATACAGGTTCGCTGATCACAACCCGCAAAAGCATTCAGATAAGAGAAACAGAGATCATGCCCATGATCTAGTCTTCATCACCCGTCGGATGGAGACAATACTTATAGAATCCCTGATATAGGAGGTCATCTGCAACAAGAGGGAATAAACCCTGAGTACGAGAATGTACTCAGCTAGACTTACCCATCGAAAACCAAAACAAATGACACCAAGGATTATGCATAGCTTAATTTAGTGTATCTGGTTGACACTTTCTTTTTGTGGAAAAGCATAAGTAATAATGATCAACTCTTAACCTAAACTAGTAGTGACTTTTATCCATTAACCTGTCATCAATATTAGCACATGTACTAATCAATCATTTGATTAAGATTGAAACATTAATAACCATATCAGGTATAAATCGTGGCAGCTTATCATCGTCATCCATTTAACCATATCATTAAATTAATTGAATCTACGTTGCCGCTGCTCAATCAAGTTCTCACTATCCAGGAGAGACGGTGATTCGAATCGATTCCTATCTAGCTGGAGGGTTATTCCTAACACAAACCCTGCTTCCCCCATCAGGGTCGCAAACAAGTCACCTTTGGTACAACTCAGGAGAAAAATAAAAGAAAAGACGTGGGTCCGGGCCGCCCTGCATTCTTAGAGAACCACTCTGCCAGGAAGTGCAGGATTTTAAGCACCTGACTCCCCTTGGACTTATGCCAATGGTTCTCCGCACATCCTTACTACCTCCAAAATGCATCCAACCCCCACGGATCTCGGCCTGAGTTGAGCTACTTGGCTTCGTGGTTGGAACGACTTATCTGGCTAGCTAAGTGTTAGGCTGTGTTCAACATGACATAAGGACGTATAGCGTATCGGACCTTAAACGACGCAGATGGAGTCACTATGTTCAAATCTACACAAGACTTCGCCCGATCTTAATTCATTATTCACATGGTTCTTTTCCACGATAGCAAATATAGCCAACCATGATCCACCTCATCCTAAAGCTCGTAGGTGATAGGAAATCACCTGACTTCTACCGCACTAAGCATGACTAAGCATTTAACACGTTCCTGAACCTAAATAGGATTCTAGTGCGATATCTGGACAAGGATGGATATATAATGCAACAATTGGTTCCAACCAATTCCTATACTTAATGCGTCATCAACAAATAAAAGGTACTCAATATATTTGTAAAAACATGGGAGGCTTAATATGCTCCGGAGCTTGCCTTTCAGGAAAGAGGAAGGCTGGTGGTCAGGGCACTCGGGCAACTCCTCCGCGGCGGCTGCTTCGTCGGCTTCCTGCACCTCAGGCTCCTCCTCCTAGTTGACTCCCTCGAACTCCAGCAACGTCACTCCCTCCGGCACACCTATTGCATGAATGCACAAGATAAATATCATGGATGCACATGAACGAAGTCAGGGATGCTCAGGGAATGCACATGTTCGCTGTAGTCTGCATATTCCACTTAAGCTCTATTCAAATCACTTTACTTACCAAGTTTATACAACCTAATGTATAATTGCTCATCTTTAGTTAATGACCTAGCACCTGCACCTAAGCATGTTCTCAAGTTAGGCTAGCCCTTAAACAATCAACGAGGGTGTGGCACGAAGCATACACTCAAGCATTTATATTTCAGCAAAATAGAGACTATATAGTGGTACAGTAAATTGACCATAACTGGAGATTTATAAATCGAAATGACATGCAACATGACAATTTGGAAAGCTTATGAAATTGTCTACAATTCATTTTCAGACCTCTAAGCATGATTCCAACCTTTACTAGGTCGAATTCTTTAATCCACAGAACTCTATCCTCACAAGACAGAGAGTAGGCAAAACAGGAACATAACTTTAAACAGCTGTAGTTCTTAAACTACTAGGCCAAATGCCATCAAATTTTGACAGAAGCTAGATACATAAATTATCTACAACTTTTGTATTCATCACATTCGCAGCAAACCAAAATATCATGGGGAACTTTATAAAGTCCCCAGATCTGTCCAGAGGGACATAATGCCAACAAATAATTATTAACTTATGATGTAACCACATAATTGGACCAAACTAACTTTACTCACATATTACACATATCACAAGAACACCAGAAAGTAGGGTGTTCATCACCAAAACATTTCTTTTAATACCTTCCTTAATTTATTTAATTAATTAGAGGAAATGGTAAACATATATGAAAACTACACCATTAAATCTACAAAAATTACAGTAGATACTACATGCTCTAAGTAGACCAATATAAAAATTTCACACCATTTGAGCAAGTATAACAGCCTACACAAAAATAATAAGACATAATGGCTTAAAATGACATAATTAGGAAACCTTAGTGAAAAGTGTCAAGCAACAGATTTCATATTTTCCTAACATCCTTAAGGTAGTAGGATAGCCCCCACAAAATTTTAGGGTCATAGGATTCCTAGACAATTTACAAAAATTCACACAAGTATCAATCAATGATAAAAGGAAAATCTATAACTCAAAAACCATATATGCAATAACTCTCAAATTTTAACCAGAGCTTCTACTAAGCAAGGCTAGCTTACCCACAAAATTTCATAATTTTTGGATCACAGAAACTCAAGATATAATTTAAACAAATTTGCATGCATTTTAAAACACATTTCAAGTTCCTATTTAATTTATCCAAAATTTCTACATATTGTGCTCATGTCATATTTTTCTTAAAGACTAGACTTCCCTGTGAGTCTAACAAAATTTGAATCACACCATTTGGATCTACACATTTGGAGTTACAAAATTCACAAAACATCATAGGAATCTGTAAATTTAAACTATCCTACAACTGAACTGTCACTGATGCGTGGGACCCGTGTGTCAGCCGACCCCACTCGTCAGCGACACAGAACAGGGGAGACGGCGTGCGATGGCGCGGCGGTGGTCTAGCTTGCCGATGGCGAGGACTCCGGCGACACCAAGGACACCTACGTGCTCTACGTGATGAGGTGAATCGATTGGTGCTACTGGCAAGGTCTATGGTTCAACGAAGGTGGCTCGTCGCCGGTGATGGCGGCACGACAGAGCTCCGGCGTGAGGTGCCAACGATGGTGAGCCTCAGCTGCCTCATCCGAGCTCAGTATGAGCTCCACGAGGTCACTATGGTGCTACCCAAGTAGAGAGAGGAGGATGAGGAGGTCACGTGGTGGTTGGCCACGGCGAGCTCCGCTCCAGCGAGGCGCGGCCATGGATACGGCGATGGAAAAACGGCCACAGGCCCTCACCTAAGGCATGGATGGCTTGGCTAAGCGGTCGATGAGGTAGAGGAGGACATGGCAGAGCTATGGTCGAGCTGTGGTTCACGTTTTTGCGGCGGCGAGCAAGCTAGGCGATAGCGGAGCTGCTCGGTAATGGCGGAGCTGACGCTGCTCGGTTGCTGCGCGCGGTAGAGGCGAAGGAAGTGAAAAATTAGACTGTGAGCCGATCGGGTAGGCGCGTGGGAGGTTCAAGTCATGGCTGCGATGCCAGGATGGCCACGGTGCATGGCTGCACAGTTAGGCAGCCAGCGACAGGTGTCACCCACGCGTCGATTGTTTTCTAAAAACGGTCAGGCACTGTAGCGTCGATTCAGCGAAATCGATCAGCCTGACATGTTCGATCTCCTAAACCGGGAAGAATCAGTGCAAACATTATACATGAAAGTTGTAGACCTATGATAGGGCTACAACAATGCTTTAGAAATCAATAGCTAATTCTCAAAGGATCACGAGTTATATCAAGCCAAAGTTGAGTTCAAACAAATTGAAATTGCAACTAAGACGTAGAAATATTTTCAAGTGTTGAATCAGCCTTCAATACTGACTTGTGGGTCCTTTTTGAACATGTTGTGCACATTTTCATGACTTGGCTTCTAAACAAAGTTTGTTCCTTATAAAATTTGCTACAACTTTGCTTTAGGTTGCTCAGACATGCAAACACTCTAAGCTACACTTTTTAAACAGTCAAACAAAAGGGTTCAGGAGTCAAAACAAGTCAAACGCCTATTTGAATTCATAATTAGGTAATGTGATCAATATGAACAATGTTCCAAATGACATTCTAGGTGTAACTAAGTTACTTAAGAGAATTATTAGCCACACCACACATTGGTCACACAAGAATCAAGCATTGTATGTACTTAAACAATGAAAAACACATGAAATGTTACATTTGTTTCATAGTCATGTTTCACATGTTTCATGATCTTGTTGCATGGTACTAACTAGCTTTGTTTCACTAAAGTGATTTACACATGTTGCACTTAAGTGTTGCACAATATTCATTTCATAAAAGAAACAACACACATGAAATATGCAACATGTTGCAATGTTTCGAAATCATGTTTCATGTGATATAAGCTCATGAATGGATGAACGATGCTCATGTTCATGAAATGCAAGTGCAAATGTGGAAGCCAAACACTTGGGGTGTTACAAATATTGTAGCCGATGTGCTTAGTCAGAAATCTCACTGTAACACCTTAGGAGCCTTGTTGGAAGGTGGATTTAATTTTTTGCATCCTGTTGTGCTACACAATATCACTGTAAGTTGTTCACTTTAGAGCAAAATCATTGAACTACAAAAGATAGATGTAGGTGTGTTCCACATCAAGCAAAAGATGAGAGAACAGGAAACCAAGCATTTTAAATTGGATGAAAGAGATGTGCTATGGTTTGAGGACCGACTAGTAGTACCAAAAGACCGAGAGCTTAGAAATCAAATTTTAGATGAAGCTCATTCGTCCAAGTTGTCTATCCATCCAGGCAGTAGCAAAATGTATCAAGATTGGAAAACCCATTTTTGGTGGACCAAGATGAAGAAAGAGATCGCCACCTAAGTCACTAGGTGTGATAATTGCAGTAAAGTTAAGGCCATTCATTTGAAATCTGTTGGATTACTTTAGTCGTTGCCTATTCTAGGCTAGAAATGGGAGGAAATAAGTATGAACTTTATTAAAGGCCTCCCTCAGACACAATAAGGTCACGATTCCATATGGGTCATTGTAAATCGCCTCACCAAGTCAGCATATTTTGTACTGGTTCACACAACGTATTATGCTGGGAAGCACGCTGAGCTGTATGTTTCTCAAATCATGAGTCTACATGACCATAATCTTAGATTAGGGACCATAGTTTATAGCTCGCTTCTAGGAACACTTGCACCAGGCCTTGGGAACTAAACTAATCAGAAGTTTAACATATCATCCGCAAACTTAGGGACAGACCGAGCGAGTGAACTAGATCTTAGAAGATATGTTGAGAGCTTGTGTTATATCCTCTAAGGGTTCATGGGAATAATGGCTACCTTTAGCCAAGTTTTCCTATAACAATAGTTATCAAGAGAACATCAAGATGACTCCTTTTGAAGCCTTGTACAGTAAAAAATGTAGAACTCCCTTGAATTGGATTGACCCCAAAGAAAGAAGATATTATGGCATTGACTTTGTCACCAAAGCTAAAGAGCAAGTACACATTATCAAACAACATATGAAAGCAGCTTAGTCCAAACAAAAGAGTTATGCTAATAAAAGAAGAAGACCACTAACCTTCAAAGTGGGAGACTACGTGTACCTAAAAGTTTTGTCCATGAGGGGAGTGTAGAGATTCAGAGTGAAAAGGAAGCTTGTGCCTAGATATGTAGGGCCATAATAGATTATTGAATGGAAGGGAAATATCGTCTACAAGTTACAACTTCCTCTAGAGATGAGTACCATATTCAATGTCTTCCATGTTTCTCAGTTGAAAAGATGTCTTCGCATACCTGAGGAAGCCATTGCACCCACCAACATTAAGCTCCAATCAAATTTGACTTATGAAGAGAAACCAATCCGAGTGCTAGAAGAAATAGAAAGAGTAACTTAGAGCAAGGTCATTAAGTTCTACAAGGTGGTGTGGAATAACCACAGTGAACAAGATGCCACATGGGAACTGGAGGATTATTTGTGTGAGGTTTATCCTGCTTTTTATGAAGAATGGTAGGTCTTGCAAATCTTGGGAAAAGATTTCTATAAGGGGGAGGGGCTGTAACACCCTAGTGTTTAGCATTGCATTAGCACTTGCATTTCATGAGCATGAGCATAGGAAGTTTCATTTTGATCACTTTCTTCTTATCACATGTAGTGTTAATTATATATGCATATGCTTGTAATCATGTGTGACCAATATATGAGATGGTTGTGATGACACCAAAATACCTTAGACACATCTAGAATTATATTTGGAACAACATTTGTATTCATGACTTAAGCCAATTTTGCTTCCAAGTGTTGGTTTACTTTGAAATGCCATTTTCATGATGCTAGTTTGATCAAAGTAGAACTTTGGCTTAGATTGTTTACATGGCTATGTGACCTAAATAAAAGTTGTAGTTCTTGTCATGGGCAATAGACTTTATTTAAGGGTCATGACCTAATTTAGTGCCTAACTTAGCCAAAAAGACTAACAAGTTTCAACATATTGTTGTTTATAACTTAGAAAATTTTGCTAAGTCCTAAACTATTTTATAGTTTCAAGTAGCACACTTTGGAGCAATATTGTTTGAAAACTAGTTCGAATTACACCATGATCATTAAAGCAAAGTTGTAGTACTCACATAGCTCTATAATTTCTATTAAAGAAGTTTTTGCTAAATCACCATGGATTAGGAGATTTAGGAGCTCAAAATAGCACTGTCAGACGGACTAAATTGACACTTAGCCAATTTGAATTAGCCGACATCATGGCCGACCATGTCAGGCTGCATCCGCCACATGGTGGTCGTCCACCAGTAATGGCCCCACCAGTCAGGCTAGCATGGGTAGATAAGGGCGCCACTCTCGCCCGCTCACTCTCATGCTCTCACTCCCTCACTCACCTAACTCTATGCTCTCTCACCCTCGCCGTGCCCAAGCAAAGCCGCCACACGCCAGGCCATTACTGCCGCACCTCCACCGACCTTACTCACTGCCACCACCACATTGCTGTTTGTCTTATCTTGCCCATGTCTTGGCCATCACCTCCTCCACCTCGTCGACCACCCATTGCCTTAATCCAAGCCAAGGTAAATGCCTAATGGCGAGTTTGTTGTAGCCACGCCCTTGCTGGAGCAGCTCTGAGCTTGTGCTCACTATGGCCATACTCCACTGAGTCATCTTGCTCATGCTTTTCTTTTGTTAGGGTTAGCCTAGGGTCATGTCTAGCTCACTCCGCTAGCCATCCAACCAATGCCGGCACACCGGCACCGGAATGTGGCTGCTCATCATCGTGCTCCCGCCACCACCATGCCACCATCACCCTCACCTAACCCTAGGTCTTCACTAGGTAGCCCTAAAGCTGCAGCAGTGCTTGCCTTGGCTTGTCGTCACCAAAGACGATGAGCCCACTGAAGCAGAGCGCCACCGCCTACCATGGCTATTGTCGAGCTAGCTCTAATGAGCCTCTGAGCCAACCAAGGGCACTCATAGATGCGGAATGGGTTGGGGAACATGTCGGGGGTGACGCTACCACCGGCGACCTCGCTGTCGGCCAGCTTTTCACCGATCAACCGCCGTCTCTGCCTTGGTCTCACTAGTGCATGGGGCTGGGTTGACCTGCGGGCCCCCGTAGTCAGCCACCATGGGTATAGTAGACCAGGTGTACATATCATTTAGGGTTTAGTTGGTTTTTTAATTAATTTAATAGTTTTGAATCTAAATTCAAAAATTCGTATCTGTAGCTAGGAGTATCCAAATGTGGTGAACCAAATTTGGATAGATTCATATTGAAGTGTACTATTGATAAAAATATGAAATCTACTACTTTGGTTATTTTTCTGGGAGAATTAAATTGAGCAACATAAGTGCTTTTAAAGTAGTTTATATCTTGTAAAATGCATAACGTAAGCTAGGAAAGTGATAAAATTGTAATTCCAATTTTGTTGGTCTTGTGTTGACATGCTCTAGCTAGCAAAAATATTAAATCTATAGTAAACATAATTGTAATATGGTCTTCCTATTTAATCTTAATTAATTGCTAGATTCGAGTGAAATTAATTTGGGTAAAAATACATAACATGTGATCATACAAATTTTTACACAGTATTCTCATGCTCGGAGAAAAGTATGAAAAATATTAAATTTGTTGCTTAACACTTTTCACTATTCTAAACTATTTTTGCTAAAATAAGCATATGTAACTTGTCATTTTTGTAGAGGTAGCTATACTCATACAAATGGCATGAAATTTATACAGTAGACTACTAGGGTCATGGGTAGCCTATTGTAATTTTCTTGGAATTTATTGAGCAACATAAATATTTACTCTATAAATCACCTTATTATCTAAGGAAATTAATTAATGAATATAAATTATTTAGTTAGGCTTAACCATGATGTTTTATGTGGTTTTTGTGATGCATATAATCTATTGATACTATTAGTGAGGCTTAGAAGTATTTGTTTATAGGCAACTGGTTAATTATTGCTTTATAATTCAACTAGAAGGCTACATGTGTAGTTTATGTTGTTGTGATGATTTCATGATGATAAAGATCTTTTCTCTAAAGATGGTTAATGACAAAGTTGTATATAACTTATTTTCTACCTTGTGATAAATTTTCATAGTCACAGGCCTTACGGTTTGAGAATTATGGTGGTCGGAATTCTGCTGTCAAAAATACTTGATCTCTAGACAGATCTAAAAGATTGAATTATTTGACCTTGATAGCTGCTGAATCACATTAAGATAATTAAAAGAAAGTTGTAGGCAATTTATTTGGTGGACAGAAAGACATGTTTTTGCATAACTCTCAGTGTAAGAGTTAGCAGTTTATTTGTGGGTGTACGTGAATCTTGATCATGGGTGCATGATAGGAATCTCTACAAGGGTCACAAACAATTTGACAAAGCTCAATGCAATAACAAGTAGCATATGACTAAGGTTTTGCATGTGTATCATGTCATATGGCCTTGGTAGGTATTCAATAATCATTGAGGAACTTTTGAGTTTTAGCATTTTTGAAATTAAAAACTCCGGATGTCTAGTCTCTCTTAGAATAAAGTTATAGCAAATTCTATTTGTACCAAACCATAACTGGCAACAACTTAGAAAGGAGCATGCATGTGAAACCCACAAGTTTTCATGTTTTTAGGATGAGAATTTTTTTGCCAAAAACTTAAATCTTGGGGAATACTAAGTTAGAGCCTAGGCACAGATGAATTATAGATAGAGCAACTATTTATCATTTCAACTTATTAGAAACTAAACATTCTTAAAACACATATGAGAGTAGAATTCATATTTTTGTTTTTTTATCATATTTTATTTTTTTGGTATTTTTTATTTTCTTTTGATTTTTTAAATGCTAATAATTAAATAAATGCAGAAAATAAATGCAAAAATTTAAAAATGCAAAAAGATAAAATATACAAGTTACCTCTACGGGGGTCCTCCCCCAAGCTACCTCAAGGCCGGGTGATGACTCTAAGGTAAATTATTGTTTGTTTTATTATATTTTTTCTTAATAGGTTCATCCTAATGTTTATACTCAGTAGCTTTGGTTCAATGATCAAATTAGTCATTTGATCAAGGTAGGCTAATTAACCTAAGCACCATGCTTAATTTAAAAAGCCTATGGAAATATGATCGATGAAAAACCATATTCCAAACCAAAGCATACTTGTATAGAACATGGAGGGAAAACAAGATTTATTAAAGTGAAGATATATGAAAAGTGAGCTAACTATATGTTATTATATATATAGCATAATTAATGCATACTCTATAGTTTTATTATATAGGGTTTCTAAGAAATTATAATTGTAAAGGACAACAACCGATTTACCTTCAGCAAAGGCTCACTATCTTAAGTCCAATGAGTAGGACTCTCCTCCTTTCACTTTTTGCTTGATGAGGGTACATTCGTGCCAGGAGAAGTGGATGTGGATGACTATACTTTCTTTGGTATACACACCATTTTGTTTCATTTGGGTGGTGTGGTGGTGGACTTTGGAGCTTCCTCTGTTTGTTCCCATATCATTTTCTTCTTTGGTGGTGTGGGAACAACCTTTGGAGATTCTTCTTTTTGTTTTGGGTTATTCTTTTTTTGCTCCAGCCTCTTTTTGTTTTCTTTGTTTTTGCAGATGAGGCTATCCACTAGTTGAGGTTGTATCTCAGCCTCCTTAATGCCTTATGGGTTTAGCCTATACTTGATACGGATCATGGAGCATTGCTTCTACCTAGGCCAAAAGTCAAACTTTTGTTCTTTGCCATTGATATTGAAGTGGATTTCTCTAGCTCCAACATCAATTTGTGCTCCAACAGTGCTTAGGAAGGGTCATCAACAATGAGAGGTGATTCCTTCATGGTTTGCATGTCCAGTACCATGAAGTCGATGGGACAAAGTAACCCTAGATTTTCATCGGGATATCTTCAGCAATCCTGGCTGGATAGCGGACCGTGGAATCGGCTGGCTGGAGCATCATTGGCGTTGGTGCTAGATGCATGAAGTTTAACTTGTCAAATACGACCTTGGGCATCACACTGATGCTCGCCCCTAGGTTGCACAATGCATGATCAAACTGCTAGGCCCCGATTGAGCTTGTGATGGTAGGGCACCTAGGGTCCTTCTTATTCATGGGTAAATGATTGGGTATAGTAGCGCTACACTCTTCTATTAGCTTGATGACCTCCATGGGTGGCAAAGGTCATTTGTTGTTGATGATATAAAGATGTACTTTGCATAAGAACGTACATGTAAGATGTCCATTAACAGGATGGTCACATGTATCTTCTCTATCATCTTGACAAAATGAGCAAATTGTTCATCCACGACTTGCTTTCTCTTTCTTGTAGGAAACAAGTAGCTAGTGTCGATGAAGTCTTGCGGTGCTGTTTCCTTCTCTTCTTGATTTTTTTTTCACTGATGAAGAATGTCCTTACTCTTCTTGCCCTTGTGTTTTTCCTATTTTATTATTAGGGTTTGGTGGATCATGAGTGGACTTACCACCCCTCGTGGTCACCACATTAACTTTTCAAGGGAATTCTTGGATTGCCCCGGGATCTTCCCTTCATCATTAATAGGAATGGCAGCAGCAATTTGAGGTAACTGTGTTTCTATCATTTTATTAAAGCTCAATTGGTTTTTAATAGAGGAAGATAGATCTTCTATTTTTGAGTTAATATTTTTTAGCATTTTTTATTATACGTTAGCTTTTCAGTAAGGCTTTCATTTATTTTAACTTGTCCTAGAACTAGGTCTTTCAAGGAAGGTTGATTCAAATTGAAATTTGGATTGAAATTTGAATTACCTCCTTATGGGCGGGATTGATTGTTCCACCCATTGTTATTTTGTCAGAACCCATTGTTTATATATGCAGCGTCTTCATGGGTTTTGGGGTAGTCATTCCCCAAATATCTGACTTTTCCACAGACCTCACATGTCATGTGTGAGTCCATGGCCTAGATGGTGCTCTTCATTGCTTCTTTATCAGCGACATGTTCATCCAGTCTTTTTAGCAGTAGGTCCATTTTTGTGGTAAGCATATTCGCCTCCTTCATGGTATGCATGCCTTTTTGTTGTTTTCTTCCTTCCCCCAGCTTTGATTTGCTACCATTTTGTCAATGAGAGCCATGGCTCCATCAATGGTTAGGGAAAGAAATGCATCTCCAGTAGCGACATCGATGTGCCCCTTCGACATGGGCATCAACCCCTCATAGAAGTTCTAGAGCATGAGCCAATTCTCTATCCCATGGTGTGGGTAGGCTTAGATGTAATCCTAAAACCTCTCCCATGCTTCGGGGATAGATTCCATGGAATTCTACTAGAAACTTGAAATTTCCCACCCCCCTCAAGGCATTGGTTTTGCCCATGGGGAAGAATTTCATGAGCAACACCGCAGAACATTTGTCCCATGTGTTGAGGGCTTCCTTTTCCTTGTGAAACCATAGCTTTGCCTTCCCTATGAGGGAGAAAGGAAACTGATGGAGCTTGATGCTTGCTAGTGCGACATCTTTTATGACAATGGTGTCACATAGCTCAAGGAAGTGTTGGAGGTGCGCACTCACATCCTGACTACACAAACCACAAAAATGAAGATATATGAAAAGTCCTAACTATATGTTATTATATATATATATATATATATTTAGCATAATTAATGCATAGTCTATAGATTTATTATATAGGGATTCTAAGCAAATTACAATTGTAAAGGATAACTACTGATTTACCTTCGGTAAGGGCTCACTATCTTAAGTCCAATGAGCAGGACTTTCCTCCTTTCACTTTTTGCTTGACGAGGGTACATCCATACCTAGAGAAGTGGACATGGGTGGCTATACTTTTTTGGTCTCCACACCATTTTGTTTGATTTGGGTGGTGTGGTGGTGGACTTTGGAGCTTCCTCTTTTTGTTCCCACACCATTTTCTTCTTTGGTGGTGTGTGACAACCTTTGGAGATTCTTCTTTTTTGTTTTTGGTTGTTCTTTTTCTGCTCTGGCCTATTTTTGTTTTCTTTATTTTTCCTGATGAGGCTGTCCACTAGTTGAGGTTGTATCTCAACCTCCTTAATGCCTTGTGGATTTGGCCTATACTTGATATGGATCATGGAGCATTTCTCCTGCCTGGGCCAAAAGTCAAACTTTTCTTCTTTGCTATTGATATTGAAGTGGATTTCTCTGGCTCCAACATCAATTTGTGCTCTTGCGGTGCTTAGGAAGGGTCACCCAAGAATGAGGGGTGATTCCTTCATGGTTTCCATGTCCAGTACCACTAAATCGATGGGATGAAGTAACCCTAGATTTTCACCGAGATATCTTCGGCAATCCTAGCCTAATAGACAACCATGGAATTGGCTAGCTGGAGCATCATTGGCATTGCTGCTAAATGCGTGATGTTCAACTTGTTAAATATGACCTTGGGCATCACACTAATGCTGAACCCTAGGTTGCACAAGGCATGATCAAACTGCTGGTCCCTAATTGAGCATGTGATGGTTGGGCACCTAGGGTCCTTCATTTTCTCAGGTAAACGGTTGAGTATAGCAGTGCTATACTCTTTTGCTAGCTTGATAACCTCTGTGGCAAGGGTTGTTTGTTATTGATGATATCCTTGATGTACTTTGCATAAGAACATACATGTAAGACGTCCATTAATGGGATACTCACATGTATGTTTTTATCATCTTGAGAAAATGAGCCAATTGTTTAGCCATGTCTTGCCCTCTCTTCCTTGTAGGAAATGACAAGTAGCTGGTGTCGACGAAGTCTTCTGGTGCCATTTCCTTCTCTTCTTGATCTTTTTTTTGTTGATGAAGAAGGTCCTTCCTCTTGTTGCCCTTGTGCTTTCCCTATTTTATTGTTTGGGTTCAGTGGATCACAAGTGGACTTACCATCCCTCAAGGTCACTGCATTAACTTTTTCAAGGGAATTTTTGGGTTGCCCGAGATCTTCCCTTCATTATTAACAGGAATAGCGGCAAGCATTTAATGATCCGAATTCGCTACAAACTAGCTCTTAATTTCAATCACCAACAAAGCTCCTAGATGAGCCCTACAAGCTTTTGGATACAACAGAAACCAAGGATATATTGCTTCCTACCTAGTGAGGCGACTTGCAATTTAAAAGGTGTAACATAATGGTTTAGATTATTAGAGATCAGGTTGTTGACTTTTGGAATAAAGTTAATTGGCCCAATGCCAAGTCCCAAGTGATTGGACCTATCTCTCAACCAACAGAGAATACTGGATAGTCTGACATCATACTAGACCATCCGCTAGTCTTTGAACTACATGAGATTATGAAGGATGGATAAGGCTATCACCACCTACCGCCTGCCCCTCAACCATGGGATACGAAGCAAATGAAGGTAGCTTCTAACATAGACACCATGTCTATGCTATTGGTTACTACTCTAGTAGTGGCCAGGAACTTCTGTCTTTATCAGGAGTCCTCTTACTAGAGCATCTGGCATGGGGACAGACAACGAACACGCAAGAATATAACGACCAAAACTAATCTTAATGTAGAACCTTCTACCTCAATTTAGGTCTTGGTCTAAACATGTATGTATGAAAGATTAAGCATAAAGTTCCATATGCTAAATGAAAAACATAAGAACTTAGCTCTAGTTTCATAACATAGCTATATTGATAATATGAGAGCAAGAACATAAGAGAAATCTTCATATTATTCATACCAAGAATTCTCCAAAGTACAAGCTCTCCAATGAAGCTTCTTGCCTTGCTCTAAATAGAACTACTAAAAATAGTAAAAGATACAAGTGTGGAGAGAGGCTTTTGTGTGGTGTATGGGAATGAGGAGGCCTCCCTCATCTATTTATAGATGCCCCAATGGTCGGTTTGCGAGAGATATTCATGCATGCCCACATGCAACAAACATGGGGAGATCACCAGGAGACGCCATGTGGAGGCCTGAGGCGAATGGCATAGCCTGGGGGTGCAGCCGCACCTTGGTGGTGCCTCCCCATGACCGCCTTCCACATGGCAGTTCGTTGATGGGCCTAAGTCGTGTCTTCATCAGTGCTTGGCCTAGATTTGCAAGGTCAGTGGGCTTCTCTCCTTGTTTCTCTTCTACGCTTTGTCGAAAAGCGTATTTTTGTCACCTTTTTCCATCGTATTCATGTATATGTCCTATAAAATAATAATCTTCCAAAACAAGTGGAAATAGGTCAAAGTGATAACATATATGTGTAAGTCATGCTTAGTTTCCTCCTCTTTTGGATCTTAGTTGGCGGTAAAATGTTGTCGCTAAGGACTGCCAATAGCAGCCATGCCACACTGAGCCCCCAAGGACTGAGGGGACAACAGTCCCCTTAGCCTAGTCAGATGCCATCCCTACACCACGCAGCGAAGACAAGACATCACCACCAATTAGTGATGGCTAGTATGGAGACCAACGGTCATAATATGGCCCAATGGGATGGATGTACGGCTCCACCCACTATGGGATGGGATCCATGATGGTGGCCTTGACTTAGAGGCCATCCAAGCCAATGAGGTCCCTAACCCTAGAGCTCAAGATCATGGTAACCAATTCCACAAGTAGCAAGACAAACAGATGAAATTGGGGTAGCTACCAACTCCTATACGATGCCCCTAGGAGATTAGGAGGCGATGACGAAGGTCATGATGAGACCATGTCCAATAGGATGCTTGGCCATCCACCATCATGACTATAGTGCCACCACCACTAGCACAGTAGCACCACACCACACCATGTGCGATGTGGGCACAAGATCATGAGGACAACCATGCTCGGACATGCACCACACCAAGACAAGATAGTGTTACTTGCAAGCCACCGTAGAGCCAGAATCGCACTTGACGTTGCCCCCTACCTGACGTGCCAGCTGTCGCAGGGTCAAAACCTCGACAAGCATGTTGTTCGAGTTGGTGTCAGAGTACGAGGTCTTCGATGGCTCAGGTGGACTTAAGAACACAAGAATCATGCATAGAAGACGCAATGGTTTATCCTAGTTCAGACCAATTCGGTACCTACATCTTGCAACTAATGATCCTTATACTCAAGAGCACCCAAAATCTAGGGGGTTACAATAGAGTGTAAAGGAAGAAGATTTAGTAGGGGGTTAGCTCGGTGCTAATCCTAAGGTTGCCTCACTACCGGTGGAGTCTCCCCATCATCGGAGAGGAAGGAGACGGCGGGATGTAGTGGAGGGGCTCTCGATGCCCCACTCTAGGTTGCCTTGCTCTTAGTGTAGAGAGGAGGCAGATGGAATGGAATGGAGTGTATGTTGATCGAATCAGGATCCTCCCCCCTCTAGGTCCGACCTTATCCCTTGTATAATGAGATAGGTCGGGTACAAGGTGGTTTGGGGGTTCTAGTCTATGGTCTACGTGTGCTAGAGTCTAGGAGGGGCTTATAGTTGTGCGTCGTGGACTATCGAGGTGTCTTAGAGCCAAAGAAGCCTGGGCGTCGTCTAATTGCTCTATTCTAACACTATGCGTGTTAGACGGTGTTGGCTTGGATAGACCTCCACTGGGTGAGACCTTCTAGAGTCTTCTTCGTGGTGAAGGAGGTCGACTCTAGGGGCTTACTTGTGGGCCCAAAAGCCCTCAAGCCCTAGGAGGCCATGGGAAACATTGTCTTCTTGTATCATGCCCTGGACATGACCCTATTAGAGGAGTAGCTGGCTAGGGCATGCCTAGGGAGCGGCGCTAGGGAGCCCTTGAGCATGGGTAGCCTAGGGCTTGTCTTCTTGTGCTTAGGCCTTGGCTTGCATCGTTAGCTAGGTAGGAGCCATGGGCTAGGCTTGGAGGTGTCGTAGATCAGGAGCACAAGGCTCAGTGAAGCCCCGAGCCCTAGGCAGGAGCTATGGTCGAGTCAGGCTCGGTCGGGTCCCTTTGCTTGAGGGTGCACATGAGCATGCCTGATGGGCATAGCCCTTGATCCTTCGGGTGATCCTGAAGGGGTCGGTCGGGGGGTCTTCTTCATTTGGGAACTATTGGACCCGAGGGTTAACATACCTGTATGTTTGGATCTCATCAGTCGAGGTGGCTTTTTTGCTAGCCCCTTGGCATATCATTTAGATGAAGAGAAGAACACCATCCCTCCCAACCTTTTAGGGTGAGAGGATATGCGATGATGAAGGCGCTTGAGGTGGCTTTTCTACTAGCCCATTGGCAAATTGTTTAGGCAAAGAGAAGAACATCGTCCCCCTACCTTTTGGGTGAGGGGATATGCGATGGCAAAGGCGCTTGACATGGCTTTTCTGCTAGCCCTTTGGCATATTGTTTATACAAAGGAAATAATGCCATCCCCCTACCTTTTAGGGCGAGGGGATAAACATTATATTCGTTATTTTGATATATTGCATTCCCCTTTCCTAGCTAAGATGTTTTACATTTGCTTTGTTGTTAGGTGTATTGGTAGATATGCACAATTAGTATCTTTCCTTCTGCTTCTTGGCTCACAACATCTAGTTCATTTATTTGATTCGCTAGAGTGAATCTACAGTATTGCAAGGCAAATTAGCTAAGTTGATGTGCGGTGCTATGGTGTTGTGCTTTGCAGCGCAGAGCTACAACAAGAATCCTGTCTCATGCAGGTATATGGCCTTGAATTGTGCTTTGGCTGAATGGGGGGATGTTATGTTTTTCATGCAGCATCCCTCCATGCTTGCTTGTCGCTATGTCGTGGCCACATCCTGTTGCCACATCTTTTAGCTCCGTGCTTTGGCGAATATAAGGTGCATGCTCCTTTTGGATTGTATGCGCCCTAAACTTTATGTGGTATCTCGCAACATCTAATTTTTGCTACTAGCAGCCTTGTGCTTGTATAGCCTTCTATCCCACACTTGAGACTTTGCTATTTCAATAGATGCTAAAAACCCTAACACTCTCAAGCCCACTCATTACATTTATAGGTGAGGACTCCTCTCTCGCTATCGCTCCTGACTTGAGCAACATGGGTTTCTAACCTAATGCTTTTGCTCTAGACTAAAACTTGATATGTTATCTGGGGGTGTCTGGGCCTCTTATTTATAGGGTTCAAGGGGTTTGGTGTCACTAATTTTTGTTGTTTTGGTTGGTAGTGGTATTTAATGCCCGTGTTTGTTGCTTTTTTTAATCTAGGCTGTCCTTTGGAGTACATGTACGTACTTGTGGATGTGCTTGTTTATAATGCTTTTGTTTTTTATGATAATGTGAGTGGATCTTTCCGCACTCTTGTTTGCAACCCTTGTCTCCATGCACTTTGTGGCACTTAATCCTTTCTTGTTTGTCACCACTCCTTTTTGGTGCTGCGAATTGTTTTTAGCCTACATGGCTTTCCATGTTTGTTTACACTCCTTTTTGGTGCAGCGAGACACTATAATTACTTATTGGCCTTTTCCTTTCACTTACTCCTTTTTTTGTGAAGCGGAAAGTTTTTGCAGCCTCTAGGCTTTTTTGGGTTATTTAGTTTTTGATCGTGACATTTCGCACGAATGCAAAATGAAACAACCTTCTCTAGTGCTTGTCGTTGTCGATATCCATGACCTGCCGAAGATAGGTTTTGTTTTGACATCTTATTTTTTAGATCTTCTGTGGGGAAAGGCTCAACTTAAGTTAAGAAGGGTACATGGGATCACCTCATTAAAAAAACTCATGCCTTTTTGCTAAGGCTTCCCCTATGAGGAAAAAGAGTGTGGATCCCTTTTTTGATGTTTGCAGAAATGTCAGAAAAGAAAAAATACAACCCTCTAGGGGCAAAATTGCTATGGGTAGAAGCGATGCAAGTTGTCAGCGTTCCACATTTTGACTCCTTCATTGAGTAGCCTGTAAACTCCTGGCTTAACCATATTCACCACCATGAACAACTCGTACCACTAGGATTGTAGCTTGCCCTGCTTGTCAGTGTGACGTATCAGCACCATGTCACCTGGATTGATGTTTTTTTTGTAGAATTCTCTTGTCTCTCCATGCGTTTGTTTCTTGATGATATTTGTCGAGGTTTGTTGCCACATGTAACCTAGCATTTTCTGCTGCTTTGAGCACCACATATTGCTATATTGGAGTGTTTGCTGCAATTTGGGTGTGAAAAGACCCTAGCTTGAGCTCCTCTGGTGTGATTGCCTCTTTGTCGTACAATAGGTGAAAAGGGGTGAACCTGGTTGTCCGAGTGAGTGAGATGTTGTGACCCTAGACAGAAGTGACCAACTCCTGAGCCCATTTTCCTTTCAGGAAGTCAAATAAGGCTTTTGATATTGCACTAAAAATCAAGCCATTTCCCTTTCGACTGTTCTATTGCTCTCTGGGTGGTTCACTGAGCTGGATGCTAGTTTGATCCCCAACTTGCTGCAAAAATTTCTAAACTCCATGCAATCAAACTGCTTTCTCTTGTTGACTGTGATGTAGGATAGGACCCTGAAATGGCAGATGATCCTTTGCCACAAGAAACTGATTAAGGTACCCGAAGTGATTTTTGCCAGTGCCTTGGCCTCGATCCACTTGGTGAAAAACTCTAAAGCTACTACTGTGAAATGTAAGTTGCCGAGCGCTATTGGTAATGGCCCCACAATGTTGACTCCCCATCTCTGCAAAGACCATGTCGGGATGATTGATGTGGTCGGATTAGCTGGGGCTTTCTGCTTTTTGTCGAACATCTGGTAGTTCTCACAACTATGGACTAGCACTTTTGTGTCTTCTACTGTTGTCCGCCTCATCGCTCTACAAGCAATTTCATGTGGTCCCCTATGAGCTCCGCACATTCCAGCGTGCATTTCGCTTAGCAATTTGATTCCTTGCTCTCTGCTTATGCACTTTAGCATTGGTGCGACTATTCTGCTCTTGTACAATTCTCCCACTATGATGGAGTATTGTTTCATCCTGGAATTCATTCTATCTGTCTCATGCTTGCTATGCGGTTCCATTGAGGTAAGAGAATATGGGCGATATCCAATCCTTGTGATAACATGCACGGTGCTAGGCCGTTCCTCTTCTTCTCGTATTGCTTTGACTATTAGCTCTTGATAAAAAACATCTGCTAGCATTGGTGCTCTCTGCGTAGCTGCTTTTGCTAGCTCATCAGCTTCCGCATTCTTGCTTCTTGGAATGTGGCAAAAAGTGAAGCTAGTGAAATGCTTCTCCATTCTTGTTAACGCTGCCAAGTACTAGATCAACTCGGGTTCCATCATAGTGAACTCTTTTTCAACATGTCCCACTATTACCTGAGAATCCGATCTGACTATGCACCACCTAACTCCTAGAGCTCTAAGCTTTTGCAACCCTAGGAGCATTGCTTCATATTCAGCTATATTGTTGGTTGTGAGGAATTAGAGCCTTGCTGCATATCAAAGTTTTGGGCCCTTCGGTGCCATTAATATTGCTGCTATACCTGCGCCACTCATTCCCCATGCTCCGTAGCAATGTACCATCCAAATTGGCTCTTCAAATTGCATTGTGGTGTCATAAGCTGCTGGGGTCCAATCTATGATGAAATGTGTGAGTGCTTGGGATTTGATAGCGGATCTGTGTTCAAAGTCCACCATGACTCATTCAGCTCTGTGGCCCATTTCCCGATTCTTCCAATGTCTTTCGCTGTTGCAAAATAGTGCTTCCAGCGGTTGCGCTAAAAGGACTTTGATGCGATGTGCTTGGAAATAATGCTTCAGCTTTCTTGATGCCATGACCACTATGTATGCTATTTTTTCTAGTTCATAATAGATGAGCTTTGCTCCTGATAGGGCTTCTGATACAAAATTTTTCAGGAATTGCCTCATCTTGTTTTCATGTTCCTTTTCTTCGACCAGCACTGTGCTAATAGTTGTTGGCGATGCCGCTAGATATAATGGCAACGTTGCAGATGGTGAAGGTTTAGACAATGTTATCAGCTTGGTTAAGTATGTTTTGAGTTTGTCAAAAGCATGCTACTGCTCATGCTCAGATTCAAAATGATCTAAGCTTCAAAGAGTTCTGGAAAAAGGTAAGCCCTTTTATACTAATCTTGAAATGAACCTATTCAATGCTGCTACCTTGCCTATAAGCTTCTATACCTGCTTTTTGCTTGCTGGTGGCTTCATGTTCATTATCGCTGCTATCTTTTTTGGATTTGCTTCGATGCCTCTAACCGATACTAGACAACCAAGCAGTTTGCCTTTCTTGATGCTGAATATGCATTTATCTGGGTTCAACCTAAGGCTGGCCTTTCTTAGGTTTTTGAATGTTTGCTAAAGGTCCTGAATATGGGTCTCCTTCTTATCGCTCTTGACCATGATGTCATCGACATATGCGACGAGTTTTTGCCTTTTTGTTTGTCTAAAACCCCATCTGTCATTCTAGAAAAGGTAGGGCCTATGTTTTGCAGTCCCTCAGGCATTCACTAGTAATAATAGATTCCTCCTAGGGTGATGAAACTTGTTTTCTCTTCATTGTCCAGGTTCAACTAGATTTGGTGATACCCAAAAAAGCAATCTAATAGACTCATCACTTCGCACCCATCAGCAATATCCACTAACTTGTCAATTCTTGGGAGCAAATATGGGTCTTTTGGGCAACATTTGTTCAGATTGGTGAAATCAACGCACATTCATCTTTCCTATTCTTTTTTCTAAATATTACAACATTGGCTAGCCATTCTAAGTACCAAACCAGTCTGATGACGTCGACATCTGGTAATCTCTGCACTTCTGCTTTTGCTGCTTCAGCTCTCTCTGTGAATATCTTCCTCAGCTTTTGTTTCCTAGGTAGCACCCCTTTTGCCATGTTTAGGTTGTGTTATGCGAGGTCGTGACTGACACCTTGCAAGTCTTTTGCTGACTAGGCAAATACTTCCTGATTCTCATGTAGAAAAACCAACAACCTGTCTTTCTCATCCTCTGCGAGGTTAGAGCCTACATGCATGCATTTTTTCTAGTACTAGTTTCGACAATGGTGCCTTTAGAGTGTCTTCGGCTGCTTCTACCATTTGCTCAACTTTGCTTTCACTGTTTACATCTTTGTTAGGCGGTTTCTTGGAAACATCATTGATGAGGCTATAGCCTAGGATTGGTTGGCCCTCTATTCACCTGGACGAAGCCTGATCTCCATGTACTACGATAATGACAAAAGGGGATGACATCTTCATGCACAAGTAGCTTTGCTTTATTATGATTTCGAATCTACTTAGAACTCGTCTACTGAAGATTGCGGCATATGGGTAATCCATGTTGACTATGTCGAAAGTTATGGTTTCTGTAGACCTTCTCACCTTCCGCGAAGGAGACTGGGATCGCCTTCTTCCCCAATGCATCTATCTTTTCCCCCCCAAAACCGAACAATGAGTTCACGACTGGTTCCAACGTTTGCTTGTCAAGGTTTCATCTGTTCGAAAGGCTTGATGAATAAGATGTCAACAGAGCTTCCAATGTCTATGAGGATGTTGTGTATAGTGAACCCAGCTATATTCGTTGTTGCTACAAAAGCGTCTGTGTGTGGAAAATCCTGCACTTGAAAGTCATTTTCATCAATGGTAATGGGCAGCATGGACCAAGCCAGCCTATTGAGCGGTACCCTTGCTGAGACAATGTGTACTCTTCTTTCAAATTCTCTTCTGGCTCTCTTGTTTTTGTGCTCTTGGTTTAATCCGTCAGCGATTGCGAATATATGGCCTTGCGATGGTAAAATATTATTTATGGCATGGTGTTTTGAGTATTTTCTTGCTTTGCGGGTTGAGACTAGCTTGAATGTTGTTGCTCTTGCTGAACTAGTGAGGATGCAATGGGCAACGACCCTGGGTGTTAGGCGAAATGCTGGTATACTAGAAATGGTGGCTGTTGCCAGATGTACGGATGCTAGGTGTATCCATGTGAAAAGTTGGGGTGGTTGAAAGTGTTGTTGCTTGCCGACATATATTGGCTACTGTACCCTAATTGGTTACTGTTTCATGACCAATGTTGTGGAACACATGATTAGATGTTTTGCTGCTTCTTGCAGCCTCATCTTTCTCCTTAAGTTCTCTGGCCATTTTATTGTATTTATAGTCTTTTGTGAAATGTCCTGTGTTTCCATCACATATGGTGCAATAGGGTGTCTTCTAGGCTCTTTCCCTTCCTTAGCCTTTGCATCTGCCATAGAGGCATCGTCCTCCTCGCCCGCCACGTAGAGACGGATCAAAACTTCTATATTGTTGGTTAGGCGGTGGCCCTTAGAGACCTTGTTCCACTGAGTTATGCTCTGGTTGCTCTTGAAAATTGTTCATTGCATAGAATGGTCTCATATTTCACTGGTTTGGGGTTGGTGGTGGCCTAGGTGCTTTGCCTACTTACCTCGATGAATTCCTTTTTGCCTTTTGCTTCTTCAAGTCATCGTCTGATCTTGTGTATTGTCTCATCACCTCGAACAACTCCCTTACAGAAGTGCGGTAATTTCTAGCGAAGTGAGCTATGCACTGTCCTATGGCCAATCCTCCTATGGCTGCTGTTATGACCATCTTCTCTAGTGCATTTGGTAACTGAGCTTTGGTCTGAATGAATCTTTCTAAAAACTCAGATAGGGATTTGTTGTTTCACTAAATGAAATTTAGCAAATCTCTCATTGTTTTCGTTCTCGGGTGATATCCTTGGAAGGTGGACACTAGCTCTACTCTAACCTAGATCGAGGACTTGATGGATAAGTGTTTTAGCGAGGTATACCAATCATGTGCAATGTTCTCGACCAACATGATGAGTGACTTTGCAAGCATTTGGGTGTCCCGCTGGCTTACGTTATTGCGGTTTCATAACTCACAAGGAACTTTATCAGGTTTGTCTTTCCGTCGAAAACCAAAATGCAAGGCTTGTAGCTAGCTAGCCATGGATATAGCTGGAGTTCTTTCAATAAAGGTGAAGCGGGGTCATATGCACTTTTGTCATCTTCCAGAAGGTTATTGCTTGGTACTGCAATGTTTCTACCAACGCAAATGGTGCCTCCTGCCCCCACTCCCTATAGTCCTTGAATCTCTCTCACCAATCTGTCCCTCTGGATTTTAGCTTCTCTAATTGCCCTTTGCATCTATTTGGCTCTGTTATAGGCAGTGGCTTGCCTGAGCACCTGCTCCTTCTCATTTTGTAGTCTAGGGAGGTCCTGCTGGTACTGATTCAACATCATCAAGCTTCTTGCTTGTTTGGTGATCTCGTCATCTTTGTCCTCTTCTAGTACCTCATTTCCATCTTGATTGAGCTAGACTTCCTGAACCACACCTTTGGGCATCTCCTCTTGACCGAGAGGAGGCACTGTGTTGTCTCCCACTACTTGGGGAGCTAGTGGCTCCACCGTTGCCATGCCATCTTGCACAACTATCCCTGCAGCTACAAAAGCTGCTGCCTTGGATGCTTCCACCCTATCCACTGGTAGCTTCGATGCTTTGTTCTTTGGTGCCACGACAAGCTCAAGCAACAACCACGGTGGATGCCAATGTTGTTCTAGGCCAAGGCCTTTGAACATTGGTCATCGCACAAGCGAAATCAAGCACGAAAGATGATTAACTTGAGGCTTAAGCAAAACAAAGTGAATGATTTCATAAAAACCTCCTCCCCCTCACATTCCCTCAATGGGGGCTATTTATACATGCCCATAGGCTTTTCATAGGATGTAAATGCCCTCTCAACTACTACAAATTTAGGGAATATTCCCTATAGCTTTGGGCTTGTTCACCATTTGTAGTACCCGCCTGCCTCTCATAGCACTAGCCGAGAGAGGCCTGATCGACTCTACCTTATGCTACCTATTCAACCGACTGGGCAGGACCCTAGCTATAGAAGTTGTCAGCCACATGAATGCAGCTGGCTCCTCCTTTGGCAAAACCTACAGAAACCATCAACCAAACCATCAAGAACTATTCACCTAAGTGAATAGCCGATACCGACTATGCGCCCTCCTTTGTTGATACCTGCATAAATGATCAACCAAACCATCAATAGCTATTTGCCTGAGCGAATAGCTGAGACCAACTACATGCCCTGTGGTGGCGCTGATCCCAGCCGGTTCTGCTTCTTTCACCGAGGTGAAAGGTGGAACTAGACATGGGCCAATCCCTACCATGGAGTCCACCCTTTCGCTATGACAAAATGAGATGTCAAGAAATGGGGCGACTTGTGTAGCCCTCATTTTGTTCCACCAAGAAGAGGACTCGACACACTCCTCTTCCCCTATCACATGCCTTCTCACCTAAGAGCTAATACCCTTAACTCCTGTCACTCTGCTCATGCAAGATGCCAAGGCGGCGACTGAGCCATATGGGGTGCCCATAGGTGGGGCCTGCCCCCAACACCTCACTCCCTCACTTGCTAGTAGTAGCTTTACTTTCTTTTAGTGCTATAGAGAAATGCAAAGCTACCATGGAGAGCTTGGCTCCTTGGAAGAAGAGACCTTTGGCTATGAATAGAAATATGAGTTCTTCCAAAGTTATGCTCTCATAGGATATTTATAGTCTTAGTTATGAACTAGAGTATAGTTGTTGTGTTATAATCTTGCTATATGAACTAGTCCATAGTTTGTGTATCATGAGAGGAGCACACTTAACTTTGTGCTTAAATACTCATATAACTTATATAATCGGAATTAGAGCTAAGTTGAGGTGGTGGTTCATCATGACGTTAGGTGTGCCCAAGTCCTTTACCTATCGATCCGTAGGGTTGGGGACCCAGGGGATTTGGGTAGCATCTATATACGCAAGCATGGTGCTTGGGTATGGAGAGACATGTGAATGCATTGTCCCTTTCTACGGTTGAGGCGGTGGGCGGCAGGTGGTGTGTTGATAGTAGTTAACATATATCACAAACCATCAATGTAACTTGCATAAATGGCTAAAACGGTTCACCAATGTAGACTTAGGGGTTTAAACTAACAAATTTCATGATTTTTGGTGAATCTATGTTTCCAACAGGATTTAATACCATCAAGGGGGACCTATTCATAAAATAAAATCACGGAATTCCATCGTGGGATCAACGTGGGAAGGATCCAGAAGACTCCAGGAGGCTCTCCATCGAAGCAGGGCTTGACCCACTGACATGTGGGGCTAGCCAACCCCACCTAGAGGCTGCTCGGCCCTTGTGGGCCCCACCTTTCATCCTCTTTGTTATGTCGGTTCTCCACCGCCTCCTAGGATATATCTCCACCGTTTATTCAAGTCAGTTTGATCCGAGGGCTCAGGATTGATGCTCCGGCCTATATATACCTATTGTACCCCCCTCAGGGCATGCCTCATTTGATCCTAAGAGCTGAGAAGCCAGAAAACCTAATTCATATGTCCACTAGGATCAGGGCTAGCAATCAAGAGAAGATTAGTCCTTGATAGGATCTAGTCTTGTATTAGAGATAGAGAGATGGAGTGAGAGGGAAGAGTTTTAGAGGAGTCTTGGCCTATTGGTGCTCTCTCTATGGCTTGTACCCTAGCAAAATCAAGTTCTTCTTAATCTTGCTTCTGAGATTTCTCTGGTAATCGACTTCTAATTCAAGTAAGCATCTTGTTCATATTATTCTTTAGGTTTGTGACTCTCTTTTGAGTACTTTAATCATTATAGCTCCTGGGTTAAAGTAGTATTCATAGTGTAAGCGTGGTTCTTAGACTTGGTTACTCATGGGTGTACCCTATTTTTTGAATTGATGGTACCTCACGAGGGTGACTCTTATAGCCCCATTGAATCCTCTGTAGTCCACCTCTCGTTAGTAGGCCTAGAAAAACTTTACTACTATAGGCAACATATTCTGCTTGTGTTTTCTCTAGTAATATCCCCAGAATTGAACAATTGAAGACAAAACTTACCGAAGTTAGAACTAGAAGACCTTAGCAGTCTCCTCTATGCCCCTATTATCTAGCCTTCATTGTGAAGTTGGGTTAAGTTAGAATTGGTTATTCTCACCCCATTCCTTTGGGTTTGATATAAAACTGGGTTACTCTCAATGAAGTGCTACAACGATATAATCTCTATATGCTTACGGATTATTCTATGTGCCTTGATTTATACCAACAAGCATTTCTGGCGCCGTTGTAGGGGAACGGTTGCTGAGTTAACTTCGAGTCCAGCTTTACCTTGTACTATACTTTTATCCTTTTATCTTTTCTTTCCTTTTTACCATGGATCTAGAATCAACCCCTATCTACCAATATGGTGCACCCACGGCCACAAGCCTACAGCCACAAGAATCTTCAAAGCCTTTCCTAACACCTAGCTATGAGTTGCACCCGTAGTTAATCAACATGGTTCAGGATCAACCCATTTTAGGCGAAGATGATGAAAACCCCTATTCTCACTTAAATGAGTTTGAGCAGACCTGTGCATGCCTACACATTGTGGCCATGTTAGATAAAACCTTATGATGGAATCTCTTTCCCTTTTCTTTGATGGGAAAAGCTAAATGTTGGTAGAATCTCACCATTGAGAGTAGACAAGAAGATTGGGAAGCCATGTGCTCTAGCTTTTGGTTGCAATTCTTTCCCATCTCTAGGGTAGTAAGACTTCATTTAGAGGTTCTATCTTTTAGACAAAAGAAGAAATAATCTCTAGGCATGGCTTGGGAATGCTTTAATACTCTCATTAATACTGGCCCTAACCTTGCCATTCAAGACCCTATTCTTCTTCAACACTTTAATTTGGGTTTTAATAGGAAAACCTTGAAGCATCTTAATATGGCCTCAGGAGGCTTGTTCTTGCATGTCTCCGCCAATACAGGGAGCAACATTCTTACTAAAATCTTAGAAGACGCCCTTGAAGAAGTAGAAGAGAAGTCATTAGAGGAGGAATCCTAGATAGCTAAACCTGAATCCTTACAAAACCCATCACCAACCTCAGCTATCCCAAATCCTGAACCACCGAAAAAGGAGGAACTCTAATTTTGGATTTCATGCTTGAATTCGACGATGAACTTTTTGATGAATATGGAAATACCTAGAATTACCATACTACAAGGAGACCCTAGAAGTCTAGGAAATCATCATCTTATGAAGTACCTTTAGACCCTTCTGAGGAAGCTTTCCTTAAAAAGACTACGAAAGAGCTAGTATCTATTATAAGCAATGAAAGTTTAGAAGTCGCTTAGATTCACCTTCTGTTTCCATTTGTTGCAAAATTAATAAGCTCCTTTCGATGCTCTTTACAATCCAGTTGTGGGTGTTAACATCATGTCTACATTTTTGTTCATGATTTATTGAAACACATGCCATTAACCCCAACAATAAAGTTATTGAAAGGTCTTTCAGGACACGTTCTCCCATGTTTAGGAATACTTTATGTCCTTCATATCTAGGTAAAAGGAACTAAGGTTCATCTAAGCTTCTATATCTTTGATATTTTGGAGTTTGACTTGTTGATAGGCAACCAATTGAAAGACTTATCCAAGAAGGACAAATGGGGAAGTTGAATATAAGACTTGGGAAAAACTTTAAGCTTTCTATACCCATTACTCATTCTCTAAACACTGAGAGTGAGCCAATTCCTGATGAAGACCCAATGGAAGAGGTTAAGGCTGCTTCTCTTGATGACTTGATTGAACCCAACCTTAAAGATAATGCCTAGTTTTTCATCAGAGAAGAAGACAAAAATCCTATGGACCCTGAACCTCTAGATGAATTGCTGGAACCACCTAAGCCCTCTATTGAGCTTAAACCCCTGCCTTCTGGTCTTCGATATGCTTTTCTCAATAATGATTAGGATTCTCCTCAAATGGTCTGTCAAGATCCTACAAATATTTGTCCAGGTTGGGCGCCAAGGTATTAGCTATAAGTTCTTGGAGTATATTTTAAATATGGTGGCTGAGAACTGAGACACTGTACATATGCATAACTACATTAGATGGAGCTCAACTAGTTTGACTTTATTATCTATAATGCCAACGCGGATGTGCCAAGGCATGAGTACTCCTCCTTCCTAGACTAGAAGATGTAGCAGCAAATATACAAAAATCGATGGGGGTCAGCTTGGTTGCACATGATTGATAGAGCATCTGCCTCGAGGCCGATTACTTCCATTTCTAGCAACGAATTAGGCCCAACATCGATTACGTTTACTGAGCTTGGCACACATAAATCTATCACAACATTTGACTAGAAAGCTATGCTGGTCATCTCGTGGAAGGCAAATTGAAGGTTCTGTTACGTGTTCTTGCATCTACAGAGAAAATACAAATAGTAGTAGGGAAAGGGATAAATGTTAAGGATATTACTCTAACGACGTATCTGCACTAATGACCTTCGCTGAAGAAAATTGGCTACTAGTTCGAGACCCCTCCTTTCAAACTAAAGAATCATTTATTCCTAAAAGCCGATGAAGATCATACATCATTGAAAATTGGAACTCAGAGTAGCATCGGTTGAATATTTTAATCAAAGACTCCCATGCTGATTCTAACATGTTTGTTTAGCCAATAGTGGTTAGATACTTCTCTAGGCCACCATACATCAGGATTAGTTCATTTGCTGATCTGGCTCCATTTCCAACTTCTTCGGCGACAACTAGGGATTTCACGAGCTAACAAAAGTCGCCAAGGAGGCCACAAAGCACACTGAGGTGGCCAAGCTCAAGATGGAGGTACATGCATGCAGATATGAGATGATGTGGTAGATACTTTGAAGTTCATATGTGTAGGTGAGGCTTGGAATGAGGTATGATTACTATCAGTGGATTCATCAGCTCCTTGTAAATCAAGGTAGAGGAGGACACACAACATATGCATGATCTATACAACCTATTTGGGCTTATACATGTCAGCTGCATCCTAGAGTCCATGTGTGAAGAAATATCCTCCGTTGCTATTCGTCGATTGGTACTGGTGTTCAGCCGTCATAATCTTGGGCTCCTGGCTTGCATCGTCTTTGACTAATTTACTGAGTGCTTGAGTGACCAAACTAGCAGGGTCTCTGGCTAATTTCATTAGGCATTAGCGGATCAACCAAATCAAGAAGAATTAGTGGTGGCTTTGCAGAGATAGCTGAAAAAGATTGTAGATAATTATCGATCAGCCAGATATAATAATAGTTGCTTGGATGATGGTGTGATGAGACCTCTCATGGATATCGGCTAAAATATCTAAAGTGTGTGAGAATATTTTCAAATACATAGCCGATTGTAATTATAAGACTCAGGGGGCTAGCTTCGAATCGACTAAAGCAGGATCCAAGCATGGACTCATAAGATGGATAGGAGGATTAATTTTGAAATTATCAAGACCAAGACAAAAATGATTGATATGAAGCCGATGCAACCCTCAGTGTTGCGATTAGATATCATTGGCTCATGAAAGAAGACCATTAGATTGAAATAGTTCAAAGCATGAAAATTTATACTCCAAACAAGGGGGGCTAGTGTTTACAACAAAATTTGGCTGGCCAGGAAATATCATTGGCAAGGAACGACACGAGGTGCATCACGTGCGTACCAGAAAGGAAAGGAAATATTCTTTAGTATTTTTGGAGATGTATGACATCTAGGAGCTCTTCATCAGCCAGAAAATATTATATTTTGGGAGAAGAATGCTGTCCAAAGTCTCCTGACGTGAAGATAAGGAAGAAGCAAGAGAGGCTAGAAGAATTGGTAATTTTATTGCCAATGGCGTCTATAGAAGGAAGCCATATAGACATCAACTATGAAGTGCATCAGCCATTGGCTCTCCTTCTTGTCTAGATGAACAAAAGACACGTCGATCAAGGAAGCTTTACTAGAGGATACTACAAAAGGGGAAACTAGAGTCCATGTATCTTAAAATTTCCTTTTCTTCTAGATTTATCTTGTTAGGCAAGTTTTGTATTAGATCACCACGTGACCAACTAGGATTGTCTCAGGCCTCAGGGTATAAATATAAACCCTAGCTATTGTAAACAGAACATCCACACATCAATCAAAATTAGTCTTAACTTTTTTGGCTTCACGCCAACCCTTAGGAGTAGGAGTAATATAGCTTTTCGGCGAGTTCTTCAACAAATAGTGCTGCATCGACTGATCGACCTCTAGTTTGCTTGTGAGTACTGTCATGACTTGTATTGTTCTTGTAAAGCTGCATCAGCTGATTGATCTTTTATGAGCCATAATATAAGTTAGTTATCGATCTGTATCGTAGTTTGTAAGGCTACATCAGCTGATTGATCTCTTACGAATCATAATATAGATCAAAGTTATCAATCTTGTGTTAAATAACTTGTTGTTTAATATAATATCACCAGTTATCAAATTTGCTAAGATTAGTAAGACTTTCCTTGTTGTTTTTGGTTGATTCACCGGTTATCGATTTTGCTATAATTAATGTTTTATTAATTATAACAAAATCACCTGATTGAGATAGAGATAGATCGGCATCATATTATCTTAATTGGTCATCCTCTGATTTGGTCATGTTTCAAATCTTATAATTGATGGCTTCATTCTGCTAAATCGGTTGTTTTATCTTTATTCCAGTCATACATAGTATGCATCCAAAGACATGTTTAAATCTTTAATAAACTCACTAGTTAATGAGATAATCTAATGACACTACCATAGCTACATCGATCCGGTCGAACCTCACTAGTAAGACTTTGGATTAAAGATTATCGATTAGTTTGCTCATGATCGATATATGTACTATGTTTGTTTACTATATATGCATCGGCTATTTTAGACAATTCGTCTATCTTTTCACACATATAGCATGTTTCCATGAACCTATCAATATATAGATGGTTTTATAGATTCTTTGGCTTTAGTTCGTTATTATTATCATAGCTGTATCGATCTGATCAAATCTCACTATTGATGGTAACATATTAGATTTAGAGCGTTTGTAGATTCATTTGTACTATATAGTCGATTTGTTCACATATTATATCCTTTTTCATCAAACTTATTGGCTCAATGTTTTATATCGATCATGTTCTATTTAGCTGATGATTTTTTCTGATGTTTCATGAGCATCGTTTATTTCGATTCGTATCATTATCATTTAATATTAGCCAATAATGCTTGATTCAAAGGTTTTCATTCCATGAATACGCTGGATATCGACTATTTAGTCGATAGCCCCATTCAATCGGCTATCTGGCCACATAGTGGAACTGTCTGGTGCAACACCGACACGTTCCACCTTAAACTACTGATTATTTTCTCCTTGTCAATTGTAGGGTCAAATTAACTGACACACCTTTGGTCCCAAAACCAACCATTCTTGTGTTGAAGCTAAGCAGATCTTTGGGTTCACTCTGTCAAGATTGTCTGGCTTGCTGTGTGTTGATCACATCGCCACATTTTTGTGCCAACACATTCTTAAGAAAAGGCACTTATCTCTGCACCAATCATTCAACCCCCTGATTGGTCGCTACCTTTTGAAATTATGTGTGATGCTTGTGATTATGTTGTGGGGGCAGTTTTGGGACAAACTAGAGATAAAAAGCATCATGCAATTGCTTATGCTAGCAAAACTTTGATAGGACCTCAACTTAATTATGCAAAAACTGAAAAAGAACTCCTAGCTGTTGTTTTTGCTATTGATAAGCTTAGATCTTACTTAGTAGGAGCTAAGGTGATTGTTTATACTGATCATGCTACTTTAAAATACATGCTCACTAAGAAAGATGCTAAACCTAGATTAATAAGATGGATTTTGCTACTTTAAGAATTTGATTTAGAAATAAAAGATAAAAAGGGAGTAGAAAATTCGGTTGCTGATCACTTGTCTAGAATGCAGTTTGAGAATTCGTAGGAACTGCCCATCAATAATTCACTGTGAGATGTCATGCTCTTCAAAGACACGAAATTTGGTGGAGTGGATTCTTTTGGCCAACAATGTATGAAGACACGAAGGACTTCATCAGGAGACGTGGAGCATGTCAGAGGCATATGAATATCAATTCAAGAGATGCCATGCCACTCACCACCAACCTCTAGATAGAGCTCTTTGATGTCTAGGGAATCGACTACATGGGCCTATTTCCAAAGTCAAAAGGCTATGAGTACATTTTGGTGGCAGTTGACTATGCCTCCAAGTGGGTTGAAGCCATGCCATGTAGAGCTACAGATGCATAGAACTCCAAGGATGGTAATTAGTGATGGAGGAACTCACTTCATGGACAAGAACTTCCACCACTATTTGATGAAGCATGGGATCCATCACAATGTTGCTACTCCATATCACCCTCAGACAAGTGTCCAAGCAGAAACATCAAATAAATAAATCAAGAACATTTTGTAGAAGACAATCAATGAGATGGAGACTGCATGGAAGGATAGACTACCCGATGCACTATGTGATTACAGAACGGCCTATAAAACACCATTGGGGATGTCACCATATCAATTGGTCTATGGATAGACCTACCATCTACCTGTCGAGCTAGAATTCAAAGCTCACTAGGCCATTAGGCGATGGAACATGGACTTTGAAGGCCTAGGAACCAAGAGGAAGATGCAACTCTCTGAGCTTGATAATGGCGTGAAAAGGCATATCATAACGCTAAGATATATAAGGAAAGAACCAAAATATGGCATAAAAAGAGGATCAAGAACAAGGAGTTTGCTGCCAGAGATAAGGTATTACTTTTTAATTCTAGGGTTAAATTATTCGGGCATGGAAAAATTTGAAGCAAATGGGAAGGACCATTCAAGGTGATAAGCACCTCATCACATGGAGCAGTAACACTTCAAAATGATGAAGGTATGTTATTCAAGGTAAATGGCCACCATCTCAAGATCTTTCTAGAACCTAAAAAACCACCTAAGGATTTGGATGAGGTAGATTTTCTGATTTTACCATAAATTACACCACTGCCATCCTCCGTAATGAATTGTAATGCGAAAAATATACTTTTCGGGATTAGATATAGTTTATAAACCCATGTAAGAAAAATCACCCCAAGAGGATGACATGTGGGGCCAACACAGCCCCACCCTTAGGCCACCTAGCCCGCTGTCAGCCCCTCTCTCGTTCCCTCAACTATCTCATGTCTTCTAGATGCTTCCTTGTTAAAATCCCATAGTTTTTCAATTCATTCGCATATCCTTCTGTACGGCACCCTTAGGAATAGATCTTGACAACTACTGCAAGTTGTTCCCCCTATATAAACAAGCCTCCACCTGCCTCCATAGCCATCCCATCAAAACATTCTTCTCCAACAGTAGCAAAGCTCTCCTCCACTCTAGTTCCCATGGCCGACAAGCAGATCATCCCCTTTGGGACCAACCTCAACAAGCTACCTCCTATAGAAGAGCCTCTAGCCATTGTTCCTATAGGAGAACCTCTCCCTCTAGCCATTGTTCCTCCCAAACAGTTAGCTCCAGTTCTTCCAAAAAGAAGCAATGGATAGTCTTACTTCGCCCAAGTTCATCAACCTGTGCTCACTCCGCCATAGGAGCGCCTATTCCTGAAGGACAAATCGCATAAGTTGAAGGGCCCGATGATCCAAGTATAGAAGAACGTCAAGCTCCTTCCCCTGAGACCCAATGAGATGCTGAAGAGTGTGAAGACTCACAAGTTCAGGGATGTCTCATGTGCCAAATACACTACGGCCACACCCCAAGTAGTTTTTGATGGCATGCGAGCTGCACTAGGGTAGATCAGGATCATTCCGCCAAAGGAGACGACGAAGATACCTACACCAACTCCACTAGAGAGGGAAGAGAAGCATCAGAGGACGATAGTTGTAGCCCTAGAGAATAGAATTGATCTTCTTACCCAGACCATCACAACCCTCCAAGAGAAGACCAATCTCCTTACTAGGACTCTTGAAGTTATGCATAATAGGATGGAATTAGAGCATCTTCAGCGGAAGAATTTAAAAAGCGAAATCTCTATCCTTTCCCACTGTGTTGGGAACAAAACGGCAAAACTAAGTAATAGGTCGATCAATAAGGCACAAGTGTTAGGTTAAGTGTTATCATGTGTTTAGGTTTGTCGCTTATCTTAGATGGTTAAAAGATTGTGTTAGGTTAGTTACAGTTTGTGCTTAGTTTGTGCTTGTGTAATAAAGTGCCTTATTGAAATTGATGGAGTGGTATTATTATCTGCTCTCTATTTCTTTTGGATATGTGTTTGTCTCCACATGTTGTGCAGAAAGTTATATAGGGAACATGTGTGGGGGAGACACACTGCAACAACATGATGTCATTTAATCACGACAATCGTGAAATTCGGAAAAGTAATGAGTCAAGAACCATGTACAACAAAGCAGGTCTCGAGTAGACCCTAGAGTGGGCCGCCCAACCTCCTCTATGGGCCGCCCTGCACATCACTACACCACCACGCCTCATGCTTTGTCCATGGTCAGTTTTGCAGCCCATACACTCTATTTTTACATGTGTTTGCTTTCTGTTTTGAACCAAATTAAAAATCACATATAAAACAACTTAAAACATGAGGAAAGGTTATTTAAGTCATGACTTAAGGAGGGACTCACATAATACTTTTCCTGGAAATCATGCTACTATTGGGAACTTATTATTATTAGGGACCCCATGTCACTTAAGTTGTTGTGGAATGAGATATAGTAGAATAATAAGAACTTAATTTTTGATGTCTTGTTATTGGTGAATTTTATTTCAAAAAGTAAAATAAATAGCTACACCTCTCCTTTGTGGTAAAGCAATGTCCTACCAGAGCCATACAAGATATATAGACTAGGGAAACTTCTACATATACTACTTGTCATGGTGTTGAGTTTGGTCAAACCTTGTGACCCTTGTTGAGAAACTTATCATGCTCTCAAGATCAAGATCATGTACACTCTACATATACCTACTACTCCTACGCTAGGAGTACGCAACAATATGTTTTCCATCCACCCAAAAATGTTCTACTCCTACACTGGGAATAGACACAAAAAATATGATTGTTAGGATAAATGCTCCAAGTTCTTGTAAAAATCTCTCTTGAAAGTTTCAATTACAGAAAAAGATGCATGGGGCTATGCAAAAGTTATTCATGAAAGAAAAAGAAAAAGAAATGAAAAAATGGACAAGTGTCCAAGATATCTAAAACAATGGGTACTCAGATGCCCGCTTGAAAAAAAGAGAGATGAATAAGATAGCCCATGTTTTCTTGCAAGTGTCTCAAAGTTTTAATCAAGAGAGATATGTTTCAAGGAGCTTAGTAGAATAAGGTTAGCCACAATCTGGGAGAGATAAATGTATTTGGCTATTTAGAATAAAATGCCTTGAGCATTTTATGGCTGCCAAGTTTCTCACTATTCGGGAGAGATGGTGATTCGAATCGATTGCAACCAACTAGGCAGTACTCCTAACACAAACCTAGGTCGACTAGCCATGGTAGCCTTAGGTCACCTTTGGTACAACTTAGGTCCATATTTCATGGGTTCGATCATCATCGCACAACCAGGGACAACCAGTTGCTAGGACGTTGAGGCCCAGCCTGCCCTTTGGCTCATGTCTGGCTCCCCACACATCCTTACTACCATCCACACTACGTACTCTAACAGAACAAGGCCCGACCTAAGTTTAGCTACTCAGCTTTGTAGTTGGAATGAGTTATCCGACCAGCTAAGTGAGAGGCATGCATTCAAAATGACAAGAGGGCCTCTAATGATGTTGTCCTTAATCGGCACAGACAGAACCACATGAGTCAACCTACACATAGACTCCGCCCAACCTCTAGTTACATTACCCCCTAGTTCTATTCCATGATAGCAAACATAGCCAACCGTGCTCTGGTATCCACCTATATCTCGTAGGTGATAGGAAATCACCCGACTTCTATCGTTCTAAGCATTGCTAAGCATATATTCGATCCTGGACCTATACATGGTTAAAGGTATATATATCTAGAAAAGGTAGTTGTTTACACCAAAATTTGGGAAGAAGAACGCGGGAACTCAAAGCTTCCAAGATTGTGTCATCAAGGAATCGATTGCATAAGGATCGATATCAGCTGATTTAGATGCGGTACCAGGATCGGCTATCTTCGAACGATATCAGCAGATGACATTAATGAGCTACGGTTGGCATCAGGAAAATGTCTCGGACTCTACAAAATAAAAGATTAGGGTCCAAGTTATCCAAAGTTAGGAATGTTCTCTTTTATTCCAAAGATTGTAATGAGTCGTATTTGAGTAGGATTCATGCTTTGGTTCTAGATATAAATATTGGACCCTGGCTATTGTAAAGGACATCCAATTAATCAATACCAATTACTTTTTTTGGCTTTACACCAACCCTTAGGAGTAGGAGTACTATAGATCTCGGTGAGTTCTTCAACAAACAGGGCTGCATTGGTCCGGCCAAGCTTTGGCTTGTCTATAAGTACTATGACAGAACAACCCAATTTATGCAAGATCAAGTATGACTATCCCTGCTAACACGTTGACACGCACATACTTTAACTTATATAAACCCGGTAGTCCACCGAGTGTCCCGAAGGACCTCGATAAATCAACATCACAACCAAGATCACGTGATTAAGCAAATACACATCATATACGTAGAGTTGCAGCAGAAATAATATTACAAATGGGTTCACAAATAACAATACAAGTTTGGTTTTTAAAACCGATTAGTGAAGACAACATAACTTTCAAATGCTTACATTAATATAAGTTCCAAATACATTGCTAGCATAAGTGACATCCTCTGATAAATGCATATAGATGAGAATAAATATAGAGTCACCGAGCCCACTGGCGGTTAGCCACCATCTTCAGTAGGCCGAAACTTCACCTGCAACATGGTGGGATAAACCCTAAGTACTCAAATGTACTCAGCTAGACTTACCCATCATAAACTAGAAATAAATTGACTCCAAGGATTATGCAAGGCTTTATAAGTGGAGGTAGCTTGACAACATTTTGCATAAAAAGCGATTAACTCAGTTATACAATTATAATTCCATCATCAAGTTTATTATAACTATCCATCTCAAGATTAGCAACTATCCTATGTCAAACATGTGGTATATCTTTTAATAGCATACAACAGTAACCATAGTAGGTATAGTAATTCCATGTTTATCCGAACCATTACATTCCATAATACAATTACTATGATGTTGGAGCTAGCCAAGTTTCTCACTATCTGGGAGAGATGGCGATTTGAATCAATTTCAACCAGCTAGGAATTTATTCCTAACACAAACCTAGGCAGACTAGATCATTAGTCGCCTTAGGTCACCTTTGGTACAACTCAGGTACACATTTTGTGGGTTCGTATAGCGCTGTGCAATCAAAAACTAACAGTAGCTAGGTCGCTCAAGCCATGCCTGCCCACGGTCCTGGACCACATCGCTCAGGTCGTGCTTGCCCATGGTCTATTGATTCACTCCCCATAGAGGGCACACAATAGAATGAGGCCTAGCCTAAGTTGAGCTACTTGGCTTCGTGGTCAGAACGAGCTATCCAGCCTGCTAAGTGATAGGCATGCGTTCAATCTTGTTAGAAGTGCCAACAATGGTATGGTCCTTAATTGACACAGACGGGGATACATCCACACCTAAGACCTCCATGTCTTGTTGCTTCTCTATCAACATCCCGCCTGTTCTCCATTTACATTACCCCATGGTTCTTTTCCACGATAGCAAATATAGTCAACCGTGCTTTGGTATCCACCTATATCTCGCAAGTGACAGGAAATCACCCGACTTCTACCGGTCTAAGCATGGCTAAGCATATATTCAATCCTAGACCTACACAGGGTTAAAGGTATATTTCTGGACAAGAAAATGATATGCATCAAGTGGTTCCAATCAACTCTTATAACCTAATGCATCAATCATAAAGGACTCGAGTAATATTTTATAAAATACTGGGCGACTTAGAATGCTCTGAGGCTTGCCTATGATCCAACACTAGGTTAGTGTTTGTTAGACAACACTCGCTTGGTGAGTATCTCCCATCCTAGCACTGGTCCAGTCCTTCCATCTTCAGGATAGGTCCACCATACACTGTCTTTGGGTTCTACTCCAACATCACATCCTTCACATGGTTCATATAGAATACCTAGATGAGATGCAAGTCTATGAATATGAAGAATGATAATATGAGATGCATCACATAATAGCATTCAAGGCAAACATAAGGTCATGCAAGACATAGGTACCTAGAGTTATTTAACTAAACATCACACAATCTATTATAAAGTGATAGCAAGCATATTAGGCATGGCACACAAGTGAACTGGAGTTCAGATATTGTACACATGCATCGATCAAGAACTAACCAACATGTTTAGCCAAAACAAGAGCAAGCTATAGCAATCACCTAGCACATGTACAGAATTATGGACAGCAGCACATCAGTCATTTGTTTTTATCATAACTAGAGACATAGGCATCCAACAAGGGTGAACCTAGACTTTCTAGAAAGCTAATGAAATTTTCTACAACATTATTATTATCACCAAAAGCTTATTCCAAATCTAACCAGGTGAAACATGCCACTGTTTTAGATCTACACAGAACTAGGACAAAAAAGTAGTAGTACTTTAAAAAATGTATAACTGGAGTTACTGACATCAAACAAGCATGAACCTTAATTTTCTAGAAAGCATATTAAATTATATAAAACATGTTTATTATCATCACAAAGTGATTCCACTATTAACAAGGTCAATCAAGCACAATTGGGTACTACTGTCTAGACTTGGACCGATTCTGCCATGCAACTTCTCAAGATTATAACTGGAGATTTAGACCACCAAAAGGAGTGATCTTTAACAATTTAGAAAGCTCATGAAAATCACTACACTTCTTATAATATCTTCAAGACATGATTCAAAGCTTAGTTAAATCAAACAACATAATCATTCAGATCTATACAGAGAGCATGCAAAATCTGGCAATGAACTTACAAAATCTATAGCTCCGAAATTATCAGGCCTATGGTCATGAACATTTATCACAGGCTATATTATGAAATTAGCTACATCTTTGGTATTCATTAAAACCACAGCAAACATAATTTACACCATGAAAATCATTGCACAAGCAAAACTGCACATGCAGCCCAAACAACAGTGGTACAGAAAACTGATAGGAATTTCAAAGAAGTATAGCTAGAGTTCTAGACCTCCAACAATCATGAATCATAACTTTTTGAAAAGCTTATGAAGTTACCTACAACTTTATTATTTTCATCTTAAGATGATTCTACAGTTAACAAGGTCAATTAATCCAATAATTGCATCTCTGTTCAAAACATGGACAGAATCTAATATACCACTTTAAATAGCTATAACTAGAGTTTTGCATATCCAATAAATGTGGTTCTAGACTTTTTAGAAATATTAGCAAATTATAAACAACTTTGTTAGAAACACCTAAAGCTAATTATACTACTAAAAAGGCCCCATAGTACCAACAAGGCAACCCTATCTGGGTTTGGGCAGAAATAGCCACTAAAATTTAAGCAACAATAACTAAAAATCTACAAAACCAAAAATTATGCTATTTAGCTTTTTGAAAAGCTTATGAAAAGTAATACAACTCATGTACTATCATCAAGTCATGATTCATAACTTAACTAAGCCAATTAATTCAAACATGCAGACCTATTAAGAATAGGAGCAAAGCAACACATAGCATTTGTTATTTTTCTAACTCTTAAACCATCAAACCTAAACTCCTGAAATTTTAACCATTCATCAATCATCACCTTATTAGCACTCCATAAAAAGTTCACAATTATTTGAGCAAAACAACTACAGTTATAAAAAAACAAGACACAACTAGCATTAACAACCTTACTACATAAATATATTTTTACAGCAAAATATTTAAACTAAAACATGCATATTATAGATCTACTACATAGATAATTTCATAAGGATTCCAAAAAGTCCTCATTTACTATTTTAAGATTTTTATACTAATTACTATGAATTTTCAAAGTTGATCATTCAAATTTGCAAAAATCCGAGAAAAGACGTGTAAATCTTGCATCGCGGACCCTATTGTTTTCACAAATTATACCCGAACAAATAGATCCTTTACTGCACTATTTGTCTGAGTCACTGATTCTTCACTTAACCTCCTGGAGAATATCATATTCATGCGCGTGGTCCTCCTCCTTCTTCCTCATGATGGCAGCACAAGGAGTGGCCGGACTCGTGGCTCCGACCAGCTGAGGCAGCACCGGCGGTGTGCTGCTGCAGGCTTTGGCTAAGGAAGATATAGGTGCGCTTCTAGGTGACCACAGCATGGCCATAGGTGGTCTATGGCCTACTAGCCATGTGAGTAGGTGGGACGCCGGTGGCTGCTCCGGTGGCGACGGCACTACGGCGGCCGTGGTGACCGGAAAAGGGGCGCAGGAGGGGAGGCGCACAACGGCGAAGGTGATGCTGCACTCAGTAGGATGCGAGGGAGCCCAAAGACAATGGGGACATAGTAGCGGTGAGCTCGGCCCACCAGCCATGGTGGATGCAGCTGCATGCAGCGTTACAAAGGGGGAGAACGAGAAGGGGCGAGTCAAGGAGGGTGCTTAGCGAGCGGGGAGGACTTCGGGCTTCACCAAATGTGAGAGGGATTGGCAGGGACACATGGCATGGAGGTGGGACACATAACAACAATGGAGGGCATGCTCTGTTACATGGGCAACATGTCGACCTACTGCCGAACACCTAGCGCGCGTCGGTGTGGGCGAGGTGGGGAGCCGATTTGGGCCGCTTTCGGGCAGAATCAGACCTTGGGCCAAAATGAAGTTTGTTCACCTCGGCCTACTCTACATTTTTCATTAAGGCACTCTTGTCATTTGAGGAACATAACAGTGGGTAATTAATCTCCAAGATAATAGCGTCAGTGCATTGACAGCAATGAACAAAAGCCCAAATTGATGGTCAAAACGAAGTCCAACGAGTGCCATCTTTATATATGCTCATCTCCATCATGTATACTCCAACTTTTATTTTGGGACCCAATCACATTGCTTAACAAAATTATGAGAACACGAGATCCCAATGTCGATGACGATGAATTCCAGACAGAAAAATTCTAAGTACCGAAAACAGCTACCGATTCAAAGTTTGAGCCTCGATTTGACTTAGTTTTGAGTTGATCTGGCTCTTGGTCCAAAAACAAAGTTTGTTCTACTCCACTCAAACTTCAACTTTGGTTTAAGGTGCAACTCCATGCAAGCAATGTAAGTGATTGGTCAGCATAGGTCAAACTAGCATAACGGTAAATCAGAGTTTTAGACCGATTGAGGCATTTTCTTGACCTTTGCTCAACATGAACGCTTCATGACTTTTGTTGTTGAGTTCAATTAGAGTCATTTGGGCAAGGTAGCAAGGTTTGGTGATGACCTATAATTCCATACACTTAATAAAGCTATCCAAGAAAGATTATAACTTATCATTTCATGTAACTTCTTGATTCCAAACTTCATGAAACTTTTCCACTGGTTAAGATGGATGCATGTTGATGTAATGTAGATGAAACAAGCATGTTTAACATTACTCTTGCATAATCTTAACAAGGGTCCACAAGTAAGTAAAGGTGTGTTGTCCGAGTTTAAGTTGGAGCTCACTCTCGTAGATTTGATCTTGACACCTTCATCACCACTTAACATGTCATGTTTGAGCTCAAACCCATTGCTTAACTGGTGACAAACACCTAGGGTGTTACAACCCTCCCCCCTTATGGGAATCTCGCCCCGAGATTTGGTGCGAAAGACTTTGAAGGGAAGAGAAGCATGTCATCCATTTTTCAACATCAGTGATAGTGTTAGCCTACTTAACTTTGGAGTATCAGAGAGGGTAATTTGGTCACGACACTTTCTGATACTTGGTCTTCATAGTAAGTTTTTTTTGAAGAATTTCCTTCGTTGGCTTCCATGAAGCATTGTTACTTTGGGAGGAATCCAAGATAGCACAACACTTCGTTCTCGGGATACAGAGAGTACTACGGAGCACAAACCAATCACCCATAATCTCTAATTCCCTATTGAATATAGCATGGACCATGTGAACTTTGCATTAGACTACAAGCTTTGGAAAGCTACTCATTACAATGGTTCCATGTTCATTCACAAAGTTCAAAAAGTAGTTCTCTACCAAAGTGGCTTGAGTACAACCTTTCATAAGGGATGAGATCATAGATGGGGTAAATGTCCTCTGAGGTTGTGAGAAACCAAGTAACCAACAGACAATATCTATGCTGGTCATAACTGGTCAATCACTCAGATGTCAATCGACAAAAAACTACATAATGTTCCATGGGTGCAGTTCTCTTTCTCTAATGATAACACTATATTATCTGAGTCTGTTGAGTGAGTGGTGAATATGATAGCTGCCCTTGTTGACTCAGCGTTTTCAACGATCATTATTTGGGGAAATCCTTGTATCTAAGCGATAACAGTAATCTAGGTTGAATCTAAGGCAACCTCTTGGTAAAAACACATGAAAGGTACCCAAGGACAAATCTGCCTTAGAAATCCTTACTAAAAAAGGATGATAGCGAGGCCTAGGAGGTCAATGAAAGTTGCAAGTATATTCTAACTAGAAAAACAGTACACCACTTAGTAGGTTGAGCACAATTTGCCTTCATGGTGTAGTGGCGCACTTGGAACTATCTGGGCAAAATCGGCATGTTCCACCTTAAATTACTGATAAACTTTCTCTCCTTGTCAATTGCAGGTCAAATTGACTGGCATCCCTTTAGTGATTCGCATGGTCGACTGGTCCTACGTTGAAGGCAAGTGGATCTCTAGCTTTGCTCCATCAAGCAGATCATTTTTCACTTGCTGTGTGTTGACACTTTTCATGCCAACACGCATTCTGGCATGCCCGGTGGGACCCCATAAACGTCTTGGCAACTCACAACAACAGTGACATCCTTACGGTGGCTTATGAAGACCTACCTGATGAGGATAATGATGTCATTGGTAAAGCTATAGAAGAATTTTAGAACAAGTGTTTGTTGTCCTACACCAAGACACGTGATAATATAGTTGTTCAGAAATATCCACTACCAAGAGTTTTGATGCATGGGCAGTTAGATACAGATAAAGTTGAAGATAGATGTTTCTTCATAGATATTGTAAACAAATATATTCATGATGCCATATTGAACCATAATACATCTTTCTTGAACACATTCCACAATACCATAAAGGAGGTGTTTCATGGATATCGAATTGATCAGGTTGGACCGGCTTACTATAACATCCCACATCTATCGACTTAGGGGACTAATCGAGTCGGTACTGGCCATCAAGAAGTAGCACTAACTAGTAATGGTGATGTCCATGTAGTTTAGAGCTCACCTAAACAAGTTCAAGGTAACACTACTAATCAAATGCAAAATAATCCTAGATTCTCAGTGCAGTATGTGCAACAGCCAACGGAGCAAGCTCAGAATTAAATGGTTAATTTTGGCACAGCAGGCTAGATACCGTCGTCGGCTCAAAAAATAGCGCCATCAGTTCAAAGGATTCATAGAGATTCAGATCCCAGCATTTATAACCAGAGACTTTAAGCAGTAAACCAGCAAAAGACCCAATAGATAGAGATTCCACAAGGATGTCATTATGGCACGGAATATAATACCCTTCATATGATTCCAAATCTAGGGTATCAAGGTACCTAAAATTTTGATCCACAGATGGGTTAGCAATTGCAACGAAATCCAGATTCAAATGTCGATGAGTTGTTACTTAGAGTGATCGAGATGATGAAAAATTAGTTTGGTTTGAAACCAAAAGGGCAGACCTTTTCATACAAACATCCATATCTTGAGTGGTATAATTTGCTCGCTCTTCCTATAAATTATAGGCTCCTAGAATTTGCTAAGTTCACTAGTCAAGATAGCACAAGTACAATAGAATACGTTAGTCGGTATCTTACATAGTTGGGCGAACCATCCATTGAAGAGGCTCATCGAGTTTATTTCTTCTCCTTGTCCCTATCAGGACCAGCCTTCACTTGGTTTTTATCATTGCCAGTTAATTCCATTGCTAATTGGGCTGACCTAGAGAAGAAGTTTCATACATATTTCTATACTAGGATAGGAGAGAAGAAAATCACAGATTTGATGACCATAAGGTAGAGAACTAATGAATCAGGTGTCGAATTTCTTCAGAGGTTCTAAGAGACAAGAAATTTGTGCTTCTCATTAAATCTAACTGATGATCAGCTAGCTGCTTCAGCTATTCAAGGAATGTTGCCAACATGGAGGGAGAAGCTGCTTGGGCAAGAGTTTGACAATTTAGGTTAGTTGGCTCAATGAGTGGCAGCACTCAATATCCAATTCCAAAGTATGCATAGGGATACCCGATTCCAAAAGAGCGCCGCAATTGTCGAAGCCTATAATCCATATTCAATTGAAGACAACAATGAGGGTGATGAAGAAGAGATTACTGCAGCTAAGTGGAATTGGGGTAAGAAGACAGTAATGGTGCCAAATCCTTGGGGAAAAGGTGTTGAGGAGAGCTATGATTTCGACGTCACAAAAATCAGACAAGCTCTTTGATTTCTGGCTTGAAAGAGGATAGATCAAGTTGCCCGCCAATCATGTAATGTTACCTCCTGATCAGTTGAAGAATAAGAAGTTCTGCAAGTTTCATAACGCTACTTCTCATTCTACTAATGAGTGTAGATTTTTTTGGCAACATATACAGAAGGCTATTCAGCAAGGGAGGCTTACATTTAATACACCTTGGAAGAAGAAAGTTGATGATAATCCTTTCCCAAGAGATCAGAATATGGTCAATGTGAAGTTGCTCAAGGGAAAGACTAAAGTCCTAACATCAACGAGAGCAAGAGAAACCAGAACTATCGACCCAAAGATGTAAATATTGGCTAATGAATATAGAGATATTAAAAGGTGCCGTGACCAACAGAAGAGCAGATATGACCAGGGAGAGATGTCAAGGAATGGGGTGATAAGGCTGTGTGTCACATCTCGAATTTTGTTAAATAAATGGCAACGGCAGAAGGAAAAGGATTATCAGCGTTGGTTGGCAGAGAAAGAATACCAGCATCAGTAGGAGAAAGAAAGGTGTGAAAGAAAGTAGGCTAAATCACATTAGAATTGTCCTTTCTTCAGACATTGTTGGAATGAAGGTTTGAAATTACTACTAGAAATGATTGGCTATAGTGCAGTGAGCAATATTGGGAGTTTAGGCAATCTCAAACCGACCATCAGTCTATCCATGCTCGAGATGAGTATCATCATAATAATATGGATCAACGCTTAAAAAATAAAAGTGTTCATGATCAGCTTGGGAAGTGAGTTGTTGATCAAAACTAGGCTAATTGTGAAGGAGGTAACGATGAAGAATATGTTTGGCAGGAAGGGCAATGGTGTCTAGGAGGTTTGACAAGAAGCCAGAAAAGAAGGATGCAACACCTAAGGAACAAAGATCTAGAATAGGCTCAGACATTTGGTAGACCTCAAGTGTAGCATGCTAAACAAACAGCCAATAGGCGTCAACCATTGGCTAATATTCAAATGGCTTTTCTATTGCTGTCAGAATTCAGAGGTCCAGCAGATCAAGAAATCTATTCAGATTTTGATGAATTGGAGTATGAGGAGATAGTTGACACGTTAACAATGATACAACAAGCAATATTTGATAAGCCAGTCAAGCATAGGCACTTAAAAGCTTTATATGTAAAAGGTTTTGTTGATGGGAAGCCGATGAGCAAAATGTTGTTGGACAAAGGTGCTTCTATTAATCTTATGCCATATACTACTTTTCGCAAGCTTGGCAAGGGACCAAGAGGTTTGATTGAGACCGACATGATGCTTAAGTATTTTGGGGGCAATGCATCCAAGACCAGGGGGCAATGAATGTCGAATTGACCATCAGAAGTAAGACTTTGCTCACCACATTCTTCGTCAATGATGGAAAAGGTTCATATAGTTTACTCCTTAGTCATGATTGGATTCATGCTAATTGTTGTGTATCATTGACTATGCATCAATGCTTGATTCAGTGGCATGGAGATGATGTTGAGCTAGTTCATGCTGATGATTCTGCGAGTGTCGCAATAGCTGATCCAATGTATTGGGAGCTAGAAGACTTTGAGTGTTTTGGTAAGCTATCGGAAGGAGGCTTCATTAAAATCAATGATGAAAGTGAATAGCCGATTCAAGCAATCGGCTCTAAGAGTTTGTTTTAATGGATAATCCAATAGATGGTAAAGATAGCAAACTTGGACATGGCTTTATGTCGGCTGATGATTTAGAGGAGGTAGGTATTGGTCCTGGAGATAGGCCTAGACCGACGTATGAGAGTGCTAAGTTGGATCCTGAGTATAAGCAAGAGTTGATAGATTTGTTAAGGGAATTTAAAGAACTACTTGCTCAGGAATACTATGATTTGGATTAGTACTTGATAGCTGATTTGTTTAGTCATCGACTCTAATAGCTGGTACCAGAAGAGTATCGCCTTTAGCCCAAAAAATTAATGTAGAAAATGGAAAAGCCGATATGATATGTATCACCTATAGAGCAAAAATCAACACAAAAATGATTATGGTATACACAAGACATTGCACTGAGACATGATCATAGAAAAATAAAGGTTTTTATTCATTGATTGGTTTTCCCTAAGTACAAACTAGTCAAAGACATTATTTATCATATCCTGAACAGATGTAATATCCACGATGGCCTCCGCCACATCAATGAAGTCCTCGATTAACTCCTCATGCTCCTCGGGGCCATTGCCCATTGGGAAACCGATCTCCATGGTATGGAAGTCGTACCTGGTCTAGACCTACGCTGTGGCCAGTGCCACTGATGCACCACAATGGATGCCATGAAGGGCGATCTCCTAGACATGGTCTGGGGCATCATGGAGGTGGGCATTGATGAGGGGGCCCTGGGTGTTAATAGCCACTGTAGCCACATTCACCGCCAGTTGGAGGGACTCCAGCTACACTGTCAGGGTTGGCGATCATAGAAACAAAGGAGTTATCAAGATAAAGACAGTGGAAATTAGAAAGAGAGTTTTCTTGGAATTCATCTTACCCGCTACCATGGCATTAGATTCGGCCAGCCATGCCCGAGCAGCATTGGCCTCTTCCTCGGTGTCGCGAAGGGCGGCTTGAGAGGCCCCGAGGTAGATCTCAAGCTGACCGTTTTGCTAAGTTGCCTCAGAATAATGGTCCTAGGCTGCCCACCACTCTTGGAGGAAATGCCGAGTGTCATCACCATTGTAGGAGTCGGAGGAGTCCGACAACGAATCTAGTGTGGAGGTAGCATCAGATGCAGCACTGGAGGGCTCATCGGCCCTAGGAGGAAGTGGACGAAGGCTGTCATTCAAGATGAACCTATAAACAAGTTAGAAAAGTTCATTGCCATGAGTAGAAGATGTTGATCTCACCTCATACGACGGAGGTGATGGCTCATTGGTAGGCTCTCCTTTGGAACCTCCTTCGCCGTGCGCTTGCCCTAGTTGTCCTCACCAGCCATAGGGTTTGGTTGGATCTACGAAAAGGAAGAAGAAAACTGCTACAGGGCTTGTGAAGGAAGAGAAGCACAAAGAATAGAGGCAGTTACAAGTATAGATGTGTTCGAGGCCAGAGCCTTTGGCTAGTATTTATAGACATGAAGTGAGGTAGTAGGTATCTCGAGACGTGCAAAAGACACCTACAATTAATGGAAGGTGAAGCACTACCGCACTAATGCCAGAGAGAATGCGGCATTGATAACTAAGGACAGAAGATTGAGGAGTTTTCTTAATGGAGGCAATGTTTTTAGACTTAATTGGATTAAGATCGGGGGTCTAGAATCAGCTACTTTTAGATCGACTCTTTAGCCAAGACAAGAAATACAATAGATCAACAAAAAATATAGTTATCATTGGTTCCACACAAAATATATGTTGGTATGCAGATTACAAGTTTAAAACATCCTGGATTGCTTTCAATGTTTTTAGCCAGATAGCATCGACTTTTGTGATTTGTTGCTTGTCTTGTTTGGCTAATCCAAGAATATTCTCAAGACTGCTATAGATGGCCTTGCCTTCTTTGACCTTGGTCAGCATTTCCTGTTTCTTCTGCTTAATGGCATTGGGTATTTGAGCCAAATTGGACTTATGGCAATCGATGACAGCCTTCACGTTCTCCATATCCTTTTCAAGTTCTGCATACTTGGTTTCTATTTGGTTCAGCTCTGGCTCGATCCTGAGGGAGGTGTTCTTCAAATTATCGATCAGTTGTGCCAACTCTTTGGCCTTTTGCCTATTGGAGTTCTTCTTGGCCAATAAAGCTTCATGATTAGACAGATTCCTCTGAGCCTTTTTCACCTTTGGGGCTTGATCTTCAATGATGGATAAAGGTGACAAGACTTTGATGAGATCTGGGAATAAATTATCCTTAATGGCTAAGAAGACTATTTTCTTTGAATCTACATCTTTGACCAAATAGGCTATATCCTTCTCAAGCATTGGCAATATGTCCCTTAGCCAATTTCTAGTCACTTCTGATAAAGCTTCTTTAGAAGAGGTGGCTAATGAGCTGATTTCATATTCATCTATATACTCTTCAAGATTGAAAGAATAGCTCGGAGCTGGAGAATTAAGTGTCTATAAATAAAAAAATCTTGTTAGGAGGATCGAATCAGTTTATAATAAGATAAATGGTGAAGTGGATACAATACCTTTTCTAGGGTAGTCTCTATCTGAGGAGAAGGCAAAGCTGATGATGCACCAATGATAACTGGTTGAATCGGCTCTGAATTTTCAACACTGGTATCTGCAAACATCGAGGAAGATTTTTTAGTTCATGTTTGTTGCAGAAGGATAAAATAGATATATAATTTCTTACCATCAGTTGTGTGCTGAACTAAGGAATCGACAGTCTGGGTGACAACAACAACAGGATCACTTTCAAGGGGTAGACTATCAAACTCCTATTCTTGCATGGGTGTTTCCTCAGGGGGTATCTGGTGTAATAAATAGTCAGAGAAGGGTGAAAATTGAATAAAATTAAGAGTTTGGGAGAGATACCTTGGCAACATCAGGAAGTGAAGTGAAAGAATTCTCATCTTGTACTGTCCTAGAGGCATCGGTTGTTTTAGCCAAAATTGGCTCCTTTTGAGGATCAGCCAATGAAGGATGGGTTGGTGCTGATTTAAACGCCCAAGAAAAAAGCTCAGCACCCAGAGCAGGTTGGGATGCAATGGTTGATAACTACAAGGAAAGAATCAGAATTAAAAATTGAATATCATTATGGGAAGAGGATGGATTGTTTTACCTGAGCAGTTGATGGTCTTGTTCTATGAAGCCTTTTCCTAGTAATGGTTTTCTAGGTTGTCTCTTGGGTTGCCTCGCATTTTGAAGATTCGTATGTTACAATTTTAGAGGCAGCCTAGGTTTTCATTAGCTTCTTTAGTGGTGGTGTAGTTGATCCCAGTCTAGAGGTTGGACATAGCGGATAATACTCTATGGCATGCCCTTTTCTATTCACAATTGGGGGATTGAATTCAGCATCCTACAAGGGAGTTCTATTAGATAAGCTGACATAGGGACTTTGATAGATGATCTTTATAAAAGCAAAGGAGTTAGCTAGTTACCTCACTATCAGAAACAAAATCTTCATCTAGAGCTATGCAGCTAGGATGAACTAGCCCACAGAAGAGGTGGGAGTACCATTCTTGCCACCAGAGATCATATAAATGGAAAGTGAAAGAGGCTCTAGTCCATTCATGCAGATAGAGGGAAGGAAGATCTAATCCTAAATAAAAAACTCTAAAAGCTTTCATTGCCTCACTGATGCCTTCTCTCGGTTTCAATATATCTTTGAAAAATAGCCTGGGGGCTATTGACCAAGACCAAACTGATGAGCTACTAAGGAAGGGTTGTAAAACTCATAGGTTGGAAGGTTGCCAGGAAGGAAGGAACTTGTAGACATTTTGTCGTGGCCATGACAAAATTTGGCTAGAACAGCGCAAGGTTTGATGAAGGAATTGAAGATTGCAGCTACCGTTTAGTCTAAGCAGCCTAATTCAAATCAAAATTTGAAAGGGAAGACCAACTCATTGTTCTCATCCTCATGATAGGGTAGCCAAGTCAAAATATCTACATCAAAACCTCTATAAAACTTCTTGAAGACATGGCCAACATCGATAGCAACTTTTATGACCGATGCAGCTTCACCATAGTTCATGCACTAACGAGTTCTTCCTTCTTCACCTCTATATTCCTCATCGAAGTTGGAGGAGGGAAAGCTCAAATTCTAGAGATTAGGCTTTACAATCGTATTCATATACAAATTTAGCCACATTTGTATTAACCACCAAGGGCTGCTGATGGTGTGCACTGCTTCATTCTTCAGCAGCTGAGCAGCCACCTGATACATCAAATGGTAAGCTGATCCCAACAGATACTTTCCAAGAGGAATCTCAATGCCTACTACTAGATGCTCTGTCATGAGTTTATGATTGTAAGTTAGACCACAAGATGACCCACAAAAGATGAATCTTTCTACCCACATGTTTAGAAAAGCCACATGTTCTCTTTCGCTAATAGTCGATTTGTTCCCGATGTGGTTCTAGATGTAGCTTGCCCATCCCATGCAATCTAATATATTGGCCAATTTCTTTGACCCAGCACCTAAGAGTTCATATGGCTGCATTGGTCCTGTTATTCTAAGGCCAGTCAACATATAAACATTAGCCAAGGTATAGTCATTAGGCCATGACCAAAGACAAAAGCATTCAAGATATTGGACCAGAAGTAAGAAGCAGCAATTAGGAGTGAATCATTTCTCTCCATTCTAGATAGTGAAAGGGTCTGGCATTGGCTTAAATCGTTAACTTCCTAGTTTCCGCCCTTTTTGTCTAACACTCCACGAAACCAGTCTGATGTAGACTAGGCCTAATCTTCCAAAAGGTATGATAGCGTCGATTGGTGGAGACTCGATGTTCATGATCTAGGCTTCAAACCAAGACTGATTCGGACCCCGCAACCATTACACCACTGCTCCATTGGTTATCAACCACGCGAACGCGATTGACCTCGTCGAGAAGGCTTTCCCGCAAGCGAATCGAGAACACAAGCAAAAATGGGATGAATGCAATCTAAAATTGTAAGTAAATATGAGGCTTATGATAACAAGGAGTTCAAGTCTTTATTTGAAAGGACTAATCGCCACAGGCGAATAATATCAACAACTGGGGCCCTAGTTCACAGCAAGCAGCCTTGGCAGCACAGTTGCAGCAAAATGATGTCTGTTTTATGAGAAAATCAAGAACTAAACAAAACCCAAACTCTAAGGAGAGCAACGGCTGCTATTTATAGAGTCTTGGGCGTCACCCCCCTAGACGCGCCCCCTAATGGGCCCAAACACGATACACGGTCCAATGGACCAAAAGACGGTGTCACAGCACCCTGGCAGATTCTGGATGCTAACTTGTTTCGACGATTCCCGTTGATTCTGAGGGTCTTTTGATGTGAGACCACTTGGATTGGCTTCCTTATCAAATTAGCTTTCCATCTATATGTGGATCATCGAAAATAGAGTCCGGATGCATCCTAGGTGACCAGTTTAAGGCTGACTAGTCCTGAAGGCCGAGGCAGACTCGAACATGAGTTGCTTTGGGCCTCCACCTCGGGGATTCGAACCGAATTAGCCTTGGACCTCCTTCTTGACTTAGACACCCTTACTGGCCTCCTATCCCTCTATACCATGCACCAAACATGGTCATATGCATGGGTTTCATGTCCTCATCACAGTCTCTCCATCCCTTAGGCATTTTGGGCCAATTCCTAAAGGGATTTTTGGTGTTCCAAGAAGACAGATCTACCAAGGACTGCCTAAAAAGAATTTGATGGCTTTTTGGTTGATAAAATCCAAATGATTAGCATCTCCCATAGGTCCAAGGTAATAAGCATTTGGAACAACAGATGAAGGGATCAAAATTTCATTTTCCATCCCCTAGAAAGCGAGATGAGATAAACTTAGGAAGAGGAAAAAATACAGAGCAGTGCCTGATAGCTGAAGGATAAAGAATTGGAGACATACCTCAGGGATATAGTCACTGGTCACCATTTTAGTTGGAATAGATCTAAATCCAAAGGTGGTTGTAGAAGAATGACTTGACGAGCAGCTCGAGCAGAGGAAAAACTACTAGCAGTACAAGGTTCTACCTCTAATGCCATGCCACATGATTGCAACACCACTAATTTGGTTGCCATAGGTGGGTCATATTGCAACCTTTTCAAAAAATGCTTGCAATATGTGCCTATAAGGCAACGGACTAAATTTGTTGCAATATGTGTGGTTTGTCGTTGTAATAGGCTTGTGCTACTGCAACCATTTAAGAATTGTGTTGCAATTAGTTGGCATTATTGCAATGGCATTTTTGAGTTGCAATAGTATTGGTTTTCGTTGCAATTACTCGGTGTTATTACAACTATATTGGATTTGGTTTCTTTTGCTTGAAACTATTGCCATGGTTATTATGGGTTGCAATAATGTTCCATGGTGTTGCAATTGCTAGGGTGGTTATTGCAACAAGATTTCCGAATGGATGCAATAGCATGTTCCTATTGCCTTGGTTTTCTGGGTTGTAATAATTTTTGTGGTGTTGCAATTGTTAAGTACTTATTGCAACTACAATCCAAAATGGTCGCAATATCATGTTAATATTGCCATGGTTTTTTGTGTTGCTATAGGCTACCACTGATTCAACGGCCTACAAGTATTGCAATATACAAATTTGGTTGCAATATACAAAATGCTCCACGCATTAGACTACCCCTGATGCAACGGCCTAAAAGTGTTGCAATATACCAAAAATGGTTGCAATAGACAAAATGCTCCACGCATTTCTAAATAATGTATTCTATTGACAAAAAAATGTTCCACAGAGGATTTGATCCCAGGAACTAAAGTACAAGCAAACACTCATCTACCACTGGGCTACTAAGGTGTGTTCGACATTAAACCACCTTTATATTACTTGTTTACATGATGAAGATGGCTAATTCACTTCAAATGTCAACAAGGACGATAACCATATGCATCTTCCATGACAATTTTAGAAAACAAAAAAAATGTCCAGCTTGCTTATATTTGTGCTTATGATAGAAAACAAACATGAGTATAATAGTTTAAAGACCAACTGTAGCTATACATTATCCTGGAGAATGAGATTGTTTTAAAAAAATCCAGAAAAAACATCACTATTGTACAAAGGATAATTATTTAAACAAAGAAATCATCTTCCATGCTTTCTATAGCAACTGGTGCAACAACTCCATCATCAATGTAGGTGTCATCTTCGTCATCATCATCCTCATCAAGTAAGACCGCATCATCTAGTTCGAGAACTGCTTCGCCACACACCTGATTAATAACAGAGGCATCACCAATTGTGCCTTCCTTGTCTAGTCTTGTCCAATTTGACAAATCCCCATTTGGGCCTAATAGATTCATGTCTTGGATTCCCACATCAAGTAGATCGACTTCCATGTCACCCTCACTTTTTGCTTCTAGCATGGCAAACAAATTTTTTGGTCTCACCGCAACAACACTAGACCATCCTGGCTTGTTCACGAGGTTGACAAAAAACACTGATTCGGCCTATGTTGCCAGAATGTAAGGTTCATTTGAATATCTGAACCTGGAAGTATCGATATCGATAACACCATATTTATCCCTACTATATCCTCTACTTCTGCTGGTACTAGCAGCCGACACATCATACCAATCGCACTGAAACAATAAAACTTCTTTTTGTGCAAGGAACTCGAGTGAGATCATTCTTCTAATCACTCCATACTTGGTCATGTTGCCAGTAGTACCATCACCCCTCACAAGCAAATCACTATTTTGTGTGACGAGGTTTCTCTCAATGGTAGTCATTCGAAATAGCCAGTTATTGATGTAGCATCTATTGAACACACAAGCTCGATGGTTCGGTCCTTAAGAAAGGGCATACAAAAGTTCACTTGTTTCACCTTTCTCGTATAGTTTGGTGATCTGCAAACATAGTTTGAAAACAAATGCTAGTTAATAAGTACATCATTCTAACCATCACATGGAATAAAAAAATTAAAAAATAGAACTAACCTTGCCCTCTAACCACCTTACAAAGTGCTCCTCGTGTCGTTTATTAAGATTCCTTATACTATTTTTTTAGTTCTTCCATGTGCTCACTGCATTGAAATAGCCAATTAATTAATTAGTTGATGCCACATGATCAAAAAGTAGATTAATTAATGATGGTATATTGCAACTTACTCGACCCATGGTCTAGCTTCATTGCAGTTACTAATTATGTAGTGCCTCATCTTCCGAACCTCATCTGCACCAAATATCTTGGTAGTCTGTCCTCTCCTCTTGTAATCCATTTCTCCAAATACACTCAGACTAGATGGCGTCTCATTCACTGTTGTACTTTCATTAGGATCAATGCGATTCAGCTTGGTGTCGACGTCCAAGAATCTAGGGCAAAATGTAAGGCACTCCTTAGCTATGTATCCCTCGGCTATTGAACCTTCTGGGTGTGCCTTGTTTCTCACATATCCTTTAACAGTATGTAGATACCTCTCAACTAGATACATCCATCTATAACACATGGGCCCTCCAAGTTTAGCCTCTTTAGCTAGATGAACCGGCAAATGAATCATGATATCAAAAAATGCAGGTGGGAATACCATCTCAAGACGGTAAAGAGTCTCTTTAATTGAACTGCTAAGTTTGTCAAGATCTTCTTCCACCAGCTCCTTTGAACAAAGTGCACTAAAGAACCTAGTAAGCTGAATCAACAGCATGACAACTTCTTTAGGCAAAATCTTTTTGATGACTAAGGGTAACAATTTCTATAGAATAATATGGTAGTCATGTGTTTTCAGTCTAGACACCTTACATGCATTTGTGTCAACACATCTCCTTATATTGGAGCTAAACCCATCAGGCATCTTTGCTCCATGTAGAAATTGGCATAAACTTTTCTTATTAGCCTTATCTAAAAAGTACAAGGCTGGTGGCAAGGTATAATTATCATTGTCAATGATAGGGTGCTGATCTTGCCTTATCCCTAGCTGTTCCATGTCAAGTCGGGTCTTCTCGTTGTCCTTACATTTACCATCAATTTCAAGCAAAGTACCCAATATGCTCTCGCATATGTTTTTTTCAATGTGCATCATGTCCAAATTATGCCTTATGAGCAAAGAAGACCAGTAAGGGAGCTAAAAAATACTCTTCTTCCTCCAATTGTGCCATCTTTTATCTTCGTCACACTTCCTCTTTTTTGACGTCGCCTTTCTAAATATCACTTGATCAAAAGTTTCATACTGGTCCAATACCTGTTGACCAGATAGTGGTACTGGAGCCCCCCTAGTTTCCACCTCATTGTTGAAGCTCATCTTGTTCATGCACCAAGGATGGTTCGATGGCAAAAAACGACGATGTCCCATGTAGCAGTGCTTTTTTCCAAATCTCAACCACAAATAATTTGTATCCTTGTGGCAGTATGGACATGCAAATTTGTCTTTTGTGCTCCAACCAGAAAGCATCGCATATGCAGGAAAGTCATTAATTATCCAAAGCAGAATAGCATGTAGTTTAAAATTCTTCTTTACCTTGTCATCCCATGTATCAATTCCCTTTTCCCAAAGATCCTTCAGCTCATCAATGAGGGGCCTCAAATAGACATCAATATTCATTCCAAGAGATTTTGGACCAGGAATCAACATCAACATAATCCAATAAGGTTGTTTCTCAAACAACCAAGGAGGCAAATTGTAAGGGATGAGGATAACAGGCCATGTGGTGTATGTAACATTTTGCATGCCAAAGGGATTGAAGCCATCAGAAGCAATACATAGCCTAATATTACGAGCTTCCTTTGCAAACCAACCAAACTTGTTATCCACATGTTTCAATGCCTTCGAGTCAGTAGGGTGACACATTTTGCCATCATTGACCAATTCTTCCTTATGCCATCGTATTTGTGATGATGTGCTCTCTGTCATATATAATCTTCATAGCCAAGGAGTAAGCTGAGGAGTAAGAGGAAAGTACCATAGGATTTTACGTGGGACATGCTTCTTGTTTGTTGTATCAGCATCACCATTTGCAGCGTCCTTGTGAGCACCATCGTCGGTCGTTTTCCACCTAGGCTCGCCATTTGGGACTTGTATCCAGATTTGTGTTTTTCTTCCAAAATAACACACAATCTTTCTCACAGGCGTGTATCTTTATGTAGTCCAAGCCTAGATCTCAAACCACCCTTTGCACTTTCTTTATTATGTCTGGGACACAGTGGCCTTTAGGAAAAAACCTTGTGAATAGATTAAGTACCCCTGCCAATGCTCTATTACTAATACTGTACAAGCACTTAACCTGAAAAGGTTCCACAATAAAAGAGACCTTAGTAGCATCCTCACAACCTGGATACAATTTCTTTTCTACCTCCTATAATAATTTGAAGAATATCTTTTCATGTTCATTTGGCTGTTCATTGTCATCAGTATCTCTGATCTCTCCATGTATAGCACCTCTGATTAGGGATCTAACCAAATTAGTGACACAACGGTTGTCATCACTCGGTGCGCCTTCTTCGTTTTCTACTCCAACTTCATGTGGTGCGGATTCGTTGTCTACTTCTACATCAGGTGGTGGTGGTGCATCATTGTGTACTTCTACATTGGCTACTGGTGCATCTTTGTTGTGCAATCCCACATCTGAACCTTCCCCTTCCCTAATAAAGCTTTCATCACACCCTCTATGAAGCAAATGAAGCTGAACCAGAGGCCGCGGTCTGTATGCCATGCATACACATCTAGGACATGGACACGCAGCAGTTCCACCTCTTGATGTGCCACCAAATGTGATGTCTAGAAAATTTTGGAGATTCTCCTGCCACTCAATTGAAGAACGAGGCAAGCACATCCAACTCCTATCATCACCTAACATTATTCTGCAATGATGAGACGCACCAACTATGGTGGATGGGCAGAGGAGTAGTCAAACGGGCGGAGGAGTCAGATGGGCACTGGGTCGACAGCAATGCTCGGCACCAAACGTCATGAGAGGAGGCGGCGTCGATGATGCAAGGGTTTCAACCAAACTAGAACAAGACAACTCTGTGTCACACATAAAAAATTGCGTCCATGTGCTACGCTGCTCGTAGGGCCCATGTTGCGATCCCAAAGCCCAATTTTTTTGGGTAAATTTTAGTTGGCAACAGGCGTTAAAAAAAAGATCACCCAGCCTGGCGTCTCACAGCCTCTATGAAGGATGGAGCATCACCCATGCTACTCCTCACCTCCGCCATCATCAATCTTTAGGACTATTCATCATTTAACTCAACGACCAAGGGTTTGTAACACAGGAGCTGACGTAGATGTGACAAAAACCTACACCAACACACACATTTGCAGGTTACCTAGGAGCTAACACATGCATGACATGATGAAATCTTGCCCACTTCAACAAATCCAAAGCAACATAGCGTGTTCGATGCCTTGGGAACTACTGAAGAACAAGCGGAGGAGATGAGGAGATGGGGAGATGTATGTGTACATGCATTCATAGGCATATGTGCACATGCATTCAAAGGGGTAGATGGTGGACATGATAGATCAGTCTTAATTCCCCGCTGCCGGTGCCTTGGGAACTGTTGAAGAACAAGCAGAGGAGATGAGGAGACAGGGAGATGTATGTGTAACATGTTGACATAGGCATACATGTACATGCATTCAAAGGGGTAGATGGTGGACACGACCGATGATGCAGCAAAACTTGACACACCCCGAGATGGTAGATGATGGACATGATAAATCAGCCTTAATTATGAAGATAGCTTTCGCATGCCATATTATGAAGGACAACGAGTTTGATGTTATATTTTAGGAGCCCACTAAGTTGCCTACTCCTCGCTCATGTGATCACTCTATTCCACTTATTGAAGTGCCAACCCAATCTTCATAAGGTCGTATCGCTATGCTCCAATATTGAAAACTAAGATTGAGCGTCAAGTGATAGACATGTTGCGACACAGTATTATCTAGAAGAGCAACAGTCCTGTTGGCCCCTCGATCTCTGGTATGTAGCATATCATACACTATGGTATTCATGACAATGAGTCAATGACCAAGATGCATCGCCACAACAGTACAAATCCAAGGGATGATGTAAGCAAAACGAGGTCATACAATGCAACATCCAATATGTAAGCAAATAAAATGAGGTCATGCAATGCAACTATCAACCCAAGGTGACGATGATCAAACAAAGGATTTGATGACATGATTTTTTAGCACTAGTAAATTATTACATCGACCTAAGACATAGATTAATCATGGTTTTTAAAGCCTGCTACCGGTGCTCCTCTTCACGCTTCTTCCGCTTAGCCCTGCGTAGGCGTCGTTCCGCGTCCATCATGAAACGCCGCTCGGTCTCCTCCTCCTGGTGGCGGTGCTTCTCCTCACAGCGGCGCTCCTCCTAGCTGTGGCACTCCTCCTTCTCCTCACGGTAGTGCTCCTCCTCCTTGGAGATCTTGATGACACGCTTCAGGATGTAGTCATTGGTCTCCTTCTACGTGATGGTGCGGTGGCTCCAGTCCTCCTCCTCCTTCTGAGCCATCTCCAATGAGTTGAAGATGACCTCCTCCACCAGAAGAGGTTCTGGTTCCTCCTTCGATGTGGTCTCATGGTCCAGATCATCCTCGAGGTTCACCTTGAGGTCCGACTCGGACGACGGCATCGGTGGAGGCATCGAGTGCAACGTGAGGACGATGGGTTTAGCATCGCCCATGTTGTCTTCAAGCGGTGAGGCATTATGGTGGCAGGTCGAGGGCTAGGGCAATGTGTGTGTGGGAAGGGTGCTTTGCTTTCTTGACGTGCAGTGGTGCAATTGCGGGGGGGGGGGGGGCTTATATAGGCATGTCGGTGGGTGGAACTGACAGTGCAATAACTCACACCCCTCGGAAGACAGAGTGCGCCTGCATTGGGAATCGGCGCGAGTAGCAGATGGACTCCTGGGTAAACATGGCGTCTCTTCATGGGGAACTGAAGGGCCACGACCAGTCCAAGGGCCGGATAAAATGGCATCTCTTCATGGGAACCACGTGACCAGCATGGCCAGGGAGTTGAAGGGCCTACACACAAAGCAGGGATAGATAATCACTCAAAGGAATAAATTCCTTCAAACTTATCGAAATCAGGTGATAGCTCAATGGTTTGTCCGCTGCTCTAGAACTTGTAGGCTTCGGTTCGATTTAGGGATGCAACACATTTTTTTGCATTTTCTTTCAATTTATATTCCTTCATTTTTAATTTACAAGTTTTTTAGTCCTAATTTTTTTACCAATTTAGGTTTATACAATTCCAATTCAAAGGTAAGTGTATATCACTAGCTTGGTTTATCACAAATACAAATACAAAGATAAGTGTATCTTGGTGTCACGAACCCAAACCTAGGTAAAGATGTCACGCTGCAAAAAGATGGTTTGTGCGATAAATCCTGTCCTTGAGGACATCGATTACCATTTTGCACTGAAACATTGTCTTAGCTCCCACAAGAAATCACCTCAAGGCAAAGAAGGTGACATTGAACATGATACACCTATATGATATGCCATATATATGATACACCTATATGATACACATTTGATCAAACAAGATTCCAACTTGCCTATTCATAAGCCTCTGGTACCTTGGACACATTCGAAAAAGGTCTATTCATTATAGAGTACATAAATAGTAAAGCAAATGACAAAATGTTAATACAAGGGGTCAAGTAACACAATGCAAATAGAACCACGTGAAAGGAAAAAGTTTTTCGAGAAATTGGAAAAAAGAATCACCTGATTTGGACAACAAATGCAAAATCTAAACATGTTTAACATTTTTACAATGAATCAAAATAAAAAAGATGAACACCATGAACCCGACGCTGACAAGTGGGTCCCTCATGTCAGTGGCACACCCTTTTCCAACTTATTTGTTTTGTAATTTTTGCCAAAAATTGGCTTGGCGCATGCATGCAGCCATTTACCGCCTAATACCCCGCCCATTATGCGAACAAAATGAATCTTAACCTCCCCACTTCCTCATTATCCTCCCCATCTCCTCCAATTCTTTCCTTTCCCTCCTCCAACTTGGTTCCCGATCTGCACCCACCACCGTCGCTAGTCTTCGCCGTCGCGTCATCATTGGAGGGGCGCCGGTGCTCAAACCTCAAGGACTCCTGGACTTCCTCTTCGTTAGAGTTACGGCAACCCTAAAGCCATTGATCTATTCACTTTTCACTTATGAAAGAGTAATGCATGTACGTGTGTGTCTATGTAGTTAACTTATTCAATGTAGTTGGACTGCAGATTGCATCAATGGAGACTCAATCGATGTCACCTACGTTCAACATGCCAACACCTGCTTCATTGTCTAGACCTAGGGCGACGATGTCGCTTTTTCAAACACCTTTGTCTAGGACAGTGACACCTCCTGCCGATGAAGATGGAGGTGATGGCAGCCAATCACAAGAAAACCTCTAGTGTTCCACTCAGGACGACGATAGGTAACGACACAATGTCTGTCTGGATGCTACTGCAATGATTTAGAATTCGACAAATTACTTCAATAACAGTGAGATCCTTCAATAAACGGTAGTGAGATGCTTCAATAATATGAAGGACACATTATTGTTTGCCATTCTCAAGTTGTTTCTTCTTTAAATATTGTTTAGGGTGTGCTTATGTTTCTCATTACATTCTATGACAGCTCGGAACAAACATGGACTGTTTCTTTCACTTGCAAGGGGCACTGGGGGAAACAACTTGCTCAGTATACAATAGCCAGGGATGACCTCACATTTGGTAGCTTAATAACAATGAAATCAAATTTGGGGTATGGTACCAGGGACTACTTATACTTCAAGAGGACAAGTGGTAACTCTGTAGCAACACTAAACGAGATCGAATATGATGTCGATGCAAATGCAATGATATCAAGTAATGTAGAGGAGAGGGAGGTTAGATTAGTATTGTCAAGGGATCAAATAACAGAGCGAACTGTGGACATACCACCCATTAAATTGCCAAGAACTGTGCCATCAAATAGTGAACATTCCATATATGAGTCACTTGATGATTACAAGGTGTGGCTTAAAAATATGCATAGACAGGGCCAAGGCATGGGTAAGTTATGTTGCTGCCCTATTATGAATTGTTATATCATATTATATTGCAATGGCTAGATCACTAATAGCAGCATGGCGCTCGTAGATTTTGAAGATATATAAAGGGATGACATAGTCAAGACTTACAAAGAATGGTTAAGGGTGCAAAGACAACTAGATCAAATTAGTAATATATACCTTTTTCCCAAAATGTCAACCAACTTATTATTAGTCCTTTGAATACATTTATAGTTTACACTTGTGACCTATTGGCTGCAGGTGCATATGACAACCCTACAAATTAGATAGCTTGACTAAATTTATGTCAAGATAGCAATCCAACACCACCTCTGAACCAACCATCACATGCTCGGTGTGAGAAAACACAGGGAGATAGTAAGTGATGCTTATTGTGATTTTATTTTGATGTTCAGTTCAGTTTTCCCTATGTAAATGATTTTGTTTAATCTCTTGCACTATATATTGTTTTGATGGACAAGACTCCCAAAAGAGGAAGGCACGAGGTACTATGAAAGGATTGGCAGCCAGCCACAAGAGATCCAAGCAGGGCAATAAGAAGCTTAAAGTCCAATTCTCTACACGTGGAGGAGCTGTAGGTGAGAACACACGCACATTTACTGATGAAATAGTAGTGTACACAAGGAAAAAAGCATCACTCATTGGGGTGAGAACATGGAAGGATATCCACCAAGATGTCAAATATTCAATAGTATCTGATATGATGGTAAGTTTCTAATTTGTTTTTGCTAGCATACACAGTTTTGTTACCAAATTAATTAAGAAGTGGCCTAGAATTTTATGTTTTATATGTTGAACAGCATAAGTGGGACATTGAGAATAACGAAGAAAATGAGAAAAAAATATGGACCATCGCTAATGAGTGTTACAAAGGATGATGAGCAACATTAAGTGCTACGTACAGGGCATACACCACCTATGAGTAGACAATGAGACATAAACCACAAGAGTTGGACATTGTTGAATGGCACTATCTGGTTTTGTATTTTGGCAAGACAAGTTTTCAAGTTTGATGACCTTTACTTTATTCTTGCCATTTGCACTTGATGAAATAAAGGCTATGTTTTGGTACATTGCAATATTTTTTATAATCAACTCCTTGTGTAGAGGGTTAGTTGCAAGAATTCTCAGAATCGGCAAAATGTAAAGGTACACCATCGGGCAGGATCAAAGACTTTTTCTTAGTGTGGCATTGAGAAGGTAATAACTTTAGAAGCACATGACCATGCTTCCTTACCTTTTGAAATACCGCTAATTTGTTACATTCTTGCCTAATTAGAGGGACCCAATAACTGGTGATGAGCCAAATGATTTGGAGCTTTTCATGATCACGCATAGTAAGAATGGGCAATGGACAAGCCAAGAATCTAGGGATGTCTATGTGAGTATATAATAGTTTGTACAAACCTTATTAACTGATGCAAAGTGACTGCCTACAAAATCATTTTCAATTAACTACTTCAACTATCCTCCTTTGTTAGGATAATGCATGCAGCAAAATTTCAGAGAGGGAAATAGATGGAGAAGCACTCATCATCTCAGACATGGAGCAAAATCAGATTTTCTAGTCAGCCTACCAGGAAACAAGAAACTACAAATCAACCAAGATCTATGCTAATGGATACTTGGCAAAATACCCAACTAGAAGGCAACTACTATCTGAGGATTACCAGTACCAAGTGCGCTAGGAATCAGCACTAGCCAAAGAATTTTCAAAGCTACAAGAGAGATTAGAATCTCAAGAGGCTGAAAGGGAAGCCAAAAGGGAAGAACATAGGCGTCAGATGGAACAAATGATGAAGGCAAGGGAGGCCGATAGAGAAGCTCTTAGGCAAGAGTTGATGGCAATGATGCAAGCAACACATGTACAAGCATCAATACAACTGGTAATAGTCTGCTACAAACCATGCATCATTTTCATAGTTTCAAACTCCACTCATGATTTTTCTAACCAAAATTGAAATGCAGGCTAACAAAGATGTGGGACAAAATGCAGAGGTTGCTGCTACAACAAACATGGATGAAGAAAATGTAAATACAGAAAGTGAAGAAATATCACATCAACATGTAGTTTGAGAACTGAAGAGTGTTTAATGTTGTCATGTGATAGTCCTTAGTATGAGGCATAATTTTCCCTCCATCTATTGATTTGTAGGAAAACCAAGATAGCATCCCACCACAAACACAACTCGAAGCTACAACAGCGGCAGGTACAAGTAATAATCACACAACTAGAAATAGTGCTACGAATAAGACTCAAACTGGCCAAAACAAAGGAGGGGATGCGACAGTTAGTTTTACTACTACTAAAGCACTAAGGGATGTTGTGGCTAAGAAATGAGCATTATCCAAAAGGAATCAACAAGATAGCAAAGCACAGGTGATTTTTTACTCCACTACCTGTGAATATTTCTAAATCAGATTCAGTTGGCTATTTCCTGTTACTATAAAGTGAAATGATACTTAGCTGAATACTAAGTTTTTGTTTGCTAAATATACCAATGTTAATGATTGTTTCAGGAGCAAGATAGAGTTTGAGTGGAGCGCACAACTAATGGACGGTCAATGTCAAGCCAACCTTTGCTATAGTGCTACACATAGCTTATTACATTTTGAACTATTCAAAGTAGCTACTATGCGTTAGATACCTTATGTGTTTCAGTTGTTGTCCGTGTGTTATCAACTAAGTTTGACATTGGATGTGGTTTCATTAATGAGTTGTACGAACAAAGCATATTTTGGATTAATGGATGTCTAAATGCTTCTTTCATCATATATTGTTCGGCATGCAATTATTGTTTGAAGCAAACAGGGCATTGCAATATGGACTATCAACAAAATAATTTGGCGTTGCAATATATGATATAGCAACAAAAAAATGGTGTTGCAAAAAACATCATACCAATGGAATAGTGGGCGTTGCAATAGAGTCTCCAAACTATAGCAACACAATAGTTAGCATGGCAATAGAGGGTCCAACAATAGCAACCAGTATTGATCATTGCAATAGAGAGACAACCTCTAGCAACTAAACATTTACCATGGCAATAGATAGAGGCACCTATAGCAACCACGATGTTTAGTGTTGCAATAGAGAGACTACCTCTAGCAACCAAATATTTATCCTGGCAATAGATGGTTCCACCTATAGCAACCACAGAGATAGCGTGGCAATAGAAAGTCCATCTATTGCAATGCTATTGATGCGTGGCAATAAGGTCTATTGCAACACCCAATATCATTGCTAGTGCACCTATTCCATGCTTTGGGTACGTGGCAATAGGTATTTCTAGCAACACCGGGTGTGTTGCAATAGTAACTATTGCAACACCCACCATGTTTGCCTATACTATGGGCTACAACACTACATGGCGTTGCAACAACAATCCTTGGTGTTACAATAGGGGAAAACCTATTGCAACACCAAAATGAGTCGTTGGGCAAACCTTTTGCCATGGTTACTATAGCAACGCCTGCCAATGAAAAAAAGTGTTGCAATTTTGTCTATCGCAACCATTTTTGGTATATTGCAACGCTTTTAGGCCATTGCATCAGGGGTAAAACCTTGTAGGGTTGGAGCTCTAGTAGCAGTGGCTTTGGTTGTTGAGGCTCGCTCGAAGAAGGGGAAAGTAAATGGGCCAAATGAATCAGAAATGATGTTGTTGGGGTATTATATAAAATTTAGTCAAAGAATATCAAGAGGCACGCGTATATTTTGAAATAAATAGTTACGACATGGTGAATAGGTAACTAGAAATTTTGGAATAAAATCATTTTTATCCCAAAATTGGGGGGGCATGTGTTTACACCGAAATTTGTGAAGAAGAATGCAGGAACTCGAAGCTTCCAAGATTGTGTCACCAAGGAATGGATTGCATAAGGATCGATATCAGCTGATTCACATGCAGTACTAGGATTGGCTCTCTTCGTATGACATCAGCAGATGACGTTAATGAGCTATGGTTGGCGTCAGGAAAATGTTTTGGACTCTACAAAAGGAAAGATTAGGGTCCAAGTTATCCAAAGTTAGGAATGTTCTCTTTTATTCCAAAGATTGTAATGAGTCGTATTTGAGTAGGATTCATGCTTAGGTTCCGGGTATAAATATTGGACCCCGGCTATTGTAAAGGACACCCAATCAATCAATACCAATTACTTTTTTTTTGCTTTACGCCAACCCTTAGGAGTAGAAGTACTATAGATCTCGGTGAGTTCTTCAACAAGTAGGGCTGCATCGGTCCGACCGAGCTCCGGCTTGTCTGTAAGTACCATCATGGCTTATACTTCTATTTGTAAGGATGCATCGGTCCGGCTGACCTCTTGCGAGCTCTAGTATAAGCTAGTTATCGATCCTTATCTAGTTCAAGTATGACTGTATTGGTTAAGTTTGACCTCCACTACTCGAATTAGATTAAGGTCAAGTTATTGGCACTACCTAAGGGTGGCATCCTTTGGGTAGATTCATTAAGTTACTGATCTTGTAACAACCCAAAAAAAATCCATACACTAAAAATACCAACTACAAAATTTTTCTCAAAACTCCCATGTGATGATGAGTGCCATGTATAGAAACCCAACCTAAGAGATGCATTAGGTCTAACCCAACCCAAGTCAACACATAAACATGGCATGTCATTTGTTGATTATGATTATTTAATTTCTAACGAATAAAGTGATGCATACATTTGTTAACTTAAATTGTGATTTGGATTTCCATTTGTTTTATGTTATTCTTAACAACTCTTTTAAGGAAACACACCATAAAGTAATTACTATTCAAACCAAAGGATAAATGTGTAAAAAGAGAAAACTAATTCTATTTATATATATATAACAGACTACACCTCTGTTGATATACAAAATAGCTAAATAAATTCCTAATATATATAAAAGAATGTGGTGGGCCTCATATCTAAAACTCCAATGAATTTGGTGCACCCATTTTGAATTCAAATACCCAAACCAAATTTGAATTCAAATCAAGGAAGAAGAAAAATAAAACAGAAAAAGGAAATGAGGAAGAGGGCCTCGCAGCCGGCTTGGCCTGCTCGGCATCGCGGCCCAGCCAGCCCAATTGAGCCCACCTTGCACCGGCGCGCGCGCGTACGTGGCCCACAAGCTGGCCTAGCATGCCTCAACCGCTAGCACGTCTCCCCGCTTTCCCTTGCTACCGTTGCCACACGGGCCCCGCACATCAGCCACCCTGATGAGGACATGGCACCTTCGGATACGAACAATGATTATAAGGTGCGCTCGTTCCTACATTTGCATAGTGGCTTTGGTTATAATTCACTTGGTTCCACATGTACATGTCACTATTTGATTATAGGTTCAAATGTGTTTCATAATGGAAGTTCATCAAAGTTGAACTTTTGGTTCGTCGGTAGCCCAACAGTGCCTCATTGGGAAGGCCATAACTCATCCATCCGGAGTGCGATCGAGGTCAATGAGCACTTGATGGAAAGCTTGTTTGATAAGCTTTCAAATAGATCTAGTCCCATCTCAATATCACGTCGAAAAGGCCTCCAAATTACCAATATATTCTGTCGCTATTTCTAGCGGGAGCTACACTGTCGTCATGGGCTTGTTAGACATCCTTGGGACCCCGGCCCAAGTTGGAGCACGCCCCAAGAAGATGGAGAACACCTAAGAGATGGCCTTGGACGTCCTCCTCCTTGGCCACCACCTTAGGAGGCCAGCAAGGATGTCCAAGCCAAGCCAGAGGCCCAGTCCAATCCGAGTTCAAGTCTGTCTCGGCCATCAGGACCAGTCTACAATAAAACGGACGCCCAGGACGCATCTGAACTCCGTTTTCGATGATCCACATATGGATGGAAAGATAATTTGATAAGGAAGCCAATCCAAGTGGTTTCACATCAAAATCTCTTCGGAATCAATGGGAATCGTCGAAACAAGTCAGCGTCCAGAATCTGTCAGGGTGCTGCGACACCTTCTTTTGGGCCGTTGGGCCTTGTAACGTGTTGGGACACCTTTAGGACGTGAAGAGGGATCCTTGGACGTCCCTTAGGCTATATAATCAGTAGCCACCACCTACTTTAGGGTTTGGGTTTTGCTTAGATTATTCTGTCAAGAAACAGTTTCGCCGTTCTTCGGTTTGTGAGACCCCAACTCGTGAGATTAATCATACATCTGCAATTTGGTTGCGATCTTTCTTGTTCTTGCTTGTGTTCTTCGTTGCGCAGGCAGGGATTAGCTTTCTTGGCGAGGTCAATCTGGTCCATGACTCGGTTGATAACCAGAGGAGCTGTGGTGCTAAGATTGCAGGGTTCGATCTTTCGATCTGAAGCCGGATCGGTGTGTCATTCTCCGCCACAACGATAGTTACCATCACCTGACGGAAGATCGGGATCCCCGTCTCCACTAAGTGGTAATCAGAGCTAAGGTATACCGTCAGGTTCACTTGTTATTCCCTAGTTTGAGTGTTTCGCATTCGTCCCATAGTCCAGTGCCATACTCGTTTTTCCTGTCCTAGAACCTTCCGCACCATAGCCTTTGCATATTTCAGTTTCAGAGTTCGCTTTGTTGAGTTTGTGTCCTAGGTCAAAGTCTTGTTGCTGGTTTAGATTGTGTTCTTTTCTAGTTTGTGTTGATCCCTCCACCCGCCGCTATTCCATATCACCATCGGTTTGCATCTTGTGTCCACTAAATCTCTGATTCGAGCAGCTTTCTTAAAACAGTCATAACTTTTGCATCTGAACTCAAAACGGGACAAATTTTATATCTACGGAGAACGCCAGAAAATTTTAGATCTATTTCATCCCAGCTTTGCTGGGTTCGCAAAAATTAGATTTGCGAAATTCGATTAGAAAAATTGAGTTTCTGGGCCCACAAGTTTTGGTATGCTTTTTTTAGCACAGTCCTAATTTTCTATAGGCCACATCTTTTATTCAATTGAGCTCAAATTTTTTGTGGTTTATTCTTGTGTGCTCCTTGCTGAGAAAAAAATATCAAAAGAGCAAAAGCAAGAAAAAAAGATTGGACAAAAAAAATAAAAGAAAAAAAATAGTAAAAGAGAATAGAAGATATTGAAAAGGAGCACATAAGAAACACTCAATAGCTCTATTGTTTGTGGTACCTTTTGCCTTGTTCATATCCGTTGCTACCTTTAATACTTGTTTCCTTTCATCCTTGTTTCCTCTCTTGTTTATCACAACTGGTGATAGGAACACGTATAGGCCAGCAACTAGGACAAGTGCTTTGGACATTTATTCAATATTGCTGTCTGTCACTGACTTGTGTGCCACATATATATATTTGTTTTTTTTCGTGCCTCCCAAACTCCACATATATACTTCAGATCAGTACAGAAAAAAGGTCCTTGCAATCTCGGTACCACTACCTCATAGGTATCACGAACCAGCCGCCGGTTGTACCGCCCACTGCTTGCATTGGTAAGAACTTTGTAAGAGCTTGGTAAGACGCTTCCACTTGCTATCAAAAGTGACACCACTGCAACCACGTAGTCATTTGATAGGGATAATATTTTTGTATTGTCTTTTGTTGTCTTCTAACAATGACAGGTTGTTCGTATCCACCGACTTATGATGGTATAGGTGTTGATGAGTACATGGAGTGGGAAATTGCCATCGATAACATATTTGCTACTCGCTTTATGTGTCCAAGGAGAAAGGTAAAAAATGCAGCTAGTGTTTTACGACATTCTGCTTTATCTTGGTGGGAGTCTTTAGATCCTTCTGATAAGCCTCAAACTTGGAATGATATGAAACTTCTTATGTGAGAAACCTTTGTTAATCCACCTCCTGTTTTGACTTCATATGATGAGGTGCACCATTTAGAGAAAGAGTCGGTTGTTATTCCTCCTGCTATGCCTAACCTTTTGCAGGACAATGTAGAAAAGAGCAAGGATGACGTGACAGAAAATGAGAAGCTCATAGCCTCATGTAAAAATTCAGAACCATCAACTATTACCCCTGCTGAACATGAGAGCAAAGGTAATGCCCATGATGCTAAACTCACAGAAGGTGAGAGTTCTCTTGATGTGCTGAATTTTTCCACCAATCATGCTATGATAGAGCAAATTTTAGTAGAGTATTCGCTTGATTTACCTTTGTCACAAGATGATTTGCTTGATGTTTCTTGTGACGAAGATGACTTGCATGATGATATTTATGTTATACCCATGCAATCATTGAAGAATGATCACGCTATATGTGTGCTGAAAATTAGACTTGTTATTCATAATGCTAGTGAAGTTGATGAGCTGAAATTATTGTCTTCTTTAAATACTTTGGGTTACATTGAATTTAATGTTCCGTGTAATCTTAGTTCTTTAGAGGAGAAACTTTATGCCTATGCTGATTTGCCATGGTTCTCTAGACATACATATCATTTTATTGGAAAATATAATTGTAAAGGAGAGTATATGGTGCATCGTGTCTATATTTGTTCAAATCTGAAATCTCCTTATATTGTGCAAAAGTATGATCAACCAAAGGATTGCAATTGCTATAATCTTGTTATGTCAAGTTTTCCTAGTTTTGTTATAAAGAAATATGTTAAATTTCAAGAAGGGGAGCAATGTTGGCTACCACCAACAATGTTTTCTTCATCTAATCCCAAACCGAGGACGGTTTGTTGTCAAGAAGGGGAGGATGATGAGGACATGGCACCTTCGGATACGAACAATGATTATAAGGTGCACTCGTTCCTACATTTGCATAGTGGCTTTGGTTATAATTCACTTGGTTCCACATGTACATGTCACTATTTGATTGTAGGTTCAAATGTGTTTCATAATGGAAGTTCATCAAAGTTGAACTTTTGGTTCGTCGGCAGCCCAACAGTGCCTCATTGGGAAGGCCATAACTCATCCATCCGGAGTGCGATCGAGGTCAATGAGCACTTGATGGAAAGCTTGTTTGATAAGCTTTCAAATAGATCTGGTCCCATCTCAATATCACGTCGGAAAGGCCTCCAAATTACCAATATATTCTGTCGCTATTTCTGGCGGGAGCTACACTGTCGTCATGGGCTTGTTAGACATCCTTGGGACCCCGGCCCAAGTTGGAGCATGCCCCAAGAAGATGGAGAACACCTAAGAGATGGCCTTGGACGTCCTCCTCCTTGGCCACCACCTTAGGAGGCCAGCAAGGATGTCCAAGCCAAGCCAGAGGCCCAGTCCAATCCGAGTTCAAGTCTGTCTCGGCCATCAGGACCAGTCTACAATAAAACAGACGCCCAGGACGCATCTGAACTCCGTTTTCGATGATCCACATATGGATGGAAAGATAATTTGATAAGGAAGCCAATCCAAGTGGTTTTACATCAAAAGCTCTTCGGAATCAACGGGAATCATCGAAACAAGTCAGCGTCCAGAATCTGTCAAGGTGCTGCGACACCTTCTTTTGGGCCGTTGGGCCTTGTAACGTGTTGGGACACCTTTAGGACGTGAAGAGGGATCCTTGGATGTCCCTTAGGCTATATAATCAGTAGCCACCACCTACTTTAGGGTTTGGGTTTTGCTTAGATTATTCTGTCAAGAAACGTTTTGCCGTTCTTCGGTTTGTGAGACCCCAACTCGTGAGATTAATCATACATCTGCAATTTGGTTGCGATCTTTCTTGTTCTTGCTTGTGTTCTTCGTTGCGCAGGCAGGGATTAGCTTTCTTGGTGAGGTCAATCTGGTCCGTGACTCGGTTGATAACCAGAGGAGCTGTGGTGCTAAGATTGCAGGGTTCGATCTTTCGATCTGAAGCCGGATCGGTGTGTCATTCTCCGCCACAACGATAGTTACCATCACCTGATGGAAGATCGGGATCCCCGTCTCCACTACACCCCGTCCATAGTGTCATCTTCTCCACGCCCACACCGCAACCACCCGCGCGATCGAGAGCCGACAATGTTGGTAGGGGCAGGCCAGGGGGTCATGCCCGGGGCATGGGCTTGCTCCGCCATGCGCCGCGGTCATACAACCCCGCACCACCGTCAGATGTGCCCCATGTTGCTCCACCGCATGATACTAGACGCCATTGGGGGCATGGTGCTCGGCTATAAAGCTAGCCTGCACGCCGCTCATGCCCGGTGCCTTAGCCTCTCCCTCAGCCATCGCCACCGCTTGGTGGCCTAGCAGCCACATCGCACCGAGAGTAGAGGGCCGGGAAGGAGATCGTGAGAGGAGGATCGGAGCCCCCACGTGCTGTCAAAGTTGCCGGAGCCGAGGGCAATGCCGTCGTCATCATCACGGTCGCGAATCTGCACTGCACGGCTTCCGGAGCTACACAGCCGCAACTCGTCACTGCACCGCCATCCCCTCTTCCACAACACCTATAGTGAGCCCCCAGTTCATCCCCTGCTCGCCACTAGACCTTGCTACTCTGGCCATAGCGCTCCATACCATGAGCGCATAGGCCAAGGCCATCTCCAGTCTCTAGGCACACAAGCACAGCACACTCACGTACACACGGCGACCACCTCCGAGCCCTTGGACGCTGTAGACCCCTCCAAGCCCCATAGATGCCGAAGCAGAGCACTCGCTCACCGCGCTCGCAACGCCACCATCGTGGCGTGGCCACCGCTGGCGCACCCGACCACCTCTAAGCACCAGACCACCAGCCCAAGCATCAGACCACCAGCTAGAGCCGCCGACCACCATGGCCAGTACCATTGGGAGCGCCTGGTGCCTCCTTGACTCACCCACCCTATTCGCTGGAGCCACGGGAAACTCACGCACCCTAACAAACATGCTCTTGGCCACCACCACAGCCTGACCACACCACACCGACGAGCGCCGCCACGCCAAGCTGCTGATGGGAGCACGGTCGTGGAAGAGACAGAGGAGAAGGGGCGAGTTGAGCAGCGCAGCCCTACACTCGGTGCACGTGAGCCGAGATAGGGAAAAAGAAGGTGGACTCGGTCCACCATGGACCCTGCCTTAGGTCTATGGACCGTGAACATGGGTCCACTGTGAGCCACGCTCACGCCCATAGCCTGGAAACGAAGCCCAATAAAGGCCCAAGGCTGTGACGTGGCAGAGCCACAGCATGCCACGTGGTGGGCCAAGCCTGGCCCAGATCTAGCCCTATCCAGGCCTAGTTTGAACCCGGCTCATATTGACCATAGATCGGTCAACATTGACCATTGACCTGACCCCACATGTTAGTGGCATAGACACTCTGGACCCACACGTCAGATGCTGACGTCATGATGACATCACGCGGGACCCACATGTCAGTAGCAACACAGCCAAGGTGACGTCATGCTAACATCATGGTGATGTCAGCTGCTGACATCAGTAGCCCTGGCCCCACATGTCAGTGACCCTGACCGTTGACCGTAGACCGTTGACCGTTGACTCGCCGTTGACTGACGTTGACTTTGACCAGACCCACATGTTAGTGACCCAAGAGCCCTTGGACCCCACCTGTCAGCTCGAAACTAAGATGATGATGTCATGCTGACGTCAGCATGCCACGTGGACCAGCCACTACGTGACACGTGTCAGCCCAGGATTAATTCGGCCTTTTCCATTTTCAGAAATGATTTAAACTTCAGAAATTCATAACTAATTCATAACTAATTCATATGACCTCAAAAAAATACGAAACTAGGACCAAAATTCATCTAAAATCAAGCTCTATGCAATGAACCCATGTTTGAGTGGATTTGGCTCTTTTTAATTTTCATTGCTTCTTTGTGCTATTCTATAGACATCGCTAATGCAACTATAATGCGATCGTTTGTAGACTAAGAGGAGAACCAGACAGATGAGGATCATGAGTACCATGAGGAGAACGGAGATGACTACACTGAAGGTGCCACATCCCACCCAATCTCATAGCACCTATTATGCATGGCTAATATAGAACCGCTATTGCTTTACTTTCTAGTTGCAATCACACTATGATAGGACTTGCATGGTAGTATGCTTTCTTGATGGCCTTTACCTTGACACAACCTTACCCCTGCTCACCCTGGTATTAGGCTAGACACATGCTTGCTACTATATTGCTTATTACTTCTACTACGCTTGTACTACATTGATGCGTGGAGGAAACTGGTGTTAACTAGACTATGGGGAGAGTGTTGCGTGTGTGACTTGGGTGCATGGAGGGTAAGGGTTGTGTCGACCAAGTTGGAGTATACGACGAGCCTAGGGCAAGTCTTGCCATGGGGTGCTACCTGGGCACCCCTGGAATGGATACCTATGGTGGGTAAATGGTATATGAGGTGGTCCTGGGTGTGAACCTATGATGGGAGGAGCCCAGGATGGAGGTGTTGTGGTGGCACGATAAATGGAAACCCTGATGGAGACATTCTGGCTTGGTCATCCCTAAGGACTTACTAGTACTCAGATTCACTAGGAAGCCTTATGTACCACTCACCCTATATGGCGCGGGACGGCCGGACTACTTGGTAGGATATTGCCACTACTGCTAGATTGATAGAGGATAGTGTAAGGAGGTACGGGGCACGAAGGATTCCCCCACACCCTTCCAAGACTTCATGGAGACCTTGTGGACCCGGCTCATGACTCATAGTTTTAGCCACCCTAGACTAGACTTGGGGTGTACCAGGGCTGAATGGTAGAGTGGCATTATCCTAGGCTAGCAAGTGGCCAGAATTAGCCCAGTTGATGATGGTCAGCGAGGAAGGCAGATCTTGTGGTTATGTAAAACCTCTACAGAGTGTATGGTTGATCGATCGATACATGTGCCAACTTGTCAGCTATGGACCTTTCCTGGGTTTCGCCTAACTAGATAGAGAGATGAGTCCTTCCTTTCTTCCCCCGTGAGAGAGTGTTGGTCGTAGCTAGGGGCTATGGGCCTTGAGGTAGTGCCGAGAGGGAGTTGGCCTGTTGACTGAGCGATGGAATGGTTATGGTATGGTGATGGTGTGGAGATGTGGTATATCGATCCCTAGATTGAAACCTGGCTCTAGGATGGGAATGGGGTTGAATGTGTGTGGGAATGGTGTTAAAACTTGACTATACTTATATATATACATGATATGCTATATGCATAGGAAACCCTAGCCTTATAGGTTCCTTTTGACTACATCCAACTTGCATCCATTTTCCACAAAGCAATGCTCATAGGGTTGGGAGTGGCCAGTACAAATCGTATTGATAAATTTTGGCACACAGGTTCTACTGAGGAGTATAGCTCCGAGGAGATTGACGGTTGAGGGGTTTGTGCCTATGCTCGAGTTTGGTGATCTTATCTTCAAGCTGTTCTGAATGAATGCTACTTTTGATTCTACCAATGCGGTGATGTAATAATTTATGTAATTCCACACTATTTGTACTCTGATATTATCGTTGTATGGATGTGATATTCGACTAGAATTTGGGTAATATGATCTACAACAGTCTTATTACACTACGATGCTATGGATTTCCCTTCGTGGAAATTAGGGTCGCTTCAGTTGGTATTAGAGCCATACTTGACCATAGGATGAAACCCCTAGAAATGGACGTGAATAGCCCTTCTTTCTGTTATATACCGACCCTACATTTACTTTTATGCAAGGCTTATCTAATATTGACCTGCTAACACCTGTTCCTTAAAACATGCAGATGGCAACGAACGTCGACTGGCCACCTCTAGGATTGCTACCTCTGGACCACGCCAAGCTTACCTTCAACCTACGTGAGCTCGGGGGTTTTGCACAGACCCTCTGCCGAGTTCTCGTCACGTTAGGTGTCCCTGACGAGCTTGTCAAGGTCACCTGCACTAGGAAGCTAGCTTAGGAAGGAGGAATTGAAGGACCAGTGATCACCTCAGTCGAGTTCCTAGCTAGCACTACCTTACCTTCTGTCCTAGCTTTCACCGAGATGACTATAGAGGACATAGCCGAGGAGGGACTATGAGCTATCTCACAAAAGGCACTTCATAGAGTGATGAGGGACCACTACAAGCACTTGAAGACGATAGAGTTCTGTCTACTTCCCTAGGCCCTTGACCTCAGCCTTACCCCTAGTGAGCAGAGTTTCGTAGCCGGCAGAGTTATCCTTGCCGAGGAGGACAGATGCCTTTGTGTCTTAGCTATCCACCTACTAGAGCAGGACAGGTACGTGACCCAGCTAGAGCAGAGGAGATGTCAGGACTAGGCCCTCCGGTGGGAGTACTAGGAGCAAGACTCACAGAGAGCACAGGAGCAAGCTAGTCTACTAGAGACAGTTGCCAAGCTACAGGACGAACTCAACCATCATGATGAAGTCCACAGAACTGAGGTCGCTGACTTACAGGACAAAGCAGCTGACCTAGGCAACAGGAACTGCTACCTCGATAGCAAGGTATTGGAGTTGCAGAGAGAGTTGGACGATAAGAAGGCTGAGTTCAACCGCAGAGGAGACAGAGAGAGATCCAAGGGGATTGATATGCTAAAGATCCAATCCTAGAACAAGATCATGACTCAAGAGCTAGAGGAGTTCAGGAAGAAGGCCGTTCGCAGCCAGGGTCACCTGATCGAGGCACTCAGGTAGACCAAGTACCTACAGGACAAGTGTGAGAGGACATGGTAGGCTTGGCAGAAGTCTGATAGGAAGTGCCTTAGGGAGATGAAGGGTATGTGGGATCAGCTACCCAAGGAGATTCGTAGCAAGACAAAGCCTAGGATAGAGGAGTTTGAGTTAGCCCCGACACGCCTTAACCTAGACGCCTACCCTACTCTACCTAGAGCCAAGCCTACTGAGGAGCTCACCGAGGCCTTGAAGTACGTGTCCTAACTTCACAAGTCTGACGAGGAGATCGAGATCGAGAACAGTCGTATCCTAGCTATGGTGTACGAGTTAGAGTACAATGCCCCTGTGTGGTCATGAGTCATGTCAGTAGCTTCTGTAAGTTGTACCTCATGATGTACCCCTTATGAGATGTATTATGAGACATTGTGCATAGTATGACTCTCGCACATCTTCAAGTGTAGCTACTGGAGATGATGCTATGTAATAAAACCCATGTAATGAATGATTCGGATCTTATTGCATCTTTATGAATCTTATTGCTTCTTTGTAATGAGTGTTGGATAGTATAAATGTTCTTCTTTAAATCATCAAAATCATGTAATCATATTGAATTATAAGCACTTATGGCACAAACACTAAATTCTCTATGATCCGTGTTGTAGATGCCAAACCGCCGATCTAATCACCTAATGAACCGTGGACGTGCGCCCACCCCTAAACCAGTTGAACCAAATGGGGGACATGGTGGCAACAACCATGGCCATGGCCGTGGCCGTGGATGTGGAGGGATACCCTTCCACCTAGAGAATACTCCGCCGCCTGAGGAGAACATTCCTCCACCACCATCACTGAACCTAGCAGAAGTGATGGCACAACAGACCCAGCTTCTTGTAGCTCTTGTTGAAGGAGCAAACCGTTGCTAGGGAGGTCAGCAAAATGACTTCCAAAGGAAGCTAGAAGGATTCCTGAAGCTAAGGCCACCTACCTATGATGGCACCAACCCTGACCCGCTTGTAGTCGATGACTGGCTCAAGGAGATGGAGAAGAAGCTTGACCTCACTACTTTCACCGACGATGAGTGTGTTGGAGCAGCCGCACACCAACTCACAGGTGTAGCATGTGCCTGGTGGGATAGTTTTAGTGATTCCCATGAGGACCCTGCCAACATCTCATGGGATGAGTTCACCGAAGCATTCACTAAGTATCACATTCCCAAGGGTGTCATGGAGGCCAAAGCTGAGGAGTTCCGCAACATCAAGATGGGAAAGGATAGGGTGACTGAGTACACTACTCATTTCACCAACCTTCTACGCTATGCACCTTCCTATGTTGTGAACTCTGAGAAGGAGAAGTTGTACTATTACTGCAAGGGGCTTAACCCTCACATCAAGCTGAAGTTTGGCAGTATTAAGAGTAACACATTGCGTGCTCTGGTGGATCGCTGCATCCAGATTGAGAAGGACCATGCTAAAGCTAGAGAAGAGTATAGGGAGAGGAAGCGTAAGCCTGAGGAGTCTCTCTATGGTCGTGATCACAAGAGGTTCCATAGAGATGCACCATCTAGGGAATGCACTCGCCACAACAGGGATGACAACCCTGGATCGAGTAGGGGTAGTGGAGGCTACACCGCCAAATACTCCTGCCCTGCTTAGGATCGTTATGCCTGGGACCATTATGCTCAGGACCGCAACACTCAGGACCATTTCAACCATTCCCGCTTTGTGAATGAACGCCCAGCACAAAACCGCTCCGCACCAAGCACTGGAAACTAGAAGACACCCGCGCCAACCCCTATAGGCGGTATGCCTTTCACCTACTTTGCTTGTGGCCAACTAGGTCACAAAGCCACTGAGTGCCCTCAGAACTCAGCTGCTCAGAAGTCTCAGTTCAAGGGATCTACCACTCGTGGATGTCTCAACCATCTGGATGCCGAGGAAGCATAGGCTACCCCTGATGTGGTGTACGGTATGTTTTTAGTTAATGGCAATACTGCATCAGTTCTATTTGACTCTAGAGCAACTTGTTCTTACATATCATCCAAGTTTGCATGAGAACATGACCTGCCTGTAACCCCACGTGAAAAGCCTATCATCACTAGCTCACCCTTAGGAGACCTAAAATGCACCCACATCTGTAAGGGAGTGAGTCTTACCATTGAGGGTCTTATCTTTAAAGCTAACCTAACCCTATTACCTTCTACAAACCTAGGTGTCATCTTAGGTATGGATTGGTTAACCATTCACTAAGGTATCATATCATGTTCACCTAGATATGTCCAAGCAACTCACCCATCAGGCCAAGTCATTAGATGTGAACCCCAGTCCGAAAAGTCCACCTCTATCTTGTGTGCCCTTAAAGCTAGTTCAGAATCACAGACAAAGGAGAAGACAGTTCATGATGTGCCAATGGTCAGAGACTATCCTGATGTATTCCCTGAAGAATTACCGGGTATGCCACCAGACCGTGATGTAGAGTTCATCATTGATCTCTTGCTAGGAACAGGACCCATTGCTAAGAGACCCTATCGTATGTCCATTGATGAACTGGCTGAGCTCAAGAAATAGCTTGATGAGCTCATCTCGAAGGGATATATCAGACCCAGTGCTTCACCCTAGGGATCCCATGTTCTGTTTGTTAAGAAGAAGGATGGCTCAATGAGAATGTGCATTGATTACCAGAACTTGAACGCAGTAAACATCAAGAACAAGTACCCCCTACCAAGAATTGATGATCTGCTTGATCAGCTTTGCGGTGCCAAGTATTTCTCCAAAATTGATCTTAGATCCGGCTATCATCAGATGAAGATTCGAGAGAGTGACATTCCGAAGATAGCTTTCGTGACTAGGTATGGGCAGTTTGAGTTCACTGTGGTATCCTTTGGACTCATGAATGCTCCCGCATACTTCATGAACACGATGAATAAGGTTTTCATGGATGAACTGGATAAGTTTGTGGTGGTATTCATTGATGACATCCTTGTCTATTCATCCACCACTGAAGAACATGAACATCATCTAAGAATGGTGCTTGAGAAACTAGTCCGACATCAGCTCTATGCAAAGTTCAGCAAATGTGATTTTTAGCTATAGGAAGTTGCCTTCTTAGGCCATGTATTATCAGCTGAAGGTGTCACAGTTGACCCGGCCAAGATTGAAGCTATGAAAGAGTGGGATCAACCTTGTAATGTGACAAAAATCAGAAGTTTCTTGGGATTGGCTAGATATTATCGCTGATTCATTGAGAACTTCTCCAAGATAGCCCGTCCAATGACCAACCTTCTGAAGAAGACTAATGAGTTTGAATGGATGCCCAAGTGCGAATGAAGCTTCCAAGAATTGAAACAGAAGCTTACCACAACTCATGTGCTAGCATTGCCTAATATCAGCAAAGATTTCATGGTCCATTGTGATGCATCCTGTCAAGGACTTGGATGTGTACTGATGCAAGATGGGAGAGTGATAGCATATGCGTCTCGATAGTTGAAAAACACGAGAACCATTATCCTACTCATGATCTTGAGTTAGCAGCAGTTGTGCATGCATTGAAGATCTAGAGGCACTACTTGATAGGCAACAAGTGTGATATCTATACGGATCACAAGAGCTTGAAGTACTTTTTCACTCAGGAAGATCTAAATATGAGGCAACATCAATGGCTAGAGTTGATCAAGGATTATGACCTAGAAATTCACTATCATCCGAGAAAAGCTAATGTAGTCGCAGATGCTCTCAGTCGCAAGAGTTATTGTCACACCTTAATCACTGATTCCGTACCATCTGAGCTCAAGGTAGAGATTGATGATTTCCAACTAGAGATACTACCACATGGCTTGTTGAATGAGCTCCGCATACAGTATGATCTCATAGATCGCATCCATCAAGCTCAAAAAAGTTGTGAAGAGATTGAATATCTCCATGGTCTGATGAAACTAGGCTACAAGACCAACCACCAAGAAGATAAACAAGGAACCATCTAGTTCAAGAACAGAATCTATGTTCCATCTGACCCAGTACTATGAGAGGAAATTCTGTCAGAAGCTCATGATTCCAAGTACTGTATTCACCCTAGAGGTTCAAAAATGTATCAAGACTTGAAGAAACACTTTTGGTGGAAAGGCATGAAGACAGACATTGCAGGACATGTGGCACATTGTGACACCTACAACAGAGTCAAGGCTGAACACCAAAGGCCTGTAGGATTGCTAAAGCCTCTTGATGTTCCCGAGTGGAAGTGGGAGAGCATATCCATGGATTTCATAGTTGGATTGCCCCATTCACAGAAAGGCAATGATTCCATCTGGGTGATTATTGACCGTATGCAGAGTTCTCTTACAACAACAGCTACCAAGCCAGTATCAAGATGTCGCCATTTGAAGCTCTATATGGCAGACCTTATGAGACACCGTTGATGTGGTCCCAACCGGGAGAAAGATCATTCTTTGACTTCGCCAAGATTCAAGATGCCAAAGGAGTTGCTCAAGTGAAGGAGAACTTGAGAATTGCTCAAAGTCGATACAAGAGTTATGCTGACAAAAGGAGAAGAGAACTTGAGTTCAATGTGGGAGACTTTGTCTATCTCAAGGTATCCCCGCTACGTGGAACTGTCAGATTCCATGTGAAAGGAAAGCTTGCCCCTAGATTTGGTGGCCCATACAAGATTTGCAAGAGGATTGGAAAGCTCGCCTACAAACTTGAGCTACCCGAGGAATTGATGGGTGTACATCCTGTATTCCATTTTTCACAGCTACGCAAGTGTTTGAGAGTGCCCGATGAAGTAGTTCCAACTGATACACTTGACATTCAAGATACACTTGAGTATAAAGAAAATCCTATCAGAATTCTGGGCAGAGATACCAAAGAGACCCGAAGCAAGACTATTCCTATGTGCAAGATCTAATGGAGCAATCACATAGAGAGAGAAGCAACATGGGAGAAAGAGTCTGACCTCTGGCTACACTATCCTTACCTTTTTGAAGAGTATATTATGCTTCAATCTCGGGGACGAGATTCTGTTAAGGGGGTAGGACTGTAACAACCCAAAAAAAATCCATACACTAAAAATACCAACTACAAAATTTTTCACAAAACTCCCATGTGATGATGAGTGCCATGTATAGAAACCCAACCTAAGAGATGCATTAGGTCTAACCCCAACCCAAGTCAACACATAAGCATGGCATGCCATTTGTTGATTATGATTATTTAATTTCTAACGAATAAAGTGATGCATACATTTGTTAACTCAAATTGTGATTTGGATTTCAATTTATTTTATGTTATGCTTAACAACTCTTTTAAGGAAACACACCATAAAGTAATTACTATTCAAACCAAAGGATAAATGTGTAAAAAGAGAAAACTAATTCTATTTATATATATATATAACAGACTACACCTATGTTGATATACAAAATAGCTAAATAAATTCCTGATATATATAAAAGAATGTGATGGGCCTCATATCTAAAACTCTAATGAATTTGGTGCACCCATTTTGAATTCAAATACCCAAACCAAATTTGAATTCAAATCAAGGAAGAAGAAAAATAAAACAGAAAAAGGAAATGAGGAAGAGGGCCTCACAGCCGGCTCGGCCTACTCAGCTTCGCGGCCCAGCCAGCCCAATCGCGCCCACCTTGCATCGGCACGCGCGCGTACGCAGCCCACTGAGCTAGCCCAGTATGCCTCAACCGCCCGCGCATCTCCCCGCTTTCCCTTGCTGCCGTTGCCACGTGGGCCCCGCATGTCAGCCACCCCGTCGGCAGTGTCGTCTTCTCCACGCCCACGCCGCAACCGCCCACGCGACCAGGAGCCGACAACGTTGGCAGGGGCGGGCCAGGGGGTCATGCCTGGGGCATGGGCTTGCTCCCCCATGCGCCATGGTCACGCAACCCCGCCGTCAGATGTGCCCCATGTCGCTCCACCACATGATACCAGATGCCATTGGGGGCATGGTGCTCGGCTATAAAGCCAGCCCACACACTGCTCACACCTGGCGCCTTAGCCTCTCCCTCAGCCACTGCCACCGCTTGGTGGCCCAGTAGCCAAACTGCATCGAGAGTAGAGGGCCGGGAAGGAGATCGTGAGAGGAGGATCAGAGCCCCCACGTGCTGTCAAAGTTGCCAGAGCCGAGGGCGACGCCGTCGTCATCATCACGGTCATGGGTCGGCACTGCACGGCTTCTAGAGCTACACAGCCACAACTCGTCACTACACCGCCATCCCCTCTTCCACAACACCTACGGTGAGCCCCTGGTTCATCCCCTGCTCACCACCAGACCTTGCTACTTCGGCCATGGTGCTCCATACCATGAGCGCATAGGCCAAGGCCATCTTCGGTCTCTAGGCACATAAGCACAGCACACTCACGCACACACCACGACCACCTTCGAGCCCTTGGACGCTATAGACCCCTCCAAGCCCCACGACGCTAAAGCAGAGCACTCACTCGCCGCACTCGCAACGTCACCGTTGTGGCATGGCCACCGCTAGCGCACCCAACAACCTCCGAGCACTAGACCACCTCCGAGCACCAGACCACTGGCCCGAGCACCAGACCACCGGCCCAAGCACCAGACCCCTGGCCCGAGCATCAGACCACTGGCCAGAGCCGCCGACCACCATGGCTAGTACCGCTGGGAGCGCCTGGTGCCTCCCTGACTCGCCTGCCCTATTCGCTGGAGCCACGGGAAACTCATGCGCCCCACCAAACATGCTCTTGGCCACCACCACAGCCTGACCATGCCACACCAATGAGTGCCACCACGCCAAGCCACCGACCACCGTGGCTGACGCTCTGGAAAGCCCTGTCCGCCACCTAGATCCCACCACCGTGTATGCCGAGGCTTGGCGGAGCTTTTCCCCTCCTCAATTAGGCATCAGTGCCTATGGCAAGGCTCGCCGACAAGGCACGTCGCCGGTGGGAGCACGGCCGTGGAAGAGACAGAGGAGAAGGGGCGAGTTGAGCAGCATAGCCCTACACTCAGTGCACGTGAGACAAGCTAGGGAAAAAGAAGGTGGACTTGGTCCACCATGGACCCTGCCTTAGGTCTATGGACCGTGAACATGGGTCCACCATGAGCCACGCTCATGCCCACAGCCTAGAAATGAAGCCCAGTAAAGGCCCAAGGCCGTGACATGGCAGCGCCACAGCATGCCACATGGCGGGCCAAGCCCGGCCCAGATCCAGCCCTGTCTAGGCCTAGTTTGAACCCAGCCCATATTGACCGTAGACCGGTCAATGTTGACCATTGACCTGGCCCCACATGTCAGTGGCACAGACACTCTGGACCCACACGTCAGATGCTGACATCATGATGATGTCACACGAGACCCACATGTCAGTAGCAACACAGCCGAGGTGATGTCATGCTAATGTCATGGTGATGTTAGCTACTGACGTCAGCAGCCCTGGCCCCACATGTCAGTGACCCTTGCCGTTGACTGTAGACCGTTGACTGTTGACTCGCCGTTGACTGACGTTGACTTTGACCAGACCCACATGTCAGTGACCCAAGAGCCCCTGGACCCCACCTGTCAGCTTGAAACCGAGACGATGACATCAGCATGCCACGTGGACTAGCCACTGCATGACACGTGTCAGCCCAGGATTAATTCGGCCTTTTCCATTTTCAGAAATGATTTAAACTTCAGAAATTCATAACTAATTCATATTACCTCATAAAAATACGAAACCAGGACCAAAATTCATCTAAAATCGAACTCTATGCAATGAACCCATGTTTGAGTGCATTTGGCTCTTTTTAATTTTCATTACTTCTTTGTGCTATTCTATAGATGTCGCTAACGCGACTATAATACGATCGTTTGTAGACTCGGAGGAGAACCAGACAGACAAAGATCATGAGTACCGTGAGGAGAATGGAGACAACTACACTAAAGGTGCCACATCCCACCCAATCTCGTAGCACCTATTACGCATGGCTAATATAGAACCGCTATTGCTTTACTTTCTAGTTGCAATCACACTGTGATAGGACTTGCATGGTAGTATGCTTTCTTGATGGCCTTTACCTTGACGCAACCTTACCCCTGCTCACCCTGCTATTAGGCTAGACACACGCTTGCTACTATATTGCTTATTACTTCTACTATGCTTGTACTACATTGATGCACGGAGGAAACTGGTGTTAATTGGACTATGGGTAGAGTGCTGTGTGTGTGACTTGGGTGCATGGAGGGTAAGGGTTGTGTCAACCAAGTTGGAGTACACGACGAGCCTAGGGCAAGTCTTGCCATGGGGTGCTACCTTACGTACCACTCGCCCTATATGGTGCGGGATGGCTGGACCACTTGGTAGGATATTGCCACTACTGCTAGGTTGATAGCAGACAGTGTAAGGAGGTATGGGGCATGGAGGATTCCCCCACACCCTTTCGAGACTTCATGGAGACCTTGTGGACCTGGCTCATGACTCATAGTTTTAGCCACCCCAGACTAGACTTGTGGTATACCAGGGCTAAATGGTAGAGTGGCATTATCCTAGGCTAGCAAGCAGCCAGAATCAGCCTAGTTGACGATGGTCAGCGAGGAAGGCAGATCTTGTGGTTATGTAAAACCTCTGTAGAGTGTATGGTTGATCGATCGATACATGTGCTGACTTGTCGGCTATGGACCTTTCCTGGGTTTCACTTAAACTAGATAGAGAGATGAGTCCTTTTCTTCCCCCATGAGAGAGTGTCGATCGTAGCCAGGGGCTACGGGCCTTGAGGCAGTGCCGAGAGGGAGTTGTCCTGTCGACTGAGCAATGGTATGGTTATGCTATGGTGATGGTGTGGAGATGGGGTATATCGATCCCTGATCAAAACCTGGCTCTGGGATGGGAATGGGGTGGAATGTGTGTGGGAATGGTGTTAAAACTTGACTATACTTATATATATACATGATATGCTAAATGCATAGGAAACCCTAGCCTTATAGGTTCCTTTTGACTACATCCAACTTGCATCCAATTTCCACAAAGCAATGCTCATAGGGTTGGGAGTGGCCAGTACAAATTGTACTGATAAATTTTGGCACACAGGTTCTACTGAGGAGTATAGCTCTGAGGAGTTTGATGGTTGAGGGGTTCGTGCCTACGCTCGAGTTTGGCGATCTTATCTTCAAGCTGTTCTGAATGAATGCTACTTTTGATTCCGCCAATGCGGTGATGTAATAATTTATGTAATTCCGCACTATTTGTACTCTGATATTATCGTTGTATGGATGTGATATTCGATTGGAATTTGGGTAATATGATCTACAACGGTCTTATTACACTACGACGCTGTGGATTTCCCTTCGTGGAAATTGGGGTCGCTTTAGATCTTGCTAATATTCCTATTGTCATTAGTTTCAACAATATCAACCTGCCCAATCTAGATCGGCCTCACATCCTTTAAGTCCATCGTTTATCTTGTTACGTTACGATGGTTCTTACTTTAAATGATGGATTATGTTTCATCGGTTGTTCTACTTTGATCTTGATCATGCATAGTATGTGGTTAAGGTATGTCTAATCTTGAGAAGGTTTACTAGCTAGTTGAATCTGGTCTATAGCTCGCTATTTATTGATGTAACAATCCAATCGATCCCCACTATTAGTACTTTAGATCGGAGTATGCTAGCTAGAAGACTTGCTTTCGACCATGTGAGATCTTGGTTGTTTGCTATGCCTACATTGGCTAAATAGCCGATCGCCTGCACTTTAACGCTCATAGTATGTTTTCATGATCCTATTAAATATGAATAGATCTGTTTACTTTAAAGATTTAATCTATTATCTTTATTATGGCTGCCATCGATCTGATCAAACCCCACTATTAAAGATAATAGGCTAGATTTGAGGAGTTTATAGGTCTGCTCATATTGAATGGTCGATTGTTCACATGCTATTATCCTTTTTCTACCTGAATTAGCTCTTTAGCCGATTCACCAAACACTTATAGCATGTCTATCATAAACCTATCAACGTATAGATGGTTTTATGAATTCTTTGGCTTTAGTTTGTTGTTATCATCATAGCTGCAACGATCTGATTGAACCTCACTATTGATGGTAACAGATTAGATTCAGAGCGTTTGTAGATCCATTTGTGCTAGATAGTCGATTTGTTCGCATGTTATATCCTTCCTCGATAAACTTATCGGCTCAATGTTTTAAACCGGTTATATTTATCTAGCTGATGATGTTACTTATATCTGGGTGCATTGTATTTGTTATTGTAAAATCAATCATGACCCACGAATGTTGTAGTTCTCAACAGTCGATTTCTTCTCGTATTGGCTATTTAGTCAATTTTCCAGTCTGGCTGCTCCTAAAGCGGCATACTTGGAACTGTCTGGGAAAAATTGGCATGTTCCACCTTAAATTACTGATATACTTTCTCTCTTTGTCAATTGTAGGTCAAATTGACTGGCACGCCTTTAGAGATTCGAAGGATCAACTGGTCCTGCGTTGAAACCAAGCGGATCTCCAGCCTTGCTCCATCAAGCAGATCCTTCTGGCTTGCTGTGTGTTGACACTTTCCATGCCGACAGTAGTTCTATGCACAAAGTGTTTCCAATTGACTCTTATAACTTAATGCATCAAACATAAAGGACTCAAGTGATATTTATAAAAACATAGGAGGCTTAGAATGCTTCGGGGCTTGCCTTTCAGGAACAAAGTGGGTTGGTGGTCAGGGGACTTCGGAGGTTCATCAATGGTAGGCTCCTCTCCTTTGGGAGCTACAGTTTGGGTTGTCCCTTCATTGTCCTCCACCTCTTCTTCGAATTTCAGTAGGGTTACTCCTTCGGGCGATCCTATATGCATGAGCATGAATAAGATATCATGGATGCATAGGTAATGACATGGATGATTTGATATGATGAAATGCATAATCATAAGTGTTCTTAACAGCAAGGTATTAGGGTGATAACAAGATTAACTTCTTTTATTGAGTAGGTGCATATCTCCTTTCTAGTAATTAAACAAACACCTATTTAAAGATTTTCTGGGCTGCAAGACAGCAGCCACTTGTTTTGACCATAACTGGAGTTTTACACATCCAAACAATAGGGTTGTGGACATTCTAGAAATCTTATTGAATTGCCTACAACTTTCTTTTAATCATCTTAAGGTGATTCAGTAGCTATCTAGATCAAACAATTCAATCTTCTAGATCTGCCTAGAGGACAAGCAAATCTAATAGCTGACTTCTAACAGCTATAAATCTTAAACCATTTAGCCTCTAGCTATGAAATTTTTGGACAAGCAAGATGAGTAAGTTTCCTACAACTTCATTATTAACAAGTTGAATAGGAAAAGTCACTATCATCAAGAATTTGTCAACACAACAGAAACTACTCATACAACCATTTAGTTGAATTATAAAGCAATAATTAACTAGCTACCTATAACCAATTAATTTTGAGCATAACTACCAATAGCAACACATCATATGCATTATAAGCACTATAGAAAACATCATGGTTAAGCCCAAATAATTTACTTATGTGCATTTATTAATTTCCTTATATAATAAGTTGATTTAAAGGATAAATATTTCCAATGATCAATAAATTTGGAGAAAATTATAGTAGGTTACATATGACCCTGATAATCTACTTATAAATTTCATGCCATTTGGATAAGTATAGCAACCTCTACAAAATGATAAGTTACATAGGCTTATTTTAGCAAAAATAGTTTAGCCTAGTGAAAAGTGTCAAACAACATATTTTATATTTTTCTTACTTTCATCCTAGCACAAGAACACTGTAAAATTTTGCATGATCAAATGTTAGGTATTTTTACCCCATTTATTTTCGCTATAAACTAGCAATTAATCAAGGTTAAATAGAAAGACCATATTCCAAGTACGTCTACTATAGGTTTAGTATTTTTCCTAGCAAGATCATGTCAACACAAGACCAACAAAATTGGAATCATAGTTTTATCACTCCTCTAGCTCATGTTATGCATTTTACTAGATTGAAACTAATTTAAAAGCACTCATCTAGCTCAATTTAATTCTCTAAGAAAAATATCCCAAACAGTAGGTTTCATATTTTTATCAAATAGAACACTTCATGATGAATCCAGCAAATTTGGATCACCTCATTTGGACACTCCTAACTCAAGATATAAATTTTTTAAGTTTGCATTCAAATCTATGAAAATAAATCAAGAAAAACATTTCAAATACTGACTGACAGCTGGGACCCATGGGTCAATGGGACCCACATGTCAGCGACACACAAAGTAGGGGTGCGGATCGGTAGCAAACTCATTGACGGTGAGGTCACTGGCATCTTGTTCCTCACACTCCTACACACCTACTAGTACCATAGGTTGGACCAGCGGATCACCGGATCGACCTCACCGGCGAGCATGGTGGCTAGATGGCGGTGCACGGTGGTGGACTCGCTATCTTCAGCAAAGGTTTGACCAAACAAGCACGGCTATGACTTCTATGAACCCTAGTGGTGCTCTACGGTGTGGATCGAGCCACGGTGAAGCGGCGATGAGCTCTGGCCATGTGTATGGCACACGGCGATGCATAGAGCACGGAGGAGGTGTCACCGTTCTAACAAGATGATGGCTGAAGGTAGGTCTCCATCATTGGGGAAGGTGCTACACCTCTAGGCGACCCGGTAATAGGTCCTAGAGTGGGCTAAGGATGGTCGATGAAGTCAGCGGCGGTGAGCGTGTGCTTGTAGCCATGGCAAACACGCACTGTGGCGTCGCGCGTTCCCTCACGACGGTGGCAGTTATACCAACTATGATGTGTGCTATTAGGACCTAAGATGACGATGGACTATGGGATAAAGAGGTAGAAGGAGCAATGGATAAGGCTAGCCATGGTGAGCTTAGAGCTTGATGGTGCTCTATGACCATGGCGACGACGGTGACGTGAAATGTTACATTACCTAGGCTCGAACGGTGGCAATGGTGGGTCGAGGGGGTAGAGGAGATGATGGCAGAGCTATGAGTGAGATGGATTGGATGGTGGTGCCATGTCATTGGCATGCGAGCATGGTGGAGCTCGGCAATGGCGATAGCGACGCTCAGCTTTGCTACTGCAGGTGCAAGAGCGAGAGAGATAGAGCGAGAGCGAGTGAGGGCAGGGACGTGCGGCGGTGTCTTTAGCATGTGCCTGGCCATGACGTGGCCCAGCCTTGGCATGTGCACACCATGTAGCGGCCACAGCCTATGGCCGATCGGCCATGACACCGGCCGATTCAGAGCTGCATCGGGTTACTGATAGCGTGACTTCGTGCACAAGTAACTCCTAATCCATGGTGAATCAGTAAAAATGGTATTAGTGAAAGTTGTAGTGCTATGTGAGATCTACAACTTTTATTTAGGGATTAGCACATAATTCATCATGGTTTTTAAAATGCAAAGCTCCAAAGTAGGTCACATTGAAACTGAAATCAGCTTGTGATAGCAAAATTTTTTATGTTTAGAAACAACATTTCTTTGCTACTTGTGGGCCCTATTTGACCATGCTAGGCACTGAATTAGCTCATGACCCTTAAATAAAGTTTGTTACTCACATCAAGAACTACAACTTTTATTAAGGGTACACTACCATGCAAATAATCTATGATATAGTTCAACTTTGGTCAAAGTAGTAACATGAAAATGGAAGTTTAGAGGAAACTAGGACTTAGAAGCAAAATTGGCCCATGTCATGAATACAAACATTGTTCCATTTACCATCCTAGATATGTCTAAGGTGTTTTTGTGACCCCACAACCATCTCTTGCATTGGTCACACATTATCACAAGCATATGCAAGTATATAATCAACATCACATGTGATACATATAAATAATGAGATGAAATTTCATATGCTCATGCTCATGAATGAATGGATGATGCTTGTGCTCATGCAATGCAAGTTCCAAATGCAATGCTTGACACTAGGGTTTTACAAGAAGATGGCACATGGGTGATCCTAGCAGTGAGAGGTGGTGCGAGCGGGTTCAATGGATGCGCAATGACGAGGCGAGCTTGGTGGCTAAAGGAATTGAGCTAGGGCCACATGATGGCGGTGAATTTTTCTTGTGGAGTAAGTCGGCCAGTGGCAGAGCAGAGAGAGAAAAGTAGAATGATGGTTGGTGGTGTTCCTACTTAATGGCGAGGCGAGGTAGGAGGGGTCGCCAGTAGTTGCTTGGGTGAGCCATGTAGGTTGCTGCATGCCAACATATGCGAGGGTGGTAGAGGAAGTTAGCGCATCGATGGCAAGCAGTTGCCTGGCACCTACTTGTTAGTGACACTATTCATGACTGCAACTCCATCTTTAGCTCAATCTTTCTCTCAATTTCATTCAGAAACTTGATCAACTCCTTTACTAAAAGTCATCCATCTACATGAGATCTTCAACATTGCCCATAAGCTCAAGCTCAGATTCTCACTCATTTTGAAGATTTTTAACTGAGAAGAAGGGTATAGTGAAACTGACAAACTGACTTCAGTTTTAGGTTTTAAAAGTAGTTTTGATTAGCAACCTTTTGGATTTAATTCATGAGCAACCAATAATCTAACATTTGGACCCATTACATAGTATCTTAGCTCAAGTATAGGACCAATCAATGGAACAAAAGTTGGACACATTTTATTTATGAAAATTCATGTACTAATTCTCCAAAATTTGAACTTATTAACTGATTTTTAGGGACTTAGCCATCAAAATGACCAAGTGTGTCAACCAGCTTTAATTCAATTTTTGGAGTTCAATTCTAGCATGTTTGATTCAAAAACTTTATTAAACTTTTAATGCACATGAAAGCATGTACTTAGTACCACAAAGTTTATTTTAATAAAATTTTAATTGTTCTAGCAAATTCACATATATAAAATCACAAAGAACCTTAATTAATATTTATTAACATTTCATGTATCACTTGAAGCATATCATAAACAACTTTATTATGCTTATAACTTAAACATGAAATGCATTAGTGACTTAATGCTTGATGATTATGCATGATGATGCTCATGATCAGGTTTTAATTGCGTCTTAACATCTAGGATGTTACAAGACACTCAAAGCCAAGGATTCCCACATGACATGTGATGTTTGTGGAGATGTTGGACAATCAGGAAATGCCGTCCCAAGAACTAGGAAGATCTCAACTTTGGCAACAATGACAACATGTTTTGTTCACAATAACATCAAGGATGGAATCAGTGCTCCAACAACCAAGGTGGTAACTATTATTACACTTCTCAATGTCCGAGTAATCAGGGTAATAGTTATTCTTTCCTTAGAGATATTGTTCATAGTTAAAGTAGAATGACTGATAGCATTAACAAAAAGTTGCATGCTCATGACAAGATGTTGGAAAATATAAATGCTAAATTGGATGAGATTTCTTTTGCCTTAAAAGAATCAACTTAGTTTCAATAAGATGATAGAAACACAATTAGTACAATTAGCAACTGCCATACCATCCTATGAAAAAGATAGAATTCCTGGCAAACCTGAAGGAACCATGGAAACAACCAACCTTGTTACGGCAACGTATGACTATTCTTTAAATGGTTGGGAATTTCCTATTAAGAAAGGTGATATTGGAAGCCCTATCATTACTTGCTCCATAGGAACCCACACTTTTCATAATGTCATTTGTGATCTTGGATCTAGTGTTAACATTATGTCTAAGGAAACTTATGATAGATTGTTTAACACTACCTTAGCTCCATCCTTAGTTTACCTACAGCTAGCCGATCAATCTACTCATTATCTCAAGGGAGTAACCACTGATTTGTTAGTTAAATTAAGGAGTACTTATGTTCCTACAGATTTTATGATCTTAGACATGGGCAACGACAAGCATACACATTTAATGCTTAGTCATCCTTTCCTTAATACTACAAATGCTTGCATATATGTGGCTTCTGGGCAAATCCAATTCCACTTTGCTGGAAGAAAGGAAATATTTGCTTTTGCTTCTAGACAACCCCTCTTTGATGAGAAACAGGAAAGGAAGAAGCATCCCACGAAGAGAATCAAGATGAAGAAACCAAAGCCAATTGAAGAACCAGAGAAGCCTATAAAGAAGAAGAAGAATAAGAAGAGATGGCATAAAAAGAAGGATTCATCCTCAACATCATCATCACCTAATCCTGACAAGGCCTCCGAGGTGGAGCAAGAGAAACACCCCCACTCAAGGAAGAATAACCTTGAGACCATCCAAAAGGTAAGTTTTCTATCCCTTGCATATTTATCGTATTTCACTAGTTGCATCTCATATTTAAATTTCCCAATAAGAATTTCATTTACATTGCATGATTAGTTAGTGCATTTAGCTACTCTATGTTAATAAATAAAGTTCTCTAGTAGCCATGCATGATAGCATAAGGTTTGCATTTAAATAAAATAAACTAAAAATAATAATAATAATGAATAAATTATCTAGTAGTAATAAATAAAAGTTAGTCATTTATGAATCATTCTAGTAGTAGTAGTTAGTCAATAAAGAAACAATCCAAGAGCTCCGGAAGATGAATCCAACCTATGCAAAAGGCAAGCTTGGGGGAGATGTCTCTCCCTGCTCAAGTATGAAAAATCTTAAACCCACTCTTAGCATTCATGTTTGTCTCACAATGCCAATATTTATGATAATAGAATGTAGAGAGGAGTGCCTTGAAATTTACCTTAAAAGAAACTCTACTCTAATAAATGATGATAAGTTATTCTAGAGATGATGAATAGTTGCTCTGTGATACTTTGCAAAAGCTTGTTATACAACCTGATACTTCTTAAGTTTTGAGCATGATAACTTAGAGTTCATCTTAAGTTGAATGCGTTTGTGGGTTGCAAATGCTAGAACCAAGACTATGTTCTTTTGAGATATGTTGTAGTTAAGACAAGAGTAAATCTTTTAACCTATGTAAGGAATGGTAAGAGCAACCAAGAGTTTTGTTTTGTAAAATGCTAAAACTCTCTTGCTAGAAGTTCCTCAATGGTGATAAATTCCTACCAGAGCCAAATACATGTTCATTCATACATGATAAAGCCACTATAAAAGCTGCTTGTTTGTTTTGAGCTTTTTCAAGCCTTGTTCATCTGAGTAGAGAAACTTGTCATGCTTTTTGATCAAGATCACGTACACCCACATACATATGCTATTCCTATAGTGGAAATATGCAACCATATGCTTTCCATACATTATTGCTCTATGAGAATCAAGGTTACCTCTCTAGCTATCTTTCATCAAAAGAGAGGCATGGGCTACAAAAAAGAGAGAGTGAAAAAGAAAAGTAGCCATGCCCTCTCAAAAACAAGCTAGAGGAGGAAAACTTCTCTAAGGAGTACCACTTCCACCAAATATACCACACACATGCACATCATGATAAATTAGTATGATTTCTTGCTCCTTTGTTATCCAAGTGTTTGACTTAGCAATATACTTAATTCAAGTGGGCTATGCTTTTATTCCCTACCTTAAGCTACACATAAGCTTTAGGATAGATGTTAAGGCTAAGATCCATGGCCTTGGTGAGGTTTCAAACACCATTGAGAGACTTGAGTGTACCATCTGAGGAACTTATGCAAGTTTTCTTTTCAAATCTGTTGAAACCATTTAGGAAGTTTGAGCTAAACCAAAGTAGGTAAAAAGTATCTATCTAGCTACACAATATTGCAATTGCTTGTGCCAAGGTGAAGCTATAAGACCCACATTGCTAAGATTGATGATGGATTTCTAAGTGCTAACCTATTCAATTCAAGAGATAGTATTTGTTTGTATATAAGTTTTTGCAGGGCATTACATAGTAGCAACTCTTGATCCAGCACCTATACCATGCTAAACCCTCATCTTTGATCAGGATGAACAAAGGGGTAGGTTGAGGTAGCTTTTTGATGGTCACTAACACCCGTTTTGACCATCAACATTTCACCGAAAAGCATGATAAAGTGAGGTAAATCATCATCACATGTGTTGAATTTTGTTTATAATTCACCTAGTTCCACTTGTACTTGTAGAATTATTTGTATGCAGGAATTTTATCAAAATTTGTGCAAAATGGTGCAAAATATGGACAAAGGACGCAAGAGGATGTGGCAGGGGGGCCAGGGGCCCACATGCCACTTCGGTCGGTGCCACCTAGGCACCGCTCGATGGCCCACTGCCCCTTGCCATGTCACTGATCTATGGCAGAGGTCCTCAAAGTCTTCTCCAGCATTGATCTTAAGTTGGCTTGCAGCGAGGGTTAGGATGGAGTGGCCTTGGATCACCAAGACTACCATCATACACTTGGAGCCCTCCAACCGACCTTGGAATCACCTTACTATCCAAATTTTGGCATGTGCTATCTTCACAACTGCTATTGAGGAGCAACCAAAGCGCAATGATCAAGAGGCAGTGCTTCCAAGGGTTGGCTAACACCCCCTTGGCTCCAACCAATGCCCTAGGAGGGCAACTGGCCTCCCTAGGTACCTAGAAATACCCCCATTGCGTCTCCACACTATAAAAGAAGGTGTGGAGCTCAGTTGTTGGTATGAAGAATACCACCAACTTGAATATGTAAACTAAAATTTGCAATTATACAACCCGCAACACAGCCCCTACTTTCAATTCTTTTCACTTCTTTTTTTTGAATCTTTCTTTCTTCTTTCTTCTCTCCTTTTTAAGATTTTTTATACTAACAGGGGTGCGAATAACAAATGAAACACAACGCAATATATATTAAGATGGTGACTAGAAACTGATGAACAAAACAACACAAAGGTAGCAGTACTGCCACAAGGCTATAGGAATTTTTTGTGGTTTTTAGTGGACTTTAGGAGATGAACAAAAATAGTAACAAATGGTGGATAAATCAAAGGTAAATGTGTGGATGATGGTGAGACATACCATGACAATGAAAGCTTTGATACCAGATGATAAGTACCGATATGAATTGGCAAGGGGATGGCCCGATCTTCATGATAGTAGGTCACGAATCAAAGATAACTTGCTGCAAACAGTGGGGTAACTAGCTTTATACCTGACAAAGGTTGGATGCGACCAAGTGCGGGGAGAGAGGCATCGAAACCATGAAGACTTTGACTCGATCTCTGAACGACCGCAGAACAACAATCTAGAACTAATCCATATGAAACGGTGCAGCCATACTAGAAACCATAGAGCTCAAACTAGGAGAACCCAGAGAGATCACTTCACAAGTCTAAGAAGAACAAGGAAGAAAAATGGTTTGAGTAAGGCACTCGGCAGCTTGGTTGCAATATCATGTAGTTTATCAAATCATCAAAAGGTTCTGAATAGCTTAGAGGCAGGAGATATTTATACTAGGAACAACCCTCCTAGTTAGGTGTGAAAACAAAATAGAGTTTCTGAACACAGGCTATGTGAAAGGTCACCACAAGATGGCTTCCCAAAGTGGTCTCGCGTGACTGTTGGCCTCTTGAGTAGTCTCCACTAATCTAGCCATAACTCCTTAATGGGAAATCCAAATGATGAATTGTTTGTTGGGTGTGAAAGTTGATTCGAAGGGCTTTGCATCCATGTGCAGCATGCACCATGAAACTTTATACATTGGTATAGTTTTGCATGGGAAGTCGTACCAATATCCTGCCCTAGGAAGACCGTTGACCTTTAGAGCAGTATTCACAAATCTGAATATATCTCAACATTAGGGAGTCCAAAACACTTGAAACCAGTTCCATTGTAAACTAAACTTGATAAGCTTTCCAAAATGTCCTCATGGACCTTCATCACTTTTGTGAATCAAAAGTTATGGTTGTTTCTTTCCAGGGTCTGGTCCGCCATCCGCGTCACTTTTTCCTAGGTCCAGACGTCCGTCTGTGTTACTTTTCCAACGGAGTCATTTTGTAGCACCGTGTCTTGATCCTTCGGCCATGTGCCTTTCACATCTTCATGTGTAAACCTAAGGAACATCAATTTAGAACATTTAGGTAGTATAACGAATGTTTTCCTAAATGGTAAACGGTCTTTACACGGTCGCCCTTCGTTTAGCGTTTAGACTGTTTACACGGTGTTTAAACGAAGTTAAACGGTCTAAACAGTTTTGTACTTTTAAAAAAAATACATATAATTATATATATGCATGTAAAAATCAAGTATTCTAGCATTTATACATATTTATCCGAGTAAAAATCAATTATTTTGGTATGTATATATATTTATGCATGTGAAAAGAACCAAATATAGATATTTATGCATGTAACATATCAAGTGTACACATTTATAAATATAATAAACTTAAGTATACAAATTTATTCATACAAAACTGAACTAGATTTACCTCGTGTTCGCCTATATGGCCGTTTAAACAGCTGTTTAGCCCGTTTAATGTTGTTTATCTCCGTTTTGTTTAGGCCGTTTTTCCTATTTTTTGACCGTTAAAACAGTCAACCGTTTAATTTCAGTTTACCCCCTAAACAAAATAGTTTACCACCGTTTACCATTTACTGGCCACTTAAATGGCCGTTTAATCCATTTAGGCGAACACTGAGTATAACATTCTTAGAAGTATCAAAATTACAATCAATTAGGAATGAATTCACCTACTCTTGTAGTTTCTTGGCACAACTTTGTGTAGGTGGCCCTTGATTGGTATATTTTGGACTTGAGCTAGCATGCATAAATGGGATATCCTCATCAATGTCTCTTTTGACAAAATGATAAAAGGAGTATTTTGGAAGACCATATTGGTGGATAGGATAATTATCGAGAATATCGGTTTGGTTTAGTGGAGGAATGCTTGATAAAAAGGAATTCTTGAATCCAAAGAGAAATTCAGCACTACTAGACATGGTGGAAGGCTAGAAATCAAGGATAAATGTGAAGGAGATAGATCAGTTCTTTGAAGTGCCACTACTTCAAAAGTCATGAAATTTAACAAAACTCAACATGACAAGAAGAGGTTTCAAATCTAAGCATTTGTTCTAGAGATGAGGATGCAATGATAGAACAAGATCATTCCATTTTAACACTAATCTCCACTACTCCAAAGTTGGGTAAGACAAGTCAAAAGAACATATGGAAGATTTGGTGCTAAAACAAGCTTATGCTAGGTCAGGTGGCCTAGGGCTAGATCGGTCGACCCCTCAAAGTGGCAAAACAAGGCACAACCTTTTGGTCACTGTTGACACTTCATAACAACTAGTGGAGGAATTTCGCAAGCGCACAGAACAATCGTGTAGCACTTTGCAAGGTGAGTACTGAGTGTCGAATTTATCTTTTTCCCAAAGGAAGGTGAGAGGTTGATTTATATTTATTAGTTAGGATTGCTAAAGGAAAGCCTGATTGTATCCTTAGTGGTTAGATGATAATGGTGGTTGTGTGCAAACTAATTAGTAAACTAATAAACATGCTAAGCTAGAGATAGGAAAGCTAGGTGGGAGAGCGAGTAATTTATCTTTCAGTAACAAAGGGTAAACAAATGACTAGGAGACATGTGCTAGTACTTTGGGGTACAACCCGCCTACCAACTAGGAGAGTTAAATAGACAAGGACTGCCACGAGCCCTACAATTTAATAACTAGACCTAACATGATGGAATACAGAGGATCGATAAGACTGTCACCACTTGCCAACTACCACAATCTATTCGAAGGCCTAGTCGTATCCATAGGTAATATATAGCCTAAGCACCACGCTTAATGTATAAACTTACTACTTCAATCTGAGCTCTGATGAAATAAGATCAAGGCACCCTAACCAGATGGTGGAACCGGTACTAACGAGAGACTACTAATTAAAAGATAACCTATGCTACTAATGCCAAGTAATAAGCACCTAAGCTCATTAATGATTAATAATAATGAACAAGCACTTGAACAAAGTAGAGCAATAACACTAAATAAAGTACTGAATAAAGTAAACGCAAAATGAAAGAATTACAAAGGAGCTATAGCAGACCCAGAAGACTCTTCTGAACTCTAAGAGAAGCTCCGCTCTTGCTCTACTTCCACTACTAAACTACTACTCTAGAGCTACGCTAAGCTAGAGAGCTTGGAGAACCTTGAAGAGCTTGGAAATGAATGGGGCACTTCTCCGCCAATATAGCAAGATCGATAGTTGGTGAATCAACCAAAAACAACAAGAAATATCTTACTAATATTAGCAGATTCGATAACGGGTGATATTGTATTAAACAACTAGTTATTTAACATAGGATCGATAACTTTGATCTGTATTATAATTTGTAAGAGATCAATCAACTGATGCAGCCTTACAAACTACGATATAGATCGATAACTAACTTATATTATGGCTCATAAAAGATCAATCAGCTGAAGCAGCTTTACAAGCACAATACAAGTCGTGACCGTACTCATAAGCAAGCTGGAGGTCGATCAGTTGATGTAGCCCTATTTGCTGAAGAACTCATCGAGATCTAAGTACTCCTACTCCTAATACGATGGTGAAAGCTAGAAAGATTGTATTGATTGATTGTTCGTCCTCTTGTTCAATAACCGGGGTCCAATATTTATACCCAGAACCTAAACATGAATCCTACTCAAATACGACTAGTTACAATTGTTGGAACAAAAGAAAACATTCCTAACTTAAAAATAACTTGGACCCTAATCTTTTCCTTTTTGTAGAGTCTGACATATTTTTCCTCGACGCCATCCGTACGTAGTCCATTGACGTTGTCTGCTAATGTCATCTATAAAATAGTCGATTCTAACACTGCATCAAAACCAGCCGATATCGATTCACATCTGATTGATTTCTTGATGATACAATCTTAGAAGCTTCAAGTTCCCGCGTTCTTCTTTTCAAATTTTGGTGTAAACACATGCCCCCCAATTTTAGGATAAAAATGATTTTATTCCAAAATTTCTATTTACCTGCTTACCGTGTCGCAACCATTTATTCCAAAATATACGCACGACTCTTGATTTCTCAGTCCAAATTTTATATAGTACCCCAATAGTATCATTTCCAGCTCTCTCAGCCTATTCACTTTTCCCTTCTTTCTCGAGCAAGCCTCAACAACAAAAGCCACCATCGCCAAGGCCTAAACCCTAGCAAATCCTCTGCTCTATCAAGCTATTATTCAAGTAACCTTCCTCAGACTCAGATCCATTTTTGGCTGCAATGGCGACCAGCGACCATGTCCCTGAGGTATGCTTTCAAGTTCCTATCTTCCAAGAATTAGCCATTACCCTGTATTTCCTTTCTTCTCAAATCTATTCTATCTTGTTTCTAGGAAATGAGGAACAAAATTTTGATTCCATCGACTGTTGTTCCTAATGTCTATTATCTTAGGCCTATGGCTGACCCTGATCCATCTGACTTTATCAGTCAAGAAACCAATCAAATCCCCTTCAAAAAATCTGTAGTAGATTTGTCCTCCTGAAATAGCAAAACTCCCTTTAAAAACTGGCCCAAAATACGTAAGGGATGGAGAGATTGGTTTCATAGGGTATCGGAGGAAAAGGCTGGAGATTGGGAGATTTATGACTTGAATCAATGCTTGACACTCTCAATGTCTAGAATGGAGAGGAATGATTCACTTCTGGTCCAACACCTTAAATGCTTTCATTTTTTGTCACGGCCCAATGACCATCACTTTGGCTGATGTTTATATGTTGACCAGCCTTAGAATAACAGGATCAATGCAAACTTATGACTTCTTAAGTGCTAGATCCAAGAAATTAGCCAAAATATCAGACTTCACAAGATAGGCAAGCTACATTCTGAACCACATTGGAGACGGATCAACTGTTGCCAAAAGGGAACATGTAGCTTTCTTGAACATGTGGCTAGAAAGATTCATCTTTTATGGATTATCATGTGGTCCAACTTTCAATCATAAATACTTGGTAGAGCATCTAGCAGCTGGTAATGAAATCCCTCTTAGAAAATACCTGCTAAGATCTGCTTATCATCTGATACACCAGGTAGCATCGAGTTGCTGAAGAATGAACTATTGCATACCATTAGTGGCCCTTGGTGGTTGATACAAGTATGGTTGAACCTATATATGCACAAGATTGTAAGACCCGATCTCAGAAATCTGAGCTTTCCTTCTTCCAACTTTGCTGAAGAGTACAAAGGAAAAGAAGGAAGAACTCGACAGTGCATGAATTATTGTGAAACTGCATCATCCATAACAATTGCTATTGGTGTAGGCCATCTCTTTAAGAAATTCTATAGAGGATCTGATGCAAACATCTTGACTTGGCTGCCTTATGATGAAGATGAAGGCAATGAATTAGTTCTGCCAGTCAAATTTTGGTTTGAATCAGGTTGCTTGGATGAAACAGCTATAGCAATTTTCAGTTGCATCATCAAACCCTATGTACTGCCAGCTAAATTTCACCATGGCCATGGCAAAATGGATACGAGTCTTTTCTCCTAGAAAATCTTCCAACTTACAAATTCTACAATGCTTGTTTCATGGCCCATCAATTCGGCCTTGGTCAACTGCCCCTAGCTATTTTTCAAAGATATACTAAAAACGAGAGAAGGCATCAGTGAGGCAATGGAAGCTTCTAGAGTTTTCTAGTTAGGATCAAATCTACCTTCCCTCTATCTGCATGAATGGACGAGAGCCACCTTCACTTTAAATTTATACGATTCCTAGTGGCAAGGATGGCACTCCCATCTCTTTTGTAGGCCAGTTCATCCTAGTTGCATAGCTTTGGATGACAATTTTGCTTCTGATAGTGTGGTAACTTTCCATTCCTTTTCAGAAAAATTATTCAATAAATTCTCCTGCCAACTATTCTAACAAACTTTTTTAGGACATAGAATTCAACCCCCCAAAGCATAGATAGGAAGGGGCATCCCATAGAATATTATCCACCATGTCCAGCCTCAAGAATGGGATCCATAGCACCTATCTTAAAGAAGGTGATGAAGACCCCAGCTTCTCCAGCAATACTTACATACCAACCTTCCAAACACAAGGTAGCTAGAGGTGTGACTCAGAAAACCACAACTGGGAAAAGACTTTGCAGAACCAAACCATCAGCTGCTCAGGTAAATCAACTGATCTCCCTTCTCACATTAATATTTAATTTTTGATCCAATTCTCTTTTACAGCCATCAAGTAGAGCATCCCAGTCCGTTTTCAATGCTAAACTACTATCCTAGGCATTTGAATCAGCATCTACCAACCTCTGATCGGTTGTTCCCCCTAAAGAGCCAATTACAGTTGAAACAACTGAGGTTTCTAATAGACCTCAGGTGACAGAAGATGAGCATCTCTCTATTTCACCTCCTGATGCTACCAAGGTATCCTCTCAAGCCTCCTAATTTTATATAATTTTATTCTCTTCTGACCATTTACCTTGTCTGACTCTACCTAAAAAGACATTTGCACAAGAATAAAGGTCTGATAATTCACCAGCTGATGATCATCCTTCTTACGCTAATGTCCAAACTATCGATTCTCTAGCTTAGCAAACAGTTGATGGTAAGAAATTCTCATGTTCTTCTATCGTTTCATAGCAAACATAAACTAAAACACTCCTTGATGCTTGTAGACACTATCCCTGAAAACCTAGAGCCAATTCAAACGACTGTTGAAAAAGATGTTGGCACATCATCGGCTATTCCTTCTCTTCAACTAGAGCCTCTTCCAGAAAAGGTACTATGTTACTTCACCATTTATCTTGTTATCAACTGATTCGATCTTCCTAATAAGATTTCCTTTGCTCATATATAGACACTTAATTCTCTAGTTCTGAGCTACTCCTTCAACTTTGAAGAATACATAGATGAAGGTGAGATTAGCTCATCAGTCACCTCTCTCTAAGAGACTTTATTAGAAGAGACCTAAAATCAGCTAAGGGACATATTGCCAATGCTTACGAAGGATATAGCCAATTTGGTCCAAGATACAGATCCAACGCAAAGAATCTTCTTAGCTATCAAGGATAATTTGTCCCCATATCTCATCAAAGCCTTGACACCTTTATCCATCATTGAAGATCAAGCCCCAAAGGTGAAAAAAGCTCAAAGGAATCTATCTTACTATGAAGCTTTGATGGATAAGAAGAATTCCAATAAATAAGAAGCCAAAGAATTAGCACATTTGATTAACAATCTAAAGAATTCCTCTTCTAGAATTGAACTAGAGTTGGATTAGCTGAGAGCTAGGCGTGCTGAATTTGAGAAAGAACTAGAAAGTGTGAAGGCCTCCATGAGTCCAACTTGGTTTAGATCCCTAATGCCATCAAATAGAAGAAACAAGAGATGCTGACCAAGATCAAAGAAGGCAAGGTCATTCACAGCAGCCTTGAGAACATTCCTGGATTAGCCGAAGAAGACAAGCAACAAATTGCAGAAGTTGATGCTATTCAGTTGAAAGCTCTAAGAGCAATCCATGGTGTTCTTAATTCATAATCCACATTTCAATAGTTGTAACATATAACTTGTGTAAAACTTGCCAATAACTGTACCTTTCCTGCTACTATGTTGTACCTTTTAGTTTGACTAGAAGAGCCAATAGCCGATTCCTAACTTTCAACTTTATCCTGACTTAATTAATTCTGAAAAATGGCCTCCACTATGAAAAAACCTTTGAATCCTCTCTCAGTTATCAATGCCGCACTTTCCTTGGTACTAGTGGAGCGGTGCTTCCCCTTCTATTAATTGAAGTTATTCTTCGCACATCCTGAGATATCTACCATCCCATCTTCGTGGCTATAAATACCAGCCAAGGGCTCCACCTCAAACACATCTACACTTGCAACCGCCTTCATTTTCTTGCATCCTCCATCTTCTCAAACCCTGTAGTGGTTTCTTCCTCCTCTCCATAGATCCAAACAATATCCATGGCCAGCAAGGACAACCACAGCAAGCACGCAGCAGAGGAGGTTCTAAAGGAGAACCTGCCGATGAGCTAGTGCCTCCATCGTATGAGGTAAGACCAACATTTTCCACTTATGGCAATGAATCCTTCTAACATGTTTATAGGTTCATCTTAAATGATAGGCTCCGGCCACTTCCTCCTAGGGCCAGTGAGCCTTCTACCACTATGTCTACTGCTACCATACCAGACTCATTGTCGGACTCCTCTGACTCCTACAATAGCGACAACGCCTAGTGTTTCCTCCGAGAGTGGAGGGTGGCCAAGGACCGTTACTTCAAGGCAACTCGGGAGAACGGATAGCTTGAGAGCCACCTCAAGGCCTCTCAAGCTACCCTCCTCGCCATCGAGGAAGAGGCCAATGCCACCTGAGCATGGTTGGCCGAATCCGACGCCATAGAGGTGGGTAAGATGATCTTCAAGAAAAAACCTCCATTCTCACTCCCTCTGCTTCTATTCAGACAACCCATTTATTCCTATGATTGCCAGCCCTAACGGTCTAGTTGGAGAACCTCCAACTGGTGGCGAATGCGGCTATGGAGGCCGTTAATGCTCGGGGCCCCTTCATCAAAGCCTACCTCCATGAGGAGTTAATTGAAGACTTCGACGATACAGCAGAGGTCATTATGGACATCATATCCGCTCAGTATGTGATAAATAATGTTTTTGAATAGTTTGTACTTAGGGGCAAACTGATCAATAAATAAAACTTCTATTTTTTATGAATGTGTCTCTATGAATGCACCATGATATGAATGTCTTTGTGTTTTTGCCCTATAGGCGATTCATGTCGTATCGGCTTTTCCCTTAGGGTTAACTCTTCTGTTTTTGCATGAGAGGCGATGCCCTTTGGTATCGGCTATAAGAGACGACAACTAACAAATCGGCTATCAAGCATTAATCCAGATGCTAGGATAATACTTCTTTAGATATCTTAATTGATGACTCTATCTAATTCTTCTCTCCCTTCTAGCATTTCCAAAATGTAAGAATTGTCAAGCGCACAACAACTAATCCAATAAGGACATTCCCAATTAGGTGACCATTTCCCAAACTTGTTGTCCTTAGACCCAATCGGCAATTTTACTTTCTAGACTAATTCTCCTTCACCAAACTAGTTCTTGACCTTTTTGTTATAATGCCTTGTAACCCTTAACTTATTGGCTTCAATATTCTCAAGAGCACGTAGCCAATGACAACTTAAGTCCTCTAAATCATCCATCATTAGATTCTTGTAGACTTTGACTATCAAATCATTCTGTAATGTAACACGTCTTGATCCAGTCTAGATTTCCCAAGGAAGAACTGCATTATGCCCATATACTAATTCATAAGGTGATGATTTAATCAATCCATGGCAAGCCATCCTATATGCCCACAGTGCCTCATTGAGTGTTAAGTACCACTTCCTTGGTTGCTCCTCAATTTTCTTCTTAATCAATTTAATCATAATTTGATTGGACGCCTCTACCTGACCATTAGCCTAAGCATAGTAAGGAGAAGAATTTAATAACTTAATTCCCATACTGGCAGCAAAATCTCTGAACTCTTCTGATGTGAATATTGTCCCCAGATCAATAGTAATAGTTTGAGGAATTCTAAAATGATACACAATATGTTCCTTGATAAAATCAACCATATTCTTTAAGGTTACCGTCTTCAAAGGAATTGTTTCAACCCACTTGGTAAAGTAATCTATTGCTACCAATATAAACTTATGTCATTTACTTGAAGGTGGAAAAATCTAGCCAATTAAATCAATTCCCCAACCTCAAAATGGCCATGGTTTAATTATTGGATTCATAGCCGATGTAGGCGATTTCTGAATATTACCAAAACATTGACAATCTTGACACTCTTTGTAATATTTAAAACAATCTTCTAGTATTATAGGCTAGAAATATCTAGACCTACAAATAATCCATTTCATCTTATAAGTTAATTGATGAGCTCCACATATCCCTTCATGTACTTCACCCATCAACACTTTAGCTTCTTCTTGATTTAAGCATTTAAGCAACATCCCATCGACTGCCCTCTAATATAACTAATCACCTAACAAAACATACTTAGTCAATTTATACCTTAGTTTCTCGGTAACCTTCTATGATGGATTCTTAAGGTAATCGGCTATTTCAACTCTCCAATCATTAGCTAAGGTTTCACTGCTTAAGATCTCTTGAAACACTTGATAACCTGATGCACTCTGAGCTAACCGATTAGCCTCTTGATTCTATGCTCTTGGAATATGCTAAAGAGAAATATGGGGAAACTCCTTGAGTAACTTTTGGCATTTATCATAATATCCCCTTAGAATATCATCCTTACATTCATATAGGTCAATCAACTGATTAATAACTAACTGTGAATCTCCAACTACTTCAATTGACTCGGCCTTTAAATCATGAAGAAGTTGAAGTCCCTTAAGAATAGCTTCATATTCTGCTTGATTGTTGGTAGTCATTGGTTTAATTGGAAAAGCAAACTCAAAACTTGCCCCCCAAGGTGAAATAATAACAATACCAATGCCACCATCTTGCTTGCATGATGATCCATCAAAGAACAATGTCCAAAGTATCAGTTCTACATAGCCAATACTTGGTTTATGATGCTAAGTAATAAAATTGGCTATTACTTGCCCCTTGACTGCTTTAGCTAATTCGTACCTCAAGTCAAATTCTGATAATGCAAAAATCCACTTTCCCATTCTCCCATTTAATATTGACATTGATAACATGTGCTTGATCACATCAGCCTTAGACATAACTATACATTTAGCCGATAACAAGTAATGTCGCAACTTAGTGTAAGAGAAATATAAGCATAAGCATAACTTCTCAATAGGAGAATATCTTGTTTCTGGATCCAAAAGCCTTCTACTTAAATAGAAAACAACTTGTTCTTTTCCTTCAAACTCTTGCAATAAGGCTGATCCAATTGTTTGGCTATCGGTCAACACATACAACTTAAACAGTTTACCTTACTGAGGAGGGACCAGCACAGGTGGACATTTCATATATTCTTTTATCTCCTCAAATGCCTTTTGTTGTACGTCACCCCATTTAAATTCTTGATCATTTTTCAACTTCAACAGAGGAGAAAATGGCAGAACCCTTTCTGACAAATTTAAAATAAACCTTCTGATAAAATTAATCTTACCAAGCAAAGAGTGTAACTCTATTTTAGTAGTCGGGGGTACTGCCTCATCAATTGCTTTCATACTTTTTTGACCAGTTTCAATTCCTCTCTCATGGACCATAAAACCCAAAAATTATCCAGTTGATACTCCAAATGCACACTTATTAGGATTCATCTTTAAACCATGTTTTCTTGTGCACTCCAATGTCTCCGCAAATCCGCTAGATGTTCTTTGTACCCTTTGGATTTCACCACCACATCAGCAATGTAGATTTCAACAATCCTACCGATTAACTTATGAAAAAATATAATTCACTGCCCTCCAATAAGTTGCACCAGCATTCTTCAAACTAAAGGTCATCACAACCCATTCAAATAAGCTAATTGCGCCAGGGCACCTAAAAGTTATTTTTGCTATGTCTTCCTTAGCCATAAAAATTTGATTATATCCGCATTGCTGTCCATAAAACTAATAACCTTGTGCTCGGTTGCTGCATCTACCAACATATCGACTATTGGCATCGGATAACCATCCATGGGTGTAGCCTTGCTCAGATCTCTGAAATCGATGCAAACTCTTAACTTCCTATTTTTCTTATACACAGGAACAACACTCGATATCCATTCTACACAACGGCATGGTTGGATAAATTTTGCTTCTAGTGATCTTTCAGTCTCCTTTTTTATATCATCAAGAACATTTGGGTTAAATCTCCTTGGAGCTTGTTTAAATGGCTGATATCTAGGTTTGATTGGCAACTGATGTTCAACAATTGATCGATCTAAACCAGGGATCTCATAATATCCCAAGCAAAACAATCTTTAAATTCCTTTAATAAATCTATCAACTATCGCTTATACCTAGGATCCAACTTAGCACTTACATACGTCAACCTAGGCCTATCTCTAGGACCAATATCTATCTCCTCTAATTCGTCGGCCGACGTAAAGCCATGTCCTAGTTTACCATCTATACCATCTATTGGATTATCCATTAAAACAAACTCTCAAAGTCGACTGCTTGGATCGGCTGTTGGCTTTCATCATTGATCTTAATGAAGCCCCCTTCCCATCGCTTGCTAGAAAAACACTCAAAATATTCTAGTTCCCAATACATTGGGTCAGCTGTTGCTATACTCACAGAATCATCAGCATGAACCAACTCAATATCATCACCATGCCACTAAATCAAGCATTGATGCATAGTCAATGGTACACAACAATTTGCATGAATCCCATCATGACCAAGGAGTAAACAGTATGAACCCTTTCCATCAATGACAAAGAATGTAGTGAGCAAAGCCTTACTTCTAATTGTCAATTCAACATTTATTGCCCCCTGGTCTTAGATGCATTACCCCCAAAATCCTTAACCAAAATGCTAGTCTCAATCAAATCTCTTGGTCCCTTTCTAAGCTTGCGAAAAGTAATATAAGGCATAAGATTAACAGAAGCACCTCCATCCACCAATATTTTGCTCATCGGTTTCCCATCAACAAAACCTTTTACATATAAAGCCTTCAAGTGCCGATGCTTGACTGGCTTATCCAATATAGCGTGTTGTATCACTGTCAATTTGGCAACCATCTCCTCATATTCTGATTCATCAAAATCTAAATAGACTTCTTGATCTGCTGGAGCTCTAAATTCTGATAGCAAAAGAAAAGCTATTTGAACATTAGCTGATGGTTAGCCCTTATCGATTGTTTGTTTAGCATGCCATACTTGAGGTTTACTAGATTTCTGAGCCTATTCTAGCTCTCTATTCCTTAGGCGTTGTACCCTTCTTTTCTGACTTCTTGTTAAACCTCCTGGACACCATTGCCCTTGCTGCCAAACATACTCTTCCTCATCACTTTCTTTTTCATAATCAGCCCAATTTTGATCAACAACTCGCTTCCCAGGTCGATCATGAACACTTCTATTTTTCAAGCGCCGATCCATATTATCATGATGATATTCATTTCGAGTATGGATAGATCGGCGTTTGGCTTGAGATTGCCTAAACTCCCAATATTGTCCACTACACTCTGGGCAATTATTTCTAGTAGGCAATTTCAAACCATCATTCCAACAATGTCTGAAAAAGGACAATTCTAATGTAATTCAGTTTGTTCTCTTTCATACCTCTCCTCTTCTTGTTGACGCTGATATTCTTTCTCATCCAACCAACGCTAATAATCCTTTTCTTTCTGGCATTGCCATTTATTCAACAAAATTCGAGATGTAACATGTGGCCTCATCGCCCCATTTCTTGATGTCTCTCTCTGCTCATACTAGCTCTTCTATTGGTCATGACACCTCTTAATTTCTCTATATTTATCAGCCGATATTTGCATCTCTGGATCAACTGTTCTAGTTTCTTTTGCCTTGGTTGATGTTAGAACTTTAGTCTTCCCTTTGAGCAACTTAGCATCAACTATATTCTGATCTTTTGGGAAAGGATTATCATCAACTTTCATCTTCCGAGGTGTATCAAATTTAAGCTTCCCTTGCTGAATAGCCCTCTATATATGTTGCCAAAAAATTATGCACTCATTAGTAGAATGAGATGTAGTGTTATGAAATTTGTAGAACTTCTTATTCTTCAACTGATTAGGAGGTAATATAACATGATTGGCGGGCAATTTGATCTATCCTTTCTCAAGCAAGAAATCAAAGAGCTTGTCTGGTTTTGTGACGTCAAAATCATAACTTCCTTCAACTCCTTTTCCCCAAGAATTTGGAACCATCGCTATCTTCTTACCCTAATTCCATTCAGCTGCAACAATCTCCTCTTCTTTATCATCCTCACCATCATCATCAGCTAAATATGGATTATAAGCTTTAGCAATTGTGGCATTCTTCTAGAATCGAGTATCTCTGCACATATTCTGGAATTGGCTATTAAGTGTAGACACCCATTGAGCCAACTAACCTAAATTGTCAAACTCTTGCCCAAGCAATTTTTCTCTCCATGTTGGCAACATTCCTTGAACAATCAAAGTAGCTAGCTGATCATCAGTCAGATTCAATCAAAAGCACAAATTTCTTATTTCTCAGAACCTCTGAAAAAAAAACACCTGATTCATTAGTTCTTTGCCTTAAGGTCATCAAATCTATGATTTTCCTTTCTTCTGTCCTAGTATAGAAATATGTATGACATTTCTTCTCCAAGTTAGTCCAATTGGCAATAGAGTTAATTGGTAATGATGAAAACTAGGTGAAAGTTGGTCCTAACAGGGACAAAGAGAAGAAACGAACTTAATGAGCTTCTTTAATGGATGTTTCACCTAACTGAGTAAGATACCGACAGATATTTTCTATTATACTTGTACTATCTTGACTAGTGAACTTAGCAAATTCTGGAAGCCTGTAATTTGTAGGAAGAGCAACCAAATCATACCACTCTAGATATGGATGTTTGTACAAAAAGGTCTGCCCTTTCGGTTTTAAACCAAATTGATTCTTTATCATTTCAGTTACTCTGAGCAACAACTCATCAGCATTTGAATTTGGATTTCTTTGCAATTGCTGACCCATCTATGGATTAAAATTTTGGGTACCTTGGTACCCTAGATTTGTAATCATATGAAGGGTATTATAATGTGTGCCATAATGATACCCTTGTGGAATCTCTATTTATTTAGTCCTTTGCTAATTTGCTGCTTGAAGTATCTGATTGTAAATGTTGGGATCTGTATCTCTATGAATCCTTTGAACTAATGGTGCTATTTTTTGAGCCGATAGTGTGATGTCCCAAAATTAACCATTTGATTCTAAACTTGCTCCGTTGGCTATTGTACATGCTGCACTAATGATCTAGGATTATACTGTATTTGATTAGTAGTAGTACCCGGAACTTGCTCAGATGAGCTCTGAACTACCTAAACATCATCATTGTTAGCTAGTGTTGCTTCTTGATGGCTAGTACTAACTTGATTAGTCCCTTGAGTCAACGAATGTGGAATGTTGTAATAAGCCAGTCCAATATGATCAATTGGATATCCATGAAACACCTCCTTCATGGTATTGTGGAATGTGTTCAAGAAAGATGTATTATGATTCAACATGGCATCATGAATAGATTTCTTGATAGCATCTACAAAGAAATGCCTATCATCAGCTTCATCTATATCTAGCTGCCCATGTATCAAAACTCTTGGTAGTGGATATTTCTAAACAACTTTATTGTCATGTGTCTTGGTGTAGGATAACAAACACTTGTTCTGAAACTCATCTATAGCTTTACCAATGACATTTTTATCCTCATCAGGTAAGTCTTCATAAGGCACCTTAAGAATGTCCCTATTGATGTGATAAATAATGTCTTTGACTAGTTTGTACTTAGGGAAAACCAATCAATGAATAAAAACCTCTATTTTTCTATGATCATGTCTCAGTGCAATGTCTTGTGTATACCATAATCATTTCTGTGTTGGTTTTTGCTCTATAGGTGATACATATCGTATCGGCTTTTCCATTTTCTAGGTTAATTTTTTGGGCTAAAGGCGATACTCTTCTGGTACCAGCTATTAGAGCCGATGACTAAACAAATCGGCTGTCAAGTACTAATCCGAATCATAGTATTCCCAAGCAAGTAGTTCTTTAAATTCCCTTAACAAATCTATCAACTCTTGCTTATACTCAGGATCCAACTTGGCACTCTCATATGTCGGTCTAGGCCTATCTCCAAGACCAATACCTACCTCCTCTAAATCATCAGCCAACATAAAGCCATGTCCAAGTTTGCTATCTTTACCATCTATTAGATTATCCATTAAAACAAACTCTTAGAGCTGATTGCTTGAATCAGCTATTCACTTTCATCATTGATTTTAATGAAGCCTCCTTCCGATAGCTTGCCAAAAAACACTTGAAGTCTTCTAGCTCCCAATACATTGGATCAGCTATTGCGACACTCGCAGAATCATCAGCATGAACTATCTCAACATCATCTCCATGCCATTGAATCAAGCATTGATGCATAGTCAATGATACACAACAATTTGCATGAATCCAATCATGACCAAGGAGTAAACTATATGAACCTTTTCCATTATTGACGAAGAATGTGGTGAGCAAAGTCTTACTTCTGATGGTCAATTCGACGTTCATTGCCACCTGGTCTTGGATGCATTGCCCCCAAAATCCTTAAGCATCATGTCGGTATCAATCAAACCTCTTGGTCCCTTGCCAAGCTTGCGAAAAGTAGTATATGGCATAAGATTAATAGAAGCACCTCTGGCCAACAACATTTTGCTCATCGGCTTCCCATCAACAAAACCTTTTACATATAAAGCTTTTAAGCACTGATGCTTGACTGGCTTATCGAATATTGCTTGTTGTATCATTGTTAATGTGTCAACTATATCCTCATACTCCAATTCATCAAAATCTGAATAGACTTCTTGATCTGCTAGACCTCTGAATTCTAACGGCCATAGAAAAGCCATTTGAATATTAGCCAATGGTTGACGCCTATTGGCTGTTTGTTTAGCATGCCACACTTGAGGTCTACCAGATGCCTGAGCCTATTCTAGATCTCTGTTCCTTAGGTGTTGCACCCTTCTTTTCTGGCTTCTTGTCAAACCTCCAGGACACCATTGCCCTTCCTACCAAACATATTCTTCATCATTACCTCCTTCACAATCAGCCTAGTTTTGATCAACAACTCGCTTCCCAAGCTGATCATGAACACTTTTATTTTTTAAGCGCTGATCCATATTATTATGATGATACTCATCTCGAGCATGGATAGACCGACGGTCGGCTTGAGATTGCCTAAACTCCCAATATTGCTCACTGCACTCTAGGCAATCATTTCTAGTAGGTAATTTCAAACCTTCATTCCAATAATGTCTGAAGAAAGGATAATTCTAATGTGATTTAGCCTACTTTCTTTCACACCTTTCTTTCTCCTGCTGATGCTGGTATTCTTTCTCTTCCAACCAACGCTGATAATCCTTTTTCTTCTGCCGTTGCCATTTATTCAACAAAATTTGAGATGTGACACACAGCCTTATCACCCCATTCCTTGATGTCTCTCCCTGGTCATATATGCTCTTCTATTGGTCATGGCACCTTTTAATCTCTCTATATTCATTAGCCGATATTTACATCTTTGGGTCGATAGTTCTGGTTTCTCTTGCTCTCGTTGGTGTTAGGACTTTAGTCTTTCCCTTGAGCAACTTCACATTGACCATATTCTAATCTCCTGGGAAAGGATTATCATCAACTTTCTTCTTTCGAGGTGTATTAAATGTAAGCCTCCCTTGCTAAATAGCCTTCTGTATATGTTGCCAAAAAATTCTACACTCATTAGTAGAATGAGAAGTAACGTTATGAAACTTGCAGAACTTCTTATTCTTCAACTGATCAGGAGGTAAAATTACATGATTGGCAGACAACTTGATTTGTCCTCTTTCAAGCCAGAAATCAAAGAGCTTGTCTAATTTTGTGACGTCAAAATCATAGCTCTCCTCAACACCTTTTCCCCAAGGATTTGGCACCATTACTATCTTCTTACCCCAATTCCACTTAGCCACAGTAATCTCTTCTTCATCACCCTCATTGCTGTCTTCAACTGAACATGGATTATAGGCTTCGATAATTGTGGCGCTCTTTTGGAATCGGGTATCCCTATGCATACTCTGGAATTGGATATTGAGTGCTGCCACTCGTTGAGCCAACTGACCTAAATTGTCAAACTCTTGCCCAAACAGCTTCTCCCTTCATGTTGGTAACATTCCTTGAATAGCTAAAGCAGCTAGCTGATCATCAGTTAGATTTAATGAGAAGCACAAATTTCTAGTCTCTCAGAACCTCTGAAGAAATTCAACACCCGATTCATTAGTTCTCTACCTTATGGTCGTCAAAACTATGATTTTCTTCTCTCCTATCCTAGTATAGAAATATGTATGAAACTTCTTCTCTAGGTCAGCCTAATTAGCAATGGAATTAACTGGCAACGATAAAAACCAAGTGAAGGCTGGTCCTGATAGGGACAAGGAGAAGAAACAAACTCGATGAGCCTCTTCAATGGATGCTTCGCCCAACTGTGTAAGATACCAACTAACGTGTTCTATTGTACTTGTGCTATCTTGACTAGTGAACTTAGCAAATTCTAGGAGCCTATAATTTATAGGAAGAGCGACCAAATCATACCACTCTGGATATGGACATTTATATGAAAAGGTCTGCCCTTTTGGTTTCAAACCAAACTGATTTTTCATCATCTCGGTCACTCTAAGCAACAACTCATCAGCATTTGAATCTGGATTTCATTGTAATTGCTAACCCATCTGTGGATCAAAATTTTAGGTACCTTGATACCCTGGATTTGGAATCATATGAAGGGTATTGTAATCCGTGCCATAATGATATCCTTGTGGAATCTCTATCTATTGGGTCTTTTGCTAGTTTACTACTTAAAGTCTTTGGTTATAAATGCTAGGATCTGAATCTCTATGAATCCTTTGAACTGATGGCACTATTTTTTGAGCCGATGATGACATCTAGCCTGCTATGCCAAAATTAACCATTTGATTCTGAGCTTGCCCCATTGGCTATTGCACATACTACACTGAGAATCTAGGATTATTTTGCATTTGATTAGTAGTGTTACCTTGAACTTGTTTAGGTGAGCTCTGAACTGCCTAGACATCACCATTACTAGTTAGTGCTGCTTCTTGATGGCTAGTACCGACTTGATTAGTCCCCTAAGTCGACAGATGTGGGATGTTATAGTAAGCCGGTCCAACCTAATCAATTGGATATCCATGAAACACCTCCTTTATGGTATTGTGGAATGTGTTCAAGAAAGATGTATTATGGTTCAATATGGCGTCATGAATAGATTTGTTTACAACATCTATGAAGAAACATCTATCTTCAGCTTTGTCTGTATCTGACTGCCCATGCATCAAAACTCATGGTAGTGGATATTTTTGAACAACTATATTGTCACGTGTCTTGGTGTAGGACAACAAACACTTGTTCTGAAATTCTTCTATAGCTTTACCAATGACATCGTTATCCTCATTAGGTAGGTCTTCATAAGCCACCGTAAGGATGTCACTATTGTTGTGAGTTGCCAGGACGTTTATGGGGTCCCACCGAGCGTGCCAGAATGCATGTTGGCACGAAAAGTGTCAACACGCAGCAAGCAAAAATGATCTGCTTGATGGAGCAAAGCTAGAGATTCGCTTGCCTTCAATGTAGGACCAGTCGACCATGCGAATCCCTGAAGGCATGCAAGTCAATTTGACCTGCAATTGACAAGGAGAGAAAGTTTATTAGTAATTTAAGGTGGAACATGCCAATTTTGCCCAAATAGTTCCAAGTGCGCCACTACACCATGAAGGCAAATTGTGCTCAACCTGTTGAGTGGTGTACTATTTTTCTAGTCAGAATATACTTGCAACTTTCATTGACCTCCAGGCCTCGCTATCATCCTTTTTCAGCAAGGATTTCTAAGGCAGACTTGTCCTTGGGTACCTTTCATGTGTTTTTACCAAGAGGTTGCCTCAGATTCAACCCAGATTATTGTTATCGCTTGGATACAAGGATTTCCCTAAATAATGATCGTCGAAAATGCTGAGTCAATAGGGGCAGCTATCATATTCACCACTCACTCAACAGACTCAGATAATACAGTGTTATCATTAGAGAAAGAGAACTGCACCCATGGAACATTATGTAGTTTTTTGTTGGTTGACATCTGAGTGATTGAACAATTACGACCAGCATAGATATTATCTGTTGGTTACTCAGTTTCTCACAACCTTAGAGGACATTTACCCCATCTATGATCTCATCCCTTATGAAAGGTTGTACTCAAGCCACTTTGGTAGAGAACTACTTTTTGAACTTTGTGAATGAACATGGAACCATTGTAATGAGTAGCTTTCCAAAGCTTGTAGTCTAATGCAAAGTTCACATGGTCCATGCTATATTCAATAGGGAATTAGAGATTGTGGGTGATTGGTTTGTGCTCCGTAGTACTCTCCATATCCCGAGAATGAAGTGTTGTGCTATCTTAGATTCCTCCTAAAGTAACAATGCTTCATGGAAGCCAACGAAGGAAATTCTTCAAAAAAAACTTACTACGAAGAGCAAGTATCAGAAAGTGTCATGACCAAATTACCCTCTCTGATACTCCAAAGTTAAGTAGGCTAACACTATCACTGATGTTGAAAAATGGATGACATGCTTCTCTTCCCTTCAAAGTCTTTTGCACCAAATCTTGAGGCAAGATTCCCATAAGGGGGGAGGGCTGTAACACCCTTGGTGTTTGTCACCAGTTAAGCAATGGGTTTGAGCTCAGACATGACATGTTAAGTGGTGATGAAGGTGTCAAGATCAAATCTACGAGAGTGAGCTCCAACTTAAACTCGGACAACACACCTTTACTTACATGTGGACCCTTGTTAAGATTATGCAAGAGTAATGTTAAACATGCTTGTTTCATCTATATTTGCCTTGAGCTATTTTATAGATGATGTCAAGTTTATAGGTGTCAAGCTATTGACATTCATCTACACGTCCTCTTCTTCTTCATCGGCCTCAATCACTTGAGGTCCACCCACATTAGGATACCTTGGAATGGGCTGAGGAATAGGAAACAAGCGATTGTTCATGTGATGGTATTCAACCTGAAGCTCCTCTAGCTGCTCTTGGAGCGCATTCTCCCTTTGAAAAGCATTGTGGTTAGCCATGATCCATCCTTGACGCCTTTCTTCTACCAACTCTAGGGCTACGTCTCTATGACGGGTCACACAGTCCAACTCCTGTACTGCCTCATCCCTCTCTATGGTGAGGTTCATAAGCTGGTTATGAAGCTCATCTCTCTCGCGTGCTGCTTGCCCCCACTGCTATAGGCAATAATTTGCAATGCCCTGAATCTCATCTACCTCTAGCTAAGCTTGCCCACATGCCTCCATCCTACGGCGATACTTGTGAGCACGCAACCTGAACTTGCACTGGGCTACCATTGCCTTGCTAGCTTCTTCTAATACACTAGAGAGGGTGTCCTGCCTGACTCGACAGAGCTTCAAGACAGCCATCATAACACTCATTTCCACATTATCACTCTGAACATGTTCACCATGGCCACGAACCAAAGGCATGGCCAGCTTCTTGAGTCCACTCAGCATCTGTAGGAGCCACTCAAGGAATGGACGCAGCTGGTCCCCCCACCAATTCATCTCTGAAACTCTATGCTATGTCCATAAGCACATCAAGAGCAGCAACTTGCGTGGCTTCCCATGGGCTTTGCCCATCAAACTCAGTGCTCCACCCATGCCACAACGGTCTCGTGGGGTTCTGTGGCACCACCAAGGTCACATTGTACCATGACACATCTCCAAATGGCACTGTCTGCACCCACGTATAACGGGGCACCTCCAGGTACCCAACTGAGCTTAGCACCCTCTAGAGCAAGGTAGGCATACCAAACTAGCCCAAAAAGGTGCTGCTATAAGGAGGAAATAGGGCACGCCCATCTATATCAAAAGGGATGCAACTCTCGTGTGATAATTATTTTTCAAGGTAGGCATAAGTAAGTTATAAGGGTGGGAGTAATGCAATATGAATGACATGAGTGAATATGATGCATGCATGTTCCGTACGTCCTCACAAACCTAAGAAAAGTTAAGTTCTAGTGGAATATACGGTGGCATACACACGTTCTCTCGAATAGCGGTAACTAGTCGATCTACACAGTGCGTTGTTAGCATACCTACAGAAAATTTCATTGTAGCCCAACCCAACAAGATATAATGCTCACAATGAAAGTAGTAAACTAAGATACTCTCCATATATACATCCCTGGATATATATACTTTGGTATCCAAAACTACCCAACAGATATACCCACAATTAAGTACCTTCATATGTACATATATGCAACATGTAAATATTTCAGTAACCACAACTAACTCTCCCCTAGACCGATAGTTGGACGGTCATGCTCTCACAACTCCCACTTACCTTGGCGTAGAGGCAATTGATCCATACATTACCATTCAAGCGAATGGCACCCATGCAATAGCATGCCACATGGACGACAAAATAGAAACAACCACTTTCCCCCAAGTTAGGAATTATATAAGCCACCTAAAAGTCCTTATGTGAGCTACAAGGGATGTGATCACTGGCATACTATAAAATTTTAGATTTTGAAATGCTTATATATAACTATAAGTTAGAAAACCATTTTCGCAACAAAAGCTTTTGTTTTTAAATATCCGTACAACATGTTTATTATTGAATCTAGCTCCGATACTAGCTGTAGCAGAATCGTCCAATTTATAAGAGCACAAGTACAAAAACGATCGCCGAAACGATCAAATTCTCGCACTTGAGCCCATATAAACCCGGTAGTCAACTGAAACCATGAAGGATTTCAAACCAACTTGCATACAACCAAGATTGCAGTAATTTAACATAACACATCACACGTTACAATATTTCACCAACAATTCGCAGATATTTTACAACACATCAGAGTCATAGTTATTACAAACCAAGCCTTGTAAAGTAGCCGAAGCAAATAGTTTAACTCACGCACATGAGTTCAAATACAAGTACTAGCATGCCGATCACATCCCACAAAAGCATTCGGATAAGATAAACAGAGATCATGCCCGTGATCTAGTCTTTGTCACCCGCCGGGTGGAGATAGTACTTACAGAAGCCCTGATAAAGAAGGTCATCTGCAACAAGAGGGAATAAACCCTGAGTACGAGAATGTACTCAGCTAGACTTACCTGTCGGAAACCAAAAATAATTGACACCAAGGATCATGCATAGCTTAATGTAGTGGATCTGGCTGACACTTTCTTTTTGTGGAAAAACATAAGTAATAATGACCAACTCTTAACCTAAGCTAGCAATGACTTTTAGCCATTAACCTGTCAGCTATATTAACACATGTACTAAGCAATCACTTGATTAAGATGCAAACATTATTAACCATAGCAGGTATAAACTGTGGCAGCATTATCATCATCCTCCATTTAACCATATCGTTAAATTAAGTGAATCTACGTTGCCGCTGCCCAATCAAGTTCTCACTATCCAGGAGAGATGGCAATTCGAATTGATTCCTATCTAGCTGGAGGGGTATTCCTAACACAAACCCTACTTCCCCCATTAGGGTCGCAATCAAGTCACCTTTGGTACAACTTAGGAGAAAAAAAAGAAAAGTCATGGGTCCAGACAGCGCCGCATTCCCAAGGGTGACACTCTACCAGGAAGTGCAGGACTTTTAAACACCTGACCCCTTGGACTCATGCCAATGCCCCCAAGCACCTCCTTACTTCCTCCAGAATGCACATGTCCCCCCTGTTCCTGGCCTGAGTCAAACTACTAGGCTTCATGGTCAGAATGACTTATTTGGACAGCTAAGTGTTAGGCTGCATTCAACATGACATGAGGACATATAGTGTATCAGTCCTTAAACAACATAAACAGAGTCACTATGTCCAACCTTACACAAGACTCTGCCCGGTCTTAATTCATTATTAACATGGTTCTTTTCCACGATAGCAAATATAGCCAACCGTGACCCACTTCATCCTAAAGCTCGCAGGTGACAGGAAATCGCCCGACTTCTACTGCACTAAGCATGGCTAAGTATTTAACCTAATCCTAAACTTAAATAGGATTAAAGTGCGATATCTAGACAAGGATAGATATATAATACAACAATTGGTTCCAACCAAATCCTATACTCAATGCATCATCAACAATAAAAGATACTCAAGATATTTGTAAAAATATGGGAGACTTAGAATGCTTCGGGGCTTGCCTTTCAGGAAAGAGGATGGGCGGTGGTCAGGGAACTTGGGCAAATGTAGGTCAACAAACATGTATGTGCTTTCATGATGTTGCATATTATTTTGTATTGCTTTGTTTGAAATCAGATTTCAAATTGATTTGAATTTTCATTTGAAATTGCTTTGGAAAAAATTGGAAAAGGAAAATGAATTCCCCTTCCTCCCTTTCCCTGCTTTTGGCCTGCTGGCCTACTTCTCTATGCCTGTGGTCCGTCTTTCTCCCCGCTTGGGCCTATGCTCGCGTGGGCTCCTATTCCCTGCGTCAGCCCAGCAGCAGTGCTGGCCTAGTTTCACAGTCGGCCCAGCCAGTCGCCGTGCCTCTCTTCCCCTTTCTCTCACTGGCAGGTGGGCCCACCTTTTTGGGGTCTCCTTCATCCTCTTGCTCATGTTTGAGTCACACTCCGCTATCGACGCTATTCGAATCAGCCTTCGCTATAAGCCCTATGGCGTTACTCCCAAGTCAGCCCCACCTCATAAATACCGCCCGAGCCTGCGCCGCCTCCCTACTTCGCCCTATAGCCAACTTTTGCCTTGCCTAGAGCTCACAGCCGCCTAGCCCTAACCGCCGCCATTGTTGTTCACCTCACCAAGCACCGCTTTTCCCTCCGTCGTTTCACACCGAGGTAAACCGTCTAGCTGAGTTCGCCATATTCTCTTCTTCCTTCTTGTGCTTTTGTTTCATTGAATGGTGGTCTGTGGACTGAGTTCTCCAAGCCCTGCCACTCTAGCGATGGCACCGCTGCGTCCGTCCTACTTCGGATGGCCGTCATCATCTCCTTCCCACCCGATTCAATCCTGGCCACCCAAATCTAATCTGACGGCCCAAGATCAAGGATACCCCATCGTCTTGAAGTTTTGCAAAAGAGGATTTATAAATATTTAGTTTGTAACCCACAATCCATAGCGTCTTTCTAGATTTTGTTTTCTTCTTTTGAAAGCGTACTTTGTTTCGGTTAGGTTTAAAATACGTTTTCACCTATTCACTGTTTTGCCACTAATCTTGTTTTAGCCATAAAATCTCTGTTTTAACTCCGATTTGATCTGTTCAACTTGCGTTAGGTTCGTAATTCCATAATCTACATGTTTATACTACCATTAAGCATGTTTTCAACTTTTAAAATTGTAACACCCTAAAATTTGCCTCTTTTGAAATAGAGTTAAAATGATTTAAGTTGGAATTTTTGTGCACATGAAATATGGGGAAACAAAAATTTTCATTTAATTAAAATTCATCATAAGGTAGCAACATGTTTGAGCATCCATGCCATTGCATTTGATTTATTAAATTGAGTGGATTTGAGTGAAAATTCAAATTGGTCAAAATTGCTTTTGCAAATGAAATTAAAAATGGCTTTGAAATAAAAGAAAAGGAATTAGAAAATGAAAGAACTTAAAAGTTATTTTCAGAAAACTTACCCAAAATTGGTTCAATTATGTTTGAATTAAAAAGTGTATTTTAAATCATATTTATACTTGAAATCGGTTCATATTTGAAATTGTTTTGAAATAAGAAAAGAAAAAGAATTTGGAAATAGAAAAGGATTTTGAAAAAAAACTCTCTTTCTTCATTTTCAGCCTAGCCCTAGATTTAGCCCGGCCCTTCACTCCCTTCCCCTTCTTGGCTCTGGCTTGCTAGCGGCCTAGTAGCCTCCTCTTTCTTCCTCCCCTTGGCCTGCTCCGCGTAGCCTGCTTGCGGCCCGCACGCGCTGTCGCCCCGCGCGCCTCCCCTTTCTTCCTTCCTCCCGTGCTCGGCCCATCCCATGTCGGCCTAGCTCCCCCACGGCTGCTTCAACCCTTCACCGCAGTGCCTACGGCCGCACGCGCCCATCCGCTCCCTCTCACTGCCCCACTGGCCCTGCTCCTTAGTGTTCACTTTCCTTCCTTCCTCACCGGTGATGGTGCGGCCAAACATGGCAAGCCACCGCCTCCTAGCATGTAGGGAAGGCGACCAAATCACCGTGCCCCTGCTCCCCTTCCTTCTATGCCATGCTCGTCCGACCTATAAAACCTGAGCCAGACCCCCTCCCTTTCTCCTTTCTCCATTCGCCACTCCCGTCGCCACCGCCGCACGACAATCCATCGTTCCTAGGCTCAATTGCTGTCGCCAACGTCTCCTAGAGCTCCGACGTACTCCCTCATGACCGTGGGTACCATCAATTCATCGTTTTCGTGAATCGTCGCTCGGATTTCCCTAACCCACACCCTTTCTTCTCTCTCCAGTCGCCACCACCATCGACTTGTGCCTTCGAAGCCCTCCTGGATGCCGTGACCACCGCCATTGGACTCGTAGTGAGAATCTTCCCCTCCCCTTGCCTCCGTTTTGTTGAACGACGCCCTAGAATGCTGTATCGATGAGCACCCAAGCCGCCCGCCATGGCGCCACCATAGACCGTTGCCCCAACGTGCTCCCTATCCCTGTTAGGTATCCTAGCGAAATCGCAAGGTCCTATAGATCATCTAGGTGTCCTCGGTTTGGTAGGGAGTGGCCGGAATCGCCGTACCATCGTCTGTCGCCGAGCTTGGCTCGCCGCCGGCCATGGCGGGCTCACCGAAGGCATAGGGCAATGGGGGGGGACCTCACGTTCACGTAGTGCCGTTGGATTTGCATGGATGGCCACGATTAGATCGCACCGTTTCGGTGTGTAACCGGTCCATCGTGAGCCGTGGACTCAATCCACAGCGTCGGTCAGCGCGCGCCCACCACACGCGTGGTGCACCGTGCCAACAGCGTGCTGCCACGTGGCTGCCCAGTCCGCAACACGTAGTCAACACGCAGTCAGCCACACCCATTTTGCGTAATAGCCCCTCTGTTTTAGGTGAATCAACCCGCAATCCAAATTAGTTCAAAATAATTGTTTTTCAGCCCTATTTTTATTCATTTAGGACCCTGTAGTTTCTAGAATTAGTGAGCGCAGTCCAAAATCCATGAAAATTCAGATTTTAATTGTTTTTATTCAAAAATGAGTTCAAGTTATTTACAGAAATGCCACTGAACCTTATTTCATGCGTAACTTTTGCATTTTAAGTCTGATTTGACCCGTTCAAATTGCTTTAGGACCGTATTTATGTTTTCTACATGTTTATAGTACTATTAGGCATGTTTTCAAAATTTAAAATTCATGAGTAGATTTAATCTATTATTTAACTAAATGAAAACTTGTTTAAATTATAACTTATTCATTTTGACTCCAATATAGTCCGTTCAAGTTGCGTTGGTTTCATAATGACGAGATCTACGCAATAGTAATATTGTTTACTGTATTACTATTTTGGAAAAATCATGGTTTAAATCATATCTTGATTAATGATTATGCAACTGGATTTATAAATAAAATATGATTTGTTTTACTTTAAGTTTATAATTCAACTCTAAAATTGACTTAATTCAATCTATATTATTTATAAAATATCTTATATATATGAATTTATATAGTTAAAATAAATGAAGCCTATAGTTTTCTTTTCCATGTATAAAGCAAATCTCTCGGTAGTTGTACCTTTTCAACCGTAACTCCGATTAACGTGCCTCTCGCGACTGTGTGTACATAGCGATGCGTAGAATCGTATTTCAATCTCTTTTACTTATTTTTCTATGATTGGTGTACTATTCTGATATAGATGCAATTGTATGCTATGCATGTATGTGTATGGATGTTTGTGTGGTGTTCTACGATTATGTCCAGTCGGTGAGATACACGTGGTGATCCGAAAGAAGAAGAAGGACATTGAAGATTAAAGCTTACCAAAGGATCGGTATTTAAGGCAAGTGTACTAAAGGCCCCTTATTACCTATGAACTATTACCATTCATATTCATGCATGTGTCTAAGTTGAAATACCTTTATGGACTTTACGTAGATGATTACTTGTACCACATATCCTTCATATCTAAGGTTTTGGGTAGGCATTTTGGATAGATGCTGCAGCGCTTAATATAAAATAATTATTAAACATGACTAAAGGCTATATGCACTATGATAAAATGGAGCTTTTTAGCAATAGATAGGGGGCTAGAGTACGGGGTTGAGTACTCTAGTGCCTCTCCATAAGGACTTAATCCTGAAGCAGCAACCCAGGAGGTTCCGTACAACCTCAAGTGTCATATGGCTCTGACTTTAACCTGTTAACTAGATTGTACTAGCTCATTTGTAGCTCCAGTAAGGGTAAGAGGGTATCTTTCCTTTTTCTGCTAGGGTGTGTACTGTGCTGTGATGCCCACATGTACCACTCCTTTTGTAGCTATGACTTGTTAGTGCAACTAGCTAAGGGTTTCATAGTGAACCCTGCCACACTTCATGGGAAGAGGTGTAGTGGGCCTTGCAAACCCTGGCATTGGGAATCATGGCTCGGTGGGTAAAGATGTATAATTTCTATAGAAATATTTAACCTATTATAATAGCCATGCTCACGGATACGAGCAGTCTAGGTCCTTCAAGATTAGTGGTTACTATGGATGGTGGATGGCTAGGAATTGAGATAAACTTGACTATACTTTAACATCACTTGGGAATTGGGATTGTTCACTAAAGTAGTGATATAGGATGCTAAAACTTGATCAACTAAAATTGATAACCACAGTTAAATAGTGTCAAGCCTTTTTGAGCCTCATAGATCCCTTTGATATACTTGCTAAGCATGGTGAGCTTACACTTGCTTTACATCTAAAGAAAATCCTGGATGGGTACTAGATTGTTGGTTTGGAGGAGTTAGGCTTGTGGTCAACCAGTCAGTCGTCCCTATGGATTTGGAGTCTTCGCCAGAAGATCGGAGTCAACTTTCCACTGTCTATACTCTGAGGTTATATTTCTTTTACTAGTACATTATGTAATAAGTATTGTCTCTTGATATTACCCTTATTTGTGGCTATATGTGAGATTTGACTTCCTGGGCTCATATATAGTGTGTATCTGGTATTGTCTTTAAAACCAGGTGTTACAAAAATTTGAGGTTAGATTTAATCTATTATTTTACTAAAGGAAAACTTGTTTAATTCATAACTTCTTCGTTTTAGCTCTGATTTTTGTGATCTTCACGTCTATGTGTTCATAGTGAGATGTAGATTCATTTAACAAACTTTTCATCTTGATTTTATGATGTTTGGTGTACTATTCTAATCTATTGCTTTTGTTTGTTATGCATGATTGCTCCAGGATACTTGTATGTTGCTGTGATTATCGAGTATAGACGGTGAGCAATTCATGGGGGACCAAGAGTATTACTTTGACATGCTAGATCAGCATGAGTACTTTGTTCAAGGCAAGTATAGCATGGGATCATCCTTGTTTCCTATTCACTTTAATACATTAAATTTATGTTGCATGTGTCACCTTGATAGGGATTCCCTAGAATTGAACTTATACCTTGTCACCAACGGGAGATGCATTAGGTGGCTTTGCTAGTGCTCAATTAAACCATGATCTTGTAACTTGACTAATGGTATATGCAATAAACTTTAAAATATGACTTTTTAGCAACTTGAAAATAGGGGGCTAGAGTATTTAGCTATTTTCTAAAAGCTTTAGATTCCTCTCCTAAGGACTTATCTATAAGTGATCATCCGAGACTTATAGTATAGTTGTGAGGGCTACATGGCTCTAGCTTTAGCTCAGTATGGGGACCTTTTCTAGCTTGTTAGTGCTTACCTTTATTGGTGTAAGAATGGCTTGCCGAATCGGGTATAGGACAACCTCTACTCTTATGTGTATAGCCGCGATGGAATTGTGCCATTCGATAGGGGGTTTCCTATATCTGTTTGCTGAGTGAATCTAATTGCCCAAACTTGTTAGACAAACCTTTGAAAGGCTTCATAGTGACCCCTGCCTCCTCACCTTGGAAGTGTTTTGGGAGTTGCAAACCTGGGTATATGGGTATCATGACTCACAGTGAGAGTGTACAACCTCTGCAGAGTATAAAACTGGTATATCAGCCGTGCTCATGGTCATGAATCTGAGTACTAGTGGGTCCTTAGGGATTGACCAAGCCAGAATATCTTCATTAGGGTTTCCATTTTACGTGCCACCACAGCACCTCCACCCTGGGCTCCTCCCATCATAGGTTCACACCCAAGGCCACCTCCAATTACCATTTACCCACCATAGGTATTCCATATCCAAGTGCCCATGTAGCACCACATGGCAAGACTCGCCCTAGGCTCGTCGTTATTCCAGCTCAGTCGACACAACCCTCACTCTCCATGCACCCAAGACACACATAGCATGCTCACACACCACCAAGTCCGACACCCATAGCCAAACCATTCCCAGGGGTTCACCATGAGCATCACATCCCAGATATAATGCGAAGTGGAGTTAAAAGTAAGTATAGTGGTATAATATGCAAGCAAGCAGGCAAGTAAGCATATATAAGTGAGCGAATGCGCAAAGTAGGGTGACATGGTAGAGTGGGTTGCATCAGGGTAATAATGGCTTAGGTAGTAGCATGCATCAAAGCACTAGCAAGGGAATAATTATAAAGCGCTAGCAGTTCTAGATATTATGCAATGTCTAATAGGATTCTCTAAAAGAGGGTGCTGCCATGACACCTACGATGTAGAGGTACAATTCTCCATCCATTGGTGTTCAATCAGTGGGATCACCTCCTCCGGAGTCGACTCCATCCCATAGTCCTTGTCATCAATCATGTTCCCTTGGTCCGATCATCAGCTACTCCGCGAAGTGATACGCAAGGCAAGAGAACACTCAACACTCGAAAAGACAGCAAGGTACTAGAAGATCCAACAAGACCAACGAGACATGTTAAGATACATAGCTTAGCCCTCTCGGTGGTTGTCCAATTTCCTCAGGCCAAAGAAACAAGAGTGGTGGTTTGCTATGCACAAGCTTAAGTCATGGCCAAGCTAGAACGGCTGTAGGATAATTGGTTTAAGCCACCAAGGCTTATCCATAGCAAGCACCATGGCTCACGGTCTTTTGATTCGGGCGTCATGGAGTTGACGGGAATCAGAGGATGGGCCAAGTAAAGAAAGAATGATGGGTTTTGGCTCTTGTAGCCTTATCCCGCAAGTCACAATTAGACGCGAGATGCAAACAAGAACAAATAACGCTATTGTGACTTGGCTCCAATGTACTTTGGCTCACCCACTATGGTAGAAAGTGGTAGCATAAAGAGATTGGACAACGACGGGTCCTCTCAATCCACGCAACACAATAATGTCGGGAGCCAAGAAGAGAGTGGCTCAACACGACAAAAGAAGCGGGGGTTAGCTAGGCACATCCATGTCATGTTCTCAGACACATCTTCAGAAAGATGATTTTTGACGGTCGATCGGGTCGACACGCATGGGTCCGAGGTACGACATAGACCATAGCTTCGCTAACAAAAAAGGGGAATAGTCCGGTCTTTGATCCAATCGCCATGGACAGGGCGGGGTCGAACAGAGCGGGCTAACAGGGCAATTAGAGCAAGAAACCACAGAGAGCGGAGATCTACTGCTTCCAATGCACACGCCACGACAAAAGACGGGGCATCGGAAGGAGCGACTTACTAAATGATATAAGTGTGCAAACCACTCATAGGGTACCGACTTGGGTGCATTGGCACCAAGTCATCTCTTAGATTCGCAGTGGTGCGGTTGTCATCATGAGAATCAAAGAAACGTGATGGTCGAATGGGGTACAAGCATACAAGGGCTTGTGCACGAAGAAGCAAACAAAAGCGAAAGAGAGGCGTAGCTCCATGGTCATGGCGAGGCGAACTCACGGCCACAAGCTACACCAACAAGTTGGCACCCATCATTCTATGATTGTTATCTCTAGGTCATCTCCCACAGGACTTGGTCATGGAGGGCTCAAAGCGTGCGGGTGATATCCGCATCAATGTTAGTATCAACATCGAATCCATCACGACCATGTTCTAGGGCCAAAGATAGGAGCTAACACTCGTGGTACTATGAAGTCAACTAAAAAGCGAGGGTCGAGTTACACTCGGCATCACGACCATGGCGAGATGAATCCTGTGATTGTAATGTCCGAACGAGGTACGAACCCGCAGCCGGCTCAAAAGCATGGCACACTGGCGACAACACCAACAACTAGGGCACAACGATAAGATCCAAAGACACAACCAAACAACTCGACAAGACAGCGGAGTAGCACATTTCCATAGCTCAAGAGAGGTAGATGGTTCTTGCAAGACAACGGAGGAATGAGAGTGTAAGGGCATGTATAATAAAGAGTGAAAATCAAGAGGGCTAATGCACTTGTGTAGAGCTCGATGGGTGGTGTCGAGGATGACGAGGTCGGCGGTAGGGCATGACCGGGGCTTAGGTAGGTGCTGGAGCTTGACTTCGGCTCAGCGTGCAACTGCGGCCTAGTGACAAGCTATTCAAGGTTAGAGAGGGCGATGTCGTGGTCGAAACAGCGGCTGTGCAGCATCTCCGTGTAGGTCTGTGAACTAGGTGTAGTGTGCGGTGGCAAGGCCATGGCGGCGTGGCGACTAGGAAAGATAGGGCCTCGGGTCTACGCGGGCGCATGTCCAATTGTCCAAAAGAAGTCTTGGTCATATGTGCGATAGCGGGGTCAGAGAAGGCTCATGCGGGCATGGAGGATGTAGCTATGTGGTGCACGGCGCTGTTGTAGCGGCCTATGCTTTCGAGTTTTCATGGCTTGGAAACAGCAGCATAAAGGCTAGGTAAGCTATGCAACAAGGCATTGTCTTATGGTCAGCATGCTTATAGGTTCAAATGCCCGAGAGTGCTTGGCTTGTGCTCAAGTGGAACTATGTGTGCACATGTGTGTGCATGTGTCCAGGTGGTGCCATGCCAAAGATACGTGCAAGACGTGTTATGGCTTGTGTAGGTGCTTGGTGAGAGGCCAAAGGGGCTCGGCATGTCCATCTGGAGCCGTGCTCGTGCGCTGAGATGGTGGGCAGTCAAGAAGGGCATCTCCACGATCCGCATGGTAGGTCGTGCGGTGGCACATGTAAGAGCTCATGACCAGCGGTGGCGGCGGTGGCAAACGACGAGGCATCGGCGAGGGCAATTCTCGATAGTGCTTCCTCACGACGTGAGGTGGCTAGAGAGGGTAGGGGCATCTCCACCACAGGGGTGACATGGGAGCACGTGACTCCGGTGAGGCGGGGATGGGCGTTGGCTCCTGGGCTTGGCTTAGACATCTAGCCAGCGCACGGTATGTCTCACGTCGAGGCAAGGTTGGTCCAGGGGCTCACGTTGCTTCTACTGTCTCAGGGCAGCTGGAGCACAGCAGCGATGGTCAATGGGGCATGGTCTTGACAATGACGGTCATGGCAATCAGGGTGATCACGCCGGTGTTCTCCAATGCCGCATGTCGATTTGGCTTGGCTGGTCAACTGTTTGTGCGTGCTCATGATGTGAGTGTCTAGGAGCGGATGAGCTCTACCTTCGTGTCCCCTCGGCATGGGAGCACATGGCGCCATGGTGGGTCTCGGTATTCACGGCAAGCAAGGGATTGCGGTGACTCACCGTTGGTGGCGGCAAAGAGAGGATGGCGGTGTAGGGCGAGGTGCTGCCATGGCGAGGCAACGAGGTGACGGCTAGTGGTAGCTCGACGTGCCGCACAGCAAGGATGTGGCCGCAGTGGTTGCGGCTTCATTGAAGACCATCGAGGCACGGGCGATGTCGCACTATGACGAGGAGGAGACAGCGCGGTGGCCGGCTGGAGGGCGCAGTCGTAGTGCAGCGGCTCCGCCTTGGTGCACAGGTCGGTGCAGCAAAGACGATGATGTCAAGCGGGCTTTGGGGGTACGGTCATGTCTCCGTGGTGGCTCTGCGGTGATGAAGGCACGGCGTCTTTGGTGGCGATGCCGGGGGTGCTTTGGCTCGGTGACGGCTTGTGGTGGCGGTGTCGCAGTGCAAGCGCACAGGGATGGGCGACGGCTCGAGGTAGGGTTCATGGAGGCCGGGGCATGCTACGGGCGGCGGTGATCTTCGGGGTGCGATCGGCCGGGTGCGTGGTGCCCATCCATGAAGCGGGGTAGGTGAGCAGAGCTAGGAAGCTTCTGGAGTGCTCTAGAATGGGCACCGGGCTCGCCAGCTTGCGGTACGGTTCGAGGGCATCTGTGGCTTGCGATGTGGGTCTATGTCCTGGTGGCGTCACGGCGGGTCTGTTCAGTCCAGGCGGGGTCCGTGGCTGTGCTCTCGTCACGCGAGGCAGCCTCTAGGGTGAGGTGCAAGGGGCATCCAAAGGCGACGCAGTGGCCTGCTTCCTTGCTCTGGATGCCAGCGGAAAAGAGGAAAAGCACAAGCAGAGCAGTTAAGGAAGACGACAATGCTGGACAGCAAAAGTAGACGGAGGCTTCAGGTTCCTTGTCTAGTGCGGCTGACGTGCGGGCCTAGGGGAAACAGTGGCATGCAGCTCTCCACACGCGAGGGGCGGCGACAGCTTGCACTATGTTGTGCATGCAGCGCATGTGAGAGCAAGGAAAGGTGAGCTGGGCTGCTGCAGGCACCTAGGTTGGGCCACGACGGTGGACTGGGCTGCACACTTGCTATTGGGGCATTAGTATACGTATGTGTACATGATCTTATATACATGTATACATTGCACGGTGGCTTGTGTAGTGCATTCCAGATGACTTCCTATTTACGTGGTTCCTGTACAAGCCACAGGCGCACGACTATAGGAGCATGCAGCTTCTATACGTGCTCCACGTTGTTAGCCAAATAGGTGCAGGAGCATGCACGCTTATGCAGCCCACTAGCCAAGGACTTAGGAGAGATGATTTACCAAAAATTGACACTAGGGTTCATGAGGAGTGCGCCAGTATTCATGGCGTTGATGCAACAGCCGGTACGACCCGACGATCACCCTGGGGCATGGGCAGGTGAGCGAGCTAGGATGGTGCAAGACGGGGAGCATCGGGGCTTGGTCATGTCAATCTAGGATGTGGTCAAAGGGGAAACGTGGGTGGGGTCCATGTCCAAAGGGTGTCAAATTAGGTCAAGTGATATTTGGTCCGAGGATTAAGAGGTGTTTCAACATTGAGGGGAATTTAGAATAATCCTGAGAGGGATAAAAGGGGAGTTGCTACGGGTTGTGCTCTCCAACAAGACGAGACTCAAACATGAGGCAACAAAAGAGCACCGACACACTTTTACAAATAGTTCTATATGAATGCAATGTTTCGTCAGCGGGTTTGACTCCTGTTTGACCTAGTGTCTACATGCTTCACACAATTTACAAGAAAAATTTTGAAAGCTCATATTTTTGGTTTTCAGAAAATTCCAGGTTGTTACAGTCCACCCACCTTACAAGAATCTCATCCTCAAGATTGAGGAGTTAGTGTCACTAGAGAAGAAAGGTCCTCGTTGTCAAGTCATATGCACCAATGCATTTGTTTCGCAATTGAAGTTTTGAAGAGGGGCTTTTGGAAAAAGTTGTTCACATACAACTTTTTAAATGGAGAAACTTTATTTTATAAAATGGAAAGAGGTCTTTTGAGAGATCAAATCGGTTTTGTAGAAACTTATCTCCCAAAAGGAGCTTTTGAAGCTTTCATAAACCAAGTTCAAATACCTTTTAAATTTTTACTTTAATTGAAAACCCATTTGAAATTGGTTTTGAATTTGGAAACCAAGAATCCTTTTATGTGATGTATTTTTAAGAAACTTTGAAAACAGGTTTTCATAAGAATGCGCCTTTTTGGAAACACTCTTGAAGAAAGAGCTTTTCTCAAAATTTTTGAGGTACACACGCAAAAGGGGTTTGGGAATGCCTTTTTATAGAGCATTTGAAATAGCAACAAGGCTTCAAAACATTTGAAAGGAGGCCAAAGGTTTTGGAGTGGGACAAAACTTTTCAAAATCCCCTTTTCTTTAAAAGCCATTTTACTCCAAAACAAGAGTTCATTTTTGCAAAAGCTTTGAGTTTTAAATCTCTTTGTCAAAACAAGATAGGGTTTTTGAAAAGCTTAGCTCAGGATTAGAGATGTTCAAGTGCCACTTGGAAGCGATCACAGTCTACCGCGATACCCGCATACGCTCGGCAGTAGCCATGTGGATGCATCACACATGGGACCCTAGGTTTCATAGCAAAGTCGAGGGTTATGATCGACTTACTACCAATTAAGTCACCGGCATCATCTATATCCCAGCTTAGAAGAAGAGAAGGGTTTATGAACGGTTTTGATAGTCATGTTTTGGAAACACAATTTTTTTAAAATCCTTTGTTTCACAATTCTTTTGGGAAGAAAGGTCACAACCTTTGTGTTTGAAATCAAAACTAAGATTTTTTTAATTAAGTTGTAACCCACTTAGGTTTTTGAAGCTCAAAACAAAACTCTCTTAAATGGTTTTCTTTGCTTTCCAAATCTCTCTTTAAAATGATCTTAGAAAGATTAGGTGTTTTTGGAAGGGGAAGTTTAGAAGCCAATTCTTTTTAGAAACTTTTTCAAACAGACTTTTTGGAAAAGAGGTCTTGAAACAGCGGGTACACAGAGTTTGAAATCATTTCACAAACACCCGAGGTTTTTCCAAAACTTTTCAAAACATGCGGTTTTGAAAATCGGTTTGATCAATGAGGGAGGGTGAGTTGCAAAACTTTTGGAATTCGGGTCGAAATCCATGCAAGTTTTGAAATCGAAACCTTTTGAAAACTTTTGCTTTTCAAAAACGAGTTTTCAACACCTTTTGAAACAAAGTTGTTTTCAGATTTGCTTTTTGTAAAGCTTTTGAAAATTAAGGTAGATTTGGAAAAGAGTAAAAATCACTTGCTTTCTAAAACTTTTAGAGGGTTTTAAATCATTTTTGTGGTTGCTTTCGCAATGAGAGAGGTTTTCAACTAAGTGGGGGGAGCATTTTGAATATGCATGGTTGAAAATCAAAGTCACCTTTGAAATAGACGAGTGAAGATATGACGTTTTGGCCTGTTATGTCCAACGGCGATCAAGATCACTTGTCTAATCATATTACGGCCTTGATTTTAGCCTGGAGTCACATGTAGGTAAAATACTTTTATAGTTTACATTTAGGCAATATAAACACAAGAAGCATAAGAAGCAAAAAGATCCAGGCAATCAATCAGCATTACAACTCCTATATGCATAGTGTTGACTTAAGGCGACTCCTAAGCCTTTGAGTCTCACACATCTATCGATCTTGCATGGGGAATAAGGGGAATTATTTCCTAGTGGCCAACTTTTTAGACCGGGATGGTCAGTTAGTTGTAGAGTTCAAGGTAAAGATGGGGAATCAAGTGTTAGTAGCTATGACTCCACTATAGATGGCATGTTTGGTATCTAAACTAGTGTTTGGTACTAAAGGTCTTGTCCTAGGGTCAAGTATGGCTCTGATACCAGCTGAAACATCCTCAGTTTTCCTCGAAGGAAAAATCCACAGAATGAATTATAATATAATAAAACCAAGAACTGATTCCATCATATTATCATATATCAGTCGATATCACAGTCATACATCATAAGATTACAAGAATACAAGGTATTACATCACTGGGGAACAAACCTATTACAGAGTTAATCTAGTAGAAGACTATCGAGTGAAGGCTCCTCCTTCACGGGCATCATCAGAGTTGGCATAGTGCAACGTAGATTCCATCTCCGAACCAAACTTGAGCATAGGCACGAGACCTCCTAATCCTTCTAAAGTCAGCATCTCTGAGAAGCAGGAAATCTGCACACCACCAGATGTGTGTAGGCCATGGTCAGCACCGATGAGCTTTAGTGGAAAGGATAAAACAAGGGATCTGGTGATCCTATAATTTGGATGTGGTTTGCATCCTTAGCGCATGCAAAGAGATAAATAATATAATAATTATCAAGTTTCAACGCATTCCCCAAACCACACACATCCACATCCATCCACCAACCCATCCATCCCAAACCATCTCCACACCACCACACCATATCTCATCTCACACACTCAGGTCGACAGGCCAACTCCCTCTCGGCCTTGTCTCAACGGCCCGCAGCCCCAAGGCTCACGACCGGAAAATACCCCAAACCCTAGAGGGAGGAAAGAAGGACTCATCTCCTATCTAGTTTAAGCGAAGCCCAGGAAAGGTCCATAGCCGACAAGTCGGCATATGTATCGATTGATCAACCATACACTCTGTAGTGGTTTCACATACCCACAAGATAGCCATCCTCGATGGTGCCCTGTCTAGGTAGATTACGCCCGCTTGCTAGCCTAGAATGATGCCACCTGTCGATGTTTCGTACAAGCACTGGCAAGTAAATTTATAGTAATGCGCGTTAGGCTCGGATGGTGCGCTAAAGGACATAAGATTTATACTGGTTCGGGCTGAATATCCCTACGTCCAGTTTATTGCTGCTCGTGTTATTAGTACCGTGAATGGTTCATAGTAGGGGATACAAATGATCGAGAGAGGGACAGGTCCCAAGTCTCTGATGGAAGGGTCAAAAGGGGCCAAGAGCTTGGTAGCAGCTTGATTGTGTGTGTGTGTCTTGTGTTGTTCGGTCCCCCCTATTTGGAGGAAGCACATCCCCTTTTATAGATGAAGGGGCTGGCTTTACAAGGGTGAGGGCTTAGAATGCATACTCTACCTAGTCTTGTGGCTCATGTCTACCCAGCTTGGTTTCTCATTCTGATGAGTGCGAAGGATGATAAGCGCCTACAATACTGTTGATGCCCCTATAGAATGTTAGGATGTTTGCAGAATACTACCCTACGCAGGGTATGGGCTACAGTATAGTGGTTTTGACTTATGAACCTTGCCTAGCCTTGCTCCGCACGCCTTCTGGCTCCTATGAGTTTCTGTCAGAGGGACGTGGGGTCGGGGTCCGAAGTAGCGCTGTGGGCAAGGTCCTTTGATTTCTTGGACCCAAGGGGTCAGGAAGCGGGCGCCGCTCCCTTTGGTCCATAACATGGCGACGGGATGTCCATCCTTCATGGAGATCGCAAATCTTTTTCTAGAGTGTAGTGGTTGTCGTATATCTTCATCGGGTTCCATGTCCCAGAGCTGAAGGCGGCGCCTACAACTCTACAGGGCGAGGAGCACGCTCCTGCAATACCTTTTGGGCTCTGCAGCGCTCGAAAGGGTATAAAGCACCCATCTAGTCGTTCCCTAGCAGTACCTTTCCTACCGAGGCATAGGGTATGGTCCTTGAAGCCGCGGTTGACTCGAATGTCTTGTCTTGCTCTATGCCCATGATCATGAGGGAATGAAGGAGAAGTTATCAGGTAAGACGAAACCAGTCTTTGGACATCGAACGAGGCGAGGTTCATCCTCGGTCGTCGGGTGAGACAGAGTCCAGTCCTTATCCCTTGGGCATGACCGAGCCCACCCCCCAGGGGTCGGGCAAGGCAGAGTCTATCCCTCAACCCTCGGGCGAGGCAGAGCTATCCCAAAGGCATCGGGCAGATCGGAGGCCAGCCCTCAGGCGAGGCGAGGCTGACCCAAAGGCATCGGGCGAAGGCGGAGACTAGCCCTTAGCCCTCGGGTGGGGCAGGGCTAGCCTAAAGGCATCGGGCGAGACGGAACCAAACTTCTGTCATTCGGGCAAGGAACGTAGCGGCGCCCTTGTCTATCCTGAAGTTTTTAATGTTCGATGGTTATTGGTTCCACCTCCTAGGGTACCCTAGTATTATGTCCTCGACAGTAGACCCTGAGCCTCTGGGTGATTTGGATAGAATCGCCTAGGGGGTGTTCTCGATTTCGTCGGAGTTACTTTGCCGGAAGGTGCGCACGAGCGCACCCGATGGGTGTAGCCCCTGAGCCCTCGGGTGATTTGAGTAGGGTCACCTGGGGGTTGTATCGGACCCTTCGCAGGTAAGGCTGAAGGACTTAGTTTTTCATCAATTGGATATTTTTTTGAGGGGGTTGTGGTATCCCATTCGCGGGGATCTCATTCAGGGCTGATGTAACTGGGGCTTGACCGTGGACCAAGATCCCGGTAATACTTGCGCCATTGATTTCAGATCGGTCGTGGACCCATCCTCAGTTGGGCTGGCCACCGAGCTTCTTGGCCCTAGGTGGGCCAAAGAGGAAAAAGTCTTCATGCCCTATGTTTCCTAGGTGGGTAGAGAGTCTAGATTCGCCTAGGGAAGGCGAAACATCCACCGTGATTTTTGGTGGGAGAGGATAGGGACTATGGGTGCGTGTCCCGCGATGTGACGCGGCGGTGCACGTGGTAGGCCTAGAGATCGAGGCGGGTAGTTGCCCTTCTCGTGTCCGTCGCCCCTAAAAAACCACGGGGTTTGCCCCCAAGGTTCCATATTTCGCTCCCCTGCCTTTGTGTCTGAAACATCCACTGCCAATCGCCCCAGCCTCCTACGCCCGCACCGCCATCATCGACCGGCTTGCATCCATGTTGCAGCCACCATCAAGCTTGCGCCTGCCTTGTAGCCGCCGTCAAGCTCACGCCCACCTTTCTCCCCAATTGCTTTAATGGAGTTGTGGGGCAGATCTAGCATCACCTCTCGGCGTTTGGAGGGCCTCGTCCGCCATGGCCTTCTCCATCCACTATCCACCGTCTAGGAGTGGCTGCTACCTGGTGATGAGGGTGAGCCGACGCCGCCCAAAGGGTATGTCATGTCTTTCGCCATCTTCCATGAGCGGGGATTTGCAGTACCCGCACATAGATTCCTTTGGGGGCTGCTAGATTATTATGAGGTGGAGCTATAGCATCTAACTCCCAATGGGGTTCAACATATAGCGGTGTTTGTTGCCCAGTGCGAGGGTTTCGTAGGGATCGATCCTCATTTTGATCTATGGCGGTATTTCTTTACCGTTAGTTTGTCGAAGAGAAAGATTGGGGGGAAGGATGTGAGCGTGCCGATGGGATGTGCCATTATTCATCTATGCCATACCCGATCGAGGGGTTACCCGTTCATGCATCTGGCTACCTCTAATAAGGGATGGCACTTGCAGTGGTTTTATGTCAAGGATGATGTGAGTGCCACCCTATCGAGGTACACCGGGTGCCTTATTGAAGAGGCTCCTGAGTCATGGGCTTGGGGCATCTAGTTCAAAGACAAGAAACACCTTTCCGACCTTCTTTCCACCCTCCAAGTCCTGAAGGAATGGGGTGTAAAGGGGGTAGGAATTATCGGCGCCTATCATGCGAGGAGGGTGGCGCCGCTGATGGCGCACGTGCTTCCCCTGCATCGGATGATGCCTAGGATGTCATTCGAGGGGATGGTGCTTGTTGACGAGGCGCTCCCTTTCTCAGAAGTGGCGCAGCGCATTAAGGAGGCGACGAAGTCGACGAAGGATTCCGCATGCGGCATCCTCAACATTGTGTATCCGGTGCTCGGACATCCCCCAATGTAGCCAGAACCTGGGTTCTTCGAATTCGTAAGCCTTCTTCTCCCGTGCTCTTTCTTTTTCCTGAATCTCCATTTTTTTGACACTTGCTTTTGCGGCATTGGGACCAGCCAGGGGGGCTAGTCTTCAAAGACAGTCCAGTTCTGCTGCCAAAGGACAAGGCCATGGCGGTGGCGAATTGACTCGCGGTCGAGCGAGACAAGAATGCAAGGGAGCAGATGAAGAAGAAGAAACGACTGAAGCAGGAAGCACGGGATCGGGGAGAGGATGTGAGCAGTGATGATGACGATGACGATGATGACGATGATGATGAGGTAGCCATTGGCATGGATTGGGGTGTTCTGGAGGACGAGGACACGCTAACAAGTGCCCACCCGTCCATGTAGGGACCCTTCCCATTCCACGCGGAGGGAAGCGAGTCGGTGAGGTTAGTGGAGGCCAGAGAGTCTGTCGCTTTGCACGGCATGCCGGCCGAGGATCGGTGGATGGGGGAAGGTGGGCCTGCCACCACCGACCCCGAGGTGATGGTGGAGGGGAGTGGCACTGGTGCCACGCTCCATGAGATGGTGGAGGGGAGCGGCTCTAGTGCCATGCCCCATGAGGTAAGGGAGATGAGTCCCCCTACCGTAGAGCAGGGGGTAGGCTCAAAACGGTTCCGCCTAGACGAGTCGGGGCAGGGATCTAGGGATCGGTCCCCAAAACACTTCTGTCGGCCGAAGGTGTCAGCATAAGCCACTGGTTCCCCTGTTTTCATCCTTTTTCCCTTTCTATTTTGATCTAATGGCTTTTACCTTTGTGTAGGTTCTTGCGGACAAGCCACTCCCTAGGGCTGGTGCCCACAAAGAGCCTCACCATTCAGGTGGGATGGATGCCGCTACCCGACGTTGCCCCTATTTTGGGCAGGAGTGGTGCCAATGTTGGAGCCGTGTTGGCCAATCCGATGGCGCCTGTGGTGGCACCCACGCCCTCGGTGGTTGCTGAGCAGGTGGCATCTTCCGTGGCGGGCATGGTACAGCCAGCCAAGGGTCTGGTATTGCTGATAGAGGTGGTACCTGAGGGCGCAGTGTAGTCCTTGCCACCGGAGACCCAGGTGGAAGTGGCCATGGCTGTACCAAGCCCGGCAGGGCTGGATGTTGTCGTGATGGCATTCAAGGGAGTGGCATAGTCGATGCCATCGGCGGCCCAGGCCATGGCGGATGAGGCGGGCCGGATGGAGGTGGACATGGCCGAGGGGTCATCAGGTGTGGCGGTGGTGCCACATAGGATCAGGAGGGAGCCGCCCCCGGCCCCTTTGTCGAGAGGCAGTTGCTCCCCCATGCGGGGGGAGCCGCCGCTCCAGTGGATGGCCGCCCAAGATCCGACGTCGGCTCTTTTCTTGCTCGATGATCATGCCGAGAGCATGGAGCAGGAGTGTCTTGATGTTAGGATCTTGGCCATGCTAGATGCCCTAGACTAGGCCAGAGGAGCCCTATGTGAGATCGTTATTCCTACTACCCAGGTATTCGCTTGGTTTTCTTCTTTCTTCGCTTGTTTTTGTGTTTCTGATACCGGTCTTCTTCTTCTTCTTTAGATTCTTGTTGCTTGTAGTTGGAATAAATCCTAATTCCTCCATGAGTGGAAGGCGAAGTGGGATCGCCTTTCCAAGGAGGCCCGGCTGCGAGCAGATATAGCCGTGCAGCTTGCTGCTGCCCAGGAGCGGGAGGCCAAGACACGTCAGGACATGGAGGAGATCCATGGGATGTTCGCAGACCTATCAGCAAGGGTAAAGCTAGAAGAGGAAGAGGCTACCAGGATTTTGAAGGAGCGGGATAAGCTGATTGAGAAGGATGCCCAGGCCAGTAAGCAGGCTATCGAGGTCCTGAAGGAGCTGGAGACGGAGCAGGATCTCAGGCAGAAGGCCAAGAGTAGGGCCATAGCCCTTTAGCAGAAGGCGGATGAGGATGTCGAGGTGGTCTACACCCTCCGGGCGGATCTTGGTGATGTGGTGAGCTGAAGGTTGAGCGCCGAGAACATCTCTGTTAAGTTGGAAAAGGAGCTTGCCCATGTGCAAAGAACCCTTCAGGCTGAGAGCGATGAGCACGATCTTCTGCAAGCTACGGTCGGGGTGGTCCTTGATGCCCTGAAGGTGGTGGAGCCAGTGGAGACCAGCCTGCTCGCGGCTCGTGCCGCAGGTATCACGGCGTGGGTGGGCCAACTTGAGAAAGATGCCTTTCGTGCTGGGATCATCCAAGCCTTTGCCGTCGCCCATTCTCATTATGATCAGGAGATCAATTTGAAGGTGATGAGTCAAGGCTTCGTGCCTATTTATGAAGATCCTGAGCTGGACGAGATGGAGAAGGTGGTGGCACCTCTTGCGTGGGACCTGGTGGATAGATTGAAAGAAGCGGTTCTCCCTTTGCGGAAGTAGTTAGTTGAATGAACAAGATTTATATGTAATATGTGAACAAGTGTCGGTACTTTTGAGTTTGGAAGCAATTTCATGATTTTGCTTCATAATTTCATTTTGTTAGATTTCACCTTCTGCTCGTGGTCATCTGGTCATTTGGTTTTTGCGGTCTTACCAATCTGTTCCCCCTAATCTTGCCGCTGGTCTTGACGCGAGGAGGGAATCTAATGTAATGATTGTTTCGAAAAGAGGAAGGGAGGTAGTCGTACCTTTACCAGCCCCTGAGTGAGATCCAACCCCTTGGGGTTGCTAGGGTCTGGTGTTACTAGACACCAGAGTGATGTTGTGCCCGATGAGCTTGCCAACAGGGATGTTCAGATGGAATCTTGCTCCATGGTTTTGTGACGGGGTCAGCAAAGTCCTTGGATGGCATTCCACCATTCCCCGCCCTGCCTTCCAACAGAATTCCCTAAATGGGGACTCTATGGGCTCAGCAAAGGGGGCCTTTGAACCTCTGTCCCTACATCGAGCGGCTTGAGCCCCTGAGCCCTATTAGGGTCTGATAGGGGTCAGCCGTGTTTCACGATTTACCCCATCCTCGATTTTTGTAATCAGAGGGGCTGAGTAGACAACACTTGCCTCGATGGCTCGAGTATCGCCCTCAATGAGATCACTAATGGGTACGTTCGTGTGGAATTTGGGTCCATCATTTGCTGATGGGGTCGGTAGAGCCCTTTGGTGGCATTCCACAACTTCGTAACCCGCCTCCCGGTAGATGCCCAAGCCTTTTGATAGGCTTAGGCAGCCCGATGGCCTCTCCTCGATGGAGATTCTGTGGGTTTAGCTCGAGGTTAGAATCGAACGAGAAAAGGTTGAGACATCCCTGTCCGCTTCTAAGCAGGGTCGGGCAGGGCCATTGGGGCTCATCTCAGTTATTTCTCCCTGGCTCTATTTGACATGAGGTGGCCTCGAGCCCTTCGCGGGCTGGCCTTCGAACCTCAGCCTACTACCACCTATATCGAATGAGGCGACGGTCGTTTCATGATGCGACACGAAGCATTGGGGTGTAATGTTTTGCATATGTAATGTTTGAATGTATAATTTAATTGAAATAAAGACAGGGTCGGTAACATTACCTTGGTGGCATGAGTGACGAAAAAGCTCCTACCAGATGTGTTTGTGCGGGGTTTGGGCCTTGATGTTTGTGATGAGGTTGGAGTAACCTGCATAAGAATTGCTATTCTTTGTCTTTTGTATCTCGGTGGTGGTTCTAGCCGTTCGATTGACTTGGGCAACCTAACAGCTTCTCCTTTGGGGGAGATTCTGTAGGTGGACCCCTCCGAACCCTTCTTGAGAAGGCAGATGTCGAAGCTAGAGACGCGGGGGGCATTGAGTACGATTATTCTGGTGAACAGAAACACCGTAGCTATCGGGGCGTAGGGTCTGCTAGTTCATCTAGTTTTACTCAAAGTTCTATGCCCGTATTCTGTGCCCCTTGTTTCAAGTGTACAGAGGGGTCAGGTGAGGAGGATGTCTAGACTGGTAGACACCCTCGGTAGCCCCCGAGTGATGTTCATGTCCCCGCCGTTTGACGAGGTCGGAAGCTCGGTAATGAATTTTAACGCATAAAGTAAGAAGGCAGAGATGCTTATCTTTCTTTGGACGTTCGTTCATCATTTCTCCTAGGCTACATGGTCGACCTAGGAGATCTGTTGGGCTCCCCTTCATAGAGGTCCTGTCATCGGATCATTTCATGGTCCTACATGGGGAGGTGAAGGGTCGTCTGCCCATGTGGGCGCCTTAATTACCGTGTCCGGAGCGGGTCAGTGGTGGGCCATACCCAGGCAGTGTCTAGTTTGACCAAGGGGGGACACCTCGTCGACCAGGGCGCGTACCGTCAGTTCCGGCGTGTCCCCTCAGGTGTCTATCAGCATTGATTCCATATTTAAGGAGGGGAAGGGAGAGAGTTTTTCATCCAACCTTTCGCCTTTCCTTAGCTGCAGCGCCTCCTCTTTAAATAGGGAGGGGGAGCGGAGTTCTCATCCCACCTCTTCTTGTGCCTCTGAGCCGCTACCTCTCCTTCTTCTTCCTTTCCGCCAAATGCGTCCGTGCGTCGCGGTGGTTCCTGAGTGAGGAAGGGTAATGCCAGAGAGAGAGAAAACTCACAAATCCACTCATGAATCTGGAGCATGATGTTGAGCCAGAGGTCATCCAACGTAGATGAGATGGTGTGTGCTACCCTTGTTGAGGAGTCGCTGCTGCCGAAGGAGAAGGAGCGCTAGTGGGCACCGTACGTCGTCGACTTTGCCATCGTTTGTTGTGTTCCTCCTTTGGCGGGAGGGGCTTCCTGCCCTAACGCCATGGTCAGGGTTGCGGCTGACAACGATGGCATAGTCCCTAGATGCCCTAGCAGAGGCGTCGCCGTCAGGGTTGCGGCTGATGACGATGGCGTAGTCCCCGGATGCCCCGGCGGAGGCATCGCTGTCGGGGTTGCGGCTGACGACGATGGCGTAGTCCCTGGACGCCTTGGAGGAGGCATCGCTATTGGGGTTGCGGCTGATGACGATGGAGTAGTCTCTAGTGGAGGGGCACCACCGTCAGCAGTGTGGTGCTCGGCGTTGCAAATGACGGCACCTTCGAGGATCCCGTGGAGCGGTGGGACATCGCTGATGGAGAGCGTGGCGCAGTGGTCACAGTAGATGAACTGGCCCATGCACATGCCCCAGGCGTTGCCGATGGAGAGCGTGGTGCGGCGGCCGTAGTAGATGAACTGGCTCGTATACATGCCCCGGGCGTTGCCAATGGAGCATGGCGCGGCGACCGCAGCAGTACTTGTAGTAAAGCTAGGCAGAGACTGTAACTGAATAATTTTGTGGGGAAGCCCCCAAGTAAACAATCCTCTAAATTTACAAGTATATTAGTCCTTTTTGTAATGAAATCACTTTGTAAGTGGCGAATTTGTGCAAAAATGAACAAATTTTCATCTTTTGCTTATGGCAAGCAGTTTTTTAACTTTCTCTTTTTTGTATAAGCGGTTTTAGTGCCCTCTGACCCTTCTCATGGTCTAAGTCGTAAGAAACTAGGAACGCGGGCGAACTAATTCTGATTGTGCTAGTGAGCAAAGAGGTTGCAGCCGCTGGGGCATGGGTCTCCCGTAGTCCTACCAATTGTATTCAGAATTTGTTCCCGAAATCTTAGCCCTTAAGACTTGTTTATGAGAAGAACAGAAAACTTAGAGAATGTTTGCTAATATAACACAAGAAGTTTTTTGCAAGCGCACTTGTATCATTCATGTCAGCCCCCGAGTGAGGTCTGACCCCTTGCAATTTGCAGGGGTCGGAAGACACTAAGGATCGAGGTTTTGTAATGACAAAAACTAATAAGGAAGAGTATGTGCTTATTTAAGGGTAAAAACGACATAGCTGCTCAATGTTCCAGGCATTGGTGAAGACCTCGCCATTGATGGTTTTCAACTTGTAAGCGCCCGGGCGAAGTACTTTTGTGACAACGTAGGGCCCCTCCCAGGGCGGTGAGAGTTTGTGGCAGTCCTTGTTGCTCTGCACAAGGCGAAGGACGAGGTCCCCGACGTTGAAGGCTCAACCTCGTACCCATCGGCTGTGGTACCGTCGCAACGCATGCTGGTACTTAGCCGAACGGAGGAGGGCAATGTCGTGGGCTTCATCTAGCTAGTCCATGGCATCTTGGTGAGATGCCTCGGCCCCCTGTTCGTTGTATGCTCTGATTCTTGGTGCTCCATAGTTGAGGTCCATTGGGAGAATGGCCTCGGAACCATAGACCATGAAGAAGGGCGTGTAGCCGGTGGCCCAGCTAGGAGTTGTCCTTAGGCTCCAGAGCATGGCCAGGAGCTCAGCGAGCCAGCACGCGCCAAACTTGTTCAACCAGTTGAAAATTCTAGGCTTCAGGCCTTGAAGGAGAATGCCATTTGCGCGCTTGACCTGCCCATTCGTCTGGGGGTGTGCGACGGCTACCCAATCGATTCGGATGTGTTGTTCATCGTAGAATCGAACGAATTTCCTACCGGTGAACTATGTGCTGTTGTTTGTGATGATGGAGTTCGGTACTCCAAAGCGATGGATGATGTCAAGGAAGAATAGCACAGCTTGCTTGGATTTTATCATGGAGATTGGTCGAGCTTCAATCCATTTTGTAAACTTGTCTATCGTGACAAGTAGGTGGGTGAAGCCCCCGGGTGCCTTTTTGAGTGGCCCAACCAGGTCGAGCCCCCAGACCACGAAGGGCCACATGATGGGGATCATCTAGAGTGCCTGGGCTGGGAGGTGAGTCAGCTGGGCATAGTACTGACACCCTTCGCAGGTGCGTACACTTTGCTCGGCATCAGATACTGCTGTGGGCCAGTAGAAGCCTTGTCAGAATGCATTCCCAACCAAGGTCCTTGGTGTGGCATGATGACTACAGACTCCACCGTGGATATCGCTTAGCAGAAGTTTTCCCTATTCGCTAGGGATACAAAGTTGCAGAATCCCGATGTGACTCCATTTGTAGAGTTCGCCCTCTACAAGAACAAAGGACTTGGTGCGTCGTGCTAGCCGTCGAGCTTTTGTCTTGTCCGCTGGTAGTATGTCATGGAGGAGGTAGTCGAGGTAAAGCGTTCTCCAGTCATCGGGAGGATCGGACTCCGCCACTAGGTCCTCTCCAAGCTCCATAACCTTGGGGTCGGGCGGAGCAGTTAACGGATCAGCCCTTGGGGTCAGACTAGATGGGCCATTGTCGGCTTGTTCTGACCCCGCGTAGCGTACCAAGGGTTTGTGTTGGTCGCTGGCAAAGACGCCTGTCAGTACTAGCTCTCGGCCGGACGCTATTTCATGAGCATGTCGGCTGCTTCATTGAGGCGCCTTGGGATGTGATTGAGTTCGAGGCCATCGAATCTGTCCTCCAACCATCAGACTTCTTGATAGTATGCCTCCATCTTGGTGTTGTAGCAGCATGACTCCTTCATGACCTGGTTGACGACCAGCTAGGAGTCGCCTCTAATGTTGAGGCGTCGGATGCCTAGCTCGATGGCGATTTGTAGGCCATTGATGAGCGTTTCGTATTCTGCAGTATTGTTTGATGAGGGGAAATGGAGCCGAACCATGTACCTCATGCGGACCCTGAGGGGAGATACAAAAACTAGTCCTGCTCCGGCGCCCTTCTTCATCAGTGATCCGTCGAAGTACATTATCCAATACTCTTGATTGACGACTGCTGGTGGCATCTAGACCTCGGTCCACTCTGCGATGAAGTCAGCTAGTACCTGAGATTTGATCGCTGTTCAGGGGGCATAAGAAATGCCCTGATCCATCAGCTCAAGTGCCCACTTTGTGGTTCTTCTCGTAGCATCCTGGCTTTGGACGACCTCACCGAGGGGGAACAATCTCACTACTGTCACAGGGTGTGACTCGAAGTAGTGGCATAGCTTCCTCTTGGTGATGAGGATGGTGTATAGGAGTTTCTAGATTTGGGAGTAGTGGGTTTTGGAGTCGGATAATACCTCACTGATGAAATATACAGGGTGCTGCACCCTGAAGGTGTGCCCCTCTTCTTCCCACTCTACTACTAAGGCGGCACTAACCACTTGCGTGGTGGCCGCGATATATAGGAGGAGGGATTCTCTATTGCTTGGAGGGGCCAGAACGGGGGTTTAGTTAGAAATTGCTTAACTATGTCAAGCGCTTCCTGAGCCTCGGCTGTCCACTCAAAGCAGTCGGATTTCTTCAGGAGTCGATAAAGGGGGAGTCCTAGTTCGCTGAGGTGCGAAATGAATCGACTGAGGGTGGCAAGGCGCCCTATGATCCGCTGAACCCCCTTTATGTTTTGGATCGGGCCCATCTTTGTAATGGCTGATATTTTTTCTGGGTTGGCTTCGATGCCGTGCTCGAAAACAATGAAGCCAAGCAGCATGCCCCTCGGAACCCCAAAAACACATTTTTTGGGATTGAGTTTGATGCCGTTTGCCTAGAGTTTTGCAAAGATTTTTTCAAGATCGGTGACAAGGTGGTCAGCTCGCTTGGACTTGACTACGATGTCGTCGACGTAGGCCTCTATGGTCCGCTCGATGAGGTCTCCGAAGCAATTGAGCATACAGCGCTGGTAAGTTGCCCAGTGTTCTTCAGACCAAATGGCATTGAAATGTAGTAGAACGATCCGAAGGGGGTGATAAAAGATGTCGTGAGTTGCTTGGACTCTTTCATTGTGATATGGTGGTAACCAGAGTATGCGTCAAGGAAACAGAGGGTTTCGCACCCCGAGGTGGAATCAACTATTTGGTCTATTCATGGCAAAGGAAATGGATCCTTTGGACATGCCTTGTTGAGGCCTATGTAATCGACACACATTCTCAATTTCCCACTCTTTTTTCACACAAGAACAGGATTTGCTAACCACTCTGGGTGGTGTACTTCCCTGATGAACCTAGCAGCTAACAATTTTGCTATCTCTTCACCGATGGCTTGGCGTTTTTCCTCGTCGAAGCAGCGCAGGCATTGCTTTACTAGCTTGGAGCCCGGGAGGATCTAGAGAGTATGCTCGGTGACCTCCCTCGAGATACCTGGCATATCCGAGGGTTTCCACACAAAGATGTCTTTGTTATCACGGAGGAAGTCGACGAGTGTGCTTTCCTATTTGGAGGAGAGCGCGGTCCCGATACTGACTTTTTTGCCCTTGGAGTTGCTGGGGTCCAAGGGGACCTCCTTGGGTCCTTCCGCTGATTTGAATGACCCGGACGACCTCTTCATGTCGGGTGCTTCTTCAATGACCTCCTCCCTGAGGGTGGTGAGCTCTTTGGAGGCGATGACTGCGGATGCGTGTCCGTAACATTTGACTTCGCACTCGTAAGCGCGCTGGAAGGAGGTGCCAATGGTGATGACCCCGCGGGGGCCCAGCATCTTCAGCTTAAGGTATGTATAATTGGGGATCACCATGAACTTTGCGTAGCATGGTCGTCCTAGGATGGCGTGGAAAGTCCCCGGGAACCCCACTACGCTGAAGGTGAGGGTCTCGGTCCGGTAATTAGACCGATCCCCGAAAGTGACGTGCAGATCGATCTGCCCCAGGGGCATGGCTTGCCTTCTAGGCACGATGCCATGGAAAGGTGCTCGGATGGGATGGAGGTTCGTTCGGTTGATGCCCATCTTGTCAAGCGTCTTGGCGTACATGATGTTGAGGCCGCTGCCTCCGTCCATCAGTACTTTCGTGAGCCGCTTTGGACTAACGATCGGATTGACAACAAGCGGGTACCTTCCTAGGTGTGGGGCGGCATCCGGATGGTTGGTCTGGTCAAAGGTTATGGCGGATTCTGACCACCGGAGGAAGGCAGGCATGGCCGGTCCAGCTGTATAGACCTCGCGGCGCGCAACCTTCTGGCGGTGCTTGGAGTCATAGGCCGTTGATCCTCTGAAGATCATGAGGGCGCTGGTCGGCGTTGGGAAGGCATTGTCCTTCTCCTCTGCGTCATCTGTGGCGGGAACAGGCTCCTTCCCCTGCTCCCCTTTGATAAGGCCCCCAGACAAGTATTTGTGCATGAGGCCGCAATCCTTGTATAGATGCTTGGCCAGGAAGGCGTGGTTTGGGCATGGCCCCTTGAGCATTTTCTCACAGTGGTTCGGAGTGCCCTCCGTGGGCTTCCGGCCACCTTTGTGGTTGGCAGCGGCCACGAGCGAGTTGTCGCGCTGTTGCTTCTTATTTTTCCTTTTGGCAGGACAGTTGGAGGCACCTTCGCTAGCGTCCTCGTCCCGCCTCGTCTTTCCGTCGGAGCGGTCGAAGATGGCTCCGACCGCCTCCTCTCTATAGGCATGACTGGTGGCGATGTCTAGGAGTTCCTTGGTAGTTTGCAAACCCCTACGTCCTAGCTTGTGGACCAGGGATTCGCAGGTTGTCCCAGATAGGAAGGCTCCTATCATGTCGGCGTCGGCGACGTTAGGGAGCTCGTTGCACTGCCAAGAGAAGCGTCGGATGTACCCACGGAGGGTTTCATCGGCCGTCTAGCGACAGTTCTTGTAACAGAACCAACCAAATCATAAGAACGTAAGTACAAAAACAATCACCGAAGTGATCAAATTCCTGTACTTAAGCTCCCATAATCCCGGTAGTCCAAAAATCTTGAAGGATTTCAACCAACTCTCGACATACAAACCAAGACCGCAGTGATTCAATACAACACATCATTCGTTACAACATTTCACAAGTAGCATTCGGATTACATCCATCAGAGTTCAAATAAAATATTACAAACCAAGTTCAAATTTGCGGAAGCAACATAGTTTAGTACATAACTTCATAGTTTCAAATACATTGCTAGATCTTAGTCATGTCCTACAAAAGCATCCTCAGGTACAAGAACTAGTAGAGACCATGCCCAATGGTCTAGTCTTCATCCCTAGCCGGGAGAAGGCAATACTTGCAGCAACCAAAGTAGAACTGGTCATCTGCAATAGGTGGGAGATAAACCCTGAGTACGAGAAGGTACTCAGCTAGACTTACCCGTCAAAACTAGAAATAAAAGACAACAAGGGTCATGCAAGGCTTATGAGGTGGGCTAGCTGGACACAGTTGCATAAAAGATCTTATGAATATAGTAACCAATTTAAACTTCACATCAAGTTTATCATCATTTACCTGTCCACTAGATTTGCACCTATACTAGAACACTCACTTATTAAGAGCAATCAATATTAACCATAGCAGGTATAATAAGGCTGTCATCATCATATCATCATTTCCGAACCATTATGTTATTTAGTGTATCTACATTGGAGATAAGCCTGTCAAGTTCTCACTAACCGGGAGAGATGGCGACTCGAATCGAATTACAACTCAGCTGAGGGGGTATTCCTAACTCTCACCCTAGCATACTTTGCAAGGGTAGCCGTGGGTCACCTTTGGAACAACTAAGGAACCAAATTCGTGGGTTCGATCAGTGCCAGCACTCTCAGGGATTACCCTTCTGCTAGGATGATCAGGACTTTTAAATCACCTGCCCTTGGACTCACGCCTATGGCTCCATTCCGAGATGCACTTTATAATTATCGACTCCCGGCCTGAGGTGTGCTACTCGGCTTCACGGTCGGTCTTCAGACATGGCCAACTAAGAGTGTGGCATGCATTCAACATGAACAGGAAAGGCTCCAAGATCCAGTCCTTAAGTGATACAGACGGAGTCACTGCAAACCAGCAAGCCTCCGTCCGGTCTTCATTTCAAATTAAGACTGGTTCTTTTCCATGATAGCAAATATAGCCAACCGTGCCCTATGTATCCTCCTATATCTCGTAGGTGATAGGAAATCACCTAACTTCTACCATGTTTAAGTAGGGCTAAGCACTACACGAGCCTGAGCTACATAGGATTCAGGGTATCAATATCCGGACAAGGATTGGATAACCAATGCAGCAAGTGTTTGCATCCAACACCTAAACTTAATGCAACAATATATATATATGTAACAATAATACTTTAACTGCATTTTGGAAATTAGGAGGCTTAATATGCTCTAGGGCTTGGCTTTCACAAAGTTGCACGGACGGTGATCCGGGCACTCAACGGCGACCTCGTCTGGCACTTCTCCCGAGGGTTGCACCTCCTGAACCTCCGGTGTTGGCTGTTGCTGCTCCCCGCTCGATTCCTCGAATTCTAGCAGTGTCACATCTTCCGGTACACCTGTTGCATGCCGATGCATAAGATAAATATCATGAATGCATAAGGAATGACATGATGCTCATGATGAATGGATCACAGTAAGTGTTTAACGAAACATCACTGGACACTCGTTTACCGATTAAGAACAGCTCTATTCAAATCACTTTAAAACATGTATCTAACTTAACTTGAAGAACAAGATCAACTTACCTAACTTGAAGATAAAGATGCTCATCTTCAGTTAAAGGCCTAACACCTAGGAACATTACCACAAGCTTAGGAAATAGTAAAAGCATACTTAAATCAAAGTTAAGGTTTCACATGCAAACGAGTATTTCCTTAATTCAATCATAACCAGAGTTCTATAAATTCAAATGACTTGCAAGAGGACATTCTGGAAAGCTTATGAAATTCTCTACAAATCATTTGTAAACATCAAAGCATGATTCTTGCGTTAACCAAATCGAATTCCAGTAAACCTAAAATCTGTCTAGAAATGACAGGGTTACTAAATTAAATATTTAGTGATGATGCAAAAGCATAATTGGACCAAACCAAGTTTACCAACTTGTTGTGCATACCAGAGGAACATTAGAAAGTATAGTGCCAACCTCTAAATAAATTATTTAATATCCTTTTCTAATTTATTTAGTTAATTAGGTGATTAAAGTAATATATAGTAAAACTATTCAGAAAAATCTACAAAAATTACAGTAGCTATCTCATGCTTCACATAGACTACCATAAAACTTTCAAAGCCATTGGGCAAGTAGAACTTGCTGTATCCCAAATAACAGGTGGCATGTCTATTTTTAGCATAATTAGGAAACCCTATTGAAAAGTGTCAAGCAACAGATTTCTAATTTTTCCTAGCATCATTCTAGCATAAGAACAGCACTCACCAAATTTTACCCTTACTGGATCTATAGAAAAATTATGAAAATTCACACAAGATCCATCCATTCAAACAAGAGAATTTTCTATCTCCTACATACAGTGTCCAAAATATATGAAAATTTAACTACAAGCTATTCATGATATGAGCAGTACACCATAAAAATTTCATGCCATTTGGAGCTACATAGAAAAAGATATAATTACCCCAATTTCTTTCATGATTAAAAGAGATAATTAGCAACTCCATTTTTCATAACAGAACATAGCATAAATTATATTTTTAATAAAAACAAGACATTATCATGAACTCAGCAAAATTGGAACCACATCATTTGAATCTACCAACTAGGAGATACATATTTTTGAATCTATACACCAATCTATGAAAAGAATAAAACAAAACAATTTGAAACCCTAATGAACTACTGCTGGGCCGGCCTGAACAGACCTGGCGGAATGGTGGAGGAGGTAGAGGATATCACGACGAAGCTAGGGGCAAGATGGCTGATGCATTTTTGCAGTGGCGAGTGCGTAAGGCGACGACGACGCTCGGTCGGAAATGGAGGAGCTGATGTGGCTTCGGTGCTGCGCGTGGTGGAGGCGAAAGAGAGGCAAATGGAGCGGGCGAGTGTGTCGGGCAGGCGCGCGCGAGTTCAAGGCATGGCCAGCAGTGCCAAGATGCCCATGGCGTGTGGTAGTGTGAGCAGAAGACCGGCGACGAGTGTCACCCATGCGGCGTTCGCTGTCTGATGGCTGTCAGTTACTGTAGCTCACATTCAGACAACTGGAACCGCCTAACAGTGCGACTTCAATGTGTCAACATGGCTAAACCATTGATCCATTGCAAAAACTGTGTACATGAAAAATGTAGGCCTACCATCCATCTACAACTTCTTTTCAAGGACCATCATCTAATTCGCCATGGATCAGAAGTTACATCAAGCCAAAGGTGGCTCAATCAAACAAAAAATGCAGTTAGGACTTAGAAATATTTTTCAATGTTGAATCCACCATCAATAATGACTTGTGGGCCATGTTTGAGGCTGTTCTACACATTTTCATTTGTTGATCATAAAACAACTTTTGTTCCTTGATAAATTAGCTACAACTTTGGTAAAGAGTGCACAGCCATGCAAGGTATCTAAGTTGGTCTTTTGAATCAGTCAAATAGTGGCACCCTAAGGGTCATTAAAAGTCAAACCTCCACTTGAGGGCAATTTAGTCATTTTGATCTACATGAACAATGTCCCAACAATTACCCTAAGTGTAGTTAAGGTGTATTAGACCATGATCAACCCCTTTACACAAGTGTTATACCAATTTCTAATGATCACATGTGATGAAGCACAAAACAATCAATTCACTCAAATGTTGCAATTTCATGTTTCATGACCTTGTTGTTATTTTATACTTGTCATATTACTACCATGTTGCCATGTTTCAAGGTATGAGAAACTCATGTTGCATTCACATGTTTCACTACTACCATTCACAAGCAAATCAAGTATGAAACAAACAGAATTGCGAATGTTGCATATGTATGTTTCAGTGACAATGGCATGATGAGATAAATGATGTATATGTTTATGAAATGAAATGCACTTTTGTGGAAGCCAAACACCTAGGGTGTTATAGCCCTCCCCCCTTAGAAAAATCTCGTCCCAAGATTTGGAAAGCCGGATAATTTTCCTTTGGATAATCTTCCCGCTCCCATGTTGCATCCTGATCACTATGATTACTCCACACTACCTTGTATAACTTAACTACTCATCTATGAGTCACTCTTTCTTGAGTATCCAGAACCTGCATGGGCTTTTCCTCATAAGAAAGATCAAATTTCAATTCGATTCTCCTCGTAGCTATTCTTTCCTTGGGAATACGAAGACACTTCTTCAGCTGAGACACATGGAATACCGGGAATATAGCTCCCATTTCATGTGGTAGATCAAGTTTATAGGCTACTCTTCCACTTTTCTCGATAATGCGGTAAGGTCCAACATATCGAGGCTCAAGCTTCCTTTTGATTCCAAAACGTTTTACTCCTTTCATAGGGGATACCTTTAGATAAACATGGTCACCTACTTCAAACTCAATAGGTTTTCTTCTCTTGTTAGCTTAGCTCTTTTGTCTAGCCTGAGCGGCAGTCATATTCTTCTATATAGTTTGGACTTGCTCCTTGGCTTCTTTTACAAAATCAATACCATAGAATCTTCTTTCTCCAGGTTCCACCCAGTTCAAAGGAGTCCTACACTTGTGGCCATAAAGAGCTTCAAAAGGAGCCATTTTGATACTCTCTTGATAACTGTTGTTATAAGAGAATTCAGCGAGAGGTAACCATTCCTCCCAAGAGCCTTTGCAAGAGATAAGACAAGATCTAAGCATGTCTTCAAGAATTTGATTAACATGCTCAGTCTGTCCTGATGTTTGCGGATGATAGGCAGAACTGCGGATTAGATGAGTGCCAAGATTCTGATGTAAGCACTCCCAAAAGCGAGCCGTGAATTGCGGTCCTCTATCTGAAACAATGGATTTGGGTACACCATGGAGATGTACCACTTGTTGAAAATAAATCTCAGCATAATTGTGAGGGTGATAGGTAGACTTGACCAGAATAAAGTGAGCGGATTTAGTTAGACAATCTACGATAACCCAGATGGAATCACAACCCTTTTTGGTAGTGGGTAATCCAACAATGAAATCCATGACAATTTCTTCCCACTTCCAACCAGGAATAGAGATGGCTGCAATAATCTGGGCCTCATGTGAATAGCCTTGACTCTACAACAGTTATCGCACCTTGCCACGTAGGCTGCGATTTCTTTCTTCATCTTGGTCCACCAATAATACAGCTTGAGATCTTGATATATTTTACTACTACCAGGATGGATGGACAATCTAGAAGAATGGGCTTCAGCCATAATTTGATTTCTAAGTTCTTTGTCTTTGGGTACTACAAGCCTATCATTAAACTAGAGAATTCCTTTGTCATCAACCCTAAAGTGCTTGGTCTCTTGCTCTCTCATCTTCTGCTTGATGTGAAACACACCCACATCAGTCTTCTGGAGTTTGATAATTTGACTTCTAAGAGAGCAATCCACAGTGATATTGTGGAGTACTATAGGATGAAGGAGGTGTGCTAGATGAAAGTCTTCACTAACTAAGGAATTGCAATGGGCCTTTTTGCTTAAGGCATCAGCAACCACATTGGCCTTGCCAGGATGGTAGTGCACTTGAAGGTTGTAGTCTTTGATTAATTCTAACCATCATCGTTGACGCATGTTCAACTCGGGTTGAGTAAAGATGTACTTGAGACTTTTATGGTCCGTATAGATGTTGCACACATTACCCAGCAAGTAATGTCTCCAAATCTTCAGGGCATGAACAACCGCGGCTAGCTCTAAGTCATGGGTAGGATAATTGACTTCATGTTTTTGAAGCTGGCGTGAAGCATAAGCAATGACTTGGCCCTTCTGCATAAGAACACACCCCAAACCGATGCCACATGCATCACAGTAGACATCAAAAGTCTTCTCGATGTCAGGTTGTGCCAATATAGGAGCAGAGGTTAGTAAGGTCCACAAAGTGTGGAAAGCCTCTTCACACTTTGGAGTCCACACAAACTTCTCATCCTTTTGAAGTAGTCGAGTCATGGGCTTGGCAATTTTTGAGAAATCCAGGATAAAGCGATGATAGTAGCCAGCCAAACCTAGGAAACTTTGGACTTCTGTGACCATAGTAGGTGCCTTCCACTCTAGGACTTCTTACACCTTAGTAGGGTCAACCGAAATTCCATCTCTAGATAGCACATGACCTAGAAAAGGTATCTTGTTCAACCAGAATTCGCACTTGCTGAACATAGCATAGAGCTGGTTGTCATGTAACCGAGTTAAAACAATTCTCAGATGTTTAGCATGCTCTTCTTCATTCTAAGAATATACAAGGATATCATCAATGAACACGACGATGAACTTGCCCAATTCTGGCATGAATACCGAATTCATCAGGTACATAAAGTGTGCTAGAGCATTTATCAACCCAAAGGACATGACAAGGTATTCGAACAAGCCATAACGAGTAGAGAAAGCTGAATTAGGTACATCTTCAGGATGAATTTTGATCTAATGGTAACCAGACCTCAAATCGATCTTGGGGAATACCTTAGCTTTGGAGAGCTGATCAAACAGAATATCGATGCAAGGAAGAGGGTATTTGTTCTTGATGGTAACAGCATTAAGGGGGCGATAATCCACGCACATGCGCAGAGACTCATCCTTCTTCTTCACAAAGATAGCTGGACAACCCTAAGGAGAAGAACTAGGCTGAATCAAACCTTTCTTTAATAGCTCATTTAACTGAATCTTCAGATCAGCCAACTCATTGGGCGGCATTCTATAGGGCCTTTGAGAAATAGGAGCCATACCCAGAATGAGTTCTATCTTGAATTCTACATCACGGTCCGGAGCTAATCCAGGCAAGTCATCAGGGAAGACATCTAGAAACTCATAGACAACCAGTATCTCCTCAATGGCTTTGGCTAGGGTAGCATTGGCTGTATTGTGGATAGCGATATCATGAGGTAACTGCACTAGAAAACCCTTCTTATCCACAGGATCCCTCAACATTACCACACGGGTTGATGTATCGATCAACACTCCATTCTCGCTCATCCACTTCATTCCTAGGATTACATCGATTCCTACCCCCGGCAGAACTACAAGATCCGTAAGGAACTCTTGATCCCCAATCTCAATCCTTACATCTTTAACTACTTGGTTAGTCATGATATTATTTCCAGCAGCACTAATACAATAACCACCCTTGATAATTGTAATCACATTCATCTTATGCATAGATGCAAAAGTAGAACTCACAAAGGAATGCGAAGCACCTGAATCAAAGAGCACAACTGTAGGGTGATCATTAACAAGGAACTTACCAGCGGTGACCACTTCACCAGTAGGAATTTCCTCCATAGTAGTGTAGTGAACACGCCCCTGATGGACATTTCCCTAAGCATTCTGCTTGGAAGGATAGGGACACTCATTAGCCCAGTGACCAAGCTAGTTACATTTCTAGCACGGCCTATTAGATGGTGGGACATTAGAGCTGCCCTGCCCAGAGGTATTCTTTGGCAAGGAAATTATGTACCCCTTGCGGAAACCAGTTTTAGCTTGATTCTTCTTCTAAGGTGGGCGGTACCGGACATTAGCATTGGGTGGATGATATGGGGTTTTGGAGACCACTGGTGCCTTGGACTAAGAAGCACCTGCCTCAAAGTTTCTTTTATGGGTCTTGGAAGCAGCATATACCTTATCATTATTCTCCTGAGTCAGGGTGTCACTGATAAACTCATTGAAGGTGACACACTTGTAGTTGCCCATACACTTCATCAGTTTAGGGGAAAGTCCCCTCTTGAAACTAGCTATTCTTTTAGTGTCAGTATCGACGAACTCGGGAGCATACCTCACCAGGTTGTTAAATGTCTGGAGGTATTCATTAAGACTCTTATTGCCTTGAGTTAGCTTCATAAACTCAGTATGCTTAATGGACATGAGACTAGGAGGGATAAAGTGTCCCCGGAAAGCTGTCTGGAACTGGTCCCAAACTATCTTGATGTTTGTAGGGAAGGTGGTCCTATGGTGGGTCGACTAGATGCCTACAGGGCCTTGGAGCTGGTGTCCTGCATACGAAGCCTTCATACCTTCTGTCAATCGGAGCAATCCAAACCTTTGCTCTATCATGCTCAACCATTCATCAGCTTGTAATGGTTCTTCTGCCTCTCTAAAGATAGGAGGCTTTGTGTCCATGAAGTCCTTAAAGCTATTGTACTGGTTCGGCTCGGGTCCTTGGTAGACATGTTGATCATTGCGGTTAGCCATATGGCGCATAGCCTTAGCTAGCATGCGCTGACTTTCAACGATTGTCTGCATTTGCTCAACTGGTGTGGGTGGTGGAGGAGGTGGTTGTTCCTCATCTCCCATGCTACGACTGTGACGAAGGTTATAAGCCATCTGCAAAATGTATAGCCAATGAGCACTGATGATGTGGAAATTTTTGTAGATGAATTGTATAATTATGCCAAACTGATTCCATTGGAGAGAATGCATTTATATAATCAACAGAGGCACAATCATTCATCACAATCACACAACTCATCAAGCGCATCAATTGACATAGTAATACGATGAACTTAACCAACAATGAGATCTATAGACCGCAAAGACGGAATTCATCAAAAGCTCACATACGTGGAGCATACCACGTTTGATAGGTTACATCCAAGCCATAGAGGTTCCAAACTTACATCAAGGGTAACATAGGGTTCGATATTACATCCCAACGATTAACTCATTACAAAGCTACTCGTTCATGCATGAGGATCAACAAAAGGCTAGCTCTAGCGCATTAGCTAAGTAGGAAGCTAAACTACGCATTGTCCTCGGAGTCAGTGTCAAAGATCTCTCCTCCATCTTCATCACTAGCAGGCTTTAACTCCTCATCTTCCTCCTCATCAGGTGGAACGTCCTTAGGTCCATTGACCTCAATGTCATCATCACCTTTAGCCATGATGACACTAGAGGCCATCTCATCCTCATCATCAGGGGGCAGGAGAGGGTGAAGCTGATTATGTAATAGGTGAACCTCCTCATGGAGATGGTCATTGTACTCTTCGGCAGCTACCAATTGCTGCTCTAGTTCTACCTGTCGCGCTCTCAACACATTCTCCTCGTGCCAGGCTTCATTCCATTGGTTCAGCATGTGAATCAACATACGTTCACAGTTGTGGTGAGCAACTGTCAACCTCTGAACCTCTAGGGTCTCTTGGTCCCGTTCCTGTGTGACTTGCTCCAAACGGTGCTGAGCTGCACTCCTCTCAGCAGTCACCCGGGCTAGCTCTGCTCTCAGCCTTTCTGCCTCAGTAGGCTCCGGACGAGGCTCACGAGGAGCTAACCGGTGACGAGGTGCCCTGCCAACGGCGAACTTGTGAGCAGTGCGTTTTGTGCGCGCCATCTGTAGCAAAAAGTTGCAACATAAGGGGAGAATCATTTAAGGGATATGAAATTTAATTAGTCGAGACCATCAATTTTAAAGGAGGGAGTAATGCAAAAATGCTAGGTATGCTTAAACATGATGCATGCACGATCCGTACGTCCTCACAAACCTAGAAACAAAATTTAAAGGCTAGCGAAATATATGGTGGCATACATATATTCTCTCATATACGGTAGCTAGTCGATCTACAACGATACGTTGTTAGTGTACCTGCAGAAAGTTTCATTTCAGCCCAATAATTTCCCAAAAAGGCATGTAAAGTAAGCAGTAAACTAAATACTTTCGTACATACATCCCCCGATGTATATACTCTAGTATCACAACTACCCGACAGAGATACCCACACTTAAGTACTCTCATAGATACATGATCGAACATGTAAGTATGCGAGCAACCACAACTACTCTCCCCTAGACTGACGGTTGGATGGTCATGCTCTCACAACTCCCACTTACCAGAGCGTAGAGGTATTTTGATCCATACATTACCACCCAAGCGGATGGCATCCATACAATAGCACGTCGTATGGACAACGAAACAGAAACAAGTAGGAACCCCCAAGTTAGTACTTTAATAAGCCACCTAAGAGTCCTTATTTGGGCATAAAGGATATGACCACTGGCAACACTTAGTATTTAATTTAGAATTTTCATAAATACTTTTGTTTTAAATACACAAATGACATGTTTCATGTCGAATCTTGCTCTGATACCAGCTGTAACAGAACCAACCAAATCATAAGAACGTAAGTACAAAAATAATCACCGAAGTGATCAAATTCCTGTACTTAAGCTCCCATAATCCCAGTAGTCTGGAAATCACAAAGGATTTCAACCAACTCTCGACATACAAACCAAGACCGTAGTGATTCAACACAACACATCATTCATTACAACATTTCACAAGTAGCATTCGGATTACATCCATCAGAGTTCAAATAAAATATTACAAACCAAGTTCAAATTTGCGGAAGCAACATAGTTTAGTACATAACTTCATAGTTTCAAATATATTGCCAGATCTCAGTCTTGTCCCACAAAAGCATCCTTAGGTACGAGAACAAGTAGAGACCATGCCCAATGGTCTAGTCTTCATCCCCAGCCGGGAGAAGGCAATACTTGCAGCAACCAAAGTACAACTGGTCATCTACAATAGGTGGTAGATAAACCCTGAGTATGAGAAGGTACTCAGCTAGACTTACCCATCAAAACTAGAAATAAAAGACACCAAGGGTCATGCAAGGCTTATGAGGTGGGCTAGCTAGACACAGTTGCATAAAAGAGCTTATGAATATAGTAACCAATTTAAACTTCGCATCAAGTTTATCATCATTTACCTGTCCACTAGATTTGCACCTGTACTAGAACACTCACTTATTAAGAGCAATCAATATTAACCATAGCAGGTATAATAAGGTTGTCATCATCATATCATCATTTCTAAACCATTATGTTATTTAGTGTATCTACATTGGAGATAAGCACGTCAAGTTCTCACTAACCAGGAGAGACGGCGACTCGAATCGAATTACAACTCAGTTGAGGGGGTATTCCTAACTCTCACCCTGGCATACTTTGCAAGGGTAGCTGTGGGTCACCTTTGGAATAGCTCAGGAACCAAATTCGCGGGTTCGATCAGTGCCAACACTCTCAGGGATTACCCTTCTACCAGGATGATTAGGACTTTTAAATCACCTGCCCTTGGACTCACGCCTATGGCTCCCTTCTGAGGCGCACTTTATACTTATCGAATCCCGGCCTGAGGTGAGCTACTCGGCTTCGCGGTCGGTCTTCAGACATGGCCAACTAAGAGAGTGGCATGCGTTCAACATGAACAGGAAAGGCTCCAAGATCTAGTCCTTAAGCGAAACAGACGGAGTCACTGCAAACCGGCAAGCCTCCGTCTGGTCTTCATTTCAAATTAAGACTGGTTCTTTTCCATGATAGCAAATATAGCCAACCGTGCCATATGTATCTTCCTATATCTCGCAGGTGATAGGAAATCACCTGACTTCTACCGTGTTTAAGTAGGGCTAATCACTACACGAGCTTGAGCTACATAGGATTCAGGGTATCAATATCCAGACAAGGATTGGATAACCAATGCAGCAAGTGTTTGCATCCAACACCTAAACTTAATGCAACAATATATATGTAACAATAATACTTTAACTGCATTTTGGAAATTAGGAGGCTTAATATGCTCTGGGGCTTGCCTTTCACAAAGTTGCATGGATGGTGATCCGAGCACTCAACGGTGACCTCGTCTGGCACTTCTCCCGAGGGTTGCACCTCCTGAACCTTCGGTGTTGGCTGCTGCTGCTCCCCGCTCGGTTCCTCGAATTCTAGTAGTGTCACACCCTCCGGTACACCTATTGCATGCCGATGCACAAGATAAATATCATGAATGCATAAGGAATGACATGATGCTCATGATGAATGGATCACAGTAAGTGTTTAACCAAACATCACTGGACACTCGTTTACCGATTAAGAACAGCTCTATTCAAATCACTTTAAAACATGTATCTAACTTAACTTGAAGAACAAGATCAACTTACCTAACTTGAATAACCTAAGATAAAGATGCTCATCTTTAGTTAAAGGCCTAACACCTATGAACATTACCACAAGCTTAGGAAATAGTAAAAGCATACTTAAATCAAAGTTAAGGTTTCACATGCAAACGAGTATTTCCTTAATTCAATCATAACCAGAGTTCTTTAAATTCAAACGACTTGCAAGAGGACATTCTGGAAATCTTATGAAATTCTCTACAAATCATTTGTAAACATCAAAGCATGATTCTTGCATTAACCAAATCGAATTCCAGTAAACCTAAAATCTGTCCAGAAATGACAGGGTTAATAAATTAAATATTTAGTGATGATACAAAAGCATAATTGGACCAAACCAAGTTTACCAACTTATTGTGCATACCAGAGGAACATTAGAAAGTATAGTGCCAACCTCTAAATAAATTATTTAATATCCTTTTCTAATTTATTTAGTTAATTAGGTGATTAAAGTAATATATAGTAAAACTGTTCAGAAAAATCTACAAAAATTACAGTAGCTATCTCATGCTTCACATAGACTACCATAAAAATTTCAAAGCCATTGGGCAAGCAGAACTTGCTGTATCCCAAATAACAGGTGGCATGTCTATTTTTAGCATAATTAGGAAACCCTATTGAAAAGTGTCAAACAACATATTTCTAATTTTTCCTAGCATCATTCTAGCATAAGAACATCACTCACCAAATTTACCCTTACTAGATCTATAGAAAAATTATGAAAATTCACACAAGATCCATCCATTCAAACAAGAGAATTTTCTATCTCCTACATACAGTGTCCAAAATATATGAAAATTTAACTACAAGCTATTCATGATATGAGCAGTACACCATAAAAATTTCATGCCATTTGGAGCTACATAGAAAAAGATATAATTACCCCAATTTCTTTCATGATTATAAGAGATAATTAGCAACTCTATTTTTCATAACAGAACATAGCATAAATTATATTTTTAATAAAAACTAGACATTATCATGAACTCAGCAAAATTGGAACCACATCATTTGAATCTACCAACTAGGAGATACATATTTTTGAATCTATACACCAATCTATGAAAAGAATAAAACAAAACAATTTGAAACCCTAATGAACTACTGCTGGGCTGGCCCAAACAGACCCGGTGGAATGGTGGAGGAGGTAGAGGAGATCATGGTGAAGCTAGGGGCAAGATGGCTGACGCATTTTTGCAGTGGCGAGCGCGCAAGGCGACAGTGACGCTCGGTCAGAAATGGAGGAGCTGCTGCAGCTTTGGTGCTGCGCGCGGTGGAGGCGAAAGAGAGGCAAATGGAGCGGGTGAGTGTGTCGGGCAGGTGCGCGCGAGTTCAAGGCATGGCCAGCAGTGCCAGGATGCCCGTGGCGCATGGCAGTGCGAGCAGAAGACCGGCGACGAGTGTCACCCATGCGGCGTTCGTTGTCTGATGGCTGTCAGTTACTGTAGCTCACATTCAGACAACTGGAACCGCCTGACAGCGCGACTTCAACGTGTCAACACGGCTAAACCATTGATCCTTTGCAAAAACTGTGTACATGAAAAATGTAGGCCTACCATCCATCTACAACTTCTTTTCAAGGACCATCATCTAATTCACCATGGATCAGAAGTTACATCAAGCCAAAGGTGGCTAAATCAAACTGAAAATGCAGTTAGGACTTAGAAATATTTTTCAGTGTTGAATCCACCATCAATAATGACTTGTGGGCCATGTTTGAGGCTGTTCCACACATTTTCATGAGTTGATCATAAAACTACTTTTGTTCCTTGATAAATTATCTACAACTTTGGTAAAGAGTGCACAGCCATGCAAGGGTTCTAAGTTGGTCTTTTGAATCAGTCAAACAGTGGCACCCTAAGGGTCATTAAAAGTCAAACCTCCACTTGAGGGCAATTTAGTCATTTTGATCTACATGAACAATGTCCCAACAATTACCCTAAGTGTAGTTAAGGTGTATTAGACCATGATCAACCCCTTTACACAAGTGCTATACTAATTTCTAATGATCACATGTGATGAAGCACAAAACAATCAATTCACTCAAATGTTGCAATTTCATGTTTCACATGTTTCATGACCTTGTTGTTATTTTATACTTGTCATATTACTACCATGTTGCCATGTTTCAAGGTATGAGAAACTCATGTTGCATTCACATGTTTCACTACTACCATTCACAAGCAAATCAAGTATGAAACAAACAGAATTGCGAATGTTGCATATGTATGTTTCGGTGACAATGGCATGATGAGATAAATGATGCATATGTTTATGAAATGAAATGCACTTTTGTGGAAGACAAACACCTAGGGTGTTACAGTTCTTGAGGTCCCATGGGTTTTCGGGGCGTTTGTACATGCCCTAGAAGTTGCCCATGAAGATCTCCGTCAGATCTGCCCAACTTTGAATGGCGTTGGACGGTAGGTGCTCCAGCCACGCTCGTGCCAAATCGGCCAAGAACAGTGGGAGATTGCAAATAATGAAATCATCATCACTTGCACCACCGGCCTGACATGCAAGCCGATAGTCTTCGTGCCAAAGCCCGGGATTTGTTTCGCTAGAATATTTAGGGATGTTGGTAGGTGGTCGATACCTTAGCAGGAACGCAGCGTTGAGGATGTGTTGGCCAAAGGCCTAAGGGCCTAGCATGTCGGGGCTCGGGCTTCGGTCCTCGTTGCTGTTGTAGCGTCCGCCACATCGGGGATGGTAGCCGTGGCATGCTGCCTCTCCATGGTCACTGTGGGTGCATTTGCGAGCGTCGATGATGTTGTGTATGTCGCGGTCATGGTTGAGGCGTTGATGCACCGGGACGGCAGAGGGCTGCCTGCTGCCTAGCGGTGTTTGGTGAACAGATGCATCCTTGGTGGAATGCACTGAGGGCAAGCGCTGGCTGGTGTTAGGTTCACGTCGTTGAGACAGCGAACTTTCCGCCTGCTGCGCTGCCGTACGCTCGAGCAACGTGTGAATTTCTCGACGGGCCTGGCGATCCTCGGACGTCGCGGCCTCCGGTAGGCCATGCAGCAAGGCAGTTGCTATGGTGATGTTTTGGCTCGTTCGAGCAAAGTGAGGAAGGGTCCCGTCGTCGATGAGGATCCTTTGGTGTATGGTGCGAGCCATGGCATGCGCGCGCCCCCCGTCTTTGCGGCGTTCAATCTCACGATTGATGTCCGCGTACTCCCGGATAAGCCCTTGCCTGACCTCATTGATCTCTAGCTGACGGGCCCTTAGCTGCTCCATCCTTAGGCGAGATGGGGCTATCATCTCTTCCCCGGATCTGCCATTAGGGTTGTTTGTCGAGGTGACCTCTTCCCCAGAGACACTTTTGACATGCCCCATGGGGGTCTACGCCATGAAGCATTCTCGGGAAGGGTGGTGGCTCCCCCTACTAGAGTCCGAGCTAGAGAACGATCCTGGCTCCTCATTGAGGAGTTCATAGAGAGTCTCCGTATCATGCTCAATCGTCCCCATGAACTCGCTGTCCATGGGTGGCTGAACCATACGTAGTGCTAGAAGGTGGCCAGCGATCGCCGCAGCGTTGCAGAGACTGAACGGAAACATTGTCGAGGCGCTCTATATGGGGCCTTCCAGAAATAGGGCGACATTTGCGTGAGGCCTCCCTGGATAACTAGGGTCCAAGGGAGTTGCCCGGTGGGCCCTCAAGCCTTAGACAGCTGAGGTTGATGGAAGGGAGAGACTGGGCGGCCGTGTGAGTCAGCGCTAGTTCTCCTCCTAGTGTGATGATGAAATCTAGGTCACCAAAACGCATGTGTGCGCCCGGGGACTAGCGGATTGCGTGGGTGGCCATCCGAGGCCTGATTTGGAACGTGCAAGCCCCCTACCTGGTGCACCAACTATTGGTGTTTCGTATAAGCATCGGCAAGTAAATTTATAGTAATGTGTGTTAGGCTCGAATGGTGCGCTAAAGGACACAAGATTTATACTGGTTCGGGCTGAATATCCCTACGTCCAGTTTGTTGCTGCTCGTGTTATTAGCACCGTGAATGGTTTGTAGTAGGGGATACAAATGATCGAGAGAGGGATAGGTCCTAAGTCTCTGATGGAAGGGTCAAAAGGGGGCCAAGATCTTGGTAGCCGCTTGACTATGTGTGTGTGTCTTGTGTTGTTCGGTCCCCCCTATTTGGAGGAAGCACATCCCCTTTTATAGATGAAGGGGCTGGCTTTACAAGGGTGAGGGCTTAGAATGCATACTCTACCTAGTCTTGTGGCTCACGTCTACCCAGCCTGGTTTCTCATTCTAATGAGTGCGAAGGATGATAAGCGCCTACAATACTATTGACGCCCCTGTAGAATGTTAGGATGTTTGCAGAATACTGCCCTGTGTAGGGTATGGGCTGCAATACAGTGGTTTTGACTTATGAACCTTGCCCAGCCTTGCTCCGCACGCCTTCTAGCTCCTATGAGTCTCTATCGAAGGGATGTGGGGTCAGGGTCTGGAGTAGCGTTGTGGGCAAGGTCCTTTGATTTGGTGGACCCGAGGGGTCGGGAAGCGAGCGCCGCTCCCTTAGGTCCATAACATGGCGACGGCATGTCTATCCTTCATGGAGATCACAAATCTTTTTCTAAAGTGTAGTGGTTGTCGTATATCTTCGTCGGGTTCCATGTCCCAGAGCTGAAGGCCGTGCCTACAACTCTACAGGGCGAGGAGCACGCTCCTGCAATACCTTTTGGGCTCTGCGGCGCCCGAAAGGGTCTAAAGCACCCGTCTAGTCATTCCCTGGTAGTACCTTTCCTGTCGGGGCATAGGGTATGGTCCTTGAAGCCATGGTTGACCCGAATGTCTTGTCTTGCTTTGTGCCCATGATCATGAGGGAATGAAGGAGAAGTTATCAGGTAAGACGAAACCAGTCTTTGGACATCGAATGGGGCGAGGTTTGTCCTTGGTCGTCGGGCGAGACAGAGTCCAGTCCTTATCCCTTGGGCATGAATGAGCCCACCCCCCAGGGGTCGGGCGAGGCGGAGTCTATCCCTCAACCCTTGGGCAAGGCGAAGCTATCCTGAAGGCGTCGGGTGGATCAGAGGCCAGCCCTTAGCCCTCAGGCGAGGCGAGGTTGACCCAAAGGCATCGGGCGGAGGTAAAGACTAGCCCTTAGCCCTCAGGCTGGGTGGGGCTAGCCTAAAGGTGTCGAGCGAGATGGAACCAAACTTCTGTCATTCAGGCAAGGAACGTAGCAGTGCCCTTGTCTGTCCTAAAGCTTTTAACGTTTGATGGTTATTGGTTCCACCTCCTCGGGTACCCCAGTATTAGGTCCCCGACACCACCCTACCTCTTAGCCCTAGAACATCCCAAGTCTAGTCTAGGATGGCTGATACCATGAGTCATAGATAGAGCCAGGGCCCTCCAGATGTCAAGAGCTAGGTCCACAAGGCCTCCTGAAGTCTCGGAAGGGTGTGGGGGAAACCGCGCACCCCGTACCTCCTTGCATACATTCACCTAGCAGTAGTGGCATCGCTCTACTAAGTAGTCCGACTGTCCCGCACCATATAGGGCGAGTGGGATGTAAAGGATTCCCGGTGAATCTGAGTACTAGTAAGTCCTTAGGGATTGACCAAGCCAGAATATCTTCATCAGGGTTTCCATTTTACGTGCCACCACAGCACCTCCACTCTGGGCTCCTCCCATCATAGGTTCACACCCAAGGCCACCTCCAATTACCATTTACCCGCCACAGGTATTCCATATCCAAGTGCCTAGGTAGCACCACATGGCAAGACTCACCCTAGGCTCATCGTTATTTTAGCTCGGTCGACACAACCCTCACTCTCCCTGCACCCAAGACACACACAGCATGCTCACACACCACCAAGTCCGGCACCCATAGCCAAACCATTCCTAGGGGTTCACCACCAGCATCACATCCCATATATAATGCGAAGTGGAGTTAAAAGTAAGTATAGTGGTATAATATGCAAGCAAGTAAGCATATATAAGTGAGCGAATGCGCAAAGCAGGGTGACATGGTAGAGTGGGTTGCATCAGGGTAATAATGGCTCAGGTAGTAGCATGCATCAAAGCACTAGCAAGGGAATAATTACAAAGTGCTAGCAGTTCTGGATATTATGCAATGTCTAATAGGATTCTCTAAAAGAGGGTGTTGCCATGACACCTACGATGTAGAGGTACAATTCTCCATCTGTTGGTGTTCAATCAGTGGGATCACCTCCTCTGGAGTTGACTCCATCCCACAGTCCTTGTCGTCGATCACATTCCCTTGGTCTGATCGTCAGCTACTCCACGAAGCGATACGCAAGGCAAGAGAACACTCAACACTTGAAAAGACGGCAAGGTGCTGGAAGATCCAACAACACCAATGAGACACGTTAAGATACATGGCTTAGCCCTCTCGGTGGTTGTCCGATTTCCTTGGGCCAAAGAAACAAGAGTGGTGGTTTGCTATGCACAAGCTTAAGTCATGGCCAAGTCAGAACGGCTGTAGGATAATTGGTTTAAGCCACCAAGGCTTATCCATAGCAAGCACCATGGCTCACGGTCTTTCGATTCAGGCATCATGGAGTTGATGGGAATTGGAGGACGGGCCAAGTAAAGAAAGAACGATGGGTTTTGGCTCTTGTAGCCTTATCCCGCAAGTCACAATTAGACACGAGATGCAAACAAGAACAAATAACACTATTGTGACTTGGCTCCAACGTACTTTGGCTCGCTCGCTATGGTAGAAAGCGGTAGCGTAAAGAGATTGGACAATGACGGGTCCTCTCGATCCACGCAACACAATAATGTCAAGAGCCGAGAAGAGAGTCGCTCAACATGACAAAAGAAGCAGGGGTTAGCTAGGCACATCCATGTCATGTTCTCAGACACATCTTCGGAAAGATGGTTTTTGACTGTCGATCGGGTCGACACGCACGGGTCCAAGGTACCATAGCTTCACTAACAAAAAAGGGGAATAGTCTGGTCTTTGATCCAATCACCATGGATAGGGCGGGTCAAATAGAGCGGGCTAATAGGGCAATTAGAGCAAGAAACCACAGAGAGCGAAGATCTACTGCTTCCAATGCACACGCCATGACAAAAGATGGGGCATCGGAAGGAGCGACTTACGAAAGGATACAAGTGCGCAAACCACTCATAGGGTACCTAACCTGGGTACACTGGCACTAAGTCATCTCTCAGATTCACAGCGGTGTAGTTGTCACCACGAGAATCAAAGAAACGCGATGGTCGAATGGGGTACAAGCATACAAGGGCTTGTGCACGAAGGAGCAAACAAAAGCGAAAGAGAGGCGTAGCTCCATGGTCATGGTGAGGCGAACTCGCGGCCACAAGCTACACCAACGAGTTGGCACCCATCGTTCTATGATTGTTATCTCCAGGTCATCTCCCACAGGACTTGGTCATGGAGGGCTCAAAGCATGCGGGTGATATCCGCATCGATGTTAGTATCGACATCGAATCCATCATGACCATGTTCTAGGGCTGAAGACAGGAGCTAACAGTCGTGGTACTATGAAGTCAACTAAAAAGCGAGGGGTCGAGTTACACTCGGCATCACAGCCATGGTGAGATGAATCCCGCGATCATAATGTCTGAATGAGGTACGAACCCTCAGCCAGCTCAAAAGCACGGCACACTGGCGAGAACACCAACAACTAGGGCACAGCGATAAGATCCAAAGACACAACCAAACAACTTGACAAGACAGCGGAGTAGCACATTTCCATAGCTCAAGAGAGGTAGATGGTTCCTACAAGACGATGGAGGAACGAGAGTGTAAGGGCATGTATAATAAAGAGTGAAAATCAAGAGGGCTAATGCACTTGTGTAGAGCTCGATGGGTGGTGTCAAGGACGACGAGGTCGGTGGTAGGGCGTGACCGGGGCTTAGGTAGGTGCTAGAGCTTGACTCTGGCTTGGCATGCAACTGTGGCCTGGTGACAAGCTATTCAAGGTTAGAGAGGGCGACGTCATGGTCAAAACGCGGCTGTGCAGCATCTCCGTGTAGGTTTGTGAACCAGGTGTAGTGTGCGGTGGCAAGGCCATGGCGGCATGGCGACTAGGAAAGATGGGGCCTCGGGTCTGCATGGGCGCGTGTCCAATTGTCCAAAAGAAGTCTTGGTCATATGTGCAATAGCGGGGTCAGAGAAGGCTCGTGTGGGCATGGAGGATGCAGCTGTGTGGTGCACGGCGCTATCGTAGCGGCCTATGCTTTTGAGTTTTCATGGCTTGGAAATAGCAGCATGAAGGTCGGGTACGCTATGCAACAAGGCATCGGCTTATGGTCAGCAAGCTTATAGGTTCAAATGCCCGAGAGTGCTTGGCTTGTGCTCAAGCAGAACTGTGTGTGCACATGTGTGTGCAAGTGTCCAGGTGGTGCCATGCCAAAGATATGTGCAAGACGTGTTATGGCTTGTGTAGGTGCTTGGTGAGAGGCCAAAGGGGCTCGGCATGTCCACCTGGAGCCATGCTCATGCACTGAGATGGCAGGCAGTCAAGAAGGGCATCCCCATGATCCGCATGGCAGGTCACGTGGTGGCGCGTGCAAGAGCTCATGACCAGCGGTGGTAAACGATGAGGCATCGGCGATGGCGATTCTCGATAGCGCGTCCTCGTGATGTGAGGTGGCCAGAGAGGGTAGGGGCATCTCTGCCATGGGGGCAACATGGGAGCACATGACTCCAGTGAGGCAGGGATGGGCGTCGGCTCCCAGGCTTGGCTCAGACATCCAGCCAGCGCACGGTATGTCTCACGTTGAGGCAAGGTTGGTCTAGGGGCTCGCATTGCTTCTACTGTCTCAGGGCGACTGGAACACAGCGGCGATGGTCGATGGGGCATGGTCTTGACCATGATGGTCATGGCAGTCAGCATGATCATGCCGGCATTCTCCAACGCCGCATGTCGATTTGGCTTGGCTAGTCAACTGCTCGTACGTGCTCGTGATGTGAGTGTCCAGGAGTGGATGAGCTCCACCTTCGCATCCCCTTGACATGGGAGCGCACAGCACCACGACGGGTCTCGGTATTCATAGTGAGCAAGGGATTGCGGTGACTCACCATTGGTGGCGGCGAAGAGAGGATGGCGGTGCTGGGCGAGGTGCTGCCGTGGCAAGGCGACAAGGTGACGGCTAGTGGCGGCTCAACATGTAGCACGATGAGGACATGGCCACGGTGGTTGTGGCTTCATTGAAGACCGTCGAGGCATGGGTGATGTCACACTGTGATGAGGAGGAGACAATGCAGTGGCCGGCCAGATGGCGTGGTCGTAGTGCAGCGGCTCCACCTTGGTGCATAGGTCGGTGTAGTGAAGATAACAATGTCGAGCGGGCTTTGGGGGTATGGTCGCGTCTCCATGGTGGCTCTGCGGCGATGAAGGCACAGCATTGATGGTGGCGATGCCGGGGGTGCTCCGGCTCAGCGATGGCTCACGGTGATGGTGTCGCAGTGCAAGCGCGCATCTCTAAGACGACCCGAGCTCAGCGTAAGGCGGTTCCGCGGCGACGGCGACATCATGCACCTACCGCCAGGGCACGGCGTCGGCCTAAATGGCTCCTTGGGTCTTTGCCATGGCACACTAGCGGTTGTGTGGAGGAAGGGTGAGGGCGAGGCATGGCGGTGGGCATGGCACTTATAGCTCTCGAGCTAGGGTTCGCGGATGTCGGGGCATGCTACGGGCGGCGGTGATCTTTGGGGTGCGACCGATCAGGCGCATGGCGCCCATCCTTGAAGTGGGTAGGTGAGCAGAGCTGGGAAGCTTCTAGAGTGCTCCAGAATGGGCGCCGGGCTTGCCAGCTTGCGGTATGGTTCGAGGGCATCTGCGGCTTGCAATGTGGGTCTGTGTCCTGGTGGCGTCGCGGCGGGTCTGTTCAGTCTAGGCAGGGTTCGTGGTTGCGCTCTCGTCACGTGAGGCAGGTTCTAGGGCGAGGTGTAAGGGTTATCCAAGGGTGATGCGGTGGCCTACTTCCTTGCTCTAGACACCAGTGGAAAAGAGGAAAAGCACAGGCAGAGCGGTTAAGGAAGACGACAATGCTAGACAGCAAAAGTAGATGGAGGCTTCGTGTTCCTTCTCTAGTGCGGCTGATGTGTAGGCCCAGGGGAAATAGCGGCATGCAACTCTCCACATGCGAGGGGCAGCGGTAGCTTGCACTACGTTGTGTGTGCAGTGCATGCGAGAGCAGGGAAATGTGAGCTGGGCTGCTGTGGGCACCCAGGTTGGGCCACGATGGTGGACTAGGATGCACACTTTCTGTTGGGCCATTAGTATACGTATGTGTACATGATCTTATATACATGTATATGAAATGACCTGATTTTTGCGATGGAAAAATCCACAGAGTCGAAGTGTAATAAGACCGTTGTAGATCATATTACCCGAATTTCTAGTCGAATACCACATCCATACAACAATAATATCAAAGTACAAATAGTGCAGAACTACATAATTTATTACATCGCCGCATTGGCAGAATCAAAAGTAGCATTCATTCAGAACAGCTTGAAGATAAGATCACCAAACTCGAGCGTAGGCACGAACCCCTCAACCGTTAAACTCCTTGGAGCTATACTCCTCAGCAGAACTTGTGTGCCAAAATTTATCAGTACGATTTGTACTGGCCACTCCCAGCCTATGAGCATTGCTTTGTGGAGATTGGATGCAAGTTGGATATATTCAAAAGGAACCTATATGGCTGGGGTTTCCTATGTTTTAGCATATCAAGTATATAATAGTAGTTGGTCAAGTTTTAAAACCATTCCCACACACATTCCACCCCATTCCCTTTCCAGAGCTAGGTTTCGATCTAGGGATTGAAATACCACCATCCACACCATCACCATACCATCACTCAGTCGACAGGCCAACTCCCTCTTGGCACTGTCTCAAGGCCCGTAGCCCCTAGCTACGACCGACACTCTCTCATGGGGGAAGAAGAGAAAGACTCATCTCACTATCTAGTTTAAGCAAAACCCAGGAAAGGTCCATAGCCGACAAGTCAGCACATGTATCGATCGATCAACCATACACTCTACAGAGGTTTTACATAACCACAAGATCCGCCTTTCTCGCTGACCGTCGTCAACTAGGCTGATTTTGGCCGCTTGCTAGCCTAGGGTAATGCCAATCTACCATTCAGCCCTGGTACACCCCAAGACTAGTCTGGGGTGGCTGAAACTGTGAGTCATGAGCCGGGTCCACAAGGTCTCCATGAAGCCTTGGAAGGGTGTGGGGGAATCCTCTGTGCCCCATATCTCCTTACACTATCCACTATCAACCTAGAAGTAGTGGCAATATCCTACCAAGTAGTCCGGTCGTCCCACACCATATAGGGCGAGTGGTACGTAAGGCTTCCCGGTGAATCTGAGTACTAGTAAGTCCTTAGGGATGACCAAGCCAGAATGTCTCCATCAGGGTTTCCATTTATCGTGCCACCATAGCACCTCCATCCTAGGCTCCTCCCATCACAGGTTCACACCCAGGACCACCTCGTATACCATTTACCCACCACAGGTATCCATTCTAGGGGTGCCCAGGTAGCACCCCATGGCAAGACTTGCCCTAGGCTCATCGTATACTCCAACTTGGTTAACACAACCCTCACCCTCCACACACCCAAGTCACACACGCAGCACTCTCCCCACAATCTAGATAACACCAGTTTCCACCACGCATTAATGTAGTACAAGCGTAGTAGAAGTGTAAGCAATGAAATATAGCGGTAAGCGTGTGTCTAGCCTAATAGCATGGTATGCAGGGGTAAGGTTGCGTCAAGGTAAAGGCCATCAAGTAAGCATACTACCATGCAAGTCCTATCATAGTATGATTATAAATAGTAAGTAAAGCAATATCAGTTCTATATTAGCCATGCGTAATAGGTGCTACGAGATTGGGTGGGATGTGGCACCTTCAGTGTAGTCATCTCCATTCTCCTCACGGTACTCACGATCCTCGTCCGTCTAGTTCTCCTTCGAGTCTGCATCGATCGCATTATAGTCGCGTTAACGACATCTATAGGATAGCACAAAGAAGCAATGAAAATTCAAAGGGGCCAAATGCACTCAAACATGAGTTCATTGCGTAGAGCTTGATTTTAGATGAATTTTGGTCCTGGTCTTGCAATTTTCTGAGTTCGTATGAATTAGTTATGAATTTCTGAAGTTTAAATCATCTCTGAAAATGGAAAAAGGCTGAATTAATCCTGGGCTGACACGTGTCATGCTATGACTGGTCCACGTGGCATGCTGACGTTGACATGACGTCAGCATGACATCATCAGCTCGATTCTGAGCTAACACGTGGGGTCCTGCTAACGTCATCTTGACGTCAGCATGACGTCATCAACGTCATCGTTCCGACAGGTGGGACCAGGGGCTCTTGGGTAAATGACATGTGGGTTTGGTCAAAGTCAACATCAAGTCAATGGGTGAGTCAATAGTCAATGGATCAGGGTCACTAACATGTGGGGCCAGTGCTGCTGACATCAGCAGCTGACGTCATTGTGATGTCAGCACGACATCACCTTAGCTGTGTTGATACTAACAGGTGGGACCCACGTGACATCGACATGATGTCAGCATGACATCAGTTACAAACATGTGGGTCCCAAGTCTTTGTGACACTGACATGTGGGGCTAGGTCAACGTTGACCAATCAACGATCAACTTGGACTGGGTCTCAAACAGGCTCTGGTGGGCTCATGTTGGGCCAGTCTAGGCCGGGCCGACCTGGACACATGGCATGCTGTGGCGCTGCCACATCGTTGCCATGGGCTCCCACTGGGCTTCATCTACCATGTGGCCCGCACTGTGTGGTCCACGGTGAACTCAGGTTCACGATCCATGGACCGTTGGTAGGTCTACGGTGGACCGAGTCCACCGTCTTTTCCTTTTGGCTCGGCTCACGTGCACCGAGTGCAGGCGTGTGCGGCCGGTGAGAGGAGGCCCTCTACTTCCATCCCAGCGTGCTCCTGCCAGTGGTGGGCTCACCAGTGTGATGCCACAGTGGCGTTGGCATCTAATTAGGGTGGGGGAAAGATTCCCTAGGCCATGGCGAACATGATGGTGGTGTCTAGGTGGTGGCCGGGGCTCTCCAGGGTGTTGGCCACGGTGGTCGGTGGCTCGATAGTGCTCGCCGGTGGTGAGGTCACGCATGTAGGCTCCCTGGTGGCTCAGCGGGGTGGATAAGGGCTTCTATGGATCCATGGGGATGCGGCGAGGGCGTCTAAGGGCTCAAGGCAGGGCTTCGGGTTCCCATGTGGCTGGTAGGGGCTCCCCGGCAGCCACGGTGGCATGGTGGCGATGGCGAGGCACGCAGGAGCACTACGGGGCTCTGGTGGGGCGGTCACAGCATGGTCGCGGATGTGCATGTGAGTGTGTGTGTACCCAGAGGCTGGAGATGGCCCTAGCCTATGTGCTCCTGGTGTGGAGTGCCATGGCTAACACAGTGAGGTCTGGCGGCGAGCAAGGGAAGGCTGGGCTCACCTTTGGTGTTGTGGAAGATAGGATGGTGACGTTGTGGCAGGTTGCGGCCGTGTAGCTCCAGAAGCAGTGCAGTGCAGTGTAGTGCATTGCCGTGGACATGCTTGATCAGGGCGACATCGTCCGCTCCGGCGACACCGGCGACATCACGTGGCTTTGGCGCTCCCCCTTCTTCCTCCTCTTCTCTCTTGGCTCGGGTGCATAGTGAATGGCCACACAGTGGCGGTGGGGCGATGAGAGAGCTTAGGGCTCCCAGGGCCAGGGCTTTTATAGCTGAGCTCCATGGCACCCATGGCAGACGGCAATCGAGCGGTGGAGGCGCATGCATCGCATCCAACGGCCCACGCGTGGTTGCGTAGGCACGGTGCAAGGGGAACTAGGCCATGCCCCAGGCATGACCTCTGGCCCGCTCTTGCCAGCGCTATTGGCCTCCGGTCGCGCGGGCAATTAAGGCATGGGCGGAGAAGATGAACAAGAAGGCTGATGGGTGGGGTCCAGTGGCAGCAGCAGCAAGCAAGGCAGACGGGCACGTGGGTGTGAGCGGCGTGTGTGGGCCGGCTCGTGGGCCGCATGCACGCATGCTGGGTGGAAGGTGGGCACGGTTGGGCTGGCTGGGCCATGAAGCCGAGCAGGCCTGGCTGCTGTGAGGCTTCCTTCTTCCTTCTCTTTTTCTATTTTGTTTTTCTTCTTCTTTGTTTTGAATTCAAATTTGGTTTGAAATTTGAATTCCAAATTGGTGTACCTTTTAGATATGATGCCCATATCATTTGTATATATATATTAGGAATTTATTTAGCTATTTTGTATAACAAAAATAGGTGTAGTTTTGTTATACACAAATGGAAATAGTTTTCTTTTTAAACATTTATTGTTTGGTTTGAGTAATAATTACTTTATGGTGTGTTTCTTTAAAGGAGTTTTTAGGCATTACATAAAATAGATGAAAATCCAAATCACCATTTTAGTTAGCATTGTATGCTATGTTTCTTTTGTCAGCATTTAAATAATCATGATTTAACATATGGCATGCCATGCTTATGTGTTGACTTGGGTTGGGGTTAGACCTAATGCATCTCTTTGGTTGGGTTTCTATACATGACACTTATCAACTCATGGGAATTTTTGAGAAAAAATTTGTAGTTGGTATTTTTGGTGTATGGATTTTTGGGTTGTTACCGTCCTACCCCCTTAACAGAATCTCGTCCCCGAGATTAAAGCGTAATGTACTCTTCGAAAAGATAAGGATAGTGTAGCCAGAGGTCAGACTCTTTCTCCCATGTTGCTTCTCTCTCTGTGTGATTGCTCCATTGGATCTTGCACATAGGAATAGTCTTGCTTCGGGTCTCTTTGGTATCTCTACCTAGAATTCTGATAGGCTGTTCTTTATACTCAAGTGTATCTTGAATGTCAAGTGTATCAGTTGGAACTACTTCATCGGGCACTCTCAAACACTTGCGTAGCTGTGAGACATGGAATACGGGATGTACACCCATCAATTCCTCAGGTAGCTCAAGTTTGTAGGCGAGCTTTCCAATCCTCTTGCAAATCTTGTATGGGCCAACAAATCTAGGGGTAAGCTTTTCTTTCACATGGAATCTGATAGTTCCACATAGCGGAGATACCTTGAGATGGACGAAATCTCCCACATTGAACTCAAGTTCTCTTCTCCTTTACTTGCGCAACTCCTTCTGCTTCTTGAATCTTAGCGGAGTCAAAGAACGATCTTTCTCCCAGTTGAGACCACATCAAAGGTGTCTTACAAGGTCTACCATATAGAGCTTCAAATGGCGACATCTTGATACTAGCTTGGTAGCTATTGTTGTAAGAGAACTCTACATAGGGTAGGCATTTCTCCCAATTAGAGCCATAACTCAGTACACTAGCGTGAAGCATGTCTTCTAAGATCTGATTTACTCATTCTGTCTATCCATTTGTCTGTGGGTGATAAGTGGTACTGAAATCAAGTTTGGTTCCAATGGACTTGTGCAGAGTTTCCTAGAATCGGGACACAAACTAAGGACCACAATCAGATACAATACTAGAAGGAGCTCCATGCAGTCTAAGAATATGCTCAACATATAGATCTACTAATTTTTTGGCATTGGTCTTGGTCTTAATTGGTACAAAGTGAGCAATCTTGGTCAAACGATCAACAATCACCCAAATGGAATAATTGCCTTTCTACGAACAGGGCAATCCAACTATGAAATCCATGGATATGCTCTCCCACTTCCACTCGGGAACATCAAGAGGCTTTAGCAAACCTATAGGCCTTTGATGTTCAGCCTTGACTCTATTACAGGTGTCACATGTCACATCATGCCACATGTCCTACAATGTCTATCTTCATGCCTTTCCACCAAAAGTGTTTCTTCAAGTCTTGATACATCTTTGAACCTCTAGGGTGAATACAGTACTTGAAATCATGAGCTTCTGATAGAATTTCCCCTCGTAGTACTGGATCGAAAGGGACATAGATTCTATCCTTGAACTAGATGGTTCCTTATTCATCTTCTTGGTGGTTGGTCTTGTAGCCTAATTTCATCAGACCACGGAGATATTCAATCTCTTCACAACTTTTCTAAGCTTGATGGATGCGATCTGTGAGATCATACTATATGCGGAGCTCATTCAATAAGCCATGCAGTAGTATCTCTAGTTGGAAATCATCAATCTCTTCCTTGAGCTTAGGTGGTATGGATTCAGTGATCAAGGTGTGACAGTAACTCTTGTGACTAAGAGCATCTGTGACTACATTAGCTTTTCCCGGATGATAGTGAATTTCTAGGTCATAGTCCTTGATCAACTCTAGCCATCGGCGTTGCCTCATATTTAGATCTTCCTAAGTGAAAAAGTGCTTCAAGCTCTTGTGATTGGTATAGATATCACACTTGTTGCCTATCAAGTAGTGCCTCTAGATCTTCAAAGCATGCACAACTGCTGCTAACTCAAGATCATGGGTTGGGTAATGGTTCTTGTGTTCTTTCAACTATCGAGACGCATATGCTATCGCTCTTCCATCTTGCATCAGTACACAACCAAGTCCTTGATGGGATGCATCACAATAGACCATGAAATCTTTGCTGATATTAGGCAATGCTAGCACAAGAGTCATGGTAAGCTTCTGTTTCAATTCCTGGAAGCTTTGTGCGCACGCGGGCGTCCATTCAAACTCCTTAGTCTTCTTTAGAAGGTGGGTCATTGGACAGGCTATCTTGGAGAAGTTCTCAATGAATCAGCAATAATATCCAGCCAATCCCAAGAAACTTCTGACTTTAGTCATGTTACTAGGTTGATCCCATTCTTTCACAGCTTCAATCTTGGCTGGGTCAACTGTGACACCTTCAGCTGATAGTACATGGCCTAAGAAGGCAACTTTCTAGAGCCAAAATTCGCATTTGCTGAATTTTGCGTAGAGCTGTTGTCGGGGACCTAATACCAGGGTACCCCAGAAGGTGGAACCAATAACCACTGAACGTAAAAAACTTCTGGACGCATAAGGGCGCCATTCATCCCTTGTTCGAGTAACAGGAGTTTGGTTCCATCTCGCCCGACGCCTTTGGGAGATGACTCTGCCTCGCCCGAGGGCTCAAGGTTAATCTCCGTCTCGCTTGATGCCATTGGGGCAGGCTCGGTCTTGCCCGAGGGCCAAGGGATAAACTCCATCTCGCCCAACACCTTGAGGGCCGGCTCGGTCTCACCCGAGGGCTAAGGGATAGATTCCGCCTTGCCTGACCCCAGAGGGGCGAGGTCGGTCTCACCCGAGAGATAGGAATTGGTCTCCATTTCGCCCGACGACAAGGAACGAGTCTCACCCTGCTCCATATCTAAAGATTGGATTCATCCTCCCTGACAACTTCTCCCCATTCCCTCAAGATGATAAGTATAGGGCAAGACAAGACATTCGGGTCAACCATGGCTCCAAAGACCATACCCTGCGCCCTGGCAGGAAAAGTACTTCCAGGGGATGACATGACAGGTGCTTTAGACCCTTTCAGGCGCTGTAGAGCCCAAAAGGTTGTATAGGTGCGTGCTCCTCGCCCTATAGAGTTGTAGGCGCCGCCTTCAGCCTTGGGACACGCGACTCGACGAAGATATACGACAATCGCTACGCTCCAGAAAAGGACTTAATATCTCCACGCACAATGGACATTCCATCACCACGCTATGGACCCAAGGGAGCGGCACCCGCTTCCCGACCCCTCAGGTCCACCAAGTCAGAAGGCCTTGACCATGTCGTTGCTCTGGACCTCGACCCCTCGTCCCTCCGACGAAGACTCACAGGAACCAGAAGGCGTGCGGAGCAAGGCTGGGAGAGGCCAATAAGTCAAAACCACTATACTATAGCCCACACCCTGTGTAGGGTAGCATTCTGTAATCAACCTGACATTCTCTAGAGACATCAACAGTATTGTAGGCACCTATCTTCCTTCGCACTCATCAGAATGAAGGAGGAGGATTGGATAGACGTGAGCCACAAGACTAAGTAGAGTATACATCCAAAACCCTCGCCCTTGTAAAAGCCACCCCTTTCTCTATAAAAGGGGATGTGCTTCCTCCATCAAGGGGATAGACTCTTGAGACCGAACAATACGACACTCAGACACATGCGATCAAGTGGCTTCGAACCTCTTGACCTCCCTTCAACCCTTCCATCAGAGACTTGGGACCAGTCGCTCTCTCGATCGTTTGTACCCCTTACTACAAACCATTCACGGTGCTAATAACACGAGCAGCAACAAACTGGACATAGGGACTTTCGGCCCGAACTAGTATAAATCTTGTGTCCTTTAGCGCACCATCCGAGCCTAACGCGCATTACTATAAATTTACTTGCCGGTGCTTGTACGAAACACCGACAGTTGGCGTGCTAGGTAGGGGAGCTTGCGCATTCCAAATCAGGCCTCAGATGGCCACCCACGCAATCACCTGGGCCACGGGCACACACGTGCATTTGGGCGACCTAGATTTCATCATCACATTAGGAGGAGAGCTGGCGCTGACTCACTCAGCCGCCCCATCTCCCACTTCCATCAACCTCAGCCGTCTTAGGCTTGAGGGCCCACCGGGCAACTCTCGGGTGTAACACCTCGGGTGTTAGCCTTACATAACTTGACTTGCATAACATGAGCATGATCATCACGCATTCATAAACAAGCATTTACAAATGAGCCATTGATTTGAAACATATGCAACGTTGCTTGTTATTGCATGTTTCTTTGTACTTAGGCAACTGATCATGAATGTAAACATGTACTTGGTAGATTTGAGTCACCAAAAATATTTGGCAATGCTTAGGTTCACAAATGGAACATGGATCATGAATGTCATTTTTCATGGTCAAGTCTTTAAGGCATATTTCATGTGATTACTTTCAATAGCTCTATGAGTGACTACTACATGAAATGCTTGAATGGCCTTGCAAATTGCTCAAACACGCTTAGGATATCATTAGGAACAACTTTGGTATTTAAGGCTAGGGCTAGTTTGGTCATTTAGCCATGGTTTGAGTATGTATCGTGATTTCAAAGTGACATGTTTGACTAAAGTTGAACTAGGTGTTAGAGACCTTGCATGGAGGAGTTCACTAAAGCAAAGTTGTAGTGTTTGACATAAGGAACAACTTTTATTTTTGGGTCATTGATTGATTCAGCTCCTAACATGCTTGAATTTGGATTTCAAAAATCATCAAATCACCGATTTCAACACTTAGCAAATTTTGCTAAGTCAGGAACCCTGACAGCCTAACAGGCCAACCTTGAGCACGATTTTTCTCTGTTTCTGTTGCGAATTAGAACAAGTGCCTTGAACCAAAGTTGCAGCTGGTATATAGGACTACACAAGTCGTGTAGATCGTTTGCACGTTGGAGCTTTGGTTTAGCAGATAAATCAACGTGAAAACTCGTTGTCAGGTGGCCAACGATGCTCTGACGAACTGAATCAGGCGCCGTTCAGTGGCCGACATCGACAGGCTTTGCACGCTGCGTGGCGCGGGCAATGGCCATGCATCGCCGCCGATCTATCCGCGCAGGCCACGACGCGCCTGGGCGTGCCTTCATCACGCCAGCGCTCGCCCACACTCAGCCGAGCACCCATTTGCTTCGCCTCGGTCTCCTTCGCCATCTCGTAGCGCCAGCAGCAGCCGCCGAGCGCCCGTAGCTCCGCCATCGCCATAGCCGTGCACAGCTCGCGCCTAGCCACTCCAGCACCACCGCCATAGCTCCACCATCTCCCTAGCACCCCATTGTTTCTCCCCGTGCCCGCTGACAGAGCCCGGTAAGCCACCGCAGTGCGTGTAAGCTCGCCGGAGTTCCGTCGTGAGCCCCGTCGTCATGGCCACACCGCCACAGTCCTCCTCCCGCTCTGTTAGCTAGCGTGCTAGGTCCCCCAGCATTCATAGATGCTTGTCCGCACCTTGGGTTGAGCCGTCGTGGCCTCTTCCGGCATACCGCCATAGTCTAGCCCTGCCGTTCCGCCATGGCCGCCGCCATCAGCTCTAGGGTCGGCAATAGGACCGGCCAAGTGGCTCAGTAGGTTCACCAGGTCACGTAGGTCATACCATGATGACGTCACCGCCGGCCGATTCGCCGTCGACGAGCTGTGGCCACGCGAGCTTGCTCTGCGCCACCGGCTCTGTTTTGGTCTCGCTGACCGGTGGGTCCAACCGACGCGTGGGTCCCTGCTGTCAGCGACTCTAGGTTTTAAGGATAGTTCAAATATTCCAGATTTTGATTTGTTTTGTGAATTTTGTATCTTCAGTTTGGTAGCTCCTAAAATTGTGAAATAAATATGGTTGTGTTGCTTAGGAAGTGTAGTATTTAAGAAAAATATGTTCTTGGTTTCAACAGTAGAAATTTCTGGAGATTTAAATAAAGATTTGAAATGTGCTTTTGAATGCATTCAAATTTGTTTATTTTATATCTAGAGTTCCTTTGCTCCAAAAATTGTGCAATTTTTGTGGTAAGCTAGTATTAGCATATATGAGCTTTGGTAAAAATTTGAGGACCAGTGCATGGGTAGATTTATAGTTATAGATTTTTCTTTTATGGATAGTCAATCCTTGCATGAATTTTCATAAATTAATTATGAGTCCAAAATTCTTGAAATTTGTTGGAGGTAATCCTAGTACCTTATGGATGTTAAGAAAAATAGGAAATCTGTTGCTTGACACTTTTCAATGAGATTTTCCATTTATGCTATTTCAAGCCTTGCTGCCTTATCATTTTTGTACAGAATGTTCTACTTAGTAAAATGACATGAAATTTTTATAGTAGTCCTTTGATAGCATTAGTAAGGCACTGTAAATTTTTGGGAATTTATGAAGTACATCTGATATATGTTTATTATTTAACCTAGATATCTAAATAAAATAATAAAGGCAATTAAATAAATAGTTTGGGCTTCACCATTATATTATCTTAACTGTATTTGGTATGCTTAAACTGGTGGTAGAGTCTATGTTGTCAAATTTTGAATGATTACATGAAGTAGAAGTATTATTACTTTATATTGCATGTTAAATAGTTTCCGGACTGATTCTAGAGTGTGATGAGTTGCATGTTGAAACTGACGTGTAGTGTAAAAATTGTTAATAACAAAGTTGTAGAGAATTTGATAAGCTTTCCAGAAAGTCTAGGATCACTATTTTTGGATTTGTAGAACTCCAGTTATGAGTGAAACAAGTAGCTACTGTTTGTGGCATAGTCGATGCATTGTAGAAGTAATTAAGTAATAATCGAGAAGAGATATGCACCTACTCAATCAACGTGATGCACTTGTTAACATATATGCATTCGTAATACTTATACCATACTCATGCATCTAGGATCGGAGGAAGAGATCACGTTGTTGGAATTCGAAGAAGCAGAGGAAGGGAACCCGCAGGAGGATCCGCAAGCCGCAGCTCCCAAAGGCGTGGAGTAGAACCCTAAAGAGCTTCCGGAGTGTCCTGACCATCGCCCTACTTCCTTTCTACGAGGCAAGCCCTGGAGCATTATAAGTCTCCCAGTAATTTACAAATGTTTACTTACGTATTTATGATTGATGCATTAGGTTATAAGAGTTGAATGAAACCACTTGATGCATGTACATTCCTTGTCCAGATATTACACCTTTAACCGGTATAGGTCCAGGATCAAATATATATGCTTAGCCATGCTTAGACCGGTAGAAGTCGGGTGATGTCCTATCACCTGCGAGATATAGGTGGATACCGAAGCATGGTTGGCTATATCTGCTATCGTGGAACAGAACCATGAGGTAAAAGTAAATTGAGACTGGACGGGAAGTCGATAGAGAAGCAACAAGACATGGAGGTCTTGGGTGTGGACTTATCCCCGTCTATGTCGATTAAGGACCGTACCATTGTTGGCACTTCTGACAAGATTGAACGCATGCCTCTCACTTAGCTGGCTGGATAACTCGTTCCGACCGCAAAGCCAAGTAATTCAACTCAGGCCAGGAACCGTTCTGTTGTGCACTCCTTCTGGGGAACGATCAGACTGAGCCCAAGGGTAGGCTTGGCCTGAGCATCCTGGCATCTGGTGTTCCAGATTGTGCTGCACGGTACGGACCCATGAAATGTGTACCTAAGTTGTACCAAAGGTGACCTAAGACTATCATGGCTGGTAGATCTGGGTTTGTGTTAGGAATAAATTCCCAGCTGATTGAAATCGATTTGAATCTCCGTCTCTCCCGGATAGTGAGAAACTTGGCTAGTCCCAACATCGTAGCAACTATATTATGAAACATGATGGTTCAGATGAATATGGAATTACAATACCTACTATGGTTACTATTGTATGCTTCTAAATGATATACCACATGTTTGGCACAGGATAGTTGCTAATCTAGAAATGGATAGTTATAATTAACTTGATAAAGGAATCATAATTGTACAATGGGTAAATTGCCTTTTACGCAAAATGTTGTCAAGTTACGTCCACTTATACAGCCTTGCATGATCCTTGGAGTCATTTTATTTCTGGTTCATGATGGGTAAGTCTAGCTGAGTACCTTCTCGTACTCAGGGTTTATTTTCCCATTGTTGCAGATGGCACTGTGTATCATGGGTATTGCAAGAGTTGCTTCTATCCCGCTGTGGATGAGGAGTAAGCCTTGGGCAGGCTTCTTTAAGTAATTCCTATCTTTGCTTTTGTGGACCGTGATCTGGTTTGGCACTGTATCAAACTATGTTGGAAACTTTACCTTCAAACTTATTTGCTTCCGCTTTATTTACCAAACTCGGTTTGTAATAACTTTTATTCGTACTCTGATGATGAAAAGTATCTGTGAACTTTATGTAACATGTGGCATGTATGTTGAATCTTGTACGATCTTGGTTGTTGTAAATCGTTTATCGAGACCCGTCGTGGTACTCGACGGACTACCGGGTTTATATGGGTTCAAGTATGACAGTGCGACCGCTTGCGGATTGCCATTGTACTTGTATTCTTATAAATTGGTCGGTTCTGCGATAGCTGGTATCAAAGCAAGATTCAACGTTAATTGTCACAAGTGTATTTAAAACTAAAGTTTTTGTTTTCCAAAAACCCTTCTCTGGCAACTAATAGTTATTTAATAGGTATTTAAGTACTATTAGGGGATGTGCTAACATGGGTGGCTATGATCACTAAAGTGTGCCAATGATCACTTTCCTTATGCCCAAATTAAGGACTATTAGGTGGCTATTTAAGTACTAACATGGGGGTTTTTACTTCGTCGTCCATACGGCGTGCTATAGTATGGATGCCATTCACTTGAGTGGTAATGTATGGATCAAATGCCTCTATGCCAAGGTAAGATGAGTATATGACCGCAAGATGTGAGCGTGCGGTCGGGAAGAGTTAGCTTTGGTACGGCTATGTATGCATGCTTGCATGTGTATATGGTATGTATTTAATTGTGGGTTTAAATTCTTGTCGGGTAGATTGATACGGGAGTATATGTATGGGTATACATATATGAAAGTATTTACAATTACATTCTGCATATTTCATTATGGGCTTAGGGCTAAAATAAAATTTTATGCAGGTACACTAACAACGAAACATGTAGCTCGACTAGTTATGCTATTTATGAGAGAACGTATGTATGCCACCGTGTCTACCGTTAGAAACAAATTTTTCCTAAGTTTGTGAGGACGTACGGAACGAGCATGCATCATGTTAAATTACCATTCACATAACTACATTGATCCTCCCCTTATAAAATTCTTACTCAGTTATGTAACTCTTATCCATTATGGCATTGTCTCACCAAAGAGTACATGTTAATGGTGTAGATGGCACGCACCAAGTAGACTGCTCGCAAGTCCACCGGAGGCAGAGCTCCTAGCCGTCAGCTTGCTCCACGTACCCGTCAACGTCACATGTTCCTTGGAGAGTTTGGGATGCCTACACTCTTGTGGAGAGTGCTCAGCTATGTAGGTTATCCTGATGGAATGGAACCCTGCTACTTCTGGGCGAATGAGCGGTTGGGAGAAGACTCTTAGTTACTGTGGAGGCCATTGTTCGTCCCCATGGTGACGATTCTGAGTGGACACGCTGGTGTTATGAGTCAACTGGTAGGACTGCTGAAGAAGCAGCTGGTAGGGCAGCCTTTGGGATCCTAAGGGATATCATGGATCGTTTTCCTCAAGAGCTGGCAGCCGCTTTGGTTGGAGTCTTTCCAAGAGGTAACCCCTCCACTGACTCGTGGCAGCAGGCAAGAGAAAGATCTTTGGAGATTGGTGCAGCAGAAGGGCAGAATAGTGATAACCCTACCATGAGCGCCATGTTTGTAGTGATGAGAGTGTTAGATGGAGTAGAAGGTAGCCTCAGACGTGTGTCTGGTGCTCTTGGTCATGCCCGCGAGGACCGACGTTAGCTTCAGAGGGAGCACAACGCCGAGATTGAAAGGCTCACTAAAGAAATGACTTGGTTAACTCACCAGCGGAATGCAGCCTGGTCCAGGGAAGATGTCCTAAGAGCTCGACAGTTTGAGCTGGGACCGCAGCTGGCTAATGCGGAAGAATACAACGATAATCTACATGAAGAGGTTCATCTACTGAACAATTAGCTCCACCCTTATGTCCCACCTAGAGCCGCAGAAATGGATCTAGAAGGGTACGAGGAAGAAGAAGAAGTGGAGCCTGAAGAAGAAGTAGAACCTGAGGAAGGAAATGATTCTGCATCTGACCTCGATAGTGATCATGAGGAGGATTAGATCGCTTAGCACTTAGTGGAAGGACTAATGTATCACCTTTATTCATGTAATGGACCTATAGTTTGAAGTTGGCATTGGTAACCAGACTATCATGTAATGTTAACCGCACGTTTGGATGAACGTCAATGCAATTCCAGTTCTTTGTCGGTAATCACGCTTTAAATTTGCATGCGTTATGAGCACGATAAGTGGTCAAATTGGTGATGTCATGTTGCGAGAATGAATTATTATGCCTCTGTTTTTATTGTGATTTTGAGAATTTTCTCCAGTAATTTCAGTTTGGCATGAGTACAAAATTCCTCTGCAATCTCTTGACCTCAACCAATAATCGCTTATTGTTGCAACTTCGCAGATGACGCGCACCCGTGCAGGAGCTAGTAGCAGCCAGGATGGCAACCAGGATGACTTGCCACCCCCACCGCCGCCGTCTGCTCAGGAATTCTTTACCTAGTTCCTAGGTAGCCAGAGGACAATGGAAGAAGCTTTGCGCCTTATCGCGCAAAACACTGCTCGTGGCCACCCACAGCAACTAGGGGCCGAGCCAAATCCGCACAGTTCATTCAAGGAATTTCTGGACACGAAGCCTCCGATCTTTAAGGTGGCTGAGGAACCACTGCAGGCTGATGAGTGGCTGAATACCATCGAGCAGAAATTTCGTCTGCTAAGGGTCATAGAGCACCTGAAAGCTGAATATGCTTCTCATCAGCTGCAAGGACCAGCAGGAATCTGGTGGACGCACTTCCTGTCGTCTCTGCCTGCTAATGCGAGAGTGACCTGGGATCAATTCAAGCTGGCTTTTAGGGGACACCATATTCCCCTGGGCCTGATGTGCATGAAAGCAGTAGAATTTATGAGGCTCACTCAGGGAACAAAGTCACAGAATATATGCACGCATTCAACAACTTGTCAAGATATGCTCCAAGTTTCGTGGATACTGAAGAGAAAAAGATTGAGAGTTTCAAGCGAGGTTTGGGTACCAAATTAATGAAGACTATGGCAAATTCTCGATGTGCCACGTACAATGAGTTTATTAGTGATGCCTTGACCCAAGAAAACCACAACAACATGCATGCAGTTGCTAAAGGTCGCAAGAGGGCATATGAGGCCGGTGCATCCGGATCTTTCTAGTCGAAAGCGCCTGTCACAGCTAGGCCACAATTCCGTCCACCTGCACCCAAGTTTAGGCCTCCACCACCGAAAGCTCAGAATAATAGGCCACAGAAACCCTTCCATAAGGCATTCACTATTGCCTTACCAAAAGGAAATGGTAATCAGGATAGCTCCACCGGGTTCAGAAGTAATCAACCATGTTTCAACTGCAACCAACTGGGTCATTGGTCCAAGGAATGCCCCCACCCCAAGAGGAATAGCAACCCAAATCAGAACAATTAGAGGCAGGTGAATGCCAGGGCATGTCAGGGACAAGTGCATTATACTGCTGTGGAGGGAAGTGCCCGCCGGAGAAGTTGTCACGGCTGGTATGTTTCTCGTCAACAAGCATCCCGCTGTTGTTTTATTTGATTCGGGAGCTTCTCATTCATTTATGAGTCAAGCATTTGCATCTAGACATGATCAAGAAATTATAGAAGTAAAGGGGGTTTTAATATAAGTTCAGCAAGGGGAACTGTTACTACCAAAAAGATAGTCAAAAATGTACTCATCTTGATACAAGGGAGGGAGTACACAATAGATTTGTTAATATTGCCGGGGTTGTCGATAAGTGTAATCTTAGGCATGAATTGGATGAAGGATCATGGTGTTCTTATTGACACTAGCACCTGTACCATTATGTTGAGAGAACCCATGGGAGGGAATGCTTTTCTAGTTCCACTCTCCTGCGAATTCGAACCCCAACATTTAGCCTGTGCTATCCAAGCCACCACCATATGTGATATTCCCATGGTTTGTGAGTTTCCGGATGTATTTCTAGAGGAATTACCAAGTCTACCCCCAGATAGGGACGTGGAATTTAAGATTGAATTAGTGCTAGGTACTGCACCCATATCCAGAAGGCCCTATAGAATGCCACCCAATGAGTTAGCAGAACTTAAGGTTCAATTACAAGATCTATTGGACAAAGGTCTTATCCAACCTAGCTCATCTCCGTGGGGATGTCCAGCATTGTTTGTGAAAAAGAAGGATAAGTCACTGAGAATGTGTGTAGATTACAGACCACTCAATGCTGTGACCATCAAGAACAAGTATCCGTTGCCCCGCATCGACATCTTGTTCGATCAGCTAGCAAAGGCAAAGGTATTCTCCAAAATTGACTTGAGATCAGGTTACCATCAGATAAAGATCAGACCGGAGGATATACCTAAAACTGCTTTCTCTACTAGGTACGGCTTATATGAGTATTTGGTTATGTCTTTCGGACTAACAAATGCTCCATCCTATTTCATGTACCTGATGAACTCGGTATTCATGCCCGAACTTGATAAGTTCGTGGTCGTGTTTATCGATGACATATTGATTTATTCAGAAAATGAGTCAGATCATGAAGAGCATCTAAGGATTGTCCTATCCAGACTAAGGGAGCATAAGCTATATGCCAAGTTTAGCAAATGTGAATTTTGGATGAGCAAAGTACCTTTCTTAGGTCACATCTTATCAAGAGATGGAATCTCAGTAGACCCATCAATAGTACAAGAGGTCATGGATTGGAAAGCCCTAACTTCGGTTCATGAAGTTCGGAGTTTTCTAGGGTTAGCAGGATACTATCGTTGATTTATTCCAGATTTCTCAAAGATAGCTAAGCCTATGACCAGACTACTTCAGAAAGATGAGAAATACAAATGGACACCAGAATGTGAAACAGCTTTTCACACCCTCAGAACTTTGTTGACTACCGCACCTATGCTAGCGCAACCAGACATTGAAAAGCCTTTTGATGTATTTTGTGATGCATCAGGAATAGGTTTAGGATGTGTACTTATGCAAGAAGGGAGGGTAATCGCATATGCCTCATGGCAATTGAGAAAACATGAAGTCAACTACCCTACACATGATTTGGAACTTGCAGCCGTTGTCCATGCATTAAAGATATGGAGACATTACTTGTTGGGCAATGTATGTCATATCTATACTGACCACAAAAGCCTCAAGTATATCTTTACCCAGCCAGAACTAAACATGAGACAACGTAGATGGTTGGAATTGATTAAGGATTACAATTTGGAAGTGCATTACCATCCGGGTAAAGCAAATGTAGTAGCTGATGCACTTAGTCGGAAGTCCCATTGCAACACTATGGAAGCACTATTGGAAGATGGATTCAACTTGCTACATCCTGCTGTACTACACAATATCACAATCAGTTGTTCGCTTGAAGGCAAAATCATAGAGCTACAGCAGACAGATGTAGGAATAAGTCACATTAAGAGAAAAATGCAAGAGCAAGAAACCAAACATTTTAGATTGGATGAAAGAGGTGTATTATGGTTTGAGGACCGACTAGTGGTGCCAAAAGACCGTGAGCTAAGGAATCAAATTTTAGAAGAAGCTCACTCGTCCAAATTGTCTATCCATCCGGGTAGTAGTAAAATCTATCAAAATCTAAGAACCCGTTTTTGGTGGACTAAGATGAAGAAAGAGATCGTAGCCTATGTTGCTAGGTGTGATAACTGCAGTAGAGTGAAAGCCGTCCATATGAAAACTGCTGGATTACTTCAGCCATTGCCTATTCTAGGATGGAAATGGGAGGAGATCAGTATGGACTTTATTACAGGCCTTCCAACAATGCCACAAGGTCACGATTCAATCTGGGTCATTGTTGATCGTCTTACCAAGTCAGCACACTTTATACCCATGAACATGTGGTATATAGTTGGGAAATACGCTGAGATATATATATATCCCAGATCGTGAGATTGCATGGAGTACCCAGGACCATAATCTCAGATAGAGGACCACAGTTCATAGCTCATTTCTAGGAGCACTTACACCAGGCTTTGGGAACCAAGCTAATCAGAAGTTCAGCTTATCATCCGCAAACTTCAGGACAGACAGAGCGAGTGAACCAAATCCTAGAAGATTTACTTAGAGCTTGTGTTATATCTTCAAAAGGTTCATGGGAGAAATGGTTACCTTTAGCTGAATTCTCCTATAACAATAGTTATCAAGTGAGTATCAAAATGGCTCCATTTGAAGCCTTGTATGGCAGAAAGTGCAGAACTCCATTGAATTGGATTGAGCCCGGTGAAAGGAGATACTTTGGTATTGATTTTGTCAATGAAGCCGAAGAGCAAGTACGTATCATCCAACAACACATGAAGGCAGCTCAATCAAGACAGAAAAGCTATGCCAATAGAAGAAGAAGACCACTAACTTTTGAAGTGGGTGACTATGTATACTTGAGAGTATCACCCATGAAAGGTGTGAAAAGATTTGGGATGAAAAAGAAGTTTTCACCAAGATATGTAGGGCCATACAAAATTTTGGAATGAAAAGGAAATGTTGCGTATAAGTTACAACTTCCACCAGAGATGAGTGCAATCTTTGATGTGTTCCATGTTTCTCAGTTAAAGAAGTGTCTTCGAGTACCGAAAGAAGCTATTGCACCCACCAACGTGCAGCTTCAATCGGATTTGACCTATGAAGAAAAGCCAATTCAAGTATTAGAAGAGATGGAGAGAGTGACAAGGAGTAAGATTATTAAGTTCTATAAGGTGGTGTGGAACAATCATAGTGAACAAGATGCTACGTGGGAAAGAGAAGATTATCTGCGAGAAGTTTATCCCGCCTTTTTCCAAGAATAGTAGGTCTTGCAAATCTCGGGACGAGATTTCTATAAGGGGGAGGGGCTATAACACCTCAGGTGTTAGCCTTACATAACTTGACTTGCATAACATGAGCATGATCATCACGCATTCATAAACAAGCATTTACAAATGAGACATTGATTTGAAACATATGCAACGTTGCTTGTTATTGCATGTTTCTTTGTACTTAGGCAACTGATCATGAATGTAAACATGTGCTTGGTAGATTTGAGTCACCAAAAATATTTGGCAATGCTTAGGTTCACAAATGGAACATGGATCATGAATGTCATTTTTCATGGTCAAGTCTTTAAGGCATATTTCATGTGATTACTTTCAATAGCTCTATGAGTGACTACTACATGAAATGCTTGAATGGCCTTGCACATTGCTCAAACACACTTAGGATATCATTAGGAACAACTTTGGTATTTAAGGCTAGGGCTAGTTTGGTCATTTAGCCATGGTTTGAGTATGTATCATGATTTCAAAGTGACATGTTTGACTAAAGTTGAACTAGGTGTTAGAGACCTTGCATGGAGGAGTTCACTAAAGCAAAGTTGTAGTGTTTGACATAAGGAACAACTTTTATTTTTGGGTCATTGATTGATTTAGCTCCTAACATGCTTGAATTTGGATTTCAAAAATCATCAAATCACTGATTTCAACACTTAGCAAATTTTGCTAAGTCAGGAACCCTGACAGCCTGATAGGCCAACCTTGAGCACGATTTTTCTCTGTTTCTGTTGTGAATTAGAACAAGTGCCTTGAACCAAAGTTGCAGCTGGTATATAGGACTACACAAGTCATGTAGATCGTTTGCACGTTGGAGCTTTGGTTTAGCAGATAAATCAACGTGAAAACTCGCTGTCAGGTGGCCAACGATGCTCTGACGAACTGAATCGGGCGCCGTTCAGTGGCCGACATCAACAGGCTTCGCACGCCGCGTGGCACGGGCAACGGCCGCGCATCGCCGCCGGTCTGTCCGCGTAGGCCATGACGCGCCTGGGCGTGCCTTCATCACGCCAGCGCCCGCCCGCACTCAGCCGAGCACCCATTTGCTTCGCCTCGGTCTCCTTCGCCGTCTTGCAGCGCCAGCAGCAGCCGCCGAGCGCCCGTAGCTCCGCCGTCGCCATAGCCACGCACAGCTCGTGCCTAGCCACTCCAGCACCACCGCCATAGCTCCACCGTCTCCCCAGCACCCCATTGTTTCTCCTCATGCCCGCTGACAGAGCCCGGTAAGCCACCGCAGCACGTGTAAGCTTGCCGGAGTTCCGCCGTGAGCCCCGTCGTCGTGGCCACACCGCCACAGTCCTCCTCCCGCTCCGTTAGCTAGCGCGCTAGGTCCCCCAGCGTTCATAGATGCTTATCCGCACCTTGGGTTGAGCCGCCGTGGCCTCTTCCGGCGTACCACCGTAGTCCAGCCCCACCGTTCTGCCATGGCCACCGCCGTCAGCTCTAGGGTCGGTAATAGGACCGGCCAAGTGGCTCAGTAGGTTCGCCAGGTCACGTAGGTCATACCATGATGATGTCACCACCGGCGGATTCACCGTCGATGAGCTGTGGCCGCGCAAGCTTGCTCTACGCCGCCGGCTCTGTTTTGGTCTCGCTGACCGGTGGGTCCAACCGACGCGTGGGTCCCTGCTGTCAGCGACTCTAGGTTTTAAGGATAGTTCAAATATTCCAGATTTTGATTTGTTTTGTGAATTTTGTATCTTCAGTTTGGTAGCTCCTAAAATTGTGAAATAAATATGGTTGTGTTGCTTAGGAAGTGTAGTATTTAAGAAAAATATGTTCTTGGTTTCAACAGTAGAAATTTCTGGAGATTTAAATAAGGATTTGAAATGTGCTTTTGAATGCATTCAAATTTGTTTATTTTATATCTAGAGTTCCTATGCTCCAAAAATTGTGAAATTTTTGTGGTAAGCTAGTCTTAGCATATATGAGCTTTGGTAAAAATTTGAGGACCAGTGCATGGGTAGATTTATAGTTATAGATTTTTCTTTTATGGATAGTCAATCCTTGCATGAATTTTCATAAATTAATTATGAGTCCAAAATTCATGAAATTTGTTGGAGGTAATCCTAGTACCTTATGGATGTTAAGAAAAATAGGAAATCTGTTGCTTGACACTTTTCAATGGGATTTTCCATTTATGCTATTTCAAGCCTTGCTGCCTTATCATTTTTGTACAGAATGTTCTACTTAGTAAAATGAAATGAAATTTTTATAGTAGTCCTTTGATAGCATTAGTAAGGCACTGTAAATTTTTGGGAATTTATGAAGTACATCTGATATATGTTTATTATTTAACCTAGATATCTAAATAAAATAATAAAGGCAATTAGATAAATAGTTTGGGCTTCACCATTATATTATCTTAACTGTATTTGGTATGCTTAAACTGGTGGTAGAGTCTATGTTGTCAAATTTTGAATGATTACATGAAGTAGAAGTATTATTACTTTATATTGCATGTTAAATAGTTTCCGGACTGATTCTAGAGTGTGATGAGTTGCATGTTGAAACTGACGTGTACTATAAAAATTGTTAATAACAAAGTTGTAGAGAATTTGATAAGCTTTCCAGAAAGTCTAGGATCACTGTTTTTGGATTTGTAGAACTCTAGTTATGAGTGAAACAAGTAGCTACTTTTTGTGGCATAGTCGATGCATTGTAGAAGTAATTAAGTAATAATCGAGAAGAGATATGCAACCTACTCAATCAACGTGATGCACTTGTTAACATATATGCATTCGTAATACTTATACCATACTCATGCATCTAGGATCGGAGGAAGAGATCACGTTGCTGGAATTCGAAGAAGCAGAGGAAGGGAACCCGTAGGAGGATCCGCAAGCCGCAGCTCCCGAAGGTGTGGAGCAGAACCCTGAAGAGCTTCTGGAGTGTCCTGACCACCGCCCTACTTCCTTTCTGCGAGGCAAGCCCCAGAGCATTATAAGTCTCCTAGTATTTTACAAATGTTTACTTATGTATTTATGATTGATGCATTAGGTTATAAGAGTTGAATGAAACCACTTGATGCATGTACATTCCTTGTCCAGATATTACACCTTTAACCGGTATAGGTCTAGGATCGAATATATATGCTTAGCCATGCTTAGACCGGTAGAAGTCGGGTGATGTCCTGTCACCTGCGAGATATAGGTGGATACCGGAGCACGGTTGGCTATATCTGCTATCGTGGAACAGAACCATGGGGTAAAAGTAAATTGAGACCGGACGGGAAGTCGATAGAGAAGCGACAAGACATGGAGGTCTTGGGTGTGGATTTATCCCCGTCTGTGTCGATTAAGGACCATACCGTTGTTGGCGCTTCTGACAAGATTGAACGCATGCCTCTCACTTAGCTGGCTAGATAACTCGTTCCGACCGCGAAGCTGAGTAATTCAACTCAGGCCGAGAATCGTTCTGTTGTGCGCTCCTTCCGAGGAACGATCAGACTGAGCCCAAGGGCAGGCTTGGCCTGAGCATCCTGGCATCTGGTGTTCCAGATTGTGCGGCGTGGTACGGACCCGCGAAATGTGTACCTGAGTTGTACCAAAGGTGACCTAAGACTATCGTGGCTGGTAGATCTAGGTTTGTGTTAGGAATAAATTCCCAGCTAGTTGAAATCGATTCGAATCGCCGTCTCTCCCGGATAGTGAGAAACTTGGCTAGTCCCAACATCGTAGTAACTATATTATGAAACATGATGGTTCAGATGAATATGGAATTACAATACCTGCTATGGTTACTATTGTATGCTTCTAAATGATATACCACATGTTTGGCACAGGATAGTTGCTAATCTAGAAATGGATAGTTATAATTAACTTGATAAAGGAATCATAATTGTACATGGGTAAATTGCCTTTTACGCAAAATGTTGTCAAGTTACGTCCACTTATACAGCCTTGCATAATCCTTGGAGTCATTTTATTTCTGGTTCATGACGGGTAAGTCTAGCTGAGTACCTTCTCGTACTCAGGGTTTATTTTTCCCATTGTTGCAGATGGCACTGTGTATCATGGTTATTGCAAGAGTTGCTTCTATCCCGCTGTGGATGAGGAGTAAGCCTTGGGCAGGCTTCTTTAGTAATTCCTATCTTTGCTTTTGCGGACCGTGATCTGGTTTGGCACTGTATCAAACTATGTTGGAAACTTTATCTTCGAACTTATTTGCTTCTGCTCTATTTATCAAACTGGGTTTGTAATAACTTTTATTCGTACTCTGATGATGAAAAGTATCTGTGAACTTTATGTAATATGTGGCATGTATGTTGAATCCTGTACGATCTTGGTTGTTGTAAATCATTTATCGAGACCCGTCGTGGTACTCGACGGACTACCGGGTTTATATGGGTTCAAGTATGATAGTGCGACCGCTTGCGAATTGCCATTGTACTTGTATTCTTATAAATTGCTGGTATCAGAGCAGGATTCAACGTTAATTGTCACAAGTGTATTTAAAACAAAAGTTTTTGTTTTCCAAAAACCCTTCTCTAGCAACTAATAGTTATTTAATAGGTATTTGAAATCTAAAGTGTGCCAATGATCACTTTCCTTATGCCCAAATTAAGGACTATTAGGTGGCTATTTAAGTACTAACATGGGGGTTTTTACTTCGTCGTCCATACGGCGTGCTATAGTATGGATGCCATTCACTTGAGTGGTGATGTATGGATCAAATGCCTCTACGTCAAGGTAAGATGAGTGTATGACCGCAAGATGTGAGCGTGCGGTCGGGAAGAGTTAGCTTTGGTACGGCTATATATGCATGCTTATATGTGTATATGGTATGTATTTAATTATGGGTTTAAATTCTTGTCAGGTAGATTGATACGGAAGTATATGTATGGGTATACATATATGAAAGTATTTACAATTACATTCTGCATATTTCATTATGGGTTTAGGGCTAAAATGAAATTTTATGCAGGTACACTAACAACGAAACGTGTAGCTTGACTAGTTACGCTATTTATGAGAGAACATATGTATGCCACCGTGTCTACCGTTAGAAGCAAATTTTTCCTAAGTTTGTGAGGACGTACGGAACGAGCATGCATCATGTTAAATTACCATTCACATAACTATATTGTTCCTCCCCTTATAAAATTCTTACTCGGTTATGTAACTCTTATCCATTATGGCTTTGTCTCACCAAGGGTACATGTTAATGGTGCAGATGGCACGCACCAAGCAGACTGCTCGCAAGTCCACCGGAGGCAGAGCTCCTAGCCATCAACTTGCTCCACATACCCGTCAACGTCACACGTTCCTTGGAGAGTTTGGGATGCCTACACTCTTGTGGAGAGTGCTCAGCTATGTAGGTTATCCTAATGTAATGGAACCCCGCTACTTCTAGGCGAATGAGCGGTTGGGAGAAGGTCTCTTAGTTACTGTGGAGGCCGTTGTTCGTCCCTGAGGTGATGATTCTGAGTGGACAGGTTGGTGTTATGAGTCGACTGGCAGGACTGCTGAAGAAGCAGCTGGCAGGGCAGCCTTTGGGATCTTGAGGAATATCATGGATCGTTTTCCTCAAGAGCTAGCAGCCGCTTTGGTTGGAGTCTTTCCAAGAGGTAATCCCTCCACTGACTCATGGCAGTAGGCAAGAGGAAGATCTTTGGAGATTGGTGCCACGGAAGGGCAGAACAGCGATAACCCTGCCATGAGCGCCATGTTCGCAATGATGAGAGTGTTAGATGGAGTATAAGGTAGCCTCAGACGTGTGTCTGGTGCTCTTGGTCATGCCCGCGAGGACCAACGTCAGCTTCAGAGGGAGCACGACGCCGAGATTGAGAGGCTCACTGAAGAGATGACTCGGTTAACTCACCAGCAAAATGTAGCTTGGTCTAGGGAAGATGTCCTGAGGGCTCGACAGTTTGAGCTAGGACAGCAGCTGGCCAATGTGGAAGAATACAACGATAATCTGCATGAAGAGGTTCATCTACTGCATAATCAGCTCCACCCTTATGTCCCACCTGGAGCCGCGGAAATGGATCTAGAAGGGTACGAGGAAGGAGAAGAAGAAGTGGAGCCTAAAGAAGAAGTAGAACCTGAGGAAGGAAATGATTCTGCGTCTGACCTCGATAGTGATCACGATGAGGATTAGATCGCTTAGCACTTAGTAGAAGGACTAATGTATCACCCTTATTCATGTAATGGACCTGTAGTTCCAAGTTGGCATTGGTAACCAGACTATCATGTAATGTTAACCGCACATTTGGATGAACGTCAATGCAATTCCAGTTCTTTGTCGGTAATCATGCTTTAAATTTGCATGCGTTATGAGCACGATAAGTGGTCAAATTGGTGATGTCATGTTGCGAGAATGAATTATTATGCCTCTGTTTTTATTGTGATTTTGAGAATTTTCTCCAGTAATTTTAGTTTGGCATGAGTACAAAATTCCTCTGCAATCTCTTGACCTCAACCAATAATCGCTTATTGTTGCAACTTCGCAGATGACGCGCACCCGTGCAGGAGCTAGTAGCAGCCAGGATGGCAACCAGGATGACTTGCCACCCCCACCACCACCGTCTACTCAGGAATTCTTTACCCAGTTCCTAGGGAGCCAAAGGACAATGGAGGAAGCTTTGCGCCTCATCATGCAAAACACTGCTCGTGGCCACCCACAGCAACCAGGGGCTGAGCCAAATCAGCACAGTTCATTCAAGGAGTTTCTGGACACGAAGCCTCCGATCTTCAAGGTGGCTGAGGAACCACTATAGGCTGATGAGTGGCTGAATACCATCGAGCAGAAATTTCGTCTGCTAAGGGTCATAGAGCACCTAAAAGCAGAATATGCTTCTCATCAACTACAAGGACCAGCAGGAATCTGGTGGACACACTTCCTGTCGTCTCTGCCTGCTAATGCGCGAGTTACCTGGGATCAATTCAAACTGGCTTTTAGGGGACATCATATTCCCCCGGGCCTGATGCGCATGAAAATAGCCGAATTTATGAGGCTCACTCAGGGAACAAAGTCACTCACAGAATATATGCACGCATTCAACAACTTGTCAAGATATGCTCCAAGTTTCGTGGATACTGAAGAGAAAAAGATTGAGAGTTTCAAGCGAGGTTTGGGTACCAAACTGATGAAGACTATGGCAAATTCTCGATGTACCATGTATAATGAGTTTATTAGTGATGCCTTGACCCAAGAAAACCACAACAACCTGCATGCAGTTGCTAAAGGTCACAAGAGGGCGTATGAGGCCGGTGCATCCGGATCTTTCCCGTCGAAAGCGCCTATCATAGCTAGGCCACAATTCCGTCCACCTGCACCCAAGTTCAGGCCTCCACCACCGAAAGCTCAGAATAATAGGCCATAGAAACCATTTCGTAAGGTGTTCACTATTGCCTTACCAAAAGGAAATGGTAATCAGGATAGCTCCACCGGATTCAGAAGTAATCAACCATGTTTCAACTGCAACCAACTGGGTCATTGGTCCAAGGAGTGCCCCCACCCCAAGAGGAATAGCAACCCAAATCAGAACAATCAGAGGCAGGTGAATGCCAGGGCACATCAAGGACAAGTGCATTATACCGCTGTAGAGGAAGTGCCCGCCGGAGAGGTTGTCACGGCTGGTATGTTTCTCGTCAACAAGCATCCCGCTGTTGTTTTATTTGATTTGGGAGCTTCTCATTCATTTATGAGTCAAGCATTTGCATCTAGACATGATCAAGAAATAATTGAAGTAAGTAAAGGGGGTTTTAACATAAGTTCAGCAGGGGGAACTGTTACTACCAAAAAGATTGTCAAAAATGTACTCATCTTGATACAAGGGAGGGAGTACACAACAGATTTGATAATATTGCCAGGGTTGTTGATAAGTGTAATCTTAGGCATGAATTGGATGAAGGATCATGGTGTTCTTATTGACACTAGCACCCGTACTATTATGTTGAGAGAACCCACGGGAGGGAATGCTTTTCTAGTTCCACTCTCCCATGATTTCGAACCCCAACATTTAGCCTGTGCTATCCAAACCACCACCATATGTGATATCCCCATGGTTTGTGAGTTTCCGGATGTATTTCCAGAGGAATTACCAGGTCTACCACCGGATAGGGACGTGGAATTTAAGATTGAGTTAGCGCCAGGTACTGCACCCATATCCAGAAGGCCCTATAGAATGCCACCCAATGAGTTAGCAGAACTTAAGGTTCAATTGCAAGATCTATTGGACAAAGGTCTTATCCAACCTAGCTCATCTCCGTGGGGATGCCCAGCATTGTTTGTGAAAAAGAAGGATAAGTCACTGAGAATGTGTGTAGATTATAGACCACTCAATGCTGTGACCATCAAGAACAAATATCCGTTACCCCGCATCGACATCTTATTCGATCAGCTAGCGAAGGCAAAGGTATTCTCCAAAATTGACTTGAGATCAGGTTACCATCAGATAAAGATCAGACCGGAGGATATACCTAAAACTGCTTTCTCTACTAGGTACGGCTTATACGAGTATTTGGTTATGTCTTTCAGACTAACAAATGCTCCAGCCTATTTCATGTACCTAATGAACTCGGTATTCATGCCCGAACTTGATAAGTTCGTGGTTGTGTTTATCGATGACATATTGATTTATTCAAAAAATGAGTCAGATCATGAAGAGCATCTGAGGATTGTCCTATCCAGACTGAGGGAGCATAAGCTATATGCCAAGTTTAGCAAATGTGAATTTTGGATGAGCAAAGTACCTTTCTTAGGTCACATTTTATCGAGAGACGGAATCTCAGTAGACCCATCAAAAGTACAAGAGGTCATGGATTGGAAAGCCCCAACTTCGGTTCATGAAGTTCGGAGTTTTCTAGGGTTAGCAGGATACTATCGTCGGTTTATTCCATATTTCTCAAAAATAGCTAAGCCTATGACCAGACTACTTCAGAAAGATGAGAAATACAAATGGACACCAGAATGTGAAACAGCTTTTCACACCCTCAGAACTCTGTTGACTACAGCGCCTGTGCTAGCACAACCAGACATTGAAAAGCCTTTTGATGTATTTTGTGATGCATCAGGAATAGGTTTGGGATGTGTGCTTATGCAAGAAGGGAGAGTAATTGCATATGCCTCTCGGCAATTGAGAAAACATGAAGTCAACTGCCCTACACATGATTTGGAACTGGCAGCCGTTGTCCATGCATTAAAGATATGGAGACATTACTTGTTGGGCAATGTATGTCATATCTATACTGACCACAAAAGCCTCAAGTATATCTTTACCCAGCCAAAACTGAACATGAGACAATGAAGATGGTTAGAATTGATTAAGGACTATAATTTGGAAGTGCATTACCATCTGGGTAAAGCTAATGTAGTAGCCGATGCACTTAGTCGAAAGTCCCATTGCAACACTGTGGAAGCAATATTGGAAGATGGATTCAACTTGCTACATCCTGCTGTACTACACAATATCACAATCAGTTGTTTGCTTGAGGGCAAAATCATAGAGCTACAGCAGACAGATGTAGGAATAAGTCACATCAAGAGAAAAATGCAAGAGCAAGAAACCAAACATTTTAGATTGGACGAAAGAGGTGTATTATGGTTTGAGGACCGACTAGTGGTGCCAAAAGACCGTGAGCTAAGGAATCAAATTTTATAGGAAGCTCACTCGTCCAAATTGTCTATCCATCCGGGTAGTAGAAAATGTATCAAGATCTAAGAACCCGTTTTTGGTGGACTAAGATGAAAAAAGAGATCACAGCCTATGTTGCTAAGTGTGATAACTGCAGTAGAGTGAAAGCCGTCCATATAAAAACTACTGGATTACTTCAGCCATTACCTATTCAAGGATGGAAATGGGAGGAAATCAGTATGGACTTTATTACAGGCCTTCCAACAATGCCACAAGGTCACGATTCAATCTGGGTCATTGTTGATCGTCTCACCAAGTCAGCACACTTCATACCCGTGAACACGCGGTATATAGTTGGGAAATACGCTGAGATATATGTTTCCTAGATCGTGAGATTGCATGGAGTACCCAGGACCATAATCTCAGATAGAGGAACACAGTTCATAGCTCATTTCTAGGAGCACTTACACCAGGCTTTGGGAACCAAGCTAATCAGAAGTTCAGCTTATCATCCACAAACTTCAGGACAGACAGAGCGAGTAAACCAAATCCTAGAAGATTTACTTAGAGCTTGTGTTATATCTTCAAAAGGGTCATGGGAGAAATGGTTACCTTTAGCTGAATTCTCCTATAACAACAGTTATCAAGCGAGTATCAAAATGGCTCCATTTGAAGCCTTGTATGGTAGAAAGTGTAGAACTCCATTGAATTGGATTGAGCCCGATGAAAGGAGATACTTTGGTATTGATTTTGTCAATGAAGCCGAAGAACAAGTACGTATCATCCAACAACACATGAAGGCAGCTCAATCAAGACAGAAGAGTTATGCCGATAGAAGAAGAAGACCACTAACTTTTGAAGTGGGTGACTATGTATACTTGAGAGTATCACCCATGAAAGGTGTGAGAAGATTTGGGATGAAAAAGAAGCTTTCACCAAGATATGTAGGGCCATACAAAATTTTGGAACCAAAAGGAAATGTTGCATATAAGCTACAACTACCACCAGAGATGAGTGCAATCTTTGATGTGTTCCATGTTTCTTAGCTAAAGAAATGTCTTCGAGTACCGGAAGAAGCTATTGCACCCACCAACGTGCAGCTTCAATCGGATTTGACCTATGAAGAAAAGCCAATTCGAGTATTAGAAGAGATGGAGAGAGTGACAAGGAGTAAGATCATTAAGTTCTATAAGGTGGTGTGGAACAATCATAGTGAACAAGATGCTACGTGGGAAGGAGAAGATTATCTACGAGAAGTTTATCCCGCCTTTTTCCATGAATGGTAGGTCTTGCAAATCTCGGGACGAGATTTTTATAAGGGGGAGGGGCTGTAACACCTCGGGTGTTAGCCTTGCATAACTTGACTTGCATAACATGAGCATGGGCATCAAGCATTCATAAATCATCATTTACAATTGAAACATTTGATCAAAACATATGAAACATTGCTTGTTATCTCATGTTTCTTAGAACATATGCATAAGATCATGTGCAAATGAATGCAAGTGGGTAATGCTAGTCGCTAAAACACCTTAGCTACACTTAGGTTAACAAAAGGAACCTTGTTCATGAAGGCCACCTTTCATGATCAAGCACTTAAGTAATATTTCATGTGTTGACCTGGATAACAATATGAGTGACCACTGCATAAAATGATAGGATGACCTTGAAAGTTTCTTAAACATGCTTAGGATATCATCATGAACAACTTTGGTATTTAAGGCTAGGGCTAGTTTGGTCATTTAGCCATGGTTTGAGTATGTATCATAATTTCAAAGTGACATGTTTGACTAAAGTTGAACTAGGTGTTAGAGACCTTGCATGGAGGAGTTCACTAAAGCAAAGTTGTAGTGTTTGACATAAGGAACAACTTTGATTTTTGGGTCTTTGACTGATTCAGCTCCTAACATGTTTGAAATAGGATCACAAAAATTAGTAAAACACTCATTTCAACACTTAACAAATTTTTCTAAGTCCTAGTTCACTAACAGTCTGACAGCCTGACTTTGGAATGAAATAACTTGAGTTTGGTTGAGTGTTGGAGCATGATCCTTTAATAACAATTGGAGACGGTACTTAGGGCTACAATTTTCGTTTACAAATCATTCACTGAATCACCCTTTGTCGACGGCAAATTCAACTCGAAATCTCGTCATCAGGCTCGGCTTCGCGTTGTCTGACGAACTGAATCGCCTAGCTCGGTGGCCGCCCGGCGTCAGGACAGAGCCGCTGCGTGTCCGCGGCGTTGGCCACGCGTCACCGCCGCTCTGATCCACTGGGCAGCGCCAGGCCTGAGCAGGCCATTATCACCCCGCGTGCGCCCGCTCCATTTCTCACTCACTCTCGCCCGCTCTCTCCCTCTCCAGCGCCCTCCTTTGCTCTCGCCGCGGCACCAGGCAACGCCGCCGAGCATAGCACCGCCTCCGCCATCACCTTATGCACACTACACCGCACCACCGCCATCTCCATCTCGCCATTTGTTGCGCCTCATCCACCACCACCGCCTCGACGTGTTGACTGCTTTAGTTGTGCCTTGGTGAGGGCGTATTTCCGTTTTTCCCCTCTCGTCGGAACCTCGGCCGCCATTGCCGCCTCCACGGAAAGCTCGCCATAGCTCGGCTCGTCGGCGCTTTTCCTTCGGTTTTGAGCGTTAGCGTTTGGTTAGGACGTGTGTTAGCCAGTGCTAGGACGTTACCTTCAGTAGTTGCTCCGCCGGCGTGGAACGCGACAACCCGCGCCACCGTGCTCTCACCTCAGCGCCACCGTACCATGGCCATGCTTCGTCGGAGCTTCACGAGCCGCGTAGGTCGTCTAGATAGGTTCGCTCGGTCACCTAGGTGCTATTGCGTGCCTCTCCTGGCTTCGCCATGGCCGGTGATGACTGGCGCACCACTGAGCACCTCCGCCGTGGTGCCATCACCGGCGACGGGCATGCTCTGCTCACCCTCTACTGCCGTCACCTAAGTTGTTCGAGGCGCTGCTCTGTAGATCACCGTGCGAAGACGTCACCACTGGCGACCTCGCCGTCGGCGAGCTCTGGTCGCGCCAGCAGCGTACAGCGCCACTGCCCTGTTTCGTGTCATTGACGCGTGGGGTCCCCTGACCAGCGGGTCCCACTGGTCAGCGACAGCAGTATTGAAGGATAGCTCATTTGATTCCAGTTTTTGATTTGCTTTGTGAATTTTGTATCTTCAGTTTGGTAGCTCCAAAAATTGTGAAATAAATATGATTGTGTTTCCTAGGAAGTGTAGTATTTAAGAAAAATATGTTCTTGGTTTCAACAGTAGAAAGTTTTGGAGATTTAAATCAAGATCTGAAATGTGCTTTTGAATGCATTTAAATTTGTTTATTTTATATCTAGAGTTCCTGTGCTCCAAAAATTATGAAATTTTTGTGGTAAGCTAGTCTTAGCATATATGAGCTTGGGTAAAAATCTTAGGACCAGTGCATGGGTAGATTTATAGTTATAGATTTTTCTTTTATGGCTAGTCAATCCTTGCATGAATTTTTATAAATTATTTATGAGTCCAAAATTCATGAAATTTGTTGGAGGTAATCCTAGTACCATATGTATGTTAAGAAAAATAGGAAATCTGTTGCTTGACACTTTTCAATAGGGTTTTCCATTTATGCTATTTCAAGCCTTGCTTCCTTATCATTTTTGTATAGGATGTTCTACTTGGTAAAATGACATGAAATTTTTATAGTAGTCCTTTGATAGCATTAGTAAGGTACTGTAAATTTTTGAGAATTTATGAAGTACATCTGATATATGTTTATTATTTAACCTAGATATCTAAATAAAATAAGAAAGGCATTTAAATAAATAGTTTGGACTCCACCATTATATTATATTAAATGTAATTAGTATGCTTAAACTGTTGGTAGATTATATGTTGTCAAATTTTGAATGATTACCTAAAGTAGAAGTATTCTTACTTTATATTGCGTGTTAAATAGTTTCCGGACTGATTCTAGAGTGTGGTGAGTTGCATGTTGAAACTGATGTAGACTGTAAAAATGGTTAATAACAAAGTTGTAGAGAATTTGATAAGCTTTCCAGAAAGTCTAGGATCACTGTTTTTGGATTTGTAGAACTCCAGTTATGAGTGAAACAAGTAGCTACTAGTTGTGGCATAGTCGATGCATTGTAAAAGTAGTTAAGTAATAATCGAGAAGAGATATGCACCTACTCAAACAACGTGATGCACTTGTTAACATATATGCATTCGTAATACTTATACCATACTCATGCATCTAGGATCAGAGGAAGAGATCACGTTGCTGGAATTCGAAGAAGCAGAGGAAGGGAACCCGCAGGAGGATCCGCAAGCCACAGCTCCCGAAGGCATGGAGCAGAACCCTGAAGAGCTTCTGGAGTGTCCTGACCACCGCCCTACTTCCTTTCTGCGAGGCAAGCCCCGGAGCATTATAAGTCTCCCAGTATTTTACAAATGTTTACTTACATATTTATGATTGATGCATTAGGTTATAAGAGTTGAATGAAACCACTTGATGCATGTACATTCCTTGTCCAGATATTACACCTTTAACCGGTATAGGTCTAGGATCGAATATATATGCTTAGCCATGCTTAGACCGGTAGAAGTCGGGTGATGTCCTGTCACCTGCGAGATATAGGTGGATACCGGAGCACGGTTGGCTATATCTGTTATCGTGGAACAGAACCATGGGGTAAAAGTAAATTGAGACCGGACGGGAAGTCGATAGAGAAGCGACAAGACATGGAGGTCTTGGGTGTGGATTTATCCCCGTCTGTGTCGATTAAGGACCGTACCGTTGTTGGCGCTTCTGACAAGATTGAACGCATGCCTCTCACTTAGCTGGCCGGATAACTCGTTCTGACCGCAAAGCCGAGTAATTCAACTCAGGCCGGGAACCATTCTGTTGTGCGCTCCTTCCGGGGAACGATCAGACTGAGCCCAAGGGCAGGCTTGGCCTAAGCATCCTGGCATATGGTGTTCCAGATTGTGCGGCGCGGTACGGACCCATGAAATGTGTACCTGAGTTGTACCAAAGGTGACCTAAGACTATCGTTGCTGGTAGATCTGGGTTTGTGTTAGGAATAAATTCCTAGCTGGTTGAAATCGATTCGAATCGCCATCTCTCCCGGATAGTGAGAAACTTGGCTAGTCCCAACATCGTAGTAACTATATTATGAAACATGATGGTTCAGATGAATATGGAATTACAATACCTGCTATGGTTACTATTGTATGCTTCTAAATGATATACCACATGTTTGGCACAGGATAGTTGCTAATCTAGAAATGGATAGTTATAATTAACTTGATAAAGGAATCATAATTGTACAACGGGTAAATTGCCTTTTACGCAAAATGTTGTCAAGTTACGTCCACTTATACAGCCTTGCATAATCCTTGGAGTCATTTTATTTCTGGTTCATGACGGGTAAGTCTAGCTGAGTACCTTCTCGTACTTAGGGTTTATTTTTCCCATTGTTGCAGATGGCACTGTGTATCATGGTTATTGCAAGAGTTGCTTTCCACTGTGGATGAGGAGTAAGCCTTGGGCAGGCTTCTTTAGTAATTCCTATCTTTGCTTTTGCGGACCGTGATCTGGTTTGGCACTGTATCAAACTATGTTGGAAACTTTATCTTCGAACTTATTTGCTTCCGCTCTATTTATCAAACTGGGTTTGTAATAACTTTTATTCGTACTCTGATGATGAAAAGTATCTATGAACTTTATGTAATATGTGGCATGTATGTTGAATCCTGTACGATCTTGGTTGTTGTAAATCATTTATCGAGACCCGTCGTGGTACTTGACGGACTACCGGGTTTATATGGGTTCAAGTATGATAGTGCGACCGCTTGTGGATTGCCATTGTACTTGTATTCTTATAAATTGGTCGGTTCTGCGATAGTTTGTACCCCTTACTACAAACCGTTCATGGTGCTAATAACATGAGCAGCAACAAACTGGACGTAGGGACTTTTGGCCTGAACCAGTATAAATCTTATGTCCTTTAGCACACCATCCGAGCCTAACGCGTATTACTATAAATTTACTTGCCGGTGCTTGTATGAAACACCGACAGTTGTTATTATGCTAATTTCTCAAGCATAGTTCTCAGATGGTGTTCGTGTTCTTTAGTAGTGGGTGAATAAACAAGGATGTCATCAATGAATACTACCATGAACTTATCCAGTTCATTCATGAAAACCTTATTCATCATATTCATGAAGTATGCAGGAGCATTCATGAGCCCAAAGGACACCACGATGAACTCAAACTACCCATACCTAGTAACAAAAGCTATCTTCGGGATGTCACTCTCTCGAATCTTCATCTGATGATAGCTAGATCTGAGATCAATCTTGGAGAAATACTTGGCACCTCAAAGCTGATCAAGTAGATGATCAATCCTCGGCAGGGGGTACTTGTTCTTGATGGTGACTGCGTTCAAGTTCTGGTAATCAATGCACATTCTCATTGAGCCATCCTTCTTCTTAACAAACAAAATAGGGGATCCCTAGGGTGAAGCACTAGGTCTAATATATCCCTTTGAGATGAGCTCATCAAGCTATTTCTTGAGCTCGACCAGTTCATCAACTGACATGCGATAGGGTCTCTTGGTAATGGGTCCTGTTCTTGGCAAAAGATCAATGATGAACTCTACATCACGGTCTGGTGGCATACCCGGTAATTCTTCAAGGAATACATCAGGATAGTCTCTGACCACAGGCACATCATGAACTATCTTCTCCTCTTTCTGTGATTCTAAACTAGCTTTAAGGGCACACAGGATAGAGGTGGACTTTCCGGACTGGGGTTCACATCTAATGACTTGGCCTGATGGGTGGGTCACTTGGACATATCTAGGTGAACATGATATGATACCTCGGTGAATGGTTAATCAATCCATACCTAAGATGACATCTAGGTTTGTGGAAGGTAACAGGGTTAGGTTGGGTTTAAAGGTAAGACCCTCAATGGCAAGACTCACTCCCTTACAGGTGTGGGTGCACTTTAGGTCTCCTAAAGGTGAGCTAGTGATGATAGGCTTTCCACATGGGGTTATAGGTAGGTCATGCTCTTGTGCAAACTTGGATGATATGTAAGAACAAGTTGCTCCAGAGTCAAATAGAACTAATGCAGTATTGCCGTTAACTAAAAACATACCGTACACAATGTTAGGGGTAGCCTATGCTTCCTCGGTGTCCACATGGTTGAGACGTCCATGAGTAGCAGATCCCTTGAACTAAGACTTCTGAGCAGTTGAGTTTTATGGGCACTCAGCGGCTTTGTGACCTAGCTGGCCACAAGCAAAGCAGGTGAAAGGCGCACCACCTGTAGGGGTTGGTGCGGGTGCCTTCTAGTTTCCTGTGCTTGGTGTGGAGCGGTTCTGTGCTGGGCGTTCATTCACTGAGCGGGAATAGTTGAAACGGTCCTGAGTGTTGCGGTCCTGAGCATAACGGTCCCGGGTGTAACGATCCTGAGCAGGGCGGGAGTATTTGGCGATGTAGCCGCCACTACCCCTACTCGATCCAGGGTTGTCATCCCTATTGTGGCGAGTGCGTTCCCTAGATGGTGCATCTCTGTGGAACCTCTTGCAATCACAGCCACAGAAGGACTCCTGAGGCTTATGTTTCCTCTCCCTGTACTCCTCTCTAGCTTCAGCATGATCTTTCTAGATCTGGATGCAGCAATCCACCAGAGCACACAACATGTTGCTCTCAATACCACCAAACTTTAGCTTGATGTGCGGGTTAAGTCCCTTGCGGTAATAATACAGCTTCTCCTTCTCATAGTTCACAACATAGGAAGGTGCATAGCACAGAAGGTTGGTGAAACGAGTAGTGTACTCAGTCACCCTGTCCTTTCCCATCTTGATGTTGCGGAACTCCTCAGCTTTGGCCTTCATGATACCCTTGGGAATGTGATACTTAGTGAATGCTTTGGTGAACTAATCCCATGAGATGTTGGTAGGGTCCTCATGGGAATCACTAAAACTATCCCACCAAGCGTGTGCTGCACCTGTGAGCTGGTGTGCGGCTACTCCAACACACTCTTCGTTAGTGAAAGTACTGAGGTCAAGCTTCTTCTCCATCTCCTTGAGCCAGTCATCGGCTACAAGCGGGTCAGGGTCGGTGCCATCATAGGTAGGTGGCCATAGCTTCAGGAATCCTTCTAGCTTCCTTTGGAAGTCATTCTGCTAACCTCCCTGGTGATGGTTTGCTCTGTTAACAAGAGCTGCAAGAAGTTGAGTCTGTTGTGCCATCACTTCTACCAGGTTTGGTGGTGGTGGAGGAGGAAAGTTCTCCTCAGGCGGTGGGGTATTCTCCAGGTTGAAGGGTATCCCTCCACGTCCATGGCCATGGCCATGACCATGGTTGTTGCCACCACACCCCCTATTTGGTTCGACTAGTTCGAGGGTGGGCGCACGTCCATAGTTCATTAGGCGATTAGATCGGCGGTTCAGCATCTGTAACACGGATCATAGAGAATTTAGTGTTTGTGCCATAAGTGCTTATAATTCGATATGATTACATGATTTTGATGATTTAAAGAAAAACATTTATACTCTCCAACACTCATTACAAAGAAGCAATAAGATTCATAAGATGCAATAAGATCCAAAACATTCATTACATGGGTTTTATTACATAGCATCATCTCTAGTAGTTACACTTGAAGATGTGCGAGAATCATACTACGCATAATGTCTCATAACACATCTCATAAGGGCTACATCATGGGGTATAACTTACGGAAGCTACTGACATGAATCATGACCATGCAGGGTCATTCTACTCTAACTCGTACACCACAGCTGGGATACGACTGTTCTCAATCTCGATCTCCTCATCAGACTTGTGAAGTTCAGACACATACTTCAAGGCCTCGGCGAGCTCCTTAGTAGGCCTGGCACTAGATAGGGTAGGGTAGGCATCTAGGTTGAGGCAAGTCAGGGCTAACTCAAACTCCTCTATCCTAGGCTTCATCTTGCTGTGAATCTCCTTGGGTAGCTGATCCCACATTCCCTTCATCTCCCTGAGGCGCTTCCTATCAGACTTCTGCCAAGCCTGCCATGTCCTCTCACACTTGTCCTATAGGTACTCGGTCTGCCTGAGTGCCTCGATCAGGTGACCCTAGTTGCAAATGACCTTCTTCCTGAACTCCTCTAGCTCTTGAGTCATGGTCTTGTTCCGAGATTGGATTTTTAGCATATCAATCCCCTTGGATCTCTCTCTGTCTCCTCTACAGTTGAACTCAGCCTTCTTGTCATCCAACTCTCTCTACAACTCCAAGACCTTGCTATCGAGGTAGCAGTTCCTGTTGCCTAGGTCAGTAGCAGTTCCTGTTGCCTAGGTCTGCGACCTTGGTTCTATGGACTTCTTCATGATGATTGAGCTCGTCCTGTAGCTTGGCAACTGTCTCAAGTAGACTAGCTCGCTCCTTTTCTCCCTACGTGTCTTGCTCCTAGTACTCCCATAGAAGGGCCTAGTCTTGATGTCTCCTCTGCTCCAGCTGGGTCACGTACCTGTCCTGCTCTAGTAGGTGAATAGCTGACACATGAAGGCATCTGTCCTCCTTAGCAAAGATAACTCTGCTGGCTACGAAGCTCTGCTCACTAGGGGTAAGGCTAAGGTCGAGGGCCTGGGGAAGTAGATGGAACTCTATCATCTTTAGGTGCTCGTAGTGGTCCCTCATCACTCTGCAAAGTGCCTTGTGTGAGATAGCTCGCAGTCCCTCCTCGACTATGTCCTCTATAGTCAACTCGGTGAAAGCTAGGATAGAAGGTAAGGTAGTGCTAGCTAGGAACTCGATTGAGGTGACAACCGGTCCTTCGATTCCTCCTTTCTGAGCTGGCTTCCCAGTGCAGGTGACCTTGACAAGCTCGTCGGGGACTCCTAACGTGATAAGAACTCAATAGAGAGTCTGTGCAAAACCCCTGAGCTCACGTAGGTCGAAGGTGAGCTTGGCACGGTCCAGAGGTAGCGGTCCTAGATGCGGCCAGTCGACATTCGTTGCCATCTTCATGTTTCAAGGAATAGGTGTTAGCATGTCAATAATAGATAAGCCTTGCATAAAAGTAAATGCAGGGTCGGTATATAACCGAAAGAAGGGTTGTTCATGTCCTATTCTATCGTCCTTTTCTAAGGGTTTTGTCCTATGGTCAAGTATGGCTCTAATACCAACTGAAATGACCTGATTTCCGTGATGGAAAAATCCACAGAGTCAAAGTGTAATAAGACCGTTGTAGATCATATTACCCGAATTTCTAGTCGAATACCACATCCATACAATGATAATATCAGAGTACAAATAGTGCATAATTACATAATTTATTACATCACCGCATTGGCAGAATCAAAAGTAGCATTCATTCAGAATAGCTTGAAGATAAGATCGCCAAACTCAAGCATAGGCACGAACCCTCAATTGTCAAACTCCTCAGAGCTATACTCCTCAGCAGAACCTATGTGCCAAAATTTATCAGTACGATTTGTACTGGCCACTCCCACCCTATGAGCATTGCTTTGTGGAGATTGGATGCAAGTTGGATAAATTCAAAAGGAACCTATATGGCTGGGGTTTCCTATGTTTTAGCATATCAAGTATATAATAATAGTTGGTCAAGTTTTAACACCATTCCCACACACATTCCACCCCATTCCCTTTCCAGAGCCAGGTTTTGATCTAGGGATCGAAATACCACCATCCACACCATCACCATACCATCACTCAGTCGATAGGCCAACTCCCTCTCGGCACTGTCTCAAGGCCTGTAGCCCCTGGCTACGACCGACACTCTCTCACGGGGGAAGAAGAGAAAGACTCATCTCACTATCTAGTTTAAGCGAAACCCAGGAAAGGTCCATAGCTGACAAGTCGGCACATGTATCGATCGATCAACCATACACTCTGTAGAGGTTTTACATAACCACAAGATCTGCCTTCCTTGCTGACCGTTATCAACTGGCCTGATTCCGGCCGCTTGCTAGCCTAGGATAATGCCACTCTACCATTCAGCCCTGGTACACCCCAAGCCTAGTCTAGGGTGGCTAAAACTGTGAGTCATGAGCTGGGTCCACAAGGTCTCCATGAAGTCTCGGAAGGGTGTGGGGGAATCCTCCACGCCCCATACCTCCTTACACTGTCCGCTATCAACCTAGCAGTAGTGCCAATATCGTACCAAGTAGTTCGGCCATCCCACACCATATAGGGCGAGTGGTACGTAAGGCTTCCCAGTGAATCTGAGTACTAGTAAGTCCTTAGGGATGACCAAGCCAAAATGTCTCCATTAGGGTTTCCATTTATCGTGCCACCACGGCACCTCCATCCTGGGCTCCTCCCATCACAGGTTCACACCCAGGACCACCTCGTATACCATTTACCCACCACAGGTATCCATTCTAGGGGCGCCTAGGTAGCACCCCATGGCAAGACTTGCCCCAGGCTCATTGTATACTCCAACTTGGTCGACACAACCCTCACCCTCCACACACCCAAGTCACACACACAGCACTCTCCCCACATTCTAGATAACACTAGTTTCCACCACGCATTAATGTAGTACAAGCGTAGTAGAAGTGTAAGCAATGAAATATAGCGGTAAGCATGTGTCTAGCCTAATAGCATGGTATGTAGAGGTAAGGTTGCATCAAGGTAAAGGCCATCAAGTAAGCATACTACAATGCAAGTCCTATCATAGTATGACTATAACAGTAAGTAAAGCAATAGCAGTTCTATATTAGCCATGCGTAATAGGTGCTACGAGATTGGGTGGGATGTGGCACCTTTAGTGTAGTCGTCTCCATTCTCCTCATGGTACTCACGATCCTCGTCCATCTGGTTCTCCTCCGAGTCTGCATCGATCACATTATAGTCGCGTTAGCGACATCTATAGGATAGCACAAAGAAGCAATGAAAATTCAAAGGGGCCAAATGCACTCAAACATGAGTTCATTGCGTAGAGCTTGATTTTAGATGAATTTTGGTCCTAGTCTTGTATTTTTCTGAGTTCATATGAATTAGTTGTGAATTTCTAAAGTTTAAATCATCTATGAAAATGGAAAAAAGACTGAATTAATCCTGGGCTGACATGTGTAACGCTATGACTGGTCCACATGGCATGCTGACGTCAACAGCATGATGTCATCGGCTCGATTCTAAGCTGACACGTGGGGTCATCTTGATGTCAGCATGACATCATCAACATCATCGTTCCAACAGGTGGGACCAGGGGCTCTTGGGTAAATGACATGTGGGTCTGGTCAAAGTCAATGTTAAGTCAACGGGTGAGTCACAAGTCAATGATTTAGGGTCACTGACGTGTGGGGCAAGTGTTGCTGACGTCAGCGTGGCATCAGCACGACGTCACCTTGGCTGTGTTGATACTGACAGGTGGGACCCACATGACGTCGACATGACGTCAGCATGATGTCACTTACCGACATGTGGGTCCCAAGTCTTTGTGACACTGACATGTGGGGCCAGGTCAACTATCAATGTTGATTGGTCAACGGTCAACTTGGACTGGGTCTCAAACGGGCTCTGGTGGGCTCAGGTTAGGCCGGTATGGGCTGGGCCGACTTGGACATGTGGCATGTTGTGGCGCTGCCATGTCATTGCCATGGGTTCCCACTAGGCTTTGTCTACCGTGCGGCCCACACTGTGTGGTCCACGGTGAACTCAGGTTCACGGTCCATGGACCGTTGGTAGGTCTATGGTGGACCAAGTCCACCGTCTTTCCCTTTCGGCTCGGCTCACGTGCACCGAGTGCAGGCGCGTGCGGCCAGCGAGAGGAGGCCCTTTGCTTCCATCCCGGCCTGCTCCGGCTGGTGGTGGGCTCACCGACGTGATTCCACAGCGGCATTAGCATCTAATTAGGGTGGGGGAAAGATTCCCCAGGCCATGGCGAACACGATGGTGGTGTCTAGGTGGCGGCCGGGGCTCTCCAGGGCATTGGCCACGGCGGTCGGCGGCTAGGCGGTGGTCGCCGGCGGTGAGGTCACACATGTAGGCTCCCTGGTGGCTCAGCGGGGTGGATAAGGGCTTTTACGGATCCGTGGGGATGCGGCGAGGGCGTCCAGGGGCTCAAGGCAAGGCTTTGGGTTCCCATGTGGCTGGTAGGGGCTCCCCTGCGGCCATGGTGGCATGGTGGCGACGACGAGGCATGCAGGAGCACTATGGGGCTCTGGTGGGGCGGTCACGGCATGGTTGCAGATGTGCACGTGAGTGCATGTGTACCCAGAGGCCGGAGACGGCCCTAACCTATGCGCTCCCAGTGTGCAGCGCCATGGCCGACACAGTGAGGTCCGGCAATGAGCAGGGGAAGGCCGGTGCTCACCTTTGGTGTCGTGGAAGATAGGATGGTGACGCTGTGGTGGGTTGTGGCCATGTAGCTCCGAAAACAGCGTAGTGCAGTGCAGTGCAGTGCAGCGTCGACATGCTTGATCGGGGCGACATCCTCTGCTCCAGCGACACCGGCGACATCGCGTGGCTTTGGTGCTCCCCCTTCTTCCTCCTCTTCTCTCTTGGCTCAGGTGCATAGTGGATGGCCACACAGTGGTGGTGGGGCGATGAGAGAGCTCAGGGCTCCCAGGGCTAGGGCTTTTATAGCCAAGCTCCATGGCACCCATGGTGGATGGCGATCGAGCGGTGGAGGCGCATGGATCGCATCCAACAGCCCACGCATGGTTGCGTAGGCACGGTGCAAGGGGAACAAGGCCATGCCCTGAGCGTGACCCCCTAGCTCGCTCCTGCCAGCGTTGTCGGCCTCTGGTCGTGCGGGTAGTTGAGGCATGGGCGGAGAAGATGAAAAGGAAGGCTGACGGGTGGGGTCCAGTGGTAGCGGCAGCAAGCAAGGCAGATGGGCGCACGGGCATGAGCGGCGTGCTGGGCCAGATCATGGGCCACGTGCGTGTGTGCTGGGTGGAAGGTGGGCGTGGTTGGGCTTGCTGGGCTATGAAGCTGAGTAGGCCTGGCTGCTGTGAGGCTTCCTTCTTCCTTTTCTTTTTCTATTTTGTTTTTCTTCTTCTTTGTTTTGAATTTAAATTTGGTTTGAAATTTGAATTCCAAATTGGTGTACCTTTTAGATATGATGCCCATATCATTTATATATATATATATTAGGAATTTATTTAGCTATTTTGTATAACAAAAATAGGTGTAGTTTTGTTATACACAAATGGAAATAGTTTTCTTTTTAAACATTTATTCTTTGGTTTGAGTAATAATTACTTTATGGTGTGTTTCTTTAAAGGAGTTTTTAGGCATTACATAAAATAGATGAAAATCCAAATCACCATTTTAGTTAGCATTGTATGCTATGTTTCTTTTGTCAGCATTTAAATAATCATGATTTAACATATGGCATGCCATGCTTATGTGTTGACTTGGGTTGGGGTTAGACCTAATGCATCTCTTTGGTTGGGTTTCTATACATGACACTTATCAACACATGGGAATTTCTGAGAAAAATTTTGTAGTTGGTATTTTTGGTGTATGGATTTTTGGGTTGTTACAGTATACATTGCACGATGGCTTGTGTAGTGCATTCTAGATGGCTTCCTAATTATGTGGTTCCTGTATAAGCCATAGGCGCATGACTACAGGAGCATGCAGCTTCTATATGAGCTCCACGTTGTTAGCCAAATAGGCACAGGAGCATGTATGCTTATGCAGCCCACTAGCCAAGGATTTAGGAGAGATGATTTACCAAAAATTGACGCTAGGGTTCATGAGGAGTGTGTCGGTGTTCGTGGCGTTGATGCAACAGCTGGTATGACCCGGTGATCACCCTGGGGCATGGGCAGGTGAGCGAGCTAGGACGGTGCAAGACGGGGAGCATCAAGGCTTGGTCACGTCGATCTGGGACACGGTCAAAGGGGAAACATGGGTGGGGTCCATGTCCAAAGGGTGTCAAATTAGGTCAAGTGATATTTGGTCCAAGGATTAAGAGGTGTTTCAACATTGAGGGGAATTTAGAATAATCCTGAGAGGGATAAAAGGGGAGTTGCTATGGGTTGTGCTCTCCAACAAGACGAGACTCAAACACGAGGCAACAAAAGAGCACCAACACACTTTTACAAATAGTTCTATATGAATGCAACGTTTTGTCAGCGGGTTTGACTCGTGTTTGACCTAGTGTCTACATGCTTCACACAATTTACAAGAAAAATTTTGAAAGCTCGTATTTTTGGTTTCCGGAAAATTCTAGGTTGTTACACATCCGATGCGAGTTCTGACTTGATGTCGCTCCTATGTTCCCCAGCCCTCATGTGCCGGGCGACCTCCTTCTTTTTCTCTTCCTTCTGCTGAACCTCCCTGGTTCTCTTCTTCTTCTGGGCGTCCGCCGCCACCTTCTGGGCGGCCTGCCGATCGCTACCCTCTAGTCCCTTAGGAAGGTATGGCCAGGACTTGTACCTTTCAAGCCCCTATAGAATGGATGGCCTAGGATCAAAAAACAAGAAAAGCAGAGGAAGAAACACGAACAAAATAAGGGACCATACCAGGTTGGACACGATCGAGGCATTAAACGGTATGGGTTTCCCTACAACCATATCCTTAGTCCTTAGCTACAGCACCCAGCAAAGGCGACTCCAGACCTCATCCTCTGGCAGGTCCTCCGATGACGCATGGTTTGGATCCGACCAGCCATCGTACATCCACATCAGCCGCATCCTCTCCGCAAATGGCACAACCCGATGGCGGAAGAGGGTGTGGAACATCCGTACCCCATCAAGGCCGAGCATTATGAGATTCCACAACTCCTCCTCGATTACCTCCACCTTGTGTCTCTCCGTGCGGGCACAACCCCACGACCAACTTTTCTGCTTCATCGGCCTCCCATCGGTGAACGCTGGAAATGGCGCCTCCACCGGATTCCGAATGTAAAACCACTCCCCATGCCATCCCCAGTTGGAGTCACATGGGGTGTACGCGGGATACACACCTCCCACACTCAACTTCTTCTATAAGGTGAACCCTCCCACCGGTGCGATCTCAGACAAATTCCTCGCCATCATAGCTCTCCTAGAGAAGAAAAGCTAGAAGAGATCCGCGTGTGGCTCCATCCCAAGGAAAGCCTCGTAGACAGTGATGAAACTAGCAATGTGCAGCACCCCCATCGGATTGAGGTGCTGCAGCTCCAGACCCCACTCATTAAGGAGCAGCACAGGAACCAGTGCGTGGGGTATCCTAATCCATGCTCATGAAAGGTAAGGAAAGAAACCACCTCACCGGGATGAGGTTGCGGGAACTCCTCCCTTCCGGGGACCCTCTAGTGCGCCACCTCCTACGGTGGTAGAAACCCCTTCATGATGAAAGCCTCCAGCACCAATGTCCTCATGGTGGACGACCTCTAGTCTGACATTTCTGTGAGTTCCTCTCTCTTCCCTTGCTCTCTCCCCTTTCTTTCCTTGAAGCCTTCGCAGCTCTCAGTAACGCTCATGGCAAAAAGGAAGAGAGAAGGCAGCGATAGATGAAGAACAGGCAAAAGAATAGAACAAAAACCCCCTCTCTTCTCCTACTTAAGGAAAAGGGAACAGTGGTTAGGGAAGGATGCACCGATCGAGGAAGCCAGAACGACGGAGCGAGAATTTCTCTCTTTTCCATTTAATGCAGATAAGACATGCCCTAACTAATGAGACATGCTCTGCTCGATGGAATGGCTCCTGATCAAAAGGGACGTGGCCTGGCCATGGCCCACCACTACCGCATGATCAACCACTACCACATGACAGGCACAGGAACCAAAGCGCCATCGCATGCAGGCAGCTCCCCACTTCCCTAGGCTAGACCTAGAATAACCCAAATTATAGGTAAGGATAGACACCGAATGACAGGTAAGGAAGTGAAGGGGTGCCCCATGTTGGCCAAGCCGACTCCATCACGAATGATGAGCATGGGTCCCAATCGGACATTTCTGACTGAAGCTCTCCGAACCCTGTCACTTAGGTTGTCAAGGTTCTGGTCGGACATTTTCGACCGAAGCTTTCCAAAACCCCATCACTCAGGCCATCAAGGTGAGCATGTGTTCATTAATACAAAAATTGTTCACACAAGGACTCACCCACGATTGACAAGCGCAGGTCCCGGTCGAACTTTTCTGACTGAAGCTCTCCAAACCTCGTCACTTAAGCCATCAAGGTGAGCAATACTGAACCCCTCTATTTCCTTATAAATCATTTCATACATCCATACATGCATCTCATTCCATACGCCCATGCCTCCCGGATGATTCGGGCCCTGAACCACCCGAGGGCTCGAGAACTAAGCATCGCACGTGCAGCAAAATGCACCAGAACACTCCGTGTTGCATCATGAAGCGACGGTTGCCTCATTCGACATGAGCAAACAATAGAGCCAGGGGAGAAAACCATAGATGAGCACTGTGCGGCCTTTGCCTAGTCTGGCAAATCGGGTCATCTCAACCTTCTCGTTTGATCCTAAACCTCTCGCTAGGACCACAGAATCTCCATCGAGGCGAGGTCATTCGGCCACCTGGGTTGGTCTCCAGAATGACCTAGGCATCTGCCGGGTTGTAGGTAAAGGAGTAATGGAATGTCACAAGAGGGCTATGTCGACCCCATCACGAACGATGGACTCGGATTCTGCTCGATCACACCTGTTAGCAAACTCACCGAGCTAGTCTTCGAGCCCGAGCGATCAGGATAAGCGACAAAACTCAACCCCTCTAGTTGTGAGGAACCGGATGGGGTAATGCACACAAACTCACATCGACCCCCATGAAGGCCCGATAGGGCTCAGGTGCACAAGCCAAAAACCCTAGGACCGTGACTCCGAACTCACATCAATAGGATCTACGATATCTGGCTATGGCTTGGGACCGCGACTCCAAACTCGCGTAATGGCTTCATTTCTGACCGTGCTCCAAAAATCTAGGGACCGCGACCCCAAACTCGCGTCGACAGGATCTATGATATCTGACTATGGCTTGGGACCATGACTTCGAACTCATGTAACGGCTTCATTTCTGACTGCGCTCCAAAAATCCAGGGACCGTGACCCCAAACTCACGTCGATAGGATCTATGATATCTGGCTATGGCTTGGGACCACGACTCTGAACTCGTGTAATGGCTTCATTTCTGACTACGCGCGAAAAATCCAGGGACTGTGACCCCAAAGTCACATCGATAGGATCTATGATATCCGACTACGGCTTAGGACTGTGACTCTAAACTCGCGTAATGGCTTCATTTCTGACTGCGCTCCAAAAATCCAGGGACCACGACTCTGAACTCATGTGAAAACTAACTAAACTAACTACCTTGGCTGCCCAGGCTACACCAAGACCTACGGGCTCGATCTCATTTGTCCCCTGAACTAACCATTTCAAAACCACGGCGCACACCGACGCCAGGGTCTGTCCAAACTAACTCCCTCACCCGATCCCATAGTGCACATCAACACCAAGATCAGTGAGCTCTCTCGCATCCAAACTAACTTCCTCGCTCGATCCATGGTGCGCATCCGATATCAGTAAGTTCTGTTTCAAACCAATCTTCGCGCCTAAAAATGCCTCGGCTACACAATGACACCTTGGTTGACAAAATTCCATCTCAGACTAAAAACATGCACACACGCCCGCTAAAACAACACCCCCCAAAATGACTCTGCCCAAACCACCTAGGGGCTCAGGGGCTACACCTGCGGGTGCGCTCGCATGCACCCATCGACAAGACAAAAATCCCCCAGACAATTCTACCCAAATCACCCAAGGGCTCGGGGGCTACTATTGGGTTCATAAACCCAGGGTCCCTCAGGGACCTAAAAACAATAGGGCAAAGGAATGATCTAGCAACCAACTAGAAGGCCAGGCCCAAGAAGAGCAACGCCTGCTCGTTAGCTACTTTGGCCCACCTCTCTGATCGAAGCACTCAATTTGGGCTTCAGCCACTTATGGATGGCCTCTCTGATCGGAAGGCCTTCCCTAAGCCCTACTTCTGACTCTAACCCTATGTCCCTTCGATCAGGGCTCATAGGAACCCTGCTCAACACTCTTCTCTGATCGGTGCACTTAGAGCCGACTGGAGCCATCTGACCGGGGACGCTCGCTCGGTAGGAACCAAAAGACGTGCGAAGAAAGGCAAGGGAAGGCTCACAAGTCAAAACCACTATACCAGGGACCATACCCTACATAGAACAGTACTCTATAGCCACTAGACACAAATAGTATTGTAGGTGTCGACATCTCCCTCTATAGTATTGTAGGGGCCGCTAAAACTCCCATACGGTAAGACCCCCGCATGTCTCTGGACATCGATAGCGGTATGGGCACCAGGATTTACCGTACCGGGTGAACATAGCGAGACTCCTCACATGCCTCTAGCCATCAAATAGTATTTGTAGGTATAGACATCCACCATCCCTAAAAAAGGTAGCACAACCTCCCGTGTGCATCTGACATTCTACGGCAATAACAATAGTGTTGTAGGTGCCTACCACTATCTTGTACCCACCGGTGTGGGCAACAAGGCTTGGTAGACATAGGCAACAAGGCTCGACAGCATACATACCCTCACCCTCTCACTTGTAAAGCCATCTCCTTCATCTATAAAAGGGGGTGTGCTTCCTCCAACAAGGGGAATCATCCAAGCTCAGTTCCTTAGACCGATTCCAGTAGGCCAAAGTTCCTTAGATTGATAGCTCACAACCACAGAACCACTAGGTTTAGACCTCAAGCATTCGCTTGAACACTTAGCTCATAGCAAAGTTCCTGTCACTCTCGGCCCTTCTGGTCGGAGTCGACTGAACCTCTTGTACACCCCATCTTTCTCCCTCTCGTTTGTAACCCCACTACAAACTTCGAGCACCTAGGCCCAAGAATAAAGTCACCGACCGACCCCAACTGGACATAGGGCACGTTGCTCGAACCAGTATAAATCCTATGTCATTGAGTGCTAGGCCACCTCCGATCACAACGTATAGCAAAACTACAAATACTCACTAGTTGGTCACTTTGTGCACCGATAGGGTGGTTTTCTTGCCCTTCACCCTTTCCAAAGCCTCATCCTTTTGCTCCACCAAAATAGGGTGATCATCATATTCAACTCCCATCAAGTCAAACACTCGGTTAATGCTTCTTCGAGAGCCCAAGCTAGTAAATTTGGCCTCCTCCTTATCCAAGTATGGGCCATAAATCCCAATAGCCACCCCTTTGACAAATTCAATGAAAACCTTGTCCTTGGGAAATTGTTTGGGTCATTCTATATCAAGTGTTGAGCCACAATAATCATCGCATTTAACCACATCTCAAAAGTTGATATAGGTTTGTAGCAGTCATGACCCCAAAGCCGCCCACTCCTTGATCAAATCCTGGCTTATCTAAAATCGAGATGTCAGCACAAAGGCATACCCGCTACAAGCTTCCTCTTCTGTCATTTTTGAAAAGGTTGGTAGTTGGTTGCCTTTCCATTCGGCAAGAGTAGAAATGAGTGAAGAGGCTCGCTCCCACCCATTCGCCTTGGCCTCTTGTACATCGCCATTAGGGCAAACACGATGATAAAACCAATGCATGGTCCACTAGGGCCATTTGTTCTGATAAGTTGGCATAATGGTAATAGTGCCACGTGTTTTCTTCGGGACAAAGTTGAAGGCACCAAAGTCAAGTGGCAGCTTTTTCCCAACAATGGGGTCCCAAACCTCGCCCCTTTGATGCTATGTTTCATAGAACCATATAAAAGTGTTGGCATTTAGCACGTGGCCCAACATCTTCATGGCCATAGCAAAAACACTCGGCCAGGTGAAAGTGTTAGGGGTCAACTGATGTAGCTAGATCTCCAATCGTCGTAGCACTTTGCTGACAAAACCCACCAATGGGAAATCCAAACCTATGACAAAGTAGTCACGAAACACCATAGCCTCATAGGGTCTCGGCTGTGGTACCACCTCTTCACCGGGAGGGTGAAATGAACTGGCAGTCTGGGGCCTCAAGTAGTCTTTGTTGACATACTCCTGAATCAGCTAGTGGGTAACATTGCATCAGCCAAGATATAAAGAATAGTCAGTAGGTAGCACCATCAGGGGGTCCCTTTAGAATTAGCTATCGACACACACTCTGATTGTTCAGAGATAGCGGGATGTGATGGCCCTTCCCCTTCATTACCCTTTCAGCCAGTCGATCCAGTACTATCCTCCTTTTTGCAACCACCTTCCCCCATGGATCGAGCTTCAGCATCATGAGCAAGGGAACCTTGGCTATAGGCGCCTTGCATTATCGCCATTTAGTTCCCTCCGACATCCTAGAATTCATCAAAGAATATCTTGCCTAGGGCCTTGGCTTCCGATAGGGTTCACTGGTAGTAGTTTGACTCTTTTATAGTCAGGCCTTGTAGGTGAGTGCACACGACATCGACTAGACTGTGCCCTATCACCTTACAAGCGATGATAGTGACGAAGTCGTGCCTGAGCATCATATAGCTGTCTAGAGCATCAATTTCACCCTAGAGACAAATCATGAATTCTTCCATGGTGCACTCCCTTGAAAACTCGATGTCCGCGTCGGCACCGCACAGACACTCATGGTAGCGTTCCATCACTTCTCGGGAGTGAGAAGTAAATGCATTTTGCTCATTCTCTTATGCCTCCCGCTCCTTGTTGATTTCCTTATTAGCTTTCACAAAGGCCTTGTCGGCTTCATTTCGGTTGGCCCGCTCTTCTTCTAGTTTCTTCTCTAGAGTAGAGACTTTTTCCTCAAGCTCCTTAATGCATCAATCTCTCTCAAGCTTATCATTCTCGAGCTTCTATTGAATAGCTCAGCCCTAGTGATAGAGGCTACTTCTTAGCACCATAGCCTGCAACTCATAAGAAGAAAACATGCAATCTTGTCAGCACAGAGCAAACGCAAGCAAACAAAGTATGGAGAGGGCAAAAACCACTCACATTGGCCAAATGAAAAGAGGCAGCCTTCGCCAGCATGGAGTCTTTGACCTGTAAAAGGTCTTGCTCCATCTCAGGGGCGACCAGAGCCTTTTGACACTATTCGGCAAATTTCATAGCGTCGGAGTCCTTGCCTGGCAGTATCCCAATCTGGTGAAAATTAAAGTTGCAGGCCAAATTCACTTTTGACGCAGCACCTAAGGAATGAGCAATTTGATAAGACTCATCCCTCATGGGGTCTGTCTCGCCCAACAAACTTAACCCTGAATACAAATAGGGCTCACCATAGCCCCCCTCCTTCGCACCTAAAATCAAAGGGCCATGACCCAAAAGCAAACCTTTTGCCAAGCTAGGAGTTAGTCGAGCTGCCTCGTGATAAAAGTAGCTCTTACCTATTTTGAGCCCCTGACTATCAGAGCATTTTGTCAGCTTAGCCTCCTTCTCATGTGCTTCCTAGCTAGTCCCCTTCGCATTCTCATGGTGAGAAGACATTTGCTTGCGTCTCTTTGAGCCATTGTCCCATGGGGCAAGCCTCCTCTATGCAGGCTTAGGGAAGGATGGCATCTCCATCAAAGAGACATCATCATCAATAAAGGTAGAGGATGTCACGGTAGTAGGCCTTTTCGGTGCCATTTGTCTAGACGTCCAAGTGCCCTAAAGAGAAACAGGGACAAAATATAAACATGATTAGGTAAGTAAAGACATCACAAGTACTAGTCAAAAAGAAAACCCATTCAAACAATGAAAGCCTTTGACACAAAAAGGAAACAATGCCTAGACCCCCACATACCCCTTCCATGCCAGCCACACAACTATCGTGGTTTGAGCCACCAAGAGTAAATTTCTAGCTTTTCTTTGAAGGCCTTGCCATCTCGTGGCCTAGTCGCACATCACCAGGCTCTGAAGCCTTGCATTTCTTGACAACATGCCTTGGTCCTTTTGGCTTGGTAGGTTTCTTTTTTTTACGAGGTGTGTTTCTTGCCCTTCGCCCTTTCGGCAGCCTCATCATTTTGCTCTGCCAAAATAGGGCGATCATCATATTCAACTCCCATCAAGTCGAACACTTGGTTAATGCATCTCTAGGATCCCAAACTAGTAATTTTGGCCTCCTCCTCCTTATCCAAGTATGGGCCATAAATCCCAATAGCCTTCCCTTTGACAAATTCGATGAAAACCTTGTCGTTGAGAAATTGTTAGGGTCATTCTATATCAAGTGTCGAGCCACGATAATCATTGCATTAAACCACATCCCAAAAGTTGGTATAGGTTTGTAGCAGTCTTCACCCCAAAGCCACCCACTCCTCGATCAAATCCTAGCTTATATAAAATCGAGATGTCAGCATAAAGGCGTACCTGCTACAAGCTTCCTCTTCTTTCATTTTTGAAAAGGTTGGTAGTTAGATGCCTTTCCATTCGTCAAGAGTAGAAATGAGTCAAGAGGCTCGCTCCCACCCATTTGCCTTGGCCTCTTGCACATCGCCATTAGGGCAAACTTGATGATAAAACCAATACTTGGTCCACTAGGGCCATTTGTTCTAATAAGTTGGCACAATGGTAATAGTGCCACGTGTTTTCTTTGGGACAAAGTTGAAGGCACCAAAATCAAGTGGTAGTTTTTTTCCCAACAATGGGGTCCCAAACCTTGCCCCTTCGATGCTATGTTTCATAGAACCATATAAAAGTGTTGGCATTCAGCACGTGGCCCAACATCATCATGGCCATAGCAAAATCACTCAGCCGGGTGAAAGCGTTGGGGGTCAATTGATGTAGCTGGATCTACAATTGTCACAGCACTTCGCTGACAAAACCCACCAAAGGAAAATCCAAACATGTGATGAAGTAGTCACAAAACACCATAGCTTCATAGGGTCTCGGCCATGGTACCATCTCATCACTGAGAGGGCAAAATGAACTGGCAGTCCGAGGCCTCAAGTAGTCTTTGTTGACATACTCCTGAATAAGCTAGTGGGTAACCTTGGACTGACCAAGATATAAAGAATAGTTAGTAGGTAGCGCCATCAGGGGTCCCCTTAGAATCAGCTATTGACACACGCTTCGATTGATCAGAGATAGCGGGATGTGATGGCTCTTCCCCTTCGTTACCCTTTTAGCCAGTCGATCCGGTACTATCCTCCTTTTTGCAACCACCCTCCCCCATAGATCAGGCCTCAACATCATGAGCGAGGGAACCTTGGCCTATTCGCTCAACCCTAGAGTTAGAAGAAGAACTATTGCTTCCGCTCGATGACTCAGACAGCGAAGTTACAGACGAAGAGCTCTCTATCGAAGGCGCCATCTAAAGTGGTGGTGAAATTAATAAAGGGAAAAATGAAAAGAAAGAAAAACACGTGCATGCCAAACATGAACGATGAAAATACAAACTAGAAAATAAAAACAATATACCTGAAGCAAAGGGGCATCACGAAGCGGGCGAAGTAGCTCGAGGAAGACACATGAATTCTTGGCAAGGCAAAAGGACAAAATAGTCAGAGCTCTAAGGAGGAGGCAAAGGGCAACACATCTCCTCCAAATGACATGCGGGGTACTTATAGGTGGCCCCAGGCGCTCCCAATCGTCGTGGACACGAATCCCCAAATGGCGTAGATTTCGAAATCAGTCCAACGACCACGAGAGACACGACGGTTCGCCTAAAAAAATAATTAATTAATTAAAAAATTAATGAAAATTAATTAACTAAATTAAATTTAAGTTAATAACAATAGTAATAATAAAAAAAATAAATAATAATGATGAACAATACTAATATAAGCACCAGCGGATATTTGGTGAAAAGCATAGAGTCACAAAAAGACAGCATCAAGAAGGGATCGCACTCCTTTTCGCACGTCTAGGGTTCTGGCATAGGGGGATCAATGAAGGGGTCCTTGAAGGATAGACGTGCCACTACCACCATTGTCAGGTGTCATACGGCGGTGGTGAGGGGCTACTGATGGGCTACAACCCTAGGCTTTTGAACCCCCTGCTGGCGAAAGGAAAAAGCCATCGGCGATTGGCACTTGTCGTGTCCCATTGAGGGCAAAAGGGAGCACTCGGTCATCAAGGGTGCTTTCGGATGGCATGGGAGTGGGCTCACTGGGATGAGGCTTTTGTCCATCTAGGAGAAAGCCAAGCCATCGAGCAAAGTATACAGGGACGGTTGAATGCTTTCACAAGGCGTCTTTCTCTAATTTTGCCAGAACTCTTCGCCTTTTTATCGCTGAGGAGAGGGCTGCACATGGGCCAGGTGGCTACAGCTGGCCGACAGGACCACTAACTTGCGATTAGGGCAGTTGGAGCCTGAGGGAGGTGAAGAAGGAAAAGACTAGAATGCCCTCGATGAAAGGGAATATTCCCTTGAATTAGGGTAGTTGTGGGGACAACTGAGTCCATGTAAAATGCTATGGAAGTGTATAAATAGTGCCCCCATGTGGGTTGTAAAGAGGGAGAAACCCTATTTTTCCAACTAATGATATCCAAGTTAGGTCACTTGCGGTGACCTTTTCACCACTTGTTCATTTGTCTCGGTAGTTGTTTGCGTGACAACACAATGTTCTAAGGTTATGGCCTAGAACAATAGGCGATGCATCCTAGGGCCACCCAGTGCCCCTATGCCACCGCCCAGTGCCCCTATGCCACCGCCCAGTGCCCTGGGGCAGCCAATGACCTCCTAGCTACGTACAAGTACCCCCTCACTCTACACTATAAATATGGGGCGTGGAGCTCTATGGAGAAGTGACCTATTCATTTCCATGCTCTCCAAGCTTCTCCAAGCTTTCTAGCTTAGCTTAGCTTAGCTTTAGAGTAGTAATCTAGTAGTGGAAGTAGAGCAATAGCGAAGCTTCTCTTAGAGTCCAGAAGAGTCTTCTAGGTCTAGTATAGCTCTTTTGTAATTCTTTCATTTTGCATTTACTTTATTCAGTACTTTTAGGTCGGGATACGCATCCCTTTTTTCCTCATCGCTGGCGGATCCGAACGGCGCGTCCATGCCGGTTGCCTTGTAGTCTCCCTTGAAGTAGCGTTTGATGAGGTCACACTCTTCAAGGGTGTGTTTGACTAGGTAACCATGGTTGCGGCATGGCAACTTGACTATCTTGTCAAAACTGACATGGTTGAACTTGCCAGTCTTCTAGTTGTGGACCCTATCACTGTCATGATGCCTCTAGCTATCCTTCACGCCTTTCCCTTTCCCTTGTCGGTTGTGGTCCTTAGCCTCATCAGTGGGTTTGGCCTGAGCCTTACCCTTGTATTTGCAAAAGATTGTCTAGACAGCCTCCTTGCCGTAGGCATGGCTTTTTGCGAGGTCAAGCAACTCCAACATCGTCCGAGCTGCATGTCGTGCACAAGCAATGTTCACCGCAGAAAACACTGTCCATCGTAGAAAATACTATGGCAAACACTGTTCATCCGAGTAGCACGTCATGCACAAGCAGCGCTTTATTACCTTTAAGCAAGCTAGCTGAGGCCTAGAGTGACTAGATCATAGGCAAATGGAAGGCTAGTATGACTGCCATATACAAGTACCAGCTGATGGAATGAGCTTGTTGTGCCATGTGTAGTGGTGTGCCTGGACTGGCAAAGTGAGGACTAGAGCACTGTAGCTTGCACTGGCCTCAAGTCAAGGTCATCACTGTCGTCGGTGGCTTGGTTGGGGTGACGACCACAACCGCACTTACTATGATTCATGATTGTATAAATAAATAAATGTTCGATGCACGCCAAATAACTTTTCTGCACACACTACCTTACACAATCGTTGGCTAGCTCACAGAGTCATAGTCACCGGAGCTGTGTGCCACCCCTGAGCTATGCCAGATGGTTGCCTAGGCCTATAGAATGACCAACATACTCGTTGTGGTCTCATCTGAGTCATGAGCATGCGAGTGGGACCCCTAGACTCGATACCGAACCATTTGCTTCTCCATTCCCACGTCTCCTGTCTTTAAAAGGACACACTGAGCCACCATGCCATCCCGCTCCACTGCTCACTTGCTTCTTCCTCTCAAATCAAGTTCCTTTGTTCTTGCCCAAGAAAGTTGCATCTATCAATTTCTCCCCAAGCTATAATCGACTGAGGTAGCTAGCCTACAACAATTCCTTCATTCTCCTTCTCCATTATTTCCTTGACCCGCGGTCTCATCCATTGTTTCTAGACCCACACTAATGTACCCAAATAGCATTCACTAGGATCCACCCAGTCATCATGTCCAACAAGCATCGTGAATTCCAAGTTGCCCTTCCAGCACGTCATCTCTCTCCATGTGAGAGCTCCATAGCCACAAAGTCAAATGACAAATTATTGTCATTCACTAATTATTAGCATACCACTTGGTAAGATTTATATCTCCTCTATTAATTCCTTGACTTGCATAAATGAACCAGAACACCCCCCACCTCATCACATCATGGACTAAAGACCCACAGCCATGTGCAAGTCAACAAGTCCAATAGCATGATTAGCCTCCAATAATATCATTTCTTCACCTCTAGATCTCATTTGAATTTATTTATTTATTGTGAAATAAATTTTGTTAGATTCCTAAATTCATGATCTATCTGTTAGTGTAATTAGTTTGTATAGTTCAGTGATACCTTTAGGGTTAGTTTATTATTTTGAAATACGTATTATTATTATTATTATTATTATGGTTATTTAGAGAATGAATTTTTGTGATGCATTGGTAGGAGTGCTAGCCTTAAAAATATTTTACAGTAGGTTCATTGTAATATTATGTGCTCACTGTAATTTTTGTAGCCTTAGAATAGGTTGATAAATATGGTAGCTAGTGCACCTTGTTTTATCATATACATAGTAAATTGGTATTAACAATAAGGATGCCTTTAGTTGCTAAGATAATACATGAAATATTTTATACCTATTTAGTGGGAATAATAGGTAACTTTGCATATTAGTCATTAGAGTTAGCTTAGTAGCTTGGTAGATGTATTCTTATTTTAAGAGGTGTTGTTGCCGTATTACTAAGCGTTGCATCATCATTTCATGCATGTAGATAACGAGTTGGTAGAGTTTGTGACTACGGGCGAGTAGGAGTACGAGGAGCTAATCGAGGAGTATGAAGAGGAGGTTCTCGTGCAGGAGGGAGTCCTAGAGCCATCAGTTGCTGACTTTGCTGACACCCCGCCTGCCCAAGGCAAGCCCCGATTGCATAACCCTTATTTTTTATCACTATATATATATATATGATGTGCATTTAAGTTAGAGGCATTTTATGGAAACTACATGCATAAATATATCCACCAAGGATTCCTACTAGTATAGGTCGAGTAGCTGCTATGCTCAGGATGTCGGTAGCGTGGGTAACCTATCGTTACTCACAATTAGGTGATAAATATGATCACTCCTGATAAAATGGTGGAAAGGAAAATGGTGACCGGGTAGGGATATGGTTGGGTTTTGGTGGGTGTAAAGGGTTGTCCTACGGCCAACAGGGCATAGCTCGGTTACACTTTTTCCCTGTTTGAGTTATAGATTTTCCTTTTATCATTGATTAATACTTGTGTGAACTTTTGTAAATTATCTAGGAATCCTATGACCATGAAACTTTGTGGGGAGTATCCTAGTACCTTATGGATGCTAGGAAAAATATGAAATCTGTTGCTTGACACTTTTCACTAAGGTTTTCTAATTATGTCATTTTAAGCCATTATGTCTTATCATTTTTGTGTAGGCTGTTATACTTGCTCAAATGGTGTGAAATTTTATGGTGGTCTACTTAGTGCATGTAGTATCTACTATAATTTTTGTAGATTTAATGGTGTAGTTTTCATATATGTTTACCAGTTCCTCTAATTAATTAAATAAATTAAGAAAGATATTAAACGTAATGTTTTGGTGAGGAACACCCTACTTTCTGGTGTTCTTGTGATATGTGTAATAAGTAAGTAGAGTTAGCTTTGTGCAATTATGTGTTTACATCATAAGTTAATAATTATTTGTTTGCATTATGTCCCTCTGGACAGATCTGGGGACTTTATAAAGTTCCCCATGATATTTTTGTTTGCTGTGAATGTGATGAATACAAAAGTTGTAGATACTTTACGTATCTAGCTCCTGTCAAAATTTTATGGCATTTGGCCTAGTAGTTTAGGAACTACAGCTGTTTAAAGTTAGGTTCCAGTTTTGCCTACTCTCTGTCTTGTGAAGACAGAGTTCTGTTGATTGAGGAATTCGACCTGGTAAAGGTTGGAATCATGCTTTGAGGTCTGAAAATGAATTGTAGAAAATTGCATAAGCTTTCCAAATTGTCTTGTTGCATGTCATTTGGATTTATGAATCTCCAGTTATTGCCAGTTTACTGTACCACTATATAGTCTCCATTTTGCTGAAATACAAATGCTTGAGTCTATGCTTCTTTGCCACGCCCTCGTTGATTGTTTAAGGGCTAGCCTAACTTGAGAACATGCTTAGGTGCAGGTGCTAGGTCATTAACTGAAGATGAGCAATTATACATTAGGTTGTATAAACTTGGTAAGTAAAGTGATTTGAATAGAGCTTAAGTGGAATATGAAGAATATAGTGAACATGTGCATTCCCCGAGCATCCTTGACTTCGTTCATGTGCATCCATGATATTTATCTTGCACATTCATGCAATAGGTGTGCCGGAGGGAGTGACGTTGCTGGAGTTCGAGGAGCCAACCAGGAGGAGGAGCCCGAGGTGCAAGAAGCCGACGAAGCAGCCGCTGCGGAGGAGTTGCCCGAGTGCACTGACCACCAGCCATCCTCTTTCCTAAAAGGCAAGCCCCGGAGCATATTAAGCCTCCCATGTTTTTACAAATACATTGAGTATCTTTTATTCGTTGATGATGGATTAAGTATAGGAATTGGTTGGAACCAATTGTTGCATTATAAATCCCTCCTTGTCCAGATACCGCACTGGAATCCTATTTAAGTTCAGGAACATGTTAAATGCTTATCCATGCTTAGTGCGGTAGAAGTCAGGTGATTTCCTATCACCTGCAAGCTTTAGGATGAGGTGGATCACGGTTGGCTATATTTGCTATCGTGGAAAAGAACCATGTGAATAATGAACTAAGACCGGGCGGAGTCTTGTGTAGGTTTGAACATAGTGACTCTGTCTGTGTCATTTAAGGACCGATACGCTGTACATCCTCATATCATGTTGAACGCAGCCTAACACTTAGCTAGCGGGATAAGTCATTTTGACTGCGAAGCCGAGTAGCTCAACTCAGGTCGGGATCCACGGGGGTTGGATGCATTTTGGAGGAAGTAAGGATGTGCGGAGAGCCATTGGCATAAGTCCAAGGGGAGTCAGGTGCTTAAAATCCTACACTTCCTGGTAGAGTGGTTCTCTGAGAATGCAGGGCGGCCCGGACCCGCGTCTTTTCTTTTATTTTTCTCCTGAGTTGTACCAAAGGTGACTTGTTTGCGTCCCTAATGGGGGAAGCAGGGTTTGTGTTAGGAATACCCCTCCAGCTGGATAGGAATCGATTTGAATCACTATCTCTCCCGGATAGTGAGAACTTGACTGAGCAGCGGCAACGTAGATTCAATTAATTTAACGATATGGTTAAATGGATGATGATGATAAGGTTGCCACAATGTATACCTGATATGGTTATTAATGTTTGCACCCTAATAAAATGATTGCTTAGTACATGTGCTAATATAGATGACAGGTTAATGGCTAAAAGTCACTGCTAGTTCAGGTTAAGAGTTGATCATTATTACTCATGCTTTTCTGCAAAAAGAAAGTGTCAGCCAGATCCACTAAATTAAGCTATGCATAATCCTTGGTGTCATTTGTTTTGGTTTCTGATGGATAAGTCTAGCTGAGTACATTCTCGTACTCAGGGTTTATTCCCTCTTGTTGTAGATGACCTTCTATATTAGGGATTCTGTAAGTATTGTCTCCACCTGGTGGGTGATGAAGACTAGATCATGGGCATGATCTCCATTTCTCTTATCTGAATGCTTTTGCGGGTTGTGATCAGCGAACCAGTATTTGTATTTGAACTTGAGTGTGTAAGTTAAACTATTTGCTTCTACGTACTTTACAAGACTTGTTTTGTATTAACGATGACTCTGTGATGATGTAATCTATTTGCAAACATCTGCGAAATGTTGTAACGTACGATATGTTATGTTGAATTACTGTGATCTTGGTTGTATGCAAGTTGGTTTGAAATCCCTTGAGGTTTCAGTTGACTACCAGGTTTATATGGGCTCAAGTTTGAGAATTTGATTGTTTCGAACATTGTTTTTGTACTTGTGCTCTTATAAATTGGTCGGTTCTATGACAGAAACATATGAGCTACCCATCAATGACTACTTAAGAGATAACACCCTACTCAAGATAACAAACTCTGATCCATGGTATGCAAACATCATGAACTTTATAGTGACAAGCTTTGTCCCACCTGGTGAAAACAAAAGAAAGCTAATCCATGAGTGCCGTTTTCACCTATGGGATGAGCCATATCAATATCGAGTTTGCACCAATGGATTGTTGAGAAGATGTGTCCCTATGGTTGAGGCTACAAAAATTATGGAGAGATGTCATGCCTCATCATATGGAGGACATTATGGAGCATTTCGAATGCATGCCAAGATCTAGCAAAGTGGCTTTTTTTGGCCAACGATGTAGCAAGATACAAAGGAGTTTGTTAGGAGACGCCACCGATGTCAGAAACATGGGGACATCAACTCGTGAAATGCGATGCCTCTCATGAACAATCTCCAAGTAGAATACTTTGATGTATGGGGGATTGATTTCATGGGGCCATTCCCTCAGTCCAAGAATTGTGAGTACATCTTGGTGGTCGTGGACTATGTCCAAATGGGTGGAAGCAATACCATGTCGAGCTGTCAATTCCAAGCATGCTAAGAGAATGTTCCATGAAGTCATATTTCCTTGCTTTGCTACACCCCGAATGGTCATAAACGATGGAGGATCCCACTTCATAGATAAAGTTTTTTGGGAGTACCTAGCAGAACATGGCGTTCGTCACAATACCACAACACCATACCATCCCCAAACTAGCGATCAAGCAGAAATATCTAACAAGCAAATAAAAAATATTCTACAAAAGATCATTGATGAAATGGTAAGGGATGGAAGGACAAACTCCCTGATGCACTTAGGGACTATCGAAATGCATACAAGACACCCATTGGCATGTCACCTTATTAGCTTGTATATGGAAAAACATGCCATTTGCCTATTGAATTAGAATTCAAGGCCCATTGGGCAATCAAGAAATGGAACATGAACCTCCACCTAGCCGGTAAGAATCATCCGATGCAACTATCCGAGCTTAAAGAATGGAGAGAAAAGGCTTGTCATAACTCTATAATCTACAAAGCGAGAACAAAGAGATGACATGATAAGAGAATCAAGCACAAAAAATTCAAGCCTAGAGGCAAAGTTCTACTAGTCAATTCAAGAGTAAACCTCTTTGGACATGGTAAACTATGAAGCAAATGGGAAGGACCTTTCAAGGTCATCAACACTTCAACTCATGGAGCCATCACCATCCAAGATGATACAGGTAACACCTTTAAGGTAAATGGTCAATGCTTAAAAGTTTATTTTAAGCCACAAATTAACATGGTTGAGGAACTTGATGTTATTGAGTTCTTAGAAGTCTTACATTAGAATTCATTCAATCTTCATAATAAAATTTGAACCTTTCCTTTGTATAAAAAATTTGGTAATTTAAAATCCAATCTTGTCCTCATTTCATTTTAGTTTAATTTTATAGTTGAATAAATTTTGACTCTCTAGTGTCTCACAAGAAGAGTCCCCTTTATTTTCACCATTTTTTGTCTATGAATAAAAGCTAGGTACAATTTTGGAGAAGTGTTGGTGTGTGCAATACTGCCATTGTGAACAAATATGCTGAATCACATCATGAACTAGTAAACAAGCCTGAACGCAACTTCAAGAACTTAGTTTGATCCTTCTTTTACTTGTTCATATGCTTCCTCCCTGTTTTGCACTTGTTGAAACTTGCAAACTAAAAAGAACTAAGTTTCACACTTCAAATTAAAATTTGAAAGTGAATATGAATATTGCTTTTTGAGATTAGACTGCATAATCTTTATTCCTTACATATTCTTGATGCTTGTGGCAAAAATGTCATTTAGGAAAAGCACATTTACTAAGTTGTTGTGAAGTGAGATATGGCATTGACATGGAAATCCAACCTTTTCTATTCAAAGTACATGGAGAATTTTCTTTTTGATAAAATGTCAAAATCCATAGCTTCACATACTCTTCAATGGTGAGAAAAATTCGTACCAGAGCCATATCTAGTGATACATGTGAAAACCTTATACATATGCTACTTGCCTTTGCGTTGAATTTTGTCAAGTCTTGACCCTTGTTGAGAAATTTATCATGCTCCCAAGATCAAGATAACGTACACACCTCATATACAAGATGCTTCTACACTAGAAGTACGCAAAAACATGCCTTTCATTGCCACCAAATAAATACTCTTTGTTACACATGTGATCTCTCTCTCTCATGTTTTTTGCAAAAGAGACATGGGCTATGCAAAAGTATTGAAAAAAAGAAAAAAATATGGACACATGAAGGTCCAAGAAAAGAAAAGAAAAAAAGAAAAAAAAAATGAGCACATGAAGGCTCATGCATTGAAAAAAAGAGATAGCCATGTTCTCAAAATAAAAGTTAGAGAGAGATCACTCATGTTAAGGAGTATAGAAAAACAAATGTATCATCTTTTTCCACACACATGCACATCTTGATCTAAGAGTATGACATTTTTCTCCTTGGATCCGAGATTTGACTTTACAATATATGCAATGCAAGTATGTCTTTACACCTTTCCCTACTTGAGCACACATAAACTTTTAGAAGTAGGATGAAAAAGGCATTGCTACGATGTGCCTTGGTTAGAAAGCATACACCATTGAGTGATTTTAGAGTACCATTGAGGAGTACTTGTGAACTATGTTTTATTTCTAAAAAAACTTTCCAAAAACTCCAAGTTACTAAGATACAAAAATGGGAAGAGATGACTTTGTTTCAGAGCCATTCCACTTTTCAACTGCTCAAGGAGATATGTTAGCCACTCCACATATCCCACATGTATGAGATATGTTTGGGAATAATCCTTATGCTAGTTTCATATCTTGAATAGCTATGTTTATGTTTAATTTATCTTAACCTTTACTCGGGACGAGCAAAGATCCAAGTGTGGGGGAGTTTATTGGTAGTCCTTAACTCATGTAATTTGATGACCAAATTAATCTAAAATGGCAACATTCCATGATACGTTGTAGCAAAATATTATTTTATTTAACAAGTTCCACAAGTTTTGGTGCTCTCACTTGTTTTGCCAGATATTTAATTTTTTCACTAAGGAAAACTTTCTCAAATGAATGTTTAGAGCACACCATTGTGAAGAGCACATCGAGATCGAAACAGATATATTATTTGCTATATTTGGAGCTTGAAATAAAAAGATATTAATTTTGCAAATAAAGGGGAAGTCCACATCAGCAGCACCAAGCAGCCCCACAGTGCAGCGCCATGCACCGCCAACCATTGGACACCACGTGTCTAGGTGGTGCACGTGCACGAATGCTAGCACTAGGATAGTTGCTGCCAGTCGGGCCTGCCCTGTCACCCGTAGTCCGCACCAGTGGGGAGCAGGTTGACCAGGCTAGCCACTGTTGGCATTTCTTAGCATCACTACCAAGGTTGGAGATAGAACCATCCCCCACAATGGCGCTAGAAATGCCTATTGGTATTTCTTAGCAACATCAACAAGATTTAGTAAACCTTAGCTACGCCGCCAAGAAACACCAACCACAATAGTTCTTAACGATTACAAAAACAATATCCGTAAGCGCACGGATCTATTGTTATAGCATTTCTATTTAGGGTATCATTATTTATATTTTCTCAAAGGAAGGAATGGTGTAAAGAGTCTAGCATAGACATGAACAAGACTAGATACTTGCATAGTTAACCAAAGTTTATGATAGGAGTAAAATTGGTATTTTAAGGATAGTGGATACGCATCTAGGCCAACCTCAAGGATAAAAGGAAAACAAAGAATAAAAGAATGTTCCTAAGCGGAGCAGGCATGTTCTAATATAGTCATGCTAAGAACAGTTGATGATCATACAAATTACATGCTTAGAATTAGACTGAAGTGTAAGATTGGTCGAGAGGCCACTAAGTACTAGTCTGCTAGTAACCTCATGTGACAATTTAGATTCCTACACCCTACCCAAACATGGGCGACTATGAGATATGGATAGGGCTATCACCACTTGCTGCCTACCCCTCAACTATATAGTAGGAAATTTATTCACCTGTCCCTATGTACCTGGGCACCACGCCCATTTACATAAAAACTATCCACATCCCCCAGGACTCTAACAGCCTGTTCGTTTGGCTATGGCTTGTCGTAAACGATCGTAAATTTCCAGCCAGAATAGTATTTTTCTCTCACACAAACCAGCCAGCAGTACTTCTTCATGAACCAGCCAACCGAATAGGCCATAACACTATGGATCGACAAGCATAGGACATGGGTACATCTGAGGGCATGAAGAACTGCCACCTTAACTTAGCTCTACTTCTAATCATACAAGTTATATGAATGTTTAAGCATAGTGTTTTACATGTTAAGCTCATAGCATAGAAACTATATGCTAGTTCATATTTCATGATTATAACATGAAAACTATACTCTTGTTCATAAGCACAACTACATTAATAGTATGAGAGCAAGACTATGGAATAATTCTTCATATTATTCATACCAAAACTCCTTTCTTCCAAGGAGCCAAGCTCTCCTTGATAGCTCTTGCTAGCTCCAAAATACTACTAGAGTAAAAAGAGTACAAGAGTGGTGTGTGGTGTAGAGTCTCCAAATGAAGTGTGTGTTGAAGGAGAGCTCCACCCATGCTTTAAAACTAGAGTGTGGTCGGTTTGGCACCAATAAATTTGAAAACTAGCCTAAACTACCTCAGCATGCCGCCATGCAACCACCGGAGCAAAGGTGGGCCTGAGCCACGCTAGGGGTGGTGTGGCCGCACCTTGTGCTGGCTTGCTCGCCACCATCCTGCTCTGGTAGGCTACTGGCTAGGCCTAGGTTGCTTCCTTGGTGGTGCTTGGCATAGTGTTGGTGTGTAGATGAGCTTTCTCCTTTCATTCCTTTGCACATTTATGCTTTATGCTTTTTGAATTGCGCCTTTTGTCTTGTTTTCCACTTGGATTCAAATATTTGTCCTGCAAAACATGATTCTTCCAATACAAGTGGAACTATGTCAATAGTAAAAGCATATGTGTTAAAAGTTTGTTTATTTCTCTTATTTTGGATAGTAATTGGTGGTCAGATATGGTCGTTAAGGACCACCAACAAATCCCCCAAGCTTAACCTTTGCTCATCCTAAGCAAATAGCTAAGTACTTGGTTGTTAATCAGGAGTTGCTACTATGCCGAATATATTTCAAAAGTGTCATGCCTATAACAAAGTATTCTTCCATAATTTAAATAACTTAGCATTTTTGTCCACCTTTTACCTTGATCCCTGTAGGGCTTCTAGCTTTTCCAAGTTCTTGGGTGGTTGCCAGATAGAATGGTTATAATAGAATCACCAATCTTTCATTCCCTAATCATCTATCTATCTAGAGGTTTTATGAATTTTGCAAAATAACTATAAGTTCCTCAAATGATTCTCTCAATTGCTCAATGTGTATGAAACCTCACCAAGGCATTTGATAATTTGCCTTCTTTTCATCCAACCACTAAAGGCTTTTTGGTGGAGTTTTGGGTAGGTATGAAATTGAGGCATACTTGCATCGCAAATTTTGCTAAGTCAAAAACCGAACCTCAAGGAGATGCAAGTCATATACTTTGACCAAGACGTGCAAGTGTGTGGAATTTTTATAAAGTTCCAAATTCTAAATTATTTTTTGTACTCCTTTGGTCATGAATCTCTCTCTTTTTGGATGAATGCCTTTTATTTGAAAGTATGGGCATTTCTCTCTTTTTTCTTTTATTCATGCCCTTTGGCATGCATTTTTTCTCTCATGCTTCTTTAGCATGGATATTTTTCTTCTCTTTTTTAGCATAGCCCATACTTTCCTTTTTGGCATATGAAACTTTAGAAAGAGAGACTCATGATAAATGAATGGAGTATTTATTTTGGTGGACGGAAAGACATGTTTTACGTAACTCTCAGTGTAAGTGTTAGAAGTTTATTTGTGGGTGTTTGTGAATCTTGATCATGGGTGTGTTACAAGAATGTCAACAAGGGTCACAACAATTTGATAAAAGCTCAATGCAATAACAAGTAGCATATAACTATGGTTTTGCATGTATGTCATGTCATATGGCCTTGGTAGGTATTCGTAATCATTGAGGAACTTTTAATTTTAGCGATTTTGAAATTAAAAACTCTGGGTGTCTAGTTCTCTTAGAACAAAATCATAGCAAATTCTATTTGTACCATATCATAACTCGCAACAACTTAGAACAGGAGCATGCATTTGCAAACCACAAGTGTCAGTGCAGAAAGTGACCAACAAGTAAATATTTGTAGTTTTGCGATATGTTGTGATCGAAGGTGGCCTAGCACTCAATGACACAGGATTTATATTAGTTCAGGCAACGTGCCCTATGTCTAGTTGGAGTCGGTCATTGACTTTATTCCTGAGCCCAGGTGCTCGAAGTTTGCAGTGGGGTTACAAACGAGAAGGAGAAAGATGGGGTGTACAAGAGGTCCGGTCGGCTCCAGTCAGAAGGGCCGAGAGTGACAGGAGCTCTGCTATGAGCTAAGTGTTCTAGCGTGTGCTTGAGGTCTAAACTTGGCAGTTCTGTGGTTGTGAGCTAGTGAACTTGATCGATCTAATGAATCTAGAGGCACTTGAATGGACCTGGATTAACTGAGTTTCTTTGGAGAGAGCGCATCCCCTTTTATAGATGAAGCGGATGGCCTTACAAGTGAGAGGGAGAGAGTACGTATGCATCTAAACCTTGCTGCCCATGCCAGCGGGTACAGGATGATGGTAGGCGCCCACAACACTGTTGGATGTCAGATGCACGTGGGAGGCTACGTCATTTTGTTTGGGCATGGCAGATGTCGGTACCTACAATACTGTTGATGCCTAGAGGCATGTGAGGGGTCTTACTATGTTCACTTGGTATGGTAAATGCTAGCGCCCACAACACTATTAATGCCCAGAGGCATGTGGGGGGAGCCTTACTGTATGGGAGTTAATGGCGCCCACAATACTATAGGGAAAATGTTGGCGCCTACAATACTATTTGTGTCAGGGCGGTTGCAGAGTACTATTTCTGTAGCTGTATAGGGTATGGTCCTTGGTATCGTGGTTTCACTTGGGTGCCTTGCCTTGCTTTCTCCATTCGTTCCCTAGTCCTTTCCGGGCGGGCGTCCCCGGTTGGTCGGTCCTAGTCGGCTTCGGTTGCGCCAGTCGGAGAAGAGCGGTGAGCAGGGTTTTTGCATACCCTGATCGGAGATGCGGGTCGGAGTTGGAAGTAGTGTCTCAGCCAGGCCTTCTAGTTGGAGAGGCTATCTAGAGGTAGGCTGGAGATCGAAGTGAGTGCTCTGGTCGGAGAGGAGGGCCAGAGTCAGAAAACGGGCGCCGTTCCTCCATGGCTAGGCCTTCTGGTCAGTGATTGGATTACCCTTCTATCTTGTTGTTCCGATACTTGGGCCGGCCCATGAGTTGCACATTGTTTGCTTGGGCTAGGCCTTTGTTGGGAAGCCAGTCCATGAGGGACCCCGAGTTTATGAACCCAAAAGGAGCCCTCGGGCGATTCGGGCAAAATCATCTGGGGGATTTTTTTTGTCTTGACGGTGGGTGTGCGCAAGCGCACCCGCGGGTGTCGCCACCGAGCCGCCGGGTGATTCAGGCAGAATCATCCGAGGGGTTTTTTATGTTGCCAGCGGGGGAGGTTTTTGATTTGTTAGTGGGTGTGCACAAGAGCACCCGTGGGTGTAGCCCCCACGCCCTCGGGCGATTCGGGCAGAATCATTTGGGGGGTGTTTGTTAGTGGGCATGCATGCATGTTTTTAGTTGAGATAGAATTGTCAACCTAGGCATCGTTGTGCAGCCGAGGCATTCAGTTTTGGCATCGAGCGAGGTAGAGCTCGTGGATCCTGGCGTCGGTGCGCACCATGGGATCGAGCGTGGCAGTTAGTTTAGGGATCCAACGAGACAGAGCTCATAGGTCCTAGCGTCGGTGCATGCCGTGGGATCGGGCAAGTCGGAGTCATGGATCCTTGCCTTGGTGTCGCACCCAATTTTGCAAAGCAAAACCAAGTACCCATATATGTGCGCCCAGGATGTCCAAACACACACATATATCACAAATTGCAATAGTATCAAAGTAAAGTACTTATTACATCTCATATCTCATTATAAAGTTAATACAAAGTTTGCTTGAAGGCAATATTATTACAATCACAGTGCAAGTATTGGGCTTTCATACCATCACACAGATTTAGGTAGACACCTCCAGCTATCTTTGAGCCACCGCTCCCTTTCTTCCGAAGACAGAACATGTGGCGAAAGAGGTCGAAATGGGGCTGGAAGCCACCATAAGCCTCGCAGAGATGGATGAAGGTGGAGACAAGAAGAATCGAGTTGGGATGCAGATTGCAAATCCCAATCTCGTAATACAAGCAGAGACCCTGAAGGAAAGGGTGCACTGGAATCCCAAAACCCCATTTGAAGAAGTCTTTGAAAACCACAATCTCACCTGGTTGTGGATCGAGGAAGCTTTCTCCTTCCGACGCACGCCATCCCATGAGTGCCTTGTTGTGGAGCACTCCCATGGCGACGAGGTCTTTGATGGTCTGCTCATTGCTCCGCGACTTCCACCACTCCTTCGCCATGACTCTGCCTTTCTTTTGGGCATCTCTCTTCACCATTAGTCTGTCCTTACTAGGGGGTGGATGCGATGGCGAGGGGGTTGGCGATGATTTTTGGAGGAATAGGGTTTGGCAAGAGGAAGAAGAAGGTTGTGGTGGCGAATGACAATGGGGAACGGTGTGAGTAACTTACCAGATCTACATTATAAATAACAAAGAGCTCCGTCGTTTCGTCCGTCTGAGATTATTGGGAGACATGCGCACGCGCCGCAGACGGTTGTTCACACAACCTCGAGATCTACGCCAATAAACGCGCCCCTTCGTTACCAGTGTACGCGCCTCTTCATTGATAGTGTAAGAGGGCCCACACTGATGCACCTCCATACAGGTGCCAAGCGACTGTTTGCCAGAAAAGAGTAAGAAGACAGAATGACGTACTATACCCGTTTGCTTTTTTGACCAGACATGTCAGACTGGACTTGGCAGAGAAAGGAGATAAATAAATACACCAAATAAATACATCAATGGCGTTTGTATTTTTTATGCTTGTCTTATGCTCAAGGATGGATCAGACCGATGCCGTGCTCGGGGACTACCCAGACCACTACCGTGCACGTGGACTGCCAAGACCACTGCCATGCTCGGGGACTGCCCAGACCACAGCTATGCTCAGGGACTGCCTAGACCACTGCCATGCTCGTGGACTACCAAGACCACTACTGTGCTCGGGGATTGCTCCAACCACTTTCGTGCTCGGGGACTGCTCCGACCACTACCGTGCTTAGGGACTGACCTGACCTTTGCTTGGAAAATGGTCCTCCTCGGCTACATGTGATTTGTACTCACATACAGCTGAGAGGCATTTATTTAAACCTTGCTACAAGGCTCATATCTCGCCTTCTAGCAAGCTTGGGGACTACGTCGGTACGATGCACCTACCGGTGCATCTCGTATCACCTGTACAACGATTGGATTTTTAACTTTGGTGGAAATTCTTTTATAGACCCAGGCACCACGTGCCTGCGTCACCTACTACTAGGCTCGGGGACTAAGTGGGCACACTTCACCTTGCGGTGAATGTGTTTTAATTGACCCCTGAGTTTCGAATGATTGTAAGGATTATCAATGTGCTCGGGGACTGTCCCGACCACTGCATGGAGAATGGTTCTCCTCAGCTACATGTGAGTTGTACTCACATATAGTTAAGAGACATTTATTTAGACCTTGCTACAAGGTTCATACCTCGCCTTCCAGCAAGCTCGGGGATTACGTCGGTACGATGCACCTACCGGTGCATCTTGTTTTTGTCTGTACGACAAATGGGTTCTCAACTTAACTGGGAATTCATTTTAGACCCTGGCACCACGTGCCTATGTCACCTATTACCAGGCTTGGGGACTAAGTGGGCACACTTCACCTTGCGGTGAATGTGTTTGTTTTTTTGACCCCTACGCCTCTGATGTTCAAGGACGCTATGCTTCAAGACCACTTACATTTCTTTCCAAAAATACAAGTGGGCACACTTCTCAGGACAGAAATCTTTTTCTTTTTTCTTAAGAGCACCATACATTCTTCGGACAACTTACTTCTTCGGTGATGATGGTGGTCAGAGATGTCAAGAACTCAAGCCTTACTTGTTAGAGAAGGTTAAAATGGCGTGTCTTAGCATAATACATGGTGCTCGGGGACTAGCTGTGGGGGTATTAACCCCTATACCCTTACGGCTAAGCTTGGGCCGGCCCGGATCGATGGGTCCGGTCCACCCGAAAGACGACGTGCGGCCTAGCCAACCTTATCAGAGTCCCGCACAAGGAGTCAAGGCAGATTTGGTGATCAAGCAGGATCCTAGTCGGTTAGAATAGGAATCCTTATCCGGCCACATATGGCAATTGTAATTGACTGGGATTGGTTTCCAGATCTGTAACCCTGCCCCCCGGACTATATAAGGTGGGCAGGGGATTCCTCTAAAAGACATCTCTCATTGACATACAACAATACAAATCAGACGCAGGACGTAGGTATTATGCCTTCTTGGCGGCCAAACCTGGATAAAACCTCATGTCTATCTTGCGTCACCGTCTTGTTTGTGGCTTGCGCATCTGTCTACCAACAATCTACTACCTTGGGCATACCCCTAGGTAGACTGCCGACCATATTTCGTCGACATCGAGCGAAGAACTAGCATCCTTCACACCTATGGACGGCCTCATCTGCATCTCATAACGCGGTGGGCCAGTAAAAACCTTGGCAAAAGGATTTTCCAACCAGCGACCTTGGAGCCACATGATGTCCGTAGATCCTAGCATGGACCCCAAGGAGGAGCTGCTTCCCCTAGTTGGTGAGGATGCACTCCATGAGTACCCCCGATACACTCTGTTTGTAGAGTTTGTCACCGAGCGCAATGAAGGTCTTGGTGCGTCGAGCGATCCATCGGGCTTTGGTCCTTTTAGGCAAGAGAACCTCCTCGAGGAGGTAGGCAAGTAGCGGGGCTCACCAGTTGGTTTGATTGAGTGCCAATATGGCAACGTCGGTCGGTGATGTCATTATAGAGGTACTAGGATCGGAGCCCCCGAGCGCAGGCTTGGCGTTGGGGTCAAAGCCCCTAGGCACTAGCTAGGCATCGGGGTGTGTTTGGACCGTACCTTCCAAGATGTGGGTGGACGGCTCATGGACATCATTGATGAAGACCGCACATGGGGATGGATCCTGCCTAGCAGCCAATTTTGCAAGAAAATCAGTGGCACTGTTGTCCTTTTGGGGGACGTGGTGTAGCTCGATTCCCTAGAATTTGTCCTTGAGCTTGCACATATCTTGGCAGTATGCTGCCATAATGGGGCTTTTGTAGGAGGACTCCTTCATGACCTGATCAATGACTAGCTCTGAGTCACTGTGAACATGGAGTCACGTAGCACCAAGCTCGATGGTGATGTGTAGTCCATTGATGAGGGCCTCATACTCCATGGCATTTTTTGAGGCTGAAAAGTGGACGCAGATGGCATAGCGGAGCCTACTCCCATCTGGGGAGATCAGAACCACTCTAGCCCCCGAGCCAGGCGCCATTATGGACCCATCAAAATACATTGTCCAGTACTCATGGGCGATGTCCAAGGTCGGTAGCTGCACCTCTGTCCATTTGGTGACAAAATCCATGAGATTTAATGGTGGTATGGGGGATGTACCTCATGTCATGGCCCATGAGTTTGACTTCCCACTTAGAGATCTGCCTTGCAATGTCACAGTTGTGGATGATGTCTCCGAGCAGGTATGAAGTGACGACCGTGACCTCATGGTCAGTGAAGTAATGTAGGAGCTTCTGGGTCGCCATCAGCACGGCGTATAGGAGTTTCTGCACCAAGGGGTACTGGACCTTGGGGTCGGTGAGTACTTCACCAATGAAGTATATGGGCCACTAGACCTTTACGTTGGTGTCCTAGCTCCTCCCTTTCGATGACCAACATGGTGCTTACCACATGGTTGCTGGCCATGATATAGAGGAGAAGGGGTTCTCCCTGTTCGGGAGCGACAAGGATCAAGGCTGACGTCAGGGACGCTATGACTCTCTCTAGGGCCTACTAAGCTTCCTCAATCTAGACAAAAGTGTCTATCTTTTTGAGGAGCTTGTAGAGTGGCATCCCATATTCGCCGAGCTAGGAGATGAATCGACTTAGGGTAGCCAGACAGTCGGTGAGCCTTTGCACGCCCTTGATGTTGCATATGGGACCCATGTTGGAGATGGCCATGATTTTTCGGTGTTGGCCTCGATGCCACGCTTGGACACAATGTATCCTAGCAGCTTCCCCTTTAGAACCCCAAAAACACATTTTTTAGGATTCAGCCTAATGTTGAACCTTTAGAGGTTCATGAACATTGCGGCCAAGTTTGTGATGAGGTCGCAAGCTTGAGTTGTTTTGACTACTATGTCATCAACATAGACGATGATCGTTGGTCTTGGCCGCTCAGCTAGATCAGGCTGATCGAGCGGGTCGATTTGGTCGGTGAAGCATTGCTGCATGCACCTTTGGTAGGTTGCACTAGCATTCTTCAAGCCGAATGGCATGGTTACATAGTAGTGTGAACCATATAGGGTGATGAATGATGTTGTGAGCTGATTAGACTCTTTCATCATGATCTGGTGATAGCCCGAGTAGGCATCCAAAAAGGTGAGGATCTCACAACCTAAGGTGGAGTCGACTATCTGGTCTATGCATGATAGAGGAAAGTGATCCTTTGGACACGCTTTGTTGAGGCCAGTATAATCAATGCACATTCTCCACTTCCCAGTCTTTTTTAACACGAACAGGATTGGCAAGCCAGTCAGAGTGGAATACCTCTCTGATGAATCTGGCTGCCAGGCGCTTGGCGATCTCTTCGCCTATGGCCCTACGTCTCTCATCGTTGAAGCAATGTAGGCACTGCTTGGTGGGCTTTCGAGCCTAGGATGAGGAGTAGTGCATGCTCAGTGACCTCCCTCGATATGCCTGGCATGTCAGAAGGCTACCATGCGAAGACATCATGGTTGTTGCATAGGAAGTCGATGAGCTCGCATTCCTATTTGGCTGGGAGCTAGGTCCCAATCCAAACCATTTTGGTTGGGTCAGTGGGGTCGATTCCCACCGCCTTGGTTTCCTCGAGCGGACGGAAGGCTGTCAAGGAGGTTGGTTTGTTGTAGTCTAGGACTACCAGGATTGATGATTCAACCGAGCCGTGGGAGCTCGGATGAGTTGATGACCATAGTGGTGAGGTCATAGTGCTCGCGGTCGCACGTGAAGGTGTGCGGAAAGGCGCTACTCATGGCAATGATGTTGTTCGGTCCTAGCATCTTTAGCTTGAGGTAGGTGTATTTGGGGATTGCCATGAATTTTGCGTAGCATGGCAACCCCAAGATGGCATGGTAGGACCTCAGAAAGTCCACTTCAAAGGTGAGGACCTCCGAGCAGATCTTGGCTCTGTTGCCGAACGTGACGAGCAGGTTGATCTACCTGAGCGGGTTTGCCTATGCTCCTAGGATCACCCCGTGGAAGGGAGAGCCCGCCAGGCAAAGCTCTGACCGAGGAACCTGCATGGTGTTGAGGGTGTCGACATAGAGGATGTTGAGGCCGTTGCCTCCATCCATCAGCACCTTGGTGAGGCACTTCTTGTGGACGATGGTGTTGATGATGAGCGGGTAGCGTCTAGGTCTCGCGATGTGGGAGGGATGGTCCCTCTGATCAAAGGTGATGGGAGATTCCAACTAGCTGAGGAAGGAGGGGATGGCTATCTCAGCGGCGCATGCCTCCCTATAGCGTACCTTGTGCTAGCACTTGGACCAGATGCCGTCGGATCCACTGAAGATCATGAAGCATTCATCAGCATTGGGGAAACCATCTCTATCCTTGCTTGTCGTGCCTCCTTTCTTAGCTGCCGCATCTTTGTCGTCCCCTTCTTTTGGCCCACCGGCCTATTGTAGGAAATATTTGAGGAGCTCACAGTCCTTGTAGAGGTGTTTGATGGGGTAGGTGTGGTTGGTGCATGGACTGTCCATGAGCTTGTTGAAGTGGTTAGTCAGTCCCTATTTGGGCTACTTGCCCATCTGATCAGCCACTATGACCAATGTGGTGTTGTCCGATCGTTGCCGATCCTTTTTGTTCTTGTTGCCCCTCTACATGGAGGGGCCATCATCTTGGTCCGTGTGCTTGGCCTTGCCTTTATCCTAGCCCCCATTGAAGACCACTTCAACTGCTTCCTCACCGGAGGCATGGTTAGTGGCAACGTCAAGTAGGTCATGGGTGGTATGGGGATTCATGCATCCAAGCTTATGGATTAGGGACTCATAGGTCATCTCAAAGAGGAATGCGCTGATGATGTCCGTGTCAATGACATTAGGGAGGGAGTTGCATCATTGGGAGAACCTATAGATGTAGTCCTATTGGGACTCGCTAGGCTCCTACTAGCAACTCTTGAGGTCCTAGGAGTTTCTAGGGTAGACATATGTCCCCTAGAAATTCCTGACAAAGACCCTCTTGAGGTCCGCCCAATCGCGGATGCTGTCATGCTAGAGGAATTCAAGCCATGCCCGAACATGTTCCCCCACATAGATGGGGAGATATTGAATGATGAAAAAGTCATCATCCACCCCTTCGGCTCGGCAGGCGAGCTAGAAATCTTCGAGCCAAATACCAGGGTTTGTCTCCTCGGTGTACCTGGTGATGTTGGTGGGCGGTCAGAAGCACTATGGGAATGGTGCTCTCTAGATACACTAGTCAAAGGCCTATGGTCCTAGGCCCTCAGGGCTGGGACTCTGGTCGTTTGGCCAACGACCATGTCTAGGGTGCATTTCACCTCTCCCCTCGATGGTTTAGCTAGGATCCATGTCGCCTGCTCTCACCACCGCCTAGTGGACGTCATCATCATGCCAGGTGTGATGCCAATTGCTAATGATGCTACGAGCATCCTGGTGTGGGCTAGGCCACTCGTGTACTGGTGGTCGGTGCGTAGCAGGCGCCAGGTCGAACTGAGGCATAGCTGCTGCCTCTCAAGCCGCACTTGGTAGCTAAGCAGCGAGCGGATGTAGCGATCCATCTAGCACGTCCCCGCTCCCCGATGGGGAGAGAGGGCGCGTGTTGGAGTCACAATGTGGAGCTTTCTACTTGTTGTACGGCGGCGGCTTCTACTAGAACCTAGAGGTTCTGGTAGACCACCCGCTCCTGGGGTTCGATGGGCTTAGGAACGCCACGTAGAAGCATCGCAGCAGCAGTGATGTTCTAGCTAGCCCGAGCAAATTGTGGGAGGTCATTTTCCTCATTCATGATGTCGTGTTGGACCTAGCACCGCCTGCCAGGTTATGCACATGGGTCACAACGTGCTGCACCGAACTTGCTAGGATAGGCGGCAGCTGGCTCTATCGTCATTGTCATAGTTCCTCGATGTGCCCTTGCACAAACACAAGGGCCCCCACATGCTGGTCCAGAGGGGTATGAGTTTGTGTAGACTCCGTAATGACTAGCGGCTGTCTTGGAGCATCCACCATAGCGCACTTTCAGGATGGATGGTGGCTATGTGCCATGTCATGGATGTTGGAGCCATCGCTCTCACCCTTGTCATCTAGGAGTTCGTGGAAGGTGGTAGGAGCATAGCTCCCCATTCCCATGAATTTAGATGTGAGGGGTGATGGCGACAGCATCCCTCAGAGCCCCCAAGCACACGCATCCATGGGGGACATGAGGCCATAGGGGAACCGATCGTATGGTGTTCATGGTGTGGTAATTACGGTCCCTCAGGATAATCGGTGGGAGATAGTAAATATAGAGTAAATAACAGTATGCATATTACTCACAGCGAGGTTTGAGTAGAGAGTTTGCTCGAAATAATACGTAGATGCTATGTCATTGAAGTTGTCATGTGTCCTGGAGCCGATGGAGGGTGCCCCTCCAATGGGCACTAGAACGAGAGCCTCCTCACGGAGGTGTGGTATGCCAAGCCGGTCAGCGACGAAGTCTAGGCTTTCGAAGAGGAAGGCCTAGGATGGCTCAAAGACGGGTGGAACCCACATCCTAACAGGTGAGAGTGCGAGAAACTTGAGTGAGCTGAAGCGAATCATATCGCCTGAGCTTGCCATGGCGAAGGTGGCAGAAAAGTGGGCCATCCGATGACCAAAAAGTGTTGAATGTACAACGTCTTCCCCATGGACGGCGCCAACTGTTGGTGCAGAAAGTGACCAACAAGTAAATATTTGTAGTTTTGCCGTATATTTTGATTGGAGGTGGCCTAGCACTCAATGACATAGGGTCCATACTGGTTTAGGCAATGTGCCCTACGTCCAGTTGGAGTTGGTCGGTGACTTTATTCCTGAGCCTAGGTGCTCGAAGTTTGTAGTGGGGTTACAAACAAGAAGGAGAAAAATGGGGGGTACATGAGGTCTGGTAGGCTCCAGTCAGAAGGGCCGAGAGCAACAGGAGCTCCGCTATGAGCTAAGCATTCAAGTGTGTGCTTGAGATCCAAACCTGGTGGTTATGTGGTTGTGAGCTAGTGAACTTGATTGATCTAATGAATCTGGAGGCACTTGAATGGATCTAGATTAACTGAGTTTCTTAGGAGAGACTGCATCCCCTTTTATAGATGAAGAGGATGGCCTTACAAGTGAGAGGGAGAGAGTACGTATGCATCTAAACCTTGTTGGCCACACCGGCAGGTACAGGATGATGGTAGGCGCCCGCAACACTGTTGGATGTCGGATGCACATGGGAGGCTACGTCATTTTGTTTGGGCATGGTAGATGTCAGTACCTGCTATACTATGGATGCCTAGATGCATGTGAGGGGTCTTACCATGCTCACTTAGTATGGTAAATGTTGGTGCCCACAACACTGTCGATGCCCAGAGGCATATGGGGGGAGCCTTACCATATGGTAGTTAATGGCACCCATAATACTGTAGGGAAAATGTCGGCGGCTACAACACTATTTGTGTCAAGGCGGTTGCAGAGTACTATTTTTGTAGGTGTACAGGGTATGGTCCCTGGTATCGTGGTTTGACTTGGGTGCCTTGCCTTGCTTTCTCCATTTGTTCCCTGGTCCTTTCCAGGCGGACATCCCCTGTTGATCAGTCCTAGTCGGCTCTAGTTGCGCCAGTCAGAGAAGAGCATTGGGCAGGGTTTTTGTGTACCTCGATCAGAGATGCGGGTCAGAGTTGGAAGTAGTGTCTCGGCTAGGCCTTCTGGTCGATAAGGCTGTCCGGAGGTGGGCTAGAGATCGAAGTGAGTGCTATGGTTGGAGAGGAGGGCCAGAGTTAGAAAACGGGTGCCGTCCCTCCTCGGCCAGGACTTCTGGTCGGTGATTGGATCGTCCTTCTGGCCTGTTGTTCCAATACTTGGGCTGGCCCATGAGTTGCACGTTCTTTGCTTGGGTCGAGCCTTTATTGGGAAGCCGGTCCGCGAGGGACCCCGGGTTTATGAACCCAACAACAAGTTTTCAAGTTTGAGGATGAGACATTTTTAGCCAACAAACTTAAATTTTGGGGAATACTAAGTTACAGCCTAGACAGAGCAAGTACTCATCAATTCAACTTATGAGAAACTAAATATTCTTATAACACCTATGAGAGTGGAATTCATATTTTTATTGTTTTTATCATATTTTATTTTTTGGTATTTTTTTTTAATTTTTTAATTTTTTTAAATGCTAATAATTAAATAAATGTAGAAAATAAATATAAAAATAAAAAATGCAAAAAAGATATAGGGTACCAGTGCGGGTTCCTCCCCCAAGCTAGATCATGGCCTATGGTCTGCAATTGTATCCCATGGACCACCAGTAGCCCACCTATGCATCGTGCTATTGCTTCAGCAGCCCATTAATTTCTACGAACTATTGTTGCTACTCAAGGTGCCACTAGGTCGAATCCTAAAATGTATGTGTTAAGAGTATTTTGAATTTCACCTGTGTGGATCTCCAGTCCTCCGAGATGGGTGTTGATGCCGTCAACTCCTGACGGTCTGAGGTAGACTATCATTGATGGACGGGTGGTGGTAACCCCTCAAAGTCAGACGTGTGTCGCATCCATGCCGTGGCGTCGGCTTCTTGCCATACTGACCCTCCAGCCTCGTGTTGTTGCAGAGTGTCTCCCCAGCTAGGCTGATACCTAGGTGTGAATCTAGGCATCTTCATAGATGGGAACCACTCCACATGGTACGCCTAAGGCACAAGTGGTGTCGATGTTGGCGGTGGCTGTTGAGAGCTGCCAGCTTCATTCCTAGTCCTGCTCCTTGTTGCCCTGATAGAAACAGAAATCCTACGTGCTTTCTCTTGTTCGACAAGAGCAAAAGTTAGTGATGGGGACTTATACAAATAGAGTCGCACAACGGGAGGCAAAGTGGACGCGGTCACCGCGCCCCTTGGTGGCATCGCCGGTCCCATCGCCGCCTGCCGCGGACATGACCGAGCAAGCTAGGTGGTCCAAGGAGCGGACTAACACTTGTGCGTTGCCAGGATCGGTGCCAACGCATGACTCACAACGGGAGGAAGCCCCACCTACTGCGAATGCGGTCGAGCAAGCCAAGTGGTTTGAGGAGCGGACTGGCACCCGTGCGTCGCGCAACTCGTAGGTGGAGGAAGCCCCACTCGCTGCTCTGATCGGGAAGTCCCAAGCCAGCTGTCGCGGCAACCCATAGGCTAGGCAGGAGCCAGTTGGGGCAACTCCACCCCCAGCTGAAGTGAGGGGGCATGGGTCGCAGCCCGAGAGCGGTCCTTGTCCTCTAGGCCCATCGACGTCGGGTCTTGCCTTCAGAGTCATACCACTCACCTCACGATACATTTTCCTTTATTTCTTTTTGATCTTTTGCTGTTAAGTCTTTTTGGAGTTTGACTTACCTCTGCTTTTTGTCAGTGGCTAGGCGATGACTGGATTGAGCGTCACCCCAACTCCCATTCAGGGGGCATGGAGGCCCACCCTATAGCATGTCATGGTAAGCGGCAAGGGGGGACTAGGTGGTGGCATTGAGTCCTTCCCTTCTAGGGGTGGTGCCCCCCGGGTCGGTTGTGGGTATGGTGGCAGCAGCGACAGCAGCATTGGCGGCGATCCTGGTGCTGACGATAGAGGTCACGTCGGAGGTAACTCTTGTGGCCCCTCCTCCACTAGCCGTGGCAGAAGAGGAGAGGGAGACTGAGCTTCCTACCTCATCGGTCGAGGAGCTGCATGGCTCACCCTTGTGGTTGGAGTTGAAAGCACCAGAGCGAGACATGGCCAAGACAGAGTCGGAATGCTCGGCGGTGGCCTATGCACCTGAGGTGGTGGATATCCCATCTGACGACAAGGCGGAAGTCATGGCGGAGCCACCGGCATCGTCGCGGGAGCTGGTGGTGGTTCAGTCAGAGGCGGGGTCCTCTAGTGGGCTACCAAAGGGTGACCTAGAGTGTCCCTGCCTCGAGGACCCAACAAAGGTGTGGTTTGTCCTTTGGGATTTGCAAGAGGGTTAGCTCTAGGAAATCCTTGGGGAACAAGGACATGCCATGGTGTCCGAACTCGCCAACCTATCCACGAAGCTTAGAGACGTCTAGGAGTGGGTTAAGTCTGCTTACCATTTAGTCAAGGTCAACCTACAGCTTGCTGCAGAGGTGAGTTTCCCCAACTTGTCCTTGACCTCTGAATATTTTGTTGGTTGACTTAGCATGCTTGTTTTTCATAGAGTCTAAAGGGGATGTCATCCTACAAGTCCCGCTTCCTCCGAATGGAGCATGCCTAGATGGTTGTGCTTGAGCATCAGCTAGTGTCCGCTCGCCGTGAGTCCTAGGACTAGGCAGTCGAGCCGACCGCGGCATAAGCGAAGGGGCAGCATGCAGTAGAGTGGGTGACTACTACCAAGCAGGGGATTGAGGCGGCGAAGGCCTGCTAGGCAGATACTGAGGTGGAGTTGCGGACATCCCTAACGGACATTGAGGTGGCGCTCTAGAAATCCCTAGAGACCCTTGAGTTTGAGCGGAGCGCCTTGGCGTCAGAGCGGAATGCCCTAGAGTTGGCATGGAAGGCCTTGGACTCAGAGCGTAAAGCCCTAGAGTCAGAGTAGATGGCCCGATCGGAGGCAGACCGGGAAGTGCTCACGCTTTGGGGCCAGGTGATGGGGATGGAGGAGGCAAGCACCGAGCTATGCGAGCAGTTGGCCCGGTAGGTAGAGAAATTCTCCACCCTTGAGTACTTCCACATCGGTACATACCTTTTCTATTTTTCGTGGTGTTGGTTTTTTCCTTCAGCCTATTTTTGAGCTTGTCGCCCTTCTTTCAGAGCTAGGCGAAAGGGTGAAGATGCTGGAGCGGGACCTAGAGACGATCAAGGCAACTTTTGCCAAAATGCAGAGGACCTGGCCAAGTCCCGTGAAGAGCGATGTGCTCTCGAGGGGGAACTTGACCAGATCCACAATGTTGCCCAGCTCATCGTCTTGGAGGTCTTTGGGTCGGTGCCAAGTACTAGCGCGCTCGCCGTCCAGCTGACGGAGGTCCCAGATGCGTTTTAGGACCTTATCATGAGTGGTCTATTCTACGGAGCGTCGAGGGTGTTCACTTTGGTGGTGACGCATCATTCGAACCTAGACTTTGCTACTATCTGTAGTGGGTATGATGATGGCTTGAGCATGGAGGACATCCAATTGATCAGGGAGAGCTTGCTGCCACGCACACAAGGTCGATGGCAGAGCAAGTCTCTGCTGAGTGGGTGATGGACATCCGCCATGAAGACATGGCTAGAAGCATGCGTGGGGAGGACATCGCCTAGCCTATGGATGGTATAGAGCCTGGGTTGGAGGAGGACATTGCCCTAGCTTCGACTGAGCAGAATGTTGTGCCACTGAGGAGTAAGCAGCCTACGCCTTCGCTAGTCGCACCGATAGCAGATGCCGCTGAGCCAGCCCAACAGCTTGTAAAATATAAATAGTTTAGTGAACGTAAAAAGTTTAAGTTTATGGGGGAGCCCCCGTGTAAACATTCTTGTGTGCTTAATGACTGCAGTTGGTTTCATTTTCTATGATGGAGTCACTCCATTTAGGGAATCTTGTTCCCTTTTGTTCCTTAGTTTTCCCTTAGCATAATTTTGTTTTCTATTCTTTCTTTCTTGTACCTACCCATTTGTCCTATAGGCTACAACCTTGGGAGCCCAAAGCATGGCCTGTGAGGCTCAGCTACTCATAACCATAGGAAAAGGCAGGGTGTGATTGGTCGAAATGTTTTAAAGCAAAGCTACATAAGGCAAATTAAAGGAACAAACTCCCCTTTTGATCGGGTAGGAAGGAATTTCACTATATGATAGTAAACAAAACAGAGAGGTAGTAGTGTCCTCTAGTGGAGCCATCGAGCACCCTAGGCCAAAAAGTGTTTGGGTTGGGGTGCTTTTATAGGAGCATACGCTAAGTAAACAATGGTAAGACTAAAACTTAAGGGAAGAAAAATGACATAGCTATTCCAAGCATTCGGAGAGAATGTCATTGTTGTTGTCCTTCAGTTGGTAGGTGTCTGGTCAGATTACTTCAACCTTCAGTCATCTGGATCCTTGCCCGCTATGCCACCTTTCTCGGTCGCTGCTTCTTCGCCTTTTTCTTCCTCTGGCCTGCCGGCTTGCCATAGATGGTGCTTGATGAGCTGGCAGTCCTTGTAGAGGTGTTTGATGGGGTAGTCATGATTGGTGCACAGGCTCTCCATGAGCTCATGGAAGTGGCCTAGAGGGTCCTGCTAGGGCTATGTGCCCACATGATCAGCCATGGCGACCAACGTGGATTTGGCCGGTCGGCGGTGATCTTTTCTATTCTTTTTTCCCCTCTGTGTGGAGGGGCCCTCGTCCTAATCCTAGTGCTTGGCCTTACCTTTTCCCTAGCCTCTGTTGGAGCATGGTGGGAGCAGCGCTTGCTGGAGGTGTTGGACAAAAGTCCATGGTCCTAGGCTATCAGGGCTAGGAGTTCGGTTGCTACTGCGTGTGTCTTGGTTCAGTCCAAGCTACGCATATACAGGCGATCAGTGTGGAGCGGTCATCAAGTCAAGATGAGGTGCCAATGTAGCCTCCTATGCCATGCTCGGTGGTTGTAGTGGTGATCGGGTGGAGCCACCCATCTGCTGGATCCTCATTCCCCTGGTGTGGAGCGAGGCCTCGAGTCGGTGTCGTGATACGGAACTCTCCACTTGTTGAACGACGGTGGTCTCCACTAGTGCTCGGAGGTTCCGGTGGATTGCATGTTCATGAGGGTTGTTCGGCTCAGATAAGTCACGCAGAAGCATTATCGCAGCAGTGATGTTTTGATTGGCCCGAGCGAACTATGGGGGATTGTTCCCCCTGTCCACGTTGTTGTGCTGGACCCAACGGGCATGACCCTAGGCGCCACTCGCCGGTCTACATGCACATGGCGCAGTGTGGTGCGCCAAGCACATTGGCGCAGTTGGTGGCTGGTGCAGCCACTATTGTTGTCATTCCTCACCATGCTTGTGTGCAAGCTTGGGGGTCTTCACATGAGGATCTAGAGGGGCATGAGTCTGCAAGGACTGCATTACCGCCGGTGTCTATCCCGAAGCGTCTACCATAGCGCACTCTCAGGACAAACGGTGGCTAGGCGCCATGTCACCGATGCTAGAGCTATCACTCTCAACATCATCATCCATGAGGTCGAGGAAATAGGTGGGGGTGTAGCTCACCATCCCCACGAATTCGGATGTGAGAGGGGGCGGCATCGGCATCCTTTGGATCTCCTGGGCGTACGCGTCCATAGGAGACACGAGGCCATAGGGGAACCGGTCGTATGGCGGTCACGTCGGGGACAACAGGTTCCCTCCAAGTAATAGACAAAAGATAGAGAATCGTATGTAAATAACAATATGTACATTACTCACAGCAGGGTTTGAGCAGAGAGTTTGCTCAGAATAAAGCATGGATGCCACGTCCTCAAAGTTGTGCATCCTGCAGTCGATGGAGGGTGCCCCTCCAACGGGTGCTAGAATGAGTGCCTCCTCGTGGAGGTGTAGTATGTCGAGCCGGTCGATAACGAAGTCTAGGCTTCCGAAGAGGAAGGCGTGGGATGGCTTGAAGATGGGTGGAACCCACATCCTAATAGGTGGAGCATGGGAAACTCTAGTGAGCCAAAGTAAATCAAATCACCAGAGCCCACCATGACGAGGGTGGTGGAAAAGTGGGCCATCCGATGACCAAAAAAGTGTTTAACATACAGTGTCTTCCCCACGGACGGTGCCAACTATCGGTGCAGAAAGTGACCAACAAGTAAATATTTGTAGTTTTGCCATACATTGTGATCGGAAGTGGCCTAGCACTCAATGACATAGGGTTTATACTGGTTCAGGCAATATGCCCTATGCTAGTTTGAGTCGGTCGGTGACTTTATTCCTGAGCCTAGGTGCTCAAAATTTGCAGTGGGGTTACAAATGAGGAGGAAGATGGGGTGCACAAGAGGTCCAATCGGCTCTGGTCAGAAGGGCTGAGAGCGATAGGAGCTCTGCTAGGAGCTAAGTGTTCAAATGTGTGCTTATGGTCTGAACCTGGCAGTTCTATGGTTGTGAGCTAGTGAACTTGATCGATCTGATCAATCTGGAATCACCTAAGTCTCTTGGGAGAGAGCACATCCCCTTTTATAGATGAAGGGGGTGTCCTTATAAGTGAGAGGGAGAGAGTTAGTATGCTTCTAAGTCTTGTTGCCCACGCCAACGGGTACAGGAGGATGGTAGGTGCCCACAACACTATTGGATGTCGGTTGTATGTGGGAGGTTACGTCGTCTTGTTTTAGGTACAGTAGATGTCGGCACCTGCATATACTATTGATGCCCAGAGGCATGTGAGGAGTTTCACTATGTTCACTCGGTATGGTAAATCTCGACACCCACAACACTATCCATGCCCAGAGGCATGTGGGGGCCTTACCATAAGGGAGTTAACGGCGCCCACAATACAATAGAGGAAAATGTCAGCGCCTATAATACTATTTGTTTTAGGGCAGTTGCAGAGTACTGTTCCTGTAGGTGACAGGGTATGGTCCCTAGTATCATGGTCTGACTTGAGCACCTTACCTTGCTTTCTCCATTCATTCCCTAGTCCTTTCCGGGCAGGGGTCCCCAGTCAGTTGGTCCCAGTAGGCTCTAGTTGTGTCAGTCGGAGAAGAGCGGTGAGTAGGGCTTCTACGTACCCCGATCGGAGATGCGGGTCGAAGTCAGAACTAGTGCTTTGGCCAGGCCTTCTGGTTGGAGAGACCATCCAGAGGTGGCTGGAGACCAAAGTGAGCGCTCCGGTCAGAGAGGTGGGCCGGAGTCAATAAGTGGGTGATATTCCTCCTCAGCCAGACCTTTCGGTCAGTGACTGGACCACCCTTCTGGCCTACTGTTTTAGACTCTTGGGTTAGCACATGTGTTATGCACTGTCTGCTGGGGCCAAGCCTATACCACCCCAGGTGTTTGGCTTCCACATTTGCACTTGCATTTCAAAAACATGAGCATCATTCATCCATTCATGAGCTTAGATTGTATGAAACATGCTTTTGAAACATTGCAACATATTGTTATATTCTATGTGTGTTTGTTTTAGGAAATGAATAGTGTGCAACACTCAAGTGCAACATGTGCAACTCACTTTAGTGAAACATGGTTAGCTAGTACTATGCCACAAACTCATGAAACATATGAAACATGGTTTTGAAACAAAAGTAACAAGTCACTTGTTTTCCTTGTTTCAATGCATGTGATGCTTGTTTTTTGTGTGATCAATGTGTGGTGTGGCTAATTATACTCTTAAACAACTTAGCTACACTTAGAATGTCATTAGGAACAATGTTCATGTTGATCATTGTGCCAAATTAAGTTTCCAAGTGATAGTTTGACTTGTGTTGACCCTAGAGCTCCTTTGTTTGACTATTTAAAAAGTATAGCTTAGATTGTTTGCATGTATGAGCAACCTAAAGCAAAGTTGTAGAAAATTATACAAGGAACAAACTTTGTTTAGAGGCCAAGTCATGAAAATGTGCAGAACATACTCAAAATTGGACCACAACACGAAATGTACCCCTAATTTCAGAGAGAAAATATTTCTAAGTGTTAATTTGAAAAATAGTTTTGGGTACTCCACTTTGGCATGATTTTACTCGGCATTGGTTGAGAATTAGGCCTTGGTCTTTTAAAAGAAGTTGGAGATGGTATGAAGGGCTATAACTTTCATTTACACTATTTTCGCTAATGGTCAATGGTTTAGTAGTTTCAACGCGATGAATATTCACTTTCAGGCTCGGTTGGATTGCTGAATCGGCTGCTATAGTGGCTGACCATCTTCAGGACTTCACTGCTGTAACACCCTAGGTGTTTGGCTTCCACATTTGCACTTGCATTTCATAAACATGAGCATCATTCACCCATTCGTGAGCTTAGATTGTATGAAACATGCTTTTGAAACATTGCAACATATTGTTATATTCTATGTGAGCTTGTTTTATGAATGGAATAGTGTGCAACACTCAAGTGCAACATGTGCAACTCACTCTTGAAACATGTCACATACTTTAGTGAAACATGGTTAGTTAGTACTATGCAACAAACTCAAGACACATATGAAACATGGCTTTGAAACAAAAGTAACATTTCACTTGTTCTTCCTTGTTTCAATACATGTGATGCTTGATTTTGGTGTGACCAATGTGTGGTGTGGCTAATTATCCTCTTAAACAAGTTAGCTACACTTAGAATGTCATTAGGAACAATGTTCATGTTGACCATAGTGTCTAATTATGCTTTCAAGTCATGGTTTGACTAGTGTTGACCCCTAGAGCTCTTTTGTTTGACTATTTAAAACGTATAGCTTAGAATGTTTGCATGTCTGAGCAACCTAAAGCAAAGTTGTAGAAAATGTTATAAGGAACAAAAGTTATTTTATGACCATCTCATGAAAATGTGCAGAACATGCTCAAAAAGGGCCCACAAGTCAGTTTTGAGGTCTATTTGGAAACTCCAAAAAATTCTAATTCAAAAACCATATTTTAGTTTCATTGGCTCGACTTGGTGATGATTTTACTCATGATTCTTGGAGAATTAGGTCTTGGTCTTTTAATAGAAGTTGAAGATGGTATAAAGGGCTACAACTTTCATTTACACCATTTTCACTAATGATCAACGGTTTAGTAGTTTCAACGCGATGAATGTACATTGTCAGGCTCGATTGGATTACTGAATCGACAGCTACAGTGCCCGACCATTTTTAGAACTTCAATGCCGCATGGATGGCCATGCATCACTGGTACACTACTCGGTCAGACCATGATAGGCCAGAGAGCGCCACATCAAGCCCCAGTGCGCACCTGTGACTCCACCGCGCTCACATCCCATTTTCTGCTCCTCCCTTCACTCCCCGCAGCGCGAGCACGTTGCCGTCGCCATTGCTGGCCTTAGCTCACACCGTATCTCTCCTATGCCACTGCAATAGCTTCATCGAGCTCCCACAGCATCGCCACACCCACCTTGCTAGCTTGACGTGCTCGGTAAGGTGCTTTTGCCACGCACGGCCTCGCCGGTTGTCCGCCACCGTGCCCCGTCGCCGTGGCCAGTCTGATTCTGACCACCCCTTGCCTCGCTAGCATGTGCATTAGCTTCACCATGGACCATAGAGTCTTGGCCGACCCTTGGATCGAGCCCCCACTACCAGCGCCAGCGTCGCGCCATCGAGCCGCACTGCCGTGCCGCCATGACCGCCGCCATCGTGCTTAGCACCGGCGATAGGCCAAGCTAGGTAGCTCTGTAGGTTCGCAATGTCATGGGGATGCTCGTCGTGTCATTGGTTTCACCGAGGAAGTCACCACCGGCGAGCTAGCACTGGTTCCGCGCTGTCCCGAGCCACCTCCTCTGTTTTCTTTCACTGACACGTAGGCCCGGCTGACCTGCGGGTCCCAGCTGTCAGCGACACTAGATTGAAAGCTAGTTCAAATATTTTAGTTTTGAATGCCGTTTTGTAAAATGTATATCTCCAGTTTTGTAGATCCAAATTGGATGGTTCTAATTTTGTTAGGATCTGAGAGAAGTGTAGTATTTAGGAAAAATATAATATGAGCACTTATAGTAGAGTTTCTGGAAGAATTAAATTGAAACTTGAAATATATTTTTAAATGGATGCAAATTTATTTAATTCATATCTAGAGTTCCTGTCCTCCAAAAATTATGAAATTTGGATGGTGAGCTCTTCTTGATGAGTAGAAGCTCTGGTAAAAATTTTAGAGTCAGTGCATGAATGGTTTTTGAGTTATAGATTTTTCTTTTATAATTAGGTGATCCTTGTGTGAATTTTTATAAATTATCTATGAATCCACTGCTCATGAAATTTATTAGAGGATGTCCTAGTACCTTAAGGATTCTAAGAAAAATATAAAATCTGTTGCTTGACACTTTGCACTAGGGTTTCCTATTTATGTCATTTTAAGCCTTTATGTCTTGTCATTTTTGTGTAGGATGTTATACTTGTTCAAATGATGTGAAATTTTTACAGTAGCCTACATAGAGCATGTAGTACCTACTATAATTTGTGTAGATTAAATGGTGTAGTTTTCATATATATTTATTATTCCTCTTAAATAATTAAATAAATTAAGAAAGACATTAAAAGAAATAAATTGGTGGTGAACAATTTACTTTCTGGTGTTATTTTGATATATGTGATGAGTTAGTAAAGTTGGTTTTGTCCATTTATATGTTTGCAACATAAGTTAATAATTATTTTCTTGCATTATGTCTTTCTAGACAGTTCTGGGAACTTTGTAAAGTTCAGTATGATAATTTGGTTTTCTGGGAAAGTGGTGAATACAAAAGTTGTAGACAACTTATGTTTCTAGCTCCTATTAAAATTTGGTGGTATTTGGCCTAGTAGTTTAGGAGTTACAGTCATTCAAAGTTGGATCACAGTTTTGCTTGCTCTCTGTCTTGCTAGGACCTGATTATGTGGTTCTGTAACTTTGACCTGGTAAAGGTTGGAATCATGCCTGGAGGTCTGAAAATTAATTGTAGCCAATTTAATAAGCTTTCCAAATTGTCTTGTTTCTTGTCATTTGAATTTGTAGATCTCCGGTTATGATCAGTTTATGGTACCGCTATATAGTTCCTGTTTTGTTGAAATGCGAATGTTTGTGTATGATTTGTTGCAATGTTCTTGTTGATTGTTTAGGTGCTAGCCTAACTTGAGAACATGCTTAGGTGCAGGTACTAGGTCCTTAATGGATGATGAGCAATTGTACAATAGGTTGTATAAACTTGGTAAGTTAAAGTGATATGAATAGAGCATAAGTTGGAAAATGCGGACTACAGTAAGCATGTGCATTCCCCGAGTGTTCCTAACTTCGTTCGTGTACATGCATGATATTTATCTTGCGCATACATGCAATAGGTGTGCCGGAGGGAGTGACGCTTCTGGAGTTCGAGGGAGCGAGCCAGGAGGAGGAGCCCAAGGTTCAGGCAATCGACGAAGCAGCCGTCGAGGAGGAGTTGCCCAAGTGCCCTGACCACCGCCCATCCTCTTTCATAAAAGGCAAGCCCCGGAGCATATTAAGTCTCCCATATTTTTACAAATATATTGAGTATCTTTTATCGTTGATGATGCATTAAGTATAGGAATTGGTTGGAACCAATTGTTGCATTATATATATCTATCCTTGTCCAGATATCGCACTTGAATCCTATTTAAGTTCATGAATGGTTTAAATGCTTAGCCATGCTTAGTGCGGTAGAAGTCAGGTGATTTCCTATCACCTGCGAGCTTTAGGATGAGGTGGATCATGGTTGGCTATATTTGCTATCATGGAAAAGAACCATGCTAATAATGAATGAAGACCGGGCAGAGTCTTGTGTAGGGTTGGACATAGTGACTCCATCTGTGTTGTTTAAGGACCGATACGCTATACGTTCTTATGTCATGTTGAACGTAGCCTAACATTTAGCTGGCCAGATAACTCGTTCCGATCGTGAAGCCTAGTAGCTCGATTTAGGTCGGGGACGCGAGCAGTTGGTCACAATCTAGATGGTAGTAAGGATATGTGGAGAGCTATTGGCGTAAGCCCAAGGGTGGGTTAAGTCACCGAGCACTCATGGCAGAGTGGTTCTCTGATTTTGCGGCACTGATCGGACTCACAACTCCTGAATTGTACCAAAGGTGACTTGTTTGCGACCCTGATGGGGGAAGTAGGGTTTGTGTTAGGAATACCCCTCCAGCTGGATAGGAATCAATTCGAATCGTCGTCTCTCCCGGATAGTGAGAACTTGACTGAGCAGCGGCAACGTAGATTCAATTAATTTAACGATATGGTTAAATGGATGATGATGATAATGTTTTCCATGATTTATACCTGCTATGGTTATTAATGTTTGCATCTTAATCAAATGACTGCTTAGTACAGGTGCTAATATAAATGATAGGTTAATGGCTAAAGTCACTGCTAGCTTAGGTTAAGAGTTGATCATTATTACTTATGCTTTTCTGCAAAAAGAAAGTGTCAGCCAGATCCACTAAATTAAGCTATGTATGATCCTTGTTGTCATTTGTTTTAGTTTCTGATGGGTAAGTCTAGCTAAGTACATTCTCGCACTTAGGGTTTATTATCTCTTGTTGTAGATGACCTTCTTTATTAGGGCTTCTGTAAGTATTGTCTCCACCTGGTGGGTGATGAAGACTAGATCATGGGCATGATCTCTGTTTATCGTATCCAAATGCTTTTGTAGGATGTGATCAGCAAGCTAGTACTTGTATTTGAACTCGGGTGTGTGAGTTAAACTATTTGCTTCCGCTACTTTACAAGACTTGTTTTGTAATAATGATGACTCTGAGGTGTTGTAATCTATTTGCAAACCGTCCATGAAATGTTGTAATGTGTGATGTGTTATGTTGAATTACTATGATCTTGGTTGTATGCAAGTTGGTTTGAAATCCTTCGTGGTTTCAGTTGACTACCGGGTTTATATAGGCTCAAGTGCGAGAATTTGATCATTTCGGCGATTGTTTTTGTACCTGTGCTCTTATAAATTGGTTGGTTTTTTGACAACCGCCGCGTGGAGGCCACCCATCGCCGACCTCCTGCTCGGTCAAGCCATGACAGGCCAGTGAGCACCACATCAAGCCTCAGTACATGCCCATGAGCCTCCCAGCGCTCTAGTTCATTTCGCCTCTCCTTCGCCTCAGCGCAGCATCCACCGCGACAGCCACCGCCTCCGCCATTGCTACCGAGCAGCGCCGTCGCCTAGCGCCCTTGCCACCACAAAATCGGTACCTCCAGCTAACCCGCAACTCCACCATAGCCTCCTCTAGCTCGTCCACCTCGCCATTGACCTAGAGAACCAAGGTAGAGGCCACATTTTCATTTCTACCATCGTCTAGTTCTGTGACAGCTGGTATCAGAGCTAGATTCAACACTAAACATGTCATATGGTTATTTAAAAACAAAGGCTTTTGTTGTGAAAATGGTTTTCCAACTTATAGTTATATATAAGTGTTTAAAAATCAGAAATTTTATAGTGTGCTGGTGATCACATCCGTTGTAGCCCACATAAGGACTTTTAGGTGGCTTGTATAATTACTAACTTGGGGGAAAGTGATTGTTTCTATTTTGTCATCCATGCGGCATGCTATTGCATGGGTGCCATTCGCTTGAATGGTAATGTATGGATCAATTGCCTCTACGCCAAGGTAAGTGCGAGTTGTGAGAGCATGACCGTCCAACTATCGGTCTAGGGGAGAGTTAGTTGTGGTTACTGGAATATTTACATGTTGCATACATGTACATATGAAGGTACTTAATTGTGGGTATATCTATCGGGTAGTTTGGATACCAAAGTATATATATCTGGGGATGTATATATGGAGAGTATCTTAGTTTACTACTTTCACCGTTAGCATTATATCTTGTTGGGTTGGGCTGCAATGAAATTTTCTACAGGTACGCTAACAACGCACCGTGTAGATCGACTAGTTACCGCTATTTGAGAGAACGTGTGTATGCCACCGTATATTCTGCTAGAACTTAACTTTTCTTAGGTTTGTGAGGACATACGAAATGAGCATGCATCATATTCACTCATGTCATTCATATTGCATTACTCCCTCCCTTATAATTGCTTATCCCAATTATTAAGTTCCATCTCTCAACAAAAAAATAATCCTCTCACGAGAGTTGCATCCCTTTTAATATAGATGGCCGCGCCCATGTTTCCTCATGGTAGCAACACCTTTTTGGACCGGTTTGGTACGCCTACCTTGCTCTAGAGGGTGCTAAGCTCAGTTGGGTACCTGGAGGCGCCCTGTTACATGTGGGTGCAGACGGTGCCATTTGGACAAATTGCTGCCCTTGATGTACTTATGGACATAACACAGATTTTCGGAGATGAATTAGTGGGTGGACCAACTTCATCCATTCCCCCGAGTGGCCCCTACTGAGGCTGAGTGAACTCAAGAAGTTGGCCAGGCCTTGGTTCGAGGCCATGGTGAACATGTTAGAGCGATAATGTGGGAATGAGTGCTATGATGGCCGTCTTGAAGCTTTGTCGAGTCAGGCAGGACACCCTTTCTAGTGTGTTAGAAGAAGCTGGCAAGGCAATGGCAGCCCAACACAAGTTCAGGTTGTGTGCCCGCAAGTATCACCGTAGGGCGAAGGCATGTGGGCAAGCTCAGCTGGAAGTAGATGAGATTTGGGGCATTGCAAATTATCGCATGTAGCAGTGGGGGCAAGCAGCACGTGAGAGAGATGAGCTTCATAACTAGCTTATGAACCTCAACATAGAGAGAGATGAGGCAGTACAGGAGTTGGACTGCATGACCCGTCATAGAGATGCAGCCTTAGAGTTGGCAGAAGAAAGGCGTCAGGGCTGGACCATGGCTAACCATAATGCTTTTCAAAGGGAGCATGAGCTCCAAGAGCAGCTTGAGGTGCTTCAGGTTGAGTACCATCAACTGAACAACCATCTATTTCCTATTCCTCACCCCATTCCAAGGTATCCTAATGTGGGTGGACCTCAAGTGATTGAGGCCAATGAAGAGGAAGAGGACGTGCAGATGGATGTCAATGCAGCTGAACCTGTGAATGAAGAAGAAGAGGAAGATCCTGAAGAAGTCTAGGGTGTTTCTAATGTGGACAGTGACCACTTCGATGAGTAGTTAGCTAGCAAGTCTCACTAGTTTAAGTTTTTTGTAGCCATTTGTGTAATGGACTTGGTACTATGACAGATGTTGGATGTACTTTTAATTCAAACTTGGCATGTAATGTACCTTAATCTGCTCCCTTCGGGATGCTTATCTTAGTTGGTGAATTTTAAAACTTGTCATGTTGGAATGCACTGCGTATGGCGCTAGTAATCTAATTGATGATGTGGTGATTGGAGAATGAATTATTGCCTTTGTTTATTGTATGAATTTTACATTCTCTCCAGTAAATTCAGTTTGGCATAATTACATTGTTCCTCTATAATATGCTAACATCACCAATAATTGTTGGTTGCGCATTGTTGCAGATGCCTCGCACTCGTTCCACTAGTGCGTCTAGTGATGATGATGATCTTCCACTACCACCACCCACACCAGCAGAATTGATGGCAATTCTTGCTGAAGGATAGCGCACTATGGCTAAGGCTCACCATATGATTGCAAATTGTGATGGTCGTGGTGCATGCCAAGGACCAGAACCAAATTAGTATAGCGACTTCAAAGATTTCCTTGACACTAAACCACCGATTTTCAAGGAGGCTGAAGAGCCCCTCTAAGCTAATGAGTGGCTGAACACTCTTGAGCAGAAATTCTGACTGCTTCGCTTGACAGAAGTGCTGAAGACTGAATATGCTTCTCATCAACTGCATGGGCCAGCTAGTATTTGGTGGAGTCATTATTGGTCCACTATGCCCGCTAGTGCCCAAATCACTTGGGATCAGTTCAAGTCTGCTTTTAGGGGAAATTATATTCCTCCTGGTCTCATGACAATCAAGCATACAGAGTTCATGAAGCTAACATAGGGGAATAAGAGCTTGAATGAATATATGCAGGCTTTCAATAACCTTGCAAGGTATGCTACTTAGTTTGTTGACACTGATGCCAAGAAGATCGCTAGTTTCAAGTGGGGACTTAGCCCCAAATTGATGAAGACTATGGGAAATTGTAAGTGTGCTCATTTTAATGAGTTTGTTAGTGATGCTTTATCTCAAGAGAACAACAATGTTGTATATGCTGCTTCAAAGAATCGCAAGAGAGCCTATGAGTCGGGTGCCTCACAATCCAAGGCTCCAGTCACACATAAGGCTCCATTTCGTCCTCCGGCATCAGCTGCTAAGTTCTGCCCACCATAGAAGAAGAATCCAGGTAGGACTGGATTTCACAAGGTTTTATAATTGCTCTTCCAAAGGGCACTACTAGTCAAGGCAGCTCCAAGGCTCCTCCAAGCAACATGCCATGCTGGAACTACAACAAGACAGGTCACTAGGCAAGGGAGTGCCCTTACCCTAAGAAGAATAACTACCAAGGTGGCCGTTAGGGGCAGGTGAACCACACTAATATTGCTGATATTCCATCAGGAGAGGTAGTAACGGCTAGTAAGTTTCTGGTTGATCAACACCCCATAGTTGTACTATTTGATTCGAGTGCTTCGCATTCTTTTATTAGTCCCGCATTTGCATCCAAGTTAACATACACTATTGAGGGTGAGGGTTATTGTATTAGGGCTGCCAATGGTACTATCCCAACCAAGCTCGTAGTCGGGGATGTTCAACTTGAGATAGAGGGATGAAGTTATTAGGTTGATCTAGTAGTTCTACCGGGGATAGGTATCGATGTGATATTGGGAATGAACTGGATGAGTAGTCATGGAGTGCTTATTGATACATAGACTAGAGTAGTCATGCTCAGAGATCCTTATAATTAGGAAGGTTTTCTAGTGCAGCTACCTAGGGACATCAATCTTTCTTGTGCGGCTAATGCGGTGCAAGCAAAGGTTATGGCAGATATCCCTATAGTGTGTGAGTTTCCGGATGTTTTTCCCAATGATTTGCCTGGGTTGCCCTCGGATCATGAAGTGGAGTTCAAGATAGAGTTGCTACCTGGTACAACACCCATCTTTAGAAGGCCTTATAGAATGGCTCCCAACGAACTAGCCAAACTTAAGACCTAGTTGAATGAACTTCTAAAGAAAGGCCTTATTCGTCCTAGTTCATCTCCATGGGTGTGTCCAGCTATCTTTGTGAAGAAGAAGGATCAATCACTATGCACGTGTGTAGATTATAGGCCTTTGAATGCAGTCACAATCAAGAATAAGTATCCTCTGCCTCACATAGATATCTTATTTGATCAGTTGTCTAAAGCAAAAGTCTTTTCCAAGATTGATTTGAGATCTGGTTATCATCAAATCAAAATTTAGCCTAAGGATGTTCCAAAAACTGCATTCTCTATAAGATACGATCTATATGAGTATCTTGTTATGTCTTTTGGATTGACCAATGCCCCCGCTCACTTCATGTATTTGATGAATTCGGTGTTTATGCCTGAGTTGGACAAATTTGTGGTGGTATTTATAGATTATATCTTGGTCTAATCTGAGAATAAAGAAGATCATGTTGAACATTTGTGAGTGGTTCTCACTAGATTGCATGAACACAAGCTTTATGCAAAGTTCAGCAAGTGTGAATTCTACCTTCATGAGGTACCTTTTCTCAGACATGTGTTGTCCGATGGTGGAATTATGGTTGATCCCACCAAGGTGCAAGAAGTGTTGGACTGGAAGGCTCCAATCTCGGTACATGAGGTTTAGAGTTTTTTGGTATTGGCTGGCTATTATCGTCACTTCATCTCAGATTTCTCTAAAATAGCCAAGCCTATGACACGGTTACTACAAAAAGACATGAGGTTTGTCTGGACTTCCGAGTGTGATGCGGCTTTTCACACCCTACGAACCCTTCTAACTTCGGCTCCGGTTTTGGTGCAACCGGATATCGAGAAACCTTTTGATGTGTTTTGCGATGCATCAGGTATAGGTTTAGGAGGTGTTCTTATGCAAGAGGGTAGAGTCATTGCTTAAACCTCTCGCCAACTTCAGAAACATGAGGTGAACTATCCTACGCATGACTTAGAACTCACTGTAGTTGTTCATGCTTTGAAGGCCTAGAGACATTATTTGCTTGGCAATGTGTGCAACATCTTTACTGATCATAAAAGTCTTAAGTACATCTTCACTCAACCTGAGTTGAATATGCGTCAGAGAAGATGGCTTGAGTTGATCAAGGATTATAACCTCCAAGTGCACTACCATCCTGGCAAGGCAAACATCGTTGCGGATGCCTTGAGCAGGAAATCTCATTGCCACTCTTTGATTGAAAGTGACCTCCATTTGTCAAAACTCCTACATCCTGCAGTCCTTCACAACATCACTGTCAGTTGTACTCTATAGAGTCAAATTATTGAGCTCTAGAAGACAGATCCTGGTGTGTTCCACATCAAGCGCAAGATGAAAGAGCAAGAAACCAAGCATTTTCAGGTAGATGAGAATGACGTGTTATGGTTCAAGGATAGGTTAGTGGTTCTGAAGGATAGAGATCTTAGAAATCAAATCATATCTGAAGCACATTCCTTGAAATTATCTATTCATCCTAGTAGTAGCAAAATGTATCATGATTTGAAGCCTCGCTTTTGGTGGACCAAGATGAAGATAGAGATAACCGCTTATGTGGCTAGGTGTGACACTTGTTGTTGAGTTAAAGTTGTACACATGAAGGCTGGGTTACTTCAGCCACTCTCTATTCCAGGTTGGAAATGGGAGGAGATAAGTATGGATTTTATTGTTGGACTCCCTACTACTCAGAGAAATTTTAACTCTATTTGGGTGATTGTAGACTGTCTGACCAAGTCTACACACTTCATTCCTGTCCGCATAGATTTCTGTCCAACTAACTATGTGGAGTTGTACTTCAATTAGATAGTCTGACTTCATGGGATACCTCGCACTATTGTCTCTGATAGAGGACCATAGTTCACTGCTCGCTTTTGTAAGCACTTAAATGGATTATTGGGAACTAAGTTAGTAAGAAGCTCTGCCTATCATCTGCAAACCAATGAGCAAACTGAGCGAGTGAATCAAATCTTAGAAGATATGTTGAGAGCATGTGTCATCTTGTCTAAGGGTTCATGGGAAAAGTGGTTGCCCCTAGCTGAGTTCTCTTACAATAATAGTTATCAAGAGAGTATCAAGATGGCACCGTTTGAAGCTTTGTATGGCCGAAAGTGTAGAACTCCATTGAATTGGGTTGAAGCCGGTGAAAGGAGATATTATGGAATTGATTTTGTTCAAGAAGCCGAAGAACAAGTCCATAATATCCAAACCCATATGGCCGCAGCTCAAGCTAGGCAGAAAAGTTATGCTGATCATCATAGAAAACCTATTGAGTTCAAAGTTGGAGACTTTGTTTATCTGAAAGTCTCACCCATGAAGAGTGTCCAACGCTTTGGTGTGAAGCGAAAGCTTGTGCCGAGATATGTCGGTCCGTTTCAAATTTTAGGATAGAGTGGTAAGGTAGCATACAAGATCCAATTACCTCCTGAGATGAGTGCTATCTTCAGTGTCTTTCACGTATCTCAGTTGAAGAAATGCCTTCACGTCCCTAAAGAGAGAGTTCCACTAGGGGATATCAAGTTAAAATCTGATTTGACTTTTGAAGAAAAACTGGTCCAAGTAATTGACACTCAGGAGCGAGTGACTCGGAGTCGGGTGGTCAAGTTTTACAAGGTCATGTTGAGTAATCAAGGTAGTGAATGCGATGCAACATGGGAAAGAGAAGATTATTTGAGGGAAGGTTATAAGGAATTCTATAAACAATGGTATGCTTGCCAAATCTCGGGATGAGATTTTTATAAGGGGGGAGGGCTGTAACACCCTAGGTGTTTGGCTTCCACATTTGCGCTTGCATTTCATAAACATGAGCATCATTCATCCATTCATGAGCTTAGATTGTATGAAACATGCTTTTGAAACATTGCAACCTATTGTTATATTCTATGTGTGTTTGTTTTAGGAAATGAATAGTGTGCAACACTCAAGTGCAACATGTGCAACTCACTTTAGTATGCCACAAACTCATGAAACATGGTTTTGAAACAGAAGTAACAAAGTCACTTGTTTTTCCTTGTTTCAATGCATGTGATGCATGTTTTTGGTGTGATCAATGTGTGGTGTGGCTAATTATACTCTTAAACAACTTAGCTACACTTAGAATGTCTTTAGGAACAATGTTCATGTTGATCATTGTGCCTAATTAAGTTTCCAAGTGGTAGTTTGACTTGTGTTGACCCTAGAGCTCCTTTGTTTGACTGTTTAAAAAGTAAGCTTAGATTGTTTGCATGTATGAGCAACCTAAAGCAAAGTTGTAGCAAATTATTTGAGGAACAAACTTTGTTTAGAGGCCAAGTAAAGAAAATGTGCAGAACATGCTCAAAATTGGATCACAACACATAATGTACCCCTAATTTCAGAGAGAAAATATTTCTAAGTGTTAATTTGAAAAACAGTTTCGGATACTCTACTTTGGCATGATTTTACTCGACATCAGTTGAGAATTAGGCCTTAGTCTTTTAATAGAAGTTGGAGATGGTATGAAGTGCTACAACTTCCATTTACACTATTTTCACTAATGATCAATGGTTTAGTAGTTTCAACATGATGAATATTCACTGCGAGGCTTAGTTGGATTACTGAATTGGCTGCTATAGTGGCCGACCATCTTTAGGGCTTCACCGTCGTGTGGTGGCCACCTGTCATCGATGTCCTGCTTGGTTAGGCCACAACGAGCCAGTGGGCGCCACATCAAGCCTCAACACGTGCCCGTGAGCCTCCTAGTGCCCAAGTTCATTTCACCTCTCCTTCGCCTTAGCGCAGCGTCCGCCGCGACAGTCACCTCCTCCGCCATTGCTGTCGAGCACCACCGTCGCCTCGCACCCTCACCACCACAAAATTGCTGCCTCCAGCTAACCCACAACTCCACCATAGCCTCCTCTAGCTCGTCCACCTCGCCATTGAGCCAGAGAACCAAGGTAGTGGCCACATTTTCATTTCCACCGCCGTCCGAACCATGCCGGAGTTGCGCTCTCTATGGCCAGCACAGCACCGCTTCTCTCCTCCTTCCCTAGCTCTCGTCTAGCCTTCTCCATCATGCACAGATGCTCGGGTGAAGATGTCACCTTCAACGCCGGTCTAGCCGAGCCAGAACACAGCCGCGTGCCGCCATGCGCCATGGCCGAGCCGCCGAGCTCCGTGGCCAGGGTACTTAGGGGCCGGTAGGGTTTAGGGTTAGGATGTCAATCAGTGTGGGAGGTCATGGTGAACGTGGAGGTACCCTCCTCATCGCCGATGATGCTGCCATCAACGAGCTCCACCGGTTCCACGTTGAGCAAGCCGCCTCCCCTGTTTTCGTGTCACTGACGCGTGGGCCCGGCTAACCGGTGGACCCCGCCTGCTAGTGACTGAGTGTTAAAAGGACAGTTCAAATAACTCAAATTTGAGTGCTGTTTTGTAAAAATTGTATCTCTAGTTTTGTAGATCCAAATTGGGTGGTTCCAATTTTGTTAGGATCATGGTGAAGTGTAGTATTTAGGAAAAATATAACATGAACACTTGTAGTAGAATTTCTAGAAGAATTAAATTGAAACTTGAAATGTGTTTTTAAATGAATGCAAACTTGTTTAATTTATACATTGAGTTCCTGTGCTCCACAAATTATGAAATTTTGTTGGTGAGCTCTTCTTGATGAGTAGAAGCTCTGGTAAAAAATTGAGAGACAGTACATGTATAGTTTTTGAGTTATAGATTTTCCTTTTATCATTGGATGATCATTGTGTGAATATTAGTAATTTATCTATGAATCCAATGACCATGAAATTTATTGGAGGATGTCCTAGTACCTGAAGGATGCTAGGAAAAATATAAAATCTGTTGCTTGACACTTTTCACTAGGGTTTCCTATTTATGTCATTTTAAGCCTTTATGCCTTGTCATTTTTGTGTAGGATGTTATACTTGCTCAAATGTTGTGAAATTTTCATAGTAGCCTACTTCGAGCATGTAGTACCTACTATAATTTGTGTAGATTAAATGGTGCAGTTTTCATATATGTTTATCATTCCTCTTAAATAATTAAATAAATTAAGAAAAGCATTAAAAGAAATGAATTGGTGGTGAACACTTTACTTTCTGGTGTTCTTGTGATATGTGTGATATGTGAGTAAAGTTGGTTTTGTCCAATTATATATTTACAACACAAGTTAATAAATATTTTCTTGCATTATGTCTTTCTGGACAGTTCTTGGGACTTTACAAAGTTCACCATGATATTTTGGTTTGCTGGGAAAGTAGTGAATACAAAAGTTGTATATAACTTATGTATCTAGCTCCTGTTAAAATTGGGTGGCATTTGGCACAGTAGTTTAGGAGCTACAGTCATTCACAGTTGGATCACAGTTTTGCTTGCTCTCTGTCTTGTTTGAACCTGATTATGAGGTTCTGTAAATTCGACCTGGTAAAGTTTGGAATCATGCCTTGAGGTCTGAAAATGAATTGTAGGCAATTTCATAAGCTTTCCAAATTGTCTTGTTGGCTGTCATTTTGATTTGGAGATCTCCGGTTATGATCTATTTACTGTACCACTGCATAGTTCCTGTTTTGCTGAAATGCGAATGTTTGTGCGTATGCTTTGTTGTAATGTTCTTGTTGATTGTTTAGGTGCTAGCCTAACTTGAGTACATGCTTAGGTGTAGGTGCTAGGTCCTTAACTAAAGATGAGCATTTGTACATTAGGTTGTATAAACTTGGTAAGTTAAAGTGATTTGAATAGAGCTTAAGTCAGAAAATGCGAACTGCTATAAGCATGTGCATTCTCCGAGCATTCCTAACTTCGTTCATGTGCATCCATGATATTTTTCGTGCACATACATGCAATAGGTGTGCCGGAGGGAGTGGCGCTTCTAGAGTTCGAGGGAGCGAGCCAGGAGGAGGAGCCTGAGGTTCAGGCAATCGATGAAGCAGCCACCGAGGAGGAGTTGCCCGAGTGCCCTGACCACCGCCCATCCTCTTTCCTAAAAGGCAAGCCCCGGAGCATTCTAAGTCTCCCATGTTTTTACAAATATCTTGAGTATCTTTTATTGTTGATGATGCATTAAGTATAGGAATTAGTTGGAACCAATTGTTACATTATATATCTATCCTTGTCCAGATATTGCACTTGAATCCTATTTAAGTTCAGGAATGGGTTAAATGCTTAGCCATGCTTAGTGCGGTAGAAGTCAGGTGATTTCCTATCACCTGCGAGATTTAGGATGAGGTGGATCACGGTTGGCTATATTTGCTATCATGGAAAAGAACCATATTAATAATGAATGAAGACCGGGCAGAGTCTTGTGTAGGGTTGGACATAGTGACTCCGTCTATGTTGTTTAAGGACCGATACACTATACGTCCTCATGTCATGTTGAACGTAGCCTAACACTTAGCTGGCTCGATAACTTGTTCCGACCGTGAAGCCTAGAAGCTCGACTCAGGCCGGGAACGCGAGTAGTGGCACGCATTCTGGAGGAAGTAAGGATGTGCAGAGAGCCATTGGCATAAGCCCAAGGTAGGTTAGAGTCCCAATCAACCTTGGCAGAGTGGTTCTCTAAGAATGCTGATCTGTTTGGACTCATGACTCCTGAATTGTGCCAAAGGTGACTTGATTGCGACCCTGATGGGGGAAGCAGGGTTTGTGTTGAGGAATACCCCTCTAGCTAGATAGGAATCGATTCGAATCACCATCTCTACCGGATAGTGAGAACTTGACTGAGCAACGACAACATAGATTCAATTAATTTAATGATATGGTTAAATGGATGATGATGATAATGTTGCCATGATTTATACCTGCTATGGTTATTAATATTTGTGTCTTAATCAAATGATTGCTTAGTACAGGTGCTAATATAGATGACAGGTTAATGGCTAAAAGTCACTGCTAGCTCAGGTTAAGAGTTGCTCATTATTACTTATGCTTTTCCACAAAACGAAAGTGTTAGCCAGATCCACTAAATTAAGCTATGCATGATCCTTGGTGTCATTTGTTTTGGTTTCCGATGGGTATGTCTAGCTGAGTACATTCTCGTACTCAGAGTTTATTCCCTCTTGTTGCAGATGACCTTCTGTATCAGGGCTTCTATAAGTATTGTCTCCACCCGGCGGGTGACGAAGACTAAATCATGGGCATGATCTCTGTTTATCTTATCCAAAAGCTTTGTGGGATGTGATCAGCAAGCTGGTACTTATATTTGAACTTGTGTGTGAGTTAAACTATTTGCTTCCGCTACTTTACAAGACTTGGTTTGTAATAACTATGACTCTGAAGTATTGTAATCTATCTGCAAACTATTTATGAAATGTTGTAACATGTGATATGTTATGTTGAATTACTATGATCTTGGTTGTATGCAAGTTGGTTTGAAATCCTTCGTGGTTTCAGTTGACTATCGGGTTTATATGGGCTCAAGTGCGAGAATTTGATCGTTTTGGCGATTGTTTTTGTACTTGTGCTCTTATAAATTGGTCGGTTCTACGACAGAGCCTTTTGCGTGGAAGCCAGTCCGCGAGGGACCCTGGGTTTATGAACCCAACAAAATTACTCTCCAAAATTCATGACGATTAAAACCTTTGAGAGCATGATCTAAGTCAATTGAACATTTCTTGCTAAAGCCTAAGTGAGAACTAAGATCTCTCCATGTAATATAATATTCTTGCTCAAAAAGATGGAAAGTAATCCCATTCTCAACTTCATTTAAAGAGCATAAAAATTGGATCGTCAGGAGGCAAGAACCTTGCACCTTAATGGGAGCGAAGTTCTCCCATCCAACACCTTTCCAGATGGTGGTGAATTCAGTGTCCATACCTATCTTTTTGACGAGGTCGGGGTGGTATGTCGGCATGTGGATGAACTTGCGGTTCTTGATGAGGTTGTACGCCAACATCTCATATTCTCCCTCCAAATCAAGGTGGGGTTCATCATCGCCTTCCACCATCGGTTGCTTTTGCTCTTACTCTTCCGTTGGCACCGTTTCGCCATCTTCATGCATTAGGCTCTCTTTGGTCTCGGTGTAGCACATGCTTGAGCCTCCACGAGAGCAACTTGAACTTGACCCCATGACCTTCTTGAGCACGCCAGCGAGCCTCTTTCTGAACCTATCCATGGCAAAGACAGCACAAAAAGCTCAAAATGGGGTTACGTTAGTGAAAATAAATCGAGTGACCCACGAGCTTGACTTGGGGCGCTGAGCTAGGAAATTTTCTACAGAGTTTCCTTACTCTTAAGCTTTGTGGAAAACATTTTTGCAAGTGGTGAAGCAAAGAGAGTGAGATGGAGTGAAAAAATTGAGAGTGGTGTGTGAGTGAGGGCTCACACCCGAGCTCTCCTATTTATAGAGCGAAGCACTGGCCAAGAGGGGGAGGATGCAATGGCTAGGAGCCATTGGAGAAGCAGCAGCAGCAACAACAGTGTCGGGCATGGTGTGGCCGCACCTAGCTACTGCCCCCCTTTGTCAGTTTGCTTCCAACGACCATTTTGAAGATATAGCCATTGGTGCTTGCCTCGAATTCAGAATCCTTCTCACGAAATTGATTCTCCACAAAACTTTTATTATATTTTGAATTTTCATAAATATTTTTAAAATGAAAAATGATAAAAGTAAAATCTATAATATTAGAAAATGATTTTAATTTTACTTTTCTAAAAAGTTTATTTTGAAGTAAAAATTTAAATTTTAAATTTTGAAATTTGAAATTTTTGAATTTTTTCAAAGATAACTACCGATTTACCTTCGACAAGGGCTCGACATTTGTATTTAGTTGGCAACACTTCTAATCCTTTATTGCTCTATAGCTGCATGAACAATTTCAGGGGAATCTCAGGTTGCCCCAGGATTTTCGCCGAATGGTTGACTAGAATTGCGGCAGCTATTTAAGCAATTTGAGTTTCAATCATTTTATTAAAACTTAATTTATTCTTTATAGAGTAGGATAAACTTTAATTTTTTTCATTTATGTTTTCAATCATTTTATCATTAAACATTAACTTTTTAGTGATATTTTCATTTATTTTAGCTTCACCTAGAACTAGGTCCTTCAAGGAGGGTTGATTTTAATTGAAATTTGAATTGTTATTATTGTTACCAACTTGGAAGCATGACTAATTATTGTTTACTTGTCAAAACCCATTGTTTATGTATGATGCTTCTTCATGGGTCTTAGAGCAGTCATTCCCCGAGTGTCCGATGTCTCCACAGACTTCACATGCCATATGTGAGTCCATTGCCCGGACAGTGCTCTTCATTGTTTCTTTATGAGCAGCATGCTCGTCCAGTCTTTTCAACATCAGATCCATTTTTGCGACAAGCATATCTGCCCCCTTCACGGTATGCATGCCTTTTTGTTGTCTTCTTTCTTCCCCCCAACTTTGATTCGCCACCATCTTTTCAATGAGAGCCGAGGCTCCATCGATGGTGAGGGAAAGAAACCCTCCTCCAGCAGCAACATCTACGTCCCCCTTTGGCTTGGGCATCATCCCCTTGTAGAAGTTCTAGAGCATGAGCTAGTTCTCTACCCCATGGTGTGGGCAGGCTTGGATGTAATCCTACAGCCTCTCCCATGCCTCGGGGATAGATTCCATGGAATTCTGTTGGAAACTTGAAATTTTCCCCTCAGTGCATTGGTTTTGCCCATGGGGAAGAATTTCATGAGGAACGCCATGGAACATTTGTCTCATGTGTTAACGACATTCTTTTCCTTATAGAACCACTATTTTTCCTTCCCCGTGAGGGAGAAGGGAAAACAAACAGAGCCTAATGCTTGCTAGTGCGACGTCTTTTATGATGATGGTGTCGCACAGCTCAAGGAAGTGTTGTAGGTGTGCACTTACGTCCTTGCTAGGAAAACCATAGAACTGGTTTGCCTACACCATCAAGATTAGGCCAGTCCAGAGCTCAAAGTTTCTGGTGCCTATGTTGACAGCGGGCCCAACGAGCATGTTGGCAACGGCGGGGGTGGAGTAGTCACGAAGTGACTTGGCCATAACAGTAGTAGTGGATGGTGCGGGGTCGACTAGTGCATTTGTCGGAGGAGTAGTGGATAGAGAAGCGGTATGGGACTTGTTCTTCCTTAGAAGTGCCTCTAGATTATCGGTGTAATTTTTTGGCAAGATGAAACCGGTCATACACTATCCTATTTTCATCCACAATAGGGAGAAAACAAGCAGAGTTTGCCTGCATTAATTATGGCTACCATTCATGCATGTGATCATGATCATGTCCTACTATATTCTTTTAACCTCTACTTTCCCTGACAATGGCACCACAAATGCTTGTTGGCATTTCTTCACGTCATTACCAAGGTTGGAGATAGAATCCATCCATAGCCATGGCGTCAGAAATGCTTGTTGGTATTTCTTAGCACCATCACTAAGATTTAGTAAACCTTAGCAACGCCACCAAGAAACACCAACCATGATAGTTGTTAACAATTATAGAAACAATATCCACAAGCGCACGGATCTATCATTGTAGCATTTCACCCAGATGTATTCCGGGTATCATTATTTATATTTGCCCAAAGGAAGGCATGATGTAAAGAGTCTAGCATAGACATGAACAAGACTACATACTTGCATAGTTAACCAAAGTTTATGACAGGGGTAAAATCATTATTTTAAGGATAGTGGACACACATCTAGGCCAGCCTCAAGGATAATATGGAAACAAAGAATAAAAGAATGTTCCTAAGTGGAGCAGGCATGTTCTAATATATTCGTGCCAAGAATAGTTGATGATCATACAAATTACATTGTTAGAATTAGACCCAAGTGTAAGATAGGTTGGGAGACCACTGAGTATTGGTCTACCAGCAACCTCATGTGACAATTTAGACTCCTACACCCCACCAGAATGTGGGGGATTACGAGGGACGAACATTGCTGTCACCTCCTACCGCCTAACCCTCAACCGTGGAGTAGGAAATGTATTCACCTGTCCCTATGTACCCGGGCACCACACTCATTTACATAGAAACTACCCACATCCCCCTAGGACTTTGACCCTACGGATCGACAAGCATAGGACATGGGCACACCCGAAGGCATAGTGAACTGCCACCTCAACTTAGCTCTACTTCTAATCATACAAGTTACATGAATATTTAAGCATAATGTTTTCCATGTTAAGCTCATAGCATAGAAACTATATGCTAATCCATGTCATGATTATAACATGAAAACAATACTCTAGTTCATAAGCACAACTACATTGATAGTATGAGAGCAAGACTATGGAAGAATTATTCATATTATTCATACCAAGAATCCTTTCTTCTAAGGAGCAAGATCTCCTTGATAGCTCTTGCTAGCTCCAAAATACTACTAAATGAGTACAAGAGTGGTGTGAGGTGTAGAGGCACCAAATGAAGTGTGTGTTGAAGGAGAGCTCCACCCATACTTTTATACTAGAGTGAGGTCTGTTTGGCACCAATAAATTAGGAAACTGACCTAAACCCCCTCAGCATGTGTTGATGGTCATTAACATCAATTATAAACTACCAATATAACCTGCATATATACTTAATTCTATCACCAAACATAGGTATAGGTGTTTAAAACAAGTTTTCGTGAATCTATGTTTTCAGCAAGGTATATCCAGAAATTGTCAAGGAGGACCTATTTGTCAAAGCAAACCATGTTTATTCGCAACGGTACCTACATGGGAATACTGTAGAAGGCACCAGAAGGCAACCCACTAAAGAAGACCGCAAGGGGATGACATGTGGGGTTGGTCGGCCCCACCTATAGGCCAGCTAGCCTAGTGACCCCACTGTTTAGTCTTCGCTTTGAATGTTGGTTCTCCACCGCCTCCTAGATTGCATCTACGTCATCCTTTTAAGTCGGTTTGTTGCGAGGGTCTAGAATTGATGCTGCCCCCTATATATACAGCGTTGTACCCTCCTATGGAGAGCCATCCTGAAAACCCTAATTCATATCCTCCTCATTAGGATTAGAGCTAGTTATCAGGATAAGATTAGTCCTCCATACGATATAGTCTTGTAAATAGAAATAGTGAGATAGAGAGTGAGGGAAGAGTTTAGAGGAGGTGCTGGCCTGTCAGTTCTCTCTCTCTCTCTATGGCTTGTACCTTGGTGGATCCAAGTTCTATCAAAGCTTGCCTCTGAGATTTCTCTAGTAATCATCTTCTGATTCAAGTAAGCATCTTGTTTATATTGTTCATCAGGATCATGACTCTTTTGAGTGCTTTATTCCTATTCTAGAGGGAGTAATGTATTAATCATAAGTGTAAGTGTGCTTCTTAGACTTGGGTTAATCATGGATGCACCCTGCATTACTGATGGTAGCTCGCGAGGGTGACTCTTATAGCCTCATTGAATCCTCTATAGTCCACCTCCCATTTATAGGCCAAGTAGGAACCGGTTACGAAGGAAAGCATTGTCTGCTAGTGTCTTTCCCTAGTAATGTCCCTAGTTGAATAGTGGAAGACTTTGCTTACCAAAGTCAAAACTAGAGAACCTTAGTTATCCTCTCTACACTCCTATTTATCCTATCCTTGTTGCTACCCCTAGTTAAGTTAGACCGTAGTTAGTCTCACATGTTTCCCTATGGATACGATACTTGGAATATTTCTGGGTGAAAGCTACAGTGGTATCTGTGCACTTGTGGATTTATCTGTGTGCGTTAATAAATACCAATAGCACTCTAGCATGCAACCGCTAGAGCAAGGTAGGCCTAAGACATGCTAGGGGTTGTGTAGCCATGTCAAAGAACCAACCAATTTATAAGATCACACGTACAATGGCAGCCCACAAGCGGTCATACTGTCATACTTGAGCCCATATAAATTCGGAAGTCCATCGAGTACCACGATGGGTCTCAATTAACCATCAACATACAACCAAGATCATACATGATTCAACATACATGTCACATGTTACATAAGGTTCACAAATATAGTTCATTCATTAGAGTACGAATTAAGGTTATTATAAACCAAGTTTAGTAAATAGTAGCGGAAGCAAATTAAAGTTTGAAGCTAACTTTTGCCATCATAATTTAGATACAATGCCAACTTATGATCACCCTCCCACAAAAGCATGTAAGAAGGATTAATAATAGATGCCTACCTAGGGCTCACTCCTCATCCATAGTGGGACATAAGCAGTTCTTGCAATAGTCATGATAAACTGTACCATCTACAACAATGGGAATAAAACCCTGAGTACGAGAAGGTACTCAGCTAGACTTACCCATCATAAACCAAAAATAATGTGACTCCAAGGATTATGCAAAGCTTTATAAGTGGAGGTAGCTTGATAACATTTTGCATAAAAAGTGACTAATTCAGTTGTACAAGTATACTTTGGTCATCAATTTAATTATAGCTATTCATCTCTAGATTAGCAACTAACCTATGCCAAACATGTGGTATATCATTTAGTAGCATACAATAGTAACCATAGCCGGTGTAGTAATTCCATGTTCATCCGAACCATCATATTCCATAACACAATTACTATGATGTTGGGGCTAGCCAAGTTTCTCACTATCTGGGAGAGATGACAATTCGAATCGATTTCAACCACTAGGAATTTATTCCTAATAGAAACCCAGGCAGACTAGATCAATGGTCAGCTTAGGTCACCTTTGGTACAACTTAGGTCCACATTTCATAGGTTCGCCCAACGCTGCATAATCAGGAACAACTAGCTGCTAGGACGTTCAGGCCTGGCCTGCTCATGGGCTCACATGTGTCTCCTCGTACATCCTTACTACCATCCAGAGTGTGCACTTTTATAGAACGACGCCTGGCCTAAGTTGACCTACTAGGCTTCATAGTCAGAATGAGTTATCCAGACAGCTAAGTGATAGGCATGCGTTCAATCTTGTCAGAAGTGCCAACAACGGTACGGTCCTTAATCGGCACAGATTGTGTCGGTGCAGAAAGTGACCAACACGTAAATATTTGTAGTTTTGTCGTACATTGTGATCGGAGGTGGCCTAGCACTCAATGACATAGGGTTTATTTTGGTTTAGGCAACGTGCCCTACGTCCAGTTTGAGTCAGTCGGTGACTTTATTCCTGAGCCTAGGTGCTCAAAGTCTGCAGTGGGGTTGCAAATAAGAAGGAGAAAGATGGGGTGCATGAGAGGTTTGGTTGGAAGGGCCAAGAGCGATAGGAGCTCCACTATGAGCTAAGTGTTCAAGCATGTGCTTGAGGTCCGAACCTAGCGGTTCTGTGGTTGTGAGCTAGTGAACTTAATCGATCTAATGAATCTAAAGGGACTGAGCTTGAATCCACTTGTCTTGATTAGGAGAGAGCGCATCCCCTTTTATGGATGAAGGGGATGGTCTTACAAGTGAGAGGGAGAGAGTACAAATTCTTCTAAGTCTTGTTGCCCATGCCGACGAGTATAGGATGATGGTAGGTGCCCACAACACTATTGATGTCACTATAGAATGTTAGATGCATGTGGGAGGTTACATTGTCTTGTTTGAGTATGGCAGATGTCGATATCTGCTATACTGTTGATGCCTAGAGGCATGTGAGGGGTTTTCACCATGGTCACTCGGTATGGTAATTCTAGCGCCCACAACATTGTCGATGACCAGAGGCATGTGTGGGGAGCCTTACCATTTGGGAGTCAATGGCGTCCACAATACTGTAGGGAAAATGTCGGTGCCTACAACACTATGTGTGTTAGGGAGGCTATAGAGTATTGTTCCTATAGGCATACAGGGTATGGTCCCTAGTATCGTTGTTTGATTTGTGCGCCCTGCCTTGCTTTCTCCATTTGTTCTCTGGTCCTTTCTAAGCGGGCATCCTCGGTCGGTTGGTCCTAGTTGGCTCTGGTTGTGCCAATCAAAGAAGAGCAGTGAGCAGGGCTTCTGCAAACCCCAGTTGGAGATGCGGGGTCAGAGTCAGAAGTAGTCCTCAGGCCAGGCCTTCCGATTGGATAGGCTGTTGGAGGCGACTGGAGTCCTAAGTGAGTGCTCTGGTCGGAGAGGTGGGTTGAAGTAGTTGATAAGCGGGCGCTGTTCCTCCTCGGCTAGACCTTCTGATTGGTGACTGGACCGCCCTTCTGGCCTATTTGTTTTAGACTCTTGGGTCAGCCCATGAGTTGCGTGCTATCTACTTGGGCCGAGCCTAGGTGTGGAAGCCAGTCTGTGAGGGACCCTAGGTTTATGAACCCGAAGGAGCCCCCGAGCCCTCGAGTGATTCAGGCAGAATCGTCTAGGGGATTTTTGTCTTGATAGTGGGTGCACGCGAGCGCGCCCGTGGGTGTAGCCCCTGAGCCCCCGAGTGGTTCGGGCAGAACCATCTGGGTGGTGTTCGGTAGCCAGCGTGTGTGCGTGTTTTTTTAGTCGAGGCAGAGTTGTCAACCAAGGGGTCATTGCATAGCCATGGTGTTTAGTCACTTTAGAGATTGGGTGAGATGGAGCTTGTGGATCCTAGTGTCGATGCACGCCATGGGATCGGGTGAGGTAGTTAGTTTAGTTAGTTTGGGATTGGGCAAGCCTGAGCTCATAGATCCTGATGGGGTGAGATCGGGGTCACAGACCTAGGTTGTTTTTGGAGTGCAGTCGGAGCATAGCTAGATGGGGTGAGATCAGGGTCATAGACCTAGGTGTTTGGAGTGTAGTCAGATCATAGCTAGATTGGGCAAGATTAGGGTCATAGACCCAGGTGTTTTGGAGCATAGTCAGAGCATAGCCAGATGGGGCAAGATCATGGTCATAGACCCAGGTGTTTTGGAGCACAGTTGGAGCATAGCCGAATGGGGTGAGATAGGGGTTGCAGTCCCAGGTTTTTTTGGAGCATAGTCGGAAGGGGCGAGTTTGGAGTCGCAAACCCAGGCTTTTTGTGTCTTGAGCCCCTGAGCCTTATTGGGCCTTAGTAGGGGTCAGTGTGAGTTGTGTGCGCTACCCCATCCTTGGTTCCTCACAACCGAAGGGGTTGAGTTTTGTTGCTTGTCCCGGTCGCTTGGGATCAAGTGACACGCTTAGTGAGTTCGCTAATGGGTATGATCGAGTGGAATTCGGGTCCATCATTCATGATGGGGTTGGCATAGCCCTCTTGTGACATTCTACTGCTCCTTTACCTGCAACCTGATAGATGCCTAGGTTGTTCTGGAGAGTGACCCGGGTGGCCTAATGGCCCCCCCTCGATGGAGATTCTATGGGCTTGGCAAGAGGTTCAGGTTCGAATGAGAAGGTTGAGATGACCCTGTCTGCCAGACTAGGCGAGGGCCGCAAGGGGCTCATCTATGTTTTTCTCCCCTAGCCCTATTGGTTGCTCATGTCGAATGAGGCAACCACCGCTTCATGACGTAATATAGAGTGTTGTGATGCATTTCGCTGCATGTGTGATGCTTAGTTCCTGAGCCCCCAGGTGGTTCAGGGCCTGAATCATCCAAGAGGCATGGGTGTATGGAATGAATGCGCGTATGGATGTATAAAATGATTTCTAAAGAAATAGAGGGGGCTGGTGGTGTTACCTCATTGACCCGAGTGACAAGGTTTGAAGAGCTCCAGTCAGAAATGTCCGATCGGGACCCATGCTCGTCGTTCGTGATGGAGTTGGCATGGCCTACATGGGGCATCCCATTGCTCCCTACCTATCTCTCAGTGTGTTTTATGAGTTGTTTGATTGACTTAAGAAGCCCGATGGTTTCTCCTAGCGGAGATCTTGTTTTGGGTTTTTCTAGGTCTAGCCTAGGGAAGCGGAATGCCGCCTGCATGTGGTGGCATTTTGGTTCTTGTGCCTGGTGTGCAGTACGGGTTGGTCATGCGGTAGTGGTGGCCCATGCTTAGGCCACGTCCTGTCCGATCAGGAGCCGTTCCATCGGGCAGGGCATGTCTCATCGGTCAGGGCATGTCTCATCTACATTAAATTGGAAAGAGAGATAGTTTTTTTGCTTCGCCGTTTCACCTTCCCCGATCGGTGCGCCCTTCCCTAACTGTTGTTCCCTTTTCCTTAAGCAGGAGAAGGGAGAAGGTTTTTGCCCTATTCTTTCCTTTCCTTTCCCTTCTTGCCATGAGCATTCCTGAGAGCCACGGTGGTTTCTAGGAAAGAAAGGGGAGAGAGCGAGGGAGAAGAGAAAAAATCACCAATCCTTTTGCGATCCTAGAGCAAAATGTTGGACTGGAGGTCATCCACCATGAGGGAGTCAGTATTAAAGGCCTTCATTGTGAAGGGGTTCCTGCCATAAAAGGAGGTGGTGCACTGGAGGGCTCCCAAGAGGGAGGAGTTCCCACAACCTTGGGCGGGTGAGGTGGTGCCCTTTCTCACCTTCCATGAGCATGGGTTAGGGTACCCCATGCACTGGTTCCTGCATGGGCTCCTCAATGAGTAGGGTCTAGAGCTATAGCACCTTAATCCAATAGGGGTGCTGCACATCACTAGCTTTGTCACCGTCTGCAAGGCTTTCCTCATGATGGAGCCACACGTGGATTTCTTTCGGCGGCTATTCTCTAGGAGAGCCTTGATGGTGGGGAATCCGACCGAGATCGCATTGGTGGGGGGTTTCGCCCTACAGAGGAAACCGAGTGCAGGAGGCTCATATCCCACGTACCTCCCCTATGACTCCAACCAAGGGTGGCATGGGGAGTGGTTTTACATTAGGAATTCGGTGGAGGCGCCATTCTCGGTGTTCACCGGCTAGAGGCCGGAGAAGTAGGAAAGTTGGTCATGGGGTTGCCCCCATAAGGAGAGGAAGAAGGTGGAGGTCATAGAGGAGGAGCTCTGGAAGCTTGTGTGGTGCGGTCTTGATGGGGTGTAGATGTTCCACACCCTCTACCACCATCGGGTTACGCCATTGGTAGAGAGGACATGACCAATGTGGATGTACAGTGGCCCATCAGACCCAGACCTCATGTCGCCGGAGGATCTGCTGGATGATGAGGTCTAGAGTCACCTTGGTTGGGTGCTGCAGCTGAAGCCCAAAGAGAGGCTCGATGGGAAGCTCGCACCTTTCAACTCCGCGATCATGTCCAGACTGGTATGCTCCCTTTTCTTTAGTCCGTACTTCTTCCTCTGCTTTTCCTTTTTTTATTTGGAGCCACACGTTCTACAAGGGCTTGGAGATTACAAGTCCTAGCCACTCCTTCCCAAGGGTCCAAAGGGCATGGCCTAGTAGGCCACCTAGAAGGAGGCAGTGGATGCCAGGAAGAAAAAGAGAGCCGAGGTGGCTCATCAGAAGTACAAGAAGGAGAAGGTGGTCGCTCGGTGCATGAAGGCCGGTGAGAGAAAAAGCGACGTTGAGTCTGAGCTCGAGTCGGAGGATCCCACAAACCTAGACGACATGGTTTTCTCTGAGGAGGAGGAAAGTCAAGAGGTCATTGTGACCTCAGCGGAGAGTCGCGACCCTACAGCAACGTCCACTAGTGATGAGAGGAGGCCACGCGGTGCGTGGTGGTTCCTGCACCAAGGAAGTGTGTGGCAAGCGCGGACACCATCAGTGAATGGGAGACAAAGTGGACGCAGTCACTGTGCCCTCTAGCAGCATCACTGGTCTCGTTGCCTATGGCGGAGGCAGCCGACCAAGCCAGGCGATCCGAGGAGTGGACTGGCACCTATCCATCGTCGAGACTAGTGCTAATGTGCGACTCATAGTAGGGGGAGGTGTCGCCTGCCATAGATGCGACTGAGCAAGCCGAGTGGTCCGAGGAGCAGATTGGCACCCACATGTCATTCGACTCATAGCCAGAGGATGCCCCGCCCGCTACTTCGGGCAAGAGCCAGTTGGGATGACTCCAGCCTCGGCTGAAGTGAGGGGGCACGGGTTGCAGCCTGGGAGCAGTCCTTGCCTTGTAGGCCCATCAACGTTGGGTCTGGCCTTTAGAGTCATGCTGCTCACCTCCCGGTATGTTTTTCTTTGTTTCTTTTTGATCTTTTGCTATTGAGCCTTTTTTGGAGTGTGACTTACCTGCACTTTTTGTCAGTGGCCAGGAGATGTCAGGGTTGAGCATTGCTCCAACTCCCATTTGGGAGACTTAGAGGCCCACCCTGCAGCATGTCACGATGAGTGACAAGGGGAATAGGGTGGCAGTGGTGAATGCTTCGCTTCCGAGCGTGGTGCCCCCTAGGTCAGCTGCTGGTACAGTGGTAGCAGCGACGGAGGTGTTGGTGGTGATCTCAGTGCTGATGGTGGGGGTTGTGTCAGAAGTAACCCTCACGGCCCCTCCTCCACGGGCTATGGTGGAAGAGGAGAGGGAGACCGAGCTCCCTACCTTGCTAGGTGGAGGGCTACACAGCTCACCCTCATGGTCAAAGCCAAAGGCACCGGGCGAAAACATGGCTAGGATAGAGTCAGAGCGCTTGGTGGTGGTCCACTTAATCGAGGTGGTGGACATCCCATCCGATGACAAGATGGATGATAGGGTGGAGCTGCTGGTGTCATCATGGGAGCTAGCGGTGGTCCAGTCGGAGGCTGGGCCCTCTAGCGGGCTTTCGGAGGGTGACCTAGAGTGGCCCAACCCTGAGGACCTAGTGAAGGTGTGGGTCATCCTTCCAGATTCCCAAGAGTGTTAGCTCGGGGACATCCTTGGGGAGCAAGGCCATGCCGTGGTTTTCGAACTCGCCAACCTATCCGCAAAGCTCGGAGACGCCTAGGAGCGGGATAAGTCCACTCAGCAGTTAGTCAAGGTCAACCTATAGCTTGCCACGGAGGTGAGTTTCATGTACTTGTCCTTGACCTCTGAATCTTTTGTTGGTTGCCTTAGCATGCTTGTTTTTTGTAGAGTCTGAAGGGGATGTCATCCCACAAGTTCCGCTTCCTCCGAATGGAGCATGCCTAGATGGCTGAGCTTGAGCGTCACCTAGAGTTCGCTCGCCACAAGTCCCTAGACTAGGCAGCTAAGGTGACCATGGCACGGGCGGAGGGGCAGCATGCAGTAGAGCGGGTGACCACCACTGAGTAGGGGCTTGAGGTGGTGAAGGCCCGCCGGGCGTAGGCTGATGCGGAGTTGTGGACATCCCTAGCGGACACTGAGGTGGCACTCCAAAAGTCCCTGGAGACCCTTGAGTTGGAGCAGAGTGCCTTGGTGTCAGAGCTGAATGCCCTAGAGTTGGCGTGGAAGGCCCTAGAGTTAGAGCAGAAGGCTTGGTCAGAGGTGGACTAGGAGGTGCTCACGCTCTAGGGCCGGGTGATGGGGATGGAGGAGGTGAGCGTCCGGCTACTCGAGTAGGAGGCCTAGTAGGCAAAGGATCTCTCCACCCTTCAGAACTTCCATGTCGGTACATACCTTTTCTGTTTTTCATTGTGTTGGTTTCTTCCTTTAGCTGATTTCTGAGCTTGTTGCCCTTCGTTCAGAGCTGGGCGGAAAGGTGAGGTTGCAAGAGCAGAACCTGGAGACGGTCAAGGTGACATTTCAGCAAGAATGCAGAGGAGCTAGACAAGTCATGTGAAGAGCGACGTGTGCTCGAGGGGGAACTTTACTAGTTCCACAATGTTGCCTAGCTAGCTATCTCAGAGATCTTTTGGTTGGCCCCAAGCACTAGCACGCCCGCCATCCAGCAAGCAAAGGTCCCAGATGCGGTCTAAGACCTTATCATGAGCAGGCTATTCTATAGAGCATCGGTGGTGCTGACGTCAGTGGCGATGCACCACCCAAACCTGGACTTTGCCACTATCTGTAGTGGGTATGCTGAAGGTTTGAGCATGGAGGACATCCAATCGATCGGGGAGGGCTTGCTGCCACATGCAAGGTTAGTGGCAGAGCAAGTCTCTATCTAGTGGGTGATGGATGTCCGCCATGAAGACTTGGCTAGAAGCATGCATGGGGAGGATGTTGCCCAGCCTACAGATGCCGGGAAGTGAGCAGCCCACGCCTTCGTCGGTCGCACCAACAGCAGATGCCACCGAGCTAGTCCAATAGCTTGTAAAACATAAGTAGTTTAGTGAATGTAAAAAGTTTAAGTTCATGGGGAAGCCCCTGTGTAAACATTCCTATGTGCTTAATGACTATGGTTGGTTTCATTTTCTATGATGGAGTCACTCCATTCGGGGAAGCTTGTTCCCCTTTTTGTTTCTTAGTTTTTCCTTAGCATAATTTTGTTTTTTATTCTTTCCCTCTCGTACCTACCTGTTTGTCCCATAGGCTACAATCTTGGGAGCCTAGGGTGCGGCCCATGAGGCTCGGCTACTCATAACCATAGGGAAAGGCAGGGTGCGATCGGTTGGAATGTTTTAAAGCAAAGCTACATAAGGCAAATTAAAGGAACAAACTACCCTTTTGGTTGGGTAGGAAGGAATTTCACCATATGATAGTAAACAAAATATAGAGGTAGTAGTGTACCCTAGTGGAGCTCCCAAGTGCCCTAGGCCAAAAAGTGTTTGGGTTAGGGTGCTTTTATAGGAGCATACGCTAAGTAAATAATGGTAAGACTAAAACTTAGGGCAAGAAAAATGGCATAGCTGTTCCAAATGTTCGGAGAGAATGTCGTTGTTGTTGTCCTTCAGTCGGTTGGTGTCTAGTCAGATAACTTCAACCTTTAGTCACTAGATCCTTGCCCGCTACGCCCCCTTTCTCAGTCACTGCTTCTTTGCCTTTCTCTTCCTTTAGCCTACCAGCCTACCATAGAAGGCACTTGAGGAGCTAGCAGTCCTTGTAGAGGTGTTTGACGAGGTAGTTGTGGTTGGTGCACAGGCTCTCCATGAGCTTGTGGAGGTGGCCTAGAGGGTCCTGCTGGGGCTGCGTGCCCACGTGATAAGCCATGGCATCCAACATGGAGTTGGCCGGTCGGCGGCGATCCTTTTGGTTCTTTTTTCCCCACTACATGGAGGGGCCCTCATCCTGATTCTGGCGCTTGGCCTTTCCTTTGCCCCGTCCTTCGTTGGAGTGCGTTGGGAGCAGCACTCGCTGGAGGTTTTGGACAAAGATCCATGATCCCGGACCATCAGGGCTGGGACTTCGGTTGTTGCTGCATGTGTCTCAGTTTGGCCGAGCCACGTGTAGATAAGCTGCCAATACGGAGTGGTTGTCAAGTCAAGGTGAGGTGCCAATACGGCCTTCAATGCCGTGCTCAGCAGCTGTCGTGGTGATTGGGTGGAGCGACCCATCTGTAGTTTCCCTATTCCCCTAGTGGGGAGTGAGGTCATGAGTTGGCGTCGTGATATGGAGCTCTCCACTTGTTGCACGGTGATGGTCTCCACTAGTGCCTAGAGGTTTTGGTGGATCACCTGTTCACGAGGGTCATTCGGTTAGGATAGTCCACGCAGAAGCATTGCCATGGCGGTGATGTTCTGACTGGCCCAAGCAAACTATGGGGGATCGGTCTCCCTGTCCATGGTGTTGCTCTAGACTAGATAGGTGTGACCCTGGGCACTGCTCGCTGGTCTGTGCGCATGGGGCATAGTGTGGTGCACCGAGCACACTGGCGCAGTCAGTGGCTGATGCAGCCACTGTTGTCATAGTGCCTTGCCATGCTCCTGTGTGAGCTTAGGGGTCTCCACAGGAGAGTCCAATGAAGTGTGAGTCTATGAGGACTCTGCTTCCACCAGTGGTGTCCTAGAGCATCCACCATGGCGCACTCCTAGGACGGATGGTGGCTTGGTGGCATGTCACCGATGCAGGAGCCGTCACTCTTGTGATCTTCATCCATGAGGTTGAGGAAATAGGTGGGAGCATAGCCCGCCATTCCCATGAATTCGGATGCGAGAGGGGACGATGCTAGCATCCTTCAGAGCCCCCAGGCATATGTGTCCATGGAAGATGCAAGGCTGTAGGTGAACTAGTCGTATGGCGGTTGCATTGGGGACAACAGGGTTCCACTGGGTAATCGGCAAAAGATAGAGAATAGTAAGTAAATAACAGCATGTACATTACTCACAGTGGGGTTTGAGCAGAGAGTTTGCTCAGAATGAAGTGCAGATGCTGCATCATCGAAGTCGTGCATCCCATAGTCAATGGAGCATGGGTGCTAGGACATGAGCCTCCTCGCGGAGGTGTAGTACGCTTAGCCGGTCAGCGATGAAGTCTAGGCTTCTAAAGAGGAAGGCATGGGATGGCTCGAAGATGGGTGGAACCCGCATCCCAACCGGTGGGGGAGCGAGAAGTTTGAGCGAGCAAAAGCAAATCGTATCGCCTGAGCCCGCCACGGCGAGGGTGGCAGAAAAGTGGGCCATTCGATGACCAAAAAGTGTTGAACATACAGCGTCTTCCCCATGGACGGTGCCAACTGTTAGTGCAGAAAGTGACCAACATGTAAATATTTGTAGTTTTGCTATACATTGTGATTGGAGGTGGCCTAGCACTCAATGACACAGGGTTTATACTGGTTCAGGCAATGTGCCCTATGTCCAGTTTGAGTCGGTCAGTGACTTTATTCCTGAGCCCAGGTGCTCGAAGTCGCGGTGGGGTTACAAACGAGAAGGAGAAAGATGGGGTGCATGAGAGGTTTGGTTGGACTTAGGTCAAAAGGGCCGAGAGCGACAGGAGCTCCACTATGAGCTAAGTGTTCAAGCATGTTCTTGAGGTCTGAACCTAGCGGTTCTATGGTTGTGAGCTAGTGAACTTGATCGATCTAATGAATCTAAAGGGACTCAGCTTGAATCCACTTATCTCGATTAGGAGAGAGCGCATCCCCTTTTATAGATGAAGGGGATAGCTTACAAGTGAGAGGGAGAGAGTATGAATGCTTCTAAGCCTTATTACCCATGTTGACGGGTACAGGATGATGGTAGGCGCCCACAACCCTATTGATGTCACTGTAGAATGTCAGATGCATTTGGGAGGTTATGTCATCTTATTTGGGTATGGCAGATGTTGGTATCTGCTATACTATTGATGCCTAGAGGCATGTGAGGGGTTTTCACCATGTTCACTTGGTACGATAATTTCGACACCCACAACACTGTCGATGCCCAGAGGCATGTGGGGGAAGCCTTACCATATGGGAGTCAATGGCACCCACAATATTGTAGGGAAAATGTCGGCACCTACAACACTGTGTGTGTCAGGGAGGTTGCAGAGTACTATTCCTATAGGCATACAGGGTATGGTCCTTGGTATCATGGTTTGATTTGTGTGCCCTGCCTTGCTTTCTCCATTTGTTCCCTAGACCTTTCTGAGTGGGCATCCCTAGTTGGTTGGTCCTAGTCGGCTCTAGTTGCACCAGTCGAAGAAGTGCGGTGAGCAGGGCTTCTACAAACCCTGGTCGGAGTCATGGGAACAGAGTTGGAAGTAGTCCTTGGGTCGAGCCTTCTGATCGGAGAGGCTATTGGAGGCGACTAGAGTCCGAAGTGAGCGCTCCTGTCGGAGAGGTGGGCTGGAGTAGTCGACAAGCAGGCATTGTTCCTCCTTGGCTAGACCTTTCGGTTGGTGACTGGACTGCCATTGTGGACTATTTGTTTTAGACTCTTGGGCCATCCCATGAGTTGTGTGCTATTTGGTTGGGCCAAGCCTGGGTGTGGAAGTCGGTCTGTGAGGGATCCCGGGTTTACAAACCTAATAGATTGAATCACATGAGTCAACCTCCACATAGACTCCACCTGGCCTCCATTTACATTACTCTATGGTTCTTTTGCATGATAGCAAATATAGCCAACCGTGCTTCGGTATCCAACTATATCTTACAGGTGACAGGAAATCACCCGACTTCAATCGGTCTAAGCATGGCTAAGCATATATTCAATCCTAGACCTACACAGGGTTAAAGGTATATGTAACTAGACAAGGTAGTTATATGCATCAAGTGTTTCCAATCAACTCTTATAACATAATGCATCAAACATAAAGGACTCAAGTAATATTTTGTAAAACATGGGAGACTTAGAATGCTCCGAGGCTTGCCTTTGAGGAAAGAGGTTGGCTGATGATTCGAGCACTCAGGGAGATCTTTGAGAGTCTGCTCCTCTTCTCCTAGAGCTACAACCTAAGGCATTTCCTGCTGATCCTCCTCCTCTTCTTCGCTGAACTCTAGTAGAGTTATCTCTATGGACGATCCTATATGCATGAGTATGGAATAAGATATTACAAATGCATATATAATGACATGTATAATATGATATGATGTGATGAATGCATCCTCATAAGTGTTTTCAATAGCATTGCATTAAAGTAATAACAAGTTGCATCTTATTTATTGAGTAGGCGCATATCTCTTTTTTTAATAACTAAACAAACACTAATATAAATCATTTTCTGGACTACAAGACAACAACCACTTGTTTTGACCATAACTGGAGTTATACATATCAAAATAATATGGTTGTGGACATTCTAGAAAGCTTATAAAATTGCCTACAACTTTATTTTAATACACTTAATGTGATTCAGTAGTTATCTAGGTCAAAAAATTCAATCATTCAAATCTATCTAGAGAGCAAGCATTTCTGACAATAGACTTTACAAGTTATCTACAACTCTGATAACAACCATAATTCTTAAACAATAAGGCCTATGACTATGAAAATTTAACACAAGGTAGATAAGTAACTTATCTACAACTTTCTTATTAACAAGTATTACAGAAAAGACCATTATCATCATGAAATTATCAACTCAACTAAAACTATACATGTAGTCATCTAGTTGAATTATAAGCAATAATTAACTAGTTGCATATAACTAATTGCTTTTTAAGCCTTACTAATAACATCAACAGATCATATGTATCATGAGTACCATAGAAAACATCATGGTCAAACATAACTAATTTATTCATATCCATTTATTATTTTCCTTAAATAATAGGGTGATTTAAAGGATAAATAATTCCAATACCTAATAAATTCTAATAAAATTCCAATAGGCTAAAAATGACCTAAATAGTCCACTATACAAATTTCATGCCATTTGGATAAGTATAACTACCTCTACAAAAATGACAAGTCATATAGGCTGATTTTAGCAAAAATAGTTTAGCATAGTGAAACATGTCAAACAACAGATTTAATATTTTCTTACATTCCTCCAAGCATTAGAATACTGTGTAAAAATTTGCATGATCATATGTTATGTATTTTTACCTCAATTAATTTCACTAGAAACTAGCAATTAATTAGGATTAAATATGAAGACCATATTAAAAGTATGTTTACTGTAGATTTAATATTTTTCAAAGGTAGAGCATATCAACACAAGACCAGAAAAATTAGAATCACAATTTTATCGCTTTTCTAGCTCAAGTTATGCAATTTATAATATAGAAACCATTCAAAAAACATTTATCTAGCTACATTTTATTCTCCTAGAAAAATACCAGAAATAGTGCATCATATATTTTTATCAAATACTACACTTCAAGATGAAACTAACAAAATTTGGTTCACCAGAATTGGACACTCCTAGCTTGAGATATGAATGTTTGAAACATGCATTCAAATCTATGAAAAACAATTCAGAAAATCAACAATACTCAAGCAGACAGGTGGGGCCCATGGTCAATGGGGACCCACACATCAGACACACAGAAGTAGAGCATAGTGCTGACCGGCCATAGCTCATCGCCGATGAGGCCATCGGCAGTGAGGTCACCACCGATGGCTTCGCCTCGATGTCCCGCATTGATGGGTGCATTTAGTTGGCTCAGAGGCTCACCGGAGTAGGCTCGATGGTGGCCATGGTGGATGGCGGAGCTGCGTGGTAGTGCTCCAATGAGCTCCAGCCATGGTATGCTCAAGCAACTCTTGCTACATCTACATGGTGGCCTAGCAAAGCTACATAGTGTAGGTGAGGGCACAAGGTGGCACCGGTGAGCTTGGCCACATGCATGGCCGTGCGGCGGCGCATGGAGCACGGCGGTGCTCATGTTGTTCTGGCTAAACAGTAGTGAGAGGTGGGTCTCTATCATGCCACTAGCGAGGCCTAGGGTTACTTGACCTAAGGCACACGAGAAAGAAGGGAGATGGTGAACCAACTTGACGACAGCAAGCTCGAACGACACGACGGCCATGGCGGTCATGCATGGGGCGGTGACTCATTTCAGTGCTGTCACAAGGTAGCATCATCCCTAACTCCAACCTAAGTTGCTAGACTCTAACGTGGTGCTAGACCAAAGAAAACAAAGGCATGTGGTGTGGCGGAATGGCGGAGCCACAGTGAGCCACGAGTGCAGCAGAGCTCCGATGCTGACGGTGGCTGTGGCGAGGCAAAATGCCGCACTACCTGGGTTCAATAGGTGGTGCTAGTGGCTCAAGGAGGTGGATGTGATGGCATAGGAGCTGTGGCCAAGATGAATCAGCTGATGGAGCTATGTTGGCGACGAGTGGCTACAGTGGAGCTATGGTGGTGCTTGGCGAGCTCGGCGCAGCGCTGTGGTGAGGCAGAGCAAGCAGGAGAAGGCAAAGGTGTAACACCCTAAAAATGGCCTCTTTTGAAATAGAGTTAAAATGATTTATTTATGAATTTTGTGCACATGAAATATAAGAAATAAAATTTTTCATTAATTTAAAATTCCTCATAAGGTAGTAACATGTGTGAGCATACATGTTGTTGCATCTTATTTATTGTGATGGATGGTGTTGATCCAAAACTCCAATGTAAATTGGAATGTTTGTGAAAAGAGTTTGAAAATGGCTTTGAAATAAAAGAAAAGAAAGAAAAGAAAATTAGAAAATAAAAGTATTTTTAAAGTTGTAAAGTTTATCTTGGAAAGCCTAATAGAATTGTCCATTTTTATTTGAATAGGAGAGTATATTTGAAACCATACTCGAATTTGATTTGAATTTAACTTAGGATTTGAAAACTAGAAATAGAAAAGAATTTAATTTGGAAAAACTTCATCTTCTTCTTTTTGTCCTAGCCTCGGAACTGGCCCAGCATCCTTTCTCCGCTTCTTTCCTCTTTCTCCTGCGCTCAGCCTGCTCGGCCCGTTGCTAGGCGACCTGCTCCGCTTGGCCTACCTCACGCCTACCGCTCTGCACTGGCCTAGTCCTGCATGCCTCCTCCCCACCTCTCCTCATGCGTGCGTGGCCCAGCTTCCCCGTGGCTCGCTTCGGCTTTCACCCCACGCCCACTGCGTCGCCCATCAGCCGCCCGCATGCGCCGCTTCTTCCTCTCGCTGCAAGCCAGGACCTGCTCGTCAGCGCGCACCCACACATGTTGTCCCTCCTTCCCGCTACGCTACTGGCCCTACCAGTCAGCCGTCCCCTCTCGTCAGCGCCCTTGTTTCCCTTTCCTTTCTTCTTCCTCGGCGTTTTCCTTCTCCAATCGCCGCCGATGGCGCGGCCATGCGCGGAATGCAGCCACCGTCGCCCGCATATGGAAGGTGACCCATCCTGCTTGCTCCCCTTCCTTTTTCCCCTCGCCATCCGGCCTGTAAAGCCCATGACCCCTTCTTCCTCCCCCATTCTCTATTCACCGCTCGAAGCAGCCACCGCCGCCTCGTAGCTCGCTGCTCCGGTGCGCTATCCACGATGTCGATGCACTCGTGAGCACCGCCATTCTCCCCCATGCCTGCAATCTTGATTCACCTAGATTCCATCTCACCCACACCCTCCCTCTCTCTCCAGCCATCGCCTTCGTCATCGACCGCCCCTTCTGAGCCTCCTCGGACACCGCAACCACCTCTAGGCGCATCATGATGAGCTTCTCCATCTTCCTGTACCCTCCGTTCATCATTTTTCGCACTACGATGATGTAGCATAGGATACCAGCGGCCGTCGGCCATGGCGCCGCTGTGGGACAGCACCCCGACATGTCCCCCGCCTCGGTTTATAGTCTGGCATGTTCACGAGAGCCTGTAGATCGATAAGGTGCGCTCACTTTGTCATGAGATGGCCGAAATCACTACCCCGGCATCCACTGCCGAGCTTAGCATGCCACCGATCATGGCGCCGCTGTCATGTGCTTCTTCCTCGATGACCCATGGCCCCCGCACTCACCTGCGCCATCAGATCTCACACGGACAGCCCCGATTTGATCATACCGATTCGGTCAGTAATCGGTCCACCACGGACTCATGGACGTGGTCCACGGCGCTAGCGTACCGCGTCCACCGCACGCGTGGCACACCGCGCCAACCAGCGGCTGCCGCGTGGTGCACGGTCATCCAACATGGTCAAACCCCCAGTCAGTGTTTTCCTAAATGCTAAACGGTAAACAGTCGGTCACCTACCGTTTAGCCATTATTCGGGCAAAACATCCCATTAAATGGGCTAAACGGCCAATTAAACAGGGTAAACGGGTGATTAAACGGAAACGACGCACCACCATGTAGCATTTACACAGTGTTTAAATGGGCTAAACAACCATTTAGGCGAACAGTGCCCCCAGTCAAGCCATGCGCATCTTACAGAAAAGCCCCCATGTTTTGAAGTAATCAACCCGCAGTCCGGTTTAGTTGAAAATAAATACAAATTAGCCCTATTTTTATTCATTTAGGACCCTATCATTTCTAGAATTAGTGTGCACAGTCCAAAATACATTTAAATTCAGAATTTTAATTGTTTTAATTCAAAAATGAGTTCAAATATTTATAGCAATGCCACCGAACCTTGTTTCATGCGTAACTTTTGCATTTTAAATCCGATTTGACCCGATCAAATTGTGTTAGGATCATATTTACATTTTCTACATGTTTATATAATTGTTAGACATGTTTTAAATATTTAAAATTCATGGGTAGATTTAATCTATTATTTAATTAAAGGAAAACTTGTTTAAATCATAACTTATTTATTTTAACTTCGAAATAGTCTGTTCAAGTTGCGTTAGATTCATAGTGACGAGATCTATGCATTAATAATAGTGTTTACTATATTGTTATTTCTGAAATAACATGGTTTAAATCATATCTTGATTAATGATTATGCAACTAGGTTTTATACATAAAATGTGATTTGTTTTACCTTTGCTTTATAATTTAAATCTAAAATTGACTTAATTTAATCTATATTATTTATAAAATATCTTTTATATATGAACTCATATAGTTAACATAAATGAAGCCTATAGTTTTCTTTTCCACATATTAGGCAAATCTCTCGATAGTTGTAACTTTTCAACTGTAGCTTCGATTAGCGTGCCTCTCGTGACTGTGTGTTCGTAGCGATGCGTAGAATCGTATTTCAGTCTCTTTCACTTATTTTTCTATGATTGGTGTACTGTTTTGATATAGATGCAATTGTATGCTATGCATGTATGTGTATGGATGTTTGTGTGGTGTTCTACGATTGTCCAGTCGGTGAGATACATGTGGTGATCCACAAGAAGAAGGACATCGAAGAATAAAGCTTATGAATGATCGATGTGTAAGGCAAGTATAGCATGGGACATCCTTGTTACCTATTCACATTTAAACACTTAATTCATATTGTATGTGTCTACCTTGTTGCCAAATAAGATATCCTAGATATTTGATAACTTGTACCTTGAAACCTTTGGGATATTGCATGGGATAGTTTTTGCTAGTGCTTAATCAAAACCATGATCTTGTAACTTGACTAATGGTATATGCAATAAACATTAAAATATGACTTTTTAGTAACATGGAAACAGGGGGCTAGAGTGTTTATATGCTTCAGATTCCTCTCCCTAAGGACTTATCTATAAGCGATCCTCCAGGACTTATAGTACAGCTGTGAGGGCCATATGGCTCTGGCTTTAGCTCAGTATGAGGATCTTTTCTAGCTTGTTAGTGGTTACCTTTAAGGCACAATGTATGTTTCCTTTACTGCTGGGAAGTGTGTACCATGCTGCGATGCCCATGCGTGCCACTTCTAGAGAGGGGCCACATACGCTTAGCGGCCCTAACTTGTTAGACAAAACCTTTAAAGGCTTCATAGTGAACCCTGCCGACCTTCCTTGGAAGTGGGTCAAGAGATTAGCTACCTCGGGCGAAAGGGTAAATCACGACTCACAGTGAGCGTGTACAACCTCTATAGAGTGTAAAACTGTTATAACAGCCGTGCTCACAGTCACGAGTGGCCTTAGACCCTTGTGGAATAGTGATGATCACTAATGGATAATGGTACTAATGATTAATCATTTATGCTATACATTAATCATGTTTACCTGATCATGTGTTTATGGGAATGATAAATTCTTTGCCACCCAACTGCTTAAAAAGATGATCTATTATAGCTAATCACAGTTAAACTAGTGTCAACCTTTTGAGCCTCATGAACCCCATGATATAATTGTTAAGTATGACATGTACTTACACTTGCTTTACTTTTCTATACATTGGATAAAAATCCCGGATGGGTACCAGATTGCTGGTTTGGAGGAGTTAGGCTTGTGGTCAACCAGTCAGCCATCCCTGTGGATTTGGAGTCTTCGCCTAAAGATCGGAGTCGACTTTCCGTTGTCTTTACTCTGAGGTTATTTTTTTGTTTTTACTAATATGTTATGTAATAAGTATTGTCTTTTGATATTACCCTGATTTGTGGCTATATATGAGATTTGACTTTCTAGGCTCACATATAGTGTGTATCTGGTTTTGTCTTTAAAACCAGGTGCTACAAAGTGGTATCAGAGCAATGCTGACTGTAGGACGCAAGCCTAGATAGAACTAGACATTTTAGCATGCTTTTATCTTGCTTAGTTCTGGTTTTCTCTCCAACCTTGTGATTTGCTAAAATTTATGCTCACTTCAGCCTCTGTCTGTTATTAAAACTTTGTCTCTATTCTCAATCCTCTATCTTTGTCTATATAGATGGATCGTAATGAGGAGACCACCGGTATAAAAAGGTCAGGAGGACCAAGCTATGTTGTCCTTGACTGCATTCGACAAGGAGAAGCTTGTAGCTATGCAACAACAAGCACCAGAAGGAATGACTCAACCTAGGAGTTTTCAACAGTGCTTGCCATAGGGTCAAACCAACATACCAAAGGAACTAGTGAAGAGACAAGTAGCAGAAGCTTGGAGGAATATGAAGTCCAATGAAGATGTTGGAAGGACGGCACATGAATGCTAGGATCACCTACACCAAAAGCAAGAACAGAAGGTCCAGAAGAAATAGGAGCAAGGAAGTAAAGCAAAGAGAAACTATATCCAAGGAAGATTGAACAATGTGGATATGACGACCACTCATAGAGCTAAGGAGGTTGTGTATGGTATCATTCTAGTAAACTCAGCTTCTGCCATAGTGCTGTTTGACCCCAGAGCTTCACATTCATTTTATCTCTAGTGCATACATAAAGGAACATAAGATAACTATGCTTTCAATGAGGAAACCAATGATAGTTAAGTCCCCAAGAGGAGAAATGAAGGCGAACCATAAATGCCTAGGAGTTAGTCTTAACATCAAAGGAGTAAAATTTGAAGCAAACCTTATTGTATTAGAGTTAGTGGACATTGATGTCATTCTTGGAATGGGATGGATGTCAGCATGTAAAGGAGTGACCATGTATGCCCAGCGTTTGGTGCTTCTAACCACACCATCAGGAGAAAGAATTAAGTATGAAGGTATTTAGCCTGTACCTAAGGACAATGTGGATAAGAAGAGAAAGGAGATCTCACCAGAGTTAGAATCAAGAAGCAATCAACATTTGAGTTCTATTACATCATCACATCCAACTCCAATCCCTAGTCAATTAAACTCAGACTCTAAAGAATTAGAAGTTTATCAAGCTAAGGTTACTCCACTCTTTCCACATGAGGTATGTATAGATGGGTGGACAATCACCTACATGGAGTTTCAACCCCAAAAGATCAAGCGAGCTAAAAAGCAGTCTAGTCAAACAAAGATGAACTTACAGAATCAACAAGCTAACAATACTCTAAGCAACAATTATGTGGAGTATGACATTACAAAAGATCTAGCTAAGAGAAAGTGTTATCATTGCTAGCAGGAAGGACATTATGTTAAATCTTACCCATGGAAGAATCAACAAGTACACCATGGAAGTAGCCAGAGTCAGATCACTACCGGACTACCACCAAGAAGTGTCAATGATACCCAACCCAAAAGAAGCATTTGGTGAAATTGATGAATGAAGAAGTCGTGCTAGACTATCCAAGATCCTTAGTTAAGGAATAGGAGTTGTGCCCCTTATGTAATAAAAATGATAGTATCACAAGTGAGTCAATAATTGAGTTGTGCATCCTTAAGTGCTTTGTTGATTTGTCATTATGTTTATGCTTGTTTTGCATCTTTGTAATGATTGCAATGATCTTGTTGGGTGTTCCCATAATTTCATTTAGGTCATAGGTTTAAGGTATAAGGATTAATGAAATAAATAGTTGGGTTATGGTTTTCTTCTGTTTTTTCCTATTCTGTCTTCAGAGCAGCCTATCTTTATCGGTTCATATCTCTGATTTTGGACGATCAAAAACCCTGAGGAAATCCTGAACAATAGTAGACTTCAATCACAAGACAATGCAAGCTATGCTTTCGTATCCCCTACTTTACCTTATCTTAAGGGGGTAGCCAAGTTGAGGAATTTGCAAGATGAAGTATCGCACGTTTGAGTTTGCGTAGCGGAAGCGTGGTGGTACTCAAGGATGTAAGAGAGAACTCAAAATTTCAATGAGGTTTGGTTAGAAGTCCAAGAAAGGTCTATCCAAGACTAGCAAGATGTTGATAAAGTTACTAGAGAAGCTTTTAAGTTAGTTTGGATCAAGAGACCTCACGCAACTGTTTAATCCAAGAAGAGGTTGACGTAAAATCTAGGTATTAGCTTTGTCAGATCATGACAAGAGCTTTGTATCTACAATAATGCATCTGTGAATATGTGGGATGTGTCCTTACATGCGTGAGTGGAACTAACCTATTATCTAGAGTTATCCAGTGCGATGCATGGAAGTACCATCTTCTTGAAGGTAAAAGTGACGTCTTGGAGGATTACAAGAGTATATAGGACATCTTCACCAAATTGGTCTTGAGCTTGTGATAACCTCATTGAAATGAGATTAATTGTGACTTAGAAAAGTGCTATCACTTCGAGAAGCAAAGTCATGGCCGATGCCATTAGCAACGGAGAATTGTGCTAAGAAGGTTCAGGTGACACTAAGGATTAAGAATTGTATTCCCAGTTCAAGCAACTTCACTAGGGTCATTAATGTTTTGAAGATTGGTGGTAGATTCTCCTTAGGACCAAGAACATAAGGAAACTCTATTGGATGGTGAACATATGAGGAAAGAGAATCATGGCCTAGTGATTAGGGTTACCTGAGAATTGTTCAAGGCACCTATCAAAATTTTGGAATTAGTTAGGCAAATTACTTGGAGTAAGGGCAATAGGTGTGCAAAGTAATGTGGATCTTTATCAACGCAAGACAATGGAACTACACGAGGAAGCAAAGAAGAATCTAAGGATGGAGTATTCCCATATCTTAGTCGACGTCTTCCGAATCTCAAGGATGAGATTCATCTTAAGGGGGTAGAATTGTAACACCCTAAAAATTGCCTCTTTTGAAATAGAGTTAAAATAATTTATTTATGAATTTTGTGCACATGAAATATAGGAAATAAAATTTTTCATTAATTTAAAATTCCTCATAAGGTAGTAACATGTGTGAGCATACATGCTGTTGCATCTTATTTATTGTGATGGATGGTGTTGATCCAAAACTCCAAAGTAAATTGGAATGTTTGTGAAAAGAGTTTGAAAAATGGCTTTGAAATAAAATAAAAGAAAGAAGAGAAAATTAGAAAATAAAAGTATTTTTAAAGTTGTAAAGTTTATCTTGGAAAGCCTAATAGAATTTTCCATTTTTATTTGAATAGGAGAGTATATTTGAAACCATACTCGAATTTGATTTGAATTTAGCTTAGGATTTGAAAACTAGAAATAGAAAAGAATTTAATTTGGAAAAACTTCATCTTCTTCTCTTTGGCCCAGCCTCGGAACCGGCCCAGCATCCTTTCTCCCCTTCTTTCCTCTTTCTCCCGTGCTCGGCCTGCTCGGCCCGTTGCTAGGCGACCGGCTCCGCTCGGCCTGCCTCACGCCTGCCGCTCCACACCGGCCCAGTCCTATGTGCCTCCTCCCCACCTCTCCGCACGCGCGCGTGGCCTAGCTTCCCCATGGCCTGCTTCGGCTTTCACCCCATGCCCACTGCGTCGCCCGTCAGCCGCCCGCATGCGCCGCTTCTCCCTCTCGCTGCAAGCTGGGACCCGCTCGTCAGCACGCACCCGCACACGCTGTCCCTCCTTCCTGCTGTGCTACTGGCCCCACTAGTCAGCCGTCCCCACTCGTCAGCACCCTTGTTTCCCTTTCCTTTCTTCTTCCCCATGTTTCCTTTCTTCCCTAGTGTTTTCCTTCTCCAGTTGCCGCCGATGGCACGGCCTTGCGCGAAATGCAGCCACCGTCGCCCACATATGGAAGGTGACCCATCCTGCTTGCTCCCCTTTCTTTTTCCCCTTGCCATCCGGCCTATAAAGCCCCACGACCCCTTCTTCCTCCCCCATTCTCTATTTGCCACTCGAAGTAGCCACTGCCGCCCCGTAGCTCGCTGCTCCGATGCGCTATCCACGATGCCGACGCGCCCGTGAGCACCGCCATTCTCCCCCGCACCCATAGGTAACTCTGATTTTGGTTTTTGGTCTTGATTCACCTCGGATTCCATCTCACCTATGCCCTCCATCTCTCTCCAGCCATCGCCGCCGTCGTCGACCGCCCCTTCCGAGCCTCCTCGGACGCCGCAACCACCTCCAGGCGCATCACGGTGAGCTTCTCCATCTTCCTGTGCCCTCCATTCATTGTTTTTCGCACTGCAACACCGTAGCATAGGACACTAGCGGCCACCAGCCATGGTGCCGCTGTAGGATGGCACCCCAATGTGTCTCGTGCCTCGATTTGTGGTCCGGCATGTTCGCGAGAGCCCATAGATTGATTAGGTGCGCTCACTTTGTCACGAGATGGCCGGAATCACTGCCCCGACGTCCACTGCCGAGCTTGGCACACCACCGATAATGGCACCACCATCATGTGCTTCTTCCCTGGTGCCCCGCTGCCCCCGCACTCGCCTGCACCATTAGATCTCACACGGACGGCCCCGATTTGATCATACCGATTCAGTCAGTAATCGGTCCACCACGGACTCGTGGACATGGTCCACGGCGCCAGCGCACCGCGTCCACCGCACGTGTGGCACACCGCACCAACCAGCGGCTGCCGCGTGGCGCATGGTCATCCAACGCGGTCAAACCCCCACTCAAGCCATGCACATCTTACAGAAAAGCCCCCGCATTTTGAAGTAATCAACCCGCAGTTCGGTTTAGTTCAAAATAAATACAAATCAGCCCTGTTTTTATTCGTTTAGGACCCTATCATTTCCAGAATTAGTGTGCACAGTCCAAAATATGTTTAAATTCAGAATTTTAATTGTTTTAATTCAAAAATGAGTTCAAATATTTACAGAAATGCCACTAAACCTTATTGCATGCGTAACTTTTGCGTTTTAAGTCCGATTTGACCCGTTCAAATTGCGTTAGGATCGTCTTTACGTTTTCTACATGTTTATATAACTGTTAGACATGTTTTCAATATTTAAAATTCATGGGTAGATTTAATCTATTATTCAATTAAAGGAAAACTTGTTTAAATCATAACTTATTCATTTTAACTTCGAAATAGTCCGTTCAAGTTGCGTTAGATTCATAGCGACGAGATCTATGCATTAATAATAGTGTTTACTATATTGTTATTTTTGAAATAACATGGTTTAAATCATATCTTGATTAATGATTACGCAACTAGGTTCTATACATAAAATGTGATTTGTTTTGCCTTTGCTTTATAATTTAAATCTAAAATTGACTTAATTTAATCTATATTATTTATAAACTATCTTTTATATATGAACTCATATAGTTAACATAAATGAAGCCTATAGTTTTCTTTTCCATGTATTAGCCAAATCTCTTGATAGTTGTAACTTTTCAACTGTAGCTTCGATTAGCGTGCCTCTCGCGACTGTGTGTTCGTAGCGATGCGTAGAATCGTATTTCAGTCTCTTTCACTTATTTTTCTATGATTGGTGTACTGTTTTGATATAGATGCAACTATATGCTATGCATGTATGTGTATGGATGTTTATGTGGTGTTCTACGATTGTCCAGTTGGTGAGATACACGTGGTGATCCATAAGAAGAAGGACAACGAAGAATAAAGCTTACTGAAGGATCGGTGTGTAAGGCAAGTATAGCATGGGACATCCTTGTTACCTATTCACATTTAAACACTTAATTCATATTGTATGTGTCTACCTTGTTGCCAAATAGGATATCCTAGATATTTGATAACTTGTACCTTGAAACCTTTGGGATATTGCATGGGATAGTTTTTGCTAGTGCTTAATCAAAACCATGATCTTGTAACTTGACTAATGGTATATGCAATAAACATTAAAACATGACTTTTTAGTAACATGGAAATAGGGGGCTAGAGTGTTTATATGCTTCAGATTCCTCTCCCTAAGGACTTATCTATAAGCGATCATCCGGGACTTACAGTACAGCTGTGAGGGCCATATGGCTCTGGCTTTAGCTCAGTATGAGGATCTTTTCTAGCTTGTTAGTGGTTACCTTTAAGGCACAATGTATGTTTCCTTTACTGCTGGGAAGTGTGTACCATGCTGCGATGCCCATGCGTGCCACTTCTAGAGAGGGGCCACATACGCTTAGCGGCCCTAACTTGTTAGACAAAACCTTTGAAAGGCTTCATAGTGAACCCTGCCGACCTTCCTTGGAAGTGGGTCAAGAGATTAGCTACCTTGGGTGAAAGGGTAAATCATGACTCATAGTGAACGTATACAACCTCTGCAGAGTGTTAAACTGTTATAACAGCCGTGCTCACGGTCATAAGCGGCCTTGGACCCTTATGGAATACTGATGATCACTAATAGATAATGGTACTAATGATTAATCATTTATGTTATACATTAATCATGTTACCTGATCATGTGTTTATGGGAATGATAAATTCTTTGCCACCCAACTGCTTAAAAAGATGATCTATTAAAGCTAATCGTAGTTAAACCAGTGTCAACCTTTTGAGCCTCATGAACCCCATGATATAATTGTTAAGTACGACATGTACTTACACTTGCTTTACTTTTCTATACATTTGATAAAAATCTCAGATGGGTACTAGATTGCTAGTTTGGAGGAGTTAGGCTTGTGGTCAACCAGTTAGTCGTCCTTGTGGATTTAGAGTCTTCGCCTAAAGACCGGAGTCAACTTTCCACTGTCTTTACTCTGAGATTATTTTCTTTTTACTAATACATTATGTAATAAGTATTGTCTTTTGATATTACCCTGATTTGTGGCTATATGTGAGATTTGACTTCCTGGGCTCACATATAGTGTGTATCTGGTTTTGTCTTTAAAACCGGGTGCTACAAAAGGCGCGGGAATGGAGTGAACGGTGGGTGTGCAGCACTTAAGTGTGCGCGTTGGCCTTACTGGTTGGGCCAACACCGGCTTACGGCCGCCATGCGGTGGCCGCAGCCTATGGCCGGTCGGCCATTGCCAGGCGCGCGGGCGCGGTTCGGGTGCTGCCTTCGCCGACTAGCAACATGAATTGGTGATCCAATTACTCCTAATCTGTTGCAAATTAGTGAAAACTTACTTAATGAAAGTTGTAGAGCTACATGAGATCTCCAACGTTTCTTTAAGAACCATCATCTAATTCTCACTGGTTAAAAAACTACATTGCTCCAAAGTGAGGTACATTGAAACTCTAAACAGCATAGACTTAGAAAAATTTTGCAAGTCCAAAACAACATTTTGTTGAAACTTGTGAGCTATTTTTGAGCATGCTATGCACTGAATTAGACCTTGACCCAAAAATAAAAGTTGTTACCCTAGTCAAGTAATACAACTTTTCTTAAGGGTGCACTGCCATGCAAACAATCTATGTTATAGTTCAACTTAGGTCAAGCATACAACTTGAAAATGAAAGCCTACACTATAACCATGACTTAGAGGCCAAATGGGTCTAAGTCATCAATACCAAAGTTGTTCCATCTAACATTCTAAACAAGTTTAAGGTACTCTAAGGTCCCACAAACATTTTATACATCGGTCACATGAAAATCCTAGCATATGTAAGCATTAGCATATATATATGAATTAACATTTCATGTGACAAAGTATAACAATGAGATGAAATTTCATATGCTCATGTTCATGAATGCTTGGATGATGCTTGTGCTCATGAAATGCAAGTTCCAATTGCAATGCTTAACCCAAAGGTGTTATAGGCCACACCTAGGGCTAGCTCACTCGCCATCGCCTTGCTCTGGTGGGCTGCTGGTTGGGCCTAGGTTGATTCCTCAGTGGTGCTCGGCCTAGTTTTGGCATGTAGGTGGGATTTCTCCTTTCATTCCTTTGTGCATTTCTGCTTTACGCTTTTTGAATTGCGCCTTTTGTCTTGTTTTCCACTTGTATTCAAATATTTGTCCTGCCAAACATGATTCTTCCAATACAAGTGGAACTATGTCTATACTAAAAGCATATGCATTAAAATTTTATTTATTTCTCCTATTTTGGAAAGTAATTGGTGGTCGGATATTGTCATTAAGTACTACCAACAACCACTCTTGAGGCGATGCTTGGCACAGCTCGGTCGGGCACGCCACGTGGCGACGCGCAAGCAAAGGATGCAAGGTGGTGGAGCAGTTTTCTAGTTTGGGCATGGTTTGACCACTTGGACCAGTAGGTTCAGGTGCCCAGGCACCTAGATTTCTCCCCAGAAACTCTGACAGTGTAGATTTGGATCAATTTTGCTCCGGTTCGAGCACCTAGGGTCTGAATCCTAGCCAGTTTTCTTTGCCAAAATGTTGGGAATATCTCCACCAACCTCTGGAGGTCAGTTGTGGCCAGATGGCGCATGGAGAATGGCTAGAGGAAACTTAAACTTGACTCTTACTCTACCTTAGAGTAGCCCCTACTCCTCCTAGCTCTATAAATAGGGACCCTCTCCTCACTTGTAACAGACACCACATTCAAGAGCTTCATTTCTCCTCATACTTAGTAGTAGTGTCCCTCTAGGTGGCTCTCACCTTGTTGTAGTAGACAAAATAGGGAAAGAGGCAAGGCGAGAGGTGAGGAGGATGTTGGCGGTCCTTAACGACCAAATCCGACTGCCAATTAAGACTCAAAAAATGAGAAATAAACAAACTTATGACACATATGCATTTACTATTGACATATTTCCACATGTTTTGGAGGCTTAGTGTTTTTTAGGATATATACATAAAATACATGGGGAATATGATCAAAAGGCGCAACTTGGAAAGCGTAAAGTAGAAATGTGCAATGGAATAAAGAAAGAAGGCCCACCTACACATGAAACCTGGGCCAAGCATCGATGTTGAAGGAGCCTAGGCCTAGCCACTAGCCCACCTAGCAAAGGTGGTGGCTAGGCAAGCCAGCTAGGGGCATGCCCACACCCCAGGCGACGTGGCCCAGGCCTATCTTCCTCAAGTAATGCCATCAATGCACCTAGAGGCAATTTTGGCTAGTTTCCATATTTTCTAGTGCCAAACCGACCTCTAGCTAGTATAAAAGGATGGGTAGAGCTCTCTCCCACAGACACCTCATTTGGGCTTCACACATCCACATCTCCACTTGTACTCTCTATGTTTTAGTAGTCTTTTGAACTAGCAAGAGCTATCTTGGAGAGCTTGGCTCCATGGAAGAAAGGATCCTTGGTATGAATAATGTGAAGAATTCTTCCAAAGTCTTGCTCTCATATTATCAATATACTTGTGCTTATTAAATAGAGCATAGTTTTTGTGTAGTAATCATGACATATGAACTAGGCTATAGTTTCTATGTTATGAACTTAACATGTGGAATTATATGCTTAATCATTCATATAATTTATATGATTAGAATTAGACCTAAGTTAAGGTGGTGGTTCGTCGTTCCTTCGGGTTTGCCCATGTTCTATGCTTGTTGATCCGTAGGGTCGGAGTCCTAGGGGATATGGGTAGTTTCTTTGTACACGGGTGTGGTGCTTGGGTACATAGGAACCTTCGGATATGATGGTGCTCCATGGTTGAGGGGTAGGCGGTAGGTGGTGACAGCCCTATCCATCCCTTATAATCCCCCATGTTTGGGTATTCATGTAGGAGTTCGTAAAGTCTCTCACGCTTGCTGGCAGACCAGTGCTCAAAGATCTCCCCATCCATCTTACACTTAGGTCTACTTCTAACCATGTAACTTGTATGATCATCATGTTTCTTTGCATGGCTATATTAGAACAAGCCTGCTCCACTTAGGAACATTCTTTTATTCTTTGTTTCTCTTTTATCCTTGAGGTTGGCCTATGTGTGTCCACTATCCTAAATATACCATGTTTACCCTTGTCATAAACTCTTGTTCACTTTTCAAGAATCCAATCTTGTTCATATCTATACTAGAATCTTTACACCATGCCTTCCTTTGGGAAAATATAAATAATGATACCCTAAATATATTTCGAGTGAAATGCTACAACGATAGATCTGTGCGCTTGTGGATGTTGTTTCTATAATCGTTAAGAACTATCATATTGGTGTTTCGTGGTGTCATCACTAAGGTTTACTAAATCTTAGTGACGGTGCTTAGAAATACCAACTGGCATTTCTGACGCCATTGTCGGGGATGGATTCTATCTCCATAGTTGGTAGCTGCACTAAGAAATGCCAACAAGCATTTCTAGCGTCGTTGCTAGGGAAGGCATTGGTTAAAAAGAATCTATTAGGACATTATCATGATCATATGCATGAATGGTAGCCATAGTTTATGCAAGCTAACTCTGCATGTTTTCTCCTATTGTGGATGAAAATTGGATAGTGTATGACCGGTTACAACTTGCGGACAACTACACAGAGAATCCGAAAGCACTCCTAAGGAGGAACCGGTCTCGCACCACTTCTTCTTTTGCGTATCCACCGATAGTTGAACCAGTCACCCCCGCACCATCCGCTACTAACGCTATGGCCTAGAAGTCACTCCGTGAGTTCTCCATCCATTCCATTGCGAACGTGCCCATTGGGCCCACTGTCAACGTGGGCAACAAGAACTTTGAGCTCTCTACCAGGCTGATCATGATGGTGCAGCCAAACTCGTTTTGTGGGTTGCCTAGTGAGGATGCAAATGCCCACCTTCAGCACTTCCTTGAGTTGTACGACACCGTTGTTATCAAGGATGTCGCACCAGACATCATCAGGCTCTATTTATTTCCATTCTCCCTCATGGGGAAGGCAAAACTATGGTTCTACAAGGACAAGGAAGCTGTCAGCATGTGGAGCAAGTGTTCCACGATGTTCCTCGTGGAGTTCTTCCCAATGGGCAAAACAAATGCCATGATGGGAGGGATTTCAAATTTCTAGCAGAATGCCATGGAGTCCATTCCTGAGGCATGGAAGTGGCTACAAGAATACATCCAAGCCTTCCCACACCATGGGATTGAAAATTGGCTTGTGCTCCAAAACTTCTATGATGGGCTAATGCCCATGTCAGAGGGGCACAATGATGTCACTGCTAGAGGTGCCTTTCTCTCCCTCACCATCAATGGAGCTATGGCTCTCACTAAGAAAATGGTGTCCGATCAAAGCTAGAGGGAAGAAAGAAAAACAACAAAAAGGCATTCATACTGTGAAGGAGGCAGATATGCTTGTAGTAAAAATGGACTTATGGTTGAAGAGACTGGATGAATGGGCCCATAAGAAGGAAGCCATGAAGGCCACCGTTCAGGCCATGGACTCACATATGACATGTGAGGTCTGTGGAGAAGTCAGGCACTCAGGGAATGGCTGCCCCGATACCATGAAGATGTCACATACATCAACAACGGCTTCTGACAACAAAATAATAAGGGGTGGAACAATCAGTCATGCCCGCAAGGAGGTAATTCCAATCTAAATTTGAATTACAATTCAAATCTCAATTTGAATTACAATTCAAATCAACCCTCCTTGAAAAACCTAGTCTTAGGCTAGGCTAAAATAAATGAAAATCTCACTAAAAAGTTAATATATAATGACAAAATGCTTGAAAACATTAACTCAAAAATAGAAGATCTATCTTCCTCTGTTAAAAATCAATTGAGCTTTAATAAAATGATAGAAACACAGTTAGCTCAAATTGCTACTGCTATCCTTGTCAATAATGAAGGAAAAATCATAGGGCAACCCAAGAATTCCTTTGAAAAAGTTAATGCGGTGAGCACGAGGGGTGGTAAGTCCACTCGTGATCCACCAAACCCTAATAATAAAGCAGGAAAAGCACAAGGGAAACAGGAGGAGGGCCCTTCATCATCTACAAAAACATAAAAAGACCAAGAAAAGAGGGAACGACACTACAAGACTTTGTTGACACAAGCTACTTGCCGCTGTGGCAAAACCTCCTAAATTATAGGACCCACATGCACTTGTCACTGTCCAATGACCTTTGACAACTATGCATATGTTCCTGGTAACTTAAGAAGTCTATCAAGTGTCCTTAGGGAACCCTGAATCATCCACAATTTCTGAGCAGGATCACACTACAGAGTCATTGTAGTATTACAACATTTATTCAAATATATACATCAGAATAAAATAGCGGAAGTCTTACGATAACTTAGTTTATAAACCAGTTGTTTCAAACCTTACAAACTAAGTTCAGTAATTATTACAAACCATAGTAGTAGTGGAGTGGCATAATTAACATAAACATAACACACAAAATAAGCATCCTTCCCAAGGATCACACATTCACTTATCATCATCGACAGGAACAACAGTCATGCAGCAAGGTCCAAAACAGACCTGCTCATGAGGCTCACCTGCAACAAGGGTCAATGAACCCTGAGTACAAAAGTACTCAACAAGACTTAACCGAAATAAAAACTGAGAAGACTCAGGAATACAGGCTCAGGGATTCAAGGTTTGGCTTTAGCAATACTCAAAGTTCTTTTGCGTAAAAGCTCTTTACAAAATTTTAGTATTTCAATATTTAAACTTCATAAGAACAATATATGAATCTGCCATGATACGTAATGAGATCATGAACTTCATTTCAAACTCTTTCTCAAATCCAGCTCCAGTTTTAGTTATTAACTACGATGATGAACATTGAGTTGAGTCTCCATAACTAAGGAGCAATGACGATTCGAACTGATTATAAACCTAGCTAGGGACTCTAGACCACACGACATATGTAGGTCCTTGACTTACATATATCAACCTACCCTTGGATCTTCTAAAATAAGAACAGGTCCGCGCCACCCAAGAAAACAGTACTCCACCAATCCAGCCCATTGCCACGTGGGTACACGCTATTCTCACCATCTCTCCACTCCTAGTGTGCGAGTAGCCATTCTTGTAATAGAATAGTCGAGTTAAGGTTTACTAGAGTATGTGGTTAGTACTACAAAGTCTCACCTCATGCAATTCAACAACGGACAGACCTTTATTGACACAGGCGGAAAGAAGCCGCTCACAAGACCTCCATGTCTTGTGGCTCTCACACACTGAGTCTGATTGGTCTAGATTTATTACTTCCATGCTCATATCTCATGATAACATAAGTAACCAAAGATCCATTTAAAATTCTCAGGTGATAGGTAATCACCTGACTAAGCATGATTAAGCATAACTAGACATTTACGAATAAAATAGGTAATCAAGGTAGATATGAAAAAACAAGGTTGGTGATGCACCAATTAGGTTTCCACTTGACTCCTAATCACTTAATGCAGTATAGAAAAGCAAAAGCGATAAAATTTGTCAAACACAAGGTAGGGTTAAATGCATCCGGGCCTTGCCTTCGTTGATGGAAAAGTTAGATTCCTACGGCGTTCCACAATTATCCGATCCGACCTCAACAGATGGATTAACTTCCTCCGCAACTTGATTAACTACCATGTGTTCACCTTCATTCACTACACGTAGTAACAATGTCATGTTTAATATGATACGGAATACGAAACATGATGCTTGATGATGGATGTAAAATTAACAATTCGAATACAACTTTCCTTCATGGTACAGTAGCAAGTCAACCGAACTAAACCTTTTTCGTAACACATACATCAATTGCCAAGGATCATTACCAACTAATGATTCAAGGTCATCACTCAATCCAAAATTTCAAACAAAACCTAAATCATTAAAGGTTACTATTTGCTTTTATGAATTAATTATTTAATTCAAAATTATGAAATAAATCAACTTATTCCAATTGAGCTCAAAATTTTTGTAAATGTACATCACATGATAACTAAGAGGCAAAACAATTTTCATAATTTTTGGATGATTAATTAAGCCTAGAAAAATCATGGAAACCCATTTATTAATTAATTGAGCAATTTTTATCACATTCAAAAATATTGAAAAACAACATTTCATATTTTTATTAAATAACATAGATCACAGAGAGGTCACACAAAAAATTTCATAATTTTTGGATCTCTAAATAAATCTACACAAAAATAACAAATTACAACACTATTCAAACATTTCAGAAAAGGAGAAAATTCATTTTTCAACTACACAGTCGCTGACAGGGTGACCCCACATGTCATCCCTGACCTCTCGCTTTGACCACGACGGTGACGGCGCTGACCGACAAAAACTTGCCGACGGTTAGACCAATGGCGATGGCCAAAGTACCAAAACACTCCCCACACCACCCCGCATCGCTTGAAGGCACTAGCTTGAGCAATAATAGCGAGTTACGAGCTTGACGTCAGCCATGGCGGACGCAGTGGCTCAGCGATGCCACACTGGCAAAACAAGGCTGGTAGAGTTTAAACAAAAGGCACGGGAAGGTTCAGCAGCTCACCATGAACAAGTTGGAGCAAAGAGCGAGACCGGAGAAGCAATGGTGACGCGAGTCGACGTTCACAGTGGCCACGGCGGAGCAAACTTCGGCGACGGTAGTGCTTAGGCGACTGTGATGGACAAACTGAGCAATCAACCGGTCATAGAGGATCTCAGGAACAAGGTGGAGCTAGAGGTGCACTGAGCAAGAGCAAAGGCTCACCAGAGAGCGCTGGCCACGATGATGCAAGCACGACGGAGAGGTTGCCGACCGCGAGGAAGAAAGGCGGCTAGCGACGATTCCCGGTGAAATCAAGTGACCACAGTTGGATGGCTAGGCGCACAAGGAGTAGGCGAAGCTATTGAGCGCTTTACTACGATGGCACAGACGCTGGTTCGACGGTGAGGGCTCAACGGAGATGATCGGCGACGTCGGGAAAAGCAGGGCAAAGAAAGGAAGAACAGCGACTGTGTCTGAGCTTTATAGAGCGGCCAAAGGATCAAGGAGACGACACACAGTGGCCTTCTTCGCGCTAGCACGAAGCCAAGAGCGGCCACAGGCACGTCTGGAACCGAGCAGAAGGACGCCGGCGGTGGGGTGGTGGTCGTGGCACTGTTCCACTTAATTACAGAATTGCCATTTGTTTTAAAATCCAAATTACTCCCAAATTTATATAACAACTCAAAAATCTCTAAAAATAAAAGTTGCTCAAAATCCAAAGTTCTACAACTTTGCTTTTATAACCACCCCCAAATTCAGTTTACATTTTGAAATGAACTTTTGAATTCAATTAGGGGACTTTTAAAGAATTTGGCCTTTTCAAATTACTTCAAATTTTTCATAGCAACTTTGAAAACTCCAAAAACTAACTTTGTATAACTTGCCAAGCTCTACACTTTTGCTTTAAGACTCAACCCCAAAATGTGCTTAGATTGTGAAATGAGTTTTCAGGGTAGAATTTAAATAATGAAAATCAGGGTTTTCTTGAAAATTCAAATCCAAACCAAATTTTGAACTTGATTCAAACAATACAATTCAACACATACCACATAAAGGTAAACTTGTTTTAGTGTTTGCATATCAAAGATTTCACTAAAGACCAAATGCTTTGCAATGCATATGATGACATGGTAGGTTTTAGTATTTAAACACCCGAGGTGTTACAATCCTTCCCCTAAAAGAAATCTCATCTCGAGATTCAAAGCTATAGGGTAAGTAATGGAAAAGGAAACGTGTCAGTCCAAAAACACCCAAAACATGTCCATAAAACAGCTGAGGTCCCTTTACAAAGCATAATTTGTAACAACCGAGCTCAACTAACATTACTCTATATTGACGCAAGAAATTCTAGAAATTTTTCTAGCAAGTAATCTTCGGATTCCTAAGTAGCTTCTTCTTCGGAATGTTGACTCCATTGTATCTTGTAAAACTTGATTGCCCTTCTTCATGTGACACGATCTTTCTGATCTAGAACTCGGATAGGATATTCGGAATAGGTCAAATCAGGTTCAAGTTCCACTCCTTCAACCTCAACATTCTGCTCAGGCACTCGGAGACACTTCTTCAATTGAGAAACATGGAACACATCATGTATAGCTGAAAGATGTTCGGGTAGCTTCAAGCGATATGCCACTTTTCCGTACCTCTCTAAAATTTGAAATGGCCCAATATATCGAGGTGCCAACTTGCCTTTAACACCAAAATGGGTAACTCCCTTCATTGGTGATACCTTCAGATATACAAAATCTCCCTTGTTAAACACCAATGGTCTACATCGTTTATCTGCATAACTCTTTTGTCAGGACTGAGCTATCTTCAAATTACTTTGTATTTGCCTAACCTTGTCTTCTGTTTCTTTCACAAGATCAACTCCAAAGAACCTTCTTTCTTCGGGCTCAGACCAACTTAGTGATGTTCTGCATCTACGACCATAGAGTGCTTCAAATGGAGCCATTCTAATGCTCTCTTGATAACTATTGTTGTATGAGAACTCAGCCAAAGGCAGACATTCATCCCACTTGTTGGAATAGTTAAGGACACAACACCTTAACATATCTTCAAGTACTTGATTGACCCTTTTAGTCTGACCATCGGTTTGTGGATGATAAGCTGTACTATATAGTAGTTTGGTACCTAACGAAGTATGCAAGTGTTTCCAAAAGCTGGAGACAAACTGTGTACCCTGATCTGACACTATGGTCTTTGGTACTCCATGTAGACTCATGATTCTTGCTAGATACATCTTGGCATACTTGATAGTAGGATATATACTCTTGACTAGAAGAAAATGTGCTAACTTAGTTAGTTGATCTACAATGACCCATATTGAATCAAAACCTTTTGATGTCTTGGGTAGACCAACAATACAGTCCATACTAATATCCTCCCACTTCCAAGCTAGAATAGGTAATGGTTGTAACTCTCTAGTAGACCTCAAATGTATAGCTTTCACCTTTTGACAAGTATCACACTTGGCTATATATCGAGCAATTTCTATCTTCATTTTGGTCCACCAAAACCTTTGTTTCAAGTCATGGTACATCTTATTACTTCTCGGATGAATAGATAGCCTAGTAGCATGTGCTTCTTTAAGAATTGACTGTCGCAACTCTAGAACCTTTGGTACCACTAAGCGATCCTTGAACCATAACACACCTTCATCATCTACTTTGAAGCATTCTGCTTTCCCATTCTTGATTCTTTCTTTGATATGGGCTATACCCTTGTTTTCTTTCTGAGCAGCAATAATCTGATCTCAAATAGTGGCTTCAATAGTTATATTGGCCAAACTACCTTGTTGAATTACCTCTATAATCAACTTTTCCATCTCTTGGCATAAAGTCAAACCCATTGTTCTTACTATCAAACAATTACAATGGCTCTTTCGACTAAGGGCATCTGCAACTACATTTGCTTTACCAGGATGGTAATGTACTTCCAAGTCATAATCTTTAATCAATTCTAACCATCTTCTTTGTCTCATGTTCAAATCCGATTGAGTAAAGATATACTTTAAACTCTTGTGATCTATGTAAATATGGCACGTATTACCAAGCAGGTAATGCCACCAAATCTTCAGAGCATGGACAACTGCTGCTAACTCTAGATCATGAGTGGGATAGTGCTCTTCATGTTGCTTGAGTTGTCTAGAAGCATAGGCAATAACTCGGCCTTCTTGCATCAATACACACCCAATGCCAATACCCAAAGCATCATAATAAATGTCAAATGACTTCTCAATATCAGGTTGGGCTAATACTGGTGCAGTGGTTAACAGTCTCTTCAAAGTCTTGAAAGCTTCTTCACATTCAGATGACCAGACAAACTTGGCTTGGTTCTTCAACAACCCAGTGATGGACTTGGATACTCTAGAGAAATCTGGAATAAAACGATGGTAATACCCCGCCATTCCTAGAAAACTCTGAACCTGATGAACAGTGGTTGGCGATTTCCAATCAAGCACATCCTTAACTTTGTTTGGATCAACAGCAACTCCTTCAGCTAATAGACATGCCCAAGAAACTATACTTCCTTAAGCCAGAAGTCACACTTATTGAATTTGGCATATAATTGATGTTCTCATAAGCGGGTTAGGACAACTCTGAGATGTTCCGCGTGTTCCTTCTTGTTCTTGGAATAAACCAGGATGTCATCAATAAACACCACCACAAACTTGTCTAGCTCAGGCATGAATACTGAATTCATTAGATACATGAAATGAGCTAGGGCATTTGTCAAACCAAAAGATATTACCAAGTATTCATATAATCCATATCTCATGGTAAATGCTGTTTTGGGAATATCTTTAGGTTTAATCTTGATTTGGTGATAGCCTGACCTTAAATCAATCTTGGAGAAAACTTTGGCTCCGGCCAGTTGATCAAAAAGCAAGTCTATCCGAGGTAAGGGATACATATTCTTAATGGTCACTTCATTCAATGGACAATAGTCAACACATAACCTCAAGGTCTCATCTTTCTTTTTCACCAAAATTGCAGGACATCCCCAAGGTGATGAACTAGGTTGAATAAATCCTTTCTCAATCAACTCTTGCAACTGAGTCTTCAACTCAGCTAATTCCTTAGGAGGCATCCTATAAGCTCTCCAAGAGATCAGAGCTGTTCCAGGCTTTAACTCTGTGTTAAAATGAACATCCCTATCTGGTGGTAGACCAGGTAAATCCTCAGGAAAAACATCGGGAAATTCACAAACTATCGGGATATCCCTAATCTCCTTGACAAAAGTTGCACAAACTCTTTCCACTAATCTCCTTAAGGTTGGAAGTTGGATAATAAGCTGAGAATTACTATCAGGCAAACTCACCCTTAATGTCCTATGCAAAGCATCTATAATAGCCTTATGATGATACATCCAATTCATTCCCAAGATCACATCTATATATTGATCCTTGAGAATAATCATGGTAGTGGGAAAAATATGCCCACCCAGGTTTATGGGTACCTGGTATACCATTTCCTTAGTACATAGATGTCCCCCGGGCGACTGTATAAAGAAACTTTCCTTTGTTTCCCCAATTGGAATTGCATGCTTTACGACAAAGGTTCTATTGATGAATGAATGAGATGAACCAGAATAAAAAAGCATAACAGCAGGGTGATTAGCGATAGGAAACATACCCATCATCACTGGCTCCCCTTCTAGAATTCCTCTAGCTTGAATATAGAACACCCGTCCTGTCTTCCTTTCATCTTTGCCCTTTTGAGCATTTTGATTGTGGTTCTTGTTCTATGCTTGACCCTATTGTTGATTAGCAAGGGCCTTCTGATAATTTTGATTAGCCTACTTGGGATATGGATATTCCCTAGAGAAATGACCGGTCCTTCCACAATTGTAACATGGATAATTGTGACCCTGAGACGTTGGAGCATGGCCACCAGGAGCATTTGTCTGTTGGGAATTTGGGTAGGTTATAGCAGGATGGACATTTGACTGTTGCCTGGCTTGGAACTATGGTGGACGATAAGGAGGACGATAATGGTTGACTGGATGATAGATTATCTTTTGCCTCTTTTGATTTCCACCAAAAGATCCAAACGACACACTCTTCTTTTTCTTGATCTCCTTATGCTGCCGATACTTTTCCTCAGAAGCAATTGCAATATTCACTGCCTCATGATAAGTAACATTGGCACATGCAGTCATCATTGTCTGTAATTTGGTATTCAGTCCTCTCATGAACCATTTCTTTTTCTTGGCATCTGTATTGACATGTTCAGATGCATACTGTGATACGTGATTGAATCTACCCACATATTGCATAACCGTTTGATCCCCTTGCTTCAAAGCAAGGAACTCATCCAGCTTCATGGCCATCACCCCTTCTGGAATATAATGAGCTCTGAAGGCAGTACGAAACTTAGCCCAAGTTATTGGAATGGCAGCTGGTTGCATAGCCACTAGATTTGCCCACCAGGCACCCGCTGCACCTCTAAGTTGCTGGGCAGCAAACACAGGCTTCTGCATCTCCGTGCATGGAATAAGATCAAATTTCTGCTCCATGGTCCGAAGCCAATCATCAGCCTCTAGTGGTTCATCTGCCTTAGTGAACACTAGGGGTCTTGTATCTGTAAAATCAACATACGTAGCCTCCTGCCTATTATGATTGCAGCCACGATTTCCCTACACCATATTCTGATTACTCTGAGCTATCTCTCAAAGCAATCGAGCATTTTCTACGGTCACATGGACCAGTGCTGCTATAGCATCAGCTAAAGTTGGCAGAACTGGTGGTGGATCAAGAACACCAACCTCTTCATGTGAAGAACCAGGAATATCCGAAGCACGAGTACAAGGCATCTGTTCATAAAAAACCAAACTTTACTCACAAGCTTTTATTGAGATATAAAAGAGCTCACTTCAAACACATTACATTAGGTTTACTTATTTAAGCACAAGCCCGCACCTAAACAAGACTACTTAACTTAACTAGATCTCTTATTTTACAACTCTACTCTTCTTCTCGACCACATCAAACCTTGTGATTGGTATCCATTCCAGAAACATTTTTGCCTTCATTATCACTTTCATCAACCATCACTAATTCTTCTAGATCTTCTTCTTCTTCTTCTTCTTCAAGTTCATCATCATCAGCAATGATGACACTAGGGTCCATTACATCAGCTTGAGGTTCATGATTTGGATCCAGGAGGTTGCTCAGCCTATGGACTTCTTCATGCAAAGTAGTATTATGTTCTTCTAAATCTTCTACATAAAATTCTAGTTCATGCGATACGTACTAACATACACTCGCAGTTCTTATGAGCGGTGGTGCTACACTTCAATTGATCCTTTAACTTGCCCAGCCAAATGGTATCCAAGGCTCTATCCCTAGTAGCCTGTGCTAACTCTGCTGAAAGCCTCTATATCTCTACATAGGGATCAGGCCTAGAGCTGCTACTGTGAGCACCATCATTTCTAGGGGCAAGCTGGTGACGAGGAACTCCTTTAGGTCCAACAGACTTACAGGGCATTACCTTGGTGCGAGCCATACTGTAGGAAGCAAGATTAATCCAATTAAGACCATCAGATCAAAATCTAAAGAGCAGCTAGGATGGATTACATAACTCAACCCAAACTCACTACCCAACCCAGACTCAGGGTGAATGAAGTAACAAGTGAATTAATCATGATGCATGAATCATTCTTACGAACAAAAACATCAAAGTTTATAAGGTACATAACCACAATTATTTTTATATAGGGCATAATAAGATTACTACTCCACCACACAAAGCCTTTTTAATCAATTAAGGAATGGTGAGAATGAAATAGGATAAGCCAGAAGCAATTTGGACCAAATTAACAAGTTATATTTATTTGTCCCAAATCATTTTGAAGTTTTTGTAAAACAATACAACAAAGACTTTGTAACGATCTCTCTGATACCATTCTGTGGCAGAACCTTTTAAATTATAGGACCCACATGCACTTGTCACTGTCCAATGACCTTTGACAACTATGCATATGTTCCTGGTAACTTAAGAAGTCTGTCGGGTGTCCTCAGGGAACCCAGAATCATCCATGATTTCTGAGCAGGATCACATTACAGAGTCATTGCAGTATTACAACATTTATTCAAATATATACATTAGAGTAAAATAGTGGAAGTCTTACGATAACTTAGTTTACAAACTAGTTGTTTCAAACCTTACAAACTAAGTTCAGTAATTATTACAAACCATAGTAGTAGTGGAGTGGCACAATTAACATAAACATAACACACAAAATAAGCATCCTGCCCAAGGATCACACATTCACTTATCATCATCGACAGGAACAATAGTCATGCAGCAAGGTCCAAAATAGACCTACTCATCAGGCTCACCTGCAACAAGGGTCAACGAACCCTGACTACAAAAGTACTCAACAAGACTTAACCAAAATAAAAACTAAGAAGACTCCAGAATGCAGGCTCAGGGATTCAAGGTTTGGCTTTAGCAATACTCAAAGTTCTTTTGTGTAAAAGCTCTTTACAAAATTTTAGTATTTCAATATTTAAACTTCATAAGAACAATATATGAATCTACCATGATCTGTAATGAGATCATGAACTTCATATCAAACTCTTTCTCAAATCTAGCTCTAGTTTCAGTTATTAACTACGATGATGAACATTGAGTTGAGTCTCCACAACCAAGGAGCAACGATGATTCGAACCGATTATAAACCCAGCTAGGGATTCCAGACCACATGACATATGCAAGTCCCCGACTTACATATATCAACCTACCCTCGGATCTTCTAAAACAAGAACGGGTCCACGCCACTCGAGAATACTGTACTCCACTAATCCAGCCCATTGCCACATGGGTACACGCTATTCCCACCATCTCTCCACTCCTAGTGCGCGAGTAGCCATTCTTGTAATAGAATAGCCAAGTTAAGGCTTACCGGAGTATGTGGTTAGTACTACAAAGTCTCACCTCATACAATTCAACAATGGACGGACCTTAATCGACACAGGTGGAAAGAAGCCGCTCATAAGACCTCCAAGTCTTGTGGCTCTCACACACCGAGTCCACACGGTCTAGATTTATTACTTCCATGCTCATATCTCATGATAACATAAGTAACCAAAGATCCATTTAAAATTCTTAGGTGACAGGTAATCACCTGACTAAGCATGACTAAGCATAACTAGGCATTTATGAATAAAATAGGTAATCAAGGTAGATATGGAAAAACAAGGTTGGTGATGCACCAATTAGGTTTCCACTTGAATCCTAACCACTTAATGCAGTATAGAAAAGCAAAAGCGATAAAATTTGTAAAACACAAGGTAGGGTTAAATGCATTTGGGGCTTGCCTTCGTTGACAGAAAAGTTAGATTCCTGCAGCATTCCATAATTATCCGATCTGACCTCAACAAACGGATTAACTTCCTCCACAACTTGATTAACTACCACGTGTTCACCTTCGTTCACTACACGTAGTAACAATGCCATGTTTAACATGATGTGAAATACGAAACATGATGCTTGATGATGGATGTAAAATTAACAATTCGAATACAACTTTCCTTCGCGGTACAGTTGCAAGTCAACCGAACTAAACCTTTTTCGTAACACATACATCAATTGCCAAGGATCATTACCAACTAATGATTCAAGGTCATCACTCAATCCAAAATTTCAAACAAAACCTAAATCATTAAATGTTACTATTTGTTTTTATGAATTAATTATTTAATTCAAAATTATGAAATAAATCAACTTATTCCAATTGAGCTCAGAATTTTTGTAAATGTTCATCACATGATAACTAAGTGGAAAAACAATTTTCATAATTTTTGGATAATTAATTAAGCCTAGAAAAATCATGGAAACCCATTTATTAATTAATTGAGCAATTTTTATCACATTCAAAAATTACTAAAAAACAAAATTTCATATTTTTCTTAAATAATATACATCATAGGGAGGTCACACAAAAAATTGCATAATTTTTGGAGCTATAAATAAATCTACACAAAAACAACAAGTTACAACACTATTCAAACATTTCAGAAAAGGAGAAAATTCATTTTTCAACTACATAGTCGCTGACAGGATGACCCCACATGTCATCCCCGACCTCCTGCTTTGACCACAACGGCGACGGCGCTGACCCACAAAAACTCGCCGACGGTGACACCAATGGCGACGGCCAAAGTACCAAAACACTCCCCACACCACCCCACATCACTTGAAGGCACTAGCTTGAGCAATTATAGCGAGTTACGAGCTTGACGTCGGCCATGGCGGACGCGGTGGCTCGGCAATGCCACACCAGTGAAACAAGGCTGGTAGAGTGTAAACAAAAGGCATGGGAAGGTTCAGCAGCTCACCACGAACACGTTGGAGCAAAGAGCGAGACCGGAGAAGCAACGGTGACGTGGGTCGACGTTCATAGCGGCCACGACGGAGCAAACTTCGGCGACGGCGGTGCTCAGGCGACTATGATGGACAAAATGAGCAATCAACCGGTCATAGAGCATCTTAGGAACAAGGTGGAGCTAGAGGTGCACTGAGCAAGAGCAAAGGCTCACCGAAGAGCACTGGCCACGACAGCGCAAGCACGGCGGAGAGGTTGCTATCCGCGAGGAAGAAAGGCGGCTAGCGATGATTCCCGGCGAAATCAAGTGACCACAGTTGGATGGCTAGGCACGCAAGGAGTAGGCGAAGCTATTGAGCACTTTGCTGTGATAGCACAGACACTGGTTCGACGACGAGGGCTCGATGGTGATGATCAGCGACGTCGGGAAAAGCAGAGCAAAGAAAGGAAGAACGACGACGGCGTCTGAGCTTTATAGAGCGGCCAAGGGATCAAGGAGACGACATGCAGTGGCTTTCTCCATGCCAGCGCGAAGCCAAGAGCGGCCACAGGCGCGTCTGGAACCGAGCAGATGGACGCCGGCGGTGGGGCGGTGGTCGTGGCACTGTTCCACTTAATTACAGAATTGCCATTCATTTTAAAATCCAAATTACTCCCAAATTTGTATAACAACTCAAAAATCTCCAAAAATAAAAGTTGCTCAAAATCCAAAGTTCTACAACTTTGCTTTTATAACCACCCCCAAATTCAGTTTACATTTTAAAATGAACTTTTGAATTCAATTAGGGGACTTTTAAAGAATTTTGCCTTTTCAAATTACTTCAAATTTTTCATAACTTTGAAAACTCCAAAAACAAACTTTGTATAACTTGCCAAGCTCTACACTTTTGCTTTAAGACTCAACCCCAAAATGTGCTTAGATTGTGAAATGAGTTTTCAGGGTAGAATTTAAATACTAAAAATCAGGGTTTTCTTGAAAATTCAAATCCAAACCAAATTTTGAACTTGATTCAAACAATACAATTCAACACATACCACATAAAGGTAAACTTGTTTTAGTATATGCATATGAAAGTTTTCACTAAAGACCAAATGCTTTGCAATGCATATGATGACATGGTAGGTTTTAGTATTTAAACACCCAAGGTATTACAGCCGCTCCCCACAAGAAATAGAAAGCAAGCCGCGGATGAGCAATTCACTCATTTTGTTGAGATGATAGAGAAAATACATGTGAGCATCCCATTAATGGACATCTTGCATGTACCTTCTTACGCAAAATAATGTACCTTCTTATGCAAAATATATCAAAGACATCATCAACAACAAACAGCCCTTACCATCCATGGAGGTCGTAAAGCTGATGGAAGAGTGTAGCGCAACTATACTCAACCATCTACTAGAAAAGAAGGACCCTTGGTGCCCCACAATCACAAGCTCAATCGGGGCCTAGAAATTTGATCATGCCTTGTGTGACCTAGGGGCTAGCGTCAGAGTGATGCCCAAGATAGTATTTAACAAGCCAAACTTCATGCACTTAGCACCAATGTCAATGATGCTCCAGCTGGCCGACTCAATGGTCCGCTATCCGGTAGGGATTGCCGAAGATATCTTGGTGAAAATTTGGGGTTACTTCGTCCCTGTCGATTTCATGGTGCTATATATGGAAACAACAAAATAGTCACCCCTCATCCTTGGGTGACCCTGATGAGGACATCACATGCCTAGATACAACCATATTGGCAACTTTTGATTCACAAGTGAAACAATCCTTTACCATGATTGTATTTGATACATTTGATGAATTGATGCTGCACCATGATGTGTGTTCATTGTCATTTTTAGAAATACATACATGGATCAAAAAGAGTGTTAAAGACACATGGAAGGCATGGAGGACCAAAGAAGTTGATTGGGGACCAAGTACAAGTATTCCCAATGTCCTCCACCAGGACACCACGTCACTTTTGGTCCAAGGAAACAAAGAGATCAAATCCAACACGTTTTGGGGCTGGATTCGGACTGCAACACTGCACCAACTTGCGACGGCCACCACGACCTCATCCGGACTCCGGTTTGGGCTTTCAAGTACTCCATGGAATCCTTATGAAGTCTATTTTCATATGGATTTGGACTCATGTCTATATCTTGCCTGAGGCGTCCGCAATGATCAAATTACTACCGAGAGATTTTTCTATTGTTTGGCACTTTTCAATTTGTTTCTGACTCGCAATGGCACAAATTGACTTGTGGAACACCTTGATTGCTCAACCATTGTTGATATGAGAGGGCAAAAGTAAGGCACAAATGGGTGTAAGGAGTCTCCTTTAGGGCACTTAAAGGATTATCTAACGGCAAAACATTGACCATGTTGCTAATCTTGGCATCAATCACAAACACAACCTTCTAACATGAGGGATGATAGCAGTCGACAGAGAAATCACAGATTCTCTACACCTTGGTTTTCAGTTCATATCTCACAAACTACTGGTCCATTCCACATTAATTTTGGTAGGCATGTATACCCATGAGTCCTCTAACAACTGACCAAAATACAGCTCAAATAGACACTATTTGACTATCTAAACGAATCATCTACCAATACTACTCTGTTCTGAAATTTTTAGTGTCCCCAAACTGGCAAAACATCTCTCAACTCCGATGCTTTACTCAACCAATGCTCAAACCAACTTCAAACATCGAAGTACCCCAAGCGAAGAATGAGCTCGCCATGTTTTATGACGATCCAACCATGTTTGGGCCTCTAATCACCGGCTTAAGGATAACCAGTTTGGTGCCATGAAATCTGGATAGATTTCCCGTTCTTCTTTTTCTTTGCATCACACATTGTGGAGTGTGTTCTACACTCTCTAACTCTTCATACATAAGCAATAGTAGTTTTCTCACTGAGGATGGAGGCTAGGGTTTTTCCTTACCTACCTCTTAGGAAACAACCTCAACCATTGATTTAGACACCAACTCGACGATAAACAAGCACTAGACTTGTGGGCTATATTTGTAGGGCACAATGCATACTCCACATGGAGGGACAGTCCTACAAACATGATGAATCGTTTCTGACTACTCCCTCGGGCTTCATCCAATAGAGTCCTAAACAAATCCTTTTGTAGCACCTAGATGCTTAGTGATGCTGACCGAAACTAGGGACATGCTTTCTCTAGCTCTTTGCTTAGTTGACACAGCATTCTGCACTATCTATGTGATGGTTCAAGATGGAATGGACTTGATCACAGCGGCTCTAGAAGATAGAGTGCCACTGAGGCCATTGACTAGTTGATCAACTCCTTGTTAGTCATTGTTCTGTGAGACATAGCATTCATAGCTACAGAAGAGTCATTACCTAGCTAGAGATTAACCTTCCTATTGTTAAGTAATTAGTTGTCTCTCAACACTTAAAAGGCCCAAAATTTCCTTTTTGATGGCAACAATTGTAGTGGATGTTCAAACGAATAGTCGCCATGGAAGTCAGCCAAGAAGGGGTGACACCGAAGAAGGTTAATTTTTGTCTGCATGATCCTTATGCACCTAAAGATTGAGAACTTGGATAGGAAGCTCATGTGTACCAAGGGACCTATTATAGGACATAATATCCTGGTCTATTTATAATCCGACTGATAACTTGTCCAACTTTAAGTGATGTGTACTATTCTGATCCAATGGGGATGACATGAGTTGCTCACCAGATGACTGATGTCATTGTAGGGACAGTTAAGTAGAGTCACTTGTCTACCACCTATTGTAGTCTACTATTGTTTATGTCAGTGATCTATTCTTCCAGGTTATCCTTTTTGCAACATCATAAGGAAACTCTACTACTTTTGGTCTAATATAGGGATATTCCGATTAGACATGGAGAGATAACCAAGGAAGAGCTCATGTGAAAATAACACATTGGTGTAGTTCCTTGATGGATCATAATTAGAAACCTCAATACCAGCATGCACCCAGTAGTAGAACCATGTGCCGGTCGCCCAAAAGGAGGCCCTAGGTTCCATCGTGGCACCGTTAGTCATTAACCAAGACACCATTGTAACACCCCAGGTGTTTGCCTTCCACATTTGCACTAGCATTTCATGGACATGAGCCTCATTCATTCATTCACAAGCTTATCTCACATGAAACATGTCTTTGAAACATTGCAAGTATCGTTATGTTTCATGTGTGTTGTTTCCTTTATGAAATGAAAAGTGTGCAACACTTAAGTGCAACATGTGCCACTCACTTTAGTGAAACAAAGTTAGTTAATACTATGCAACAAGATCATGAAACGTGTGAAACATGACTATGAAACAAGTGTAACAATTCCTGTGTTTTTCATTTGTTTCAGTACATACCATGCTTGATTCTTGTGTGACCAATGTGGGGTGTGGTTAATTATTCTCCTAAGAACCTTAGTTATACTTAGGATGTCATTTGGAACATTGTTCATGTTGATCATTTTGCCTAATTAGGTTTCCAAGTCATGGTTGACCAATTTGGACCCCTAGAGCTCTTGTGTTTGACTATTTAAAAAGTGTAGCTTAGGATGTTTGCATGGCTGAGCAACCTAAAGCAAAGTTGTAGAGAATCATATAAGGAACAAAAGTTATTTTATGACCATCTCATGAAAATGTGCTGAATATGCTCAAAACGGACCCACAAGTCAGATTTGAAGGTGGAGTCAACACTTGAAAAATTTGCTAAGTCTTAACTGCCATTTCAGTTTGATTGAGCCCACTTTGGATTGATACAACTCTTGATCCATGGAGATCTGGCTATTGATTTCTAGATCAAAGTTGTAGCCCTACTATAGCTCTACAACTTTCATGTTCATTGTTTCCTCTAACTCATCACGGTTTAGGAGCTAATCGGTGTTAAACTTGCCCTGTCAGTCGACACCTTTGAGCTCTGAAACGAAAATTTCAGACATCTACAGTGTTCACCGATTCAGAAATCAGCTGACGCATGGTGACACCCATCGCCGGCCGTCTGACCACGCGGCCACACGCCACAGACGCCCTGGCAAGGCCAGCCACGATGGGCACACTCACACGTGCCTGCCCGACCTGTTCGCAGCCCAATTTTTCATTTCGTCGCCTCCACCACAAGCAGTGACTGAGCTCAGCGCCCGCCATTGCTGCCGAGTGAGCTTCGCCGTCGCTGAGCTCATGAACCACCATAAAAACATGAACTCTGTCTTCACCATAGCTTCGTCGTGTCCTCCTCTACCTTCTCCACCTCCTAGCTGCGCCATTCGTGCTTTGGTAAGGTCACAGTGACCATTCCCGCCGTCACCGCCATGGGCGTGACCTCGCCGGAGATGGGGCCGCCGTGGCCGGGGTAGCTAGGAATCGTCCTGTACCCGTTTCTTTGCCGTGTTAGCACCATGGTGACTGCAGGTAGCTCACACCGTGCTCGGTTGAGCCGACCATGGGTTGCCGTCGCCGGCAGCTCGCACCGAAGCTCTGCCGTGCCGCCATCACCGGCGACGTGCCACCTCCGCTAGGTCGTAGGTCGCGCCACTAGCACTAATCAATTCCCCGCATCACGTAGATCGCGTAGGTGTCCTCGGTGTCGCTGGAGGAGACGCCGTCGGTGAGTTCCACCGTCACCGCGCCGTCGAAGCCACCACCTCTGTTTTCGTCTCGCTGACCGGTGGGGTCGGCTGACACCCGGGTCCCACACGGCTGTGGCTGTGCATTCATAGGGCTAGTTCAAAAATGCAGTTTTGAATGCTGATTTGAGATTTTTGTATCTTCAAATGTGTAAATCCAAATACTGTGATTCCAATTTTGTTAGACTCATAGTGAAGTGTAGTATTTAGGAAAAATATAATATGAGCACTTGTAGTAGAGTTTATGGAAGAATTAAATTGAAACTTTAAATGTGTTTTTGAATGCATGCAAACTGGTTTAAATCATATCTTTAGCTTCTTTGATCCAAAAATTATGAAATTTTGTGGGTAAGCTAGTCTTGTATAGTAGAAGCTCTGGTTAAAATTTGGGAGTCATTGCATGTGTAGTTTTTGAGTTATAGATTTTCCTTTTATCATTGGAAGATACTTGTGTGAATTTTTGTAAATTTTCTAGGAATCCTATGGCCATGAAACTTGGTAGGTAGTATCTTAGTACCTTATGGATGATAGGAAAAATATGAAATCTGTTGCTTGACACTTTTCACTAAGGTTTCCTAATTATGCCATTTTAAGCCATTCTGCCTTACCATTTTTGTGTAGGTTGTTATACTTACTCAAATGATGTGAAATGTTTATGGTAGTCTACTTAGGGCATGTAGTGTCTACTGTAATGTTTGTAGATTTAATGATGTAGTTTTCATATATGTTTACTATTTCCTCTAATTAATTAAATAAATTAAGAAAGGTATTAAAAGAAATGTTTTGGTGATGGACACCCTACTTTCTGGTGTTCTTGTGATATGTGTGATATGTGAGTAAAGTTAGTTTTGTCCAAGTAAGTGTTTATATCATAAGTTAATAATTATTTGTTTTCATTATGTCCCTCTGGACAGATCTGGGGACTTTGGAAAGTTCCCCATGATATTTTGGTTTTCTGTGATTGTGATGAATACAAGAGTTGTAGATAATTTATGTGTCTAGCTCCTGTCAAAATTTGAGGGAATTTGGCCCAGTAGTTTAGAAACTACAGCTGTTTAAAGTTAGGTTCCAGTTTTGCTTACTCTCTGCCTTGTAAGGACAGAGTTCTGTTGATTCATGAATTCGACTTGGTAAAGTGTTGAATCATGCTTTGAGGTCTGAAAATGAATTGTAGACAATTTCATCAGCTTTCCATATTTTCTTGTTGCAAGTCATTTGGATTTGTAAATCTCCAGTTATGGCTAGTTTGCTGTACCACTACATAGTCTTCATTTTGCTGAAATACAAATGCTTGAGTATATGCTTGAGGCAATATTCTCGTTGATTGTTTAGGGGTTATCCTAACTTGAGAATATGCTTAGGTGCAGGTGCTAGGTCATTAACTGAAGATGAGCAATTATACATTAGGTTGTATAAACTTGGTAAGTAAAGTGATTTGAATAGGGCTTAAGTGGGAATATGCAAACTACAGCGAACATGTGCATTCCCCGAGCATCCCTGACATTCATTCAGGTGCATCCATGATATTTATCTTGTGCATTCATGCAATAGGTGTGCCGGAGGGAGTGACGTTGCTGGAGTTCGAGGGAGCCAACCAGGAGGAGGAACCCGAGGTGCAGGAAGCCGACGAAGCAGCCGCCGCGGAGGAGTTGCCCGAGTGCCCTGACCACCAGCCTTCCTCGTTCCTGAAAGGCAAGCCCCGGAGCATATTAAGCCTCCCATACTTTTACAAATACATTGAGTATCTTTTATTCGTTGATGATGCATTAAGTATAGGAATTGGTTGGAACCAATTGCTGCATTATATATCCTTCCTTGTCCAGATATCGCACTGGAATCCTATTTAAGTTCAGGATGGGTTAAATGCTTAGCCATGCTTAGTGCGGTAGAAGTCAGGTGATTTCCGGTCACCTGTGAGCTTTAGGATGAGGTGGATCACGGTTGGCTATATTTGCTATCGTGAAAAAGAACCATGTGAATAATGAATTAAGACCGGGTGGGGTCTTGTGTAGGTTTGGACATAGTGACTCCATCTGAGTCGTTTAAGGACCGATACGCTGTACGTCCTCATGTCATGTTGAACGCAGCCTAACACTTAGCTGGCCGGATAAGTCGTTCCGACCGTGAAGCCTAGTAGCTCGGATCAAGCCGGGGACACGAGCAGGGGTCCGCAATCTGGATGGAAGTAAGGATGTGCAGGGAACCATTGGCATAAGCCCAAGGGCAGGTTAAGTCACCAAGCACTCATGGCAGAGTGGTTCTCTGATTTTGCGGCACTATTCGGACTCGCGACTTCTAAATTGTACCAACGGTGACTTGTTGCGACCCTGATGGGGGAAGCAGGGTTTGTGTTTAGGAATACCCCTCCAGCTAGATAGGAATCGATTCGAATCGCTGTCTCTCCCAGATATTGAGAACTTGACTGAGCAGCGGCAACATAGATTCAATTAATTTAACGATATGGTTAAATGGATGATGATGATAAGGTTGCCACAATGAATACCTGATATGGTTATTAATGTTTGCACCCTAATAAAATGATTGCTTAGTACAGGTGCTAATATAGATGATAGGTTAATGGCTAAAAAGTCACTGCTAGTCAGGTTAAGAGTTGATCATATTACTTACGCTTTTCTACAAAAAGAAAGTGTCATCCGGCTCCACTACATTAAGCTATGCATAATCCTTGGTGTCATTTGTTTGGTTTTCGACGGGTAAGTCTAGCTGAGTACATTCTCGTACTCAGGGTTTATTCCCTCTTGTTGCAGATGACCTTCTGTATCAGGGATTCTGTAAGTATTGTCTCCACCCGGTGGGTGATGAAGACTAGATCATGGGCATGATCTCCGTTCTCTTATCTGAATGCTTTTGCGGGACGTGATCAGCAAACCAGTATGTGTATTGGAACTCGGTGTGTGAGTTAAACTATTTGCTTCTGCATGTTTACAAGACTTGTTTTGTAATAACGATGACTCAGTGATGGTGTAATCTATTTGCGAATGTCCGTGAAATGTTGTAACGTATGATATGTTATGTTGAATTACTGTGATCTTGGTTGTATGCAAGTTGGTTTGAAATCCTTCGAGATTTTGGTTGACTACCGGGTTTATATGGGCTCAAGTTCGAGAATTTGATCGTTTCGGCGATTGTTTTTGTACTTGTGCTCTTATAAATTGGTCAGTTCTATGACAGCTGGCATCAGAGCTAGATTCAACACTAAACATTTCTTACGGCTATTTAAAACAAAAGCTTTTGTTGTTAAAATGGTTTTCAAACTAATAGTTATATATAAGTGTTCAAAAATCAAAATTTTTATGGTATACTGGTGATCACATCCCTTATAGCCCACGTAAGGACTTCTAGGTGGCTTATATATAATTACTAACTTGGGGGAATTGATTGTTTCCATTTTGTCGTCCATGCGGCGTGATATTGCACGGGTGCCATTCGTTTGAATGGTAATGTATGGATCAATTCCTCTACGCTAAGGTAAGTGTGAGTTGCGAGAGCATGATCATCCAACCGTTGATCTAGGGGAGAGCTAGTTGTGGTTACTAGAGTATTTACATGTTGCATACATGTATATATGAAGGTACTTAATTGTGGGTACATTTGCCGGGTAGTTTGGATACCAAAGTATATATATCGGGGGATGTATATATGGAGAGTATCTTAGTTACTACATGTGTAATTAGCATTATATCTTGTTGGGTTGGGCTGCAATGAAGTTTTTCTGCAAGTATGCTAACAACGCACCGTGTAGATCGACTAGTTACCGCTAATTGAGAGAACGTATGTATGCCACCGTATATCCCGCTAAAGCTTAAATTTTCTTAGGTTTGTGAGGACATACAGAACGAGCATGCATCATATTCACTCATGACATTCATATTGCATTACTCCCTCCCTTATAATTACTTATCCCAAGTATAAAGTACAATCTCTCAGCAGAGTAACCCTCTCACATGAATTGCATCCCTTTTTGATACAGATGGTCACGCCCGTGTTTCCTACTGGTAGCAGCACCTTTTTGGACTAGTTCGGTACTCCCACTTTGCTCTAGAGGGTGCTCAGTTCAGTTGGGTACCCGAAGGCACCCAGCTACACATGGAGGCAGGCGGTACCATTGGGAGGTGTACCCTGGTACGTCATGACCTTTGTGGTGCCGCAAAACCCCTCAAGACCGTTGTGGCATGGGTGGAGCATTGAGACTGATGGACATAGTCCATGGGAAGCCACTCAGGTTGCTGCCTTTGGTGTGCTAATGGATATAGCATAGAGCTTCAAGGATGAGTTAGTGGGTGGACCTGCTTCATCCATTCCTCGAGTGTCTCCTACCGAGGCTGAGTGGACTCAGGACGTTGGTCAGGCTTTGGTTCGAGGCCATGGCGAACATGTGTAGAGCAACAACGCTAGAATGAGTGCTATGATGGCAGTCTTGAAGCTTTGTCGAGTCAGGCAAAACACCCTTTCAAGTGCACTAGATGAAGCTAGCAAGGCAATGGAAGCCCAGCACAGGTTCAGGTTGCATGCCCACAAGTATCGCCGTAGGGCAGATGCATGTGGGAGAGCTCAGCAAGAAGTTGAGGAGATTCATGGTATTGCAAATTATCGTCTGCAACAGTGGGGTCAAACCGCACGCGAGAGAGATGAGCTTCATAATCAGCTGATGAACCTCACTATTGAGAGAGATGAGGCTGCACAAGAGTTGGATCATGTGACACATCACCGGGATGCAGCTTTAGAGTTAGCAGAAGAAAGATGTCGGGGTTGGATTTTTGCCAACCACAACACCTTTCAAAGAGAGCAAGCACTACAAGAACAGCTTGAAGAGCTTCAGGTTGAGCACCATTAGCTACACAACCATCTATTTCCTATTCCTCACCCCATACCAAGGTATCCAAATGTGGGTGGACCTCAAGTGATTGAGGCCGATGAGGAAGAAGAGGACGTGCAGATGGATGACAATGCAGCTGAGCCGGCAGATGACGAAGAAGAGGAAGACCCAGAAGAAGTCCAAGGTGTCTCCAATGTGGATAGCGATCACTTCGACGAGTAGTTTGTTAGCAAGTCTCACTAGTTAAGCTTTTGCAGTCAGTGATATAATGAACTTAAGTACAAAGACCGATGTTGGATGTACCTTTTAATTCGAACTTGGCATGTAATGTACTTTAATTCGCTCCCTTCGGGATGCGTGTTGTAATGGTTAAGTTAAAACTTGTCATGTTGGAATGCACTGTGTATGGCGCTAGTAATCTACTTGATGATGTGGTGATTGGAGAATGAATTATTGCCTCTATTTATTGTATGAAGTTTTCATTCTCGTCAGTAAATTCAGTTTGGCACAATTATATTGTTCCTCTCCAATGTGCTGACATCATCAATAATTACTGGTTGCGCATTGTGCAGATGCCTCGTACTCGTTCCACTGGTGTGGGTGATGATGATGATCTTGCACCGCCACCACCACCCACACCCATGGAATTGATAGCAATGCTTGCAGAAGGACAGCGCACTATGGCCAAGGCCCTCCGTACGATTGCGAATCGTGATGGCCGTGGTCCACGCCAAGGACCGGATCCAAATCAATACAGTGATTTCAAGGATTTCCTTGACACGAAGCCCCCAATCTTCAAGGAGGCTGAGGAGCCTCTATAAGCTGATGAGTGGTTGAATACTCTTGAGCAGAAGTTCCGTCTACTCCGCTTGACTGAAGTGCTAAAAACTGAGTACGCATCGCACCAACTGCATGGGCCAGCTAGCATTTGGTGGAGTCATCATCGGTCCACTATGCCTGCTAATGCCCAAATCACTTGGGATCAGTTCAAGTCTGCTTTCAGGGGAAATTACATTCCTCCTGGTCTTATGGCGATCAAACATACAGAGTTCATGAAGCTGACCCAGGGGAACAAGAGCCTGAATGAGTACCTACAAGCTTTCAACAACCTTGCAAGGTATGCTATCGAGTTTGTGGACACCGATGCCAAGAAGATTGCTAGCTTCAAGCGGGGACTTAGCCCCAAACTGATGAAGACCATGGGAAATTGCAAGTGTGCTCATTTTAATGAGTTTGTGAGTGATGCCTTATTGCAAGAGAACAATAATGCTGTATATGCGGCTTCGAAAAGTCGTAAGAGGGCCTATGAGGCGGGTGCCTCACAATCTAAGGCTCCCGTCACACAGAGGGCTCCATTCCATCCTCCAGCGTCAACCGCTAGGTTTCGCCCACCGTAGAAGAAGAATCCTGCCAAGATTAGGTTTTGCAAGGCATTTACAGTTGCTCTTCCCAAGGGCACTACTAGTCAAGGCAGTTCTAGTGTGCCACCAAGCAACATGCCATGCTGGAATTGCAACAAGCCAGGCCACTAGTCGAGGAAGTGTCCTTACCCTAAGAAGAACAACTACTAAGGTGGCCGTCAGGGACAAGTGAACCACACTAACATTACTGAGATTCCTTTGGGAGAGGTAGTGACTACCGGTAAGTTTCTGATTGACCAACACCCTGTAGTTGTACTATTTGATTTAGGTGCTTCGCATTCCTTCATTAGTCTAGCATTTGCATCCAAGTTTATGTAGAAAACATATACTGTTGAGGGTGAGGGTTATTGTATTAGGGCTGCCAGTGGTATTATCCCAACCAAGCTGGTAGTTGGGGACGTACAATTTGAGATCGAGGGGTGAAGTTATCAGGTTGATCTGTTAGTTTTACCGGGGCTAGGTATCGATGTGATATTGGGAATGAATTGGATGAGCCATCATGGAGTGCTTATTGATACATCGACTAGGGTAGTCATGCTCAGAGATCCTAGTAATCAGGAGGGTTTTCTAGTACAGTTACCCAGGGACATCAATCTTTCTTGCATGACCAATGAGGTGCAAGCAAAGTCTCTGGCAGATATCCCTGTCGTATGTGACTTTCCGGATGTTTTTCCTAATGATTTGCCTAGATTGCCCCTGGATCGAGAAGTAGAATTCGAGATAGAGTTGCTTCCTGGTACAACTCCCATCTCTAGAAGACCATATAGAATGCCTCCCAATGAACTAGCTGAACTTAAGACCTAGTTGAATGAACTGCTAAAGAAAGGCCATATTTGCCCTAGTTCATCTCCGTGGGGGTGCCCAGCTATATTTGTGAAGAAGAAGGATCAATCTCTATGCATGTGTGTAGATTATAGACCCTTGAATGCAGTTACAATCAAGAATAAGTACCCTCTGCCATGCATAGATATCTTATTTGATCAGTTGTCTAAGGCAAAAGTCTTTTCCAAGATTGATTTGAGATCTGGGTATCATCAAATCAAAATTTGGCCTAAGGATGTCCCAAAAACTGCATTCCCTACAAGATATGGTCTATATGAGTACCTAGTTATGTCTTTTGGATTGACCAATGCCCCCGCACATTTTATGTATCTGATGAATTCAGTGTTTATGCCCGAGTTGGACAAATTTGTGGTGGTATTTATAGATGATATCCTAGTCTATTCTGAGAATGAAGAAGATCATGTTGAACATTTATGGGTGGTTCTCACTAGATTGCGGGAACACCAGCTGTATGCAAAGTTCAGCAAATGTGAATTCTGGCTTCGTGAGGTACCTTTTCTTGGACACGTGTTGTCCGATGGTGGAATTATGGTTGATCCCACCAAGGTGCAAGAAGTATTGAACTGGAAGGCTCCCATCTCGATGCACGAGGTTCGGAGTTTTCTAGGGTTGGCTGGCTATTATTGTCGCTTCATCCCGAATTTCTCTAAAATAGCCAAGCCTATGACTCGATTGCTACAAAAAGACATGAAGTTTGTCTAGACTCCTAAGTGTGATGCGGCTTTCCATACCCTGCGAACTCTTCTAACGTCAGCTCTGGTCTTGGCACAGCCGGATATTGAGAAACCTTTTGATGTGTTCTGTGATGCATCAGGTATTGGGTTAGGAGGTGTTCTTATGCAAGAGGGTAGAGTCATTGCTTATACCTCTCGCCAACTTCGGAAGCATGAAGTGAATTATCCAACGCATGACTTGGAACTCGCTGCAGTTGTTCATGCTTTGAAGGCCTAGAGACATTATTTACTTGGCAATGTGTGCAACATCTACACTAATCATAAAAGTCTCAAGTACATCTTCACTCAACCAGAGTTAAATATGCATTAGAGAAGATGGCTCGAGTTGATCATGGATTATAACCTCCAAGTGCACTATCACCCTGGCAAGGCAAACGTCATCGCAGATGCCATAAGCAGAAAGTCTCATTGCCACTCATTGGTTGAGAGTGATGTCCATTTGTCAAAGCTCCTTCATCCTGCAGTCCTTCACAACATCACTGTCAGTTGTACTCTATAGAGTCAAATTATCGAGCTACAGAAGACAGATGTAGGTGTGTTTCACATCAAGCGCAAGATGAAAGAGCAAGAAACCAAACATTTTTGAGTAGATGAGGAAGGTGTGTTGTGGTTCAAGGATAGGTTGGTAGTTCCGAAGGATAGAGAGCTTAGAAATCAAATCATATCCGAAGCTCATTCCTCTAAACTATCTATTCATCCTAGTAGTAGTAAAATGTATCATGATTTAAAGCCTCGATTTTGGTGGACCAAAATGAAGAAAGAGATAGCCGCTTATGTGGCTAGGTGCGACACTTGTTGTCGGGTCAAGGCTGTGCACATGAAAGCTAGATTACTTCAGCCACTCTCTATTCCAGGTTGGAAATGGGAAGAGATAAGTATGGATTTTATTGTTGGACTCCCTACTACTCAGAGGAATTTTAACTCAATTTGGGTAATTGTGGACCGACTGACCAAGTCGGCACACTTCATTCCGGTCCGCATAGACTTTTGTCCAACCGACTATGCAGAGTTTTACTTCAACCAGATAGTCCGACTGCATGGGATCCCTCATACTATTGTCTCTGATAGAGGACCACAGTTCACTGCTCGCTTTTGGGAGCACTTGCACGGATTATTAGGAACTAAGCTAGTAAGAAGTTCTACCAATCATCCACAAACCAATGGGCAAACTGAACGAGTAAATCAAATCTTAGAAGATATGTTGAGAGCATGTGTCATCTCGGCTAAGGGCTCATGGGAAAAATGGTTACCTATACCACCCCGGGTGTTTAAATACTAAAACCGGACATATCATCATATGTATTGCAAAGCATTTGGCATTTGGTGAAAACTTAGAGATGCACACACTAAAACAAGTTTATATTTATATGTTAAGTATTGCTTGGTATTGTTTGAATCAAGTTTGAAACCTTTGTATTGATTTGAAATTCAGAAAACCCCGCTTTTCAACATTTAAACCCTACCCTAAAAATCCATTTCAAAATCTAAGCATATTTTGGGGTTGGGCCCAAAAGCAAAAGTGTAGAGCTTGACTAGTTAAGCAAAGTTTATCTTTGGAGTTTTTCAAGTTGTTTAGAAAAATTTGGAGTAATTAAAAAAGGCGTAATTCGTTAAATTTCCCTATTCAAATTCAAAAGTTCATTTCAAAATCTAGACCGAATTAGGAGATAGTTATAGAAGCAAAGTTGTAGAACTTTTGATTTTGAACAACTTTTGTTTTTGGAGATTTTTGAGTTGTTATGAAAATTTGAGAGTAATTTGTGAATTTTGACGAATGGCAAACTTGTAATTACTGTGAACAGTGTTCACCGCTTGCGCTACACCGCCGGCGAGCTTCGGCTTGCTTCCAGTCGCGCGCGTGGCCGTCTGGGTGTTGCATTGGCGTGCTGAAGGCTTCATCGTGGCTTCCTTGAGCTTCCTGGCCATCCTTTTTAGCCTAAGCCGCCATCGTCGTTGCCCTTCTCCCTTGCTCTGTTTTTCCCGTCGCCGCTGCTCCACTCCGGCGAGCCCATGCCATCGTTGTCGTGCTCCACCGTCGCTGATAAGCTAGTCCCAGCTCTGCCTTAACCTTACGCGTCTAGCTGCCCCACCAATTCAGTTTATCTCCACCGGAAACTCGCTGTCCACGTCTTTCTTCTTCGCGGCCGGCGACCTTTTCATCGCGAGCGCATCTCCGTGGCCAGCGCCCTCCGGTGAGCTGCTGTCCTTGCTCTGTGTTCCTATGGCTTTGTCTCGATACTATGGTGCTTACTCCATGGTTGGTTGTTCATTTTGACCACTGTAGTCGCCGGTACACCATTGCCGACGATGTTTTGCTCCGCCGTGCCCGCACTAATCGTTGAACCCCCTTGCTGTTGCTCCTCCGGCTCGATCTTTGGCTCCAACACGTTCGGGGTGAGCTCCTGATGCTTCCTATGCCCTTTGTTTAACCGCTACCGGCCTATAGTCACCGGCGTAGTATCGCCGAGGCGCCGTGTCCGCCATGGTCGACGTTGAGCTAGAATTGAGTCGTAATCGGTACATCTAAGTACGTCTATAGGTGCGCCTAGTAGTGTAGAACATGTTGGTGCTATCGCCATCGTCGGTGATCTCACCGTCGACGAGAAATCGCTGGTCAGAGCCGTCGCCGCCGTGGTCAACGTCAAAGGAAGGGGATGACAGGTGGGGTCACCATGTCAGTGACCGTGTAGTTCAAAAATGGATTTTTCTATTTTCAGACTTGAATGAATAGTGTCTGTTTTTGTTATTTTTGTGTAGATTTATTTATAGCTCCAAAAATTATGAAAATTTTTGTGTGACTTCTCTATGATGTAAAGTATTTAAGAAAAATATGAAATAATGTTTTTCAGTACTTTTTAAATGTGATGAAAATTGCTCAATTTATTAATAAATGGATTTCCATGATTTTTCTAGGCTTATTTATCTATCCAAAAATTATGAAATTTGTTTTGCCACTTAGTTAACATGTAGTGAACATTTACAAAAATTTTGAGCTCAATTGGAATAAGTTGATTTATTTCATAATTTTGAATTAAATAATTAATTCATAAAAGCAAATAGTAACCTTTAATGATTTAGGTTTTGTTTGAAATTTTGGATTGAGTGATGACCTTGGATCATTAGTTGATAATGATCCTTGGCAATTGATTGGGTGTTGCAAAAAAGGTTTGATTAGTTGACTTGCAACTGTACCGCGAAGGAAAGTTGTATTCAAATTGTTAATTTTGTATCCATCATCAAGCATCGTGTTTCGTATTCCGCATCATGTTAAACATGGCATTTTTATTACGTGTAGTGAACGAAGGTGAACACATGGTAGTTAATCAAGTTGTTGAAGAGGTTAATCCGTCTGTTGAGGTCAGATCGAATACTTGTGAAACGTCGCAGGAATCGGACTTTTCCGTCAACGAAGGCAAGCCCCGGATGCATACAACCCTACCTTGTGTTTTACAAATTAATTTCGCTTTTGCTTTCCATTACTGCATTAAGTGATTAGGAGTTAAGTAAGAGCCTAATTGGTGCATTACCAACCTTGATATTCTATATTTACCATATTACCAGTTTTAAACTCGTATATGCCTAGTTTTGCTTAGCTATGCGTAGAACGATGAAAGTCGGGTGACTACCTGCCACCTGCAAGTTTTAAATGGAACATTGGTTAATTATGTTAGCATGTGATATGAGAATGTGGAGTAATAAATCTAGACCAGGCAGACTCGGTGTGTGTGAGCCACAAGACATGGAGGTCTTGTTAGCGGGTTCTTTCTGCCTATGTCGATTAAGGCACGTCCGTTGTTGAATTGCATGAGGTGAGAATTTGTAGTACTAACCACATACTCTGGTAAGCCTGAACTTGGCAATTCTATTACGAGAATGGCTACTCGCGCACTGGGAGTGGAGAGATGGTGGGAATAGCATGTACCCACGTGGCAATGGACTGGATTGGTGGAGTACTGTATTCTCGGGTGGCGCAGACCCGTTCTTGTTTTAGAGGATCCGAGGGTAGGTTGGTATATGTAGGTCAGGGACCTGCATATGTCGTGTGGTCTGGAATTCCCAGCTGGGTTTATAATCGGTTCGAATCGTCGTTGCTCCTTGGTTATGGAGACTCAACTCACTGTTCATCATCGTAGAATTAATAACTGGAACTTGAATAAGGCTTGTGAAGGTATTGGATATGAAGTTTCATGATCTCAGTGCAGATCATGTCAGCTTTGTATATAATTCTTAAGAAGTTTTCTTTTTAAAGAATTTTGTTAAAGAGCTTTTACGCAAAAGAACTTTGATTATTGTTAAAGCCATACCTTGAATCCCTGAGCCTACATTCCTAAGTTTATTAGTTAATATTTTGGTTAAGACTTGTTGAGTACTTTTGTACTCAGGGTTTGTTGACCCCTTGTTGCAGGTGAGCCTCATGAGCAGATCTGTTTTGGATCGTGCTGCATGACTATCGTTCGTTCTGACGATGAGAAGTAAATGTGTGATCCTTGGGCAGGATGTTTATTTTGTGTGTTATGTATATATTAATTATGTCGCTCCACTACTACTATGGTTTGTAATAATTATCGAACTTAGTTTGTAAGGTTTGAAACAACTGGTTTGTAAACTATGTTATCGTAAGACTTCCGCTGTTTTTACTCTGGTGTTGATATTTGAATAAATGTTGTAATACTGCAATGACTCTGTAATATGATCCTTCTCAGAAATTGTGGATGATTCGGGGTTCCCCGAGGACACCCGACAGACTTCTTAAGTTACCAGGAACATATGCATTGTTGTCAAAGGTCGTTGGATAGTGACAAGTGCATGTGGGTGCTATAATTTATGAGGTTCTGCCACAGAATGGTATCGGAGCGATCGTTACCAGGTTTTTGTTGTATTGTTTTACAAAAAATTCAAAATGATTTGGAATGACTAAATTTAACTTGCTAATTTAGTCCAAATTGCTTCTGACTTATCTTATTTCTTTCTCACCATTCCGTATTTGATCAAAAAGGTTTTGTGTGGTGGAGTAGTAATATTACTATGCCCTATATAAAATAAATGTTATTTATGTGCATTATTAACTTTGATGTTTTTGATTCGTAAGAACGATTCATGCATCATGAATAATTCACTCGTTACTTCCTTCACCTCTTAGTCTAGAGTTGAGTAGTGAGTCTAGTTTGAGGAATGTAATTCACTCGTCACGGTTTAGGAGCTAATCGGTGTTAAACTTGCCCTGTCAGTTGACACCTTTGAGCTCTGAAACAAAAAGTTCAGACATCTATAGTGTTCACCGATTCAGAAATCAGCCAACGCGTGGTGACACCCATCGCCAGCCGCCTGACTGCGCGGCCACGCACCGCGGATGCCCTGGCAAGGCCAGCCACGACGGGCACACTCACACGCACCTGCCCGACCTGTTCGTAGCCCAATTTTTCATTTCGTCGCCTCCACCGCAAGCAGCGACTGAGCTCAGCGCATGCCATTGCTGTCGAGCGAGCTTCGCCGTCATAAAGCTCACGAACCACCGCAAAAATGCAAACTCCGTCTTCACTAAGCCTGGGCAAAATACCCGATACCCATTACCCGTACCCGAATTACCTGAACCCGGACCCGAATTACACGAACCCGAGGTACCCGATCCCAAATTCGGATAGCGATTTTGATTACCCGAAATTAGTTTGGGCAATTCGGGTAATATCCCCCGATACCCAAACTACCCGAACTACCCAAAGATTTGTTTTGTCTTTGTATTCATCATGTGTTGTTAGCTGAACCATTTAACTTATCACTTTATTAGAATATAATTCTCTCTATTTGAATGAGTGACTATAATATATTATTCTCTACAAATTGCTATTGAAATTCTATACAAATTGCTGCTGAAATTATGTATAGATCGCTACTGAAATTTAGTGTAGTTTGTTGTTTTCTATACATTTGGGTATATCGGGTAATACCCGAACCCGAACCCGAATTATCGGGTACCCGAATTTGCGGGTAGTGTTTTTTCGGAGGTAATATCGGGTAGCAATTTTTATTACCCGAATTTTAAATTACCCGAATTACCCGACCCGAAAAAATCGGGTAACCCGAACGCCCAGGCTTAGTCTTCACCATAGCTCTGCCGTGTCCTCCTCTACCTTCTCCACCTCCTAGCTGTGCCAATCGTGCTTTGGTAAGGTCACAGTGACCATTCCCGCTGTCACCGCCATGGGCGTGACCTCACCGGAGATGAGGCCGCCGTGGCTGGGGTAGCTAGGAATCGTCCCGTACCCGTTTCTTTGTCGTGTTAGCACCGTGGCGACTGTAGGTAGCTCACACCGTGCTTGGTTGAGCCAGCCATGGGTTGTCGTCGCCGGCAGCTCGCACCAGAGCTCTGCCGTGCCACCATCACCGGCGACGTGCCACCTCCGCTAGGTCGTAGGTCACGCCACTAGCACCAATCGATTCCCCACATCACGTAGATCGCGTAGGTGTCCTCGGTGTCGCGGGAGGAGACACCGTCGGCGAGTTCCACCATCGCCGCGCCGTTGAAGCCGCCTCCTCTATTTTCGTCTCGCTGACCGGTGGGGTCGGCTGACACCCGGGTCCCACACGGCAGTGGCAGTGCATTCATAGGGCTAGTTCAAAAATGCAGTTTTGAATGCTGATTTGAGATTTTTGTATCTTCAAATGTGTAGATCCAAATACTATGATTCCAATTTTGTTAGACTCATAGTGAAGTGTAGTATTTAGGAAAAATATAATATGAGCACTTGTAGTAGAGTTTATGGAAGAATTAAATTGAAACTTTAAATGTATTTTTGAATGCATGCAAACTGGTTTAAATCATATCTTTAGCTTCTGTGATCCAAAAATTATGAAATTTTGTGGGTAAGCTAGTCTTGTATAGTAGAAGCTCTGGTTAAAATCTGGGAGTCATTGCATGTGTAGTTTTTGAGTTATAGATTTTCCTTTTATCATTGGTAGATACTTCTGTGAATTTTTGTAAATTTTCTAGGAATCCTATGGCCATGAAATTTGGTAGGTAGTATCTTAGTACCTTATGGATGCTAGGAAAAATATGAAATCTGTTGCTTGACACTTTTCACTAAGGTTTCCTAATTATGCCATTTTAAGCCATTCTGCCTTACCATTTTTGTGTAGGTTGTTATACTTACTCAAATGATGTGAAATTTTTATGGTAGTCTACTTAGGGCATGTAGTGTCTACTGTAATTTTTGTAGATTTAATGGTGTAGTTTTCATATATGTTTACTATTTCCTCTAATTAATTAAATAAATTAAGAAAGGTATTAAAAGAAATGTTTTGGTGATGGACACCCTACTTTCTGGTGTTCTTGTGATATGTGTGACATGTGAGTAAAGTTAGTTTTGTCCAAGTAAGTGTTTATATCATAAGTTAATAATTATTTGTTTGCATTATGTCCCTCTGGACAGATCTGGGGACTTTGGAAAGTTCCCCATGATATTTTGGTTTTCTGTGATTGTGATGAATACAAGAGTTGTAGATAATTTATGTGTCTAGCTCCTGTCAAAATTTGAGGGAATTTGGCCCAGTAGTTTAGAAACTACAGCTGTTTAAAGTTAGGTTCCAGTTTTGCTTACTCTCTGCCTTGTAAGGACAGAGTTCTGTTGATTCATGAATTCTACTTGGTAAAGTGTTGAATCATGCTTTGAGGTCTGAAAATGAATTGTAGACAATTTTATCAGCTTTCTAGATTGTCTTGTTGCCAGTCATTTGGATTTGTAAATCTCCAGTTATGGCTAGTTTGCTGTACCGCTACATAGTCTTCATTTTGCTAGAATACAAATGCTTGAGTGTATGCTTGAGGCAATGTTCTCGTTGATTGTTTAGGGTTTAGCCTAACTTGAGAATATGCTTAGGTGCAGGTGCTAGGTCATTAACTGAAGATGAGCAATTATACATTAGGTTGTATAAACTTGGTAAGTAAAGTGATTTGAATAGGGCTTAAGTGGGAATATGCAAACTACAGCGAACATGTGCATTCCCCGAGCATCCCTGACATTCGTTCATGTGCACCCATGATATTTATCTTGTGCATTCATGCAATAGGTGTGCCGGAGGGAGTGACATTGCTGGAGTTCAAGGGAGCCAACCAGGAGGAGGAACCTGAGGTGCAGGAAGCCGACGGAGCAGCCGCCGCGGAGGAGTTGCCCGAGTGCCCTGACCACTAGCCTTCCTCGTTCCTGAAAGGCAAGCCCCGGAGCATATTAAGCCTCCCATGCTTTGACAAATACATTGAGTATCTTTTATTTGTTGATGATGCATTAAGTATAGGAATTGGTTGGAACCAATTGCTGCATTATATATCCTTCCTTGTCCAGATATCGCACTGGAATCCTATTTAAGTTTAGGATGGGTTAAATGCTTAGCCATGCTTAGTGCGGTAGAAGTCAGGTGATTTCCGGTCACCTGCGAGCTTTAGGATGAGGTGGATCACGGTTGGCAACATTTGCTATCGTGGAAAAGAACCATGTGAATAATGAATTAAGACCGGGCGGGGTCTTGTGTAGGTTTGGACATAGTGACTCCGTCTGAGTCATTTAAGGTCCGATACGCTGTACGTCCTCATGTCATGTTGAACGCAGCCTAACACTTAGCTGGCCAGATAAGTCGTTCCGACCGTGAAGCCTAGTAGCTCGGTTCAGGCCAGGGACTCGAGCAGGGGTCTGCAATCTAGATGGAAGTAAGGATGTGCAGGGAACCATTGGCATAAGCCCAAGGGCAGGTTAAGTCACCGAGCACTCATGGTAGAGTGGTTCTCTGATTTTGTGGCACTGTTCGGACTCACGACTTCTGAATTGTACCAACGGTGACTTGTTGCGACCCTGACGGGGGAAGCAGGGTTTGTGTTTAGGAATACCCCTCTAGCTGGATAGGAATCGATTTGAATCGTCGTCTCTCCCGGATAGTGAGAACTTGACTGAGCAGCGGCAACGTAGATTCAATTAATTTAACGATATGGTTAAATGGATGATGATGATAAGGTTGCCACAATGAATACCTGATATGGTTATTAATGTTTGCACCCTAATAAAATGATTGCTTAGTACAGGTGCTAATATAGATGACAGGTTAATGGCTAAAAAGTCACTGCTAGTCAGGTTAAGAGTTGATCATATTACTTACGCTTTTCTACAAAAAGAAAGTGTTAGCCGGCTCCACTACATTAAGCTATGCATAATCCTTGGTGTCATTTGTTTGGTTTTCGATGGGTAAGTCTAGCTGAGTACATTCTCGTACTCAGGGTTTATTCCCTCTTGTTGCAGATGACCTTCTATATCAGGGATTCTGTAAGTATTGTCTCCACCCGGCGGGTGATGAAGACTAGATCATGGGTATGATCTCTGTTCTCTTATCTGAATGCTTTTGCGGGCTGTGATTAGCAAACCAGTATGTGTATTGGAACTTGGTGTGTGAGTTAAACTATTTGCTTCCGCATGTTTACAAGACTTGTTTTGTAATAATGATGACTCTGTGATGGTGTAATCTATTTGCGAACGTCCATGAAATGTTGTAACGTACGATATGTTATGTTGAATTACTGTGATCTTGGTTGTATGCAAGTTGGTTTGAAATCCTTCGAGATTTCGGTTGACTACCGGGTTTATATGGGCTCAAGTTCAAGAATTTGATCATTTTGGCGATTGTTTTTGTACTTGTGCTCTTATAAATTGGTTGGTTCTGTGACAACCATTATCGAACACACAACCAAAGTGAACTTTCTAGTAGCATAGATTGGGTTGTAAGAACAAGCACTATGAGTGAGCAAAGATAGTCTCATGGTTTGGAGTCAACAAGGGGTGGTCGAAGGTAAAGACATGGCACATGAGAAACATAAATTAACTAATAAAGACAACTGAGCGTGAGACTCTGACCTAAATTTTCCATGCATGCCTTGTTTTTACCAAGGAGGTTACCAGATAAAAGAGTAATATGAGATTTTGTCTTGCCGAAAATCAACATGAGATCAAGACTGATAGGCATTCTAAGACTTGAGAGAGTTGGAGATTAAACAAGGGAGATTCGAGGGACAGAGCCGATACACTACTCAGAGATTCAGTTGATAAAGCAATGAAATGATTTGCAAGGAAAAGATTTTGAGGTTCAGGTAGCGAGAGGTTAGCATTGCATCGAATCTCCTTTAGGATAAGGGTAGAGATGTCCAACAAGGATTTTTGGGTAGGGTCTTCACCCACAGGAGCAAGACATCCAAACATATGCAAGCATTTAAGGGAACCAAGCCTGGACTCATGAGTCAAGAAAAAGCATGGATACACAAACATTCAAGGGCTAACAATCAAACACATAGGCTCAAGCTCCTAAGCAAGGGAATCTACTTGGAGACAACCATGAGATTTAACATAACTTGGGTGTCGTTCTAGGATAAGGCTCTTCGAAACTTGTATGCTTACCAAGGACAAAAAGGGTGACAACTATGGTACCATCTAGATCACAACACATTCACACATACATCATGGTAATATCTAGAAAGCAAGCAACCACAAGTCCAAAGAACTAATGTGAAGATAACTTGAAAGGAAGAACCTAACATTATATTAAAAGAAAAGCATGTGTAGGCTTCTAACAAGGTATCACTACCAGTTTTAGTTTTCTAAAGGGGGATGTTTTTGTTAACTACTAACTTGTCATCTATTTTCTTTGGAAGCAAACATACAAGGCAAAGCTAATTACACACTATCTTCAAGCACAGCTGTTCAAGTGGCATGGAACAAGGCATTTTGCCTAGCTTCACACAGGGAAGATAGTAACATCACATTGATCACAAGTTACTTAGTATTAGAACAAAGCGAGGGAAGCATATTTATGCAAAAGCACAATCATGATGCATGATTGTCCTATTCGTCCTCAAAAAATTGATAGCCTAAGGTGGCAATCACGTTCTATGTCGGTGGCATAACACGTACTCTCTCGATATATAGCTAGTCGTCAACTACATTCAATCTATGCATTCGTGGTTAGCGTACCTGCAGAAGGATTTCATTTCAGCCCAACCCCACACACACATATGCAAGAATGAAAATCTGGTCCCTAAGTTTCAAGCTAAATACTTCCATATATATATACCCAATATATATATACTTCCGTACCAAAGCTACCCATATGTAAATACATCCATACATACATATAAATATGCATGTACAACCATACCAAAACTAACCCGCAATTGAATACCTCCATATATATAGGATATATATACTTCAGTATCAAAGCTACCTCTCCCATTAGACCGCACACTCACATCTTGTGGTCATGCCACTCACCAACTTACCTAGGTGTATAGGTATATTGATCCATACATTACCATTCAAGCGAATGACATCCATACAATAGCACGTCGTATGGATGACAAAATAAAAATTGCAATTAAGTAAATCCCCCGTAGTTAGTATCTTAAACTTTGTTATTAACACCAAAAGCTAATTCAACAAATAACAAGGTCAATATACATCATGAAGCAGAGCTTATACAACTAAGGACAGAAAACTGATATTAACTTCAGAAATGCATATCTCAAATTTTATTCATCCAACAAGCATGATCCTTAACTTTATAGAAAGATTATGAAGTTATCTATAACTTTATTATTATAATCTTAAGATCATTCTACAGCGAACAAGGTTAAACAACACCAAGAAAGCATCTCTGTCAAGATTTGGATAGAATCTACCATTCCACTTTGAACAGCAATAACTATAGTTCTAGACCACCAAAAGCAGTGATCTTACACATTTTAGAAAGCCTAGGAAAAGCACTATAACTCTCCTATTATCACCAATACATGATTCCATGTTTAAATAAGCCAAAAAAATACAATCATTCAGATCTATTCAGAGCACATGCAAAAGCTGACATCAAACTTGTAAAATCTATAACTCCGAAACCAGCAGGCCTAAAATCATGAAATTTTAGGACAAGCAATATAAGAAAATTATCTACAACTTTTGTCAACATATCTACAGAAAACATCATTTGTATCATGAAAATATCACCACCACAAAAACTGTATGTGAAGCCATAACAACAGAGATACAACTATATGCATTTAGGTTGTTAACAACTAACATTTTGTAGCTATATATGCCGCTCCATGCAACTCCTAACTACAACCAAGCAATCACCTTACCTAGCATGAATTATTAGAAGTATTACATGGCATAAACACAAGCATCTACTAACAAACTTTCATTAGCTTTTCTATATATAAAAACCTATATATTAATTATAGGTGATGTTGCAAACATCTCCTTTGGATCTCAAATTTTTATGTGAGATAGATGTCGACAAAACATGATTACTGTGCAAATCTTACAAGCTCAGGTTTTATAATTTATTTGCAATGAAAAAGACAAATCTTAATTATTAATAAACATGTGAGAACAAGATAAATCTAAAGATTATTATTTTCTATAAATATATAGCCACATTAGGGTTTCTGAGGCCAGAATATCACCATGCAAGGGCAAGGGAACCACTTTTCACATTTTTGCACATCTAAATTATTTATAAGCATTTAAAACCATTTATCAAGTATTAAACTAGTTAAATCAATAACTCAATCATACTACATCCAATGGCCATGAAATTTTTACCACAGCAAACACATAGCATCAGTAGTCTACCATCAAAAATTCACAGCAATTGGAGCACCACAACTTTTGATATGAATTTATTCCTAGAAAACCCTAATTAACCTAGATAAATAAAAACATCAAAAACCTTCTACTAACACATGTCATATTATGACTCCACTGCATAGATCTTTGCACTTAAGCCCTTCCCTTTCTTTGAATTCTTGCGCGAGGTCCCTAACACGAGTTGGAGCAGAGGAGGTTGACGACGGCTTAATTTTTTGGCGAGGTGGTCGATGGCAATGGAGAAGTGGCGGCATAGCTTTTCGTATGGCCTGGCACACCAGCCAAGGGCTCTGCTTGGCCATGGCGGTCACTATGCGGCCATGGTTGGAGAGCGAGAGAGAGTGGGAAGGGTAGGAAATGAGTGAGGGAGGTGGAGAGAGGCTCAGGCACCCCATATCAATTCAAGCAGTGGGCAGGGCACGTGGCAATGAAGGTGGGGTGCTCAACTCATGCATGGTGACCATGTGTCCATAACATCGAGCAAGTGGCGGGTGCCGGAGTGCCTGACTTTGTGTCCAAAGTTTGGCATATTCAACTTGGATTCAGGTCCTAGCGCCTAAAACAAAGTTGTTGCTCTCTTGATGGTATACAAGTTTGCTTAGGTGCCCATGGTCTTTAGGGCTCTAGATCTATAGTAATTAGGACCAAAATTGAAAGTGTCAACGAGTTGACAGTGATGAGCAAAAAGTCCAATTTGATGGTCAAAACGAAGCCAAAACTGGTGCCATCTTTTTGCATGCTCTTCCCCAAAACATATAGTCCAAATTTTTATTTCTGGCTCAACTTGAGTTGCTTAACAAAATTTGGAGAACACAGCATTCCATCCTAATGATGTTGTAATCTCAGACTTAGAATATTTCCCATGGTTGAAACAGTAGGACATTCAATCTTTGAGCCTCTATTTGACTTTTTTCTAGGAAGATCTGTCTATTAGTCCAAGACCAAAGTTTGTAGAGCACAAACTAAGCCACAACTTTCATTAAAGGATCAAGGTTTGGATCAGCTTGGTTTGTAAGGTATAATGCTCCAAAGTGTGGTACATGAAACTAAAACTGAGGCTAAGTTAACTCCTACAAATAGTTAGCATTTGCTGCTTTTGAAACTATCTTTGAATGTCCAAACATGCTCCAAAAGAAATGAGAATTGATTTGTTGTTTTCAACACAAAGTGTACTTCAACTCATATTAAGGAATTAAATTGAGCTGATTAGAAAGTTGTAGATAACTTGCTAATCTACCTTTTGTTAAATTTTCACAGTCATAGGACTTAGGGTTTTCGAGTTCTAGCTGTTGCAAGTTTGCTGTCTGAAGGGTTTACTTTCTGGACAGATTTGATTGAGTGAATTGTTTGCCCAATTTAACTCCTGAATCACAGTGAGAGTATTAAAGAAAAGTTGTAGATAATTTTATAATCCTTCCAGAAAGTCGAAGATCAGCACATTTGGATAAGTAGAACTTCAGTTATGAGTAAAACAAATAGCTCCTGTTTTGTAGTGTGGTACATGAACTGCTGAAGTGTTTGATTGAGTAATTATGAAGAGATATGCACATACTCAGTAAAACATGATACACTTGTTATTACTTCAGCACCATGATGTTAAGAATACATACAAGAATGCTTTCATCATGTATCATCATATTATACTTGTCGGCATGCATACATTCGTAATATCTTATGCCATATTCATGCATCTAGGATTGGAGGAAGAGATAACGTTGCTGGAGTTCGATGAAGGAGAGGAAGAGGACCAGCAGAAGAATCCTCAAGCCACAACTCCCGAAGGCGAGGAGCAGAACCCAGAAGAGCTTCCGAAGTGCCTTGATCACTGCCACACTTCCTTTCTGAAAGGCAAGCCTCGGAGCATTCTAAGTCTCCCAGTATTTTACAAAATATTACTCAAGTCCTTATGATTGATGCATTAGGTTATAAGAGTTGATTGGAACCACTTGATGCATATAAATTCCTTGTTCAGATATATATACACCGTTAACCCTATGTAGGTCCAAGATTGAATATATGCTTAGCCATGCTTAGACCGGTAGAAGTTGAGTGATTTCCTGTCACCTGCGAGATATAGGTGGATACCGAAGCATGGTTGGCTATATTTGCTATCATGGAACCGAACCATGGGGTAAAAGAAAATCAAGGCTGGGCGGAGTCTATGTGTAGGTTGACTCATGAGATTCCATCTATGCCGATCAAGGACCATACCGTTGTTAGAACTTCTGACAAGATTGAACGCATGCCTATCACTTAGCTGGCCAGATAACTCATTCTGATCGTGAAGCCGAGTAGCTCAACTCAGGCCAGGTCCCATTCTGTTGTGCGTTCCTTGCAGGGAGCCAGACTAAGCCTAAGGGTAGGCTAGGCCTGAACATCCTAGCATTTGGTGTCCCCAACTGTGTGGCGCGGTATGAACCCACGAAATGTGGACCTCAGTTGTACCAAAGGTGACCTAAGGCGACTAATGATCTGGTCTGCCTAGGTTTGGGTTAGGAATAAATTCCCAACTGGTTGAAATCAATTCAAATCGCCATCTCTCCTGGACAGTGAGAAACTTGGCTAGCTCTAGCATCGTAGTAACTGTGTTATGGAACATGATGGTTCAAATGAATATAGAATTACAATACCTGCTATGATTACTATTGTATGCTATTAAAATGATATACCACATGTTTGGCATAGGATAGTTGCTAATTTAGAGATGGATAGTCAAAATTAACTTGATAATAGGATTATAATTGTATAATTGAGTTAATTGTTTTTTATGCAAAATGTTGCCAAGCTACATCCACTTATACAGCCTTACATGATCCTTGGAGTCATTTTATTTCTTGTTTATGATGGGTAAGTCTAGCTGAGTACCTTCTCATACTCAGGGTTTATTTCCCATTGTTGTAGATGGCACTGTGTATCATGGTTATTGCAAGAGTTGCTTCTATCCCACTGTGGATGAGGAGTAAGCCTTAGGTAGACTTCTTTATTAATCCTTCTACATGCTTTTGTGGACTGTTGAGGTAGAACCTCCTAAATTATAGGGCCCACATGCACCTGTCACTGTCCAATGACCTCTGACGACTATGCATAAGTTCCCTATAACTTAAGAAGACTATTGGGTGTCCCTAGGGAACCCTAAATCATCCATGATTTTCCAAGCAGGATCCCATTATAGAGTCATTGCAGTATTATAACAGTTTATTCATTAATATACATCAGAGTAAAATAGCGGAAGTCTTACAATAACTTAATTTACAAAATAGTTGTTTCACAAACTAAGTACGATTATTATTACAAACCATAGTAGTGGAGTGACATTAGTATCATAAACAGAACACACAAAGAAAGTGCCCTGCCCAAGGGCCACACATTTACTCGGCATCATCGATTTGGATAACCATCATGCAGCACGATCGCAGATAGACCTGCCCATGAGGCTCACCTACAACAAGGGTTAATGAACCCTGAGTACAAAAGTACTCAACAAGACTTAACCGAAATAACAAAAGATAATACTCAGGAATGCAGGCTCAGGGATTCAAGGTAAGGCTCTAGCAAGAATCAAAGTCCTTTTGCGTAAAAGCTCTATCATAATATTCTTTCTTTCAACATATAACCCTTATCAAGATCATATATGAATCTACCATGATCCATATTGAGATCATGAACTTCATATCAAACCCTTTTTCAAATCTTCCTCAAGTTTCATTTATTAACTACGATGATGAATAGTGAGTTGAGTCTCCATAATCGAGGAGCAACGACGATTCGAACCGATTATATCCTAGCTGGGGATTCCCAACCATACGACATATGCAGGTCCCTAACCTACATATACCAACCCACCCTCAGATCCTCTAAAACAAGAATGGGTCCGTGCCACTCGAGAATACAGTACTCCACCAATCCAGCCCATTACCACATGGGTACACGCTACTCTTGCCATCTCTCCACTCCCAGTGCATGAGTAGCCATTCTCGTAATAGAATAGCCGAGTTAGGGCTTACCAGAGCATGTGGCCAGTACTACAAAGTCTCACCTCATGCAATTCAACAATGGATGGTTCTTAATCAACATTGGTGGAAAGAACCCGCTCACAAGACATTCGTGTCTTGTGGCTCTCATACACCGAGTCTGCCCGGTCTAGATTTATTACTCCACATGATTATATCTCATGATAACATAAATAACTAGTTGTATAAAAAATCCATTTATATCTCACAGGTGATAGGTAATCACCCAACTTTTATCATTCTAAGCATGGCTAAGCATAATTAAGTATTCTCGGATTGAAACGGGTAACAAGGTTGATATAGAAAAACAAGGTTGGCAATGCACCAATTAGGTTTCCACTCAACTCCTAATCACTTAATGTAGAATTGAAAAGCAAAAGTGGTATAAATTTGTAAAACACAAGGTAGGTTTAAATGCATCCGGAGCTTGCCTTGGTTATCGGAAAAGTCAGGTTCTGGGGATGTTCCACAGTTATCAAATCCGACCTCAACAGACGGATTAACTTCTTCAACAACTTGATTTACTACCATGTTCTCGCTTTTGTTCACTACACATAGTAACAATGCCATGTTTAATATGATGCGAGATATAAAACATGATGCTTGACGATGGATGCAAAAGTTAATAACTGGAATACAACTTTCCTTCACGGTACAGTTACAAACCAACAATTAACTAAACACTTTTATAAACTCAAACACATTCTATAAGTACCAAGAATTATTTTTATACTAATGACCCAAGGTCACCACTCAATCCAAAATTCAAACAAAACCTAAGTCTTTAAGGTTTACTATTTGCTTTTATGAATTATTTATTTAATTCAAAATTATGAAATAAATCAACTCCTTCCAAATGAGCTCAAAATTTTTGTGAAGACTAATCATATGATAACTAAGTGGCAAAACAATTTTCATAATTTTTGGATAATTATTTAAGCCTAGAAAAATCATAGAAACCCATTTATTAATTAAATTGAGCAATTTTTATTACATTCAAAATGTACTGAAAAGTAACATTTAATATTGTTTCTAAATAGTCTACATCTCAGAGAGGTCACACAAAAATTTTCATAATTTTTGGAGCTCTAATTAATTCTATACAAAAATAACAAATCACATCACTATTCATTTAATTCTGCAAAATAGAAAAAAATAATTTTTCAAACACAGAGTCACTGACAGGGTCACCCCACCCGTCAGTCTTCACTGACCATGGTGGTGAGCCCTCTAATCGGTGATTTCTCACCGACGGCGAGGATACTACCATGATCCCCTACTCATGGCAGTTTGATTAGTGGTACAAGCTACACCAATTACGGCCTAGACCGAGCACGATGCCGGCCATGGCGGCCACGACGGTGTGGCTATTCTACACCAGTGAAAGGAAGCCAGTAGCGGTTAAACAAAATGCTTGGGAAGTATTAGGAGCTCAACCCGAACATGCTTGAGTTGAAAGATGGATCGAAGGAGCAGCGAAGAAGCAGGTCGACGATCACAGCAGACACGGCGGCGAAGCTGACGTCGACGGCAGTGTTCCGGTGGCTGCGGTGGACAAAAGGATCAATCAAAGGGCCACATAGCACCAAAGCAACATGGTGAAGCTAAAAGTATGCTTAGCAAGGGCAGGGACAGACCATAGAGCGCTGGCCACGGTGAATCGAGGTCGACGGCGATGCTGCCGGCCGCGAGGAAGAACAACGGCGCACAGCGTGTCCCAGTGAAATCAGGCGACTAGGATGGGTCAGCTAGGTGCGCAAGAAGTAGATGAGGCTGTGGGAAGCTTTGCTATGACTAGAAAGGCACTACGACGATGGCATGGGCTCGTCGGAGTTGGGCGGTGGCGACGGGAAAAGCGGAGGAAGGAGAAAGAGCGACGACGACAGTGTCCTGGCCTTTATAGCATGACAACGAAGCAAGGAGATGACACGCAACACCTTCTCATGCCAACACGAAGCCAGAGAAGGCCACGAGCGCGACTGGAACACCGAGGAAGCTCACCGACGGTGAGGTGTCGTCCGCTGACACTGTTCACCATATTTACCAAATTGCCACCTATCTAATTTCACAAATTACTCCCAAATTTGCATGGTAACACAAAAATCTCCAAAAATAAAAGTTGTTCCAAATTCAAGGTTCTACAACTTTGCTTTAACAACCATACCCAAATTATGTGTACATTTTGAAATGCAAGTTTAATATCAAAAGGGGACACTTTAAGCACTTATCGCCTTTTCAAATTACTTCAAATTTTATGTAACAACTTTGAAAACTCCAAAAACCAACTTTGTACACATTGACAAGCTCTACACTTTTCCTTTTAGGCTCAACCCCAAAATGTGCTTAGATTTTGAATTAGGTTCTCTAGGGTAATATTAAATACTAGAAATTAGGGTTTTTCAAAAATTCCAATTCAATGCTAAAGTTTTGAACTTGATTCATCCATACAAGTCAACACATATAATCATAAAATAAACTTGTTTTAGTGAATGCATATCAAAGTTTTCGCTAACACACAAATGATGTGCAATGCATATGATGACATGACATCTTTTAGGGTTTCAAACACCAGAGGTGTTACATTCCTTCCCCCTAAAAGAAATCTCATCCCGAGATTTAAAGTCCGAGGGTAAGTAATGGAAAAGGAAATGTGTCGAGCGAACACATTCAAAACTTGTCCATAAAATAGCTAAGGTCCCTTTACAAAATAGAGTTTGTAAAGACAAAACACAACTAACATTATTCTATATTGACGAGAAACTCTAGAAACTGTTCTAGCAAGAAATCTTCGGATTCCCAAGTAGCTTCTTCTTCAGAATGTTGATTCCATTGTATCTTATAGAACTTGATTGTCCTTCTTTGTGTGACACGGTCTTTCTGATCCAGAACTCAGATGGGATATTTGGAATAGGTCAAATCAGGTTCAAGTTCAACTCCTTCAACCTCAACATTTTGATCAGGCACTTGAAGACATTTCTTTAACTAGGAGACATGGAACACATCGTGTACAGCTGAGAGATGTTCTGGTAACTTCAAGTGATATGCCACCTTTCCACACCTTTCCAATATTTGAAATGGTCCAATATAACAAGGTGCCAACTTGCCTTTAACACCAAAACGGTTGACTCCCTTCATAGGTGATACCTTCAGATATACATAATCTCCCTTGTTAAACACCAATGGTTGACGCCATTTATCTACATAACTCTTTTGTCGAGACTGAGCTATCTTCAAATTATTTTGTATCTACCTAACCTTCTCTTATGTTTCTTTCACAAGGTTAACTCCAAAGAACCGTCTTTCCCCGGGTTCAGACCAATTTAGCGACGTCTGGCATCTACGACCATAGAGTGCTTCAAACAGAGCCATCTTAATGCTCTCTTGATAACTATTGTTGTATGAGAACTCAGCCAAAGGCAAACATTCATCCCACTTATTGGAATGGTTAAGGACACAACACCTTAACATATCTTCAAGTATTTGATTTACTTTTTCAGTCTGACCATCAGTCTATGGATGATAAGCGGTACTATGCAGAAGTTTGGTACTCATCGAAGCATGCAATTGTTTCCAAAAGTTGGAAACAAACTGTGTACCTCTATCCAACACAATGTTCTTTGGTACCCCATGTAAGCTCATGATTCGTGCTAAATACATCTTGGCATATTGGATAGTGGGATATATACTCTTGACTGGAAGAAAATGTGCTGACTTAGTCAGTCGATCTACAATAACCCATATTGAGTCAAAACCTTTTAATGTCTTGGGTAGACCGACGATAAAGTCCATACTAATATCCTCCCACTTCCAAGCTGGAATAGGCAATAGTTGTAACTCTCCAGCAAACCTCAAATGTATAGCTTTTAATTTTTGACAAGTATCACACTTGGCTATATATCAAGCAATCTCTATCTTCATTTTGGTCCACCAAAATCTCTGTTTCAAGTCATGGTACATCTTATTACTTCCTGGATGAATAGAGAACCTGGTGGTATGTGCCTCTTCAAGAATTGACTGTCGCAACTCAGGAACCTTTGGCACCATAAGGCAATTCTTGAACCATAGCACATCTGCATCATCTATACTGAAGCATGCCGCTTTTCCATTCCTGACTCTTTCTTTGATATGGGCTATACTCTTGTTTTCTTTCTGGGTGGCAATAATTTGGTCTTGAATAGTTGATTCAACAATTATATTGGTCAAACTACCTTGTTGAATTATTTCCATATTCAACTTCTCCATCTCATGACATAAAGTCAGATCCATTGTTTTTATTGTCAGGCAATTGCAATGACTCTTATGACTTAGTGCATGTGCAACCATATTTGCCTTACTAGGGTGATAATGCACCTCCAAGTCATAATCTTTAATCAATTACAACCATCTTCTTTGCCGCATATTCAATTCTGATTGAGTAAACATATACTTTAAACTCTTGTGATCTGTATAAATATGGCAACTATTACCAAGCAGGTAATGCCACCAAATCTTCAAAGCATGGACAACTGCTGCTAACTCTAGATCATGAGTTGGATAATGTTCTTCATGTTGCTTAAGTTGTCTGGAAGCATAGGCAATGACCCAGCCTTCTTGCATCAATACACACCCAATACCAATACCAGAAGCATCACAATAAACGTCGAATGGCTTCTCGATATCTGGCTGTGCTAATACTGGTGTAGTGGTTAATAATCTCTTTAAAGTCTAGAAAGCTTCTTCATAGTCAGGTGACCAGACAAACTTGGCTTGATTTTCAACAATCTAGTGATGGACTTGGATATTCTAGAGAAATCTAGAATGAAACGATGGTAATAACCCGCTATTCCTAGAAAACTTTGAACCTGATGAACAATGGTCGGTGGTTTCCAATCTAGTATATCCTTAACTTTGCTTGGATCTACTACAACTCCTTTAGCGGACAAGACATGCCCTAAGAACTGTACTTCCTTTAACCAGAAGTCACACTTATGGAACTTGGCATATAACTGATGTTCTCTTAGGTGTGTCAGAAAAATTCTGAGATGGTCAGCATGTTCTTTCTTGTTCTTGGAATATACTAAGATGTCATCAATGAAGACTACTACAAATTTGTCTAGCTCAGGCATGAACACCAAATTCATCAGATACATGAAGTGAGTCAGGGCATTCGTCAAACCAAAAGACATTACCAGGTACTCATATAATCCATATCTGGTTGTAAATGCTATTTTGGGAATATCTTCAGGCTTATTCTTGATTTGATGATAACCCGACCTCAAATCAACCTTGGAGAAAACCTTGGCTCCAACCAGTTGATCAAAAAGTAAATCTATCTGAGGGAAGGGATACTTATTTTTAATTGTCACTTCATTCAATGGATGATAGTCAACACACAATCTCAGGGTCTCATCTTTCTTTTTCACAAAAATTCTAGGACATCCCTAAGGTGATGAACTAGATTGGATATAACCTTTTTCAATCAACTCTTGCAATTGAGTCTTCAACTCAGCTAATTCCTTGGGAGGCATCCTTTAAGCTCTCCTAGAGATTAGAGTTGTTCTAGGCTTTAGATCTATTCCAAACTGAACATCTCTATTAGGCGGTAGACCGGGTAAATCTTCAGGAAAAACATCTAGAAATTCACAGACTACAGGGATATCTCTAATCTCTTTGATGGAAGTTGCACAAAATTTTTCCACTGATCTCTTTAAGATTAGAAGTTGGATAAGAAGCTAAGAATTACTGCCTGGCAAACTCAACCTTATTGTCCTATTCAAAGTATCTACAACAGCCTTATGCTGATACATCTAGTTCATACCCAGGATGACATCTATATCCTGATCCTTTAAAATAATCATGGTAGTGGGAAAAATGTGCCCACCTAGGTTTATGGGTACCTGGTACACCATTTCCTTAGTACACAGACGTCCCCTAGGCGACTGTATATAAAAATTCTCCTTTGTTTCCCCAATTGGAATTTCATGCTTTATGACAAAGGTTCTATTGATGAATGTATGAGATGCACCAAAATAAAAAAGCATAACTACAGGATGATCGGCGATAGGAAACATACCCAGCATTATGGGTTCCCCTTCTGGAATCTCCCCAGCTTGAGTATAGAAAACCCGCCCTATCTTCTTTTTATTTTTGCCCTTCTGAGCATTTTGGTTGTTGTTCCTATCCTGAGCTTGACCCTGTTGTTCATTTCCAGGAGCTTTCTAAAAATTTTGATTGTACTGCTTAGGATACGGACATTCCCTAGAGAAATGACCTGACTTCCCACAATTGAAACATGGGTAATTGTGGCCTTGGGTTGTTGGAGCACGAACACCAGGAACATTTGTCTGTTGTGAGTTCGGGTAAGTTATAGCAGGAAAGACATTTGGTCGCTGCCCGGCTTGGAACTGCGGCGGATGATAAGGAGGATGGTTGTGATTCACTAGATGATAAATTATCTTATGTCTCTTTTGATTGCCACCATAAGACCCAGATGGCACACTCTTTTTCTTCTTAATTTCCTTATGGTGCTGATATTTCTCCTATAAAGCAATAGCAATGTTAACTGCCTCATGATACGTGACATTTGTGCATGTAGTCATCATGGTCTGAAGTTTGGTACTAAGACCACACATGAACCACTTCTTCTTCTTGGCATCTGTGTTAACATGCTCAGGTGCGTACTGTGAAAGGTGATTGAACTTGCCCACATACTGCATGACTGTTTGATCACCTTACTTCAAAGCAAGAAACTCATCTAGCTTCGTGGCCATAACTCCCTCTAGAATATAATGGGCATGGAAAGCAGTGTGGAACTCAGCCCAAGTCAACCAAGTACCGACTGGTTGTATGGCCACAAGGTTTGCCCACCAAGCACCTACTGCACCTCTAAGCTATTGGGCAGCAAACACCAGGTTTTGAAACTTAGTGCATGGAATGAGGTCAAACTTCTGCTCTATGGTACAAAGCCAATCATTAGCTTCAAGTGGTTTGTCAGCATTGGTAAATACTAGTGGTCGGGTATCCGTGAAGTCTACATACATAGCTTCCTACCTTGGATGATTATGACCATGATTCCCTTGCATCATATTCTAATTGCTTTGAGCTAGCTCCTGAAGCAAACGAGCATTATCTACGGTCACATGGACTAGTGCCACAATAGCATTAGCCAAAGTTGGCGGAACTGGTGGTGGATCAGGAACACCACCCTTGTCTTGCGAAGAACTAGGAATATCCAAAGCCCAAGTATGAGGCATCTGTTCATGACAAACCAAACTTTACTCACAAGCATCTATTGAAATATTAAAAGAGCTTACTACAAACACATTACATTGGGTTTACTTATTTATACACAAGTCTACACTTAAGCAAGACTACCCAACTAGACTAGAACTCACTATATTACAACTCTACTCTTCTCCTCGATCACATCAAACCTCGTGATCGGTATCCATCCTAGAAACATTATCACTTTCATTGACCATCACTACTTCTTTTGGATCCTCTTCTTCTTCCTCTTCAGGCTCATCATCATCTGCTATGATGACACCTAGGTCCATCGCATCAGCTTGAGGCTCATGATTTGGATTTAGAAGATTGTTCAGCCTATGGACTTCTTCATGCAGATTGGTATAATATTCTTCTAAGTCTTCTACATAAAACTCTAACTCAAGAACTTGGGCTCTAGCTACATCTTCTCTATGCTAAGCTTCATTTCTTCCTTCCACCATACGAACTAACATATGCTCATAGTTCTTATGAGCGGTGGTGCAACAACTCAATTGATCCTGTAACTTGACCACCTGGATGGCATCCAAGGCCCTATCTCTAGTAGCCTGTGCTAACTCTGCTAAAAGCCTCTGTACCTTAGCCTGGGGATCAGGCCTAAAGCTGCTACTGCTAGCACCATCACTCCTAGGGGCAAGCTGGTGATGAGGAACTCCTTTGGGTCCAACAGACTTATGGGGCGTTACCTTAGTACGAGCCATACTGTAGAAAGCAAGATTTAATAACAATAAGATAATCTGAGAAAAGTCTAAAGAGTAGTAAGAATGGGACTTATACTACTCAACCCAAACTAAGAGGGAAAGTAATTTACAAGTGGATTAATCATGATGCATGAATCGTCCTTATGAAACATAAACATCAAAGCTCATAAGGTAAATAAACAATGGTTCTTATTATATAGGGCATAATCAGATTACTACTCCACCATATAAAACCTTTTTAATCAAATAAGGAATGGTGAGAATGAATTAAGATAAGTCAGAAGCAATTTGGACCAAATTAACAGATTAAATTTATTTGCCCCAAATTGTTTTGAAGTTTTTATAAAACAATACTACAAAAACTTTGTAACGGTGCTCTAATACCACTCTGTGGCAGAACCTCCTAAATTATAGGGCCCACATGCACCTGTCACTGTCCAATGACCTCTAATGACTATGCATATGTTCCTAGTAACTTAAGAAGACTGTCGGGTGTCCCCAAGGAATCCCAAATCATCCACAATTTTCCGAGCAGGATCCCATTACAGAGTCATTGCAATATTACAATAGTTTATTCATTAATATACATCAGAGTAAAATAGCGAAAGTCTTACAATAACTTAATTTACAAAATAGTTGTTTCACAAACTAAGTATGATTATTATTACAAACCATAGTAGTGGAGTGGCATTAGTATCATAAACAGAACACACAAAGAAAGTGCCCTGCCCAAGGGCCACACATTTACTCGGCATCATTGATTTGAACAACCGTCATGCAGCATGGTCCAAGATAGACCTGCCCATGAGGCTCACCTACAACAAGGGTTAATGAACCCTGAGTACAAAAGTACTCAACAAGACTTAACCGAAATAACAAAAGATAATACTCAGGAATGCAAGCTCAGGGATTCAAGGTAAGGCTTTAGCAAGAATCAAAGTCCTTTTGCGTAAAAGCTCTATCATAATATTCTTTCTTTCAACATATAACCCTTATCAAGATCATATATGAATCTACCATGATCCATATTGAGATCATGAACTTCATAACAAAACCTTTCTCAAATCTTCCTCAAGTTTCATTTATTAACTACGATGATGAACAGTGAGTTGAGTCTCCATAACTGAGGAGCAACGATGATTCGAACAGATTATATCCCAGCTGGGGATTCCCAACCACATGACATATGTAGGTCCCTGACCTACATATACCAACCCACCCTTAGATCCTCTAAAACAAGAATGGGTTTGCGCCACCCGAGAATACAGTACTCCACCAATCCAGCCCATTGCCATGTGGGTACACGCTACTCTCGCCATCTCTCCACTCCCAGTGCTCAAGTAGCCATTCTCATAATAGAATAGCTGAGTTAAGGCTTACCGGAGCATGTGGCCAGTACTACAAAGTCTCACCTCATGCAATTCAACAACGGACGGTTCTTAATCGACATAGGCGGAAAGAACCCGCCCATAAGACATCCGTGTCTTGTGGCTCTCATACACCGAGTCCGCTCGGTCTAGATTTATTACTCCACATGATTATATCTCATGATAACATAAATAACCAGTTGTATAAAAAAAACCATTTATGTCTCGTAGGTGACAGGTAATCACCCGACTTTTATCGTTCTAAGCATGGCTAAGCATAATTAAGTATTCTTAGATTGAAATGGGTAACAAGGTTGATATAGAAAAACTAGGTTGGCAATGCACCAATTAGGTTTCCACTCAACTCCTAATCACTTAATGCAGTATTTAAAAGCAAAAGTGATATAAATTAGTAAAACACAAGGTAGGTTTAAATGCATCCGGGGCTTGCCTTGGTTGTTGGAAAAGTCAGGTTCCGAGGATGTTCCACAGTTTTCAAATCTGACCTCAACAGACGGATTAACTTCTTCAACAACTTGATTGACTACCACATTCTCGCTTTCGTTCACTACATGTAGTAACAATGCCATGTTTAATATGATGTGAGATATAAAACATGATGCTTGACGATGGATGCAAAAGTTAATAACTTAAATACAACTTTCCTTTGTGGTACAGTTGCAAACCAACAATTAACTAAACACTTTTATAAACTCAAACACATTCTATAAGTACCAAGAATTATTTTTATACTAATGACCCAAGGTCACCACTCAATCCAAAATTCAAACAAAACCTAAGTCTTTAAGGTTTACTATTTGCTTTTATGAATTAATTATTTAATTCAAAATTATGAAATAAATCAACTCCTTCCAAATGAGCTCCAAATTTTTGTGAAGACTCATCATATGATAACTAAGTGGCCAAACAATTTTCATAATTTTCGATAATTATTTAAGCCTACAAAAATCATGGAAACCCATTTATTAATTAAATTGAGCAATTTTTGTTACATTTAAAATGTACTGAAAAGTAAGATTTAATATGTTTCCTAAATAGTCTACATCTAAGATTTAATATGTTTCCTAAGATTTAATAGGTTACACAAAAATTTTCATAATTTTTGAAGCTCTAATTAATTCTATACAAAAATAACAAATCACATCACTATTCATTTAATTCTACAAAATAGAAAAAATCATTTTTCAAATACAGAGTCACTGACAGGGTGACCCCACCCGTCAGTCTTCGCTGACCACGGTGGTGAGCCCTCTGACCGGTGATTTCTCACCGATGGCAAGGTCTCTGGCCACGGCGAGGATACTACCATGATCCCCTACTCATGGCAGTTCGATTAGAGGTACAAGCTACACCAATTACAGCCTGGACTGAGCACGACACCGGCCATGGCGGCCTTGACGGCACGGCTGCACTACGTCGGCGAAAGGAAGCTGGTAGCGATTAAAGAAAATGCTTGGGAAGTCTTAGGAGCTCACCTCGAACACGCTCGAGCTGAAAGATGGACCGGAGGAGCAATGGAGAAGCAGGTCGATGATCACAGCAGACATGGCGATGAAGCTGACATCAATGGCGGTGTTCTAGTGGCTGCAGTGGACAAAAGGATCAATCAAAGGGCCACATAGCACCAGAGCAACATGGTGAACCTGAAAGTATGCTTAGCAAGGGCAGGGACAGACCGTAGAGCGCTGGCCACGAGGAAGAACGACGGCGTGCAGCGCGTCCTAGCAAAATCAAGCGACTAGGACGGGTTAGCTAGGTGCGCAAGAAGTAGATGGGGTTGTGGCAAGCTTTGCTACGACTAGAAGGTGCTACGGCGATGGCATGGGCTTGTCGGAGTTGGGCAGTGGCGACGGGAAAAGCAGAGGAAGGAGAAAGAGCGACGACGACAGCGTCCCGACCTTTATATCGTGGCAAAGAAGCAAGGAGATGACATGCAGCAGCCTGATCATGCCAGCGTGAAGCTAGAAAAGGCCACGGGCGCAACTAGAACGCCGAGGAAGCTCACCGACGGTGAGGTGTCGCCCACTGACACTGTTCACCATATTTACCGAATTGCCACCCATCTAATTTCTTAAATTACTCCCATTGCATGGTAACACAAAAATCTCCAAAAATATAAGTTGTTCCAAATTCAAAGTTCTACAACTTTGCTTTAACAACCATATCAAAGTTATGTCTACATTTTGAAATGCAAGTTTAAGATCAAAAGGGGACACTTTAAGCACTTATCGCTTTTTCAAATTATTTCAAACTTTATATAACAACTTTGAAAACTCCAAAAACCAACTTTGTACACATTGACAAGCTCTACACTTTTCCTTTTAGGCTGAACCCCAAAACATGCTTAGATTTTGAATTAGGTTCTCTAGGGTAATATTAAATACTAGAAATTAGGGTTTTTCGGAAATTCCAATTCAATGCTAAAGTTTTGAACTTGATTCATCCATACAAGTCAACACATATAATCATAAAATAAACTTGTTTTAGTGAATGTATATCAAAGTTTTTGCTAACACACAAATGATGTGCAATGCATATGATGACATGGCATCTTTTAGGGTTTAAAACACCATAGGTGTTACAACTGTGATCGTATGTTGGCACTGTAACAAACTATGTTGGCAAATGCTACTTTCGAACTTAATTTGCTTCCGCTTTTGTTTATCAAACTTGGTTTGTAATAACTTTGTTTCATTCTCTGATGATAAAAATGTATCTATGAACTTTATGTAATATGTGACATGTATGTTGAATCATGTACGATCTTGGTTGTTGTAAATCGTTCATCGAGACCCATCATGGTACTCGATGGACTATCGGGTTTATATGGGTTCAAGTATGATAGTGCGACCGCTTGCGTGCTGCCATTGTACTTGTACTCTTATAAATTGGTCAGTTTTGCAACACCAACCAAACCCAATAGGGCTTAGGGGCTCAAGACGCCCAAACTCCTCGGCTATGCCCGATGCTAGGATCCACTAACTTCATCTCACCCAATCCCTAAACTGTCTGGGCTGCGCCCCATGCCAGGATCTACGAACTCCCATAAAACTGCCTCGGCTGCGCTCAAGGGTAGGATCCACGAACTCCTTCTTGCCCAATCCCTAAACTGCCTCGGCACGTCCGACACTAAGATCCACAACTCCATCTCGCCCAATCCCTAAACTACCTTGGTACGTCCGATGCCAGGATCCGTGACTCTATCTCGCTCAATCCCTAAAACTACCTCAGTTATGCCCAACACTAGGATCTATGACTCCATCTTGCCCGATCCCTAAACTCCCTCGGCTGCACCCAATGCTAGGATCCGTGAACTCTATCTTGCCCAATCCCTAAACTACCTCGGCTACGCCCAACGCCAAGATACGCGACTCTGTCTCCCCCGATCCCAAACCTGCCTCAGCTACGCTCAATGCTAGGATCCGCGAACTCCGTCTTGCCCGATCCCTAAACTACCTCAGCATGTCCGACACTAGGATCCGTGACTCCATCTCGCCCTATCCCTAAAACTACCTCGGTTGTGCCTGATGCCAGGATCCACGAACTCTGTCTTGCCCTATCCCTAAACTGCCTTGGCACGATCGACACTAGGATCCATGACTCCATCTTTTCTGATCCCTAAATTGCCTTGGCTATGCCCGATGCTAGGATCCGTGAACTCTGCTAGGAGTCCACATCAGTAGAGTCCAAACCTTTAGCATCATTAGGTTTGACTCATGAGCACTCATCCGAACCATGAACACCGAAGGAAAGATTAATTCATCCTTCAAAGTTCCTAATAAAATTTGAGGATTATGGCAATACCTCAAAACTCTCGTGGCACAAAAAGCACATAAAGGAAGTTTCCCCAAGGGTAAATCCATCAAAGGAATAGTTAATGGAAGTGAAATGTTCTTCCAAAGAAATTTAGATTCTTTCACCTTCCACGACCATGCCATGTTTGTTAAGGGGAACAGTTGTAGAAGCCCTGCACAATACCATGGTCGAGACTAACATCATGTCAGAATTCTGTGCGGAAACCCTTTTGGGCAGTTTACCGCTAGTTGTTGGCGGTCTTTAATGATCAAATCCAATCGCCAACTTAGGTGCAAAACGAGGATAAATTGGCAATCTTAAAACACATATGCATTTACTATTAACCAGGTTCCACATGTATTTGGAGAACATTATTTTACAGGTCACAAACACAAATACATGGAAGATTTTACCGAAGGGCGCTTTCCGACGCTAATTTTTGCAAAGAAATAACAAAGACGCCCATCATCTCAACTCAACCAGGGCAAAACACCATGGAGGAGTGACCCACGTCTAGCCTACAGCCCACCGCATGAAGGCGGTGGTGAGATGGCATGGTCAAGGGGTGGTCGACCCCTAGGGGCACAACACCCCCCTGCTAGTGCACCTCAGCCACCCCTTTGATAGGCGATGGCATGGCTCCATGCTAAGGTGGTGGGAGCCAGTTCTCACACCAAGAATAGCCACCAACATCACCTTGAGCTTTGTATAAATAGAGGGGTACCCCCCTCTACAACACACAACACACAAGGATCAAGAGCACCTCACTTGAGCATCATTCCATGGGGTTAGGCCCTAGCTAGCTAGCTAGAGTTGTGTAGTAGGAAGAGATGTGAGGGAGAGTTCGGGGAAGCATCGGACTTGTCGGTGTCTCCCCATCTTGTACCTCAATGAACACCTGCGCTATACTTCGTTGGGTTCTCCCGCTAAGTGAGTGTCTATGGTTCTTTTGGTTGTAAAGTCTTTTGATTAGTTAAACTTTAGTCTTACTTGTTAGCGGGTTTGTCATCTGCTCTTGCAGTGGATACTCTAGTAGAGGGCCCTGATAAAGACAGATAACCCTACGCAACGCTAGAGTAGTAGTCAATAGCATAGATGTGGTGTCTAGGCTAGAGGCTACCTTCATTTGCCTCATTCCCCATGGTTGAGGGGTAGACGGTAGGTGGTGATAGCCTTGTCTATCCATTGTAATCCCCATGTCCAGGTTCGACGTAGAGCTATAGGCCAGCAATTCTTTGTAGACCAAGTATTCACCGATGCTCGAAGCAAGCAAGTAGAAGTAGAGTTTATCTATCCTTAGACACTAGAACCTTACAATCCATCTCAACTTATATCAACTCTACCCTTGTGTTGTCCTTGGACGAACTAGCTAGAAGAGTACCTCTGTTCCCCGTTGAAATACAATACCCTGAATACTTCTGGGTGAAATGCTACAACAGTAATTCCATGTACTTGCAGAATCTTTCTATATGCATTAAGAAATACCAACAAGCATTTCTAACACCATTGCTAGGGAATGGTTGTCATATTTTCTTCGAACCTATTTAGTCCTTGTACTTGTATCTTTTCTTTATATAAAAAACACAAAAAAATATTTTCACCATGAAAGCCACTCCTATCCAATACCAGCCCATTTCAAAGGGCGAGTTCTCTGAGCCACCACCAAAACCAAACTTTTTTTCTGGATGTGAACTCTGCCCTAGCTTAATAGCCATGGTTCAGGCACAACCCTTCTTAGGGCACTACAATGAAAACCCCTGCCATCACCTACACAAGTTCAAGGAGATGTGTTCGTGCCTAAGCATCCCGGGCATGACATAGGAAACTTTAAAGTGGAAATTGTTTCCCTCCTCTCTCATGGGGAAGACAAAGCAATGGTACACACATGCTATAGAAAGTATGATTGGGGACTAGGATGAACTTAAAAATAAGTTTCACCTTGCATTTTTCCCTATATCTCGTCTCGACTCTCTACCAAGGGCGATCCTTGACTTTGAGCAATATGAGAAGGAGTCTATAGGTGCAGCCTGGGCTAGGTTTTTAGCATTAATACATGCTGGCCTAGACTTGTCTTTACCCAATAGCATATTGTTGTGACTCTTTTGTTTGGGTATTGACATGGTTGCTAACCTATGCTTAGATGTGACAGCCGAAGGTCGTTTGACACACAAGACAATTACGGAACAAGTAGAATTCCTTGAGCACTTCATCGACAAACACTCTTCTTTTGTCATAAGAACTAAATCCCTCTAGGCAAAAGTTACATCGAGTGTTGAGGAGTCCTCACCAGTCGAATCCAAACCAATACCATCCTTAGATTCAACTCGTGAGCCCTCACCCAAACAATGAACATAGAAGGAAAGATTAATTCATCCTTTGGTGTTCCCTATGAAATTCAAGGACTATGGCAACACCTCGAAATATGTTGGGCATGAAAACTTTTCACGTCCTTCTGAGAAAGTTTTCCCAAAAGTAGAACCAGCAAAGGAATGGTTGATGGAAGTGAAACGTTCTTCTAAAGCAATTTAGATTTTTTCATATTCCACGACCATGCCTTGCTCGTTAAGGGGAACAAACATAGAAGACCTACACAACCCCATAGTCAGGACCAGTATCATGTTAGAATTCCTAGCAAAAAACCTATTGGGTAACATGGCACTAGTCCCGACAAATAAACTCTTTAAAAGTTCATCAAGACTCATCTTCGAGTGTTGAGGGTTGCTAAGGGCGTGCCAATCATAATAAATCAAATCGAGGTTCACCTAGACTTCCACATCTTTGCCATCCTCAATTTTGATCTTCATATAGGCAACCCTTCTGAAATACTTTTTTAAGAAAAACCTACCCATGGGAGCCTTGGTAAAGAATTTGGGAAAACTGCTTCCGCCACTCACCCAGAAAACCCCATGACAGAGCATCATCCCAACCATAACTCATCCAAGGAGGTGAAGTTAATTTCCCCATTCATTTCACCTAGGTTTTCTAGTGAAATGAAATGTCCACCAGCACCCTCGCTCGAACCAAAGCCATGCCCCTCTGACCATCCAGACATTGTTCTCAATAATGGTCGAGATTCAACATTGATCCTTTGCAATATATCTTTTGGAAAACAAAACTTTTTGTGTCTTGGGAACCTTGTGTAGTACCATGTGCCCTTATGAGGATCACAACTATAATAGAACCGACCAATTTATAAGAGCACAAGTATGAAAGCAATCACTAGAGTGATCCAACCGTCATACTTGAACCCATATAAACCCTGGTAGTCAACTGAAACCACATAGGATTTCAAACCAACTTGCATACAACCAAGATCGTAGTGATTCACATAACAAGCCACATGTTACATCCATTTCACAAGTAGTTCACAATTACCTCATACATCGGAGTTCATATAGTTATTACAACATGAGTTCATAAATAGCGGAAGCAAAGTAGTTTGAGACCCTCACACACACTTAGTTCAAATACAAGCTAGTTCCATAGTTATATCCAGCAAATGCAACATGATAAGATAACATAGATGATCATGCCCCATGATCTAGTCTTCATTCCTCGCAGGGTGGAGACAATACTTGCAGTAGCCGTTATAGAGCACGTCATCTGTAACAAGGGGGGATAAACCCTAAGTACGAGAATGTACTCAGCTAGACTTACCTGTCATAAACCAAAAATAAATGACACCAAGGAGTATGCAAGGCTTTATCAGTGGATCTTGCTAGACAACTTTTTTGCATAAAAGCTTGAGTAATCATTATCATTATTCACCTATACTAGCAATGACTTTTAGCCATTACCTACCATCTATATTAGCACCTGTACTAATCAATCACTTGATTAAGTTGCAAACGATAATAACCATATCAGGTATTTCATGGCTCATTATCATTATCATCATCATCATCATCATTTAACCATATCTTTAAATTTAGTGAATCTACGTTACCGCTGCTCAGTCAAGTTCTCACTATCTGGGAGAGACGGCGATTTGAATTGATTCCTATCCAGCTAGAGGGGTATTCCTAACACAAACCTTGCTTCCCCCGTTGGGGTCGCAATCAAGTCACCTTTGGTACAACTCTAGAGTCGCGGGTCCAGACAACGCCGCATCCTCAAGGGCGACACTCTACCAGGAAGTGTAGGAATTTTAAGCACCTGACCCCTTGGACTCATGCCAATGTCCCCAAGCACATCCTTACTACCTCCAGAATGCGCACGACCCCTCAGTTCCTGGCCTGAGTCGAACTACTAGGCTTCGCGGTCGGAATGACTTATTCGGCCAGCTAAGTGTTAGGCTGTGTTCAACATGACATGAGGATGTAGAGTGAATCGGTCCATAAACGACACAGACAAGGATAGATTGACACTTAAGACCTCCTTGCCTTGTTGCTTCTCTATCGACATCTCGCCCGGTCTCCATTCATTATTAACACATGGTTATTTCCACGATAGCAAATATAACCAACCATGACCAGACATCATCCTAAGCAAGGCTAAGCTTTGATTTGCTCCTAGACCTAAATAGAATTCAGGGTACGTTTACTGGACAAGGAATAGATATATATGCAACAAGTGTTTGCATCTAATTCCTATCACCTAATGCATCCACAAATAAAGATACTCAAAGTAACCATTTTCAAAACATAGGAGACTTAGAATGCTCCGGGGCTTGCTGTTGTTCCTCTAGGAGTCCTTGCTCGAATTCTAGAAGCGTGACTCTCTCTGGAACACCTATTGCATGCATATGCATAGTATAAGAATCATGCATGCACAAGAGATGGAAGGTGATGATGAAATGTGCAGTCATGTATAGATGGACGCATGTAAGACACGATGATACAAGATTAACACCGATTTTATTGAGTAGGTGCATATCTTTTCTAGACAACAAGAACAACACACTCACCAAGCTCTAACAACCTAAGATAAGGTTGTTCATCTTCAGTATGAGGTCTAGCACCTACAACTAACAAGTTATGTTAATTAGCCTAGCATCTAAATCATCACATCAACTCATAGCAAGCAAACAAATTATTCACTGCAATCATAGAGTCAAGGCTGCAAATAGAAGCAACTAGTTTCACTCATAACTAGAGTTGTACTAATTTAAAAGACATGCAACAAGACAATCTGGAAATCTTATGAAATTGTCTACAATTCATATTTAAACCTCTTAGCATGATTCCCAAGTTAACAAGGTCAAACAGGCACATTTATCAAATCTGGTCCAGAATTTCTAAAGATCTACAATTTCTGAAGGCCAACTTTGAACGGGCATAACTCAAAAACTATTTGGCCAAATGCCATGAAAATTTAACACAAACTAGTAAAGTGAGTTATATACAACTTTGTTTTAGACAAGATTCCTAGTAAATCTCATCTTCACCAGTTAATTTGCTTAACTCTAAAATCTCGAAATTTGGTTCACCAAAATTGGATCTCTAAAACTCCACTTCTAATTTTCCAAATATGCATGCAAATCTAGAAATAAATGAACTATCTTTTAACTTTACCTTCACTAACAGGTGGGACCCATCGGTCAGCCGGGCCAGCATGTCAGGAAAAGAAAAATAGAGCCACGACGCAGGACAACGTGGTTCGACCAGAGTTCGCTGATGGCGGCTTCTCCGGCGACGTCGCCGGTACCAAGACGATCACCAAGACATTGCGAACACAACGAGCTAGCTAATTGGATCGATTGACGGAGCTAAGCACGATGGCGGAGGTAATGGCGGCATGGCGGCGTGGCTCAATGGCGAGGCGCCAGAGGCAACCGTGATGACTTGATCTAGGGCTCGGCCAAGCTTCAATGAACTACAGTGAACCTATTGCGCACTCTATCGTGGCACGTGGTGGTTGGAGGTGACCGGGCCACGGCGACGTACCACGACGGTGAAAATGCTGGCGAGGGCGTGCGTGGCGTTGAGGCCTTACCAAGCGCGGCTAGTGAGCAATATAGGCATGGTGATGCAGTGGGATGACGACTAAGCTGCTATGGTGGTGGAGACATGATGCGGTGCGAGCTGGCACCAGCAATGGTGATGGCGGCGAGCTTGGAGCTTCGGCGGCTGCTGCTGGAAGCGAAGGAGAGGGCAGGGAGTGAAATGAGAGAGCACGGGGTCACGGGCGAGCACTGGTGCTCGAGTTGGCGAGCAACGGCCCGACGTGGCCTAGCCGGGCAGCGCAATGCTGACGCATGGCCTCCATGCGGTGGCCGATGTCTGAACCGGTTGGTTACTGTGGACCACCATCAGAGCACTGATTTTGGCCTGACAGCGAGACTTGGCGACCTTCAATCTCCTAATCCATGATGATCCAGGTTAAGGTGTAGTTGACAAAGTTGTAGTACCAAGTGAGGTCTTTGACTTTTCTAATTGGAGCTCGAGCTGGGTTGGCTTTGTTGTGTTAGTAGAAAGTTTCTGCTATTTTTATTTATTCTTGCAAAGTGCTTTTAAAAATCCTTTTAAGTTGTCGGATGCATATATTGAGTTATAGAAGTCCAAAAATGGTAGTTCTAGTTGTGTTAATCTTGTGATGACATTCTATAGCTAATAAAAATATTAAACATGCTAGTTGTGTACTGCTTTTATAATGTTTTGATTTAATCCTGTTAAATAAGCAATTTTAGCTTGTTTTGCTTATTATTCTCATATCTAAAGTTGTGTTACTCCAATTGCTGTGAAATTTTTATGGTAGGTTACTGATTCTATATGCGTACTATGGTAAAAATTTCATGTTCATTAGATGCAGTATGGTTGAGTTATTGATTTAACTTGATTAATGCTTGATAAATGGTTTTAAATAAGTTATAATTTTTATGTAGGTGTAAAAATGGAAAATGTGGTTCTACTATATTTGTATGATGTTGTGATACCATAATAACATATAATATGGCTATATGTTTATAGAAAATAATGATGTTTAGATTTATCTTGTTCTCACATGTTTATTAATAATTAAGATTTGTCTTTTTCATAGCAATTAAATTATAAAATCTGAGCATGTAAGATTTGTTGAGTAATCATGTTTTGTCATCATCTATCTCACATAAAAATTTGAGTTCCAAATGAGATGTTTGCAGAATCACCTATAATTAATATATAGGTTTTTATATATAGAAAAGCTAATGAAAGTTTGTTAGTAGGTGCTTGTTATGCCATGTAATACTTCTAATAATTGGTGCTAGGTAATGTGATTGCATGGTTATAGTTAGGAGTTTCATGGAGCTGCATATATAGCAACAAAATGTTAGTTGTTTACAACATAAATGATAAATGCATATAGTTGTATCTCTGTTGTTATGGCTGCTTGTACAGTTTCTATGGTGGTGATATTTTTATGATGCAAATGATATTTTCTATAGATATGTTGAATACAAAAGTTGTATATAATTTCCTTATCCTACTTGTCCTAAAAGTTCATAATTTTAGACCTGATGGTTTAGGAGTTATAGATTTTAGAAGTTTGCTGTCAGGTTTTTGCATGTCCTCTCAATAGATCTGAACGATTGTATTGTTTGACTTATTTAAGCATGGAATTGTGTCTTAGTGATAATAGGAGAGTTGTAGTGATTTTCCAAATCTTTCCAAAATGTTAGAGAACACCATTTTTAGTGGTCTAGAACTCTAGTTATAGCTATTCAAAGTGGAATGACAGATTTATGCCCAAATCTAGATAGAGATGCCTTCTTGGTGTTGTTTGACCTTGTTACCTATAGAATCATCTTAAAATGATAGTGATAAAGTTATAGATAACTTAATAATATTTTCATAAAGTTAATAAACATGTTTGCTAAATGTCTAGAACTCCAGTTATGCATTTCTGATTTAATATCAGTTTTCTATCCTTAGTTGTATAAGCTCTGTTCATGATGTATTTTGACCTTGTTATTTGTTGAATTAGCTTTTAGTGTTAATAACAAAGTTTTAGATAATTTCATTAGATTTCCAGAAAGTCTTGAATCACACTTTTTGCATTCCTAGAACTCTGGGTATGATTAAAACAAGTAACTATGGTGCTGTTGTTCAAAATCTGTGTTTGTACCTAAAATTGTTTGATCCACCTTGTTTTGCTTTGTGTGTTGCTAAGTGTGGCTCTTGCCTTTGATGATGTTGAGTTAATATACCTAAAACCTTATGGAACTTGTGTCATGCTTGGTGCTACCTTCCTTGCTATCCTAGAATGATAGGTTGTGGGATGTTTAATTAAGTAACGTGGAGTGCTTATATATGTTCGGTGTAACCTTGTGCTCATCTTGATTACTTTTATGTGAGACATCTCATATTGCCATTCTTAACATTCATGCACTCGCATTGTTGCATCTCATCTAGGTATGCTAGATACACCACATGAAGGACATGATGTTGGAGCCAAACCCAAAGATGGAGTTTGGTGAATCCATCCAGAAGACAGAAGGACTAAGCAAGTGCCGAGATGGGAGATGCTCACCAAGCAGTGTCATCTAACAAACACTGACCTAGTGTTGGATCCTAGGCAAGCCCTATTGCATTCAAAGCCTCCTATGTTTTTACAAATATCACTTGAGTCCCATATGTTTGATGCATTAGGTTATAAGAGTTGATTGGAACCACTTGATGCATAGAACTACCTTGTCTAGAAATATACCTCGAACCCTACATAGGTCCAGGATCGAATGTATGCTTAGCATTGCTTAGACCGTTAGAAGTCAGGTGATTTCCTATCACCTACGAGATATATGTGGATACCAAAGCACGGTTGGCTATATTTGCTATCGTGGAAATAACCGTGTGTTGATAAATAAAAGGAGACCAGGCGAGATTGTGATAGAGAAGCAACAAGGCATGGAGGTCTTGGTGCCTATTTATCCCCGTCTGTGTCGGTTAAGGACCGATTCACTATATGTCCTCATGTTATGTTGAACGCATGCCTAGCACTTAGTTGGCCAGATAAGTCATTTTGACCACGAAGCCTAGTAGATCAACTCAGGCCGGGACCCGATAACTGAAAGTGCGCACACTAGAGGTAGTAAGGATATGTGGGGAGCCAGTGGCATGAGTCCAAGGGCAAGCTAGGCCTAAACTTCCTAGCAGACTGGTAGTATCCCTAAGGGTGCAGTGCTGATCAGACCCACGACTGTACCTAAGTTATACCCAAGGTGATCCAAGACTACCTTGGTGCAGGTATATTTGGGTTTGTGTTAGGAATAATGCCCCAGCTAGTTAGAATCGATTCGAGTCGTAGTCTCTCTCGGATAGTGAGAACTTGACTGAGCAGCGGCAACGTAGCATTAATTAATAGAATTTGATGGTTATGATGAGTATGGAAATGTTACACAGGATATGGTTACTAATGCTTGTTAGCTTAATCACATGATTGCTCTAGTACAGGTGCTAATCTAGAGATGAATAGCTAAAATTAACTTGTTTACCGAATTATAAAATGTATAGCTCAACTAGTGGTTTTTATGCAAAATGTTGTCAAGCTAGCTCCACCTATAAAGCCTTGCATACTCGGTGTCACTTTATTTTGGGTTTATGATGGGTAAGTCTAGCCGAGTATATTCGAGTACTCAGGGTTTATCCCACCATGTTGCAGGTGAAGTTCTCGGCCTGCTAAAGATGGTGGCTAACCGCCAGTGGGCTCGGTGACTCTATATTTATTTCTCATCTATATGCTTTTATCAGAGAATGTTACTAATGCTAGCAATGTATTTGGAACTTATATTAATGTAATCATTTGAAAGCTATGTTGTTTTCCTTTAACCAGTTTTAAAAACCCAAACTTGTACTATTATTTGTGAACCCATTTGTAATATTAATTTTGCTATAACTCTGTGTATGTGATGTGTATTTGCTTAATCATGCGATCTTGGTTATGATGTTGATTTACCGAGGTCCTTCGTGACACTTGGCGAACTACCAGGTTTATATAAGTGAAAGTACGCGTGGGTCAACATGTTAAATGGGGATAGCCGTACTTGATCATGTATAAATTGGGCGGCTCTATCGTAGGACCAAAGTCAAAGCTTCCTAGCCCCTTTCTCATCCCTGTCTGTGGCTAGTATTCTGATGTCCCAAAGTGTTGTTGTGTGTGGTCGCTAAGTTTTACCCATTGCTTAGTTACTCTCATGGTCTGTTCTAGAATGGAACCATAGTAATAGAGAAGTGTGTAGGAACCTTGTACTCACCCATTGTCCTCTCAACCTAGATTGTCTGCTCTGCTATCTTATGGTGGAATTCTTCTATGTGTGTCATTATCCATAACTCTTATCGTATATCACTTACCCCCACTTTAGTCTAGTCGGTATACTAGTTAGTAGATACATGATGGTTGACTATCACCTTCTTTAACCCATTGCCTCCGTGTGGATAAATATGATATCCTAGAATACTCCTAGGTGAAATGCTACAATGGTATTCTGTGTGCTTGCAAAATATTCTACATGAACATAAGAAATGCCAACAAGCATTTCTAGCGTCGTTGCCAGGGAATACAAAATCTGGTAGTGATGTTAAGAAATGTCAACAGATACATCGTCATGTCTTCTCTTGTGTTCTTGACTCCACCCGAGCCATGGAGACTCACAATGAATGACACCCCATGAACAATGATGCTTTCTGTGGCATGTACCTAGGAAGCCATCCACTAAATGTCATAACTGGAGATGTAAAACATTGCTATCACTTTTGGTTTAATTTACAAGCTAATAGTGATGAACTCAGTTTTCACTATCCACTTTCACCGTCAGTGAGCGAACCTAGAATAGGAAACATAAAAATCCGCAAGCATATGGATGCTAATGTAGCTTTCACCCGGGAATATTCCAAGAGTATCGAATTTCCATTGGAAATGTGAAGTGAACTAGTGAAGAAACAAGAGCGTCCAAGGATAGAGCAAGGGTAGTGATAATAGGTAGAGAGGATATCTTGGTTTCTATGAACTAAGGCAAGACTAAGGAGGACTATATCATAGTAGTTTACTTTGGGGCATAGCCCGTCTAGCCAACCTAGGAGATTAACCAGTCAACGTCTACCACGAGCCCTACATTTTAATAACTAGACCTATCATTATTGAATACACAGGATGGTAGGGCTGTCGCCACCTGCTACATACCACTAACTATCTAGAGACCTAGCTGTAAACATATGCAAGCTATAGCCTAAGCACCATGCTTAATCTATAAACTTACTATTCTGATCCTAGCTGTGAAATAAGATCAGAGCACCCTAACCGAGCGGTGAAATCCGTAAACAACAACAATAAAAATCAACACTTAAGTAATGCAAGAGATCAGAGTTACCATAGCAGATCCCAGACTTCACTCGAAGAAGAGCTTCATCTTCTGAGGCACAAGTGAGAGAAGATGCCAATAGCCTCAGCTGCTCTCCAAGCTTCTCCTCACTCTCTCTCTATCTTCTACTTCTAAGTAGTAGAGCTACAGAGCTTCACCTTGCTTCTATTCTATAAGATATTGATGGGATTGATACAAATGGTGCCTGACACCACTATTTATAGCTCCCCAAGGTCGGTTCTAGTAGGGGTCGGGCAACATCCTTGGGCGCCGACCGATGCTCCATTCCACTGACATTGCAAATCAACGGCTTGGATGCACTCTAGATGGCGGTTGATGGCCAGCCGACTTTGTCTGAGGTGGTTTTGGTGCACTTGGGCCATTGCCCGATGCCATGGGCCATCACCTGACACCCCTCGCAGCCTTCTACCATTGATGTTGAGGTGGTGCACTGATCTACGCTTCTCCAAAGCTTGGGTACAAAGTTTCATCATGTTTGGAATTTCCTTTCTTCGGTTATGGGCTCATGTTGGATTGGATCACCCAGTCTGATTCCTAGACACCCATTTGAGTCTATGAGGTGGATAGGGCTTCCCTTGTGCTCTTGGGTGAGGGTGGAGGCCCCTGGCCAAGTTTGGGGGCCGTTGGACACGTCCATGTCACCTGATGCCTTAGGGGGTTGCCCGACTCCCTCAGTGCCCAAATCTAGCCTGACCCGTCTTGTAATCTTCCGGAAGCCATAACTTTGTCATCCGGATTCCGAATTGGGCGAACCAAAACTTGATTTTGTGTATCTTGATGAGCCCTTTGACATGGTGTAGTTAAAATGGGCATTTGAGTAAGTTTTTTTAACATGTACATAATCACCTTGTTTCTACACTCACATAGTCATCACAACTCGTGGAAATGGTTAGAAGTAAGCCCTATGACTATGTTTTACGTCATTTGTATGACCAATTTAGGCATGGTTGAGGGTATAAAATGAGGTGTTAATGACCATCAATAGTGGTGATTGGTGGTAATGCAGTAGTGGTTCGAAACTTCTGCGAGTAACAGCTGAAGTTTCACGAATCCTGAGATGAAATTCAACTTCGTGAGGTTCTAGATGTTTCTCTGACTTGTTCTTTCTTCCACTTGATTTAGGATAGAGATCAAGTTTATAGAAAATAATTTTCTCCCATTCAGCCCCTTCAAATCTCTGTTTGCATCATTCAATGTAGTGTCTTAGCTACATAGCGCTTGTGTACAACTTTTATTTCCCCATAGATGCATTGCTAACAAATTCGCTTTTAAAGCACACAATGCAATTTTGTTTCATTTCAGTGTATGTATTTCAGGTTTTACTCATCAGTTATATTCTTTCGAAGGAAAGGGGAATTATATTAAAATTCGACATAATACAAGCCCAAATTATACATGAGAAAACATAAAATAAAAATATACTATATTCTATCCAAATTCTTCCATCCTATTTTTTCTAGTGGATTTCTGTAAGTTAAATGTGAAAAATTAAATAGGGAAAATAAAATTATAATATAATTGACCTGATCAATTATTATTACCTTTTGTTTTGAATGTTGAAATAGCAGTAATAATCTAAGATTTGTGGGCACTGCAGTGTATTTAGAATTAATTGTTTGGAGGAAACATTGTCAAACATTTTGGAGTTAATATATACTCCCTCCATTTTTTTAAGTGTCACATTTGGTTTGTCCTAAGTCAAACGTATGTATCTTTGATCATTGATTTTAAAAAATTTATATAGTTTCATGTCATAAGATTTATATTTTTTAGATTTATTTACGGAGGGAGTATCTATAAAAAACCAAATGTGACACTTAAAAAAACGGAGGGAGTATCTAGAAAATTCTACTGTACAGCACTAAACTATGAGGGTTGAGTCCAATCATCAAACTTCAACTATACGGGTCTATTTGAAACTACTCCACAAACTTCAACATGAGGCCATTCAAAAAAAATGTAGAGCTTCTGGAACATCCTTTTAGGTGTTTTCACAACTCCACCTTTTTTTATAGAGCATATTTTGCGAAGCTGCACCTATTTAGCTAAAAAATGTGAAGTGGAGCTAATAAGATGTAGAGGGGAGTAGTCTCAAACAAGCCTAATATGAGACTCATCGCCTTTCAGCCCTCGGCTATCAAAACCATTCACTTTCAAATTAGAACTTAGCTCAAATTTGGGATGCTTCTGACATGGCGTGATGTGACATGGTGACAGCATGGCCATAGTTAAAATAGTTGTTTGATTTAGTAAATTTGTAGAGTATGTAGAAACTTTATTATACGCACTATGATTTATCTACAACCTAAGCATTATATAATTTAAAATTGTATAGATAAACTTATGAAAAAACAATAGTATTATTTATTATTTTCTTATTAAGTTTAATCGTACCCAAATAAAGTATATTTTTGTAAATGTACATTTGGTATGTTTTTTCAAAGTTGTTCAGAATAGCTGAGTGATACCTATTTCAAGCATGGTTCTCATAATTTGTAAATCTATAGTTGCTTTAATTTTATGCTTAGTTTCACATGGAGTTCAGTTTGGCCAACATCATTAAAAGGATTCATTTTAGCTTTAAACACCTGAGTATCTATGTTGAAGTTCTATTATACTTAATTTCACGTATCAAATAACATTTTGCTGAATTCCAAATGCCCATATATCCCATTTAAAAAGTTTTAAAATTGAACATTTTCATCTCCTAATCCATATATATAATGGAAGGAGCAACTGATCCAGAAGTCAAAATCGACGGTAAAAACTTTGGCAAAGTTGAATACCAAAAATTAGCTATTATAATCCATGATTGGCCATATAAAATCAATCTATATATGTACAAGCCTTTGTTTCAAAGAAACACACACCCTCAAATCCGGACATATAAGAAGCATACAGCGGCGGCGGCGCGCTCTCGCGTAACATTTATTTGGCGGCAGACAACGTAGGACACCATGCAAGAGAGCGCGCTGCACCATGCAAATCACACGTATGTACTCGATAATATATACCAATCACAAACATACAATACATGCGTACGTACGCTGATACGGCGGCGGCAGGCAGACCTCCCAGCACCGGTCCGACGAGCTAGGGTCGGTAAAGGCACAGCCGCAGCTAGTTAGCGTCGCCACGAAGACCATCATCAGGCTGGGGCGGCGTCGCGCACCTCGAAGACGTTGCGGGTCTTGACGACGACGTCGTACATGTGGACGAGCCTGAGGCGGGCGAAGTCGCGGGGCACGGTGATGAGGTGCACAGTGGAGCGCTGGTGGAACTGGAGCAGGCAGGGGTCGTAAAGGTAGCGCTCCCAGCCGAGCTCGCGGAGCCGCCGCTCCAGCACATCGTACGACGTCACAACCTCCCCGCTGGGCACGTGCACCAGCACCTTGTTCGGCCGCGACCCGCCGTCGCCGGCGCCGCTGGGCGGGTCGCTGTCCGCACGCCGCACGATCCCGTCCTCGAACACCCAAACTCCCGACATCGTTTCTTTCTTGCTACAGGAGCTGGAAACTGTACAATATTATTCGGTATGCAAGGAGCCGCAGGATGTGGCAGAGGTATATATACTGCGGAAAAGAGGGGAAGATGCTGGCGTGAGCGGAGGGAACTGGGCCCACTGCCCACCCACCTGTTCCATCGGCTAAGGTGGATCCCGCCGGCTCACCATTCTCCATTGGAAAGAGTTGATGTGGGCGGTGGGATCGTTGGAAGCTTCCGAGCGAACGCAGCCTCTGCGCCGTACGATTCAGGAACAAGAGCCCCGATTTTTAAGATTCCAATCCATTGCCTACTCAAAGCACGGGATAATCTGAGCCGTCAGGATGTGTTATCAAGATGGTGACGGTTACCTGCGTGAGTATTCTTCTGCTCATGGTAAAGTAGTGCGGGACTCTTATCATGACCCCCAAACTAATAAAATTAAAAGGCGTCTATTTATTTATACTAACAAAAATGCTAGTACGTTACAACGGGAGCACGGGACACATAGTTTATTGAATGAACTTAAATTTGGAGATGACTTAATTTATACTGGACAATATTACTTACTTTAATGGTGCTTAAACAAATCCTTAAATAAAATAGGAAATTATAAGCACTAATAATAAATTAAACTGAGATTTAATTGTTTGCTTATTTTGACCTGAATCTTATAAACAGCGAGGCCCTTTATGGCCTTTCGGTCTGCTGAATGACCGCAGGGGCCTTAATTAAGCATGGTTACCTGGGCTAGGGCCGTACACCCGCACTAGGCCACCTAGGCCTGCCGGCCTGCTAAGGCTTGGCTCAATCTAAGCCATCTAATCTCATCCAACGGCCGAGGACACGCCTGTGCATAACAAAACCTTCAGCTCCTCCAAACCCTAGCTCATTTCTTTCCTTTTCCCTTCGTGTTTCTTGCACCAGTCGCCGGTGCGGGTAGTTGCCGCCGGCTTTGGGACGCGTGGGGCCGGACTGAGGGCAGCCACCGGCGGGAGAGTGCACGGCAGGCTAAGACGAGCCGCCGCCAGGCCGCTCGCCGGAGCTCTAGTGCAGCAGAGGCCGTGCTCGGCCACGCTCAGGCCTCCCGGCAGTAGGGAGCGGCAAGGCCAGGCGCTCCGGCAGCCGCGTGGCCTGCGTCCCTGGTGGCCGCATTAGCAACTTCGTCGAGCTGCCCTGCAGTGGCACTCAGGCGTCCTGGCGGCCCTGAGCGGCGAGCCCAAGTGCCCCGGCGGCCACGTGGCCGGTGTCGCAGGTGGCTGCACGCCCCCATGGATCCATGCCAGTGTTGGGGGTCTTTACCAATCAAATCCAACTGCCAATTAAGTTAAAAAAAGAGGAGAAATTGGCAAACTTAAACAGTTATGCATTTACTATTAACCAAGTTCCTCATATATTTGGAGAACATTATTTTGCAGGTCACAAACACACAAATACATGGAGACATTCACTGAAAGGCGCCTTCGGACACCGATTTGCCCAAAGAAACAAGGGAGACGCCCACCAACTCAATACAAATCTGGCAAAGCACCATCGAGGCTGATCCAGGCCCAGCCCAAAGCCTGGCACGCGAAGGCGGTGGCGAGGTGTTACAGTCAAGGGGCGATCGACCCCAAGGGGCGCCTGACCCCGTGCCAGCACTCCTCAGCAACCCCTTGCTGTGGCGGAGCATGCCTCCATGCTGAGGCGGTGCAGCGTGAGGTTTCGTGCCTAGAATAGACGAAGCACCGCCTCTTCCCCTTGTATAAATAGACGGGTACCCCCTCTCTTAACACACTCACATTGAGCAACACCTCTCACACCTCACTCTCTAGTTGTAGCTTTACTTTCTTTTAGTAGTTTAGAGCAAGGAAAATCTACCTTGGAGAGCTTGGCTCCAAGTAAGAAGAGACCTTTGGGTAAGAATAGAAATATAAGTTCTTCCAAAGTTATGCTCTCATATGATATTTATAGTCATACTTATAAACAAGAGTATAGTTGTTGTGTTATAATCTTGATATATGAACTAGTCTATAGTTGGTGTATCATGAGAGTAGTACACTTAACTTTATGCTTAAACACTCATATAACTTATATAATCAAAATTAAAGCTAAGTTGAGGTGGCGGTTCATCGTGCCATTAGGTTTGCCCAAGTCCTTTACTTGTTGATCTGTAGGGTTGGGGACCCAGGGGGATTTGGGTAGTTTCTGTATACGCAAGCGTGGTGCTTGGGTATGGAGAGACAGGTGAATGCATTGTCCCTTCCACGGTTGAGGTGGTAGGCGGCAGGTGGTGATAGCCCTGTCCGTCCCTTGTAATCCCCCACATTCGACTGGGGTGTAGGAGTCTAAATTATCACATGAGGTTGCTGGCAGACCAGTACTCGGTGGCCTCCTGACCTGTTTACACTTAGCCCCAAAACTAAAAATGTAACTTGTATGATCATTAACTAATCTTTATAAGACTATACTAGACCAATGCCTGCTCGACTTAAGATTATTCTTTTATTCTTTCTCTTTATTTTATCCATTGAGGATTGCCAAATGTGTGTGCATTATCCTAAAATTACCATTCTTGTCCGTGTTATAAACATTGGTGTACTTACAAGCATTATTATTCAAGTTCATATCCATACTAGACTCTTAATCAAATGTCTTCCTTTGGGAAAATATAAATAACGATACCCTAAATACTTTTGGGTGAAATGCTATAATGATAGCTCCGTGCGCTTGTGGATAAATATCTAAAATTATTAAGGAACTATCAAGGCTATTACCTAGTGGCATTGCTAATTATTAGTAATGACACTAAGAAATACCAACAAGCACTTCTGGCGTAGTTGCTAGGGATACAAACCTAGAAGCTACGCTAAGAAGTGTCAACAAGCGTTTTTGGCGCTGTTGCCAGGGAAGGCATATTGATTAAAGAATCTAGTAGGACATGTTCATGATAATATGCATGTAAGGTAGCCATTGTTTATGTAGGCTAACTTTGCTTATTTTCTCCTATTGTGGGTGAAAATAAGATAGTGTATGACCGGTTTCGACATGCCGAACAAGTACACTCAAAATTCAGAGGCACTCCTAAGGAAGAAACAGTCTCAAGCCGCTTCTTCTTTTGCTATTCCTCCGACAGTCGAACCAGTCACCCTCGCACCATCCGCTACTCCAATCATTGCCAAGACCCTCCGCAACTACTCCAACCCCGTTGTTGCCAACGTGCCCATTGGGCCTGCTGTTAACATTGGGGATGGGAACTTCGAGCTCCGTAATGGCCTCATCACGATGGTGGAGGCAAACCAATTCCATGGTTTGCCAAGCTAGGATGTGAACACGTATCTCCAACACTTCATCGAGTTGCGCGACACGATCATCATCAAGGACATCGCACCTGAGAGCATCAAGCTCCGCTTGTTTCCCTTCTCCATCTCGGAGAAGGCGAAGAGTTGGTTTTACAAGAAAAAGGAAGCTGTCAAAATATGGGACAAATGTTTTGCGGCGTTCCTCACCAAGTTCTTCTCCATGGGCAAAACCAATGCCCTGAGGGGACGAATTTCGAACTTTCAGCAAAGCTCCATAAAAACCATTCCCGAGGTGTGGGAGAGGCTACAAGACTACATCTAAGCATGCCCGCACCACGAGATTTAAAATTGGTTAGTGCACCAAATTTTTTATGATGGATTAGTACCCATGTCTAGGGGCCACCTCGACACTGCTGCTAGAGCGCTTTCCTTTCCCTCATCATTGATGGAGCCATGGCTCTAATCAATAAAATGGTGTCGAATCAATGCTGGGGGAGGAAAGGAAAACACAAAAAGGAATACATACCGTGAAGGTGATGGACATGCTTTCCACAAAAATAGATTTATTGATGAAAAGACTAGAGGAACGGGCCTAAGATAAAGACGCCATGATGGGCACTGTCTAGGCCATGGATTCACACATGACGTGTGAGGTCTGTGGAAACGTTGGCCATTCGGGGAATGATTGTAGCAAAACCCACGAAGAAGCTGCCTTCATCAACAACAAGTTTCGCCAACCATCAGGTAATAACAGGTGGAATAACCAATTCTGCCCGCAAGGTAATTCAAACTTCAATGCCAATTAAAATTTGAATCAACCTTCTTTTAAAGAATTAGTTTTAGGCCAAGTCAAATTTAATGAAAATATCACTAAAATGTTGATGTATAATGATAAAATGTTAGAGAACATCAACTCTCAAATAGAAAGTTTATCCTACGCAGTGAAAAATCAATTAAGTTTTAACAAAACAATGTAAACTCAAATTTCACGAACAGATGCCGCCATTCCTATCGATCATTCGGGGAAAACCTCGGGGAACCCGAGAACTCCGTCAAAAATGTTAATGCAGCTACAAATCAATTAAGGAGGAGAGGTCTTGTCCGACGGACCAAAAATGTCGAACCCTTGCCAAAGGTAAATCGGTAGTTATCTTTAAATTTAAAAACATTCAAAATGAATATTTCTGAGATTGAAATTTTTGAATTTTTATGTCAAAATAAAAATCTTCAAAAAAAATTCTACAAAAATCATTTTCTGAATAAGAATAGTTTATCATTAATAGTTATCATTTTTGCAATAATTATAAAAATTAAAAATTCAATAAAAAATTATTGGAAAATTAAAATCGAGCAAGCCGTTGGGGATCTGGACAAAACCCCAACGGTCACTGGTTTGAATTGGCCATTGGCCACTCCCTGCCAAAGGATAGGCCGAGCAGGCCCACCAGGGAGGCGGGCGACCCTAGGGGTCGGTCGGCCCCTACAGGTGGCCGTTGGCGCTGCCCTTTGGACAGGAGGTGTGTGACCATTGCCCCATGTTGCTGTTGTCGGTTTTCCGTGCTTATAAATACGAGGCTGGCCTTGAGAGCTCCTCACCCCTCTCACAGTCTCTCATTTTCACTCTCCCACTTACTCACTTGCTCCCAAGATTCTTTCAATCATTTTCCAACAAGTTTTAGTGCAAGAAAGCTCTCCAAAAATTCCAAGCTCAAGCTAGTTATCAGGTTCATCATTTTGTTTTTGTGCTAACCCTTAACCCACGCCCAAGGTAGTGTCGGTGTTTTGGACCGGCGAGCCCTCAACCAACTAGTGAAAATGTACTGCGTGCCCCAATCCCGGATGGTGATACAAAGAGACACAAGGTTTATACTGGTTCAGGCAATAGGTGCCCTACGTCCAGTCTGAGAGATCAATCTTGTATTCCTTGCACTGAAGTGCTTGTAGTAGGGGGTTACAAGCGAGGTGAGAGAGGAGCTAATCCTAGGTCTCTGCATGGAGCGATGTGAATTGCTTGAGATGTTGATCTCAGGCTACGGGGAAGAGTGTGTGTTATAGAGTGTTGCTTGTGTGCGAGTGAGTTCGTCTATGCCTGAGTGTGTGTGAGCGTGAGAGTAAGTCTGTCCTCCATCCCTAGAAATGGCCCTGGTCTCTCCCTTTTATAGTTGAAGGGGGACAGGGGTGATACATGTGTTTGCTACGTGGCATCATGCGAACAGAGGTGGCATGTCCAAGCCCTATAGCCTGTCACTATGGCGGCATGATCGATGGAGCAATCCTACCCTTGAAGTGCTGGAGCAACACACCGGTCACATTTGATCCTGTGCGACATGGGAGCTCTAGTGATAGCTTGACACAGGGCCTGGCGGGCGACATGTCGGTCGCTATGTGTTGGCCACATAAAGAGTCGAGGCTTAGTTGGTGCCGAGGCCAAGCCATCGTGGGGAGCTCGGTGGGCGCGAATCCCGAGGTTGCCGAGACCCTGAAGTGGATTGCCAAGGCTTGGAGGGAGCAGTTGATCCTGTACACTAATTCCGAGGCTATAGTGACCCAGACTTGACTCCCCACGCCGTGTTGTTCCTGGAGCAGGGGTTAGATAGCACAGTGTAGTGCAGGCGCCGGTCGTGGGCACAGTACAAAGCACAGTGGCCGGTAACCCCTGCCCTATCCTGTCTCGGATAGTATGGTATTGATGTGACTTCCCGTCTCATTGGCCGCTTTGCTGTGTCGAGCCGTCGTCCGGCTGATGTCGCAGGGGTGATTAGTCGCATTAATTGGGCATGACGTTCTGTCAGGGAGATCCGTTGAGGCGGAGGCGAGGGGGCCATTGCCGAGCCGGCCTCGAGCAAGATGGAGAATTATTACCATGTCCGAGGCCTTACATGCGGGGCCTCGAGCGAGACAGAAAATTGATGCCCTATCCGAGGCCTTTCGTGCGAGGCCTCGAGCGAGGTGGAGAGTTGGTAGACCGTCCGAGGCCTTTCGTGCGAGGCCTCGAGCGAGGCGGAGGTTCGGTAGGCCGTCCGAGGCCTTTCGTGCGAGGCCTTGAGCGAGGCGGAGAGTTGGTGGCCTCGAACAAGGCCGGGGGTTAGCCAATAGTTTGTCTCTTGGCTCTGATTTTGATGGGGTCTAAGCGATTTTTTTGGTTTTTTCTCAGGGGACCCCATTTTATCGTACCCGACAGTAGCCCCTGAGCCTCATGGAGAGCGTGAGCGCTCTCCTTGAGGTTTTGACGAGACTCGGCTCACGGTAGCTCCTGGTGGGATGATTTTTCGTACTCGAGGCCTCGATGGGTGCACGCGAACGCAACCGTCGGGTGTAGCCCCCGAGGGCCTGGAGGAGTGGATTTATTCCTCTAGGGGCTTTTCTTACATCGTGCGAGGGGTTACATTGCGTTTGCCGAGCCCATGAGTGCGAGTTCAGGTCGCTGAGTCTTTAGCTTGGTTCCAGGAAGAGCCCCTGAGCCTCTGCGCGGAGCAAGAGGGCGATCAGGAGTTTCCCTGTCTTTTTTGTGCAGCCCTCACGCATCTTTTTCATTTGGAAGGAGGGGTGGAGGATGCCATGCTATCCTCGGTGGGCGCGAGCAGTGACACCTCTGGTGAGCTATTATCGGGTAAGTCTGAGTGGAGGCCCGTGCCCCATTCAATAGGGGTCGGCAAGTGGTCCAGAGACGCACTCCAAAAGTACTAGAGGGCTTCTCTAGTGGGTCCTAGGGCCATTCGATGGGCCCTAGGGGCTCGATGCCTCCCTACGGTGGGATCCCATTCGGAGACCTCCCTGACAGTTTCAGACATGACTTAGGGCATCCCAAGCATTTGCTTGCTTGGGCCTTGGCCATGTATGGGCTCGCCCATAGTCATCCCTGACTCTGTTCATCCTGGGTCGGCTGTCGAAACCTTTGGGGGCCCAGCCTTTGAACCCCTGGACCGTAACGGGCTCGGTGCTCTTTATCGCATTTTCCCTGTGAGTTTGGGTTGCTCGTCTTTGACCTGGTTGCAGGAAGAGCCCTCGAGCCTCTAAGAGGGCGATCAGGGGTTCCCCTGGCTTTTTGTGTGACCCTCATGTGTCCTTTTCATTTAGACAGAGGGGTTGTTTGCTGAGCCCTCAAGTGCGAGCCTGGGTCGCTGGGTCTCAGCAAGGTTGTAGGAAGAGCCCCTGGCCTCTACACACTGTGACAGGGCGGTCAAGAGTTCCCCTGGCTTTTCGTGCGACCCTCGCGCATCCTTTTCATTTAGAAGGAGGGGTTGTTTGCCAAGCCCTCGAGTGCGAGCCTAGGTCCCTAGGTCTCGACAAGGTTGTAGGAAGAGCCCCCCGAGCCTCTGCATGGAGCGAGAGGGTGATTAGGAGTTCCCCTGGCTTTTTGTGCGACCCTCGCGCATCCTTTTTGTTTGGAAGGAGGGGTTGTTTACCGAGCCCTCGAGTGCGAGCCTGGGTCGTTGGGTCTCGGCAAGGTTGCAAGAAGAGCCCTCGAGCCTCTACATAGAGCAAGAGGGTGATCAGGAGTTCCCCTAGCTTTTTGTGTGACCCTCGCGCATCCTTTTCGTTCGGAAGGAGGGGTTGTTTGCCGAGCCCTCGGGTGCGAGCCTTGGTCGCTGGGTCTTGGCAAGGTTGCAGGAAGAGCCCCCGAGCCTCTGCATGGAGAGAGAGGGTGATCAGGAGTTCCCCTGACTTTTTGTGCGACCCTCACGCATCCTTTTCGTTTGGAAGGAGGGGTGAAATATGCTAGGCTACCCTCAGTGGGCACGAGCGATGACACTTCTGGTGAGCTATTATCAGGTAAGTCCGAGTGGAGGCCCATGCCCCATTCGATAAGGGTCGTCTAGTGGTCCAGAGACACACTCCAAAAGTACTAGAGGGCTTCTCTGGTGGGTACCAGTGCCATTTGATACGCCTCGGGGGTTCAATGCCTCCCTATAGTAGGATCCCATTCGGAGACTTCCCTGCTCGACTCGGACACAACTTAGGGCATCCCGAGCATTTGCTTGCTCAGGCCTCGGCCATGTATGGGCTCGCTCATAGTTGTCCCTGACTCTGTTGCCTTGGGGTGGCTGTCAAAACCTTTGGGGGCCCAGCCTTTGAACCCCTGGACCGTAACGGGCTCGGTGCCCAGTTTCTTCATCTGAAAGGAATCGGGTGGGGGATATTCCCCTCCTGTCGGCTGACAATGATAGGCGTGCCTTTTGAGGCGGTTTTCTTGGGGAGGCAGAACGGTGCCTACCACTGCTGCAGTCGGACACGACGCTGTGTTAGTGGATGGGACATAACTGTTCACGCGATTAATAAGGAAAAGGTGGGTACATGGGCGGTAAAATTGGATCTGGATTAACCATATCAGATTCGAGGGAGACTTCCTTGATTTCATTGCCCATCCACTTCACCCCCTTCCTACATAAATACGCAATGAGCCTCGCCCCTCCCCTCCTTACCTTGCCTACATTCGCCTTTGCCGCCCTTGAGCCGTTGCTAGGAACAGAGAGCGCCGGGGTGAAGAAGGGAGAAGGGCGAGGGAGAGAGAGAGGGAGAGGCAGAGCGAGGTTTACCATCGTAGCCGCATTCCCCACCGTGCAATGGCCGATGGCCCCATCATCCTCTCGGTGGATCCTTGGGGTCCGTCCGATGTGTCCATGGAGACGCTGCAGTCGCTCATCGACGACGACCTTCTCTGTCCGATTACCGACCTCAACAGGTCAGAGTGGATGGCTCCGTCGGGTGAGCCAGAGCCAAGGCCATGCGATGGGTACATCGTGAGCTTCGTGTCTTTTCACGAGCGTTGTCTTGGCCTCCCGGCGGACCGGTTCATGTGAGCGCTCCTACATTATTACGGCGTGGAGCTTCATAACTTCAACCCCAACTCCATCGCACAGGCGGCCATCTTCATCATCGTCTGTGAAGGGTACTTGGGCATTGCCCCCCATTGGGAGCTGTGGCTCCACCTCTTCTAAGTGGGGCATAACACCAAGCCGGCGGGCACGACGGGCATGAGGAAGGCGATGAGGGCTAGCGGCTGCACTCTCCAAGTGCGCCAAGACCGGCAGCACCTTTACATCCTAGTCCAGCTCACATCAACCAATCGCTGTTGGTACACCAGTTGGTTCTACCTCCGCAACAACAATGGCGGGCTTGCCCCTTACACTGGCGGGGCATGGAGAGCCTACCGGAGAAGTGGAGGTATGGTATCCCATTGGTCGACCAGCCCAAGTTGCAACTGCTCCTAGAGGGACTGGAGAGGCTGCACGGCCATGGCCTCATGGCGGCTATGGTTGTGGTGGCCTTCCATCGCCGGAGGGTGCTGCCGCTGATGGCTTGGTGGTGGTGCATATTCGACATGAGACTGAGTGAGCCGATCAAGGGCATCCGGATGTCCGCCATCCCCCTCTCCAACGAGGAGATTCTACGGCGGGTGAGGGATATGGTGGAGGGGCGGCTAAAGAGCGGTGGTCTGACCCCTATCGTGATGCGCCCGTTGCGGGGGTACCTCTCTCTAGTAAGTCACACGCTGTTGTAGCCCCCAAGGCCTCCTTGTTCCTCACCATTTTCTGGTCCCTTATTTGTGTTCGCCGTCCCCGCAGGGGATGAGGGACATGTGAGCCTCCCTGCCACCCATTCCCGAGGACACAGAGCGGCGGGCGGTGAACCGGGCGCACGCTGAGGCATAGAAGAAGCTGAAGGACACCTTGGAGGCAAAGCCCAAGAGGAAGATCCTCGAGCACGAGGAGCTAGAGAAGCGTCGCCAGCAGCAGAGGTAGGATGGTCTCCTGGTGGAGGCATCTCTGTCACCATCACTATCGACAGATTCTTTGGGCAGAGATGATGAGAGCGAGATGGGGCGGGGTCCCCTGGACCACCTCCTGAACGTCAGGGGGACAGTGCTCAGGGCATCAGTGAGTAGCCCGATGCTTCTAGGAGGAGGAGGAGGGGATGCCTCGGGGTCGGCAACTGCCCGCCCCAAGGCCGAGGCCGACATGGCCGAGGCAAGGGCATTAGGGAAGCACGCCATTAGCCCGGTGGTCTCGACGACAGAGGTGGAGCGAGCAGCGGTGGGGGCGATGCAGCCGCCCCTGTAGAGGGTTAAGGGGGCGCTAGAGTCCAGCGAAGACCGGTCAGCATCGGCAGATATAGAGGCCATGCCACCGCCACCGCCACCGCCATTGCAGAGGAGGGTCGCAATGCCAAAGCGGTTGCATCCCCGCTCGAGGTAAGTGTTTTGTCGGTGGAGTTTGTAGTACCTTTCGCTCATCCATTAGCCGCATACTGACTTTGTGAATCCAGTGTGAGCGTGGCGAAGACGGTGGCCCAGGAAGTGGAGATAGAGGCGGGGCAAGTTTCAATACTACCCTCAGTCCAAGGCCCGCCACCATCGTAAGAGAGCGCCTAGGATGTGGAGGTCCATTCGATCTCCTCCGATGATACTTCCTAGGAGAAGGAGGTGGCGGATGCCAAGGTGGCCAGCACCATGGAGCAGCCTGCTCTGACCTCTGGCGAGGGAAGCTCAGCCCTCGTGCGGCTACAATCCAAGTATGTTTCCAGACAAGGTAGTTCTATGCATCAAGTGTTTCCAATCAACTCTTAAAACCTAATGCATCAAACATAAAGGACTCAAGTGATATTTTATAAAACATAGGAGGCTTAGAATGCTCCAGGGCTTGTCTTTTAGGAAAGAAGTGGGTCAGTGGTCAGGGCACTCCAAAAGTTCCTTAGTAGTGGGTCCTCGCCTAGGGGAGCTGCTGGCTATGGTGTCTCTTAATTCTCCTCCGCCTCTTCTTCGAATTCTAGTAGGGTCACTCCTTCGGGCGATCCTATATGTGTAAGCATGAAATAAGATATCCTAGATGCATAGGTAATGACATGGATGATATGATATGATAAAATGTATACTCATAGTGTCCTTAACAGTAATGTATTGAAGTGATAACAAGATAAATTTTCTTTTACTGAATAGGTGCATATCTCTTCTTTAGTAATTAAACAAACACCTATTAAAAACATTTTCTGGACTATAAGACAGCAGCCACTTGTTTTGAAACTAATTAGAGTTATACACATCCAAACAATATGGTTATGGACTTTTGGAAAGCTTATGAAATTGACTACAACTCTATTTTAATTATATTAAGGTTATTCAGTAGCTATCTAGGTCAAACAATTCAATCTTTCAGATCTATCCAGAGGACAAGCAAATCTAACATCAGACTTCCAACAGCTATAACTCTTAAACCAATAGGCCTACGACTTTGCAATTTTAGGACAAGAAATATTAGTAAGTTATCTATAACTTTTTTATTGACAAGTTTCACAGAAAAGATCATTATCATCATGAATTTGTCAACTCAACAGAAACTACTCATGCAGCAATTTAGTTGAATTATAAGGAATAATTATCTAGCTACCTATCACCAATTACTTCTAAGCACAACTACCAATATCAATAGATCATATGTATCACAGGCACCACAGAAAACATCATGGTTAAGCCAACTAATTTATTTATACACATTTATTAATTTCCTTATATAATAGGATGATTTAGAAGACAAATACTTGTTATGCTCAATAAATTCTAAGAAAATTATAGTAGGTTGCATATAACCCCAATAGTCTACTATAAAAATTTCATGTTATTTGGATAAGTATAGCAACTTCTACAAAAATGACAAGTTGCATAGGCTTATTTTAGCAAAAATAGTTTAGCCTAGTGAAAAGTGTCAAACAACTAATTTAATATTTTTTTACTTTAATCCTAGCATAAGAACACTATGTAAAAATTTACATGATCATATGTTATATATTTTGACCCCATTTATTTTCACTAGAAACTAGCAATTAATTAAGATTAAATAGAAAGACCATATTCCTAGTATGGATACTATATGTTTAGTATTTTTACTAGCTAGAGCATGTCAACACAAGACCAACAAAATTGGAATCATAGTTTTTGCACTTCCCTAGGTCAAGATATGAATTTTACAAGATGGAAACAAATTTGAAAGCACTTATCTAGCTCAATTTAATTCTCCTAGAAAAATATCCTAAACAGTAGGTTTTATATTTTTATCAAATAGTACACTTCATGATGAATCTAACAAAATTTAGTTCACCTAATTTGGACACTCCTAACTCCAAATATGATTTTTGCAAGTTTGCTACAAAATCTATGAAAACAAATAAAGAAAATCACTCAAAAAATCCAAAATATACTACATACACCCAGTCTATACACCCACTACGACTGATAGTAGGGGCCCATGGTCAATGTGACCCCATGCGATAGACACAGAGAGCCAGGCGTGGCTTGACCGACAGCAAACTCATCGACGGTGAGGTCACCGATGACGAGGTCATCAGCATTGTGTTCCCCACACTCTTGCGCATCGACTAATACCCTTGGTTTGCCCGGTGGATCACCGGAGCTACCATGCTGGCAACAGCGGCGACACGACAGAGGTGCTCGGTGGTGGGCTCATCGTCTCTGATGATGATATGGTCAGACGAGCATGGCTACAATGTTAGGAGGTTCTAGCAGAGCTCTAGGGTTAGGTCTAGGTCACGGTGGAGCGGCAATGTGCTCCGGCTACGTGCATGGCACCGAGGTGGCGCACAGCGGTGAGGTCACCATTCTGACAAGACGGCGGCCGAAGGCAGGTCTCCATCTTTGGGGAAGATGCGGAAGTTCTAGACGACGCGGTAACAGGCACTTGAGGGAGCTAAAGCTGGCTAGTGAGGTCAGTGGCAGTGAGCTCATGCACACGGCCATGGTGGACGTGCATGATGCGGTCGTGTGTTCCATTGTGGTGGCAGCGGTAATAGTTAAACTAGCTTCGACCTTAACATCTAGACCCTATGATGATGACTAGATGAGGGAGAGAGAGGTTGGAGGTGGATGGGTTGTGGCTGGCCATGAGTCAGCTTGAGCTTAGCGGCGCACCGTGGCCATGGCAGTGATGGCAGCGGCACAATGCAGCCTTACCCTTGCATGAATGATGGTATTAGCAGCTCAGGGAAGTGGAGCAAGTCACGGTGGAGCTATGCGCGTGACGAATTGATCAGTGGGGCAGTAGTGGTGGCATGTGAGCATGGAAGAGGCACACGTCAATGGCGACGGTAACGCTGCTACTTGCTCTGCGTGCACGTGGGAGAAAGAGAGAGCGACTAAGAGCGAGGGTGAGTGTGAGTGAGTGGGAATGAGGAGTAACAGTCTCACTCTCCCTCTTGACACGACCATGCAAGGATAGTCGAGCGACAACACATGGCGTGCACGCGCTGATGCCGATCGGACACAACAGTGTGCGGCGCCCGGTTCAAACCTGGCCATCAGGTCAACTGACAGTGTGAGTTCAAGCCATTAGTACCCCTACTCCGTGGCGAGTTAGCAAAAAATCCATTACTAAGAATTGTAGAGCTACACGTGATCTCCAACTTTGCTTAAATGAGCTTGGTCTAATTCGAGCTGGTTTTCAAATTGCAAAGCTTCAAAGTACGGTACATGAAACTGTAAACAGCTAATGACTTAGCAAATTTTTCTAAGTTTGAAAATAACATTTCATTGCTAATTGTTGGCTCTATTTGACCATGCTAGGAACTGCATTAGCTCATGACCCTTAAATAAAGTTTGTTACCCATGTCAAGAACTACAACTTTTATTAAGGATGCACTGCCATGCAAACCCTCTATGCCATAGTTCAACTCTAGTCAAAGTAGTATCATGAGAAATGAAATTTTGAGTAAACTATTATTTAGAAGCAAATTTGGCCCATGTCATGAACACAAACATTGTTCCATTTACCATCCTAGCTATGTCTAAGGTGTTTTTGTGACCTCAAAACCATCTCTTACATTGGTCACACATGATCACAAGCATATGCATGTATATAATCAACATCACATGTGATAATATGTAAAGAATAAGATGAAATCCCATATGCTCATGCTCATGAATGCTTGGATGATGCTTGTGCTCATGAAATGCAAGTGCCAAATACAATGCTTAACACTAGGGTGTTACACTCTACTCTTTTGCATTACTTAAGTATTATTTATATTATTGTGTTTACTGGTTTCACTGCTTGGTTAGAGTGCTCTAGTCTCATTTCATCATGTACAAGATTAGAGTATTGAGTCTATAGATTAAGCATGGTGCTTAGGCTATAACTTGCCTATGTTTATGGCTACACCTCTGGATAGATTATGCTAGGTGGCAAGTGGTGATAGCCCTATCCATCATCTGTCATGGACTTGGAGCCCTTCAACCGACCTTGGAACCACCTTACCGGCCAAATCTTCACACATGTTGCCTTCACAACCATGTTTGGGAGCCAACCAAGGCCCTACGATCGAAAGGCAGTAGAATCGTACGCTGGCCGACACCCCTACCATGTCGCTCGGTGCCCAAGTTTGCTCCATTGACTTTGTATGCTGCCTTTATGTGCCCCTAATGCCTCTAGACACTATAAAAGGGGTAGTGGTGCTCGGTGGAGAAGAGCACCATCTCATTCCATCACTCCAAGTGAGAGTAGTAGCTAGGAAAAGATCTATAGCTCTACTACTTAGAAGTAGAAGATAGGGAGAGCATGAGGAGAATCTTGGAGATTGGCTGAGGTTGTCGGCATCCTCTCCACTTGTGCTTTAATGGATGAAGCTCTTCTTCGAGTGAAGTCCGACATCTTTTGTGTTGTAACTCTGCTCTTTTGCATTATTTAAGTACTATTTATATTATTGTGTTTACTAGTTTCACCACTTGGTTAGAGTGCTCTAGTCTCATTTCATTGTGTATAGGATTAGAGTTGTGAGTCTATAGATTAAGCATGGTGCTTAGGCTATAACTTGCTTGTGTTTATGGCTAGGCCTCTAAATAGATTGTGGTAGGTGCAGGTGGTGATAGCCCTATCCAACCTCTGTATTCAACCACAATAGGTCTAGTTATTAAATCATAGGGCTTGTGGCAGATCTTGTCTAGTTATCCCTCCTAGTTGCTAGGTGGGCTATGCCTCAAAGTAAACAACTATGATACAAGTTTCCTTAGTCTTGCATTAGTTCATAGAAACCACAGATATCCTTTCTACCCATTATCTTTACCCTTATGCTATCCTTGGACAACTTATTTCGTACACTAGATCACTTTGCATTTCTATAGAAATTTGATACCCTGGAATACTCATAGGTGAAAGTTACATTGACATCCATGCACTTGTGGATTTATCTATTTGCTGTATCTAGTGCCAATAATGGCCCTACTTGGCCATATCCCGAGCAGCACCGACCGAGATGAGCTCTGTTTCTTGGACAACCATCATGTCCTTGAGACTAGTCATCTAGGACATCAGACCTCGATCTGGGACCAAACTAGCGCTTCCCGATGGGTCAGATCCTCCCTCAACCTCAGGGACGCCTACAACTCCTTATGCAAGCGCTGCACCTCAGCCTCCACCGCTTCTAGATAGCCATGGTCAGTGGCACCTTCTGCTTGCGCCTGATAAGCCAGATGCAAGAACTGAGACTTCACCTCCAAATCTTCATCAACCCGTGCAGAAAGGAAGAATGATCAAACGATTGCAACAAAAAGAAAATAGGTATTGTGGAGTCAAAAGGCCAAAAAATCCACCTATGTTTGGACCACCACTTAATCGGTCATCTGACACTGGGCCTCTATGCCCAGCTGGGCGACCACGGTGATTGCATCACCCATCTTGGCCAAGGTCGTTCAGACCCCCTCATGGCCGTGGGAGGCTACCTCCCTCGTGGCTCACTCGGTCATGTCATCAACCATGAACAATTCCTTGCTAGAGCGCATGGGATGGGGGCACACGAAGGAGTCATCGCCGAGGTCAAGCTCATCCTCGAGGGGCAAATGTTGGTCCACAATGGAAGGGAACCCAACCATCGTCCCCGTAGCAGCGCTATTGCCCAACAACTCCAACCGCATCGAAGGGTGCGCATCACTCCCCAAGGGCCTTAGAACTATGAGCCTAGGGGGGGCCTCTACATCATGAAGATGGACAACATCAGACAACTGAAGTATCATCAACGAGCACAATAAGGGAGAAATCAAAGAATGACATACCTAGTGGAGCATTCTATGAAGGGCAGGACGATCTACCATTCCGCATCAAGTTCAATAGAGGGGGTCACGACAGGTGGCGCTGCCACCAGTGCCACCTGTCCAAAGACCTCTAAGGCACCCCTAGTAGCATTGGCAGTGTTGGTCTCTTCCTCATCGCCATCCCTAGGCTCTGGTACCCCTACAAAAAGCACCCAGGATGCAGGGTGCTTATCCGCTGCATTAGCAAGAAGGTCCTTGAGGAGGTCTTGGTCCTCTCCCCTAGGCATCTCCAAGGATGGGTGGCAAACCTCATCGTCCACCCTAGTCGTGGCACCCATCTCTACCATGCTCTCAACATTTTCTCCATGGATGGGACCCTCGATCCCCATCAGGGAGGGAGTGACAGAAGCAATGCGCAAAGAATCCTGGACACCATCGACAGCGGTGCAAGGACACTTTAGGCTCGAACCCCTCGGTAGTGACAAAGCCACCTGCTTTCGAGCAAAACTCTCCTCAGCTGTGACACCCACCGGGTGTAACAGAACCGTCTAATTTATAAGAGCATAAGTACAATAGCAATCACCGAAGCAATCAAACCATCATACTTGAACCCATATAAACCCGATAGTCCAATGAAATCAAGAAAGATCTCAAACAAACCAACATACAAACCAAGATCGTATATGATTCAACACAACCAATCACATGTTACAACAGGTTCACAAATAGTTCTCATACATCAGAGTTTCAACAAAGTTATTACAACCCAAATTTAAAAGTAGCGGAAGCAACATAGTTTGAAACAACATCACAATAGTTCAAATACACAGCCAGTTTAAGATCATCTCCAACAAAAGCACATAGATGAGATGATATAAAATGACCATGCCCTTGGTCTTACTCTCCACCAACTGTAGGAGTTATGAAATGCTTGCAGTAACCATGGTACATCACATCATCTATAAAAAATGGGAATAAACCTTAAGTACAAGAATGTACTTAGCTAGACTTACCCATCATAAACCAAAATAATAAGACACCAAGGAGTATGCAAGGCTTTAAAGGTGGAGTTAGCTTGACAACATTTTGCATAAAAGCTTAAGTAACATAACTTGGAGATTTAGTACCTCTAGCATCAATTTGAATACCTATTAAATTAAGCATCTCTAGATTAGCACATGTACTAGAGCAATCACTTGATTAAGCTAACAAGCATTAGTAACCATATATGGTATAAGAATAATTTAAGCATCATCATAACCATCAAGTTTCCATTAAGTTACTCTATGTTGTCGCTGCTCAGTCAAGTTCTCACTATCCGGGAGAGATGGCGATTTGAATCGATTCCTATCTAGCTGGGGAATTTATTCCTAACACAAACCAAGGCACACCCCATGAAGGTAGCCTCAAGTGACCATTGGTACAATTCAGGACTAACTCATGGGTCCAATCAGCGTGGCACCCTTAGAGATTCTACCAATCTGCCAGGAAGATCAGGACCTAGCCCCACCCTTGCACTCAAACCATTGGCTCTCTACACATCCGTACTGCCTCTAGTGTGCGCACTTTCACTTATTGGGGCCCATCCTAAATTGAGCTACTTGACTTCATGGTCATATCATCGGATCCAGCCAGCTAAGTGCTAGGTAGGCATTCAACATGACATGAGGACGTACAACGAATTAGTCCTTAATCGACACAGACGGGGATAGATAGGCACCCAAGACCTCCTTGCCATGTTGCTTCTCTATCATGATCCCACCTAGTCTCCTTTATTCATTGACACATGGTAATATTCCATGCTAGCAAATATAGCTTACCATGATTAGTTATCATCCTATATCATGTAGGTGACAGGTAATCACTCGACTTCTACCAACTAAGCATGGCTAAGCATATATTTGATCCTAGACCTACATAGGATTCAAGATATATATGTCTGGAGAAGCAAGATATATGCAGCAAGTGGTTCCAATCAACTCCTAGTACTTAATGCATCAACATAAAAAGGACTCAAGTTGATAGTTTTAAAACATAGGAGGTTTAGAATGCTCTAGGACTTGCCTTTCACAAAGGTTGACAGCTGATGATCTAGGCACTCGAGCAACCATTCACCATCAGACTCACCATCTCCTAGGGCCTCCTGTTGCTGCACTTCTTGATGCTCATCCTAGGGATCGACCTCGTACTCCAACATGGTGATATCTTCCATCGCACCTATTGCATGCACATGCAAAAAGTGAGAATCATGAATGCATAAGAAGGGTCATGGATGACATGACATGATAATGTGCATGGTTAAATGATGATTATCATATTAGGTCATTAGGATGATAACAATGTTAAATTCTTATTTACTGAGTAGGTACATATCTCTTCTTTAGAAATTTTAAGAATCCACACTAAGTCAATTTCTGCACCACAACACAACAGCTATAAGTTTTAATCATAACTGGAGTTCTACTCATCCAAATCCTATGATGTTGGACTTTCTGGAAAGCTTATAAAATTGCCTAAAATTTCATTTAATCACCAAAAGTTGATTCAACCACTATCCTAGTCAAAACAGGTAAACTTCCTAGATCTATCCAGAAATTCTAGAGAGCAAGCATTTTGGGAGACTGACTTCTAACAGCTATAACTCTCAAACCATTTAGGCTATTGCCATGAAATTTTTAAACAAGCTAGATAAAGAAATTCCCAACAACATTTTTACTAACCACTTTTACACCAAACTCCATTTTGCCTATGCAAAACATGTAGCAACAGAATCTATCCAAAACAACTTCTATAATTTAATTTTAGAGCAATAATTTTTTCACTACATACAAGCAATCAAAATTGCGCACAACCAATGGTACCAACCATTCATAGACATCATACACACTCTAGAAAACATGATGGTCAATCCCAAATAAATTATTTAAATGCCTTTATTAATTTATTTGGACACTAAGGAGAAATAAGGAAAATATATCAAAATTGCACAATAAATTCTAAGAAAATTACAGTGGGCTACATATGACCCCAAAAGTCTATTGTACAAATTTCATACCATTTGCATAAATACATCCATCTCAACAAAAATGACAAATTGCATAGGATTATTTTAGTAAAAATAGTTTAGCCTAGTGAAAAGTGTCAAAAAATAAATTTTATATTTTTTTACCTTACCTAAAACCCATTAACACTGTACAAAAATTTGCATGGAAATATGTTACTTATTTTTATCCTTATGAATTTCCTTAGAAAACACCATTTATTAAAAGATAAATAGAAAGACCCTTCTCCAATCAAGTTTACTGCAAGCTCAACATTTTTCCTAACTAGAGCAAGTCAACACAAGATCAGAAAAATTGGAATCAAAATTTTATCACTTTCCTAGTTCAAGTTATGCATTTTACAATATTGAAAACAATTTAAAAGCACTTATCTAGCTCCATTTAATTCTCCTAGAAAAACATCACAAATAGTAGGTTTCATATTTTTATCAAATAGTACACTTCAAGATGAATCCAACAAAATTTGGTTGACTCAATTTGGATAGTCCTCGCTCTAGATATGAATTTTTGAAACATGCTTTCAAATTTGTGAAAACAAATAAGAAATCAAGTAATACACAGACTAATAGATGGGGCCCGCTGGTCAGTAGGACCCATGCGGCAATGATACCAGGGCAGGGGAGGTGCTCCAACTAGCCTTATCTTGCTGGCAGCGAGATCACCGATGATGATGGTGACACCAGCATGTTCCCCACATCAAGCTGCGTCGGTTGGTGGTGAAGACGTGACCTAGAGTTCACTGGAGACAGCTCACCGTCAACAATGGCGGATGGCGGCGGTAGCATGGTGGTACATCGGTGTTCTCCAGCCATAATGAGCTTCGGTTAGGTGCACTACTACTTCACGGAAACCAAATGAAGCTATTTAGGGCACTTGGGGTTCCGGTGAGGCGATGGTAAGCTCTGCTCACGTGCATGGCCGCGTGGCGGCGCACGTAGCACGGTGGTGCTCCCACCGTTCTAGCTAGACATCAGTGAAAGGTAGGTCACCATCATGCCATATGCAAGTTCTAGGGTCACTCAACCTAAGATGCATGGGAGAGGAGGTAGATGATGGATCATCTCGGTAATAGCAACCTCGAGTACCACGGTGGCCGCGCGTAGAGCGGCGATGTGTTCCGGCGCAACTAGGCGGTAGCATCTAAATGGATGATGGATTTAGATGCTAGGACCTACAGCAAAGACCAGATGAGGGAGAGAGAGAGCAAAGGTGCCTGGATTGTGGGTGGCCATGGCGAGCTCATGCTTAGCGACACACCGCGGCCATGGTGGAGGTGATGACTCAAAATGTGTCCTCACCTGGGCTCAAGCGGTTATAATGGTGGTTCGATGTGGTAGAGTTGACCAAGGCAGAGCTACTAGCACAAGTGATTGGATAATGGTGTTGCGATGGTAGTGAGCGAGCACGGCGAAACTCACAGCGGTGATGGTGACGGTGGCGCTCCTCCTTGGTGGGCGAGAGAGAAAGCGAGCGAGAGCGAGAGAGTGAGGAATGGATTGAGCAATGATGTCGCCTCACTCTTCACTACGCTGTGGCTTGATAGGCTGTGCCAATGTTGGCATATGGCCACCATGCAGCACGCATGGCCTGTGGTCGGTCAGGCACTAACGACGTGGCGTTCGTGGCCATCTGCCCTGACGAAACGACTAACAGCACAAGTTCATCCACCCCTATCTCCTAATCCATGGCGAGTTAGCAAACACTCCATTACTAAAAGTTGTAGAGCTACATGTAAACTCAAACTTTGCTTTAGGGAGCAACATCTAATTTGCCATAGTTTTCAAAATACAAAGCTCCAAAGTATGGTACATTGAAGCCAAAAATCGGTTCATGACTTGGAGAAATTTATGTGTTTGAAAACATCATTTCATTGCTACTTGTGAGCTATTTTTTAGCATGCTATGCACCAAATTAGGTCTTGACCCAAAAATAAAAGTTGTTACCCTAGTCAAGTACTACAACTTTGCTTAAGGGTAAACTACCATGCAAACACTTTATGCTATAATTCAACTTAGGTCAAACATGCATCTTGAAAATGGTAGGTTACACTATAATCATGGCTTAGAGGCCAAATTGGTCCAAGTCATGAATACCAAAGTTATTCCTTATGACATTCTAAACATGTTTAAGGTACTCCAAAGGTCCCACAAGAATTTCACACATTGATCACATGTAAACCCTAGCCTAGGTATAAATTTAAGAGACATCACAAGTGATATAAGCAAGATATTGAAGATAGAATTTGACATGCTCATGCTCAATGATTCTTGTGCTCATGCAATGCCAATGCCAAATGCATGCTTAACACTAGGGTGTTACAGCCCCTCCCCCTTATAGAAATCTTGTCCTAAGATTGAAAAGACCTACCAATCCTTGTAGAAAGTGGGGTAAGCGTAACGCAGAAAATGGTCCCTTTCCCATGTTACATCTTGCTCACTATGGTTGTTCCACACCACTTTATAGAACTTAACCACCTTACTTCTAGTCACTCTCTCTATTTCTTCTATCACCTAGATAGGTTTTTCTTCGTACATCAAATTGGACTGGATCTTGACACTAGTGGGTTCAATGGCTTCTTTAGGTACACAAAGACATTTCTTCAATTGAGATACATGGAAAACATTGAAGATGGCACTCATCTCTAGCGGTAATTGGAGTCTATAAGTGTTAGTGTTTTGGAACCAGGGGTCCCTCAACCAACGAGTGAATTTGTGCTGCGTGCCCCTAATCCTGGATGGTGATACAAAGAGACACAAGGTTTATACTGGTTTAGGCAATCGAGGCCCTATGTCCAGTCTGAGAGATCGATCTTCTGTTCCTTGCACCAGAGTGCTCGTAGTAGGGGGTTACAAGCTAGGTGAGAGAGGGAGCTAGCCCCAGGTCTCGACGAGGGTGGTGCGGGCTGCTTGAGGCGTTGTTCTCAAGCAGCGTAGAAGTGTGTAGTTCTATCGGTGTGTTCGTCTTTTTTCCTATCTCCCCTAGAAATGGCCCCGGTCCCTCCCTTTTATACTCTAAGGGAGAACCAGGGACGTCCATACATAGCGCTCTATAAATGGTGGTGGCGTGTCCGAGCCCTATAGCCGACCACTGTTGTGGTATGGTCAATGGAGTGGCCCCGTCCTTGTCGTGCAGAAGTGACGCGCGGGTCATACTTGATCTTGTGCGTCATGGGGCTCCAGTACAGCTTGATGCAGGACATGGCGGGCGACATGTTGGTCATCGTGCGATGACGTCGTAGGGAGCTATGGCTCTGCAGATGCCGAGGCTGAGCCATCGTGGGGGGCTCAGCGGACATGGATCCTCAGGCTGCCGAGCCCCTGAAGCAAACTGCTGAGGCCTTGGAGGGAATTATTGGTCCTGGGTACTGATTCCAAGGCCACAGTATCCCAGACGTGGCTGCCCACGCTGCGTTGTTCTTGGAGCAGGAGTTGGCAGCACAGTGAGGCATGGGCGTCAACCATGTGCATAGTGGTTAGCACAGTGGCGGGTAACCCCTGCCCAGTCCTGCCTCCTGTCCCGTCGGCCATTCCGCTGTACTGTGCCGAGCATGCGGCCGATGTCAGGGGCAGCAGTTGGCTGAGTTAATGCGACATGACATTTTGTCAGAGGGACGGGTGAAGGAAGAGGCAGTGGAGTGCTGCCGAGCCCGCCTTGTGCGAGACGAAGGGTCGGTGGCCCGGCCGAGGCCTGCGATGAGAGGGGGTCGGCCGAGGCCTTTGGTGGGGGATCGCCCGAGGTCAGCGGTGAGGGGGCCTCGGGCGAGTCAGAGAATTGGCCGAGGCCAGCGGTGTTTAGCTAGTTTCGACTTTTACGAAGTCTAAGCAGTCATTTTTTGGTTCTTGCTTAGGGTACCCCTCCTCACGGTATCCGACAGTAGCCCCCGAGCCTTGGGGGGAGTGGAGGCACTCCCCCTGAGGTTCTGACGAGAATTGGCTCTTGATAGTTCCTGTTGGGATGGTGTTTTGTACTCGAGGTTTCGGTGGGTGCGCGCGAGCGCACCCGCCGGGTGTAGCCCCCGAGGCCCTAGAGGAGTGATTTCACTTCTTCAGGGGCTTTTTTCTCTCTCGAGTGAGGGGTTTTCATTGTGTTTGCCGGGCCCGTGGTTGCGAGTTCAGATCGCAGGGCCTCGACGATGCTGCGGAAAGAGCCCCTTAGCCTCCGCCTGGAGCGAGAGGGCCATCAGGGGTTCCCCCGGCTTTTTGTACGACCCTCGTGCTTCCTTTTCGCTCGGAAGGAGGGGTGGAAGATGCCATGCTACCCTCGGTGGGCGCGAGCGATGGCATTTCCGGTGAGCTGTTATCGGGTAAGTCCGAGTGGAGGCCCGTACCCCGTTTGCCGGGGGTCGGCTAGCGGTCCGGAGACATGCTCCAAGAGTACCAGCGGGTTTCTCTAGTGGGTGCCAAGGCCGTTCGCTGGGCCTCAGTGGCTCGGTGCCTCCCTATGGTGGGATCCCATTCGGAGACCTCCCTGCCGGTCTCGGACACGACACAGGGCGCACTCGTACAGGCTCGCCCGTAGTCGTCCCTGACTCTTTTGCCCTGGGGCAGCTGTCGAAACCCCTGGGGGCCTAGCCTTTGAACCCCTGGACCGTAACGGGCTCAGGTCGCTTGTCTTTATCTTGGGTGCAGGAAGAGCCCCCGAGCCTCCGCACGGAGCGAGAGGGCGGTTAGGGGTCCTCCCGACTTTTTTGTCCGTCCCCCGCATGTCCTTTTCACTCGGACGGGGGGCTGTTTGCTGAGCCCACTCGTGTGCGAGCCTGAGCCGCTGGGTCTCGGCAAAGTTGCAGGAGGAGCCCCCGAGTCTCTCGCACGGAGCGAGAGAGCGATCAGAGGTCCCCCTGGCTTTTGGTTCGCCCCTCGCGCGTGAGGGTTTGTCTGCCGAGCCCCCCTCGGGTGCGAGCCTAGGTCGCGGGGTCTCGGCGTCTTTTGCAGAAGGAGCTCCCTAGCCTCTGCACGGAGCAAGAGGGCCGTCAGGAGATCTTCTGGCTTTTTGAACGACCCTCGCGCTTCCTTTTCGCTCGGAAGGAGGGTTTGTTTTGCCGAGCCCCCTCATGTGCGAGCCCAAGTCGCTGGGCCTTGGCAATGGTTTGCAGGAAGAGTCCCTTAGCCTCTGCATGGAGCAAGAGGGCCATCGGGGATTCTCCTGACTTTTTATTCGACCCTCACGCTTCCTTTTCGCTCAGAAGGAGGGGTGGAAGATGCTGCACTACCCTCGGTGGGCGCGAGCGATGGCATTTCCGGTGAGCTGTTATCGGGTAAGTCCGAGTGGAGGCCCGTACCCCATTCGCTGGGGGTCGGCTAGCGGTCCGGAGACGCGCTCCAAGAGTACCAGAGGGTTTCTCTAGTGGGTGCCGAGGCCGTTCGCTGGGCCTCGATGGCTTGGTGCCTCCCTACGGTGGGATCCCATTCGGAGACCTCCCTACCGGTCTCGGACACGACATAGGGCGTCCCAAGCATTTCGCTTGCTTGGGCCTCGGCCTCGTATAGGCTCGCCCGTAGTCGCCCCTGACTCTGTTGCCCTGGGGCGGCTGTCGAAACCCCTAAGGGCCTAGCCTTCGAACCCCTGGACCATAGCGGGCTCGGTGCCCAGTTCCTTTGCCTGAAAGGAATCGGGGGGGGGTTATTTCTCTCCCTACGGCTAATAACGGCAGGCGCATCTTTTAAGGCGGCTTTTTTGGGGAGGCAAAACGGCGCCTGCTGCTGCTGTGGTTGGACGCGATGTGGCGTCAGCCGACGGGATGTATCTGCACGCGTGATTAATGAGGAGGGAGTGGGCGCGTGGGCGGTAAGACCGGATCTAGATAACCACGCCGGATTTTTTGGGGGAAACTTCCCCAATTTCGTCGCCCGGTGGTTTCATCTCGTCCCTGCATAAATACGCAAAGAGCCTCGCCCTCCCCCTTCTTACCTTTTCTGCATTCGCTTTCGCTGCCTCTGTGCCGTTGCTGAGAGCATAGAGCGCCGGGGAGGAGAAGGGCGAGAGCGAGAGACTGAAAGAAAGAGAGAGAGAGATTACCGCCGTAGCAGCGACCTCCACCACGCAATGGCTGGTGGTCCCATCATCCTCCCGGCGGATCCTTGGGAGCGGTCTGACGTCACCGAGGAGAAGCTGCAGTCGCTCGTGGAGGCCAGTCTTTTTCGCCCAATCACCGACCCTGACGAGCCAGAGTGGATTGCTCCGGGGAACGAGTCGGAGCCGAGGCCGCATGACGGCTACGTGGTGAGCTTCGTCGTCTTCCACGAGTGAGGCCTCGGGTCACCGGTGGATAAGTTCATGCGGGCGCTCCCGCACTACTATGGTGTGGAGCTTCACAATTTCAGCCCCAACTCCATCGCGCAGGCGGCCATCTTCATTGCCGTCTGTGAGGGGTACTTGGGGATCGCTCCCCACTGGGAGTTGTGGCTCCACTTGTTCCGAGCGATGTTCACCACCAAGCCGGGGGGAACGAGGGGGGCTTGGAAGGTGCAGAGGGCCGGCGGCTGCACCCTTCACGTGCGCCAAGATTGGCAGTCCCTCTACATCCCAGCCCAGATGTCATCGTCCAACCGTTGTTGGTACGACGGCTGGTTCTACCTCCGCAATGATGACGGAGGACTTCCTCCTTATACCGGGCGGGTTGTAGAGAGTCAACCAGAGAAATGGGGATACGGCGTTATCAAGGTTGATCAACCTAGGCTGGAGCCACTCTTGCGGGCCTTGGGGAAGCTGCGTCACCATGGCCTTTCGGTGGCCATGGTCGTGGCGGCCTTTCACCGTCGGAGGGTGTTGCCGCTGATGGCCCGGCGGCGGCGGCTGTTCGAGATGACCCCGAGCGACCCGATTGCCGGTATCAAGATGTCCGCCTTCGCCCTTACCAACGATGAGACCCTACATCGGGTGAGAGAGGCGGTAGACGGGAAGCCGAAGATCGATGATTTGATGCCGTTCCCGATGCGCCCGTCGCGGGGGCACATTTCACTGGTGAGTTAGATGTTGCCGACGCTTTCGCGGCCTTCTTGTTTTCTGCCTTTTTTGTCTGTTGTCTTACTTCGTCATTCCCGCAGGGGATAAGAGACGTGCGAGACTCCCCGCCGCCCGTTCCCAAGGACGCCCGGTGGCGAGCCATGAACAGGGCACGCGCCGAGGAGGAGAAGAAGAAGAAAGATGCCAAGGAGGCGAAGCGCATGAAGAAGCTCCTCGCGTGCGAAAAGCTAGACGCCCGTCGCCGGCGTCAGAAGCTCGATGGTCTCCCGTTGGAGCCATCTCCCTCGTCGTCGGTGTTGGATTCTTCGGGTGACGGCGGCGGGCACGAGGTGGGGACGGCCTGCCTAGAACACCTCCCCGACGTTAGGGAGATGGTGCCCGGGGCGCCGGCAAGGAGCCTGACGCTCCTAGGAGGAAGAGGTGTCCCGGGGCCGGTGGCGGCCTGTCCCGGGGCTGAGGCCGACACGCCCGAGGCGCGGGTGTCGGAGGAGCGTGCCGTCAGCCCGATGGGTTCAACGGTGGAGGTGGAGCGAGCGATGGTGGGGGCGACCCCATTGTCTCCGCGAAGGGTCGAGGAGGTGCCGGGGTCCAGCGGAGGCTAGCTGGCACCGGTGGACACCGAGGCCGTGCTGCTGCCACCACTGCCGCCGTTGCAGAGGAGGCTAGCGGTGTCGAAGCGGCTGCATCCCCGTTTGCGGTAAGCGTCTTTTCTGGTGGAGTCCGTAGTACTTCTTGTTTGCCCCTTAGTCGCATGCTGACCTTGGGAGTGTCTTTGCTTCTAGCTAGAAGCATCTGGTGGAAGATCCTGCCTTGGCGCCCTGTAAGGCGCTCAAGGTGAACGTTAGCTCCTCCGCCCATCAGGCAGTGGAGGCGCAGGCTGGCGTGCAGCGTGGCGCGGCATCGGGCGGGGCCGTTTCGGAGGAGGCGGCTGCCTAGGAAAAGGGTGCCGAGGCAGCTGCGGAGCGAGTGGAGGAGGAGGAGCCCATGCCTCGCGATGTCGTGAGTCTTGGGGCGAAGGAGGCTGGGGCGTCCACCATTGCTGAGGCCATTGAGGGTGAGGCCGGAGCCCCCAAGACCTCCGAAGTCAGGGCGGTGGACGCCGGGGCCACCGAGGTAGAGATGGCGGAGGCCAGAGCCCCTGGATCCATCAAGGCCGAGGCGATGGAGGTGGAGACGGAGCAAGTTTTGGCACCGCCCCTAGTTCAGACAATCTCGTTTGATGATTCCTCCCAAGGGAAGGAGGCGGCGGACGTCGAGGCGGCTAGTACCGTGGAGCAGCCAGTCCCAGATCCCGCCGAGGGGAGTTCGGCCCTTGCCCGGCTACGGCCTGAGCCCTATGGGTGGAACTTCCCGCGTGTTTTCTGGCAGAACCGGGCTGATCCCGAGGGGGAGCCTGTGTTTGCCCTTGAAGATATCGCAGAGGGGGGGCGGTGGGATACCCTCGAGCAGTACCGCCAACTGGCAGTGCGGTCGCTGTAGACAGCGATGACTATTATGGGAGGGGACTTGCCCGGTGTCACCTAGGTAAGTACTTTCCTCTCCCGTGCCGCGTTGTTTTCTCTCCGAGCCCCCTCGCAATGTTTGATGTGCGTTTTTTGTTTTGCCTCTTTAGGAGCTCGAGACCCGATCCCTTGGGAAATCGGTATTCCTACGAAGGGAGAGGGATATCTGGGACCAGCTCCGGCGGCAGATGGGCCTGCTCACCGATGCTCAGGGGCTTTTGTCGGCGTGGAGTGCGGAAGTGGTGGACCTCCGCCTTCGTTGTGCTGACATTCAGGCCGAGTTGGCCATGGCTAAAGAGCAGTCTGCCCCTCTGGTAGCGAAGATCAAGGAACTGGAGGAGGAGCGAGACGCCTCCAGGTCTTGGGCCCAAGAAGTGACGGCCTCTGCCAAGGCCATAGCCGGGCAGCTAGGTGCGGAGCAGAGTGAGCATCAGCTGACGAAAGTCGCCTTGGCCGAGGCTACCAAGGCGGCTGAGGCCTCTCGAGTCGAGGCCTTAGACTGGAAGAGCAAGGCCGAGGGTAAGTTCCGCCGAACCGTGCTCCTTGTTCTTTTTGTTCTGGTTCACGTTTGACTCCTGGCCCCTCGTTGCGACGTAGATCTGGAGAAAGAGGCCTCCCAGGCGGCTGAGGCCTCCGTCGCAGCGCAAGCGGCGCTGGATGTTGAGGTCCGGGAGCATGAGGCGCTGCACAGTGCAGTCCGTACCGCCTGCGAGGCCCTGGACATCGAGGGAGTCCAATCGGCCAGCTCCCTTGGGAGCCGCCTAATTGCATTGAGCGGCCGCGTCCACGAGAGGCTCCGGGGGGCATTGCACACAGGCGTCAAGCGCGCCCTGGCCATCGTCTCCTCGCACTACGCTATCAACCTCGAGGCTGTCAGTGACGGCTATGTGTTGCCAGAAGATGACGAGGAAGCTGATGCAGAGGTCGTGAAGCTATTGGAGGCGGCCGAGGCACCTGGCACAGCGCTGGCTGGTCTATTTGAAGAAGAGGTGGTCCCTCCCGCGCCGGCTGCCGATCCTTGAGCTTTGACCTGGGCCAAAAGGGGCCATGTAACCAGATTGAGTTAGTTGCCGTATCGTGACATTTTTGTGGCCATCGAAGGCCTTTAAAGTATTTGCGTACGTGGGTCTTTTAACCGTTTTCTGTTCTACTTCCGAGCCTGTGCCCTCTGTCTCGATCTTGGGAACCCGCAAAGAAATCCCTCGGAACCTAAGCCGTCCTTCGGCGAAGGGTGGTGAGGGAGCTGCCATAGCCCAGAGGCGTAGGCCGTTCTCACAACTTGACTGGCCCTTTGGCCTCGAGACAAGCTTTTGGTCTTTGGGTTTCTTGTGAAGGTCCCGTCGGAGCGCGAGAGAGTTTGGCGTAGAAATTTTTTGAAAGACCATTAACAAACGGTGTTCGGGACTTAGGGGGTTCCCCCTTTTTAGCCCCCGAGGGAGGCTCGGCTTTGCAGAGGCAGAGCCGAGTCTCCCTTATAGCACTATTGTGATGTCGAGCCCCTATTGATAGACAAGCTCTCTGTACAGAACTTCCTCGGAGCCTATGTTGTCCTTTGGGTGAAAAGGTGGTGAGGGAGCTGCCGTAGCCCGGAGGCGTAGGCCGTTCTCACGGCTCGGCCGGCCTTTTCGCCTTTGAGACGATCGTACTGTCCTTAGGTTCTATACAATCGACTTGTCTATAAGGGGGTTCCTCGAAAGATTATAACAACTAAGAACGCTTCTTTATTGTATTTCGAGAAACAATGTAAACGACGTTTGGAAATTTAAGGGTAGAAACGACGTAGCTGTTCTATGTTCCAAGCGTTGGTGAAGATTTCGCCCTTCTCGTTGGCTAACTTGTAGGTCCCGGGCTTCAGCACTTGAGCGACGATGTACGGCCCTTCCCAGGGCGGGGTCAACTTGTGGCGGCCCTTGTTGCTCTGCCTCAGTCTCAGCACCAGGTCGCCCACCTTCAGGTCTCGGCTTTGGACGCGCCGGGCTTGGTAGCATCGTAGGGCTTGCTGGTACCTGGCTGAGTGTAGCAGCGCGACGTCTTGGGCTTCCTCCAGTTGGTCGAGGGCGTCTTTACGGGCGGTGCGGTTGCTTTGCTCGTTGTACGCCTGTAGCCTCGGGGAACTGTATTCTAAGTCAGTGGGGAGGATGGCCTCGGCTCCATAGACCAGGAAGAATGGTGTGAATCCCGTGGCTCGGCTCGGGGTGTTTCGTAGGCTCTAGATGACTGACGGGAGTTCGTCAAGCCATTTCTTGCCAAACTTCTTCAACCGGTTGAATATTCTTGGCTTAAGGCCTTGTAGGATCATGCCGTTGGCACGCTCTACTTGGCCGTTCGTCCTTGGGTGTCCTACGGCCAACTAGGCCACCCGGATGTGATGGTCATCGCAGAACGTTAGGAACTTGTGACCGGTGAATTGTGTCCCATTGTCAGTGATGATGGTGTTAGGAACCCCGAACCTATGGATGATGTCCGTAAAGAACAGCACTGCTTGCTCGGATTTGATCTGAGTGATCGGACGAGCCTCGATCCATTTGGAGAATTTGTCGATGGCTACCAGCAGATGGGTATAGCCCCCAGGTGCCTTCTGTAGAGGCCCAACCATGTCCAGCCCCCACACAGCGAATGGCCATGTGATGGGGATGGTTTGGAGGGCTTGGGCCGGGAGGTGCGTCTGTCGAGCGTAGTACTGGCATCCCTCGCAGGAGCGTACAAGCTTCATGGCATCGGCCACCGCCGTTGGCCAATAGAAACCTTGGTGGAAGGCGTTACCCACGAGCACCCGAGGCGCCGCGTGGTGCCCGCAGACTCCCGCGTGCAAGTCCCAAAGTAGGGAGTGGCCAGCCTCGGTGGTGATGCATCGTTGGAGAATACCCGATGGGCTACGCCTATACAACTCGCCGTTGCAGAGGACATAAGTCTTAGCTCATCGTGCAAGCCACTGGGCCTCGGTTCTGTCCGCAGGAAGCCCTCCTCAAATGAGGTGATCAAGGAAAGGGACTCGCCAGTCCGTTCCTTGGTCGGCCTTGGGAGGCTCTGCGTCAATCGCCATGGCCTTGGGCTTGGCTGGCGGGGTCTCGGTGGCAGAGGGGGCCTTGGGCCCTGCGTTGGGCTCGGCTGATATGCCCTCTTCCGTCACTGAGGCGTAGTTGACGGATGGCTTGTGGAGGTCTCTGGCGAAGACGTTCGGGGGGGCCGGGGCCTGTGCCAACACCATCTTTGCCAGTTCGTCCGCGGCCTCATTGAACTTTCGCGCAACATGGTTGAGTTCGAGATCGTCGAACTTGTTCTCCAGGCGACATACTATCACGTAGTACGCCTTCATTTTGGGGTCATGGCAGCTTGACTCTTTCATCACCTGATCAACGACGAGCTGGGAATCACCCCGTACGTCGAGACGTCGTACTCCAAGTTCGATGGCGATTTGTAGGCCGTTGACGAGGGCCTCGTATTCGGCGACATTGTTGGAGGCGGCGAAGTGAAGCTGAATCATGTAGCGCATGTGTACTCCGAGGGGCGAGACCAGGAGCAGGCCCGCGCCAGCCCCAGTCTTCATCAGAGACCCGTCGAAGTACATGGTCCAGCATTCTGATTGGATCTGAACGGGTGGTAGCTGTGTGTCGTTCCATTCGGCTACAAAGTCAGACAGGACCTGTGATTTGATTGCTTTCCGAGGCGCGAAAGATAAGGTTTCCCCCATGAGTTCGACAGCCCACTTGGCTATTCTACCCGAGGCCTCCCGGTTTTGGATTATCTCTCCCAGAGGAAAAGACGACACCACAGTCACCGGGTGGGACTCGAAGTAGTGACGTAGCTTGCGTCGAGCCAAGACTACGGTGTAAACCAGCTTCTGGATGTGGGGGTAACGCGTCTTAGTCTTGGAGAGCACTTCGCTGATGAAGTAAACAGGTCGTTGGATGGGTAGAGCATGTCCCTTCCCCTGCCTCTCGACTACTACGGCCGCGCTGACCACTTGGGTCGTCGCGGTGACGTAGAGTAAGAGGTGCTCGCCCTCGGTGGGCGGAACTAGGATGGGGGGGTTGGTGAGCAGTGCTTTGAGCCTAGCGAGGGCTTCCTCGGCCTCGGTGGTCCAAGAAAAGCGCTCGGACTTTCTCAAGAGGCGGTACAGGGGCAGGCCTTTTTCGCCGAGGTGCGAGATGAAGCGGCTTAGGGCCGCAAGGCATCCCATGACCCTCTGCACCCCTTTGAGGTCTCGGATCGGGCCCATGTTGGTCACGGCCGAGACCTTCTCCGGGTTGGCCTCGATTCCACGTTCTAAGACTATGAATCCCAAGAGTATGCCTCGGGGAACCCCGAAGACACACTTCTCGGGGTTGAGCTTGATGCCCTTCTCTCTGAGACATGTGAAGGCAACCTCCAAGTCGCCGACGAGATCACCGGCCTTCCTGGACTTGACTACAATGTCATCCACGTAGGCCTCGACGGTTCGCCCGATGTGTTCGCCAAAGACTTGGATCATGCACCTTTGGTAAATAGCCCCTATGTTTCTGAGGCTGAACGGCATGGTTATGTAGCAGTACATGCCGAATGGAGTGATGAAAGAAGTCACGAGCTGGTCGGACTCTTTCATCTTGATTTGGTGGTAACCGGAATATGCATCAAGGAAGGAGAGGGTTTCGCATCTTGCAGTGGAGTCGACGATTTGGTCAATTCGTGGTAGTGGGAATGGGACTTTCGGGCACGCTTTATTTAGACCAGTGTAGTCCATGCACATCCTCCACTTGCCACTTTTCTTCCTGACTAATACAGGGTTAGCCAACCACTCTGGATGGAATACTTCCTTGATGAACCCGGCTGCCATGAGATTCTGCACTTCTTCGCCGATGGCCCTGCGCTTCTCCTTGTCAAATCGGCGCAGGTGCTGCTTTGCCAGCCTAGAGCCTGCCCGGATATCTAAGGCGTGCTCAGCGACCTCCCTTGGTATGCCCGGCATGTCCGAGGGACTCCACGCGAACATATCGACGTTCGCATGGAGAAAGTTGACGAGCACGGCCTCCTATTTGCTGTCGAGGGTGGCGCTGATCTTCAGTCCTCGGCCGTCGGGGACGGTGGGATCGACGGGGACGAGCTTGATGGCCTCCGTGGGCTCGAAGGTCCCGGCGCGCCGCTTGGCGTCGGGAACCTCGCTACTAAGCTGGTCGAGATCGGCGATGAGGGTCTCGGCCTCCATGATGGCCTCGGCATACTCGATGCACTCGACGTCGCAGTCGTATGCATGTTCGTACGTGGACTCGACGGTGATGATGCCGTTGGGGCCTGGCATCTTGAGCTTGAGGTAGGTGTAGTTGGGGACCGCCATGAACTTGGCGTAGCACGGGCACCCCAAGATGGCGTGGTAAGCCCCCTTGAATCCAACCACCTCGAAGGTGAGGACCTCCTTGCGGTAGTTGGAGGGAGTGCCAAAGCAGACGGGTAAGTCGATGCGCCCGAGGGGTCGTGTGCGCTTTCCTGGCATGATGCCGTGGAAGGGTACGGAACCGCCTCGGAGCCGTGACGGGTCGAGCTCCAGGAGCTCTAGAGTGTTGACGTAGAGGATGTTGAGGCCGCTGCCTCCGTCCATGAGCACTTTGGTGAGCCGGGTGTTGCCGACGATTGGGTCGACGACAAGCGGGTACTGCCCGGGGTTTGGAACATAATTGGGGTGGTCATCCCGATCAAAGGTGATTGCCTCCCGAGACCAATCGAGGTACCGGGGGGTGGCCACCTTGACCGAGAAGACCTCTCGGCGTTCCCTCTTTCGCTGGCACGCCGTGAGGCATGCCGAGGGTCCGCCAAAGATCATGAAGGCGTTGCGTACCTCGGGGAACCCATCATCTTTATCGCCGTCCCTTTCACCGGCGCCCCTTTTCCTGGCCTCATCGTCGTCGGGGAGCCCAAGCCTGGCGTAGTAACGCCGGAGCATGGTGCACTCCTCGAGGGCATGCTTCAACGGACCTTGATGGTAAGGACAGGGCTTCTTCAGCATGTCATCAAATAGCCCGGGGCCCCGGGGGCCTCGGGGATTCCTGCGATCTGCTGTGGCGACATGGACGGCCTCGAGGACCTCCTGCTTCCCTGGGCGACCCTTCTTCTTTCTCTTGGGGACGCGGGTGGGTGAGGCCTCGGGGGCCTCGTCCTTCTGCTTCCCCTTGGCGTCGTTGTTGGGGAAGATGGCCCCAACCGCCTCTTCGCCCGAGGCGAAGTTGGTGGCGATGTCGAGGAGTGCGGCCGCTATGGTTGGTACGTTCTGGCCCAATTCTCGGACCAGGTCTTGGCAGGAGGTGCCAGAGAGGAATGCTTGGACGATTTCCGAGTCACCGACGTGGGGCAACTCGGTGCATTTCTTGGAGAAGTGCCGGATGAAATCTCGAAGAGATTCGTCTCGCTTCTAGTGGCAACCTTTGAGGTCCCAGGAGTTCCCGGGGCGCACATAGGTGCCTTGGAAATTCCTGACGAAGACCCTCACCAAGTCGCGCCAGTCGTGGATCTGTGCGGGAGGAAGGTGTTTGAGCCAGGCTCGCGCTGAGTCTGACAAGAACAAAGGGAGGTTGCAGATGATGAGCAGGTCATCTTCCGCACCGCCTAGCTGACAAGCCAGGCGATAATCGGCTAGCCATAGCTCGGGGTTCGTCTTGCCGCTATACTTTGTGAGGTTGGCAGGTTGCCGGAACCGGGCTGGGAAGTGAGCGTTGCGAATGGCTCTACTAAAGACTCGAGGGCCAGGTGGCTCAGGAGAAGGACTGCGGTCCTCTTCACTGTCGTAGCGACCGCCTCGGTGTGGGTGGTAGCCCCGGGCGGCTCCGTCGCTGCGGCGCCGTCGCCTGCCAACTACTTCGTGGTCGCCTTGTGCCTCGTGCTGGTCTCTAGGTCGATTGCGCACCGAGGGGGCCCCGTTGGCTGTCGGCGCGCGAGCGGGCTTGGGACGGACCGAGGCATCCTGGCCCCGGCGAGGTCACGCCATGGGTTGCTCCAAAGTGCCTCCGTGTCGGCGGGAGGCAGAACTTTCAGCCTGCTGTACCACAGCGGTCTTGAGGAGGTCGCGGAGCTCTTCGTGGACCCGTCGCCCCTCGGTGGTGGAGGGCTCGGGCATTGCTCGGACCAGCATCGCAGCCACTACGACATTCTGGCTAGCGCGATTAAAGATTGGGGGTGGCTCTCCCCCTCGTTGTCGTTGATGCGGTGATGGACGTCGCGGGCCCTCCCTCGGGCTCCTCCGCCCTCACCGCGCCCTTGCTGCTCCTGCTCGAGAGTGTCCCGAAGCTGTTGCAGAAGGAGTTGGTCTTGTTCGACCTTGGCTTGAAGCTCGCAGAGCTGCTCCAGGTCTGGGCGTCGATGCCCCCCGCGGACAGGATTCTCGTTTTGTGCCGCTGGGGCTATGAGACACGGAGGTGTGGCATCGCCCGCCCTTGCCTAGGGCGGGGAATGGTTGCCTGTCCTCTCGTCTCCTTCGCCCGCCCTTGGCATCCCGAGCCCAACGTGGAAGCACTCACGAGATCGATCGTAAGTCCCCTCGTCGTCGGAGTCGGAATAGCCGAGGCAGTAGTCGCTTGCGGCCAAGAATTGGCGCAAAGCCCCAGGGTTGTGGAGTTTGGAGAAATCCACCCCGGGCCATGCCTCGTCCTCGTCCGAGGAGTCGGAGTGGGTGCTCAGGTCGAGAGCGAAGCGCTGGCGGTGTTTCGAGGGGTGCTCGTGAGCGGCAGTGTAGGCGTAGGCATAAGAGGCGGCGGCATTCCTCAACCCAAAGGGGTATGGGGACGGTGCCGTCTCCATATTCTGCCCCGCCGGGGTCGACTCTTCAGGGAGTGGTGGAGTGGAGCTAGATGACTGGGCATCACCGTGAGCCACCGGTGATTTTCCTTTGTCCATGCTCAGGCCAGACAGGTCCCCAGCCAGGGACCCCGTACCAACAGCTGGTCGTAGGATATCGGCAGGGAGTGGCGTGCCGCCCCGGGTTCGCGTAGCGTCGGGGTGGCCTTCCTCGCGTCGTGCCTGGCAAGCGCGGCGAGAGCGGCCGCCCAGGCGCCGCCTACGCCTGGGCTGCCGGGGCGTGACTTCATCGTCGGACGGTGGGGCTCGAGGGGTGAGGAGCACCATGTCGTACTCATGCCCTAGAGACATGAACTCTAGGCTCCCAAACCAAACTACGGTGCCGAGACGCAATGGTCGTATGGGGTCTGCCATCCGGGTCCTGCTAGGACGATGAAGCTAACACGCAGCGTCCCCTACCTGATGCACCAACTGTCGGTGTTTTGGAACCGGGGGTCCCTCAACCAACGAGTGAATTTGTGCTGCGTGCCCCTAATCCCGGATGGTGATGCAAAGAGACACAAGGTTTATACTGGTTTAGACAATCGAGGCCCTACGTCTAGTCTAAGAGATCGATCTTCTGTTCCTTGCACCGGAGTGCTCGTAGTAGGGGGTTACAAGCTAGGTGAGAGAGGGAGCTAGCCCCAAGTCTCGGCGAGGGTGGTGTGGGCTGCTTGAGGCGTTGTTCTCAAGCAGCGTAGAAGTGTGTAGTTCTATCGGTGTGTTCGTCTTTTTTCCTCTCTCCCCTAGAAATGGCCCCGGTCCCTCCCTTTTATACTCTAAGGGAGAACCAGGGACGTCCATACATAGCGCTCTATAAATGGGGGTGGCGTGTCTGAGCCCTGTAGCCGGCCACTGTTGTGGTATGGTCGATGGAGTGGCCCCGTCCTTGTCGTGCAGAAGTGACGCGCTGGTCATACTTGATCTTGTGTGTCGTGGGGCTCCAGTACAGCTTGATGTAGGACATGGCGGGCAACGTGCTGGTCATCATGCGATGATGTCGTAGGGAGCTGTGGCTCTGCAGATGCCGAGGCCGAGCCATCGTGGGGGGCTCGGCGGACATGGATCCTCAGGCTGTCGAGCCCCTAAAGCAAATTGCCGAGGCCTTGGAGGGAATTATTGGTCCTGGGTACTGATTCCGAGGCCACAGTATCCCAGACGTGGCTCCCCACGCTGCGTTGTTCTCGGAGCAGGAGTTGGCAGCACAGTGAGGCATGGGCGTCAACCATGTGCATAGTGGTTAGCATAGTGGCGGGTAACCCCTGCCTAGTCCTGCCTCCTGTCCCATTGGCCATTCCGCTGTACTGTGCCGAGCATGCGGCCGATGTCAGGGGCAGCAGTTGGCTGAGTTAATGCAACACGACATTTTGTCAGAGGGACGGGTGAAGGAAGAGGCAGCGGAGTGCTGCCGAGCCCGCCTCGCGTGAGACGGAGGGTCGGCGGCCCGGCCGAGGCCTGCAACGAGAGGGGGTCGGCCGAGGCCATTGGTGGGGGATCGCCCGAGGTCAGCGGTGTTTAGCTGGTTTCGACTTTTATGAAGTCTAAGCAGTCATTTTTTGGTTCTTGCTTAGGGTACCCTTCACGGTATCTGATAATAAGCTACTAGTCCACATTGCTCAATAATTTTATATGGGCCCACATGTCGGGGTGCCAGCTTTTGCTTCACACCAAATCGTTGTACCTTTTTCATCGGTGATACTTTCAAGTACACATAATCACCAACTTCAAATACAAGAGGACTCCTTCTCTTGTCCGCATAACTCTTCTATCTTGATTGAGTAGCTTCTATATGTTGTTGAATGATCTGAACTTGTGCTTCGGCTTCTTTGACAAAGTCAATACCATAATACCTTATTTCGCCTGGCTCATGGCTCAACCCAATTCAAAGGAGTTCTACACTTGCGGCCATATAAAGCCTCAAAAGGGGCCATATTGATGCTTTCCTGATAGCTATTATAATAGGAGAACTCAGCCAAAGGTAGCCATTTCTCCCATGAACCCTTTATTGATATTACATAGGCCTTTAACATGTCTTTAAGAATCTGATTTACTCTGTCTGTTTGCCCAACCGTTTGAGGGTGATAAGTAGAACTTCATATCAATTTGGTACCCAACTAATTATGCAAATGTTCCCAAAAATGATTTACAAACTGTGGACCTCTATTAGACACAATGGTTCTTGGTATCCCATGTAATCACACTATGTGGGTGATATACAGCTCTGCATATTGATGTGGGCAGTAAACTGTCTGAACTGGAATGAAATGTGCAGACTTTGTCAGACGATCCACAATCACCTAGATGGAATCGTTACCTTTCTAGGTGGTTTGGAAGACCAACAATGAAGTCCATACTAATTTCTTCCCATTTCCAACCTAGAATAGGCAGTGGTTGGAGTAGCCCTATGAGTTTCAAATGAACGGCTTTGACTCGGTAGCAAGTATCACATCTAGCCACATATGCAGCAATCCCTTCCTTCATCTTTGTCCACCAAAACTGGGTCTTCAAATCCCGGTACATCTTGCTACTACCATGGAGGATGGACAATTTAGAAGAGTGTGCTTCATCTAAGATTTGGTTTCTAAGTTCTCTATCTTTAGGTACAAGTCTATCCTTAAACCAGAGTACATCTCTCTCATCTAATCTAAAATGTTTAGTCTCTTCTTCTTCCATCTTTCTCTTGATATGAAATATACCCATGTTGGTCTTTGGAGTTCCATGACCTTAGCTTCAAGAGAGCAACTAATAGTGAGATTATGTAAAACTACAGGATGCAATAAGTTAAAGCCATCTTCCATCAATGGTTTGCTATGATACTTCTAGCTCAAAGCATCTGCAACTACATTTGCCTTGCTCGGATGATAACCTACTTCTAGGTTGTAATCCTTGATTAGCTTGAACCATCTTCTTTATCTCATGTTCATCTCAAGTTGCGTGAAGATGTACTTGAGGCTTTTGTGATTAGTGTAAATGTGGCACACATTGCCAAGCAAATAGTGCTTCCAAATCTTCATAGCATGAACAATCGTAGCTAGCTCTAAATCATGAGTTGGGTAATTAACCTCATGTTTCCTCAGTTGATGCGTGGCATAGGGAATGACTCAGCCCTCTTGCATGAGCACACACCCCAAACCAGTACCAGATGCGTCGCAAAACACATCAAATGGTTTTTCTATGTCGGGCTGTGCTAAAACCAGAGTGGTGGTCAATAAAGTCCATAAAGTGTGAAAAGCAGCTTCACACTCTAGAGTCCACACAAATTTCTCATCTTTCTAAAGCAATCTGGTCATGGGCTTGACTATCTTAGATAAGTCTAGAATAAAACAATGGTAATAACTACTAATCCAAGGAAACTTCGAACTTCAAGAACTGAAGTCGGGGCCTTCCAATCCATAACTTCTTGCACTTTGCCTGGATCTACTGAAATTCCATCTTCAGATAACACATGACCGAGGAAAGGTACTTTCTTTAAACAAAATTCCCATTTGCTAAACTTAACATACAACTTATGTTCTTGCAACCTTGTTAAGACAACTCTTAGGTGTTCTTCATGATTTTCCACATTCTCTGAATAGACTAAAATGTCATCAATAAACACCAACATGAATTTATCAAGTTTAGGCATGAACACCGAATTCATGAGATACATGAAATAGATAGGAGCATTGGTCAGCCCAAAAGACATGACAAGATACTCATATAGACCATACCTAGTAGAGAAAGCAGTCTTAGGTATGTCTTCTGGGCTGATCTTAATCTAGTGGTGTTTCGATCTCAAATCGATCTTGGAGAACACTTTAGCCTTTGATAGCTGATCAAACAAGATATCAATTTGAGGTAATGGATACTTGTTCTTGATTGTTACCGCATTAATGGGTTAGTAGTCCACACACATCCGCAAAGATTATCCTTCTTTTTCACGAATATGGTAGGACAACCCCACGGTGATGAGCTGGGTTGAATGAGACCTTTTTCAAGAAGCTCCTGCAATTGCAGTTTGAGCTCAGCTAATTCATTAGGTGGCATCCTATAAGGCCTTCGCAAGATAGGTGCCATGCCTAGTAATAATTCAATCTTGAACTCTACATCTCTGTCCGGTGGTAACTTAGGCAACTCATCTAGAAACACATCTAGAAATTCACACACCACCAGAATGCCAACAATAGTCACGGGTTGGATAGCATTAGCTACATTTTGGAGATCAAAATCTCTGGGAAGTGGTACTAAGAAAGCATTCTTACTATCAGGTTCCCTTAACATAACCACTCGAGTGGAAGTATCAATAAGAACTCCATAACCACTCATCCATTTCATTCCCAGGATTACATCTATCACCAACCTTGGGCAATAGTACAAGATCTATGGTGTACTCCCGGTTGCTTATTGAGATGCACACATATCTGACTATTTGGTTGGTGGATATTTGATTTCTAGCTACACTTATGCAATAACTACCCTTATCTACAGTAACTACCCTCTAATTATGCTTGGATACAAATGTTTGACTCACAAATGAATGCGATGCCCCAGAATCAAACAAAACAACTACGGGATGTTGGTTCACAAGAAACATACCCGCAGTAACAACTTCATTGGCAGGAATTTCTTCAATAGTGGTATAGTGCACACGTGCCTTAACCGCGTGCTATGCATAATAAAGATCGAGGTAGAACAACCAATAAAACGTAACTCGTCGCTCAAAGTAAGAAATATCATATTGTCACAAAGCAACGACGTACTAAAAGGATATGAGGCTGATCTAGTTCGATCTTGATTGGGTAGGTTGGTGTTGCTGAAAAAACTATTGACAATGAAAGCATCAGCAAGATCAGTAACTTAATGAATCTACCCAAAGGATGCCACCCTTAGGTAGAGTCGATAACTTGACCTTAATCTAATTCGAGCAGTGGAGGTCGAACTTAACTGATGCAGCCGTACTTGAACTAGATAAAGATCGATAACTTGCTGGGGTCCAATATTTATACCTAGTGCCTAAGCATGAATCCTACTCAAGTACGAGTCATTAAAGTCTTTGGTATAAAGAAAAGATTTCCTGACTTAGGATAACTTGAGACCCTATCTTTCCCTTTTGTAGAGTCCAACATATATTTTTCCGACGCCAACCGTTAGACTCATTAGCGTTATCTGCTGACATACATCATTCAAATAGAGCTGATTCCAGTGCTACATCTAAACCAGCTGATATCATTCTTATGCAATCGCTCCTTGATTGACACAATCTTGGAGGCTTCAAGTTCCGGCTTTCTCTTCCCAAATTTTGCTGTAAACACCTGCCCCCAATTTTGGGATAAAAAATGATTTTATTCCAAACTTCCTATTTACCTGTTTACCACATCATAAACCATTTTATTTCGAGATATATGCATGACTCCTAATTTCTCATTCCAAGTCTTATATAATATCCCCATAGTATCTTTTCCAACTTACGTGGCCGATTTGCTTTACCCTTCTTTCTCAAGCAAATCTTTACAGCCGATGCCGCCATCGCCAAAGCCTCAACCCTAGCAAATCCTCTGCCCTATCAAGCTTTTACTCAAGCGATCTTCCTCAAGATTCAAATCTATTTAGGCTGCAATGGTGACCAGCGACCATGTCCCTGAGGTATGCTTCCAAGTTCCCACTCTCCAAGTATTGGCCGCTATGCTACATTTCCCTTTTCTTCTCAAATTTATTTTTATTATGATTCTAGGAAATGAGAAATGAAATCTTGATTCCATTCAGCTATTGCCCCTAATGTTTTATTTCTTGGGCCCATGGGTGACACTGATCCAACTAATTTTATCCTTCAAGAAACCAACCAAATCTCCTTCAAACAATCTGTAGTGGATTTCGTCCTCCTGGAACACCAAAACTCCCTTCACAAAACTAGCCCAAAATGCCTAGGGGATGGAGAGATTGGTTTCATAGGGTACCGAGAAAAAGGCTCAAGATTGGGAGCTTCATGATTTGAATTAATGCTTGACACTCTTGTTGTCTGGGATGGAGAGGAATGATTTACTCCTGATTTCTGCATCTTATTTCTGGTCTAACACACTAAATGCCTTTGTTTTTTGTCATGGCCCAATGACCATCACTTTGGCCGATGTTTATTTCTAACCAGCCATAGAATAATAGGATCAATGCAGCCTTATGACTTCTTAAGTGTTGGATCCAAGAAATTAGCCAAAATATCAGACTGCACAGGATGGGTAAGCTATATTCTGAATCATATTGGAGATGAATCAACTGTTAGCGAAAGAGAATATGTGCCTTTAGGAACATGTGATTAGAGAGATTCATCTTCTGTGGGTCATCTTGTGGTCCGTCTTATAATCACAAACTTATGGTAGAGCATCTAGTAGTAGGCAAGGATATTTCTCTTGGAAAGTATCTATTAGGAGCTACTTATCATCTGATGCACCAGGTAGCTGCCAGTTACTAAAGAATGAACCAGTGCATACTACTAGTGGCCCTTGGTGGTTGATACAGCCATGGCTAAACCTGTATATGCACAAGATTGTAAAGCCTGATCTTAGGAACCTGAACTTTCCTTCATCCAACTTTGATGAGGAATATAGTCAAAGAAGGAAAAACCCATTAGTGCATGAGCTATGGTGAAGCTGCATCAGCCATAATAATTGATGTCGATGTTGGCCATCTCTTCAAAAAGTTTTATAGAGGGTTTAATGCAGATATCTTGACTTGGCTACCTTATGATGATGAGAACAATGAGCTGATCATCCCATTCAAATTTTGATTTGAATCAGGCCGTTCAGATGAAACGGCGCTGCAATTTTAAATTCCTTTTTCAAGCCTTGTGTTCTTCCAGCTAAATTTCATCATGGTCACAGAAAAAATGTCTGCAAGTTCCTTCCTCCTAGGCAACCTTCCAACCTATGACTTCTACAACCCTTCTTTTGTAGCTCGTTAGTTTGGTCTTGATCAACTGCCTCCTCAACTGTTCTTCAAGGATATACTGAGGCCAAGAGAGGATATTAGTGAAGTAATGAAATCCTCTAGAGTTTTCCAACTAGGATCAAATCTTCCTTCTCTTTATTTGCATGACTAGACAAGAGTCAACTCCTCTTCCAACCTTTGTTACTCTTGGTGGCAAGAATGGCACTCCCATCTCTTTTGTGGGCCGATCCATCCTAGATGCATAGCTCTAGATGGAGAGTTTGCTTCTGACAGTGAGGTAACTTACCATCTTTTTTTGAAAATTATTCGATTGAGTTCTCCTACCAACTGTTCTAATAGACCTTTTTATGACGCTAAATTCGAACCCCCAAGCTTGGACAGGAAGGGGCATTCTATAGATTATCACCCACCATATCTAGTGTCAAGGATAGGATCAACTACACCCACGCTAAAGAAACTGATGAAAACTCAAGCTGCCGCTCAATCATAATGTATCAATCCTCAAAACATAAGGTAGCCCAAGGGACAACCTAGAAAACTATCACTAGGAAAAGACTTCATAGAATGAGACCATCAGCTACCTAGGTAAAACAATTTACCCCTCATCTCAAAGTGATATTCAACTTCTAATCTCGTTCCTTTCTTCATAGTTATCAACCATTGTGCCTCAACCTGCTCTGGGTGTGGAACTACTATCCCAGGCATTCAAGTCTGCATCAACTAAACCTTCATCGGTCGATCCTCAAAAGGAGCCAATTTTGGTTGAAGCAATCGATGCTTCCAAGGTAGCAGAAGATGTTAGTCGTTCCATTTCACCTCGTGATGCTGCCAAGGCATTTTCTTAAAATTCTTGATTTTATTCAGTTTTCACCCTTTTTTGATCATCTACCATGTTCGACACTCCCTGAGGAAACATTCATGAAATAGCAAGAGTTTGACAGTCCACCTATTGACAGTGATCCTGTTGGTGCTATCATCCAGACTGTTGAATTCCTAATCCAGCAGACAATTGATGGTAAGAAAGTTATATGCTTGGCTTATCTTTCTGCACCAAATTGGAGCTAAAGATCTTCCTTGATGTTTGTAGATACCAATGCTAAAAGTTTAGAGCCGACTCAACCAGATATCATTGGTGCATCATTAGCTTCTCCTTCTTTCCAGATAGAGACCACCATAGAAAAGGTACTGTATCCACTTCACCGTTTACTTTATTATAGACTAATTCAATCCTCCTAATTAAGATTTTCTTATATATATAGGCACTTAATCTTCTAGCTCTAAGCTACTCTTTCAACCTTGAAGAGTACTTTGATGAAGATGAAATTAGCTTGTCAGCCATCCCTTCTAAAGAAGCTTTATCAGAAGAGACCAAAAATTAGCTAAGGGATATATTGTCAATGCTTGAGAGGAACATAGCCGATTTGGTCCGAGATGCAGATTCAATGCAAAGAGTCTTCTTGGCCATTAAGGATAGTTCATCCCTAGATCTTACCAAGGTTTTGTTATCTTGGTCTATCATTGAAGATCAAGCTTCGAAGGTGAAAAAGGCTCAGAGGAGACTGACTAACCGTGAAGCTTTACTGGCCAAGAAGAACTCTAATAGGTAAGAGGCCAAAGAGCTGACACAGCTGGCATATGATTTAAAGAACTCTTCTCTCAAGATCAATCTAGAGCAGACCCAACTAGAAGCTAGGCGCACAAAGCTTGAGAAGGAACTGGAGGATGTGAAGGCTACCATTGATCGCCACAAGTCCAATCTGGTTCAAACACCCAATGCCATTAAGCAGAAGAAATAAGAACTGTTGGCTAAGGTCATAGAAGTCAGGGCCATCTGCAATAGTCTTAAGGATATTACTGGATTAGCCAAAGAAGACAAGCAACAAATCATAGAAGTTGATGCTATCCGGCTAGAAGCATTGAAAGCAATCTAGGATGTTCTAGACTTGTAATCTATATACCAACATATATCTTTGTGTAGAATCAATGGTAACCATATTTTCTGTCGCCTTGTTGTATTTCTTGTTTCGGCTAAAGAGCTAATGTGAAAATAGCAGATTCTAGACTTCTAACCTTAATCCGATTAAGTCTGAAAACACGGCCTCTATTAAGAGAATCCCCTCAATCTTCTATGCTCAGCCACCAACGCCACATTCTGTTCGGTATTAGCGAGGTGGTGCTTTGTCTCCTATTAATTGTGGTTGCCTTTTGCATGTCCCAATATGTCCACCACCTTGCTTCGTGGCTTCAAATACCGGCCGAGGGCTCCGGCCTTGAACACATCTATACTCATAACCGCTCCTATTCCTTTGCACTTCTCCACCTTTGCAAACTCTATAGCGGCTTTCTCTCCCCTTCTTGTAGATCCAACCAAACTTCATGGCCAGTGAGGGCAACTGTGGCAAACATGCGGTGGAGGAGATTCTAGAGGAGGACATGCCGGTGAGCCAGCGCCTTCATTGTATGAGGTGAGATTGATATCTTCTTCTTCATGGTGATGAACTCTTCTAACTTGTTTATAGGTTCATCTTGAATGACAACCTTTCTCCTCTTCCTAGGGCCGGCGAGCCCTCCGATGCTACATCCTCTGTGCCAAACACGTTGTCGGACTCCTCCGATTCCTATAACGATGATGACACCCAGCGTTTCCTCCTAGAGTGGAGGGCAGCCCAAGACTATTATTTTGAGGTAACTTGGGAGAACGGCCAGCTTGAGATCCACCTCAGGGTCTCTCAAGCTGCCCTTCACACCACTGAGGAAGAGGCCAGTGCTACTCAAGCATGGAAAGCCAAATCTGATGCCATGGTGGCAGGTAAGATCGACTCCAAGAACACCTTTATTTTGATTTCCACTGCCTTTATCTTGATAGCTTTTCTATTTCTATGATCGCCAGCCCTGACGGTGCAGTTGGAGTCTCTCCAACTCATGATGAACATGGCTATGGTGGTCGTCAACGCTCGGGGCCCCCTTAGCAATGCCCGCCTCCATGACATCCTAGCCCACATCCAGGAGATTGCTCTTCATGGCGTCCGTTATGGTGCGTCGGTGGCGCTAGCTGCGGCACAGGTCTAGACCGGGTATGAGCTCCACACTATGGAGATTGGCTTCTTAATGGGCCATGGCCCTAAGGAGCATGAGGACTTGATCGTGGAGTTCATTGATGCAGTGGAGGCCATCGTGGACATCACATCCACTCAGGATGTGATAAATAATGTCTTCGATTAGTTTGCATTTAGGGCAAACTGATAGATGAATGAAATCTTTTGTCTTATGATTGTATCTCAGTGTACTTTTTGCAATGCCTTTTGTATTCATCGTGGTTGTTTCTTTTTGCTCTATAGGTGATGCATCTTGTATCGGCTTTTCCCCTCTTTAGGGTTAATTTTGAACTAGAGGCGATACCCTTCTGGTACCGGCTATTAGAGCTGATGACTGAACAAATTGGCTATCAAGTGTTGATCCAAATGCTAGGATGATGTCCCTTCAAACATTTTCCATCAATCCCTTATTGATAGGTTGCACCATAACTTTTCAGACCAAAGATTAAACAATCAACCGATCTAGGCCAAGCATCTCATTTAAGCAGAACAATCTTTAAATTCCCTTTAATAAATCTATCAACTCTAGCTTGTACTCAGGATTTGACTTAGTGCTCACATATGTCGGCCTAGGCCTATCTCTAGGACCAATGGTTATCTCCCTTAATCCACCAGCCGACGTGAAGCCATGATTATCCATCAAAACAAACTCTTAGAGTCAATTGCTTCGATCGGCTATTGGCTTTCATCATTGATCTTAATGAAGCCTCCTTCCCATAGCTTGCTAGAAAAACACTCAAAGTCTTCTAGTCCCCAATATACTGGATCAGCTATTTCGATACTCACAGATTCATTAGCGTGTACTAGCTCAACATCATCTCCATGCCACTGAATCAAACATTGATGCATGGTTGATGGCACACAACAGTTTGCATGAATCCAATCATGACCAAAGAGTAAACTATATGACCCTTTTCCATCAATGACGAAGAATGTGGTGAGCAAAGTTTTACTTCCGATTGTCAATTTGATGTTCATTGCCCCCCTAGTCTTGGATGCACTACCTCCGAAATCCTTAAGCATCATATTAGTTTTAATCAAATCTCCTGGTCCCTTGCCAAGTTTATGAAAAGTGGTGTAAGGCATAAGATTGACAAAAGCACCTCCATCCACCAACATCTTGCTCACCGGCTTCCCATCAACAAAACCTTTTACATATAAAGCCTTTAAGTGCCGATGTTTGACTGGCTTATCGAATATAGCCTTTTGTATCACTGTTAACTTGGCAACTATCTCTTCATACTCTGATTCATCAAAATCTGAATAGATTTCTTGGTCTGCTGGAGCTCTAAATTCTGATGGTAATAAAAAAGCCATTTGAATATTAGCCGATGGTTGACCCCTACCGGTTGTTTATTTAGCACGCCACACTTGAGGTCTACTAGATGCCTGAGCCTGTTCTAGCTCTCTGTTCCTTAGGTGTTGCACCCTTCTTTTCTGGCTTCTTGTCAAACCTCCTAGACACCATTGCCCTTCCTACCAAACATACTCTTCCTCATTATCCTCTTCTTCATAATTGCCTAGTTTTGATCAGCAACTCGCTTCCCAAGCCAATCATGAATGCTTCTATTTTTTAGGCACCGATCCATATTATGATGATACTCATCTCGAGCATGGATAGACTGGCAGTTGGCTTGAGATTGCCTAAACTTCCAATATTGTTCACTGCACTCTAAGCAATTATTTCTAGTAGGCAATTTCAAACCTTCATTCCAATGTGATTCAGCTTGCTCTCTTTCATACCTCTCTTCCTCTTATTGATGCTGGTACTCTTTCTCTTCTAACCAATGCTGATAATCCTTTTGCTTCTGCCACTGCCATTTATTCAGCAAAATTTGAGATGTAACACGTGGCCTTGTTGCCCCATCCCTTGATGTCTCTCCCTATTCGTATCGGCTCTTTTGTTGGTCACAGCGCCTCCTAATATTTCTACATTCACCAACCGATATTTGCATCTCAGGATCGACTGTTCTAGTTTCTCTTACTCTGATTGATATTAGGACCTTAGTCTTTCCTTTGAGCAGCCTAACATCAACCATGTTCTAATCTCTTAGGAATGGATTATCATCAACTTTCATCTTTTGAGGCGTATCGAGTTTGGGCCTCCCTTGCTGAATAGCCCTCTGTATGTGTTGCCAAAAAACTCTACATTCATTAGTAGAATGAGAAGTAGCATTGTGAAATTTGTAGAACTTCTTATTTTTTTAACTAGTTAGGAGGCAACATAACATGATTATTGGGCAACTTGATCTGTCCCTTCTCAAGCAAGAAATTAAAGAACTTGTCTGATTTTGTGACATCGAAATCATAGCTTTCTTCGACTCCACTTCCCCACAGATTTGGCACCATTATTGTCTTCTTACCCTAATTCCATTCAGCCGTGGCAACCTCTTATTATTCATCATCTTCAAAGCCATCATCAACTGAATATGGATTATAGGTTTCGGTAACTGTGACATTCTTTTGGAATCGGGTATCTCTATGCATATTCTGGAATTGGCTATTGAGTGCTGCCACTCATTGAGCCAACTGAGCTAAATTGTCAAACTCTTGTCCTAGTAGCTTCTCTCTCCATGTTGGCAACATTCCTTGAACCACCAGTGCAGCTAGCTAATCATCAGTCAAGTTCAATGAGAAGCATAAACTCAGTGCCCAATTGATTAGTCATCTACCTTATAGTCATCAAATCAGTAATTTTCTTTTTTCCTGTCCGAGTGTAAAAATATGTACAAAACTTCTTCTCTAGATCAGCCTAATTAGCAATGGAGTTAACTGACAATGATGAAAACTAAGTGAAGGCTGGTCCTAATAGGGACAAGGAGAAGAAACAAACTCTATGGGCCTCTTCAATGGACGCTTCGCCCAACCATATAAGATACCGACTAACATGTTCTATTGTACTTGTGCTATCTTGGTCAGTGAACTTAGCAAACTTCGAGAGCCTGTAATTTTTAGGAAGAGCGACCAAATCATACCACTCTGGATATGGGCATTTGTATGAGAAGGCCTATCCTTTTGGCTTCAAACCAAACTGATTCTTCATCATCTTGGTCACTCTAAGAAACAACTCATCAGTATTTGAATTTGGATCTCTCTACAAGTGCTGACCCATCTATGGATTAAAATTTTGGGTACCTTGACACCCTGGATTTGGAATCATGTGAAGAGTATTGTAATCTATGCCATAATGATATCCTTGTGGAATTTCTATCTACTGGGTCCTTTGTTGGTTTGCTGCTTGAAGTGTCTGGTTGTAGATGTTAGGATCTATATCTCTACGAATCCTTTGAACTGATGACGCTATTTTTTGAGCCGACGATGGTATTTGGCCTGATGTGCCAAAATTGACCATTTGATTTTGAACTTGCCCCACCGGCTATTGTATATGCTGTACTAACAACCTAGGATTATACTATATCTGATTAGTAGTAGTACCTTGAACTTGCTTAGATGAGCTTTGAACTACCTGGACATCATCATTATCAGCTGGTGTTGCTTCTTGATGGCTAGTACTACCTTGATTAGTCCCCTAAGTCAACAGATGTGGAATGTTGTAGTAAACCAGTCCAACCTGATCAATTGGATATCCATGAAACACCTCCTTCATGGTGTTGTGGAATGTGTTCAAGAAAACTATATTATGATACAATATAGCCTCATGGACAGATTTGTTTATGGCATCCATGAAGAAACACCTGTCCTTAGCTTTGTCTGTATCTAATTGCCCATGCAACAAGACTCTTGGCAGTGGAAATTTTTGAACAACTTTATTGTCGCGTGTTTTGGTGTAGGACAACAAACACTTATTCTAAAATTTTTCTATAGCTTTGCTGATGACATCTTTATCTTCATAGGGCACCATAAGGATGTCATCATTTTTGTAAGTCGCCATGACAATTGTGAGGTCCCACCGAGCGTGCCACAACATGTGTTGGTGCAAAAACATGTCGATGTGCCGAGCGCACAGCAAAATGGAAGGATCTACTTGACGAAGCAAGGCTAGGGACCCGCTTGGCTTCAATGTAGGACCAGTCTACCCTACGAATTCCTCCCGAGGGCATGCCAGTCAATTTGACCTACAATTGACAAAGAGATAAAGTTTATCAGTAATTTAAGGTGGAACATGCCAGTTTTTACCCAGACAGTTCTAAGTGTGCCGCTTTGGGAGCAGCGAGTGTTAGCCCACTGAATCTTCAGCACGTAGATCTCCGACAACTCACTAATGTTGTTGAGCATGGACTAGTGATGCTGACCACAAACTATCCCTAGCGCATATTGGAATTACCCTGCTTCTAGTTGTTCTTCTTGGGATAGGGGCAATTTCTTGCCCAATGGCCGGGCTTGTTGCGGTTCCAACATGGCAAATTGCTAGGTGGAACACTGGAACTTCCCTATCCTGTGCCACCCTTTGGTAGAGCAATTGAATAGGCCTTGCAAAACACCTTCTAGTTCTGAATGGTTTGCACCTTTTTCTAAGTTGGCCTAAACTTGAGAGCAGGTGGGTGAAACTGAGGTCTCACAGCAACTAGAGCTTTGACTGAGAAGCACCTGCTTCAAAGGCCCTCTTTCGATTCTTAGATGCACCATAAATGGCGTCACTTACAAATTCATTGAAAGTGGCGAACTTGTTATTAGCATGAGTCTTCATCAGCTTGGGGCCAAGCCCCCACTTAAAACTAGTAATTTTCTTTGCATTAGTATCAACAAATTCTATGGCATATCTTGATAGGTTGTTGAAAGCATGTAGATATTTAGTCAAGCTCTTGGTACCCCATGTCAGCTTCATAAACTCAGTATGCTTGATACTCATAAGAATTGGAGGAATATAGTGTCCCCAAAAAGCAGCCTTAAACTAGTTCTAGGTAATGTGAGCATTCTCAGGTAGGTTGGCTCGGTGATGACTCCAGCAAATGTCTACAGGCCCCTACAACTAGTGGGATGCGTACTCAGTTTTTATTGGCTCAATCTACCTTAGCATATAAAATTTTTGTTTAAGTGTGTTTAGCCATTCCTCTTATTGGAGTGGCTCTTCAGCTTCCTTGAAAATAGGCGACTTGGTATGCAGGGACTCCTTGAAATCACTATATTGGTTTGGCTCTACACCCTGGCACTATGTCTGCCCTAGGCAACTTGCTGTGCCATGGTGCGCATAGCCTCACCCATAGCATGTTGCCCTTTAGCGAGCATAGCCATCAACTCAGTCAGAGTGGGTGGGGGCGGTGGTGCCAAATCTTCATTGTCATGACCATTCAAGACACTACCCCAGGCACCATCATTCCCATTGTTCCCACTAGCTCTAGAACGGGTGCGAGGCATCTGTAGAATTGCAACAATAAGTAATTATTGATATGTCAAAAAATTGTATAATTATGCCAAACTGAATTTACTGGAGAGAATTTAAATTCATACAATAAAACAGAGGCATAATAATTCATTTCCACAACCATAACATCACCAATTATATTACTTAACACCATTCACAATGAATTCCGTATATGCCAAATTGCTTGCCAACACAACAGGCATTCATTAAAAGTGCAACACAACATGGATTACAAGCATGGGTTCAAGAGTACATCAAAGGGTACATCATGAGATCGAACTAAATTATGAGTTCATTACATATATGATCGAAGATAGTGAGCTAATGCATCTAACTAGATACTATAGCTAAGCTACTCCTCGGGGTGGTCGCTGTTAACATCATACATGCCATCACCTTGGTCATCCTCAAAAGACTCAATCTCCTCATCTTCAGGCTCGTCCTCAGTGTCCACCTCCATGTCATCGTCCTTAGCAATCAACACATTGGGATCTTCTTCCACCGCAGGCGCTGGAGGAAGAATTGGTTTCACCATGTTATTGAGATGATGAACATCTAGCTGAAGCTCCACAACCTGGCATATGAGTTCCTACTCTCTGCAATCAAACTCCATTGCCTACCTAGCAGCCTAAAACATAGTTTGGATTCTAGCTACCTCCCTAGACTCAGCAAGATGAATAGCCTTGTCTCTCTCTGTATGGATCCCCTAAACCTCTGCTATTGCTGCATCCCTCTTAGCAATACCATGGAGGAACTGCCCCCTACGAGCTTCCAAAGCTGTCATATAATTACCTATCTCATTCTGAGCTGCTCTAACTACCCTTTGGTGCCTACGCACACATCATCGCATCCTATGTTGTGCAGCCTGTGCTCTTTAGAGCTCTTGCATGCAACTGATGTAGATAAATGTGATCATAGAAAAGGGTTACATAACATAATCTAAAACTTATAAGGGGGAGGAACAATGTCATGATATGAATGAATGATTTATCATGATGCATGCACATTCCATACCTCCTCACAAACTTAGAAAAAATTAAAGCCTTCATGATATACATGGTGGTATACATACGTTCTCTCAATATAATCGTAACTAAATGAGCTACACGTTCGTTGTAAGTGTACCTACATAAGATTCATCTCAGCCCATCCCAACAATTAAATGTACAAGAATGTAAGATGGGCTCTAGGTTGAATATATGAGAGCAGTAAACTAAATACTTCCATATATACCCCAATATATATACTTCTATATCAAAGCTACTCGATGACAATTTATTACCCACAATTAAATATGCACCATACACACATGCAAGCATGCATATACAGTTGTATCAAAGCTAGCTCTCCCCGACCGCACGCTCACATCTTGCGGTCATGCCACTCATCAACTTACCTTCTTACCTGGGCGTAGAGGCATTCAATCCATACATTACCACTCAAGTGAATGGCATCCATACAATAGCACGCCGTATGGACAACGAAAGTAAAAAATCCATCCCATGTTAGTACTTAAATAGCCACCTAATAGTCCTTAACTAGGCATAAAGGAGATGACCACTGGCATATTTTATATTTTTATAAATTAAAACCTTTGTTTTAAATACACATATGACAAGTTTAATGTTGAACCTTGCTCCAATGCCAACTGTAATAGAACCATCCAATTTATAAGAGCACAAGTACAATAGCAATCACCGAAGCGATCAAACCATCATACTTGAACCCATATAAATCGGGTAGTCTGATGAAATCACGAAGGATCTCAAACAAACCAACATACAAACCAAGATCGTACATGATTCAACACAACCAGTCACATGTTACAATAGGTTCACAAATAGTTCTCATACATCGGAGTTTCAACAAAGTTATTATAACCCAAATTTAAAAGTAGCGGAAGCAACATAGTTTGAAAGAACATCATGATAGTTCAAATACATAGCCAGTTTAAGATCATCTCCAACAAAAGCACATAGATGAGATGATATAGAATGACTATCGGCACAAAAACATGTCGATGCGCCGACCACATAGCAAGCCAGAAGGATTTGCTTGACGGAGCAAGGCTAGAGACCCGCTTGGCTTCAACGTAGGACCAATCGACCCTACGAATTCCTCCTGAGGGCTTGTCAGTCAATTTGACCTTCAATTGACAAGGAGAGAAAGTTTATCAGTAACTTAAGGTGGAACATGCCAGTTTTTGCCTAGAAATTCCAAGTGTGCCACTTTGAGAGCAGCGAGTGTTAGTCCACTAGATCTTCAGCACGGAGATGTCCGACCACTCACTAATGTTACTGAGCATGCACTAGTGATGCCAACCATGAACTATCATTGTCCTCCCTCTAGTCATAGTGTGTGGTCGGACAACGTTAGTCGTGGTCGGCAGCACTGGTGAGTGATCGACAACACCGGTGATCCAGTGGGCCAACAGCCAGACGGGGAAAATCAATTGAATAGCCGACACAAGAAGAAAATCGGTTGTTAAGAACTACATCACTTCTTGGGTTGTGATTATTTTTATGATGATGAATATGGTGCACATAGATGTAAGTAAAATCATCAGCTAGACAAAATATAACTAGTATAAAGCATTGAGCCGATGAGTTTGATGAGAAAGGATATAACATGCAAACAAATCGACTGTCTAATACAAATAGTTCTGCAAACGCTCCAAATCTAATCTGCTATCATCATCAGTGAGGTTTGACCAGATCAATGCAGCTATGATGACAACAACAAACTAAAGCCAAAGAATTCACAAAACCATCCATACCTCAATAGGTTTCTAAAAGACATGCTATATCTATGAAGGCGCAGGTGAATCGGCTAAAAGAGCCAATTCCGATAGAAAAAGGGTCATAGCATGTGAACAATCGACTATTCAATACGAGCAGACCTATCAACTCCTCATACCTAACCTATCATCTTTAATAGTGGGGTTCAACTAGATCGATGGCAGCCATAATAAAGATAACAGATTAAATCTTTAAAGGAAATGGATCTACTCATATCTAACAGGATCATGAAGACATACTATGAACTTTAAAGTGCAGGCGATCAGCTATTTAGCCGATGTAGGCATAGCAAACAGCTAAGGTCACGCCTGATCAGGAACAAATCTACCAACTAGCATCCTCCAATCTAAACTGCCATCAATGAGGATCGACCGGATTGTTGTAGCCATAATAGCGAACTATAGACTAGATTTAACTAGCCAGCAAACCTCTTCAAGATCATACGTGCCTTAACCGCGTGCTATGCATAATAAAGATCGAGGTAGAACAACCAATAAAACGTAACTCGTCGCTCAAAGTAAGAAATATCATATTGTCACAAAGCAAACGACGTACTAAAAGGATATGAGGCTGATCTAGTTCGATCTTGATTGGGTAGGTTGGTGTTGCTGAAAAAACTATTGACAATGAAAGCATCAGCAAGATCAGTAACTTAATGAATCTACCCAAAGGATGCCACCCTTAGGTAGAGTCGATAACTTGACCTTAATCTAATTCGAGCAGTGGAGGTCGAACTTAACTGATGCAGCCGTACTTGAACTAGATAAAGATCGATAACTTGCTGGGGTCCAATATTTATACCTAGTGCCTAAGCATGAATCCTACTCAAGTACGAGTCATTACAATCTTTGGTATAAAGAAAATATTCCTGACTTAAGATAACTTGGACCCTAATCTTTCCCTTTTTGTAGAGTCCAACATATATTTTCCGACGCCAACCGTAGCTCATTATCGTTATCTGCTGACATCATTCAAATAGAGCTGATTCCAGTGCTACATCTAAACCAGCTGATATCAATTCTTATGCAATCGACTCCTTGATTGACACAATCTTGGAGGCTTCAAGTTCCGGCGTTCTTCTTCCCAAATTTTGCTGTAAACACTGCCCCCCAATTTTGGGATAAAAATGATTTTATTCCAAAATTCCTATTTACCTGTTTACCACATCATAACCATTTTATTTCGAGATATATGCATGACTCCTAATTTCTCATTCCAAGTCTTATATAATATCCCAATAGTATCTTTTCCAACTTACGTGGCCGATTTGCTTTACCCTTCTTTCTCAAGCAAATCTTTACAGCCGATGCCGCCATCGCCAAAGCCTCAACCCTAGCAAATCCTCTGCCCTATCAAGCTTTTACTCAAGCGATCTTCCTCAGATTCAAATCTATTTAGGCTGCAATGGTGACCAGCGACCATGTCCCTGAGGTATGCTTCCAAGTTCCCACTCTCCAAGTATTGGCCGCTATGCTACATTTCCCTTTTCTTCTCAAATTTATTTTATATGATTTCTAGGAAATGAGAATGAAATCTTGATTCCATCAGCTATTGCCCCTAATGTTTATTTTCTTGGGCCCATGGGTGACACTGATCCAACTAATTTTATCCTTCAAGAAACCAACCAAATCTCCTTCAAACAATCTGTAGTGGATTCGTCCTCCTGGAACACCAAAACTCCCTTCACAAACTAGCCCAAAATGCCTAGGGGATGGAGAGATTGGTTTCATAGGGTACCGAGAAAAAGGCTCAAGATTGGGAGCTTCATGATTTGAATTAATGCTTGACACTCTTGTTGTCTGGGATGGAGAGGAATGATTTACTCCTGATTTCTGCATCTTATTTCTGGTCTAACACACTAAATGCCTTTGTTTTTTGTCATGGCCCAATGACCATCACTTTGGCCGATGTTTATTTCTAACCAGCCATAGAATAATAGGATCAATGCAGCCTTATGACTTCTTAAGTGTTGGATCCAAGAAATTAGCCAAAATATCAGACTGCACAGGATGGGTAAGCTATATTCTGAATCATATTGGAGATGAATCAACTGTTAGCGAAAGAGAATATGTGCCTTTAGGAACATGTGATTAGAGAGATTCATCTTCTGTGGGTCATCTTGTGGTCCGTCTTATAATCACAAACTTATGGTAGAGCATCTAGTAGTAGGCAAGGATATTTCTCTTGGAAAGTATCTATTAGGAGCTACTTATCATCTGATGCACCAGGTAGCTGCCAGTTACTAAAGAATGAACCAGTGCATACTACTAGTGGCCCTTGGTGGTTGATACAGCCATGGCTAAACCTGTATATGCACAAGATTGTAAAGCCTGATCTTAGGAACCTGAACTTTCCTTCATCCAACTTTGATGAGGAATATAGTCAAAGAAGGAAAAACCCATTAGTGCATGAGCTATGGTGAAGCTGCATCAGCCATAATAATTGATGTCGATGTTGGCCATCTCTTCAAAAAGTTTTATAGAGGGTTTAATGCAGATATCTTGACTTGGCTACCTTATGATGATGAGAACAATGAGCTGATCATCCCATTCAAATTTTGATTTGAATCAGGCCGTTCAGATGAAACGGCGCTGCAATTTTAAATTCCTTTTTCAAGCCTTGTGTTCTTCCAGCTAAATTTCATCATGGTCACAGAAAAATGTCTGCAAGTTCCTTCCTCCTAGGCAACCTTCCAACCTATGACTTCTACAACCCTTCTTTTGTAGCTCGTTAGTTTGGTCTTGATCAACTGCCTCCTCAACTGTTCTTCAAGGATATACTGAGGCCAAGAGAGGATATTAGTGAAGTAATGAAATCCTCTAGAGTTTTCCAACTAGGATCAAATCTTCCTTCTCTTTATTTGCATGACTAGACAAGAGTCAACTCCTCTTCCAACCTTTGTTACTCTTGGTGGCAAGAATGGCACTCCCATCTCTTTTGTGGGCCGATCCATCCTAGATGCATAGCTCTAGATGGAGAGTTTGCTTCTGACAGTGAGGTAACTTACCATCTTTTTTTGAAAATTATTCGATTGAGTTCTCCTACCAACTGTTCTAATAGACCTTTTTATGACGCTAAATTCGAACCCCCAAGCTTGGACAGGAAGGGGCATTCTATAGATTATCACCCACCATATCTAGTGTCAAGGATAGGATCAACTACACCCACGCTAAAGAAACTGATGAAAACTCAAGCTGCCGCTCAATCATAATGTATCAATCCTCAAAACATAAGGTAGCCCAAGGGACAACCTAGAAAACTATCACTAGGAAAAGACTTCATAGAATGAGACCATCAGCTACCTAGGTAAAACAATTACCCCTCATCTCAAAGTGATATTCAACTTCTAATCTCGTTCCTTTCTTCATAGTTATCAACCATTGTGCCTCAACCTGCTCTGGGTGTGGAACTACTATCCCAGGCATTCAAGTCTGCATCAACTAAACCTTCATCGGTCGATCCTCAAAAGGAGCCAATTTTGGTTGAAGCAATCGATGCTTCCAAGGTAGCAGAAGATGTTAGTCGTTCCATTTCACCTCGTGATGCTGCCAAGGCATTTTCTTAAAATTCTTGATTTTTATTCAGTTTTCACCCTTTTTTGATCATCTACCATGTTCGACACTCCCTGAGGAAACATTCATGAAATAGCAAGAGTTTGACAGTCCACCTATTGACAGTGATCCTGTTGGTGCTATCATCCAGACTGTTGAATTCCTAATCCAGCAGACAATTGATGGTAAGAAAGTTATATGCTTGGCTTATCTTTCTGCACCAAATTGGAGCTAAAGATCTTCCTTGATGTTTGTAGATACCAATGCTAAAAGTTTAGAGCCGACTCAACCAGATATCATTGGTGCATCATTAGCTTCTCCTTCTTTCCAGATAGAGACCACCATAGAAAAGGTACTGTATCCACTTCACCGTTTACTTTATTATAGACTAATTCAATCCTCCTAATTAAGATTTTCTTATATATATAGGCACTTAATCTTCTAGCTCTAAGCTACTCTTTCAACCTTGAAGAGTACTTTGATGAAGATGAAATTAGCTTGTCAGCCATCCCTTCTAAAGAAGCTTTATCAGAAGAGACCAAAAATTAGCTAAGGGATATATTGTCAATGCTTGAGAGGAACATAGCCGATTTGGTCCGAGATGCAGATTCAATGCAAAGAGTCTTCTTGGCCATTAAGGATAGTTCATCCCTAGATCTTACCAAGGTTTTGTTATCTTGGTCTATCATTGAAGATCAAGCTTCGAAGGTGAAAAAGGCTCAGAGGAGACTGACTAACCGTGAAGCTTTACTGGCCAAGAAGAACTCTAATAGGTAAGAGGCCAAAGAGCTGACACAGCTGGCATATGATTTAAAGAACTCTTCTCTCAAGATCAATCTAGAGCAGACCCAACTAGAAGCTAGGCGCACAAAGCTTGAGAAGGAACTGGAGGATGTGAAGGCTACCATTGATCGCCACAAGTCCAATCTGGTTCAAACACCCAATGCCATTAAGCAGAAGAAATAAGAACTGTTGGCTAAGGTCATAGAAGTCAGGGCCATCTGCAATAGTCTTAAGGATATTACTGGATTAGCCAAAGAAGACAAGCAACAAATCATAGAAGTTGATGCTATCCGGCTAGAAGCATTGAAAGCAATCTAGGATGTTCTAGACTTGTAATCTATATACCAACATATATCTTTGTGTAGAATCAATGGTAACCATATTTTCTGTCGCCTTGTTGTATTTCTTGTTTCGGCTAAAGAGCTAATGTGAAAATAGCAGATTCTAGACTTCTAACCTTAATCCGATTAAGTCTGAAAACACGGCCTCTATTAAGAGAATCCCCTCAATCTTCTATGCTCAGCCACCAACGCCACATTCTGTTCGGTATTAGCGAGGTGGTGCTTTGTCTCCTATTAATTGTGGTTGCCTTTTGCATGTCCCAATATGTCCACCACCTTGCTTCGTGGCTTCAAATACCGGCCGAGGGCTCCGGCCTTGAACACATCTATACTCATAACCGCTCCTATTCCTTTGCACTTCTCCACCTTTGCAAACTCTATAGCGGCTTTCTCTCCCCTTCTTGTAGATCCAACCAAACTTCATGGCCAGTGAGGGCAACTGTGGCAAACATGCGGTGGAGGAGATTCTAGAGGAGGACATGCCGGTGAGCCAGCGCCTTCATTGTATGAGGTGAGATTGATATCTTCTTCTTCATGGTGATGAACTCTTCTAACTTGTTTATAGGTTCATCTTGAATGACAACCTTTCTCCTCTTCCTAGGGCCGGCGAGCCCTCCGATGCTACATCCTCTGTGCCAAACACGTTGTCGGACTCCTCCGATTCCTATAACGATGATGACACCCAGCGTTTCCTCCTAGAGTGGAGGGCAGCCCAAGACTATTATTTTGAGGTAACTTGGGAGAACGGCCAGCTTGAGATCCACCTCAGGGTCTCTCAAGCTGCCCTTCACACCACTGAGGAAGAGGCCAGTGCTACTCAAGCATGGAAAGCCAAATCTGATGCCATGGTGGCAGGTAAGATCGACTCCAAGAACACCTTTATTTTGATTTCCACTGCCTTTATCTTGATAGCTTTTCTATTTCTATGATCGCCAGCCCTGACGGTGCAGTTGGAGTCTCTCCAACTCATGATGAACATGGCTATGGTGGTCGTCAACGCTCGGGGCCCCCTTAGCAATGCCCGCCTCCATGACATCCTAGCCCACATCCAGGAGATTGCTCTTCATGGCGTCCGTTATGGTGCGTCGGTGGCGCTAGCTGCGGCACAGGTCTAGACCGGGTATGAGCTCCACACTATGGAGATTGGCTTCTTAATGGGCCATGGCCCTAAGGAGCATGAGGACTTGATCGTGGAGTTCATTGATGCAGTGGAGGCCATCGTGGACATCACATCCACTCAGGATGTGATAAATAATGTCTTCGATTAGTTTGCATTTAGGGCAAACTGATAGATGAATGAAATCTTTTGTCTTATGATTGTATCTCAGTGTACTTTTTGCAATGCCTTTTGTATTCATCGTGGTTGTTTCTTTTTGCTCTATAGGTGATGCATCTTGTATCGGCTTTTCCCCTCTTTAGGGTTAATTTTGAACTAGAGGCGATACCCTTCTGGTACCGGCTATTAGAGCTGATGACTGAACAAATTGGCTATCAAGTGTTGATCCAAATGCTAGGATGATGTCCCTTCAAACATTTTCCATCAATCCCTTATTGATAGGTTGCACCATAACTTTTCAGACCAAAGATTAAACAATCAACCGATCTAGGCCAAGCATCTCATTTAAGCAGAACAATCTTTAAATTCCCTTTAATAAATCTATCAACTCTAGCTTGTACTCAGGATTTGACTTAGTGCTCACATATGTCGGCCTAGGCCTATCTCTAGGACCAATGGTTATCTCCCTTAATCCACCAGCCGACGTGAAGCCATGATTATCCATCAAAACAAACTCTTAGAGTCAATTGCTTCGATCGGCTATTGGCTTTCATCATTGATCTTAATGAAGCCTCCTTCCCATAGCTTGCTAGAAAAACACTCAAAGTCTTCTAGTCCCCAATATACTGGATCAGCTATTTCGATACTCACAGATTCATTAGCGTGTACTAGCTCAACATCATCTCCATGCCACTGAATCAAACATTGATGCATGGTTGATGGCACACAACAGTTTGCATGAATCCAATCATGACCAAAGAGTAAACTATATGACCCTTTTCCATCAATGACGAAGAATGTGGTGAGCAAAGTTTTACTTCCGATTGTCAATTTGATGTTCATTGCCCCCCTAGTCTTGGATGCACTACCTCCGAAATCCTTAAGCATCATATTAGTTTTAATCAAATCTCCTGGTCCCTTGCCAAGTTTATGAAAAGTGGTGTAAGGCATAAGATTGACAAAAGCACCTCCATCCACCAACATCTTGCTCACCGGCTTCCCATCAACAAAACCTTTTACATATAAAGCCTTTAAGTGCCGATGTTTGACTGGCTTATCGAATATAGCCTTTTGTATCACTGTTAACTTGGCAACTATCTCTTCATACTCTGATTCATCAAAATCTGAATAGATTTCTTGGTCTGCTGGAGCTCTAAATTCTGATGGTAATAAAAAAGCCATTTGAATATTAGCCGATGGTTGACCCCTACCGGTTGTTTATTTAGCACGCCACACTTGAGGTCTACTAGATGCCTGAGCCTGTTCTAGCTCTCTGTTCCTTAGGTGTTGCACCCTTCTTTTCTGGCTTCTTGTCAAACCTCCTAGACACCATTGCCCTTCCTACCAAACATACTCTTCCTCATTATCCTCTTCTTCATAATTGCCTAGTTTTGATCAGCAACTCGCTTCCCAAGCCAATCATGAATGCTTCTATTTTTTAGGCACCGATCCATATTATGATGATACTCATCTCGAGCATGGATAGACTGGCAGTTGGCTTGAGATTGCCTAAACTTCCAATATTGTTCACTGCACTCTAAGCAATTATTTCTAGTAGGCAATTTCAAACCTTCATTCCAATGTGATTCAGCTTGCTCTCTTTCATACCTCTCTTCCTCTTATTGATGCTGGTACTCTTTCTCTTCTAACCAATGCTGATAATCCTTTTGCTTCTGCCACTGCCATTTATTCAGCAAAATTTGAGATGTAACACGTGGCCTTGTTGCCCCATCCCTTGATGTCTCTCCCTATTCGTATCGGCTCTTTTGTTGGTCACAGCGCCTCCTAATATTTCTACATTCACCAACCGATATTTGCATCTCAGGATCGACTGTTCTAGTTTCTCTTACTCTGATTGATATTAGGACCTTAGTCTTTCCTTTGAGCAGCCTAACATCAACCATGTTCTAATCTCTTAGGAATGGATTATCATCAACTTTCATCTTTTGAGGCGTATCGAGTTTGGGCCTCCCTTGCTGAATAGCCCTCTGTATGTGTTGCCAAAAAACTCTACATTCATTAGTAGAATGAGAAGTAGCATTGTGAAATTTGTAGAACTTCTTATTTTTTTAACTAGTTAGGAGGCAACATAACATGATTATTGGGCAACTTGATCTGTCCCTTCTCAAGCAAGAAATTAAAGAACTTGTCTGATTTTGTGACATCGAAATCATAGCTTTCTTCGACTCCACTTCCCCACAGATTTGGCACCATTATTGTCTTCTTACCCTAATTCCATTCAGCCGTGGCAACCTCTTATTATTCATCATCTTCAAAGCCATCATCAACTGAATATGGATTATAGGTTTCGGTAACTGTGACATTCTTTTGGAATCGGGTATCTCTATGCATATTCTGGAATTGGCTATTGAGTGCTGCCACTCATTGAGCCAACTGAGCTAAATTGTCAAACTCTTGTCCTAGTAGCTTCTCTCTCCATGTTGGCAACATTCCTTGAACCACCAGTGCAGCTAGCTAATCATCAGTCAAGTTCAATGAGAAGCATAAACTCAGTGCCCAATTGATTAGTCATCTACCTTATAGTCATCAAATCAGTAATTTTCTTTTTTCCTGTCCGAGTGTAAAAATATGTACAAAACTTCTTCTCTAGATCAGCCTAATTAGCAATGGAGTTAACTGACAATGATGAAAACTAAGTGAAGGCTGGTCCTAATAGGGACAAGGAGAAGAAACAAACTCTATGGGCCTCTTCAATGGACGCTTCGCCCAACCATATAAGATACCGACTAACATGTTCTATTGTACTTGTGCTATCTTGGTCAGTGAACTTAGCAAACTTCGAGAGCCTGTAATTTTTAGGAAGAGCGACCAAATCATACCACTCTGGATATGGGCATTTGTATGAGAAGGCCTATCCTTTTGGCTTCAAACCAAACTGATTCTTCATCATCTTGGTCACTCTAAGAAACAACTCATCAGTATTTGAATTTGGATCTCTCTACAAGTGCTGACCCATCTATGGATTAAAATTTTGGGTACCTTGACACCCTGGATTTGGAATCATGTGAAGAGTATTGTAATCTATGCCATAATGATATCCTTGTGGAATTTCTATCTACTGGGTCCTTTGTTGGTTTGCTGCTTGAAGTGTCTGGTTGTAGATGTTAGGATCTATATCTCTACGAATCCTTTGAACTGATGACGCTATTTTTTGAGCCGACGATGGTATTTGGCCTGATGTGCCAAAATTGACCATTTGATTTTGAACTTGCCCCACCGGCTATTGTATATGCTGTACTAACAACCTAGGATTATACTATATCTGATTAGTAGTAGTACCTTGAACTTGCTTAGATGAGCTTTGAACTACCTGGACATCATCATTATCAGCTGGTGTTGCTTCTTGATGGCTAGTACTACCTTGATTAGTCCCCTAAGTCAACAGATGTGGAATGTTGTAGTAAACCAGTCCAACCTGATCAATTGGATATCCATGAAACACCTCCTTCATGGTGTTGTGGAATGTGTTCAAGAAAACTATATTATGATACAATATAGCCTCATGGACAGATTTGTTTATGGCATCCATGAAGAAACACCTGTCCTTAGCTTTGTCTGTATCTAATTGCCCATGCAACAAGACTCTTGGCAGTGGAAATTTTTGAACAACTTTATTGTCGCGTGTTTTGGTGTAGGACAACAAACACTTATTCTAAAATTTTTCTATAGCTTTGCTGATGACATCTTTATCTTCATAGGGCACCATAAGGATGTCATCATTTTTGTAAGTCGCCATGACAATTGTGAGGTCCCACCGAGCGTGCCACAACATGTGTTGGTGCAAAAACATGTCGATGTGCCGAGCGCACAGCAAAATGGAAGGATCTACTTGACGAAGCAAGGCTAGGGACCCGCTTGGCTTCAATGTAGGACCAGTCTACCCTACGAATTCCTCCCGAGGGCATGCCAGTCAATTTGACCTACAATTGACAAAGAGATAAAGTTTATCAGTAATTTAAGGTGGAACATGCCAGTTTTTACCCAGACAGTTCTAAGTGTGCCGCTTTGGGAGCAGCGAGTGTTAGCCCACTGAATCTTCAGCACGTAGATCTCCGACAACTCACTAATGTTGTTGAGCATGGACTAGTGATGCTGACCACAAACTATCCCTAGCGCATATTGGAATTACCCTGCTTCTAGTTGTTCTTCTTGGGATAGGGGCAATTTCTTGCCCAATGGCTAGGCTTGTTGCGGTTCCAACACGGCAAATTGCTGGGTGGAACACTGGAACTTCCCTGTCCTGTGCCACCCTTTGGTAGAGCAATTGAATAGGCCTTGCAAAACACCTTCTAGTTCTGAATGGTTTGCACCTTTTTCTAAGTTGGCCTAAACTTGAGAGCAGGTGGGTGAAACTGAGGTCTCACAGCAACTAGAGCTTTGACTGAGAAGCACCTGCTTCAAAGGCCCTCTTTCGATTCTTAGATGCAGCATAAACGGCGTCACTTACAAATTCATTGAAAGTGGTGAACTTGTTATTATCATGAGTCTTCATCAGCTTGGGGCCAAGCCCCCACTTAAAACTAGTAATTTTCTTTGCATTAGTATCAACAAATTCTATGGCATATCTTGATAGGTTGTTGAAAGCATGTAGATATTTAGTCAAGCTCTTGGTACCCCATGTCAGCTTCATAAACTCAGTATGCTTGATACTCATAAGAATTGGAGGAATATAGTGTCCCCAAAAAGCAGCCTTAAACTAGTTCTAGGTAATGTGAGCATTCTCAGGTAGGTTGGCTCGGTGATGACTCCAGCAAATGTCTACAGGCCCCTACAACTAGTGGGATGCGTACTCAGTTTTTATTGGCTCAATCTACCTTAGCATATAAAATTTTTGTTTAAGTGTGTTTAGCCATTCCTCTTATTGGAGTGGCTCTTCAGCTTCCTTGAAAATAGGCGACTTGGTATGCAGGGACTCCTTGAAATCACTATATTGGTTTGGCTCTACACCCTGGCACTATGTCTGCCCTAGGCAACTTGCTGTGCCATGGTGCGCATAGCCTCACCCATAGCATGTTGCCCTTTAGCGAGCATAGCCATCAACTCAGTCGGAGTGGGTGGGGGCGGTGGTGCCAAATCTTCATTGTCATGACCATTCAAGCCACTACCCCAGGCCCCATCATTCCCATTGTTCCCACCGGCTCTAGAACGGGTGCGAGGCATCTGTAGAATTGCAACAATAAGTAATTATTGATGATGTCAAAAAATTGTATAATTATGCCAAACTGAATTTACTGGAGAGAATTTAAATTCATACAATAAAACAGAGGCATAATAATTCATTTCCACAACCATAACATCACCAATTATATTACTTAACACCATTCACAATGAATTCCGTATATGCCAAATTGCTTGCCAACACAACAGGCATTCATTAAAAGTGCAACACAACATGGATTACAAGCATGGGTTCAAGAGTACATCAAAGGGTACATCATGAGATCAAACTAAATTATGAGTTCATTACATATATGATCGAAGATAGTGAGCTAATGCATCTAACTAGATACTATAGCTAAGCTACTCCTCGGGGTGGTCGCTGTTAACATCATACATGCCATCACCTTGGTCATCCTCAAAAGACTCAATCTCCTCATCTTCAGGCTCGTCCTCAGTGTCCACCTCCATGTCATCGTCCTTAGCAATCAACACATTGGGATCTTCTTCCACCGCAGGCGCTGGAGGAAGAATTGGTTTCACCATGTTATTGAGATGATGAACATCCAGCTGAAGCTCCACAACCTGGCATATGAGTTCCTACTCTCTGCAATCAAACTCCATTGCCTACCTAGCAGCCTAAAACATAGTTTGGATTCTAGCTACCTCCCTAGACTCAGCAAGATGAATAGCCTTGTCTCTCTCTGTATGGATCCCCTAAACCTCTGCTATTGCTGCATCCCTCTCAGCAATACCATGGAGGAACTGCCCCCTACGAGCTTCCAAAGTTGTCATATAATTACCTATCTCATTCTGAGCTGCTCTAACTACCCTTTGGTGCCTACGCACACATCATCGCATCCTATGTTGTGCAGCCTGTGATCTTTAGAGCTCTTAAATGCAACTGATGTAGATAAATGTGATCATAGAAAAGGGTTACATAACATAATCTAAAACTTATAAGGGGGAGGAACAATGTAATGATATGAATGAATGATTTATCATGATGCATGCACATTCCATACCTCCTCACAAACTTAGAAAAAATTAAAGCCTTCATGATATACATGGTGGTATACATACGTTCTCTCAATATAATCGTAACTAAATCAGCTACACATTCGTTGTTAGTGTACCTACATAAGATTCATCTCAGCCCATCCCAACAATTAAATGTACAAGAATGTAAGATGGGCTCTAGGTTGAATATATGAGAGCGGTAAACTAAATACTTCCATATATACCCCAATATATATACTTCTGTATCAAAGCTACCCGATGACAATTTATTACCCACAATTAAATATGCACCATACACACATGCAAGCATGCATATACAGTTGTATCAAAGCTAGCTCTCCCCAACCGCACGCTCACATCTTGCGGTCATGCCACTCATCAACTTACCTTCTTACCTGGGCGTAGAGGCATTCAATCCATACATTACCACTCAAGTGAATGGCATCCATACAATAGCACGCCGTATGGACAACAAAAGTAAAAAATCCATCCCATGTTAGTACTTAAATAGCCACCTAATAGTCCTTAACTAGGCATAAAGGAGATGACCACTGGCATATTTTATATTTTTATAAATTAAAATCTTTGTTTTAAATACACATATGACAAGTTTAATGTTGAACCTTGCTCCAATGCCAACTGTAATAGAACCATCCAATTTATAAGAGCACAAGTACAATAGCAATCACCGAAGCGATCAAACCATCATACTTGAACCCATATAAATCGGGTAGTCTAATGAAATCACGAAGGATCTCAAACAAACCAACATACAAACCAAGATCGTACATGATTCAACACAACCAGTCACATGTTACAATAGGTTCACAAATAGTTCTCATACATCAGAGTTTCAACGAAGTTATTATAACCCAAATTTAAAAGTAGCGGAAGCAACATAGTTTGAAAGAACATCATGATAGTTCAAATACATAGCCAGTTTAAGATCATCTCCAACAAAAGCACATAGATGAGATGATATAGAATGACTATCGACACAAAAACATGTCGATGCGCCGACCACATAGCAAGCCAGAAGGATTTGCTTGACGGAGCAAGGCTAGAGACCCGCTTGGCTTCAACGTAGGACCAGTCGACCCTACGAATTCCTCCCGAGGGCGTGTCAGTCAATTTGACCTTCAATTGACAAGGAGAGAAAGTTTATTAGTAATTTAAGGTCGAACATGCCAGTTTTTGCCTAGAAATTCCAAGTGTGCCACTTTGAGAGCAGCGAGTGTTAGTCCACTAGATCTTCAGCACGGAGATGTCCGACCACTCACTAATGTTACTGAGCATGCACTAGTGATGCCAACCATGAACTATCATTGTCCTCCCTCTAGTCATAGTGTGTGGTCGGACAACATTAGTCGTGGTCGGCAGCACTGGTGAGTGATCGGCAACACCGGTGATCCAGTGGGCCAACAGCCAGACGGGGAAAATCAATCGAATAGCCGACACAAGAAGAAAATCGGTTGTTAAGAACTACATCACTTCTTGGGTTGTGATTATTTTTATGATGATGAATATGGTGCACATAGATGTAAGTAAAATCATCAGCTAGACAAAATATAACCAGTATAAAGCATTGAGCCGATGAGTTTGATGAGAAAGGATATAACATGCAAACAAATCGACTGTCTAATACAAACAGTTCTGCAAACGCTCCAAATCTAATCTGCTATCATCATCAGTGAGGTTTGACCAGATCAATGCAGCTATGATGACAACAACAAACTAAAGCCAAAGAATTCACAAAACCATCCATACCTCAATAGGTTTCTAAAAGACATGCTATATCTATGAAGGCGCAGGTGAATCGGCTAAAAGAGCCAATTCTGATAGAAAAAGGGTCATAGCATGTGAACAATCGACTATTCAATATGAGCAGACCTATCAACTCCTCATACCTAACCTATCATCTTTAATAGTGGGGTTCAACCAGATCGATGGCAGCCATAATAAAGATAACAGATTAAATCTTTAAAGAAAATGGATCTACTCATATCTAACAGGATCATGAAGACATACTATGAACTTTAAAGTGCAGGCGATCAGCTATTTAGCCGATGTAGGCATAGCAAACAGTTAAGGTCACGCCTGATCAAGAACAAATCTACCAACTAGCATCCTCCAATCTAAACTGCCATCGATGAGGATCGACCGGATCGTTGTAGCCATAATAGCGAACTATAGACTAGATTTAACTAGCCAGCAAACCTCTTCAAGATCATACGTGCCTTAACCACGTGCTATGCACAATAAAGATCGAGGTAGAACAACCAATAAAACATAACTCGTCGCTCAAAGTAAGAAATATCATATTGTCACAAAGCAAACGACGTACTAAAAGGATATGAGGCTGATCTAGTTCGATCTTGATTGGGCAGGTTGGTGTTGCTGAAAAAACTATTGACAATGAAAGCATCAGCAAGATCGGTAACTTAATGAATCTACCCAAAGGATGCCACCCTTAGGTAGAGTCGATAACTTGACCTTAATCTAATTCGAGCAGTGGAGGTCGAACTTAACTGATGCAGCCATACTTGAACTAGATAAAGATCGATAACTTGCCGGGGTCCAATATTTATACCTGGTGCCTAAGCATGAATCCTACTCAAGTACGAGTCATTACAATCTTTGGTATAAAGAAAATATTCCTAACTTAAGATAACTTGGACCCTAATCTTTTCCTTTTTGTAGAGTCCAACATATATTTTCCGACGCCAACCGTAGCTCATTATCGTTATCTACTGACATCATTCAAATAGAGCTGATTCTAGTGCTATATCTAAACCAGCTGATATCAATTCTTATGCAATCGACTCCTTGATTGACACAATCTTGGAGGCTTCAAGTTCCGGCGTTCTTCTTCCCAAATTTTGCTGTAAACACTGCCCCCCAATTTTGGGATAAAAATGATTTTATTCCAAAATTCCTATTTACCTGTTTACCACATCATAACCATTTTATTTCGAGATATATGCATGACTCCTAATTTCTCATTCCAAGTCTTATATAATATCCCAATAGTATCTTTTCCAACTTACGTGGCCGATTTGCTTTACCCTTCTTTCTCAAGCAAATCTGTACAGCCGATGCCGCCATCGCCAAAGCCTCAACCCTAGCAAATCCTCTGCCCTATCAAGCTTTTTCTCAAGCGATCTTCCTCAGATTCAAATCTATTTAGGCTGCAATGGCGACCAGCGACCATGTCCTTAAGGTATGCTTCCAAGTTCCCACTCTCCAAGTATTGGCCGCTATGCTGCATTTCCCTTTTCTTCTCAAATTTATTTTATATGATTTCTAGGAAATGAGAATGAAATCTTGATTCCATCAGCTGTTGCCCCTAATGTTTATTTTCTTGGGCCCATGGGTGACACTGATCCAACTAATTTTATCCTTCAAGAAACCAACCAAATCTCCTTCAAACAATCTATAGTGGATTCGTCCTCCTGGAACACCAAAACTCCCTTCACAAACTAGCCCAAAATGCCTAGGGGATGGAGAGATTGGTTTCATAGGGTACCGAGAAAAAGGCTCAAGATTGGGAGCTTCATGATTTGAATTAATGCTTGACACTCTTGTTGTCTGGGATGGAGAGGAATGATTTACTCCTGATTTCTGCATCTTATTTCTGGTCTAACACACTAAATGCCTTTGTTTTTTGTCATGGCCCAATGACCATCACTTTGGCCGATGTTTATTTGCTGACTAGCCATAGAATAATAGGATCAATGCAGCCTTATGACTTCTTAAGTGCTGGATCCAAGAAATTAGCCGAAATATCAGACTGCACAGGATGGGTAAGCTATATTCTGAATCATATTGGAGATGAATCAACTATTAGCAAAAGAGAATATGTGGCTTTAGGAACATGTGATTAGAGAGATTCATCTTCTGTGGGTCATCTTGTGGTCCGACTTATAATCACAAACTTATGGTAGAGCATCTAGCAGTAGGCAAGGATATTTCTCTTGGAAAGTATCTATTAGGAGCTACTTATCATCTGATGCACCAGGTAGCTACCAGTTACTAAAGAATGAACCAGTGCATACTACCAGTGGCCCTTGGTGGTTGATATAGCCATGGTTGAACCTGTATATGCACAAGATTGTAAAGCCTGATCTTAGGAACCTGAACTTTCCTTCCTCCAACTTTGATGAGGAATATAGAGTCAAAGAAGGAAAAACCCATTAGTGCATGAGCTATGCTGAAGCTGCATCAGCCATAATAATTGCTGTCGATGTTGGCCATCTCTTCAAAAAGTTTTATAGAGGGTTTAATGTAGATATCTTGACTTGGCTACCTTATGATGATGAGAACAATGAGCTGATCATCCCATTCAAATTTTGATTTGAATCAGGCTGTTCAGATGAAACGGCGGCTGCAATTTTAAATTCCTTTTTCAAGCCCTGTGTTCTTCCAGCTAAATTTCATCATGGTCATAGAAAAATGTCTGCAAGTTCCTTCCTCCTAGGCAACCTTCCAACCTATGACTTCTACAACCCTTCTTTTTTAGCTCGTTAGTTTGGTCTTGATCAACTGCCTCCTCAACTGTTCTTCAAGGATATACTGAGGCCGAGAGAGGATATTAGTGAAGTAATGAAATCCTCTAGAGTTTTCCAACTAGGATCAAATCTTCCTTCTCTTTATTTGCATGACTAGACAAGAGTCAACTCCTCTTCCAACCTTTGTTACTCTTAGTGGCAAGAATGGCACTCCCATCTCTTTTGTGGGCCGAGCCATCCTAGATGCATAGCTCTGGATGGAGAGTTTGCTTCTGACAGTGAGGTAACTTACCATCCTTTTTTTGAAAATTATTCGATTGAGTTCTCCTACCAACTGTTCTAATAGACCTTTTTATGACGCTAAATTCAAACCCCCAAGCTTGGACAGGAAGGGGCATTCTATAGATTATCACCCACCATATCTAGTGTCAAGGATAGGATCAACTACACCCACGCTAAAGAAACTGATGAAAACTCAAGCTGCCGCTCAATCGTAATGTATCAATCCTCAAAACATAAGGTAGCCCAAGGGACAACCTAGAAAACTATCACTAGGAAAAGACTTCATAGAATGAGACCATCAGCTACCTAGGTAAAACAATTACCCCTCATCTCAAAGTGATATTCAACTTCTAATCCTGTTCCTTTCTTCATAGTTATCAACCATTGTGCCTCAACCTGCTCTGGGTGTGGAACTACTGTCCCAGGCAATCAAGTCTGCATCAACTGAACCTTCATCGGTCGATCCTCAAAAGGAGCCGATTTTGGTTGAAGCAATCGATGCTTCCAAGGTAGCAGAAGATGTTAGTCCTTCCATTTCACCTCGTGATGCTGCCAAGGCATTTTCTTAAAATTCTTGATTTTTATTTAGTTTTCACCCTTTTTTGATCATCTGCCATGTCCGACACTCCCTGAGGAAACATTCATGAAATAGCAAGAGTTTGACAGTCCACCTATTGATAGTGATCCTGTTGGTGCTATCATCCAGACTGTTGAATTCCTAATCTAGCAGACAATTGATGGTAAGAAAGTTATATGCTTGGCTTATCTTTCTGCACCAAATTGGAGCTAAAGATCTTCCTTGATGTTTGTAGATACCAATGCTAAAAGTTTAGAGCCGACTCAACCAGATATCATTGGTGCATCATCAGCTTCTCCTTCTTTCCAGATAGAGACCACCATAGAAAAGGTACTGTATCCACTTCACCGTTTACTTTATTATAGACTGATTCAATCCTCCTAATTAAGATTTTCTTATATATATAGGCACTTAATCTTCTAGCTCTAAGCTACTCTTTCAACCTTGAAGAGTACTTTGATGAAGATGAAATTAGCTCATCAGCCATCCCTTCTAAAGAAGCTTTATCAGAAGAGACCAAAAATTAGCTAAGGGATATATTGTCAATGCTTGAGAGGAACATAGCCGATTTGGTCCGAGATGCAGATTCAATGCAAAGAGTCTTCTTGGCCATTAAGGATAGTTCATCCCTAGATCTTACCAAGGTTTTGTTATCTTGGTCTATCATTGAAGATCAAGCTTCGAAGGTGAAAAAGGCTCAGAGGAGACTAACTAACCGTGAAGCTTTACTGGCCAAGAAGAACTTAATAGGTAAGAGGCCAAAGAGCTGACACAACTGGCATATGATTTAAAGAACTCTTCTCTCAAGATCAATCCAGAGCAGACCCAACTAGAAGCTAGGCGCACAAAGCTTGAGAAGGAACTGGAGGATGTGAAGGCTACCATTGATCGCCACAAGTCCAATCTGGTTCAAACACCCAATGCCATTAAGCAGAAGAAACAAGAACTGTTTTCTAAGGTCATAGAAGTCAGGGCCATCTGCAATAGTCTTAAGGATATTACTAGATTAGCCAAAGAAGACAAGCAACAAATTGTAGAAGTTGATGCTATCCGGCTAGAAGCATTGAAAGCAATCTAGGATGTTCTAGACTTGTAATCTATATACCAACATATATCTTTGTGTAGAATCAATGGTAACCATATTTTCTGTCGCCTTGTTGTATTTCTTGTTTCGGCTAAAGAGCTAATGTGAAAATAGCAGATTCTAGACTTCTAACCTTAATCCGATTAAGTCTGAAAACACGGCCTCTATTAAGAGAATCCCCTCAATCTTCTATGCTCAGCCACCAATGCCACATTCTGTTCGGTATTAGTGAGGTGGTGCTTTGTCTCCTATTAATTGTGGTTGCCTTTTGCATGTCCCAATATGTCCACCACCTTGCTTCGTGGCTTCAAATACCGGCCGAGGGCTCCGGCCTTGAACACATCTATACTCATAACCGCTCCTATTCCTTTGCACTTCTCCACCTTTGCAAACTCTATAGCGGCTTTCTCTCCCCTTCTTGTAGATCCAACCAAACTTCATGGCCAGCGAGGGCAACTGTGGCAAACATGCGGTGGAGGAGATTCTAGAGGAGGACATGCCGGTGAGCCAGCACCTTCATTGTATGAGGTGAGATTGATATCTTCTTCTTCATGGCGATGAACTCTTCTAACTTGTTTATAGGTTCATCTTGAATGACAACCTTTGTCCTCTTCCTAGGGCCAGCGAGCCCTCCGATGCTGCATCCTCTGTGCCAAACTTGTTGTCGGACTCCTCCGATTCCTATAACGATGATGACACCCAGCGTTTCCTCCTAGAGTGGAGGGCAGCCCAAGACTATTATTTTGAGGCAACTTGGGAGAACGGCCAGCTTGAGATTCACCTCAGGGTCTCTCAAGTTGCCCTTCACGCCACTGAGGAAGAGGCCAGTGCTACTCAAGCATGGCAAGCCAAATCTAATGCCATGGTGGTAGGTAAGATCGACTCCAAGAACACCTTTATTTTGATTTCCACTGCCTTTATCTTGATAGCTTTTCTATTTCTATGATCGCCAGCCCTGACGGTGCAGTTGGAGTCTCTCCAACTCATGATGAACATGGCTATGGTGGTCGTCAACGCTCGGGGCCCCCTTAGCAATGCCCGCCTCCATGACATCCTAGCCCACGTCCAGGAGATTGCTCTTCATGGCGTCCGTTATGGTGCGTCGGTGGCGCTAGCTGCGGCATAGGTTTAGACCGGGTACGAGCTCCACACTATGGAGATTGGCTTCCTAATGGGCCATGGCCCTAAGGAGCATGAGGACTTGATCGTGGAGTTCATCGATGCAGTGGAGGCCATCGTGGACATCACATCCACTCAGGATGTGATAAATAATGTCTTCGATTAGTTTGCATTTAGGGCAAACTGATAGATGAATGAAATCTTTTGTCTTATGATTGTATCTCAGTGTACTTTTTGCAATGCCTTTTGTATTCATCGTGGTTGTTTCTTTTTGCTCTATAGGTGATGCATCTTGTATCGGCTTTTCCCCTCTTTAGGGTTAATTTTGAACTAGAGGCGATACCCTTCTGGTACCGGCTATTAGAGCTGATGACTGAACAAATTGGCTATCAAGTGTTGATCCAAACGCTAGGATGATGTCCCTTCAAACATTTTCCATCAATCCCTTATTGATAGGTTGCACCATAACTTTTTAGACCAAAGATTAAACAATCAACCGATCTAGGCCAAGCATCTCATTTAAGCAGAACAATCTTTAAATTCCCTTTAATAAATCTATCAACTCTAGCTTATACTCAGGATTTGACTTAGTGCTCACATATGTCGGCCTAGGCCTATCTCTAGGACCAATGGTTATCTCCCTTAATCCACCAGCCGACGTGAAGCCATGAGTATCCATCAAAACAAACTCTTAGTGTCAATTGCTTCGATCGGCTATTGGCTTTCATCATTGATCTTAATGAAGCCTCCTTCCCATAGCTTGCTAGAAAAACACTCAAAGTCTTCTAGTCCCCAATATACTGGATCAGCTATTTCGATACTCATAGATTCATTAGCGTGTACTAGCTCAACATCATCTCCATGCCACTGAATCAAACATTGATGCATGGTTGATGGCACACAACAGTTTGCATGAATCCAATCATGACCAAAGAGTAAACTGTATGACCCTTTTCCATCAATGACGAAGAATGTGGTGAGCAAAGTTTTACTTCCGATTGTCAATTTGATGTTCATTGCCCCCCTAGTCTTGGATGCACTACCTCCGAAATCCTTAAGCATCATATTAGTTTTAATCAAATCTCCTGGTCCCTTGCCAAGTTTATGAAAAGTGGTGTAAGGCATAAGATTGACAAAAGCACCTCCATCCACCAACATCTTCCTCACCGGCTTCCCATCAACAAAACCTTTTACATATAAAGCCTTTAAGTGCCGATGTTTGACTGGCTTATCGAATATAGCCTTTTGTATCACTGTTAACTTAGCAACTATCTCTTCATACTCTGATTCATCAAAATCTGAATAGATTTCTTGGTCTGCTGGAGCTCTAAATTCTGATGGTAATAAAAAAGCCATTTGAATATTAGCCGATGGTTGACCCCTACCGGTTGTTTATTTAGCACGCCACACTTGAGGTCTACTAGATGCCTGAGCCTGTTCTAGCTCTCTGTTCCTTAGGTGTTGCACCCTTCTTTTCTGGCTTCTTGTCAAACCTCCTAGACACCATTGCCCTTCCTACCAAACATACTCTTCCTCATTATCCTCTTCTTCATAATTGCCTAGTTTTGATCAGCAACTCGCTTCCCAAGCCAATCCTAAATGCTTCTATTTTTTAGGCACCGATCCATATTATGATGATACTCATCTCGAGCATGGATAGACTGGCAGTTGGCTTGAGATTGCCTAAACTCCCAATATTGTTCACTGCACTCTAAGCAATTATTTCTAGTAGGCAATTTCAAACCTTCATTCCAATGTGATTCAGCTTGCTCTCTTTCATACCTCTCTTCCTCTTATTGATGCTGGTACTCTTTCTCTTCTAACCAATGCTGATAATCCTTTTGCTTCTACCACTGCCATTTATTCAGAAAAATTTGAGATGTAACACGTGGCCTTGTTGCCCCATCCCTTGACGTCTCTCCCTATTCGTATCGGCTCTTTTGTTGGTCACAGCGCCTTCTAATATTTCTACATTCACCAACCGATATTTGCATCTCAGGATCGACTATTCTAGTTTCTCTTACTCTAATTGATATTAGGACCTTAGTCTTTCCTTTGAGCAGCCTAACATCAACCATGTTCTAATCTCTTGGGAATGGATTATCATCAACTTTCATCTTTTGAGGCGTATCAAGTTTGGGCCTCCCTTGCTGAATAGCCCTCTGTATGTGTTGCCAAAAAACTCTACATTCATTAGTAGAATGAGAAGTAGCATTGTGAAATTTGTAGAACTTATTTTTAACTAGTTAGGAGGCAACATAACATGATTATTGGGCAACTTGATCTGTCCCTTCTCAAGCAAGAAATTAAAGAGCTTGTCTGATTTTGTGACATCGAAATCATAGCTTTCTTCGACTCCACTTCCCCACAGATTTGGCACCATTATTGTCTTCTTACCCTAATTCCATTCAGCCGTGGCAACCTCTTATTATTCATCATCTTCAAAGCCATCATCAACTGAATATGGATTATAGGTTTTGGTAACTGTGACATTCTTTTGGAATCGGGTATCTCTACGCATATTCTGGAATTGGCTATTGAGTGCTGCCACTCATTGAGCCAACTGAGCTAAATTGTCAAACTCTTGTCCCAGTAGCTTCTCTCTCCATGTTGGCAACATTCCTTGAACCACCAGTGCAGCTAGCTAATCATCAGTCAAGTTCAATGAGAAGCATAAACTCAGTGCCCAATTGATTAGTCATCTACCTTATAGTCATCAAATTAGTAATTTTCTTTTCTCCTGTCCGAGTGTAAAAATATGTACGAAACTTCTTCTCTAGATCAGCCTAATTAGCAATGGAGTTAACTGACAATGATGAAAACTAAGTGAAGGCTGGTCCTGATCGGGACAAGGAGAAGAAACAAACTCTATGGGCCTCTTCAATGGACGCTTCACCCAACCATATAAGATACCGACTAACATGTTCTATTGTACTTGTGCTATCTTGGTTAGTGAACTTAGCAAACTTCGAGAGCCTGTAATTTGTAGGAAGAGCGACCAAATCATACCACTCTGGATATGGGCATTTGTATGAGAAGGCCTATCCTTTTGGCTTCAAACCAAACTGATTCTTCATCATCTTGGTCACTCTAAGAAACAACTCATCAGTATTTGAATTTGGATCTCTCTACAAGTGCTGACCCATCTATGGATTAAAATTTTGGGTACCTTGACACCCTGGATTTGGAATCATGTGAAGAGTATTGTAATCTATGCCATAATGATATCCTTGTGGAATTTCTATCTACTGGGTCCTTTGTTGGTTTGCTGCTTGAAGTGTCTGGTTGTAGATGTCAGGATCTATATCTCTACGAATCCTTTGAACTGATGACGCTATTTTTTGAGCCGACGATGGTATTTGGCCTGATGTGCCAAAATTGACCATTTGATTTTGAACTTGCCCCACCGGCTATTGTATATGTTGTACTAACAACCTAGGATTATACTATATCTGATTAGTAGTAGTACCTTGAACTTGCTTAGATGAGCTCTGAACTACCTGGACATCATTATTATCAGCTGGTGTTGCTTCTTGATGGCTAGTACTGCCTTGATTAGTCCCCTAAGTCAACGGATGTGGAATGTTGTAGTAAACTGGTCCAACCTGATCAATTGGATATCCATGAAACACCTCCTTCATGGTGTTGTGGAATGTGTTCAAGAAAACTATATTATGATACAATATAGCCTCATGGACAGATTTGTTTATGGCATCCATGAAGAAACACCTGTCCTTAGCTTTGTCTGTATCTAATTGCCCATGCAACAAGACTCTTGGTAGTGGAAATTTTTGAACAACTTTATTGTCGCGTGTTTTGGTGTAGGACAACAAACACTTATTCTGAAATTTTTCTATAGCTTTGCTGATGACATCTTTATCTTCATAGGGCACCATAAGGATGTCATCATTTTTGTAAGTCGCCATGACAATTGTGAGGTCCCACCGAGCGTGCCACAACATGTGTCGGTGCAAAAACATGTCGATGTGCCGAGCGCACAGCAAAATGGAAGGATCTACTTGACGAAGCAAGGCTAGGGACCCGCTTGGCTTCAATGTAGGACCAGTCTACCCTACAAATTCCTCCCGAGGGCATGCCAGTCAATTTGACCTACAATTGACAAAGAGATAAAGTTTATCAGTAATTTAAGGTGGAACATGCCAGTTTTTACCTAGACAGTTCTAAGTGTGCCGCTTTGGGAGCAGCGAGTGTTAGCCCACTGAATCTTCAGCACGTAGATCTCCGACAACTCACTAATGTTGTCGAGCATGGACTAGTGATGCTGACCACAAACTATCATTGTCCTCCCTCTAGTCATAGTGTGTTGTCGGACAACGTTAGTCGTGGTCGGTAGCACTAGTGAGTGGTCAGCAACACCGGTGATCTAGTGGGCTAACAGCCAAACGGGAAAAATTAATCGAATAGCCGACACAAGAAGAAAATCAGTTGTTAAGAACTGCAGCACTTCTCGGGTTGTGATTATTTTTATGATGATGAATATGGTGCACACAGATGTAAGTAAAATCATCAGCTAGACAAAATATAACCAGTATAAAGCATCAAGCCGATGGTCTAACGAGAAAGGATATAACATGCAAACACATTGACTGTCTAATATGAATAGTTCTACAAATGCTCTAAATCTAATCCGATATCATCAATTGTGAGGTTCGACCAGATTGATGCAGCTATGATCATAACAACAAACTAAAGCCAAAGAATTCACAAAACCATCCATACCTCGCTAGATTTCTAAAAGACACGCTACATCTGTGAAGGCGTAGGCGAATCGGCTAAAAGAGCCGATTCCGGTAGAAAAAGGGTCACATCATGTGAACAATCGACTATTCAATACGAGTAGACCTATCAACTCCTCAAACCTAACCTACATTTTTAACAGTGGGGTTCGATGGATCGATGGCAGCCATAATAAAGATAATAGATTAAATATTTAAAGAAAACATATCTACTCATATTTAACAGGATCAGAAGATATACTATGAGCATTAAAGTGCAAGCAATTGGCTATTTAGTCGATATAGGCATAGCAAACAGCTAAGGTCATGTCTGATCTGGAACAAATCTACCAACTAGCATCCTCCAATCTAAAGTTCCATTAGTGGGGATTGACCAGACCATTGCAGCCATAATAGCGAACTATAGACCAGATTTAACTAGTCATCAAACCTCTTTAAGATCATACGTGCCTTAATCGTGTACTATGCATGATCAAGATCGAGGTAGAACCGCCAATAAAACGTAACTCGCTCAAAGTAAGAAATATCATATTGTCACAAAGCAAATGATGGACTAAAATGATATGAGGCACAACCAATGGTACCAACCATTCATAGCCATCATACACACTCTAGAAAACATGAAGGTCAAGCCTAAATAAATTATTTAAATGCCTTTATTAATTTATTTGGACAATAAGGTGAAATAAGAAAAATATATCAAAAGGGAACAATAAATTTTGAGAAAATTACAGTGGCCTACATATGACCCCAAAAGTCTACCGTACAAATTTCATGCCATTTGGATAAATACATCCATCTCAACAAAAATGACAAGTTGCATAGGATTATTTTAGCAAAAATAGTTTAGCCTAGTGAAAGTGTCAAACAATAGATTTCATATTTTTCTTAACCTACCTAAAACCCATTAACACTGTACAAAAATTTGCATGGCAATATGTTACTTATTTTTATCCTTATGAATTTCATTAGAAAACACCATTTATTAAAAGATAAATAGAAAGACCCTACTCCAATAAATTTTACTGCAAGTTCAACATTTTTCCTAACTAGAGCAAGTCAACACAAGATCAGAAAAATTAGAATCAAAATTTTATCACTTTCCTAGCTCAAGTTATGCATTTTACAAGATTGAAAACAATTTAAAAGCACTTATCTAGATCCATTTAATTCTCCTAGAAAAACATCACAAACAGTTGGTTTCACATTTTTATCAAATAGTACACTTCAAGATGAATCCAACAAAATTTAGTTCACTCAATTTAGACACTCCTAGCTATAGATATGAATTTTTGAAACATGCATTCAAATCTATGAAAATAAATAAGAAATCAAGTAATACACAGACTAGCAGATGGGGCATGCTGGTTAATAGGACCCATGCGTCAGTGATACTAGGGTAGGGGAGGTGCTCCTGCTACCTTATCTCACCAGTGGTGAGATCACCGGCGATGATGGTGACATCATCATGTTCTCCACATCAAGCCACGTCAGTTGGTGGTCAAAACGTGACCTAGGGTTCACCGGAGATAGCACACCGGTGACAATGGCGGACGACGGAGGTAGCGAGGTAGTACGCCGGTGTTCTCTGGCCATCATGTGCTCCGGTTAGGTGTGCTATGGCTTCGCAGAAACCAAACAAAGCTATCTATGGTGGTTGGGGTTCTGGTGAGGCGGTAGTGAGCTCTGCTCACGTGAATGGCCGCATGGCGGCGCACGGAGGGCGGTGGTGCTCCCACCATTCTGGCTAGACGGCGGTGAAAGGTAGGTCTCCGTCATGCCATATGCAAGGTCTAGGGTCACTCAACCTAAGACATGCAGGAGAGGAGGGAGATGATGGACTAGCTCAGCAATGGCGAGATCGAGTGCCACGACGGCCACGCGCAGAGCGGCGATGCGTTCTGGCGCAACTAGGTGGTAGTGTCTAAATGGATGATGGATTTAGATGTGAAGACTAGACAAGGGAGAGAGAGAGTGAAGGTGCACGGATCATGGCTGGCCACGGTGAGCTCGCACTCGGTGATGCACCGTGGCCATGGCCAAGGTGATGACTCAGAATGTGGCCTCACCTAGGCTCAAGCGGTTACAATGGTGGTTCGAGGTGGTGGAGCTACTGGCATGAGTGATTGGATAATGGTGCTATGGTGGCAGTGAGTGAGCACAACAAAACTCACGACAACGATGGCGATGGTGGCGCTGCTTCTTGGTGGGTGAGAGGGAAACCGAGCGAGAGCAAGAGAGCAAGGAATGGATTGAGCAAAGATGTTGCCTCAGTCTTCACTTCTGAAAACTCTAGTTTGGTTTTGGTGAACTAATGAAACCCTAAGTGCTAACCTAGTTTATCAAAGTGATTATGAGATAGGTAGCACTACTCTAAGTGATAAAGCAATGGTGAAGATCATGATGATGGTGATGGCATGGTGATGATCAAATGCTTGGATTTGGAAAAGAAGAAAGAGAAAAACAAAAAGCTCAAGGCAAAGGTGGAACTTGATAGTAGCTTTTTCATTTTAGTGATCGAGACACTCAGTGAGTGTGATCACATTTAGGATTGATAGCCATACTAATAAGAGGGGTGAAACTCGTATCGAAATGCGGTTATCAAAGTGCCACTAGATGCTCTAACTCATTGCATATGCATTTAGATCTAGTGGAGTGCTAACACCCTTCAAAATGCTTGTGAAAATATGATAACACACATGCACAAGGTGATACACTTGATGGATGACACATTTAATCAAGGGTGGTGATGTTTGGGGTCAAAATGAGAAGTTTCATATTGCCTGGACTCTGCCTTGGGCAGTGACCGGACTCTGACCCCATGTCCAGTCAGTGGTGCGCAGTGAAGGCTGCCCTCGGTCCCTTGACTGGACGCTATAGAGAAAGAGGGATCGGACATGCAGGGGGTGCGTCCGGTCACCTAGTGATGTACGCTGATGCAAACAACAAAAAGAGCTTGAGTTGATCAGACGCAGGTCTAGGTCCAGTCATGAGCCACCGGACGTGACTGGTCACAAATTTTCGCCTCTAGAACCTTATTGGAAGTGATCGGATGCCAGGTGAGGGTGCATCCAGTCTTACACTGCAGTGCGTTTGGACACAATTTAACATGTGGCATGAAGCAGACTAGCCATTGCGATTGGGCGTTCAACATTTGAAGCTAATGACACATGGCGATCATCAGGCGACCAAACGTAGGGGTCTAGCGTCTGGTCAATCTGATCGGCACATCCATCCAGTCCGAATTTCAGAGGACTGAGGAGCCAATGGCTCTATTTTGTTGGGGCCTCTATTTAAGGCATGTGGCCAGCTATAGCTCACACCTTTGGCCATTTGCATTGACATAACAACCTTGTGAGCTTAACCAAAGCCCTCCCATGCATCTCCATCATTGATTCATCATCTTTGTGAGATTGGGAGAGAATCCAAATGCATTGCTTGAGTGTTTGCATATAGGGGCACATGGTATTCATGTTTCACTGTGGGTTTGGCTTGTTACTCTTGATGGTTGCCGCCACTTAGATGGCTTGGAGCAACGAGGATCATCGAGCAGCGGTTGGTGATTGTCTCCGGCTCCGATCGTGGTGATTATGAGGGGTTCTTGACCTTTCCCCAGTGGAGAGCCAAAAGATACCCTAGTAAATTGCTTGTGGCTTGTGTGATCCTCATCTTATGTTGGTTGTGCGGCACCCTTTTGAGGGTTTGGCATGTGATGCCAATTAGCGCGTGAACCTCGAAGTGAGTGAATCACCACAACGAGGACTAGCTTGTCGGCAAGCAAGTGAACCTTGGTAAAAAAATATTGTGTCATCATTTGATTCTGAGGTGATTGGTCTTCATTCTTGTGATTGATTGGTTCATTCCTTGACTTGGCGGTATAATCATCTTGCGCTCTCTCTTTATATTACCGCAAACTAGTTGTCAAGCTCTTTAGTGTAGCTAGTCGTGAGAGCTTGTTAGTTTGGTTAGTGTGGCTCTTTAGTTAGCCTTTGAGAGCACACTAACTTAGTGTAGTGACATAGGCATTGTGTGGATATAGACTATAGAAACTAGAATTGTGGTAGGTGGCTTACATTTTTAGTAGGCTAGCGCAACACTCCCTTCACCCCATATTTGTCTAACTGGTTTGCTAAGTGTTGTTGTAGAAACTTTTTAATAGGCTATTCACCCCCCTCTAGCCATTAGAACCTTTCAAGTGGTTTCAATGCCATGGTCACCATGATTTGAGGCATAACAACCTTCGGTGTAAAAATGGTTCAAATCAACAACACCAAGGAGCCACCCCAATTTGATGGCATAAATTATCCATATAGGAAGTTAAAGATGACCACACATAATAAGTCAATCAATAGAAGGGAGTGGAAGGTGGCGGAGACCAAGATTGAGATAGAGGATCTAGAGTGTCTCAAAACCGACCAATTTATAAGAGAACAAGTACAATGGCAGCCCGCAAGCGGTCGCACTGTCATACTTGAACCCATATAAACCCAGTAGTCCATCGAGTACCACAACAGGTCTCGATAAATGATTTACAACAACCAAGATCGTACATGATTCAACATACATGTCACATATTACATAAAGTTCATAGATACATTTTCATCATCAGAGTATGAAACAAAGTTATTACAAACCAAGTTCGATAAACAAAAGCAGAAGCAAATTAAGTTTGAAAGTAGCATTTGCCAACATTGTTTGATACAGTGCCATCATACGATCACAGTCCACAAAAGCATGTAGAAGGATTAATAAAGAAGCCTACCCAAGGCTTACTCCTCATCCACAGTGGGATAGAAGCAACTCTTGCAATAACCATGATACACAGTCCCATTTGCAACAATGGGAAATAAACCCTGAGTACGGGAAGGTACTCAGCTAGACTTACCCGTCATAAACCCAAAATAAAATGACTCCAAGGATCATGCAAGGTTGTATAAGTGGATGTAGCTTGGCAACATTTTGCATAAAAAGCAATTAACTCAATTATACAATTATAATCCTATTATCAAGTTAATTATAACTATCCATCTCTAAATTAGCAACTATCATGTGCCAAACATGTGGTATATCATTTTAATAGCATACAATAGTAACCATAGCAGGTATTGTAATTCCATATTCATTCGAACCATCATGTTCCATAACACAGTTACTACGATGCTGGAGCTAGCCAAGTATCTCACTATTCGGGAGAGACGGTGATTCGAATCGATTTCAACCAGCTTGGAATTTATTCCTAACACAAACCCAGGTAGACCAGATCATTAATTGCCTTAGATCACCTTTGGTATAACTCAGGTCCACATTTCATGGGTTCGTATCACGCTGCACAATCGGGGACACCAAATGCAAGGACGTTTAGGCCTAGCCTGCCCTTGGGCTCAGTTTGGCTCCCTGCAAGGAACGCACAATAGAACGGGGCCCGACCTGAGTTGAGCTACTCGGCTTCGCGGTCGAAACAAGTTATCCGGCCAGCTAAGTGACACACATAAACCATTTACATGTATCCACTCATGATCATATGCATGCGTTCAATCTTGTCAGAAGTTCCAACAATGGCATGGTCCTTGATTGGCACAGACGAAATCTCATGAGTCAACCTACACATAGACTTCACTTGGCCTTGATTTTCTTTTACCCCATGGTTCTGTTCCACGATAGCAAATATAGCCAACCGTGCTCTGGTATCCACCTATATCTCACAGGTGACAGGAAATCACCCGACTTCTACCGATCTAAGCATGGCTAAGCATATATTCGATCCTGGACCTACATAGGGTTAACAGTGTATATATCTGGACAAGGAGTTTATATGCATCAAGTGGTTCCAATCAACTCTTATAACCTAATGCATCAATCATAAGAACTTGAGTAATATTTTGTAAAATACTGGGAGACTTAGAATGCTCCGGGGCTTGCCTTTCAAAAAGGAAGTGGGGCGGTGATCATGGCACTCCGGAAGCTCTTCTTGGTTTTGCTCCTCGCCTTCGGGAACTGTGGCTTGAGGATTCTCCTGCTGGTCCCCTTCCTCTCCTTTGTCGAGCCCCAACAACGTTATCTCTTCCTCTGATCCTAGATGCATGAATATGGCATAAGATATTGCGAATGTATGCATGCCGACAAGTATAATATGATGATACATGATGAATGCATTCTTATATGTATTCTTAACATCATGGTGCTGAAGTAATAATAAGTGTATCGTGTTTTACTGAGTATGTGCATATCTCTTCTTAATTACTCAATCAAACACTTCAACAATTCATTTACTACACTACAAAACAGCAGCTACTTGTTTTACTCATAACTGAAGTTCTACTTATCCAAATGTGGTGATCTTGGACTTTCAGGAAAGCTTATAAAATTATCTACAACTTTTCTTTAATACTCTCACTGTGACTCAGGAGTTAAATTGGGCAAACAAATCACTCAATCAAATCTGTCCAGAAAGTAAACCCTTCGGACAGCAAACTTGCAACAGCTAGAACTCAAAAACCCTAAGTCCTATGACTGTGAAAATTTAACACTATGTAGATTAGCAAGTTATCTACAACTTTCTTATTAACAAGTTTTACTGTAGATACAATTATCTATATGAAATTGTCTATGCGATCAAAACTATACATGTAGTCTCGTATTCGAATGATAAAGCGATAAATAGTCATTTGTATACAATCAATGGCTTCTAAACTTTACCAATGACCTCAACAGTTACTATGCATCATAAGAACCCTAGAAAACATCATGCTTAGTCCCAATCTAATTATTTCAATGCCTTTCTTATTTTAATTAAGTAATTAGCATAAATAATAAACATATAACAAATGCACATCATAAATTCTTAAAAATTTACAGTGCCTTACTAATGCTACCAATAGACTACTGTAAAAGTTTCATGCCATTTGACCAAGTAAAACATCCTAGGCAAAAATGACAAGGCATAAAGGCTTGAAATAGCATAAATAGAAAACCCTAGTGAAAAGTGTCAAGCAACAGATTTTATATTTTTCTTAGCATCCAAATGGTACTAGGACAACCTCCAACAAATTTGATGAATATTGGATTCATAAATAATTTATAAAAATTCATACAAGGATTACCTAATTATAAAAGGAAAATCTATAACTACAAATCCATACATGCACTGACCCTCAAACTTTTACCAGAGCTCATACATGTCAAGAACAACTTACCACAAAAATTTCATACTTTTTGGAGCTCAGGAACTCTAGATATAAAATAAACAAGTTTACATACATTCAAAAACACATTTCAAGTTTCAATTTAAATCCTCCAAAAATTCTACTACAAGGGTCAAGATTATATTTTCCTAAAAACTACACTTCCTAAGGAACACTAAAAAATTATTTCACAATTTTTAAATCTACATAGCTCAACTTATCAATTTTCGAAAAACTAAAATAAATGGACTAGCTTTCATGAGTGAGCTGCTAACAGACGGGTCCACCGGGCAAATGGACCCACATGTCAGCGACCAAAAATAGGGGAGCGGAGCTGCTTCGACGCGGTCCGGCCATGGCTCGCTGCCTGTGAGCTTTTCTGGCGAAGCCAAGGGCACCATCAAACCGCGTCGGATGGTCAAGTGGTGACCGTGCAGGTGCTGTGGAGCGGGCTCGTCGCCGGCCATGGCGGCACAGCGGCGCTGCTCTACGTGTGCCGACCGTCTCTGGCCACGGCGAAGCCCGGCGAAGCGTGTAATAGTATCATGGTGACTATGCGACTGTGACTAAGTGACCTAGGCGGCTAGAGGTGCTTCGATGAGGCACGGTCAGCAGCCATGGCGGCACTTTGACGAGGGCGTACCCGCGACGGCGCAAAGCAAACAGCGGCTCATCTAGGGCACAAATGAGGGTGCTGCAAGGTGGAAATGGTGGAGGAGGTTGAGGCGGAGCTGCGAGCATGACCGATTGGAAACTAGGGCGGCGGTGAGCGCTGGCGAGCTCGGCAGAGCAGCTGCGGTGGCAATGGCACTGGCGACACTGCAGTGGCTGCACTAGGGCGAAGAAGGAAGCCGAACACGAAATGGGAGTGCAGGGCAGTGCGGGCGAGCGCGGGGCTTGATGTAGTGCGCTTTGGCCCATCGTGGCTGCGTTGGGTAGGGTGCCGACGACATGTGGCCATGCTCGCTTCCACGCGGCGCGCATCCTCTATGTTGGTCGGCCACCGAAAACAGTTGATTTAGTTCGTCAGTCACGCGATGCTAAGCCTAACAACGAGATTTAGTGACGCTCGTTCTCTTAAACCGTGTAGAAAAATCAAAAACAGTCAATAACAAACTTGTAGCTCCATGTACCAGTTTCAAATGTTCTTAAAGGATCATGTTCCAACTCTCAATCAAGACCGAGTTAAATCATCTCCAAAGTCAACTCGTCAGACTGTCCAAGCATCCAGACTTAGAAAATTTTTCTAAGTTTAGCTAACAGTGCATTAGTGATTTTTGTGAGCTCCAAAAGACTAAGCTATGCACCTTATCATCTCATGACACAAAAATAGAAGTTGTTCCCCATATCAAATACTACAACTTTGCTTTAGTGACCACCTCCATGCAAGGTCTCTAGCACCTAGTCAAACTTGGTCAAACATGCTACATTCAAATGATGACTTGTACTTGAACTATGACCTAGTGACTCATTTAGCCCTAGCCATGAATACCAAAGTTGTTCATAATGATCTTCTAAACATGTTTAAGCTATTTGCAAGGTCACACACTCATTTCATGCATTGGTCACACAAAGGGCTATCTAGGTCAACACATAACATCACTTAAGTGCTTGATCATGAAAGGTGACCTTCATGAACAATGTTCCATTTGTTAACCTAAGTGTAGCTAATGTGTTTTAGTGACTCACATAAACCATTTACATGTATCCACTCATGATCATATGCATATACACATGGAAACATGAAATAACAAGCAATGTTGCAAATGTTTCAAACACATGTTTCAATTGCAAAAGCTTAAATATGAATGCTTGATGCTCATGCTCATGCAATGCAAGTCAATTTATGTAAGGCTAACACATAGGGTGTTACAGCCTCTCCCCTTATAAAAATCTCATCCCAAGATTTGCAAGACCTACCATTCTTGGAAAAAGGCAGGATAAACCTCTCGTAAATAATCCTCTCGTTCCCACATAGAATCTTGTTCACTGTGATTGTTCCACACCACCTTATAGAACTTAATGATCTTACTCCATGTTACTCTTTCCATCTCTTATAATACTTAGATTGATTTTTCTTCATAGGTCAAATCCAATTGGAGTTTCATGTTGGTGGGTGCAATAGCTTCTTCAGGTACGCGAAGACATTTCTTCAACTGAGAAACATGGAAGACATCAAATATTGCACTCATCTCTGGTGGAAGTTGTAACTTATAAGAGACATTTCCTTTCCATTCTGTAATCTAGTAGGGTCCTACATATCTAGGCGCAAGCTTCTTTTTCATTCCAAATCTCTTCACCCCTTTCATGGGTGATACTTTTAAGTATACATAGTCACCCACTTCAAAAGTCAGTGGTCTTCTTCTTTTATCAGCATAACTCTTTTGTCTAGATTGAGCTGCCTTCATATGCTGTTGGATAACACGCACTTGCTCTTTAGCTTCATTGACAAAGTCAATACCAAAGTATCTCCTTTCACCGGGCTCAATCCAATTCAACGGAGTTCTACATTTTCTGCCATACAAGGCTTCAAATGGAGTCATCTTAATGCTTGCTTGATAACTATTGTTGTAGGAGAACTCAGCTAAAGGTAACCATTTCTCCCACGAACCCTTGGAAGATATAACACAAGCTCTTAGCAAATCTTCTAAGATTTGGTTCACTCATTCTGTCTGTTTGGAAGTCTGTGGATGGTATGCCGAACTTCTGATTAGCTTAGTTCCCAAAGCCTAGTGCAAGTGTTCCTAGAAACAAGCTATGAACTGTGGTCCTCGGTCTAAAATTATGGTCCTGGGTACTCCATGTAGTCTCACAATCTGAGAAATGTACAACTCAGCGTACTTCCCCACGTGATATGTTGTGTGAACCGGTATAAAATGTGCTGACTTGGTGAGACAATCAACAATGACCCATATGGAATCGTGGCCTTCCGGTGTCCTTAGAAGGCCTATGATAAAGTCCATACTAATTTCTTCCCATTTCCAACCTAGAATAGGCAATGGCTGGAGTAATCCGGTAGATTTCATATGAATAGCTTTTACTCTGCTGTAGTTATCGCACCTAGCGACATAGGCTGCGATATCTTTCTTCATCTTAGTCCACCAAAAATGGGTTTTCAAACTTTGGTACATCTTACTACTACCCGGATGGATAGACAATTTGGACGAATGAGCTTCATCTAAAATTTGATTTCTAAGCTCATGGTTTTTTGGTACCACAAGTCGGTCCTCAAACCATAGTACACCCTTTTCATCTAATTTGAAATGTTGGGTTTCTTGCTCTTGCATTTTTCTCTTGATGTGACTTATACCTACATCTATTTGCTGCAGCTCTATGATTTTGCTCTCAAGTGAACAACTGATAGTGATATTGTGTAGTACAACAGGATGTAACAAATTGAATCCATCTTCCAATAATGCTTCTATAGTGTTGCAATGAGACTTTCGACTGAGTGCATCTGCTACTACATTAGCTTTTCCCAGATGGTAGTGCACCTCTAAATTGTAGTCCTTAATCAGCTCTAACCATCTTCGTTGTCTCATGTTAAGCTCTGGTTGGGTAAAGATATACTTGAGACTTTTGTGGTCAGTATATATATGACATACATTGCCCTACAAATAATGTCTCCATATCTTTAATGCATGAACAACTGTTGCAAGTTCTAAATCATGCGTGGGGTAGTTGACTTCATGTTTTCTCAATTGCCAAGAAGCATATGCAATAACTCTTCCTTCTTGCATAAGCACACACCCCAAACATATTCCCGATGCATAACAAAATACATCAAAAGGCTTCTCAATGTCGGGTTGTGCTAAGACAGGCGCTGTAGTTAACAGAGTTTTGAGGGTGTGAAAAGCTGCTTCACATTCTGGTGTCCATTTGTACTTCTCATTTTTCTAAAGTAGTCTGGTCATGGGCTTAGCTATCTTTGAGAAATCTAGAATGAAACAATGATAATACCCTGCTAACCCTAGAGAACTCCGAACTTCATGAACCAATGTCGGGGCCTTCCAATCCATGACCTCTTGTACTTTTGATGGGTCTACAGAGATTCCATCTCTTGATAAGATATGACCTAAGAAAGGTACTTTGCTCAACCAAAATTCACACTTGCTAAATTTCGCATATAGCTTATGCTCCCTCAATCTGGATAGAACAATCCTCAGATGCTCTTCATGATCTACCTCATTTTCTAAATAAATCAATATATCATCGATAAACACGACCATGAACTTGTCAAGCTCGGGCATGAATACTAAATTCATCAGGTACATGAAGTTGACAGGAGCATTTGTTAGTCTGAAAGACATAACCAAATACTCATATAAACCATACCTAGTAGAGAAAGCAGTTTTAGGTATATCCTCTGGCCTGATCTTTATCTGATGATAGCCTGATCTCAAGTCAATCTTGGAGAATACCTTTGCCTTTGCCAACTGATCAAACAAGATGTCAATGCGAGGCAACGGGTATTTGTTCTTGATGGTTACAACATTGAGTGGTCTGTAATCTACACACATTCTTAGTGACTTGTCCTTCTTTTTCACAAACAATGCTAGACAGCCCCAGGGAGATGAACTAGGTTGAATAAGACCCTTGTCCAACAGATCCTGTAACTGAATTTTAAGTTCTGCTAACTCATTTGGTGGCATTCTATAAGGCCTTCTTGAGATAGGTGCCGTACCTGGCACTAACTCAATCTTAAATTCCACATCCCTATCAGGTGGTAAACCTGGTAACTCCTCTGGAAATACATCTGGAAACTCACAAACCATAGGGATATCAAAAAGGGTAGTGGTTTGGATAGCACAAGCTAAATGTTGGAGTTCAAAATTTTGGGAGAGTGGTACTAGAAAAGCATTCCCTCCCTTGGGTTCTCTCAACATAATAGTATGAGTGCTAGTGTCAATGAGAACACCATGATCCTTCATCCAATTCATGCCTAAAATTACACTTATTGATAACCCGGGCAATATTATCAAATCCGTTGTATACTCCCTCTCTAATATAGAGATGAGCACGTTTTTTACTATCTTATTTGTAGAAATACTAGCCCCTGCTGAACTTATATTGTAACCACCCTTGCTTACTTCAATTATTTTCTATTCATGTCTAGATGCAAATGCTTGACTCATAAAAGAATGAGAAGCTCCTGAATCAAATAAAACAATAGCGGGATGCTTGTTGACAAAAAACATACCAGCCATGACAACTTCTCCTGTGGGCACTTCCTCAACGGCTGTATAATGCACGTATCCCGGACGTGCCCTTGTGTTTGCCTACTTTTGATTGTTCTAATTCTGGTTGCCATTCTTCTTTAGGTGGGGGCATTCCTTGGCCCAATGCCCCACTTGGTTGCAGTTAAAACAGGGTTGATTACTCCTAGGTCCGGTGGCGCTTCTCTGACTACCATTTCCTTTAGGTAAGGCAATAGTGAATGCCTTACAGAATGCTTTCTGAGGCCTGCTATTCTGAGCTTTAGGTGGTGGAGGCCTAAACATGGGTGTAGGTGGATGGAATTGTGGCCTAGCTATGATAGGAGCTCTAGACTATGAAGATCCGGAGGCACCTGCCTCGAATGCCCTCTTGCGACCCTTAGCGACCGCATGCATGTTATTGTGGTTTTCCTAGGTCAAAGCATCACTAATAAATTTGTTGTAAGTGGTGCACTTAGAATTGGCCATGGTCTTCATTAGTTTGGTGCCTAGACCCCGCTTGAAGCTCTCTATCTTCTTCTCCTCGGTATCCATGAAACCTGGAGCATATCTGGACAGGTTATTGAATGCATGCATATATTATGTGAGTGTCTTTGTCCCTTGAGTGGGCCTCATAAATTCAGCCGCTTTCATGCGCATTAGTCCTGGGGAAATATGATGTCCCTGAAAAGCCAACTTGAACTGCTCCCATGTTACTCACGCATTAGCAGATAGAGAGGACAAGAAATGTGTCCACCAAATCCCTGCTGGCCCCTACAACTGGTGGGAAGCATACTCAGCCTTCAGATGCTCGGTGACTCTTAGCAGATGAAACTTCTGCTCAATGGTGTTGAGCCACTTGTCCGCCTGTAGTGGCTCCTCTACCACCTTGAAGATAGGAGGCTTTGTATCCAGAAATTCCTTGAAGGTACTGTGCTAATTTGGCTTGGGCCCTTGTTGCTGTGGGTGGCCATGAGCTGTGTTCTGCGCGATGAGGTGCAGAGCTTCCTCCATTGTCCTTTGGCTCCCTAAGAATTAGGGAAAGAACTCCTGAGTGGACGGTGGTGGTGGTGGTAAGTCATCACCATTGCCATCATGGCTGCTACTAGCTCCTGCACGGGTGTGAGTCATCTGCGAAGTTACAACAATAAGCAATTATTGGTTGATGTCAAAAGATTGCAGATGAATTTATAATCATGCCAAACTGAAATTACTGGAGACAAGCTCAAATTCACACAATAAAAATAGAGGCATAATAATCCATTCTCGCAACATGACACCACCAATTCGATCACTTATTGGACTCATAGCACGTTATATTCAAATCATGATCTCTGATAAATCAACAAGAATTTGCATTAGCGTTTAACCAAACATGCCATAGTCATGCAAATAACAATATTACATGATAGTTCAATTCACCAGCACCAAATTCAAACTATAGGTCCATTACATAACCAATGATGATACCTTAAGCACATCTACTAAGTACTAATCAATCTAATCCTCATCATGATCACTATCGAGGTCAGAGATAGGATCATCTCCTTCCTCAGGTTCCACCTCTTCCTCTTCCTCATCATCACCTTTTTCCATATTTGGACCATCTTCTTCCCCATCCAAGATTGGGTTTAGCTGGTTGTTCAAATAGTGCACTTCATGCTGAAGGTTCATCACTTGAAGTTGAGCCTATGCAAGCTGCTGACGTAAGCCCCTTTTGGCACGGTTCTGGGCATTACTCATGTCGCGGTGCCTATCTCGCTCTATCCTTATTATAGCGACATGGTTTTCTGCTGCATCACGCTAGCATCTAGCTATGGACACCTTAGCACAGGCGGTCTCCAAGTGCTCCCATAGTCCTACAAGCAATGCTTGATCATTAGCTCTGGCTTCTTGGGCTGCTGCTCTCTGTTGATCCACTTGCTCCATTTGGGCATGGAGAGTGCCCAAAGCTGCATAGGCTTGGTCAGATTCCCATCGGGCTTTACTTGCAGCTTTCTTTTGCTTGTGCACACACTTCTTGAGTTTATGCTGTGTGGCTTCAGCTCTCATGAGCTTGTCCATGCAAGTAGTGTATGATTCCTGCCAGAAACCCTTGGTGTCCTGGCGTGCACAAAACATTTTCATCACCACAAATATAGCACTCATGGCGGGACTAGATCTATTTGCCCGCTCATCCCAATCTCTAATCAATGCATTTAGGCTATGTTGTTCCCAGATGGTTGTCGATGGGTCCACCCAAGGAAACATAATCGCTGCACTGCCTATAAGTGCATCTCCATGCTGCTAGCAGATTTGACTCAAAACCTCAAAGGCCACAACTTGGGCAGCCTCCCAAGGAGTCTTCCCTTCTGATTCTACCTTCCACTCCTACCAGAAGGGTAGTTGTGTGTGGGCTGGTATAGTTAGCCACACCTCATACCATGGCTGTCCTTCCAAGTACTCTTCATTCCAATGATAAAGGGGCAGTTCATGGTACCCCGCAAAGTCCATAACTCTCCACAGTAGTGTAGGTGTTCCAAAAACCATCAGGAAATTCTCACATCCAGCTAGTGCTGCCATCTATACCATCAACATGTACAACTTTGTGAGAGATAAGGCCATAATGGATAAGAGTTACATAACCGAGTAAGAAATTTATAAGGGGAGGAACAATGTATCAGGAAATTATCATGATGCATGCTTGTTCCGTACGTCCTCACAAACTTAGGAAGAATTATTTCTAACGACATATACGGTGGCATACATACGTTCTCTCATATATAGCATAACTAGTCGAGCTACACGTTTTGTTGTTAGTGTACCTGCATAAAAGTTTCATTTCAGCCCATCCCGTAATTAAATATGTAGAATGTAAGTCTAAATACTTCCATATATGCATACCCATACATATACTTCCGTATCAAAACTACCTGATAATAGTTTATACCCACAATTAAATATGCACCATATACACATGCAAGCATGCATACATAGCAGTACCAAAGCTAACTCTCCCCGATCGCATGCTCACATCTTGCGGTCATACCACTCATCAACTTACCTTGGCGTAGAGGCATTTGATCCATACATTACCATTCAAATGAATGGCATCCATACAATAGCACGCCATATGGACGACGAAAGTAAAACCCCCATGTTAGTACTTAAGTAGCCACCTAATAGTCCTTAATTTGGGCAAAAGGAAAGTGATCACTAGCACACTTTAGATTTCAAATACCTATTTATATAGCTAGCAGTTGCTAGAAAGGGGTTTGGAAAATAAAAACTTTTGTTTTAAATACACATGTGACAATTTTACGTTGAATCTTGCTCTAATGCCAGCTGTCATGGAACTGACCAATTTATAAGAGTACAAGTACAATGGCTGCCAGCAAGCGGTCGCACTGTCATACTTGAACCCATATAAACCCGGTAGTCCGTCGAGTACCACGATGGGTCTCGATAAACGATTTACAACAACCAAGATCATACATGATTCAACATACATGTCACATATTACATAAAGTTCATAGATACATTTTCATCATCAGAGTATGAAACAAAGTTATTACAAACCAAGTTTGATAAACAAAAGCGGAAGCAAATTAAGTTTGAAAGTAGCATTTGCCAACATTGTTTGATATAGTGCCATCATACGATCACAGTCCACAAAAGCATGTAGAAGGATTAACAAAGAAGCCTGCCCAAGGCTTACTCCTCATCCACAGCGAGATAGAAGCAACTCTTGCAATAACCATGATACACAGTGCCATCTACAACAATGGGAAATAAACCTTGAGTACGGGAAGGTACTCAGCTAGACTTACCCGTCATAAACCCAAAATAAAATGACTCCAAGGCTCATGCAAGGCTGTATAAGTGGATGTAGCTTGGCAACATTTTGCATAAAAAGCAATTAACTCAATTATACAATTATAATCCTGTTATCAAGTTAATTATAACTATCCATCTCTAAATTAGCAACTATCCTATGCCAAACATGTGGTATATCATTTTAATAGCATACAATAGTAACCATAGCAGGTATTGTAATTCCATATTCATTCGAACCATCATGTTCCATAACACAGTTACTACGATGCTGGAGCTAGCCAAGTATCTCACTATCCAAAAGAGACGGTGATTCGAATCGATTTCAACCAGCTGGGAATTTATTCCTAACACAAACCCAGGCAGACCAAATCATTAATCACCTTAGGTCACCTTTGGTATAACTCAGGTCCACATTTCACAGGTTCGTACCATGCTGCATAATCGGGGACACCAAATGCAAGGACGTTCAGGCCTAGCCAGCCCTTGGGCTTAGTTTGGCACCCTGCAAGGAATGCACAACAGAACGGGGCCTGACCTGAGTTGAGCTACTCAGCTTCACGGTCAAAACAAGTTATCCGGCCAGCTAAGTGATAGGCATGCGTTCAATCTTATCAGAAGTTCCAACAATGGCACAGTCCTTGATTGGCACAGACGGAATCTCATGAGTCAAGCTACACATAGACTCCGCCTGGCCTTGATTTTCTTTTACCCCATGGTTCTATTCCACGATAGCAAATATAGCCAACCGTGCTCCGGTATCCACCTATATCTCACAGGTGACAGGAAATCACCCGACTTCTATCGGTCTAAGCATGGCTAAGCATATATTTGACCCTGGACCTACATAGGGTTAACAGTGTATATATCTAGACAAGGAGTTTATATGCATCAAGTGGTTCCAATCAACTCTTATAACCTAATGCATCAATCATAAGAACTTGAGTAATATTTTGTAAAATACTGGGAGACTTAGAATGCTCTGGGGCTTGCCTTTCAGAAAGGAAGTGGGGCGGTGATCATGGCACTCCGGAAGCTCTTCTAGGTTCTGCTCCTCGCCTTCGGGAGCTGTGGCTTGAGGATTCTCCTGCTGGTCCCCTTTCTCTCCTTTGTCGAACCCCAACAACATTATCTCTTCCTTCGATCCTAGATGCATGAATATGGCATAAGATATTGCGAATGTATGCATGCCGACAAGTATAATATGATGATACGTGATGAATGCATTCTTGTATGTATTCTTAACATCATGGTGCTGAAGTAATAACAAATGTATCGTGTTTTACTGAGTATGTGCATATATCTTCTTAATTACTCAATCAAACACTTCAACAATTTATTTACTACACTACAAAACAGCAGCTACTTGTTTTACTCATAACTGAAGTTCTACTTATCCAAATGTGGTGATCTTGGACTTTCTGGAAAGCTTATAAAATTATCTACAACTTTTCTTTAATACTCTCACTGTGACTCAGGAGTTAAATTGGGCAAACAAATCACTCAATCAAATCTGTCTAGAAAGTAAACCCTTCGGACAGCAAACTTGCAACAGCTAGAACTCGGAAACCCTAAGTCCTATGACTGTGAAAATTTAACACTATGTAGATTAGCAAGTTATCTACAACTTTCTTATTAACAAGTTTTACTGTAGATACAATTATCTATATGAAATTGTCTATGCGATCAAAACTATGCATGCAGTCTCGTATTCGAATGATAAAGCGATAAATAGTCATTTGTATACAATCAATGGCTTCTAAACTTTACCATTGACCTCAACAGTTACTATGCGTCATAAGAACCCTAGAAAACATCATGCTTAGTCCCAATCTAATTATTTCAATGCCTTTCTTATTTTAATTAAGTAATTAGCATAAATAATAAACATATAACAAATGCGCATCATAAATTCTCAATAATTTACAGTGCCTTACTAATGCTACCAATAGACTACTGTAAAAGTTTCATGCCATTTTACCAAGTAAAACATCCTAGGCAAAAATGACAAGACATAAAGGCTTGAAATAGCATAAATAGAAAACCCTAGTGAAAAGTGTCAAGCAATAGATTTTATATTTTTCTTAGCATCCAAATGGTACTAGGACAACCTCCAACAAATTTGATGAATATTGGATTCATAAATAATTTATAAAAATTCATACAAGGATTACCTAATTATAAAAGGAAAATCGATAACTACAAATCCGTACATGCACTGACCCTCAAACTTTTACCAGAGCTCATACATGTCAAGAACAGCTTACCACAAAAATTTTATAATGTTTGGAGCACAGAAACTCTAGATATAAAATAAACAATTTACATACTTTCAAAAACACATTTCAAGTTTCAATTTAAATCCTCCAAAAATTCTACTACAAGGGTCAAGATTATATTTTTCCTAAATACTACACTTCCTAAGGAACACTAAAAAAATTATTTCACAATTTTTGAATCTACATAGCTCAACTTATCTATTTTAAAAAATGCACATAAAAACTGAAATAAATGGACTAGCTTTAATGAGTGAGCCGCTGACAGACGGGGTCCACCGGGCAGACGGACCCACACGTCAGCCACCGAAAATAGGGGAGCGGAGCTGCTTCGACACGGTCCTTCCTTGGCTCACCATCGGTGAGTTTTTCCGGCGAAGCCAAGGGCACCATCAAGACCGTGCAGGTGCTGTGGAGCGGGCTCGTCGCCGGCCATGGCGGCACGGCGGCGCTGCTCTACGTGTGCCGGCCGTCTCTGGCCACGGCGAAGCCCGGCGAAGCATACAATAGCATCACGGCGACTATGCGACTATGACTAAGCGACCTAGGCGGCTGGAGGTGCTTCGACGAGGCATGGCCACGGCAGCGGCCATGGCGGCACTCCGGCGAGGGCGTACCCGCGATGGTGCAAAGCGAACAGAGGCACACCTAGGGCACAAATGAGGGCGCTGCAAGGTGGAAACGGTGAAGAAGGTTGAGGCAGAGCTGCGAGCACGACCGATTAGAAACTGGGCGGCGGTGAGCGCTAGCGAGGTCGATAGAGCAGCTGCGGCGGCAATGGCGCTGGTGACGCTGTAGTGGCTGCGCTGGGGCGGAGAAGGAAGCCGAACATGAAATGGGAGCACAGGGCTGTGCGATCAAGCGCGGGGCTTGATGTAGTGTGCTTTGGCCCGTCATGGCCGCGCTGGGTAGGGCACCGGTGACGCGCGGCCGTGCTCGCTTCCACATGGCGCACATGCTCTGCGATGGTGGGCTACCAAAGACAGTCGATTCAGTTTGTTAGTCATGCGATGCTAAGCCTAATAGCAAGATTTGGTGACGCCCGTTCTCTTAAACCGTGTAGAAAAATTGAAAACAGTCAATAACAAACTTGTAGCTCTTTGTACCAGTTTCAAATGTTCTTAAAGGATCATGTTCCAACTCTCAACCGAGACTGAGTTAAATCATCTCCAAAGTCAGCTCGTCAGACTGTCCAAGCATCCAGACTTAGAAAATTTTTCTAAGTGTAGTTAATAGTGCATTAGTGATTTTTGTGAGCTCCAAAAGACTAAGCTATGCACCTTATCATCTCATGACCCAAAAATAAAAGTTGTTCCCCATATCAAATACTACAACTTTGCTTTAGTGACCACCTCCATGCAAGGTCTCTAGCACCTAGTTCAAACTTGGTCAAACATGCTACATTCAAATGATGACTTGTACATGAACTATGACCTAGTGACTCATTTAGCCCTAGCCATGAATACCAAAGTTGTTCATAATGATCTTCTAAACATGTTTAAGCTATTTGCAAGGTCACACACTCATTTCACGCATTGGTCACACATAGGGCTGTCTAGGTTAACACATAACATCACTTAAGTGCTTGATCATGAAAGGTGACCTTCATGAACAATGTTCCATTTGTTAACCTAAGTGTAGCTAATGTGTTTTAGTGACTCACATAAACCATTTACATGTATCCACTCATGATCATATGCATATACACATGGAAACATGAAATAACAAGCAATGTTGCAAATGTTTCAAACACATGTTTCAATTGCAAAAGCTTAAATATGAATGCTTGATGCTCATGCTCATGCAATGCAAGTCAATTTATGCAAGGCTAACACCTAGGGTGTTACATAGAGAACACCACCACCGCCGAAGAAGTGCTTCTCCAAAACAATAACATTGCTCTTAGTGCCATTCATGATGCTATTGATGAGAGAACATTTGAGCAAATCAAGAACATTGAGATGGCTCATGAAGCATGGAAGAAGTTGGAGGAAATATTTGAGGGCACTCAAGCCATGATGGGTGCCATGGCATATATCCTCAAGGAGAAGTTTGCTAATTTCAAGATGAAGGAGGATGAGACTGTCCTAGAGAAGTCTCATAGGCTTCAAGTGCTTGTCAATGATCTAAAAGCACTTAGAGAGAAGGTGGAGGACAAGGACTTCTCCCATAAGTTCTTAAGATGCCTACCTTCAAGATTTGGCACATTTCTAGTGAGGAGTGGTTTGGACACCATGACACCAAACCAAGTGTTGGGAGATATAATAACTAATGATACATATAGAGATGATGATGAGAAGGAAGAAAAGAAGGAGAAGAAAGATGAGAAGAAGGATGAAAAGAAGAAGAGTATGGCATTCAAAGCCACATCATCCAAGGGCAAGGCCAAGCAAGACACATCTAGTGAAGATGATGGTTCATGGGATGATGATGATGATGAGAAGATGGCTCTCTTTGTCAAGAGATTTGGCAAGTTCATGGTGAAGAAGGGCTACCATGCTAGAAGAAAGAAGTCTTCATCCAAGAACAAGGAAGAGTCAAGAAGGTGCTTCAATTGTAGAAGCAAGGATGATCTTGTTTCTCAATGCCCATACAATAGTGACAATGATGATGACAAGAAGAATAAGAAGGACAAGAAGGAAAAGAAAGAGAAGAAGGACAAGATGACCTTCAAGAAGAAGAAGAAGGGTGGTTCATATGTGGTCACTTGGGATAGTGATGCTTCCTCAAGTGATGATGATGATAGTGATGATGACAAGACCACCAAGAAGAAGGCACTTGCAAGCATTGCTATCAATGAGAAGCCTTCTCTCTTTGACCCTCCATCATACTTCATGGCTAAGGCCACTAAGGTATAAACTTGTGATGATGGAAGTGATGAGGAACATGAAAATGAAAATGAGAATGAAAATGAAAGTGATAGTGATGATGATGAACCAACTAAGGATGAACTACTTGACATGCTAGGCGATAATAAAGAACACTTTGACATTAAGAGAAGGGAATACAAAAGCTTGCGTAAGGAACTAAAAGCCCTTAAGCACGCCTTTGATGAGCTCAATGCATCTCATGAGAGGCTAGAGGAAGCCCATGAGAAGCTTGGCAAGGCTCACAAGAAGCTTCAAAAAGCTCATTCCTATTTGCTTGATGAGCAAAATAAGAAGAAGCATGTTGAGACATGTAATGTAGGCTTAACTTGTAACTTAATTGATGAATCATTCTATAAGCTTATCATTGTTGCTCCCACTAACCCTTCTTGTAGCACTTCCACTTCCACCTCATCTAGTAGTGATGGTTTCACATATGATTCCTCGCTAATGGTTGAGAATGAGACCCCCAAGAAAGAGGTCAATGAGCTCACTCACACCTTGGCTAAGGCCTATGGCGCTATGGACCGCTTGCTTATGTGCTTGGGTAGCCAAAGAGCCTCTCTCTACAAACAAGGATTGGGCTATACCCCCAAGAAAGGCAAGGCGGCCTTTGCTTGTCACAAGACTAGTTTTGTGAAGAACAATGGTCGGTTTTGCACTAGTTGCAAGCAAGTTGGTCATAAAGAGCATGAGTGCAAGAACAAGAGCAAGAATGCTAATGTATCCTCAATTAATATTAATTCTTTCTATGTGCTTACTAAGGGTACAAATGGTGTGAAAGCTAAGTTCATTGGTACACCATGGATGGGCTCAAAGAAGAAAGCCATTTGGGTGCTAAAGAGCTTGGTCACTAACCTTCAAGGACTCAAGCAAGTTTGGGTACCTAAAAAGATTTGATCTTCTTTTGTAGGTCAATTACAAAGCTGGAGGAAGGCATTGGGTTCTTGATAGTGGGTGCACTCAACACATGACCGGTGAAGCAAGAATGTTCAACTCAATCAATACCAATGGCAATGATTGTTATGATAGTATCACATTTGGTGACAATGGCAAGGGCAAAGTCAAAGAGCTTTGTAACACCCCAGGTGTTTGCCACCAGTTAAGCAATGGGTTTGAGCTCAAACATGGCATATTAAGTAATGATGAAGATGTCAAGGTCAAACCTATGGAAATGAGCCCCAACCTAAACTTGGATATTGCACCCTTGCTTTACATATAGGCCCTTTTCAAGATATATGCTTGGCTGGTGTTATTGGAATATCTTCATGTGTCTCACATCAATACCCATCTATATTAATCCATGGAAAAGTTTCGTGAAGTTTGGAATCAAGAAGTCACATGAAATGACAAGTTATATCCTTGTTGGAATGTCCTTATTAAGTGAATGAGAACATGTGTCATCAACCAAACCTTGCAACCTTACCCAAATGACTCTAGATGAACTCTACAACAAAAGTCATGAAAGGTTCATGTTGAGCAAATGCCAAGAAAATGCTCCAATGGGTCACAAAGGATAATTTAAGCTTTATCGTGATCCTACTTTGGTCAAAGTAGAACTATAGCTTCTGCACCTATTTTAAAGTTGGACATTAAATAAAAGTTGAAGCTCATGTTGTGTAGAAGAAACTTTGTTTTTGGAGTATACCATGGATCAGCTCAGAACCAAGTCTAGCAGTGGCTCAAAGTTGGAACCTGCTGCTGATTTCAGCACTTAGAAATATTCTAAGTCTAGAAATTCATTGACATCGGCATTGGCGTCTCGCGTTCTCCAAATTTTGTTAAGCAACTCGATTTGGTCCAAAGATAAAAGTTGAAGTGTACATGATGGCGAAGAGCATGTATAAAGATGGCACTCAGTTGACTTCATTTTGGCTATCAATTTTTGCAAGTTGTTAATCGTCGTTAATGCAGTGACAATGCTGTCTTGGAGTGTCATTAACCACTAATATGCTGCCCCAATGGCTATGGCCCCTGAATCAAGTTTGTAGAGCATCAGAAGAAGAATAATTTTGCTTCAAGGCCCATAGCCCAGTTCGGAGTAGAGCTAGCCCAAAAATGGACTCCAAGGCAGGCACAGTGATGCTCACCACGTGTTCGACGAAAGGGCGCCGTGGCAGCCATGTAGCAGAGCACGCACTTCATTGCTACCACACGTCTAACCTTTGCGCCACGCGCCGCCCTGCTCCCTGTGCCTCCAAATGCGGATGCCTGAGCTGCCCTAGCATCCCGCACTCGCTTCCTTTGGCCTCCCTCGCTCTCCCAGCGCGCTCGCATGCCCTGCTGCCGTGTGGCTACTTGCCATTGCCATGTCCACCATTGCCAAGCGACAAAGCTCCTCCCAACCACCGCCTTGCCCCTCTGCTGTGCCATGCCTTGCTGCTCACTCCACCCGCCGCTCCCTTCTCCTTTCCCACCTCACGTAGAGCCTCCTGGCTGCCGGTGTCACCTGCTGAGTTCACCATCGCCGCTGAGCTTGCAGCGCCGCTGTGCCCCTCACCTCTATGCTCCACCGCTCCCCGCTGATAGTGGCACATCCTTGCGTAGCTCACGTCGCACCTCTGGACCTCCTTGACCGACGCCATTGGCCGCTGTTGCTCCCCGCCATCGAAGCAGCTGCCGTCGCCGCCGCAGCTACTGTGGCCGCGCCACCACAGGCCATGTCAGGCCAAGCTAGGCAACCTAGCATGTGCGTACGGTCCCCCTGGTCCTCCCCGCTACTCCACCACCGCCGTCGACGACCATGGCCGCCGGAGCCACGAGCCGGCCAACCTCCAGGCGCCGGTGAGAGGAAGAAGAAGAAGGACCACGCACATGAATAGGATCTTTTCCAGGGAGTTAAGTGAATAAGCAATGACTCTGGTGAATAGTGTCAAGAAGGGTCAATCGCTGATCTTTTATTTCAGTTTTTCGTAGGGACCCCGATGCAAGACTTACATGTCTTTTCTTTTGTTTTTACAGATTTGAATGATGAACTTTGAAAATTCATAGTAATTCATAGGAAATTTGTAAAATAGCAAATGAGGACTTTTTGGAATCCTTGTGAAATTATCTATGCCCTAAATCTATAATCTGGCATGATTTAGTGTAAAGTTTTTGCTGTAAAAATCAATTTATGCAGTTAGGTTTGTAATACTAGTTGTGTCTTGTCTTTTTTATAACTGAAGTTACTTTGCTCAAATAAATGGGAAATTTTTATGAGATGCTCATCAGGTGATTGTTGTTGTCTGGTAAAAATTTCATGAGTTTAGGATTTATATTTTAAGAGTTATAAAAATAACAAATGCCCTATAATGCTTTGCTCCTACTCTGAATAGTTCTGCATGTTTGAATTAATTGGCTCGGTTAAGTTATGAATCATGACTTTATGAAATTACATGAGTTGTAGTACTTTTCTTAAGCTTTCCAAAAAGTTAAATATCATGATTCTTGGCTAAGTAGATCTTGAGTTATACTTGCTTAAATCTCTGTGGCTGTTTCTGCCCAAACCTAGACAGGGTTTTCTTGTTCTTACTGTGGGGCCTTCTTAATAGTATAATTAGCTTTATGTGTTTACAACAAAGTTGTTTAGAATTTGTTAATATTTCTAAAAAGTCTAGAATCACATTTATAGTACACGTATAACTCCATTTATAGCTGTTTAAATTGGCATGTCAGTTTCTGTCTATGTTTTGGACAGAGATGCAATTATTGGATTAGTTGACCCTTCTAACTGTAAAATCATCTTAATATGAGAATAACAAAGTTGTAGATAATTCATGTATCTAGCTTCTTTTAAAAGTTGGTGGTATTTGGCCTTGTGGTTTGTGAGTTATGCCTGTTTAAATTTGAGTTTCAGAAATGGCTGCTTTCTGTCAATTGTGGACCAGTTTCTGTAATTGGGTATATTTGACTTAGTTAACTTAAGAATCATGCTAAGATGATTAAAGATGAATTGTAGAAAATTTCATAAGCTTTCCAGATTGTATTGTTGCATGTCTTTTGGATTAGTACAACTCCTGTTATGAGTAAAATTAGCTGCTGCTGTTTGCAGCCTTGACTCTATGATTGCTGTGAATAACTGGTTTGTCTTGAATGCTTATGTGATGCATCTTGTGTTACCATTCATCACATTCATACACATGCATCTTGCATCTCATCTAGGTGCGCTAGATGAACCACGTGAAGAACGTGATGTTGGAGCCGAACCCAAAGACGATGTATGGAGGATCTATCCCGTAGATGGAAGGACTAAGCAAGTGCTAGGACCAGAGATGTCATCATGACGGTGCAAGCTAACTGAACTGACTTTTGTGGGATCCCAGGCAAGCCCCGGAGCATTCTAAGTCTCCTACTTTATAAAAGCAATTCTTTCTATATATAAGTTATATATTGTTGCATTAAGTTGTAGGAGTTGATTAAAACCGTTGATGCATTTATTACTATCCTTGTCTACCTTATTACCTTTTTACCCTGTTAGGTCGGGATCGAATAACTGCTTAGCCTTGCTTAGACCGGTAGCGATCGGTGATATCCGGTCACCTACATTATAGGTGGTTACTGGAAGAATTTAGCTATGGAAAGAATGATATCCTATAATTAACCATGTGTGATGGATAATTGGAGATCGGACGGAAAAAGTTGGAGGCAACCAGACAGGGTTCTGGGGTGCTGTTAGTTTCCGTCTGTGTCGATTAAGGACCGATTGTTGCTCGTCCCTCTTGTCATGTTGAATGCATGCCTTACATTTAGCTGGCCGAATAAAGTACCTTTCGACCGCGAAGCTAGGAGATTATTCGGGCCGAGTAGATTGCCCGCAGCGCACTGTACCAGAGTAGGTGTGGTAGGATATGGGAGCGCGATGATAAGACCGAAAGGCAGTCGGTCGGCCCCCGGGTACATGTGGTTCCTGGCAAACTCGAGATTTTTCCTGGATAGTTGACTCAGTGACCGATACCTCACTTTAGCAGGTGAGTGAGGTTTGTGTAAGGAATAAATCACCAGCTGGTTAGGAATCGATTCGAATCGCCATCGCTCCTGGATAGTGAGCACTTGACTCGAGTTACGGCATCGTAGTAATTATTATGGAACAATGATGGTTATCTGGATGGTATGGGATATGCTAAATCTAAATTGGTAACTAGATCATTATTGGTTAATCAAGTGATTGCTATAGTATAGATGCTTACCTAGATGGATAGGTCATAATAAAGATGATGCAAAGTACTTAAAATGGTTTCTTCATGATAGCTTATGCTTTTCACAAACGAGTCAGCTAGCCCACTAAAGAAAGCCTTGCATAATCCTTGGTGTCGCTTTATTTTGGTTTAAGATGGGTAAGTCTGGCTGAGTACATTCGAGTACTCAGGGTTTATCCCACCTTGTTGCAGATGATGTTCTCGACCTGTTGATGATGGTGGCTAACCGCCGATGGGCTCGGTGATTCTTTACTTACTTCTCATCTATATGCTTTTGTCGGATGATGTCACTTATGCTAGCAATATATTTGAAACTTATATTAATGTAATCATTTGAAAGCTATGTTGTTTTCACTAAGCGGTTTTGAAACCCAAACTGGTACTTTTATTTGTGAACCCATTTGTAATATTATTTCCGCTGCAACCCTGTGTATGTGAGGTGTATTTGCTTAATCACACGATCTTGGTTGTGATGTTGATTTACCGAGGTCCTTCGTGATACTCAGCGGACTACCGGGTTTGTATAAGTGAAAGTATGCGCGTGTCAACGTGTTAGCGGGGACAGCCATACTTGATCTTGTATAAATTGGTCGGTTCTGTCACAGCTGGTATCAGAGCAAGATTAAGCATAATACTATCAGGTACATAGTTTTAAAAGCCAAATTTTGGTTTTAAAAGTCTATTTTAACTAAAACTTTAGCTACAGACAAATTTGTCAAAACTTATTTGTAAAACTATGCTAGCGACATCTTCCTTTATGCCCAGTTAAGGACTATTAGGTGGCTATCTAAGTACTAACTTTGAGGGATGTACTTTATTGCAATTTTTCTTTTGTCATCCATACGGCGTGCTATTGTATGGATGCCATTCGCTTGAATGGTAATGTATGGATCAACTGCCTCTACACCCAGGTAAGTGTGAGTTGTGAGAGCATGACCGTCCAACTAGCGGTCTAGGGGAGAGTTAGCTGTGGTTACTGGAATATTTACATGGTACACACATGTATATATGAAGGTACTTAATTGTTGGTATATCTGTCGGGTAGCTATGGATACCGAAGTATATATATCTAGGGATGTGTATATGGAGGGTATCTTAGTTTACTATTTTCATTGTGTGCTTATTTATCTCTTGTGGGGATGGGCTGCAATGAATTTGCCTATAATTATGCTAACCATGAATGCGTAGATGGAATATAGCTGACGACTAGCTATATATCGAGAGAGTACGTGTTATGCCACCGATGTAGAACGTGATTGCCGCCTTAGGCTAGCAATTTTGTAAGGACGGATAGGACGAGCATGCATCATGATTGTGCTTGTGCATAAATATGCTTCCCTTCCTTTGTTCTAGTACTAAGTAACTTGTGATTGATGTATTGCACTATCTTCCTTGTGTGGAGTTAAACAAGAATGCCTTGTTCCATGTTGCTTGAATAGGAAGTGCTTAAGAAAAGTGTGTGCTTAGCCTAGCTAGAAATAATTGTGGTTACATGCTTAAACCTATAATGTCCTCTAGTTTAGCCAAGTGGTGGGTATGTATGCTTGTTATCTAATTAGTGCCATAGTTATCACCCCTTTTATCCTTGGTAAGCATACGAGTGTTGAAGAGCGCTATCCTAGAACCACGTCCAAGTTTTGGTAATCTCATGGTTGTCATTTTCAATTAAGTTCTCTCTTAGGAGCCTGAGCCTGTACATGTGGTTGCTAGCCCTTGAACGTTGCGCTACAAAGACTTTTATCCATGCCTTTGCTTGACTTTTGACCCAAGCTTAGCCCCCTTGTTTGCTCGCATGTTTTGTGGTTGTCTCGCTCCTATGTGGGAGGACCTTGCTCAAAAATCCTTGTTAGATCTCATTGCTACTTCTTCTACTGATGATCTAGTGCAACGCTAATCGCTATCTACCTTGCCTTTGGAACCTTTTCCTCGTAGATCATGTTGTTGCCTTATCAACTGAATCCTTAGTCAGTGCCTTGGCTCTGTCCCTTGAATCTTGTTTATTTTGTCTCCAATTCTCTCAAGTCTCTAGACATTTATCAGTCTTGATCTCATGTTGCTGCTCGATAAGACGAAATCGCATGTTAATCTTGACCGGGTAATCACTTGGTGGACACAAGACGTATATGGAAATTCGGTAAGAAGTCCCCTGCTCAGTTGTCTTTGGCAATTAAGCTATGCTCTCTTGCGTTGTGTTTTGATCTTCGGATCCCCTGTTTGTTGACTCCCAACCTTGTGACTACCTTTGTTTGATGTCCCTCCTTCGCATAGTGCTTGCTCCTATGCAACCCAATTTATGCCATGTGAGATTTCTTGTAGGTTATATGTTTAGTAATGGTGCCATAATTAGCGATCTATGGTGCCGCAATGAAACTGAGAGCCTCTTGTGGGTGCACACACAAGGTTGTGCTGCTCGACATGCGCTGGTATTAAGGTTTCTAGACATGATCCATTGCAGAACTGCACCGATGTGTTATTTTCACGTGAGCTCCTCCTTGGTTATCTCTCCTTATCTTGTCAAAAGATCTGTATGTTGAATCAGATGCAATAGGACTTCCTTCTAGAGTCATCCAATGGTTAACCTTTGAAGAACAGGTCACTAACAAGAACATAAATAGACTGCAAGAGGTGGTAGACAAGTGACTCTACTCGACATGATTGTCCCTGTAATGACGTCGATCATCTAGTGAGCAACTTATGTCATTTTCATTGGATCAGAAAGGTGCACCACACTTAAGGTTGAATGAGTTATCAGTCAGATGATAAATGGACCAAGATATTATGTGCTATAATAGGTCGCCTGGTATATATGAGTTCCTGTCTAAGTTCTCAATCTTTAGGTGCATAAGGATCACGTAGACGAACCGACCTTCTTTGGTGTGACCCCTTTCTGCTGACTTCGATGGCGACCGTCTGTTTGTGCCTTGATTGCAATTATTGTTGTGGTCAAGAGTAAGAATTTGGAACCTTGAGTGTTGAGAGACACCTGATTAGTTACCCATAGTAAGGTTAATCTCTAGCTAGGTGGTGACTTATTGGTACCTATGAAGACTATGTCTCATAGAACGATGTTAAGCAAAGAAACAGCAAGGGCGTTCAGCAATGCAAGATGTTGTATCAACTAAGTAAGGAGCTAGAGAAAGCATGTGCCTAGTTTCGATCAGCATCATTGTGCCCCTAGTTACCACCAACGGATTTATTCAAGGTTGTATTGGACCAAGTGCCAGAGAATATTCAGAAATAGTTCCTTGTCTATGTAGGAATGCCCTACATGTGGAATAATACTTTGTGCCCTACGAAAATAGCCCACAAGTCCAATACTTGTGCATAGTCAAGTTGGTGTCTAGAACGATGGTTGAAGTGTTACCAGAGAAGCATGTGAGGAAAACTCTAGCCTCCATCCTCAGCTAGAGAAAGACTGTTGCTGCTATGAGAAAGGTTAGAGAGTGCAAAACACACACCTCAACGTGTGGAGCGAAAAAAAGGGAGGACACGAAATCTGTCCAGATTTTGTGGCACTAAACCGGTTATCTTCAAGCCGGCGGTTAGTGACTCAAACGAAGTTGGATTGACCCCAAACTTGGTGATCTCATTCCTCGCTTAGGACCCTTCAATGTCTTAAGTTGGTTTGAGTATTGGTTGAGTAAAACATCGGATTTGAGAGATATCTTGTCGGCTCGGTTTGCTGCCATTTCAGAACACAACAGTTTTGGTAGATGAATTGTTTGGATGGTCAACGGTTTCCGGTTGAGTTGATTTTTGGTGAGTAGTTAGAAGACCCATGGATCCACATGCCCACCAAATTTTGTGCATATGGGAGCATTAGTTTGTGAGATATGAATAGAAAACAAAAGGGTACAAAATCTGTAATTTCATTGTGACTGCGATCATCATTTGCATTAGACGGTTGTATTTATCATTCCTGCCAAGAAATTACAACTTGTAGGTGTATTGCTGTTAGACAACCCTCCATACCCTTGAGAAGACTAATTGCACCCCTATGTGCCTTGCCTTTGCCCTCTTAGATCAGAAATGCATGAGCAGTCAAGGTGTTCTAGAAGTCAAAATTGTGCCCTTGCAATTCGAAAGCAATTGGAAAGGTGTCAAACCGTAGATTTTTGGATTATGGTTTTTGAGATATTGATTGGCCTTAGAATGGGAGCCTTGACGACAAATGTAGTAAGAAAGTTGGTTTTGCTACGATGCAAGTCAACCCAACTTGCTGTGCAACTGCACCACGAAGGCAAATTGTACTTAACATGCTTGGTAGTGAACTAGTACCTAGTTTTGTGATTACTTGCAACTTGTGTTGTCCTCCAAGCCTCGATAACATCCTTCTGCGTCAATGGTTCTCCAATGCTGACATGCCTTTGGTACCTTATATGTGTTTTTACCCAAGAGGTTGCATCAGATTCCACCCAGATCATTGTTGCAACTTGGATCCAAAGGCTCCCTAAGGAATGATCATCGAGAACGTTGAGCCGATAGAGTCAGCTACTACATTTACCACTCACTCAGCAGACTCGGACCATACAATATTGTTATCAGAGAAAGAGAACTACACCCATGGAACATTATGTAGCTTTCCATTAGTTGGCATCAAATGACTAGACAGTTACAACCGGAATAAACATTGTCTATTGGTTAGTTGGTTTTCCATAACCTCAGTGGATGTTTGTCGTATAGGATCTCATCCCTTATGAAAAGTTGTGCTCAAGCCACTTTTGTAGAGAACTGCTTTTCAAACCTTGGGAACAAATATAGCACCGTTGCAAGGAATATCCATCAACAGGCTGTGGTCTAGTGCAAAGTCCATATGGTCTATGCTATATCCACTTGGGAAGTAGATGCTGCAAGTATTTAGTCTACGTTTGTATTGCTCTTCGTACATCAAGGACGAAGTACGTAGGACATTGCTATCTTGGATTCCTCCCGAAGTAACAATACTTCATGAAGGCCAACGAAGGAAATTCTTCAGACAAAACTTACTACAAAGGACAAGTATCAGAAAGTGTCTTGACCAAATTAGCCTCTCTTATGCTTGAAGATAGGTAGCCTAAAGCTATGGCTGATATTGGAAACTAGTAGCATGTCTCTCTTCCATAAAAGTCTTTCATCCTAAATCTTGGGACGCGATTCTTTTAAGGGGGAGGGCTATAACACCCTAGGTGTTTGCCACTAGTTAAGCAATGGGTTTGAGCTCAAATAGGGCATATTAAGTAATGATGAAGATGTCAAGGTCAAACCTATGGAAATGAGCCCCAACCTAAACTTGGATATTGCAACCTTGCTTTACATATAGGCCCTTTTCAAGATATATGCTTGGCTGGTGTTATTGGAATATCTTCATGTGTCTCACATCAATACCCATCTATATTAATCCATGGAAAAGTTTTGTGAAGTTTGGAATCAAGAAGTCACATGAAATGACAAGTTATATCCTTGTTGGAATGTCCTTATTAAGTGAATGAGAACATGTGTCATCAACCAAACCTTGCAACCTTGCCCAAATGACTCTAGATGAACTCTACAACAAAAGTCATGAAAGGTTCATGTTGAGCAAATGCCAAGAAAATGCTCCAATGGGTCACAAAGGATAATTTAAGCTTTATCGTGATCCTACTTTGGTCAAAGTAGAACTATAGCTTCTGCACCTGTTTTAAAGTTGGACATTAAATAAAAGTTGAAGCTCATGTTATGTAGAAGAAACTTTGTTTTTGGAGTATACCATGGATCGGCTCAGAATCAAGTCTAGCAGTGGCTCAAAGTTGGAACCTGCTGCTGATTTCAGCACTTAGAAATATTTTAAGTCTAGAAATTCATTGACATCGGCATTGGCATCTCATGTTCTCTAAATTTTGTTAAGCAACTCAATTTGGTCCAAAGATAAAAGTTGGAGTGTACATGATGGCGAAGAGCATGTATAAAGATGGCACTCAGTTGACTTCATTTTGGCTATCAATTTTTGGAAGTTGTTAATCACCGTTAATGCAGTGACAATGCTGTCTTGGAGTGTCATTAACCACTAATATGCTACCCCAATGGCTATGGCCCCTGAATCAAGTTTGTAGAGCATCAGAAGAAGAATAATTTTGCTTCAAGGCCCATAGCCCAGTTCGGAGCAGAGCTGGCCCAAAAACAGACTCCAAGGCGGGCACAGTGACGCTCACCACGTGTTCGACGAAAGGGCGCCGTGGCAGCCATGCAGCAGAGCACGCGCTTCATTGTCACCATGCTTCCAACCTCCACGCCATGCGCCGCCCTGCTCCCTGCGCCTCCAAATGCGGATGCCCGAGCTGCCCTGGCATCCCGCACTCGCTTCCTCTGGCCTCCCTCGCTCTCCCAGCGTGCTCGCACGCCCTGCTGCCGCGCGGCTGCTCGCCATGGCCATGGCTGCCATTGCCAAGCGACAAAGCTCCTCCCAACCACCGCCTTGTCCCTCTGCTGCGCCATGCCTTGATGCTCACTCCACCCGCCGCTCCCTTCTCCTTTCCCACCTCACGTAGAGCCTCCTGGCCACCGGTGTCGCCTGCTCAGTTCGCCGCCGCCGCCGAGCTTGCAGCGCCGCTGTGCCCCATCGCCTCTGCGCTCCACTGCTCCCCACTAACAGTGTCACATCCTTGCGTAGCTCATGCCACACCTCTGGACCTCCTTGACCGGCGCCATTGGCCGCTGTTGCTCCCCGCCGTCGGAGCAGCTGCTGTCGCCGCTGTGGCTACTGTGGCCGCGCCGCCATAGGCCGCGTCGAGCCAAGCTGGGCAACCCAGCGTGTGCGTACGGTCCCCCTGGTCCTCCCCGCCACTCCACCGCCGCCGTCGACGACCACGGCCGTCAGAGCCGCGAGCCGGCCAACCTCCAGGCGCTGCCGGTGAGAGGAAGAAGAAGGACCACGTGCATGAATAGGATCTTTTCCAGGGGGTTAAGTGAATAAGCAGTGACTCTGGTGAATAGTGTCGAGAAGGGTCAATCGCTGATCTTTTATTTCAGTTTTTCGTAGGGACCCCCGATGCAAGACTTACATGTCTTTTCTTTTGTTTTTACAGATTTGAATGATGAACTTTGAAAATTCATAGTAATTCATAGGAAATTCGTAAAATAGCAAATGAGGACCCTAGATCTATAATACGGCACAATTTAGTTTAAAGTTTTTGCTGTAAAAATCAATTTATGCAGTTAGGTTTGTAATACTAGTTGTGACTTGTCTTTTTTATAACTGAAGGTACTTTGCTCAAATAAATGGGAAATTTTTATGAGATGCTCATCAGGTGATTGTTGTTGTCTGGTAAAAATTTCATAAGTTTAGGATTTATATTTTAAGAGTTATAAAAAAACAAATGCCCTGTAATGCTTTGCTCCTACTCTGAATAGTTCTGCATGTTTGAATTAATTGGCTCAGTTAAGTTATGAATCATGACTTGATGAAATTACATGAGTTGTAGTACTTTTCTTAAGCATTCCAAAAGTTAAATATCAAGATTCTTGGCAAAGTAGATCTTGAGTTATACTTGCTTAAATCTTTGTGGTTGTTTCTGCCCAAACCCAGACAGGGTTTCCTTGTTCTTACTGTGGGGCCTTCTTAATAGTATAATTAGCTTTAGGTGTTTACAACAAAGTTGTTTAGAATTTGTTAATCTTTCTAAAAAGTCTAGAATCACATTTATAGTACACGTATAACTCCATTTATAGCTGTTTAAAGTGGCATGTCAGTTTCTGTCTAAGTTTTGGACAGAGATGCAATTATTGGATTAGTTGACCCTTCTAACTGTAAAATCATCTTAATATGAGAATAACAAAGTTGTAGATAATTCATGTATCTAGCTTCTGTTAAAAGTTGGTGGTATTTGGCCTTGTGGTTTGTGAGTTATGCCTGTTTAAAGTTGAGTTTCAGAAATGGCTGCTTTCTGTCAATTATGGACCAGGTTTTGTAATTGGGTATATTTGACTTAGTTAACTCAAGAATCATGATAAGATAATTAAAGATGAATTGTAGAAAATTTCATAAGCTTTCCAGATTGTCTTGTTGCATGTCTTTTGGATTAGTACAACTCCTGTTATGAGTAAAATTAGCTGCTGCTGTTTGCAGCCTTGACTCTATGATTGCCGTGAATAACTGGTTTGTCTTGAATGCTTATGTGATGCATCTTGTGTTACCATTCATCACATTCATACACATGCATCTTGCATCTCATCTAGGTGCGCTAGATGAACCAAACGTGATGTTGGAGCCGAACCCGAAGACGATGTATGGAGGATCTATCCCGAAGATGGAAGGACTAAGCAAGTGCTATGACCGAAGATGTCACCATGACGGTGCAAGCTAACTGAACTGACTTTTGTGGGATCCTAGGCAAGCCCTAGAGCATTCTAAGTCTCTACTTTATAAAAGCAATTCTTTCTATATATAAGTTATATATTGTTGCATTAAGTTGTAGGAGTTGATTGAAACCGTTGATGCATTTATTACTATCCTTACCTACCTTATTACCTTTTTACCCTGTTAGATCGGGATCGAAATACTACTTAGCCTTGCTTAGACTGGTAGCGATCAGTGATATCTGGTCACCTACATTATAGGTGGTTACTGAAAGAATTTAGCTATGGAAAGAATGATATCCTGGAATTAACCATGTGTGATGGATAATTGGAGACCGGACAGAAAAAGTTGGAGGCAACCAGACAGGGTTCTGGGGTGCTGTTAGTTTCCATCTGTGTCGATTAAGGACCGATCATTGCTCGTCCCTCTTGTCATGTTGAACACATGCCTTATATTTAGCTGGCCAAATAAAGTACCTTTTGACCGTGAAGCTGGGAGATTATTTGGGCTGAGTAGATTGCCCGCAGCGCACTATACCGGAGCAGGTGTGGTAGGACACAGGGGCACGATGATAAGACCAAAAGGCAGTCGGTCAGCCCCCGGGTACATGTGGTTCCTAGCAAACTCAAGATTTTTCCTGGATAGTTGACTCGGTGACCGATACCTCACTTTAGCGGGTGAGTGAGGTTTGTGTAAGGAATAAATCACCAGCTGGTTAGGAATCAATTCGAATCGCCATCGCTCCTAGATAGTGAGCACTTGACTCGAGTTATGGCATCATAGTAATTATTATGGAACAATGATGGTTATATGGATGGTATGGGATGTGCTAAATCTAAATTGGTAACTGGATCATTATTGGTTAATCAAGTGATTGCTATAGTACAGGTGCTTACCTAGATGGATAGGTCATAATAAAGATGATGCAAAGTACTTAAAATGGTTTCTTCATGATAGCTTATGCTTTTCACAAACGAGTTAGCTAGCCCACTAAAGAAAGCCTTGCATAATCCTTGGTGTCGCTTTATTTTGGTTTAAGATGGGTAAGTCTGGCTGAGTACATTCGAGTACTCAGGGTTTATCCCACCTTGTTGCAGATGATGTTCTCGACCTGTTGATGATGGTGGCTAACCGCCAGTGAGCTCGGTGATTCTATACTTACTTCTCATCTATATGCTTTTGTCGGATGATGTCACTTATGCTAGCAATATATTTGAAACTTATATTAATGTAATCATTTGAAAGCTATGTTGTTTTCACTAAGCAGTTTTGAAACCCAAACTGGTACTTTTATTTGTGAACCCATTTGTAATATTATTTCCGCTGCAACCCTATGTATGTGAGGTGTATTTGCTTAATCACGCGATCTTGGATGTGATGTTGATTTACCGAGGTCCTTCGTGATACTCGGTGGACTACCGGGTTTGTATAAGTGAAAGAATGCGCATGTCAATGTGTTAGCGGGGACATCCATACTTGATCTTGTATAAATTGGGCAGTTCTATCATAGGCTTGGTAAGATTGCAATATCCAATGACATGAGCATTTCCAATGTGTTGCTAATAGAAAGCTTGAACTTTAATTTGCTATACGTGGTTCAATTTTGTGATCTTGGATTTAAATGCATCTTTGGAGTAGATGATGTAGAGATCATAAGTGTAGATGGCTCTAACTTGATCTTCAAAGGCTTTAGATATGAGAATCTATACTTGGCTGATTTTTAGTGCTAGTGAATCTCAATTATCTACATGTGATGAGGACATCACTCATTCGGATGTACCCACTGATCCTCCACCGTCATGCAAGGTCCAATGACCCGAGCTCGAATGCGTCAACTCAATTTAGAGGTGAGCTTGTTCTTAAGCGATCATTTTCATACATTTGAGAATATACTACTACCTAATGATGTTATCTTGCTTAGGAACATTGGAGAGGGTCATGAGCGACTTAGAGGAAGAGGTGGAGGCGTTGATGACTAGCAAGGACGTTCAACAAAAACCGAAGGCCTGGTCCAACATGATTTTGAGTCTGCCTAGGCCTCCAAGACCAGTCTGCCTTAAACTAGTCGTCTAGGACGCATCTGGACTCCATTTTCGACGATCCATATATGGATGGAAAGCTAATTTGATAAGAAAGCCAATTCAAGTGGTCTCAGGTCAAAAGACCTTCAGAATCAATAGGAATCGTCAAAACAAGTCAGTGTCCAGAATCTGCCAGGGTGCTGTGACACCGTCTTTTGGTCCGTTGGACCATGTATCATGTTTGGGCCCATTAGGGAGTGTGTCTAGGGTAGGCGATGACCTTAAGACCTTTATAATCATACGCCACCACTGTCATTAGGTTTTGGGTTTTGCTTAGATTAATCTGTCAAGAACAGTTTTGTCGTTCATCGGTTTGTGAGACCCCAACTTCGTGATATTAATCATTCATCTACAATTTGGTTGCTTTCTTTCTTGTTCTTGCTTGTGTTCTTCATTGTGGAGGCAGCAATTAGCCTTCTTGGTGATGTCAACCGGATTTGTGTCTCGGTTGATAACCAGAGGAGTTGTGGTGCTAAGATTGTAGGGTTTGATCTTTTGATCTGAAGCCGGATCGGTGTGTCATTCTCTGCCACAACGATAGTTATCACTACCTGATGGAAGATCAGGATCCCTATTTCCATCAACATGTTTGCTCACTAAGTCTAGCATGGGTTGGTTATGGCATAGAAGGCTTGGTCATATTGGAATGAAACAATTGAAGAGTTTGGTTAAGCATGACTTAGTTAGAGGCTTGAAAGATGTTGTGTTTGAGAAGGATAAGCTTTGTAGCTCTTGCCAAGCCAGCAAACAAGTTGGAAACACCCATCCTAAGAAAAGCATGATGAGCACTAGTGAAGCATTTGAGTTACTACACATGGATTTTTTTGGGCCAACATAATACACTAGCATAGGTAGAAACAAATATGGCTTTGTGATAGTGGATGATTATACTAGATACACTTGGGTATTCTTTCTAGTGGACAAAAGTGATGTGTTTGCAACATTCAAATCATTTGTCAAGGGTATTCATAATGAGTTTGAAACAACCATCAAGAGAGTTTACAATGGTAGTGAGTTTAAGAACACTAGAATTGATGAGTTGTGCGATGAATTTGGAATTAGACATCAATTCTTGGCCAAGTACACTTCCCAATCAAATGGCCTTGTTGAGAGGAAGAATAGAACACTCATTGATATGGCAAGGTCTATGCTTAGTGAGTACAATGTGAGTCAATTTTTTGGGCCAAAGCTATCAACATGGCTTGCTATTGTAGCAACCGCCTCTATTGTCATCCATTGAAAGAGAAGACACCATATGAGCTCTTGAATGGTAGAAAGCCCAACATTGCATATTTTTGGGTCTTTGGTTGCAAATGCTATATCTTGAAGAAAGGCACTAGATTGGGCAAGTTTGACAAGAAATGTGATGAAGGATTCCTACTTGGATACTCAACTACTAGCAAAGCATATAGAGTTTGGAATTTGGATAGTGGTACTCTTGAGGAAGTTCATGATGTTGAATTTGATGAAATCAAGGGATCACAAGAAGAGAATAAGAACTTGAAAGATGTTAGAGGCATTCAACTTTCAAATGCCATGAAGAACATGGATGTTGGTGAATTGAAGCCTAGGCAAGTGAATGATGATGAAGATGATCAAGTGCAAGTGCTCTCTAACTCAAATGTGCAAGATGATACAAATCAAGCTAGTACAAGTGGCTCTCATGATAATGAACAAGATCAAGTGGTTAGTGCATCATCTTAACCCAATGATCAAGCAAGTGCATGCAATCAAGTTTCAATCCTCCAACCAACCAATATTGCAAGGGATCATCCATTGGACACTATAATTGGAGATATTTCTAGAGGTGTACAAATAACATCAAGATTGGCTTCATTTTGTGAGCATTTCTCATTTGTATCATTCATTGAACCAAAGAAGATAGATGAAGCATTGAAGGATGTTGGTTGGGTGAATGCTATGCATGAAGAATTGAATAACTTCACAAGAAATCAAGTATGGGAATTGGTAGAGAGACCAAAGGGACACAATGTGATTATAACCAAATGGGTCTTTAGAAACAAGCAAGATCAAGATGGGATAGTAGTAAGTAACAAAGCAAGATTGGTAGCACAAGGCTATATGTAACACCCTAGGTGTTAGGCTTGCATAATTGCACTTGCATTTGCATGAGCATAAGCATCAAGCATTCATATATGAGCTTTTACATGTGAAACATACAATTGAAACATGTGAAACATGCCTTGTTATTCTATGTTTTCCTTATGTGTATGCTTATGATCATGTGTGATTAAGTGCAAGTGGTTGATGTTGGTCACTAAAACACCTTAGCTACACTTAGGATGCCTAATGGAACAATGTTCATGTGGATCACCTTACCTAATTAAGCTCTGAAGTGATGACATGCTTAGTTTGACCTAAGAAGTATTTATGTGTGACCAATGTATGAAATGCTCGTGGGACCTTAGGGGTACCCTAAACATATTTAGAATGGCATATGGAACAACTTTGATATTCATGAGTTGGGTCAATTTGGCCTCTAAGTCATGGTTAGTGTAAATTACCATTTTCATGATGTATGTTTGACCTAAGTTGAACTATAGCATAGACTATTTGCATGGCAGTGGACCCTTCAGCAAAGTTGTAGTACTTGAGTAGTGTAACAACTTTTATTTTTGGGTCATAGGCTAATTCAGCTCCCAACATGCTTGAAATTGGGTCACAAAAATCAATTTAGTGTTGTTTGAAACTTGAAAACTATTTGTCTTCTAATGAGTTTCAGATTTTGTGTAGGGTACTTTGGTGCTTTATAATTTGAAAACCATGATTAATTAGATGTTACTCCCTAAAGCAAAGTTCAAGTTTACATGTAGCTCTACACCTTTTATTAATGGGGGTTTTTGCTAACTCGTCACGGTTTTCGAGTTTGGAGGGAGAGAAAATACGTTGTTAGACACTTGATGATGGGCCTGATGGCCATCTCGGCTTGGCCATCGTGGCCGACCGGGCGCTGGCCGCTGGCACCATGTGTCATCCATACGCTGGCGCTGGGTCCACCGATCAGACCGGAGGAGCAGCAAAGATGCCACGATGCGCTACTGCCTTCAATCGCTCCATCTGCATTGTCTTGCAGCCGTGCGCGAGCCGCAACAGCGCCACCGCCATTGCCGCCGAGATCCCTGGCACCGCCTAGCTCCCTCGCCACCACACCATTGCTGCCTCCAGCTAGCCAATAGCTTTGTCGTCTTCCTCTCTAACTCCTCAACATAGTTGCTGGACCAGGCAAACCACGGTGAGGGCGAATTCGCCGTTCTTGTCCTCGTAGGAGTCGTTGTCAACATGGCCACCATCATGGCGAGCTCACCGCTGCTCTACTCCCTTACCCATTCTCCTTTCTTCTTCACGTTAGCACTAGCTATGGGTGTAACCTATCCTTAGTGGTGACCTTACGGCGAACCGTAGTCTCACCAGAGTGGAAAATGACGCTTAGCTCCACTGCCCCGCCGCGCACGTGGACGAACCTCGCCGGTGCTTCCACCCAAACCCTAGGTAGCCTCGGTAGGTCCGCATGGTCACCACGGTACTATTATAACTCGTTCTGACCATGAAGCTGAGTAGCTCAACTCAGGCCAGAAGCTAGAAAGTGAAAGTGCGCACTCTGGCGGTAGTAAGGATGTGCGGGGAGCCATTGGTGTAAGTTCGATGGCAGGTTGATGTCCTGGTAGAGTGGACTCCCTAAGAGTGCGGCACTGCTTGGGCCCACAAATTTACTTCTTGAGCTATACCAAAGGTGACCCAAGGTGACCACTGATTAGGTTGCTTGGGTGTGTGTTAGGAATAATTCCCCAGCTAGGTAGAAATCGATTCTAGTCGCCGTCTCTCCCAGATAGTGAAAACTTGATTGAGCAACGGCAACATAGAGACACTTAGTTGAACTTGATGGTTATAATGATGATGTTAGAACATTATACCAGATATGGTTACTAATGTTTGGATTCTAATCAAGTGCTTGCTCTAGTATAGGTGCTAATCTAGATGACAGGTTTAATATTGGTAACTAACTGCTTAACTAAAAATTTAAATTATGCTCTTGTATCATTAAAGCTTTTATGCAAAATATTTGTCAAGCGAGATCCACCGATAAAGCCTTGCATACTCCTTGGTGTCATTTATTTTGGTTTACGATGAGTAAGTCTAGCTGAGTACATTCTCATACTCATGGTTTATTCCCTCCTGTTGCAGATGACGTGCTTTATAACAGTTACTGCAAGTATTGTCTCCACCCTACTGGTGATGAAGACTAGATCATGGGCATGATTTTCTATGTTATCTTATCATGATGCTTTTGCTAAATATGACTATGGAACTGGCTTGTATTTGAACTAAGTGTGTGTGAGGGTTTCCAACTACTTTTCTTCCACTATTTGTAAACAAGTGTTGTAATAACTATGTGAACTCCAATGTACATGAGATACTTGTGAACTACTTGTAAAATGGATGTAACGTGTGGCTTGTTATTTTGAATCATGTATGATCTTGGTTTTATGCGATTTGGTTTTAAATCCTTCATGGTTTTAGCGGACTACCAGGTTTATATGGGCTCAAGTATGATGGTTTGATCACTCCGGTGATTGCTTTTGTACTTGTATTCTTATAAATTTGTCGGTTCTGTTACACTATACACAAGTTGAAGGTCTTGACTTTAGAGAAACATATGCCCCGATTGCTAGATTGGAAGCAATTAGAATCTTATTAGCCTATGCTTGTGCCCACAACATCAAACTCTATCAAATGGATGTCAAGAGTGTATTTCTCAATGGTTACATCAATAAAGAAGTATAGGTTGAGCAACCTCTCGGTTTTGAAGATGATAAGAAGCCCAACCATGTGTACAAGTTGAAGAAAGCATTGTATGGCTTGAAGCAAGCACCTAGAGCATGGTATGAGAGATTGAGGGACTTCCTACCCTCTAAAGGGTTCATGATGGGCAAGGTTGACACCACTCTTTTTTACCAAGAAGATTGGCAAAGACTTAATTGTGTTGCAAATCTATGTTGATGACATCATATTTGGATCAACCAATCAAGACTTTTGTGAAGAGTTTGGAAAGATGATGGCTAATGAGTTTGAAATGTCCATGATTGAAGAGTTAAGTTACTTCCTTGGTCTTCAAATCAAGCAATTGAAGAATGGTATATTTGTGAGTCAAGGCAAGTACATCAAAGACATGCTCAAGAAGTTTTGCATGAGTGATAGCAAAGCCATTAGCACACCAATTGGGACAAATGGCAATTTGGATAGTGATATAAGTGGCAATATGGTGGATCAAAAATTGTATCGGTCTATGATTGGAAGCCTACTCTATGTGACCGCATCAAGGCTGGATGTCATGTTTAGCATATGCATGTGTGCAAGATTTCAAGCCTCACCAAGAGAAAGTCATTTGAAGGCTACAAAGAGAATATTGAGGTACTTGAAGCATATACAAAATGTTGGTTTGTGGTATCCAAAAGGAGCAAAGTTTGAACTAGTTGGTTACTCCGACTCGAATTATGTGGGATGCAAGGTTGAAAGAAAGAGCACCTTAGACACATGTCAATTGTTGGGAAGATCACTTGTTTCATGGTGATCAAAGAAGCAAAATAGTGTTGCATTATCAACCGCCCAAGCCAAATACATATCCACTGGTAGTTGTTGTGCACAAATACTTTGGATGAAGGCCACCTTGAATGACTTTGGAATCAAGTTCAACAAAGTGCCATTGCTATGTGACAATGAGAGTGCAATCAAGTTAACCAACAACCCGATTCAACATGCAAGAACAAAGCACATTGATGTCTGCCGCCATTTCATAAGAGATCACCAACAAAAAGGGGACATTTGCATTGAGAGTGTAGTCACCGAAGATCAACTTGCCGATATATTCACCAAGCCGTTAGATGAGAAAAGGTTTTGCATGCTAAGGAATGAAATGAGCATATTGGATTTCTCAAATATGTGTTGATGCACCCCCCACTTATATGACATGCCTCTCCTTCGAGCAATCCAAGGTAAAAGTTGATTGGCATGGCATACATCCTTGCTAAGGACATGTTTAGTGCATCTAGTCATCTTTCACAATTAATAGGCTCATTTATGAAAATCAAATGGTTTTGATGTTTGTGTGGTACCACTATTACTTCTATGCTTAATTTAGTCTAGTGGTAGCATATGACATGTTTGTGGGCTTGTAAACCTAGTGTTTGATCTATAGAATGAGCCATAAGTGTTTAACTCAACAAGGTACAAGATAACCCTTATTTGAAGGTGTGAAGAAGCTTGTCCTCGGATCAAACCAAGTTAAATATCTTTGGCAAGTGATCTAGATTGGACCAAATTTGAGAAAATGATCCTCACCCCATTGATTGACATTGATAATCTCAACCTATTTAAAATTAAACCTTTGTGGTCATTGATGACAAAGGGAGAGAAATAGTATACAAAGATAGTGAAAAAGATAACAAAGGGGGAGAAATTGACATATGGGGAGATATGACAAAGTAAGGGATCAATTAAAATTTTGAGCACACAAGTAGGGGGGAGCAAGCTCATAAACATGGTGGATGCATTTGAATGTGCATTTCATATGTTTGCTTGCATAGCACAAGTTTTAAATTTCAATATTTATGCTTGCGTGGTATATGCTAGTTATAGGATTGAATGATGAAATGAAAAACTAGCATGCATAGGTTAAGAAACTAGACTTATGTTCATTTTATGAGAACAAGACCCTTGCTTCTAGTGTTGATCTCATTGGGTATTTTAGTTTTTGTGTATGTCTAGTTACTAATGGTGCTAAGGATGGTATATTGGTGCACTCCGATTGGTATCACGCTTCAAAGGTCCATCTTTTATACCTTAGCATCATTTAGTAGACATTGTCTCCTATATTTCCTATCTAAGCATATGTGCAAGCTACAATCCAAACTCTTAGCACATATGTAGGGGGAGCAATTGCTAACATATGGGATTCATGAAACTTGTCCATATCTTTTTACACATGGTTAATATGCTTGGACAAGCAAAATGGATTCAAATGAATTTCAATTCATATCTTTGTGAAAGGGTTGTCATCAATTACCAAAAAGGGGGAGATTGAAAGCTCTAGTTTGGTTTTGGTGAATTGATGAAATCCTAAGTGCTAAACTAGTTTATCAAAGTGATTATGAGATATGTAGCACTACTATAAGTGATGAAGCAATGGTGAAGATCATGATGATGGTGATGGCATGGTGATGATCAAATACTTGGACATGGAAAAGAAGAAAGAGAAAAACAAAAAGCTGAAGACAAAGGTGAAACTTGATAGGAGCTTTTTTGTTTTTATGATTGAGACACTTAGTGAGCGTGATCACATTTAGGATCGATAGCCATACTATTAAGAGGGGTGAAACTCATATTGAAATGCGGTTATCAAAGTGCCACTAGATGCTCTAACTCATTTAGGATCGATAACACCATTAAAAATCCTTGTGAAAATATGCTAACACATGTGCACAAGGTGATACACTTGGTGGTTGGAACATTTGATCAAGGGTGGTGATGTTCGGTGTCAAAAGGAGAAGTTTCGTATTGACCAAACTCTAACCCCATGTTCAGTCAGTGGCGCACAGTGAAGGCCACCCTCGGTCCCTTGATAGGATGCTGAAGAGAGAGGGATCAGACGTGTAGGGGGTGCCTTCGGTCACCTAGTGACATACGCTAACGCAAGCAATAGAGAGAGGTTGAGTTGACCGGACGTAGGCCTAGGTTCAGTCATGAGCCACCGGACGCGTTCAGTCGCGAATTTCCACCTTTGGAACCTTACTGGAAGTGACTGGATGCCTGACGAGGGTGCGTCTAGTCCTACACTATAGTGCATCCGGTCATAATTTAACACGTGGCATGAAGTAGACTAGCCATTGAGATCGGGCATTCAGCATTTGAAGCTAATGACATGTGGCGATCATCAAGTGACCGAACATAGGGGTCCAGCGTTCGGTCAATCTGACTGGCACGTTTGGTCAGCCTAAATTTTAGAGGATTGAGGAGCCAATGGCTCTATTTCATTGGGGGCTCTATTTAAGGCATGTGGCTGGCTCTAGCTCACACCTTTGGCCATTTGCATTAACATAGCAACCTTGTGAGCTTAGCCAAAGCCCTCCCACTTATCTCCATTATTGATTCATCATCTTTGTGAGATTGGGAGAGAATCCAAGTGCATTGCTTGAGTGTTTGCATCTAGAGGCACTTGGTATTCGTGTTTCACTACAAGTTTGGCTTATTACTCTTGGTGGTTGCCACCACCTAGATGGCTTAGAGCAGGGACGATCGTCGAGTGAAGGTTCGTCATTGTCTCCAGCTCTGATCATGGTGATTGTGAGGGGTTCATGACCTTTCCCCGGCAGAGAGCCAAAATTTACTCTAGTAAATTGCTCATGGCCTGTGTGATCCTCATCTTGTGTTGGTTGTGCGGCACCCTATTGAGGGTTTGGCGTGTGATGCCAATTAGCACGTGAATCTCCAAGTGAGTGAATCACCACAACGAGGACAAGCTTGCTGGTAAGCAAGTGAACCTCGGTAAAAAATCATTGTGTCATCATTTCATTCTGAGGTGATTGGTCTTCATTGGTATTTATTCTTGTGATTGATTGGTTCATTTCTCGACTTAGTGGTATAACCATCTTTCTCTCTCTCTTTACAATACCGTAAACTATTTGTCAAGCTCTTTAGTGTAGCTAGTCGTGAGAGCTTGTTAGTTTGGTTAGTGTGGCTCTTTAGTTAGCCTTTGAGAGCACACTAACTTAGTGTAGTGACATAGACATTGTGTGGATAGAGACTATAGAAACTAGAATTGTGGTAGGTGGCTTGCATTTTTAGTAGGCTAGCGCAACACTCGCTTTGCCTCATATTTGTCTAACCGTTTTGCTAAGTGTTGTTGTAGAAACTTTTTAATAGGCTATTCACCCCTCGCTAGCCATTAGGACCTTTGAACTACACTGCAGCCTAACTGGCTAGGCCAACGCCAGTGTACGGCCACCATGCGGCGCACGTGGCCTGTGGTCGGTCGGCCACTGATGGCGCGGCATTCATAGCCATCTGCCCTGATGAAATGATTGACAGCGCAAGTTCATCCACCTCTATCTCCTAATCCGTGGCGAGTTAGCAAAAACTCCATTACTAAAAGTTATAGAGTTACATGTAAACTCCTACTTTGCTTTAGGGAGCAATATCTAATTCTCCATAGTTTTCAAAATACAAAGCTCCAAAGTATGGTTAAGGGTGCACTGCCATGCAAACATTCTATGCTACAATTCAACTTAGGTCAAACATGCAACTTGAAAATGGTAGCTTACATTATAATCATGACTTAGAGGCCAAATTGGTCCAAGTCATGAATACCAAAGTTGTTCCTTGTGACATTATAAACATGTTTAAGGTACTCCAAAGGTCCTACAAGCATTTCACACATTGATCACATGTAAACCCTAGCCTAGGTATAAATTTAAGAGACATCACAAGTGATATAAGCAAGATATTGAAGATAGAATTTGACATGCTCATGCTCATGAATGCTCAATGATGCTTGTGCTCGTGCACTACCAATGCCAAATGCATGCTTAACACTAGGGTGTTACACCAGGTGGTCTACATGGCTCGGCCCGACGCCGTTGCCGGATCTGCGCGAGACATTGAGGGCGCTCTGAAGAGCCGCCAAGTCCTCATCTTCTCCCTCAGAGCACTCCTCCTCATCATCTAACAATGATGCTCTAGGCTTCTAACGCTCCATGTGCTTCATTGCCTTTTCCCTCCAAAGGTGCTTCCTCTCCTTAGCAGCCACCTATTCCTAAGCGGCACGCTTGGCGCCTCTAGGAAAAGGGAGCTAAACGAGGGCGTAGGCTATGAAAACAAAACTAATTAGCCAACAACTTTCAAAAAAGAAAGGAGAACGTATTGAGGTGGCCTACTAGATTAGGTCAAATGTCCATCGAAAATGCCTCCATCATGCATTCAGCCATAACAACGGTCCCAGAAGAGACTAGCCCGCTGACCTGCTTCGTGATCTTAGAGACCTTGAGCATCTCCATGGTCTCACAGGTCAAGTGTTTGACCCTAGAATAGTCACACAACAGGGTTGCCCACCGCTTCAATGGTTGAACCCATTGCTCCACCATGGTCCATAGAACAGTGATGCCATCCAAGCCACCATGGTCCGCAGAACAACGATGCTGGAGAAGGGAGGGAGGGAGCAATTACATCATCCCAAATGTAGAACCAGTGTCTGTACCAGCCAAAGTTCAAAGACTTTAGCGGCAAGCACAGACAACTACAAGAGACCCCATGGCGCATCTAAAGGTTCATCCTGCCCATGAGAGCAAGCACACTGCCATCAGAACCATGCACCTTGTGGGTTTCCACCTTGAAAACCCTCTAGAATAGGTCTTTGTTGGGCACTATCCCTAGGAAGGCCTCGCACATGACGACGAAGCCCGCCAGCTATAACAACACATTGGGAGGAAGGTGTTGTAGCTAGACTCCATACTCATGAAGGAAGCCACGGAGGAAGTCAGACACCAGGACCACAAACTCGTGCTTGTGGAAGTTGGTGAACGACACCTCTTCCCTAGGTTGCGGATGGGGCACCACCTCACCAGTGGGAGCCCTCCATCCGGTGACCTCCTTCAATGGAAGGAGACCCTTTGCCATGAGGCGTTGCAACTTGGCCTCCTTCACCGATGAAGGTACCCACTCTCCCATCTTGTGACCCAAGCAAAAGAAGGGGCAGAGGCGGTGAAGTAGATGGCGACAGCGGCAACACACACAATCTAGAGGTAAACCTCACAAATTTGACCCCTTTCCTTCTGTCTCCCCTTCAGATTGACGGAACAGCGGTAGAAGGCGAGAATGAGGTAAGGGACCAGCTCGGATGGAGGGAACTATTTATGTTGTAACACCCTAGTGTTAAGCTTTACATTTGGCACCTGCATTTCATGAGCACAAGCATCATCCAAGCATTCATGAGCATGAGCATATGAAATTTCATTTCATTCTTATACCTTATCACATGAAATGTTGATTTTATATATATGCTTATGCTTGTAATCATATGTGACCAGTGTATGAAATGTTTGTGAGGTCATGAAAACACCTTAGACACATCTAGAGTAATAATTGGAATAATGTTTATATTCATGACATAAACCAAATTTGTTTCTAAGTGTTGGTTTCATTTGAAATGTCATTTTCATGATACTAGTTTGACTGAAGTTGAACAGTATCTTAGAGTGTTTGCATGGTTGTGTGATCTAAATAAAATTTGTAGTTCACATCAAGGGTAACAAACTTTATTTAAGGGTCATGAGCTGATTTAGTGTCTAACATGGTCAAATAGAGCTCACAAGTATCAACAAAATGTTGTTTTCAAAACTTGAAATTTCACAAAGTCTTGAAGCTGTGTTTTAGTTTCAATGTAGCCCACATTAGAGCATTGTAACTTGTAAACCAGCTCGAATTAGGCCAAACTCATTTAAGCAAAGTTGTAGATCTCCGATAACCCTACAATTCATATTAGGGAAGTTTTTGCTAAATCGAGCTCGTTTGGCAGTTACATGTACATGAACTTGCTCTATCAGTCGTCTGTTACGGCTTGAAACCGGCCGGAACAACGCGACATTATGGCCGACTGGCCACAGGCTGTGTCCGTCGTGCGGATGCCATACGTCGGCGTTAGGCCCGCGTGTTAGGCCAGGGCAGACAACAAAGGGAGCCACATCCCCGCTTGCTCTCCACGCGCCCTCACTCTCTCTGCCTCACCTTGCCTCGCTCTCTCGCTCAAAGCCGAGCAGAGCAAGTCATCGTCACCACCACGCGCCTCAGTCACACTCGCACGCCAACCTCACTACACCACCATCCAATCCATCTCTCCCATAGCTCCACTTTGATGTGCTTCACCTCATAGAGTCGCTAGCACCGCCATTCGAGCAAGGGTAAGGCCACTTTGCGCGTCGCCGTTGCCGCCATGGCCATAGAGCGCCACCGAGCTCCGAGTTAGCCATTGCTAGCCCTATCCACCACCCCTCCAATCTCTCTCTCTTGATTCATCTTTGTCGTAGGTCCTAGAAGCTATAGCCATAGCTCCTTGAGCTGCTACCATGTCGTCAGTGCTGGAACACAAGCCGCACCACCATGAGCCGAGAGCGCTATCGCCATGCACGTCACCATGGCCATGCCTGTCTGATCGTCGTTCTCTCTCTCAGTTAGGCGTTAGGGTTTAGCCTTAGGACGGCGAAGCTCGCAAGGAATACGGCTACACGCTTGTGTCACCTTTCCCACTGAAACATCACCGTGCCACCGCTGTGCTCATGCCGCAATGCCACCATGCACGTGGCCAAGCTTCACCGCTACTCCACCATCGCCCTAACCTAACCTTAGACCTCCGCTAGGACCTACTGATGTTGTTGCCACGCTCGCCTAGACATGCCATCGCTGGAGACGGCGAGTCTGCCACCGCGAGCCACTGATGAGCCACCATGCTCACTAGCGAGCTAGCTCCGGTGATCCTCTGAGCAAATCTAGGAAACCTATAGGTGCGGAATAGGATGGGGAACATGTTGGTGCTGACCTCATCGTCGGTGACCTCACCATCGGTGAGCTTTTCACCGATCAAGCCAGTGCTCAGCTCTGTCTCTCTGTCACGTGGGGCTGAGTTGACTGTAGGGCCCAGTCGTTAGTTGCGGCGAGGTGTATACACCGGGTGCACCTAGCTATAGTGCCCGATTTGAAATTTGATTTTCTTTATTAATTTTTTCCATGGATTTAGTTACAAACTTCAAAAATTCATATATAGAGCTAGGAGTGTCCAAATGGGGTGAACCAAATTTTGTTAAATTCATATATAGATGCCATGGCCGTGAGCACGAGCTCGCTACCACCGACCTCACTGGCTGCCTTTAGCTCCCTCTTATGCCCGTTACCGTGTCGTCTAGAACTTCCACATCTTCCTCGAAGATGAAGACCTACCTTTGGCCACCGTCTTGTCGGAATGGTGACCTCACTGTCATGCGCCATGCACCACCATGCCGCCATGCACGCGGTCAGAGCACACTACCGCTCCACCGTGACCTAGACCTAACGCTAGTGCTCTGCTAGGACCTCCTAACGCTGTAGCCACACTCGCCTAATCGTATCGTCACCAGAGACAACGAGCCCACAATAGAGCACCTCTGCCATGTCACCGTTGTCACTGGTGAGGTAGCTCCGATGATCCACCGGGCTAACCAAGGGTATCAGTCGATGCACAAGAGTGTGGGGAACACAATGTCGGTGACCTCGCCGCCGGTGACCTTGTCGTCGACGAGTTTGCCACCGGTCAAGCCACACCCCTGCTCTGTGTGTCTATCGCATGGGGTCACGTTGACCGCGGGCCCCTGCTATCAGCCGCAATGGGTGTATAGACCGGGTGTATGTAGTATATTTCAGATTTTTTCAGTGATTTTCTTTATTTGTTTTCATAGATTTTGTAGCAAACTTGCAAAAATCATATTTGGAGTTAGGAGTGTCCAAATGAGGTGAACTAAATTTTGTTAGATTCATCTTGAAGTGTACTATTTGATAAAAATATAAAACCTACTGTTTGGGATATTTTTCTAGGAGAATTAAATTGAGCTAGATAAGTGCTTTTAAATTTATTTCCATCTTGTAAAATGCATATCTTGACCTAGGGAAGTGCAAAAATTATGATTCAAATTTTGCTGGTCTTGTGTTAACATGCTCTAGCTAGAAAAAAATACTAAACCTATAGTAGGCATACTTAGAATATGGTCTTTTTATTTAATCTTAATTAATTGCTAGTTTCTAGTGAAAATAAATGGGGTAAAAATATATAACATATGATCATGCAAACTTTTACACAGTGTTCTTATGCTAGGATTAAAGTAAGAAAAATATTAAATCTATTGTTTAACACTTTTCACTTGGCTAAACTATTTTTGATAAAATAAGCCTATGCAACTTGTCATTAAGGTAAGAAAAATTATGATCATGCAAATAAGCCTATGCAGTTCTGAGAGTGTCCGTCGTAGACCATGGGGTCCAGATCTCCGATGCGGAGGTCTGGCCCGTAGCTAAAGGCAGACACGGGTGCTGGTCCTTTGACGCTAGTGAACTCATAGTTTTCGTGGCAGATGTGGCTACCGTGGGCCATTTCGTGAGCGAGTCCACTGTTGGTGCGAGGAGCCATCACTTTCTTCTCAACAAACGAGAGTGAGCGACTGTCTCCTACCTAGCGTGCCAACTGTCGGTGTTTTGTAAACTGGACTAGTAAATTTATATGATTGTCGAGCTACTCTAGAAAGACGATGGTAGTATCCAAAAGACATGAGGATTTATACTGGTTCAGGCCGAAGCCCTATGTCTAGTCTCAGAGATGATCGAGTGCGTGTTCCTCACTTGAATGCTCTAAAGTTCTTACAATGAAGGGTGCAAGAATGGTGGAAGAGGTAGGAGAGCTAGAGCTAAGAGATGAGCTGCCTGAAGGGAAGCTTTAGGAGTCAGGTGGTGTGAAGAAAATGAGAGTGTGTGTCTCCCCCTTGGGATCGTGCCCTAGTTACCCTTATATAGAGTTCAGGGTCAGGGCATGTACAAAGAAGAAGGTTCTCCCGACCGAGGGATCGTGAGCCTGAGGGAGGAACCTAGCTAACTTGGCATGCAAGCTACGCCATCTTGTGGTGCACGTTTGAGCATGGTTGTTGTTATGGTCTTGTGCCCACGTTGTAGTAAGGTGTGGCGTGGTGCCACTATGCCGGCCATGGTGGCACTGTAGGCATGGCGGTGGTTCACCAGCCATCCTGTTCGATGTGGTCTCCGTTGTAGTCTTCGTCATCGCCTCCTAGTTTCCTAGGGGCATCGTACAGGAGTTACTAGCTGCCCCTAGGTCACCGATTGCCTGGTCATGTTCCAGAGTTGGTGGCCATGATCTTGACCTCCGGGGTCGTGGCTTCCGCTAGTCTAGATGGCCTCCAAGTCAAGGCCTCCATCGTGGATCCCATCCCATAGTGGGTAGAATCGTACATGCATCTTGTTGGGCCGTATCTAGACGGTGGGCACCATACCTTTGTTGGGCCGTATCTGGACGGTGGGCACCATACCTGGACATCGCCGTCGTGCGGTGTTGTCTTGTCTGTGCTACGTGGTGCAGGGATGGCGTCTGACCGGACCGAGGTGACCGTTGTCCCCTCGGTCCTTGCGGGATCAATGCAACGTTCTCACTCTTGTCAGAGCAGGCACGCTTGGCTGGGTCCGACCTCTCCTCGTTCCTCCTAGGGGTCGGGACGGTGGAGAGGTCGTGATTTTCTTATGCGTCGTGCGGCTAAGTCTGATGAACGGGTCATGGACGACTTTGGCCTTAGTGCTTGGCCTGGTTTTCTTGGATCAGCTGGCCCTCGGTCGTTCGGGCCCTTGCTAGCTATGTATCGTGGCCAGCTCGGCCTACTAACTAGTCGAAGGCTTAAGACACCCGGGGATCATAATCCTGACACAGTCGCTGTCGCTCAAAAAGATAGAGCCCAATAGAGCTTGGGCTGGTCTAGACATACAGGTGCACCCAAATGCCACGGCTATGTTTAACATTTGGATGGAGACTCATGTCGGGGATGGGAGTAGCACACTTTTCTGGTCAGACTGATGGCTTATTGGCTGCTCACTTCAAGAAATTGCACCAACTGTGGTGGCTGCTATTCCACAGAATACCGGCACACATCGCACTGTAGCAGAAGCTTTAAAAGCTCATGACTGGCCAGCAGACATCACAGGAGGACTCTCTTTGATTGGTTTGTTTGAATTTTTTCGGTTGCGTGGGATATCCTCTAGGAGACAATACTGACCCAGGATGCAGACGTCCACCTTTGGAGGCTAGAAGCATCAGGTTGTTTTCATCAAAGTCTTCTTATCGGGCATTTTTTAATGGTTCTATTACATTCAACTCTTGGCGTCGAGTTTGAAGATCATGGGCTTCAGCGAAATGCAAACTTTTCCTTGTTGGCAATAAGGAATAGGTGTTGGATGCCTGACAGACTCGCGAGGAGAGGACTTCCACATTCCAGTCACTATCCATTTTGCGACTAGGAGGAGGAGAACATCCAGCATCTCCTGACCACCTGTGTGTTGGCACGGGATTTCTAGTACCGGATTCTATCCGCGTTGGGACTACAAGATCGAGTATCTAGCTCTCATGAAATTTCCTTCGGTGATTGGTGGCGCAAAGCTATAAAGAACCTGCCGAAGGAAAACAAGAAGGGGCTAAACACCGTCATTATTTTGGGGGCATGGATCCTTTGGAAGCATCACAATGCTTGTGTCTTTGATGGAGCTCCACTGAGAATTTCTAGCCTCATGTATGCTTTCAAAGATGAGGAGAAGTTGTGGCATCTCGCTAGTGCACGAGGCCCATGGACTCTCGGTCTAGGTCATGGCTTGGGTTAGTTAATTCTAGTTTGTAAGGGTTTTTGGTCAGGCCTCATCTTTCTGTTTTTTGTTATCAGTGCAAACTTTTTTTCATTCAATCCCTCATGGCTCGGCCCGGAGTGAGGTGGTGGTGTTCATGTAAGGGCCGATCTTTTTTTCCTCCCTGTAATACAAAGATGCACAACTCTCCCACGCATTCGAGAAAAAAGGACCAACGGGTCCATCTTTAGTCGACTCAAGTGAGACCACCCTTTACTCGATCAAATCTCCATCATGATCGAATTCATGATCATGGTTCAAATTCTAGTTCATCAATAATAACCATAAGTGGAAATTAACAGTTCGCATATAGCATGCCATTGCAACATCTCGACCTCTATTGTGTCTAAGATGGCTACAATAAATTAAATTTTCCAATACTAATATGCATACTTTTGATATAATAAGTTGTCCTAAAGGTAGGGAGGAATATGTCACAAGTGCGATCTACTAACTTTTCTTATGCTCATGCACAAGTGAGAGATCCAACGGTAAGAAACCAAAACTCTAAAGTGGATTCGAATAAATTGGTGCCTACCTGGTACTTGAGTGGTGCCATAATGGCTTCGGGATGCTCCTGGAATTGGGTGTCCATATCTTTATCATGTATGTATGTGTGTGTGTCTATATATATATATATATATATATATATATATATATATATGCACGAGAGTTAAACGTGATATAAGGGATTAGATAAAGGCCAAAGATGTGACGTTGAGCGAAAGATGGAGTCAAATGATCACATGAGTGTTTAGTTCAGAGTCACGGTGGGATAGAACAGACTCCATTTATCTTTTAGGGATAGGACTGATCATGTTTTATGTTTCGTTGTAGGGGATAGGACGGTCCCTGTTTTCTATTTGGTTAAGGAACAAAAGGTTTTAGATGAATCTGGCATGAGGGGTCTACCTGTCGGCCTCTTTTCTAGGATTGCAACAACTCGTGAGGCCTACTCGTCCCACCTCATCCAACCATACCCTCGTTTCTGGAGACAGGGGCATCCAAATTTGAGAGGATATCCCAAAAATATTCCCTAGAGGGATACTTCATCCCACTCGACTATGAACAAACAACACCTTTGGAACGAGGACCGCCCCACATCATCCTTCGTGGTCCCATAAACCAAAATACACTTAGGTAGCGTTTGGTTGGGAGACATTGTGGTGTGGGATGATCCTGTTTCCGGTTTGTAGGATGGGATGAGCCCATTTTCTTTTTGGTTGAGGAAGGATGTGACCTACCCATTTTGTGTTTGGCATGGAGACATCAAAAAGTGGGACTAGGTACTAACAAGTGGGCCCATTTGTCAGTTATTTTATTTTTTTGTTTTGTCTCCCTCCTATCCTTATCTCCTTTGTCCACAACCGCAGCCCAACACCGTGCAGACCTCCCGGGATGAGGAGTGCGATGACGGAGCTCCCTCGCTTGGTTTGCCCGTGTGCGGCCCATCGTGCTCCCCCCCCCCCCCCCCCCCCCCCCGCCCGCCCGCACGCGTCTCCTCGCGCTGCCGACGCCCGTAAGCGACCCCTCGTGCCGCCACCCGCTGGTGACCAAAGCCCTCACCCTCGCCCTGTGCGAGGCCATGCCCTGGAGCCCTATGCTCGGTTCTCCTCTTCCTCCTCTGCTCGTGTGCTCGCAGGGCCGGACTTGGTGATCACACAGTGGCGGCAGGCCAGAGCCAGAGCTCGCGCGATGCTCTTCTTCCTCAACAGCCGCCCCTCCCCTTCTCTTTTCCTCTGACCATGCATGCGTGCGCTTGAGCCGCAACGGCCATCCCACTTCGCGTTACTCTGTCCACCCAATTTCTGGGGGCAGGTCATCCCAAATCTTAATGGAATATACCCTAGTGGGATCGTCTCACCCGTCCTTTACTCTAAACCAAAAAGCTCTAAAAGGGAGATCATCCCCATTCCATACCACCGCATCCCACCACCAAACAAACAGCACCTTAAGAGGCTTAGTAAACACGAACTTGAATATGGTTATTGACTTAGGATATGAAGTTAAAATAACACTATTTTTCGAATGTGTCAATGCAATGCTACGGTTCATAGAAGTGTGCTGACACGAGCAATGCCAATATATACACATGCATCCAGCATCCACTCTACAGAACGGCGGGGATTAAGCATCCGTACACTGGGATCGCATGGAAGAATACGGCCACCGGTGGTACTGGCACCACCAAGAACAAGAATACAGCAGTAGCAGGCGGAGGGAACACCTGGACCCTCTGCTGTCGTGCCACTGCCACACTTGCCAGCGCCTCGAATCCGCTATCAGCTTGGGCAACACAAGCGGCACCACGTGCTGTGTATTCCGTCGTAGAGCTCTGTGCCGCCGCAATCGCTGCCAGTGCGTCGAATCCGCTATCAGCTTGTCCCGTCGAAGCAGCAACACCTGACGATGATGTCGCGGACGAAGAGGCTGCGTTCCCCGTAGCTGAGCGCTGCGCAGCCGCGATTTCTGCAAGGGCTTCGAATCCACTATCAACTTGGGTTTCGGAGCCTTCATCACTTGACAATGCCATCGATGAAGCCGGCGTGCAAGTGGAAAGCGCCATGGCGCTCTGCGCCCTTGTGAGCGTGAACGTCTCTCTCGCTGCTGCCACACCGCGTCCTTGCTTTGAACTCTCCAGAAGCGACGGTGACGACGCTGGCCGTGGGATGCCATCCGGTGTGAGCCGCGGCGGTGCATTGATGGGGAACAGGAATGCCCGGACGCGGCCGTCCCTGGAGGCCAGGCCATTGCAGCAGTAGAGGCGCGTCACGAGTACCCACAGGTCGTAGTCGTCCGCCACGTCGTGGAGCGTGTCCAGTCCGTCCCCGCCGGGGCCGGCAACCGCGTATTGGATGCGAACGTCTGAGTAGCCGGCCAGCGCCGCCAACCGTGCGCGGAGCTCGCTCAGGCGCGCAGACATGCCGACCCGGACGATCCGGTTCTCGCCCCCGGCGTACCAAGCCTTACCGGTGTCGGAGCAGCTCATGATCTCCCCGCCGTAGCTGACGACCATCTTTACTGCGGAGCCGCCGTCGGCAGCCATGTCCAGTACCATCGGAGGCGGACTCGTCGCTAGTGGTTTTGCTATTCGAGGATCAAAGGAGATAGCAGAAGTCTGTTGTTGGTCGATGTCCTTCTTACGTTCATGGACCGCGCCTATTCCTATTATAGCAAGCGGTTACGATTCCGAGTAGCACGCGGCGGACTACAAGCGTGCACGAGTCACTTACCGGAGAGTGACAAGGTTTAGGATTGCTAATCATGTCTTGAGTCGGAGATAATCAGATTCAGCCGGGAGATACTCGGTGAAAACGATACATGACTTGTTGCCTGCCAAACAATTTCCGAATTAATCGAACTGGAGAGCGACTGCATACCCGATATAGTGACATGCAAATATATCTCTTAGATCACTGTTGATTTTTGTTTAACCAATAGGAACATGACACTTGACACGCATTCAATCAAATTTTCTTGCCAATAGATATCAAGCTGTATTCACTGAATCAAATTTTCTTGCCAATGGATATCAAGCTGTATTCACTGTATATTATCGAAGTATGGGAAAGTCACCAAACGGTATAGCCGTATAGGTTTATAATTAGTTACTTCTCTGGTCCTAAAATACAAGGCATTTTAAGAATTTTATTAGGATAGATTGTTGGTGAAACTGTAACCCTTTATTAAGGGGCCCTTTGGCACGGCTCATCGAGCAGCTTGTAGAGCGGCTTTTGATGAAGCCGTGCCAAATGCTCGAGCCCAAAACGGCTTGCGACCGAGAGCCAGCAAAAGCCCCACAAAATGCGGTGACACAGTTCCTCTGCCCGCTAGAAGCCAAAAAAAGGGGCTTATTCTAGCTCCTCTTCCACACTTTCCATCCTTGTCCTCAGCTTGCTCTCCTCCCCGACGCCACACGCCGACGGCCGCCGCCGTGCCGGCCTCGAGCTCCGCCCCGCGCGGCTTTGATCTCCCTGCACCGCACCGCCGACCTCGAGCTCCGCCCCACCGCCAGCTCCCAGCTCCGCCCCGCCGGCCTCGAGCTCCAGCTCCGCCCCACTGCTGGCCCCTCCCTGCTCCGCCCCACCACCGGCCTCGAGCTCCCCCGCCAGCCTCCTGCTACGCCAGAGAGAGAGAGAGAGAGAGAGAGAGAGAGGGGAGGGAGGGAGTGGGTGACAGGATAAGGAGTGTGGCCGTTCGGATAAGGAGAAGAAAATAAGGGGAGAAGGAAAGAAAAAGAAAAAAAGAAAGAAAAAGAAAAGAAAAATAAAGAGAAAAAAGAAAAATGAAAATAGAGAAAAAAAAATATAAGAGTATTTTGGATATTTGACATATTCTTTACAACTAGGAGAAGCCGTTTTGCCAAACGTTTTCGTACAAATAAGCCAGAGTCAGAAAAAGCTGCTTTTCCATATGAGCTAGAGCTAGAGCTGTTTTTTCACGAGCCAAAGCCGTGCCAAACAGGCCATAATTATGGAAATATCTTTTGCTTAGAGCAAGTATAATAATAGGTTGTAAGAGCATCTCCAAGTGTTCCAAAAGACCCTCTTAATCTAGGATTTTTAGCAAGATTGTGATAAACACATCTCCATCAGCTCCTAGTCCCCGAAAATCTTGCGGTCCGAACATTCTGACCGGATGCACACACTGAAGGGAGCACAGAAAATGCGCCGAAGGTTGCGTGGGAAACCACACGTGCGGGATTACGGAGCAAAACGACGGCCGGGAGCACAGGTACGTCGCAGCGTTAGTTTGTTTTTTTTTCTTTTTCTTATTCTTCTCTTAGTTTTTTCTTTTCCTTTTCATTTCTTTTTTCTTTATATTTTTTCTTTTCGTGCTTCATTTTCTATGTTTATTTTATTTTTTCTTTTATGATATTTATTATTTTATTTTATTTTTTATGTTTTAATATTTTTTATTTCTTTTTCTTTTTTCTTTTTTACTTTTCTTATTATTTTTTTATGTTCGCATGTTGTACATGTGACGTTCTATTTTTATCTTTTTTTTTCTTTTGATTTCACTTTATTTATTTTCTTTGTTTCTTTTCTAATTATGTTTTTCTTTGATTCATGTCTTTTATTTTTAATCTTTCTTTTAATTTTTTTCTTTTTTCTTTTCTTTTCTTTCCTTTTTTGTGCATCATTTATTTTTTATTTTCCTTTCATGTTTTATGTGTTTATCATTATTTTCTTTTTTTTATATTTTTTACCTTTCTTTTATTTCTTTTTTCCTTTCTTTTTTTCTTTTTTTTATGTTCTATGTTGTTTTTTTTATATTTAAGTAGTATATATGTAATATTCTATGTTTTTTTATGTTCACGTGTTATACATGTGATGTTCTGTATTTTTTATTGTTCATGTGGTAGGCATGTAATGTTCTATAATGTACTTTGCGATGTTTACGTAATTTATATGTGATGTTCTCGCAGTATAAATGTGATGTTCTATGATGTTTTTTGTGATGTTCACTTAGTAAAAATGTGATGTTCTATGATTTATTCAGTGATGTTCGCGTAATATATATGCGATGTTCTATAATGTATTTAGTGATGTTATATAGTGTATGTAGTGATGTTTACTTAGTATACATGTGATGCTCTATAGTATATTTTAGAATGTTTGAAAAGTATCCATGTGATGTTCTTTTAAATTTTTCTCTATTACGCGTTTTTTTCTTATGCTTTGCTCTAGATTTTATTATTTTTTATTTATGTTATGCATTTTATTTATTTTTATGTATATTATAATACCAATATCATGAACCTAAAAGCAGAATATTGTTCTTCTAAATCGAGAACATTTTTCTTACGAAGATAGAACATTCTTCTCTGAACCTAGAACATCATCTCTGCTCAATAAAAGAAAGTGTTCTTATCTTTATAAGATAAATGTTCATTAACACAATTTTGTCTAAATATATTTATGTGGGATCTTGTTTTGAAGAATTTATTGCAAGAAACTCAATGGTGTAATCAGAATTTAGTTTGGATGATTACTTTAGTAGTTATGATTTTTTAGTTTATTTAAGGTCACTGTTGAGAGACTTGGGTGAGGTGGTCATATCTGCGCAATAATTACCGGCACCAGGATCCCTCACGCGCGCGCTTCCCACGCTTTTTACTTTCGCGTGCAGCTGGCCGGCGCGGGGTCCGGTCCGAGCGGCTGCACCCTAGCAGCCCTCCTAATTCCACCTAAACTTTTACCACTTGCAAAAACTCACCCCTCCACGCTATCTTTACACGGAGTAGCAATCGTGTGTGAACCCGCGACATGGCCACGGGCGGGCTCTGCTGGGACTACTTTGTCACCAACGTACACTACTACGAATCAGAAGCCTACAAAGCTTCCCGGCCAGGGGGAGATCTCGGCCAGAGTGCGTGACCTGCGTGGTGATGTACCTGCTGCTCTCCGACAGCGCGCTCCCCTTCGGCATAGTAGTGTGCGGTAGCTGCCGCCGGCTGCAGAGCAGATCGATCGGCAAAGAAGCATTGTAGGCTTCTACCATCAGGCAGCGATGCATGGGTTCCGGCCACGGGGAGATCCTGGCCAGTGTGCATGACCATCAACCTGCTAGAGTACGAGCTACTGATGGCGGCCGTGGTGGATGCGGGGCACGACGTGGAGGTCCTGCAGCAGCGGTCGGGTAGATGACATCGACCAAATTTTAATTTTTAGAAGTGAATTATTATTTTTATTGGGTACTCTTGGAGATGGTTTAATTTAGGCAAATTTTGCTATTGGACATGCCAAATGACGCATCTTTGCTAGCGGACACTGCATTTTCCATCTTTTGCCATGAGACACTCTAGTTTTTGAAAATACTGCCAGTGGGCACCGCAACCCAGTTGCACCCGGTTTTGGAGAGAGAAAACTTCGTTTTGGACATCGGGTGCCCCTGAACTAGACTTGGCGCCGTTCCAACCTGGTCTGGTTCGACCCAGTTATAACGGCCGGTCCGCACCCGACTCCGTCGTTACAATGGTCTGTTCCTTGTTCCCCCTCTTCACCGTAGAGGCGGCGGCGGCATAGGCTACGGCGGCCGGTCGGGCGGGGGGTGCCGGCGCGGCGTAGGTTGGCGAGCGTCGTCGACAGGAGAGCGGACCTATACCTTGTGCAGCATCTTCATGAACCATTTCCAATTCTCCTTGGTCTCACTGCCAAATACTCCATAGGCCACTGGGAACATCCAGCTGTGGCCATCTATCCCTACAGCTGATGCTAACTGTCCCTTCCACTTTGTTGTCAAAATTGTGGAATCAATTCCTAAATAAGGTCTGCAACCTTGTAGGAAGCCATCTATGCATGGCTTCAGTGTGACAAACATCCTACTGAATCTTCTCTTCTCATCTACAATCTCCCACTCTGGTTCAGGGGCACCTATGCAGGAAGCCATCTATGCATGGAGTCGGGTGCGGGTCGGCTGTTACAACTGGGTCAAACCAGACCAGGTTGGGACGGCACCAAGTCTGGTTCAGGGGCACCCGATGTCCAAAACAAAGTTTTCTCTCTCCAAAACCGGGTGCAACTAGGTTGCGGTGCCCACTGGCAGTATTTCCAAAAACCAGAGTGTCTCACGGCAAAAGATGGAAAACACAGTGTCCGCCAGCAAAGACGCGTCATTTGGCATGTCCAATAGCAAAATTTGCCTTTAATTTATTCCTCCCGATTTTGTTTTAGGAGTTGGAAAACATCATTTTTAGGAAGAAAATATAGGGTACTCTTGGAGATGCTCTAAGCGGGCTAAATGCTGAGGTGGATGAGAGAGAAGAGGAGAGAGAGTAGAAGCGGGCTATATGCTTATAGCTGGCTTAGACACAAGAACCGAGAAACTCTGTGAGAGAGACAAGTAGGTCATGTATTAGTACTGAAGAGCTAACTACTATATGGGTAAGCTGAGAGATAGGCTATAAGAATCCTTGCAGCCAACAGTCTTTTTCAAATCCCACCCTACCATGTGTCTATGAACTCCACCTAGCTTTTATAGCCATGGTTCACAAACAAACATTCTCTGGGTTAGACAATGAAAATGCTTACAACCAGCTGTGAGTGTTTGATCAGTTGTGTTTTGTCTGGTGATTCTGGGCATGAACACAAGAAACATTAAAGTGGAAGTTATTCTAATCTCTCTTTGTGAGAGGACAAAATAATGTAACACTCATACCATAGGGGGCATTGACAACAATTAGGAAGAACTTTGGGACAATTTTTGTCTTAGTTCTTTCTATTATCTGGAATCATTACATGTTAGAGTTTCGACCCAAGCAATGAAGATCAGTGTATTGCGCACAATGAATCAGATAGGTAAAACCCGAGACACATATTTATACTTGGCTAGGTATGTGGTACACTACTCTAGTGTGGAGTATATCTCTTTATCTTGTGTTCTCGAGTTATAAGGGGTTGTTGAGTATTTGCAAGTACCGATCGAGTGTTCCCTACTCTGCCTTATATACTATGAGGTGGTAGGGTTACATAGATTTACATAAATGTTTCCTAGTTAGTTACATAGAAATAATAACAGAATGGCTATCGTATCTTGCAACCTAGTCAGTGGCAAAGCTCCTGGTGCCAGGCTCCTTGATCACCACATTTGGTAGCAAACCCTAACTCATGTGGACCTCATCCACTACTAAATTCTAACTCCAGCACAATGACAAGAAAACACTGCAATAGGTCCAATTTGGTTGCAAAAGTTACATGTTGCAATCAAATCATGTTCGTTGCCAGTGGTTGCAATAAGGTATTGCAACCGTTGCTAGTTTGGCATTTCAACTATTAGGGTTTATCGCAACCATAGTGGTTCGTTGCCAAGCATGGCAATAGGACGTTCTTGCAACGTTCATGATCATGGCAATATAAGCAATTGCCATGCCAGTCTCCATTAGAAGAGGTTGTACATGCAATGATTAGTGACGTCGTAATACAGACTATTGCCACGAACAACATCGTGGCAGTAATTTGTGTTGCTATGCCATGATTTTGTTGCCAAAGGGGTTATTGCCACGGCAATCATGTCATGGCAATAGTAGCACTTACCACGTAATTTTATTTGTTGCAAGAGATCATACGTTATTGCCACGTAATGTTATTCGTTGTCATTGATCAAATTGCCACATAAGGTAGTTCATTGGCATAGTTTGTATTGCCACGCAAATGATTTTTTGATGTAGTAGGATCTCTTGCCATCAAAACATTTTCGTGGGCAATGGATGACAATAGAAACATGGCACAGTCGTTCCAATAGAGTTTATCACAATAACAATTTTTGTTGCAACGCACATAGCATTTGATATGTGATTAATAAATCATTGTTGAAAAAGAATTAGACCATAATAGAATCAATTCCACACCCATATATTAATTCAATCAATCATCCATTAGATAGACAAACCATTTAAATAGTATCTAAAATCACAAATGAAAGTACAATACACTAGGACTTATGGGAAAATGAGAAACTTGTAGCACTAAAGCACTTCCTAGCATCTCTACATCACTTGCAAACTTCTTGGCAATGCAAGCTCAACTATGTTCTTGCTTGATTCTAAACTCCCACTCAAAGTTTAAGCTCCAACTAACCAAAAGAATAAGATTGAGATATTAGTAAATTAGGTAAAGTTATACATGCACAAATGTAATGCAATACGCTTCTAATCGAGTTGATAATAAAGGCGGTTAACAACGGCAACATAGTTAGCTAATCTATAAAGATTAATACAGCTATATAAGTACGTAAACCATGTTATCGTTGCCTTATTTATGCCCGTACGGACGGCCTCGCCACAAACTGCCTTCGATCTGGCACATTGCTCTTCCTCTCCCCGGCGACCGGCTAGGGCAGCGGCAACATGTCGCCTCTTCTTCTCCCCTAGCCGTGACTTGGCTTGGATACTCGCCCTCTTCTTCTCCACCTTTGTCCCATGGAACAAGCAGCAGCACCGTCAGGTAGATGCTCATAACAATGATTTGCCAAGATGGATAAAATGTTACCTACCAACTAGGTGTTTGATACAAGGGTTTTTTTAGATCCCTGCCATTACAATTCTTGAACTTTGGAGATCTGTCATTACAATTCACCTATTCTGAAACTTGCCATTACAATTCTTCTTCTACTTAATCCTTGCCATTTCTACATCTTTCGGATGCCTAGGCCTACTGTCAGATCGTATACGTCTATGTATCTTCCATATGGACCAAATACCCTGCTACTTCTCTCTACCTCCACTCGTAGACGTGTGGGTCCCACATGTCAGCTTCACCTTCAACCTCTAGCCAGTGCAAGGTCTAAGATGGCGCCGCCTCAGCCATGGATTGTTGGTGTTTCTTAGCGTAGGTAGAAGGAATCCACAAGCGCATGGATATACCATTGTAGCACTTCACCCAGAAGTATTCAGGGTATCATATTTTCTTAGATGTGTATGGTCTCTTAAGCTAGTTCTCCTAAGAAAACAAGAAGAAGGATAACTTGTGTAGTGAGGTTCTCTAAAGGTAGATTTCCTAAATGAAGATAACCTTATCACTATCGACTGCTTCGGGTACCGGAGTACACCTGGTCTGCCAAGCGATACCGGCTATAGCTACTATGCCAAACCCAAACATGGGGGATTACAAGGGATGGACAGGGCAGTCACCACCTGTCGCCTACCCCTCAACCATGGGGAATAAGGCAAACAAAGGTAACTTCTAGCTCAGACACCACATCTACGTTATTGGTTACTACTCTAGCATTGCCTAGGAACTTCCATCTTTATCAGGAGTCCTCTACTAGAGTATCTACCATGGGGACGGATGATGAACCCGCAAGCTTATAATGAATAATGATAACTTACTTAAGGAATCACATACCAAAAGATGAACATGAACTTCTTACTTCAAGTGGTAAGACGAGCATAGAGGTACAAGTGTGGAGGAGCTGTTAGCTTCGGCACTCGTTCTGCTAAGTGTACAAGTGCACCGAGAACACTAGTGGAGGTAGCCGATAACTCTGGTACTTCTCCAACTTTTCACTCTCTTACTCTCCTATACTATTCTAGCTAGAAGCTAAAGATATGAGTGGAGCTCTTCTTCTTCTTCTTCTCTTGTTATACTTGTGTGTTGAAATGAGGAGGCCTCCCCTTGCTTATCTAGCTCTCTTAGGATAGTTTGGGGGAATATTCCAGGGGAGATACCCATCCAACCATACTAAGGGGCATTGAACCACCTCCCAAAAAGGTGGGCCCGGTTGGTAGCCTCTAGGGTGTGGTTCACGGGGGCAGTTGCTGGATGGGCCTGGGCCTCTTTCCCATGGGTGTGACCCCTAGATTCTTCAGATGAATGGGCCTTGCTCTTGTTTGTTTGAATGCACCTTATGATTTGCACATTTTGATGTACTTTCATGTATTCTTCCTACAAAACTTTATAAATACCAAAACTTATGGAGAATGTGAGTTGAAATTCCTAATTCTATGTTTTGGTATTCACATTTGCTTATTTTATTTAAATGTTGGCGGTAAGATTTATGAGTTAGCACCACCAACAAGCTTCCCCACACTTAGTCATTTTCTCATCCTCGAGTAAAGTTCTAAGGACTAAACTGGTTCATCTCCTTGATTTGAAATATGCATATAAGTTATTCCAAGTTTACCTGAACCTATGAACTTCTGAGTGTCTACCAAAATATCTTGGGTAATTGAAAAATGGAACAGTTTGGAATCAAATCTCCTTACTCTATCCTTGCTTAGAAACTTGGGTTTGTTTGCATGATTTTTGAAAATGTAAAGATAGCTTATCTTCCTTGAATGATTCTCTCATGTCACTCAAATTTGAAAGTGTCTTCCTCACCAAGGCATATTTTCAATGTGTGCCTTCTTTTGAATCATCCTTGTAACACCCTAAAATTTGCATCATTTAAAAATAGGTTAATTTGATTTATTTATGCTTTTTTGTGAGCATTTTAACTTAGAGAAATAATAACTTTTGTTAAATTAAAAGCAACTATGAAGTCTAGCTACATGTTTGTGCATACATGCTGCTGCATATTATTTTATTGAGTGGTTTGATTCAAAATTAAAAAGGAATTCAAAATCCATTTGAAAACTTCTTTGGAAAAGTTATGAAAATAACAAGAAAAGGTGAAGCCTTTCCTCCCTCATTCTCCCTCTCTTTTGGCCTGCTCTGCCTTTCCCCTCCTCACAGCCCAGCAGCTAGCCTACCTCCCATGGCCCGCAGTAGCAGGCCGGCCTAGCAAACCATGTGGGTGCTCCCCTCTTCCACACTCTCTGTCCGACTGATGTAACAAAACTATCCAATTTATAAGAGCACAAGTACAATGGTAGCCCGCAAGCGGTCGCACTGTCATACTTGAGCCCATATAAACCCAGTAGTCCGTCGAGTACCACGAAGGGTCTTGATTTATTGCCAACATACAACCAAGATCGTACATTATTCAACATATATGCCACATGTTACATAAGGTTCACAAATACATTGCCATACATCAGAGTGCGATTACAGTTATTAGAACCCAAGTTCCAAATAAAGTAGTAGTAGCGGAAGCAAAGTAGTTTTAAAACCAACATCTCACACTATTGTTTAATACAAGCCAGTTCATGATAACCACCCACAAAAGCATCATAGATAAGATATATCAATAGAAGCACCTTGCCCGGGGCCTACTCCTCGTCCACAATGGGACAGAAGCAATTCTTACAGTAGTCATGATACACGGTATTATCTACAACAAGTGGGAAATAAACCCTGAGTATAAGAAGGTACTCAACTAGACTTACCCATCATAAAAAAAAATAAAGTGACTCTATGGATCATGCAAGGCTTTATAAGTGGAGCTAGCTTGACAACATTTTGCATAAAAAGCCACTAATTCAGCTATATATTTTATAATTTGGTCATCAAGTTAATTATAGCTATTCATCTCTAGATTAGCAACTAACTTGTGCCAAACATGTGTACAATTAAGTTATCACAATAGTAACCATATCCGATGAAACATTTTTCATATTCCTTATAATCATCACATTCCATCAATTAGTATGAGGAAGGAAGCTCTGTCAAGTTCTCACTATTTGGGAGAGACAATGATTCGAATCGATTTCAACAAGCTAGGAATTTATTCCTAACACAAACCCAGGCAGACTAGATCAACAGTCACCTTAGGTCACCTACAACTCAGGTCCAATTCACAGGTTCGCTCAGCGCTGCATCCTCAGGGACGCTACCGGATGCCAGGTCGATTAGGACTCTAACCTGCCCTTGGCCTCACACCGGCTCCCCACACATCCTTACTACCTCTAGTGGTTGCTTTTTGATAGAACGAGGCCCGACCTGAGTTGAGCTACTCGACTTTACAGGCGGAATGAGTTATCCGGCCAGCTAAGTGAGAGGCATGCGTTCAAAATGACAAGAGGGCCTCCAATGATGCTGTCCATAATTGGCATAGATAGAATCACATGAGTCAACCTACACAGACTCCATCCGACCTCCAGTCACATTATCCCATGGTTCTTTTTCACGATAGCAAATATAGGCAACCGTGCTTCGGTATCCACCTATATCTCGCAGGTGATAGAAAATCACCTGACTTCTACTGGTCTAAGCATTGCTAAGCATATGTTCGATTCTGGACCTACATAGGGTTAATGGTATATATCTGGACAAGGTAGTTCTATGCATTAAGTGTTTCCAAATCAACTCTTATAACCTAATGCATCAAACATAAAGGACTCAAGTGATATTTTATAAAACATAGGTGGCTTATAATGCTTTAGGGCTTGCCTTCCAGGAAAGAAGTGGGTCGGTGGTCAGGGCACTCCCAAAGTTCATCAGTGGGCGGCTCCTCTCCTTCGGGAGCTGCGGGTTGGGGTGTCTGTTGATTGTCCTCTCGAATTCCAGTAGGGTTACTCCTTCGGGCGATCCTATATGTATGAGCATGAAATAAGATCTCATAGATTCATAGATAATGACATGGATGATATGATATGATAAAATGCATACTAATAAGTGCCCTTAATAGTAATGTATTAAAGTGATAACAAGATAAATGTTCTTTTACATAGTAGGTGCATATCTCTTCTCTAGTATAAGAACATACACTCACCAAGTTCTAGCAACCTAAGATATAGCTGTTCATCATCAGTGAGAGTCTTAGAATCTGCAACTAACAACTAATCTTAACTAGTCTAAGCATCTACACCAGCATCACACAAGGCAACAACTACAACTTGACTTAGTCATTTTTTGGACTGCGAATAGAAGCTACTTATTTTGGCTATAACTGGAGTTTTATATATCCAATAAACATGTCACAAGACTTTCTAGAACGGTTATGAAATTGTCTATAACTTCCTTATAATCATCTCCAGATGATTCAATAGTTAACAAGGTCAAACAAATCAGTTTCTCAATGTTGTCCAGATCCATCCAGAGAATAAGCAAAAACTGACAGCAACTTCAATCAGCTAAAACTATTAAACCATTAAACCTACAGCAATGAAAATGTAGCACAAGGTAGATAAGTAAGTTATCTACAACTGTGTTATTATCAAGTTCCACAGAAAAGGTCATTATCATCATGAAATTGTAACCTCAACAGGAACTACTCATGCAGCTATCTAGTTGAATTATAATGTAATAATTATCTAGCTGCCTATAACTAATTACTTCTAATCACAACTACTCATCCCAACAGATCATGTGCATCACAAGCACCACAGAAAACATCATGGTTAATCCCAACTAATTTATTTATATTTATTTATTAATTTCCTTATATAATAAGGTGAATTAAATGATAAATATTTCCAATTCTCAATAAATTCTGAGAAAATGATAGTAGCCTACATATGACCCCAAGAGTCTACTATACAAATTTTATGCCATTTGGATATGCATAGCCACTTCTACCAAAATAACAAGTTGCCTAGGCTTATTTTAGCAAAAATTAGTTTAGCCTAGTGAAAAAGTGACAAACAACAGATTTCATATTTTTCTTACTGTCATCCTAGCTTAACGAACATAGTGTAAACATTGCTATTATCATGTATTATGTATTTTTACCCCATTTATTTTTCACTAGAAACTAGCAATTAATTAAGATTAAATAGAAAAAAACATATTCCAATTATGACTACTATAAGTTTAGCATTTTACTAGCTAGAGAGAATGTCAACACAAGACCATAAAAATTGGAATCACAAGTTTTGCACTTCCCTAGCTCAAGATATGCATTTTACAAGATGGAAACAAATTTAAAAGCACTTATCTAGCTCAATTTAATTCCCAGAAAAATACCCCAAATAGTAGATTTCATATTTTTATCAAATGCTACACTACAATATGAATCCAACAAAATTGGGTTCACCCAAATTGGACAACCCTAGCTCAAGATATCAATTTTTGAAGTTTGCATTCAAATCTGTGAAAATAAATCAAGAAAATCATTTTAACTCTGACTGATAGCTAGGCCCCACGGTCAGTGGGTCCCACCCGTCAGCGAGACTAGCATAGAGTGCAGCCGTTGACCAGCAAGAACTCACCATCGACGAGGTCACCGCACGACAAGGTCTTTCACCGTCGTGCTCCCCACGACACCCCACGTCAAATGGTACCCATGGTTAGCTTGGCAGTTCATCGGAGCGACCTCGCCGGCGAGCATGGCGGCTCGACGATGATGTGCGGCAACGGACTCACTATCTCCATCGATGGCATGGTCAGGTAAGTGTGGCTATAGCTTTTAGTAACCCTAGCGGAGCTCTATGGTGCAAATCGAGCTACTGTGGCACAGCGGTGAGCTCCGGCCACGTGCATGGTGGCACGGCGGCGCACAGCGCATGCGGTGGTGCTTACTGTTCCAACGTGATGGTGGTGGGTGATGGATCTCCATCATAGGATAAGGGCTAGGGTTCATGGTGGCTCAGAAACAAACATAGGAGGGGGAGGACGGGGATCTAGCGAGGGCCGGCCACGGCAAGCTTGAGCTCACAGTGCGGTAGCGGTTTAAACCAGCTATAGCATGAGCATCTATGACCTATGGTGATGATAAACAAATGGACAAAAGGGTAGGAGGAGCGGTGTTATAGCTGGACACGGCGAGCTTGGAGCTCAGTAGCGCTCCGTGGCAATGGCGGCGACAGTGTGCACAATGTGGCTTTACCTCAGATCGATGGTGACACTAGCGGGTTGGCGAGGTAGAGGAGATGGTGGCAGAGCTTTGGGCATGATGGATTTTACGGCGGTGTTGCCGCTGTGGCATGCAAGTGTGGCGGAGGTGTGTGGTGATGATAGCGAGCATGGTTTCGCTCGACAAACTAGCAAGAGGGAGAGAGCAGAGCGAGAGAGTGAGAATGAGTGAGCGTAGTGGCTTCACCTCCCTTTTCTCCCCCTGTTGGCCTGATCGGCCGAGCTGACGCCGGCGTATGGCCAGCATGTGGTGCGCATGGCCTGGCACCAGTCGACCACTACTGTGCTGCTGCTGCTCAGTTTTAGGTTAGCAATGTCTGACTGACGGAGCAACTTCAAGCACATGTAACTCGCAAACAAGCTCGAGTTGGTGAAAAACTCCTTAATTGGAAATAGAGCTACATGTACTCTCTTTAGAAAGCTTCCTCTAATTCACCATGATTTTCAAGACACAATGCCCCAAAGTTGGTCAGTTGAAACTATAAACAGCTTTTTGGACTTAGCAAAAATTTCTAAGTCTAGAAACAACATTACATTGCTACTTTGGAGCTATTTTTTAATGTGTTAGGCACTAAATTAGATCATGGCCCTAAAACAAAAGTTTGTTACCCATGTCAAGAACTACAACTTTTTATTAAGGGTGCATTGCCATGAAAACACTCTATGATATAGTTCAACTTTGGTCAAGTAGTAACATGAAAATAGAAGTTTAGAGTAAACTAGGACTTAAAACACAATTGGGCCCATGTCATGAATACAAACATTGTTCCATTTACCATCCTAGATATGTCTAAGGTGTTTTTGTGACCTCACAACTATTTCTAACATTGGTCACACATGATCATAAGCCTATACATGTATATTATTCACATCACATGTGATAAAGAGAAGGTGAATGAAATGAAACTTCATATGTTCATGCTCATGAATGCTGGATAATGCTTGTGCTCATGAAATGCAAGTGACAAATGTATGCTTAACATAGGGCGCTATAGCGACACTACGGCCCCACTCCTTGTGTCACTACCACTTCGAGCCCGCTTGTCAATGGTGTCTCCTACCACCAGCTTGTGCCCTGAGCTAGACTCTATCCGAGCTGATGCCGCCACCACACGCCCCTGAATCCTTAGGATTTTGGCATGCATGCCACACCTACTTCCCCATAAATACAAAGCCACTGTGCCTACCGCTTCCCCATCAAACCCTAGCGTAAGTCACCACCTTCACTTGAGCCCATAGCCACCGCAAAGTCCAAACCTACCACCACCGAGTTCAAGCCACCATTCGATCGCTTCGCGGCCTTCGTAAGCCCGCTGCTGAGCTTTGGGTCGTGTTGTGAAGTTACTGAATCTTTTCTCTTCCTTGTTCTTGCTTTTGACTGCTTGCTCATCGTTGTTGATGTTTGCAAGAGATCACCGTCTGCTGATCTGAGCCACATCCCTACCTTGCCTCATCTTTGACATCAAAAAGGCCCTTGGTGAGTTGGCCATTCCCCTCCTCTTTTGTTCCGTACTGGTCCTGAATCAAATGGTGGCCTGTATCGCCGAATCAATGAACGCCAGCGAGGTTTTCTCGCCGATGGCCAAATTGCCACCACGCCGCCACTGTTGATGGCTAGCAGCCTCTCTCTCTCCACCTTGATCTAATCTGGTTCATCTAAATTGGATCCGACGAACCAGATCGGCCGATACCCCTTCAGCTGCTATTCTTTATAAAGAGCCCCTGCATTTTCTATATTCGAACCCGCAGTCCTTGGTGTATTCCGAGAATACATTTTCTCTTTCTAAAAGCATAGATCCCCTCTATTAGATTCTAAATATGTTTTCTTTATTTACAGAATTGCCACTGATTTTGTTTTGCTTATAAAAACTCCATTTTGATCCGTTTAAGTTGTGTTAGATTCATAATTGCATAATCTACATGTTCGTACTACTGTTAAACATGTTTTGAACTTTTGAAATTTGAGGTTAGTTTAATCTATTATTTTACTAATGGAAATCTTGTTTAATTCATAACTTCTTCGTTATAGCTCCGATTTTCATGATCCTCGTGTCCGTGTGTTCATAGCAAGACGTAGGTTTGTTTTACAAACTTTTCATCTTGATTCTATACTATTGGTGTACTGTTCTAATTATATATTTGTTTGCTGTTGGTATATTTTTATGCATATAGATAAATCCACAAGCGCATGGATACCGCTGTAGCTTTCACCCAGAGGTATTTCAAGTATCATAAACACAGGGAAACATGTGAGACTAACTATGGTCTAACTTAACTAGGGGTAGCAACAAGGTTAGGATAAATAGTAGTATAGAGGAGATCACAAAGGTCTTCTAGTTCTAACTTTGGTAAGCTATGTCTTCTATTGTTCAACTGGGGATATTACTAAGGGAAGCACAAGCAGAGTATGTTTCCTATAGTAACTAAATCTTGTTAGGCCTATAAATGAGAGGTGGACTACAGATGATTCAATGAGGCTATAAGAGTCACCCTCACGAGCTACCACCGATCCGAAATATAGGGTACATCCACATGTAACCCGGTCTAAGCACCACGCTTATACCTACAATTACTACTTTAACCTAGAGCGTCCTATAGATTAAAGCACTCAAAGAGTTCTAAACCTGATGAGCAATATAAACACCATGCTTACTAGAATTAGAAGTTGATTACCAGAGAATCCTCAGAAGCAAGCTCAAGTAGAACTTGGATCCACCAAAGTACAAGCCGTAGAGTGAGCAGCGATAGGCCAGCACTTCCTCCAAACTCTTCCCTCACCCTCTATCTCACTATCTATTTATAAGACTAGATCCTATGGAGGACTAAGCTTCTCTTGATTGCTGGCTCTTATCCTAAAGATATGAATTAGGGTTTCAGGGATCTATTGAGGGATGGGCGCAGGGGCTGATATATATAGGCCGGAGCATCCATCGTGAGCCCTTGGATCAAACTGACTTAAAGAACAGTGTAGATGCAACCTAGGAGACCGTGGAGAACTGACATAATGAAGCGAAGGCTGACAAGTGGGCCAACGGGCCGAGCAGCCTATAGGTGGGGCTAGCCGGCCCCACATGGCAACCCCTTGGCTTTGGCTTCGGTGTGGTGTCCTCTAGAGTCCTCTAGAACATTCTAGTGTCCGTTTCATGGTAGATAACTATGATTAATTCTGACATATAGGTCTGCCTTGATAGTTTTTCTAGATAAACCCTACAGAAAATAGAGATTCACCAAAACTCGTAGAATTTGTTAGTTTAAATCCCTAGACCTTTGTTGGTGATTATATTTATGCCCTTATACTTGTTATATTGATGGTTTATAATGGTCGTTAACTACCATCAATGAACTCCCCCAAGCTTAACCTTTGTTAGTCCCTGAGCAAAGCTAAACTTAGCAATGGATCAGGAGTTCCTACAATGCTTTCACGACTCAAAAGTACACATGCTCCTTGTACTTTGGTGGATATATATGGTGGCTAATCCTAATTCTACTTTGCTCCTTGAAAACTTATCTCTCTTTTGAAACTTGGAAACACTTGCTAGAGAGCAAGGGCTATCTTATTCATCTCTTTTTTTAGGCGGGCATTTAAGTACCCATTGTTTTAAATATCTCGGACACTTTGTAACACCCTAGGTGTTTGTCACCAATTAACTAGTGGTTTGAGCTCAAACATGACATATTAATGATGATCAAGGGCTCTAGTTCAAGTCATCCAAGAGGTGACAAGGTGTTAACTTCAACTCACTAAGAATGAGGCCCAACTCAACTATTTGGAAGACAGTGAGCAAAGCTAGTTTGATGGTGATTGCCCTTTTTGAGCATGTGATTGAGTAATGTTAAACATGCTTATTCCATGTGCCCCACATCCTCTACCTTCTATATGGGTCACTGGAAAAGTTTCATAAAGTTTGAAATCAAGAAGTCACATGAAATGATAAGTTTTAATCTTTCTTGGATTGCTTTATTAAGTAAATGGGAATATGAGATGTGGACCAAACCTTGCTACCTTGCCCAAATGACTCTAATTGAACTCTACAACAAAAGTCATGAAGGATTCGTGTTGAGCAGAGGTCAAGAAAATGTCTCAATCGGTCTAAAACTCTGATTTAAGCTTTATCGTGATGCTACTTTGACCTATGTTAACCAATCGCTTACATTACTTGCATGGATTGCACCTTAAATCAAAGTTGAAGTTTGAGTGGAGTATAACAAACTTTGTTTTTGAACCAAGAGCTAGATCAGCTTGTAAGCAAGTCAAACCGAGGCTCAAACTTGGAATCTACAGTTGTTTTTAGTACTCAAAATTTTACTGCCTGGGAACTGAATTTTTAGTTTCATGAGCCCAACTTTGCAGCTCACTATCATCCAATATAATCTGAGTTAGACCAAGAACCTTTAAGAAAAGTTGTAGTCCTCATATAGCTCTACAACATTTGTTACTACCTCTTGTGTCAAAACTAAACGGTTTAGGAGATAGAGGTGATAAAGTGGGGGTTCAGTCAGTTTTCAGGTGTTTTGGAACTAGCCTGAGCACTGGGTGTAGTTGACCATGTGCAGGAGCTGGGCGTCGCGTGGCCTCCAATGTGTGCGCCACTCGCCAGGTCATCCCTGCTCGCCTATATGGAGGACCGACACTGCGTCTCTCTCCCTCCCACTTGCTCGCTTCTCTGTCCTCGTCTGCCAGGACGCCTATGTGAGTAGGCTGCTGCCGCCATGGCCGAGGCAGGCCAAGCTCACCGCAAATCGGGCTGAGTGGCTTAGTGGATGCGTGTGGACCCCCTGGTGCTCCACCACCCATCCCCCACCGTCAATGAGCCTTCTCTGGCCGGCCCCGGTGACCCCCCCCTTCCGCTTCCTCAGTTTTGCCCGCGTGGAGGACCATGCACTTGAATTCAAGAGGAGAGAAGGGTCTAAGTGCAAAGCCATGACTTAGTTGAATAGTACCAAAAAGGATCTTTTTGTTCGAGTTTAATTTGTGAAAACTGCATGGTCCCTGATGCAAGATCTACATCCCTTCTCTTTGGTTTTTTTTGCAGATTTGGATGATCAACTTTGGAAATTCATAGTAATTAGTAGAAAAGTTGTAAAATAGTAACTGATGACTTTTTGGAATCATTATGAAATTATATATGCAGTAGATCTATGATATGGCATGATTTAGGATAAAGGTTTTGCTGTAAAAATCAAGTTATGCAGTTAGGTTCTTAATACTAGTTATGTCTTGTCTTTTTTATAACTATAGTTGTGGTACTCAAATAAATGGGAAATTTTTATGGAGTTCTACTCAGGTGATGGGTGTTGTCTGGTAAAAATTTAGGAGTTTAAGCTTCATGGTTTAAGAGCTATAAAAATAACAAATACCCTATGTTACTTTGCTCCTATTCTGAATAGGCCTGCATGTTTGAATTAATTGGATCAGTTATGTTATGAATCATGACTTGATGACAATACATGAGTTGTTGTTAATTTTCTTAAGATTTTCAAAAAGCTAAATAGCATAATTTTTGGTTTAGTAGATTTTTAGTTATTGTTGCTTAAATTTCTATGGTTGTTTCTGCCCAAACCCAGACAGGGTTAACTTGTTGGTACTATGGGGCCTTTTTATTAGTAGAATGAGCTCTAGGTGTTTATAACAAAGTTGTTTAGAATTTGCTAACATTTCTAAAAAGTATAGTACCACATTTATTGGACATGTATAACTCTAGTTATAGTTGTTTAAAGTGGCATGTCAGATTATGTCCATGTTTTGGTAGAGATGCATTCATTGGATTAATTTACCTTATGAGCTATAGAATCATCTTAAGATGATAATAATAGAGTTGTAGGTAAGTTATGATTCATGATTGTTGGAGCTCTAGAACTCTAGTTATGCTTCTCTGAAGTTCCTATCAGTTTTCTATACCACTGCTGTTTGGATTTGCATGTGCAGTTTTGCTTGTGCAATTATTTTTGTGGTGGAAATGATGTTTGCTGTGGTTGTAGTGAATACCAAAGTTGTAGATAATTTCATAATCTTGCTTGTGTTCAAATTGCATCACCCTAGGCCTGATAATTTAGGAGCTATAGATTTTGTAACTTCATTGTCAGATTTTGCATGCTCTCTGTACAGATCTGAATGATTGTGTTGTTTGACTTAGCTATGCTTTGAATCATGTCTTGGAGATAATAGAAGAAGTGTAGTGATCTTCATGAGCTTTCTAAATTGCTGAATATCACACCTTTTGGTGGTCTAAATCTCTAGTTATAAGCTTGTGAAGTTGCATGGTAGAATCTATCCAAGTCTAGATAGAGGTCCTCAATTGTGCTTGATTGACCTTGTTAATTGAGGAATCACCTTGTGATGATAATAAACATGTTTTATATAATTTAATAATATTTCTAGAAAGTTAAGGTTCATGCTTGTTTGATGTCCATAACTCCAGTTATGCATTGTTGAAATTGCTGCTACTTTTCTGTCCTAGTTTTGTGCAGATCTGAAACGTTGGCTTGTTTGACCTGGTTAGCTTTGGAATAAGCTTTTGGTAATAATAACAATGTTGTAGGCAATTTCATTGGCTTTCCAAAAAGTCTAGGTTCACCCTTGTTGGATCCTTATGTCTCTAGTTAGGGTTAAAACAAATGACTATTGTGTTGCTGTCCAGATTTCTATACATGTGCTAGGTGATTGTTTTAGCTTGCTCTTGTTTTGGCTAAACATGTTGGTTAGTTCTTGATCGATGCATCTGTGCAATATCTGAACTTAAGTTCACTTATGTGCCATGCCTAATATGCTTGCTATCCCTCTATAATAGGTTGTGTGATGTTTAGTTAAATAACTCTAGGTGCCTATGTATTGCATGATCTTATGTTTGCCTTGAAAGCTATTATGTGATGCATCTCATATTACCATTCTTCATATTCATGCACTTGCATCTTGCATCTCATCTAGGTATGCTAGATGAACCACGTGAAGGACGTGATGTTGGAGCCAAACCCAAAGACGATGTATGGTGGACCTATACACAAGTGCTAGGATGGGAGATACTCACCAAGCGAGTGTCGTCTAACAAACACTAACCTAGTGTTGGATCACAGGCAAGCCCTGAAGCATTCTAAGCCTCCTATGTTTTTACAAATATCACTTGAGTTCGTTATGTTTGCTGCATTAGGATATAAGAGTTGATTGGAACCACTTGATGCATAGAACTACCTTGTCTAGAAATATACCTTGAACCCTATGTAGGTCCAGGATTGAATGTATGCTTAGCAATGCTTAGACCGGTAGAAGTCGGGTGATTTCCTATCACCTATGAGATATAGGTGGATACCAAAGCACGGTTGGCAATATTTGCTATCATGGAAATAACCATGTGTTAATAATGAATGGAGATCGGGTGGGATGTCGATAGAGAAGCAACAACACATGGAGGTCTTGGGTGTGGATCTATCCCCGTCTATGTTAGTTAAGGACCGTACCATTGTTGGAACTTCTAACAAGATTGAACACATACCTCTCACTTAGCTAGCCAGATAACTCATTCTGACCGTGAAGCCAAGTAGCTCAACTTAGGCTGGGCCCTGTTCTGTGAAAGTGCGCACTCTAGATGGAAGTAAGGATGTGCGGGGAGTGGATCAATAGACCATGGGCAAGCATCACCTGAGCGACTTGGTCTGGGACCGTGGGCAGGCATGGCTTAAGCGACCTGGCTACCGTTAGTTCCTGATTGTGCGACGCTGGGCGAATCTACGAAATGTGGACCTGAGTTGTACCAAAGCTGACCTAAGACTACCTTGGTGTAGGTATGTCTAGGTTTGTGTTAGGAATAAATTCCCAGCTGGTTGAAATCGATTCGAATAGCCGTCTCCCCCGGACAGTGATAAACTTGGCTAGCTCCAACATTGTAGTAATTGTATTATAGAATATGATGGTTCAGATAAACATGGAATTACTACATCGGCTATGGTTACTATTGTATGTTATCAAATGATATACCACATGTTTGGCACATGATAGTTGCTAATCTAGAGATGAATAGCTATTATTAACTTGATGACCAAAGCATAACTGTATAACTGAGTTAATCGCTTTTATGCAAAAAGTTGTCAAGCTACCTCCACTTATAAAGCCTTGCATACCCCTTGGTGTCACTTTATTTCTAGTTTATGATGGGTAAGTCCAGCTAAGTACATTCGAGTACTCAGGGTTTATCCCACCATATTGCAGGTGAAGTTCTTGGCCTGCTGAAGATGGTGGCTAACCGCCGGTGGGCTCGGTGACTCTATATTTATTTCTCATCTTATGCTTTTATCAGAGGATGTCACATATGCTAGAAATGTATTTTGAACCAATATTAATGTAATCATTTGAAAGCTATGTTGTTTTCACTAATCGGTTTTGAACCCCAAACTTGTACTAATATTTGTGAACCCATTTGTAATATTATTTTTGCTGCAACTCTGCTTATGTGATGTGTACTTGCTTAATCATACGATCTTGGTTATGATGTTGATTTACCAAGGTCCTTCATGACACTCTACGGACTACCAGGTTTATATAAGTGAAAGTATGTGCATGTCAACACATTAGCGGGGACAACCGTACTTGATCTTGTATAAATTGGGCGGTTCTATCACAGTTGGCATCAGAGCAAGATTAAGCATAATACTATCATGTACTTAGTTTTCAAAATAAAGTTTTGTTTTAAAAAAGCCTATTTTTAACTACAACTTTAGCTACAGGCAAATTTGTTAAAACTAATTTGCAAAACTATGCTAGCGACATCCTCCTTTATGCCCAGCTAAGGACTATTAGGTGGCTATCTAAGTAATAACATGGGAGTTTTTACTTTCTTCATCCATACGGTGTGCTATTGTATGGATGCCATTCGCTTGAATGGTAATGTATGGATCACTATACCTCTACGCTCAGGTAAGAAGGTAAGTTGATGAGTGGCATGACCACAAGATGTGAACGTGTGGTCAATGGGGAGAGGTAGTTTTGATACTTAAGTATATATATGATTATGCTTGTGCATAAATATGCTTCCCTCACTTTGTTCTAATACTAAGTAACTTGTGATCAATGTGATGTTACTATCTTCCCTGCGTGAAGCTCGGCAAAATGCCTTGTTCCATGCCGCTTGAATAGCTATGCTTCAGGATAGGGTGTGATTAGCTTTGTTTTGTATGTTTGCTTCCAAAGGAAACAGATGACAAGTTAATAGTTAGCAAAAACTTCTCCCCTTTGAAAACTAAATTGCTAAATGTAAGAAAAACTTGTTTTATAGAGATATCCGCCTACTCAGTAAAAAGGAAATAAAAGATAACAGTACCTTACTACCATGTTTTGCATGATATGTGTAGTAGTGTTACTACAGGTGACTACTTGTTAGATGCGAGCTTTGTGCTTAGTAATAGTTGCTTAAGCTCATTGGATTGAGTATTTCAAAATGCTCGCTTAAGACCATGATGTGGGTGTGGATGCTCATTATCTAGGTAGTGCCATAGCTGCCACCCCTTTTGACCTCGGTAAGCATACGAGTGTTGAAGAGCGCTATCCTAGAATAGCGTCTAAGTTTTGATAATCTCATGGTTGTCGTCTCCAATTAAATTCTCTCTTAGGGGCCTAAGCCTGTACACATGGTTGTTAGCCCTTGAACATTGCGCTATGAAGACCTTTATTCATGCCTTTGCTTGACCTTAGGCCCAAGCTTAGTTCCCTTGAATGCTTGCATGTGTCATGGTTGTCTTGCTCCTGTGTGGGAGGACCTTGCTCAAAACTCCTTGTCGGGCCTCATTACTCCTTCTCCTACTGATAATCTGGCGCCAAGCTAGTAATTGCTATCTACCCTGGCTTTAGAATCTTTTCCTCACAGATCATGTCATTGCTTTATCAACTAAATCCCTAGTCAGTGCATTGGCTTTGTCCCTCAAATCTCATTTGTTTTGTCTCCAACTCTCTCAAGTCTCTAGATGTTTATCAGTCTTGATCTCATGTTGCTGCTCGGCAAGACCAAATCACAAGATAATCATTATCTAGTAATCACTTTGGTGGACACAAGACGTATATGGAAATTAGGCAAGAGTCTCCTACTTAGTTGTCTTCGGTAATTAGGCTATGTTCTCTTGCACTATATTCTGATCTTCAAATCACCTGATTGTTGACTCCTAACCTTGTGACCACCTTTGCTTGCTATCCCTCCTTTGCATAGTGCTTGGTCATCCAACCCAATCTGTGCAACTTGAAATTTCACTTGGGTGTGTGTTCAGTAATGGTGTTATGAGTAGCAACTACGGTGACACGATAGAACCTAGGACCTCCTTGTGGCTGTCTAGTGGGTGCGTGTTGGTATCGAGGTTTCTAGTTATAATCCATTGCAGAACTGCACCAAGGTGTTATTTTCACATGAGCTCTTCCTTGGTTATCTCTCCTTATCTTGTCAAAAGATCTATATGTCAAACCAGATGCAATAGGACTCCCTTCTGAAGTCATCCAAAGGATAACAATGAAGAACATGTCACTGACATGAACATAAATAGACTACAAGAGGTGGTAGACAAGTGACCCTACTTGACTGTCCCTATAATGACATCAGTAAACTAGTGAGCAACTTATGTCATTTTTGTTGGATCAAAAAGGTGCACCACACTTAAGGTTGAACAAGTTATCAGTCGGATGATAAATGGACTAGGATATTATGTGTTGTAATAGGTCACCTGATACTCATGAGTTTCCTATCCAAGTTCTCAATCTTTAGGTGCATAAGGATCATGTAGACAAACCGACTTTCTTCGGTGTCGCCCCTTTTCTGCTGACTTCCAAGGTGATTGTCTGTTTGCACATCCACTATAGTTGTTGCCGTCAAAAAGAAATTTTGAAGCTTTTTAAGTATCCTAAGATAACTGATTAGTTGCTAGTAGGAAAGTTAGTCTCCAGTTAGGTAACAACTCTTTGGTAACTACGAAACCTAGATCTCACAAAACAATGTACACGAAGAAATAGCAAAGCCAGTCAGCGATGCCAGTACTGCTTTCTTCTCTAGGCCCTGTGTCGTCAAGTCAAGTCCACCTTGGACAATCGCGTGGGTAGTGCAAGATGTTGTATCGGCTAAGTAAAGAGCTAGAGAAAGCATGTCCCTAGTCTTGGCCAGCATCATTATGTATATGGTGCTATCAAAGGATTTGTTCAGGACTGTATTAGAGGGAGTATAGAAGGATAATTAGAGACATTTCCTTATCTAGTAGGACTACCCCTCCACGTGAAGTATGCGTTGTGCCCTGCAAAATGGCCCACAAGTCTAGTGCTTGTGCATTGTTGAGTTGGTGTCTAAATCAATGGTTGAGGTTGTTTCTTAAGAGGCATGTAAGGAAAACCCTAGCCTCCATCCTCAGCAAGAAAGCTACCGTGGTTATAAAGAGAATTAGAGAGTGCAGAACACACTCCAAAATGCGTGAAGCAAAGAAAAGCGGGAAATCTGTCAAGGTTTTATGGCACTCCACAAGTTAACTTAAGTATCAGAGAAGCTAATTTGGTCTAGACACTTTCTGATACTTGCTCTTCGTAGTAAGTTTTGTCGAAAGAATTTCCTTCATTGACTTTCATGAAGCATTGTTACTTTGGGAGGAATCCACGTCAGCACAACACTTCATTCTCGGGATGTGGAGAGTACTGTGGAGCATAAACTAATTACCCACAATCTCTATTTCCCTAGTGAATATTGCATGGACCATGGAAACTTTGCACTAGACTGCAAGCTTCTGAAAACTACTCATTACAATGGTTCTATGTTCATTCACAAAATTCGAAAAGCAGTCCTCTATCAAAATAGCTTGAGTACAACCTTTCATAAGGGATGAGATCATAGACAGGGTAAACATCCTCTGAATTAGGAGAAACCAAGTAACCAACAAACAATATCTATGCTAGTCATAACCGTTCAAACACTCAGATGCCAACCAATGGAAAACTACATAATGTTCCATATGTGTAGTTCTCTTTCTCTAATGATAATACTGTATTGTCTTAGTCCATTGAGTGAGCAGTGAATGTAATAGCTGACTCTGTTGACTCAATGTTTTTGACGAGCATTATTTTGAGGGAATCTTTGTATCCAAGCAGCAACAATTATCTAGGTTGAATTTGAGGCAACCTCTTGGGTAAAACACATGGAAGGTACCAAAGAACAAGTCTGCCTTGGAAAACATTGCTGAAAAAGGATGACAACGAGGTCTAAAGGTCAACAAAAGTTGCAAGTATACATCGACTAGAAAAATAGTACACTACTAAGCAGGTTGAACACAATTTGCCTTCATGGTGTAGTGGCGTAGTAAGTTGGGTTGACTTGCACTGTCACAAAATTAGCCTAGTTGGACTACTTTTGACATTGAGGCTTCCTTTCTACTATCAATCAACAACTCATAAGCAAAATCTGAAATCTATTGTTTGACACTTTTCAAATTGTTTTTGGCTTGTAATGGCATAATTAACTTGTAGAACACCTCGACTGCTCTAGTATTGTTGATATGAGAGGGCAAAAGTAAGGCACAAAAGGGGTTCAAGGAGTCTTCTCTAGGGTATATAAAGTATTAACAATTATTACATTGCCAACATGACCTGAGCTACAACACAACCTTCTAATATGAGGGATGATAGTAGTCAGCAGAGAAATCATAGATTCTGTACCTCTCGGTAATCCATTCACATCTTGCAAACTATTGCTCCATTTTGAACAAATTTTGGTACATACTTAGATCCAAGAGTCCTTTAATGACTGACCAAAATTTAGCTCATACGGACACTGTTTGACTATCCAAACAATTCATCTACCAAAACTGCTTTGCTCTAAAATTTTAGGACAAAACTATCAAAACATCTCTCTATTCCGATGCTTTAATCAACCAATCCTCCAACCAACTTAAGACATCGAAGTACCTTAAGCGAGGAATGAGATCACCAAGTTTGGTGTGAATTCAACCATGTTTGAGCCACTAATCACAAGCTTAAGTTAACTTGTGGAGTGCCATAAAACCTTGATAGATTTCCCGCTCTTCTGAAAGGTTGTACTCAAGCTACTTTGGTAGAGGACTGCTTTTCGAATTTTGTGAATGAACATTAAACCATTGTAATGATTAGTTTTCAGAAGCTTGTAGTCTAGTGCAAAGTTTCCATGGTCCATGCTATATTCACTAGGCAAATAGAGATTGTGGGTAATTAGTTTATGCTCCATAGTACTCTCCATATCCCGAGAATGAAGTGTTGTGCTGACGTGGATTCCTCCCAAAGTAACAATGCTTCACGAAAGTCAATGAAGGAAATTCTTTCGACAAAACTTACTATGAAGAGCAAGTATTAGAAAGTGTCTAGACCAAATTAGCTTCTCTGATACTATGGAGTTAAGTAGCCTAAGGATATCACTGATGTTGGAAAATGGATGACATGCTTCTCTTCCCTTAAAAATCTTTCGCACCGAATCTTGGGGTGAGATTATCGTAAGGGGGGAGGTTGTAACAACCTAGGTGTTTGTCACCAATTAAGCAGTGGGTGTGAGCTCAATCATGACATATTAATGATGATCAGGGGCTCTAGTTCAAGTCTTGCAAGAGGTGACAAGGTGTTAACTTCAACTCACTAAAAATGAGGCCCAACTCAACTATTTGGGAGACAATGAGCAAAGCTAATTTGATGGTGATTGCCCTTTTTGAGCATGTGATTGAGTAATGTTAAACATGCTTATTCCATGTGCCTCACATCCTCTACCATCTATATGGGTCACTAGAAAAGTTTCATGAAGTTTGGAATTAAGAAGTCACATGAAATGATAAGTTATAATCTTTCTTGGAATGCTTTATTAAGTAAATGGGAATATGAGATGTAGATCAAACCTTGCTACCTTTCACAAATGACTCTAACTAAACTCTACAACAAAAGTCATGAAGGGTTCGTGTTTAACAGAGGTCAAGAAAATGCCTCAATCGGTCTAAAACTCTGATTTAAGCTTTACCGTGATGCTACTTTGACCTGTGTTGACCAATCGCTTACAGTACTTGCATGGAGTTGCACCTTAAATCAAAGTTGAAGTTTCAGTGTAGTAGAACAAACTTTGTTTTTGGACCAAGAGCTAGATCGGTGGCTCAAACTTGGAATCTACAGCTATTTTCAGTACTTAAAATTTTACTAAGTCTGGGAACTGAATTTTTAGTTCCATGAGCCGTACTTTGTAGATCTCTATCTTCCAATATAATCCAAGTTAGACCAAGAACCTTTAAGAAAATTTGTAGTCCCCATATAGCTCTACAACATTTGTTACTACCTCAGGTGTCAAAACTAAACGGTTTAGGAGATAGAGAGGCGAGAAAATGGGGGTTCAGTTGTTTTTTCAGGTGTTTTTGAACTAGCTTGAGCAATAGGTGTAGTTGATCATGTGCAGGAGCTAGGCACTGCGTGGCTTCCCATGCACACGCCGCTCGCCAGGTCACCCCTACTCACCAATATGGAGGACCGACGCTGTGTCTCTCTCCCTCCCACTCGCTCGCTTCCCTGTCCTTGTTTTCCTGGATGCCTATGTGAGCAGGCTGCTGTCGCCAAGGCTGAGGTGGGCCAAGCCCACCGCTGCCATGGCCAAGCCACCTCGGGCCACCGTGAGCTAGGCTGAGCGGCTTATCAGATGTGCGTGGACCCCCTAGTGCTCCGACGCCCATCCCCCACCACCGATGAGCCTTCTCCGGGCGGCCCTGGTGACCCCCCTTCCGCTTCCTCTGTTTTGCCCGCGTGGAGGACCTCGCGCTTGAATTCAAGAGAAGAGAAGGGTCTAAGTACAAAACCGTGACTCAGTTGAATAGTGCCAGAAAGGATCTTTTTGTTCAAGTTTAATTTGTGAAAACTGCAGGGTCCCTGATGCAAGATCTACATCCCTTTTCTTTGGTTTTTTTTGCAGATTTGGATGATCAAATTTGCAAATTCATAGTAATTAGTAGAAAAGTCATAAAATAGTAAATGAGGACTTTTTGGAATCAATGTGAAATTATATATGCAGTAGATCTATAATATGGCATAATTTAGTATAAAGCTTTTGCTGTAAAAATACAGTTAGGTTTTTAATACTAGTTATGTCTTGTCTTTTTTATAACTGTAGTTGTGGTACTCAAATAAATGGGAAATTTTTTTGGAGTTCTAATCAGGTGATGGATGTTGTCTGGTAAAAATTTTAGGAGTTTAAGCGTCATGGTTTAAGAGCTATAAAAATAACAAATACCCTATGTTGCTTTGCTCCTATTCTGAATAGGCCTGCATGTTTGAATTAATTGGATCAGTTATGTTATGAATCATACCTTGATGACAATACATGAGTTGTTAATTTTCTTAAGATTTTCAAAAAGCTAAATAGCATAATTTTTGGTTCAGTAGATTTTTAGTTATTGTTGCTTAAATTTCTGTGGTTGTTTCTGCCCAAACCTAGATAGGGTTAACTTGTTGGTACTGTGGAGCCTTTTTATTAGTATAATTAGCTCTAGGTGTTTATAACAAAGTTGTTTAGAATTTGCTAACATTTCTAAAAAGTCTAGTACCACATTTATTGGACATGTATAACTCTAGTTATAGCTATTTAAAGTGGCATGTCAGATTTTGTCCATGTTTTGGTAGAGATGCATTCATTGGATTAATTTACCTTATTAGCTGTAGAATCATCTTAAGATGATAATAATAGAGTTGTAGGTAAGTTATGATTCATGATTGTTGGAGGTCTAGAACTCCAGTTATGCTTCTCTGAAGTTCCTATCAGTTTTCTGTACCACTGCTGTTTGGGCTGCATGTGTAGTTTTGCTTGTGCAATTATTTTCATGGTGGAAATAATGTTTTCTGTGGTTGTAGTGAATACCAAAGTTGTAGATAATTTCATAATATTACTTGTGTTCAAATTGCAGAACCCTAGGCTTGATAATTTAGGAGCTATAGATTTTGTAAGTTCATTGTCAGATTTTGGATGCTCTCTGTACATATCTGAATGATTGTGTTGTTTGACTTAGCTACGCTTTGAATCATGTCTTGGAGATAATAAAAGAAGTGTAGTGCTTTTTGTGAGCTTTCTAAATTGTTAAATATCACAACTTTTTGTAGTCTAAATCTGTAGTTATAAGCTTGTGAATTTGCATGGCAGAATCTGTCCAAGTCTAGATAGATGTTCTCAATTGTGCTTGATTGACCTTGTTAATTGAGGAATCACCTAGTGATGATAATAAGCACATTTTAGATAATTTAATAAGCTTTCTAGAAAGTTAAGGTTCATGCTTGTTTGATGTCCATAACTCTAGTTATGCTTTGTTGAAATTGCTGCTACTTTTCTATCCTAGTTTTGTGTAGATCTGAAATGTTGGCATGTTTGACCAGGTTAGCTTTGGAATAAGCTTTTGGTGATACTAACAATGTTGTAGGAAATTTCATTAACTTTCCAGAAAGTCTAGGATCACCCATGTTGGATGCTTATGTCTCTAGTTATGGTTAAAACAAATGACTGATGTGCTACTGTCCAGATTTCTATACATGCGCTAGGTGATTGTTTTAGCTTGCTCTTGTTTTGGCTAAACATGTTGGTTAGTTCTTGATCGATGCATGTGTGCAATATCTGAACTTATGTTCACTTGTGTGCCATGCCTAATATGATTGCTATCCCTCTATAATATGTTGTGTGATGTTTAGTTAAATAACTCGAGGTGCCTATGTCTTGCATGATCTTATGTTTACCTTGAAAGCTATTATGTGATGCATCTCATATTACCATTCTTCATATTCATGCACTTGCATCTTGCATCTCATCTAGGTACGCTAGATGAACCATGTGAAGGATGTGATGTTGGAGCCAAATCCAAAGATAGTGTATGGAGGACCTATCCTAAAGATGGAAGGACTGAACAAGTGCTAAGATGCAAGATATTCACCAAGCGAGTGTCGTCTAACAAACACTAACCTAGTGTTGGATCATAGGTAAGCCCTAGAGCATTCTAAGCCTTCTATGTTTTTACAAATATCACTTGAGTTCTTTATGTTTGATGAATTAGGTTATAAGAGTTGATTGGGACCACTTGATGCATAGAACTACCTTGCCCAGAAATATACCTTGAACCCTATATAGGTCTAGGATTGAATGTATGCTTAGTAATACTCAGACCGGTAGAAGTCAGGTGATTTCATATCACCTGCGAGATATAGGTGGATACCAAAGCACGATTGGCTATATTTGCTATCGTGGAAATAACCATGTGTTAATAATGAATGGAGACCGGGTGGGATGTTAATAGAGAAGCAACAAGACATGGAGGTCTTGGGTGTGGATCTATCCCCATCTGTGTCAGTTAAGGATAGTACCATTGTTGGAAGTTCTGACAAGATTGAAGGCATGCCTCTCACTTAGCTGTATGGAGAACTCATTTTGACCACAAAGCAGAGTAGCTCAACTCATGTCGGGCCCCGTTCTATAAAAGTCCGCACTCTAGATAGAAGTAAGGATGTGTGGGGAGCGGATCAATAGACCATGGGCAAGCATGACCTGAGCGACCTAGTCTAGGACCGTGGGCAGGCATTGCTTGAGCGACCTGGCTACCGTCAGTCCCTGATTGTGCGGCACTGGGTGAACCCACGAAATGTGTACCTGAGTTTTACCAAAGGTGACCTAAGACTACCATGGCGCACGTATGTTTGGGTTTATGTTAGGAATAAATTCCCAGTTGGTTGAAATTGATTCAAATCATCGTCTCTCCTGGACAGTGAGAAACTTGGCTAGCTCCAACATCATAGTAATTGTATTATGGAATATGATGGTTCGTATAAACATGGAATTACTACACCGGCTATGGTTACTATTGTATGTTATCAAATGATGTACCACATGTTTGGCACATGATAGTTGCTAATCTAGAGATGAATAGCTATAATTAACTTGATGACCAAAGTATAATTGTATAACTGAGTTAATCGCTTTTATGCAAAAAGTTGCCAAGCTACCTCCACTTATAAAGCCTTGCATACCCCTCGGTGTCACTTTATTTTTGGTTTATGATAGGTAAGTCTAGCTGAGTACATTCGAGTACTCAGGGTTTGTCCCACCATGTTGTAGGTGAAGTTCTTAGCCTGTTGAAGATGGTGGCTAACCGCCGGTGGGCTCGGTGACTCTATATTTATTTCTCATCTACATGCTTTTATCAGAAGATGTCACTTATGCTATCAATGTATTTGGAACTTATATTAATGTAATCATTTGAAAGCTATGTTGTTTTCACTAATCGGTATTGAACCCCAAACTTGTACTAATATTTGTGAACTCATTTGTAGTATTATTTCTACTGCAACTCTGCATATGTGATGTGTATTTGATTGATCATATGATCTTGGTTGTGATGTTGATTTACCGAGGTCCTTTGTGACACTCGGCGAACTATTAGGTTTATATAAGTGAAAGTATGCGTGTGTCAACGCATTAGCAGGGACAGCTGTACGTGATCTTGTATAAATTGGGTGGTTCTGTCACACACTTGTCCGTTTTTTCTCAACTCTCTTTTTTTCCTTTTCTTTCCTTTTTTTATGAATAACTTTTGCATAGCCCCATGCATTTTTTCTGCATCAAAACTTTTGAGAGATAGCAACAAGAATTTGGAGCATTTATTTGGTGGATGGAAAACCTAATAAACATGTTTTTGTGTTCACCCCCAGTGTAGGAGTAGAACTTTTCTGGTGGATCTTGATGGAAGGCATGTTTTTGCGCCTACCTCTAGTGTAGGAGTAGTGCATATGTGGGTGGTGTTTACACGATCTTGATTTTAAGAGCATGATAAACCTCTCATAAGGGTCAACAAAGCTTGACAAAACTCAATGCAAAAGCAAGTAGCATATATGTGGAAGTTTCCTAGCCTAAATAACATGTATGGCTCTGGTGGGAATTCAAGCTTTGTGATACAGGAACTCATCAAGTAGCATTTTTGTGTTTTTCAAAAGATAAATCTCTAGAACTTTAGTGTCACTTGGAACAAGATAAACAACAGCTCAGACCTTCTCGTATCATATCCGTCAATTACCTAGATTTAGATAAAGCATATGCTACCCACGAGTTTCAAGTTCAGAGCAAATCCTTATATCAAAACAATCTTATCCAAAACTCGAGAGAATTCAAGGCTAAAAACTAGGTACTTAAAAGGAATTACAACAGAGCAACTATTCATCATTTCCATCCAAGAGATTATTCTGAATCCTCATTATTTATTCAACTCTTAAAAATAAATTAAAGCAAACTAGACACACCTTTTATTTTGTTTTTAATTTTACTAGATCACACATTATTACTTTAGCTATATATATTTATTATAAAGATAACTTTTTATTTTGTTTCTTTTATCATTTTCTTAACTATTGAAAAGAAACTAAAACTAAAAAGGGAAAGAATACTTACCTGGATAAGAATACTTACCTAGATACACGGAGGTGCTTCTCCCCCAAGCTAGCTCTTTCGGTGAGGGTTCAGTATTATAAGTCCTTCGAGCCAGACTTCTCCTTCTGAAGTTCATTGATACCTCGGTTTGTTCTGAAGACGAAGATTCTTATGATGATGCCTCTAATGGTGATGTCACCTTCTTTCGCCAAACCTATCTTGATTTTGACAGGTTTAGGACCTTCACTTGTAGAAATTAGGGAATTGACTAACTCCAACACATTTTGCTTGAAGTGTGTCCTGCTATAAAACAAGGTAGAGATCAAGTGCATGGGCTATGTTGGTGGGAAAACACCAATAGAACCAAAACTTTACTTATTCTTCTCTAACCTTAGGCACATTGAACAAGATGAAGTTGATGTTAAGTGCTATGTTGAATTATAACATAGGTAGTAAGATCAGAAGGTTGAGCGTGAATGTAGCATTTAAGTTCATTTGGCAGAAAAGATTGAGTTGCTTAACCCATGGAAGGATTGTCTATCTGTGCATAATGTATCAATCTTTACGTGATTATGACTATTAGCTTCCAGAGATAGGATGTGCATTTTTTTAGTTTATTTGGTTAAGACTATGGTCATAAGAGAGTGGTGCTAGGAACAAGCTTGAAGAACTAAACACGTTGAGTTAATCAGGTTGGATCAAGTAGAACTGTAACTCAAACATGTTTGTTTCTTATTTGTGTGCCTACCAGAATCAAGGAAAAAATTTCTTAAATGATGACCATCTACCTTAGGAGGTTACCTTTGTCATTGAAGCGTGATGTCACCATATGACTCGTGATGGTCCTTCCCTTTTGCTTGAAGTTTTCTTTTTTTGGCTAGCCTCCAATCTTGAGCTGTTCATGAGTTTCTTGTCTCCTAGATTGCACCATTTCTTTCTCATCCTTTTGTCATGCCATCTTTCTACTCTTCAATTTTTAACACCTTGTTAGACCTTTTTCCTCACTCATTGTTTTATGCCTGCAAAGGATTAGTGGACAATACATACCCGAAGGAATATATAATTTTGAAACACGGGTTGTTTGTCCAAGATTTTGTAATTTCCCTCTATGCTAATGAAAAGATGGTGTTAGAATTATTTTAGCATAGTTTTTGTTTATCATGTTCTATACAGGCATGTCTCAAGTCAAAGGTAACTTGCAGCTAAAGACAAAGCGAATGACCATGAATGAGTTGTCTTCTTTGCACAATGTTATTGGAGTTCATCATGTTCATTGCTTCATCTCTGATTTGAATTCATCTCATGATTTACCCTAATTGAATTTAGAGTTTTTGTAGGGGTTAGTCCAACAAAATAACTAGTATCTACTAAAGCATACTTTCGGCTCAAAAATCAACCAAGACACCATGTCTAATTTGATTTAGGAAGGCATTTTAACCTAAGCACCATGCTTAATTTAAAAACCTTTGGAAGTAAAATTAGCACACCTTTTGGTTCAAGAATGAAACTAGACACCATGTCTAATTTAATTCAACAAAATAGCTTAAACTAAGCACCATGCCTAATTAAAAAGGTGTATGAACATACTCCAAACCTTAAGCATACTATAGTAAACAAAGGTAGAATGAAAGCATTATAGAGATTTATTTAATTGGAGGTGAAAAATCATGGTTATGATTTAAAGGTAGAGACAACCAAGATGAATTAGCAACATGACATAAGATTTTTCAGAGAAGCCCATCCCCCAGGCTTGAATTTTGCACGACAAAGTCAAGTTTGGATGGATGTGATTCAATGTTGCATGATGATTGGTTGGACATACCTTGAGTCATCATCATTCATTCTTTTTGCTTCAAACCTAAAATGGTTAGGGACAAAAAAACCCGAAGGAATATGTTTAGAATTATCTTTCTATGCTCACTTCACAAGGGCATCATGGCAGAAGGTGAAAACTCATTATCTCTCGAAAGTGCTTGTTTTAGGACATACGCTCGTCCTTGGGAAACCTTCGAATTGTGTTTCAAATTGGTGAAGTGGTTTCTCCTCCAACACCAACCCTCGTGTGCCTATCTCAAGATTCATGCCAACAAGATTTGCAATATTTGTGATAAACATATGCATCTACAACCACCCTTTCAAGAATTTTATGAACAGGGAATATGAGGGGGTTGAAGATCTCGTGAGTGGCAATGTTAGACAGACCAATTAATTTTTTAGATTTCTCATGTGAGCATGGATTTGATGAGGTGTTCAAGAAATAACTCCCATGCTCATCGATGTCATCTTCCTTTTCAAGCTCCAAGGATGTTTCTTCCTGAATGTGCAATATTTTCCTTGGATTGGTAGCTCCTAGGTTGCTCTCGTCTAAGGCTTCCTCCAAACTTGGATGAGTCATGTTTATTAAAGAGGTTGATTCAAACTCACTATTTGAATCTGGGCCAAGTTTGGATTCTACCCATAAGCCTTTGTCCTTGTCCATCCATTCCTTAGCAATGGCATATGGATTCTTAATACATTGTAGCCAATTCTTATACATTCCAACCATTATCGTTGCTCTTCTTGGTCATCCTTGTGGTCTTCATGAGTCCTATGCTTTGTTTGTCTTAATGGATTTCTAGGGTCATCATCAGACTTAGAGAAAGAGCATAAGAGGGGTCATTGGGGTCAAGGATGGGTTGAGAGATGGGTTCAAATAAGACATCTAATGTGGGTATAGAAGGGGAGAGGATAGGAGTGGCTTCTAAATGGCTAGGCTCTCCTTCTATGGCATGACTAGACATGCCATCCTTGAATTCTTCCTAATGTCCCACATGGGAATAAGGACGCTTTCTAAGAGATCCCTTCTTGAGAGGATTTAAATTATATTCGCTTGAAGGTCTCTTATGAGAATTTAATGCTCTCCCACAATCAGCAACAAAGAGGTCATCCTTAATCTCAACAGGGATTTCCAAAGGTGGAATTCCTTCTTCTCTTGGAGGAATTTGGGGTATTGGTAGTTTAGGATTGGTAGCTAAATCTTAGGATTGAAGTGGTTGTGATTTGGCTATCAAAACTTTCTCGTCTTGTTCGAGAGATGATTCCTTCTCTTCCTCAAGGAGTTCATTATGAATGCTAGTGTAGGGAGTTTTTCCACTAATTCTATCAAACATAGCCCTTGCTTCACTAGTAGACAAATGAAGGAAAGCTCCTCTAGAGGCTACATCAAGGGTTTGCGTAGAATCCTTGCTAAAACCCAAATAAAAATGTTGAAGGAGCATTGGGACTGGAATAGCAAGGGCTAGGCAAGTGATGATGAGTTCATTAAAATGATCCCATGATGTACCAAGAGTTTCTTCTTCTAGTTGTCTAAAATTTAGAACCTCTTTTCAAAGGCTGACTACCTTAGAGATGTGAAAGAAATGTAAACAAAATTTAGAGCATAATGTTTCCCAATCTCCTTGCATACTTCCTACGGTTAGGTTGTACCATTGTTTAGTTCTTCCCATCAAAGAGAACGAGAATAACTTCCATCTTAAGGTTTTGTTAGACATGCCAGCGATACGCAAGCATGCACAGGTCTATTCAAATTACCGTAGGTGTGAGTATGGGTTTTCATCGCCTTCTCCCAAGAAGGATTTATCCTAAATTAGTTTTATTAAATATAGGCGCAGCTCATAACCAGGTGTTATGATAGGGTCTGTGGATTCAGGTGGCTTTAAGCTTGCACTCGTGGGTTTAGCATATTGATATATAGGAGTGGAATCCATGCTAAATGAAAAAGTAAAACAAAAGAAAGAACAAAAGACAAGATGTTAAGCTAGGCTCAAAGTTAATTCAACAACTGTTTCCCCGACAACGGTGCCAGAAAGCTTGTTGATATATTTTAACACACAGAGATAAATCTGCAAGCATACGGATACCACTATAGCTTTCTATGGGGGTATGGCCCCCAAGACATTGGCCACACCATCAGAGCTGGCCCGACCCACAAGATCAAGGCATGCACGGCGCTGCTCGGCGTGCACCGCAAGACATTGTATAGTACCAAATAGGATACTTACCTTGTAACCCTACCTCCTCTAGAGTATATAAGGAGAGGTAGGGGTCCCCTAGCGGATAGGCTACATCAAGCTACTTGGTCATCCAGATCAATACAATACACCAAAGACACAGGACATAGGGTATTACATCGATCAGACGGCCCGAACCTGTCTAAATCGCTATCTCTGCACCTTGTGTCACCATCTGGTTCCTAATTACGTGCACCCCCACCGACAAATCTACCATCATGGGTTATCCCATGGTGGACTGCTGAGCATATTCTGTCGACAGTTGGCATGCCAGGTAGGGGTGTGCGCTTGATCCATGGTGAGCCAGATGGACCTCAAATCAACAACGCGTTCTCGTCGTCAATCTCATGGAGATCCATGCCGGTCCACGACAATGATTCATCGCTGCTACACCAGCCCCCGTGACAACAGATCCAATCTCAGAACCACCTCTGAGGTTGTCTTCACCAACAACTCACCGCCCACTAGGTGCTCACCGTAAACGCCGACCAGATAACGCTATATGTCGCCGACCAGACGCTCCATCTAAAGCTAAGTCACGCTTTAATATTCTTCTAAATATTCTCCAATCTCCGTATATCGCCATAATATTTCTCCGAACTGTTTTCTCCATATTTGCTCTCCAAATGATTTTTTGAACCCCCGAACAGTCCTGTTGATGCTCGGACGCCTCTAGAGATGGCCCTGTCTCCGGCTCCTCCCTACACGTGCTATGGGCTCCGCGCTCTGCATTATGGGTGGTCGCCAGCAGTTCCTTGGTCATGCTTGTTCCTCCTACATGTGTACGAGCTCCGTGCTCGACATTATGGACTATGTGCTAGCTAGGGCTAGAGACTCAGCTACACACTAACTGGTCGGGCAGTTTATATTAAACATAAATATATTTTCACGCCAACTGATCACCGAATAGCATACGCCATTTCATCACCATTGCTGATTTTCCTCCAGAGTTTATTTATTTGTGCGTCATGTACTACCCGTTCTACATGTTTGCATTGTAGGATCATAGTCTAGGTGATTGAATCACCTAGTGCTCGGGCTTCCCCACCGATCAACTGGTCGGACCGCTTGGTTCATGGACTCCGTTGCCGACTAATTGATCGGACTGTTCGCCGCTCGTGCTTCATTGCCAGCTACGCTGGTTACTCCTCAGCGCTCGGATTCTTTGTGCTCAAGGACTAAGTGGGCACACTTCACCGCACGGACATCGTCAACTATGTCAGTGCTTGGACATTGCCACCTATGCCGAGGACTCCTCGGTGCTCGGACATCGCTACCTACGCTAGGGACTCCTCGGTGCTCGGACATTGCCGCCTACGCTAGGGACTCCTCGGTGCTCGGTCATCACCAGCGACACTGGGGACTCCTCGCTCCTTGGTGATCTGTCATCACCAGCGACGCTAGGGACACCTCGCTTCTTGCTCCTTGGTGCTCGGTCATCGCCAGCGATGCCGGGACTCCTCACTGCTCGGTGCTCGGTCATCGCCAGCGATGCCAGGGACTCCCCACTCCTCGATGCTCGAACATCGCCGCCTACGCCAGGGACTCCTCAGTGCTTGGTCATCACCAGTGACACCAGGGAATCCTCACTCCTTGGTGCTCTATCATCGCCAGCGACACCAGGGACTCCTCGCTCCACGCTCCTCGATGCTCAGTCATCGCCAGCGATGCTGGGACTCCTCACTCCTCGGTGCTCGGTCATCTCAGCGACACTGGGGACTCCCTACTCCTTGGTGCTCGGTCATCGCCAATGACACCGAGACTCCTTGCTCCATGGTGCTCGGTCATCACCAGTGACACTAGGACTCCTCGCTCCTTGGTGCTCGGACATCGCCAGCTTCATCAGGGACTCCTCGGTGCTCGAACATCGCCGCCTACATCAGGGACTCCTTGGTGCTCGAACATCATCGGCACGTCGGGGACTCCTCGCTCCTCGGTGCTTGGACAACACTAGCAACACCGGGGACTCCTTGGTGCTCGGACATTGCCAGCAACATCGGGGACTCCTCGCTCCTTTGGTGCTCAGACATCACCAACGACGCCGGGGACTCCTCGCTCCTTGGTGCTTGGACATCGCCACCTATGCCAGGGACTCCTCGGTGCTCAGACATCGCTGCCTATGCCAGGGACTCCTCAGTGCTCAGTCATCGCCCGCAACGCTGGGGACTCCTCGTTCCTCAGTGCTCGGTCATCACTAGTGATGTTGGGGACTCCTTGCTCGATGCTCATACATCGCCAGCGACGTCGAGGACTCCTCGCTCCACGGTGCTCGGACATCATCAGCGATGCCGAGGACTCCTCGACGCTCGGATCTTGCCATGTCTCATCGGTGTGCTATCAAGCTGCTCCATGCTGTTTGGATTAGGGTGCTGATCTTTGGCAGCACGTCTAGGGTCTTGATACGTGCATGTCAGACGATGTCAGCAACCTTTCAGACTTCTTTGACCCTGCTACAAGATTCATTCTTCATCTTCCAGCAGGCTCGAGGACTAAGTGGGCACACTTCACCTTGCAGTGAATGTGCACTTTTCTCATCTCAAGGCTATGCCCGGGGACTGGCTGCCTGCTCGGCTGGTCTTCTACTTTCTAACCCTAGCACCATGTGACTATGTCACCTACTATCAGGCTCAGGGACTAGCTATGGGGGTATGGCCCCCAAGACATGGGTCACACCATCGGAGGTGGCCTAGCCCACAAGATCAAGGCGTGCACGACGCTGCTCGGCGTGCACCATAAGACATTGCATAGTACCAAATAGGATACTTACATTGTAACCCTACCTCCTCCAGAGTATATAAGGAGAGGTAGGGGTCCCCGAGCAGATAGGCTACATCAAGCTACTTGGTCATCCAGATCAATACAATACACCAAAGACACAGGACATAGGGTATTATTTGATCAGACGACCCGAACCTGTATAAATCGCTATCTTTGCGCCTTGTGTCACCATCTGGTTCCTGATTATGCACACCCCACTGACAAATCTACCATCGTGGGATACCCCTCGGTGGACTGCCGATGATATTCTATCGACACTTTCACTCGAAGGTATTCCAAGTATTGTATCCACAGGGAAACATGTGAGACTAACTATGGTCTAACTTAACTAGGGGTAGCAACAAGGTTAGGATAAATAGGAGTATAGAGGAGATCACAAAGGACTTCTAGTTCTCACTTTGGTAAGCTATGTCTTCTATTGTTCAACTGTAGATATTACTAAGGGAAGCACAAGCAGAGTATGTTTCCTATAGTAACTAAATCCTGCTAGGCCAACAAACGGGAGGTGGACTATAGAGGATTCAATGAGGCTATAAGAGTCACCCTCCTGATCTACCACCGATCCAAAAAATAGGGTACATCCACATGTAACCCGGTTTAAGCACCACGCTTACACCTACAATTACTACTTTAATCTAGAGCGTCCTGTAGATTAAAGCACTCAAAGAGTTGTGAACCTAATGAGCAATATAAACACCATGCTTACTTGAATCAGAAGTTGATTACTAGAGAAATCTCAGAGGGAAGCTCAAGTAGAACTTGGATCCACCAAAGTACAAGTCATAGAGTGTGCACTGATAGGCCGACACCTCCTCCAAACTCTTCCCTCACTCTCTATCTCACTATTTTATTTATAAGACTAGATCATATGGAGGACTAATCTTCTCTTGATTGCTAGCTCTAATCCTAAAGATATGAATTAGGGTTTCAGGGATCTGCTGAGGGAGCGGGCAGGGGCTGATATATATAGGCTGGAGCATCCATCAAGAGCCCTTAGATCAAACTAACTTAAAGAATAGCATAGATGCAACCTAGGAGGCAGTGAAGAACCGACATAACAAAGCGGAGGCTGGTAGGTGGGGTCGGACGGCCCCACATGGTAGCCCTTGGCTACCACTTCGGTGTGGTGTCCTCTAGAGTTCTCTAGAACCTTTTGGTGCCCGTTTCATGGTGAATAAGCACAATTAATTTTGACACGTAGGTCTGCCTTAACAGTTTTCTAGATAAACCTTGCAAAAAATACAGATTTACCAAAACTCATGGAATTTGTTAGTTAAACCCCTAGACCTTTGTTGGTGATCACAATTGTGCCCTTATACATGTTTTATTCATGGTTTAGAATGGTTGTTAACTACCGTCAACATTTGCTTTTCATGATTGCCTTTGGATGCTTGTATGTTGCTATGTTGAATGAGTACAAATGGTGAGTAGTACGTGGGTGATCAAGAGTACTTTGACGAGCAGGATCAGTTGGAGCAATTTGATCAAGGCAAGTATAGCATGGGACCATCCTTGTTTCCTATTAACCTTAACACACTTAATTCATATGCATGTGTCTCCTTGCTATAACTAAGGATTTCCTAGAATTGGACTCATACCTTGTCACCTATTGGGATATGCATTGGGTAGCTAATGCTAGTGCTCAACTAAAGCCATGATCTTGTAACTTGACTAATGGTATATGCAATAAACATTAAAATATGACTTTTTAGCAACTTGATAAAAGGGGGCTAGAGTATTTAGCTACTTATAGTACAACTATGAGGGCCACATGGCTCTAGCTTTAGTCAAGTTTGAGGACCTCTTCTAGCTTGTTAGTGGTTACCTTTATGGTGCTGGAGGGGCTTGATGAATCGGGTATAGTATGGCCTTTGTCTTTATGTGTATAGCCTATGCGGAATGTGCCATTTGGAAGGGGAGCTCTACATCTATTTGCTAATTGGATTCCTAGCGGCCCTAGCTTGTTAGATGAACCTTTGAAAGGCTTCATAGTGTACCCTGCCTACTCACCTTGGTAGTGTTTTGGGGACTTGCAAACCCTGAGCAAATGGGAAACACGACTCATAGTGAAAGTGTACAACCTCTATAGATTATAAATCTGGTATATCAGCCGTGCTCATAGACACGAGCGGCCTTGAAACATTTACGGAATAGATGATCACTATTAATTATTTGTTTATGCTATTCATTGTTCATGTTTACCTGATCATGTGTTTATAATGGGTTTAAGATAATTTGTTGCTACTCAAATGCTAAAATTGTGACAACTAAAAGATAAATGTAGTCAAACCCGTGTCAAGTTTTTGAGCTTCATGATCCCCATGTTATACTTGTTGAGTACAAGATGTACTTATGCTTGTTTAATTTCATTATTTGGATAAAAATCCTAGATGGGTAATAGATCGCTATGGTAATGATGACTTCCCTGAGGATTACTAGTCTTATGGTCAACCAGTTTACGTCCCTGTGCTATGGAGCTTCCATAAGAGAGTTATCTTTATATTTCTGCTATATTTATGTGAAGACTATGTGATAATATTCATGATGTAATAAACACTTGTGATGGTACTTTCTATAATTTGTTGGCTTATGCGTGTGATTGATCTCTGGGAGCACATAAGATACTGCATTCAATTTTATCCTTAAAATTGGGTGTGACAAATTGGTATCAAAGCCGTGTTGACTGTAGGACGCAAGCCTAGTTAGTAATGGTCATTGTAGCATCTTTTGCTTCACTTTTTTCATGCTTACTACCTCACTCTTGTTATTTGCTAAACTTTATGCTTCTTTCACCTCACTCCATTATGAAATTTATTAATTCTATTCTAACTATATCTAATTTTGTAGATGCCTCATGCCAAGAAGACCGCTCGCATCAGCACTGGAGGCTACCACCCGCCTCGTGCCTTGTATGAACCTATGGAGCCATGTGAGGAGGAGATCGTGGTGGTTGAGGATATCGATGAGGACTCGAAAGAGGAGTTTGAGTTTGATGTGGACACAGATGAAGAAGAAGAGGAACCTTAGGAGCAAGAGGTCATCCCACCAGCACCTACACCTGCACCTGTGCCTGAGCCACTTCAGGAGGAGGCAATACCTGCGTCACCACCACCAATTATCATAGTAGGTGATCCACCCTAGCAGGTGGGATGGATTGAGGAGCACTATTCCGAGGATCCTGATGAAGCTACCTTCTACCAAACCCTACTCGTGGAGATGCTAGAGCACCACTATGCTGATATGAAAGCCACTGTGGAGTATCGTAGCATTGAGCATAAGCACCCTTTGATGAATTCATACTGGAAGACGGAGTTATGTGTCAAATCTTGGGATGTGGACAAAAATGTTCGCAAGGTGGAGTCGTTGCACACCCACCTGGTGAGTCAGGATGCCAGAGAAGATAGCATGGAAGATGTCGCCTTCAATGCCTACCTGTACTATCATGGCCGCCGCTATGAGGCTATGAAGGAAGATTGCTTTAGGTTCTACCCTCGCTATGATCCCATGGAAGATACTTGGGTGATAAAGCACCCTAAGGGTTTATCACTGACCCTTGAGGCACAAGTCCGGTTGACTTTTTGGTAACAAATGATGATAGGTGCCCTTAAGGAGGAGCTGCATAAACAGAGGAACTTCAACAAGTAGGCTCGGGTGGTGATTCATGATTATAGAGCTCAGCTTAACAGGCCCAAGATTCATGAGAAGATCGACGTACCCCTCGTCGCCATCGACACCACCCCTTAGGATTATGAGGTCCCTTGCAATAAAAACATTAGTAGTATCATGAGTCGAGTCGAGTCGAGTCGAGTACTGTGGTGTGAACTTTGGTGTGCCTAGTTGATTTATCATTATGTTTATGTGTGAGTTAGATTTTTGTGATGAGTGCTGGGACTTTATGGGCATGTCCGCAAGTTCCACAGTTAAGAATATTAAGTTTAAGTTTAATGAATAAATAGTTAGGTTTGGTTTATCCTATTTTCTCGGTTCTATTTTTCATAACAGTCTGTCTTTATCTCGATGCCCATTTAAATCTGCTTGACCAAAAGTTATGAAATTTTTTATGAGAACAACTCGACTTGAGTATCTTGCAAATGCCGCTAGAATCACCCTTTAATCTGATCTGGTTCGAGAGATATAATTGTTTCAAGTTGAAGTTTCTGCATAGTCTGGAATCTAGAATAGTTTCGGTTGTATCCTATTTTTTGTTAACATAACGACAGAATCTAGGCATGTGGTCTAAATAAAAGTTGTAGATAATTTTCTAAGATTTCCAACCATATAAATAACATCCCTGTTGGATATATGAAACTAGAGATATGACTGTTTTACCAAACTGCTGATATTGTAACTCGCCCAGAAAATTTTTAGATTGCATTCTTTATCTCTATAAGTGCCTTTAACTTGAAAATCTCTAAGTTTTGAATATTGTGTTGGACAACAAATGGCCACCAGAGGAAGAGATAGGGGTCGTGGTAGAGGTGTTCCCCCAAACCCACCACCGCCATCGCCACCTATGATTGAGCAGCTTTTGGCGGTGTAGACATAGTTTATGCAAGCTCTGGTGCAGAATCTTTAGAATCATCCAATTGGTGGGGCACCACATGACAAGCATGGTTAATTCTTCAAGGGCCACCCCCCAGTATTTTGTCATGCCACTGATCCACTAGAAGTAGATGACTGGCTTCATGCGGTGGAAAAGCAACTCAACATAGTGCAGTGCGACGACCAGCAGAAGGTGTTGTATGTGTGAGGACAGCTTTAGGGAGAAGCTCAGGACTGGTGGGAGGCATTTGAGTATGGATGTCCCAATAATGGTCCTGCTATCACCTGGCAAGAATTTAGAGAGAATTTCATATCCTACCACATACCTGAAGGATTGATAGAGCGGAAGCAGGAGGAATTCAGAGCTTTGAAGCAGGCATCCATGTCTGTAGCTGAGTATCATGACAAATTTGCTCAGTTATCATGTTATGCTCTGAATGAGGTGGCTGATGATGCTGATAAGCAGCATCACTTTCTTAAGGGTCTGTATGATAGTCTCCAACTCCAACTTATGTCCAATACATACCCCAACTTCCAAACACTCATGAATCGTGCTATTGTGATTCATAATAAGCACAAGGAAATGGAGGCCAAGAAGCGGAGGCTTTAGGGATAGGCCTCTAGAAGCAACACTCATCCACACACCAGCCCTCAGCAAGGATTCCAATAGAGGTACCAGGGGCCATCCAGTTAGTGGAATCGTGGTCAATACCCTTAGCGTAATCAATTCCAGCAGCGCTAGTAGAATCAGCAGCAGGGCAGCCAGCTAACACCATGCCAGGGAGCACCCAACAATAATCTAATGAAGACTAGTGCCACTAATTCCCCCAACAAGTGTTTTCTCTATGGTAAAGAGGGTCACATGTCTTATAACTGCCCTAAGAAGCCAAACCAGCAAACACCCTAGAGGCAGAATAGTCATCAGAAGCCAGCACCCAACACTAGAAGGATGAATCATGTGTCCATAGAAACAGTGCTTGAGGAACCAGAAGTCATGCTCAGTACGTTTGATGTCAATTCCACTCCTGCCACCATTCTTTTTTATTCTGGAGCTTTGCATTCTTTCATTTCACAAGCTTTTGTTAGAATGCATAACATACCCTTATGTGCCATGAAGAACTCCATACTAGTAAATTCACTGGGAGGAAGTATGCTAGCTTCTTATCACTATCTCCTAACTAGTCTATCTTTAAGGGGGTTAGAGTTTAAAGTGAGCCCCATTGTGCTGAGGACAGCTAGGATTGATCTTATCTTGGGTATGGATTGGATGATGCAACAATAAGCTATGATTCAGTGTAAGGAGAAGGCAGTAGTTCTAACAACACCAAAGGGAGATAGAATTAGTGTTGAGGTTGTAGTGCAAAAGTAGCAGACCGCCACAGTGAACTAGCTTGATGATAGCGCCAACAAGGAGGACCATGTTGTGGATAAGTTCCCTGATGTGTTCCCTGATGACTTGCTAGGTATACCACCTGACCATGACATTGAGATTATTATTGAATTATTACCTAGAATTGCACCTATAGCTAAGCGTCCATATAGAATAGGGGTTAATAAACTAGAGGAACTTAAGAAACAAAAAAGGGGTTGTAGGAGAAAAGTTTCATTCAGCCTAGTTCTTCACCTTGGGGAGCACCAATTATATTTGTTGACAAGAAGGATGGTACCCAGAGGATGTATGTTGATTATCGGTCACTCAATGAGGTCACTATCAAGAACAAGTACCCATTGCCTAGAATTGATGACTTGTTTGATTAGTTGAGAGGTGCATGTGTGTTTCAAAGATTGATCTACATTTGGGTTATCATCAATTGAAGATTTGTGCAACTGACATACCTAAGATAGCTTTTACTACAAGGTTTGGGTTGTATGAGTACACCGTTATGTCCTTTGGTTTGACCAATATGTAACACCCTAGGTGTTTGGCTTCTACAAAAGTGCATTTCATTTCATAAACATATGCATCATGCCATTGTCACTGAAACATACATATGCAACATTCGCAAATTCTGATTGTTTCATACTTGATTGCTTATGAATGGTAGTAGTGAAACATGTGAATGCAACATGAGTTTCTCATACCTTGAAACATGGCAACATGGTAGTAATATGACAAGTATAAAATAACAACAAGGTCATGAAACATGTGAAACATGAAATTGCAACATTTGAGTGAATTGACTGTTTTGTGGCTTCATCACATGTGATCATTAGAAATTGGTATAGCACTTGTGTAAAGTGATTGATTATGGTCTAATACACCTTAACTACACTTAGGGTAATTGTTTGGACATTATTCATGTGGACCAAAATGACCAAATTGCCCTTTAGGAGAGGTTTGACTTGAATTGACCCTTAGAGTGCCACTGTTTGACTGAGTCAAAAGACCAACTTAGAGACTTTGCATGGCTGTGCACTCTTTACCAAAGTTGTAGCTAATTTATCAAGGAACAAAAGTTATTTTATGACCAACTCATGAAAATATGTGGAACATGGTCAAACAAGGCCCACAAGCCAGATTTCCCTGCTGATTTCATACTTAGAGGCTTGTATCAATGTTTGGAGGCTTGTATCTCCCTTAGTTGTTTTACAGTTTCGTGTACCAATGTTTGGAGGCTTGTATCTCCCTAACCAGGCCAAACCAACTCGAGCTCCAATTGAAGAAGTTGTAGTACTCACTTAGGTCTTCAATTTTGTTAACTATACCATGGATCAGATCGCCACCGTTTGGGAGTTACAGAACGTTGAAGTCGCGCTGTCAGTCGTCATCGTGGATCACTGAATCGAAAATTTCAGAAAACGGTCAGAGCTCGCCGTGGCCGACCGGCGCAGGAGCTGATCGCCGCGTGGCATGCATGCTCTACCAACGCCTCCACATCACATGTCCGAGCTCCAGGTGAAGGCCAGCGCCTGCCCGACGCACTCGCCTGCTCCATTGCATTCTTTCGCCTTCACCGCATGCAGCACCGAAGCCGCCGCAGCTCCTCCAGTTCCGACCAAGCATCGCCATTGCCTTGCGCGCTCGCCACTGCAAAAACATGCCGGCCATCTTGCTCCTCGCTTCACCATGATCTCCTCTACCACCTCCACCTTTCAGCCGAGGCGAATGAGGCTAGGTAAGGGCGTAATCGCCAGTTCTTCCACCGCCGCCGTGGCGGGACCTCACCGGAGTTGGCGCTCCACACGGCCAACTGTCACCGTGCCCCTCCCATCCTTTCTTTCCCTTGCGCTAGCTGCTGTGAGTGACGCTGAAGCTTGTAGGGTCACCCACTAGGGCAGTGGCGCCGTCGTCTCACCGGAGCCGACCATGCCGTGGCCATGCGCCGCCATGGCCGTCGCCAATGCCTTTAGCCATAGCAATAGCTTCAATTGATGGCACCGTTAGATGCGCCTGGCTGAGGCGAACGCCGTAGCACCGCTGGACTCGCCAGAGCTATCACCGGCGACGAGCTACGCCGTCGTCTTCCTCCCTTCCCCTGCCTGTCTCTCTGTCGGGCAGGTCCCCTTTGTCAGCCGCTGAAGCGGAGGCGGGAGCTAGCCTGGGCTGCGCCATGTCTGGGCCACGCCAGCACATGCGTCATGGGCCGCCGGGTCTATTCGGGCCGGCCCAGCAGTAGTTCATTAGGGTTTCAAATTGTTTTGTTTTATTCTTTTCACAGATTGGTGTATAGATTCAAAAATATGTATCTCCTAGTTGGTAGATTCAAATGATGTGGTTCCAATTTTGCTGAGTTCATGATAATGTCTAGTTTTTATTAAAAATATAATTTATGCTATGTTCTGTTATGAAAAATGGAGTTACTAATTATCTCTTTTAATCAAGAAAGAAATAGGGGTAATTATATCTTTTTTTATGTAGCTCCAAATAGCATGAAATTTTTATGGTGTACTGCTCATATCATGAATAGCTTGTAGTTAAAATTTCATATATTTTGGACACTGTATGTAGGAGATAGAAAATTCTCTTGTTTGCATGGATGGATCTTGTGTGAATTTTCATAATTTTTCTATAGATCTAGTAAGGGTAAAATTTTGTGAGTGCTATTGTTATGCTAGAATGATGCTAGGAAAAATGAGAAATTTGTTGCTTGACACTTTTCAATAGGGTTTCCTAATTATGCTAAAAATAGACATGCCACCTGTTATTTTAGATACAGTAAGTTCTGCTTGCCCAATGGCTTTGAAATTTTTATGGTAGTCTATGTGAAGCATGAGGTAGCTACTATAATTTTTGTAGATTTTTCTGAATAGTTTTACTATATATTGCTTTAATCACCTAATTAACTAAATAAATTAGAAAAGGATATCAAATAATTTATTTAGAAGTTGGCACTATAGTTTCTAATGTTCCTCTGGTATGAACAACAAGTTGGTAAACTTGGTTTGGTCCAATTATGCTTTTGCATCATCACTAAATATTTAATTTAGTAACCCTGTCATTTCTGGATAGATTCTAGGTTTACTGGAATTCAATTTGGTTAACGTAAGAATCATGCTTTGATGTTTACAAATGATTTGTAGAGAATTTCATAAGCTTTCCAGAATATCCTCTTGCAAGTCATTTGAATTTATAGAACTCTGGTTATGATTGAATTAAGGAACTACCCGTGTGCATATGAAACTTTAACTATTGTTTTAAGTATGCCTTTACTATTTCTAAGTTTGTGGTAATGTTCCTAGGTGTTAGGCCTTTAATTGAAGATGAGCATCTTTATCTTAGGTTATACAAGTTAGGTAAGTTGATCTCATTCTTCAAGTTAAGTTAGATACATGTTTTAAAGTGATTTTAATAGAGCTATTCTTAATCGGTAAACGAGTGATTCATTCATCATGAGCATCATGTCATTCCTTATGCATCCAAGATATTTATCTTGTGTATCGGCATGCAATAGGTGTACCAGAAGGAGAGACCCTGCTAGAATTCGAGGAACCGAGTGAGCAGCAGCAGCCGACACCAGAGGTTTAGGAGGTGTAGCCTTCAGGAGAAGTGCCAGACGAGGCCGCCGTTGAGTGCCCAGATCACCGTTAGTGCAACTTTGTGAAAGGCAAGCCCCGGAGCATATTAAGCCTCATAATTTCCCAAATGTAGTTAAAGTATTATTGTTACATATATATATATTATTGCATTAAGTTTAGGTGTTGGATGCAAACACTTGCTGCATTGGTTATCCAATCCTTGTCCAGATATTGATACCCTGAATCCTATGTAGCTCAGGTTCGTGTAGTGCTTAGCCCTGCTTAAACGCGGTAGAAGTCAAGTAATTTCCTGCCACCTGCGAGATATAGGAATATACATATGGCACGGTTGGCTATATTTGCCATCGTGGAAAAGAACCTGGCTTAATTTGAATTGAAGACCGGGCAGAGGCCTACCGGTTTTGCAGTGTCTCCATCTGTGTCGCTTAAGGACTGAATCTTGGAGCCTTTCCTGTCCATGTTGAATGCATGCCTCTCTCTTAGTTGGCCGGGTCTGGAGACCGACCACAAAGCCGAGTAGCTCACCTCAGGCCAGGAGTCGATAAGTATAAAGTACGCCTCGGAAGAGAGCCATAGGCATGAGTCCAAGGGCAGGTGATTTAAAAGTCCTGATCGTCCTGGTAGAAGGGTAATCCCTAAGAGTGCTGGCGCTGATCGAACCTGCGAATTTGGTTCCTGAGTTGTCCCAAAGGTGACCCACGGCTACCCTTGCAAAGTATGCTAGGGTGAGAGTTAGGAATACCCCCTCAGCTGAGTTGTAATTCGATTCGAGTCGCCGTCTCTCTCGGTTAGTGAGAACTTGACGGGCTTATCTCCAAAGTAGATACACTAAATAACCTAATGGTTCAGAAATGATAATATGATGATGACAGCCTTATTATACCTACTATGGTTAATATTGTTTGCTCCTAATAAGTGAGTGCTATAGTACAGGTGCAAATCTAGTGGACAGGTAAATGATGATAAACTTGATGCTAAGTTTAAATTGGTTACTATATTCATAAGCTCTTTTATGCAACTGTGTCCAGCTAGCCCACCTCATAAGCCTTGCATGACCCTTGGTGTCTTTATTTCTGGTTTTGACGGGTAAGTCTAGCTGAGTACCTTCTCGTACTCAGGGTTTATCTCCCACCTGTTGTAGATGACCAGTTCTACTTTGGTTGCTGCAAGTACTGTCTTCTCCCAGCTGGGGATGAAGACTATATGGTTGGGCATGGTCTCTCATAGTTCTCGTATCTGAAGATGCTTTTGTTTGACATGACTCAGATCTGGCAATGTATTTGAAACTACGAAGTTATGTACTAAACTATGTTGCTTCCGTGAACTTGAACTTGGTTTGTAATATTTTATTTGAACTCTAATGGATGTAATTCGAATGCTACTTGTGAAATGTTGTAATGAATGATGTGTTGTGTTGAATCACTACAGTCTTGGTTTGTATGTCGAGAGTTGGTTGAAATCCTTTGTGATTTCCGGACTATCGGAATTATGGGAGCTTAAGTATAGGAATTTGATCACTATGGTGATTGTTTTTGTACTTGCATTCTTATGATTTGGTTGGTTCTGTTACAGCTGGCATCAGAGCAAGATTCGACACTAAACATGTCATTTGTGTATTTAAAACAAAAGTATTTGTGAAAATCCTAAATTAAATACTAAGTATTGCCAGTGGTCATATCCCTTATGCCCAAATAAGGACTCTTAGATGGCTTATTAAAGTACTAACTTGGGGGTTCCTACTTGTTTATGTTTCGTCGTCCATACGGCGTGCTATTGTATGGATGCCATCCACTTGGGTGGTAATGTATGGATCAAAATACCTCTACGCTCTGGTAAGTGGGAGTTGTGAGAGCATGACCGTCCAACCGTCGGTCTAGGGGAGAGTAGTTGTGGTTGCTCGCATACTTACATGTTCGATCATGTATCTATGAGAGTACTTAAATGTGGGTATCTCTGTCGGGTAGCTGTGATACTAGAGTATATACATCGGGGGATGTATGTACGAAAGTATTTAGTTTACTACTTACTTTATATGCCTTTTTGGGAAATTATTGGGCTGAAATGAAATTTTCTATAGGTACACTAACAACGTATCGTTGTAGATCGACTAGATACCATATATGAGAGAACGTATGTATGCCACCGTATATTCGCTAGCCTTTAATTTTTTCTACGGTTGTGAGGACGTACAGATCGTGCATGCATCATGTTCAAGCATACATAGAATTTTTGCATTACTCCCTCCTTTAAAATATGATTGTCCCGACTAATTAAATTTCATATCCCTTAAATGATTCTCCCCTTACATTACAACTTTTTGCTACAGATGGCGTGCACGAAACTCACTGCTCGCAAGTCTGCTGGAGGTAGGGCGCCTCGTCACCAGTTAGCTCCTCAGGAGCCCCGTCCAGAGCCTACTAAGGCAGAAAGGCTGAGGGCAGAGCTGGCCCGGGTGACTGCTGAGAGGAATGCAGCTCAGCACCATTTGGAGCAAGTAACATAGGAACAGGACCAAGAGACCCTAGAGGTTTAGAGGTTGACAGTTGCTCACCGCAACTGTGAACGTATGTTGATTCACGTGCTGAACCAACGGAATGAAGCCTGGCATGAAGAGAATGTGTTGAGAGCGCGATAGGTGGAGCTAGAGCAGCAATTAGCAGTTGCCGAAGAGTACAATGACCATCTCCATGAGGAGGTTCACCTGTTACATAATCAACTTCACCCTCTCCTGCCACCGGATGCTAAGAATGACAATGAGGATGAGATGGGCTCTGGTGTCATCATGGCTGAAGGTGAGGATGGCATTGAGCTCAATGGACCTAAGGACGTTCCACCCGAAGAGGAGGAAGATGAGGAGTTAGAGCCTGCTAGTGATGAAGATGGAGGAGAGATCTTCGACACTGACTCCGAGGACGATGCGTAGTTTAGCTTGCTACTTAGCTAATGTGCTAGAGCTAGTCTTTTGTTGATCCTCATGCATGAACGAGTAGCTTTGTAATAAGTTAATCGTTGGGATGTAATATTAGACCCTATGTTATTTTGGATTAAAGTTTGGAACCACTATGGCTTGGATGTAACCTATCAAACATGTTATGCTCCACGTATGTGAGCCTTTGTTAAATTCTGTCTTTGTGGTCTATAGATCTCGTTGTTGGTTAAGTTCATCGCATTTATGTGTCAATTGATGCGCTTGATGAGTTGTGTGAATGTGATGAATGATTGTGGCTCTATTGATTATATAAATGCATTCTCTCCAATGGACTCAGTTTGGCATAATTATACAATTCATCTACAAAAATTCCCACATCGTCAGTGCTCATTGGCTATACATTATGCAGATGGCTTATAACCTTCGTCGCGGTCATAGCATGGGAGATGAGGAACAACCACCTCCTCCACTGCCCACACCAGCTAAGCTAATGCAGATAGTTGTTGAAAGTCAGCGCATGCTAGCTGAGGCTATGTGCCATATGGCTAACCACAAGGATCAACATGTCCGCTAAGGACCCAAGCCAAACCAGTACAGCAGCTTTAAGGACTTCATGGACACAAAGTCTCCTATCTTTAGAGAGGCAGAAGAACCATTACAAGCTGATGAATGGTTGAGCATGATAGAGCAAAGGTTTGGATTGCTCTAATTGACAGAAGGTATGAAGGCTTCATATGCAGGACACTAGCTCCAAGGCCTTGTAGGCATCTGGTGGACCCATCACAGGACCACCTTTCCTGCAAACGTCGAGATAGTTTGGGACCAATTCTAGACAGCTTTCTAGGGACACTTTATCCCTCCTGGTCTCATGGCCATTCAGCATACCAAGTTTATGAATCTAACCCAAGGCAACAAGAGTCTTAATGAATACCTCCAGGCATTCAACAACCTGGCAAGGTATGCTCCCGAGTTTGTCGATACTAACGCCAAAAGAATAGCTAGTTTCAAGAGGAGACTTTCCCCTAAATTGATGAAGTCTATGGGCAACTGCAAGTGTGTCACCTTCAATGAGTTTATTAGTGACACCCTGACTCAGGAGAATAATGATAAGATATATGCTGCTTCCAAGACCCATAAAAGAAACTTCGAGGTAGGTGCTTCTCAGTCTAAAGCACCAGTGGTATCCAAAACCCAGTATCGTCCACCCAATGCTAATGTCTGGTACCGCCCACCTCAGAAGAAGAATCAAGCTAAAACTAGTTTCCTCAAGGGGTACACAATTTCCTTGCCAAAGAATACCTTTGGGTAGGGTAGCTCCAATGTCCCACCAGCTAACAGGCCGTGCTGGAACTGTAACCAGCCTAGTCACTGGGCTAATAAGTGTCCCTATCCTTCCAAGCAGAATGCTTAGGGAAACGTCCGTCAGGGGCGTGTTCACTACACTACTATGGATGAAATTCCTGGTGGTGAAGTGGTCACCACTGGTAAGTTCCTTGTTAATGATCACCCTATAGTTGTGCTCTTTGATTTGGGTGCTTCGCATTCCTTTGTGAGTTCTACTTTTGCATCTATGCATAAGATGAATGTGATTACAATTGTCAAGGGTGGTTATTGTATTAGTGTTGCTGGAAATAATATCATGACTAACCAAGTAGTTAAAGATGTAAAGATTGAGATTGGGGATCAAGAGTTCCTTATGGATCTTGTAGTTCTGCCGGGGGTAGGAATCGATGTAATCCTAGGGATGAAGTGGATGAGCGGGAATGGAGTGTTGATCGATACATCAACCCTTGTGGTAATGTTGAGGGATCCTGTGGATAAGAAGGGTTTTCTAGTGCAGTTACCTCGTGATATCGCTATCCACAATACCGCCAATGCTACCCTAGCCAAGGCCATTGAAGATATACTAGTTGTCTATGAGTTTCCAGATGTCTTCCCTGATAACTTGCCTAGATTACCTCTGGACCGTGATGTAGAATTCAAGATAGAACTTATTCCGGGTACAGCTCCTATTTCTCGAAGGCCCTATAGAATGCCGCCCAATGAGTTGGCTGAGCTAAAGAGTCAGTTGAATGAGCTACTAAAGAAAGGTTTGATTCAACCTAGTTCTTCTCCTTGGGGTTGTCTGGCTATCTTTGTGAAGAAGAAGGATGAGTCTCTACGCATGTGCGTGGATTATCGCCCCCTTAATGCTGTTACTATCAAGAACAAATACCCTCTTCCTCGCATCGATATTCTGTTTGATCAGCTCTCCAAAGCTAAGGTATTCTCCAAGATCGATTTGAGCTCTGGCTACCATCAGATCAAAATTCGTCCTGAAGATATACCTAAGACAGCTTTCTCTACTCATTATGGCTTGTTCGAATACCTTGTCATGTCCTTTGGGTTGACAAATGCTCCGGCACACTTTATGTACCCAATGAATTCAGTATTCATGCTGGAATTGGACAAGTTTGTCATCGTGTTCATTGATGATATCCTTGTATATTCTCAGAATGAAGAAGAGCATGCTGAACATCTGAGAATTGTTTTAACTCAGTTACGTGACAACCAGCTTTATGCTAAGTTCAGCAAGTGCGAATTCTGGTTGAAAAATATACCTTTTTTGGGTCATGTGTTATCTGGAGATGGAATTTCGGTTGACCCTACTAAGGTGCAAGAAGTCCTCGAATGGAAGGCACCTACAATGGTCACAGAAGTCCGAAGTTTCCTGGGTTTGGCTAGCTATTATCATCGATTTATCCCAAATTTCTCAAAAATCGCCAAGCCCATGACTCGGCTACTTCAAAAGGATGAGAAGTTTGTGTAGACTCCGAAGTGTGAAGAGGCTTTCCACACTTTGTGGACCTTACTAACTTCTACTCTTGTATTGGCACAACCTAACATCAAGAAGCCTTTTGATGTCTATTGTGATGCATGTGGCACCAGTTTGGGGTGCGTTCTTATGCAGGAGGGCCGGGTCATTGCTTATGCTTCGCGCCAGCTTCGAAAACATGAAGTCAATTATCCTACCCATGACTTAGAGCTAGCCACGGTTGTTCATGCCCTGAAGATTTGGAGACATTACTTGCTACATAATGTGTGCAACATCTGTACTGACCATAAAAGTCTCAAGTACATCTTTACTCAACCCGAGTTAAACATGCATCAATGATGACGGTTAGAATTGATCAAAGACTACAACCTTCAAGTGCACTACCATCCTAGCAAGGCAAATGTGGTTGCTGATGCCTTAAGCAGAAAGGCCCATTTCAATTCCTTAGTTAGTGAAGACTTTCATCTGGCACACCTTCTTCATCCTGCAGTACTCCACAATATCACTGTGGATTGCTCTCTTAGAAGTTGAATTATCAAACTCCAGAAGACTGATGTGGGTGTGTTTCACATCAAGCAGAAGATGAAAGATCAGGAGACCAAGCACTTTAGGGTCGATGACAAAGGAATTCTCTGGTTTAATGATAGGCTTGTAGTACCCAAAGACAAAGAACTTAGAAATCAAATTATGGCTGAAGCCCATTCTTCTAAATTGTCCATCCATCCTAGTAGCAGTAAAATGTATCAAGATCTCAAGCTGTATTATTGGTGGACCAAGATGAAGAAAGAAATCATAGCCAACGTGGCAAGGTGCGATAACTGTTGTAGTGTCAAGGCTATTCACATGAGGCTCGGATTATTGCAGCCACTCTCTATTCCTAGCTGGAAGTGGGAAGAAATTGTTATGGATTTCATTGTTTGATTACCCACTACCAAAAAGGGTTGTGATTCCATCTGGGTTATCGTAGATCGTCTAACCAAATCCGCTCACTTTATTCCAGTCAAGTCTACCTATCACCCTCACAATTATGCTGAGATTTATTTTCAACAAGTGGTACGTCTCCATGGTGTACCCAAATCCATTGTTTGAGATAGAGGACCGCAATTCACGGCTCGCTTTTGGGAGTGCTTACATCAGAATCTTGGCACTCATCTAATCCGTAGTTCTGCCTATCATCCGCAAACATTAGGACAGACTAAGCATGTTAATCAAATTCTTGAAGACATGCTTAGAGCTTGTCTTATCTCTTGCAAAGGCTCTTAGGAGGACTGGTTGCCTCTCGCTAAATTCTCTTATAACAACAGTTATCAAGAGAGTATCAAAATGGCTCCTTTTGAAGCTCTTTTATGGCCGCAAGTGTAGAACTCCTTTGAACTAGGTGGAACCCGGAGAAAGAAGATTCTATGGTATTGATTTTGTAAAAGAAGCTGAAGAGCAAGTCTGAACTATACAGAAGAATATGACTGCCGCTCAGGCTAGACAAAAGAGCTATGCTAACAAGAGAAGAAAACCTATTGAGTTTGAAGTAGGTGACCATGTTTATCTGAAGGTATCCCCTATGAAAGGAGTAAAATGTTTTGGAATCAAAAGGAAGCTTGAGCCTCGATATGTTGGACCTTACCGCATTATCGAGAAAAGTGGAAGAGTAGCCTATAAACTCGATTTACCACGTGAAATGGGAGCTATATTCCCGGTATTCCATGTGTCCCAGCTGAAGAAGTGTCTTTGTATTCCCGAGGAAAGAATAGCAACAAGGAAAATCAACTTGAAATCTGATCTTTCTTATGAGGAGAAGCCCATGCAAGTTCTGGATACTCAAGAAAGAGTGACTCGTAGGTGAGTAGTTAAGTTATACAAGGTAGTTTGGAGTAATCATAGTGATCGGGATGCAACATGGGAGCGGGAAGATTATTTAAAGGAAAATCATCCAACTTTCTATACTAAATGGTACGCTTTCCAAATCTCGGGATGAGATTTTTCTAAGGGGGGAGGGCGGTAACACCCTAGGTGTTTGGCTTCTACAAAAGTGCATTTCATTTCATAAACATATGCATGTAATCATGCCATTGTCACTGAAACATACATATGCAACATTCGCAAATTCTGATTGTTTCATACTTGATTGCTGATGAATGGTAGTAGTGAAACATGTGAATGCAACATGAGTTTCTCATACCTTGAAACATGGCAACATGGTAGTAATATGACAAGTATAAAATAACAACAAGGTCATGAAACGTGTGAAACATGAAATTGCAACATTTGAGTGAATTGCTTATTTTGTGGCTTCATCACATGTGATCATTAGAAATTGGTATAGCACTTGTGTAAAGTGGTTGATTATGGTCTAATACACCTTAACTACACTTAGGGTAATTGTTTGGACATTGTTCATGTGGACCAAAATGACCAAATTGCCCTTTAGGAGAGGTTTGACTTGAATTGACCCTTAGAGTGCCACTGTTTGACTGAGTCAAAAGACCAACTTAGAGACTTTGCATGGCTGTGCACTCTTTACCAAAGTTGTAGCTAATTTATTAAGGAACAAAAGTTGTTTTATGACCAATGCATGAAAATGTGTGGAACATGGTCAAACAAGGCCCACAAGTCAGATTTCCCTGCTGATTTCATACTTAGAATTTTTCAAAGTCCTTAGTTGTTTTATAGTTTCATGTACCAATGTTTAGAGGCTTGTATCTCCCTAACCAGGCCGAACCAACTCGAGCTCCAATTGAAGAAGTTGTAGTACTCACTTAGATCTTCAATTTTGTTAACTATACCATGGACCAGATCGCCACTGTTTGGGAGTTACGGAACGTCGAAATCGCGCTGTCAGTCGTCGTCGTGGATCACTGAATCAAAAATTTCAGAAAACAGTCAGAGTTCGCCATGGCCGACCGGAGTAGGAGCTGATCGCCGCGTGGCATGCATGCTCTGCCGACACCTCCATGTCGCACGTCCAAGCTCCAGGTGAAGGCCAGCGCCTGCCCGACGCACTCGCCTGCTCCATTGCATTCTTTCGCCTTCACCGCGTGTAGCACTAAAGCCGCCGCAGCTCCTCCAGTTCCGACCGAGCGTCGCCGTTGCCTTGCGCGCTTGCCACTTCAAAAACGCGTCGGCCATGTTGCTCCTCGCTTCACTGTGATCTCCTCTACTACCTCCACCTTTCAGCCAGGGCGATTGAGGCTGGGTAAGGGCGTAATCGCCAGTTCTTCCACCGCCACCATGGTGGGACCTCGCCGGAGTTGGCGCTCCATGTGGCCAACTATCACCACGACCCTCCCATCCTTTCTCTCCCTTGTGCTAGCTGCTGTGAGTGACGCTGAAGCTCGTATGGTCACCCACTAGGGCAGTGGCGCCGTCGTCTCACCGGAGCCGGCCATGCCGTGGTCGTGCGCCGCCATGGCCGTCGCCATTGCCTTTAGCCATAGCAATAGCTTCAATTGATGGCACCATTAGATGTGCCTAGCTGAGGCGAACGCCGCAGCACCACTGGACTCGCCGGAGCTGTCACCGGCGACGAGCTACGCCGTCATCTTCCTCCCTTCCCCTGCCTGTCTCTCTGTCGGGCGGGTCCCCTTTGTCAGCCGCTGAAGCAAAGGCGGGAGCCAACCTAGGCTGTGCCATGTCTGGGCCGCGCCAGCGCATGCGTCGTGGGCCACCGGGTCTGTTCGGGCTGGCCCAGCAGTAGTTCATTAGGGTTTCAAATTGTTTTGTTTTATTCTTTTCACAGATTGGTGTATAGATTCAAAAATATGTATCTCCTAGTTGGTAGATTCAAATGATGTGGTTCCAATTTTTCTGAGTTCATGATAATGTCTAGTTTTATTAAAAATATAATTTATGCTATGTTCTGTTATGAAAAATGGAGTTACTAATTATCTCTTTTAATCATAAAAGAAATAGGGGTAATTATATCTTTTTCTATGTAGCTCCAAATGGCATGAAATTTTTATGGTGTATTGCTCATATCATCAATAGCATGTAGTTAAATTTTCACATATTTTGGATACTGTATGTAGGAGATAGAAAATTCTCTTGTTTGCATGGATGGATCTTGTGTGAATTTTCATAATTTTTCTATAGATCTAGTAAGGGTAAATTTGGTGAGTGCTGTTGTTATGCTAGAATGATGCTAGGAAAAATGAGAAATCTGTTGCTTGACACTTTTCAATAGGGTTTCCTAATTAATGTAAAAATAGACATGCCACCTATTATTTTGGATACAGCAAGTTCTGCTTGCCCAATGGCTTTGAAATTTTTATGGTAGTCTATGTGAAGCATGAGATAGCTACTATAATTTTTGTAGATTTTTCTGAATAGTTTTACTATATATTGCTTTAATCACCTAATTAACTAAATAAATTAGAAAAGGATATCAAATAATTTATTTAGAAGTTGGCACTATACTTTCTAATGTTCCTCTGGTATGCACAACAAGTTGGTAAACTTGGTTTGGTCCAATTATGCTTTTGCATCATCACTAAATATTTAATTTAGTAACCCTGTCATTTCTGGACAGATTCTAGGTTTACTGGAATTCGATTTGGTTAACGTAAGAATCATGCTTTGATGTTTACAAATGATTTGTAGAGAATTTCATAAGCTTTCCAGAATATCCTCTTGCAAGTCATTTGAATTTATAGAACTCTGGTTATGATTGAATTAAGGAACTACCCGTGTGCATATGAAACTTTAACTATTGTTTTAAGTATGCCTTTACTATTTCTAAGTTTGTGGTAATGTTCCTAGGTGTTATGCCTTTAACTGAAGATGAGCATCTTTATCTTCGGTTATGCAAGTTAGGTAAGTTGATCTTGTTCTTCAAGTTAAGTTAGATACACGTTTTAAAGTGATTTGAATAGAGCTATTCTTAATCGGTAAATGAGTGGGACGTTTTCGTTAAACACTTACTGTGATTCATTCATCATGAGCATCATGTCATTCCTTATGCATCCATGATATTTATCTTGTGCATCGGCATGCAATAGGTGTACCGGAAGGAGTGACCCTGCTGGAATTCGAGGAACCGAGCGAGCAGCAGCAGCCGACACCGGAGGTTCAGGAGGTGTAGCCTTTAGGAGAAGTGCCAGACGAGGTCGCCATTGAGTGCCCGGATCACTGTCCGTGCAACTTTGTGAAAGGCAAGCCCCGGAGCATATTAAGCCTCCTAATTTCCGAAATGCAGTTAAAGTATTATTGTTACATATATATTGTTGCATTAAGTTTAGGTGTTGGATGCAAACACTTGCTGCATTGGTTATCCAATCCTTGTCCAGATATTGATACCCTAAACCCTATGTAGCTTAGGTTCGTGTAGTGCTTAGCCCTGCTTAAACACTGTAGAAGTCGGGTGATTTCCTGTCACCTGCGAGATGTAGGAATATACATATGGCACGGTTGGCTATATTTGCCATCGTGGAAAAGAACCTGGCTTAATTTGAATTGAAGACCGGGCGGAGGCTTACCGGTTTGCAGTGTCTCTGTCTGTGTCGCTTAAGGACTGAATCTTGGAGCCTTTCCTGTTCATGTTGAACGCATGCCTCTCTCTTAGTTGGCCGGGTCTAGAGACCAACCACGAAGCCAAGTAGCTCACCTCAGGCCGGGAGTCGATAAGTATAAAGTACGCCTCGGAAGGGAGCCGTAGGCGTGAGTCCAAGGGCAGGTGATTTAAAAGTCCTGATCGTCCTGGCAGAAGGGTAATCCCTGAGAGTGCTGGCGCTGATCGAACCCGTGAATTTGGTTCTTGAGTTGTCCCAAAGGTGACCCATGGCTACCCTTGCAGAGTATGCCAGGGTGAGAGTTAGGAATACCCCCTCAGCTGAGTTGTAATTTGATTCGAGTCGCCGTCTCTCCCGGTTAGTGAGAACTTGACGGGCTTATCTCCAAAGTAGATACACTAAATAACCTAATGGTTCGGAAATGATGATATGATGATGACAGCCTTATTATACCTGCTATGGTTAATATTGTTTGCTCCTAATAAGTGAGTGCTCTAGTACAGGTGCTAATCTAGTGGACAGGTAAATGATGATAAACTTGATGCTAAGTTTAAATCGGTTACTATATTCATAAGCTCTTTTATGCAACTGTGTCCAGCTAGCCCACCTCATAAGCCTTGCATGACCCTTGGTGTCTTTATTTCTAGTTTTGATAGGTAAGTCTAGCTGAGTACCTTCTCGTACTCAGGGTTTATCTCCCACCTGTTGTAGATGACCAGTTCTACTTTGGTTGCTGCAAGTACTGTCTTCTCCCAGCTAGGGATGAAGACTAGACGGTTGGGCACGGTCTCTCATAGTTCTCGTATCTGAAGATGCTTTTGTTTGACATGACTCAGATCTGGTAATGTATTTGAAACTACAAAGTTATGTACTAAACTATGTTGCTTCCATGAACTTGAACTTGGTTTGTAATATTTTATTTGAACTCTGATGGATGTAATTTGAATGCTACTTGTGAAATGTTGTAACGAATGATGTGTTGTGTTGAATCACTACAGTCTTGGTTTGTATGTCGAGAGTTGGTTGAAATCCTTCGTGATTTCCGGAATACCAGAATTATGGGAGCTTAAGTACAGGAATTTGATCACTCTGGTGATTGTTTTTGTACTTGCATTCTTATGATTTGGTCGGTTCTGTTACACAATACACCTGCATACTTCATGTACTTGATGAATAAGGTGTTCATGGAGTTTCTAGATAAGTTTGTGGTGGTATTCATTGATGATATAATGGTATTCTCCAAGACTGAAGAAGAGCATGCTAAACATCTAAGGTTGGTCTTGCAAAAGCTCAAGGAACATAAGTTGTATGCTAAGCAAAGCAAGTGTGAGTTTTGGTTGAAGGAAGTTTCTTTCCTAGGCCTTGTTGTCTCTAATGGTGGAATAGTAGTGGATCCCAGAAAGGTGAAGGATGTATTGAACTAGAAACCACCAACCGATGTGAGTGAGATTCGTGGCTTCTTGGGATTGGATGGATACTATAGAAGGTCCATTGAAGGGATTTCTAAGCTTGCCAAGCCTATGATAGCTCTGTTGGAGAAGAATGCTAAGTTTGTGTGGTCTGAGAAGTGCCAGGCTAACTTTGAGGAGTTGAAGAAGAGATTGACTATAGCCTCAGTTTTGGTTTTGCCAGATTTGGGCAAGAACTTCTCTATCTATTGTGATGCATCTTGGCAGCGTCTCAGATGTGTTCTTATGCAAGAAGGAAGAGTAGTGGCCTATGCATCCTGGTAGTTGACAAAGCATGAGCTAAACTATCCTACTCATGATTTGGAGTTAGCGGCAGTGGTTCATGCTCTAAAGATATGGAGGCACTACCTGGTTGGACATAAGAGTGACATCTATACTGATCACAAGAGTTTGAAATACATTTTCACTCAGTTAGATCTGAACTTGAGACAACATCGATGGTTGGAGTTGATTAAGGACTATGATTTGGAAGTATAGTATCACCCAGGAAAGGCAAACATTGTTGCTGATGCTCTTAGCAGGAAGAGTTATGCCAATGAGGTGCAAATGACACCTATGTCAAGCGAGTTGTGTGCTGAATTTGAGCAACTAAACTTGGGCTTTGTCACTATTGCAGTGGAGTTGGTGATAGAACCTACCTTGGAGCAAGAGATACACAAGGGTCAATTATAGGATAAGAAGTCAAAGGAGATAGCAGAGAACATAGTGATTGGCAAGGCATCAGGTTTCCATATGGATGATAATGGAACTCTATGGTTTGGGAAAAGACTATGTGTGCCTAAGAACAAGGCTATACGAGAAGCAATTCTGCGTGTGGCACATGAGTTCACTTATTCTATACATCTCGAGAGTACCAAGATGTACTTGGACCTAAAAGATAAGTATTGGTGGTATGGGCTAAAGAGAGATGTTGTTGAATATGTTGCTATATGTGATAATATTCATGATGTAATAAACACTTGTGATGGTACTTTCTATAATATGTCAGCTTATGTGTGTGATTGATCTCTAGACGCACATAAGATACTACATTCAACTATATTCTTAAAGTTGGGTGTGACAATCCTACTTCTAAAAGCTTATATGGAGCTTGGGTAGGTATGAAATTCAAGGCACACTTACATTGCATATGTTGTAAAGTCAAATTCTGGATCCACCAGAGAGAAGTGTCATACTCTTAGATCGAAACTATGCAAGTGTGTGGAATATGGTGGAACTATACTCCTCTACTTGATATGATTTCTTCCTCTAGCTTTTATTTTGAGACATGGCTAGCATTATTTTCTTATGAGCCTTCATGTGCTCATATATTTTTTTCAATACCTTGGGACCATCATGTGTCCCATTAGTTCTTTCTTTTTCAATGTTTTGGGACCCTCATGTGTCCCATTCTTTTTTTCAATACTTTTGCATAGCCTTTTCATCTCTTTTACTTAGAAATATGCTAGAGAAATAATTTCTTAGAGCATGGAGTATTTTTTTTATGGTGATGGATGCATGTATTAGTGTATTCCTAGTGTAGGAATAGCTATTATATGTGGCCCGTACGTGAGTTTTGATCTTGGGAAATTGAAAAATCTCTCAACAGGGGTCACATAACTTGACAAAACTCAACACAAAGTAAGAGGCATCTATAGAAGGTTCATGTATGAACATATATGGCTCTATTGGGTAATTTGCTTATCATTTAAGGAATGTGCTATTTGAATTTTGTTTTTTTCAAAGATAAATCCCAAGTACTTTACAAGAAAGAGCAAGTTTCATATCATCCTACCATATCTCATTCCTCAATTACTTAGATAAAAATAGGGTCCCTATATAAGTGTTCACAAGTTATAGAAATATTAGCAAGGAATAAAGAGTATGCAAACTTTTAATCAAAGGAAGATATAGAGATGGAGCATTTCTTTTTATTCTATCTTTTAAATTTTGTTCAGTTTTAGGCTCTTATTATTTTAAATATGGAGAGAGAGAGTAGATTGCACAAACCAAAGTTTGAACGTGTCATTCTTTTGTGCAACTTTGTTGGAGGTGAGTGTGGCGCCTCCCCCACACTTATTTTCTTAACTATCTTTATTTTGATAGCAAAAGAAAACATGAAAACCAGTGCAACAATATTTTTGCTAATAATAATATCTTTATTTAATTATCAAAATGTGGCGCATTACATGATTGAAACTCAAAAATGATTGGAATGTAAAACTAAGAATGATAAAATGCGCCTGATTATTTAGCGGGAGTGGTCTAAAAAGGCTGATCAAGAACATCTACCACTCCTGCTGCCCTCGCTACCCTAGTGATCTTTTGCCCTATACCATGGTGAAGCTCATTGATGTCTTCACTAAAGTCTTTGATTTTGACTAGACTCTCAGTGAGATGAGCGTTGACTTTCCTAATGTCCTCACGCATGGTTTTATTCTTAGCACTAAGTGAGGCGATTGTAGGGCCTTTGGGTGGCACCTCCTCATCGCTACTCACAAAGATAGCGGATGGTCGCTTTAGGACCAGGGGTTGCTTGAACCTCCTGATCCTAAGGAGCAGAAAAGATGACTCGTCCTGCTCTTTGGGTGGTGGCTTACATTTGGACATGAGGGCCTTGTGAAAGCCCTAGTTTGGTTTTGGATAATTGATAAAACCTATTTGGAATAACCCTATGCTCTAAGTGTGGAATTGAGATAGGTTGGTCTAACCCAAGTGATGGAGCTAAGTGGCACTCATGGGTGGAGATGGCCACATGAAATGAAGATCATGGCGATGGTGTGGACATGTGATGATGATCAAGCTCTAGACTTTGGAAAAGTAGAAAGAGAAAAACAAAATGGGCTCAAGGCAAAGGTGATATCTATAGGGCCATTTTGTTTTGGTCATAAATACACTTAGAGAGTGTGATCCCATTTAGGATAGATGGTCATACTATTAAGCGAGGAGCTCTTATTGGACAACTCGATCATCTAGTGCCACTAGGTGTTGGAAAACTTGCATATGCATTTTAAGGCCTAGTGCATAATCGGTGAGAAGTGAATAACCTTTGGAAAATAATTGTGAAAAATGCTAACACACTTGCACGTGATGGTGAAACACTTGTGGTGTTGGCACATTTGCAAAGGGATCAAAGGAGGCGAAGAAGGGGATGAGGTGCTGACTCTGGAGGTCATCATCACCCCCTATCCGGTGCACCACCACCCCTAGGGCGGTGACCGACTGGAGGAGGCCAAGAGGAGGTAGTTGGGTGCTTCCTTGGGGGCACTGCCACTGCCTATCCAGTGTGCCACCACCCTTAGGGTGGTGCCCACCTGGCCTATGTCTTGAGAGACTGTGAAGTGGTGGTCACCGGACACCACTATGTACACCGCCATAGGGAGGGCAGTGGCACCACCATGGACTATCCGGTGCACCACCAAGGCACTACCACTTTTCACCCAAGAGCAAGGGAAGAGGGCTTGGTCACCGCCTGGGCACCGCTGTGTCTAGGGCGGTGCACCGTCCTATTTTTCCAAAGAGCTGGGTTTTCATGGGGTTGGCCTAGGTGGTCACCGCCACCCCTAGGGCAGTGCCACCACCACCCCTGTCCGGTGACCAACAGCTAGTTTCTAGCTATTGGAATTTGACTATTAGAGAGGGCACCGTTGTGTTTGATGCCAGGCACCACCGTGTCCGGTGCCCTCATAGAAAGCTGCTCCAAGGGGTAATGGCTCTATTTCAAGGTGGGGCTTATAAATGGCCCCCTTGGCTGGCCATGGCCACTCTCTTGGAACCCCAAAGTGCTGAGATTTCATATTGTGAGCAAGCTAACACACTCCACTCACTTCTACACTTAATTTCATCATCTTGAGTGAGATTGGAGAGCCTCTAGTGCATTGCTTAGTGTTCTAGCATATAGTGGCACTAGTTGGGCGATTTGGGTTGATGGAGACCTTGTTATTCTTGGTGTTTGCTGACACCTAGACGACCTGATGATTGGTGGATCATCGAGCAGAGGAAGGTGATTTTCTCTGGCTCGGATCATTATGATTGTGAGGGGTTCTTGTGCCTTCCCCAGCGTAGCACAAAAGGCAACTCTAGTGGATTGTGCATGGCTTGTGTTATCCCCATCCTGTGTTGGTTGTGTGACACCCGGTTGCGTGTTAGGCGTGTGTTGACGGTAGTTAACAACCATTATAAACCATCAATTAAACATGTATAAGGGCATAAATGTAATCACCAATGAAGGTTTAGGGGTTTAAACTAATGAATTCGACGAGCTTTGGTGATTTCATGACTGTAGGAGGATTTATCTAGAAAATAGCTCCTAGGACTACTATCATACACTCCAAATGAGAAAACCGACGACAACAAGTGATTCTTCCCACGACACCGATGAAAGTTGACTCAAGATGGAGCCCAAGCCTCGCCACTAGAAGGAGGAGCCCACCTAGCACCATAGTGGGCCGGCCAACCCACTAGGGAGGCCCCGCAGCCCATGGGGGTGGCCCATCACCCTCCGTTGCCACATACTCCTTCCTACGATCTACACCATTGATTTTAGGGCGGTTTTAGGTTGGTTCATCCAACGGTGGTCAAGAGAGATGACACGGATCGATGATGTGGCAATTCCTTACCCCCTACTCCTCCTAGAGTCCTTGCCCCTTACTCCACCATGATTCCTTGGCCGCTACTCTACCTCTGGCCTATATATAGCAGCCCCTACCCCCTTCCCTCATCAGATCCTAAAACCCTAATTCATATTCTCCTCATGAGGATCAGAGCTAGCTATCAAGAGAAGATAAGTCCTCCATAGGATCTAGTCTTATAAATAGAAATAGTGAGATAGATAGTGAGGGAAGAGTTTGGAGGAGGTGCTGGCCTATCGGTGCTCTCTCTATGGATTGTACCATGGCAGATCCAAGTTCTATCTAAGCTTGCCTCTAAGATTTCTCTGGTAATCAACTTCTGATTCAAGTAAGCTTCTTGTTTATATTATTCATCGTGTTCACAACTTGTTTGAGTGCTTTATTCTTTATCCGAGAAGAGTAAAGTATTAATTGTAGTGTAAGCATGGTGCTTAGACTCTAGTTACTTGTGGATGCATCCTGCATTCTAGATTTGTGGTAGCTCGCGAGGGTGACTCTTATAGCCTCATTTAATCCTCTATAGTTCACCTCTAGTTTGTAAGGGCATGTAGGACGTGGTTGTGAAGCAAAGCATCCTCTGCTAGTGTCTTTTCCTAGTAATGTCCCTAGTTGAATAGTAGAAGATAGCTTACCCAATTCAGAATTAGAGAACCTTAGTTTTCCTCTCTATGCTCCTATTTATCCTAACCTTGTTGCTACCCTTAGTATTGTTACCCTTATTTAAGTTAGACCATAGTTAGTCTCACACATTTCACAGTGGATACGATACTTGGAATACTTTCAAGTGAAAGCTACAATCATAACCATGCGCTTGTGGATTTATCTGTGTGCGTTAAAATATACCAACAAGCTTTCTAGCACCGTTGCTAGGAAATGGTTGCTGAATTAACTTCAAGCCTAGCTTAACATTTTTTAGCATGGATTCCACTCCTATTTGTCAATATGCTAAACCCACAAGTGCAAGCCTAAAGCCACCAGAATCCTCAGAGCCTATCATAACACCTAATCATGAGCCGCGTCCATGTTTAATAAAATTGATTGAGATAAATCCTTCTTGGGAGAAGGCAATGAAAATCCATACTCACACCTACGAGAGTTTGAGCAGATCTGTGCATGCTTGCGTATCGCTGGCATGTCTGACAAGACCTTAAGATGGAAGTTATTTTTGTTCTCTTTGATGGGAAAAGCTAAAACGTGGTATAGTCAAACCATACGAAGTGTACAAGGATGTTGGGAAACGTTATGGCCTAAATTTTGTTTATGTTTCTTTCCCATCTCTAAAGTGGTTAGCCTTCAGAAAGAGGTTCTAAATTTTGGACAACTAGAAGAAGAATCTCTTGGCACGTTGTGGGATCATTTTAATGAACTCATCATCACTTGCCCAGCCCTTGCTATTCCAGGCCCAATGCTCCTTCAACATTTTTATATGGGTCTTAGCAAGGATACTGTGCAAACCCTTGATGCAGCCTCTAGAGGAGCTTTCCTTCATTTGTCTGCTAGTGAAGCAAGGGCTATATTTGATAGAATTAGTGGAAAGACTTCCTACACTAGCATTCATAATGAACTCCCCAAGGAAGAGAAGGAATCATCTCTCGAACAAGAAGAGGATGTTTTGATAGCCAAATCTCAACCACTTCAATCCTGAATTTAGCTATCAATCCTGAACTACCAATACCCTGAATTCCTCTAAGAGAAGAAGGAATTCCACCTTTGGAAATCCCTGTTGCGATTAAGGATGACCTCTTTGGTGCTGATTTTGGGAGAGCGTTAAAGTCTCATGAGAGACCTTCAAGCGAATATAATTTAAATCCTCTCAAGAAGGGATCTCTTAGAAAGCGTCCTTATTCCCATGTGGGACATTGGGAAAAATTCAAGGATGGCATGTCTAGTGATGCCATAGGAGAGCCTAGCCATTTAGAAGCCACTCCTATCGTCTCCCCTTCTATGCCCACAATAGATGTCTTATTTGAACCCATCTCTCAACCCATCCTTGACCCCGATGATCCCTCTTATGCTCTTTCTCCTAAGTCTCATGATGACCCTAGAAATCCATTAAGACAACCAAAGTATAGGAATCATGAAGACCACAAGGATGACCAAGAAGATCAACAACAATGGCTAGAATGTATTAAGAATTGGCTGGAATGTATTAAGAATTCATATGTCGTTGCTAAAGATTGGATGGACAAGTATGAAGCCTTATGGGTAGAATCCAAACTTGGTCTAGATTCAAACTATGAGCTTAAATCAATCTCTTTTACAAACATGACTCATCCAAGTTTGGAGGAGGCCTTAGACGAGATCAACTCGAGAGCCACCAATCCATGGGAAATCTTGGACAATAAAACGTCCAATGAATGTCATAGGCATGGAATGATGGAGACAATGTTTCCGCTTATAGACATTCATGAAGAAACACCCTTAGAGCTTGAAAAGGGAAATGACATCAATGAGCATGGAAGTTATTTCATGAACACCACATCAAATCCATGCTCACATGAGAAATCTCCTAAATTAATTAGTCTCTCCAACATTGCCACACATGAGATCTTCAACCCCCTCATATTTCCTATTCATAAAGACTTTGAAAGGGTGGTTGTAGATGCATATGTTTATCATAAATATTGCAAATCTCGTTGGCATGAATCTTGAAATAGGTACATAAAGATTGGTGTGGAGGGGAAACCACTTCACCAATTAGAAGCGCAATTAGAAGGTTTCCCGAGGATGAGCTTTTGTCCTAAAGCAAGCACTTTCGAAAGATAATATGAGTTTTCACCTTCTGCTGTGATACCCTCATGAAATGAGCATAGAATATAATTATGAAAATATTCCTTTGGGTATTTTTGTCACTAACCATTCCAGGTTTGAAGCAAAAAGAATGAAGGATGACGACGTAAGGTACGTCCAACCAATTATCATGCAACATTGAATCACATTCACACATGAGAGTTCCATCCATCCAAACTTGATTCTGCCTTGCAAAATTCAAGTGTGGGAGATGAACTTCTCTGAAAAAAATCTTATGTCATGTTGCTAATTCATCTTGGTTGTCTCTACATTTAAATCATGCTCAATAATAATCATGCTTTTTCATCTCCAATTAAATAAATCTCTATAATGTTTTCATGCTACCTTTCTTTGCTATAGTATGCTTAAGGTTTGGAGTATGTTCATACATCTTTTAAATTAAGTATGGTGCTTAGTTTAGGAGTGTTGATCCTACTTCAGAAGGCTTTTTAAATTAAGCATGGTTCTTAGGTTAAAATGTTTTCCTAGATAAAATTAGACAAGGTGTCTTGTTTGATTTTTGAACCAAGAATATGCTATAGTAGATACTGGTCATTTTGCTAGACTAACCCCTGCAAGAAACTCTTAATTCAATTTGGGTAAGTCACAAGATAAATTCAAATCAAAGATGAAGTAAGGCTCATGGTGAACTCCAATAACTTTGCGTAAAGAAGACACAGCTCATTCATTAGGAATGAAAGAACTGTAAGTATCAAAAGTCATTCACTTTGTCTTCTGCTGCAAGTTACCTTTGCCTTGAGACATATCTATATGGAACATGATAAACAAAAACTATGTTAAAATAATTCTAACACTATCTTTTCATTAACATAGATGGAAATTATAAAATTCTAGACAAACAGCCTATGTTTCAAAATTATAAATTCCTTCAGGTATGCATTGTCCACTAATCCTTTGCAGGCATAAAACAATGAGATCTAACAAGGTATAAAAAGATGACAGAAGGATAAGAAAGAAAAGGTGGGAACTAGGAAACAAGAAGCTCATGAACAGCTCAAGCTGCGAGACTAGCCGAATAAGGAAAACTTCAAGGAAAAGGGAAGGACCATCACGAGTCATCTACCCTTCGTTACATGGTGTCATCACACTCTAATGACAAAGGTAACATACTAAGGTAAATGGTCATTATTGAAAAAGTTTTTCCTTGATTCTAGTAAGCACATAAATAAGAAACAAACATGTTTGAGTTACAAATTTACTTGATCCAATCTGATTAACTCAACATGTTAATTCTTTAAACTTGTTCCTAGCACCACTTTCTTGAGCTCATAATCTTAATCAAATAAGCTAAATATTGCTCATCCTATCTCTGGAAAATGATAGTCATAATCATATAAAGTTCAATACATTATGAAAAGATATTTAATCCTTCCATAGGTTAAGCAACTCAGTCTTTTTTGCAAAATGTACTTAAATGCTACATTCATGCTTAATCTTCTAATCTTATCACCCATGATATAAATGAACAAAGCACATAACATCAACTTCATCTTTTTCAATGTGCCTAAGGATAGAGAAGGATAAATAAAGTTTTAGTTATGTTGGTGTTTTCCTATCAGCAGAGCCCATGCACTTAATTTCTACCTTGTCTTATGAGCAAAACACGCTTCAAGCAAAGTGTGGGAGAGTCAGTGGATTCTCCAAATTTCTACAGGTGTTCTAAACCTGTCAAACCAAAGTCCAAACTCAAAATCAAGATAGGTTTGGCAAAAAAGGTGACATTACCATTGGAGGCATCATCACAAGAATCATCATCTTTAGAGCAAACTAAGGTACTTGATCAATGACTTCACAAGGAGAAGTCCGGTTCAAAGGACTTACAATACCGAACCCTCACTGAAAGAGCTAGCTTGGGGAAGAAGCACCTCCGCGTATCCAGGTAAGTTTTCTTTCGCCTTTGTTTTAGTTTTTAGTTTCTTTCATATTTAAAAATGGTGAATGAAAAAAAAACAAAATACAAATTTATCTATATCATAAATATATATAGTTATAGTAATAATGTGTGATCTAGTAAAATTGAAAAAAAGGTGTGTCTAGTTTGTTTTAATTTGTTTTTAAGAGCTAAATAAAATAAAGAGGACTCAGAATAATCCCTTAAATGGAAATGATGAATAGTTGCTCTGTTGTAATTCCTTTCAAGTACCTAGTTTTTAGCCTTGAATTCTACCAAATTTTGGATATGACTGATTTGATATAAAGATTTACTCTAAACTTGAAACTCGTGGGTAGAGAATGCTTGATCTAAGTCTAGTAATTGATGGATATGATATTAGAAGGTCTGAGCTACTGTTTATCTTGTTCCTAGTAACACTAAAGTTCTAGAGATTTAACTTTGAAAAACATAAAAATACTATGTGATGAGTTCCTATATGACAAGGCTTGAATTCCCACTAGAGCTATACATGTTATTTAGGCTAGGAAAACTTCCACATATATGTTGCTTACTTTTGCATTGAGTTTCGTCAAGCTTGTTGACCCTTATGAGAGGTTTGTCATGCTCTTAAAATCAAGATCACATACACACGACCCAAATATGCACTACTCCTACACTGGGGGTAGGCACAGATATATGCCTTCCATCTAGGTCTACCCAAAAAATGTTATATTCCTACACAGGGAGTGAACACCAAAAACATGCATGACAGGTTTTCCATTCACCAAATAAATGCTCCAAGTTCCTGTTGCTATCTCTCAAAGTTTTGTTGCAGAAAAGAGACATAGGGCTATGCAAAAGTTATTCATAAAAAAGAGAAAAGAAAAAACAATGATGATGAGAAAAAATGGATACAAAAGTGTCCGAGATATTTAAAACAATGGGTACTCAGATGCCCGCCTAAAAAAAGAAAAAGGGATTAATAAGATAGCCCCTGTTCTCTAGCAAATGTTTCTAAGTTTCAAAGGAGAGATATGTTTTCAAGGAGCATAGTAGAATTAGGTTAGACACCATGTATATCCATCATACATCCACACACATGCACATCTTGATTTGATTGTATGACTCAACTCACTTTGGATCCATTGTTTGACATTACAATATATGCATTTGCAAGTATGCTCTAGCTTTCTCCCTACCTATGAACTCCATATAAAGCCTTAGTGGTAGGAATAAAAAGGCATAACACCTTTATTACCTTGGTGAGGATCCACAAATACCACATATATTGAGATACTTGAGTGTCATACAATAGAATCTCTGAGTTTTATTTTGAAAACTTATAAAAACTCTAGAATAATAGTGGAACAAAGAAACTTGAGACATAGTGCTTGACTTGATCATTCTATCTTTCAATTGCTCAAGACCCAAGTGAAGGCTGAGAAGCCCCATAGTTAAAGGTAATAGGGTAAGTTTAGAGTTAGATCAGTTTATTCTAATCTGGATGAGAAATCTTGTTTGAACGCATGTGTACCTTTGAGGCGTGAAAACATTGTAGCAACTCGTGATCCATTACTGAGTTTAGCTTTGCTAAGGGACTAGCAAAGGTTAAGCTTGGGGGAGTTGTTGATGGTAGTTAACAACCATTATAAACCATCAATTAAACATGTATAATGGCATAAATGTAATCACCAATGAAGGTTTAGGGGTTTAAACTAATGAATTCCATGAGCTTTGGTGATTTCATGACTATAGGAGGATTTATCTAGAAAACAGCTCCCAAGACTACTGTCATACACTCCAAATGAGCAAACCAATGACAACAAGTGATTCTACTAGTGACACCTATGAAAGTCTACTCAAGATGGCGCCCAAGCCTCGCCACCAAAAGGAGGAGCCCACCTGGCACCATAGTGGGCCGACTGGCCCACTAGGGAGGCCACCCGGCCCATAGGGGTGGCCCATCACCCTCCATCACTGCATTCTCCTTCCTACGATCTACACCATTGATTTTAGGGCGGTTTTAGGTTGGTTCATCCAACGGTGGTCAGGAGAGATGACATGGATTGATGACGTGTCAATTCCTTGCCCCCTACTCCTCCTAGAGTCCTTGCCCCTTACTCTACATCGCTTCATTGGCCGCTACTCTATCTCTAGCCTATATATAGCAGCCCCTACCCACTTCCCTCATCAGATGCCAAAACTCTAATTCATATTCTCCTCATGAGGATCAGAGCTAGCTATCAAGAGAAGATTAGTCCTCCATACGATCTAGTCTTATAAATAGAAGTAGTGAGATAGAGAGTGAGGAAAGAGTTCGGAGGAGGCAATGGCCTATCGGTGCTCTCTCTATGGCTTGTACCTTAGCGGATCCAAGTTCTATCTAAGCTTGCCTTTGAGATTTCTCTGGTAATCAACTTCTGATTCAAGTAAGCTTCTTGTTTATATTATTCATCAGGTTCACAACTTATTTGAGTGCTTTATTCTTTATCCAGGAAGAGTAAAGTCGTAATTGTAGTGTAAGCGTGGTGCTTAGACTCTGGTTACTTGTGGATGCATCCTACATTTTGGATCGGTGGTAGCTCATGAGGATAACTCTTATAGCCTTGTTGAATCCTCTGTAATCCACCTCTAGTTTGTAAGGGCACGTAGGACATGGTTGCAAAGGAAAGCATCCTCTACTGGTGTCTTTCCCTAGTAATGTCCCCTTAGTTAAGTTCGACCGTAGTTGGTCTCACATTTATTTGTGTGTGTTAAAATATACCAACAGTGTGTGATGCCTATTAGCGCGTGAACCTCCAAGTGGGTGAATCACCACAATGGGGACTTGCTTGTCGGCAAGAAAGTGAACCTTGGAGAAAACTCATTGTGCCATCTTGTCTCCGAGAAGATCATTGGTATTCATTGTGATTGTGTGATTGATCTCTTGCCACAGTGGTATAACACTCACTACCTCGCTTGCATTTACTTTCTAGTGTAGCTAAGCTTTTTATTGTAACTAGTTTTGATAGCAAGTTTGTGTCTTGATAGTTTGGTTAGTGAGGCTCTTTAGTTAGTCTTTGAGAGATCACTAACTTAGAGAGTAGTGACTTAGGCTTTGTGTGATATAGAGAATATAGCAACTAGAATTATGGATAGGTGGCTTGCAATTTTAGTAGGCTAGCGCAACATTCGCTTCGCCACTTATTTGTCTAACCAATTGGATTAAATGTTGTTGTAGAATTTTTTATTAGGCTATTCAACCCTTATAGCCATTTAGGACCTTTCACCTTTGCCGTACCCTCCATCTGGTTGGCGCACACCCACTATGGTGTAGGAAGGGCTAGGACGAGTGGAGGGTAGAGACGAGCTAGCACAAGAAGCTAAATTGCCCAAAGGCATTACAACAGTGTGCTTCTTTGGCCCACTGTCCACGAGTGCCTTCCTCTTAAGGCTGATGGTGCCGGTGGTTGTTTGCTTCGAGGGCACCTTCTTCGCCTTGGCACCACCAAGGGGTGCCTCGGTACGTGACATATACTTCAAGCTTGTGCCACCACTCTAATCGCTACTAGGTGGTGGCATGATGGCCAAGGTTGCCATGGTGCCCGCCCTTGCCTCCACTCTAACAAAAGTGCTCTTGAGCACTAGGTCTACTGAAGGCGGCACTCCGTCTAGGTTGTATGTGGAGCAAGAGGCCATGTAAAGGGCAAGAGTGTGGTTGTCCATGCTTGAGCTTGGAGTGCCTTTGAGAGGAAGAGATGAGAGCTTGTGCTTGGTGTGAAGAGAGGGAGAGGCTTGGTAGTGTCTGGGCCTCTACCGCAAAGGAAATAACATCAACGCACCGCCATACCATCAGATTCGGGCGATACACTATATCAGAAGTAGATGTGTGAAAGACGGGGGACAGCAGAGCGAGGGGTGGTGTGGCTGCACCACTAGTGCGCCCGCACCCCCAGTGCCCCCCAAGGACGTGCTTTCATCTAGGTGCTCATGCATGTGTGATATCTCAAGATATGTCGGTATGAGATTTTTATATGCCAGGATCAAAGAGTTATTGAGCGAAAATTCACACGATCATGGTGTATCAAAGTATATTCAAGTTTTTTTGACTTGATTCATGTTCAAGAGTGGAGATTCATATAATCAGACAAGAATAAGGGGAATAAGCAAGAATCAAGTGCTATCTTAGTGAGGACAAAAAGGTAATTAACAAAATAATGCTTAAATTTTAATTAAATGAAAAGAATATGTTAGGAGCATTTTTAAATTTTCATAAATTTTGAACAAATTTATCAAAAGCAATTAATTATTTTCTATCTAATTCTTAGTTAGTGTTATGAAAAGGTTCTAGGAAAACTTTTAAGTGTTGACCGTTAACTTTAAAAATGTTACCGTCATCATCCTAGATGGTGATCACGTCGTGTGGCGACATGTTGATGATGATGTACGGTCCTTACCATTTTTTGCATAGTTTTCCTTCACCGAAGAGCTTAACTCGGGAGTTGAAGAACAAAATGTTATATCCCTCATTGAACTCTTTTTGTTGGATTCGGTGATCATGCCATCTCTTGGTTCTCTATTTATAGAGTTTGGCACTATGGTACGCCTTCTCTCGCCATTCTTCTAGCTCAGGAATTTGCTTTTGTCTATTTTTGCCGGCTAGCTTCACATCCATGTTCCAACTCTTTATGGCCCAGTGAACTCTATGCTCAAGCTCAATGGGTAAATGGCAACTTTTCCATAGACAAGCTGGAACAGTGACATGCCAATGGGGGTTTTATAAGTTGTCCTGTATGCCCAAAGTGCATCAGGTAGCTTGTCTTTCCATCCCTTTCCCATAGCATTGACCGTTTTCTACAGGATATTTTTGATTTGTTTATTGGAAGTCTTTGCCTGGCCTCTTGTTTGAGGATGGTAAGGGGTGGCAATGTTGTGCTTTGCTCCAAGCTCTTTTAGGAAGGTTCCAAAGCGAGGTAAAATCACTTCATAAAACATCTTCCTTGCATGCTTTGAGTTAGCAGCTCTACATGCTAGTGCTTCCACCCATTTTGATATGTAGTCGACGGCGATAAGGATGTACTCGCTATCATGGGACTTTTAGAATGGCCCCATGAAGTCAATGCCCAATACATCGAATATCTCCACATGCAAGTTGTAGTGGAGGGGCATGGCATTACGAGCAGTGATGCCACCTTGCAGTTGACACTTCTAACATCGTCGAATGAATTCTTTGGTGTCTTTGTACAATGTTGGCCAGAAGAACCCGCATTGCCAGATTTGGTCTTGTGTGCGGAATACTCCATAATGTCCTCTATACGGTGCTGCATGGCAATTCTCGATGATGGCATTCCTTCCACCATCGGTATGCATCTCCTCAATAGGCTATCAGAGCATACCCTGTATAGGTACGGGTCGTCCCAAAGATGACGTCTGCTCTTGGCTTGTAGCTTTCTTATGTTTTCACCCAGAGGTATGTATCCTACGACCATGAAGTGCACGATGTTTGCGTACCATGGGTTTGAATCCATCACCTTCAGTAGCATGTCGTCGCATAGGAAGTCATTTATTGGTAGTTCCTGCTTGGTTAGTGACTTGCATACACGATAGATGATTGGCAACAATATTCTCTACTCCCTTCTTATCTTTTATTTCAAGGTCAAATTCTTGGAGTAGGATAATCCATCTTATTAGTCTAGGTTTATCGTCTTTCTTAGTAAGCAAGTATTTGAGTGCAGCATGATCAGTGTAAACAATAACTTTTGCACCCACTAAGTATGACCTAAACTTGTCTATTGCAAAAATGACTGCTAAGAGCTCTTTTTCTGTGGTAGCGTAGTTAAGCTGGGCTCCTATCAACATTTTGCTAGCATAAGCGATTGCATGATGCTTCTTATCTTTGGTTTGGCCAAGGACCGCACCAACAACATAGTCACTAGCATCACACATTATCTTGAAAGGTAGCGACCAATCGGGTGGTTGGATGATTGGCGCTGAGATGAGTGCTTTCTTAAGAGTGTGGAAAGCATCAAAGCACTCATCTATGAACTCAAAAGGTGCATCTTTAGCTAATAGGTTTGTGAGGGGCCTAGAGATTTGTTTATTGGAAGTCTTTGCCTGACTGCTTGTTTGAGGATGGTAAGGGGTGGCAATGTTGTGCTTTGCTCCAAGCTCTTTTAGGAAGGTTTTGAATGCTCCAAGCTCCAATGACTGAGATTCCCTATCACTTATCACCATTCTTGGTGTTCCAAAGCGAGGGAAAATCACTTCATAAAACATCTTCCTTGCATGCTTGGCATCAGCAGCTCTACATGTTAGTGCTTCTGCCCATTTCAATATGTAGTCGATGGCGATAAGGATGTACTCGCTGACATGGGACTTTTAGAATGGCCCCATGAAGTCAATACCTAAGACATCGAATATCTCCACATGCAAGTTGTAGTGGAGGGGCATGGCATTGCAAGCAGTGATGCCACCTTGAAGTCGACACTTCTAACACCTTTGAATGAATTCTTTGGTGTCTTTGTACATCGTTGGCCAGAAGAACCCGCATTGCTAGATTTTGGCTTATGTGCGGAATAATCCATAATGTCCTCCATACGGTGCTGCATGGCAATTCTCAATGATCTACATTCCTTCCACCATGGGTACGCATCTCTTCAATAGGTTGTCAGAGCATACCCTATATAGGTACAGGTCATCCCAAAGGTGACGTCTGCTCTTGGCTTGCAGCTTTCTCATGTTTTCACCCAGAGGTACGTATCCTACAACCATGAAGTGCATGATGTTTGCGTACCACGAGTTTGAATCCATCACCTTCAGTAGCATGTCGTCGCGTAGGAAGTCATTTATTGGCAGTTCCTGCTTGTTAGTGACTTGCATATGCGATAGATGATCGACAACAATATTCTCTACTCCCTTCTTATCTTTTATTTCAAGGTCAAATTCTTGGAGTAGGAGAATCCATCTTATTAGTTTAGGTTTAGCGTCTTTCTTAGTGAGCAAGTATTTGAGTGCAACATGATCAGTGTAAATAATAACTTTTGCACCCACTAAGTATGACCTAAACTTGTCTATTGCAAAAATGACTGCTAAGAGCTCTTTTTCTATGGTAGCATGGTTAAGCTGGGCTCCTGTCAATTTTTTGCTAGCGTAAGTGATTATGTGATGTTTCTTATCTTTGGTTTGGCCAAGGATCGCACCAACAGCATAGTCACTAGCATCACACATTATCTCGAAAGGTAGCGACCAATCAGGTGGTTGGATGATTGCCACTAAGATGAGTGCTTTCTTAAGAGTGTGGAAAGCATCTAAGAACTCATCTATGAACTCAAAAGGTGCATCTTTATCTAACAGGTTCATGAGGGGCCTAGAGATTTCTGAGAAATCTTTGATAAACCATCTATAGAACCCTGCATGACCCAGGAAGCTACGGATTCCTTTCACATTCACCAGGGGTGGTAGCTTCTCTATGACCTCGATCGTACCCTTGTCTACATCAATCCCCCTCTCGGACATGAGGTGTCCAAGAACGATGCCTTCTTAGACCATAAATTGCACTTTTCCCAGTCAAGTACCATGTCCTTTTCTTGGCATCTTTGCAAGACTTTGTCTAAATTCTCAAGACAGTGGTCAAAGGTTTTTCCATAGATTAAAAAGTCATCCATGAAGACCTCCATGATTTCTTCAATCATGTATGAGAAAATAGGCATCATACACCATTGGAACGAAGTGGGTACATTGCACAACCCGAAAGACATTCGTCTGTATGCATATGTTCCATATAGGGATGTGAAATTCATTTTGCTTTGATCATAGGGGTGGATGGGAATCTAGTGATATCCCGAATACCCATCAAGGAAACAAATAAAAGAATGCTTTGCCAACCGCTCTAACATTTCATCAATGAAGGGCAGTGGGAAGTGGTCTCTCTTTGTTGCTGAGTTGAGTTTTCAGTAATCAATACACATTCTCCACCCCATGACGGTACCTTGTGGGATCAACTCATTTTTATTGTTTTCAACAACCGTCATTCCTCATTTCTTGTGTACCACTTGGACGGGACTAACCCAGTCACTATATGGTAAGGGATAAATTATCCCAATGTGAAGAAGTTTGAGGACTTCCTTCTTCGTGACTTCCTGCATCGCATTATTGAGCCTACGCTAAGGCTCTCGAGATGGTGTACTCGAAGGGTCAATTGGAATGCGTTGGGTACAAAGAGTTGGGCTAATTCCCTTAAGATCTTGCAAAGAATACCCAAAGAATAACCTATGTTTTTCTAAGATGGCGATGACACTACTAAATTTTGACCCTATTTTAATGCCTGAAAAGTGTTGCAATAAGTCCGAAATAGTTGCAATATCAGAAATAGCAACACTTCTTTTGTTGGGAGGCGTTGCAAGCACTTGCGTGGGTAAAGCTTTGGACAACGCTTTTCTGCTTAGCGTTGCAAAATGTGTTTTCGATTTGCAACACCTAGGCATTGCAACATAAGCTTTTGTTGCGGTTGTAGGTGTGGCAACAACAACTAATGCAACGCCTTAGGTGTTGCTGGGCCTTCTAATGGCAACTTGCCCATGTCGTAACAAATGGTGCACTAGCAACGATGAACGTGTGTTGTAAGACAATGTATTGCCACGCATAACGCATGTGGCAACAAGGATTATATCGCAACACCAAGAAATGGTCGCAACATGTGCAATTGCCACGTCCAAAGTTTGGTTGCTATAAGGTGTAGCCTCTATTGCATCGCATAACGAGTGTGTCAACAAGACCTACATGGCAACATCAAGAAGTGGTGGCAACATGTGCAATAGCCACGTTCGCATTGTCATTGCTATAAGGTGTTGTCCCTACTCCCTATTGCTACGCATAACAAGTGTGGCAACAAGAATTATGTCGCAACACCAAGAAGTGGTGACAACATTTGCAACTGCCACATTCATCATGTCATTGCTATAAGGTGCAGTCTTTATTGCTACGCAGATTGTTCATGGCTATAGGTTATATTGCCATAAAAATTATGGTTGCCAATGGCCAGCTTTTGATTTGGTGCCACCAGACAATATTGCAGTGACATCAATTAATTAAAAACTCAATAGACAACAAAGCATTTGAATAAAGCCATTGAAGCAAAATAGACAATCATTCATTTAATAGACAATCCATTGAAATAGTATCTACAATCACAAAGTTAAATATGATGCTAGGAACTTCACAAAATCTCAAAATTTGAAGCATTACAGCATTTTCTAACATCTCTACAACACTTGCAGCCTTCCTAGCCGTGCTTGCACATAGCTTGTTTGACAAGCTTCAGTTGATCAGTCCAAGCACTCCATTAAGTTGGGTCTTCCTACTGAATAAAAACATTCACATCAGTATATGGATTAGCAAATTTAATAACTTCAGCGTACATAGAAATGGTCAACTAAATAATGTAAAATTGATTAAACGACATGATCAAAGTTCACTTCTTGTTCGTATAACATAGATGTTTAGAGAAATAGTGATAGTTCTACACTATGAAAAATCAAGAGCTAGTATATTGCCCGTGCTAACGCCAGGGTGGCATTTTAAACGCAGTATAAAATAAAATAAATTAAAGATTCACAGAAAAAAGGAGTGATACAAATTTATAGGGTTATTATATTATTTAATCCAAAAAGGATCAAACTTATATTGTTGAATACAACAAGGATCCTTCTGCACTTAGCGTGTACTGGAAATCAATACTGGGTTTTAACCTGAACTAACAGAAGGAGCTGGTAAAGCAAATAAAAACACAAAAACTCGATGAAAAGCCTAAAGCACAAAAATTTCAGCCACGAGTCGTCCGTGTGCCCATGTTAACGCAATGGTAAATACAAAACAAGATAATTTGTCAAAACTGCTGTGAGTCCCTCTCACTTACAAGCAGACCCAGCGAAGAAGCAAGTCGATGGAAGTGGCGTCCAGGGACAAGGACACAATCGCTGCTCTAGAATTGGTGGTGCAATATTAACACCAAGAGGGAATTCCTTCTAAGCCATTAAAAAAGATCGCAATTCTCTGTGAGCCACTGAAAAAGTTCGGCGGACTTCAGTGCCACTGCTCCAACTTTTTTTTGTTGCCCTCCATGTCACTGCCGTCAGATTGGACTCTAACGGTGTCAAACTGCAGGTGTGAAAAGTCAAAAATACCCTTAGGTCTAAATATACCATTAATGTTTTTAGTATCTTAACGACTTAAAATAGAAAAACTCAAAACTAGAAGGTTGTAGATCTTGTCAAGATCTATAATTTTCATATAAAATTATCTTTATTTAATACCAAAAAAAAGATATGATTTTTTTAAGATATATTAATCATATTAAAACATATCTTTATTATGAAATTAAATGAAGATAATTTTTATATGAAAAATATAGATCTCGACGAGATCTACAACTTTCTAGTTTTGAGTTTTTTCATTTGAAGTCGTTAAGATGCTAAAAAAATAATGGCATATTTAGACCTAAGGGTATTTTTGACTTTTCATGCCTATAGTTTGACACCATTAGAGCCCAATCTAACGGCAGTGGCATGGAGTGCAAAAACAATTAGAGCAATGGTGCTAAAGTCCGCCGAACTTTTTCAGTGGTTCACAAGGAATTGCAATCTTTTATAATGGCTCACAAGGAATTCGCCCTAACACCAATGCTTGCATGAGGACCCTGTGTGTTTAAAAAAAATATTGAGAACATATTCTTGTAAATGAATCATCCAAAAATAGGGTCATTGAGCACCAAAATAAAAGAGTTAATAGGTCCATCCATGTTCAAAAGGAGTAACTTTGTTGGGTGCAAAATAGCTAGCAACGTACAACATCATGCGCATATATGCAGAGAGCAAGCCATTTAACCAATTTTCAGTCTCTATTCAATTTCTTATAGCCCAAACCGAGAACAAATTCTTTTGTTGCACATATAAATCTGAAATTGCAAGCAATTGTAAGCTGCATAGTAAATTTCTGGTGTTGATAAACAAAAAATAAATAAATGGGCACAAGTTATTCATAAGCACGGGTACTGCTGTGCAAATCACATTTTAGTTCAACAGCCTCATGGTCACAATCATTCAGAAACTAAGTTGGAGACAAGCGAAGCAATCAAAGGTAGAAGTTATCAAGAAGCAGTATTGTTGTACTAGACACATTTCGGCTAATAAAAATCATTGCAAACCTGTTGACTCCTTTTGCGTTCATGTTATTTTGCGCTACCATTTACGATTTTTTAACAAGCTCAAGCTAAAAATCTGCTGTCAGGAAGATGACAAAGTTAAGTTAGCCAGTACCACCACTTAACAGGATTAACTAAAGACTAGTGCTGCTACTGAGCTATATTCTACCACATATGGATATATAGAGGCAAACATTGAAGATCACGCTGCTTGCAACAAAAATATGATGATAGTCGAGCTACAGACATGTCACCCAAAGCTAAAAGATATAAGATACAACATGGAAATGAATCAAACTAGTACATCGAAGTATAATTTGCTATCTACAAACTCTAGATTATTGTTTACCTTATTCAATCAATCCAGCAAGGCTACCTTTGTTTCCATGTATTTCAGTATGTGCATAGCAACATACCAATAGTACTAGCAGCTAGACCAATATTGCACTGCTAGCAGCTTGAGTGATTGATGTAAGATATCTGACATAGATAAATACTTCAAATCAGTGACATGCTGATCAATAATGGTTTTCTCAAGAAACAGATGAATATATATACTAATCATTATGATGCTAAATTGAGAAATGAGAGAACAGCTTGGTAACATTTAGGATTAAATTTCATTCGTTTTAAAGGTATCTAGGTATTTTCAATTGAGTAGGACACGTTAAGTATCATATTTGGTATGCACAAAAACAGATAGCTTGTTTTAGAACTTAAATCTGCAGCAAAAAGTAACTAGAGAAATAAAAAAACTCAATAGAAAAAATGTACAATATATACCATTGTTGCTTTCAAGAATTCAGACCAAGAAAATGCACCATAGCCTCGTGGACACCGAGCCCTCAGGTCTCTCCAGGCAATAATTAGCTACTCCCTCCGTTCCTTAATATAAGCTATATAATTTTTAGCACTAATATTATCGCACGGCTTGAGAAAGGATGTGAGACCGAGGAAAAAAAGGAAAATCAGGTCATCTTCTCTCCCCCAATCAGATTGCTTCCTAAATCTAAGGGATTGATTGTGGTATGTGCTATGTACGGTGGGAAGGTTTCCAAACTAATCGGCGTGGGAGCTGATACGTACCTATATTTTGGAATTTTCTTTAGAAATCTATATGGCTTATATTAAGGAACGGAGGGAGTATTTAAAAAAAAAACTGAACTCAAACATATATATATATATATACTATTTTTAGATAAAAAGCATCATCAGCAATGGCATATACTCAGAAAAACTTAACAAAACCATGGGAATGGGCATATGCTCAAAATAACTACAAAATCATTTGCCATGCCATATTTGCAGCAGCAAGAGAAACAAAAGCACAGCATTGCACCCCCAACGACATTGCCCAGTATCAGCATCAACTCAACTTAGAAGAAAGAGTAGCATATGCACAAAGCCTCATTTATAGGGAAAATGTAATTCATCATAGCATAATGCCCAAAGCCTCAGCAAATAAGAAAGGAATAAGCACCATAATATAATTCCCATGCCTTAGTTGAAAAGGAAGGAAATAATCATCGCAGCAAAGCTTTTCCAAAACATCATTGGCAGTAACAAGTATGCTCAAATTAACTGACGTGATATCATTGACAAGTATGCGATGTTGACTTCTAGTGGGAGAGCAAACGAGGGGATCCATTCATTTTCTTTTACCACAACAGGAGCACTTGGAAGCCAGACATTGAGCAGATCGTGGGGAAAAGAATGAGGTGAAGCGGATCTGTGGTCCTGCACACCAAAGAACAGATTTTAACCTTGGGAATCTAAGGAATAAGTGAACAAGCAAGCATCAATCGACATGGCAGAGGGTAGGAGAGGAAACTGAAAGAGAAGACCTGGCTGCGGGGGATGGAGTCGTCGGTCATGACCTTCTCAGTGGCCACGGGGAGGGCGGTCACCGGGGACGAAGCCAGCCAGGAGGTTGTCGGTGGCGGCGTTCTTGGCGGCCGGGACGGAGCGGAGAAGACGAGCAAGAGAGGGGAGATGGCGGTGTTCTTGATGTAGGATATCTGAGCGTTCTTGGCCCGCTGGCGGAGCACCCAGCGACTCCACGTGCCGCCGTAGCCTGCTGCCACCCACTCCATGCTGGCCCACGCGATGTCGCAACCTCCTCGCACCTAGCGGTCGCCGCGGCCTGCGGCCCCACGCACTGCAAAGACTATGGCTCGTAGCGCGCACGCCAGGTCCCGCCCGCACGCACCCATCCCCGGCCGCCGACCCGCACCGTGAATGCCCAGCCGCCCCAGCCGCCCCGCGTGTGCGCCGCCGATCCCCCACGCGACCGGCCGCCAGCTTTCCCTACGCACCTCGGCCTCTCCTGCACGCCGGCTGCCAGCCACGCCGCCGCCCTTCAGCTAGGTTTCACGATTTGTTAACGGTGAAGGGTGAACATGAAATGCCTTAGTAGGTGGGTGAGATGCGGAAGAGATAAGCAGCCTGTTCGGCAGGCCTATACGTGCATATATCTTGCGGGGCTTATCAGTCCGTCAATAGTGTTTTTCTCTGATACCAAAATAGCCAGCAGTATTTCAGCTCAGACAGCCAATAGTATTTTCCTCTGACACCAAACCAGCCAGTAATACTTCAGCCCATGGCTAATAAGCCAATTCAGCCGAAACGAACAACTAAAGGTAGATAAATGCTTTGGACTCCACGGGCGCCAATTTGGCCGCCAAAACTTTTCATTAAATTTTCTCTTGACTGCATCTAAACTTTCTTTTTATTATATACATCTTTTCACTAATTCACTCATATGATATTATTAAGATAAAAATTAATTTCTTGAAAACATTTGAATTTTTAGAGAATATTTGATATGCCTCAGATTGCACGTGTAGCCCAAGCAATCTTTTCCCTTCAGATATACTTTTTGCAGGATCTTTAAATGTATGCATGTACAAAATATATAATTTGTTTTGCAATTTAAATAATATATTTACAACACATGTACTTTATCGGGGAAGTAGTTTCAATAAGAGGCTAGAAATACATTTTAAAAATACCAAAAAGTATATTATTGCTTAAACTATAATATATAAGAAGACATGTTCTATTTGGTCAAACATCCTAAAAATTGGCACAACAACATATTTGGGCCCATAAGTTTTTCATAAGAAACTTAGACACTTGTCACGTAGTTTCATATAACTATACCAGAGATGTATTTATTTGTGAATAATATATAGTACCACTTTATTAAAATAATTTGAATTACTAATGAAATTTTAATAAAGTGGGACCATATATCCTTCACAAATAAAACATCTCTCACTTAGTCCTATAACTATGTGTGAGATGTATCTATTTGTGAACAATGTACAGTATCGCTTTGTTAAAATCATTTAAAATTTTTATAAAGAATGATTTATTATTCAAAGAGTAATTCAAGTGTATCGTATAATACCATATTTAAAACATATACGGTTAGTGTTATAATGTATAAACAATAAATAAATAAAACCATCCACATATTTTCTCAATTAACAATGTATTTGAAATTACAGATAATTATGAAGGTGTGCTCCTAGGCCTAATGGAGGCCTTATATCATAACTTTTTTGTTGTTAGTGATTAAGTGATAGCATGTTCATTGGTACTAATATGGTTATGAGGAACTCATGATCCTAAGATGTGCTCTTGTGATCTTCATTGAGATCTCATCTATATTTGTCTATACCACCCATGAATGTGTACCATTAACTTTGGCAAACCAAAAACCTATCTACCATTTGATTCACGGTAACCCAAACCTAATCTACCATATACTGTAGTAGAACCCTAATTAAATTGATCAATGGCATTCATAAACCTAACCCGATCTAGGAGTAGTTGGACAAGGATAAGTAATTTTAAAGTAGTTAGAAAATGATCAATGGTATGTTAGTTGATGTCGGCGTAAAAACGTGTCAGATGCGCCGAGCACACAGCAAGTTGGAAGAATCTACTTGACAGAGCAAGGTTGAAGATCCGCTTGGCTTCCACGCAGGACCAGTCGACCCTATGAATTCCACCCGAGGGAGTGCCTGTCAATTTGACCTGTAATTGACAAGGAGAGAAAGTTTATCAGTAATTTAAGGTGGAACATGCCGATCTTGCCCAGACAGTTCCAAGTGTGCCGCTTTGGGAGTAGCCAGTGTTAGCCCACTGGATCTTCAGCACGAAGATGTCTGACCACTCACTAATGTTGCCGAGCATGCACTAGTGATGCCGACCACGAACTATCATTGTCCTACCTCTAGTCATAGTGTATGGTCGGACAATGTTAGTCATGGTCGGCAGTGCTGGTGAGTGGTCGGCAACACCGATGATCCAATGGGCCAACAGCCAAACGGGAAAACCGATCGAATAGTCGACACGAGAAGAAATCGGTTGTTAAGGACTGTAACACTCATAGGTTGTGATTATTTTCATGATGACGAATATGGTGCACACAGATGTAAGTAAAATCATCAGCTAGACAAAATATAACCAGTATGAAGCATTGAGCCGATGAGTCTAATGAGAAAGGATATAACATGCAAACAAATCGACTGTCTAGTATGAACAGTTCTACAAACGTTCTGAATCTAATCCGTTATCATCAACAGTGAGGTTCTACCGGATCGATACAGCTATGATGATAATAATAAACTAAAGCCAAAGAATTCACAAAACCATCCATACCTTGACAAGTTTCTAAAAGACATGCTATATATGTGAAGGCGCAGGCGAATCGGCTAAAGAGCCGATTCCGGTAGAAAAATGGTCACAGCATGTGAACAATCGACTATTTAATATGAGCGGACCTATCAACTTCTCAAACCAAACCTATCAACTTTAATAGTGGGGTTCGACCAGATCGATGTCAGCCATAAGAAAGATAATATATTAAATATTTAAAGAAAACAGATCTACTCATATTTAACAGGATCATGAACACATACTATGCGCATTAAAGTGCAGGCGATCGGCTATTTAGCCGATGCAGGCATAGCAAACAGCTAAGGTCATGCCTGACCGGGAGCAAATCTACCAACTAGCATCCATCAATCTAAAGTGCCTCGACCGGATCGTTGCAGCCATAATAGTGAACTATAGACCAGATTTAACTAGCCAGCAAACCTCTTCAACATCATACGTGCCTTAACCGCGTACTATACATGATCAAGATATCATATTGTAACACGTTGCTCAAAGTAAGAAATATCATATTGTAACAAAGCAAATGATGGACTAAAAGGATATGAGGCCGATCTAGTTCGATCTTGATCGGGTAGGTTGATGTTGCTGAAAAACTATTGATAGTAAAAACATCAGCAAGATCAGTAACTTAATGAATCTACCTAAAGGACGCCACCCTTAGGTAGAGCCGATAACTTGACCTTAATCTAGTTTGAGCAGTGGAGGTCAAACTTAATCGATGCAGCCATACTTGAACTAGATGAAGATCGATAACTAGCTTATACTAGAGCTTGCAGTTGAGGTCGAACTTAATCGATGCAGCCTTACAAACCAAAGTATAAGCCATGATGGTACTTATAGACAAGTCGGAGGTCGGCCGGACCAATGTAACCCTACTTGTTGAAGAACTCGCCAAGATCTACACTACTACTACTCCTAAGGGTTGGCACGGAGCCAAAAAAAAGTAATTTGTATTGATTGATTGGATGTTGTTTTACAATGGTCGGGGTCCAATATTTATATCCGGAGTCTAAGCATGAATCCTACTTAAGTATGACTCCTTACAATCTTTAGTATAAAAGAAAGCATTCCTAACTTAAGGTAACTTAGACCCTAATCTTTCCCTTTTTGTAGAGTCTGACATGTATTCCCCGATGCCAACTATAGCTCATTGTTGTTATCTGTTAACGTCATTCGCAGAGAGCCGATTCCAGTGCCGTATCTGAATCAGCAGATATCGATCTTTATTCAATCGATTCCTTGATTGACACAATCTTAGAAGCTTTGAGTTCCCACATTCTTCTTTCCAAATTTTGGTGTAAACACATGCCCCTAATTTTGGGATAAAAATGATTTTATTTCAAAATTCATATTTTCCTGTTTACCATGTAACAACTATTTTATTCCAAGATATACGTGTGACTCCTGACTTCTCGTCCGAGTCTTATATAATATCCCACCAGTATCTTTTCCAACTCACTCAGTCCATTTGCTTTCCCCTTCTTTCCTGAGCAAATCTTAACAACCGACGCCGCCATTGCAAAAGTCTCAACCCTAACAAATCCTCTGCCCTATTAAGCTTTTACTCAAGCGATCTTCCTCAGATTCAAATCTATTTCAGCTATAAAGGTGACCAGCGACCACGTCCCTGAGGTATGCTTCCAAGTTCCCACTTTCCAAGTATCGGCCGCTACCCTGCATTTTCCTTTCCTCTCAAATTTATTTTATCTGATTTCTCGGAAATGAGGAACGAAATCTAGATTCCATCGGCTGTTGTCCCCAATGTCTATTTTCTTGGGCCTATGGGTGACCCTGATCCATCTGATTTTATCCGTCAAGAAACAAACCAAATCCCCTTCAAACAATCTGTAGTGGTTTTGTCCTCCTAGAACACCAAAACTCCCTTCAGAAACTGGCCCAAAATGCCTAGGGGATGGAGAGACCAGTTTCATAGGGTATTCAAGAAAAAGGCTAGAGATTAGGAGCTTTATGATTTGAATCAATGCTTGAAACTCTCGTTGTCTGGGATGGAGAGGAATGATTCACTCCTGATTTCTACATCTCATTTCTGGTCCAACACCCTAAATGCCTTTGTTTTTTGTCACAGCCCAATGACTATCACTTTGCTCGATGTTTATATGCTGACTAGCCTTAGAATAATAGGATCGATGCAGCCTTATGACTTCTTAAGTGCCTTATGACTTCTTAAGTGCCGGATCCAAGAAATTAGCCAAAATATCAGACTGCACAGGATGGATAAGCTATATTCTGAACCATATTGGAGACGAATCAACTATTAGCGAAAGAGAATATATGGCCTTTTCTGAACATCTGGTTAGAGAGATTCATCTTTTGTCTATCATCTTGTGGTCCAACTTATAATCACAAACTTATGGCAGAGCATCTGGCAGTGGGCAAGGATATTCCTCTTGAAAAGTATCTGTTAGGAGCTGCTTATCATCTGATGCATTAGGTAGCTGCCCAATTACTGAAGAATGAACCAGTGCATACTATTAGTGACCCTTGGTGGTTGATACAGCTATGGCTAAAGCTGTATATGCACAAGACTATAAGGCCTGATCTTAGGAACATGAGCTTTCCTTCCTTCAACTTTGATGAGGAATATAGAGGCGAAGAAGGAAGAACCTATCAGTGCATGAGCTATAGTGAAGCTACATCGGCCATAACAATTGTCGTCGATGTTGGCCATCTCTTTAAAAAGTTTTATAGAGGGTTTGATGCAGATATCCTAACTTGGCTACCCTATGATGAGGATGAGAATAATGGGCTAATCTTCCCATTCCAATTTCGATTTAAATTAGGCTGTTCAGATGAAACAGTGGCTGCAATCTTCAATTCCTTCATCAAGCCCTATGTTCTTCAAGCCGAATTTTGTTATGGTCGTGGCAAAATGTCTATAGGTTCCTTCCTTCTAGGCAACCTTCCAACTTACGAGTTCTATAGCCCTTCTTTTGTAGCTCATTAGTTTGGTCTTGGTCAACTGCCTCCTTAACTATTCTTCAAGGATATACTGAGGTCAAGAGAGGACATTAGTGAAGTAATAGAAGCGTCTAGAGTTTTCCAACTAGGATAAGATCTTCCTTCTCTTTATTTGCATGACTGGACAAGAGTCAGCTTCTCTTCCAACCTTTTTGACTCTTGGTGCCAAGAATGACACTCCCATCTCTTCTATGGGCTGGTCCATCCTAGATGCATAGCTCTAGATGGAGAATTTGCTTCTGACAGTGAGGTAACTTACCATCCTTTTTAGAAAATTATTCGATTGAGTTCTCCTACCAACTATTCTAATAGACCTTTTCAGGATGCTAAATTCAAACCCCTAAGCTAGGACAGGAAGGGGCATTCCACAGATTATCAATCACCATGTCCAGTCTCGAGGATAGGATCAACTGCACCCACACTGAAGAAACCAATGAAAACTCAAGCTGCCCCTACAATCATAATGTATCAATCCTCAAAACATAAGACAGCCCAAGGGATAACCCAAAAAACTGTTATTGGGAAAAGACTTCACAGAACGAGACCATCAACTGCCCAGGTAAAACAATTACCCCTCATCTCAAAGTGATATTCAACTTCTAATCCCATTCTTTTCTTCACAGTTATCAACCATTATGTCTCAACCTACTCTGGGTGCGGAACTATTGTCCTAGGCATTCAAGTCAGCATTGTCTGATCCTTCATCAGCTGATCCTCAAAAGGAGCCGATTTTGGTTAAAACAACCGATGCTTCTAAGGCAGCAGAAGATGTAAGTCCTTCCATTTCACCCCCTAATGCTGCCAAGGCATTGTTCTTAAAATTCTTGATTTTTATTCAGTTTTCACCATTTTCTGATCATCTGCCATGTCAGACACTCCATGGGGAAACATTCATGCAAGAGCAGGAGTCCGATAGTCCACCTATTGATAGTAATCTTGTTGGCGCTGTCATCCATACTGTTGAATCCCCAATCTAGCAGACAATTGATGGTAAGAAAGTTATATGCTTGGTTTATCTTTCTGCACCAAATCTGAGCTAAAGATCTTCCTTGATGTTTGCAGATACCAATGTTGAAAGTTTAGAGCCGATTCAACCAGATATCATTGGTGCATCATCAGCTACTCCCTCTTCCTAGATAGAGACCACCATAGAAAAGGTATTGTATCCACTTCACCATTCATTTTATTATAGACTGATTCGGTCCTCCTAATCAAGATTTTCTTATATATGAAGGCACTTAATCTTCTAGCTCCGAGCTACTCTTTTAACCTTGAAGAGTACTTTGATGAAGATGAAGTCAGCTTGTCAGTCACCTCTTCTAAAGAAGCTCTATCAGAAGAGGCTAGAAATCGGCTAAGGGATATATTACCAATGCTTGAGAGGAACATAGCCGATTTGGTCCAAGATGCAGATTCAATGTAAAGAGCCTTCTTGGCCATTAAGGATATTTCATCTCCAGATCTTATCAATGTCTTGTCACCTTTATTTATTATTGAAGATCAAGCCCCAAAGGTAAAAAAAGCTCAGAGGAACCTATCCAACTATGAAGCTTTATTAGCCAGGAAGAACTCCAACAGATAAGAGGCAAAAGAGCTGACACAGCTGATCGATAACTTGAAGAGCTCCTCCCTCAGGGTCAAACCACAGCTGACCCAACTGGAAGCTAGGCGTGCAGAACTTGAGAAGGAACTAGAGAGTGTGAGGGCTGCCATCGATCGCCACAAGACCAATCTAGCTCAAATACTTGATGCCATTAAGCAAAAGAAATAGAAACTATTGACCAAGGTCAGAGAAGGCAGGGTCATCTGTAGTAGCCTTGAGGATATTCCTAGATCAGCCAAAGAAGATAAGCAACAAATCACAGAAGTCGATGTTATCCGGCTAGAAGCATTAAAAGCAATCCAGGATGTTCTAGACTTGTAATGTGTATATCAACATGTATACTATGTAGAATCAATGATAACTATATTTTTTATCGCCTTATTGTGTTTCTTGTTTTGGATAAAGAGCCGATTTGAAAATAGTCGATTCTAGACTTCTAATCTTCACATGATTGAGTCTAGAAACACAACCTTTATCAAGAAAACCCCTCAACCTTCTGTTCCTAAGTTGCATTCTCTTTGGCATTAGTGCGGTGACACTTCGCCTCCTATTAATTATGAATGCCTTTTGCACATCTCGAGAAGTCCACCACCTCGCTTCGTGGCTTTAAATACTGGCCAAGGGCTCTGGCCTTGAACACATCTATACTTGCAACCACTCCTGTTTCTCTGCACTTCTTCGCCCTTGCAAATCCTATAGTAGTTTTCTTCACCCTTCTTGTAGATCTAACCAAATTTCATGGCCGGTGAAGACAACTGAGGTAAACACATGGCGGAGGAGATTCTGGAGGAGGACATGTTGGTGAGCCAGCGCCTTCAACGCATGAGGTGAGATTGATATCTTCTGCTCATGACGATAAACTCTTCTAACTTGTTTATAGGTTCATCTTGAATGACAGCCTTCATCCTCTTCCTAGGGCCAGCGAGCCCTCCGATGCTGCATCCTCTATGCCGGACTCATCGTCGGACTCCTCCGATTCTTACAACGGCAACAACACCTGGCATTTCCTCCGAGAGTGGAGGGCAGCCTAGGACTGTTATTTCAAGGTGACTTGGGAAAACATCCAGCTTGAGATCCGCCTCAGGGTCTCTCAAGCCGCCCTTCATGCCGTCGAGGAAGAGGCCAGCGCTGCTCGGGCGTGGCTAGCCGAATCCGATGCCATGGTGGCGGGTAAGATGGACTCCAAGAACACCTTTACTTTGATTTCTATTGTCTTTATCTTGATAGTTCCTTTGTTTCTGTGATTGCTAGCCCTGATGGTGCAGTTGGAGTCCCTCCAACTAGCGGCGAATGTGGCTACGATGGCCATCAACACCCGAGGCCCCCTCATCAACGCCCTCCTCCATGATGTTCTGGCCTATGTCTAGTAGATCACCCTTCATGGCATTCACCATGGAGCAACGGTGGCACTAGCCACGGTGTAGGTCTAGACCGAGCATGAGCTCCATACCATGTAGACCGGGTTCCCGATAGGCAATGGCCCTAAGGAGCACGAGGACTTGATCAAGGAGTTCTTTGATGCAGTAGAAGCCATAGTAGATATCACATCCGCTCAGGATGTGATGTTTTTGATTAGTTTGTATTTTGGGCAAACTAATCAATAAAGTCTCTATTTTTCCTATAATTGTATCCCATTGTGCTTTCTGCAATGCCTCTATATATGTCATGGTCGCTTCTGTGTTTCTTTTTGCTCTATAGGCGACACATCTTGTATCAGCTTTTCCCCTCTTTTTGGTTAATCTTGAACTAGAGGTGATACGCTTTTGGTACCGTCTATTAGAGCTGATCACTAAACAAATCAACTCTCAAGTGTTGATCCAAATGCTAGGATAATATTTCTTCAAACATTTTCCATCGATTGCTTATTGACAGGTTGCACCATAACTTTTCAGACCAAAGATTAAACAATCGACCGATCCAGGCCAACTCATTAAGCAGAACAATCTTTAAATTCCCTTTAATAAATCTATCAACTCTGGCATGTACTCAGGATTTGACTTAGCACTCACATATGTCAGCCTAGGCCTCTCTCTAGGACCAATGTTTATCTCCCTTAATCCACCGGGCGACACAAAGCCATGATTATCCATCAAAACAAACTCTCATAGCTGATTGCTTGGATCAGCTATTGGCTTTCATCATTGACTTTAATGAAGCCTCCTTTCCATAGCTTGCCAGAAAAACATTCAAAGTCTTCTAGCTCCCAACACATTAGACCAGCTGTTGCGATACTTACAAAATCATCAGCATGAACCAGCTCGACATCATCTCCATGCCACTAAATCAAACATTTATGCATGGTTGATGGCACACAACAATTAGCATGAATCCAATCATGACGAAGGAGTAGACTGTAAGACACTTTTCCATCAATGACGAAGAATATAGTGAGCAAAGTTTTACTTTCGATTGTCAATTTGACGTTCATTGCCCCCCTAGTCTTAGATGCATTCCCTTTAAAATCCTTATGCATCATGTCAGTCTCAATCAAATCTCCTGGTCCCTTGACAAGTTTATGAAAAGTGGTATAAGTCATAAGATTAACAAAAGCTCCTCTATCCACCAACATTTTGCTCATTGGCTTCCCATCAATAAAACCTTTTACATATAAAAGTCTTTAGGTGCCGATGCTTGATCGGCTTATCAAATATAGCCTATTGTATCACCGTTAACTTGGCAACTATTTCCTCATACTCTAATTCATCAAAATCTAAATAAACTTCTTGATCTGCTGGAACCCTAAATTCTGATGGCAATAGAAAAACCATTTGAATATTAGCCGATGGTCGACTCCTATCGGTTGTTTGTTTAGCATGCCACACTTGAGGTCTACTAGATGCCTGAGCCTATTTTAGCTCTCTGTTCCTTAGGCATTGCACTCTTCTTTTCTATCTTCTTATCAAACCTCCTGGACACCATTGCCCTTCCCGCCAAACATATTATTCTTCACTATCTTCTTCACAATCAGCCTAGTTTTGATCAACAACTCGCTTTCTAAGCAGATTATGAACACTCCTATTTTTTAAGCGCCGATCCATATCATCATGATGATACTCATCTCGAGCATGGATAGACCGGCGGTTGGCTTGAGATTGCCTAAACTCCCAATATTGCTCACTGCACTTTGGGCAATTATTTCTAGTAGGCAATTTCAAACCTTCATTCCAACAATGCCTAAAGAAAGGATAATTCTAATGTGATTTAGCTTGCTTTCTTTCATGCCTCTCTTTCTCTTGTTGACGCTGGTATTCTTGCTCTTCTAACCAATGCCGATAATCCTTTTTCTTCTGCCACTGCCATTTATTCAACAAAATTTGGGATGTAACACGTGGCCTTATCACCCCATCCCTTGACGTCTCTCTCTGCTCATATTGACTCTTTTGTTGGTCACAATGCCTTCTAATCTCTCTATATTCATCAGCCGATATTTGCATCTCTGGATCAACTGTTCCAGTTTCTCTTGATCTAGTTGATGTTAGGGCTTTAGTTTTCCCTTTGAGCAACCTAGCATCAACCATGTTCTAATCTCTTGAGAAAAGATTATCATCAACTTTTATCTTTCGAGGTGTATCAAATTTGAGCCTTCCTTGCTGAATAGCCCTCTATATGTGTTGCCGGAAAACTCTACACTCAATAGTAGAATGAGAAGTGGCATTGTGAAATTTGCAGAACTTGTTATTTTTTAACTGATCAGGGGGCAACATAACATGATTATTGGGCAACTTGATTTGTCCCTTCTCAAGCAAGAAATCAAAGAGCTTGTCCAATTTTGTGACATCGAAATCATAGCTTTCTTCGACTCCACTTCCGCAAGGATTTGGCACCATTACTGTCTTTTTACCCCAATTCCATTCAACCATGGCAACCTCTTCTTCTTCATCATCCTCATAGCCATCATTAATTGAATATGGATTATAGGTTTTGGTAATTGCAGTACTTTTCTAGAATCAGGTATCTCTACGCATATTCTGAAATTGGTTATTGAGCACTAGCACTCGTTCAGCCAACTAACCTAAATCATCAAACTCTTGTCCTAGCAGTTTCTCTCTCCATGTTGGCAACATTCCTTGAACTGCCAAAGTAGCTAGCTGATCATCAGTCAAGTTTAATGAGAAGCACAAAGTTCTGGTCTCTCAGAACCTCTAAAGAAACTCGGTACCCGATTCATTAGTTCTTTGCCTTATAGTCATCAAATTGGTAATTTTCTTTTCTCCTATCCTAGTGTAAAAATATGTATGAAACTTCTTCTCTATGTCAGCCCAATTGGCAATGGAGTTAACTAACAACGATGAAAACCAAGTGAAGGCTAGTCTTGACAGGGACAAGGAGAAGAAATGAACTCGATGGGCCTCTTTAATGGATGCTTTGCTCAACTGTGTAAGATACCGACTGGCATATTCTATTGTGCTTGTGCTATCTTGGCCAGTGAACTTAGCAAACTCTAGGAGCCTGTAATTTGTAGAAAGAGTGACCAAATCATACCACTCTAGATATGGGCGTTTGTACGAGAAGGTCTATCATTTTGGCTTCAAATCAAACTGATTTTTCATCATCTCGGTCACTCTAAGCAACAACTCATCAGCATTTAAATTTGGATTTCTCTAAAATTGCTGACCCATCTATGGATTAAAATTTTGGGTACCTTGATACCCCAGATTTGGAATCATGTGAAGGGTGTTGTAATCTATGCCATAATGATATCCTTGTGGAATCTCTATCTACTGGGTCCTTTGCTGGTTTGCTACTTGAAGTCTCTGGTTATAGATGTTAGACTCTATATCTCTACAAATCTTTTGAACCGATGGTGCTATTTTTTGAGCCGACGATGGTATTTGGCCTGATGTGCTAAAATTAACCATCTGGTTCTGACCTTGCCCCATTGGCTGTTGCACATGATGCACTGATGATCCAGGATTATACTATATCTAATTAGTAGTAGCACCTTGCACTTGCTCAGATGAACTCTAAACTACCTAGACATCATCATTACCAGCTGATGCTGCTTCTTGATGGCTAGTACCGGCTTGATTAGTCCCCTGAGTCGACGGATGTGGAATATTGTAGTAAACCGGCCCAACCTGATCAATCAGATATCCATGAAACACCTCTTTCATGGTGTTGTGGAATGTGTTCAGGAAACTTATATTATGGTTCAATATGGCATCATGAATAGATTTGTTTACAACTTCTACAAAGAAACACCTCTCTTCAACTTTATCTGCATCTGTCTGCCCATGCAACAGAACTCTTGGTAGTGGATATTTCTGAACAACTTTATTGTCACGTGTCTTGGTGTAGGACAACAAACACTTGTTCTGAAATTCTTCTATAGCTTTACGGATGACATCTTTATCTTCATCAGGTAAGTCTTCATAAGGCACCATAAGGATGTCGCTGTTGTTGTAAGTTGCCATGATGATTGTGGGGTCCCATCAGGCATGCCACAAACATGTGTCAGTGCAAAAACATGTCGATGCGCCAAGCACACAGCAAGTTGGAAGGATCTGCTTGACGGAGCAAGGCTGGAGATCTGCTTGGCTTCAACGCAGGACCAATCGACCTGGCAAATTCCTCCTGAGGGCATGCCAGTCAATTTGACCTATAATTGACAAGGAGAGAAAGTTTATTAGTAATTTAAGGTGGAACATGCCAGACAGTTCCAAGTGTGCCGCTTCAGGAGCAGCCAGTGTTAGCACACTAGATCTTCAGCACGGATATGTTCGACCACTCACTAATGTTGTCGAGCACGCACTAGTGATGCCGACCATGAACTATCGTTGTCCTCCCTCTAGTCGTAATGTGTGGTTAGACAACGTTAGTCATGGTCGGCAGCGCTGGTGAGTGGTTGGCAACACCGGTGATCCAGTGGGCCAATAGCCAGACAGGAAAATTGATCAAATAGCCAACACGAGAAGAAAATCGGTTGTTAAGGACTGTAATACTCGTAGGTTGTGATTACTTTTATTATAACAAATATGGTGCACATAGATATAAGTAAAATCATCAGCTAGACAAAATATAACCAGTATGAAGCATTGAGCCAATGAGTCTGACGAGAAAGGATATAACATGCAAACAAATCGACTGTCTAATACGAACAGTTCTACAAACGCTTCGAATCTAATCCACTATCATCAACAGTGAGGTTCGACCGGATCGATGCAGGTATGATGATAACAATAAACTAAAGCCAAAGAATTCACAAAACTATCCATACCTTGACAGGTTTCTGAAAGACATGCTATATCTTTGAAGGAGCGGGCGAATCGGCTAAAAGAGCCAATTCCGGTAGAAAAAGGGTCACAGTCATAGCATGTGAACAATCAACTATTCAATACGAGCAGACCTATCAACTCTTCAAACCTAACCTATCATCTTTAACAGTGGGGTTCGACCGGATCGATGGCAGCCATAATAAAGATAACAGATTAAATCTTTAAAGAAAATGGATCTACTCATATTTAACAGGATCATGAAGACATACTATGAGCATTAAGTGCAGGCGATCGACTATTTAGCCGATGCAGGCATAGCAAACAGCTAAGGTCACGCCTGATTGGGAATAAATTTACCAACTAGCATCCTCCAGTCTAAAGTGCCATTAGTGGAGATCGACCAGATCGTTGCAGCCATAATAGCAAACTATAGACCAGATTTAACTAGCCAGCAAACCTCTTCAAGATCATACATGCCTTAACTGTGTACTATTCATGATCAAGATCGGGGTAGAACAGCCAATAAAATGTAACCCATCGCTCAAAGTAAGAAATATCATATTGTCACAAAGCAAACGATGGAATAAAAGGATATAAGGCCGATCTAGTTCGATCTTGATCAGGCATGTTGATGTTGTTGAAAAACTATTAACAGTAAAAACATCAGCAAGATCAGTAACTTAATGAATCTATCCAAATGACATCACCCTTAGGTAGAGCCGATAACTTGACCTTAATCTAATTCGAGCAGTGGAGGTCGAACTTAACCGATGCAGCCATACTTGAACTACATAAAGATTGATAACTAGCTTATACTAGAGCTCGTAGTGGAGGTCAAACATAACCGATGCTGCCTTACAAACCAAAGTATAAGCCATGATGGTACTTACAGACAAGCCAGAGGTTGGTCGGACCAATGTAGCCCTGCTTGTTGAAGAACTCGCTGAGATCTACACTACTCCTACTCCTAAGGGTTGGCACAGAGCCAAAAAAGTAATTTGTATTGATTGATTGGATGTCATTTTACAATGGCCGGGGTCCAATATTTATACCCAGAATTTAAGCATGAATCCTACTCAAGTATGACTCCTTACAATCTTTGTATAAAAGAAAACATTCCAAACTTAAGATAACTTGGACCCTAATCTTTCCCTTTTTGTAGAGTCTGACATGTATTCTCTGACGCCAACCGTAGCTCATTGTCGTTATCTGCTAACTTCATTTGTAGAGAGCCGATTCCAGTGCCGTATCTGAATCAGCAGATATCGATCTTTATTCAATCGATTCCTTGATTGACACAATCTTGGAAGCTTCAAGTTCCCGCGTTCTTCTTCCCAAATTTTGGTGTAAACAGTTGATGATAGATATATTTAGACATTTTTGTAAAAATACACCTTTTCTTAAAAAATATTTTTTATGCATAGCTAGATTTTTAAGGGGCGCTTGGTTTCCCAACGAGGTAGCCTCACCTACCCTAGCTGGTCAAGCCAAACCTTGCTAGCCCAGGTGAGCCAATTTGGCTAGCTCGAAAATCCTTGCCACCAGAGAACTCTAGGTAAGCTAGCTGAGGACCCAAACGCTTGGTAGCACAATGTCTGGCAAAGATTCCAAACATATCCTAAATGACATATTTCATATTATCCAACCCCTATCTCCATGATCTTCCACATGATGAATAGTGGTCATTTTAAGTGCAATCAATCACGCCACCTAGACCATTACCCAAGCATGAAGCTCCTTCAACTTCACTCTATCAAGCCACCTGACATCTTCACGTATCACCAATTGGTTTGATCTACATGAATGATATGGTACTCTTCATAGCTTTGTATGTCCTTCATAGTCCACGGACCTTAGTCTTGCTTGCTCTTCTCCATTGCCTTCATCCATCGACATCAAGCCTCTACTCGCACTTCGATGCCTCAACGGTCCGTTGTGTTTTAGGTTTGTTGTAATTTTTTTTGGTTTTAAAGAATCCATCAGTTTTCGGGTACACATGGGTTTGGTTTCGGGGATAAATTTCCACCCAAATTAATGTTTGGGGTGGATTCAGGTTTTAATTTTAGAATCTACCCAGTTGACATCCCTAGTTGTTTTAAAATAAATTGTTTCCCCACTTTATAATTTAGTTATCTTAGTCACTTAACCATTTTTTGTTTTTAATAATACTTAGAAATATCATATGAGTTGAGAGAGAAAATGCCACTTGTAGCTCTTTTTAGGACTCGGCGGCAAAATACATGCAAATAAATCCAAACTTTTAGTGCTTGACGCCTTCAGCGGCCAAACTGGCGCCCACACAGCCCATCTTATTTTCACTCCCGAAACAACATTAAGAGCCCATCTGGTACAGATTCTCCAGCTCTGGATCCTTCTAACATTGTACTGTACCTAGCAGCCACTTTATAGCAGTACTGTAGCACGAATCCGTTTTTCTCACTCCTTTTCTCTCTCACCTATAGCACCGGAGCCGGAGAAGCTCATTTTCTAGGCTCCTCCGGGTCCAGCTCTCGCTAACACGGGCAATATACTAGTAGTTAGTAGTTGATGAATTTGTCATTTCAAACTGGAGCAATTGCTTGCTGTGATACTTGTTGCTGGTTCGCATTGGCTGTAATAAATGTGTTAGGATTTATGGGTGGATTAAATTTTCTTCTAGGAATAATCATATGATTTTGGATTGTTTTGGACAACAGATGCTTCTGGTCATCATTGTTGAGTACTAGCATTTTAGTTCTAGTGCAGAATGCAATTGGGTAAGAGTGGTCCTCTCTAGCTATATTTTCCTTGGCGGTCTAGTGCAGATGTGTAGCCCTACTGTACTTCTGATGTTCTAAATACGGTTTTCCTAGTTGAAAGTGCCATCTGTTCCTGGACATTCACTAATTTGCTGCTTGATTGGTACTAGGTCTCAATAGACTGCACTGATCTCAATATATATTACCTCTTGTGCCATCCCTTGCTTGTTTCTGTTGCTCCATGTCATCTTTTTCATTTTGTAAAATTGTTTAACTAAATTGGAAGTTTCTTTTTGCCTGGTTGATAGATTAAATATTTATTCATAAATATTGACAAATTGTCCATCAATTATAAAATGTATTAGAATGGTAGTGATGAAGCATTCATATAGATTAAGTTTGCACTTACAGATTGCTACTAATTTGGTGCAACTCTCTCAGCAGGTACACAAAGATAGGATTGGTTGGGCATGTGCATCCAAGCTTCATCACTGCCACTATCATTCATGTTAACTACTTTGCCTAGGTAGCATTGAGGGAGCCCTGCCATGGAAAGACGTCATGGCCGACCTCAAGTTCTACATCGGGAAAGGCATCATAGTATTGCTTGTTTGAATTTGGATAATATGAGAATGTGTTCTGTCTGTTCTAACCTACAATGTCTAGATTTATTCTTCTGCTGCCAACCCTCAAAGGTTGGTGACAATGGTGTATTAATCAATATATTTTTTTATGATGTAAGATGTAAATTGATTGCACATGTATAGTTAGTCAAGATGACAACTTGTTAGAACTTTTCTTGATTTATGTGAGTGTATGATATTTGTAGGGGGTTCACCAAGCTATACAACACAATCATGGATGACCAGGAGGCAGTTGAAGTAATGAAGGAATGCAACAATGAAAAGGGGGCCTCTCACAAGAGATGAAGTGTGATCATGGGTTGGATCTTTTGTCATGAATAAACACAAGTCTTACCTGGTGGTCATCTTTTGTAGTGGCTGGTAATTAGTGTCGCTTGTATGAACCGTGATGTATATGTGTATATATGACCTGGTAGTTGGCATGAAGCACTATATGTAGGTAGTTGGTTTGTATGAACTAATGTTAGTTTGTGGCTATGTTTGGAACCACGATCTATATGTATATTTGATCAGGTAGTTGGCATGAACTAATATCACTTTTGTGGCTATGTTTGCCTCCAAAATCTTGACTAAAATATACGGTATATTTAAGTAGGCAATTATTAGGTAGAACTAGAATCCCCCGGTATGCTAATAGCATGAATTAAATTAGAATTGCATAAGTCTATAGCATGGGAGAGTATGTGTCCATGAGGTTGACAGAGGAACTTTACTAGAGGTGAGATGAATTAAGCATTGTCAATATAGATGACATGTGTTGGGCGCTGTAGTGTCAACGTCTTGATGATCAAGGGAGCGGCATCAACATTTCTTGATCTCTAGGGCACCGATGTCTCCTATCACGTTAGGAGTTGGTGCGTTTTTTCTAGTCCTTCACACCCAAAGGCGCACCAAATATGAGTGTTACAATACAATACCATATTACAACGACACTATAAATTATAGCAACCAAAGACACCTGTGGCAATAGCAACATGCTATTGCATCACTTTAGGTATTTAGTTGCAATAAACAGCTACCTATTGCAATGGTCATGAGAAATGTTACAACCAACAAAAATTGTGGGAATAGCAACAAACTATTACATCACCTTAGAAATTTAGTTGCAATAAACATCTACCTATTGCAATGGTCATGAGAAATATTACAACCAACAAAAAATGTGGCAATAACAACAAACTATTACATCGCCTTAGAAATTTAGTTGCAATACATGGCCTACCTATTGAAATGGTCATGAGAAATACTACAACCCATCAACACGGTGGCAATAATTTCAAGCAATAGCAACAATGTTCTATTTGGTTGCAAGAGCACTAGACAGTTACAACGCTAATCAATACTAATGCAACTAAATGTCATCATGCCAATATTATTAACCAATAGCAACACTTTTCAAAAAAGGGTTGCTATAGGTCTCACCTCTTGCAACGCTAAACATAAAAATTGCAATGCACTATTTTTGTGGCAACATAGTCCCCCTATTGCCACCTTTTTGGACAAATGTTGCAAAACACACCCCTATTACAACACAATTTGTGGTGATGCAAACAACATCAAGTGGCAATAGGGTCAAAATCTTGTAGTGTGAGTTTAGATGTCTCCTCATCAGAAAGCTTATCGCTAATGATTACAGGAGTTTCTTTGTCGCCATTAAGGAAACCATAACGTAGGCAAGTGGGTAAGGGTTTTAGCTCAACTAGAAGTCATGCCAGTGCTTCCTCCTAAGAAAGATCAATAGTTTCGCCTAAGTTGTCGTCTTCTTCTATGAAGAGTTTGGTATCTTTTTCTAAGGACAACTTAAGGAATTTGAAAGGTGACACTGACATGATTTCCTTGGGCAGGTTAGGGTAGGGGAGAGGTTCTACCACTGAGTTTTTAGCTCAAGTGATAGGAATGGAAAAAGTGTCTCTCCCTAGCTTTATGTCTAGGTCCCCTGATCTTGGTGGCTCTATGAAAAGTTTTTCTAGGGGATGCCTTATTAAGATGTCAAAATCTAGAATGTCAAAAACATGGAAATCAAGGCCAAAATGGCATTGTCATGATGTAGATTTATACCATGCAGAACCCCTGCACCTTCTAGGCTAGATGTTGGAGCAAGTCTTAGGGTTTTGTTTGTGGGGGCAAAGAGTTCATTGCTTAGATAGGCAAGTGCATAGGATGCGGACATGAGATTTGCCCCTACAGTAGGATTGTACCACACTTTCTTCCAAGATCTACCTACTTTGCATTGAATGGTTGAGGAAGGGGTGCGAATCTGGATTTCTTTAGAAGAACGCTCCGCTTATTCTACCCATTTGCTTCTCATAATTGCAGTCAACTCCCTGACCGTTTCTCTAAGGGATTCCTCATCTAGTGGGTCCAGAGGAGTGACAGGCACTGGTGGCCTCTTTTGGCATGAGTAATTCAAGGTGTTTCCTAAATCTTTGAAAAAGTCAGCATCAAAATACAGAAGGTTCAAATGTTGGAAACCTTCCTCCGGATCTTCTGGTTTGGGCGACGGTCTTTGGGTAGGTGATATAGGTTCGGCCTTGGCCGAAGAGACTTCCTCATGGCTTGACATGGGTTCTACATGGAGGGGTTCTAAGGGAGGAGTGTTCTCTAGAATGCGGTCTAGGAGAGCTTCTCCTTCCTTTGTGGTTTTGTGGGTGAATGAACCTCCGATGACTATGTTAAGCTATCGGGTAGATTCCTTGCTAAGACATAACTAGAAGTGTTGTAACAACACGTGGTTTGGTATAGACAAGTCTAGGCTAGAACATGTTAAGATTGAAAATCTATCCCAGGCTACATCTATGGTTTCCTTCTATTTTTGTTGGAAGTTGAGTATCTCTTGTCGTAGGGAAGCGATTCAAGATAAAGGGAAGAACACGAGACAAAATTTGTTCCTTAGTTATTCCCAATCTCCATTTACCTTCCCAATGTTGTGGGCGTACCATTGTTTTGCCCTCTCATCAAGTGAGAAAGGGAACAACTTCCACCAAAGTGTTTCTTATGACATGTCTAAAATGGTCAAGTAAGCACAGAGCTGCTTAAACTCCTGTAAGTGGTGATAGGGGTTTTCATAATCTACCACCAAGAAGGTCTATTCCTAAACCATGGCTATGAAGCCAGGGCGGAGTTCATAACTAGAAGCTATGATTGGCTTCTATTGGTGTTTCTTAGTGTAAGTAGAGGAATCCGCAAGAGCAGGGATACACCATTGTAGCACTTCACCCAGAAGTATTCAGGGTATTGTATTTTCTCTAAGGAACAAGTATGTAAGTCTCTTAGCTACTTCACCTAAGAAAACAAGTGAAAGGGGTAGCTTGGGTAGTGAGGTTTTTCTAAGGATATATATCTTAAGTAAAGATAATCTAGACAATATGAACTTACTTCGGGCACCGAAGAACAGCTGGTTTGCCAAGCGTTGCTGGCCTATAGCTCTATGTTGAACTCAGATGTGGGGGAATACAAGGGATGGATAGGGCTATCACCACCTATCGCCTACCCCTCAACCATGGGGAACGAGGCAAACAAAGATAGCTTCTAGCCTAGACACCACGTCTACGCTATCAACTATTACTCTAGCACGCATGCAAGGGTTATTCATCTCTATCAGAGCCCTTCTACTAGAGTACCCACCACAAGGATGGATGATGAACCCACAAGTTTATAATGAATGAGAATAGCTTTCTTAAGATATCAATGCCAAGGTTAAACATGAACTTCTTACTCCAAGTAGTAAGATGATCACAGAGGTACAAGTGGAGGAGTTGCTAGCTCCGACACTCTTCCGCTAAGTGTAGCAAGCACACTAGGGGAAGTTGTCGATAGCCCTAGCACTTCTCCAACTCTTTCCTCACTCACTCCCACTCTTATTCTAGCTAAAGATAAATTAGAAGGAAGCTTTTCCTCTCTTTTTTGCTCTCTTGGTGTGTGTTGTAGAGGGGAGCTCTACCCCTCTATTTGTATAGGGAGTAAGGCAGTGCTTGGAGCTATTCTTGGTGTGAGGACTGAGCTACATTGCCTTAGCATGGAGGCATGGCACCACCAAACAAAGGAGGGGATGAGTGGAGCTAGCAGGGGGTCGAGCGCCCCCTGGGTTGGCCGCCCCTTGACTGCCTCCGGTGGCCACCGCCTTTAGTAGGTGGCCTCCTAGGTGGACCTAGAGTGTGTCCCCATGGTGCCTTCAGTCTAGAGTTTGAGTTTGGATGAGCTACTCTATGTTTCCTTAGCCTGGATGCGCATTCTATTTTCCTTGATTGTGTATTTTGTCATGTGATTCATAGTTGTGTCCTGCAAAACATACTTGTAACAAAACTCATGGAAAGTGTGAGTTAAAATGCTAATTCTAAGTTTTGGTGTTCACATTGGTTCATTTTTGTTTAAATGTTGGTGGTATGATCATGAGTTAAGCATCGCCAACAATCTCCCCCACACTTAGTCCTTTGTTCATCCTCGAGTAAAGTTTAAGGACTAAGCGGGTTCATCTCCTTGATTTGAAATCTGTATATAGGTTATTCCAAGCTTCACCAAAATATGTGAACATCCAAGTGTCTACCAAAATATCTTGAGTAATTGAAAACTGGAACAACTTATGTTCCTTGAGTGATTCTCTCAAGTCACTCAATTTTGTAAGTGGTTCCTCACCAAGGCACATGTTTGCCTTCTTTGAATCATCCTACCTCTAAGGCTTATATGGAGCATAGGTGGGGAGGAAGTTTAATGCACACTTACCTTATAGATGTTGTAAGGTCACATCCTGGATCCTCTAGAGAGAAGTGTCATACTCTTAGATCAAAATAGCGCACATGTGTGGAAATATGGTGGACTTATACTCCTCTTTTTGATATGATCTTTTCTTCTAGCTTTTTATTTTGACACATGGCTAGCATTATATTTTTATGAGCCTTCACTATGCTCATCTCCCTTTTTTTCTAATGCATTGGAACCTTCATGTGTTCCAAGAATTTTTGGAGACCTTCATGTGTCTCATATATTTTTTTCAATACTTTGCATAGCCCTTCTGTCTCTTTATTATTCTAGGGAGATCATATTTTTAAAACATGGAGTATTTTTGTGGTGGTGATGACAGCATGCTTTAGCGTATTCCTGAAAGCTCTAGTTTGGTTTTGGTGAATTGATGAAACCCTAAGTGCCAACCTAGTCTACCAAGTGATCATGAGATAGGTAGCACATTCCATGTGGTGAAGCAAATGAAGATCATGACATGATGATGGTGGTGCTATGGTGATGATCAAGTGCTTGGACTTGAAAAGAAGAAAGATAAAAACAAAAGGCTCAAGGCAAAGGTATAAATTGTAGGAGCCATTTTGTTTTAGTGATCGAGACACTTAGTGAGTGTGATCACATTTAGGATCGATAGCCGTACTATTAAGAGGGGTGAAACTCGTATCGAAATGTGGTTATCAAAGTGCCACTAGATGCTCTAACTCATTGCATATGCATTTAGGATCAAGTGGAGTGCTAACACCCTTGAAAAATGTTTATGAAAATATGCTAACACATGTGCACAAGGTGATACACTTGGTGGTTGGCACATTTGAGCAAGGGTTAGGAACTTCACCGGCGGAGTGTCTGCCTGTAGAGTGCGGACAGTCCGATGGTGCCATCGGTGCCCTAGACAGAAAAGATGGAGGTCACTATAAGTGACCGGACGCTGGTCTCGGTTGGACTGGCACGTCCGATCAGTGGTAGTAGAGGGCGTGTAGTGTCGGTCTCTGACAGGACACTGGGTCACTCAATGACCGGACACTGACATGGTGTGTCCGGTCCTGCTAACGTGGCAGTGGACAGAGGAGTCACCGAGTGATCGGACACTGGGTGTGTCCGGTCGAGCATGACCGGACACGTCCGATTGTGAAAAGTCATCTCTAGATGCTTACTAGAAATGACCAGACGCTGGGGTTCAGCGTCCGGTCACTTTGAGTTGCTGCGTCCGATCATCACTTGACCGTTGAGATCGGGCGATCAACATTTGAAGAGAGGGGACACGTGACACGCATCGTGTGACCGGACGCTGAGGTCCAGCGTTCGGTCAATATGACCTGAGTGTCCGATCACCCTGTGTTGTGCCTAGTGAAGGGGTACAACGGCTCTATTTCATGGGGGCTTCTATTTAAGCCCCATGGTCAGCTCAAGCTCATTCTCTTAGCCATTTACATTGACATAGCAACCTTGTGAGCTTAGCCAAAGCCCTCCCACTCATCTCCATCATTGATTCATCATCTTTGTGAGATTGGGAGAGAATCCAAGTGCATTGCTTGAGTGTTTACATCTAGAGGCACTTGGTGTTCATGTTTCACTGTGGGATTCACTTGTTACTCTTGGTGGTTGCCGCCACCTAGACGGCTTGGAGCAGCGAGGATCATTGAGTGGAGGTTGGTGATTGTCTCCGACTTCGATCGTGGTGATTGTGAGGGGTTCTTGACCTTTCCCTGGTGGAGAGCCAAAAGGTACTCTAGTGGATTGCTTGTGGCTTGTGTGATCCTCATCTTGTGTTGGTTGTGCGGCACCCTATCGAGGGTTTGGCATGTGATGCCAATTAGCGCGTGAACCTCCAAGTGAGTGAATCACCACAACGAGGAGTAGCTTGTCGGCAAGCAAGTGAACCTCGGTAAAAAATCATTGTGTTCATCATTTGATTCTGAGGTGATTGGTCTTCATTGGTATTCATTCTTGTGATTGATTGGCTCCTTCCTCGACACGGCGGTATAGACAAATTGTTCACTCTCTTTACTTTACCACAAACTAGTTGTCAAGCTCTTTAGTGTAGCTAGTTGTGAGAGCTTGTTAGTTTGGTTAGTGTGGCTCTTTAGTTAGCCTTTGAGAGCACATTAACTTAGTGTAGTATCATAGCTATTGTGTGGATAGAAACTATATAAACTAGAATTGTGGTAGGTGGCTTGCATTTTTAGTAGGCTAGCGAACACTTGCTTCGCCTTATAATTGTCTTACCGGATTGTTAAGTGTTGTTGTAGAATTTTTAATAGGCTATTCACCCCCCTCTAGCCATTAGGATCTTACAATTCCTAGTGTAGGAATAGCTGTTATATGTGGCGTGTACATGAGTTTTGATCTTGGGAGCATGAAAAATCTCTCAACGGTGATCACAGAACTTGACAAAACTCAACACAGGATAAGTTGCATATGTAGAAGGTTCATGTCATGGATATGTATGGCTTTGGTAGGACATTTAATTTTCACTCAAGGAACATGCTATTTGCATTTTAATTTTCAAAGATAAATCCCAAGTACCTTACACAAGTGAGCAAATTTCACGTTGTCCTACTATATCTCAAATTACAATTACTTAGATAAAAAGGGGTCCCTAATCTGAGTGTCCACAAATCTTAGGAATTTTAGCAAGGAATAAACAATATACAAACTTTTAATCATAGGAAGATATGGGTATGGTGCATCAATTTTTATTTTAATTTGTTTAATTTCAGTTTTAGAATTCTTATAATGAAGATAGAGCGTGAGAGAATTGAACAAATCATAATTTTCTTGCGTGTGCTGTTTATCTGTGTAAATTGGAGGTGACTGTGGCGCCTCCCCCACACTTGTACCTGTCTTTATTCTATATTTGACAAAAAGAGTCCAAAAGACAAGTGTAGATAAATAATTCTAGTAGAAATCTTTATTCAATTATCAAAATGAGCAGCACATTACATGATGGGAAATTGAAGAAAAATGATCGGAATGAAAGAATAAAGTAAAGTAAAACATGTGCCTAATTATTGTGGGTATGATGAATAGTCAAGAGCATGCTCTACCCTTGCAGTTCTTGCCACCTTGGCCAACCTACGCCCAAAGCTAAAGATGCAGACATTCAATTGGTGCCCAAGGCCTATAATCTTAACCTTGCTATTGTCTACCTAGCCTTTAAGGAATATAACGTCCTTGCATAGGGATGTGATCTTGTTCTTCAGCGAGGTGATTTTAGGATCTTGGGGAGGTAAAGCCTCTTCATCCTCCTCAAAGATAGCGCATGATTTTAAGATTGGAGGCTTATTGGCCCTCTTAATCCTAAGGGGCTTAGATGATGAGCTAGATGTCTCCTTTGAGATAGATTTTTGAACAGAGATTGCCGACCCTTTCCTTTTCCCAGTTTACGCATAAGCCCCTTCCCACACCCGCCATCGGGCATTTGAATGCCCACTACAGTGTAGCTATGACTATATATGGTGTTGCCCGAAGGCGTTACATGGACACTTTTTATCGCAGTCTCTAGAGTTTTTCTCTTGAGGTTGTCGGCCCCCGAAGCCAACCTCGATGGGGGCACCCGCCTAGGCTGGGTGTTGGTATAAATAAACACACACAGATAAATCCACAAGCACATGGATACCGCTATAGCTTTCACCCAAAAGTATTCCAAGTATTGTATCCATAGGGAAACGTGTGAGACTAACTATGATCTAACTTAACTAAGGGTAGCACAAGGTTAGAATAAATAGGAGCGTAGAGAGAATAACTAAGGTTCTCTAGTTCTGACTTCAATAAACTATGTCTTCTACTATTCAACTGGGGACATTACTAGGGAAAGACACCAGCAGAGGAAGCTTTCCTTCATAATAGGGTCCTACTTGGCCTACAAACAGAGGTGGACTACAGAGGATTCAATGAGGCTATAAGAGTCACCCTCGTGAGCTACCACCATTCTGGAATGCAGGGTGCATCCATGATTAACCTAAGTCTAAGCACCATGCTTACACTTACAATTAATACTTTACTCCCCTTAGGAAGAGAATAAAGCACTCAAAAGAGTCGCAATCCTGATGAACAATATAAACAAGATGCTTACTTGAATCAGAAGTTGATTGCCAGAGACATCTCCGAAGCAAGCTCAAGTAGAACTTGAATTCGCTAAGGTACAAGCTATAGAGAGAGCACTAATAGGCTGACACTTCCTCCAAACTCATCCCTCACTCTCTATCTCACTATTTCTATTTATAAGACTAGATCCTATAGAGGACTAATCTTCTCTTGATAGCTGGCTCTAATCCTGATGGGGAGGATATGAATTAGGGTTTTAGGATGGCTCTCTAGAGGGGTATAGGGCCGTATATATAGGGGTAGCCTCAATTCTGGACCCTCGGATCAAACCAACTTGAATAAACGGCGTAGATATGATCTTTAAGGCGGTAGAGAACCGACGCAGCAACGAGAGACTGAGCGGTGGGCCTAGGGGGCTAGCCGGTCCCACCTAGCGGCCTCTCGCCTTCTACTGTGGTGTGGTGTCTTCTAGATCCTTCTAGTGCTATTTATGCCATGAATAAGCGCAATTAATTTTGACATATAGGTCCACCTTGATGGTTTTCTGAATAAACCCTGCTGAAAACACAGATTCACCAAAACTCGTGGAATTTGTTAGTTTAAATCCCTAAACCTATGTTTGGTGATGGAATTAAGTATATATGCAGGTTATGTTGATGGTTTAGAATTAGTGTTAGTGACCATCAACAAGCTCCCCCAAGCTTACCCTTTGCCAGTCCCTAAGCAAAGTTAAACTTGAACAATGGATCAGGAGTTGCTACAATGCTTTCACGCCTCAAAAGTACACATGCTTTCAATAAAAAATTCTCCTCTGGATTAGAATAAATCGATCTGACTTCCAAACTTACCCATATTATCTTCAACCATGGGACTTCTTAGCCTTCACTTAGGTCTTCAACAATTGAAAGACAGAAAGATCAAGTCAAGCACTATGTCTCAACTTCTTTGTCCCACCATTGTTTCGGAGTTTTTATAAGTTTTCAAAATAAAAGTCATAGATTCCATTATATGACACTCTCAAGTCTCTCAATATATGTGGTATTTGTGGATCCTCGCTAAGGCATAAAAATGATGTTGTGCATTTTCTATTCCTACCACTAAGGCTTTATGTGGAGTTCATAGGGAGGGAGAAAGATAGAGCATACTTGCAATGCATATATTGTAAAGTCAAACAACGGATCCAAAAAGAGTTGAGTCATACAATCAAATCAAGATGTGCATGTGTGTGGAATATATGGTGGCTAACCTAATTCCACTTTGCTCCTTGAAAACTTATCTCTCTTTTGAAACATGGAAACATTTGCTAGAGAACAGGGGCTATCTTATTCATCTCATCTTTTTTTAGGCGGGCATCTAAGTACCCATTGTTTTAGATATCTTAGATTCTTGTCCATTTTTTCTCATCTCCTTTTTTCCTTTCTTTCTCTTTCTTTTATGAATAACTTTTGCATAGACCATGCCTCTTTTCTGCAATAAAATTTAGAGAGATAGCAACAAGAACTTGGAGCGTTTATTTTGAGTGGAAACCTAATAAGCATGTTTTTGTGTTCACTCCTAGTGTAGGAGTAAAATATTTTTATGTGGATCTAGATGGAAGGCATGTTTTTGCGCCTACCCCTAGTGTAGGAGTATTGCATATTTGGGTAGTGTGTACGTGATCTTGATTTTAAGAGCATGACAAATCTCTCATAAGGGTCAACAAAGCTTGACAAAACTCAATGCAAAAGCAAGAAGCATATATGTGGAAGTTTTTTCTAGCCTAAATAACATTTATGGCTATGGTGGAAATTCAAGATTTGTCATACAGGAACTTATCATGTAGCATTTTTGTGTTTTTCAAAAAGTAAATCTCTAGAATTTTAGTGTCACTTGGAACAAGATAAACAACAGCTTAGACCTTCTCATATCATATCCGTCAATTACCTAGACTTAGATCAAGCATATGTTACCCATGAGTTTTAAGTTCAGAGTAAATCCTTATATCAAATCAATCTTATTCAAAACTCGGGAGAATTCAAGACTGAAAACTAGGTACTTGAAAGGAATTACAATAGAGCAACTATTCATCATTTCCATATAATAGATTATTCTAAGTCCTCTTTATTTATTCTGCTAACAACTCTTAAAAAAAATTAAAGCAAACTAGACACACCTTTTATTTTGTTTTCAATTTTACTAGATCACACATTATTACTATAAATGCAAAGATAAATTTTTATTTTGTTTTTTATTCATCATTTTTTACTAATTAAAAGAAACTAAAACTAAAATAGAAAGGGGGAAGAATACTTACCTAGATACATGTGAGTGCATCTCCCCCAAGCTAGCTCTTTTGGTGAGGGTTCGGTGTTGTAAGTCCTTTGAACTAGACTTCTCCTCGTGAAGTTTATTAATTGAGTACCTCGGTTTGCTCTGAAGACAAGGGTTCTTGTGATGATGCCTCTAATTGTGATTTCACCTTCTTCTGCCAAACCTGTCTTAGTTTTGAGTTTGGATTTTTGTTTGATTGGTTCAGAACACTTGTAGAAATTTGGAGAATCAACTCACTCTCCCATACTTTGCCTAAAGTGTGTCCTGCTCATATAAACAAGGTAGAGATCAAGTGCATGGGCTCTGTTGGTGGGAAAACACCAATAGAACCAAAACTTTATTTATTCTTCTCTAACCTCAGACACATTGAATATGATAGAGTTGATGTTATGTGCTTTGTTCATTTATATCATGGGTGATAAGATTAGAAGATTGAGCATGAATGTAGCATTTAAGTATATTTAGCCAAAAGGGTTGAATTGCTTAACCCATTGAAGAATTGTCTATCTCTACATAATGTATCAATCTTTACATGATTATGATTATCATCTTCTAGAGATAAGGTGCACAACTTTTTAGCTCATTTGGCAAAGGCTATGAGATCAACAAAATGGTGCTAGTAACAAGCTTAAAGAACTAGACATGTTGAGTTAATCAGATTGGATCAAGTAAGTTGTAACACAAACATGTTTGTTTCTTATTTATGTTCCTACCCGAATCAAGGAAAACTATTTAAATAATGACCATTTACCTTAGGATGTTACCTTCATCATGGAAGCATGATGACACCACATGATGAATGGTAGATGACTCGTGATATGGTCCTTCCCTTTTTTGCTTCAAGTTTTCTTTATTCGGCTAGCTTCACAGTTATGAGCTTCATGTTGCCTAGATTGCACCCTTTCTTTCTCATCCTTTTGTCATGCCATCTTTCTACTCTTCGATCTTGCCATTTTGTTGGACCTTCCGCCTCACCCCTTTGTTTTGTGCCTCAATGACTTATTTGCACAAATGATCTCCTGTTGGTGAGAACTTATTAGATCCATTGATCAAGACCTCTCCTTGCATTTAGCTTTTCTTTGCATCATCTGATCCACGAGATGAGGATGCGACAAGTTGCATGTTCTTCTCTCATCAACCTCTCTTTGATTTTCATTGATTCTTGGTTGATGAGATGCTATTCATTGGAGCTACAAACTTGAGTTCCTCCATTCATGATGAATGAGTTGTGTCTTCTTTTCACAAAGTTATTGGAGTTCATCATGTGCCTTGCTTCATCTTTGATTTGAATTCATCTCGTGACTTACCCAAATTGAATTGAGAGTTTCATGTAGGGGTTAGTCTAACAAAATATCCAGTGTCTACTAAAGCATACTATCGGCTCAAAAATCAACCTAGACACCATGTCCAGTTTGATTTAGGAAGGCATTTTAACCTAAGCACCATGCTTAATTTAAAAGCCTTTGGAAGTATGATCAGCACCCCTAAACTAAGCTCCATGCTTAATTTAAAAGATGTATGAAAATACTTCAAAACCTAAGCATATACTATAGCAAACAAAGGTAGCATGAAAGCATTATAGAGATTTATTCAAATAGAGATGAAAGAGCATGATTGTTATTTAGCAAACTAACCATGTCTTAAAGGTAGTGACAACCAAGATAATTTAGCAACATGGCAAGAGATTTTTCAGAGAAGTTCATCCCCCACACTTGAATTTTGCAGCAAAATCAAGTTTGGATGATAGAACTCTCATGTGTGAATGTGATTCAATGTTGCAAGATAATTGGTTGGACACACCTTGCGTCATCATCCTTCATTCTTTTTGCTTCAAACCTAGAATGGTTAGTGACAAAAATACCCAAAGGAATACTTTTCAAAATTATATTTCTATTCTCATTTCACAAGGGCATTACAGCAAAAGGTGAGAGCCCGTGTTGTCTCCCAAAAGTGCTTGTTTTAGGACAGAAGCTCATCCTTGGGAAACCTTTGAATCACGCTAAGTTGGTGAGGTGGTTTCCCCTCCAACACCAACCTTTGTGTACCTATCTCAAGATTCATGCCAATGAAATTTGCAATATTTATGATAAACATATGCATCTACAACCTCCCTTTCAAAGTTTTTGTGAACAGGGAGTGAAACGATCCACAATTTCCTCGAAGGGAAATCCACATATTACATCATAATGTGATAGTCTAGGAAGACTGTTGACATTTCTTAGCATCACTCTTAACTAAGCTGTCATCCCTAGCATGATGCCAGAAATGCATTGTTGGTAATTATGAGAACACTTGTAAATTACATATAAGGTATCCACAAGCGCACAGATAATATACCATTGTAGCATTTCACCCAGGAGTATATCGAGTATCATTATTTATATTTTATCCAGAGGGAGGAGCTATGGGGTTGTGTTGGCATGGAGATATTGACAAATATGTATACTTATGATAAAACCACTCTCATGCTATGGCAGGGGTAAGTCAAGTGATAAATAAATGATAAGTGTGAGGTAATGATGGTATTCCAGAGATAGAAATAGATACTCATAAAATATAGTAAGGCTAAGCAGAGGATTCATTAAGAGCAAAAGATTCCTAAGTCATTACTTATCTACTAAGTCTTTTGTACACCAAAGTATATACACTCTCATCTATAGTATAACTAACTTTAGATCTATGCATAAGGAATATTACCAAGGAAGATTAAGAATAGAGCTTGTCTTCCTTCGCAATCATGTTCTACGTGCCCTACAAATGGGGAGTGGAGTATAAAGGACTCAACAGGAGTGTCACATCCATGATCTACCACATGACCCAAAGTGTAGAATGCATCCATAGGCAAATAATATCTAAGCACCATGCTTACATAATGTTGACCACTTAACTCTCTCGAGAACTGAGCTAAGAGCTTTGCGAACATATGCATATATTCATCATTAATCATAACTATATCAAGCATATTACAAGAGCAAACTAGGAACATAATAAATAGCAACATAATATTGAAGTAGCACAAAGTCATAAATAAAGAGATACAATGGCTATATTAATCTCTAGATGGTAGATCTAGAATCCTGAGCGATAGCCCAAACTCTACTTGAACCTTGCCAGTTAGCCTATACTAGAAACTTGAAGAATTACAGCACTATTCCCTTCTCTATAGAAACCCTAACTTCTGGTCTACTCTTGACTTATGGCAGCATGCTCTAGAAGGGGGCAGGGGCTTGTTATATAGGCCAAAGCATCAATCCTGAGCCCTCAGATCAAACCAACTTGAAAGAACGGTATAGATGCAATCTAGGAGGCGGTGGAGGAACCGACATTGAAGCAAAGGATGATAGGTGGGCCTAAGGGGCCGAGCGGCCTACAAGTGAGGCTAGGTGGCCCCACCTGGTAGCCTCCTGACCTTTGCTTTGGTGGCGTGGCTTCTGGTGTCCTCTGGAACCTTCTGGAGCAGTTTTCACAATGGATAAGCGTGATTTAATTTGTCGTTTTGATCCTCCTTGCCTATTTTTTGGAATAACCCTACTAAAAACATAGATTCACCAAAACTCATGGAAATTGTCAGTTTAAACCCCTAAGTCTATGTTGGTGATCTTTTTTTATGCATTTATTCATGTAATGTTAATGGTTTATGATGGATGATAACTACCGTCAACAAAGACCAAGCTGTCATATTATCATTATTCAGTTGATATCACATTTCATACATCATGGAATTACATGTTTAGAAGATATTATAGCACTTGGTAACACACCTAAGTACAATGTATACTAGCAAAAACGCACACAGATCAGCATTAGAGTAGACATAGCGCATCGGCGGGTGAAGGCTCCTCCTTCACGGGCAATCATCAGAGTAGGCGTAGAGTATCAGCGGGCGTAGACTTCATCTCCTTAACGAAACTTGAGCGTAGGAATGAGACCACCTAATCCTTCTAATTAAGGATGAAAACAGTCAGAAACGGTCAAAAATGGTGTTACAATATAGAAAATGGAAGCGGTCAGTTCAGAATATTTCTACATTTTAGCAATTAAAGAGTACAAAAAATGGTTGAAAATGGTTGTGAAACTAATTGAAAAAGGCAAATTTTTATGTTTGGTGAAATTTAGAAATGGTATCATAATATAGAAAATGAAAGTGGTCGGTTCAAAATAATTTCATGCCATTTTCATCCTTACTTATAATCCCCATTGTCATCGTCGTAGATGACATCCAAACCTGCCAAATATCATTCAGTATGGTTTGTACTGGCCACTGGCTCTCACCCTATGCTTTACGTTGCTTTGTGGTAAGTGGAATGTAAGGGTAGTGCAAAAGGCCTATTTATGGCTGTAGTTTTCCTATGCAAGTTCATCAATATTTTATAATAGTTCATCAAGTTTTAACCCATCTCATCCACATGTTCACCCATCCCATCACACACATCTCACCACACACTCACTCTCTAGGCGGTAAGGATGACTCCCTCTCGTGCCTTGCCTTATCGGCTAACAACTAAAACCTAACAAACCTAGGGGGGAGAAGAAGAAAGGACTCCTCGCACTAATCAAGGGAAGAATAGGTCATAGGAATGTCCATATCCATGGACGAGGCTAAACATATAGATTGATCAACTCTGTAGAGCGTGTACACCTAGAACCACAAGATCACCATCATTAATGGTGGCCACCATCTAAGCTGATATCGGGCTACCTCCCAATTGGTATGATGCCACCCTACCATTTAGCCCTGAGTCACCCTAGAGTCCACCGATACGCTGAGACTGTGAGACGTAGTACTGGCCCTCAAGGTCACTATGCTATCTTAGGAGGGTTTGAGCCATACACCCATACCTCCCGACACTATCGCCTACATCCTAGGCAGTAGTGGCACTACCCTATCTGGTCAACATTCGTCCCTCGCCCATTCAGGAATGAGCGGTGTGTACGTACGGTCCTATGATTTAGTCCTCTCGACATACTAGTCCTTAGGGGGACCAGACATGACATCTTCTCAAGTGGGGTTAACCGACACCTCATGCCTTGATGGAACCTCCTCCCTAGGGGCTCACCCCAGTGAGGCATCTCAAGGTATACCCAACTCACATGTACGTGCCATAGGTACCTTTCATCATAGAGGATGCTCAGGTCACACCCTCCCAGCAAGACTTGTCCCAAGGACTCATCATAGAATCCTATCTAATCAACTCAACCCTCACCACACACCCAAGACACATGCCAAGATCTCTCCAAGTTATTACCACATTATCGGCACTGAGTGCCATAGCCACTCACAAACAATCCTCCACCAAGCATCACATCATAGATATAATGCATAGCAGAAGTAAGCAGTAAGTAGTAAGCGAGCATCTAGCCTAACAACGGGTGTGCAGGGGTAAAGGTTGCATCAAGGTTATGGCTTTAGGCAATTCTACCATGCAACCTATCATAGTTCAATTGCAGAAAATAAAGCACTAGCAACTACATTATTGCATGTCTAATAGGATTCTACAAGGTTGGGTGGGATGTGGCACCTATTGATTGATTATCTCTGAGATCCTCAGTGTAATCATAGCCATTCCCCTCCAAATCCCACTATCATTCACATGTCCTTCCTCCAATGGGTTTTGGTCCAATCAACATTATCCTCGATGCAACTACCGCAATACAGCAACAAACAAGGGAAAAGAGCAATCAATCCCTAAACCAAGAAAGACCATGAAAGAAGAGGCAACAAGGCATGAGAAGATCGAATAAACACCAAAAGAACACTAAGAGAAAAGGACTTAGCCCTCGTAGAGGAAGTCTGAGCCTAGGGCTAGATAGAAACAAAAGTGGTTGCCTGTTAAGTACAAGCTTGAGTCATAGCCTAGCAAGTACTTCCCGGGCTGATAGTGTCTATAGCAGAACCGACCAATTTATAAGAGAACAAGTACAATGGCAGCCCGCAAGTGGTCACACTATCGTACTTGAGATCATATAAAACCGGTAGTCCATCGAGTACCGCGAAGGGTCTCGATTCAACCAACATACAACTAAGATTGTATAGGATTCAACATACATGTCACATGATACATAAAGTTCACAAATACAGTTCATCCATCAGAGTATGAATTAAAGTTATTAGAATACACCTTCAGGTAAGATAGTAGCGGAAGTAAATTAAAAGTTTGAAACCAACATCTTCAACATTGTTTAAATATAGTGCTAGCTCATGATCACACTTCCATAAAAGCATAAGAGAGGGATTAATAAGAGATGCCTGGCCAGGGCTTACTCCTCATCCATGGAGGGACAGAAGCAGTTCTTGCAATAGCCATGATAAAATGTACCATCTGCAACAATGGGAATAAAACCCTAAGTATGAGAAGGTACTCAGCTAGACTTACCCATCATAAACTAAAAATAAAATGACTCCAAGGATTATGCAAGGCAGTATAAGGGGAGCTAGCTTGACAACATTTTTGCATAAAAAGCTTACTAATTCAAGTATACAGTTATAATTCGGTCATCAAGTTAATTATAGCTATTCATCTCTAGATTAGCAACTAACCTATGCCAAACATGTGGTATATCATTTAGTATCATACAGTAGTAACCATAGCCGGTATAATAATTCCATGTTCATCCAAACCATCATATTCCATAACACAGTTACTACGATGTTGGTGTGAGTCAGAGTTTCTCACTATCCATTAGAGACGACAATTCAGATAGATTTCAACCAGCTGGGAATTTATTCCTAACACAAACCCAGACATACCTACGCTAAGGTAGTCTTAAGTCACCTTTGGTATAACTCAGGTCCACATTTCGCGGGTTCGCCTAGTGCCGCACAATCAGGGACAACCAGCTGCCAGGACGTTCAGGCCCGACCTACCCTTTTTAACACCCTAGTGTTAAGCTTTGAATTTGGCACCTGCATTTCATGAGCACAAGCATCATCCAAGCATTCACGAACATGAGCATATGAAATTTCATTTCATTCTTATACCTTATCACATGAAATGTTGATTTTATATATATGCTTATGCTTGTAATCATATGTGACCAATGTATGAAATGGTTGTGAGGTCATGAAAACACCTTAGACACATCTAGCATGATAATTGGAACAATGTTTATATTCATGACATAGACCAAATTTGTTTCTAAGTGTTGGTTTCATTTGAAATGCCATTTTCATGATACTAGTTTGACCAAAGTTGAACAATAGCTTAGAGTGTTTGCATGGCTGTGTGACCAAAATAAAAGTTGAAGTTCACATCAAGGGTAACAAACTTTATTTAAGGGTCATGAGCTAATTTAGTGTGTAACTTGGTCAAATAGAGCTCACAAGTATCAACAAAATGTTGTTTTCAAAACTTGAAATTTTGCTAAGTCTTGAAGTTGTTTTCAGTTTCAATGTAGCCCACTTTAGAGCATTGTAACTTGTAAACCAGCTTGAATTAGGCCAAACTCATTTAAGCAAAGTTGTAGATCTCCAATAGCCCTACAATTCGTATTAGGGAAGTTTTCACTGAATCAAGCTCGTTTGGGAGTTACATGTACATGAACTTGCTCTATTAGTCGTCTGTTGTGGCCTGAAACTAGCCGGGACAGCGCGACATTATGGCCGACCGGCCATAGGCCACATTTGCCACATGGATGTCGTACGCTGACGTCGAGCCCACACATCAAGCTAGGGTAGACAGCAAAGTGAGCCGCATCCCCGCTCGCTCTTCACACGCGCTCACTCTCTCTACCACACCTTGCCTCGCTCTCTCGCTCAAAGCCGAGCGGAGCAAGCTGCCGTCGCCACCACGTGCCTCAGTCGTGATCGCATGCCAACCTCACTACACCACCATCCAATCCATCCCACCCACAGCTCTGCTTTGATGTGCTTTACCTCACTGAGTCGCTAGCACCACCATTCGAGCAAGGGTAAGGCCGCATTGCGCGTCGCCATCGCCGTCGTGGCCATGGAGCGCCACCAAGCTCTAATCTCTCTCTCTTGATTCATCTTCGTCATAGGTCCTAGAAGCTATAGTCATAGCTCGTTGAGCCACTACCATGTCGTTGGTGCCGAAACGTGAGTCGCACCGCCGTGAGTCAAGAGCGCCGCCATGCAAGTCACCATGGTCGCGCCTATCCAGTCGCTCGTTCTCTCTCATAGTTAGGCGTTAGGGTTTAGCCTTAGGATGGTGAAGCTTGTGGGGAATATGGATGCATGCTTGCATCACCTTTCCCACCGGAACATCACCGTGCCACCGCCGTGCTCACACCGCCATGCCGCCATGCACGTGGCCAAGCTTCACCGCCGCTCCACCATTGCCCTAACCTAACCCTAGAGCTCCGCTAGGACCTATTGATGTTGTAGTTACACTCGCCTAGACATGACATCACCAGAGATGATGAGTCTACCACCGCGCGCCGTTGCTGAGCCGCCATGCTCACCGGCGAGCTAGCTCTATCTCTTTATCTCTCTACCGCCATGCTCATCATGTACCTATAGGTGCAGAATAGGGTGGGGAACACGTTGGTCAAGCCAGTGCTATGCTCTGTCTCTCTATTGCGTGGGGCCATGTTGACTGTGGGCCCTAGTCATCAGTCGCAGCGGGGTGTATACACCGGGTGCACCTAGTTGTAGCGCCCTATTTGAAATTTGATTTTCTTTATTAATTTGTTTCATATATTTAGTTACAAACTTAAAAAATTCATATCTAGAGCTAGGAGTGTCCAAATGGGGTGAACCAAATTTTGTTAGATTCATCATGAAGTGTACTATTTTATAAAAATATGAAATTTACTGTTTAGGGTATTTTCTTAGAGAATTAAATTGAGCAAGATAAGTGCTTTTTAAAATAGTTTCTAGCTTGTAAATTGCATAACTTGAGCTAGGAAGGTGATAAAATTGTGATCCCAATTTTGATGTTCTTGTGTTGACATGCTCTAGCCAGGAAAAATATTGAATCTATAGTGAGCATATTTGAAATATAGTCTTCCTATTTAATCTTAATTAATTGCTAGATTCTAGTGAAAATAAATGGGGTAAAAATACATAACATATGATCATACAAATTTTTACACAGTATTCTCATGCTAGGAGGAAAGTAAGAAAAATATTAAATCTATTGCTTGACTCTTTTCACTATGCTAAACTATTTTTGCTAAAATAAGCATATGTAACTTGTCATTTTTGTAGAGGTAGATATACTTGTCCAAATGGCATGAAATTTGTACAGTAGAGTATTAGGGTCATGTGTAGCCTACTGTAATGTTCTCGGAATTTATTGAGCACTAGAAATATTTATCCTTTAAATCACCTTATTATCTAAGGAAATTAATAAATGAATATAAATAAATTAGTTATGTGTATCCATGATGCTTTCTATGGTTCTTGTGATGCATATGATATGTTGATGTTATTAGTTAGGCTTAGAAGTAATTGGTTGTATGCAACTAGTTAATTATTGCGTTATAATTCAACTAGATGGCTACATGTATAGTTTCTGTTGTGGTAATAATTTCATAATGATAATGACATTTTCTATGAAACTTGTTGAAAACAATGTTATAGATAACTTACTTATCTACCTTGTGTTAAATTTTCATAATCATAGTCCTTATGGTCTAAGAATTATATCTATTCAAAGTCTACTGTAAGAAATACTTGCTCTCTGGACAGATCTGAATGATTGAATTGTTTGACCTAGATAACTGCTGAATCACATTAAGATGATTAAAATAAAGTTGTAGGCAATTTCATAATATTTCTAGAAAGTCCACAACCATATTATTTAGATGTGTATGACTCTAGTTATGTTCAAAATAAGTGGCTGCTATCTTGTAGTCTAGAAAATTGCTTAGATAAGAATTTGTTTAGTTACTAGAGAAGAGATATGCACCTACTCAGTAAAATAAGATGCAACTTGTTATCACCTTAATATAATGCTATTGAAAACACTTATGAGGATATATTTCATCACACCATATCATATCATACATGTCGTTATATATGCACCCATGATATCTTATTTCATGCTCATGCATATAGGATTGTCCGAAGGATTAACTCTTTTGGAGTTTAACGAAGAAGAAGAGGAGGAACAGCAGGAGACACCTTAGGCCATAGCTCTAGAAGGAGAGGAACAAACTCTTGAGGACCTCCCTGAGTTTCCAAATCATAGGCCAACCTCATTCCTCAAAGGCAAGACCTAGAGCATTCTAAGGCTCCCTTGTTTTACAAAATATCACTTGAGTCTTTTATGTTTAATGCATTAGGTGATAAGAGTTGAATTGAAACTACTTGATGCATAGAACTACCTTAGCTATATATATACACCTTTAACCCTATGTAGGTCTAGGATCTAATATACACTTAGCCATGCTTAGACCGGTAGAAGTCAGGTGATTTCTTGTCACCTGCAACATATAGGTGGATACCGAAGCACGATCGGCTATATTTGCTATTGTGGAATAGAACTATGGTAGAATCTCCTAAGAAATCGAGCCCACGTGTAGCTATTGTTGTCTTACCAGACCTCGGATAGCGTACACGAGTTCCCAACAACTCAACAGGTCTATCAGGTGTCCTTGGGAAACCCAAATCATCCACGATTCTCTTTTCAAACAGGATCCCAATCACAGACATTGCAAATTACAACAGTTTATTCAAGTATATACATCAGAGTAAAAGATAGCGGAAGTCTTAAGATAACATAGTTTACAAACCAGTTGTTTTCAAACTTACAATACCATAAGTGTCATACAACCATAGTAGCAGGATAATATTATATTAACTTTATTTATCATACAAACTAGTGCCTTGTCCAAAGGCCATTCATCACTCCTCATCATCATTAACTTCAAACACAGACATGTAGTAGGGACCAAAACAAGCCTGCGCATATGACTCACCTACAACAAGGGTTAACAAACCCTGAGTACAAAGGTACTCAACAAGACTAACTCGATGTAACGGGGTGTAAGTCTTTAGAGATGCAGGGGTTTGGGGCAAGGTAAGGATGTAGCAAGATTCAAAAGTTCTTTGCCAAAAGCATACTATTTTTCATTCTATTTTCAAGTTTTACCCCTAAGTTCTTTTAGTTCATTATCTCAACTAAATGTACAATTCCCATATTCCATTCCTTCTCATTCCATTCTTTCCTCATATTTTAGTAATTCACCAGTCCTACATTGCTTTTATAATGAATCGAGTCTCCATATCCGTGGAGCACCGGCAATTCGAATTGATTCAAGTCCCAACTGGGGATTCCTTATCACACAACATATGTAGAACTTAATCTTGCATATATCAACCTCGCTACCAGATCCTCCTATACTAAGCCGTCTCCACGCCACCCGAGAGCACAGCACACCTCAAATCCGGCCACATTCCAGCCACGAGGGTACACGCTACTCCCACCATCTCTCCACTCCTAGTGTGTGGGCATTCATCTTAGTATCGGATTAGCCGAAGTAGGCTTACCAGAGTATGTGACTAGTACTACAAAGTGTCTCGTTCAGAAGATCCACAATGAGTGGCCTTTAAGCGACATAGTCGGCAACATTACCCAACATTCAAGATAAGTCACCCGACTAGTCTCTAGTTCATTCTACCTTCTTTCTTTCTTTGGCCAATATGCCATCTTTGATTGTATCAAAACATTTACTTTGAAAGCCTACCATAAAGCATACTAAGCATTCTACGCCTTTGTAAATGAAATCATCTTCAAGGATGGTAAACAATTAACAAGGTAGGCAATGCATCAAGTAGGTAACATTTGAATTAATCAACTTAATGCAATACGTAACATAGGTGATAAACTTTTCAAACTAACAAGGTAAGAGTTTAATGCATAAACCAAGGCTTGCCTTCGTTGACGATCTCAGGTTCTGGATCAGTACCATAAATATCAAATCCCGTGACAACCGGGGATTCTTCTAGAACTTGCTCAACTAGAATCGTTTCACTCTCGAGTTCTACATGAAATGAGAACATATGCTTTAACATGATGATAATGTAAACATGATGCTTTCACGATACATGAAATGTAAAAACACCCCGAATACGATTTCCTTCACGGTACAGTTGCAAGCCAACAAAATCAACTTGCAATCCTACCATCAAGAACCACACATGTAACTTGACCAAACTGATCTTGAAACTCTACTAGTCACAAAACATGACCAACACAAGATTCAACACTAATCAAACACTTAGGGTTTGCTTTTATTTATTTTTGAATTAATTTGGAAATAAGCCCAAAAATGAACTTGTTCCAAATGACCTCAAAATTTTATGTAAGCTTCCTCATGACAAATTAGTGTATCAAAACAAATTTCATAATTTTTGGAATTATACAGTGGCCTACAAAAATCATGGAAATTGCATTTATTAATTAATTGACTGAATTTTTGAACATTAAAATTTTATTCAAATTTCAAGTTTAAAATTTTTAAACCATACTAGAGCATGTACAGAAGCTACACAAAACATTTTTGAATTTTTGGAGCTATTATTATTTTCCTACAAATTCCCAAAGTTTCAGCACTATTCATAATTTCAGAAAATACAAAATCACACTGTTCTTCTTACTCTCTCTCACTGACAGCCAGGCCCCGCTCGTCAGTGACCCAAAGAGGACGCACGGTGGCGCTGTCTGCTCTGATCGGCAAAACGCGCCGGTGGCGAAGCTCCGGCGAAGCAAACCGCACCTACATGACCTACTCTTTTCCTCAAATCGATCCCAGCTATTAGAAAGGCAAAAAGGCGCACCGGAGATAGCTCCACGCCGAGCATGGCGACTTGGGCACGACGGCGTTCGGCATAACCACAGCGATGTTGCAGTATAGACTAAAGCGAAATGATCATCACGTTCAGGAGCTCACCGTGATCACGTAGGTAGACTCGGTGAAGGCGGAGACGTACTGGATCGACGGGACCACGGTGAGGTCGATGATGGCGGAGCTCCGGCCGGCTCCGAAGAAGACGACGTCGTGCGATGGCGCTGACCGGCTAGAGGCGAGGCGAGCAGGTCGGGAATGAGCGGCAGGGTGAGGTGGAGCTTCTGGCCAACGCAATTGGCCCTAGGTACTACGGCGAGGACGAATTTCATGAGCGCGGTCAGGACACCGGCGGCGAGCAGTTGACGAAAAACTGAGGAACGACGATGGCGTGCTCCTATTTATAGAAAGAAAGAAGGCGTGCGGTGTCGACAGCACACGAGTGAGCTCGCCACGGAGGCATCGGCATGTCACCATGCGTGAAAGCAGCGAAGAAGGTCGGCGGCGAACAGTGGCATGACGCCGGTGGCAAACATGCGATGTTGATTTTGATTTTTGAATTATTTATAGAACTACCACTGAGTCCATTTTTCAAATTACTCTCAAATCTTCTAAAGAAGTTGAAAATCTCCAAAAATGAAAGTTGCTCAATTTTTCAAACTCTACAACTTTGCTTCTAGGAACATTTTCAAATTCTGCCTCCATTTTGAAATTTGAATTTGGGGTGCATTTGAGCATTTGAATCATTTCAAAATTACTCCAAAATTTATATGTAAACTTGAAAAACTTTGAATATCAAAGTTGATCCACATAAAATAATCTCCAACTTTGCTTTTTGCCTCAACCCCAAATTCCACATGGATTTTGAATTAGTCAAAAGGGGCAAAAAGGACTTTTATAATTTGAATTTGAATTCAAATTTGATTTGTCTTCCTTTTACTTAAATTTTGATTTTTGACCAGTAACATGGCCCATTAGGGTTATTTGAGTCAAAAGACACATGACCTCACATGATCACATGAATTTTGACCCTTGTAGTCATGATCTTTATTTAGGGTTTTGAATCACATTACATGAAATAACAACATTATGAAATAAAGCTTATTAGTGAATGCATTCAAAATTTTCTACTTTATGAATGCTTTGCAATGCATATTATGACATGTCATATTTTAGTGCTAGGTCAAAACACCAGAGGTGTTACAACCCTTCCCCCTTAAAGAAATCTCATCCCGAGATTTAAAACTTAAGGCTAAGTAATGAAAAGGAAATGTGTCAAGCTAACACATCAGAACTTTATTCAAAAGGCGAGTGAAGGGGTTTTCCATTCTGTTGTCAAATGAGACAAGTTACAACATAGACAAGGTATTGCAACTAGATAGAAGCGAAGAAGTTAGGAAAGTTCTCTTCTAAGTAATCCTCAGACTCCCAAGTAGCTTTATCTTCAGTGTGTTGATTCCATTGTACTTTGTAGAACGTGATTGTACGTCTTCGAGTAACTCGATCTTTCTGATCTAAGACTCTAATAGGGTACTCAGCATAAGTCAAATTAGGTTCTAGTTCTACATCACCAAAGTCGATCTCTTGGTCAGGTACTTGAAGACATTTCTTTAACTGAGATACATGGAAGATATCATGCACAGCTGACATGTGATCTGGTAGCTTGATGCGATAGGCAACCGGTCCACATCGTTGTTGGATTTGAAAAGGACCTACATAATGGGGTGCCAACTTTCCACGAATCCCAAAATGATGAACTCCTTTCATTGGTGATACCTTGAGGTAGACATAATCTCCCACTTTGAATTCTAGCGATCGTCTCCTCTTATCAGCATAGCTTTTCTATCGGGATTGAGCTACCTTCATATTGGCTTGTATGAGTTTAACTTTCTCTTCAGCTTCCTTGACCACATCCGGTCCAAAGAACCAACGTTCTCTAGCTTCTGACCAATTTAAAGGTGTCTGGCATCTATGGCCATACAGTGCTTCGAATGGTGCCATTTTAATGCTCTCTTGATAGCTAGTGTTATATGAGAATTCAGCTAAGGGAAGGCATTCATCCCATTTAGCACCAAAGGAAAGGACACATGCTCTCAACATATCTTCAAGAATTTGATTTACCCTTTTAGTCTGTTTATCTGTTTGCAGATGATAAGCAGAACTACGGATAAGTTTAGTTCCTAAAGACTCATGTAGACTTTTCCAAAACTTGGATATGAACAATGACCCTCTGTCAGAGACAATAGTCTTGGGTGCCCCATGCAGACTAAAAATTCTATCAAGATAAAGTTTTGCATACTGCTCTGCTCGATATTTATCTCGAACTGGTAAGAAATGAGCTATCTTGGTTAGGCGATCAACAATAACCCATATTGAATTGTAGCCTGCAGATGTCCTAGGCAATCCCACGATGAAGTCCATACAGATATCTTCCCACTTCCAAGATGGAACTGGTAATGAATGTAATGGACCTGCAGTCTTCATATAAACCACTTTGACTCTCTGATAAATATCACACTTGGCTACATATTGAGCTATTTCTATTTTTATTTTGGTCCACCAATATCTCTTTCTCAGATCATGATATATTTTGTTGCTACCTGGATGAATGGAGTATCTTGTAGAATGAGCTTCATCTAGAATCTGCTTTTGCAGCTCTGGATTCTTGGGTACTACCAATCTATCCTTGAACCATACAACATCTGATTCATCGATCTTGAAACATGTTGGTCTTCTAGATCTGACTTTATCCTTGATATGGGCTATGCCCTTACTTTTCCGTTGAGCATCAATGATCTGATCTTATCCTTGATATGGGCTATGCCCTTACCTTTCCAGATTTGACTTTATCCTTGATAGTGGATTCAATTGCAATATTGGACAGGGAATCTTGTTCTATGATTTGTAAATTCATATGCTCCATCTCTTGACATAATGTTCATTGCATAGGTTCTACAATCAGACAATGATAATGACTCTTGCGACTCAGGGCATTGGCAACCACATTAGCCTTGCCCAGATGATAGTGCACTTCTAAATCATAATCTTTAATAAGTTCCAACCATCTTCCTTGCCTCATATTCAACTCTGACTGAGTGAAGATGTATTTCAAACTTTTGTGATCCGTATAGCTATGACATATATTACCCAATAAATAATGTCGCCAAATCTTGAGTGCATGAACAACAGCGGCTAATTCAAGATCATGGGTGGGATAATGTTCTTCATGCTTCTTGAGTTGTCTGGAAGCATATGCTATGACTCTGCCTTCTTGCATAAGAACATAGCCAATACCAATTCCAGATGCATCACAATAGATATCAAATGGCCTCTCGATATCAGGTTGTGCTAATACTGGTGCAGTTGTCAACAACTTCTTCAATGTCTAAAAGGCCTCCTCATATTCTGTTGACCATACAAACTTAGTTTGATTTTTCAATAGTCCAATAATTAGCTTCGCAATTCTGGAGAAGTTAGGGATAAACCGACGGTAATACCCTACCAACCCTAGGAAACTACGAACTTGATGAATAGTTGTAGATGCTTTCTAGTTAAGGACTTCTTCTACCTTGCTTGGATCAACAGCTATACCTTCAGCAGATAGCACATGACCTAGAAATTGTATTTCCTCCAACCAAAATGCACATTTGCTGAATTTGGCATATAGTTGGTGATCTCTTAATCTTTGTAGAACAATGCGGAGATGTTCCGCATGTTCCTTTTTGCTCTTAGAATATATAAGAATGTCATCAATTAACACCACGACAAACTTATCCAACTTAGGCATGAAAACTGAGTTCATCAGATACATGAAATGAGCCGGGGCATTGGTCAGCCCAAAAGACATGACTAGATACTCATATAGACCATATCGGGTAGTAAACGTAGTCTTCGGCACATCTTCTCGTCTGATCTTAATCTAGTGATAGCCTGATCTCAAGTCTATTTTTGAGAAGACCTTAGCTCCCACAAGTTGATCAAAAAGCAAATCAATTCGAGGTAAGGGGTATTTGTTCTTTATGGTGACTTCATTTAACGGCCGATAGTCAACACATAACCTTAAGGTTTCGTCCTTCTTCTTCATGAAGATAGTAGGGCATCCCTAAGGTGATGAACTGGGTTGAATGAAACCCTTGTCTAACAACTCCTGTAGTTACATTTTCAATTCTACTAGTTCTTTGGGTGGCATCCTATATGCTCTTCTAGACACTGGTGCCGTCCCTGGTTTGTAACATCCAAAATTCTACTGCAATTAGCAATTAAATTATTGCCCTATTTATACATTTTCTAGGTATTTCTAACATAGGCCAAATAATAAATATTGTATAAATAAAATAAACTATAAGTTTAGAAACTTGTTTGTTGCATTCATGCCGAGTCATATGGGTTTTGATTGAGTGTAGGGCTAGATGATTTGAAATTTGCATTCAAAACTTATTTGAATTTGGCTTAAAATGAAAATGGAGAAAATAGAATTGGATAAACATTTGATTTGGAAAAAAAAGAGAGAAAGTCACCTTCTGGCCCAACTCCAGCTAGCCCGGCCTTCTTCGTCCCCCTTCCCGGCCTGCCTTGCCTGGCGCGGCCCTCGCTTTTTCTAGTAATCAACCCGCAGTCCCGCGTAATTCAAATTAATTTTTATTTAGTCCTATTTTTATTCGTTCAAGTCCCTATAGTTTCTAGAAATAGTATGCCCGGTCCAAATTTCATTTAAATTCAGATTTTTAATTATTTTAATTCAAAAATAGGTTACTTTATTTATAGAATTGCCATTACATCTTATTTCATGCATAACTTTCACGTTTTAAGTCCGATTTGAGTGATTCTTTCGCTCATATGTTCATAGCAATGGGTAGAATAGATCTGTAAGCTTTTCAACATATGTTTTCACTATTTGGTGTACTGTTCTAATGGAGTTCTATCTTGTATGCATGTAATGATTGGAATGATGCTTAATTGATGATTGGATCACGATTAGAGGGTGAGCCATTCGAGGTGACTAAGGACCCCTAGTAGGATCAGTAGTACTCCCAGGATGACTTTGAGGAAGGCAAGTGTACCAAAGGCCCCTTGTTACCTATGAACTACTACCACTTACATTCATGCATGAGTTTAATTTGAATTGCCTTTAAGGACTTTACCTAGATGATTCTTTGTACCACATATCCTTGATACCTGGGTTTATTGGGTAGGCATTTTGGATAGATGCTGCAGCGCTTAACATGAAGTAATTGTTAAACATATTTAAAGACTATATGCAATGTGATAAAATGGAACCTTTTAGCAACAGATAGGGGGCTGGAGTACGGGGTTGAGTACTCTAGTGCCTCTCCATAAGGACTTAATCCTGAAGTGGCAACCCAGGAGGGACCGTACAACCCTGAGTGTCAAATGGCTCTGACTTTAACCTATTATCTAGTTTGTACTAGCTCGTCTGTAGCTCTAGTAAGGGGTAAGAGGGTATCTTTCCTTTTTTCTATTAGGGTGTGCACCGTGCTGCGATGCCCACGTGTGCCATTCCTTTGTAGCTACGATCTGTTAGTGCAACTAGCTAAGGGTTTCATAGTGAAACTCTGCCACACTTCCTAGGAAGAGGTGTAGTGGGTCTCGTGAACCTCGGCATTGGGAATCATGGCTCGGTGGGTAAATATGTACAATTTCTGCAGAAATAATTAACCTGTTATAACAGCCATGCTCACAGATACGAGCGGTCTGGATCCTTTGAGATTAGTGGTTACTGTGGATGATGGATGGTTGGGAATTGAGATAAAGCTTGATGATACTTTAATACCACTTGGGAATTGAGACTGTTCATTAAAGTAGTAATTTAGGTTGCTAAAAATTGATCAACTAAAATTGCGAACCGCAGTCAAACAGTGACAAGCCTATTTGAGCCTCATAGACCCCTTTGATATACTTGCTAAGCATGGTGAGCTTACACTTGCTTTACATCCAATGAAAATCCCGGATGGGTAACAGATAATGGATATGAAGAGTTTCCGGAGGATGTCCAGGACTACTAGGGAGACGTTCACCAGTTGGAGTCCCTGTGGCAGTTGGGCTAGTTATTCCGCTGTGATTGTAATAATATTGCCTTCGAGCAAACTTTGTATTTAACTTTATGATGAGATATGCGATGTAATAAGTACTTTACTTTGGTACTATTACAATTTGTGGTATATGTGTGTGTTTGGACATCCTGGGCGCACATATATGAGTACTTGGTTTTGCTTTGCAAAATTAGGTGCGACAAATTGGTATCAGAGCTATAACTGACTGTAGGACAAACAACCTAGAAAGAAATGGACGTTTTTAGGATTTCATTATCTTTACTACTTTTACTTTGCTATAAAATTTTTGCTTATATTCTGTTCTTTATCTGTTGCTAAAATTATTTTGTTCTAATACTCAACCTTTTCATTCTTGTAGATGGCCCATACCAAGCAGACCCCGTGCAAGAGGACCATCTTGATGCCCACTAGGAGGACCAGGTTCACTTTGGGCAAGCGTGTCCCGGCACACCTTGTGGAGGCTCTAAGGAACCAAGAGGAGGAACCACCTGTGGAGGTGCCCATGGGGGAACCTCTAGGGGACTTGTTGGAGGATCCAATGGATGAAGAAACAGAGGAGGGACCCATGTTCGAGGGACCCATTGAGATAGAGGAGTCTGAGGAAGATCCCGAGGAAATGCAGGAACAAAGTGGCTAGGAGGGAGCAGGTGACCCCGATGATGGAGATGGTTCTGATGATTCTGATGCTGATGGAGGTGATGATGGTGGAGATGGTGGAGACGATGGAGACGGTGGAGACGATGGGGATGATGACAATGATGATGATCACAATGCACCGTTGGCTCAGGGATGGATTGCGGAGATCCACTATGACTTGGAGGGTGATGGCTACTACCACCCTAGGCTTCTCGCACTTGTGCATCGCTACCACCCCGGAGGCACTGTACAGTACAGGACGGAGCATTGGACCCACCCCGACTACACCGGCTTCTGGGAGACAGAAGTGTACATCCGAGAGGGGACTCGGGTGCGCTACATCCACCACGTCACCACTGCATGGCTCACATGTGCGGCCATCATCAGGGATGCAGCTCGACAGGCGTTGATGGTCAACCGCGGCCTAGGAGGATGACCGCTATCTTCCCCGCCGTCGGAGCAGACAGTCTACATGCAACTTTGCTACACCACTTGGAGAGGCAAACCTGAGGCTGAGGCCTACCTTGTTGTGCTTGGCCGAGACCCACACTGACTTGGATCAGGCCCTGGATGAGCTCGATGTCATGGGGAGGGCCTACATGCAGCTGGCTCATGAGAACGCTACACTGAAGCAGCAACTAGGAGGTCCAGATGTGGAAGATTCAGGAGTACCCGCTCAGTCACCCCCGAGGACCAGAGGAGAGTCTGGAGACCCAACACCAGCACCACCATCGACCCGTACCCATAGGAGAGTCTTAAAAATATGTAATAAGCACGCGTAGCTACGTGAGAGAGTATTTAGTTTCTTTCTTTTAATGGTTGGACAAGTGTTAGTTGCATGGTTGGATGTTTATCATTATGAATAATGTTTGATTTGGATCTTTGATATGATTGTGATGACTTGTGGGCATGTCCACGGTCATTTAGTTAAGGTTAAGGTTTAAGGATATTATGAATAAATAGTTGGGTTTCGTTTTATCATGCTGTCCATTCTGTATCATTCGGAATAGTCTGTCTTTATCAGTTTATATCTCGTAATCTAGATACTCAAAGGTCATGAAATTTTTATGGAGATAAGTAGACTTCAACATCTTTCTTTTGGCTCTGGAATCACCTCAATAGCTATTATAAATTATGAGATACAGCTGTTGTAAGTTGAGGTTTCTGCGCTGTCAGGATTCCGGAACAGTACTGCTTATCGTTTGTATTTGACTAAGTAAACGTCAGAATCTGAAAAAGTGTTCTAAACAAACGTTGTAGAGAATTTCATAAGCTTTCCAGAAAGATATGCTACGCAGTCATATGACAATCAGAGAGTAAGATATGCTCGTTTTACAGCACAGCTGTTATCCAACTTGCTGGAAAAGTTCAGAACAAATATCTTCTTGCATACCCTACATATATCTCTTGTCTACACCTACTCTTGTTACACCAGTATCTTGTAAGAGTTATATGCTTAGACATGTGAGACTTATATGATGCCTCTACAGATGGTAAACACCAGGAGGAACAACCAGGGAGGCGAGGAACCGCCGCCACCACCCCCAGTCACTATGGAGCAGCTAATGATGATGCAGACCCAGTTGCTTCAACAGATGGCCCAAAACATGCAGAACATGGGGCAAGGGAATGGGAATGCACCCCCTCATGTCAGAGATAAGAGGGGAGAATTTCTGAAAGGACATCCACCTGTATTCAAGCACTCTGCCGATCCACTCCAAGCTGATGATTGGCTACGTGCCATTGAGAGCCAACTGGAGATTGCCCAATGTGATAATAGGGAGAAAGTTTTATATGCTTCTGGACAGTTGCAGGGAGCTGCACAGGATTGGTGGGATTCATTCCGCTTCGGCCGCACTGAAGCTAATCCCATCACTTGGGCCAAGTTCCGCAGTGCCTTCCACACTCACCATGTACCTACAGGACTGATGAAGCTGAAGAAGGAGTTCTTGGCTCTCAAGTAGGGGAGCATGACTGTTGCTGAATATCGTGACAAGTTTATACAATTGTCACGGTATGCACCTACTGAGGTAGACGATGATGGAAAGCGGCAGGAGCTATTTATGGAGGGCTTGAATGATGGTCTCCAGTACCAGCTGTTGTCCCATACCTTTGCTAACTTCCAGCAGCTGGTGGACAAAGCTTTAGTGATTGAGAACAAGTGCCGCCAGATGGAGGACAAGAAGAGGAAATTTCAAGGACAGCAATCTGAGAGCAACTCTCGCTTCCATACCAACCCTCAACAAACTCAACCTCAGCAGCGCTATCAAGGTTAGATAGGTCCCAACCGCAACCAGTAGCAGCAGCATGCACAACAGCAGCAACAGCAGTACAAGGCACCAGCTCAGTGCCAGCAGCAACCCAATAATGTACCAGTGAGGAATAATGCCCCCAATGCTCCGCAGAGGAATGGCGCACCAAAAGCGCCAAATGCAGTTAATGACAACAAGTGCTTCAATTGTGGAGAGCTGGGACATTACTCCAATAGATGCCCTAAGAAGACTAACTCACAGCAGAACTACGTTCAGGGAAAGGTGAACCATGTTACCGCTGAAACAGCTCAGGAGGCACCGGATGTGGTGATCGGTACGTTTTCGGTCAACTCAAACTCAGCTACAGTACTTTTTGATTCTGGTGCTTCGCATTCCTTCATAACATATACATTCATAAAGAAGCATGGTATTCCAGTAAGTGTTATGAAGAAACACATGTTAGTAAGCTCACCTGGTGGGGTAATGAAAGCAGAGTGGATATGCTTAGCTGTTAGTCTCAGCATAAGGGGGGTAGAATTTCAAGCAAATCTTGTAGTCATAAATTCCACTAGTATCGATGTCATCTTGGGTGTGGATTGGCTAAGGTTGCAGAAAGCAGTTATTAATAGTGGTAATAGTTCTGTGAATCTTATCACTTCAACTAGAGAAGAAGTGGTGTATGTGGCAACTCAGTCAGCTGCAGAAATCTGCCGGGTTAATCAGTTGGAAGGCACAACCATAGAAGATATAAGGATAGTAAATGAGTACCCGGATGTCTTCCCTGAGGAATTGCCAGGTATGCCACCTGACCGAGACATTGAGTTTATAATTGAACTTTTACCTGGAACTGCACCCATAGCTAAGAGACCCTATAGAATGGGAGTGAATGAATTAGCAGAACTTAAGAAACAATTAAGGGAATTGTTAGACAAGGGTTATGTTCAACCTAGTTCATCACCTTGGGGTGCACCAGTACTATTTGTAGAAAAGAAGGATGGTACACAAAGGATGTGCATAGACTATAGGTCACTTAATGAGGTCACAATTAAGAACAAGTACCCATTACCTAGAATTGATGACCTATTTGACCAATTGAAAGGGGCTTGTGTGTTTTCCAAGATTGACCTTCGATCTGGATACCATTAGTTGAGGATAAGGCGTACTGACATCCCCAAGACCACCTTTGTGACCCGTTACGGACTGTATGAGTTCACAGTCATGTCTTTTGGTCTAACAAATGCACCTACCTACTTCATGTATCTGATGAACAAAGTGTTCATGGAGTACCTTGATAAGTTTGTCGTCGTGTTCATTGATGACATACTAGTGTATTCTAAGAATGAAGAAGAGCATGAAGAACATTTGAGATTGGTGTTGCAGAAGCTTAGAGAACATCAACTTTATGCCAAGTTCAGCAAATGTGAGTTCTGGCTAAAAGAAGTATCTTTCCTTGGTCACATAATCTCTAATGGAGGAGTAGTAGTAGACCCCAAGAAGGTTAGAGATGTGTTGAGTTGGAAGCCACCCAAAGATGTTAGTGAGATTCGGAGTTTCCTGGGTATGGCTAGGTATTATAGGAGATTCATCGAGGGATTCTCTAAGTTAGCCAAGCCCATGACTGTGTTGTTAGAGAAGAATGCCAAATTTGTATGGACTAAACAATGCCAGGACAGTTTTGAGGAGTTGAAGAAGAGACTGACTTCTGCTCCAGTGCTCATCTTACCTGATCTCACCAAAAGTTTCTCTATCAATTGTGATGCCTCACGGCAAGGTCTAGGAGGTGTTCTTATGCAAGAAGGCAGAGTTGTTGCCTACGCATCTAGACAGCTGAGAAAACATGAGTTAAATTATCTGACTCATGATCTGGAATTGGCAGCTGTGGTGCATGCCCTTAAGATATGGAGGCACTACTTGATTGGTCATAAGTGCGAGATTTATATGGACCATAAGAGTTGAAGTATATATTCACGCAGTCAGATCTGAATCTGAGGCAGCATAGATGGCTCGAGTTAATCAAGGATTATGGTTTGGATATCCACTATCACCCGGGAAAGGCTAATGTTGTAGCAGATGCCTTGAGTAGAAGGAGTTATGTGAACATGGCCTATACAACTCAACTACCTAAAGAGTTGTGTGAGGAGTTCAAATACTTGAATTTGGGTATTGTGGCCAACACCATGGAGTTAGAGGTGGAATCCACTCTAGAACAAGAGATTCATAAAGGACAGTTGGGTGATGAGAGGATCAAGGATATTACAGAGCGTATAGTGATTGGTAAAGCCCCAGGATTCCATATGGATGATCAAGGGACAGTATGGTTTAGTAAAAGGATTTGTGTGCCAGAAGTAAAATCTATTAGGGAGTCTATCCTGAGGGAAGCTCATGACTCAGCCTATTCCATACACCCAGGAAGTACTAAAATGTATCTTGATCTTAAAGAGAGATACTGGTGGTATGGACTAAAAAGAGATGTAGCTGAATATGTGACTATATGTGATACATGCCAAAGAGTGAAAGCAGAACATCAAAGGCTAGCAGGTTTGCTACAGCCTATGAAGATACCCGAGTGGAAGTGGGATGAAGTTGGAATGGACTTTATAGTTGGATTACCTCGTACACAGAGAGGATTTGACTCTATCTGGGTGATTATTGATTGTCTGACAAAAGTGGCCCATTTCATTCTAGTCAATGTAACTTATTCAAGTGCAAAGTTAGCAGAGTTATATATGGAAAGGATTGTATGTTTACATGGTGTACCAAAGAAGATTGTTTTGGATAGGGGTACACAGTTCACATCACATTTTTGGCAGAAATTGCATGAGTCAATGGATACGAAGTTGAACTTTAGCTCAGCTTACCATCCTCAAACAGATGGACAGACCAAGAGAACAAATTAGATCTTAGAGGATATGCTAAGAGCTTGTGCTCTGCAGTATGGGACAAGTTGGGATAAGAGTTTACCTTATGCCTAATTCTCCTATAATAATAGCTACCAAAAGAGTCTTAAGATGGCACCATTTGAGGCATTGTATGGCAGGAAGTGCAGAACACCATTGTTTTGGAATCAAACGGGGGAAAGCCAAGTCTTTGGACCAGATGTTTTGCAACTGGCAGAAAAACAAGTGCAAACAATAAGGCAAAACCTAAAGGTTGCACAGTCCCGACAGAAGAGCTATGCGGACACAAGAAGAAGAGATTTGGCATTTGAAATTGGTGATTTTGTCTATCTCAAAGTTTCACCTATGAAAGGAGTAAAGAGATTCCATACCAAGGGAAAGTTGTCACCCAGGTATGTGGGACCATTCAAGATCATCAACAAGATAGGAGAAGTTGCTTACCAGTTAGAGTTACCGGAGCAGCTCTCAGGTGTTCATGATGTTTTCTACGTGTCACAACTTAAGAAATGTTTGAGAGTACCTGAGGAACAACTACCTTTGGAAGAACTGGATATCCGAGGGGATCTATCGTACAAAGAATATCCAGTAAGAATCCTAGAAATAGCAGAGAGAATCACAAGGAGCAAAATAATAAGAATGTGCAAGGTTCAATGGAACAGACACTCAGTGGATGAGGCAACTTGGGAAAGAGAGGAAGATCTGAGAACTAACTATCCCAATCTCTTTGAACCATCCGAATCTCAAGGACGAGATTCATCCTAAGGGGGGTAGGTTTGTAACACCCAAAATTCTACTGCAATTAGCAATTAAATTCTTGCCCTATTTATACATTTTCTAGGTATTTCTAACATAGGCCAAATAATAAATATTGTATAAATAAAATAAACTATAAGTTTAGAAACTTGTTTGTTGCATTCATGCCGAGTCATATGGGTTTTGATTGAGTGTAGGGCTAGATGATTTGAAATTTGCATTCAAAACTTATTTGAATTTGGCTTAAAAATGAAAATGGAGAAAATAGAATTGGATAAACATTTGATTTGGAAAAAAAAGAGAGAAAGTCACCTTCTGGCCCAACTCCAGCTAGCCCAGCCTTCTTCCTCCCCCTTCCTGGCCTGCCTTGCCTGGCACGGCCCACCTGGCGGCTGCCTCGCGCTGACGCGCTGGCCCGCACCCCGCGCGGCCCAGCTTGCCGCCCGCGCGCACATCAGCTCGGTCGCTTTCATCGCTGAGCCAGACCACCAGCGTAGCCTAGCTCGGCCGTGGCCCGCCTCGGCTTTGCCAGCATGCACTGCTCCCTTCTCCCTCACTGCACGCTGGCCCCGCCTGTCAGCCGCGTCGTCCACCTTCCTTTCTTCCCCGACGCCCTTCCTTTCTTTGCCCGTCAATGGCGCAGCTCCGATGGAAGGCCACCGGCGCCCGTTTGGAAAGTGCCGAACCCACCCTGCTTCCCTTCCTTTCATGCCGCAGCTGCCCACCTATAAAGGCCAAGCCTCCCCTCTACCCTTCTCCATCCTTTGCCCGCTGCCGTGAGCCACCGCCGGTGAAACCCCCCTCCCGAGCGCGAACGCCGACACTAAGGCCACCCGAAGCACCGTCGGACTTCCCCGCGCCCGTAGGTACTCCCCAATTCACATTTTGGCATTGTTTTGCCCGACTACATCCTCACCCACGCACCTCTTCTCTCTCCAGTTCATGGCCACCATCGACAACTAGCTTCGGAGCCTTCCCGGACGCCGTGTTCCCCTCCAGATTACTCACGGTGAGCCCCTCCGTCTTTCCATGCCCTCAGATCTTGCTTTGGCGCCCTGGGAAGCCGTAGCCCAAGTTCTAGTCGCACCGACCATGGCGCCGCTGGCCTCTCCTTCTTCCCCGGTGAGCAACCATCCGGCCCTCACCCCTGCGCCGTTGGTTTTGGAACGAACGGACGCGATTACATACCCCTTCAGGGATTAAGTGGCCGGTCCATGGTGAACCATGGACCCGGCGCACCATGCCGCGTCAACGCGCCCACGCCTACGTGGTGCACCGCGCCTAGTGAACAGCCACCATGTGTGAATGAGTCAGCAGCCCCAGTCAATCGTCGGGTCAAACCCCCAGTCAACCAAGCACGTTTTGCAGAAAAGCCCTCACTTTTTCGAGTAATCAACCCACAGTCCCGTGTAATTCAAATTAATTTTTATTTAGTCCTGTTTTTATTCGTTCAAGTCCCTATAGTTTCCAGAAATAGTATGCCTGGTCCAAATTTCATTTAAATTCAGATTTTTAATTATTTTAATTCGAAAATAGGTTAGTTTATTTATAGAATTGCCATTACATCTTATTTCATGCATAACTTTCACGTTTTAAGTCCGATTTGAGTGATTCTTTCGCTCATGTGTTCGTAGCAATGCGTAGAATAGATTTGTAAGCTTTTCAACATATGTTTTCACTGTTTGGTGTACTGTTCTAATGGAGTTCTATCTTGTATGCATGTAATGATTGGAATGATGCTTGATTGATGATTGGATCACGATTAGAGGGTGAGCCATTCGAGGTGATTGAGGACCCCCAGCAGGATCAGTAGTACTCCCAGGACAACTTTGAGGAAGGCAAGTGTACCAAAGGCCCCTTGTTACCTATGAACTACTACCACTTACATTCATGCATGAGTTTAATTTGAATTGCCTTTAAGGACTTTACCTAGATGATTCTTTGTACCACATATCCTTGATACCTGGGTTTATTGGGTAGGCATTTTGGATAGATGCTGCAGCGCTTAACATGAAGTAATTGTTAAACATATTTAAAGACTATATGCAATGTGATAAAATGGAACCTTTTAGCAACAGATAGGGGGCTAGAGTATGGGGTTGAGTACTCTAGTGCCTCTCCATAAGGACTTAATCCTGAAGCAGCAACCCAGGAGGGACCGTACAACCCCAAGTGTCAAATGGCTCTGACTTTAACCTATTATCTAGTTTGTACTAGCTCATCTGTAGCTCCAGCAAGGGGTAAGAGGGTATCTTTCCTTTTTCTGTTAGGGTGTGCACCTTGCTATGATGCCCACGTGTGCCATTCCTTTGTAGCTATGATCTGTTAGTGCAACTAGCTAAGGGTTTCATAGAGAAATTCTGCCACACTTCCTAGGAAGAGGTGTAGTGGGTCTTGCGAACCCCAGCATTAGGAATCACGGCTCGGTGGGTAAAGATGTACAATTTCTATAGAAATAATTAACCTATTATAACAGCCGTGCTCACAGATATGAGCGGTCTAGATCCTTCGAGATTAGTGGTTACTATGGATGATGGATGATTGGGAATTGAGATAAAGCTTGATGATACTTTAATACCACTTGGGAATTGGGACTGTTCATTAAAGTAGTAATTCAGGTTGCTAAAAATTGATCAACTAAAATTGTGAACCGCAGTCAAACAGTGACAAGCCTATTTGAGCCTCATAGACCCCTTTGATATACTTGCTAAGCATGGTGAGCTTACACTTGCTTTACATCCAATGAAAATTCCGGATGGGTAACAGATAATGGATATGAAGAGTTTTCGGAGGATGTCTAGGACTACTAGGGAGACGTTCACCAGTTGGAGTCCCTGTGGCAGTTGGGCTAGTTATTCCGCTGTGATTGTAATAATATTGCCTTCGAGCAAACTTTGTATTTAACTTTATGATGAGATATGTGATGTAATAAGTACTTTACTTTGATACTATTGCAATTTGTGGTATATGTGTGTGTTTGGACATCCTGGGCGCACATATATGAGTACTTGGTTTTGCTTTGCAAAATTGGGTGCGACATGGTTTTAGATCAATTCTAAACTCTACATCTTGGTCTGGTGGCAGACTAGGCAGATCATCGGGAAAGACATCTGTAAACTCACATACCACTAAATTTTTCTCGGCTCCTTCAATAATAGTTGCACCAACTGTTTCCACTGTACTCTTAGGAAAGGGAAGTTGGATGAGAAGTTGGGTTTTGCTACCAGGTGCATTTACCCTTATGGTTCTACGCAGGACATCTATGATAGCCCCATGTTGAGTTAACCAGTTCATACCAAGGATCACATCTATATCTTGATCCTTTAATATCAGCATATTGGTAGGGAACTCATAACCTCCCAAATCAATAGGTACATGCTGAACTACCTCCCTTGTACAGATTCGTCCCCTAGGTGACTATATATGATAGGGCTCTTTTGTTTCCCCAATAGCTATCCCATGCTTCACAACAAATGTACGATTGATGAATGTATGGGATGCACCAGAATCAAATAAGGTAATTGCAGGATGCTTAGCAATGGGAAACATACCCATCATTACTAGTTCTCCTTCTAGAATAGATTCCACTTGAGTATAGAAGACCCTTCCAGTTTTCTTCTTAGCCTGACCCTTCTGATTGTTCTGAGCATTGCCCTTGTACTGATTCTGAGCTTGAGTAATAGGGGCTTTGGGTGCATTAGGATTGTTCTTCCTAGGATACAAACATTCTTAGGAAAAGTGTCCGGGTTTACCACAATTATAGCATGGAAAATTGTGATTCTAGGGAGTAGCATTGCGGTTTGCATTATTTGTATTATTTTGCTGTTGCGGTGCTTGATGAGTATAAGGCGTATTAGTTGCATGGCGAATGAAGATTTGCTACCTGCTTTGGCCTTGTTATGGGCAGAATGGTGTACGGCCATGATTCTGAGGATGGTATACTATCTTCTAACACTTGCCACTTGATGATCCGGAAGCAGATATTTTCTTTTTCTTTGCCTCCTTGTGTCGGCGGTAATTCTCCTCTAAAGCGATAGCAATGTTGATTGTCTCATGGTAAGTTGCGTTACCACAAGTTGCCATCATAGTTTGAAGTTTAGTGTTCAGGCCTCTAAGAAAATGATTCTTCTTCTTCCTGTCAGTATTCACATACTCTATAGCATACTGCGACAGGTGATTGAAACACCCAACATAATGCATCACCGGGTGCTCCCCTTGCTTAAGAGCCAAGAACTCTTCTAACTTCATGGTCATTACACCATCTGGAATATAGTGTGCCCTGAAGGCATCCTTGAACTCCCTCAGTTGATTTGGTGACCAGCGGACTGTACTGCTACCAAATTTGCCCACCAGGCACCAGTAGCTCCTCGGAGTTGCTGTGCCGCAAACCTAGGTTTCTGAACCTCGGTACAGAGAATCAGCTCAAACTTTTGCTCTATTGTCCTAAGCCAATCGTCTGCTTCTAAAGGTTCTTCTGCCTTAGAGAACACTGGTGGACGTGTGTCAGTAAAATCAACATAGGTTGACTCATCATTTCCATTATTACAATGGCCACGATTTGGGTATGGTGCCTACTGGTTCTGCGCCAATTCCCTTAATAGCCTAGCATTCTCTGCCGTTGTGTTGATGAGTGCGGCTGTGGCATCTACCATAGTCGAAGGCATTGGTGGAGGATTTGGGCACTCATCATCATCATGCGAGCCACTAGCGCCAGTTTAGGTGATAGGACGAGGCATCTATTAGAGAAACATGTTTACTTACATTATTCCTTATTGAAAGCATTTAAACGGTTTCTTGCTATAAAGGGTTACTTATTTAAATTACAAGACAACCATGGTTTACTAGGAAAGCAGTAAAGGAACTATTACTACTCCTAGCTCTCAGTCTTTGGCATCTGTGCCCATATCGGACGAAACCTCATCTTCATCTGAGAAGTACACTAACTCCTCAGGATCCTCCTCTTCTTCATTCTCGACTTCCCCTAGATCTATAATCATTTCTTCATCTGTAACTTCACCATCCCCATGAGGAGGATGAAGTTGAGCGTACAACAGGTGGACATTCTCATGAAGAATGGCATTGTCCATCTCTAGGTCTTCTACGTAGAACTCCAACTCATGGATGCGTTCATTGGCCGCATCCTCTCGTGTCCAGGCTTCATTCCACAGCTCCATGGTCATGGTGATGCCCCTTTGCATTTCCACCAGCTCTTCTTGATCTTTGGCATGAGCTCGACGAAGAGTGTTGAGCTCCTTGTTGAGGTTCTTGATGTTGGCAGGATTGCTTGAAGATCCTTCAGCTCCTAGGGTCTTGGCACTTCCTTCACCAAGCTTGTGGTTTCTTGGTGCCAACTGGTGACGAGGGACTCCATGAGGTCTAGTGGACTTGCGTGCGGTTTTCTTGGTCTTTGCCATAGCCTGTAGAATTTAGGGTAGGACTATAAGAATAGCTTGAGGATAATGGAGGTTAGCAAGAATGGGATTGACATTACTTACCCAACCACTATTAAGGGGAATTATTATGCAATGTGCTCAAGCATGATGCATGAATCGATCTTACAAATCTAAGTACAAAAGTTTTATATAATCATAAGTACTAGATTTTTAATACATAGGACAAACCTAAGCATATTATCCACCACAAACTTTCAAATAAGACAAGATTGAGGCTAGATCAAAGGTAAGAAGAAAGAAATTTGAACTTTAAAATATCAAGTTTACATTCTTTGATCCAAATCAATTTGAAGGTTTTTCTAAAGTAACCTACAATGATCTTAGATGGGAACTTCTCTAATACCAGCTGTGGTAGAATCTCCTAAGAAATCGGGCCCACGTGCACCTATCATTGTCTTACTAGACCTCGGATAGCATACACGAGTTCCCAACAACTCAACAGGTCTGTCGGGTGTCCTCGGGAAACCCGAATCATCCACGATTCTCTTTTCAAACAGGATCCCAATCATAGACATTGCAAATTACAACAGTTTATTCAAGTATATACATCAGAGTAAAAGATAGCGGAAGTCTTAAGATAACATAGTTTACAAACTAGTTGTTTTCAAACTTACAATACCATAAGTGTCATACAACCATAGTAGCAGGATAATATTATATTAACTTTATTTATCATACAAACTAGTGCCTTGTCCAAAGGCCATTCATCACTCCTCATCATCATTGACTTCAAACATAGACATGCAGCAGGGACCAAAACAAGCCTGCGCATGCGACTCACCTGCAACAAGGGTTAACAAACCCTGAGTACAAAGGTACTCAACAAGACTAACTCGATGTAACGGGGTGTAAGTCTTTAGAGATGCAGGGGTTTGGGGCAAGGTAAGGATGTAGCAAGATTCAAAAGTTCTTTGCCAAAAGCTTACTATTTTTCATTCTATTTTCAAGTTTTACCCCTAAGTTCTTTTAGTTCATTATCTCAACTAAATGTACATTTCCCATATTCCATTCCTTCTCATTCAATTCTTTCCTCATATTTTAGTAATTCACCAGTCCTACATTGCTTCTGTAATGAATCGAGTCTCCATATCCATGGAGCACCGGCAATTCGAATTGATTCAAGTCCTAGCTGGGGATTCCTTATCACATGACATATGTTGAAGTTAATCTTGCATATATCAACCTCGCTACCAGATCCTCCTATACTAAGCCATCTCCACGCCACCCGAGAGCACAGCACACCTCAAATCCGGCCACATTCTAGCCACGAGGGTACACACTACTCCTGCCATCTCTCCACTCCCAGTGTGTGGGTATTCGTCTTAGTATTGGATTAGCCGAAGTAGGCTTACCGGAGTATGTGACCAGTACTACAAAGTGTCTTGTTCAGAAGATCCACAATGAGTGGCCTTTAAGCGACATAGTCGGCAACATTACCCCACATTCAAGATATGTCACCCGACTAGTCTCTAGTTCATTCTACCTTCTTTCTTTCTTTGGCTAGAATGCCATCTTTGATTGTATCGAAACTTTTACTTTGAAAGCCTACCATAAAGCATACTAAGCATTCTACGCCTTTGTAAATGAAATCATCTTCAAGGATGGTAAACAATTAACAAGGTAGGCAATGCATCAAGTAGGTAACATTTGAATTAATCAACTTAATGCAATACGTAACATAGGTGATAAACTTTTCAAAGTAACAAGGTAAGAGTTTAATGCATAAACTGGGGCTTGCCTTCATTGACGATCTTGGGTTCTGGATCAGTACCACAAATATCAAATCCCGTGACAAGCGAGGATTCTTCCAGAACTTGCTCAACTAGAATCATTTCACTCTCGGGTTCTACACAAAATGAGAACATATGCTTTAACATGATGATAATGTAAACATGATGCTTTCATGGTACATGAAATGTAAAAACACCCCGAATACGATTTTCCTTCACGGTACAGTTGCAAGCCAACAAAATCAACTTGCAATCCTACCGTCAAGAACCACACATGTAACTTGACCAAACTGATCTTGAAACTCTACTAGTCACAAAACATGACCAACACAAGATTCAACACTAATCAAACACTTAGGGTTTGCTTTTATTTATTTTTTAATTAATTTGGAAATAAGCCCAAAAATGAACTTGTTCCAAATGACCTCAAAATTTTATGTAAGCTTCCTCATAACAAATTAGTGTACCAAAACAAATTTCATAATTTTTGGAATTATACAGTGGCCTACAAAAATCATGGAAATTGCATTTATTAATTAATTGGCTGAATTTTTGAACATTAAAATTTTATTCAAATTTCAAGTTTAAAATTTTAAACCATACTAGAGCATGTACAGAAGCTACACAAAAATGTTTAGAATTTTTGGAGCTATTATTATTTTCCTACAAATTCCCAAAGTTTTAGCACTATTCAAAATTTCAGAAAATACAAAATCGCACTGTTCTTCTTCCTCTCTCGCACTGACAGCCAGGCCCCGCTCGTCAGTGACCCAAAGAGGACGCACGGCGGCGCTGTTTGCTCTGATTGGCAAAACACGTCGGCGGTGAAGCTCCGGCAAAGCAGACCGCACCTACATGACCTACTCTTTTCCCTGAACCGATCCCAGCTATCAGAAAGGCAAAAGGCGCACCAGAGATAGCTCCACGCCGGGCATGGTGGCTTGGGCACGACGGCATTCGGTGTAACCACGGCGACGTTGCAGTAGAGACTAAAGCAAAACAATCATCATGTTTAGGAGCTCACCGTGATCACGTAGGTAGACTCGGTGAAGGCGGAGACATACTGGATCAACGGGACCACGGTGAGGTCGATGATGGCGGAGCTCCGGCCGGCTCCGAAGAAGACGAAGTCGCGTGGTGGCGCTGACCGGCTAGAGGCGAGGCTAGCAGGTCGGGAATGAGCGGCAGGGCGAGGCGGAGCTTCTGGCCAATGCAATTGGCCCTAGGTACTATGGTGAGGACGAATTTCGCGAGCGCGGTCAGGACACCGGCGGCGAGCAGTTGATGGAAAACTGAGGAACGATGACGGCGTGCTCCTATTTATAGAAAGAAAGAAGGCGTGTGGTGTCGATAGCACACGAGCAAGCTCGCCACGGAGGCATCGGCATGTCACCGCGCGTGAAAGCAGCGAAGAAGGTCAGCGGCGAACAGCGGCGTCACGCCGGTGGCAAACAGGCGATGTTGATTTTGATTTTTGAATTATTTACAGAACTGCCACTGAGTCCATTTTTCAAATTACTCTCAAATCTTCTAAAGAAGTTGAAAATCTCCAAAAATGAAAGTTGCTCAATTTTTTAAACTCTACAACTTTGCTTCTAGGAACATTTTCAAATTCTACCTCCATTTTGAAATTTGAATTTGGGGTGCATTTGAGCATTTGAATCATTTCAAAATTACTCCAAATTTTATATGTAAACTTGAAAAACTTTGAATACCAAAGTTGATCCACATAAAATAATCTCCAACTTTGCTTTTTGCCTCAACCCCAAATTCCACATGGATTTTGAATTAGTCAAAAGGGGCAAAAAAGACTTTTATAATTTGAATTTGAATTCAAATTTGATTTGTCTTCCTTTTACTTAAATTTTGATTTTTGACCAGTAACATGGCCCATTAGGGTTATTTGAGTCAAAAGACACATGACCTCACATGATCACATGAATTTTGACCCTTGTAGTCATGATCTTTATTTAGGGTTTTGAATCACATTACATGAAATAACAACATTATGAAATAAAAGCTTATTAGTGAATGCATTCAAAATTTTCTACTTTATGAATGCTTTGCAATGCATGTGATGACATGTCATATTTTAGTGCTAGGTCAAAACACTAGAGGTGTTACAAGAACCATGGGGTAATGTAACTGGTGGCCGGGCGAAGTCTATGTGTAGGTTGACTCATGTGATTCCATCTGTGTCGGTTAAGGACCGTACTGTTGTTGGCACTTCTGACAAGATTGAACGCATGCTTCTCACTTAGCTAGCTGGATAACCTATTCCGACCATGAAGCTAAGTAGCTCAACTCAGGCCAGGCCCCGTTCTATAAAAGTGCACAATCTAGATGGTAGTATGGATGTGTGGGGAGCTAGATGTGAGCCCAAGGGTAGGGTAGTCATGATCGTCCTAGTAGCTAGTTGTCCCTGATTGTGTGGTGCTGGTCAAACCCATGAAATGTGTACCTGAGTTGTACCAAAGGTGACCTAAGGCGATTGTTGATCTGGTCTACCTGGGTTTGTGTTAGGAATAAATTCTTAGCTATTTGAAATTAATTCGAATCGTCGTCTCTCTCGGACAGTGAGAAACTTGGCTAGCCCCAACATCGTAGTAACTGTATTATGGAATGATGGTTATGATGAATATGGAATTATTATACCGGCTATGTTTACTATTGTATGCTACTAAATGATATACCACATGTTTGGCATATGTTAGTTGCCAATCTAGAAATGAATAGATATAATTAACTTGATGACCAAATTATAACTGTATACTTGAATTGGTAAGCTTTTTATGCAAAATGTTGTCAAGCTAGCTCTACTTATAAAGCCTTGCATAATGTTTGGAGTCACTTTATTTTTGGTTTATGATAGGTAAGTCTAGCCGAGTACCTTCTCATACTTAGGGTTTTATTCCCTTTGTTGCAGATGGTATAGTTTATCATGCCTATTGCAAGAACTATTTCTATCCCACCGTGGACGAGGAGTAAGCCCTAGGCAGGCATCTCTTACTAATCCCTCTCTTATGCTTTTGTGGAAGTGTGATCATGAGCTGACACTATATTTAAACAATGTTGCAGATGTTGGTTTCAAACTTTTAATTTGCTCTCGCTACTATCTTACCTAAACGTGGTTTGTAATAACCTTAATTCATACTTTGATGGATGAACTGTATTTGTGAACATTATGTAACATGTGACATGTATGTTGAATCATGTACGATCTTGGTTGTATGTTGATGGTTAATCGAGACCCTTCGTGGTACTCGATGGACTACCGAGTTTATAAGGGCTCAAGTATGACAGTACGACTTATACTTGTGCTCTTATAAATTGAACCATTCTGCTACATATGTGGCGGCGATTAAGCAAGCGAATGGCACCCATGCAGAGTTTGCCCTAATATAGACCCCACAAGCCCTCAGGAAATGAGTCAACATGCCATAACATGCAGGAATGCCATTAAGACGTAGAGAATCCAGGGAGGTCGACCACCCTTGGGATTCATGCGTAGAGTGCCCCTCAGTCATGATGACCATAAGGCACATATGGGATCACATGATAGTGGATGCTGGTAAGTCACGATCGCAGTCAAGGAGGCCCGAAAGCCCCCAGGCCCCTTGTGCAAGTCAACCAGCCATGACCACAACCCAACGTCATGCTTAGGAAACCCACTACTGGGCCAGTCCTTAGATGGGCTCGAGGTCACAAAGGGATAGGGGCATAGTGGCATGGGCCCCTGCAGTTCTAATTGGTGGTGCAGAGCCACACGACCATGTCTCTCTGTGTTTGAGTCATCATCTTCGAAGTCACCTAGGTTGACCCCCTCTAGGGGCGGTATCATGCCCTCTAACCACTACAGAGATTGTCGGGGACCAACGGGTTTGATGACCGATGATTTATGGGATATCTCTCGACGAGGCACAGCTGAACTCCACGTCAATTGGGGAGGATATCGAGACCCACTCGAATTAACCATCGACAGCAACGTGGCGCACTGCTCCGACCGCGTGGTTACATTGGACATGCCTCTCCCTCATGGGGCAAAATCAAAATTTTCCTATAATAAGGTGTTAGACCTCTCAGGTCAATAGGGGCATCAGGGGAAAAAGGAGGTGAGCGCCAACAACCCCGCTATTATGTCAAGGTCTAGCCTTGACTGTCTCCTCCTTGAGCTCTAGTTTCTTGGCCCTCAAATGGATAGGAACAGATCTAATGAGGACCACAATCTTGATGGTGCCAGGTTGAGACAATGACCCTTGGACAGGGAAGACAACTTAGAAACCCTGGCGCCACCCAGAAGCATAACTCGAATCCCTTGAAAAATGAGAAACAATCTCAAGCCAACACTCGAGAAATATAACTCAAAAACAAACGAACCTAGCTGAGCACCACGACATTCTACAAACAAATCTTTCCTAAATCCCTGACACCATAGAAGCGACCCAAGCCCTAGAAGCTATAATGCTAGAAGGAGGCTTGTGGGACCCTCCCCTCCACCATTACAAGTGAATGCAATGGAGAGGAGCACCTCGCAAACCTCCTCCCAAGGATAGGGAAGCATAGGACGCGGGGGAGAGAATGGCGGTAGTGTCGCCATCTCCCAAGGACAGGGACAACATGGTGGAACTATCCAAGCAAGTACCACCTTGCACATCCAAGCCAAAAGGCCTCGGAAGGCGAGAAGGTCACGAAGCTATAGTTTGATAGCCATGCCGCCCTACCTTACCCTGCTCGCAAAACTCCTTCTAGCATCAATTGTTGGAAGGGGCAACAATGACTCCCAACAACCATAGATGACCCCCAGTAGGATGCATAATAGGAATAGCCTAATCCTCCTCACACTTGTCTCCAAATATCTCCTCTTTTCTCTCTCTCAAGCTCGGCTTCGCAAAGAGGCTGAAAGCAAATGCATATGCATGACCATGAGTGGTTTGAATGGTAGAAAGGCCCCTATTTATAGGCCCAAAGTCAGATTGAGAATCCTCAGACCCCCACACTGCATGGTGAGCCATGAGAGGTCACAGCCAATGTGGCAATGCCAGATGCCTGTGTGAGGTCAGGAATTCAAGACCCTCCCAAAGGTAGGGCCGGTACGGCATCGATGAGACCACTCAGCCCCGCCTGGTTGACGAACCCCGATACACAGCACATTGACACGACAGGGCTTAGCAGTAACATACCACATCATTAGGATGTCCTAACAGGGTTGAACATAAGGCCACCTACTACATTGAATGCACCAGCTCATAATGGGTCGAGCAACGAACATGCATCTTAGTGCTTTCACGATCACTTTGTGATCGCAAAAATGCTTGGGGGCTACTAACGGGATTATGATCCTTGAGTGTCTCAAGGCATCAACTAGTTAGTAGGCTGAGTGGCCCATGATACATCAGCTAGCAAGGTCCCAAATGACTAAGGCCCAGCTGATCCAAGAAAACTAGGTCAAGCACTAAGGCCAAAGTCAGCCATGACACCTTCATCAGACTTAGCTACACGACGCACAAGAAACTCACGAGCTCTCCACCATGCTGACCCCTTGGAGGAATGAGGGGAGGTTAGACTGTTGACAAAAGATGCTTAATGGTCCTTTGAAGGGTATCCCGCGAAGATAGATTGATTAGCAGAGGTGCGTGGAATCAAGAACAAGAAGGCAACAGAGACATAAGAGTTAGACAGGTTTGGGCCATCAGCACGACGTAATACCCTACTCCTATGGTCTATTGGTTTGTATTGGCTATCGTATGATACTACGTGTGTTTTGAGGGGGTCCCCTACCTGCCTTATATAGCTAGGGGGTAGGGTTATAAGTCGGTTAGATCTAGGAGAAAACTCATGAGTAACAATAGATTATAGGGATTATGGGATCATAACATATCCTAATAGATTATGATGAGGACATCACTCCTTCAGATGTACATGCTGATCCTTCAACCGTCATGCAAGGTCCAATGACCCGAGCTCGAATGCGTCAACTCAATTTAGGGGTGAACTCGTTCTTAAGCGATCCTTTTCATACTTTTGAGAATAGACTACTACCTAATGATGTTATCTTGCTTAGGAACATAGGAGAGGGTCAAGAGGAACTTGGAGAAAGTCATAGAGGTGGATAAGACCAGCAAGGACGACCAACATAGGCTGGAGGCCCAGTCCATCTGAAGTTGGAGCCCATCTCAGATTCTAGGACCAGCCTATCATAAAACTGGTCACACGGGCATGTCTGGGCTCCGTTTTCGATGATACACATATGGATGGAAAGATAATTAGATAAGGAAGCCAATTCATGTGGTCTCATGTCAAAATCCCTTCGGAATCAATGGGAATCGTTGAATCAATTCAGCGTCCAGAATCTGCCAGGGTGCTGCGACACCGTCTTTTGGTCCGTTGGACCATGTATCGTGTTTGGGCCCATTAGGGGGCATGTCTAGGGGTCTTTGCATGACCCTAGAGTCTTCATAAACAGCCACCACCCCTCCATTAGGGTTGGGTTTTGCTTAGATTAATCTGTCATGAACAGTTTCACCATTCATCGGTTTATGAGACCCCAACTTCATGAGATTAATCATTCATCTACAATTTGGTTGTTTTCTTTTTTGTTCTTGCTTGTGTTCTTCGTTGCGCAGGCAGGGATTAGCCTTCTTGGTGAGGTCAACTAGATTCGTGTCTTGGTTGATAACCAGAGGAGTTGAGGTGCTAAGATTGCAGGGTTTGATCTTTTGATCTGAAGCCAGATTGGTGTGTCATTCTCTGCCACAATGATAGTTACCTCTACCTGATAGAAGATCAAGATCGTTGTCCCCATTAGATTATGCCATATCATCAAAATATCTTCCTGATGTCTTACAGGGCGCACTAAGCAGCACCGTGCTTTGCAAGGCTTCATCTTGTGGGCTGGACCACCCCTGGCAGCGGAGCCCATGTAGTTTGCCATGGGTATCTAGGGTCATATCCCTCATAGCTAGTCCCCGAGCACCTTGTATCCACTGTGCAACATTGTCTTGAGCTTATCTAAGTAGGTGTAAACAAAGCCAAGCAGTTAGACTCATAGTCCGACCACCTTAATGAGTCGCCGAGCAGTTGTGGACCATAACCGAGCAGCTAAATTATCTGGCTGAGCATGGGCTTACCCTAGTAAGGCTTGCTAGAAGGATGTAAGGAGCTAAAGTTCAAAATTGAAAATTTCCTTGCTGTGAACCAAGTGTGCTCACTTAGAGTCCGACCACGAGAAAGGGAGATAATTGTCAGTGCAGAAAGTGACCAACTAGTGAATATTTGTAGTTTTGCTGTACATTGTGATCGAAGGTGGCCTAGTACTCAATGGCATAGGATTTATACTGGTTTAGGCAATGTGCCCTATGTCCAGTTAGGGTCGGTCGATGACTTTATTCCTAAGCCCAGGTGCTCGAAGTCTATAGTGGGGTTAGAAACAAGAAGGAGAAAGGAGGGGTGTTCAAGAGGCCCAGTCGGGTCCGACCGAAAGGGCTGAGGGCAACCAGAACTCTGCTATGAGCTAGAAGTCCAAGCGTGCGCTTGAGGGGTTGTGAGCTATCGATCTAGTGAGTCTGAACTTGAAGAAGTTGACCTCTCCTTGTTCGAGGGAGTGCATCCCCTTTTATAGATAAAGGGGATGGCTTTATAGGTGAGAGGGAGAGAGTACAAATGTTTCTAAGCCTTGTTGCCCACGCCGATGAGGATAACGATGATGGTAGGTACCCACAATACTGTTGATGTCATGTAGAATGTCAGGTGCACATGGGAGGTTGCGTTGGCTTCTTCAGGAAGGGTGGATGTCTGTACCTGCAAAATACTATTGTTATGTAAGGAGCCCTTACCACGTGTACCAGGTATGGTGATCCTTGGCGCCCACTATCGATGCCCAGAGGCATGGGGGGCTTTTTGCCATATGGGAGCTCAATGGCGCCTACAATACTGTTTGTGTTAGGGCGGTTGTGGAGCATTGTTCTTGTAGGCGTATAGGGTATGGTCCTGGTATCATGGTCTGACTTGTGCACTGCCTTCTCTATTCACCCCTGGTCCCTTCTGAGTGGACGTCCCTGGTCGGATGGCCCCAGTCGGCCCTGGCTATGCTAGTCGGAGAAGAGCAGTAAGCAGGCTTCCTATGGGTCCCCAGTCGGAGTCATGGGGTCAGAGTCGCGGGGTCGGAGTAGGAAGCAGCGTTTTGGGCCAGGCCTTCTGATCGGAGAGACCGCTCGGTGGCGCCTGGTGCCCGAAGCGAGTGCTTTGGTCAAAGAGGTGGGGCGAAGAAGTTGATGAGCGGGCGCTTGTTCTTTTGGGCAGACCTTCCGGTCGGCGATCGGACTGCCCTTCTGGCTCGTTGTGTTTTAGACTCTTGGGCCAGCCCATGAACTACATGTTGTTTTCCTAGGCTGAGCCCGGGCATGGAAGCTAATCCCCGAGGGACCTCGAGTTTATGAACCCGACAGGAGCCCCCGAGCCCCTGGGCGATTTGAGTCGAATCATCTAGGGTTTTTTTCTTGTTGACGGGAGAGGTTTTTGTGTTGTGTCGGTGGGTGCGCGCGAGTGCACCCATGGATATAGCTCCCGAGCCCCTGGGTGGTTTGGACAGAACTGTCTAGGGGGTATTGTTTTAGCGGGCATGCATGTTTTTAGTTTTGAGATGGAATTTTGTTTAACCACGGCGTCGTTGTGCAGCTAAGGTGTTTTTAGGCGTGGGGATTGGATCGAGATGGAACTTACTGATCCTAGCATCGGTGCGCGCTGGGGATCAGGCGAGGAAGTTTAGTTTGAGACAAACCCTAGCGTTGGTGTGCACCATGAATGGAGACAGCTTAGTTTGGATGCGATAGAGCTCACTGATCTTTGGCATTGATGCGTGCCATGGGATCGGGTGAGGCGGAGTCATGAGTAGACCTAGGCATCGGTGCGCGCCGTGGGATCGGGCGAGGTGGAGTCATGAGTAGACCCAGGTGTCGATGCGTGTCATGGATCGAGAGAGGTGGAGTCACGAGTAGAACTAGGCGTCAGTGCACACCATGGATCAAGAGAGGTGGAGACACAAGTAGACCTAGTTCGGAGTTGAGGTCCCAAGAGCCGTAGCCAGATGTCGCCGATCCTGTCGACACGAGTTCTGGGTCGTGGTCCCAAGAGCCATAGCCGGATGTCGCTGATCCTATCGACGTGAGTTCAGGGTCGCGGTCCCAAGATTTCTTTGGAGCGTAGTCAGAAGTGAAGTCGTTATGAAGATGTTGTTAGTTTAAGTTAAAGATCGGACAAGGCGGTGCTCGCGGATCCTAGCGTCGGTGTGCGCCATGGGACTGGGCGAGTCATAGTCATTGATCTAGCGACTTCGAGGTCACTGTCCTTGGCATTTTTCTTGTGCCCCCAAACCCTATTAGGCCTTCATGGGGGTCGATGTGAGTATTGTGCATTACCCCATCCGGTTCCTCACAACCAGAGGGGCTAAGTTTTGACGCCTGTCCCGATTGCTCGGGCTCGAAGACTAGCTCGGTGAGCTCGCTAACGGGTGTGATTGAGTGGAATCTAGGTTCGTCGTTCATGATGGGGTCGGCATAGCCCTCTTATGACATTCCACTACTCCTTTACCTACAACCCGATAGATGCCTAGGTCGTTCTAGAGACCGACCCGAGTGGCCTAACGACCTCCCCTTCGATGGAGATTCTATGGGCCTAGCGAGAGGTTCAGGATCAAATGAGAAGGTTGAGATGACCTAGTCTACCAGACCAGGCTAGGGCTGCACAGTGCTCATCTATGGTTTTCTCCCCCAGCTCTGTTTGGTTGCTCATGTCGAATGAGGCAAACCACCTCTTCGTGATGCAACACGGAGCGTTGTGATGCATTTTGCTGCACGTGCGATGCTTAGTTCCCGAGCCCCCAGGTGGTTCATGCCCTAACCGTCCCAGGGGGTTTAGGCGTATGAGATGAATGTGTGTATGGATGTATGAATGATTTGTAAAGAAATAGAGGGGGTTTTGGTAATGTTTACCTTGACGACTAGAGTGACGGGGCTCAGAGAGCTTCAGTTGGAAATGTTTGACCGAGACCTATGCTTGTCATTCGAGATGGAGTCGGCATGGCCTGCATGAGGCGTCCCTTTGCTCCTTACCTATCGCCTAGTGTCCCTCCTGGGTGATTCGATCGACTTAGGGAGGTCCGGTGGTCTCTTCTGGCGGATATTTCTCGCTCTCTCTTCCTTCTTCTTCCTCACCGAAAGTGCCTATATGCCGCGGCGGTTCCTAAGTGAGAGGGAGAGTGAGCGAGGGGGAGGACTTATAGATCCTTTTGTGAACCTGGAGCGTGATGTCGGACTGGAGGTGATGTTGGATCTGGTCTGCGAGGCCTCCTTCGGGATGGAGCTGAGTGTAGACTCTCTAGTGGATCTTTACCGGGTGAGCCTCGTTGGAGGGATGTTACTCACGACTATGTCGGTGGAGGGTTTCATGCCTACAGCTGCTCAAGTTGGCCAGTTCATAAAGTTTGATGAGATTTCTTCTAGCCATGGTGACCTTACCTCAGTAGCGGTGCCCCTACTCAGGATCTGCCTCAACTGTATGAGAAGGTCAGGAGCTCCATGTTCTTCTACTGAGCATCTATAGGTGCGATGCCCTTGAGGTACCTATTGCATTTTGCCAAAGTTTTGAAGGAGCGGAATCGAGCGATTTTAGGTGTTCAGGCGAAGTTGTCGAGTGGCCGCAGTAGTAATAGAAAATGTAATAGTTAAGTTTTGTGGGTAAGCCCCCGTGTAAATAGTTTCTTTGTATCAATGAATACAACCATACTGCCCCTATGATGAAACCACCATATCTGTTTCCTTGTTTTTGTCCTAGCATAACCTTTGTTATTATCCTTTCTTTCTTGTACCTACCCGTTTGTCCCATAGGGTGCGATCTTGGGAGCCTGAGGCATGGCCCGTGAGGTTCGGTTGCTTGTATCTGTAGGGAAAGGCGGGGTACGTTCGGTTTGGGAGTAGGAACAGGGTTATGTAGGGTAGTTAAAGGAATGGAACATGTTTTTGTTTGGGGAGAAAGTTGTATACCATGTGATAGTAAAGAGAAAGAGAGGTAATACTCAATATTTGTATATTTATGGAGCCCCCGAGCAACCTGGGTCGAAAGTGTTTGGGTGGGGGTGCTCTTATAGGAGCATGTGTTTTAACCGAAAGTGTTTAGACCAAACTTAAGGGAAAAAACAATGTAGCTATTCAATGTTCCAAGTGTTGTTGACAACATTGCCGTTGTTGTCCTCCAGTCGGTAGGTGCCCGGTCGGATTACTTCGGTTACCGTATAGGGTCCTTCCCAGGGTGGAGAGAGCTTGTGTTTTTCCTTCGTCGATTGGGTCCTTCAAAGCACGAGATCACTGACTTTGAGAATCCTTCCTCTGATCTTCCTTTCATGGTACCTGTGGAGGGTTTGTTGATATCAAGCGGAGCAGATGACGGTTGTCTCACGAGCCTCTTCGAGTAGGTCGACTGCGTCCTATTGAGCCTCCATGGCTCAGTCGCGGTCGAAAGCTTTTACTCTTGGTGCACCATGGTCAAGATCGAAGGGCAACACGACTTCCGCTCTATAGGCTAGGAAGAAAGGTGTGAATCCTGTGGATCAGTTTGGGGTCATTCTTAGGCTCTAGAGGATCGCTGGGACCTCTGCAACCCATCGCTCAGCATGTTTGTTGAGTCAGTCGAAGATGCGCGACTTGAGTCCTTGGAGGACCATGTCGTTGGCGCGTTCGACCTATCCGTTAGTTTGTGGATGTCTGACCGAAGCCCAATTGATTCTGATGCCATATCCATTGCTGAAGTCTAGGAACTTCTTCCCGGTGAAGTTAGTCCCGTGGTTAGTGACAATACAGTTAGGAATGCCGAATTGATAGATGATGTCGAGGAAGAATTTGACTGCCTCTTCCGAGCGGAGATTGGTGATGGGCTTGGCCTCGATCCATTTGGTAAACTTGTTGACTGCTACGAGTAGGTGAGTAAAACCACCTGGGCCTTTCTTGAGGGGTCCTACCATGTCGAGTCCCTAGACCACAAATGGCTAGGTGATTGGGATGGTTTGGAACTCTTACACCGGTAAATGGGTTTGTCGAGCGTAGAACTGGCATCCTTCGCACCTACGGACGACCTACTCTGCATCTCATAGCGCGGTGGGCTAGTAAAACCCTTGTTGAAAGGTTTTTTCAACCAAGGACCTTGGGGCCACATGATACCTATAGATCCCAGCATGGACCTCTAGGAGGATCTATTTTCCTCGACTGGTGGGAACACACTTCATGAGCACTCCTAATGGACTCCGTTTGTAGAGTTCGTTACTGAGCATGATGAATGTCTTAGTGCATTGAGCAATTCATCAGGCTTCAGTTCTTTCAGGTGGGAGAACCTCCTTGAGGAGGTTCTCGAGTAGTGGTACTCACTAGTCGGTTTGATCGAGTGCCAATACGGCGACATCCGCGGGTGACATCATTAGAGAGGTACTAGGATCGGAGCCCTCGAGCACCGGCTGGCCGTCGGGGTGTGACTAGGTTGGACCTTCCAGCATGCGGGCGGATGGCTCATGGATGTCATTGATGAAGACTCCACTCGGGGATGGATCCCGCCTGGTGGCTAGTTTTGCGAGGAAATCAGCGACGTCGTTGTCCCTTCTGTGGCAGAACCTCCTAAGAAATCGGGCCCACGTGCATCTATCGTTGTCTCAACAGACCTCTGATAGCGTACACGAGTACCCAACAACTTAACAGGTCTGTCGGGTGTCCTCGGGAAACCTGAATCATCCACAAATCTTTTTCGAACCAGATCCCAATCACAGACATTACAGATTACAACAGTTTATTCAAATATATACATTAGAAAATATAGCGAAAGTCTTAAGATAATATAGTTTACAAACTAGTTGTTTCAAACTTACAAAACATAAGTGTCATACAACCATAGTAGTAGGATAATATTACATTAACATTATTTACCATACAAACTAGTGCCTTGTCCAAAGGCCATTCATCATTCCTCATCGTCATTGACTTCAAACACAGACATGCAGTAGGGACCAAAACAAGCCTATGCATGTACTCACCTGCAACAAGGGTTAACAAACCCTGAGTATAAAAGTACTCAACAATACTGACCCGACGTAACAGGGGGTGAACAACTTTAAAGATGCAGGTGTTGGGGCAAGGTAAGGATGTAGCAAGATTCAAAAGTTCTTTGCCAAAGCTTACTATTCTTCATCCTATTTTCAAGTTTTACCCCTAAGTCCTTTTAGTTCATTATCTCAAACTAAGTGTACATTTCCCATATTCCAAGCCTTCTCATTCCATTAATTTCTCATGTTTTAGTAATTCACCAGTCCTACATTACTTCTATAATGAATCGAGTCTCCATATCTGGCAATTCGAATTGATTCAAGTCCTAGCTAGGGATTCCTTATCACACGACATATGTAGAACTTAATCCTGCATATATCAACCTCGCTACCAGATCCTCCTATACTAAACTGTCTCCACGCCACCCAAGAGCACAGCACACCTCAAATCCAGCCACATTCCAGCCATGAGGGTACACGCTACTCCTGCCATCTCTCCACTCCTAGTGCATGGGCATTCATCTTAGTATCGGATTAGCCGAAGTAGGCTTAATGGAGTATGTGACCAGTACTACAAAGTGTCTCATTCAGAAGATCCACAATGAGTGGCCTTTAAGCAACATAGTCAGCAACATTACCCAACATTTAAGATAAGTCACCCGACTAGTCTCTAGTTCATTCTATCTTCTTTCTTTCTTTGGCCAGTATGCCATCTTTGATTGTATCGAAACTTTTACTTTGGAAGCCAATCATAAAGCATACTAAGCATTCTACGCCTTTGTAAATGAAATCATCTTCAAGGATGGTAAACAATTAACAAGGTAGGCAATGCATCAACTAGGTAACATTTGAATAAATTAACTTAATGCAATAGGTAACATAGGTGATAAACTTTTCAAAGTAAACAAGGTAAGGGTTTAATGCATAAATCGGGGCTTGCCTTCGTTGACGATCTTGGGTTCCGGATCAGTACCACAAATATCAAATCCTGAGACAACCGGGGATTCTTCCACAACTTGCTCAACTAGAATTGGTTCACTCTCGGATTCTACACGAAATAATAGCATATGCTTCAACATGATGATAATGTAAACATGATGCTTTCATGGTGCATGAAATATAATAACACCTTGAATACAACTTCCCTTCACGGTACAGTTGTAAGCCAACAAAACCAACTTGCAATTCTACCATTAAGGACCACACAAGTGACTTGACTAAATTGATCTTGAAACCCTACTGGTCACAAAACATGACCAAAACAAGATCAAACTCTAACCTAACACTTAGGGTTTGCTTTAATACATTTTTGAATTAATTTGGAAATAAGCCTAAAAATGAACTTGTTCCAAATGAAGTCAAAATTTTATGTAAGCTTCCTCATGACAAATTAGTGTACCAAAACAAATTTCATAATTTTTGTAGTTATACAGTGGCCTACAAAAATCATGGAAATCACATTTATCAATTAATTGACTGAATTTTTTAACATTAAACATTTATTCAAATTTCAAGTTTCATATTTTTAAACCATATTAGAACATGTACAGAAGCTACACACAAATTTTCAGAATTTTTGGAGCTACAATTATTTTCCTATAAATTTCCAAAGTTACTGCACTATTCAAAATCTAGAAAATACAAAATCTCACTGTTCTCTCCCTTCTCTCACTGACAGCCAGACCCCACTGTCAGCGACACAGAACAAGGCACACGGCGGCGCTACCAGCTCTGGTCGGCCAAAACGCGCCGGCGGTGATGCCCCGGTGAGGCAGACCGCACCAGCATGATCTACACCACCCCATGAACCTATCCCAGCCCTTAGAACAGCAGCAGGCGCACCGGATGGAGCTCTACGCCGGCCATGGTGGCGCGGGCACGACGACGCACGACGTAACTATGGCTATGATGCAGTAGAGGCTAAAGCAGAGCGAGCATCATGCTCAGGAACTCACCACGAACACGACGGTGTGCTTGGTGAAGGCGGAGACGGGCTGGAACGACATGGCCACGGTGCGGTCGGTGGTGGCGGTGCTTCGGTCGGCTCCGAAGAAGAAGACGCCATGGGTTGGCACTAGACTGCTAGAGTCAAGGCGGGCAGGCCTAGAAGGAGCGGCAAGGCGAGGCAGAGCTACTGGCAAACGCCATCGGCACGAGGTGCTACGGCGAGGACGAGTTTTGCGAGCACAGCAAGGACACCGGCGGCGAGCAGACGGGAGGAAAGAAGAATGACGGCGGCGGTGCTCATATTTATAGAGGGGAAGGACGCGTCCGGCTTCGACAGCTCCCGTACGAGGTCGCCACGGAGACGGCAGCGTGTCACCACGTGAGAAAGCGGTGAAAAACAATCGGCGGCAAGCGGCTGCCACTGTGTTTATTTTGCAAATTACTCACAAATTTTCTAAAGAAGTTAAAAATCTCCATTTAATGAAATTTTCAAACCCTACAACTTTGCTTTAATGAACATTTTCAAATTCTACCTCCATTTTAAAATTTGAATTTGGGGTGCATTTGAGCATTTGAATCATTTCAAAATTACTCCAAATTTTATATGTAAACTTTAAAAACTTTGAATACCAAAGTTGATACTTATAAAATAAGCTTCAACTTTGCTTTTTGTCACAACCCCAAATTCCAAATGGATTTTGAAATAGACAAAAGGGGCAAAAAGGACTTTTATATTTTGAATTTGAATTCACATTTAATTTGTTTCCCTTTTTACTTAATTATGGTTTTTGACCAATTACATGGCCCATTAGGGTTATTTGAGTCAAATGACACATGGCCTCACATGATCACATGAAATTTGACCCCTAGGGTCATGATTTTCATTTGGAGTTTTGGATCACATTACATCACATAAAATGACAACTTATGAAATAAAACTTATTTAGTGAATGCATTCAAAATTTTCTACTTTATGAATGCTTTGCAATGCATATGATGGCATGTCAAGTTTTAGTGCTAGGTCAAAACACTAGAGGTGTTACAACCCTTCCCCCTAAAAGAAATCTCGTCCTGAGAATTAAAACCTAAGGCTAAGTAATGGAAAAAGAAATGTGTCAAACTAACACATCATAACTTTATTCAAAAAGCTAGTGAGGGGTTTTTCATCCTTTTAACAAAAGAAACAAGTTACAATATAGACAAGGTATTGCAACTAGATAGAAGCGAAGAAGTCAGGAAAGTTTTCTTCTAAGTAATCCTCGGACTCCCAAGTAGCTTCATCTTTAGTGTGTTGATTCCATTGTACTTTGTAGAACTTGATTGTACGTCTTCGAGTGACTTGATCTTTCTGATCTAAGACTCTAATGGGGTACTTGGCATAAGTCAAATCAGGTTCTAGTTCTACATCACCAAAGTCAATCACTTGGTCAGGTACTTAAAGACACTTCTTTAACTGAGATACATGGAAGATATCATGCACAGCTGACATGTGATCTGGTAGCCTGACGCGATAGGCGACCGGTCCACATCGTTGTTGGATTTGAAAAGGATCGACATAACGGGGCACCAACTTTCCCCGAATCCCAAAACGATGAACTCCTTTCATCGGCGATACCTTGAGGTAGACATGATCTCCCACTTTAAATTCTAGCGGTCGTATCCTCTTATCAGCATAGCTTTTCTATCAAGATTGAGCTACCTTCATATTGGCTTGTATGAGTTTAACTTTCTCTTTGGTTTCCTTGACCACATCTGGTCCAAAGAACTAACGTTCTCCAACTTCTGACCAATTTAAAGGTGTTAGGCATCTACAACCATACAATGCTTCGAATGGTGCCATTTTAATGCTCTCTTGATGGCTATTATTATATGAGAATTTAGCCGAGGGAAGGCATTCATCCCATTTAGCACCATAGGAAAGGACACATGCTCTTAACATATCTTCAAGAATTTGATTTACCCTTTTAGTTTGTCCATCTATTTGCGGATGATAAGCAGAACTACGGATAAGTTTGGTTCCCAAAGACTCATGTAAACTTTTCCAAAACTTGGATATGAACAATGACCCTCTGTCAGAGATAATGGTCTTGGGTGCCCCATGCAGACTAAAGACTCTATCAAGATAAAGCTTTGCATACTGTTCCGCTCGATATTTATCTCTGACTGGTAAGAAATGAGCTATCTTTGTTAGGCGATCAACAATAACCCATATTGAATTGTAGCCTGCAGATGTCCTGGGCAATCCCACGATGAAGTCCATATAGATATCTTCCCACTTCCAAGATGGAACTAGCAATGAATGTAATGGACCTGCAGTCTTCATGTGAACCGCTTTGACTCTCTGACAAATATCACATTTGGCCACATATTGAGCTATTTCTATTTTCATTTTGGTCCACTAATATCTCTTTCTCAGATCATGATACATTTTGTTGCTAGCTAGATGAATGGAGTATCTTGTAGAATGAGCTTCATCAAGAATCTGCTTTCGCAGCTCTGGACTCTTGGGTACTACCAATCTATCTTTGAACCATACGACATCAGATTCATCAATATTGAAACATGTTGGTTTTCCAGATCTAACTTTATCTTTGATATGGGCTATACCCTTACTTTTCTGTTGAGCAGCAATGATCTAATCTTTGATAGTGGATTCAACTACAATATTGGATAGGGAACCTTGTTCTTTGATTTGTAAATTCAGATGCTCCATCTCTTGACACAATGTTCATTGCATAGGTTTCACAGTCAAACAATGGCAATGACTCTTGCGACTCAGGGCATCGGCAACCACATTAGCCTTACTCGGATGATAATGCACTTCTAAGTCATAATCTTTGATAAGTTTTAACCATCTTCTTTGCCTCATATTCAACTCTGACTGAGTGAAGATATATTTCAAACTTTTGTAATCCGTATAGATATGACAGATATTGCCCAATAAGTAATGTCACCAAACCTTGAGTGCATGAACAACAACGGCTAATTCAAGATCATGGGTGGGATAATGTTCTTCATACTTCTTAAGTTGTCTGGAAGCATACGCTATGACTCTACCTTCTTGCATAAGAACACAACCAATACCAATTCCAGATGCATTACAATAGATATCAAACAGCCTCTTGATATTAGGTTGTGCTAATACTAGTGCAGTTGTTAGCAACTTCTTTAATGTTTGAAAGGTCTTCTCACATTCTGTTGACCATACAAACTTAGTTTGATTTTTCAGCAGTCCAGTAATCGGCTTTGCAATTCTGGAGAAGTCAGGGATGAACCGACGGTAATAACCTACCAATCCCAGAAAACTATGAACTTGATGAACAATGGTAGGTGCTTTCCAATTAAGGACTTCTTCTACCTTGCTCGGATCAACAGCTATACCTTCAGCAGATAACACATGACCCAAAAATTGTACTTCCTCTAACCAGAATGCACATTTACTAAATTTGGCATATAATTCGTGGTCTCTTAATCTTTGTAGAACAATGCAAAGATGTTCCGTATGTTCCTCTTTGCTCTTAGAATAGATAAGAATGTCATCAATGAACACCACTACAAACTTATCCAACTTAGGTATGAAAACTGTCATGAGGTACATGAAATGAGCCGAGGCATTGGTCAGCCCAAAAGACATGACTAGATACTCATATAGACCATATCGGGTAGTAAACGCTGTCTTCGGCACATCTTCTCGTCTGATCTTAATCTGGTGATAGCCTGATCTCAAGTCTATCTTCAAGAACACCTTAGCTCCCGTAAGTTGGTCAAAAAGCAAATCAATTCGGGGTAAGGGGTATTTGTTCTTTTTGGTGACTTCATTTAATGACCGATAGTCAATACATAACCTTAAGGTTTGGTCCTTTTTCTTCATGAAGATAGCAGGGCATCCCCAAGGTGATGAACTGGGTTGAATGAAACCCTTGTCTAACAACTCTTATAGTTGGATCTTTAATTCTGCTAGTTCTTTGGGTGGCATCCTATATGCTCTTCTGGACACAGGTGTCGTTCTTGGTTTCAGATCAATTCTAAACTCTACATCTCGGTCTGGTGGCAGATCATGCAGATCATCGGGAAAGACATCCATAAATTCACATACCACAGGAATTTTCTTAGCTTCTTCAATAGTAGTTGCACAGACTATTCCAACTATACTCTTAGGAAAGGGAAGTTGGATGAGAAGTTGGGTTTTGCTGTCAAGTGCATTTACCCTTATGGTTCTATGCATGACATCTATGACAGCCCCATGTTGGGTTAACCAGTTCATACCAAGGATCACATCTATATCTTGATCCGTTAATATCAGCATATTGGTAGGGAACTCATAACCTCCCAAATCAATAGGTACATGCTGAGCTACCTCCCTTGTACAGATTCATCCCTCGGGTGACTGTATATGATATGGTTCTTTTGTTTCCCCAATAGTTATCCCATGCTTCACAACAAATGTATGATTGATGAATGTATGGGATGCACCAAAATCAAATAAGGTAATTGCAGGATGCTTAGCAATGGGAAACATACCCACCATTACTGGTTCTCCTTCTGGAATAGATTCCATCTAAGTATAGAAGACCCTTCTAATTTTCTTCTCAGCCTAACCCTTCTGACTGTTCTGAGCATTGCCCTTGTACTAATTCTGAGCTTGAGTAACAGGGGCTTTAGGTGCATTAGGATTGTTCTTCCTAGGATACAGACATTCTCAGGAAAAGTCTCTGGGTTTACCACAATTATAACATGGATAATTGTGATTCTGGGGAGTAGCAGTACGGTTTGCATTATTTGTATTATTTTGCTGCTGCGGTGCTTGATGAGGATAGGGCATATTAGTTGTAGGGCGAATAAAGATCAGCTGCCTGCTTTGGCTTTGTTGTGGGCAAAATGGCGCACGGCCATGATTTTGAGGATGGTAGACTATCTTTTGACGCTTTCCACTCGATGATCCAAAAGCAGATATTCTCTTTTTCTTCACCTCCTTGTGTCGGTGGTAATTCTCGACGCCTGTCCCGATTGCTCGGGCTCGAAGACTAGCTCGGTGAGCTCGCTAACGGGTGTGATTGAGTGGAATCTAGGTTCGTCGTTCATGATGGGGTCGGCATAGCCCTCTTATGACATTCCACTACTCCTTTACCTACAACCCGATAGATGCCTAGGTCGTTCTAGAGACCGACCCGAGTGGCCTAACGACCTCCCCTTCGATGGAGATTCTATGGGCCTAGCGAGAGGTTCAGGATCAAATGAGAAGGTTGAGATGACCTAGTCTACCAAGACCAGGCTAGGGCTGCACAGTGCTCATCTATGGTTTTCTCCCCCAGCTCTGTTTGGTTGCTCATGTCGAATGAGGCAAACCACCTCTTCGTGATGCAACACGGAGCGTTGTGATGCATTTTGCTGGCACGTGCGATGCTTAGTTCCCGAGCCCCCAGGTGGTTCATGCCCTAAACCGTCCCAGGGGGTTTAGGCGTATGAGATGAATGTGTGTATGGATGTATGAATGATTTGTAAAGAAATAGAGGGGGTTTTGGTAATGTTTACCTTGACGACTAGAGTGACGGGGCTCAGAGAGCTTCAGTTGGAAATGTTTGACCGAGACCTATGCTTGTCATTCGAGATGGAGTCGGCATGGCCTGCATGAGGCGTCCCTTTGCTCCTTACCTATCGCCTAGTGTCCCTCCTGGGTGATTCGATCGACTTAGGGAGGTCCGGTGGTCTCTTCTGGCGGATATTTCTCGCTCTCTCTTCCTTCTTCTTCCTCAACCGAAAGTGCCTATATGCCGCGGCGGTTCCTAAGTGAGAGGGAGAGTGAGCGAGGGGGAGGACTTATAGATCCTTTTGTGAACCTGGAGCGTGATGTCGGACTGGAGGTGATGTTTGGATCTGGTCTGCGAGGCCTCCTTCGGGATGGAGCTGAGTGTAGACTCTCTAGTGGATCTTTACGGGTGAGCCTCGTTGGAGGGATGTTACTCACGACTATGTCGGTGGAGGGTTTCATGCCTACAGCTGCTCAAGTTGGCCAGTTCATAAAGTTTGATGAGATTTCTTCTAGCCATGGTGACCTTACCTCAGTAGCGGTGCCCTACTCAGGATCTGCCTCAACTGTATGAGAAGGTCAGGAGCTCCATGTTCTTCTACTGAGCATCTATAGGTGCGATGCCCTTGAGGTACCTATTGCATTTTGCCAAAGTTTTGAAGGAGCGGAATCGAGCGATTTTAGGTGTTCAGGCGAAGTTGTCGAGTGGCCGCAAGTAGTAATAGAAAATGTAATAGTTAAGTTTTGTGGGTAAGCCCCCGTGTAAATAGTTTCTTTGTATCAATGAATACAACCATACTGCCCCTATGATGAAACCACCATATCTGTTTCCTTGTTTTTGTCCTAGCATAACCTTTGTTATTATCCTTTCTTTCTTGTACCTACCCGTTTGTCCCATAGGGTGCGATCTTGGGAGCCTGAGGCATGGCCCGTGAGGTTCGGTTGCTTGTATCTGTAGGGAAAGGCGGGGTACGTTCGGTTTGGGAGTAGGAACAGGGTTATGTAGGGTAGTTAAAGGAATGGAACATGTTTTTGTTTGGGGAGAAAGTTGTATACCATGTGATAGTAAAGAGAAAGAGAGGTAATACTCAATATTTGTATATTTATGGAGCCCCCGAGCAACCTGGGTCGAAAGTGTTTGGGTGGGGGTGCTCTTATAGGAGCATGTGTTTTAACCGAAAGTGTTTAGACCAAACTTAAGGGAAAAAACAATGTAGCTATTCAATGTTCCAAGTGTTGTTGACAACATTGCCGTTGTTGTCCTCCAGTCGGTAGGTGCCCGGTCGGATTACTTCGGTTACCGTATAGGGTCCTTCCCAGGGTGGAGAGAGCTTGTGTTTTTCCTTCGTCGATTGGGTCCTTCAAAGCACGAGATCACTGACTTTGAGAATCCTTCCTCTGATCTTCCTTTCATGGTACCTGTGGAGGGTTTGTTGATATCAAGCGGAGCAGATGACGGTTGTCTCACGAGCCTCTTCGAGTAGGTCGACTGCGTCCTATTGAGCCTCCATGGCTCAGTCGCGGTCGAAAGCTTTTACTCTTGGTGCACCATGGTCAAGATCGAAGGGCAACACGACTTCCGCTCTATAGGCTAGGAAGAAAGGTGTGAATCCTGTGGATCAGTTTGGGGTCATTCTTAGGCTCTAGAGGATCGCTGGGACCTCTGCAACCCATCGCTCAGCATGTTTGTTGAGTCAGTCGAAGATGCGCGACTTGAGTCCTTGGAGGACCATGTCGTTGGCGCGTTCGACCTATCCGTTAGTTTGTGGATGTCTGACCGAAGCCCAATTGATTCTGATGCCATATCCATTGCTGAAGTCTAGGAACTTCTTCCCGGTGAAGTTAGTCCCGTGGTTAGTGACAATACAGTTAGGAATGCCGAATTGATAGATGATGTCGAGGAAGAATTTGACTGCCTCTTCCGAGCGGAGATTGGTGATGGGCTTGGCCTCGATCCATTTGGTAAACTTGTTGACTGCTACGAGTAGGTGAGTAAAACCACCTGGGCCTTTCTTGAGGGGTCCTACCATGTCGAGTCCCTAGACCACAAATGGCTAGGTGATTGGGATGGTTTGGAACTCTTACACCGGTAAATGGGTTTGTCGAGCGTAGAACTGGCATCCTTCGCACCTACGGACGACCTACTCTGCATCTCATAGCGCGGTGGGCTAGTAAAACCCTTGTTGAAAGGTTTTTTCAACCAAGGACCTTGGGGCCACATGATACCTATAGATCCCAGCATGGACCTCTAGGAGGATCTATTTTCCTCGACTGGTGGGAACACACTTCATGAGCACTCCTAATGGACTCCGTTTGTAGAGTTCGTTACTGAGCATGATGAATGTCTTAGTGCATTGAGCAATTCATCAGGCTTCAGTTCTTTCAGGTGGGAGAACCTCCTTGAGGAGGTTCTCGAGTAGTGGTACTCACTAGTCGGTTTGATCGAGTGCCAATACGGCGACATCCGCGGGTGACATCATTAGAGAGGTACTAGGATCGGAGCCCTCGAGCACCGGCTGGCCGTCGGGGTGTGACTAGGTTGGACCTTCCAGCATGCGGGCGGATGGCTCATGGATGTCATTGATGAAGACTCCACTCGGGGATGGATCCCGCCTGGTGGCTAGTTTTGCGAGGAAATCAGCGACGTCGTTGTCCCTTCTGTGGCAGAACCTCCTAAGAAATCGGGCCCACGTGCATCTATCGTTGTCTCAACAGACCTCTGATAGCGTACACGAGTACCCAACAACTTAACAGGTCTGTCGGGTGTCCTCGGGAAACCTGAATCATCCACAAATCTTTTTCGAACCAGATCCCAATCACAGACATTACAGATTACAACAGTTTATTCAAATATATACATTAGAAAATATAGCGAAAGTCTTAAGATAATATAGTTTACAAACTAGTTGTTTCAAACTTACAAAACATAAGTGTCATACAACCATAGTAGTAGGATAATATTACATTAACATTATTTACCATACAAACTAGTGCCTTGTCCAAAGGCCATTCATCATTCCTCATCGTCATTGACTTCAAACACAGACATGCAGTAGGGACCAAAACAAGCCTATGCATGTACTCACCTGCAACAAGGGTTAACAAACCCTGAGTATAAAAGTACTCAACAATACTGACCCGACGTAACAGGGGGTGAACAACTTTAAAGATGCAGGTGTTGGGGCAAGGTAAGGATGTAGCAAGATTCAAAAGTTCTTTGCCAAAGCTTACTATTCTTCATCCTATTTTCAAGTTTTACCCCTAAGTCCTTTTAGTTCATTATCTCAAACTAAGTGTACATTTCCCATATTCCAAGCCTTCTCATTCCATTAATTTCTCATGTTTTAGTAATTCACCAGTCCTACATTACTTCTATAATGAATCGAGTCTCCATATCTGGCAATTCGAATTGATTCAAGTCCTAGCTAGGGATTCCTTATCACACGACATATGTAGAACTTAATCCTGCATATATCAACCTCGCTACCAGATCCTCCTATACTAAACTGTCTCCACGCCACCCAAGAGCACAGCACACCTCAAATCCAGCCACATTCCAGCCATGAGGGTACACGCTACTCCTGCCATCTCTCCACTCCTAGTGCATGGGCATTCATCTTAGTATCGGATTAGCCGAAGTAGGCTTAATGGAGTATGTGACCAGTACTACAAAGTGTCTCATTCAGAAGATCCACAATGAGTGGCCTTTAAGCAACATAGTCAGCAACATTACCCAACATTTAAGATAAGTCACCCGACTAGTCTCTAGTTCATTCTATCTTCTTTCTTTCTTTGGCCAGTATGCCATCTTTGATTGTATCGAAACTTTTACTTTGGAAGCCAATCATAAAGCATACTAAGCATTCTACGCCTTTGTAAATGAAATCATCTTCAAGGATGGTAAACAATTAACAAGGTAGGCAATGCATCAACTAGGTAACATTTGAATAAATTAACTTAATGCAATAGGTAACATAGGTGATAAACTTTTCAAAGTAAACAAGGTAAGGGTTTAATGCATAAATCGGGGCTTGCCTTCGTTGACGATCTTGGGTTCCGGATCAGTACCACAAATATCAAATCCTGAGACAACCGGGGATTCTTCCACAACTTGCTCAACTAGAATTGGTTCACTCTCGGATTCTACACGAAATAATAGCATATGCTTCAACATGATGATAATGTAAACATGATGCTTTCATGGTGCATGAAATATAATAACACCTTGAATACAACTTCCCTTCACGGTACAGTTGTAAGCCAACAAAACCAACTTGCAATTCTACCATTAAGGACCACACAAGTGACTTGACTAAATTGATCTTGAAACCCTACTGGTCACAAAACATGACCAAAACAAGATCAAACTCTAACCTAACACTTAGGGTTTGCTTTAATACATTTTTGAATTAATTTGGAAATAAGCCTAAAAATGAACTTGTTCCAAATGAAGTCAAAATTTTATGTAAGCTTCCTCATGACAAATTAGTGTACCAAAACAAATTTCATAATTTTTGTAGTTATACAGTGGCCTACAAAAATCATGGAAATCACATTTATCAATTAATTGACTGAATTTTTTAACATTAAACATTTATTCAAATTTCAAGTTTCATATTTTTAAACCATATTAGAACATGTACAGAAGCTACACACAAATTTTCAGAATTTTTGGAGCTACAATTATTTTCCTATAAATTTCCAAAGTTACTGCACTATTCAAAATCTAGAAAATACAAAATCTCACTGTTCTCTCCCTTCTCTCACTGACAGCCAGACCCCACTGTCAGCGACACAGAACAAGGCACACGGCGGCGCTACCAGCTCTGGTCGGCCAAAACGCGCCGGCGGTGATGCCCCGGTGAGGCAGACCGCACCAGCATGATCTACACCACCCCATGAACCTATCCCAGCCCTTAGAACAGCAGCAGGCGCACCGGATGGAGCTCTACGCCGGCCATGGTGGCGCGGGCACGACGACGCACGACGTAACTATGGCTATGATGCAGTAGAGGCTAAAGCAGAGCGAGCATCATGCTCAGGAACTCACCACGAACACGACGGTGTGCTTGGTGAAGGCGGAGACGGGCTGGAACGACATGGCCACGGTGCGGTCGGTGGTGGCGGTGCTTCGGTCGGCTCCGAAGAAGAAGACGCCATGGGTTGGCACTAGACTGCTAGAGTCAAGGCGGGCAGGCCTAGAAGGAGCGGCAAGGCGAGGCAGAGCTACTGGCAAACGCCATCGGCACGAGGTGCTACGGCGAGGACGAGTTTTGCGAGCACAGCAAGGACACCGGCGGCGAGCAGACGGGAGGAAAGAAGAATGACGGCGGCGGTGCTCATATTTATAGAGGGGAAGGACGCGTCCGGCTTCGACAGCTCCCGTACGAGGTCGCCACGGAGACGGCAGCGTGTCACCACGTGAGAAAGCGGTGAAAAACAATCGGCGGCAAGCGGCTGCCACTGTGTTTATTTTGCAAATTACTCACAAATTTTCTAAAGAAGTTAAAAATCTCCATTTAATGAAATTTTCAAACCCTACAACTTTGCTTTAATGAACATTTTCAAATTCTACCTCCATTTTAAAATTTGAATTTGGGGTGCATTTGAGCATTTGAATCATTTCAAAATTACTCCAAATTTTATATGTAAACTTTAAAAACTTTGAATACCAAAGTTGATACTTATAAAATAAGCTTCAACTTTGCTTTTTGTCACAACCCCAAATTCCAAATGGATTTTGAAATAGACAAAAGGGGCAAAAAGGACTTTTATATTTTGAATTTGAATTCACATTTAATTTGTTTCCCTTTTTACTTAATTATGGTTTTTGACCAATTACATGGCCCATTAGGGTTATTTGAGTCAAATGACACATGGCCTCACATGATCACATGAAATTTGACCCCTAGGGTCATGATTTTCATTTGGAGTTTTGGATCACATTACATCACATAAAATGACAACTTATGAAATAAAACTTATTTAGTGAATGCATTCAAAATTTTCTACTTTATGAATGCTTTGCAATGCATATGATGGCATGTCAAGTTTTAGTGCTAGGTCAAAACACTAGAGGTGTTACAACCCTTCCCCCTAAAAGAAATCTCGTCCTGAGAATTAAAACCTAAGGCTAAGTAATGGAAAAAGAAATGTGTCAAACTAACACATCATAACTTTATTCAAAAAGCTAGTGAGGGGTTTTTCATCCTTTTAACAAAAGAAACAAGTTACAATATAGACAAGGTATTGCAACTAGATAGAAGCGAAGAAGTCAGGAAAGTTTTCTTCTAAGTAATCCTCGGACTCCCAAGTAGCTTCATCTTTAGTGTGTTGATTCCATTGTACTTTGTAGAACTTGATTGTACGTCTTCGAGTGACTTGATCTTTCTGATCTAAGACTCTAATGGGGTACTTGGCATAAGTCAAATCAGGTTCTAGTTCTACATCACCAAAGTCAATCACTTGGTCAGGTACTTAAAGACACTTCTTTAACTGAGATACATGGAAGATATCATGCACAGCTGACATGTGATCTGGTAGCCTGACGCGATAGGCGACCGGTCCACATCGTTGTTGGATTTGAAAAGGATCGACATAACGGGGCACCAACTTTCCCCGAATCCCAAAACGATGAACTCCTTTCATCGGCGATACCTTGAGGTAGACATGATCTCCCACTTTAAATTCTAGCGGTCGTATCCTCTTATCAGCATAGCTTTTCTATCAAGATTGAGCTACCTTCATATTGGCTTGTATGAGTTTAACTTTCTCTTTGGTTTCCTTGACCACATCTGGTCCAAAGAACTAACGTTCTCCAACTTCTGACCAATTTAAAGGTGTTAGGCATCTACAACCATACAATGCTTCGAATGGTGCCATTTTAATGCTCTCTTGATGGCTATTATTATATGAGAATTTAGCCGAGGGAAGGCATTCATCCCATTTAGCACCATAGGAAAGGACACATGCTCTTAACATATCTTCAAGAATTTGATTTACCCTTTTAGTTTGTCCATCTATTTGCGGATGATAAGCAGAACTACGGATAAGTTTGGTTCCCAAAGACTCATGTAAACTTTTCCAAAACTTGGATATGAACAATGACCCTCTGTCAGAGATAATGGTCTTGGGTGCCCCATGCAGACTAAAGACTCTATCAAGATAAAGCTTTGCATACTGTTCCGCTCGATATTTATCTCTGACTGGTAAGAAATGAGCTATCTTTGTTAGGCGATCAACAATAACCCATATTGAATTGTAGCCTGCAGATGTCCTGGGCAATCCCACGATGAAGTCCATATAGATATCTTCCCACTTCCAAGATGGAACTAGCAATGAATGTAATGGACCTGCAGTCTTCATGTGAACCGCTTTGACTCTCTGACAAATATCACATTTGGCCACATATTGAGCTATTTCTATTTTCATTTTGGTCCACTAATATCTCTTTCTCAGATCATGATACATTTTGTTGCTAGCTAGATGAATGGAGTATCTTGTAGAATGAGCTTCATCAAGAATCTGCTTTCGCAGCTCTGGACTCTTGGGTACTACCAATCTATCTTTGAACCATACGACATCAGATTCATCAATATTGAAACATGTTGGTTTTCCAGATCTAACTTTATCTTTGATATGGGCTATACCCTTACTTTTCTGTTGAGCAGCAATGATCTAATCTTTGATAGTGGATTCAACTACAATATTGGATAGGGAACCTTGTTCTTTGATTTGTAAATTCAGATGCTCCATCTCTTGACACAATGTTCATTGCATAGGTTTCACAGTCAAACAATGGCAATGACTCTTGCGACTCAGGGCATCGGCAACCACATTAGCCTTACTCGGATGATAATGCACTTCTAAGTCATAATCTTTGATAAGTTTTAACCATCTTCTTTGCCTCATATTCAACTCTGACTGAGTGAAGATATATTTCAAACTTTTGTAATCCGTATAGATATGACAGATATTGCCCAATAAGTAATGTCACCAAACCTTGAGTGCATGAACAACAACGGCTAATTCAAGATCATGGGTGGGATAATGTTCTTCATACTTCTTAAGTTGTCTGGAAGCATACGCTATGACTCTACCTTCTTGCATAAGAACACAACCAATACCAATTCCAGATGCATTACAATAGATATCAAACAGCCTCTTGATATTAGGTTGTGCTAATACTAGTGCAGTTGTTAGCAACTTCTTTAATGTTTGAAAGGTCTTCTCACATTCTGTTGACCATACAAACTTAGTTTGATTTTTCAGCAGTCCAGTAATCGGCTTTGCAATTCTGGAGAAGTCAGGGATGAACCGACGGTAATAACCTACCAATCCCAGAAAACTATGAACTTGATGAACAATGGTAGGTGCTTTCCAATTAAGGACTTCTTCTACCTTGCTCGGATCAACAGCTATACCTTCAGCAGATAACACATGACCCAAAAATTGTACTTCCTCTAACCAGAATGCACATTTACTAAATTTGGCATATAATTCGTGGTCTCTTAATCTTTGTAGAACAATGCAAAGATGTTCCGTATGTTCCTCTTTGCTCTTAGAATAGATAAGAATGTCATCAATGAACACCACTACAAACTTATCCAACTTAGGTATGAAAACTGTCATGAGGTACATGAAATGAGCCGAGGCATTGGTCAGCCCAAAAGACATGACTAGATACTCATATAGACCATATCGGGTAGTAAACGCTGTCTTCGGCACATCTTCTCGTCTGATCTTAATCTGGTGATAGCCTGATCTCAAGTCTATCTTCAAGAACACCTTAGCTCCCGTAAGTTGGTCAAAAAGCAAATCAATTCGGGGTAAGGGGTATTTGTTCTTTTTGGTGACTTCATTTAATGACCGATAGTCAATACATAACCTTAAGGTTTGGTCCTTTTTCTTCATGAAGATAGCAGGGCATCCCCAAGGTGATGAACTGGGTTGAATGAAACCCTTGTCTAACAACTCTTATAGTTGGATCTTTAATTCTGCTAGTTCTTTGGGTGGCATCCTATATGCTCTTCTGGACACAGGTGTCGTTCTTGGTTTCAGATCAATTCTAAACTCTACATCTCGGTCTGGTGGCAGATCATGCAGATCATCGGGAAAGACATCCATAAATTCACATACCACAGGAATTTTCTTAGCTTCTTCAATAGTAGTTGCACAGACTATTCCAACTATACTCTTAGGAAAGGGAAGTTGGATGAGAAGTTGGGTTTTGCTGTCAAGTGCATTTACCCTTATGGTTCTATGCATGACATCTATGACAGCCCCATGTTGGGTTAACCAGTTCATACCAAGGATCACATCTATATCTTGATCCGTTAATATCAGCATATTGGTAGGGAACTCATAACCTCCCAAATCAATAGGTACATGCTGAGCTACCTCCCTTGTACAGATTCATCCCTCGGGTGACTGTATATGATATGGTTCTTTTGTTTCCCCAATAGTTATCCCATGCTTCACAACAAATGTATGATTGATGAATGTATGGGATGCACCAAAATCAAATAAGGTAATTGCAGGATGCTTAGCAATGGGAAACATACCCACCATTACTGGTTCTCCTTCTGGAATAGATTCCATCTAAGTATAGAAGACCCTTCTAATTTTCTTCTCAGCCTAACCCTTCTGACTGTTCTGAGCATTGCCCTTGTACTAATTCTGAGCTTGAGTAACAGGGGCTTTAGGTGCATTAGGATTGTTCTTCCTAGGATACAGACATTCTCAGGAAAAGTCTCTGGGTTTACCACAATTATAACATGGATAATTGTGATTCTGGGGAGTAGCAGTACGGTTTGCATTATTTGTATTATTTTGCTGCTGCGGTGCTTGATGAGGATAGGGCATATTAGTTGTAGGGCGAATAAAGATCAGCTGCCTGCTTTGGCTTTGTTGTGGGCAAAATGGCGCACGGCCATGATTTTGAGGATGGTAGACTATCTTTTGACGCTTTCCACTCGATGATCCAAAAGCAGATATTCTCTTTTTCTTCACCTCCTTGTGTCGGTGGTAATTCTCCTCTAAAGCGATAGCAATGTTGACTGTCTCATGATAAGTTGCGTTGCCACAAGTTGCCATCATGGTCTAAAGTTTGGTGTTCAGGCCTCTTAGGAAATGATTCTTTTTCTTCTTGTCAATATTCACATACTCTATAGCATACTGTGACAGGTGGTTGAAGCGCCCAACATAGTGCATCACTAGGTGCTCCCCTTGCTTAAGAGCCAAAAACTCTTCTAACTTCATGGTCATCACACCATCTGGAATATAGTGTGCCCTGAAGGCATCCTTAAACTCCATCCAAGTGATTTGGTGACCAGCAGACTATACAGCTACCAAATTTGCCCACCAGGCACCAGCAGCTCCTCGGAGTTACTGTGCCGCAAACCTTGGTTTCTGAATCTCGGTACAGTGAATCAGCTCAAACTTTTGCTCTATTGTCCTAAGCCAATTGTCAGCTTCTAAAGGCTCTTCTACCTTAGAGAACATAGGTGGATGTGTATCAGTAAAATTAATATAGGTTGACTCGTCATTTCCATTATTACGGTGGCCACGATTAGGGTGTGGTGCCTATTGGTTCTGAGCCAATTCCCTTAACAACCAAGCATTCTTTGCCACTGCATTGACAAGTGCGGCTATGGCATCTGCCATAGTCGGAGGCATTGGTGGAGGATTTGGGATAAAATCATTGTCATGCGAGCCACTTGCACCAGCTTGGGTGATAGGATGAGGCATCTATAAGAGAGACACATTTATTTACATTCTTATTTATTGAAAGCAGTTAAAAGGTTTCATGCTACAAAGGGTTACTTATTTATATTACATGTCTTGTATCCCATAGGACAACCCTGGTTTACTAGAAAAGTAGTAAAAGAACTAATACTACTCCAAGCTCTCAGTCATCGACGTCCGTGTCCATACCGGACGAAACCTCATCTTCATCTGAGAAGTACACTAACTCCTTAGGATCCTCCTCCTCTTCTTCATTCTCAACTTCTCCTAGATCTACAATCATTTCTTCATCTGTAACTTCACCATCCCCATGAGGAGGATGAAGTTGAGTGTACAGCATGTGGACATTCTCATGAAGAATGGCATTGTCCATTTCCAGGTCTTCTATGTAGAACTCCAACTCATGGACGCGTTCATTGGCCGCATCCTCTCGTGTCCAGGCTTCATTCCATAGCTCCATGGTCATGGTGATGCCCCTTTGCATTTCTGCTAGCTTCTTTTGATCTTTGGCATGAGCTCAATGAAGAGTGTTGAGCTCCTTGGTAAGGTTCTCGATGTTGGTAGGATTGCTTGAAGATCCTTCATCTCCTAGGGTCTTGGAACTTCCTTCACCAAGCTTGTGGTTTTGCGGTGCCAACTGGTGATGAGGGACTCCATGAGGTCCGGTGGACTTGCGTGCGGTTATCTTGGTCTTTGCCATAGCTTGTAGAATTTAGCGTAGGACTATAAGAATAGCTTGAGGATAATGGAGGTTAGCAAGAATGGGATTGACATTACTTACCCAACCATTTTTAAGGGGAATTAGTATGCAAGGTGTTCAAGCATGATGCATGAATCGATCTTACAAATCTAGGTACAAAAGATTTATATAATCAAAAGTACTAGATTTTTAGTACATAGGACAAACTTAATCATATTATCCACCACAAACTTTCAAATAATATAGGATTGAGGCTAGATCAGAGGTAAGAAGAAAGAAATTTGAACTTCAAAATATCAAGTTTACTTTCTTTGATCCAAATCAATTTGAAGGTTTTCCAAAGTAACCTACAATGATCTTAGATAGGAATAGCTCTGATACCAGCTGTGGCAGAACCTCCTAAGAAATCGGGCCCACGTGCATCTATCATTGTCTCAACAGACCTCTAATAGCGTACACGAGTTCCCAACAACTTAACAGGTCTGTCGGGTGTCCTTGGGAAACCCGAATCATCCATGAATCTTTTTCGAACAGGATCCCAATCATAGACATTGCAGATTACAATAGTTTATTCAAATATATACATCAGAGTAAAATATAGCGGAAGTCTTAAGATAATATAGTTTACAAACCAGTTGTTTCAAACTTACAAAACCATAAGTGTCATACAACCATAGTAGCGAGATAATATTACATTAACATTATTTATCATACAAACTAGTGCCTTGTCCAAAGGCCATTCATCATTCCTCATCGTCATTGACTTCAAACACAGACATGCAGCAGGGACCAAAACAAGCCTGCGCATGCGACTCACCTGCAACAAGGGTTAACAAACCTTGAGTACAAAAGTACTCAACAAGACTGACCCGACGTAACAGGGGGTGAACAACTTTAAAGATGTAGGTGTTGGGGCAAGGTAAGGATGTAGCAAGATTCAAAAGTTCTTTGCCAAAGCTTACTATTCTTCATCCTATTTTCAAGTTTTACCCCTAAGTCCTTTTAGTTCATTATCTCAAACTAAGTGTACATTTCCCATATTCCAAGCCTTCTCATTCCATTCTTTTTCTCATGTTTTAGTAATTCACCAGTCCTACATTGCTTCTGTAATGAATTGAGTCTCCATATCTGCAGAGCACCGGCAATTCGAATTGATTCAAGTCCCAGCTGGGGATTCCTTATCACACGACATATGTAGAACTTAATCTTGCATATATCAACCTTGCTACCGGATCCTCCTATACTAAGCCATCTCCACGCCACCTGAGAGCACAACACACCTCAAATCTGACCACATTCTAGCCACGAGGGTACATGCTACTCCCGCCATCTCTCCACTCCTAGTGCGTGGGCATTCATCTTAGTATCGGATTTGCCGAAGTAGGCTTACCGGAGTATGTGACCTGTACTACAAAGTGTCTCATTTAGAAGATCCACAATGAGTGGCCTTTAAGCGACATAGTCGGCAACATTACCCAACATTCAAGATAAGTCACCCGACTAGTCTCTAGTTCATTCTATCTTTTTTCTTTCTTTGGCCAGTATGCCATCTTTGATTGTATCGAAACTTTTACTTTGAAAGCCTATCATAAAGCATACTAAGCATTCTACGCCTTTGTAAATGAAATCATCTTCAAGGATGGTAAACAATTAACAAGGTAGGCAATGCATCAAGTAGGTAACATTTGAATAAATCAACTTAATGCAATAGGTAACATAGGTGATAAACTTTTCAAAGTAAACAAGGTAAGGGTTTAATGCATAAACCGGTGCTTGCCTTCGTTGATGATCTCGGGTTCCAGATCAGTACCACAAATATCAAATCTCGAGACAATCAGGGATTCTTCCACAACTTGCTCAACTAGAATTAGTTCACTCTTGGATTCTACATGAAATAATAGCATATGCTTCAACATTATGATAATGTAAACATGATGCTTTCATGGTGCATGAAATATAATAACACCTTGAATACAACTTTCCTTCACGGTACAGTTGTAAGCCAACAAAACCAACTTGCAATTCTACCATTAAGGACCACACAAGTGACTTGACTAAATTGATCTTGAAACCCTACTGGTCACAAAACATGACCAAAACAAGATCAAACTCTAACCTAACACTTAGGGTTTGCTTTAATACATTTTTGAATTAATTTGGAAATAAGCCCAAAAATGAACTTGTTCCAAATGACCTAAAATTTTTTTGTAAGCTTCCTCATGACAAATTAGTGTACCAAAACAAATTTCATAATTTTTGCAGTTATACAGTGGCCTACAAAAATCATGGAAATCACATTTATCAATTAATTGACTGAATTTTTTTAACATTAAATTTTTTTTCAAATTTCAAGTTTCATATTTTTAAACCATATTAGAACATGTACAGAAGCTACACACAAATTCTTAGAATTTTTGGAGCTATAATTATTTTCCTATAAATTTCCAAAGTTACTTCACTATTCAAAATCCAGAAAATACAAAATCTCACTGTTATCTCCCTTCTCTCACTAACAGCCAGACCCCACTGTCAGCGACATAGAACAAGGCACACGGCGGCGCTGCCAGCTCCGGTCGGCCAAAATGCGCCGGCGGTGATGCTCCGGCGAGGCAGACCGCACCAGCATGATCTACACCACCCCGCAAACCTATCGCAGCCCTCAGAACAGCAGCTGGCGCACCGGATGGAGCTCTACGCCGGCCATGGCGGCGCGGGCACGACGGCGCATGATGTAACTATGGCTACGATGTAGTAGAGGCTAAAGCAGAGCGAGCATCATGCTCAGGAACTCACCACGAACACGATGGTGTGCCTGGTGAAGGCGGAGACAGGCTGGAACGACGTGGCCATGGTGAGGTTGGTGGTGGCGGTGCTTCGGCTAGCTCCGAAGAAGAAGACACCATGGGTTGGCGCTGGACTGCTAGAGGTGAGGCAAGCAGGCCTTGAAGGAGCGGTAGGGTGAGGCGGAGCTGCTGGCAAACGCAATCGGCATGAGGTGCTACGGTGAGGATGAATTTTGTGAGCGCAGCAAGGACACCGACAGCGAGTAGACGGGAGGAAAGAAGAACGATGGCGGCGGTGCTCCTATTTATAGAGGGGAAGGACGCGTCCGGCTTCGACAGCTCTCGTACGAGGTCACCATGGAGACGATAGCGTGTCACCACGCGAGAAAGCGGTGAAAAATGATCGGCGGGGAAGCGGTTGCATGGCGCCGGCGGCAAGCAGGGAGGTGGCGCTCGGCTTCATTTGGATTTTTGAATTATTTATAGAAATGCCACTGCGTTTATTTTGCAAATTACTCACAAATTTTCTAAAGAAGTTGAAAATCTCCAAAAATGAAAGTTGCTTAACTTCTCAAACTCTACAACTTTGCTTTAATGAACATTTTCAAATTCAGCCTCCATTTTAAAATTTGAATTTGGGGTGCATTTGAGCATTTGAATCATTTCAAAATTACTCCAAATTTTATATGTAAACTTTAAAAACTTTGAATGCTAAAGTTGATCCTTATAAAATAAGCTTCAACTTTGCTTTTTGTCACAACCCCAAATTCCAAATGGATTTTGAAATAGACAAAAGGGGCAAAAAGGACTTTTATATTTTGAATTTGAATTCACATTTAATTTGTTTCCCTTTTTACTTAATTATGGTTTTTGACCAATTACATGGCCCATTAGGGTAATTTGAGTCAAATGACACATGGCCTCACATGATCACATGAAATTTGACCCCTGTGGTCATGATTTTCATTTGGAGTTTTGGATCACATTACATCACATAAAATGACAACTTATGAAATAAAGCTTATTTAGTGAATGCATTCAAAATTTTCTACTTTATGAATGCTTTGCAATGCATATGATGACATGTCAAGTTTTAGTGCTAGGTCAAAACACCAAAGGTGTTACACCTTCGAGGGATGTGATGTAGTTCGATTCCCTAGAATTTGTCCTCGAGCTTACGCACCTCTTGGCAGTATGCTGTCATGAGGGGGCATTTGTAGGAGTACTCCTTCATGACCTAATCAACGACTAGTTCCGAGTCGTCGTGGATGTAGAGTCGCATAGCACCGAGCTCGATGGCGATGCATAGTCCATTGATAAGGGCCTCATATTCCATGGTGTTGTTTGAAGCCGAAAAGTGGAGGCGGATGGCGTAGCAGAGCCTACTCCCGTCTGGGGAGATCAGAACCACTCTAGCCCCCGTGTTGGGCGCCATTATGGACCTGTCGAAGTACATTGTCTAGTACTCGTGGGAGACGTCTGGGGCCGATAGCTTGACCTCTATCCATTCAACGACAAAATCCGTGAGAGCCTGAGACTTGGGGGTATACCTGATGTCATGGCCCATGAGTTCAAGGGCCCACTTAGAGATTCGTCCTATAGCATCATGGTTGTGGATGATATCTCCGAGTGGGTATGAAGTGATGACTGTGACTTCATGGTCGGTGAAGTAGTGTAGGAGCTTCCTAGTGGCCATTAGCATGGCATATAGGAGTTTCTACACCTAGGGGTACCAGACCTTGGGGTCGGTGAGTACTTCTCCGATGAAGTATACGGGTCGCTGTACCTTGAGCTGGTGTCCCAATTCCTCCCTTTCGATGACCAGGGTGGCACTCACCACATGGTTACTTGCCACGACGTAAAGGAGGAGGGGTTCTCCCCATTTGGGAGCAACGAGGATTGGGGCTGACGTCAGGGATGTTTTGAGGCTTTCGAGAGCCTATTGGGCTTCCTCAGTCCAGATAAAGGCATCCATCTTTTTGAGGAGCTTATAAAGTGGCATCCCTTGTTCACCGAGCCAGGAGATGAAGCGACTAAGGGCCACCAGGTAGCCGGTGAGCCTTTGTATGCCTTTTATGTTGTGTATGGGGCCCATGTTGGAGATGGCTGCGATCTTTTCGGGGTTGGCCTCGATGCCGTGCTCGGATATGATGTATCCAAGCAGCTTTCCCTTTGGAACCCCAAAAACACATTTTTTGGGATTTAGCCTGATGTTGAACCTTTAGAGGTTCGCGAACGTTGTGGCTAAGTTCGCGATCAGGTCACAAGCTCGAGTCATTTTGACCACTATGTCATCAGCATAGACGACGATTGTTGGTTTTGACCGTTCAGCATGATCAAGCTAATTAGGTGGGTCGATTTGGTCGGCAAAGCATTGCTGCATGCACCTTTGGTAGGTTGCGCCAGTGTTCTTCAGACCGAAAGGCATGGTCACGTAGCAGTATGAACCATACGGGGTGATAAACGAGGTCACGAGTTGATCGGAATCTTTCATCGTGATCTAGTGATAGCCTGAGTAGGCATCTAGAAAGGAGAGGATCTTGCAACCCGAGGTGGAGTCAATTATCTGGTCTATGCATGGTAAAGGGAAGTGATCCTTCGGACACACTTTATTAAGTCTAGTGTAATCGACGCACATTCTCCACTTCCCGATCTTTTTTCTGACAAGGATGGGATTGGCGAGCCAGTCGAAGTGGAAAACCTCCCTAATGAATCTGGCTGCCAGGAGCTTGGTGATCTCTTCACCTATGGCCCTGCTCCTCTCGTCGTTGAAACAATGTAGGTGTTGCTTGGTGGGCCTTGAGCCTGGGATAAGGCGTAGTGCGTGCTCGGTGACTTTCCATGGTATCCCCGGCATGTCAAAAGGCTGCCATGCGAAGACATTGTGATTATCGCACAGGAAGTCAACGAGCTCACATTCCTATTAGGCCAGGAGCTGGGTCCCGATTCGCACCGTCTTGGCTAGGTTGGTGGGGCTGATACCCACCGCCTTGGTTTCCTCGAGCGGGCGAAAGGCTGTTGAGGAGGTTGGTTTGTTGCAGTCTAGGACTACTAGGGTTGATGACTCCCCGAGCTGCAGGAGCTCAGATGAGTTGACGACCATGGTGGCGAGCTCATAGTGCTTGCGGTCGCACTCGAAGGCGTGTGAGAAGGCGCTACTCACGGTCATGACACCGTTTGGTCCCAGCATCTTCAGCTTGAGGTAGGTCTAGTTGGGGATCGCCATGAATTTAGCGTAGCATGGCTGCCCCAAGATGGTGTGGTAGGACCCCAGAAAGTCTACCACTTTGAAGGTGAGGACCTCCGAGCAGAAGTTGGCCTGGCTACTGAACATGATGGGCAAATCGATCTATCTGAGCGGGTATGCCTGTGCTCCCAGGATTACCCCATGGAAGGGGGAACCCGCCAGGTGGAGCTCCAATCAAGGAATGCGCATGGCATTGAGGGTGTCGATGTACAAGATGTTGAGACCGCTGCCCCCGTCCATTAGCACCTTAGTGAGGCACTTCTTGTGGATGATGGGTTCAATGACGAGCGGGTAGCGTCCTGGTCTTGTGACATAGGAGGGATGGTCCCTCTGATCAAAGGTGATTGGGGATTCTGACCAGCTGAGAAAGGAGGGGATGGCCGTCTTAGCGGCACGCCTCCCTATAGCGTACCTTGTGCTGGCATTTAGTCTAGATGGCGTCGGACCCGCCAAAGATCATGATGCACTCCTCAGGTTCAGGGAAACCATCTCCGTCCTTGCCTGCCGTGCCTCCCCTCTTGGCTGCCGGCTCATTGCCATCTCCCTCCTTTGACCCGCTGGCCTATCAGAGGAAACGTTTGAGGAGCTCGCACTCCTTGTAGAGGTGTTTGACGAGATAGGCGTGGTTGGGGCACGGTCCATCCATGAGTTTGTTGAGTGGTTAGGTAGTCCCTATTAGGGCTACCTAGGTGTGTGATCTGCTATGGTGACCAATGCGGTGTTGTTCGACTAGCGCCGATCCTTCTTGTTCTTCTTGCCCCTCTGAGTGGAGGGGCCTTCATCTAGATCCGCATGCTTGGACTTGCCTTTGTCCCGGTCTCCGCTGAAGACCGCTCCGACTGCCTCCTCGCCAGTGGCGTGGTTGGTGGGAACATCGAGCAGATCGTGGGTGGTACAAGGTTTTAGGTAGCCAAGCTTGTGGATCAGGGACTCATAGTTTGTCTTGGAAAGGAACACGCTGATGTCATCTACGTCGATGACATCAGGGAGGGAGTTGCATCGTTGAGAAAACATGTGGATGTAATCCCACAGGGACTCGCTGGGCTCCTACTGACAGCTCTTGAGGTCCTAGGAGTTTCCTGGGTGGACGTACGTCCCTTGGAAATTCCCAACGAAGATCTCTTGAGGTCTGCCGAGTCGTGGATGCTATCATGTGGAAGGAATTCAAGCCATGCCCGAACATGTTCCCCCATGCAAATGGAAATATATTGGATGATGAAATAGTCATCATCCACTCCTCTGGCTCAACAGGTGAGTCAAAAGTACTCGAGCCAAATGCCTGGGTTTGTCTTGCCAGTGTACTTGGTGATGTTGGAGGGAGGCCAGAAACATTGTGGGAATGGTGCTCTCTAGATGCACCGGCTGAAGGCCCATGGCCTTGGGCTCTCAGGGCTGGGGCTCTAGTCATCCGGCCAGTGACCACGCGTGGGGCGCGTTTCACCGCTTCCCTCGATGGTTTGGCCGAGATTCGTGTCACCTGCTGCCGTATGGCAGACATCGTTGTCATGTTGGGCCCAATGCCGGTTGCTGATGACGCTACGAGCGTCCTAGTGCAGATCAAGTCGCTCGTGTACCAGTGGTCGGTGTGGAGCAGGCGCCCGGTCGGATCGTGGCGTGGCTACCGCATCCTGAGCTAAGCCTGACGGCTATAGTGGTGAGCAAACAGAGTGATCCGGCTGGCGCATCCCTATCCCCCCGGTGGGGAGAGAGGGCGTGGGTCAAAGTCGCGATGCGGAGCTTTCTACCTATTGGATGGTGGCAACCTCTACCAGAACCTAGAGGTTATGGTAGACTGCTTGCTCCTAGGGGTCGACGGGCTTGGGAACACCGCGTAGAAGCATTGCTGCAGCAGTGATATTCTGGCCAGCCTGGGCGAATTGTGGGACATCGTTCCCCGCATTCATGATGTCGTGCTAGACCTGACGAGCGCGACCCTGGGCGCCACCCGCCAGGGCATGCACATGGGGCGCAACATGCTGCACCAACTGTGCCAACACAGGCGGCGGTTGGCTCTGCTGTCGTTGTCATAATTCCTCGACATGCGCTTGCATAGATGCAAGGGCCTCCGCACGTGGGTCTAGAGGGGCATTAGTTTGCGTGGAATCTGCAACCACTGGTGACTGTCTTGGACCGTCCGCCATAGCACATTCCCAGGATGGATGGTGGCGGGGTGCCACATCACCGATGCTGGAACCATCACTCTCGCCCTCATTATCCGGGAGTTCATGGGAAACAATAGGAGTGAAGCTTGCCATTCCTATGAATTTGGACATGAGTGGGGATCATGCCAGTGCCCTTCGGAGCCCCTTAGCACAAGCATCCGTAGAGGACACGAGGCCATAGGGGAACCAACCGTACGGTGTTTGTGGTGTAGTCCCCCTAGGTGATCGGTGGGAGGTAGTAAATAAAGGGTGAATAAAAGTATACGTATTACTTATTATGGGGTTTGAGCAGAGAGTTTGCTTGGAATGAAGCGCAGATGCCGCATCGTCGAAGTCGTGCATCCTAGAGTTGATGGAGGATGTCCCTCCGACAGGTGCCAGGTTGTGAGCCTCCTCGCGGAGGTGGAGTATGCCGAGTCGGTCGGCGATGAAGTCCAGGCTTCTAAAGAGGAAAGCCTGGGATGGCACAAAGATGGGTGGAACCCACATCCTGGTGGGCGAGAGTGTGGGAAACTCCAACGAGCCGAAGCGAATCGTATCGCCCGAGCCCGTCACGGCGGGGGTGGTGAAAAAATGGGCCATTCGATGACCAAAAAGTGTTGAACGTACAACATCTTCCCCACAGACGGAGCCAACTGTCAGTGCAGAAAGTGACCAACTAGTGAATATTTGTAGTTTTGCTGTAAGTTGTGATTGGAGGTGGCCTAGCACTCAATGACATAGGATTTATAGTGGTTCAGGCAACATGCCCTACGTCCAGTTTGGGTCAATCGGTGACTTTATTTCTGAGCCCAGGTGCTCAAAGTCTGTAGTGGGGTTACAAACAAGAAGGAGAAAGGAGGGGTGTTCAAGAGGCCCAGTCGGGTCTGACCAAAAGAGCCGAGGGCGACTGGAACTCTGCTATAAGCTAGAAGTCCAAGCGTGCGCTTGAGGGGTTGTGAGCTATCGATCTAGTGAGTCTAAACTTGAAGAAGTCGACCTCTCCTTGTTGGAGGGAGCGCATCCCCTTTTGTAGATAAAGGGGATGGCTTTACAGGTGAGAGGGAGAGAGTACGGATGTTTCTAAGCCTTGTTGCCCACGCCGACGAGGATAACGATGATGGTAGGCACCCACAATACTGTTGATGTCACTATAGATTGTTAGGTGCACATGGGAAGTTGCGTTGGCTTCTTCAGGAAGGGTGGATGTCTATACCTGCAAAATACTATTGTTATGTGTGGAGCCCTTACCATGTGTACCAGGTATGGTGATCCCTGGTGCCCACTATCGATGCCCAGAGGCATGGGGGGCTTCTTGCCATATGGGAGCTCAATGGCGCCAACAATACTATAGACACAGATGTCGGCGCCTACAAAACTATTTATGTCAGGGTGGTTGTGGAGCACTATTCCTACAGGCGTATAAGGTATGGTCCCAGTATCATGGTTTGACTTATGTGCTGCCTTCTCCGTTCGCCCCTGGTCCCTTCTGAGTGGACGTCCCCGGTCGGATGTCCCTAGTCAGAGAAGAGCGGTAAGCAGGCTTCCTACTTGTCCCCAGTCGGAGTCATGGGGTCGGAGTCACGGGGTCAGAGTAGGAAGCAATATTTTGGGCTAGGCCTTCCGATTGGAGAGACCGCTCGGAGGCGGCTGGTGCTCGAAGCAAGTGCTTCGGTCAGAGAGGTGGGGTGAAGAAGTTGATGAGCGGGCGCTTCTTCTTTTGGGTAGACCTTCTGGTCAGTGACCAGACTGCCCTTCAGGCCCATTGTGTTTTAGACTCTTGGGCCGGTCCATGAACTACATGTTGTTTTCCTAGGCCGAGCCCGAGCATGGAAGCCAGTCCCCGAGGGACCCCAGGTTTATGAACCCGACAATAATCTTCTTCAACTTCGGGAGGCACGGAGTCTTCCAATGAACAGATTAAAGAAAACACACTCACATGGTGCCAGGGTCTAGAAAGTAGGTGAAGCGTGCCCACTTAGTTCCGAAGCCTGATAGTAGGTGACGTGGTCACCTTGTGCCAGGGTCCAAAAAGTAGAAGAAAGATAGAAGACTAGCCGAACAGGCAACGAGCCCATGGGCTGAGCCCTGAAATGAAAAGCGCACATTCACCGCAAGGTGAAGTGTGCCCACTTATTCCCTGAGCCTAACAGTAGGTGATGTGGCCACATGGTGCCAGGGTTAGAAACAATAGTAACCAAAAAAGTCCTAGTATGGTGAGAAACCGAATCATAATAATGACGTAGTCCTCGATCCACAAGTGAAAATCTTGGATAAATCAAGAAGTGCTGATTACTCAAATCATGGAGGAAAAACCAGAGTAATGATAGCATAGTAGAAATTACTAAGCCTTGATGGTATTGCGGAGAGGTCAGCAAATATTCAGTGAGCAGTAATAGATTGTGGCGAATAATGGGTGATATGGGCTACAGTTGCGTGGAAGCCTAGGTAACAGCCCATTATACCACTTTAGACAATTCAGAGAGGCGAAAACCATGGAGCGGGTCCTGAAAACCCTCAAATGCGAAAGGTGGGGGGAGTGCTTTATAACTATGCTACCATACTCTGTGCTCCCACCTTTACCACTTTGCCACTTTGTCTTCCTCCTCAGCCCTCGTGCTTCTAGATTTGTATTCACACGCGCTTTCGCCGCTAATCCCAAACTAGATCTGAGAGATGGCACCAAAGAGGGGAGACTCCATGATGGGATGGCGGGTGAGTACATCACTGTGCTACTAAACACCTCACTGATGGGGTGGAATGCCAAGTGGTCCTACATGAAGCAGAGCCATCCTGCCATCCGCTGCGACGTTGACCACATCCTAGAAAACTAGAAGAGCTGGTCAGAGATGCCGAGAAGTGGTGATATGGATCAGGTGAAGGAGCTCCTTCGCCTGATAAAGGGCATGAAGATGAACGGCGGACTGGTGGCGGCGAGCTTCATAGTGTGCCGCATCTAGCCCTGCAAGGAGAGGGCCCACGCAGGCTTTGACTTTAAGGGGGACACTGACGACACTCGGGAGAGGGTAGAGAGGCTATCGAGGGATGCTATAATAAGTCGAGCAGCCTAACTATTTGCTCCCAATGCCTCATTCAGCATGTCAGGGCAGACAAGAGCCTTCAACTACACGATATGGGCCGTAATTGCACAAAAAACCAAGTAACGGCCCAGCACGCCACTTTGGCAAATTCGGAAAGGCGCAAATCAACATGGTGCGGTTTCCCAAAAACCCTAGAATGCAAAAAGTCAAGAGGGTGTCTTTATAACTGCATCATCGCACTCCGCCCTCCCACCTTTGCCACTATGTCACTTTGTCTTCCTCCTCGCCCTTGTGCTCCCTCATTTGCATTCACACGTGCTCCACCGCTAGGGCCAAAAAGCTTGTGTAAAGGGACCAATCCTAGTCCTGATCTGAGGGATGGCGCCGAAGAGGGAAGGTGGTAACATGAAGAAGGCGGCCACCAGGGCGAGCTGTGACAAGGAATGGGTGCCATCGCTCTTGGGGGAGATGGAGATCAATGAGATAGTGGAGGCGGGTGTTCTTCTTGATCGTTCTTAGAGGTGAGCTCGAATGCGTCAACTCAATTTAGTGGTGAACTCGTTCTTAAGCGATCCTTTTCATACTTTGGAGAATAGACTACTATCTAATGATGTTATCTTGCTTAGGAACATAGGAGAGGGTCATGAGGAACTTGGAGAAAGTCATAGAGGTGGAGAAGACTAGCAAGGACGACCAACACAAGCTGGAGGCCTAGTCCAACTAAAGTTGGAGCCCATCTCGGGTTCTAGGACCAGTCTATCATAAAACTGGTCACACGGGCGTGTCTAGGCTCTATTTTCGACGATCCACATATGGATGGAAAGATAATTAGATAAGGAAGCCAATTCAAGTGGTCTCACATCAAAATCCCTTTGGAATCAATAGAAATCATTAAAACAAGTCAGCATCCAGAATCTGCTTGGGTGCTGCAACACCGTCTTTTGGTCCGTTGGACCGTGTATCTTGTTTGGGCCCATTAGGGGGCACGTACAGGGGTCTTTGCACAACCCTAGATTCTTCATAAACAGCCACCACCCCTCCATTAGGGTTGGGTTTTGCTTAGATTAATCTGTCAAGAACAGTTTTACCGTTCATCGGTTTGTGAGACCCCCAACTTTGTGAGATTAATCATTCATCTGCAATTTGGTTGTTTTCTTTCTTGTTCTTTCTTGTGTTCTTCATTGCACAAGCAGGGATTAGCCTTCTTGGTGAGGCCAACTGGATCCGTGTCTCGGTTGATAACCAAAGGGGTTGTGGTGCTAAGATTATAGGGTTCGATCTTTCGATCTGAAGCCGGATCAGTGTTTCATTCTCTGCCACAATGATAGTTACCTCTACCTGATGGAAGATCGGGATCCCCATCCCCATTAAGTGGTATTAGAGCTAAGGTATACCATCAGGTTCATATTTATCCCCTAGTTTTGAGTGTTTCGCATTCGTCCCATAGTCCAGTGCCATACTTATTTTTTTTCCTGTCCTAGAACCTTTCGCGCCATAGCCTTTGCATATTCTAGTTTTAGAGTCCGTTGTGTTGAGTTTGTGTCCTAGTCGCGGTCTTGTTGCTGGTTAGGTTGTGTTAGAGTCTAGTTTGTGTGTTTTTCCCATCGTTTCCATCAAATCCTTGCTGCCGTGACCAATTTTGTGCGCATTGTTCCCGTTTTGTCCTCTAATTCGGAGTCAGTTCTCAAAACTGATCTAGTTTTTGCATACAAACTTGGATTTCGACGTTCCATATATCAAAATTGATCAAAAAAATTTGGATCCATTCATCCCCTACAATATTAGGGTCCAAAAATTTTATTTTGGCCAAAAATTGGTCACAAGATCCTCTTTTTGTGGTAACAAGCTTTGTGTCCATTTCGAGCACGTCTTCTGAATTTTCCATAGGCCACACCTTTCACTTGTTTAAGCTCATATTTTCTATGGTTACTTCTTTTGTGCTCCTAAGTGAAAAAAATATATAAAAATAAATAGAAAAAGTTGAAGTTTCTAAAAAACAACGACAGCCCAAAAAATAGAAAAAAGAGGGGCAAAAGAGGAATAATATCTAAAGGAGCACATAGAGAAGGCCAAAGTGAGCTGTGTTAGCATGTGCTATCTAGTTCCTTGTTCGTGTTGCTCTTGCTATCCACCATACTTGTTTGTCACACACCTGGCACCTTGCTATCCACCATACTTGTTTGTCACACACCTGGCACTTGGAACATTTTAGACCAGCAACAAGAACAAGTACTTTGGACTATAATTCAGCATTACTTTCTGTTACTAACTTGTGTGATAAATATACATATTATTCTTTGTGTGCCTTCCAAGCTCCACAAACTCTTTAGATCAGTATAGAAAAAGGCCCTTGCAATCTCGGTACCACTGCCTCATAGGTATCACGAACCAGCCGTCGGTTGTACCGTCCACTACTTGTGTTGGTAAGAACTTTGTAAGAGCTTGGTAAGATGCTTCCACTTACTATGAAAAGTGACACCACTGCAACCACGTAGTCATTTGGTAGGGATAACTTTCACCATTTGTTCCTTTTTTTGTGTTTACAATGGCAGGAGATGATCAGACTAGAGATAACAATCCAAAGGATTTCAACGAGTGTGTCATCCAAGAGCAATTGCAAGCTGCTGTAGAGAATGCCCAAAAAAGGATGAATGAGGCTATCAGGAAGGCCATCACTGATGCACTCATTGAACTCAACATTGGCAACAGCATGGAGAGATTGGGCAAATGAATTTCCACGCTAACCGACAAGGTTACTGAGTTGGAGACCTTTGTGGCGGCCAACAACGATGTCCCCGGTAACAACACCGATGGTCTCTTGCTAGAAGACTCGGTGTATGATGCTAATGGGAACATAGATCGAGCAGCCTTTAGATAAGCAAGATTATGACGATGTCTTCGCCACAACACGATAGGTATGGGTGGTGTCCACCACCATCAAGGTAATAATCACCATGTGCCCGATGATCCTTATGCTAAGATTAAGTTCACAATACCATCTTTTTTGGGTCATTATGATGTTGAGGGATATCTTGATTGGGAGATGATGGTAGAACAAAAGTTTAGTGCCCACCTTGTGCCTGAGCATCATAGAGTTCGACAAGCTACTAGTGAGTTTAAGGACTTTGCCATTATTTGGTGGAATGGGCTAGCTGCATATAATGCTTTACCTGGTACGTGGGAAGAACTTGAGATAGCTATGCGTGATCATTTTGTTCCTCCTTATCATAGAGACTTGCGTAAGAAATTGATGCGTTTAGAACAAGGAGAGAAATCTGTACAGGATTACTATGGAGAGCTCCAAAAGGGATTGATGCATTGTAGTGTTGTGGAGGGGAACGAAGATTCCATTTGTTGTTTCTATTTGGGTTTGAGGCGCGAGATTTAGGACATTGTTGATTATAAAGAATTTAACACTGTCAACTAGTCGTTCTAGTTCGCTATGCTTGTAGAAAAGGAATTGTAGGGGTGTGAATAGTAGAGCAAGAGCAAGGTTAGTACCACATACATGCCACGCTTGGCGCCATCTTTAGGGATGACCAAGCCAATCACTTTTCGGGCACCTCCACCTGCGAGCAAGTGACCAACAGCCTCTAGAGTTACCGCTACACCTAAGGCACCTCCCGCATGACCTTTAGATTTAGGTAAATGTTCTTTGCAGGTGCCTGCCAAAAGTGCGTCATCCATTGCATCGACGGGACGCACTTTGGGCATTCAATGCCACCGCTACCATGGACTTGGCCATGTGTAGAAGGACTGCCCAAGTCAGCGGGCATACATTGCTATAGAAGATGGTTACATCAGCACCTCTAACATTGAAGAGGAAGAAGACAAAGATACAAATGAAGAGGGTGGCAAAGTCCTTGGTGATGAGGCCACAGTGACCTATATGAGCATCATTGTACAACGGGTGCTCGGCACACAAGTGCAGCAACCTGGGAAGTTACAATGCCATAACTTGTTCTAGATTTTCTTCGTCATCAGCAATCGTTGAGCTTGTGTCATTATTGATGGAGGTAGCTGCAATAATTTGGTGAGTTCGGATTTGGTCAAGAAGCTTGGCTTGACCACACGCCCGCAGCCATGTCCATACCATATTCAGTGGCTAAATGATTCTGGAAAAGCAAAGGTAACACAAACTTGTAGAGTTTCATTTTCTATTGGTTCTTATGCTGATTCTATTGATTATGATGTGGTACCTATGCAAGCCTATTCACTCTTATTGGGTCATCCTTGGGAACATGACAATGATGCTACACACCATGGTAGAAGTAATAAATACACTTTTGTGCATAAATGAAAAAAATTACTTTGGTACCTTTGACCCCTGCTCAAATTGTACAAGCTAATAGAGAACGTGCTGCTAGTTTGAATGATGTTCAATCTGAAAAATCAGCAAGTTGCTAATTCCATTTGCCCACCTAAAAAGGATAAGTCTATATCTATTTATAAGGCTGAGGGGATTAAATTGAAGGGTGGGGTTATGCTTGCAACAAAATGTGACTTTGCTAAAATTTCTGATGATGATATTTGCTATGCTTTGTTATGCAAACAAGCTATGTTTTCGCTTGATGATATTGTTAGTTCAGTGCCTCCTGCTGTCACTAACCTTTTGCAGGAGTATGAGGAAATTTTTCTAGCTGAGATACCCCCGGCACTGCCACCTATGAGAGGGATAGAGCATCAAATCGATTTGATTCTGGGAGCAACCTTGCCCAACCGTGCTTCCTATCGAACCAATCCTTAGGAGACTAAGGAAATTCAGCGGCAAGTCCAAGACCTTTTGGACGATGGGTATGTATGTGAAAGCCTTAGTCCTTATGTTGTTCCTATACTTTTGGTTCCTAATAAAGATGGAACTTGGCGTATGTGTGTTGATTGTAGAGCCATCAATAATATTACTATTTGGTATCGTCATCCTATTCCTAGGCTAGACGACATGCTTGATGAGTTGTGTGGCTCTATAATTTTCACCAAGATTGACTTGCGAAGTGGCTACCACCAAATTAGAACAAAACTTGGAGATGAATGGAAAACCGTGTTTAAAACCAAATTCGGGTTGTATGAGTGGTTAGTAATGCCTTTTGGTTTGACAAATGCACCTAGCACTTTCATGCGCTTAATGAATGAGGTTTTAAGAGCTTTTATTGGTCATTTTGTGGTAGTTTACTTTGATGATATATTGATTTACAACAAGTCTTTTGATGAACATATGGATCACTTACGTGTTGTTTTTAATGCTTTACGTGATGCACGGTTATTTGGTAACCTTGAGAAGTGCATCTTTTGCACGGATAGACTTTCTTTTCTTGGCTATGTTGTAACTCTATAGGGAATTGAGGTGGACAAGATGAAAATTGAAGCCATAAAGAGCTGGCCGATTCCCCAAACTGTCACACATGTGATGAGTTTTATTGGTCTTGCAGGATTCTACCGCCGCTTCGTCAAAGATTTTAGCACCACTGCTGCCCCATTGCATGAGTTGACAAAGAAAGGGGTGGTGTTTCATTGGGGAAAGGCACATGAGGAGTCCTTTGACGCTTTGAAGGACAAGCTCACACATGCACCATTGTTGCAACTTCCACACTTTGGTAAGACTTTTGAGCTAGAATGTGATGCTAGTGGAGTTGGCATTGGGGTGTTTTGATGCAAGATGGTAAACCCATTGCTTACTTTAGTGAAAAATTACATGGCCCTATTCTAAATTATTCCACATATGATAAGGAATTGTATGCACTTGTCCATTCTTTAGAGACGTGGTGTCATTATTTGTGGCCTAAAGAATTTGTTATTCATTCTGATCATGAATCGCTTAAGTATCTTCGCTCTCAACATAATCTAAATCATAGGCATGCTAAATGGGTTGAATTTATTGAATCTTTTCCTTATATTATCAAACATAAGAAAGGGAAGGATAATGTGATTGCTGATGCTTTGTCTAGATGATATACCTTGCTGTCCCAACTTGATTGTTGGATTTTTAGGCTTGAATCAATAAAAGAACCATATGCGCTTGATCCTAATTTTAAGGACGTGTTGCTGAATTGTAGAGAGGGACATACATGGAATAAGTTTATGATCAATGATGGGTTTTTGTTTAGAGCTAACCACCTATGCATTCCAGTTGGCTTCATTCGTCTTTTGTTGTTGTAGGAGGCACATGGAGGTGGATTGACGGGACATTTTGGTGCCAAGAAGATGGAGGAGGTGCTATCCACACATTTCTTTTGGCCAAGGATGAGGCGAGATGTAGAACGGTACGTGGCTCGGTGCGCCACATGTCAAAAAGCTAAGTCACGGTTGAACCCACATGGTTTGTATATGCCTCTTCCTGATCCTTCTACTCCTTGGGCTGATATATCCATGGATTTTGTGTTGGGTTTGCCAAGGACTAAGAGGGGCAGGGATAGTATTTTTGTGGTGTTTGATTGTTTTTCTAAGATGGCACATTTTATTCCTTGTCATAAGAGCGATGATGCTGTTCATATTGCTAACCTTTTCTTTCAAGAAATTGTCCGCTTGCATGGTATGCCTTCTACTATTGTTTCAGATCGCGATGCAAAATTATTGAGTCATTTTTGGCACACTTTGTGGAATAAATTGGGGACCAAGCTGCTATTTTCTACAACATGTCATCCCCAAACTGATGGGCAAACTGAGGTAGTGAATCGAACATTGTCCACCATGTTGAGAGCAATTTTGAAGCATAGTTTGAAGATGTGGGAAGAGTGTTTGCCGCATGTGGAGTTTGCATATAACAGGGCAGAACATTCCACCACCAAGGTAAGTCATTTTCAGGTACTGTATGGTTTTAACCCCCATGCTCCTATTGATCTTTTGCCTTTACCTACCACTGAGAGTACACATAGTGATGCTAGAGAGCGTGCTGATTTCATTCATAAGTTGCACGAAACAACTAAAGCAAATATTGAAAGAATGAATGAAAAGTATAGAATTGCTGGTAGTAAAGGTAGAAAAGAAATTAAACTTGAATCGGGTGATTTGGTTTGGTTACATTTGAAAAAATATAGATTTCCTAAGCTGCATAAGTCTAAATTAATGCCAAGAGTAGCTGGTCCTTATAATATAATTGAGAAAATAAATGATAATGCCTACAAACTTGAGTTGCCACCCGAGTTCGGGGTTAGTCCCACCTTTAACATTGCAGATTTGAAGCCTTATTTGGGAGAAGGAGATGAGCTTGAGTCAAGGACCACTCAGCTTCAAGAGGGGGAGAATGATGAGGACATCACTCCTTCGGATGTACCCACTGATCCTCCAACCGTCATGCAAGGTCCAATGACCCGAGCTCGAATGCGTCAACTAAATTTAGAGGTGAGCTCGTTCTTAAGCGATCTTTTTCATACTTTTGAGAATAGACAACTACCTAATGATGTTATCTTGCTTAGGAACATAAGAGAGGGTCATGAGGAACTTGGAGAAAGGCATAGAGGTGGATAAGACCAGCAAGGATGACCAACACAAGCTGGAGGCCCAGTCCAACTAAAGTTGGAGCCCATCTCGGGTTTCAGGACCAGTCTGTCATAAAACTGGTCACACGGGCGTGTCCGGGCTCTGTTTTCGATGATCCACATATGGATGGAAAGATAATTAGATAAGGAAGCCCATTCAAGTGGTATCATGTCAAAAGCCCTTCGGAATCAACAGGAATCGTTGAAACAATTCAGCATCTAGAATCTGCCAAAGTGCTACGACACCGTCTTTTGGTCCGTTGGACCATGTATCATGTTTGGGCCCATTAGGGGGCATGTCCAGGGGTCTTTGCATGACCCTAGAGTCTTCATAAACAGCTGCCACCCCTCCATTTGGGTTCGGTTTTGCTTAGATTAATCTATCATGAACAGTTTCACCGTTCATCGGTTTGTGAGACCCCAACTTCGTGAGATTAATCATTCATCTGCAATTTGGTTGTTTTCTTTCTTGTTCTTGCTTGTGTTCTTCGCTGCGCAAGCAGGGATTAGCCTTCTTGGTGAGGTCAACTGGATTTGTGTCTTGGTTGATAACCAAAGGAGTTGAGGTGCTAAGATTGTAGGGGTCGATCTTTCGATCTAAAGCTGGATCGGTGTGTCATTCTCCACCACAACGATAGTTACCTCTACCTGACAGAAGATCAAGATCGCTATCCCCACTAGATTATGCCATATCATCAGAATATCTTCCTAATGTCTTATAGGGCGTGCCGAGCAGGGCCGTGCTTTGCAAGGCTTCGTCTTGTGGGCTGGACCACCCCTAGCAGCGGAGCCCATGTAGTCTACCATGGGTATATGGGGTCGTACCCCCACAGCTAGTCCCCGAGCATCTTGTATCCGCTGTGCAATGCCATCTTGAGCTTATCCGAGTAGGTGTAAACAAAGCCAAGCAGTCAGACTCATAGTCCGACCACCTTAATGAGTCGTCGTGCAGTTGTGGACCATAACCGACCAGCTAAATTGTCTGGCTGAGCATGGGCTTACCCTAGTAAGGCTTGCTAGAAGGATGTAAGGAGCTCAAGTTCAAAATTGAAAATTTCCTCGTTGTGAACCAAGTGTGCTCACTTAGAGTTCGACCACGAGAAAGGGAGATAATCTTCTTCAACTTCGGGAGGCATGGAGTCTTCCAATGAACAGATTAAAGAATACACACTCACATGGTGCCAAGGTCTAGAAAGTAGGTGAAGCATGCCCACTTAGTTCCCAAGCCTAACAGTAGGTGACGTGGTCACCTGGTGCCAGGGTCCAAAAAGTAGAAGAAAGATAGAAGACCAGCCGAATAGGCAATGAGCCCATGGGCTGAGCCCTGAAATGAAAAGCGCACATTCATCGCAAGGTGAAGCGCGCCCACTTATTCCCTGAGCCTGATAGTAGGTGACAAGGCCACATGGTGCCAGGGTTAGAAACAACAGTAACTAGAAATAAAGTCCCCAGTATGGTGAGAAACCGAATCATAATGATGACAAAGTCCTCGATCCACAAGTGAAAATCTCGGATAAATCAAGAAATGCTGATTACTCAAATCATGGAGGAAAAACTAGAGTAATGACTGTATAGTAGAAATTACTGAGCCTTGATGGTATTGCAGAGAGGTCAGTGAATATTCGGTGAGCAGTAACAGATTATGGCAAATAATGGGTGATATGGGCTGCAGTTGCGCGGAAGCCCAGGTAACGACCCATTATACCACTTTGGACAATTCAGAGAGGTGCAAATCGTGGAGCGGTTTCCCAAAAACCCTCGAATGCAAAAGGTGGGGGAGTGCTTTATAACTATGCTGCCATACTTAGTGCTCCCACCTTTACCACTTTGCCACTTTGTCTTCCTCCTCAGCCCTCATGCTTCTAGATTTGTATTCACACGTGCTTCCGCCGCTAATCCCAAACCAGATCTGAGAGATGGCACCAAAGAGGGGAGACTCCACAACAGGATGGTGGGCGAGTACATCACTATGCTGCTGATCACCTCGCTGATGGGGTGGAATGCCAGGTGGTTCTACATGAAGCAGAGCCATCCTGCCATCCGCTGCGACGTTGACCACATCCTAGAAAACCAGAAGAGCTGGTCAGAGAAGCCGAGCAGTGGTGATATGGATTAGGTGAAGGAGCTCCTTCGCCTAATAAAGGGCGTGAAGATGAATGACGGACTGGTGGCGGTGAGCTTCATAGTGTGCCGCATCTAGCCCTGCAAGGAGAGGGCCCACGTAGGCTTTGACTTTAAGGGGGACACTGACGACACCCGGGAGAGGGCAGAGAGGCTACCGAGGGATGCTGTAATAAGACGAGTAGCCAAACTATTTGCTCCTAATGCCTCATTTAGCATGTCGGGGCAGACGAGAGCCTTCAACTACACGATATGGGCCATAATTGCATGGAAAACCAAGTAATGGCCCAGCACGCCGCTTTGGCAAATTTGGAAAGACGCAAATCAGCATGGTGCAGTTTCCCAAAAACCCTTGAATGCGAAAAGTCAAGAGGGTGTCTTTATAACTGCATTGCCGCACTCCGCACTCCCACCTTTGCCACTATGTCACTTTGTCTTCCTCCTCGCCCTCGTGCTCCCCCATTCGCATTCACACGTGCTCCACCACTAGGGCCAAAAAGCTTGCGTAAAGGGACCAATCCTGATCCTGATCTGAGGGATGGCGCCAAAGAGGGAAGGTGGTAACATGAAGAAGGCGGCCACCGAGGCGAGCTGTGACAAGGAATGGGTGCCATCACTCATGGGGGAGATGGAGCTCAATGAGATGGTGGAGGCAGGTGTTCTTCTTGATCGTGTCACCATCGGATGGCATCCCACCGATGGTGAGCCCTATCTGATGCCACACACTGATGAACTCGTTGTATTCGAAGATTACTTCTAGCGTGGATTAGGGCTTCTGGTACATCCTTTCTTGCGGGATCTGTTGGAGTATTGGGGAGTGAGCTTATGTAATCTTCATTCAAACAATATTTTGCACATTTATGTGTTTATCCACTTTTGTGAGGTTTATCTTGGCATTCTTCCCCATTTCAATCTCTTTTGATACTTTTTCTGGCTTAAGAAGAAAGGAGGGGGTGGTTCTAAAGTTGTTGACGGTGTGTATCTATAGCTCCATGATGGGATGGAGAGCGAATACATTCCTATGCCACTAAATACCTCGCTGAAGGGGTGGAATTCTAGGTGGTTCCATATGAAGCAGAGTGATCCTGCCGTCCGATGTGATGTTGACTAGATTCTAGGGAATCAAAGGAGCTGGTCAAAGAAACCAACCAGTGCCGATATGGAATAGGTGAAGGAGCTCCTCAAGCTAATGAGGGGCATGAAGGCGAGCGAAGTGGTGGTGGCGATGAAATACATACTACACCGCATCCAGCCCGGCAAGGAGAGGGCTCATCCGAGCTTTGACTTCAAAGGAGATACTGACGGTACCTAGGAGAGGGCGGAGAGACTGGCAAAGGAGGCTGTGCTACACCAGACTGCTGAACTATTGGCTCCAAATGTGTCATACACCGTGCTAGAGCAGCCAAAACCCTTATACTGCATGAACCCACCTCCTCAAGGTAAAAATCTCGACTGTTGTTCCTGGTGCTTTTTATCCCATGCCGGCACCAAGCAGCAAACTAATGCGCTTGTGGAAAGATCCATTTGCAGGAACGGGCAACGTACTTCTAGGGCATGCTGAGGAGCGATTGGCTAGAGGAAGTGGACTCTAGGCTGACCACTCAGCCGAAGGAAGGTGCCATCAGCACCTCATCCAAATCCAAAGGCGAAGGTGCTGGTCAAAAGGAAAGTCCCACCCGATATCAAAGAAAGTTTGGGGGAAAAGGGCGGCAAAAGATGAGGTGACCTAAAAGAAAAGAAGAACGGCAGATGTAGCTCCCCACAAGTCGATTAGCATCTCATTTGGTGGTGATCAGACTACTCAGATGCAGAGTGCGGTGATATTCAAGTGGTTGGACGACGATGGGGCTCCAGTAGCTCCCCCTCCAAGCACTAAAGTGTCATCGCACAACATGCACGTGGAGGTGCAATCAAAGGGAGGGGAATGAGTCCCCGAGCAGTAGGCGGAGAAGACGCTAATGGTAGGGGCCACAAGACCTCTAGCCTAGGACACACGGGTTGACCCCAAAGCAGTGCTTGGGGGCTCGGGGAGGCAATGCTGGTTCAGAACCATTCATCAGGAAGCTAATGTCTAAGTATCTTTGCCTTGGGATCGATAGCTATCTGATTTTTATAGTTGCGGTGATCGATGAGCTAATCTGATGTAGAATGGGGAGCGTGGAGGATCTGAATCCTTCAAGCCTAGACTAGCGAGCAGCTAGGGGCTGGTTCTAGCATGGAGACATTGTAGACAGACTTCTTCCTAGAGTCCCTGAGCACTCATCGGTTTGCGGAGGATTCGATCACCGCTACTGATGGTGTTGGAGGTGGAGAGCGATCAACAACAATGATGGGCGATTCTACAAAGACGCCAGGTGCAGCAGTGAGAGCCACCGTGTCTTCGATGGTAGAAGCGAAAGCTGCCAGAGCTATGCTGGAATCAGGGGCGCAGAGGCCGATAGTGTCAGAGGAGCAAGCGGCACACCTTGAGATGCCACAGGGCATGGTCGGTCACCCTGTGCGGCCACTGAGCCCCTAAGGAGTACCACTAGCATTGGAGGAAGAGGACAAGGTTGAGGAGATTGAGAGTGAAGGATCATGATCTCAAACCATCCGCATCTTCTGCAAGCGAGGGGAGGAAGTCATGGTCATAGAAGAGGAGGACACCACTAGGGAGGTGAAGAGGCTATGGTCCACCCTTTCCACATCTATGAAATAAATTGAGGTTAGTATTGCGTCAACGGTGTTTGTCTTTGGTGTTGAAGACTATGGTCTTTTATAATCTTGGTGCTTTGTAGGGCATAGTGTGAACTGTTGTACAATGGCAGTAGTTGATCAAAAGGATAGAGCCCCTCACTGAGGAGAATGAGAAACTGAAGGAGGCGGTGAAACTGATGGAGAAGAACATCCAGAAGGCTCAGCATGATAGGGATCTTGCTGAATCAAACACCAAGGACCTAGAGTAGCAAAAGGGGATCTTATTCGAGTAGTTGAAAACCATCTTCGAGCAGCTAGAGCGCACCTCCGAGCAGCTAAAAAGCATCTCTGAACAGAAGAAATGTACAGTGGATCAATGAATCTGTTCTGCATTGCCAAACAATTTTGACGTTGCTGTCGACCGTTATGTTTGTAGAGCAAGATGTGGAGCTTGACTAGTTGCATCAAGTCATCGGTCAACTCTAAGAGGAGAAGGAGATAGCATCTAGGTGAGCGGTGAAACTAGCCAAGGATCTTGAAGGTGAGTAGTTCATGGTCAGAGATGTTGCTGATATGATTTCTCCGTTTGATGAGTCCCTTTGGTGTCTACAGAATACCGTCAAAGAACTAAGGCGCAGTTCGACATGCTGGAGCTAGAGGCAAAAATCTTGAGGGAAAAACTTGATGCCATGGTGGCCGGAGTTAGGCTGATGCTCAATTGTATCGACATGGAGGTAGCTCCTCAGCCCGATGATAGGCCACCCCGTCCAAACACCATCATTGATAGGTACAAGGCGGTGTGGGAGAACTTCAAAGGATTCAATCGAGATGCCGCTATCTCTGTCATGATGCATGCCCTGGAGGTGGTCTGGTCTCACTACCTTGCAATCAATATTCGAGCGATAGGGGCCGGATTTGCTAGAGGGACAAGTCCAACAAAAGAGGAGCAACTAAAAGATGAGGTGGAGGATGCGGTGAAGAGGCTGGCCAACGATGTCGATCTATTCGGCGAGGTAGACTATGACGGCCGGCTCAATAACCTGAGTGGGGAGGAACCTGTATGGGATAACTGTAAAGGGGAGATAGATGCATGAGGGCCTAAGTAAACATTGGTGTATTTGTATAAATGTTGTAAGCAGAATTCGTATGCGTGTTTAGGTGACTTGCTAGCATTTGCGGTGAAAAAGAAACATGTTGTTAACCCTAACACATTTATACATGGTATAAGTAGCGTCCAAGCAGTTAGTCCGTTACTGAGCTCTTGTCCTTGGCTAGCCCGTATTCCATAACATCGAGCGCTAGAGCCCATGCATGTGTAGGGAAGACAGACATGACCGAGGAACCACTGTCGACCACCCATAACATAGAGCGCTAGAGCCCGTAGCACGTGTAGGGAGAGATTGGAGACAGGGTTTTCTCCAAGGAACACAGAGCCGAACGTTTGCTACTCGATGGTTGGCAAAATTTAGTATGGAGAAGCGGGGTGAAGCATTTATGGAGATCACATATAATTGTCGGAGTTTGGACCTTGGAGCTGGTAATCGTAAATGGAGATTAAACTAGAGTGGAGAAATAATGGAGACAAAATATGGCAACAAAAACTTCATTCATTATGGAGTGAAGAGTACATATCTGGAGCGTTTCAAGGATAGAAACGTATAAGGTGCTCGATGTGCTATGAATTGGGGATATCGATTCCCACCATATCACATAGCCGGTAAGACCCTAGTCGGGTAACCTCTTTGACCATGTAAGGCCCTTCCCAGGGGGAGGAGAGCTTGTTCATCCCTTTGGTTTTCTGCTTTCTATGGAGAACGAGGTCGCCGACTACAAAACAATGACCTTTGATATTGTGATTGTAGTATCTTCGTAGGCCTTCTAGGCATTTGGTTGTGCGGATGCAAGTGATCAGGCATTCTTCTTTGGCTCTATCGATGTCCTCTATTCGAACAGCCGTGGCCTGCTCTTCATTATAATGCTCTAGCCTAGGTGCCCAGAAGGCAATGTCCGTAGCAAGTATGACCTCTAAGCCATAGACCAAAAAATATGGAGATACATTAGTGTTACGACTAGCTTGAGTGCGCAATCCCCAGACCATAGCGGGGAGCTCTTTGAGCCATCTACCCAGATGTTTTTCCTCTTTCTAGTATAGTCTCTTTTTGAGGGCATCAAGGATCATGTCGTTCACCTGTTCGACCTAGCCATTGGCTCTAGGGTGGGCAATAGGGACGTATTTGATGGAGATGCATCGGTCTTCGCAGAAGTCCCAAAAATGGTGACCAGTGAATGTAGTTCCAAGGTCGGTGATAATGCTATTCGGGAGACCGAATCTATGGATGATATCTTCGAAGAGCTCGACTGCCGTCTTTGAAGTAGCCGAAACAAGCAGCTTGTATTCGATCCACTTGGAGAACTTGTCAATGGCGATGTATGCATACCAAAAACCACCTAGCATAGGCTTAAAAGGCCCGATCATGTCAAGTCCCTAGCATGCGAAAGGCCAAGAAGCTAGGATGGTCTGCAATTCTAGCGTCGGCACGTGTATTTGCTTGGCGAAAAACTGACATCCTTCACAATGTCGGATGAGGTCTTCTGCATTAGAGATGGCCATGGGCTAGTAAAAACTAGCATGAAAAGCTTTGCCGACTAGGTTTCTGAAGGTTGCGTGATTACCATAGGAGCTAGAGTGAATTTCAAGAAGTTATTTCACTCCCTCTTCTTGGGTAATGCATTTCTATAGTATCCCTTCCTTGGTGCTTTTCCTCATCAACTTCACATCTACCAGCACATAATGCTTGCTGCGATGGATGAGACGCTCAGTTTTGGTCTTGTTGGTGGGTACATTGGCGCTAGTTAGGTACTTGATGAACTATTCCCTCCAATCTATGACCGGCGAAGGTACTGTAAGTACCAGCTGCTCGGTGGGGGGAACATCTTGAAATTCCTTCTCTTCCTTAATAGATGGCGTAAAGAGGTCTTGGATGAAGACCCTAGGTGGAATCATGGTGCAAGAAGAGCCTATCTTAGATAGGTGGTCGGCGAGCTAATTTTGGTCTTGTACCACATGGTGGTACTCGATACCGTAGAACTTTCCTTCGAGTTTCCTGAACTTAGCGTAGTATGCGTCCATCTTCTCACTAGAATAGGACCAATCTTTGTTAACTTGATTGATGACCAGCGTGGAGTCTCCGTATACCATGAGGCATTTGACACTGAGCTCGATGGCTATACGAAGTCTGTGGAGACATTCTTCATATTACACAGCATTGTTGGAAGCTAGAAAATGAATTCGGAGAACGTATCGGAGCTTGTCCTTAGTCAGAGTGATGAATAAAATATGAGCACCAGCACCATTGATGTTGAGGGCACCATCAAAATACATTATCCAGTGCTTGAGGCAAGCAGTGGGGATGGGCTCTTGGATCTTGGTCCACTCAGCGATGAAGTCAGCCAACATCTGTGACTTAAATGGCCGGCCTGCTCCTAAATTCGATGGAATAAGTGCCGAGGTCGATTGCCCAATTGATGATGCGGCCATTGGCCTCTTTGTTGTGGAGGATGTCCCCTAGAGGGAACTCAGTGACCATGACAATCTTGTAGTACTCAATGTAATGGCGAAGCTTGTGCGACGTGACTAGAATGGCGTATAATAGCTTCTAAACCTGAGGGTAACAAGTTTTGGACTCATTAAGAACCTCATTGATGAAGTAGACTAGACATTGTACCTTATAGGCATGTTCTACTTCCTCGCGCTTGATGACAATAGTTGTGCTAACGACATGAGAAGTGGTGGAGATGTAGATCAATAGGGTTTTGTCTGATTGAGGCGCCGTCATGATCGGGGGCTTCGTTAAAAATAACTTGAGCTACTCAAAGGCTGTGTTAGCTTCCTCCAACTAGGAGAAGCGCTCAACGGCCTTGAGTAGTTTGAAGAACAGTAGTCCCTTTTTGCCAAGGCATGATATAAAGCAGCTGAGAGCAGCCATGCACCCTGTGAGCTTATATATATCCTTTACGCAGGTTGGCCATTTCATATTGGTAATGGTGGAGACCTTGTCAGGGTTGGGTTCGATATCGCGGGCGCTGACGATGTAGCCTAGGAGTATGTCGGATGGAACTCCAAAGATGCACTTTGAAGGGTTCAACTTCCATCTGTATCTTTTCAGGTTGGCGAATGTTTCTTTGAGGTTAGCGATGAGACTATCGGCGGTTTTGGCTTTGACAACCACGTCGTCGATGTAAGCTTCGGTGTTTCAGCCTATTTGTTTGTTAAGGCACATCTAGATGGCCCTTTGGTAAGTCACCCTAGTGTTTTTGAGTCCAAAAGACATGGTGGTATAGCAATACACACCAAAAGGTTTGATGAACAATGTTGTGATTTGGTCATTGTCTTTGAGAGATATCTGGTGATAGCCAGAGTAACAGTCAAGGAAGGAAAGAAGTTCGCAACTGGTGGTGGAGTCTACAACCTCGTCTATCTGAGGTAGACCAAAGGGGTTATTAGGGTAGTGTTTGTTGAGATCAGTGTAATCAATGCACATTTTCTATTCTTTATTCTTTTTTTGAACAAGAACTAGGTTTGCCAACCACTCAGGATGATACACTTCTTTAATAAATCCGGCTGCTAGGAGCTGTTTTATTTCTACCCTAATAACCTCCTTCTTATCTATCATGAATCATTGAAGCTTCTGCTTGGTGGTTGGTGAGACATTCAAGGAGTGCTCGATCTTCTCCCATGGTACCCTCGGCATGTCTGTAGGTTTTCAAGCAAACACATCGGTGTTGGCACGTAGGAAGGAGATGGGCGTACTTTCCTATTTGGGGTAGAGATGAGCCCCAATCTTGACGATCTTGGTGGGGTCGTCGACACCAAGGCTGACCTCCTTCATTTCCTTAGACTTGGTGGAGGCACGCGAGGCTCCAGCGCTGGGATCTCTAGGTCATCGGTGGGCACTGTCTTGGTGTCAACGACCATACTAGCCATCTAGATGGAGAGGTCGGTGGCTTCAATGAGGGAGAGACTCTGTTTCATAGGCGTAGGCGATGGAGAGGTTGGCCCGTAGGGCCAGAACTCCTGCAGGTAAGGGCATCTTCAACACCAGATAGGCATAGTGTGGTATGGCCGTGAACTTGGCCAGAGCTGGCCGACCAAGTATGGCGTGGTAGGTGGTGTTGAAGTCGGTGACATAGAAGTTGATGTGCTCGACGCAAAAGTTGCTAGCCATTCCGAATTGTACTAGGAGAGTGATCTCTCCAAGCGGTCATGATGCCCTGCTAGGTACCAGCCCCTAGAAGGAGGAGTTAGAGGGAGTGAGGTCTTCTACTCCAAGGCCTAGCTCCTTTAGGGCTCCGGCGAGTACCTTCCTAAAGAGTACTTTCTTGACGGTTGCATTGAGAATGAGGGGGAAACGCCTTGTGTAAGGGATGTCCACTCACTAGTCGTCCCTACTGAAGGTGATGGGGACCTTAGACCAGGGGTGGTAGCTACGATCAGCGATAGCATCTTCTGTGTTAATAGTGAGCACCCAGTGGGCGGTGAGTTTTCGATCTCTTCCGCTCTTGATGGTGGCGAGGCCCCCGAAGATAGTGGCGACCACTTTGTCATTGTCGTCATCCTTCTTTTTGGCCTAGAACTCCTTAGCCAAGCCAAGGCAGTCCTTCATCTTGTGCTTGTTGTTCTTGTGGAGGGGGCACGAGCCTTTGAGGATTTTCTTGTACTGTTGGTCATAGTTATGTTTGGCGCAAGGTTCGTCAACAGTGGTGACGATGTTGTTTGGTCGACGGCGGTGATACTGACCAGCTTTAGACCCTTCTGGCCGATCGTGGCCACTGCCCTGATGGTGGTCATGATGGTCATAGCGATGGTCACTGTGGCATCATTCGTCAAGGCGCTCATCGCTGCGGCGAGTTGGGCGGTGAGTGCCCACATCATCATTGAAGTGAACTTCGGCCTCTTCAGCATTGGCGTATTGATCGGCGGTCTAGATCATCTCACCAATCCCCTTTGGTGGCTTATGATTGAATTTGGAGTGGAGGTCATGGTGATAGAGTCCTCTGACAAAGGCGGTGATGACTTCTACTTTCGTGATGTTGGGAATAGAATTCCTCATCTCAGAAAATCATCTATTGTAACTACAGAGGAGCTCGGATGGTTTCTAATAAATGCGATTCAGATCATGCTTGGTGCTTGATCGAGTACACGTAGCCATGTAATTATTGGTGAAGACCTTCTTCAGCTACTCCCAAGATTTGATGGAATCTGGGGCAAGGCTCATGAGCCAGTTCATTGTGGTCGGTGTGAGCATGACAGGAAGATAGTTCGCCATGACATTGGTATCTCACCCGATGACACTTACGACAGTGGCATAAGCTTGTAGCCACTGTGTGGGGTTCATCCGCCCCTCGTAGGGCTTGACCCCGATGATTTTGAAACCACGGGGCTACTGAAGTGTTTAGAGTGCTCTCATGAATGCTTGGGGCCCTTCAGGATCATCACCGTTGGGATCAGCGGCATTACCGGTGTTAAGTGGTTGGAGGGCCACATCAGGATTACTAAATTTTTGCTCGTATTCTTAACGCTGACGTACTTCCTCTTCATGCCAAGAGAAACAACGCCCGTCGATATGACATCGTGCATCCCGGAGATTGTTGATGTGTGCTCAGACATCTTGATCGACTTCTTAGTCAAGTTAGCAACAGTAGTTGTCACGGTTCCCCCTAGCTCCCCCTTGGAGGGGTTGTCCATCATCATGTTGTCGGTCAGTGAAATGGCTTCTGCCAGGGTGGGGATTGGATCTTGGCGTGGTGGATCAGTGATTCAAGCTTGACAAGTAGGAAGGTCCCTAATCCTAGCAAATCTCGTTGACCTAGCAGTGCGCCACTTTAAGCATCGCAGCAACCTTGGTGACTTCTGGTGTTTGCTCGAGCCAAGCGAGCTCATTAGCAATCATGGCCAAGTTGGTGCTTGAGGTCTTGTAGACATCATGGCCATCGACACAGATGAATTCATCGTCGAGGTTGTGGCGGAGTGGGCATGGCCTCCCTTGTGAGTCAGTTGTTCTTCGTTGCGAGCAGCCTCGGCTAGCACAATGGTAGCCTCATTCACTCAAAACTATGCACGGTTGGCATTTCTATTGACACAAGCTATGCGGTCCTCATCGGTTTCTCCATCCCATGGAGGGCTATCGATGCTGACATTAAAAATCCCACCTCCTCGAAGGGTGAAAAAGGAGGTCAGACGGTGGTGGTTTTAGCGACAATCTCCATTGAGCCTTGCGACTCAGAGTCTGGATTTTCCTCTAGGATGGTGTGGAGGGATCCTTTGGGACGTTGGCCGATTTGTAGCATATTGATAGTCGGTGAGAGCTGGTCGACGATCGGGTTGGCAAGATGATAGATGTCTCCCATCTGGTCAACGAATCTATCCCTTAGGGCATCCTGATGGATGGTGGCGGTATCCCTTGGAGGTTCCTGACTGGCTTATGATAGATTAGAACTAGGAGGTGGTTGGCGCCCAACCAGAGTGGTCAGAGCCAATTCCATGAGGGAGAGGTAGTCGACAAGCTTCTGGCCAACCTGATCGATGGATGTGATCAGATTATCGTTGTCGATCTGCTTCCTTGGGTAGTGGGGGAGCAGGCAGCAAGTTGTTGGTGAAGACAACCTCGGAGGTGGTTTCGAGATCGAATTTGCTATTGTAGGTGTTGGCGTGGTTGGCGCAGAATCGATCTGCACTGACTCGATGATCTCTCCATCTCCGTCAGCATTGATGACCCAGGAGATTGATCCGACCGTAAAGATCTGGCTAGGCTTTGGAGAGGATGAAGAGCCTACAAAATGTACCATCTTGTTCGTCATAGAAACAGCACGCACACCCCTACCTAGCGCGCCAACTGTCGACAAAAGATGCTCGGTAGTCCTCCAAGGGGTATCCCAGGAAGATAGATTGATCGATAGAGGTGCATGTAATCAAGAACAAGAAGGTAACAGAGACACAAGAGTTAGATAGGTTTGGGCCGTCAGCACAACGTAATACCCTACACCTGTGGTCTGTTGGTTTGTATTGGCTATCATATGATATTGCGTGTGTTTTGAGGGGTCCCCTACCTGCCTTATATAGCTGGGGGTAGGGTTACAATTCGGTTAGATCTAGGAGATAACCGGTAAGTAACAACAAATTACAGGGATCATGGGATCGTAACATATCCTAACAGATTACACCGTATCTTTAGGATATCTTCTCGGTGTCTTATGGGGCGCTCTGAGCAGTGCCGTGCTCCACAAGGCTTTGACTTGTGGGCTAGACCACCCCTGGTGGTGCAGCCCATGTAGTCTGCCATGGGTATTTGGGGTCGTACCCCCACACTGACCCAGCCAAGCATGCTTGCTCTGACAAGAGTGAGCATGCCGCACTGACCCCTTAAGGACCGAGGGGATAGCGGTCACCTCGATCCGGTCAGATGCCATCCCTTCACCACACAGCATGGACAAGACAACACCGCATGGCGGCGATGGCTAGGCATGACGCCCACCATCCAAATACGGCCCGATAAGACATATGTACGATTCTACCCACTAAGGGATGGGATCCATGATGGAGGACTTGACTTGGAGGCCATCCAGACCAGCGAAAGCCATGACCCTAGAGTTCAGGATTGTGGCCATCAACTCCACAAGATGACCAGGTGATCGATGACCTGGGAGTGGCTACCAACTCCTATATGATGCCCCCAGAAAACTAGGAGGCGATGATGAAGACCATAGTGGAGACCACATCGCATAGGACGGCTGGTGAACCACCATCATGCCTACATTGTAGCCATGGCTGGCACAGTTGCACCATGCCACACCTTACCATGACGTGGGAACAAGACCATGATGACAACCACGCCTAGACATGCACCACAAGACGACATAGCTTGCAAGCCAAGTTAGCTAGGCTCCTCCTTTAGGCTCACGACCCCTCGATCGGGAGAACCTTCTTCTTTGTACATCCCTGGCCCTTAACTCTATATAAGGGTAGCCAAGGCACCACCCCAAGGGGGAGACACACATTCTCATTTTCTTCACACCACCAGACTCCTGAAGCTTCCCTTCGGGCAGTTCATCTCTTAGCTCTAGCTCTCCTACCTCTTCCACCATTCTTGCACCCCCATTGTAAGAACTTTGGAGCATTCAAGCAAGAAACATGCACTCAATCATCTCTGAGACTAAACATAGGGCTCTGGCCTGAACCAGTATAAATCCTCATGTCTTTTAAATGCTACTATCATCTCTCTAGAGCAGCGTGGCAATCGTATAATTTTACTAGTCCGGTTTACAAAACACTAACACACTATATTTGGAGGGGCCACCCCATGAACTCCAAGTTAAGAATACTAAGGCCCCCATAATCAAGGGGTCACTACACCTTATCCCAAGCGACCAGGCAAGAACCTCCATTTACTTGTTTCTGTCCCTTCCAGATGAAAGCTCTTACGTATTTCATCAATAGACCGAATAAACCACTTAAGAACCTTAATAGTGACCAACACGTAGATGGGAATAGTAGATAGCACAAAATGTACCCAAGTAACTATACCAGCCATATTCATGAGGGATGCCTTCCATGCCGGTAGTTTATCACCAATTCTTTCTATCCACAATAGTAACTCAGCCTTCTTGAATTGTTTGCTCGAGCCCGGCAATCCCAAATAAGTGCAAGGAAAAGCAGCAGGTGTATAGGGCAAAGTTGATGACACCATCTCCATATGGGATGATGGATCACATCTGATAGGAATGACATAACTTTTTTTGTAGCTTACAGTGAAGACCGGATGCCTCACCAAATTATGAAGAATTTCCAGTGCCAGGCCCATCTCTTCCTCGACTGGCTGGATGGACAAGGCAACATCATCAGTGTAGAGTGAAATGCACTGCCCAAGATTACGCCGAGATAGAGGTTGTAAAAGTTCCAGCTCTCTGGCCTTTGTAAATAAACTGTTTAGGACATCCATCACCAATATAAAAAGCATGGGCGAGAGGGGTCTCCCTATCAGAGCCCTCGTTGGTGCCTGATCACATCTCCGAGCTCTCCATTGAGCAGCACCCAAATTGAAGATGTAATGAGAAGATTTAAAACCAGGTTACACCAAACCTGTCCAAATCCCAAGTGCACTAGAATTTCTAATAAAAAAAGCCAAGAGACTGGGTCAAAAGCTTCGAATATGTCAAGCTTTAGAAATATACTTGGGACTTGTTGTCAATGGAGAAGCGTGATTGTTTGCTGTACTAAAATGTATTTGTCATGGATACAATGACCATGGATAAAGGCGCTCTGGTTTGCAGATACCAATCTGTCTAGGAAAGGTGCTAATTAGTTGGCCATAATCTTTGATATTAGCTTCACAAAACTATGTATAAGGCTAATCGGCCAGAAGTCTTTGGGTAAAAGTGCCTCTGCCTTCTTGGGTATGAGTGTGAGGTAGGCTAAGTTGAGAAGCCAAAGGTTGCGCTTCACCTTGCTGTAGCGTTATGATGGTGGCCATGAACTCAGCCTTGATCCGATGCCAACAAGTTTTTAGTGGTAAAACCTACTTGTGTACCCATCCAAGCCAGGAGCTCTCTTCTATGGTCATCTGCTATTTTTAGTAGAAAAATGAATAAAAGAAATATTTAATGTTGTGCCAAATTTTGTTGGGTTCATATTTTGCTGTCCATGCCTTGTCAACAAGAATCCTGCATCAGAACAATCCGATGTCCCCCAACGGCTACTGTGTCATAATAGAAGAACTAGTCGTTACTGACAGAAAGTGTAGCGCATGCTCTGATGGAACTCATGGGATCATTCTAATCCACTCAAACGCTCTCTAGAACCACACTAAGTGCCATCAAAATGGGAGCCTTTGCTCCAATGGGTCTGAACCGCTTGATCCGATGCACTATTGAGCAAACCCTAGCTGATAGCTCTTAGTGGCATATATTCCGATGTGACCCACTGGTAAAGATGGCAATCGGGTAGGTCCAGACCAAGACCCATGGGTTTTAGACCTGACGGGGGTGGGGCGGGTCTATTTTTGCCCCCGCACGTCTCGGGTTCGGGGACCCAAATCAGGGTGGGTACGGTCATGGGTTTTATTATTCAACCACAGGTCCCTATGGGTCCCTAAAGTCATGGTCCAGCCCACTCCCTCCAACTGGCCCCACCTCATACCATCCTACGTCCTCATGCGTGGTGCTCCACCATTGCCATCCATGTCCATGGTCTGCCGCAACCGCAAGCCACACATCTCCCGACTATAGTGGTCCAGGTCCCGCCTAACCCCATCACTCTTGCCCTCCCTCAGACCCACGCCAAAACCCTTGACCTCAAAGAGCACCTACGTGCTGTTGGCCATGGACATGGCATCAATGTTGGAGGTGTACCATTACGATCGGCTGAAAGGTCCTAAATGGCTAGAGGTGGGTGAATAGCCTAATTAAAAATTCTACAAAGCACTAGAGCAAAGTGTTAGACACAAATATGGCGATAAGCATTTTTTCTCTAGCTCTACAAAGTGCTATGCAAACCACCTACTGAATGCTAGTTTCTATAATCTCTATAGAGTAAAATGCACCCTGGGCCCTCAAACTTTTGATGCCTTCCCATCCACGTCCTCAAACTATGAAAGCAACTATCCAGGTACCTCATCTTTTGCCATGACACATGGATGGTCCAAAGGCAGCCACGCCAGCCACTCAATCTAACGTGGTCATGCCACTATGGCGTATGGAAGTTGAGGCCATGGTAATTTAGCAAAACACCCCCTACGCTTGATTTGTTCATCACTCCCAACTCCATCCATTCTCTTCCACATTCTTCCACTGTTAGGGTTCTTAGTGGGAACAAGCTAGCTAGACGTGGCTTCCACCTATACTGACGTGCTTGTGCACCATCGGCCATCGCACTCGCTCCTCACCTCACCTCTTTCTATATAGGCTCCATTCTAGTAGTCCACTGGTCCACAACATTAGTTTCCCATAGTTTCACCACATCAAGAACTGGACAAGATTGGACACGCACCACCATGAGCATCAGAGCATGCCGGCTAGCGGATGAGGCAACCGCGACGATGCGCCCATGCACGTGGTGATGCTCCCGTGGCTCTCCTTCGACAACATCGTCTCATTCACGTAGCTGGCGCAGAGGCTACTAGCCTCCTCCTATGTCTGTGTCATGTTCATCACGGCCACCAGGAATGTCCCGCAAGTTGAGACCATGCTGTCATTCGCCAGCGGGGTAGTCATCGTGCCGCTACGCCTGCCCCGCGTGCCGGGGCTTCCGAAAGGCGCTGCTAGCATGGTAGAGCTCTCGCCCAACGGCGCTAAGCTGCTCAAGGTTACGCTAGATGTGGCCCGGCCCTAGGTTGCCGCACTGCTAGCCTTTGCTCTGCCCGGACATTGTGCTGGTCGACTTCGCCACCCCATGGGCCTCCGAGGATGCCACGGCGCTAGGCGTCAAGTCGTTCCACTTCAGCGTCTTCTTTGCTGTCACGGGTTCCTACCTCGTCATCCCCGCACGCTACCCCCACTGGGCGAGGTCGCCGCCATCAATGCATGACCTCTTGTCTTTCCCCGTAGACTTTCTCAGCTCCTCCCTGCTCGCTGCCACCGTCGTTTCGGTGTACTAGGCTGCCAACTTCTCCTATGTGTTCGCTAGCTTTGGCGACCAGTCCTCTATATATGACCACACTATGGCTAGCATCCGGCCCAACGATGGCATCATGCTCAAGACTTGTGCTGAGATGGAGGGCGCCTACGTACGTGGACTACCTCGTTGCCCAGTTTCTGGAAGCCTGTGCTGGTGGTGGGGCCACTGGTGCTGGACCCTCTGTGGGGGTGTTGTAGGATGAGCGCCGGGCCACCTAGCTGTCCGTGTTCCTAGACGGCGCCGATGTCTTCGCCTTGTTCGACAGCGAGATGTTCCTTCCAACCGAAACAGTGATAGAGCTCCTCCTAGGCCTCAAGGCCACCAACCGCCCGTTCCTCGCCAACGACGAGCCAAGAACCCTAATAGACGAAGAATGTGAAGAGCACGAGTTTTTTTTGCTAAATTGCCATGGCCTCATCTTCCATATGCCATGGTGGCATGGCCATGTCAGATTGAGTGGCTGGCGTGGCTGCCTTTGGACCGTCCATGCACCATGACAAAAGATGAGGGACCTAGATAGTTGCTTTCATAGTTTGATGATGCAGATGGGAAGGTGTCAAAAGTTTGAGAACCTAGGGTGCATTTTACTCATCTCTCTCTCTCTATATATATATATATATATCACACACACAATCAAGATAAGTCTCTACTACTACAACTAGTGAGCTAGCAAAAGACTAGTTACAACTAATTACAACTAGACTACTCAACTAGCAAAATAAGCAAGCACTACCACTAGAAAAGTATATCAATGAAACTAATGCAAGTGATAGAGGGCAATACCGAACTGGCCAAGTGTCCAATGAGAAATCCAAGGAGACAATGAGACACAAGATTTATCCCATGGTTTGGTTGCATGCCGGCAACTTAGTCCATGTTGTGATGATGCACTCACTTGGTGGTTCATGCGCTAATAGGCATCACATGCCTAGCCCTACACAAGGGCACCATAAGAACCAACCACAAGAGAGGGTACACAAGCTACGAGCAATTTACTAGAGTTGCCTTTCACGACTCCCATGGGGAATAGGCACAAGAACCCCCACACAAATCACCGATTAGAGCCGGAGACAATCACCACCCTCCGCTCAATGATCACCACTGCTCTAAGCCATCTGGGTGGCAGCAACCACCAAGAGTAATAAGAGAATCCATAGCCGATGCAACCACAAGTGCCACTAGATGCGATAATGCGATGCAAATGCACTTTGGATACTCTCCTGGCTCACTAGATGATAAACAAATCAAGAGAGATGAGTGCGAGACTTGCTTCTCAACTCTAGGGGGTGTACAAGGTCTCAAATGGCCAAGAGAGCCACCCCAAGCCAAACAACTCACTTAAATAGGCGTTCACACCTCGAGCTAGCTGTTACTCAGAAACTAGCCGATAGTCGGACCAGTTTGTAGTGGCGCCAGACCGGTCTGACCCATAGATTGCTGCCACATGCCCATGCCTTTGAACCCATGCCATCTGACAGACCACTACGCAGTGATCCAGTGTGGTCCGACTGACGATGCCAACTGGTCGGATGCCTGCGTTGCAGCTAGAACATTGGGTTGGGCCGGTCCGACCCAACCAGTCCGACTGCCCCCTGCTGCAGTCCAAGAGCAAACCCTTGCTCTCTGTCTCTCGCGCGCAGTTAGGGGACGGTCAGACTGGTCCAACCTAGTCGTGAACTAGTCTGACCGCCTTGTTTCTTCTTTTTAGTTCGATTCTCACCACCATTATGCATGTGTGCCAACTCCAAGTGTTCCAACACTTGTGTGCGTGAGTTAGCAACGTTATATTAGCTCACTAGGTTTCAAATGCATATGCAACGAGTTAGATCACCTAGTGGCACTTGATAACCGCATCAACCATGAATTATCCTCTCTTCATAGTACAACTATCTATCCTAAACCTGATCACGCACTCTATTGCATCTTGACTGGCAAAAGAAAAGCCTAGCTTATACCTTTGCCCTGTCTCCATGGTGGCTTTAGCTTTTCTCCTTCTTTTTTTCAAGTTGGAGCACTTTATCACCATCTTTTGGCCATCTCCATCACATGAGTGCCATCTGGCTCCATCACTTGGACTTGGACTTGGACTCACCTATCTCATTTATACACTTATAGCATAAGGTTAGTCCAATAGGTTTCATCAATTATCCAAAACCAAACTAGGGCTTTCACCAGCGCAGGCTCCTTGGCTTCCTCCTCTCCGCCGGCGGCGGAAGCAGCCGCGCCCTCGATCTCTCCTGTGTCGACCTCGACGCCATCAGCACCGACTATGCTCTCCTCAGTCCTCTCACTGCCACGCCCCTACAGCTGTTCCCCTTCTATCGTAAGGACGAAGACGACGACCGGGTCCCTGCGGGTTTTGGATGCACGCCGGGTTCGGGGTCGGGGCTGATTTTTCACCCGTAAGTCATTTTGGGTTCGAGGTGGGTTCTAGACTCGGGTTTTGGGTGCGGGTCCACGAATGCTTCACCCGGCCCTGACCTGCCCTATTGCCATCTCTGCCCACTGGGACAACCCGATGCTTCCAAGACTTCTCTAGTTGCTCTCTACATAGCATCGGAATGGTAGGCATTGCTCCCATGCCTCTCTCACTCTAAAGGTTCTCTCACTTGGATGCTCTGTTTTCAGCAAGCCTAGCCGAAGACCTCGAGCACATAGCATATGCTCCAAAGGTTAGCACCTTTACAATCCGATGCTACTACAATCACACCATTCACTTCCAATTCAAGCACTTTTGTGAATGAGATTGCTTCTAGCTAATTTTTGGGCCTTCTCCGAGCTACCTAGTGCTAAGTTTGACAAGTGTGCACACACCGCACCTAAAACATTAGATTCACCTATGTCAAGCTATTAGTTCATACCTCATTTATAGTATGGCCAAAGAAAAAAAGTCCCAAACTACTCTAAATATCTCCTAACTCCAAACGACACTTACAACTAGTCTGTCTTTAAACTTGTCCATCCTTTGAAAACTGAAACAAACTCTGTCGATAGGGGCATGAAAATAATTGATTGCCCAAACAATCATCATTATTGTGACCTAATACATAATGCCTCTGCAAAAATACGTTAGTCACAATAATCTTGTGTATTCATTAATCACAAAAACCCAACTTGGCATATATGCTTTCAGGCTTAACCGCTTAAGAGAATGGGATACCGGAGAAGTCTCGGAAGCACTCACCAGGACGGCGCATGGCGATGGCAGGCCGTGGACTTCAAGTCTCGGATAGGACAGTACGGGCACTTGGCGGATGGGGTAGCTGGCCAGCTACTTGGCATGCCTGACGTCGGTGGACTAAAGGAGCGTGTGCATGTGGCCACGCGGGGCGGTGCCGCGGTGGGGGGTGCCGCTCAGCAATGGGACGACCACACTAGGATGGGGAAATAGCTGGGGGGGCCCACTTGGGCCTCGTAGCTCACGCAAAACGCGTAGTCACCCTAAAAGTGTCATGGTCGCGGGGGTCGCGGTCACTCCGATCGTGGCCTAGGCGAGATGGCAAGCGAATTATGGGCGCCTGGGCCAAACTTCTCATGGGTTGCTGAGTACTAAAAATGTTTGGGCCACATTCCACAGTAGTCTTGGGCCTACCTGGACTATCGACTAGGCCCGCCTCTATCTATGACTTGATTCAAATCGATCTGCACATTATCTCACACGTGTATATATCATGCAACAATACCAAATCATCATGCTGTAGAAAGCATATATAAACAATAAATGCATATTGTTGATGTCAAAATTTAATTACTTTGCAATGTTAGTTTCATATTAAATCCAATTTTGACCATGTGATCTCACAACAATTAGTTATTGTATATCTTTTCGGGCAGTGATGGAGGGGGCCGTGCAATGAAGAGCCTTCTACCTTGCTTTGCCGTGGATATCCTTTGCAAGTCGCACCTGCCGGCCCCGCTAGCAATCTGCCATGGATGCCAAACTCAACAGCACTGAAGAGGGCGAGAGGGCTATATGAGCCTCAGTAGCACCTCAGGTTTTGTGTTCAACTTCCTGTGGGAACGAATTTTCTAGAATTTAGCAGCGTTTATGCTTTCAGTGGTAGGCGACGTTTCCATCGACAACAATGTATTTTTGGTGACTCCATCAATCTCGAGGAGGGTTTGCGTACATGTGTTGATATGTGTTGAGTGTGCATGCATTGTGAGTGTTTGAGTGTAATAAAAAAAAAACAACACTGAGAAGAGACCGCATTTTGGTGGTTGGGCCTTTTGTGGGCCGAGCCCCCGAGCGATTAGCAATTAGGCAGCCCATGCGTATCTGCTATTCGGCTGTGTGCTCTGACCCTGATGCACGACGCTAGCGCATCACTGGCTACCGGAACACGCCGGGAGCCCACGACGACGACGCTGCGCACGGGCGGAGGGGCCACCGGCCGACCGTCGGCGTCCGCTGTGCCGCTGCCGTCGCGGTCTCGTGAACGCTACGCGGGGACTAGTGACCAACTGGCCATGCATCGGTGAACTGTCGGTGCATGATTGCCCTGAACACGGCACACGGTCCGACTGCGAGAGACCGAGCGGGAACAAGCATGCAGGATCAGGCAAGGAGCTTATTACTTGTTTATTAATTCATTTGTTCAATTGTTTTGTTTAGCTGATTGTTTCATTATTAGTTGATTACTTACTTAATTTTGTTGGTTGGTTTTGGTAGCACGGCTAAAACGAAAGGTATTGATCGGAAAATAAAGGACAATGGCGACACCAAAATGAGGTATTTCTTACACTGAATTCGTGGCGCCACTGTGTTTAGTGTTTATGCACCAGTGATGGTCCAGGGGGGAATAAGACAGTGATTTCAACGTGGCAGAGTAGCCGTTGTGAAAGCGATTAAGAAAAGGATCAACAAGATTTTTCTTTAACCACAACAGAGCTCTAACAAATGGATTTGTTACAACCAAGAGCTTCCGGATGCAGAAAAAGAGGCTTCAATCTTCAGGAAAACAAAAGGCTTTCTATATGCAGCTTGACACGGCACCAGCTTAGTTACACACATAAAACCTAGAAATAATTCACTGCAAAGTAAAATAATACAAGATCAAAAAAAAATTATCAGAAAAACTGGACAGTGAAGGCGCCTGTTCAGATACGCAAATATACCTTTTTCATGCTTTCTGAATTTTTACAACTGTCCTTACGAGTGCCAGCGTTGCTCAAATCTATCTCCTGTCACAGAATTTAGAGCAAATGTGAAGCTCTTTTAGATGACATAATTATAAAGTATTGATTTGGCTAGATTGCTGGAAACATTTCAGTCACATCCACAATACTGAACATAAAGAAAATAGTACAGCATATTCTGAATACAAAACAACAATGATAATCAGCATGTTCGTTTCGGCTTATACGATCGTGGATTAGCATGTTCGTTTCAGCTTATACGATCGTGGATTATAAGCTGCAACAGTATTTTTCTCTCACACCAAACTAGCCAGCAGTACTTCTGACTTATAATCCACGATCGTTTAAGCCGAAACGAACAGGCTGAATAACCATACTGCCACTATCATTCTGCATTTGAAAAATGAATTTATGCATAATTGAGGTATGAGTGGCCAAACGGTGAAAAGATGTACCTTTTAACTGGAATCTAACAATCAAGGCATAGCAAGTGCCGAACATTCCCACCCATGTTGGTGTCTAGGGAAGGGAGTTTATACACAGCCTAGCGCTCACATACATTTTGCAATCAGGTTTTTTCAAACCCACAGGACTTCAGGACACAAGTGGAGAGACTCTAAACTGCACCAGGCCTCCCCTTCAGTCTAGGAATTGACAATGCCACACAAAAAAAGAACAATTTTGAATCATTTTAGCATTGCCAAATCCTTGTGCAACAATGGCATCAACTGGCACTCTAATGGAATGTTTGGTTTGGTAATCAACCCATTCTAGATGGGGTGATGCATCATGAGTCCATTTACTAGTTTTTTCTCGAATACGTAGGGGACTTGCGTATCATTGTATTAAGAACTCAACACACCCAAAACCCCCAAAGGAGCCAAGACGCCACAAGAAATACCTGAAGAAAACAGAAGAACAAAAACGATGACAATGGCGACCCAGCTAAACACAAACCACTGTATTATCTAGCAGCGACCTCTACTCTAAGTAAGCTAACCCACTAGCACCAGCTAGGCACCAGAGATTAGCCTCTTCACAAATCTGCTTATAAGAATAAGTTGCACATTGAGAGCAGCTCCATTAAACACTACATCATTACGGCGCTTCCACACGGACAAGGCAACCAAAATAATTAGTGAATTCAGCCCTCTCTTGTAGTTGTTAGGGAACAAATCCAGAATACGCATCCACCAGACATGGAGGGTCCTTGTCATCAGGGAGTGGAGAGAAATCCTGTAGCCCATAGCGGCAGAAGACAAGGGACCAGGTTTGCCTGGCAACCACGCACCCACAAAGGATATGATGGATGGTATCATCTTCCTTGTCACATAGGGGACACTGAGCAGGATAAGGTAAACCTCTCTTGGCCTGTCTATCTGCAGTCCAGCATCTATTATGGAAAGCAAGCCAGAGGAAAAATTGACACTTCTTCAGCGCCCAAGTATTCCAAATGAGTTTCCAAGGTTCAAACTGCACTGAACCAAAGAAGAGAGCATAATAGGCAGACTTGGCTGAGTACTGTCAAGAGGCAATGATAAGTGAGGTTGCAGCTGCACATTCAAAACAAGATCCCAGACATCAATATATTCTGACATAGCAGCCACAGTGAGGGCACCTCATAAGTCCCTGGTCCAGAACATGTGCAACAGAGCATCAAAAACTGTGCGTCTTTTGGCTGAACACTTGGAGACCAGAGCAAAAAGGTGAGGATCAAATTGCTCAATGGACTGGCCATGCAGCCACTTATCAGTCCAAAAAGAGAGTAGATTTTTCCTATGTTACATGGATACGTCCAGGAAGGCGCGTATCGCGTATCCGATACGTATCGGATACGGATACGTGTCTGATACGCCTAGGATACGTATCGTCGGAGTATCCGAATTTTAATAATTTTCGCGAATATTGGATACGTGGGCTGATACGTATCGGCCTTATGGGATACGGCCTGCCCAATAACAGAGTCACATATCCTCTGTCCCCGACGCCCTAGCCAGCGATGCCCGCACTCCTGCACGCCCGCGAGGCCGCGACTCGCGCTGCAACACCGCACGGTGATGGCGCATCCCCTGCTCGCCAAATCCTCCTCCCTCTTGTCCCCATCCGCCGCCACCGCCGCCGCCGGCTGGGCTGGTGCGGAGTAGACGGACGGACGGAGATCCGCGCGCCTCCGGCTCTGCTACGTCATCGCTACGCCGGCTCAAGGTCAGTTCCCTCTCCTCCCCCACCGCGGCCCGGGTCTCCCACGGCCCAACGACCCACCGCCGCCACCGCCGCGTGGTCCGTTGCATACTCGCTAGCTGCAGCTTGCTTCCCAGGGTTAGTTTTTTTTTTTTTTGAGATGGATTTGATGCGCTGCTAAATGTATGCAGTTCGTATTGATGAAGTTAGTCTTATTGATGAAGTGCAGTTCGTATTGATGAAGTGCAGTTCTTGTTGCTTTGCTTGTATGCAGTATTAGTCTGTACTCTGTTACTCCTGTTAGTGAAATTGCTAGTGTATGCAGTTCGTATTGATGAAGTTAGTCTTATTGATGAAGTGCAGTTCGTATTGATGAAGTGCAGTTCTTGTTGCTTTGCTTGTATGCAGTAGAGAGTAGATGGCGTCTCGAAATATGAGCAGTGCTAGTACTTGGAGTCTTGGAGAACTCGAGAATGGACAACTAAAGATTTGAAGAATGGAGATGCTTCCGGAGTTCCGGTCTTTGCTTTGGCTGGTACTTGCTATTGCAAGGTAATTTACTACTTTCACTCTTTCACAATTTTAATATGCGCTATTATCTATATTTATTTAAAAAACAGTAAAACGTATCCGCGTATCGGGTTTCTTAGAAAATTGCCGTATCCGCGTATCCGTATCCTTCCGATACCGATACGCGTATCCGTATCCGTGCAACTTAGGATTTTTCGTCACCGACAACAGTGAACACTGCCCTGGAGAAGAAGGCATGTACAGAAGGGTGTAACATGATCTTAAACTCTGCCCATGGCCTGTTTGGTTGGGTCTTTGCAAGCCACAACCATCTCATTCTCAAGGAACAGCCAAGGGATTTTAGACCATGTATACCAAGTCCACCCAGCTCTTTAGGCCAGCTAACTCTAGGCCAGGTGAGTAAACAATGACCCCCATTAGTTTCTCTTCCTCTCCATAGAAAACTCCTAATCTTGTCGATTTCCTTGAGATGGACTCTTAACTTGAGAGCCCAAGGGGGAAGATCCGAAGATATAGCCAGATAAATCACCATAGATGTCATCACAAATTGGACCATTACCAACCTCCCAGCTCTGTTCAGTAGATCAGATTTCCAACCTGGCAATTGGGCAGCAATGCGGTCTACAATGGGCTGAACTTGCGCTTTGTTCAATTTCTTAAACGAAAGCGGGAGGCCCATGTACTTGTAAGGGAAATCATTCCTAATACTAGTACTAATTATTAGCTTCTAAGGAATTAGATGGTGATGGATCAACTCATTCTATTCCACAATCCAAACAAAAAACTAAAGAATGAGATGATTATGGACCACTTTATTCCACAAACCAAACACCCCATAAATCATCTGTGTATAGCAAATATGCATCGCTAGAAATGATTTAATACAGCCATAGTCCAATACCTACAGTGCAACTACATGTTTGGTGAGAGTTCAGTCAGCTCACAAAAATAAAATATTATTGTTGGGGGAGGGCGACCCAGCTTGACCCCCGCCTGTCTCCCGACCCACGTTGTGGACCTTGTGACCTACCTCATATCGGGCCGTAACCCCCGCGACGAAGGTTTTTTCCTCCCGGTCTCCCCTTTTTCAGGTGCTTCGCGCAAGGCTCGTCTAAGGTCGAGAGGGAGCCCAGGACCGCCTGAGAGGGGGAGGGCCCCCAGGCCGAAGTGGCGAAGGTCCATCAGGAAGCGCGGGTACGCCAACGCCTGGAAGCGGCGGCTGCACAGTGCGTGCGGTTAGGGTTAGGAGTGGTTGGAAAGGGATACGGTGGATTACCTCACTACCCTTGGCCTCTGTATTGCGGTTGACGGTCTTACGTAAGGCTGGATGAAAAACTCGAAGCTCGTTAGCTCGCTCGGCTCGTGGCTGGCTCGACTCGGCTCGGCTCGGCTCGTGGCGGTCTTACGTAAGGCTGGATGAAAAACTCGAAGCTCGTTAGCTCGCTCGGCTCGTGGTTGGCTCGACTCGGCTCGGCTCGACTCGTTATGATAACGAGCCGAGCCGAGCCAAGATTTTAGCTCGTTAGCTATAACGAGCCAACTCGAGCCAGCTCGCGAGCTAAACGAGCCAAGCTTCCAGGAAAAAATGTATCAAAACTTATATTAGTTTTTGTATTACTTCATGTCTTGCACTTTACAATTGACTGGTAACTGGTCTAAACCCTATAAATTGATTGGTAACTGATCTAGATTCATTTCTTTTATATTATTATTATTCTCAAACTTTAGATAAATGCAAATATTATATTTTGTGTATTTTTTATACCTGGCTCGCGAGCTTATCGAGCCAGCTCGAGCTTTTAACGAGCCGAGCCAAGCTGGCTTTCTGGCTCGTTAGGATAACGAGCCGAGCCGAGCTAGCTCGTTATCTTAACGAGCCAGAACAAGCCGAGCCGAGCCAGCTCGTTATCCAGCCTTAGTCTTACGTCAACCCTTTTGTAATTTCATCGCGCCCCCGGGTATGAGCTATAAATACCCGGGGGCGCTCATGTACAGAGGGGGGATTTTTGGGCAATTTAATGTGCAATTAATCCGCATTCATTTCTTGTTCTCCCTACGGGATACCCTCGCTCATACGCTTGCGCTCTTTCCATTCCCTGTGGGAAACCCTCGGCCTCCCCCCGCGTAATCCCTAGCGAGGGTGGGAGGCTAGGAGTGACCCCACAATTATTAACTGATTCAACCACAAAAGGAGAGGGGGGTATTTAAAACCACTACATATAGTGACCTCGAAATCACAGATTTGCGAAACTACAAAAAAAAGTAGTAGGATGCTTTCTCTCCAGTAGCTTAATATTTTCATGAACTCCTAAGGTGAAATTCAAAGAAGAGTTCCATTAGCAAACATATAAAGTTTCACAATTTCTCGCTAAGCTTCATGATCTAGCAAATTAGTTTCTGCTGCTCCCTAAACTTGAATCTGGTTGCAGCACTGGACAGATTACAAAGTAAAGTAAAATAACTAGAAAAGTTAAGATGGCTCCAGTGCATTATACTCTGAGAAAACCTAAATCAGATGTATGCAACTAAACCCCTTATAAATAAAGATAGCTATGAAGTGCCAAGGTTGCAGGATTTGAATGTTTCACCTTAGAAAAACATCCAAGAAACGGTGAGCATGTTGGCTATTTTTATGTTAAGAACTTAAGATGCATTCACAAAGTATTTTTCAAATTAAATAATACAGGGTGGAGAAAGATGCGGCATTTATCATGAAGAAACTTTGTTAAATCTGAGAGTTTTCAGTTAAACCTTTGGACATTCTCTAATATAATGAGTAACAGCATATGTCATTAACCGATGCACTCAGACAAGACAGTTCATTAAAAATACAGCAAATATTTCATAATAATTTGGTAAATATAATGGGTTAAGCATACAGTGCCAATGAAACACAGTTCCATCGCAGTTCTAACCATGCATTCAGGCATTATCTCATTAAAAGTTTAAAACCATACATGGCAGGACTCAAAGAAAGAATCACAAGAGATGCAAAGAGGAATAGTTGCACACAAATTGGAAAACAGCATGGACTGCAAAGTGAATCACAAGTGGCTTGTGGTAGTAGTCTGAATCTGAACTAATAGGGGGTTAGACCTACACATGCTGCCCGATTTAGCAGGGCTTCAAGCCTTCAGCTCCTTGTTACAGTGTCACGAGGAATCAGAGCCAATGAAGCCAAAAAGACTGGCTTCACCGGCTCCCAGTTCATTTGCGGCAGGGAGAGAAAAATAGCTTCTATGAACAATGGGGCGAGGACAGAAAAATAGCTTCTATGAACAATGGGGCAACAAGAGAAAAAATAGCTTGTATGAACAGTGAGGTCCCTTTGAAGCCCTGCCAAACAAGGCAACCATACAAAAACTTTGCAGATATTGCCCACATGAGATTTGGGACCAAACAGCACATCAAACAGATACAATATTGCTGTCACCACCATCCTAGCTATCATCATAAATAAATTGCATGAAACCACACCTTTGGTCAAAATCGATGATATCAGTACAACTACCGCCACCAACTATACATCAAAAGATTACTGTAGGCAACAACTAGAATTCCTAAAGTAGGGAACCCAAACTAGATGCATTCCACCACCCAACACCGACACACAACTTTTCTTTTTCTCAATTTGCACCCAACTCATGCCGACTGATAGGAATCAAAGACACTGATCCAACCAAAACAAACAAGAATGGCCAACAAGAAACTAAAGTAAGAATGACCAACAAACAAGAGAACAAGAAACTTAAGTGTGGGATAACCTGTCCAGTCCTCTCATAATAGTCGTTGAGCGCCCACTGGTACTTGGACTGGTCCAGCCCGAACCATCTCGAGATGTGCTCGTCCAAACTCGCGTGTGCTAAACCAGGAAAATATTTTGCTCACAGATCAAAATTCAAAGTCACAAACGTTAAAATAAAAATAAATCAGAGCAATTAAACACGAAGGATTCTCTTCCAAATCACCTTCTTGCACGCGTGCAACCGCGTCCCAGAAGAACGCGAGCAGCGATCCGTCCGACCCTTCCGACGCCTTCGCGAACTGCAACGGCGGCACCTGGACCGGTGGCAAGGAGCGGGAAGAGAGCTTTGGTGCCTGCAGCGGCGTTGAGACCGACTTTACGGGCGGCGGCGTTACCTGGACCAGCGGGGGTCGGGAGAGCTTCTGAGAGACCGTCTTGACAAGCGGCGGCGGTACCTGGAGCAGCGAGGGTCGGGAGAGCTTCTCCGCGGGAAGCGGCGGAGAGACTGTCTTGACAAGCGGCGGCGTGGAGACCGAATAAACAGGTGCGGGAGGAGGGGCCGTCTGCGCCGGCGGCGATTCAGGGGAGTCCTCGGCGCGGGGACTCGTCGGGGGCGTAGAGAACTCGGACCTCGGGCTCTCCGGCTCCGCCGGTGGCGTGACGAACACCGTGAGGTTGCCCGACTTGCCGATCACCGGCGGCGGGTGCGGGATGGAGGCCATTGCTGGAGCTGAGGGGCTCGGAGGACGGAGGAGGAGCTAGGGTATGGGAGGAGAAGCGGGCGCTAGTGCGAGAGGAGTGAGAAGGCCGCGAGTGTGAGACGCCAATGCCGACGGGTATGGGGACCGAACATTTTGTTAGGTAACTCAACGATTTTAAGAATCCAGTAGTAGATAAAAAAAAAAATCGGATGTGTTTTTATTGGATTCTGTGTTCATACACGCAGTACATGTTAAAATCTTCTAAAATCTACGTTTGGACGGCATTTTGAGATTCTGTGAATTTCTTATCGGGATTCTTGAAATTCCATTGTATTCGAAACGGGCCTTAAGCATCTTTTCTTTTTCCCGTCCGCTTTTGAAAGTTTAATTTTCGTTCAAAATAAATGAGGCAGGTGTTCCCGTTGGAAAAAAAGGTGACTGCGAGGACATTAAAAACAATATGACATGTCAGTGGCAATACGGTAGCTACGTACTCTATTGGGAGGTAACCGCTCGACCTCTAGATCCTCTGCAGAGCACCTAAGGGGTGAAGGCCGAGGTGGGGGCACAGGAGAAGGAGGGGAACCATCACCGAAAATGACAAAACTAGAGGAATAGTAAATTCAGTAATAAAGGGACATTAATTCATCGTGCATAGCAATAGTGTCCCCGGATATTTATAGCTCATACCACGGGCATAGCAAAATTACATTCACCCCAGGTTGACTAGCCTAACCTCTACGGGCACTTAGGGGCAACGCGGTCATTAATCACCCCCAAGTCCAACTACCCACTTAGACGCTGTTAGGGTTCCTAGCTTAGGGAAAGTCGCCATTCCATGGGCTCCAATGGTGGCATCATGGGTGGCTCCAAGGGTTCTCCGTCGTTGAGCGGTTCCACAGTCGTCTAAGGGTCTTGCAAAACTAATGACATAGAGGCCCTCTCCAGCGAAGGTATCCAAGGTGTTCGGTTCTGTCAGCTTGGAAGCGTCGGTGGGTGTGATGGCGAGACATCGGCAACGGGCTCAAAGCGAGGGAAGCGAGGGTTTCCTAGCGGGAGGCGCTGGCGAGTGCCCTGCCCGGTCTAGAGGAGACGAGAGGCGAGGTAGCGCCTCGAGGGGGTACCCCCAACAGTAGTGAAAAGGTCCTTGTTTAGTTTTGGTAATTGAGTGACAACCTAGGTGGACTAATATGTGTTTAAGTAAAATACATAGGTGAGTAGTCAACATATACACTTGTGTGAGCAACTTGAGCCATGGAGGTGGAAATGGCTTGGATATGTTGCAATGGTCACACATGTGATGACGGAGCTCATTGCATATGAGACATGACATGGAGTCTGTGACTAGGTGTAGAAGATCAAGACAAGGCTTGACTTGATAGACCAGTTGCAAGTATGAAGATGAGTTAGAGGCTTTGGAGTGATGCACCACACGTGGCAGAGAAGCTTGAGGAAAGGACTTGGCACTGATGGACAAGGGCAAAGGTGAAGAGCAAGTGAGGTCAAGATCGATGAAACAATAAGGTCACATGATAATACGAAGTGGATCATATCATTTGTTAATCGAGGTTGGTGCCTTTGTGGCATCAACATTGGATGAGATGAAATAGAATATGCAAGGCAAAGGTATATTTGTAGGGCATTTCATTTCACCGGTCAAAGATTGTATAGAGAAGTGCATGACCAGATTTAGAATAGATGGTCATACTATCAAGAGGAGCAAACTTGTTTGCATATCGGTCATCTAGTGCCAATTGAGCGATCTAACTTTGCATGCGTGCTAGGATCGAGTGACGTGATGAGAAGAAGTGTTAACCCTTGAAAATGTTTGTGAAAATACAAACACACATGCACAAGGTGGTGTATTGTTCATGGTCCTTATCAACCAAATCTGACCGCCAAATAAGATACAAACAAAGGAGAACTAGCGTGAATTACACACATATGTTATTTATATTGACACATTTCCACATGTATTGGAGATTAAGTGTTTTGCTAGACACATAGATGAAAACCATGGAAAATGTGATTAAAGTGCGCAACCAGACAAAGCGTAAAGTAGACTCATGCAAAGCACTAAGGGAAAGGCCCACCAACCTGAACAATCTAGGCTTCAAGTGCATGGGGACGTGGCCTAGGCCTAGCGACCAACCGACCTAAGAAGGACGGTTGGGGGAGGCTCTGCCCAGGGGGTGGCTAGACCAGGGGCGTGCCCTCACCCCTAGTGCACGCCCTCCTGTTGTCAGTGTTTTCCTAAACGCTAAATGGTAAACAGTCGGTCACCTACCGTTTAGCCATTATTCGGGCAAAACGTCCCATTAAACGGGGTAAACGGCCAATTAAATAGGGTAAATGGGTGATTAAACGGAAATGGCGCACCACCGTGTAGCATTTACATGGTGTTTAAACAGGCTAAACAACCGTTTAGGCTAACAGTGCCAGTTGGCATTTCTTAGCGTCACCACTAGGATTTGTGTTTCCTAGTAATGGCACCAGAAACATCATGATAATATTTCTGAACACACATAGAAATATTCCGTAAGCGCACAGATATATCGTTGTAGCATTTCACCCGGAAGTATTCAGGTATCGTTCATTTATATTTTCCCAAAGGAAGGCATGGTATAAAAGTATCTAGTAGGGACATGGTCAAGATAACATGATTGTATAATAGACCAAAGTTCATAACTAGGGTAAGCTAGTATAAATATTAGATAGTGTGTCACACACACTCGAGCCAATCTCAAGGATATAACTTCGGGCACCGGATAACACTTGGTGTGCCAAGCATTGCCGGTCTATGGCTCTACGCCATATCCGAACGTGGGGGGTTACAAAGGGCAGACAGGGCTATCACCACCTGCCGCCTACCCCTCAACCAGAGGATACGAGGCAAACAAAGGTAGCCTCCACCATGTCTATACTATCGACTACTAATCTAGCATCGGCTAGGAACATCCATCTTTATCAATAGTCCTCTACTAGAACATCCGTCACAGGGATGGATGACGAACCCACAAGAATATAATGACCAAAACTAATCTTAAAGTAGAACTCACTACCTCAATTTAGGTCTTGGTCTAAACATGTATGTTGTATGAAAGGTTAAGCATAAAGTTCTATTTGCTAAACTAATGACATGCGAACTTTGCTCTAATTCTATAACATAACTATATTTATAGGATAAGAACAAGAACATAGAAGAACTCTTCATATTGATCATACCAAGATTCCTTCTAGATGTCCAAGCTCTTCACAAGAGTCTAGCCTAGCTCCAAACACTACTAAAAATAGTAAAAAGATACAAGTGGAGGGAGAGAGGCTCTTGAGTTGTGTGTATGAGAGGGGAGGCCTCCTCTTCTATTTATAGCCATGGAAACGTTGGTTCCAGAGAATATTCCATGGGATCCAATATGCAACCGACATGGGGGAAACACCAGGAGTCGACACGTGGCGGCTGGAGGCGTGGAGGGCGGTGCGACCACACCCTAATGCACCTGCATGCAACCACCTTCTACATGGTGGTTCCTTGTTGGGCCAAGAGCACAGCCATGTCGGTGCTGCGCATTTTGACTCTATTCCCATGCATTTCTTTCATGTGTCCTACAAAACAATGATTCTCCAATACATGTGGAATTCTGTCAATATAAATAACATATGTGTACAAGTTTGGTTAGTTCTCCTATTTTTGTATCTTATTTGGCGGTCGGATTTGATCAATAAGGACCGCCAACAAGACCCCCCCAAGCTTACCCCTTGGTCATCCCGAGCAAGAGCTAAGACATTGGCTGTTGATCAGGAGTTGCTATAATGCTGATTACAATTCAAGAGTACCATGTCTATAACAAAGTATTCTTCCTTGATTTAAATAAGTTGGCATTTTATCCACCCTTTTACCTTGATCCTTATGGGGCTTGTTGCTTTTCCAAGTCATGGGCGGTTACAAGATAGAACAGTTTTACAGAACCGCTAGTCATTCATTCCTTGATCGACTTTCTTTCTAGAGGTTTTAAGAGTTTTGTAAAATAAAATTAAGTTCCTCAAATGATCCAGTTGATCACTCATTTATGTATGATCCTCACCAAAGGCATTTGATATTTTGCCTTCTTTTTTCATATCCTACCACTAAGGGTTTTTGAGTGAAGTTTTGGGTAGGAATGAAATTGAGACATACTTGCATCACATATTTTGCTAAGTCAAAAACCGGACCTCAAGAAGATGCAAGTCATACACTTTGATCAAGACGTGCAAGTGTGTGGAATTTTTATAAAGTTCCTAATTCTAGAATATTTTTGGTACTCCTTTGATCATGACTCTCTCCCTTTTTGATAAATGCCTTTTATTCGAAAGTATGGGCTATCTTTATCTTTTCTTCTTTTTTTCTTCATGCTTTTTAGAATGGGATTTTTTTTCTCATGCTCTTTGGCATGCATTTTTTTCTCTCATGCCCTTTGGCATGGATTTCTTTTCTTTCTTTTTTTAGCATAGCCCATACTCCCTTTTGGCATATGAAACCTTTGGAGAGAGAGACTCATGTAAAATGAATGGAGTATTTATTTTTTGTGGATAGAAAAACATGTTTTTGCGTAACTCTCAGTGTAAGAGTTAGCATTTTATTTGTGGGTATATGTGAATCTTGATCATGGGTGCATGACAAGAATCTCAACAAGGGTCACATCAATTTGACAAAGCTCAATGTGAAAACAAGTAGCATATGACTAAGGTTTTGTATTTTGTATAGTGTCATATGGCCTTGGTAGGAAATGCTATCATTGAGGAACTTTTCATTTTAGCATTTTTGAAAATAAAACTCCGGATGTCAAGTTTCTCTTGGAACAAAGTCATAGTAAATTCCATTTGTACCATATCCTAACTTGCAATAACTTAGAAAAGGATCATGCATTTGCAACCCACTATTGGTATTTCTTAAGGCGTACATAAATAATCCACAAGCGCACGAAATTACCGTTGTTGTACTTCATCTGGAAGTATTCAGGGTATCATATTTTCCACAAGGGACGGAGGTAAATCTTCTATCTAGTTCATCCGAGGACAACCCAAGGGTAGAATTGGTAGAGATTGAGATGGATTCCTATGGTTTTCAAGTCTATGGATAGATAAACGCTACTTCCACTTGCTTACTTTGGGCACCAGAGCACACCTGCTCTACCAGGTCATACCAGCTTGTAGCTCTACGTCAAACCCAAACATGGGGGAGTATGAAGGATGGACAGGGTTGTCACCACCTGCCGCCTACCCCTTAACCATGGGGGACAAGGCAAATGAAGGTAGCCTCTAGCCTAGACACCATGTCTATGCTGTCGACTACTACTCTAGCGTGCATGCAAGGGTTATCCATCTTTATCAGGGCCCTTCTACTAGAGCATCCCCCATGGGGATGGATGACAAATCTGCAAACAAGTAAGAGTATAGCTTAACTAATCAAAAGACTTTATACCCTAGAAAACATGAACACCCACTTAGTGGGAGAACCCGTTGAAGCAAGATGCTCATTGAGGCACAAGTTGGGGAGACACTGACAAGTCCGGCGCTTCCCCAAGCTCACGCTCACATCTCTCCCTTACAACTCTAGCAGCTACTAGGGCCTAAGCCCCTTTGGAGTATTGCTCAAAACTGGAGATGTTCTTTGTCTTGTGGTGGTGTGTTGTGAGGGGGTGCCCCTCTATTTATACAAGGACAAAGGTGGTGCTAGGAGCTATTCTTGATGCGAGGACTGAGCTGCACTACCTCTGCATGGAGGCATGTCATCGCTTGTCAAAGGAGAGGCAGAGAAGCGCCGATAGGAGGTCGGGCGCCCATAGGGGTCAACCACCCCCTAACTGAGCCGCCTCGCCACCGCCTTCACGTGGTAGGCTATGGGCTGGACATGGATCACTCCTTGGTGGTGCCTTGCCTAGTTTGAGTCAAGTTGATGGGTGTCTCCCTTGTTCCTTTGTGTGAATCAGCGTCATAAAGCGCCTTTTGGTGTATTTTCCTATGTATTTGTATTTATGTCCTGCAAAATACTTAAACACCAAAACTTGTGGAGATTGAGTTAAAAACCCTATTTCTAAGTTTTGGTATTCATTATTTGTTTGTTTTGTTAAAATGTTGGTGGTAGGAATTATGAGTTAAGCACCATCAACAAGCTCCCCCACACTTAGCCTTTTGCTCATCCTCGAGCAAAGTTTAGAGATAAAGGTAGTCATGAGCATAACATTCTAAGATATATGGCTATACATGAAAGTTGTTCCAGCACATACTTTATACAAGTGGGATATGTAGCGTTAGCTAACATGTTTCCTTGGGTGGTTGAAAAGTGGAACAATTTTTGAAACAAAGTCATCTTCCCAAATCACATCTTAGTAACTTGGAGTTTTTGAAAATTTTTCTCAAGAAAAGCATAGTTCACCTTATAATCCTCAAGTGGCACTCTCAAATCACTCAATGGTGTATAACTCCTCACCAAGGCAAAGCAGAGTTTTGCCTTCTATTGTTTTCTCCTACTTCTAAAAAGGTTTATGTGAAGCTTTAGGTAGGGATAAAAATAAAGCATACTTGTATTGCATATGTTGTAAAGTCAAATCAAGGATCCAATGAGAGAAGTGCCATACTCTTAGATCAAGATGTGCGTGTGTGTGGAAAAAGGTAAACTAATACTATACTCCTTTTGTAGATATGATCTCTCTCTATAACTTATTATTTTGAAACATGGCTATCTTTCTTTCTTTCTTTTTTAATAAATGAGCCTTCATGCGCTCATCATTTTTTTTGTACTTGGATCTTCATGTGTCCATATTTTTTTATATATATTTGGACCTTCATGTGTCCTATTTTAAGCTTTTTTCATAGCCCATGTTTCTTCTTCTAAATCACATATTCAGGGAGAGATCATTATCTTTTTAGAACATGCAGTATTTTCCTAACAAACATATTTTTCTCTACCCCCAGTGTAGGAGCAGAATTTTTAGTGGATCTAGATGGAAGCATGTTTTTGCATACTACTAGAGTAGGAGCAGCATGCGTATGTGGAGTGTACATGATCTTTGTCTTGGGAGCATGATAAATCTCTCAACAGGGGTCAACAAGACTTGACCAACTCAACACAATAACAAGCAACTTATGTAGAAGGCTTGAATTTTGCAAGATATCATATTTGGCTTTGATAGGAATTGCTCACCAATTGAGGAGTATGTGATACTATGGTTTTATATTTTTTATCAAAATAAATTCTCCAAGTACTTTGAATAGAAATGGTAGGATTTCTAAGCCAGAACTATATCACACCTCACAACAACTTAGTTAACATGATTGTCCTTTTAGAATATTTTCCCACAAGCATAAGTGTATGTATATGGGACAAGCTTTATGAAAGCTTCTATCTTAAATATGTTATGAACATGTCACTTTTCAAAAATTTTAGATGAAGTGTGGTGCATAGGGGCGTTGTTCATTAGGAGGAGATAACATGGATGAATTGAGTTTAATTTTAGTGATCAAGATTTATGTTTGTTCAAACTCAAATTTGGAGGGAGCTGAGGATAGTGTTGCACAAACCATCGTTGAAGAAAAAGGGGCTATGGGGAGTCAGAGATGGTTTGACTAAACCAAAGGTTCAACCAATCCTCTCTGGAGCCATCTGTTCCATCCCTCTGCATGATGGATTGTTCGGGTTTGTGTAGTGGTTGGTGCGAGATCTTGAATGTGTGTGTGTCGTGCTTGAGGGATCTTCCCCACACTTATTTTTTTGTACCTGTTTTATTCGACAAAAAGAAACAATAGTGGAAACAAACAAGGGCTCTCCCAGTTTGAACACCAGGGAGCTTAAATCATTTTATTATTATTATTGTTTATTAATTATTGTATATATATATATATTTTTAAGTGTTCACCTAACTTATTATTATTATATTTTTTTAGTTTTAACTCAAGCAAGGCTAAAGTGAGGATTGTAATGTAAGAATTATCCTTGATTCATCCCCACACTAGATTACTTCTACTATTTATAAAAGTAATACTCTAAGATCATTAACCAAAATTTAACACCATATCAAGTTTTGATTAAAGAAGGCTATTTTAACCTAAGCACCATGCTTAATTTAAAAAGCCTATGGGTGTATTGATCAAATACACCCAAACCAGAGTTTATGACATAAACAACAGAAAGCATGATTTTGCATGATCAAGATATATCCAATGGAGAAAAACATGAGCTAAAGAATTTGGTTAACATTTAGTTTGTTTGTTTTTTTATCATTATTCTCTCTTTCTTTTTTATATAGCAAGATAGAGCTAACATCGTCATCATCATTTTTGTGCATGAAACCTTTGGGATTCTCACCATCCTCCCCCACACTTGGAGTTTTGTGTAAAAGTCAAGTGTGTAATGTTGGAGTCTTCTTTTTGAGTGTGTTCCATCATCAAAGATCATCAAGGTATGTAGTTGATGCGGCTCTCATGTTTTCAGGCATCGTATGTCCCCTGTTCTTCTTGATCTTAACCTAAAAAGGTTAACACACAAGAATACCCGAAGGTGCATACTAACTTGATAACATTTTCTTGCTTTTTATTAATAAGAAAGTTGTTTTTTATAATAAGCATATAGATATATATTTTTATGATAATCTAGGGTATCTCCCGGCAGTGCTTGATTTATAGTCTTAAGATCGACCATGGGAACTTTGTCTTGCAGCTATCATTGGTGGTGTAGTTCCTAGCTTCACCACAAAGCATTGAGTATTTTCGTTCGAACTGCAAGGTTAGTACCACAGCGCAAGTATGGGATTTGTAGTATTTATGATACACGAAGGCATCAGCAACCATTCTCTTAAAAAGTTTGGAGACAAGGATCAAGAGGTGGTTGTGATCCTCGTGGAAGCATATGGCACTAAGCAAAATGTCCATGGCACATAAGTTTTTGTCCTCAAGAAATACATCGGTTGAATGTAGACCACTATTGAAAACAACATTTGTATGGCCAGAGGGACATTGCTTAAGTTTGAGCAAGGGTGATGATGGGACGAACGGGGTTACAAATTTCACCTCCTCAAACGGGTCATTGTTGGGATGATGCTCCGCCTTTGGGATATTTGAATGAGTGGCAAAAGCAATTTTCCCAAACTCTTCGTTATGGCTCTCATGGGAAGATTTTTCTTGAAAAAGTATTTCAGAAGGGTAGCCTATAAGAAGATCAAAATCAAGGATAGCATAGACGTGGAAGTCTAGGTGAACCTCAGTTTCATTTATTATTATTGGCATGGCCTTGGGAATCCCACTAAACTCAAAGATGAGTCCTGAGGCACTTTCGAAAAGTTTGTGGGTCGAGACTAGTGGCATGTTGCCCAAAAGATTTTTCACAAGAAATTTTGACATGATACTAGTCCCAACTGTGGGGTTGTGCAGGGCTTCTATGCTTGTTCTCCTTAATGAACAAGGCACGGTCGTGGAAGGTAAAAGAATCTAAATTGCTTTGGAAGAACGTTTCACTTCCAACAACCATTCCTTTGGCGGTTCTACCTTGGGAGAAGCTTCTTTGTAACGATTGTGCCAAATGTATTTTGAGGTATTGCCATAATCCCCGAATTCAATAGGGAACTCTAAAGGATGAATTAATCTTTCCTTCGGTGTTTGTGGTTCAGGTGAGGGCTCATGAGTTGATTCTAAGGATGGTATAGGTTCAGATTCGACTGATGAGGACACCTCAACACTCGACATGACTTTCGCCTGGAGGGTTCTATTTCTCATGATGGGGAAGTGTACCTTTCTAGGAAGTTTTCAAGGAATTTCACTTGTTTCATCATAGATTTATGTGTGAAACGACCTCCAGCAATCATGTCTAGGCATAGGTCAGCATGTGTATTGATACCCAAACAAAATCATCAAAGCAATATGCTATCGGGTAAAGACAAGTCTAGGCTAGTGTGTAATAATGCTGAAAACCTAGCCCAAGCTGCACCTATAGACTCCTTCTCGTACTACTGAAAGTCGAAGATTGCCTTTGGTAGAGAGCCGATATGGGACATGGGGAAAAATGCAAGACAAAACTTGTCTTTAAGTTCATCCCAGTCCCCATTCACACTTTCTACGACAAGTGTGTACCATTGCTTTGCCTTCTCTATGAGAGAAAAGGGAAACAATTTCCACTTTAGAGTTTCTTATGTCGTGCCTAAGATGCTCAGGCATGAACACATTTCCTCAAACTCTAGCTGGTGATTGCAAGGGTTTTCATTTTCAAGCCTAGAGAAGGGTTATGCCCGAACCATGGCTATCAAGCTAGGGCAGAGTTCACAGCCAGATGAACAGGTGGTTTTGGAAAGTGGTGGCTCAGAAAACTCGCCCTTTGAAGTAGGAAACTTTTGGATAGGAGTTGATGTCATGGTGAAAATATTTTTGTGTGCTTTTTTTATAAAAAGAAAGGATACAAATACAAGGATGAACTAGGTTCAAAGAAAATACGGCAACTGTTCCCTAGCAACGGCGCTAGAAATGCTTGTTAGTATTTCTTAATGCATATAGAAATAATCCACAAGCGCATGGAATTACCATTGTAGCACTTCACCCGGAAGTATTCAGGGTATCGTATTTTCCATAGGAAACAGAGGTAAATCTTTTATCTAGTTCGTCCAAGGACAACCCAAGGGTAGAGTTGTTAGAGGTTGAGATGGATTCCTATGGTTTTCAAGTCTATGGATAGATAAACACTACTTCTACTTGCTTACTTCAGACATCGGAGTGCACCTGGTCTACTAGGCAATACCAACTTGTAGCTCTATGTCGAACCTGGATGTGAGGGAGTACGAAGGATGGACAAGGTTGTCACCACCTGTTGCCTACCCCTCAACCATGAGGAACAAGGCAAACAAAGGTAGCCTCTAGCCTAGACACCATATCTATGCTGTCGACTACTACTCTTGCGTGCATGCAAGGGTTATATGTCTTTATCAAGGCCCTTCTACTAGAGCATGTGCCACAGGGATGGACGATGAACCAAGAAACAAGTAAGAGTATAGCTTAACTAATTGAAATACTTTGTACCCTAGAAAACAAGAACACTCACTTAGCAGGAGAACCCATTGAAGTTAGATGCTCGTCGATGTATAAGTTGGGAAGACACCGATAAGTCTGGTGCTTCCCCGAGCTCTCCCTCACATCTCTCCCTTACAACTATAGCTAGCTACTAGGGCCTAAGCCCCTTTGGAGTATTGCTCAAAAGTGGAGAAGCTCTTTGCCTTGTGGTGGTGTGTTTGAGATGGGGTGCCCCTCTATTTATACAAGGAGGAAGGCGGTGCTGGGACCTATTCTTGGCGTGAGGACCGAGTTGCACCGCCTCTACATGGAGGCATGCCACCGCCTATTGAAGGAGAGGCAGAGAAGCGCTGGCAGGGGGTCGGCCACCCCCTGACTAAGCCCCTTCGCCACCGCCTTCATGTGGTGGGCTATGGGCTGGACATGGATGACTCCTTTTCTGTGTATTTTCCCATGTATTTGTATTTATGTCCTGCAAAATACTTAAACACCAAAACTTGTGGAGATTGTGAGTTAAAAACCCTATTTCTAAGTTTTGGTATTCATTATTTGTTTGTATTGTTAAAATGTTGGCGGTAGGAATTATGAGTTAAGCACCGTCAACACTCACAAGTTTTCAAGTTTTAAAATGAGACATTTTTAGCCAACAAACTTTAGTCTCGGGGAATACTAAGTTATAACTAGGCACAGATGAATTATAAAATAGAGCAACTATTCACCATTTCAACAAGGAGAAACTAAAACATTCTTACTACACATATGTGCAGTGGAATTGTTATTATTATTATTATTATTTAATCAAGGTTCACCAAACAAATTTTCATCTCTGTTGTCATCTCAAAGACTTACCCTTATGAAGTTGATAAATTCCTACAGGGGACAGTCCATAAGATTAACCAAAATCTATACTAGCAGTTTCGGTTCAACAATCCAACTAGACACCATGTCTATTTTGATCAAGGTAGGCTAATTAATTTAAGCACCATGCTTAATTTTAAAAAGCCTATGGACATATGGTCATTACATCTAAACTAAGCACCATGCTTAGTTTAAAAGATGTATGACCAACCTCCAAACCAAAACATACTAGCATAGATAAAGGAAGCATGAAAAGATAAACTAGATTCATCCAACGGAAGTGAAGACATTGAATGGTGAACAAGACAATCATAGGGTTATTTATTTATTATTATTATTTATTTATTTTTAATTCTTTTTTATACAAGGTAACAGAAAGTGGTGAGAGTGCAAGATACATGTTACCTTGTGGGGGTCCTCCCCCAAGCTAGCTCAAAGCCTAAGGTTTGGGGTTGTACTCCCGTGCTTTTTGTCTTTTCCTACATGGTTAGGATATGGTAGATCACGAGTGGACTTACCATCCCTCGTGATTACCACATTGATATTTTCAACTAAAATCTTGGGTTGCCCCGAGATATTTTCAAAAATCATATGTAGGAATTGAAGCAGCAATTTGAGCTAGTTGATTTTCAAACATTTTATTAAGGCTTGATTGATTTGTGAAAGAAAATATTAAGCCTTCTAAATTTGAATTAATGTTTTCCAAAATTTTATTGTTATAGGCAAGATTCATAATTAGATTTTTGTTTATTTTGGCTTGCCCTAACATAAGTTCTTTTAAGGAAGGTTGATTTGTGAAATTTGAATGAGCATAGTTACCTTCCTGATTTTGTGGGTGCGACTGATTCCACCCTGGATCACCTTGTGGACAAAACCTATTGTAGTTGTTGTACCATGCATCTACCTAGGTTTTGAGGTAGTCGTTCCTCGAATGTCCGAAGTCTTCGCACATCTCGCATGGTATATGCGAGTAGAGCGATTGGACGGTACCATAAGTTGCTCCTTTTACGACACCGTGCTTGTCCGAGCGTTTTATTAAGAGATCCAACATTGTGGCTAGCATATCCATTTCCTCCATGGTATGCATGCCATCTTTTTGGGTTTGGAGTTTGTCTTCACTCCAACCCTGGTTGGAGACCATCTTCTTAATGAGAGTTGTAGCTCCACTGACTATGAGTGAGAAGAAGGCTCCTCCAGTAGCAATATCTATGTGGGCTTTGGATGTGGAAGTTAGCCCGTTGTAGAAGTTATGAAGGATCAACTAGTCTTCCATCCCATGGTGTGGGCAGGCAAGGATGCATTCCTATAGCCTCTCCCATGCTTCTGGGATGGATTCTGATGCTATCTGCTGGAAGATGGAAATTCTTCTACGAAGGGCATTGGTTTTGCTCATCGAAAAGAACTTCATGAGGAATGCCGTGGAACACTTGTTCCATGTGTTAACAACTTCCCGGTCCTTGTAGAACCACTGTTTCGCCCTCCCCAAGAGGGAGAATGGGAATAAGCGGAGTCTAATTATCTCCGGTGCGACATCCTTCATGACAATGGTGTCACACAGCTCTAGGAAGTATTGGAGATGTGCGTTGGCATCCTCGCTAGGCAATCCACAAAATGGATTTGCCTACACCATCATGATTAGGCCGGTCTTCAGTTTGAAGTTCACATCGCCCATGTTGATAGCGGGCCCAACGGCCACGTTGGCAACATTGGGGACGAAGTACTCGTACAGAGTCTTGTCAGCCATGGTGTTCGGTATGGATGGTGCTTGGATGATGGGTTCAGTTGCCGATGGAGTAGCAGAAAGAGGATCATCATGAGGTCAAGCCTTCTTTAGGAATGACTTTGGATTCTTGGTGAAGTTCATTGGCAAGTTGAAACCATCTTACACTATCCTATTTTCATCCATAATAGGAGAAAAAAGCAAAATTATCCTGTTATGAGCAATGGCTACTACACATGCATATCATCATGAACATGTCCTAATAGATTCTTTTAACCAGTGCCTTCCCCGGCAATGGCGTCAAAAATGCTTGTTGGCGTTTCTTAGCATCACCATTAGGATTTGTGTTTCCTAGCAATGGCACCAAAAATGTCGTGATGATATTTCTAAACACATCCAGAAATATTCCGCAAGCGTACGGATATATCATTGTAGCATTTCATCCGGAAGTATTCAGGTATTGTTCATTTATATTTTCCTAAAGAAAGGCATGGTGTAAAAGTATCTAGTAGGGACATGGTCAAGATAACATGACTATGTAAAAGACCAAAGTTCATAATAGGGGTAAGTCAGGATAAATATTGGATAGTGTGACACACACACTCGAGCCAATCTCAAGGATAAAGATAAAAGAAAGGGTAAAGAATAAAAGAATAAACCTAGATTGGAGCAGGCTTATCTTATATAGCTATGCTTAAGCAGATAGTCATATAAATACATGAGTTTCTAAGGTTAGAGATTCTAAGTTAAGATAGCTTTGGTCACTATAAACTCACTTCGGGCACTAGAGAACACTTGGTCTGCCAAGCATTGCCAGCCTATGGCTCTACACCATATCTGAACATGGGGGATTATGAAGGACAGATAGGGCTATCACCACCTGCCACCTACTCCTCAACTAAAGGATATGAGTCAAACGAAGGTAGCCTCTAGTCTAGACACTATATCTATGCTATTGACTACTACTCTAGCATCGTCCAGGAACATCCATCTTTTTCAGGAGTCTCTACTAGAGCATCCATCATGGGGACAGACGATGAACCTGCAAGAATATAATGACCAAAACTAATCTTAAAGTAGAACTCACTACCTCAATTTAGGTCTTGGTCTAAACATGTATGTTGTATGAAAGGTTAAGCATAAAGTTCTATATGCTAAACTAATGACATAAGAACTTTGCTCTAATTCTATAACATAACTGTATTTAAAAGATAAGAACAAGAACATAGAAGAACTCTTCATATTGATCATACCAAGATTCCTTCTAGATGTCCATGCCCTTCACAAGAGTCTTGCCTAGCTCCAAACACTACTAAAAATAGTAAAAAGATACAAGTGGAGGGAGAGAGGCTCTTGAGTTGTGGTGTGTATGAGAGGGGAGGCCTCCTCTTCTATTGATAGCCAAGGGAACATCAGTTCTAGAGAATATTCCATGGGATCCCACATGCAACCGACACGGGGAAGCACCAGGAGGTGACACATGGCGGCTAGAGGTGAGAGGCATGGAGGGCGGGCACTTGCATGCAACCGCTTTATGCATGGTGGATCCTTGTTGGGCCAAGAGCGCTGCCATGTCGGTGCTTGGCCTAGATTAAATGGGTAGGTGGGCTTCTCTCTTTATTTGCTTATTTTGCGCTTTTCTGATTACGCATTTTGACTCTATTCCCATGCATTTCTTGTATGTGTCCTACAAAACAAAGATTCTCCAATACATGTGGAATTGTGTCAATATAAATGACATATGTGTACAAGTTTGCTTAGTTCTCCTATTTTTGTATCTTATTTGGCGGTCAAATTTGATCAATAAGGACTACCAACACCTCCCCCTCCTTCCATGTGGTGGCTTCGAGGTGATTCTAGATGGTAGTTTTGGGTGAATCTCTCTGAGGAATATTCTTCAGAAACCACCCTTAGACAAGTATAAAGAGGGAGAGGCCCCCCCTCACTCACACACACCACACAATTGAGCCTCTCTCCCTCTACACTTGTACTCTTTTACTTTTATTATTATTTTGGAGATGGATAAAGCTTTGTGGAGAGCTTGGACATCTAGGAGATACTTGGTATGAGAAATATCCAAAGCTTCCTTATGGCCTTGCTCTCATTTATCATTGTAGCTATGCTTATGAACTAGAGCAAAGTTCTTATGTTATTAGTTTAGCATATGAATCTTTATGCATAATCGTTCATACAACATATATGATTAGACTAAGATCTAAGTTGAGGTGGTAGTTCATTGTGCCTTTGGGTATGCCCTTGTCCTATGCTTGTTGTTGACACCAGAGGTGGCACATATAATTAACTGCAAGCGCATGGCTGTTAGAGTAGCTTTCACCTAAGAGTATTCCCAGGGTATCGAATCCACAAGGAACGTGATGTGACAAAGATCTTGAACTAGAGATATCTACGGGTAGTGAAAATAAGAAGAAGGACTTAACTACTATGGGAATGTCTGAAACTATATTAAATTAATGAATGATATATCAAAGATGTTTACTGCAGAGCGTACTAGCCCTAACGTCACCTAAGGGGTTGATTAGGCACAAAGCACAATGAGCTCTATGTTTTAATAACTAGACCCAACATGGTGGAATACAGAGGAAAGATAGGGCTGTCACCACCTGCCACTACCACAACCTATCCAAGGGCCTAGCCATAAACACAAGTAAAGTATAGCCTAAGCAACACGCTTAATCTATGCCTTTACTACTTTGATCCAGATCTCATCGAAATAAGACCAGAGCACTCTAACCAAGTGGTATAACTAGTAAACAACTGAAATATAGCAGAACTATATTAAATATGAGAATAGAATTACCACAGAAGAAGCATAGAGATAAGAAGAAGAGGTTGCTGACAAGCCCGGCTCCTCCTCAAGCTTGTCCTCTCCTCTTCTCTATCTTTCTACTATAGAGAAATGGCTTCCTAAACTAAACTTCACACTTGTCGTGATTCTTCTACACTTGCTTGCTTACAACCAAGCTCAAGACCTCTATTTATAGTAGTGGATGGGCAGGGGGTATTTGTAGGCGTTGAGGAGATCAGTGGAGGTTTCTTGGCATTCAGGCGATGATGAGGGGCATTGGCCGACCGTGTGATCCACCACCTTGACCTCCTACGGTGTGGATTAGCTCCCAAAGGAGGTTGTATGGTGGTATCTTGGACAATGGTGGTTTAGAAGTTGGTTTGGATGGTGGTTGAAGCCTCCAAGTGGATGACGGGTGGACCCATGATCCTTGTGACGCATATCTTGTCCATTTGTGTGAACCGACTTGAATCAACGTGCCACAATGCTCCTAGAGGTTGTCCCATGGATCACTGACATGGCAGGGGCCGAGGTGGTGCCACCTAGCATTGGGCGATGGGCCAGGGTGGCCCACACCATGCTTGTCACATGGAATGCCCCTAGTTGCCTTCCTCTTGCCATATTTTGACTATTTTATTTCCGCAAGCAAAATTCTCCAAGTATAAGTGGAACCAAGTGAAATCTAAACATAAATTGTTGATTTTTGATTTATTTTATCCATTTTAGCACTTTATGTTGATGGCATAAGGTGGTGTTAAGAGCCATCAACAAGCTCCCCCACACTAAACCTTTGCTCGTCCTGAGTAAAGTGCATGGAGTAACTTGAGAGTTGACATATATGACCTCTTCAAAATTCAAACATGTATAAAAGTTATTTTAAATCTCATACTCATGCCTGTGATCTTTCTAGTGCTAAGACCAAACCTTAAGCGGTTGAGGAGTGGAACAGCTGTGAACAAGGCAGTCACACCTTTGCCCTATCATCATACCTTGGAGTTTTTTTTTGATTTTTCAAAGAAAAGCATGATTCATGTTCCTCCTCATGTGAGACTCATTAGTCACTTAGAGTGTATATAACTATTCCTCATTGGGGCATAAATTACTTTTGCCCATGTTCTATCCTAAAGCTTATGTGGAGCTCATAGGTAGGGGATGATAGTAGTGGTGTATTTGATGCACTTATGTTGCTAAGTCAAACAATGGATCCTAGGAGGGTCATGTCATGCAATCTAACCAAGGTATGTATGTGGTGGAGAGTGGAATAAACAGTGTCTTTTCTCCTTGTCTCCTCTTTTTTTTCCAGGGAGCATGACTATCACTTGCTTTGCTCTTTCTCTCTTTTTTTTGAAATGTAGCTCATGAGCTTTTTGCTCTGGCTATCTCTTCTCTTTTCTGTCTTCTTCTTTCTCTCTCTTCTCTCTCTCTCTCTCTCTCTCTTTGAAAGCAAATAGCCATGTCCCCTATAGGAAGAGAAGAATACTGAATAGAGGAGTAAGACTTATAGTGGCATGGTGAGAGTGCTTCTAGTGTAGAAGTGACTCTGAGGTGGAAGGTGTATATGGTCTTGGTTATAAAAGCATGACACAACTGTCTACCTAGATCTCAAAGCTTGACAAAGCTCAAAGCGAGAACAAATAGCTTTTGTGGAAGGGTTGTGACTAAGTAATCTAACTTTGGCTCTGGTAGGGTTTTTTATCACATGAGGGGTCATGATATCATGATGCATTTTTTAATCTTTTGGCAAAATAAAATCTCCAAGGTCATGATTAGACAAAGAGTAACATTCTCTGTCACTACTATATCTCACAACACAACAACTTAGGTAGACTATACTATTAAAGAGTAGATCACACGTTTATGAGCATTAAGATAAGAATAAACTTAGGTAGTCAACTTATGATTGGCTATAATTCTTTTTACTTAGGAATTTTTAGTTATATAACATGTAGATAGAAATAAATAGATTTAATACAAAATATACGTAAGGAGAAGATGTAGTGGTTCATACCTACGTGGTGGACCAAGGTGGGGCCAGGGGCCAGCTCTGCCACGTCGACCGATGGGTGGGGGCTATTGGGTGATGGACCCTAGTGCCCCCACTTGCTGATTTTTGCATGATGTTGTGTTCAGCGGTTGCACGTTTCGTTGATGGTGTTTTCGCGAAGTCTGGACATCGTCATGATCAGGAAGTTATGCTTCCCCCACACTATCTTCTTCGGTATTCTATTATTTTATTCAAAATAGAAAACAAGTAAAATAGAAAGGTCCTACTGGTGGGAAAACACCAGAGGACAAGACTCAAAATTAACTAGACTCGACTTTATTTATTCATTAAGGCACTTATAATGATAGAATTCAAACTTGATCTAATCAAATACTAACTCAAACTAACCTAGACTGACTTGATCCTAACCTAACTAAGGGAATCAAACAAATTTTAACTAAGCAAATCGAACAAATCTTGACTAAGTGCCTAAGAGATTAACTGGCCACACTCTCTAAGGGAGGGGCGCCTCATAGAGGTGCTCATTCCCAGTAGCCTCAAATAAATGCTTCATCTTGGAAATGCACACCTTGCGAAGAATGTCCATCTTGTCTTCTATGTCGAACCCCCATAGCTCCTGTTTTGCCACCCTCTCCTCCAAAGTAAGATTCTTATCCTTGAGGTCATTGACTTGAGCCTGAAGGTTCTCCAAGGTAGGCTCAGGGTCCTTCTCATCATCGCTATGCTCCATTTCATCAAGTGCTCCCATTGGCGGAGGGGTCAAATGGCGGCGCACACAAGGAGCCGATAGCGAACCGTCCGTAGCCTTCATGTCACTAGAGGTGGGAGGATGGATCAGCACCTTCTCATAGCACCCAGAAGGAAGCCAACAATCCATGATCTCTATCTTCTACATCTTGGGGTTCGAGGTTGTGCTTTGGGTGCTATCGAAGAGTGGAAGCGTGTCCTCTGAGGTGTTAGACACCACTAGTTTTAGCTGCTCATTGGCCAAAGTTGGAGTCTGTAGTTCAGGCATGGGGTAGAGGCGAATGGTCATCGTCTTCTTTGGGGTGATCTCCCTAGTGGTATGACAGGATGACCGGTCATCACGCAGCTTCTTCCTGAAGAGATCCAGCGGTGGAGGACATGGCCAAGACAGAGGGGAGTTGATGGCATGCCTCACCGGCATCGGCCGATGGGAGGGGGTGTCGAGTGATGCCTATGGTGCCCCCTCAGGCTTCTGATTGGTGAAGTCCCTAGTGGACTCTTTGGTGGTGCAACATAGGTAAGAGGCGGCACATCTAGGGCATCAGTGGCATCGATCTCATCGATGAGGGTGCGAGCAGCTCTAAGCAGAGCGGAAGATAGGCGGCCATTCTTGGAGGGCGAGTTGTTGGTCATGGTGAAGGGTTATGGAAGGTTTTTGGGAGGAGGGAGAGGTAGAAGGCTTTGTTGTGGAAAAGGAGGAGATGGTCGGTGGCTTATATAGGGAGGAGGATAGTAGAGATAGAACCACCCATGCTTATCCCAAGCTCCAAATTGTGGATCTTGTTTGGAATCTTGGATAATTAAGAAGGAATTTAGTTGGATATGCTAAGGATCAACCTTACTTGCACAAGGGGCTATGGGGCAGCGCACATGGTCATCGGGCTACGGCCCATGCCATCGGGCGATGAGGCCTCGGTGGCCCAAGCCCATGTTGAAAGCATCTAGGCCCCTAGTTGGGTTTTGGTGATTAATGACAATACGTGATTACTATAACTAACATGTGTTTTGCAGAGATAATTAAGTTAGGTCATGGTAATGGAGATCGATTGGGCTATCATGGTGGTCATGCCCCTATGATGGAAATCATTTCGGTTTTCAAAGGATGGATGACAAGGTTAAGGATGGACTAGTTCTAAGTGTCGTTCGGTGTTGAAGAGACACTTAGAGTAGTTTAGGACTTTGTTTTTCCTTTGGCCGTACTATTAAAGGGGGTATGGACAGGTAGCTTGACCTAGGTGAGTCTAGTGGGCTAGGTGTGGTGCACACTTGATGAACCTAGCACTAGGTAGCTCCTAAAAAGCCCTTAGATCCATTAGAGCAAACTCCATTCATGTACGATCAAAAATTGGATGTGAATGGAGGGTCAAATACTGACCGGACGCTGGCTTCGGTGTGACCGAACGTTGGCGCTGAGTCCGGTCAGTTCATTTGATCAAGGCAAAGTCATCTGGAAGTGACCGGATGCTGAGAGGTGAAGTGATCGGACGCTGAGGGCCAACGTCCGATCGACACCAGTAAGGTTCCAGAGAGGGAAAATCACGACCAGACACGTCTGGTCACTATTTGATCACTAGAATTCGGGGTGAACTGACCGGCACATCCGGTCAACATGACCGGAGCGTCCGGTCACCCCGTAGAGGCACATAACGGTTTATTTTTTAGCCCATATTATAAATACTTCCTCCATTCATGTGTGGATGTACTTTTGCTCATTTCAACAGCTGAGAAACACCTTTGAGAGTGCCAAGAAGAGCAAGGTCCTAGTGAGGTGATTGAGATTTGAGAATCCCAAAGAGGGCCCTCATTAGTGAGATCAAGAGTAGCAAACTGTGCATCCACCCTTCTCATTAGGCTTTTCGTGGTCAAGTGAGAGTTCGTGCTTGTTACTCTTGGTGATCGCCATCACCTAGATGGCTTGGTGGTGATTGGAAGCTTGGTGATCATCCGGCAGAGCTTATGGATGACCCAACTCAAGTGTAAGTGGTTGTGGTTGATTCACTGCGACGGAGTGTCAAAGAATCAACCCGTAGAGAGCACTTGATCCTTGCACGGATCAAGGGGGAGCTACACCCTTGCGCAGGTGCTCCAATGAGGACTAGTGGGGAGTGGCGACTCTCTGATACCTCGGCAAAACATCGCCGCATTCCTCCTTCTCTCTTTACTTTGAGCATTTACTTTGAGTAATTCAATACTTGTCTTTACATTCATAGAATTGCCATGCTAGAGTAGGATTGGAACTTAGGTTGCAAGACTTTTTGTGCGGTAGAATATTAGAAACACTTTCTAGGCACAAGGGGTTAATTGGGCTAACCGTTGGATTGAATTATTGCAAAGAGATTTAGAATTAGCCCAATTCACCCCCCTCTTGGGCATCTTGATCCTTTCACATGTCATGGATCTTGGAGCCCCTAGCATGCTTTTTGTTACGCTAAAGTGGGTCTTATAGCCCATATATGACATAGGAACTTTTGGACTCACTTAGAAAGCAAAAGACATGCCATGTCAACATCTCATACTAGAAGTAGATAAACTCTATTATGTCTATCTCTTTTAATTCTTCCATTTTGAGTTCATAATAAAGTTTTAAACGTTGACCATTTACCTTGAAAAGGTTACCTTCGTCGCTTTCTAGCGTGACGGCTCCATGTGATCATGTTGCGATGACCTTGAATGGGCCATCCCATATGCTTTGTAGCTTGCCATGTCCAAAGAGCTGCACCCTAGAATTAAAAAGTAATACCTTTGTCTCTAGGATGGAACTTCTTCTTGATCAAGGCGACTCTCCGATACCTCAGCAAAACATCGCCGCGTTCCTCCTTCTCTCTTTACTTTGAGCATTTACTTTGAGCAATTCAATACTTGTCTTTATATTCATAGAATTACCATGCTAGAGTAGGATTGGAACTTAGGTTGCAAGACTTTTTGTGTGGTAGAATATTAGAAACACTTTCTAGGCATAAGGGGTTAATTGGGCTAACCGTTGGATTTAATTATTGCAAAGAATTTTAGAATTAGCCCAATTCAGCCGCCCTCTTGGGCATCTTGATCCTTTCAATTGGTATCAGAGCCTCGTGCTCATGTATTTAGGCTTAACCACCTAGAGAAAGATATCTCACGGGGATAGACCTCCTCCTATCTTTGAGGGGGATTATTTTCCATATTGGAAAATTCACATGGAGGCGTATTTAGAAGCTCTAGATGTTGGAATACTTAGAGCCACCTCACAAGGCTTCCCAAAACCTCAGGATGCTACTAACCTACAAGGCGATGAGGTGAATTACGAGAAATGGAATGCAAAGGCTCAAAACACCATCTTTAGAGGCCTTTGTAAAGATGTGTTTAACCGGGTGAGGAACCACAAAGACACCCATGCACTATGGTCGGACGTTTGTGCGCTCTAGGAGGGAACAAAGAGTGGGCGTGAGGAACGCTATCATCTTGTCATAAAAAAGCTTAACTCTTTTGAGATGCTTCCTAAAGAATGTGCAAATGAGATGTACTCACATTTGAATGTTCTTGTAGAGGAAGTCAATGGGCTTGGACTCACTCAAATGCAACCATCTGATGTTGTAAGAAAGATTTTGAGTGTCCTGCCCAATGACAAATATGGGCATATTGTGACTGTGCTTCATCAGGGTGATCTTTCTACCGCTACACCGACACAAATTTTGGGAAAGATCAATGCTCATGAGATGTATATGCACATCATGCCACAAGATGGCTCATCCTCTACCAAGAAGAAAGACAAGGACTTAGCATTCAAAGCTAGCCAAGAGAAGGGCAAAGCAAGACTTGAGTATGAGAGCTCAAGTGATGATGAAGTTGATGATGCAAGTCTTGCTCTCATGGTGAGAAAAACCGCCAAGATGCTAAAGAAGCTCAACAAGAGTGGCATCAAGTTCGATGGCAAGAAGAAGAAGTTCTTCACTAGCTCTAGAAGGAAGCCAATCTCTGAGATGGATTGCTACAATTGTGGAGAACTTGGTCATCTAGCACACCAATGCACCAAGCCCAAGAAAGACAAGTTCAAGAATAAGTACAAGGGCAAGAAAGATGACTCAAGCAATGAAGAAGAAGATGAAAAGAAGAAAAACAAGCCATATAAGAAGAGAGATGGCAAGAAGAAGGACTTCCACAAAAAGAAGAAGAGTGGAAAGGCATACATCATCGGTGATTGGCTCACGGACATTGATTCATCTAGTGGGTCATCCAATGATGATAGTGACAACAAGAAGGTGGCCGCCATTGTGATTGACTCTTCATCATCTTCACCGCCACAACTACCATCATCCTCTACACACCTATGCCTTATGGCCAAGGGTGAACACAAGGTATCAAATGATGATGATAGTAGTGGTGATGAACATGCTAGTAATGATGATAGCGATAGTGATGATGATGAATATGAATCACCTTCTTATGATGATCTTGCTAGATTGCTAAAACAGTACACTAAGATCATTATAAAGACTAGAGCTAAGAATGATTCACTTTTAGCAAAATGTGATATGGTGGAAAAGGCTAGTATTGAGCTTAGAGAAGCAAATGATGCTATATCATCCAAACTCAAGAAGCTCAAATCTTCTAAGAAAGAGCTTAGAGATAAACATGATAAACTTGAGAGGATACACAATGAGCTCATCACTAGCCATAACAAGCTAAAAGAAGAATATACAACTCTAAAGATCAATCATGATAATCTTGTTATTGCTCAAGAATTCTTATCCAATGACCCACATGATGCTACTAACGATGTTGTTAATATTGATATAGCTACATCATGTGATGATTTGATCATTTAGAGCATTGAGCAAAGTTCTAGTAGCAAGGGCAAGCAAGTGGTTGAGGTTGATGATTATGATGAGTTTGTCAAGCTCAAGAATGACAATAAAAAGCTTAAGAAAGATCTTGAAGAGATCAAAAGCCACAACACTATTGTGCAAGAAACTCTTGATCATGATGGTGATTTGATCCTTGAGAATGAAAAGCTAAAGGAAGAGAACAAGAAGCTCAAGGAAGAGAAAAACAATGATGCTCTCAAGGAAGAAAACAAGAAGCTCAAATTGGAGAAAGAGCATCTCAAGATTGGATTAAGCAAGTTCACAAGAGGCAAGCATCTACAAAGTGAGCTACTTATGAACACTGTCCTGAAGATGGATAGAAGTGGCATTGGGTATTTGGCAAACCAAGAGAAGAAGGCTCAAGCTCAACAATAACACAAGTCAAATCCAAAGCTAAAGAGATGTTTTGAGTGTGGACAAGAAGGTCACTTTGCCCATGAGTGCCAAACTCCACCACCACAACCCTTGCCCAAGCATGCTAGACCTTTTGCCTTCAATGTTCACTACATGCTTAGAAAGGTTTCTAGTGGGAAAATGAAAGTCATGTTCTTAGGACCTCCCAACAAGAATAGGCCTAAGAAAATTTGGATTGCAAAGTCACTTGTTGAGAAGGTGAAGGGCCCTCAACAAGTTTGGGTTCCTAAAGCTTGATCTCTTGTGTGTAGGTGAACTACAAGACCGATGGAAGTCATTGGGTTATTGATAGTGGTTGCACACAACATATGACCAGTGATCCTCATATGTTGACCTCACTAGATGAAGAAGTAGATGGACAAGAAAGAATCACATTTGGAGATAATTCAAAGGGCAAGGTTAAAGGATTGGGCAAAGTGGCAATATCAAATGATCATTCTATCTCAAATGTGCTATATGTTGCTTCATTGAGCTTCAACTTGCTATCCGTTGGACAATTGTGTGATCTTGGCTTCCAATGCTTGTTCACCGAAAAGGAAGTTGTTGTATCTAAGAAGGATGATGATCAAGTGATATTCAAAGGATTTAGATACAACAACCTATATTTAGTGGATTTCACCTCCGAAGATGCTAACTTGAAGACATGTCTATTCACCAAAACAACACTTGGGTGGCTATGGCATAGAAGACTTACTCATATTGGGATGAGCTCACTCAAGAAGCTAATGAAGAATGATTTGGTGAGAGGGTTAAAGGATGTGAAGTTTGAGAAGGACAAGCTTTGTAGTGCATGTCAAGCCAGCAAGCAAGTTGCAAATACTCATCCAACCAAAGCTTTCATGTCAACCACAAGAGTGCTAGAACTCCTTCACATGGATTTATTTGGACCAACAACATACAAGTGTTTATGAGGAAATCTTTATTGTCTTGTGATTGTTGATGACTATTCAAGATACACATGGGTATTCTTCCTTCATGACAAATCCAAAGTTGCATCTTGCTTCAAGAAGTTTGCCAAGAGAGCATAAAATGAATTTGAAGTGAAGCTCAAGAAGATTAGAAGTGACAATGGGAAGGAATTTGACAACACAAACATAGAAGCCTATTGTGATGAAGTTGGGATCAAGCATGAGGTCTCCGCAACATATACTCCTCAACAAAATGGTGTAGTTGAGAGAAAGAACCGGACATTGATCACTCTTGCAAGAACAATGCTAGATGAGTACAACACCCCCGAAGCTCTATGGGCGGAAGCTATCAACACCGCATGCTATGCATCCAACCACCTATTCCTTCAAAAGTTCCTTGGCAAGACACCTTATGAGTTGCTAAATAGGAAGAAGCCGGGCGTCTCCTTCTTTAGGGTGTTTGGTTGCAAATGCTACATCTACAAGAAGCGACAACACCTAGGGAAGTTTCAAAGACATTGTGATATTAGTTTTCTTGTTGGTTACTCATCAAAGTCTAAAGCATATAGAGTATTTAATCATGCCACTGGCTTGGTTGAAGAAACATATGATGTGAAATTTGATGAATCTAACGGCTCCCAAGGAGCACATGAGAATCTTGATGATGTAGGTGATGAACCATTGAGGGAGGCTATGAAGAACATTTCGGTTGGAAACATCAAGCCTAAAGATGATGAAGATGATGTACAAGTAATTGATCCACCTTCTTCATCAAGTGTGACACAAGATGGTGATAAAGATGGGAGAGTAGAAAATGAAGATACTCATGTCTCCCATGATCAAATGGTGGTACAAGCACAAGATGTTGATGCTCCACAATCTCCTCCTCAAGTGGTCTATAGAAGAAATACACCTCTTCTACAAGATCATTCGCAAGATCTCATCATAGGGAGTCCATCAAAGGGTGTAATGACTCGCTCACAAAAACTTGCTTCATTTATTGCTCATCACTCTTTTGTCTTTTGCTATGAGCCTACCAAGGTAGAAGAAGCTCTTCAAGTTCCAGATTGGATAAATGCCATGCATGAAGAGTTGAACAACTTCACCCGCAATGAAGTTTAGACTCTTGAAGAGCGGCCAAAAGGTGCAAGAGTCATTGGAACAAAGTGGGTGTTCCACAATAAGCAAGATGATCGAGGTGTTGTTGTGAGGAACAAGGCAAGACTAGTTGCAAAGGGGTTATCTCAAGTTGAAGGTTTGGATTTTGGAGAGACCTTTGCACTGGTTGCAAGACTAGAAGCCATCCATATCCTCCTTGCATATTCATCACATCATGAAATGAAACTATATCAAATGGATGTGAAAAGTGCTTTTTTAAATGGCTTTATTAATGAACTAGTCTATGTTGATGAACCTCCCAGGTTTGAAGACCCTAGATATCCTAATCATGTTTATAGGTTGTCCAAGGCATTATATGGGCTTAAGCAAGCCCCAAGAGCTTGGTATGAGCGCCTTTGGGACTTCCTCATTGAGAAGGGCTTCATCATTGGGAAGGTCGACACCACACTATTCACCAAGAAGCTTGATGGGCACATCTTCATTTGTCAAGTGTATGTTGATGATATCATCTTTGGATCATCAAATGAAGATTCTTGTAAAAAGTTTTGTGAATTGATGTCGAAGGAGTTCGAGATGTCAATGATTGGAGAGCTTACATTCTTTCTTGGTTTTCAAGTCAAGCAAATGAGACAAGGGATTTTCATCTCTCAAGAGAAATATACAAATGATCTTCTCAAGAGATTCAAGATGGATGAATGTAAGCCAATCAAGACACCAATGTCAACAAATGGACATCTCGACCTAGATGTGGGAGGTAACATGGTTGATCAAACTCTCTACTACTCTATGGTTGGTAGCTTGTTATATTTAACCGCATCTAGGCCTGACATCATATTTAGTGTGTGTATGTGTGCTAGATTTCAAGCTAATCCTAAGGAAACTTATTTGATTGTCGTTAAAAGAATCCTTAGGTATCTTAAGCACACACCAAGCATTGGCCTTTGGTATCCTAAAGGAGCTATATTTGAATTAGTTGGCTATTCTAATTCGGATTATGCCGGTTGCAAAGTTGATAGAAAAAGCACATCTGGAGGGTGCCATTTGCTTGGTAGATCACTTGTGTCTTGGTCCTCCAAGAAACAAAATAGTGTGGCCTTGTCCACCGCCGAAGCGGAATACATTGCCGCGGGTGCTTGTTGTGCACAAATACTTTACATGAAGCAAACTTTGCTAGACTATGGTGTAGTTCTAGAAAAAAGTACCTCTTTTGTGTGACAATGAAAGTGCAGTAAAACTTGCAAATAATCAAATTCAACACTCTCGCACCAAGCACATAGATATCCACCATCATTTTCTTAGAGATCATGTCGCTAAAAATGATATATCATTAGAAGATGTAAGGACCGAGGATCAATTGGCGGATATCTTCACTAAACCGCTAGATGAGGCGACTTTTTGTCGATTGCGGAATGAGCTCAATGTTCTTGATTTTAGTAACTTCACTAAAAAATGAGCTTGTGTTGTCCCTTGCATTGCATTGTAATATACAACATGTTTAATTTTTGGTAATGCATATAGGACTTGTCTAACATGGCTAAGATAACCGCCGTAAAGCATGTGAAGAAGCTTAACCTTGGATCAAACTTGACAAGCAATTAGATTTATTTTCAAGTATTGCATTGCATATGCATGAATGTCGCTTTGTCATTTATCTTCAATTGCCCTTTTGTTGCCCATTTTCTTAAAAAGAATTATAGCCTAAGGCAAAATATTTTGAAAAATTTGTCGTTTATTTGGATCTTATCTCCATGGCTTGCATCGGACTCTGGCTGTGTCCGGTCGGTGTTCACCAAACATGTTCGGTCGCGATTCCAGAGGATTCTGACCTCTCTAGAATCGATCAGACGCTGGGTGGCAGCGTCCGGTCGCTGCCACCGGAGCGTCTGGTCAGTAGAAAATGTGCGGGAATCAAACTCTGTTCTCTGTTTCCTATTCTACTCCATGGGGACCGCTATAAATCACCACACACATGGTTGACCTATCCTATTCTGCATCGTCGCTGCGCCTGCTCATGCCTCTATGCCACCGCCACCGCTGCCCGCGCTGAGCGCCACCACCGAGCTTCTCCATGCCACGCCCACGCCACCGCTCATGCCTCCGTGCCATGCGCCACCGCCACCATGCCCTGCAACACTGTCCCCATGCCTCCCCTGCCTATAGCCACACCATTGCTTCCCGTGCCGCCATGCCCTCCCCGTGCCGCCTCACCAGCGCTGCCTTCGTGCACCAGCGCTGCCATCTGATCCAAGCCGAAGTCCCTGCCATCGCAAGCAATAAAGCCACTTTCCTACTCACTCGTGCCCTAATCCACTACTGCCTACATTGCATTGCTTGGCCACTGCACTTTGCTAGAACCCTAATCACCTATTGCCGACCCGATGGTCCCTTGATCCGTTCCTCTGCTCATCGTTTTGCCGGTTCGTCAGGTAGCAAGCCCTTGGTTCTAATTTCGCATCTAATTGCTTGCTTTCCTAGGGTTTGATATCTCTAGATGAATAATTAAAATTATTTGTATACCCTCTATTCTATCATGCAGCGAGTTAGTGCCATTGTGGTCCTATTTGTAGTTGTCAATCAACTCGGGGCCAACCTCGCGAGTATGGATCGAGGCCAAGCCTCAGAAGTGATAGTTGGCTATTGATCTTCGTCAGCGGCAGTTGTTCTTTTTAGATCCATCAGATAGCTCGTGTCAAGAATGTTGGAGGTGGTCCCGGTGATGAGGATCCGAGGCCCCCACCTTGCCAGCCTATAGATCCAAAAGGCAAGGCAATGAAGAAGCTTGCAACAAAGAAGCGGAAGTATCTAGATGCAGATACAGCTAGAGCAGCCGTAGTTGCAGTAGCAGTAGAACGTGCAGAGGCAGGAGGTGTTAGGAGTAGAGTCTAGATCGTAGATTAGCTCTCTCCATCTATGAGGGCCACACTTGAGCAGGTTGAGCATCGTCATGGTGGTCCAGCTGGGACTGTCATGGTTGTGGGACAATGAGTTGTCTTAGATGAGAGTCAGTCTCAGGGGGGTCACAGTAGGAGCCATAGCCAGTAGAGCAAACTTAGGAGGGAGAGCAGGCCATGGAGACAGAGCAGGCACCTCAGCCATAGCTTCGCCGCTCTGGTCGTACCCATGCTCCAGTCACTCTAAGGTCAGAGACACAACGGAGGGGTTCACGTCCACCGCCTAGACCATAGGGTCCACCTCCAGTGACCCACTTGGATTTGAGGGCCACCATGGCCAAGCAGGTTCAGCAGCTCAGATTTGTGGACTTTGAGCAGTGGTTTCCACCGAGGTAGGATGAGCGTGCTTTAGAGGGTTTCTACACACCTCTGTAGGAAGATTTTTATAATGCATATCTTAATAGTGGGGCTATATTCAGATCTCAGAGGGTGTGTAACATTGAGACCATTGTAGCAGCAGCTAGAGAGCACATTTGCCCCTACCTATCTTACCTACCAGGGCTAACAAATTTACTTGGATGGACATGCTTATATGTTCCATCTTGGGTTTGTCAGTTTTATGCTACACTCTGGATTGACCCACATCACTAATTTATACACTTTGCATTCAGTGGTAGAGATTATAGGCTGACGAGCACTAGGGTCAGAGAGATACTCAGGCTTCAGGAGCAGCCCGTCCGTCTACATGAGGTTTCTATGGATAGACAGTGCCCCCTAGACACCCTCATGGCGGTATGGTGCCCCCTACAGATCTAGTCCGCCACTGCTTCATAGAGCCATTTGGCGGGGGGTCTAGCAGGACACCCAGTGATCTCACTCCCACTGCTAGAGTGCTTGATGCCATTATGAGGACACTGCTTCCAAGGATGGGGTATTGCGAGGGCTTGACTCACATATAGTTATGGTTACTGAACTCTCTGATACAACAAACAGTGTTTGAGATTCAGGATCTCCTTCTATCAGAGATGGAGGATACTATTATAGAGGGGTTCAAGAGTCATAGGCAGCTACTGTATGCTCACTAGATTACATTCTTGATCCACAGGGCAGTTACTGTGAGGCCTCTAGAGATGTTGGCAGAGTATAGTGGTGCTACTACAGAGTTCCCTGCATACAACATGACTCAGATGATCCAACATAGTGTAGTGAGGACACCTAGCCATCTAAGCCAACATCCAGAGGTGCTAGAGACTGCAGCTCAGTAGGATGAGACTATCAGGGGCATAGCAGCTATAGAGGAGGAGCAGCTTGATGCTCAGTAGGAGGGGATGGTCGAGAGCGAACCTAGTGATAGCTCAGATGAGGACTACCGGGACATTCCTCAGATGCCTCCACATCGACATGACCATGAGGCCGGTAGCCCTAGTTTAGCTCCACCTACACTGTAGACAGACCCCGCTCTACTTGCCATACTTGAGCGGATGAGGCAGGATCAGGCTCGCCAGGCTTAGGAGACTACCACCACTTTTGCATAGTTTTAGACTCGGCAGGATGAGTTTCAGTGGTAGCAGCAGGCCATACAGCAGCAGCAAGCCATGCATCAGCAGCTCCTTGGATTTATGCAGCATATAGTGATAGCTATTGGGGTTCCACCGCCACAACCTTCACCCTAGCTTGGTCAGCCTGCCACCACTTCTATGACTCTAGCTTTATAGCCTAGTGGGCTTCAGAGTCAGAGACAGCCACCAACACAGTTTGCTTCACCTATAGAGCAGGTTTCTTAGTGGTTTGCCTCGCCAGTGTTAGCCCCGTAGTTCACACCTCTTTAGGCGGGCTTCACACCGGCTTAGACTTCCTTGCTACTAGTGCCAGATACCTCAGTCTCCAAGAGTCTTGGAGTGACTTTCAGTGAGTTGATAGGGTAGCCTACTCCACCATATTTGCATGTCCCAGGTCCTTCAATAGTTGCACCTATTATTGGGACTATAGAGACACTCCCTTCCTCAGTGGCATCATCAGAGCCGGCTACTCTAGTCATACCTACATAGTCTACAACAGCTCTAGTTGTTGATCTAACCCAAACCGCTTTAGCGTTGCTTCTAGCTATAGAGGGTCAGACTGCTTAGAGTTCTGGTTCAGATGATAATGGCACTCAGTTCCAGCTTGCTCCTTGTACCTCAGCGTCTGACTCGTCCGCTGTAGCCCCGCCGACCGACCCTTAGGTTTTGGTGTTTGATGCCAAAGGGGGAGAGGGATCTAGTATGTTAGTCTTAGGGGGAGCGACATATCTAGGGGGAGCTTAGTTTATCTATTAGATTATCTATTACATTTGGAGTTTTATGTGTGATACACTATTATGCATTCGTGTGTTTCCTTTTATGCATCAAACTACATTTATGTGTTAGTGATTTCTACGTGATCATGATATATGACTGTGTGTTCTCTACTTTGAATTATTTATATGTCATATCACTTGTGCTATGCTCATTTGCTTTGCTTCCGTGTTTTACTCTGATGCAAATGAGCTTTATTACTTGTACTCATGCTTATTTCATATCTTTTGAGTACATCATGTTGGCTTGGGTCATATAAGCTTGCCTAACTCTTTTGTTCTTATTGTCAAAAGCTTATATGAACCAAGCAAGTTAAAAACCTCAACTCTTTCACATACTCAAGGTGGTATTGTCATCAATCACCAAAAAAGAGGAGATTGAAAGCGTCTAGGCCCCTTGTTGGGTTTCGGTGATTAATGACAATACATGATTACTATGAATAACATGTGTTTTATAGAGGCAATTAAGTTAGGTCATTGTAATGGAGATTGATTGGGCTATCATGGTGGCCATGCCCCTACAATGGAAATCATTTCGATTTTCAAAAGATGGATGACAATGTTAAGGATGGACTAGTTCTAAGTGTCGTTTGGTGTTGAAGAGACACTTAGAGTAGTTTAGGACTTTGTTTTTCCTTTGGCCATACTATTAAAGGGGGTATGGACGGGTAGCTTGACCTAGGTGAGTCTAGTGGGCTAGGTGTGGTGCACACTTGATGAACCTAGCACTAGGTAGCTCCTAAAAAGCCCTTAGATCCATTGGAGCAAACTCCATTCATGTATGATCAAAAATTGGAAGTGAATGGAGGGTCAAATACTGACCGGACGCTGGCTTCGGTGTGCCCTCATCAATTGAGCTCTAGCAAAATGATCGAAACACAATTAGCTCAAATAGCTGCTGCAATTCCTGTTAATAATTATAGGAAAACCCTAGGGCAACCCGATAATTCATTTGAAATTGTCAATGCGGCAGCTATCAACAACTAAAGAAAGTCTAGCTCAACAGACTTAAAACGGTGAGCACTTGCTGAAGATAAATCGGTAGTTGTCACTATTTAAATTCAAATGCATTTGTTTTAAATTTTAAATTGCATGTTTAAATTTTTGTATATGCATCAAAATTTTCAATATCCCAAAATATATCATTTTCTAGTTACTAAAATTCTTCATATAAATAAAAGAAAAAATGTTTTTATAAAAAATCATAAAGTAATAAAAAATTTGTGAAAAATAAATTTGAGCAACATTTTGGTTTGAAACGCTCACCAAGTACCAATGGTCATCTTCAAAATGACAGTTCGAAGCTTATGGCCAAAGGGGGGACTAGCAGGCCCTCTAGGGGCTTCGAGGGTGTAGTCGACCCCACTTGGCATCCACCGGCGCCTAGAATTTTCAAATGGTTCCTAGGCGTTGCTCACTCCCTGATGAGGACATGGCACCTTCGGATACGAACAATGATTATAAGGTGCACTCGTTCCTACATTTGCATAGTGTCTTTGGTTATAATTCACTTGGTTCCACATGTACATATCACTATTTGATTGTAGGTTCAAATATGTTTTATAATGGAAGTTCATCAAAGTTGAACTTTTGGTTCGTCGGCTGCCCGACAGTGCCTCATTGGGAAGGCCATAACTCATCCATCCGGAGTGCGATCGAGGTCAATGAGCACTTGATGGAAAGCTTGTTTGATAAGCTTTCAAATAGATCTGGTCCCATCTCAATATCACGTTGGCAAGGCCTCCAAATCACGAATATATTCTGTCGCTATTTCTGGCGGGAGCTACACTGTCGTCATGGGCTTGTTAGACATCCTTGGGACCCTGGCCCAAGTGGGAGCACACCCCAAGGACTTGGAGAACCCACCAAGAAAGGCCTTGGACGTCCTCCTCCTTGGCCACCACCTTAGGAGGCCAGCAAGGACGTCCAAGCCAAGCTAGAGGCCCAGTCCAATCCGAGTTTGAGTCTGCCTCGGCCATCAGGACCAGTCTGCAATAAAATGGACGCCCAGGACGCATCCGAACTCCGTTTTTGATGATCCACATATGGATGGAAATATAATTTCATAAGCAAACCAATGGTAGTGGTCCCACATCAAAATACCATCAGAATCAATGGGAATCATCGAAACAAGTTGACATCCAGAATCTATCACGGCGCTGCATCGTCGTCTTTTGGGCCGTTGGGCCTTGTAACATGGTGGGACACCTTTAGGACATGAAGAGGGATCCTTGGACATCCCTTAGGTTATATAATCTGTAGCCACCACCTACATTAGGTTTTGGGTTTTGCTTAGATTAATCTGTCAAGAACAGTTTCGCCGTTCATCGGTTTGTAAGACCCCAACTCGTGAGATTAATCATTCATCTACAATTTGGTTGCTTTCTTTCTTGTTCTTGCTTGTGTTCTTCGTTGTGCAGGCAGGGATTAGCCTTCTTGGCGAGGTCAACCTAGTCCGTGACTTGGTTGATAACTAGAGGAGCTGTGGTACTAAGATTGCAGGGTTCGATCTTTTGATCTGAAGCCGGATCGGTGTGTCATTCTCCGCCACAACGATAGTTACCATCACCTGATGGAAGATCAGGATCCCTGTCTCCATTACTCCCCCTCTCGATTGTTGGAGCATGGTTTATAAATGGAAGCTGGGGTGTGAGTTCCTCACTCACACTCCACTCTCCACTCTCTCACACTTCCTCAAACTTGCTCCACTCTTTCTTCCAAAAAAATTTCCACAAAGATTGAGTGCAAGAAAATCCTATAAGAATTTCAATCCCAAGGTTCTAAAGCAAGTTCTCAAGTAGGTTGTTTTATTTTTGCTAACATAACCTGCTCTCGAGTTTTTCTTGTCGTGTTTTTGTTTTTGTGCTACCATGGATAAGCTAGAGAAGAAGCTTTTCGGTGCACTCAAGAAGGCCACAAGCTCAAGACGTACCCATGGCAGCTCAAGCACGCACTACTCCATCGAGTCCACGGAAAGCTCGATGCATGAAGAAGAAGCTACGTCGTTGGGATCACTGCCGGAGCCAATGGAAGTAGAGGATGATGAACCCCACCTTGACTTGGAAGGAGCCTAGGAACTACAAGCGTATGCCCTCATCAAGGATTGTGATTTCATTCACATGTCGACGTATGGCCTGGACCTTCTCGAGAAAATTGGTATGGACGCTGAATTCCTCACTGTTTGGAAAGTTGTTGGATAGGAGGACGTTTCTCCCATCTAGGAGGAAGGTTCTCACCTTCAAACTATTTAGTTTTTTATGCTCCCTAAAAGAAGTTAAGAATGGAATCAATTTCCATCTTTTTGAAAAAGAGTATTATCTTACATGGAAAGATCTCAGCTCACACCTAGGCTTTCATAAAAGATGCTCTATTGACCTTGATCACTCTCTCAAAGGATTTAATCGTCATAATGTTTGGGGAGCGATTTCAGGTCAATCTATGGTTGGAAGGTTTTAGCCTCGTAATACTAATATTCAACATCCTACTCTAAAATTCATGCATGGTTGGATTGCTATGAATTTGTTTCTTGAAGATGATATTAGAGTTGTTCGCAATGATGAATTAAAAAAATACTCTATGCCATTGTTAAAAAGATTAAAATTTCTCCTATGATGGCTATGATTAAACACGGGTTAGAAAATTTCATGGTCTCCTATAATATTTCTTGCACGTCCCTTGTTACGTGTATTGCCTCAAAAATTGGTGTGTTGTATGATCAAAATGTTGTCTACATTTCTACCCCACACCCCATTATTGATGATTATTATCTAGTTCAGAGACATACTTTAAAACATGATGATAGTGGAAATTTTATGTTTTTCCTCCTTAGGTATACAAATAAGTTCCCATTACCTAACTCAGAACTTCATTTGTATAATTGCCGGGAGCTAACCTTCCCTCTTATATCACAAGAGAAAGCCCGCATGAGTAATGTTTCTTGCAGGATAACATGAAGCAGCAAGCTCCCAGCAGTCGCAGCAGCAGCCGCCAGAATCCCCAGTTAGGCCATAGGGATGGAGTGGTCCCCAACTGAGCAGGCACCAGGGTTCACACCCGGGTTCCAGCTAGGTTGGGATCAACCTCCGCAACCACATGAAGCTAGAGGAGTAGGATGATAGAGTGCGGACAACACAGAGTGGGCACAGGTTAGCTAATGGCAGCCTGACCATTCCTCTGATTCTGATGGACTACCTCCACCGATTAGGACATGACAGTATGTCTTAGACCGTCATGAGCTCAACGAAATCAACAACCAGATTGGAATCCTCGACATCCACACAGGTGAGGTACAAAATACATTAAATACTAACGTGCAAGGTGTAGGCCAATGGTAGCAGCAGGTGCACCAAAGGATGATGCAAATGAACACGCTGCTGAAGCAACAACACAACCATATGATGGGCTACTGGTGGTCGCAGGGGTACAACCCCAAACCCTAGGCCTTGAGCTAGCTTGGGGGAGGACCCCCCACCTCAGAGGTGACATGTATCTTGCACTCTTATTTTTTTATCTTACATAATTAAATAATTTCAAAACATGATAAAAGAAAATAAAATATGATAAAAAATAAAAAAAATATTTCACTCTACATATGTGTATTTCTCCTTGTTGAAATGATGAATAGTTGCTCTGTTTTATATTCCTCATGTACCTAGTTTATAACTTAGTAATCCCCAAGATTTGAGTTTGTTGACTAAAAATGTCTCATCCTAAAAACTTGAAACTTATGGGTTGTGAACGCACGATCCTTTTATAAGTTACAAGTTATGATATGGTACAATGGAATTTGCTATGATTGTGTCCTAAGAGAAACTTGACATACGGAGTATTAATTTTCAAAATGCTAAAATGAAAAGTTCCTCAATTATAACATATCCTACCAAAGCCATATGATATTACACATTGCAAAAACTTTAGTCATATCCTACTTGTTATCATATTGAGCTTTGTCAAATTGTTGTGGCCCATGTGAGATTCTCATCATGCACCCATGATCAAGATTCACGTACACTCTAGATATAATATAATGATGACTCTTACACTAAGAGTTACGCAAAAACATGCCATTCATCCACCAAATAAAAATACTCCATCCACATGCCATGACTCTCTCTAAAAAGTTTTTCTTTGCCAAAAAAATATAGGCTATAAAAAATCCATGCCAAAGAGCATGAGCGAAAAAATTGATGCTAAAAAAAGCATGAGAGAAAGAAGAAGAAGAAAGAAAGCCCATATTTTCAAAACAAAAAGCAAAGAAGAGAGAGTCATGCAGAAAGGAGTTCAAATTGAAAAGATTTAAATTCCACACACTTGCACTTCTTGATCAAATTGTATGACTTGCATCTCCTTGGATCTAATTTTTGACTTAGCAAAAAATTATGAGATGCAAGCATGCCTCTCTTTCATACCTACCTAAAGCTTCACAAAAAGCCTATTAGAAGTAGGATGAAAAAGGAAGGCAATATCAAATGCCTTTGGTGAGGATTATACACATTGAGCGATCAAGTGAATCATTCGAGGAACTTACTTTTACTTTAAAAATCTTTCAAAAACCTCCAAAAAGAAAGTTGATCAAAGAACGAATAAATGGTGATTCTATAAAACATTTCCAACCTCTCAAGACTTAGAAAAGAAAAAAGCCCCATAGGGATTAAGGTAAATAGGTGGACAAGATGCCAACTATCATAGGGTCAAAACCACAACAAGCATTGTTGTTCGTGGTAGTGTCGGAGTGCGTGTCTCCGGTGGCTCGGGTGGACACAAGAATACAAGAATCAAAGAGGGGACACAACAGTTATCCTAGTTCGGGCCAATTGGTGCCCTATGTCTAGTAGCTGATGATCCTTATACTCAAGAGCACCCAAAATCTAGGGGCTTACAACAAAGTGTACAAGAGAAAGAGAGAGATTTGGTAGGGGATCATTCAGTGCTGATCCTAGGGACACCTCGCTGTTGGTGGAGCCTTCCCTCTTGCTAGAGAGGTGGAAGACGACGGGAGCGGTGGAGGAGCTCTCGATGCCCCTATCTGGGTTGCTCTGCTCTTGGTGTCAAGCTCGAGTGGAACGGTGAGGACTTGAATGGATCGTTTAGAATTGTCCTCCCCCCTCTTAGGATCCAACCTATCCCTGATATTCTAAGATAGGTCAGGTACATGGTGGTTTGGGGGAGTTGAGCCTATGGTCTATATGCGTCGGAGTCCAAGAGGGTCTTGCAGTGGTGTTCTGTGGACCATGGTGATGTCGTGGGGCCAAAGAGGCTCTAGGCATTTTCTAGTTGCTCTATTCTAATGTGCTGAGTGTCAGGCTATGTAGGCTTGGACCGGCCTCCCCTAGGTGCGCCTTCTAGAGGCTTGTTGGTGGTGAAGGAGGTCGGCTAAATGAAAGCTCTGGTTTGGTTTTGGTGAATTGATGCAACCTAAATGCTAACCTTTGGCTCTAAGTGAATATGAGATAGGTTAGTACAATCCAAGTGGTGGGGCAAGTGAATGATGATCATGATGATGGTGGAGGCCATGGTGATGATCAAGTGCTCAAAGCTTCGAAAAGAAGAAAGAGAAAAACAAAAAGGCTCAAGGCAAAGGTATACTTGATAGGAGCCTTTTGTTTTGGCACTCAAGACACCAAGTGGGTGTGAGTGTATTTAGGATAGATAGCCATACTATTAAGAGGGGTGAAACTCATCGTGAAATGTGATTATCAAAGTGCCACTAGATGTTCTAATTTATTGCATATGCAATTAGATCTAGTCAGTGCTCACACCATTGAAAATGCTTGTGAAAAATGCTAACACACATGCACTATGGTGAGACACTTTGTGGTTGGCAATATAGAAGCAAGGGTGAAGTGTTTGGAGTTGATCGCGCTAGTCACAGGGTGATCGGACGCGTCTGACATTAAGACCACATGCTTCCGGTGCATTACCCTAGCTCAGGCAGTGTTGTAGAGGTGACTAGACACGTTCGGTATTAGGACCGAACGTGTTCGATATTTGGTCTAGACTTGAGCAGCAGCGGCAGAAGCGACCGGACTCTAGAAAGCGTCCGATCGACTATGATCTGATGCATAAGGTCATGGTCTGGACCTCTCAGTGTAGTTTTTTGACCTAACCAGTGTCACAGGGTCAAAACCATGGCAAGCATTGTTGTTTGAGTATGTGTTAGAGTACGGGTATCTAGTGGCTTGGGTGGACTCAAGAACATAAGAATCATAGAGAGAATGCAACGGTTTATCCTAGTTCAGGCCAATCGGTGCCCTACGTCTAGCAGCTGATGATCCTTATACTCAAAGGCACCCAAAATTGGGGGGTTACAATAGGGTTATAGAGAGAGATTTGGTAGGGGGTTAGCTCAGTGCTAATCCTAAGGTTGCCTCACCGCTAGTGGAGGCTTCCCCTCATCGGTGAGGAGGAAGATGACAAGATGTGGTGGAAAAGCTCTCAATGCCCCTCTCTAGTTGCCTTGCTCTCGATGCTGAGCAGAGGCTAAAGGATGGAGTGGAATGGAATGACTTGTTTTCTGATCATCCCTCAAGGTCTGACCTTATCCCTTATATAATGAGATAGGTCGAGTATATGGTGGTTTAGGGGAATGAGTCTATGGTCTACATGCGCTAGAGTCTAGGAGGGCCTTGCAGCGATGAACTATGGACCCATGGTGGTGTCGTGGGGCCAAAGAAGCCTTGGGCATCATTCGGCAGCTCTATTCTAACAGTTTGCATGTTAGGCTATGTCAGCTTGGACTGGCCTCCCCTAGGTGGACCTTCTAGAGTCTAGCGCATGCCTAAGGGGTCGACAATGCCAGGGCCTTGTTATGTCACACCTAGGTTGAGAAAGTGGTCAACAATGCCAGGGCTCGACAATGCCTAAGGGGTCGACCCCTTATGTGCTGCCCCTTCTGGACCCCTTATGTCTTCTTATGTCACACCTTGTGTGCGACCTTGTTGAGAAAGTGGTCGACAATGCCATGCCTAAGGGGCAGCACTAAGGAGCCCTCGAGCCTAGGTAGCTTAGGGCATGTCTTCTTGTGCCCAGGCCTTTGCTAGCGTTGTTGGCCGAGCAGGAGCCAAGGGTTGGGCTAGGGTGTTGTCATAGATCGGGAGCCTCAAGGCTCGGGCAAGCCCGAGCCCTAAGCAGAGGTCACGATGTAGTTAGGCTCGGTAGGGTTTCTTCGCCAGAGGGTGCATGTGAGCATACCCAATGGGTATAGCCATCGAGCCCTCGGGCAATCCTAGAGGGGTCAGTCAGGGGGTTTTCTTCATTCAGGAACTATTGGACTCGAGGCTTAACATACCCATATGTTAGGCTCTTGTTAGGAGCCTTCGAGCCCTTGTGGTTGTTGGTATTTATTAACACACATAGATAAATCTGCAAGCACATGGATGTAGCTATAGCTTTCATCCAAAAGTATTCCAAGTATCATATCCATAGAGAAACATGTGAAATTAACTATGTCTAAGTTAACCCAGAGTAGCAACAAGACTTAAGATAATAGGAGTATAAAGGAGATCACTAAGGTCTTCTAGTTCTAACTTCTGTAAGCTATATCTTCTATTGTTCAATTCTAGGGATATACTAAGGGAAATACAGGCAGAGTATGTTTCCTATAGTAACTAAATCCTGCTAGGCCTACAAATGGGAGGTGAACTATAGAGGATTCAACGAGACTATAAGAGTCACCCTCGTGAGCTACCACCGATCTAGAATGTAGGGCACCTCTATGAGTAACCGAGTCTAAGTACCATGCTTACACTATGAATACTACTTTAACCTAGGAATGACAAGGATTAAAGTACTCAAAATAGTCGCAAACCTAAAGAACAATATAAACATGTTATTTAGTTGAATTAGAAGTTGATTACCAGAGAAATCTCATAAGTAAGCTCATGAAGAACTTGATTCCGCTATGGTACAAGCCGTAGAGAGCACCGACAGGCCGGTACTTCCTCCAAACTCTTCTCTCACACTCTATCTCTCTATTTCTAATACAAGACTAGATCCTATCGAGGACTAATCATCTCTTGATAGCTAGCTCTAATCCTAATGAGGAGGATAGGAATTAGGGTTTTAGGATGGCTCTACGGAGGGGAGTAGGGGCCGCCTTATATAGGGGAGATGGAGTAGGGGGCAAGGCATTGCCACATCATCAATCCACGTCAACACCCTCAATCACCGTTGGATGAAAAGACTTAAAGCAACGACGTAGATTTAATCCTTAAGGCGGTGGAGAACCATCGTAGCAAAGAGAGGCTGATAGGTGGGTCCACTAGGCTGACCGGCCTGCAGGTGGGGCTGGTCGGCCCCACATGTCATGCTCTCAGGGTCTGCTTCTATGGGTTGCCTTCTAGTGTCTTCTAGAGTCTTCTGGAGTTGTTTTCATCATGGATAAATGTGATTAAATATGATGATTATATCCTCCTTAATGGTTTTCTTGATAAACCCGCCTGCATTCACAGATTCACCAAAACTTATGGAATTTATTAGTTTAAACCCCTATACCTGTGTTTGGTGATGGAATTAAGTATATATGTAGGTTATGTTGATGGTTTATGATTGATGTTAACGACCGTCAACAAGCTCCCCCAAGCTTAACCTTTGCTAGTCCCTGAGCAAAGCTAAACTCAACAATGCTTTCATGCCTCAAAAGTACACCGGCGTTCAATCAAGAATTCTCCTATGAATTTGAACAAACTGATCTAACTTTCAAACTTACCCATATTATCTTCAACCATGGGGCTTCTTAGCATTCACTTGGGTCTTGAGCAATTGAAAGATAGAACGATCAAGTCAAGCACTATGTCTCAAGTTCTTTGACCCACCATTGTTTCAAAGTTTTTATAAGTTTTCAAAATAAAACTTAGAGATTCCATTGTAAGACACTCTCAAGTCTCTTAGTATATATGGTATTTGTGGATCTTCACGAAGACAATAAAGATGTTATGCCCTTTTCTCTTCCTACCACTAAAGCTTATGTCGAGTTCATAGGTAGGGACAAAGATAGAGCATACTTGCAATGCATATATTGTAAAGTCAAACAATAGATCCAAAGAGAGTTGAGTCATATAATCAAATCAAGATATGTGTGTGTGTGGATATATATGGTGGCTATCCAAATTCTACTTTGCTCCTTGAAAATTTATCTCTCTTTTGAAAACTTGAAAACATTAGCTAGAGAACAGGGGCTATCTTATTCATCTCTTCTTTGTTTAGGCGGGCATCTAAGTACCCATTATTTTAAATATCTCGAACACTTTTGTGTCCATTTTTTCTCATCATTTTCTTCTTCTTTTTTATATGAATAACTTTTGCATAGCCCCAAGTCTCTTTTCTGTAACAAAACTTTGAGAGATAGCAACAAGAACTTGGAGCATTTATTTGGTGGATGGAAAACCTATCAAGCATGTTTTTGTGTTCACCCCCAGTGTAGGTGTAGAACTTTTTGGGTGGATCTAAATGGAATGGCATGTTTTTGCGCCTACCCCCAATGTAGGAGTAGTGCATATGTGGTGGTGTGTATGTGATCTTGATTTTAAGAGCATGACAAACCTCTCATAAGGGTCAACAAAGCTTGACAAAACTCAATGCAAAACAAGCATCATATATGTGGAAGTTTCCTAGCCTAAATAACATGTATGGCTCTAGTGAGAATTCAAGCTTTGTCGTACAGGAACTCATCATGTAGCAATTTTATGTTTTTCAAAAGATAAATCTCTAGAACTTTAGTGTCACTTGGAACAAGATAAACAGTAGCTCAAACCTTCTCATATCATATCCGTCAATTACCTAGACTTAGATCGAGCATATGCCATCCATGAGTTTCAAGTTCAGAATAAATCCTTATATCAAAAAAATTTATCCAAAACTAAGGAGAATTCAAGGCTGAAAATTAGGTACTTGAAAGGAATTACAACAGGGCAAATATTCATCATTTCCAATTATTTTATTCATCTCTTAAAAACAAATTAAAACAAAGTAGACACATCTTTTTATTTTGTTTTCAATTTTACTAGATCCACATTATTACTATAAATGACTAATGCAAAGATAAATTTTTATTTTGTTTTTCATTTATCATTTTTTAACTAATTAAAAGAAACTAAAACTAAAACAAAAAGGGGAAAGGATACTTACCTGGATACACAGGAGTACTTCTCCCCCAAGCTTGCTCTTTTGGTGAGGGTTCGGTGTTGTAAGTTCTTCGAACCAGACTTCTCCTTGTGAAGTTCATTGATCAAGTACCTCAGTTTTCTCTATAGACGAGGATTCTTGAGGTGGCGCCTCAAATGGTGATGCCATCTTCTTCCACCAAATCCGTCTTGGTTTTGAGTTTGACAAGTTTAGAACCTTCACTTGTAGAAATTAGGGAATCAACTTTCCCCACACTTTGCTTGAAGTGTGTCCTACTCATAAGACAAGGTAGAGATCAAGTGCATGTGCTCTATTGGTGGGAAAACACCAACATAACCAAAATTTTATTTATTCTTCTCTAACCTTAGGCATATTGAACAAAATGAAGTTGGTGTTATGTGCCTTGTTCATTTATAACATGGGTGATCTGATCAGAAGATTGAGCATGAATGTAGCATTTAAGTACATTTGGCAGAAAAGATTGAGTTGCTTAACCCATGGAAGGAGTGTCTATCTTTACATAATGTATCAATTTTTACATGATTATGACTATGATCTTCTAGAGATAGGATGTGCATTTTTTAGTTTATTTGGTTAAGACTATGAGATCAAGAAAGTGGTGCTAGGAAGAAGCTTAAAGAACTAAACATGTTGAGTTAATCAGGTTGGATCAAGTAAGTTGTAACTCTAATATGTTTATTTCTTATTTATGTGCATACCAGAATCAAGGAAAATTCTTTAAATAATGACCATTTATCTTAGGATGTTACCTTTGTCATTGGAGTGTAATTACACCATGTGACGAAGGGTACATGATTCATGATGGTCCTTCCCTTTTGCTTGAAGTTTTCCTTGTTCGGATAGGCTTGCAGTTTGAACTATTCCTGAGCTTCTAGACTCCTAGATTGCACCCTTTCTATCTCATCCTTTTGTCATGCCATCTTTTTGCTCTTTCATCTTAACATCTTGTTGGACCTTCTGTCGCACTCATTATTTTATGCCTTAGACCTTGATTTTGTTTCCCCAAATGATCTCTTGTTATTGAGGACTTATTAGGTCCATTGATCAAGACCTCTCCTTGTATTTAGCTTTCTCCTTGCATCATCCAATGAGGGTGCGAACAACTACTTGTTCTTCTCCCATCAACCCTTCTTGATTTTTGTTGATTCTTAGCTGATGAGATGGTGTTAATAGGAACTATAGTAGTGTCTAGGTTGCAGATTCATGCCAAACTATGGACAGACATAGAGTTCTTTCAGCCATGATTGTGTCTTCTTTGTGCAAGGTTATTGGAGTTCATCATGTGCCTTGCTTCATCTCTGATTTGAATTCATCTCATGACTTACCCAAATTGAATTGAGAGTTTCATATAGGGGTTAGTCTAACAAAATATCCAGCATCTACTAAAGCATACTATCGGTTCAAAAATCAACCTAGACACCACATCTAGTTTGATTTAGGAAGGCATTTTAACCTAAGCACCATGCTTAATTTAAAAAACTTTGGAAGTAGGATTAGCACCCCTAAACTGAGCACCATGCTTAATTGAAAAGATGTATGAACATACTCCAAACCTTAAGCATACTATAGCAAACAAAGGTAGCATGAAAACATTATAGAGATTTATTCAAATAGAGATGAAAGAGCATGATTGTTATTTAGTGAACTGAGCATGGTTTAAAGGTAGAGACAACCAAGATAAATTAGCAACATGGCATGAAATGTTTTTAGAGAAGTCTATCCCCTAGCATGAATTTTGCAACAAAATAAAGTTTGGATGGATGTGATTCAATGTTGCATGATGATTGGTTGGACATACCTTGCGTCGTCATCCTTTGTTCTTTTTTTTCTTCAACCCTAGAATGGTTAGTGGCCAAAATACCCAAAGGAATATTTTCACAATTATATTGCCATGCTCATTTCACAAGGGCATTATAGCAAATGGTGAAAGCTCATGTTATCTCCTAAAAGTGCCTATTTTGGGACAAAAGCTCGTCCTTGGGAAACCTTTGAATCATGCTTTAAGTTGGTTGAGTGGTTTCACCTCCAACACCAACCTTTGTGTGCCTATCTCAAGATTCATGCCAACAAGATTTGTAATATTTATGATATACAAACACATCTACAACCACCCTTTCAAAATCTTTATGAATAGGAAGTATAAGGGGGATGAAGATCACATGTGTGGCAATGTTGGAGAGACCAATTGATTCAGGAGATTTCTCATATTAGCATGAGTTTGATGAGGTGTTAATGAAATAGCTTCCACGCTCATTGATGTCATCTTCCCTTTCAATCTCCAAGGTTGATTCTTCATGGATGTCCAAATTTCCCTTGGATTGGTGATTCTCGGGTTGATCTTGTCTAAGGCCTCCTCTAAACTTGAATGAGTCATGTTTATTAAGGAGATTGACTTAAGCTCATCCTTTGGATCTAAATCTGGTTTGGGTTCTACCCTTAAGGCTTTGTCCTTGTCCATCCATTCAATGACATATGAATTATTAACATCCTCTAGCCATTGTCGTTGCTCTTCTTGGTCTTCCATGAATCCTTCATGATTCCTATGCTTTGGTTGTCTTAGTGAATTTCTAGGATCATCATGAGACTGAGGAAAAAGAGCATAAAGGGAATCATTAGGGTCAAGGATGGGTTTAGAGATGGATTTAGAACTTATATCGGTTGTGAGCATAGAAGGGGAGAAGATAGGATTGGTTTCTAAATGACTCGACTCTCCTTCTATGGCATCACTTGATATGCCACCCTTGAGTTTTCCTAGATGTTCTCTGAAGGAATTTGATTTAGGATGCTTTATAGAGATCCCTTCTTGAGAGGATTTGAATTATACTCACTCGAAGGCCTCTTATGTAATAGAAAGTTTAAGATTTTCCCAAAATCATCATCTAAAAGATTATCCTTAATTTCATCAGGGCTTTCCAAAGGTAGAATTTCTTCTTCCCTTGGAGGATTTTGGGGTATTGTCGACAAAATCTAGTCGGTAGTCTACCGAGGGGTATGCCTACGATAGTAGATGAATCGGTGGAGGTGCGCATGATACGAACTAGATGGTAATACAAGCACCAAGACACAAGTTTTAGACAGGTTCGGCCATCAGTATGAAGTAATACCTACATCCTATGTTCCAATGTATTGCATTGAGATATATCGAGATGTCGACTAAAAGACCCCTGCCCCTCCTTATATGCTCTGGAGGGGTAGGGTTACAAGGAAAGTAACTGTCGGTGTTTCGTACAAGCACCGGCAAGTAAATTTATGGTAATGTGCGTTAGGCTCGGATGGTGCGCTAAAGGACACAGGATTTATACTGGTTCGGGCAGAATGTCCCTACGTCCAGTTTGCTACTGCTTGTGTTATTAGCACCGTAAACGATCTGTAGTAAGGGATACAAACTGCCGAGAGAGGGACTGGTCCCAAGTCTCTGATCGAAGGGTTGAAAGGTAGTCAAGAGCTTCGTAGCTGCTTGAATGTGTGTGAATGCGTTCTATCATTTGGTCCTCTTTTTTCCGTCCCTTCGATGGAGGATGTGCATCCCCTTTTATAGATGAAAGGGGTGGCTTTACAAGGGTGAAGACTCTAAGATGCGTATTCTACTTAGTCTTGTGGCTTACGTCTATCCGATCAGGTCCTCCATCCTGATGAGTGCGAAGGAAGATAAGTGCTTACGATATTGTCGATGTCTCTATAGGATGTCAGGCTAGTCACAGAACGCTGCCCTGCACAGGGTATGGGTTGTAGTATGGTGGTTTTGACTTATGAGCCTCTCCCAGCCCCGCTCCGTGCGCCTTCTGGTTCCCATGATTCCTTGTTGGGAGAGTTCAGGGTCGGGGTCCGGTGTGGCACCATGGCCAAGGCCTTCCGACTAGGAGGACCTGAGGGGTCGGGAAGCGGGCGCCGCTCCCTCGGGTCCACAGCGTGGTGACGGAATACCCGTCGTCCGTGGAGATAGCAAATCCGTTCTTGGAGCGTAGCGGTTGTCGTATATCTTTGTTGGGTTCCATGTCCCAGAGCTGAAGGCGGCGCCTACAACTCTACAGGGTGAGGCGTGCACACCTGTAATACCTTATGGGCTCTACGATGCCCGGAAGGGTCTAAAGCATCAGTCCTATCGTTCCCTGGCAGTCCTTTTCCTGCCAGGGCGTAGGGTATGGTCATTGGAGCCATGGTTGACCTGAATGTCTTGTCTCGTCCTGTACCCATCATTATGAGGGATAGATATTGATCAGGGCGAGGCTCGTTCTGGGCCGTCGGGTGAGGCGAAGATCAATCCCTATCTCTTGGGCGAGACTAACCCTATCCCTCTGGGATCAGGCGAGGCGGAATCCATCCCTTAGCCCTCGGGCGAGACCGAGCCTGCCCTATAAGCGTCGGGCGAGACAGAGTTTGGCTTTGAGCGTTTGGGCGAGACAGGGTTACCCCACAAAGGCGTCGGGTGAGGCCGACCTTGCCCCTCTGGGATTGGGCGAGACGGAACTCATCCCTTAGCCCTCGGGCGAGACCGAGCCCGCCCTTGAGGGGTCGGGCGAGATGGAGTTTATCCCTCGACCCTCGGGTGAGACTGAGCCCGCCCTATAAGCGTCGGGCGAGGCAGAACCGAACTCCTGTTACTCGAACAAGGGATGACATGACGCCTTTATGCGTCCGGAAGTTTTTCACGTTTAGTGGTTATCGGTTCCGCCTTCTGGGGTACCCCGGTATTAGGTCCCCGACAGTAGCCCCCAAGACTCTAGGCAATTCAGGTAGAACCGCCTGGAGGGTGTTTTTGATTTCACCGAAGCTAATTTGCCGGAGGGTGCGCGCGAGCGCACCCGATGGGTGTAGCCCCCGAGCCCCCGGGTGACTCGAGTTGAGTCGCCCAGGGGGTTGTATCGGCCCCTTCGTGGGTAAGGCTAGAGGACCTAGTTTTTCTTCATCCGGGTGTTTTTCCGAGTGGGTCGTGTTGTCCCATTCGCTGGGGATTGAATTGGAGCTGTCATAACTGGTGCTTCTGCCCTTGAAGGCGGATCGTTCGTGGATTCCTTTTTAGTTGGGCCGGTTGGCGAGTGTCTGGGCCCTTGGTGGTTCAAAGAAAGAAGAACAGGCCTTTGTGGCTGGCGCTTCCCTGGTGGGTAGAGAGTCCGGTTTCACTTGGGGAAGGCGAACCATCCGCCGAGATTTTTGGGGTGAGAGGATAGGAACTGCGGGCGCGTGTCCCGCGACGTGACGCGGTGGCGCGCGTGGCAGGCCCGAAGATCGAGACGGACGGTTGCCCTTCTCGCATCCATTGCCCCCTATAAAACCACGGGGTTCGCCCCCAGGATCCCGTATTTCGCTCCCCTTCCTTTGCGTTCTGAAACAACCGCCGCCAATCTTTCCAGCCTCTCGCGCCCGCATCGCTTCCGTCGACCGGCCTGCGTTCATGCTCCAGCCGCCGTTAAGCTCGCGCCTGCCCTTCCCCCCTACTGCCTCAATGGAGTTGTGGGGCAGATCAAGCATCACCTCCCGGCGTCTGGAGGGCCTCGTCCACCGTGGCCTTCTCCGCCCACTGTTCGCCGTCCAGGAGTGGTTGCTTCCTAGCGACGAGGGTGAGCCGGTACCGCCTAAAGGGTATGTCATCTCTTTTGCCCTCTTCCATGAGCGGGGGTTCGGGGTTCCTGCGCATAGATTCCTTCGGGGGCTATTAGATTACAATGAGGTAGAGCTGCAGCATCTGACTCCCAATGGGATACAGCATATGGCAGCGTTTGTTGCCCTGTGCGAGGGTTTCCTGGGGATCGATCCCCACTTTGATCTGTGGCAGTATTTCTTTAGCGTTAGTCTGTCGAAGAGGAAGATTGGGGGGGACAGAAGTGAACGCGCCGATGGGGTGTGCCAGCATTCATCTGTGCCATACCCGGTCGAAGGGTTACCCGTACATGCGTCTGGCTACATCCAACAAGGGATGGCATTCGCAGTGGTTTTATGTTAGGGATGATGCGAGTGCCCCCTACCGAAGTACACTGGACGTCTTATTGTGGATGCTCCGGCGTCATGGGGCTGGGGCGTCCAGGCTAAAGACAAGAAGCACATCTTCGACCTTCTCTCCGCCCTCCATGCCCTGAAGGGTCAGGGTGTAAAGGGGTCGGGGATTATCGGTGCCTACCATGCGAGGAGGGTGGCGCCACTGATGGCGCGTGTGCTTCCCCTACATCGGATGATGCCAGGGATATCGTTTGAGGGGATGGTGCTCGTTGACGAGGCGCTCCCTTATTCGGAAGTGGCGCAGCGTGTCAAGGAGGCGACGGAGCCGACGAAGGATTCTGCCGACATGGTCCTCGACATCGTGTATCCGGTGCCCGGGCATCCCCCAATGCGGCCGGAGCCTGGGTTCTTCGAATTCGTAAGCCCTCTTCTCCTGTACTCTTTTCTTTCTCCTGAATCTCCTTTTTTTAATACTTGCTTTTGTGATGTTGGGGCTAGCCAAGGGGGCTAGTCTTCAAGGATAGTCCGGCTCCACTACCGAAGGACAGGGCTGTGGCGGCGGCGAATCGACTCGCGGCCGAGTGGGACAAGAAAGCAAAGGAGGAGATGAAGAAGGCGCAACGACTGAAGCAGGAGGCACGGGATTGGGGAGAGGACGTGAGCAGTGAGGATGACGACGATGATGATGATGACGACGACGACGAGGTAGCCGTCGATGTGGATTGGGGCGTCCTGGAGGATGAGGAAACGCTGACAAGTGGCCACCCACCCGTGCAGGGGCCCTTCGCTTTTCACGTAGAGGGAAGTGAATCAATGAGGTCAGTGGAGGCCAGCGAGTCCGCCGCTTCGCACGGCGTGCCGGCCAAGGATCGATGGATGGGGGACGCCGGGCTTGCTGTCGCCGACCCTGAGGCGATCGTGGAGAGGGGTGGTACTGGAGCCATGCCCGGCTTTGGTGCCGCGCCTCGTGAGGTGATGGAGGGGAGCAGCTCCGGTGCTGCGCCCCATGAGATGAGGGAGGGGGACGGCTCCGGTGCCGCGCCCGACAAGACGATGGAGGGGAGCGACTCCGGCGCCGCGCCCGACGAAACGAACCCCCCTGCCCCGGAGCAGGGGGCAGGCATGAAACGGTCCCGTCCGGATGAGTCAGGGCAGGGGTCTGGGGATCCGTCCCCAAAACGTTTCCGCCGGCTGAGGACGTCAACGTAAGCTCTTGACTCCTCTGTTTTCTTCTTCCAGACTATTTTTTTTGACTTATCGGTTATTACCTTTGTGTAGGTTCTTGCGGACGGGTCACCCCCTGGGGCTGGCACCCAAGAAGAGTCTCGCCCTTCAAGTGGGACAGACAGCGTCGCCTGGGGTCACCCCTATTTCGGGCAGGGGTGGTGCCGACGTTGGGGCCGCGTTGGCCGAACCGACGGCGTCCATGGTGGCTCCCACGCCCGCGGAGGCTACTGAGCGAGCGGCTTCTTCCGTGGCGGGCGTGGAAGAGTCGGCTGAGGACCGCATACCGCCGGTGAAGGTGATCGTGACTGCGCCGAGCCAGGATCAGCCGGGCGCGGTCGTGGTGGCACCCGAGGGCGTGGTGCAATCCGCGCCGCCAGGTGCCCATGTGGATCCGCCCGTGGCGCCCGAAGCGGTCCAGATGGAGGAGGGTCCAGCCGGAGGGTCCTTGAGTGCGGCGATGGTGCCGCACAGGGTCAGAAGGGAGCCGCCACCGGCCCCTTTGTCGGGAGGAAGCCGCTCCCCTGCGCGAGGGGAGCCGCCGCTCCAATGGATGGCCGCTCAGGACCCGTCGTCGGCTCTTTTCTCGCTCGATGATCATTCCGAGAGCATGGAGCGGGAGGGTCTTGACGTCGGGATCTTGACCATGCTGAACACCCTGGACCAGGCCAGAGGGGCCCTCCGTGAAATCGTTATCCCTACCACTCAGGTATTTTCTGGGCTTTCTTCTTTCTTCATATGTTTATGTGTTCTCGCATTTCTGATATCAGTCTTCTTCTTCTTCAGATTCTTGTTGCTCGTAGCCGAAAAAATCCCTATTCCTCCATGAGCAGAAGGCGGAGCAGGATCGCCTCTCCGAGGAGGCCCGACTGCGAGCAAACATGGCCGCCCAGCTTGCTATCGTCCAGGAGCGGGAGGCCCAGGCGTGTCAGGATGCGGAGGAGGCGCATGGGATGTTCGAGGACCTGTCGGCGAGGTCCAAGCTGGATGGAGAGGAGATTGCCAGGCTCCAAAAAGAGCGAGACGAGCTGTTGCAGAGGAATACCGCGGCCAATGAGAAGGCCAGCGAAGTCCTGAAGGAGCTGGAGATGGAGCGGGACCTCCGGCGGAAGGCCGAGAGTAGGGCCACAGCCCTCCAGCAGAAGGTGGAGGAGGACGTCAAGGTGGTCCGCTCTCTCCGGGTGGAGCTTGGTGACGCGGTGGAAGGAAGGTTGAGTGCTGAGAACGTCGCCACCAAGCTGGAGAAAGAGGCTGCCTATACGCGAAGGGCCCTTCAGGCTGAGAGCGATGAGCACGATCGTCTACAAGCCGTGGTTGGGGTGGTCCTCAATGCCCTGAATGTGATGGAGCCGGTGGAGACCGGCTCGCTCGCAGCTCGTGTCGGAGGTATCACGGCTCGGGTGGGCCAACTTGAGGAGAGTGCCTTTCACGCCAGGATTACCCAGGCCTTCACCGTCGCCCACGCCCATTATGAGAAGGAAATAAACCTGAGGGTGATGAGCGAAGGCTTTCCGTCCACCTACGAGGATGAAGAGCTGGAAGAAATGGAGAAGATGGTCGCTCCCCTTGCGAAGAACCTGGCAGACAGTCTGAAAGAAATGGTTCTCCCTTCGCGGGAGTAATTAATCGAACAATTTTGAGAACAGCTTATATGTAATATGTGGACAAGTGTCGGTACTTTTCGAGTCTGGATGCCTTTCGTGCTTTTGCGTCTTAATTTCGTTTTGTTTGATTTTTTTGCGATTTGATTTTTTACGATCTTACCAATATGTTCCCCTGAATTATGCCGCTGATTATAATGCGAGGAGATTGAGGAGGTAGCTGTACCTTAACAGCCCCCAAGTAAGGTCCGACCCCCGCACCTGCTGGGGTCGGGTGTTACTGGAGATCGGAATCGTGGTTTTGGTGACAATGGATGTCGTCGCAATAATCCCCATCCTGTCTTCCAACAGAAATCCCAACTGGGGACTCTATGGGCTCGGCAAGGTGGGGCCTCTGAACCTGTGTCCCTGCATTTGTTTGGCCCGAGCCCCCGAGCCTTGTTAGGGTCTGATAGGGGTCGGCCATTATTTGCGTGTTACCCCATCCTCGGTTTTTGCAATCGGAGGGGCTGAGTGAACAACACTTGCCTCGACGGCTTGAGTACCGCGCTCAACAAGCTCGCTAACGGGTACGTTCGTGCGGAATCCGGGTCCATCATTTGCTGATGGGGTCAGCAGAGCCCTCTGGTGGCACTCCACAACTTCTTAACCCGCCTCCCGGCAGATGCCTGAGTCGTTCGATAAGCTTAGGGGGCCCGATGGCCTCTCCTCGATGGAGATTCTGTGGGTTTGGCTCGAGGTTAGAATCGAACGAGAGAAGGTCGAGACGTCTCGGTTCGCTTCTGAGCGGGATCGGGCAGGGCCGCTGGGGCTCGTCTTGGTTATCTCTCCCTGGCCCTGTTCGGCATGAGGCGGCCTCGAGCCCTTTGCGGGCCGACCTTCGAACCTCAGCCTATGGTTTCCTATATCGAATGAGGCGACAGCCGTTTTGTGGTGTGACACGAATCGTTGGGATGCAATTTTTTGCATATGAAATGTTTTGAATGCAACATTTAATTGAAAATAAAGGCGGGGTCGGTAACGTTACCTTGGTGATATGAGTGGCGGAAAAGCTCCTACCAGATGGGTTCGGGCCCTGACGTTTGTGACGAGGTTGAAAAAACCTGCGTAAGAATTGACATTCTTTGTTTTCGTGTCTCGGTGACGATCCGAGCCGTTCGGTTAACTTGGGCAGCCTGACAACTTCTCCTTTGGGGGAGACTCTGTAGGCGGACCCTTCCGATCCCTTCTTTGAGAAGGCAGATGTCGAAACTAGAGACGCGAGGGGCATTGAGTAGGATTTTTCTGGTAAACAGAAACACCGTAGCTATCGGGGCGTAGGGTTTGTTAGTTCGTCCAGTTTTACTCAAGGCTTTGTGCCTATATGTCGCGCTCTTAGTTTCAGACGTACGGAGGGGTCGGGTGAAGAGGATATCTAGACTGGTAGTCATCCTCGGCAGCCCCCGAGTGATGCTCGCGTCCCTGCTATTTGACGGGGTCGGAATCTTGCAAACGAATTTTAACGCATAAAGTGAGAAAGCTGAGAGGCTTATCTTTCTTCGGTCGTTCGTTCGTCGTGTCTTCTGGGCCGAACGGTTGACCTAGGAGATCTGAAAGGTCCCGTCGTCGGGTCGTCTGTGGTCCTGCATGGGGAGGCGAAAAGTTGTCTGCCTATGTGGGTGCCTTAATCGCCGCGTCCGGAGCGGGTCAGTGGTGGGCCATACCCAGGCAGTGTTTAGTTTGACTGAAGAGGGACGCCTCGCAGACCAGGGTTCGTCCCGTCACTTCTAGCGCGTCCCCTCAGATATCAATCAGCATTGATTGCATATTAAAAAAGAGGGAAGGGAGAGGGTTTTTCGTTCGACCTTTCGCCTTTCCTCAGTTACAGCGCTTCTTCTTTAAATAGGGAGGGGGAGAGGAGCTCTCCTCCCACCTCCCCTTCTGCCTCCGAGCCGCTATCTCTCCTTCTTCTTCCTTTCTGCCAAACGCGTCCATGCGTCGCGGTGGTTCCTGAGTGAGGAAGAGTAATGCTAGAGGGAGATAGAGAACTTATGACCTTGCTCGTGAGTCTGGTGCGTGATGTCGAGCCAGAGGTTATCCAACGTAGATGAGATGGTGCGCGCAGCCCTTGGTGAGGAGTCGCTGCTGCTGAAGGAGAAAAGACGTCGGTGGTGAAAGGATCAAGATGCCCAAGAGGGGGGGTGAATTGGGCTAATTCGAAATTCTCTTGCAATAAACAAATCCTACGGATAGCCCAATTAACCCCTTGTGCCTAGAAAGGTGTTTCTATTAAACTAATGCACAACAAACTCACAACCTATATTTCAACCTTACTCTAGCAAGCAATTCTATGGATGTAAAACAAGTATTGAATTGCTCAAAGTAAATACTCAAAGTAGGTGCTCAAAGTAAATAGGGAGAGAAAGGAACGCGGCGATGTTTTGCCGAGGTATCGAAGAGTCGCCACTCTCCACTAGTCCTCGTTGGAGCACCCGCGCAAGGGTGTAGCTCCCCCTTGATCCGCGCAAGGATCAAGTGCTCTTTACGGGTTGATTCTTCGACACTCCGTCGCGGCGAATCACCCAAAGCCGCTCACAACTTGAGTTGGGTCACCCACAAGCTCCGCCGGGTGAACACCAAACTCCCAATCACCACCAAGCCGTCTAGGTGATGGCGATCACCAAGAGTAACAAGCACGAACTCTCACTTGACCACGCGAAGCCTAATGAGACGATGGATGCACACTTTGCTACTCTTGATTTGCTAGTGAGGCTACTCTCTTGGATTCTCAAATCACAAACACCTCACTAGGACCTTGCTCTTCTTGGCACTCACAAACGTGTTTCTCAGCTGTTGGAATGAGCAAAAGTCGCTCCACTCACGAGTGGAGCTTCTATTTATAAGGCAGCCTGAAAAACTATCCGTTATGAGCTTCTGCGGGGTGACCGGACGCTCCGGTCGTGATGACCGGACGCTCCGGTCAGTTCTACCCGCGAACCAGTATTTAAAGAGTCGACCGGACGCTGCCAGGGTCCGGTCAGCACTGACCGGACGCGTCCGGTCGCATAAAACCCTTACTGGAACCTTACTGGACTCGACCGGACGCTGAACCCTCAGGGTCCGGTCGCACTGACCGGACGCGTCCGGTCACACTTTTCCAAGTCTAGACCCTTACTGGAGTCGACCGGACGCTAGCTCTCAGCGTCCGGTCACACGACCCTCCAGCGTCCGGTCACAATAGACTTAACCACCTCAGTCAAACGAACTGACCGGACCCTAAGGCCAGCGTCCGGTCGCACCGGAGCCAGCGTCCGGTCAGTGTTTGACCCTCCATTCACTTTCAACTTTCGAACATATGTGAATGAAGTTTGCTCCAAAGGATCTTAGGCATTCATAGGAGCTACCTAGAGCTAGTTTTAACAAGTGTGCACCACACCTAACTCACTAGACTCAACTAGGTCAAGCTACCCGTTCATACCCCCCTTCATAGTATGGCCAAAGGAAAAACAAAGTCCTAAACTACTCTAAGTGTCTCTCCAACTCCAATCGACACTTAGAACTAGTTATCCTTAACCTTGTCGTCCATCCTCTGAAAACCGAAACGGTTTCCATCGTAGGGGCATGACAACCTCGATTGCCCAATCGATCTCCATTACCATGACCTAACTTAATTGCCTCTGCAAAACACACGTTAGTCATAGTAATCTTGTATTGACATTAATCACCGAAATCCAACTAGGAGCCTAGATGCTTTCAATCTCCCCCTTTTTGGTGATTGATGACAATACTACCTCGAGTATGTTATGGAGTGAGGTTTTTGACGGGCTTGGTTCATATAAGCTTTTGTCAATAAGAACAAGGAGTTAGTCAAGCTTATATGACCCAAGCCAACACAATGTACTCAAAGGATATGAATTAAGTATGAGTACAAATAACAAAGCTCATTTGCTTCGAAGTATAACCGCGGAAGCAAAGGGCAAATGAGCATTACTCAAGTGATATGACATAGAGATAAAGCAAAGTAGGAATCACACATGTCAAATATCACAATCACGTAGATAGCACTATCACATATATATAATAGTATGCATGAAAGTAAACACACGAATGCATAAGTAATAGTGTATCACACAAATAAAACTCCAAATGTATATAAAAAGCTAATACTAGATAACTAGCTCCCCCTAAAACTCGCTCCCCCTAAGTCTACATACTCAAACCCTCTCCCCCTTTGGCGTCAAACACCAAAACCTAAGGGTCGGACGGCGGGGCTGCAGCGGACGAGTCGGGCGCTGAAGTACGTGGAGCAAGATGGAACTGGGCGCCATCATCATCAGATCCTGAGCTCTGAACTGACTGACCCTCTGAAGCAGGAAGTGTCGCTGAAGCGGTCTGGGTCTGAGCTGGGGCTGGTGCTGCCTGTGACGCTGCAAGTAAGTCTGTCGTAGGATCTGACGAGGCGACAGACGAGGGGAGCCTCTGAGTGGTCATGATAGCTGGAGCTGCTGTAGACGGACCGGCAGTATGCATGTGAGGCGGAGTAGGCATGCCGGTCAACTCGCTGAATGATGCTCCAAGACTCCTGGAGACTGACGACTCAGGCACGAACAGCGAGGAAGACTGCTCTGGTGTAAAGCCCATCTAAAAGGGCGTGAACTGCGGGGCAACACCCGGTGAGGCTAACCACTGGGACACCTGTACTGGAGGTGACGTGAACTGAACTGGAGGCTGTCCCTGACTCTGAAGCCCGATGGGCTGTACTGCTGGAGTCGTCGAAGTGGTAGGAGGCTGTGCAAGCTGGGGCGAAGGCTGTGGCATTGGGACCCCAATAGCTGTCACTACATGCTGCATGAATCCCATGAGCTGCTGCTGCATTAGTAGCTGCTGGTGCTGAAGGAGCTGCTGCTGCCGCTGGAACTCGTCCTGACGAGCCTGAAACTGTGCGAAGTTGGCAGCTGTCTCCTGTGCCTGTCGTGTCTGATCCTGCTGCATCCGCTCAAGAATAGCAATGAGAGCGGGGTCTGTCTGTGGAGCAGGTGGAGCAGAACTGGAGCTACCGGCCTCTGCATCGTGTCTGCGTGGAGGCATCTGAGGTATAGGCTGGTAGTCGTCGTCGGAGCTATCACTGTATTCGCTCACCTCCTGCTGTGCCTCTAGCTCCGCCTCCTCAGTAGCTGCAATCCCTCTGATGATCTCATCCTGCTGAGCTGCAGACTCTGGCACGTCGGGGCGACGGCTAGGCTGACTGGGTGCCTGAGGAGTGGCGTGTCTGATCCGCTGTGACAGGTTGTAAGCTGGGAACTCTGTGGTGGCACCTGTATACTCATCCATCATGCCAGGGGGCTTATCCATTACAACTCTGCGAATAAGGAAGGTGATCCAGTGAGCATAGGGAAGCTGCCTGCGACCCTTGAATCCCTCAGCTATAGTATCCTCCATCTCAGAAAGAAGGAGGTCCCAGATGTCAAACACTGTCATCTGCATGATGGCATTGAGAAGCCAGAGCTGTAAGCGAGTCAGGCCCTCCCTGTATCCCAACCTGGGAAGCAGTGTCCTCCTGATGATGGCCTCTAGTATCCTCGCTGTAGGAGTCAAGTCACTGGGGTTCCTGCTCGACCCCTCACCAAACGGCTCCTTGAAGCAATGCCGCACTAAGTCTGTAGGGGGCACCAACCCTCCATGGGGACGCCTGGGAGGTCCCTGCTGTCCATAGCAAACCTCATGCATCTTTATGGGTTGCTCCTGTAGTCTCAGTATCTCCCTGGCTCTGCCACTAGTCACTCTATCTGACAGACCCTCTGTGATCTGAACACTGCCCCACTGTTAAGATATGCATTGTAGAAATCCTCATGCAGTGGCGTGTAGAACCCCTCAGCTGCTCTCTCATCCCTCCTCGGAGGAAACCAGATCTCGAACTCAACAAACCGCAGCTGCTGAACCTGCCTGGCTGTAGCGGCCCTCAAGTCGAGGTGTACCACTGGAGGCGGACCCTCTGGTCTGGGCGGGGGACGTGAACCCCTGCGCCGTGTAACTGGCCTCGGTGGAACTGTAGCACTGGTACGACTCGAGCGGCGTAGCTGAGGTGCCGGCTCGGTCTCCTGACTCTCCTGAGTCTCCTGGGCTGGCTGAGGCTCTGCTGGTGGGGGCTGCTGCTGTGCTGACGGACCCTCCTCAATGGCAACCCGTCGTCCTGCCAACGTGGCAGTCCCAGCTGGACTACCATGACGACGCTCAGCCTCCTCAATCGCAGCTCTGAGTGCGGGTGAAACTGGCTGATCTGCAATAACAACTCCGCTGCGGGTACCACCTCTCTCTGCACGCTCTGCGGCCTCTGCAACAGCTGCTGCTCTCGCTGTCTCGGCGTCGGGGGTACTTGCGCTTCTTGGATGTTACTTGCTTGGTTGACTTGCCCTTGGATCCGGCTAGCTGACGAGGCGGGGGCCTCCGATCATCATTGCCTGGGCCACCACCAACATTCTTGGTGCGAGCCATCTGAGCTGACAAGATGGTGAACTGCCGCTGATGAAGATCAACTGTCAATACTGCTGCTTTCGAGGCTTGGCCTCGATCCTTACTCGCGAGCTTGGCTCCGAGTTTGCTGCCAACTGCCAGACGAAACACAACGGAACCGACTCGCTGCACGATGGAATAGACGGATATACAAATAAATACAATATATCTAATAGATGCGAAATCCTAATAGAGAAAGCAATGTAGATGCGAAATTGAATCGTATGGCTTTCTACCTGACGAAACGCGAACCGAGAAGAGGTAAGTTGTCACGCGGGGGATCTCAGAACCGGCTAGGGTTAGGTCAAACGCCCTGAATGCAATGGGGAATCAATGTATTTAGAATTGATCGAGATCACAAATGAGATCAAGATTGAAATACAAAGATTGCCATACCAATCAAATGGGAGGATAGCCCTGGGCAACAATTGGGCAGCGAGGTGACCGGCGAGGTTGGTCGAGAGGAAACTGGCGAGAAGCTGAGCAGGCGAGGTGGCGCGGGCGGTGCTCCGAGATGAGCTGGCGCGGGGCTCGGTAGCACGCGGCTGGGCTGCGGTGGCGCGTGGCTAGGGCACAGCGTGGTGGCGCGCGGCTGGGCAGGCGTGGCGCGGCGAGGCTGCGACGGTGGCTCGGGCTAGGGCACGGCTGCGCGGGCGCGGGTGCAGGCTGACCGGAGTAGGTGCCGCGCGGCTGGGCTGCGACGGTGGCTCGGGCTAGGGCACGGCGGCGCGGGCGCGAGGTAAGGCGCGAAGAGGCGGCGGCGCAACGGTGCGGCGGCGACATGGGCGCGGGTCACGGGTTAGGTCAGGGAAGAAAAGATTGAAGGCCCGTTAATATAATCCCCCAAGAACGTGACAGAGAAGGAAACGGGAAAAGAGACTTGAAGTCGCGCGGGATCCACTGACCGGACGCTCCGGTGGTAGCGACCGGACGCTACCACCCAGCGTCCGGTCGATTCCAGAGAGGTCCAAATCCTCTGGAATCGCGATCGGACGCGTCCGGTGGTCCTTGACCGGACGCAGGCAGGGTCCGGTCAGTACAACTTTGTCATCCTCCGATCGACCGGACGCAGAACCCTTCCTGACCGGACGCACAGACGCAGCGTCCGGTCACTCCTTCAACAGCAGTTCACCTCCTGTGAACTGACCGGACGCTGGACAGCAGCGTCCGGTGCAGCGTCCGGTGCACCTTTTCCAGCAATTCTTCAACATACCTTCGCGCTACCTGTTCCCAATCAAGTCCCAACTTGAATAAGATCCAAATAAACACCAATTGGGACTGATGTGAGTGACCTCTCTCAAACCCTCATATTTTTCAAAATATTTTGCCTTAGGCTATAATTCTTTTTAAGAAAGTAGGCAACAGGAGGGCAAATGGAACAAAACGACAAAACAACATTCATGCATATGTAATGCTTGTAAGTAAATCTAGTTGCTTGTCAAGTTTGATCCAAGGTTAAGCTTCTTCACACGCTTTTCGGCGGTTATCTTAACCATGTTAGACAAGCCCTATATGCATTGCCACAAATTAAACATGTTGTATTTTACAATGAATGCAAGGGACAACACAAGCTCAATTTTTTTGTGAAGTTACTAAAATCAAGTACATTGAGCTCGTTCCGCAATCTACAAAATGTAGCTTCATCTAGCGGTTTAGTGAAGATATCCGCTAATTGATCTTCGGATCTTACACCTTCTAGTGATATATCATTTTTGGCTACATGATCTCTTAGAAAGTGATGGCGGATATCTATATGCTTGGTGCGAGAGTGTTGAACCGGATTATTTGCAAGTTTTACCGCACTTTCATTGTCGCACAAAAGAGGTACTTTCTCTAGAACTACTCCATAGTCTAGTAAAGTTTGTTACATGTATAATATTTGTGCACAACAAGCACCCGCGGCAATGTATTCCGCTTCGGCGGTGGACAAAGCCACACTATTTTGTTTCTTGGAGGACCAAGACACAAGAGATCTACCAAGCAAATGGCACCCTCCGGATGTGCTCTTTCTATCAACTTTGCATCCGGCGTAGTCCGAATCGGAATAGCCAATTAATTCAAATAAAGCTCCTTTGGGATACCAAAGGCCAATGCTTGGTGTGTGCTTAAGATACCTAAGGATTCTTTTTACGGCAATTAAATGTGTTTCCTTAGGACTTGCTTGAAATCTAGCACACATACACACACTAAACATGATGTCGGGCCTAGATGCGGTTAAATATAACAAGCTACCAATCATAGAACGGTAGAGAGTTTGATCAACCGAGTTACCTCCCTCATCTAGGTCGAGATGTCCATTGGTAGGCATTGGGGTCTTGATTGGCTTACATTCATCCATCTTGAATCTCTTGAGAAGATCTTTTGTGTATTTCTCTTGAGAGATGAAGATGCCTTCCTTCATTTGCTTGACTTGAAAACCAAGAAAGAATGTAAGCTCACCAATCATTGACATCTCGAACTCCTTAGACATCAATTCACCAAATTCTTTGCATGAGTCTTCATTTGATGATCCAAAGATGATATCATCAACATATACTTGACAAATGAAGATATGCCCATCAAGCTTCTTGGTGAATAGTGTGGTGTCGACCTTCCCAATGGTGAAGCCCTTTTCAATAAGGAAGTCCCGAAGGCGCTCATACCAAGCTCTTGGGGCTTGCTTAAGCCCATATAGTGCCTTGGACAACCTATAAACATGATTAGGATATCTAGGGTCTTCAAACCCGGGAGGTTGATCAACATAGACTAGTTCATTAATAAAGCCATTTAAGAATGCACTTTTCACATCCATTTGATATAGTTTCATTTCATGATGTGATGCATATGCAAGAAGGATACGGATGGCTTCTAGTCTTGCAACCGGTGCAAAGGTTTCTCCAAAATCTAAACCTTCAACTTGAGAGAACCCCTTTGCAACTAGTCTTGCCTTGTTCCTCACAACAACACCTTGATCATCTTGCTTGTTGCGGAACACCCACTTCGTTCCAATGACTCTTGCACCGTTTGGTCGCTCTTCAAGATTCCAAACTTCATTGCGAGTGAAGTTGTTCAACTCTTCATGCATGGCATTGATCCAATCCGGATCTTTTAGAGCATCTTCTACCTTGGTAGGCTCATAGCAAGAGACAAAAGAGTGATGAGCAATAAATGAAGTAAGTTTTTGAGATCGAGTCATCACCCCCTTTGTTGGACTCCCTATGATGAGATCTTGTGGATGATCTTGTAGGAGAGGTGTATTTCTTCTATTGACCACTTGAGGAGGAGGTTGTGGAGCATCAACATCTTGTGCTTGTACCACCATTTGCTCATGGGAGATATGAGTATCTTCATTTTCTACTCTCCCATCTTTTTCACCATCTTGTGGTACATTTGATGAAGAGGGTTGATTAATGACTTGTACATCATCTTCATCATCTTTTGGCTTGATGTCTCCCACCGGAATATTCTTCATAGCCTCCCTCAATGGTTCATCACCTACATCATCAAGATTCTCATGTGCTCCTTGGGAGCCGTTAGATTCATCAAATTCCACATCATATGTTTCTTCAACCAAGCCGGTGGCATGATTAAATACTCTATATGCTTTGGACTTCAATGAGTAACCAACAAGAAAACCTATATCACAACGCCTTTGAAACTTCCCTAGGTGTTGCCGCTTCTTGTAGATGTAGCACTTGCAACCAAACACCCTAAAGAAGGAGACGTCCGGCTTCTTCCCATTGAGCAACTCATATGGTGTCTTGACAAGGAACTTTTGAAGAAATAGGCGGTTGGATGCATAGCATGCGGTGTTGATTGCTTCCGCCCATAGAGGTTCGGGGGTGTTGTACTCATCAAGCATTGTCCTTGCAAGAGTGATCAAAGTCCGGTTCTTCCTCTCAACTACACCATTTTGTTGAGGAGTATAGGTTGCGGAGACTTCATGTTTGATTCCAACTTCATCACAATAAGCTTCTATGTTTGTGTTGTCAAACTCTTTGCCATTGTCACTTCTTATCTTCTTGAGCTTCACTTCAAATTCATTTTGAGCTCTCTTGGCAAACTTCTTGAAACAAGATGCAACTTCGGATTTGTCATGAAGGAAGAACACCCATGTATATCTTGAATAGTCATCCACAATCACAAGACAATAGAGATTTCCTCCCAAACTCTTGTATGTTGTTGGTCCAAATAAATCCATGTGTAGGAGTTCTAGCACTCTTGTGGTTGACATGAAGGCTTTGGTTGGATGAGTGTTTGCAACTTGCTTGCCGGCTTGACATGCACTACAAAGCTTGTCCTTCTCAAACTTGGCATCCTTCAATCCTCTCACCAAATCATTCTTCATAAGCTTCTTGAGTGAGCTCATCCCAACATGAGCAAGTCTTCTATGCCATAGCCACCCAAGTGTTGTTTTGGTGAATAGGCAAGTCTTCAAGTTTGCATCTTCGGAGGTGAAGTCAACTAGATATAAGTTGTTGTATCTAAATCCATTGAATATCACTTGCTTGTCATCTACCTTGGATACAACAACCTCCTTCTCGGTGAACAAGCATTGGAAGCCAAGATCACACAATTGTCCAACGGATAGCAAGTTGAAACTCAATGAAGCAACATAGAGCACATTGGAGATGGAATGATCATTTGATATTGCCACTTTGCCCAATCCTTTGACCTTGCCCTTTGAATTATCTCCAAATGTTATTTTCTCTTGCCCATCTACCTCTTCATCTAGTGAGGTGAACATACGAGGATCACCGGTCATATGTTGAGTGCAACCACTATCAATAACCCAATGACTTCCACCGGTCTTGTAGTTCACCTACACACAAGAGATTCAAGCTTTAGGGATCCAAGCTTGTTGAGGGCCCTTCACCTTCTCAACAAGTGATTTAGCCACCCAAATTTTCTTAGGCCTACTCTTGTTGGGGGGACCTAAGAACATGACTTTCATCTTTCCACTCGAATCTTTTCTAAGCATGTAGTGAGCATTGAAAGCAAAGGGTCTAGCATGCTTGGGCAAGGGTTGTGGTGGTGGAGTTTGACACTCATGAGTGAAGTGGCCTTCTTGTCCACACTCAAAACATCTCTTTGGCTTTGGCTTTTGCTTTGATTGTTGGTGTTGAGATTGAGCCTTCTTCTTCTCTACACTTGCCATATAACCAATGCCACTTCTATCCATCTTCATGACGGTATTCATGAGTAGCTCACTTTGGAGATGCTTGCCTCTAGCAAACTTGCTCAATCCCACCTTGAGATGCTCTTTCTCCATCTTGAGCTTCTTGTTCTCTTCCTTGAGAATATCATTGTTCTTCTCCTCCTTGAGTTTCTTGATTTCTTCTTTTAGCTTCTCATTCTCAAGGATCACTTCTTTGTCATGATCAAGAGTTTCTAGCACAATGGTGTTGTGACTTTTCATCTCTTCAAGATCTTTCATGAGCTTCTCATTGTCACTCTTGAGCTTGACATACTCATCATAGTCATTGCACTCAATCACTTGCTTGCCCTTGCTACTAGATCCATGCTCAATGCTCTCATCAATTAAATCATCACATGAGGTAGCTATATCAATCTTAACAACATGGTTAGTAGCATCATGTGGCTCATTTGGTAAGAATTCTTGTGCAATAATAAGAGTATCATGATTGATCTTTAGAGTTGTATATTCATCTTTTAGCTTATTGTGACTAGTGATAAGCTCATTGTGCACCCACTCAAGTTTATCATTTTTATCTTTAAGCTCTTTCCTAGAAGATTTGAGCTCCTTGAGTTTGGATGATATAGAATCATTTGTTTCTTTGAGCTCATCATTTGCCTTTTCTAATGTATCACACTTAGCTAAGAGTGAATCATTTTTAGCATCAAGTTTTTCATTTGTAGCTCTACTCTTTCTAATGATCTTAGTATATTTTCTTAGTATTTTGACAAGATCATCATATGTAGGTGAGTCATCATCATCGCTATCACTATCATCATCACTAGCATGTTCATCATCACTACTATCATCACTCTTAGTTACCTTGCGTTCACCTTTGGCCATAAGGCATAGGTGTGTAGAGGATGATGGTGATGGTGGCGGTGAAGATGCAAGATCAATAGCAATGGCGGCCACCTTTTCATCGTCACTCTCATCATCGGATGATCCACTTGATGAATCAATGTCCGTGAGCCAATCACCGACAATGTAGGCCTTGCCACTCTTCTTCTTCTTGTAGAAGTCCCTCTTTTTGCCATCTCTCTTCTTGTATGGCTTGTTCTTCTTCTTTTCATCTTCATCACTTGACTCATCTTTCTTGCCCTTGTTCTTGAACTTGTCTTTCTTGGGCTTTGTGCATTGATGAGCTAGATGGCCAAGTTCGCCACAATTGTAGCAATCCATCTCGGAGATTGGCTTTCTTCTTGAGCTTGTGAAGAACTTCTTCTTCTTGCCATCAAACTTGATGCCACTCTTATTTAGCCTTTTTAGCATCTTGGTGGTCTTCTTCACCATGAGGGCAAGGCTTTCTTCATCATCTTCATCACTTGAGCTCTCATACTCAAGTCTTGCTTTGCCCTTGTCTTGACTAGCTTTGAATGCTAAGTCCTTCTCTTTCTTCTTTGTAGAGGATGAGCCATCTTGTGGTGTGATGTGCATGTACATCTCATGAGCATTGATCTTTCCCAAGATTTGTGTCGGTGTAGCGGCGGAAAGATCACCTTGATGTAGCACGGTCACAATGTGCCCATATTTGTCAATGGGGAGGACACTCAAGATTCTTCTCACAACATCGGATGGTGACATTTGAGTAAGTCCAAGCCCATTGACTTCCTCTACAAGAACATTTAAACGAGAATACATCTCATTAGCACTTTCTTTGGGAAACATCTCAAAAGAATTTAGCTTTTTAATCACAAGATGATAGCGTTCCTCACGCTCACTCTTGGTTCCCTCATGGAGCGCACAAACGTCCGACCATAGTGCATGGGCGTCTTTGTGGTTCCTTACACGGTTGAACACCTCTTTGCAAAGGCCTCTAAAAATGGTGTTGCGAGCCTTTGCATTCCATTTTTCATAATTTACTTCATCGCCTTGAAGTTGTGCGGCATTCCTAGGTGCGGGGAACCCTTGGGAGGCGGCTCTAAGAATTCCAATATCTAGAGCTTCTAAGTATGCCTCCATGCGGATTTTCCAATATGGAAAATCATCTCCCTCAAAGATAGGAGGAGGACCATCCCCGTGAGACATCTTGCTCTAAGCGATTAAGCTTAAAAACGTGAGCACGAGGCTCTGATACCAATTGAAAGGATCAAGATGCCCAAGAGGGGGGGTGAATTGGGCTAATTCGAAATTCTCTTGCAATAAACAAATCCTACGGATAGCCCAATTAACCCCTTGTGCCTAGAAAGGTGTTTCTATTAAACTAATGCACAACAAACTCACAACCTATATTTCAACCTTACTCTAGCAAGCAATTCTATGGATGTAAAACAAGTATTGAATTGCTCAAAGTAAATACTCAAAGTAGGTGCTCAAAGTAAATAGGGAGAGAAAGGAACGCGGCGATGTTTTGCCGAGGTATCGAAGAGTCGCCACTCTCCACTAGTCCTCGTTGGAGCACCCGCGCAAGGGTGTAGCTCCCCCTTGATCCGCGCAAGGATCAAGTGCTCTTTACGGGTTGATTCTTCGACACTCCGTCGCGGCGAATCACCCAAAGCCGCTCACAACTTGAGTTGGGTCACCCACAAGCTCCGCCGGGTGAACACCAAACTCCCAATCACCACCAAGCCGTCTAGGTGATGGCGATCACCAAGAGTAACAAGCACGAACTCTCACTTGACCACGCGAAGCCTAATGAGACGATGGATGCACACTTTGCTACTCTTGATTTGCTAGTGAGGCTACTCTCTTGGATTCTCAAATCACAAACACCTCACTAGGACCTTGCTCTTCTTGGCACTCACAAACGTGTTTCTCAGCTGTTGGAATGAGCAAAAGTCGCTCCACTCACGAGTGGAGCTTCTATTTATAAGGCAGCCTGAAAAACTATCCGTTATGAGCTTCTGCGGGGTGACCGGACGCTCCGGTCGTGATGACCGGACGCTCCGGTCAGTTCTACCCGCGAACCAGTATTTAAAGAGTCGACCGGACGCTGCCAGGGTCCGGTCAGCACTGACCGGACGCGTCCGGTCGCATAAAACCCTTACTGGAACCTTACTGGACTCGACCGGACGCTGAACCCTCAGGGTCCGGTCGCACTGACCGGACGCGTCCGGTCACACTTTTCCAAGTCTAGACCCTTACTGGAGTCGACCGGACGCTAGCTCTCAGCGTCCGGTCACACGACCCTCCAGCGTCCGGTCACAATAGACTTAACCACCTCAGTCAAACGAACTGACCGGACCCTAAGGCCAGCGTCCGGTCGCACCGGAGCCAGCGTCCGGTCAGTGTTTGACCCTCCATTCACTTTCAACTTTCGAACATATGTGAATGAAGTTTGCTCCAAAGGATCTTAGGCATTCATAGGAGCTACCTAGAGCTAGTTTTAACAAGTGTGCACCACACCTAACTCACTAGACTCAACTAGGTCAAGCTACCCGTTCATACCCCCCTTCATAGTACGGCCAAAGGAAAAACAAAGTCCTAAACTACTCTAAGTGTCTCTCCAACTCCAATCGACACTTAGAACTAGTTATCCTTAACCTTGTCGTCCATCCTCTGAAAACCGAAACGGTTTCCATCGTAGGGGCATGACAACCTCGATTGCCCAATCGATCTCCATTACCATGACCTAACTTAATTGCCTCTGCAAAACACACGTTAGTCATAGTAATCTTGTATTGACATTAATCACCGAAATCCAACTAGGAGCCTAGATGCTTTCAGGTGGGCGTCGTACGTCGTTGACTACGCCGTCGTTCGCTGCGCTCCTCCCTTGGCGGGAGGCATTTCCTGCCCATACGCCGTTGTCAGGGTTATGGCTGGGGATGATGGCGTAGTCCCCAGATGCCATGACGGTGGCGTTGCTGCCGGGGTTGCGGCTGACGACGATGGCGTAGTCCCCGGACGCTCCGGCGGAGGCGTCATAGATGGTGGCGCCTTCGAGGATCCAGCGAAGATGTCGCCGATGGAGAGCGTGGCACGGCGCCCGCAGTAGATGAGCTGGCCCATGTACATGCCCTCGACATCGCCGATGGAGAGCGTGGCACGGCGGCCGCAGTGGATGAACTGGCCCGTGTACATGCCCTCGACGTCGCCGATGGAGAGCGTGGCGCGGCGATCGTAGTAGCACTTGTGGTAGAGCTAAGCCAAGACTGTGATGAAATAACGTTGTGGGGAAGCCCCCGAGTAAACAGTCTTCAGAGTATATTGTTCCTTTTTTGTAATGACATCGCTTTGTAAGTGGTGAATTCATGCAAAAAATGAACAAAATTACATCCTTTGCTTATGGCAAGTCATTTTAGCGCTTTCCAACTCTTCTCATGGTCTAAGTCATAGGAAGCTAGGAACGTGGGCAAACTAATTCTGATTGAACTGGTGAGCAAAGAGGTTGCAGCCGCTGGGGCGTGGGTGTCTCGCAGTCCTACCAGTTGTATTCAGAATTGGTTCCCAAGATCTTAGCCCTCGAGACTCATTTACGAGGCGAATGGAAAACTTATAGAATGTTTGTAAGTATAACACAGGGATTTTTTGCAAGCGCGATACTTGTATTACACATAACATATGTTACGATCACATGCCAGCCCTCGAGTGAGGTCTGACCCCTCGCGATTTGTAGGGGTCGGAAATCACTAAGGATCGGGGTTCTGTTAAGACAAAAACTGATAAAGAAAAGTGTAAGCTTATTTTAAGGATAGAAACGACGTAGCTGCTCAATGTTCCAGGCGTTGGTGAAGACCTCCCCTTTGATGGTTTTCAACCGGTAGGCGCCTGGGCGAAGTATTTCCGCGACGATGTAAGGCCCTTCCTAGGGCGGGGAGAGTTTGTGACGATCCTTGTTGCTCTGTACAAGGCGGAGGACGAGGTCTCCGACGTTGAAGGCTCGACCCCGCACCCGTCGGCTGTGGTACCGCCGCAATGCTTGCTGGTACTTGGCTGAACAGAGGAGGGCGATGTCGCGGGCCTCGCCCAGCTGGTCCATGGCGTCTTGGTGAGATGCCTCGGCTCCCTTAGCATCATATGCTCTGATTCTTGGTGCTCCATAGTCGAGGTCCGTCGGGAGAATGGCCTCGGAGCCGTAGATCATGAAGAAGGGTGTGTAGCCGGTGGTCTGGCTAGGAGTCGTCCTTAGGCTCTAGAGCACAGCCGGGAGCTCAGCGAGCCAACGCGCGCCGAACTTGTTCAACCGGTTGAAAATTCTGGGTTTGAGGCCTTGAAGAGGCATGCCGTTTGCGCGCTCGACCTGTCCGTTCGTCCGGGGGTGCACGATGGCTGCCCAATCGATTCGGATGTGTTGTTCATCACAGAAACGAATGAATTTCCGACCAGTGAACTACGTGCCATTGTTTGTGATGATGGAGTTCGGTACTCCAAAGCGATGGATGATGTCGAGAAAGAACAACACAGCTTGCTCTGATTTGATTGTGGATATTGGCCGAGCTTCAATCCATTTTGTGAACTTGTCTATGGTGACAAGCAGGTGGGTAAAGCCTCTGGGCGCTTTTTTAAGTGGCCCGACCAGGTCAAGCCCACAGACCGTGAAGGGCCACGTGATGGGGATCATCTGGAGAGCCTGGGCCGGGAGGTGTGTTTGCCGAGCGTAGTATTGGCACCCTTCGCAGGTGCGTACAATTTGCTCGGCATCGGCTACTGCGGTGGGCCAACAGAAACCCTGTCGGAATGCCTTCCCAACCAAGGTTCTTGGTGCGGCATGGTGTTCGCATGCCCCACCGTGGATGTCGCTCAGTAGGAGTTTTCCCTGTTCGCCAGGGATGCAAAGCTGAAGAATTCTGATGTGACTTCGTTTGTAGAGTTCGCCCTCTACAAGAACGAAGGATTTGGCGCGTCGCGCGAGCCATCGGGCTTCTGTCTTGTCGGTTGGTAGTATGTCGTGGAGGAGATAGTCGATGTAAAGTGTTCTCCAGTTATTGGGAGGATCAGACTCCATTGCTGGGTCTTCTTCAAGCTCCATGACCTCAGGGTCAGGAGGAGCAGTTGGCGGATCGGCCTTGGGGGTCGGACTAGAAGGGCCATCATCGGCTTGTTCCGACCCCGCGTAGCGTACCGAGGGTTTGTGTTGGTCACTGGCAAAGACGCCTGTTGGAACTGGCTCTCGGCTGGATGCTGCTTTTGCGAGTGCATCGGCCGCTTCGTTGAGGCGCCTGGGGATATGATTGAGTTCGAGGCCATTTAATTTGTCCTCTAGACGTCGGACCTCTTGACAGTATGCCTCCATCTTGGTATCGTGGCAGCCTGACTCTTTCATGACCTGGTTGACGACCAGCTGAGAGTCGCCCCTGACGTCAAGGCGTCGGATGCCCAGCTCGATGGCGATTTGTAGGCCGTTGATGAGCGCTTCGTATTCTGCAATATTGTTTGATGAGGGAAAATGAAGCCGAACCATGTACCTCATGTGGACCCCGAGGGGGGATACAAAGACTAGTCCTGCTCCGGCGCCCTTCTTCATTAGTGATCCGTCGAAGTACATAATCCAGTACTCTTGATCGACGGCTGCTGGTGGCATCTGGACCTCGGTCCACTCCGCGATGAAGTCAGCCAGTGCCTGAGATTTGATCGTCGTTCGGGGGACATAAGAAATGCCCTGATCCATCAGCTTGAGTGCCCACTTTGCGGTTCTCCCCGTAGCGTCATGGCTACGAACGACCTCGCCGAGGGGGAACGACATCACTACTGTCACGGGGTGTGACTCGAAGTAGTGGCGTAGCTTCCTTTTGGTGATGAGGACGGTGTAGAGGAGTTTCTGGATCTGGGAGTAGTGGGTTTTGGAGTCGGATAACACCTCGCTGATGAAATATACAGGGCGCTGCACCTTGAAGGCGTGCCCCTCTTCTTCTCGCTTTACTATTAAGGCGGAGCTAACCACTTGGGTGGTGGCCGAGATATATAGTAGGAGAGATTCTCCATCGCATGGAGGAACTAGGACCGGCGGCTTAGTTAAAAATCGTTTAACCATGTCAAGTGCTTCCTGAGCCTCGGCTGTCCACTCGAAGCGGTCAGTTTTCTTCAGGAGTCGATAAAGGGGGAGTCCTCGTTCACCGAGGCGTGAAATGAATCGACTGAGAGCGGCAAGGCACCCGGTGATCCGCTGAACCCCCTTTATGTTTTGGATCGGGCCCATCCTCGTGATGGCTGATATCTTCTCTGGGTTGGCTTCGATGCCATGCTCGAAGACGATAAAGCCGAGCAGCATGCCCCTCGGGACCCCGAAAACACATTTTTTGGGATTGAGCTTGATGCCATTCGCCCGGAGTCTCGCAAAGGTGCGTTCAAGGTCGGCGACAAGGTGGTCAGCCCGCTTGGATTTGACTACGATGTCATCAACATAGGCCTCAACGGTTCGCCCGATGAGGTCTCCGAAGCAACTAAGCATACAGCGCTGGTACGTTGCCCCAGCGTTCTTCAAACCAAACGGCATTGAAACGTAGCAAAATGATTCGAAGGGCGTGATAAAAGACGTCGCGAGCTGGTCGGACTCTTTCATCGTGATCTGATGGTAGCCTGAGTATGCGTCCAGGAAACAGAGGGTTTCGCACCCCGAGGTGGAATCGACTATTTGGTCTATTCGTGGCAAAGGAAATGGATCCTTTGGACACGCTTTGTTGAGGCCAGTATAATCAACACACATTCTCCATTTCCCGCTCTTTTTCCGAACAAGTACAGGATTTGCTAACCACTCTGGGTGGTATACTTCCTTGATGAATCCTGCGGCCAGTAGTTTGGCTATCTCCTCACCGATGGCCCTGCGTTTCTCCTCATCGAAGCGGCGCAGGCGTTGTTTTACTGGCTTGGAGCCCGAGAGGATCTGGAGAGTATGCTCGGCGACCTCCCTCGGGATGCCCGGCATATCCGAGGGTTTCCACGCAAAGATGTCCTTGTTGGCGCGGAGGAAGTCGACGAGCGCGCTTTCCTATGTGGAGGAGAGCGCGGTCCCGATTCGGACTTCCTTGCCCTCGGAGCTACTGGGATCCAAGAGGACGCCCCTGGAGCCCTCTGCCGATTCGAACGATCCAGACGACTTTTTTGCGTCGGGTGTCCCCTCAATGACCTCCTCCCTGAGGGTGGCGAGCTCTTCGGATGCGATGACCGCGGATGCGTGTCCGCAGCATTCGACCTCGCACTCGTAAGCGCGCTAGAAGGAGGTGCCGATGGTGATGATCCCATGGGGGCCCGGCATCTTCAGCTTCAGGTATGTGTAATTGGGTATGGCCATGAACTTCGCGTAACATGGTCGCCCCAATATGGCATGGAAAGTCCCCGGGAACCCCACTACATCGAAGGTGAGGGTCTCAGTCCGGTAATTGGATTGATCCCCAAAGGTGACGGGCAGGTCAATCTGCCCTAGCGGCACGGCTTGCTTTCCTAGCATGACGCCATGGAAAGGCGCTCGGACGGGGCGGAGGCGCGTTCGGTTGATGCCCATCTCGTCGAGCGTCTTGGCGTACATGATGTTGAGGCCGCTGCCCCCATCCATCAGTACCTTGGTGAGCCGCTTTGGACCAACGATTGGGTCGACGACAAGCGGATACCTTCCTGGGTGTGGGATGGTATTTGGATGGTCGGTTCGGTCGAAGGTTATGGCGGATTCCGACCACCGGAGATAGGCTGGTATAGCCGGTCCAGCGGTATAGACCTCTCGACGTGCGACCTTCTGGTGGTGCCTGGAGTCGTAGGCCGTTGATCCTCCGAAGATCATGAGGGCACCGGTCGGAGTTGGGAAGGCATCGTCCTTCTCCTCCGTGTCGTTAGTGGTGGGAACAGGCTCCTTCCCCTGCTCCTCCTTGTTCAGACCCCCGGCCAAGTATTTGCGCATAAGGCCGCATTCCTTGTATAGGTGCTTGGCCGGAAAGGCGTGGTTTGGGCATGGCCCCTCGAGCATTTTTTCGAAGTGGTTCGGAGTGCCCTCCGCGGGCTTCCGGCCACCTTTGCGGTCGGCAGCGGCCGCGAGCGAGTTGTCACGCCGTTGCTTCTTATTTTTCCCTTTGGCGGGACGGTTGGAGGCGCCTTCGCTGGCGTCCTCGTCCCGCCTTGTCTTTCCGTCGGAGCGATCAAAGATGGCTCCGACTGCCTCCTCTCCAGAGGCGTGACTGGTGGCGATGTCCAAAAGTTCCTTGGTAGTTCGCGGGCCCCTGCGTCCTAGCTTGTGGACCAGGGATTCGCAGGTTGTTCCGGACAGAAAGGCTCCTATCACGTCGGCGTCGGTGATGTTCGGGAGCTCGTTGCACTGTCGGGAGAAGCGCCAGATGTACCCACGGAGGGTTTCATCGGCCTTCTGATGGCAGTTCTTGAGGTCCCATGGGTTTCCAGGGCGTTTGTACGTGCCCTGGAAATTACCCACGAAGATCTCAGTCAGATCCACCTAACTCTGAATGGCATTGGACGGTAGGTGCTCCAGCCATGCTCGTGCCGAGTCGGCCAAGAACAGTGGGAGATTGCAAATAATAAAATTATCGTCACTCGCACCACCGGCCTGACATGCAAGCCGATAGTCTTTGAGCCAAAGCCTGGGATTTGTTTCGCCTGAATATTTAGGAATGTTCGTAGGCGGTCGATACCTTAGGGGGAACGCAGCGTTGAGGATGTGCCGGCCAAAGGCCTGAGGGCCTGGCAGAACGGGGCTCGGGCTTCGGTCCTTGTTGCTGTCGTAGCACCCGCCATGTCGGGGACGGTAGCCACGGCGTGCTGCTTCTCCATCATTGCCGTGGGCACGTCTCCGGGCGTCGATGATGCTACGTACGTCACGGCCACGGCCGAGGCGTTGATGTACAAGGACGACGGAGAGCTGCCCGCCGGCTGGCGGTGTTTGGTGTACGGATGCGTCTTTGGTGGGACGCACTGAGGGCGCGCGCTGGCTGGTGTCGGGTTCGCATCGTCGAGACAACGAACTTTCCGCCTGCTGCGCTGCTGCACGCTCGAGCAACATGCGAATCTCCCGATGAGCGCGTCGATCCTCGGACGTCGCGGCCTCCGGGAGGCCATGCAGCAAGGCGGTTGCTACGGCGATGTTCTGGCTGGCTCGAGCAAAGTGAGGAAAGGCCCCATCGTCGGTGAGGATCCTTTGATGTACGGTGCGGGCTGTGGCGCGCGCGCCCCCCCCATCATTGCGGCGTTCAATCTCGCAATTGATGTCCGCGTATTCCCGTGCGAGCCCTTGCCCGGCCTCATTGATTTCCTATTGACGAGCCTTTAGCTGCTCCATCCTCAAGTGAGATGGGGCTATCCCCTCCTCCCCGGATCTGCTGTCAAGATTGTTTGTAGGGGTGGCCACTTCCCTGGAGGCGCTTTTGGCGTGACCCTCAGGGGTCTGCGTCATGTAGCATTCCCGGGAAGGGTGGTGACTCCCCCTACTGGAATCTGAGCTGGAGAGCGATATAGGCTCCTCGTTGAGGAGCTCATAGAGGGTCTCCATATCCTGCTCAATCGCCCCCACGAACTCGATGTCCGTGGGTGGTTGAACCACACGTAGCGCCAGAAGGTGGCCAGCGGTTGCCGCAACGTTGCGGAGACCGAACGGAAACGCTGTCGGGGCGCTCCATACGGACCCTTCCGGACACATGGTGGCGTTGTGAGAGGCCTCCTTGGGTGACGGGTCTCCCCGGGAGTTGCCCGGTGGACCCTCAAGCCTGAGACGGCTGAGGTTGATGGAAGGGGGAGATGGGGCGACTAAGTGAGTCAGTGCCAGCTCTCCTTCTAGTGTGATGATGAAATCCAGGTCGCCGAAACGCACGTGTGCGCCCGGGGCCCAGGTGATTGCGTGGGTGGTCATCCGAGACCTGATTTGGAACGCGCAAAGCCCCTACCTGGCGCGCCAACTGTCGGTGTTTCGTACAAGCACCGGCAAGTAAATTTATGGTAATGCGCGTTAGGCTCGGATGGTGCGCTAAAGGACACAGGATTTATACTGGTTCGGGCTGAACGTCCCTACGTCCAGTTTGCTGCTGCTTATGTTATTAGCACCGTAAATGATCTGTAGTAAGGGATACAAACTGCCGAGAGAGGGACTGGTCCCAATTCTCTGATTGAAGGGTTGAAAGGTAGTCAAGAGCTTCGTAGCTGCTTGAATGTGTGTGAATGCGTTCTATCGTTTGGTCCTCTTTTTTCCGTCCCTTCGATGGAGGATGTGCATCCCCTTTTATAGATGAAAGGGGTGGCTTTACAAGGGTGAAGACTCCAGGATGCGTATTCTACTTAGTCTTGTGGCTTACGTCTATCCGATCAGGTCCTCCATCCTGATGAGTGCGAAGGAAGATAAGTGCTTACGATATTGTCGATGTCTCTGTAGGATGTCAGGCTAGTCACAGAACGCTGCCCTGTGCAAGGTATGGGCTGTAGTACAGTGGTTTTGACTTATGAGCCTCTCCCAGCCCCGCTCCGTGCGCCTTCTGGTTCCCATGATTCCTTGTTGGGAGAGTTCGGGGTCGGGGTCCGGTGTGGCACCGTGGCCAAGGCCTTCCGACTGGGAGGACCTGAGGGGTCGAGAAGCGGGCGCCGCTCCCTCGGGTCCACAGCGTGGTGACGGAATACCCGTTGTCCGTGGAGATAGCAAATCCGTTCTTGGAGCGTAGCGGTTGTCGTATATCTTTGTTGGGTTCCGTGTCCCAGAGCTGAAGGCGGCGCCTACAACTCTATAGGGTGAGGCGTGCACACCTGTAATACCTTATGGGCTCTACGGCGCCCGGAAGGGTCTAAAGCATCAGTCCTGTCGTTCCCTAGCAGTCCTTTTCCTACCAGGGTGCAGGGTATGGTCGTTGGAGCCATGGTTGACCCGAATGTCTTGTCTCGTCCTGTACCCATCATTATGAGGGATAGATATCGATCAGGGCGAGGCTCATTCTGGGCCGTCGGGTGAGGCGGAGATCAATCCCTATCTCTTGGGTGAGACTAACCCTATCCCTCTGGGATCGGGCGAGGCGGAATCCATCCCTTAGCCCTCGGGCGAGACCGAGCCCGCCCTATAAGCGTCGGGCGAGACGGAGTTTGGCTTTGAGCCTTTGGGCGAGATAGGGTTACCCCACAAAGGCGTCGAGTGAGGCCGACCCTGCCCCTCTGGGATCAGGCGAGACGGAACTCATCCCTTAGCCCTCGGGCGAGACCGAGCCCGCCCTCGAGGGGTCGGGCGAGACGGAGTTTATCCCTCGGCCCTCGGGCGAGACCGAGCCCGCCCTATAAGCGTTGGGCGAGGCGGAATCAAACTCCTGTTACTCGAACAAGGGATGACATGACGCCTTTATGCGTCCGGAAGTTTTTCACGTTTAGTGGTTATCGGTTCCGCCTTCTGGGGTACCCCAGTATTAGGTCCCCGACAGTAACCTATTTGGTATTATACAGTATCTAATAAATCACATCTTCTTGTAACCTTGCGGTGCACGTCGACCAGTGTCGGGCGTCGCATGCCTTGATCTTGTGGGCTAGGCCACCTCTTATGGTGTGGCCCATGTCTTGTCTTGTGGGTACTAGGGGTCATATCCCCCATAGCTAGTCCTCGAACACCTCGTATCCACTTGGCGATGCCGTCTTGATCAAGTTCGAGTAGTTTAACATGAAGCCGATCAGTTTTCCTGATGATCTGGATGGTGAAAGTCGAAGCCGACCAGTTAAACTGGTGACCTGGGCGGTGAAAGTCGAAGCCGGCCAGTTAAACCAGTGACTTGAGTGGTGAAAGTTGTAGCCAACCAGTGTAACCGGTGACTTGAGCGGTGAAAGTAGGAGCCGACCAGTTTAACAGGTTAATCGATCTCGAACTTAGCCAAGTAAGGCTTGCTAGACGGATGTAAGGGGCTCAAGATAAAATTTGAAAATTCTTCCTCTTAGGAGAAGTGTAGCCACGTGTAACACCCTAAAATTTATCTCTTTTGAAAATAGGTTTAAAATGATTTATTTCTGAGTATTGTGCTAAAGAAATATAGGAAAAATAAAAAAATTCATTAAATTATAATACATCATAAGGTAGCAACTTGTTTGAGCATACATGCCCTTGCATTTGATTTATTTGGTTGAGTGGTTTTGATTGAAAATTTAAAATGGCTCAAATTGCTTTTGGAAAAAAAATTAGAAATGGCTTTGAAGTAAAAGAAAAGAGGAAAAAATAAAATTGGAAAATAAAAGAATTTAAAAGGATTGTAAAATTTATTTTTGAGAACTTACCAAAATTTCTCATTTTTAGTTAAGTTGAAAAGTATATTCAAAACTCTATTTGAATTTGATGTGGATCATATTTGCAATTGGATTGAAAAAGGAAAATGAGCAAAAGAATTTCTTTACTCCTCTCTCCTCTCTCTATTTTTAGCCCAGCAGGCCATTGGCCCATCTTTTCTTTTTCTTCCCCCATGCAGGCTTGCTCCACCCGTTTGGCCTTGCTTCCCCACTAGCAAGCCAGCCCATGTGCTCTTCCTTAGCTCTTCCCGTGCAGGCCCGCTCCCGCTCCTGGCGGCCCATCTCCTCTTCTGGTCCAGCAGCGCCGCGTCGTTGCTCCCGTCCCCAGCGGCCCATTCCTGAGCAGCCCAAGTCATGGCCTAGCATCGTGCCGTTCCCATCTCTCTCTCCCAGTCACTAACTAGTGGGCCCTAGCTATCAATCGTCCCTTACCTCCAACCACGCTGGACTCTGTCGACTCTATGTCCACGCTGCTCTTGACTCCTTGTCGTGCGCGCTATGCCAGGCCGTCCCATATAAGCTGAGCCCGCACCGCACCATCCTCGCCTAACCCAATTGCAAGCCACCACATTGCCCAAGCACCCACAACCATGCCACAACCCAGCACCACCGTCCGCCATCGCCCATCCAAGCCGCACGCTGCCTCCGTCCTCTCCACGCCGCCGAGGATCGCTGAGGTGAGTTCGCCGTGCCTCCCTCTCTCCGCTCATGCCCTTCCTATTGTAAACCATGCCTAGAATCACTGTTCCGATGAAGCTCCATCACCAGCAATGGCCGACCACCGTGTTGGCTACTATTTCGGCCGGCAGCCTCCTCCCTCTCCCTTCTCGATCTTATCCGAGCCGTCCATCTTCGATCCAGTGGTCCAGATCATCCCATAGCCCATCGCCTGCCATCTTTCTAAAGAGCCCCGCAGTTTCTTCAAAATAGAACCGCGGTCCATTGCATATTTGATAGATTACACCTTCTTCTTTTCAAAGCGTATTTTGTTAGGTTGACTTCAAAAATATGTTTTCATCTATTTACAGTTTTGCCACTAATCTTGTTTTCGCCATAAAATCCTCGTTTTAACTCCAATTTGATCCGTTCAACTTGCGTTAGATTCATATTTACATTGTCTATGTGTACATACTACTGTTAGATATGTTTTCAACTTTTAAAATTCAAGGTTAGATTTAATCTATTATTTTAATAAAAGAAATCTTGTTTATTGTTTATTTCATATCTTCTATGTTTTAGCTCCGTTTTGACCCATTCAAGTGGTGTTAGATTCATAGTGACAAGATCTACATGTTAGTAACAGTGTTTATCATATTACTACTTCTGAAATTTCATGGTTTAAATCATATCTTGATTAATAATTATGCAACCAGAATTTATAAATAAAATATGATTCGGTCTACTTTAGTTTTATAATTCAAATCTAAATTTGACTTAATTCAATTTATATTATTTATAAAATATCTTATATATATGAATTTATATAGTTAAAATGAATGAAGCCTATAGTTTTCTTTTGCACGTATAAAGCAAATCTTTCAGTAGTTGTATCTTTTCAACCATAGCTCTGATTAGAGTGCTTCTTACGGATGTGTGTTCATAACGATGCGTAGAATCATGTTTCATACTCTTTTACTTATTTTTCAATGATTGGTGTACTATTCTAATCTAAATCTATTGTTTGCTTTATGTATGATTGCATGGATGCTTGTGTGGTGCTTTATGATCTTGTCTAGTCGGTGAGTTATACGTGGTGAATCATAAAGTAGATCTTTGAAGTTTTGGACTTGAAGAAGGATCTAAGTTTAAGGTAAGTATAGCATGGGATCTTTCTTGTTGTCCTATACACCTTTAATCATTTACATCATGCTGCATGTGTCTACCTTGATTACCACTAAAGATTTCCTAGTACTTTGTACCTTGTGCCTTGATACCTATGGGGTATTACATTGGGTAGTATGATGCTAGTGCTCAACTACAACCATGATCTTGTAACTTGACTAATGGTATATGCAATAAATATTAAAATATGACTTTTTAGCAACTTGGAAATAGGGGGCTAGTGTGTTTAGCTACTTTCTAAATGCTTTAGATTCCTCTCCATAAGGACTTATCTGTAAGTGATCATCTGGGACTTATAGTACAACCATGAGGACTACATGACTCTGGTCTTAGTCTAGTACCTTGCTCTTTCTAGTTTGTAGCAGTTTACCAAAAGGGCAAGAGGGGCATACTTGGCTGGGTACGGTCCTCATCCCCAGGGTGTGTACTATGCTACGTGTATAAGTGCCACTTCTGGAGATGACTCCATAACACTTGGGAGAAGGATTCCTCAGTGGCTGCTCCTTATTAGAATGACTGGGGAAAAGCTTCATAGTGTACCCTGCCTGCTCACCTTGGAAGTGTTTTGGGAAATGCAAACCCAGGCATATGGGTATCACGACTCATGGTGAAAGTGTACAACCTCTATAGAGTGTAAAACTGGTATATCTGCTGTGCTCGCGGTCACGAGTAGCCTTGGAACCCTTACAGAATAGATGATGAACACTAATGATATGGATGATGAAGATGCTCACTAATGGTTAATTGTTTATGCTATTCATTATTCATGTTTACTTGATCATGTGTTTATGAGCTTGTGATAAACTTGTTGCCACCCAATTGCTAAAAGTTGACTCATTAAAAGCTAATCACAGCTAAACCAGTGTCAGCCTTTTGAGCCTCATGAACCCCATGTTATATTTGTTGAGTATGACATGTACTTACGCTAGCTTTATTTTCAATTATTTGGATAAAAATCCTGAATGAGTACCAGATTGCTAGAGTTTGGAGGAATTAGGCTTATGATCAACTAATCAGTTGTCCCTATGGAAGTGGAGTCTTCACCTGAAGATTGGAGTTGTCTTTCCACTATCTATACTCTGAGTTTGTATGCTTTATACAAATACGCTATGTAATAAGCATTGTCTTATGATATTACCCTTATTTGTAGCTATATGTGAGATTTGACTTCCTAGGCTCACATATGGTGTGTATCTAGTTTTGTCCTTAAAACCGGGTGCTATAAAGTGGTATCAGAGCAATGCTGACTGTAGGACGTAAGCCTAGATAGAACTGGACGTTCTTTCATACTTTCATCTTTGCTTAGTTCTTGCTTTCTCTCCATCCTTGTTATTTTCTAAAAGTTATGCTCACTTCAGCCTTTGTTCTATTATGAAAACCTTGTCTCTATTCTAAATTCTCTCTCTTCATCTAAATAGATGGGTCATAATGAGGAGACCACTGGCATCAAAGGTCAGGAGGACTAGACTACATTGTCCTTGACTGCATTCGTTAAGGAGAAGCTTTTAGCTATGCAACAACAAGTATTAGAAGGAATGACTCAACATGGGAGTTCTCAACAGTGCTTGCCACAAGGTCAAACCAACATACCAAAGGGACCAGTGAAGAGACAAGTGGCAGAAGCTTGGAAGAAGATGAAGTCAAATGAAGGTGTTCATAGTAAGACGCTTGGAAGTCAGGATCCATGTCAGTGCTGTAAACATTAAGGTTTCCCTTGTCTTCAAAACAAGTCAACTAATAAGGAAGTCAAGGAGGACCCGAGTTGTGAAGCTAATGTGGATAAGAAAAGGAAGGCGGTCTCACTAGAGCCAGAATTGGAAGGCAATCAACATTCGAGTTCTACTACATGGTCACATCCAGCTCCACCCCCTGGTCAAATAAACTCAGACTCTAAAACAACAGAAGTTTCTCAAGCTAAGATTACTCCACTCTTTCCACATGAGGTATGCATAGATGGGTGGATGATCACCTATAAGGAGTTTCAACCCTAAAAGATCAAGAGAGCTAAAAAGCGGTCCAATCAACCAAAGATGAACCTTTAGAGTCAGCAAGCTGACAATACTCTAGGCAACAATTATGTGGAGTATGACATCACAGAGGATCCAGCTAAGAGAAAGTGTTATCATTGCCAGCAGGAAGGACATTATGTTAAATCTTTCCCATAGAAGAATCAACAATTACACCGTGGAAGTAGCTAGAATTAGATCACTACCAGACTGCCACCAAAAAGTGTTAGTGATACCCAACCCGAAAGAAGCATTCGGCGAGAGTGATGAATGAAGAAGTCATGCTAGACTACCCAAAATCCTTAGATAAGGAATAGGAGTTTGTGCCCTTTATGTTTAAAAATGATAGTATCGCAAGTTGAGTCAATGATTGAGTTGTGCACCTTTATTACTTGTTGAATTGTCATTATGCTTATGATTGTTTTGAATCTTTGTAATGATTGCAATGATCTTATTAGGTGTTCTCGCTATTTCATTTAGCTTATAGGCCTAAGGTATAGGGATTAGTGAAATAAATAGTTGGGTTAAGGTTTTCTTCTGTTCTCCCTATCCCATCCTTTTGGAGTTGCCTTCACTCATTGGCTTATATCTCTGTTTTTGGACTACCAAAAATCTTGAGAAAATTTTGGACAATAGTAGACTTCGATATCTTTCTGTGACCACAAGAATTGCCCTCATATCTGTTTTGGTTATGTAATTATGAAAATCACAAGATGATGCAGCCGTGTTGTTTAAAAGCTGGAGCAGTTTTTGTTGTGCACTATTTTTTACTACCTAAACTACAAAATTTGGAAAAGTGTTCTATAAGGAAGTTGTGCAAAATTCATAGTGTACCCTGCCTACTCACCTTGGAAGTGTTTTGGGAGTTGCAAACCTGAGCATATTGGTATCATGACTCATGGTGAAAGTGTACAACCTCTGCAGAGTATAAAACTAGTATATCAGCCGTGCTCGCGGTCACGTGCAGCCTTCAAACCCTTATGGAATCAATGATGAACACTAATGATATGGATGATGAAGATGCTCACTAATGGTTAATTGTTTATACTATTAATTATTCATTTTTACTTGATCATGTGTTTATGGGCTTGTGATAAACTTGTTGCCACCCAATTGCTAAAAGATGACTCATTAAAAGCTAATCGTAGTTAAACCAGTGTCAGCCTTTTGAGCCTCATGAACCCCATGTTATATTTGTTGAGTACGACATGCACTTACGCTTGCTTTATTTTTCAATTATTTGGATAAAAATCCTAGATGGGTACTAGATTGCTAGAGTTTGGAGGAATTAGGCTTGTGATCAACCAGTCAGTTGTCCCTGTGGCAGTGGAGTCTTCACCTAAAGATCAGAGTTGTCTTTCCGCTGTCTATGCTTTGAGGTTGTATTCTTTATACAAATATGATATGTAATAAGCATTGTCTTATGATATTACCGTTATTTGTAGCTATATGTGAGATTTGACTTCATGGGCTCACATATGGTGTGTACTAGTTTTGTTCTTAAAACTAGGTGCTACACCACATAGACTCCATGAATAAGGAGGTTAAATAGAAAAAGAGCACTACATTCACTGCTAGGTGAAGTGTAGCCACTTAGTCCCCAAGTCTGCTGGAAGATGAAGAATGAATCTTGTAGCAGGGTCAAAGAAAATAAATCTAAAAGCTTGTCGACATCATCTGACATGTGCGTATCAAGACCCAGACGTGCTGCCCAAAATCAGCACCCTAATCCGAACAACATGGAGCAAGCTGATAGCACATCATTGAGACATAGCAAGATCCGACTGCCGAGGGAGTCCCCAACTTAGCTGGTGACTCTTGCACGAAGAATCCAAACGTTGAGTCCCTAGCTTAGCTGGCGATGAAGCGATGAACAATCCTAACGCCGAGGAGTCCCCAACTTAGCTAGCGAGCCCCCAGTGTAGAGGAGTCCCTAGCTTAGCTGGCAAGCTGCCAGCGTAGCAGACGATGAAGCGACGGACAATCCGACTAGTTAGTTGGCAAATAATCAAGCACCAAGCAGCCCTAACCAATGGGTCAGCGACAAAGTGAGCGCCAAGTAGAAGTGAGCACTGAACAGTCGAACCAACTAGTCGGCAACAAAGTCCATGAACCTAGCGGTTCGACCAGTTGATCGGCGGAGAAGTCTGAAGGCTAGGTGGTGGACCACCTAGACGATGATCCTGTAATAAATATGTAGAATGAGTAGTACATGATGTAAAAATAAAATATATAAATTCTAGAGAAGAATCAGCAACGGTGATAAAATAGCGTATGCAGCTCGGTGATCTGTTGGTGTGAACACTTAGTGTTATTCTAAAGATGTGTTTATATTTAATATAAACCATCCGACCAGTTAGTGTGTAGCAGAGTCTCCAGCCCTAGATAGCATGTTAACCATAACGCAGAGCGTGGAGCCCATGTGCGTGTAGGAAGAGCAGGGTGTTGCTAAGGAGCCACTGCCGACCAGCTCTAACGTAGAGGGCAGGCGCTTGTGCACGTGTGGGGAGAAACTGGAGATAGGGCCGTCTCTGGGAACATCCGAGCATCAACATGACTGTTCAGGGACTTGCCTTAGGCTTAGCTGTATGTCATCTTTAAGATGGTATACATGAAAGAAAAATCACATGGAGAACAAACATGGAGAAAATAGCTCGGAGAAACATCATGGAGATCTATGAAGGTTGGGGAATATTTAGAAAAATATTAAAACGTGACTTAGCTTTAGACAGAACGCCTTGTCGGCGGCATATGGCATTATCTGGTTGGTGTTGACAAAATTGCTTGGCCCTCAATCTTTTTGAACTATCATCATGGTGGCGGTTGCTGTTGTCACGGCATCGTTCTTCATGACGATCTTCATTGCGACATGGCAGATGGTTCGAGTAAGTAGTCCAGGTGACATTGTCCTTATATTAGTGGTTGGCCTTTGGCCGGGTAGAGTAATCGTGTGTATGGTGTGCGAGTAAGTGGATATTGCATGGACGGCTCGCTTAATGGCTTAGGCGGCTCACTTGGAGGCTTGGGCGGCTCATTCATGGCTCACCACCAGCTCAACAGCTCGCTTTCTTCCTTGGATGGCTCAACGAGCCATGCTTGGAGTGTATTCCTATATATGTATGCACAATAGATACATACGTGCACATGCATGTGCAAGTATCATAGCTATTCGTAGTTGGCTTGCATGTACGTGTCCACGGTGCTGATCTCAGCTCTGCTTCAATCAAGTGCAGCATCATGAATTTTCCTTCTCCGCCTTGATGCGATGGCACTACGATCGATTCTCCTCACCCTTCGCAACAAGTAGCTTTCCGTAGGCTTGAGCATTGGCTCTGACTAGGTGTATCACTGAGATAGATATTGAGCTTCTGATCCAAATTAGACTTGCGACGATGGGCCCTGTAACACCCCAGGTGTTTGGCTTCCACATTTGAACTTGCATTTCATAAACATGAGCATCATTCATCCATTCCTGAGCTTAGATTGTATGAAACATACTTCTAAAACATTGCAACATATTGTTATATTCCATGTGTGTTTGTTTTAGGAAATGAATAGGGTGCAACCCTGAAGTGCAACATGTGCAACACACTTTAGTGAAACATGGTTAGCTAGTACAATGCCACAAACTCAAGAAACACATGAAATATGGTTTTGAAACAGAAGTAACAAAGTCACTTATTTTTCCTTGTTTCAATACATGTGATGCTTGATTTTGGGTAACCAATGTGTGGTGTGTCTAATTATCCTCTTAAGCAACTTAGTTATACTTAGAATGTCATTAGGAACAATGTTCATGTTGATCATTTTGCCTAATTAAGTTTCCAAGTCATGGTTTGACTAGTGTTGACCTCTAGAGCTCTTTTGTTTGACTGATTAAAAAGTATAGCTTAGAGTGTTTGCATGTTTGAGCAACCTAAAGCAAAGCTATAGCAACTTTTATAAGGAACAAAAGTTATTTTATGACCATCTCATGAAAATGTGCAGAACATGCTCAAAAAGGGCCCACAAGTCAGTTTTAAGGTCTAATTGGAGACTCTGAAAATTTTCTAAGTCACAAAGCAAGTTTCAGTTTTAGGTGTTGATGTTTGGAGTAGTGTATCTCCCAAACCAAGCCAAACTAGTTCGAGCTCCAATTGTAAAAGTTGTAGCTAGCACATAGATCTCCAACTTTGTTAACTACGCCATGAGCTAGATCATCACGATTTGGAAGTTATGGATCATGGAAATGGCACTGTCAGTCAGCACCATTGAGTAACTGAATCGAAAATTTCAGACAGCTACAGTGCCGACCGGCCATAGGTCTCTACCACCATGTGGCCGCCATGCGCCGTGGCTAGCCTAGCATCGCTGCCTACTATCCACCGCTTGAAGCCGTGTCCTTCTGCTCTCCTAGCTCGCTCTCATTCACTCTCCTTCTCTTCCCGCAGCGTCCGCCGCGACAGCCACCGCCTCCGCCATTGCTGCCGAGCACTGCCATCGCCAAGCGCCCTCACCACCGCAAAATCACCACCTCTAGCTAACCCACAACTCCACCATAGCCTCCTCTAGCTCGTCCACCTCGCTGTTGAGCCGGAGAACCAAGGTAGAGGCTATATTTTCATTTCCGCCACCGTCCGGACCTCGCCGGAGTTGCACTCTCCGTGGCCAGCACAACACCGCTTCTCTCTTCCTTCCCTAGCTCCCATCTAGCCTTCTCCATCATGCACAGATGCTTGGGTGAAGATGTCACCATCCATGCCAATCTAGCCAGGCCAGAACATGGGCATGCGCCACCGTGCGCCATGGCCGAGCCGCCGAGCTCTGTGGCCGGGGTACTTAGGGGCCAGTAGGGTTTAGGGTTAGGGTGCCAATTGGTGCGGGAGGTCATGGCGAGCACGGAGGTACCCTCCTCATCGCCGGTGACGCCGCCGTCGGTGAGATCTACCGGTTCTACGTCGAGCAAGCTGCCTCCCCTATTTTTGTGTCACTGACGCGTGGGCCCAGCTGATAGGTGGACCCCGCCTGTCAGTGACTATGGAATTGAAAGCCAGTTCAAATAATTCAGATTTGAGTGTTGTTTTGTAAAAAATGTATCTTCAGTTTTGTAAATCCAAATTGGGTGGTTCCAATTTTGTTAGGATCATGGTGAAGTGTAGTATTTAGGGAAAATATAACATGAACACTTGTAGTAGAATTTCTGGTAGAATTAAATTGAAACTTGAAATGTGTTTTTAAATGAATGCAAACTTGTTTAAATTATATCTTGCGTTCCTTTGCCCCAAAAATTATAAAATTTTGTTGGTGAGCTCTTCTTGATGAGTGGAAGCTCTGGTATAAATTTGAGAGACAGTGCATGTATAGGTTTTGAGTTATAGATTTTCCTTTTATCATTGGATGATCCTTGTGTGAATTTTAGTAATTTTTTTATGAATGCAATGACCATGAAATTTATTGGAGGATGTCCTAGTACCTTAAGTATGCTAGGAAAAATATAAAATCTGTTGGTTGACACTTTTCACTAGGGTTTCCTATTTATGTCATTTTAAGCCTTTATGCCTTGTCATTTTTGTGTAGGATGTTATACTTGCTCAAATGATGTGAACTTTTTACAGTAGTCTACTTGGAGCATGTAGTACCTACTGTAATTTTTGTAGATTAAATGGTATAGTTTTCATATATGTTTATCATTCCTCTTAAATAATTAAATAAATTAAGAAAGGCATTAAAAGAAATGAATTGGGGGTGAACACTTTACTTTCTGGTGTTCTTGTGATATGTGTGATAAGTGAGTAATGTTGGTTTTGTCCAATTATATGTTTACAACATAAGTTAATAAATATTTCCTTGCATTATGTCTTTCTGGACAGTTCTCGGGACTTTGCAAAGTTCACCATGATATTTTGGTTTGCTGGGAAAGTGGTGAATACAAAAGTTGTAGATCAATTATGTATCAAGCTCCTGTCAAAATTTGGTGGCATTTGGACCAGTAGTTTAGGAGCTACAGTCATTCAAAGTTGGATCACAGTTTTGCTTGCTCTCTGTCTTGTTTGGACCAGGTTATGTGGTTCTGTAAATTCGACCTGGTAAAGGTTGGAATAATGCCTTGAGGTCTGAAAATGAATTGTAGGCAATTTCATAAGCTTTCCAAATTGTATTGTTGCCTGTCATTTCGATTTGTAGATCTCTGGTTATGATCAGTTTACTGTACTATATAAGTTCCTGTTTTGCTGAAATAGGAATGTTGTGTGTGTGCTCAGTTGCAATGTTCTTGTTGATTGTTTAGGTGCTAGCATAACTTGAGAACATGCTTAGGTGTAGGTGCTAGGTCCTTAATTGAAGATGAGCAATTGTACATTCGGTTGTATAACTTGGTAAGTTAAAGTGATTTGAATAGAGCTTAAGTCGGAAAATGCGGACTGCAGTAAGCAAGTGCATTCCCCGAGTATTTCTAACATTGTTCATGTGCATCCATGATATTTATCTTGCGCATACATGCAATAGGTGCGCCAGAGGGAGTGATGCTTCTGGAGTTTGAGGGAGCGAGCCAGGAGGAGGAGCCCGAGGTTTAGGCAATCGACGAAGCAGCCGCCGAGGAGGAGTTGCCCGAGTGCCCTGACCACCACCCGTCCTCTTTCCTGAAAGGCAAACCCCGGAGCATATTAAGTCTCCCATGTTTTTACAAATATCTTGAGTATCTTTTATTCATTGATGATGCATTAAGTATAGGAATTGGTTGGAACCAATTGTTGCATTATATATCTATCCTTGTCTAGATATCGCACTTGAATCCTAATTAAGTTCAGGAATGGACTAATTGCTTAGCCATGCTTAGTGTGGTAGAAGTCGGGTGATTCCTGTCACCTGCGAGCTTTAGGACGAGGTGGATCACGGTTGGCTATATTTGCTATCATGGAAAAGAACCATGTTAATAATAAATTAAGACCGGGTGGAGTCTTGTGTAGGTTTCGACATAGTGACTTTGTCTATGTCATTCAAGGACCGATATGCTGTATGTCCTTATATCATGTTGAACGTAGCCTAACATTTAGCTGGCCGGATAACTCGTTCTGACCGTGAAGCCTAGTAGCTCGATTCAGGCCAGGGACGCGAGCAGTTGGTCGCAATCTGGATGGTAGTAAGGATGTGCGGAGAACCATTGGTATAAGCCCAAGGGTGGGTTAAGTCACCGAGCACTCATGGCAGAGTGGTTCTCTGGTTTTGCGGCACTGATCAGACCTATGACTCCTAAATTGTGCCAAAGGTGACTTGTTTGTGACCCTAACGGGGGAAGCAGGGTTTGTGTTAGGAATACCCCTCCAGCTAGATAGGAATCGATTCGAATCGCCATCTCCCCTGGACAGTGAGAACTTAACTGAGCAGCGGCCATGTAGATTCAATTAATTTAACGATATGATTCAATGGATGATGATGATAATGTTGCCACAATTTATACCTGCTATGGTTATTTATGTTTGCATCTTAATCAAATGATTGCTTAGTACAGGTGCTAATATAGATGACAGGTTAAAGGCTAAAAGTCACTGCTAGCTCAGGTTAAGATTTGATCATTATTGCTTATGCTTTTCCGCAAAAAGAAAGTGTTAGCCAGATCCACTAAATTAAGCTATGCATGATCCTTGGTGTCATTTGTTTTGGTTTTCGACGGGTAAGTCTAGCTGAGTACATTCTCATACTCAGGGTTTATTCCCTCTTGTTGCAGATGACCTTCTTTATCAGGGCTTCTGTAAGTATTGTCTCCACCCGGCGGGTGACGAAGACTAGATCAGGGGCATGATCTCTATTTATCTTATCCAAATGCTTTTGTGGGATGTGATTAGCAAGCTGGTACTTGTATTTGAACTCGTGTGTGTGAGTTAAACTATTTGCTTCCGCTACTTTACAAGACTTGGTTTGTAATAACTATGACTCTGAGGTATTGTAATCTATCTGCAAACTGCTTGTGAAATGTTGTAATGTATGATGTGTTATGTTGAATTACTGTGATCTTGGTTGTATGCAAGTTGGTTTGAAATCCTTCGTGGTTTCAGTTGACTACCGGGTTTATATGGGCTCAAGTGCGAGAATTTGATCGTTTCGGCAATTGTTTTTGTACTTGTGCTCTTATAAATTGGTTGGTTCTATGATAGGGCCAGGCTATTGGAGATTGTCGCCAGAGGGGCAACGAGTGTAGCATCATGCTGGTCAATGATGGAGATCCATCAAGTCAATGATGGAGATACTTTCCGCTTATCATCTTGCATGTAGTAGACCGCACATGATTTTTGCATGCTGACATCATCTTGCATGGTGCTGTAGATCGATTCTGCATTCAGCTTCATGAGCGTTGCAACCATATGGCCTATTGGATCTTATTAACTGGGTGTTTGCATGCTTGATCAGATCTCGCCATGTTGACAGATCCTTGTGCCACGGTGTTGGGGCGTTGCTTGACTCTATCGTCGTGGCCTTGGTGTCGATCATCCTGAGTCAAACGGAGCAAGACAGGGATGACAGGACACATGGTTAGGCCACCGGATGCTGAGGGGAGGGCTCCACTCGGCTCCGTGCATCATCACGGTTGGACATACAATCTCATTGTAGACTACCAAAAGTCATAGCCGCATGATGTTGAGTTGCCCCACACATTGTTGATGAAGAAATCCCATCGGGTTCGCCATGGGATCAGCATGCACACCTCCTACCTAGCGTGCCAATGTTAATGAAATCTAGTCAGCAATCTACCAAGGGGTATGCCTATGGTAGTAGATGAATTGGTGGAGGTGCGTGTGATACGAACTAGATGGTAATACAAGCACCAAGACACAAGATTTAGACATTTTCGACCGTTAGTATGACATAATACCTATGTCCTATGTTCCAATGTATTGCATTGAGATATATGGAGATGTCGACTAGGGGACCCCTGCCCCTCCTTATATGCTCTGGAGGGGTAGGGTTACAAGAAAAGTATCCTATCTGGTATTATACAGTATCTAATAAATCACATCTTCTTGTAACCTTATGGTGCATGCCGACCTATGTCGGGCGTCGCACGCCTTGATCTTGTGGGCTGGGCCACCTGTGATGGTGCAGCCCATGTCTTGTCCTATGGGTACCGGGGGTCATATCCCCCATAGGTATTGATGGTTTGGGATTGATAGCTAAATCTTAGGATTAGAGTGGTTTGATTTGGCTATCGAAACTTCTTCTTCTTGATGGGGAGATGATTCCTTCTCTTCCTCGAGGAGTTCATCATAAATGCTAGTGTAGGGAATGTATCCAATAATTTTGTCAAGGACAGTCCTTGCCTTACTAGCAGGCAAATGAAGAAAAGCTCCTCTAGAGGTTGAATCAAGGAATTGCATAGAATCCTTGCTAAGACCCATGTAAAAATGTTGAAGAAGTATAGGGTCTTGAATGGCAAGGTCAGGGCCAGTGGTGATGAAGTCATTAAAATGAGCCCATGACACACCAAGAGATTCTCCTTCTAGTTGTCTAAAATTGAGAACCTCTTTTCAAAGGCTAACTACCTTAGAGATGGGAAAGAAACGTAAACAAAATTTAGGGCACATCGTTTTCCAATCTCCTTGCATACTCCCTATTGTCTCTCTATGCCATCATTTAGCTCTTTCTGTCAAAGAGAATAGAAACAACTTCCATCTTAAGGTCTCATCGCAATATGCAAGCATGCACAGGTCTCCTCAAACTCTCGTAGGATTGTTCCTGAATCATTTTTATAAAACACGGGCACAACTCATAGCTAGGTGCTACAATATGCTTTGAAGATTTGGTGGCTCTAGGCATGCGTTTATAGGTTTAGCATATTGATATATAGGTGTGGATTCCAAATCAATACAAAAAGAATATAAGATAAAAGATAAAAGAATAAAGATACAAGGTTAAGCTAGGTTCATAGTTAATTCAGCAACCGTTTCCCCGACAATGGCACTAGAAAGCTTGTTGGTATTTATTAACGGACATAGATAAATTCGCAAGCACACGGATACCACTATAGCTTTCACCTAGAAGTATTCCAATTATCATATCCATAGGGAAACGTGTGAAATTAACTACATCTAACTTAACCTAGAGTAGCAGTAAGACTTAAGATAACAAGAGTATAAAAGAGGTCACTAAGTCTTCTAGTTCTAACTTTGGTAAGCTATGTCTTCTATTGTTCAATTTTGGGGATATTACTAATGGAAACACAAGTAGAGTATGTTTCCTATAGTAACTAAATCCTGCAGGGCCTAAAAATAGGAGGTGGACTCTAGAGGATTCAACGAGGCTATAAGAGTCACCCTTGTGAGCTACCACCGATCCAAAATGTAGGGTACATCTATGAGTAACTGAGTCTAAGCACCACACGTACACTATGAATACTACTTTAACCCTAGAATGACAATGATTAAAGTACTCAAAAGAGTCGCAAACTTGAAGAACAATATAAACATGTTACTTACTTGAATTAGAAGTTGATTACTAGAGAAATCTCAGAAGCAAGCTCATGAAGAACTTGATTCCGCCAGGGTACAAGCTATATAGAGAGCACCGATAGGCCAGTACTTCCTCCATACTCTTCCCTCACACTCTATCTCTCTATTTCTAATACAAGACTAGATCCTATGGAGGACTAATCTTCTCTTGATAGCTGGCTCTGATCCTGACGAGGAGGATATGAATTAGGGTTTTAGGATGGCTCTAGGGAGGGAGGTAGGGAGCACCTTATATAGGGGAGATGGAGTAGAGGGTAAGGCATTGCCACGTCATCGATCCGCATCAACCCCCTCGATCACCGTTGGATGAACCGACTTAAACCAACAGCGTAGGTTTAATCCTTAAGGCGACGGAGAACCGTCATAGCAAAGAGAGACTGATAGGTGGGGCCATTGGGCTGGCCGGCTTATAGGTGGGGCCTACCGACCCCACATGTCATGCTCTTAGGTTTACTTTTGTGAGTTGCCTTCTGGTGTCCTCTAGAATCTTCTAGAGTTGTTTTTGTCACGGATAAACGTGATTAAATATGACAATTAGGTCCTTCTTGATGGTTTTCTCTATAAATCCGCCTACATTCATAGATTCCCCAAAACTCATGGAATTTATTAGTTTGAACCTCTATACCAATGTTTGGTGATGGAATTAAGTATATATGCAGGTTATGTTGACGGTTTATGATTGATGTTAACGACCATCAACAGTGGACTCACTTGGCGTGATGGCGACAAAGGGCTGAATTTGATCTTCTGGTGATCAAACCCTCCTTGGCAGGGGTGGCTTCCACTGACAAGGATGTTGTGCCCTGTTCGGGGCCTCCTTCTCCAATGTGATGGGTGTTGCTTTGCTGTCAAGGTTGAGTGATGATGGTGCTGATGCCTTCATGAGTCTTTGTCGCACAGGTCTTCAACTCGAGTGAGGGCTCGGCGAACTCGTTTGGGAGTTGCTAATCTTAGGCCCAAGGGCACCGTCCTTTTTGATCGGAGCCTGCCGTGGGTCAGGTGATCGAGAGTGTCTGGGCTCTAGCTTGGGGCCATCTAATCATCCAGAGTGCCACGCCCTTCTAAGGGCTATGGAGCAGATTCTGATCCTCTCAAGCCGTCCTTCTATGGCCATAGGTTGGGGTGCAGGGAATGCTTCAAGCCTCAGATGGGAACCCTCATTGGGCCCACTATTCAGTGGCTCCCAACCCAACTCTATGGAGTTGGTTGGTTTTGGGAGTTCATCAACCGATCGTCCATCGATTGAGGGGTCGGGTTGCTCCATTTGGGGAGTTGGCATAGCCCCCGAGGCTTATCAGCGGGAGTGGTGGGTTCTGGGGATGTCCCTTTCGCTGACATCCTACACAGCCAGTTGATGGCATCTAGGCTATCATGCCTAGTGGAGGAGTCATGTCGTGCACCCCCGTGCCATCCCACTTCATCTGGGAGATGGGATGTTGGGGCCACATGGAGCAGATCTGACAAAGGAGGAGCTGCGACGCTCAGTGCATGTGGATCTAGGCCGTTGATGATTACCAATGGGCCTGAGGGGGGGTCAGATCCCTTCAAGTCTTGTGAGGAGGCATGGGCATAGTGGGTGGCACATGTGGGTCAGCCTAGCATGGTCAGGCCGACAAAGGATTTTGTGGTTCACCTTCACCTTAGGTCCGGCAACCGTCGCCACGCTCGTATGATCACGAGTGGGATCATGGGATCGCATCCACCGCTGTTCACAGAGTACTAAAGCGGGGACAAAAGAGGTGGAGAGGGTGAGTCACTATAGCAAAACCATCCAATTTATAAGAGCACAAGTACAATGGTAGCCTGCAAGTGGTCACACTATCATACTTGAGCCCTTATAAACCTAGTAGTCCATCGATTACCACAAAGGGTCTTGATTAACCATCAACATACAACCAAGATTGTACATGATTCAACAGACATGTCACATGTTACATCAGTTCACAAATACAATGTCATACATCAGAGTACGATTAAGCGTTATTACAAACAATGTTCAAATAAAATAGTTGTGGAAGCAATTAAGTTTGAAAACCAACACCTCACATCATTGTTCCAATACAGTGCCAGTCCATGATCACAACCACAAAAGCATGATAGAGGGAATTAATGAGAGGCGCCTTGCCTTGGGCCCTACTCCTCTTCCATGGTGGGACAGAAGCAGTTCTTACAGTAGCAATGATAGACTATACCATCTGCAACAAGTGGGAAATAAACCCTAAGTACGAGAAGGTACTCAGCTAGACTTACCCATCATAAACTAAAAAGAAATTGACTCAAAGGATCATGCAAGGCTTTATAAGTGGAGCTAGCTTGACAACATATTGCATGAAAAGCTACTAATTCAGTTATACATTTATAATTCGGTCATCAAGTTAATTATAGCTATTCATCTCTAGATTAGCAACTAACCTATGCTAAACATTTGGTATATCTTTTAGTAGCATACAATAGTAACCATAGCCAGTGTAAAAGTTCCAACTTCACCATAACCATCATTCCATAATCCAGTTACTATGATATTAGAGCTAGCCAAGTTTCTCACTATCTGGGAGAGACGGTGATTCGAATCGATTTCAACCAGCTATGAATTTATTCCTAACACAAACCCTGGCAGACCAGATCAATGATCACCTTAGCTCACCTTTGGTACAACTTAGGTACACATTTCGTGGGTTCGATCAGTGCCGCACAACCAGGGACAACTAGCTGCCAGGACAATTAGGACTACCCTGCCCTTGGGCTCACGTCTGGCTCCCCGCACATCCTTACTATCATCCAGAGTGCGCATTCTAATAGAACAGGGCCTAGCCTTAGTTGAGCTATGCGGCTTTGTGGTCGGAACGAGTTATCCGGCTAGCTAAGTGAGAGGCATGCGTTCAATCTCAATAGAAGTCCCAACAATAGTATGGTCCTTAATTGGCATAGACGGGATCACATGCAAAAACCTATGCATAGATTCCATCCGACCTCCAGTTACATTACCCTATGGTTCTTTTGCACGATAGCAAATATAGCCAATCGTTCTCCGGTATCCACCAATATCTGGCATGTGACAGGAAATCACCCGAGTTCTACCAGTCTAAGCATGGCTAAACATATATTCTATCCTAGACCTACACAGGGTTAAGGTATATTTATCTAGACAAGGTAGTTCTATGCATCAAGTGTTTCCAATTCAACTCTTATAACCTAATGCATCAAACATAAAGGACCCAAGTGATATTTTGTAAAACATGAGAGGCTTAAAATGCTCCGGGGCTTGCCTTTGAGAAAAGAAGTTGGCCAATGATCTGGGCACTTAGTTAAGTCCTTAGGAGCTTGCTCCTCGCCTTCTGGAGCTAAGGGATGAGGTGCCTCCTGATGTTCCTCTTCTTCTTCATTGAATTCTAATAGAGTGATCCCCTCGGACTATCCTATATGCATGAGCATGAAATAAGACATCACAAATGCATATATACTGACATGCATGATATGATATGGTGTGATAAAATGCATCCTCATAAGTGTTCCCAACAGCATTGCATTAAGGTGATAACAAAATAAATTTTCTTTTAGTAAGTGTATATCTCTTCTCTAGTAATTAAACAAATTCTCATCTAAGCAATTTTCTAGACTGCAAAACAATAACCACTTGTTTTCACCATAACTAGAGTTATACATGTCTAAATAATATGGTTCTAGACTTTCTAGAAAGCTTATGAAATTGCCTACAACTTTATTTTAATCAACTCAAGGTGTTTCAGTAGTTATCTAGGCCAAACAATTCTAGCTTTTAGATCTGTCCAGAGAACAAGTATTTCTGATAGCAGACTTCTAACCGCTATAATTCTCAAACCATAAGGACTATGACTATGAAAATTTAACACAAGGTAGATAAGTAAGTTATCTACAACTTTGTTATTAACATGCCTCACAGAAAAGATCATTATCATCATGAATTTACCACCAAAACGAAAACTATACATGCAGTAATCTATTTGAATTATAAAGCAATAATTAACTAGCTTCCTATAACCAATTACTTCTAAGCCCAACTAATAGCACCAACAAATCATATGCATCATAGAAAACATCATGGTTATGCCTAACTAATTTATTTATATTCATTTATTAATTTCCTTATATAATAAGGTGATTTAAAGGATAAATATTTCCAGTGCTCAATAAATTCTGAGAACATTACAGTAGCCTACAAATGAGCCTAATAGTCTACTGTACAATTTTCGTGCCATTTGGATAAGTATAGCCACCTCAACAAAAAAGACAAGCTACATATGCTTAGTTTAGCAAAAAATAGTTTAGCATAGTGAAAAGTGTCAAGAAATAGATTTAATATTTTCTTCCTTTCCTCCTAGCACAAGAATACTGTATAAAAATTTGCATGATCATATGTTATGTATTTTTGCTCCATTTAATTTCACTAGAAACCAGCAATTAATTAGGATTAAATATGAAGACCATATTTCAAGTATTCCTACTAGTATTGTTCCTAGCTAGAGCATGTCAACACAAGACCAAAAAAATTGGAATCAGAATTTTATCATCTTCTTAGCTCAAGTTATTCATTTTACTAGATATAACCTAATTTAAAGGCACTTATCTTTCTCAATTTAATTGTCTTGGAAAAATATCCTAAACAGTATATTTCATATTTTTATCAAATAGTACACTTCAAGATAAATGCAACAAAATTGGTTCACCCCATTTGGATACTCCTAGCTCCAGATATGAATTTTTGAAGTTTGTATTCAAATCTGTGAAAATAATTCAAAAACCCACTAAACCCTAAATGCTAGGTACACCCGGTCTATACACCCTCTGGCGCTGACATACAGGTCCCGTAGTCAACTCGGCCCCACTCATCAGTGGAACCAGAGCAGAGCGCATGGTTGACCAGTGGTGAACTCATTGACAGCGAGGTCACCGGTGGTAGCGCCACCAACATTGTGCTCCCCACACCCTTATGCACCCATTGGTACCCTTGGCTAGCTCAGCGGATCATCGAAGCGACCTTGTTGGTGAGCATGGTGGCTCGGCGGTGGCGTGTGGTGGTGGACTCATCGTCTCTAGCGATGGCATGTCTAGGCAAGCACGGCTACAACATCAGTAGGTCCTAGCAGAGCTCTAGGGTTAGGTTTGGGCGATAGTGGAGCGGCGGTGAAGCTTGGCCATGTGCATGGCGGTGCAGCGACGCACAGAGCACAATGGTGGTGTCACCATTCTGGTGAGCCTATAATGGGTGATGAGTCTCCATCATCGGTGATGTTGCTAGGGTTAGTGGAGGTGTGGAAACACGTGCTAGAGGGGAACGATGGGGTCTAGCTAAGGTCAGCCATGACGAGTTAGAGCTCATGGCCATGGCAGGTGCGCATGGTGCAGTCGCACCTTCCCACGAGACGACGGTGGTAATGGTGAACAAGGCTACAACGTGAGCACCTATGACCTACGGCGATGACGAACCAATGGAGAAGAAGGTAGGAGCTATGGTGGAAAGGGCTAGCCATGGGTGAGCTTGGAGCTGGTCAGCGCACAATGGCTATGGCGGCGATGGCCCGTAGGTCTTTACCTTGGTTTGAGCTAAGGCAATGGAGAGTCAGTGAGGTGGAGGAGGTGATGGTGGAGCTATGGGTGCAAGTGATTGAGTGGTGGTGCTACAGTGGCCATGCTCAAGCATGGAGGAGGCATGACTATGATGTTGCTATGGTGCTGCTCCACTCTAGAGAGGCGCGCGGGTGAGAGAGAAAGCAAGAGCGAGAGTGAGCGTGTGGGTGAGTGGAGATCCAAGGGCTCTCCCTTTTGGCCTGACAGGGTAGGCCGACACCGGTGGACAGCCAACACGCAGCACGAGCAGCCTGGTCGTGGTTGGCCACGACGACCGGCTATTTGAATCGGCAAGGGCTGATTTAGTCCATTTGACAGTCGATTTTCAGACCTCCAAATCTCCCAAACCATGGTGAATTAGTGAAAACTTCATTATTACAAAGTGTAGAGCTACATGAGTACTACAAGATTGCTTAAAGGAGTTTTGTCTAAATTGTAATGGTTTTCAAACTATAAGGCTCGAAAAGAGGCTACATTGAAACTGAAAACAGCTTCAAGACTTAGAAAAAATTTCTAAGTTACAAACAGCATTAAGTTGAAACTTGTGGGCTCTATTTGACCATGTTAGGCAAAGATTTCTCTCATGACCCTTAAATAAAGTTTGTTACCCTTGATGTGAACTACAATGTTTATTTAGGTCACACAACCATGCAAACATTCTAAGCTACTGTTCAACTTTGGTCAAACTAGCATCATGAAAATGGCATTCCAAGGTAACCCAACACTTAGAAGCAAAATTGGTTCATGTCATGAATACAAAAGTTGTTCCATTTACCATCCTAGATGTATCTAAGGTATTGTTGTGATCTTACAACCATTTCATACATTGGTCATACATGATTACAAGCATAAGCATATACATATAATTAACATTTCATGCGATAATGTATAAGAATGAGATGAAATTTCATATGCTCATGTTCATGAATGCTTGGATAATGCTTGTGCTCATGAAATGCAAGTGCCAAATGCCATGCTTAACACTAGGGTATTACAGCCCCTCCCCCTTATAGAAATCTTGTCCCAAGATTTGAAAGACCTACCATTCTTCATAAAAAGCGGGATAAACCTCACGTAAATAATCCTCCCATTCCCACATGGTATATTGTTCATTGTGGTTATTCCACACCACCTTGTAGAACTTAATGACCTTATTCTAGGTTACTCTTTCCATTTCTTCTAGCACTCGGATTGGTTTCTCTTCATAGGTCAAATCCAATTGGAGCTTAATGTTGGTGGGTGCAATAGCTTCCTCAGGTATGCAAAGACATCTTTTTAACTGAGAAACATGGAAGACATTGAATATAGCACTCATTTCTAGGGGAAGTTGTAACTGGTAGGTGACATTTCCCTTTCGCTTAATAATCTAGTATGGGCGTACATATCTAGGTGCAAGCTTCCTTTTCACTCTGAACCTCTGCACTCCCTTCATGGGCGAAACATTTAAGTACACAGTCTCCCATGTCAAAGGTTAGTCGTCTTCTCCTTTTATCAACATAACTCTTTTGTCTTGAATGACCTGCTTTCATGTGTTGTTGGATAACACATACTCGTTCTTTAGCTTCTATGACAAAATCTATGCCATAGTACCTCCTTTCTCTAGGCTCAATCCAATTCAAAGGAGTTCTATATTTGTGACTGTATAAGGCCTCAAAAGGAGCCATCTTGATAACTATTGTTATAGGAGAACTTGGCTAAAGGCAGCCATTTTTCCCTTGAACCCTTGGAGGACATAACACATGCTCTCAACATATCTTCCAAGATTTGGTTCACTCGCTTGGTTTGTCCAGAAGATTGTGGATGGTATGCTAAACTTCTGATTAGTTTGGTTCCCAAGGCCTTGTACAAGTGTTCCCAAAAACAAGCTATAAACTGTGGTCCGTGATATAAGATTATGGTCCTTGGTACTCCATGTAGCCTCACAATTTGAGTAACATATAGCTCAGTGTACTTCCTAGCATAATATGTTGTGTTAACCAGTACAAAATGTGCCAACTTGGTGAGGCGATCTACAAGGACCCATATGGAATCATGACCTTGTTGTGTCTGCGGGAGGCCTGTAATAAAGTCCATACTTATTTCCTCCCATTTTCAGCCTAGAATGGACAATGGCTAGAGCTGTCCACTAGATTTTAGATGATCTGCCTTCACTCGGCTACATACATCACACCTAGCAATGTAGGCTACAATTTCCTTCTTCATCTTGGTCCACCAAAAATAGTTTTTTAAATCTTGATACATTTTGCCACTGCCTGGATGGATAGACAACTTGGATGAATGAGCTTCATCTAAAATTTGATTTCTAAGTTCATGTTTTTTGGTACCACAAGTCGGTCCTCGAACCATAGCACACCTCTTTCATCCAAACTACAATGTTTGGTCATCTCTCCTTTCATCATTCTCTTGATGTGAAATACACCCACATCTATCTTTTGTAGTTTGACGATTTTGCTTTCAAGTGAACAACTGACGGTGATATTGTGCAGCACCACAGGATGTAATAGATTAAACCCATCCTCCAATAGAGAATTGTAATGATACTTCTGACTCAAGGCATCTGATACAACATTAGCTTTTCCTAGATGGTAGTGCACTTCCAAATTATTGTCCTTGATTAGCTCTAACCATCGATGTTGGCTCATGTTCAGCTTAGGTTGAGTAAAGATATATTTGAGACTCTTGTGATCAGTGTATATGTGACATACGTTTCCCAACAAGTAATGTCTCCATATCTTCAACGCGTGAACAACTGCTGCAAGCTCCAAATCATGTGTAGGGTAGTTAACTTCATGCTTTCACATTTATCGGGAAGCATAGGCAATAACTTGACCTTCTTGCATGAGCACACCCCCTAAACCAATACCCTGATGTATCATAGAACACATCGAAAGGCTTCTCAATGTCATGTTGTGCTAAAACAGGAGCTGTAGTTAGCAAGGTTCGCAAAGTGTGAAAAGCAACATCACACTCTAAAGTCCAATTGAACTTTTCAGCCTTCTGTAGTAGTCTGGTCATGGGCTTAGCTATTTTGGAAAAGTTAGGAATGAAACGACGATAGTAGCCTACTAACCCTAGAAAACTCCAAATTTCATGAACCAAAGTTGGGGCCTTCCAATCCATGACCTCTTGTACTTTAGTTGGGTCTACAGATATTCCATTTTTAGATAAGATATGACCCAAGAAAGGTACTTTGCTCAACCAGAATTCACACTTGCTAAATTTGGCATATAATTGATGCTCTCTCAATCTAGACAAGACAACTCTCAGATGCTCTACATGATCTGCTTCATTCTCTAAGTAAATCAAGATATCATCAATAAACATGACCACAAACTTATCGAGCTTGGGCACAAATACCGAATTCATCAAGTACATGAAGTAGGCATGAGCATTTGTCAGTCCAAAAGATATGATTAAATACTCATACAAGTCGTACCTAGCGAAGAAAGCTGTCTTAGACACATCTTCTAGCCTAATCTTAATCTGATGATAGCCTAATCTCAAGTCAATCTTAGAGAATACCTTTACTTTTGCTACTTGGTCAAACAAAATATCAATACAGGGCAAAGGATACTTATTCTTAATGGTGATAGCATTGAGCGGCCAGTAGTCCACACACATCCATAAGGATTTGTCCTTCTTCTTTACAAACAAGGCTGGACAACCCCATGGAGATGAACTAGGTCGAATGAGACCTTTGTCTAGAAGTTCTTGTAACTAGATTTTAAGTTCAGTTAACTCATTTGGTGGCATCCTATAGAGTCTTCTTGAGATGGGTGCTGTACCTGGCACTAACTCAATCTTAAATTCCACATCCCTATCAGGCGGTAAACCCAACAACTCATCTAGAAATACATCAAGAAATTCACAAACCACTAGAATATCACAGAGAGTAGTGGCTTGGATAGCACAAGACAAGTTTTGAAGATCAAAACTCTAGGGAAGTGGCACTAGAGAAGCATTACCCCCTTTGGTTCTCTCAACATAATTGTTCTAGTGGTAGTGTCAATAAGAACTCCATGACCACTCTTCGAACTCATGCCTAAGATCACATCTATGGCTAGTCTGGGCAATACTATAAGATCCATAGTGTACTCCCTCTCTTGTATAGAGATGAGCACATCTCTCACTATTTGATTTGTAGAAATAGTAGCCCCAGCTGAACTTATACTATAACCACCCTTGTCTACCTCAATTATCTTCTAATCATGCTTAGATGCAAATGTTTGGCTCATAAATGAATGAGAAGCTCAAGAATCAAATAAAACAATAGCGGAATGTTTGTTAACAAGAAACATACCGGTGGTGACAACTTCTCCCACTAAGATTTCTTCCACAGCTGTGTAATGCATGTATCTAGGATGTGCCTTAAGATTGGCTTGTTCCATCTGAGTGTGAAGATTTCCTAATGCTACATAGGCTTGATCAGAGTCCCAAAGAGCCTCACTTGCTGCCTTTTTGTGCTTGCACACACGCTTCCTCAGTTTACGCTGTGTAGCTTCGGTTCTCATGAGCTTGTCCCTACAAGTGGTATAGGACTCCTACCAGAAGTCCCGGGTATCCTGACGAGTATAGAACATCCTCATCATGGCGAACATGGCACTCATAGTGGGACTAGAACTATCTACCCGCTCATCCTGGTCTCAGATCAATGCATTGCGGTTGCGTTGTGCCCATACTGCTATAGTTGGATCCACCTGAGGAAAAAGTACCAGTGGCACTGCTGGTAAGCTCATTCCTGTGCTGCTGACATATCTGACTCAACACCTCAAAAGCCACCTTCCACTCCTACCATAGGGTGCTTGGGTATGAGCATGTATGGTTAGTTGCACCTCATACCATGGTTGTCCCTCCAAGTATACTTCATTCCAGAAATAGAGGGGCGGTTCGGTATACCCCACAAAATGCAGGACCCTCCAAAGTAGGGCAAGGGTACCAAACATCTCTAGGAAGGTCTAACTCCCAGCTGAGGCTACCATCTGTACCAACAAAATGGTGCAACTCTCGTGAGAACAACGTTATATTAGAAAAGAGTTAGTTAACCGAATAAGAAACTTATAACGGGAGGAACAATGCAAGTATGTAAAAATGATTTATCACAATGTATGCATGTTCCATATGTCCTCACAAACTTAGGAGAATTAAACTTCTAACGGCATACATGGTGGCATACATGCGTTCTCTCATATATAATGTAACTAGTCGGGCTACATGTTTCGCTGTTAGCGTACCTGCACAAGAATTTCATTTCAGCCCAACCCCACAATTATATATGCAAAAATGAAAATCTAGGCTCTAGGTTGCAATCTAAATACTTCCATATATATATACCCATATATATATATATACTTCCATATCAAAGCTACCCAAAAGTAAATACGTCCATATATACATATAAATATGCATATACAGCAGTATCAAAGCTAACCCACAATTAAATACCTCCGTATATAAATGAGACATATATATACTTTAGTATCAAAGCTACCTCTCCCCTTAGACCACACGCTCACATCTTGTGGCCGTGCCACTCATCATCTTACCTTGGGCGTAGAGGCATTTGATCCATACATTACCACTCAAGTGAATGGCATCCATACAATAGCATGCCGTGTGGACGACGAAAGTAAAAACCCCCAAGTTAGTACTTAATTAGCCACATGAAACCTTAACTAGGCATAAAGGAAGTGATCACTCGCACACTCTAGATTCAAACTTTATATTTAAACATATATATATAGCTATAAGTTTCTAAAAACTGGTTTTAGAAAACAAAAACCTTTGTTTTAAATACACATGTGGCAATTAATGTTGAATCTTGCTCTAATACCAGCTGTAGTAGAACCATCCAATTTATAAGCGCACAAGTACAATGGCAGCCCGCAAGCGGTCACACTATCATACTTGAGCCCTTATAAACTCGGTAGTCCGTCGAGTACCACGAAGGGTCTCGATTAACCATCAACATACAACCAAGATCGTACATGATTCAATAGACATGTCACATGTTACATTAGTTCACAAATACAACATCATACATCAGAGTACATTAGGGAAGCAAATAAGTTTAAAAACCAACACATCACATCATTGTTCCAATATAGTGCTAGTCCATGATCACAATCACAAAAGCATGATAGAGGGAACTAACGAGAGATGCCTTGCCTAGGGCCCTACTCCTCGTCCATGATAGCCCAGAAGCAGTTCTTACAGTAGCCATGATAGACTGTACCATCTGCAACAAGTGGGAAATAAACCCTGAGTATGAGAAGGTTCTCAGCTAGACTTACCCATCATAAACCAAAAAGAAAGTGACTCCAAGGATCATGCAAGGCTTTATAAGTGGAGCTAGCTTGACAACATTTTGCATGAAAAGCTACTAATTCAGTTATACATTTATAATTCAGTGATCAACTTAATTATAGCTATTCATCTCTAGATTAGCAACTAACCTATGCCAAACATGTGGTATATCATTTAGTAGCATACAATAGTAACCATAGCCAATATAAAAGTTCCAAGTTCACCATAACCATCACTACATAATCCAGTTACTACGATGTTGGAGCTAGCCATGTTTCTCACTATCCGGGAGAGACGACGATTCGAATCGATTTCAACTAGCTAGGAATTTATTCCTAACACAAACATAGGTAGACCAAATTTACGGTCACCTTTGGTACAACTCAGGTACACATTTTGTGGGTTCGATTGGCACCGCACAACCAGGGACAACCAGCTGCCAGGACGATCAGGACTACCCTGCCCTTGGTCTCACATTTGGCTCCTCACACATCCTTACTACCATCCAGAGTGCATACTCTAACAGAATAGGGCCCAACCTGAGTTGAGCTACTTAGCTTCGCAGTCTAAATGAGTTATCTGGCTAGTTAAGTGAGAGGCATGCATTCAATCTCAATAGAAGTTCCAACAACGGTATGGTCCTTAATCGACACAGATGAAATCACATGAGCCAACCTACACATAGACTCCATCTGACCTCTAGTTACATTACCCCATGGTTTTTTCCATGATAGCAAATATAGCCAACCGTGCTCTGGTATCCACCTATATCTCACAGGTGATAGGAAATCACCCGACTTCTACCAGTCTAAGCTTGGCTAAACATATATTTGATCCTGGACCTGCATAGGGTTAAAGGTATATTTATTTGGACAAGGTAGTTCTATGCATCAAGTGTTTCCAATTCAACTCTTATAACCTAATGCATCAAACATAAAGGACTCAAGTGATATTTTGTAAAACATGGGAGGCTTAAAATGCTTCGGGGCTTGCCTTTGAGAAAAGAAGTTGGCCGATGATCTGGGCACTCAGGTAGGTCCTCAAGAGCTTGCTCCTTGTCTTCAAGAGCTATGGGCTAAGGTGCCTCCTGATGTTCCTCTTCTTCTTCATTGAATTCCAATAGAGTGATCCCCTCGGACGATCCTATATGCATGAGCCTGAAATAAGATATCATGAATGCATATGTATTGACATGCATGATATGATATGGTGTGATGAAATGAATCCTCATAAGTGTTCTCAACTACATTGCATTAAGGTAATAACAAGATAAATTTTCTTTTACTGAGTAGGTGTATATCTCTTCTCTAATAATTAAACAAATTCTCATCTAAGCAATTTTCTGGACTCAAAGACAACATCCACTTGTTTTGACCATACCTAGAGTTATACACATCTAAATAATATGTTTGTTGACTTTATGGAAAGCTTATGAAATTTCCTATAACTTTCTTTTAGTCATCTTAAGGTTATTCAGTAGTTATCTAGGCCAAACAATTCCATCTTTCAGATCTGTCCAGAGAACAAGTATTTCTGACAGTTGACTTCTAACAGCCATAATTCTCAAACCATAGGGCCTATGACTATGAAAATTTAACACAGGGTGGATAAGTAAGTTATCTACAACTTTGTTATTAACAAGTTTCACAAAAAAAGATCATTATCATCATGAATTTACCATCTCAACAGAACTATATATGCATCCATCTAGTTGAATTATAAAGCAATAATGAACTAGATGCCTATAACCAATTATTTCTAAGCCTAACTAATAGCACCAACAGATCATATGCATCATAATCATCATAGAAAACATCATGGTTATGCCCAACTAATTTATTTATATTCATTTATCAATTGCCTTATATAATAAGGTGATTTAAAGGATAAATATTTCCACTCCTTAATAAATTCTGAGAAAATTTCAGTAATCTACAAATGACCCTAATAGTCTACTCTACAATTTTTGTGCCATTTGGATAAGTATAGCCACCTCTACAAAAATGACAAGCTACAAATGCTTAGTTTAGCAAAAATAGTTTAGCATAGTCAAAAGTGTCAAGCAATAGATTTAAAAATTTTCTTACTTTCCTCCTAGCACAAGAATATTGTATAAAAATTTGCATGATCATATGTTATGTATTTTTACCCAATTTAATTTCACTACAAACTAGCAATTAATTAGGATTAAATATGAAGACCATATTTCAAGTTTGTATACTATAGGTTTAGTATTTTTGCTAGCTAGATCATGTCAACACAAGACTAGCAAAATTGCAATCACAATTTTATCATCTTCCTAGCTCAAGTTATGCATTTTACAAGATATAACCTAATTTAAAAGCACTTGTCTTGCTCAATTTAATTCTCCTAGAAAAATACCCTAAACAGTAGATTTCATATTTTTATCAAACAATACACTTCAAGGTCAATCCAACAAAATTTGGTTCACCCCATTTGGATACACCTAGTTCTAGATATGAATTTTTAAGTTTGTATTCAAATCTAAGAAAATAATTCAAAAACCAACTAAACCTTGAATGCTAGGTACACCCAGTCTATACACCCTCATGCGCTGATATGCGGGTCCCATAGTCAACTCGGCCCCACCCAATAGTGGAACTAGAGCAGAGCACGCGGTTGACCAGTAGTGAACTCGCCGACGGCAAGGTCACCAGTGTTGTGCTCCCCACACCCTTGCGCATCGGTTGGTACCCTTGGCTGGCTCGATAGATCACCAGAGCGACCTCATCGGCAACCTTGGTGGCTCAGCAGCGGCGTGCGGTGTAGGACTTGTCATCTTTGGTGGTAGCATGTCTAGGTGAGCATGGCTACAACATCAGCAGGTCCTAGCAGAGCTCTAGGGTTAGGTTAGGGCGACAGTGGAGTGGTGGTAAAGCTTGGTCGTGTACATGGCGGTGTAGAGGCGCATAGAGCACCACGGTGGTGTCTCTGTTCCTATGAGCCGATGATGGGTGATGAGTCTCCATCTTTGGTGATGGTGCTAGGGTTAGTGGAGGTGTGGAAACACATGCTAGAGGGGAATGACGATGTTGACACCATTTTTTGCACGTGTCAAAATGATCAGAGTGGGCTAATCGATAGGAGGAAAGTTATTGTATACGCGGATAGTCGATGAAAATCAGCTTGTAAAGATGGTTGCCGATGAATGGTGGTGATCGATGGAAAGGTTGATTTAGACTCGGGCGTTGCCGATAAGGTTGGAGATGTTATTGTCGATGCCGATGAAGGAAGGCTTGAAAACTACTGCCGATGAAACAGGAAGTATGCCGATGGAAAAGAGGTCGGTGAGAATTCCATCGTAATTGAGGCGGACAGGGAAATAGATAGGAGTTGATTTCCTTTTCTATATTTGTTAGAGTATGATTCATGTAAGAGTCACATGTTTCCTTAGATATGGACTTGGCGTCCTAGTCGTATTTGGTTATGTCTCTTTAGATCAGGGTATAAATATAGATTGAGGGGCAATGTAATATAAATCAATCAATATCAAAACCAATTTTTACTCCTATTTGCATCTACTTACTTTTCGGCGACTTCGTCAATTTGCATATTTTTTCCTTTTTACGAGTTCTCGTTGATTCGGCGAGTTGCATCGCTTCAGTGCGACCTTCGGCGATTCTCAAGTTCTGCATGAGTACCTCTTGGCCGTGACTTCCGGGCGTATCGCTGTTGTCAGGACCAAAGTGCTCGTATCTTCATCCTTGTCGATTAACAGGTCAAATCGACTGGCACGCTTTGGATATCGATTCGGGTATTAGCCCTTTGTGTTTGTAGATCCACTTTTGCATCAACACATCTATTGGCATGCCCAGTGGGACAAATCAATCCGATCAATATGTTCAATCCTGAGATCGATTTAGGGAACATTATCGCGGTATTAGAAGAAGATCTTAAGGAAAAGCAGAGGCAGGCTATGGAAAAGGCTGTAGAAGAATACAGGTAGCTTTGTTTGAAATCGTTTAGCCTGAACAAGAGTGGACAAGTCATCCAGAAGCAAGATTTGCCGTTGCCTCAGCAGGTTACCTTTGACTCCAATCCTGGTAAACTTCAAGAGATGGTTAATTCTGCAGTAAATCATGCTTTGATTAATCATTCCAATGTGCTATCCAATACTATTCATAATGCTGTGGTTTGAACTCTCAAAGAAGGACAAGCGTCACCGCATTATGTTGGGCCTGCCTATCACCAACTAGAGCCGGCATCTGTCAATACTCCATTGGCTCCCTCGACCGTTGTGGGTATAGAAGTTACTTCTCCTCTAGTATCGGTAGGCTTACCTAATATTCAATCTACACCGATATGATCAGATCCGGTACTACCAGGAGGACGAGTTTAGCTTAATACAGATCTATCAGCATTAGCTATGTCAGGCCCTGTGTCTCAGAATAGCCAGATTCCTGCTAATTGGTGGGGATATGGTATGCCTCCGGAGTCATCTGCTTTCAATCCTGGGTTACCTCAAGTGTTTGATGCAGTAGGAAAAGCTCCTATACCATTGGCTGTTTCGCCGATGGCTCAAGTGCCTCAATATGTCACAGCAACTACTGTGCAACCAACTCCAGGAGGTTTCCATATGCCTTTGGTTCAAACACCCAATTCAAGTCCATCGGCAAGCTTAGTGCCGATGCAGCAGAAAGCCCCTGCTATGAGTCAAACTGGGGTTCAGTTCATGCCTCAAGCTAGTTATAATTATCCAACAATGTCAGCAAATTACCAGCCATCGATAAGTTTTGTATCGATGAGTTCTAATAATGGTTGGTCAGGATAGTTACCTATTCAACATACTGTTCAGCAAAATCAGCAGGTTGCAGGGATTCAACAAGGTCATATGCAAGCTGGTTTCCAGAATCAAGCATCGGCAGCTCAGCCGATGAATCCTTTCCAACAGGTTAATGGACCACAAGTAACAGCAAATATGCCGATTGCTGGAGATCGTGGGCCACAAAGATATGTGGAGGGATATCAGCAGGCACCTCCTGTAGAAATTTAGCCAGTTCGTCAGCAGGAGGCTGATGCTTTTTGGGCCGATAAGATAGTAGAAATTATGAAGGATTAGTTTGGGATAAAGCCTAAGGTCAATACTTATTCTTATCGGACTCCATACCCTCCTACATATGATTTAATTCCTCTCCCAAATCGGTACAAGGTACCAGATTTCACTAAATTCTCTAGGCAAGATGATACATCAACAATGGAACACGTCAATCGCTTCATTATTCAATGTGGAGAGGTAGCTAGCAGAGATGAATTAAGAGTTCAATTATTTTCATCATCTTTGTCTGGATCAGCATTTACATGGTTCATTTCATTACCACCAAATTCTATTATTACTTGGGTTGATCTAGAAAAACAATTTCATAAGTATTTCTTTGCTGGAATCCATGAAAAAAAGCTTACCGATTTAGTAAAATTGAGACAGTGTAATGATGAATCGGTAGAAAGCTTTGTGCAAAGGCTACGAGATGTAAAAAATAAGTGCTACAGCCTGGTGCTGGATGATCGGCAGCTTGCCGATCTGGCTTTCTAAGGGTTATTGTCACATCTTAAAGACCGATATGCTTCTCAGGAGTTTGAAAGCCTCAGTCATCTTGTGCAAAGGATCTCTGATCAAGATACTAGGGTTTTTGAACCTAAAAAGAATTGGAGTAAAAAAGTATCATTTGTTGAAGAAGTAGGAGATTCTGATTCTGATGAAGAACCAGTTATCGGCTTAGCTGAGTGGGTTAAGAATAAAAAGCCGATATCTTGTCCCTTTGGTCAGAAAGAGCCAGAAAAGTTTACCTTTGATATCACCAAGGCCGACAAGATATTTGATCTTCTGCTTCAAGAGGGCCAAATTAAGCTGTCACCTAATCATGTGATCCATCGGCAGAAGAGTTGAAGAAGATCTTGTACTGCAAATGGCACAATACAACTTCACATAGTACAAATGAGTGCAAGGTGTTCAGGCAACAGTTACAATCGGCTATTGAATCTGGGAAAATTAAGTTTGGTACTTCCAAGGCCCAGAAGCCGATGAAAATTGATCAACACCCTTTTCCAGCAAATATGTTGGAGGCCAAAGGGAAGACCAATGTATTGACGTTAGAGGCTGCTGAGAAAAACGCATCAGTGGATCCCCAACATCGGATAACTACCGATGATGCAAAAAGTAAGGGTTTGCTAGGAGAAAGCAGTAGTTCCAAAAACCCTCCTCGACCTGGCATTGTGATTACCCATCGAAGGCAGCAGGAGGGTTGGCGTCAACGTAAGGACCGATATCGACAACAGCAAGAAGAGAGACATCGGGAAGAATGGTATTGGCATAAAGATCATTGGAGGTGCCCGTTTTTCATCCATTGCTGGGAAGAAGGTATTAAATTGCCAACTGTTGAAAATTGCCCTGAGTGCAATGGTTATTATGGGGTCAATCGGTCAGAAAGGAGGTTTCAACCTGGCAATCAGGGTTTATTTGTCAATGAGCCAATCAGAGGCAGAGCATTAGTGCATGATCGGCTGGGGGGCAGACTTAGTGTACATGAAAGGCTTGGTAAACGCGCTAGATATTTTCCAAGGAATCAAGAGGAGCTTGAGGAGATGGCAAACACAAGAGTTCCCAATGAAGAAATATTCTACAGGGACCCTAATATACGTCGTGTAGAATCAGCTAGGACCTGTTATCAGCCGGTTTGGAAAACCAAGTTTCCTTGATGGTGCCCGGAGGGTCTGACAAAGACACAGAAAAGGAGGATGCAACGTGAGCATCAGGAGGATTTATACCGAGAGGAAAATTCCTCCAATGAGAGGTCCGGTCATCAGCAGTGGCAAGTAAAACACAAAAATAAGGGTCCATCGATAGATGTTAATATGGTATTCATGTTGCCAATGGAGTTTTTGGCACTATCTGATAATGAGGAAGAAGTTGTTCTCTCTGATCAAGTAGCTCAGTTGACACTAGATCCAATGATGGCTATTTTTGAGAAACCTACCAATGACGAGAGACAGCATCTTAAGGCTTTGTTTGTGAAAGGCAGAGTTGATGGGCAGCCTGTATCTAAGATACTTATCGACGGAGGGGCTGCGATTAATATTATGCCTTATGTGATGTATCGGAAACTTGGTAAGGGAGATCAAGACTTGACCAAAACCGATATGATGCTGAAGGATTTTGAAGGCAATGTGTCACCGGCTAAAGGGGCAGTATGTGTTGAATTGACCATCGGCAGCAAAACCTTGCCGACGACGTTCTTTGTTATTAATGGCAAGGGTGCATATAATCTGCTTCTAGGGAGGGATTGGATTCATGCTAATTATTGTGTTCCTTCTACAATGCATCAATGCCTCGTACAGTGGATTGGGGATAAGATTGAGTTTGTCCCTGGTGATTCTTCTTATATCATCGCATCGGCAGAATCAGATACTTATGAGCGAACTAAATGCATATCAGGAGAAGTTTGGGAAAAAGAGTTCCTTAGAGTTGCTGATTATGAAATTCCACCGATCCAAGCAGTCGGTTCTGAAGAAGAGTTTTAATGGATAGGTTTGCCGATGATGGAAAATTAGGTCAAGGGTTCACATCGGCAGATGATTTAGTAGAAGTAGATATTGGTGATGGCGATTGGCCAAGACCTACTTTTGTTAGTGCTAAGTTAGATTCCAAGTGTAAGCAGCAAATAACTGATTTGTTAAAAGAGTATAAAGATTGTTTTGCTTGGGATTATACTGAGATGCCTGGATTAGACTGATCGATAGTTGAACATCGGTTACCTATCAAATCTGGATTTCAGCCACATCAGCAGCCAGCGCGTCGATGCAACCCTAATATACTTCCTGACATTAAGGCCGAAATAACTAAATTAATTGAGGCAAAGTTTATTTGGCAGTGTCGATATGCAGAGTGGATCTCTAATGTGGTTCCTGTTTATAAGAAAAATGGAAAACTTCTTGTTTGTATTGATTTCAGGAATCTCAATAAAGCCACACCGATGGATGGCTATCCAATGCCGATTACTGATTTGTTGATTGATGCTGCAGCCGGACATCAAATTATCAGCTTCATGGATGGTAATGCAGGTTACAATCAAATATTCATGGCTGAAGAAGATATTCCCAAGATTGCTTTCAGATGTCCAGGTCATATAGGGTTGTTTGAGTGGATAGTCATGATGTTTGGTTTGAAAAATGCCGGTGCTACTTATCAAAGAGCTATGAACTTTATTTTTCATGAATACATCGGCACATTAGTGGAGATCTACATTGATGATGTAGTGATTAAGTCTGGAGATATCACAAAACATCTAGCCGATCTATGAAAGATACTGGAGTGCACAAGGAAGCATGGATTGAAGATGAATCCTAATAAATGTGCATTTGGTGTATCGGCAGGTCAATTCTTGGGTTTTATGGTGCATCAGCGGGGCATCGAAATCAGTGGGAAGTCTATTGATGCAATTAACAAGGTGGTTGCTCCTGCTAATAAAACTGAATTGCAATCTTTGATCGGTAAGATTAATTTCATTAGAAGATTCATATCTAATCTATCGGGTAAGATCAAGGCTTTCAGTCCATTACTTAAATTAAAAGCCGATCAGGAATTTGTATGGGGAGCTGAGCAGCAGTTAGCCCTAGATGAAATTAAGAAATATTTAACAAATCCTCCAGTGCTAGTTCCACCTCAACACGGGAAACCTTTCAGGTTGTATTTGTCAACTGATGATACTGTTATCGGTTCAGCTCTTATTCAAGAATTTGAAGGGAAAGAACGTGTTATTTATTATTTGAGCAGAAGATTAGTGGATGCTGAGACAAGATATTCGGTCATCGAAAAATTATGTCTGTGTTTATACTTTTCTTATGTCAAATTAAGACATTATTTGTTATCTGCCGAATGTATGGTCATATGCAAAGATGACGTAGTCAAGTATATGCTGTCGATGCCGATATTAAGTGGTAGAATCGGCAAGTGGATTTTAGCATTATCAGAATTTGAACTACGTTACGAATCGACTAAGGCAGTTAAGGGGCAGGTTATGGCTGATTTTGTCACTCAGCATTGTAATACAGTGGACTCTCTGGAGGTTGCTCCTTGGACACTTTTCTTCGATGGGTCCACATGTGGTGAAGGAGCAGGTATCGGCATTGTGTTGATTTCACCTCAAGGAAGGAAGTATGAGTTTTCATTGCCGATTGTTGCTACATCGACAAACAATCAGGCTGAATACCAAGCCTTGATAAAAGGGTTAGAATTGTTGAAGGAGATACGTGCCGATGCTATTGAAATCTTTGGTGATTCTATGCTAGTTATAAATCAATTGGCTGGGATTTATGAATGCCGAAGTGAAGTTTTAATTTCGTATTATGAAAGATGTTTGCAATTGTTGAAAGGGTTTAGAGATTTTTGTCTTGAACATATTTCTCGACTGCATAATGAAGAGGCTAATCGACTAGCTCAGTATGCTTCAGGGTATTAGCCTATTCAGGAAGTGCTAACATCGGCAGTCGATACCGATGACTGGAGAAAGGAGATTGTCGATTATTTAAAGGATCCATATAAAAAGGTTGAAAGACGTATAAGGTTCCAAGCTACCAAGTATGTGCTCCTCGATGATGAATTATATTATCGAACTATAGATGGAGTTTTACTCAGATGTGTTAGTAGTGATGAATCGAAAAGCTTGATGGGTGAAATTCATGAAGGAGTGTGTGGAGTGCATCAATCGGCTTTCAAGATGAAGTGGATGATTAGAAGGAATGGATACTATTGGCTGACTATTCTTGAAGATTGTTTTAAATATTCTAAAGGATGTCAGGGGTGTCAAAAGTTTGGTAATATTCAAAGAGCGCCTGCATCGGCTATGAACCCTATAATTAAACCTTGGCCGTTCCGGGGATGGGCATTCGATCTCATCGGTCAGATTTATCCGCCATCGAGCAAAGGACATAAATTTATTCTGGTTGCTACCGATTATTTCACAAAATGGGTTGAGGCAATTCCTTTAAAAAAGGTGACATCGGCTAATATGATCGATTTTCTGAAAGAGCATATTGTTTACCGATTTGGTATTCCTCAAACTATCACTACCGATCAGGGTACTATGTTTACATCGGGAGAATTTGATGAGTTTGCTGTAGGTATGGGAATTAAAGTTTTAAATTCTTCTCCATATTATGCTCAAGCTAATGATCAGGCTGAGGCTTCTAACAAAGGGATCATCAAACTCATTAAGCGCAAAATTAAAGAAAATCCTAAGAGGTGGCATACAGTATTAAATGAAGCCTTGTGGTCATATCGGATGTCATGTCATGGTGCAACCAAAGTAACGCCCTATCAGTTAGTATATGGACACGACGTAGTATTGCCTTGGGAAATTAAAACTGGCTCTAGGTGAATATGTTCTCAAAATCAGCTGACAGCCGATGATTATGATACTCTTATGAAGGATGAGTTGGAAGATGTGGTGGGTCATCGGTTAAGGGCTTTAGTTAGCATCGAAGAAAATAAGAAAAGAGTAGCCAGATGGTATGACAAGAAGGTGAAGGTAAAGGAGTTTGTCGATGGAGATCTGGTCTGGAAATTGATTTTACCGATTGGGACTAAAAGTTCAAAGTTTGGAAAGTGGTCTCCTAATTGGGAAGGTCCATATCGGATAAATCAGTCTATTCCTGGTAACGCATATATTCTAGAAACCCTCGAAGGGGTTGTGTTTCCCAGAGCATTAAATGGAAAATATTTAAAAAATATTACCCTAGTATCTGGATGGATGCATAAAAGTATAAGTGCCGATAACAGTCCTATCGGCTAGAATTATACAAGGATGTCAATGTCTCATAAAGTGCCGATGCAATAGACAAGATTTACAAGTTTAATAAGGATTGGATAGCCAATATCGCACGCAGGCAAATCTGGTCGGCTTCCTTCATTTCTTTGATGTCTTCATCGGCAGCACCCTCCACAGTCTTGAGTTTTTTCTTCATGGCCAAGGCTTTGCGAGCCTGGATGTCTCTTTCTTGCTAAAGGGCCTTGATGGCATCGGGTAGCTGGCTTTCTTCTTGTTGGGCATGAGTTAAGGCTGCCTCGACTTCTTTCAATTCAACCAATAGAGCCATCCTCTTTGCTGATAAATCTAAGATTTTCTGCTTAAGTTCAGCGCCCGAAGTCTACAAGTTGCCGATGCCCTTGTGTTTCTCATCAGCAATCTGTTTTAGTTGTAGCATCTCTTCTTTGAGTTGAGCCTGAGCTGCTCTATCGGCAATGCATTGAGCAGCCCGTTGATATTGTAGTTGGCGGCTTTCTAAATGGGCTGCTGGGAAGAGTGCTTCTTCAACATCGGCAGGGACCTGGCCATGGATTGTTTTGAAAATTGTCTTTGCGGGGTCCGAGTCATCTACCAGTTGGGTGGTATCCTGCTGTAACAAGTCTAGGAGAGCTTCCAACTTGGACTTAATTTCTGCCGATATTGTTCCCAGTGCAAGGGAAGAACTTGCTTCCTCTCCATCATCATCAGAAACATCAATGGCAAAGGAAAATAGGCTATTTGGGGAGTCTTGTTCCTGAGAAAAAGAAAAAGAGGTCAGTTAAGGATAAGTATGAATATTATAAATCGACTAGGTCAATCGGCTTACCTGTTTCAAGGCAATTTCCTATACTTGGCTGGAGGAAGCAGCCTGGAGTATGCCGTGTGGAGGATCGGCTGAGCTTGCCGATGGGATATCCTCTGTGGCCTCATCGGTGGTTGGCCCTTAGGGTATGATGACCGATGGTATGTCCTGTATAGGAGGATTAACTGCTTGCTCAGTTGCATCAACTGATTCTTGCCGGCTTGCAGATGTTGGGGCAGATGTGGGGATTGGCATGGACTTCTGTCATTTTGGCTATGCCTCAGCATCTGTTAAGGCTTTGCGCTTTGCTTGGGCCTCAGCAATGGTTGGCTGGGGGGCATCGGCACTTGTTGGTTGTGGAGCTTGAACATCTGGTATGCTTGCCGATGTACCCATTTGTTGCTGCAAAACAAGTGTAAGGTATGATATTTAATAGATAAAATGTAAAATCAAAGGAATACCTCTCAAGGTTTGTTAGAGGTAGTGGTGCTTGATGTCGGAGGAATTGCTGATGATGATCCAGCAGCGGCTCTTACACCCTGATGATTAATGTTAATATAGTCTATGATCGGCATGAGTAGAAATAAATAGGGTTGTTACCTTGAATGCCTTGATCAGGGTTGTAGCAGCAGCCAATGGAGTGGCCCTAGCTGTAGCCAATTTGGACTTGGAGGTGATGGTCTTGGCACAGGTCTTTTGATGAGTCAAAGCAGCTAAGGTGGGGGCGTTGTAGCCGATCGGTGATATCAGGGAAACAGGCCGAAGATTGAAGGGTTTCCCACTTTTGCTCATAGATGGTGCTAGGTTGTTAACCTATCACGAGAAAGTTAGTTACCGATATATGAAAGGAAAAAGCATAAGGGAGTTAAAAGAAACTTACTGCGTCATCGGGAATGGCGTATTCAGGGTCAATCATGTGCCGATATGTGTGAGCAGATGTTGCAAACAGTTGTTCCCTCCACTCTCGCCACCATTGCTTATATGATTCGGTGATGAAAGATGCTGGCGTCTAGATGGATAGATCGACATCTGTAGTATCGGCATCGGGGGAAAGCCACACTACCCTGCTCCAATCTATTCCACAGGTGATTGTTTCTCTGGGTTTGATCACATCGGCAAAACAAAGTTTGATTGGCAGTTGCCCAAAAGCCAATTGATGGGATACTGCCAATGGATTGTAAAATTCATACGTGATATTGGTGTTTTTCCCGCTACCAAATGTGTTTACTGGGATTGCCCTAGGAGTAATGATGTCCATCATGAGTTCATTATCCTAATTCAGAGTGTCATCGGCAAAGTTGAAAAGAAGGGGGAATCTGTTTTCTTCATCAATATAAGGTACCCAGGCCCTATGATCATGAGAAAGACCATTGTAGAAGCTTTGAAAGAATCTGCCGATCTGGTCTTCATTGGCCTCTGTTCCAGGGAGGACAATTATGGCTTCACCAAAATTAAGGGGTGAGCGTGTTGCCGATTCCTCATCCCCAAGCACGTGATCTTCAGCAATTTCCCATGGGAATTGTTGGGCAAAGAAGTCCCATTGCAAACGTTTGTGCATATGGGCATTCAGCCACATGTTGATAAACCACCATGGGCCTCCTAAGTTGCTGATGGGTTCGCCAAGCAAAAGTTTCTGAGACACTTGATGAAGAAGATGATAAGTGGAGCTCAGAAGGTATCGGCCAAGAGGGAACCTTACACCATTAGCCAAGAGTTCAGCCGCGGGGAGGAAGGCGTTGGTTGGTCCTACTGATCGACCACAGAAGATAAATTTTTCTAACCACATATTCAAGAATGTGGCATGTTCTGTCTGGTTAACTGTCCCGGTCCTCTGGCATTCTTGAATATATCCCGTCCAACCGCCGATGTTGCGGGTATTCACCCTATATTCAGATTTTCTACCATAGATGGAGCCTTCATCGGCAGTTGAAATGTCCAAGCCAGTGAGCATGTAGACATCGGCAAGTGTGGGAGTAGCTAGGCCATGTCCAAACATAAAAGTGTTTGTTGTGTCTGACCAGAAGTAAGCAGCTGCAATCATCATTGACTCGTTCTTTTGCATATCGGCAATGGATAGCCTAATGCATTGGTCTAGCTTCCGTTCTGCCCAGTGTACTTGCATCGACCTGTTGACCCTCAAGTACCAATCTTTCCACCCTTTGGTGGTTTTGGGCCAAGATCGGAATGTATCTTTCCATAAATTTAGAGAGAAATTTTGGGCTCTAAAAGGGATTCTGTTAACCTCTGCATTAATCAGATCAGTTGGATCTGGGTTGCCCATTGGTCCTAGGCATTGGAAATGCGGCTGATCGGTTGGAATAACTAATTTGTTGCGAAGTTCCTAAGTTTAGAGGATCTGAAGAACAAAGAAAAAGAGAAAAAATTACCAACTGTATGAACTCGCAAAGACCAGAGGAATCGAGGTAAAAAGTAACGGAAGTGGAACGAACCGCAGGGATGTCGAAGTTGATTGCCATTATCTTGAGGTAAATGGGGGCACGAGCTGGAGACTCGAGGTTGACGCTGGAGAAAAGTTCTTGTTGGTTGAGGTCGCGCAGTTGTTCATCGGAGTCGCCGCTGGAAAGAGAGAATGCCAAAGATTGGAGTCTGAGGGTAGAAGACGAGCGTTCCGGAGAAATCTATTTATAAGCTGCTTGGAGTAGGGGTATTCTGGACTTATCTCTATGCCGCGCGCATGTGGGTCGAGGTGGTTCAGATGGATATGGTAACTGTTCACACGATAATCAAGGGATTGTACAGATGATTTGATGGCAAGTAATCATGACTTGGAAGAGATCTCAGTACAGGATATTTTAATTCTGAAAATGGCGGCATTATTATGTTAAGATCTTGCCGATGGATTATTGTTTCGGTATCTTAACCATAATCAGGGCAAGAGTGGTTGGAAATTGTGTGATATTTACTGAGGTGCGTGAATCAGGACTAGATTTGATTAGATTTGATAACAGATCAAGTTTTGGCTTGGAGGATGAGTTACGATAATTGGGCGAAGGCAAACGTTATCTGGAGTAAATTTTGGAGCATTAATGGTTTTATACTCCAAAATTGGGGGGCATATGTTGACACCATTTTTTGCACGTGTCAAAATGATCAGAGTGGGCTAATCGGCAGGAGGAAAGTTACTGTATACGCTGACAGTCGATGAAAATCAGCTTGTAAAGATGGTTGCCGATGAATGGTGGTGATCGATGGAAAGGTTGATTTAGACTCGAGCGTTGCCGATAAGGTTGGAGATGTTATTGTTGATGCCGATGAAGGAAGGCTTGAAAACTACTACTGATGAAATAGGAAGCATGCCGATGGAAAGGAGGTTGGTGAGAATTCCATCGTAATTGAGGTGGACAGGGAAATAGATAGGAGTTGATTTCCTTTTCTATATTTGTTAGAGTATGATTCATGTAAGAGTCACGTGTTTCCTTAGATATGGACTTGGTGTCCTAGTCATATTTGGTTATGTCTCTTTAGATCAGGGTATAAATATAGATTGAGGGGCAATGTAATATAAATCAATCAATATCAAAACCAATTTTTACTCCTATTTGCATCTACTTACTTTTCGGCGACTTCGCCAATTTGCATATTTTTTCCTTTTTATGAGTTCTCATTGATTCGGCGAGTTGCATCGCTTCAGTGCGACCTTCGGCGATTCTCGAGTTCTGCGTGAGTACCTCTTGGCCATGACTTCCGGGCGTATCGCTGTTGTCAGGACCAAAGTGCTCGTATCTTCATCCTTGTCGATTAATAGGTCAAATCGACTGACACGCTTTGGATATCGATTCGGGTATTAGCCCTTTGTGTTTGTAGATCCACTTTTGCATCAACAGACGAGGTCTAGCTAAGGTTGGCCACGGTGAGCTAGAGCTCATGGCCATGGCGGGTGCACGCGGTATAGTCGCACATTCCCACGAGACGATGGCGGTAATGATGAACTAGGCTATGGCGTGAGCACCTATTACCTAAGGCAACGACAGACCAATGGAGAAGAAGGTAGGAGCTGTAACACCCCTGGTGTTTAGCTTCCACATTTGCACTACATTTCATGAACATGAGCATCATGCATCCCTTCGTGAACTTATAGCACATGAAACATAATTTCGAAACATTGCAACATGTTGTATATTTCATGTGTGTTGTTCTTTTACGAAATGTAAAGTGTGCAACACTTAAGTGCAACATGTGCCACTCACTTAGTGAAACAAGGTTAGTTAATACTATGCAACGAGATCATGAAACGTGTGAAACATGACTATGAAACATTTGTAACATTTCTTGTGTTTTTCATTGTTTCAGTACATACCTTGATTGATTCTTGTGTGACCAATGCGTGGTGTGGCTAGAAATGCTTGTAAGTAACTTAGTTACACATAAAATGTCTTTTGGAACATTGTTCATGTTGGTCACTTTGACTAATTAGGTTTCCAAAGTCATGGTTGACCAAATTTGACCCCTGAACCCTTTTGTTTGACTATTTAAAAAGTGTGGTTTAGGATGTTTGCATGTCGGAGCAACCTAAAGCAAAGATGTAGAGAATTATGTAAGGAACAAAAGTTATTTTATGGCCATCTCATGAAAATGTGCACAACATGTTCAATTTGGACCCACAAGCCAGAAATCAGGGCTGATTCTTCACTTAAGAATTTTTCTAAGTATTGATTGCAATTACAGTTTGAAGGAGCTGACTTTGGCTCGATTTTACTCTATATCCGTTGGGAATTAGTCCTTGGCACTTAAATAGAAATTGAAGATGGAAGTACGGGCTACAACTTTCATGTTCATTGTTTCCTCTAAAATGTCACGGTTTAGGAGTTAATCGGTGTCAATGTTCGCCTGTCAGTCGGACTGGATGAACTCTGAATCGCATTTTTAGAAAACCTTCAGTGATCATGGCCGACCGGTTCAGAAAGGCAACGACGCGTGTGTGCCGCGCGTTGCCACTCGCCTGAGCATGCTGGCCACGTGCCGTGGACGCCCTGGCACGGCCAGCCGCGTCTTGAGCACCCCGCGCGCCTACCCGACGCACTCAACCGCTCTAGTTCGCCTTTCTTCGCCTCCACCGCACGTTGCGCCAAGCAAGCAACCATCCGCCTTTGCTAGCCGCACCTTTGCCTTCGCCTAGCTTCCACGCCATTGCAAAAACGCGTTGCCCCATTCACCTAGAGCTTCGCCGTGATTCCCTTTACCATCTCCACCTCACCGTCGAGTCGATCGTGCCTCGGTAAGGGCGTATTCGCCGTTTTCCCCCACCGCAGCCATGGCAGGACCTCGCCGGCGTTGTCGCTCCACGCAGACAACCGCCACCGTGACCCTCCCATCCCCTCCTCTGCCTTACGCTAGATCTTAGGTGCACTGCTGATGCTCGTAGCGCCTTCCGTTCTGGACGTAGCGCCGTAGCCTCGCCAGAGCCGGCCGTGCCGTGGCCGAGTGCCGCCGTGGAAGTCACCACCCCCGCTAGCGGCGTCAGTAGCTGCAATAGAAGGTTCCCCTAGGTCCGCTTAGGTGAGGCGAACATGTTGGCACCTTTGCCTTCGCCGGAGAAGCCACCGGCGGCGAATTGCGCCACCGGCCGTTCCTTCTCCCCTGCCCTGTCTCGCTGACGCGCGGGTCCCTCTTGTCAGCGCCGCGGCTGAAGCGGGAGCCCAGCGTGGGCCGCGCCGTTGTCTGGGCCGCGCCAGCGCGTGTTCTTGGGCCGCCATTTCCTCGGGCCGGCCCAACATCAGTGAAATGGTTTCCTTAATTGTTTTGTTTAACTATTTTTCACAGTTTGGTGTATAGATTCAAAAATATGTAACTCAAGTTTGGTAGATCCAAAGGATATGGTTCCAATTTTGTGAAGTTCCTAGTCATGTCTAGTATTTAACAAAAATATTATATGAGCACATGTTTTAGAAATTTTTGATGAATTAAATAGGACTTTGAAATATGTTTTTGGATACATGCAAACTTGTTTGAATTTTATCTTGAGTTTCTGTGATCCAAAAAATTGTGAAATTTTGTGGGCAAGCTAGTATTGCTTAGTAGAAGCTCTGGTTAAAATTTGAGAGACATTGCATGTGTAGTTTTTGAGTTATAGATTTTTCCTTTTTCATTGGTAGATACTTGTGTGAATTTTTGTAAATTATCTATGAATCCTATGGCCATGAAACTTGGTAGGTAGTATCTTGGTACCTTATAGATGCTAGGAAAAATATGAAATCTGTTGCTTGACACTTTTCACTAAGGTTTCCTAATTATGCCATTTTAAGTCATTCTGCCTTACCATTTTTGTGTAGGTTGTTATACTTACTCAAATGGTGTGAAATTTTTATGGTAGTCTACTTAGAGCATGTAGTGTCTACTGTAATTTTTGTAGAATTAATGGTGTAGTTTTCATATATGTTTACTATTTCCACTAATTAATTAAATAAATTAAGAAAGGTATTAAAAGAAATGTTTTGGGGATGAATACCCTACTTTCTGGTGTGCTTGTGATATGTGTGATATGTCAGTAAAGTTGGTTTTGTCCAATTAAGTGTTTATATCATAAGTTAATAATTATTTGTTGCATCATGTCCCTCTGGACAGATCTGGGGACCTTGGAAAGTTCCCCATGATAATTTGGTTTTATGTGATTGTGATGAATACAAAAGCTGTAGATAACTTATGTATCTAGCTCCTGTCAAAATTTGAGGGCATTTGGCCTAGTAGTTTAGAAACTACAGCTGTTTAAAGTTAGGTTCCAGTCTTTGCTTGTTCTCTGCCTTGTGAGGACAGAGTTCTATTGATTTATGAGTTCGACCTGGTAAAGGTTAGAATCATGCTTTGAGGTCTGAAAATGTTTTGTAGACAATTTTATAAGCTTTCCAGGTTGTCTTGTTGCATATCAATTGGATTTATAAATCTCCAGTTATGGCTAGTTTACTGTACCGATATATAGTCTCCATTTGGTTGTAATACAAATGCTTGAGTGTATGCTTGTGCAATGTTCTCATTGATTGTTTTAGGGGTTAGCCTAACTTGAGAATATGCTTAGGTGCAGGTGCTAGGTCATTAATGGAAGATGAGCAATTATACCTTAGGTTATATAAACGTGGTAAGTGAAAGTGATTTGAATAGGGCTTAAGTTGGAATATGCAAACTACAACGAACATGTGCATTCCCCGAGCATCCCCGACATTCGTACATGTGCATCCATGATATTTATCTTGCGCATTCATGCAATAGGTGTGCCGGAGGGAGTGACGTTGCTGGAGTTCGAGGGAGCCAACCAGGAGGAGGAACCCGAGGTGCAGGAAGCCGACGAAGCAGTCGCCACGGAGGAATTGCCCGAGTGCCCTGACCACCAGCCTTCCTCGTTCCTGAAAGGCAAGCCCCGGAGCATATTAAGCCTCCTATGTTTTCACAAATACATTGAGTATCTTTTATTGTTGATGATGCATTAAGTATAGGAATTGGTTGAAACCAATTGCTGCATTATATATCCTTCCTTGTCCAGATATCGCACTGTAATCCTATTTAAGTTCAGGAACGGGTTAAATGCTTAGCCATGCTTAGTGCGGTAGAAGTCAGGTGATTTCCTGTCACCTGCGAGCTTTAGGATGAGGTGGATCACGGTTGGCTATATTTGCTATCGTGGAAAAGAACCATGTGAATAATGAATTAAGACCGGGCGGGGTCTTGTGTAGGTTTGAACATAGTGACTCCGTCTGAGTCGTTTAAGGACCGATACACTGTACGTCCTCATGTCATGTTGAACGCAGCCTAACACTTAGCTGGCCGGATAAGTCGTTCCGACCGCGAAGCCTAGTAGCTCGATTCAGGCTGGGAACGTGAGCAGTGGCGGCACTCTGGAGGTAGTAAGGATGTGCGGAGAGCCATTGGCATAAGTCCAAGGTAGGTTAGAGTCCCGAACAACCTTGGCAGAGTGGTTCTCTGAGAATGCCGATCTGTTCGGACCCGCGACTCCTGAATTGTACCAAAGGTGACTTGTTGCGACCCTGATGGGGGAAGCAGGGTTTGTGTTTAGGAATACCCATCCAGCTGGATAGGAATCGATTCGAATCGCCGTCTCTCCTGGATAGTGAGAACTTGACTGAGCAGCGGCAACGTAGATTCAATTAACTTAACAATATGGTTAAATGGATGATGATAAGGTTGCCACAATGAATACCTGATATGGTTATTAATGTTTGCACCCTAATAAAATGATTGCTTAGTACAGGTGCTAATATAGATGACAGGTTAATGGCTAAAAAGTTACTGCTAGTTCAGGTTAAGAGTTGATCATTATTACTTATGCTTTTCTGCAAAAAGAAAGTGTCAGCCAGCTCCACTACATTAAGCTATGCATAATCATTGGTGTCATTTGTTTGGTTTTCGATGGGTAAGTCTAGCTGAGTACATTCCCATACTCAGGGTTTATTCCCTCTTGTTGCAGATGACCTCCTATATCAGGGATTCTGCAAGTATTGTCTCCACCCGGCGGGTGATGAGGACTAGATCATGGGCATGATCTCTTTTCTCTTATCTGAATGCTTTTGCGGTCCGTGATCAGCAAACCAGTATGTGTATTTGAACTCGGTGTGTGAGTTAAACTATTTGCTTCCGCATGTTTACAAGACTTGTTTTGTAATAACAATGACTCTGTGATGATGTAACCTATTTGCGAACGTATGCGAAATGTTGTAACGTACGATATTTTATGATGAATTACTGTGATCTTGGTTGCATGCAAGTTGGTTTGAAATCCTTCGAGATTTCGGTTGACTACCGGGTTTATATGGGCTCAAGTTCGAGAATTTGATCGTTTCGGCGATTGTTTTTGTACTTGTGCTCTTATAAATTGGTCGGTTCTATGACAGCTGGTATCAGAGCTAGATTCAACATTAAACATGTCTTACGGCTATTTAAAACAAAAAGCTTTTGTTGTTAAAATGGTTTTCAAAACTTATAGTTATATATAAGTGTTCAAAAATCAAAATTTTTATGGTATACTGGTGATCACATCCCTTATAGCCCACTTAAGGACTTCTAGGTGGCTTATATATAATTACTAACTTGGGGGAATTGATTGTCTCTATTTTGTCGTCCATGCGGCGTGATATTGCATGGATACCATTCGTTTGAATGGTAATGTATGGATCAATTGCCTCTACGCTAAGGTAAGAGTGAGTTGTGAGAGCATGACCGTCCAACCGTCGGTCTAGGGGAGAGCTAGTTGTGGTTACTGGAGTATTTACATGTTGCATACATGTATATATGAAAGTACTTAATTGTGGGTACATTTCTCGGGTAGTTTGGATGCCGAAGTATATATATCGGGGGATGTATATATGGAAAGTATCTTAGTACTGCTTGTGTAATTAGCATTACATCTTGTTGGGTTGGGCTGCAATGAAGTTTTTCTGTAGGTACGCTAACAACGCACTATGTAGATCGACTAGTTACCGCTATTTGAGAGAACGTATGTATGCCACCGTATATTCCGCTAAAGCTTAAATTTTCTTAGGTTTGTGAGGACGTACGGAACGAGCATGCATCATATTCACTCATGACATTCATATTGCATTACTCCCTCCCTTATAATTGCTTATCCCAAGTATAAAGTGAAATCTCTCGGCAAGAAGTTAGAAGGAGAGGAATACCCAGAAGAAGTCCAAGGTGTCTCCGATGTGGACAGTGATCACTTCGATGAGTAGTTCGTTAGCAAGTCTCAATAGTTAAGCTTTTGCAGTCATACTTGAAATGTACTTTAATTCGCTCCCTTCGGGATGCGTAACGTTATGGTAAAGTTGAAAACTTGCCATGTTGGAATGCACTGCGTATGGCGTTAGTAATCTACTTGATGATGTGGTGATTGGAGAATGAATTATTGCCTCTGTTTATTGTATGAAGTTTTCATTCTCGTCAGTAAATACAGTTTGGCACGATTATGTTGTTCCTCTCCAATGTGCTGACATCATCAATAATTACTGGTTGCGCATTGTGCAGATGCCTCATACTCGTTCCACCGGTGCGAGTGATGATGATGATCTTCCGCCACCACCACCCACACCCATGGAACTTATAGCAATGCTTGCGGAAGGACAGCGCACTATGGCCGAGGCCCTCCGTACGATTACGAATCGTGAGGGCCGTGGTCCATGACAAGGACTGGATCCAAATCAATACAGTGATTTCAAGGATTTCCTTGACATGAAACCCCCAATCTTCAAGGAGGCTGAGGAGCCTCTACAAGCTGATGAGTGGTTGAATACTCTCGAGCAGAAGTTCCGTCTGCTCCGCTTGACTGAGGTGCTAAAAACTGAGTACGCATCGCACCAACTTCATGGGCCTACTGGCATCTGGTGGAGTCATCATCGGTCCACTATGCCTGCTAATGCCCAAATCACTTGGGATCAGTTCAAGTCTGCTTTTAGGGGAAATTACATTCCTCCTGGTCTTATGGCGATCAAACATACAGAGTTCATGAAGCTGACTCAGGGAAGCAAGAGCCTGAACAAATACCTGCAAGCTTTCAACAACCTTGCAAGGTATGCTACTGAGTTTGTGGACACAGATGCCAAGAAGATTGCAAGCTTCAAGCGGGGACTTAGCCCCAAACTGATGAAGACCATGGGCAATTGCAAGTGTGTTCATTTTAATGAGTTTGTGAGTGATGCTTTATCGCAAGAGAACAACAATGCTGTATATGCGGCTTCGAAAAGTCGTAAGAGGGCCTATGAGGCGGGTGCCTCACAATCTAAGGCTCCCGTCGCACAAAGGACTCCATTCCGTCCTCCAGCGTCAGCCGCCAAGTTTTGCCCACCGTAGAAGAAGAATCTCGCCAAGACGAGGTTCCGCAAGGCATTTACAGTTGCTCTTCCCAAGGGCACTACCAGTCAGAGCAGTTCTAGGGCTCCACCAAGCAACATGCCATGCTGGAACTGCAACAAGACAGGCCACTGGGCAAGGGAATGCCCTTACCCTAAGAAGAATAATTACCAGGGTGGCCGTCAAGGACAAGTGAACCACACTAATATTACTAAGATCCCTTTAGGTGAGGTAGTGACTGCCGGTAAGTTTCTGATTGACCAACACCCCGTAGTTGTACTATTTGATTCAGGTGCTTCGCATTCCTTCGTTAGTCCATCATTTGCATCCAAGTTTATGTAGAAAACATATACTGTTGAGGGTGAGGGCTATTGTATTAGGGCTGCTAGTGGTATTATCCCAACCAAGCTGGTAGTTAGGGATGTACAATTTGTGATAGAGGGGCGAAGTTATCAGGTTGATCTGGTAGTTTTACTGGGGCTAGGTATCGATGTGATATTGGGAATGAACTGGATGAGCCATCATGGAGTGCTTATCGATACATCGACTAGGGTAGTTATGCTCAGAGATCCTGGTAATCAGGAGGGTTTTCTTGTACAGTTACCCCGAGACATCAATCTTTCTTGCACAACCAATGCGGTGCAAGCAAAGTCTCTGGCAGATATCCCTGTCGTGTGTGACTTTCCGGATGTTTTCCCCGATGATTTGCCTAGATTGCCCCCGGATTGAGAAGTAGAATTCAAGATAGAGTTGCTTCCTAGTACAGCTCCCATCTCTAGAAGGCCATATAGAATGCCTCCCAATGAACTAGCTGAACTTAAGACCCAGTTGAATGAACTGCTAAAGAAAGGCCTTATCCGCCCTAGTTCATCTCTGTGGGGGTGCCCAGCCATCTTTGTGAAGAAGAAGGATCAATCTCTACGCATGTGTGTAGATTATAGACCCTTGAATGCAGTTACAATCAAGAATAAGTACCCTCTGCCATGCATAGATATATTGTTTGATCAGTTATCTAAAGCAAAAGTCTTTTCCAAGATTGATTTGAGATCTAGGTATCATCAAATCAAAATTCGGCCTGAGGATGTCCCAAAAACTGCATTCTCTACAAGATATGGTCTATATGAGTACCTGGTTATATCTTTTGGATTGACTAATGCCCCCGCACATTTTATGTATCTGATGAATTCAGTTTTTATGCCCGAGTTGGACAAAATTGTGGTGGTATTTATAGATGACATCCTGGTCTATTCTGAGAATGAAGAAGATCGTGTTGAACATTTGCGAGTGGTTCTTACTAGATTGCAAGAACACCATCTGTATGCAAAGTTCAGCAAATGTGAATTTTGGCTTCGTGAGGTACCTTTTCTTGGACACGTGTTGTCCGATGGTGGAATTATGGTTGATCCCACCAAGGTGCAAGAAGTATTGAACTGGAAGGCTCCCATCTCGGTGCACGAGGTTCGGAGTTTTCTGGGGTTGGCTGGCTATTATCGTCGCTTCATCCTGGATTTCTCTAAAATAGCCAAGCCTATGACTCGATTGCTGCAAAAAGACATGAAGTTTGTCTGGACTCCTGAGTGTGATGCGGCTTTCCATACCCTGCGAACTCTTCTAACATCGGCTCCGGTTTTGGCGCAATTGGATATCGAGAAACCTTTTGATGTGTTCTGTGATGCATCAGGTATTGGGTTAGGAGGTGTTCTTATGCAAGAGGGTAGAGTCATTGCTTATACCTCTTGCCAACTTCGGAAGCATGAAGTGAATTATCCAACGCATGACTTGGAACTCGCTGCAGTTGTTCATGCTTTGAAGGCCTGGAGACATTATCTACTTGGCAATGTGTGCAACATCTACACTGATCATAAAAGTCTCAAGTACATCTTCACTCAACCAGAGTTAAATATGCGTCAGAGAAGATGGCTCAAGTTGATCAAAGATTATAACCTTCAAGTGCACTATCACCCGGGCAAGGCAAATGTCATCGTGGATGCCTTAAGCAAAAAGTCTCATTGCCACTCGTTGATTGAGAGTGATGTCCATTTGTCAAAGCTCCTTCATCCTATAGTCCTGCACAACATCACTATCAGTTGTACTCTACAGAGTCGAATTATCGAGCTACAGAAGATAGATGCAGGTGTGTTTCACATCAAGCGCAAGATGAAAGAGCAAGAAACCAAACATTTTCGAGTAGATGAGGAAGGCGTGTTATGGTTCAAGGATAGATTGGTAGTTCTGAAGGATAGAGAGCTTAGAAATCAAATCATATCCGAAGCTCATTCCTCTAAACTATCTATTCATCCTAGTAGTAGTAAAATGTATCATGATTTAAAGCCTCGATTTTGGTGGACCAAAATGAAGAAAGAGATAGCCGCTTATGTGGCTAGGTGTGACACTTGTTGTCGGGTCAAGGCTGTGCACATGAAAGCTGGATTACTTCAGCCACTCTCTATTCCAGGTTGGAAATGGGAAGAGATAAGTATGGATTTTATAGTTGGACTCCCTACCACACAGAGGAATTTTAACTCAATTTGGGTAATTGTGGACCGACTGACCAAGTCGGCACACTTTATTCCTGTCCGCATAGACTTTCGTCCAACCAACTACGCGGAGTTGTACTTCAACCAGATAGTTCGACTTCATGGGATCCCTCGTACTATTGTCTCAGATAGAGGACCACAGTTCACTGCTCGCTTTTGGGAGCACTTACACGGATTATTAGGGACTAAGCTCGTAAGAAGTTCTGCCTATCATCCGCAAACCAATGGGCAAACTGAACGAGTGAATCAAATCTTAGAAGATATGTTGAGAGCGTGTGTCATCTCGGCTAAGGGCTCATGGAAAAAATGGTTACCCCTAGCTGAATTCTCGTACAATAATAGTTATCAAGAGAGCATAAAGATGGCACCGTTTGAAGCTTTGTATGGCCGGAAGTGTAGAACCCCGTTGAACTGGGTAGAAGCCGGTGAAAGGAGATATTATGGAATTGATTTCGTTCAAGAAGCTAAAGAACAAGTCCGTACTATCCAAACCCACATGGCCGCAGCTCAAGCTAGGCAGAAAAGTTATGCTGATCGACGTAGGAAACCTATTGAGTTCGAAGTTGGAGACTTCATTTATCTAAAAGTCTCACCTATGAAGAGTGTCCAACGCTTTGGTGTGAAGCGAAAGCTTGCGCCGAGATATGTTGGTCCGTTTGAAATCATTGGACAAAGTGGTAAAGTGGCGTACAAGATTCAATTACCTCCTGAGATGAGCGCTATCTTCAATGTCTTTCATGTATTCCAATTGAAGAAATGTCTTCGTGTCCCTGAAGAGAGAGTTCCATTGGGGGATATCGAGTTAAAATCAGATTTGACCTTTGAAGAAAAGCCGGTTCGAGTGATTGACACTCGTGAGCGAGTGACTCAGAGTCGGGTAGTCAAGTTCTACAAAGTCATGTGGAGCAATCAGGGTAGTGAACGCGATGCAACGTGGGAAAGGGAAGATTATTTGAGGGATGGTTATAAGGAATTCTATCAACAATGGTACGCTTTTCAAATCTTGGGATGAGATTTTTATAAGGGGGGAGGGCTGTAACATCCCTGGTGTTTAGCTTCCACATTTGCACTACATTTCATGAACATGAGCATCATGCATCCCTTCGTGAACTTATAGCACATGAAACATAATTTCGAAACATTGCAACATGTTGTATATTTCATGTGTGTTGTTCTTTTATGAAATGTAAAGTGTGCAACACTTAAGTGCAACATGTGCCACTCACTTAGTGAAACAAGGTTAGTTAATACTATGCAATGAGATCATGAAATGTGTGAAACATGACTATGAAACATTTGTAACATTTCTTGTGTTTTTCATTGTTTTAGTACATACCTTGATTGATTCTTGTGTGACCAATGTGTGGTGTGGCTAGAAATGCTTGTAAGTAACTTAGTTACATATAAAATGTCTTTTGGAACATTGTTCATGTTGGTCACTTTGACTAATTAGGTTTCCAAAGTCATGGTTGACCAAATTTGACCCCTGAACCCTTTTGTTTGACTGTTTAAAAAGTGTGGTTTAGGATGTTTGCATGTCGGAGCAACCTAAAGCAAAGATGTAGAGAATTATGTAAGGAACAAAAGTTATTTTATGGCCATCTCATGAAAATGTGCACAACATATTCAATTTGGACCCACAAGCCAGAAATCAGGGCTGATTCTTCACTTAAGAATTTTTCTAAGTATTGATTGCAATTACAGTTTGAAGGAGCTAACTTTGGCTCGATTTTACTCTATATCCGTTGGGAATTAGTCCTTGGCACTTAAATAGAAATTGAATATGGAAGTACGGGCTACAACTTTCATGTTCATTGTTTCCTCTAAAATGTCACGGTTTAGGAGTTAATTGGTGTCAATGTTCGCCTGTCAGTCGGACTGGATGAACTCTGAATCGCGTTTTTAGAAAACCTTCAGTGATCATGGCCGACCGGTTCAGAAAGGCGACGACGCGTGTATGCCACGCGTCGCCGCTCGCCTGAGCACGCTGGCCACGCGCTGTGGACGCCCTGGCACGGCTAGCCGCGTCTTGAGCACCCTGCGTGCCTGCCCGACGCACTCAACCGCTCCAGTTCGCCTTTCTTCGCCTCCACCGCGCGTTGCGCCAAGCAAGCAACCATTCGCCATTGCCAGCCGCACCTTCGCCTTCGCCTAGCTTTAACGCCGTTGCAAAAACACGTTGCCCCATTCACCTAGAGCTTCGCCGTGATTCCCTTTACCATCTCCACCTCACCATCGAGTCGATCGTGCCTCAGTAAGGGCGTATTCGCCGTTTTCCCCCACCGCAGCCATGGCAGGACCTCGCCGGCGTTGTCGCTCCACGCGGACAACCGCCACCGTGACCCTCCCATCCCCTCCTCTGCCTTACGCTAGATCCTAGGTGCACTGCTGATGCTCGTAGCGCCTTCCGTTCTGGACGTAGCGCCGTAGCCTCGCCGGAGCCGGCCGTGCCGTGGCCGAGCGCCGCTGTGGCCATCGCCACCCCCGCTAGCGGTGTCAGTAGCTGCAATAGAAGGTTCCCCTAGGTCCGCTTAGGTGAGGCAAACATGTTGGCACCTTTGCCTTCGCCGGAGAAGCCACCGGCGGCGAACTACGCCACCGACCGTTCCTTCTCCCCTGCCCTGTCTCACTGACGCGTGGGTCCCTCTTGTCAGCGCCGCGGCTGAAGCGGGAGCCCAACGTGGGCCGCGCCGTTGTCTGGGCCGCGCTAGCGCGTGTTCTTGGGCCGCCATTTCCTCGGGCCGGCCCAACATCAGTGAAATGGTTTCCTTAATTGTTTTGTTTAACTGTTTTTCATAGTTTGGTGTATAGATTCAAAAATATGTAACTCAAGTTTGGTAGATCCAAAGGATATGGTTCCAATTTTGTGAAGTTCCTAGTCATGTCTAGTATTTAACAAAAATATTATATGAGCACATGTTTTAGAAATTTTTGATGAATTAAATAGGACTTTGAAATGTGTTTTTGGATACATGCAAACTTGTTTGAATTTTATCTTGAGTTTCTGTGATCCAAAAAATTGTGAAATTTTGTGGGCAAGCTAGTATTGCTTAGTAGAAGCTCTGGTTAAAATTTGAGAGACATTGCATGTGTAGTTTTTGAGTTATAGATTTTTCCTTTTTCATTGGTAGATACTTGTGTGAATTTTTGTAAATTATCTATGAATCCTATGGCCATGAAACTTGGTAGGTAGTATCTTGGTACCTTATAGATGCTAGGAAAAATATGAAACCTGTTGCTTGACACTTTTCACTAAGGTTTCCTAATTATGCCATTTTAAGTCATTCTGCCTTACCATTTTTGTGTAGGTTGTTATACTTACTCAAATGGTGTGAAATTTTTATGGTAGTCTACTTAGAGCATGTAGTGTCTACTGTAATTTTTGTAGAATTAATGGTGTAGTTTTCATATATGTTTACTATTTCCACTAATTAATTAAATAAATTAAGAAAGGTATTAAAAGGAATGTTTTGGGGATGAACACCCTACTTTCTGGTGTGCTTGTGATATGTGTGATATGTCAGTAAAGTTGGTTTTGTCCAATTAAGTGTTTATATCATAAGTTAATAATTATTTGTTGCATCATGTCCCTCTGGACAGATCTGGGGACCTTGGAAAGTTCCGCATGATAATTTGGTTTTATGTGATTGTGATGAATACAAAAGCTGTAGATAACTTATGTATCTAGCTCCTGTCAAAATTTGAGGGCATTTGGCCCAGTAGTTTAGAAACTACAGCTGTTTAAAGTTAGGTTCCAGTCTTTGCTTGTTCTCTGCCTTGTGAGGACAGAGTTCTATTGATTTATGAGTTCGACCTGGTAAAGGTTAGAATCATGCTTTGAGGTCTGAAAATGTTTTGTAGACAATTTTATAAGCTTTCCAGGTTGTCTTGTTGCATATCAATTGGATTTATAAATCTCCAGTTATGGCTAGTTTACTGTACCGATATATAGTCTCCATTTGGTTGTAATACAAATGCTTGAGTGTATGCTTGTGCAATGTTCTCATTGATTGTTTTAGGGGTTAGCCTAACTTGAGAATATGCTTAGGTGCAGGTGCTAGGTCATTAACGGAAGATGAGCAATTATACCTTAGGTTATATAAACGTGGTAAGTGAAAGTGATTTGAATAGGGCTTAAGTTGGAATATGCAAACTACAGCGAACATGTGCATTCCCCGAGCATCCCCGACATTCGTACATGTGCATCCATGATATTTATCTTGCGCATTCATGCAATAGGTGTGCCGGAGGGAGTGACGTTGCTAGAGTTCGAGGGAGCCAACCAGGAGGAGGAACCCGAGGTGCAGGAAGCCGACGAAGCAGTCGCCGCGGAGGAATTGCCCGAGTGCCCTGACCACCAGCCTTCCTCATTCCTGAAAGGCAAGCCCCGGAGCATATTAAGCCTCCTATGTTTTCACAAATACATTGAGTATCTTTTATTGTTGATGATACATTAAGTATAGGAATTGGTTGAAACCAATTGCTGCATTATATATCCTTCCTTGTCCAGATATCGCACTGTAATCCTATTTAAGTTCAGGAACGGGTTAAATGCTTAGCCATGCTTAGTGTGGTAGAAGTCAGGTGATTTCCTGTCACCTACGAGCTTTAGGATGAGGTGGATCACGGTTGGCTATATTTGCTATCGTGGAAAAGAACCATGTGAATAATGAATTAAGACCGGACGGGGTCTTGTGTAGGTTTGAACATAGTGACTCCGTCTGAGTCGTTTAAGGACCGATACGCTGTACGTCCTCATGTCATGTTGAACGCAGCCTAACACTTAGCTGGCCGGATAAGTCGTTCCGACCGCGAAGCCTAGTAGCTCGATTTAGGCCAGGAACGCGAGCAGTGGTGGCACTCTGGAGGTAGTAAGGATGTGCGGAGAGCCATTGGCATAAGTCCAAGGCGGGTTAGAGTCCCGAACAACCTTGGCAGAGTGGTTCTCTGAGAATGCCGATCTGTTCGGACCCGCGACTCCTGAATTGTACCAAAGGTGACTTGTTGCGACCCTGACGGGGGAAGCAGGGTTTGTGTTTAGGAATACCCCTCTAGCTGGATAGGAATCGATTCGAATCGCCGTCTCTCCCGGATAGTGAGAACTTGACTGATCAGCGGCAACGTAGATTCAATTAACTTAACAATATGGTTAAATGGATGATGATAAGGTTGCCACAATGAATACCTGATATGGTTATTAATGTTTGCACCCTAATAAAATGATTGCTTAGTACAGGTGCTAATATAGATGATAGGTTAATGGCTAAAAAGTTATTGCTAGTTCAGGTTAAGAGTTGATCATTATTACTTATGCTTTTCTGCAAAAAGAAAGTGTCAGCCAGCTGCACTACATTAAGCTATGCATAATCATTGGTGTCATTTGTTTGGTTTTCGACGGGTAAGTCTAGCTGAGTACATTCCCGTACTCAGGGTTTATTCCCTCTTGTTGCAGATGACCTCCTATATCAGGGATTCTGCAAGTATTGTCTCCACTCGGCGGGTGATGAGGACTAGATCATGGGCATGATGTCCTTTCTCTTATCTGAATGCTTTTGCGGTCTGTGATCAGCAAACCAGTATGTGTATTTGAACTCGGTGTGTGAGTTAAACTATTTGCTTCCGCATGTTTACAAGACTTGTTTTGTAATAACAATGACTCTGTGATGATGTAACCTATTTGCGAACATATGCGAAATGTTGTAACGTACGATATGTTATGTTGAATTACTGTGATCTTGGTTGCATGCAAGTTGGTTTGAAATCCTTCGAGATTTCGGTTGACTACCGGGTTTATATGGGCTCAAGTTCGAGAATTTGATCATTTCGGCGATTGTTTTTGTACTTGTGCTCTTATAAATTGGTCGGTTCTGTGACAGGAGCTATGGTAGATAGGGCTGGCCATGAGCGAGCTTGGAGCTCAGTGGCACACAGCGGCTATGGCAGCGACGGCGATGGCCCGTAGGCCTTTACCTTAGTTTGAGCTAAGGCAATGGCGGGTCGGTGAGGCGGAGGACGTGATGGTGAAGCTATGGGCGCAAGTGATTGAGTGGTGGTGCTATGGTGGCATTGCTTGAGCATGGTGGAGGCACGACGGCGATGCTGCTGTGGTGCTGCTCCGCTCTAGAGAGGCGCTCGAGCGAGAGTGAGAGTGAGCATGTGGGTGAGTGGAGAGCCGAGGTCTCTCCCTTTTGGCATAGCAGGGTAGGCCAATGCTAGCAAACTACCACCATGCAACAAGAGTGGCCTGGGCGTGGTTAGCCACGACGACCGGTGATTTTAATTGGCAAGGGCCGATTTAGTCCATCTGACAGTCGATTTTCAAATCTCCAAATCTCCCAAACCATGGGAAATCAGTGAAAATTTCATTAATACAAAGTGTAGAGGTACATGAGTACTACAAGATTGCTTAAAGGAGTTTTGTCTAAATTGCAATGGTTTTCAAACTATCACCCTATTCGCTTGATCGTTTCTGTGGCTTATAAGCCGGCTGATGCTGTTTTGCTATGAGAGAAAAACATGATACCATGGCTGATAAGCATGGTAGATATGATCAAAGCAAATAGGGTGTATAAGGCTCCAAAATAGGCTACATTGAAACTGAAAACAACTTCAAGACTTAGAAAATTTTTCTATCTTACAAACATCATTAAGTTGAAGCTTGTGAGCTCTATTTAACCATGTTAGGCACTGATTAAGCTCATGACCCATAAATAAAGTTTGTTACCCTTGATGTGAACTACAACTTTTATTTAGGTCACACAACCATGTAAACATTCTAAGCTACTATTCAACTTTGGTCAAACTAGTATCTTGAAAATGACATTCGAAGCAAAATTGGTTCATGTCATGAATACAAAAGTTGTTCCATTTACCATCCTAGATGTATCTAAGGTATTGTTGTGACCTTACAACCATTTCATACATTGGTCATACATGATTACAAGCATAAGCATGTATATAATCAACATTTCATGCAATAATGTATAAGAATGAGATGAAATTTCATATGCTCATGTTCATGAATGCTTGGATGATGTTGTGCTCATGAAATGCAAGTGCCAAATGCCATGCTTAACACTGGGGTGTTACAGTTACCTTTTGCTTCCAGCAAAATCTTTCCCCTTCCAAAAAACCTTAGCTTTCGCCTACCCTCGCGTGCCCACTCATCGTCGCTTGCTTCTGCTTGCCCTCCCCCCGATAGCAGAATGGGAGCCTTCAAAGATGACTGAGGGGGAGATCCAGAGGATGAAAGAGGATGGGCTGGCCCCGAAGAATGCCCTAGTAGTGGGCTAGTGTCCTCTTGCTATCTGAGCACTGGTGCTATCACTTGGTGACTAGGAGATCATCTCCTTCACTGACTTCCACTAGGTGGGACTCGACCTTCCTCTACACCCCTTCATGTGGGGGGTTCGGTTCTTCTATGGCCTCCATCTTCACAACCTGACACCGAAGGGGATCCTCCACATCATGATGTCCATCACGCTATGCGAGGCCTTCTTGGTGATTGCTCCCACTTTGATCTATGGAGGTGGGTGTTCCAGGTGGTGTCGTCGTTCCTCGGTAGCATGTTCCCAATGGTGGGGGTGCTCAGATCTAGGTGCAACCAAAAGCTGCTAGTTGGGACCTTGCCCTTGCTCGCCCATCGAGGTTTGGCGGCTAGGTGCGCTGGCAGGAGAACTGGTTCTACCTCTCACACTTGGTTCCGGTGCTACCTTCTTTCACGGAGGAGAGGCCTAGAGATGCCGCTTTGGAGTAATGTTGGTTGTTCCCCCTGGTGGAGACCGCGGATGTCCCTACTCTCATGGGGGATATTGAGACTGTGAGGGCATAGCGGTTGACTAGGTCAGTGGTGGTGCCCACCTTCATTCATTGCCAGATCCTTCTGTTAAGGGAGTGAGCGCACCCATTATGGCAACATTCAGGGACCACTGACCTAATGATGGAGTTTCCCTACCCCATCTCAGAGGGGCTATTTAGAGTGCTGATGATCGGAGCCATCAGTGCGGAGTACCTAGGGAAGAGCATCGGGCCTCCACCCTTTGACGCCCTTCAACACCAAACACCCCACTCTTGTGGGCCATCTGTTCACCAGGATGATGTTAGAGCCCCCTATTCCCCCTTCTAGGTGGAGTGGATGTGGATGATGATGCCTCTAACAGGGACATCAAATGCGCCTGTGGTGGTATTTGGTCCACCTCCAGTAGCAGTTCTAGCTCTAGTGGCCCACACGGTGGAGGTCGGTGGAGGGTCACAAAGGCGCCAGAGAAGCACCGCCAGGTGTGGGCAGAGTCTGCCTCGCTCGTTGTCCCCTTGGAGGGATAGGTAGGAGTTGTCCTTGCTTCTCTTCATCCTTGTCACCATTTTTTATGTCAGTTCTCTTGTTATGTGCAAGGGCTTCCATGGTAGGATGGTAGCCGAGGTTGGTTCCTTGAGTAGCGGTGAGCCTCCTCAATGCTAGGCCTACCTGCTGGTGCCTGCTCCATTGGTGGCTAGATCGAATTGGCGTGCTCCTTCATCAGGGGTGCTCTCCCATGGTGCTTTAGTATCACTCCCTGTGTTGGTAGTCGAGGCATTGTGGAAGGAGTGGGAGGACGCCCTCAGGGCCCTAGAGGAGGCCCGGAGGGAGGCCAAAGGGGAGCGGTTGGTGGTGATAATGGCGGAAAACATCCATGATGCGGCACAGGTGGAGGTGTCCCATCTAAGGGCGAAGTTCGAAGGCACGGGTCATTCCCTTCCCCTCTTGCTTCCTACCAATGCTGGCTTGCGGGCCACATCACTAGTGTTTAGCCTTGACATCCCACTCTCTTATCAATGTAGGGTCGAGGGAGGAGGTTCGCCACTAGACAAATAGCTCTACGGGTCCTAGGAGGAGGCGGGTAGACTACGAGCCTACCTCGAGACCTAGAGCATAGAATCAAGGGAGCGCCATATCATAGCCCTAGGTGCCTGCCACGCTCTCTTCCCATGAGGTGTGCATGACAACACAATGGAGGTGAATGAGTGACTTTGCACCATGTCATTGTGCTTCCGCGAGGCTGTGGAGGATGGCATCTGGCTGGGGGGGCCTCAGCATTGGCCGTGGTGCAATTTTGCTTCCTTGGCTAGGTGGACATCAGCGAAGTGGTAGAGGGACTCCCTTGGGATGCTAGGGACTCAGACATGAGGTTCTTGATGCCATGCCTAGAGGATGCCATCGATGCTGTCCTGGCGATCGCCCCTTTGGATGCAACCCTCCGCGGCCCCTCGCTAGACCACAAATGGTGATGATTGTGTGCAGTGCCTCCTTTGTTCCTATGAGAGAAGAAAGATCCACCAGCATGTGTTCTATGGTAAAACTACGGGGTGCCATCAATAGAAGAATTTTAGGTTTTTGAAAATATTATGCTCGTGTGTTTGCTGTTTTTTTTCCGCCCTTGTTTTTCTACTTCTCGGGTGCGCTCTACCCTCTTTTGATCAGTATTTGGGGCCTCATTTCCCTCAAGATCCTTGGCCATGCCATGGGTGTCTAGGGTTCATGACCCCTTTCGATGGCCCATAGGCATTGGCACTAGGTCAGGGAGTAGAGAGACGCAAATAGGCTAGGACGAGGAGGTCGAGTTGGCTTGGTGAGTGGTGCGCATGTGGCACTTCACACATACCAGAAGGAGGGGGGAGTTAGTGGCAGCTAGGAAGTGAGCTTAATATTTAATCTAGGAATGTGAAATGCAGGAAGTAAAGGGGAATAATCACGTAGCTTTCTGACCTTCTCCTGAATGCCTAGCCAAGGTTGGAGGTGAGGGTGTACCAGTTTGGATCAGGCGTTGAGCCCTCGAGGGTTAGCTTGGCAAAGGTATTCCCTTATGGGGGAAGGGCCAGAGCCCACCTCAACTAGGTCGGTCCCTATTGGGGGACTAGTCACCTGGGTAGAGTGACCTGCCATGCTACTACCACCACTGGGTGCGTTGAATGCATTTTGGAGGCCAGATGGGCCAGTCATCGGTGTAGCCCCACCCTCCTCCTATATCATTGAGAGCCCCTAGGGGTCCCGATGCGGTTGTCGTCGTTGCTCGTAGGGGGCCATGTGGAGTGTCACCACCCATGTTTCTATTTCTAGGGCTCATGCTCTACCCCGATAGCCTCTAGGTCAGCTCACCATGCCTGTGGGTGGTCCACCCCTTCCCTGAGGTGGTTCAAGTGGCTGTTAGGACCCTGGTCTAGTGGCATGAGCTCATGCATCTCCTTGGTGGGAGCCTTTCTATCTGCATGACGATGCTCATGGGGCGTCGCATCATGCTCAGTGTTGCCAGAGTGATGTCCTAGATCACCCCCTTGGAGAGTCCTGAAGAAGGTGCATAATGAGGGGGCATCGACCCCTGCTGCACCAGAGAGGATGGGGCTCTAAGGTGACTCACAGATGACGAGGTGCTCTAGCTCCATCTAGAAGGATACTGCTGCGCTTCGGACTCCAAAGTGTTGATCCATGAGTTAGTACCCGAAGCGATGAGGCAACGGGAGTGCCTCGCTAGTGGTGATCTAGTGGTGGACGTTGGCCAGCATGTAGAACATCTGGTGGTGGTCCAACATGGTGGGGTTCAGACCCCAACCATGCCAGATCTATCAGGTTAGGACCTCGAGATCTTCTCTTAAGGGCTTTGGCAGAGGGGCCAACACTAGGGGCGTGTTGCCCACTGGCGTAGCCCCATGGCATGGATGAAGCTCACTATAGCAGTCAACGACATAGACCTAGCTCCCAAAATTAAGGACCTGACCTAGAGCGAAGGTGTAGGCCATGACTAAGAACTCGCTAGGGAAGCGAACACCACTGTCTGGGGCAGTGCCACTTGCTCTGGTGATGAGGCCGGTGGCTTTCGGCCACTATAGAGCCTAAATCGCACTTGACACTGCCCCCTAGCTGGTGCACTAGCTATCATGGGGTCAGAACCCCGACAAGCATTATTGTTTGAGTTGGTGTTAGAGTACGGGTCTCCGGTGGCTTGGGTGGACTCAAGAACAGAAGAATCACAGAGAGGATGCAACGGTTTATCTTGGTTCAGGCCAACCAGTGCCCTACATCTAGCAGCTGATGATCCTTATACTCAAAAGCACCCAAAATTGAAGGGTTACAATAGGGTTGTAGAGAGAGATTTGGTAGGGTGTTAACTTGGTGATAATCCTAAGGTTGCCTCGCTACCGGTGGAGCCTTCCCCTTGTTGGAGAGGAGGAAGATGATGGGATGCTATGGAGGAGCTCTTGATGCCCCTCTCTTGGTTGCCTTGCTCTTGATGCTGAGCAAAGGCCAAAGGATGGAGTGGAATGGAGTGATCTATTTTTGGATCATCCCCCTAGGTCCGACCTTATCCCTTATATAATGAGATAGGTCATGTACATGGTAGTTTCATGGAATGAGTCTATGGTCTACATTCACTGGAGTTTAGGAGGGCCTTGTAGCGCCGCGCCAAAGAAGCTTGGGGCATGTCTTCTTATGCCTGAGCCTTGGCTGGCATCGTTGGCCGGGTAGGAGCCAAGGGTTGGGCTAGGGTGTTGTGGTAGATCAGGAACCTCAGGGCTCGGGCGAGCCCCTAAGCCCTAAGCGGAGGTCATAGCTGTTAACGTTAGTTAACGTTCATCATAAACCATTAATATAACTTATATAAATGCATAAAAAGGATCACCAACATAGGTTTAAGGATTTAAACTAATAAATTCCAAAAGTTTTGGTGAATCTATGTTTGTAGGAGGGTTTACTCAGAAAACCATCAAGGAGGGCCTATTTGTCAAAGCAAATCACATTTATCCAATGCAAAACCGACGTGGCAGGACTCTAGAAGACTCTAGAAGGCAAACCACCAAAGCAGAGGGTAGGTGGCTGCCATGTGGGGCAGGCTGGCTCCACCTATAGGCCACCTACCCCCCTAGGCCCACCTGTCAGCCCCTCCTTTGAATGTCGATTCTCCACCACCTCCTAGATTGCATGTACACCATTCTTTCAAGTTGGTTTGATCTAAGGGTCTAGAATTGATGCTCCGGCCAATATATAGCAGGCCCTACCCCCTCCCTAGAGCATCCCTGAAACCCTAAAATATACCTCTCATTTAGAGATCATGATACACTAGGAGCATTAGGTCTAGACTCTGCAATGTAGTAGATTAGTAGCTCATGAGTGAGGGTTGAGTTGAGCTCTTGCTCAAGTTCCGAATCTAGTCTTGGAGGCTCGGCAAAGCCTTGTATCTTCACTTCTACATCTTGTAAGACTTATTATAAATTCATCATATTCCTATCTAAATGCTATGCTTACTTTTAATATGTATCTTGTTTAGTTGCGGTTATTATTACTTTTGTGTGAGTGTTCATAGAGTGCTTAGCCTGCTAGTTTATCGATTGGGCTATGTAGCCAAGCCTTGTGTAAGCATGGTGCTTATACGATGCTCTGCATGTGAGTACACCCTGTTCTCTGGTTGGGTGGTAGCAGTGGGAGGTGACAACCCCATCTATCCTTTGTAGTCCACTCCAAATTGAGCAGGTTCTTAAATTGTAGGACCCTAGTCGCATCAGTAAAGTTATCTATTGTATGTACTCTACTATTTAAGCGGCGTCTCGAAGTGCACAAGAGTAGAGTTAGTCAAAACTATAGTTGGATGTATATATACTTTGACCATGTAATAAGAATGTCATAGGAATCTACCTCACTCGTTGCTCTCCCAAGTTGACTAGTTTATGTTATCTTATAGATCTACCCCCTGAGTATCATTATCCTTAATTCCTATCATTACCTTCACCCCTTGCTCTAGCTATGATGGTATGTTAACTGATAGATACACCTTTGATATTCAATAAGTCTTTACTCCATTGTTTCCCTATGGTAAAATATAAATAACGATACCTGAATACTCCTAGTAAAATGCTACAATAGTATTCTATGCGCTTACAGAATCCTTTATATTCTATTTGAAATTATAAATACCAACAAGAATTTTTGGCGCTGTTGTCGGGGAAACAATTGGCATAAAGATTTAGATCATTAACATACCGCTAGCTTTAGTAGGATTACCCTTGTTCTGTTATATTACGGAATAGATAGGACAATAGATGTTGTTTCGACCTTCCAACAAGCTTCCACAAGAAAAGAAGAAACATTGAAGAACCCTAGGGTGCCTGAATATTCAAGATCCATCAACATTGGAACCCTACCATCTCACAGGTTTGTATAGATGTATATATTCTCTAACCATGTGTAGATTGGAGAAAAAGGTTGGCGTCACAAGAATACAAATCACATCTCAAGTGATGAATACAGACGCTGCACTACTCACAAATTCCATCATGTGAGTCATGGTAAGTATGATTAAGAAAGGTGAGATAGTCTTGCTCATGGACTTTAAACTTGATGAGTAGTTATCTTTTAACTTTTGCATTCCATTACATGTTTATTTCTCTGTTTAGTTTAAATTCTCTCATATCAAATCCATAACATATTTAGTTCCTTGCATACATTTATACCATTTGCATCTTTTATTAAAAAAAGAGAATCTCACCATGATCATGCTCTTTCAACTCCATTTGAATAAATCTCTTTTATGCTTTCATGCTACTTTTGTTTGCTATAGTATGCTTAGGTTTGGAGTATCTTCATACACCTTTTAAAGTAAGCATGGTGCTTAGTTAAAATTGTTTTCTTAAATCAAATTAGACATGGTGTTTAGTTTGATTTTTGAACCACGAGGTGTGTTGATCTTACTTCCAAAGGCTTTTTAAATTAAGCCTGGTGCTTAGGTTAAAAAGCTTTCCTAAATTAAAATAGACATGGTGTCTAGTTTAATTTTTGAGCCGATAGTATGGTTTAGTAGATACTAGTTATTTTGTTGGACTAACCCCTGCAGAAAACTCTCAAATTCAATTTAGGTAAGTCCTAAGATAAATTCACATCGGAGATGAATCAAGGCATGTGATGAACTCCAATAACTTTGTGCAAAGAAGACCCAACTCATTCTTCATGGAAGGAAGAACTATGAGTATCAAGGTTTATTCACTTATCTTTTGTTGCAAGTTATCTTTGCCTTGAACCATACTAGAATGCAGCAAACACATAAAACTTGATAAACAAAATCTATGCTAAACAATCCTAAAACCATCCTTTCATTAGCATAGAGGAAAATCACAAAAAAATGGACAACACAACCCATGTTTCAAATTTGTTATTTTCCCTTAGGTATGTGTCTATTAACATTTTGCAGGAAAGAATGAATAGAAGCTATGCCTGTTCAAGGTTTGGTATGAATCCACAAACCCTAATCGAAACCACCACTATAGTTGTGGAAGTGGACGAATAGATCGATAGGCTATGAGCAACATGAAAGACAACCTAGCTTTGAGCCTTCCCAAGACTCAAGCTAGGATGCTGATGAGAAGCTGGATAAAACCCACCTTGTATTAACCAAAATATGCCTGTTTTCATCATCTTCAAAGGGACTAGCTCGCACATTGGCAACAAGGACCAAGACAATGAGATGCCACTACATCATGGCATGCCTCATTCTATCAACAAGCATCATCAATCAATGGTTCATTGATGACTATGTCTCGTAAGGCTATAAATGACCAAGGTCGCCCAAAGACATTACCTAGTCATTGAAGATGAAGCTTCCATGTGAGTACCAATGAGGATCTTTCTTTGATCATTAAGATGGTTGGCATATTGCTAACAAACAAAGAAGAAGAACTCTCTGCCACGCCATTAGACAATCAAGGAGGAACTTGAGTTTGCATCTCCAATGAACCCCAATTCATCAACTAAGAATCAACAAAAATCAAGAAAGGTTGATGGAAGAAGAGCATGCAATTGGATGGTGCAAAGAAAAGCTAAAGGCAAGAAGGGGTCCGACTCAATGGACCTAAAGCCATGAAGCTCTCACTGATAGGTACATCGGACAAGTTTCCTTCAGGTATGTTTGTCACTAATCATTTTAACAAAAAGAAGGAAAACATAAGGTATATTCAACCAAGCATTATGCAATATAGAATCACATTCATAAGAGAATTCTATCATCCAAGGTAGATTTTGCATTGTGCAAAATTCAATTCTAGGGGATGGTGTTCTTTAAAAACATCTCATGCCATGTTGTTAATTTGTCTTGGTCATCTTTACCTTCATGATGTGCTCGAATTGCTAAATCACTAACAAATAAAAATCTAAATAATCATGCTCCCTTGGTTCATCATACATATTCTTGTTTTTACTTGAATCAATCTCTTTAGTCTTTTAAGCTTCCTTGTTCTGTTACAAGTATGCTTCAAAATATTATTCAAACATGATTATTGAATCAAAACATACTTGTATAGAATTTGGTTGTATATATGGGCTAATGCTTCTAGGAAAATATTAAATTTTGTTGGGAATATTAGGAGATCATTCATAGAAACAGATCAAGGTTTGAGGTATTTTTCAAAATGATTTTACACATTTTTGCCTTAACCTTGTTGAAAATTTGAAGTAGTGGTAAACAATCAAGGTACACTATTTAAAACATGGGATAAAGATTCTATGCAAATTAAAATGTTAAAACCAACTTTTCTGTAGCATAGAAGGTGACCTTTGGCTCTATGACAACACTATCCTTATGTTTGAATTAATTGTATATTCTTTCGGGTGTGTGTTGTCCACTAATCCTTTGTAGAGAAGAAATAATGAGTAGATCAGAAGGTCTAACATAATGCCAAGATCCACAAAAAAGGACAAAAAGATGGCATGCCAAAAGAATAAGAAAGGAGTGCGACATAGGAGACAAGATGCTCATGAATAGCTCAAGCAAGGAAACCTTGAAGCACGAAGAGAAGACCACCACAAGTCATCTACCCCTCATTACATGGTGTCATCATGCTCCAATAATGAAGGTGACATCTTAAGGTAAGTGGTCATCATTTTCCTCTTGATCTTGGTATGCACATAAATGAAGAAACAAACATGTTTGAGTTACAATTTTGCTTAATCGAACCTGATTAACTCAACATGTTTTGTTCCTTAAGCTTGTTCATAGTACCACTTTCTTCATCTCATAGTCTTAACCAAATGAGCTCAAATTTTGCATATCTTACCCTCGGAAGATAATAGTCATAATCATGTAAAGTTTGATACATTATAAAGATGGACAATTCTTCCATAGGTTAAACAACTCCACTCTTTTTGTCACAGTCAAAATGCTACATCCTTCTGATCTTATCACCCATGTTATAAGAATAAATAATGCACATAACATTAGCTCTATCATGATTCAATGTGCCTAAGGCTAGAGACAAGTAAATAAAGTTTTGGTTCTATTGGTGGAAAAACGCCAGCAGAGTCCATGCACTTGATCTCTAACTTGTCTTTATAAGCAAAACACACTTTGAGTAAAGTGTGGGGGAGTCGATCCCCCAAATTCTACAAGTGGAAGTTCTGAATTCAACAACAAGTTCACAACCATTGATGAGAGGACACCTGCCATCCAAGGTACATTACACAATCATAAACAATGGCAGGTAAGCATGGGACAGGAGATGGCAAGCTTCTAGCAACAACATCAACAGCAAAATCAAAATTGGTAGGCTCTGTTCTAGCACCTCCACATCCGACCATCTCATTGAGCAACCATGACAACAACTAGCTTGGGGAAGAAGGCATCCCCATGTATCTAGATAAGTATTTCTTTTCCTTTTATTATTATTAGTTTGCATTATATATATTAGAAAAAAGGATGAATAACTAAAAACAAAGTAAAAGTTATCTTTATAGAAATATATAGTTATAATGTGTGATCTAAAAAATGAAAATAAAATAAAGACAGTGTGTCCAGTTTGCTTTAATTTGTTTTAAGAGCTAAATAAAATAAAAAGGACTCTAAAGACAATCCCTTAAAATAGAAATGATGAATAGTTTCTCTATTGTAATTCCTTTGAAGTACCTAGTTTTCAGCCTTGAATTCTCTCAAGTTTTGGATAAAACTGTTTTGATATAAGGATTTACTCTGAACTTGAAACTTATGGGTAGCATATGCTTGATCTAAGTCTAGGTAATTGATGGATATGATATGAGAGGATCTGAGCTACTATTTATCTTGTTCCAAGTGACATTAAAGTTCAAGAGATTTATCTTTTGAAAAACACAAAAATGCTACATGATGAGTTCCTGTATGATAAAGCTTGAATTCCCACCAGAGCCATACATGTTATTTAGGCTAGAAAAACTTCCACATATATGCTACTTGTTTTTGCATTGAGTTTTGTCAAGCTTTGTTTACCCTTATGAGAGGTTTGTCATGCTCTTAAAATCAAGATCACATACACACCACCCAAATATGTACTACTCCTACACTGGGGGTAGGCGCAAAAAAGTGCTTTTCATCCAGATCCACCCAAAAATGTTCTACTCCCACACTGGGAGTGAACACTAAAAACATGCTTGATAGGTTTTCCATCCACCAAATAAATGCTCCAAGTTCTTGTTGCTATCTCTTAAAAGTTCTGTTGCAAAAAAGAGACATGGGCTATGCAAAAGTTATTCAGAAAAAAAGAAAGAAAAAAGGGAGTTGAGAAAAAAATGGACATGTGTACGAGATATTGAAAACAATGGATACTTAGATGCCCGCCTAAGAAAAAAAGAGAGAAGAAAGAGATGAATAAGATAGCCCCTGCTCTCTAGCAAATGTTTCCAAATTTCAAAAGAGAGATATGTATCCAAGGAGCATAGTAGAATTAGGTTAGCCACCATACATATATCCACCATATACATCCACACACATGCACATCTTGATTTGAATGTATGACTTAACTCTCTTTGGATCTGAGGTTTGACTTTACAATATTTGTATTGCAAGTATGCACTTTCATGCTTTCTCCACTCCTATGAACTCCACATAAGACTTAGTTGTAGGAAGAGAAGGGCATAATATCTTTATTGCCTTGGTGAGGATCCACAAATACTACATATTTTGAGAGACTTGAGAGTGTCATACAATGGAATCACTGAGTTTTATTTTGAAAACTTATAAAAACTCTAGAACAACAGTGGAACAAAGAACTTGAGACATAGTGCTTGACATGATCATTTTGTCTTTCAATTGCTCAAGACCCAAGTGAAGGCTAAGAAGCCCCATGGTTGAAGCTAATATGGGTAAGATTGAAAGTCAGATTAGTTTACTCTAATCTAAAGGAGAATTTTGTATTGAACACCTATGTACTTTAGAGGAGTGAAAGCATTGTAGTAACTCCTGATCCATTGTTGAGTTTGGCTTTACTTAGGGACTAGCAAAGGTTAAGTGTGGGGGAGCTTGTTGATGTTAGTTAACGTTCATCATAAACAATCAATATAACTTATACAAATGCATAAAAATGATCACCAACATAGGTCTAGGAGTATAAACTAATAAATTCCACAAGTTTTAATGAATCTATGTTTGTAGGAGGATTTACTTAGAAAACTATCAAGGAGGGCCTATTCATCAAAGAAAATCATGTTTATCCATAGCGTAACCGATGTGGGAAGACTCTAGAAGACTCCAGAAGGCACACAAAAGTGGAGGGTAGGTGGCTGCCATGTGGGGTCGGCTAGCCCCACCTACAGGCCACCTGGCCCCCTACGCCCACCTATAAGCCCCTCCTTCGAATGTTGGTTATCCACCGCCTCCATGATTGCATCTATGTCATTCTTTCAAGTTGGTTTCATCTGAGGGTCCAGAATTGATGCTCTGGCCTATATATAGCAGCCCCTACCCCCTCCCTAGAGCATCCCTAAAACCCTAATTCATACCTCTCATTCAGACATCAAGATACACCAGGAGGATTAGGTCTAGACTCTCAAATGTAGTAGATTAGTAGCTTGGGAGTGAGGGTTGAGTTGAGCTCATGCTCAAGTTCTGGATCTAGTCTTGGAGGCTCGGCAAAGCCTTTTATCTTCACTTCTACATCTTGTAAGACTTATTATAAATTCATCATATTTCTATCTACATGCTATGCTTACTTTTAATATGTATCTTGCTTAGTTGAGGTTATCATTACTTTTGTGTGCAGGTTCATACAGCGCTTAGCCTGCTAGTCTATCGATTGGGCTAAGTAGCCGAGCCTCATGTAAGTATGGTGCTTATACGATGCTCTACCTATGAGTACACCGTGTTCTCTGGTTGGGTGGTAGCAGCGGGAGGTGACAACCCCCTCTATCCATTGTAGTCCACTCCAAATTGTGCAAGTTCTTAAATTGTAGGGCCATAGTTGCGTTGGTAGATTTATCTATTGTGGGTACTCTACTGTTTAAGCAGCGTCCCAAAGTGCATAAGAGTAGAGTTTGTCTTAACTATAGTTGGATGTATATATACTTTGACCATGTAAAAAGAATGTCACAAGCATCTACCTCACTCGTTGCTCTCCCGAGATGAATAGTTTATGTTATCTTATAGATCTACCCCCTAAGTATCATTATCCTCAATTCCTATCATTACCTTTATCCCTTGCTCTAGCTATGATGGTATGTTGACTGATAGATACAACTTTGATATTCAATAAGTCTTTACTCCATTGTTTCTCTGTGGTAAAATATAAATAATGATACCTAGAATACTCCTGGTAAAATGCTATAATGGTGTAGCAGAACCGACCAATTTATAAGAGCACAAGTATAATGGCAACCCACAAGCAGTCGCACTATCATACTTGAGCCCATATAAACCCAGAAGTCCATCGAGTACCGCGAAGGGTCTCGATTCAACCAACATACAACCAAGACCGTACATGATTCAACATAGATGTCACACATTACATAAGGTTCACAAATATAGTTCATCCATCAGAATACAAATTAAAGTTATTACAAACCACGTTCAGGTAATATAGTAGCGGAAGCAAATTTAAAAGTTTGAAACCAACATTTGCAACATTGTTTAAATATAGTGCTAGTTCACGATCACACTTCCACAAAAGCATAAGAGAGGGATTAATAAGAGATGTGTGCCTAGGGCTTACTCCTCGTCCACATTGGGACAGAAGCAGTTATTGCAATAGCTAGGATAAACTGTATCATCTGCAACAATGGGAATAAAACCCTGAGTACGAGAAGGTACTCAGCTAGACTTACCCATCATAAACCAAAAATAAAATGACTCCAAGGATTATGTAAGGCTTTATAAGTGGAGCTAGCTTGATAACATTTTGCATTAAAAGCTTACCAATTCAACTATACATTTATAATTTGGTCATCAAGTTAATTATAGCTATTCATCTCTAGATTAGCAACTAACCTATGCCAAACATGTGGTATATCATTTAGTAGCATACAGTAGTAACCATAGCCGGTATAATAATTTCATGTTCATTATAACCATCATTCCATAATACAGTTACTACGATGTTGGAGCTAGCCAAGTTTCTCACTATCTGAGAGTGACGGCGATTCGAATCGATTTCAACCTACTAGGAATTTATTCCTAACAAAAACCCAGGCAAGCCAAATCAACGGTCACCTTTGGTACAACTTTGGTCCATATTTCGTAGGTTCGCCCAGCACCGCACAATCATGGACAACCATCTCCTACGACCTTTAGGCCTGTCCTAACCTTGGCCTTAGTCTAGCTTCCTGCACATCCTTACTACCATCTAGAGTGTGCACTTTTATAGAACTAGGCACAACCTGAGTTAAGCTACTCGGCTTCGCTGTCGGAACGAGTTATCCGACCAACTAAGTGAGAGGTATGCGTTCAATCTTGTCAGAAGTGCCAACAATGGTAAGGTCCTTAACCGGCATAGACGGAATCACATGAATCAACCTACACATTGACTCCACCCAGTCTCCATTTACATTACCCTATGGTTCTTTTCTATGATAGCAAATGTAGCCAACCGTGCTTCGGTATCCACCTATATCTCGCAGGTGATAGGAAATCACCCGACTTCTACCGGTCTAAGCATGGCTAAGCATATATTTGATCCTAGAGCTAGACAAGGTTAAAGGTATATATCTAGACAAGGTAGTTCTACACATCAAGTGTTTCTAAACAACTCTTATAACCTAATGCATGAAACATAAAGAACTCAAGTGATATTTTGTAAAACATGGGAGACTTAAAATGCTCTGGGCTTGCCTTTGAGGAAAGAGGTTGGCCTGTGATCTGGGCACTCAGTGAGGTCCTCAAGAGTTTGCTCCTCTCCTTCTGAAGCTATGGCCTGAGGTGTTTCCTGCTGTTCCTCCTCTTCTTCTTCGTTTAACTCTGAAAGAGTTATCCCCTCAGATGATCCTATATGCATGATCATGGAATAAGATATCGTGGATGCATATATAACAACATGTATGATATGGTGGGGTATAATGAAATGGATTCTCATAGGTGTTTTCAACAGCAATGTATTAAGGTGATAACAAGTTACATCTTATTTTACTGAGTAGGTGGATATCTCTTCTCTATTAACTAAACAAATTCTCATCTAAGCAATTTTCTGGACTGTAAGACAGCAGCCACTTGTTTTGACCATAACTGGAGTTGTACACATCTAATTAATATGGTTGTGGACATTCTGGAAAGCTTATGAAATTGCCTACAACTTTATTTTAATCGTCTTAATTTGATTCAGCAGTTATCTAATTCAAACAATTCAATCTTTCAGATCTGTCTAGAGAGCAAGTATTTCTGATAGCAGACTTCTAACAGCTATAATTCTCAAACCATAATGCCTATGACTTTGAAAATTGAACACAAGGTATATAAGTAAGTTATCTACAACTTTGTTATTAACCATATTTACAGAAAAGATCATTATCATCATGAAATCATTAACACAACAGAAATTATACATGCAGCCATCTAGTTGAATTATAAGGCAATAATTAACTAGTTGCATACAACCAATTACTTCTAATCCTAACTAATAACATCAGAAGATCATATGCATCACAAGCACCATAGAAAACCTCATGGTTATGCCTAACTAATTTATTTATATTCATTTATCAATTTCCTTACATAATAAGGTGATTTAAAGGATAAATATTTCCATTGCTTAGTAAATTCTGAGAAAAATACAGTAGCCTAAAAATGACCCTAATAGTCTACTATACAAATTTCATGCCATTTAGATAAGTTTAGCCACCTCTACAAAAATGACAATTTACATATGCTTATTTTAGCAAAACTAGTTTAGCATAGTGAAAAGTATCGAACAACAGATTTAATATTTTTCTTACTTTTCTCCTAGCATGAGAATACTGTGTAAAAATTTGTATGATCATATGTTATGTATTTTTACCCCATTTAATTTCACTAGAAATTAGTAATTATTTAGGATTAAATATGAAGACCATATTTCAAATATACTTACTGTATGTTTAATATTTTTCCAAGCTAGAGCATGTCAACACAAGACTAGCAAAAAATTAAATCACAATTTTATCACCTTTCTAGCTCCAGTTATGCAATTTACAAGATATAAACACATTTAGAAGCACTTATCTTGCTCAATTTAATTCCACAAGAAAAATACCCTAAGCAGTAGATTTCATATTTTTATCAAATAGTACACTTCATGATGAATCTAACAAAATTTGGTTCACATCATTTGGATACTCCTAGCTCTAGATATGAATTTTTGAAGTTTGTAACTAAGTCTATGAAAAAATTAATAAAGAAAAAAAATTCAAATCAGGCACTACAGCTAGGTGCACTCGGTGTATACACCCCGCTGTGACTGATGACTAGGCCCCGCAGTCAACTGACCCCACATGACAGAGAGACAGAGGCAGGGGCTAGTTTTGACTGGCGAGAACTAGTCGACGGTGAGGTCACCGGTGACAAGGTCGGCACCAACATGTTCCCCATCCTATTCTGCACCTACAGGTACCCTTGGTTTGCTCAGAGGATCACCGGAGCTAGCTCACCGGTGAGCACGGTGGCTTAGCGGCGGTGCACGGTGGTGCTCTGGCCATCCTCAGCGATGGCATGGCTATGGCACCTACAAACCCTAGCGAAGCTTGGCTGCATGCATGGCGGCATGGCGACATGAGCATAATGGTGGCACGGCGGCATTCTGCTCTGATGAGGCCGGCATTGGCCTTAGGCTCTTGCCTTGAGTTAGATCTAGCTCTAACCTAACCCTAACGAGAGGAACATGTGAGCGAGATGTCTCGGTACAGCATGGCCATAGCAAGCGCAACCTTGGCAGTGCAACGGTGAGGGTGTGGCGATGGCAGACTTGCCCTTAGGCGTTTACCTTGGCTCAGGCTAAGGCGATGGGTGGTCAGCGAGGTGGAGGGGCAAATGGTCGAGAGGTGTGCACGAGCTATCGGGGAATGGTGCTGCGATGGTGGCACGCGAGGTCAGTGAAGCTTAGCGGCGATGGCACGGTGCGTGGTGGCTTTGCTCTAGCATGACGAGAGAGAGGCAAAGCGAGGCAGAGGAGCACGAATGCGGGTGAGCGAGGGAGGGCAGAGGTGTCATGCGGCTTTGTTGCCTGCATCGGCCTAACTGGTGGGGTAGTGGCATATGGCCACCACGTGGAGTCCGCAGCCTGCGCCAGTCAGCCACGATGCATGCGCGCGGCGCCGATTCAGATGTCGTTGAGCCCAACTAACAGCACAACTTCATGACTCCATAACTCCTAATCCATGGTGAATTTTTGAAAACTTCCTTAATCAAATTTGTAGAGCTAAGTGAGTACTACAAAAATTCTTAAAGGAGTTTGGCCTAATTCCCAATTGTTTTCAAACTACAAAGCTCCAAAGTAGAGTACTTTGAAACTGTAGTCAGCACATGACTTTGCAAAATTTTCTAAGTTTCAAAATAGCATTTTGTTTATTTTTGTGAGCCTTATTTGACTAAGTTAGACACTAAATTAGCTCATGACCCTTAAATAAAGTTTGTTACTCATGACAAGAACTAAAACTTTTATTTAGGTCACATAGCCATGCAAATAATCTAAGCTACTATTCAGCTTTAGTCAAACTACCATCATGAAAATGGCATTTCAAAGTAAACCAACACTTAGAAGCAAATTTGGTCTATGTCGTGAATATAGAAATTATTCCATTTACCATTCTAGATGTGTCTAATGTGTTTTCATGACCTCACAACCATTTCATACATTGGTCATACATGATTACAAGCATAAGCATATTTATAATCAACATTTCATGTGACAATGTATAAGATGGAAATGAAATTTCATATGCTCATGTTCATGAATGCTTGGATGATGCTTATGCTCATGAAATACAAGTGCCAATGCAATGCTTAACACTGGGGTGTTACAACCCCTCCCCCATATAGAAATCTCGTCCCGAGATTTGAAAGACCTTCCATTCCTTATAAAAGGCGGGATAAACCTCACGTAGATAATCCTTCCATTCCCACATGGCATCTTGTTCACTATGGTTATTCCACACCACCTTGTAGAACTTAATGACCTTGCTCCATGTTACTCTTTCCATTTCTAGCACTCGGATTAGTTCTCTTCATAAGTTAAATCCGATTGGAGCTTAATGTTGGTGGGTGCAATGGCTTCCTCAGGTATGCGAAGACATCTTTTCAACTAAGAAACATGGAAGACATCGAATATCGCACTCATCTCAGGAGGAAGTTGTAACTTGTAGGCAACCTCTCCCATCCATTCAATAATCTGGTATGGGCCTACATACCTAGGCGTGAGCTTCCTTTTTACTCCAAATTGTTGTACTCCCTTCATGGGTGACACTTTTAAGTACACATAGTCTCCCACTTCAAAAGTTAGTGGTCTTCTTCTTTTATCAGCATAACTCTTTTGTCTAGACTAAGCTACTTTCATATGATGTTGGATAATGTGTACTTGCTCTTCAGCTTTAGTGACAAAGTCAATGCCATAATATCTTCTTTCTCTGGGCTCAATCCAATTCAAGGGAGTTCTACATTTCTGACCATACAAGGCCTCAAAAGGAGCCATCTTGATGCTCGCTTGATAACTATTATTGTAGGAGAACTCGGCTAAAGGTAGCCATTTCTCCCATGAACCCTTGGAAGATATTATTCAAGCTCTCAACATATCTTCTAAGATCTGGTTCACTCGCTCGGTCGATCCCAAAGTTTGTGGATGATATGCTAAACTTCTGATTTGTTTAGTTCCCAAGGTCTAGTGCAAGTGTACCTAGAAACAAGCTATAAATTGTGGTCCACAATCTGAGATTATGGTCCTTGGTACTCCATGTAGCCTCATGATTTGAGAAACATATAGCTTAGCATACTTCCCCATGTGATACGCCGTGTTAACTGGTATAAAATGTGCTGACTTGTTATGTTGATCTACAATGACCCATATAGAATCATGATGTTGTTGTGTCAGCGGGAGGCCTGTAATAAAGTCCATACTTATGTCCTCCCATTTCCAGCCTAGGATAGGCAACGACTGAAGTAATCTAGTAGATTTCAAATGAATGGCCTTGACTCTACTGCAATTATCACACCTAGCCACATAGGTGGTGATCTCTTTCTTCATCTTGGTCCACCAAAAATGGGTTTTCAAATCTTGATACATTTTGCTACTATCCAGATGAATAGACAGCTTGGATGAATGAGCTTCATCTAAAATTTGATTTCTAAGCTCACGGTCCTTTGGCACTACTAGTCGGTCCTCAAACCATAGCACACCTCTTTCATCCAACCTAAAATGTTTGGTTTCCTATTCTTTCATCCTTCTCTTAATGTGAAATATACCTACATCCATCTTCTGTAGTTCTATGATTTTGCTCTCAAGTGAACAACTCACAATGATATTGTGTAGCACAACAGGATGTAACAAATTAAATCCATCTTCCAACAAGGCTTCCAAAGTGTTGCAATGAGATTTCTGACTAAGTGCATCTGCTACAACATTGGCTTTTCCTAGATGGTAGTGCACTTCCAAATTATAGTCCTTGATTAGCTCTAACCATCTTCGTTGCATCATGTTCAACTTAGGTTGAGTAAAGATATATTTGAGACTTTTGTGGTCAGTATATATGTGACATACGTTTCCCAACAAATAATGTCTCCATATCTTCAATGCATGAACAACTGCTGTGAGCTCTAAATCATGTGTAGGATAGTTGACTTCATGCTTTCTCAACTGTTGAGAAGCATAGGCAATAACTTGACATTATTGCATGTGCACACACCCCAAACCGAAACCAGATGCATCATAGAACACATCAAAAGGCTTTTCACTATTGGGTTGTGCTAAAACTGGAGTTGTAGTTAACAAGGTCTATAGGGTGTGAAAAGCAGCTTCACACTCCAAAGTCCAATTGAACCTTTCATCCTTCTAGAGTAGTCTAGTCACGGGCTTAGCTATCATGGAGAAATCAGGAATGAAACGATGATAGTAGCCTGCTAGCCCTAGAAAACTCTGAACTTCATGAACCAAAGTTGGGGCTTTCTAATCCATGACTTCCTATACTTTAGATGGGTCTATAGATATTCCATCTTTAGGTAAGATGTGAGCCAAGAAGGGTACTTTGCTCAACTAGAATTCACACATGCTAAATTTGGCATATAATTTATATTCCCTCAATCTAGATAGAACAACTCTCAGATGCTCTGCATGGTCTGCCTCATTCTCTGAGTAAATCAAGATATCATTGATAAACACAATCATGAACTTGTTGAGCTCGAGCATGAATATAGAATTCATCAAGTATATGAAGTAGATAGGAGCATTTGTTAGTCCAAAAGACATGACCAAATACTCGTATAAGCCATACCTAGTGGAGAAATTTGTTTTAGGTATATCCTCTGGCCCAATCTTAATCTAATGATAGTTGAACCTCAAGTCAATCTTAGAGAATACCTATGCTTTTGCCAGTTGATCGAACAAGAAATCAATACGAGGCAAAGGATACTTGTTCTTAATGGTCACAACATTAAGCGGCCTATAATCCACACACCTTCTCAAGGACTTCTCCTTCTTTACAAATAAAGCTGGACATCCCCATGGAGATGAACTAGGTCAAATGAGACCTTTGTCCAATAGTTCTTGTAACTGAATTTTAAGTTCAGCTAACTCATTTGGTGGCATTCGATAGGGTCTTCTTGAGATAGATGTTGTACATGACACTAACTCAATCTTAAATTCCACATCCCTATCAGGCGGTAAACCCGACAACACATATATAAATACATCAGGAAACTCATAGACCACTAGAATATCACAAAGGGTAGTGGCTTGGATAGCACAAGACAAGTTTTGGAGACCAAAACTTTAGGGAAGTGGTACTAGAAAAGCATTACCTCCCTTTGGTTCTCTCAACATAATTGTTCTAGTGCTAGTGTCAATGAGAACCCCATGATCGCTCATCCATTTCATGCCTATGATCACATCTATGGCTAATTCGAGCAATACTATCAGATCAACTATGTACTCCCTCTCTTGTATAGAAATGAGCACATCTTTGACTATTTGATTTGTAGAGATAGTAGCCCTAGCTAAACTTATACTATAACCACCCTTGTTTACCTCAATTTTTTTCTGATCATACTTAGATGCAAATGCTTGGCTCATAAATGAATGAGAAGCTCTAGAATCAAATAAAACATTGGCAGGATGTTTTTGAACAAGAAACATACCGGCAGTGACAACTTCTCTTATAGGGATTTCTTCAACAGCTGTGTAATGCACATATCTAGGACGTGCCTTTGGATTTGCCTATTTCTGATTACCCTAGTTTTGATTGCCAATCTTCTTGGGACTGGGGCACTCCTTTGCCTAGTGGCCCAACTGGTTATAGTTGAAGCATGGCTGATTGCTCCTTGGTCCTGCTGAGCTTCCTTGCCATCCATTTCCCTTGGGTAGGGCAATGGTGAATGCCCTGCGGAATGTCTTCTAGGGGCGATTGGCCTAAGCTTTTGGTGGTGGAGGCCTAAACTTAGGTGCTAGTGGATGAAACTATGGCCTAGCCACCACTAGAGGTCTAGACTAGGAAGATCCTAAGGTCCCTACCTCAGTTGCTCTTTTGCGGCCTTTCGCTACTGCGTGCAAATTGTTCTGGTTCTCCTAGGTCAAGGCATCACTGATGAACTCATTATATGTGGTACACCTCGAGTTGGCCATGGTCTTCCTCAGCTTGGTACTAAGGCCTCTCTTGAAGCTCTCTATTTTCTTTTCCTCCATATCGACAAACCCTAGGGCGTATCGGGACAAATTGTTGAAGGCATGCATGTACTCAGTATGGGTCTGGTCCCTTATGTGAGTCACATGAACTCGGTGGCTTTCATGTGCATTAGCCCTGGGGGAATGTGATGTCCCCTAAAGGCTAACTTGAACTGCTCTCATGTGACCTATGAGTTGTTAGGTAAAGAGGATAGGAAATGGGCCCACCATATCTCGGCCGGTCCCTATAGTTGATGGGATGCATATTCAGCCTTCAGATGCTCAGTAACCCTCAATAGATGGAACTTCTACTCTATCGTGATAAGCCATTCATCCACCTAGAGCAGTTCTTTGGCCTCTTTGAAGATAGGAGGCTTGGTGTTTTGGAAATCCTTGAAAGAGCTATATTGATTTGGCTTAGGCCCTTGATGTTACTAACGGGCATGAGTGGTGTTCTGCGCATTGAGGCGCAGTGTATCCTCCATAGCTCTCTGATTACCCAAGAACCGTGTGAAGAATTTATTCACAGATGGTGATGGCGGTGGTGGTAAGTCACTATCGTTGCCACCCTAGCTAGTACCTACCCTAGCACGAGTGCGAGTCATCTACAAAGTTGCAACAATAAGTGATTATTGGATGATGTCAAGAGAATCAAGATGAATTGTGTAATCATGCCAAACTAAAATTACTGGAGAGAATCTTCAATTCATACAATAAAACAGAGGCATAATAATTTATTCTTGCAACATGACATCACCAATTTGATCACTTATCGTGCTCACAATGCATTAATATGCATGTCATATTTCACAAGTAAAACAAAACTAGAATTTCATTAAAGTTTAACCCATAGTGAAACGACATGCAAAGTGCCAATATTACACCGAAGTCATGTCACAAACACCAAACTTCAAGCTACAAGTCCATTACATGAATAACAGGGATACATCTAGCATTTTAACTAGTCACTAGGTGATTCTAATCTTTAGTGTGCTCACTATTGAGGTCAGAGATAACATCATCCTCATCAAGGATCAGGAGCAGTGGGTTGTTCAGAAAATGCACCTCATGCTAAAGATCAACCACCACATTTTGGGCCTATGCAAGTTGCTGGCGCAAGTCCCTTTCGACATGGTCCTACTACATGGTTAGGGCTTCAGCTCTGTTTCATGCTGCTTCTGCTAGGGCAACATAGTTATTTGCTTAGATCTGCTGGCACGTAGCTATGAGCGCCTTGGCATGAGTGGCCTCTAGCGGCTCCCATAGCCCTATTAGCACTGCTTGATCATCAGTTCTTGCCACTTAGGCGGCAGCTCTCTATTGATCAACTTGCTCCATTTGGGTGTGGAGATTTACCAATGCTACATAAGCTTGATCAGTTTCCCATCAAGCCTCACTTGCTGCCTTTTTGTGCTTGCGCACACGCTTAATTAGCTTACGATGTGTAGCTTTGGCCCTCCTGAGCCAATCGATGCAAGTGGTATATGACTCCTACCAGAAGTCTCGAGTGTCCTAACAAGTATTGAACATCTTCATCATTGCAAACATTACACTCATAGCGGGACTAGAATTATTAGCCTGCTCATCCTGGTCTCGGATCAATGCATTATGGTTGCGCTGTGCTCGAACTGCTGTGGATGGATCCACCTGAGGAAAAGTACCAACATCACTGTCGATAAGCTCATCCCCATGTTGCTGACATATCTGGCTCAGCACCTCAAAAGCCACTACTTGGGCAAGCTCCTAAGGAGTTTTTCCTTTAGATTTTGCCTTCCACTCCTGCCATAGGGGTGCTTGGGTACGAGCTGGTATGGTTAGCTATACTTCATACCATGGTTGTCCCTATAGGTATACTTCATTCTAGTAATAGAAGGGCGGTTCATAATACCCCGCATAATGTAAGACTCTCCAAAGTAGGGTAGGGGTAGCAAACATCAATAGGAAAGTCTCACTTCCAGCTAGTGCTACCATCTGTACCAACAAAATTATGCAACTCTCATGAGAATAATGTTATAATAGAAAAGAGTTACTTAACCGAATAAGAGACTTATAAGGGGAGGAACAATGCAAGTGTGTAATGAATGATTGATCATGATGCATGCACATTTTGTACGTCCTCACAACTTAGGAAAATTAAACTTCTAAGGACATACATGGTGGAATACATGCGTTCTCTCGTATATAACGTAGCTAGTCAGGCTACACGTTTCGCTGTTAGTGTACCTGCACAAGAATTTCATTTTAGCCCAACCCCACAATTATATATGCAGAAATGAAAATCTAGGCTCTAGGTTGCAAGCTAAATACTTCCATATATATACCCATATATATACTTCTGTATCAAAGATACCCAAAAGTAAATATGTCCCATATATACAAATAAATATGCATTTACAGTCATATCAAAGCTAACGCACAATTAAATACCTCCATATATACACGAGACATATATATACTTTAGTATCAAAGCTAACTCTCCCCATAGACTGCACGCTCACATCTTGCGGTCCTGCCACTTTGATAATGAATGGCATCTTACCTTAGGCGTAGAGACATTTGATCCATGCATTACCACTCAAGTGAATGGCATCCATACCATAGCACGCCGTATGGATGACGAAATTGAAAACCCCCAAGTTAGTACTTAATTAGCCACCTAAAATCCTTAACTAGGCATAAAGGAAAGTGATCACTAGCACACTTTAGATTCAAACTCTAGGTTTTAAACACCTATATATATAGCTATAAGTCACTAGAAACTGGTTTTGGAAAACAAAAACCTTTGTTTTAAATACACATGTGGCAATTAATGTTGAATCTTGCTCTGATGCCAGCTGTAGTAGAACCGACCAATTTATAAGAGCATAAGTACAATGGCAGCCCGCAAACGGTCACAGTATCATACTTGAGCCCATATAAACCTGGTAGTCCATCGAGTACCATGAAGGGTCTATATTCAACCAACATACAACCAAGATCATACATGATTCAACATACATGTAACACGTTACATAAGGTTCACAAATACACTTCATCCATTAGAGTACGAAGATGAGAAGAAGAAGACAAGTGTGGCATTCAAGGCCGCATCATCATCCAAGGGCAAGGCCAAGCCAAGCACATCAAGTGAAGATGAATGCTCAAGCTTTGATGATGAAGATGATGAGATGATGGCTCTCTTTGTGAAAAGGTTTCAAAAACTCATGGTGAAGAAGGGTTATCGTGTAAGAAGTAAGAGATCTTCATCCAATGGCAAGGATGAAGTAAGAAGGTGCTTCAAGTGCAATAGCAAGGATCATCTCATTGTGGAATGTCCATACAATATTGACAATGATGATGACAACGAGAAGAGCAAGAAGGACAGGAAGGAAAAGAAAGAAAAAAGGACAAGATGACCTTCAAGAAGAAGAAGAAGGGTGGTTCATGTGTGGTCACTTGGGATAGTGATGCTTCCTCAAGTGATGATGATGATAGTGATGATGACAAGACCACCAAGAAGAAGCCCCTTGCAAGCATTGTTATCAATGAGAAGCCTTCTCTCTTTGAAACTCCATCGACATGCTTCATGGCTAAGGCCACTAAGGTACAATCCAATGATGACTGTGATGAGAAGAATGATGAAAATGAATGTGATAGTGATGATGATGAACCAACTAAAGATAAATTATTTGACATGTTAGAAGATGCTAAGGCTCATTTTGACATTAAGAGAAGGGAATGCAAAGACTTGCGTAAGGAACTAAAAGCCCTTAAGCAAGCCTTTGATGAGTTCAATGCTACTCATGAGAGTCTAAAGGAAGACCATGAGGAGCTTGGAAAGGCTCACAAGAAGCTTAAAAAGGCTCATTCCACTCTTCTTGAGCAAAATGAGAAGGAGCATGTTATAACATGTAACGTAGGCTTGACTTGTGATATTATTGATGAATCTTTCTACAAGCCTATTTTTGTTGCTCCCGCTAACCCTTCTTGTAGCTCATCTAGTACGTCCACTTCTACTTCACCTATGAGTGATGGTTTCACTTGTGATGCCTCACTTATGGTTGAGAATGAGACTTTAAAGAAGGAGGTCAATGAACTTAGTCGCGCCTTAGGCAATGCCTATGGTGCTGAGGCCTGCTTGCTAAAGTGCTTGGGTAGCCAAAGGTTTTCTCTCAACAAAGAGGGATTAGGCTATACCCCCAAGAATGGCAAGGCAGCCTTTGCAACTCACAACACTAGTTTTGTGAAGGGCAATGGTCGGTTTTTCAATAGATGCAAGCAAGTTGGGTATATAGAGCAATGTTGCAAGAAAAAGAACAAACATGCTAATGTATCCTCAATTAAGTTTGATTCTTGTTATTTGCTTACAAAGGGTGTTAATGGGGTGCATGCTAAGTTTGTTGATACTCCAATTGTGGGCTCAAACAAGAAAGCCATTTAGGTGCCAAAGAGCTTAGTCACTAACTAACGAGATCATAACATACAGGTATGTTAAGCCTCGGGTCCAATGGCTCCTGAACGAAGAAGACCCCCGACCGACCACGTCAAGATTAGTAGGGGGCTTGGGAGCAATGCCCATTGGGCACACTCACACGCACCCTCTGGTAAAGAGACCTGATCATGCCTGACTCAACCACAGCTTTTGCCTAGGGCTCTGGGCCTCCCCGAGCCTTGGGCTCCTGATCTATGGCACCTCCGGGCCTAGTCCTTGGCTCCTGCCCAGCTAACGATGCTAGCCAAGGCCCGGGCACAAGAAAAGAAGCCCCACGCTACTTATTCCTAGGGGCTCCCTAGCGCCGCTCCCTAGGCATGCCCCTGCCAACTACTCCTTTGATAGGGTCATGTTTGGGGCATTACATAAGAAGACAAAGCGTCCCGTAGCCTCTAGGGGCTCGGGGGCTTTTGGGTCTACACATTAGCCCCTAGAGCTGACCTCCTTCACCACCAAGAAGACTCCAAAAGGTCTCACTCAGGGGAGGCCGGTCCAAGCCGCCATCGTATGGCACATAGAGTGTTAGAATAGAGCAGCTGGATGATGCCTAGGCTTCTTCAGCTCCAAGACACCTCAATGGTCCATAGCGCACCGCTGCAAGCCCCTCCTAGACTTCAGCGCACATAGACCATAGAGTAGAACCCCCGAACCGCCTTGTACCCAACCTATCTCATTATATAAGAGATAAGGTTAGACCTAGAGGGGGAGGATCCCAATTTGATCTCCATACACTCCATTCCATTCCATCTGCCTTCGCTCTGCACCGAGAGTAAGGCAACCTTGAGAGGGGCACCGAGAGCCCCTCCTCCACTACATCCTATTGTCTCCTTCCTCTCTGATGAGGGGGAGACTCCACCGGTGGCAAGACAATCTTAGGATTAGCACCGAGCTAACCCCCCAACCAAATCTTCTTCCTTTACACTATTGTACCCTCTAGATTTTGGGTGCTCTTGAGTATAAGGATCATCAGCTGCTGGACGTAGGGACTAAATTGGCCCAAACTAGGATAAATCGTTGTGTCTTCTCTATGTGATTCTTATGTTCTTGAGCCCACCCGAGCCACTAGAGGCCCCATACTCTAGTAATGACTCAAACAACATGCTTGCCACAGTTTTGACCCCACGACAGCTGGTGTGCTAGGTAGGGGACAGTGTCAAGTGTGATTCTAGCTCTATGGCGTCTGGAGCCACCCGCCTTGTTGTTGGAGCAAGTGGCACCACCCTAGATGATGGTGTCCGCTTCCTTGGTGAGTTCTCCATCATGGCTGATGCCTACACTCTAGGATAGGTCCTCAACTTTGGGAGCCTGGACTACATTGCTGACTGCTACATCGAGCTTTGTCCACTTCATGGGGCAGCACCAGCTAGCAACGAGCCCACGGTGCCACCCTCTCTATTAGGACTCTTGGGAGCAGATCTCAAGGTTTTGGCCCATCAGATCCGACATGGTCTGGGCCCAAACCCCACCACCCGATCGCTTCTAGTACTACCTCCTAGACCTACCTTTTGATATACAAAATGCAGCAGCGTCCTTCCTGCTAGAGCTAGAGCACCTCATTAGTCATGAGGTGCCACAACGCATCATCCTCTCTGGCGTAGCAGGGACTACATCCCCTCACTTTGAGCCTTCCTTGACGTCCTCTTAGAGAATAGACCAGAGTACAACTCTGATGACATCGACTATGACACCTCACCATGCATGTGCTACCACGTCGACATCAACAATCTTGCTGAGGAGGCGCCTGGGCTCATGTCACTATACTAGAGTGCCCGTAGCCGCTCAGCCTACCTTCAGGAGAAGGCAGACTGCTTGTGTGCTTGGTAGGTGGACATGGAGGTTGTTGAGGCAGAGCTCGAGCGCCAAAGGTAGGACTTTGTGCGGCAGCAAACCTTGCACCCTCTTGGTGTACAACATGGCGGCTACCGCTTGCCGCCTACACCAGGGCTCCTAGCGACCTCTGCTTCCCCCATGTGGCATACAATGTGGCAGCCACTGCTTGCCACCTAGAAGACATCTCCGACATGTCTGACCTGAAGACCCTCAAGCGGCTAAATGAGGTGAAGCGGCTCCTCTGCATCACCCTCGAGCAGAAGGCCAAGAGTTTGACCTTGTTGGTGTTTCTTAGGGTCACCACTAGGATTGTTGTTTCCTAGCAATGGCACCAGAAATACCATGATGATATTTCTGAACACATGTAGAAATATTCCACAAGCACACGGATATACCATTGTAGCATTTCACCTAGAAGTATTCGGGTATCGTTCATTTATATTTTCCCAAAAGAAGGCATGGTATAAAAGTTTCTAGTAGGGACATGGTCAAGATAACATGACTGTATAATAGACCAAAGTTCATAATAGGGGTAATCCAAGATAGATAGGTTATATTGTGACACCCACACTCGAGCCAATCTCAAGGATAAAGATAAAAGAAATAATAAAGAATAAAAGAATAAACCTAAACTAGAGAAGGCTTATCTTGTATAGCTATGCTAAGATGAGCAGATCATACAAATACATGAATATCTAAGGGTAGCAATCCTAAGTTAAGATAGCTTTGGTCATTATAAACTTATTTTGGGCACCAGAGCGCACCTGATCTGGTAGGCAATATCAGCATATGGCTCTATGCCGTATCTAAACATCGGGGGTTACGAAGGACGGACAGGGCTATCACCACCTGCAATGTACCCCTCAACTATGGGATATGAGGCAAACAAAGGTAATGTGTAGCTAAGACACCACATCTATGCTAACTATTACTACTCTAGTGTAGGAACATCCGTCTTTATCAGGAGTCCTCTACTAGAGCATCCACCATGGGGATGGACGACGAACCCATAGGAATATAATGACCAAAACTAATCTTAAAATAGAACTCACTACCTCAATTTAGGTCTTGGTATAAACATGTATCTATGGAAGATTAAGCATAAAGTTTCATATGTTAAATGAATAAAAAAAGAACTTTGCTCTAATTTCATAACATAGCTATATTGATATGATAAGAACAAGAACATCGAAGAACTCTTCATATTGATCATACCAAGATTCCTTCTAGATGTCCTAGCACTTTAAAGTAGTTTCTCCTAGCTCCAACTACACTACTAAAAATAGCAAAACAGTACAAGTGGAGGGAGAGAGACTCAAGTGCGGTGTGTATTGTGAATGGAGCTCTCCCTCTTCTTATATACTACTCTATGGTCGGTTTGTGGGAGATAAATTAAGAAACCTCCCAAACCAACATCCTAGCGCATTAATGATACCACCAGAGGAAGCTAGGCCCGGTTGGCAGAGGCAGGGAAACCCAAGTGGAGCCGCCTCACAACCACCTTCCTCTGGTTGGTTTCTAAGTTGGCCTAGGCTGCTTCCTAGTCGGTGGTTGGCCCACATTTGATATTTTGATGGGCCTTCTTCTCATTTCTTTGCTTTGCACTTTGGTTGATGGTGTATTTGACTATAATTCCCTTGTATTCAAGTATGACTCCTATAAAACATTGATTCTTCAATACAAGTGGAAATATGTCAATAGTAAAGGTATATGTGTGTAAAAATATGTAGTTTCCTCCTTTTTGGATCATAGTTGGTGGTTGGATTTTGTCAATAAGAACCACCAACAAAATCCCCCAAGCTTACCCTTTGCTCATCCTCAAGTAAAACCTAAAATGTTGGTTGTTGATCAGGAGTTGCTTCAATGCCCGTTACATTTCAAAAGTACCATGTCTATAACTAAGTATTCTTCTTTGATTCGAATAAATTGGCATTCTATCCACCCTTTATTATCTCATTACCTATGGGGCTTTTTAGCCCAGCCTTCTCCAAGTCTTACATGGTTGCAGGATAGAACGGTTCACAGAAATGCTTATCATTCATTCTTTGATTGACTTTCCTTCTGAAGGTTTGGAACTTTTGCAAATAAAAAGTAAGTTCCTCAAATGATTCACTCGATCGCTCAAATGTGTATGAAACCTTACCAAGGCATTTGATATTTTGCCTTCTTTTTTCATATCCTACCACTAATGGCTTTTAAATGGAGTTTTGGGTAGGAATGAAATTGAGGCATACTTGCATCACATATTTTGCTATGTCAAAAACTAGACCTCAAGGAGATGCAAGTCATACACTTAGATCAAGACATGCAAGGGTGTGGAATTTTTATAAATTTCTAACTCTAAATATTTGTGGTACTCCTTTGTATCATGAATGTCTCTCATCTTGATGGAAATGCCTTTTATTTGAAAGTATGGGCTGTCTTTATTTCTTTCTTTTTCTTTTCTTTTCTCTTTTTTCTTCACGCTCTTTGGAATGCATTTTTTTCTCTCATGCCTTTTGGCATGGACATTTTTCTTTCTTCTTTTATTTTTTAGCATAGCCCATATCTTTCTTTTTGGCATATGAGATTAGAGATAGAGAGAGAGCCTCATGATACATGAATGGAGTAATTTATTTGGTGGATGGAATAAGCATGTTTTTGCGTAACTCTTAGTGTAGGAGTCAACATTCTATGTGTGGGTATACATGAATCTTGATCATGGGTGCATGACGAGAATCTTAACAAGGGTCACAACAATTAGACAAAGCTCAAATGCTCAAACAAGTAGCATATGACTAAGGTTTTGAAATTGAATTGTGTCATATGGCCTTAGTAGGTATTCATAATAATTGAGGAACTTTGGATTTTAGCATTTTTGAAAATGAAAACTCTTGACGTCAAGTCTTTTTGAGAACAAAGTCATAGCAAATTTCCGTTGCAACATATCATATCCCACAACAACTTAGAAAAGGATTAAGCATTTGCAACCCACAAGTTTCAAGTTTTTAGGATGAGACATTTTTTTGCCAATAAACTCAAATCTTGGGGAATACTAAGTTATAAACTAGGCACAGTCAAATATAAAATAGAGCAACTATTCATCATTTTAAAAGGATGAACTAAACATTTTTACTACACATATGTGGAGTGGAATAAATATTATTGTTACTATTTTTATCATTATTATTTATTATTATTATTGTTTTTTTTAATCAAGGTTCACCAAACAAATTTTAAACTCTGTTGTCATCTCAAAGACTTACCCTCATAAAGTTGATATATTCCTACAAGGGTTAGTCCATATAATCAATCAAAATCTACACTAGTAGTTTTAGTTCAATAATCAAACTATACACCATGTCTAATTTGATCAAGGTACGTTAATTAACCTAAGCACCATGCTTAAATTAAAGAACCTATAGAAGCATGATCATTACATCCAAACTTCAAACTAAGCACCATGCTTAATTTTAAAGATGTAAAACCATGTTGGTATAGAGAGAGGAAGCATGAAAGGATAAACAAGAATCATCCAATGGAGGTGAAAACATTGAATGGAGAACAAGAGAACCATAGGTCTTTATTTATTTCTTTTCTTTTTTATGCAAGGTAACGGAAAGTGGTGAGAGTGTAAGATACACATTACCTTGTGGGGGTCCTCCCCCAAGCTAGCTCAAAGCCTTATGGTGCAGGGTTGTATCCCCATGCTTTTTAGCTCTTCCTGCATGGTTAGGATATGGTAGATCATGAGTGGACTTACCATCCCTCATGATTACCGCATTGATATTTTCAAATGAAATCTCAGGGTGCCCCAGGATCTTTTTCAAAATCATATGTAGGAATTGTTGTAGTAATTTGAGCTAGATGGGTTTCAAACATTTTATTAAGGCTTAATTGATTTTCGAAGGAAAAGTTGAATCCTTCTAAATTTGAATTAATGTTTTCCAAAATTTCATCGTTAGAGGCAAGTTTCTTTATCAAGTTTTCATTTATTTGAGCTTGCCCTAACACAAAATCTATCAAGGAAGGTTGATTTGCAAAATTTGAATTATAAGCAAAGTTACCTTCCTGATATGATGGGTGCGACTGATTCCACCCTAGACCTCCTAGTGGACGAAACCCATTGTTATCGATCAATGCATCTTCACGGGTCTAGAGGCAGTCATTCCCTGAGTGTCCAAAGTTTCTGCACACCTCGCATGGTATATGCGAATAGAATGATTGGTCGGTACCATAGGGTGTTCCTTTTATGTCATCGTGCTCATCCAAGCGTTTTATTAGGAGATCCCATTTTGCGGCCAGCATATCTATTTCCTCCACAATATGCATGCCGTCTTCTTGGGGTTGGTGTTTGTCTTCACTCCACCCCTAGTTAGAGACCATCTTCTCAATGAGGGCCATAGCTCCACTGATTGTGAGTAAGAAGAAGGCTCCTTCGGCAGCAGCATCTATGTGGGCTCTAGATGTGGAAGTTAGCCCATTGTAGAAGTTTTGAAGGATCAACCAGTCTTCCGTCCCATGGTGTGGGCAGGCAAGGATGTATTCTTGTAGCCTTTCCCATGCTTCTAGGATGGATTCTGATACTGTATGCTGGAAGTTGGAAATTCTTCCACGAAGGGCATTAGTTTTGCCCATCGGGAAGAACTTCGCGAGGAATGCCATGGAACACTTGTTCCATGTTCCATGTGTTGACATCTTCCCGGTCCTTGTAGAACCACTGTTTCACCCTCCCTAGGAGGGAGAACAGAAACAGATAGAGTTTGATGATCTTAGGTGTGACATCCTTCATGACGATGGTGTCACATAGCTGCAGGATGTGTTGAGATGAGCATTGGCATCCTTAGTAGGTAGTCCACAGAATGGACTGGCCTGCACCATCATGATTAGTGTTGGCAGTCATAAATGACTACTTCTAACTGCCAATTATAGTCCAAAACAAGAGAAATAAACATACTTTTGACACATATACATATACTATTGACATAGTTCCACTTGTATTGGAGAAAACATGTTTTGCAGGACACACATCCAAATACAAGTGGAAAACCAAGCAAAAGGCGTAATTCAAGAAGCGTAATGCAGAAATACGCAAGAGAAATCAATAGAGAAGCCCACCTACACATCTTACCTAGGTAGAACACCACTAAAAATGTGACCCAGGACTAGCCAGTAGCCCACTTGAGCAAGGTGGTGGCTAGCAGAACAGGCCAGGGTGCAGTGGCACCTAGGGTGCAGCCGCACCGCCCCTAGTTCGCCTCGGCCCCACTTTGCTCTAGCGGTTGCATGCCACCATGCATAGTTGGTTCATGGGTGTTTCCTATTTTTCCCATGCCAAACCATCCTCACTCCATTATATAAGCAAGGGTGGAGATCATTCACAAAACACACATCATTTGGAGCTATACCTCACCTCTCTACTTGTACTCTTTTAGTTCTTAGCTTTAGTAGTATTTGAGAGCAAGGCAAGAGCTACTTGAAGAGCTTGTCTCCTTAGAAGAAAGAGCAACTTTGGTATGAATAATACTATGAAGAGTTCTTCCATATTAAAGCTCTCATATTATTTATATAGTAATGCATATGAACTAGAGTATAGTTTTCATGTTATAATCATGATATATGAAATAGTATATAGTTTGTGTGTTATGATCTTGACATGTAGAACTTTAAGCTTAATCATTTATATAACTTATATGAGTAGAATTAGGGATAAGTTGAGGTGGCGGTTCATCATGCCTTTGGGTGTGCCCATGTCCTATGCTTGTCGGTTCATAGGGTCAGAGTCCTAGGGGGGTGTGGGTAGTTTCTATGTAATCAGGCGAGGTGCCTGGGTACATAGGAACAGGTGAATACATTTCCTACTCCACGGTTAAGGGGTAGGCGGCAGGTGGTGATAGCCTTGTCCGTCCTTTGTAATCCCCCACTTTTGGGTAGGGTGTAGGAGTCTAAATTGTAAAATGAGGTTGCTGGCAGACTAGTACTCGATGGCCTCCCGACCTATCTTACACTTAGTTCTAGCTCTAACCATATACGTACTATGATCATCAACTATTCTTTGCATGGCTATATTAGAACAATGTCGGCTCCGCTTAGGAATATTCTTTTATTCTTTATTTTCCTTTTATCCTTGAGGTTGCCCTAGATGTGTGTCCACTATCCATGAAATAATGTTTTTACCCTTGTTATGAGCTATGGTCCACTATGCAAGTATGTAATCTTGTTCATGCCCATGCTAGACTCTTAATACCTTGCCCTCCTTTGGGAAAATATAAATAATGATACCCTAAATACTTCTGGGTGAAATGCTACAACGATAGTTATCTACATTTGTGGATATTATCTATAATCTTTAAGGACTATCGTAGTTGGTGTTCCTTGGTGTCAATGCTAAGACTAACTAAATCTTCATAATGGTGTTAAGAAATGCCAACAGGCATTTCTGGCGCCGTTGTCGGTGGACTTAAAACCTCCTCACTTGGTGATTGCGCTCTGAAATGCCAACAATTAGGCTGGTCTTTAGTTGAAAGTTCGCATCGCCCAGGTTGATAGCGGGCCCAACGGACATGTTGGCAACAACAGGGATGGAGTACTCGTGGAGCGTCTTGTCAGCCATAGAGTTTGGTACGGATGGTGCTTTGATGACAAGTTTGGTTGCTACTGGAGTAGCAGAAGGAGGATCATCATGAGGTCGGGCCTTCTTTAGGAATGACTCTTGATTCTTGGTGAAGTTCATTGGCAAGTCAAAACTATCTTACACTATCCTATTTTCATCCATAATAGGAGAAAACAAGCAAAGTTATCCTGTTATAAGCAATGGCTATTACACATGCATATTATCATGAACATGTCCTAATAGATTCTTTTAACCAGTGCTAGAAATGCTTGTTGGCATTTCTTAGCATCACCACTAGGATTGATGTTTCCTAGCAATGGCTCTAGAAACACCATGATTGTCGCAGAACCAACCATTTTATAAGAGCACAAGTATAATGGCAGCCGCAAGTGGTCGCACTATCATACTTGAGCCCATATAAACCCGGTAGTCTATCGAGTACCACGATGGGTCTCGATAAACCATCAACATACAACCAAGATCATACATGATTCAACATACATGTCATATGTTACATAGGGTTCACAAATATAGTTCATTCATCAGAGTACAAATTAAGGTTATTACAAACCAAGTTCAGTAAATAGTAGTGGAAGCAAATTAAAGTTTGAAGCTAACTTTTGCCATCATAATTCAGATATAGTGCCAACTCATGATCACCCTCCCACAAAAGCATGTAAGAAGGATTAATAATAGATGCCTACCCAGGGCTCACTCCTTGTTCATGGTGGGACAGAAGCAGTTCTTATAATAGCCGTGATAACTGTACCATCTGCAACAATGGAAATAATACCCTGAGTATGAGAAGGTAATCTGCTAGACTTACCCATCATAAACAAAAAATAAAGTGACTCCAAGGATTATGCAAGGCTTTATAAGTGGAGGTTGCTTGACAACATTTTGCATAAAAAGCGACAAATACAGTTGTACAAGTATACTTTGGTCATCAAGTTAATTATAGCTATTCATCTCTAGATTAGCAACTAACCTATGCCAAACATGTGGTATATCATTTAGTAGCATACAATAGTAACCATAGCTGGTGTAGTAATTCCATGTCCATCCGAACCATCATATTCCATAACACAATTACTATGATGTTGGGGCTAGCTAAGTTTCTCACTGTCCGGGAGAGATGGCAATTCGAATCGATTTCAACCAGCTGGGAATTTATTCCTAACACAAACCCAGGCGGAGTAGATCAATGATCACTATAGGTCACCTTTGGTACAACTTAGGTCCACATTTCGTGGGTTTGCCCAGTGCCGCATAGTTAGGGACAACCAGCTGCCAAGACATTTAGGCCCAGCCTACCCTTGGGCTCTTTTTTGGCTCCCCGCACATCCTTACTACCATCCAGAGTGCGCACTTTTATAGAACTAGGCCTAGCCTAAGTTGAGCTACTTGGCTTTGTGGTCGGAATGAGTTATCCGGCCAGCTAAGTGATAGGCATGCATTCAATTTTGTCAAAAGTGCCAACAACGGTATAGATGGAATCACATGAGTCAACCTACACATAGACTCTGTCTAGCCTCCATTTACATTACCCCATGGTTCTTTTCCATGATAGCAAATATAGCCAACCATGCTTTGGTATCCACCTATATCTCGCAGGTGATAGGAAATCACCTGACTTTTAACGGTCTAAGCATGGCTAAGCATATATTCAATCCTAGACCTACAAATGGTTAAAGGTATATGTAACTAGACAAGGTAGTTCTATGCATCAAGTGTTTCCAATCAACTCTTCTAACCTAATGCATCAAACATAAAGGACTCAAGTAATATTTTATTAAACATGGTAGACTTAGAATGCTTCGGGGCTTTCCTTTGAGGAAAGAGGTTGGTCGGTGATCCAGACACTCAGGGAGATCTTTGAGAATCTGCTCCTCCTCTCCTAGAGATATGGCCTAAGGCATCTCCTGCTGATCCTCCTCCTCTTCTTCGTTGAACTCTAGGAGAGTTATCTCTTCGGACAATCCTATATGCATGAGCATGGAATAAGATATTATGAATGCATATATAATGACATGTATAATATGATATGATGTGATGAATGCATCCTCATAAGTGTTTTCAACAGCATTGCATTAAAGTAATAACAAGTTGCATCTTATTTTACTGTGTAGGCGCATATCTCTTTTTTAATAACTAAACAAACACTGATGTAAATCATTTTCTAGACTACTAGACAGCAGCCATTTATTTTGACCCTAACTGGAGTTATAAATATCAAAATAATATGGGTGTGGACATTCTGGAAAGCTTATGAAATTTCCTACAACTTTCTTTTAATACACTTAATGTGATTCAGCAGTTATCTAGGTCAAACAATTCAATCATTCAAATCTATCTAGAGAGCAAGTATTTCTGACAGCAGATTTCTAACAGCCATAATTCTTAAACCATAAGGCATATTACTATGAAAATTTAACACAAGGTATATAAGTAACTTATCTACAACTTTGTTATTAACATGTTTCACATAAAAGACCATTATCATCATTACATTATCAACTCAACTAAAACTATACATGCAGCCATCTAGTTGAATTATAAAGCAATAATTAACTATTTGCATACAACCCATTGCTTTTAAGTGTTACTAATAACATCAATAGATCATATGTATCACAAGAGCCATAGAAAACATCATGGTCAAACATAACTAACTTATTTATATCCATTTATTATTTTCCTTAAATAATAGGGTGATTTAAAGGATAAATAATTCTATTGCCTAATAAATTCTGATAAAATTACAGTAGCCTACAAATGATCTCAATAGTCCACTGTACAAATTTGATGCCATTTGCACAAGTACAACTACCTCTATAAAAATGACAAGTTACATAGGTGATTTTAGCAAAATAGTTTAGCACAGCGAAAAGTGTTAAACAACAGATTTAATATTTTTCTTTCATTCCTCCAAGCATAATAATACTGTGTAAAAATTTGCATGTTCATATGTTATGTATTTTTTCCTCAATTAATTTCACTAGAAACTAGCAATTAATTAGGATTAAATATGAAGACCATATTAAAAGTATGTTTACTGTAGATTTAATATTTTTTCCAGCTAGAGCATTCCAATACAAGACCAGAAAAATTGGAATCACAATTCTATCACTTTTTTAGCTCAAGTTGTGCAATTTACAAGATAGAAGCCATTTAAAAAGCATTTATCTAGCCACATTTTATTATCCCAAAAAAATACCAGAAATAGTGCATCATATATTTTTATCAAATACAACACTTCAAGATGAAACTAACAAAATTTGGTTCACCAAAATTGGACACTCCTAGCTTGAGATATGAATTTTAGAAACATGCATTCAAATCTATGAAAAACAATTTAGAAAATCAACATTACTTAGGCTGACAGCTGGGGCCCATGGTCAATGAGGACCCACATGTTAGACACATAGAAAGTAGAACATGGCTTTGACCAGCCATAGCTCATCGCTGGCGAGGTCACCGGTGGTGAGGTCACCACCGATGGCTTCGCCTCGACGTCCCGCATCAATGGGTGCACTTGGTTGGCTCCGAGGCTTGCCGGAGTAGGCTCAACGGCAGCCATGGCAGACGGTGGAGCTGCATGGTAGCACTTCAATGAGCTCCATCCATGGTAAGCTTAGGCGAGACTTGCTACATCTATGCGGTGACCTAGCAAAGCTACATGGTGTAGGTGAGGGCATGAGGTGGCACCGGTGAGCTTGGCCATGTGCAAGACCGTGTGATGGCGCACAAAGCATGGTGGTGCTCACGCTGTTCTAGGCTAAACAGTGGTGTGAGGTGGGTCTTCATCATGCCACTAGTGAGGCCTAGGGTTACTTGACCTAAGGCACATGACAAAGGAGGGAGACGGTGAACCAACTCGATGGCGACGAGCTCTAGCACCACGGTGGCCATGGTGGGTGTGCGTGGGGCGGCGACTCATTCTGGTGCCATCATGTGGTAGCATCATCCCTAACTCTAGCATAAGCTGCTAGAATCTAGCATGGTGCTAGACCAAAGAAAATGAAGGCATGTGATGCAGTGGAATGGTGGAGCCACGATGAGCTACGAGTGTGGCGGTGCTCTAGTGATGGTGGCGGTCGTGGTGAGGTGAAATGCCGCACTACCTAGGTTCAATAGGTGGTACTAGTGGCTCGAGGAGGTGGATATGATGGCATAGCAGCTATGGTTGAGATGAATCGGCTGGTGGAGCTACGTCAGCGGCGAGCGGCTATGGCGGTGCTTGGCGTAGCGCTGCGGTGAGGTGGAGTGACCAGGAGAAGGCAAAGGTGTGGGAGTGGAGTGAACGGTGGGTGCACAGCGCTTAAGTGCGCACGTTGGCCTGACCAGCTAGGCCAATGCCGACATATGGCCGCCATGTGGTGGCCATGGCCTATGGTCGGTCGGCCACTGCCGGGTGTGCGTGCGCAGTTCAGGCGCTGCCTTTATCGACAGACAGCGTGAATTGGTGATCCAATTACTCCTAGTCTGTTGCAAATTAGCATAAACTTCCTTAATGAAAGTTGTAGAGCTACATGAGAAATCCAACTTTGCTTTAAGAACAACCATCTAATTCTCACTGGTTAATAAACTACATTGCTCCAAAGTGAGGTACATTGAAACTGTAAAAAGCACTAAGACTTAGAAAACTTTTGCAAGTCCAAAACAACATTTTGTTGAAACTTCTGAGCTATTTTTGAGCATGCTATGCACTGAATTAGACCTTGACCCAAAAAAAGTTGTTACCCTAGTCAAGTACTATAACTTTGCTTAGGGGTGCACTACCATGGAAACAATCTATGCTATAGTTCAACTTGGGTCAATCATACAACTTGAAAATGAAAGCCTACGCTATAACCATGACTTAGAAGCCAAATGGGTCCAAGTCATGAATACCAAAGTTGTTCCATGTGACATTATAAACATGTCTAAGGTACCCCTAAGGTCCCACAAATAGTTTATACATTGGTCACATGTAAATCCTAGCATATGTAAGCATTAGCATATATATATGAATCAACATTTCATGTGACAAAGTACAAGAATGAGATGAAATTTCATATGCTCATGTTCATGAATGCTTGGATGATGCTTGTGCTCATGAAATGCAAGTGCAAATTGCAATGCTTAACCTAGAGGTGTTATAGCCCCTCCCCATTATAGAAATCTCATCCCAAGATTTGCAAGACCTGCCATTCTTCATAAAAGGCGGGATAAACCTCATGTAAGTAATCTTCCTATTCCCACGTGGCATCTTGTTCATTGTGGTTATTCCACACCACCTTGTAGAACTTAATGGCCTTGCTCTATGTTACTCTTTCCATTTCTTCTAGCACTCAGGTTGGTTTCTCTTCATACGTCAAATCCAATTGGAGCTTAATGTTGGTCGGTGCAATGGCTTCCTCAGGTATACGAAGACATCTTTTCAACTAAGAAAGATGGAAGACATTGAATATCACACTAATTTCTAGAGGAAGTTGTACCTTGTAGGCGACACTTCCTTTCCATTTAGTAATTTTGTATGGCCCTACATATCTAGGTGCAAGCTTTCTTTTTACTCCAAATCTCTGCACTCCCTTCATAGGTGACACTTTTAAATATACATAATCTCCCACTTTTAAAGTTAGTGGTCTTCTTGTTTTATCAGCATAACTCTTTTTGTCTTGATTGGGCTGCTTTTCATATGCTGTTGGATAATGCATACCTACTCTTCAGCTTCAGTGACAATGTCAATGCCAAAGTATCTTCTTTCGCCGGGCTCAATCCAATTTAACAGAGTTCTACATTTCTGACCATACATGGCTTCAAATGGAGTCATCTTGATGTTTGCTTGATAAATGTTGTTGTAGGAGAACTCGGCTAAAGGTAGCCATTTCTCCCATGAACCCTTAGAATATATAATACAGGCTCTCAACATATCTTCTAAGATCTGGTTTACTCGCTCGGTCTGTCCAGAAGTTTATGGATGGTGTGCTAAACTTCTGATCAGTTTAGTTCCCAAAGCTTGGTGTAAGTGTTCCTAGAAACGAGCTATAAATTGTGGTCCCTGATCTGAGATTATGGTCCCTGGTACTCCATGTAGCCTCATGATCTCAGAAATGTATAGCTCAGCATACTTCCCCATGTGATACCATGTGTTCACCGGTATAAAATGTGTTGACTTGGTGAGACGATCTACAATGACCCATATGGAATCATGATCTTGTTGTGTCATCAGAAGGCCTATAATAAAGTCCATACTTATATACTCACATTTCCATCTTGGGATAGGCAAAGGCTAAAGTAATCTAGTAGATTTCAAATAAATGGCCTTTACTACAATTATCACATCTAGAGACATAGGCGGTGATCTCTTTCTTCATCTTAGTCCACCAAAAATGGGTTTTCAAATCTTGATACATTTTGCTACTACCCGGGTGGATAGACAACTTGGATGAATGAGCTTCATCTAAAATTTGATTTCTATGCTCTTGGTCTTTTGGTACCACAAGTCAGTCCTCAAACCATAGCACACCTCTTTCATCTAACCTGAAATGCTTGGTTTCTTGTTCTTTGATCTTTTGCTTGATGTGAAATACACCCACATTTGTCTTCTATAGCTCTATGATTTTGCTCTCAAGTGAGCAACTAACAGTGATATTGTGTAGCACAATAGGATGTAACAAATTAAATCCATCTTCCAACAATGCTTCCAAAGTGTTGCAACAAGATTTCTGACTAAGTGCATCTACTACAACATTGGCTTTTCCTGGATGGTAGTGCACTTCCAAATTTTAGTCCTTGATCAGCTCTAACCATCTTTGCTGCCTCATGTTCAGCTCAGGTTGAGTGAAGATATATTTGAGACTTTTATGGTTAGTATATATGTGACATGTTTCCCAACAAATAATGTCTCTATATCTTGAACACATGAACAACTGTTGCAAGCTCTAAATCATGTGTAGGGTAATTGACTTCATGCTTTCTCAACTACCAAGAAGGATAGGCAATAACTCTTCCTTCTTGCATGAGCATACACCCCAAACCTATACCTAATGCATCACAAAACACATCAAAATGCTTTTCAATGTTGGGTTGTGCTAGAATAGGAGTTATAGTTAACATGGTCCTTAGGGTGTGAAAAGCTGCTTCACATTCTAGTGTCCAACTAAACTTTTCATCTTTCTAAAGTAATCTGGTCATAAGCTTAGCTATCTTGGAGAAATCAGGAATGAAACAACGATAGTAGCCGGCTAACCCTAGAAAACTCTAAACTTCATGAACCGAAGTCGGGGCCTTCCAATCCATGACGTCTTGTACTTTAGATGGGTCTACAAAAATTCCCTCTTTAGATAAGATGTGACCCAAGAAAGGTACTTTGCTCAACCAAAATTCACACTTGCTAAACTTGGCATATAACTTATGTTCCCTCAATCTAGACAAAACAATTCTCAGATGCTCTGCATGATCTGCCTCATTCTCTAAATAAATCAAGATATCATCGATAAACACAACCACAAACTTATCGAGCTTGGGCATGAATACCAAATTCATCAAGTACATGAAGTAGGTAGGAGCATTTGTCAGTCCAAAAGACCTAACCAAATACTCATACAAACCGTACCTAGCGGAGAAAGTTGTTTTAGGTATATCCTCTGGCCTGATCTTTATCTGATGATATCCTAACCTCAAGTCAATCTTGGAGAATACTTTTGCTTTTGCTAGATGATCGAACAAGATATTGATACGAGGCAAAGGATACTTATTCTTAATGGTCACAACATTAAGCACCCTATAATCCATAAACAATCTCAAAGACTTGTCCTTCTTCTTTACAAAGAAAGCTGGACATCCCCATGGAGATGAACTAGGTTGAATGAGACCTTTGTCCAATAGTTCTTGTAATTGAATTTTAAGTTCAGCTAACTCATTTGGTGGCATCCTATAGGGTCTTCTTGAGATAGGTGTCGTTCATGTCACTAACTCAATCTTAAATTCCACATCCCTATTAGGTAGTAAACCTAGCAACTCATCTAGAAATACATCAGGAAACTCACAAACCACTAGAATATCACAAAGGGTAGTGGCTTGGATAGCGTAAGCCAAGTTTTAGAGATCGAAACTTTAGGGATGTGGTACTAGAAAAGCATTACCTCCTTTTGGTTCTCTCAACATAATTGTCCTAGTGCTAGTGTTAATAAGAACCCCATGATCGCTCATCCATTTTATGCCTAAGATCACATCTATGGCTAATCCGGGCAATACTATCAGATCCATCATGTACTCCCTCTCTTGTATAGAGATGAGCACTTCTCTGACTATCTTATTTGTAGAGATAGTAGCCCCAGCCGAACTTATACTATAACCTCCCTTGTTTACTTCAATTACTTTCTAATCATACTTAGATGCAAATGTTTGGCTCATAAATGAATCAGAAGCTCTAGAATCAAATAAAACAATGGCGGGATGTTTGTTAACAAGAAACATACTAGCTATGACAACCTCTCCCATAGGAACTTCTTCAATAGTGGTGTAATGCATGTATCCAGGACATGCTTTAGGATTTGCCTATCTCTGATTGCCTTGGTTTTGATTGTTGTTCTTCTTAGGATGGGGGCATCCTTGGCCCAATGGCCTAGCTGATTATAGTTGAAGCATGGTTGATTGCTCCTGGGTCCTGCTGAGCTTCCTTGCCCTTTGTTCCCCTTGGGTAGAGCACTAGTGAATGCCTTACAAAACACCTTTTGAGGTTGGTTGGCCTGGGCTTTTAGTGGAGGAGGCCTGAACTTGGGTGCTAGCGATCGAAACTATGGCCTAGCCGCCACTGGAGCTCTAGACTAAGAAGACCCTGAGGCACCTACCTTAGCTGCTCTCTTGTGGCATTTTGCTGCTGCGTGCACAATGTTCTAGTTCTCTTGAGTCAAGGCATCACTGATGAACTCATTGTATGTGGTGCACCTCAAGTTGGCCATGGTTTTCATTAGCTTAGTGCTAAGACCTCTCTTGAAGCTTTCAATCTTCTTTTCTTCTGTATCGACGAACCCTGGGGCATAATGGGACAAATTGTTGAATGCATGCATGTACTCCATAAGGGTCTTGGTCCCTTGTGTGAGTCACATGAACTTAGCTACTTTTATGCACATTAGCCTCGGGGGAATGTGATGTCCCGTAAAGGCTAACTTAAATTGCTCCCATGTGACCTGTGTGTTGGCAGGTAAAGAGGACAAGAAATGGGTCCACCATATCTTGGCCTATCCATGCAGCTGATGGGACACATATTCTACTGTTTGATGCTCTATAACCCTCAATAGATGGAACTTTTGCTTAATTATGTTAAGCCATTCATCCACCTAAAGCGGTTCTTCGGCCACCTTGAAGATAGGAGGCTTGGTGTCTAGGAAATCCTTGAAAGAGCTATATTGATTCAGCTCAGGCCCCTGTTGTTGCTGATGGGCGCGAGTAGTATTCTACGCAATAAGGCACAGGGTTTCCTCCAATGTTCCTTGACATCCCAAGAACTATGCAAAGAATTCATTCATAGATGGTGGTGGTGGTGGTGGTAAGTCACCGTCATTGCCACCTTGGCTTTTGCCGACTTCGGTGCGAGTGCAAGTCATCTGCAAAGTTGTAACAATAAGTGATTATTGGATGATGTTAAGAGATTGCAGATGAATTGTATAATCATGTCAAACTAAAATTACTAGAGAGAATCTTAAATTCATACAATAAAATAGAGGCATAACAATTCATTCTCGCAACATGACATCACCAATTTGATCACTTATTGTGCTCGCAGCGCGTTAACATGCATGTCATAATCACAAGTAAAACAAAACTAGAATTTCATTAAAGTTCAACCCATAGTGAAATAACATGTAGAGTGCCAATATTACATGGAAGTCAAACCACTAATACCAAACTTCAAGCTATAAGTCCATTACATAAATAACAGGGATACATCTAGCACTTTAACTAGTCACTAGGCGACTCTAATCTTCCACGTGCTCGCTGTCGAGGTCGGAGATAGGATCGTCCTCATCTTCTAGTTCTACTTCTTCCTCCCAACCATCATCCTTGACCAACATCTCTAGATCTTCTTCTTCATGGGTGCAATTGATTGTTTAGGAAATGCACCTCATGCTGAAGATCAACCACCACATTCTGTGTCTATGCGAGCTACTAGCGCAAGTCCCTCTCAACATGGTCTTGCTGCACGCTCAAGGCTTGGGTCCTATCTCGTTCTGCTTCTGCCATAGCGGCACAGTTGTTTGCTAGGATCCGCTGGCGCATAGCTATGAATGCCTTAGCATGGGCGGCATCCAGTTGCTCCTATAGTCTTGCTAACATGGATTGATCATCTGCTCTTACTTCTTGGGTGGCAGCTCTCTGCTGATCAACTTGCTCCATTTGGGTGTGGAGATTTCCTAGAGCTACATATGCTTGATTAGTTTTCCATTGAGCCTCACTTGCTGCCTTTTTGTGCTTGCACACACGCTTCTTTAGCTTACGCTGTGTAGCTTCGGCTCTCATGAGCTTATCTATGTAGGTGCTATAGGATTCCTGCCAGAAGTCTCTAGTGTCCTAACGAGTATAGAACATCTTCATCACAGCAAACATTGCACTCATAGCGGGACTAGAACTGTCTGCCTGCTCATCCTGATCTCAGATCAACGCATTGCGGTTGCGCTATGCCCATATTATTGTGGATGGATCCACCCGAGGGAAAATACCAGTGGCACTGTCGGTAAGCTCATCCCTGAGCTGCTGACAAATCTAACTCAGCACCTCAAAAGCCACTACTTGGGTAGCTTCCCAAGGAGTTCTTCCTTTAGATTATGCCCTCCATTCCTGCCAGAATGGTGCTTGGTTACAAGCTAGTATGGTCAGTTGTACTTCATACCATGGTTGTCCCTCTAGGTATACTTCATTCTAGTAATAGAGGGGTGGTTCGTAATATCCCGCATAATGCAAGACTCTCCAAAGTAGGGCATGAGTTCCAAACATCAACATGAAATTCTCACTTCCAGTCGGTGCTGCCATTTGTACCAACAACATGGTTCAACTCTCATGAGACAAAGTCATAATGGATAAGAGTTACATAACTGAGTATGAGATTTATAAGGAGAGGAACAATGCAAGTATAAAATAATGATTTATCATGATGCATGCATGTTTCGTATGTCCTTATAAACTTAAGAAAATTATTTCTAATGGCATACATGGTGGCATACATACGTTCTCTCATATATAGCGTAACTAGTCGGGCTACATGTTTTGTTGTTAGTGCACCTACATAAGAATTTTATTTCAGCCCAACCCCACTATCATAGATGTAGAATGTAAATCTAGGCTCTAGGTTGCAAGCTAAATACTTCCATATATATATATACACTTCAATATCAAAGCTACACTAAAGTAAATACGTCCTATATATACATATAAATATGCATACATGGTCGTATCAAAGCTAACCCACAATTAAATACCTCCTCATATATATGAGACATATATATACTTTAGTATCAAAGCTAACTCTCCCCATAGACCGCACGCACGCAACTTGCGGTCATGCCATTGTGATGATGATTGGCATCTTACCTTGGGCATAGAGGCATTTGATCAATGCATTACCACTCAAGTGATGGTATCCATACAATAGCATGCCATATGGATGACAAAAAATGAAAACCCCAAAGTTAGTACTTAATTAGCCACCTAAAATCCTTAATTAGGCATAAAGGAAGTGATCACTAGCACACTTTAGATTCCAACTCTAGGTTTTAAAAACACCTATATATATAGCTATAAGTTGCTAAAAACTAGTTTTGGAAAACAAAACCTTTGTATTAAATACACATATGGCAATTAATGTTGAATCTTGCTCTGATACCAGCTATCACAGAACCGACTAATTTATAAGAGCACAAGTACAATGGCAGCTCGCAAGCGGTCGCGTAGTCATACTTGAGCCCATATAAATCCGGTAGTCCATCGAGTACCACGACGGGTCTCGATTAACCATCAACATACAACCAAGATCATACATGATTTAACATACATATCACATGTTACATAAGGTTGACAAATATAGTTCATTCATCAGAGTACGAATTAAGGTTATTACAAACCAAGTTTAGTAAATAGTAGCAGAAGCAAATTAAAGTTTGAAGCTAACATTTGAGATCATAATTCAGATATAGTGCCAACTCATGATCACCCTCCCACAAAATCATATAAGAAGGATTAAAAATAGATGCCTGCCTAGGGCTCACTCATCCACGGCGGGACAGAAGCAGTTCTTGCAATAGCCATGATAAACTATACCATCTGCAACAATGGGAATAAAACCCTGAGTATAAGAAGGTACCCAGCTAGACTTACCCATCATAAACCAAAAATAAAGTGACTTCAAGGATTATGCAAGGCTTTATAAGTGGAGGTAGCTTGACAACATTTTGCATAAAAAGCGACTAATTCAGTTGTACAAGTATACTTTGGTCATCAAGTTAATTATAGCTTTTCATCTCCAAATTAGCGACTAACCTATGCCAAACATGTGGTATATCATTTAGTAGCATACAATAGTAACCATAGCTGGTGTAGTAATTCCATGTCCATCCAAACCATCATATTCCATAACACAATTACTATGATGTTGGGTCTAGCCAAGTTTCTCATTGTACGGGAGAGACAGCGATTCAAATCAATTTCAACCTACTGGAAATTTATTCCTAACACAAACCCAGGCAGACCAGATCCATGGTCACCTTTGGTATAACTCAGGTCCACATTTCATGGGTTCACCCAGCGCCGCATAATTAGGGACAACAAGCTACCAGGATGTTTAGGCCTGGCCCGCCCTTGGGCTCATGTCTGTCTCCCCACACATCCTTACTACCATCCAGAGTGTGCACTTTTATAGAATGGGCCTAGCCTGAGTTTAGCTACTTGGCTTCACAGTCGAAAAGAGTTAACCGGTGAACTAAGTGATAGGCATGCATTCAATCTTATCAAAAGTGCCAATAGTGGTACGGTCCTTATTCGGCATAGATAGGATCACATGAGTCAACCTACACATAGACTTTGTCTGGCCTCCATTTATATTACCCCATGGTTAATTTCCACAATAGCAAATATAGCCAACCATGCTTTGATATCAAACTATATCTCACAGGTGACAGGAAATCACCCGACTTCTACTAGTCTAAGCATGGCTAAGCATATATTCGATCCTAGACCTACACAGGGTTAAAGGTATATGTAACTAGACAAGGTAGTTCTATGCATCAATTTTTTCCAATCAACTCTTATAACCTAATGCATCAAACATAAAAGAACTCAAGTAATATTTTGTAAAACATGGGAGACTTAGAATGCTCTAGGGCTTGCCTTTGAGGTAAGAGGTTGGCTATTGGTCCAGGCACTAAGGGAGATCTTTGAGAGTCTGCTCCTCTTCTCCTAGAGCTATGTCCTGAGGCATCTCCTACTGATCCTCTTCCTCTTTTTTGTTGAACTCTAGGAGAGTTATCTCTTCAGACGATCCTATATGCATGAGCATGGAATAAGATATTATGAATGCATATATAATGATATGTATAATACGATATGATGTGATGAATGCATCCTCATAAGTGTTTTCAACAGGAATGCATTAAAGTAATAACAAGTTGTATCTTATTTTACTGAGTAGGGGCATATCTCTTTTTTAATAACTAAACAAACACTAATGTAAATTATTTTCTAGACTACTAGACAACAGCCAATTGTTTTGACCATAACTGGAGTTATACATATCAAAATAATATGGTTGTGGACATTCTAGAAAGCTTATGAAATTGTCTACAACTTTCTTTTAATATACTTAATGTGATTCTGCAGTGATCTAGGTCAAACAATTCAATCATTAAAATCTATCAAGAGAGCAAGCATTTCTGACAGCGGACTTCTAATAGCCAGAATTCTTAAACCATATGGCCTATGACTATGAAAATTTAACACTAGGTATATAAGTAAGTTATCTACAACTTTGTTATTAACAAATTTAATAGAAAAGACCATTATCATCATGAAATTATCAACTCAACCGAAACTATACATGCAGCCATCTAGTTGAATTATAAAGCAATAATTAACTAGTTGCATACAACCAATTGCTTTTAAGCCTTACTAATAACATCGACAGATCATATGTATCACAAGCACCAGAGAAAACATCATGGTCAAACATAACTAACTAATTTATATCCATTTATTATTTTCCTTAAATAATAGGGTGATTTAAAGGATAAATAATTCCAATGCCTAATAAATTCTAATAAAATTATAGTATCCTAAAAATGACCTCAATAGTCTACTATACAAATTTTATGTCATTTGGATAAGTACAACTACCTCTACAAAAATGACAAGTTACATAGGTAGATTTTAGCAAAAATAGTTTAGCATAGTGAAAAGTTTCAAACAACAGATTTAATATTTTCTTACATTCCTCCAAGCATAAGAATACTATGTAAAAATTTGCATGTTCATATGTTATGTATTTTTTTTCTTCAAATAATTTCACTAGAAACTAGCAATTAATTAGGATTAAATATGAAGGCCATATTAAAAGTATGTTTACTATAGATTTAATATTTTTGCTAGCTAGAGCATACCAACACAAGACCATCAAAATTGGAATCACACTTTTATCACTTTTCTAGCTTAAGTTATGCAATTTACAAGATAGAAGCCATTTAAAAAGCATTTATCTAACCACATTTTATTATCCCAAAAAATACCATGAAAAGTGCATCATATATTTTTATCAAATACTACACTTCAAGATGAAACTAACAAAACTTAGTTCACCAAAATTGGACACTCCTAGCTTGAGATATGAATTTTTGAAACATGCATTCAAATATGTGAAAAACAATTCAAAAAATCAACATTACTCAGGCTGACAGTTGGGGCCGTGGTCAAAGGGGGCCCACATGTTAGACACACAGAAGCAGAGCATGACGCTGACCGGCCATAGCTCATCGCCTGTGAGGTCACCGACGGTGAGGTCACCATCGATGGCTTCGCCTCGACGACCCGCATCGATGGGTGCACTTAGTTGGCTCGGAGGCTCATCGAAGTAGGCTCGACGACAGCCATGGCGGACGGCGGAGTTACGCGGCAGTGCTCCAACAAGATCCGGCCATGGTAAGCTCAGGTGAGACTCGCTATATCTACACAGTGACCTAGCAAAGCTACACGGTGAGGGCACGAGGTGGCGCCAGTGAGCTAGGTCGTGTGCATGGCCGTGCGGTGGCGCACAGAACACGGCGGTGCTCATGCTGTTCTGGCTAAATGGTGGCAAGAGGTGGGTCTCCATCATGCCACTAGCGAGGCCTAGGGTTACTCGACCTAAGGTGCATGAGAAAGGAGGGAGATGGTGAACAAACTTGACGGCGGCGAGCGCGAGCGCCACTGTGGCCATGGCAGGCGTGCACAGGGTGGTGACTTGTTCTAGCGCCATCATGCGGTAGCGTCATCCCTAACTCTAGCCTAAGCTGCTAGACTCTAGTGTGGTGCTAGACCAAAGAAAACAAAGGCATACGGTGTGGCAAACGATAGAGCCATGGTGAGCCGTGAGCACGGCAGTGCTCCGATGATGGCAGCGGTCGCGGCGAGGCAAAATGCCGCACTACCTGGGTTCAATAGGTGGTGCTAGTGGCTCAATGAGGTGGATTTGATGGTGTAGCAGCTATGGTCAAGACAAATCAGCCAGTGGAGCTACATCGGTGGTGAGCGGCTATATCAGAGCTATGGTGGTGCTCAGCGAGCTCGGCACAGCACTGCGGTGAGGTAGAGTGAGTAGGAGAAGGCAAAGGCGTGAGAGTGGAGTGAATGGTGGGTGTGTGGCACTTATGTGTGTGCATTGGCCTAACCGCCCTGGCCAATGCCGATGTACGATTGCCATGTGACAGTTGCAGCCTATGGCCGATTGGCCACTATCGGGCACGCAGGCGCGGTTCAGGCGCTGCCTTCGCCAATTGACAGTGTGAATTGGTGATCCAATTACTCCTAATTTGTTGCAAACTAGCAAAAACTTCCTTAATGAAAGTTGTAGAGCTACATGAGATATCCAACTTTGCTTTAAGAACCATCATCTAATTCTCACTGGTTTACAAACTATATTGCTCCAAAGTAAGGTACATTGAAACTCTAAACAGCACTAATAATTTTTTTGCAAATCCAAAACAACATTTTGTTGAAACTTGTGACTTGTTTTTAGCATGCTATGCACTGAATTGGACCTTGGCCCAAAAATTAAAGTTGTTGCCCTAGTTAAGTACTACAACTTTGCTTAAGGGTGCACTGCCATGCAAACACTCTATGCTATAGTTCAACTTAGGTCAAGCATACAACTTAAAAATGAAAGCCTACACTATAACCATGACTTAGAGGCCAAATGGGTCCAAGTCATGAATACCAAAGTTGTTCCATGTGACATTCTCAACATGTTTAAGGTACTCCTAAGGTCCCACCAACATTTTATACATTGGTCACATGTAAATCCTAGCATATGTAAGCATTAGCATATATATATGAATCAACATTTCATGTGACAAAGTATAAGAATGAGATGAAATTTCATATGCTCATGTTCATGAATGCTTGGATGATGCTTGTGCTCATGAAATGCTAGTGCAAATTGTAATGTTTAACCCAGAGGTGTTATAATGATGATATTTTTGAACACATGTAGAAATATTCCGCAAGCGCACGGATATATCATTGTAGCATTTCACCTAGAAGTATTCGAGTATCATTCATTTATATTCTCCCAAAGGAAGGCATGGTCTGAAAGTCTCTAGTAGGGACATGGTCAAGATAACATGACTGTATAATAGTCCAAAGTTCATAATAGGGGTAATCCAAGATAGATAGTGGATAGTGTGACACCCACACTAGAGCCAATCTCAAGGATAAAGATAAAAGAAAGAATAAAGAATAAAAGAATAAACCTAAACTAGAGCAGGCTTATCTTGTATACCTATGCTAAGATGAGCAGATGATACAAATACATGAATATCTAAGGGTAGCAATCCTAAGTTAAGATAGCCTTGGTCATTATAAACTTACTTCGAGCACCGGAGCGCACCTGATCTATCAGGTGATACCAACATATGGCTCTCCGCCATATCCAAATGTGGGGGATTACGAAGGGCAAACAGGGCTATCACCACCTGCCGCCTACCTCTCAACCATGGGATACGAGGCAAATAAAGGTAATGTGTAGCTTAGACACCATGTCTATGCTAACTGTTACTACTCCAGCATCGGCCAGGAACATCCATCTTTATCAGGAGTCCTCTACTAGAGCATCCGCCAGGGGACAGACGATGAACCCACACCAATGTAATGACCAAAACTAATCTTAAAGTAGAACTCACTACCTTAATTTAGGTCTTGGTCTAAACATGTATGTATGAAGATTATGCATAAAGTTTCATATGCTAAATGAATAACATAAGAACTTTGCTCTAATTTCATAACATAGCTATATTGATATGATAAGAACAAGAACATGGAAGAACTCTTAATATTGATCATAACAAGATTCCTTCTAGATGTCCTAGCTCTTCAAAGTAGCTTCTCCTAGCTTGAACTACACTATTAAAAATAGCAAAAGAGTACAAGTGGAGGGAGAGAGACTCAAGTGTGGTGTGTATTGTGAATGGAGCTCTCCCTCTTCTTATATACTACTCTATGGTTGGTTTGTGCAATATAAATTAGGAAACCTCCCAAACCAACCACCTAGCACATTAATGATACTACCAAAGGAAGCTAGGCCCAGTTGGCAGAGGTAGAGGTGCGGCCGCACCCAGGTGGTGTCGCCTCGCAACCGCATTCCTTTGGTCAGTTTTTGAGTGGGTCTGGGCTTCTTCCTCATCAGTGGTTGGCCCAGATTTGATATTTTTATGGACCTTCTCATTTCTTTGCTTTGTGCTTTGGTTGATGGCGTATTTGACTATAATTCCCTTGTATTCAAGTATGACTTGCAAAATATTGATTCTCTAATACAAGTGGAAATATGTCAATAGTGAAGGTATATGTGTGTAAAAATATGTAGTTTCCTCCTTTTTGGATCATAGTTGGTGGTTGAATTTTGTCAATAAGAACCACCAATAGGCATCTTGGCACCGCACCGGGCTCTCCCGGTCGTCCCAAACGACGGCCACTGCCATCGGGGTTCGCTCTGACACTAACACCCTGTGGGCGGTGTAACACCCTAGTGTTAAGCATTGCATTTGACGTTTGCATTTCATGAGCACAAGCATCATCCAAGCATTCATGAGCATGAGCATATGAAGATTCATTTCATTTACCTTCTCTTTGTCACATGTGATGTTGCTCATATACTTAATTATGCTTGTGATCATATGTGACCAATGCATGAGATAGTTGTGAGGTCACTAAAATACCTTAGACACATCTAGAATGATATTTGGAACAATGTTTATATTCATGACTTAAGCCAATTTTGCTTCTAAGTGTTGGTTTAATTTGTAATGCCATTTTCATGATGCTAGTTTGACCAAAGTTGAATAGTAGCTTAGATGTTTGCATGGCTGTGTGACCTGAATAAAAGTTGTAGTTCACAACATGGGTAACAAACTTTATTTAAGGTTCATGAGCTAATTTAGTGTCTAACATGGTCAAATAGAGATCACAAGTTCCAACAAAATGTTGTTTTGTGACAAATTTTTTTTCCAAGCGTAGAATGCTGATTTCAGTGTCAAAGCACCTTGCTTTGGAGCACTTTAGTTTGAAAACCATTGGGAATTAGGCCAAACTCCTTTAAGAAATCTTGTAGCTTTCACATAGCTCTACAATGTTTATGTTAGCATGAAAATGTGTCGACACACGGCAAGCCGAAAGAATCTGCTTAGGACGAGCCTAGAGATCCGCTTAGCTTAAACGTAGGGTTAACTGATCCTGCGAATTCCTCCCAAGGTGTGCCAGTGAATTTGACCTGCAATTGACAAGGAGAGAAAGTTTATTAGTAATTTAAGATGGAATATGTCGGTCTTTGCCCAGACAGTTCCAATTGTGCCGCTTTGAGAGCAGCCAGATGAGAAAATCGACTAAATAGCTGATACGCACAGAAACTGGCTATTACTAATAGTAAAGCTTATGGATCACGATTGATTTTATGTTGATAAGTACAATGTCCACAAATGTAAGTGAAATCATCAGCTAGGTACATAATACCAAGATAAAGCATTGAGCAAATGAATCTAACGAGAAAGGATATAGCATGTGAACAAATCGACTGTCCAATTCAAATGTACCTACAAACGCTCTGAATCTAATTTGTTACCATCAACAGTGAGGTTCAACCAGATCGATGGCAGCTATTATGATAATAACAAACCAAAACCTTAGAATCCATAAAACCATCTATACTTCGATAGCCTTTCCAAAAGACATGATATACGTGAAGGCTCAGACGAATCGGCTAAAATAGCTGATTCGGGTGAAAAGGGACTACAACGTGTGAACAATCGACTATTTCATGCGGACAAACCTATGGAATCATCAGACCTAACCTGCTACCTATAACAGCGGGGTTCAACCGGATCGATGCAGCCATGATAAAGACAACAAATCAAACCTTTAAAATAAACAAATCTATTCATATTTAACAGAATCATGGAGACACACTCTAGGCATTAAAGCATAGGCGATCGACTACTTAGCTGATGGAGGCACAGCAAATAGTTAAGGTCACACCTAATCGAGAACAAATCTACTAACTGGCATCCTCCAATCTACAGTGCCATCAGTGGGGATCGACCGGATCGTTACAGCCATAATAGCGAACTATAGACCAGATTTAACTAAGTAGCAAACCTCTTCAAGATCATACATGCCTTAACTACATACTATGCACAATCAAGATCAAAATAGAACAGCCGATGAAACATAACCCGTTGCTCAAAGTAAGAAACATCATGTTGTGACAAAGCAAATGACAGACTAAAGGGATATGAGGCCGATCTAGATCAATTTCAACCGGATAGATTGATGTTGCTGCAAACTAACGACAATAAAAACATCAGAAAGATCTTTAACTTAATGAATCTACCCGAAGGATGCCACCCTTAGGTAGAGCCGATAACTTGACCTTAATCTAATTTGAGCAGTGGAGGTTGACTGGATCGATGCAGCTGTACTTGAACTAGATAAGAGTCGATAACTAGGTTATACTAGAGTTTGCAATGGATGTCGCCCAGACCGATGTAGCCGTACAAACAGAAGTATAAGCCATGATGGTACTTATAGACAAGCCGAAGGTCGGCCGGACTAATGTAGCCCTGCTTGTTGAAGAACTCATCGAGATTTACACAACTCCTACTCCTAAGGGTTGGCACGGAACTGAAAAAGGTAAATTGTATTTGATTGATTGGATGTCCCTTTTACAATAGCCGGGGTCCAATATTTATACCCAGAGCCTAAGCATGAATCCTACTCAAGTATGACTTATTACAATCTTTGGTATATAAAAGAAATATTCCTAACTCAATATAACTTGGACCCTAATATCTCTTTTTGTAGAGTCCGATATGCATCTCCCGACGCTAACCGTAGCTCTTTGTCGTTATCTGCTGACGTCATTCAAAGATAGTCAATTCCAGTGTCGCATCTAAATCAGCTAATATCGACGCTTATGCAATCGATTCCTTGGTTGACACAATCTTGGAAGCTTCGAGTTCCTGTGTTCTTCCCAAATTTTGGTGTAAACACATGCCCCCCAATTTTGGGATAAAATGATTTTATTCCAAAATTCCTACTTATCTGTTTACCACGTCGCAACCGTTTTGTTCCGAGATATACGCGTGACTCCTAACTTCCTAGTCTGAGTCTTATATAATATCCCAATAGTATCTTTTCAACTTACTCGGCCCATTTGCTTTCCCCTTCTTTCTTGAGTAAATCTTAACAGCCGACACCGCCATCGCCAAAGCCTCAACCCTAGCAAATCCTCTGCCAAGCTTTTATTCAAGTGATCTTCCTCAGATTCAAATCTATTTTAGCTACAATGGTGACTAATGACCATGTCCCTGAGGTATGCTTTCAAGTTCCCATTCTCAAAGTATCGGTTGCTACCCAGCATTTCCTCTCTTCTCGAATTTATTTTCTCTGGTTTCTAGGAAATGAGGAACAAAATCTTGATTCCATCAGTCATTGCTCCCAATGTCTATTTTCTTGGGCCTATGGGTGACCCTGATCCATCTAAGTTTATCTATCAAGAAACCAACCAAATTACCTTCAAACAATCAGTAGTAGGTTCGTCTTCCTAGAATACCAAAATTCCCTTCAGAAACTAGCCCAAAATGCCTAGGGGATGGAGAGACTAGTTTCGTAGGGTGCCTGAGAAAAAGGCTGGAGACTGAAAGCTTTATGATCTGAATCAATGCTTGACACTCTTATTGTTTGGAATAGAGAGGAATGATCCACTCCTGATCTATGTATCTTATTTTTGGTCCAACACCCTAAACGCCTTCATTTTTTGTCATGGCCCAATGACCATCACTTTGGCCAATGTTTATATGCTGACCGGCCTTAAAATAATAGGATCAATGCAGCCTTATGACTTCCTAAGTGCTAGATCTAAAAAATGAGCCAAAATATCATACTGCATAGGATGGGTAAGTTACATTCAAAACCTCATCGGAGATGAATCAACTGATAGCGAAAAAGAATATGTGGCCTTTTTGAACATGTGGTTAGAGAGATTCATCTTCTATGGGTCATCTTGTGGTCTGACTTACAATCACAAACTCAAGGTAGAGCATCTGGCAGTAGGCAAGGATATTCCTCTTGGAAGGTATTTGTTAGGAGCAGCTTATCATCTAATGTAACAGGTAGCTGACCAATTACTGAAGAATGAACCAGTGCATACTATCAGTGGCCCTTGGTGGTTAATACAACTATGGTTGAACCTATATATGCACAAGATTGTAAGGCCTGATCTTAGAAACTTGAGTTTTCCTTCCTCTAACTTTGATGAGGAATATAGAGGCAAAGAAGGAAGAACACGTCAGTGCATGAGCTATGGTGAGGCTGCATTGGCCATAACAATTGATGTCGATGTTGGCCATCTCTTCAAAAAGTTTTACAGAGGGTTTGATGTAGATATCTTGACTTGGCTACCTTATGATGAGGATGAGAACAATGAGCTAATCTTCCCATTTAAATTTTGATTTGAGTCAGGTTGTTCGGATGAGACGGTGGCTGCAATTTTCAATTCCTTCATCAAGCCCTATGTTCTTCCGGCTGAATTTCATCATGGTCATGGCAAAATGGCTACAGGCTCCTTCCTTCTAGGCAACCTTCCTACTTATGAGTTTTACAACCCTTCTTTTGTAGCTCGTTAGTTTGGTCTTGGTCAATTGCCTCCTAAACTATTCTTTAAGGATATACTGAGGCCAAGAGAAGGTATTAGTGAAGTAATGGAAACCTCCAGAGTTTTCTAACTAGGATCAGATCTCCCTTCTCTTAACTTGCATGGCTAGACAAGAGTCAACTTCTCTTCCAACCTTTTTGACTCTTGGTGGCAAGAATGGCACTCCCATCTCTTCTGTGGGCCGGCCCATCCTAGATGCATAGCTCTAGATGGAGAGTTTGCTTCTGATAGTGAGGTAATTTACTATTCTTTTTTTCAACAAAATTATTCGATGAACTCCCCTGCCAACTATTCTAACAGACCTTTTCAGGACACCGAGTTTGATCCCCCAAGCTTGGACAGGAAAGGGCACCCAATAGATTATTAGCCACCATGCCTAGTTTCAAGAATAGGATCAGCTACGCCTCCACTGAAGAAGCTGATGAAAACTCATGCTGCCCCCACAATCATAACATATCAATCTTCAAAGCACAAGGTAGCCCAAGGGACAACCTAGAAAACCATTACTAGGAATAGACTCCACAGAACAAGATCATCAGCTGCTAAGGTAAACAATCCATCTTCTTCTCAAACTGATATTCAATTTCTAATCCTATTTCCTCATAGTTATCAATCATTGTGTCCCTATCTGCTCTGGGTGTGGAACTATTGTCCCAGGCATTTGATTCAGCACCAACCAAACCTTGATTGGCTAATCCTCAAAAGGAGCCGATTTTAGTTGAACCAACCAATGTTTCTAGGACTATAGAAGATGAGGATCCTTCCACTTCAATTCTCGACATTGCTAAGGTATCTCCTTAAAGTTCTTGATTCTTATCCAATTTCACCCTTCATCTGACCATTTATCACGTCAGATACCCTCTAAGGGAACACCCATGTAGGAGTAGGAGTTTGATAGTCTACTTGTTGAAAATGATCCTGCTGTTGTCGACACCCAGATTGTCGACTCTCCAGTTCAGCAGACAACTGATGTAAGAAAATCATATATCCATTTTATCCTTCTGCAATAATTACGAACTAAAGATCTTTCTTAATATTTGTAGATACCAATGTTGAGAGCTTAGAGCTGATTCAACCAGATATTATTGGTGCATCATTAGCTGTTCCTTCTCTTCAGATAGAGGCTACCACAAAAAAGGTACTGTATCCACTTTCACCATTCATTTTTTTATAAACTGATCCAAACCACCTAATCAAGATTTTCCTATATATAGGCACTCAATCTTCCAGCTCTAAGATACTCTTTCAATCTTGAGGAGTATCTAGATGAAGATGAGACCAGCTCATCGGCCACCTCCTCTAAGGAAGCTTTATCAGAAGAGACCATAAATCAGCTAAGGGATATACTGCCAATGTTTGAGAAGAATATAGCTGATTTGGTCCAAGACACTGATTCAATGCAAAGAGTATTCTTGGCTATTAAGGATAATCCATCCCTAGTTCTTACTAGAATCTTGTCACCTTTATCCATTATTGAAGACCAAGTCCCAAAGGTGAAAAAGGCAAATATGTCCAACCATGAAGCTTTATTGGCCAAGAGGAACTTCAATAGGCAAGAGGCCAAAGAGCTGACACAACTGATCGATGATTTGAAGAACACCTCCCTCAGGATCGATCTAGAGTTGACCCAACTAGAAATCAGGCACGCAGAACTTGAGAAGGAACTGGAGAAGGTGAAAGCTACCATTGATCGCCACAAGTCCAACCTGGCTCAAATACCCGATGTCATTAAGCAAAAGAAATAAGAACTACTGGCCGAGGTTAGGGAAGGCAGGGTTATCTGCAGCAGCCTTGAGGATATTCCTGGATCAGCCGAAGAAGACAAGCAACAAATCATAGAAGTTGATGCTATCTAGCTAGAAGTATTGATAGCAATCTAGGATGTTCTAGACTTGTAATCTATATGTCAACATGCATCTGGTGTAGAATCAATGATAACCATATTTTCTGTCGCCTCATTGCATTTCTTTTTTTGGCTAAAGAGCCGATTTGAAAATAGCCGATTATAGACTTCTAACTTTAGTCCGATTAACTCTGAAAACACAACCTTTATTAAGAGAACCCCTCGATCTTCTGTCCTTAGTCACCAAATGTCATATTCTCTTCGACATTAGTGAGGTGGCGCTTCACCTTCTACTAATTGCGGTTGCCTTTTGCATGTCTCGAGGCATCCACCTCCTTGCTCCGTGGCTTCAAATACCAGCCGAGGGCTCCGGCCTCGAACACATCTACATTTGCAACTGCTCCTATTCCTTTGCACTTCTTTGTCCTCACAAACTCTATAGTGGCCTTCTTCCCCTTCTTGTAGATCCAATGAACTTCATGGCCAGCGAGGACAACCGAGGCAAGCGTGCGGCGGAGGAGGTCCCAAAGGAGCACATGCCGTTGAACCATACCTTCGACGCGTGAGGTGACATTGATATCTTCTGTTCATGGCAGTGAACTTTTCTAACTTGTTTATAGATTCATCTTGAATGAGAGTCTTCGTCCTCTCCCCAGGGCCAGCGAGCCCTCGGATGTTGCATCTTCTCCACCGGCCTCGTCATCGGATTCCTTTGACTCTTACAACAGCGATGACACATGGCATTTCCTCTAAGAGTGGAGGGCAGCCTAGGACCATTATTCTAAGGCAACTCAGGAAAACGGCCAGCTTGAGATCCACCTCAGGGTCTCTCAAGCCACCCTTCACGCTGCCAAAGAAGAAGCCAGCATCGCTCGGGCGCGGCTGGCCGAGTTTGACACCATGGTGGTGGGTAAGAATGAATTCTAGGAATCCTTTTATTCTAATTCCCATTGTCTTTATATTGATAGCTCTCCTATTTCTATGATCGCCAGCACTAACGATACAATTGGAGTCCCTCCAACTGGTGACAAACACGGCCACAAACACCGTCAATGCTTGGGGCCCCCTCATCAACTAACGCCCGCCTCCATGATGTTCCGGCCCACATCTAGGAAATTGCCCTTCATGGTGTCCGTCATGGTGCGTCGATGGCGCTAGCCGTGGCACAAGTCCAGACCGGGCATGAGCTCCACACCATGGAGACTGGCTTCTCGATGGGCGATGGCCCTGAAGAGCACGAGGACTTGATCATGGAGTTCATCGATGCAGTGGAGGCAATCATGGACATCACATCCACACAGGATGTGATAAACAATGTCTTCGATTAGTTTGTATCTAGGGCCAAACTGATCAATGAATAAAATCTTCCACCTTTTCTATGATTGTATCTGTGTACTTTTCTGCAGTGTAATGATTTTCCTGTGTTTGTTTTTGCTATATAGGTGATACATTTCATATTGGATTTTCTTCTTTTCAGAGTAATTTTGAACTAAAGGCGATACCCTTCTGGTACCGGCTAGTAAAGCCGATGACTGAACCAATATGTTGTTGAGTGTTGATCCAAACGCCAGGACAATATTCCTTCAAATATTTTCCATAAATCGTTCCTTGATAGGTTGCACCAGAACTCTTCAGACCAAAGATTAAACAATCGATCAATCCAGGCCAAGCATCTCATTAAGCAGAACAACCTTTAAATTTTCTTTAATAAATTTATCAACTCTGGCTTGTATTCTTGATTCAACTTAGCATTTACATATGTTGGTCTAGGCTTATCTTCATGACCAATGTTTATCTCCCTTAATCCACCAGCCGATGTGAAGCCATGATTATCCATTAAAACAAACTCTTAGAGCCGATTGCTTGGATCGGCTGTTGGCCTTCATTACTGATCTTAATGAAGCCTTCTTCCCACAGCTTGCCAGAAAAACACTTGAAGTCTTCTAGCTCCCAATATATTGGATCGGCTATTGCGATACTCAGATTCATCAGCGTGAACCAGCTCAACATCATCTCCATGCCATTGAATGAAACATTGATGCATGGTTGATGGCACACAACAATTTGCATGAATCCAGTCATTATTGAGGAGTAAACTATATGAACCTTTTCCATCGATGATAAAGAATGTGGTGAGCAGAGTCTTACTCCCGATTGTTAGTTCGATGTTCATTGCCCCCCGGGTCTTAGACGCATTACCCCCAAAATCCTTAAGCATCATATTAGTTTCAATGAAATCTTCTGGTCCCTTGCCAAGTTTACGAAAAGTGGTATAAGGCATAAGATTGACAGAAGCACCTCCATCCACCAACATATTGTTCATTGGCTTCCCATCAACAAATCCTTTTACATATAAAGCCTGTTGTATTACTATCAACTTGGCAACTATTTTCTCATACTCTAATTCATCAAAATCTAAATAAACTTCTTGGTCCACTAGAACTCTAAATTCTAATAGAAAAGTCATCTGAATATTAGCCGATGGTTGCCCCTATTGGCTATTTGCTTAGCACGCCACACTTGAGGTTTACTAGACGCCTGAGCTTGTTCTAGCTCTCTGTTCCTTAGGCATTGCACTCTTCTTTTCTAGCTTCTTGTCAGACCCCGTGGACACCATTGGCCTTCCTACCAAACATATTCTTCCTCATAACTTTCTTCTTCATAATCAGTCCAATTTTGATCAACAACTCATTTCCCAAGTTGATCATGAACACTTCTATTTTTTTAGCATCGATCCATATTATGATGATACTCATCTCGAGCATGGATAGACCGGCGGTTTGCTTGAGATTACCTAAACTCCTAATATTGCTTGCTGCACTCTGGATAGTTATTCTTGGTAGGCAATTTCAAACCTTCGTTCTAGCAATGTCTGAGAAAAGGACAATTCTAATGTGATTCAGCTTGTTTTCTTTCATACCTCTCTTTTTCCTATTGACACTAGTATTCTTTCTCTTCTAACCAACGCTAATAATCCATTTCCTTCTGCTGCAGCCATTTGTTCAACAAAATTCAAGATGTAACACGTGGCCTTGTTGCCCCATCCTTCGACATTTATTCCTGCTCATATTGGCTCTTTTGTTGGTCACGACGCCTTCTAACCTCTCTATATTCATCAGCTGATATTTGCAACTTGGGATCGACTGTTCTAGTTTCTTTTGATCTAACTAATGTTAGAACTTTAGTCTTCCCTTTGAGTAGCCTAGCATCAACCATGTTGTGATCTCTTGGGAAAGGATTATCATCAACTTTCATCTTTCGAGGCATATCAAATTTGAGCCTTCCTTGCTGAATAGCCCTCTGTATATGTTGCTAGAAAACTTTACACTCATTGGTGGAATGAGAAGTGGTGTTATGAAATTTGTTGAACTTCTTGTTCTTCAACTGATTAGGGGGCAACATAACATGATTATTGGGCAACTTGATATGTCCCTTCTCGAGCAAGAAATCAAAGAGATTATTTGATTTTGTGACGTCGAAATCGTAGCTCTCTTTGACTCCTCTTCCCCTAGGATTTGGCACCATTATTGTCTTCTTACCCCAGTTTCATTTGGCCATAGCAACCTCTTCTTCTTCATCGTCTTCATAGTCATCATCAACTGAATATGGATTATAGGTTTTGGCAATTGTAGCATTCTTCTAGAATTGGGTATCTCTACGCATGTTCTAAAATTGGCTATTGAGCGTTATCACTCGTGGAGCCAACTGACCTAAATTGTTAAACTCTTGTCCTAGTAGCTTCTCTCTCCATGTTGGTAACATTCCCTGAATAGCCAAAGCAGCCAGCTGATCATCAGTTAAGTTTAGTGAGAAGCAGAAATTTCTAGTTTCTCAGAACCTATGAAGAAACTCAGTGCCCAATTCATTAGTTCTCTGCCTTATTGTTGTCAAATCAGTAATCTTCATTTCTCCTATCCAAGTGTGAAAATATGTATGAAACTTCTTCTCTAGATCAGCCCAATTAGCAATGGAGCTAATTGGTAGTAATGAAAACCATGTGAAGGCTGGCCCTGATAGAGACAAGGAGAAGAAACGAACTTGATGGTCCTCTTTAGTGGATGCTTTGCCTAACTATGTAAGATACCGACTGACATGTTCTATTGTGCTTGTACTATCTTGGCCAGTGAACTTAGCAAACATCGGGAGCTTGTAATTTGTAGGAAGAGTGACCAAATCATACCACTCTGGATATGGGCATTTGTATGAGAAGGTTTGCCCTTTTGGCTTCAAACCAAACTAATTCTTCATCATTCTGGTCACTCTAAGAAACAACTCATCAGCATTTGAATTTGGATTTCTCTGCAATTGCTGACCCATCTGTGGCATAAAATTTTGGGTACCTTGATACCCTAGATTTGGAATCATGTGAAGGGTGTTGTAATCTATGCCATAATGATACCCTTGTGGAATCTCTATCTATTGGGTCCTTTGCTAGTTTGCTGCTTGAAGTCTCTGGTTATAGACGTTAGGATCTATATCTCTACGAATTCTTTGAACTAATGGTGCTATCTTTTGAGCCGACGATGGTATTTGGCCTGATGTGCCAAAATTAACCATCTGGTTCTGACCATGCCCTATTAGCTATTGTACATGCTGCACTGACAATCTAGGATTATACTGTATCTGATTAGTAGTAGCACCTTAAACTTGCTTAGATGGGCTCTAAACTACCTGGACATTATCATTACTAGCTGGTGCTGCTTCTTGATGGCTAGTACCGGCTTGATTAGTCCCTTGAGTCAACAGATGTGGAATGTTGTAATAAGCCAGCCCAACCTGATCAACTAGAAACCCATGAAACACCTCTTTCATGGTGTTGTGGAACATGTTCAAGAAAACTTCATTATGATTCGACATGGCATCATGAACATATTTATTTACAGCCTCTATGAAGAAACGCCTATCTTCAGCTTCATCTACATCCATCTACCCATGCAACAGAACTCTTGGTAGTGGATATTTCTGAACAATTTTATTGTCTAGCGTCTTGGTGTAGGACAATAAACACTTGTTCTGAAATTCTTCTATAGCTTTGCTGATGACATCTTTATCTCCATCAGGTAGGTCTTCATAGGGCACCATAAGGATGCCATTATTATTGTAAGTCACCATGATGATTGTGGTGGTCCCACCAGGCATGCCAAAATGTGTGTCGGCACAAAAATGTGTCAACACATGACAAGCCAGAAGGATCTGCTTAGGATGAGCCCAAAGATCCGCTTGGCTTCAATGCAGGATTGATAGATCTTGCTAATTCCTCCTGAGGTGTGCCAGTCAATTTGACCCGCAATTGACAAGGAGAGAAATTTTCTTAGTAATTTAAGGTGGAATAAGATGGTCTTTGTCCAGGAGGTTCCAAGTGTGCCGCTTCGGGAGCAGCCAGATGAGAAAATCGACTAAATAGCCGATACGCACAGAAATTGGCTATTACAGACAGTAAAGCTTATGTATCATGATTGATTTTATGTTGATAAGTACAATGTCTATAGATGTAAGTGATATCATCGGCTAGGTAGATATTACCAGAATAAAGCATTGAGCCGGTGAATCTAACGAGAAAGGATATAGCATGTGAACAAATCGACTGTCCAATACAAATGGACCTACAAATGCTCTGAATCTAATCTGTTACCATCAATAGTGAGGTTCGACCAGATCAATGGCAGCTATGATGATAATAACAAACCAAAACCTTAGAATCCATAAAACCATCTATATGTCGATAGGCTTTCCGAAAGACATGCCATACGTGAAGGCTCAGGTGAATCGGCTAAAATAGCCGATTCAGGTGAAAAGGGACTATAGCATGTGAACAATCAACTATTTCACGCGGACAAACCTATGGACTCATCAGACCTAACTTGCTATCTCTAATAGTGGGGTTCGACCAGATCGATGTAGCCATGATAAAGACAATAAATCAAACCTTTAAAGTAAACAGATCTATTCATATTTAATAGAATCATGGAGACACACTGTAGGTGTTAAAGCATAGGCGATTGACTACTTAGCCGATGTAGGCATAGCAAAGAGTTAAGGTCATGCCTAATCAAGAACAAAACTACTAACTAGCATCCTCCAATCTATAGTGCCATCAGTGGGGATCGACCCGATCGTTACAGCCATAATAGCGAACTATAGACCAGATTCAACTAACCAGCAAACCTCTTCAAGATCATACATGCCTTAACCATGTACAATGCATGATCAAGATTGAAATAGAACAGCCGATAAAACATAACCTGTCGCTCAAAGTAAGAAACATTGTGTTGTGACAAAGCAAAGGATGGACTAAAGGGATATGAGGCCAATCTAGATCGATCTCGACCGAGCAGATTGATGTTGCTGCAAACTAACGGCAATAAAAACATCAGCAAGATTGGTAACTTAATGAATCTACTCGAAGGATGCCACCCTTAGGTAGAGCTAATAACTTGACCTTAATCTAATTTGAGTAGTGGAGGTCAATCGGATCGATGCAGCCATACTTGAACTAGATAAGAGTCGATAACTAGCTTATACTAGAGTTTGTAGTGGAGGTCAGCCGGACCAATGCAGTCGTACAAACAGAAGTATAAGCCATGATGGTACTTATAGACAAGCCGGAGGTTAGCCGGACCAATGTAGCCCTGCTTGTTGAAGAACTCGCCAAGATCTATACTACTCCTACTCCTAAGGGTTGGCACGGAGCCAAAAAAAGTAAATTGTATTTGATTGATTGGATGTCCCTTTTACAATAGCCAGGGTCCAATATTTATACCTGTTGCCTAAGCACGAATCCTACTTAAGTACGACTTATTACAATCTTTGGTATATAAAAGAAAATATTCCTAACTCAAGATAACTTGGACCCTAATGTTTCTCTTTTTGTAGAGTCTGATATGTATCTCCCAACACCAATGGTAGCTCTTTGTCGTTATATGATGACATCATTCGAAGAGAGCCGATTCTAGTGTCGTGTATGAATCAGCTGATATTAACACTTATGCAATCAATTCCTTGGTTGACACAATCTTGGAAGGTTCGAGTTTCCGTGTTCTTCTTCCCAAATTTTGGTGTAAACAGTTTATTATGAAAATTTTTGCTAAAGCACCATGGATTAGGAGTAGTAATTGCTTGAAGATACTCCATCAACTAGCCAAATGGCTGATTCAAAGTAGTGCCATGTCGACCATCGTGGCCGACCACGCACAGGCTACGGTAGCCACCTGGTGGCTATCCACCGGCATTGGCCCCACTGTCAGGCCAAAGCAGGTGACAAAGAGCGCCGCATCGCGCGCACCTACTCACACGAGCTCACTCTCACTCTCGCCTCATCTCTTGCCCACGTGCCACTCCAGAGCGGAACCATAGCACCACGCCTTCGCCACTAACCACCGCCGTGCTCGATCGCTGACGCCGCAATGCCATTGTCCGATTACTCACGCACACTACTTGGCCATCCCATCCTCCACCTTCCTAAGCCACTAGCCATACCAATCGTGCTCAGGTAGAGCCATTGTTTGAGTTCATCGCCACCGTGCCATTGCTGGAGCTCCACCGAGCTCATGTTCACCATGGGCGTGCTCCACCGAGCCATCTCACGCATGCCTTTCTCTTGTTAGGGTTAGCCTAGGGTCAGGTCTAGGTCATGCTGCTGGTTGTTGAGCCAACACCGGCACAATGACACCGAAACATGGCTACACACCACTGTGCTTTTGCCACTGCCATGCCATGGATGTGGCCAAGCTTCACTGTCGCTCCACCATAGCTCCATCCTAACCCTAGATCTCCGCTACACCACCAGGATGCTGTAGCCGAGCTTGCCTGAGCATGCCATGGCAAAAAATGATGGGTGCGCCACCATAGTGCCACCGCCGTCCACCATTAGTGCTACCGCCATAGCCAACCACCATTAGGGGTTCACCCACTTAGCACACTAGGTGCAAAATGAGGAGGGGAACAAGTCGGTGGTGACCTCATCATCGGTGACCTCACCGACGATGAGTTCTCATCGGTCAAAGTCAATGCCCTACCTCTGTCTCACTGGCGCATGGGACTAGGGTTGACTGTGGGACCCACATGTTAGCTCCTGAGGGTGTATAGACCAGGTGCACCTAGCAGTTAGGGTTTAGTTGATTTTTGAATTAATTTCATAGATTTGAATACAAAGTTCCAAAATTCATATCTTGAGCTAGCAGTATCCAAATGGGGTGAACCAAATTTTGTTAGTTTCATCTTGAAGTGTACTATTTGATAAAATTATGAAATCTACTGCTTAGGATATTTTTTAGGAGAATTAAATTGAGCAAAATAAGTGCTTTTAAATTTGTTTATATCTTGTAAAATGCATATCTTGTGCTAGCAAGGTGATAAAATTGTGATTCCAATTTTGCTAATCTTGTGTTGACATGATCTAGCCAAAAAAAATATTAAACCTACAGTAAGCATATTTGAAATATGGTCTTCCTATTTAATCTTAATTAATTGCTAGATTCTAGTGAAATTAATTGGAGAAAAATACATAACATATGATCATACAAATTTTTACATAGGATTCTCATGCTAGGAGGAAAGTAAGAAAAATATTAAATCTGTTTATTGAGACTTTTCACTATGCTAAACTATTTTTGCTATAATAAGCATATGTAACTTATCATTTTTGTAGAGGCAGTTATACTTATCCAAATGGCATGAAATTTGTATAGTAGACTATTAGGGTCATGTGTAGCCTACTTTAATTTTCTTAGAATTTATTGACAATTGGAATTATTTATCCTTTAAATCCCCTTATTATCTAAGGAAATTAATAAATGAATATAAATAAATTAGTTTTGTTTATCCATGATGTTTTCTGTGGTGCTTGTGATGCATATGATCTATTTATGTGTTTAGTGAGGCTTAGAAGTAATTGGTTGTATGCAACTAATTAATTATTAATTTATAATTCAACTAGATGGTTGCATGTATAGTTTCTGTTGTGGTGGTAATTTCATGATGATAATGGTCTTTTATGTTAAATGTGTTAATAACAAAGTTATATATAACTTACTTCTCTACCTATTATTAAATTTTCATGGTCATAGGTCTTATGTTTTAAGAATTATGGTTGTTAGATGTCTGTTTTCAGAAATGGTTGCTTTCTAGATAGATCCAAAAGATTGAATTGTTGGACGTAGATAACTGCTGAATCACTTTGAGATGATTAAAATAAAGTGGTAGGAAATATCATAAGCTTTATAGAAAGTCCACAACCATATTAATTAGATGTGTATAACTCCTGTTATGATCAAAACAATTGGCTACTGCCTTGTAGTCCAGATAATGATCTACATAAGTGTTTGTTTAGTTACTACAGAAGAGATATGCACCTACTCAGTAAAAAAATGTAACTTATTATCACCTTAAGGCAATGCTATTGAGAACACTTAGGAGGATGCATTTCATCACACTAAATCCTATGCTACTTGTCATTATATATGCATCCATGATATCTTATTTTGTGCTCATGCATATAGGATAGTCCTAAGGGATAACTCTATTGGAGTTCAAAGAAGAGCTAGAGGAACAATAGGAGGCACCTTAGGCTATAGCTCTAGAAGGAGAGGAGCAAACTCTTGAAGACTTACCTGAGTGCCTAGACCACAGCCAACTTCTTTTATCAAAGGCAAGCCCCAGAGCATTTTAAGCCTCCTATGTTTTACAAAGTATCACTTGAGTCCTTTATGTTTGATGCATTAGGTTATAAGAGTTGAATTGGAAACACTTGATGCATTAAACTACCTTATCTAGATAAATATACCTTTAACCCTATGTAGGTCTAGGATCGAATATATGCTTAGCCATGCTTAGACTGGTACAAGTCGGGTGATTTTCTATCACCTACGAGATATAGGTGGATGTTGAAGCATGGTTGGCTAAATTTGCTATCATGGAACAAAATCATGGGGTAATGTTACTAGAGGCTAGGCGGAGTCTATATGTAGGTTGACTCATGTGATTTTGTCTATACTGGCTAAGAACCATATCGTTGTTGGCACTTCTATTGAGATTGAACGCATGCCTCTCACTTAGCCGGATAACTCATTTTGACCATGAAGCCGAGTAGCTCAACTCATGTCGGGCCTCATTCTATAAAAGTGCACACTCTAGATGGTAGTAAGGATGTGCAGGGAGCCAAACATGAGCCCAAGGGTAGGTCAGGCCTAAATGTCCTGGTAGCTGGTTGTCCCTGATTGTGCGGTGCTCGTCGAACCCGTGAAATGTGGACCTGAGTTGTACCAAAGGTGACCTAAGGTGACCATTGATCTGGACTGCCTAGATTTCTATTAGGAATACATTCCCAGCTAGTTGAAATCAATTCAAATCACTGTCTCTCCCGGACTGTGAGAAACTTGGCTAGCTCCAACATCATAGTAAGTGTATTTATGGAATGATGGTTGTGAAGAACATGGAATTACTACACTGGCTATCGTTATTATTGTTATGCTACTAAATGATATACCACATGTCTAACATAGGTTAGTTGCTAATCTAGAGATGAATAGCTATAATTAACTTGATGACCGAATTATAACTATATAGTTGAATTAGTGGCTTTTTATGCAAAATGTTGTCAAGCTAGCTCCACTTATAAAGCATTGCATGATCCTTGGAGTCACTTTATTTTGGTTTATGACGGGTAAGTCTAGCTGAGTACCTTCTTGTACTCAAGGTTTATTTCCCATTGTTGCAGATAAAATGATGTATCATGGCTACTGTAAGTACTGCTTCTGTCCTACCATGGATGAGGAGTAGGGCCTTGGCAAGGCATCTCTTATTAATCCCTCACTTATGCTTTTGTGGGATTGTCATCATGAGTTGGCACAGTATTTGAACAATGATGGAGATGTTGCTTTCAAACTTTAATTGCTTTCACTACTATTTTACCTAAACTTGGTTTGTAATAACTTTTAATTGTACTCTGATGTATGGAACTATATTTGTGAACTTTATGTAATGTGTGACATGTATGTTGAATCATGTATGATCTTGGTTATATGTTTGTTAAATCGAGACCCTTTGTGGTACTTGATAGACTACCAGGTTTATATGGGCTCAAGTATGACTATGCGACCGCTTGCGGGCTACTATTGTACTTGTGCTATTATAAATTGGACGGTTCTGCTATAGCTGGCATTAGAGCAAGATTCAACATTAATTGCCACATGTGTATTTAGACCAAAGGTTTTTGTTTTCAAAAACTAATTTTTAGAAACATATAGCTATATATACAGGTGTTTAAATATAATGTTTGAATCTAGAGTGTGCTAGTGATCACTTCCTTTATGCCTAGTTAAGGATTTGAGGTGGCTAATTAAGTACTAACTTGGGTTTTTTTTTATTTTCATCGTCCATACGGCATGCTATTTTATGGATGCCATTCACTTGAGTGGTAATGTATGGATCAAATGCCTCTATGCCTAAGGTAAGATGATGAGTGGCATGACCGCAAGATGTGAGCGTCCAGTCCAAGGGGAGAGTTAGCTTTGATACTAAAGTATATATATGTCACATATATAAACATAGGTATTTAATTGTGGGTTAGCTTTTATACGACTGTATATGTACATTTATATGTATATAGGATGTATTTACTTTCAGGTAGCTTTGATACGAAAGTATATATATGGGTATATATATATGGAAGTATTTAGTTTACAACCTAGAGCCTAGATTTTTATTTCTGCATATATAATTGTGGGGTTGGGCTGAAATGAAATTCTTGTGTAGGTACACTAATAGTGAAATGTGTAGCCCAACTAGCTACATTATATATGAGAGAACGCATGTATGCCACCGTGTATGCTGTTAGAAGTTTTAATTTTCCTAAGTTTGTGAGGATGTTTGGAACGTGCATGCATCATGATAAATTATTTATTACCTACTTGCATTGTTCCTCCCCTTAGAAGTTTTTTATTCATTTAAGTAACTCTTTTCTATTATACCATTGTTCTCATGAGAGTTGCACCATTTTTGGTTGGTACAAATGGTAGCACCAGCAGGGAACAAGACTTTCCTAGAGATGTTTGGTACCCCTGCCCTACTTTGGAGGGTCCTACATTATGCGGGGTATACCGAACCACCCCTCTATTTTGGGAATGAGGAGTACCTAGAGAGATAGCCATGGTACAAGGTGCACCTAACAATACATGCTCATACCCAAGCACCCTTCTAGTAGGAGTGGAGGCAGATTCTAAATGGAAAACTCCTTGGGAGGCTACCCAAGTAGTGGCTTTTGAGGTGCTGAGTTAGATATGTCAGTAGGACGAGGATGAGCTTACCGATAGTGCTGCTGGTACTTTTTGTTTGGTGGATCCATCTATAGTAGTATGGGCACAACGCAACCACAATGCATTGATCCGAGACCAAGATGAGCGAGCAGATAGTTCTAGTTTCGCTATGAGTGCAATGCTTGCAGTGATGAAGTTGTTCTATACTCGTTAGGACACCAGGGACTTTTGGTAGGATTCCTATACCACTTGCTAGGATAGACTCATGAGAGCCGAAGGTACCTAGCGAAAGCTAAGGAAGCATGTTTGCAAGCACAAGAAGGTAGCAAGTGAGGCTCGATGGGAAACTAATCAGACATATGTAGCATTGGGAAATCTCCACACTCAAATGGAGCAAGTTGGTCAGCAGAGAGCTACCATCCAAGAGGCAAGAGCTAATGATCGAGCAGTGCTAGCAGGACTACAGGAGTAGCTAGAGGCCACTCATGCTAAGGCACTCATAGCTACATGCTAGTGGGTCCTAGCGAACAACCGTGCAGCCATGGTAGAAGTAGAACAAAATAGAACCCATGCCTTGAGCGTGTAGCAGGACTATGTTGAAAGGGACTTGCGCCAGTAGCTTGCGTAGACCCATAACATGGTGGTTGATCTTTAGCATGAGGTGCATCATCTGAACAACCAACTGTACTTGCTCCTTGATGAAGAAGAAGATCCAAAAATGATGGTCGAAGATGACGGTTGGGAGGAAGAAGTGGAGATAGAGGATGAGGATGATGCTATCTCCGACCTCGACAGCGAGCACGCTGAAGAATAGAGCCATCTAGGGACTAGTTAATGTGCTAGTTGTATCCCTGCTATCTATGTAATGGACTTGTAGTTTGAATTTCAATATTTGTGACTTAAGTTTGGTGTAATATTGCCAACTTGCATGTTGTGTCACTACAGATTGAACTTTCATAAACTTCCAATTTTGTTTTACTGGTGAAATGTGACATGCATGTTAACATGTTGCAAGTAGAATAAGTGGTCTAATTGGTGATGTTATGTTGCGAGAATAGATTATTGTGCCTCTGTTTTATTATATGAATTAAGATTCTCTCCAGTAATTTCAGTTTGGCATGATTACACAATTCATCTGCAATCTCTTAACATCATCCAATAATCACTTATTTGTTGCAACTTTGTAGATGACTCACACTCGCGCTGGGGCAGGCACCAGCCAAGGTGGCCACGATGGTGACTTACCACCACCGCCATCACCATCTGTGAATGAATTCTTCACATAGTTCTAGGGTAATTAGAGAGCCATGGATGATACACTATGCCTCATTGCGTAGAACACCACTCACGCCCATCAGCAACATCAAGGGCCAGAACCAAATCAATATAGCTTGTTCAAAGATTTCCATGACACCAAGCCTCCTATCTTCAAAGAGGTCGAAGAACCGCTCTAGGCGGATGAGTGGCTTAACATGATAGAGCATAAGTTCCGTCTATTGAGGGTTACTGAGCATCTTAAGGCTGAATATGTGTCCCATCAACTACAGGGACTGGTAGGGATATGGTGGACCCATTTCCTATCTTCTCTACCTACAAATGCATAGCTCACATGGGAACAGTTCAAGTTAGCCTTTAGGGGACATTTCATTCCCCCGAGGCTAATTCACATGAAAGCCGCCAAGTTCATGAGGCTTACTCAAGGGATCAAAACCCTTACCGAGTACATGCATGCCTTCAACAATCTTTCTAGATATGCCCCAGAGTTTATTAACACACAGGAGAAGAAAATAGAAAGTTTCAAGAGAGGCCTTGGCACTAAGCTAATGAAGACTATGGCCAACTCAAGGTGTGCCACATATAATGAGTTTGTTAGTGATGCCTTAACCCAGGAGAACAAGAACAATTTGCACGCAGCAACAAAGGGCCATGAAAGAGTAGCTGAGGCAGGTGCCTTAGGATCATCTCAGGCTAGAGCTCTAGTGGCGGCTAGGCCATAATTTCATCCACCAGCACCTAAGTATTGGCCTCCTCAGCCAAAAGCTTAGGTTAACCGCCCCCAAAAGACATTTCATAGGGCATTCACCATTGCCATACCTAATGGTAATGCAGGCCAGGGAAGCTCAATAGGACCAAGGAACAACCAGCCATGCTTCAACTACAATCAGTTGGGTCATTGGGCCAAGGAGTGCCCCCATTCCAAGAAGAATGGCAATCAAAACCAGGGTAATAAAAAATAGGCCAATCCAAAAGCACGTCCTGAATACATGCATTATACAGCTGTGGAAGAAATTCCTGTAGGAGAAGTTGTGACCGCTGGTATGTTTCTTGTTAACAAACATCCTGCCATTGTTTTATTTGATTCTAGAGCTTCTCATTCATTTATGAGCCAAACATTTGCATCTAAGCATCATCAGAAGATAATTGAGGTAGACAAGGGTGGTTATAGTATAGGCCACTATTTCTACTAATTAATTAGTGAGAGATGTGCTCATCTCTATACAAGGAAGGGAGTACACTATGGATCTTATAATATTGCTAGGACTAGCAATAGGTGTGATTTTGAGCATTAATTAGATGAGGGGGCATGGAGTTGTCATTGACACTACCACTAGAACAATTATGTTGAGAGAACCAAAGGGGAGTAATGCTTTTCTAGTACCACTTCCCTAGAGTTTTGATCCTCAAAACTAGTCTTGTGCTATTCAAGCCACTACCCTATGCGATATTCCAGTAGTCTATGAATTTCCTTATGTATTTCTAGATGAGTTGCCGAGTCTACCACCTAATAGGGATGTGAAATTTAAGATCGAGTTAGTGCTAGGTACGGCACCTATCTCAAGAAGACCCTATAGGATGCCACCAAATAAGTTAGCCAAACTTAAAATCTAGTTACAGGAACTTTTGGACAAAGGTCTCATTCAACCCAATTTGTCTCCATGGGGTTGTCTAGCTTTATTTGTAAAGAAGAAGGACAAATCCTTACTGATGTGTGTGGATTATAGGCCGCTTAATACTATAACCATTAAGAATAAGTATCCTTTGCCTCATATAGATATTTTGTTTGATCAACTAGCAAAAGCAAAGGTATTCTATAAGATTGACTTGAAGTTCGGTTATCATCATATTAAGATCAGGCCAGAAGATGTACCTAAAATAGCTTTCTCCACTAGGTATGGCTTGTACGAGTATTTGGTCATGTCTTTTGGATAGACAAATGATGTTGCCTACTTCATGTACTTGATGAATTTGGTATTCATGCCCGAGCTCAACAAGTTTGTGGTTGTGTTTATCGATGATATCTTGATTTACTCGAAGAATGAGGCAGACCAAGTAGAGCATCTAAGAGATGTTTTGCCCAGATCAAGGGAGCATAAATTATATGCTAAATTTAGCAAATGTGAATTCTAGTTGAAGAAAGTACCTTTCTTGGGTAACATCTTATCTGAAGATTGAATTTCTATAGACCCATCTAAAGTACAAGAGGTCATGGATTGGATGGCCCCGACTTTGGTTCATGAAGTTTGGAGTTTTCTAGGGCTAGCAGGCTACTATCATTGTTTCATTCCGGATTTCTCCAAGATAGCTAAGCCCATGACTAGACTACTCTAGAAGGATGAGAAGTTTAATTGGATGCCAGAGTGTGAAGCTGCTTTTCACACCTTATGGACCTTATTAACTACAACTCCTATTTTAGCACAACCTGACATTAAGAAGCCTTTCAATGTGTTTTGTGATGCATCGGGTGTAGGTTTGGGGTGTGTGCTCATGCAAGAAGGCCGAGTTATTGCCTATGCTTCCCGGCAATTGGGAAAGCATGAAGTCAACTATCCCACCCATGATTTAGAGCTCACCACAGTTGTTCATGCATTGAAGATATAGAGACATTATTTGTTGGGAAACATGTCACATATGTAGTAACCACAAAAGTCTCAAATACATCTTCACTCAACCTGAGTTGAACAAGAGACAACGTAGATGGTTAGAGCTAATCAAGGACTATAATTTGGAAGTGCACTACAATCTAGGAAAAGCCAATGTTGTAGCAGATGCACTTAGTTGGAAATCTCATTGTAACACCTTAGAAGCCTTGTTGGAAGATGGATTTAATTTGTTACATCCTGTTGTGCTACATAATATCACTGTCAGTTGTTCGCATGAAAGCAAAATCATTGAGCTATAGAAGACAAATGTAGGTGTATTTCACATTAAGAGAAAGATGAAAGAACAAGAAACCAAACATTTTAGGTTGGATGAAAGAGGTGTGCTATGGTTTGAGGACCGACTTGTGGTACCGAAAGACCGAGAACATAGAAATCAAATTTTAGATGAAGCGCATTCATCCAAGTTGTCTATCCATCTAGGTAGTAGCAAAATGTATCAAGATTTGAAAAGTCATTTTTGGTGGACCATGATGAAGAAGGAAATCGCCGCCTATGTCACTAGGTGTGATAATTGCAGTAGAGTCAAGGCCATTCATTTGAAATCTACTAGATTACTTTAGCTGTTGCCTATTCTAGGCTGGAAATGGGAGGAAATAAGTATGGACTTTATTATAGGCCTCCCACTAACACAACAAGGTCATGATTCTATATGGGTCATTGTAGATTGCCTTACCAAGTCAGCGCATTTTAAATCGGTTAACACGGCATATCACGCAGGAAAGTACGCTGAGCTATACGTTTCTTAGATTGTGAGACTACATGGAGTACCAAGGACCATCTCAGATCAGGGACCACAGTTTATAGCTCGCTTCTAGGAACAGTTGCACTAGACCTTGGGAACTAAACTAATTAGAAGTTCAGCATATCATCCGCAAACTTTGGGATAGACCGAGCGAGTGAACCAGATCTTAGAAGATATGTTGAGAGCTTGTGTTATATCCCCCAATGGTTCATGGGAAAAGTGGCTACCTTTAGCTGTGTTTTCCTATGACAATAGTTATCAAGAGAGCATCAAAATGGCTACTTCTGAAGTCTTGTATGATAAAAAATGTAGAACTCCTTTGAATTGGATTGAGCCTAGATAAAGAAGATATTATGGCATTGACTTGTCGTGGAAGCTAAAGACCAAGTACATGTTATCCAACAGCATATGAAAGTAGCTCAGTCCAGACAAAAGAGTTATGCTGATAAGAGAAGAAGACCATTAACCTTTGAAGTGGGAGACTATGTGTACTTAAAGGTTTCACCCATGAAAGGAGTGCAGATATTTGGAGTAAAAATGAAGCTTGCGCCTAGATACGTAGGGCCATACTAGATTATCGAATGGAAGGGAAATGTCGCCTACAAGTTACAACATCCTCCTGAGATGAGTGCAATATTCTATGTATTCCATGTTTCCCACTTAAAAAGATGTCTTCGCATACCTAATGAAGCTATTGCACCCTGTCGACACAGAATTTTTGCCTCCATGTCGAGGACACACGCAGCAAGCCAGAAGGGTCCGCTCAATGGAGCAGATCCACCTGGCTTCAGCGCAAGGGTGGTCGATCCTGTGAAATCCTCCCAAGACATGCTAGTCAATTTGACCCTGCAATTGACAAGGAGAGAAAGCTTATCAGTAATTAAGGGCGGAACGTGCCGGTGTTGCCAGACAGTCCTGAATGTGCGGCTCTGAGAGTCGATATGAGAGGAAATTGACTAAATAGCCGATCCCAACATGTTCATAAGAATGAATCAATTAAAGCTCGTGGGGTTGTCTAAGAAGGATCGGTTACCATTCAGGATAAATGTTGTTTAAGCAAATATTAATCAATGGCAATAAGATATCAATGATGATTGGTTTATACTAAGCTAATGATTACAAGTAACCAAACTACTTTTATTTAAAGAAACAACTCAACACTTCTTGACCATTTAATAAAGGTAAATCTAATGAACATGTTAGATCTCATCTATCATCATGACCAGTGGGGCATGAGGCAGAATCATGTAGGCCATAGAAACAACAATAGACTCAATGACCCTAACTCATTACTAATATTAGTGGGGCATGAGGCAGAATCATACAGGCCATAATACCATAACAAGATCATGGGGCTAACACATCTTTCAACTTATCTCTACTTTAATGATCTTATAATGTGAACTGTTTGTGAAAGCATTCGATATCGGCTAAACAGTCGATTCAGGCATAGCGCACAGTTAAGGCCATGCCTTCTCTGGAACAGGTCTACTAACTAACGATCCCCACTCCATGGTGCCAATAGTGGGGTGAGAGGCAGAATCCCATAGGCCATGATGATGGGCCATGGAACAGTTTTCATTAACTAATAGATCTACTCAAGATCGGACATGCCTTAACCGCACATTATGCACGATTAAGATTGACGCAAAACAGCCGATAAAAAACATAACTCATCACTTATGATGCAGATTAGATCAGTTTTAGATTAGCAAACGCTGAGTTAAACAAGATATAAGGCTGATCTAGATCAATCTCAATTGGGCAGAGTGATATTGCTGTAATTAGATAAACAATGAAAGCAATAAGCAATATCGATAACTTAATGAATCTACCAAAGACTACCATACTAAGGTAGAGCCAATAACTTGACCTTGATCTAATTCAAGCAATGGTGTGTGAGGCAGAATCACATAGGCCATACTTGAATTACACAAGAATCGATAACTAGCCTATACTAGAGTCACAGTGGGGGTCGACCGGATCGATGCAGCCATACGAACAGAGGTATAAACCATGACGGTACTTACAGACAAGCAGTGGAGGTCAACTAGATCAATGCAGTCATACTCGCTGAAGAACTTGCCGAGATCTACTCTACTCCTACTCCTAAGGGGTGGCTAGAGCCAAAAAAAGTAATTGACTTTGTATTTGATTCATTGTTCTCTTTTATAATAGCCGGGGTTTGGTATTTATACCCGGAACCTAATAACGAACCTTGCTCGTGTATGACTCAAAATAATCTTTGGCATAATGAAAACATTCCTAATTTAAGATAACTTGGACTCTAATCTTTCCCTTTTTATAGAGTCCAGCATGCCTCGTCCTAGTGCCGATCATAGCCTCTGTCATTATTTGCTGGTGCTATCTGAAGAAAGCCGATTCTAGCACTACATCTGAAATCAGCTGGTTTTGATCTATATGCAATAGATCCCTTGCTGACATGATCTTGAGAGCGCTCGACCTTCTGAGATCCTTCTTCCAAATTCTGGTGTAAACACATGCCCCCCAATTTTGGGATAAAAGTAATTTTATTCCAAAATTATTGTGTCTACATCCCTGATTGGTCCATAGTCATGGGTAGAGAACTTTGATCTAGGGCCCACTATTTGTTGCGGCTTGTGTCCATTCACAAGCCTATGCCTCAAAACTTCTTACAAGAGCATCACTGTTTCACGGGCACTTGGATTCATTTTCCTGGGCCGGCTATAAAATGCCCATCCGACTCTAGTGAGAGCAACTCAACAATTCAACCATGCTTTGTTTCCATCTACTCTTTCGAGTGCCTCTAGTTCTGCTAGAGCCCCCATGGTCTGCCCTTTTGTTATGAAGACCTTTGAGTGGCTAGAAGAATTCTTATGCATAGGGTGATTGCGTTACTTATCCTAGCGCCTCGTTGAGCAAGAAGACTAGTCACTACAGTTAGAAGAATTCTTGTGATATCACCTGAGTCTTCTCTCCATGCTTGCAAAGTTGTCCTAGTGTTTGCGAGGGCTAGAATGTGTAATCACCTTCCCCTTGTTATTCCTCAAATGCCCACTAGGAAAGCCTCAGGCTTCTTTCCCATAGTTCCTTAATTTATCGAGAAATCTGTTGAGCATATGTTAGGTAGGCGACCTTTCTTCCTCTCAGATATAACTTTATTGATGGGCCAATGTGACTTGGTTCACAATGAGTTTTGGCCTTGTGGAAATTCAGACTCCCTTCAATCCAAAGAAGTTCTGGTGAGTTAATCCCTGGTCAATGCATCCACCCCATGATATTTTGTAATTTAGGGAAGTAATAAATTCGAGTCTGTTATCTCTTTGTTATCCATCCCCTAAACTTCCGAAGTGTCGTTCTGCTTCTGTTTCCGATTCCAAACTCACACCCTTGGTGAAGCCTATCTTCTCACCTTCCTAGGCTATATAAATGGGCCTTGGTAGTGGATCTAATAATAACTTGCTTCGCCTCAAACCTTCTACAATCTTAGCATAGTTTCTGCTTTTCTGTAGGTCAGAGATCATGGAGAATAGCAAGAGGTTTCCTAAGAAGGTCTTCATCGGATCTGCATCATCGCGTCAGCACCTTCATCGTTAGGAGGGTATATCTTGTGATGTCCCCACTGCCTCAAGGGATAGGGCTGACTTCGTTTGGCCTTTAGGGCCTTCTTCGTCGATAACTCGCTACCAGCTCCCTTGTCACTAAAGGAGGCAGATTGATAACGATGATCTACTTGCCTCCATCGATCGGCATAGCTAGAGTCTCACTAAATGTCTTTCCCTCGTAGAATCAACCCTGGCCATGGTCCGATGTCAATCGCCTCCCATGGCCGATTCAGTGGAGGATAGGTTGGCCAAGGCTGAAGCCAGAATCATGAGTGAGATACCTATCATAGCTCTCGCTTCTTTTCAATTTCATTTTCGAGACTCTGATTGTCTTCCATTTGAATCCTTTAGATCTGTCTGCTCAACTAGAGAGTCTTCAAATGGCTGCAGAATACGCGATGGGATTCATCAACGCTAAAGGCGCCGTTCTAGTGGTTCATTTGCACGACATCCTGAACCGTGTTAGGGAGGTTGCTTTGCATGTTGTTCACCATGGTGCCGCTATGGCATTGGTTTCTGCGCAAGTCCACTCTGGCCATGAGCTTCAATTCCTTCCCCATGGTTTTCCAGCCGCATCACACTCTGGGGATTATGAAGGCTTGATTGAGGATTTTTCTAGTGCCCCTGATTTCATAGCTCTTATTTCTTAAGTCGATGGTATAATAGCCAAAGTGTTTTCTAGCCCATAGTTGTAATAGGTGATATTAGCAAACAATCTCTCCGTCTCAAGTGATTTTCCTTTTTCTCTTGTATAATATATGTATCACTTTGTCCGTGTTTGCTTTGTTCCTGCGGGCGATACACTCTGTACCAGCTTTTGCCCTTCTAGGGTTTTCTTCACTTTAGAAATGATACCTTTCTAGTATCGGCTGTTAAAGCTATCAACCGAGCAAATTGGTTATCAAATACTAATCCAAACATTAGGGTAATATTCCTTCAAATATTCCCCATTCGATTGCTCTGCTGAATTCTTCTTCTCCTCCCAGTGTCTTCAAAATGTACCAAGCACATAACGCCTGAGCTAATAAGGTTTCTTTTGATTAGGCAACCATACTAGCTATTTCACCTTTTGGTCATCATAAGTATGTCTTTGAGAGCATCTCTAGATCAGCCAGAGAAGTCAATAGCCCGTGGGAGCTGATGCCATTTGACTACAAATACCGAGAGCGACCCATGATGTTCCAGACTTGAAATCCGTATGTCATCGCGTACCTCATGTAGAACTGATCATATTCTCCGTTGTTTACTCATGCCTTCTCCTTTGGCTGAAGAGCCGATTTAATACAGCCGATCTAGGCCTCTAGTTTAGTCAAGTCTGAAAACACGGCTTTCATTAAGAGAACCCTTCGATTTTCTGCCTTTCCGTTGCTCGGCGTCGTGTTCCCATCATCATTAGTGAAGTGGCGCTTCACCTTCCATTAATTGCCGTTGCCTTTTACATGTCCCAAGGCGTTCGCCTCTTCGCTTCAGGTCTTCAAATACCGGCTAGTGGTTCCGGCCTCGAATACATCCCCACTCACAACTATTCCCTCATTTTTCTCCGCCTGCCAAAGTCCTATAGCGGTTTTCCTTTTCTCTTTCATAGATCCAATCATCCCTCATGGCTGGCGAAGACAACCGAGGCAAGCACGCGGTGAAGGAAATCATGGAGGGGAATATGCCGATGAACCAGTGTCTCCGACACATGAGGTGAGATTGACATTTTTTGTTTGTGATGATGAATAGTTCTAACTCACCTATAGGTTTGTTATGAACGACAGTCTCCGTCCTCTTCCTAGGACCGGCAGGCCTTCCGATGCCGCATCTTCTTTTCCGGCCTCATCGTCGGATTCTTCTGACTCCTACAATGGAGACGATGCCCAGCGCTACCTTCATGAGTGGAGGATGGCTCAGAATCACTATTCTAAGGCGACTTGGGAGAACGGCCAACTGGAAATTCGCCTTGGGGTTTCTCAGGCCACCCTTCACGTGGCTAAGGAGGAGGCCAGCGCCATCCAAGCACGGCTAGCTAAGTCTAATGCCACGGTTGTGGGTAAGATAAATTTTAGGAATGCCTCATTCCAATTTCCATTATCTCTGTCTTTATAGTCCTTTGTTCCTATGACTGTCAGCCCTGATGGTGCAGTTAGAGTCCCTCCAACTAGTAGTGAATGTAGCCATGGACATTGTCAATGCACAGGATTCCCATATCGATGCTCATCTCCAAGACATCCTAGCCCACATTGGGGAGATCGCCCTCCACGGTGTTCATCATGGTATGGCGGTGGCGCTGACCGCGGTGCAAGTCCAAACTAGGTACGAGCTCTATGTCATGGAGGCCAGTTTCCCAATGGGTGATGGCCCTGAGGAGCATGAAGACCTACTCGAAGAATTCACCATGGCCACAGAGGCCATAGTAGACATCACATCCGCTCAAGATGTAGTGAACAAGGTCTTTGATTAGTTTGTTCTTAGGGTAATCCATTGAACAAAGACCCCTGTTCTTCTATGGATATGCTTCAATGCAATGCTTTTGTATATGATTGCGAATGTTTCTTGCTCTTTTTGTTTCTTGCTCTATAGGCAATACATATCGTATCGGCTTTTACTGTCTTTGAAGATTTTTACTCTTTGAACTAGAGGTGATACCCTCCTGGTATCGGCTATTGGAGCCGAGAACGAATCGGCTATCAAATTCAGATATTAGAATAACATCTCTTCATGCATTTTTCATTCCAAAGATCAAACGATCGATCAATCCGAGTCAAGCATCCTATTAAGTGAAACAGAATTTCTCTTAAGAAATCCATTAACTCTGAATCACACTTACACTTTAATTCAGCATTCACATACGTTGGCCTAAACCCATTTCCAATACTCAATGTTTATTTTTCCTTAACTCAATGGCCGACGTGACACCATGATTATAGATTAAAACAAACTTTTAGAGCCAATTGCTTGAACTAGCTGTTGGCCTTCATTGTTAATCCGGATGAAACCTCCTTCCCATGTTTTGCCAGAAAGGCATTTGAAGTCTCCTAATTCCCAAAACACTGGATTGCCTATTGCGATGCTCACGGACTCATCAGCATGAACCACCTCGACATCATCCCCATGCCATTGAATCAAACATTGATGCATGGTTGATGGCATGCAACAGTTTGCGTGAATCCAGTCATGACCGAGGAGTAAACTGTATGAGCCTTTTCCATCGATGACAAAGAACATGGTGAGTAGAGTTTTACTCTGACTGTTAACTCGACGTTTATTGCCCCCCGGGTCTTAGATGTATTCCCTCTAAAGTCTCTAAGCATCATGTTAGTCTCAAGCAAATCTCCTGGTCCCTTGCCAAGCTTACTAAAAGTAGTGTAAGGCATAAGATTGATAGAAGCACCTCCGTCCACCAACATTTTGTTCATCGGCTTCCCATCGACAAAACCTTTCATGCATAAAGCCTTCAAGTGCCGATGTTTGACTGGCTTATCAAATACCGCTTGGTGTGTAACCATCAACTTGGCAACCATCTCTTCATACTCTGATTCATCGAAGTCTGAGTAAACTTCCTGATCCACCGAAGCTCTGAATTCTGATGGCAACAGAAAAGCCATTTGGATATTAGCCGATGGTTGTTTCTTATCAGCTATTTGCTTGGTACGCCACACTTGAGTTTCACTGGATGGCTGAGCCTGTTCCATCTCCTTATTCCTTAGGCATTGCACTCTTTGCTTCTGGCTTCTTGTTAAACCTCTAGGGCACCATTGGCCTTCCTGCCAAACATGTTCCCTGTGGTTGTTTCCTTCTTCATGATCAGCCCAGTCTTGGTCAACAACTCTCTTTCCCAACCAATCATGAATACTTTTATTTTTTAAGCGCCGATCCATGTTATTATGATGATATGCATTCTAGGCATGGATATATCGATGGTTGATTTGAGATTGCCTAAACTCTCAATATTGATTACTGCATTCTGGACAGTCAAGTCTGGTTGGCAATTTCAAACCTTCATTCCAGCAGTATCTGAAGAAAGGACAATTCCAGTGCGATTCAGCTTGCTTCCTTTCATACTTTTCTTCTTCCAATTGATGCTGGTATTCTTGATCCTCTAACCATTGCTGATGATCTTTTTCCTTCTGTCACCACCACTTATTCAATAGGATCTGAGATGTGACTCGTGGCTTCATCGCTCCACCCTTTGATGTTCCCCCCTACTCATATTGGCTCTTCTGCTGATCACGGTGTTTTTAATCTCTCTATATTCACCAGCCGATATTTGCATCTTGGGATCAACTGTTCCATCTTTTCTTGATTTGGCCGATGTTAGGACCTTAGTTTTTCCTTTAAATATCCCAACATCAACCATATTTTGATCTCCTGGGAAAGGATTATCATCAACTTTCATGTTCTAAGGCGTATCGAACTTGAGTCTCCCTTGTTGAATAGCCCTCTGTATATGCTGCTGGAAAATTCTGCACTCATTAGTGGAATGAGAAGTAGCATTATGGAACTTGCAGAACTTCTTACTCTTCAACTGTTCAGGGGGCAACATAACATGATTGTCCGGTAATTTGATCTGGCCCTTCTCAAGTAAAAAGTCAAAGAGCTTATCTAATTTCATGACATCAAAGTCATAGCTCTCCTTGACTCTTCTTTCCCAAGGATTTGGCACCATTACTGTCTTCTTGCCCTAATTCCAATTAGCTGCAGCAACCTCCTCTTCTTCATCTTCATAGCCATCATCTGCTAAGTATGGATCATAAGTTTCGGCTATGGTGGTACTCTTCTGGAATCGGGTGTCTCTGCGCATACTCTGGAATTGGCTGTTGAGCGTTGCTACTCATTGAGCCAATTGACCCAAGTTGTCAAATTCTTGTCCTAGTAGCTTTTCCTTCCACATTGGCAGCATTCCTTGAATAGGTAAAGCAGCTAGCTGATAATCAGCCAAACTCAATGAGAAGCACAAATTCCTAGTCTCTCAGAATCTCTGAAGAAACTTAGTGCTCGATTCATTAGTCCTCTGTCTCATGGCCGTCAGATCGGTGATCTTATTTTCTCTAGACCTAGTGTAAAAATATGTATGAAACTTCTTCTCTAGGTTAGCCAAATTGGCAATGGAGTTGACTGGTAGTGATGAGAACCAAGTGAAGGCTGGTCCTGATAGGGATAAGGAGAAAAAACGAACCCGAAGGGCATCCTCAACTGATGCTTCACCCAATTGTGTAAGATACCGACTGACATGTTGAAAGGTCCTTGTTTGGTTTTGGTAATTGAGTGATAACTTAGGTGGACTAATTATGTTTATGTGAGATACACATGTGATTAGTCCATAGGTACATATGTGTGAGCAGCATATGCCATGAAGGTGAAAATGTCTTAGAGATGTTGCAAAGCTCACACATGTGATGATGAAGGAGCTTAAATACACATGAGACATGACATTGAGTCATGTGATCAAGGTGGAGAAGATCAAGACAAGGCTTGGCTTGATGGACCAGTTGCAAGCATGAAGGACAAGTCGAAGGCTTTGGAGTAATGGACTGCATGGCGGTGAAGCTTGAGCAAGACTTGGCGCCAATGGACGATGGCAACGGTGAAGAGCAAGTAAAGTCAAGATCGATGAACCAATATGATCACATGATGATATGAAGTGGATCATATCATTGTTGATCATGTTGGTGCATGTGTTGCATCAACATTAGAGGAGATGGAATGGAATGCACAAGGCAAAGGTATAACCTAGGGCATTTCATTTCACCGGTCATAGGTGTGTAGAGAAGTTTATGACTGGGTTTAGGATAGATGGCCGTACTATTAAGAGGGGCAAACTTGTTTGCATATCGGTCATCTGGTGCCACTTGAGTGATCTAACTTTGCATCGTTGCTAGGATCGAGTGGCGTGGCAAGTTGAGTGGCTAACATCCTTTGGGAAATGATTGTGAAAAGCTAACATACATACACATGGTGGTGTTGGCACATTTACAAAGGATATGGAGTTGGAGTTGATGTGGATCAACTTGGTGAAGAAACACCACTGGCGCACTACAAAGAAAAGACAGGGTCTCATAGAGTGCATCGGACGCTGGTCATGTGGTGACCGGACATTGGGGTCCTGCGTCCGGTCAGTGGTGGCCAAGAGCATGCAGCATCGGTCTTCGACCGGATGCTGGCACTAGAAGTGACTGGACACTAGCAGGGCATGTCCGGTCAGGCTGATGCATGGTGATGTAGGATCTAGAGTATGACCAGATGCTGGGCTGCGTTCGATCATGTGCAACCAGACGCGTCCGGTCAAGGTCGGTACCTTACTGTAAATGTCCGGACGCTGAGGTCCAACGTCTGGTCAGTTGAAGCTGCTGCATCCAGTCAGAAGATGACCGTTGTGATCAGAAGAATGCTATTGAACACAGGTGACACGTGGCTATCATCGGGCGACCGGACGTTGAGGTCCAGTGTCCGGTCAACACGACCGGAGTGTCCGGTCGGCCCGACATTTGCCTAGTGAAGGGGTAACGGCTAGTTTAGCCCTTGGGGCTATAAATAGAAGTGGCCTTTGGCCATGGCTGGTGCTGAGCACCTTAGGGGACTTTGTGTCCATACTTGAGAGTGCTAAGCAGCCCTCCATCTCACACATACTTGATAGTGATCTTCCGATTATGTGAGTGAGCGATTCTAGTGTGATTGCATTATGAGGTTGCATCGAGTGGCACTAGGTGATAGAGTTGCAAGCCGGTGGTGCTTGTTATTCTTGGAGGTTGCCACCTCCTAGATGGCTTGGTGGTGGTCTCCATCGAAGCCCGCAAGAAGCTTGTGCGGCGCTCCGGAGACAAGCTTGTGAGGGGCATTGTGCTCGCCCCGTGGGAGTCGCAAAGAGCAACTTTAGTAAAGTGTGTCATTGAGCTACCCTCACTTCTGGGGTAGGTTCTTGCGGCGCCCGACGTGCAGGCTTGGCGGGTGATGCCAATTAGCCGTCGAACCACCAAGTGAGCGGTCGACACAACGGGGACTAGCATGTTGGCAAACACGTGAACCTTGGGAGAAAAATCATTGTGTCAACCTTGTTCTTCCCATTGGTTTGCATCCCCGTTACACAAGCTTGCGATTACTTTCATATATATTGAGCTTGTGTTGTTGCTTTTGTAATTAGTTAGCTTGTGTAGCTTGCTAGTTACCTTCTTGCTTGTATAGCATAGAAGTAGCTCCCTTTGCGTGGCTAATTTGGTTTGTGTAACCTTGTTAGTCACATTGCTTAGTTTGTGTAGCTAAGTAATTGCGCTCTCTAATTTGGCATTGGTTGCCTTGTTATTGAGCATTGCTAGTGAGCTTAGTTGGCTTTGTGCTTTTGCTTACTAGCATGTGTAGGAGCTCCCTTGTTGCTTAAAGTACTAGTGGTATAGGTTTGCGTGACCTTGCTTCTAGAACTGGTTAGGAGAGCTCTAGCTAGCCCAACACCTTTGTTGCTTGATTAGTATCTTTGCAAGGTGCTAGTGAACATAGATAGAGGGGTGTAGTCTTGGCTAGACCGATAGTTTTAATTCCACACTTGTTTCGGTTAGCCAACATGATTAAGTTTTTAAAAAGGACTATTCACCCCCCCTCTAGTCACCATCTCGACCCTTTCAATTGGTATCAGAGCCCAGTCTCTCATTTGTGGTCTTCACCGACCCGAGAGGATGGCGTCTAAAGGGCTAGATGTTTGTGAGGCACACATTTTTTATGGCACAAACTTTGCACTTTGGAAAAATCACATGCTTGATCATTTTCGTGCAAAGGGACCTAAATTTTGGTGGGTTGTCACAAGTGGTCTCACCCATGTATTGGACCATAGAAATCTCACCAAAGCTCAAAGAGTTCTCTATGATTTTGATGCACATGCTTGTTGTTTTCTAATGGATGCTTTAAGCTTTGATCTGATGAAACAAGTAAACATCAAGGGAACCGCTCATGAGATATGGTAGTCCATCAAGGAAACCTTTGGTGATTCCTCCACATGGGATGATGGCAAATTCAAGGAGGATGAGCCAAAGAAGGAGGTGCATGAGTGTGTTGAGCATAACCACAATTTGATGATTGTGGAAGATTGCTCCACCTCATGGTCAAGTGATGATAATGATGATGGTACAAGTGTTGCAAGTGATGATGCTACCCATTGCACACTTGATGGTAATGATGGTTCATGCTCAAGCCATGATGAAGATGCTACTATATGCTCTCCAACCACACCACATTGTCTCATGTCACAAGGTGACACTAAGGTATCAAATGATAATGTGGTTGATCATGTTGATTCATATGATGAGCTTGTTAGTAGACTTGCTAGCATGACCATGTCTTTAGAAAATGAGAAAGCTAAAACATTGAAATTAGAAAATGAAAACTCATTTCTAAAGAACTCTTGTGAAGAACATAAGAAATTACTTGATGCTTATAAATCTTCACATGATGAGCTTAAATTGAATCATGAGACACTACTTGCATCTCATGATGAATTATTAGAACAACATGCTTCTCTCATTAAAATGTTTACCAAGAAACTTAAAAATAATGAGAACTCATCACATGGATCAAATGATAAATCACAAATTGTTGCTAACCCTTGTGATGTAGGCAAGAATCATGTATCCACCTCTTATGATGATTTATTAGATATGCCATGCTCTTCACATATAGATGCTTGTTCTACTTCCATGTCTTGTGAGACTAACATTTTGAAGGAGAACATTGAGCTCAAAAGTGAAGTGAAGAAATTGAGCAATAAGTTAGAGAGGTGCTACAACTCAAAAGTCACCTTTGAGCACATGTTGAAGACTCAAAGAAACTATGGTGACAAGTGTGGCCTTGGCTTCAAGAAGAAGATGACAAAGGGCGAAAGAAAGAGAGAAAGGGAGATGAAGAAGCTACAACAAAGAAAGCTCTCTCATACCATGTGCTACCGGTGTCATGAAGCGGGACACCTTGCAAATGGTTGCCCTAACATTGAGAAGCTCAAGAGTATAAAAGAAGAAGAGAGGCTAAAGCATGTCAAGTGCTTCAAATGCCGCACTTGGGGTCATCTTACCTCAATGTGCCCAACCAAGCAATTGGTGAAGCAACAAGTGAAGCCTCAACCAAAGCCACAAGTTGAGCAAGAGATTACACCCCAAGTTCAAATCAAGATCAACCATGAAGATGATGGTGATTCGATGACAAAAAAGAAGAAAACAAGAAGGCATGGAAAGGCAAGGCATCCAATGCAAACTCAAGATGCCAAGATGATGAGCAAGAATGAAGATGAGAAGAAAGATCATGCTCACATCAAGTGCTTCAAGTGTGGAAGTGTGGGACACTTTGTCTCTAAGTGTCCTACCAAGCTTGAGAAGAAGGCTCAAGCAATTCATGAGAGGCAAGGCAATGAGAAGCACCACATGAGCAAGGAAGAAAAGGCTCAATCAAAGAGAAAGTGCTACTCATGCCGGGAAAGGGGACACATGGCACATTCATGTCCCCTAGGTAACACTCCTAAGCCTATTTCAGTTGATGATGATTCTATGCTTAGGAAGGATGGCAATGGTACCTCATTGGTTGCAATTGTAAAACATCCCGCTACTCATACTAAGGTATTGCCTAAGTATGTTGCTCCTAACTTGAGAGGACCCAAACTTGTTTGGGTACCATAAAAAAGTGGATGATTGTTTGTAGGTACCATCGGCATTGGAAACTTGATTCAATTGATCTCACATTGTTCATCATATGTTGAAACAAGTTATGAAGCCTAGTGCACATACAAACCCAATGCCAAGTAAAAATTGAGTGAAGTCCAAGTGCTATCAATATACAAGTGCTATAATTCAAGTTGTTGGTGATTCATTGGATATATTTGATGACTTGCAAATAATTGAGTTGAAGCTTGCTAGTTGGATGATCATGAGCTAACCAAGGTATATCTCTTGTTGATCATTTCATTTGGGTGCATATGAATTGATTGAATTGGATAAATATGCAATGTTGCTTGCTATAAGATGATTGAATGGATAATTGCTTAGTAATCAAGTTTGGATTGATTTGTGTTGGATAAATTCATGAGATGACATTTAGTAAGTGATTTGAATGGATATATGTCTTATGGAAGTATTCAAACAAGTTAGTATCAAGTTTGATTCACATTTGATGAAGTATAGCTCAATTGTTGAAATCTGTCCTATAATTGCAAAATCTGAGCTAGCTGTGATCTTAGCCATGTTTGAGTGATCAAAACTTATTGGATTGGCATGAAAATTGGTGTACATGCTCTAGACTTATGGTATAATATGCTGTAGAAATTTCATGAAAATTGGATAAGAAATGCTTTGGTTTTGTAGTGGATTTTGTCAGCTATAGTGCAGCAGTTTTCATCATGTAGCAGTGGTGGAAGAATTGAAATATGGCAGCAATCTAGAAGTCAAATGAAGCTCAAATTTTTACAGATGCTAAATAACTTAGTAAAGAACATCTCCACCAAATTTAGTGGTATTTGGATTTGTACTTTGGGAGATATGCTTATTTCGTTGAAGGGTACAAAATCTGTCAGAAAAGTGACAAATGTTGGATTGATCTAGAGTCACTTTGATTGAAAGGTCCTCAAGTTGGAAACATGTTTACAAGTGTTTGAGGTACCTAAGTTTGGTTTTGAGATGATCTAGAAGCATGACAAGAAAAGAGTACAAGGCCATTTGATTGTGGAGTGTATTTTGCACATATTTGGTACTCAAATAGGAAGATCAAGATCAAACTCAAGATGAAGTTGAAGGTTAAGTTCTAGTGACTATTGGAAATCATTTGGTAGAAAGAAAAGAACTTAAACAAGAAGAAAGAAAAGGACTTAAAGAAGGAATCAAGGTTACTCACCAAGTTAAGTCCATCACTCAGATCAATCAATCAAGTCATTTCAAGTGAGTATCAAGAATGATTCTTGGAGAGAGGTCACTTCTCCCTAGTGTAGGGGCTTGCCGCCTATGTGTAGGTAAACCAAGTGTTATACTTGGAAGGCTAACATGGAAGTGGTGATCCGAGGAACATTTGAGATGCTTAGTTGAAGCAATCAAAAGAGTTGATCAAGAAAAGCAAGCAACACCCAAAAGAGAGCTAGTCATGATATTTCAAGTGGTATTCTCAAATTGATGCTCTGATGCAAGCAAATATCAAAAGATAAAGCAAGTCAACCACAACAAGATAGAGCACTTGATCATAAGTGGTATTCATCTCATATGGGTGAAGAATAAAATTCAACATGGTATCTATTGGTCTTCACCAAGCTTATAATTGGACTTCACATTGCTATTAGAGTAATGAATTGGAATCTATGTAACTATCCTCTACTCCAACATAGCAAAGGTATCATTGTAATGTGCATGATCATTTCATCCCTTACTAGTATGCGGTTAGTGCATATAGTACATGCTTTATAGGATCATGCATAACAAATGAAATGCTTAAATTCATAGCCTACCACTATTGTTTGAATGATTACTTGATCTAGTGGTTAGTACATGAATTTGTTCATGAGCTAGTGAACCCAAGTACTTGACTCAATTTGGATTGCTAACAAGTGACAAGTACAACATTGGCAAGATAACCCTTACAAGAGGTGTGAAGAAGCTTGTCATTAGTTGAAACCGGACTTGGAAACTTAGGCAAATCAATTTAGTTCAAGTCAATCATAGAAGCTCATGATAATGATAAGAGTACATGCACAAGACAACAATGCAAATGGATATCTAGTTCATTTGTTTCAAATGGTATCTAGACTCAAGTATTTCATCAAGAATCTACAAGTGATGTCTAGATCAACTCATAAGTGATATCCTATAAGTGGTACTCATGAAGATAGCAAAAGTTCAAGAAATGGTCTTTATTGATAAATCAAACAAGTGGTTCCATACTAGAAGATTCCTTCAAATGGTATTCACTTCCTACAAATGGTATCTACACATAATGATGGTTCCACAAGTGATCCTCAACTTTAAGTGATCATGAAATGAAGAATGCATCCCTCAACTACAAGAGCTCAAGTGTATCAAATGGATGACCCATGCTATCACATAGGGGGAGGTGTCACACAAATTGATATCAAGATCAAAGATCCTATGTGTGGTATCTCAAGAAGCCCTACACAAGATACAATTGGTATAAGTTACAAGTGGTATCCTCAAGTGGTGTCATTCCAACAATCATGAAAGATGTCCATAAAAAATGCAAGATTCAAGCTACAACCATCTACCCCAAATACATACCTTTGCATCAATGAGAAGCACACCTTTTATGGAAATTGATGACAAAGGGGGAGAGATTGTACAAAGATATAAAAGCCTCTATAGGGGGGAGAGATAAATTGTGTAAGGGAAGAGATAAGATATGAAAGCTTAGGAAGTTGGACATGAACATGACAAAGAGGGAGCAACATTAGAGAAAAGAGAAGGATCAATATTCGTGGACAATGAGAAGCACACAAGTAGGGGGAGTAAGCTCATGAACTTTGAGTGATTGCATTTGATATGTGCATATTCATGTGCTTGCTTGCATTGCATAAACTTTTAAATTCAATATGCATGCTTGTGTGGTGTATGCTAGTTGTAGAACTTGAATGATGATTTGATAACTAGCATGCATAGGATGATAGCTAGATACTTGGTATGCTTTTCAAGTAATGCTAGTACCTTGCTTTTAATGTTGATCTCACAAGGTATGTAGTGTTTTTTTATTGCTAAGTGATATCTAGCTAACCATGGTGCTAAGGATGAACTTAAAGGTGCAACTCCGATTGGTACACGCTTTAAAGGTTTATTTTATACACCTTAGCATCATTTTGTAGTATTTACTCTCCCACATTTTTAATCTATGCACATGTGCAAACTTAAAGTCAAACACTCTAGCACATATGTAGGGGGAGCTAATACTACCATTTCAGGTTTGTGGTACTTGTCCAAAATCATTTTCACATGGTAAAATTGCTTGGGCAAGCAACATGAATCCAAAAGAGCTTAATTTCCATATTTTTGTAGAGTTGTCATCAATTACCAAAAAGGGGGAGATGGAAAGGTCCTTGTTTGGTTTTGGTAATTGAGTGACAACTTAGGTGGACTAATTGTGTTTATGTGAGATACATAGGTGATTAGTCCATAGGTACATATGTGTGAGCAACATATGCCATGAAGGTGAAAATGGCTTAAAGATGTTGCAAAGCTCACACATGTGATGATGATGGAGTTTAAATGCACATGAGACATGACATTGAGTCATGTGATCAAGGTGGAGAAGATCAAGACAAGGCTTGGCTTGATGGACTAGTTGCAAGCATGAAGGACAAGTCGAAGGCTTTGGAGTGATGGACTGTGTGGCGGTGAAGCTTGAGCAAGACTTGGCGCTGATGGATGATGGCAATGGTGAAGAGCAAGTAAAGTCATGATTGATGAACCAATATGATCACATGATGATATGAAGTGGATCATATCATTGTTGATCATGTTGGTGCATGTGTTGCATCAGCATTGGAGGAGATGGAATGGAATGTGCAAGGCAAAGGTATAACCTAGGGCATTTCATTTCACTGGTCATAGGTGTGTAGAGAAGTTTATGACCGGGTTTAGGATAGATGGTCGTAGTATCAAGAGGGGCAAACTTATTTGCATATCAGTCATCTAGTGCCACTCGAGTGATCTAACTTTGCATCATCGCTAGGATCGAGTGGCGTGGCAAGTTGAGTGGCTAACATCCTTTGGGAAATGATTGTGAAAAGCTAACACACATACACATGGTGGTGTACACTTGGTGGTGTTGGCACATTTACAAAGGAGATGGAGTTGGAGTTGATGTGGATCAACTTGGTGTAGAAACTCCACCGGTGCCCTACATAGAAAAGACAAGGTCTCATAGAGTGCATCGGACGCTGGTCACGTGGTGATCGGACGCTGGTCACGTGGTGATCGGACGCTGGGGTCCCGCATCCAGTTAGTGGTGGCCGAGAGCATGTAACATCGGTCTTCGACTAGACACTGGCACTAGAAGTGACCGGACGCTAGTAGGGCACGTCCGGTCAGGCTGATGCATTGTGACGCAGGAGGTGGAGTATGACCGGACGCTGGGTTGCGTCCGATCACGTGCTACCGGACGCGTCCGGTCAAGGTCGGTACCTTACTGTAAACGACCGGATGCTAAGGTCTAGCATCCGTGTTGATGCAAAAGTGGATCTACAAACACAAAGGGCTAATACCCGAATCGATATCCAAAGTGTGCTAGTCGATTTGACCTGTTAATCGACAAGGATGAAGATACGAGCACTTTGGTCCTGACAACAGCGATACGCCTAGAAGTCACGGCCAAGACGTACTCACGCGGAACTCGAGAATCGCCAAAAGTCGCACTGAAGTGATGCAACTCGCCGAATCAATGAGAACTCGTAAAAAAGGAAAAATATGCAAATTGACGAAGTCGCCGAAAAGTAAGTAGATGCAAATAGGAGTAAAAATTGGTTTTGATATTGATTGATATATTTTTTTACATTGCCCCTCAATCTATATTTATACCCTGATCTAAAGAGACATAACCAAATACGACTAGGACACCAAGTCCATATCTAAAGAAACACATGACTCTTACATGAATCATACTCTAACAAATATAGAAAAGGAAATCAACTCCTATCTATTTCCCTGTCCACTTCAATTATGATGGAATTCTCACCGACTTCCTTTCCATCGGCATACTTCCTGTTTCATCGGCAGTAGTTTTCAAGTCTTCCTTCATCGGCATCGACAATAACATCTCCAACCTTATCGGCAACGCCCGAGTCTAAATCAACCTTTCCATCGATCACCACCATTCATCGGCAACCATCTTTACAAGCTAATTTTCATCGACTGTCAGCGTATACAGTAACTTTCCTCCTGCCGACTAGCCCACTCTGATCATTTTGACACATGCAAAAAATGGTGTCAACACATGCCCCCCAATTTCGGAGTATAAAACCATTAATGCTCCGAAATTTACTCCAGATAACGTTTACCTTCGCCCAATTACTGTAACTCATCCTCCAAGCCAAAACTTGATCTGTTATCAAATCTAATCAAATCTAGTCCTGATTCATGCACCTTAGTAAATATCGCACAATTTCCAACCACTCTTACCCTGATTATGGTTAAGATACTGAAACAATAATCCATCGGCAAGATCCTAACATAATAATGCCACCATTTTTAGAATTAAAATATCCTGTACCGAGATCTCTTCCAAGTCATGATTACTTGCCATCAAATCATCTATACAATCCCTTGATTATCGTGTGAATAGTTACCATATCCATCTGAACCACCTCGACCCACATGCGCATGGCATAGAGATAAGTCCAGAATACCCCTACTCCAAGCGGCTTATAAATAGATTTCTCCAGAATGCTCGCCTTCTATCCTCAGATTCCAATCTTTGGCATTCTCTCTTTTTGGCGGTGACTCCGACGAACAACTGCGTGACCTCAACCAATAAGAACTTTTCTCCAGCGTCAACCTCAAGTCTCCAGCTCATGCCCCCATCTACCTCAAGATAATGGCAATCAACTTTGACGTCCCTGCGGTTCATTCCACTTCCATTACTTTTTACCTTGATTCCTCTGGTCTTTGCGAGTTCATACAGTTGGTAATTTTTTCTCTTTTTCTTTGTTCTTAGGATCCTCTAAACTTAGGAACTTCGCAACAAATTAGTTATTCCAACCGATCAGCCGCATTTCCAATGTCTAGGGCCAATGGGCAACCCAGATCCAACTGATCTGATTAATGTAGAGGTTAACAGAATCCCTTTTAGAGCCCAAAATTTCTCTCTAAATTTATGGAAAGATACATTCCGATCTTGGCCCAAAACCACCAAAGGGTGGAAAGATTGGTACTTGAGGGTCAACAGGTCAATGCAAGTACACTGGGCAGAATGGAAGCTAGACCAATGCATTAGGCTATCCATTGCCGATATGCAAAAGAACGAGTCAATGATGATTGCAGCTGCTTACTTCTGGTCAGACACAACAAACACTTTTATGTTTGGACATGGCCCAGCTACTCCCACACTTGCTGATGTCTACATGCTCACTGGCTTGGACATTTCAACTGCCGATGAAGGCTCCATCTATGGCAGAAAATCTGAATATAGGGTGAATACCCGCAACATCGGTGGATGGACGGGATATATTCAAGAATGCCAGAGGACTGGGACAGTTAACCAGAGGGAACATGCCACATTCTTGAATATGTGGTTAGAAAAATTTATCTTCTGTGGTCGATCAGTAGGACCAACCAATGCCTTCCTCCCTGCGGCTGAACTCTTGGCCAATGGTGTCAGGTTCCCTCTTGGCCGATACCTTCTGGCTCCACTTATCATCTTCTTCATCAAGTGTCTCAGAAACTTTTGCTTGGCGAACCCATCGGCAACTTAGGAGGCCCGTGGTGGTTTATCAACATGTGGCTGAATGTCCATATGCACAAACATTTGCAATGGGACTTCTTTGCCCAACAATTCCCACGAGAAATTACTGAAGACCACATGCTTGTGGATGAGGAATCGGCAACACGCTCACCCCTCAATTTTGGTGAAGCCATAATTGTCCTCCCTAGAACAGAGGCCAATGAAGACCAGGTCGGTAGATTCTTCCAAAGCTTCTACAATGGTCTTTCTCATGATCATAGGGCCTAGGTACCTTATATTGACGAAGAAAACATATTCCCCCATCTTTTCAACTTTGCCGATGACACTCTGAATCAGGATAATGAACTCTTGATGGCCATCATTACTCCCAGGGCAATCCCAGTAAACACATTTGGTAGCGGGAAAAACACCAATATCACGTATGAATTTTACAATCCATCGGCAGTATCCTGTCAATTGGCTTTTGGGCAACTGCCAATCAAACTTTATTTTGCTGATGTGATCAAACCTAGAGAAACAATCACCTACGGAACAGATTGGAGCAGGGTAGTGTGACTCTCCCCTAATGCTGATACTACAGATGTCGATCTATCCATCTAGACGCCAACATCTTTCATCACCGAATCATATAAGCAATGGTGGCGAGAGTAGAGGGAACAACTGTTTGCAACATCTACTCACACATATCGGCACATGATCAACCCTGAATACGCCATTCCTGATGACGCAGTAAGTTTCTTTTAACTCCCTTCTGCTTTTTCCTTTCATATATCGGTAACTAACTTTCTCGTGACAGGTTAACAACCCAGCACCATCTATGAGCAAAAGTGGGAGACCCTTCGATCTTCGGCCTGTTTCCCCGATATCACCGATCGGCTACAATGCCCCCACCTTAGCTGCTTTGACTCACCAGAAGACCCGTGCCAAGACCATCACCTCCAAGTCCAAATTGGCTATAGCTAGGGCCACTCCATTGGCTGCTGCTACAACCTTGATCAAGGCATTCAAGGTAACAACCCTGTTTATTTCTACTCATGCTGATCACAGACTATATTAACATTAATCATTAGGGTGTAAGAGCCGCTACTGGATCGTCATCGGCAATTCCTCCGACATCAAGCACCACTACCTCTGACAAACCTTCAGAGGTATTCCTTTGATTTTACATTTTATCTGTTAAATATCATACCTTACACTTGTTTTGCAGCAACAAATGGGTACATCAGCAAGCGTACCAGATGTTCAAGCTCCACAACCAACAAGTGCTGATGCCCCCCAGCCAACCGTTGCTGAGGCCCAAGCAAAGCGCAAAGCCTTAACAGATGCCAAGGCACAGCCAAAATGATAGAAGTCCATGCCGATCCCCACATCTGCCCCAACATCTGCAAGCTGGCAAGAATCAGTTGATGCAACTGAGCAAGTAGTTAATCCTCCTGTACAGGACATACCATCGGTCATCATACCCCAAGGGCCAACCATCGATGAGGCCATAGAGGATATCCCATCAGCAAGCTCAGCCGATCCTCCACACGGCATACTCTAGGCTGCTTCCTCCAGCCAAGTACAGGAAATTGCCTTGAAACAGGTAAGCTGATTGACCTAGTCGATTTATAATATTCATACTTATCCTTAACTGACCTCTTTTTCTTTTTCTCAGGAACAAGACTCCCCAAACAGCCTATTTTCCTTTGCCATTGATGTTTCTGATGATGATGGAGAGGAAGCAAGTTCTTCCCTTGCACTGGGAACAATATCGGCAGAAATTAAGTCCAAGTTGGAAGCTCTCCTGGACTTGTTACAGCAGGATATCGCCCAACTGGTAGATGACTCGGACCCTGCAAAGGCAATTTTCAAAACAATCTGTGGCTAGGTCCCTGCCGATGTTGAAGAAGCACTCTTCCCAGCAGCCCATTTAGAAAGCCGCCAACTGCAATATCAATGGGCTGCTCAACGCATTGCCGATAGAGCAGCTCAGGCTCAACTCAAAGAAGAGATGCTACAACTGAAACAGATTGCCGATGAGAAGCACAAGGGCATCGGCAACTTGCAGACTTTGGGCGCTGAACTTAAGCAGAAAATCTTAGATTTATCGGCAAAGAGGATGGCTCTATTGGCTGAATTGAAAGAAGTCGAGGCAGCCTTAACTCATGCCCAACAAGAAGAAAACTAGCTACCCGATGACATCAAGGCCCTTCAGCAAGAAAGAGACATCCAGGCTCGCAAAGCCTTGGCCATGAAGAAAAAACTCAAGCCTGTGGAGGGTGCTACCGATGAAGACATCAAAGAAATGAAGGAAGCCGACCAGATTCGCCTGCGTGCGATATTGGCTATCCAATCCTTGTTAAACTTGTAAATTTTGTCTATTGCATCGGCACTTTATGAGACATTGACATCCTTGTATAATTCTAGCCGATAGGACTATTATCGGCACTTATACTTTTATGCATCCATCCAGATACTAGGGTAATATTTCTTTAAATATTTTCCATATAATGCTCTGGGAAACACAACCCCTTCGAGGGTTTCTAGAATATATGCGTTACTAGGAACAGACTGATTTATCCGATATGGACCTTCCCAATTAGGAGACCATTTTCCAAACTTTGAACTTTTAGTCCCAATTGGTAAAATCAATTTCCAGACCAGATCTCCATCGACAAACTCCTTTACCTTCACCTTCTTGTCATACCATCTGGCTACTCTTTTCTTATTTTCTTCGATGCTAACTAAAGCCCTTAACCGATGACCCACCACATCTTCCAACTCATCCTTCGTAAGAGTATCATAATCATCGGCTGTCAGCTGATTTTGAGAACGTATTCGCCTAGAGCCAGTTTTAATTTCCCAAGGCAATACTGCGTCGTGTCCATATACTAACTGATAAGGCGTTACTTTGGTTGCACCATGACATGACATCCAATATGACCACAAGGCTTCATTTAATACTGTATGCCACCTCTTAGGATTTTCTTTAATTTTGCGCTTAATGAGTTTAATGATCCCTTTGTTAGAAGCCTCAGCCTGACCATTAGCTTGAGCATAATGTGGAGAAGAATTTAAAACTTTAATTCCCATACCTACAGCAAACTCATCAAATTCTCCCGATGTAAACATAGTACCCTGATCGGTAGTGATAGTTTGAGGAATACCAAATCGGTAAACAATATGCTCTTTCACAAAATCGATCATATTAGCCGATGTCACCTTTTTTAAAGGAATTGCCTCAACCCATTTTATGAAATAATCGGTAGCAACCAGAATAAATTTATGTCCTTTGCTCGATGGCAGATAAATCTGACTGATGAGATCGATAGCCCATCCCTAGAACGACCAAGGTTTAATTATAGGGTTCATAGCCGATGCAGGCGCTCTTTGAATATTACCAAACTTTTGACACCCCTGACATCTTTTATAATATTTAAAACAATCTTCAAGAATAGTCGGCCAATAGTATCCATTCCTTCTGATCATCCACTTCATCTTGAAAGCCGATTGATGCGCTCCACACACTCCTTCATGAATTTCACCCATCAAGCTTTTTGATTCATCACTGCTAACACATCTGAGTAAAACTCCATCTATAGTTCGATAATATAATTCATCATCGAGGAGCACATACTTGGTAGCTTGGAACCTTATATGTCTTTCAACCTTTTTATATGGATCCTTTAAATAATCGATAATCTCCTTTCTCCAGTCATCAGTATCGACTGCCGATGTTAGCACTTCCTGAATAGGCTGATACCCTGAAGCATGCTGAGCTAGTCGATTAGCCTCTTCATTATGCAGTCGAGAATTATGTTCAAGACGAAAATCTCTAAACCCTTTCAACAATTGCAAACATCTTTCATAATACGAAATTAAAACTTCACTTCGGCATTCATAAATCCTAGCCAATTGATTTATAACTAGCATAGAATCACAAAAGATTTCAACAGCATCGGCACGTATCTCCTTCAGCAATTCTAACCCTTTTATCAAGGCTTGGTATTCAGCCTGATTATTTATCGATGTAGCAACAATCGGCAATGAAAACTCATACTTCCTTCCATGAGGTGAAATCAACACAATGCCGATACCTGCTCCTTCACCACATGTGGACCCATCGAAGAAAAGTGTCCAAGGAGCAACCTCCAGAGAGTCCACTGTATTACAATGCTGAGTGACAAAATTAGCCATAACCTGCCCCTTAACTGCCTGAGTCGATTCGTAACGTAGTTCAAATTCTGATAATGCTAAAATCCACTTACCGATTCTACCACTTAATATCGGCATCGACAGCATATACTTGACTACATCATCTTTGCATATGACCATACATTCGGCAGATAACAAATAATGTCTTAATTTGACACAAGAAAAGTATAAACACAGACATAATTTTTCGATGGCCGAATACCTTGTCTCAGCATCCACTAATCTTCTGCTCAAATAATAAATAACACGTTCTTTCCCTTCAAATTCTTGAATAAGAGCTAAACCAATAACGGTATCATCAGTTGACAAATACAACCTGAAAGGTTTCCCGTGTTGAGGTGGAACTAGCACTAGAGGATTTGTTAAATATTTCTTAATTTCATCTAGGGCTAACTGCTGCTCAGCTCCCCATACAAATTCCTGATCGGCTTTCAATTTAAGTAATGGACTGAAAGCCTTGATCTTACCCGACAGATTAGATATGAATCTTCTAATGAAATTAATCTTACCGATCAAAGATTGCAATTTAGTTTTATTAGCAGGAGCAACCACCTTGTTAATTGCATCAATAGACTTCCTACTGATTTCTTTGCCCCGCTGATGCACCATAAAACCCAAGAATTGACCTGCCGATACACCAAATGCACATTTATTAGGATTCATCTTCAATCCATGCTTCCTTGTGCACTCCAGTATCTTTTGTAGATCGGCTAGATGTTTTGTGATATCTCCAGACTTAATCACTACATCATCAATGTAGATCTCCACTAATGTGCCAATGTATTCATGAAAAATAAAGTTCATAGCTCTTTGATAAGTAGTGCCGGCATTTTTCAAACCAAACGTCATGACTATCCACTCAAACAACCCTACATGATCTGGACATCTGAAAGCAGTCTTGGGAATATCTTCTTCAGCCATGAATATTTGATTGTAACCTGCATTACCATCCATGAAGCTGATAATTTGATGTCCGGCTACAGCATCAATCAACAAATCAGCAATCGGCATTGGATAGCCATCCATCGGTGTGGCTTTGTTGAGATTCCTAAAATCAATACAAACACAAAGTTTTCCATTTTTCTTATAAACAGGAACCACATTAGAGATCCACTCTGCATATTGATACTGCCGAATAAACTTTGCCTTAATTAATTTAGTTATTTCGGCCTTAATGTCAGGAAGTATATTAGGGTTGCATCGGCGCGCTGGCTGCTGATGTGGCCGAAATCCAGATTTGATAGGTAACCGATGTTCAACTATCGATCGGTCTAATCCTGGCATCTTAGTATAATCCCAAGCAAAACAATCTTTATACTCTTTTAACAAATCAGTTACTTGCTGCTTACACTTTGAATCTAACTTAGCACTAATAAAAGTAGGTCTTGGCCTATCGCCATCACCAATATCTACTTCTACTAAATCATCTGCCGATGTGAACCCTTGACCTAATTTTCCATCATCGGCAAACCTATCCATTAAAACTCTTCTTTAGAATCGACTGCTTGGATCGGTGGAATTTCATAATCAGCAACTCTAAGGAACTCTTTTTTCCAAACTTCTCCTGATATGCATTTAGTTCGCTCATAAGTATCTGATTCTGTCGATGCGATGATATAAAAAGAATCACCAGGGACAAACTCAATCTTATCCCCAATCCACTATATGAGGCATTGATGCATTGTAGAAGGAACACAACAATTAGCATGAATCCAATCCCTCCCTAGAAGCAGATTATATGCACCCTTGCCATTAATAACAAAGAACGTCGTCGGCAAGGTTTTGCTGCCGATGGTCAATTCAACGCATACTGCCCCTTTAGTCGGTGACACATTGCCTTCAAAATCCTTCAGCATCATATCGGTTTTGGTCAAGTCTTGATCTCCCTTACCAAGTTTCTGATACATCACATAAGGCATAATATTAATCGTAGCCCCTCCATCGATAAGTATCTTAGATATAGGCTGCCCATCAACTCTGCCTTTCACAAACAAAGCCTTAAGATGCTGTCTCTCGTCATCGGTAGGTTTCTCAAAAACAGCCATCATTAGATCTAGTGTCAACTGAGCTACTTGATCAAAGAGAACAACTTCTTCCTCATTCTCAGATAGTGCCAAAAACTCCATTGGCAACATGAATACCATATTAACATCTGCCGATGGACCCTTATTTTTGTGTTTTACCTGCCACTGCTGATGACCGGACCTCTCATTGGAGGAATTTTCCTCTCGGTATAAATCCTCCTGATGCTCACGTTGCATCCTCCTTTTCTGTGTCTTTGTCAGACCCTCCGGGCACCATCGAGGAAACTTGGTCTTCCAAACCGGCTGATAACAGGTCCTAGTTGATTCTACACGGCGTATATTAGGGTCCCTGTAGAATATTTTTTCATCGGGAACTCTTGCGTTTGCCATCTCCTCAAGCTCCTCTTGATTCCTTGGAAAATATCTAGCGCGTTTACCAAGCCTTTCATGTACACTAAGTCTACCCCCTAGCCGATCATGCACTGATGCTCTGCCTTTGATCGGCTCATTGATAAATAAACCCTGATTGCCAGGTTGAAACCTCCTTTCTAACCGATTGACCCCATAATAACCATCTACCTCAAGATAATGGCAATCAACTTCGACGTCCCTGCGGTTCATTCCACTTCCATTACTTTTTACCTCGATTCCTCTGGTCTTTGCGAGTTCATACAGTTGGTAAATTTTTCTCTTTTTCTTTGTTCTTAGGATCCTCTAAACTTAGGAACTTCACAACAAATTAGTTATTCCAACCGATCAGCCGCATTTCTAATGCCTAGGGCCAATGGGCAACCTAGATCCAACTGATCTGATTAATGTAGAGGTTAACAGAATCCCTTTTAGAGCCCAAAATTTCTCTCTGAATTTATGGAAAGATACATTCCAATCTTGGCCCAAAACCACCAAAGGGTGGAAAGATTGGTACTTGAGGGTCAACAGGTCAATGCAAGTACACTGGGCAGAACGGAAGCTAGACCAATGCATTAGGCTATCCATTGCCGATATGCAAAAGAACGAGTCAATGATGATTGCAGCTGCTTACTTCTAGTCAGACACAATAAACACTTTTATGTTTGGACACGGCCCAGCTACTCCCACACTTGCCGATGTCTACATGCTCACTAGCTTGGACATTTCAACTACCGATGAAGGCTCCATCTATGGTAGAAAATCTGAATATAGGGTGAATAACCACAACATCGGCGGTTGGACGGGATATATTCAAGAATGCCAGAGGACTAGGACAGTTAACCAGAGGGAACATGCCACATTCTTGAATATGTGGTTAGAAAAATTTATCTTCTATGGTCGATCAGTAGGACCAACCAACGCCTTCCTCCCTACGGCTGAACTCTTGGCCAATGGTGTAAGGTTCCCTCTTGGCCGATACCTTCTGAGCTCCACTTATCATCTTCTTCATCAAGTGTCTCAGAAACTTTTGCTTGGCGAACCCATCGGCAACTTAGGAGGCCCGTGGTGGTTTATCAACATGTGGCTGAATGTCCATATGCACAAACGTTTGCAATGGGACTTCTTTGCCCAACAATTCCCACAAGAAATTGCTGAAGACCATGTGCTTGGGGATGAGGAATCGGCAACACGCTCACCCCTCAATTTTGGTGAAGCCATAATTGTCCTCCCTAGAACAGAGGCCAATGAAGACTAGATCGACAGATTCTTTCAAAGCTTCTACAATGGTCTTTCTCATGATCATAGGGCCTGGGTACCTTATATTGATGAAGAAAACAGATTCCCCCTTCTTTTCAACATTGCCGATGACACTCTGAATCAGGATAATGAACTCATGATGGCCATCATTACTCCCAGGGCAATCACAGTAGACACATTCGGTAGCGGGAAAAACACCAATATCACGTATGAATTTTACAATCCATCGGTAGTATCCCGTCAATTGGCTTTTAGGCAACTGCCAATCAAACTTTGTTTTGCCGATGTGATCAAACCCAGAGAAACAATCACCTACGGAACAGATTGGAGCAAGGTAGTGCAACTCTCCCTGGATGCCGATACTATAGATGTTGATCTATCCATCTAGACGCCAACATCTTTCATCACCGAATCATATAAGCAATGGTGGCGAGAGTGGAGGGAACAACTATTTGCAACATTTGCTCACACTTATCGGCACATGATCAACCCTAAATACGCCATTCCCGATGACGTAGTAAGTTTCTTTTAACTCCCTTCTGCTTTTTCCTTTCATATATCGGTAACTAACTTTCTCGTGATAGGTTAACAACCCAGCACCATCTATGAGCAAAAGTGGGAAACCCTTCGATCTTCGGCCTGTTTCCCCGATATCATCGATCGGCTACAACGCCCCCACCTTAGCTGCTTTGACTCACTAGAAGACCCGTGCCAAGACCATCACCTCCAAGTCCAAATTGGCTACAGCTAGGGCCACTCCATTGGCTGCTGCTACAACCCTGATCAAGGCATTCAAGGTAACAACCCTGTTTATTTCTACTCATGCTGATCACAGACTGTATTAACATTAATCATCAGGGTGTAAGAGCCGCTGCTGGATCGTCATCGGCAATTCCTCCGACATCAAGCACCACTACCTCTGACAAACCTTCAGAGGTATTCCTTTGATTTTACATTTTATCTATTAAATATCATACCTTACACTTGTTTTACAGCAACAAATGGGTACATCGGCAAGCGTACCAAATGTTCAAGCTCCACAACCAACAAGTGCCGATGCCCCCTAGCCAACCGTTGCTGAGGCCCAAGCAAAGCGCAAAGCCTTAACAGATGTCGAGGCATAGCCAAAACGACAGAAGTCCATGCCGATACCCACATCTGCCCCAAGGTCTGCAAGCCTGACAAGAATTAGTTGATGCAACTGAGCAAGTAGTTAATCCTCCTGTACAAGACATACCATCGGTCATCATACCCCAAGGGCCAACCATCGATGAGGCCACAGAGGATATCCCATCAGCAAGCTCAGTCGATCCTCCACACTGGCATACTCCAGGCTACTTCCTCCAGCCAAGTATAGGAAATTGCCTTGAAACAGGTAAGCTGATTGACCTAGTCAATTTATAATATTCATACTTATCCTTAACTGACCTCTTTTTCTTTTTCTCAGGAACAAGACTCCCCAAACAGCCTATTTTCCTTTGCCATTGACGTTTCTGATGATGATGGAGAGGAAGCAAGTTCTTCCCTTGCACTGGGAACAATATCGGCAGAAATTAAGTCCAAGTTGGAAGCTCTCCTGGACTTGTTACAGCAGGATACTGCCCAACTGGTAGATGATTCGGACCCCGCAAAGGCAATTTTCAAAACAATCTGTGGCCAGGTCCCTACCGATGTTGAAGAAGCACTCTTCCCAGCAGCCCATTTAGAAAGCTGCCAACTGCAATATCAACGGGCTGCTCAACGCATTGCCGATAGAGCAGCTCAGGCTCAACTCAAAGAAGAGATGCTACAACTAAAACAGATTGCCGACGAGAAGCACAAGGGCAACAGCAACTTGCAGACTTCGGGCGCTGAACTTAAGCAGAAAATCTTAGATTTATCAGCAAAGAGGATGGCTCTATTGGCTGAATTGAAAGAAGTCGAGGTAGCCTTAACTCATGCCCAACAAGAAGAAAACCAGCTACCCGATGCCATCAAGGCCCTTCAGCAAGAAAGAGACATCCAGGCTCGCAAAGCCTTGGCCATGAAGAAAAAACTCAAGCCTGTGGAGGGTGCTGCCGATGAAGACATCAAAGAAATGAAGGAAGCCGACCAGATTCGCCTGCGTGCGATATTGGCTATCCAATCCTTGTTAAACTTGTAAATTTTGTCTATTGCATCGGCACTTTATGAGACATTGACATCCTTGTATAATTCTAGCCGATAGGACTGTTATTGGCACTTATACTTTTATGCATCCATCTAGATACTAGGGTAATATTTCTTTAAATATTTTCCATTTAATGCTCTGGGAAACAAAACCTCTTCGAGGGTTTCTAGAATATATGCGTTACCAGGAACAGACTGATTTATCCGATATGGACCTTCCCAATTAGGAGACCACTTTTCAAACTTTGAACTTTTAGTCCCAATCGGTAAAATCAATTTCCAGACCAGATCTCCATCGACAAACTCCTTTACCTTCACCTTCTTGTCATACCATCTGGCTACTCTTTTCTTATTTTCTTCGATGCTAACTAAAGCCCTTAACCGATGACCCACCACATCTTCCAACTCATCCTTCATAAGAGTATCATAATCATCGGCTGTCAGCTGATTTTGAGAACATATTCGCCTAGAGCCAGTTTTAATTTCCCAAGGCAATACTGTGTCGTGTCCATATACTAACTGATAAGGCGTTACTTTGGTTGCACCATGACATGACATCCGATATGACCACAAGGCTTCATTTAATACTGTATGCCACCTCTTAGGATTTTCTTTAATTTTGCACTTAATGAGTTTGATGATCCCTTTGTTAGAAGCCTCAGCCTGACCATTAGCTTGAGCATAATGTGGAGAAGAATTTAAAACTTTAATTCCCATACCTACAGCAAACTCATCAAATTCTCCCGATGTAAACATAGTACCCTGATCGGTAGTGATAGTTTGAGGAATACCAAATCGGTAAACAATATGCTCTTTCAGAAAATCGATCATATTAGCCGATGTCACCTTTTTTAAAGGAATTGCCTCAACCCATTTTGTGAAATAATCGGTAGCAACCAGAATAAATTTATGTCCTTTGCTCGATGGCGGATAAATCTGACCGATGAGATCGATAGCCCATCCCCGGAACGGCCAAGGTTTAATTATAGGGTTCATAGCCGATGCAGGCGCTCTTTGAATATTACCAAACTTTTGACACCCCTGACATCCTTTATAATATTTAAAACAATCTTCAAGAATAGTCGGCCAATAGTATCCATTCCTTCTGATCATCCACTTCATCTTGAAAGCCGATTGATGCGCTCCACACACTCCTTCATGAATTTCACCCATCAAGCTTTTCGATTCATCACTGCTAACACATCTGAGTAAAACTCCATCTATAGTTCGATAATATAATTCATCATCGAGGAGCACATACTTGGTAGCTTGGAACCTTATATGTCTTTCAACCTTTTTATATGGATCCTTTAAATAATCGACAATCTCCTTTCTCCAGTCATTGGTATCGACTACCGATGCTAGCACTTCCTGAATAGGCTGATACCCTGAAGCATGCTGAGCTAGTCGATTAGCCTCTTCATTATGCAGTCGAGAAATATGTTCAAGATGAAAATCTCTAAACCCTTTCAACAATTGCAAACATCTTTCATAATACGAAATTAAAAATTCACTTCGGCATTCATAAATCCTAGCTAATTGATTTATAACTAGCATAGAATCACTAAAGATTTCAACAGCATCGACACGTATCTCCTTCAGCAATTCTAACCCTTTTATCAAGGCTTGGTATTCAGCCTGATTGTTTGTCGATGTAGCAACAATCAGCAATGAAAACTCATACTTCCTTCCTCGAGGTGAAATCAACACAATGCCGATACCTGCTCCTTCACCACATGTGGACCCATCGAAGAAAAGTGTCCAAGGAGCAACCTCCAGAGAGTCCACTGTATTACAATGCTGAGTGACAAAATCAGCCATAACCTGCCCCTTAACTGCCTTAGTCGATTCGTAACGTAGTTCAAATTCTGATAATGCTAAAATCCACTTGTCGATTCTACCACTTAATATCGGCATCGACAGCATATACTTGACTACATCATCTTTGCATATGACCGTACATTCGGCAGATAACAAATAATGTCTTAATTTGACACAAGAAAAGTATAAACACAGACATAATTTTTCGATGGCCGAATACCTTGTCTCAGCATCCACTAATCTTCTGCTCAAATAATAAATAACACGTTCTTTCCCTTCAAATTCTTGAATAAGAGCTAAACCGATAACGGTATCATCAGTTGACAAATACAACCTGAAAGGTTTCCCGTGTTGAGGTGGAACTAGCACTAGAGGATTTGTTAAATATTTCTTAATTTCATCTAGGGCTAACTGCTGCTCAGCTCCCCATACAATTCCTGATCGGCTTTCAATTTAAGTAATGGATTGAAAGCCTTGATCTTACCCGACAGATTAGATATGAATCTTCTAATGAAATTAATCTTACCGATCAAAGATTGCAATTTAGTTTTATTGGCAGGAGCAAGCACCTTGTTAATTGCATCAATAGACTTCCTACTAATTTTGATGCCCCGCTGATGCACCATAAAACCCAAGAATTGACCTGCCAATACACCAAATGCACATTTATTAGGATTCATCTTCAATCCATGCTTCCTTGTGCACTCCAGTATCTTTTGTAGATCGGCTAGATGTTTTGTGATATCTCCAGACTTAATCACTACATCATCAATGTAGATCTCCACTAATGTGCCAATGTATTCATGAAAAATAAAGTTCATAGCTCTTTGATAAGTAGTGCCGGCATTTTTCAAACCAAACGTCATGACTATCCACTCAAACAACCCTACATGATCTAGACATCTGTAAGCAGTCTTGGGAATATCTTCTTCAGCCATGAATATTTGATTGTAACCTGCATTACCATCCATGAAGCTGATAATTTGATGTCCAGCTGCAGCATCAATCAACAAATCAGCAATCGGCATTGGATAGCCATCCATCGGTGTGGCTTTGTTGAGATTCCTAAAATCAATACAAACACAAAGTTTTCCATTTTTCTTATAAATAGGAACCACATTAGAGATCCACTCTGCATATCGACACTGCCAAATAAACTTTGCCTCAATTAATTTAGTTATTTCGGCCTTAATGTCAGGAAGTATATTAGGGTTGCATCAGTGCGCTGGCTGCTGATGTGGCCGAAATCCAGATTTGATAGGTAACCGATGTTCAACTATCGATCGGTCTAATCTAGGCATCTCAGTATAATCCCAAGCAAAACAATCTTTATACTCTTTTAACAAATCAGTTACTTGCTACTTACACTTTGAATCTAACTTAGCACTAATAAAAGTAGGTCTTGGCCTATCGCGATCACCAATATCTACTTCTACTAAATCATCTGCCGATGTGAACCCTTGACCTAATTTTCCATCATCAGCAAACCTATCCATTAAAACTCTTCTTTAGAACCAACTGCTTGGATCGGTGGAATTTCATAATCAGCAACTCTAAGGAACTCTTTTTCCCAAACTTCTCCTGATATGCATTTAGTTCGCTCATAAGTATCTGATTCTGTCGATGCGATGATATAATAAGAATCACCAGGGACAAACTCAATCTTATCCCCCATCCATTGTATGAGGCATTGATGCATTGTAGAAGGAACACAACAATTAGCATGAATCCAATCCCTCCCTAGAAGCAGATTATATGCACCCTTACCATTAATAACAAAGAACGTCGTCGGCAAGGTTTTGCTGCCGATGGTCAATTCAACGCATACTGCCCCTTTAGCCGGTGACACATTGCCTTCAAAATCCTTCAGCATCATATCGGTTTTGGTCAAGTCTTGATCTCCCTTACCAAGTTTCCGATACATCACATAAGGCATAATATTAATCGTAGCCCCTCCATCGATAAGTATCTTAGATATAGGCTGCCCATCAACTCTGCCTTTCACAAACAAAGCCTTAAGATGCTGTCTCTCGTCATTGGTAGGTTTCTCAAAAACAGCCATCATTAGATCTGGTGTCAACTGAGCTACTTGATCAAAGAGAACAACTTCTTCCTCATTCTCAGATAGTGCCAAAAACTCCATTGGCAACATGAATACCATATTAACATCTGCCGATGGACTCTTATTTTTGTGTTTTACCTGCCACTACTAATGACCGGACCTCTCATTGGAGGAATTTTCCTCTCAGTATAAATCCTCCTGATGCTCATGTTGCATCCTCCTTTTTTATGTCTTTGTCAGACCCTCCGGGCACCATCGAGGAAACTTGGTCTTCCAAACTGGCTGATAATAGGTCCTAGTTGATTCTACATGGCGTATATTAGGGTCCCTGTAGAATATTTCTTCATCAGGAACTCTTGCGTTTGCCATCTCCTCAAGCTCCTCTTGATTCCTTAGAAATTATCAAGCGCATTTACCAAGCCTTTCATGTACACTAAGTCTGCCCCCCAGCCGATCGTGCACTGATGCTCTGCCTCTGATTGGCTCATTGATAAATAAACCCTGATTGCCAGGTTGAAACCTCCTTTCTGACCGATTGACCCCATAATAACCAATGCACTCAGGGCAATTTTCAACAATTGGCAATTTAATACCTTCTTCCCAGCAATGGATGAAAACGAGCACCTCCAATGATCTTTATGCCGATACCATTCTTCCCGACGTCTCTTTTCTTGCTATTATCGATATCGGTCCTTACGCTGACACCAACCCTCCTACTGCCTTCGATGGGTAATCACAATGCCAGGTCGAGGAGGGTTTTTGGAACTACTGCTTTCTCCCAGCAAACCCTTACTTTTTGCATCATCAGTAGTTATCCGATGTTGGGGATCCACTGATGCGTTTTTCTCAGCAGCCTCTGACGTCAATACCTTGGTCTTCCCTTTGGCCTCCAACATATTTGTTGGAAAAGGGTGTTGATCAATTTTCATCGGCTTCTGGGCCTTGGAAGTACCAAACTTAATTCTCCCAGATTCAATAGCCGATTGTAACTATTGCCTGAACACCTTGCACTCATTTGTACTGTGTGAAGTTGCATTGTGCCATTTGCAGTACAAGATCTTCTTCAACTCTTCTACCGATGGGATCACATGATTAGGTGACAGCTTAATTTGGCCCTCTTGAAGCAGAAGATCAAATATCTTGTCGGCCTTGGTGATATCAAAGGTAAACTTTTCTGGCTCTTTCTGACCAAAGGGACAAGATATTGGCTTCTTATTCTTAACCCACTCAGCTAAGCCGATAACTGGTTCTTCATCAGAATCAGAATCTCCTACTTCTTCAACAAATGATACTTTTTTACTCCAATTCTTTTTAGGTTCAAAAACCCTAGTATCTTGATCAGAGATCCTTTGCACAAGATGACTAAGGTTTTCAAACTCCTAAGAAGCATATCTGTCTTTAAGATGTGGCAATAACCCTTGGAAAGCCAGATCAGCAAGCTGCCGATCATCCAGCACTAGGCTGTAGCACTTATTTTTTACATCTCGTAGCCTTTGCACAAAGCTTTCTACCGATTCATCATTACGCTGTCTCAATTTTACTAAATCGGTAAGCTTCTTTTCATGGATTCTAGCAAAGAAATACTTATGAAATTGTTTTTCTAGATCAACCCAAGTAATAATAGAATTTGGTGGTAATGAAATGAACAATGTAAATGCTGATCTAGACAAAGATGATGAAAATAATCGAACTCTTAATTCATCTCTGCTAGCTGCCTCTCCACATTGAATAATGAAGCGATTGACGTGTTCCATTGTTGATGTATCATCTTGCCCAGAGAATTTAGTGAAATCTGGTACCTTGTACCAATTTGGGAGAGGAATTAAATCATATGCAGGAGGGTATGAAGTCCGATAAGAATAAGTATTGACCTTGGGCTTTATCCCAAACTGATCCTTCATAATTTCTGCTATCTTATCGGCCCAAAAAGCATCAGCCTCCTGCCGACGAACTGGCTGAATTTCTACAGGAGGTGCCTACTGATATCCCTCCACATATCTTTGTGGCCCACGATCTCCAGCAATCGGCATATTTGCTATTACTTGTGGTCCATTAACCTGTTGGAAAGGATTCATCGGCTGAGCTACCGATGCTTGATTCTGGAAACCAGCTTGCATATGACCTTGTTGAATCCCTGCAACCTACTGATTTTGCTAAACTGTATGTTGAACAGGTAACTGTCCTGACCAACCATTATTAGAACTCATCGGTACAAAACTTACCGATGGCTGGTAATTTGCTGACATTGTTGGATAATTATAACCAGCTTGAGGCATGAACTGAACCCCAGTTTGACTCATAGCAGGGGCTTTCTGCTACATCGGCAGTAAGTTTGCCGATGGACTTGAATTGGGTGTTTGAACCAAAGGCATCTGGAAACCTCCTTGAGTTGGTTGCGCAGTAGTTGCTGTGGCATATTGAGGCACTTGAGCCATCAGCGAAACAACCGATGGTATAGGAGCTTTTCCTACTGCATCAAACACTTGAGGTAACCCAGGATTAAAAGCAGATGACTCCGGAGGCATACCATATCCCCACCAATTAGCAGGAATCTAGCTATTCTAAGACACAGGGCCTGACATAGCTGATGCCGATAGATCTGTATTAAGCTGAACTCGTCCTCCTGGTAGTACCGAATCTGATCGTATTGGTATAGATTGAATATTAGGTAAGCCCACCAATACTGGAGGAGAAGTAACTTCTGTACCCACAACGGCCGAGGGAGCCGATGGAGTATTGACAGATGCCGGCTCTGGTTGGTGATAGGTAGGCCCAACATAATGTGGTGATGCTTGTCCTTCTTTGAGAGTTCGAACCATAGCATTATGAACAGTATTGGACAGCACATTGGAATGATTAATCAAAGCATGATTTACTGCAGAATTAACCATCTCTTGAAGTTTACCAGGATTGGAGTCAAAGGTAACCTGCTGAGGCAATGGCAAATCTTGCTTCTGGATGACTTGTCCACTCTTGTTTAGGCTAAACGATTTCAGACAAAGCTGCCTGTATTCTTCTATAGCCTTTTCCATAGCCTACCTCTGCTCTTCCTTAAGATCTTCTTCTGATACCGCGATAATGTTCCCTGAATCGATCTCGGGATTGAACATATTGATTGGATTGATTTGTCCCACCGGGCGTGCCAAAAGATGTGTTGATGCAAAAGTGGATCTGTAAACATAAAGGGCTAATACCTGAATCGATATCCAAAGCGTGCCAGTCGATTTGACCTATTAATCGACAAGGATGAAGATACGAGCACTTTGGTCTTGACAACAGTGATACACCTGGAAGTCACGGCCAAGAGGTACTCACACGGAACTCAAGAATCGCCAAAAGTCACACTAAAGCGATGCAACTCGCCGAATCAATGAGAACTCATAAAAAAGGAAAAATATGCAAATTGACGAAGTCGCCGAAAAGTAAGTAGATGCAAATAGGAGTAAAAATTGGTTTTGATATTGATTGATATATTTTTTTATATTGCCCCTCAATCTATATTTATACCCTGATCTAAAGAGACATAACCAAATACGACTAGGACACCAAGTCCATATCTAAAGAAACACGTGACTCTTACATGAATCATACTCTAACAAATATAGAAAAGGAAATCAACTCCTATCTATTTCCCTGTCCACCTCAATCACAATGGAATTCTCACCGACTTCCTTTCCATCGGCATACTTCCTGTTTCATTGGTAGTAGTTTTCAAGCCTTCCTTCATCGGCATCGACAATAACATCTCCAACCTTATCGGCAACGCCCGAGTCTAAATCAACCTTTCCATCGATCACCACCATTCATCAGCAACCATCTTTACAAGCTGATTTTCATCGACTGTCAGCGTATATAGTAACTTTCCTCCTGCCGATTAGCCCACTCTGATCATTTTGACACGTGCAAAAAATGGTGTCAACAGTCTGGTTAGTTGAAGCTGCTGCATCTAGTCAGAAGATGACTGTTGTGATCGAAAGAATGCTGTTGAATGCAGGTGACATGTGGCTGTCATCGGGCGACCGAACGCTGAGGTCCAGCGTCCGGTCAACACGACCAGAGCGTCCGGTCGGCCCGACTTTTGCCTAGTGAAGGGGTAACGGCTAGTTTAGCCTTGGGGCTATAAATAGAAGTGGCCTTCGGCCATGGCTAGTGCTGAGCACCTTGGGGGACTTTGTGTCCATGCTTGAGAGTGCTTAGGAGCCCTCCATCTCACACATACTTGATAGTGATCATCCGATTGTGTGAGTGAGCAATTCTAGTGCGATTGCATCGTGAGGTTGCATCGAGTGGCACTAGGTGATCGAGTTGCAAGCCAGTGGTGCTTGTTACTCTTGGAGGTTGCCACCTCCTAGATGGCTTGGTGGTGGTCTCCATCGAAGCCCGCAAGAAGCTTGTGCGATGCTCTGGAGAAAAGCTTGTGAGGGGCATTGTGCTCGCCCTGTGGGAGTCGCAAAGAGCAACTTTAGTAAAGCGTATCATTGAGCTACCCTCACTTCTGGGGTAGGTTCTTGCGGCGCCCAACATGCGGGCTTAGCGGGTGATGCCAATTAGCCACTGAACCACCAAGTGAGCGGTCGACACAACGGGGACTAGCGTGTTGGCAAACACGTGAACCTCGGGAGAAAAATCATCGTGTCCACCTTATTCTTCTTGTTGGTTTGCATCCCTGTTACACAAGCTTGCGATTACTTTCATATATATTAAGCTTGTGTTGTTGCTTTTGTAATTAGTTAGCTTGTGTAGCTTGCTAGTTACCTTCTTGCTTGTATAGCATAGAAGTAGCTCCCTTTGTGTGGCTAATTTGGTTTGTGTAACCTTGTTAGTCACATTGCTTAGTTTGTGTAGCTAAGTAATTGTGCTCTCTAATTTGGCATTAGTTGCCTTGTTATTGAGCATTGCTAGTGAGCTTAGTTGGCTTTGTGCTTTTGCTTACTAGCATGTGTAGGAGCTCCCTTGTTGCTTAAAGTACTAGTGGCATAGGTTTGTGTGACCTTGCTTCTAGAATTGGTTAGGAGAGCTATAGCTAGCCCAACACCTTTGTTGCTTGATTAGTATCTTTGCAAGGTGCTAGTGAACATAGATAGAGGGGTGTGGTCTTAGCTAGACCGATAGTTTTAATTCCGCACTTGTTTCGGATAGCCAACGTGATTAAGTTTTAAAAAGGACTATTCACCCCCCCTCTAGTTGCCATCTCGACCCTTTCACATGTTCTATTGTGCTTGTACTGTCTTGACCAGTGAACTTGGTGAACTCTAGGAGCCTGTAATTTGTAGGAAGAGCAACCAAATCATACCATTCTGGATATGGACGTTTGTATGAAATGGTCAGCCCCTTCGGCTTCAAACCAAAATGATTCTTCATCATCTCGGTCACCTTCAGCAGCAACTCATCAGCTTGCAGATTTGGATTTCTCGGTACTTGCTGACCCATCTATGGATTGAAATCTCACGTGCCTTGATATCCTAGATTTGGCATCATGTGGAGGGTGTTATAATCCATGCCATAGTGATAGCCTTGTGGAATCTCAATTGTTGGGTCCTTTGCTGGCTTGCTGCTTGAACTCTCTGATTATATACATAAGGATCTATATCTCTACTGATCTTTTGAATTAATGGTGCTATTTTTTGAGCCGACAATGGTATGTGGCCTGATGTGCCAAAATTGATCATCTGGTTCTAACTTTGCCCCGTCGGCTATTGTACCTGCTATATTGACGGTCCAGGATTGTACTGTACCTGATTCGTAGCAGTGCCTTGAGTTTGTTTAGATGAACCTTGAAGTGTCTGGACATCACCATTACCAGCTGGTACTGACTTGATTAGTCCCTTGAGTCAATGGATCTAGAATGTTGTAACAAGTCGATCCAACATGACCAACTAGAATCCCATGAATTGCCTCTTTCATGGCGTTGTGAAATGCGTCAATGAAAGCTTCATTGTGGCTTGATATGGCATCACGAACTAATTTGTCTATGGCTTCTATAAAGAAACGCCTGTCTTTAGCTTCAACTATATCTGTCTGCCCATGTAGTAGAACCCTTGGTAGTGGAAATTTCTGAATAATTGTGCTATCACATGTTTTGATGTAAGACAACAAACACTTCTTCTAAAATTCTTCTGTAGCCTTACCAATGGTATCCTTATCCTCATTAGGTAGGTCTTCATAGTGTATCATAAGGATGTTGTCATTGTTGTAAGCCGCCATGACGATTGTGGTGTCCCACCGGGCATGCCAGAAACGTGTGTCGACACAGAATTTTCGCCTCCGTGCCGAGGACACACGCAGCAAGCTAGAAGGGTCCGCTCAATGGAGCAGATCCACCTGGCTTCAACGCAAGGGTGGTCGATCCTACGCAATCCTCCTAAGACGTGCCAGTCAATTTGACCCTACAATTGACATGGAGAGAAAGCTTATCAGTAATTAAGGGCGGAACGTGCTAGTGTTGCCAGATAGTCCTGAATGTGTGGCTCTGAGAGCCGATATGAGAGGAAATCGACTAAATAGCCGATCCCAACATGTTCACAAGAATGAATCGATTAAAGCTCATGGGGTTGTATAAGAAGGATCAGTTATCATTCAGGATAAATGTTGTTTAAGCAAATATTAATCAATGGCAATAATATAACAATGATGATTGGTTTATACTGAGCCAATGATTACAAGTAACCAAACTCCTTTTATTTAAAGAAATAACCCAACACTTCTTAACCATTTAGTAAAGGTAAATCTAATGAACATGTTAGATCTCATCTATCGCCATGACCAGTGGGGCATGATCTATCGCCATGACCAGTGGGGCATGAGGCAGAATCATGCAGGCCATAGAAACAACAATAGACTCGATGACCCTAACTCATTACTAATATCAGTGGGGCATGAGGTAGAATCATGCAGGCCATAATACCATAACAAGATCATGGGGCTAACGCATCTTTTAACTTATCTCTACTTCAATGATCTTGTAATGTGAATTGTTCATGAAAGCATTCGATATCGGCTAAATAGCCGATTCAGGCATAGCGCATAGTTAAGGTCATGCCTTCTTAGGAACAGGTCTACTAACTAACGATCCCCACTCCACGGTGCCAACAGTGGGGTGAGAGGCAAAATCCCATAGACCATGATGATGGGTCATGGAACGGTTTTCATTAACTAATAGATCTACTCAAGATTGGACATGCCTTAACTGCACACTATGTACAATTAAGATTGACGCAAAATAGCCAATAAAAAACATAACTCATCACTTAAGATGTAGATTAGATCAGTTTTAGATTAGCAAATGATGAGTTAAATAAGGTATAAGGCCAATCTAGATCAATCTCAATCGAGCAGAGTGATATTGCTGTAATTAGATAAATAATGAAAGCAATAAGCAATATCAGTAACTTAATGAATCTACCAAAGACTGTCATACTAAGGTAGAGCCAATAACTTGACCTTAATCTAATTCAAGCAGTGGGGTGTGAGGCAGAATCACATAGGCCATACTTGAATTAGATAAGAATCGATAACTAGCCTATACCAGAGTCATAGTGGGGGTCAACCGGATCGATGTAGCCATACGAATAGAGGTATAAACCATGACGGTACTTACAGACAAGTAGTGGAGGTTGACTGAATCGATGAAGCCATACTCACTGAAGAACTCACTGAGATCTACTCTACTCCTACTCCTAAGGGGTGGCAGGAGCCAAAAAAAGTAATTGACTTTGTATTTGATTTATTGTTCTCTTTTACAATAGCCGGGGTTTAGTATTTATACCTGGAGCATAAGAACAAACCTTGCTCGAGTATGACTCAATATAATCTTTGGCATAATGAAAACATTCCTAATTTAAGATAACTTGGACTCTAATCTTTCCCTTTTTATAGAGTCCAGCATGCCTCATCCTAGTGCCGATCATAGCCTCTATTGTTATCTGCTGGCGCTATCTGAAGAAAGCTGATTCTAGCGCTACATCCGAAATCAGTTGGTTTCGATCTGTACGCAATTGATCCCTTGCTAACATGATCTTGGGTGCGCTCAAGCTTCTGAGATCCTTCTTCCAAATTCTGGTGTAAACACACCCACCAACATTAAGCTCCAATCGGATTTGACTTATGAAGAGAAGCTAATCCGAGTGCTAGAAGAAACAAAAAGAGTAACATGGAGCAAAGTCATTAAGTTCTACAAGGTGGTGTGGAATAATGACAGTGAACAAGATTCCACTTAGGAATAGGAAGATTATTTGCGTGAAGTTTACCCCACCTTTTATGAAAAATGGTAGGTCTTTCAAATCTCGGGGCAAGATTTCTATAAGGGGGAGGTGCTGTAACACCCGAGTGTCCAACATTGCATTTGTCATTTGCATTTCATGAGCACAAGTGTCATCCAAGCATTCATGAGCATGAGCATATGAAGTTTCATTTCATTTACCTTCTCTTTATCACATGTGATCTTGCTCATATACTTAATTATGCTGTGATCACATGTGACCAATGCATGAGATGGTTGTTAGGCCACTAAAATACCTTAAACACATCTAGAATGATATTTGGAACAATGTTTATATTCATGACTTAAGGCAATTTTGGTTCTAAGTGTTGGTTTACTTTGTAATGCCATTATCATGATGCTAGTTGGACCAAAGCTGAACAGTAGCTTAGATTGTTTGCATGGTTGTGTGACCTAAATAAAAGTTGTAGTTCACATCATGGTTAACAAACTTTATTTAAGGGTCATGAGCTAATTTAGTGTCTAACATGGTCAAATAGAGCTAACAAGTTTCAATAAAATGTTGTTTTATGACTTAAATTTTTCTAAGTGTAGAATACTAATTTTAGTTTCAAAGTACCTTGCCTTGGAGCACTGTAGTTTGAAAACCATTGGGAATTAGACCAAACTCCTTTAAGCAATCTTGTAGCTTTCACGTAGCTCTACATTGTTTATTAAGGAAATTTCACTAAAGCGCCACGGATTAGGAGTAGTAATCGCCTGAAGATGCTCCGTCAGTCGGCCTAATGGCTGATTCAGAGCAGCACTGCACCGACCATCATGGCCAATCACACATAGGCCATGGACGCCACCTAGTGGCTGTCAGTCGGTGCTAACCCCACCATCAGGCCAAAGCGGGCAGTAAAGAGCATCACATCATGTGCACCCGCTCTCACTCTCGCTCTCACCTCCTCTCTCGCCCCCGTGCCACTATAGAGCAAAACCATAGTGCCACACCATCGCTGCCAACCTTCGCCATGCTCATTTGCTGCCACCATAGTGCCATTATCCGATTGCTCATGCACACTACCTCACCATCCCCTCCTCCACATTCCTGAGCTATTAGCCATACCAATCATGCTTAGGTAAATCCGCTATTCGAGTTAAATGCTGCCACACCATCATTGGAGCTCTTGCCGAGCTCGCATTCGCCATGGCTGTGCTCCACCGAGCTGTCTCGTGCATGCCTTTCTCTCGTTAGGGTTAGCCTAGGGTTAGGTCTAGGTCACGCTGCTGGCTGCTAAGCCAACGCTGACACACTAGTGCCGGAACGTGGCAGCGCACTGCCATGCTTTCGCCGCTGCTATGCCACGCATGTAGCCAAGCTTCATCACTAGTCCACTATAGCTCCAACCTAACCATAGATCACCGCTGCACCACTAGGATGCTATAGCCGAGCTCGCCTGAGCATGCCATGGCTAGAAACAACAGGTGCACCACCGTAGCGCCGCCGTCGTCCACCATTAGCACCATCACCATAGACAACCACCATCAGGGGTTCACCCACTTAGCTCACTAGGTGCGGAATAAGGAGGGGAACACGTTGGTGGTGACCTCATCACTAGCGACCTCACCGACGGTGAGTTCTCGCTGGTCAAAGCCGACGCCCTACCTCTATCTCACTGGCTCGTGGGACCAGGGTTGATTGTGGGACCTACATGTCAACGCCTGAGGGTGTATAGACTGGGTGCACCTAGCAGTTATGGTTTAGTTGGTTTTTGAATTAATTTCATAGATTTGAGTACAAAGTTAAAAAAATCATATCCAGAGCTAGGAGTATCCAAATGGGGTGAACCAAATTTTTTTAGATTCATCTTGAAGTGTACTATTTGATAAAAATATGAAATCTACTGCTTAGGATATTTTTCTAGGAGAATTAAATTGAGAAAAATAAGTGCTTTTAAATTAGTTTATATCTTGTAAAATGCATATCTTGAGCTAGGAAGGTGATCAAATTGTGATTTCAATTTTGCTGATCTTGTGTTGACATGCTTTAGCCAGGAAAAATATTAAACCTATAGTAGGCAGAATTGAAATATGGTCTTCCTATTTAATCTTAATTAATTATTAGATTCTAGTGAAATTAATTGGGGTAAAAATGCATAACATATGATCACACAAATTTTTACACAGAATTCTCATGCTAGGAGGAATGTAAGAAAAATATTAAATCTGTTGCTTGACACTTTTTATTATACTAAACTATTTTTGCTAAAAAAGCATATATAAGTTGTCATTTTTGTAGAGATAGTTATACTTATCCAAATGGCTTGAAATTTGGACAGTAGACTATTAGGGTCATGTGTAGCCTACTGTAAGTTTCTCAAAATTTATTTAGAATTGGAAATATTTATCCTTTAAATCCCCTTATTATCTAAGGAAATTAATAAATGAATATAAATAAATTAGTTATGTTTAACCATGATGTTTTCTGTGGTGCTTGTGATGCATATGATCTATTGATGTTATTAGTTAGGCTTAGAAGTAATTGGTTGTATGCAACTAGGTAATTATTGATTTATAATTCAACTAGATGGTTGCATGTATAGTTTCTGTTGTGGTGATAATTTATGATGATAATGGTCTTTTATGTAAAACTTATTAGTAACAAAGTTGTAGATAACTTACTTGTCTACCTGTTATTAATTTTTCATAGTCATAGGTATTATGGTTTAAGAATTATGGCTGTTAGAAGTCTATTGTTAGAAATGCTTGCTCTCTAGATAGATCCAAAAGATTGAATTGTTAGACCTAGATAACTGCTGAATCACTTCAAGATGATTAAAATAAAGTGGTAGGCAATTTCATAAGCTTTCCATAAAGTCCACAACCATATTAATTAGATGTGTATAACTCCTATTATGGTCAAAACAAGTGGCTACTGCCTTGTAGTCCCGATAATGATCTACATATGTGTTTGCTTAGTTACTATAGAAGAGATATGCACCTACTCAGCAATAGAAAATGTAACTTGTTATCACCTTAAGGCAATGTTGTTGAGAACACTTAGGATGATGCATTTCATCACACTATATCCTATGCTACTTGTCATTATATATGCATCCATGATATCTTATTCTGTGCTCATGCATAAATCATCGTCCAAAGGGATAACTCTGTTGGAGTTCAAAGAAGAGCCAGAGGAACAACAGGAGGCACCTCGGGCCATAACTCTAGAAGGAGAGGAGCAAACTCTTGAATACTTACCCAAGTGCCTAGACCATAGGCCAACTTCTTTTATCAAAGGCAAGCCCTAGAGCATTTTAAGCCCCCATATTTTACAAAATGTCACTTGAGTCCTTTATGTTTGATGCATTAGGTTATAAGAGTGGAATTGGAAATAGTTAATGCATAGAACTACCTTGTCTAGATAAATATACCTTTAATCCTGTGTAGGTCTAGGATCAAATATATGCTTAGTCATGCTTAGACCCGTAGAAGTCGGGTGATTTCCTATCACTTGTGAGATATAGGTGGATACCAAAGCATGGTTGGCTATATTTGCTATTATGGAATAGAACCATAGGGTAATGTAACTAGAGGCTAGGTGAAGTCTATGTGTAGGTTGACTCATGTGATTTTGTCTATGTTGATTAAGGACCGTACTGTTGTTGGCACTTCAGTCAAGATTTAACGCATGCCTTTCACTTAGCTGATTATGCAGTGCTGAGTAGCTCAACTTAGGTCAGGCCCCGTTCTATAAAAGTGCGCACTCTGGATGGTAGTAAGGATGTATGGGGAGCCAAACATGAGCCCAAGGCCAGGCCAGGCCTAAACATCCTGGTAGCTGGTTGTCCCTGGTTGTGCGGCGCTGGTTGAACCCATAAAATGTGGACCTGAGTTGTACCAAAGGTGACCTAAGGTGAGCATTCATCTTGTCTACCTAGGTGTGTGTTAGGAATACATTCCTAGCTAGTTGAAATCGATTTGAATCATCGTCTCTCTTGGATAGTGAGAAACTTGGATAGGTCCAACATCGTAGTAAGTGTATTATGGAATGATGGTTATGAAGAACGTGGAATTACTACAGCAGCTATGGTTATTATTGTTATTCTACTAAATGATATACCACATGTTTGGCATAGGTTAGTTGCTAATCTAGAGACGAATAGCTATAATTAACTTGATGACCGAATTATAACTGTATAGTTGAATTAGTGTCTTTTTATGCAAAATATTGGCAAGCTAGTTCCACTTATAAAGGCTTGTATGATCCTTGGAGTCGCTTTATTTTTGGTTTATGATAGGTAAGTCTAGCTGAGTACCTTCTTGTACTCAGGTTTATTTCCCATTGTCACAGATAACATGATGTATCATGGCTAGTGTAAGAACTGCTTCTGTCCTGCCGTGGACGAGGAGTACGGCACTGGGCAAGGCATCTCTTATTAGTCCCTCTCTTATGCTTTTGTGGGATTGTGATCATGAGCTTGCACAGTATTTGAACAACGATGGAGATGTCGGTTTCAAACTTTAATTGCTTCTGCTACTATTTTACCTAAACTTGTTTTGTAATAACTTTTAATCATACTCTGTTATATGGAACTGTATTTGTGAACTTTTTGTAACATGTGACATGTATGTTGAATCATGTACGATCTGGTTGTATGTTGGTTGAATTGAGACCCTTTGTGCTACTCGATGGACTACCGAGTTTATATGGGCTCAAGTCTGATAGTACGACCACTTACGGGCTGCTATTATACTTGTGCTCTTATAAATTGGATAGTTCTACTATAGGCGGCAGGGAGCAGTGGCGACACCTCTAGAAATAGCTCTGACCGACCATAGACCTAGGGCACCAAGCCTCAGCAGGAGCAAAGGCATGACCTTTCTCCTCGATGCCCCCTTCCCCCGCACGACACTGGATCGGCAAAGACCGCATTGTCCGTGACACTATCGAGGATAGCCACCATGCTCTATAACACCCAAGGTGTTAAGCATGCATTTAGCCTTGGCATTACATGAGCACAAGCATCATTGATCCTTTATGAGCAAAAGCATCTCAAATATTATCTCTATGCTTGCTTATATTGCATGTGTTGCCACATAAATGCCTTACATATGCAAGGGTTTACATGTAACCAATGTATAAAATGATTGTGGAACCCTAGGAGTACCTTTAACATGTTTAGAATATCACATGGAACAACTTTGGTATTCATCACTAGGGCTAGTTTGGTCTCTAAGTTATAGTTATAGTGTAAGTTACCATTTTCAAGTTGTATGTTTGACCTAAGTTGAACTATGTCATAGAATGTTTGCATGGGAGTGCAACCTTAAGAAAAGTTGTAGTACTTGATTAGAGTAACAACTCTTATTTTTGGGTCATGAGCTAATTCAGTGCCAAACATTGCCAAATAGGACTCACAAGTATCAAAATTGTATTGTTTTTGGAACTTAGAAATTTGTCAAAGTCAAATTGGGTTTTCAGTTTCGATGTGCCTGACTTTATGAAGATGCTACTTACTAACCTTTGGGAGTTAGACCTAGATCACTTAAGCAAAGTTGGAGCTGGTATGTAGGTCTACAACTTTTATTAACTAAGTTTTTGCTAACTCACCGTGGTTTAGGAGTTTGGAGGTGTTAATTTGGTGCTGTCAGACGAACGTTTGGCGCTCTGATGGCCAACTTGGCCTGGCCATCATGGCCGACTGTGGGCAAGGGTTGGCCACCACGTGGCCGCCGCTGGCCAGCATTGGGCCCCTGCCATAGCAGGTTGGCATGCGATAAGGGTGACATCATGTTTCTCAATCCGCTTTCTCCCTCTCTGCTGCTCTCTCTCATGCGCACAGTGGAACCACCGAGCTCGCCGCACCACCGCACGGCTCCGCCATCGCCTAGCATAGTCGTTGCTGCACCATTACTGCCTCCAGCTTGTAGTTAGCTTTGCTATCTTCCTCTCTACCTCCTCGATGCAGTAGCAGGGCCAGGCAAGCCACGGTGAGGGTGAATTCGCCGTTCTTGCCCTCACTAGGATCTTGGCTTCCACGACCACCTTCACGACGAGCTCACCGCTGCTCGGCTCACTTGCCCTTTCTTCCATCTTCTTCACGATAGAGTTTGGTTAGGATGTGTCCTAGCTTCTGGCATGACCCTACGGTGAATCATACCTTTGCCGGTGAGGAACACGACAGTCAGTGCCGCCACACCACCGGGCACGTGGATGGACCTTGTCGGTATTTCCCACTTCACCTAGGTAGCCTCGGTAGGTTCACGTAATCAACATGAAGCCCTTGCACTTCTTGCTAGGCTTTGCCATGGCCGATAATAGCCGGAACACCTCAGCGCAGCACCGTCGTGCCACCATGGCCGGTGATGAGCACACTTCGGTGCGTTCGCGCTTCCACCACCAGTACTAGTCAACGCAGCGATTGAGTAGAACACGATGGTGGGGGCAGTTTCTAGAAAGCTCACCGTCGGTGAGCTAGCGCCAGTCAAACCTGCTCCTCTATTTTGGTTCACTGACATGTGGGGTCTGCTGACCCGTGGGTCCCATGCGTCAGTGACTAAAAGTTAGGGTTTTGGTTTATTCTTTTTCTAGATTTTTTTGCTAAATTTGGAAAATCATATCTAGGGCTAGGAGTGTCCAATTTTGGTGAACCAAATTTTGCTGGATTCCTCATGAAGTGTAGTATTTTATAAAAAATATGAAATGTATTATTTCTAGTATTTTTAAAGGTGAATAAAATGTAGTTAGATAAGTGCTTTTTGAATGTTTGCAATTTTGTAAAATGGATAACTTGAGCTAGGAAAGTGATAAAATTGTGGTTCCAATTTTACTTGTCTTGTGTTGATGTGCTCTAGATAGGAAAAATATTATACTTGCAGTAAATTTGAGTGGAGTGGGGTCTTTCTATTTATCTATTAATAAATGGTGTTTTCTGAGGAAAATTATAGGGATAAAAATAAGTAACATATTGCCATGCAAAGTTTTGTACAGTATTATAGCACTAGGATGAAGCTAATAAAAATATAAAATCTATTGTTTGACACTTTTCTATAGGGTTAAGTATTTTCACTAAAATAAACCTTGCTAGCTTGTCATTTTTGTAGAGGATGTTATACATGTTCAAATGGTATGAAAGTGTTACAGTAGTCTATTGGGAGCACTTGGAAGCCACTGTAATTTTCTAACAATTTGTTGTGCACATTAGGTATATGTTTGTTATTTCACCTAACTATCTAAGTAAATTAATAAAAGCATTTAAATAAATAAATTGGGCTTGACCATTACGTTTTCTTGAGTGTATTTGATATTCCTAAACTGTTGGTATGTTTGGTGATGTCTAATTTTGAATGCTTATATGCAGTGAAAATATTATTGCTCTATAATTCAATTTAGAGTTGTTTTTGGAAAGATTCTGTTGTTGGGTATGTGGAATAGTTAAAATGTAGTTTACTGTAGAAATAGTTAATAAAAAAGTTGTAAAGAACTTCTTCATATATCTTGTGTCAAAATTTCAGGGCAATATACCAAGTGGTTAAGGAGTTATAGCTGTTTAAATTTGGTCTCTTGAAATGCTTGTTCTCCAGAATTTCTGGATAGAACTGGAAAGATTTCCTATTTTGGTTAGGATAGATTGTGAATTAGCTTCTTGTGATTAAATAAGAGTGGTAGGCAATTTTATAAGATTTCTAGAAAGTCTAAGATCATATTATTTGGATAGGTAGAACTTTAGTTATGATGTAAACTTGTAACTGCTATATGTAGCTCTGAAATTGTCTTGTGAAGAATATTGAAAGTGGATAGAGAAGAGATATGCACCTACTCAGTAAACAAGGAGTTAGCATTGTTATCATTGTGTAACTTAACATCGTTATCGCAGCATGTACATTCCCCTATCACATCATCCATGATCCTTCTTATGCATTCATGGAACTTACTTATGCATATGCATGCAATAGGTGCAAATGAGGAGATCACGTTGGTGGAACTCGACACTGATCCATAAGAGGAGAGTCAAGAGGTGTAGCACCAAGAGATTCCCCATGAAGGAGAGCCTAAAGCTGATCATCTTCCCTTGTGCCCGGATCATCAACCTACCATGTTAGTGAAAGGCAAGCCCCAGAGCATTATAAGTCTCCCTATTTTATTAATTTCACCTAAGTTACTCATATTGACGCATTAGGTGATAGGAGTTGTTTAGAAACACTTGTTGCATATTACCTTTCCTTGTCTAGAAATATCTACCATGAATCCTATTTAGGTCCAAGAACGCTTATTATGCTTAGCTATGCTTAGACCGGTAGAAGTCGGGTGATTTCCTATCATCTATGAGCTATAGGTGATAACTTGATCATGGTTGGCTATATTTTGCTACCGTGGAACATAACCTAGTGTGGTTGATTAATTGGAGACCGGGCGGAGTCTTATGTTGTGGTAAGCATAGTGATTACGTCTGTGTCATTTAAGGATGGGTCATTAGAGGTCATCTTGTCATGTTGAACACATGCCTTTCACATAGTTGGTCAGATAATTCATTCCGACCGTGAAGCCGAGTAGCTCAACTCAGTCTAGGGAAATGAGCAGTTAAAGTGCGCACCCTAGAGGTAGTAAGGATTTGTGGAGAGCCAATGGCGTAAGCCTAAGGGTAGGTTAGAGTCCTAAGCCTCCTGGCAGATTGGTTGTATCTTTGAGGGTGCGGCGCTGGTCTTACCCATGATTGAACTTTAGTTGTCCCAAAGGTGACCTAATGCAACCCCAATGGAGGAAGTATGGGTGTGTGTTAGGAATAATTCTCCAGCTGGGTAGGAATCAATTTGAATCAACGTCTATCCTAGATAGTGAGAACTTGACAGGAGTACGCTTCATCATAGTAATTGACGGAAGTGTTGGTTATTGGATATGAAAGAACTCAACTAGATATGGTTATTATTATGTTGACTAAATGGTACCAACATGTTTGGCATAGGATAGTTGCTAATTTAGTATGAGATAGGATTAATAACTGGTGGTTCACAATTTAAGAGATATTGGACAACTAATGCTTTTTATGCAAATAATGTCTACCAGCTCTACTTATAAAGCCTTGCATACTCCTTGGTGTCTTAGTATTTTAGTTGATGATGGGAAAGTCTAGCTGAGTACCTTTTTATACTCAGGGTTTTATTCCCATTGTTGTAGATAATGTTATGTACCACGGCTACTACAAGAACTGCTTTGCTCCTATAGTGGATGAGGAATAAGACCATGGGCATGGTCATACTGTATATCATCTCACCTTTATGCTTTTGTTGGAGATGACTTTGAAACTGGCTATGTATTAAACTACGTGTGATGTTGATGTTAAACTATATTGCTTCCACTACTTTTAAACTTGGTTTGTAATAACTATGTGAACTGCGATGTATGTGAGATATTTGTGAACTATGATGTAACATATGAATGGTTATGTTGAATCATGTACAATCTTGGCTTGTATGTTGGTTGAATCGAGATCCTTCATGATACTCAATAGACTACCGGATTTATATGGGCTCAAGTGTGATGGTTTGACTGCCTTAGTGGTTCCTATTGTACTTGTGCTCTTATAAATTGGATGGTTCTATGACAGCTAGCATCAGAGCAAGGTTCAACATTAAACTTGTCATATGTGTATTTAAAACAAAGGTTTTATGTTATAAAAATCTAAAGTGTGGAAGTGGACATCTCCTTTATGCCCAGTTAAGGACTTTTAGGTGGCTATTTAAGTACTAACATGGGGGTTTTTACTTCCGTCGTCCATATGGCATGCTATTGTATGGATGCCATTTACTTGAGTGGTAATGTATGGATCAAATGCCTCTACATCAGGTAAGAAGGTAAGTTGATAAGTGGCATGACCGCAAGATGTGAGCATGCGGTCGGGGAGAGCTAGCTTTGATACGGCTATATGTGCATGCTTGCATGTTTGTATGGTGCGTATTTAATTATGGGTAATAAATTGTCATCGGGTAGCTTTGATATGGAAGTATATGTATGGGTATACATATATGGAAGTATTTAGTTGCAACATAGAGCCCAAATTTATATTTTTGTATATATAATTTTTGGGTTGGGCAGAAATGAAAATGTTTGCATTTACACTAACAACAAAACATGTAGCTCGTTTAGTTACGTATATCGAGAGAATGTATGTATGCACTACGTATGTTGTTAGGAGTTATTTTTCTAAGTTTGTGAGGATGTATGGAACGAGCATGCATCATGATACATCATTTATTCATGTTATTGCATTATTTCCCCCATTGCATGATCTTATTGTTAAGTAACTCGTTTCTATAATCATGTTGTTTCACTCAATTGTAAACTTTTGCTACAAATGGTAGCCCCAGGAGCCCCTATTGCTAGCGACACCTTTTTGGCATTATTTGGGACTCCCACCTTACTGTGGAGGGTACTGAACTCTATCGGGTATGCTGAACCGCCTCACTACTTTTGAAGCAAAGTGGCAACTAAGGGACAAAGGTGGTACGGAGTGCGGGTCATGGCCATAGCCCGTGTGGACAATCCTCAATGGCAAGGATGGAGTATCAAGTCAGATGGACAGACCCCTTGAGAAGGTGCCCAAGTGGCTACATTTGAGGTTCTCAGTGAAAAGTTTTAGGAATTCGATGATGAGCTTATCAATGGGCCTGTTGGATCTTTCCCTAGCATGGATGTATCACAGACCGCTTGGACCTAGCCAGGCGGTAAAGCTTTGGTAAGAGACAGGGATGAAAGAGCAGGAAGTAGTAATGCTACAAATGAGTGCCATGTATGCAGTCATGAAGATGTTTTACTCATGCCAAGATAGCTACATTAGTTGTATGCAAGAGCTCCAAAGAGCACAGGCTGTACAACGTAGGATGCGAGGACACGTGTGTAGGTACTGAAGGGCAGTTAAAGTAGCCTAGATTGAAATAGGTAATTTTATGATAGCCTTAGAAGCTTGTCGGGGGTAGTTTGTCCATGCTATTGCAGAAAGAGATGTAGCTAGGGATGAATTATAGGGCGTCCGTGCTGAGAGGGACGATATCATTTGCCTTGTTGAAACTAGGGAGGTAGCTAGGATCAAGACTTTGTTCTAGGCTGCTAGGTAGGCCATGGAGTTCGATCACAGGGAGCAGGAACTCATACGCCAGATTGAGGAGCTTTAGCTTGATGTTCATCATCTAAACAATATGGTGAACCTAATTCTTTCTCCAGCTCCAGTGGCGGAAGAAGATCCTAATGTGTTGATTGCTGAGGACGATGGCATGGAGATGGACTCTAAGGAGGAGCTCGAAGATGAGGAGATCGAGCCTTTCGAGGACGACCATGGTGATGGTGTGTCCGACATCGACAACGATCACCCCGAGGATTAGCTTAGCTATAGTAGCTAGCTAGATGTAGTAGCTCTTTATCTTCGATCCTCATGTAATGAACTCGTAATGTAGGTCTTGATTTCTTGATGTACCCCTTTCGATGTTATTGGAACTATGCATGTACTATATGTGGTGATGATACTTTTTAATGAATTTCTAGTTGTTTTTTATCATGAAAAATTTGGCATGTATGGAATGTGTTGCGAGTACGATACGTGATCCATTTGGTGATGTTATGTTGTGGAAATGAATTATTGTGCCTTTGTGTTACTGTATGAATTTACGATTCTCTCCAGTAATTATAGTATGGCATGATTATATAATTCTTGTGTAATCTCTTGACATCATCTAATAATCACTTGTTGTTGAAACTCTGTAGATGACGCGCACTCATAGGGGAGCTGGTGGAGATGATGCGGGTGGTAGGGGTGCCCATGGCAATGGTGATGATGATCTCTCACCACCACCACACCCCACGCTAGCAGAGATGATGGCCCAACTCATGGAGACCCAACGTTCCATGGGAGAAGTGCTGTGTGGTCTCGCGTAGAATGGTAGTTGTGGACGAGAAAGGGACCAGCACCAAGGACCTGAACCTAACTAGTTTAGCACTTTCAAGGACTTTCTTGACACCAAGCCTCCTAATTTTAAGGAAGCAGAATAGCCATTATATGTAGATGAATGACTGAATACAATCGAACAGAAGTTCCATCTTTTAAGGCTCACCGAGCACCTAAAGATAGAATATGCATCACACTAGTTACATGGACCTGCAGGCATATGGTGGAGTCATCATTGATCCACTTTGCCTGAGGATGCTCAAATCACCTAGAACTAATTTAAGGCTACATTTAGGGGACATTATATTCCCCTAGGCCTGATGAGTATGAAGCATACAGAATTCATGAGGCTGACGCAGGGTACCAAGAGCCTAACTGGGTATTTGCATGCCTTTAACAACTTGTCAAGGTATGCCATAGTGTTTGTGGATACTAATGCAAAGAAGATTGCTAGTTTCAAGAGGGGGCTTAGCCCGAAGGTGATGAAGACACTAGCTAACAGCAAATGTGCCACTTTCAATGACTTTGCTAGTGATGCATTAACTCAAGAGAATCAGAACAACATCTATTTAGCATCTAAGAGTCGCAAGAGAGCTTATGAAGCAGGTGTATCTCAGCCAAAAGCTCCTACTGCTGTGAGACCTCAGTTTCACCCTCCCGCTCCAAAGTATAGACCACCTTAGAAGAAGGCACAGACCAGTTAGAACTAGAAAGTGTATCGCAAGGCATATTCTATTGCCCTACAAAGGGTAGCATTGGACAAGGAAGCTCCAACATTCCACCTAGTAGTATGCCATGCTAGAACTACAACAAGACTGGCCATTGGTTAAGAAATTGCTCTTATCCCAAGAAGAACAACCAGAAGCAAGGTAATTCAAATGGATGCCAGGGACACATGCACTATACCACCATGGAAGATATTCCCTCTGGTGAGGTTGTCATAGCTGGTATGTTTCTTGTGAATCATCATCCTATAGTCATTTTGTTTGATTCTAGAGCTTCACATTCATTCATGAGTCCAACATTTGCATCCAAGTATGATCAAAAAATATTTGTAGTTGACAAAGGTGGTTATTGTATAAGTGCTACCGGGAGTAACATTTCTACCAATCAGATAGTTAAAGATGTACGTATCCAAATAAGTGAACGAGAGTATACTGCAAATTTAATGATATTACCGGGATTGGGTATAGATGTGATCTTGAGTATGAATTAGATGAAGGACCATGGTGTCCTTATCGATACATCGACTAGAACCATTATGTTGAGAGATCCCAAGAATAACCATGCTTTTCTAGTACCCCTTCTTAGGGAGTTTGATCTCCATAATGTGGCCAATGCTATCTAGCCTGTGGCCCTTGCTAATTTCCTATAGTATGTGAATTTCTAGATGTCTTTCCTGATGAATTGCTAGGGTTACCACCGGACAAAGAGATTGAGTTCAAGATAGAATTCTTACCAGGTACCGCACCCATTTCCCGAAGACCATATAGAATGCCACCTAATGAGTTAGCAGAATTGAAGATCCAATTGCAAGAACTCTTAGAGAAGGGTCTCATTTGCCCTAGTTTGTCAACATGGTGTTGTTCGGCTATATTTGTGAAAAAGAAGGACAAGTCTTTGTTGATGTGTGTGGACTATCGCCCACTCAATGCTATTACTATCAAGAACAAATATCCTTTGCCTCACATTGATATCTTATTTGATCAATTGGCAAAAGCAAAAGTGTTCTCTAAGATTGATTTGAGGTCAGGTTATCACCAAATCAAGATTAGGCCGAAAGACGTACCTAAGATGGCTTTTCCACTAGGTATGACCTTTATGAGTATTTAGTCATGTCCTTTGGATTAACCAATGCTCCTGCCTATTTCATGTATTTGATGAACTCGGTGTTCATGCCTGAACTTGACAAGTTCGTGGTTGTGTTCATCGATGATATCTTGATTTATTTAGAGATGGTAGAAGAGCATGAGGAGCACTTGAGAGTGTATTATTGAGACAAAGAGAGCATAAGTTGTATGCAAAGCTTAGTAAATGTGAGTTTTGGTTGAAGAAGGTACCTTTCCAAGGTCACGTATTATCTAAAGATGGAATTTCTATAGATCCATCCAAGGTGCAAGAAGTGATGGATTGGAAACCTCCCACCTTAGTGCATGTGCACAAGCAACATTGATCTGTTATGAGCATAAGCATCTCAAATATTATCTCTATGTTTGCTTATATTGCATGTGTTGTCACTTAAATGCCTTACATATGTTAGGGTTTACATGTAACCAATGTATAAAATTATTGTGGAACCCTAGGAGTACCTTTGACATGTTTACAATATCACATGGAACAACTTTGGTATTCATGACTAGGGCTAGTTTGGTCTCTAAGTCATAGTTATAGTGTAAGTTACCATTTTCAAGTTGTATGTTTGACCTAAGTTGAACTATGGTAGATTATTTGCATGGCAGTGCACACTTAAGAAAAGTTGTAGTACATGATTAGAGTAACAACTTTTATTTTTGGGTCATGAGCTAATTTAGTGCCTAACATGGTCAAATAGGGCTAACAAGTATCAACATTGTACTATTTTTGGAACTTAGAAATTTGTCTAAGTCAAATTGGTTTTTCAGTTTTGATGTGCCTGACTTTGTGATGATGCAACTTGCTAACCTTTGTGAATTAGACCTAGATCACTAAAGCAAAGTTGGAGCTGGTATGTAGGTCTACATCTTTTATTAACTAAGTTTTCGCTAACTCACCGTGGTTTAGGAGTTTGGAGGTGTTAATTTGGCGCTGTCACACGAACGTTTGGCGCTCTGATGGCTATGGGAAGGGCATGGCCACCACGTGGCCACCGCTGGCCAATGTTGGGCCCCCACCGCAGTAGGTTGGCATGCGATAAGGGCGATGTCACGCTGCTCAATCTAATTTCTCATTCACGCTCTCTCCCTCTCTGCTGCTCTCTCTCGCGCGCATAGCGGAACCACCGAGCTTGCCGCACCACCGCATGGCTCTGTCATCACCTAGCGTAGTCACCACCGCACCATTACCGCCTCTAGCTTGTAGTTAGCTTCGCTGTCTTCCTCTCTACCTCCTCGACGCAGTAGCAGGGCCCAGCAAGCCACGGTGAGGGCGAATTCACTGTTCTTGCCCTTGTTGGGATCTCAGCTTCCATGGCCGCCTTCATGGCGAGCTCACCACTACTCGGCTCACTTGCCCTTTCTTCCAACTTCTTCACGTTAGAACTTGGTTAGGGTGTGTCCTAGCTTCTAGCGTGACCCTCTCGCAAATCGTAGCTTCGCCGGAGTGGAACGCAATAGCCAGCACCGACACGCTCTCACCGCCGCACCACCGTGCACGTGGACGAACTTCATCAGCATTTCCCACTTCACCTAGGTAGCCTCGGTAGGTTCGTTAAGTCACTGTAGAGCCCTTGCACTTCTCGCCAGGCTTTGCCATGGCCAGGAATGGCCAGTGCACCTCCGTGTAGCGCCGTTGTGTCGCCATGGCCGGCGACGAGCACGCTTCGGTGCGTCCACAGTTCCACCACCGGTACCAGTCGACGTGGGTGATTGAGTAGAACACAATGGTGGGGTCGGTTTCGATGGAAAGCTCACCATCGGTGAGCTAGCGTCGGTCAAACCTGCTCCTCTATTTCGGTTCACTGACATGTGGGGTCCGCTGACCCGTGGGTCCCATTGGTCAGCGACTGAAAGTTAGGGTTTTGGTTTATTCTTTTCTAGATTTTTGTGTTAATTTTGGAAAATCATATCTAGGGCTAGGAGTGTCCAATTTTGGTGAACCAAATTTTGTTGGATTCCTCATAAAGTTTAGTATTTTATAAAAACATGAAATGTAGCTAGATAAGTGCTCTTTGAATGTTTGCAATCTTGTAAAATGGATAACTTGAGCTAGGAAAGTGATAAAATCGTGATTCCAATTTTGCTGGTCTTGTGATGATATGCTATAGACCAGAAAAATATTAAACTTGCAGTAAACGTGAGTGGAGTAGGGTCTTTCTATTTATCTGTTAATAAATGGTGTTTTCTAAGGAGAATTATAGGGATAAAAATAAGTAACATATTGCCATGCAAATTTTTGTACAGTATTATAGCACTAGGATGAAGCTAAGAAAAATATAGAATCTATTTTTGATAGTTTTCTATAGGGTTAACTATTTTCACTAAAATAAACCTTGCTAACTTGTCATTTTTGTAGAGGATGTTATACATGTTCAAATGGTATGAAATTGTTACAGTGGTCTATTGGGAGCACTTGGAAGCCACTGTAATTTTCTAAGAGTTTATTGCGCACATTTGGTATATGTTTGTTATTTCACCTAATTATCTAAGTAAATTAATAAAGGCATTTAAATAAATAAATTGGGCTTGACTATTATGTTTTCTTGAGTGTATTTGATATTCCTGAACTATTGGTATGTTTGGTGATGTCCAATTTTGAATGCTTATATGCAACGGAAATATTATTGCTCTATAATTCAATTTAGAGTTGTTTTTGGATAGATTCTGTTGTTGGGTATGTTGCATAGTTAAAATGATGTTTACTATAGAAATAGTTAATAACAAAGTTGTAAAGAACTTATTCATATATCTTGTGTCAAAATTTCAGGGCAATATACTGAGTGGTTAAGGAGTTATAGCTGTTTAAAGTTGGTCTCCCGAAATGCTTGTTTTCTTGAATTTCTAGATAGAACTGGAAAGATTTCCTGTTTTGGTTAGGATAGATTGTGAATTAGCTTTTGGCGATTAAATAAGAGTTGTAGCAAATTTTATAAGATTTCCAAAAAGTCCAAGATCATAGCATTTGGATAAGTAGAACTTTAGTTATAATATAAACTTTTAACTACTATGTGTAGCTCAGAAATTGTCTTGTGAAGAATATTGAAAGTGGATAGAGAAGAGATATGCACCTACTCAGTAAATAAGGAGTTAGCGTTGTTATCATTGTGTAACTTAACATCATTATTGCAGCTTCTACATTCCCCTATCACATCGTCCATGATCCTTCTTATGCATTCATGGAACTTACTTATGTGTATGCATGCAATAGGTACAACCGAGGAGATCACATTGGTGGAACTCGACACTGATCCACAAGAGGAGAGTCAAGAGGTGCAGCACTAAGAGATTCCTAGTGAAGGAGAGCCTGAAGCTGATCACCTTCCCAAGTGCCCGGATCATCAACCTACCACGTTCGTGAAAGGCAAGCCCTGGAGCATTATAAGTCTCCCTATTTTATTAATGTCACCTAAGTTACTCGTATTGATGCATTACGTGATAGGAGTTGTTTGGAAACACTTGCTGCATATTACCTTTCCTTGTCCAAAAATATCTACCATGAATCCTATTTAAGTCTAGGAACGCTTATTATGCTTAGCTATGCTTAGAACGGTAGAAGTCAGGTGATTTCCTATCACCTGCGAGCTATAGGTGATAACTTGATCAGGTTGGCTATACTGTGCTATTGTGGAACATAACCTAGTGTGGTTGATTAATTGTTGACTGGGTGGAGTCTTATGTTATGGTAAGCATAGTGATTCTATTAGTGTCATTTAAGGACCGGTCGTTGGAGGTCATCTTGTCATGTTGAACGCATGCCTCTCACATAGTTGGTCGGATAAGTCATTCCGACCACAAAGTCTAGTAGCTCAACTCAGGCCAGGGACATGAGCAGTTAAAGTGCGCACCCTAGAGGTAGTAAGGATGTGTGGAGAGCCAATGGCGTAAGCCTAAGGGTAGGTTAGAGTCCTGAGCCTCCTAGCAGATTGGTTGTATCTTCGAGGGTGCGGTGCTGGTCTTACCCACGATTGAACTTGAGTTATCCCAAAGGTGACCTAATGCAACCCTGATGGGGAAAGTATGAGTGTGTGTTAGGAATAATTCCCCGGTTGGGTAGGAATCGATTCGAATCGCCATCTCTCCTGGATAGTGAAAACTTGATAAGAGTACGCTTCATCATAGTAATTGATGGAAGTGTTGGTTATGAGATATGAAAGAACTCAACTAGATATGGTTATTATTGTGTTGACTAAATGGTACCAACATGTTTGGCATAGGATAGTGGCTAATTTAGTATGAGATAGGATTAATAACTGGTGGTTCACAATTTAAGAGATATTGGACAACTAATGCTTTTTATGCAAATAATATCTACCAGCTCTACTTATAAAGCCTTACATACTCGTTGGTGTCTTAGTATTTTAGTTGATGACTGGTAAGTCTAGCTGAGTACCTTCTCGTACTCAGGCTTTTATTCCCATTGTTGCAGATAATGTTATGTACCACGGCTACTGCAAGAACTGCTTTCCTCCTGCACTGCATGAGGAATAGGACCATGGGCATGGTCATACTATATATCATCTCACCTTTATGCTTTTGTTGAAGATGACTATGAAACTGGCTATGTATTAAACTACATGTGATGTTGATGTTAAACTATATTGCTTCTGCTACTTTTAAACTTGGTTTGTAATAACTATGTGAACTTCGATGTATGTGAGATATTTGTGAACTATGATGTAACATGTGACTGGTTATGTTGAATCATGTATGATCTGGCTTATATGTTGGTGAAACAAGATCCTTCGCGATACTCGACGGACTACCGAATTTATATAGGCTCCAGTGTGATGGTTTGACTGCCATGGTGGTTGCTATTGTACTTGTGCTCTTATAAATTGGATGGTTCTGTGACATGCTCAAGTGCAGTCCTATACCCCAGAGCAATAGGGTGGTGGTCCCATCCTGGATCACTTCAGCCCCTAGCGTTTGGGGTAGCGATCTAGGTGCCCCCTACCCTAGGCATTTTTGGCCACCGACGCACATATCCAAGTACGGTCATGAGACCAACCTAGACCATTGGCTGGTGGACTGCCGCCTCACCATGAAGGCCTAGGGGTCAGATGATAACTTCATCTGCTTCTGTCAATCTCAACTAGAGCTTGGCTCAAGCCCGGCAGCATCTACTGCTGGGGTGATCTCTATGCGGTCTTCATCGACCACTTCCAAGGTACCTACACCCACTCGGGGAACTCCTAGGATCTCCGCAACTGCAAGTAGAGGGACGACAAGACCCTTTGGGAGTACATTCAGCACTTCTTTGAGATGCGCAATGAGCTCCCAAACATCATCGACGCCGACGAGATCAATGCCTTCATCTGCTGAATGACCTGTGAGGTGCTCGTCCACATGCTCAGTCGCAAGACCCCACACACAACGTGGGAGCTCCTAGGCATCATGACCCAATACACCATAGGCGAGGAGGCTATCTAGGCCAACTTCAGTGGGAAAGCCTAGGCTGTTGGCCACCTTAGTGGTGGTGATGGCACCGATGATCCTATCTCATCCCAACAATGCCACGATAGGTGGAACAAGGACCAAAAGCATTGTGGGAAGGAGATGGTCGCTGTGGCTGATCGTGCCACTAGACCTCAACCCCACGGGCGCACTACATGACTAGAACACTTCGAGAAGGTGCTTGAGCCCCCCTACTCATTCCATGGGGGGTAGGTGAAGCATCTTCTGAAGGACTACGCAACCATGAAGGGCTACATCCATAGCACCCTCAGCCAATGAGGCAAGGTCCAAAAGCCTACCCTGAATGCTGACAACCCAGCGGATGGTGCCCAAGTGGAAGACAACGAGTTCCCCAAGGCTAAGCGCTGCCTCATGACCTTCGAGGGCTCCCAGGCATATGAATCCCGCCTGTAGCACCGCATCACCGAGCAGGAGGTGAATGCTATCCACACCCTCACTGCCCTAACATGGCTCTAGTGGTCCCAGATGGCTATCACCTTTGACCATGAGGATCACCCCAATTGGGTCCCTCATCCAGGGCGCTACCTGCTCATGTTCAGCCTGATTGTGGGCACCATGTGCCTCACCAAGGTGCTAATGGATAGGGGTAGTAGCCTCAACATACTCTACACTAGCACCCTCGACAAGATGGGCATCCCTTGGAGCAACCTATGCCCTAGCAAGGTGCCATTCTATGGGATTGCGCCAGGGAAGAAAGTTGTGCCCCTCAGGTGCGTCTAGCTCAACATCACCTTTGGCCAACCAAACAACTTCCACAAGGAGAAACTCAACTTTGAGGTCATAGACTTCCCTAGTGTCTACCATGCCCTCCTTGGTTGATAGTGCTTTGCCAAGTTCATGGTTGTCCCCAACTACACCTACCTAAAGCTCAAGATGCTCGGCCTGAGGGGGGTCATCACCATCGAGGGCAGCTTTGAGCAAGCCTACAACTGTGAGCAAGACTACATTGCCCAAGCGGCCAAGCTTATCACCCCCTATGCTCCTGATGGCCCTAGCCATGATGCAGGAAGGGCACCAATGGAGGAGGCAACATAGATGGTGGTGGTGCTCGACCAACCGAGCATCGGCAAGGTGGTCAAGACCTCTAGTGGCACCAATGGCTCGGCTGGCCCCTCCATCTAGGCGCTCAGCACCTCAGAAGGGGCTGACCCAGTCCATGTGAGTTTTGACCTCCCTCTCAAGCCTACCTCTTCAACAACAAAAACCAAGATAAGTCCTGACCCCCTAACCCTCTTGCTTCACTTACCTCTATCTACTCTATTTGCTATCTTCCTTGACCTGAGCCATCCCAACAATGGCTTAGCCACATCACAAGATCGACTAAGCTAACCACCTGCTGACCTTTTCTGAAGGAGGACCTCTATAGAAGGCCCCCGAGTGAGGAAAGGATGGGTGGATGGAGCAAGAGGAGTAGGCAAAAGATTGGCAAGGCGCTAACAGAGCACCCATGCCATCGTGTTACTAGCTATGTCCTCTTTCCCTTCTCTTGTGTCCATTCCGTTTTCTTTATAGATTTTTGCCTATCTCCTAATCCTTCATCGGATCATTCCACCGCACCGCATGCCGGTCTAGGGGCCCCCTAGAAGCGGCATCACCATTGGTTCAAGGCTAGCCCACTATGCTTCAAGATCACCTAAAGCAACTAAAAGTACGATGTCGTAGAACCGACCAATTTATAAGAATACAAGTACAATAGCAATCCGCAAGCAGTCGCACTGTCATACTTGAACCCATATAAACCCGGTAGTCCATCGAGTACCACGACGGGTCTCGATAAACGATTTACAACAACCCAGATCGTACAGGATTCAACATACATGCCACATATTACATAAAGTTCACAGATACATTTTGTCATCAGAGTACGAATAAAAGTTATTACAAACCAAGTTTGATAAATAAAGCGGAAGCAAATAAGTTCGAAATTAAGTTTCCAACGTAGTTTGATACAGTGCCAAGCCAGATCACGGTCCACAAAAGCAAAGATAGGAATTACTAAAGAAGCCTGCCCAAGGCTTACTCCTCATCCACAGTGGGATAGAAGCAACTCTTGCAATACCCATGATACACAGTGCCATCTGCAACAATGGGAAAATAAACCCTGAGTACAAGAAGGTACTCAGCTAGACTTACCCGTCATGAACCAGAAATAAAATGACTCCAAGGATCATGCAAGGCTATATAAGTGGACGTAACTTGACAACATTTTGCGTAAAAGGCAATTTACCCATTGTACAATTATGATTCCTTTATCAAGTTAATTATAACTATCCATTTCTAGATTAGCAACTATCCTGTGCCAAACATGTGGTATCTCATTTAGAAGCATACAATAGTAACCATAGCAGGTATTGTAATTCCATATTCATCTGAACCATCATGTTTCATAATATAGTTGCTACGATGTTGGGACTAGCCAAGTTTCTCACTATCTAGGAGAGACGGTGATTCAAATCAATTTCAACCAGCTGGGAATTTATTCCTAACACAAACCCTGGTCTACCAGCCATGATAGCCTTAGGTCACCTTTGGTACAACTCTGGTACACATTTCGCAGGTCCGTACTGCGCCGCACAATCTAGAACACCAGATGCTAGGATGCTCAGGCCAAGCCTGCCCTTGGGCTCAGTCTGATCGTTCCCCGGAAGGAGCGCACAACAGAACGGTTCCCGGCCTGAGTTGAATTACTCGGCTTTGTGGTCGGAACGAGTTATTTGGCCAGCTAAGTGAGAGGCAAGCGTTCAATCTTGTCAGAAGTGCCAACAACGGTATGGTCCTTAATCGATATAGACGGGGATAGATCCACACCCAAGACCTCCATGTCTTGTTGCTTCTCTATCTACCTCCCGTCTGGTCTCAATTTACTTTTACCTCATGGTTCTGTTCCACGATAGCAGATATAGCCAACCGTGCTTCGGTATCCACCTATATCTCGCAGGTGACAGGACATCACCCGACTTCTACCGGTCTAAGCATGGCTAAGCATATATATTCGATCCTAGACCTATACCGGTTAAAGGTGTAATATCTGGACAAGGAATGTACATGCATCAAGTGGTTTCATTCAACTCTTATAACCTAATGCATCAATCATAAATACGTAAGTAAACATTTGTAAATTACTGGGAGACTTATAATGCTCTGGGGCTTGCCTCGTAGAAAGGAAGTAGGGCGATGGTCAGGACACTCCGGAAGCTCTTCAGGGTTCTGCTCCACGCCTTCGGGAGCTGCGGCTTGCGGATCCTCCTGCGGGTTCCCTTCCTCTGCTTCTTCGAATTCCAGCAACATGATCTCTTCCTCCGATCCTAGATGCATGAGTATGGCATAAGTATTACGAATGCATTTATGTTAACAAGTGCATCATGTTGATTGAGTAGGTGCATATCTCTTCTCGATTATTACTTAATTACTTCTACAATGCATCGACCATGCCACAAACAGTAGCTACTTGTTTCACTCATAACTGGAGTTCTACAAATCCAAAAACAGTGATCCTAGACTTTCTGGAAAGCTTATCAAATTCTCTACCACTTTGTTATTAACCATTTTTACAGTACACATCAGTTTCTACATGCAACTCATTAAACTCTAGAATTAGTCCAGAAACTATTTAACATGCAATATAAAGTAATAATACTTCTACTTCATGTAATCATTCAAAATTTGACAACATATAATCTACCAACAATTTAAGCATACTAATTACATTTAAGATAATATAATGGTGGAGCCCAAACTATTTATTTAATTGCCTTTATTATTTTATTTAGATATCTAGGTTAAATAATAAACATATATCAAATGTACTTCATAAATTCCAAAAAATTTACAGTGCCTTACTAATTCTATCAAAGGACTACTATAAAAATTTCATGTCATTTTAAAAAGTAGAACATCCTATACAAAAATGACAAGGAAGCAAGGCTTGAAACAACATAAATGGAAAATCCTATTGAAAAGTGTCAAGAAACAGATTTCCTATTTTTCTTAATATCCATATGGTACTGGGATTACCTCCAACAAATTTCATGAATTTTGGACTCATAATTAATTTATGAAAATTCATGCAAGGATGGACTATCCATAAAAGAAAAATCTATAACTATACATGTACCCATGCACTGGTCCTCAAATTTTTACCAAAGCTCATATATGCTAAGACTAGCTTACCACAAAAATTTCATAATATTTGGAGCACAGGAACTCTAGATATAAAATAAACAAATTTGAATGCATTCAAAAGCACATTTCAAATCCTTATTTAAATCTCTAGAAATTTCTACTATTGAAGCCAAGAACATATTTTTCGTAAATACTACACTTCCTAAGGAACACAACCATATTTATTTCACAATTTTAGGAGCTACCAAACTAAAGATATGAAAATCACAAAAGAAATCAAAAACTGGAATCAAATGAGTTAGCCTTCAAACATGGAGTCGCTGACCGGTGGGACCCGGTGGTCAGGGGACCCCACATGTCATCGACTCGAAGCAGGGCAGCGGCGCTGCTTGGCATAGCGCGGTTGCGGCTCGTCGACGGCGAGCTTCGCCGGCGGTAACATCATCACTACACGACCTACGTGACCTAGCAAACCTACTGAGCCACATGGCCAGACTTATCGTCGACTCTAGAGCTGACGGCAGCGACCATGGTGGAACGGCGGGGCGAGATGTTAGCGGTACGCCGGTGTGGGCTACGGTGGTTCAAATTAACGTGTGGACAAGCATCAGTGGACTACAAGGAAGCTGTTGCTCGCGCTATCGTGGCCTGTGGTGGTCGGGTTGGGCCTGGCCACGGTGACGGAGGGTGGCGGAGGAGCTCCGGCGAGCATTTGCACGGCGCTGATGCTTACCGAACTCGAATGGCGGGCACGGGAAGAAGTAATGGGGTGCTGGGGAGATAGTGGAGCTATGGCGGGGGTGCTGGAGTGGCTAGGCGCGAGCTGTGCATGGCTATGGCGATGGCAGTGCTGCGAGAGCTCGGCGGCTGCTGCTGCAAGGAAGAAAGGCCATAGTGAAGCGAAACTGGAGCGCGGCTGAGTGCGGGCGGGCGCTGGCGTGATGAAGGCGCACTCAGGCGCATCATGGCCTGTGCGGACAGACCGGCGGCGACGCGCGGCCGTTGCCCGCGCCACGCGACGTGCGAAGCCTATCGATGTCGGCCACTGAACGGCGCCCGATTCAGTTCATCAGAGCATCGTTGGCCGCTTGACAGCGAGTTTTCACGTTGATTTATCTGCTAAACCAAAGCTCTGACGTGCAAACGATCTACACGACTTGTGTAGTCCTATGTACCAGCTACAACTTTGGTTCAAGGCACTTGTTCTAATTCGCCACAGAAACAGAAAAATCGTGCTCAAGGTTGGCCTGTCAGGCTGTCAGGGTTCCTGACTTAGCAAAATTTGCTAAGTGTTGAAATCAGTGATTTGATGATTTTTGAAATCCAAATTCAAGCATGTTAGGAGCTGAATCAATCAATGACCCAAAAATAAAAGTTGTTCCTTATACCAAACACTACAACATTGCTTTAGTGAACTCCTCCATGCAAGGTCTCTAACACCTAGTTCCAAATTGGTCAAACATGTCACATTTAAAAGAGGAAACACATCAAAGCATGGCTTAATGACCAAACTAGCCCTAGCCCTAAATACCAAAGTTGTTCATAGTGATATCCTAAGCATGTTTAAGCAATTTGCAAGGCCATTTAAGCATTTCATGTAGTAGTCACTCATAGAGCTATTGAAAGTAATCACATGAAATATGCCTTAAAGACTTGACCATGAAAAAAATGACATTCATGATCCATGTTCCATTTGTGAACCTAAGCATTGCCAAAACATTTTGGTGACTCAAATCTACCAAGTACATGTTTACATTCATGATCATTTGCATATGTACAAAGAAACATGCAATAACAAGCAACGTTGCATATGTTTCAAATCAATGTCTCAATTGTAAATGCTTGTTTATGAATGCGTGATGATCATGCTCATGTTATGCAAGTCAAGTTATGCAAGGCTAACACCCGAGGTGTTACAGCCCCTCCCCCTTATAAAAATCTCGTCCCGAGATTTGCAAGACCTACTATTCTTGGAAAAAGGTGGGATAAACTTCTCGCAGATAATCTTCTCTTTCCCACGTAGCATCTTGTTCACTATGATTGTTCCACACCACCTTATAAAACTTAATAATCTTACTCCTTGTTACTCTCTCCATCTCTTCTAATACTTGAATTGGCTTTTCTTCATAGGTCAAATCCGATTGAAGCTGCACGTTGGTGGGTGCAATCGCTTCTTCTGGTACTCGAAGACATTTCTTTAGCTGAGAAACATGGAACACATCAAAGATTGCACTCATCTCTGGTGGTAGTTGTAGCTTATATGCAACATTTCCTTTTCGTTCCAAAATTTTGTATGGCCCTACATATCTTGGTGAAAGCTTCTTTTTCATCCCAAATCTTTTCACACCTTTCATGGGTGATACTCTCAAGTATACATAGTCACCCACTTCAAAAGTTAGTGGTCTTCTTCTTCTATCAGCATAACTCTTCTGTCTTGATTGAGCTACCTTCATGTGCTGTTGGATGGTACGTACTTGTTCTTTGGCTTCATTGACAAAATCAATACCAAAGTATCTCCTTTCACCGGGCTCAATCCAATTCAATGGAGTTCTGCACTTTCTGCCATACAAGGCTTCAAATGGAGCCATTTTGATACTCGCTTGATAACTGTTGTTATAAGAGAATTCAGCTAAAGGTAACCATTTCTCCCATGAACCTTTTGAAGATATAACACAAGCTCTAAGTAAATCTTCTAGGATTTGGTTCACTCGCTCTGTCTGTCCTAAAGTTTGCGGATGATAAGCTGAACTTCTGATTAGCTTGGTTCCCAAAGCCTGGTGTAAGTGCTCCCAGAAACGAGCTATGAACTGTGGTCCTCTATCTGAGATTATGGTCCTGGGTACTCCATGCAATCTCACGATCTGGGAAACATATATCTCAGCGTATTTCCCAACTATATACCACGTGTTCACAGGTATAAAGTGTGCTGACTTAGTGAGACGATCAACAATGACCCAGATTGAATCGTGACCTTGTGGCATTGTTGGAAGGCCTGTCATAAAGTCCATACTGATTTCCTCCCATTTCCATCCTAGAATAGGCAATGGCTGAAGTAATCCAGCGGTTTTCATATGGACGGCTTTCACTCTACTGCAGTTATCACACCTAGCAACATAGGCTGTGATCTCTTTCTTCATCTTAGTCCACCAAAAATGGGTTCTTAGATCTTGATACATTTTACTACTACCCAGATGGATAGACAATTTGGATGAGTGAGCTTCTTCTAAAATTTGATTCCTTAGCTCACTGTCTTTTGGCACCACTAGTCGGTCCTCAAACCATAATACACCTCTTTCGTCCAATCTAAAATGTTTGGTTTCTTGCTCTTACATTTTTCTCTTAATGTGACTTATTCCTACATCTGTTTGTTGTAGCTCTATGATTTTGCCCTCAAGCGAACAACTGATTGTGATATTGTGTAGTACAGTAGGATGTAGCAAGTTGAATCCATCTTCCAATAGTGCTTCCACAGTGTTGCAATGGGACTTTTGACTAAGTGCATCAGCTACTACATTTGCTTTACCCGGATGGTAATGCACTTCCAAATTGTAATCCTTAATCAATTCCAACCATCTATGTTGTCTCATGTTCAGTTCTGGCTGGGTAAAGATATACTTGAGGCTTTTGTGGTCAGTATAGATATGACATACATTGCCCAACAAGTAATGTCTCCATATCTTTAATGCATGGACAATGGCTGCAAGTTCCAAATCATGTGTAGGGTAGTTGACTTCATGTTTTCTCAATTGCTGTGAGGCATATGCGATTACTCTCCCTTCTTGCATAAGTACACATCCCAAACCTATTCCTGATGCATCACAAAATACATCAAAAGGCTTTTCAATGTCTGGTTGTGCTAGCACAGGTGCGGTAGTCAACAAAGTTCTAAGGGTGTGAAAAGCTGTTTCACATTCTAGTGTCCATTTGTATTTCTCATCTTTCTGAAGTAGTCTGGTCATAGGCTTAGCTATCTTTGAGAAATCTGGAATAAACCGATGATAGTATCCTGCTAACCCAAGAAAACTCCGAACTTCATGAACCGAAGTTGGGGCTTTCCAATCCATGACCTCTTGTACTTTGGATGGGTCTACTGAGATTCCATCTCTTGATAAAATGTGACCTAAGAAAGGTACTTTGCTCATCCAAAATTCACATTTGCTAAACTTGGCATATAGCTTATGCTCCCTCAGTCTAGATAGGACAATCCTCAGATGCTCTTCATGATCTGACTCATTTTCTGAATAAATCAATATGTCATCAATAAACACGACCACAAACTTATCAAGTTTGGGCATGAATACCGAGTTCATTAGGTACATGAAGTAGGCTGGAGCATTTGTTAGTCCGAAAGACATAACCAAATACTCGTATAAGCCGTACCTAGTAGAGAAAGCAGTTTTAGGTATATCCTCCGGTCTGATCTTTATCTGATGGTAACCTGATCTCAAGTCAATTTTGGAGAATACCTTTGCCTTCGCTAGCTGATCGAACAAGATGTCGATGCGGGGCAACGGATACTTGTTCTTGATGGTCACAGCATTGAGTGGTCTGTAATCTACACACATTCTTAGTGACTTATCCTTCTTTTTCACAAACAATGCTGGACATCCTCACGGAGATGAGCTAGGTTGGATAAGACCTTTGTCCAATAGATCTTGCAATTGAACCTTAAGTTCTGCTAACTCATTGGGTGGCATTCTATAGGGCCTTCTGGATATGGGTGCGGTACCTGGCACTAATTCAATCTTAAATTCCACGTCCCTATCCAGTGGTAGACCTGGTAATTCCTCTAGAAATACATCTGGAAACTCATAAACCACGGGGATATCACATATGGTGGTGGTTTGGATAGCACAGGCTAAATGTTGGGGTTCGAAATCATGGGAGAGTGGGACTAGAAAAGCATTCCCTCCTGTGGGTTCTCTCAACATAATAGTGCGGGTGCTAGTGTCAATAAGAGCACCATGATACTTCATCCAATTCATGCCTAAGATTACACTTATCGACAACCCCGGCAATATTATCAAATCTGTTGTGTACTCCCTCCCTTGTATCGAGATGAGTACATTTTTGACTATCTTTTTGGTAGCAACAGTTCCCCCTGCTGAACTTATGTTAAAACCCCCTTTGCTTACTTCAATTATTTCTTGATCATGTCTAGATGCAAATGCTTGACTCATAAATGAATGAGAAGCTCCCGAATCAAATAAAACAACAGCGGGATGCTTGTTGACGAGAAACATACCAGCCGTGACAACTTCTCTGGTGGGCACTTCCTCCACAGCGGTATAATGTACTTGTCCCTGACGTGCCCTAGCATTCACCTGCCTCTGATTGTTCTGATTTGGGTTGCCATTCCTCTTGGGGTGGGGGCACTCCTTGGACCAATGACCCAGTTGGTTGCAGTTGAAACATGGTTGATTACTTCTGAATCCGGTGGAGCTGTCCTGATTACCATTTCCTTTTGGTAAGGCAATAGTGAATGCCTTATGGAATGGTTTCTGTGGCCTATTATTCTGAGCTTTCAGTGGTGGAGGCCTAAACTTGGGTGTAGGTGGACGAAATTGTGGCCTAGCTGTGATAGGCGCTTTCGACTGGAAAGATCCGGATGCACCGGCCTCATATGCCCTCTTGCGACCTTTAGCAACTGCATGCATGTTGTTGTGGTTTTCTTGGGTCAAGGCATCACTAATAAACTCATTGTACGTGGCACATCGAGAATTTGCCATAGTCTTCATCAGTTTTGTACCCAAACCTCGCTTGAAACTCTCAATCTTTTTCTCTTTAGTATCCACAAAACTTGGAGCATATCTTGACAAGTTGTTGAATGCGTGCATATATTCTGTGAGTGACTTTGTTCCCAGAGTGAGCCTCATAAATTTGGCTGCTTTCATGCACATCAGGCCTGGGGGAATATGGTGTCCCCTAAAAGCCAGCTTGAATTGATCCCAGGTCACTCTCGCATTAGCAGGCAAGGACGATAGGAAATGTGTCCACCAGATTCCTACTGGTCCTTGCAATTGATGAGAAGCATACTCTGCTTTCAGATGCTCCGTGACTCTTAACAGACAGAATTTCTGCTCAATGGTATTCAGCCACTCATTGGCCTATAGTGGTTCCTCAGCCACCTTGAAGATTGGAGGCTTCATGTCTAGAAACTCCTTGAATGAACTGTGCTGATTTGGCTCGGGCCCTGGTTGATGTGGGTGGCCACGAGCAGTGTTTTGCGTGATAAGGCGCAAAGCTTCTTCCATTGTCCTCTGGCTACCCAGGAACTGGGTAAAGAATTCCTGAGTAGACGGTGGCGGTGGGGGTGGCAAGTCATCCTAGTTACCATCCTGGCTGCCACCAGCTCCAGCACGGGTGCGCGTCATCTGCGAAGTTGCAACAATAAGCGATTATTGGTTGATGTCAAGAGATTGCAGATGAATCAGGTACTCATGCCAAACTAAAATTACTGGAGAAAATTCTCAAAAGCACAATAAAAATAGAGGCATAACAATTCATTCTCGCAACATGACATCACCAATTTGACCACTTATCATGCTCATAACGCATGCAAATTTAAAGCGGGATCACCGACAAAGGATTAAAATTGCATTGATGTTCAATCAAACATGCGATAACATTACATGATAATCTAGTTACTAATGCCAAAATCGAACTACAGGTCCATTACATGAATAAAGGTGATACATGAGTCCTTCTACTAAGTGCTAAGTGACCTAATCCTCATCATGATCACTATCGAGGTCAGATGTAGAATCATTTCCTTTCTCAGGTTCTACTTCTTCTTCAGGCTCCACTTCTTCTTCTTCCTCGTACCCTTCTAGATCCATTTCTGCGGCTCTAGGTGGGACATAAGGGTGGAGCTGATTGTTCAGTAGATGAACCTCTTCATGCAGATTATCGTTGTATTCTTCCGCATTGGCCAGCTGCTGTCCCAGCTCAAACTGTCGAGCTCTCAGGACATCTTCCCTAGACCAGGCTGCATTCCGCTGGTGAGTTAACCTAGTCATCTCTTCAGTGAGCCTTTCAATCTTAGCATTGTGCTCCCTCTGAAGCTGACGTTGGTCCTCGCGGGCATGACCAAGAGCACCAGACACACGTCTGAGGCTACCTTCTACTCCATCTAACACTCTCATCACTACGAACATGGCGCTCATGGCAAGGTTATCACTATTCTGCCCTTCTGCTGCACCAATCTCCAAAGATCTTCCTCTTGCCTGCTGCCATGAGTTAGTGGAGGGGTTACCTCTTGGAAAGACTCCAACCAAAGCGGCTGCCAGCTCCTGAGGAAAATGATCCATGATATCCCTTAGGATCCCAAAGGCTGCCCTGCCAGCTGCTTCTTCAGCAGTCCTGCCAGTTGACTCATAACACCAGCCTGTCCACTCAGAATCGTCACCTTGGGGACGAACAACGGCCTCCACAGTAACTAAGAGACCTTCTCCCAACTGCTCATTCGCCCAGAAGTAGCGGGGTTCCATTCCATCAAGACAACCTACATAGCTGAGCACTCTCCACAAGAGTATAGGCATCCCAAACTCTCCAAGGAACGTGTGACGTTGATGGGTACGTGGAGCAAGCTGATGGCTAGGAGCTCTGCCTTCGGTGGACTTGCGAGCAGTCTGCTTGGTGCGTGCCATCTGCACCATCAACATGTACCCTTTGGTGAGACAATGCCATAATGGATAGGAGTTACATAACCGAGTAAGAATTTTATAAGGGGAGGATCAATGTAGTTATGTGAATGGTAATTTAACATGATGCATGCTCGTTCCGTACGTCCTCACAAACTTAGGAAAAATTTGTTTCTAATGGTAGACACGGTGGCATACATACGTTCTCTCATAAATAGCATAACTAGTCGAGCTACATGTTTTGTTGTTAGTGTACCTGCATAAAATTTCATTTCAGCCCTAAACCCATAATGAAATATGCAGAATGTAATTGTAAATACTTTCATATATGTATACCCATACATATACTTCCATATCAATCTACTTGACAAGAATTTAAACCCACAATTAAATACGTACCATATACATATGCAAGCATGCATACATAGCCATACCAAAGCTAACTCTTCCCGACCACATGCTCACATCTTGCGGTCATACACTCATCTTACCTTGGCATAGAGGCATTTGATCCATACATTACCACTCAAGTGAATGGCATCCATACCATAGCACGCCGTATGGACGACGAAGTAAAAACCCCCATGTTAGTACTTAAATAGCCACCTAACAGTCCTTAATTTGGGCATAAGGAAAGTGATCATTGGCACACTTTAGATTTCAAATACCTATTATATAACTATTAGTTGCTAGAGAAGAGTTTTTGGAAAACAAAAACTTTTGTTTTAAATACACTTGTGACAAATAACGTTGAATCTTGCTCTGATGCCAGCTATCGCAGAACCAACCAATTTATAAGAATACAAGTACAATGGCAATCCGCAAGCGGTCGCACTGTCATACTTGAACCCATATAAACCCGGTAGTCCGTTGAGTACCATGACGGGTCTCAATAAATGATTTACAACAACCCAGATCATACAGGATTCAACATACATGCCACATATTACATAAAGTTCACAGATACATTTCGTCATCAGAGTACGAATAAAAGTTATTACAAACCAAGTTTGATAAATAAAGCGGAAGCAAATAAGTTCGAAATTAAGTTTCCAATGTAGTTTGATACAGTGCCAAGCCAGATCATGGTCCACAAAAGCAAAGATAGGAATTACTAAAGAAGCCTGCCCAAGGCTTACTCCTCATCCACAGTGGGATAGAAGCAACTCTTGCAATACCCATGATACATAGTGCCATCTGCAACAATGGGAAAATAAACCCTGAGTACGAGAAGGTACTTAGCTAGACTTACTCGTCATGAACCAGAAATAAAATGACTCCAAGGATCATGCAAGGCTATATAAGTGGACGTAACTTGACAACATTTTGCGTAAAAGGCAATTTACCCGTTGTACAATTATGATTCCTTTATCAAGTTAATTATAACTATCCATTTCTAGATTAGCAACTATCCTGTGCCAAACATGTGGTATCTCATTTAGAAGCATACAATAGTAACCATAGCAGGTATTGTAATTCCATATTCATCTGAACCATCATGTTTCATAATATAGTTGCTACGATGTTGGGACTAGCCAAGTTTCTCACTATCCGGGAGAGACGGCTATTCGAATCGATTTCAACCAGCTGGGAATTTATTCCTAACACAAACCCAGGTCTACTAGCCATGATAGCCTTAGGTCACCTTTGGTACAACTCCGGTACACATTTCGCGGGTCCATACTGCACCGCACAATCTAGAACACCAGATGCCAGGATGCTCAGGCCAAGCCTGCCCTTGGGCTTAGTCTGATCGTTCCCCGGAAGGAGCGCACAACAGAATGGTTCCTGGCCTGAGTTGAATTACTCGGCTTCGCGGTCGGAACGAGTTATCCGGCCAGCTAAGTGAGAGGCATGCGTTCAATCTTGTCAGAAGCGCTAACAATGGTATGGTCCTTAATCAACACAGATGGGGATAGATCCACACCCAAGACCTCCATGTCTTGTTGCTTCTCTATCTACCTCCTGTCCGGTCTCGATTTACTTCTACCTCATGGTTCTATTCCACGATAGCAGATATAGCCAATCGTGCTCTGGTATCCACCTATATCTCACAGGTGACAGGACATCACCCGACTTCTACCGGTCTAAGCATGGCTAAGCATATATATTCGATCCTGGACCTATACCAGTTAAAGGTGTAATATCTGAACAAGGAATGTACATGCATCAAGTGGTTTCATTCAACTCTTATAACCTAATGCATCAATCATAAATACGTAAGTTAACATTTGTAAATTACTGGGAGACTTATAATGCTCTGGGGCTTGCCTCGCAGAAAGGAAGTAGGGCGATGGTCAGGACACTCTGGAAGCTCTTCAGGGTTCTGCTCCACGCCTTCGGGAGCTGCGGCTTGCGGATCCTCCTGCGGGTTCCCTTCCTCTGCTTCTTCGAATTCTAGCAACGTGATCTCTTCCTCCAATCCTAGATGCATGAGTATGGCATAAGTATTACGAATGCATTTATGTTAACAAGTGCATCATGTTGATTGAGTAGGTGCATATCTCTTCTCGATTATTACTTAATTACTTCTACAATGCATCGACCATGCCACAAACAGTAGCTACTTGTTTCACTCATAACTGGAGTTCTACAAATCCAAAAATTGTGATCCTAGACTTTCTGGAAAGCTTATCAAATTCTCTACCACTTTGTTATTAACCATTTTTACAGTACACATCAGTTTCTACATGCAACTCATCAAACTCTAGAATTAGTCCGGAAACTATTTAACATGCAATATAAAGTAATAATACTTCTACTTCATATAATCATTCAAAATTTGACAACATATAATCTACCAACAGTTTAAGCATACTAATTACATTTAAGATAATATAATGGTGGAGCCCAAACTATTTATTTAATTGCCTTTATTATTTTATTTATATATCTAGGTTAAATAATAAACATATATCAGATGTACTTCATAAATTCCCAAAACTTTACAGTGCCTTACTAATGCTATCAAAGGACTACTATAAAAATTTCATGTCATTTTACCAAGTAGAACATCCTATACAAAAATCACAAGGAAGCAAGGCTTGAAACAGCATAAATGGAAAATCCTATTGAAAAGTGTCAAGCAACAGATTTCCTATTTTTCTTAACATCCATATGGTACTGGGATTACCTCCAACAAATTTCATGAATTTTGGACTCATAATTAATTTATGAAAATTCATGCAAGGATGGACTATCCATAAAAGAAAAATCTATAACTATAAATCTACCCATGTACTGGCCCTCAAATTTTTACCAAAGCTCATATATGCTAAGACTACCTTACCACAAAAATTTCATAATTTTTGGAGCACAGGAACTCTAGATATAAAATAAACAAATTTGAATGCATTCAAAAGCACATTTCAAATCCTTATTTAAATCTCCAGAAATTTCTACTGTTGAAGCCAAGAACATATTTTTCTTAAATACTACACTTCCTAAGGAACACAACTATATTTATTTCACAATTTTAGGAGCTACCAAACTAAAGATATGAAAATCACAAAAGAAATAAAAAACTAGAATCAAATGAGTTAGCCTTCAAACACGGAGTCGCTGACCGGTGGGACCTGGTGGTCAGGGGACCCCACATGTCATCGACTCGAAGTAGGGCAGCGGCACTGCTTGGCACTGCGCGGCTACGGCTCGTCGACGGCAAGCTTCGCCGGTGGTAACATCATCACTACATGACCTACGTGACCTAGCGAACCTACTGAGCCACATGGCCGGACTTATCGTCGACTCTAGAGCTGACGGCGGTGACCATGGCGGAACGGTGGGGCGGGACGTCGGCGGTACGCCAGTGTGGGCTACGGTGGTTCAAATTAACGCGTGGACAAGCATCAGTGGACTACAAGGAAGCTGTTGCTCGCGCTATCGTGGCCTGCGGTGGTCGGGTTGGGCCTGGCCACGGCGACGGAGGGTGGCGGAGGAGCTCCAACGAGCATTTGCACGGCGCTGACGCTTACCGAACTCGAATGGTGGGCACGGGAAGAAGCAATGGGGTGCTGGGGAGACGGTGGAGCTATGGCGGGGGTGCTAGAGTGGCTAGGCGCGAGCTGTGCACGGCTATGGCGTCGGCAGAGCTACGAGAGCTCGGCGGCTGCTGCTGCGAGGAAGAAAGGCTGTGGCGAAGCAAAACTAGAGCGCGGCTGAGTGTGGGCGGGCGCTGGTGTGATGAAGGCACGCTCAGGCACATCGTGGCCTGCACAGACAGACCGGCGGCGACACGCGGCCGTTGCCCGTGCCATGCGGCGTGCGAAGCCTGTCGATGTCGGCCACTGAACGACGCCATATTCAGTTCGTTAGAGCATCGTTGGCCGCCTGACAGCGAGTTTTCACATTGATTTATCTGGTAAACCAAAGCTCTAACGTGCAAACAATCTACACAACTTGTGTAGTCCTATGTACCAGCTACAACTTTGGTTCAAGGCACTTGTTCTAATTCACCACAGAAACAGAGAAAAATCGTGCTCAATGTTGGCCTGTCAGGCTGTCAGGGTTCCTGACTTAGCAAAATTTGCTAAGTGTTGAAATTAGTGATTTGATGATTTTTGAAATCCAAATTCAAGCATGTTAGGAGCTGAATCAATCAATGACCCAAAAATAAAAGTTGTTCCTTATACCAAACACTACAACATTGCTTTAGTGAACTCCTCCATGCAAGGTCTCTAACACCTAGTTCCAAATTGGTCAAACATGTCACATTTAAAAGAGGAAACACATCAAAGCATGGCTTAATGACCAAACTAGCCCTAGCCCTAAATACCAAAGTTGTTCATAGTGATGTCCTAAGCATGTTTAAGCAATTTGCAAGGCCATTCAAGCATTTCATGTAGTAGTCACTCATAGAGCTATTGAAAGTAATCACATGAAATATGCCTTAAAGACTTGACCATGAAAAAAATGACATTCATGATCCATGTTCCATTTGTGAACCTAAGCATTGCCAAAACATTTTGGTGACTCAAATCTACCAAGTACATGTTTACATTCATGATCATTTGCATATGTACAAAGAAACATGCAATAACAAGCAACGTTGCATATGTTTCAAATCAATGTCTCAATTGTAAATGCTTGTTTATGAATGCATGATGATCATGCTCATGTTATGCAAGTCAAGTTATGCAAGCTAACACCCGAGGTGTTACATACGAGGGATGTTTGAGAGGCGAGCCCATGCGGCTATAGCCGGGGCACCTAGAAACGCCCCGACTGTTGTGACGAACGATGTCTGAGCACTAACTAGAGCTGCTCATGGTGATCCAACAAGGGAGGCAGCAAGCCCTTGAGTACCGACAGATGGGCTCAAGAACTATACGAGTGGCTCGGTCGGGAAGCCAAGGATCTCCCCTCTAGGGGACATGACTGGGGCACGGAACGACTGTAAACCTGGGGTTCTCATGTACTTACCCGCTAGTAGCATAGGCGCGACAATCTTGGCCAATGAGGCCATCTTCGTTATAGCCTAGCCTAATGAGGGATCAAGTCTCTAAGCATGAGTCAAGAGCAAAATGGGATTACACACGAAAGTAATTTCATTTCATTAATTAGGAATGACCCATTACAATATACGGCGGCAAGAACCATGACCCCGAAGCGACAAGCACCACTGCCCTGACCTTGGACTAGGTCTCGATTAGGGTCGTGCAGTTCAAAGACAAGCACGGGGAGGCTCGGGTGCCACTCTCTTGACCTAGAAGTTGGGAACGCCTTCGCAATAGTAGCGACGACGAAGAAAGGGTTGAAGGAGGAGAGCTGGGCCATGGCCACATCCTCTCGCTTTTTGGCCCCTGGCTCTACATAGGGCGGTGACCCCCATGGCAAACAAGGTGCTCTTCCACTAATAAAAGAGGAGGGCCCTAGCGATCTACATTGCTAGGGTTCTTTGACCCTCTAGAAGAAGACAGCGGGAAAGAGGCACGGTGACACGCGTGGAAAGGGAAGTGCCAAGGGAGGCAGCACACAAGGAAAGGATAGCGTCCCTCAGCACTGATCCTCACCCCCTCCATGCACCACCATGGCCTTCCCTTCGCTAGAGTCCTTCCACCCTCAAAGACGCAGTCGCCCGACAGACAACACCAAGCTCACTTGGAGGGAAGCATCGCACTTCATCACCACCGCCATCATCGCTGAAGAAGATGGGTCTAAGGAAGAAGATGAGAGGGGGATGGAGGAAGGGATTGAAGATGTCATGTCCCCTAGGGGCCTCCCTTAATAGCTAAAGGTGGTGCGCTGTGAGCGGCTCCGGGCCCTCTAATTAGTCATCAGCGGGTATAAAGGACCATGGGGAACTGGCTAGGCATCCCTTCAATCCTCGCAGCTCGCCTCTAGGTAGTTGCATGTTAATGGCCATGTAGTAAAGGTAGAGTCAGGGAACCACTGGCAATGAGTCTAGTTCCCGCTCCACTTTCCCCATGTGCACCACCCACTCCACATATGCCTCCTCGCATGACTTCAGGGAATCCGCCTCATCCTGGGCACACTGGCTATCATTAATAGCTTGGATCCATGCACACCGAGTGCCATGGCTCCTCGTCCACCAGATCTGCTCCACATGGCCCCAGCGTCCCATCTCCTAAACGAGATGGGATGGCACAGGTGCGCGTGCGTCATAACTCCTCGACCAGGAATGACGGCCTAGACACCATCAACTGCCTACGCGCGGCGTTAGTGGATGGGACTCACCTAAAAGCCATCCCCTTCACTACAAGGATGCCCCACAATGGCCTCGAGGGCTGCACTGGCTCCCCAGATGCTGCAACCCAACCTCCCGTTCAACGGGTGCTCGGGTGGCTCATCCCCCAAAAACCAACCAACTCCTCGGAGTTGGGTCAAGAGACAATGAGTAGTGGGCCCAATGAGGGCCTCCATCTGAGCCTCAGCACGCTCTCATATCCCTAAGCTATGGCTATGGAGGGTCAGCCCCAAAAGGCCAGATTGAGAGGATTAGGGCCTATTATCGCAGCCCTTAGAAGGGTGTGGAGCTCCTGATGATTAGATGGCCCCGATCTAGAGCCCAGCGCTCTTGGTCACCCAACCCACGACAGGATCTAGTCAGAAAGTAGGGTGCCCCTGGTCCTACAGTTGGTGACTACTAGACAAGTTCATCGAGCTCTCACTCAAGTCAAAGACTGATGTGACATAGACTCGCGAAGGGATCAGCATCATCTTTGCTTAGCTTTGATAGCCTAGTGCCATCCGTCACACTTGAGTAGAAGGCCATAAGGAGGGCACAACACTCTCACCAGTGGAAGCCATCCCCACCAAGGATGCTTTGGTCACCAGAAGATCGAATTTAGCCCTTCGTTGCCATCATGCCAGGTGAGGCCACGAAGGGCTCGGGGGCTCCTAACGAGATCCTAATATACAGGTACGTTAAACCTTGGGTCCAATGGCTCCTGAATGAAGAAGACCTCTGACCGACCCCTTTAGGATTGCCCGAGGGCTAAGGGGCTATGCCCATTGGGCATGCTAGCGTGCACCCTATAGCAAAGAGACCTGGTCAAGCCTGACTCGACCGCAAGTTCTGCTTGGGGCTTAGGGCTTCCCCGAGCCATGGGCTCCTGATCTATGGCACCTCTAGGCCTAGCCTTTGCTCTTACTTGGCTAATGATGCCAGCCATGGCCCAGGCACAAGAAGACAAGCCCTAGGCTACCAATGCCTGGTGGCTCCCTAGCACTGCTCCCTAGGCATGCCCCTACCAATTGCTCCTCTGACTGGGTCATGTTCAGGGCATGACACAAGAAGACAAAGCTTCCCGTAGCCTACAGGGGCTCAAGGGCTACCAGGCCCACACATCAGCCCCTGGAGCTGACCTTCTTCGCCACCAAGAAGACTCTAGAAGGTCTCACCGGGGGAGGCCGGTCCAAGCTAACACCGTCTAACACATAGAGTGTTAGAACAGAGCAGCCGGACAATGCCTAGGATTCTTAAGCGCCAAGACACCTCGATGGTCCATGGCGCACCACTACAAGCCCCTCCAAGACTCCAGCGCACGTAGACCATAGACTCGAACCCCCAAACCACCTTGTACCTAACCTATCTCATTATATAAGGGATAAGGTCAAACCTAGAGGGGGGAGGATCCTGATTCGATCACCAGACACTCCATTCCATTCCATCTGCCTCCGCTCTGCACTAAGGGCAAGGCAATCTAGAGAGGGGCACCGAGAGCCCCTCCTCCACCACATCCCACCATCTACTTCCTCTCTAACGAGGGGGAGACTCCACTGGCAGCAAGGTAGCCTTAGGATTAGCACCGAGCTAACCCCCTACCAAATCTTCTTCCTTTACACTCTATTGTAACCCCTAGATTTTAGGTACTCTTGCGTATAAGGATCATTAGCCGCTGGTCATAGGGATCGAATTGGCCTGAACCAGGATAAACCATTGTGTCTTCTCTCTATGATTCTTGTGTTCTTTAGTCCACCCAAGCCACCAGAGACCTCATACTCTGACACCAACTCTAACAACATGCTTGTCGTGGTTTTGATCCCATGACAGTAACCTTCAAGGACCCAAGCAAGTTTGGGTACCTAAAAGAAATTGATCTTCTTTTGTTGGTCAATTATAAAGCTAGAGGAAGGCATTTGGTTCTTGATAGTGGGTGTACTCAATACATGACTGATGATGCTAGAATGTTCAACTCAATCAATACCAATGACAATGATGGTTATGATAGTATTACATTTGGTGACAATGGCAAAGCCAAGGTCAAGGGGCTTGGTAAGATTGCAATATCCAATGACATGAGTATTTCCAATGTGTTGCTAGTTGAGAGCTTGAACTTCAATTTGCTATCCATGGCTGAATTGTGTGATCTTAGATTTAAGTGCATATTTTGAGTAGATGATGTAGAGATCATATGTGTAGATGGCTCTAATTTGATCTTCAAATGCTTTAGATATGAGAATCTATACTTGGTTGATTTCAATACTAGTGAAACTCAATTGTCAACATGCTTGTTCACTAAATCTAGCATGGGTTGGTTATGGCATAGAAGGCTTGGTCATGTTGGAATGAAATAATTGAATAGATTGATTAAGCATGATCTAGTTAGAGGCTTGAAAGATGTGGTATTTGAGAAAGATAAGCTTTGTAGCTCTTATCAAGCTAAAAAACAAGCTGGTAACACCCATCCTAAGAAGTGCATAATTAGTACTTGTAAGGCATTTGAGTTGTTGCACATGGATTTGTTTGGGTTAAAACAATACACTACCATCGGTGGAAACAAATATGGCTTTGTGATAGTGGATGACTTTACTAGATACACTTGGGTATTCTTTCTAGTGGACAAAAGTGACGTGTTTGTAGCTTTCAAGTCATTTGTCAAGGGCATTCACAATGAGTTTGACACAACCATCAAGAGAGTTAGAAGTGGCAATGGTAGTGAGTTCAAGAATACTAGAATTGATGAGTTATGTGATGATTTTGGAATCAGACATCAATTCTCGGCCAAGTACACTTCCATAATCAAATGGTCTTGTTGAGAGGAAGAATAGAACACTTATTGACATAGCAAGGTTTATGCTTAGTGAGTACAATGTGACTCATTCTTTTTGGGCTAAAGTAATCAACACGGCTTGCTATTGTAGCAACCATCTCTATTGTCATTCATTGAAAGAGAAGACACCATATGAGCTCTTGAATGGTACAAAGCCCAACATTGCATGTGATGAAGGTTTTTGGGTGCAAATGCTACATATTTAAGAAAGGCACTAGATTGAGCAGCTTTGATAAGAAATGTGATGAAGGATTCTTGGTTGGTTTGAGCTCATCAAGGGCTTGCTTAAGGGCTTTTACCTCCTTATTCAAGCTCTTGCATTCCCTTCTCTTAATGTCAAAGTGTTCTTTGGCATCTTTTAGCATGTCAAATAATTCATCTTTAGTAGGTTCATCATCATCACTATCACTATCATTTTCATTATCACGTTCCTCATCACTTCCATCATCACAATTTTGTACCTTAGTGGCCGTAGCCATGAAACATGATGGAGTGTCGAAGAGAGAAGGCTTCTCATTGATTGCAATGCTTGCAAGTGCCTTCTTCTTGGTGGTCTTGTCATCATCACTAGCATCATCATCATCACTTGAGGAAGCATCACTATCCCAAGTGACCACATATGAACCACCCTTCTTCTTCTTGCAGGTCATCTTGTCCTTCTTCTCTTTCTTTTCCTTCTTGTCCTTCTTCTTGTTCTTCTTGTTGTCATCATCATTGTCGCTATTGTATGGACATTGAGCAGCAAGATGATCTTGCTTCCACATTTAAAGCATCTTCTTGACTCTTCCTTGTTCTTGGATGAAGATTTCTTTCTTCTAGCATGGTACCCTTTCTTCATCATGAACTTGCCAAATTTCTTGACAAAGAGAGCCATCTTCTCATCATCATCATCATCCCATGAGCCATCATCTTCACTTGATGTTTCTTGCTTAGCCTTGCCCTTGGATGATGTGGCCTTGAATGCCACACTCTTCTTCTTCTCATCTTTCTTTTCTTTCTTTTATTCCTTCTCATCATCATCTCTATATGTATCATCGGTCATTATATCTCCCAACACTTGGTTTGGTGTCATGGTGTCCAAACCACTCCTCACTAGAATAGTGACCAATGTGCCAAATCTTAAAGGTAAGCATCTTAAGAACTTGTGGGAGAAGTCCTTGTCCTTCACCTCTTCTCCAAGTGCTTTGAGATCATTGACAAGCACTTGAAGCCTATGAAACATCTCTGGCACACTCTCATCCTCCTTCATCTTGAAGCTTGCAAACTTCTCTTTGAGAATATATGCCTTTGCACCCTTCACTACTTGAGTGCCTTCAAATGATTCCTCTAATTTCTTCCATGCCTCATGAGCCATCTCAATATTCTTGATTTGCTCAAATGTTCTCATTAATTGCATCATGAATGGCACTTAGAGCAATGTCATTGTTTTGGAGAAGAACTTCTTTGGCCACGGTGGGATTCTCCGGATCACCAATCTCAATTTTGGTTTCTACCACCTTCCACACCTTTCTATTGATTGACTTGATATGTGTGGTCATCTTTGACTTCCAATAAGGATAATTTGTGCCATCAAATTGGGGTGGCTTCTTTGTGTTGTTGATTTGAGCCATTTTTACACCGAAGGTTGTTAAGCCTCAAATCACGGTGACCTCGGCTCTGATACCACTTGAAAGGTCCTAATAGCTAGAGGGGGGTGAATAGCCTATTAAAAATTTCTACAACAATACTTAACAAACCGGTTAGATAATTATGAGACGAAGCAAGTGTTGCGCTAGCCTACTAAAATAGCAAGCCACCTACCACAATTATAGTTTATATAGTTTCTATCCACATAAAAGCTATGACACTACACTAAGTTAATGTGATCTCAAAGGCTAACTAAAGAGCCACACTAACCAAACTAACAAGCTCTCACAACAAGCTACACTAAAGAGCTTGACAACTAGTTTGCGGTAAAGCAAAGAGAGTGAGCAATTTGTTTATACCGCCGTGTCGAGGAAGGAGCCAATCAATCACAAGAATGAATACCAATCAAGACCAATCACCTTGGAATCAAATGATGAACACAATGATTTTTTACCGAGGTTCACTTCCTAGCCGGCAAGCTACTCCTCGTTGTGGTGATTCACTCACTTGGAGGTTCATGTGCTAATTGGCTTCACATGCCAAACCCTCAATAGGGTGCCGCACAACCAACACAAGATGAGGATCACACAAGCCACGAGCAGTCCACTAGAGTACCTTTTGGCTCTCCGTCGGGGAAAGGTCAAGAACCCCTCACAATCACTACAATCAGAGCCGGAGACAATCACCACCCTCCGCTCGATGATCCTCGCTGCTCCAAGCCATCTAGGTGGTGGCAACCACCAAGATTAACAAGTGAATCCTACAGTGAAACACGAACACCAAGTGCCTCTAGATGCAAACACTCAAACAATGCACTTGGATTCTCTCCCAATCTCACAAAGATGTTGAATCTATGATGGAGATGAGTGGGAGGGCTTTGACTAAGCTCACAAGGTTGCTATGTCAATGTAAATGGCCAAGAGGGTGAGCTTGAGCCAGCCATGGGGCTTAAATAGAAGCCCCCATGAAATAGAGACGTTATACCCCTTCACTAGGCACAACACGGGGTGACCGGACGCTACAGTCATATCGATCGGACACTAGACCTCAGCGTCCGGTCATGCGATGCATGCCATGTGTCCCCTCTCTTCAAATGTTGATCGCCCGATCTCAATGTTTGAGTGATGATCGGATGCAGTAGCTCAAAGTGACCGAACGCTGAACCCCAGCATCCGGTCATTTCCAGTAAGCATCTAGAAATGACTTTTCACGATCAGACATGTCCAGTCATGCTCGACCAGACACACCCAGCGTCCAGTCACTCGGTGACTCCTCTATCCACTACCATGTCAGCAGGACTGGACGCACCCTATCAGCGTCCGGTCATGAAGTGACCTAGCATCTAGTCATAGACCGACGCTGCGTGCCCTCTGCTACCACTGACTAGACGCGCTGGTCCAACCAAGACTAGCATCCGGTCACTTACAGTGACCTCCGTCTTTTCTATCTAGGGTGCCAGTGGCACCATCAAAATGTCTACACTCTATGGGCAGACACTCCACCAGTGAAGTTCCTAACCCTTGCTCAAATGTGCCAACCACCAAGTGTATCACCTTGTGCATATGTGTTAGCATATTTTCACAAACATTTTCAAGGGTGTTAGCACTCCACTAGATCCTAAATGCATATGCAATGAGTTAGAGCATCTAGTGGCACTTTGATAACCGCATTTCGATACGAGTTTCACCCCTCTTAATAGTACAGCTATCAAACCTAAATGTGATCACACTCTCTAAGTGTCTTGATCACCAAAACAAAATAGCTCCTACCATTTATACCTTTGCCTTGAGCCTTTTGTTTTTCTCTTTCTTCTTTTCAAGTTCAAGCACTTGATCATCACCATGGCATCACCATCATCATGTCATGATCTTCATTTGCTTCACCACTTGGAATGTGCTACCTATCTCATGATCACTTGATAAACTAGGTTAGCACTTAGGGTTTCATCAATTTACCAAAACCAAACTAGAGCTTTCAGATGGGGGTGCTTGGTTATCGGGGCCAAGCAATGGTACTGCTGACCCCTTGTTTGACCCTTGTTGCATGAGTTTGTGGCCCAAGCGAGGGTTTGGCGAACTCGTCTAGGATTCACTGACTATTGGTATTTGTTCATGCACACAGAAAAATCCACAAGCACACGGATACCGCTGTAGCTTTCACCTAGAAGTATTCTAGAGTATCATATTTATCCATAGTGAACATGAAGTGTTTCTAGTAAGGACCAAGGTCACCAAAAGGTAAAGATAGAAAAGTGTTTTGTGGGTAGAGAGGGGTTTTCTATGGCTTATACTAGATAACTAAGGATCAAGCTTACTTTACTTTACTTACTTTGGAGCAACAGTACCTTTCCGACTATCGAAGGAAGTGAGAAAAAATAGTCAGGGGAAGGCTGCCTAAGCTCTAAGAAACACCAATCCGAACATGGTGGATTGCAACGGCCTGGTAGAGCTATCACCTCTGGGCTACCACAACTAACCATGAGATTGGGCGCAAACTCAGGTAAACTCTAGCCTAGACACCACATTTACGCTAATGGTTACTACTCAAATCCAGATCTTAAGACTAGAGCACTCAATGCAAGTGGAGTTCCCATAAATAAAATAAAAGTAAAGATTGAATTCAATTAAATAGAGAACTTAAAAATACTAATAGAAGAACCTAGATGTAACTTAAAGATGAACAGATCCGTAGAGTTACAAAGTCGAGAAGAATCTAATAGATCTGGCTCCTCCTCTGATCTCTCTCCTCTCCTCTCTCTGTATTTTCTATAATTCAACTAGATGAGAATCATCTAGAGGGACACTACTACAATTAGGGTATGAAATAATGAAGCTCTATAGCATACAGTGTGTAGATGTGTGCCTCCTAGAGGGGGTCTAGGTGTCCTTATATAGGCCAAGGTGGAGTAGGGGGCAAGGAATTGAGGTGAACTAGGGGGGTAAGGAATCACCATGTCATCAATCCATGTCAACTTCCTCGATCATTGTTGGATAAACCAACCTAAAACCACCTTAAAATCAAGGGTCTAGATCTTAGGAAGGCGTACGAGGTGGTGGAGGGCAAGAGGCCTCTATAATGGGCTGGTCGGCCTCACCACTAGGTATGGGCATCCTTATATAGCCCTTGTTGGGTCTACTGCTCAGTGGCTCCTGACCCAACTCCAAAGAGTTGGTTGGTTTTGGGGGTGTGCCACCTAGGCACCTGTTGATCGAGGGGCTAGGTTTCTCCATTTGGGGAGTTGGCATAGCCCCCAAGGTAGTTGTGGTGCCTCCTTGATAGTAGCCAAGGCAGTTTTTGGATGTGCCTCACTTTCTAACATCTTGCGGAGGTAGTTGATGGCGCCTAGGCTATCATGCCTATTGAAGGAGTTATGACGCGCACTCTCATGCTATCCCATGTTGTGTGGGAGATGAGACATTGGGCCATGTGGAGCAGATCTAGTAGAGGAGGGGCCATGACACTTGGTGCGCATTGATCCGTGCCATTGATGGCGGCTGATCGGCCTAAGGGGAGTTAGATCCCCTCAAGTCCCGTGAGAAGACGTGTGCGGAGTGGGTGGCATGCTTGGCTTAGCCCAAAGGGTCAGGGTGATAGGGAGGAGATGGTTTGCCTCAGCCTTGGATCCGATAGTGGCCGCCATGCCATATGATTGTGTGAGGGATCATAGGAGCGGGGTGTCTGCTGCTTCCAGAGTACTAAAGCAAAGTGGGAAAGCGAAAGGTGGAGGTTACCTTCCATTACTGGCCAAAGCTTCCCCTTCCAAAACCTTTGCTTTGCATTACTCTCATGCACATGCTTGCTACCGCCAATCTCCCCCTCATCCACATGGAGGAATGGGGGCCATCAATAGTCTCTGAGGCGAAGATTCGAAAGATGGAGGAGGATGGGCTGGCGCCGTAGGATGCCCTGATGGTGGGCTGGTGCACTACAATAGGGAAGCTCATTGTTGACATTTCTTAGCGTTGCTACTAGGTTTTGTATCCCTGGCAATGGTGCCAGAAATGCTTGTTGATATTTCTTATGCTCAAGTAGATAATTCCACAAGCGCACAGAATATCATTATAGCATTTCACCCAAGAGTATTCTAGGGTATCGTATTTATCCATAGGGAAGCAATGGGTAAAGATAGTAATAGTTAACCATCACATATCTACTAACTAGTATACTGACTAGACTAAAGTGGGGGTAAGTGATACAAAATAAAGTTGGGTGACACACAAAGATCTAATAATGAAAAGGTAAATGGAATCATAATTAAGTAGCAGGACAATAATAAAGGGAACACTAGAATCCAAAGTTACTTCTATTCAAGCACCACTCTAGCTAGTGACTGTGGCTATATAGATAAACCAAGATAATGCAAGGTAGGATGCAAAAACAATTCGGACGTACTAGGCACAAGCTCACCTAGAGGGTTGATTGGGCACAAAGCACCTCTGCACCATGATTTAACAACTAGATCTATCCTAGAGGAATACATAGGATGGATAGGGTGGTCACCACCTACCAACTACCCTAATCTATCTGGAGACCAAGCCACGTTGCAAGGTACTTGATAGTATAAGGACCATGCTTACACTATTTGATACTACCCTAGCCTCACGTTAAGACTAGAACATCAACTAGTGATGAACAACCCATGCTACTGAGAGCCTACTTATCATTGGAATATAAGCATAACCAAAGTATAACTAGAGAACAAGACTAGTACATAAAGTAAAAGACTTGAAACAATACTTGCATAGAAAGTGACATACTAAAATAAATAAAGTACTTACAAGAGAAAGACAAAGCTATACCAAACTCCTGAAGACTACTCCAGACTCTTAGCAGAGCTCTCACCAAGACTAACTACTACCAGAGCTACATCTTGAGAGAATAGAGAGAGATTCTCTTATGTTGGGGGCATGTTACAAGTGAGGGGTAAGGGTCCTATTTATAGTGGGAGGTGGAGTAGGGGCTACTCCATCGCCATGTCATCGATCTAGGTGACACCCTCTCCTTGCCCTTGGATCCAATCAACCTTGAACTACCATAAATCAATGCACCATGTTGCTCCCAAGTGTGTTTCCTTGTGTGTGTCCGAAGGAGAGGTGATGGAGCCACTAAGGGGTGCCAGGTAGCATGCATAGGGTGCTGGCTGGTGGGCCACTGTGGAGTAGGCCCTTGTCCTTTGATGTGGGGCCCATGGGGTGTAGTAGAGTGTGGGTATGGATGTATTATGTCCATTTGAGCACTGACATACCACATGGTGAGTTAGCAATCCATGTGATGCCTCCTTTTGGCCCTTGATCATGCACCGACTTGGATTCAATGGTGGAGAAGGCTTGGAGATGTGTTTCTTGGCCACTTTCCATGGATTGGTGAGGTGGAACTTGAAGTGCCACGCCGGTTTGCGGCATTGTGGGGTCGGCCGGCCCCACCAAGTGGCCCATGGTGGCCCTCCTTGCTCCAATTGCTTCTAGTTACTTGATTTCTTATATTTTTGTATAGTTTTCCTACATGACCAAAGATCTCCAAGTACAAGTGGAAATAGGTGAATTATAAACAACAATCACTAGTTAAGTCACTGTTTAGTCACATTTTTGGTGCAATGTTGATGGTCAAAATAGGCATTCAGTGACCGCCAACACTCATGCCGGCGCCTGGGGGCGAGGACATTGTCTCCTTCACTAACTTTCACAAGATGGGGCTCGGCTTTCCCCTACACCCATTCACGCAAGGCCTCCTATTCTTCTATGGCCCTCACCTACACGACCTAACATTGGAGGGGTCCTTCACATCACAACCTTCATCACGCTGTGCAAGGCCTTCCTATGGATCGAACCCCACTTCGTGCTGTGGAGGTGGCTATTCTAGGTGGTGTCGTCGTTCCTCGTCGGGCCTTCCTAGTGATAGGGGTGCCTAGATCTAGGTGCGACCACATGCTGCTAGACGGTATCTGACCCTCGTGCGTCTATCGGGCTTCGATGATGAAATGCGATGGCAGAGGAAATAGTTCTACCTCCCCAACATGGTCCTAGTGATCCCTTCCTTCTCGAATGAGAGACCGAGCGGTGTTGCTCTAGACACGTGGCAGTTGTTCCCCTTACCGGTGGAAGCTACGGAGGCACCTACTCTCATGGGGGGCATCGAGACCCTAAAGGCGCAAGGGTTGACTAGGCCAGTGGTGGTGCACACCTTCGTCCATCGTCGGATTCTCCCACTGAGGGAGAGGGTGCACCCGCTGTAGCAACACTAGAGGATCATCAACCCTATGATGGAGTTCCCTTACCCCATTGTTGGTGGTCACTAACGATCAAATCCGACTGCCAATTATAGTCCAAAACAGGAGAAATAAACAATATTTTGACACATATGCCTTTACTATTGACATAGTTCCACTTGTATTGGAGAAGACATGTTTTGCAGGACACACACTCGAATACAAGTGGAAAATAAACAAAACCAAGCAAAAGGCGCAAAGTATAAAGTGTAATGCAGAAATGCGCAAAGGAAATACATGAAGAAGCTCACCTACATGACAAACCAGGTCTGAGAACCGATGTGGGAGAGGCCTAGGCCCACCCAGGAACTGACCACATGAAGGTGATCATGAGCCAGCCCCACCAGGGTGCGAGCGCACCAGGGGTGCGGCCGCACCCCTGCCACTACCGCTTGGGCTCGGTCTCCTCTAGCTATTGCATGCCGCCATCCTATGTCGGTTTTGGCCAGTTTCCTAATTTACTGAGGCCAAACCGACCATGCTTCACTATATAAGCAAGGGCAGAGCTCATTCTACAACACACAACAATTGGAGCTACACACGTCACCTCACTACTTGTACTCTCTTAGCTTTAGTAGTAGTATTTGGGGCTAGCAAAGCTATCAAGGAGGGCTTGTCTCCTTGGAAGAAGAGATACATCTTGGTATGAATAATATGAAGATTTCTTTGAAAGCCATGCTCTCATATCATTTATATAGTTGTGCTATAGAACTAGAGTATAGTTGTATTATTATAATCATGATATATGAACTAGCATATAGTTTGTGTGTTATGATCTTAACATGTTCAACTTCATGCTTAATCACTCATATGATTTGTATGAGTAGAAGTAGAGCTAGTGTTGGGGTGATGGTTCATCGTTCCTTCGGGTTTGCCCATATTCTTGCTTGTTGATCCATAGGGTCGGAGTCCCGGGGGGACACTACAAGGATTTAGCTTAGATGCAACGGCCTAAAAGTGTTGCAATATGCCAAAAATGGTTGCAATAGACAAAATTGCAACACAAAATTTTGGTTGGGAGGTGTTGCCACTATAACCGTGGTCTAAAGGCATGTCTAGATTTGCAAAATCCAAGTACAGAGAAGCACATACAAGCAATTATCACAAGGAACTGCATGTCCATTAGTACAATCCTAAGCCCAAAGTACACTTCACTATATTCTACACCGATCTATGAATGTGAATATTGTTGTTCTTTGGAAACACATACTATAGAATTTTAACAATACATGATAGTTATGATGTATCCAAATGCAAATGTCTATTAAAATAAAAAAGGTACAAATTGATTATATTTCCACTAACAATGTAGCCGTCATGGCTATACATATCATAGGGGAATGTTCATAAATCTGCAAGTTGCACATGCTCATTTTTATCGAACACCTTCTAGACAGACAAAACACAACCTACTAGGTCCTAACGAACAGCATGGAACCCCAACCAAAAGTCATGGGGAAAAGTCAAAGAGATATGGGATCCGGGGGATTCTCACCGGCAGAGGAAGCAATAGATTGACAGTCAAATCGACTACCGAAAGTGATGAAGCGGTGATTGGCACTCAACGTGGATGCCTCTGCCTGATGTTGAGCCAATATTGGTGTGTGGCGAACCTGGCACACGGTGGCTCTGTGAAGCTCTTCATGGTGGCGGCTTTGTCACATGGGCTCGGGATGTGGCTGGTCTAAGGCAGAAATAGAAGGCCACCATGGCGTGGATCTAGTTAGGGAAGAGCAAAGGTGGCGGGCACCAGGTGGTGAAGTCTTGATCTATCGGTCAGGGTAGGGAGAGAATCAAAGGAAGGGGTGATGCCATGAGGGCACCCATCGTTCGATGAGGTTGGGATGTGGGGTGGCGGCCGGAGAGGAAGGGGATGAGGGGCTCCCATCCACCCAAGAGGCAGAAGTGGGGGCGTGGGTGGTGGACTAGAAAGGAGTGATTTTGATGGAGGGCAGAGAGGGAGTCAAATTTGGGGCATGAGGTGTCGAGTTGTGGATGGCGGGTAGTACCGGTGATTTGGCGATTCGAATTCTATGGTGTAGTTGCCTTGGCAGCAATTAAAGATGGGAGTTTGATTTTTGGTTAAATTTTTTAACAATTGAAGGCTGCAGTCGTGTAGTATTATGTATTCAGCTAAATCCTAGTTTGATATAGGTGTTAATTTAACTTTTTGCATGCCTTCTGAGAATTATTTGTTTGCCTCTCAAGATTTTAGAATGATTGGTGGGTTTGCGTATAGTAATTAGGTATGCTGGAAATAATGTACTTTATTGTTTCAAACTAATATTATTTTAAAATCATGTTATGGAATTATTTCTTTATTTTTTTCAAAAATAGGAAATGTGTCCATATGTTGCTACATGTAGGATATAGTTGTTGTATATAACTAGGGCTACCTCAGGGTGAGAGAGAGCTAGCTCGGTGAGTTCTATTATGATAGAAGTACGTCCTCGTCAATATGGTCCCTTCTATGAGGAGCGACGAGCGAGGAAACTAGCGGTGATAAAATATATAAATATGTGCATTTTTAATAATATTTGTATATGATCTTCAAATGCAAGTTAGAATAAATATTGTATTTGTTTTAAAAATAAACATATTTTTGCAAACCCTATCTATCATTGGATTTACGGTACCCAAAACCTAATATGCCATATACTGCACTAGTAGGTCTGCTAATGGGTTGGGTTCAAATGGTTTTAATGGGTTGGGTTTTCAAGTGGGTGTACTTTAGATGGGTGAGAATGGATTAATTTACTTAGTGATTGGGTTGGGTTGTGTTTAATAGAAAATTGGGTTGGATGGGTTGGGATTGGATTATTTTTTATGATGGCATCGGGCAGGAAATCGGAAAACCAGGCGGAGGCACAATGTGTGCAGGTATGTGATCTGTTCCTCTACACAGCATCATTACATCCTTGTGCCTCTACCATCAATTAGCTAGATCTAGTTCAAGGTGCTCCTGGCCTCCTGGGTCCCTAATTTTTACCTGATTCCCTCGGCTTGTTTTTTTCTTCTAATTTTGGTCGTATTTGCATATCAGTGAGTGGATGCATCGTAATTTTGGCCACCTCGCACAAAGGACAATACAGCTATGGGAGCATTGCAGAAAGCAGCTAACTAGATGTGGTTGTCTGACGCTTGCACGTATCGACCCAGAAACAGGGGGAATGGTGAGCATGTACATAGATAATATATTTATCGTGTATATCATTGACTTGCATTTTTAGGTGGATACTGCAGTATAATATTACTGCAGAATCAAACCAAGTTCAGATAATACATTTTATCGTGTATGTATGCTTTTTAGTTTATGCATTTTCCCTGTTTAATTGGTGCTTAGAATTCATAAACACAAGCCCATTATATGATTCCATTCTATATGGTTTCAAGATGATGCATTAACTTTTAATCTTAAGCACTTTTATGTTAGGACTATTATGGAGCTGTAATTATGTATATGTTGATAAGTTATGTCACTTCTCATACGTGCCTTCACGTATTCTCTATTTGTAATGTTAATTTGGTTTCTAGGATAACTAAGTTTATGCATGTTAACCTAACTTTCTGTTGTTGATGTGATAATGTTAAATGCCACAATGTTTCCTTTTGTTATTGCTCACCAACTGCACAATTTTTTAAGGAGTCCAACTGCATAATTTTTGTATGGATATCAATCGGCTTTGTATTGTTGTGTTTGAATGACACATTTATGTCCTACTATCTGATAGAATTTTATGTTCTTTTTGTTGGTCTCTTAAATTCTGAAGATAACAAACCACAAAGGCTGTGGAGAATACTTAACCTTACTTAACAGTTCTATATTATCTAGTATTCCTTTCTTGTTTCTTTTTTCTTTTCTACTATAATTTATTTCAATGATAACTTGTTACAGTAATTTTCACAAAAAAGGAGCAGCATATTTTATTGTCTTTCTCTCCATGGTGGGGTGAGGTCATAGCTATGTGATTTAATATATTATTTCCCTTACCCTTACTTCCAGCCACCTGCAAGAGATGTCATTTGCTCTGTTACATCTTTGAGAAGTCTAAATTTTTTATCAGGTATTCCTTTTTTGCCTCCATTGTTTTAGTACAAGTGAAAATTAGACCTTTACTTGCAGAATGATAGTTATTCATTAAGATGACAACCATGGACACTAGATCTACTACTTGCTTGAACTATCTCCTATCGACAATAATTTAACTGCTTACAGCATACTCTATCAATTCTGTAACTTATGATTTTTCTAGAAAATTTTGTAACGTGTAGGATTCACAAATCAGCCAGCCACATAGATGTTCAGATATCTTGACACTTTAGGAGATCAGGAGTGATATATATGAATGCCACACTCACAAAATTCTGGTGTTGTTTCTATGTAGGATGAGTGATGAAATGAACAAAGATTGCCAAGATCAGTTCTGTCTGAAGATTTGGAAACATGGGTTTCTAGTTCTACTTTAGACATGATTGGAGCTTTTCTATTTTCAAGACAGTGTAGAATGGAAAGTGACCATATTTGGACCCTTACAACGTTGATATAGGCTTTTAGCAACACATATATGGATTGCAAAAGGGAGTTTCATCTTGTAGTGGTAATGTAGGATAATACCTTCCACTTGGCTTTTAGCAACACTTTAGAGGATCGCCCAAGGTGTGTTTGGTAGATACAATAATGGAAACCGAAGTGGTTGAGGAAGCTCATCTCCTAGTTGGGACTTTTGTGCCACAATTTGAAGCTAGTTTTTTGGACCTCACCCAGTAGTTTAAAAGATGAGTTTAGATTGGAACACCTGATATAGTTTTTTGTTAGAAGTATTTTGTGATGCCAACAAAAAAATTGTCTGATGTACTAGGAGATATGCAATCATGAGCAAGCAACATAGTTCTGATATTTTGTGACTATACTACTATGGATTGTTTTAATGAATTATATGGCATGTACATGGCATTGATGACTTTCACCGAAGCTTCCTGATGATGGCCATTGGCCTCTCCTGATGATGGTTGCCAGCCTAGCCTCCCACAATGACTCTTGGGGCACTAATTGCAACATAATTCTTAAATGGTTGCAGTAGCATAGACCTATTGCAATGATAAACCACACATATTGCAACACATTTAGTACGTTGCATTATAGGCACATATTGCAACCATTTTATAGAAAGGTTGCAATATGACCTCCCTATGGCAACTAAATTAGTGGTGTTGCAATCGTGTGGTGTGGCATTAGAGCTGAATCCTTGTAGTGGGATATGGGTAGTTTCCTTATACATGGGCGTGGTGCTTGGGTACATGGGAACCTTTGGATATGATGGTATCCCACGGTTGAGGGGTACATGGCTGGTGGTGATAGCCCTGTCTGTCCCTTGTAATCCCCCATGTCCGGGTATTATGTAGGAGTTTTAAAGTCTCTCGTGCTTGCTAGCAGACCAGTGCTTGGAGATCTCCCCATCCATCTCACACTTAGTTCTAATTCTAGTCATGTAACTTCTATAATCATTAACTGTTCTTTGCACAGCTATATTAGAACATGCTGGCTCCACGTAGGAACATTCTTTTATTCTTTGTTTTCCTTTAATCCTTGAGATTGGACCAAATGTGTGTCCACTATCCATGAAATATAGATTTTACCCCTATCATGCACTATGGTCCACTATGCAAGTATGTAATCATGTTCATGCTCATGTGAGACTCTTCATACCTTGCCCTCCTTTAGGAAAATATAAATAATGATACCTTGAATACTTCCAGGTGAAATGCTATAATGACAGATCCATGCACTTCTGGATATTCTCTATAACCATTAAGAACTACATAGTTGGTGTTTCTTGGCAGCGTTGCTAAGATTAACTCAATCTTTGTAATGGTGTTAAGAAATACCAACAGGCATTTCTGGCGTCGTTGCCGGTGATGGACTTAAAACCTCCTCACTTGGTGATTGCGCTAAAAAATGCCAACACCCATCTCAAGGCAGTTGCTCACGTGGCTGATGGTCATGGCTGTCGGCGTGGACTTCCCATGAGAGGGCATCGGCCCTACACCTTTCAGCACCTTGCACACTCTTCCTATGGGCCATCCTCTCACTAGAATGGTCTCAGGGCCCACCGGCCCACCTTTAGCGATGGAGTGGGAGTGGATGGCTACGGCACCGATGGGAACGCCAAACGCACTGGCACTGGTGTTCGGTCCCCCTCTGGCGGTGGCTCCGCCTTCTGCACCCCATGTAGGGGCGACCGGTGGAGGGTCTTGGAGGTGCTAGAGGAGTCTTCCTAGGCATGGCCAGAGTCCTCCCTACTTGTCATCCCCCTAGCGGACTAGTAAGGGTTGTCCTCGCTCCCTATCGCTTCCTTTTCACCATTGCTGACATCGATGCTTATGTCATGTGCAGAGGATTCACCGGGGGGACAGTAGTCGAGGTCGGTTCCCCAAGTACCAGCAAGCTCCCTCATTGCTGATCCCGCCTGCTACTGCCTTCCTTGTTGGTGGTCAACTTGGGTTGGTGCGAGTCATTCCCTCCCATCTTTGCTTTTAGCAGGTACCAAGCTCTAGGCTGCATCTCTGTGAATCCTAACGTTTCAAGCCTTTGTTGATGCAAAGTTGAGGGAGGAGGCCCGCCATCTAGGCAAGCCACCTAGAGGGCTCCAGGAGGAGGTAGGCAGGCTCTAGGCTCGCCTTGATGGCCGATACGTGAAGTCAAGGGGGCTCCGGGTTGTAGCTCTAGGTTCCGCGCTACTCTAGAGCGCTTCCACAAGGCCATGGAGGATGGTGTCTGATAGGGGCAGCCTCGACGCTAGTTGTGGTCTACTTTTTGTTCCACAATCTAGTGGATGTTCATGAGGTGGCTAGGGTCTTTCCCATAGATGTTAGTCGCACTGACGTGGCATTCCTGATGCCTCACTTAGAAGAATCTGCCAATGTTGTCCTTGCATTCATGCCCCTAGAGGACATCCTCAGTGTCCCTTTTCCATACCATGAATGGTGATGATAGTGCCTGACACCTCCCCCATTCCTATGAGAGATGAGAGATCAACCAGTGTGTGTCTAGTGGTCTGATTATGGGGTGTTGTCCCTAGAACAATTTAATGTTTTTTGTAAATACTAAGTTCGTGTGTTTGTCATTTCTTTACCTCCCCTATTTCTACTTCTCGGGTGCGCCCGACCTTTTCTTTGATCGATATTTGGGTTCCTTTTCTCTCATGATCCTTAGCCATGTCGTGGGTGGCCAAGGTTCATGCCCTTTTGATGGCGCATAGGCATCGGCACTAGGTCGAGGAGTTAGGAGGTGCAAAGAAAAGTTTGGCCAGGCTTGGTGAGCGACATGCACGCGCCAGGCCTTCTTTTTTGAGGGGAAATCGACTCACAATGGACGTAGGGGGGTGACCCTAGGCCCTCAGCTCAACACTAGGTCATCCTAATGAGGCAAGCCTCGTGGTGCTTCATGCTTATCAAAAGGCGGGGGACTCATTGCAATAAGGAAACGTACTTAGTACTTATCCTTGAAAGCACATAGTGCAGGAATTGTAAGTAAATAGAGAAAACTATGTAGTTTTGTGTTTGCTTCCTGGGCGTCAAGGCAAGGGACGAGAGTGATCTAGCTTTGCTCGTGTGCTGGGCCTTCGGGTGGATGGCTCGGCCAGAGCTCCCCTCGATTGGGTCGGTCCCTTTTGTGGGGCTGAGCGCCTAGAAGGAGGGACCTGCCAAGCCAGCACCGCCACCGGTCATGCCAGGTGTACTTCTAGAGCTCAGCTGATCAAGCATCATCGTTGCCTTACCCTCCTCTTTCATTGTCATGGGGGCCAGGGCCCACGTGTGGGTGTCATCATTGATAGGGGGCTGCATGGCTTGTCTTTAAGTTCATCCCAATCCTCATTCGTACTTCCTACAGCATGTGTGTACCATTGCTATGCCTCCCCCATGAGTGAGAAGGGAAATATCTTCCACCTTAGTGTTTCTTGTGTCATGCTAGAGATGCTTAGGCATGAACACATTTCCTCGAATTCTTGTAGGTGATGGCAAGGGTATTCGTTTTCATGCCTAGAGAAGGGTTGTGCCTAAACCATAGCTTTGAATCTAGGGTGGAGTTCATGGCTAGATGAAAAGGTTGGTTTTGGCTCAAGGAACTCGTCCTTTGAAATGAGGATGAAGTAGGTTCGAAGAAAATAGCAACCATTCCCTAGCAACGGCGCCAGAAATCTTATTTGTATTTCTTAACATCTACATAAGTTAATCCGCAAGCGTACAGATTTACCATTATAGCTTTCACTCAAAAGTATCCAGGGTATCATATTTCCATAGGGAATGGAGGTATTTCTTATATCTAATTCATCCAAGGACAACACAAGGATAGCTGATGAGGGTAGAGAAGGATTCCTTTGGCTTACGGTCTAAGGACAGATAAACTTTACTCCTACTTGCTTACTTCGGGCATCGGCTTACACCTAGTCTGCCAAGCGATACTAGCCTATAGCTCTACACCATACCCAAATGTGGGGGATTACAAGGGATGGACAGGGCTATCACCACCTACTGCTTACCCCTCCACCATGGAGTATGAGGCAAACGAAGGTTGCCTCTAGCCTAGACACCATGTCTATGCTGTCGACTACTACTCTAGTGTCCATGTAGGGTTATCCATCTTAATTAGGGCCCACTACTAAAGTATTTGTTAAAAGAATGGATGATGAACCCACAAGCAAATAATAGTATAGCTTACCTAATCAAAATACTCTTATAACCATAGGAACCACAAACACTTACTAAGATACCCGTCGAGGTAGAAAGCATGTATCCATCGAGGTAGAAGTGGGGGAAGGTTACCGACAAGTCCAGCACTTCTTCCCCGAACCCTTCCTAACATCTCTCCCTTCTACTTTGCTAGAGCTAGCTAGGGCTTAAGCCCATGGAGTGGCGATGCTCTTTCTCTTGCTTTTCTCTTCTTCTCTTGTGTGTTGTTCAAATGAGGAGGAGGGAGCCTCCTTTTATATGTGGAGAGGAGGAGGGTCCTTGAAAAGTGCTTCCTCCCCTCATGGAAAGTACAAATCGATGTTTACGTGCATTGAACCTGGCCAAACCCCTATGAACCACCTTTGGAGAGGTAGTATGAACCGACCTGACGAGGTTGGGCCTGAGGCGAGCCACCAGGGGTGCACCCGCACCAAGGATGCGGCCGCACCCTAGTTGGCCCTTGAGTCTAGTTTTGTCGAGAGAGCTCCTTTGATCTTCTAGAGTGGGCCTTTGTGAGTTTTGGCATGAAATTGAAATAATTTGCATTGGGTTTGGCCTTATTCTCATCATATTTAGGCCCTAATTTGGCTAGCGACTAGGCCACTTTTCTTTGGGCTTGAGTAGAATGATATTTATCCTTTGTTCTTTACCCTTTTATTATGTATTTCCACAAATGCCCTCCTACAAATGGTACATCCCCAAAACTCATGGAATTTGTTACTTATAAACCCTATCACTAAGTTCGGTGTTCATTTTACTAGATTTTATGTGAGAGTTAGCGATTAGGAAAAGGAGTTAAGGACCGCCAATAAAGTCCCCCACACTTAGCCCTTTGCTCGTCCTCGAGCAAAGCTTTAGTGATAAAAGCAATCATGAGCATAACATCCTAAGATATATGGCTATACATGAAAGTTATTCCAACACATTCTTTACACAAGTGGGATATGTGGTGCTAGCTAACATATTTCCTTAGGTTGTTGAAAAGTGGAACAGTTCTTGAAACAAAGTCATCTTCCCAATTTCACATCTTAGCAACTTGGAGTTTTGAAAGTTTTCTCAAGCAAAAGCATAGTTCACTTTATACTCCTCAAATGGCACTCTCAAATCACTCAGTGTTGTATGAATCCTTACCAAGGCATAGCAATGTTTTGCCTTCTTTTGTTTTCTCCTACTTCTAAAATGGTTTATGTGGAGCTTTAGGTAGTGATAAACAAAATAGCATACTTGTATTGCATATGTTGTAAAGTCAAATCGAGGATCCAAGGAGAGAAGTGCCATACTCTTAGATCAAGATGTGCATGTGTCTAAAAAGTTAAACTAAAACCATACTCCTTTGGTACATATGATCTCTCTCTATAACTTGTTATTTTGAAACATGGCTATCTAACTCTTTCTTTTTTTCAATACATGAGCCTTCATGTGCTCATCATTTTTTTTACTTGGACCATCATGTGTCCATATATATTTTTTTCTTGGACCTTCATGTGTCCATTTTTTTAATCTTTTTGCATAGCCCATGTCTCTTCTTCTAAACCACATATTTAGGGAGAGACCACTATCTTTTAGAACATGGAGTATTTACCTAACAAACCTTTTTTTGTCTACTCCCAGTGTAGGAGCAGAGTTTTTTGATGGATGGAAGCATGTTTTTGAGTACTCCTAGTGTAGGAGCATCATGTGTATGTGGAGTGTATGTGATCTCGATCTTGGGAGCATGATAAGTGTTGGTATTTCTTAACACAAATAGAAATAATCCACAAGCACACGGAATTACCATTGTAGCATTTTACCTAGAAGTATTCAGGGTATCATATTTTCCACAAGGAACGGGGGTATTCTTCTAGCTAGTTCACCCAAGAACAACACAAGGGTAGAGTTGGGAAGGATAGAGAAGGATTCCTATGGTAATAGGGTCTAGAGACAGATAAACTCTACTTCTACTTGATTACTTTGGGCACCGGCTTATACTTGGTCTACCAAGTACCTTTTGCCTATAGTTCTACGTCGTACCCAGATGTGGGGGATTATGAGAGACGGACAGGGCTGTCACCACCTGCCGCCTACCCCTCAACCGTGGAGTATGAGGCAAATGAAGGTAACCTCTAGCCTCGACACTACGTCTACGCTATCGACTACTACTCTAGTGTGTTAATAAGGGTTATCCGTCTCTATCAGGGCCCTTCTACTAGTGCATTCACCGCAAGGATGAATGACAATCCTGCAAACATGTAAAGATAAAGATTAACTAATCAATAGACTTTATACCAAAGGAATCACAAGCACTCAGTCAGTGGGAAAACCCATTGAAGTAAAGATGCTCGTCGAAGTACAAGTTGGGGAGACACCAACAAGTCCAATGCTTCCCCGAGCTCTCCCTTGCATCTCTACCTTACAACTCTAGCTAGCTACTAGGGCCTAAGCCCTTGGAGTGTTTCTCTAACTCAAGTGGAATGCTCTTTGCCTTGTGTGTTGTGTTTAGAGAGGGGGGTACCCCTCTATTTATATTGGGGCCTAGGCGGTGCTATGAGCTATAATTGGCACGAGGACCGGCTCCCACTGCCATAGCATGGAAGCATGCCACCGCCGATCAAAGGAGGGGCTAAGCAGTGCTGACAAGGGGTCGGCCACCCCTTGACCATGGCCTCTCGCCACCGCCTTCGCCTAGCAGGCCGTGGGCTAGACTAGGATCACTGCTCCATGGGGTTTTGCCCTAGTTTAGTTGATTTGGTGGGCATCTCCCTTGTTCCTTTGCACAAATCAGCGTCGAAAAGCGCCTTTCGGTGAATTATTCCATGTATTTGTGTTTGTGACCTGCAAAATAATAATCTCCAAATACATGTGGAACTTTGTCAATAGTAAATGCCTATGTGTTTAGGATTGCCAATTTCTTCTCTTTTTATATCTTAATTGGTGGTCAGATTTGGTCGTTAAGGACCGCCAACAAGCTCCCCCATGCTTACCCCTTTCCTCGTCCTTGAGCAAAGTTTCGAGATAAAAGTAATTATGAGCATAACATCCTAAGATATATGGCTTACATAAAAGTTATTCCAGCACATTCCTTACACAAGTGGGATATGTGGCTTTAGCTAACATGTTTCCTTGGGTTGTTGAAAAGTGGAATAGTTCTCAAAACAAAGTCATCTTTCCAATTTCACATTTTAGTGACTCAGAGTTTTAAAAGTTTTTCTCAAGAAAAAACATAGTTCACTTTATACTCCTCAAATGGCACTCTCAAATCACTCAATGGTGTACACATCCTCACCAAGGCATAGTAATGTTTTGCCATCTTTTGTTTTCTCCTTCTTCTAAAAGGTTTATGTGGAGCTTTAGGTAGGGATAGACAAAATAGCATACTTGTATTGCATATGTTGTAAAGTGAAATCAAGGATCCATGGAGAGAAGTGCCATACTCTTAGATCAAGATGTGCTTGTGTGTGGAAAAAGGGAAACTAAAACTCTACTCCTTTTGTAGATATGATCTCTCTCTATAACTTATTATTTTGAAACATGGCTATCTCTCTTCCTTCTCTTTTTTTCAATACATGAGCCTTCATGTGCTCATCATTTTTTTCTTTGGTACTTGGACCTTCATGTGTCCAAAATATTTTTGAAGCTCTTCTTTTTTCATAGCCCATGTTTCTTCTTCTAAACCCCATATTTAGGGGGACATCATTATCTTTTTAGAACATGGAGTTCTTGCCTATCGAACATATTTTTGTCTACCCCTAGTGTAGGAGCAGAATTTTTAGTGGATCTGGATGGAAGCATGTTTCTGCATACTCCTAGATTAGGAGCAGCATGTGTATGTGGGTGTACATGATCTTGATCTTGGGAGCATGATAAATCCCACAACAAGGGTCAACAAGACTTGACCAAACCCAATGCAATAACAAGCAGCTTATGTAGAAGGCTTGAAACTTGCAAGATGTCATATTTGGCTTTGGTAGGAATTGCTCACCAATTGAGGAGTATGTGATACTATTGTTTTATAACATTTTTATCAAAACAAATTCACCAAGTACTTCGAATAGAAATGATAGGATTTCTAAGTTAGAACTATATCACGCTTCACAACAACTTAGTCAACATGATTATCCTATTAGAATATTTTCCCACAAGTATAAGTGTACGTATATGGAACAAACTTTATGCAAGCTTCTATCTTAGAGATGTTATGAACATGTCACTTTTCACATAGTTTATACGAAGTGTGGCTTGTTGAATTGCATAGGGGCTTTGTTCATTAGAAGGAGATAGCAGGGATAAATTGAGTTTAATTTTTAGTGATCAAGATTTATGTTTGGTCAAACTCAAAATTGGAGGGAGTAGAGGGTTGTGTTGCACAAACCATCATTAGAGAAGAAGGAGCTAAGTCAGAGGTGGTTTGACTAAACCAAAGGTTTAGCTAACCCTCTCTTGGACTATATGTCTATCCTTCTTACATGTTGGATCGTTCGATGTTTGTGCAACTTGTTGGTGGGAGATCTTGAATGTGAGTTCATTGTGCACGAGAGATCTCCCCCACACTCATTCAAATACCCATTTATTTAAACAAAAAGAAACAAAGGTGGAAACAAACTAGGGCTCTACCGGTTTGAACACCGGGGAGCCTAAATTATTATTATTATTTTATATACTTTTAGTGTTCATCTAGCTTTTTATCTTTTAACTCAAGCAAGGCTAAAAGTAAGTTTGCAAAACAAAATATAGCCTTTATTTTTCTCCATATTAGATTGCTTTTCCATTTGTTTATGAAAATGATAACTCAAGGTTCATTAATTAAGATTAAACACCATGTCTAATTTTGATTAAAGAAGGCTATTTTAACATAACCACCATGCTTAATTTAAAAAAAAGCCTATGAATGCACCACACAGGTCTATGTGACTACACCCAAACCAGAGCATATGACATAAATCAGGAAATCATGAACTTGTATGAGCAGGTTATATCTTCATGGAGACAAAACATGAGTAAAGGAGTTGGTGAACTTTAATATGGAGAAAACATGAGTACAGTAGCTACAGTAGCATCTTATACAACTAGTGTGAACTTTGCTATCACCAAGGCTAGGTCACACACACAACTAGTGTGTATGGACCATGGGCTTTAGCGATAGCAAAGGTCTAGAAGAGGAGAATGCTCCTTCTTTCTCTCCTTTTTATCTATTTTTTCATCATTCATCTTTTTATAATAGATTTTTTCTTTTATTTCTTCTATTCTCTTTTTTTATAGCAAGGTAGAGCTAACATCATTTTTTTACTAGGATGGTCTTTGGTGTGAATGGAACATGTGGCAAGTTATCCTCCCCACACATGGACTTTTGTGTAAAAGTCAAGTGTGCAGAGTAGGGTTTCCCTTTCGAGCATGCTCCACCACCAAAGATCATCAACGCATGTAGTAAATGCAGCTCTTATGTTCTCTAGCATCGTATGCCCCTTGTTCTTCTTAGTCTCAACTTGAAATGGTTAGCGACAAGAATACCCGAAGGTGTACAGTAACTAGATAGCATGTTCTTGCTTTTATTGACAAGAAAGTTTTTTTTTTCACTTTATAATTTTTTATGATAATCCAGGGTATCTCCTGGTAGTGCTTTGTTTATGGTCATAAGCTGGACCATGGGCACTTCATCTTGCAGCTGACATTGGTGGTTTAGTTCCCCGCATCACCACCAAACATTGAGCATTGAAGTTCAAGCTGCAAGGTTAGTTTCACAGTGCATCCATGAGATTTGCAATATTTATGGTAAACAAAAGCATCCACAACCATCCTCCTAAAGAGTTTATGAACAAGAATTAGAACGAGGTTGGGATCCTCGTAGGAGCATGTGTCTCTAGGCAATATGTCCATGGCACAAGAGTTTTTGTTCCTAAGGGATTTACCATATAGGATTAACGTTGGATTTCGATCATCATCGATAATGTTTGGATGGCCAGAGGGACATGGCTTGGGTTCGAGCAATGGTGATGGTGAAACAAAGGTGTCCAATGGCTCTTTCTGCACCTATTGTCAGACATGATTGGACGTGAAGCTAGAAAACGATCAGATGCAGGCGGGGCCATGTTAGGTTGAGTCCAGAGAGATCCTAGAGCGCCTCTAGACTGACCAGATGCGTTCAGTCCTCCTGACTAGATGCTCCCTACATCAGGTCGCACATGACCACATGATTCACCTCCTCTAACTGGATGCAACGCTCAGTGTCAGGTCACTCAAAGTACTAAGTGTCCGATCATGTTGAAGAACTATACTGAGAGGTCTAGACTATGACCTGACACATCAGGTCACAACCGATCAGACGCTCCCCTGAGTTCGGTCACAACTACAGCCACTGCTCAAGTCTAGGCCAAATACCAAACGTGTCTGCTCGCAATACCGGACATGTCTGATCATGTCAGCTTGCCTATGCCTAGGTACATACCGGACGCGTTCGGTCGCTATGTCGGACACGTCCGGTCACCCTGTTACCAGCGCTTTCAAGTCATTTTCTTCACCAACTTCATCTCATTTGCAAATGTATGAACACCACCTAGTGATCACCATCTTGTGCATGTGTGTTAGCTTTTCACAAAAAAAAATCAAAGGAGTTAATCACTTAATTCACCACGACACTCGATCCTAGCAACGATGCAAAGTTAGATCACTCGAGTGGCACTGGATGACCGATATGCAAACAAGTTTGCCCCTCTTCATAGTATGACCATTTATCCTAAACCCAGTCATAAACTTCTCTACACACCTATGGCCGGTGAAATGAGATGCCCTATAGGTTATACCTTTGCCTTGTGCATTCCATTCCATCTCCTCCAATGTTGATGGAACACAAGCACCAACCCTATCACAAATGATATGATCCACTTCATATCATCACATGACCATATTGGTTCATCAATCTTGACCTCACTTGATCTTCACTATTGCCTTGGTCCATCAATGCCAAGTCATCACTCAACTTGCCCTTCACACTTGCAAACCGGTCCATCAAGCCATAGTCTTGTCTTGATCTTCTCCACCTTAGTCACATGACTCAATGTCATGTCTCATATGCAATGAGCTCCTTCGTCACATGTGTGAGCCTTGCAACATATCCAAGTCATTTCCACCTCCATGGCATGTGTTGCTCACACAAGTGTTCCTATGGACTAATCACCTATGTATCTCACATTTAAACACATTAGTCCACCTAGGTTGTCACTCTATTATCAAAACCAAACTTGAACCTTTCAATCTCCCCCTTTTTGGTAATTGTGACAACTCTACAAAGATATGGAAAATAAGCTCATTTGGATTTAGGATGCTTGCCCAAGAAATTTTGCCATGTGTAAATGATTTTGGACAAGTACCACAAATCCGAATTGGTAGTATTAGCTCCCCTACATATGTGCTAGAGTGTTCGGTTTGAAGCTCGCACATATGCATAGATTGGGAATTGTGGGAGAGGAATTACTACCAATGATGCTAAGGTGTAAAGAATTAACCTTTGATGCGTGATACCAATCGGAGTTGCACTTTTAACACCATCCTTAGCACCATGAGTAGCTAGACAACAAATACACTAGAAACCCCATGAAATCAGCATTATAAGCAAGGTTCTAGTACCATGTGTAAAAATACAAGTCTAACTACCATCCTATGCATGCTAGTTATCAAATCATCAATCAAGTTCTATAACTAGCATACAACACACAAGCATGCATATCAAATTTAAAAGCTTATGCAATGCAAGCAAGCACATGAATACGCACATATCAAATGCAAACAATCAAAGTTCATGAGCTTGCTCCCCCTACTTGTGTGCTTCTCTTGTCCAAGAATTTTGATCCTTCTCAATTCCTCAAGTCCTCAATGTTGTTCCCTCTTTGTCCATTGTCCATGTCCAACTTCTACTTCTCCCCATGATGCATTTCATATCTTTGTTCCAACTTCTCCCCCTTTGTCATCAATTTCCATAAAAGGTGTGCTTCTTTTGATATAAAGGATTGCATTGGGGTAGATGGTTGACACTTGAATATTGCATTTTTTATGGACAATACCACAAAAGCTAGAATGACACCACTTGTAGCCCTTGAGATACCTCATGTAGGATCTTTTGACCTTGATACCAATCGGTTGGGCACCTCCCCCTATGTCATAGCATGGGTCATCCAATTGATAAGCTTGAGCTCTTGTATGTGAGGGAACTTGCTTCACTTGATGATCACTTAAAGTTGAGGATCACTTGTGGAACCACCTTTTGATGTGCTAGATACCACTTGTATGAATGTGATACCACGTGTATGATTAAATTGTCGATAAAACCATTTCTTGAACATTTTCTATCTTCATGAGCACCACTTATAGGATATCACTTATAAGTTGATCTAGACACCACTTGTGAATTTATTTGAGTCTAGACACCACTTGAAACAATCAAACTAGATATCCATTTGCATTGTTGTCTTATTCTTGTACTCTTATCACTATCATGAGCTTCCAATGTTGACTTGAACTAAATTGATTTGCCTAAGCTTCCAAGTCCGGTTTGAACCAATGACAAGCTTCTTGACACCTCTTTCAATGGTTATCTTGCTAATGTTGTACTTATCACTTGTTAGCAATCCAAATTAACTCAATTACTTGGGTTCACTAGCTCATGAACAAACTCATACTCATACCACTAGATCAATTTACCATTCAAGCAATAGTGGTAGGTTATGAATTTAAACATTTCATTTGTCATGCATGATCCTAATAAGCATGTACTATATGCACTAACCACAACTAGTAAGGGATGAGATGATCATACACATCACAATGACACCTTTGCTATGTTGGAGTAGAGGATAGTCACATAGATTCCTATTCATTACTCCAATAGCAACGTGAAGTCCAATTATAAGCTTGGTGAAGACCAATCATTAATTTTAAATCCATTCTTCACCCATATGATTTGAAAACCACTAATGATCAAGTGCACTAACTCATGTTGTGGTTGGCTTGCTTCATCATCTATCAATGCTTGCATGAGAGAACTATTTGAATTCCAATAATTAGCTCTCTTTAGGGTGTTGCTTGCTCTCTAGATTAACCCTTTTGATTGCTTCAACTAACCATCTCAAATGTCCCTTAGATCACCACTTCCATGTCAGCCTTCTATGTACCACACATGGTTTACCTACAAAAGGTGGCACACCCCTACACTAGGGAGAAGTGACCTCTCTCCAATGAATCATTCTTCACACTCACTTAAAATATCTTGATTGATTGATCCAAGTGAAGGACTTAACTTGATGATTAACCTTTGTTTACACCAAAATTTGGGAAGAACACATGAACTCCAAGCTTCCAGGATTGTGTCATCAAGGAATCGATTAGATGTGAATTGGTATCAGCTGATTTAGATGCGATGTCAGAATCGGCTATTTTATGACGTCAGCAGACAACATCAATGGGCTATGCTTGAATGGCACCAGGAAGATGTGTTAGAATCTACAAATAAGGAAAATTAGGGGCCAACTTATTATTAAGTTAGGAAGTTTTCTTTTATTCCAAGAATTGTAATGAGTCATATATGAGTAGGATTCATATTTAGGGGTATAAATATTAGACCCTGGTTAATATACAAGGGGACAAACACTCAATCAATACAATCTTTCTAGCTTTTGCCATCGCATTAGGAGTAGGAGTACTGTAGATCTCTACGAGTTCTTTAGCAAATAGGGCTGCATCGATTGATCGACCTCCAGCTTGCTTGTGAGTACCGTCATGACTTGTATTGTGCTTATAAAGCTACATTAGCTGATTGATCTTTTACGAGCTATAATATAAGTTAGTTATTGATCCATATCACTGTTTGTAAGGCTACATCAGTTGATTGATCTCTTGCGAATCATAATATAGATCAAAGTTATCGATCTTGTGTTAAATAAATTGTTGTTTAATACAATATCACTAGTTATCAAATCTGCTAAGATTAGTAAGATTTTCCTTGTTTTTTGGTTGATTTACCAGTTATCGATACAGTGGAAGCTTAAATTTGATACAGCTCAGAAAATAAAAGTTGATGATAATCCTTTCCCAAAGGATCAGAACATGGTTGATGCTAAGTTGGTCAAAGGGAAAACTAAAGTTTTGGCATCAGCTAGGGCAAGAGAAACTAGAACAGTTGATCCAGAGATGCAAATATCGACTAATGAATATAGAGAAATTAAAAGACATCGTGACCAACAAAAGAGCCGATATGAGTAGGGAGAAACGTTGAGAGATGGTGTGATGAGACCACGTGTTACATCTTGAATTCTATTGAATAAATAGCAACAGTAGAAGGAGAAAGATTATCAGTGCTGGTTAGAAGAGAAGGAATATCAATCTCTACAAGAAGAGAGATATGAAAGAGAACAAGCTGAGTCACATTGGAATTGCCTTTTCTTCAGACATTGTTGGAATGAAGGTTTGATATTGCCTACTAGAAATAATTGCCCATAATGTAGTGAACTATATTGGGAGTTTAGGAAATATCAAGTCAATTGTTGGTCTATCCATGATCGAATTGAATATCAACATAATGATGTGGATCGACGCTTACAAAATAGAAGCATTCATGATCGGCTTGGAAAGCGAGTTGTTGATCAAAACTGGGCCGATTATGAAGATGAAGATGATGAAGAGTATGTTCGGCGGGAAGGACAGTGGTGTCCAGGAGGTTTAATAAGAAGTCAAAAGAGAAGAGTACAATGCCTAAGGAGTAGGGAATTAGAATAGGCTCAGAAATCTGGTAAACCGCAAGTATAGCGTGTTAAACAAACAGCCGATAAGGGTCAACCATTGGCTAATATTAAAATGGCTTTTCTTTTACCATCTGAATTTAAAATTCTAGCAGATCAAGAAGTCTATTTGGATTTTAATGAATCAGAGTATGAAGAGATGGCAACCCAGTTAACATTGATATAGCAAGCTATATTTGATAAACTAGTTAAGTATCAGCATTTGAAGGCTTTATATCTGAAAGGTTTTATCGATGGGAAGTCGATGAGTAAAATGTTGGTTGATAGAGGTGCCTCTATTAATCTAATGCCTTATACTACTTTTCGCAAGCTTGGTAAAGGAGTAGGAGATCTGATTAAGACTGACATGATTCTTAAATATTTTGGGGGTAATGTGTTGATAATTGGAAGCAAGAGTTTGCTCACTACATTCTTTTTCAATGATGGAAAGGGTTCATATAGTTCACTCATTGGTCATGATTGAATTCATGCCAATTGTTGTGTACCATCGAATAGTCATCAATGCTTGATTTAGTGGCAGGGAGACAATGTTGACCTAGTTCACGCTGATGATTCTATGAGTATAGCAACAACTGATCCAATGTCTTGGGAACTAGAAGATTTTGAGTGTTTTTCTGGCAAGCGATGGGAAGGAGGCTTCATTAGAATCAATTATGAAGGCCAACAGCCGATCCGAGTAGTCAGCTCTAAAAGTTTGTTTTAATGGATAATCCAATAGATTGTATAGATGGTAAACTAGGACATGGCTTTACATTGGTCGATGAGTTAGAAGAAATAGATATTGGTCCTAGATATAGGCCTAGGCCAATGTATATAAGTGCTAAATTGGATCCTTAGTATAAACAAGAATTGATAGATTTGTTAAAGGAATTTAAAGATTGTTTTGCTTGGGAATATTATGAAATGCCTGGCTTAGATCGATCAATTGTTGAACATCGGTTGCCAATCAAACCTGGATATTGGCCATTTAAACAATCTCTAAGGAGATTTAATCCAAATGTTCTTGATGATATTAAGGAGACTGAAAGACTACTAGAAGCAAAATTTATCCGACCTTGCCGATATGCAGAGTGGATATCGAGTGTAGTTCTTGTGTATAAGAAAAATGGAATGTTGAGAGTCTATATTGATTTTAGAGATTTGAACAAGGCTACACCGATGGATGGTTATCCAATGCCAATAGCAGATATTGTCACACCCAATTTTAAGGACAAAATCGAGTGCACATCATATGTATGCCAGGATCAATTATTCATACATATAACAACGTCATGATAGTATCACTACATTGTTCAAAACTTAGACGTTAAACTTCATTACAAAATGACCCGTGGGTCTAAAAGAAAATTTGCATAAACTTTATTCAAACTCCAGTGGAAAGGACTCCATCTTCATAGGAATGTCGACTGGGGGCAGCACCAACCTAGTACACGTCATCGGGGTCGAAGGAACTATCTTCAATGTACTCCTCTTTGCCATCGCCAGTGCCTGGGTGGGGTAGTAGGGGGACAAAGAGGAAGGGTGAGTACATTGAAATGTACTCTGCAAGTGTGGGAAAATATGATATGAGGCTTATAACAAGGACATGCTTATAGAGGTTAAGACCAGCACTTAAGCAACACACCTATTACCTTAAACCTTAAGCACCTATTTAACTAGGTGAGATCTTCCTTCTCCTCAGAGAACCATTGAAACCAACACTCGGATCCCATCCGAGCAGCACACCTGGATTCCATCCAAGCAAACCAACACTTGGATTCCATCCAAGCCTCCCAACTAAACTAGAGCCATCTAATTAAGAAGAAGTCCAGGCCACTCTTGACCGTGAGCACGGTTGATATATTAGTTTTACACTCTATAGAGGTTGCACACTTTCACCATGAGTCATGTTTCCCCATCACGCTTCACACTACCTAGGTGCTCATTGGGGTCACACTACAAGGCCTTTACAAAGTCCCTCCAAGTCTGTTTTACACCTTCACTAAGGTTTCTAACCGCTAACAGTGGGTACCAACACCACTGCAGAAGCCCCCTCTTATGCCACACAAACCGACCCGATGTAGCATAACTTGGAGGAAACTAATTAGTTGGCTAGGGCTAGAGCCATATAGCCCTCGACGTTGTGCTGTTAAGCCGAGTTACTTGTCCATGAACTGGTCCTTAGAATCCAAGGAGGAATGAGCACAATCCATTCCACCAATTCCAACAATCCACCAGAAAACATTTACCCAAAACCTAGCACACACCACCACCAAAACCAACCATCCTGCCGGATTCCTATTCACCACGCTGCTATAAACATTACCAACCCAAGTTGCATAGATCATTAATCAATATTAAATGATAACATTTCCAACCCAAGACTGCAAGCTAAGCAAGACAGCTACCCAACCAACCCAGGTTACAAGGATGATAACATCAAGTTCTAGTAAACCCTAACATAGGATTCAAATTATGACTCAACATGCAACTAATGTTCTAACTACACTAACTCAAAGTAAAACAAATGTAGGAGCAAGATGGTCAAGGACACTTGCCTTTGAACTAGTTTGGATCAGAGGTTGAATTCCTGGTCCTGGTCCTAGAAGTCCACGGTGTTGGCACCTTCTGCGCATAAACAACAAGCATGGGCCCACAAAACAATTAAATAACAGTACACCATAGCACATCAAAAGTTTATAAAACCTATACTAAATAGTAGTACTCGTAGCTACGATCACGCAGATAAAAAGAACACAAAAAACGGAGTTGAAACGAAGAAGTTATGGCCTCCCGGAGACCAGGGACTAATCTACGGAGAAATCAGGGACTAATCTGTGAAACAAGAAAATATTTATCTGCAATTGGGTCCTTCTTCTTCCTTGGGTCGAGTACTGTAGCTGTTTGCGTGCTACAGTGCCATAGAGGATTCATGCAATAGGATATACTACGGTGTAGAGAATGAAGAGATCTACCTCTAGGTGGTGGTGGTTGTCGCTGGGCCGCGACGGTTTGCCTGGAAAAGCTCGGCGGAAGTTCACCGGAAACCTAACCTCTTCCGAACTTCAACGTCCGATCTAGGAGGCTACGGGTGGTGGCTACGGAAACGGGTTGTACTTCTGGAACCCTTGCATCGAGAGGACCACCGACATATATATAGTCCCAAGGTTTGGAAATGTTTCGGAATTTCTTAATTTTGGGATTTATTTCCTATTTAAAAATAATTCCAGGAAATTCTTGAAATCATATTTAAGCCACGAAAAATCATAGAAATTAGAGAAAATTCTAAGAAAATTTCTGGAGGTAGATATGAACATGATGGATCAAAATATGGAATTTGGAGCTCATGAAAAGGTTATTGAAAGGTTTCAATAAAAAGATTAAGCTATGGTAAAAAGGAATTTAATTCCCAGAAAAGCGAGAAAAACTCCCAGGAGACTCGAAACAACTCCTAAACGTGTTTTGAAAGTTATCACATCATAAAACCAAGATGCAAATGGGATGAATGCAACAAAACAATTAAAGCCTATGTTGAATTAAATTTTAATTGTAAATAGGTTTTCCTCCAACTACAAATTTGGTCATATCTCTACTTTAGTTCTATCCAAATTTAGAAACTTGGAAAAATTAAAAAGTTTGGGTGTTACAGATATGTTGGTAGATGTAGCAGCTGGGCACAAGGTCATTAGTTTTATAGATGGTAATGCAGGTTATAATCAAATTTTGATGGCTAATGAAGACATAGCAAAAACATCCTTTAGTTGCCTCGGCGCAATCGGCTTATTTGAATGGGTTGTGATTACTTTTAGATTGAAGAATGTTGGTGCAACTTATCAGAGGGCAATGAATTATATTTTTCATAAATTGATTGGTAGGATTGTTGAAATCTATATTGATGATGCGTTGGTGAAATCCAAAGGGTACAAAGAACATCTAGCTGATCTGTGGGAGACTTTGGAGTGCACAAGAAAACATGGTTTAGAGATGAATCCTAATAAGTGTGCCTTTGGAGTGTCAGCTGGACAATTTATGGTCCACGAGAGAGGAATTGAGATTGGTCAGAAAAGTATGAAAACAATTGATGAGGTAGTACCTCCATCTAATAAAATAGAATTATAATCTCTACTTAGTAAGATTAATTTTATCAGAAGGTTTATTTCAAATATGTCAGAAAGGATTATGCCATTTTCTCCTTTGTTGAAGTTGAAAAATGATCAAGAATTTAAATAGGGTGACGTACAACAAAAAGTGTTTGAGGAGAAAAAAAAGTATATGAAATCTCCACCTATGCTGGTTCCTCCTTAGCAAGGTAAGCCTTTTATGTTGTACCTGTCGGCTGATGGCCAAATGATTGGATCGGCCTTGATGCAAGAGTTTGAAGGAAAGGAACAAGTTGTTTTCTATTTAAGTAGAAGACTTTTGGATCCAAAAACAAGATATTCTCCTATTAAAAAGTTATGCTTCTGCTTATATTTCTCCTACACTAAATTGCAACATTATTTATTATCGGCTGAGTGTACAGTTATGTCTAAAGTCGATGTCATCAAACACATGTTGTCAATGCCGATATTAAATGGGAGAATGGAAAAGTGGATTCTTCCTTTATTAGAATTTGACTTGAGGTATGAATCAGCTAAAGCAGTCAAAGGGCAAGTGATGGCTGATTTTATTACTCAATACCATAAACCAAGCTTTGGCTATCTTGAACCTATGCCTTGGACATTGTTCTTTGATGGAAAATCATGCAAGCAAGGTGGTGGCATTGGTATTGTTATTATTTTTCCTCGAGGGGCAAGTTTTGAGTTTGCCTTTTAAACCAAACCAATGACCACCAATAATCAAGCAGAATATGAAGCTATTCTTAAGGGACTTCAACTTCTCCAGGAAGTAAAGGCCAAGTCAATTGAAATATTTAGAGATTCACAGCTAGTTATTAATCAGTTGATCGGCCTATATGAATGTAAAGATGATATATCAAGGGATACCATGATGAATGTCAAAAGTTACTTGAGGAGTTTCCCCTTACATCTCTTCAGCATATTCCAAGAGCACAGAATCAAGAGGCCAATCGGTTAGCTCAGAATACGTTAGGCTATCGAGTGTTCCAAGAAATCTTAAGTAGTGAGACCTTGGCTAATGATTGGAGAGTTGAAATAGTCAATTACCTCATGAATCCATCATAGAAGGTTACTAGAAAATTGAGATATAAATCAACTAAGTTTGTTTTGTTAGAGGATCAGTTGTATTACAAAATAGTCGATGGAGTTTTGCTTAAATGTTTAAGTCAAGAAGAAGCAAGAGCATTGATGGGAGAAGTACATGAAGGAATATGCGGAGCTCATCAATTGGCTTATAAAATGTAATAGGTTATTCGTAGGTCTGGATATTTCTAGCCAATAATATTAGAAGATTGTTTTGAATATTACAAGGGATGTTAGGATTGTCAGTGTTTTGGTAATGTTCAGAAATCGTCTGCATCAGCTATGAACCCAATAATTAAGCCATGGCCATTCTAAGGCTGGGGAATTGATTTAATTGGCTAGATTTTTCCACCTTCAAGTAGAGGGCACAAGTTTATATTGGTAGCAATATATTATTTTACCAAGTGGGTTGAGGCGATTCCTTTGAAAACAGTAACTTCAAAGAATATGGTTGATTTTGTCAGGGAGCATATTGTTCATCATTTTGGGATTCCTTAAACCACTACTACTGATCAAGGGACAATGTTCACATTAGAAGAATTCAGAGATTTTGTTGCCAGTATGATAATTAAATTAATAAATTCTTCTCCTTATTATGCTCAAGTTAATGGCCAGGAAGAGGCATCCAATCAAATTTTGATTAAGTTGATTAAGAAGAAAATTGAAGAGCAACCAAGGAAATGGTACCTAACACTTCATGAAGCATTGTGGGCATATAGGATGGCTTGACATGGATCAGTTAAATCATCACCTTATGAGTTAGTATATGGGCATAATATCATTCTTCCTTGGGAGATTCAGAATGGATCAAGACGTGTTACAATGCAAAATGATTTGACAGCCAAAGTCTATACAAACCTTATAAAGGATGATTTGGAGAACTTAAGTTGTCATCAGTAGCGCGTTCTTGAAAATATTGAGGCCAATAAATTAAGGATTGCAAGGCATTATAATAAAAAGGTCAAGAACAAACAATTTTATGAAGAAGAGTACAGTTATCATTAGGTTTACATAGAATATATACTATAGATGCTAGAACATAAATTACAAGTTAAGAGCATCATAAATTGCTCTTAGTGCTTTCAACCGAATAACATCAACTTCTGCAATTTGTTGTTTGTCTTCTTCAGCTGATCTAGGAATGCTCTCAAGACTGCTACAAATAGCTTTGCCTTCCTTAACCTTGGTCAGCATCTCTTGTTTCTTCTATTTGATGGCATTAGGGATCTAAGTCAAGTTAGACTCATGACGGTCAAAGGTGGCTTTCACACTCTCTAGTTCCTGTTCAAGCTCAACACGCCTAATTCTTAGCTGAGTCAGTTTTGGTTCAATTTTGGAAGAAGAATTCTTCAGATTATCGATCAATTGTGCTAATTCTTTGGCTTCCTGCTTGTTAGAGTTCTTCTTAGCCATCAAAGCTTCATGGTCAGTTAGGTTTCTTTAAGCCTTTTTCACCTTGGGAGCTTGATCTTTAATGTTGGATAGAGGTATCAAGGCTTCAGCAAGATTTGGGGGCAGATCATCCTTAATGGCTAAGAAGATTCTTCTCATTGGATCTTCATCCTAGACCAAATTGGCTATGTTCCTCTCGAGCATTGGCAGCATGTCTTTTAGTCAATTTTTGGTCTCATCTGATAAGATTTCTTGAGAAGAAATGGCTGATGAACTTATCTTGCTTTCATCTATATATTCCTCAAAGTTGAAAGAATAGCTCAAAGTTAGAGAGTTAAGTGCCTATATGTGAACAAAAGGAGTCTTATTAGAAATAGTAAATGAGTTGACAATGAGATGGATGGTGAGAGGGAGACAGTACCTTTTCTAAAAGAGATCCTAGCTAAGGAGAAGGAACAACCGATGATGTGTCAACACCCTTTTCAACATTCGATTGAGTTAGCTTTAGGCTTTCGATGCTATTGTTTGCCGACATCAAGAATATTTTCATTTTATAATTGCTATAGAAGGATAAAATGAGCATATGAATTTCTTATCATCGATTGTTTGCTGAGCTAGAGAATTGATAGTTTGAGTATCAGTGTCAATAGGGTCCTCTTCAACTGGTGACTTGTTAGATCTTTGCTCTTGTGGAGACGTTTTCCTCGATGGTGTCTGATAAAAGAAAAGGATTAGAGAAGAGTGAGGACTGCATAAGATGGAAGGCTTGAGGAGATACCTTGGTAGTATCAGGTGGTGAAGTAGAGAGGTTCTCATCTTCTATCATATGGGATCTGTCAGGGACATCAGTTGCTTCAATTGTAATCGGCTCCTTAGGAGGATTAGCCGATGAGAGATTAGTAGATGCTGATTTAAGTGCTAGTATAGTAGTTTGGCACCCAAAATAGATTGAGATGCAATAGTCAATGACTGCAAGAAAGGAATTGAATTAGAAGTTTAATATTATCTTAAGAGGGAAGATAAGTTAATTTACCTGAGCAATTGATGATTTTGTTCTACAAAGTCTCTTCCTAGTGGTGGTTTTCTAAGTTACACCTTGGGTTGTCTTGTGTTTTGAAGACTGATATGTGAGTATTGTTGGGGTAGCTAGGGTTTTCATCAACTTTTTTAGAGTGGGTGCAGTTGATCCCATTCTTGAGGCTAGACATGGTGGATAATATTCTATGGGATGCCCTTTCCTGTCCACACTCGGGGGATCAAATTTGGTATCCTGCAAAAAAATTGTTAGATGAACAGACAAGAGAACTTGATATTCCTTCTAAAAGGAAAGTGGTGAGTTACCTCACTATAAGAAGCAAAGTCGTCGTCTAGGGCTAAATAGTTAGGATGAATTGAGTTGTAGAAGAGGTGAGAGTGCCATTCTTGCCACTAGGAGTCAAATAGGTTCGAAGAGAAGGTGGCTCTTCTCCATTAATATAGACAAAGAGAAGGAAGATCTGACCCCAATTAAAAGACTCTAGAAGCTTCCATTATTTCACTGATACCTTCTCTTGGCTTCAGAGTATTACTAAAGAATAGCCGAGGGGTAGTTGACCAAGGCCAAATTGATGAGCCACAAAAGAGGGGTTATAGATTTCATAAGTTGGGAAATTATCTGGGAGAAAAGCACTAGTAGCCATTTTGCCACGACCATGGTGAAATTCGGTAGGCAGCATGCAGGGTTTGATGATGCAACTAAAAATTACAGCAGCTATTTCATATGAACAGCCTGATTCATACCGGAATGTAACTGGTAGAACTAGCTCATTATCTTCATCATCATAAGGCATCCAAGCCATGATGTTTACATTAAACCCTCTGTAAAATTTCTTAATAAGGTAGCCAACATCAATAGCAATTGTTATGGCTGATGCAGCTTCACCATAATTCGTACACTGTCCAGTTTTTCCTTCTTTTCCTTTATAATCTCCAACAAAGTTGGAAGAAGGGAAGCTTAGATTCCTGAGATTGGGTCTTACAATCTTATGCATGTATAGATTTAGCCATAATTATATCAACCACCAAGGGCCACTGATGGTATGCGCTGGTTCATTTTTTAGCAATTAGGCAGCTACTTGGTCAGTCAGATGATAAGCAGATCCCAGCAGATATTTTCCAAGGGGATTCCATTACCAGTTGCTAAATGCTCTGCCAAGTATTTATGATTATAGGTTGGACCACAGGATGACCCACAAAAGTTGAAGTTTTCCAGCCACATATTCGAGAAAGCTACATGTTCTCTATCATCAACAGTCGATCCATACCCAATATAATTCAAAATGTAACTTGCCCATCCTATGCTGTCCGATATTTTGGCTAATTTCTTGGATCCAGTACTTAATAAATCATAAGGTTGCATTGATCCTATTATTCTAAGACCAGTTAACATGTAGATGTCGATCAAAGTAATGGTCATTGAACCATGACAAAAAACAAAAGCATTCAAAGTGTTGCATAAAAAATAAGATGCAGAGATCAGAAGTGAATCATGTCTCTCCATTCTAGACATTGAGAGTGTCAAGCATTGTTTTAAATCAAAAATTTTGCAATCTCTAGCTTTCTTCTCTGATACCCTACAGAACCAATCTCTCCATCCTTTAGGCATTTTGACTTAGTTTCTAAAAGGAGTTTTGGTGTTCCAAGAAGGTAAATCTATTATAGATTATTTGAAGGGGATTCAGTTGGTTTCTTAGTTGAAAAAATCAGATGGATCTGGATCGCCCATAGGTCCAAGATAATAGGTATTAGGAACAACAATTGATGGAATCAAAATTTCTTTCCTCATTTCCTAGAAACCAATTGGGATGAGTTTAAGAAGAAAGGAAAATACATAGTAGCGGCTAATACTTAAAAGACAGAAATCTGAAGGCATACCTTAGGAATGTGATTGCTAGTTGCCATTGCAGCCAAAATGGATCTGAATCTGAGGAAGGTTGTAGAAAGGTGGCTTGAATAGTAGTTTGGCATAGCAGAAGATTAGCTAGGGTTAAGGCATTGTTGGTGATGGTTTTGACTGTTGAAGCTTGCTCAAGAGAAAAGGGGAAAGTAAGTAGGCCAAGCAAGTTGGAAATGATACTGTTGGGGTATTATATAGAATTTGGCTTGAGAAATTAGGAGTCACGCGTATATTTTGGAATGTGTAGTCGCAACACGGTGAGTTCTTCAACAAATAGGGCTGCATAGAATGATTGACCTCCAACTTGCTTGTGATTACCGTCATGACTTGTATTATGCTTATAAAGTTGCATTAGCAGATTCATCTTTTATGAGCTATAATATAAGTTAGTTATTGATCCATATCATTGTTTGTAAGGCTGCCTCAGCTGATTGATCTCTTATGAATCATCATATAGATCAAAGTTATCGATCTTGTGTTAAATAACTTGTTGTTTAATACAATATCACCAGTTATCGAATCTACTAAGATTTGTAAGATTTTGCTTGTTGTTTTTTGGTTGATTCACCAGTTATCGATCCTGTTATAATTAATGTTTCATTAATTATAACAAAATCACCTGATTGAGATAGAGATAGATCGACATCATATCATCTTAATTGATCGTCCTTTGATCTGGTCATGCTTGAAATGTTATAATTGATGGCTTAATTCCACTAGATCGGCTGTTTTATCTCTATTCCAATCAAACATAGAATGCATCCAAAGACATGTTTTAATCATGATTAAACTCACTAGTTAATGAGATCTAATCTAATAACACTACCATACCTACATCGATCCAGTCGAACCTCATTGGTAAGACTTTACATTAGAAATTATCGATTAGTGGTCTTGTTCACGATCAAGACATGTACTCTGTTTGTTTGCTATGACTGCATTGGCTATTTTAGCCGATTTGCTTATACTCTCACACACATAGCATATTTTCATGAATCTATCAACATATAGATGGTTTTATAGATTCTTTGGCTTTAGATTGTTATCATTATCATAGCTGCATCTATCCGATCGATCCTCACTGTTGATGACAATAGATTAGATTCAAACTATTTGTAGATTCATTTATATTAGACAGTTGATTTGTTTGCATATTATACTCTTTTCATCAAACTTATCGGCTAGATGTTTTATATCGATCATGTTCCATTTAGCCAATGATGCTTTCTTATATCACTTTTTTGCTGATTATCAATTCTCTAATCGATCGATGACATCAATCGACCATTTGGTCATATATATTGAAATTTTAAGGAAAGATCTTTTGATTTTGTATTTGGTCTATTGTACTTGTTTTTGTCTTGATTAATCAGTCATCATAAATCTACTATTATCCATGAGCATTGGTTATTTTGATTCATATCATTATCATTTAATATTAGCCAATAATCCTTGATTTAAAGATCTTCATTTCATGGATACGTCGGATATCGACTATTTAGTCGATAGCCTTATTGAATCGGCTATCTAGCCATACATTTGGAACTGTCTGGTGCGACACCGACATGTTCCACCTTAAATTACTGATAAGATTTTCTCTGCTTGTCAATTGTAGGTCAAATTGACTGGCACATTATAACACCCTCAAATTTGCTTCTCTTGAAATAGAGCTAAAATGATTTAATTTTGTATTTTTATGATCATGAAAACAAGGGAAAATAATAATTTTTCATTAGATTAAAATTTATCTTAAGGTAGAAATGTGTTTGTTGCATTCATGCCAGTCGCACCTCGTGTTTCTATGTGCAAAATATTTTTTTAAAAAATATGTTTAGGAGACGAATATCTATCTCGAGGAATTTTCTAGCTTATTTCTAGAATTTAATTCCTACCTCCTTTACCTTAATCTTTATGTTCCAAGTTCCCAACAATCTTTTCATGAGCTCCAAATACATTATTTGGGTTCATCATGTTCCAAAGTGTCTTTGGGAATTTTCCCCAAATTTTTGGAGGTCTCGGAGTATTTTTCGTGGCTTAAATATCAATTATGGACTTTTTTAGAATTATTTTATTCACGAAATTAATTAATTCTAAAAATAAATAATATATCTCTTTTTCTAGCCAACTCTCAAAGCCCATGTGCAATAATCCTAATAAATCTCAAAGGCCCATGCATTTATTTACTAATGGGCTTTAATGATTATTTAGGTCCATTAGTAAATGTGGAGGGAGCAACATCAATTAGTATCATATTGCTAGTTGATATAGATGTGGAGAGTTTTTCTCCCTATAAATATGTACCAACCCCTTGGGCAAAGTATACCAAAACTACCATAAGGGGAGCACCTAGTTTGGGAAATTCCTCATGTACTAAATTAGATTTTTGTCCTCCTCTCGCCGTCGCCGTCGCCGTCGCCATCACCGCCATGCTACCGCATCTTAGACCCATCGTCGATCACAAGAAGGCCCTAGGTGACTTCATCATCTTCTCTTATTCCTTGTGCTCTAGGCTCATCAAACTGTGGCCTCTAGGGCCCAAACCAAGCGCTCTAGGGAGCTTCTCGCTGCCGGTAATGGAGCTCTGCTGCGCTGGGTTTTTTCTCCAGCCGGTGACTCTCTCCCCCACCTTTCTAATTTCTCCCCCACCTTTCTAATTTGGACCATCCCGATTCAATCCACCGGTCCAAGATTGTCTGTACTGCTTCGCCATGTTTATTTGCAAAAGAGCCCCTGTAGTTTCATGTAATATAACCCATAGTCCATGGTGCACTTCCAGAATATGTTTTCCTATTTCGAAAGCGTAGTTCCTTTCTAGTGGATTCAGAATACATTTTCTCTTTCAGAAAGTGTAAAATCCCTCTATTAGATTCAAAATACGTTTTCTTCTTTTGAAAACATAGTTTCTTTGGTTAGATTCAAAATACGCTTTCATCTATTTATAGTTTTGCCACTAGTCTTATTTAGGCCATAAAATCTTCGTTTTAACTCCGTTTTGATCTATTCAAGTTGCGTTAGATTCATAATTGAGTAATCTACATGTTCATCCTACTATTAAATCTATTTTCAACTTTTGAAATTTGAGGTTAGATTTAATCTATTATTTTATTAAAGGAAATCTTGTTTAATTCATAACTTTTTTGTTATAGCTCCGATTAGAGTGCTTTTTGTGTCTGTGTGTTTGTAGCGAGACATCGATTCATTTTATAAACTTTTCATCTTGATTTTATATTTCATGTACTATTCTAATTTAGATCTATTGTTTGCTTCATGTATGATTACATGGATGCTTGTGTGGTGCTCTATGATCATGTCCAGTCGGTGAGCTATACGTGGTGAATCAAGAAGCAGATCTTTGAAGGTTTGGACTAGAAGAAGGATCTAAGTTTAAGGAAAGTATAACAAGGGATCTTCCTTGTTGTCCTATACACCTTTAATCATTTAATTCATATTGCATGTGTCTACCTTGGCAACCATAGTAATTTTCCTAGCTATTTAATATCCTAGATTCCTTATCACCTATGGGGTATTACATTGGGGTAGTATGTTGCTAGTCCTCAACTACAACCATGATCTTGAAACTTGACTAATGGAATATGCAATAAACATTAAAAGATGCTTTTTAGCAACATGGAATCAAGGGGACTAGAGCATTGGGCTATTTTATGGTGCTCTAGATTCCTCTCACTAAGGACTTATCTATAAGCAAATATCTGGGACTTATAGTACAACTATGAGGGCTACATGGCTCTAACTTTAGCTTAGTATGAGGACCTTTTCTAGCATGTTAGACATTACCTTTATGGTGTAAGAATGGCTCGATGAATCAGATATAGGATAGCCTCTACTCTTATGTGTATAGGCTTCGTGTCATTGTGCCATTCGATAGGGGGTTCCTATATCTATTTGTCGAGTGAATCTAATGGCCCTAAGTTGTTAGACGAACCTTTAAAAGGCTTCATAGTGAATGCTGCCGACCTTCCTTGGAAGTGGGTCAAGAGATTAGCTACCTCAGGTGAAAGGGTAAATCACGACTCACAGTGAAAGTGTACAACCTCTGTAGAGTGTAAAACTGGTATATCAGTCATGCTCATGGTCACGAGCGGCCTTGGAACATTTACAGAATAGATGATCATTAATGGTTAATGATGATGAACATTGATGATACTGATGATAAAGATGCTCACTAATGAATACTATTTATGCTATTCATTATTCATGTTTACCTGATCATGTGTTTATGGGCTTATGATAACTTTGTTGCCACCCTATTGCTAAAATCATGACTCAATAAAAGCTAATCGCAGTTAAACTAGTGTCTGCCTTTTGAGCCTCATGAATCGTATGTTATATTTGTAGAGTATGACATATACTTAGGCTTGCTTTATTTTTCACATTTTGGAAAAAAATCCCAGATGGGTACTAGATTGCTAGAGTTTAGAGGAATTAGGCTTGTGATCAACCAGTTAGTTGCCCCTGCGGATTGGAGTCTTCATGATGAGTACAGGCCCGATCTTCCGAGAGGTAGCTGGTAAGTTCGATTTGTGGAGATCTCGACGTTGGTGATCCGGCTTCAAATCAGACATGATTCAAACCCTGCAACTATTACACCACTGCTCCGTTGGTTATCAACCAAGCACAACTTGATTGACCTCGCCAAGAAGGCTTTTCCTGCAAGCGAATCGAAGAGCACAAGCAAGAAGGTAAAACACGCAATCTGAAATTGCAAATATGAATGACGCGAATATCAATAAAGGATTCAAGAACTCGGTTCCAAAGGACTAATCGACATAGTGGAGGAGATCAAGAACGGGGGCCCTGGATCACTGTAAAAGGATTTGTCACCACAGTTACAATGAACGATTCAGTTTCTCGATGGAAAACTAAACTCTAAACAAAACCCAATTGTGCAGCGGTGGCGGCGGCTGTGTTTATAGTCTAAGACTCGACCTAGGGTTGGGGACGGCCAGGGGTTGGGCGCCCACAACTTGGGCTTAAGGCCCGACATGATACATGGCCAAGTTGGCCCAAATAGGTGATGCAGCACCTTGCTGTGGTCACACAGAATGATCCACGGACCTTCTAGAGCTGGGACAAGATCCAAAACGATGGTGGCGTTGTCCCCTTTCCAACGCATCCAAGAACGGCCCATTTCGATGTCGTATGAGGAAGTTATGACCAAAACAGTGACGACGTATCTGCCAATTGATGAGTACAGGCCCGATCTTCCGAGAGGTAGCCGGTAAGTTCGATTTGTGGAGATCTCGACGTTGGCGATCCGGCTTCAAATCAGACATGATTCGAACCCGGCAACCGTTACACCACTGCTCCGTTGGTTATCAACCAAGCACAACTTGATTGACCTCACCAAGAAGGCTTTTCCTGCAAGCGAATTGAAGAGCACAAGCAAGAAGGTAAAACACACAATCTGAAATTGCAAATATGAATGACGCGAATATCAATAAAGGATTCAAGAACTTGGTTCCAAAGGACTAATCGACACAGTGGAGGAGATCAAGAACGTGGGCCCTAGATCACTGTAAAAGGATTTGTCACCACAGTTACAATGAACGATTCAGTTTCTCGATAGAAAACTAAACTCTAAACAAAACCCAATTGTGTAGCAGTGGCGGCGGCTGTGTTTATAGTCTAAGACTCGACCTAGGGTTGGGGACGGCCAGGGGTTGGGCGCCCACAACTTGGGCTTAAGGCCCGACATGATACATGGCCAAGTTGGCCCAAATAGGTGACGCAGCACCTTGCCGTGGTCACACAGAATGATCCACGGACCTTCTGGAGCTGGGACCAGATCTAAAACGACAGCAGCGGCGTCCCCTTTCCAACGCATCCAAGAACGGCCCGTTTTGATGTCGTATGAGGAAGTTATGACCAAAACAGTGACGACGTGTCTGCTGAATCCGAGGGCGACGTGGCAGCTGAGTTGGGAACGAATTGGAACTTGGGGAAGACCATGGCGTCGATGTGTCCAGCATGGCGATGTCCTCATCATCCTCCCCTTCTCGAATTGGAGTCGTCCTCGACTCCATCTTGGCGATGTCCTCATCACTTCACCCAAAGATCAGAGTTGTCATTCTGTTATTTGCTGTCTAAGGTTATATCCTTTATACTAAGTACGTTATATATTGAGCATTGTCTTTTGATATTACCCTTATTTGTAGCTATATGTGAGATTTATCTTCCTAGGCTCACATATGGTGTGTATCTAGTTTTGTTCTTAAAATCTTGTGCTACAAAGTGGTATTAGAGCAATGCTGACTATAGGATGCAAGCCTAGTAGAAACTGGTCATTCTAAGGTTTAGAAGTTGCTAGAAAAGCCCTTGCTCTATGAACCTTGATATTTTCTTCTCTACTATAACTCTACCCTTGCTATTCATTTCTACCTTGGTGCTTATTTTAAAGTATTTGTTCTTATCTTCCCTCCTTGATTTGATATGCTTTTAGAACTGCTCCTCACCACCTTCTTGCATAATCTTAAGATGAGTCTTAGGATTGTTACCCCTAGTACAATGAGGACGATAGTATCGCATGTTGAGTCAATAATTGAGTTGTGCACCTTTATTGCTTTGTTGAATTGTCATGGTGCTTATGTTTGTTTTGAATCTTTGTAATGATTGCAATGATCTTGTTGGGTGTTCCCATAATTTCATTCAGTTTATAAGCCTAAGGTATAAGGATTAATGAAATAAATAGTCGGGTTTTGGTTATCTCCTATTTTCTCTATCCTGCCTTTTGGAGCAAGCTACCCTTTTATCTCCCCTAGTTGATTTTCTTAAGGGGGTAGCCAAGTTGAAGAATTTGCAAGATGAAGTATCATATGTTCTAGTTTACACAGCGGAAGCATGGTGGGCCCATAACCCACAGGTCACAAGATCAAAATCTTTAGAGGAATAAACACATTTGGAGGAGATAAATAAGATGGACAATCATGCCTATGCAAACTATACAACTAAGAAGGGTTTGAATGCTCAAGGTGCCATATGAAGTTCAGTTATGCTCTCTAGCTCTCACTTGGAAGAATTGGTTAATCTAATGAGAAAGGTGGCACTCAAGGATGTGAGAGAGAAACTCAAAGTTTTCAATGATGAGATTTGATTAGAGGTTCAAGGGAGGTTTAACCAAGATCATCAAGATATTGATAATGCTACTAGAGAAGGTTTTAAGTTTGTTTGGATCAAGAAACCTCAACTAAGTATTTGAAGTAGTGAAAAAAGGGTTGAAGTAAAACCTAAGTATTAGCTTTGCTAGATCTAGACAAGAGCTTTATATCTACTATAACACACCTTGTCAAGATGTGGGATGTGTCCTTATGCAAGAAGAAAAAGTAGTACCTTGTTTATTAAGTCAACTAAGGAAGCGTGAGTTGGATTACCCAACATATTATGTGGAGTTATCCATTGTGGAGCATGGAAGTGCTATCTTCTGGGCATAAAAGTGACATCTAAGTGGATCATAAGAATATAAAGGACATCTTCACTAAGATGGTTTTGAGCTTGTGACATCATTGTTGGATTGAAGCAATCAAGGTTTTATGACTTGGAAAAGTGCTATCACTTGTAGAAGAAAAAGTTATTGTCGAGGTCTTTAGCAAGAGAGAGTTATGCTAAGAAGATTCGGATGACACCATGGACTAAGAATAGTCATTTGAGAGCTGAGCAACTTGATCTGAGCATCTAAAGTCATTAATGTTTTAAAGTTGGCAATAGAATCTACTTTAGACCAAGAAAGTAAGGAAGCTCCTTTGGAAGGTGAATATTTTAAGAAAAAGAATTGATATTATGGACTAAAAAGAAAAGGTGGCCTAGTGATTGGAGTTACCTGAATATTGTTTGGAGTATCTATCGGAATCTTGGAGTCAGTTTGGCAAGATACTTGGAGTAAGGTTAACAGGTATGCAAAGTAAAGTGCGATCCTTAACAAGACAATGGAACTACACAAGGAAGTAAAGAAGAATCCAAAGGCAGAGAATTTGTATCTCTTTTATCACCAACTTCCGAATCTCGAGGACGAGATTCATCTTAAGGGGGGTAGAATTCTAACACCCTAAAATTTGCTTCTCTTGAAATAGAGCTAAAATGATTTAATTTTGTATTTTTATGCTCATGAAAACATGGGAAAATAATAAATTTTCATTAGATTAAAATTTATCTTAAGGTAGAAACGTGTTTGTTAAATTCATGCCGGTTGCACCTTGTGTCTCTATGTGCAAAATGTGTTTTTTAAATACATTTAGGAGACGAATATCTATCTCTAGGAATTTTCTAGCTTCTTTCTAGAATTTAATTCCTACCTCCTTAACCTTAATCTTTATGTTCCAAGTTCCCAACAACCTTTTCATAAGCTCCAAATACTTTATTAGGGTTCATCATGTTCCAAAGTGTCTCTGGATATTTTCCCCAAATTTTTGAAGGTCTCAGAGTATTTTTGGTGGCTTAAATATCAATTCTGGACTTTTCTAGAATTATTTTATTCATGAAATTAATTAATTTCAAAAATAAATAATATGTCTCATTTTCCAACTAACTCTCAAAGCCCATGTGCAATAATCCTAATAAATATCAAATGCCCATGCATTTATTTATTAATGGGCTTTAAAGATTATTTAGGTCCATTAGTAAATGTGGAGGGTGCAACATCAATTAGTACGATATTGCTAGTTGATGTAGATGTGGAGAGTTTTTCTCCCTATAAATATATACCAACCCCTTGGGCAAAGCACACCAAAACTAAAGTAAGGGGAGCCCCTAGTTTAGGAAATCCCTCGTGTAGTAAATTAGATTTTTCTCCTTCTCTCGCCGTCGTCGTCACCGTCATCGCCGCGCTACCTGCATCATAGACCTGCCGACTATCGCAAGAAGTTCCTAGGTGAGTTCACCATCTTCTCCTCTTATTCCATGTGCTCCCGGCTCGTCAAACCGTGGCCTCTAGGGCCCAATCCAAACACTCTGGGGAGCTTCTTGCCTCCGGTAATGGAGCTCCACCGCGCCGGTTTTCTTCTCCGTCTAGTGACTCTCTCCCCCTCCTTTCTAATTTGGGTCGTCTAGATTCAATCCAATGGTCCAAGATCGCCCGTACCCCTTCGTTGGGTTTATTTTACAAAAGAGCCCCTGTAGTTTCGCATAATATAACCCGTAGTCCATGGCGTAATTCCAGTATATGTTTTCCTATTCTGAAAGCGTAGTTTCTTTCTAGTAGATTCAGAATACGTTTTCTCTTTCAGAAAGCATAAAATCCCTCTGCTAGATTCAAAATACGTTTTCTTCTTTTGAAAACATAGTTTCTTCGATTAGATTCAAAATACGCTTTCATCTATTTACAATTTTGCCACTAGTCTTTTAGAGGCCATAAAATCTTCGTTTTAACTCCGCTTTAATCCATTCAAGTTGCGTTAGATTCATAATTCAGTAATCTACATGTCCATCCTACTATTAAATATATGTTCAACTTTTGAAATTCAAGGTTAGATTTAATCTATTATTTTATTAAAGAAAATCTTGTTTAATTCATAACTTTTTCGTTATAGCTCCGATTAGAGTGATTTTCGTGTCTGTATGTTCATAGTGAGATGTAGATTCATTTTACAAACTTTTCATCTTGATTTTATGTTTGGTGTACTATTCTAATTTAGATCTATTGTTTGCTTCATATATTATTGCATGGATGCTTGTGTGGTGCTCTATGATCCTGTCTAGTCGCTGAGCTATACATGGTGAATCAAGAAGCAGATCTTTGAAGGTTTGGACTAGAAGAAGGATCTAAGTTTAAAACAAGTATAGCAAGGGATCTTCCTTGTTGTCCTATACACCTTTAATCATTTAATTCATACTGCATGTGTCTACCTTAGCAACCATAGTGATTTTCCTAGCTATTTAATATCCTAGATTCCTTGTCACCTATGGGGTATTGCATTGGGGTAGTATGATGCTAGTGCTCAACTACAACCATGATCTTGTAACTTGACTAGTGGAATATGCAATAAACATTAAAAGATGCTTTTTAGCAACATGGAATCAAGGGGACTAGAGCATTGGGCTATTTTATGGTGCTCTAGATTCCTCTCCTTAAGGACTTATCTGTAAACGAACATCTGGGACTTACAATACAACTATGAGGGCTACATGGCTCTGGCTTTAGCTCAGTATGAGGACCTTTTCTAGCTTGTTAGAGGTTACCTTTATGGCATAAGAATGGCTTGATGAATCAAGTATAGGACAGCCTCTACTGTTATGTGTATAAGATGCGTGTCATTGTGTCATTTGACATGGGGGTTCCTATATCTGTTTGTCGAGTGAATCTAATGGCCCTAACTTGTTAGACAATGTAACACCCTAAAATTTGAATAAACTTAAATTGGCTAAATGGATTTATTTTTATTTATGAGAGCATTTCACATAGGCCAAATAGTAAATTTATAAAAATAAAATCAATCTCTAAGTTAGATACATGCTTGAGCATTCATGCTGGTGCATACTTTTTATTGTGATGATTGGCTTTTATCCAAAAATTCAAAAGGAATTCAAATCTATTTGAAATTGTATTCAAAATGCTTGAAAAAAAAGTAAAAGCCTCCCTTTTCTCCTTGCCTGGTATTTGGCCCGATAGGCCTGCTCCCTCCCCTCCTGGCCCAGCGCTGTAGCCGGCCTTCCCTTCCTTTTTCTTCTTGGGCCGAGGCCAAGGCCCAGCTGCGGGCAGCAGCCACCTCTTTCTTCCTTGTGCCACCGGCAGCTGGGGCCCGCACCTCATCTTCCTCCTCTGGTTCGGTGTCGAACTCAAGTCCGACCGAATCGCAGTCCACACGCCAGGGCGCCCGCGCCATGTCCTGCCCCTATAAAGGCCGAATCTCCACGCATGCGCCGCCCTCGCTCGAGCACCTCACGAGCCGCAACCCTAAGCGCCACCGTCGCCTTCGATTCCGCCGTCTCGTCGCTCGTTTGACGCCGTATGCAAGTCACCGAGCTTCGCATCGTGTCTGCGAAGCCGCCTAGCCTTTTCTCTCTTCCATTTTCGCTCTGTTTTGCTCGCTAATATTCGCCGGCCATTGCAGTGTGCCGCCGTCCGCTGTCGATAGCCCCACGCTCGCCTCGAGTTCCTTCGGTCTCCATCTTCGCGTCAGGTGAGCTCCCTATCCTTCCCCGGTTCGATCTGTACCGGTCTGGAGTCTCCTGGTGCACTGAATCGCCGGAACAAGTTCCGCCGACGAGCTTGATGGCCGCCGGCGATGGCAACCGCCGCGGAGGTCTTCTTCTCCGGTCGGCAGCGCCGCCCCTCCCTCCCGATCTAATCCGGTCCGTTCGGATTGGATCCAACGGTCCGAATCGCACCGTACCCCTTTGGGTGGCCTTTTGGCTAAAGAGCCCCTGGGTTCTTTAGATGTTGAACCCGCGGTCCAAAGCGGATTCCATAGAATACGTTTTCTCTGTTGGAAAACGTATTTTTCATTTAACAGATTCAAAAATCAAGTTCCATCTAATTACAGTTTTGCCACTACCTTTAATTGCTCATAACTTATTCGTTCTAACTCCAAATCGAACCATTCAACTTGCGTTAGATTCGTCTTTTCGAGATCTATCTGTTCATATAGTTTTTCACCATGTTTTTGAACTTTAAATTTCGAGTTTATATTTAATCTATTTCTTTAATAGGAAAACTTGTTTTAATCATAACTTTCTCGTCGTAATTCCGTTTTTCGTGATCCTCGCGTTTATATGATCGTAGTGACAAGTAGAATGTTTTTATACACTTTTCAAACTGTTTTATTTCTGGTGGTGTACTGTTCTAATTAAATCTATTTGTTTGCCTCGTGTATGATTGCTCGGATGATTGTATGTTGCTGCTTGGTGTTGTTGATCGAGTTCAGACGGTGAGGTTTACGTTGGTGAACAAGAGAACTTCTACGACCAACAAGACCAGCAAGATTTTCAGGAGAACTTTGATCAAGGCAAGTATAGCTAAGGACCTTCCTTGTTGTCCTATTCATGATGCTCACTAAAATACATATGCATGCGTCTTCCTTGCTACCTATGGTAGGAATTCCTAGATTTTGAACACTCAGTTACCTTGTCACCTTGGGAGGTTTGCATTGGGTAGTTCTATTGCTAGTGCAACAAAACATGATCTTGAATCTTGATTAATGAATATGCTATAAACATATACAAGATGACTTTTTAGCAATAGAAGGACTTGTCTTGTAACTGATTATCCGGGATTAACGTATAGCTGTGAGGGCTATATGGCTCTGGCTCTAGTTATTTGAGAAACCCTTTTCTAGCTGGTTAGAGGTCTGCGAGTTGGGTATAGGACAGCCTCTGTCCTGTTGAGCCTAGCTTTGGAAGCGGCCTTTTATAGTATTGGAAGGGGGGTTCCTATATCTGATGACCCTGCGACCCTGGCCGGTTAGACGAGCTCTTGGGTGGCTCTATATGGTTTCCGGTGTTTTGGGAGTAATTAACCCACTCATTTGGAAAACATGACTCACAGTGAAAGTGTACACCTCTGCGCAGAGTTAACAAACTGGTATACTAGCCGTGCTCACGGATATGAGCGGCCTTGGAACACTTACATAAGAGATGATGACTTTTACTTGTTAAGATGATCATTTATGTTAATTGTTTAAGATATTGATTATTCATGTTCATTGATTATGTGTTAAGGGATTATTGCTATCTTGTTGTTAATAAATGCTAAACTTGATGATGACTTAAATGCTAACTGCAGTAAACTAGTGTCAGCTATTTGAGCCTCATGAACCCTTAGTTATCTTGTTAAGTACGACATGTACTTATGCCTTGCTTTATCTTTTATATTGGAAAAATCCCGGATGGGTAACAGATCAAGATTGGATTGAAGATTACCGTGACGAGTATTAGGCTTGGTGTTCACCAGTTGACGTCCCTGTTGGAGCTTCCGCCAGCGAGTTATCTTAGTAGCTATTATATCTATGTGTGAGACTATGTGATGAATAATTATTCGTTATGTAATAAACATTGTGATGGTACAATTTACAATTTGTCCACTTATTTGTGCGACCGTTCCTGGGGTGCACATAAGACTTTTATACATCCTCTTTTGTTCTTAAAATTGGGTGTGACAGATTAGTATCAGAGCATTGTTGACTGTAGGATGCAAGCCTAGTTAGAATGGTCGTTTTTAGCTTCCTTTGCTTCACTTGTTTCATGCTTTCCACCTCGATCTTGCTATTTGCTAAGTTTTTGTGCTTCTTTTGTCTTATTCTATTATAAAATCAATTGATTCTAATCTAATTAATTTGAAACTTCTGTAGATGACATGTGACCGCAAGTCTGCCCGCTTGTACGTTGGATGCTTTCAACCACAGCGTGCTGTGTATGAGCCAATGGAGCCTAGAGAGGACGTCCAGAGGAAAAACTGGAAGATTGAGGTTAGAGAAGAGGTCCATTCTTCTTCAACTCCGATAGCTCAATCCCCAGCATGTGTGGAGGCCATTGACTTGACCAACGATGATGAAGATGAAGTACTCCAGCCACTGCCTCGCATGGGTTGGACTGACAAGTCAAGCATCAAGAAGCCGGATGACAATGCCTTCTATCATGACTTGCTGACATTGATGTTGGAGTATTATTATCCAAACTTGCAAGCCACTCTGGAGTATCACACTACGGAGCACAGTCACCCTCTGATTGGTTCATCTTGGGATACTCGGTTGCTGATCAGGACTCCGAATACTCGCAGGATAGATGCAGTTGTCACCCACCGTGTAAGTCGAGCTACCGCGGAAAGAAGCATGGAGGATGCTGCTTCCATTGCACTTGCCTACTACCGTGGCCGTCTCTCTGATGATAAGAAGGACGATGGACTTTTGTATTATCCATGCTATCTTCCGAAGGAAAATAGTTGGACCATAGAGGTCGTGGTAAAAGGAACGAAGACTCTTGAGGCCACCGTGGAGTTAAACCGGGAACTTACCAATAAGGTGGGAGCGTTAGAAGGAGAGTTGAAGAAGGCACAAGATATGATCAAAGAATACCAGAAAGAGATTGATGGCCTTAACGCTGAATTAGGCCGTCCCAAGGTGTTTGAGAAGTTAGATGAGCCCTCCACCAAGAAGAATGCCGCCCCTTAAGTTTTTGAAACCATTGTAATAGACACGTTTTAGTATCGTGAGTCGATTCGAGTCTTTTAAGTGTTTGTGAACTATTGGTGTGCTTGCTGAATTATTATTGTGATTTATGTGTGATTTGGATCTTTGTGTTGAGTGCTGGAACTTTGTGGGCATGTCCACGAGTTCCTTAGTTAAAAATATTAAGGTTAAAAGTGCTATAATATATGGTTTGGGTTAGTCTATCCTGTCTCTGTGCTTGCTGTTTTCTGGAACAGTCTGTGATGTTCTGGTTATAACTTTTTACCTGTTCGAGCAATGGTCATGAAATTTTTGTGGGAATAAATAGACCTCTGTATCTTTCCAATGCCGCAAGAACCACCTCATTATCGGTTCTGGATTAAAAATGATAACTGTTGCAAGCTGAAGTCTCTGTGCTGTCTGGAATCTGAGAACAGTTTCTGTTGTGGCCTGTTTTTGATTAAAGTAACGCCAGAATCAGAAAATATGGTCTAAATGAAAGTTGTAGATAATTTCTTAAGCTTTCCAACCGTATAAAGATCCTCTTAATTGGATATTTGGAACTCGAGTTATGGCAGTTTTTCTGACCTCCTGATTCTGCATCACGTCCAGAAATTTTCAGATTTGCCTATCTCGTCCATATTGGTGATGTTTCGTGTTGGATTGCAGATGTCTGGCCATGGAGGAAATAGAGGACGTGGGAGAGATGCTCCACCACCCCCACCACCACCCATGACCGCAGCAGATGTGTTGGCGATGCAAGGACAGTTCATGCAGTCCATGATGCAGTTCTTTCAGAACCAACCTATGGGAGCACCAGCACCTCCACCACCAAGAGACAAGCGGAGGGAATTCATGCAAGGACATCCTCCAGTTTTCTCTCATGCCGCTGACCCCTTGGAGGCGGATGATTGGCTACGCGCAGTGGAGAAACAACTCAACATCGCTCAGTGTGATGATCAACAAAAGGTGTTGTATGCATCGGGACAGCTTCAGGGAGCAGCTCAGACCTGGTGGGAGTCATATCAGTCTGCTTGTCCCAACAATGCTCCTGCCATCACTTGGCTAGAATTTGTGAGGGATTTCAAGGCACACCATATTCCAGATGGTTTGATAGAGCTCAAGCAGGAGGAATTCAGGTCTCTCAGGATGGGTTCTATGTCTGTCAGTGAGTATCACGACAAGTTTGCTCAGTTGGCTCGCTATGCTCCTAATGACGTGAGAGAGGATGCCGATAAGCAACGTCTCTTCCTCAAGGGAATCTACTATGATCTCAGGTTGCAGTTGGCTGGTAACACATATGCTAATTTCCAGCAGTTGGTGAATCGCGCCATTGTACTTGACAATATGCGATTGGAGAGGGACAGGAAGAGAAAGATGAAAGGACAGGCCTCTAGAAGCAACACACACCCGCGCTACAATAATCAGCAGAGGTACCAAGGTCCAGTCAGTCAGTGGAACCGTGGTCAGTTTCCACAACGCCCTCAGAACCAACAGCAGAATTGGAACCAGCGTACACCGCAGCAAATGGGCAATCAGACTCCACGCCAGGGAACGCCCAACAACACCCCGATGAAGAGCAGTGCACCTAGTACTCCCAATAGGTGTTTTCGGTGTGGAGATGTGGGACACTACGCTAACCATTGCCCTCAGAAGCCGAATCAATAGATACCTCAGAGGCAGAATAGCAATCAGAAGCCCGCGTACAACACTGGAAGAGTGAACCATGTGGCGCCGGATACTGTGGATGGAGCACCAGAAGTTATGATGGGTACGTTCAACATCAACTCTATCCCCGCCAATGTTCTTTTTGACTCTGGAGCTTCGCAATCTTTTATTTCTCAAGCATTTGTTAGAACACATAGCATACCTTTAATTGCAATGAAGACTCAAATGCTAGTAAATTCACCGGGGGGATCAATACCAGCTGCACATTATTGTCCTTCAGCAAGTCTTACCTTAAGGGGGGTAGACTTCACAGTCAGTCCTATTATGTTGAGAACTTTTGGGATCGATGTGATTCTGGGTATGGATTGGATGAAAGAACACCGAGCTATGATTCAGTGTCAGGAGAGAGTTGTGGTAGTGACAACACCAAAGGGAGAACGAATCAGTGTTGGCGTGACAGTGCAACCACCACCAACAGCTACAGTGAATCAACTAGATGATGATGCTAATCCCCAGGATCGTGTTGTGGAGGAATTCCCAGATGTCTTCCCCGTTGATTTGCCAGGTATGCCACCCGACCATGATATTGAGTTTATAATTGAATTATTACCGGGTACTGCACCTATAGCTAAGAGACCATATAGAATGGGGGTTAATGAATTAGAAGAACTTAAGAAACAATTGAAAGAATTGTCAGAGAAAGGTTTCATACGTCCTAGTGCATCACCTTGGGGAGCGCCTGTGATCTTTGTTGACAAGAAGGATGGAACACAGCGTATGTGTGTGGATTATCGATCTCTTAATGAGGTAACTATCAAGAACAAGTACCCGTTGCCTAGAATTGATGACTTGTTTGATCAGTTGAGAGGTGCTTGTGTGTTTTCTAAGATTGATCTATGTTCTGGATATCATCAGTTGAAGATTCAGAATACTGATATACCAAAAACAGCTTTTACTACTAGGTATGGGTTATATGAGTATACAGTCATGTCGTTTGGTTTGACCAATGCACCTGCCTACTTTATGTACATGATGAATAAGGTGTTTATGGAGTATCTTGATAAGTTTGTGGTAGTATTCATTGACGATATATTGGTATTCTCTAAGACTGAAGATGATCATGCTGAACATCTGAGATTGGTGCTGCAGAAGCTTAGAGAGCATAAGTTATATGCTAAGCATAGTAAGTGTGAATTCTGGTTAAGAGAAGTCTCTTTTCTTAGACATGTTGTTTCTAATGGTGGTATAGCAGTGGACCCAGGCAAGGTGAAGGATGTACTGAATTGGAAGCCACCTACTGATGTAAGTGAGATCCGTAGCTTTCTTGGTTTAGCATGTTATTATCGAAGATTCATTGAAGGTTTCTCCAAGCTTGCTAAACCCATGACAGCCCTGTTAGAGAAGAATGCTAAGTTTGAGTGGTCTAGTAAGTGTCAAGCTGGCTTTGAAGAATTAAAGAAGCGATTGACAACAGCTCCAGTGTTGATTTTGCCTGATCTAAATAAGAAGTTCTCTATCTATTGTGATGCATCTCGTCAAGGATTGGGATGTGTTCTTATGCAAGAGGGTAGAGTTGTTGCTTATGCATCTAGACAGCTGAGGAAACATGAGTTGAATTATCCTACTCATGATTTGGAGTTAGCGGCTATGGTTCATGCATTAAAAATCTGGAGACACTATCTGATTGGGCATAAGAGTGATATCTTTACCGATCATAAGAGTTTGATGTACATATTCACTCAGTCGGATCTGAATTTAAGACAACGTCATTGGTTGGAACTAATCAAGGATTATGATCTAGAAGTGCACTATCATCCTGGTAAGGCAAACGTGGTGGCCGATGCTCTTAGTAGGAAGAGATATGCCAATGAGCTTGAGATGACGCCTGTGCCAGAGGAGTTATGTGAAGAGCTTCAGCATTTGAACCTTGGCATTGTTTATAATGCTATGGAGATAGAAGTGACACCTACACTAGAGCTTGAGATACGTAAGGGTCAGTTGGAGGATGAGAAGCTAAAGGAAATAGCAGGTAATGTAGCGCTTGGGAAAGCTCCGGGATTCAGCATAGATGAGAATGGGACTCTATGGTTCGGGAAAAGAATCTGTGTGCCTGAAGTGAAAGCCATTCGTGATGCAATTCTACGTGAAGCACATGATTCAACTTATTCTATCCATCCTGGTAGTACTAAGATGTATCTGGATCTTAAAGAGAAGTATTGGTGGTATGGTCTGAAGAAGGATGTAGCTGAGTATGTTGCTGTATGTGATACTTGTCAGAGAGTGAAAGCTGAGCATCAGTGACCTGCAGGATTGTTGCAACCTATGAAGATACCTGAGTGGAAGTGGGAAGAAGTTGGAATGGACTTCATAGTGGGGTTACCACGTACTCAAAGAGGTTATGATTCAATATGGGTGATTGTGGATCATTTGACTAAAGTTGCTCACTTCTTACCTGTCAAGACCACTTATAGAGGACCAAAGTTAGCAGAACTATACATGGAAAGGATAGTGAGTTTGCATGGTGTTCCAAAGAAGATTGTGTCTGATAGAGGTTCGCAGTTCACCTCTCATTTTTGGAAACAGGTACACACTTCGCTGGGCACAAAGTTGAATTTTAGCATAGCCTACCATCCTCAGACTGATGGACAGACGGAGAGACTTAATCAGATTTTGGAAGATATGTTGAGAGCATGTACGTTGCAGTATGGTACTAGTTTGGATAAGAGTTTGTCTTATGCAGAGTTCTCATACAACAACAGCTATCAACAGAGTCTCAAGATGTCACCGTTTGAAGCTTTGTATGGGCGTAAGTGCAGGACACCCTTATTTTGGAATCAAACTGGTGAAAGTCAAGTGTTTGGACCAGATGTGCTTAGAAACACGGAAGAGCAGGTAAGAAAGATTAGAGAGAATTTGAGAGTGGCACAAACCCGTCAGAAGAGCTATGCAGATAATCGAAGAAGAGACTTGGTATTTGAAGAAGGAGATTATGTCTATTTAAAAGTATCACCAATGAGGAGTGTAAAAAGGTTTAACATGAAAGGAAAGTTAGCACCAAGGTATGTTGGTCCTTTCAAAATTCTAAAGAGACGTGGAGAAGTGGCCTATCAGTTGGAATTGCCTGATAGTTTATCAGGAGTGCATGATGTGTTCCATGTTTCTCAACTTAAGAAGTGTTTGCGTGTGCCTGAGGAGCAAATACCGTTAGAGGAACTTGCTGTTAAGGATGATCTGACATATGAGGAGTTTCCAATTAAGATTTTGGATATAGCTGAGAAAGTTACAAGAAGCAGAACAATTAGGATGTGCAAGGTTCAGTGGAACCGGTATTCGGAAACAGAGGCAACTTGGGAAAGAGAAGATGATTTGAGAAAGACATACCCACAGTTGTTTGAGTAAGCACATCATAATCTCGAGGACAAGATTTTCTTAAGGGGGGTAGAATTGTAACACCCTAAAATTTGAATAAACTTAAATGGCCTTGTAACACCCTAAAATTTCTCAAGAGATTAGCTACCTCGGGAAAAAGGGTAAATCATGAACCATAGTGAAAGTGTACAACCTCTACAGAGTGTAAAACTAGTATATCAGTCGTGCTCATGGTCATGAGCGGCCTTGAAACATTTATGGAATAGATGATCATTAATGGTTAATGATGATGAATACTGATGATACTGATGATAAAGATGCTCACTAATGAATACTATTTATGCTATTCATTATTCATGTTTATCTAATCATGTGTTTATGGGCTTATGATAACTTTGTTGCCACCCTATTGGTAAAATCATGACTCAATAAAAGCTAATTGTAGTTAAACTAGTGTCTGCCTTTTGAGCCTCATGAACCCCATGTTATATTTATTGAGTACGACATGTACTTATGCTTGCTTTATTTTTCACATATTTGGAAAAAAATCCCGGATAGGTACCAGATTGCTAGAGTTTGGAGGAATTAGGCTTGTGATCAACCTGTTAGTTGTCCCTGTGGATTGGAGTCTTCACCCAAAGATAGGAGTTGTCTTTCCGCTGTTTGCTATCTAAGGTTATATCCTTTATACTCAGTATGTTATATATTGAGCATTGTCTTTTGGTATTACCCTTATTTGTAGCTATATGTGAGATTTGACTTCCTAGGCTCACATATGGTGTGTATCTGGTTTTGTTCTTAAAACAGGGTGCTACACACGTCGTTGGGTTTTCAGAATCGGCTCGTTCTATGTTGAAGCCAAGCAGATCTCTAGTCTTGTTCCACTTAGATCCTCTGACTTGCTGTGTGTTGATCACATCGCCATATTTTTGTGTCAACAACCTTGAATCCTTCTTTAAGTCCTTTTGTTTCTACCAAATGATCTTCAACAAGCACTAGAACTTAAACTTCATCTTCATCTTGAGCTTGGTCTTGATCTTCAATTGAGTACCAATTGTGTGCCAAGTACACTTCACAATCAAATGGCCTTGTACTCTTTGCTTGTCTTGCTTCTAGATCATCTCAAAACCAAACTTAGGTGCCTCAATCACTTATAAACATGTTTTCAGCTTGAGGACCTTTCAATCAAAGTGACTCTTGATCAATCCAATAGATGTCACTTTTCTGTCAGATTCTGTACTCTTCAAAGAAAAATCTATATCTCCCTATGTACAGATCAAAATACCACAAAATTTGGTGAAGATGTGCTTCACTAAGTCATATAGAAGATGTAAAAATTTGGGCTTCATTTGACTTCTAGATTGCTACAAGATTTCATATCTTCCAACACTGCTATATGCTGAAAACTGCTACACTATAGCTGACAAAATCTACTTCAAAAACGAGGCATTTCTTATGAAATTCTCATGAAATTTATACAACAACTGATATAATAAGTCTAGAGCATGCATACCAAATTTCAAGCCATTCCAATAAGATTGGATGACTCGAATTCAGACTTGATCTTAGCTAGCTCAGATTTTCAATAAATGATAGATTTCAACACAATGAGCTATATATCTTCCAATTAAACCAAACTTGAAATCAACTTGTTTGAATACTTTCACAAGACATATATCCATTCAATCCACTTACTAAAATTCATCTCATGAACTTATCCAACTCAAATCAATCCAAATTTGATTACTAATTATTTAATCTAGTCAATCATCTCATAGCAAGCAACATATGCATATATATATATCCAATTCAATCAACTTATATGAACCCAAATGAATTAGATTAATAAAGAGTATACCTTCATAGCTCATGATCATCTATAGCAAGCTTCAACTCAAATATTTGCAAGCCACCAAATATATCCAATAAATCACCAACAACTTGACTCAATGCACTTGTATGTTGATAGCACTTGGACTTCACTTATTTTGACTTGGCATTGGGTTTGGATATGCACTAAGCTTCATTACTTGACTCAACATATAATAAACAATATGTAGCTGATTGAATCAATTCTCCAATGTCATGGTACCTACACACATACATCCACTTTTTTATGGTACCCAAACTAATTTGGGTCCTCTCAAGTTAGGGGCAACATACTTAGGCATAGCCTTAGTATGAATAGCGGGATGTTTTGCAATAGCAACCATAGAGGTACCATAACCATCCTTCCTAAGCATAATATTATCATCAATTGAAATGGACTTAGAATTATTACCTAGGGGACATGAATTATCCATGGGTCCCCTTTCCCAGCATGAGTAGCAAACTCTCTTTGATTGAGTCCTTCCTCCCTTGCTCATGTGTTGCTTCTCATTGCCTTGCCTCTCATGAGTTGCTGAGCCTTCTTCTTAAGCTTGGTAGGACACCTTGAGGCGAAGGGTCCCATATAATTACACTTGAAGCACTTGATATGCGCATAATGTTTCTTCTCATCTTCATTCTTGCTCATCATCTTGGCATCTTGAATAAGCATTGGATGCCTTGCTCTTCCACCCCTTCTTGTTTTCTTCTTCTTCATAATCAAGTCACCAATATCTTCATGGTTGATCTCAATTTGCTCTTGGGGTATCTTTTCTTGCTCAACTTGTGTGGCTTTGGTTGAGGCTCTTCTTTTTGCTTCACCAATTGCTTGGTTGGGCACATTGAGGTGTGATGACCCCAAGTGCAACACTTGAAGCACTTGACATGCTTGAGCCTCTCTTCTTCCTTCTTCAACTTGAGCTTTTCTTCATTTGGGCAACCATGGCCAAGATGTCCCACTTCATGTCATTTGAAGCACATGAAATGAGAGAGCTTCTCTTATTCTTGATTCTTCATCTCTCTTTCATATCTTCTCTTGCCCCGTCTCTTGCCTTTGATCTTGCTTTATTGAAGCCAATGCCACTCATGTCACCATAGCATCTTTTGTTGTTCAACATGTGCTCGAAGGTGACTTTTGAGTTATAGCACCTCTTTAACTTGTTGCTCAATTTCTTCACTTCTCTTTTAAGCTCATTCTTCTCCTTCAAAAGGTTAGTCTCACAAGATATAGAAGTAGAACAAGCATCTATTTATGAAGAACATGGCATAGCTAATAAATCATCACAAGAGGTGGATACATGCTTCTTGCCTACATCACATAGGTTAGCAACATTATGTGATTGATCATTTGACCCATGTGATGAGCTCTCATTATTTTTAATTTTCTTGGAAAGCATTTTAACAAGAGAAGCATGTTGTTCTAATAATTCTTCATGAGACATAAGAAGCTTCTTAGGAGTAAATTTTAGCTCATCATGTGAAGATTTAAGAACATCAAGTAAGTGCTTATGATCTTCACATGAATTCTTTAGAAATGAGTTTTCATTTTCCAATTTCAATGTTTTAGCTTTCACATTTTCTAAAGACATAGTCATGCTAGCAAGTCTACTAACAAGCTCATCATATGAATCAACATGATCAACCACATTAACATTAGATACCTTGGTCTCACCTTGTGACATGAAGCAATGTGGTGTAGTGGATGGGCTTGTAGTGGCATCACAATCATGGCCCAAGCATGAACCATCTTCATCACCAAGTGTGATTGAGGTAGAGTCATCATTTGCATCACTTGGGACATCACCATCAATCTTGTCAAGTGAACTTGTGGTAGTGCCATCATCATCATCACTTGACCATATGGTGAAGCAATCTTCCACAATCACCAAATTGTGGTTATGCTCAACACACTCATGCACCTCCTCCTTGTGATCATCCTCCTTCTTGAACTTTCCGTCATCACATGTGGAGGAGTCACCGAAGAAGACTTGGAGTGCCATCCACATATCATGAGCACTCTCCAAGTCCCACACATGTCTAAAAATATCTTCACGCAAAGCATATGTTAGATAATATTGAGCACGTGTACCAAGTTGTAAGCAATCATTTTGAGCTTGGGTTATATTACTCTTATCTAAAGCATCACGAGAAAAGCCAACAACAATGATCCACCACTCCTTTGGACCCATTGCATGGAAATGATCAAGCATATGGTGTTTCCACCGTGCAAAGTGTGTGCCATCAAAAATGTGTGTCACACTTAACATCTAGCCCAAAGTTCGCCATCCTCTCAGGTCGTTGAAGACCATAAATGAGAGACCTAGCTCCGATACCATGTGTAGGGTCGAGATGGCAGACTAGAGGGAGATGAATAGTCCTTTCTAAAAATTAAACGCGCTAGCTAACCAAGACAAATGAAGAATTAAAACTATTAGTCTAGCAAAGACTACACCCCTCTAAGTTCACAAGCACCTTATAAAAGATCCTAATTAAGCAACTAAGTTGTTGGACTAGCTAGAGCTCACCTAAACAATTCTAGAAGAAAGATCACACAAACCTATGCAACTAGTACTCAAGCAACTGGGAGCACCTACACATGCTAGTATGCAAAAGCACAAAGCTCCTAAGCTCACTAGCAATGCTCAATAACAAGGCTACACAAGCCAAATTAGAGAGCTCAAATTACTTAGCTACACAAACTAAGCAATGTGACTAACAAGGCTACTCAAGCCAATTAGTCACGCAAGGGAGCTACTTCTATGCTACATAAGCAAGAAGGTAACTAGCAAGCTACACAAGCTAACTAATTACAAGAGCAACTAAACAAGCACAATATGTATGAAAGTAAATACAAGCTTGTGTATGGGGATTGCAAACCAATGGGAAGATGATGACACAATAATTTTTATCCTAAGGTTCACTTGGTTGCCACCAAGCTAGTCCCCGTTGTGTCAACCGCTCACTTGGTGGTTTGGCGGCAAGCTCAATGACATGCTCTACTAGTGAGGGTAGCTCAAGACCATAAATGAGAGACTGCATCACCTGCCAAGCCCGCACATCAGCACCGCAAGAACCTACCCACAAGTGAGGGTAGCTCAATGACACGCTCTACTAGTGTTGCTGTTCGTGGCTCCCATGAGGCGAGCACAATACCCCTCACAATCACTTCTCCGAAGCACCACACAATCTTCTTTGTGTGCTTCAATGAAGAACTCACCACCAAGCCATCTAGGAGGTGGCAACCTCAAAGAGTAACAAGCACCACCATCTTGCAACTCGAACACCTAGTGCCACTCGATGAAATCTCACAATGCAATCGCACTAGAATCACTCACACACAATCAATTCACACTCCTGCAAGCACAAGTGAGTTAGAGTCTCTCCTAGCACTCCCCAAGCATGGACACTAAGTCCCAAGGGTGCCAAGCATATGCCAAGGCTGTCCACATGCTCCTTTTATAGCCCCAAGGGCTAAAATAGCCGTTACCCCCTTCATCCTGAGCAGTCTATGAGGTGACCAGACGCATCCGGTATGGTGACCAGATGTGTTCGGTCACAGCCCTGCAGCCATGTGTCTCGTTCAAACTTGTATAGCCGTTGGCTCCCAATGGCTCTTTTTGCACCTATTGTTAGATACGATTGGACACGACGCTAGAAAATGAATGAATGCAGGTGAGGCAGTGTTAGGTCAAGTCCAAAGAGCTCACAGAGCACCTCAGGACCAATTAGATGCGTCTGGTCCTCCTGACCGGACACTCCCTGCATCAGGTCACACACCACTAGGCATTTCACCTAATCTAACCTAACCCGACTCTCAACGTTAGTTTAGTCGAAGTATTGAGCGTCCGATCACATTGAAGAACTACACTGAGAGGTCCAGACTATGACTTGATGTGTCAGTTCACAACCGATTGAACACTCCCTTAAGTTCGGTCATAGCTGCAACCACTACTCAAGTTTGGGCCAAATACCAGACGCGTCCGATCACAATACCAGATGTGTCCAGTCATGTCTACTTGCCCGCGCCTAGGTAAATACCAGACATGTCTTATCACCCCATGACCAGCACTTTCAACTCCTTTTCTTCACCAATTTCTTCTCCTTTGCAAATGTGCTAACACCACCAAGTGATCACCATCTTGTGCAAGTGTGTTATTTTTTCACAAACATTTTTCAAAGGAGTTAATCACTCAATTCATGATGCCACTCAATCCTAGCAACAATGCAAAGTTAGATCACTTGAGTGGCACTAGATGGCTGATATGCAAACAAGTTTGCCCCTCTTGATAGTACAGACATCTATCCTAAACCCAGTCATAAACTTCTCTACACACCTATGACCAGTGAAATGAGATGCCCTATAGGTTATACCTTTGCCTTGCGCATTCCATTCAATCTCCTTCAATGTTGATGCAACACATGCACCAACCATATCACAAATGATATGATCCACTTTATATCATCACATGACCATATTGGTTCATCGATCTTGACCTCACTTGTACTTCACTATTGCCTTGGTCGATCGGCGCAAAGTCATCACTCAACTTGCCCTTCACACTTGCAACCGGTCCATCAAGCCATAGTCTTTTCTTGTTGTTCTCCACCTTAGTCACATGACTCAATGTCATGTCTCATATGCAATGAGCTCCTTCATCACATGTGTGCCTTGCAACATATTCAAGCCATTTCCACCTCCATGGCATGTGTTGCTCACACAAGTGTTCCTGTGGACGAATCACCTGTGTATCTCACATTTAAAAACATTAGTCCACCTAGGTTGTCACTCAATTACCAAAACCAAACATGGACCTTTCAAAGGTCAGTACCACATTGTAACTATGGGATTTGCAATACTTGTGATAAACAAAAGCATCCACAACCATCCTCTTTAAAAGTTTTGAAACAAGGATGGAGAGATGGTTGGGATCCTCGTAGTTGCACGTGGTACTAAACATGATGTCCATGGTACAAAAATTTTCAATCTTGAGAGATAAATCATGCAGAACCAACATTGAATCTCGACCACTATCGAGAACCACGTTTGATTGGCCAGAGGGACAAAGCTTTGGTTCGAGAAAGGGTGGTGATGAACATTCCATTTCAAAAGAAAGTTCAGGTGAAACAAACAGGGATATAAACTTCACTTCCTCAAACGGGTTATGGTTAGGAAAATGCTCCACCATAGGGATCTTTGGGCATATAGGAGTGGTAGAGGCAGTTTCTCCCAACTTTTCGTTAAGGCTCCCATGGAAAGATTTCATTTATTATGATTGGCACAGTCTCAGCAATCCCACAACACTAGAAAAATGAGCCCCGAGGAACTTTTAAAAAGTTTATTGGTCGGGACTAGCGGCATGTTACCCAAGAGGTTTTTTGCTAGGAATTCTGACATGATACTAGTCCTAACTGTGGGGTTGTGCAGGGTTTCCATGATTGTTCCTCTTAATGAACAAGGCATGGTCATGGAAAGTGAAAGAATCTAAATTGTTTCAGAAGAATGTTTCACTCCCAACAACCATTCCTTTCATGCTTCTACTTTGGGGGAAACTTCTTTTGTGCACTTTTGGTGCAGTGATATCTTCGAGGTATTGCCATAATCCTCAAATTTGATAAAGAACTCTGAAGAATGAAGTACTCTTTCCTTCGGTGTTCGTGGTTCAAGTGAGGGCTCATGAGATGAATCTACAGATGGTAAGGGTTTGGATTTGGCTAATGAGGACTCCTCAACACTCGACATGACTTTGGCCTAGAGAGGTTTGGTTCTTATGATGGAAGAAGTGTGTTGTTCTATCATGTGAGCAAGGATTTTCTTTTGTTCCATCATAGTTTAATGTATGAATGACCCTCCAATGGTCATGTCAAGGTATAGGGCAGCTTCGATGTCAAGACCCGAACAAAAGAGATGCAATAGCATGCTATCGGGGAAAGACAAGTCTTGTAACACCTAGTTTTATAAAACAACTATGGAGTGAATATATGTGGGCCTAGTAAGTCCCAAACCACATATACATACAAATTGAAGTGATATCATAGCATGAACAATGATTATAACTTTATTACATCTCATGAACATGTCTTTCACATCATTGCCAATGACATTATTATAGCGAATACATAGAAAAACCTATAAAAAATCCATCCCATGGGGACACCGACTGGTGGTACGCCCTCTGCAGTAGTCCTAGACATCCTCAGGAAACTCCTCATAGCCTTCACCATCTAGTACCCATCTAGGATTTTTATTGGTGTAAATGACAAGTGTTGGCTCACCATGCTCAGCATGTATTACTATGGGGATGCAAGAATCAAAGGCTTGACATGGGTTAAAGCGGTCAGCATTTTAGTTGATCATGTTTTATTTAACGCTTAAGTTACTAACTTAGTGAGAAAACCCTTTCCCATGTGAAGAGTAATTATAAACATCAATATTTAAGACATCTCACATCTAACCACATATCTGGTTATACAAAAAGGATCTAGGCCACTCGTGTCGATGAGCATGGCTAATATATCAGTTTAATCAAACTCTATAGAGTGTGTACACATTCACCCTAAGTCATGATTCCCAATTGCCCGAGGCCCATCGACCCCTCACACTTCTAAGGTGAGTAGGCAGGGTTTCACTACAAAGCCTCTCACTAATTACCCTAACAAGTTAGTAGCTATGAGGTTCTAGTAGATAGGCAAATGGAGGCACCCTTCAAGACTGGCACACCCTGACTATAGCACAACACACATCTTGATAGGCAAGAAGCCATTCTGCAACCTAGGCCCCCCTCTTGCACCTTTCGATAACCACTAATGATCTAGAGAAAACTAGTTATACAGCTAAGATCAGAGCCATGTGATCCCCAAGGTTGTACAGACCTCCTGGGTGGCCGCTTTAAGTATGAGTCATTATGGAGAGCAACTGGAGTATAAAAAGACCCATACTCCAGCCCACTTTAAGTTAATAGAAAGCATCTTTTATCCATTGTTACATATATCCATTTGTCAAGATTACAATTAAGCCTTTGTTGAGTGTAGCAAAACTTATCCTTCTATTATGCAAAACCTCCCATAGGTAACATGGAATATAGATCAAGTATTTCTAGGCATGTCCTTAGGGTATATCAAATTTAGACAAATGCATATGTATAAAGTGATTAAAGATTGTTGGGTAACAAGGAAACCATAGGCTATACTTGACTCGCTCACAAGCTTGATCCTAGTACTGCTCCTCAAACTCCTGTTCCTCGAACACCTCGCCCTCTATACGCATAACCATCACCAAACAAGATATCCATGCAATCATCACATGTAAGAAATATATATTTGTATTAGAACATTACACCATGCAATAGAAACATATGGAAAAAAAACTCTTATAAAACTATTCTACTAGTCTCTATGAACACATGAATGCGAAGATCACTCTAATCAGACCTAAAATGAGAAAGTTATGAACAAATCCATTTTTAGGGTCATTTCTGCAATTAAATATATTTTTCTAAGGGCCTATACTCTAAATCTGAGGACTAAAATGTAATTAAACCTAAAATAGAGGGGTTTTAGAGCAAAAATAGGCTCTTTGGTCCTCAGATGCAAAAACAAGAGAGAACAGGGTCTAAGCTGCTAAAAATAGGACCTAAATCTAAAGGTTTTTAAGCTGCGGTGGACAGTAGGTTGATTCCTAGAAACTCTAGGGTCCTAAGTGCAAAAGGAGCGGTGGTTGTTTGCTCGGTGCTGGCACGGCACCATGTGGGGGTGGGGCCATGGACCGCACGTATGGGCTCTGTCCCGTGGTCCACCATGGACCGGTGGTGGGGCTCCACGGCGGTGCGCCATGCTGGATGCCCGAGCTCATTGGTGAGAGGCCAGAACGGCACTCACGGACTCAGCTCACAATGTGGGTTGCACCAGGGGGAAGCAAGGGTGACGATGAACATGACCAAGGGCTTGGCATGGCTGGAGTGCTCACCACAATGGCGATGGTGGTGGCAACCTACAAAGAGAGAGAGAGCTCCAATGAGCTCTAGCTCATGAAAAGCGAAGGGAAAGGGCTTGGGGGTGCCTTGGACGGGCGCACATTCACCTAGCGAGGCTTATTCATGACACGGTAGCGACACGCGGCTGCCGGAGACGGCAACCGAGTGATCGGGGTGTGGTGGTGGCACGTCAAGGTGTGAAAGGGGAGAAAGGGGAGGCCAGGGCCTTGGCTTTATAGGTCAGGGATTGGCGGTGGAGGGGCACGAGTGCGCCTCTCGGCTGAAGGAGGTGGCTTAGTGGCCACCAAGGCCACTACTGCGGTAGTGGTTCTGGGTGGAGGTGGAAACAGCAGCGGTGCCATTCGGCTGGAGGTAGGGGAGGGGCCGGTGTCATTGACGAGTGGGCCTGGGCTATCGGTGGGGCTGGGTGCACTGGTAGGTAGGGCTGAGCTGGTAGCAGCATCGAGAGGCATGGGCGTGGGCTGCTGTGCGGTCAGGGCCTAGCTGGGCCGAGTGGCCCAACTACGGCCGTGGCGAGGGGCGCGGGTGGGGAGGCCAAGTAGGCCATGGCCTAGGCCTTAGGGTGGGCCATGGCTTGTGCAAAATAGAGAAGGCAGGAGAGGGGAGCAGGCTAGGTGGGCTCTGGCTACAGGCTAAAAGAGAGGGGGAGGGAGAAGAAGAAAAAGAAAAGCTTTTTCCTTTTTTCTGTTTTTGCAAACTTGCTCAAATTCAAACAAAGTTTGATTTCAAGCCACCCAACACTATTGCTGCACTCAAACAAAACACAGTGCACAAGCATGAATGCAAGAAAAGTGTTTCTAAACCTTATATTTGATTTTAATATTCAAGAAAAATATTATTTAGCCTAGATAAATCATGAAAAATTAATTAAAAAGAAGCAAAATTATTTACTATATCCAAAAATGATTTTTAGGGTGTTACAAACCTACCCACCTTAAGATGAATCTCACCCTTGAGATTTAGAAGACTGAAAAAGACGGAGATGCTCTAATTTTAGATCTTCCTTTCTTTCCCAAGTTGCATCATCATCGGTACCCTTCATCTGGTTGACTTGGCAGACTTCCAATGCTGCTGGTATTGTTTTATACTCGATTCTTTCCCCAATCTTAGTTCTCAAAAGTATGGTTCTAGTGGCACATTGAATCACTGCATTGTGTGCTATTAACCAATCCATTCCCAAAATCACATCTATACCGGTGGAATTTAGAACCATGAGGTCTGCTTCAAACTCTACCCTCCTTAGGACAAGCTTAACTTTAGGACACATCAATGTTGCCCTCATCTTACCCCCACGTGAACTAACTAGCATAGTGTTCTTCAAAGTGTGCATGAGCATAGTATGTTTCTTCACAAAATGTGCTGATATAAAGGAGTGTGATGCTCCTAAATCAAACAAGACTGAAGCAGAATGAGAATTAACTGGGAACATACCGATCACCACATCTGGCACTTTCTATGCTGTCTCTAAGGTCACGTGATTCACTTTCCTACTCATATAGTTTTGCTACCCCTGCTTGCTTGGAGTGTGAACATTCATCTTCTGGTTGCTAGGTTTTCCCATCTTCTTAGGACAATGGTACGAATAATGCCCTACCTCACCATAGATGAAGCACTTGTTACCCGTTGTAGTGGGAGTGTTAGGTGCACTGGTCTTCATCGAAGCATTATTGACTTGAACTTGGTACTAGCCTTGCTACTGCTAGGCCCCCTACTAAAATTGAGTGTGGTTAGTAACACTAGACTGCCCCTGATACTGCTGCTGGTTGCTCTGAGTTTGAGAGAAACGAGAACGACTACCATTGCCAACTTGTTGGCCTTGAAATTTCTGTTTCTTTGCCTCAATGTCACACCTCTTGCTTTCAATCACAAGAGTCTTATCAACTAACAACTGAAAGTTAGCAAAGTTGTGTGAAAGCAATTGGTATTTCAGACTATCATATAGACCTTTCATGAAGAGTTCCTGCTTGTCTTGATCTTCTTCTACATCATTTGGCACATTGCAAGAATGTTGAGTGTATTTATCCCTGTATTCACTCACTAACATGCCACCCTACATTAATGCAAGAAACTCCTTCCTCTTGAGCCTCATAAGCCTATTGGCACATGGTTTGAGCAAAAACTTTCCCTGAACACTTGCCAAGTAATTTGATTGGCATTTGGATAACCATTCTAGAATGATTCCCACCAATCAAGAGCTGCCCCTTGAAGCTGTCCTGAACATTATAACACCTTCTCACAATCATCACATTGCGCTATCTCAAGCTAGTGCTCTAGGGCATGAAGCCAATCATCTGCCTGGTGTGGGTCAGGAGAATTGTTGAAGGTAGGTGGGCGACCCTTCAAAAATTCGCCCCTCTTATCCTGAACTTACTAGAACTATTGTAGAGGATTGTTCTTGTGGTAGAACCACCCTAATAATATGGCCCACATGCACAAGTCATTATCCTTAAGACCTCTAACTACTGCACACGAGAGCCACATAACTTAAGTAGTCTATCGGGTGTCCTCAGGGAACCCTGAATCATCCACATTTTACAACCCATATAGAATCAACTTAGAGTTGCCACAATATTATAATATTTGGTATAAAAATAACTTACATCAGAGTGCAGAAGAATTATAACATTAGGTTACAAAACATGTTTAAGTAAAACTTAACTCAAGTTCCAATAGATGTATAGACTATAGAAGAACAACTTAGATAAAGCATCTAAGGTAGAAGAGATGGTCAGATAATGCCGAGCCCACCGACATGACTTCAATTAGCAGCCTAAGTCAACTCCTGCAATAGGGGTTAACAAACCCTAAGTACTTGAGGGTACTCAACAAGTCTTACCTAACTAAAAGAAAAGACTCCAAGGGTATGTAGGCTTTAAAGGAAAGTTGAAGCAAGAAGTAGCTTTTGTAGAAAAGCTTACTACAAGTGGATCCTTACTATCAATGTTTTAACTTCGGATTAAGTTATCATTGGTATCCAGTTGGCACTTGGTCTAATCAATCACTTCATTAAGCATCTCATCTCATCTCATTTTATGTCACCTCATATCCAATAGTACCACTATTTCATTGATTAATCTACAATGTAGGTCAGAGGGTCGAGTTTTCATCTCTGAGAAGCAACGGTGATTCAAATCGATTGGCCCAGCTAGGGTTTCCTTACCACATGACATATGCAGGAACAACAAAATGTGAACCAGTCTGTGCTACCCAAGAATACATTACTCCATCGTCCTACATCATCCATGATGTTTCTATAAGGTGGGTACATGCTACTCTCGCCATCTCCCACTCCTAGTGCGCACTTAGCTTTTCACATAATGGAATAGCTAAGGTCTTAGGCTTATCGGAGTATGTGGCCAGTACTACAAAGTCCTGACTACATGGTGGCCTACAATGAATGGTCCTCAATCGACACAGACAGGACAAGCATGACCAGGCAAACCTTGATGGCTTAACCACCAAAGACCGTTTCCATGTCCTGACTGGTCTAAAGTTATTCAAATTCATTATTTAAGCCTCAGGACAACTCCTAAAAATTGAACCATTACAAATGATGAAATCACCACTCGACTCTTATCAACTAAGCATGGCTAAGCATAACTAACCTATGATAACTAACAGGGTGATAAGGAATAGTATTGAAATGCCATGGTAGTCATGCATCAATTGGTAATCAGTCAACTCCTAATCTTACTTAATGCAATAGGCATAAGACTTAAGTGATTAACATTTATAAAACACAAGGAATGGGTATATGCTCCGAGGCTTGCCTATGTTGTAGAGAAGGTTAGTTCCATAGAAAGGTCCAAGAGTCAGACTTGGCACCAACACCTCTGGTCGATGGACCTTTCCCCAAAACTTGATCAACATGAGTCTTCTCACTCTCATAAGTACTACACATAATAAATGGTGCTTTTCTTACCATGATGGACTACATGACATGATGCATGCTCAAAGACACACAAGTGTATAGTAGAGCTAAAACTATTCTAAGAAAGTTGAATACAACTTTCCATCATGGTACAACTAAGGTTACGCTTCACAAAGCATTTTCATTACTTGATTACAAGTTCATTAATTGTTCATCAAGAAAGTAACACCTATCACAATACACAAGTTAAGCAAGACTAGGGCAAGGCCACATCATGACTTAATTACACTCATCCACTAACAAACTTGCATACGCAACACATTTATTCATTATTAAACTATTAATAAAAGATCATACGTATATTTTTATCCAAAGGCTCAAACTAACATCAGCATACTTGATCCACCACCTCATACTATTGCTCATAAATAATAACCATAGGACTTATACACATGCACTTAACTAAACAATTAAGTCATTTTAATTATTAACAAGTTGATTATATAACTATAAAATAAGAAACATACATGCCAAGGAACAGCAGGGGTTTAAGTGTTCGAAGGTCCACAATCAAAGTATGAAATACACCAAAGTCATTTAAGTATTTATCTAATTTATTTTAGAATTTATTAATAAAGGAAAAGGCATTTAAAAGCTCTTAAATTAATAAACCAATTTATAATTATCAAAATAGTACCAAACTTTTTTTGAAGGTAAATATTAGCATATAAATCATACTAAAAAAGTTTCATGATTAAACCATAATTATTTTAGCCTATAAAAATCATGGAAGGTACATTTATTAATTAAAAGAGGTAATTTTTAAGCATGCAAAAGCTATTGATTTTAAAATTTTCATATTTTTCCTAGATATATCACATCATAAATAGGCTACCCAAAAATTTTCATGATTTTATCACATACCTATATTTTTATATGAATTAACCAAAATTAGCACTTTTAAACATTTTCTAGAAAAGAATAAATAGAACAGAACTTTTTGCACCCAGCTCCTCCTTACCCACACTCACTAACAGTGGGCCTTGAGTTAACTCCAATGAGCCACCCGTGCTGACCAGTGGGTACTCATTGTTGGCGAGGTCCCTAGCAACGTGGACACCCTTGGCTGACTCCCCTCTCTCCCCCGCACACACTAGCAGTACTAGTGGAATGTCTAGCTCACCACAGCGTGCACGGCGGTGGCTATGGTGGCACAGTAGTGCTCCAATGAGGTTGAGGCAAACAACAATGAGATCACTAGTGATGGGGAGGACATCTACATGTTCCCCATGACCTCACACACACGGATACGCTACCTATTGATCAAGCTAGGGTTAGTTGCAAGATCAGCCACAGCCATGGCAACTCAGCGGTGCAGAGCACGCTGGCGCGATGGCAGGTTGGTTACTCAAGCATTGTAGGGGTTAGACTAAGGGTGCATGAGGCACTAGGAGCACTCCACGGGCTTGCTCGGCTACACGGTTGTAGTAGAGGTGGCACAAATGCGTAGGCCGGCGATGATGACAAGCGTGGTGGCGTGAACCGGCGGTGAGCTCGTGTTCCAGCACATCTTGTGACGAAACAAGGAAACAAAGGAGCTGATGAGCATCACGGCCTCAAGGCAAAGCTAAAGCACAAGATGGTAGAGAGAGAGGTGCTCCATAGAGAGCTGGCCATAGTGAGGTGGAGTTCGGCAGCTATGGCGAGCCACCATGTCGAGAACGGCGCACGCGAGTGAGTTTGGCCAGGAGACATAGTGTGACTAGCTGGGGAGAAGTGCGAGGATGGAGCAGAGTTGTAGGTGCGAGTAATTCGGTGGTGGTGTAAAGATGATGGCCAATTTTTGTCGATGGCTAGAGGAGCTCGACGGTGGAGCTGAGAGGAAGAGAGAGGGCGACGGTTAGTGACTCAGGTTAAAATGGCAAGGGCGAGAAATGAGCGACTTCTCTAGTTATGCTAGCTCCTGCTCGGGCTCGGCCATGCAATAGCTGCGTGCGCGTTAGTGTGGTAGAACCACCTAATCTAATGCTCTCTCAAGGGTACTAGTGATGAGGACATGGCATCCATTAATATGACCATGTTTGGTGCATGGGATAGAGGGGAAGGAGGCCAGCAAGGGTGTCCAAGTCAAGAAGGAGGCCTGAGGCTAATTCGGTTCGAGTCCCCGAGGTGGAGGCCCAAAACAACTCAAGTTCGAGTCTGCCTTGGAATCCAGGACCAGTCTGCCTTAAACTGGTCACCCAGGATGCATCTGGACTCTGTTTTCGATGATCCACATATGGATGGAAAGATAATTTGATAAGGAAGCCAATCCAAGTGGTTTCATGTCAAAAGCTCTTCGGAATCAACAGGAATCATCGAAACAAGTCAGCATCTAGAATCTACCAGGGTGCTACGATACCTTCTTTTGGTTCGTTGGGCCGTGTATCATGTTTGGGCCCATTAGGGGGCACGTCCAGGGTAGGCGAAGACCCTAAGACCTTTATAATCATACACCGCCACTGTCACTAGGTTTCGGGTTTTGCTTAGATTATTCTGTCAAGAACAGTTTCGCCGTTCATCATTTTGTGAGACCCCAACTCGTGAGATTAATCATTCATCTGCAATTTGGTTGCTTTCTTTCTTGTTCTTGCTTGTGTTCTTCATTCCACAAGCAGGGATTAGCCTTCATGGCGAGGTCAACCGAATCCGTGTCTTGGTTGATAACCAGAGGAGTTGTGGTGCTAAGATTATAGGGTTCGATCTTTCGATCTGAAGCCAGATCGATGTGTCATTCTCCGCCACAACGATAGTTACCATCACCTAACGGAAGATCAGGATCCCCGTCTCCTTCCCCTCTATCCCATGCGCCAAACATGGTCATATGCATGGGTGTCATGTCCTCATCAACTAGTCTTCCACTAGACACTGAGTACCCAAGCGAGGACACAAAATTATGTAGTTTTATCGATCACGCCCCGAGGGAGAACATGAAAATCCACATTTTTCCATTAGGATCATAAATGAGAGTATAAAGCTTTCAACATCTTTAGCCATTTCTTACAATGTTTATTACAATAACAAAATTACACATGTGATCAGAGTTTTAGCAAAAAAGAAAGTTATTTAATGATGATTGAAGCATTAACAAGTAACCATCTACATACAAGATATGCTAGCAGCTTTTACATCTTTTCTTATAAACCTTTAGTGAGGGTTATAAAGAACACTATGACCATAGCATGAAATGAATCCTCTCTGAGCCCACTAGGAGGTTTCCACACACAAAAGTCATCTACCATCTGTCTATCACCTGCAACAGGGGAAATAAAACCCTGAGTACTCGGTTGTACTCAACAAGACTTACCCGACAGAAGATACTAAAAGACTCCAAGGATATGCAAGGCTATTTGGCTTGTTAGTTGATTGCCCTTGCAGGAAGCATTACTAATAATGCATCCTTATGTTCCAAGTTTTTAGAAGTTGTTTTTAATTAATTAGATAATCATTCTAGGTAAGCACCTATGCTACTTTCAAGCACGTGGATAGGCAATTAGACCATTTTATCACCTTTCAAGTTATAGTTCTTATTACAGTGCTAGACCATAGCCAAGTTAGTACCATCTCAAAAAACAACGATTCGTGAATCAATGTATCCTAGTAGGGTACCTCAAAACACACGCCCCACCTATACCCAGGCACAAATGGAACCAACTCGTCCCACTCCTATCAAGGGATCTAGGTCCCCATCCAAACTTTGACTCCAACCCTCCAACACCTGACACCAAAGTACTATTCTGCTTGGTCTCCAATTATCATCGATATATATTTCAGGAGATAGTATATAATAATGTTTTCCTATGTCTGACAGGTGATAGGTAATCACTCGACTTCTATTGGATCCTATAGCATAGCAATCTACATGATCCTACCATACTAGTAAGACTCATAGGATAGGGATATATATATGCAAGCGGGTTTCATTCAACTCCTCAAAACTTAATGCACAATCATGAAATAAAGTGCTGAATAATAGAGGTTGTGTACCAGGGCTTGCCTAGGCAAGACGTAACCAAGGATTAGCATTCCACCATGGTGACATGATCACCAAAGCACCACCTTTGCTATTTCCCTAGTCGACTCTACGATCCATTGTTGTTCCTATTATGATATACATGGATGCAACGCAGAAAACATAATTAACCAATGGCGACAACAACTCTAAAAATATGATTACACTCCATAAGCTAACGAGCTAGCTCTAATGACTAATGCACTGGGCTACGAATGCATGTCGTCAAGTAAGGCTTTGTCTCCAAAAAAATGTTTTAATTCTACAACCCCAAAGTGTTTTGGCATTTTATTGATTAAATATACATATTCGAACTAGGGCTCCTTGAGCTACCTTGGCAAACTAATTATTATGGAGCTACAAAAACTATAGTGGGCTCCTAATAATGTTAGGAATTTACTGTGAAAATTCCAGAGCCAACACTATGACCAATTCCTCACAATAATTCCTACAAGTTGATGTTTTAACAATAGTAAGTACTTCAAATTAATTAGATTACTCTTGAAAACTCTATGAAACTATGTGAACAAAATACAGTACCAGATAGATCATGATTTTAGGAACTGAACAAAATTAGTTTTACAATTTTTGGTTAACTACACAATTTTATATTGAATTTACAAGTTTACCTTAGTAACTAAATTAGAAAATGCTTAGAAAAGGAAAAGGGCCAGTGGCAACCACTTAGCCTAGTAGCCTAGCTTGGCCTAACATGGGGAGAGGGTGCGTGTAACAATTGGCCCAGCAACAGCTCAAGGCGGGGGAGCCCGCGCTCATGGCTCTTTTGCAAAAGAAGGCTCGAGCTTTAGACATTTGGTAGAACAGCAAAGCACTATTACCGTAGACTCAAGCTTTGCACAAAACACCCTGAGCTATGTCATCTTTGCAATGGGGTGGTCCTCGGTGTTCTCGTGTGTGATGGCGCAGCAACCAGTGGCCACCCGCGGTTGCACTGAACAAAATGGAACCTGTTCCGACCAAACTAAGGGACCGACCACCACCTATGGTTCGGACGGTGATGACGGGTAGCAATGGGATACTAGGAGGTGCCCAGGACTATGCTATAGTGATAGACCATGGTCCGTAGTGATAGCACCACCATTCCAATGAATGAGGGAGACAGAGAGAGGAAATAAGTGGTACGTGAGCACTAGTGGCATACCACAGGTACCACCGAGGCATTGGTGAGGATGGGGAAGCCCTATGTGATATTGACCACATGCATGTGGTGGAGGCGGTATCATTCCACAGTGGCATGGTGGTGTTAGCTCATCTCCGGTGGGACGTCCAGCAGATCTTAGGTGAACACGTATACCAGGGGGTCAAGACGAGTCTCTAGCCGACTTGAATGAGCAAAAACCAACCATAGTGACTTACAACCCCAAACGTGCCATCCACGGTGGTGAGATGACTAATGGCCATGAAAACACTAAGTTCGTTCATGCCGAGGAGCAGCAAAGCCTTGATAGGGGTCGCCTGGCTAGTCAACTCCCTAGGCCACTTGCTGGTGCAAGGAATTGAATTGTGAAGCCTTGAGCTAAGTGAATCAAGAGGCAGAGCGCATGATCCTCCCATAGTGGTCATGTCATGGACAGGCACATGAGTGAGCTCGAGTGGATTAAGATGGAGGCTTTGATCAATAGCTGTAGTACGAGCACGTGTGCACAGGTGACGAGACCAAGGAGGGCTTGGCATAATGTGCTTGAATCGGAGCAGCTAGACCCGAGTAGATCGCATCGGCATTGGCTAGGGATGAGGGGTAGGGAGACGTCTCATCACCACAGTGACCAGGGTCATCGACCTAGATGCGGCGGTAGCACCACTTGTCTAGAGGCTCAACGCCATAGGTAGGATCATGGGTGGGGCAAGCACCATGTCATCAAGCCAATGAACGCCGTAGCTCCACCACGACCCCGCGCATAGCTTGGTGGTTGGATGTTGGCGTGCGCTCACTGTGGTAGTAGGACTAGACCACCGCCAGCAGGGTCGGGCCACACATGGCCTAGGCGCAATGTGGCATTGGCCTAGCACATGCATGGGTCGGCGGCCATGGCTTGGTTGCGATGTGACCATGATGCCAACCGTGCCATGCCCGCGGTGACCATGAACACAGTCCAAACGGCTGCCCTAGGTGATGTGCATGCATTTTAAAGCGTAGCAAAAGTTACTAACGATCACAGTTGATGTTCAACTAACTCCCCTATCGTAAAGTCCACATTGCCAACAACCTAGCAACGCCATCGCCATGACCAGAGAGCAACTAGGGAAGGAGATTGATGGATGCCAATATGAGCTCGTCGCTCTGAACACCAGTTTGCGAATGCATCACCAACACACGGTTTCAACATGTTTTAGCGAAGTATGGGAAATTTTTAAGAGGACAACATGACACCTAACACCACTACCACCTAAGCCATGCTCAAGTACTCGCTTAGAGGCAACCAATAGTACAAGAACATCAAGTTAGTGTTTAAACAATTTTGTTAGAATTTGAATGTCAACCGGCATTGTTTACTATCATTTCGAGACTTAGAAAAGGGCAAGGTCCTGTTAGAACTAACAACCATTAACACTTTCGTCACAATTTTTAATATTTCTAAACCTTATTAATTTCAACCAATAAGCATTTCACACAATAGTCCATACTTCATACTAACCCATAGGAGCAAAACATTTAAGCACCCTTTTAACTATTTTGCTCAATATAATTCACCAAAATGTCATTTTAAACATAACTTCAATTTCTTGCCGATTAAACAAAATGTTCTAGTTTTTTTGGACTTGATGTTTGAGCTCCCAAAAATGCTAGTTAACAATATTCACTTCCCAAAAATTAAAGTTGCACTCTTATCTACACTATTTGCTCATCATTTTTACATAAATACTATAAACACTTTATATGTTGTTTCTGTTTACATAAATTGTTTTTTGTTTCATGTGTGTTTTAACTCGTTAAAATTTGAAAACTCGTTTGGCTAGATTTCCCGAGGGCTTAACCTAGGTGCTAAGCAAGTTCATAACACCAAAGGTGTTACAACCTTCCCCCCTTAAAAGAATCTCGTCCCAAGATTCAGAACAAGAATGGAAAAGGGAAAATGCGATTAACCTTCGTAGATCTAAAATTACACGGAAGATTACACGACCTCAGATACTAAACCACATAGAGATTTAGAGATACATGATTAAGAGCAACCTAGTACAACCTAGGCTTAATCCATAAGTCTATCTAGACAAGGACAATGGAGAAATAGCAAGATAATGATCAACCAAAACATGGCGTATGACCAATAGATCCAAAAGCACAAGGGTGAAAAATGGATCATCGTGAACCCTAAGACTTAAACTAACTAAAGGTGGACTTGAACTTCTTTGACAGAAATCCAGATCCCTTCTTCTTCTCAAAATACACAATCACCTCTGACTGGCGACCCTAGTTCCATGAACGACGACTAGATCTTGTAGCTCTATCTCCAACTGCTTCTTTCATGACTTAGTCACTTCCCGAGCTACTCCAACTTGCACGAACGGAAAGGATCTACTCTATGAGCTCTGCTTTGGATTCAAGGGGAATGGGGATGGAGGAGGAGAGCAAGGGCATCTTATAGTGGTGAATAGAGGTGGGGGCGTAGCGCACTAGGAGTGGAGGGGATTCGCTTGACAGAGGAGGCATGCGGGCTGCCGTGTCCCCAAAAGAAGAAAAATGAGAGTGGAAAGGGGGGTCTGGTACTGGAGCGAGGGTGGGGATCAGGAGTCGATGGGTGCTGGGAAAAGGGGAAGCGCATAGTGCATGAGTACAGGAGGGGAGGTGCGACATAATGTCATGGTCACATGAGAATAGGGTGCGAGTGGCCCCAACACTAACGGCGTCCGCAGGGCAAACGACAATAGTGACCTAGCATGCGTAGTGCGGTCGAGCTGGACATAGGGCTTGGGACATGATGTCTAATCAAGCTTTTCCAATCCCTCTAGACTACCCAAGGACTAACTTTTGCTTTGTTGCTCTTTTTTCCTTCCATTTCTTGACCACAATATGTGCCAACCTTTTATATGAAATGAGATCATGACATACGTGCTTCGTCCAAAACCAAATTCTCTTGGTTACTTTGAGGGAACACTATTTCATCAGCCTGTCATAGAACCGACCAATTTATAAGAGCACAAGTACAAAAACAATCACCGAAGCGATCAAATTCTCGCACTTGAGCCCATATAAACCCGATAGTCAACTGAAACCAAGAAGCATTTCAAACCAACTTGCATACAACCAAGATCACAGTAATTCAACATAACACATCACACATTACAACATTTCACAGATGGTTTGTAGATAGATTACAACACCTTAGAGTCATCATTATTACAAAACAAGTCTTGTAAAGTAGCGGAAGCAAATAGTTTAACTCAAACACCTAAGTTCAAATACAAGTACCAGCTTGCTAATCACATCCCACAAAAGCATTCAGATAAGATAAACAAAGATCATGCCCGTGATCGAGTCTTCGTCACCCGCCGGGTGGAGACAATACTTATAGAAGCCCTGATAAAAAAGGTCATTTGCAACAAGAGGGAATAAACCCCGAGTACGAGAATATACTCAGCTAGACTTACCCATCAGAAACCAAAACAAATGACATCAAGGATCAAGCATAGCTTAATTTAGTGGATCTAGCTGACACTTTCTTTTTCTAGAAAAGCATAAGTAATAATGATCAACTCTTAACCTGAGCTAGCAGTGACTTTTAGCCATTAACCTATCATCTATATTAGCACCTGTACTAAGCAATCATTTGATTAAGATGCAAACATTATCATCATCATCCATTTAACCATATCGTTAAATTAATTGAATCTATGTTGCCGCTGCTCAGTCAAGTTCTCACTATCCGAGAGAGATGATGATTCGAATTGATTCCTATCTAGCTGGAGGGGTATTCCTAAACACAAACCCTGCTTCCCCCGTCAGGGTCGCAATCAAGTCACCTTTGGCACAATTTAGGAGTCACGAGTCCGAACAGATCAGCATTCTCAGAGAACCACTCTGCCAAGAGTGATTGGGACTCTAACCCACCTTGGGCTTACGCCAATGGCTCTCCACACATCCTTACTACCTCCAGAATGTGCGCCACTGATCGTGTTCTCGGCCAGAGTTGAGCTACTACGTGGTCAGAATGAGTTATCTGGCCAGCTAAGTGTTAGTCTATGTTCAACATGACATGAGGACATACAGTGTATCTATCCTTAAACGACACAAATAGAGTCACTATGTCCAACCCTACACAAGACTCCGCCCAGTCTTCATTCATTTTTAACATGGTTCTTTTCCACGATAGCAAATATAGCCAACCGTGATCCACCTCATCCTAAAGCTCGTAGGTGACAGGAAATCACCTGACTTCAACCGCACTAAGCATGGCTAAGCATTTAACCCATTCCTGAACTTAAATAGGATTCAAGTGCGATATCTAGACAAGGATAGATCTCTAATGCAACAATTGGTTCTAACCAATTCCTATAATTAATGCATCATTAACAATAAAAGAGACTCAAGATATTTGTAAAAACATGGGAGACTTAGAATGCTCCGGGGCTTGCCTTTTAGGGAAGAGGATGGGCGGTGGTCAGGGCACTCGCGCAACTCCTCGGCGGCTACTTCGTCAGTTGCCTGAACCTTGGGCTCCTCCTCCTAGCTCGCTCCCTCAAACTCCAGAAGCGTCACTCCCTCCAGCACACCTATTGCATGTATGCGCAAGATAAATATCATGGATGCATATGAACGAAGTTAGGAATGCTTGGGTAATGCACATGCTTACTGCAATCCACATATTCTAACTTAAGCTCTATTCAAATCACTTTAACTTACCAAGTTTATACAACCTAATGTACAATTGCTCATCTTCAGTTAAGGACCTAGCACCTGCAACTAAGCATGTTCTCAAGTTAGGCTAGCACCTAAACAATCCACAAGAACATTGCAACAAATCATACACACAAACATTCATATTTCAGCAAAATAGGAACTATGCAATAGTACAGTAAACTGATCATAACCAGGGATCTACAAATCAAAATGATAGGCAACAAGACAATCTGGAAAGATTATGAAATTGGCTACAATTCATTTTCAGACCACAAGGCATGATTCCAAACTTTACCAGGTTGAATTTATAGAATCACATAATCAGATCCAAACAAGACAGAGAGCATGCAAAACTACGATCCAATTTTGAACGACTGTAGCTACTAAACTACTGGGCCAAATGCCACCAAATTTTAACAGGAGCTAGATACATAAGTTATCTACAACTTTGGTATTCACCACTTTCCCAGCAAACTAAATTATCATGGTGAACTTTGTAAAGTTCCGAGAACTATCCAGAAAGACATAGTGCAAGAAAATATTTATTAACTTACGTTGTAAACATATAACTAGACAAAACTAACTTTACTCACTTCTCACACATATCACAAGAACACCAGAAAGTAAAGTGTTCACCACCAATTCATTTCTTTTAATGCCTTTCTTAATTTATTTAAGTATTTAAGAGGAATGATAAACATATATGAAAACTGCACCATTTAATCTACAAAAATTATAGTAGGTACTACATGCTCCAAGTAGGCTACTGTAAAAATGTTACATCATTTGAACAAGTATAAATTCTACACAAAAATGACAAGGCATAGATGCTTAAAATGATATAAATAGGAAACCCTAGTAAAAAGTGTCAAGCAATAGATTTTATATTTTTCTTAGCATCCTTAAGGTACTAGGACATTCTCCAATAAATTTCATGGTCATTGGATTCATAGATAAATTACTAAAATTCACACAAGGATCATCCAATGGTAAAAAGAAAATCTATAACTCAAAAACTATACATGCACCGACTCTCAAATTTTTACCAAAGCTTCTACTCATCAAGAAGAGCTCACCATCAAAATTTCATAATTTTTGGAGCATAGGAACTCAAGATATAAATTAAACAATTTTTCATTCATTTAAAAACACATTTCAAGTTTCAATTTAATTCTTCTAGAAATTCTACTTCAAGTGTTCATGTTATATTTTTCCAAAATACTACACTTCACCATGATCCTAACAAAATTTGAACCACCCAATTTGGATCTACAAAACTGGAGATACAAATTTTACAAAACAGCACTCAAATCTGAACTATGAACTATCCTTCAAATTTTAAGTCACTGACAGGCGGGACCCATCCGTCAGTAGGGCCCGCATGTCATCGGCACCAAATAGGGGAGGTGGCTCGGGATGGCGTGAAACCGGTGAAGCTCGCCGATGGCAGCGTCTTCGATGATGAGGAGGGTACCTCTGTGTTCACCATGATCTCCCAAACAGATTGACATCCTAACCCTAAACCTACCAGCCTCTAGGTGCGTCGGCCATGGCGCACGACGGCGCTCCGGTGAACCTTGGTGCAAGGTGCCCAAACAAGGTGTGCATCAGCTTCTAGGGACCAAGGTGGACCTTCCTACGCTACTACTACTGGCTATGGTGAAGCGGTCGAGCGTGGCCGCGTGAGGTCTCTGGCGGCGGCCATGGCACGGCGGTGCGCGGCCATGTTCTGGCTCGGCTGGACCAGCAATGTTAGTAGCATCTTCACCAGAGCATCTACACATGATGTGGAAGATGAGACGAGAGCTAGGGAAGGAAGAGAGGTGGCGTGATGTGCTAGCCACGGTGGACCGCGAGCGCGGCGGCGCTCCGGTGAGATTTCATCGGGGCAGAGCCGGCAATGCCGCTTACCTAGGGCTTGGCTGGCTTAGCGAGAATGCATAGAGGTCCATGAGGTGCTAGCAGAGCTATGTGAGGGCTAGTGCTAGCTGTGGTGTAGTGGTGAGCTAGCGCAAGCTCGGCGGAGCAATGACGACGGTGGTGCTGCTGTTGCGAGTGCTGCGTTGAGGCGAAAGAGAAACGAAATGAACTTGGGCGTTGGGAGGCTCATGGGCACGTGCTGGGGCTTGATGTGGTGTGCTCAGGCCCATCGTGGCCTGACTGAGCAGGATGTCAGTGACGCACGGCTCCATGCAGCGGTGAAGTTCTGAAGATGGCCGGACACTGTAGCGCGCCATCAGAACTTCGATCGGTCGACTGACAACAAGAATTGGCGATGAAAATTCTTCGAATCTGTTGATCATTAGTGACAACAATCTAAATGAAAGTTGTACACCTACATACCAGCTACAAGTTCTATTAAAGGATCAAAGTCTAACTCTTAATGGATGCAGAGTAAAATCATGCCAAAGTGGAGTATATGAAACTGAAATTTGCTTTGTGACTTAGAAATTTTTCAGTCTCCAAATGGACCTCAAAACTGACTTGTGGGCCATGTTTGGGACTATTATACACATTTTCATGACTTGGCCTCCAAACAAAGTTTGTTCCTCATATAATTTGCTACAACTTTGCTTTAGGTTGCTTAGACATGAAAACACTCTAAGCTATACTTTTTGAAGAGTCAAACAAAAGAGTTCTAGTGGTCAACACTAGTCAAACTATTACTTGAAAGCATAATTAGGCAATATGGTCAACATGAACATTGTTCCTAATGACATTCTAAGTGTAGCTAAGTTGTTTAAGAGGATAATTAGCCACACCACACATTGATCACACAAAAATCAAGCATCACATGCATTGAAACAAGGAAAAAACAAGTGAATTGCTACTTTTGTTTCAAAGCCATGTTTCATATGTTTTCCTGAGTTTGTTGCATGGTACTAGCTAACCATGTTTCACTAAAGTGAGTTGCACATGTTGCACTTGAGTGTTGCACACTATTCATTTCATAAAACAAACACACACATAGAATATAACAATATGTTGCAATGTTTCAAAAGCATGTTTCATACAATCTAAGCTCATGAATGGATGAATGATGCTCATGTTTATGAAATGCAAGTGCAAATGTGGAAGCCAAACACCTAGGGTGTTATAGCCCTCCCCTTATAAAAATCTCATCCCAAGATTTGACAAGCGTACCATTGTTGATGGAATTCCTTATAACCTTCCCTCAAATAATCTTCTCTTTCCCACGTTGCCTCGCGTTCACTACCTTGGTTACTCCACATGACCTTGTAAAACTTGACCACCCAACTCTGAGTCACTCGCTCATGAGTGTTAATTACTCAGACTGGTTTTTCTTCAAAAGTCAAATCAAATTTTAACTCGATATCCCCCCAGTGGAACTCTCTCTTCAGGGACGCAAAGGCATTTCTTCGACTGAGATACGTGAAAGACATTGAAGATAGCACTCATCTCAGGAGGTAATTGGATCTTGTATGCTACCTTACCACTTTGTCCAATGATTTGAAATGGACCAACATATCTCGGCACAAGCTTTCGCTTCACCCAAAAGCGTTGGACAATCTTCATGGGTGAGACTTTCAAATAAACAAAGTCTCCAACTTCGAACTTGATAGGTTTTCTATGGCGATCAGCATAACTTTTCTACCTAGCTTGAGCTGCGGCCATATGGGTTTGGATAGTACAGACTTGTTCTTTGGCTTCTTGAACAAAATCAATTCTATAATATCTCCTTTCACTGACTTCAACCCAATTCAGTGGAGTTCTACACTTTCGGCCGTACAAAGCTTCAAACGGTACCACCTTGATACTCTCTTGATAACTATTATTATAAGAGAATTCAGCTAGGGGCAACCACTTTTCCCATGAACCCTTAGATGAGATGACACACACTCTCAACATATCTTCTAAGATTTAATTCACTCGCTCAGTTTGCCCATTGGTTTGTGGATGATATACAAAGCTTCTTACTAACTTAGTTCCCAATAATCCATGTAAGTGCTCCCAAAAGCGAGCAGTGAACTATGGTCCTCTATCAGAGACAATAGTGTGAGGTATCTCATGAAGTCAGACTATCTGATTGAAGTACAACTCCGCATAGTCAGTTGGACGAAAATCTATGCAGACAGGAATGAAGTGTGCAGACTTGGTCAGATGGTCTACAATCACCCAAATAGATTTAAAATTCCTCTGAGTAGTAGGGAGTCCAACAATAAAATCTATACTTATCTCCTCCCATTTCCAACCTAGAATAGAGAGTGGCTAAAGCAATCCAGCCTTCATGTGTACAGCTTTAACTCGACAACAAGTGTCACACCTAGCCACATAAGTGGCTATCTCTATCTTCATCTTGGTCCACCAAAAGCGAGGCTTCAAATCATGATACATTTTGCTACTACCAGGATGAATAGATAATTTTGAGTAATGTGCTTTGGATATGATTTGATTTCTAAGCTCTCTATCCTTTGGAACCACTAACCTATCCTTGAACCATAACACGTCATTCTCATCTACCTAAAAATGATTGGTTTCTTGCTCTTTCATCTTGCGCTTGATGTGGAAGACACCTGGATCTGTCTTCTGTAGCTCAATAATTCGACTCTATAGAGTACAACTGATAGTGATGTTTTGAAGGATGGCAGGATGTAGGAGTTTTGATGGATGGAGGTCACTTTCAACCAAAGAGTGGTAATGAGATTTCCTGCTTAAGGCATCCGCAATGACGTTTGCCTTGCCAGGATGATAGTGCACTTGGAGGTTATAATCCTTGATCAACTCGAGCCATCTTCTCTGACGCATATTCAACTCAGGTTGAGTGAAGATGTACTTAAGACTTTTATGATCAGTGTAGATGTTGCACACGTTGCCAAGCAAATAATGTCTCTAGGCCTTCAAAGCATGAACAACTACAGCGAGTTCTAAGTCATGCGTAGGATAGTTCACCTCATGCTTCTAAAGTTGGCGAGAGGTATAAGCAATGACTCTACCCTCCTACATAAGAACACCTCCTAAACATGTGCCTAATGCATCACAAAACACATCAAAAGGTTTCTCGATATCTGGTTGCGCCAGAACTGGAGCTAAAGTTAGAAGGGTTCTCAGGGTGTGAAAAGCCACATCACACTCGGACGTCTAGACAAACCTCATATCTTTTTGCTGCAACCGAGTCATAGGCTTGGCTATTTTAGAGAAATCCAGGATGAAGCGATGGTAATAGCCAGCCAATCCTAGAAAACTCTGAACCTCATGCACCAAGATTAGAGCCTTCTAGTACCGCACTTCTTGCACCTTGGTGGGATCCACCATAATTCCACCATCGGACAACACATGCCCGAGAAAAGGTACCTCACGAAGCCAGAATTCACACTTGCTAAACATTGCATAAAGCTTGTGTTCACGCAATCTAGTGAGAACCACTCGCAAATGTTCAATATGATCTTCTTCATTCTCAGAATAGACCAAGATATCATCTATAAATACCACCACAAATTTGTCCAACTCGGGCATAAACACCGAATTCATCAAATACATGAAGTGTGCGGGGGCATTGGTCAATCCAAAAGACATAACAAGATACTCATACATACCGTATCTTGTAGAGAATGCAGTTTTTAGAACATCCTCAGGTCAGATTTTGATTTGATGATAACCATATCTCAAATCAATCTTGGAAAAGACTTTTGCTTTAGACAACTGATCAAATAAGATATCTATGCATGGCAGAGGGTACTTATTCCTAATTGTGACTGCATTCAAAGGCCTATAATCTACACACATATGTAGTGATTGATCCTTCTTCTTCACAAAGATAGCTGGACACCCCTACGGAGATGAACTAGGACGGATAAGGCCTTTCTTTAGAAGTTCATTCAATTGGGTCTTAAGTTCGGCTAGTTCATTGGGAGGCATTCTATAAGGCCTTCTAGAGATGGGCACTGTACCAGGTAGCAATTCTATCTTGAACTCCATGTCCCGATCCAAGGGCAACCCTAGCAAGTCATCGGGAAAACATCTAGAAAATCATACACTATAGGGATATCTACCATAACCTTTGCTTGCACCGCATTAGCCGCACAAGAAAGATTGATGTCCCTAGATAGCTGCACTAGAAAACCTTCCTGATTACAAGGATCTCTGACCATGACTACTCTAGTCGATGTATTAATAAGCACCCCATGACTGCTCATCCAGTTCATTCCCAATATCACGTCGATACCCAGCCCCGGTAAAACTACCAGATCAACCTAATAACTTTGTCCCTCTATCTCAAGTTGCATGTCCCTGACTATGAGCTTGGTTGGGATAGTACCACTAGCAGCCCTAATACAGTAACCCTCACCCTCAATAGTGTATCTTTTCTGCATAAACTTGGATGCAAATGCAGGACTAATAAAAGAATGCGAAACACCCAAATCAAATAGTGCAACTATAGGGTGTTGATCAACCAGAAACTTACCAGCAATTACTACCTCTCCTAAAGGAATATCAGCAATATTAGTGTGGTTCACCTGCCCCTGACGGCCACCTTGGTAATTATTCTTCTGATGGTAAGGATACTCCTTGCCTAGTGACCTATCTTGTTGCAGTTCCAGCATGGCATGTTGCTTGGAGGAACCTTGGAGCTACCTTGACTAGTAGTGCCCTTTGGAAGAGCAACTGTAAAAGCCTTATGAAATCTAGTCCTGCCTGGATTCTTCTTCTGCGGTGGGCGAAACTTAGCAGCTGATGCCAGAGGACATAATAGAGCCTTATGTGTGACTGGAGCCTTGGATTATGAGGCACTCGCCTCATAGGCTCTCTTGCGATTCTTTGAAGTAGCATATACATCATTATTGTTCTCTTGAGATAAAGCGTCACTAACAAACTCATTAAAATGAGCACACTTACAATTTCCCATAGTCTTCATCAATTTGGCGCTAAGTCCCTGCTTGAAACTAGCGATCTTCTTGGCATCAGTGTCAACAAACTCAGTAGCATACCTTGCAAGGTTATTGAAAGCCTACAGGTATTCATTCAAGCTTTTGTTCCCCTATGTTAGCTTCATAAACTCCGTATGCTTGATTGCCATAAGACCAGGAGGAATATAATTTCCCCTGAAAGTAGACTTGAACTGATCCCAAGTGATTTGGGCATTAGCGGGCATAGTGGACCAATAATGACTCTACCAAATACTAGTTGGCCCATGCAGTTGGTGAGAAGCATATTCAGTCTTCAGCACTTCTATCAAGCGAAGCAGATGGAATTTCTGCTCAAGAGTGTTTAGCCACTCATCAGCTTGGAGGGGCTCATCAACCTCCTTGAAGATCGATGGTTTAGTGTCAAGGAAATCTTTGAAGTCGCTATACTGATTTGGTTCTAGTCCTTGGCGTGCACCACGACCATCATGATTTTGCAATCATGCGGAGAGCCTCAGCCATAGTGCGCTGTCCTTCAGTAAGAATTGCCATCAATTTTGTAGGTGTGGGTGGTGGTGGCAGTGGAAGATCATCATCATCACCAGCCACACCAGTGGAATGAGTGCGAGGCATCTGCAACAATGCACAACCAACAATTATTGGTGATGTTAGCACATTGGAGAGGAACAATGTAATTACACCAAACTAAATTTACTGGAGAGAATGTAAAATTCATACAATAAACAGAGGCAATAATTTATTCTCTAATCACCACATCATCAATTAGGTTACTAGCACCATACATAGTGCATTCCAACATGACAAGTTTTAAAATTCACCAACTAAGATAAGCATCCCGAAGGGAGCAGATTAAGGTACATTACATGCCAAGTTTGAATTAAAAGTACATCCAACATCTGTCATAGTACCAAGTCCATTACACAAATGGCTGCAAAAGCTTAAACTAGTGAGACTTGCTAGCTAACTACTCATCGAAGTGGTCACTGTCCACATCGGAGACGCCTTGGACTTCTTTAGGATCTTCCTCTTCCTCTTCATTTGCAGGTTCAGCTGCATTGACATCTATTTGCACATCCTCTTCTTCTTCATCGGCCTCAATCACTTGAGGTCCACCCACACTAGGATACCTTGGAATGGGATGAGGAATAGGAAATAGATGGTTGTTCAGTTGATGGTACTCAACCTGAAGCTCCGCAAGCTACTCTTGGAGCTCATGCTCCCTTTGAAAAGCATTATGGTTAGCCATGATCCAGCCCTGATGCCTTCCTTCTACCAACTCTAAGGCTGCATCTCTATGATGGGTCACGTGGTCCAACTCCTGTACTGCCTCATCTCTCTCTATGGTGAGGTTCATAAGCTAGTTATGAAGCTCATCTCTCTCACGTGCTGCTTGCCCCCATTGCTACGGACTATAATTTGCAATGCCCCGAATGTCATCTACTTCTAGCTGAGCTTGCCCACATGCCTCCGCCCTGCGGCGATATGTGCGGGCACGCAACCTGAACTTGTGTTGGGCTGCCATTGCCTTGCCAGCTTCTTCCAACACACTAGAGAGGGTGTCCTACCTAACTCAACAAAGCTTCAAGATGGCCATCATAGCACTCATTCCCACATTGTTGCTCTGAACACGTTCACCACGGCCTCAAACCAAGGCCTAGCCAACTTCTTGAGTCCACTCAGCCTCTGTAGGAGCCACTCGAGGAATGGACGAAGCTGGTTCACCCACTAATTCATCTCTAAAACTCTATGTTATGTCCATAAGCACATCAAGGGCAGCAACTTGTGTGGCTTCCCATGGGCTTTGCCCATTAGACTCGGTACTCCACCCACGCCACAACGGTCTCATGGGGTTCTGTGGCACCACCAAGGTCACATTGTACCATGGCACATCTCTAAATGGCACCGTCTGCACCCACATGTAGCGGGGCACCTCCGGGTACCCAACTAAGCTTAGCACCCTCTAGAGCAAGGTAGGCATACCAAACTGGTCCAAAAAGGTGCTGCTACTAGGAGGAAACACGGGCGCGACCATCTATATCAAAAGGGATGCAACTCTTGTGAGAGGATTATTTTGTTGAGAGATGGAACTTAATAAATGGGATAAGCAATTATAAGGGAGGGAGTAATGCAATATGAATGACATGAGTGAATATGATGCATGCTCGTTCCGTACATCCTCACAAACCTAAGAAAAGTTAAGTTCTAGTGGAATATACGGTGGCATACACACGTTCTCTCAAATAGCAGTAACTAGTCGATCTACACGGTGTGTTGTTAGCATACCTATAGAAATTTTCATTGCAGCCTAACCCAACAAAATATAATGCTAACAATGAAAGTAGTAAACTAAGATACTCTCCATATATACATCCTCAGATATATATACTTTGGTATCCAAAGTACCTGATAGATATACCCCCAATTAAGTACTTTCATATGTACAAGTATGTAACATGTAAATATTCCAGTAACCACAACTAACTCTCCCCTAGACCGACAGTTGGACGGTCATGCTCTCACAACTCACACTTACCTTGGCGTAGAGGCAATTGATCCATACATTACCATTCAAGCGAATGGCACCCATGCAATAGCACGCCGCATGGATGACAAAATATAAACAATCAATTCCCCCAAGTTAGTAATTATATAAGCCACCTAAAAGTCTTTAAGTGGGCTACAAGGGATGTGATCACTGGCACACTATAAAATTTCAGATTTTGAAACACTTATATATAACTATAAGTTGGAAAATTGTTTTTGCAACAAAAGCTTTTGTTTTTAAATACCCGTATGACATATTTAGTGTTGAATCTAGCTCTGATGCCAGCTATCACAAAACTGACCAATTTATAAGAGCACAAGTACAAAAACAATCGCCGAAGCGATCAAATTCTCACACTTGAGCCCATATAATCCCGGTAGTCAACTGAAACAACAAAGGATTTCAAACCAACTTGCATACAACTAAGATCACAGTAATTCAACATAACACATCACATGTTACAACATTTCACAAATGGTTTGCAGATAGATTACAACACCTCAGAGTCATCATTAATACAAAACAAGTCTTGTAAAGTAGCAGAAGTAAATAGTTTAACTCACGCACCCGAGTTCAAATACAAGTACCAGCTTGCTGATCACATCCCACAAAAGCATTCGGATAAGATAAACTGAGATCATGCTCGTGATCTAGTCTTCGTCACCCACCGGGTGGAGACAATACTTATAGAAGCCTTGATAAATAAGGTCATCTGCAACAAGAGGGAATAAACCCTGAGTACGAGAATATACTCAGCTAGACTTACCCATCAGAAACCCAAACAAATGACACCAAGGATCATGCATAGCTTAATTTAGTGGATCTGGCTAATGCTTTCTTTTTGTGGAAAAGCATAAGTAATAATGATCAACTCTTAACCTGAGCTAGTAGTGACTTTTAGCCATTAACCTGTCATCTATATTAGCACTTGTACTAAGCAATCATTTGATTACGATGCAAACATTAATAACCATAGCAGGTATAAATTGTGGCAACATTATCATCATCATCCATTTAACCATATTGTTAAATTAATTTAATCTACTTTGCCGCTGCTCAGTCAAGTTCTCACTATCCAGGAGAGATGGTGATTCAAATTGATTCCTATCTAGCTAGAGGGGTATTCCTAAACACAAACCATGCTTCCCCCGTTAGGGTCGCAATCAAGTCACCTTTGGCACAATTCAGGAGTCACGAGTCTGAACAGATCGGCATTCTCAGAGAACCACTCTACCAAGAGTGATTGGGACTCTAACCCGCCTTGGGCTTACGCCAAGGGCTCTCCACACATCCTTACTACCTCCAGAATGCGCGCCACTGCTCGTGTTCTCGTCCTGAGTCGAGCTACTAGGCTTCACGGTCAGAACAAGTTATCGGGCCAGCTAAGTGTTAGGCTGCGTTCAACATGACATGAGGACGTATAGCGTATCGGTCCTTAAACGACACAGACAGAGTCACTATGTCCAACCCTACACAAGACTCTGCCTGGTCTTCATTCATTATTAACATGGTTCTTTTCCACTATAGCAAATATAGCCAACCATGATCCACCTCATCCTAAAGCTCGCAGGTGACAGGAAATAACCTGACTTCTATCGCACTAAGCATGACTAAGCATTTAACCCATTCCTGAACATAAATAGGATTCAAGTGCGATATCAGGATAAGGATAGATCTATAATGCAACAATTGGTTCCAACCAATTCCTATACTTAATGCATCATCAACAATAAAAGATACTCAAGATATTTGTAAAAACATGGGAGACTTAGAATGCTTCGGGGCTTGCCTTTTGGGAAAGAGGATGGGTAGTGGTCAGGGCACTCAGGCAACTCCTCCTCGGTGGCTGCTTTGTCGGTTGCCAAAACCTCGGGCTCCTCCTCCTGGCTCGCTCCCTTGAACTCCAGAAGTGTCACTCCCTTCGGCACACCTATTGCATGTATGCACAAGATAAATATCATGGATGCACATGAACGACGTTAGGAATGCTCAGGGAATGCACATGCTTACTACAGTCCACATATTCTAACTTAAGCTCTATTCAAATCACTTTAACTTACCAAGTTTATACAACCTAATGTATAATTGCTCATCTTCAGTTAAGGACCTAGCACCTACACCTAAGCATGTTCTCAAGTTAGGCTAGCACCTAAACAATCTACAAGACCATTGCAACAAAGCATACACACAAACATTCGTATTTCAGCAAAATAGGAACTATGCAGTAGTACAGTAAACTGATCATAACCGGAGATCTACATATCAAAATGATAGGAAACAAGACAATCTAGAAAGCATATGAACTGGATACAATTCATTTTCAGACCTCAAGGCATGATTCCAACCTTTACCAGGTCGAATTTATAGAACCACATAATCAGGTCCAAACAAGACAGAAAGCAAGCAAAACTGTGATCCAACTTTGAATGACTGTAGCTCCTAAACTACTAGACCAAATGCCACCAAATTTTGACAGGCGCTAGATACATAAGTTATCTACAACTTTGGTATTCACCACTTTCCCAGCAAACCAAATTATCATGGTGAACTTTGTAAAGTTCCGAGAACTGTCCAGAAAGACATAATGCAAGAAAATATTTATTAACTTATGTTGTAAACATATAATTGGACAAAACCAACTTTACTCACTTCTCACACATATCACAAGAACACCAGAAAGTAAAGTGTTCACCACCAATTCATTTCTTTTAATGCCTTTCTTAATTTATTTAAGTATTTAAGAGGAATGATAAACATATATAAAAACTGCACCATTTAATCTACAAACATTACAGTAGGTACTACATGCTCAAAGTAGGCTACTGTAAAAATTTCACATCATTTGAACGAGTTTAACATCCTACACAAAGATGACAAGGCATAAATGCTTAAAATGACATAAATAGGAAACCCTAGTGAAAAGTGTCAAGCAGCATATTTTATATTTTTCTTGGCATCCTTAAGATAATAGGACATTCTCCAATAAATTTCATGGTCATTGGATTCATAGATAAATTAGTAAAATTCACACAAGGATCATCCAATGGTAAAAGGAAAATGTATAACTCAAAAACTATACATGCACTAACTCTCAAATTTTTACTAGAGCTTCTATTCATCAAGACCATCAAAATTTCATAATTTTTGGAGCATAGGAACTCAAGATATAAATTAAACAATTTGCATTCATTTAAAAACACATTTCAAGTTTTAATTTAATTCTTCCAGAAATTCTACTACAGTGTTCATGTTATATTTTTACAAAATACTACGCTTCACCATGATCCTAACAAAATTGGAACCACCCAATTTGGATCTACAAAACTAGAGATACAAATTTTACAAAACAGCACTCAAATCTGAACAATTGAACTATCCTTCAAATTTTAAGTCACTGACAGGTGGGACCCATCGGTCAATAGGGCCCGCATGTCATCAGCACCAAATAGGGGAGGCGGATCGGGACGGCACGGAACCAGAGAAGCTCGCTGATGGCGGTGTCTTCGGCGACAAGGAGGGTACCTCCGTGTTCACCATGATCTCCCAAACTAATTGACATCCTAACCCTAAACCCTACCAGCCTCTAGGTGCGTCGGCCATGGCGCACGGCGGCTCGGCCATGGCACACGGCGGCACTCTGGTGAACCCCAGCGCTAGGTGCCCGGACAAGGTGCACATCAGCTTCTAGGGACCAAGGTGGACCTTCCTATGCTACTGCTACTGGCTACGGTGAAGCGGTCGAGCATGACCGCGTGAGGTCACCGGCAGCGGCCATGGCATGGCGGTGTGCGGCCATGGCGTGGCGGTGTGCGGCCATGTTCTGGCTTGGCTAGACCGGTAATGTCAGTAGCGTCATCACCAGAGCATCTACACATGATGTGGAAGATGAGACGAGAGCTAGGGAAGGAAGAGAGGTGGCGTGATGTGCTAGCCATGGTGGACCACGAGCACGGCAGCGCTCCGGTGAGATTTCGTCGGGGCAGAGCCAGCAATGCTGCTTACCTAGGGCTTGGCTGGCTCAGCGAGAACATCACAGAGGTTTGTGAGGTGCTAGCAGAGCTATGTGAGGGCTAGCGCCAGCTGTGGTGCAGCAGTGAGCTCGCGCGAGCTCGGCAGAGCAATGGCGACGGCGGTGCTGCTATTGTGGGTGCTGCACTGAGGCGAAGGAGAAACGAAATGAACTGGGGCGCTGGGAGGCTCACGGGCGTGTGCTAGGGCTTGATGTGGTGTGCTCAGGCCCATCGTGGCCTGTCCAAGCAGGACATTAGCGACACGTGGCGCCACATGGCAGTGAAGTTCTGAAGATGGTCAAACACTGTAGCACGCCATCAGAACTTTGATCGGTCGATTAACAGCAAGACTTGGCCATGAAAATTCTTCAAATCCGTTGATCATTAGTGACAACAATCTAAATGAAAGTTGTACACCTACATACTAGCTACAAGTTCTATTAAAGGATCAAAGTCTAACTCTTAACGGATGTAGAGTAAAATCATGCCAAAGTGGAGTATATGAAACTGAAATTTGCTTTGTGACTTAGAAATTTTTCAGTCTCCAAATCGACCTCAAAACTAACTTGTGGGCCATGTTTGGGACTGTTCCACACATTTTCATGACTTGGCCTCTAAACAAAGTTTGTTCCTCATATAATTTTATACAACTTTGCTTTAGGTTGCTTAGACATGCAAACACTCTAAGCTATACTTTTTAAATAGTCAAACAAAAGAGTTCTAGTGGTCAACACTAGTCAAACTATTACTTGAAAGCATAATTAGGCAATATGGTCAACATGAACATTGTTCCTAATGACATTCTAAGTGTAGCTAAGTTGTTTAAGAGGATAATTAGCCACACCACACATTGATCACACAAAAATCAAGCATCACATGCATTGAAACAAGGAAAAACAAGTGAATTGCTACTTTTGTTTCAAAGCCATGTTTCATATGTTTCATGAGTTTGTTGCATGGTACTAGCTAACCATGTTTCACTAAAGTGAGTTGCACATGTTGCACTTGAGTGTTGCACACTATTCATTTCCTAAAACAAACACAAACATAGAATATAACAATATGTTGCAATGTTTTGAAAGCATGTTTCATACAATCTAAGCTCATGAATGGATGAATGATGCTCATGTTTATGAAATGCAAGTGCAAATGTGGAAGCCAAACACCTAGGGTGTTACATAGCCCATTGTGGATTTCTCATTTGAACACCGGATTGTTTCCGAGGAGAATATTTTGTAGCAAGAGCAGTACGGCGGTGTAGCTTGGCAAAAGTGTTGGTCAACAACCTTGATACTAGTGCATGCTGAGTAGCATCACCATGTGGTAGCTATTCCATAGGGACCCTTGGTTTTGCTGCAGCACCATAAGTTATTAACCATGCAATTTTACCAACTTACACATAGTGAAAGTAGTGGGGTCAAAGACCATACAATTAGTGGAGTATTGCAAGGGAAGATTCAGACAACAAGGATTCCTTATACAACAAGGGACAAGGAAATCAAATCCCACAAAGGATTTAATTTAAGAGATTTAGATGTTCAGCTGGGATATCCACAACCAGTTGATATATTGTCCTATGTTATACAATCATGGCTGGTCTGCTTGTATCTGAATAGTAGCTCTTCTTGTAACTCACTTAATGTCACCTCAAAAATCCTAAGCAAGTTTAACGAGACCTAAGGGTAGATCGATGTAATAAACACAACAAAATAAGTGAAATGCATGTTCCAAATGCCCTTACGATGGTACAACATATAGGTAATCCCATTCCTATCACATCGCTTGCGTCATAAGACTAGATGATCATAACAACTATGGGTGAAATACAATGGAAGCCTTATACACTGGACGATAGCATCGAGAAGCACCATAGACTATGGATACACCTACCTAAGGCAAGTAATCTACTTCGCCAGACCACACAGCTTCATCCCTAGGCTCAATGGATTCACCTACTGCCCGGCTATTGTAACACCTCGGGTGTTTTAAATACTAAAACCTGCCATGTCATCATATGCATTGTACATCATTTTGTGGTAGTGAAAATTTTGATGTGCATTCACTAAAACAAGTTTACCTTTATGTTGTATGTGTTGAATTGTATTGTTTGAATCAAGTTCAAAGTTTTGTTTGGATTTGAATTTTCAAAAACCCTAATTTCAGCATTTAAGTTTGCCCTAGAAAAACCCATTTCAAAATCTAAGCCCATTTTGGGGTTGAGCCTAAAAGAAAAAAGTGTAGAGCTTGTCAAGTTGTACAAAGTTGGTTTTTGGAGTTTTCAAAGTTGTTTTATAAAATGTGAAGTAATTTGAAAAGGCATAATTCTTTAAATGTCCCCTTTTTGAATTCAAATTTGCATTTCAAAATGTAGAGTGAATTAGGGGGTGGTTATAAAAGAAAAGTTGTAGAACTTTGAATTTTGAACAACTTTTATTTTTGGAGATTTTTGAGTTGTTACATAAATTTGGGAGTAATTTGGGTTTTAAATCGAGTGGCAATTTTGTAAATAAGCTGAACAGTGACCGTGGAAGCCACCTCACCACCGGCGATCTTCTTTCTGCTTCCAGACGCACTCGTGGCCGTCTTCGGCTTCGCGCTGGCGTGGGAAAGGCTCCTGTGTGGCTTCCTTTTGCTTCTGAGCCGCGTTATAAAGCCTTCGTCACCGTTGTTCTTCACCATTTCTCCTCCTGTGTTTTCCCGATGCCACTGCCGCTGCTCCGTCAAGCTTTCGCCGTCGACCTAGCACCATTACCGTCTTGGCAAAGCCTATCCCAGCTTCACCTATACCTTGTGCACCCAGCCAACCAACCATTTCAGCTTGATTTCGCTAGGAAACACCGCTAGTCACCTTTCTTCCTTGTGGCCGGCAGAATCTCCGTCGAGCGAGCGCCGTCATGGCCAGCACTCTACGGTGAGCCTCTGACCTTGTGAAGCCTTGCTTCAGCTTCGCCATGATGCCATGGTGCTTTGTGCCTACCTGATTGACCATTTTGTCCACCATAGTCGCCGGAACCTCGCCGTCGTCATAGCTTGCTCCGCCGTGATTGCTGTGAATGTCGACCAGCATCTCCGTTGATCCTCTAACCCTGCTCTTTGCTCAATCGTGTTTTGGGTGAGCTGCTGAACCTTCCTATGCCATTTGTTTAACCGCTACCGGTCCTGTTTTGCTAGAGTCGCATAGCCACGCTGTCGTGGCTGCCATGGCGGGTGTCGTGCTCGGTCCTGGCCGTGTTTGGTCTCGTTTGTGCCACCAATAGACGCGTAGGGGTGTAGGGGACGTGGTGGTACTATCGCCGTCGCCATTGATCTCACTGGCGGCAAGAAATCACCGGTCAGCGCGCGTATCACCGTGGTCAGCGCGGGAGGAAGGGGATGACAGGTGGGGTCAGGGTGTTAGTGGCGGTTTGATTTGAAAATGGATTTTTTCTTTTTCATAAATGAATGAATAGTGTATACTTTTGTTATTTTTGTGTAGAATTAATTAGAGCTCCAAAAATTATGAAAAGTTTTGTGTGACCTCTCTTTGATGTATATTATTTAGGAAAAATATGAAATGTTGTTTTTCAGTACCTTTTAAATGTGATAAAAATTGCTCAATTAATTAATAAATGGGTTTCCATGATTTTTCTAGGCTTAATTAATTATCCAAAAATTATGAAAATTGTTTTGTCACTTAGTTATCATGTGATGAACCTTTACAAAAAGTTTGAGCTCAATTGGAACAAGTTGATTTATTTCATAATTTTTAATTAAATAACTAATTCATAAAAGCAAATAGTAACCTTTAATGACTTAGGTTTTTGTTTGAATTTTTGGATTGAGTGATGACCTTGAGTCATTAGTTGGTAATGATCCTTGGCACTTGAAATAAGTGTTATGAAAAAGGTTTAGTTAGTCTTGACTTGTAACTGTACCGCGAAGGAAAGTTGTATTCAAGTTTTTAACTTTCGCATCCATCATCAAGCATCATGTTTTGTATCCCGCATCATGTTAAACATGGCATTGTTACTATGTGTAGTGAATGAAGGTGAGCACATGGTAGTTAATCAAGTTGCGGAGGAAGTCAATCCGTCTGTTGAGGTCGGATTTGATAATTGTGGAACGTCTCCGGAACCTGACTTTTCCATGAATCAAGGCAAGCCCCAGATTCATTTAAACCTACCTTGTGCTTTACAAGTTTTTATCGCTTTTGATTTTATATACTGCATTAAGTGATTAGGAGTCAAGTGGAAACCTAATTTGTGCATTACCAACCTTGTTTTTCCATATCTACCTTGTTACCAGTTTTACTTCGTAAATGCCTAGTTATGCTTAGCCATGCTTAGATAGATAAAGGTCAGGTGATTACCTGTCACCTGTGTGATATAAAGAGGTTTTTGGTTATGGTCGGTTATTCATGTTGTCATGAGATATGAGCATGTGGAGTAATAAATCTAGACCGAGCGGACTCGGTGTGTGAGAGCCACAAGATGTGGATGTCTTGTGAGCGGGTTCTTTCCGCCTGTGTCGATCAAGAACCGTTCATTGTTGAACTATGTGAGATGAGACTTTGTAGTACTAACCACATACTCTGGTAAGCCTTAACTTGGCAATTCTATTACGAGAATGGCTACTCGTGCACTAGGAGTGGAGAGATGGCGGGAATACATGTACCCACATGGCAATGGGCTGGATTGGTGGAGTACTTTATTCTCAGGTAGCGCAGACCCATTCTTGTTTTAGAGGATCCGAGGGTAGGTTGGTATATGTGGGTCGGGGACCTACATATGTCGTGTGGTCTAGAATCCCTAGCTGGATTTTAATCGGTTCGAATCATCGTTGCTCCTCGGTTATGGAGACTCAACTCTCTATTCATCATTGTAGTTTAATAACTGGAACTTGAGTAAGGTTTGAGAAAGTGTTGGATATGCAGTTTCATGACCTCATTATGGATCATGTCAGCTTTGTATATGATCTTTTTGAAGATAAAAATGTTGATATAAAGAATCTTGTTAGAGAGCTTTTACGCAAAAGAACTTTGATTTTTGCTAAAACCATACCTTGAATCCCTGAGCCTGCATTCCTGAGTCTTCTCAGTTTTTATTCCGGTTAAGTCTTGTTGAGTACTTTTGTACTTAGGGTTCATTGACCCTTGTTGTAGGTGAGCCTCATGAGCAGGTCTGTTTTTGACCGTGCTGCATGACTATTGTTTAGGTCGATGACGATAAGTGAATGTGTGATCCTTGGGTAGGATACTTATATTGTGTGGTTGTATTATGTTACTAATGCCACTCCACTACTACTATGGTTTGTATTATGTATTGAACTTAGTTTGTAAGGTTTGAAACAACTGGTTTGTAAACTAGTTATTGTAAGACTTCCGCTAATTTACTCTGATGTTGATATTTGAATAAATGTTGTAATACTGCAATGACTCTGTAATGGGATCCTGCTCAAAAATTGTGGATGATTCGAGGTTCCTTGAGGACACCCGACAATCTTCTTAAGTTACCAGGAACATATGCATAATCGTCAGAGGTCATTGGACAGTGACAGGTGCATGTGGGTCCTATAATTTAGGAGGTTCTGCCACAGATTGGTATCAGAGCGGTCATTACAAAGTCTTTGTTGTATTGTTTTACAAAAACTTCAAAATGATTTGGGACAAATCTATTTAACTTGTTAATTTGGTCCAAATTACTTCTGGCTTATCTTGTTTCATTCTCACCATTCCTTCTTTGAGTAAAAAGGCTTTGTGTGGTGGAGTAGTAATCTTATTATGCCCTATATAAAAACAACTATTGTTTATGTGCCTTATAAGCTTTGACGTTTTTGTTCGTAAGAATGATTCATGCATCATGATTAATCCACTTGTTACTTACTTTCGCTCTTAGTCTAGAGTTAAGTAGTGAGTCTGGGTTAAATAGTGTAATTCATCCTAGCTGCTATTAAAACTTGTATCAGATTGTCTTATTTGGATTAATCTTGCTTCCTATAGTATGGCTCGTACCAAGGTAATGCCCTGTAAGTCCATTGGACCCAAAGGAGTTCCTCGTCACCAGCTTGCCCCTAGGAATGACGGTGCTAGTAGTAGCAGCTCTAGGCCTGATCCCTAGGCGAAGATATAGAGGCTTACAACAAAGTTAGCTTAGGCTACTAGAGATAGGACTATGGATGCCATCCATGTGGGTGAGTTATGGAATAAATTGAGGTGTCTCACCATCGCTCACAAGAACTGCGAATGTATGTTAGTTTGTATGGTGGAAGGAAGGAATGAAGCTTGGTATAGAGAAGATGTAGCTAGAGCTAGAGCTCATGAGCTAGAATTCTATGTAGAAGACTTAGAAGAACATAATAATAATCTACATGAAGAAGTCCATAGGCTGAGCAATCTCCTGGATCCAAATCATGAACCTCAATCAAATGGAATGGACCCTGGTGTCATCACTGCTGATAATGATGAACTTGAAGAGGAAGAAGAAGAAGATCTAGAAGAATTAGTGATGGTTGATGAAAGTGATAATGAAGGCAGAAATGTTTCTAGAATGGATACCGATCCTGAAGTTTGAGGTGATCGAGGAGAAGAGTAGAGTTGTAAATAGTGTGATCTAGTTAAGTTAAGTAGTCTTGTGTAGGTGCGGGCTTGTGTTTAAATAAGTGAAACCAATGTAATGCGTTGTAGTAAGCTCTTTTATCGTTTAATAAAGGCTTGTGAGTAAAGTTTGGTTTGTTATGAATAGATGCGTCATACATGGGGTTCACATATTCCTGGTACTTCCCAAGATGAAGACGGTATTCCTAATCTACCACCAGTTCCTCCAAATTTGGCTGATGCTATCGTCGCGCTTGTTAATGTGACTATTGAGAATGCTCGGTTGCTTAGAGAGATAGCTCAAAGTAATCAGAATATGGTGCAAGGAAACCATGGTCGCAATCATAACAGGCAAGAGGCTACGTATGTTGATTTTACAAATACAAGACCACCAGTGTTCACCAAGGCCGATGAACCACTAGAGGCTGATGATTGGCTTTGGACCATGGAGCAGAAATTTGATCTTATTCCATGCATGGAGATGCAGAAACCTGTGTTTGCCGCCCAGCAACTTAGAGGTGCAGCAGGTGCTTGGTGGGCAAACCTAGTGGCTATGCAACTAGCTGGCATTCCAATAACTTGGGCTGAGTTCCATACTACCTTTCGAGCCCATTATATTCTAGAAGGAGTGATGGCCATGAAGCTAGATGAGTTCCTTGCTTTAAAGCAAGGGGATCAAACGGTTATGCAGTATGTGGGAAAGTTCAATCATCTTTCACAGTATGCATCTAAACATGTCAATACATATGCCAAGAAAAAGAAATGGTTCATGCGAGGTCTGAATACCAAACTACAGACAATGATGACTACATGTACCAATGTTACTTATCATGAGGCAGTAAATATTGCAATTGCTTCTGAGGAAAAGTATCGGAAGCATAAGGAGATCAAGAAGAAAAAGAGTGTGCCATCTGGATCTTTTGGTGGAAATCAAAAGAGGCAAAAGATAATCTATTATCCAGTCAATCATTATTATCCTCCTTATTGTCCACCGTAGTTCTAAGCTGGGCAACAATTAAATGTCCATCCTGCCACAACTTACCAGAATCCACAACAGACAAATGCTCCTGGTGTCCGTGCTCCAACGTTCTAGGGTCATAGCTATCCATGTTACAATTGTGCAAGGTCCGGTCATTTCTCTAGGGAATGTCCATATCCTAAATAGTATAATTCAAATTCTCAGAAGGCTCCTGCCAATCAACAACAGGGTCAAGCACAGAACAAGAACAACAATCAGAATGCTCAGAAGGGCAAAGATGAAAGGAAGACAGGACGGGTTTTCTATATTCAAGCTGGGGAAATTCCAAAAGGGGAGCCAGTGATGATGGGTATGTTTCCTGTCGCCTATCATCCTACTTTTATGCTTTTTGATTTTGGTGCATCTCGTTCATTCATCAATAGAACCTTTATCGTAAAGCATGAAATTCCAATTGGGGAAACAAAGGAAAATTTCTTTATACAGTCACCTGGGGGATGTCTATGTACTAAGGAAATGGTATACCAGGTACCCATAAACCTAGGTGGGCATATTTTTCCCACTAACATGTTTATTCTCAAGGATCAGGATATAGATGTGATCTTAGGAATGAATTGGATGTATCAGCATAAGGCTATTATAGATGCTTTGAATAGGACATTAAGGGTGAGTTTGCCTGATAGTAATTCTCAGCTTCTTATCCAACTTCCAACCTTAAGGAGATCAGTGGAAAGAGTTTGTGCAACTTCTATCAAGGAGATTAGAGATATCTCGGTAGTTTGTGAATTCCCTGATGTTTTTCCTGAGGATTTACCCGGTCTACCACCTGATAGGGATGTTTAGTTTAACATAGAGTTAAAACCTAGAACAGCTCCGATCTCTCGGAGAGCTTATAGGATGCCTCCCAAGGAATTAGCCGAGTTGAAGACTCAGTTGCAAGAGTTGATTGAGAAAGGGTTTATTCAACCTAGTTCCTCACCTTGGGGATGTCCTGCAATTTTTGTGAAAAAGAAAGATGAGACCCTGAGGTTGTGTGTTGACTATCGTCCATTGAATGAAGTAACCATTAAGAATAAGTATCCCTTACCTCGGATAGACTTGCTTTTTAATCAACTGGCTGGAGCCAAAGTTTTCTCCAAGATTGATTTGAGGTTAAGTTATCACCAAATCAAGATTAAGCCTAAAGACATTCCCAAAATGACATTTACCACAAGATATGGATTATATGAATACCTGGTAATGTCTTTTGGGTTGACGAATGCCCTAGCCCATTTCATGTATATGATGAATTCAGTATTCATGCCTGAGCTAGACAAGTTTGTAGTGGTCTTCATTGATGATATCTTAGTATATTCCAAGAACAAGAAAGAACATGCGGAACATCTCAGAATTGTTCTGACCTGCTTAAGAGAACATCAGCTTTATGCCAAGTTCATTAAGTGTGACTTTTGGCTAAAGGAAATATAGTTTTTAGGACATGTCTTGTCATCTGAAGGAGTCACAGTAGATCCGAGCAAAGTTAAGGATGTATTAGATTGGAAACCACCAACCATAGTTTATCAAGTTTGGAGTTTTCTTGGAATGGCGGGTTATTACCGTTGTTTTATTCCAGATTTCTCTAGAGTATCCAAGTCCATCACTGGGTTATTGAAGAACCAATCCAAGTTTGTCTGGTCATCTAATTGTGAAGAAGCTTTCCAGACTTTGAAGAGACTATTAACCACTACACTAGTATTAGCCCAACCTGATATCGAGAAGTCATTTGACGTTTATTGTGATGCTTTGAGTATTGGTATTGGATGTGTATTGATGCAAGAAGGCCGAGTCATTGCCTATGCTTCTAGACAACTTAAGCAACATGAAGAGCACTATCCAACCCATGATTTGGAGTTAGCAGCGGTTGTCCATGCTTTGAAGATTTGGCGGCATTACCTACTTGGTAATACTTGCCATATGTATACAGATCACAAGAGTTTAAAGTATATCTTTACTCAATCAGAATTGAACATGCAATAAAGAAGATGGTTAGAATTGATTAAAGATTATAACTTGGAAGTACATTACCATCCTAGTAAGGCAAATGTGGTTGCAGATGCCCTCAGTCGTAAGAGTCATTGCAATTATCTAACAGTAAAAACAAGGGATTTTACTTTATGCCAAGAGATGGAAAAATTGAGTATAGAGGTAATTCAACAAGGTAGTTTGACCAATATAACTATTGGATCAACTATTCGAGACCAGATTATTACCGCTCAGAAAGAAAACAAGGGTATAGCCCATATCAAAGAGAGAGTCCAAAATGGAAAAGCAGAATGCTTCAAAATAGATGATGAAGGGGTGCTATGGTTCAAGAATCGTCTTGTGGTACCAAAGGTTCCTAAGTTGCGATAGTTAATTCTTGAAGAGGCACATGCTACTAAGTTATCTATTCATCCGAGAAGTAATAAGATGTATCATGACTTGAAACAGAGATTTTGGTGGACCAAAATGAAGATAGAGATTGCTCGGTATATAGCAAAGTGTGATACTTGTCAAAAGGTAAAAGCTATACATTTGAGGTCCACTGGAGAGTTACAGCCATTACCTATTCTAGCTTGGAAGTGGGAGGATATTAGTATGGACTTTATCGTTGGTCTACCCAAGACATCAAAAGGTTTTGATTCAATATGGGTTATTGTAGATCGACTAACCAAGTCAGCACATTTTCTTCTAGTCCAGAGTACATATCCCACTATCCGATATGCCAAGATGTATTTAGCTAGAATTGTGAGTTTACATGGGATACTAATGACCATAGTGTCAGATAGGGGTACATGGTTTGTCTCTAGCTTTTGGAAACACTTGCATGCTTCGTTGCGTACCAAACTCCTGTATAGTATAGCTTATCATCCACAGACTGATGGTCAGACTGAAAGAGTAAATCAAGTACTTGAAGATATGTTAAGATGTTGTGTTCTTAACTATTCCAATAAGTGGGATGAATGTTTGCCTTTGGCTGAGTTCTCATACAATAATAGTTATCAAGAGAGCATTAGAATGGCTCTGTTTGAAGCACTTTATGGTCATAGATGCAGAACATCGCTGAGTTGGTCTGAACCCAGGGAAAGAAGGTTCTTTGGAGTTGACCTTATGAAAGAAATAGAAGACAAGGTTAGGCAAATACAAAGTAATTTGAAGATAGCTCAGTCCCGACAAAAGAGTTATGCAGATAAATGACCTAGACCATTGGTGTTTAACAAGGGAGATTTTGTATATCTGAAGGTATCACCAATGAAGGGAGTTAATCATTTTGGTGTTAAAGGCAAGTTGGCACCTTGTTATATTGGACCATTTCAAATTTTAGAGAGGTATGGAAAAGTGGCATATCACTTGAAATTACCAGAACATCTCTCAGCTATACATGATGTGTTCCATGTTTCTCAATTAAAGAAGTGTCTCTGAGTGCCTGAGCAGAATGTTGAGGTTGAAGGAGTGGAACTTAAACCTGATTTGACCTATTCCAAATATCCTATCTGAGTTCTAGATCAAAAAGATCGTGTCACTCGAAGGAGGACAATCAAGTTCTATAAGATACAATGGAATCAACATTCCGAAGAAGAAGCTACATGGGAATTCAAAGAATTCTTGTTAGAAAAATTTCCAGAGTTTCTTGCGTCGATATAGAATAATGTTAGTTTTGCTTTGTTGTTATGAATCATGTTTGTAAAGGGACCTTAGCTGTTTATGGACAAGTTTTGGATGTTTTTGGATTGACACATTTCCTTTTCCATTACTTACCCTATGACTTTGAATCTCGGGACGAGATTTCTTTTAGGGGGAAGGATTGTAACACCTCGGGTGTTTTAAATACTAAAACCTACCATGTCATCATATGCATTGTACATCATTTCATTTTAGTGAAAATTTTGATGTGCATTCACTAAAATATGTTTACCTTTATGTTGTATGTGTTGAATTGTATTGTTTGAATCAAGTTCAAAGTTTTGTTTGGATTTGAATTTTCAAAAACCCTAATTTCAGCATTTAAGTTTGCCCTGGAAAAACCCATTTCAAAATCTAAGCACATTTTGGTGTTGAGCCTAAAATCAAAAGTGTAGAGCTTGTCGAGTTGTACAAAGTTGGTTTTTGGAGTTTTCAAAGTTGTTTTATAAAATGTGAAGTAATTTGAAAAGGCATAATTCTTTAAATGTCCCCTTTTTGAATTCAAATTTGCATTTCAAAATGTAGAGCGAATTAGGGGGTGGTTATAAAAGCAAAGTTGTAGAACTTTGAATTTGGAACAACTTTTATTTTTGGAGATTTTTGAGTTGTTACATAAATTTGGGAGTAATTTGGGTTTTAAATTGAGTGGCAATTTTGTAAATAAGGTGAACAGTGACCGTGGAAGCCACCTCACCGCCGACGATCTTCTTTCTGCTTCTAGGCACACTCGTGGCCGTCTTTGGCTTCGTGTTGGTGTGGGGAAGGCTCCTGTGTGGCTTCCTTTTGCTTCTGAGCCACGTTATAAAGCCGTCGTCGCCGTCGTTCTTCGCCGTTTCTCCTCCTCTGTTTTCCCGACGCCACCGCCGCTACTCTGTCGAGCTTTCGTCGTCGACCTAGCACCGTTACCATCTCGGCAAAGCCTGTCCCAGCTTCACCTATTCCTTGCGCACCCAGCCAACCAACCATTTAAGCTTGATTTCACCAAGAAACACCGCTAGTTGCATTTCTTCCTCACGGCCGGCAGATTCTCCGTCGAGCGAGCACCGTCGTGGCCAGCGCTCTACGGTGAGCCTCTGACCATGTGAAGCCTTGCTTCAGCTTCGCCACGATGTCGTGGTGCTTTGTGCTTAGGTGATTGACCATTTTGTCCACTGCAGTCACCGGAACCTCGCCATCGTCGTAGCTTGCTCCGCCGTGATTGCTGTGAACGTCGACCAGCATCTCCATTGATCCTCCAGCCCTGCTCTTTGCTCAATCGTGTTTAGGGTGAGCTGCTGAACCTTCCTATGTCGTTTGTTTAACCGCTACTAGTCTCGTTTCGCTGAAGTTGCACAGCCGCGCCATCGTGGCCTCCATGGTCGGTGTCGTGCTCGGTCCTAGCCGTGTTTGGTCTCGTTTGTGCCACCAATAGACGTGTAGGGGTGTAGGGGACGTGGTGGTACTATCGCCGTCGCCGTTGATCTCACCGACGGCAAGAAATCGCCGATCAGCGCACGTATCGCCATGGTCAGCGTGGGAGGAAGGGGATGACAGGTGGGGTCAGGGTGTTAGTGGCGGTTTGATTTGAAAATGGAATTTTTCTTTTTCAGAAATGAATGAATAGTGTACACTTTTGTTATTTGTGTGTAGAATTAATTAGAACTCCAAAAATTATGAAAATTTTTGTGTGTCCTCTCTGTGATGTATATCATTTAGGAAAAATATGAAATGTTGTTTTTCAGTATTTTTTAGTGTGATAAAAATTGCTCAATGAATTAATAAATGGGTTTCCATTATTTTTCTAGGCTTAATTAATTATCCAAAAATTATGAAAATTGTTTTGTCGCGTAGTTATCATGTGATGAACCTTGAAAAAAATTTTGAGCTCAATTGGAACAAGTTGATTTATTTCATAATTTTTAATTAAATAATTAATTCATAAAAGCAAATAGTAACCTTTAATGACTTAGGTTTTTGTTTGAATTTTTGGATTGAGTGATGACCTTGGGCCATTAGTTGGTAATGATCCTTGGCACTTGACATAAGTGTTATGAAAAAGGTTTAGTTAGTCTTGACTTGTAACTGTACCGCGAAGGAAAGTTGTATTCAAGTTTTTAACTTTCGCATCTATCATCAAGCCTCATGTTTTGTATCCCGCATCATGTTAAACATGGCATTGTTACTATGTGTAGTGAATGAAGGTGAGCACATGGTAGTTAATCAAGTTGCAGAGGAAGTCAATCCATCTATTGAGGTCGGATTTGATAATTGTGGAATGTCTCCGGAACCTGACTTTTCCATGAATCAAGGCAAGCCCCGGATGCATTTAAACCTACCTTGTGTTTTACAAGTTTTTATCGCTTTTTCTTTTATATACTGCATTAAGTGATTAGGAGTCAAGTGGAAACCTAATTGGTGCATTACCAACCTTGTTTTTCCTTATCTACCTTGTTACCAGTTTTACTTCGTAAATGCCTAGTTATGCTTAGCCATGCTTAGACAGATAAAGGTCAGATGATTACCTATCACCTATGTGATATAAAGAGGTTTTTTGGTTACGGTAGGTTATTCTTGTTGTCATGAGATATGAGCATGTGGAGTAATAAATTTAGACCGGGCGGACTCGGTGTGTGAGAGCCACAAGATGTGGATGTCTTGTGAGCGGGTTCTTTCCGCCTATGTCGATTAAGAATCGTCCGTTGTTGAACTATGTGAGATGAGACTATGTAGTACTAACCACATACTCTGGTAAGCCTTAACTTGACGATTCTATTACGAGAATGGCTACTAGTGCACTAGGAGTGGAGAGATGGTGGGAATAGCGTGTACCCACGTGGCAATGGGCTAGATTGGTGGAGTACTATATTCTCGGGTGGCACAGACCCATTCTTGTTTTAGAGGATTCGAGGGTAGGTTGGTATATGTAGGTCGGGGACCTTCATATGTCATGTGGTCTGGAATCCCCAGCTGGGTTTTAATCGGTTTGAATCGTCGTTGCTCCTCGGTTATGGAGACTCAACTCTCTATTCATCATCGTAGTTTAATAACTAGAACTTGAGTAAGGTTTGAGAAAGTGTTGGATATGCAGTTTCATGACCTCATTACGGATCATGTTAGCTTTGTGTATGATCTTTTCGAAGATAAAAATTTTGATATAAAGAATCTTGTTAGAGAGCTTTTACACAAAAGAACTTTCATTATTGCTAAAACCATACCTTGAATCCCTGAGCCTACATTCCTGAGTCTTCTTAGTTTTTATTTCGGTTAAGTCTTGTTGAGTACTTTTGTACTCAGGGTTCGTTGACCCTTGTTGCAGGTGAGCCTCATGAGCAGGTCTATTTTGGACCGTGCTGCATGACTGTTGTTTAGGTCGATGATGATACGTGAATGTGTGATCCTTGGGCAAGATACTTATATTGTGTGTTTGTATTATGTTACTAATGCCACTCCACTACTACTATGGTTTGTATTATGTATCAAACTTAGTTTGTAAGGTTTGAAACAACTAGTTTGTAAACTAGTTATTGTAAGACTTCCGCTAATTTACTCTGATGTTGATATTTGAATAAATGTTGTAATACTACAATGACTCTGTAATGGGATCCTGCTCGGAAATCATGGATGATTCAGGGTTCCCCAAGGACACCCGACAATCTTCTTAAGTTACCAGGAACATATGCATAATCGTTAGAGGTCATTGGACAGTGACAGGTGCATGTGAGTCCTATAATTTAGGAGGTTCTGACACCGCTATGGGTTTGCCTCCTCTCTTAGCAGTGGATGAGTGAGGGGAAGCAAGGGATCTCCTTCTACAACCTTCAAGGGTGGGGGTGCTAGCGGTACTGCAACACCGATCCTCCTTTCTAGTGGGTGGACAGGGATCCCATCCAAGATCAAGGGGTTCTATCACTAAGCAGCGAGTGTCCTTCATTTGGCCCTGGTGACAAGGTAGGCCTCCTGCAGCTAATGGGCATGCCGATCTTTGGCCTCCTTTAGGGTGCCATGGGAGTTTCATGATTGTCTGTGGCTATCACATTGGCATGTGCTTTAGTGAGCTATACTAGAAGCATCCTAGAGAAGATCTCGGCATCCTTAGCTCATCAGAGAAACTTCCTTAGCTCCAAGGCTGGCCGGTCATACTGCTCACCTCGAGTGAGCAAGTATGTGGTCAAGTGCACCATGGTAGGGTTGTCTTCTTGCACCTCTCGCCTTGCAAAGCCTCCATGCGAGCTCTCCATACTTGTCGATTCTTTTCCAAAAGTTGAAAGAACCTCATAGGGGTACAAGCAATGGGCTCATGATAGATCTAGCAAAGGTGCCGCAAGGCTTTGTGGGCCACAACTTGGTAGGTGTCGATGAAGCAAAACCTGGTTGTGGTCACATTCTAGGCTTCGGTGATATCAGGGAACTCTTCACTCTTCCCAATATAGATGGTAACTTCACACCACTCAGTGCCATGCTTTTCATACTCACGGTCCTCATACTCATGATGATCTTTGACTTTGAGCTTTTACAAGGTGGCATATAGGATTTTGGGAAAACCCTCAGCATTCAGGCAGGAACTGCTAACCTAGGCTCCTGCCATCCCTGGCGGGTGGTTCGAAGGGAGGATTGAGTGAAAAGCTTGCTCAAGGGGAAGGGCTAGGTGAGCTAGAGTGCACTGAGTGGTGGTACCAATGGCTAGGTCAGGCCCTTTTGTAATGGTAGAGCGGTCAGTGGTCCTAGCACAGTCCACCTTCGGTTCCTACGCATGGTCACTCCAAAGAAGACAGCTAGAATTTTTGCATACTTGAGGTGAGCGGTGTCTGTAGCCATTAATGACTAGTATGGCTACAGGGCAAAGGTACGACAAGAGCACAGAAAAAGGGTACGAACAACATGAGCCTTGGTGGCTTGAACCATGGGTGAGCGTGAAGTACAAAGCCACAGTACATCAGTAATTTATGGACAAGGACTGATCTCAAGATCATGTACTGTGAGTGATTTAGTCCACTGGAGAAAGCCTGGTGAAACCTATTCTGAATGCTTAACCATAGCAATAGGGCTACTTATATACTTCGTAGGTAAACGCCCAAAATTTTTGCAAAAATAGGTTATCAAATTTTAATCTAGAAAAGGGTTTTGAAGCTTTATTTCCTTATTTATGCTCTGATACCACCTGTGGTAGAACCACCTAATCTAATGCGCTCTAAAGGGTACTTGTCTTCCACTAAACACTGAGTACCCAAGCGAGGACACAAAATTATGCAGTCCTATCGAGCACACCCTGAGGGAGAACTTGAAAATCCACATTTTTCCATCAGGATCATAAATGAGAGTGTAAAGCTTACAACATCTTTAGCCATTTCTTACATTGTATGGAATTACAAATGTGATCAGAGTTTCAGTGAACAAAAAGTTATTTAATGATGTGTGAAGCATTAACAAGTAACCATCTACATACAAGATATGCTGGTAGTTTTTACATCTTTTCTTATAAACCTTTAGTGAGGGTTATAAACAACACTACGACCGTAGCACGAAAGGAATTCTCTCTGAGCCCACCAGGAGGTTTCCACACACAAAAGTCATCTACCATCCGTCTGTCACCTGCAATAGGGGAAATAAAACCCTAAGTACTCGATTGTACTCAGTGAGACTTACCCAATAGAAGAAACTAAAAGACTCTAAGGATATGCAAGGCTATTTGGCTTGCTGTTTGATTGATCTTGTAGGAAGCATTACTAATAGTGCATCCTTATGTTCCAAGTTTTTAGAAGTTGTTTTTAATTAATTAGCTAATCATTCTAGGTAAGCACCTATGTTACTTTCAAGCATGTGGATAGGCAATCAAAACCATTTTATCACCTTTCAAGTTATAGTTCTTGCTATGGTGCTAGACCATAGCCAAGTCTGTACCATCTCAAAGAAATGGCGATTCACGAATCAATGTATCCAAGCAGGGTACCCTGAAACACATGCCCTGCTTGTACCCTAGGCACAAACAGAACCAACTCATCCCACTCCTTTCAAGGGGTCTAGGTCCCCACCCAAACTTGGACTCCAAGCCTCCAATACCTAAGACCCAGTCTCAGTATGGTGCTTAGACCTCCACCCAATACCCACCCCTAAAAGTCAGTCCAAAAAGAGCCAGAACCCATGACAAGAGAGTGATAAGTGTTCCCACTCCCATAAGCAAGTATGTGATAAGGATAATAAGTCTATGACCTGACTACCATCCACAGCAACAGACGGTCCTCAATTGACATAGGCGGAACAAGTGCAATCTGAGCCTCGCTCGAATGCCTAACCAAGTCCAGATCCAAAGTACCATTCTGCCCGGTCTCCAATTATCATCCATATATATTTTAGGAGATAGTATATAATAATGTTTTTCCTATCTCTCACAAGTGACAGGTAATCACTCGACTTCTAACGGATCCTATAGCATAGCAATCTACATAATCATGCCATACTAGTAAGACTCATAGGATAGGGATATATATATATATATGCAAGTGGGTTTCATTTAACTCCTCAAAACTTAATGCACAAACTTGAAATAAAGTGCTAAATAATAGAGGTTATGCACCGTGGCTTGCCTAGGCAAGACATAACCAAGGATTAGCATTCCACTGTGGTGACATGATCACCAAAGCACCACCTTTGCTATTTCCCTGGTCGACTCCATGATCCATTGTTGTTCCTATTATGATATACGTGGATGCAACACAGAAGACGTAATTAACCAACGGCAACTACAACTCTAAAAATACAATACGCTTCGCAAGCTAATGAGCTAGCTCTAATGACTAATGCGCTAGACTACGTATCCATGTTGTCAAATAAGGCTTTGTCTCCAAAAAAATGTTTTAGTTCTACAACCCCAAAGTGTTTTTGCATTTTATTGATTAAATATATATTCAAACTAGGGCTCGTTGAGCTACCTTATCAAACTAATTATTATGGAGCTACAAAAATTATAGTGGGCTCCTAATAATGTTAAGAATTTATTGTGAAAATTCCAGAGCCAACACTACTACCAATTCCTCACCATAATTCCTACAAGTTGATGTTTTAATAATATTAAGTACTTCAAATTAATTAGATTACTCTTGAAAACTGTATGAAACTATGTGAACAAAACACACTAGCAGATAGATCATAATTTTAGGAACTAAACAAAATTAGTTTCACAATTTTTGGTTAACTACACAATTTTATATTGAATTTAGTTTACCTTAGAAACTAAGTTAGAAAAATGCTTAGAAAAGGAAAAGGGACGGTGGCAACCATTTAGCCTAGTAGCCCAGCTTGGCCCAATGTGGGGAGCGAGCGCTCATAGCAACTGCCCTAGCAATGGCCCAAGGCAGGGGAGACCGTGTGCATGGCTCTTTTGCAAAAGAGGGCTCGGGCTTTTAGACATTTAAGCAGAACAGCAAAGCACTATTACCGAAGACTCAAGCTTTACACAAATCACCCTGAGCCATGTCGTCTTTGCAACATGGTGGTCCCCGATGTTCTCGTGTGTGATGGCACAGTGACCGGCAGCCACCCACGGTCGTACTAAGCAAAAAGGAACTCGTTCCAACCAAACTAAAGGATCGACCACCACCTATGGTTTGGACGGCGACGACGGGTAGCGGTGGGATACTAGGAGGTGCCCAGGACTATGCTGCAGTGATAGGTGGTGGTCTGTGGTGATAGCGCTATTGTTCCAATGAATAAGGATAAGGGAGACAGAGAGAGGAAAGAAGTGGTGCATGAGCACCAGTGGCATACCACAAGTACCACCGAGATGTTGGTGATGATAGGGAGGCCTTGTGTGACCTTGGCCACATGCACACGGTGGAGGCGGCATTGTTCCACGGTGGCATGGTCATGTCAGGTCATCTCCGGTGGGACCTTCATCGAATCTACAGTGAACAATGGTACTAGGGGGTCAAGATGAGTCTCCAGTCGATCTGAATTGAGCGAAAACTAACCGTAGCGACTTACCCCCAAACGTGCCTTCCACGGTGGTGAGATGACCGGCTGCCATGAAAACACTAAGTTCATCTGTGTTGATGTGTGACAAAGCCTTGATAGGGGTCTCCTGGCTAGTCGACTCCCTAGGCCACTTACTGGTGCAAGGAATTGAACTATGAAGCTTGGAGCTAAGCGAATCAAGAGGTAGAGGGTGTGGTGCTCCTGCTATGGTCATGTTGTGGAGAGGCACATGAGTGAGTTTGAGTGGATTTAGACGGTGGCTTTGACCGATAGCTATAGTATGAGCACATGCACATAGATGACATGACTAGGGAGGGCTTGGCGCGATGTGCTTGAATTGGAGCGGCCAGACCCGAGCAGGTCGCACCGGCGTTGGCTCACGGGGTGGGACAGGGAGACATCTCATCACCACGATAACTGGGGTTGTCGACCTGGAGGCGGTGGTAGCCCCACATGTCTAGAGGCTCGATGTGGTAGGTAGGACAAAGGGTGTGGTGAGCACCATGTCATCAAGGCGGCGACCTCTGCAACTCCACCATGACCCCACACGTGGCTTGGTGGCTGGACATTGGCGCGCGTGGACCACGATAGTGGGACCAAACCACCGCCAGCCAGGTTGGGCCATGCAAGGCCTTGGTGTAGCGTGGCACTAGCCTAGCACATGTGCGGGCCAGCGGCCGTGGCTTGGTTGTGATGTGACCACAACGCCAACTGTGCTATGCCCGCGGTGACCTCAAACACAGTCCGAATGACTGCCCTAGGTGCATGCATTTTAAACCATAGCAAAAGTTACTAACGATCACAGTTGAAGTTCAACTAACTCCCTATCGTAAAGTCCACATTGCCAACAACCTAGCAATGCCATCGCCATGACCAAAGAGCAATTAGGGAAAGACATAGATGGATGCCAATATGAGCTCATCGCTCTAAACACCAGTTCGCGAATGGATCGCCAACACACGGTTTCAACACATTTTAGCAAAGTATGAGAAATTTTTAAGAGGACAACATGACACCTAACACCACTACCACCTAAGCCATGCTCAAGTACTTGCTTAGAGGTAACCAACAGTACAAGAACATGAAGTTAGTGTCTAAACAATTTTGTTAGAATTTGAATGTCAAAACTATAACAACCCAAAAATCCACACACCAAAAATCCCAACTGAAATTTTTTTGTTTTAACCCCATGCAATGTTGAGTGACATCTATAGGAGCCAACTCTAGGTGTTGCATTAGTTGTAACCCAACTAGACAATTTCATGAGCATAGCATGTCATTTGTTAATTATGTTTATTTAAAATCCTAACAAATAAAATGTTGCATACATTGTTAACTCAAATTGTGATTTGGATTTCCATTTGCTTTACGTAATGCTTAATAACTCCTTTAAAGTAATAAACCATAAAGTAATTATTAATCAAACCAAAGAATAAATGCTTAAAGTGAAAACTATTTCTATTTTTGTATAACAAAACTACAACTATTTTTGTTACACAAAATAGCTAAATAAAGTCCCTAATATATATAAGAGTGTTGTGGGCCTCACATCTAAAAATCTAATGGATGAGGTACACCAGATTTGAATTCAAACTCCAAAACAAATTTGAATTCAAATAAAGAAGAAGAAAAACAAAACAGAAAAAGAAAAGAAGAAAAGCCTCGCAGCTGGCTTGGCCTACTTGGCCTGCTAACCAACCCAGCCTACGCGCGACAGCAGCAGGCCCAGCAAGCCAGCCCAACGCGCTGCTCACGCCCGCGCGCCCTTTTACCTCGCCTGCTGCCACTGCCAAGCTAGACCCACACATCAGCTTTATCTTCTTCCCTCACTGCTTTTCTTCCTTGCCTTGAGGATATGAATCACCAGCCATCGCCGTCTCTGCATGGAGGCCACGCGTTGCCCCACGCCATCCGATCGGTCTTCACTTCGCGCCAAGATGCCCTGACCGGCAGGACCCAGCCGCCAGCCGCCCAACCTTCACCTTCTTCCTCCCCATGAAGCACCCCATGACTCTTTGCTTTATTGCATGGTAGAGCGGGCCAGGGTAGGGAGGGAAAGCGGGGGTGCTACTCCACCACACCATGGCTGTCTGATCCCACGCACTGACCATCGCACAGTCATAGGTGAGCCCCAAAGCTAGCCGAACTCCCACGCCTTCCCTAGGTGAGCCCGAGCGCCACCACCATGGGCACAGCCCTATAAAAACCCTGACCAAAGCACTAGCATGCCCTAGTTCCTCATCGCTGCCACTGGGTGGCAAAACCACTGCACCACCGCACACTGAGGGCCGGGGAAAAGGAGAGCCGTGAAGAAGAGGAAGGGAGTTTGGGTGAAGAGGATGCCACCACCGCCGGAGTTGGGGATGACACTGCCATGATCATCGCTGCTGCTACCATGACTACGTGGTGTCGGCTCGACGCTGCACCGCCCTGATACTACACCACCTCATCGGCAAGCAAGCTCAGTGGGTTCCATCGCTGAGACCACCCCCAGCCCAACCATGGACGTAGACCTTGTCGGAGCTATGCTCTCTGGCATAAGCCAACTGGGTAGCATAGGGGACCTCCACGATAGCGTAGACAAGCTAAAGGAAGCCAAGCAAGTGCCATCTTGCACACCACGCTTATCCGCACACGCACGCACATACATCGGGGCGACGCTGAGCCTCTCTGCTTGGGAATGCCACTCGCCTCCACTACACCTTTGTTAAACCTGTTTGGACCATGTATTCACCGTAGCTGAGCCTACTAAGCCACCTGGAGACCAAAACTGTGACCAATGACATGATGCCCACATGTGCACGCGATCATGAAAGCCATGGCGACATCGAGCCGATTGTGCTCAAGCACGCCCCTATTAGCACACACGCTCATGCCCTCTGCACACGCACGCGCATGCTAGGACCCCAAGAGGAACAACGCTGAGCACTAAGCTCAAACACGCTGATGCAGTCCATGCTCAGAGCATGTGCGTCGCGGCCAGAGTATGGCCACGATGGGGTCACCACCACCGCATCACCGCACTAGGGACGCTGCTAGCACCTTGATGGGATCCGCCATGCTAATGAACACGTCACGCGCTCATTCTTGAGGAAAGAGGTCCACTGCTACGCTGCCTAGCTTGCATCATTCACCACCGGGCCGCTGCCATGACCGAATTGGGCTGCCACCGTGGCCAAACCCATTGGGGGCTCTAGAAGCCCCTTCGCCCTGCCCGACAAGCCCGTTGGAGCATTATGATGCTCACACGCACCACAAATCTAGCCTTTGCCACCACAACCACGCTATCCACATATGCCAATGAGCTCAAGCAGCCACCACCATGGCCAGACCCTTGGGGAACCTTGGCCGCCGCAATAGCCCCACCATTGGAGTCGCCGCACCTTGGAGAAGCCGTAGCACCACTCGAACGCACCCCTATGCCTCCGGCGAGGTACGCCATTGGTGGGAACACACTGCTTGGAGGGGGGGAAATTTCTCTCCTAGACCGCCCACTCATTCACCCAGTGCACGCAGACCACAGAGAGACGAGGAGAAAGGTGGACATGGTTCACTAGAAGGAGAAGCGGTCCACCGTAGACCGGCGCATGCATCCACCGTGGACTCAAGCCTGACCCAGAATCCAGAAGGCGCCGTGGTGCTCTATGCTGATGCCATGTGGTGGGCCAAAGCCTAGCCCATATCTAGGCCCAACCAGCCCAGTTTGGACCCGGCCTGAGCTGACCATTGACTAGGCCCACAAGTCAGCAACATAGAGCCATTGGACCAACTTGTTAGTGGGTGATGTCATGCTGATGTCATGAAGGTCCCACCTATCAGTGATAAACACGGCCGAGGTGATGTCATGATGATGTCATGATGACGTCAGCTGCTGACGTTAGTAGCTCTGGACCCACCTGTCAGTAATAGAGCCGAGATGATGATGTCATGCTAACATCATACTAATGTCAGCATGCCACGTGGACCAATAGGAGCATGACACGTGTCAGCATGATATTAATTTAGCCTTTTCCCATTTCCAGGAATGATTGAAACTTTAGAAATTCATAACTAATTCATACGAACTCAAAAAAAACAAGGCCAGGACCAAAATTCATCTAAAATAAAGCTCTATGCAATGAACCCATGTTTGAGTGCATTTGGCTCTTTTGAATTTTCATTGCTTTTTGTGCTATTCTATAGACGTCGCTAACCCAACTATAATGCGATCATTTGCAGACTTGGAGGAGAACCAGACGAACAAGGACCGAGAGTACCATGAGGAGTACGGAGACGACTTCATTGAAGGTGCCACATCCCACCAAATCTCGTAGCGCCTACTATGCATGGCTAATATAGAGCTGCTATTGCTTTACTTTATTGTTATAATCACACTACGATAGGACTTGCATGGTAGTATGCTTTCTTGATGGCCTCTACCTTAACGCAACCTTACCCCTGCTCACCCTGCTGTTAGGCTAAGTCATACGCTTGCTGCAATATTTCATTGCTTATTATTTATACTACGCTTACATATATACCATATTGATGCATGGTGGAAACTGGAGTTATCTGGACTATGGGGAAAGTGCTGCATGTGTGACGTGGGTGTGTGGAGGGTGAGGGTTGTGTCGACCAAGTTGGAGTATACGACGAGCCTAGGGCAAGTCTTGCCATGGGGTGCTACCTAGGCACCCTTGGAAATGGAAACCTATGGTGGGTAAATGGTATATGAGGTGGCCCTAGGTGTAAACCTATGATGGGAGGAGCCTGGGGTGGAGGTGCTATGGTGGCACGGTAAATGGAAACCCTAATGAAGACATTCTAGCTTGGTCATCCCTAAGGACTTACTAGTACTCAGATTCACCGGGAAGCCTTACGTACCACTCGCCCTATATGGTGCGAGATGGTCGGACTACTTGGTAGGATATTGCCACTACTGCTAGGTTGATAGCGGACAGTGCAAGGAGGTATGGGGCACGAACAATTTCCCCCACACCCTTCTAAGACTTCATGGATACCATGTAGACCTAGCTCATGACTCACAATTTTAGCCACCGTAGACTAGACTTGGGGTGTACCAGGGCTAAATGGTAGAGTGGCATTATCCTAGGCTACCAAGCGGCCGGAATCAGCCCAGTTGATGATGGTCAATGAAGAAGGTAGATCTTGTGGTTATGTAAAACCTCTACAGAATGTATGGTTGATCGATCGATACATATGCCGACTAGTCGGTTATGGACCTTTCCTAGGTTTCGCTTAAACTAGATAGCGAGATGAGTCCTTCTCTTCTTCCCCCGTGAGAGAGTGTCGGTCGTAGCCAGGGACTACAGGCCATGAGACAGAGCCGAGAGGGAGTTGGCCTGTCAACTGAGCGATGGTATGGTGATGATATGGAGATGGTGGAATATTGATCCTAGTATATCGATCCTAGGATCGAAACCTGGCTCTAGATGGGAATGGGGTGGAATGTGTGTGGGAATGGTGTTAAAACTTGACCAACTATTATTATATACTTGATATGCTAAAACATAGGAAACCCCAGCCTTATAGGTTCCTTTTGATTATATCCAACTTGCATCCAATTTCCACAAAGCAATGCTCATAGGGTGGAAGTGGCCAGTACAAATCGTACTGATAAATTTTCGCACACAGGTTTTGCTGAGGAGTATAACTCTAAGGAGTTTGACGGTTGAGGGTTTCGTTCCTACACTCGAGTTTGGCGATCTTATCTTCAAGCTATTTTTAATGAATGCTACTTTTGATTCTGCCAATACAGTGATGTAATAATTTATGTAATTCTGCACTATTTATACTCTGATATTATCATTATATGGATGTGGTATTCGACTAGAATTTGGGTAATATGATCTAAAATGGTCATATTACACTTTGACTTTGTGGATTTCCCTTCGTGGAAATTAGGTCGCTTCAGTTGGTATCAGAGCCATACTTGACCCTAGGACAAAACCCTCAGAAATGGATGATAGAATAGGACATGAACAACCCTTCTTTCGGTTATATACCGACCCTGCATTTACTTTTATGCAAGGCTTATCTATCTATTGACCTGCTAACACTTGTTTCCTTAAAACATACAGATGGCAACGAATGATGAATGGCTGCCCCTAGGACCACTACCTCTGGACCACGCCAAGCTTACCTTCAACCTACGTGAGCTCAGGGGTTTTGTACAGACCCTCTGCCAAGTTCTTGTCATGTTAGGAGTCCCTAACAAGCTTGTCAAAGTCACCAGCACTAGGAAGTCAGCTTAGGAAGGAGGAATCGAAGGACCGGTTGTCACCTCAATCAAGTTCCTAGCTAGCACTACCTTACTTTCTATCCCAGCTTTCATCGAGTTGACTATAGGGGACACAGTTGAGGAGGGACTACGAGCTGTCTCACACAAGGCACTTTGTAGAGTGATGAGGGACCACTACGAGCACCTAAAGATGATAGAGTTCCATCTACTTCCCTAGGCCCTTGACCTTAGCCTTACCCCTAGTGAGTAGAGTTTCACAGCCGGCAGAGTTATCTTTGCCGAGGAGGATAGATGCCTCTGTGTCTTGGCTATCCACCTACTAGAGTAGGATAGGTACATGACCCAGCTTGAGCAGAGGAGACATCAGGACCAGGCCCTTCTGTGGGAGTGCCAGGAGCAAGACTCACAGGGAGCACAGGAGCGAGCTAGTCTATTTGAGATAGTTGCCAAGCTATAGGACAAGCTCAACCATCATGAAGAAGTCCACAGAGCCGAGGTCACTAACTTACAGGACAAAGCCACCAACTTAGGCAATAGGAACTGCTACCTCGATAGCAAGGTCTTAGAGTTGTAGAGAGAGTTGGATGACAAGAAGGCCAAGTTCAACCATAGAGGAGACAAAGAGAGGTCCAAGGGGATTGATATGCTAAAAATCCAATCTTAGAACAAGACCATGACTCGGGAGCTAGAGGAGTTTAGGAAGAAGGATGTTTGCAACCAGGGTCACCTGATCGAGGCACTTAGGTAGAACGAGTACCTACAGGACAAGTGTGAGAGGACTTGGCAGGCTTGGCACAAGTCTGACAAGAAGCGCCTCAGGGAGATGAAGGGTATGTGGGATTAGCTACCCAAGGAGATTCATAGCAAGATAAAGCCTAGGATAGAGGAGTTTGAGTTAGCCCTGACTCGCCTCAACCTAGATGCCTACCCTACCCTACCTAGAGCCAAGCCTACTGAGGAGCTCACCGAGGCCTTAAAGTACGTGTCCTGACTTCACAAGTCTGAGAGGAGATCAAGATCGAGAACAGTCATATCCCAGCTACGGTGTACGAGTTAGAGTAGATGACCCTGTGTGGTCATGAGTCATGTCAGTGGCTTCCATAAGTTGTACCCCATGATGTACCCCTTATGAGATGTAATACGAGACACTATACGTAGTATGATTCTCGCGAGTCTCCAAGTGTAGCTACTGGGGATGATGCTATGTAATAAAACCCATGTAATGAATGTTTTGGATCTTATTGCATCTTATGGATCTTATTGCTTCTTTGTAATGAGTGTTGGATAGTATAAATGTTTTTCTTTAAATCATCAAAATCACGTAATCATACTGAATTATAAGCACTTATGGCACAAACACTAAAATTCTTATGATTCGTGTTGCAGATGCCGAACCGCCGATCTGCTTGCCTAATGAACCGTGGACGTGCGCCCACCCCCGAACTAGTCAAACCAAATGGGAGGCATGGTGGCAACAACCGTGGCCATGGCCATGGCCGTGGACGTGGAGGGATACCCTTCAACCTAGAGAATATCCCGCCGCTTGATGAGGAGAACATTCCGCCACCACCACCACCGACCCTAGCAGAGGTGATGGCGCAACAAACCTAACTTCTTGTAGCTCTTGTAGACAGAGCAAACCATCGCTAGGGAGGTTAGCAGAATGACTTCCAAAGGAAGCTGGAGGGGTTTCTAAAGCTGAGGCCACCTACCTATGATGGCACCAACCCTAACTCGCTTGTAGCCGATGACTGGCTCAAGGAGATGGAGAAGCTCGACCTCACCACCTTCATCGACGATGATTGTGTTGGAGCTGCCACACACCAGCTCATAGGTGTAGCACATGCCTGGTGGGATAGTTTCAGTGATTCCCATGAGGACCCTGCCAACATCACGTGGGATGAGTTTGCCAAAGCATTCACTGAGTATCACATTCCCAAGGGTATCATGGAGGCCAAAGCTGAGGAGTTCCGCAACATCAAGATGGGAAAGGATAGGGTGACTGAGTACACCACTCGCTTCACTAACCTTCTATGCTATGCACCTTCCTATGTTGTGAACTTTGAGAAGGAGAAGCTATACTATTATCGCAAGGGACTTAACCTACACATCAAGCTGAAGTTTGGCGATATTGAGAGTAGCACGATGCGTGCTCAGGTGGATTGCTGCATCCAGATCGAGAAGGACCATGCTGAAGCTGGAGAGGAGTATAGGGAGAGGAAGCATATGCCTAAGGAGTCCTTCTGTGGCCATGATCGCAAGAGGTTCCGTAGAGATGCACCATCCAAGGAATGCTCTCGCCACATGACAAACCCTAGATCGAGTAGGGGTGGTAGAGGCTACACCACCAAATACTCCCGCCCAGCTCAGGATCTTTACACCCGGGACCATTATGCTCAGGACCACAACACTCAAGACCGTTTCAACCGTTCTCGCTAAGCAAATGAACGCCTAGCACAGAACCTCTCTTCACCAAGCACTAGAAACTAGAAGGCACCCGCACCAACCCCAAAGGCGGTGTGCCTTTCACCTGCTTCGCTTGTGGCCAACCGGGTCACAAAGCCGCTTAGAAGTCTCAGTTCAAGGGATCTGCTACTCGTGGACATCTCAACCATCTAGACACCAAGGAAGCATAGGCTGCCCCTAACGTTGTGTACGGTATGTTTTTAGTTAATGACAATACTGCATCAGTTCTATTTGATTCCGGAGCAACTTGTTCTTACATATTATCCAAGTTTGCATGAGAGCATGACCTGCCTGTAACCCATGTGGAAAGCCTATCATCACCAGCTCACCTAAATGGAGACCTAAAGTGCACCCACATGTGTAAGGGAGTGAGTCTTACCATTGAGGGTCTTATCTTTAAAGCTGACCTAACCCTGTTACCTTCCACAAGACTAGATGTCATCTTAGGTATGGATTAGCTAACCATTCACCGAGGTATCATATCATGTTCACCTAGATACGTTTAAGTGACCCACCCATCTGGCCAAGTTATTAGGTGTGAACCTCAGTCCGAAAAGTCCACTTCTATCCTATGTGCCCTTAAAGCCAGTTCAGAATCACAAAAAGAGGAGAAGACAGTTCATGATGTGCCTCTGGTCCAAGACTATTCCGATGTATTCCCTGAAGAATTACTGGGTATGCCACCAGACCATGATGTAGAGTTCATCATTGATCTTTTGCTAGGAATAGGACCCATTGCCAAGAGACCCTATCACATGTAAGTTGATGAACTGGCCGAGCTCAAGAAACAGCTTGATGAGCTCATCTCGAAGGGATATATTAGACCTAGTGCTTCACCCTGGGGATCCCCTATTTTGTTTGTTAAGAAGAAGGATGGCTCAATGAGAATGTGTATTGATTACCGGAACTTGAACGCAGTCACCATCAAGAACAAGTACCCCCTACCAAGGATTGATGATTTGCTTGATCAGCTTCAAGGTGCCAAGTATTTCTCCAAGATTGATCTTAGATCTGGCTATCATCAGATGAAGATTCGAGAGAGTGACATCCCGAAGACAGCTTTTGTGACTAGGTATGGGCAGTTTAAGTTCACTGTGGTGTCCTTTGGACTCACGAATGCTCCCGCATACTTCATGAACATGATGAATAAGGTTTTCATGGATGAACTGGATAAGTTCGTGGTAGTATTCATTGATGACATCCTTGTCTATTCACCCACCACTGAAGAACATGAACATCATCTAGGAATTGTGCTTGAGAAATTAACCCAACATTAGCTCTACGAAAAGTTTAGCAAATGCGAGTTTTGGCTATAGAAAGTTGCCTTCCTAGGCCATTAGTATCAACTGAAGGTGTTCCAATTAACCCAGCTAAGATTGAAGCTATGAAAGAGTGGGATCAACCCTGTAATGTGACAGAAGTCAGAAGTTTCTTAGGATTGGCTAGATATTATCGCCGATTCATTGAAAACTTCTCTAAGATAGCCTGCCCAATGACCAACCTTCTGAAGAAGACCAAGGAGTATGAATGGATGCCCGAGTGCGAGCAATGCTTTCAAGAGTTGAAATTGAAGCTTACCATAACTCCTATGCTAGCATTGCCTGATATTAGCAAAGATTTCATGGTCTATTGTGATGCATCCCATCAAGGACTTGGCTATGTATTGGTGCAAGGTGGAAGAGTGATAGCTTATGCTTCCCAATAGTTGAAAGAACATGAGAACCGTTACCCTACTCATAATCTTGAGTTAGTAGCAGTTGTGCATGCTTTGAAGATCTAGAGACACTACTTGATAGGCAACAAGTGTGATATCTACACCGATCACAAGAGCTTGAAGTACTTTTTCACTCAAGAAGATCTAAATATGAGGCAAGGCCGATGGCTAGAATTGATTAAAGACTATGACCTAGAAATTCACTATCATCCAAGAAAAGCTAATGTAGTCGTAGATGCTCTCAGTCGTAAGAGTTACTGTCACCCTTTGATCACTGAATTCATACCACCTGAGCTCAAGGAAGAGATTGAAGATTTCTAGCTTGAGATACTACCGCATGGCTTGTTGTATGAGCTCCGCATATAGTATGATCTCATAGATCGCATCCATCAAGCTCAGAAAAATTATGAAGAGATCGAATATCTCTGTGGTCTGATGAAACTAGGCTATAAGACCAACCACCATGAAGATGAACAAGGAACCATCAGGTTCAAGAACAGAATCTATGTACCTTCTGATCTAGCACTACAAGAGGAAATCTTGTCAGAAGCTCATGATTCTAAGTACTATATTCACCCTAGAGGTTCAAAGATGTATCAAGACTTGAAGAAACACTTTTGGTGGAAAGGCATGAAGATAGAAATTGCGGGACATGTGGCACGATGTGACACCTATAATAGAGTCAAGGCTAAACATCAAAGGCCTGTAGGATTGTTAAAGCCTCTTGATGTTCCCGAGTGGAAATGGGAGAGCATATCCATGGATTTTATAGTTGGATTGCCCTGTTCATAGAAAGTCAATGATTCCACCTGGGTGATTGTTGACCGTTTGACCAAGATTGCTCACTTTGTACTAGTTAAGACCAAGACTGATGTTGAAAAGTTAGTAGATCTATATGTTGAGCATATTCTCAGACTGCATGGAGCTCCCTCTAGTATTGTATCTGATCATGGTCCTTAGTTCGTGTCCTGATTCTAGGAAGCCCTACACAAGTCCATTGGAACCAAACTTGATTTTAGTACTACTTATCACCCACAGATAGATGGACAGACTGAATGAGTGAATCAGATCTTATAAGACATGCTTCGCGCTAGTGTACTAAATTATGGCTCTGATTGGGAGAAATGCCTACCCTATGCAGAGTTCTCTTACAACAACAGCTACCAAGCCAGCATCAAGATGTTGCCGTTCAAAGCTCTGTATGGCAGACCTTGTAAGACACCTTTAATGTGGACCCAACCGGGAGAAAGATCGTTCTTTGACTTCGCTAAAATTCAAGATGCAGAAGGAGTTTTTTCAAGTGAAGGAGAATTTGAGAATTGCTCAAAGTCGATACAAGAGCTATGCTGACAAAAGAAGAAGAGAACTTGAGTTCAATGTGGGAGATTTTGTCTATCTCAAGGTATCCCCACTACGTGGAACTGTCAAATTCCATGCGAAAGGAAAGCTTGCCCCTAGATTTGTTGGGCCATACAAGATACACAAGAAGATTGGAAAACTCGCTTACAAACTTGAGCTACCCGAGGAATTGGTAGGAGTACATCCCGTATTCCATCTCTCACAGCTACGCAAGTGTTTGAGAGTACCCGATGAAGTAGTTCCAACTGATACACTTGACATTCAAGATACTCTTGAGTATAAAGAACATCCTATCTGAATTCTGGGTAGAGATACCAAAGAGACCCAAAGCAAAACTATTCCTATGTGCAAGATCCAATGGAGCAATCACACTGAGAGAGAAGCAACATGGGAGAAAGAGTCTGACCTCTGGCTACAATATCCTTATCTCTTCGAAGGGTACGTTATGCTTTAATCTTGGGGATGAGATTCTGTTAAGGGGGTAGGACTGTAACAACCAAAAAATCCACACACCAAAAATCCCAACTAAATTTTTTTTGTTTTAACCCCATGCAATGTTGAGTGACATCTGTAGGAGCCAACCCTAGGTGTTGCATTAGTTGTAACCCAACTAGACAATTTCATGAGCATAGCATGTCATTTGTTAATTATGCTTATTTAAAATCCTAACAAATAAAATGTTGCATATATTGTTAACTCAAATTGTGATTTGGATTTCCATTTGCTTTATGTAATGCTTAACAACTCCTTTAAAGTAATAAACCATAAAGTAATTATTAATCAAACCAAAGAATAAATGCTTAAAGTGAAAACTATTTCTATTTTTGTATAACTAAACTACAACTATTTTTGTTACACAAAATAGCTAAATAAAGTCCCTAATATGTATAAGAGTGTTATGGGCCTCACATCTAAAAATCCAATGGATGAGGTACACCAGATTTGAATTCAAACTCCAAATCAAATTTGAATTCAAATAAAGAAGAAGAAAAACAAAACAGAAAAAGAAAAGAAGAAAAGCCTCATAGCCTGCTTAGCCCGCTAACCAGCCCAGCCTACGCATGGCAGCACCAGGCCCAGCAAGCCGGCCCAACACGCCGCTCACGCCCACATGCCCTTTTACCTCGCCTGCTGCCACTGCCAAGCCAGACCCACACGTCAGCTTTATCTTCTTCCCTCACTGCTTTTCTTCCTCGCCCTGTGGATATGAATCACCAGCCATCGCCGTCTCTATGTGGAGGCCACGCGTCGCCCCATGTCGTCCGATCGGTCTTCGCTTCATGCCAAGACGCCCTGACTAGCAGGACCTAGCCGCCAGCTGCCCAACCTTCACCTTCTTCCTCCCCACAAAGCACCCCATGACTCTCTGCTTTATTCCATGGCAGAGCGAGCTAGGGTAGGTAGGGAAGGTGGAGGCGCTACTCCACCACACCATGGCCGTCTGATCCCATGCACCGACCATCGCACGGTCATAGGCGAGCCCCGAAGCCAGCTGAACTCCCACGCCTTCCCTGGGTGAGCCCAAGCACCACCGCCATATAGCCCTATAAAAACCTTGGCCAAAGCACTAGCACGCCCTAGTTCCTCATCGCCACCGTTGGGTGGCAAAACCACTGCACCAGCACACACCAAGGGTCGGGGAAAAGGAGAGCCATGAAGAAGAGGAAGGGAGTTCGGGTGAAGAGGACGCCGCCACCACCGGAGTTGGGGATGACACCACCATGATTGTTGCTGCTACTACCATGACTACGTGGCATCAGCTCGACACAGCACTGCCCTGATACTGCACCACCTCGCCGGCAAGCAAGCTCGGTGAGTTCCATCGCTGAGACCACCCCTAGCCCAACCGTGGATGTAGACCTCATCAGAGCTATGCTCTCTAGCATAAGCCAATTGGGTAGCATAGGGGACCTCCATGATTGCGTAGACAAGCTAAAGGAAGCCAAGCAAGTGCCATCTTGCTCACCACGCTTATCCGCACACGCACACACATACATCGGGGTGACGTCGAGCCTCTGCTCGGGAATGCCACTCACCGCCGCTACGCCTTTGTTAAACCTGTTTGGACCATGTATTCACCGTAGTTGACCCTACTAAGCCACCTGGAGACCAAAACCATGACCAATGACACGATGCCCACATGTGCACATGATCATGAAAGCCATGGTGACATCGAGCCGATCGTGCTCAAGCATGCCCCTATTAGCGCACACGCTCATGCCCTCTGCACACGCACGCACATGCTAGGACCCTAGGAGGAATGACGCCAAGCGCTAAGCTCAAACACACCGATGCGGTCCATGCTCAGAGCATGCGCATCATGGCCAGAGTACGGCCACGATAGGGTCACCACCACTACATCACCGCACTAGGGACGCCGCTAGCACCTTGATGGGATCCGCCATGCCAATGAACACGTCACGCGCTCATTCTTGAGGAAAGAGGTCTGCTGCTACGCTGCCTAGCTTGCGTCATTCACCACTAGGCCGCCGCCGTGGCCAAAGCCACTGGGGCTCTAGAAGCCCCTTTGACCTGCCCGACAAGCCCGCTGGAGCATCGTGATGCTCACACGCACCACAAATCCGGCCTTTGCCACCGCAACCGTGCCATCCACGTACGCCGATGAGCTTGAGCAGCCACCACCATGGCCAGACCCCTGGGGAACCTTGGCCGCCACAATAGCCCCACCGTTGGAGTCACCGCACCTTGGAGAAGCCATAGCACCACTCGAACGCACCCCTACGCCTCTGGTGAGGCTCACCGGCAAGGTACACCACTGGCGAGAACACACCGCTTGGAGGTGGGGGGGGGAAATTTCCCCCCTGGACCGCCCACTCATACACCCAGTGCACGCAGACCATAGAGAGATGAGGAGAAAGGTGGACACGGTTCACTGGAAGGAGAAGCAGTCCACCGTAGACCAACGCATGCGTCCACCATGGACCACGAGCTGTGGACTCGAGCCTAACCCAGAATCCAGAAGGCGCTATGGCGCTCTATGCTGATGCCACGTGGCGGGCCAAAGCCCAGCCCATATCCAGGCCCAACCGGCCCAGTTTGGACCCAGCCTGAGCTAACCGTTGACCAGGCCCACAAGTCAGCGACATAGAGCCACTGGACCCACTTGTCAGTGGGTGATGTCATGCTGACATCATGATGATGTCATGAAGGTCCCACCTATTAGTGACAAACACGGCCGAGGTGACGTCATGATGATGTCATGATGACATCAGCTACTGACGTCAGCAGCTCTGGACCCACCTGTTAGTACCAGAGCCAAGATGATGACGTCATGCTAATGTCATACTGATGTCAGCATGCCACGTGGACCAACAAGAGCGTGACACGTGTCAGCATGATATTAATTTAGCCTTTTCCCATTTCTAGGAATGATTGAAACTTCAGAAATTCATAACTAATTCATACAAACTTAGAAAAATACAAGGCTAGGACCAAAATTCATCTAAACTCGAGCTCTACGCAATGAACCCATGTTTGAGTGCATTTGGCTCTTTTGAATTTTTATTGCTTTTTGTGCAATTCTATAAACGTCGCTAACGCGACTATAATGCGATCGTTTGTAGACTCAGAGGAGAACCAGACGGACGAGGACCGAGAGTACCGTGAGGAGTACGGAGATGACTTCACTGAAGGTGCCACATCCCACCCAATCTCATAGCACCTACTACGCATAGCTAATATAGAGCTGCTATTGCTTTTACTTTATTATTATAATCACACTATGTAGGACTTGCATGGTAGTATGCTTTCTTGATGGCCTTTACCTTGATGCAACCTTACCCCTGCTCACCCTACTGTTAGGCTAAGTCATATGCTTGCTGCAATATTTCATTGCTTATTATTTCTACTACGCTTATATATACCATATTGATGCATGGTGGAAACTAGAGTTATCTGGACTATGGGGAGAGTGTTGCGTGTGTGACATGGGTGTGTGGAGGGTGAGGGTTGTGTCAACTAAGTTGGAGTATACGACGAGCCTAGGGCAAGTCTTGCCATGTGGTGCTTGTAACACCCCTGGTGTTAGTCTTGCCTAATTGCACTTGCATTTCATGATCATGAGCATCATTCATCCATTCATGAGCATATATCACTTGAAACATGTGAAACATGATTATGAAACAAGAGTATCATTTCAATTGTTTTTCATCATTTCAGTACCTTTAGTGCTTGATTATTGTATGACCAATGTGTGGTATAGCTAAATATATTGTTAAACATCTTAGCTATGCTTAGAAAGTCATTAGGAACAATGTTCATGTTGATCATTTTGCCTAATTAAGATTTCAAATCATGGTTTGACTTGTTTTGACCCTAGGACTTTTTGGTTTGACTGTTCAAAAAGTACCACTTAGAATGTTTGCATGTCAGAGCAACCTAAAACAAAGTTGTAGAAAATTACATAAGGAACAAAAGTTATTTTGTGACCAAGTCATGAAAATGTGCACAACATGCTCTAAATGGTCCCACAAGTCAGAAATTGGGTTGGGTTCAACACTTAGAAATTTTCTAAGTACAAACTCCATTTTCAGTTTCTTGAACATGACTTTGGCATGATTTTACTCTCTGTCCTTTGCAAATTAGGTCTTGATCATTTAAGACAAATTACAGATGGTACTTAGAGCTACAACTCTTGTGTAGATGGTATGAGCTAATACTTCACGGTTTAGTAGAAAGAACATCAGGCCGAGTGGCCGACCGCCGTCAGGCCAAGCGCGCCAAGTGGAGTCCGTACGCCATCGCAGCCCCCGCAGGTCAGACCGTCATTGCCACGCGGCTGTTGGCTCATCTATTTGCCTCGCCTACGCCGTGTCTCGCCTCGTCAGAACCCATGGAAGCCGAGCGCAGCGCCTTTTGATTGCCGCCGAGAGCATTGCAGCCGCCATCTCCCTCGCCACTGCATCCTTGCTGCCTTCAGCTAGCCCACAGCGCTGCCAGTAGTTGCCTTTAGCGCATCCACCTCATGGTTGAGCCGGTGAGTCTTAGTTGAGCTCGCATTTTTCTTCCCCGCGGCGAAACACCATTGCCGCCGTGAACTCCGTCGAGCTCCCATGCGCTCGCTGCTGCGTTTCACCTCGCTACATCTTGCCCACAGTTTTTCCACCATCTCCTGTACCTATTCCTCCCTTTGGTCGAGCCTATCGTGCTGTGTCGTTGGCGCTTACGCCGAGTCCGCAGCCGCCATGCTTCGACCTCACCGGAGTTGGGCTCACCGTGGCTGGAGCATTGGGGGCATCTCCTTTCTCCTTTCTCTTCTTGAATAGCATCACCATGACCCCGTGAAGCTCATACCTAGCTTGGCCTGGGCAATGGGGACTCGCCGTCGCCGGAGTTCCACAGTGACCTCGCCGCCGTCCGCCATTGCCGACGCAGTCATAGCTAGAGAGTGGTAGCGGTCGGGAAAAGGGTATGGGTAGGTGCGTATCATCGCTAGGAACACGCCTGTGTCTTTGGCCTCGCCAGAGATGTGGTCGCCGGCGAGTTTCGCCGTTGCCGCGCCGTTGAGTGAGCCATCCCCTATTTTTCTTGTCGCTAACATGTGGGTCCCGACCGTCAGTGACTCAGACCTAGTAGGATAGCTCATTTGTTCAGTTTTTGAATGTATTTTGTAAAAATTGTATCTCAAGTTTGGTAGATCCAATTTGAGTGAGTCCAATTTTATTATGATCTGAGTGAAGTCTAGCATCTAAGAAAAATATAACATCAGCACTTATAGTATAATTTTTGTATGAATTAAATAGGAACTTGAAATCCGTTTTTAGATACATGCAAACTTGTTTGAATTTTATCTTGAGTTTCTGTGGTCCAAAAATTATGAAATTTTGTGGGTATGCTGGTCTTGCTTAGTAGAAGCTCTGGCTAAAATTTCAGAGCTAGTGCATGTGTAGTTTTTGAATTATAGATTTTTCCTTTTATTATTGATTAATACTTGTGTGAATTTTCATAATTTTTCTATGGATCCAGTAAAGGTAAAATTTGGTGAGTGCTATTCTTATGATAGAGTGATGCTAGGAAAAATAAGAAATCTATTGCTTGACACTTTTAACTAAGGTTTCCTATTTATGCCTTTTTAAGCACTTATGCCTTGTCATTTTTGTGTAGACTATTTTACTTATCCAAATGCCATGAAAATTTTATGGTAGTCTACTTAGAGTAGTACTATACTACTATAATTTTCTTAGATTTTTATAAGCAACAGGAATATAGATTGCTGTTGTAGCCCTAATTTAAAAAGGAAATAAAATAATCATCTTTAATACAAGATTAGTTAATAATAATAGCTTTGGTGTATCTTTGAAGCATTTGATAAGGTGTGTTGACTTAAACATATTAGTAGTAGAAGAGAATGCAGTAGATGACATGTGCTTGTAGTATATTTTCTTGGATGATGTTGACTACCTTGCATTTATACATATCCATTGCATTCATCTCCTTCGATGCACCGTTTGCATAATCACTTACGCGCATTGCATCATACAGGATCGCAAACTGAGAACCCAGTCATCATACCCGAGGAGCCCGAGGAGCAGTGCGAGGTGCAGCCACAAGAAGTGCCAGAAGCCAATGAGGAGGATGTTGAGGAACTTCCAGAGTGCCCCGATCACCGTCCGAACTCCTTCGAGAGAGGCAAGCCCTGGAGCATTTTTCTCCCAGTTTGCAGTTATTTAATTAAAAGCTTTACTTTTATTGATGCATTACGTTCAGGAGTTGTTTGCAACCATTGCTGCATTATACCTTGTTTACCTTTGTTATACTATATCCTTGTTACCCTGGTATCCGCAGTCGAGTCAATGCTTAGCTGGGTTAGACCGGTAGAAGTCGGGTGATTTCCTGTCACCTGCGAGCTATAGGTGGTTACCTGGATCTGCTTGGATGACTATGAAGTCATGGTATAACTAAGTGTTAAATGAAGTTGAGACCGGACGGAGACTTGCAGAGTTTTGGACTGTAGTGCTTTCCATCTGTGTCGATTAAGGACCCACCATTGTTGGGCCTCGAGTCATGTTGAACGCATGCCTTACATTTAGCTAGCCGGATAAAGTACCTTTCGATCGCGAGGCTGGGAGATTTTTCGGGCCGAGTAGATTGCCCACAACGCACTGTGCCGAAGCAGGTGTGGTAGGACACGGGGGCGGGATGATAAGACCAAAGTGCAATCGGTCGGCCCCCGGGTACATGTGGTTCCTGGCAAACTCGAGATTCCTAGAAAGTTGACTCGGTGATCAATATCTCACTTTAGCGGGTGAGTGAGGTTTGTGTAAGGAATAAATCACCAGCTTGTTAGGAATCGATTCGAATCGCCATCGCTCCTGGATAGTGAGCACTTGACTTGAGTTACTTCATCGTAGTAAATGTTATGGAACACTTGGACAGTTATAATGAATATGACAGTATGGAAGTTGTTTAATGATCATTGGTTATCATTATCTGCTTAATCACATGTTTACTCTAGTATAGGTGCAAATCTAGTCGACAGGTTAATAATAATTAACTTGGCAATAATGCTTTTCGAGAAGTTCTTGAAATGCTAAAAATGCTTCTTTTTGCAAATGAGTCAGCTACCCTACTATAAAGCCCTTCATAATCCTTGGTGTCATTTATTTTGGTTATGTTAGGTAAGTCTAGCTGAGTACCTTCTCGTACTTAGGGTTTTATTCCCACTTGTTGCAGATGGGCAGATGTATTACGGCTACTGTATCAATTGCTTGTATCCTGCGATGGGTGATGCTTAGGACCATGGCATGGTCATTCCTTACGTCTCATCTGATGCTTTTGTTGGAGATGATCATTCACTGGCACTATATTTAAACTCCGCGTGAGTGTGTGTGTGGTTTGAACAAATGACTTCCGCTAATTTTATTCGAACTGGTTTTGTAATAACTATGTTGAAACTCTGATGTACCTGTGATTGTGAACTTTTATGTAATATGTGATGGTGACCACTAAACTTATTACGATCTTGGCTGGAATGGAAGTTGGTTTGAAATCCTTCGTGATTTCACGGACTACCGGGTTATACGGGCTTAAGTTTGCTAAATCGTCTGCTTTGGCGGATGATTTTCTTACTTAATTTCATATAATTGGTCGTTTCTGTTACAGCTGGTATCAGAGCATGATTTAGCGTGTTACTGTTCACAAGTGTATTTAAAACAAAAAGGCATTTGGAAAACGTGATTTTAAAACTATAAAGTGTGCCAGTGATCATATCCTTTATGCCTAGTTAAGGACTTTAGGTGGCTTAATTAAGTACTGACTTGGGGTTCTTGCATCATATTTCTCTTTCGTCGCTCATACGGTGTGCTATTGTATGAGTGCCACTTGTTTGAGTGGTAATGAATGGATCATTTGCCTCTATGCGTCGGTAAGTGTGAGTTGTGAGAGCATGATCGGATACACCGCCGATCTAGGGTGAATGCTTATATGATGCTGGAGTAATTACATGTTCTACGCATGTTTTACAAAGGTATCTCATGTATGGGTCTTCCGTCTGTGGAGGCGATGCCGTCAATAGGATGATGGTTCGGGTAGTTACTACCATTGTACACGTATCTGGGGATTCGTGTAGAGCGTGTAGATAAAAGTTACTGCTTTTTATGCATTCATTAGGAATTGGGCTGAAATGGATCTTCTACAGGTACATAACAACGCTATCGTGTAGAACGTATTAGCTACGTATTGAGAGATCGTTGTATGCCACCGAATTCATCGTTAGAAATTATTTATTTCCTAAGTTTGTGAGAACGTATGGCACGTACATACATCATGTTACTTGTGCATTTCATTCATCTCAGGCATTCCTCCCCTTATAAATTGATTATCTCATTTTGATAAAAGTTGTATCACCTAAATTATGTTTCCCCGAGGTAATAAAAGAACTTTTGCTACAGATGGCCCGCACGAAGCAGACCGCCCATAAGTCCACCGGAGGAAGAGCACCTCGACGTCCATTGGCCCTGAGGGAGCACTGCACCACGGACACCTTCTTGAGCGAGTTTGGCATGCCAACTTTGCTTTGGAGAGTGCTCCATGATGTGGGGTACCCAAAGGGTCAAGAGCCGGTGTACTCTTGGAATGAGAGCCAGTTAGCAGAGGATGGACTTGCAGTGGTGGAGATCACGGTTCCTGCTCTCGGTGATGCTCCAGATTGGGATGGTTGGCATTTGGAGTTTGAGGGTCGCACTCCAGCTGAGGGTGCAGAGGGAGCAGCCTTCCGTGTCATCAAGGACATTATGAGCAGATTTCCTAGTGAGCTTGCAGCAGCTCTAGCTGGTACTTTTCCTAGGGATGATCCTCGTGATGCCATTTGGGTTCAGCCTCAAGGAAGTGCATTGGTCAGAGGTCCAGCTGAAGGATAGGCTAGCGACAACCAGGCAATGAGTGCTATGTTCGCCGCCATCAGAGCATATGAAGGTCTTGAGAGTACCTACTGGACTTTGACTGGCTTGCGTAGTGAGGATAAGCTAAAAGGGAAAAAGCAGAAGAAGAGACAGGCACGTGCTATAGCTAGCTTGCAGGAGCAGTTGGCTGATATGAACTTACAGTGAGATCAGGCAGTTGAGAGAGGTGATAGAGCTATGCAGCGGGTGCATACATTGACTCAAGCCAACAACAATGCAGACTGCATGATTGGACAGTTGGTTCAGGAAAGGAATGAAGCCTGGAACGCAAGAAACCTTCTGCTGCAAAGGGTCGATGAGCTAGAGGAATACAATGGCTATCTGTACGAGGAGTTTCACATGCTCTACAATGGAGTTGGCCCATATGCTCCAAAAGACGCCGCTGGCATGGACATCGATGATGACAACGAGGACGAGCCTACAGTTTCACCTGGGGGCGATGGTGACATCTCCGATCCCGACGATGGCCCCGAGGAGTAGGCTAGTTGCCTTGCGCTAGTATCTAGGTCTCATCGCGATGACCTTTCTTTTGTTGGCATGTAACCTATCGGATGTTGCTTTGAACGTATGAGACTTGGCATGTGGTTGGAACTTGATTTTCGAATGCGATATCTGAACGCATAAAAAGTCCAGTGTATGTATGCTGGCAATTTAATTGTATGGACGCGGTGTTTGCCATTTAAGTAATTCGATTAAGTGTTGTTGTTTTAATTGGGATGCGATTGTTGTGCCTCTGTTTTATTGTATGAATTTATTCTCTCCAGTAAATTCAGTACGGCATAATTTTTCCTTCACTCGCAATTATTACAGCTTCACTCAATCATTACTTGTTGCTGAAATATGCAGATGACAAACACTTGCCGAACCACGTATGAGGCCGCTGAGCCCGGTGCCAATGGTGTGGGGACTGGTGGTGGTGGTAGTGGAACCCACGGCAACAACAATGAACCTCCCCATGAACCACATTTGCCACCTCCTCCCCCGTTTACCCCCGAGATGTTCCTCGCACAGCTGCTCGGGAGTCAGCGCAACGCGGAACAATCCCAGAAGAACATGGAGGATCTTCTTCGAACCATTGCCAACAACGTTCAACGTGGTAACAATCAAGGTGGTGGCATGGGAGTGAACCAATATAGTAGCTTCAAAGATTTCATGGACATCAGGCCACCAGTATTCAAGGAAGCAACAGAGCCACTCGATGCTGAGGAATGGATCAACACAATGGAAGATAAATTCCGTGTGTTGAGAATGACTGAGGTTCTAAAAACGGAGTATGCTGCACTTCAATTGCAGGGACCGGCGGGAATGTGGTGGAAGCACCATCGCACCACCTTCCCTCCAAATGTTCAGATTTCTTGGAGAGAGTTTGCTGAGGCCTTCCGTGGAGCCTATATTCCACCAGGGCTGACCGAGATGAAGTTGGGAGAGTTTCTGGCATTAAACCAGGGCACCAAGACCGTGACGCAATACCTGCATGCCTTCAACAACTTGTGTCGCTATGCTCCCGACATGGTTGACACAGATGCTAAAAGAATAGCCAGTTTTAAGAGGGGTCTCAATCCAAAAATGATGAAGCATGTTGGTACCAACAACCACGTCAGATTCAATGACTTCATCAGCGACTGTCTGAAGCAGGAGAAGAATAACAATGCCAGCACCGCAGCCAAGACACGCAAGAGAGCCTTTGAAGGTGGTCCGTCGCAAGCTAGAGCACCTATGGGAGGTCATCCTCCATATCGCCCATTGGCACCTGGCGCTAGGTTCAGGCCACCTTAGCCAAGAAGTCAAAATTTCCGTGGACCTCAAAAGCCATACATGATGGCAGTACAGCCCAACAAAGCAGCCGCAACTATGGTACAAGGCAGTTCCAAGGGAGCTGTGGGATCTGCCAGGACAGTGAGAGGACCCTGCAATAACTGTGATCAACCCAGCCATTTCTCGAGGTTTTGTCCGTACCCGCCCAAGAAGAAGCAGCAAACTTATAATGCTAGAGTGCATAGTACAACAGTGGATGAAATTCCTGAGGGAGAGCCCGTCACTGCTGGTAAGTTTCCTGTCAATGAAAACCCTGCTGTTGTTCTATTTGATTCTGGATCATCGCATTCTTTTATGAGTCAAGCATTCACACAAAAACATGAACAACTATGCACAGAATTGGGTTATGGTTACCGTATAAGTTCAGCAGGGGCTGATGTTTTAACCAACCGGATGGTTCGAGGGGCAACCCTTGAATTAGGTAGCAGGAAGTTCCGAGTGAACTTGATAGTTATGCCTAGGTTAGTCTTGGATGTCATTATAGGGATGAATTGGATGAAGGATTAGGGAGTAGTCATAGATACTGGAAGTTGAGTACTTACCCTTAAGGATCCCCTGGGTGAGGGTACTTTCCAAGTACCATTGCCTTGGAGAACAGACCTTATAAATGTTACATGTGCTACAGCAGTCATTCCTATTCATCAGATTCCGGTAGTGTGTGAATTTCTGGATGTATTCCTGGATAAGCTACCTGGTCTTCCACAAGATAGGGAGATTGAGTTTGGAATTGAGCTAGTCCCCGGAATAGCTCCAATTTCAAGGAGACACTATCGGATGCCTCCAGATGAGTTAGCTAAGCTGAAGAAGCAATTAGAAGATTTGTCAAAAAAAGGGGTTTATTCGGCCAAGCAAGTCTGAATGGGGATGTCCCGCTTTGTTTGTGAAAAAGAAGAAAGAGGGCACGTTGAGAATGTGCATAGATTATAGGCCACTCAATGCTGTGACCATCAAGAATAAATATCCCTTGCCACATATTAATGTTCTGTTTGACCAATTATCCAAGGCCAAGGTGTTCTCAAAAATAGATTTGAGATCCGGTTATCATCAGATCAAGATTAGGCCACAGGATATACCAAAAACTGCATTTTCCACCAAATACGGGTTGTATGAGTATCTTGTCATGTCCTTTGGCTTGACAAATGCTCCTGCATACTTTATGTTTTTGATGAATACAGTTTTCATGCCAGAATTGGATAAGTTTGTGGTAGTGTTCATCGATGACATTCTGGTGTACTCCAAGAATGAGAAAGATCACGAAGAGCATCTGAGAACTGTCTTGACCAGACTTAGAGATCATCAATTGTATGCTAAGTTTAGCAAATGCGAATTCTGGTTGAAGGAAGTTCCTTTCCTTGGTCACATTCTGTCAGAGAATGGAGTTTCGATCGATCCAAGTAAGGTGCGAGAAGTTATGAATTGGAAAGCATCGACCACAGTTCCTGAGATTAGAAGTTTCTTTGGACTAGCCGGTTATTACCGTCGCTTTATACCAGATTTCTCGAAGATCGCCAAACCAATGACAAGCCTCCTATAGAAGGATCACAAATTTGTGTGGACAGAGGAGTGTGAAGCAGCTTTCCACACGTTGCGGAAATTGTTGACCACTGCTCCTATTCTAGCACAACCAGATATCGAGAAACTATTTGATGTGTTTTGCGATGCATCGAATACTGGATTGGGCTATGTTCTTATGCAAGAAAGGAGAGTCATTGCTTATGCATCACGTCAATTGAGAAAGCACGAGGTCAACTGTCCAACACATGATCTTGAACTTGCTGCAGTTGTGCACGCCCTAAAAATTTGGAGACATTATCTACTTGGTAATGTGTGCAATATTTTTACGGATCACAAGAGTCTTAAGTATATCTTTACCCAACCAGAGCTAAACATGAGATAGCGTAGATGGTTGGAATTGATAAAGGATTACAACTTGAATGTGCAATATCATCCTAGTAAAGCCAATGTAGTGGCAGATGCTTTGAGCAGAAAGTCACATTTCTTGAATGTGCAGCCATTACTTGAAGATGGGTTCGATCTAATGCATCCTACTATGTTACATAGTATTCAGATTAGTTGCTCCTTGGAAAGTAAGATAATAGAAGGCCAGAAAACCGATAAGGGGATATTCCACATCAAAGAGAAAATAAAAGAGAAGCCGTCTCAACACTTTAAAGTGGATGAACAGGGCATGTTGTGGTTTGACAACCATCTTGTGGTTCCCAAGGATCGAGAGCTTAGGAATAAACTCATGGATGAAGCTCACCTTTCTAAGCTATCTATCCATCCCAAAAGTAGTAAGATGTATCAAGAATTAAGATCTCGCTATTGGTGGACCAAAATGAAGAAAGAAATTACAGCATATGTTGTCAGATGTGACACATGTTGTCGAGTGAAAGCCATTCACATGAAACCTGCTGGTATGTTGCAACCCTTATCAGTCCCTAGTTGGAAGTGGGATGATATCAGTATGGATTTTATCATGGGTTTGCCCACTACTCAAAAAGGACATGATTTGATTTGGGTAATTGTGGACCGTCTTACCAAGACCGCTCATTTCTTACCGATCAAAACAGATTATCGACCACCTCAATATGCCAAGCAGTATATCGCAGAAATTGTGAGGTTGCATGGTATACCAAAGACCATAGTATCTGATAGAGGCTCACAGTTCATGGCTCACTTTTGGGAACATTTACACAAAGGCTTAGGAACTAGTTTGATTCGTAGTATCGCTTATCATCCTCAAACAGATGGTCAGACTGAATGAGTAAACGCTGTTTTAGAGGATATGTTAAGAGCCTGTGTATTGTCTTCTAAGGGATCATGGGAGTCATGGTTACCGTTAGCTGAGTTTTCTTATAATAATAGTTACCAAGAAAGCATCAAGATGGCCCCATTCGAAGCTTTATATGGCAGAAAATGTAGAACACCATTGAATTGGGTCGAGCCTAGAGATAGAAGGTATTATGGCATTGACTTTGTAGAAGAAGCCGAGAAGAAAGTTCATATTATTCAACAGAATATGAAAGCTGCCCAATCCTGTCAGAAAAGCTATGCAGACAAAAGAAGGAGACCCCTTATGTTTGAAGTTGGTGACTATGTTTATCTGAAAGTCACGCCAATGAAGAAGAAAAGGTTTGGAATCCGAAGAAAGCTTGCCGCGAGATTCGTAGGACCGTACAAGATCTTGGAACGAAGAGGTCCGGTAGCCTACAAGTTAGAGTTACCTGAGACAATGAGTACCGTTTTCCTAGTTTTCCATGTATCACATCTCAAAAAATGTTTGCGTGTTCCAGAGGAAAGAATAGAACCTCGAGGTATTCAACTCAAATCAGATTTGGTGTATCGTGAGCAACCAGTCCGAGTGTTAGACACTAAGGAGCATGCTACTCGGAATAGTGTGGTGAAAACATACAAGATACAGTGGGATCATCATGATGAGGGAGATGCAACTTGGGAAACAGGAGAGTATCTGCAAAAAGCTTATGAAGAATTTTATAACAAATGGTTCGTAACCCAAATCTCGGGACGAGATTTTTATAAGGGGGGAAGGCTGTAACACCCCTGGTGTTAGTCTTGCCTAATTGCACTTGCATTTCATGATCATGAGCATCATTCATCCATTCATGAGCATATATCACTTGAAACATGTGAAACATGATTATGAAACAAGAGTATCATTTCAATTGTTTTTCATCATTTCAGTACCTTTAGTGCTTGATTATTGTATGACCAATGTGTGGTATAGCTAAATATATTGTTAAACATCTTAGCTATGCTTAGAAAGTCATTAGGAACATTGTTCATGTTGATCATTTTGCCTAATTAAGATTTCAAATCATGGTTTGACTTGTTTTGACCCTAGGACTTTTTGGTTTGACTGTTCAAAAAGTACCACTTAGATTATTTGCATGTCAGAGCAACCTAAAACAAAGTTGTAGCAAATTACATAAGGAACAAAAGTTATTTTGTGACCAAGTCATGAAAATGTGCACAGCATGCTCTAAATGGTCCCACAAGTCAGAAATTGGGTTGGGTTCAACACTTAGAAATTTTCTAAGTACAAACTCCATTTTCAGTTTCTTGAACATGACTTTGGCATGATTTTACTCTCTGTCCTTTGCAAATTAGGTCTTGATCATTTAAGATGAATTACAGATGGTACTTAGAGCTACAACTCTTGTGTAGATGGTATGAGCTAATACTTCACGGTTTAGTAGAAAGAACGTTGTCAAATTGCGTCGTCAGGCTCTGATCGCGGGTCTGATGGTCGTCTTCGTCAGGCCGAGTGGCCGACCACCGTCAGGCCAAGCGCGCCAAGTGGAGTCCATACGCCGTCGCAGCCCCCATAGGTCAGACCATCGCTGCCACGACATCGCCACACGGCTGTTGGCTCGTATATTTGCCTTGCCTACGCCGTGTCTCACCACGTCAGAACCCGTGGAAGCCGAGCATAGCGCCTTCTGATTGTTGCCGAGAGCGTTGCGGCCGCCATCTCCCTCGCCACTGCATCCTTGCCGCCTTCAGCTAGCCCACAGCGCTACCGTAGTTGCCTTTAGCGCGTCCACCTCACAGTTGAGCCGGTGAGTCTTAGTTGAGCTCGCATTTTTCTTCCCCGCGGCGAAACGCCATTGCCGCCGTGAACTCTATCGAGCTCCCATGCGCTCACTGCTACGTTTCACCTCGCTACATCTTGCCCACAATTTTCCCACCATCTCTTGTACCTATTCCTCCCTCTGGTCAAGCCTATCGTGCTGTGTCATTGGCGCTTACGCCAAGTCCGTAGCCGCCATGCTTCGACCTCACCGGAGTTGGGCTCACCGTGGCCAGAGCATTGGGGGCGTCTCCTTTCTCCTTTCTCTTCTTGGATAGCATCACCATGACCCCGTGAAGCTCATACCAAGCTTGGCCTGGGCAATGGGGACTCGCCGTCGCCGGAGTTCCGCAGCGACCTCGCCGCCGTCCGCCATTGCCGACGTAGTCATAGCTAGAGAGTGGTAGCGATCGGGAAAAGGGTATGGGTAGGTGCGTATCATCGCTAGGAACACGCCTGTGCCTTTGGCCTCGCCGAAGATGTGGTCACCGGCGAGTTTCGCCGTTGCCGCGCCGTCGAGCGAGCCATCCCCTGTTTTTCTTGTCGCTGACATGTGGGTCCCGACCGTCAGTGACTCAGACCCAGTAGGATAGCTCATTTGTTCAGTTTTTGAATGTATTTTGTAAAAATTGTATCTCAAGTTTGGTAGATCCAATTTGACTGAGACCAATTTTATTAGGATCTGAGTGAAGTCTAGCATCTAAGAAAAATATAACATCAGCACTTATAGTATAATTTTTGTATGAATTAAATAGGAACTTGAAATGCGTTTTTAGATACATGCAAACTTGTTTGAATTTTATCTTGAGTTTCTGTGGTCCAAAAATTATGAAATTTTGTGGGTATGCTGGTCTTGCTTAGTAGAAGCTCTGGCTAAAATTTCAGAGCTAGTGCATGTGTAGTTTTTTGAATTATAGATTTTTCCTTTTGTCATTGATTAATACTTGTGTGAATTTTCATAATTCTTCTATGGATCTAGTAAAGGTAAAATTTGGTGAGTGCTATTCTTATGATAGAGTGATGCTAGGAAAAATAAGAAATCTGTTGCTTGACACTTTTAACTAAGGTTTCCTATTTATGCCTTTTTAAGCACTTATGCCTTGTCATTTTTGTGTAGACTATTTTACTTATCCAAATGCCATGAAAATTTTATGGTGGTCTACTTAGAGTAGTACTATACTACTGTAATTTTCTTAGATTTTTATAAGCACCAGAAATATAGATTGCTGTTGTAGCCCTAATTTAAAAAGGAAATAAAATAATCATCTTTAATACAAGATTAGTTAATAATAATAGCTTTGGTGTATCTTTGAAGCATTTGATAAGGTGTGTTGACTTAAACATATTAGTAGTAGAAGAGAATGCAGTAGATGACATGTGCTTGTAGTATATTTTCTTGGATGATGTTGACTACCTTGCATTTAAACATATCCATTGCATTCATCTCCTTCGATGCACCGTTTGCATAATCACTTACGCACATTGCATCATACAGGATCGCAAATCGAGAACCCAGTCATCATACCCGAGGAGCCCGAGGAGCAGTGTGAGGTGCAGCCACAGGAAGTGCCAGAAGCCGATGAGGAGGACGTTGAGGACCTTCCGGAGTGCCCCGATCACCATCTGAGCTCCTTCGAGAGAGGCAAGCCCCGGAGCATTTTTCTCCCAGTTTGCAGTTATTTAATTAAAAGCTTTACTTTTATTGATGCATTACGTTCAAGAGTTGTTTGCAACCGTTGCTGCATTATACCTTGTTTACCTTTGTTATACTATATCCTTGTTACCCTGGTATCCGCAGTCGAGTCAATGCTTAGCTGGCTTAGACCGGTAGAAGTCAGGTGATTTCCTGTCACCTGCGAGCTATAGGTGGTTACCTGGATCTGCTTGGATGACTATGAAGTCATGGTATAACTAAGTGTTAAATGAAGTTGAGACCGGACGGAGACTTGCAGAGTTTTGGACTATAGTGCTTTTCTATCTGTGTCGATTAAGGACCGACCGTTGTTGGGCCTCGAGTCATGTTGAACGCATGCCTTACATTTAGCTGGCCGGATAAAGTACCTTCCGACCATGAAGTTGGGAGATTTTTCGGGCTGAGTAGATTGCCCGCAATGCACTATGCCGAAGCAGGTGTGGTAGGACACGAGGGCGGGATGATAAGACCAAAGTGCAGTCGGTCGGCCCCCGGGTACATGTGGTTCCTGGCAAACTCGAGATTCCTAGAAAGTTGACTCGGTGATCAATATCTCACTTTAACGGGTGAGTGAGGTTTGTGTAAGGAATAAATCACCAGCTGGTTAGGAATCGATTCGAATCACCATCGCTCCTGGATAGTGAGCACTTGACTTGAGTTACTTCATCATAGTAAATGTTATGGAACACTTGGACAGTTATAATGAATATGACAGTATGGAAGTTGTTTAATGATCATTGGTTATCATTATCTGCTTAATCACATGTTTACTCTAGTATAGGTGCAAATCTAGTCGACAGGTTAATAATAATTAACTTGGCAATAATGCTGTTTGAGAAGTTCTTGAAATGCTAAAAATGCTTCTTTTTGCAAATGAGTCAGCTACCCTAGTATAAAGCCTTCATAATCCTTGGTGTCATTTATTTTTGGTTATGTCGGGTAAGTCTAGCTGAGTACCTTCTCGTACTTAGGGTTTTATTCCCACTTGTTGCAGATGGGCAGATGTATTACGGCTACTGTATCAATTGCCTGTATCCTGCGATGGGTGATGCTTAGGATCATGGGCATGGTCATTCCTTACGTCTCATCTAATGCTTTTGTTGGAGATGATCATTCGCTGGCACTATATTTAAACTCCGCGTGAGTGTGTGTGTGGTTTGAACAAATGACTTCCGCTACTTTTATTCGAACTGGTTTTGTAATAACTATGTTGAAACTCTGATGTACCTGTGATTGTGAACTTTTATGTAATATGTGATGGTGACCGCTAAACTTATTACGATCTTGGCTGGAATGGAAGTTGGTTTGAAATCCTTCGTGATTTCAGGGACTACCGGGTTATACGGGCTTAAGTTTGCTAAATTGTCTGCTCTAGCGGATGATTTTCTTACTTAATTTCATATAATTGGTCGGTTCTGTTACAGTGCTACCTGGGCAACCCTGGAAATGGATACCTGTGGTGGGTAAATGGTATATGAGGTGGCCCTGGGTGTGAACCTATGATGGGAGGAGCCTAGGGTGGAGGTGCTGTGGTGGCACGGTAAATGGAAACCCAAATGAAGACATTCTGGCTTGGTCATTCCTAAGGACTTACTAGTACTTAGATTCACTGGGAAGCCTTACGTACCACTCGCCCTATATGGTGCGGGATGGCCGGACTACTTGGTAGGATATTGCCACTACTGCTAGGTTGATAGCGGACAGTGTAAGGAGGTACGGGGCACAGAGGATTTCCCCCACACCCTTCTGAGACTTCATGGAGACCATGTGGACCTGGCTCATGACTCACAGTTTCAGCCACCCTAGACTAGACTTGGGGTGTACCAGGGCTAAATGGTAGAGTGGCATTATCCTAGGCTAGCAAGCGGCCAGAATCAGCCCAGTTGACAACAGTCAGCGAAGAAGGTAGATCTTGTGGTTATATAAAACCTCTGCAGAATGTATGGTTGATCGATCGATACATATGCCAACTAGTCGGCTATGGACCTTTCCTAGGTTTCGCTTAAACTAGATAGCAAGATGAGTCCTTCTCTTCTTCCCCCATGAGAGAGTGTCGATCGTAGCTAGGGGCTATGGGCCATGAGACGGTGCCAAGAGGGAGTTGGCCTATCGACTGAGCGATGGTATGGTGATGATTTGGAGATGGTGGAATATCGATCCCAGTATATCGATCCTAGGATCAAAACCTGGTTCTAGATGGGAATGGGGTGGAATGTGTGTGGGAATGGTGTTAAAACTTGACTTACTATTATTATATACTTGATATGCTAAAACATAGGAAACCCCAGCCTTATAGGTTCCTTTTGATTATATCCAACTTGCATCCAATTTCCACAAAGCAATGCTCATAGGGTGGAAGTGGCCAGTACAAATCGTACTGATAAATTTTGGCACACAGGTTCTGCTGAGGAGTATAGCTCTGGGGAGTTTGACGGTTGAGGGGTTTGTTCCTACACTCGAGTTTGGCGATCTTATCTTCAAGCTATTCTGAATGAATGCTACTTTTGATTCCGCCAATATAGCGATGTAATAATTTATGTAATTCCACACTATTTGTACTCTGATATTATCATTGTATGGATGTGGTATTCGACTGGAATTTGGGTAATATGATCTACAACGGTCATATTACACTTCGACTCTATGGATTTCCCTTCGTGGAAATCAGGTCGCTTCAAAACGACATTGTCTACTATCATTTCCAGACTTAGAAAAGGGCCAGGTCCGGTTAGAACTAGCAACCTTTAACCCTTTTGTCACAATTTTTAATATGTCTAAACCTTATTAATTTCAACCAATAAGCCTTTCACACAATAGTCCATAATTCATACTAACCCATAGGAGAAAAACATTTAAGCACCCTTTTAACTATTTTGGTCAATATAATTCACCAAAATGGCATTTTAAACATAATTTCAATTTCTTGCCAATTAAACAAAAAGTTCTAGTTTCAATTTCGGACTCGATGTTTGAGCTCCCAAAAACGCTAGTTAACAATATTCACTTCCCAAAAATTAAAGTTGCACTCTTATCTACACTATTTTCTCATCATTTTTACATAAACACTACACACGTTATATGTTGTTTTTGTTTATATAAATTGTTTTTTGTTTCGTGTGTGTTTTAACTTGTTAAAATTTGAAAACTTGTTCAGCTAGATTTCCTGAGGCCTTAACCTTGGTGCTAAGCAAGTTCATAACACTAGAGGTGTTATACTTAGGCGGCGGCAAAGCAGTCGCGGTCGACCGTGAGCTGGCGAGCTGCCAGCTTCCCAATCTGACACTAAAACCGACTAAAACCTAGTTGTTCATCATGCTCTAACTTCGATTTCTCAACTAAACTTGATGAGCATCCTTAATCAAAGTTGTTCGTTATACCAAGGTCTACAACTTTTGTTATAAGACCATCATCAAAGGATAACTGGTTTTGAATATTTTTGGACTCAAACATAGGTATTTTTGAAACTATTTTAAGACTTGAAATAGAGTTTCAGAGTTAGGGTTTAAAAGAATAGTTCTGGGTTAGCTACTTTGAGCAATTAATTAGATGTTAATTGTTGTTCCATCATCACAAACAAGTTTATCACTTCAAAGTACAAAATTCATACTTTAAAATAGTACCAAGGTTGCACACATGTTTATATATGAAAAACATTTTAATAAATCCCCAAAGATTGAATTAAAACAAAAATCCAAAGACTTATTCAAATATTGGCTAAATGTAGATTCCAATGCTTAATTCACTTTTGGAGCTCGAATAAAAACATATTTCATATGCTAATAGTGTCCAACCTTGCCACTAGTGTAGAGTATAAACTTATTACTTTAAAGTTTATTAAAACAAAATTTTAATTGTTTAAGAAAAATCTTATATATAAAACCACAAAGAACTTTAAACATTACATTGTTAACATTTCATTCAACATATGAAACAACATTTGCAACATATGAAACTCTATATATGCAACATAGCAAAGCTATAAATGAAACATCACTTATGCAACACATATGAAACACTACAAAACAACACATGAAATATCACATGTGCAACATGGACATGCTCTTATTGAAACATAATAATGCATTAATGAAACATTACTTGATAGTTATGCTTTATGATGCTCATGATCTAGTTTTAATTGCATTTTAACATTTGGGATGTTACAATCATCCCCCTTAAAGAAATCTCGTCCCAAGATTATGGAGTGCCCAAAGCATTGGGTTAAGTAATAGATAAGGAAATGTGTCAAGCACATTAACTTGAAAGAGGTTTACAAAGCAACAAGGATTGGTTCGGGAATTACAACCAGGATCAAAGGAAGGTTGCAATTAACAAGGGATTTATGAATTCAGGGGAAGCACTGATATGAATTTCAAAAGGATTCCAAGGAGAGAGAAAGTACATTAATTGTGGACTATATTGGATCATGATCATAGACCTCAATAATAGCAAACATCTAGTAGAACCTCTTGTGGTTTGCAAACCATAGGAGACCCCTAATTTCGATGTTGTCCCATGGTCACTGATCATGGTACCACCATAGGGTACAATTGTAGTAACTTTCAACCAACTCATGTTGGCTATCAAAATCAAGGTACAGCATGTGTCGTGGTAGAAAACGACAAGGGCTAACACATGCATAGATTTGAGAAGTCAAGGATTAGCTAGGTTTTTGTATTAACTTGGCATAGTAAATAAAGGTGCATCCAAAAGTTTCCCCAAGGACTAGGAACTTATGGAGCGAAGATCATCAAAGGAAAGTTCATTAGCAGAAACCTGGTACATGATGAGATTCATTGAAACAAAATAGCTATAATGAAGAATAACTGTCCCCAAAATAAAAGGAGGAAAATCTCAACATCTTTATATTTTAATCTTATGTGGAATGGTATGATGCATGCTCGTCCTATATGTAACACCCTAGGTGTTTGTCACCAGTTAAGCAATGGGTTTGAGGTCAAACATGGCATGTTAAGTGGTGATGAAGGTGTCAAGATCAAATCTACAAGAGTGAGCTCCAACTTAAACTTGGGCAACACACCTTTCTTGCATATTGGCCCTTTTTGGATATATACCTAAGTAATGCTGAAGGTGCTTCTTTCATGTGCCTCACATCAATTTCCACCCACATGGATGATTAGAAAAGTTTTGTGAAGTTTGGAATCAAGAAGTCACATGAAATGCTAAGTTATGCCCTCGCGTGAATTGCTTTATTAGGTGAATGAGAACATGTGATGACAAACAAACATTGCAACCATGCTGAAACAACTCTACTTATACCCATGAACAAAAGTTATGAAGGGTTCATGTTGAGCAAGTGGCCAAAAAATGCTCCAATAGATCAAAAAGGGTAATTTAAGCTTTATCATGATGCTACTTTAACTTGGTTTGAATTGTGGTTTAGAGGGTTTGCATGGCAGTGGAACCTAAACAAAAGTTGAAGTTTGAGTGGAGTAGAACAAACTTTGTTTATGGACCAAGAGCTAGATCAGCCTGTAAGCAAGTCAAACCGAGCCCTCAAGTTGGAATCCATGGCTGTTTTGGGGGCTCGAAATTTGGCTCTGTGGGATGACTGAATTCATGATTTCAATTTTCGTGTACCCTACTTTGGAACCTTTTATATCTCCAACCAGGCCAAATTAGACTTTCAACCTTTAAGCAAAGTTGTAGTCCTCATATAGATCTACAACTTTTGTTACTACATTTTGTGCCAGAACTAAACGGATCAGTAGTTACGAAAGGACAAAGATTGATGTTCAGTCGCGTTTTTGGGGTAGAATTGAGTTTTGAATGTGATTGTATAGGAACGACCGATGCCCTTAACTGAACTTTGTGCAGTTTCATGTACTTGCCTTTGGAGCACTGTATCTCCCAAACCAGGCCAAACCAGCTCAACTTCATATAAGCAATATTGGTGTACTCATGTAGCTCTACACCAAGGAGTAATCGGTTGAAGCAATCATCATTACAGTTAGAGAGTTGGGAGAGGGGGAAGATGACACTTTTAGTCATTTTTAGGCCAAACCAAACACTGTCAAGAAATGGTGTCATGCCGACTGACTTTGGACACCGCACGTCACGTGGCTAGCCTCGTTAGTCGCATGCTCGCCACGTCGCTCCTCTGATTGGGAAAAATCGAGCTGAGTGCTCGCCCCTCTATTGCTCTCCCATTCTTTCCCTCTCCCTCTCAGTCTCGCTTGCCATGGCTAAGGCAAGCTGGAGCTCCATTGCCACCACTATTCCTTCTCCTGTAGCCCTCCAGTGCTGCCACCAAGTACACCTACAGCACCGCAACCGCCTCCCTAAGCCCCAGGCAGAGCCAAGACCCACCGTGTGCTTGCCGTTACCGAAGCTGCCACTGCCGGTAGTGCCGTCCTAGCACTGCTCAGCAGCTACGCTGCTGCTGCCTATAGCATGGCTAGCCAGGGCCAGGCATGGCCATAGCTGGCCATGGCCAAGCCCCAGCGCAGCCCCTCCTTGCCGCCACCGAACGCTGCCCTGCTGGCCAAGCCCTCCGTTTTTCGCTACTGCTCCATCCCTGTCTGATGGAGAAGAATGCGAAGGACCGCGGGCTTGAATAAGGGAGAAGGGAGGGGGTAAGTGAAGAATCCATGACCTAGATGAATAGTGCCTTAATGGATCCGTTTGTTCGAGTTTAATTTATGATTTCTATAGGGACCCCGATGCAAGATTTACATTCCTTTTCTCTGATTTTTGCAGATTTGGATGATCAACTTTGAAAATTCATAGTAATTAGTATAAAACTCGTAAAATAGTAAATGAGGACTTTTTGGAATCCTTGTGAAATCATGTATGCACTATATCTATAAAATGGCATGTTTTAGTTTAAATATTTTGCTGTAAAAATAGATTTAAGCAGTTAGGTTTTAAATACTAGTTGTTTCTTGTCTGTTTCATAACTATAGTTTTTTTGCTCCAATAAATATGAAATTTTTATGGAGTTCTAACCCGTGATGGTTGATGTATGATAAAAATTTTAGGATTTTAGGCTTGATGGTTTAAGATCTATAAAAATAAGAAATGCCCTATATTGCCTTGCTCCTATTCTAAATAGGCCTGCATGTTTGAATTAATTGGCTCAGTTAAGTTATGAATCATGACTTGATTCCAATACATGAGTTGTAGTACTTTTCATAAACTTTCCAAAAAGCTAAATAGCATAATTTTTGGTTAAGTAGATTTTTAGTTATAATTGCTTAAATGTCTGTGGCTGTTTCTTCCCAAACTCAGATAGGGTTGCCTTGTTGGTAGTGTGGGGACTTTTTAGTAGTAGAGTTAGCTTTAGCTGTTTATAACAAAGTTGTTTAGAATTTGTTAAGATTTCCAAAAAGTCTAGAACCACATTTATTGTACGTGTAGAACTCTAGTTATAGTTGTTTAAAGTGACATGTCAGGTTCCGTCCATGTTTTGGATAGAGGTGCATTCATTGGATTGATTGACCTTGTTAGCTGCAGAATAATCTTATGATGATAAGAGGAAAGTTTAGGTAACTTCATAATATTTTCAAAAAGTTATGATTCATGATTGTTGGAGGTCCACAACTCGAGTTATGCTTCTCCGAAGTTCCTATCTGTTTTCTGTACCACTGTTGTTGGGCTACATTTGCAGTTTTATTTGTGCAATCATTTTTGTGGTGGAAATGATGTTTTCTGTGGTTGTAGTGAATACCAAAGTTGTAGATAATTTCATAATGTTGCTTGTGTTCAAATTGCATGGACATAAGCCTGATAATTTAGGAGCTATAGATTTTGTAAGTTCACTGTCAGATTTTGCATGCTCTCTATAGAGATCTGAATGATTGTCTTGTTTGACTTAGCTATGCTTTGAATCATGTCTTAGAGATGATAGAAACAGTGTAGTCCCTTTCATGATCTTTCCAAATTGTTAAAGATCATCCCTTTTGGTGTTGTAGAGCTCCAGTTATAAGCTTGCGAAGTTGCCTGGCAGAATCTGTCCAAGTCTGGATAGAGGTGCTCAATTGTGCTTGATTGATCTTGTTAATGGTAGAATCACCTTATGGTGATAATAAACATGTTTTAGATAATTTAATAAGATTTCTAGAAAGTTAAGGTTCATGCTTGTTTGATGTCTGTAACTCTAGTTTTACATTTTTGAAATTACTACTACTTTTCTGTCCTAGTTCTGGGTAGATCTAAAACATTGGCATGGTTGACCTAGTTAGCTTTGGAATGAGATTTTGATGATAATACCAATGTTGTAGGCAATTGCATTAGATTTCCAGAAAGTCTAGGGTCACCCTTGTTGGATGCTTATATCTCCAGTTATGGATAAAACAAGTGACTGTTGTGTTGTTCTCTAGATTTCTATACATGTGCTAGGTGATTGCCTTAGCTTGCTCTTGTTTTGGCTAAACATGTTGGTTAGTTCTTGATTAATGCATGTGTGCAATGTCTGAATTTAAGTTCACTTGTGTTCTATGCCTAATATGTTTACTATCCCTTTATAATAGGTTGTGTGATGTTTAGTTAAATAACTCTAGGTGCCTATGTCTTGCTTGGTCCTATGTTTGCTTTGAATGCTATTATGTGATGCATCTCATATTACCATTCTTCATATTCATGCACTTGCATCTCATCTAGGTACGCTAGATGAACCACGTGAAGGGCGGGATGTCAAAGCCGAACCCGAAGATGGAAGGACCCCTAGAGTACATGCCTAAACAGGAGATGCTCACCAAGCGAGTGTCGTCTAACAAACACTAACCTAGTGTTGGATTCCAGGCAAGCCCCGAAGCATTCTAAGTCTCCTATGTTTTTACAAATATCTTGAGTACCTTTTATTGTTGATGATGCATTAAGTATAGGAATTGGTTGGAACCAATTGTTGCATGATATATCTATCATTGTCCAAATATCGCACTTGAATCCTATTTAGTTCAGGAACAGGTTAAATGCTTAGCCATGCTTAGTGCGGTAGAAGTCGGGTGATTTCCTCTCACCTATGAGCTTTAGGATGAGGTGGGTCACGGTTGGCTATATTTGCTATTGTGGAAAAGAACCATGTTAATAATGAATTAAGACTAGGCGGAGTCTTATGTAGGGTTGGACATAGTGACTCCATTTGTGTCATTTAAGGATTGATACACTATACGTCCTCATGTCATGTTGAAAACAGCCTAACACTTAGCTGGCCGGATAAGTCATTCCAATCGCGAAGCCTAGTAGTTTGACTCAGGTCGAGAACCGGGGGGTCATGCACATTCTAGAGGTAGTAAGGATGTGCTTGGGGATATTGGTGTGAGTCCAAGGGGTTAGGTGCTTAAAATTCCTGCACTTCCTTGCAGAGTGTCACCCTTGAGGATGCAGCGCTGTTCGAACCCACGACTCCGGAGTTGTACCAAAGGTGACTTGATTGTGACCCCGACGGGGGAAGCAGGGTTTGTGTTAGGAATACCCCTCTAGCTAGATAGGAATCGATTTGAATCGCCATCTCTCCTGGATAGTGAGAACTTGACTGAGCAGTGGCAACGTAGAGACACTTAATTGAACTTGATGGTTATAATGATTATAATGATGATGATGTTACAACATTATACCGGCTATGGTTACTATTGCTTGATACAAAATGATATCCCACATGTTTGGCATAGGTTAGTTGCTAATCTAGAGATGAATAGCTATAATTAACTTGGTTACTAAATTGTAAAATGTATAGCTCAACTCTTAGCTTTTATGCAAAATGTTGTCAATCTAGCTCCACCTATAAAGCCTTGCATACTCCTTGGTGTCACTTTATTTCTGGTTTATGATGGGTAAGTTTAGCTGAGTACATTCAAGTACTTAGGGTTTATCCCACCATGTTGTAGGTGAAGTTCTCAGCCTGTTGAAGATGGTGGCTAACCGCTGGTGGGCTCGATGACTCTATTTATTTCTCATCTATATGCTTTTGTCAGCGGATGTCACTTATGCTAGCAACGTATTTGGAACTTATATTAATGTAATCATTTGAAAGCTATGTTGTTTTCAATAATTGATTTTGAAACCCAAACTTGTACTATTATTTGTGAACCCGTTAGTAATATTATTTCTGCTACAACTCTGTGTATGTGATGTGTATTTGCTTAATCATACAATCTTGGTTGTGATGTTGATTTACCGAGGTCCTTCGTGACACTCGATGGACTACCGGGTTTATATAAGTAAAAGTATGTGTGTGTCAACATGCTAAACGGGGACATCCATACTTGATCTTGTATAAATTGGGCGGTTCTATCACACTATATGTCTTCACAACATTAGTTAGGATACTACTAACATATATAGGGCAATACTTTATACACTATATCTTCATTGCACCAGACGAGATATTGAATGGCACTGGACAGAGCATTATCAGAGAAGATTGACTCTTGACTTGCTGAAGAAGAGTTAAAATCTTTTCAGCGTCTTCTTATTGAGTCACTAGAAAGTCTTCATGAAACTTGGATAGCAAGCATAAGGGAGACTAGAAGAACATTTTTAATTTGTTGGCTTCAAAAACTTTTAACTTACAAAAACATTTTGAAGTTTTCAAAGGTAATGTTGTAGCAGATCAAATGTATGAGCTCTGATACCAGCTGTGGTAGAACCACCCTAATTATATGCACCACGCGCACATATCATTATCCTTAACACCTCTGACTACTGCACACAAGAGCCACATAACTTAGATAGTCTATCAGGTGTCCTCGGGGAACCTCGAATCATCCACATTTTACAACCCATATAGGATCAACATGGAGTTGCCACAACATTACAATATTTGGTACAAAAATAACTTACATTAGAGTGCAGAAGAATTATAACATTAGGTTACAAACACATGTTTAAGTAAAACTTAACACAAGTTCCAACAGATGAATAGAGTATAGAAGAACAACTTAGATAAAGCATCTAAGGCAGAAGAGATGGTCAGATCATGCCGAGCCCACTGACATGTCTTCAATTAGCAGCCCAAGTCAGCTCCAGCAATAGGGGTTAACAAACACTAAGTACTTAAGGGTACTCAACATGTCTTACTCGACTAAAAAAGACTCCAAGGGCATGCAGGATTTAAAGGAAAGTTGGAAGCAAAAAGTAGCTTTTGAAGAAAAGCTTACTACAAGTGGATCCTTACTATCAATGTTTTAGATTCAGATTAAGTTATCATCGGTATCTAGTTAGCACCTGGTCTAATCAGTCACTTCTTTAAGCATCTCATCTCATATCATTTTATCTCACCTCATATCCAACACTACCATTATTTCATTGATTAATCTATGATGCAGGTCAGAGGGTCGAGTCTTCATCTCTGAGAAGCAATAGTGATTCGAATCAATTGGTCTAGCTAGGGTTTCCTTACCACATGACATATGAAGGTCCTAGACTTACATATATCAACCTTCACTCAGATCCGCCAAAATGTGAACTAGTCTGTGCTACCCGAGAATATAGTACTCCATCGTTCTATGTCATCTGTGATATTTTTGTAAGGTGGGTACACGGTACTCTCGCCATCTCCCACTCCTAGTGCACAATTAGCTTTTCACATAATGGAATAGCCGAGGTCTTAGGCTTATCGCAGTATGTGGCCAGTACTACAAAGTCCTGACCACATGGTGGCCTACAATGAATTGTCCTCAATTAACACAAATGGGACAAGCACAACCAGGCAAACCTTGTTGGCTTAACCACCAAAGACCACTTCCTTGTCCCATCCGGTCTCAAGTTATTCAAATTCATTATTTAAGCCTCAGGACATCTCCTAAGTATCAAACATTGCAAATGATGAAATCACCACTTGAATCTTATCAACTAAGCATGGCTAATCATAACTAACCTATGATAACTAACAGGGTAACATGGAATAGTATTGAAATGCCAAGGTAGTCATGCATCAATTGGTAATCAATCAACTCCTAATCTTACTTAATGCAATAGGCATAAGACTTAAGTGATTAACGTTTATAAAACATAAGGAATGGGTTTATCCTCTAGGGCTTGCCTGTGTTGCAAAGAAGGATAGTTCCATAGAAAGGTCCAAGAGTTAGACTTGGCACCAACACGTCTGGTGGATCGACATTTCCTCGAAACTTGATCAACATGAGTATTCTCACTCTCGTAAGCACTACACATAATAAATGATGCTTTGCTTAACATGATGGACTGCATGCCATGGTGCATGATGAAAGACACACAAGTGTATGGCAGAGCTTAAACTATTATAAGAAAGTTGAATACAACTTTCCTTCACGGTACAACTATGGTTATGCTTCACAAAGAATTTTAATTACTTGATTACAAGTTGATTAAGTGTTCATTATAAAAGTAACACCTATCACAATACACTAGTTAAGCATGACTAGGGCAAGGCCACATCATGACTTAATTACACTCATCCACTAACAAACTTGCATAAGCAACACATTTATTCATTATTAAACTATTAATAAAAGATTTTACATATATTTTTAACCAAAGGCTCAAACTAACATCAGCATACTTGAGCCACCACTTCATACTATTGCTTACAAATAATAACCTTAGGACCTATACACATGCACTTAACTAAACAACGAAGTCATTTTAATTATTAACAATTTGATTATATATACTATAAAAGAAGAAACTAACATGCTAAGGAACAGTAGGGTTTTAGTGTTCCAAGGTCCACAATCAAAGTATGAAATACACCAAAGTCATTCAAGTATTTACCTAATTTATATTAGCATTTATTAATAAAGGAAAAGACATTTAAAAGCACTTAAATTAATTAACCAATTTATATTTATCAAAACAGTACCAAAATTTTTGTGAAGGTAGGCATGAGCATGTAAGGCATACTCAAAAAGTTTCATGTTTAAAGGATAAATATTTTATCCTATAAAATCATGGAAGGTACATTTATTAATTAAAATTGGTAATTTTTAAGCATGCAAAATCTATTGATTTCAATCATTTCATATTTTTCCTAGATATATCACATCATAAAGAGGCTACACAAAAAAACCTCCCTATATTTTTATATGAATTAACCAAAATCAGCACTTTTAAACATTTTCTGGAAAATAATAAATCGAACAGAACTTTTTGCACCTAGCTCCTCCTTACCCGCGCTCACTGACAGCTGGCCCTGACTCAACTCTAGTGAGCCACCCGCGCTGACCGGCAGGTACTCACTGCCGGTGAGTCCCCGACAACGTGGACTCCCCAAGTTGGCTCCCCTCTCTCCCACGCACACACTAGTGGTACTAGTGGAACCTCTAGCGCACCACAACGTGCACAACGGAGGCTATGGCGGCATGGCGGCCCTCCTACGAGGTGGAGGCGAACAACAGTGATATCACTGGTGATAGGGAGGACATCTACAAGTTCCCCGTGACCTCACACACATGGTTACACTACCGGTTGATTGAGCTAGGGCTAGCAGCAAGCTCAGCCACAGCCATGGCAACTTGGTGGTGCAAAGCACGCCGGTGCGACGATAGGTCAATCGCTCGAGCATGGTAGGGGTTATACTAAGAGTTTAGGCAGCACTAGGAGCTCACCATGGGCTTGCTCGGCTACACGGTTGTAGCAGAGGTGGCGTGAATGCACAGGCCAGCGTTGATGACGAGCACGGCGGCATGAACCAGCAGTGAGCTCATGTTTTGTCGCGTCCTATGATGGAACAAAGAAATGGATGAGCCGATGAGCATCATGGCCTCAAGGCAAAGCTAAAGCACAAGACGGTAGAGAGAGAGGTGCTCTGTAGAGAACTGACCATGGTGAGGTGGAGTTCGGTGGCTATGGCGAGCCGCCGCAGCGAGAATGGCGCGCGCGAGCGAGTTTGGCCAGGAGAGGCCATGCAAGTGGCTGGGGAGAAGTGCGAGTATGGGTCAGAGTTGCAGGTGCGAGTAATTGGGCGGTGGTGCAAAGGCGATGGCCAATTTTTGCCGATGGCTGGAGGAGCTCGGCGGCAGAGCTGAGAGGAAGAGAGAGGGTGACGTTCAGCAACTTGGGCTAAAACAGCGAGGGCGAGACACGAGCGACTTCTCTAGTTGCACCAGCTCCTGCTCAGGCTCAGCCACGCAACAGCTGCGTGTCGCATGTGCGTTAGGCGGTGGCAAAGCAGTGGTGGTTGGCCATGAGCTAGCGAGCTGCCTGCTGCCCAATCTGACATTGAACCCGACTAAAACCTAGCTGTTCATCACGCTCTAACTTTTGATTTCTCAACTAAACTTGATGAGCATCCTCTATCAAAGTTGTTCCTTATACTAAGGTCTACAATTTTGGTTAAAAGACCATCATCAAAGGATAACTGGTTTTGAATATTTTTGGACTCAAACATATGTACTTCGAAACTATTTTAAGACTTGAAACAGAGTTTCAAAGTTAGGGTTTAAAAAAAACAGTTCTGGATTGGCTACTTTGAGCAATTAATTAGAGTTTAATTGTTGTTCCATCATCACAAACAAGTTTACCACTTCAAAGTACAAACTTCATACTTTAAAATAGTACCAAGGTTACACACATGTTTATATATGAAAAACATTTTAATAAATCCCCAAAGATTGAATTAAAACAAAAATCCAAAGCTTAGTCAAATATTGGTTGTGTAGATTCCAATGCTTAATTCACTTTTGGAGCTCAAATTAAAACATATTTCATATGCTAATAATGTCCAACCTTGCCACTAGTCTAGAGTATAAACTTATTACTTCAAAGTTTAGTAAAACAAAATTTTAATTGTTTAAGCAAAATCTCATATATAAAACCACAAAGAACTTTAAACATTACATTGTTAACATTTCATTCAACATATGAAACAACATATGCAACATATGAAACTCTATATATGCAACATAGCAAAGCTATAAATGAAAGATCACTTATGCAACACATATGAAACACTACAAAACAACACATGAAATATCACATGTGCAACATGGACATGCTCTTATTGAAACATAATAATGCATTAATGAAACATTACTTGATAGTTATGCTTTATGTTTCTCATGATCCAGTTTTAACTGCATTTTAACATCTGAGATGGTACAGTTCTGTTGATTTTGCATATTTTGTGACATTTGCTGCATAAGCTGTGTCTGCATCATAAGGAGTTGTTCCGTCGACACAGGTGGTGGTGGAGGTGGTGGGTTTCCCCCACTTGAGCTGGACCTCCTGGTATTAACCTTCTATAACATATGTACCTTATGAGCTTTCATATCCAACAATTGTATCATACTTGAGTAGGATCATCATGACAAAGGTAGATGATTCATTGACAAGGGACTAAAGAAAACATAAACAAACTGAACTTTTCTGGCGAGATGCATAGACAGCAGTACAATAAAATGGCCATATCTCCCTTATGATTATCATCTGAATGCATACCTTACCTTTGTGAAAAGCTAGCGAAAATCTCTACAACTTTTATATAGAACACTTTCCCAGATTCGGCAGTCAAAAAGGACAAAAACTGATCACAAACAGAGCTGTTTCAGAACCCTGACAGCACAGTTACATCAACTTGATACAGCCATATCTCCCAAACTGTTATAGATATTAACGTGGTTCTAGTTGCATATAACAGGCACTGAAGTCTAGATTCATCCACAAAATTTTCATGACCTTTGCACAACCAGATTTAGATATATAAACTAAGAAAGTCAAACTGCTCAGAAAAAGACAGAATTGAGATCAAGATATAGAACCCCAACCATTTATTCATTAACCTTATGCCTTAACACTAAGAGTGCTAGATGGATGTGGAAAAGCCCCACAACTCATCACAAACATGGAAAGATCCAAATCATACATTAAGCATCATGACAAGCATGTAGGCACATTGTTAAGACTCAAGTTCACATAGACTCGATACTAACTTGAATGACTCAACTGACTCCAGACTCGCATTATTAACGCTCCTCAAAGCATAGGAATGGAAGCTCCTATGGGTCTATGGTCGTGTGAGAGCTAGTGCAGCCCAGGTGATGCCTCTTGCGTGACATGACAATGGCGTGGTCGGTAGCAACAATGGGTGGAGTTGGGTCCTGCAGCTGACCCCCCTGCTGCTGCTGGCGCTCAAACTCCCCAACCTTGGCCTAAAGCTTCTCAATCTCAATCCACAGAGCCCTTTGGTCCTGCATAGACTAGTCCAAGGCGCTGTTGAGAGAAACCACTAGTGGCACAGTTTTGGCCAGCCTGGCACTCTCTCCCTCCTCAAGCTTGACCACCCTGTAGCCAGACTCCTTAGTTCGACGACGTGGGAAGTAGCGGTCGTCGTTTGTCCTGAAGGGTCGAGAACACCATCTCATGGTGGACGTAGTAAGCCTACCTCACGGCGTCCTCAACACCAAACTTCCTGGTGTAGGTAGGGCTCATGGCGTCATGGTAGGTGCGAACCTTCCACATGCCATCCTCAACACTCCATGTCTTCACAAAAACCTTCATCATCCAGTAGGTGGTGTGCATAGGGTGAGAGAACTTCCTGGTGCGGTACTCCACCATAGTTGGAACAGAACCGTACTGCCTCTGGACGAGCCCAAAAAGCCTAGGGTGGTAGAAGTCATCGGTGTAGTCGGTGGTGAGCGTCTCCCGGATCCAACCAGGATGAGGCTGCTCGTCCTCCTTGTCTCCAACGTTGTACTTGGGTGGCTCGTCACCATCCGCATCTCCACCTTGGTCCTGAGCCTGGTCCTCGTTGTGGCCCCCATTGGCGTGGGAGTTGTCAGAGCTGTCTGAAGACCCATAGGTAGTCTCCGGAGTCATCACCGGGGTCTTCGGCCCCAACCTGCTGCTCGTGCTCGGGGTCCTCCTCCTACTGTGCACGGATGGGAACACGGCTATAGATGCTCTGACGGGCAGTCTATCTACCGTGAACCATCTACATAATTTTTAAATATGGGTCAGATGCAAGAAAAATTCATAAAGAACAAATGTAGTGTACCAGAAAAATTTGTAAAGTACCAAAAGCAACAAAATTATTGGAATTTAGTCCTTCAAAGGTTGTCCAGTCTATCTAAGGTGAGCGTCCTACAATTAGTTCGTCTTTGATACCAATTTGTAACACCCAATTTAAAAAAACTGTGGAGTGAATATATGTGGGCCCAGGAAGTCCCAAACCACATATACATACAAATTGAAGTGATATCATAGCACAAACAACGATTATAACTTTATTACATCTTATGAACATGTCTTTAACATCATTGCCAACAGCATTATTATAGCGGATACGTACAAAAAACTATAAAAACTCCATCCCACGAGGAAACCGACTGGTGGTACACCCTCCTCAATAATCCTGGAGGTCCTCAGGAAACTCCTCATAGCGTTCACCATCTAATACCCATCTAGGATATTTATTGGTGACAAGGACAAGCTTTAGCTCACCATGCTCAGCAAGTATAACTATGGGGATGCAAGGCTCAAAGACTTGACACGGGTTAAAGCGGTCAGCATTTTAGTTGATCATGTTTTATTTAATGCCTAAGTTACTAACTTAGTGAGAAAACCCTTTCCCATGTGAAGAGTAATTATAAACATCAATATTAAAGATATCTTGCATCCAACCACATATTTGGCTATATAGAAAGGATCCAGGCTACTCGTGTCCATGAGCATCACTGATATATCAGTTTGATCAAACTCTACAGAGTGTGTATACTTTCACCCTGAGTCATGATTCCCAATTGCCTAAGGCCCGTCGACCACCTAACACTTCCAAGGTGAGTAGGCAGGGTCTCACTACGAAGCCTTTCACTAATTACCCTTACAAGTTAGTACCCACGAGGTTTTAGCAGCTAGGCGAATGGAGCCCCCCTTCAAGACTAGCACACCCTGACCGTAGCCCAACACACATCTTGACAGGCAAGAAGCCATTCTACAACCTAGGACCCCCGTCTTGCGCCTTTCGGTAACCACTAACGAGCTAGAGAAAACTAGTTATACAGCTAAGATCAGAGCCATGTGATCCCCAAGGTTGTACAAAGCTCCTGGGTGGTCACTTTAAGTATGAGACCTTACCAAGAGCAACTGGAGTATAAAAAGACCCATACTCTAGCCCCTTTAAGTTACTAAAAACCATCTTTTATCCATTATTACATATATTCATTAGTTAAGATTACAATTAAGCCTTTGTTGAGCATAGCAAAACTTATCCTTCTATTATGCAAAACCTCCCATAGGTAACATGGAATATAGATAAAGTATTTCTAGGCATGTCCTTAGGGTATATCAAATTTAGACACATGCATATGTATAAAGTGATTAAAGATTGCTGGGTAACAAGGAAACCATAGGCTATACTTGCCTTGCTCACAAGCTTGATCCTGGTCTGCTCCTCAAACTCCTGTTCCTTGAACACCTCGCCCTCTATACGCATAACCATCACCAAACAAGATATCTAGACAATCATCACATCCAAGAAAGATATATTTCTATTAGAACATTACACCATGCAATAGAAACATATAGAGAAACTCTTATAAAACTATTCTACTTGTCTCTATGAACACATGAACGTGAAGATCACTCTAATCGGACCTAAAATGAAAAAGTTATGAACAAATCCATTTTATGGTCATTTTTGCAATTAAATGTATTTTTCTAAGGGCCCATACTATAAAACCAAGGACTAAAATGTAATTAAACCTAAAATAGAGGGGGTTTAGAGCAAAAATAGGCTCTCTAGTCATTGGGTGCAAAAACCAAAGAGAACAGGGTCTAAGCTGCTAAAAATAGGTCCTAAATCTAAAGTTTTTTAAACTGTAGTGGATGGCGGGTTGATTCCTAGAAACTCTAGGGGCCTAAGCACAAAGGGAGTGATGGTTGTCTACTGGGCACTGGCATGGCACCACATGGCATGATGTAGTTGGGCAAGGCCATGGACCACGCGCGCGGGCTCTATCCCATGGTCGACCATGGACCAGTGACAGGGTTCCACGGCGGTGCATCATGGGGTGGGCCGAGCTTACCGGCGAGTGGCCGGAACGGTGCTCTCGGCCTTAGCTCATGATGCGGGTCACACCAGGGGGAAGCAGGGGTGATGACGAACATGACCAAGGGCTCAGCACGGCTAGAGGGGCTCACCACGATAGCGATGGCGGCGCCGACCTGCAAAGAAATAGAGAGAGCTCCAATGAGCTCTAGCTCACAAAAAGCAAAGGGAAAGGGCTTGGCGGTGCCTTGGACGGGCGTGGCTTCACTTGGTGAGGCTTGCCTTGGATGGGCGGGCATGGGCTACTATGCGAGCGGGACCTAGCTAGGCTGAGCGGCCCAACTACGGGCGTGACGTGGGGCGCGAGTGGGGAGGCGGAGCAGGCCATGGCCTGGGTCTCAGGTTGGGCTGTGGCTTGCGTGAAATAGAGAAGGCGGGAGAGGGGAGCAAGCTAGGCTGGCTCTAGCTATAGGTTGAAAGAGAGGGGGAGAGAGAAGAAGAAAAAGAAAAGTTTGATTTCAAGCCACCCAACACTATTCCTACACTCAAACAAAACACAGTGCACCAGCATGAATGCAACAAAAGTGTTTCTAAACCTTATGTTTGATTTTAATATTCATGAAAATTATTATTTAGCCTAGATAAATCATGAAAAAATAAATAAAAAGAAGCAAAATTATTTACTATTTCCAAAAATGATTTTTAGGGTGTTACAAGTCTAGGCTGGCATGTATTAACATTGAAAACCTAGCCTAGGCTGCACCTATAGATTCCTTCTAGTACTGCTCGAAGTCAAGGATTGCCCTTGGTAGGGAGTTGATAAGGGACGTAGGGAAGAATGCAAGACAAAACTTGTCTTTAAGTTCATCCCAATCCTCATTCATACTTCCTACGGCATGTGTGTACCATTGATTCGCCTCCCCCATAAGAGAGAAGGGAAACAACTTCCACCTTAGTGTTTCTTGTTTCATGCTAGAGATGCTTAGGCATGAACAAATTTCCTTGAATTCATGCAGGTGATGGCAAGGGTCTTCATTTTCATGCCTAGAGAAGGGTTGTGCCTGAACCATGGCTTTGAATCTAGGATGGAGTTCATGGCTAGATGAAAAGGTTGGTTTTGGCTCAAGGAACTTGCCCTTTGAAACATACAGGTTTTGAATAGGAGTGGATTTCATAGTAAGAAAGATAAAAGAAGATTTTTTTGTTTTTATAAAAATAAAAGATACAAATATGAGGACAAACTAGGTTCAAAGAAAATAGCAATCGTTCCCCGGCAACAGTGCTAGAAAGCTTATTGGTATTTCTTAACGTCTATAGAAGTTAATCCGCAAGCATATAGATTTACTATTGTTGCTTTCACCTGGAAGTATTTAGGGTAATGTATTTCCATAGGGAATAGAGGAATTTCTTCTAGCTAATTCATCCAAGGACAACACATGGATAGCTGATAAGGGTAGAGAAGGATTCCTATGGCTTAGGGTCTAAGGACAGATAAACTTTACTCCTACTTTCTTACTTTGGGCACTGGCTTGCGCCTGGTCTGCCAAGCGATACTGGCCTGTAGCTCTACAACATACCCATATGTGGGGGATTACAAGGGATGGATAGGGCTATCACCACCTACTGCCTACCCCTCAACCATGGAGTACGAGGCAAACGAAGGTAGCCTCTAGCCTAGACACCATGTCTACGCTGTTGACTACTACTCTAGCATCTGCGTAGGGTTTTCTGTCTTCATCAAGGCCCACTACTAGAGTATCTGTTACAAGAATAGACGACGAACTCGCAAGGAAATAAAAGTATAGCTTAACTAATCAAAAGACTCTTATAACCAAAGGAACCATGAACACTTACTAAGATACCCATCGAGTTACTATCCATCGAGGTACAAGTGGGGGAAGGTTATCGACAAGTCTAGCACTTCATCCCAAACCCTTCCTTACATCTCTCCTTTCTACTTTGCTAGAGCTAGCTAGGGCCTAAGCCCATGGAGTGGTGATGCTCTTGCTCTTGCTTTGCTCTTCTACTCTTGTCTGTTGTTCAAATGAGGAGGGAGCCTCCTTTTATAGGTGGAGAGAAGGGGGTCCTTGAAAAGTGCTTTCTCCTCTCATGGAAAGTGCAAACTGACATTTAGGTGCATTGAACATGGCCAAAACCCTATGAACCGCCTTTGGAGAGGCGGTATGAACCAACCTGATTAGGTTTGGCCTGAGGCGAGCCACTAGGGGTGTGCCCGCACAATGGGTGCAGCCACACCTAGGTTGGCCCACCTTGAGTCCAGTTTTGTTGGGAGAGCTCCTTTGATCTTCTAGAGTGGGCCTCTGTGATGTCACACCCAATTTTATGGACAAAATCAGATGTAGAATCCTATGTGCGCCTAGGAATCAGTCGCACACATAAGATGACAAATTAAATTGTATCAAGCTCAGAGTTTATTACATATTGAATAATCATCCATACATGGAAACAAATGTTTATCAAAGTAGCAGAAACTCAAATTCTAAACTTCCAATGAAGCCTCCAAACTCCATAGGGACGATTGACTGGTGAACCACAAGTCTAGTAATCCTCAAAAAAGTTATCGCAACCACCATAATCTATTATCCATTTGGGATTTTTGTCCAAATAATAAAAATAAACAAGCATAAGTGCATCTCGTACTTAACAAATATAACATGCGGTTCATGAGGCTCATAAAAAGGCTGAGACATGGGTTTACAACATTAAGCATTATAATGAGTCAAATTTTAGCATTAGTAGCAACAAGTTTAGTAGTGCCCCAATTAATCACATGAAACTAATAACATGAATAATGAGATAGCATTTAAAAACATCATTGATCATTTGTCATTGTTCCATAAGGAGTCTACACCGCTCGTGTCTATAAGCACGGGTAATATAATAGTTTTAATACTCTGCAGAGGTTGTACATCTTTACCCATGAGCCATGATTTACCCTTTCTCCTGAGGTAGCTAGTCTCTTGACCCACTTCCATGGAAGGTCAGTAGGGTTCACTATGAAGTCTTTCAAAGGTTCGTCTAACAAGTTAGGGCCGCTAGATTTCTATGGCAAGCAGGTGTAGGAACCCCCCTTTCGAATGGCACAATTCCTTCTCGGCTATACTAATAAGAATAGAGGTTGTTCTATACCCATCTCATCATGACCCTTTTGCGCCCTTTTGGGTAACCACTAACAAGCTAGAAAAGGTCCTCATACTTGATTAAAGCTAGAGCCATATAGCACTCATGGTTGTACTATAAGTCCTAGATGATCACTTATAGATAAGTCCTTAAGAGGACAGGAGCATCATGTATAAAGCCAAATGCTCTCACCCTTTAATTCACGTTGCTAAAAAGCATCTTTTATTTTTCATTGCATATTCCATTAATCAAGTTACAGTTCATGATCATAATTAATTGAGCACTAGCATCAGCTACCCATATGCAAATTTTCCCAAGGTGTCAAGGAATCAGGATATCAAATAACTAGGATAATTCCTATGGGTATCAAGGTAGACACATGCATATGATTAAAATGTTATTAAGGTGAATATGACAACAAGGATGATCCCATGTTATACTTGCCTTGCTCAAAGTTTCCCTGTTGGTCCTAGTCATCAAAGTATTGCTCCTGATAACCATAGTACTTCTCATCATTTATAGTCGACTATACATCAGCATACAAGCATCCATAGGCAATCATGCACGAAGCAAACAAGAATTATAACTAGAACAATACACCAACAGTGGAAAAAGATATTTAAAAGTTTGTAAAACTATTCTACACATCGCTATGAACACATAGACTCGAATTGCACTCAAATCGGATTTAAAATGGAGAAGATATGATGAATTTAGGCTCTAGATGGCAAAACCATAAATACTACGAACTAATTGTGAATTAAAATAAATAGAAATCAGATTTTTAAATCAGCTGAGGGACTATGGGTGGAATTTATAGAAAGCCGAGGGTCTCTTTAGCAAAAAGAGCGGCAAAGGGATATGTTCTAATTGGGGTCACCCAACTTTGATTGGACGGCTGAAGGCGATTGGGAGGGGATGGGGTCGCTAGAACAGTGCTAGGACGCTGGCACATTTGCTAGAACTTTGCCGGCGCTACTCGGGATCGAGCTACAAGGTGTGGCGGCTGTTGATATGGGGCGGGAAAGATGAAGGAGCTCACTGTGAACTCAAAGAGGGGACCTCATCAATGGTGATGACATGGAGAGGGAGGAGGCGGATGACAGTAGGTTTAGGAGCTCCGGCGATGTTGCAGAAGGGTGTTGTAGGCTTGGTTCAACGAAGAGGAGCAAAGAGGCAGACTCAGCATCTCCTTATGAATCTAGATTAGGAATTAGTGGGGACAAGAGGTGGCCTATTGGGCAGGAATTGTGTGCTCGAGCCAAGCTCAGTAATGGTGTTGGCTACCATGATAAGTGATGCTAGAGTGCAGGGAGGAGAGCCAGAGCGGGTGGAATGGAGGTGGTGCAAGTATGTGGTTCCAGTGATCCACTTGAATAGGCCCAAGAGGGGTGAGAGTGGAGAGAGTTAATGGTCACTAACTCCTTGTTTTAGACCATCAACTATGCCTAAATTAGTGATATAAATGACATAAACCATAGTCATTGGGCTTATTTCTAACCATTTCCACAAGTTGTGATGACTATGTGAGTGTAGGAACAAAGGTGGCAATATACATGCAAAACCACTTCATCAAATGCTCATTTTGACTACACCATGTCAAAGAGCTCACCGAGATACACGAAATCGAGTTTTGGTTGACCCAATTTAGAGTCCAAACGACAAAATTATGGCTTTTGGAAGATTGCATGACGGTTGGGTTGGATTTGGATACATGGGGGCGTCGGGTGACCTCCTGTCACACCCCAAAATTTTGGATTTTGGGTTATGCATAGAAAACACTAAATAAAATAAATAATTTCAATGTTGATATAAAATTTCCCAAGTTTAGTTTAAGGTAGTGCAAATTTAGTTATAGAAAAAAATGAATTTTCAATCTTTTCCAAATTAATTTGATGGGTTTTGCTTGATGTGATGTTTGCTTGTTGTGTGACTTGTTTATCTGTCTCTGGCTCGTCTCTATCTTTTTCTATATTCAAATTCCTACTTTCTCGATCCTAATCTTTTCATTCGGAATTTTCCAAGATCCTCTTTATCTGCACTAAATCATTCCTTTGAGTTTCTCATTCATTAACCTATCTCTCAAAATTTCCTAGCAATTTTTCCAGCTTTTTCTAGAACCTTTTCCTATTTTTCTATGAGCATAATCTAATTTTTAGACGCACCAAAATTTGAGTATATTTTCATTATATAATAAAGCATTGTCTCTTAATACTATTGTAATTTGTCTGCTTATGTGTGTGACTGATCTCTAGGCGCACATAAGATTATGCATCCCATTTTATCCTTAAAATCGGGTGTGATAGATTGGTATTAGAGCGGTATTGACTATAGGACATATGCTAAGTTAGCACTGGTCGCCTTCTAAAAATTATTTTGCTACAAAACTACTTTTTCATCTCCTTGACTCATTAAATTAATTATTTCTCATCCTTATCCTATTGTCTACTCTCCTTGATAGCTTCCTTTGAGCTATTGCTTTTTATCTCCTTGATTTATTTTTTTCTTTGATTTACTAAAGTTTTTTTTATCTCACCATGTTCAAATTCGCGATGGCCTTTCATCATATATAACCCACTCTTTAGGATGCCCGCCATTGCTACAAAAGGACGTGTAGTGTCGATGTTGTGTTAGATGCTTGTTTTTTTGTTGTGTTGCTTGTTTGTCATGATGACATCACTCCTTCAGATGTACCCGCTGATCTTCCAACCGTCATGCAAGGTCCAATGACCCAGGCTCGAATGCGTCAACTCAATTTAGAGGTGAGCTTGTTCTTAAGCGATCCTTTTTATACTTTAGAGAATAGACTACTACCTAATGATGTTATCTTGCTTAGGAATATTGGAGAGGGTCATGAAGGACTTAGAGGACGTGGTGGAGGCGAAGATGACCAGCAAGGACGTCCAATAGGAACCGGAGGCCTGGTCCAACACGATTTCGAGTCTGCCTCAGCCTCTAGGACCAGTCTACCTTAAACTGGTCACCTAGGACGCATCCGGACTCCATTTTCGATGATCCACATATGAATGGAAAGCTCATTTGATAAGGAAGCCAATCTAAGTGGTTTCACATTAAAAGATATTCAGAATCAATAGGAATCATCAAAACAAGTCAGCATCCAAAATCTGTTAGGGTGTTGTGACACCATCTTTTGGTCCGTTGGACCATGTATCGAGTTTGAGCCCATTAGGGGTGCGTCTAGGGGTCTTACATGACCCTAGAGTCTTCATAAACAGCTGTCACCCCTCCATTAGGGTTTGGATTTTGCTTAGATTATTCTGTCAAGAATAGTTTCACCGTTCATCGGTTTATGAGACCCTAACTTTGTGAGATTAATCATTCATCTACAATTTGGCTATGTTCTTTCTTGTTCTTGCTTGTGTTCTTCGTTGCGCAGGTAGGGATTAGCCTTCTTGGTGAGGTCAACCTAGTCTATGACTTGGTTGATAACCAGAGGAGCTATAGTGCTAATACTGCAGGGTTCGATCTTTTGATCTAAAGCCGGATTGGTGTATCATTCTCCACCACAACGATAGTTACCACCATGAGTGCATCAGTTTGTTGCCCCATCTATGTGATACAAAGGAAGGCTATGAAGACTACACCAGCAAAAGGATGTTCTTATGGAAGTTTTTGAAGTCAAGCAAGGCCCTTGTTAAGTGGGGTAGCATCTTCTATCAACATCATCAAGTTCCGAGTGTCTCAAGTGATGAGGCGCAAATAACTCAAGATCTATCTTTATCTACCTTGTCATCATTTGTTTACCAACAATCCTTGTTCTTACATCTCATAAACCGCTAATCGAAGAAGCATGAAGAATCAAAGATCAGCTTTATTTGTCTCCCTAGCCTCTCCGAATCTCGAGACAAGATTCCTGTTAAGTAGGGTAGTTTGTCACACCCCAAAATTTCTGATTTTGGGTTGTGCATAGAAAACACTAAAAAATAATTTCAATGTTGATATAAACTTTCCCAAGTTTAGTTTAAGGTAGAGCAAATTTAGTTTTAGAAAAAAATGAATTTTCAATCTTTTCCAAATTAATTTGATGGGTTTTGCTTGATGTGATGTTTGCTTATTGTGTGACTTGGTGTAATGAGTGAGTAAAATTTTCAAAACATGTTTAGTAAGTCATTTATCTGTCTCCTGCTCATCTCTATATTTTTCTATGATCAAATTCCTACTTTCTCGATCCTAATTTTTTTGTTTGAAATTTTCCAAGATCCTCTTCATCTGCTCTAAATCATTCCTTTGAGTTTCTCATTCATTAACCTATCTCTTAAAACTTCCTAGGAATTTGTCTGGCTTTTTTTGAAACCTTTTCCTATGTTTTTGTGAGCATAATCTAATTTTTAGATGCTCCAAAATATCTTTTCATGAGCTCTAAATACTTTATTTAGGTTCCTCATGTTATAAAATGTCTCTAAGAATTTCCCTAAATTTTTAGAGCTTTTGGAGTATTTTTTGTGGCTTAAATATCAATTTTGGACTTTTCTAGAATTATTTTCATCCCAAAGTTTATTAATTCCAAAAACAATAAAATATATCATTTTCCCACCAACCCTCAAAGCTCATGTGCAATAATCCTAATAAATCTCAAAGGCCCATGCATTTATTTACTAATGGGCTTTAACGATTATTTAGGTCCATTAGTAAAGGTGGAGGGTGCAATATCAATTAGTACCATATTCGTAGTTGATGTATATGTGAGGAGTTCTCCCTATATATTTGTACTAGCCCCATGACCAAAGCACACCAGAACTATCGTAAGGGGAGCCCCTAGTTTAGGAATTTCTAAGGTAGTAAATTAGATTTTCCCTCCATTCTCTTCTATGTCGTTTCCAACGTCTCGCTTGTTCCACCATTGGTCGGCCTCCCCCAGCCCCCTGCAACCAAGCTCCCTCCCTCTTATTCCTATTGAAAGGCCACATGAGATGGATGGATGAAGGAGATGAGATAATTACATAATTGCCACTGGTTCATAATATCGCCATTGTTTTAATTCCGCTTTGTTTTGTTTAAGTTGCGTTAGATTTGTTTTGACGTGATCTATAAGTTAGTAGCGACGTTTACCGTATCACATGTTTTTCAATATATTGTTAAATACTAAATTGATTAATACACATGCAACTAGTTTCTAATTAAAAAGCAATGTAGGTGTTAAACTTCTATATTTGGTACATAAAAGTTAACATGATTAATTGTAAACTTAAATGTCTTTTAATTATACTTAGTTTAAACTCCTTTAGTATTTTCACATGCACTTTTATTTTTGTAAATTTAAAGTTTAATTGGATTAAATGATACATGCAAGTTTATGAATCAAATATGATTAGTCTAACCAGCTTTTAGAATTAAAATATATTTTATCTAATCTGAATTAATATGCTTCACATGGTTTTGCTCAATTAAAATAAATCAAGCATGTAGGTTTTTTCTTTTCGTTGGTAATATAAAACTTTCGATAGTCTTTTCTTTTAACCATAGCTCTGTTCTAGTTGTTACTTGTGACGTTGTGTCTATGCCGACCAATGCTATGTGTTAGCAGTGACATTTAACATGTCTCACATCTCAGAATTTTAAAAGTTAAATGTTAATTTATTTAAGGAAAAAGTCTACTTAACCCCCCCCACCTATTATCCATGGTCTACTTCACACCTCAAACTATGAAACTGTCTATTTTACCCCCTGAACTTTTTAAAACCGTCTATTTTACCCCCTGGCGGTTTTCAACGGTGGTTTTGCTACAGTAACGGTGGTTTTGCTATAGTGATGGTGGTTTTGTCTTTTTCTTTTTTATTTATTTCTGGTGAATCTTTAAAAAATCATAGTAAATCACAACAAAATTATAAAATAGAAAATCTAATTTTGTTGGACTCCACATGAGTAGATCTACACAATGAATATATAATATGATATGCTTTAGTACAAAATTTTTGCTATAGTTTTAGATTAATTGGAAAATCCAATTTTGTCTATAATTAATTGGAACAATTCATAGCTACAGCTTCTATGGTTCAATTATGGTGAAATTTTTATGGTAGGCTAATTATTGTATGCTTGAACTATAGTAAAAATTTCGTACTCATTGGACCATGTATAACTTAGTTATAGATAAATTCCAATTAATTACAGATAAAATTAGATTTTCTAATTAATCTAAAGGTACAGCAAAACCTTTGTACTAAAGCATACCACATTATATGTTAACTATGTAGATCTACTCATGTGGAGTCCAACAAAATTGAATTTTCCATTTTATGATTTTTCTATGATTTACTATGATTTTTCAAAGATTTAGCGAAAATAAATAAAAAAGAAAAAGGTGAAACCACAGGTAGCGTAGCAAACCACCGTTACCGTAGCAAAACCACCGTCGAAAACCACCCGGGGGGGGTAAAATAGACGGTTTTGAAAAGTTTAGGGGGTAAAATAGACGGTTTTATAGTTTGGGGGTGAAGTAGACCATGATTGATAGGTGGGGGGTTAAGTATACTTTTTCCATTTATTTAATGGTTATGCAACTGGGATTATAATTAAAAGCCACTCAGGTGAATACATTGGTCTTTCATAAATCACTATCAATATGATTAATAGCGACATTAATACCTTTTTAATTTATAACATGCTTAGTTCAACTTCAAAACATGATGCTTTTGTTTAATTTTTGTCACATGTCCTTTAATCTTTCTAGTTTAATGTTTAAATGACTTAAATGATATGAGATATTTTTATAATTAAAATATAATTAGCTTTAACTCGACTTTTGAAACTGAATATGTTCTGAGTAACCTTAGTTGATACTACTCACATAGTTTTTTTTATTAACATGAATGAAGCTCATAGATGTTTCTTTTGTAATATACAAAATTGTTCTGTAGTCGTTTCTTCTTTATGATAGTTCTATTATGTTTCTTGCGTTCTCTCGACCATCGTAACAAGCTCTCTTTAGTATGATGTTTTGTCTCGTGTGGTGTACTCCTCTTAGTTTTCTCTATTTGTTTGCTTGTATATTGGTATGCTTGGTTGCTATGATCTGCGAGTAGAAGAAGAGTTGTCCGTAAGCACTGGAGGCTAGAAGCTACAAAAGAGAGGACTGAAGAATTTCTATGTGCAGTTGCCTTGAGTGGAAAGCAAGTGTAAAAGGCAAGTATAGCATGGGATCATCCTTGTTTCCTATCAACTTTAATACATTTAATTCATATTGCATGTGTCACCTTCAAAGAGATTCCCTAGAATTAAACATATACCTTGTCTACTACGGGATATGCATTGGGTAGCTTTGCTAGTGCTCAACTAAACTATGATCTTGTAACTTGACTAATGGTATATGCAATAAACATTAAAACATGACTTTTTAGCAACTTGGAAAAAGGGGGCTAGAGTGTTTAGCTACTTTCTAAATGCTTTAGATTCCTTTCCCTAAGGACTTATCTGTAAGCGAATATCTAGGACTTATAGTACAACTATGAGGGCCACATGGCTCTGGCTTTAGCTCAGTATGAGGGTTGTTTCTAGCTTGTTAGAGGTTACCTTTATGGTGTAAGAATGGCTTGATGAATCAGGTATAGGACAACCTCTAATCTTATGTGTATAGCCATGATGGAATTATGTCATTTGATAGGGGGGTCCTATATCTGTTTGTCGAGTGAATCTAATGGCTCTAACTTGTTAGACGAACCTTTGAAAGGCTTCATAGTGAACCCTGCCTGCTCACCTTAGAAGTATTTTGGGAGTTATAAACCTAGGCATATGGGTATCATGACTCATAGTGAAAGTGTACAACCTTTGCCGAGTGTAAAACTAGTATATCAGCCGTGTTCATGGTCATGAGCAGCCTTGGACCCTTATGGAATAGAAGATCACTAATAATTATTAGTTTATCCTATTCATTAATCATGTTTACACTAATCATGTGTTTACTATGGGATTATGACAACTTGATGCCATTCATATGCTAAAATTGTCACAACTAAAAGCTAAATGTTGTTAAACCTGTGTCATACCTTTTGAGCCTCATGAACCCATGTTATATTTGTTGAATATAACATGTGCTCACCCTTGCTATTTCCCCACACCCTCAGACTTTAGAAAAGTTGCTCCAAAGATTGATGGAGTTATGGATGAGATCCTAGAAGACGGATAGAAGTGCTAGGCATATGATACCCCTAGTCAGCCGTCCCTATGAAAGATGGAGCCTGAAGATTAGCTACCGTTCTGTGATACTCTGATGTACGTATTAAATTTGAGTATATTTTCATTATATAATAAAGTATTGTCTCTTAATACTATTGTAATTTGTCTGCTTATGTGTGTGACTGATCTCTAGACGCACATAAGAATATGCATCCCATTTTATCCTTAAAATCGGGTGTGATAGATTGGTATTAGAGTGGTGTTGACTGTAGGACATATGCTAAGTTAGCACTGGTCGCCTTCTAAAAATTATTTTGCTACAAAACTACTTTTTCATCTCCTTAACTCATTAAATTGATTATTTCTCATCCTTATCCTATTGTCTACTCTCCTTGATAGCTTCCTTTGAGCTATTGCTTCTTATCTCCTTGATTTATTTTTTTCTTTGATTTACTAAAGTTTTTTTTATCTCACCATGTTCAAATTTGCGATGGCCTTTCATCATATATAACCAACTCTTTAGGATGCCCACCATTGCTACAAAAGGACGTGTAGTGTCGATGTTGTGTTACATGCTAATTTTTTTGTTGTGTTGCTTGTTTGACGCCCCATTTATGTGATCCAAAGGAAGGCTATGAAGACTACACCAGCAAAAGGATGTTCTTATGGAAGTTTTTGAAGTCAAGCAAGGCCCTTGTTAAGTGGGGTAGCATCTTCTATCAACATCATCAAGTTTTGAGTGTCTCAAGCGACGAGGCGCAAACAACTCAAGATCTATCTTTATCTACCTTGTCATCAATTGTTTATCGACAATCCTTGTTCTTACATCTCATAAACCACCAATCGAGGAAGCATGAAGAATCAAAGATCAACTTTATTTGTCTCCCTAGCCTCTTCGAATCTCGAGTTGAGATTCCTATTAAGTGGGGTAGTTTGTCACACCCCAAAAATTTTGATTTTGGGTTGTGCATAGAAAACACTAAAAAAATAATTTCAATGTTGATATAAACTTTCCCAAGTTTAGTTTAAAGCAGTGCAAATTTAGTTTTAGAAAAAAATGAATTTTCAATCTTTTCCAAATTAATTTGATGGGTTTTGCTTGATGTGATGTTTGCTTATTGTGTGACTTGGTGTAATGAGTGAGTAAAATTTTCAAAACGCGTTTAGTAAGTCGTTTATCTATCTCCGGCTCGTCTCTATAGTTTTCTATGATCAAATTCCTACTTTCTTGATCCTAATTTTTTTGTTTGAAATTTTCCAAGGTCCACTTCATTTGCTCTAAATCATTCCTTTGAGTTTCTCATTCATTAACCTATCTCTCAGAACTTCCTAGGATTTTTTTTAGCTTTTTTTAAACCTTTTCCTATTTTTCTATGAGCATAATCTAATTTTTTTATGCTCCAAAATATCTTTTCAAGATCTCTAAATACTTTATTTAGGTTCCTCATGTTGTAAAATGTCTCTGAGAATTTTCCCTGAATTTTCAGAGCTTTTGGAGTATTTTTCGTGGCTTAAATATCAATTTTGGACTTTTTTAGAATTATTTTCACCCCAAAATTATTTAATTCCAAAAACAATAAAATATCTCATTTTCCCACCAACCCTCAAAGCCCATGTGCAATAATCCTAATAAATCTCAAAGGCCCACACATTTATTTACTAATGGGCTTTAATGATTATTTAGGCCCATTAGTAAAGGTGGAGGGTGCAATATCAATTTGTACCATATTCCTAGTTGATGTATATGTGAGGAGTTCTCCCTATATATTTGTATCAGCCCCATGACCAAAGCACACTAGAACTATCATAAGGGGAGCCCCTAGTTTGGGAATTTCTAAGGTAGTAAATTAGATTTTCCATCTGTTCTCTTCTACGTCATTTCCAACGTCTCGCCTATGCCACCATCGGTCAGCCTCCCCTAGCCCCCTACAACCAAACTCCCTCCCTCTTGTTCCTGTTGAAAGGTCACGTGAGATGGATGGATGAAGGAGACAAGATAATTATAGAATTGCCACTGGTTTATAATATCTCCATCATTTTAATTCTGTTTTGTTTCATTTAAGTTGCGTTAGATTCATTTTGACATGATCTATAAGTTAGTAGTGATGTTTACCATATCACATGTTTTTCAATATATTGTCAAATACTAAATTGATTAATACACATACAACTAGTTTCTAATTAAAAAGCAATGTCAGTGTTAAACTTCTATATTTGGTACATAAAAGTTAACATGATTAATTGTAAACTTAAATGTGTTTTAATTATACTTAGTTTAAACTCGTTTAGTGTTTTCACATGCACTTTTCTTTTTGTAAATCTAAAGTTTAATTGGATTAATTGATACATGCATGTTTATGAATCAAATATGATTAGTCTAACCTGGCTTTTAGAATTAAAATATATTTTATCTAATCTGAATTCATAAGCTTCACATGATTTTGCTCAATTAAAATAAATCAAGCATGTAGGCTTTTCTTTTCGTTGGTAATGTAAAACTCCCGGTAGTCTTTTCTTTTAATCGTAGCTCTGTTCTAGTTGTTACTTGTGTTGTTGTGTCTGTGCCGACCAATGCTATGTGTTAGCAGTGACATTTAACATGTCTCATATCTCATAATTTTATAAGTTAAATGTTAATTTGTTTAATGGTTATGCAACTGGGTTTATAATTAAAAGCCACTTAGGTAAATACATCGGTCTTTCATAAATCACTATCAATATGATTAATATCGGCATTAATATCTTTTTAATTTGTAACATGCTTAGTTTATCTTCAAAACATGATGCTTTTGTTTAATTTTTGTCACATGTGCTTTAAACTTTCTAGTTAAATGTTTGAAATACTTAAATGATATGAGATATTTTTATAATTAAAATATAATTAGCTTTAACTCGACTTTTGAAACTGAATATGTTCTGAGTAACCTAAGTTGATACTACTCACATAGTTTTTTTAATTAACATGAATCAAGCTCATTGATATTTCTTTTGTAATATATAAAATTGTTCTGTAGTCGTTTCTTCTTTATGATAGTTCTGTTACGTTTCTTGGGTTCTCTCGGCCGTCATAACAAGCTCTGTTTAGTATGTTGTTTTGTCTCATGTGATGTACAGCTCTTAGTTGTCACTATTTGTTTGCTTGTATATTTGTATGCCTGGTTGCTATGATCTGTGAGTAGAAGAAGAGTTGTCCGTAAGCGCTGGAGGCCAAAAGCTACAAAAGAGAGGACTGAAGAATTTTTATGAGTAGTTTCCTTGAGTGGAAAGCAAGTGTAAAAGGCAAGTATAGCATGGGATCATCCTTGTTTCCTATAAACTTTAATACATTTAATTCATATTGCATGTGTCACCTTGATAGGGATTCCCTATAATTGAACTTATACCTTGTCTCCTATGGGATATGCATTGGGTAGCTTTGCTAGTGCTCATCTAAATCATGATCTTGTAACTCGAGTAATGGTATATGCAATAAACATTAAAACATGACTTTTTAGCAACTTGGAAAAAGGGGGCTATAGTGTTTAGCTACTTTCTAAATGCTTCAGATTCCTCTCCCTAAGGATTAATCTATAAGCGAACAGCTGGGACTTATAGTACAGCTATGAGGGCCACATGGCTCTGGCTTTAGCTCAGTATGAGGGCCTTTTCCAGCTTGTTAGAGGTTACCTTTTATGGCGTAAGAATGGCTTGACAAATTGGGTATAGGACAACCTCTACTCTTATGTGTATAGCCATGATAGAATTGTGTCATTTGACAAGGGTGTTCCTATATCTGTTTGCTGAGTGAATCTAATGGCCGTAACTTGTTAGGTGAACCTTTGAAAGGCTACATAGTGAACCCTACCTGCTCACCTTGGAAGTGTTTCAGGAGTTATAAACCCGAGTATATGGGTATCATGACTCACAGTGAAAGTGTATAACCTCTACAGAGTGTAAAACTGATATATTAGCCGTGCTCTTGGTCACGAGCGGCCATGGACCCTTATGGAATAGAAGATCACTATTAATTATTTGTTTATGCTATTCATTAATCATGTTTACACTGATCATGTGTTTACTATGGGATTATGACAACTTGATGCTATTATATGCTAAAATTGTGACAACTAAAAGCAAAATGTTGTTAAACCTATGTCAAACCTTTTGAGCCTCATGAACCCCATGTTATATTTGCTGAGTATGTCATGTGCTCACCCTTGCTATTTCCCCACACCCTCAGACTTTAGAAAAGTTGCTTTGAAGATTGATGGAGTTACAGATGAGTTCCTAGAAGAATGATAGGAGTGCTAGGCATATGATAACCCCAGTCAGCCGTCCCTATGAAAGATGGAGCCTGAAGATTAGCTATCGTTCCGTGATACTCTAATGTATGTATTAAATATGAGTATATTTTTGTTATATAATAAAGCATTGTCTCTTGATACTATTATAATTTGTTGGCTTATGTGTGTGACTGATCTCTGGGCAAACATAAGATTATGTATCCTATTTTATCCTTAAAATTGGGTATGACACCCCCTAAGGCATCGGGCGACCTAGACTTGTGTCCAATGGCCCCCAAACTTGATCAGGGGCCTCCACATTCAATGGAGAACCCAAGTGTAACACCCTAGGTGTTAGGCTTGCATAATTGCACTTGCATTGCATAGCATAAACATCATTCATTCATGCATAAGCATTTCTATATGAAACATTGCTACAAAACATGTGAAACATACTATTGTTCTTTTATGTTTCATAGTATGTATGCTTTATGATCATGTGTGATTGAGTGCAAGCGATTGATGTTGGTAACTAAAATACCTTATCTACACTTAGGATGTCTAATGGAACAATGTTCATGTTAATGACCTTGCCTAATTATGCTTCTTGGGTTTAGTTTGACTAGGTGCTACTCTTGAGTGCTTTTGTTTGACTGAACTAGAATAGTGCCATAGAGTATTTGCATGTCTGAGCAACCTAAAGCAAAGTTGTAGCAAATTATATATGGAACAAACTTTGTTTAGAGGTCAAGTCATGAAAATGTGTGGAACGGTCCCAAAAATGGCCCACAAGTCAGATTTAGGTGCTAATTCAGCACTTAGAATTTTTCTAAGTCCAAAACCGATTTTTAGTTTGATTGGCTCACATTTGGGATGATTTTACTCCTCTACCATGGAGAATTAGAACGTGATCCTTTAAGAAGAATTGTAGATGGTAGTACGGGCTACAACTTTGATTTAGATTGTTTGCACTGATAAGCTATGTATTAGGAAATTGATCGGCTCCAAATTGCTCTGTCAGGCTCTAAACGCGGTTTCTGATGGTGGCTACAGTGCCGACAGGTTTTAGACTTCGGTCGCCGCATGGTTGGCCACATGTCACTGTTGGCCTAACTAGCCAGGCCACATTGAGCCTTAGCCTGGCACTTCACTCCCCAGCGTTCGCCGTGACCATCCACGCTCCCATTTTCACTTCCCTGCCTTGTCCTTCGTCGTAGCGCTCGCCCGTAGCAGCATCAACAGAGCCGAGCTCATGCCATTGCCATTGCCGGCTAGTAGCATGCACCACATCACTTCTCCGCCACCACAGCAGCTTCACCATGATTCCACTGTCTCACCATGCCCACATTGCTAGCTAGAATCGCTTGGTAAGGTCTTCTCACCGCGCACAGCCACACCGGTGTTCTGCCACCGCGCCCTATCGCCGCCGCCACTTGCCTTGATAGCGTGTGCACTAGCTTCGCCGTAGCTTATAGAGTCTAGGAATATCTCTTGATTGAGTTGTCTCGGTCACCTCCGGCGTCTCACCATCGAGCCGCACCGCTGCATCGCCATGGCCACCGCCGTAGTCGATAGCTCCGGCCATAGGTCCAATTAGCTAGCTCATTGTGTTCGCAGTGTCTTGGTGATCGTCGTTGCGCCAGTGATGTCACCGGAGAAGCCACCGTCAGTGAGCTCCGTCGATCCTATGCCATCCCGCATCATTCCCCTGTTTTTGTTTCGCTGACACGTGGGCCCGTCTAACCGGTGGACCCCTGCTGTCAACGACACAGATCCAGAAGATGGTTCATTTATTTCCTGATTTATAGGCACCTTTGGAAAAATATATCTAGGGCTAGGAGTATCCTATTGGTGTGAACCAAATTTTGTTGGGTTCCACATAAAGTGTAGTATTTGATGAAAATATGTAACACACTATTTCCTGTATTATTCTAGGTGAATAAAATAGATTTTAATAAGTGTTTTTAAATGGTTTCACTTTTGTTAAATCTATAACTTGAGCTAGGAAAGTGCTAGAAATGTGATCCCAAGTTTGTTAGTCTTGTATTGTTATGTACATGGGAAAAATATTGGTGGCACTATGATCTTGCTGGAAATATGACTTTACTATTTATCTTGAATAAATACTAGATTCTTGTGCTATTTTCATGGTAAAACTATGTATCCAGTGAGCATGAAACTTTTTGTACAGTGTTATCATGTTATGATGAACCTAAGAAAAATATAAAATCTGTTGCTTGACACTTTTCACTAGAGTTTTCTATTTATGCTATTTTAAGCCCTGCTGGCTTGTCATTTTTGTGTAGGATGTTATGTTTGTTCAAATGATGTGAAATTTATACAGTAGTCTATTGGGGGCATGTATAAGCCATTATAGTTTTTGTAGAATTTTTTGTACAATTAGGTATGGGTTTATTATTTAACCTAATTATCTAAATAAATTAATAAAGGCATGAAAATAATTTATTTAGGAATGGCCACTATGTTTTTTTACGTTCATTTGATGTATGTTAACTATTGGTAGCATTGGTAGTACTCATAGTACTATTCTTGTATGTAATGAAATATTATTTTCACTATAATTCATTTATAGTGACTTTCTGGATAGATTTTAGAGTTAAGCAATTAATTGGTGCATTTGATGTTTGCTGTGAATTTGGTCAATATGAAAGTTGTAGCGAACTTATTTATCTAGCTTGTGTCAAAATTTCAAGGCATTTTGCCTAGTAGTTTGAGAGTCATATCAGTTGGAAGACAGCACTCCCAACTGCCTGCTCTATGGAATCCACAGATAGTTTTGTAAGATCAGTCTGTTTGACCTAGTTTTAGTTTGAATTAGACTTTGGTGATTAAACAAAAGTTGTAGAAAATTTTATAATCCTTCCATAAAGTCTTAAATCATGATATTTGGACCTGTATAACTCTAGTTATGGATCAAACTTGTATCTGCTATTTGTATCCTAAAAACGGTGATTGCAGTGAATAACTTATTTGCTTGATATGAGTCGATGTGATGAGTTAGATGCTAGGCTAATTAAAATAACATGTTAGTTGCAGGTGCTAGACCTCTTACTAAAGATGGGCGACTTTATCTTAGGTTATTAGAGCTTGGTGAGTGTGCTGTTCTTGTTTTCTAAAAGAGATATGCACCTATTCAGTAAAATAGATGGTAATCTTGTATCATCGTGTCTTTCATGCGTCCTTCTATACATGGCTATACATTTCATCATCACCTTCCATCTCTTGTGCATGCATGATTCTTATACTATGCATATGCATGCAATAGGTGTTCTGGAGGGAGTCATGCTTCTAGAATTCAAGCAAGTACTTCCAGAGGAGCAGCAGCAAGTTCAGGAGCAGGAGGTGCAGACCCCCAAAGAAGGCGCCAACGAAGAAGTTCTTGAGTGTCCCAATCACTAACCTTCATCTTTTCTAAAAGGCAAGCCACAGAGCATTCTAAGTCTCCTATGTTTTAAAAATGGTTACTTTGAGTATCTTTATCTGTGATGCATTAAGTGATAGGAATTGGATGCAAACACTTGTTGCATATATATCTATTCCTTATCCAATAAACGTACCCTGAATCCTATTTAGGTCTAGGAGCGAATCAAAGCTTAGCCTTACTTAGACCGGTAAAAGTCAGGTGATTTCCTGTCACCTGCAAGTTAGGATGATGTCTGGTCACGGTTGGCTATATTTGCTATCGTGGAAGATAACCATGTGTTAATAATGAATTGTGACCGGGCGGGATGTCGATAGTGAAGCAACAAGGCAAGGAGGTCTTGGGTGTGGATCTATCTCCGACTATGTCAGTTAAGGACCGATTCGCTGTACATCCTCATGTCATGTTGAATGCATGCCTATCACTTAGTTGGCTAGATAACTCGTTTCGACCACGAAGCCGAGTAGCTCAACTCAGGGTAGAAGAATGGAAGTGAAAGTGCGCACCCTGGTGGTAGTAAGGATGTGCGGGAGCCATTGGCATAAGTACTAGGTGAGATTGACCACCTGGCAGAGGGAACTCCCTAAGGGTGCGACGCTGCTCGGAACCAGTGATTCCTGAGTTGTACCAAAGGTGACCTAAGGCTACCTTCACATGGTATGCCTGGGTTTGTGTTAGAAATACCCCTCCAGCTAGGTAGGAATCGATTCGAATCGCCGTCTCTCTCGGATAGTGAGAACTTGACTAAGTAGTGGCAACATAGATGCACTTAATGGAACTTGATGGTTAAATCGATGATGATGATGATACAATATTATACCAGATATGGTTACTAATGTTTGGAGTTAATTAATTGCTTGCTCTAGTACAGGTGCTAATCTAGTTGACAGGTTAATATCAATAATTTGCTACTTACTCATAATTTAAATTATGCTCTTATATCATTAAAGCATTTATGCAAAATGGTTGTCAAGCAAGATCCACCAATAAAGCCTTGCATACTCTTTGGTGTCATTTATTTTTTGTTTATGATGGGTAAGTCTAGTTGAGTACATTCTCATACTCAGGGTTTATTCCCCCTTATTGCAGACGATGTGCTCTTTAATGGCTACTGCAAGTATTATCTCCACCCTTCGGGGGATAAAGACTAGATCATGGGCATGATCATCTATGTTATCTTATCATGTTGCTTTTGTTGGATATGACTATGGAACTAGCTTGTATTTGAACTAAGTGTGTGTGAGGGTCTCAAACTACTTTGCTTCCGCTATTTGTGAACTCGTTTTGTAATAACTATGTGAACTCTGATGTATGAGGTACTCATGAACTACTTGTGAAATGGATGTAACATGTGGCTTGTTATGTTGAATTACTATGATCTTGGTTGTATGCAAGTTGGTTTGAAATCCTTCATGGTTTTAGTTGACTACCGGGTTTATATGGGTTCAAGTATGATGATTCAATCACTCCGGTGATTGCTTTCATACTTGTGCTCTTATAAATTGGTCGGTTCTATTACAGCTGGCATCAAAGCTAGATTCAACATTAAACATGTCATATGTGTATTTAAAACAAAGTTTTTTGTTTGCAAAAATCAATTTTGACAACTTATAGCTACTTATATATAGGTGGGTTCAAATCTAAAATTTTATCTAAGTGTGTCAGTGGTCATATCCTATATGCCCAAATAAGGACTTTTAGGTGGCTTATTTAAGTAATGACTTTGGGGGGGCAATTGCTTGCATTTTATTTCATCGTCTATATGACGTGCTATTGTATGGATGTCATCCGCTTGGGTTGTAATGTATGGATCAATTGCCTCTACGCCCAGGTAAGTATGAGTTGTGAGAGCATGACCGCCCAACTGTCGGTCTAGGGGAGAGTTAGTTGTGGTTATCAGAATGTTTACATGTTGCACACATGTATATATGAAGGTACTTAATTGTGGGTATATCTGTCGGGTAGCTTTGGATACCGAAGTATATATATCCGAGGATGTATATATGGAGAGTATCTTAGTTTACTACATTCATTGTGTGCTTATTTCTCTTCTATTGGGATAGGCTACAATTAATTTGTCTGCAGGTACACTAACAATGCAACGTGTAGCTCAACTAGATACGTATATCAGAGAACATATGTATGCCACCGTGTATGTCGCTAGAATTTTAATTTTTCCTAAGATTCGTGAGGATGTACGAAACGTGCATGCATCATGTTCACTCATGCCATTACATTTTTGCATCACTCCCTCCCTTATCTTTAATTATTCTATTATATATTTTTCATCCTATAAGATAATCCTCTCACACCCAAATGGCAATGTTACTATAGATGGCCGCACCAGCACTATCGCCTAGGAGCAGCACATTCCTGCATGTGTTTGGCACCCCAACCCTATTGTGGAGGGTGCTACATTCAGTAGGATATGCGGAGCCGCCTCGTTATACTTGGAAATAAGGGGAGGCTGAAGGAGGGATGCTGTGGTATGACGTTGAGGTGGTTGTCCCGCCTCACACAAATAGACCTCAGTGGCTTGGTTGGAGCATTGAAGCTGATGGACAAACCCCTTGGGAAGGGGCACAAGTGGTATCTTTGGAAGTTCTACTTGATATTTGTTAGGAGTTTGGTGACAAGTTGATCAACGGACCAGCTGAGTCCATTCTTCGAGTAGCCCCATCTGAGGCAGAGTGGCTGAATTTTGAGGATGATCCCTTGGCAATGACTGAGGTAGAAAGGGCACAAAGCTCAGGGCCAGCCATGAGTGCTATGATGGCTGTCCTAATGATGTTTCAGGATCACCAGGGCACTTATGTCAATGCCTTGACAGCCCTTCGGCAGGCATTGAATGAATAGCTCAAGTGGAAGAAGCATGCGTGCAAGAATGGTAAGGAGCTTAGGATAGCTTGAAATGATATTGGTGGTCTTATGAGTGCTTTGGAAAACCGTAGGCAGCAGTTTGTACGTGTTGTTAGGGAAAGGGATGCTAACCATGAGCAGATCATGCAGTTGACTCGTGAGCGAGATGACACACTCCGTCTGGCTCAAACTAGGGACAATGCTAGGATCATGATAGGAATTCGAGCTGAAGTCAAAGAGAATGAACTCCTCTGCCAAATTGAAGAACTGCAGATTGATGTTCACCGCCTCAACAATCAGCTCAATCTGATTCCTCATCCTATTCTAGTGTACCCATGGTGGGAGGACCATAGGTGATCTTCGCTGATGATGATGGCATGGACTTAGATGCCAATGTCATCGCAGTACCAGAAGCTGAAGAAGATGAAGAAGAGGAGGAACTCGATCCTGTCGAGGATGAAGATGGTGAAGGAGTGATTGATGCTAACACTGATGAAGATGTGTAGTTTAGCTATAGCACCAAGCTAGATGCACTAGTGCTTATCTTTTGCTTTCTAATGGAAGAACATGTAACTTAAATTCAGTTAGAGACTTGGATGTAATCTCTAGAACTTGCATGTTGGCTCCATATGGATGTGAGCTTTAAATAAAAGTCTAGCTTTGATGTTGGCAAAAATTTGGCATGTAAGCGTATGCATCGTGAGAATGTGCAGAGTAAAGTTATTGGCGATGTTATCAGGATGAATTATTGTGCCTCTGTTTATTGTATGAAATTAATCTCTCCAATAAGTTTAGTTTGGCATGATTCTACAACTTATCTGTAATGTATCTAGCATCATCTATCATTACTCACAAATGCACTTCTACAGATGTCGTGCAATCTATGTTCAAGCCGTGCTAGGGGTAGTGGTGATGATGATCTTCCACCGCCCACATCATTTGATCTATTGGCCATGCTCATGGAAGGTCAGCGTGCATTGGGGGATGCCATGCGTACCCTGGCCCAGCATCAAGCATAGGGCCACAATCAATGACAAGGACCAGAGCCCAATCAGTTTAGTGATTTCAAAGAATTCCAAGATACCAACCCGCCAGTCTTCAAAGAAGCTAAAGAGCCACTCTAGGCAGAAGAGTGGCTGAACACACTTGAGCATAAGTTCTGTTTGCTTAGGTTGACAGAGTAGATGAAGGTGGAGTATGCTCCGCATTAGCTACAAGGACCAGCAGGTATATGGTGGCATCATTATAGGTCCACCTTACCTAAAAATGCCCAGATCACTTGGAATCAATTCTAGGAGGCTTTCAAGAGTCATTATATTCCTCCTAGTTTGAAGGCCATAAAGCACAATGAGTTTATGAAGCTGGTGCAAGGCACCAAGACACTCACTGAATATCTTCATGCATACAATCATCTGGCAAGGTATGCTCTAGAGTTTGTTGATTCAGAAGCAAAGAGAATCGCTAGCTTTAAGAGAGGGCTTAGTCCCAAACTAATGAAGTCCATGGGAAACAACAAGAGTGCCACTTTCAATGAGTTCATAAGTGGTGCTCTTACTCAAGAGAATAACAATAATGTCTATGCTGCTTCCAAAAATCGCAAGAGGGCCTTTGAGGCAAGTGCCTCTCAGGCTAAAGCTCCAGTGGCTAAGACTCAGTTTCGCCCACCGGCTATAGCTGTTAGGTACTGACCGCCATAGAAGAAGAATTAGGCAAAGACTAGTTTCAAGAAGGCATTTACTGTACCTCTTCCAAAGGGCACCATAGGACTAGGAAATTCTTTTGTTCCACTAGCTAACAGGCCCTGCTGGAATTGTGGCAGGACAGGTCATTGGTCCAAGAATTGTCCTTATTCTCAGAAGAACAATCAGAAGCAAGGGATTTCTGGTGCTCGTCAAGGGCATGTTAACTACAATGTGACTGAGATACCCTTAGGAGAGGTGGTTACAGTGGGTAATTTTCTAGTGAATCAACATCCGGCAGTTGTACTATTTGATTCCGATGCTTCACATTCATTTATGAGTCTAGCTTTTGCATCAAAATACAATCAGAAGGTAATTACACTATCCACGGATAGTTATTGCATTAGTGTAGCTGGAAGTAATATTTCTACCAATCAAAATAGTACTAGGTGTGAGTATCGAAATAAAGGGATGAGTGTATATGGCTGATATGGTAGTTTTGTCGAGATTAGGTATAGATGTAATCTTGTGAATGAAGTGGATGAGCGGTCATGGAGTGCACATTGATACTTCCACTAGGGTCATTTTGTTGAGGGATCCTATCAGCAAGGAGGCTTTCCTAGTGCCACTTTCCAGAGAGCTGGAACTCCACAACACTGCTAATGTTATCCAAACCTCGAGAATCAAGGACGTTCTGGTAGTTTGTTAGTTTCTAGATGTATTTCCTAATGACTTACCTGGTTTACTGCCAGATCGAGATATAGAGTTCAAGATCGAGTTAGTGTCGAGTACTGCACCTATTTCTAGAAGGCCTTATAGGATGCTGCCCAATGAGTTAGCAGAGCTTAAAGTTTAGTTACAAGATCTGTTAGAGAAAGGTCTTATCTAACCTAGTGCTTCTCCCTAGAGTTGTCTTGCTATATTTGTGAAGAAGAAGGACAAGTCATTGCGCATGTGTGTGGATTATCGTCCACTCAATGCGGTGACAATCAAGACCAAGTACACATTGCCCTACATTGATATTTTGTTTGATCAGTTGTCTAAGGCAAAGGTATTCTCCAAAATTGATTTGAGATCTGGTTATCATCAGATAAAAATTAGACTAGAGGATGTGCCTAAGACCACTTTCTCCACCAGATATGGGTTGTATGAGTATTTGGTTATGTCTTTTGGCTTGACCAATGCTCCTACATACTTCGTATATCTGATGAACTCCGTATTCATGGAGGAACTAGACAAGTTTGTAGTTGTCTTCATTGATGACATCTTGATCTTTTCCACAAAACTTGAAGAACATGCCGAGCATCTGAGAGTTGTTTTATCCAGGCTATGAGAACATAAGCTTTATGCCAAGTTCAATAAATGTGAGTTTTGGCTAAAGAAGGTACCTTTGTTGGGTCATGTGTTGTTCGATGAAGGGATTTCGGTTGATCTGTCTAAGGTGCAAGAAGTCTTGGATTGGAAAGCACCAACTTCAGTGCATGAGGTTAGAAGTTTCCTTAGTTTGGCTAGATATTATCATCGATTCATCCTAGATTTCTCTAAGGTAGCCAAGCCCATGACCAGGTTGCTTCAAATGGATGTAAAGTTTATGTTCACTCCAGAGTGTGAGACTGCTTTTTGCACTTTGCGGACCTTGTTGACCTCAGCTCCTATTTTGGCACAACCTGATATCGAGAAACCTTTCGATGTGTTTTGTGATGCATCAGGTACCGGTTTAGGATGCGTCCTTTTGTAGGAAGGCCGGGTTATTGCTTATGCCTCGCGTTAGCTAAGGAAGCATGAAGCCAATTATCCAACTCATGATCTTGAGTTAGCTGCTATTGTTCGTGCTTTAAAGATTTGGAGGCATTACCTACTCAGTAACGTGTGTCATATCTATACCGATCATAAAAGTCTTAAGTATATCTTCACTCAACCAGAATTGAACATGAGACAAAGAAGATGGCTAGAGTTGATCAAAGATTATAACTTAGAAGTCCATTATCATCCGAGTAAAGCAAATGTTGTTGCCAATGCTTTGAGTAGAAAATCTCATAGCAATTCTCTCTTGGGAGCAGATTATCATTTGGCACATTTGTTACATCCTTCTATGTTACACAGTATCACTCTTAGTTGCTCTCTAGAAAGTAAAATCATCGAGCTTTAGAAATCCGATGTGGGTGTGTTCCACATCAAAAGGAAGATGAAGGAACAGGAAACAAAGCACTTTCGTGTTGATAAGATGGTTGTTCTATGGTTTAAGGACAAACTTGTAGTACCGAAGGACAAAGAGCTTAGAAACCAAATCTTAGAAGAAGCTCATTCATCCAAGTTATCTATCCACCTAGGAAGTAGCAAAATGTATCAAGATTTGAAATCTCACTTTTGGTGGACCAAGATGAAGAAAGAAATCGCAGCTTATGTTGCAAGGTGTGACAATTGTTGTAGAGTCAAAGCAATTCACTTGAAGCCTGCTGGCCTTCTTCAACCATTGTCTATACTAGGATGGAAATGGGAAGAGATTAGTATGGATTTCATTGTTGGACTTCCCCCTACCCAAAAGAATTTTAATTCTATATGGGTAATAGTGGATCGTTTAACAAAGTCTTCTCATTTCATACCAGTTAGAATTGACTATCGACCAAGTGACTATGCTGAGTTATATTTTAATTAGATAGTACATCTCCATGGCATTCCTACAACCATTGTATCTGATAGAGGACCTTAGTTCACCGCTCATTTTTTGGAACATTTGTACAAGATGTTAGGCAGCAACTTAGTCAGAAGTTCTGCTTATCATCCACAAACCTTCGGACAGACAGAGCGGATGAATAAAATATTGGAAGACATCTTAAGAGCTTGTGTCATATCATCCAAAGGTTCATGGGATAAGTGGTTACCCTTGGCTAAATTTTCCTATAATAATAGTTATCAAGAAAGTATCAAGATGGCTCCGTTTGAAGCGTTGTATGGCCACAAGTGTAGAACTCCTTTGAACTGGGTTGAATCCAAGAAAGGAGATATTACGGCATTAATTTCGTCGAAGAGGCTGAACCACAAGTTTGTACTATCCAGAAACATATGGAAAGCTACTCAAACTAGGTAGAAAAGCTATGCAGATAAGAGAAGGAAGCACATTGAGTTTGAAGTGGGTGATCATGTTTATCTAAAAGTATCACCGATGAAAGGTGTGCAGCGATTCAGAGTAAAGAGGAAGCTTGCACCTAGGTATGTAGGCCCATATCTGATCATAGAAAAGAATGCGAATGTAGCCTACAAGATAGAGTTACCTTATGAGATGAGAGCTATCTTCAATGTTTTTCATGTCTCTCAATTGAAGAAATGTCTCCGTGTTCCTAAAGAAAGAGTTTCATTTAGAAATATCAAGTTGAAATCAGATCTATCCTATGAAGAAAGGCCAGTGCGGGTTATTGATACAAGAGAGAGAGTAACCCGGAATTGTGTGGTAAAGTTTTACAAGGTTATGTGGAGTAACCAGGGTAGTGAGAGCTATGCAACGTGGGAACGGGAAGATTATTTGAAGGATGTATACCCTACCTTTTATTCAAAATGGTACGCGTTTCAAATCTCGAGCTGAGATTTTTATAAGGGGGGAGGGCTATAACACCCTAGGTGTTAGGCTTGCATAATAGCACTTGCATTGCATAAGCATCATTCATTCATGCATAAGCATTTCTATATGATACATTGCTACGAAACATGTGAAACATACTATTGTTCTTTTATGTTTCATTGTATGTATGCTTTATGATCATGTGTGATTGAGTCCAAGCAATTGATGTTGGTAACTAAAATACCTTATCTACACTTAGGATGTCTAATGGAACAAGGTTCATGTTAATGACCTTGCCTAATTATGCTTCTAGGGTTTAGTTTGACTAGGTGCTCCTCTTGAGTGCTTTTGTTTGACTGAACTAGAATAGTGCCATAGAATATTTGCATGTCTGACCATCCTAAAGTAAACTTGTAGAAAATTATATATGGAACAAACTTTGTTTAGAGGTCAAGTCATGAAAATGTGTGGAACAATCCCAAACATGGCCCACAAGTCAGATTTAGGTGCTAATTCAGCACTTAGAATTTTTCTAAGTCCAAAACCAATTTTCAGTTTGATTGGCTCACATTTGGGATGATTTTACTCCGTAACCATGGAGAATTGGAACATTATCCTTTAAGAAGAATTGTAGATGGTAGTATGGGCTACAACTTTGATTTAGATTGTTTGCACTAATAAGCTACGTATTAGGAAATTGATTGGCTCCAAATCGCTCTGTCAAGCTCTGATCGCGGTTTCTGATGGTGGCTATAGTGCCGGTTGGTTTCAGACTTCGGCCGCCATGTGGATGGCCGCGCATCACCGTTGGCCTGACCAGCCAAGCCGTGTCGAGCCTCAGCCTGGCACTTCACTCCCTAGTGTTCACCGTGACCGTCCGCGCTCCCATTTTCATTTCCCTGCCTTCTCCTTCGTCGTAGCGCTCGCCCACAGCAGCTGCAGCAGAGCCAAGCTCGTGCTGTCGCCATTGCCGGCCAGCAGCTTGCACCGCATCACTTCTCCACCACCACAGCAGCTTCACCATGATTCCATTGTCTCACCGCGCCCACATTGCTAGCTAGAATCGCTCGGTAAGGTCTTCTCGCCGCGCACGGCCTTGCCGGTGTTCCACCGTCGAGCCCCGTCACTGCGGACAGTCTACATCCGATCGCCACTTGCCTCAATAGCATGTGCACTAGCTTCATAGTAGCTTGTAGAGTCTAGGTGTAGCTCTTGATTGAGTTGTCTCGGTCACCTCTGGCATCTCGCCATCGAGCTGCACCGCCGCACCACTATGGCCACCGCCGTAGTCGATAGCTCCGGCCATAGGTCCAATTAGCTAGCTTGTTGTGTTCACAATGTCTTGGTGATCGTCGTTGTGCCAGTGACGTCGCCGGAGAAGCCACCATCGGTGAGCTCCGTCGATCCCGTGCCATCCCGCATCGTTCCCCTATTTTCGTTTCGCTGACACGCGGGCCCGTCTGACCGGTGGACCCCTGCTATCAGCGACACAGATCCAGAAGAAGGTTCATTTATTTCCTGATTTACATGCAACTTTGGAAAAATATATCTAGGGCTAGGAGTATCCTATTTGTGTGAACCAAATCTTGTTGGGTTCCACATTAATTGTAGTATTTGATAAAAATATGTAACACACTATTTCCTGTATTATTTTAGGTGAATAAAATAGAGTTTAATAAGTGCTTTTAAATGGTTTCACCTTTGTTAAATCTATAAATTGAGCTAGGAAAGTGCTAAAAATGTGATCACAAGTTTCTTAGTCTTGTATTGTTATGTACTACATGGGAAAAATATTGGTGGCACTGTGATCTTGCTAGAAATATGAGTTTACTATTTATCTGGAATAAATACTAGATTCTTGTGCTATTTTTCATGGTAAAAATATCTATCTAGTGAGCATAAAACTTTTTGTACAGTGTTATGGTGTTATGATGAACCTAAGAAAAATAAAAAAATCTGTTGCTTGACACTTTTCACTAGGGTTTCCTATTTATGCTATTTTAAGCCCTGTTGGCTTGTCATTTTTGTGTAGGATGCTATGTTTGTTCAAATGATGTGAAATTTATACAGTAGTCTACTAGGGACATGTATAAGCTACTGCAATTTTTGTAGAATTTTGTGTACAATTTGGATATGGGTTTATTATTTAACCTAATTATCTAAATAAATTAATAAAGGCATGAAAATAATTTATTTAGGAATGGCCACTATGTTTTCTTTCATTCATTTGATGTATGTTAACTGTTGTTAGCATTGGTAGTACTCATAGTACTATTCTTGTATGTAATGAAATATTATTTTCACTCTAATTCATTTATAGTGACTTTCTAGATAGATTTTAGAGTTAAGCAAATTAACTAGTGAATTTGATGTTTGCTGTGAATTTGGTCAATAACAAAGTTGTAGGGAACTTGTTTATCTAGCTTGTGTCAAAATTTCAAGGCATTTGGCCTAGTAGTTTGAGAGTTATATCAGTTGGAAGACAGCACTCCCAACTGCCTGCTCTCTGGAATCCACAGACAGTTTTGTAATATCAGTCTGTTTGACCTAGTTTGAGTTTGAATTAGACTTTGGTGATTAAACAAAAGTTGTAGAGAAATTTATAAGATTTCTATAAAGTCTTAAATCATGATATTTGGACCTGTAGAACTCCAGTTATGGATCAAACTTTTAGCTGCTGCTTGCAGCCTGAAAATGGTGATTGCAGTGAATAACTTGTTTGCTTGATATGAGTCGATGTGATGAGTTAGATGCTAGGCTAATTAAAATAACTTGTTAGTTGCAGGTGCTAGACCTCTTACTAAAGATAAATGACTTTATCTTAGGTTATTAGAGCTTGGTGAGTGTGCCATTCTTGTTTTCTAAAAGAGATATGCACCTACTCGGTAAAATAGATGTTAATCTTGTATCATCGTGTCTTTCATGCATCCATCTATACATGGCTGTAAATTTCATCATCACCTTTCATCTCATGTGCATGCATGATTCTTATACTATGCATATGCATGCAATAGGTGTTCCAGAGGGAGTCATGCTTCTGGAATTCGAGCAAGTACTTCCGGAGGAGCAGCAGCAAATTCAGGAGCAGGAGGTGCAGACCCCCGAAGAAGGAGCCAACAAAGAAGTTCTTGAGTGTCCCAATCACCAACCTTCATCTTTTCTAAAAGGCAAGCCCCGAAGCATTCTATGTCTCCTATGTTTTGAAAATGGTTACTTTGAGTATCTTTATCTGTGATGCATTAAGTGATAGGAATTGGATGCAAACACTTGTTGCATATATATCTATTCCTTGTCCAATAAACATACCCTGAATCCTATTTAGGTCTAGGAGCGAATCAAAGCTTAGCCTTGCTTAGACCGGTAAAAGTCAGCTGATTTCCTATCACCTGCAAGTTAGGATGATGTCTGGTCACGGTTGGCTATATTTGCTGTCGAGGAAGATAACCATGTGTTAAGAACGAATTGTGACCGGGTGGGATGTCGATAGTGAAGCAACAAGGCAAGGAGGTCTTGGGTGTGGATCTATCCCTGTCTGTGTTAGTTAAGGACCGATTTGTTGTATGTCCTCATGTCATGTTGAACGCATGCCTATCACTTAGTTGGCCAGATAACTCGTTCTGACCATGAAGCCGAGTAGCTCAACTCAGGCCGGAAGAATGGGAAGTGAAAGTGCGCACCCTGGCGGTAGTAAGGATGTGCGGAGAGCCATTGGCATAAGTCCTAGGTGAGATTGACCACTTGGCAGAGTGGACTCCCTAAGGGTGCAGCACTACTGGGAACCGTGATTCCTGAGTTGTACCAAAGGTGACCTAAGGCTGCCTTCGCATGGTATGCCATGGTTTGTGTTAGGAATACCCCTCCTGCTGGATAGGAATCGATTCGAATCGCCGTCTCTCCCAGATAGTGAGAACTTGACTGAGCAGTGGCAACATAGATGCACTTAATGGAACTTGATGGTTACATCGATGATGATGATGATACAACATTATACCAGATATGGTTACTAATGTTTGGAGTTAATCAATTGCTTGCTCTAGTACAGGTGCTAATCTAGTTGATAGGTTAATATCGATAACTTGCTGCTTACTCATAATTTAAATTATGCTCTTATATCATTAAAGCATTTATGCAAAATGGTTGTCAAGCAAGATCCACCGATAAAGCCTTGCATACTCCTTGGTGTCATTTATTTTTGGTTTACGACGGGTAAGTCTAGCTAAGTACATTCTCGTACTCATGGTTTATTCCCCCTTGTTGTAGATGACATGCTCTTTAACGGCTACTGTAAGTATTGTCTCCACCCTGCGGGGGATGAAGACTAGATCATGGGCATGATCATCTATGTTATCTTATCATGTTGCTTTTGTTGGATATGACTATGGAACTGGCTTGTATTTGAACTAAGTGTGTGTGAGGGTCTCAAACTACTTTGCTTCCGCTATTTGTGAACTCATTTTGTAATAACTATGTGAACTCTGATGTATGAGGTACTCATGAACTACTTGTGAAATGGATGTAACATGTGGCTTGTTATGTTGAATTACTATGATCTTGGTTGTATGCAAGTTGGTTTGAAATCCTTCGTGGTTTTAGTTGACTACCGGGTTTATATGGGTTCAAGTATGACGGTTCGATCACTCCGGTGATTGCTTTCGTACTTGTGCTCTTATAAATTGGTTGGTTCTGTTACACCAAGGGAGGTCTTGTTCTTGCCATTGGGCTAAATGGAGGGCCGGGTGATGCCAACCCAAGATGGTGAACCCAAACCGAAGTTCATCCACATCACCAATCCGTGCCACCAGCAAGAAACACACTTTGGAGGCATCCTAAACATCGATTCAATGATAGTTCATCATCAAGGGTGAAGATGGTCTCCATGTGGCCTCTCCCATGGATCCATGGGCCCACTAACCGAAGAAAACGAACTCCAAAAGTGACCAAACTTTGTACCCATGTCGGTGGATCACCAAACCGACTCAAGATCGATGGCAAACATGCCAGTGGAGCATTGGGCGACCGCCACCCATGTCGGCTGACATGTGGGACCATGCAAACCACCTCAGGGTGCCTCCAACCGACTATAGGGAGCCCCCTCAGTCATGGATGCACCAAGTCGGAGCATCCAAGCGTCGGGTGATGCCAAGGAAGGTCGGTCGACGCCACCGACCTACCAACCGACCTCCTTAGCTCTCTACAAGTACCTCCCTCTAAGAACCGACCTTGGGAGGCTATAAATAGTGGTGTAGAGTGCCATTTGTAATCATCCCCCATTCATTCCATTCATCTCATTCATATCTAGTAGAATAGTCGTAAGGTAAAGCTCTGTAGCTACTCCACTTAGAAGTAGAAGATAGGGAGAGAGTGAGGAGAAGCTTGGGGAGGAGCCAGGGTTGACGGCATCCTCTCCACTTGTGCCTCAGTAGATGAAGATCTTCCTTGAGTGAAGTCTAGCATCTTCCTTGTGGTAACTCTATTCTTTTGCATTACTTAAGTGTTGTTTATATTACTATTGTTTACAAGTTTCACCGCTTGGTTAAAGTGCTCTGATCTTATTTCATCGAGGCCTAGATTGGAGTAGTGATTCTATAGATTAAGCATGGTGCTTAGGCTATAGCTTGCCTATGTTTACGGCTAGATCCCTAGATAGATTGTGGTTGGTGGCAAGTGGTGATAGCCCTGTTCATCCTCTGTATTCCACCATGCTAGGTCTAGTTATTAAATCATAGGGCTCATTGTGCTTTGTGCCTAATCAACCCTTTGGGTGAGGTTAGGGCAGGTACGCCCCAAACTAAACAACTTTGATATAACCTTCCTTAGTCTTGCCTTAGTGTCTTAGAAACCACAGATATCCTCTCTACCTATTATCACCTACCATTGTTCTATTCTTAGATAATCTTAGTTCTTCACTAGTCCACTTCGCGTTCCCCGTGGAAATTCGATACCTTGGAATACTCTCGGGTGAAAGCTACAATGACATCCATGCACTTGTAGATTTATCTGTTTGCCATATCTAGTGAAAACACTAGGTCAAAAGCCATCCATGGTGGATGACCTCGATGACAGCAGGTCGAGGGGATCCATGAGGTGACCGTGTTGATGGGTTGGAGCGAGGGGTGGTGTGCTGCGCTTTCATGGTCCTCATGCTTTCCTATCCACGTGGATTGGGGTTGGGTCATGCGGCTAGCCAAAAATGGTGGATAGGAGAGGCGACTAGAGGATGGAGGCAAAGCTGACCGGTGGGACCCGCTTGCCAGTGGCTAAGAGAGAAGGAGAGATAGGGTCTGCCTGGCAGTGAGGAAGAGAGAGAAGGGTGCATGGGACTCACATGGCTTGGGCTAGGGAGGCAAGCTAGGCCTTGGCTAGGGCTGGTGGCCTACACAGGTGAAGGGCGGGAGCAGGCCAGGTTGGGTAGAGAAAAGGCCAACAGGCCGAAAGTGAGAGAGAGGGAGGACAAAAAGAATCCTTTTCCTTTTTAATTTGGCAAACATGAATGCATCAACATGTTACTAACCTTATGATTTATTTTAATTTGGCAAAAGATATTATACTCCTAAATTTGTATGCACACATAAAAGTGTAATTAAATTAATTTAGGCTAATTCAAAAGATGAATATTTTAGGGTCTTACAAACCTACCCCTATAACACCCCATTTGTATGACCAATGTATAAAATGGTTGTAAGGGCACTAGTATACCTTAGACACATCTAGAATGGTGAATGTAACAACTTTTGTATTCATGTCATGGACCAATTTTGCTTCAAAGTTTTGGTGTACTTTGAAATGTCATTTTCATGATGCTAGTTTGACCAAAGTTGAACAGTACCTTATAGTGTTTGCATGGCTTTGTGATCTAAATAAAAGTTGTAGCTCACATCAAGTGTAACAAACTCTACTTAAGGGTCATGAGCTGAATCAGTGTCTAACTTAGTCAAATAGGTCTCACAAAAATCAACAAAATGCTGTTTTGAAACTTAGAAAATTTTGCTAAGTCATGTGCTGACTATAGTTTCAAAGTACTCTAATTTGGAGCTTTGTCATTTGAAAACCGTTGGGAATTAGGCCAAACTCCTTTAAGCATTTTTGTAGTAATCACTTAGCTCTACAAATTTGATTAACGAAGTTTTCAAAAATTCACCATGAATTAGGAGTTATAGAGTCACGAAGTCGCATTGTCAGTCGGGTTCCATGACGTTTGAATCGGCGCCACGCGCACGCGTGGTGGCCGACTAGCACAGACCGCATGCACCACATGGTGGCCATATGCTGGTGCCAACTCCACCACTCAAGCCAACGTGGGTGACAAAGCCGCGTGACGCCGCTACCCTCCCTCGCTCACCCGCATTTGTGCTCCTCTGCCTCACCTCGCCTCTTTCTCGCTGTGATAGAGCAAATCCGCCGTGCACCGCACCATTGCCGCCAAGCTACACCAAGCTCGTGCACCACCATCACAGCACCATTCCATGATAGCTCGCACACACCGCTCGACCATTTCCCCTCCACCTCACCGACCACCCATCACCTTAATCCCGAGGCAAGGTAAATTCCTAAGGGCAAGTTTGCCATCGCCGCACCCGCACAGAAGCGCCGCCGAGCTTGTGCTCATTATGGCCATGCTCCACTGAGCCATCTCGCTCATGCATTTCGCTTGTTAGAGATAGTCTAGGGTTAGGGTTAGGTCACGCCACTAGCCATTGAGCCAACACTGGCACATCGGCACCAGAACGCCACTGTGCATCACCGTGCTCATGTTACCATGTCGCCATGCATGTGGCCAAGCTTTGCCGCCACTCCACCCTGACCTAACCCACATTGTAGAGCTTCACTAGTGTTTGTAGATGTTGTAGCCACGCTCTCCTAGCCATGCCACCATCAGGGATGCCCAGAGCACCACTGTGCATCACCACTGAGCTACCATGCTTACCGGCGAGCTAGCTTTGGTGATCCTCCAAGCAAACCTAGGGTACCTGTAGATGCCAAATAGGATGGGGAACATGTTGGTACCAACCTTGTTGCCGGTGACCTCGCTGTCGGTGAGTTATCGCCGGTCAAAGCTATCCCCTACCTCTGTCTCTCTATCGTGTGGCGTCAGTTGATCAGCGGGGCCTAGTCATCAGTGCCTCTGTGGTCCATACGCCGGGTGCACCTAGCATTTAGGGTTTAGTTGTTTTTGAATTATTTTAATAGATTTGAATACAAACTTCAAAAAATTCATATCTAGAGCTAGAAGTGTCCAAATGAGGTAGACCAAATTTTATTAGATTCATCATGAAGTGTACTATTTGATAAAAATATGAAATCTACTACTTAGGGTATTTTTCTAGTAGAATTAAATTGAGCAAGATAAGTGCTTCTAAATGTGTTTATATCTTGTAAATTGCATAACTTGAGCTAGAAAGGTGATAAAATTGTGATTCCAATTTTTCTAGTCTTGTGTTGACGTTATCTAGCTAGGAAAAATGTTAAACCTACAATAAATATACTTGAATTATGGTCTTCCTATTTAATCTTAATTAATTACTAGTTTCTAGTGAAATTAATTAGGGTAAGAATACAAAACATATGATCATGCAAATTTTTACACTATATTCTTGTACTAGGAGGAAAGTAAGAAAAATATTAAATCTGTTGCTTGACACTTTTCATTAGGCTATACTATTTTTGCTAAAATAAGCCTATATAACTTGTCATTTTAGTAGAGGTAGTCGTACTTATCCAAATGGCATGAAATTTGTAGAGTAGAATATTAGGTCATTTGTAGGCTACTATAATTTTCTCAGAATTTATTGAGCACTGAAAATATTTATCCTTTCAATCACCTTATTATATGAGGAAATTAATAAATAAATATAAACAAATTAGTTAGGCTTAACCATGATGTTTTATGTGGTGTTTGTGATGCATATAGCTAGTTGATGTTATTAGATAGGCTTAGGAATGATTGGTTGTAGACAACTAGCTAATTATTGTTTTATAATTCACTTAGATGGCTGGATGTTTAGTTTCTGTTGTGGTAATAATTTCACAATGATAATGAACTTTTCTGTGAAACTGGTTAATAATAAAGTTGTAGATAACTTACTTATCTACCTTGTGTTCAATTTTGATAGTCATAGGACTTATGGTTTAAGAATTATAGCTATTAGAAATCTGCTGTCAGAAATGCTTGCTCTCTGGACAAATCTAAAAGATTGAATTGTTTGACCTAGATAACTATTGAATCACTATTATATGTTTAAAAGAAAGTTGTAGAAAATTTCATAATATTTATAGCAAGTCCACAACCATATTATTTAGATGTGTATAACTCCAGTTATGATCAAGATAAGTGGCTGCTGTCTTGTAGTCTAGAAAATTGCTTAAATGAGAATTTGTTTAGTTACTAGAGAAGAGATATGCACCTACTCAGTAAAATAAGATGCAACTTGTTATCACCTTAATGCAATGCTGTTGAAAACACCTATGAGAATGCATTTCATCATACCCCACCATATCATACATGTCATTATATATGCATCCATGATATCTTATTCCATGATCATGCATATAGGATCGTCCGAGGGGATAACTCTTTTGGAGTTCAACAAAGAAGAAGAGAAGGAACAGCAGGAGACACCTCAGGCCATAGATCTAGAAGGAGAGGAGCAAACTCTTGAGGACCTCCCTAAGTGCCTAGATCACAGGCCAACCTCTTTCCTCAAAGGCAAGCCCTAGAGCATTCTAAGTCTCCTATGTTTTATAAAACTTCACTTGAGTCCTTTTATGTTTGATGCATTAGGTGATAAGAGTTGAATTGAAACCACTTGATGCAAGAACTAGCTTGTCTAGATATATACACCTTTAACCCTGTGTAGGTCTAGGGTTGAATACATGCTTTGCCATGCTTAGACCAATAGAAGTCCAGTGATTTCCTGTCACCTACGAGATATAGGTGGATACCAAAGCATGGTTGGCTATATTTGATATCGTAGAAAAGAACCATGGGGTAATGTAAATGTAGGCCAGGCAGAGTCTATGTGTAGGTTGACTCATGTGAATTCGTTTGTGCCGATTAAGGACCATATAGTTGTTGGGCGCTTCTGATAAGACTAATTGCATACCTCTCACTTAGCTAGCTAGATAACTCATTCTGACTGCGAAGCTGAGTAGCTCAACTCAGGCCAAGCCCTGTTTTATAAAAGTGCACACTCTAGATGGTAGTAAGGATGTGCGAGGAGCCAGACGTGAGCCCAAGGGTAGGCCAAGCCTGAACATCCTAGCAGTTGGTTGTCCCTGATTGTGCAAAGCTGGGTGAACCCACGAAATGTGGACCTAAGTTGTACCAAAGGTGACCTAAGGTGACCGTTGATCTGGTCTACCTGGGTTTGTGCTCGGAATAAATTCCTAGCTAGTTGAAATCGATTCGAATCGTCGTCTCTCCCAGACAGTGAGAAACTTGGCTAGTACCAACATCATAGTAACTGTATGATGGAATGATGGTTATGATGAACATGGAATTATTATACCAACTATGGTTACTATTGTTATGCTACTAAATGATATACCACATGTTTGGCATAGGTCAGTTGCTAATCTAGTGATGAATAGCTATAATTAACTTGATGATTGAATTATAAAATGTATAGCTCAGTTAGTGGTTTTTTATGCAAAATGTTATCAACCTAGCTCCACTTATAAAGCCTTGCATAATCCTTGGAGTCACTTTATTTTTGGTTTATGATGGGCAAGTCTAGTTAAGTACCTTCTTGTACTTAGGGTTTTATTCCCATTGTTGTAGATGGTATAGTTTATCATGGCTATTGCAAGAACTGCTTCTGTCCTACCATGGATGAGGAGTAAGCCCTAGGTAGGCATCTCTTATTATTCCCACTCTTATGCTTTGTGGAAGTGTGATTGTGAGCTGGCACTATATTTAAACAATGTTGTAGATGTTGGCTTCAAACTTTTAATTTGCTTCTGCTACTATCTTACCTGAATGTGGTTGGTAATAATTTTAATTCATACTCTGATGGATGAACTATATTTGTGAACTTTATGTAACGTGTGACATGTATGTTGAATCATGTACGATCTTGGTTGTATGCTGGTTGAATCAAGACCCTTTGCGGTACTCGACAGACTACCGGGTTTATATGGGCTTAAGTATGATAGTGCGACTGCTTGCGGGCTACCATTGTACTTGTGCTCTTATAAATTGGTCGGTTCTGCTACAGTTGGCATCAGAGCAAGATTCAACGTTAATTGCCACATGTGTATTTAAAACAAAGGTTTTTGTTTTCCAAAACCAATTTCTAGCAACTTATAGCTATATATATAGGTGTTAAAACCTAGAGTTTGAATCTAAAGTGTGCTAGTGATCACTTTCCTTTATGCCTAGTTAAGGACTTCAGGTGGCTAATTAAGTACTAACTTGGGGGTTTTCAATTTCGTCATCCATATGGTGTGCTATTATATGGATGTCATTCACTTGAGTGGTAATGTATGGATCAAATGCCTCTATGCCCAAGCTAAGATGCCACTCATCATCACAGTGGCATGACCACAAGATGTGAGCGTGTGGTCTATGGGGAGAGTTAGCTTTGATACTGAAGTGTATATATGCCTCATATATATGAAAGTATTTAATTGTGGGTTAGCTTTGATATGTCTATATATGCATATTTATATGTATACATAGGACATATTTACTCTTGGGTAGCTTTAATACAGAAGTATTTACATTTGGGTATCTATATATGAAAGTATTTAGCTTGCAACCTAGAGCCCAAATTTACATTCTACATATATAATTGTGGGGTTGGGCTAAAATGAAATTATTGTGCAGGTACACTAATAGCGAAACGTGTAGCCCAACTAGTTATGTTATATATGAGAGAACGCTTGTATGCCACCATGTATGCCATTAGAAGTTTTAAATTTTCCTAAGTTTGTGAGGACGTACGGAACATGCATGCATCGTGATAAATCATTATTATTACACTTGCATTGTTCCTCCCCTTATGGATTTCTTACTCGGTTATGTAACTCTTATCCATTATGACATTGTCTCATGAGAGCTGCTCCATGTTGTTGGTTCAGATGGCAGCACCAGCTAGAAGTGATACTTTCCTGTTGATGTTTGGTACCCCTGCCCTACTTTGGAGAGTCTTGCATTATGCAGGGTATTATGAACCACCCCTCTATTACTAGAATGAAGTATACCTGGAGGGACAACCATGGTATGAAGTATAGCTGACCATACTAGCTTGTAACCAAGCACCCTTCTATCAGGAATGGAGGGCAGAATCTAAAGGAAGAACTCCTTGGGAAGCTACACAAGTAGTGACTTTTGAGGTGTTGAGTCAGATATGTCAGCAGCACGAGGATGAGCGTACCGGCAGTGCTACTGGTACTTTTCCTCAGGTGGATCCATCTACAGTAGTATGGGCACAGCACAACCGCAATGCATTAATCCAAGACTGGGATGAGCGAGCAAATAGTTCTAGACCCGCTATGAGTGCAATGTTTGCAATGATGAAGATGTTCTATACTCATCATGACACCAGGGACTTTTGGTAGGAGTCCTATACCACATTTAAGGATAGGTGCATGAGGGCCGAAGCTACAGAGTTATAGCTAAGGAAGCATGCGTGCAAGCACAAAAAGGCAGCAAGTGAGGCTTGATGGGAAACCGATCAAGCTTATGTAGCATTTGGAAATCTCCATACCCAAATGGAGCAAGTTGATTAGGAGAGAGCTACCACCCAAGAGGCAAGAGCAAATGATTAGGCAGGGCTAATAGGACTACGAGAGTAGCTAGAGGCCGCTCATGCCGAGGCGCTCATAGCTACACGCCAGCAGGTCCTAGCAAACAACCATGCAACTATGGCAGAAGCAGAACTAGACAGAACCCAAGCCTTGAGCGTACAGTAGGACTGTGTCAAAAGGGACTTATGCTAGCAGCTTATGCAGACCCAGAACATGGTGGTTGATCTTCAGCATGAAGTGCATCATCTAAACAATTAACTACACCTGATCCTTAATGAGGAAGAAGAAGATCCATAAATGATGGTCGAAGATGATGGTTTGGAGGAAGAAGTGGAGCTAGAGGATGAGGACGATGCTATCTCTGACCTCAATAGTGAGCACACTAAAGATTAGTGTCACCTAGTGACTAGTTAAAGCACTAGATATATCCCTATTATCCATGTAATGGACTTGTAGCTTGAAGTTTGGTATTCATGATTTAACTTCGGTGTAATATTAGAAATTTGCATGTTGTCTCACTATGGATTGAGCTTTGATGAAATTCTAGTTTCGTTTCACTGGTGGATTATGACATGCATATTAACGCATTGCGAGTATGATAAGTGATCTAATTGGTGATGTCATGTTGCAAGAATGGATGATTATGCCTCTATTTTATTGTATGAATTTAAGATTCTCTCTAGTAATTTTAGTTTGGCATGATTACATAATTCATATGCAATCTCTTGATGTCATCTAATAATCGCTTATTGTTGCAAATTTATAGATGACTCACACTCGCGCTAGGGCAGGCACCAGCTAGGGTGGCAACGACAGTGACTTACCACCACCATCATCACTGTTTGTGAATGAATTCTTTGCACATATCTTGGGTAATTAGAGAACCATGGAGGATACACTATGCCTCATTGCGTAGAACACCGCTCACGCCCATCAGCAACATCAAGGGCCTGAGTCAAATCAATACAGCTCTTTCAAGGATTTCCAAGACACCAAGCCTTCTATCTTCAAAGAGGCCAAAGAATCACTCTAGGCAAATGAATGGCTTAACATGATAGAGAAGAAGTGCCATGTGTTGAGGGTTACTGAGCATCTAAAGGCTGAATATGCGTCCCATCAACTATAGGGACCGGCCGAGATATGGTGGACCATTTCCTGTCCTCTTTACCTAACGACACACAGATCACATGGGAGTAGTTCAAGTTAACCTTTAGGGGACATCACATTCCCTTGGGGCTAATGCGCATGAAAGTCGTCGAGTTCATGCGACTTACTCAAGGGACTAGGACCCTCACTGAGTACATGCACGCTTTTAACAATCTTTCCCGATATGCCATAGAGTTTGTCAACACAGAAGAGAACAAAATAGAGAGCTTCAAGAGAGGCCTTGGTACAAAGCTAATGAAGACCATGGCCAACTCGAGGTGTACCACATACAATGAGTTCATCAGTGATGCCTTGACCTAGGAGAACCAGAACAATTTGCACGTAGCAGCAAAGGGCCACCATAGTGTAGCTGAGATAGGCACCTTAGGATCTTCCTAGTCCAGAGCTCTAGTGGTGGCTAGGCCATAGTTTTGTCTACCACTACCTAAGTTTAGGCCTCCTCCACCAAAAGCTTAGGCCAATCGTCCTAAGAAGACATTCCGTAGGGCGTTCACCATTGCCCTACCCAAGGGACACGGAGGGCAAGGAAGATCAGCCAGACCAAGGAACAACCAGCCATGCTTCAACTGCAATCAGTTGGGCCATTGGGCCAAGGAGTGCCCCCATCTCAAGAAGAATGGCAATCAAAACTAGGGCAATCAGAAATAGGCAAATCCGAAGGCACGTCCTAGATATGTGCATTACACAACTGATGAAGAAATCCCTGTGGGAGAAGTTGTCACCGCCGGTATGTTTCTTGTTAACAAACATCCCACCATTGTTTTATTTGATTCTGGAGCTTCTCATTCATTTATGAGCCAAGCATTTGCATCTAAGTATGATCAGAAAATAATTGAGGTAAACAAGGGTGGTTATAATATAAGTTCGGCTAGGGTTACTATCTCTACAAATCAAATAGTTAGAGATGTGCTCATCTCTATACAAGAGAGGGAGTACATAATGGATCTAATAGTATTGCTCGGATTAGCCATAGATGTGATCTTAGGCATGAAATGGATAAGCGATCATGGGGTTCTCATTGACACTAGCACTAGAACAATTATGTTGAGAGAACTAAGGGGAGGTAATGCTTTTCTAGTACCACTTCCCTGAAGTTTTAATCTCCAAAACTTGTCTTGTGCTATCAAGCCACTACCCTTTGTGATATTCTAGTGGTTTGTGAGTTTCCTGATGTATTTCCAGATGAGTTGCTAGGTCTACCGCCTGATAGGGATGTGGAATTTAAGATCGAGTTAGTGCCAGGTACGACACCTATCTCAAGAAGACCCTATCGGATGCCACCAAATGAGATAGCTAAACATAAAATTCAGTTACAAAAACATTTGGACAAAGGTCTCATTCAACCTAGTTCATCTCCATGGGGATCTCCAGCTTTATTTGTAAAGAAGAAGGACAAATCCCTAAGAATGTGTGTGGATTATAGGCTGCTCAATGCAGTCACCATTAAGAACAAGTATCCTTTGCTCCATATCGATATCTTATTCGATCAGTTGGTAAAAGTAAGGGTATTCTCCAAGATTGACTTGAGATCAGGCTATCATTAGATTAAGATTAGGCCGGGAGGATGTACCTAAAACAACTTTCTCCACTAGGTACGACCTATATGAGTCACTGTTTGCCTAAACAGCCATTTAGCCCATTTACAGAACATTTAAATGCTACATGGTGGTACACCATTTCTGTTTAATCTATTGTTTTGACCATTTAAATGACCGTTTTCCTGTTTAAACACCCGTTTTGCCCGAATAATGGGCTAAACGGTAGGTGACCGACTATTTACCGTTTAGCATTTAGGGTAACACTGATATGAGTATTTGGTCATGTCATTTGGACTAACAAATGCTCCTGCCTACTTCATGTATTTGATGAATTCGGTATTCATGCCCGAGCTAAACAAGTTTGTTGTTGTGTTTATCGATGATATCTTGATTTACTCTAAGAGTGAGGTAGACCATTCAGAGCATCTGAGAGTTGTTCTATCCAGATTGAGGGAACATAAGTTCTATGCCAAATTTAGCAAGTGTGAATTCTGGTTGAGCAAAGTACCCTTCTTGGGTCACATCTTATCTAAAGATGGAATATCTATAGACCCATCTAAAGTACAGGAAGTCATGGATTGGAAAGCTCTAACTTCGGTTCATGAAGTTTAGAGTTTTCTAGGGCTGGCAGACTACTATTGTCATTTCATTCCTAATTTCTTCAAGACGGCTAAGCCCATAACCAGACTACTTTAGAAGGATGAAATGTTTTGTTGGACGCTAGAGTGTGAAGCCGCTTTTCACACCCCATGGACATTGATAACTATAGCTCCTGTTTTAGCACAACCCGACATTAAAGTCTTTTGATGTGTTCCGTGATGCATCGGGTACTGGTTTGGGGTGTGTGTTCATGCAAGAAGGTCAAGTTATTGCCTATGCTTCTCGATAGTTGAGAAAGCATGAAGTCAACTATCCTACACATGATTTAGAGCTCATAGCAGTTGTTCATGCATTGAGGATATGGAGACATTATTGTTGGGAAACATATATCACATATATACTGACCACAAAAGTCTCAAATATATCTTTACTCAACCTGAGCTGAACATGAGGCAGTGAAGATGGTTAGAGCTGATCAAGGACTATAATTTGAAAGTGCACTACCATCTAGGAAAAGTCAATGTTGTAGCAGATGCACTTAGTCGGAAATCTCATTGTAACACCTTAGAAACTTTATTGGAAGATGGATTTAATTTGCTACATCCTGTTGTGCTACACAATATCACTGTTAGTTGCTCACTTGAGAGCAAAATCATAGAACTGCAGAAGACAAATGTAGGTATATTTCACATTAAGAGAAGGATGAAAGAACAGGAAACCAAACATTTTAGGTTGGATGAAAGAGGTGTGCTATGGTTTGAGGACCAACTGATAGTACCAAAGGACCGTGAGATAGAAATCAAATTTTAGACGAAGCTTATTCATCCAGGTTATCTATCCATCTAGGTAGTAGCAAAATGTATGAAGAATTGAAGAGTCATTTTTGGTGGACCAAGATGAAGAAGGAAATCGCTGCCTATGTTGCTAGGTGTGATAATTGCAATAGAGTCAATGCCATTCATTTGAAATCTGCTAGATTACTTCAGCCGTTGCCTATCCCTGGCTAGAAATGGGAAGAAATAAGTATGGACTTCTAATGACATAGCAAGGTTATGATTCTATATGGGTCATTGTAGATCGTCATACCAAGTCAGCACATTTTGTATCGGTTAACACAACTTATCTAGCTAGGAAGTACGCTGAGCTGTATGTTTCTTAGATCATGAGACTACATGGAGTACCAAGGACCATAATCTCATATCATGGACCATAGTTTTTAGCTTGTTTTTTGGAACACTTGCACAAGGCCTTGGGAACCAAACTAATAAGAAGTTTAGCATACCATCCACAAACTTCTAGACAAACCGAGTGAGTGAACCAGATCTTAGAAGATATGTTGAGAGCTTGTGTTATATCCTCCAAGGGTTCATGGGAGAAATGGCTACCTTTAGCTGAGTTTTCCTAAAACAACAGTTATCAAGAGAGCATCAAGATGACTCCTTTTGAAGCCTTGTACGGTCAAAAATGTAGAACTCCCTTGAATTGGATTGGGCCAAAGAAAGAAGATACTATGGCATAGATTTTGTCACCGAAGTGGAAGAGCCAGTACACATCATTCAATAGCATATGAGAGCAGCTCAGTCTAGACAAAAGAGTTATGCTGATAAGAGAAGAAGACTACTAACCTTTGAAGTGGGAGACTATGTATACTTAAAAGTTTCACCCATGAAGGGAGTGCAGAGATTTAGAGTAAAAAGGAAGCTTGCGTCTAGGTATGTAGGCCCATACCAGATTATTGAATGGAAACAAAATGTCACCTACAAGTTATAACTTCCTCTAGAGATGAGTGCTATATTCGATGTCTTCCATGTTTCTCAGTTGAAAAGATGCCTTCGCATACCTAAGGAAGCCATTGCATCAACCAACATTAAGATCCAATCAGATTTGATATATGAAGAGAAACCAATCTGAGTGCTAGAAGAAATGAAAAGAGTAACTTGGAGCAAGGTCATTAAGTTCTTCAAGGTGGTGTGGAATAAACACAGTAAACAAGATGCCACGTGGGAATGGGATGATTATTTACGTGAGGTTTATCCCGCCTTTTATGAGGAATGGTAGGTCTTTTAAATCTTGGGATGAGATTCCTATAAGGGGGAGGTGCTGTAACACCCCAGTGTTAAGCTTTGCATTTGGCACCTACATTTCATGAGCACAAGCATCATCCAAGCATTCATGAACATGAGCATATGAAATTTCATCTCATTCTTATACCTTATCACATGAAATGTTGATTTTATATATATGCTTATGCTTGCAATCATGAATGACCAATGTATGAAATGGTTGTAAGGGCACCAATATACCTTAGACATGTCTAGAATGCTTAATGGAATAACTTTTGTATTCATGACATGGACCAATTATCCTTATAAGTGTTGGTGTACTTTGAAATGTCATTTTCATGATGCTAATTTGACCAAAGTTGAATAGTACCTTGGAGTGTTTGCATGGCTTTGTGACCTAAATTAAAGTTGTAGTTCACATCAAGGGTAACAAACTTTATTTAAGGGTCATGAGCTAAATTAGTGTCTAACTTAGTCAAATAGGTCTCACAAAAATCAACAAAATGTTGTTTTGAAACTTAGAAAATTTTGCTAAGTCATGTGCTGACTAGAGTTTCAAAGTACTCTACTTTGGAGGTTTGTAGTTTGAAAACCGTTGAGAATTAGGCCAAACTCCTTTAAGCATTTTTGTAGTACTCACTTAGCTCTACAAATTTGATTAAGGAAGTTTTCAAAAAATTTCCATGAATTAGGAGTTATAGAGTGATGAAATCATGTTGTCAGTCCAGTTCAATGGCGTCTGAATGGGCTCCGCACATGGCCGTCATGGCTGACTAGCGTAGGCCACGCACACCGCGTGGTGGTCATACGCCAGCGCTGGCCCCACCGGTTTGGCGGACACGGGCAACAAAGCTATGTGATACCGCTGCCCCTGGCTCGCCTGCATTCACGCTCCTCCGCCTCACCTCGCCTCTCTCTCATCGCGCTAGAGCAAAGCCACCACGCACCGCGCCATCATCGCCGAGCTCCTCCGAGCTTGTGCGCCACCATCATAGCACCATTCCTCGATAGCTCGCGCACATAGCTTGGCCATTTCCCCTCCACCTCATCAACCACCCATCACCTTAAGCCTAAGCCAAGGTAAATGCCTAAGGGCAAGTCCGCCATCACCGCACCCTCACCGGAGCACCACCAAGCATGCGCTCGCTGTGGTCGTGCTACACCGAGCCATCTTGCTCATGCGTTCCACTTATTAGGGATAGTCTAGGGTTAGGGTTAGGTCACGCCGCTCGCCATTGATCCAACGCCGGCACACCAGCACCGAAACACCACTGCGCACTACCATGCTCGCCTAGCCATGCCATAGCCGTGCTCGCCTAGCCATGCCATCACCGAGGATGGCCGAAGCACCATCGCACACCACCACCAAGCCACCATGCTCACCGACGAGCTAGCTTTAGTGATCCTCTGAGCAAACCAAGGGTACCTGTAGAAGCAGAATAATATGTGGAACACGTTGGTGCCGACCTTGTCGTCGGTGACCTTGCCGTCGATGAGTTCTCGTCGGTCAAAGGCGACCCCTGCCTCTGTCTCTCTATCATGTGGGGTTAGTTGACCCATGGGGCCTAGTCATCAATGCCTCTATGGTGTATACACCAGGTGCCCCTAGCATTTAGGGTTGAATTATTTTTGAATTATTTTCATAGATTTGAATACAAACTTCAAAAAATCATATCTAGAGCTAGGAGTGTCCAAATGAGGAGAACCAAATTTTATTAGATTCATCATGAAGTGTACTATTTGATAAAAATATGAAATCTACTGCTTATGGTATTTTCTGGTAGAATTAAATTGAACAAGATAAGTGCTTCTAAATGTGTTTATATCTTATAAATTGCATAACTTGAGCTAGAAAGGTGATAAAATTGTGATTCCAATTTTGTTGGTCTTGTGTTAACATGATCTAGCTAGGAAAAATATTAAATCTATAGTAAGTATATTTGAAGTATGGTATTCCTATTTAATCTTAATTAATTGCTAGTTTCTATGAAATTAATTGGGGTAGGAATACATAACATATGATCATGCAAAATTTTTCACAGTATTCATGTGCTAGGAGGAATGTAAGAAAAATATTAAATCTAATGCTTGACACTTTTCATTAGGCTAAACTATTTTTGCTAAAATAAGCCTATATAACTTGTCATTTTAGTAGAGGTAGCTATACTTATCCAAATGGCATGAAATTTGTACAGTAGAATATTAGGGTCATTTGTAGAATACTGTAATTTTCTCAGAACTTATTGAGCACTAGAAATATTTATCATTTAAATCACCTTATTATATGAGGAAATTAATAAATGAATATAAATAAATTAGTGAGGCTTAACCATGATGCTTTTGTGTGGTGTTTGTGATGCATATAGCCTGTTGATGTTATCATATAGGCTTAGGAATGATTGGTTGTAGACAACTAGCTAATTATTGTTTTATATTTTACTTCGATGGCTGCATGTGTAGTTTCTACTGTGGTAATAATTTCACGATTATAATGACCCTTTCTATGAAACTTTTTATAACAAAGTTGTAGATAACTTACTTATCTACCTTGTGTTAAATTTTCATAGTCATAGTCTTTATGGTTTAAGAATTATAGCTGTTAGAAATCTGCTGTTAGAAATGCTTGCTCTCTAGACAGATCTAAAAGATTGAATTATTTGACCTAGATAACTGCCGAATCACTATTATATGATTAAAAGAAAGTTGTATACAATTTCATAGTATTTCCAGAAAGTCCATAACCATATTATTTAGATGTGTATAACTCCAGTTATGGTCAAAACAAGTGGCTGCTGTCTTGAAGTCTAGAAAATTGCTTAGATGAGAATTTGTTTAGTTACTAGAGAAGAGATATGCACCTACTCAGTAAAATAAGATGCAACTTGTTATCACCTTAATACAATGCTATTGCAAACACCTATGAGAATGCATTTCATCATACCCCACCATATCATACATGTCATCATATCTTATTCCATGATCATGCATATGGGATTGTCCGATGGGATCACTCTTTTGGAGTTCAACAAAGAAGAAGAAGAGGAACAACAGGAGACACATCAGGCCATAGCCTTAGAAGAAGAGGAGCAAACTCTTGAGGACCTCCCTATGTGCCCAAATCATAGGCCAACCTCTTTCCTCAAAGGCAAGCCCCAGAGCATTCTAAGTCACCTATGTTTTACAAAACTTCACTTGAGTCCTTTTATGTTTGATGCATTAGGTGATAAGAGTTGAATTGAAACCACTTGATGCATAGAACTAGCTTGTCTAGATATATATACCTTTAACCCTATGTAGGTCTAGGATTGAATACATGCTTAGCCATGCTTGGACCGGTAGAAGTCGGGTGATTTCCTATCACCTGTGAGATATAGGTGGATACCGAAGCACGGTTGGCTATATTTACTATCGTGGAAAAGAACCATGGGATAATGTAAATGGAGGCCAAGCAGAGTCTATGTGTAGCTTGACTCATGTGAATCCTGTGTGTGCCGATTAAGGACCATATCATTGTTTGGGCACTTCTGACAAGATTGAATGCATGCCTCTCACTTTGTTGGCCGGATAACTCGTTTCGACAACAAAGGTGAGTAGCTCAACTTAGGTCGGGCCCTGTTTTGTAAAAGTGCAAACTCTAGATGGTAGTAAGGATGTGTGGGGAGCCAGACATGAGCCCAAGGGTAGGTTGGGCTTAAATGTCCTGACAGCTGGTTGTCCCTAATTGTGCGGTGCTCGGCGAACCCACGAAATGTGGATCTAAGTTGTACCAAAGGTGACCTAAGGTGATTGTTGATCTAGTCTGCCTAGGTTTGTGTTTGGAAAAAAATCCCATCTGGTTGAAATCGATTCGAATCGCCGCCTCTCTCGGATACTAAGAAACTTGGCTAGTACCGACATCATAGTAACTATATTATGGAATGATGGTTATGATGAACATGGAATTATTATACCAGCTATGGTTACTATTGTTATGCTACTAAATGATATACCACATGTTTGGCATAGGTTAGTTACTAATCTAAGGATGAATAGCTATAATTAAGTTGATGACCGAATTATAAAATGTATAGCTGAATTAGTGGCTTTTTTATGCAAAATGTTGTCAAGCTAGCTCCACTTATAAAGCCTTGTATAATCCGTGGAGTCACTTTATTTTTTGTTTATGATGGGCAAGTCTAGCTGAGTACCTTCTCGTACATAGGGTTTTATTCCCATTGTTGTAGATGGTATAGTTTATCATGGCTATTGCAAGAATTGCTTCTGTCCTGCCATGGACAAAGAGTAAGCCCTGGGCAGGCATCTCTGATTAATCCCTCTCTTATGCTTTTTGTGGAAGTGTGATCATGAGCTAGCACTATATTTAAACAATGTTGTAGATGTTGGTTTCAAACTTTTAATTTGCTTCCGCTACTATCTTACCTGAACATGATTTGTAATAACTTTAATTCGTACTCTGATGGATGAACTGTATTTGTGAACTTTATGTAACGTGTGACATGTATGTTGAATCATGTATGATATTGGTTTTATGTTAGTTGAATCGAGACCCTTCACGGTACTCGATGGACTACCGGGTTTATATGGGCTCAAGTATGATAGTCCAACCACTTGTGAGCTACCATTGTACTTGTGCTCTTATAATTTGGTTGGTTCTGCTACACCCCCTTAAGATGAATCTCATCCTTGAGATTTGGAAGATGATGACTCAAAAAGATGTGGATACCCCGATCTTAAATCTTTCTCTCTTTACCATGTTGCCTCATCCTATGAAAGCGGTTCCACTGTACTTTGCACATTTTGATGACCCAACTTCTAGTGATCTTTTCGGCTGTCTCCAATATCCTAATAAGATACTCCTCATAGGTAAGGTTCTCCTTCACACTAAGTTCTTCCAAAGGTACTTTCTCCTCAGGTACATGCAAACACTTTTTCAATTGTGACACATGAAAAACATCATGTACACCTAACAAACTCTCCGGAAGTTCCAATTGATAAGCCACTTCACCTCTTCTTTCAAGAACCTTAAATGGGCCAATATATCTTGATGCCAACTTTCCCTTCATGTTGAACCACTTTATGCCTTTCATTGGTGATACTTTATGATACACATAATCTCCCATTTGAAAGACCAAATCTCTTCTCCATGTATCAGCATAACTCTTTTGTCGAGATTGAGCCACTCTTAAATTTTCCTTGATCATCCTCACCTGTTCTTCAACATCTCTGAGAAGATTAGGTCCTAAAACTTGGCTCTCATCAGTTTGATTCTAGAACAAGGCGTTGTACACTTATGTCCATACAACTCTTTGAAAAGTGCCATTTTGAGGCTCTTTTGATGACTGTTGTTGTAGGAAAACTCAGCATAATGCAAACTCTTGTCCCAACTTGTACCATATTGTAGTGCATAGGCTCTCAACATGTCCTCCAAAATTTGGTTGGTTCTTTCAGTTTGTCCATCAGTCTATGGATGATAAGATGAATTGAAGTTTAACTTAGTTCTAAAAGACTCATGTACTCCCTCCCAGAAGTGTGATGTAAACTGTGTACCTCTATTGGACACAATCTTCTTAGGAACACCATGCAGACACACTATCCTTTCCATGTACAACTCTACCAGCCTTGGTCCAGAATAAGTGGTCTTGATGGGTAAGAAATGATCAACCTTTGTCAAGAAATCCACTATTACCAATATCGAGTCAACCTCTTTGAGTGCATGGCAATCCAACTATGAAGTCCATACCAACTTCTTCATAATTCCATTTGGGTATCTTCATCAGTTGTAGCAAACTCATAGGTCTTTGATGCTCAACTTTGACCCTCTAACAAGTGTCACATAGTGCCACATACTCTACCACATCTCTCTTCAATCCATACCACCAATACTTCATTTTAAGATCCAAGTACATCTTGGTGCTTCCAGGGTGTATAGAATAAGCTGACTCATGATCTTGTCAAAGAATTGCATCTCTGATGGACTTTATATTGGGCACATAGATCATTTTCACATACCATAAAGTTCCATTCTCATCCATGCAAAAGCTTGGCGACTTGCCAATCACTAGCTTATTTGCTTTCTCCTTTAGCTTCTCATCCTCCAATTGTCCTTTGCGAATTTCTTGCTCCAGGGTAGGTGCCACTTCAAGCTCCATAGCATAAGTGACAAAGCTCATATTCAGTCGCTCAAACTCCTCACATAGCTCCTTAGACATAGGTGATACCTGGATCATATTGGCATAACTCTTCCTACTAAGAGCATATGCCACAACGTTTGCCTTTCCTGGATGTTAATGCACTTCCAAGTTATAGTCCTTAATCAACTCCAACCATCGATGTTGTCTCAAGTTCAGATTTAATTGAGTGAAGATGTACTTCAAGCTCTTATGGTCCGTATAGATGTCACTCTTATGACCAATAAGATAGTGCCTCCAAATCTTCAAGGCATGAACCACTACAGCTAACTCCAAGTCATGGTTGGGATAGGTCAACTCATGCTTCCTCATTTGTCTTGATGCATAAGCAACTAGTCTTCCTTCTTGCAAAAGAACACAACCTAGACTTTGGCGTGATGCATCACAATAGATGGAGAACTTCTTGCTCAAATCTAACAATGTCAACATTGGAGCTATAGTCAACCTCTTCTTCAACTCATCAAAACTAGCTTGACATTTTTTAGGCCACACAAACTTGGCATTCTTCTCTACAATTGCAGTCATAGGCTTGGCCAGCTCAGCAAATCCTTCAATGAACCTCCTATAGTATCCAGCTAACCCAAGAAAGCTATGAATCTCACTAACACTCATTGGTAGCTTCCAACTCAACACATCATTTACCTTGCTTGGATCCACTGTTATTCCACTATTAGAGACAACATGACCTAGAAAGAAACTTCCTTCAACCAAAACTCACACTTGCTTCACTTGGCATACAACTTGTGTTCCCTAAGCTTTTGTAAAACCAACCTTAGATGTTCAGCATGCTCTTCATCATTCTTGGATAAGACCAATATGTCATCAATGAATACCACAATGAACTTGTCAAGATATTCCATAAACACCTTGTCCATCAAATACTTTATGTATGTAAGTGCATTGGTCAATCCAAAAGACATCACTGTGTACTCATACAACCCATACCTCATAGTAAATGTTGTCTTGGGTATGTCAGTACACCGAATCTTCAATTGATGATAACCAAAACAAAGATCAATCTTAGACAACACACAGGCACCTCTCAACTAATCAAATAAATCATCAATCCTAGGCAATGGGTACTTGATCTTGATGGTAACCTCATTAAGTGATCGATAATCGACACACATCCTCTGAGTACCATCCTTCTTGTCAACAAAAATAATAGGTGCTCCCTAAGGTGAAGAACTAGGGCAAATAAAACCTTTTTCCTACAACTCTTTTAGTAGTTTCTTAAGTTTTTCTAATTCATTTATCCCATTCTATATGGCCTCTTAGCTATAGGTGCTGTTCTAGGTAAAAGCTCAATAATGAATTTGATGTCACAATCGGGTGGCATACCTGGCAAGTCATCGGGGAATACATTTGGGAAATCATCGACTACTGGATCTTCTTGCCTAGCACCATCACCCAACTGATTCACTATAGCTGCCTACTGCTCTTGCACTATAGCTTCAACATTAATTCTATCTCTCTTTGGTGTCATTAGAGCCACTACTTTCTCTTTGCACTCAACAACTTCTTGAGGCCACATCATCCAGTCCATACCCAAGATAAGATTAATCCCGACTGTTCTCCACTCAATGCGATTCACCTTGAACTCTACCCCCCTTAAAGAAAGATGAACTATGGGCAGAAGTAAGAAGCTTGCATTCCTCCCCTAGGTGAGTTAACTAAGATAGGATTCTTGAGGGCATAGAGGGGTATACTATGTTGTCTAATGAACATTTGTGAAATGAAAGAATGCAAAGCACCAGAATTGAATAAAACTGTAGTAGGTATGGAAATGATGGTGAACGTACCAAGCATAACCTCTATTGCTCTTGCGTGATGCCTGATTGCCCATCTACTACTAGGGGTGCTAGCTACCATTCTGCTGCTGGTACTAAGGAGGGTTTTTTGGTTCTGGTTGCAGTTCCACTAATTGGACTATCCCTGGTATCTCTATTGATAGCCTTGTTGTGGATTGGTGCACTAACAAGTGCTACTTCAAGAGGCCTATCCCTGAAGTCTCCTCTTCTTGGCTTCCATCTCCTTGCATTTGTTATCAATCACAATAGCACGATTCACTAGAGCTTGGAAATTGGCATGTTGGACATCAACTACAACTAGAGACCATCATACAGACCCTTGATAAAGCGATACTACTTATCAACATCATTTGCCACTTCATTAGGAGCATAATGTGACAACTGAGCAAACTTGTCATGATACTGACTCAGTCATAGATCCTTGATTGAGAGTCCAGAACTCCTCCTGCTTAAGCTCTATCAGTCCTTTAGGACTATGGTATGCTCTGAACTCATCCCTGAACTCCTACTAGGTGATAGCAAGAGCATTGTTGTGATGTCCATACTCATATGATTCCCACTAGTCTTGGGCTGCCCCTTGAAGTTGTCTCAATGCATGTAGCACCTTCTCCATGACATTGCACTACGCTATATTTAGCTGCTTCTCCACTACTCTTAGCCAATCATCTGCCTCCAATGGATCATTGGCATGAGTGAACACTGGAGGATGGCCTTTCATAAACTCACCACGCTTGTCCTTGACATGGATAGGCGGTGGTCCTCTTGTGGGCTGGTTATCCATGCGTTGCATCATTGCCTACATCATTTGTGCTTGCATTCCCATGAGTTGTTCCACGATGACCTGGGGTGGTGGTGGTGGATCCATGGGGGCACCTCTGCCATGGTCCCTGCCTCGGCCTCTGGCGGCCATCTGTTTTCCAAAACAATATTCAATATTTTAGATATATCCAAGTTAAAGATCACTTATATAGAGAGAGTAAAGCTGTAAGTTTTCTGGGCGGGTTCTAACAACAGCAGTGCAAAGAAATAGCCATATCTTGAGTTCCATGTATCAAAAAGAGTAATTCTTTATATGTATAGAAAGCTTATGAAATTATGTACAACTCTCTTATAAACGAGTTTTCTAGATTCTGTCGCTAAATTAAGATGAAATAGATTTACTTAAATTATGTCCAGAGAATCTATCAGCATAGAAACTTTAACTTGCAACAGCTATATTTCTCAAAGTAGAACATGTATGAGGTTGAATCCAGCGGCATATGAACGATGCAGAAGTCTAATTTCATCCCTAAAATTTTCATGACCTTTGGACATCTAGATTTGGAGATATATCAGGATCAACATGAATTGCTCAGAAAACAGCACACCGCTAAGATGAGAAAAACCAACCCAACTATCTATTCATTAATCCTTAGGTATTAAGCCATAAATCTATATGAAATTGTAGGAAGAACCTACAAAATCATTTCAACCATTCAAAGATCCAAATGAAGTAAAATCTTAATGACAATACATTAAGGCATTAAAGGTGCACAATTCAACCATTCACTAAACTTGCGATACTACCGTTCTCTTTAATATTAAGGATAAAGATCCTAAAGCTCCTCTCCTGATGACACAAGAAGGTGGTAAGAGAAGATCCTTAAAGCACATCAAGGCAAGGAGTGAAGGTGGGAACAAGGCTTATGGTATAGATGAATAGCAGGAGTAAGGATATGGTATAGAAGAAAATATCAAATTTTCTAGAACAAGGATTTGTGTGGCAACTTCTAGTTTCTACTAGGCTTGCCTATAGTCAACCTGGCTCTGATACAAATTTGTCACGTCTGATTTTAAGGACAAAATAGAATGTAGAATCCTATGTGTGCCTAGGAATTAGTCGCATACATAAGACGATAAATTACATTGTATCAAGCTCAGAGTTTATTACATATCGAATAATCATCCATACATGGAAACAAATGTTTATCAAAGTAGCGAAAAGTCAAATTCTAAACTTTAGGTGAAGCCTCCAAACCCACAGGGACGGTTGACATGTGAACCACAGGTCTAGTAATCCTCAGAAAAGTTATCACAACTGCCATAATCTATTACCCATCTAGGACTTTTGTCAAAATAATGAAAATAAACAAGAATAAGTACATCTCGTACTTAACAAATATAACATAGGGTTCATGAGGCTCAAAAAAGGCTGAGACATGGGTTTATGATGTTAAGCATTTTAATGAGTCAAATTTTAGCATTAGTAGCAAAAACTTTAGCAGTGCCCCAATTAATCACATGAAACTGATAACATGAATAAAGAAATAGCATTTAAAAACATCATCGATCATTTGTCATTATTTCATAAGGAGTCTAGGCCACTCGTGTGAGTCTAGCTATTATAATAGTTTTTAACACTCTGCATAGGTTGTATATCTTTACCCAAGAGCCATGATTTACCCTTTCTCCCGAGGTAGCTAGTCTCTTGACCCACTACCAAGGAAGGTCGGTAGGGTTCACTATGAAGTCTTTCAAAGGTTTATCTAACAACTTAGGGCCGCTAGGTTTCCATTGCAAGTAGGTGTAGGAACTCCCTTTCGAATGGCACAATTCCTTCTCAACTATACTCATAAGAACAGAGGCCGTCCTACACCCATCTCGCCATACCCCTTTTGTGCCCTTTCGGGTAACCACTAACAAGCTAGAAAAGGTCCTCATACTTGACAAAAGTCAGAGCCATATAGCACTCTTGGTTTTACTGTAAGTCCTAGGTGATCACTTATATATAAGTCCTTAGGAGGACAAGAGCATCATGTTTAAAGCCAAATGCTCTCACCCTTTAATTCACGTTGCTAAAAATCATCTTTTATTTTTTGTTGCATATTCGATTAATCAAGTTATAGTTCATGATCATAATTAATTGAGCACTAGCATCAGCTACCCATATGCAAATTTTCCCAAGGTGTCAAGGAATCAGGATATCAAATAACTAGGATAATTTCTATGGGTATCAAGGTAGACACATGCATCATCTAGAAGGTGTGCTTCATGAAGGACCTCGTCGATGGGGGGAGTGCCCTAAATATCCTCTTTGCTAGTGCCCTAAAGGAGATGGGCCAATCTAAGGAATACTTACCGCCATAGACTATAACACCCTAGGTGTTTGTCACTAGTTATTCAATGGGTTTGAACTCAAACATGACATGTTAAGTGGTGATGAAGGTGTCAAGATCAAATCTACAAGAGTGAGCTCCAACTTAAACTTGGACAACATACCTTTGCTTACCTATGGACCCTTGTTAAGATTATGCAAGAGTAATGTTAAACATGCTTATTTCATGTATATTACATTAACATGCATCCATCTTGACCAGTGGAAAAGTTTCATGAAGTTTGGAATCAAGAAGTCACATGAAATGGTAAGTTAAAATCTTTCTTGGATTGCTTTATTAAGTGAATGGAATTATAGGTCATCAACCAAACCTTGCTACCTTTCCCAAATGACTCTAATTGAACTCTACAACAAAAGTCATGAAGGGTTCATGTTGAGCATAAGTCAAGAAAATGCCTCAATCGGTCAAAAACTCTAATTCAAGCGTTACCATGTTGCTATTTTGACGGGTGTTGACAAATCACTTACATTGCTTGCATGGAGTTGCATATTAAATAAAAGTGGAGACAAATAAAAGTTAAGTGGAGTAGAACAAACTTTGTTTTTGGACCAAGAGCAGATCAACTTGGAACTAAGTCAAACTGAGGCTTGAAGATTGAATCAGCTGCTATCTTAGGCCCTTAGAAAAATATTCTAAGTCCCCGATTGACAACAGAAAGTGGACATGTTTGTGAATTTTTATCTTCCAAATTCATGTGGTATCTCAATTGGATTCCTTAAGATGAGTTGAAGTACCTTTCATGGTGAAAACAATAGATAAAGTCTTATCAAATTTGGAGTTCATTTGGATCTTCAAAAATAGTTTCAAAAACAGCAAAGGTTTACTTTGTCACTTAACTAACATCGACATTGGCATTCCACGTTCTCCAAATTTTTTTTTAAGAAAATTGATTTGGTACCAAAAGAAAAGTTGGAGTGTACAAGATGGAGAAGAGCATGTCAAAAGATGGCACTCGTTTGACTTCGGTTGGACCATTAATTTGGATTTTTGTTTGTCATTGTCAATATGTTGGCACTATCACTTTGGAGCTTAATTACCTACTAATCTAGAGCTCTAATGGTCTTGATCCCTTAATATAAGTCAAAGATCATTCAGAGTAGAGCAACTTTTCTATAGGAGCCAAGGTCTGAATCCAACTGGAAGATGCCAATAACAGGACCTAAAGTCAGGCTCATTCTCGCACACCACGTGTTCGGTAGAATGTCTTCGTGGTGACCATGCACCGAGCATGCCCCCACCATGGCTGACGTGCATCCCACCTCCGTGCTACACAACACCTAGTGCCCTGCTCCTCCAAAACTGAGCAAACGAGTGTCTCCACGCCTCCCTCCCTCGCTCTCGCCCTCCTTAGTGCTCTCCCTCTGCGCGCACGCATGCCAGAGCACGACCGCCATGGCCACCGCCGCCAAACTCCCTTGCTAACGCTGCTCCCTATCCTGCAGCCCCTCTAGTGCCACCATCGATGATTGCCTCCCTAAGCCCTAGGCGGAGCCAAGACCCACCGTGCACTTGCCATTGCCGAAGCTGCCGCTGCCGGCAGTGCTGTCCTAGCGCTGCTTAGCAATTGTGCTGCTGCTACCTGCAGCTTGGCTAGATAGGGCCAGGTGTAGCCATGGCTAGCCATGGCCAAGCCCTAGCATGGCCCCTCCTTGCCGCCATCGGCCGCTGCCTCGGCGGTCGAGCCCTTTGTTTCCCCCTGCTGCTCCATCCTTGTCTGATGAAAGAAGAAGGCGAAGGACCACAGGGTTGAATAAGGGAGAAGGAAGGGGGTTAAGTGAAGAATCCATGACATAGAGGAATAGTACCTTAATGGATCCATTTGTTCGAATTTAATTTGTGTTTTCTGCAGGTACCCCGATGCAAGATCTACATCCCTTTTTCTTTGATTTATGCAGATTTGAATGATCAACTTTGAAAATTTGTAGTAATTAGTAGAAAAATCAAAAAATAGTAAAAGAGGACTTTTTGGAATCCTTGTGAAATTGTCTATGTAGTAGATCTATAATATGGCATTCTTTAGTTTAAAGGTATTGCTGTAAAAATCAATTTATGCAGTTGGGTTCTTAATACTAATTGTGTCTTGTCTTTTTCATAACTGCAGTTGTTTTGCTCAAATAAATGTGAAATGTTTATGGAGTTCTATTAAGGTGATGGTTGATGTCTGCTAAAAATTTCAGGAGTTTAGGTTTGATGGTTGAATAGTTATAAAAATAACAAATGCCCTATGTTGCTTTGCTCCTATTCTGAATAGGCCTGCATGTTTGAATTAATTGGCTCAGTTAAGTTATGAATCATGACTTAATGACAATACATGAGTTGTATTACTTTTCTTAAGCTTTTCAAAAAGCTAAATAGCATAATTTTTGGTTAAGTATATTCTTAGTTATTGTTGCTTAAATTTCTGTTGTTGTTTCTGCCCAAATCCAGACAGGGTTTCCTTGTTGGTACCGTGGGGCCTTTTTAATAGTAGAATTAACTTTAGGTGTGTATAACAAAGTTGTGTATAATTTCCTAAAATTTATAAAAAGTCTAGAACCAAATTTATTGGACATGTATTACTCTAGCTATAGCTATTGAAAGTGGCATGCAAGATTATGTCCATGTTTTGGATAGAGATGCATTCATTGGATTAATTGACCTTGTTAACTGTAGAATCGTCTTAAGATGGTAATAATAAAGTTGTAGGTAACTTCATAAGATTTTCAAAAAGTTATGATTTAGGTTTGTAGGAGGTCTAGAACTCCAGTTATGTTTCTTTGAAGTTCCTATCAGTTTTCTATACCACTCCTATTTGGGCTGCATGTGCAATTTTGCTTGTGCAATTATTTTCGTGGTGTATAGGATATTTTATGTGGTTGTAGTGATTACCAAAGTTGTAGATAATTTCATAATCTAGCATGTGAAAAATTTTCTTGATCATAGGCCTAATAATTTAGGAGCTATAGATTTTACAAGTTCATTGTCAGGTTTTGCATGCTCTCTGTATAGATCTGAATGATTGTGTTGTTTGACCCAACTAAGCTTTGAATCATGTCTTGGATATAATAGAATAAGTATAGTTCTTTTCATGAGCCTTCCAAATTGTTAAAGATCACTCCTTTTGGTCATCTAAATCTCTAGTTATAAGCTTGAGAAGTTGCATGGCAGAATCTGTCCAAGTTTGGACAGAGGTGCTCAATTGTGCTTGATTGACCTTGTTAATTGAGGAATCACATTGTGATGATAATAAACATGTTTTATATAATTTAATAAGATTTCTAGAAATTTAATGGTCATGCTTGTTTGATGTCCATAACTCCAGTTATGCATTGTTGAAATTACTACTACTTTTTTGTCCTAGTTCTATGCAGATCTAAAACATTGGAATGTTTGACCTGGTTATCTTTGGAATAATCTTTTGATGATAATAACAATGTTGTAGACAATTTCATTAGCTTTCTAGAAAGTCTAGGGTCATTGTTGTTGGATTCTTATATCTCCAGTTATGGTTAAAACAAGTGATTGTTGTGCTGCTGTCCAAATTTCTACACATTTGCTAGGTGATTGCTTTAGCTTGCTCTTGTTTTGGCTAAACATGTTGGTTAGTTCTTGATCGATGCATGGGTGCAATATCTTTACTTAAGTTCACTTGTGTTCCATGCCTAGTATGCTTGCTATCCCTCTATAATAGGTTGTGTGATGTTTAGTTAAATAACTCTAGGTGCCTATGTCTTGCATGATCTTAGGTTGCCTTGAATGCTATTATGTGATGCATCTCATATTACCATTGTTCATATTCATGCACTTGCATCTTGCATCCCATCTAGGTATGCTAGATGAACCACACGAAGGTCAGGATGTTGGAGCTGAACCTGAAGATGGTGTATGGTGGACCTATCCTAAAGGTGGAAGGACTGGACAAGTGCTAGGATAGGAGATGCTCGCCAAGCGAGTGTCGTCTAACAAACACTAACCTAGTGTTGGATCCTAGGCAAGCCCCAGAGCATTCTAAGCCTGCTATGTTTTTACAAAATACTACTTGAGTTCTTTATGTTTGATGCATTAGGTTATAAGAGTTGATTGGAACCTCTTGATGCATAGAACTACCTTGTCCAGAAATATACCTTGAACCCTGTGTAGGTCTAGGATCGAATATATGCTTAGACATGCTTAGACTGGTAGAAGTCAGGTGATTTCCTATCACCTACGAGATATACGTGGATACCAAAGCATGGTTGGCTATATTTTCTATCGTGGAAATAACCATGTGTTAATAATGAATGGAGTCCGGGCAGGATGTTGATAGAGAAGCAACAAGACATGGAGGTCTTGGGTGTGGATCTATCCCCGTCTATGTCGATTAAGGACCGTACCATTGTTGGCACTTTTTGACAAGATTGAATGCATGCCTACCACTTAGTTGGCCGAATAACTCATTTCGACCGCAAAGCCAAGTAGCTCAACTCAGGCCAAGTCCCGCTTTGTAAGACTGCGCACACTGGAGGAAGTAAGGATGTGCGGGGAGCGGATCAATAGACCGTGGGCAAGCATGACCTGAGTGACCTAGTCTAGGACCATGGGTAGGCATGGCTTGAGCGACCTAGCTACCGTTAGTCCCTGATTGTGCGGCGCTGGGCAAACCCATGAAATGTGGACCTAAGTTGTACCAAAGGTGACCTAAGACTACCTTGGCGCAGGTATGTCTGGGTTTGTGTTAGGAATAAATTCTGAACTGGTTGAAATCAATTTGAATCACCATCTCTCCTAGATAGTGAGAAACTTGGTTAGTACCAACATCATAGTAACTGTATTATGGAATATGATGGTTATGATGAACATGGAATTATTGCACCAGCTATGGTAACTATTGTTATGCTACTAAATGGTGTACCACATGTTTGACACAGGTTAGTTGCTAATCTAGAGATGAATAGTTATAATTAACTTGATGACCAAAGTATAATTGTACAACTAAATTAGTCACGTTTTATGCAAAATGTTATCAAGCTAGCTCCACCTATAATGCCTTGAATACTCTTTGGTGTCACTTTATTTTTTGGTTTATGACGGGTAAGTCTAGCTGAGTATATTCGAGTACTCAGGGTTTATCCCACCATGTTGTAGGTGAAGTTCTTGACCTGCTGGAGATGGTGGATAACCACTAGTGGGCTCGGTGAATCTATATTTATTTCTCATCTATATGCTTTTATCTGAGGATGTCACTTATGCTAGCAATGTATTTGGAACTTATATTAATGTAATCATTTTGAAAGCTATGTTGTTTTTACTAATCTGTTTTGAAACCCAAACTTGTACTATTATTTATGAACCCATCTATAATATTATTTCCGCTACAACTCTATGTATGTGATGTGTATTTGCTTAATCATGCGATCTTGGTTGTGATGTTGATTTACCGATGTCCTTCATGACACTCGGCGGACTACCAGATTTATATAAGTGAAAGTATGTGCATGTCAACATGTTAGCGAGGACAACCGTACTTGATCTTATATAAATTAGGCGGTTTTGTCACATAGACTCTCCGTTATAGGGGATTGTTCCAGGCAGGGCATCTGAGCCTCTCGGTGAGATTACTCTACCTGTGCAGTTTGGCACCTCTAACATGTTTTGCATCGAGTACATCACCTTTATAGTCGCTGACTTCAACACCACCTACCATGCAATTCTTGGTCGACCAGCACTCACTAAGTTCATGGCCATACCACACTATTCCTATCTAGTGCTAAAGATGCCAACGCCAAGAGGGGTCCTCTCCTTGTAGGCCAACCTTGCTATCACCTATGATTGCTAGAAGGAGAGACTTGCCCTCACCGAAGCCTTCAACCTATTTGCATGCATGCAAGCCTACCTCGTCAAATCCAAGAAGGTGCCAGAAGAAGCCCAGGAGATCCTAATGATGGAGATGCCTTGGAAGGCCATCAAGGCCACTGAAACCAAGGAAGTAAGCCTCGGCCTCGTCGATTTGGCCAAGACCGTGAAGATTGGGGCCCACTTGGACCCCAAATAGGAAGACGCGCTCATTAGCTTCCTGCTCGATGCAAACCACAAGGCACCACGGTGACATCCTGAAGATAGCATAGAATCTGTTATGATATGCTGAATGTAATATTACATGTAAAGATTCTATCTTACCCGATTGGACTCAGATTTGATTGACATGTAACCCTACCCCTCGAGCTATACAAGGCGGGTAGAAGACCCCCTCAAAACACATGCAATCATATACAATAGCCAATACAAACCGATGGGACATAGGATTAGGGTATTACATCAAGTTGATGGCCTGAACCTGTATAAATCTTATGTCTTGTCACCATCTCACTCCCAATCTCACTCACCCCTCTAATCAATCTACCATTCTGGGTAGCCCCCTCGATGGACTGCCGAGCATCTTTTGTCGACAATACCCATATGTTAGGATCTTGTCACCAACATTTCCAAATTAAGGAAGAATACTTTGTTATAGACATGATACTATTGAAATATAATCAACATTGCAACAACTCCTCATCAATAACCAATGTCTTAGCTTTTGCTCAGGACGAGAAAAGGGTAAGCTTGGGAAATCTTGTTGGCCATCCTTATCAACCAAATCCGACCACCAAATAAGATACAAACAAAGGAGAACTATCATGAATTACATATATATGTGTTGATGGTAGTTAACACTCATCATAAACCGTCAATATAACTTGTATAAATGAAAGAATATGATCACCAACATAGGTTTAGGGGTTTAAACTAATAAATTCAACAAGTTGTGGTGAATCTATGTTTTTAGTAGGATTTATTCAGAAAATGAGCAAGGTGGACCCTGTGATAGAACCACGCAATTTATACAAGATCAAATATGGCTGTCGCCTTTTAGCATGTTGACACGCATATACTTTCACTTATATAAACCTAGTAGTCCACCGAGTGTCACAAAGGACCTCGGTAAATCAACATCACAACCAAGATTGCGTGATTAAGCAAATACACATCATATACACAGAGTTATAGTGGAAATAATATTACAAATGGGTTCACAAATAATAGTACAAGTATGGGTTTCAAAATAAATTAGGGAAACAATATAGCATTCAAATGATTACATTAATATAAGTTCCAAATATATTGCTAGCATAAATGACATCCTCTGATAAAAGTATATAGATGAGAAATAAATATAGAGTCACCGAGCCCACCAGCGATTAGCCACCATCTTCAGTAGGCCAAGAACTTCACCTATAACATGGTGGGATAAACCCTGAGTACTCGAATGTACTTAGCTAGAGTTACCCACATAAACTAGAAATAAAGTGACTCCAAGGATCATGCAAGGCTTTATAGGTGGAGCTAGCTTGACAAAATTTTGCATAAAAGCCACTAGTTGAGCTATACATTTTATAATTCAGTAACCAAGTTAATTATAGCTATTCATCTCTAGATTAGCAACTAACCTGTGCTAAACATGTGGAATATCAATTAGTAACATGCAATAGTAACCATAGCTGGTGCAACATTTCCATATTCATGATAACTATCAAATTCCATCAATTAAAGCTACGTTGCTGCTACTCAGTCAAGTTCTCACTATCTAGGAGAGACGACGACTCGAATAGATTCCAACCAACTAGGGAGTTATTCCTAACACAAACCTAGACATACCTATGCCAAGGTACTCTTAGGTCACCTTTGGTACAACTTAGGTACAGTCACGGGTTCGATCAGCGTCACACCCTCAGAGATTCTACCAGTGTGCCAGGAAGTTTAGGCCCGGCCTGCCCTTGGACTCACACCACTGACTCCTAGCACATCCTTACTGCCTCTAGTGTGCACACTTTCACTTACTGGATCCTGGCCTAAGTTGAGTTACTCGGCTTCATGGTCGAAACAACTTATCCAGCCAACTAAGTGTTAGGCAAGCATTCAACATGACATGAGGACGTACAGTGAATCGGTCCTTAACCGACATAGATGGGGATAAATAGGCACCAAGACCTCCATGCCTTATTGCTTTCATATCACAATCCCGCCCGGTCTCCTTTTGTTTATCAACACATGGTTATTTCCATGATAGCAAATGTAGCCAACCATGCTTTGGTATCCACCTATATCTCGTAGGTGATAGGAAATCATCTGACTTCTACCGGTCTAAGCATTGCTAAGAATACATTCGATCCTAGACCTATATAGGGTTCAAGGTATATTTCTAGACAAGGTAGTTCTATGTATCAAGTGGTTCCAATCAACTCTTATAACCTAATGCATCAAACATAAAGAACTCAAGTGATATTTGTAAAAATATAGGAGGCTTAAAATGCTATAGGGCTTGCCTCGCATCCAACACTAGGTTAGTGTTTGTTAGACGACACTCGCTTGGCGAGCATCTCCTCTTTAGGCATGTACTCTAGGGGTCCTTCCATCTTTGAGATAGGTCCACCAACACCGTCTTCTAGTTTGACTCCATCATCATGCCCTTCATGTGGTGCATCTAGTGTACCTAGATGAGATGCAACAATGCAAGTGCATGAATGCAAAGAATGGCAATATGAGATGCCTCACATAAAAGTATTCAAGATGAGCACAAGGTTACACCGAACATATATAAGCACTCCACATTACTTAATTAAATATCCTGCAACCTATCATGCTAGGATAGCAAGGAAGCTAGCAATGGTCCACAGAACACCATCAAAGGCATGAGCCACACTTAGCAACACATAAAGCAAAGCAAGGTGAAGCAAACAACTTTAGGTACAAACACAAATTCTGAACAACAGCACCATAGTCACTTGTTTTAATCATACCCAGAGTTCTAGGCATGAAAAAAGTGTGATTCTAGACTTTATGGAAATCTAATGAAATTATCTAAAATTTTCTTATTAACACCAAGAGCTGATTCAACAAATAACAAGGTCAAAATACATCATGAAGCAAAGCTTATAAAACTAAGGACAGAAAACTGATAGTAACTTCAGAAATACATAACTGGAGTTCTAGACATTCAGAAAACATGATTCTTAACTTTATGGAAATCTTATTAAGTTATATATAACTTTCTAATTATAATTTGAAGATGATTCTACAGCTAACAAGGTCAAACAACACCAAGAAGGCATCTCTGTCCAGATTTGGACAGAAATCTATCATTCCACTTTGAACGGCTATAACTGGAGTTCTAGACCACCAAAAGTAGTGATCTCTAACATTTTGGAAAGATTAGGAAAAGCACTACAACTATCCTATTATCACCAATATATGATTCCTTATTTAAATGAGCCAAACAATACAATCATTTAGATCTATCTAGAGGACATGTAAAAACCTAATAGAAACTTCTAAAATCTATAACTCCTAAACCATCAGGCCTAAAATCATGAAATTTTAGGACAAGCAAGATAAGGGAATTATCTACCACTTTTATATTCAACATATCTACAGAAAACATCATTTGCATCACAAAGTTATCATCACAAAAGAAAATGCACATACATCCATTTTAGAATATAACAATTTGATGTCACTTGTTTTGCTAACAAAGAGCATGCACACATGAGCCATTCAAGAACTTCAACCACCACTAACATACTTAGCAACACTTTATTGAACACCAACCACTCAAAGCATCACCAAATACAATTACAGGCTTTATATACAATTATGCTTTTATTAATCCTTTCTCCTAATAAACATATATATAATTTTAGTGATATATGAGCACAACTAGTTTGGGGCTGATATTTTTATGAGTGGTAGATGTTATCAAAAAATGGCTACTACATGAATTTCACGTTCTCATGTTTTATAATTTAAATACTATGAAAAAGACAAATTGCTATTGCAAGAAAACATGTAAAAGCAAGAAAAATCTAAAGATCATCATTTTCTATAAACACATAGCCATATTATATATTATTATGGTAGCACAACATCATACAAAGGTAGTGGAACCACATTTTCCATTTTTACACCTACATAAAAATTATAACTTATTTAAAACCATTTATCAAGCATTAATCAAGTTAAATCAATAACTCAACCATGCTGCATATAATGAACATGAAATTTTTACCACAACACACATATAGCATCAGTAGCCTACCATAAAACAAGCTAAAACAAGATTAAATTGGAGCACCACAACTTTATATAAGAGAATAACAAGCAAAGCAAGCTAAAATTGCCTATTTAACAAGATTAAATCAAAAAATTATAAAAAGGTACACAAATACCATGTTAAATATTTTTATTAGTTAGATCATGTCATCACAAGATGAACACAACTGGAATTAACATTTTTGGACTTCTATAACTCAAGATATGCATCTGTCTATCTTAAAAGCATTTTTTAAAGCACTTTATAAGAATAAATGAAAACATTAGAAACTTCCTACAAACACATATCGTATTATGACTCTACTGAGTGGACCTACTCTCAAGGATTCCAAAAAAGTCCTCATTTGCTATTTTATGATTTTTCTACGATTTATTATGATTTTCCAAAGTTTTAGCCAAATAAATGCAATAAAGGAAAACACAATTGCATCGAGGCTCCTCAACTTCCATGAAAATAAATTCCAAAGAATAGGTCCTTCTCTATACTATTCAACTGAGTCATAGACTTTGCAAATAACCCCTTGCACTTGTTCCAATTATTGCACGAGGTCCTTCACGCAGGTCAAAATAGAGGAGGCAGAGGAGGATCATCGGTGCCGGTCAGAGGAGGCTCGCCGGTGATAGGGGAGTGGCGGCAGAGCATCAGGGGACCAGCGCACACCCGTGGCTGGCCTCAGTTCGATCAGAGACGGTCCTAACTGGTGTGGACATAGCAGTAGTGGCCTAATGACCGACGAGGATGGCTTGGGGTCGGCCGACCTTGGCCAGCAGCGGCCGGCAGCGGTGGCAAGCATCAGGGTGCCCGCACGCACTAAGAGGAGCCTGCAACTCACCCCATGGTGGCCCAATGTGGCTTGGCCACGTGCACCCATAGCTGTAGCGGTAGCTGCTCTAGCGATGGTGCTACGGTGGCCGCAGTGGCTAGGAAAGTGGGCACAGGGGGGGGGGGTGTCACGGTGGAGGCATAGCGGCACTCGGCTGGGGCAAAGAACGCCCAAAGTGGCCAGGCCATGATAGTAGTGAGCTCGGCCCACCTCGGCCATGGCGGTCATGGTGGTAGAGTGCTCCAGTGATGTTTGGCTTGGGCGAGCATACGCGCGAGATGGAGCACATTGAGGCGAAGGCTGTGGTGCACGCAGTGGGACATGAGGGAGCTTGGAGGCCAGGAAATGGTGATGGCCATGGAGCTCCACTGCTTAGGCATGGTGAGCAGAGAGAGCGAGAGAGCAAGCTAGAGGAAATAGAGGTGAGCACTTGGCCTTTTCATCCACGCGGCGCGAGTGTTGGCGATGTGGCGAGCAGGCGAGGGCATGAGGGAGCCACGTAGCCTATGATGCCTGCACACGGTTGGACGACAGCACTGCCCTAAAGCTTTCAAGCTAGCTCAAACATCGACTGGATCACCAAACTTTTCTTATCTCTAACTCCTGATTTCATGTTGTACCAGATCAAACTTTCTTACTATGAGTTGTATAGCTATATATGGTGAACAACTTTGCTTAAAGGATCCAAGTGAGATTCAGATTGGTTTGAGAGATCCAGAGCTCTGAAGATGAGTAAACGAAACCGAAAACAAGTTTTGAACATTTAGACCAAAGTGCGGTTTTCAGAGTCAACATTCGATTTTGGGATTGAAGTTTGAAGGTGCAAATGTGATCCAAACTTGATAAGACTTATTTTGTTCTTTGCAACACAAAATGTACTTCCACTCATATTAAGGAATCCAATTGAGTTACCATTTGAATTTGGAAGATAAAAATTCACAAACATGTCTACTTGTTGTTGTCAATCGGGGACTTAGAATTATTTCTGAGAGCTCAAAAGGAGCACTGCATTCAAACTTGAGGTCATTGTTTGAGCCACTTAGAAGTTGAATCTGGTCTTATTCCAAAAATAAAGTTTGTTGTACTCCACTCAGTCTTCAACTTTTATTAAAGGTCAAACTTCATATCTAGTACAGAAACCATTTCTTCATCTTGGTCAAAGCAACACCACGTTAAACCCTAGAATTAGGGTTTTCGACCAATTGAGGCATTTTCTTGAGATTTGCTCAACACGAACCCTTCATGACTTTTGTTGTAGAGTTCAATTAGAGTCATTTGGGCAAGGTACCAAGGTTTGGTCGACATCTCACATTCCCATTTACTTAATAAAGCAATTCAATCAAGGTTATAACTTATCATTTCATGTGAATTCTTGATTCCAAACTTCAAGAAACTTTTCCACTAGTCAAGATGGATGCATGTTGATGTAATGCACATGAAACAAGCACGTTTAACATTACTCAAGCCTAACCTTAACCAGGGCCCACATGAAAGCAAAGGTGTGTTGTCGAAGTTCAAGTTGGGACTCAATTTCATAGATTGGACCTCAACACCTTCATCATCACTTCAAAATTATGAACTAGAGATCATGATCATTGCTTGACATAGTTTACTTAAGTCCAATTTCACTGCTTAACTCATGACTAACACCTGGGGTGTTATAGACCCTATTGTTAGATCCAATCACGTTTATCCGTGACAAAACCAACTTAGGAAGACTCCAGAACAGTACAAAAGACAAACCACCATGACTCAACCCAAGAGGCTATAGGGTGGGGCTGGCTAGCCCCACCTATAGGCCGGCTAGCCTCCCCTAACCCACCGTTAGTCTCTGCTTCAAATGTTGGTTCTCCACCACCTCCTAGGTTCAGTCTATGCCATTGCTCAAGGTCGGTTCATATCAAGGGCTTGGATTTTACGATGCCATGGATTCATGGGCCCATAGGACCCCTGGATCCCCTTATATAAGGCCCCCCATATCCCCCCACCTAAGGCATCCTCCTGTATTCAATCCTACATGAAGAAGAAGAACCTTAGAGCTCCACAAATATTCATAGGCATAGCTAGCTATTGACGATCACTAAATGCCTATTTTGACCATCAACATTGCATAAAAATGGGTCTATACAACACCATAAGTAGTGATTTATGTTTATAATTCACCTATTTCCACTTGTAATTGGAGACCTTTGGTCATGCAGGAAAACTATACAAAAATATCAAAAATCAAGCAATTAGAAGCAATTGGAGAATGGAGGGCCACCATGGGCCATTTGGTGGGGACGGCCAATGTGGAACAACTAGTGCCACCTCACCAATCTATGGATAGTGGCCAAGAAACACACCTCCAAGCCTTCTCCACTATTGATTCCAAGTGGGTTCAAGATGAAGGGCTAAAAACAGGCATCACATGGATTGCTGACTCACCATGCAGTATGTTGGTGCTCAAATGGACAACATACATCCATACCCACACTCTACTACACCCCAAGGGGCCCCACACCAAAGGAGGAGGGCCCACTCATTAGTGGGGGTGCAGCCGATGCCCTACCACGCCACCTAGAGTGCCACTTTCACTCCACCACCTCTCCTTTGGACCCATGCAACACTACTACATAAACTCAATTCACTGTTGGGACCTTCACCAATGGTTTTGAGATAACTGACGGTGATGAACGCTTTCACTGCCGGCTTGATGTATGATCCGGCGGTGAACAAGATGTCGGGCTTCACCACCATATCATATGTCGAATAGGCTGTGCAACACTTACCACCACCAGCCATTGATTTGATGCATGATGTGTGAAGAAGGCATAAAAAATAACAAGGTTTCACTACCAGTGCCAAGAAATGATGGGATCTACACTATAAGATCTAGCGGTGACGCTTATGTAGCACCATCGGTTCCTTGTATGGTCTAGTGGTGGAGATCACAATAATTGAAGACGTCTTCCCGCCCTTTCCTGCCAGCGGTGATAAGAAAGTTTTACCGCTATTTTGTTTGAACATTGAATACCATAATCTATGATCTAGCGGAAAAACTTAGAATCACCATTGGCTGTCTAATTAACCCAGCGGTGATAAAGGGTTGCAAGTGCAATGAAAACCCCATTTCCCTCCTCTTCTTCTTCACTTAGTTAACTTTTCTTCAGCCATAGCTCCCCCACCATTTTTTGGTGACCACCAAGCTAGTGAAGGCTATTGATTTTCAAAGGATGTTCTATATTGGGTGGTATGTTAACAACCCTTTTCATGTAGCTACCTTAGTTCGATCATGTGGTTAAATTGTGACTGAAAATCATCCTTCTTCGTTTCAGAGTGCTTCTTGATTTCAGAGGTGGCTTCTGTGAATCTTGATTGTTGCGCACGCACCAAATTACCCTATAGTCAATATGTATCCTATAGTTTTGATTCTATAAAATTGAATGACACATTAGTTAGTTCATCCTATGTCGATCAGTAAAGTTGCATTGCATTAATCACAGATGGATCGTGTGGATGGATGTACTTGCTACCCTATTCATGGAAGGCATTGTTCTTTTTTGAATGCTATGGTTAATTGTGACAAAAAATCATCCTTCTTCCTAAGGGAGTGCTTATTGATTTCTTTTGATTGTTGATTGTTGTGTGCACACCAAATTACCCTACAGTAAGGTTAGTTTGTATCCTCTAGTTTGCTTGTATTAAATTAAATGACTATAGTTGACCTATGTCACTAAAGTTGTGTTATTCATAGATGGATTGTGGATGGATGTACTTGGAAACTATGACTGCCACGTTCATGAAAGGCATTGACTCTTTTGTGAAAGTCACCAAGGCATATGCAGGAAGTAATGTTCTGAGTAGTAAAGGATACATACACTACCGATGTGTTGATTGCAAGAATGAGAAGGCATTTAGGATCGACGATGTCGAGTAGATATGATATCATCTGCTATGTAGGGGTTTCATGAAAACCTATAAGGTTTGAAACATGCATGGCATGGAGGGTGACAACTTACTTGAGGAAACCATCCAAGGACCCTTGCTGGAGACTACAATGAATGAAACCTTGCATCAAACCATCCATGAAATAGTCGGTGAAACCGTGCAGGAAATGGTCTATGAACCAGTGAGTGAAACTGTGTAGGAAACCATCAATGAAACAAGTCATGACACTTTGTTGGATACTAAAGTGCTTGATGCTCTAGACAAGATGATACGTGATGGGTAGCTAGAGTTCCTTGATGCAAAAAATTTGAAGAAGTTGGAGCAAATGAGAAAGGATGCAAAAATGTCGCTGTTCAATGGTTCTTCTATGATGAAGTTAAAAGCTAACCTTTTGCTACTAGAGATGAAATCAAGGAATGGTCTGTTAGACAAAGGATTTGATGATTTGCTAACTCATTTAAAGAGCAAGATGCTTCCATGGCCAAATGAGTTGCCAAAGAACAGATATCAAGCGAAGCAAATGATCTATCCATTGGGGGGTGGAAGTACAAAAGATTCATGCATGCTACAATGATTGCATATTGTATCGTGATAAATATGTAGAGTTGGAATAGTGTCTAGTGTGCAAATTCTCACGCTACAAGTCTAACTATCCTGGGGTGATGACAATCATTGACTGGAACAAAAGACCACCCAAGAAGGTTGTGTGGTATTTCCCTATAATTCCACGCCTGATGAGATTATTTGCAAATGAAAAAATAGCAGAGTTGATGATGTGGCATGCCAAAAAGTATGTGAATGATGGAAAAGCTTTGACACCCAGCCGATGGATCATAGTGGAGGGCTATTGATTCTAGATACAAAACATTTAAAAGGGAAATATGGAACATAAGGCTTGGGTTGAGTACTGACAGGATGAATCCTTTCAACATGGTCAGCACCAATCACAGCACCTGGCCTGTGACTCTATTCATATACAACCTTCTACTTTGGTTGTGTATGAAGCGCACCTACATTATGAAGCTATTAGTGATACAAGGGCCACACCAACCTGGCAAATAGTATTGATGTTTACCTACAACCAATGGTGGACAAGCTAATGGAAATGTGGACATCAAAGGTCAAGGTGTGGGATGAGTACAAGAAAGAACACTTTTATCTGAAAGTGTTACTATTCATAACTATTAGTGACCTACCAGGCCTTGGTTGCCTATCTGGACAAGTTACAAAAGGATACAAAGGATGTGTGGTTTGCATGGAGGACACGAATGCTTCATGGATGAAGAATAGTAACAAGATTGTGTACATGGGTCATCGTGGGTTCCTAAGCATGGAGCATCCATACCACAAGAACAAGAAATCCTTTTATGGCAAAATTGTGGATGTGCCTATGTGGCTACCGCTTTTCTTGGACCCGTAGAATGTATGTAGGGTATAAGATATTAATGAACGATTTTGACTCAGTTCTATTTTATTTCTTACTTACTCTAAAATTTTCTAGTTATTACAATTGGGTAGAACGAGGGACGGTTTACCTATGCGTAATAGATCAAATGACACTAGTTTCTGTAGTATGTGATAGTGATCGGTCTAGGTAAACATCCATATCAAATGGTGAATGTAGCATAACCAACCAATTTATAAAAGCACAAGTACAATGGCAGCCCGCAAGCGGTCGCACTATCATACTTGAGCCCATATAAACCTGGTAGTCCATCAAGTACCACGAAGGGTCTCGATTAACAATCAACATACAACCAAGATTGTACATGATTCAACATACATGTCTCATGTTACATAAGGTTCACAAATACAGTTCATCCATCAGAGTATGAATTAAGGTTATTATAAACCAAGTTTAGTAAAGTAGTGGTGGAAGCAAATTAAAGTTTAAAACTAACATCTTTCATCATTGTTTAAACATAGTGCCAGCCCATGATCACACTTCCACAAAAGCATGTAAGAAGGATTAATAAGAGATGCCTGCCTAGGGCCACTCATCTACGGTGGGACAGAAGTAGTTCTTGCAATAGCCATGATAAACTGTACCATGTGCAACAATGGGAATAAAATCCTGAGTACGAAAAGGTACTCAGCTAGACTTACCTATCATAAACCAAAAATAAGGTAACTCAAAGGATTATGTAAGGCTGTATAACTGGAGCTAGCTTGACACATTTTGCATAAAAAGCGACTAATTCTATTGTACAATTATAATTCGATCATCAAGTTAATTATAGCTATTCATCTCTAGATTAGCAACTAACCTATGTTAAACATGTGGTATATCATTTAGTAGCATACAATAGTAACCACAGCCGGTGTAGTAATTCCATGTTCATCCAAACCATCATATTCCATAACATAGTTACTATGATGTTGGGACTAGCCAAGTTTCTCATTGTCCGGGAGAGATGATGATTCAAATCGATTCCAACCAACTAGGAATTTATTCCTAACACAAACCCAGGCAGACCAGATCGATGGTCACCTTAGGTCACCTTTGGTACAACTCAGGTACACATTTCACGGGTTCAACCAACGCCACACAATCAGGGACAACCAGCTGCTAGGATGATCAGGACTACCCTACCCTTGGGCTCATGTCTGGCTCCCTATACATCCTTACTGTCATCTAGAGTGTGCACTTTTATAGAACAGGGTCGGGCTAAGTTGAGCTACTTGGCTTTGTAGTTAGAATGAGTTATCCAGCCAGCTAAGTGAGAAGCATGCATTCAATCTTATCAGAAGCACCAACAACGGTATGGTCCTTAATCAGTACAGATGGAATCACATGCATCAACCTACACATAGACTCTGCCTGGCCTCCATTTACATTACTCCCATGGTTCTTTTCCACGATAACAAATATAGCCAACCATGCTTCGGTATCCACCTATATCTCGCAGGTGATAGGAAATCACCCAACTTCTACTGGTCTAAGCATGGCTAAGAATATATTCGATCCTAGACCTACATAGGGTTAAAGGTATATGTAGCTCAATAAGGTAGTTCTATGCATCAAGTGTTTCCAATCAACTCTTATAACCTAATGCATCAAACATAAAAGAGTTAAGTGATATTTTGTAAAACATAGGAGACTTAGAATGCTCTGGGGCTTGCCTTTGAGGAAAGAGGTTGGCCAGAGATCCAAGCACTTAGGGAGGTCCTCAAGAGTTTGCTCCTCTTCTCCTAGAGCTACGGCCTGAGGCATCTCCTATAACACCCTAAGTGTTTGTCACCAGTTAAGCAATGGGTTTAAACTCAACCATGGCATGTTAAGTGGTGATGGAGATGTTAGGTCAAACATATGAAAATGAGCCACCACTTAAACTTAGACCATGCACCATTGCTTACATGCTACCCTTTCCAAAAAGTATGCTTGGGTAATGCTATATGTACTTGTTTCATGTGTCTCGCATCAATATCCATCTATATTGATCCATGGAAAAGTTTCGTGAAGTTTGGAATCAAGAAGTCACATGAAATGATAAGTTATGTCCTTGCCTGAATTGTTTTATAAAGTGAATGGAATTCTAGATCATCAACCAAACCTTGAAACCTTGCCCAAATGACTCTAATTGAACTCTACAACAAAAGTCATGAAGGGTTCATGTTGAGCGGAGGACAAGCAAATACCTCAATCCGTCTAAAACTTGGATTTAAGCTTTATCGTGATGCTACTTTGACCTATGTTGACCAATCAGTTATAGTGCTTGCATGGAGTTGCACCTTAAATAAAAGTTGAAGTTTGAGTAGAGTAGAACAAACTTTGTTTTTGGACCAAGAGCCAGATCAACTTGGAACTAAGGCGAATCGAGGCTCAAACGTTGAATCGGCAGCTATTTTTGGTACTTAGAATTTTTCTAAGTCTGGAATTCATCGTCGACGACATTGGCATTCCGCGTTCTCCAAATTTCATTAAGCAACTTGACTTGACCATAAAATAAAAGCTGGAGCTAAGTTCATGGAAAAGAGCATGTAAAAAATGGTACCAGTTTGACCTCGTTTTCACCATCAATTTGAATGTTTGCTTGTCGCTGTCAATACACTGACACTAGCAGTTTGTGGCTTAATTACCTACTAATGAAGAGCTCTAATGACCATGCAGCCTTAATCAAAGTTGGAGAGTAATCAGAGTTGAGCAAACTTTGTTTTAGGCCCATGGACTAAATCGGCCCGTAGTAGGCCCAACTTGGACGTCCACCTCGCCCACTCTAGCGCCTGCCACTTGTTTGACGGAACACCGACATGGTCGCCATGCAGCAGTTCACGCCCCACCATTGCTTGCCCTGCTGCCATGTGCCCCTGAGCCTGCTCGTCGATGTGGGAGCACCAGAGCGCTCGTCGAGCTCCTCTCCCACTCGCACTCACTTGCTCTGCCGCTCCCCGCCTCGCCCAGTCGCTCTGCGCCAGAGCACAGATGCCGAGCTATGGCCATGGCCACCATTGCCGAGTGGCAAAGCTCTAGCGGAGCCCTTCCCGTCGCTCTGGTCCTCCTCCGCTTGCTCGGACCTCGTCTTGCCTACCCCCACCACCAAGCGCACGTGGTGTGCCTCTCCTTCGAGCGCCGTGCGCTGTCGTACATGGCGGCCGCCGTCTCCGCACGCACTGACGCCATAGCCAAGCTAGCCCGTGTCGTTGTGGCCATGCTATGCCCCTTGGCCAGCCGTGTGGGACCCCCCAGGAGTGTGCGCACGCCCCCAGCACCGCCACTCGCCGCCGGCGAGCTTGACCATCCCAAGCCGGCCATCTTTCCTTGCTCTCTGTTGTGGAAGCTGAGAAGGACCACAGGCATGAATTAGAAGAAGTTTGAGGGTCTAAGTGGGAAGCCGTGACTCAGTTGAATAGTGCCAGAAAGGATCTTTTTGTTCATGTTTAATTTCTGAAAACTGCAGGGTCCCTGATGCAAGATTTACATTCCTTTTCTTTTGATTTTGATAGATTTGGATTATCGACTTTGAAAATTCATAGTAATCAGTTGAAAAATTGTAAAATAGTAAATGAGGACTTTTTGGAATCCATGTGAAATTATATATGCAGTAGATCTATAATATGTCATGCTTTAGTTTAAATATATTGTTGTAAAAATAGATTTATGCAGTTAGGTGTTTTCTACTAGTTGTGTCTTGTCTTTTTCATAACTGCAGTTGTTGTGCTCAAATAATTGTGAAATTTTTGTGGAGTTCTACTAAAGTTATTCTTCATGTCTGGTAAAAATTTCAATATTTTAGGCTTGATAGTTTAAGATCTATAAAAATAACAAATTACCTGTATTGCTTTGCTCCTATTCTGAATATTCCTGCATGTTTGAATTAACTGGCTTATTTAAGTTATGAATCATGACTTTATGATAATACATGAGTTGTATTAGTTTTACTAAGCTTTTCAAAAAGCTAAATATCATGATTTTTTGTTAAGTAGATCTTGAGTTATACTTGCTTAAATCTCTGTGGCTGTTTCTGCCCAAACCCAGAGAGGGTTTCCTTATTCTTATTGTGGGGCCTTCTTAATAGTGGAATTAGCTTTAGGTGTTTACAACAAAGTTGTTTATAATTTTCTAAGATTTCTAAAAAGTCTAGAACCACATTTATTGGACATGTATAACTCCATTTAAAGCTATTTAAAGTGGCATGTCAGTTTCTGTCCATGTTTTAGACAGAGATGCAATTATTGGATTAATTGGCCTTGTTATCTGAAGAATCATCTTAAGATGATAATAAGAAAGTTGTAGATAACTCACCTAAACATCTTGTGTTAAATTTTCATGGCATTTGGCCAAATATTTTGTTAGTTATGACTGTTCTAAGTTGGTCTTCAGAAATTGTAGTTCTCCGGAATTTCTGGATCAGATTTGATAAATGTGACTGTTTGACCCTTTTCACTTGGGAATCATGCTAGGATGATTAAATATGGATTGTGTACAATTTCATAATATTTCCATATTGTCTTGTTTCATGTATTTTGGATTAGTACAACTCCAGTTATAAGCTTGTAAAGTTGCATGGTGGAATCTGTCCAAGTCTAGACATAGGTGCTCAATTATGCTTGATTGACCTTGTTAATGGTGGAATCACCTTGTGATGATAATAAACATGTTTTAGATAATTTAATAAGCTTTCTATAAAGCTAAGGTTCATGCTTGTTTGATGTTTGTAACTCCAGTTATGCCATTTTGAAACTACTACTACTTTTCTGTCCTAGTTCTGTGCAGATCTGAAACATTGGCATGTTTGACCTTGTTAGCTTTGGAATAAGCTTTTGGTGATAATAACAATGTTGTAGGAAATTTCATTATCTTTCCAGAAAGTCTAGGATCACCTTCTTTGGATGTTTGGATCTCCAGTTATGGGTGAAACAAGTGTTATCTGTGCTGCTGTCCAAATTCTGTGTTGTGCTTTATAAGTTGATTGCTTTCACCTTGCATTGCCTTATGTGTTGCTAAGTGTAACTCATGCCTTTCATGGTGTTAAATTAAGTTACCTGAGATCTTAAATTGTGATAGATGTTTTCAATGGAATAGCTTAACTCAAGTTATCTGGTGTACCATGCTTGATATGCTCACTATCTTTCTATAATAGATTATGTGATGCATCTCGTATTGCCTTTCTTTTATTCATGCTCTTGCATCTTGCATCTCATCTAGGTACGCTAGATGAACCACATGAAGGATGTGATGTTGGAGCCGAACCCGAGGAAGGTGCATGGTGAACCTATCCCGAAGATGGAAGGACTTAGCGAGTGTCGTCTAACAAACACTAACCTAGTGTTGGATTCCAGGCAAGCCCCAGAGCATTCTAAGTCTCCCGTGTTTTTACAAATATCTTGAGTATCTTTTATTGTTGATGATGCATTAAGTATAGGAATTGGTTGGAACCTATTATTGCATTATATCCTTACCTTGTCCAGATAAAATCCTATGAATCCTAATTAAGTGTAGGATCGAATGATGCTTAGCTATGCTTAGACCGGTAAAAGTTGGGAGATTTCTTGTCACCTACGAGATGTAGGATGAGCTCTGGTCACTGTTGGCTATATTTGCTATCATGGAAAAGAACCATGTGTTAATAATGAAAAGAGACCAGACAGGATGATGGTAGTGCAGCAACAAGGCATGGAGGTCTTGGGTGTGAATCTATCCCCGTCTATGTTGTTTAAGGACCGATACGCTGTACGTCCTCATGTCATGTTGAACGCAGCTTTGGCCAGATAAGTCATTCCGACCACGAAGCCTAGTAGCTCGATTTAGGCTAGGAGCATGAGCAGTTGGTCATAATCTAGATGGCAGTAAGGATGTGTAGAGAACCATTGGTGTAAGCCCAAGGGTGGGTTAAGTCACCGAGCACTCATGGCAGAGTTGTTCTCTGATTTTGCGACACTGATCATACTCGCAACTCCTAAATTGTACCAAAGGTGACTTGTTTGTGACCCTGACGGGGGAAGCAGGGTTTGTGTTAGAAATACCCCTCCAGCTGGATAGGAATCGATTCAAATCGCCGTCTCTCCTGGATAGTGAGAACTTGACTGAGCAGCGACAACGTAGATTCACTAAATTCAAAGATATGGTTAAATGATGATGAGGATGATAATAATGATAATGAGCCATGAAATACCTGATATGGTTATTATTGTTTGCAACTTAATCAAGTGATTGATTTGTACAGGTGCTAATATAGATGGTAGGAAATGGCTTAAAGTCACTGCTAGTACAGGTTAATAATGCTAACGATTACTCAAGCTTTTATGCAAAGAGGTTGTCCAGCAAGATCCACTGATAAAGCCTTGCATAATCCTTGGTGTCACTTTATTTTTGGTTTATGACGGGTAAGTCTAGCTGAGTACATTCGTGTACTCAGGGTTTATCCCAGACCTTGGTGGTGCCGTAGAACCCCACGAGACCGCTGTGGCATGGATGGAGCACCGAGACTAATGGGCAAAGCCCATGGGAAGCCACACAAGTTGCTGCCCTTGATGTGCTTATGGACATAACACAGAGTTTTGGAGATGGATTAGTGGGTGGACCAGCTACATCCATTCCCTGAGTGGCTCCTATAGATGCTGAGTGGACTCAAGAGGCTGGCCAGGCCTTGGTTTGAGGCCATGGTGAACGTGTTTAGAGCGACAATGTGGGAATGAGTGCTATGATGGCCATCTTGAAGCTTTGTCGAGTCAAGAAGGACACACTCTCTAGTGTGTTAGAAGAAGCTAGCAAGGCAATGACAGCCCAGCACAAGTTCAGGTTGTGTGCCTGTAAGTATCGTCGTAGGGCAGAGGCATGTGGGCAAGCTCAGCTGGAAGTAGATGAGATTCAAGGAATAGCAAATTATCGCCTACAGCAGTGGGGCAAGCAGCATGCAAGAGAGATGAGCTTCATAACCAGCTTATGAACCTCACCATAGAGAGGGATGAGGTAGTACAAGAGTTGGACCATGTGACCCGTCATAGAGATGCAGCCTTAGAGTTGGCAGAAGAAAGGCATCAGGGCTGGATCATGGCTAACCATAATGCTTTTCAAAGGGAGAATGAGCTCCAAGAGCAGCTAGAGGAGCTTTAGGTTGAGTACCATCAACTGAACAACTGCCTGTTTCCTATTCCTCACCCCATTCCAAGGTATCCTAATGTGGGTGGACCTCAAGTGATTGAGGCCGATGAAGAAGAAGAGGACGTGTAGATGGATGTCAATGCAGCTGAACTTGAAAATGAAGAGGAAGAGGAAGATCCTGAAGAAGTCCAGGGCATTTCCTATGTGGACAATGACCACTTCTATGAGTAGTTAGCTAGCAAGTCTCACTAGTTTAAGCTTTTATAGCCATTTGTGTAATGGACCAAGTACTGTGGAAGATGTTGGATGTACCTTTTAATTTGAACTTGGCATGTAATGTACCTTAATCCGCTCCCTTCGGGATGCTTATCTTAGTTGGTGAATTTTAAAACTTGTCATGTTGGAATGCACTGCGTATGATGCTAGTAATCTAATTGATGATGTGGTGATTGGAGAATGAATTATTGCCTCTGTTTATTGTATGAATTTTACATTCTCTCTAGTAAATTTAGTTTGGCGTAATTACATTGTTCCTCTCCAATGTGCTAACATCACCAATAATTGCTGGTTGTGCATTATTGCAGATGCCTCACACTCGTTCCACTAGTGTGGCTAGTGATGATGATGATCTTCCACCACCACCACCACCCACACCAGTGGAATTGATGGCAATTCTTGCTGAAGGACAGCGCACTATGGCTAAGGCTCTCCGCACGATTGCAAATCATGATGGGCATGGTGCACGCCAAGGACCGGAACCAAATCAATATAGTGACTTCAAAGATTTCCTTGACACTAAACCATCGATCTTCAAGGAGGCTGAAGAGCCCCTTCAAGCTGATGAGTGGCTGAACACTCTTGAGCAAAAAAATTCTATCTGCTTCGCTTGACAGAAGTGCTAAAGACTAAATATGCTTCTCACCAACTGCATGGGCCAGCTGGTATTTGGTGGAGTCATTATTGGTCCACTATGCCCGCTAATGCCCAAATCACTTGGGATCAGTTCAAGTCTGCTTTCAGGGGAAATTATATTCCTCCTGATCTCATGGTAATCAAGCATACAGAGTTCATGAAGCTAACATAGGGGAACAAGAGCTTGAATGAATACCTGTAGGCTTTCAATAACCTTGCAAGGTATGCTACTAAGTTTGTTGACACTGATGCCAAGAAGATTGCTAGTTTCAAGCGAGGACTTAGCCCCAAATTGATGAAGACTATGGGAAATTATAAGTGTGCTCATTTTAATGAGTTTGTTAGTGATGCTTTATCTCAAGAGAACAACAATGATATATATGCTGCTTCAAAGAATCACAAGAGATCCTATGAGGCGGGTGCCTCACAATCCAAGGCTCCAGTCACACATAAGGCTCTGTTCCGTCCTCCGGTATTAGCTACTAAGTTCTGCCCACCGCAGAAGAAGAATCCAAGCAAGACTGGATTTCGTAAGGCTTTTACAGTTGCTCTTCCAAAGGGCACTACTAGTCAAGGCAGCTCCAAGGTTCCTCCAAGCAACATGCCATGCTAGAACTACAACAAGATAGGTCACTAGGCAAGGGAATGTCCTTATCCTAAGAAGAATAACTACCAAGGTGGCCATCAGGGCTAGGTGAACTACACTAGTATTGCTGATATTCCTTCAGGAGAGGTAGTAATTGCTGGTAAGTTTCTGGTTGATCAACACCCTATAGTTGTACTATTTGATTCGGGTGCTTCGCATTCTTTTATTAGTCCTGCATTTGCATCCAAGTTTAAGCAGAAAACATATACTATTGAGGGTAAGGGTTATTGTATTAGGGCTGCTAGTGGTATTATCCCAACCAAGCTAGTTGCCGGGGATGTGCAACTTGAGGTAGAGGGATGAAGTTATCAGGTGGATCTGGTAGTTTTACCGGGGCTGGGTATCGATGTGATATTGGGAATGAATTGGATTTGTAGTCATGGGGCGCTTATTGATACATCGACTAAAGTAGTCATGCTCAGAGATCCTAGTAATCAGGAAGGTTTTCTAGTGCAGCTACCCAGGGACATCAATCTTTCTTGTGCGGCAAATGCGGTGCAAGCAAAGGTTATGGCAGATATCCCTATAGTGTGTGATTTTTTGGATGTTTTTCCCGATAATTTGCTAGGGTTGCCCCCGGATCGGGACGTGGAGTTCAAGATCGAGTTGCTACCTGGTACAGTGCCCATATCTAGAAGACCTTATAGAATGCCTCCCAACAAACTAGTCAAACTTAAGACCCAGTTGAATGAACTTCTAAAGAAAGGCCTTATCCATCCTAGTTCATCTCTGTGGGGGTGTCTAGCTATCTTTGTGAAGACAAAGGATCAATCACTATGCATGTGTGTAGATTATAGGCCTTTGAATGCAGTCACAATCAAGAATAAGTATCCTCTGCCACATATAGATATCTTATTCGATTAGTTGTCTAAAGCAAAAGTCTTTCCAAGATTGATTTGAGATCTGGTTATCATCAAATCAATATTCAGCCAGAGGATGTTCCAAAAACTGCATTCTCTACAAGATACGGTCTGTATGAGTATCTTGTTATGTCTTTTGGATTGACCAATGCCCTGCACATTTTATGTATCTGATGAATTCGGTGTTTATGCCTGAGTTGGAAAATTTGTGGTGGTATTTATAGATGATATCTTGGTCTATTCCGAGAATGAAGAAGGTCATGTTGAACATTTGTGAGTGGTTCTCACTAGATTGCGTGAACACAAGCTTTATGCAAAGTTCAGCAAGTGTGAATTCTGGCTTCATGAGGTACCTTTTCTCGGGCATGTGTTGTCCGATGGTGGAATTATGGTGGATCCCACCAAGGTGCAAGAAGTGTTGGACTAGAAGGCTCCAATCTCGGTGCATGAGGTTTGGAGTTTTCTAGGATTAGCTGGCTATTATCGTTGCTTCATCCCGGATTTCTCTAAAATAGCCAAGCCTATGACTCGGTTGCTGCAAAAAGACACGAGGTTTGTCTAGACTTCCAAGTGTGATGCGGCTTTTCACACCCTGCAAACCCTTCTAACTTTTGATGTGTTTTGTGATGCATCAGGCACAAGTTTAGGAGGTGTTCTTATGTAGGAAGGTAGAGTCATTGCTTATACCTCTCGCCAACTTTAGAAGCATGAGGTGAACTATCTCACGCATGACTTAGAACTCGCTGCAGTTGTTCATGCTTTGAAGGCCTGAAGACATTATTTGCTTCACAATGTGTGCAACATCTACACTGATCATAAAAGTCTTAAGTACATCTTCACTCAACATGAGTTGAATATGCGTTAGAGAAGATGGCTTGAGTTGATCAAGGATTACAACCTACAAGTGCACTACCATCCTGGCAAGGCAAACATCATTGCGGATGCCTTAAGCAGGAAATCTCATTGCCACTCTTTGGTTGAAAGTGACCTCCATTTGTCAAAACTCCAACATCCTATAGTCCTTCACAACATCACTGTCAGTTGTACTCTACAGAGTTGAATAATTGAGCTACAGAAGAAAGATCTAGGTGTGTTCCACATCAAGCATAAGACGAAAGAGCAAGAAACCAAGCATTTTTGGGTAGATGAGAATGACATGTTATGGTTCAAGGATAGGTTAGTGGTTCTAAAGGATAGAGAACTTAGAAATCAAATCATATCCGAAGCACATTCCTCAAAATTATCTATTCATCCTGGTAGTAGCATAATGTATCATGATTTGAAGCCTCGCTTTTGGTGGACCAAGATGAAGAAGGAGATAGCCGCTTATGTGGCTAGGTGTGACACATGTTGTCGAGTTAAAGCTGTACACATGAAGGCTGGATTGCTTCAACCACTCTCTATTCTAGGTTGGAAATGGGAGGAGATAAGTATGAATTTTATTGTTGGACTCCCTACTACTCAGAGGAATTTTAACTCTATTTGGGTGATTGTAGACCGTCTGACCAAGTCTACACACTTCATTCCTGTTCGCATAGATTTCTGTCCAACTGACTATGTAGAGTTGTACTTCAATCAGATAGTCTGACTTCATGGGATACCTTGCACTATTATCTCTAATAGAGGACCATAGTTCACTGCTCGCTTTTGGGAGCACTTACATGGATTATTGGGAACTAAGTTAGTAAGAAGCTCTGCCTATCATCCACAAACTAATGGGCAAACTGAGTGAGCGAATCAAATCTTAGAAGATATGTTGAGAGCGTGTGTCATCTCATCTAAGGGTTCATGGGAAAAGTGGTTGCCCCTAGTTGAATTCTCTTATAATAATAGTTATCAAGAGAGTATCAAGATGGCACCGTTTGAAGCTTTATACAGCTGGAAGTGTAGAACCCCGTTGAATTGGGTTGAAGCTAGTGAAAGGAGATATTATGGAATTGATTTTGTTCAAGAAGCCGAAGAACAAGTCCATACTATCCGAACCCATATGGCCACAGCTCAAGCTAGGCAGAAAAGTTATGCTGATCGCCATAGAAAACCTATTGAGTTCAAAGTTGGAGACTTCATTTATTTGAAAGTCTCACCTATGAAGAGTGTCCAACGCTTTGGCATGAAGTGGAAGCTTGCACCGAGATATGTCGGTCCATTTCAAATCATAGGATAGAGTGGTAAGGTAGCATATAAGATCCAATTACATCCTGATATGAGTGCTATCTTCAATGTCTTCCACGTATCTCAGTTGAAGAAATGTCTTTGTGTCCCTAAAGAGAGAATTCCACTGGGGGATATCGAGTTAGAATATGATTTAACTTTTGAAGAAAAACTGATCCAAGTAATAGACACTTATGAGCATGTGACTCAAAGTCAGGTGGTCAAGTTTTACAAGGTCATGTGGAGTAATCAGGGTAGTGAACGCAATGCAACTTGGGAACGAGAAGATTATTTGAGGGAAGGTTATAAGGAATTCTATCAATATTGGTAAGCTTGTCAAATCTCGGGATGAGATTTTTATAAGGGGGAGGGCTGTAACACCCTAGGTGTTTGGCTTCCACATTTGCACTTGCATTTCATAAACATGAGCATCATTCATCTATTCATGAGCTTAGATTGTATGAAACATGGCTGTGAAACAAAAGTTTCAAGGCATGTGATGCTTGAGTTTTGTGTGATCAATGTGTGGTGGGGCTAATTATCCTCTTAAACAACTTAGCTACACTTAGAAGGTCATTAGGAACAATGTTCATGTTGACCATAGTGTCTAATTATGTTTCTAGGTAATGGTTTGACTAGTGTTGACCCCTAGAGCTCCTTTGTTTGACTATTTAAAAAGTATAGCTTAGAGTGTTTGCATGTCTGAGCAACGTAAAGCAAAGTTGTAGAAAAATTTATAAGGAACAAAAGGTTTTTTATGACCATCTCATGAAAATATGCAGAACATGCTCAAAAAGGGCCCATAAGTCAGTTTTGAGGTCTATTTGGAAACTTAGAAAAATTCTAAGTCTTGAAACTGAGTTTTAGTTTCTTGTGTCGATGTTTGGAGCCTTGTATCTCCCAAACCAAGCCATACTAGCTCAAGCTCCAATTTGCAAAGTTGAATACCTCACTTGGTACTACAATTTTGTCAACTACGCCTTAACCTGGATCGCCACGGTTTAAGAGATCTATCATCGTCAAGTATCGCTGTCAGGCTTAGATGGCTTAACTGAATGGAAGCTACAGTAACCTGACCGTTTCAGAACTTCACCGCCGCGTGGCATCGCACGTCACCGCTGGCCTAACCGGCCAGGCCACATCGGGCTACCGTGTGCTAAATGAAGCACTAGCATCTGCCTATGAGCCCCCAGCGCCTCATTCCATTTTCTGCTCCTCCTCTTCCCGTAGCAGCCGCAATAGCCACCACCGTCGCCATTGCTTCACCGCACTCGCATCAGCTCGGCACTGCACCACAGCCAGCACCGTCCCACCCAGAGCTCCGCTAGCACCCCACGAACCTCATCGACGTTCTAGTTGAGCCAGCCGAGCCCTAGGTGAGTGACATTGTCGACTCCGCGTACCACCATGCCATGGCCGCCACCCGCTGCCGGTGACCTCATGTGGCCACGCTCGACCGTTTCACCATAGCCGGTAGAGGTAGTGTAGGGAGGTCCGCCTTGGTCCCTGGAAGCTGACGAGCACCTTGTACGGGCACCTAGCGCCGGGGTTCACCGAAGCACCACCGTGCGCCATGGCCGAGCCGCCATGCGCCATGGCTAATGTACTTAGAGGCCGGTAGAGTTTAGGGTTAGGATGTCAATCAGTGCGGGAGGTCATAGTGAACACGGAGGTACCCTCCTTGTCGCCGAAGACACCGCCATCGGCGAGCTCCGCCGGTTCTGCGCCATCCCAAGCCGCCTCCACTATTTTGGTGCCGATGACATGCGGGCCCTACTGACCGATGGATCCCGCCCGTTAGTGACTTAAAATTAGAAGGATAGTTCATTTGTTCAGATTTGAATGTTGTTTTGTAAAATTTGTATCTCTAGTTTTGTAGATCCAAATTGGGTGGTTCCAATTTTGTTAGGATCATGGTGAAGTGTAGTATTTAGGAAAAATATAACATGAACACTTGTAGTAGAATTTCTGGAAGAATTAAACTGAAACTTGAAGTGTATTTTTAAATGAATGCAAACTTGTTTAATTTATATATTGAGTTCCTTTGCTCCAAAAATTATGAAATTTTGGTGGTGAGCTCTTCTTGATGAGTAGAAGCTCTGGTAAAATTTTGAGAGTTAGTGCATGTACAGTTTTTGAGTTGTAGATTTTCCTTTTATCATTAGATGATTCTTGTGTGAATTTTTGTAAATTATCTATGAATCCAATGCTCATGAAATTTATTGGAGGTTGTCCTAGTACCTTAAGGATGCTAAGAAAAATATAAAATCTGTTGCTTGACACTTTTCACTAGGGTTTCCTATTTATGTTATTTTAAGCCTTTATGCCTTGTTATTTTTGTGTAGGATGTTATACTTGATCAAATGATGTGAAATTTTTACAGTAGCCTATTTGGAGCATGTAGTACCTATGTAATTTTTGTAGATTAAATGGTGTAGTTTTCATATATGTTTATCATTCCTCTTAAATAATTAAATAAATTAAGAAAGGCATTAAAAGAAAATGAATTGGTGGTGAACACTTTACTTTCTGGTGTTCTTGTGATATGTGTGATAAGTGAGTAAAGTTGGTTTTGTCCAATTATATGTTTACAACATAAGTTAATAAATATTTTCTTGCATTATGTCTTTCTGAATAGTTCTCGGAACTTTACAAAGTTCACCATGATAATTTGGTTTGCTGGGAAAGTGGTGAATACAAAAGTTGTAGATAACTTATGTATCTAGCTCCTGTTAAAATTTGGTGGCATTTGGCCTAGTATTTTAGGAGTTACGGTCATTCAAAGTTGGATCACAGTTTTGCTTCCTCTCTGTCTTGTTTGGACCTGATTATGTGGTTCTGTAAATTCAACTTGGTAAAGGTTGGAATCATGTCTTAAGGTCTGAAAATGAATTGTAGGCAATTTCATAAGCTTTCCAAATTGTCTTGTTGCCTGTCATTTCGATTTGTAGATCTCCGGTTATGATCAATTTACTGTACCACTATATAGTTCCTGTTTTGCTAAAATACGAATATTTGTGTGTATTCTTTGTTGCAATGTTCTTGTGGATTATTTAGGTGCTAGCCTAACTTGAGAACATGCTTAGGTGCAGGTGCTAGGTCCTTAATTGAAGATGAGCAATTGTACATTAGGTTGTCTAAACTTGGTAAGTTAAAGTGATTTGAATAGAGCTTAAGTCAGAAAATGCGGACTGCAGTAAGCATGTGCATTCCCCGAGCATTCCTAACTTTGTTCATGTGCATCCATGATATTTATCTTGCGCATACATGCAATAGGTGTGCCGAAGGGAGTGACGCTTCTGGAGTTCGAGGGAGCGAGCCAGGAGGAGGAGCCCGAGGTTTAGGTAATCGACGAAGCAGCCGCTGAGGAGGAGTTGCCCAAGTGCCCTAACCACCGCCCATCCTCTTTCCTGAAAGGCAAGCCCCAGAGCATTCTAAGTCTCCCATGTTTTTACAAATATCTTGAGTATCTTTTATTGTTGATGATGCATGAAGTATAGGAATTGGTTGGAACCAATTGTTGCATTATATATCTATCCTTGTCCAGATATCGCACTTGAATCCTATTTAAGTTCAGGAATGGGTTAAATGCTTAGCCATGCTTAGTGCGGTAGAAGTCAGGTGATTTCTTGTCACCTGCAAGCTTTAGGATAAGGTGGATCATGGTTGGCTATATTTGCTATCGTGGAAAAGAACCATATTAATAATGAATGAAGACCAGTCGAAGTCTTGTGTAGGGTTGGACATAGTGACTCCGTCTGTGTCGTTTAAGGACCGATACGCTGTACGTCCTCATGTCATGTTGAACGCAGCCTAACACTTAGCTGGCTGGATAAGTCATTTCGACCACGAAGCCTAGAAGCTCGACTCAGGCCGGGAACATGAGTAGTGGCGTGCATTTTGGAGGTAGTAAGGATGTGCGGAGAGCCATTGGCGTAAGCCCAAGGTGGGTTAGAGTCCCGATCACCCATGGTAGAGTGGTTCTCTAAGAATGCCGATCTGTTCGGACTCGCGACTCTTGAATTGTGCCAAAGGTGACTTGATTGCGACCCTAATGGGGGAAGTAGGGTTTGTGTTTAGGAATACCCCTCTAGCTGGATAGGAATCGATTCGAATTGCCGTCTCTCCCGGATAGTGAGAACTTGATTGAGCAGCGGCAACGTAGATTCAATTAATTTAACGATATGGTTAAATGGATGATGACGATAATGTCCCACGATTTATAACTGCTATGGTTAATAATGTTTGCATCTTACTCAAGTGATTGCTTAGTATAGGTGCTAATATAGATGATAGGTTAATGGCTAAAAGTCACTGCTAGCTCAGGTTAAGAGTTGATCATTATTACTTATGCTTTTCCGCTAAAAGAAAGTATCAGCCAGATCCACTAAATTAAGCTATGCATGATCCTTGGTGTCATTTATTTTGGTTTCCAACGGGTAAGTCTAGCTGAGTACATTCTCATACTCAAGGTTTATTCTCTCTTGTTGCAGATGACCTTCTTTATCAGGGCTTCTATAAGTATTGTCTCCACCCGATGGGCGACGAAGACTAGATCACGGGCATGATCTCTGTTTATCTTATCCAAATGCTTTTGTGGGATGTGATAAGCAAGCTGGTACTTGTATTTGAACTCGGGTGTGTGAGTTAAACTATTTGCTTCTGCTACTTTACAAGACTTGGTTTGTAATAACTATGACTCTGATGTGTTGTAATCTATCTGCAAACTATTTGTGAAATGTTGTAACATACGATGTGTTATGTTAAATTATTGTGATCTTGGTTGTATGCAAGTTGGGCTGAAATCCTTCATGGTTTCAGTTGACTATCGGGTTTATATGGGCTCAATTAAAGTGTGAGAATTTGATCGTTTCGGTGATTGTTTTTGTACTTGTGCTCTTATAAATTGGTCGGTTCTATTATAGATTGCACAGTCGAGATCAACCATCTCTAGTGTGACCCCTTGCCTGCTGACTTCGATGGCAACCATCTATTTTGCGTCAATCACAACTATGTTGGCAAGTGTGAAGATTTAGAACTTTTAGTTTTGAGAGACAACTGATTAGTTACTAGTAGGAAGCTTAACCTCCAGCTAAGGTGACAACTTTTTGCTAATTATGAAGGCTATATCTCGCAGAGCAATGTAAGCAACGAAACAACAAGCCATTTAGCAATGCAACTACTGCTTTGTTTTCCAAAACCTATGCTATCAAGTCAATTCCATCTTGGACAATCACACAGATAGTAGAAGATGTTGTATCGATTATGTAAGGAGCTAGCGAAAGCACGTCCCTAGTTTCAGTCAGTGTCTTTGTGCCCCTAGTTGCCACCAACACATGTGTCCGGGCTCTATTGGATGAAGTGCCGAAGGATATATAGGAATGGTTCCTTATCTCTGTAGGATAGTCCCTCCGTGTAGAGTATGCTTTGTGTTCCGAAAACATAGCCACAAGTCCAATGCTTGTGCGTCATCAAGTTGGTGTCTAAATCAAACGATTTAAGTTGTTTCCTGAGAACCACATATGGAAAACCTTAGTCTACATCCTCAGAGAAAAGAGCTGCTGCTGCTGCTATACAAAGAGATCGAGAGTATAGAACACACACCACAACGTGTGGAGCAAAGAAAGAGAAGAATGAGAAATCTGTCCAAATTTTAGGGTACAAACCCAAACATCTTCAAGCCAACGATTAGTGACTCAAACATGGTTGGAATGGCCTCAAACTTTGGTGACCCCATTCCTCACTTAGGACACGTCGATGCCTTAAGTTTGTTGGAGGATTGGTTGAGTGAAACATCAGATTTGAGAGATGTTTTATCAATATGGTACGCTATAATTACTGAATAGAGCAGTTTTGATAGCCGCATTGTTTGGATACTCAAACAGTGTCGTTTGAGCTGAATTTTGGTGAGTAGTTAGGGGACTAATGGATCTATAGTCCTACCAAAATTCATGCACAATGGAGCACTAGTTTGTGAAATATGAACAAAAAACCGAAGAGTACAGAATCTGTAATTTCTTTGTGACTGTGATCATCCTTTGCATTCGAAAGTTGTGTTTGCAATTGATGCGAAGGTATGTAACGCGGTCAATAATTGTTGCTAGATAATTCTTTAGATGCCCTAAAGAAGACTCCTTGGACCCCTTTGTGTTTTGTTTTTGACCTCTTCTATCAACAATGTTTGAGCAATCGAGGTGTTCTACGAGTCAATTTGTACCCTTGCAAATCGGAAGCAATTTGAAAGGTGTCAAACAACAGATTTCAAATTGTGATTTGGAGATATTGATTGACATTAGAAATGAAGCCCCAGTGTCAAGAGTAGTTCAACAAAGATAGTTTTGATGTAGTGCAAGTCAACTCAACTTACTGAGCAACTGCACCATGAAGGAGAATCGTACTCAAAATGCATGGTAGTGAACTATTTCCCTAGTTTGAGGAAATACTTGCAACTTTTATTATACTCTAGGCCTCGCTATCCATCGTCCTTGGCAATGTTTTCCAATGCTGCCTTGTCATTTGGTGCCTTCCATGTGTTTTTACACAAGAGGTTGCATCAAATTTAACCTAGATTCCTGTTGCCGCTTAGATTCTAAGGTTCCCTTAGCTAATGAGCATCGAAATTGCTGGGTAGACAAAGTCAGCTATCACATTCATCTTCACTCAACAGACTCAGATAATATAGTGTTGTTATCAGAGAAAGAGCACTATACACATGGAACATTATGTAGCTTTCCATTAGTTGACATCTGAGTGATTGCACCGCTACAACTAGTTTGGATATTGGTTAACTAGCTTCTCATACCCTCAAAGATGTTTACCCCGTTTATGATCACATCCTTTATGGAAAGTTGTGCTCAAGCCACTTTAGTAGAGAACTGCTTTTCAAACCTTAGGAACAAATATGTGGTCTAGTGCAAAGTCCATAGGTCTATGCTATATCCACTAGGGAAGTAAATGTTACAAGTATTTAGTCTACACTTGTATCACTCTTCGTACATCGAGGATGAAGTAGCAGGACAGTGCTATCTTGGATTCCTCCCAATGTAACAATGCTTTATGGAAGCCAATGAACGAAATCCTTTTGACAAAAATTTATTACAAAGAACAAGTATAGAAAGTTATCTCGACCATTTTCGTCCCTCTGATGCTTGAATGCTATGTAGCCTAAAGCTATCGTTGGTATTGGAAACTGGTAACATGTCTCTCTTCCATAAAAGTCTTTCATCCTGAATCTCGGGACGTGATTCCTTTAACGGAGGAGGGCTGTAACACCCTAGGTGTTTGTCACCAGTTAAGCAATGGGTTTAAACTCAACCATGGCATGTTAAGTGGTGATAGAGATGTTAGGTCAAACATATGAAAATAAGCCACCACTTAAACTTGGACCATGCACCATTGCTTACATGCTGCCCTTTCTAAAAAGTATGCTTGGGTAATGCAGGATGTACTTGTTTCATGTGTCTCACATCAATATCCATCTATATTGATCCATGGAAAAGTTTTGTGAAGTTTGGAATCAAGAAGTCACATGAAATGACAAGTTATGTCCTTGCCTAAATTGTTTTATAAAGTGAATGGAATTCTACATCATCAACCAAACCTTGAAACCTTGCCCAAATGACTCTAATTGAACTCTACAACAAAAGTCATGAAGGGTTTGTGTTGAGCGGAGGACAAGAAAATACCTCAATCGGTCTAAAACTCGAATTTAAGCTTTACCGTGATGCTACTTTGACCTGTGTTGACCAATCACTTATCGTGCTTGCATGGAGTTGCACCTTAAATAAAAGTTGAAGTTTGAGTAGAGTAGAACAAACTTTGTTTCTGGACCAAGAGCCAGATCAACTTAGAACTAAGGCGAATTGAGGCTCAAACGTTGAATCGGTAGCTGTTTTCGGTACTCAGAATTTTTCTAAGTCTGGAATTCATCGTTGACTCGTCATCGACATTGGCATTCTGCGTTCTCCAAATTTTGTTATGCAACTTGACTTGACCCCAAAATAAATGTTGGAGCTAAGTTCATGGAAAAGAGCATGTAAAAAGATGGTACCAGTTTGACCTCGTTTTCACCATCAATTTGAATGTTTGCTTGTCGCTGTCAATACACTGACACTAGCAGTTTGTGGCTTAATTACCTGCTGATGAAGAGCTCTAATGACCATGCAGCCTTAATCAAAGTTGGAGAGTAATCAGAGTTGAGCAAACTTTGTTTTAGGCCCATGGACTAAATCGGCCCATATGGACGTCCACCTCGCCCACTCCGGCGCCTACCACCTGTTCGACAGAACGTTGACATGGTTGCCATGCAGCAGTTCGCACCCCACCATTGCTTGCCCTACTGCCACGCGCCCCTAAGCCTTCTCGTCGATGTGGGAGCACCAGAGCGCTTGCTGAGCTCCTTTCCCACTCACACTCACTCGCTCTGCTACTCCCCGCCTCGCCCAGTCACTCTGCACCAGAGCACGAACGCCGAGCTGTGGCCATGGCCACCATTGCCGAGTGACAAAGCTCTAGCGGAGCCATTCCCATCGCTCCGGTCCTCCTCCGCTTGCTTGGACCTCATCCAGCCTACCCCCACCACCAAGCGCACATGGTGTGCCTCTCCTTCGAGCGCTGCACGCTGCCGTACATGGCGGCCACCGTCTCCACACGCACTGACACCACAGCCAAGCTGGCCTGGGTTGCTATGGCCATGCTATGCCCCTTGGCCAGCCATGTGGGACCCCCCCCCGGAGTGTGCGTACGCCCCCAGCACCGCCACTCATCGCCGGCGAGCTTGACCATCCCGAGCCGGCCATCTTCCCCTGCTCTCTATTGTGGAAGCTAAGAAGGACCACATGCATGAATTAGAAGAAGTTTGAGGGTCTAAGTGCGAAGCCGCGACTCAGTTGAATAGTGCCAGAAAGGATCTTTTTGTTCGTGTTTAATTTCTAAAAACTGCAGGGTCCCTGATGCCAGATTTACATTTCTTTTCTTTTGATTTTGATAGATTTGGATTATCGACTTTGAATATTCAAAGTAATCAGTAGAAAAATCGTAAAATAGTAAATGAGGACTTTTGGAATCCTTGTGAAATTATCTATGCAGTAGATCTATAATATGTCATGCTTTAGTTTAAATATATTGCTGTAAAAATAGATTTATGCAGTTAGGTTTTTGATACTAGTTGTGTCTTGTCTTTTTCATAACTGCAGTTGTTTTGCTGAAATAATTGTGAAATTTTTGTGGAGTGCTACTAAGGTTATTCTTGATATCTGGTAAAAATTTTAATATTTTAGACATCATAGTTTAAGATCTATAAAAATAACAATTTACCTATATTGCTTTGCTCCTATTCTGAATAGTCCTGCATGTTTGAATTAATTGGCTTATTTAAGTTATGAATCATGACTTTATAATAATTAATGAGTTGTATTACTTTTACTAAGCTTTTCAAAAAGCTAAATATCATGATTTTTGGTTAAGTAGATCTTGAGTTATACTTGCTTAAATCTCTGTGGCTGTTTCTGCCTAAACCCAGAGAGGGTTTCCTAGTTCTTATTGTGGGGCCTTCTTAATAGTGGAATTAGCTTTAGCTGTTTACAACAAAGTTGTTTTAAATTTTCTAAGATTTCTAAAAAGTCTAGAACCACATTTATTGGACATGTACAACTCCATTTATAGCTATTTAAAGTGGCATGTCAGTTTCTGTCCATATTTTAGACAGAGATGTAATTATTGGATTAATTGGCCTTGTTATTTGATGAATCATCTTAAGATGATAATACAAAAGTTGTAGATAACTCACTTAAACATCTTGTGTTAAATTTTCATGGCATTTGGCCAAATATTTTGTGAGTTATGACTGTTCTAAGTTGGTCTTCAGAAATTGTAGTTCTCTGGAATTTCTGGACCAGATTTGATAAATGTGACTGTTTGACCCTTTTAACTTGGGAATCATGCTGGGTTGATTAAATATGGATTGTATACAATTTCATAATCTTTCCATATTGTCTTGTTGCATGTATTTTGGATTAGTACAACTCCAGTTATAAGCTTGTGAAGTTGCATGGCAGAATCTGTCCAAGTCTGGATAGAGGTGCTTAATTGTGCTTGATTGACCTTGTTAATGGTGGAATCACCTCGTAATGATAATAAACATGTTTTAGATAATTTAATAAGCTTTCTATAAAGCTAAGGTTCATGCTTGTTTGATGTCTGTAGCTCCAGTTATGCCATTTTGAAACTACTACTACTTTTCTGTCCTTGTTCTATGCAGATATGAAACATTGGCATATTTGACCTAGTTAGCTTTGGAATAAGCTTTTGGTGATAGTAACAATATTGTAGGAAATTTCATTATCTTTCCAGAAAGTCTAGGATCACCTTCTTTGGATGTTTGGATCTCCAGTTATGGGTGAAACAAGTGTTATCTGTGCTGCTGTCCAAATTCTGTGTTGTGCTTTATAAGTTGATTGCTTTCACCTTGCATTGCCTTATGTGTTGCTAAGTGTAACTCATGCCTTTCATGGTGTTAAATTAAGTTACCTGAGATCTTAAATTGTGATAGATGTTTTCAATGGAATAGCTTAACTCAAGTTATCTGGTGTACCATGCTTGATATGCTCACTATCTTTCTATAATAGATTATGTGATGCATCTCGTATTGCCTTTCTTTTATTCATGCTCTTGCATCTCATCTAGGTACGCTAGATGAACCGCATAAAGGATGTGATGTTGGAGCCGAACCCGAGGAAGGTGCATGGTGAACCTATCCCGAAGATGGAAGGACTTAGCGAGTGTCGTCTAACAAACACTAACCTAGTGTTGGATTCCAGGCAGGCCCCAGAGCATTCTAAGTCTCCCATGTTTTTACAAATATCTTGAGTATCTTTTATTGTTGATGATGCATTAAGTATAGGAATTGGTTGGAACCTATTGTTGCATTATATCCTTACCTTGTCCAGATAAAATCCTATGAATCCTAATTAAGTGTAGGATCGAATGATGCTTAGCTATGCTTAGACCGGTAGAAGTCGGGTGATTTCCTGTCACCTACGAGATGTTGGATGAGCTCTGGTCATGGTTGGCTATATTTGCTATCATGGAAAAGAACCATGTGTTAATAATGAAAAGAGACCGAACAGGATGATGGTAGTGCAGCAACAAGGCATGGAGGTCTTGGGTGTGAATCTATCCCCGTCTATGTTTTTAAGGACCGATACGCTATACGTCCTCATGTCATGTTGAACGCAGCTTTGGCCGGATAAGTCGTTCCGACCATGAAGCCTAGTAGCTCGATTTAGGCCGGGAGCATGAGCAGTTGGTCGTAATCTAGATGGCAGTAAGGATGTGCGAAGAACCATTGGCGGGTTAAGTCACTGAGCACTCATGGCAGAGTTGTTCTCTGATTTTGCGGCACTGATCGTACCCGCGACTCCTGAATTGTACCAAAGGTGACTTGTTTGTGACCCTGATGGGGGAAGTAGGGTTTGTGTTAGAAATACCCCTCCAGCTAGATAGGAATCGATTCAAATCACCGTCTCTCTCGGATAGTGAGAACTTGACTAAGCAGCGACAACGTAGATTCACTAAATTTAAAGATATGGTTAAATGATGATGAGGATGATGATAATGATAATGAGCCATGAAATACCTGATATGGTTATTATTGTTTGCAACTTAATCAAGTGATTGATTAGTATAGGTGCTAATATAGATGGTAGGAAATGGCTTAAAGTCATTGCTAGTATAGGTTAATAATGCTAACGATTACTCAAGCTTTTATGCAAAGAGGTTGTCCAGCAAGATCCACTGATAAAGCCTTGCATAATCCTTGGTGTCACTTTATTTTTGGTTTATGACGGGTAAGTTTAGCTGAGTACATTCGAGTACTTAGGGTTTATCCCACCATGTTGCAGGTGAAGTTCTTGGCCTGTTGAAGATGGTGGCTAACCGCTGGTGGGCTCGGTGATTCTATATTTACTTCTCATCTATATGCTTTTGTATGAGAATGTCACTTATGCTTGCAATATATTTGGAACATATATTAATGTAATCATTTGAAAACTATGATGTTTTCTCTAATTGGTTTTGAAACCCAAACTTGTACTATTATTTGTGAACCCCTTTTGTAATATTATTTCTGCTACAACTCTACATATGTGATGTGTATTTGCTTAATCATGCGATCTTGGTTGTGATGTTGATTTACCGAGGTCTTTCGGGACACTCGGCGGACTATCGGGTTTATATAAGTGAAAGTATGCACATGTCAACGTGTTAGCAGGGACAGCCGTACCTAATCCTATATAAATTGGGCGGTTCTATTACATCTCCAGCTGATCCTCCTCTTCTTCCTCGTTGAACTCCAAAAGAGTTATCTCTTCGGACGATCCTACATGCATGAGCATAAAATAAGATATCACGAATGCGTATATGATGACATGTATAATATGATATGATGTGATGAATGCATCCTCATAAGTGTTTTTAACAGCATTGCATTAAAGTGACAACAATTGCATCTTATTTTACTGAGTAGGTGTATATCTCTTCTCTAGTAACTTAAACAAACACTTATGTAAAGCATTTTCTAGACTATAAGACAGCAGCCATTTGTTTTGACCATAACTAGAGTTATACACATCAAAATAATATGATTGTGGACATTCTGGAAAGCTTATGAAATTGCGTACAACTTTATTTTAATCATCTTAATGTGATTAAGCAATTATCTAAGTCAACCAATTCAATCTTTCAGATCCGTCCAGAGAGCAAGCATTTCTGACAGCAAATTTCTAATAGTCATAATTCTTAAACCATAAAGCATATGACTATGAAAATTTAACACAAGGTATATAAGTAAGTTATATACAACTTTATTATTAACAAGTTTTATAGAAAAGACCATTATCATCATAATATTATCATCACAACCGAAACTATACATGCAGCCATCTAGTTGAATTATAAAGCAATAATTAACTAGTTGCATACAACCAATTACTTTTAAGCCTAATTAATAACATCAACATATCATATGCATCACAAAAATCCTAGAAAACATCATGGTTAAACATAACAAATTTATTCATATTCATTTATTAATTTCCTTAAATAATAAGGTGATTTAAAGGATAAAGATTTCCACTATTTAATAGTTTTTTAGAAAATTACAGTAGCCTACAAATGACCTTGGTAGTCTACTATACAAATTTCATGCCATTTGGATAAGTATAACTACCTCTACAAAAATGACAAGTTACATAGGCTTATTTTAGCAAAAATAGTTTAGCATAGTGAAAAGTGTCAAGCAATAGATTTAATATTTTTACTATATTCCTCCAAGAATAAGAATACTATTTAAAAATTTGTATGATCATATGTTATGCATTTTTACCCCCAATTAATTTCACTACAACTAGCAATTGATTATGATTAAATAGGAAGACCATAACCAAAGTATGACCACTGCAAGTTTAGTATTTTTCCTAGCTAGATCATGTCAACACAAGACCAGCAAAATTGGAATCACAATTTTATCATCTTCCAAGCTTAAGTTATGCAATTTACAAGATATAAACTACTTTAAAAGCACTTATCTTGCTCAATTTAATTCTCTAAGAAAAATACCCTAAATAGTATATTTTATATTTTTATCAAATAATACACTTCAAGACGAAACCAACAAAATTTGGTTCACCAAAATTTGACACTCCTAGCTTGAGATATGAATTTTTAAACATGCATTCAAATCTAGAAAAATGAATCAGAAAATCAAAACACCACACATGCTGATAGTTGGGCCCGCGGTCAACGGGACTCACCTGTCAGCGAGACCAAGATAGGGGATGGCGCTGACCAGCGAGAACTCACCAACGGTGAGGTCTCCAGCGGTGGCGTCTGCACCGTTGCACTCTTCTCACCCCCGCACATCGACTGGTAGGCTTAGGTGCCTCGGTGGCTTGCCGGAGCAAGCTTGACGGTGGCCATGGCGGACGATGGTGGTCAGTGGTGGTACGCCAACCATCTCTAGCTATGGAACACTTAGGCAAGGATGGCTACTACAACCTGGTGACCTAGTGAAGCAACACGGTGCAGGTGAGGGTTCAAGGTGGCGTTGGTGAGCTTGGCCGCGTGCATGGCTATGTGGTGGCGCATGGGGCACAGTGGTGCTCTCACTATTTTGTCTAGATGACAGCGAAAGGTGGTTCTCTATCATGCCACTAGCTAGGTCTAGGGTTACTTGACCTAAGATGCAAGAGAAGGGAGGGAGATGGTGAACCAACTCGGCGGCGGTGAGCTCGAGTGCCACGGCGGCCATGGCTGCCGCGAGCGAAGCGATGACTCATTCTGGTGTAGTCAAGCGGTGGTGTCACTCCTAGATCTAGCCTAAGTATCTAGACTCTAGCATGGTGCTAGATCAATGAAGACTAAGGCATGCAATGTGGTGGAACGGTAGGGCCACGGTGAGCCGCGAGCGCGGTGGTGCTCCGGTGATGATGGCGACAACGACGAGGCTAAATTACTCTATACTTGGGGTCGATAGGTGATGCTGGTGGCTCGAGGAGGTGGAGGTGATGGTAGAGTAGTTGTGGATAAGAAGAATCACTCAGCAAGGCTATGTTGGTGCTGAACGGCTGCGGTAGAACTACGATGATGCATAGTGAGCTTGGCACGGCACTTTGGCGAGGCAGAGCGAGAGGGAGGAAGTGAGAGGGGGCGATTGGCGTGAGCAGTAGGGGCGCGACGCTTATGTGCCAGCTCTGGCCTGACTAGCTAGGGCAACACTGGTGTGCTACCACCACATGGCGGCCATGGCCTATGGCTGGTCGGCCACTGGCGTGCGCACGGACGTGGGTTCAGACGCCGCCATCGACGACTGACAGGGCAACTTAGTGGTTCGGTAACTCCTAATGTGTTCGTCCATTGCCAAAACTCCATTAAGGAAAGTTGTAGAGCTACATGTCATCAACAACTTTGCTTTAGGATGTATCCCCTAATTCGCAATGGTTATCTAGTTACAATGCTCCCAAGTGGGGTACATTGAAACTATAAACAACATTATGACTTAGAAAATTTTGCAAGTCTTAAAACAATATTTTCTTGCAACTTGTAAGCTATTTTTAAACATGCTATGCACTGAATTAGACCTTGACCTAAAAATAAAAGTTGTTACCCTAGTCAAGTACTACAACTTTTATTTAGGTCACACAGCTATGCAAACATTATAAGCTATTGTTCAACTTTGGTCAAACTATCATCATGAAAATGGCATTTCAAATGAAACCAACACTTAGAAGCAAATTTAGCCTATGTCCTAAATACAAACATTGTTACATTTATCATTCTAGATGTGTCTAAGGTGTTTTCATGACCTCACAGCCTTCTCATACATTGGTCATACTTGATTGCAAGCATAAACATATATATAAATCAACATTTCATGTGACAATGTATAAGAATGAGATGGAATTTCATATGCTCATGTTCATGAATGCTTGGATGATGCTTGTGCTCATGAAATGTAGATGTCAAATGCAATGCTTAACATCAGGGTGTTATAGCCCCTCCCCCTTATAGAAATCCTATCCCAAGATTTGAAAGACCTACCATTCTTCGTAAAAGGTGGCATAAACCTCACGTAAGTAATCCTCCTGTTCCCACGTGGCGTCTCATTCATTGTGGTTATTCCACACCACTTTGTAGAACTTAATGACCTTGCTCCATGTTACTCTTTCCATTTTTTCTAGCACTTGGATCGGTTTCTCTTCATAAGTTAAATCCGATTGGAGCTTAATGTTGGTTGGTGTAATGGCTTCCTTATGTATGCGGAGGCATCTTTTCAACTAAGAAACATGGAAGACATCGAATATCGCACTCATCTCAGGAGGAAGTTGAAACTTCTAGGCAACATTTCCTTTCCATTCAATAATCTTGTATGGCCCTACATATCAAGGCGCAAGCTTTCTTTTTACTCCAAATCTCTACACTCCTTTCATAGGTGACACTTTTAAGTATACATAGCCTCCCACTTCAAAAGTTAGTGGTCTTCTTCTTTTATCAGCATAACTCTTTTGTCTTGATTGAGCTGCTTTCATATGCTGTTGGATAATGTGTACCTGTTCTTCAGCTTCGGTGACAAAGTCAATGCCAAAATATCTTCTTTCTCTGGGCTCAATCCAATTCATGGGAGTTCAACATTTCCAACCATACAAGGCTTCAAAAGGAGACATCTTGATGCTCGCTTGATAACTATTGTTGTAGGAGAACTCGGTTAAAGGTAGCCATTTCTCCCATGAACCCCTAGAAGATGTAACACAGGCTCTCAATGTATCTTCTAAGATTTGGTTCACTCGCTCAGTCTATCCTAAAGTTTGTGGATGATATGCTGAACTTCTGATTAGTTTAGTTCCCAAAGCCTGGTCCAAGTGTTCCCAAAAATGAGTTATAAACTAGGGTCCCTGATATGAGATTATGGTCCTTGGTACTCCATGTAGTCTCACGATCGAAGAAACGTATAGCTCAACATAATTTGCAGCTAGATACCTTGTGTTAACTGGTACAAAATGTGCTAACAGAATGAGGTGATCTATAACTACCCATATGGAATCATGACCTTGCTATGTCAGCGGAGGGCCTGTAATAAAGTCCATACTTATTTCCTCCCATTTCTAGCCTGGGATAGACAACGGCTGAAGTAATCCAGCAGATTTCAAATGAATAGCCTTGACTCTACTACAATTATCACACCTAGTGACATAGGTGGTGATTTCCTTCTTCGTCGTCTTGGTCCACCAAAAATGGGTTTTCAAATCTTGATACATTTTGCTACTACCCGGATGGATAGACAACTTGGATGAATGAGCTTCATCTAAAATTTGATTTCTAAGCTCATGGTCTTTTGGTACCACAAGTCGGTCCTCAAACCATAGCACACCTCTTTTGTCCAACCTAAAATGCATGGTCTTTTGTTCTTTCATATTTCTCTTAATGTGAAATACACCTACATCTATCTTCTGTAGTTCTATGATTTTGCTCTCAAGTGAGCAACTGACAGTGATATTGTGTAGCACAATAGGATGTAACAAATTAAATCCATCTTCCAACAAGGCTTCCAAAGTGTTGCAATGAGATTTCCAACTAAGTGCATCTGCTACAACATTAGCCTTCCTTGGATGGTAGCGCACTTCTAAATTATAGTCCTTGATCAGCTCTAACCATCTTTGCTACCTCATGTTCAACTTAGGTTGAGTGAAGATATATTTGAGACTTTTGTGTTCAGTATATATATGACATACGTTTCCCAACAAGTAATGTCTCCATATCTTCAATGCATGAACAACTGCTACAAACTCTAAATCATGTGCAAGGTAATTGACTTTATGCTTTCTCAACTACCGAGAAGCATAGGTAATAACTCTTCCTTCTTGCATGAGCACAAAACCCAAACCTATACCTGATGCATCATAGAACACATCAAAAGGCTTTTCAATGTCGGGTTGTGCTAAAACCAGTGCTATAGTTAACAAGGTCCTTAGGGTGTGAAAAGTGGCATCACACTCTGGCATCCAACTGAACTTTTCATCCTTCTAGAGTAGTCTAGTCATGGGCTTAGCTATCTTAGAAAAGTCAGGAATGAAACAATGGTAGTAGCCTGCTAACCCTAGAGAACTTCGAACTTCATGAACTAAAGTCGGTGCCTTCCAATCCATGACCTCTTGAACTTTAGATGGGTCTATAGAAATTCCATCTTTAGATAAGATGTGACCTAAGAAAGGTACTTTGCTCAACCAGAATTCACACTTGCTGAATTTGCCATATAACTTGTGTTCCCTCAATCTGGACAAAACAATTCTCAGATGCTCTGCATGGTCTGCCTGATTCTCTAAGTAAATCAAGATATCATTGATAAACACAACCACAAACTTGTTGAGCTCAAGCATGAATACCGAATTCATCAAGTACATGAAGTAGATAGGAGCATTTGTTAGTCCAAAAGACATGACCAAATACTCATACAAGTTGTACCTAGTGGAGAATGCTATTTTAGGTATATCCTCTAGCCTAATATTAATCTAATGATAGCCTGACCTCAAGTAAATCTTAGAGAATACCTTTGCTTTTGCCAACTGATCAAACAAGATATTGATACGGGGCAAATGATACTTGTTCTTAATGGTCACAGCATTAAGCGGCCTATAATCCACACACATTATCAAGGACATGTCCTTTTCTTTACAAATAAAGCTAGACATCCCCATGGAGATGAACTAGGTTGAATAAGACCTTTGTCCAACAATTCCTGTAACTGAATTTTTAGTTCAGCTAACTCATTTAGTGGCATCCTATAGGGTCTTCTTGAGATGGGTGTTGTAACAACCTAGGTTTTTGGGAGAAGCCAAAAATATGAACTTTTTAAAATTTTCCCTGCAATTGAGTGAAGCATGTAGATGCTAGGTCAAACTAAGAACAATTTATAAATAAATTGTTGCATGCATATAGAATTACTTGTAGGAGTTGCCGGAGTTCTTTTGTTGGTTTAGTGTTATGTGTTGGAGAGCACAAGTCCATAGCAAATCCTTTTGACCCCTTCTAGAACATCTTATAAATCTCTTTTCCTCTCTCTCAATTCATCTTTTGCTTTTGAACCTCATTCGAATCCCCTGATCTAATTCATAAAGTCTATTGACCTTCCTTGTAAATCAATGCCCATCGAAGCCAACCCTTAGCATTGGATTCTGAGACCCGTAGTAAACCCTAGAGACCCATGGATATTACCCAAGTGGGCCCACACCTAAGCTAAATAAGTTTAGCATACAAACACTTGATTATGGAATTAATCAAGCAATATTTAAAATGGAAAAGAGTAAAGGAAATAGGAAAGAAAGGTGAAGGCCATATTGGCCGGATCAGCCCAACCAACCGAACCAGCCCAACTTGGCTCCCCCTGCTTCTGGCCCACATGGGCAGCAATAGCAGCAGCGCAGTAGCCCAGCCTGGCCCAGCTAGCACCACCGCCTGGCCTGCCTCTCTCCTCCTTTCGGCCCACCCCGCCAAGCCTGCTTGGCCCAACCAGCGCAGCCAGCCGGCCGGCCCAGCAAGCCGCAGCCCAGCCTGGCCAGAGGCTGCATGCCCTTGCCAACCCTAGGGCAGTGCCTTGGTCTCCAGGCGTGAGCAGCCACTCCCAGCCACTACCACCACAAGGAAGGTAGAGCACACATGTCCAGGCACCACCTCGACGTCCGTACCACTGCCTGCACGATTCGTGCCGCGTGTCCCGGCCATCACATCAATGATGACGATGCCAAGTCGGTCACCAAACCCTAGCATCGGCCGCTATAAAAGCCACACGCACCGCCGCTCCTTCTCCATTCCCCATCCATGCCGCCCTCTTCTCCCACTACTCTGCCCCCGAGCCCCACAGCACCGCGTCATTGGAGCCTTCGAGTAGCCACTCTGTGCCCCCATGGCCACGCCGTCATCATCGTGCGCACACGCGGGAGCGCCATCGCAATCTCGGCACCGAGCCCGCTTCACCTCAGAGCAGCGCGCCTGCGCTGTGACGATGCCACCATCAAGCCAGCATCGCGCCACCACATCTACAGCCATGACCTAGCCATGGACCACGTCGCTGCTCCCACATCGAGCTGGCGTCACCACCGTCCGCCTCGACCTCAGTGAGCACCCAAAGCCTAGGACCCCATCTTTTCGCCTCCCACCGTTAATCGTGCTGAGCCCAGCCTTCGTGCCATAATCCTTCACTTCATAGGGAAGCAGCAGGCCTTGTGGCACCCTTTGCCATCCTCCGTCCGCCACCGCGCATCTGCCTCTGCTCCGCGCCTCGTCCATGGCCTCATTACCGGTCACTGCTCCAAGCCAATCCGCCACGACATGTTCCACCGTGCCGAGCACCTCACCATGACAGACAAGCCTCGCCTTTTCTCATCGCAGACGCCATCGTCCTCCCTACCTATGATGTCCTGTCCTTGCCGTGTGGCTGCATGACTAGCGTGGCCATGGCGTCGACATGCCACGGCCATGACCACGTCACAATGAGCCACCGTCGCCTTCCTCTCCTTCACCGAGCCACGCCAACCATGCCTCGCTGGCCTCTATGCCCCATCTCTATAGTACCCATCTCCAGGAGCTGCACCGTGTCGGGCTCCTCTACATGGTACCGCTCACCACCACGAGGGCTTCGACAGGGCATGACACACCGTTAATCGGCCACAGCAGAGCCCGTGGCCACAACCACCGATGCCGTCCTCGACCATGAAGCCGACCATGATGTGCCCCTGCTTCGACACGGAACCACGACCAGAGCTATGACCTCGACCTTATCGGCCTCGCTACCTTGCTACACCATGCTGGAGCGCCACCACTAGGCCATGGCTGCGCCAAGCCTCAACCCTGTCTTGGCCACGACAAGCATAAGTGCATACTGCAATGCCTCGTCTTCACTGAATCCGTGCTACCGCAATGCTGTGCTCTGTCTCCTCATTCGAGTAGTGGACGCATACATGGTCACCGTCCCACAGCACCTCCCCGCTAATCCGTGCCTTGCCCGAACAGCCGGTGAGCCACCAATGCCTAAAACCCTTGCCTTTCTTTTCCATGTTCTTTTTGTACTTGTTGACCTTGATCATCAATATCATTTATCTACATTGTTATTTGATCTATCAATATCCATTGCCTATACATGATCATGATCTTTATTTATTCTATGCCTGCCCGTGCACTACCAGGAGCACCGCGCTGACACCCACACTAGCCACTGCCATCGCTTGACAAGACCCTGCCTTGCCTCGATGCCACGCTGTCGGCAAACCTCGTCGTGGCCATGACCACGCCCGTGCACATACCGCCATCGCGGCCTCACCATGGTGAGCTCAGCCGACCCCTACACCTCCGTGACCTCGGACCCTGCCACCACACTCACGACCATGGCCATCGCTCAGACGCACGCACACACAGACCCAAAGGCCAACCTTGGCCACGCTGGCACTCATGCATCGAGCAGTGTCACGGCGAGCCAAGCGTGCACTGTGTCCATGTCCCTAGGCTCTTCGGTCAAGCACCACTAGGCACGGTCGTGAGTTGCTCACCCAAGGCCTCGGAGAACGTCGCGCGCGACACCATCACCGCGGACGCGCGCATCGCGAACAGCCCCAGCCCCAGACCCTACCTTGATGAGCGGCTTGCAGGAAAGTACCAAGGCCAGCTGGCCCAATGCCCAGCACCAGCACCCTCTCTTCTCTCTTGGGCCGATTGCGGCAGCTGCAACATCAGCCAAGTGGCCCCGTGCTGGCCCCCTCTCTCTTCCTTGTAGTTGGGCCAACAAACAGGCCGGCCTGCCTTTTCTCTTCACGTAAGCCAAGCCCGATAGTAGCCCAGTAGTGGCCCAGTAGAAACTGTGGCCTCCCTCTTCTTTTTTAGGAATGGATTTAATCTCCGAAATTCGTAGAAAATTCATACGTTGTCAAAAAATTATGAAACCAGTTTCGTATTTTTTCTAAAGACGAGCACCATGATGTGGACCAACCCTTAAGTACTCTCCGACCACCTTGGCAACCTTTCTGACCATGTTGGCAACCTTTCCGACCACCTTGGCAACCTTTCCGACCACGTTGGCAACCTTTCCGACCACTTCGGCAATCTCACCGACCACGTTGATGATCTCACCGACCGCCTCGGTGACATCTCCGACCACCGACGAAAGCCCCTTCCCGCTCATTCTTATACACGTTTGTCCACTTACAATACATGATCTTGATCTATCTATATCTATCTACACCATGCCCTTGTGCAGGTCTACCTATCCCCAACTATGGAATGTGCTACTCCTCAGTCGTGTCGAGTTGTTGCGTCTTCGGTCGTGTTTGGTTCTTATCGCTGATTGTTGGTGTTGTTGCCTGTGTGCCAAGCCTTCGAGCCAGCTGAGGGATCGTACCTTGTTCGGATGTTACAATCGTGGGATCCATCTCGCCATGACCATGATGCCGAGTGTAACTCGACCCCTCGCTTTTTAGTTGACTTCATAGTACAACGAGTGTTAGCTCCTGTCTTTGGCCCTAGAACATGGTCGTGATGGATTCGATGTCGATACTAACATCGATGCGGATATCACCCACACGCCTTGAGCCCTCCATGACCAAGTCCTGTGGGAGATGACCTAGGGACAACAATCGTGGAATGATGGGTGCCAACTTGATGGTATAGCTCATGGCCGCGAGTTCGCCTCGCCATGACCATGGAGCTAAGCCACTCTTTTGCTTTTACTTGCCTCTTCATGCTCAAACCCCCGTATGCTTGTACCTTGTATGACCATCGCATTTCTTTGATTCCCACGGTAACAACCGCATCGCTATGAATTAGAGAGATGTCTTAGTGCCAGTGCACCTAAGTCGGGTACCCTACAAGTGGTTTGCGCACTTGGTGTTTGTTGCTTCCTTCCAATGACCCGTCTTTTGTTGTGGCGTAAGTGTTGGAAGAAGTAGACCTTGTCCCTTGTGGTTCTTACTCTCGATGCACCATTAGCCCACTCTGTTCGATCCCGCCTGATCCTTGGCGATTGGATCAAAGACCGGACTATCTCTTTTTAGTTAGCGAAGCTATAGTCTATGTCATACCTTGGACCCGTGTGTGTTGACCCGATCGACCATCTAAAACCATCTTTCCTGAAGATGTGTCTGAGAACATGACATGGATGTGCATAGCTAACCCCACTTCTTTTGTTTTGCTGAGCAACTCTCTTGTCGGTTCCTGACGTTATGGTGTCATGTGGATCAAGGGGAACTGTTGCTATCCAATCCCTTTGTGCTACCGCTTTCTACCGTAGCGGGCGAGCCGAAGTACATTGGAGCTGAGTCACAATAGTGTTAATCATTCTTGTATGCTACTCATGACCAATTGTGACTTGCGGGATAAGACTATAAGAACCAAACCCCATCATTCTTCCTTCATTGGGCCCGTCCCCCGATTCCCGTCCTCTCCATGATGCCCGGATCAACGGACGTGAGCCATGATGTTTGCTATGAATGAGCTCTGGCTTAAACCGTTTATCGTAAAGCCGTACTGGCTTGGCCATGGCCTAAGCTTGTGCATAAGCAAACCATCACTTGTGTCTATTGGCCCAAGGAAATCGGACAACCGCCGAGAGGGCTAAGCTGTGAATCCTTTAGTGTGTCGTTGGTATTATTGGATCTTCTTGCTTCTTGTCGTCTTGTCGAGTGTTGTGTGTGTTCTCTAGCTTTGCGTGTCGCTTCGTGGAGTAGCTAGTGATCGGAGCAAGAGAACATGGCTGACGACAAGGACTGCGGAATGGAGTCAATGCAGGAGGAGGCGACCCCGCTAATGGAACACCAATGAATGGAGAATTGTACCACTACTACCTCTACACCACAGGTGTCATGGCAGCACCCTCTTTTAGAGAATCCTATTAGACATTGCATAGTATCTAGAACTGCTAGCGATTTATAATTATTCCTTTGATAATACTTTGATGCATGCAATTACCTGAGCCATTATTACCCTGATGCAACCCACTCTACTATGTCACCCTGCTTTGCGCATTCGCTCACTTATATATGCTTATTGCCTGCTTGCTTGCATATTACACCACTATACTTATTATTAACTCCACTTCGCATTATATCTGGGATGTGATGCTGGTGGTGAACCCTAGGAATGGTTTGGCTATGGGTGCCAGACTTGGTGGTGTGTGAGCATGCTGCGTGTGTCTTGGGTGCGTGGAGAGTGAGGGTTGTGTCGACTGAGCTGGATTAACGACGAGCCTGGGGCGAGTCTTGCCATGTGGTGCTACCTGGGCACTTGGATATGGAATACCTATGGTGGGTAAAATGGTATTTGGAGGTGGCCTTGGGTGTGAACCTCGAAGAGGTGGAGCCTAGGGTAGAGGTGCTGTGGTGGCATGTAAAATGGAAACCCTAATGGAGACATTCTGGCTTGGTCAAACCCTAAGGACTTACTAGTACTTAGACTCACCAAGAATCCTTTACATCCCACTCGCCCTATATGGTGCGGGATAGTTGGACTACTTGGTAGAACAATGCCACTACTGCTAGGCGAACATGTGCAAGGAGGTACAGGGCGTGCGGTTTCCCCCACACCCTTCTGAGACTTTAGGAGGCCTTGTGGACATGGCTCTTGACATTTGGAGGGCCCCGGCTCTGTCTACGACTCACAGTATCAGCCATCCTAGACTAGACTTAGGATGTACTAGGGCTGAGAGGTAGGGTGGCATCATTCTAGGCTAGCAAGCGGCCGGAATCTGCCTAGATGGGGCACCGTCGAGGATGGCTATCTTGTGGGTATGTAAAACCTCTGTAGAGTGTTTGGTTGATCGATCGATACATATGCCGACTTGTCGGCTATGGACTTTTCTTGGGTTTCACTTAAACTAGATAGGAGATGAGTCCTTCTATTCTCCCTCTAGGGTTGGGGTATTTTCTGGCCATGAGCCAGGGGCTACGGGCCGTTGAGACATGGCCGAGAGGGAGTCGGCCTGTCGACCTGAGTGTGTGAGATGAGATGTGGTGATGGTGGTGTGGTTATGGTTGGGAGGGGATGGTGGATGGATATGGATGGATGTGGATGTGTGTGGCTGAGAATGTGTTAAAAACTGGATATTATTATTACATTACTAATGTTACTTACTTCTCGTGCGCTAAGGATGCTAACCACAGCCAAATGTTAGGATCGCCAGATCCTCTTGTTTTATCTTTTCCACAAAAGCTCATCGGTGCTGACCATGGCCTGCACACATCTAGCAGTGTGTAGATTTTCCTACTTCTCAGAGATGCTGACTTTAGAAGGATTAGAAGGTCTCGTGCCTACGCTCAAGTTTGGTTCAGAGATGGAATCTACGCTGCACTACGCCAACCCTGATGATGCCCGTGAAGGAGGAGCCTTCACTCGATAGTCTTCCACTAGATTAACTCTATAATAGGTGTGTTCCCCAGTGATGTGATGTCTTGTATTCTTGTAATCTTATGATGTATGACTGTGACATCAACTGAAATATGATAATATGATGGAATCAGTTCTTGGTTTATCATATTATAATTCATTATGTGGATTTTCCCTTTGTGGAAAAATTGAGGATGTTTCAGGTGTCATACCTAGCACTAACTCAATCTTAAATTCCACATCCGTATCAGCGCGGTAAACCTAGCAACTCATCTAGAAATACATTAGGAAACTCAAAAACCACTGGAATTTCACAAAGGGTAGTGGCTTGGATAGCACAAGACAATTTTGGAGATCAAAACTTCAAGGAAGTGGTACTAGAAAAGCATTACCTCCCTTTGGTTCTCTCAACATAATGATCCTAGTGCTAGCATCAATGAGAACCCCATGATCGCTCATCCATTTCATGCCTAAGATCACATCTATGGCTAATCTAGGCAATACTATTAGATCCATCGTGTACTCCCTCTCTTGTATAGAGATGAGCACATCGCTGACTATTTGATTTGTAGAGATAGTAGCCCTGGCCGAACTTATACTATAACCACACTTGTTTACCTCAATTACTTTCTGATCATACTTAGATGCAAATACTTGGCTCATAAATGAATGAGAAGCTATAGAATCAAATAAAATAATGGCGGGATGTTTGTTAACAAGAAATATATCGGCAGTGACAACCTCTCCTACAGGAACTTCTTCAACAGTGGTGTAATGCACGTATCCAGGATGTGCTTTAGGATTGACCTGCTTCTGATTTCCCTGGTTTTGATTGTTGTTCTTCTTGGGATAGGGACACTCCTTGGACCAATGGCTCAACTGATTATAGTTGAAGCATGGTTGATTGCTCCTAGGTCCTACTAAGCTTCCTTGGCCTCCATTCCCCTTAGGTTGGGCAATGGTGAACGCCTTACGAAACACCTTCTGAGGTTGGTAGGCCTAGGCTTTTAGTGGAGGAGGCATGAACTTAGGCGTTGGTGGGTGAAACTATGGCCTAGCCACCACTAGAGCTCTAGACTGGGAAGAACCTGAGGCACCTACCTCAGCTGCTCTTTTGTGGCCCTTCGCTGCCGCATGTAGATTATTATAGTTCTACTGAGTCAAGGCATCACTAATGAACTCATTGTATGTGGTACACCTTGAGTTGGCCATAGTCTTCATTAGCTTAATGCCAAGGCCTCTCTTGAAGCTTTCAATCTTCTTTTCCTCTATATTGATGAACCCTAGGGCATAATGGGACAAATTGTTGAAGGCATGCATGTACTCCGTAAGGGTCTCGGTCCCTTGTGTGAGTCGCATGAACTCGGCTACTTTCATGTGCATTAGCCCCGAGGGAATGTGATGTCCCCTAAAGGCCAACTTGAATTGCTCCCATGTGACCTATGAGTTGGTAGGTAGAGATGATAGCAAATGGGTCCACTATATTCCGGTGAGTCCCTGTAGTTGATGGGACTCATATTCTGCCTTCTGATGCTCTATAACCCTCAATAGATGGAACTTTTGCTCAATTGTATTAAGCCATTCATCTGCCTAGAGTGGTTCTTTGGCCACCTTGAAGATAGGAGGCTTGGTGTCTAGGAAATCCTTGAAAGAGCTGTATTGATTTGACTCAGGCCCTTGTTGTTACTAATGGGCATGAGCGGTGTTTTGTGCAATGAGGAGCAGTGTTTCCTCCATTATTCTTCAACTACCTAGGAACTATGCAAAGAATTTATTTGCAGATGGTGATGGTAGTGGTGGTAAGTCACCATTGTTGCCACCTTAGCTATTGTTGGCTCCAGTGCGAGTGTGAGTCATCTACAAAGTTGCAACAATAAGTGATTATTGGATGATGTCAAGAAATTGTAGATGAATTGTATAATCATGCCAAACTGAAATTACTGGAGAGAATCTTAAATTCACACAATAAAATAGAGGCATAATACTTCATTCTCACAACATGATATCACCAATTTGATCACTTATTGTGCTCGTAGTGCGTTAACATGCATGTCATATTCCACCAGTAAAATGAAACTAGAATTTCATTAAAGTTCAACCCATATTGTAACAACATGCAAAGTGCTAATATTACACTGAAGTCAATTCAAGAATACCGAACCTCAAGCTACAAGTCCATTACATAAATAATAGGGATACATCTAGCATTTTAACTAGTCACTAGGCGATTCTAATTTTCAATGTGCTCACTGTCAAGGTCAGAGATAGCCTCGTCCTCATCCTCTAGCTCAACTTCTTCTTCCTTATCAAGGATCAGGTGTAGTTGGTTGTTCAGAAAATGCACCTCATGCTGAAGATCAACCACCATGTTCTTGGTCTGTCCAAGCTGCTAGCGTAAGTCCCTCTCGACACGGTCCTGCTATACACTCAAGGCTTGGGTCCTATCTCATTCTGCCTCTGCCATAGCTGCATGATTGTTTGATAGGATCCACTAGTGTGTAGCTATGAATGCCTTGGCACGAGCGACCTCTAGCTGCTCCTGCGGTCCTGCTAGCACTGCCTGATCATCCGCTCTTGCCTCTTGGGCAGCAGCTCTCTGCTGATCAACTTGCTCCATTTGGGTGTGGTTATTTCCCAAAGCTACATAAGCTTGATTAGTTTCCCATGGAGCCTCACTTGCTGCCTTTTTGTGCTTACGCATATGCTTCTTTAGCTTACACTATGCAGCTTTAGCTCTCATGAGCTTATCCATGCAAGTGGTATAGGACTCCTGCTAGAAGTCCCTAGTGTCCTAACGAGTGTAGAACATCTTCATCACTGCAAACATTGCGCTAATAGAAGGACTAGAACTATCTGCCCACTCATCCTAGTCTCGGATCAACACATTGCTATTGTGCTCTACCCATACTGTTGTGGATGGATCCACTCGAAGGAAAGTACCAGCGGCACTATCGGTGAGCTCATCCTCGTGCTGCTGACAAATCTGACTCAACACCTCAAAAGCCACTACTTGGGCAGCCTCCCAAGGAGTTCTTCCTTTAGATTTTGCCCACCATTCCTGCCAGAAGGGTGCTTGGTTATTTGCTAGAATGGTCAGCTATACTTCATACCATGGTTGTCCCTCTAGGTATACTTCATTCTAGTAATAGAGGGGCGGTTTGTAATACCCTACATAATGCAAGACTCTCCAAAGTAGGGCAGGAGTACCAAACATCAACAGGAAATTCTCACTTCCAGTCGGTGCTGCCATCTGTACCAACAAATGGTGCAACTCTCATGAGACAAGGTCATAATGGATAAGAGTTATATAACCAAGGAAGAGACTTATAAGGGGAGGAACAATGCAAGTATGTAATAATGATTCATCATGATGCATGCACGTTCCATACGTCCTCACAAACTTAGGAAAATTAAAACTTCTAATAGCATACACAGTGGCATACATGCATTCTCTCATATATAACGTAGCTAGTTGGGCTACACATTTTGTTGTTAGTGTACCTACACAAAAATGTCATTTCAGCCCAACCCCACAATTATATATGCAGAATGTAAATCTAGGCTCTAGGTTGCAATCTAAATACTTTCATATATATACCCATATATATATATATATACTTCCGTATCAAAGCTACCCGAGAGTAAATACGTCCTATATATATATAATATGCATATACAGTCATATTAAAGCTAACCCATAATTAAATACTTCTGTATATATATGATGCATATATACACTTCAGTATCAAAGCTAACTCTCCCCATAGATCGCACGCTCACATCTTGCAGTCATGCCACTATGATGATGATTGGAATCTTACCTTGGGCGTAGAGGTATTTGATCCATACATTACCACTCAAGTGAATGGCATCCATACAATAGCACGCCGTATGGATGATGAAATTGAAAACCCCAAGTTAGTACTTAATTAGCCACCTGAAGTCCTTAACTGGGCATAAAGGAAGTGATCACCGGCACACTTTAGATTCAACTCTAAGTTTAAACACCTATATATATAGCTATAAGTTGCTCAAAACTAGTTTTGGAAAACAAAAACCTTTGTTTTAAATACACATGTGGCAATTAATGTTGAATCTTGCTCTGATGTCAGCTGTAGTAGAACCGACTAATTTATAAGAGCACAGGTACAATGGCAGCCTATAAGTGGTCGCACTATTATACTTGAGCCAATATAAACCCAGTAGTCTGTCGAGTACCACGAAGGGTCTCGATTAACCATCAACATACAACCAAGATCATACATGATTCAACATACATGTCACATGTTACATAAGGTTCACAAATACAATTCATCCATCAAAGTACAAATTAAGGTTATTACAAACCAAGTTTAGTAATGTAGTGGCGGAAGCAAATTAAAGTTTCAAACTAACATCTATCATCATTGTTTAAACATAGTGCCAGCCCACGATCACACTTCCATAAAAGCATGTAAGAAGGATTAATAAGAGATGCCTGCCTAGGGCTCACTCCTCGTCCATGGTGGGACAGAAGCAGTTCCTGCAATAGCCATGATAAACTATACCATCTACAATAATGGGAATAAAACCCTGAGTACAAGAAGGTACTCAGCTAGACTTACCCATCATAAACCAAAAATAAGGTGACTCGAAGGATTATGCAAGGTTGTATAAGTGGAGCTAGCTTGACACAATTTGCATAAAAAGCGACTAATTCTGTTGTACAATTATAATTTAGTCATCAAGTTAATTATAGCTATTCACCTCTAGATTAGCAACTAACCTATGACAAACATGTGGTATATCATTTAGTAGCATACAATAGTAACCATATCCGGTCTAGTAATTCCATGTTCATCCGAACCATCATATTCCATAAAACAGTTACTACGATGTTGGGACTAGCCAAGTTTCTCAATGCCCGAGAGAGACGGCGATTCGAATCGATTTCAACCAACTAGGAATTTATTCCTAACACAAACCTAGGCAGACCAGATCAATGGTCACCTTAGGTCACCTTTGGTACAACTTAGGTACACATTTTATGGGTTTGACTAGCTCCACACAATTAGGGACAACCAGCTGCTAGGACAATCAGGTCTACCCTACCCTTGGGCTCACATCTAGCTCTCTGCACATCCTTACTACCATCTAGAGTGCGCACTTTTATAGAATGGAGCCTAGCCTAAGTTGAGCTGCTCGGCTTTGTGGTCAGAATGAGTTATCCAGCTAGCTAAGTGAGAGACATGCGTTTAATCTTGTTAGAAGAGCCAACAACGGTACAGTCCTTAATCGGTACAAACGGAATCATATGAGTCAACTTGTACATAGACTCCGCCCAGCCTCCATTTACATTATCCCATGGTTCTTTTCCATGATAGCAAATATAGCCAACCATGATTCGATATCCACCTATATCTCGCAGGTGACAGGAAATCACTCGACTTCTACCAGTCTAAACATGGCTAAGCATATATTCGATCCTAGACCTACATAGGCTTAAAGGTATATGAACTGGACAAGGTAGTTCTATGCATCAAGTGTTTCCAATCAACTGTTATAACCTAATGCATCAAATATAAAAGACTCAAGTGATATTTTGTAAAACATAGGAGACTTAGAATGCTCTAGGGCTTGCCTTTGAGGAAAGTGGTTGGCTGGTGATCCGGGCACTCAGGTAGATCCTCGAGAGTTTCCTCCTCTTCTCCTAGAGCTATGGCCTAAGGCGTCTCCTGCTGATCCTCCTCTTCTTCCTTATTGAACTCCAAGAGTTATCTCTTCGGACGATCCTATATGCATGAGCATGAAATAAGATATCATGAATGCATATATGATGCCATGTATAATATGATATGATGTGATGAATACATCCTCATAAGTGTTTTCAACAGCATTGCATTAAAGTGATAAGAATTGCATCTTATTTTACTGAGTAGGTGCATATCTCTTCTCTAGTAACTTCAACAAACAATTATGTAAAGCATTTTCTGTACTACAAGACAGCAACCACTTCTTTTGACCATAACTGGAGTTATACACATCAAAATAATATGATTGTGGACATTCTGGAAATCTTATGAAATTGCCTACAACATTATTTTAATCATCTTAATGTGATTTAGCATTTTATCTAAGTCAACCAATTCAATCTTTTAGATCTATCTAGAGAGTAAGCATTTCTAATAGCAGACTTCTAACAACCATAATTCTTAAACCATAAGGCCTATGACTATGAAAATTTAACACAAGCTAGATAAGTAAGTTATCTACAACTTTATTATTAACAAGTTTTATAGAAAAGACCATTATCATCACAACCAAAACTATACATGTAGCCATCTAGTTGAATTATAAAGCAATAATTAACTAGTTGCATACAACCAATTACTTTTAAGCCTAACTAATAACATAAATAGGTCATATGCATCACAAGCATCACAGAAAACATCATGGCTAAACATAACTAATTTATTCATATTCATTTATTAATTTCCTTAAATAATAAGGTGATTTAAAGGATAAATATTTCTAGTGCTTAATAAATTCTGATAAAATTACAGTAGCCTAAAAATGACCTTAGTAGTCTACTATACAAATTTCATGACATTTGAATAAGCATAACTACCTCTACAAAAATGACAAGTCATAGGCCTATTTTAGCAAAAATAGTTTAGCATAGTGAAAAGTGTCAAGCAGCAGATTTAATATTTTTCTTACATTCCTCCAAGCATAGTAATACTGTGTGAAAATTTGAATGATCATATGTTATGAATTTTTACCCCAAATAATTTTACTAGAAACTAGTAATTAATTATGATTAAATAGGAAGACCATATCCAAAGTATGACCACTGCAAGTTTAGTATTTTTTCTAGATAGAGCATGTCAACACAAGACTAGCAAAATTGGAATCACAATTTTGTCACCTTCCTAGCTCAAGTTATGCAATTTACAAGATATAAACTACTATGAAAGCACTTATCTTGCTCAATTTAATTCTCCTAGAAAAATACCATAAATAGTACATTTCATATTTTTGTCAAATAATACACTTCAAGATGAAACCAAAAAAGTTTGGTTCACTAAAATTGCACACTCCTAGCTTGAGATATGAATTTTTAGAACATGCATTCAAATCTAGAAAAATAAATTAGAAAATCAAAACACCACACAGGTTGACAGCTAGGGTTCGCGGTCAATGGGACCCACCCATCAGCAAGACCAAGATAGGGGATAGCGCTGACCGGTGAGAACTCACCAACGATGAGGTCTCTGGTGGTAGTGTCTTCACCGTTGCACTCTTCTCACCCCCATGCATCAATTGGTAGGCTTAGGTGGCTCGGTGGCTCGCCACAGCAAGCTTGATGGTGGCCATGGCGGACGATGAAGGTTGGCAGTGGTACGTCAGCCATCTCCGGCTATGGCACACTCAGGCAGGGATGGCTACTCCGTCTTGGTGACCTAGCGAAGCTACATGGTGCAGGTGATGGTTCGAGGTGGTGTTAGTGAGCTTGGCCCCATGCATGGCAGTGCGGCGATGCAAGGGGCACAGCGGTGCTCTCACTATTCTAGCTAGACAACAGTGAAAGGTGGGTCTCTGGCATGCCACTAGCTAGGTCTAGGGTTACTCGACCTAAGACATGAGAGAAAGGAGGGAGATGGTGAACCAACTCGGTGGCGGTGAGCTCGAGTGCCACAATGGCCTTGGCGACCGCACACGGAGCAGCGACTCATTCTGGCATAGTCAAGCAGTGGTGTCACTCCTAGATCTAGCCTAAGTCTATAGACTCTAGTGTGTTGCTAGACCAATGAAGATGGAGGCATGTAGTGAAGTGGAATGGTGGGGCCACGGTGAGCCACGAGCGCGGCAGCGCTCCGGTGACAACGGCGGCAACGGCGAGGCTAAACGCCGCTATACCTATGGTCGATAGGTGATGCTAGTGGCTCAAGGAGGTGGAGGTGATGGTGAAGTAGCTATGGCTGAGACGAATTAGTCGGTGAGGCTACATCGATGGTGAGCAGCTATAGCAAAGATGCGGTGGTGCACAGCAAGCTCGGTGTGGCGCTTTGGTGAGGCAGAGCGAGAGGGAGGAAGTGAGAGCGGGCGAGTGGAGTGAGCAGCAGGGGCGCGGCGCTTATGTGCCTCCTCTAGCCTGACCAGCTAGGCTAATGCCGGCATGCTGCCGCCACACAATAGCCATGCCCTATGGCCAATCGGCCACTAGCGTGCGCACAGACATGGGTTCAGACATCGCCATCGATGACTGCCAGTGCAACTGAGTGATTCGTAACTCCTAATCCGTTCATCCATTGCAAAAACTTCATTAAGGAAAGTTGTAGAGCTACATGCCATCTACAACTTTGCTTTAGGAAGTATCCCCTAATTCTCAATGGTTATCCAGTTATAATGCTCCCAACTGGGGTACATTGAAACTATAAACAACATTATGACTTAGAAATTTTTGCAAGTCTCAAAACAGTATTTTCTTGCTAATTGTGAGCTATTTTTGAACATGCTATGCACTAAATTAGACCTTGACCCAAAAATAAAAATTGTTACCCTAGTCAAGTGCTACAACTTTTATTTACGTCACATAGCCATGCAAACACTCTAATCTACTGTTCAACTTTGGTCCAACTAGCATCATGAAAATGGCATTTCAAATGAGACCAACACTTAGAAGCAAATTTAGCCTATGTCATGAATACAAACATTGTTCCATTTATCATTGTAGATGTGTCTAAGGTGTTTTCATGACCTCACAACCATCTCATACATGGTCATACATGATTGCAAGCATAAACATATATATAAATCAACATTTCATGTGACAATGTATAAGAATGAGATGAAATTTCATATGCTCATGTTCATGAATGCTTGGATGATGCTTGTGCTCATGAAATGCAGATGCCAAATGCAATGCTTAACACCAAAGTGTTATAGTGAATATTTGTGCTATTAGATCAAACGGCACTCGTTAGCGTAGTAGCAGGGCATACACAAGGCTAGCAAAGCAACACAGAGAAACTTTGTACATGTAGTCTATTATTAATTTTTCTTATACTGCAATATGATGACCAGATAGACTGCCACATTGTGCCCACCATCGGCAACACGGGAGAGATCATCGAGGCATGGCCGGGGGCTGTGGTTATCTGTGAATACCATTGGTATCCTGGTGAGGAAGCAAGCCTCCGGGTTACCAAGTTGGGTGAGGCTAGCAAGGATGGTGTAGTAGTTGTCGAGATCATTCCATGACCTCTCCCCATGTCTACACCAGTCCATTGCCATGCAACGACCGATGGTGGGGTCACCGTAGATGCGGCACATGAACGAGGTAGTTGCCTGTAGGCTATGGAGGTCATCCATGGGCCACTCTAAGGTTGCAGCGAGGTGGCCAGTGATCTCAATGGCCACATCAGTAGGGAGCTCTAGCAACAACGATGTGGGTTGCTGCCTCATCGCCATGAGGGCTCTAGATGGAGCTACGACATGTGGACAGCAGTGAGCCAGAGGGCTGGAGAGGTGGAGCGGCGTGATCAATGTATGTTGATTGAGGAGGAGGTGGGGGAGGCAGCTGAGCAGGGGCTATAGCATGAGTTCTTGAAATACCCTCCTTGAAGTGTGGGGAACTCATAACGAGCCATGTGGTGCAGTCAATTTTCTCCATCCAACTTCCAACATCGTTACCGGATAAGTATCCTCCACTAAGATCATGGGAGATATGGCCTCGCCTTAACTCCTGCTCTCGCTCAGTGTAATCGTATGGAAATCCAATGGGCAGGGTAGCAAATATGATTCATTTCTAAACTCGTTACACTTACTACCCCGACACCCCATCTATAAAAAATTTACATCCAGTTTGAAACATTTCAGTTTTATAAATAATTATGTGTGCAATTAGATCAGATGACACTGGTTTCTGCCGTATCTAACGGTGATCGGTCTAAACAGTCGTATCAAATGGTCTAGGGAAAGAAACATAGAGAAACAAATTAAGGGGTCAGCAAAAAAATTTAAATGACTTTATTGTTCAATGTTCATTCCATACTTTCATGACTAATATATAGTTGATAATCGTGCCTATTTGATTAAAATTAAAGTCCCACCAAGACTGGCCTTTTATAGATGAGTACAAAATGTGCAAGTGAATTTAAACTGCCTCATTTTTGATGATTTGTCATCTTCACCGTGCCGTCGCTCATGACCCACGTGGGTGACCGCACAAATCACACATCTTGATGGTTCCTTCCCCACTCATGTCTTGAGGTGGGGCTATTTAAGCAAAGGTTAGGCGAGCCTTTGAAGCGCATTCCGATCCCAACCTTCTTCATCCCTGACAATTAGAAAAACTAAAGAAGCCATGGCTACCCTAGCCCTCCATCGACTCTGGCGCAGCTGGGAGAAGGCCTCCAAGATCAGCTTCTACCATCTCCTAGGCATAGCTATGTCCGCTCATCCTGGGTGTTAGAGGATGCTTCACGAAGATAAGAGAAACGCCTCCATGTTATGGTCCCGCTACTGATCATAGTCCATGGTTAGAGCATGCGAAATCAATACCATGGAGGGCCTAGCTAGAGCCACCGAAGACCTCATCGATCTTTGTCGGCGAGTTGGGTAGTGGAAGGGCTTTAGCGCAAAATCTTTCCCTCGACTCAATATGTGACTACATCCAACCAAAATAAGAGATGAGCTGATGCTTACCTAGGGATTGTTCCTTGGGCATTTGAAGAACATACGACTAGGATTAGTGTCAATCTTTGACTAAAGCTCAATCACCGTCTCCATGCTGCACTCATCGCAAATAATTACAGCAAGGCATGTCTCTTCCCCAACATCGTCTTCTTTTGCATATAGCGGCCTCTGAGGATGTCTGCTCTGTGATGATGAGCAATCCAACCAATGAGACATGGTGTTGCTAGAAGTAGGGGAACAAAGGGGAGAGGAGCAAGGGGATGAGAGCTATGGTTGGCATCAGGGGTGACAAACCCTAGCACAAAGGGGGAAGAAAGCCACGACTATTATAGAATAATGGCCAACGACCAATTTTACTGTTGTATTGTACCATTGCAAACTAGAAGGACATTTTTGTCTTTGCTCATGCCCCAAAGTCAAAATAGAATTAGCACCGCGTCTTTGCCATAGTGTATGCTCTTCCATGTCTAAAATATTCACCATATCATAAGGTTTTTCATGCAATTATATGTCCACGTTTGGTAGCCATGGAAATGAAGCAACACTGCCGAGTAGCTACGAAATGGTGGTGATGATAAAGTATCTACACTGGATCCTCTGATGCACCGGGGGTGATATTCAGTAGCTATAAAATAGCGCTTGGTGGGAGGGGGAAATGCGTCCCCCCAAAATATCCTTTCCCCACCATCCCCTTAGGCGAAATGCTCTCCTTAGGTTTGAGATGCTACCATCCCCACTCGCTGTCGAGCTACACCTGAGGCCACGGGGCATCGACCTCGACTCTCACTGTGGGTCCTCCAATCCTCCAATGCAAGGGCCTCCAAAGAATAGTGCTACGAGTGCGAGGGATGACAAAGATTAGGCAAGGTGGACGGGTAGCTCAACAGCAAGCGGTGGACAGGAGCATCTAGAACCTGACAGCACGGGGCGTCGACCTCTTCTCTCTCTGGGGGTCCTCCCATCCACTGGTGGAAGGGCCTCCAACAAATGGTGCTATGAGCATGGGGGATGGTGGAGAGCGAATGGGGTGGAGGGGCACCTCGACAGCGAGGGGTGGACAGGAGCATCTAGATCCTAAGGCCACAGGGCATCGATGTAGCCTCTCACTAGGGTCCTCCCATCTGCCTACATGACCTCATGGTGGTCGCATCTGGCTACCCGCCCACCATCCCACACAGTACCTCTGAGGTAATCAAAATTAATTATCTTCAAAATTGTAGATTTTATTTTAATTTCCCTTTCGAATGTTGTGGATGTTCTAAAAAATACGTAGATGGTTTATTCTAAAATTGTATATATGCCATGCCAAAGATTTGGTAGGTCAAAGTTAGGTAAAAAAGTTGCCATGGATTTGCCCAGCCAAATGTGGGAGGTTGGAAAGTTTTGGTAGCCAACCAAATAATAGCCAAAATCATGGCTTACAAAATCTTTCGTTTAGCAAATTTTGGAAGCCAACCAATTAGGCTCTTAGCTTGTTCGTCGATAGAGAGAGTTCATACATGGAATATGTTGACCCCGTGCACATTGTTTTTTGTTAGGATTTTTTCTTCCAAATTAGGGCATGATGTACACTGCGAATGAAGTAGCAGCGGCTGATGGTTTTGCTAGAATCATCACACTGAAACTAGAGTCAAACGATAAGGATGGTAATCCATGTGCATATCCATAGCAGTTGTTTCTAGGAGCAATCTTATAGCCTGAGTATTGTGTAGGTACCCATGGTTAGTGAACATAATGTTGAACATCGCTTGGAGGCAATTGGTGCCATGGATGGAGTAGAAGTTGTATCAATTTTACAAAAAAGTTCACCCTTGGTAGGCATATCAGGTGGTGGATCGACCATTTTAGTTTTGTTAGTATATATAAATGCATTTATGTGAACATTGAGGTGAATGTCTCTAACTACACATTTAATTGTTTTGTAGGTTCAATGTACTCAAATGCAAGTTGAGATGGGGTTCTTAAACCTAGCCAGTGAGTGCAGTTTTTGATGAATTGACAAAGGGCTTGTTGTTTAACAAGTCAGATCTACTTCATACTTGTAGCCATGCCATATAAGTTTGTTGCAAATGACTCATTTTGTAGTACAAATTAAATGTTGAGTGGTTCAGCCTAGCTACTTTCCATGGGAACATCGTGAATGCAAGAACCTTATATATGTCCATTTTGACATCATCTTATAGGAATGCACTCTCACTATTTTTGGTTGACCAATTTGGAGATATCTGGGTTGCAAGCTCTTGGCAATTTCATTATGGAGTCATTTTGTGTGTGGGATGAATCTGATGCTCATGTAGCCTCATCTATGATCTCTCCTCTAGCTTAGAGGTTGGCCCCTGAAGCCCTTTAGTCAATTGACAACCTAGCGACCTACTTAGACTATGCAACAAACCTTGTCTTAACTGTGTTTCACCTTTTTTCTTGTGTTTTAGACAATAATGTCATCTTTAGTGGAGTTGATCATTTTGGAGATATCTAGGCTGCAAGAAGATCTTAGCAGTTTCATTATGGAGACCATCACCTTATCTAATCAAGGTGCTATAGTTTCTAACCTTGGAAGGTCGGTTTCATTTTGGACGTCTATTTGTGTTCTGGAAACTATATATTTGTTGTGGTTGGATTTGGACATTATGTCACTGTGGTTAAAAACTATGTATGGTGCTATCATTTTGTATGGATATTTGTCTCGGTGGTGTTCTGAAAAATATATATGTTGCTGGCGATGCGTAAGCCATAAATTTCTATATTGTTGGTGGTATAATGTATTGTGAACAATAATGATGCACAGTGTTAACGCCGGTGGTAATGGACAAAACATTACTGCTGGAACAAACACAACGACAGCAATGATGCTGCCCCTCATTACCGCCGGAGGGAGCACCAACCACGTGCGCTGGCACCTATGTTGGTATTTATTAACATGTCACTTGTTTTAAGTAGTCACCCTATGTTGTTTACATTCCTTAGCATTGTTTACTAAGTTGTCATCCCTAGTGTTGGTGCTAGAAATGCTTGTTGGTACTACCTAGTGCCACTTCTATAATGACACTAGGAAGTACTTTATATTTCATGTGACTAGAAAGAATATATATAATAAGATAAAAAAAGAATCTACAAGTGCATAGATAATATACCATTGTAGCACTTTACCTGAGAGTATTCTAGGTATCGTTATTTATATTTTACCACAAGGAAGGTCTAGCATGGACATGTATTGATAACTTATACTATTGATGGAGAAGTAAACCATCACCAATATTCTACTCATAATAGGGGTAAGTCATAGGATAATATATATATGATAAGTACTGATCAATGATAATGATAAATCACTCAGAGTACTCCATTCTATGGTATTAGCATGGTCAGGTAGAATATTAGGGGAATAATTCCTAAGTCATTCTTAATTACAAGTCAAAGCATATATTGATTAGTGCAATTACACATAGTAGTCATTGCTAAGATCATCTACATATATACACATAAGGGATATTACTAAGGGAGATTAAGAAGAGAGCTTGTCCCCCTTCGTAACTAGATCATATATGCTACCTACATCGGGGAGTGGACTACAAAGGACTCAACAGGAGTGTCATGTCTGCAATCTACCACATGACCTAGAATATAGGGTGTATCCGTAGGTAAACAATGTATAAGCACCACTCTTACACAATGTCAACCACCCACCCATGGTACCTTAGGGTGAGCTCTATACGAACTTATGCATGAACATGATGATAAACTAGCTATACCAAGTATATAATCAAAGTAGATGATGAACATTATAATGAAGAACATAAATAAGATGAATACTAATAATGACATAACAATTGTAGCAAGCATATAAAAATAATGGAGATACAAAAGAGAGGGGGTACAAAGATTATATCAAACCATGCTCTTGATATGATTGGGAATCCAAGCGAAGCCTGCTTGCCTCCCTCTAGACCTAGCCTAATTAGCTATGCCCTAGAATTGCTAGAGCTCTAAGGATGATTAGGGTTTCTATCTACTCAAATGACTTATTGCCATAGGGGGATGTCAGGGGCTAGTATATTTAGCCCAGAGCATCCAACATGAGCCCTTGGATCAAACCGACTTAAAGAATGACATAGATGCAACCTAGGAGGCGATGGAGAACCGACATTGCGACATGGAGGCTGATGGTGGACTCTTGAGGCCAAATGGCCTACAGGTGGGGCCGAGCAGCCACACCTAGTAGCTCCTCGCTCTCTGCCTCGGCGTGGTGTCCTCTAGAACCTTCTAGTGTTCGTTTCGCAGTGGATAAGCACAATTAAATTTGACATGTTGGTCCACCTTGATGGTTTTCTAGATAAACCCTGCAAAAATAACAGATTCACTAAAACTCATGGAATTTGTTAGTTTTAATCCCTAGACCTTTATTGGTGATCATATTTATGCCCTTATACATGTTTTATTGTCGGTTTGTAATGGTTGTTAACTACTGTTAAGAACCTACATCACCATCAGATGGCACTCTAGACTGGCATTAATATTCTCATCACCACAGCTAGATGGTATGATGGACCAGCATTGATGTTCTCATCATCATAGCCGGATGGTACGCCTGTCCAGCATTGATGTTCTCGTCATCACTGCTAGATGGTAGGACGACCCAGTGTTGATATGTTCATCATCACCATCGGTTGGTACGCTGCCCCAGCAATGATAGGTACACCATCACCGCCAGATGGTACGCTGGGCTGGCATTGATGGTTACATCATCACCGCTAGATCATGCGCCGACCTAGCATCGATGGTTACACCATCACCGCCGGATGGTATGCTGGACCGGCGTTGATGGATGCATCATCACCCCTGAATCATACATCAAACCAACATCGATGGTTACTCCATCATTGTCAGATCATACGTCGAGCCGATGGTGGTAAGACACCATCACCGCCGTATGGTACGCTGGACCAACAGTGGTAAAATACCATCACTGCCAGCATGCAACCGGTCAAGATAAAGGTCGCCGATCACCACCATCATACACCAACAGGGGCCAAAACCATCAATAATGGGGGTTCTAGAGCCGGCGGTGATTAGCTTTCTACAATAGTGTAAGGAAACACACTTGGAGCAATGTTATGCGTTGATTTAAGGTGGTTCAAGGTCGGTTTGATCCAAAGGTAAGGAGAGGGTGTCACACGGATCAATGACATGGCATTGGAGTTTCCCCTACTCCACTTATCACTATAAATAGGACCCATCTCCTCATTTGTAACACACCTACACACCAAAGAGAAGCTCTCTCTACTCTCTCAAGATGTAGCTCTAGTAGTTAGTCTTGGTGGGAGTTCTAGAGCAGTCTTCAGGAGTCTGGTATAGCTTTATCTTTCTGTTGTAAATACTTTATTTATTTCATTATGTTACTTTCTATGCAAGTACTATTTCAAGTCTTTTACTTTAAGTACTAGTTGATGCTCTAGTCTTAATGTGAGGCTAGGGTAGTATCAAATAGTGTACATGTGGTGCTTATACTATCGGTTACCTTGCAACATGGCTAGGTCTCTAGATAGATTGGGGTAGTTCATAGGTGGTGATAGCCCTGTCCATCCTATGTATTCCCCCACAATAGGTCTAGTTGTTAAATCATCGGATAGAAGTGCTTTGTGCCCAATCAACTCTCTGGGTGAGTTTGGGACAGGTACGTTCGAATTGTTATTGCATCCTACCTTGCATTATCTTGGTTTATCTGTATAGACACAGTCACTAGCTAGAGTAGTGCTTGAATAGAAGTAACTTAGGATTTGTGTTCTCTCTTTCTTATTGTTCTCTGACTTAATCATGCTTCCGCTTTACCATTTCATGATGAGATCTTTGTGTGTCACCCCACTTTATTGTATATCACTCACCCCCACTTTAGTCTAATCAGTATACTATTTAGTAGATACATGATGGTTAACTATCACCATCTTTAACCATTGCTTCCCTATGGATAAATACGATACCCAAGAATTCTCCTGGGTGAAATGCTAAAATGATATTCTATATGCTTGCGGAATTATGTAATTAGTAGAAGAAATATCAACAAGCGTTTCTAGCATCGTTGTCGGAAAATACAAAACCTGGTAGCAACACTAAGAAATGTCAACACAAGCTAGGTTAGATCAAGAGAGAGGCAAGCTCCTTGCTTGGATTCCTAATCTTGTCAAGAGCTTGACTTGGTAAAGCCCTTTTGTATCCTCCCTTTTATATCCTCTGTTATTCATATATTTGCTACATTTGCTATGACATTGTTCTTAATATTATTCATGTTCATAGTTTGCTTTGATTATATACTTGGTATAGCTAGAATTATCGCTATGTTTATGCATAAGTTTGCAAAGCACTCACTCTTATGTACGTATGGGGTGAGTGATTGACATTGTGTAAGCATGGTGCTTATACATTGTTTACCTGCGGATGCACCCTACATTTCGGATCATGTGGTAGATCACGAGGGTGATAGCCTCATTGAGTCCTTTGTAGTCCACCTCCTATTTGTAGGCCATGTAGGATGCGGTTGCGATGGGAGTCAGGCTTTGTTCTTGATCTTTCTTAGTAATGTCCCTTATGTATAGATATGAAGTTAATCTTTAACCGTGATTATTAAGTATAATTACATAATCAATGTATGCTTTGACTTGTAATTAAGAATGACTTAGAAATTAGTTTCTCTATTGTATCTACTTATTCTTGCTAATGCTATCATAAGGAGTAGTCTGGGTGTTCATTGATCATTTATCATTTATATATATTATCCTATCTCTTGATTTACCCCTATTTAGAGTAGAAGGTTGGTTGGTTTATGTCTCCATCATGAGTAATTTATCAATATATTTCCTTTGCTAGTCCTTCCCTAAGGTAAAAATATAAATAACGATATATGGAATACTCCAAGGTGAAGTGCTACAATGGTATATTATATGTGCGCTTGCAGAACTCTTCATTTATATACATTCTTTCTAAGTCACGATAAAGTACCATAAGTATTTTTTAAGTATCATTATTAGTAGTGATGCTAAGAAATACCAACAATATGTTATTTGTATTGACACATTTTCACATGTATTGGAGAATAAGTGTTTTGCAGGATACATAGATGAAAAACATGGAAAATGTGGTCAAAGTGCGCAACCAGAGAAAGCATAAAGCAGACTCATGCAAAGCACTAAGGGAGAGGCCCACCTACCTAAACAATCTGAGCCTCAAGTGCATGCGAACATGGCCTAGGCCCAGCAACCAACTGACCAGAGAAGGACAGTTGGGGGGAGGCTCTACCCAGTGCACTGCCCTCCCCCTCCTTCCATGTGGCAGCTCCTAGGCGCTCCTAGATGGCAGTTTAGGGTGAATCTCTGAGGAATATTCTTTAGAAACTACCCTTAGACTAGTATAAAGAGGGAGAGGCTCCCCCCTCACTCACACACACCACACAATTGAGCCTCTCTCCCTCAGTCCTCTACACTTGTACTCTTTTACTTTTAGTAGTATTTTGGAGCTAGGCAAAGCTTTGTGGAGAGCATGGACATCTAGGAGATACTTGGTATGAGAAATATCCAAAGCTTCCTTATGGCCTTGCTCTCATTTATAAATGTAGCTATGCTTATGAACTAGAGCAAAGTTCTTATGTTATTAGTTTAGCATATGAATCTTTATGCTTAATCGTTCATACTACATATATGATTAGACTAAGATCTAAGTTGAGGTGGTGGTTTGTTGTGCCTTTGGGTATGGCCATGTCCTATGCTTATCGATCCATAGGGTCTGAGTCTCGGGGGGACTTGGGTAGTTTATATGTACATGGGCGTGGTGCTCGGGTACATGGGAACCGACGATTATGACTATACTCCATGATTGAGGGGTAGGCAACAGGTGGTGATAGCCTTATCTGTACCTCATAAGCTCCCACATTTAGGTATGGTGGAGTCTAAATTACCTTATGTGCTTGCACCAGTGCTCGTTTGGTCTTCTCATCCACCTATATGCTTAGGATTAAGTCTTAACCATGTATTTGTATGATCATCTACCCCCATTGGATCGATCTATTATCTAGATACTAGGTGTCAGGATCTTTTCTAGGAGGGCCAGCTAAAAGGGTAGCTAGGGTAGTGGTGTGGGCTATAGGGGGTGGTGGTGGGGCTACGCAACTACTGGTGGTGAGGGCAGTGGCATTGGCTAGGGCAAGGAGAGAGGCAGGGGAGAAGACTGAGGCTTAGAAGGGAGAGGAGGAGATAAAGAGGCAAAGCCCAACTTTCTACTTAAGATTCAAAGGTTACATCGCCCCTCTATTTATAGTCCAACGAGAGTTGACCCTTAAGCATTTTAAACTAAGCCTCCAAGAAACCAAGGGAAGAGTCCCTATAGACTTGGACTGCTTCTTTTACAAGCAAAAACTACTTATTTCCTAATAAAACTTGATCTATTTCTTCTAAGCAAATCTATATTTATTATCCTACTTTTTCCACTTTTTCTATTTATTCTAGATCTTCCCAAATATGAGATATTCTGTGGGCGATGGTGGCCCATCCCCTAGTGGCACCCTCCCCAGGCCATGCAGAGGAGACGCCTAAGGCCAACTAGGTGCTGGGTCATAGGCTCATCTTGGCCTATTTGGCTTGACATGGGGGCTCTGACTTAAGTGCGTGATAGATTGGCAATGTAACTAATATCTAGCAAAAAATTCTATTTGCACTTCATACTAGTGTAGTTGGGGGACACTCAGGTTATGAAGCAACTTATCATATATTGAAGAAACTTTTTGCTTGGCCACACCTCAAACAAATTGTGAAGGAATGTGTGGGTCAGTGTTCAGTCTACCAATAGGCCAAGACAGAGAGAGTGGCCTACCTTGGACTTCTTTCTCCACCACCTATTCCTGAAGGTTCCTAAAAAATGATTACTATTGATTTCATTAAATGATTCCCTCATTCTCATACTTTCAACTATATCCTAGTGGTAGTTGACAAGTTTTTCAAGTATGTCCATTTCATTCCCCTATCCCAACCTTTCACTGCTCTCCAAGTTGTTGTGTTGTTCATGAATAACATCTTTAAACTTCATGGCCTTACCCAAAGCCCTAGTTTCTGAGAGAGTTATTTAAGTTGTTGGGTACATAGCTGCACATGAGCAGTGCTTATCACCCTCAACCTGATGGCCAAACTAAGAGGGTTAATCAGTGCCTAGATACCTATCTGAGATGCTTTGTTCATGCTTGCCCAAACAAGTGGTCCTCCTAGTTGTCGTGGGGTTGAAACCATGGCAAGCATTGTTGTTCGAGTCGGTGTTAGAGTACGTGTCTCTAGTGGCTCGGGTAGACTCAAGAACACAAGAATCACAGAGAGGATGCAATGGTTTATCCTAGTTCGGGCTGCTCGGTGCCCTATGTCCCACAGCTGATGATAATTATACTCAAGAGCACCCAAAATCAAGGGGTTACAATAGAGTGTACAGGAGGTAGAGAGAGATTTGGTAGGGGGTTAGCTCAGTGCTAATCCTAAGGTTGCCTCACTGCCGATGGAGCCTTCCCCTCATCGGAGAGGAGGAAGATGACAGATGCGGTGGAGGAGCTCTTGGTGCCCCTCATTAGGTTGCTATGCTCTTGGTGCTAAGCAGGAGCAGATCGATGAGGCATGGAATGATCTGTCTTGGATTGTCCCCCCTAGGATCCAACCTTATCCCTTATATATTGAGATAGGTTGGGTACATGGTGGTTTGGGGGGTTGAGCCTATGGTCTACATGCGCCAGAGTCTAGGAGGGTTTTCCAGTGGTGCTCTATGGACCATGGCGGTGTTGTGGATCCAAAGAAACCCTAGGCGTTGTCCGGCTGGCTTATTCTGACACACTGAGTGTCAAGCTATGTCAGCTTGGACCGGCCTCCCCCAAGTGCACCTTCTAGATTCTTCTTGCTGATGAGGGAGGTTAGCTCGAGGGGTTGACGTGTGGGCCCAAAAGCCCCCAAGCCCCCGGAGGTCTAGGAGAGCTTGTCTTCTTGTGTCATGCCCCATGTGTGACTATTTACACCTAAATTTAGTAGGGAGAGAACGGGGACTCGGAGCTTCTAAGATTGTATCATCAAGGAATCGATTAGATGTGAATCAGTATTGGCTGGTTTTGATGTAGTGTCCGAATCGACTATTTTAAAGATGACATCAGCAAACATCATCAATGGACTTTGTATGGATGGCGTTGGGGGAAATATGTCGGACTCTACAAAAAAGGAAAGATTAGGGTCCAAGTTATTTTTAAGTTAGGAATGTTTTCTTTTGTTCCAAGAATTGTAATGAGTCGTATTCGGGTAGGATTCATGTTTAGTTTCTGACTATAAATATTAGACCCCGATTATTGTAAAAGAATCAATCAATCAATACAATTACTTTTCCGGCTTTATGCCAACCCTTAGGAGTAGGAGTATTGTAGATCCCGACGAGTTCTTCAACAAGCAGGGCTGCATCGACCGATCAACCTCTGGCTTGTCTGTGAGTATCGTCATGACTTGTATGATACTTGTAAAGCTGCATCAGCCAATTGATCTTTTTACGAGTATAATATAGGTTAGTTATCGATCTGTATCATTATTTGTAAGGCTACATTAGCTGATTGATCTCTTACAAATCAGAATATAGATCAAAGTTATTGATCTTATGTTAAATAACTTATTGTTTAACACAATATCACTAGTTATCGAATCTACTAAGATTAGTAAGATTTTCCTTGCTGTTTTTGGCTCATTCACCAGTTATCAATCTTGTTATAATCAATGTTCCATTAATTATAACCAATCACCTGATTGAGATAGAGATAGATCAGCATCATATCATCACAATTGTCATCTTCTAGTCTGGTCACACTTTGAATCTTATAATTGATGGCTTCATTCTGCTAGATCGGTTATTTTTTCTCTATTCCAATCAAACATAGTATGCATTCAAAGATATGTTTCAATCTTAAATAAACTCACTAGTTAATGAGATCTAATCAAATGACACTACCATAGCTGCATCGATCTGGTCAAACCTCACTGGTAAGACTTTGGATTAGAGATAATCAATTAGTGGTTTTGTTCATGGTCAAGATATGTACTCTGTTTGATTGTTATGCATGCATTGGCTATTTTAGCCAATTCGCCTATGCTTTCACATATATGGCACACTTTCATGAACCTGTTGACATATAGTCGGTTTTATGGATTTTCTGGTTTTAGATTATTGTCATCATCATAGCTGCATCGATCCAGTTGAACCTCACTGTTCATGGTAATAGATTAGAACTAGACAGTTTGTAGATCTATTTATATCAAACAGTCAATTATTTGTGTGGTATATCCCTTTTTACTAAATTCATTGGCTTTGCACCATAGATTGATAAAATCTAATTTAGCCAATGATGTATCTTTAACGCATACATATTAATAGCTCAAGGGAAAGGATCATTAAACATCATATCTAGGTGTATTGTACTTGTTATCATAAGTCAATCATGACCCATGAACATCGCAGTCCTTAAACAGTCGATTTCTTGTATCGGCTATTTAGTCGATTCCCTTGTTTGGCTGCTCTCAAAGTAGCACACTTGGAACTGTCTAGACAACACTAGCATGTTACACCCTAAATTACTGATAAGCTTTCTCTCCTTGTCAATTGTAGGTCAAATTGACTAGCACACCTTTGGGATTTTTAGGATCGACTAGTCCTGTGTTGAAGCCAAGCAAATCTCTGGGTTGACTTCGCTCAGATTGTCCGGCTTGCTATGTGCCCGGCACATCGCCATGTTTTTTACGCCAACACACGTTCTAGCATGCCTGGTGGGACCACAATTGTCATGGCAGCCCACAAGAATAGGGACATTCTTATGGTGCCTTATGAAGACTTACCTGATGAGGATAAAGATGTCATTAGTAAAGCTATAGAGGAGTTTTAGAACAAGTGTTTGTTGTCCTACACCAAGACACGTGACAATAAAGTTGTTTAGAAATATCCAATACCAAGAGTTTTGATGCATGGGTAGTCAGATATGGATGAAGCTGATGATAGACGTTTCTTTGTAGATGTTGTCAACAAATCTATCCATGATGCCATATTGAATCATAATACAACTTTCTTGAATATATTCCACAATACCATAAAGGAGGTGTTTCATGGATATCCAATTGATTAGATTGGACCGTCTTATTACAACATTCCATATTCGTCAACTCGGGGGACTAATCAAGTTGGTACTTGCCATCAAAAAGTAGCACTAGCTGGCAGCGATGATGCCCAAGTAGTTTAGAGCTCATCTGAGTAAGTTGAGGGTACTACTTCTAATCAAATATAGTATAATCCTAGATCATTAGTGCAGCATGTGCAACAGTCGACGGGGCAAGTTCAGAATCAAATGGTTAATTTTGGCACATCAGGCCAAATACCGCTGTCAGCTAAAAAATAGCACCATCAGTTCAAAGGATTCATAGAGATACAGATCCCAACATTTATAGTCAGAGAATTCAAGCAGCAAATTAGCAAATGACTCAGTAGATAGAGATTCCACAAGAATATCATTATGGCACGGATTATAATACCCTTCATATGATTCCAAATCCAGGGTATCAAGGTACCTAAAATTTTAATCCATAGATGGGTCAGCAAGTGTAAAGAAATCTAAATTCAAATGCTGATGAGTTGTTGCTCAGAATAACCAAAATGATGAAGAATTAGTTTGGTTTAAAACTAAAAGGACAGGCCATTTCGTACAAATGTCCATATCCAGAGTGGTAGGATTTGGTTGCTCTTCCTAGAAATTATAGGCTTCCGAAATTTGCTAAGTTCACTAGTCAAGATAGCACAAGTATAATAGAACATGTCAGTCAATATCTTACATAGTTGGGTGAAGCATCCATTGAAGAAGCTCATCAAGTTTGTTTCTTCCCTTTGTCCCTTTTAGGGCCATCTTTCACCTAGTTTTCATCATTACCAATCAATCCTATTACCAATTGGACTGACCTGGAGAAGAAATTTCATACATATTTTTATATTGGTATAGGAGAAAAGAAAATCATAGATTTAGCGACCATAAGGCAAAGAACTAATAAATCAGGTGCTGAGTTTCTTCAGAAGTTCTGAGAAACTTGAAATTTGTGCTTTTCATTAAATCTGACTGATGATCCGCTAGCTGCTTTGGCTGTTCAAGGAATGTTGCCAACATGGAGAGAAAAATTGCTTGGGCAAGATTTTGAAAATTTAGGTCAGTTGGCTCAACTGTTGGCAACACTTAATAGCCAATTCCACAATATGCGCAGAGATACCCGATTCCAGAAAAATGCCGCAATTGTTGAAGCTTGTAATCCATATTTAGCTGATGATGATTGTGAGGATGATGAAGAAGAGGAGATTGTTGGTGCCAAATCCTTGGGGAAAAGGAGTTGAAGAAAGTTATGATTTTGACATCACAAAATTAGACAAGCTTTTTGATTTCTTGCTTGAAAAAGGACAGATCAAATTACCTGCCAATCATGTTATGTTACCTCCTGATTAGTTGAAGAATAAGAAGTTCTACAAATTTCATAATGCTACTTCTCATTCTACTAATTAGTGCAAAATTTTTTGACAAAATATACAGAGGGCTATTCAGCAAGGGAAGCTTAAATTTGATACACCTCAGAAGATGAAAGTTGATGATAATCCTTTCCCAAGAGATTAGAATATGGTTGATGCTAAGCTGCTCAAAGGGAAGACTAAAGTTCTAACATCAACTAGAGCAAAAGAAAACTAGAACAGTTAATCCAGAGATACAAATATTGGCTAATGAATATAGAGAAATTAAAAGACATCGTGACCAACAGAAGAGCCGATATGAGTAGGGAGAGACATCAAGAAACAAGGTGATGAGGCCGCATGTTACGTCTTGAATTTTGTTGAATAAATGGCAACGTCAGAAAGAAAAGGATTATCAGGATAGGTTAGAAGAGAAAGAATATTAGCATCAACAAGAAGAGGAGAGGTATGAAAGAGAACAAACTGAATCACACCAGAATTGTCCTTTTCAGACATTATTGTAATGAAGGTTTAAAATTACCTACTAGAAATAATTGCCCAAAGTGTACTAAACAATATTGGGAGTTTAGAAAATCTCAAGCCAACCGCCGGTCTATCCTTGCTTGAATTGAGTATCATCATGATAATATGGATCAACGCTTAAAAAATAGATGTGTTCATGATCGGCTTGGAAAGCGAGTTGTTGATCAAAATTGGGCTAATTATGAAGAAGAAGGTGATGAGGAAGAGTATGTTTGGTAGGAAGGACAATCATGTCTAGGAGGTTTAACAAGAAGTTAGAAAAGAAGGGTACACCGCCTAAGGAATAGAGAGCTAGAACAGGCTCAGAAATCTGGTAAACCTCAAGTATGGCATGCTAAACAAACACCCGATAAGGGTAAACCATTGGCTAATATTTAAATGGCTTTTCTTTTGCTGTTAGAATTTAGAGCTCCAGCAGATCAAGAAGTCTATTTAGATATTTGATGAATCAGAATATGAGGAGATAGTTGCCAAGTTGATAGTGATACATCAAGCTATATTAGATAAGCTAGTCAAGCATAGGCACTTAAAGGCTTTATATGTAAAAGGTTTTGTTGATGGGAAGCCAATGAGCAAAATGTTGGTGGATGGAGGTGCTTTTGTTAATCTTATGCCTTATACTACTTTTTGCAAGATTAGCAAGAGACTAGGAGATTTGATTGAGACTGACATGATGCTTAAGGACTTTGGAGGTAATGCATCCAAGACCAGTGGTCAATAAACATTGAATTGACAATTGGAAGTAAGACTTTGCTCACTACATTCTTTGTCATTGATGTAAAGGGTTCATATAGTTTACTCCTTGGTCGTGATTGGATTCATGCAAATTGTTGTGTACCATCAACTATGCATCAATGTTTGATTCAGTGGCATGGAGATGATGTTGAGCTAGTTCATGCTGATGATTCTGTGAATATAGCAACAACTGACCCAATGTACTGGGAACTAGAAGATTTCGAGTGATTTTCTAGCAAGCGATGGCAAGGAGACTTCATTAAGATCAATGATGAAAGCCAACAGTCGATCCAAGCAGTCAACTCTGAGTGTTTGTTTTAATGGATAATCTAATAGATGGTATAGATGGTAAACTAGGATATGAATTTACGTTGGCCGATGAATTAGAGGAGATAGATATTGGTCCTGGAGATAGGCCTAGGCCGACGTATGTTAGTACCAAGTTGGATCCCAAGTATAAGCGAGAGTTGATAGATTTATTAAAGGAATTTAAAGATTGTTTTGCTTGGGAATATTATGAAATGCCTGGTCTAGATCGATCAATTGTTGAACATCGATTGCCAATCAAACCTGGATATTGGCCATTTGAACAAACTCTAAGGAGATTTAACCCAAATGTTCTTGAGGATATCAAAAAGGAGACTGAAAGATGATTAGAAGCAAAATTTATCTGACCATGCCATTATATAGAGTGGATATCGAGTGTTGTTCCTGTGTATAAGAAAAATAGGAAGTTAAGAGTTTGTATCGATTTCAGAGATTTGAACAAGGCTACACCCATGGATGGTTATCCAATGCCAATAGCCAATCTATTAGTAGATGCAGCAGTTGGGCACAAGGTTATTAGTTTTATGGACGATAATGCATGATATAATCAAATTTTCATGGCTGAGGAAGACATAGCATAAATAGCTTTTAGGTGCCCTGGGGCAATCGGCTTATTTGAATGGGTTGTGATGACCTTTGGTTTGAAGAATGATGGTGCAACTTATCAGAGGGCAATGAATTATATTTTTCATAAGTTGATCAGTAGGATTGTTGAAATCTACATTGATGATGTGGTGGTGAAATCCAAAGGGTACAAAAAACATCTAGCTCATTTGCGGGAGACTTTGGAGTGCAAAAGAAAACATGGTTTAAAGATGAATCCTAATAAATGTGCCTTTGGAGTATCAGCTGGACAATTTTTGGGTTTTATGGTCCATGAGAGAGAAATTGAAATTGGTCAAAAAAGTATGAAAGCAATTGATGAGGCAGTACCCCCGACTACTAAAATAGAGTTACAATCTTTGCTTGGTAAGATTAATTTTATCAGAAGGTTTATTTCAAATTTGTCAGAAAGGGTTCTGCTATTTTCTCCTTTGTTGAAGTTGAAAAATGATCAAGAATTTCAATGGGGTGACATACAACAAAAGAATATATGAAGCGTCCACCTATGTTGGTCCCTCCTCAGCAAGGTAAACCTTTTATGTTGTATGTGTCGGCCGATAGCCAAACAATTAGATCGGCCTTAATGCAAGAGTTTGAAGGAAAAGAACGAGTTGTTTTCTATTTAAGTAGAAGGCTTTTGGATCCAAAAACAAGATATTCTCCAATTGAAAAGTTATGCTTATGCTTATATTTCTCTTGCACTAAGTTATGACATTACTTGTTATCGGCTAAGTGTACAGTTGTGTCTAAAGCTGATGTGATCAATTACATGTTATCAATGCTAATATTAAATGGGAGAATGGGAAAGTGGATTCTTGCATTATCAGAATTTGACTTGAGGTACGAATTGGCTCCAGCAGTCAAGGGGCAAGTAATAGCCAATTTTATTACTCAGCATCATAAACCAAGTATTGGCTATGTAGAATTGATACCTTAGACATTATTCTTTGATGGTTCATCATGCAAGTAAGGTGGTGGCATTGGTATTGTTATTGTTTCACCTTGGGGGCAAGTTTTGAGTTTGCTTTTCCAATTAAACCAATGGATACCAACAATCAAGCAGAATATGAAGCTATTCTTAAGGGATTTCAACTTCTTCATAAAGTAAAGGCCTGGTCAATTGAAGTATTTAGAGATTCATAGTTAGTTATTAATCAGTTGATCAGCTTATATGAATGTAAAGAAGATATTCTGAGGGGATATTATGATGATTGCTAGAGGTTACTCAAGGAGTTTCCCTATATTTCCCTTCTGCATATTCCAAGAGCATAATATCAAGAGGCTAATTGGTTAGCTCAGAGTGCATGAGGTTATCGAGTGTTTTAAGAGATCCTAAGCAGTGAAACCTTGACTAACAATTGGAGAGTTGAAATAGCCGATTACCTTAAGAATCCATCATAGAAGGTTACCAGGAAACTAAGGTATAAATCAACTAAGTATGTTTTGTTAGATGATCAGTTATATTACATGACAGTGGATGGGGTGTTGCTCAAATTCTTGAATCAAGAAGAAGCTAAAGTGTTGATGGGTGAAGTACATGAAGGGATATGTGGAGCTCATCAGTCGGCTTATAAGATGAAATGGATTATTCGTAGGTCTAGATATTTCTGGCCAACAATATTAGAAGATTATTTTCAATATTACAAGTGGTGTTAGGATTGTCAATGTTTTGGAAATATTTAGAAATCGCCTACATCGGCTATGAATCTAATAATTAAACCATGGCCATTTTGAGGTTGGGAAATTGATTTAATTGGCTAGATTTTTCCACCCTCATGTAAAGAACATAAGTTTATATTGGTAGCAATAGATTACTTTACTAAGTGGGTTGAGGCAATTCCTTTGAAGACAGTAACCTCAAAGAATATGGTTGGTTTTGTCAAGGAACATATTATGTATTGTTTTAGAATTCCTCAAACTATTACTACTAATCAGGGACAATGTTCACATTAGAAGAGTTTAGAGATTTTGCTGCTAGTATGGGAATTAAGTTGTTAAATTATTCTCCTTACTATGCTTAGGCTAATGGCTAGACAGAGGCGTCCAACCAAATTATGATTAAATTGATTAAGAAGAAAATTGAGGAGCAACCAAGGAAGTGGTACTTAACACTCAATGGGGCATTATGGGCATACAGGATGGCTTACCATGGATCGATTAAATCATCACCTTATGAGTTAGTATATGGGCATAATGCAGTCCTTCCTTGGGAAATCTAGACTAGATCAAGACGTGTTACATTACACAATGATTTATCATCCGAAGTGTACAAGAATCTAATGATGGATGATTTAGAGGACTTAAGTTGCCATAGGCTACATGCTCTTGAGAATATTGAAGCCAATAAGCTGAGGATTGTGAAGTATTACAATAAGAAGGTCAAGAGCAAACAATTTTCTGAGAGAGACTTGGTCTGGAAGGTGAAATTGCCGATCGGGTCAAGAGATAGCAAATTCATCAAATGGTCACCTAACTGGGAAGGACCTTATCAGATTAGTCGATGTGTGCCTGGCAATGCTTATATTTTGGAAACATTGGAAGGGAGAGAAGAGTTTGATAGAGAAATCAATAAAAAATATTTGAAGAAGTATTATCCTAGCGCCTGGGTTAATGCTTGATAGTCGATTTTTTAGTCGTTAGCTCTAATAGCCAATACCAAAGGGTATCGCCTCTAGCGCAAAAACATAAGAGTTAAATCCAGAAGGAAAAAGCTGATACAATATGTATCGACTATAGAGCAAAAACACACAAAGACATTCGTATCATGGTGCATTCACAGAGTCACATTCATAAGAAATAGAAGTTTTGTTCATTGATCAGTTGGCCCTAAGTACAAACTAATCAAAGACATTATTTATCACATCCTGGGTGGATATGATGTCCATGATGGCCTCCGCTGCATTATTGAAGTCTTCAATTAACTCCTCATGAGGTCGGGGTTGTTGCCCATCGGGAAGCTAGTCTCCATGGTGCAGAACTCATACCCGGTCTAGACCTGCATTGCGGCCAGGGCCACCGATGAGCTATGGTGAACGCCGTGAAGGGTGATCTCCTAGACACACACCGAGACATCATTGAGGTGGGCATTGATGAAGGGGCCCCGAGCATTAATGGCTGTTGTAGCCATGTTCACCTCTAGTTGGAGGTTCTCCAACTAGACCATCAGGGCCGGCAATCACAAGAATAAATGGGTTGTCAGAACAGAAGCAGAGGGAGTGATAATGGGTTTTTTTAAGATCATCTTACCCACCACCATGGCATCAAATTTGGCCAACCACACCCGGGCTGCATTGGCCTCTCCCTTGGTAGCAAGGAGGGTAGCTTGAGAGGCCTTGAGGTAGCTCTCAAGCTGACCATTCTCCCAAGTTGCCTTAGAGTAACAGTTCTTGGCCACCCTCCACTCCCTGAGGAAATACCGAGCATCATCATCATTGTAGGAATCAAAGGAGTTTGATGATGAGTCCGGTGCGGTAGTAGCAGACGTGGTGGTAGAAGGCTCATCGTCCCTATGAGGAAGTGGCTGGAGGCTATCATTGAGGACGAACCTACAGATACTTTAATAGATGATTCTTGCAATGGACAAGAGTGTTCAGTCTTACTTCATGTGGTGGAGCCACTGGTCAACTAGGACCTCCTCCTCTAGGAGATCTTCCACTACGCACTTGCCACAGTGATCCTCTCCTACCATGGGTGCTAGTCTAGGTCATGGAAGGAGAAAGGAACTCCACAGGGTTTGTGAAGGTGGAGAAGTGCAAAGAACAGAAGCAGTTGCGAGATATGTGTTTGAGGCCAGGGCCCTTGGCTAGTATCTATTGCTACAAAGCAAAGTGGTGGATATCTTGGAATATGCAAAGGCAAACCCAATTAATGGAAGAGGAAGCAACGTTTTGCTAATACCGAGGGAAACATGGTGATTGATGACCAAGAAGGAATTTAAAAGGTTTTACCGTGAGAGCTATTTTTAGATTTAATCGAGTCAGATTGAATCAGAAATTGAAATCAGCTAATCTAAAATGGATATTCTACTAAGCCTCGAGGAGACACACAATAGGCCAAATAACTACTCTTCTTACAAACTGGTTTGTGGGCATATAGTCATTCTTCCTTGAAAAAATAAGAGCTAAATTGTGGCATATTAGAAGTTGAAAGAGCTTAACAGTCGATGATTACAAGGTTTTGATTGAGATCGCTTCATGCTTTTACAAAACATGAGGCCAAGGCAAAAAGTGAGGTCACTTCAAATGAAAGGATTATTTGCTAGCTTCTCCTATTACAAACTAAGAGCCAAAAAACACTTTATTCACAATGTCTTCAGCCTAGGAAGCAAGTGCTACAGAGTTGGTAGTGTTGAAGAAGTCTTTCACTAGGTGCTCATGGTCCTTAGGATGGTTAGTGGCTGCAAAACCATGGGGAAGAAGTCGAAGCTCATGACCAGAGTAGGCTTGCACAATAGCCAATGCCATGGAAGCGCCATGATGAATACCATGAATGGCAACTTCTCTGATGTGGTTTGGGACATCATACAGGCGATCCACCGACACGGCGCCCCTGGCATTGACAAATCCTATAGCATACACTATGGTTGATCGAAGGCTTTCCAACAGGGCCGATAGGTCTGAAAGGATTCAAATAAGGGATAATCAAGATCTTGAAGGCAAAACTAAAAGAATAGAGAATTGTGGTGGATACCTCACCCATGATTCTGGCCTCGGCCTCAGCTAGCCATGCTTGAGTGGAGTTGGCCCTATGTTTCAAGATGGTGAGAGTGTCCTACAGCGCGTTCAGATGAAAGTCCATCCGCCCAAGATCATGGGTTCCATTGGAGTACCAAGCTCGAGCCTCATCCCTTTCTTGGAGGAGCTAGCAAACGGTGTCACCATGAGTGTCGGCAGGCATGATTGAAGGCCCCACTAGGACTACCACCCGTGCGCCGCTAGCACCATGGATTGTGCTAGGAAGTAGACCATAGTTCGGATTAGCTCTATAGACAAAAAAGATCAGATCAATCTAAAAAAGGGGTTGTAGGACAACGATCATCCTTACTCCTAGTGACGAAGACACTAGTGTGGTGGCACAGACTCATCAAGGGCCTCTTCAGCAGACCTCTTGCCGTTCTCCATATCTTCGATCCTATTGGAAAGCAAATCGCACAGAGGGTTTGGGACGAAGCAGATTAGTTTTTTAGCCCACAACCATGGCCCGTACATATAGCCCAAGAGATGGGAGGATAGACTTCATCAGGGTTATGGAATTGAAGTCATCTATGGAAACATATCAACACTCTGAAAATTCAAGGAATGGTTCATGGAAGCACAACGGATTTAGATTTATTGCTTCCCATAATTACATGTACCGTGGGATTGATACAAAAGGTTTACATTAACCGATGTTCAATCCACTTGGACTACGTTGGATTATAGGAAGTCTGGATCCCCACAAGGCCGAAAGGCATCATGGACCAAGTCATATCAGCCCAATGATGGGAGTAACATTAGGGTAGAGAGGAGACTGGCTTGCTAAGAGGATGCCCATATATCCCACCAATTTCTTGTCATGGGCATTTGATAGAGCGAACAAGGGGAAGGTGTCCACACATTTGAACCCTTGCAAACACTAGAACAGCTCTATACTAATGGTGAGAAGACTCAGGTGATATCATAAGAATTCTTCTAACTGCAGCAGCTGATTGTCTTGCTCAACAAGGCACTGAAATGAGCGACACAATCGCCTATGCACAAGAATTCTTCTAACCACTCAAGGCCCTCATAGTAAGGGATTAGACCATGGAGGGTCTAGCAAAGCCAAGGGCACTCAAGGAGGCAAACAGAAGAGAAACATGACTGAGTTGTTGGGTTTCTCTCGCTAGAATCGGATAGGCATTTATAGTCGGTCTAGAAGACTGAATCCAAGCGCCCGTGAAGCAATAGTGTTCTTGTGAAGCTTTGAAGTGTGGGCTCATAAGTAGACAAGGACATTGGTGAAGGTGATAGATAGTAGTCCCTAGATCAAGGTTCGCTACCCGTAACTACGGACCCATCGGGGGTACAGACATGGTAATTTTGGAATAAAATTATTTTTATCCCAAAATTGGGGGCATGTGTTTACACCAAAATTTAGCAGAGAGAGTGTGGAGACTCGAAGCTTCTAAGATGTTATCATTAAGGAATTGATCAGATCTGAATCGGTATTGGTTGGTTTTGATGCAGTGTCAAAATCGACTATTTTATAGATGACATTAGCAAACATCGTCAATGGACTACATACGGATGGCGTCGAGGGAAAATATGTCGAACTCTACAAAAAGGGAAAGATTAGGGTCCAAGTTATTTTTAAGTTAGGAATGTTTTCTTTTGTTCCAAGAATTGTAATGAGTCATATTCGGGTAGGATTCATGTTTAGTTTCTTGGTATAAATATTGGACCACGGTTATTGTAAAAGAATCAATCAATCAATACAATTAATTTTTCGGCTTTACGCCAACCCTTAGGAGTAGGAGTACTATAGATCCCGACAAGTTCTTCAACAAGCAGGGCTGCATCGATCGATCGACCTCCGGCTTGTCTATGAGTACCGTCACCACTTGTATCATAGTTGTGAAGCTGCATCAGCTGATTGATCTTTTACGAGTATAATATAAGTTAGTTATCAATCTGTATCATTATTTGTAAGGCTACATCAGCTGATTGATCTCTTGTGTTAAATAACTTGTTGTTGAACACAATATCACCAGTTATCGAATCTACTAAGATTAGTGTTTACACTAAAATTTGGGAAGAAGAACATGAGAACTCGAAGCTCCTAAGATCGTGTCATTAAGGAATCGATTGCATAAAGGTCATTATCAGCTGATTCAAATGCAGCATTGGAATCTGCTCTCTTCAGATGACGCCAGCAAATACATTTGGTGTCGGGAAAAACATGTCGGACTCTAAAAAAAGGGAAAGATTAGGGTCCAAGTTATCTTAAATTAGGAATGTTTTCTCTTATTCCAAAGATTGTAATGAGTCATACTTAAGTAGGATTCATGCTTAGGTTCTGGGTATAAATATTGGACCCCAGCTATTATAAAGATCATAGAAGCAATCAATTCAAGTTATCTTTTTTTTGGCTTCACACCAACCCTTAGGAGTAGGAGTAGTGTAGATCTTGAAGAGTTCTTCAACAAGCAGGGCTGCATACTTCTATTTGTACATCTGCATCGATTAAGTTCGACCTCAACTGTGAACTCTAGTATAAGCTAGTTATTGACTCTTATCTAGTCCAATTACAGCTGCATCGGTTAAGTTCGACCTCCACTACTCGAATTAGATTAAGGTCAAGTTATTGGCTCTACCTAAGAGTGGCGTCCTTTAGGTAGATTCATTAAGTTACCGATCTTGCTGATGTTCTTATTGATCATTAGTTTTCAGCAATATCAATCTGCCTGGTCAAGATTGATCTAGATCGGCCTCACATCCTTTTAGTCCATCGTTTGATTTGTTATGATACGATATTTCTCACAATGAGCGATGGGTTATGTTTTATCAGCTGTTCTACCTCGATCTTGATCATGCATAGTATGCGGTTAAGGCACATATGATCTTGAAGAGGTTTGCTGGCTAGTTAAATTTGGTCTATGGTTCGCTATTATGGCTATAATGATTCGGTCGATCTCCACTGATAGCACTTTAGATTAGAGGATGCTAGTTGGTAGATTTATTTTCGATCAGGTGTGACCTTAACTATTTGCTACGCCTGCATCAGCTAAATAGCCGATCACCTATGCTTTAACGCCTACAGTGTCTCCATGATTCTATTGAATGTGAATAGATCTGTTTACTTTAAAGGTTTGATTTGTTGTCTTTATCATGACTATCATCAATCCGGTCGACCCCCACTATTAGAGATAGCAGGTTAAGTCTGATGGTTTCATAGGTTTGTCCATGTTAAATAGTTGATTGTTTACATACTATAGTCCTTTTTCACTAGAATTGGCTATTTTAGCTGATTCGCCTGAGCGTCCACATATATAGCTTGTCTTTGGAAAGCCTATCAAAGTATGGATGGTTTTACAGATTTTTTGGTTTTAGTTTGTTATTATCACCATAGGTGCAATCGATCCGGTTGAACCTCACTATTGATGGTAATAGATTAGATTTAGAACGTTTGTAGGTCCATTTGTATTAGACAGTCGATTTGTTCACATGCTATATCCTTTCCCATTAGATTCATCGGCTCAATGCTTTATACTGGCAATATCTATCTAGCTGATGACCTCACTTACATCTACATGTACTATACTTGTCAACATAAAATCAATCGCCACCCATGAGCTTTACGGTCCATAATAGCCGATTTCTGTGCGTGTCAGCTATTTAGTCAATTTTCTCGTCTGGCTGCTCCCGAAGCTGCACACTTGGAACTGTCTGGGCAAAGGCCGGCATGTTCCACCTTAAATTACTGATAAACTTTCTCTCCTTGTCAATTGTAGGTCAAATTGACTGGCATGCCACAGGAGGAATTTGTAGGATTGGTTACCCCTACGTTGAAGCCAAGTAGATTTCTAGCCTGCTCCATCAAGTAGATCCTTCTGGCTTGCTGTGTGCCTCGGTGCATCGACATGTTTTTGCGCCGACACATTGTGGCACGCTCGGTGGGACACCACAATCGTCATGGAGACTTACAACAACAATGACATCCTTATGGTACCTTATGAAGACCTACCTGATGAAGATAAAGATGTCATCAGCAAAACTATAGAAGAATTTTAGAACAAGTGTTTGTTGTCCTACACCAAGACACGTGATAATAAAATTGTTCACAAATATCCACTACCAAGAGTTCTGTTGCATGGACAGACAAATGCAGATGAGGCTGAAGACAGGCATTTCTTCATGGAGGCTGTAAACAAATCTATTCATGATGCCATATTGAACCATAATGCAGTTTTCTTGAACACATTCCACAACACCATGAAATAGGTGTTTCATGAATATCCAATTGATTAGGTTGGGCTGACTTATTACAACATTCCACATCCGTCGACTCAAGGGACTAATCAAGCTGGTACTAGCCATCAAGAAGCAGCACAACTGGTAATGATGATGTCCAGGCAGTTTAGAGCTCATCTAAGTAGATTCAAGGTACCACCACTAATCAGATATAGTATAATCCTATATCATGAATGCAGCATGTGCAACAACTAACGGGGCAAGGTTAGAACTAGATGGTTAATTTTGGCACATCAGGCCAAATGCCGTCGTTGGCTCAAAAAATAGCGCCATCAGTTCAAAGGATTCATAGAGATATAGATCCTAACATCTATAACCAGAGACTTCAAGCAGCAAACCAGCAAAGGACCCAACAGATAGAGATTCCATAAGGATATTATTATGGCACATATTACAACACCCTTCATATGATTCCAAATCCGAGGTATCAAGGTACCCAAAATTTTAATCCATAGATGGGTCAGTAATTGCAGAGAAATCTAAATTCAAATGCTGATGAGTTGTTGCTTAGAGTGACCGAGATGATGAAGAATCAGTTCGGTTTGAAGCCAAAAGGGTAGACCTTTTTGTACAAATGCCCATATCCAGAGTGGTATGATTTGGTCACTCTTCCTGCAAATTACAGGATCTAAGAGTTTGCTAAGTTCACTAGCTAAGATAGCATAAGCATAATAGAACATGTCAGTCGGTATCTTACACAGTTGGGCAAAGCATCTATTGAAGAGGCCCATTGAGTTTGTTTCTTCTCCGTGTCTCTATCAGGGCCAACCTTCACTTGGTTTTCATCACTGCTAGTTAACTCTATTACCAATTGGACTGACCTAGAGAAAAAGTTTCATACATATTTTTACACTAGGATAGGGGAAAAGAAAATTACCAATTTGATAACTATAAGGTAGAGAACTAATGAATCGGGCACCAAGTTTCTTCAGAGATTCTGAGAGACCAGAAATTTGTGGTTCTCATTGAACTTGACTGATGATTAGCTAGCTGCTTTGGCTATTCAAGGAATGTTGCCAACATGGAGAGAGAAGCTACTAGGACAAGAGTTTGATAATTTAGGTTAGTTGGCTCAATGAGTGGTAGCGCTCAATAGCCAATTCCAGAATATGCGCAGAGATACCCGATTCCAGAAGAGTACCGCAATTACCGAAACCTATAATCTATATTCAGTTGATGATAGCTATGAGGATGATGAAGAAGAAGAGGATGCCATGGCTGAATGGAATTGGGGAAAGAAGATAGTAATGGTGCCAAATCCTTGGGGAAGATGAGTCAAAGAGAGCTATGATTTTGATGCCACAAAATCAGACAAGCTCTTGGATTTCTTGCTCGAGAAGGGATAGATCAAGTTGCCCGACAATCATGTTATGTTGCCTCCCGATCAGTTGAAGAATAGGAAGTTCTACAAATTTCACAATGCTACTTCTCATTCTACTAATGAGTGTAGAGTTTTCCGACAACATATACAGAGGGCTATTCAGCAAGGAAGACTCAAATTTGATACACCTCGAAAGATGAAAGTTGATGATAATCCTTTCCCAATAGATGAGAACATGGTTGATGCTAGGTTGCTCAAAGGGAAGACTAAAGTCCTAACATCAACTAGATCAAGAGAAACTAGAACAGTCAATCCTAAGATGTAAATATCGGCTAATGAATATAGAGAGATTAAAAGGCATCGTGACCAACAAAAGAGCCAATATGAGCAGGGAGAGACGTCAAAGGATGGTGTGATAAGACCACGTGTTACATCTCAAATTTTGTTGAATAAATGGCAGCGGTAGAGGGAAAAGGATTATTAGTGTTGGTTGGAAGAGCAAGAATAACAGCGTCAATAGGAAAAAGAGAGGTATGAAAAAAGCAAGCTAAATCACATTGGAATTGCCTTTCTTCAGACATTGCTAGAATGAAGGTTTGAAATTGCCTACTAGAAATAATTGCCCAGAGTGCAGCGAGCAATACTGGGAGTTTAGGCAATTTCAAGCCAACCGCCGGTCTATCCATGCTTGAGATGAGTATCATCATAATAATATGGATCAACGCTTAAAAAATAGAAGTGTTCATGATTGGCTTGGGAAGTGAGTTGTTGATCAAAACTAGGCTAATTATGGAGAAGAATAATGAAGAAGAATATGTTTGGTAGGAAGAGAAATGGTGTCTAGGAGGTTTAACAAGAAGCCAGAAAAGAAGGGTGCAATGCCTGAGGAACAGAGAGCTAGAATAGGCTTAGGCATCTGGTAGACCTCAAGTGTGGCATGCTAAACAAATAACCGATAGGGGGCAACCATCTCCTAATATTCAAATGGCTTTTCTGTTGCCGTCAGAATTTAGGGCTCCAGCAGATCAAGAAGTTTATTCAGATTTTGATGAATTGGAGTATGAGGAAATAGTTGCTAAGTTAACAGTTATACAACAGGCTATATTTGGTAAGCCAGTCAAGCATCGGCACTTAAAAGCTTTATATGTAAAAGGTTTTGTAGATGGGAAGCTGATGAGCAAGATGCTGGTGGATGGAGGTGCTTCTGTCAATCTTATGCCTTACACTACTTTTTGTAAACTTGGCAAGGGACCAAGAGATTTGATTGAAACAGATATGATGCTTAAGGATTTCAGAGGTAATGCATCTAAGACCAGGGGGCAATGAACGTCAAATTGATAATCAAAAGTAAAACTTTGCTCACTATATTCTTCATCATTGATGGAAAAGGGTCATATAGTCTACTCCTTGGTTGTGACTAGATTCATGCAAATTGTTGTGTGCCATCAACCATGCATCAATGTTTGATTTAGTGGCACAGAGATGATGTTGAGCTGGTTTGTGCTGATGAATCTATGAGTATCACAATAGCCTATCTAGTATATTGTGAGCTAGAAGACTTCAAGTGTTTTTCTAGCAAACTATGGGAAGGAGGCTTCATTAGAGTCAATGATGAAAGCCAATAGCCTATCCAAGCAGTCGGCTTTTAAAATGTGTTTTAATGGATAATCCAATGGATGGTACAGATGGTAAACTGGGACATAGCTTTATGTTGGCCGATGAATTAGAAGAGATAGATATTGGTTCTAGAGATAGGCCTAGGCCGACGTATATAAGTGCCAAGTTGAATCCCGAGTATAAGCAAGAATTAGTTGATTTATTAAAAGAATTTAAAGATTATTTTGCTTGGGAATACTATGAGATGCCTAGTCTAGACCGATTGATTGTTGAACATCGGTTGCCTATCAAACCTGGTTATCGGCCATTTAAACAAGCTCCGAGGAGAGTTAACCCAAATGTACTTGATGATATAAAAAATTAGACTGAAAGATTACTAGGAGCAAAATTTATCTAACCGTGCTGATATGAAGAATGGATATCGAATGTTGTTCCTATGTATAAGAAGAATGGGAAGTAAAGAGATTGCATTGATTTTAGAGATCTGAACAAGGCTACACACATGGATGGTTTTCTAATGCTGATAGCTGATATGTTAGTAGATGCAGCAACCGAGCACAAGGTTATTAGTTTTATGGACGGCAATGCAGGATATAATCAAATTTTTATGGCTGAGGAAGACATAGCAAAAATAGCTTTTAGATGCCCTGGCGCAATCGGTTTATTTGAATGGGTTGTGATGACCTTTGGTTTAAAGAATGCCAGTGCAACTTATCAGAGGGCAATGAATTATATTTTTCATAAGTTGATTGGTAGGATTGTTGAGATCTACATTGACGACGTGATGGTGAAATCTAAGGGATACAAGGAACATCTAGCTTATTTGCGGGAGACTCTAGAATGCACAAGAAAACATGATCTAAAAATGAATCCTAATAAGTGTGCCTTTAGAGTATCAGCTAGACAATTTTTGGGTTTCATGGTTCACAAGAGAGGAATCAAAATTGGTCAAAAAAGTGTGAGAGCATTTGATGCGGCAGTGCCCCCAACTACTAAAATAGAGTTACAATCTTTGTTTGGTAAGATTAATTTTATCAGGAGGTTTATTTCAAATTTGTTAGAAAGTGTTCTTCTGTTTTCTCCGTTGTTGAAGTTGAAAAATGATCAAGAGTTCAAGTGGGGTGACATACAACAAAAGTCATTTGAGGAGATAAAAGAGTATATGAAATGTCCACCTGTGCTGGTCCCTCCTCAGCAAGGTAAACCTTTTAAGTTATACATATTGGCCAATGACCAAACAATTGGATCAGCCTTAATGCAAGAGTTCGAAGGGAAAGAATGAGTTGTTTTCTATCTAAGTAGAAGGCTTTTGGATCCAAAGACAAGATATTCCCCCGTTGAAAAGTTATGCTTGTGCTTACATTTCTCTTGCACTAAGTTACAGCATTACTTGTTATCGGCTTAGTGTATAGTTGTCTCCAAGACTGATGTGATCAAACACATGCTATCAATGCCAATATTTAATGGAAGAATGGGGAAGTGGATTCTTGCATTGTCAGAATTTGACTTGAGATACAAATCAGGCAAAGCAGTCAAAGGGCAACTAATAGTTGATTTTGTCACCCAACGTCATAAGCCAAATATTGATTATGTAGAGCCAGTACCTTGGGTGTTGTTCTTTGATGGGTCATCATGCAAGCAAGGTGGTGGCATTGGTATTGTTATTATTTCACCTCGGGGAGCAAGTTTTGAGTTTGCTTTTCCAACTGAACCAATGATTACCAATAACCAAGTGGAATATGAAGCTATTCTTAAGGGGCTTCAACTTCTTCATCAAGTAAAGGCCAAGGCAATTGAAGTATTTGGAGATTCATAGTTAATTATTAATAAGTTGATTGTCCTATATGAATGTAAAGAAGATACTCTGAGGGGATATTATGATGAGTGTCAAGGGTTGCTCAAGGAATTTCGTCATGTTTCTCTTCAACATATTCCAAGAGCATAGAATCAAGAGGCTAATCATTTAGCTCAAAGTGCGTCAGTTTATCGAGTATTTCAAGAGGTCTTAAGCAGTGAAACCTTGAATAATGATTGGAGAGTTGAAATAGCCAATTACCTTAGGAATCCATCATAGAATGTTACAAGGAAGCTAAGGTATAAATTGACTAAGTATGTTTTACTAGATGATCAGCTATATTACAAAACAGTCAATGGGGTGCTGCTTAAATGCTTGAATCAAGAAGAAGCTAAGGTGTTGATGGGTGAAGTACATGAAGGGATATGTGGAGCTCATCAATCAGCTTATAAGATGAAATGGATTATTCATAGTACTGGATATTTTTAGCCAACAATACTAGAAGATTGTTTTGAATATTATAAGTGGTGCTAGGACTATCAACATTTTGGTAATGTTCAAAAATCACTCGCATCGGCTATGAATCCAATAATCAAACCATGGCCGTTTCAAGGCTGAGGAATTGATCTAATTGGCCAGATTTTTCTGCCTTCAAGTAAAGGACATAAGTTCATATTGGTAGCAACGGATTACTTCACTAAGTGGGTTGAGGCAATTCCTTTGAAGACAGTAACCTCAAAAAACATGGTTGATTTTGTCAAGGAGCATATTGTGTGTCGTTTTGGAATTCCTCAAACTATCACTACTGATCAAGGGACAATGTTCATATCAGAAGAGTTTGGAGATTTTACAGCCAGTATGGGAATTAAGTTGCTAAATTCTTCTCCTTACTATGCTTAGGCTAATGGCCAAGCAGAGGCGTCTAATCAAATTATGATTAAACTAATAAAAAAAGATTAAGGAGTAGCCAAGGAGGTGACATTCGGCGCTTAATGAGGCACTATGGGCATATAGGATGGCCTGTCATGGATCGATTAAAACATCACCTTATGAACTTGTGTATGGTCATAATGCAGTCCTTCCTTGGGAAATTCAAACTGGATCAAGGAGTGTCATATTGCAAAATGATTTATCAGCTGAAGTCTACAAGAATCTTATGATAGACCACTTAGAGGACTTGAGTTGCCATCGACTGCATGCTCTTGAGAATATCAAAGCCAATAAACTAAGGATTGTAAGGCATTACAATAAAAAGCTCAAGAGTAAATAATTTTCTGAAGGTGACTAAGTCTGGAAAGTGAAACTATCAATCGGGTCAAAGGACAACAAGTTTGGTAAGTGGTCACCTAATTGAGAAGGACCTTATCAGATTAAACATTGTGCGCCTGATAATGCTTATATTTTGGAAACACTAAGAGAAGAAGAGTTTGATAGAGCAATCAATGGAAAATATCTAAATAAATATTATCCTAGCATTTGGATTAATACTTGATAGCCGATTTGTTAAGTCATCGGCTCTAATAGCTGATACCAAAACGGTATCACCTCTAGTTCAGAAATAAACCTAGAGGGGTAAAAGCCGATACGATATGTATCGCCTATAGAGAAAAAATGAACACAAATAAATTAATACATGGAACATGAAGTACAGGGCAAAAGAGAAACCACTTAAAACGAAGAGATTGTTTGATAGATTCTCCTATTATAAGCTAAAGGCCACAGGACACTTTGTTCACTATGTCATTGGCCTAGCAATCAAGGGCTATGGAGTTAGTGGTGTTGAAAAAATCCTCGACCAGGCGCTCATGATTCCTAGGGTATTCGGTGGCTGGAAAACCATGGAGAAGAAGTCAAAGCTTGTGGCCAGTGTGAACTTGCGTAGCTGCTAATGCCATGGCAACACCATGATGAACACCATGAAGAGCAACCTCTCTAACATGGTTTGAGATATCATACAAGCGAACCACCAACACAACACCCCTGACATTGATGAATCCTACCACATGCTCCATAGCTGATTGGAGGCTTTCTAGCTAGGCTGATAGATCTAAAAAGATTCGAGGAAGGAATGATCAAGATCTTGAAGACAAAAACTAAGAAGAGATAGAAAATTTTGGTAGGCATCTCACCCATGATCCTAGCCTCAGCCTTGGCCAACCTCTCCTCCACCTAGTCAGCCTCAAAAGGTGATCAACGCTGAGCTAATGTCACCAGAGCCGATTCCACGATGGAGAGGCAGTCGGTGAGCTTCTGGCCAGCCCGATCGATGGAGGCGATCAGATCATCGTTGTCGATCCACCTCCTCAGGTAGTAGGGGAGCTGGTGGCAAATTATTGATGAATATGACCCTAGAAGTTGAGCGGTGTTGGCCCTATGCTTTGGGATGATGGGAGCATCCTGGGTAGCACCCTCCTGATGACGAAGACGCTGGCATGGTGACATAGACCCGTTAAAGGCCTCCTCAACAGACCTCTTACTGTTCTCCATGCCTTCAAACCTATGGGAAACCAGAATCACGCCAAAAACAGAGAAGGTTTGGGACAAAGTAGGTTGTTTGTTGATCCACAGCCTGACCCGTATATATAGCCTAGGAGGTGAGAAGATAGGCTTCGTCGGGGTTATGGAATTAAAGTAAGATATGGAAACGGATCAACACTATAGAAATTTAGGGGACGGATCATGAAGAGATAATAGATTTGGACTTGTTGCTTCCCATAGTTACAAAATATCATGGGATTGATATGAAAGGTTTACATTAATTAACAATCAACCCAATAAGACTTCTTTGTATTGAAGGGAGTCTGGATCCCCACAAGGCCAAGGGTCATCATGGACCAAGACATATTGGCCCACGGATAAAATTGCATCAGGGGAAGAGGAAAGGCCACCTGCTTAAAAGATGCCCATATACCCAACCGATTTCTTGGTGACTAGGAAACAATGGGAAAGAAAGCCGCCTACTAAAAGATGCCCATTTTTCGGTGGCTAGGAAACCATGGGAAAGAAGTATGTGGTTTCCCCATTGAGCATTTGATGAAGCAAACAAGGGGAAGGTGTCCACACATTTTAGCCCTTGCAAACACTAGAATAGCTCTGCGATCATGGTGATAAAACTCAGGTGATGTCACAAGAATTCTTCTAACTGCAGTAGCTAATCCTTTTGCTCAACAAGGTGTTGAAATGAGCGACACAATCACCCTATGCACAAGAATTCTTCTAACCACTCAAGATCCTCATAGCAAGAAATTAGACCATGGAGGGTCTGGTGGAGCCAAGGGCACTCGAGGAAGCAAGCAGAAGAGAAACATAACTAAGTTATTAAGTTGCTCTCACCAAAGTCGGATAGACATTTATAGTCGGTCTGGAAAGATGGATCTAAGCGCCCGTGAAGCAATAATGCTCTCGTAAAGCTTTGAAGCATGGGCTCATAAGCTCACAAAGACAGTGATAGATAGTAGACCCCAGATCAAGATTCTCTACCCATGACTATGGACCTATCAGAGATACAGGCATGGTAATTTTGGAATAAAATTACTTTTATCCCAAAATCGGGGGCATGTGTTTACACCAACATTTGGGAAGAAGAACACGGGAACTCAAAGCTCCCAAGATCGTGTCATCAAGAAATCGATTGCATAAAGGTTGATATCAGCTGATTCAAATGCAGCACTAGAATCGGCTCTCTTCAGATGACACCAGCAGATACGGTTGGCGTCGGGAAAAACTTGTCGGACTCTACAAAAAGGGAAAGATTAGGTCCAAGTTATCTTAAATTAGGAATGTTTTCTCTTATGCCAAAGATTGTAATGAGTCGTACTTAAGTAGGATTCATGCTTAGGTTTTGGGTATAAATATTAGACCCAGACTATTGTAAAGATCATCGAATCAATCAATACAAGTTACTTTTTTTGGCTTCACGCCAACCCTTAGGAGTAGGAGTAGTGTAGATCTCGGTGAGTTCTTCAACAAGCAGGGCGGCATCGGTCCAGCCAACCTCCGGCTTGTCTATAAGTATCATCATGGCTTATACTTCTGTTTGTATGGCTGCATCGGTTAAGTTCGACCTCCACTGTGAACTCTAGTATAAGCTAGTTATCGACTCTTATCTTGTCCAAGTTCAGCTGTGATCATTAGTTTTTTAGCAACATCAATCTGCCTGGTCAAGATCAATCTGGATTGGCCTCACATCCTTTTAGTTCATCGTTTGCTTTTTTATGATACGATATTTCTGACAATGAGTGACAGGTTACGTTTTATCGGCTGTTCTACCTCGATCTTGATCATGCGTAGTACACGGTTAAGGCATGTATGATCTTGAAGAGGTTTGCTAGCTAGTTAAATCTGGTCTACGGTTTGCTATTATGGTTGTAACGATCCAATCGATCCCCACTGATATCAGTTTAGATTGGAGGATGCTAGTTGGTAGATTTATTCTTGATCAGGCATGACCTTAACTATTTGCTACCCCTGCATTGGCTAAATAGCCAATCGCCTATGCTTTAACACCTACAGTGTCTCTCCATGATTCTATTGAATGTGAATAGATCTGTTTACTTTAAAGGTTTGATTTGTTGTCTTTATCACGGCTGCCATTGATCTGGTTGACCTCCACTGTTAGAGATAGTAGGTTAAGTCTAATGAGTTCATAGGTTTGTCCATATTAAATAGTCAATTATTTACATGCTGTAGTCCCTTTTTTCACCAGAATCGGCTATTTTAGCTGATTCGCCTGAGCGTCCACATATATAGCGTGTCTTCGGAAAGCCTATCGATGTATGGATGGTTTTATAGATTCTTCGATTTTAGTTTGTTATTGTCATCATAGCTGCCATCGATCCAGTTGAACCTCACTGTTGATGGTAATAGATTAGATTCAGAGTGTTTGTAGATCCATTTATTTTAGACAGTCAATTTGTTTGCATGCTATATCCTTTCTCATTAGATTCATTGGCTTAATGCTATATGTGGCAGAACCTCCTAAGAAATCAGGCCCACATGCATTTATCGTTGTCTCAATAGACCTCTAATAGCATACATAAGTTCCCAATAACTTAATAGGTCTATTGGGTGTCCTCGAGAAACCCGAATCATCCATGAATCTTTTCCAAACATGATCCCAATCACAGACATTGTAGATTACAACAGTTTTCAATATACATATCAGAGATTATAAAGCGGAAGATTTAAGTTTTAATATTACAAACCAGTTGTTTCAAACTTACAAAACATAAGTGTCATACAACCATAGTAGTGGGATAATATTACATTAACATTATTTTTCATACAAACTAGTGCCTTGTCCAAAGGCCATTCATCATTCCTCATCATCATCGACTTCAATCACTGACATGCAGCGGGGACCAAAACAAGCCTGCGCATGTGACTCACCTACAACAAGGGTTAACAAACCCTAAGTACAAAAGTACTCAACAAGACTGACCCGACATAAAAGGGGGTGTAAGACTTTAGAGATGCAGGAGTTGGGGCAAGGTAAGGATGTAGCAAGACTCCAAAAGTTCTTTGCTAAAAGCTTACTATTTTTTATCCTATTTTTAGGTTTTACCCCTAAGTCTTCTTGGTTCATTATCTCAAACTAAGTGTTCATATCCCATGTTCCAATCCTTTTCATTCCATTCCTTTTCTCAAATTTTTAGTAATTCATCAGTCCTGCATTGCCTCTGTAATGAAACGAGTCTCCATATCCACGAAGCACCAGCAATTCGAATTGATTCAAGTCCTAGCTGGGGATTCCTTATCACATGACATATGTAGAACTTAATCTTGCATATATCAACCTCACTACTAGATCCTCCTATACTAAGCCGTCTCCATGCCACCCGAGAGCACATCACACCTCTAATCTGGCCACATTCCAGCAACGAGGGTACATGCTACTCCCGCCATCTCTCCACTCCCAGTGCGTGGGCATTCGTCTTAGTATCAGATTAGCCGAAGTAGGCTTACCGGAGTATGTGACCAGTACTACAAAGTGTCTCATTCAGAAGATCCACAATGAGTGGCCTTTAAGCGACATAGTCGGCAACATTACCCAAAATTCAAGATAAGTCACCCAACTAGTCTCTAATTCATTCTACCTTCTTTCTTTCTTTGGCCCGGATGCCATCTTTGATTGTATCGAAACTTTTACTTTGAAAGCCTACCATAAAGCATACTAAGCATTCTACGCCTTTGTAAATGAAATCATCTTCAAGGATGGTAAACAATTAACAAGGCAGGCAATGCATCAAGTAGGTAATGGTTTAATGCATAAACCGGGGCTTGCCTTTGTTGACGATCTCGGGTTCTGGATCAGTACCATAAATATCAAATCCTAAGACAATCGGGGATTCTTCCACAACTTGCTCAACTAGGATCAGTTCACTCTCGGATTCTACATGAAATAATAACATATGCTTCAACATGATGATAATGTAAACATGATGCTTTCATGGTGCATGAAATATAATAACACCTTGAGTACAACTTTCCTTCACGGTACAGTTGCAAGCCAACAAAACCAACTTGCAATTCTACCATCAAGGACCACACAAAAATGTTTACTAAGAAACCCTACATGCTTCTAAAGAACTACCCAAAGTTTCACTTCAAAGTTCTTCCTTTAATGAACGAAATCATTCATTAACTATACTCTAACCAAACTTTAATGACCTAGGGCTTATGACCTAAGTGACTTGACCAAATTGATCTTGAAACCCTACTGGTCACAAAACATGACCAAAACAAGATCAAACCCTAAACTAACACTTAGGGTTAGCTTTTATCCATTTTTGAATTAATTTGGAATTAAGCTCAAAATGAACTTGTTCCAAATGACCTCAAAATTTTATGTACGCTTCCTCATGACAAATTAGTCTACCAAAATAAATTTCATAATTTTTGGAATTATACAGTGGCCTACAAAATTCATGGAAATTACATTTATCAATTAATTGAGCAATTTTCATCACATTCAAAAATTTCTGTAAATCAATATTTCATATTTTTCCTAAATAATATTCATCACAGAGAGGTCACACAAAAATTTTCATAATTTTTGGATCTCTACATAAATCTACACAAAAATAACAAAACATAGACACTATTCATCCATTTTAGAAAATAGAAAAATTCCATTTTGAACTACACAGTCACTGACATACGGGACCCACTTGTCATCCCTAACCTTCGGCTTTGACCGTGACGACGACGGCGCTGACCGACTGCTAACTTGCTGACGGTGAGCCCAATGGCGACGGCCAGAGTACCAAAATGTTCACAAAGACTAGGCGCATCGATCTATGGCATTAACTTAAGCTATTATAGCAGGAATCAAGGCTAACGCCGCCCATGGTAGATACAACAGCTTGGTGGTGCTATGCTGGTGAATCAGGGCCAGTAGAGATCAAACAAAAGGCACAGGAAGGTTCAGCAGCTCACCACGATCACGTTGGAGCAAAGAACGAGATCGGAGAAGCTATGGTGACACGGGTCGACGGTGACAGTGGTCATGGCGGAGCAGACTTCGTCAACGACGGTGTTTCATTGACTGCAGTGGGCAAAATGACCAAGCAAGAATGGATTAAGCACCACAGCATCGAGACAAAGCTATAGAGACAACAAGCAAGGGCAATGGCTCACCGGATGACGCTGGCGGCGGTGAAACAGAATTTTGGGTGAGGTCGCCGGCCACGAGGAAGAAGGGTTGCTAGCGGTGGTTCCCAGTGGACTTAGACAACCACAGTTGGTGGGATGGGTTCACAAGGAGGAGACGGAGCTGGAACACTACCTTGCTGAGACTGGCTTGCGCTGAGGAGGCGAGGGGAGCTCGACGGAGCTGAGGCAGCGACGTCGGGAAACAGAGGAGAGAAAAGAAAGCCGACGACGGCGTCGGAGCTTTATAGCGTGGCCAAGAGAGCGAGGGAACGACACACAGCGACCAGCTCATGCCAGCGCGAAGCTGAGGGCAGCCACGGGCGCGTCTGGAAGACCAGAGAAAGGACGTCGGTGGTGGGGCGGTGGGCGTGCACTGTTCACCAGAATTACAGAATTGCCATCTGTTTTAAAATCCAAATTACTCCCAAATTTTCTAAAGAAGTTGAAAATTTCCAAAAATAAAAGTTGCTCAACATTTCAAGTTCTACAACTTTGCTTAAATGAACATTTTCAAATTCTGCCTCCATTTTGAAATTTGAATTTGGGGTGCATTTGAGCATTTGAATCATTTCAAAATTACTCCAAATTTTATAAGTAAACTTTAAAAACTTTGAATACCAAAGTTGATCCTTATAAAATAAGCTTCAACTTTGCTTTTTGTCATACCCCCAAACTCCAAATGGATTTTGAAATAGACAGAAGGGGCAAAAAGGACTTTTATGATTTGAATTTGAATTCAAATTTAATTTGTTTACCTTTTTACTTAACTTTGATTTTTGACCAGTTACATGGCCCATTAGGGTTATTTGAGTCAATTGACACATGGTCTCACATGATCACATGAAATTTGACCCTTGTGGTCATGATCTTTATTTAGAGTTTTGGATCACATTACATCACATAAAATAACAACTTATGAAGTAAAGCTTATTTAGTGAATGCATTCAAAATTTTCTACTTTATGAATGCTTTGCAATGCATATGATGACATGTCAAGTTTTAGTGCTAGGTCAAAACACTAGAGGTGTTACACTTTATACTAGTAATATCTACCTAGCTGATGACCTCACTTACATCTATGTGTATTGTACTTGTCAACATAAAATCAATCGCCACCCACGAGCTTTACGGTCCATAACAACCGATTTCTGTGTGTGTCGGCTATTTAGTCGATTTTCCCATCTGGCTGCTCCCAAAGCGGCACACTTGAAACTATCTAGGCAAAGACCAACATGTTCTACATTAAATTGCTGATAAACTTTCTCTCCTAGTCAATTGCAGGTCAAATTGACTGGCACGCCTCGAGAGGAATTTGTAGGATCAGTTACCCCTACGTTCAAGCCAAACAGATCTCTAGCGTTGCTCCATCAAGCAGATCCTTCTAGCTTGCTGTGTGCCTCAGTGTATCGACACGTTTTTGCATCGACAATTAGTAAGATTTTCCTCGCTGTTTTTGGCTGATTCACCCATTATCGATCTTATTATAATCAATGTTCCATTAATTATAACAAATCACCTGATTGAGATAGAGATAGATCGGCATCATATCATCATAAATGGTTGTCTTCTAGTCTGGTCACGCTTTGAATCTTATAATTGATGGCTTAATTTTGCTAGATTGGCTATTTTATCTCTATTCCAATCAAACATAGTATGCATTTAAAGATATGTTTCAATCTTGAATAAACTCGCTAGTTAATGAGATCTAATCTAACGACACTACAATAGCTGCATTGATCTAGTCGAACCTCACTGGTAAGACTTTGGATTAGAGATTATCAATTAGTGGTATTGTTCATGGTTGAGATATGTACTATGTGTTGTTTGTTATGCATGCATCAGCTATTTTAGCCGATCCACCTGTGTTTTCACATATATGGCACGCTTTCATGAACCGGTTGACATATAGTTGGTTTTATGGATTTTTTGGTTTTAGATTATTATCATCATTATAGCTGCATCGATCTAGTCAAACCTCACTATTGATGGTAATAGATTAGAACTAGACAGTTTATAGATCTGTTTATATCAAACAAACGATTGTTTGTGTGGTATATCCTTTTTTACTGAATTCATTGGCTTTGCACCATATATTGATAAAATCTTATTTAGCCAATGATGTATCTTTAACATGTACAAATTAATAGCTCAAGGGAAAGGATCATTAAACATCGTATCTAGGTGTATTGTACTTGTTATCATAAGTCAATCATGACCCATGAACATCATAGTCCTTAAATAGTCGATTTCTTATCGTATCGGCTATTTAGTTAATTCCCCTATTTGGCTGCTCTTGAAGCAGCACACTAAGAACTGTTTGGGCAACACCGGCATGTTCCACCCTAAATTACTAATAAGCTTTCTCTCCTTGTCAATTGCAGGTCAAATTGACCGGCACGCCTTAGGGATTTTCATGATTGACTAGTCATGTGTTGAAGCCAAGCAGATCTTTAGGTTGACTTCGCTTAGATCATTCGGATTGTTGCATGCCCAGCGTATCGCCACATTTTTTTGCACCGATAGTGACCCTATCGAGGGAGCTGTCGACAAAGCCATGCCCAAATTGCAGCGTTGGGAGCTCCCAAGCCTCGATGGCTTGGGCTGTGTCATCTAGTGCTTGGGCCTTGGCTAGTATCGTAGGCCGAGCAGGAGCCAAGGACTAGGCTCAGGTTTCCTATCGATTGGGAGCCTATGGCTTGGGCATGCCCATGAGCCCTGAGCAGAAGCCATGGCATGTTTTGGCTAAGGGAGGTTCCTTGGTCTAAGGGTGTGCATGAGTGTACCCGATGGATATAGCCCTCGAGCCCCCAAGCGATCCTAGAGGGGTCGGTCGGGTGGTCTCTTTGGCCAGGAACCACTAATCTTGGGGCTTAACATACCCATATATTAGGATCTCGTCAGGAGCCCCTAGCCCTTTGTGGCCTCACTTGGCCTAGTTCGTGATGGCGACAAGGGGCTAAATTTAATCTTCTGGTGACCGAGCTAGCCATGGCAGGGATGGCTTCCACTAATGAGAGTGTGACGCCCTATGTGGGCCCCCCTCCCTAGTGTAAAGGGAGTGCTCAGCTATCAGGGCCAAGCTATAGTGGTGTAGACCCCTTCTCTGGTCCTATGTCGCATAGGTCTATGGCCCGAGCGAGGGTTCAAAGAACTCATCTAAGAGTTACCAACTTAAGGCCTAGGGGCACCCTTCTTTTTGATTAGAGCCTACCATGGGGTAGGTGATCGAGAGCGTCTAGGCTCTAGCTTTGGGCCACCTAATCACCTAGCATGTCACACTATTTTGGGGGCTATGGTAGCAGGCCCTGATCCTCTCGGGCAGGCCTCCTTAGGCTGACCTTCTATGGCCACATGTTAGGGCATGGGGAGCACGCTGAGCGTGGGCGGGGGTCCCTCATTGGGACCACCACTCATCGACTCCTAACACAACTCTAGGGAGTTGTTCATTTTGAGGACATGCTGCCCGAGCACCCATCGATAGGGGGTTAGGGTTGCTCCATTTGGGGAGCCGGCATAGCCCCCGAGGCCATTGTGGGGCCTCCTTGTCAGCGGGCATGGTGTCTTCTAGGCATGTCCCTTCTGCTAATGCTCTATATAGGCGATTGATGGCACCTAGGGTGCCGTGTTCAGTGGAGGAGTTATGACATGTGCTCCCATGTTGTCCCACTTTCTCTAGGAGATGGGATGTTGGGCCACATAGAACAGATCTGGTAGAGGAGAAGCTACAACACTTGGTGCATGCAGATCTAGGTTGTTGACCGTGGCCGATGGGACCGAGGTGAGTTGGATCCCCTCAAGTAAAGTGAGGAGGTGTGCGTGGAGTGGGCAGCGTGCTCAGGTCGGCTCAAGAGGTCAGGCTGATAGGGAGGCAGCTGTTCATCTCCATGTCGGGTCTGTCAACCACTGCCACATCATACGATTATGTGTGGGATCATGAGAGCATGGCAGCCGCCATGCGTAGAGTACTAAAGTGAAGTTAGAAAGGTTGAGAAGGGAGTTTACCTTCCATTCCTAGCGAAGCCCTTCCCTTTCTGAAAGCCTCCGCTTTGCCTTGCTCTCATGTATTCGCTTGCCGCCACTGCTATTCCCTTCATCCCCATGGTGGAATGGGGGCCTTCAGAGGTCACTGAGGCAAAGATCAGGAAGATGGAGGAGGATGAGGTGGCACTAGAGGAGGTCTTGGCAGTCAGCTAGCATTTCCCTACCATTGGGTAGTTAGCGCTAGCCCCTAAGGATCAAGAGGTCGTCTCCTTCACTGATTTCCACCGCTTGGGGCTCGGCCTCCCCCTACACCACTTCATGCATGGCCTCCTATACTTCTACAGCCTCTGTCTCCATGCCCTGACACCAGAGGGGATCCTCCCCATTGCAACCTTCATCACGCTGTGTGAGGCCTTCCTAGGGATCGAGCCCCACCTCACGCTGTGTAGATGGTTGTTCTGAGCACTTTTCACCTAAATGGCCATTTAGCCAATTTAAACACCGTGTAAACGCCACATGGTGGTATGCCGTTTCTGTTTAATCATCCATTTAGCCTATTTAATCATCCATTTATCCTATTTAATGGACTATTTTGCCCCAATAATGGTTAAACGATAGGTGATCAACTGTTTACCAGTTAGCATTTAGGAAAACATTGGTTCCGGGTGTTCCTATTGTTACCCGACGGTGCATTTCCAGTGATGGGGGGTGCTCGGATCTAGGTGCAACCGCATGCTGCTAGCTAGTACCTCACCCTCGCTCACCCATCGGGCTTTAACAGCGAGATGCGCTAGAGGTGGAGCTGGTTCTACCTCCCCAACATGGTCCCAGTGCTCCCTTCCTTCTCAGAGGAGAGACCAGGTGGTGTCACCCTGCTTCATGGTGGCTATTCCCCTTGGTGCAGGATGCCGTGGAGGTTCCTGCACTCATGGGGGCCATTGAGGCCCTAAAGGTGTAGGGGCTGACTAGGCCGATGGTGGTGCACACATTCATCTAGCACTAGATCCTCCCATTAAGGGAGAGGGTGCATCGATTGTGCCAGCACCAGGGGATCACCAACCTAATGAAAGAGTTCCCTTATCCCATCTCAGAGGAGCTACTCAGGGTGTTGATGATCGGGGCCATCGGCATGGACTATCTGGGGGGTGGGCGTTGGCCCTATCCCTTTTAGTGTTGAGCACCCTCCTCCTACTGGCCATCTACTGACCAGGATGATCTTAGAGCCCCCCTTCCTCCTTCTGTGGTGAAGTGGGTGTGGATGGCCACACCTTGAACAGGGACGATAGACGTACTGACCATAGCATTTGGCCCGCCTCTAGCGGTGGCTTCGGCTCTAGCAGAATGAGCGGTGGCGATCGATGGAGGGTCATGGAGTGAAAGCTCTAGTTTGATTTTACTAAATTGATGAAACCCTAGGTGCTAACCCTTTTACTCTACATGATCATGAGATAGGGTAGCACGTTCCAAGTGGTGGAGCAAATGATGAAGATCATGATGATGGTGGTGATGGCCATGCTGATGATTAGGCTCAAGCTTGGAAAAGAAGAAAGAGAAAACAAAAAGCTCAAGGCAAAGGCATAATTGATAGGAGCTCTTTGTTTTTGGTGATCGAGACACTTAGTGAGTGTGATCAAACTTAGGATAGATAGTCGTACTATTAAGAGGGGTGAAACTCATCATAAAATGTGGCTATCAAAGTGCCACTAGATGTTCTAACTCATTGCATATGCATTTAGATTCTAGTGAATGCTAACACCCTTGAAAATGTTTGTGAAAATATGCTAACACACATGCATGAGGTGATACACTTGGTGGTTGGCACATTTGAGCAAATGACAGGAAGTTTGAGAAGTGAAGGAGTGAAAACAAGGCGTCGAACCCAAGTTTTCTAGGGCGTCAGACTAGGCTGACTGTGGGTCTAACGGTTCCCATAAGCATTTGAGCAGAGATCGAGAGTGAGGACTTCGCGACGGACTCAGCGTTAGACCCTAGGCTGGCTGGATCCGATGGCTAACCCTAGTGCAGTGGCATGGACATGGCGGCGTTGGACTAGGGCTCATGGGGCCATCGTACCGACCGTGCGCATTGTTCATTCAGTGTTGCGCATGTGAGTGAGCAAGGTGGTAACATGTGGCAGTGTTGCACTCTTGCTTGGGTCCAATGGTGGGTGTCGGACCAGGGTTCGACTGATTTGGTACTCTTTGGAACTTACTAGACCACGTCAGACCCTCCCGGTGTGGAGTCCGATGTGGGTCCAATGGTAGCATGTGATAGGCGACCATTGGTGGCAATGGACAATTTTGTTTGAACATTGTTATGTGGCAATGCGTGGTTTGCTATGGCCAACATCATACCCTAGTGTCAGATGGTCCAATGGCCCGTGTCTATGGGTTCGACGGTCACTAGCTCGAGGGGGCTTCTATTTAAGTCCCATGGCTGGCTCTAGCTCACTCTCTTGGCCATTTTCATTGGCATAGCTACCTTGTGAGCTGAGCCAAAGCACTCCCACTCATCTCCATCATTGATTCATTATCTTTGTGAGATTGGGAGTGAATCCAAGTGCATTGCTTAACTGATTGCATCTAGAGGCACTTCATGATTGTGTTTTGCTGTAGATTTCACATGTTTCTCTTGGTGGTTGCTGCCACCTAGACAACTTGGTGCAGCAAGGATCATCGAGTGGAGGAAGGTGATTGTCTCTGGCTCCAATCGTGGTGATCATGAGGGGTTCTTGACCTTTCCCCAGCGGAGAGCCAAAAGGTTCTCTAGTGGATTGCTCATGGCTTGTGTGATCCTCATCTTGTGTTGGTTGTGCAGCACCCAATTGCGGGTTTGGCGTGTGATGCCTATTAGCGCGTGAACCTCCAAGTGAGTGAATCAACATAATGGGGACTAGCTTGCTGCCAAGCAAGTGAACCTCGGTGAAAAATCATTGTGTCATCTTGTCTGTGAGGATTTCTTTGGTATTCATTGATATATTGTGATTCATCACTTGCCATGGTGGTATAACCCTCCTACCACTCTTGTGCATTTACTTTCTTAGTGTAGCTAAGCTCTTTAGTGTAATTAGTTTTGAGATCTAGCTTGTGTCTTGTCTAGTGGTTAGTGAGGCTCTATAGTTAGTCTTTGAGAGCTCACTAACTTAGTGGTAGTGACTTAGCCTCTTGTGTGATTTAGAGATTATACATAACTAGAATTGTGGATAGGAGGCTTGCTTTTTGAGTAGGCTAGCGCAACACTCGCTTCGCTTCATAATTATCTAACCACTTGGCTTAGTGTTGTTGTATAAATTTTTATAAGCTATCCCCCTGTCGACAGAATATCATCGGCAGTCCTTCGAGGGGTATCCCACGAAGGTAGATTGATCGAAAGAGGAGCGTGAGATCAAGAATAAGAAGGTAACAGAGACACACGAGTTAGATAGGTTTAGGCCATTAGTATGATGTAATACCCTACTCCTATGATCTATTGGTTTGTATTAGCTATCGTATGATATTGCGTGAGTTTGGAGGGGTTCTTGCCCGCCTTATATAGTCCGGGGAGCAGGGTTACAAGTCGGTTAGATCTGAGAGATAACCAGAAAGTAATAACTGATTATAGGAATCTTAGAATCATACATATCCTAACAGATCTCATAGTATCTTTAGGATATCTTCCAGATGTCTTGTGGGAGGCGCCGAGCAGAGTCATGCCCCACAAGGCCTCATCTTGTGGGCTGGGCCACCCCTAGGGGCATAGCCCATGTGGTCTACCATGGGTATATGGGGTCATGCCCCCCATAGCTAGTCCTCAAGTGGCTTGTACCCATTGTGCAACACCATCTTGAGCTTGTCCAAGTAGGTGCGAATGAAGCCGAGTAGTCAAACTCATGGTTCAACCACCGTGATGAGTTGTCGAGCAGTTGTGAGCAATTGCCGAGCAGCGTGTACTATCATCGAGCAGCATGAACCATAGCCAAGCAGCATAACCCAAGCATGGCTTGCCATAAGGGTGTAAGGAGCTCAAGTTTAGAATCAAAAATTTCTTTATAGTAGACCAAGTGTGCCCACATAGAGTCCAACCATGAGAAAAGGAGATAGTCTTCTTCAGCTTCAAGAGGCATGGAGTCTTCCTGAATAAAGCAAGCACATTCACCACGAGGTGAAGTGTGCCCACTTAGTCCCCGAGCCTGATAGTAGATGACGCAGTCATGTGGTGCTAGGGTTTAAAGTAGAAAAATAGTAAAAGCCTAGCTGAGCAGGCAGCCAGTCCCTAGGCATTGCCCCAAAATGAGAAAGAGCACATTCACCGCAAGGTGAAGTGTGCCCACTTAGTCCCCGAGCCTGCTGGAAGATGAAGAATGAATCTTGTAGCAGGGTAAAAGATACAAAAATAGTAAAATGACCAGCTGAGCAGGCAGCCAGTCCCCGAGCCATTTATGGAGATATAAAAAAAACCCAACCGTGGAGAAAAAAACTAGAGTAATGGCTAATGGAGACGGGGATCCCGATCTTCCATCAGGTGATGGTAACTATCGTTGTGGCGGAGAACGACACATCAATCCGTCTTCAGATCGAAAGATCGAACCCTGCAATCTTAGCACCACAGATCCTCTGGTTATCAACCAAGCCATGGACTAGGTTGACCTCGACAAGAAGGCTAATCCCTGCCTGCGCAACGAAGAACACAAGCAAGAACAAGAAAGAACGCAACCAAATTGTAGATGAATGATTATCTCACAAAGTTGGGGTCTCACAAACCGATGAACGGCGAAACTATTCTTGATAGAATAATCCCCAAAACTGTTCTTGACAGAATAATCTAAGAAAAACATGAACCCTAATGGAGGGGCGGCGGCTGTTTATGAAAACTATAGGGTCGTGCAAGACCCCTGGATGCACCCCTAATGGGCCCAAACTCAATACATGGTCCAACGGACCAAAAGACGGTGTCGCAGCACCCTGGCAGATTCTGGATGCTAACTTGATTCGATGATTCCCGTTGATTCCAAATAGATTTTAACGTGAAACCACTTGGATTGGCTTTCTTATCAAATTTTCTTTCCATCTATATGTGGATTATCGAAAACAGAGTCTGGATGCGTCCTGGGTGACTAGTTTAAGGTAGACTAGTCCTGGTGGCCGAGGCAGACTCGAATTCTTGTTGGACTGGGCCTCCGGCTTGTGTTGGACGTCCTTGCTGGTCGTCATCACCTCCACCACTTCCTCTAAGTCCTTCATGACCCTTCTCCAATGTTCCTAAGCAAGATAACATCATTAGGTAGTAGTCTATTCTCAAAAGTATGAAAAGTATCGCTTAAGAACGAGCTCACCTCTAAATTGAGTTGTCGCTTTTGAGCCTGGGTCATTGGACCTTGCATGATGGTTGGAGGATCAGCGGTTACCTCTGAAAAAGTGATGTCCTCATCATCCTCCCCTCTTGAATTGGAGTTTTCCTCGACTCAAGCTCATCTTCTTCTCCCAAATAAGGTTTCAAATCTGCAATGTTAAAGGTGGGACTAACCTCGAACTTGGGTGGCAACTCAAGTTTGTAGGCATTATCATTTATTTTCTCAATGATCTTATAAGGACCAGCTGCTCTTGGCATTAATTTAGACTTACACAGCTCTAGAAATCTATATTTTCTCAAATGTAACCAAACCAAATCACCTGGTTCAAGTTTAATCTCTTTTCTACCTTTACTACCAACAATTCTATACTTTTCATTCATTCTTTCAATATTTGTTTTAGTTGTTTCATGCAACTTACGAATAAAATCAGCACGCTCTCTAGCATCACTATGTATTCTCTCAGTGGTAGGTAAAGGCAAAAGATCAATAGGAGCACGGGGGTTAAAACCATACACTACCTAAAAAGGACTTACCTTGGTGGTGGAATGTTCCGCCCTGTTATATGCAAACTCCACATGCGGCAAACACTCTTCCCACATCTTCAAATTGCGCTTCAAAATGGCTCTCAACATGGTGGACAATGTTTGATTCATAACCTCAGTCTGCCCATCAGTTTGGGGATGACATGTTGTAGAAAATAGCAGCTTGGTCCCCAATTTATTCCACAATGTGCGCCAAAAATGACTCTAGAATTTGGCATCGCGATATGAAACAATAGTAGAAGGCATACCATGCAAGCGAACGATTTCTTGAAAGAAAAGGTCAGCAATATGAACAACATCGTCGCTCGTATGATAAGGAATAAAATGTGCCATCTTAGAAAAACGATCAACCACCATAAAAATACTATCCCTCCCCCTCTTAGTCCTTGGCAATCCCAACAAAAAATCCATAGATATATCTGCCCATGGAGTAGAAGGAACAGGAAGAGGCATATACAAACCATGTGGGTTCAACTGCGACTTAGCTTTTTGACATGTGGCACACCGAGCCACATACCGCTCTACATCTCGCCTCATCCTTGGCCAAAAGAAGTGTGTGGACAGCACCTCCTTCGTCTTCTTGGCACCAAAATGTCCCATCAATCCGCCTCCATGTGCCTCCTGCAACAACAAAAGACAAACAGAACCAACTGGAATGCATAGGCAGTTAGCTCTAAACAAAAACTCATCGCTAATCATAAACTTATTCCATGTGTGTCCCTCTCTACAATTAAGCAACACATCCTTAAAATCAGGATCAAGCGCATATTGTTCTTTAATAGATTGAAGACCAAAAATCCAGCAATCAAGTTGGAATAGCAATGTATATCTTCTAGACAAAGCATCAGCAATCACATTATCCTTCCCTTTCTTGTGTTTGATAATATAAGGAAAAGATTCAATACATTCAACCCATTTAGCATGCCTATGATTCAGATTATTTTGAGAGCGAAGATACTTAAGCGATTCATGATCAGAATGAATAAAAAATTCTTTAGGCCACAAATAATGATGCCACGTCTCTAAAGAACGAACAAGTGCATACAATTCTTTATCATATGTGGAATAATTAAGAACAGGACAATGCAACTTTTAACTAAAGTAAGCAACTGGTTTACCATCTTGCATCAAAACACCACCAATGCCAACTCCACTAGCATCACATTCTAGCTCAAAAGTCTTACCATAATTTTGAAGTTGCAGCAATGGTGCGTGTGTAAGCTTGTCCTTCAAAGTGTCAAAGGACTCCTCTTGTGCCTTTCCCCAATGGAACACCACTCCTTTCTTCATCAACTCATGCAACAGGGCAGCAATGGTGCTGAAATCTTTGACGAAGCGGCGGTAGAATCCTGTAAGACCAAGAAACCTCCTCACCTATGTGACGGTTTGGGGAACCGGCCAGCTCTTTATAGCTTCAATTTTCATCTTGTCAGTTACAACATAGCCAAGAAAAGAAACTTGATCCGTGCAAAAGATGCACTTCTCAGGGTTACCAAATAAACGTGCATCACGTAAACCATTAAAAACAGCACGTAAGTGATCCATATGTTCATCAAAAGACTTGCTATAAATCAATATATCATCAAAGTAAACTACCATAAAATGACCAATAAAAACTCTTAAAACCTCATTCATTAAGCGCATGAAAGTGCTAGGTGCATTTGTCAAACCAAAAGGCATAACTAACCACTCATACAACCCGAATTTGGTTTTAAACACAGTTTTCCATTCATCTCCAAGTTTCATTCTAATCTAGTGGTAGCCACTTCGCAAGTCAATCTTAGTGAAAATTATAGAACCACACAACTCATCAAGCATGTCGTCTAACCTAGGAATAGGATGATGATACCGAATAGTAATATTATTGATGGCTCTACAATCAACACACATACGCCAAGTTCCATCTTTCTTAGGAACCAAAAGTACAGGAATGGCACAAGGACTAAGGCTTTCACATACATACCCGTGGTCCAAAAGGTCTTGGACTTGCCGCTGAATTTCCTTAGTCTCCTCAGGATTGGTTCGATAGGCAGCTCGGTTGGGCAAGGTCGCTCCCGGAATCAAATCGATTTGATGCTCTATCCCTCTCATAGGTGGCAGCCCCAGGGGTATCTCAGCTGGAAAAATGTCCTCATACTCCTACAAAAGGTTAGTGAAAGCAAGAGCTACTGAGCTAACAATATCATCAAGTGAAAACATAGCTCGTTTGCATACCAAAGCATAGCAAATATCATCATCAGAAATTTCAGCAAAGTCACATTTTGTTGCAAGCATAACACCACCCTTCAATTTAATCCCCTCAGCCTTAGAAATAGATGTAGACTTATCCTTTTTAGGTGGGAAAATAGAATTAGCAACTTGCTGATTTTCAGATTGAACATCATTGAAACTAGCAGCGCGTTCTCTATTAGCTTGTATAATTTGAGCAGGGGTCAAAGGTACCAAAGTAATTTTCTTTCCTTTATGCACAAAAGTGTATTTATTACTTCTACCATGGTGTGTAGCATCATTATCATGTTCCAAAGGATGACCCAATAAGAGTGAACAAGCTTGCATAGGTACCACATCACAATCAACAGAATCAGCATAAGAACCAATGGAAAATGAAACTCTGCAAGTTTGTGTTACCTTTGCTTTACCAGAATCATTTAGCCACTGAATATGGTATGGACATGGCTGTGGACATGTGGTCAAGCCAAGCTTCTTGACCAAATCTGAACTCACCAAATTGTTGCAGCTACCTCCATCAATAATGACACATGCTCGATGATCGCTAATGACAAAGAAAATCTAGAACAAGTTATGGTGTTATAGCTTCTCAGGTTGCTGGACTTGTGAGTTGAGCACCCGCTGTACAATGATGCTCCTATAGGACGCTGTGGCCTCATCACCAAGGACTTCGTCGTCATCCTCATCTGCATCTTGGTCTTCTTCATCCTTAATGTTAGAGGTGCTGATGTAACCATCTTTGGTAGCAATATATGCCAGCTGACTTGGGTAGTCCTTCTGCACATGGCCAATGCCATGGCAGCGGTGGCATTGAATACCCGAAGTGCATCCTGTCGATGCAATGAATGAGGAACTCTTGGTAGGCACCTGCAAAGAATTTTTACCTAAATCTGAAGGTCATGCGGGTGGTGCCTTAGGTGTAGCGATAACTCCAGAGGCTGCTGGTCGCTTGCTCGTTGGTGGAGGTGCCCGAAAAGTGGTTGGCTTGGTTAGCCCCAAAGATGGTGCCGAGCGTGGTGTGTATGTGCTGGTGCTGACCTTGCTCTTTCCCTATTGTTCATGCCCCTACAATTCCTTTTCTACAAGCATAGCAAACTGAAACAACTGGTTGACAGTGTTAAATTCTTTATAATCAATAATGTCCTGAATCTCACGCCTCAAACCCGAATAAAAATGGCAAATGGCTTCTTTGTTTCCCTCCACAACACTACAGCGCATCAATCCCTTTTGGAGCTCACCATAGTAATCCTATACAGATTTATCTCCTTGTTCTAAATGCATCAATTTCTTATGCAAGTCTCTATGATAAGAAGGAGGAACAAAATGATCATGCATAGCTACCTTAAGTTCTTCCCACGTACCAAGTAAAGCATTCCGTGCAGCTAGCCTATTCCACCAAATAATGGCAAAATCCTTAAACTCACTAGTAGCTTGTCTAACTCTATGCTACTCAGGTACAAGGTGGGCACTAAACTTTTGTTCTACCATCATCTCCCAATCAAGATATCCCTCAACATCATAATGACCCAAAAAAGATGGTATTGTGAACTTAATTTTAGCATAAGGATCATTGGGCACACGGTGATTATTACCTTGATGGTGGTGGTGGTGGACACCACCCATACCTGTCGTGTTGCGGCGAAGACATTGTCGTAATCTCTCTTGTCGGAAAGCTGCTCGACCTATGTTCCTATTGGCATCATACACCGTGTCTTGACCATCGGTGTTGTTGCTAGAGACGTCGTTGTTGCCCGCCACAAAGGTTTCCAACTCAGTAACCTTGTCGGTTAGTGTGGAAATTCGCTTGTCCAATCTCTCCATGATATTGCCAATGTTGAGTTCAATGAGTGCGTCAGTGACGGCCTTCCTGACGGCCTCATTCATCCTTTTTTGGGCATCCTCTACAATAGCTTGTAGTTGCTCTTGGCTGACACACTCGCTAAAACCCTTAGGATTGTTATCTCCAGTCTGTTCACCTCCTGCCATTGAAAACACAAAAATAGGAACAAATGGTGAAAGTTATCCCTACCAAATGACTACGTGGTTGTAGTGGTGTCACTTTTCACAGCAAGTGGAAGTGTCTTACCAAGCTCTTACAAAGTTCTTACCAACACAAGCAGTGGGCGGTACAACCGGCAGCTGGTTCGTGATACCTGTGAGGCAGTGGTACCGAGATTACAAGGCCCTTTGTCTGTACTGATCTAAAGAGTTTGTGGAGCTTGGAAGGCACACAAAGAGTAATATGTATTCTGGCACACAAGTCAGTAACAGAAAGTAATGCTGAATTATAGTCCAAAGTACTTGTTCTCGTTGCTGGTCTAAAATGTTCCAAGTACCAGGTGTGTGACAAAAGTATGGTGGATAGCAAGGTGACAGGTGTATGAAAAACAAGTATGGTCAATGGAAACAACAACACAAACAAGGAACCAGATAGCACACACAAACATAGCTCACTTTGGTCTTCTCTATGTGCTCCTCTAGATATTGTTCCTCTTTTGCCCCTCTCTTTTTTTCTATTTTTTGGGCTGTCATTGTTTTTTTGGGAAATTTTGACTTTTTTATTTTATTTTTTTGATATTTTTCCTTTACTTAGTAGCACAAAAGAAGTAACCACAGAAAATATGAGCCCAAACAAGTGTAAGACGTGGCCTGTGGAATTTTTAGAAAACTTGCTCACAATCGACAAAAACCTTGTGACCACGAAAAGAGGATCTTGTGACCAGTTTTTGACCAATCTAAAAATTTTGAACCCCGACAACTAGACTAGTTTTAATAATTGGCTCTGAATTAGAGGACAAAATAGAAATAATGTGCGCAAAATTGGTCACAACAGCAAAGATTTGATGGAAACGATGGGGGAAAACACACGAACTGGACTCTAACACGACCTAACCAGCAACAAGACCTCGACCAGGACACAAACTCAACATGACAGACTCTGAAACTAAAATATGCAAAGGCTATGGCGCGGAAGGTTCTAGGACATGAAAAATGAGTATGGCACTGGACTATGGGACGAATGCGAAACACTGAAAACTAGGGAATAAAAGTGAACCTGACGGCATGCGAAACACTCAAAACTAGGGAATAAAAGTGAACCTGACGGTATACCTTAGCTTTGATTACCACTTAATGGAGACGGGGATCCCGATCTTCCGTCAGGTGATGGTAACTATTGTTGTGGCGGAGAATGACACACCGACCTAGCTTCAGATTGAAAGATCGAATCCTGCAATCTTAACACCATAGCTCCTCTGGTTATCAACCAAGTCACAGGCCAGGTTGACCTCGCCAAGAAGGCTAATCCCTGCCTGCGCAATGAAGAACACAAGCAAGAACAAGAAAGAACGCAACCAAATTGCAGATGAATGATTATCTCATGAAGTTGGGGTCTCACAAACCAATGAACGGCGAAACTGTTCTTGATAGAATAATCTAAGCAAAACCCAAACCCTAATGGAGAGGTGGAGGGGTGGCAGCTGTTTATGAAAACTCTAGGGTCATGCAAGACCCCTGGATGCACCCCTAATGGGCCCAAACTCGATACATGGTCCAACGGACCAAAAGATGGTGTCGCAACACCCTGGCAGATTCTGGATGCTGACTTGTTTCAACGATTCTCATTGATTCCGAATAGATTTTGATTGAAACCACTTGGATTGGCTTCCTTATCAAATTAGCTTTCCATCCATATGTGGATCATCAAAAATGGAGTCCGGATGCGTCCTGGGTGACCAGTTTAAGGTAGACTGGTCCTAGAGGCCGAGGCAGACTCGAATTCTTGTTGGACTGGGCCTCCGGCTTGTGTTGGACGTCCTTGCTGGTCACCATCACCTCCACCACTTCCTCTAAGTCCTTCATGACCCTCTCCAATGTTCCTAAGCAAGATAACATCATTAGGTAGTAGTCTATTCTCAAAAGTATGAAAAGTATCGCTTAAGAATGAGCTCACCTCTAAATTGAGTTGTCGCTTTCGAGCCGGGGTCATTGGACCTTGCATGACGGTTGGAGGATCAGCGGGTACCTCTAAAAAAGTGATGTCCTCATCAATGGCTATATAGTAACTATTACTGAGCCTCAAGAAATGGCGGAGAAGTTGGCGATTATTCAGCGAGTGATAACCAACGGCGGCGATAAATGAGCGACGTGGGCTGTGGTTGCGTGAAAGCCCAGGTTATGGCCCATTAAGCCACATCGGAGAATTTAGATGGGCGCAAATCATGGGAACAGTTTCCTAAAAACCCTTTAATGTGAAAGGGAGGGGAAAGTGCTTTATAACTACGCTGCCGCATCCCGCACTCATACCTTTGCCACTTTGCCATTCCGTCTTCATCCTTAGCCCTCACATTTCTAGATTCGCATCCACACACGCTCCCAATGCTAGTCCCCATCCAAATTTGAGAGATGGCACAAAAGAGGAGAGCTGTGAACCCAAAGAAGGCGAGCCCAAAGAAGGTAGGTGCCAGAGCTAGTCATGACGAAGAGTGGGTGCTGTCGTGCATGGGGAAGCGAAGCTCGAGAGATTGGTGGAGGCGAGCGTGCTTCCTAACCGTGTCACTGCTGGATGGTGGCCAGCCTATGGTGAGCCCTTCCTGATGCCTAACACTGATGAAGCTATAGTCTTTGAGGATTATTTCTGGGTTGGGTTGGGGTTCCCTGTTCATCCTTTCCTGTGGGATCTGCTGGAGTTCTAGACGATTAGTCTGTGTAATCTCCACCCCAACACCATATTATACATCTCGATCTTTATTCATTTCTATGAGAAGTTTCTGGGGGTTCTGCCACACATCAACCTCTTTAGACACCTATTATGGTTGAATAAGAAGGGTGGCGGTGGTTCCAAGGTGGTCGGTGGTGTATATCTGTAGCTCCGAGATGGGATGGCTAGCGAGTACATTAATGTACCACTACACACTTTTCTGAAAGGGTGGAACTCCAAGTGGTTCTACATGAAACAGAGTCACCCTGCAATCCACTACGACATCCACCATATCCTGGAGAACCAGAAAAGCTGGTCAGAGAAATCGAACAGTGCTGACATGGAACAAGTAAGGGAGCTCCTCGACCTGATTAAAGGCGTGGAGGTTAGCGGTGAACTAGTGGCAGCGAGCTTCATAGTGCACCGCGTCCAGCCCTGCAAGGAGAGGGCCCAACCGGGCTTTGACTATAGAGGTGATGACGACGGGACCCGAGAGAGGACAGAGCGGCTGACAAAAAAAATTGTCCTAGAGCAGGCCACAGAGCTATTCACTCCCAATGCCTCATTCAGCTAGCCAAGGCAAACGAGGGCCTTCAATTGTACAAATCCACCTCTTTAGGTAACCATCTCGATTGTTTTTTCTCGATACTCTTAATCCTGAAGCATTGCTGAGCAGTGAACTGATTCACTTATGCAATGATCCATTCACAAGAAAGAGCGATGTACTTCCCTAGCGTGCCGAGGGGTGATTGGCTGAGGGGTGTAGACGACCGGCCATCGGCTCGACCTGAGGAAGATGCGGCCAGCACTTCATCAGAGTCTAGAGGCACCGATGCTAGTCGGATAGAGAGTTCGCCCTCGGTATTGGAGAAAGTCTAGGGGAAGAGGGCAGCGGTAGACAAGCTGGCCGAAAGAAAAGGAAGACGGCGGCCGCTGATCCCCTCAAACCGGGCGGCATCTTGCTTGGTGGTGACCAGACCACTCGAACATGAAGGACCACGATGCTCGAGTGGTCGGATGACGATGAAACTTTGGTGGCTCCTCCATTGAATACTAAATCGCCTCCGCACAGCACACGCATGGAGGAACAAGTGAAGAAAGGTGAAAAGGTCCTTGAGTAGTGAGATAGGGGAGTCCCTACATAGCAGGCAATGGAAGCCCCCGAGCAGCAGGCGACAAGAGTCCCCGAGCAGTAGGTGGAGGAACTCCTAGAGCGGTAGGCGGAGCAGAGGCTGACGATGAAGGAGATGGGATCTCCACCCCAAGGCATGGAAGTCGACCCCATGGCCATGCCTAGGTGCTCAGGTAGGCATCACCGGTTCAAAAAATTGTACCGGTAGACCAAACCATAAGTATCCTTGCCTTGGAGTTATTTTGTTGTCATTTCTTAGCTTTTTAGCGCTTAACGAACTGGTCTGATGTAGTGCAAAGCGTGCGAAGGGTCTGACCCCACTAGTCTAGACTACCGAACCACCAAGGGCTGATCCCATGGTGGAGGTAATGCCAGCAGCTCCTATCCTAGAGTCCCTAAGAGCTCAGCAGCTGGAGGAGTCAACCACCACTGCTGGTGAACTTAGCAATGATGAACGAGCGGCGTTGACAACGGACGGATCGGTGGCAGTGCCCAAGGCAATAGTGGGGAGTAGAGGCTGGATGTGGCAGAACCTCCTAAATTATAGGGCCCACATGCACCTCTGTCCAACGACCTTTGACATCTATGCATATGTTTCCCGTAACTTAAGAAGATTGTCGGGTGTCCTTGGAGAACCCCGAATCATCCATGATTTCTAAGTAGGATCACATTACAGAGTCATTGCAGTATTACAACATTTATTCAAATATATACATCAGAGTAAAAACAGCAGAAGTCTTACAATAATATAGTTTACAAACCATTTGTTTCAAACCATACAACTAAGTTCGTTAATTAATACAAAACATAGTAGTGGAGTGACATTATACATAATACAAAACACACAATAGAACTGCCCGGCCCAAGGGTCACACATTTACTTCTCATCGTCAGATCGAACAATAGTCATGCAGCATGATCCAAAACATATCTGCTCGTGAGGCTCACCTACAACAAGGGTCAACGAACCCTAAGTACAAAAGTACTCAACAAGACTTAACCGAAATAAAAACTGATAAACTCAAGAATGCAGGCTCAGGGATTCAAGGTATAGCTTTAGCAATGATCAAAGTTATTTTTGCATAAAAGCTCTTTAACAAAATTCTTTATTTCAACATATAAAACTTTATAAGAACCACATATGAATCTGCCATAATCCGTAATGAGATCATGAACTTCATATCCAACATCTTCTCAAACCATCCTTAAGTTCTAGTTATTAAACTATGATGATGAACAGAGAAGTAAGTCTCCATAACCGAGGAGCAACTATGATTTGAACCGATTATAAACCCAGCTAGGAATTCTAGACCACACGACATATGTAGGTCCCCGACCTACATATACCAACCTACCCTCGGATCCTCTAAACAAGAACGGGTCCACGCCACCCGAGAATACAGTACTCCACCATTCTAGCCCATTGCCACGTGGGTACATGCTATTCCCGCCATCTCTCCACTCCTAGTGTGTGAGTAGCCATTCTCGTTATAGAATCACCAAGTTAAGGCTTACCGGAGTATGTGGTTTGTACTACAAAGTCTCACCGCACACAGTTCAACAATGGACGGACCTTAACCGACATAGGCGGAAAGGACTCGCTCACAAGACCTCCATGTCTTGTGGCTCACACACACCTAGTCCGCCCGGTCTAGATTTATTACTCCACATGCTCATATTTTATGATCACATAAGTAACCAAAGATCCATTTAAAATTCTCAGGTGACAGGAAATCACCCGACTAAGCATGACTAAGCATATCTAGACATTTACGAATAAAACAGGTAATCAAGGTAGATTTGGAAAAACAATGTTGGTAATGCACCAATTAGGTTTTTACTTAACTCTTAATCACTTAATGCAGTATAGAAAAGCAAAAGCAAAACTAATTTGTAAAACACAAGGGAGGGTTGTATGCATCCGGGGCTTGCCTTCGTTGACGGAAAAGTCCGATTCCTACGACGTTCCACAAGTATTCGATCCAACCTCAACAGATGGACTAACCTCCGTAGCAACTTGATTAACTATCATGTGTTCACCCTCATTCATGACACGTAGTAACAATGCCATGATTAACATGATGTGGAATACGAAACATGATGCTTGATGATGGATGCAAAAGTTAACAACTGGAATACAACTTTCCTTCGCGGTACAGTTACAAGTCAAACTAACTAAACCTTTCCAGAATACTAACATCAATTACCAAAGATCATTACCAACTAATAACCCAAGGACATCACTCAATCAAAAATCCAAACAAAACCTAAATCACTAAAGGTTACTATTTGCTTTTATGAATTAATTAATTAATTAAGTATTATGAAATAAATCAACTTGTTCTAATTAACCTCAAAATTTTTGTAAATGTTCATCACATGATAACTAAGTGGCAAAACAATTTTCATAATTTTGGGACAACTAAATAAGCCTAGAAAAATCATGGAAATCCATTTATTAATAAATTGAGCAATTTTCATCACATTCAAAAAGTTATGAAAAATAACATTTCATATTTTTCTTAAATAATATATATCACAGAGAGGTCACAGAAAAAGTTTCATAATTTTGGGAGCTCTAAATAAATTTACACGAAAATAACAAATTACATCATTATTCCTTCAAATCTGAAAATAGAAAAATTCCATTTGAACGCTGAGTCACTGACAAACAGACCCCACTTGTCATCCCCAACCTCCGGCTTGACTACGGTGGCACGTGCGCTGACCGGCGAATTCTCGCCACTGGTGAGACCAACAATGACGGTGAAAGCACCACCACGTCCCCTACACTACTACGCTTTGACTGGTGGCAAAAACAAGACCAAACACTGACTGGACCAAGCACAGCGATGACCATGGCGGGCACGATGGCACGGCCGTGCTACACCAGCGACACAAGTGCTATAGAGCTTAAACACTTAGCACAAAAGGGTTCAGCACCTCACCCCGAACATGACTGAGCAATGAGCAGGGTCGGAGGAGCAACAAAGATGCTAGTCGACGTTCCGAGCAGGCACGGTGGAGCAGACCGTCGTCGGTGGCGATGCTCCGGTAGCTGTGGTGGTCAAAATGAGAAATCAATGGGTCATAGAGTACCACGGCATCGTGGTGAAGCTAAAGCAAGACTTAATAGGGGCAGAGGCGCACCGTGGAGCTCTAGCCACGGCGAAGTGCATGCGATGGGGACATTGCCGGCCACGAGGAAGAAGAGCGCGTAGAGCAGTTTTCCGGTGAAGTCAAGCAACAAAAGCGGGTCGGTTGGGTGCACAAGGAGTAGGCGGAACTATTGAGCGCTACGCTGCGACAGCACAGGCGCTGGTTCAACAGTGGGAGCTCACCGGAGATGAGCAAGGCGACGTGAAAACAGAGGAGGAAACGACAAGGACGACGATGGCTCAGATTATAAAGGATGGCCAAGAAGCTCAAGGAAGCCATGATGACTCCATTTCTCTCGCTAGCATGACGCCCAGATGGCCACACGCGTGACTGGAAGCAAGCCGAAGGTCGCCGGCGGTGTAGCCAGAGCGGCGACCACTGTTCACCTTAATTACAAATTTGCCATTCATTTTAAATTCCAAATTACTCCCAAATTTGTATAACAACTCAAAAATCTCCAAAAATAAAAGTTGTTTAAAATTCAAAGTTCTACAACTTTGCTTTTATAACTAACCCCTAATTCGGCCTACATTTTGAAATGAACTTTTGAATTCAAATAGGGGATATTTAACGAATTAAGCCTTTTCGAATTACTTCAAATTTTTCATAACAACTTTGAAAACTCCAAAAACAAACTTTGTATAACTTGACAAGCTCGACACTTTTGCTTTTGGGCTCAACCCCAAAATATGCTTAGATTTTGAAATGAGTTTTCAGGGTAGAATTTAAATGTAGAAAATCAGGGTTTTCTCGAAACTTCCAAATACAAACCAAATTTTGAACTTGATTCAAACAATTCAATTCAACACTCATAACATAAATGTAAACTTGTTTTAGTGAATGCATATCAAAGTTTGCAATATGACCAAATGCCTTGCAATGCATATGATGACATGTCCTATTTTTAATATTTAAACACCCAGGGTGTTACAATCCTTCCCCCTAAAAGAAATCTCACCCCGAGATTCAAAGCCATAGGGTAAGTAATGGAAAAGGAAATGTGTCACAAGAACACATACAAAATCTATCCATAAAACAACTAAGGTCCCTTTACAAAACACAACTTGTACAATCGAGCTCAACTAACATTACTCTATTCTATATTGACGCTAGAAACTCTGAAAACTTTTCTAACAAGTAATCTTCTGATTCCCAAGTAGCTTCTTCTTCTAAATGTTGATTCCATTGTATCTTGTAGAACTTGATTGTCCTCCTTCGAGTAATATGATCTTTCTGATCCAAAACTCAGATAGGACATTCGGAATAAGTCAAATCTGGTTCAAGTTCCACTCCTTCAACCTCAACATTCTGCACAGGCACTCAGAGACACTTCTTCAATTGAGAAACACAGAACACATCATGCATAGCTATGAGATGTTCTGGTAATTTCAAGCGATACGCCACTTTTCCATACCTCTCCAAAATTTGAAATGGTCTAATATATTGAGGTGCCAACTTTCCTTTAACACCAAAATGGGTAACTCCCTTCATTGGTGATACTTTCAGATATACAAAATCTCCTTTGTTAAACACCAATGGTCTACGTCGTCTGTCCGCATAACTCTTTTGTTGGGATTGAGCTATCTTCAAATTACTTTGTATTTGCTTAACCTTGTCTTATGTTTCTTTCACAAGGTCAACCCCAAAGAACCTTCTTTCTCTAGGCTCAGACCAACTCAGCAATGTTCTGCATCTACGACCATAGAGTGCTTCAAATGGAGCCATTCTAATGCTTTCCTAATAACTATTGTTGTATGAGAACTCGGGCAAAGGTAAGTATTCGTCCCACTTATTGGAATAGTTAAGGACACAACACCTTAACATATCTTCGAGCACTTGATTGACTCTTTTAGTTTGTCCATCAGTCTGTGGATGATAAGCTATACTATATAGGAGATTGGTACCCAATGAAGAATGCAAGTGTTTCCAAAAGCTAGAGACAAACTATGTACCCCTATTTGACACAATAGTCTTGGGTACTCCATGGAGACTCACAATTCGCTCTAAATACATCTTGGCATACCATAGAGTGGGATATGTATTCTGAACTAGAAGAAAATGTGCTGATTTGGTTAGTCGATCTACAATAACCCATATTGAGTCAAATCCCTTTGATGTCTTGGGTAGACCAACAATAAAATCCATACTTATGTCCTCCCACTTCCAAGATGGAATAGGTAATGGTTGTAATTCACCAGCAGACCTCAAATGTATAGCTTTCACCTTTTGACAAGTATCACACTTTGCTATATATCTAGCAATCTCTATTTTCATTTTAGTCCACCAAAAACTTTGCTTCAAGTCATGGTACATCTTGTTGCTTCCCGGATGGATAGATAACCTAGTAGCATGTGCCTCTTCTAGAATTGACTGCCACAACTCAGGAACCTTTGGTACCACCAGGCGATCCTTGAACCATAACTCACCTTCATCATCTATGCTGAAGCATTCTGCTTTTCCATTCCTGACCCTTTCTTTGATATAGGCTATACCCTTGTTTTCTTTCTGAGCAACAATAACTTGATCTTGAATAGTGGCTTCAACAATTATGTTGGTCCAACAATCTTGTTGAATCATTTCTACATTCAACTTCTCCATCTCTTGACATAAAGTCAAACCCAATGTTTTCACTACTAGACAATTACAATAACTTTTGCGACTGAGGGCATCTGCAACCACATTTGCTTTATCGGGGTGATAATGTACTTCCAAGTCATAATCTTTAATTAGTTCTAACCATCTTCTTTGTCGCATGTTCAACTTTGACTGAGTAAAGATATACTTTAAGCTCTTGTGGTCTGTATAAATATGGCACGTATTACCAAGCAGGTAATGCCGCCAAATCTTCAGAGCATGGACCACAGCTGCTAATTCTAGATCATGAGTCAGGTAGTGTTCTTCATGTTGCTTAAGTTGCCTAGATGCATAGGCAATGACTCAGCCTTCTTGCATCAACACACATCCAATACCAATACCTGAAGCATCACAATAAACATCAAACGGCTTCTTGATATCAGGTTGGGCTAATACTAGTGCAGTGGTCAATAGTCTCTTCAAGGTCTGGAAAGCCTCTTCACAATCAGATGACCAGACAAACTTGACTTGGTTCTTCAACAATTCAGTTATGGATTTTGATACTTTAGAGAAATCTAGAATAAACCAACGGTAATACCCAGCCAATCCAAGAAAACTCCGAACTTGATGAACTGTGGTTGGCAGTTTCCAATCAAGCACATCCTTCACTTTGCTTGGATCAACTGCAACACCTTCAGCTGACAAGACATGTCCAAGAAATTATACTTCCTTAAGCCAAAAATTACACTTGCTGAACTTGGCATATAGTTGATGTTCTCTCAAGCGGGTCAGAACATTTCTAAGATGTTCCGCATGTTCTTTCTTATTCTTGGAATATACTAGGATGTCATCAATAAACACCACTACAAACTTGTCTAGCTCAGGCATGAATACTAAATTCATCAGATACATAAAATGAGCTAGAGCTTTTGTCAAACCAAAAGATATTACCAAGTATTCATATAATCCATATCTTGTGGTAAATGCCGTTTTGGGAATATCTTCAGGCTTTATCTTGATTTGGTGATATCTTGACCTCAAATCTATCTTGGAGAAAACTTTGGCTCTGGCTAATTGATCAAAAAGCAAATCTATCCAAGGTAAGGGATACTTATTCTTGATGGTCACTTCATTCAATGGACGATAGTCAACACATAACCTCAGGGTCTCATCTTTCTTTTTCACAAAAATTGCCGGACATCCCCAAGGTGAGGAACTAGGTTGGATAAACCCCTTCTCAATCAATTCTTGTAACTGAGTCTTCAACTTGGCCAATTCCTTAGGTGGCATCCTATAACCTCTCTGAGAAATCGAAGCTGTTCCAGGTTGCAATTCTATGTTAAACTGTACATCCCTATCAGGTGGTAGACCGGGTAAATCTTCTGAAAACACATCTAGAAATTCACACACTACCTGAATATCTCTAATCTCTTTGATAGTAGTTGCACAAACCTTGCCCACTGATCTTCTTAAAGTTGGAAGTTGGATGAGAAGTTGAGAATTACTATTAGGCAAACTCACCCTTAATGTCCTATTCAAAGCATCTATAACAGCCTTATGCTGATACATCCAATTCATTCCCAAGATTACATCTATATCCTGATCCATAAGGATAATCATGGTAGTGGGAAAATATGCCCACCCAGGTTTACGGGTACCTGGTATACCATTTCCTTAGTACATAGACGTCCCCTGGGCGACTGTATAAAGAAATTTTCCTTTGTTGCCCCAATTGAAATTTCATGCTTTACCACAAATGTTCTATTGATGAATGAATGAGATGCACTCAAATCAAAAAGTATAACTGCAAGGTGATTGGCAATAGGAAACATACCCATCATCACTGGCTCCCCTTCCAGAATTTCTCCAGCTTGAATATAGAACACCCGTCCTGTCTTCCTCTCATCTTTGCCCTTCTAAGCATTCTGTTTGGGGTTCTTGTTTGGTGCCTGGCCCTATTGTTGATTGGCAGGGGCCTTCTGATAATTTTGATTAGCTTGCCTAGGATACGGACATTCCCTAGAGAAATGACCGGTCCTTCCACAATTGTAACATGGATAATTGTGACCCTAGGATGTTGGAGCATTGCCACTAGGAGCATTGGTCGACTATGAACTTGGGTAGGTTATAGCAGGACGAACATTTGACTATTGCCTAGCTTGAGACTATGGCGAATGATAAGGAGGATGATTATGATTTACTAGATGATAAATCACCCTCTACCTCTTTTGATTTCCCCCAAAAGATCCAGACGGCATACTCTTCTTCTTTTTGAGCTCCTTATGCTGCCGATACTTTGACTCTGAAGCAATTGCAATATTTACTGCCTCATGATAAGTAACATTAGTACAAGTTGTCATCATTATCTGTAGCTTGGTATTCAGACCTCTCATAAACCACCTCTTCTTCTTGGCATCAGTATTGACATGTTCGGATGCATATTGTGACAGGTGATTGAATCTTCCCACATACTTCATCACTGTTTGATCTCCTTGCTTCAAAGCAAGGAATTCATCTAGCTTCATAGCCATAACTCCTTCAGGGATATAATGGGCTCTAAAGGCAGTACAAAACTTAGCCCAAGTTATTGGAATGCTAGCAGGTTGCATAGCCACTAAGTTTGCCCACCAAGCACTTGCTGCTCCTCTAAGTTGCTGAGTGGCAAACGTAGGTTTTTGATACTCCGTGCATGGGATAAGATCAAATTTCTGCTCCATGGTTCGAAGCCAGTCATTAGCCTCCAATGGTTCATCTGCCTTGGTGAACACCGGTGGTCTTGTATCTGTAAAATCAACATATGTGGCCTCCTGTCTGTTATGATGGCGACCATGGTTTCCTTGCATCTGATTCTGATTACTCTGAGCTATCTCATGAAGCAAACAAGAATTTTTGGCCATCACATTGACAAGTGCGGTTATAGCATCAGCCAGATTTGTTGGAACTGGTGGTGGATCTAGAATACCATCCTCATCTTGTGAAGTTCTCGGAATATATGAACCCCGCGTATGACGCATCTGCTCATAACAAACCAAACTTTATTACAAGTCTTTATTGAATTGCACCAAAGCTTACTCTAGACACATTACATAGAGTTTACTTAAGTACCAAAACAAGACTACATAACTTAACTAGAACTAATTATTATACAACTGTACTCCTTTCCTTGATCACTTCAAACTTCAGGCTCAGTATCCATTCCGGAAATATTACCGCCTTCATTATCACTTTCATCGATCATTACTAATTCTTTAGGATCTTCTTCTTCTTCTTCTGATTTGTCATCATTAGCAAGGATGACACTGGGATCCATGGCATCAGCTTAGGGTTCATGATTTGGATTTAGTAGATTGCTAAGCCTATGAACTTCCTCATGTAGATAGGTATTATGTTCTTCTAAATCTTCTACATAGAATTCTAGCTTATGAGTTCTAGCTCTAGCTACATTTTCCTTATGCCAAGCTTCATTCCTTCCTTCCACCATATGAACTAACATACGTTCGCAGTTCCTATGCGCGGTGGTGAGATGTCTCAATTGATCCTATAATTCTCCTACCTGTATAGCATCCAAAGCCCTATCTCTAGTAGCTTGTGCTAACTCTACAGAAATCCTCTATATCTCTACCTGGGGATTAGGCCTAGAGCTGCTACTGCTAGCACCATCATTCCTAGGGGCAAGTTGGTGATGAGGAACTCCTTTGGGTCCAGTGGACTTATGGGGCATCATCTTGGTATGAGCCATAATGTAGGAAGCCAATTTAATCCAAGTAAGATCATTTGATCAAAGTCTAAAGAGCAGCTAGGATGGATTATATTACTCAAACTAGACTCACTACTCAACTCCAGACTCAGAGGTGAAGGAAGTAACGAGTGAATTAATCATGATGCATGAATCGTTCTTACGAACAAAACCATCAAAGCTTATAATGCACATAAACAACATTTGTTTTTACATAGGGCATAGTAAGATTACTACTCCACCACACAAAACCTTTTTAATCCAATAGGGAATGGTGAGAAAGAAATAAGATAAGTCAGAAGCAATTTGGACCAAATTAACAAGTTAAATTTAGTCATCCCAAATCATTTTGAAGTTTTTGTAAAATAATACAACAAAACTTTGTAATGATCGTTCTGATACCATTCTGTGGCAGAACCTCCTAAATTATAGGGCCCATATGCACCTGTCACTGTCCAACGACCTTTGACATCTATGCATATGTTTCCAGTAACTTAAGAAGACTGTCGGGTGTCCTCGAAGAACCCCGAATCATCCACGATTTCCGAGCAGGATCACATTATAGAGTCATTGCAGTATTACAACATTTATTCAAATATATACATTAGAGTAAAAATAGCGGAAGTCTTACAATAACATAGTTTACAAACCATTTGTTTCAAACCATACAACTAAGTTCGGTAATTAATACAAAATGTAGTAGTGGAGTGACATTATACATAATACAAAACACACAATAGAACTGCCCTACCCAAGGGCCACACATTTACTTGTCATCATCAGATTGAACAATAGTCATGCAGCATGATCCAAAATAGATCTGCTCATGAGGCTCACCTACAACAAGGGTCAACGAACCCTGAGTACAAAAGTACTCAACAAGACTTAACCGAAATAAGAACTGATAAACTCAGGAATGCAGGCTCAGGGATTCAAGGTATAGCTTTAGCAATGATCAAAGTTATTTTTGCATAAAAGCTCTTTAACAAAATTCTTTATTTCAACATATAAAACTTTATAAGAACCACATATGAATCTGCCATAATCCGTAATGAGATCATGAACTTCATATCCAACATCTTCTCAAACCATCCTTAAGTTCTAGTTATTAAACTATGATGATGAACAGAGAAGTGAGTGTCCATAACCGAGGAGCAATGATGATTTGATCTTATTATAAACCTAGCTGGGAATTCTAGACCACACGACATATGCAGGTCCTTGACCTACATATACCAACCTACCCTCGGATCCTCTAAACAAGAACGGGTCCGCGCCACCCGAGAATATAGTACTCCACCATTCCAGCCCATTGCCACATGGGTACATGCTATTCCTACCATATCTCCACTCCTAGTGCACGAGTAGCCATTCTCGTAATAGAATCGCCAAGTTAAGGCTTACCGGAGTATGTGGTTAGTACTACAAAGTCTCACGGCACACAGTTCAACAATGGACGGACCTTAACCGACACAGGCGGAAAGGACCCACTCACAAGACCTCCATGTCTTGTGGCTCACACACACCTAGTCTGCTCGATCTAGATTTATTACTCCACATGCTCATATTTTATGATCACATAAGTAACCAAAGATCCATTTAAAATTCCAGGTGTCAGGAAATCACCCGACTAAGCATGACTAATCATATCTAGACATTTATGAATAAAACTGGTAATCAAGGTAGATATGGAAAAACAATGTTGGTAATGCACCAATTAGGTTTTTACTTAACTCTTAATCACTTAATGCAGTATAGAAAACAAAAAGTGAAATTAATTTGTAAAACACAAGGGAGGGTTGTATGTATCTGGGGCTTGCCTTCGTTGATGGAAAAGTCTGATTCCTGCGACGTTCCACAAGTATTCGATCCGACCTCAACAGACAGACTAACCACCACAGCAACTTGATTAACTATCATGTGTTCACCTTCGTTCACTACATGTAGTAAGAATGCCATGTTTAACATGATGCGGAATACGAAACATGATGCTTGATGATGGATGCAAAGGTTAACAACTGGAATACAACTTTCCTTCGCGGTACAGTTACAAGTCAAACTAACTAAACCTTTCTAGAATACTAACATCAATTGCCAAAGATCATTACCAACTAATGACCCAAGGACATCACTCAATCAAAAATTCAAACAAAACCTAAATCACTAAAGGTTACTATTTGCTTTTATGAATTAATTAATTAATTAAGAATTATGAAATAAATCAAATTGTTCCAATTGACCTCAAATTTTTTGTAAATGTTCATCACATGATAACTAAGTGGCAAAACAATTTTCATAATTTTTGGACAATTAAATAAGCCTAGAAAATCATGGAAATCCATTTATTAATAAATTGAGCAATTTTCATCACATTCAAAAATTGCTGAAAAATAATATTTCATATTTTTCTTAAATAATATATATCACAGAGAGGTCACACAAAAATTTTCATAATTTTTGGAGCTCTAAATAAATCTACACGAAAATAACAAATTACATCACTATTCCTTCAAATCTGAAAATAGAAAAAATTCCATTTGAACGCTGAGTTACTAACAAACGGACCCCACTTGTCATCCCCAACCTCCGGCTTGACAGCGGTGGCACATGCGCTGACCGGTGAATTCTCGCCGCCGGTGAGACCAACGACGACGGTGAAAGCACCACCACATCCCCTACACTACTACGCTTCGACTAGTGGCAAAAACAAGACCAAACACTGACTAGACCGAGCATAGCGACGACCATGGTGGCCACAACAGCACGGCTACGCTACACCAGCGACACAAGTGCGGTAGAGGTTAAACACTTAGCACAGAAGGGTTCAGCACCTCACCCCGAACACGACTGAGCAACGAGCAGGGTCAGAGGAGCAACGAAGATGCTGGTCGACGTTCCAAGTAGGCACGACGGAGCAGACCGTCGTCGGTGGCGATGCTCCGGTAGCTGTGGTGGTCAAAATGAGAAATCAATGGGTCATAGAGTACCACAGCATCATGGCAAAGCTGAAGCAAGACTCAGCAGGGGCAGAGGCGCATCGTGGAGCTCTGGCCACGGCGAAGTGCATGCAACAGGGACGTTACCGGCCACGAGGAAGAAGAGCGCGTAGAGCAGTTTTTCAGTGAAGTCAAGCAACAAAAGTGGGTCGGTTGGGTGCGCAAGGAGCAGGCGGAACTATTGAGCGCTATGCTGCGATGGCACAGGCACTGGTTCGACGGTGGGAGCTCAGCGAAGATGAGCAAGGCGACGGGAAAACAGAGGAGGAGGAAACGGCAAGGACGACGACGGCTCAGGTTATAAAGGATGGCCAGGAAGCTCAAGGAAGCCACAATGACTCCATTTCCCTTGCCAGTGCGACGCCCAGATGGCCATGTGTGCAACTAGAAGCAAGCCGAAGGTCGTCGGCGGTGTAGCCAGAGCAGCGGCCACTGTTCACCTTAATTACAAATTTGCCATTCATTTTAAATTCCAAATTACTCCCAAATTTGTATAACAACTCAAAAATATCCAAAAATAAAAGTTGTTCAAAATTCAAAGTTCTACAACTTTGCTTTTATAACCAACCCCTAATTCGGCCTACATTTTGAAATGAACTTTTGAATTCAAATAGGGGATATTTAACGAATTACGCCTTTTCGAATTACTTCAAATTTTTCATAACAACTTTGAAAACTCCAAAAACAAACTTTGTATAACTTGACAAGCTCTACACTTTTTCTTTTGGGCTCAACCCCAAAATATGCTTAGATTTTGAAATGAGTTTTCAGGGTAGAATTTAAATGTAGAAAATCAGGGTTTTCTCGAAAATTCCAAATCCAAACCAAATTTTGAACTTGATTCCAACAATTCAATTCAACACTCATAACATAAATATAAACTTATTTTAGTGAACGCATATCAAAGTTTGCAATATGACCAAATGTCTTGCAATGCATATGATGACATGTCCTATTTTTAATATTTAAACACCTGGGGTGTTACACTGGAGTTGCCAGCGATGCGTCGGAGTCTAGGGCGGTGAAGCCGGTGGCACCCGAGGGGTAGACGACGCTACATGAGGATGAGGTGGAAGAGATCGAGCACGCTAAACCTTGACCCTAATCTATCTGAATCCTCCTCAAGCACGGCAACGAGGTGGTGGTTATCGAGGAGGAAGGCACCACTAGGGAGATGAGGAGATTGATGACCGCCCTTGCCAGAGTGATGAAACAAATCGAGGTTAGTACTGCATCTGGAGTGCTCATCTTTGACATTGGAGATCGAAGTTCATCATTATAATTGTGCATTTGCAGGGGATAACTCGGACTGTCGAGCAGCAGCACCAGCTAATAAAGAGGATGGAACCCCTCACTAAAGAGAACGAAAAACTCAGAGAGGCGATGAACCTAATGGAGAGAAACATCCAGAGGCCCCGGTGTGAGCGAGACCTTGCTGAGTCCAACGCGTGAGACCTGGAACACCAGAAGGGGGTCCTGTCTGAGGAGTTGGTGGCTCTGTCCAAGCAACTGAGGTGCAAGACCAAAGAGCTAGCGAGTACCTCCACGCAACTAGAACAGACACCTGAGTAGCTCAGAAGTGTATCCAAGCAGAAAGCAGGTATGGTATATCGGTGAATGTGCTTTGTATTGCTGAATAGCCATATTTTTAGCGATGATTGTTGTGCTTGTAGAGCAAAACACGGAGCTTGGCCAGCTGTGCCAGGACCTCGAACAACTCTAAGAGGAGAAGGCAAAGGAGATAGGGTGAGTAGACAAACTGGCTGAAGAGTTGAATGGTGAGTACTCCCTGGTCAGAGTTAATGCTAAAGTACTTTCCTTGCTTGATGGAACTTTGTAATGCTTGTCATCGTGGCCAGAGCTCTCCGGTGAGCTTTTGCTTTTGCTCAGTGTAGCTCCAGCTCCGCCTTGTTCCCGTGATGCTCTATGACTAGTTGATTGCTCGTTTTGTCCATCACAGTCACCGGAAAATCACCGTCACCGTCGCTTACGCCGCTGGAATCACTATGAACGTCGACCAACGTATCCGTAGCTTCTCCGACCTCGTTCTTTGCTCCATCATGTTCGGGGTGAGCTACTGATCCTTCCTATGCCATTTATTTAAATGCTACTGGTCTCATGTTGCCGGCATAGCGCAGCCGTGCAGTGGTGGCCACCATGGCCGGCGTGAAGCTTGAACCTTGCCGTAATTAGTCGAACCGGTGCCCCAAATCGTTGCGCCTTGTTGTGGTTATCACCGTGGTGCCTTTGTCTTCGCCGTTGGTCTCGCCGTCGGCGAGTTATCGCCGGTCAGCGCACGTGTCACCGGAGTCAAAGCCGGAGGTTGAAGATGACATGTGGGGTCACCTTGTCAGTGACTCAGTGTTCAAAATGGAGTTTTTCTATTTTTAGAAATAAATGAATAGTGTATGTTTTTGTTATTTTTGTGTAGATTTATTTAGAGCCCCAAAAATTATGAAAATTTTTGTGTGACCTCTCTGTGATGTATATTATTTAAGAAAAATATGAAATGTTGTTTTCAGTAATTTTTGAATGTGATAAAAATTGCTCAATTAATTAATAAATGAGTTTTCATGAATTTTCTAGCCTTAATTCTTTATCCAAAAATTATGAAAATTGTTTTGCCACTTAGTTATCATGAGATGAACATTTACAAAAATTTTGAGGTCAATTGGAACAAGTTGATTTATTTCATAATTCTTAATTAATTAATTAATTCATAAAAGCAAATAGTAACCTTTAGTGATTTAGGTTTTGTTTAAATTTTTGATTGAGTGATGTCCTTGGGTCATTAGTTGATAATGATCCTTGGCAATTGAATTAGGTGTTACGAAAAGATTTAGTTAGTTTGACTTGCAACTGTACCACGAAGGAAAGTTCTATTCAAGTTGTTAATTTTGCATCCATCATCGAGCATCATATTTGTATCTCATATCATGTTAAACATGGCATTGTTACTATGTGTAGTGAACGAAGGTGAGCACGTGGTAGTTAATCAAGTGGTTGAGGAGGTTAATCCATTTGTTGAGATCGGGTTGGATAATTGTGTTGCGACTCTGGAAGCAGAGTTTTCCGTCAACGAAGGCAAGCCCCGGATGCATTTAAACCTACCTTGTGTTTTACAAATTTTATCACTTTTGCTTTTCTTTACTGCATTAAGTGATTAGGAGTTAAGTGAGAACCTAATTAATGCATTACCAATCTTGTTTTCCATATCTACCTTGTTACCAGTTTTAATTCGTATATGCCTAGTTTTGCTTAGCTATGCTTAGAACGATGAAAGTCGAGTGATTACCTGTCATCTGCAAGTTTTAAATGGAACTTTGGTTACTTATGTTATCATGTGATATGAGCATGGGGAGTAAGAAATTTAGACGGGGAGGACTTGGTGTGTGTGAGCCACAAGACATGGAGGTCTTGTGAGTGGGTTCTCTCCACCTGTGTCGATTAAGGCCCATACCGTTGTTGAACCGCATGAGGTGAGACTTTGTAGTACTAACCACATACTCCGGTAAGCCTTAACTTGGCTATTCTATTACGAGAATGGCTACTCATGCACTAGGAGTGGAGAGATGGCGGGAATAGCGTGTACCCATGTGGCAATGGGCTGGATTGGTGGAGTACTATATTCTTAGGTAGCGCAGACCCGTTCTTGTTTTAGAGGATCTAAGGGTAGGTTGATGTATGTAGGTCGGGGACCTTCATATGTCATGTGGTTTAGAATTCCTAGCTGGGTTTTAATTGGTTCGAATCGTCGTTGCTCCTCAGTTATAGAGACTCATTTCTCTATTCATCATCGTAGATAATAACTGAAACTTGAGGCTGGTTTGAGAAAGTGTTGTGTACAAAGTTTCATGATCTCAATACGGATCATGTCATCTTTGTATATGATTGAATGAAGTTTTACATGTTGAAATAAAGAATTTTGTTGAAGAGCTTTTACGCAAAAGAACTTTGGTTATTGTTAAAGCCATACCTTGAATCCCTGAGCCTGCATTCCTGAGTTTATCAGTTCTTATTTTGGTTAAGTCTTGTTGAGTACTTTTGTACTCAGGGTTCATTGACCCTTGTTGCAGGTGAGCCTCATGAGTAGATCTGTTTTGGATCGTGCTGCATGACTTTTGTTCGATCTGACGATGAGAAGTAAATGTGTGGCCCTTGGGCAGGGTAGTTTTATTGTGTGTTTTGTATTATATTATAATGCCACTCCACTATTTCATTTTGTAATAATCATCGAACTTAGTTGTGAAGTTTAAAACTACTGTTTTATAAACTAAGTTATTGTAAGACTTTCGTTGTTTTTACTCTAGTGTATCTATTTGAGTAAATGTTGTAATACTGCAATGACTCTGTAATGTGATCCTGCTCAGAAATCGTGGATGATTCGAGGTTCCCTGGGGACACCCGACAGACTTCTTAAGTTACTAGGAACATATGCATAGTCGTCAAAGGTCGTTGGACACTGATAAGTGCATGTGGGTCCTATAATTTAGGAGGTTCTACCATAGAATTGCAATATTCACTATATGCATCTAAACATGTCAACATCAATGTCAAGAAAAAGAAATGGTTCATGAGAGGTCTTAATACCAAATTGTAGACTATGATGACAACTTGTACCAATGTTACTTATCATGAGGCAGTGAATATTGCAATTGCTTTAGAAGGAAAGTATCGGCAGCATAAGGAGCTTAAGAAGAAAAAGAGTATGCCGTCTGGATCTTTTGGGGGAAATCAAAAGAGGCAGAGGGTGATTTATCATCCAGTAAATCATAATCATCCTCCTTATCGTCCGCCGTGGTTTCAAGCCAGTCAGCAATCAAATGTCCACCCTGCTACAACTTATCAGAATCCACAACCGACAAATGCTTCTGGGGTTTCTGCTTCAACACCCTAGGGTCATAAGTATCCCTGTTTCAATTGTGGCAAGCCTGGTCATTTCTTGAGGGAATGTCCATATCCAAGGCAGTCTAATCCAAATTATCAGAAGGCCCCTGTCAATCAACAATAGGGTCAATCACAGAACAAGAATAACAATCAAAATTGTTCTGACCTGCTTAAGAGAACATCAACTATATGCCAAGTTTAGCAAGTGTGATTTTTGGCTTAAGGAAGTACAATTTCTTGGACATGTCTTGTTAGCTGAAGGCATTGCTGTTGATCCAAGCAAAGTCAAGGATGTGCTTGATTGGAAACCACCAACCATAGTTCATCAAGTTTGGAGTTTTCTAGGATTAGCGGGGTATTACCATCGGTTTATTCTAGATTTCTCTAAACTATCAAAGTCCATAACTAAGTTGTTGAAGAACCAAGTCAAGTTTGTCTGGTCATCTAATTATGAAGAGGCTTTCCAAACTTTGAAGAGACTGTTGACCACTGCACCAATATTAGCCCAACCTAATATCGAGAAGCCGTTTGATGTTTATTGTGATGCTTCAGGTATTGGTATTGGATGTGTGTTGATGCAAGAAGGCCAAGTCATTGCCTATGCATCCAGGCAACTTAAGCAACATGAAGAACACTATCCGACTCATGATCTAGAATTAGCAGCTGTTGTACATGCTTTGAAGATTTGGTGGCATTACCTACATGGTAATACGTGCCATATTTATATAGACCACAAGAGTTTAAAGTATATCTTTACTTAGTCAGAATTGAATATGCGACAAAGAAGATGGTTAGAATTGATTAAAGATTATGACTTGGAAGTACATTATCACCTGGGTAAAGGAAATGTGGTTGCAGATGCCGTCAGTCGCAAAAATTATTGCAATTGTCTGGCAGTGAGAACAATGGGTTTGACTTTATGTCAAGAAATGGAGAAGTTGAATGTAGAGGTAATTCAACAAGGTAGCTTAACCAACATAATTATTGAAGCCACTATTTGAGATCAAGTTATTGTTGCTCAGAAAGAAAACAAGGGCATAGCCCATATCAAAGAAAGGGTCAGGAATGGAAAAGCGGAATGCTTCAGCATAGATGATGAAGGTGTGTTATGGTTCAAGGATTGCCTGGTTGTACCAAAGGTTCCTGAGTTGCGGCAGTCAATTTTGGAAGAGGCACATGCTACTAGGTTATCTATCCATCTGGGAAGTAACAAGATGTACCATGACTTGAAACAAAGATTTTGGTGGACTAAAATGAAGATAGAGATTGCTAGGTATATAGCCAAGTGTGATACTTGTCAAAAGGTGAAAGCTATACATTTGAGGTTCATTGGAGAGTTACAACCATTACCTATTCTAGCTTCGAAGTGGGAGGACATTAGTATGGACTTTATTGTGGGTCTACCCAAGACATCGAAGGGCTTTGACTCAATATGGGTTATTGTGGATCGACTAACCAAGTCAACACATTTACTTCCTATCCGGAATACATATTCCACTATCCAATATGCCAGGATATATTTAGCAAGAATCATGAGCCTCCATGGAGTACCAAAGACCATTGTGTCAGATAGGGGTACACAGTTTGTCTCTAGCTTTTGGAAACAGTTGCATTCTTCATTGGGTACCAAACTACTGTATAGTACAGCTTATCATCCGTAGACTGATCGATAGACTAAAAGAGTCAATCAAGTATTTGAAGATATGTTAAGGTGTTGTGTCCTTAACTATTCCAATAAGTGGGACAAATGCTTACCTTTGGTCGAGTTCTCATACAACAATAGTTATCAGGAAAGCATTATAATGGCTCCATTTGAAGCACTCTATGGTCATAGATGCAGAACATCGCTAAGTTGGTCTGAGCCTAGAGAAAGAAGGTTCTTTGGAGTTGACCTTGTGAAAGAAATAGAAGACAAGGTTAGGCAAATACAGAGTAATTTGAATATAGCTTAGTCCCGCCAAAAGAGTTATGCAGATAAACAACGTAGACCATTGGCGTTTAACAAAGGAGATTTTGTATATCTGAAAGTATCACCAATGAAGGGAGTTACCCGTTTTGGTGTTAAAGGCAAGTTGGCACCTCTATATATTGGACCATTTCAAATTTTAGAGAGGTATGGAAAAGTGGCATATCGCTTGAAGCTACCCGAACATCTTTCAGCTGTGCATGATGTGTTCCATGTTTCTCAATTAAAGAAGTGTCTTTGAGTTTCTGAGCAGAATGTTGAGGTTGAAGGAGTGGAACTTGAACCAGATTTGACTTATTCCGAATATCCTATCTGAGTTTTGAATCAGAAAGATCGTGTTACTTGAAGAAGGACAATCAAGTTCTACAAGATATAATGGAATCAACATTCAGAAAAAGAAGCTACTTGGGAATCCAAAGATTACTTGTTAGAAAAATTTTGGAGTTTCTTGCTTCGATATAGATTAATGTTAGTTTGCTCTATTATGGCGAACAATGTTTGTAAAGGAACCTCAGCTGTTTTATGAACAGGTTTTGGATATTTTGGATTGACACATTTCCTTTTCCATTACTTACCCTATGACTTTGAATCTCGGGACGAGATTTCTTTTAGGGGGAAGGATTGTAACACCCCGGGTGTTTAAATACTAAAAATAGGACATGTCATCATATGCATTGCAAGGCATTTGGTCATATTGCAAACTTTGAAATGCATTCACTAAAACAAGTTTACATTTATGTTATGAGTGTTGCCTTGTATGGTTTGAATTGAGTTCAAAATTTGGTTTGGATTTGAATTTTCAAAAAAAACCCTGATTTTCAGTATTTAAATCCTACCCTGAAAACTCATTTCAAAATCTAAGCATATTTTGGGGTTGAGCCTTAAAGAAAAAAATGTAGAGCTTGTTGAGTTGTACAAAGTTTGTTTTTGGAGTTTTCGAAGTTGTTTAGTAAAAATTGAAGTAATTTGAAAAGGCGAAATTCTTCAAATGTCCCATTTTGAATTCAAATTTGCATTTCAAAAAGTAGACCGAATTAGGGGGTGGGTATAAAAGCAAAGTTGTTGAACTTTGAATTTTGAGCAACTTTTATTTTTGGAGATTTTTGAGTTGTTATACAAATTTGGGAGTAATTTAGATTTTGAACAAGTGGCAATTCTGTAATTATGTTGAACAGTGCTCACCGCTCTTGCTACACCGCCGGCGACCTTCGGCTTGCTTCCAGGCATGGTCATGGCCATCTGTGGCATCGTGCTGGCATAGGAAAAGGCTCTATCATGGCTTCCTGGCCGTCCTTTTAAAAGCTGAGACGCTGTTGTTGTCGTTTTTCTTCCTCCTCTGTTTTCTCCCGCCGCCACCACCATACTCCGTTGAGCTTTTGCCATCGCCGTAGCACCTTCCAATCCTCGGTAATGCTTGCCATAGCTCCATTGGTTCCTTGCACACTTAGCCAAACCATCCTTGATGCTTGCCTCCACCGAGAACCCGCTTGTCCATGCCTTTCTTCCTTGCGGCCGGCAACCTCACCGTCGCGGGCATGTCATCGTGGCCAGAGCTCTTCGGAAAGCTTTTGCTTCTGCTCAGCATAGCTCCATCTCCGTCTTGTTCCTGTGATGCTCTATGACCGGTTGATTGCTCATTTTGTCCATCACAGTCACCGGAAAATCACCGTCATCATCGCTTGCGCCACTAGGATCACTGTGAACGTCGACCAACGTATCCGTAGCTTCTCCGACCTCATTCTTTGCTCCATCACGTTCGGGGTGAGCTACTGATCCTTCTTGTGCCGTTTATTTAAATGATACCAATCTCCTGTCACTGGCGTAGCGTAGCCATGCAGTCGTGGCTGCTATGGCCGGCGTGAAGCTTGAACCTTGCCGTAATTAGTCGAACTGGTGCCCCAAATCGTTGCGCCTTGTTGTGGTGATCACCGTGGTGCCTTTGTCTTCGCCGTTGGTCTCGCCATCAGCAAATTATCGCCGGTCAGCATGCATGTCGCTGGAGTCAAAGCCAGAGGTTGAAGATGACATGTGGGGTCACCCTGTCAGTGACTCAGCGTTCAAAATGGAGTTTTTCTATTTTCAGAAATAAATGAATAGTGTATGTTTTTGTTATTTTTGTATAGATTTATTTGGAGATCCAAAAATTATGAAAATTTTTGTGTGACCTCTCTGTGATGTATATTATTTAAGAAAAATATGAAATGCTGTTTTTCAGTTATTTGTGAATGTGATAAAAATTGCTCAATTAATTAATAAATGAGTTTTCATGATATTTCTAGGCTTAATTCTTTATCCAAAAATTATGAAAATTGTTTTGCCACTTAGTTATCATGAGATGAACATTTACAAAAATTTTGAGGTCAATTGGAACAAGTTGATTTATTTCATAATTCTTAATTAATTAGTTAATTCATAAAAGCAAATAGTAACCTTTAGTGATTTAGGTTTTGTTTGAATTTTTGATTGAGTGATGTCCTTGGGTCATTAGTTGATAATGATCCTTGGCAATTGAATTAGGTGTTACGAAAAGATTTAGCTAGTTTGACTTGCAACTGTACCATGAAGGAAAGTTTTATTCAAGTTGTTAATTTTGCATCCATCATCGAGCATCATATTTTGTATCTCGTATCATGTTAAACATGGCATTGTTACTACGTGTAGTGAACAAAGGTGAGCACATGGTAGTTAATCAAGTGGTTGAGGAGGTTAATCCATTTGTTGAGGTTGGGTTGGATAATTGTGTTGCGACTCCGGAACCAGACTTTCATCAACGAAGGCAAGCCTCGGATGCATGTAAACCTACCTTGTGTTTTACAAATTTTATCGCTTTTGCTTTTCTTTACTGCATTAAGTGATTAGGAGTTAAGTGAGAACCTAATTGATGCATTACCAATCTTGTTTTCCATATCTACCTTGTTACCAGTTTTAATTCGTATATGCCTAGTTTTGCTTAGCTATGCTTAGAACGATGAAAGTCGGGTGATTACCTGTCATCTGCAAGTTTTAAATGGAACTTTGGTTACTTATGTTATCATGTGATATGAGCATGGGCAGTAAGAAATTTAGACGGGGCGGACTCGGTGTGCGTGAGCCACAAGACATGGAGGTCTTGTGACCGGGTTCTCTTCGCCTGTGTCGATTAAGGCCCGTACCGTTGTTGAACCGCATGAGGTGAGACTTTGTAGTACAAACCACATACTCCGATAAGCCTTAACTTGGCTATTCTATTATGAGAATGGCTACTCATGCGCTAGGAGTGGAGAGATGACAGGAATAGTGTGTACCCATGAGGCAATGGGCTGGATTGGTGGAGTACTATATTCTCTGGTGGCGTGGACCCATTCTTGTTTTAGAGGATCTGAGGGTAGGTTGATGTATGTAGGTCGGGGACCTGCATATGTCATGTGGTCTAGAATTCCTAGCTAGGTTTTAATTAGTTCGAATCATCATTGCTCCTTGGTTATGGAGACTCATTTCTCTGTTCATCATCGTAGATAATAGCTGAAACTTGAGGTTGGTTTGAGAAAGTGTTGTGTACGAAGTTTCATGATCTCAATACAAATCGTGTCATCTTTGTATATGATTGAATGAAGTTTTATATGTCGAAATAAAGAATTTTGTTGAAGAGCTTTTACGCAAAAGAACTTTGGTTATTGTTAAATCCATACCTTGAATCCCTAAGCCTGCATTCCTGAAGTTATCAGTTCTTATTTTGGTTAAGTCTTATTGAGTACTTTTGTACTCAGGGTTCATTGACCCTTGTTGTAGGTGAGCCTCATGAGCAGATCTATTTTGGATCATGCTGCATGACTTTTGTTCGATCTGACAATGAGAAGTAAATATGTGGCCCTTGGGCAGGGCAGTTTTATTATGTGTTTTGTATTATATTATAATGCCACTCCACTATTTCATTTTGTAATAATCATCGAACTTAGTTGTGAGGTTTGAAACTACTATTTTATAAACTAAGTTATTGTAAGACTTCCGTTGTTTTTACTCTGGTGTATCTATTTGAATAAATGTTGTAATACTGCAATGACTCTATAATGTGATCCTGCTCGGAAATCGTGGATGATTTGGGGTTCCCGAGGACACCCGACAGACTTCTTAAGTTACCAGGAACATATGCATAGTTGTCAAAGGTCGTTGGACACTAACAAGTGCATGTGGGTCCTATAATTTAGGTGGTTCTGCCACATCGGTTTAGCGGTCGGTGAGACATTCAAGGAGTGCTCAATCTTCTCCTATGGTACCACCAGCATGTCTGCAGGTTTCCAAGCAAACATATCGACATTGGCACATAGGAAGGAGACGAGCACGCTTTACTATTTGGGGTCAAGGTGGGCCCCAATCTTCATTGTCTTGGAAGGGTCATCGAGGCCGAGGCCAACCTCCTTTATTTCCTTGGACTTAGTGGAGGCATGGGGAGGCTCTAGCTCTAGGATCTCCATGTCATCGGTGGGCAATGTCTTGGCTTTAGTGACCATGCTGGCCATCTGGATGGAGAGGTCGGTGGCTTTGGCAAGGGCGAGACTCTCTGTATCATAGGCATAGGCGATGGAGAGGTTGGCCCATAGGGCCAAAACTCCTTTAGGCGAAGGCATCTTTAGCATCAGATACACATAGTGGGGTACAACCATGAACTTGGCTAGAGCGGGTCGACCAAGTATGGCATGGTAGGTGGTGTTGAAATCGGTGATGTAGAAGTTGAGGTGCTCGACGCGGTTGTTGCTTGTCGTGCTAAACTATACAAGTAGGGTGATCTCTCCAAGCAGTTTGGAGGCCCTGCCAGGTACCACACACCAAAAGGAGGAGTCAGAAGGTGTGAGATCTACTAATCCGAGGCCCATCTCCTTTAGGGCTCTAGCGAAGAGGAGATTCAAAGCTCTCCCACTATCGATGAGCACTTTTCTAAAGAGCACCTTCTAGATGGTTGCGTCAAGGATGAGAGGGAAACGCCTTGTGTAGGGAATGTTCGCCCTCTGGTCGGCTTTATTGAAGGTGATGGAGACCTCAGACCTTAGGCGATAGCTGGGGTTGGCGACGGTGTCCTCCGTGGTGACAGTGAGCTTCTGTTCTCTTCTACTCTTGGTGGAGATGAGGCACCCAAAGATGGTGGTGGCCACCTTGTCATGGTCCTAGAAGGCATTGTCATTGCCCCTAGGTGGTCGGCGACCTCTGGCTCCTCCATTGGCATCATCATCTAGCTTTTTGACCTAGAACTCCTTAGCCAAACTAAGGAAGTTCTTCATCTTGTGCTTGGCGTTCTTATGGAGAGGGCACAGGCCATCAAGGATCTTCTTGTACTATTCATCATAGTTGTGCTTGGCACGAGGTTTGTTGACGGCAACGATGATGTGGTCTGGCTGGCAGCGGCGATTTTGACCAGTCTTGGGTCCTTCTGGCCAATCATGGCCGCTGTCACGATGATAACTATGGTCATCATTGTGGCGGTCATTGTGGCGACGGTCGTTAGGGCAGTCGTCATAGCAGCATGTTGGGCAATGAGTGCCCGCATCCTCATTGAAGTGCATGTTGGCTTCCTTGGCGTTGGCATACTGGTTGGCGGTTGTGATCATCTCGCCGATCCCCGTGGGTGGCTTGTGGTTGAACTTGGAGCGAAGCTCGTGGTGATGGAGTCCTCAAATGAAGATGGTGATGACCTCGGCTTTCATGATGTTTGGAATAGAATTCCTCATCTCAGAAAAGCATCGGATGTAGCTGTAGAGGAGCTCGGATGGCTTCTGGTTGATGCGGTTGAGATCATGCTTGGTTCTTGATCGCGTATATGTAGCCATATAATTGTTGGTGAAGACTTTTTTTAGCTCTTCCCAGGATCCGATGGAGTCCAGGGCAAGGCTAGTAAACTAGTTCATGATGGTTGGCGCGAGCATGACAGGAAGATAGTTTGCCATGACACTGGTGTCTCCTCTGGTGGCACGAACAGCAGGGGCATAAGCCTGTAACCACTGTGTTGGATTCATCCTCCCCTTGTAGGGCTCAACCCTAGTGATTTTGAAACCACAAGGCCACTAAAGTGTTCAGAGCACCCTTGTGAATGTCGAGAGCCCCTCGGGGTTGTCAGCACCATCATCTGCAGTGTTGCCACCAGCGACTGGCTCGAGGGCTGAGTCTGGGTTGTTGTACTCTTGCTCGTACTCCTGGCAGTGGCATACTTTGTCTTCATGGTGACCAAAGCAGTATTCGTTGATACATCATCGTGCATCTCGGAGATTGTTGAGGTGCACCCGGACATCTTGGTCGACCTCCTGGTCATGTTGGCAGTGATGTTCGGTGCGGTTGCCCCTAGCTCTACCCTAGAGGGGTTGCTTGTTGTCACGGTGCTAGTCGGTGAAGTGACTTTGGTGGTGATTGGTTCTTGTCACATCTTGGAGTCTTGAAGATGTCGTGGCCATCAACGCAGAGAAATTCTTCATCGAGGTTGCGTTGGAGTGGTACTCCTTGCAAGTCAAGCTACTGCTTGGCCCTCGCAAGGACATTCTTGTTTTCTCAGTGTTATGCGCGGTTGATGTTTCGATTCTCATGAGCGACGCGTTCCTCCTCGGTATCACCATTCCGAGTGGGGTTGTCAACGCTGATGTTGAAGATTGTGCCACCCTGGAAAGGAGGGAGAAGGAGTTGCTCGGTCAAGGTTTTAGTAAGGGTCTCCATAGAGCCCTAAGACTCAGAGCCTGGATTTTCCTCTAGGATGGTCTGGAGGGACGTTCCAGGGCACCGGCCAATGTGTAGCATGTTGACGGCTGGCGGAGGCTGGACAGCAATCTAGTCGGTGAGTGGATGGGCGTCTCCCACCTAGTCGGTGAATTTGCCCCTCAAGGCATCTTGGTCGGTAGCAGCGACATTGGTGAGCCTGAAGGGCAGAGCCACAACTCCTAGAGTTTTTCGAGCAGACTCTGATAGATTTGGATCAGAGGGTGGTCGGTGCTGAACCAAAGTGTCTAGAGCCAATTCGGTGATGGAGAGGCAATCGGTGAGCTTCAGACTGACCCAATCGATGGATTCGTTTAGATCATCGTTGTTTATCTGCCTCCTCTAGTAGCAAGGAAGCAGGCGGTAGAGTTGCTGATGAAGGCAACATCAGAGGTGGTTCTGAGATTGGATCTATAGTCATAGGTGTGGAGATGATTGGCACAAAATTGATCTACGCTGGCTCGAGGAGCTCTCTGACTCCATCAGTGTTGATGATCCAGGAGATCGATCCAACCATGAAGATCTAGCTAGGCTACTAGAGGGATGAAGAGCCTATGGAAAAAGCCATCTTGTTCGATAGGGAAACAGCATGCAAGCCCCTACCGGCACACCAACTGTCGACAAAATATCGTTGGCAGTCCTCCGAGGGTTATCCCACGAAGGTAGATTGATCGATAGAGAAGCGTGAGATCAAGAACAAGAAGGCAATAGAGACACATGAGTTAGATAGGTTTAGGCCGTCAGTATGACATAATACCCTACTCCTATGATCTGTTGGTTTATATTAGCTACCGTGTGATATTGCGTGAGTTTGGAGGGGGTCCCTACCCACCTTATATAGTCCGGGGAGCAGGGTTACAAGTCGGTTAGATCTGAGAGATAACTGGAAAGTAATAACTGATTATAGGAATCTTGGAATCATACATATCCTAACAGATCTCGTAGTATCTTCAGGATATCTTCTAGATGTCTTGGAGGAGGCACCGAGCAGAGTTGTGCCCCGCAAGGCTTCATCTTGCGGGCTGGGGCGTAGCCCATGTGGTCTGCCGTGCGTATCTGGGGTCATGCCCCCCACACCCCCCTCTAGCCATTAGGACTGTTGGTATTTCTTAACACATATTGTCGGTGCAGAAAGTGACCAACTAGTGAATATTTGTAGTTTTGTTGTATGTTGTGATCGGAGGTGGCCTAGCACTTAATGACACAGGATTTATACTAGTTCGGGCAATGTGCCCTATGTCCAGTCGGGGTTGGTTGGTGACTTTATTCCTGAGCCCAGGTGCTTAAAGTTTGTAGTGGGGTTACAAACCAGAGGGAGAAAGATGGGGTGTACAAGAGGTCCTATCAGCTCTGACCGGAAGGGCTGAGAGTGATAGGAACTTCACTACGAGCTAGGTGTTCGAGCGTGTGCTTGCGGTCGGAACTTGGTGGTTCTACGGTTGTGAGGTGTCAATGTTGATCTAAGGAACTCTAGCCTCCTTTTTTTGGTCCCCTTGTTGGAGGGAGCGTATCCCCTTTTATAGATGAATGGGATGGCTCTACAGGTGAGAGGGAGAGGGAATGAATGTTTTTATGCCTTGCTACCCACGTTGATGAGGATTAGATAATGGTAGGCGCCCCCAACATTGTTGATGTTGCTGTAGAATGTCAGATGCGCATGGGAGGTCATGCTATCTTCTTCAGGAAGGATGGATGACGGTACCTGCAAATACTATTTGATGCCTAGGGGCATGTGAGGAGTCACGCTATGTTCACCCGATACGGCAAATCCTGGTGCCCATACCGCGATCGATATCCAGAGACACGTGGGGGGCTTACCGTATGGGAGTTTTAGCGGCCCCTACAATACTGTAGGGGGAGCTGTCGGTGGCTACAATACTATTTATGCCATGGTGGCTATAGAGTACTGTTTTGTGCAGGGTATGGTCCCTGGTACAGTGGTTTTGACTTATGAGCCTTGCCTTGCCTTTCTCCGCACATCTTCTGGTTCCTACCGAATGGGGCGCCCTCGGTCGGATGGCTCCAGTCGGCTCCGAGTGCGCCGGTCGGAGAAGAGCGGTGAGCAGGGTTCCCACAAGCCCCGGTCATGGGGTCAGAGTCAGAAGTAGGGCTGGGGGTAGGCCTTCCGATCGGAGGCTGGCTGGAGCCTGAATTGAGCGATCCGTTCGGATAGGTGGGCCAAAGTAGCCGGCGAGCAGGCGTTGCTCTTCTTGGGCCTGCCTTCTGGTTGGTTGCTGGACCACCCCTTGCCCTGTTGTTTTTAGATTTTTGGGCTGAGCCTTGGCATAGAAGCCAGTCCCTGAGAGACCCCGAGTTAATGGACCTGACAGGAGCCCCCAAGCCCCTAGGCGATTCGGGTAGAATCGTCCGGGGGATTTTTGCTTTGTCGACGAGTGCGCATGAGCGCACCTACGGGTGTAGCCCCTGAGCCCCCTGGTGGAACCGTCTAGGGGGTTTTGTTTTTATCGGGCGTGTGTGCGTGTTTTTAGTCTGAGATAAAATTTTGTCAACCAAGGTGATGTTGTGTAGTCAAGGCGTTTTTAGGCATGAAGATCCAATTGAAACAGAACTTACTGATCCTGGTGTCGATGTGTGTCATGGATTGGGCGAGGAAGTTAGTTTGGATGGACCCTGGTGTTGGTGCACGCCATGGTTTTGAAATGGTTGGTTTCGAAGACGGACGAGACAAAGCCTGTGGGTCGTGATGTTGGTGCGGCCTGGGCAGCCGAGGTAGTTAGTTTTTGTTGATGCAAAAGTGGATCTGCAAACACAAAGGGCTAATACCCGAATCGATATCCAAAGCATGCCAGTCGATTTGACCTGTTAATCGACAAGGATGAAGATGCGAGCACTTTGGTCCTGACAACAGCGATACGCACGGAAGTCATGGCCAAGAGGTACTCACACGGAACTCGAGAATCGCCAAAGGTCGCACTGAAGCTATGCAACTCACCGAATCAATGAGAACTCGTAAAAAGGAAAAATATGCAAATTGACGAAGTCGCCGAAAAGTAAGTAGATGCAAATAGGAGTAAAAATTAGTTTTGATATTGATTGATTCTTTATTACATTGCCCCTCAATCTATATTTATACCCTGATCTAAAGAGACATAACCAAATACAACTAGGACACCAAGTCCATATCTAAGGAAACATGTGACTCTTACATGAATCATACTCTAACAAATATAGAAAAGGAAATCAACTCCTATCTATTTCCCTGTCCGCCTCAATTACGATGGAAATCTCACTGACCTCCTTTCCATCGGCATACTTCCTATTTCATCGGCAGTAGTCTTCAAGCCTTCCTTTATCGGCATCGACAATAAAATCTCCAACCTTATCGGCAACGCCCGAGTCTAAATCAACCTTTCCATCGATCACCACCATTCATCGGCAACCATCTTTACAAGCTGATTTTCATCGGCTGTTAGCGTATATAGTAACTTTTCTCCTACCGATTAGCCCACTCTGATCATTTTGACACGTGCAAAAAACGGTGTCAACACATGCCCCCCAATTTCAGAGTATAAAACCATTAATGCTCCAAAATTTACTCCAGATAACGTTTACCTTTGCCCAATTACCGTAACTCATCCTTCAAGCCAAAACTTGATCTGTTATCAAATCTAATCAAATCTAATCCTGATTCACGCACCTCAGTAAATATCGCACAATTGCCAACCACTCTTGCGCTGATTATGGTTAAGATACCGAAACAATAATCCATCGGCAAGATCCTAACATAATAGTGCCGCCATTTTCAGAATTAAAATATCCTATACCGAGATCTCTTCTAAGTCATGATTACTTGCCATCAAATCATCTGTACAATCCCTTGATTATCGTGCGAATAGTTACCATATCCATCTAAACCACCTCGACCTACATGCGCGTGGCATAGAGATAAGTCTAGAATACCCCTACTCCAAGTGGCTTATAAATAGATTTCTCCGGAACGCTCGTCTTCTACCCTCAGACTCCAATCTTTGACATTCTCTCTTGCCGGCGGCGACTCCGACAAACAACTGCATGACCTCAACCAACAAGAACTTTTCTCCAGCGTCAACCTCGAGTCTCCGGCTCATGCCCCCATCTACCTCAAGATAATGGCAATCAACTTTGACATCCCTATGGTTTGTTCCACTTCCATTACCTTTTACCTCGATTCCTCTGGTCTTTGCGAGTTCATACAGTTGGTAATTTTTTCTCTTTTCTTTTGTTCTTCGGATCCTCTAAACTTAGGAACTGCGCAACAATTTAGTTATTCCAACCGATCAGCCGCATGTCCAATGCCTAGGACCAATGGGCAACCCAAATCCAACTGATCTGATTAATGCAGAGGTTAACAGAATCCCTTTTAGAGCCCAAAATTTCTTTCTGAATTTATGGAAAGATACATTCCGATCTTGGCCCAAAACCACCAAAGGGTGGAAAGATTGATACTTAAGGGTCAATAGGTCGATGCAAGTACACTGGGCAGAACGGAAGCTAGACCAATGCATTAGGCTATCCATTGCCGATATGCAAAAGAACGAGTCAATGATGATTGCAGCTACTTAGTTCTGGTCGGACACAACAAACACTTTTATGTTTGGACATGGCCCAGCTACTCCCACACTTGTCGATGTCTACATGCTCACTGGGTTAGATATTTCAACTGCCGATGAAGGCTCCATCTATGGCAGAAAATCTAAATATAGGGTGAATACCCGCAACATCGGTGGTTGGACGGGATACATTCAAGAATGCCAGAGAACCGGGACAGTTAACTAGAGGGAACATGCCACATTCTTGAATATGTGGCTAGAAAAATTTATCTTCTGTGGTCGATCAGTAGGACCAACCAATGCCTTCCTCCCCGCAGCTGAACTCTTGGCTAATGGTGTAAGGTTCCCTCTTGGCCGATACCTTCTGAGCTCCACTTATCATCTTCTTCATCAAGTGTCTCAGAAACTTTTGCTTGGTGAACCCATTGGCAACTTAGGAGGCCCATGGTGGTTTATCAACATGTGGCTGAATGCCCATATGCACAAACATTTGCAATGGGACTTCTTTGCCCAACAATTCCCACGAGAAATTGCTAAAGACCACGTGCTTAGGGACGAGGAATCGGCAACACGCTCACCCCTCAATTTTGGTGAAGCCATAATTGTCCTCCCTAGAACAGAGGCCAATGAAGACCAGATCGGCAGATTCTTCCAAAGCTTCTACAATGGTCTTTCTCATGATCATAGGGCCTGGGTACCTTATATTGACGAAGAAAACAGATTCCCCCTTCTTTTCAACTTTGCCAATGACACTCTGAATCAGGATAATGAACTCATGATGGCCATCATTACTCCCAGGGCAATCCCAGTAAACACATTCGGTAGCAGGAAAAACACCAATATCAAATATGAATTTTACAACCCATTGGCAGTATCCCGTCAATTGGCTTTTGGGCAACTGCTAATCAAACTTTGTTTTGCCGATGTGATCAAACCCAGAGAAACAATCACCTGCGGAACAGATTGGAGCAGGGTAGTGCGACTCTCCCCCGATGCTGATACTACAGATGTCGATATATCCGTCTGGACGCCAGTATCTTTTCATCACCAAATCATATAAGCAATGGTGGCGAGAGTGGAGGGAACAACTGTTTGCAACATCTGCTCACACATATCGGCACATGATCGACCCTGAATACGCCATTCCCGATGACGCAGTAAGTTTCTTTTAACTCCCTTCTGCTTTTTCCTTTCATATATCGGTAACTAACTTTCTCATGACAGGTTAACAACCCAGCACCATCTATGAGCAAAAGTGGAAAACCCTTCGATCTTTGGCCTATTTCCCCGATATCACTGATTGGCTACAATGCCCCCACCTTAGCTGCTTTGACTCACCAGAAGACCCGTGCCAAGACCATCACCTCCAAGTCCAAATTGGCTATAGCTAGGGCCACTCCATTGGCTGCTGCTACAACCCTGATCAAGGCATTCAAGGTAACAACCCTGTTTATTTCTACTCATGCCGATCACAAACTATATTAACATTAATCATCAGGGTGTAAGAGCCGCTGCTAGATCATCATCGACAATTCCTCCGACATCAAGCACCACTACTTCTGACAAACCTTCAGAGGTATTCCTTTGATTTTACATTTTATCTGTTAAATATCATACCTTACACTTGTTTTGCAGCAACAAATGGGTACATCGGCAAGCGTACCAGATGTCCAAGCTCCACAACCAACAAGTGCCAATGCCCCCCAGCCAACCATTGCTGAGGCCCAAGCAAAGCGCAAAGCCTTAACAGATGCCGAGGCACAACCAAAATGACAGAAGTCCATGCCGATCCCCACATCTGCCCCAATGTCTGCAATCCGGCCAGAATCAATCGATGCAACTGAGCAAGCAGTTAATCCTCTTGTACAGGACATACCATCGGTCATCATACCCCAAGAGCCAACCACCGATGAGGCCATAGAGGATATCCCATCGGCAAGCTCAGCCGATCCTCCACACGGCATACTCTAGGCTGCTTCCTCTAGCCAAGTACAGGAAATTGCCTTGAAACAGGTAAGCCGATTGACCTAGTCGATTTATAATATTCATACTTATCCTTAACTAACCTCTTTTTCTTTTTCTCAGGAACAAGACTCCCCAAATAGCCTATTTTCCTTTGCCATTGACGTTTCTGACGATGATGGAGAGGAAACAAGTTCTTCCCTTGCACTGGGAACAATATCGGTAGAAATTAAGTCCAAGTTGGAAGCTCTCCTAAACTTGTTACAGCAGGATACCGCCCAACTGGTAGATGACTCGGACCCCGCAAAGGCAATTTTCAAAACAATCCATGGCCAGGTCCCTGCCGATGTTGAAGAAGTACTCTTCCCAGCAGCCCATTTAGAAAGCCGTCAACTGCAATATCAACAGGCTGCTCAACGCATTGCCGATAGAGCAGCTCAGGCTCAACTCAAAGAAGAGATGCTACAATTAAAACAGATTGCCGATGAGAAGCACAAGGGCATCGGCAACTTGCAAACTTCGGGCGCTGAACTTAAGCAGAAAATCTTAGACTTATCGACAAAGAAGATGGCTCTATTGGCTGAATTGAAAGAAGTCAAGGCAGCCTTAACTCATGCCCAACAAGAAGAAAGCCGGCTACCCAATGCCATCAAGGCCCTTCAGCAAGAAAGAGACATCCAGGCTCACAAAGCCTTGGCCATGAAGAAAAAACTCAAGCCTGTGGAGGGTGCTGCCGATGAAGACATCAAAGAAATGAAGGAAGCCGACCAGATTTGCCTACGTGCGATATTGGCTATCCAATCCTTGTTAAACTTGTAAATCTTGTCTATTGCATCGGCACTTTATGAGACATTGACATCCTTGTATAATTCTAGCCGATAGGACTGTTATCGGCACTTATACTTTTATGCATCCATCCAGATACTAGGGTAATATTTCTTTAAATATTTTCCATTTAATGCTCTAGGAAACACAACCCCTTCGAGGGTTTCTAGAATATATGTGTTACCAGGAACAGACTGATCTATCCGATATGGACCTTCCCAATTAGGAGACCACTTTCCAAACTTTGAACTTTTAGTTCCAATCGGTAAAATCAATTTCTAGACCAGATCTCCATCAGCAAACTCCTTTACCTTCACCTTCTTGTCATACCATCTGGCTACTCTTTTCTTATTTTCTTCGATGCTAACTAAAGCCCTTAATCGATGACCCGCCACATCTTCCAACTCATCCTTCATAAGAGTATCATAATCATCGGCTGTCAGCTGATTTTGAGAACGTATTCGCCTAGAGCCAATTTTAATTTCCCAAGGTAATACTGCATTGTGTCCATATACTAACTGATAAGGCGTTACTTTGGTTGCACCATGACATGACATCCGATATGACCACAAGGCTTCATTTAATACTGTATGCCACCTCTTAGGATTTTCTTTAATTTTGCGCTTAATGAGTTTGATGATCCCTTTGTTAGAAGCCTCAGCCTAACCATTAGCTTGAGCATAATATGGAGAAGAATTTAAAACTTTAATTCCCATACCTACAGCAAACTCATCAAATTCTCCCGATGTAAACATAGTACCCTAATCGGTAGTGATAGTTTGAGGAATACCAAATCGGTAAACAATATGCTCTTTCACAAAATCGATCATATTAGCCGATGTCACCTTTTTTAAAGGAATTGCCTCAACCCATTTTGTGAAATAATCGGTAGCAACCAGAATAAATTTATGTCCTTTGCTCGATGGCGGATAAATCTGACCGATGAGATCGATAGCCCATCCCCGAAACGGCCAAGGTTTAATTATAGGGTTCATAGCCGATGCAGGCGCTCTTTGAACATTACCAAACTTTTGACACCCTTGACATCCTTTAAAATACTTAAAACAATCTTCAAGAATAGTCGGCCAATAGTATCCATTCCTTTTGATCATCCACTTCATCTTGAAAGCCGATTGATGCGCTCCACACACTCCTTCATGAATTTCACCCATCAAGCTTTTTGATTCATCACTGCTAACACATCTGAGTAAAACTCCATCTATAGTTCGATAATATAATTCATCATCAAGGAGCACATACTTGGTAGCTTGGAACCTTATACATCTTTCAACCTTTTTATATGGATCCTTTAAATAATCGACAATCTCCTTTCTCCAGTCATCGGTATCGACCGCCGATGTTAGCACTTCCTGAATAGGCTGATACCCTGAAGCATGCTGAGCTAGTCGATTAGCCTCTTCATTATGCAGTCGAGAAATATGTTCAAGACGAAAATCTCTAAACCCTTTCAACAATTGCAAACATCTTTCATAATACGAAATTAAAACTTCACTTCGGCATTCATAAATCCTAGCCAATTGATTTATAACTAGCATAGAATCACCAAAGATTTCAACAGCATCAACATGTATCTCCTTCAGCAATTCTAACCCTTTTATCAAGGCTTGGTATTCAGCCTGATTGTTTGTCGATGTAGCAACAATCGGCAATGAAAACTCATACTTCCTTCCTTGAGGTGAAATCAACACAATGCCGATACCTGCTCCTTCACCACATGTGGACCCATCGAAGAAAAGTGTCCAAGGAGCAACCTCCAGAGAGTCCACTGTATTACAATGCTGAGTGACAAAATCAGCCATAACCTGCCCCTTAACTGCCTTAGTCGATTCGTAACGTAGTTTAAATTCTGATAATGCTAAAATCCACTTGCCGATTCTACCACTTAATATCGGCATCGACAGCATATACTTGACTACGTCGTCTTTGCATATGACCGTACATTCGGTAGATAACAAATAATGTCTTAATTTGACACAAGAAAAGTATAAACACAGACATAATTTTTTGATGGCCGAATACCTTGTCTCAGCATCCACTAATCTTCTGCTCAAATAATAAATAACACGTTCTTTCCCTTCAAATTCTTGAATAAGAGCTGAACCGATAACGGTATCATCAGTTGACAAATACAACCTGAAAGGTTTCCCGTGTTGAGGTGGAACTAGCACTGGAGGATTTGTTAAATATTTCTTAATTTCATCTAGGGCTAACTGCTGCTTAGCTCCCCATACAAATTCCTGATCGGCTTTCAATTTAAGTAATGGACTGAAAGCCTTGATCTTACCCGACAGATTAGATATGAATCTTCTAATGAAATTAATCTTACCGATCAAAGATTGCAATTCGGTTTTATTGGCAGGAGCAACCACCTTGTTAATTGCATCAATAGACTTCCTACTGATTTCGATGCCCCGCTGATGCACCATAAAACCTAAGAATTGACCTGCTGATACACCAAATGCACTTTTATTAGGATTCATCTTCAATCCATGCTTCCTTGTGCACTCCAGTATCTTTCGTAGATCGGCTAGATGTTTTGTGATATCTCCAGACTTAATCACTACATCATCAATGTAGATCTCCACTAATGTGCCGATGTATTCATGAAAAATAAAGTTCATAGCTCTTTGATAAGTAGTGCCGGCATTTTTCAAACCAAACGTCATGACTATCCACTCAAACAACCCTACATGACCTGGACATCTGAAAGCAGTCTTGGGAATATCTTCTTCAGCCATGAATATTTGATTGTAACCTGCATTACCATCCATGAAGCTGATAATTTTATGTCCAGCTGCAGCATCAATCAACAAATCAACAATCGGCATTGGATAGCCATCCATCGGTGTAGCTTTGTTAAGATTCCTGAAATCAATACAAACACGAAGTTTTCCATTTTTCTTATAAACATGAACCACATTAGAGATCCACTCTGCATATCGACACTGCCGAATAAACTTTGCCTCAATTAATTTAGTTATTTTGGCCTTAATGTCAGGAAGTATATTAGGGTTGCATCGGCGCGCTGGCTGCTGATGTGGCCGAAATCCAAATTTGATAGGTAACCGATGTTCAACTATCGATCGGTCTAATCCAGGCATCTCAGTATAATCCCAAGCAAAACAATCTTTATACTCTTTTAACAAATTAGTTATTTGCTGCTTACACTTGGAATCTAACTTAGCACTAATAAAAGTAGGTCTTGGCCTATCGCCATCACCAATATCTACTTCTACTAAATCATCTGCCGATGTGAACCCTTGACCTAATTTTCCATCATCGGTAAACCTATCCATTAAAACTCTTCTTCGGAACCGACTGCTTGGATCGGTGGAATTTCATAATCAGCCACTCTAAGGAATTCTTTTTCCCAAACTTCTCCTAATATGCATTTAGTTCACTCATAAGTATCTGATTCTGCCGATGCGATGATATAAGAAGAATCACCAGGGACAAACTCAATCTTATCCCCAATCCACTGTACGAGGCATTGATGCATTGTAGAAGGAACACAACAATTAGCATGAATCCAATCCCTCCCTAGAAGCAGATTATATGCACCCTTGCCATTAATAACAAAGAACGTCGTCGGCAAGGTTTTGCTGCCGATAGTCAATTCAACGCATACTGCCCCTTTAGCCGGTGACACATTGCCTTCAAAATCCTTCAGCATCATATCAGTTTTGGCCAAGTCTTGATCTCCCTTACCAAGTTTCTGATACATCACATAAGGCATAATATTAATCGCAGCCCCTCCGTCGATAAGTATCTTAGATACAGGCTGCCCATCAACTCTGCCTTTCACAAACAAAGCCTTAAGATGCTATCTCTCATCATCAGTAGGTTTCTCAAAAATAGCCATCATTGGATCTAGTGTCAATTGAGCTACTTGATCAGAGAGAAGAACTTCTTCCTCATTATCAGATAGTGCCAAAAACTCCATCGGTAACATGAATACCATATTAACATCTGTCGATGGACCCTTATTTTTGTGTTTTACCTGCCACTGCTGATGACCGGACCTCTCATTGGAGGAATTTTCCTCTCGGTATAAATCCTCTTGATGCTCATGTTGCATCCTTCTTTTTTGTGTCTTTGTCAGACCCTCCGGGCACCATCGAGGAAACTTGGTCTTCCAAACCGGCTGATAACAGGTTCCAGTTGATTCTACACGGCATATATTAGGGTCCCTGTAGAATATTTCTTCATCGGGAACTCTTGCATTTGCCATCTCCTCAAGCTCCTCTTGATTCTTTGGAAAATATCCAGCGCGTTTACCAAGCCTTTCATGTACACTAAGTCTGCCCCCTAGCTGATCATGCACTGATGCTCTGCCTCTGATCGGCTCATTGATAAATAAACCCTGATTGCCAGGTTGCAACCTCCTTTCTGACCGATTGACCCCATAATAATCATTGCACTCAGGGCAATTTTCAACAGTTGGCAATTTAATACCTTCTTCCCAGCAATGGATGAAAAACGGGCACCTCCAATGATTTTTATGCCGATACCATTCTTCCCGACGTCTCTCTTCTTGCTGTTGTTGATATCAGTCCTTACGCTAATGCCAACCCTCCTGCTGCCTTTGATGGGTAATCATAATGCTAGGTCGAGGAGGGTTTTTAGAACTACTGCTTTGTCCTAGCAAACCCTTACTTTTTGCATCATCGATAGTTATCCGATGTTGGGGATCCACTGATGTGTTTTTCTCAGCAGCCTCTGATGTCAATACCTTGGTCTTCCCTTTGGCCTCCAACATATTTGCTGGAAAAGGGTGTTGATCAATTTTCATCGGCTTCTGGGCCTTAGAAGTACCAAACTTAATTCTCCCAGATTCAATAGCCGATTGTAACTGTTGCCTGAACACCTTGCACTCATTTATACTGTGTGAAGTTGCATTGTGCCATTTGTAGTACAAGATCTTCTTCAACTCTTCTGCCGATGGGATCACATGATTAGGTGACAGCTTAATTTGGCCCTCTTGAAGCAGAAGATCGAATATCTTGTCGGCCTTAGTGATATCAAATGTAAACTTTTCTGGTTCTTTCTAACCAAAGGGACAAGATATCGGCTTTTTATTCTTAACCCACTCAGCTAAGCCGATAACTGGTTCTTCATCAGAATCAGAATCTCCTACTTCTTCAACAAATGATACTTTTTTACTCCAATTCTTTTTAGGTTCAAAAACCCTAGTATCTTGATCAGAGATCCTTTGCACAAGATGACTGAGGCTTTCAAACTCCTGAGAAGCATATCTGTCTTTAAGATGTGGCAATAACCCTTGGAAAGCCAGATCGGCAAGCTGCCGATCATCCAGCACCAGACTGTAGCACTTATTTTTTACATCTCGTAGCCTTTGCACAAAGCTTTCTACCGATTCATCATTACGCTATCTCAATTTTACTAAATCGGTAAGCTTCTTTTCATGGATTCCAGCAAAGAAATACTTATGAAATTGTTTTTCTAGATCAACCCAAGTAATAATAGAATTTGGTGGTAATGAAATGAACCATGTAAATGCCGATCTAGACAAAGATGATGAAAATAATCGAACTCTTAATTCATCTCTGCTAGCTGCCTCTCCACATTGAATAATAAAGCGATTGACATGTTCCATTGTTGATGTATCATCTTGCCCAGAGAATTTAGTGAAATCTGGTACCTTGTACCGATTTGGGAGAGGAATTAAATCATATGCAGGAGGGTATGGAGTCTGATAAGAATAAGTATTGACCTTGGGCTTTATCCCAAACTGATCCATCATAATTTCTGCTATCTTATCGGCCCAAAAAGCATCAGCCTCCTGCTGACGAACTGGCTGAATTTCTATGGGAGGTGCCTGCTGATATCCCTCCACATATCTTTGTGGCCCACGATCTCCAGCAATCAGCATATTTGCTGTTACTTGTGGTCCATTAACCTATTAGAAAGGATTCATAGGCTGAGCTATCGATGCTTGATTCTGGAAACCAGCTTGCATATGACCTTGTTGAATCCCTGCAACCTGCTGATTTTGCTGAACTGTATGTTGAACAGGTAACTGTCCTGATCAACCATTATTAGAACTCATCGGTACAAAACATACCAATGGCTGGTAATTGCTGACATTGTTGGATAATTATAACTAGCTTGAGGCATGAACTGAACCCCAGTTTGACTCATAGCAGGGGCTTTCTACTGCATCGGCAGTAAGCTTACCGATGGACTTGAATTGGGTGTTTGAACCAAAGGCATCTGGAAACCTCCTGGAGTTGGTTGCACAGTAGTTGTTGTGGCATATTGAGGCACTTGAGCCATCGGTGAAATAGCCAATGGTATAGGAGCTTTTCCTACTGCATCAAACACTTGAGGTAACCTAGAATTGAAAGCAGATGACTCTGGAGGCATACCATATCCCAACCAATTAGCAGGAATCTGGCTATTCTGAGACATAGGGCCTGACATAGCTGATGCTGATAGATCTGTATTAAGCTGAACTCGTCCTCCTAGTAGTACCGGATCTGATCGTATTAGTGTAGATTGAATATTAGGTAAGCCTGCCGATACTGGAGGAGAAGTAACTTCTGTACCCACAATGGCCGAGGGAGCCGATGAAGTTTTGACAGATGCTGGCTCTGGTTGGTGATAGGCAGGCCCAACGTAATGCGATGATGCTTGTCCTTCTTTGAGAGTTCGAACCACAGCATTATGAACAGTATTGGACAGCACATTGGAATGATTAATCAAAGCATGATTTACTGTAGAATTAACCATCTCTTGAAGTTTACCAGGATTGGAATCAAAGGTAACCTACTGAGGCAACGACAAATCTTGCTTCTGGATGACTTGTCCACTCTTGTTCAGGCTAAACAATTTCAGACAAAGCTGCCTATATTCTTCTATAGCCTTTTCCATAGCCTGCCTCTGCTCTTCCTTAAGATCTTCTTTTGATACCGCGATAATGTTCCCTGAATCGATCTTGGAATTGAACATATTGATCGGATTGATTGGTCCCACCGGGCGTGCCAAAAGATGTGTTGATGCAAAAGTGGATCTGCAAACACAAAGGGCTAATACCCGAATCAATATCCAAAGCGTGCTAGTCGATTTGACCTGTTAATCGACAAGGATGAAGATACGAGCACTTTGGTCCTGACAACAGCGATACGTCCGGAAGTCATGGCCAAGAGGTACTCACACGGAACTCGAGAATTGCCGAAGGTCGCACTGAAGCTATGCAACTCACCGAATCAATGAGAACTCGTAAAAAGGAAAAATATGCAAATTGACGAAGTTGTCGAAAAGTAAGTAGATGCAAATAGGAGTAAAAATTGGTTTTGATATTGATTGATTCTTTATTACATTGCCCCTCAATCTATATTTATACCCTGATCTAAAGAGACATAACCAAATACAACTAGGACACCAAGTCCATATCTAAGGAAACACGTGACTCTTACATGAATCATACTCTAACAAATATAGAAAAGGAAATCAACTCCTATCTATTTCCCTGTCCACCTCAATTACGATGGAAATCTCACCGACCTCCTTTCCATCAGCATACTTCCTATTTCATCGGCAGTAGTCTTCAAGCCTTCCTTTATCGGCATCGACAATAACATCTCCAACCTTATCGGCAACGCCCGAGTCTAAATCAACCTTTCCATTGATCACCACCATTCATCGGCAACCATCTTTACAAGCTGATTTTCATCGGCTATTAGCGTATATAGTAACTTTCCTCCTACTGATTAGCCCACTCTGATCATTTTGACATGTGCAAAAAATGGTGTCAACAGTTTTTTTTGTGAGTTCAGAGTTGTGGTTCCTGGCCAGGGTTTCTTGGAGTGTAGTTGAAAGTGAAGCCATTGTGCGAGTTTAGAGTCATGGTCCTAGGCCATAGCCAGATGTCGTAGATCCTATCGACATGAGTTTAGGGTCACGATCCTAGGGCTTTTGTCAGAAGTGAATCTGTTACACGAGTTTGGAGTCGTGGTCCCTAGATTTTTTTTGTAGCGTAGTCAGAAGTGAAGTTGTTACGCAACTTTAGAGTCATGGTCCCAAGCTATAGCCAGATGTCATAGATCCTATCGATGCGAGTTCAGAGTTGTGGTCCCAAGGTTTTTGGCATTTTGAGCCCCCAAGCCTTGTCGGGCCTTCGTGGGGGTCATTGTGTGTTGTTTTGCGCTACCCCATCCGGTTCCTCACAACCAGAGGGGCTGAGTTTCATCGCTTGTCCCGATCACTCAGGCTCGAAGACTAGCTCGGTGAGCTCGCTAACGGGTGTGATCGAGCGGAATCCAGGTCAGTTGTTCATGACGGGGTCGGCATAGCCCTCTTGTGGCATTCCACTAGTCCTTTACCTACAACCCAACAGATGCCTAGGTCGTTCCGGAGAGCGACCCAGGTGGCCTAATGGCCTCCCCTTGATGAAGATTCTATGGGCTTGGTAAGAGGTTTAGGATCGAATGAGAAGGTTGAGATGACCTGGTTTGTTAGACCGGGCAAAGGCCGCACGGTGCTCATCTACGGTTTTCTCCCCTAGCTCTGTTTGGTTGCTCATGTCGAATAAGGCAAACCGTCGCTTCATGATGCAACACAGAGCATTGTGGTGCATTTCGCTGCATGTGCGATGCTTAGTTCTTGAGCCCCCGAGTGGTTCATGCCCTAATCATCCAGGGGGTTCAGGCGTATGAGATGAATGTGCATATGGATGTATGAATGATTTGTAAAGAAATAGAGGGGGTTTTGGTAATGTTTATCTTGATGACTGGAGTGATGGGGCTCAGAGAGCATCAGTCAGAAATGTCTGACTAGGACCCATGCTCGTTGTTTGAGATGGAGTTGGCATGGCCTGCATGAGGCATCCCTTTGCTCCTTACCTGTCGCCTAGTGTCCCTCCTGGGTGATTCGATCAACTCATGGAGGTCCAGTGGTCTCTTCTGGTGGAGATTTTGTTTTTGGTCCCTACACTCACGTGCGGTGGTGCTTTGGTTCCTGTGCCTGTTGTGTGGTAGTGGTTGATCATGTGGTAGTGGTGGGCCATGGCCAGACCACATCCCATCCGATCAAGAGATGTTCCATCAAGCGGGGCACGTCTCATCAGCTCAGGGCACATCCCATCTGCATTAAATGGAAAAGAGAGAGACGCATCCTTCCTTAACTGTTGTTCCCTTTCCTTTAAATAGGAGCAGGGAGAGGGTTTTTGTTTCATTCTTTTGCCTATTCTTCATCTGCTGCCGCCTTCTCTCTTCCTTTTTTGCCGTGAGCGTTCCTGAGAGACGTGGAGGTTTCTAGGAAAGAAGGGGGGAAGCGAGGGAGAAGAGAAGAACTCATCGACCTTTTTTTTATCTGAAGCGAAATGTCGGACTAGCAGACATCCAACATGAGGAAGTCGGTGTTGGAGGCTTTTGTTGCGAAGGGGTTTCTGCCGCCGTAGGAGGTGGCGCATTGGAGGGTCCCTGGAGGGGAGGAGTTCCCGCAACCTCGTCCCGATGAGGTGGTTTCTTTCCTTACCTTCCATGAGCATGGATTAGGATACCCCGTGCACTGGTTCCTACGTGGGCTCCTGAATGAGTGGGGTCTAGAGCTACAGCATTTCAATCCGATGGGGGTGCTGCACCTTGCTGGTTTCATCACTGTGTACGAGGCTTTCCTCGAGATGGAGCCACACGCGGATCTCTTCCGGCTTTTCTTCTCTGGGAGAGCTATGGTGGACTAGAGTTCGGCCGAGATCACACCGGTCGGAGGCTTCACCCTATAGAGGAAGCCGCGTGTGGGAGGCTCGTATCCTATGTACTCCCCATGTGACTCCAACTGGGGATGGCATGGGGAGTGGTTCTACATTAGGAATCCGGTGGGGGCACCGTTTCTAGCGTTTATCGGCAGGAGGCCAGTGAAGTAGAAGAGCTGGTCATGGGGTTACGCCCACACAGAGAGGCACAAGGTGGAGGCCATCAAGGAGGAGCTTCGAAAGCTCATAAGGGGCGGACTCAATGGGGTGCGGGTGTTCCACACCCTTTACCGCCGTTGGGTTGTGCCATTGGTGGAGAGGACGCACCCGATGTGGACGTATGGCGGCCGGTTGGACCCAGACCACGTGTCGCCAGAGGAGTTGCCAAACGACAATCTCTAGAGTCACGTTGGCCAAGTGTTGTAGCTGAGGCCTGGAGAGACGGTGGTGGGAAAACCCATACCGTTCAATGCCTTGATCGTGCCCACGCTGGTACGCTCCCTTATTTTATTTGTGTTTCTTCCTCTACTTTTGCTGTTTCTTGATCCTGGGGCATCCGTTCCATAGGGGCTTGAAAGGTACAAGTCCCGGCTGCACCTTCCTAAGGGATCGGAGGGAAGGGCCCAGCAAGCTACCTAGAAGGAGGCAGCGGACGCCCAAAAGAGGAAGAAAACCAAGGAGGTTCGGCGGAAGGAAGAGAAGAAGATGGAGGTCGCCTGGCGCGTGAGGACTGGGGAATGTAGGAGTGATGTTGAGTTAGAACTCATGTCGGATGATTCTATAGATTTGGATGACATGATCTTCTCTGATGAGGAGGAGAGTCGGTAGGTCATTGTGACCTCAGCGGTGCATCGTGACCCTATGGCGATGTCCACTGGTGAGGAGCAGGAGGCCGCGCAGTGTGCGGAGATTCCTACATTGAGGAAGCGTGTTGTGAGCACGTGCGCCGTTGGTGAGTGAGCAGTGAAATGGATGTGGTCATCGCACCTCTTAGTGGTGTCGCCAGTCCCGTTGTCGCCTATGGCGGACATGGCTGGGGGAGCTAGACAGTCCGAGGAGCGGACCAATGCTTGTGTTGCGACAGGGCTGGTGCCAATGCCGGATTTGTAGCTGGAGGAGGCCCCGCCTGTCATGGGTGTGGTCGAGCAGTCTGGGCAGTCTGAGGGGTAGACTAGTGCTTGATCAATGTGTGACTTGTAGTTAGGGGATGCCCCACTCGCTGCTCCGGTTGGGGAGCCCCGAGCCAGAGGTCGTAGCAACCTGTAGGCCAAGCAGGGGCTGGTCAGGATGACGCTGACCCCGTCTGAAGTGAGGGGGCATGGGTCATAGCCTGGGAGCAGTCCTTGTCCTATGGGCCCATCATTGGAGCCTACCTTCAGAGTCATGCCACTCGCAACCCGGTATGTTTCCTTTTGGTGCTTCTTTGACTTTTGGTGGTTGAGTCTTTTTTGGAGTGTGGCTTACCCATGATTTTTGTCAGTGCCCGGGGGATGCCAAGGTTAAGCATCGCCCTGACCCTCGTGCGGGAGGCTTGGAGGCCCACTCTGTAGTGTGTTGTGGTTAGCAAAGGGGGCAGTAGGGTAGCGGCGGTGAAGCCTTCCCTCCCGGGGGTGGTGCTCCCCAGGGTGGCTGCTGATAATGTGATAGCAGCGGCGATGTTGTTGGCGATGATCCTAGTACTGATGGCAGAGGTTGTGTTGGAGGTAACTCTCGTGGGCCCTCCTCCGCCGGTCATGGTGGAGGAGACAAGGGGGGGCGAGCTCCCTACCTCATCGGGTGGAGGGCTGCACGACCTATCCTTGCCATCGGAGCCAAAGGCACTGGAGGGAAGTGTGGCTAGGATGGAGTTGGGATGCCCAGCAGCGTCCCATGTGAATGAGGTGGTGGAGATCCTGTCTGACGACGAGGTGGATACCGTGGCGAAGCCACCGGTGTCACCACGGGAGCTAGCGGTGGCGCCATAAGAGCTGGCAGTGGTCCGATCGGAGGCTGGGCCCTCTAGCGGTTCATCGGAGGGTGACCTAGAGTGGCCCTTCTCTGAGGACCCATTGAAGGTGAGGTTCATCCTTCGGGATTCTCGAGAGCGCCATCTCTAGGACATTTTTGGGGGGCAAGGGCATGCCATAGTGTCTGAACTCACCAAGCTATTCGCAAAGCTTGAGAGTGCCTAGAAGCAGGCTCAGTTTGCCCGGTAGCTGGTTGAGGTTGACCTGTAGCTCACCGCAGAGGTGAGTTTTTGGTACTTATCCTTGCCCTTTGAATCTATCATCGATTGTTTTTAGCATGCCTGTTTTTCATAGGAAATAAGGAAGGTGTCATCCCGCAAGTCTTACTTCCTCCGGGTGGAACATGCCTGGATGGCCGAGCTTGAGTGTCGGGTGGAGTCTGCTCGCCGTGAGTCCTAGGACCGAGCGGCCGAGGCAGCCGTGGTGCGGGCGGAGGGACAGCGTGCAGTAGAGTGGGCGACTGCCACCGAGCAAGGGCTTGAGGCGACGAAAGCTCGCCATGTGGAGATCGAGGTGGAGTTGTGGGCATCCCTAGCAAGCACCAAGATAGTGCTTCAAGAGGCCTTGGCGGCCCTTGAGCCAGAGCGGAGTGCTCTAGCATCGGAGCAGGACACCTTGGAGTCAGCAAGGAAGGCCCTAGAGGCAGAGCAGAGGGCCCGATCGGAGGCAGACTAGGAGGTGCTCGTGCTCTGAGGCCGAGTGATGGAGACGGAGGAGGTGAACACCTGGTTGTGCGCGTAGGTGACTCAACAGGTAGAGGAATTCTCCACCCTTGAGATCTCTTGCGCTGGTACATTCCCTTTCTTTTTTTTGTTGCGTTGGTTTCTCTCTTCAACCTATTCCTAACCTTGTCGCCCTTCTTTTAGAGCTGGATGGAAAGGTGAAGGCACTAGAGCAGGACCTAGAGACGACCAAGGTGACCCTCAGCTGAAACGCAGAGGAGCTAGCCAAGTCCCATGAAGAGCGACGTGCTCTTAAGGGGGGCCTTGACCAGATCCGCAATGTTGCCCAGCTCATCATCTCGGAAATCTTTGGGTCAGTGCCAAGCACTAGCGCGCCTGTTGTCTAGCTGGCGAAGGTCCTAGATGTGGTCAAGGACCTTGTCAGGAGTGGGCTATTTTATGCGGTGTCAGGGGTGCTAACCTCGGTGGCGACGTACCAACCAAATCTAGACTTCGCCACTATCTACGGTGGGTATGCTGAAGGCCTGAGCATGGAGGACATCCAGTCAATTGGGGAGAGCCTGCTGCCGCACACGCGGTCGGTGTCGAAGCAAGACTCCATCGAGTGGGTGATGGATGTTCACTGTGAAGACATGGCCCGAAGCATGCGCCTTCATCGGTCGCGTGGTCGGCAGATGCCACCAGGCCAGTTTCATACCTTAATAAATATAAGTAGTTAGTAAATGTAATAAGTTTAAGTTCATGGGGGGAACCCCCATGTAAAACATTCGTGTGTGTTTTAATGACTATAATCGGTTTTTGTTTTTATGAAGGAGTTGCTCCATTCGGGGAAGCTTGTTCCCTTTCGTTCCTTAGTTCTCCCTTAGCATAATTTTGTTTTAAATTTCTTTCTCTCTCATGCCTGCCCATTTGTTCCATAGGCTACAACTTTATGAGCCCAGGGCGTGGCCTACGAAGGCTCAGCCGGTGGTAGCCATAGGAAAAGATAGGGTGCGATCAGTCAGAATGTTCTAAAGCAAAGTTCTGCCACAAACACTCAGGAAGATCTTCCACATTGACTCCTCCTTTTGTTTGAACCTCGTGCTCCTAGGCTGCTTGCTGCTCCTCCTGACGCTCAGGTTCAAACTCGAGTACCATCACTCGTTCTGGGGAATCTATTGCATGCATATGCACAAATGAGTATCATGAATGCATAAGAGATGAGATAACCTGATGAAGTGTATATGCATGAGCACGGTTATCCGCAAGATGTATGAAAGTTTAACATTCATTGACCTAGTAGATGTATAACTTTCTTCTAGTCGATCTTTACTAAGTAGGTGCATATCTCTTCTATAGTACAAGAAACATACACTCACCAAGTTCTAGTAACCTAAGGTAAAGTTGTTCATTATCAGTAAGAGGCTTAGAACCTACAGCTAACAACTAATCTCAATTAGCCTAAGCATCTACACAAGCATCACATAAGACCAACCATTACAATTTGACTTAGTCATTTCTTAGACTGTAAACAGCAGCTACTTATTTTGGCCATATCTAGAGTTCTACTCAACCATATACTATGATATTGGACTTTCTAGAAATCCTATAAAACTGTCTACAACTTTCTTATAGTCATCTCAAGATGATCCAGTGGCTATTAAGGTCAAACAAAGCAATTTCGTAGATCTATCCAGAAATTCTTAACTCTCAAACCATTTAGCTTATTGCCATGAAAATTTGACACAAGCAAGATAAGTAAGTTATCTACAACTTTGTTATTGACAAGATTCATATCAAACATCATTTTATCCATGCAATTTACTTAACAATAGAAACTGTCCAAAACAGTCACTATAATTGAATTATAGAGCAATTAATATTTCATCGCATACAAGCAATCAAAATTGGGCAAAACCAATGGTACCAATAGTTCATAGACATCATATACACTTTATAAAACATAATGGTCAAGCCCAAATAAATTATTTAAATGCCTTTATTAATTTATTTAGACACTAAGGTGAAATAAGGAACACATATCAAAAGTGCACAGTAAATTCGAATAAAATTACAGTAGCCTACATATGCCCCCAAAAGTCTAATGTACAAATTTCATGTCATTTGCATAAGTATAGGCATCTCTACAAAAATGACAAGTTGCATAGGCTTATTTTAGCAAAAATAGTTTAGCCTAGTGAAAAGTGTCAAATAACAGATTTTATATTTTTCTTACTTTCATCCTAGAAACATAACACTCTGTAAAATTGGCATGATCATAAGTTATGTATTTTTACCCCATTTATTTTCACTAGAAACTAGCAATTAATCAACGTTAAATAGGAAGACCATAATCCAAGTATACCTAATGTAGGTTTAACATTTTTCCTAGCTAGAGCATGGCAACACAAGACTAGTAAAATTGGAATGACAATTTTTGCACATCCCTAGCTCAAGATATGCATTTTACAAGATAGAAACAAATTTAAAAGCATTTATTTTCTTAATTTAATTCCCCTAGTAAAATATCCCAAATAGTAGGTTTCATATTTTTATCAAATAGTACACTTCATAAAGAATCCAACAAAATTTGGATCACTTAATTTGGACACTCCTAGCTCTATATATGAATTTTTGAAGTTTGCTACAAAATCTGGAATAATAAATAAAGAAAATCGAATTTCAAATCAAGCTCAGCTGCTAGGTGCACCCGGTCCAGTGCGCCCACTATGACTCACAGAGGGGGCCCATAGGTCAATGGAGCCCACCCATCAGTGACATAGGAGCAGAGGACAGCGATGAACGGCCGGAGCTCACCGACGGTAGGGTCTTCACCATCGTGACCTACTCGATATCCCGTGTCGACTAGTGCCCTTGGTTGGCACTGCGGTTCACCGGAGCTATCTTACCAGCGAGCATGGTGTCTTAGAGGCACGTGGTGGTGGACTCACCATCTTCGGTGATGATACATCTAGGTAAGCATGGCTACGGCTTCCACGCACTCTAGCGGAGCTCTCAAGTTAGGTCTAAGCCACCACGGAGCAGCAGTCAGGTCCGGCCACGTGCGCGGAGCTAGGCGGCTCCCGGTGCACAGCGGTGGCACTTACTGTTCTAGTGAGGGGGCTATAGATGACATGCCTCCATCATAGGCTATGGATCTAGAGCTCAAGGTGACTCAATAACAGGCACTAGAGGGGACTAAGGGTGACCGGTTGGGGTTGGCCATGGCAAGCGCATGCTTGCGGCCATGGCGGGCGCGCATGGTGCGGATGTGTGTTCCGTCACCGATGAAGCGGTAGTGGTTAAATGGACAGTGGCTCTAGCTTCTAGGACCTATGATGAAGACCAGATGAAGGAGAGAGAGAGCAGAGATGCACGGGTTGTAGCTGGCCTCAGGTAAGATCATGCTAGGCGGCGCACCACAGCCATGGCAGCGACGATGGCGCGACAATGTGGCCTTACCAATGCTCATCTAGTGGCGCCAGCTGCTTAGGAAGGTGGAGCGGCTCACGGTGGAGCTATGTGCAAGGTGGATTGGGTGATGGTGCAACAATGGTGATGTGCTTGGCCGACGACGATGCTACGGAGGCAGCGCTACGCTTTGCTCTGCTCTAGAGTTGCGCGCGACGAGATGGAGAGGGCCAGTGAGTGCGTGAGAGCGAGGGCGACTGAGTGCTTGCCTTTGTGGCATGGTAGGGTGGGACAGTGCTAGCATATGGCCACCATGCGATGTGCATGGCCTGTGCTGGTCGGCCACGACACGCGCGGCAAGTCTGGTTTCAGTTCGGATGAAACCACCTAAGACTCAATTTTCTCTCCACCATAACTCCTAATCCATGGTGAATTAGTGGAAACTATATTAGTGAAAGTTGTAGAGCTATGTGAGAACTCCAACTTTGCTTTAGGGAGTAACATCTAATTTGTCATGGTTAGCAAGTTACAAAGCTCCAAAGTGGTACACTTGAAACTAAAATCAGCATTTTGGATTTAGCAAAATTTCTAAGTCTAGAAACAACATTTTGTTAATTCTTATGAGCCCTATTTGACCATGTTAGTCACTGAATTAGCTCATGACCCCTAAATAAAGTTTGTTCCACATAAGATAAGCTACAACTTTTATTAAGGGTGCACTACCATGCAAACACTTTATGCTATAGTTCAACTTTGGTCAAAGTAGGATCATGAAAAATGACATTTTGAGTAAACTAGGACTTAGAAGCAAAATTGGCCCATGCCATGAATATAAATATTGTTCCATTTACCATCCTAGACATGTATAAGGTGTTTTTGTGACCTCACAACCATCTCTTGCATTGGTCACACATGATCACAAGCATATGCATGTATATAATCAACATCACATGTGATAATATGTAAAGAATAAGATGAAATTCCATATGCTCATGCTCATGAATGCTTGGATGATGCTTGTGCTCATGAAATAAAAGTGCCAAATGCAATGCTTAACACTAGGGTGTTATAGGCTACACCTAGGTGTGGCCTCTATGATAGAACTGCCCAATTTGTACAAGATCAAGTACGGTTGTCCCCATTTAACACGTTGACGCACACATACTTTCACGTATATAAACCCGATAGTCCACCGAGTGTCACAAAGGACCTTAGTAAATCAAAATCACAACCAAGATTGCATGATTAAGCAAATACACATCACATGCATGGAGTTGCAGTGGAAATAATGTTTACAATGAGTTCACAAGTAATAATACAAGTTTGGGTTTCAAAACAGATTAGTGAAAACAGCATAGCTTTCAAATGATTACAAAAATATAAGTTCCGAATACATTGCTAGCATAAATGACATCCTCCAACAATAGCATATAGATGATGAATACATATAGAGTCGTCGAGCCCACTAGCGGTTAGCCACCATCTTTAGCAGGCCGAGAATTTCACCTGCAATATGGTGGGATAAACCCTGAGTACTCGAATGTACTCAACTAGACTTACCCATCATAAACCAAAAATAAAGTGACACCAAGGATCTTGCAAGGCTATATAAGTGGAGCTAACTTGACAACATTTTGCATAAAAAGCCACTAATTCAGCTATACCTTTTATAATTTGGTCATCAAGTTAATTAAAGCTATTCATCTCTAGATTAGCAACTAACCTGTGCCAAACATGTGGTATATCATTTAGTAGCATAACAATAGTAACCATAGCAGGTGTAATATTTCCTTGTTCATCATAACCATCACATTCCATAGTCCAATTACTACGATTAAGAAGCTCCATCAAGTTTCTCACTATCCAGGAGAGACGATGATTCAGATCGATTTTAACCAGCTGGGAATTTATTCCTAATACAAACCTAGACATACCTGCGCCAAGGTAGTCTTAGATCACCTTTGGTACAACTTAGGTCAATTCATGGGTTTGATCAGTGCCGCACAATCTGGGACACTACTGGATGCCAGGTCGATCATATATCTAACCTACCCTTGGCCTCACACCAGCCCCCCGCACATCCTTACTACCTCCATTGTGCGCACTCTAATAGTACAAGGCCTAGCCTGAGTTGAGCTACTTGGCTTCACGGTCAAAACGAGTTATTCAGCCAGCTAAGTGAGAGGCATGCATTCAAAATGATAAGAGGGCCTCCAACGATGCGGCCCTTAATTGGCACAGATGGAATCACATGAGTCAACCTACATATAGACTCCGGCTAGCCTCCAGTTTCATTATCCCATGGTTCTTTTCCACGATAGCAAATATAGCCAACCATGCTCCGGTATCCACCTATATCTCACATGTGATAGGAAATCACCCGACTTCGACAGAGCTAAGCATGGCTAAGCATATACTCGATCCTAGACCTACATAGGGTTTAAGGTATATTTCTAGATAAGGAAGTTATATGCATCAAGTGTTTCGAATCAACTCCTATAACCTAATGCATCAAACATAAAAAGACTCAAGTGATATTTATAAAACATAGGAGGCTTAGAATGCTCAGGGGCTTGCCTAGGATCCAACACTAGGTCAGTGTTTGTTAGATGACACTCACTTGGCGAGCATCTCCTATTCAGGCATGTACTCTCGAAGTCCTTCCATCTTCTAGATCCATCCACCTAACATCATCTTTGAGACTTATCCACCAACACCGTCTTCTAGTTCGACTCCAACATCATGTCCTTCATGTCCATGCGCTGTGCATCTAGCGTACCTAGATGAGATACAGCAATGCAAGTGCATGAAGGCGAAGAATGATAACATGAGATGCATCATATAAAAGCATTCAAGACCAGCATCAGGTTACACCTCAAGACATAAGTACTTAGAGAGCAAGTCATTTTACTAATTATTGCACAAACCTATCATGGTAAGTTAGAAGAAAATAACACCAAGCTTTCACCAATGAGGCACTCAAGTTAAGCTACTTTAAGCAACCATCTAGCACCAGCTACTCCTAGCAATCACAAAATCAAGATCAAGCATAAGAAATCAACTTGAAGTATATGCACAAAAAGTGGATAGCAACATAGCAGCCATTCAATTTAACTATAACTAGAGTTATAAGCATCCAATAAAGGTGATCCTTGACTTTCTAAAAAGATTAGGAAATTGTATATAACTTTGTTATTTATAACTAGAGTTGATTCAAAGGTTAACAAGGTGGAAAGACACTAACAAGCAGATCTGCACAAACTAGGATAGAAAACAGACATGAACTTTAGAAATGCATAACTGGAGTTCTAATCATCCAACAAACATGATTTTTAACTTTATGGAAAGCTTATTAAGTTATCTATAAGTTTCTTAGTATCGTCCTAAGATGATTTTACAGCCAACAAGGCCAAACAACACAATGAAGGCGTCTATGTACAGATTTGGACAGATTCTGACATTAAACTTGAGATAGCCATATATGTAGATTTATGCCACCAAGCTCTTTAACAATTTGGAAAGCCTATAAAAATAATTTCAACTATCATATTATCACCAAGACATAATTCCATGCTTAAATAAGTCAAACAATATAATCATTCAGATTTGTTCAGAGGACATGCAAAAGCTAACAACAAATTTGTAAAATCTGTAACTCCTAAACTAGAATGCCTAAAATCATGAAATTTTAGGACAAGCAAGATAAGGAAATTATATACAACTATTGTATTCAATATATCTACATAAAACATATTTTGCATCACGAAAATATGACCACCACAAAAACTATACATGCAGCCATAACAGCAGAGATACAACTATATGCATTTATCATTTATGTTGTTAACAACTAACATTTTGTTGCTATATATGCAGCTCCATGCAACTCCTAATCATGACCAAGCAATCACATTACTTAGTACCAATTATTAGAAGTATTACATGGCATAAACACATGCATCTATTAACAATCTTTCATCCTCTACTTATATAATGCAACATATATATTATTTTTAGGTGATATCTTAAATATAGAGTTGAGAGATGGAATTTTTACAGGTGATAGGTGATATCGAAACATGGCTACTGTAGAAATATTACATGCTCAGGTTTTATAATTTAATCACAATGAAAAAGACAAATTGCTATTGCAAGAAAACATGTAAGAGCAAGATAAATCTAAAAGTCAACATTTTCTATAAACATATAGCCATATTATGTATCAACATGACATAACAACATCATACAAAGGTTGTGGAACCACATTTTACATTTTTACATACTTATATTATTTATAAACCATTTAATAAGCATTAAACAAGTTCAATTAATCACTCAGTCAAATTGTATCAAATGAACATTAAATTTTTACCACACTACACATGTGACATCAGCAGCCTAGCATAAAAATTTCATAGCAATTGGAGCACCACAACTTTATATATGAGAATAACAAGCAAAACAAGCTAAAATTGCCTATTTAACAAGATTAAATCAAAACATTATAAAAATAGTACACAACTACCATGTTTAATATTTTTATTAGCTAGAGCATGTCATCACAAGATTAATACAACTAGAATTACCATTTTTGGACTTCTATAACTTAAGATATGCATTTGTCCAACTTAAAAGCACTTTACAAGAATAAATAAAAAAGCATAAACTTTCTACTAACACATATCATATGATTACTCTACTAAATAGATATACTCCCAAGGATTCCAAAAAGTCTTCATTTCCTATTTTATGATTTTTCTACGATTTATTATGATTTTCCAAAGTTTTAGCCATAAAAGAAAAACAAATTTGCACCGAGGACCCCAAACTTTCATGAAAACAGATTCCTGCGAAACCGTCCTTCTAGTCACTATTCACATGAGTCACATACTTTGTAGATAGGCCCTTCCCTTTCTCCTTATTGCCACATGAGGTCCCTCTTCTTCTTTATGTCGACACAGAACAGAGCACGGAGAGAAGGACGTCGATGGCGGCTCAACTCCTAGCCGGTCAGTGGCCCTACCGGTGGCGAGCGGTGGGGATGCAACTTGCCTAGGCCCATGCGCATCCATGGGAGCCCACGGTTCAGCTCAGGGGTGGCATAGGTGGCCCGACCATGTGAGCCCATGACTCAACGGGGCACGGTCGACGACGACGAGGCACCCCAATGGCAGATGCAATCGACGAAGGGGTCCTAGATGTCTGGCGCGAGCTGGACAAGGCAATGTCACACTCGGTTGGGATGGAGAGAGAGCATAGTAGTGGGGAGAAGATGGTGGCCAAGGGTGTAACAGAACCAACCAAATCATAAGAACATAAGTACAAAAACAATCACCGAAGTGATCAAATTTCTGTACTTCAGATCCCATAATCCCGGTAGTCTAGAAATCACAAAGGATTTCAACCAACTCTCGACATACCAACCAAGACCATAGTGATTCAACACAATACATCATCCGTTACAACATTTCACAAGTAATATCCGGATTACATCCATCAGAGTTCAAATAAAATATTACAAACCAAGTTCGAATGTGCGGAAGCAACATAGTTTAGTACATAACTTCATAGTTTTCAAATACATTGCCAAGTCTGAGTCATGTCCTACAAAAGCATCTTCAGATACGAGAACTACGAGAGACCGCGCCCAATGGTCTACTCTTCATCCCTAGCTAGGAGAAGGCAGTACTTGCAGCAACCAAAGTAGAACTGGTCATCTACAATAGGTGGGAGATAAACCCTGAGTACGAGAAGGTACTCAGCTAGACTTACCCGTCAAAACTAGAAATAAAAGACACCAAGGGTCATGCAAGGCTTATGAGGTGGGCTAGCTGGACACAGTTGCATAAAAGAGCTTATGAATATAGTAACCAATTTAAACTTAGCATCAAGTTATCATCATTTACCTGTCCACTATATTAGCACCTGTACCAGAGCACTCACTTATTAGGAGCAAACAATATTAACCATAGCAGGTATAATAAGGCTATCATCATCATATCATCATTTCTGAACCATTAAGTTATTTAGTGTATCTACTTTGGAGATAAGCCCGTCAAGTTCTCACTAACCGGGAGAGACGGCGACTCGAATCGAATTACAACTCAGCTGAGGGGGTATTCCTAACTCTCACCCTAGCATACTTAGCAAGGGTAGCCATGGGTTACCTTTGGGACAACTGAGGAACCAAATTCAAGGGTTCGATCAGCGCCAGCGCTCTCAGGGATTACCCTTCTGCCAGGATGATCAGGACTTTTAAATCACCTGGCCTTGGACTCACGCCTACGGCTCCCTTCCGAGGCGTACTTTATACTTATCGACTCCCGACCTAAGTTGAGCTACTCGGCTTCGCGGTCGGTCTTTGGACATGGCCAACTAAGAGAGAGGCATGCGTTCAACATGAACAGGAAAGGCTCCAAGATTTAGTCCTTAATTGACACAGACGGAGTCACTGTAAACCGGCAAGCCTCCATCCGGTCTTCATTTCAAATTAAGACTAGTTCTTTTCCACGATAGCAAATATAGCCAACCGTGCCATATGTATCTTCCTATATCTCGCAGGTGACAGGAAATCACCTGACTTCTACCATGTTTAAGTAGGGCTAAGCACTACATGAGCCTGAGCTACATAGGATTCAGGGTAACAATATCTAGACAAGGATTGGATAACCCATGCAACAAATGTTTGCATCCAACACCTAAACTTAATGCAACAATATATATATATATAACAATAATACTATAACTGCATTTTGGAAATTAGGAGGCTTAATATGCTCCAGGGCTTGCCTTTCACAAAGTTGCACGGGCGGTGATCCGGGCACTCAACGGCGACCTCGTCTGGCACTTCTCCTGAAGGCTGCACCTCCTGAACTTCCGGTGTCGGCTGCTGCTGCTCGCTCAGTTCCTCGAATTCCAGTAGGGTCACTCCTTCCGGTACACCTATTGCATGCCGATGCACAAGATAAATACCATGGATGCATAAGGAATGACATGATGCTCAGGATGAATGAATCACAGTAAGTGTTTATGAAAGCATCACTGGACACTCATTTACCGAGTATGAATAGCTCTATTCAAATCACTTTAAAACAGGTATCTAACTTAACTTGAAGAACAAGATCAACTTACCTAACTTGCATAACCTAAGATAAAGATGCTCATCTTTAGTTAAAGGCCTAACACCTAGGAACATTACCACAAGTTTAGGAAATATTAAAGGCGTACTTCAATCAAAGTTCAGGTTTTACATGCGACGATTAGTTCCTTAATTCAATCATAACCAGAGTTCTATAAATCCAAATGACTTGCATGAGGACATTCTGGAAAGCTTATGAAATTCTCTACAAATCATTTGTAAACATCAAAGCATGATTCTTACGTTAACCAAATCAAATTCCAGTAAACCTAGAATCTGTCCAGAAATGACAGGGTTACTAAATTAATTATTTAATGATGATGCAAAAGCATAATTGGACCTAACCAAGTTTACCAACATGTTTTGCATACCAGAGAAACATTATAAAGTATAGTGCCAACTTCTAACTAAATTATTTAATATCCTTTTCAAATTTATTTAGTTAATTAGGTGATTAAAGCAATATATAGTAAAACTATTCAGAAAAATCTACAAAAATTACAGTAGCTATCTCATGCTTCACATAGACTACCATAAAAATTTCAAAGCCATTGAGCAAGCAGAACTTGCTGTACCCAAAATAACAGGGGGCATATCTATTTTTAGCATAATTAGGAAACCCTATTGAAAAGTGTCAAGCAACAGATTTCTCATTTTTCCTAGCATCAATCTAGCATAAGAACAGCCCTCACCAAATTTTACCCTTACTGGATCTATAGAAAAATTATGAAAATTCACACATGATCCATCCATGCAAACAAGAGAATTTTCTATCTCCTACATACAGTGTCCAAAATATATAAAAATTTAACTACAAGCTATTCATGATATGAGCAATACACCATAAAAATTTCATGCCATTTGGAGCTACCTAGAAAAAGATATAATTACCCCTATTTCTTGCATGATTAAAAGAGATAAATAGAAACTCCCATTTTCATAACAGAACATGGTATTGATTATATTTTTAATAGAAACTAGACATTATCATGAACTCAACAAAATTGGAACCACATCATTTGGATCTACCATCTAAGAGCTACATATTTTTGAATATATACACAAATCAGTGAAAAGAATAAAACAAAACACAAATAAGAAAACCTATCTCAGCTACTGGGCTAGCCCGAAAGAACGGCGGACCACAACACGCGAGCATACACAGGCGTTGGCGTTGCCCAAACACGGTGTAGCCTAGGCTGGCTCCTGCCTTTGGCTCGATGACTGACGAGTGGACCCCACACGACAGAGAGACAGACAGGGGAACGGAGGAAGACGACGGCGTAGCTCGTCGCTGGTGGCTCCTCCGGCGAGGTCAGCGGTGCATCGGTGCTCGCCTCATCAATGCGCATCTAGTGGTGCCATCAATGTTGGCTATCACCATGGCAAGAGGGGGTGGTGACGGCCACGACAGCGCTCGGCCATGGCTCGGCCGGCTCCGGCGAGGCTACGGCGCTACTACCCAAACGGGTGACTCTACGAGCATCAGTAGCATCCACAGCACCTAGTGCAAGGCAGAGAAGGGATGGCAAGGGTGCGAGGACGGTTGGCCGCATGGAGCGCCAACTCTAGCGAGGTCAGCCATGGCGACGGTGGAAGAATTGACGAACACCCGCTTACCAAGACTCGATTGAACGGTGGAGGTGGTAGAGGGGATCACGGCGAGGCTCTGGGCGAACTGGGCAACGCGGTTTTGCCAAGGGCATGAGCTAGGCGAGGGTGAACGTTCAGCCAGCAATGGCAGACGGCTATGGCTCGGCGCTACGCGTGGTGAAGGCGAGAGGGAAGCAAATGGAGCTGGCGAGTGCGTTGGGCAGGCGTTGGCCTTCTTCTAGAGCGTGGACGCGCGACATGGTGGCATCGGCAGAGCATGAACGCCACGCGGTGAGCAGCTCCTGCGCCGGTCAGCCACAACAGCTCTGAACATTTTCTGAATTTTTCGTTTTAGTGTTCAAAGACGATGACTGACAACGCAACTTCAACGTGTTGGTACGGCTAAACGATTGATCCAATGCAAAAACTGTGTACATGAAAAATGTAGGTCTACCATCCATCTACAATTTCTTTTCAAGGACCGTTATCTAATTCATCATGGATCAGAAGTTACATCAAGCCAAAGGTGGCTCAATCAAACTAAAAATACAGTTAGGACTTAGAATCTTTTCCAAGTGTGAAATCAGCATGAAATTCTGACTTGTGGGCCATGTTTGAGCATGTTCTAGCCATTTTCATGAGATGATCATAAAACAACTTTTGTTCCTTGATAAATTGGCTACAACTTTGGTAAAGAGTGCACTGCCATGCAAAGTCTCTATATTAGTCTTTTGAATCAGTCAAACAGTGGCACTCTAGGGGTCATTTCAAGTCAAACCTCCACTTAAGGGCAATTTTGTCATTTTGATCTACATGAATAATGTCCAAACAATTATCCTAAGTGTAGTTAAGGTGTATTAGACCATGATAAACCACTTTACACAATTGTTATACCAATTTCTAATGATCACATGTGATGAAGCATAAAACAATCAATTCACTCAATTGTTACAATTCCATGTTTCACATGTTGCATTACTTTTGTTGCAAGCTTAACATGCCACATTCCTACCATGTTGCCATGTTTCAAGGTATGAGAAACTCATGTTACATTCACATGTTGCACTACTACCATTCATAAGCAATCAAGTATGAAACAACAAAATTTGCGAATGTTGCATATGTATGTTTCAGTAATAATGGCATGGTGACATGGATGATGCATATGTTTATGAGATGAAATGCAATGTTGTGGAAGCCAAACACCTAGGGTGTTATAGCCTTCCCCCCTTAGAAAAATCTCATCCTGAGATTTGGAAAGCATACCAATCAGTATAGAAAGCCGGATAGTTTTTCTTTAAATAATCTTCCCGCTCCCAGGTTACATCCCATTCACTATGATTACTCCAAACTACCTTATATAACTTAACTACTCGTGTACGAGTCACTCTTTCTTAAGTATACGGAACTTGCACTGGCTTCAACTCATAAGAAAGATCAGATTTCAAGTTGACTTTCCTTGTTGCTATTCTTTCCTCGGGAATATGGAGACACTTCTTTAGCTGGGACACATGGAATATTGGGAATATAGCTCCCATCTCACATGGTAGATCGAGCTTATATGCTACTCTTCCACTTTTCTCGATAATACGGTAAGGTCCAACATATCAAGGCTCAAGCTTCCTTTTGATCCCAAAACATTTTACTCCTTTCATAGGGGATACCTTCAGATAAACATGGTCACCTACTTCAAACTCAATAGGTTTTCTTCTCTTGTCAGCATAGCTCTTTTGTCTAGCCTGAGCGGCAGTCATATTCTTCTATATAGTTCAGACTTGCTCTTCGACTTCTTTTACAAAATCAATTCCATAGAATCTTCTTTCTCTGGGTTCCACCCAGTTCAAAGGAGTTCTACACTTGCAGCCATAAAGAGCTTCAAAAGGAGCCATTTTGATACTCTCTTGATAACTGTTGTTATAAGAGAATTCAGCGAGAGGTAACCAGTCCTCCCAAGAGCCTTTGCAAGAGATAAGACAAGCTCTAAGCATGTCTTCAAGAATTTGATTAACACGCTCAGTCTATCCTAATGTTTGCGGATGATAGGCAGAACTGCGGATTAAATGAGTGCCAAGATTCTGATGTAAGCACTCCCAAAAGCGAGCCATGAATTGCGGTCCTCTATCTGAAACAATGGATTTGGGTACACCATGGAGACGTACCACTTGTTGAAAATAAATCTCAGCATAATTGTGAGGATGATAGGTAGACTTGACCGGAATAAAGTGAGCGGATTTAGTTAGACGATCTATGATAACCCAGATAGAATCACAACCCTTTTTGGTAGTGGGTAATCCAACAATAAAATCCATTCTAATTTCTTACCACTTCCAGCCAGGAATAGAGAGTGGCTGTAATAATCCAGGCCTCATGTGAATAGCCTTGACTCTGCAACAATTATCGCACCTTGCCACGTAGGCTGCGATTTCTTTCTTCATCTTGGTCCACCAATAATACAGCTTGAGATCTTGATACATTTTACTGCTACCAGGATAGATGGACAATTTAGAAGAATAGGCTTCAGCCATAATTTGATTTCTAAGTTCTTTGTCTTTGGGTACCACAAGCCTATCATTAAACCAGAGAATTCCTTTGTCATCGACCCTAAAGTGCTTGGTCTCTTTCTCTTTCATCTTCCGCTTGATGTGAAACACACCCACATCAGTCTTCTGGAGTTCGATAATTTGACTTCTAACAGAGCAATCCACAGTGATATTGTGGAGTACTATAGGATGAAGGAGGTGTGCTAGATGAAAGTCTTCACTAACTAAGGAATTGCAATGGGCCTTTCTGCTTAAGGCATCAGCAACCACATTTGCCTTACTAGGATGGTAGTGCACTTGAAGGTTGTAGTCTTTGATTAATTCTAACCATTGTCGTTGACGCATGTTCAACTCTGGTTGAGTAAAGATGTACTTGAGGCTTTTATGGTCAGTATAGATGTTGCAAACATTACCCAGCAAGTAATGTCTCCAAATTTTTAGGGCATGAACAACTGTGGCTAGCTCTAAGTCATGGGTAGGATAGTTGACTTCATGCTTTCGAAGCTGGCATGAAGCATAAGCAATTACTCGGCCCTCCTGCATAAGAACACACCCCAAACCGGTGCCACATGCATCACAGTAGACATCAAAAGGCTTCTCGATGTCAGGTTGTGCCAATACAGGAGCAGAGGTTAGTAGGGTCCGCAAAGTGTGGAAAGCCTCTTCATACTTCGGAGTCCACACAAACTTCTCATCCTTTTGAAGTAGTTGAGTCATGGGCTTGGCAATTTTTGAGAAATCCGGGATAAAGCGACAATAGTAGCCAGCCAAACCCAGGAAACTTTAGACTTCTATGATCATAGTAGGTGCCTTCCACTCTAGGACTTCTTGCACCTTAGTAGGGTCAACCGAAATTCCATCACCAGATAACACATGACCCAAAAAAGGTATCTTGTTCAACCAGAATTTGCACTTGCTGAACTTAGCATAAAGCTGGTTGTCACGTAACCGAGTTAAAACAATTCTCAGATGTTCAGCATGCTCTTCTTCATTCTAAGAATATACAAGGATATCATCAATGAACATGATGACGAACTTGTCCAATTCCGGCATGAATACCAAATTCATCAGGTACATAAAGTGTGCTAGAGCATTTGTCAACCCAAAGGACATGACAAGGTATTCGAACAAGCCATAACGAGTAGAGAAAGCTGTCTTAGGTATATCTTTAGGACGAATTTTGATCTGATGGTAGCCAGACCTCAAATCAATCTTAGAGAATACCTTAGCTTTGGAGAGCTGATCAAATAGAATATCGATGCGAGGAAGAGGGTATTTGTTCTTGATAGTAACAGCATTAAGGGGGCGATAATCCACACACATGCGCAGAGACTCATCCTTCTTCTTCACAAAGATAGCTGGACAACCCCAAGGAGAAGAACTAGGCCGAATCAAACCTTTCTTTAATAGCTCATTTAACTGACTTTTCAGCTCAGCCAACTCATTGGGCGGCATTCTATAGGGCCTTCGAGAAAAAGGAGCCATACCTGGAATGAGTTCTATCTTGAATTCTACATCACGGTCTAGAGGTAAACTAGGCAAGTCATCAGGGAAGACATCTGGAAACTCATAGACAACTGGTATATCCTCAATGGCTTTGGCTAGGGTAGCATTGGCTGTATTGTGGATAGCGATATCATGAGGTAACTGCACTAGAAAACCCTTCTTATCCACAGGATCTCTCAACATTACCACACGGGTTGATGTATCGATCAACACTCCATTCCCGCTCATCCACTTTATTCCTAGGATTACATCAATTCCTACCCCTGGTAGAACTACAAGATCTGTAAGGAACTCTCGATCCCCAATCTCAATCTTTACATCTTTAACTACTTGGTTAGTCAGGATATTATTTCCAGCAGCACTAATACAATAACCACCCTTGACTATTGTAATCACATTCATCTTATGCTTAGATGCAAAAGTAGAACTCACAAAGGAATGCAAAGCACCTGAATCAAAGAGCACAACTATAGGGTGATCATTAACAAGGAACTTACCAGTGGTGACCACTTCACCAGTAGGAATTTCCTCCACAGTAATGTAGTGCACACGCCCCTGACAGATGTTTCCTTAAGCATTCTGCTTGGAAGGATAGGGACACTTATTAGCCCAGTGACTAGGCTAGTTACAGTTCCAGCACGACCTGTTTGCTGGTGGGGCATTGAAGTTGCCCTGCCTAGAGGTATTCTTTAGCAAGGAAATTATGTACCCCTTGCGGAAACCAGTTTTAGCTTGATTCTTCTTCTGAGGTGGGCAGTACCAGACATTAGCATTGGGTGGATGATACTGGGTCTTGGATACCATTGGTGCCTTAGACTGAGAAGCACCAGCCTCAAAGTTTCTTTTATGGGTCTTGGAAGCAGCATATATCTTATCATTATTCTCCTGAGTAAGGGTGTCACTGATAAACTCATTGAAGGTGACACACTTGCAGTTGCCCATAGACTTCATCAGTTTTGGGGAAAGTCCCCTCTTGAAACTAGCTATTCTTTTGACATCAGTATCCATGAACTCAGGAGCATACCTCGCCAGGTTGTTGAATGCCTGGAGGTATTCATTAAGACTCTTGTTGCCTTGGGTTAGCTTCATAAACTCGATATGCTTAATGGCCATGAGACCAGGAGGGATAAAGTGTCCCCGGAAAGCTGTCTGGAACTGGTCCCAAACTATCTCAATGTTTGTAGGGAAGGTGGTCCTGTGATGGGTCCACCAGATGCCTGCAGGGCCTTGGAGATGGTGTCCTACATACGAAGCCTTCATGCCTTCTATCAAACAGAGCAATCCAAACCTTTGCTCTATTGTGCTCAACCATTCATTGGCTTGTAATGGTTCTTCTGCCTCATGAAAGATAGGAGGCTTTATGTCCATGAAGTCCTTAAAGCTGCTATACTGGTTTGGCTTGGGTCCCTGGTGGACATGTCGGTCATCATGGTTAGCCATATGGCGCATAGCCTCAGCTAGCATGCGCTGACTTTCCATGACTATCTGCATTAGCTTAGCTGGTGTGGGCGGTGGAGGAGGTGGTTGTTCCTCATCTCCCATGCTACGACCGTGATGAAGGTTATAAGCCATCTGCAAAATGTATAGCCAATGAGCACTGATGATGTGGAAATTTTTGTAGATGAATTGTATAATTATGCCAAACTGAGTCCATTGGAAAGAATGCATTCATATAATCAACAGAGGCACAATCATTCATCACAATCACACAACTCATCATGCGCATCAATTGACACATAAATGCGATGAACTTAACCAACAATGAGATCTATAGACCACAAAGATGGAATACATCAAAGGCTCACATACGTGGAGCATAATATGTTCGATAGGTTACAACCAAGCCATAGTGGTTCCAAACTTTCATCCGAAATAACAGAGGGTCCGATATTGCATCCCAACGATTAACTTATTACAAAGCTACTCATTCATGCATGAGGATCAACAAAAGACTAGCTCTAGTGCATTGGCTAAGTAGTAAGCTAAACTACGCATCATCCTCGGAGTTAGTGTCGAAGATCTCTCCATCTTCATCACTAGCAGGCTCTAACTCCTCATCTTCCTCCTCTTCAGGTGGAACGTCCTCAGGTCCATTGACCTCAATGCCATCATCACCTTCAGCCATGATGACACTAGAGCCCATCTCATCCTCATCATCAGGTGGCAGGAGAGGGTGAAGCTAATTATGTAATAGGTGAACCTCCTCATGGAGATGGTCATTGTACTCTTTGGCAACTGCCAACTACTGCTCTAGCTCCACCTGTCGTGCTCTCAACACATTCTCTTCATGCTAGGCTTCATTCCGTTGGTTCATCATGTGAATCAACATACGTTCATAGTTGCGGTGAGCAACTGCCAATCTCTGAACCTCTAGGGTCTCTTGGTCCCATTCTTGTGTTACTTGCTCCAAACGGTGCTAAGTCGCATTCCTCTTAGCAGTCACCCAGGCCAGCTCTGCCCTTGGCCTTTCTACCTCAGTAGGCTCCGGATAGGGGCTCACAAGGAGCTAAACGGTGACGAGGCGCCCTGCCTCCAGCGGACTTGCGAGTAGTGAGTTTCATGCGTGCCATCTGTAGCAAAAAGTTGCAATGTAAGGGGAGAATCATTTAAGGGATATGAAATTTAATTAGTCGAGACCATCAATTTTTAAAGGAGAGAGTAATGCAAGAAATGCCATGTATGCTTGAACATGATGCATGCATGATCCGTACATCCTCACAATCCTAAAAAAATTTAAAGGCTAGCGAAATATACGGTGGCATACATACATTCTCTCATACATGGTAGCTAGTCGATCTACAACGATACGTTGTTAGTGTACCTGCAGAAAATTTCATTTCAGCCCAATAATTTCCCAAAAAGGCATGTAAACTAAATACTTTCATACATACATCCCCCAGATGCATATACTCTAGTATCACAGCTACCCGTCAGAGATACCCACATTTAAGTACTCTCATAGATACATGATTGAACATGTAAGTATGCGAGCAACCACAACTACTCTCCCCTAGACCGATGGTTGGACGGTCATGCTCTCACAACTCCCACTTACCAGAGCATAGAGGTATTTGATCCAAACATTACCACCCAAGCAGATGGCATCCATACAATAGCACGCCGTATGGACGACGAAACAGAAACAAGCAGAAACCCCCAAGTTAGTACTTTAATAAGCCACCTAAGAGTCCTTATTTGGGCATAAGGGATATGACCACTGGCAATACTTAGTATTTAATTTAGGATTTTCACAAATACTTTTGTTTTAAATACACAAATGACATGTTTAGTGTTGAATCTTGCTCTGATGCCAGCTGTGACAGAACCGACCAAATCATAAGAACGTAAGTACAAAAACAATCATCGAAGTGATTAAATTCCTGTACTTAAGATCCCATAATCCCAGTAGTCTAGAAATCACGAAGGATTTCAACCAACTCTCAACATACAAACCAAGACCATAGTGATTCAACACAACACATCATCCATTACAACATTTCACAAGTAATATCCGGATTACATCCATCAGAGTTCAAATAAAATATTACAAACAAAGTTCGAATGTGCGGAAGCAACATAGTTTGGTACATAACTTCATAGTTTTCAAATACATTGCCAAGTCTGAGTCATGTCCTACAAAAGCATCTTCAGATATGAGAACTACGAGAGACCACGCCCAACGGTCTAGTCTTCATCCCCAGCTGGGAGAAGGCAATACTTGCAGCAACCAAAGTAGAACTGGTCATCTACAATAGGTGGGAGATAAACCCTGAGTACGAGAAGGTACTCAGCTAGACTTACCCATCAAAACCAGAAATAAAAGACACCAAGGGTCATGCAAGGCTTATGAGGTGGGCTAGCTAGACACAGTTGCATAAAAGAGCTTATGAATATAGTAACCAATTTAAACTTAGCATCAAGTTATCATCATTTACCTATCCACTAGATTAGCACCTGTACTAGAGCACTCACTTATTAGGAGCAAACAATATTAACCATAGTAGGTATAATAAGGCTTTCATCATCATATCATCATTTTCGAACCATTAAGTTATTTAGTGTATCTACTTTGGAGATAAGCCCATCAAGTTTTCACTAACCGGGAGAGACGGCGACTCGAATCGAATTACAACTCAGCTGAGGGGGTATTCCTAACTCTCACCCTGGCATACTTAGCAAGGGTAGCCGTGGGTTACCTTTGGGACAACTCAGGAACCAAATTCACAGGTTCAATCAGTGCCAGTGCTCTTAGGGATTACCCTTCTGCCAGGATGATCAGGACTTTTAAATCACCCGCCCTTGGACTCACGCCTACGGCTCCCTTCTGAGGCGTACTTTATACTTATCGACTCCTAGCCTGAGTTGATCTACTCGGCTTCATGGTCGATCTTCAGACACGGCCAACTAAGAGAGAGGCATGCATTCAACATGAATAGGAAAGGCTCCAAGATTTAGTCCTTAATCGACACAGATGGAGTCACTGCAAACCGGCAAGCCTCCGTCCGGTCTTCATTTCAAATTAAGACTGGTTCTTTTCCATGATAGCAAATATAGCCAACCGTGCCATATGTATCTTCCTATATCTCGTAGGTGACTGGAAATCACCTGACTTCTACCATGTTTAAGCAGGGCTAAGCACTACATGAGCCTGAGCTACATAGGATTCAGGGTAACAATATCTGGACAAGGATTGGATAACCCTTGCAGCAAATGTTTGCATCCAACACCTAAACTTAATGCAACAATATATATATATATATAACAATAATACTGTAACTACATTTTGGAAATTTGGAGGCTTAATATGCTCCGAGGCTTGCCTTTCACAAAGTTGCACGGACGGTGATCCAGGCACTCAACGGCGACCTCGTCACTTCTCCTGAAGGCTGCACCTCCTGAACTTCTGGGGTCGGCTGCTGCTGCTCGCTCGGTTCCTCAAATTCTAGTAGGGTCACTCCTTCCAGTACACCTATTGCATGCCGATGCACAAGATAAATACCATGGATGCATAAGGAATGACATGATGCTCATGATGAATGAATCACAATAAGTGTTTACGAAAGCATCACTGGACACTCGTTTACCGAGTATGAATAGCTCTATTCAAATCACTTTAAAATAGGTATCTAACTTAACTTGAAGAACAAGATCAACTTACCTAACTTGCATAACCTAAGATAAAGATGCTCATCTTCAGTTAAAGGCCTAACACCTAGGAACATTACCACAAGTTTAGGAAATATTAAAGGCGTACTTCAATCAAAGTTAAGGTTTTACATGCAACGATTAGTTCCTTAATTCAATCATAACCAGAGTTCTATAAATGCAAATGACTTGCATGAGGACATTCTGGAAAGCTTATGAAATTCTGTACAAATCATTTGTAAACATCAAAGCATGATTCTTACGTTAACCAAATTGAATTCCAGTAAACCTAGAATCTATCTAGAAATGACAGGGTTACTAAATTAATTATTTAATGATGATGCAAAAGCATAATTGGACCAAACCAAGTTTACCAACATGTTTTGCATACCAGAGAAACATTATAAAGTATAGTGCCAACTTCTAAATAAATTATTTAATATCCTTTTCAAATTTATTTAGTTAATTAGGTGATTAAAGCAATATATAGTAAAACTATTCAGAAAAATCTACAAAAATTACAGTAGCTATCTCATGCTTCACATAGACTACCATAAAAATTTCAAAGCCATTGAGCAAGCAGAACTTGCTGTACCCAAAATAATAGGGGGCATGTCTATTTTTAGCATAATTAGGAAACCCTATTAAAAAGTGTCAAGCAATAGATTTCTCATTTTTCCTAACATCAATCTAGCATAAGAACAGCACTCACCAAATTTTACCCTTACTAGATCTATAGAAAAATTATGAAAATTCACACAAGATCCATCCATGCAAACAAGACAATTTTCTATCTCCTACATATAGTGTCCAAAATATATAAAAATTTAACTGCAAGCTATTCATGATATGAGAAATACACCATAAAAATTTCATGCCATTTGGAGCTACCTAGAAAAAGATATAATTACCCCTATTTCTTGCATGATTAAAAGAGATAAATAGAAACTCCCATTTTCATAACAGAACATGGTATGGATTATATTTTTAATAGAAACTAGACATTATCATGAACTCAACAAAATTGGAACCACATCATTTGGATCTACCATCTAAGAGCTACATATTTTTGAATATATACACAAATCAGTGAAAAGAATAAAACAAAACACAAATAAGAAAACCTATCTCAGCTATTGGGCCGGCCCAAAAGAACGGCGGACCACAACACACGAGCATACGCAGGCGTTGGCGCAGCCCAAACACGGCGCAGCCTAGGCTGGCTCCTGCCTTCGGCTCGACGACTGACGAGTGGACCCCACGCGATAGAGAGACAAACAGGGGAACGGAGGAAGACGACGGCGTAGCTCGTCACTGGTGGCTCCTCCGGCGAGGTCAGCGATGCATCGGTGCTCGCCTCATCAATGCGCATCTAGTGGTGCCATCAATTTTGGCTATCACCACGTCAAGAGGGGGTGGTGACGGCCACGGCGGCGCTCGGCCACGGCTCGGCCGGCTTTGGCGAGGCTACGGCGCTACTACCCAAACGGGTGACTCTACGAGCATTAGTAGCATCCATAGCACCTAGCGCAAGGCAGAGAAGGGATGGAAAGGGTGCAAGGACAGTTGGCCGCATGGAGCACCAATTCCGGCGAGGTCAGCCATGGCGGCGGTGGAAGAATTGACGAACACCCGCTTACCAAGACTCGATTGAACGGTGGAGGTGGTAGAGGGGATCACGGCGAGGCTTTGGGCGAACTGGGCAATGTGTTTTTGCCAAGGGGCATGAGCTAGGTGAGGGTGAAGGTTCAGTCGGCAATGGCGGACGGCTGTGGCTCGGTGCTGCACGCGGTGAAGGCGAGAGGGAAGCAAATGGAGCTGGCGAGTGCGTCGGGCAGGCGCTGGCCTTCTTCTGGAGCACAGACACGCGACGTGGTGGCGTCAGCAGAGCAAGAACGCCACATGGCAAGCAGCTCCTACGCCAGTCAGCCACAGCAGCTCTGAACGTTTTCTAAATTTTTCGTTTTAGTGTTTAAAGATGATGACTGATAGCGCGACTTCAACGTGTTGGTACGGCTAAATGATTGATCCAATGCAAAAACTATGTACATGAAAAATGTAGGTCTACCATCCATCTACAATTTCTTTTCAAGGACCATTATGTAATTCGCCATGGATCAGAAGTTACATCAAGCCAAAGGTGGCTCAATCAAACTGAAAATACAGTTAGGACTTAGAATCTTTTCCAAGTGTGAAATCAGCATGAAATTCTGACTTGTGGGCCATGTTTGAGCATGTTCTAGCCATTTTCATGAGATGATCATAAAACAACTTTTGTTCCTTGATAAATTAGCTACAACGTTGGTAAAGAGTGCACAGCCATGCAAAGTTTCTATGTTGGTCTTTTGAATCAGTCAAACAGTGGCACTCTAGGGGTCATTTCAAGTCAAACCTCCACTTAAGGGCAATTTTGTCATTTTGATCTACATGAACAATGTCCAAACAATTATCCTAAGTGTAGTTAAGGTGTATTAGACCATGATCAACCACTTTACACAATTGTTATACCAATTTCTAATGATCACATGTGATGAAGCATAAAATAATCAATTCACTCAATTATTACAATTCAATGTTTCACATGTTGCATTACTTTTGTTGCAAGCTTAACTTGCCACATTCCTACCATGTTGCCATGTTTCAAGGTATGAGAAACTCATGTTACATTCACATGTTGCACTACTACCATTCATAAGCAATCAAGTATGAAACAACAGAATTTGTGAATGTTGCATATGTATGTTTCAGTAATAATGGCATGGTGACATGGATGATGCATATGTTTATGAGATGAAATGCAATGTTGTGGAAGCTAAACACCTAGGGTGTTACAAAGGGAGTAGGGCGCCAGCGGCCATGGCCAAAAGGGCGACGCGAGAGAGGGAGAGCGAGGAAGGGGATGGGGAGGGCGAGGTGAGTGAGTAGGGAGCGTCTGCCACTGCATTAATGAGAGGGGGAGGTAAGGGCACATGGCAGCGGTGCTTGGCAATGGAGGAGGTGTGGCTAGTGCATGGAGTCCACACCCTAGACACGCGTCGCCCATTGGGGCATTTTACCGAGCATGTGGTGGGCAGCGATGTGGGTAAGGTAGGTGCCATTTTTGGGCCAGTTATGGGCTGATTTGGTGAATGGGCCTTAAACAAAGTTTGTTGTACTCCTGATGCTCTATAACTTTGCTTAAGTGGTCATAATCATTGGGGCTCCAAATCAGTAAGTAATGAGCCTCCAAAGTGGTAGTGTCAACGCATTGATGACCCATTAATCAAACTCAACTTGATGATCAAAACAAAGTCAAACTCATGCCAAATTTTTACATGCTCTTCTCCAAAACATATAGTCCAACTTTTACTTTGGGATCAAGTCAAGCTGCTTAACAAAAACATGAGAACATGACATGCCAATGCAAATCTAAAAATGCCTCAAAATAGACTGAAACTTACATCTTCACCCTTTCGTATCTCTCAAACGGTTCAATGATTCAATCAACCAATTGCTCATTGTTGTAGGGATACATTATTACAACAACTTTGATTAAAGGAGTTTGGCAAAATTTGAAATGGTTTGCAAACTAAAATTCCCCAAAGAGGGCTACATGAAAACTAAAAATTGAAAGCTTTAGCTCAACACTTAGCCAATTTTTGGAGGTTCAAAACAACACTGAGTTGATCCTTGAGGGCCCTATTTGACTAAGTTAGGGACCAAACTAGCTCTCGACCCTTAATCAAAGTTTGTTCTATAGAACTTAAATTACAACTTTCATTTAAGGTCAAACCTTAGAACTACAAAGAAACTAAAGTTCCATTTTGGTCAAAGCAGTATCACGATAAAGCTTTAAATTATGCTTTCTGGTCCATTGAAGCATTTTTAGGACATTTGCTCAACATTAACCCTTCATGACTTTTGTTGTAGAGTTCAATTAGAGTCATTTAGGCAAGGTAGCAAGGTTTGGTCGACATCCCATGTTCCCATTCACCAGATGAAGCAATTCAAGAAAGATTATAACTTATCATTTCATATGACTTCTTGGCTCCCAATTTCATGAAACTTTTCCAATAGTCAATGTAGATGGAAATAGATGTGAGGCACATGAAAAGGGGCACATTCAAAATTACTCAAGCCTACATTTGAAAAGGGTCAATATGTAAGCAATGGTGTGTTGTCAAATTTAAAGTGGGCTCATTTTCATAGATTTGACCTCAACACCTTCATCACCACTTCAGAGATAAGGAACTAAAGCTCCTGATTACCACTTGATATGTCATGTTTGAGCTCGAACCCACTGCCTAGCAAGTGTCTAACACCTAGGGTGTTATAGCATCCCCACCACCACCTTCCGCATGACAGTTTGTTGTTGGGCCAGGAGCGCAGCCACGTAGGTTTTGGGCCCAGGTTCTTTAGGTAAGTGGTCCTTCTTCTTATTCCTTTTTTGTAGAGTCTACATTTATGCTTTCTTGGTTGTGCACTTTGACTGTTTTTCATATGTATTCCATGCATGTGTCCAACAAATGCACAACTTACCAAAACCTATAGAAATCATTAGTTTAAAGCCCTATTACTAGGTTTGGTTTTCATTTGAGTGAATTTTATATGAATGTTGGTGGTTAAAATTGTGAGTTAAGGACCACCAACAAGGACCTTTCAAGTGGTATCAGAGTTATGGTCACCGCGATTTGAGACTTAACAACCTTTGATGTCAAAATGGCTCAACTTGATGGCTCCAATTATCCTTATTAGAAGGCTAAGATGACAACATACATCAAGTCAATCAATAGAAAGGTGTGGAAGGTGGTGGAGACCAAGATTGAGGTTGCCAATGCCAAAACTCCTACTATGGCCAAAGAGGTGCTACTCCAAAACAATGACATTGCTCTTAATGCCATTCATGATGCATTGGATGAGAGGACATTTGAGCAAATCAAGAACATTGAGATGGCTCATGAGGTATGGAAGAAGTTGGAGGAATCATTTGAGGGCACACAAGTGGTGAAGGGTGCCAAAGCATATATCCTCAAGAGAAGTTCGCTAGCTTCAAGATGAAGGAAGATGAGAGTGTGCCAGATATGTTCCATAGGCTTCAAGTGCTTGTCAATTATCTCAAAGCACTTGGAGAAGAGGTGAAGAACAAGGACTTCTTCCACAAGTTCTTGAGATGCTTACCATAAAGATTTGGCACATTGGTCACTATTCTAGTGAGGAGTGGTTTGGACACCATGACACCAAACCAAGTGTTGGGAGATGTGAAGACCAATGACACATATAGAGTTGATGATAAGGAAGAAAAGAAGGAGAAGAAAGATGAGAAGAAGGATGTGAAGAAGAAGAGTGTGGCATTCAAAGCAACATCATCCAAGGGCAAGGCCAAGCAAGACACATCAAGTGAAGATGAAGGCTCATTTTCTTCAGATAATGATGATGATGAGAAGATGGCTCTCTTTGTGAAAAGATTTGGCAAATTCATGGTGAAGAAGGGCTATCATGAAAGAATGAAGAAGTCATCATCAAGGAACAAGGATGAGGCAAGGAGGTGCTTCAAGTGTGGTAGCAAGGATCATCTTGTTGTCCAATGCCCTTACAATAGTGAGAATGAAGATGATGACAAGAAGGGCAAGAAGAAGGACAAGAAGGAGAAGAAGGACAAGATGACCTTCAAGAAGAAGGGTGGTTCATATGTGGGGATAGTGATGCTTCCTCAAGTGATGATGATGATAGTGATGATGACAAGACCACCAAGAAGAAGGCTCTTGCAAGCATTGCCATACATGAGAAGCCTTCTCTCTTCGACACTCCATCAACCTGCTTATGGCTAAGGCCACTAAGGTACAAACTTGTAATGATGGATGTGATGAGCAACATGATAATGAAAGTCAAAGTGATGATGATGATGACAATGAACCAACTAAAAATGAACTAATTGACATGTTGGAAGATGCTAAAGAACATTTTGACATTAAGAGAAGGGAATGCAAAGACTTGTGTAAGGAACTAAAAGCCCTTAAGCAAGCCTTTGATGAGCTCAATGCATGAGAGTCTAAAGGAAGACCATGAGGAGCTTGACAAGGCACACAAGAAGCTTGAAAAAGCTCATTCCTCTCTACTTAATGAGCAGAATGAGAAGGAGCATGTTATAACATGTGACAAAGGCTTAACATGTGACAGAATTGATGAATCTTTCTATAAACCTATTGTTGTTGCTCCTGCTAACCCTTCATGTAGCTCATCATCCACTTCCACTTCACCTTTGAGTGATGGTTTCACTTGTGATGCCTCACTTATGGTTGAGAATGAGACCTTGAAGAAGAAGGTCAATGACCTCACTCGTGCCTTAGGCAATGCTTATGGTGGTGAGGCCCGCTTGCTAAAGTGCTTGGGTCCTAAGATTTTCTCTCAATAAAGAGGGATTAGGCTATACCCCTAAGAAAGGCAAGGCGGCCTTTGCTCCTCACAAGACTAGTTTTGTGAAGAACAATGGTCGGTTTTGCAATAGATGCAAGCAAGCTGGACATGTAGAGCAATATTGCAAAAACAAGAACAAGAACACTAATGTATCCTCAATTAAGTTTCATTCTTGTTATTTTCTTACCAAGGGTGTGAATGGAGTGAAGGCTAAGTTTGTTGGTACACCAATTATGGGCTGAAAGAAAAAAGCCATTTGGGTGCCAAAGAGCTTAGTAACTAACCTTCAAGGACCTAAGCAAGTTTGGGTACCTAAAAAGAATTGATCTTCTTTTATAGGTCAATTACAAAGCTAGAGGAAGGCATTGGGTTCTTGATAGTGGGTGCACTCAACACATGATTGGTGATGTAAGAATGTTCAACTCAATCAACACCAATGATAGTAATGGTTATGATAGTATCACATTTGGTGACAATGGCAAAGGCAAGGTCAAAGGGCTTGGTAAGATTACAATATCCAATGACTTGAATATATCCAATGTGTTGCTAGTTGAGAGCTTGAACTTCAATTTGCTATCTGTGTCTCAATTATGTGATCTTGGATTTAAATGCATATATGGGGTAGATGATGTAGGGATCATATGTGTTGATAGCTCAAATTTGATCCTCAAAGGCTTTAGATATGAGAATCTATACTTGGTTGATTTTCAATGCTAGTGAAGCTCAATTGTCAACATGCTTGTTCACTAAGTCTAGTATGGGTTGATTATGGCATAGAAGGCTTGGTCATGTTGGAATGAAATAATTGAATAGATTGGTTAAGCATGATCTAGTTAGAGGCTTGAAAGATGTGGTGTTTGAGAAGGATAAGCTTTGTTGCTCTTGTCAAGCCGGCAAACAAGTTGGAATCACCCATCCTAAGAAAATCATGATGAGCACTATTAAGGCATTTGTGCACATGGATTTGTTTGGGCCAACACAATACACTAGCATCAGTGGAAGCAAATATGGTTGTATGATAGTGGATGACTACACTAGATATACTTGGGCATTCTTTCTAGTGGACAAGAGTGATGTGTTTGCAACTTTCAAATCATTTATCAAGGGCATTCACAATGAGTTTGAAACAACATCAAAAGAGTTAGAAGTGATAATGGTGGTGAGTTCAAGAATACTAGAATTGATGAGTTATGTGATGATTTTGGAATTAGACATCAATTCTCGGTCAAGTACACTCCACAATCGAATGGCCTTGTCAAGAGGTAAAATAGAACCTTGATTGACATGGTGTTGACACTTCTTAACATTGCTACTAGGTTTATATCCCTAGCAACGGCGCTAGAAATGTTTGTTGAAGATTCATATGTGTGTATATAGAAAAGGGGATTCCGCAAGCTCACAGAACTATCGTGTAGCACTTCGCTTGGTGAGTACCAAGTGTCAAATTTATATTTTCCCAAAGGAAGGTGGGAGGACATGTTTGGGCACTATGGTTAGGTAGACTAAGTAAGTACGTCTAGCAACACTATGGTTTGGGTAGTATGGATGATGGACAGAAAAAGATAAAAAGGGTTGATCACACAGACAGAGGTAACTAAAAGTGTAGTGTAGCTAAGTGTAAGTAGTAGAGTATGTAATCTTAAAGCAACAAAAGTAACTTAATGATAGCGAGATCGTCCTTAGTATGATGGGCATACTTGTGTTGGATTTAACAGAACATGAAGCACAACAAGCCCTATGTTTTAATAACTAGACCCAACATGGTGGAATACAGAGTAAGGACAGGGCTATCACCACATGCCAACTACCACGATCTATCCGGGGATCTAGCTATACCTACAGGCAAGATATAGCCTAAGCACCATGCTTAATCTATAAACTCACTGTTTTGATCCGAGCTCCGGTAAAATAAGATCAAAACACCCTAACTAGATGGTAGAACCAGTATTAATGATGAACGGACTAATAACTAAGATAATAATGATGCAAAGGCCAAAGGACAAGCACCTAGGCTCAATAATGATATATAAGAGCAAGACATGATTTGAACTAAGAAAAGCTGTATTAATGAATAAAGTACTTGACAAAGCAAAGTACTAAATAAAGTAAATGCTAAAAGAAAGATTACAAGAGGAGCTATACCAGCCTAGAAGACTCTTCTAGACTCCGAGGTGAGCTCCGCTCTACTCTTATCACTACTAGCTAGCTACTACTTCTAAGCTACTACTCTTGGAGAGCTTCTAAGAGCTTGGAACACTTGGAATGCTTGAGAGCTGCTGAGTGATGATCTCCATAGAGAACCACAACCCCTTTTATAGTGTGTAGAGGGCATGGGGTTACATGTAGGTGAAGATGATGCGGTGGAGTGGCGGTGGGGCATTGGCTGACATTGGCCACGGTCGGCTGACCATCCATTGCACCGTCTCACTATCCAATGGCGATAGATGGCCTCTGGATGGTGGTTGCATGGCAGGTAAGTCAGTTTCCTAGCTAGTGAGGTGGTTTGGAGGTCAGTTTTGGTCCTCCAAGTGTATGACGGTGGACCCGATGATCCATGGGAGCTCAACGTCCATTCTTGGATCAAACCGACATGGATCAAGTGTGGTGATGACTCCTGGAGGTGCCACCTTGCATATCACATGGATCAGTGACATGGCAGGCCAGGTGGGCCATTGGGTGACACCACATGGCATCAGTCACCTAACGTGGCCTATGGGACCATCGCCCCCTGCCACATCCCATTGCCTCCTATGCTTCATATTTGTCCAATTTTGTGATTTTTCCTGCATACAAATAATTTTTCCAAGTACAAGTCACTACTACACTCACACCTTTCACAGCCATGTCGTAACCCACATCATAGTCCAATTTTGGCCTTAGTAGTAAGCTGTCGATAGTGATGGTCATAGCCTTCACCGTCGCCATCTAGGATCGACTATAGTGTACACTAACACCATCGATTGGCTTATGATCTGTCCGTGATTAGGTCCTTACTTCAGTCACATTAGAGCACGACCGGCTGTGGATGTACACTAACACCGCCGCATTGGCAAATGATCCGACTATGTCAAGGCTATCAAAACCATCATGTGGGCACATCAACAGCCTATGTAGTGGTCACCAGCACCGTCGCCTTGTACTTTGACCCGACTGTCAGTGGTGCGGGTTCACTATCGGTTCAACAGCTGAGACGCCTGTGTAGAGGTGAACACCACCATCGCTTTAGTGTATGATCCACCAGTGCAAAGTGATGGTCACAGTCGCCTTGCACCATGATCCACCTTTGATGATCATTTATTTGATGTTGGGTTACTAAACTATTCGATGGTGCTACACTTTGATCCCTGCCCCATAATAGATATAGCGACGGTGTTGGATGTTTGCACCACCAACAGCGGTGGTGATAACAAAACAATAAATGGCCCCAAATAGCTTACTAAACACAAAGCATATAGATATAATCATTGCATCCATAAACCATGTTCTTACAATAACAATGGACGCTTATCATAATATCTTTCCCAACTGATGTCCTAACACAAGCGGTACATATCTTTCTCAACAGGCTTACATAATGAAACAACATAGCTATGCTCCTCCTATGTGGCACTCCTGCTTGCTAGGCAAAAATGAATATAATGAGTGCATCCTTCGAATTGGTAGGCAATGCACCATGAAACCCCTCTTCTTCCTCCTAGCCAATGTAGGAAAATTGTTCAAAAGCACTTAGGCTCCACCTGCACAAAGTAGCACAACTAATAATATTTAACACACCATTCCTTTAGTTACGAAGCCCAAATTGGCCTATATATAGAATCAAACAACTACCTACCTAAATAAAGGCATGACGTAATTACAACAAAATACATCATATGTACCTTTACTGCTCTACTAATGACTCCATGAACAAGCGAACATAAGGAAGATAGTGAGGTCTGCTGCTCATACATAATAGGTTCTAGGTACTTCTAGGATGGCCGATGGCCTGAGCAGGGAGGACATGAATTTTACTGTGGTTCATGTCATATGCAAGCAGTGATTTATCCTCCCCATCAAGGAAAATCAAATTCCATTCTGGATGAACTGCAATCACTCTATAGGCCGCATCTCAAACCTTGGTACCAATTTCAATATTTTTCTTTCCAAATAGCTCCATCATGGTCACCATATGCTTCAATGTCCATTTACTAGTACCATAGTCTTCAAGGATCCAGATTGCAAGCTCATACCTATTCAAAGTATCAGTAGTACATAAACACAACTGACCCTGAGCTTCATGGATGGAGATTGCATCACTAGTTGGCCTACAAATTTCCCACCATGTCTTTCCCTCCATATCAACAACAACTATCTGGGTGAACTACAGCATGTGCATAAAACCATTAACAAGCACACCTTTCCCATATGTGGATACTACAATACCCTCGCCCCATTAAGATTCTTTAAATATCCATGCTCCAGTTTTAGATGAGTAGATGTTGACACCTTAGGAGTCATCATCATTGATCCCATATTCAAACACATGGACATGTGAGGAGACTGTTGGATCAAACCCCTAGTGAGCCAAACCACAAGAATTGTTGCTACTCAGCAGTAGCAACCATTTCTTAGTCACTGGATTGCAGGCAACATAGCAAAACCTAGAGTACTAGAAGAGGATGAGGCCCTAGGAGCAATCTAAGATCATCACATCTTGAATGGGGAAGGGCAAGAAGGACAAGGAGGGGTATTCACCACTGACACTGGTGAAGTTGTGTTTTCATTTCTAGCTATGGTAGAAGAATCTGGCAAGAATCTAGGGTAGCTCCTTATGATACTCAGATCCCAAGATGAGGCTATTCCAAGAGCGATAGACACATCTGCAGTTGCATAAGGAGTAGATAGTGAGGCAGTTGAGGATGAGGACCAAGACATGGTCTGAGAGGATGGCCACTTTGTTCCTCTTGTTGGGGGCCTCCTCCATCTTGATGAGGATCTGGTGGAGCGAGGACGGCGATGGAAGCGGCAGCGTTATCGCCTAAATTAGAGAAGGAGTGACTACGAAGATGTGTTCATGAGCTCATTAATAATTAGATGGAAGCTTCATTCGTACTGAGATGAGTGAAGAAGGGAATAAAAATCCAAGAACAATGCATAAGGGAAGTGCGAAAGCATTACCATTGCCTTTGGATCTTGTGGCATTGAGCTCAAACGGCGACAACGGTGATGAGTATCACCCTGGTCACCGATGGATCTATGCTGTCTACCTACTAATGAGGCATACCAGCGTGGAGCACTAGCTTCTCGGTGGTGACTAGCGGCTTGCACACCACCGAGTAGGGGCGGTCGTGCAGTTTGACACTAGGGAGCAGCAACAGTGATGAGGAATAACAACACTGAGGAGGAGAAAGATATGGTGGGGAGTATCCTCTGTAAGCAACTATATCAGACATAGGAATGCAAATTTCTAAAAAACTTTATAAATACGAGCGGGAGTGATGCATAGGACTCACGCGTGGGTTTGGAAATTGATGAAAGCGGCGATGAAGGCTATGGTGATGATTAGGAGATGTTAGCACGTACTAACAACGGACGTGTCATATGGTCTATGAACTCTAAGGCGCACAAATGGAATGCTCAAGTCACATCAAACATAGATTTACTCAAAGTAATAACTACTAATATTATAACATTTTTATTAAGAATACAGAGGCATGTTACAATCAAACTACTCATGGGGAGCGTTAGAAACGATGTCCTCTACATCCACCATGGCTAGGATGCCATTCCCCACAGCGGAGAACTCACCGATCAGGTTCTGGCACTACCGATAGCTTGTCTCTCTTGGGAAACTTAGTTCCACAATGGTTAGGTCCTCACCTAGCCAAAGCTAGGTGGTGACCATGGCCGAAATGGCTCCTAGGAGAATGCAGTACATGGCCACCGCCACGCCCCACAGTGGCACAGTGTAGAGGTGGTCCGCCAAGGTCATCCCCGCAGGCGTAGGAGGCGAAAGCACATGGACGGCATTGACTGCTGCTGCGTGGAGGTCCTAGTAGTGCCTGTTGCTCTTAGCCTTCATCTAGGAGGAGACATGGGTGTTGTCCTTGGCTACCTAGCAAAGGCAGATCATGTCCGTCACCTCGCCCTGCACGGCGATCAGTTGCACCTACACGGCTGAAAAGGAGGCAAGAAAACACTACAACTTAAGACACAATGTCACACATAGTGAAAGAGCAAGATCATATCGTGTTGAATGCCTTACCAGCGAGGTGTGCCTAGGCCTCGATGGCGGCAAGCTCTGCCATGGCCATTTCCTGCTTTGCGACAGCAATGGAGAGGTGTAGCTAGTCGGCCTCCTAGCTCTCCTTGCCTAGGGCAGAGGTGGCCATGTCTAGCTGCTCGACCAATGTGAGGACATCATCCACCTCCCCATTGTCATTGTTGGAGATAGCCGAAAGTGGGGATCGGCCCTCCGGTGGTGGCACCACTAAGCTACCTTCCTCGTCCCATCACAGCATCGCACGAAAGCAGGGACAAGCAGGGACAACCTCCGACGACTCTTCCATTGGGCACTTCATTGCCTGATCCACCATTGGATGAGATGTGAAAGATGGGGTGTCAAGGCAAAGCGCTAGATGAAGAAGATAGAAGTTTGAGAGAAAAGGAATCGTATAATTGCTTCCCCGCCTTAGCCTCCACTTTTATGGAAGGATGGGCAAGATAGGTGCCTGTTGGAGTTCCCTTCGATTGCACCGAGCGAGAGCACAAGTTAAGGCGAGGCCACGTCTCGCACGATCTTAGTGGAGCATGCTTCTCCCATGTAGAAGTAATGGTGATGGAACAATGTTAGAAGTTGGATAGAGAAAATTGACTCAACCACGTGGCTCGGCCCCACTAGCGCTAACCACAATCTTAGGGGAGATGAAGTGACGAACCGCTAGCCTATTTTATTCTTATCGACTGCTTTGAATTATCTTTTGTAATGGTAGAGATGGGTAATTTACATGCAAAATTAGGGGGTTCACATAGTTTACATACATGGTTTACGTGGTTCACATGATTTACGCCATTGGGCCGGGCCTCTAATTAGTAATCGTAAGATAGTAAGATAAAACATTTTTTCATTCTGAATTTTTTTTGCATTTTCATACACGGTTTACATGATTCACACGAGGGATGATGATTGACTTCCCCGAGACATAAGACATCCCCGCACCATGGAACCTTCAAGAATGGAGCGATCATAAAATCCCAAGAGCGTTTTTGGAACTCACCTTGTTCCACTCTTATCCCCTCCCCAGTGCTCTGCTCTGCCGTGACATTGCTTCTGACTCGAGGATCTATCTTTTGCAGCCGCTGTGCATGTCCTTGTTCCATGGAGAAGCTCCCAAAGAATATGGTGGTTGAGATTGCTAGCCATGTCATGGTGGCTGTAGTAGATCCCATTGAAGATCTTGCCAGCCTGCTGGCAACCTATTCACAGATGTGTAGGGTGTATGGCGACGCCATAGTGGGATAGAGCATACCACTGTGGTAGGTGCTGCTACGTGGGATCCAATGTGGGACCTAGAACCGGTTCTATGACCACGAGTACCGCGCCAAGCTCATCGCTAGGCTTGCTAGCGTCGGCAACCCAAAGGCTTGCTTCTACACTGTGATGTGCGCCGTCTTCATGGAAGACCGCACCACGCTCATGTCGTAGCTCGACATGCTTGGGTGCTCTACCATGGTAGGCCATGATGTTGCTATATTTGTTGTCTCCCTTGTGCTCCACAGGTCCAATAGCGGTGCTAGCAACGACAACATTGCCCAACAGTGGTTGAGGAAGGTCGAAGGTGATGAAGTGGGCCCGGTGGTGAATGTGATGTGGAAGAACAAGATATGTACACAACACCTCCAACAGGCCATGTTCATGTTGGAGGACTTCATTGGGTGGCCAGCATCGGGTCAGTCTAGTCCTCTGCCTCCTCTGGCCATGTTGGTGCATCGCTAGGACGGACATCAGTGCAGAGGCAGAGGCTCGGCATCCATGCAGGATGGGAAGGTATGGTGGAGTGGGCTTTGTTCTGCAGCAAGGAGTGTAGGATCCGCTATGAGTGTGATAGGTTCTTCAGATCAATGTGGTAGATTCTATGGAGATCAATGTTGATATGTATATATCTGGATGACGGGGATTTGTTTGATAAACTCTTTTTTGTATGATAAACTATTCATTCTCCTTAATACAATGATATGCCAAGTACGATTATTCCTTTCTAAACTTGTTATAGTTACCTTCCTTCTCATATGATGTGGTTCATATTCCCTAGCATATGTTTCCAATTCCTTAATACAAGTTAAGTCATCTCCACTAATAAACACAATTAATATCAATATAAGAAATATAGAAGGCGTATGGTCACCAACATGGCAGATATGGTGGAGCGCTAGCCGAGGGGCATCCAAGTACCACTGATCTAATTGCGCACATGTACATGTTTCCAATTTATTAATACAAGTTAAGTCACCTCAACTAATAAACACAATTAATATTATGAGGACAAGAGAACGCTACAACTGAAAAGGCAAACATTACACAATAATAAAGTGATGCAAGGAACTCTTTAGGCATTTGCCTCTCTATCTTCCTAAACTGAGGAAGTTCCTTTAGGACCAATGACTTTCATATGAATAGCCCGATGACATCTAGAGCATCATATGCCATCGGTTGGAGTCACTACGGGCTGCTGCTCATTCTCTACCTCTGCCTACAAATAAAAAACCTAATGCCTCTATCTCCCTCATGCTCACGATGTTTGGCCGCTTGTGCTGCTCTTAGTGTCATTCTTGTTGTCCTTGACAATTGGAACTTCTTTCTCTTTTTAACCATCATGGCTTTTCCTTTGAGTTTCTTATCCCTTCGAGGGGGTCCTCCTTTTCATTTTGATTGATCGCAGCTGCAAAAGTTTACAAAGAGAGAGACATACTTATAAATAAGCCAGTGGTGAAACCTAGGTAGCAAAAATGAGGTCTATCATAGTGACCACAAATAACAACTAAAGTATGTGAAATTATGAAACATACCAAAAATAAAAACACAATCTAAAATATATAGTGAATTACAAACAATAGTTTCATATTTACCTCAACTTGCGCTTTGGAAGCATGTAACTTCTTTGGAGGGCATTCTACTTCTGTTTGTATAGAACTTGAATTTCTGGAACTAGAATCAGCTTTTGCACCATCAACACCCCTGGAGCGCTTATTTTTCTCACATGAGTATTAAAGAAGAGGTGATGATCAAGTCACTTTAAGCCCATTTAGAGCATCACTTGTAGACTTCAATTGTTGATCTTCGGTAGTCATCATTAAACAGTGAAGAGCTAACTACTATATGGGTGGGTTGAGAGAAGGCTATAAAGATCCTTACAGCCAGTCTCTAAGCGAACCCCTTAATCGCAAAACTTCCACTAGCACCTAGATCGAGCAGCCCCCGCTGCGTCTTGATGCTGGTAGTACCCAATCTTGAAGGCCTTCTCCCAACACTGCCACTGTCATAGGAGGAGTTGGAGAAGGAGCACCATGGTGATGAAGAAAATATAGAAGGTTAGCTCAAGATCTTTGTCTATATCTATCTGTATCTAAGGAGGAAGGAGTGTGTAGATTACCAAGAAGCGCATCTAGCCCTGACTTAAATAGGCCAACCTTAATGATGGAGAAGTAGAGAGGAGTAGTTAATATAAGCATCAGGGAAGATGAGGCATCCTCTGTAGGAAAGTAGTAATGGGTATGCAACTGTGTTGTGGGTAGTTGGGAAATGGGGAAATAACTCACACTGAATTTACTACCCCTGGTACACCAAATGGTCATGTAGGGCCGGTGGCCATTACACCTATCCCAGTCGGCTTGGCATTCCAAACGACGGTGGAATTCAACCCCACTACCACCGACGCATTGATGGTTTTCAACTGCTGGTCTCATTCCTTAGGAGGCCTCCTAATAGGTGCAACCAATGGTGGAAGTATCACACTAACTCTTTTATCGCTATGGCAGTGAAAGTGGCGATAGTGATAAGTCAATATGTAGTAGTTAGTGGAACTAGGTGAATTATAAACATAATATGGCACATGTGATGTTGTTTTACCTTGATTTGGGTGGAATCTTGATGGTCAAATTAGGTGTTTAGTGACCATCAACAAGCTCCCCCAAGCTACCCCTTTGCTCGACCTAAGCAAAGATGAGGGTTTAGCATGTTGGATCAGGAATTGCTTCAATGTAACACCCTACAAAAACTCATATACAAACCAATACTATCTCTTGAGTTGAGCACGTTAGTGTTAGAAATTCACCATCAGTCTTAGCCATATGGGGCATATAGCTTTCACCTTGACATAGATAGTTGCAAGATTAGCATAGCATAGATAGAAACTTTCTTCCCTGCTTTGGTTTAGCTTAGACATCCTGAAGGTTTTCGAGATTTTTGTAAGGAAAACTTGCCTAAGTTCCTCAAATGGTACACTCAATCACCCAATGGTGTTTAAATCCTCTCCAAGGCCAAAAGATCTTAGCCTTTTTCCTACTCTAAGGTTTGTGGAGTTCATAGGTAGGGAGTAAAAAGCAAGGCTCACTTGAATTGAATTTATTGCTAAGTCAAACACCCGGATCACAAGGAGCAACAAGTCATACAAAATGATCAAGATGTGCAAGTGTGTGGTATTTGGTGAAAGTGGTACTCCTTTTGAGAACTTCCCTTCCTCTAGCTTCCTTTTTGAGAGGGCATGCCTACCTTATTCTTTCTCTCTTTCTCATTTTTTTGAACTATAGAGCTTTTGCTCTTTTCTCTCTCTCTCTCTCTCTTTAGTAGCCCATGCCTCTCTTTATAATGATAGGTAGCAAGAGGGGGTATCAACATATGTCTCTTATGGAGTAAGGGGTGCATAAATATAGAATGGATGGTTGCATACTTTTAGTGTAGAAGTAGCATATCTATCTACATGGAGTGTATGTGATCTTGATCAAAAGGTATGACAAGATTCTCTACTTAGATCAACAAGGCTTGACAAAGCTCAAAACAATCAAAAGATTCTTTTTGTGTAGGCTTATCATATTAGAAATCATATATTTGATTCTGGTAGGAATTTTTCACCATTGAGGAACTTCTAGCAAGGGTTTTTATTTTTTTATAAGAACAAAACTCTAGGTGATCTCAGCCATTCCTCAAACAAGTTAAAAAGATTTACTCTAATCTTTGCTACAACATATCTCACAAAAGCCAATACTTGGTTCTAGCATTCGCAACCCACAAAAGCAGTCACAGTCAACTTAAGATGAACTCTAATTTTACATGCTCAAAACTTGAGAAATAAAGGGTTGTATAGCAAGCTTTTGCAAAGTATCATAGAGCAATTATTCATCATTTCCAAAAGGTATTTGAACATCAATTTCCATAGCAAGAGTGTTTAAGGCAGAGTTGGTATAAATTAAGGCACATAGATAAATCCGCAAGTGCACGAATACTGCTCTAACTTTCACCCAGAAGTATTCCAAGTATTGTATCCATAGGGAAATATGTGAGACTAACTATGGTCTAACTTAACTAAGGGTAGCAACAAGGTTAGGATAAACAGGAGTGTAGAGAGGATAACGTCCTCTTGTTCTAACTTCAGTAAGCTATGTCTTCTACTATTCAACTAGGGACATTACTAAGGAAAGACTCTAGTAGAGGATGATTTCCTTTGTAACCGGGCCCTACTTGGCCTACAAACGGGAGGTGGACTATAGAGGATTCAATGAGGCTATAAAAGACACCCACGTGAGGTACCACCGGTCTAGAATACAGGGTGCATCCACGATTAACCCAAGTCTAAGCACCACGTTTACACTTATGATTAATACTTTACTCCCCCTGGGAAGAGAATAAAGCACTCAAATGATTGTTGATCGTGATGGACAATATAAACAAAATGCATACTCAAATCAGAAGTTGATTACCAGAGAAATCTTAGAAGCAAGCTCAAGTAGAACTTGGATCCACCAAGATACAAGCCATAGAGAGAGAGAGCACTGATAGGCTGGCACTTCCTCCAAACTCTTCCCTCACACTCTATCTCACTATTTCTATTTATAAGACTAGATCCTATAGAGGACTAATCTTCTCTTAATAGCTAGCTCTGATCCTGATAGGGAGGATATGAATTAGGGTTTCAAGATGGCTCTCTGGAGGAGGGTACATGGCTGTATATATAGGGGGTATCATCAATTTGGTCCCTAGGATCAAACTAACTTGAATAAACAGCGTAGATGTGATCTTTAAGGTGGTGGAGAACCAACGTAGCAATGGGAGACTAAGTGGTGGACCTAGGGGGTTGGCCAATTTGTAGGTGGGACTAGCCAGTCCCACCTAGCGGCCTCTCGCCCTTTGTCGCGGTGTGGTGTCTTTTGGTGTCTTCTAGATCCTTTTAGTGTTGTTATGCCATGAATAAGCATGATTAATTCTAACATATAGGTCCACCTTAATGGTTTTCTGAATAAACCCTGCTGAAAACATAGATTCACCAAAACTTGTAGAATTTATTAGTTTAAACCCCTAAACCTATGTTTGGTGATGGAATTAAGTATATATGCATGTTATGTTGATGGTTTATAATTAGTGTTAGTGACCGTCAACAAGCTCCCCCAAGCTTACCCTTTGCCAGTCCCTGAGTAAAGTTAAACTTGAACAATGGATCAAGAGTTGCTACAATGCTTTCACATCTAAAAAATACACATGCATTCAATCAAGAATTCTTCTCCAGATTAGAATAAACTGATCTGACTTCCAATCTTACCCATATTTCCTTCAACCATGGGGCTTCTTAGGCTTCACTTAGGTCTTGAGCAATTGAAAGATAGAACGATAAAGTCAAGCACTATGTCCCAAGTTCTTTGTTCCACCATTGTTCTAGAGTTCTTATAAGTTTTCAAAATAAAACTCAGAGAGTCCATTGTATGACACTCTCAAGTCTCTTAATATATGTGCTATTTGTGGATCCTCACCAAGTCAATAAAGATGGTATGCCTTTTCTTTTCCTACCACTAAAGCTTATGTGGAGTTCATAGGTAGGGAGGAAGCAAGAGCATAGTTGCAATGCATATATTGTAAAGTCAAACCTCAGATCCAAAGAGAGTTGAGTCATACAATTAAATCAAGATGTGCATGTGTGTGGAATATATGGTGCATATATATGGTGGCAAACCTAATTCTACTTTCCTCCTTGAAAACTTATCTCTCTTTTGAAACTTGAAAACATTTGTTAGAGAGTAGGGGCTATCTTATTCATCTCTTTTTTTAGGCGGGCATCTAAGTACCCATTGTTTTAAATATCTCGAACACTTTTGTGTCCATTTTTTTTCTCTTCTCTCTTTTTTCTTCTTTTTCTTTTATATATAAATAATTTTTGAATAGCCCATGCCTCATTTCTACAATAAAACTTTAGAGAGATAGCAACAAGAACTTGGAGCATTTATTTTGACTAGAAACCTAATAAGTATGTTTTTGTGTTCACTCCCAGTGTAGGAGTAAAACATTTTTGTGTGGATCTCGATGGAAGGCATGTCTTTGCGCCCACCCCTAGTGTAGGAGTAGTACATATTTGGGTGGTGTGTACATGATCTTGATTTTAGGAGCATGACAAATCTCTCATAAGGGTCAACAAAGCTTAACAAAACTCAATGCAAAAGCAAGCAACATATATGTGGAAGTTTTCCTAGCCTAAATAACATGTATGGCTCTAGTGGGAATTCAGGCTTTGTCATATAGGATCTCGACATGTAATATTTTTGTGTTTTTCAAAAAGTAAATCACTAGAACTTTAGTCTCACTTGGAACAAGATAAAAAGTAGCTCAGACCTTCTCATATCATATCTGTCAATTACCTAGACTTAGATCAAGCATGTGCTACCCACGAGTTTCAAGTTTAGAGTAAATCCTTATATCAAAACAATCTTATCTAAAACTCGGGAGAATTCAAGGCTAAAAACTAGGTTCTTGAAAGGAATTATAATAGAGCAACTATTCATCATTTCCATATAAGATATTATTCTAAGTCCTCTTTATTTATTCTGCTAAGAACTCTTAAAAACAAATTAAAGCAAACTAGACAAACCTTTTATTTTGTTTTCAATTTTACTAGATCACACATTATTACTATAAATGCAAAGATAAATTTTTATTTTGTTTTTTATTCATTATTTTTTACTAATTAAAAGAAACTAAAACTAAAACATAAAGGGGAAAGAATACTTACCAAGATACATAGGAGTGCATCTCCCCCAAGCTAGCTCTTTTGGTGAAGTTTATTAATCGAGTACCTCAGTTTCCTCTAAAGACAAGGGTTCTTGTGATGACACCTCTAATGGTGATGTCACCTTCTTCTACTAAACCCGTCTTAGTTCTGAGTTTGGATTTTTGTTTGATAGGTTCAAAACACATGTAGAAATTTGGAGAATCAACTGACTCTCCCATACTTTCCCTGAAGTGTGTCCTGCTCATATAAACAAGGTAGAGATCAAGTGCATGGGTTCTATTGGTGGGAAAACACTAACAAAACCAAAGCTTTATTTATTCTTCTCTAACCTTAGGCACATTGAATATGATAGAGTTGATGTTATTTGCTTTGTTCATTTATATCATGGGTGATAAGATTAGAAGATTGAGCAAGAATGTAGCATTTTAGTATATTTGGCCAAAAGGGTTGAATTGCTTAACCCATTGAAGGATTGTCTATCTCAACATAATGTATCAATCTTTACATATTATGACTATCATCTTCCAGAGATAAGGTGCGCAACTTTTTAGCTCATTTGGCTAAGGCTATGAGATCAAGAAAATGGTGCTAGTAACAAGCTTAAAGAACTAGACATGTTGAGTTAATCAGATTGGCTCAAGTAAGTTGTAGCTCAAACATGTTTGTTCCTTATTTATGTGCCTACCCGAATCAAGGAAAACTATTTAAATAATGACCATTTACCTTAGGATGTTACCTTCATCATTGAAGCATGATGACACCACATGACGAATGGTAGATGACTCATGATATGGTCCTTACCTTTTTTTCTTGAAGTTTTCCTTGTTCGAGTAGCCTCACAATTATGAGCTTCTTGTTGCTTAGATTGCACCCTTCCTTTCTCATCCTTTTGTCATGCCATCTTTCTATGCCTCGATCTTACCATTTTGTTGGACCTTCTGCCTCACCCTTTGTTTTATGCCTTAATGATTTGTTTTCACAAATGATCTCCTGTTGGTGAGGGCTTATTAGGTCCGTTGATCAAGACCTCTCCTTGCATTTAGCTTTTCTTTGCATCATCTGATCCAGGAGATGAGGATGCAACAAGTTGCATGTTCTTCTCAAATCAACTTCTCTTTGATTTTTGTTGATTCTTGGTTGACGAGATGTTGTTCATTGGAGCTGCAAACTTGAGTTCCTCCATTCATCATGAATGAGTTGTGTCTTCTTTTCACAAAGTTATTGGAGTTCATCATGTGCCTTGCTTCATCTTTGATTTTAATTCATCTTGTGACTTACCCAAATTGAATTGAGAGTTTCCTATAGGAGTTAGTCTAACAAAATATCTAGTGTCTACTAAAGCATACTATCAGCTCAAAAATCAACCTAGACACCACATCTAATTTGATTTAGGAAGGCATTTTAACCTAAGCACCATGCTTAATTTAAAAGCCTTTGGAAGTACGATCAAGACCTCTAAACTAAGCTCCATGCTTAATTTAAAAGATGTATGAAAATACTTCAAAACCTAAGCATATACTATAGCAAACAAAGGTAGCATGAAAGCATTATAGAGATTTATTTAAATAGAGATAAAAGAGCATGATTGTTATTTAGGAAACTAAGCATATCTTAAAGGTAGAGACAACCAAGATAATTTAGCAACATGGCAAGTGTAACAAAGCCATCCAATTTATAGGAGCACAAGTACAATAGAAATCACTGAAGCGATCAAACTATCATACTTGAGCCCATATAAACCTAGTAGTCCAATGAAATCATGAAGGATCTCAAACCAACCAACATACAAGCCAAGATCATACATGATTCAACATAACAAGTCACATGTTACATCACAATTCACAAATGGTTCACAAGTATCTCACATACATTGGAGTTCACATAGTTATTGCAAACCAAGTTCAAATAGCGGAAGCAAAGTAGTTTGACACCAATATCACACTTAGTTCAAATACATGCCAGTACCACGGTCATTTCTAGCAAAAGCATAGTATAGAGGATAACTTAGGAGTACAATGCCCCATGGTTTAGTCCTCATCCATGGCAGGATGAAGGCAGTTCTTATACTAATCATGATACATCATATCATCTGCAACAAGAGGGAATAAACCCTAAGTACGAGAATGTACTCAGCTAGACTTACCCATCGTAAACCAGAAATAATATGACATCAAGGAGTATGCAAGGCTTTATCGGTGTAGTTAGTTTGACATCATTTTGCATAAAGCTTAAGTAACATAACTTGGAGATTTAATATCTTTAGCATCAAATTGAATACCTATTCAATTAAGCATCTCTAGATTAGCACCTAAACTAGAGCAATCACTTGATTAACCTAACAAGCATTAGTAACCATATCTAGTGTATTAATTTGAGCATCATCATAACCAACAATTAATGATACGTTGCCGCTGCTCAGTCAAGTTCTCACTATCCGAGAGAGATGGTGACTCAAATCGATTCCAACTAGCTAGGGAGTTATTCCTAACACAAACCTATACTTCCCCATTGAGGTCGCGTCGGGTCACCTTTGGTACAACTCAGGTATAGTCATGGGTCTGATTAGTGCCGCACTCTTAGGGATACTACCAATCTGCAAGGAAGTATAGGCCTGGCCTACCCATGGACTCACGCCACTAGCTCCCCACATACCCTTACTTCCTCCAGTGTGCGCACTTTCACTTACCGGGTCCCGGCCTGAGTTGAGCTACTCGGCTTCATGGTCAGAACGGCTTATCCGACCAACTAAGTGCTAGGCATGCGTTCAACATGGCATGAGGATGTACAGTGAATCAGTCCTTAATCGACACAGATGAGGATAAATAGCCACCAAGACCTCCATGCCTTGTTGCTTCTGTATCTCAATCCCACCTGGTCTCCTTTTATTCATCAACATATGGTTATTTCAACGATAGCAATTATAGTCAACCATGACCAGATATCTACCTATATCTTGTAGGTGATAGGAAATCACTCAACTTCTACCGGACTAAGCATGGCTAAGCATATATTCCATCCTGGACCTACATAGGATTCAAGATATATTTGTCTGGACAAGGAAAGTATATGCAGCAAGTGGTTCCAATCAACCCTTAGTACTTAATGCATCAACATAAAAGGACTCAAGTTGATATTTAGAAAACATAGGATGCTTAGAATGCTCTAGGGCTTGCCATTCAAAAATGAGGAAGGTTGGTGATCAGGAAACTTAGGAAGATCTTCCACATTGACTCCTTCCACCTGAACCTCCTGCTCCTGGGCTGCCTACTGCTCCTCCTGACGCTCGGGTTTGAACACGAGTAGCGTCGCTCCTTTCGGGGAACCTATTGCATGCATATGCACAAATGAGTATCATGAATACATAAGAGTTGAGATGATCTAATGAAGTGTATATGCATGAGCATGGTTATCCGCAAGATGCATGATAAGTTTAACATTTGTTGAGCAAGTAGATGTATAACTTTCTTCTAGTTGATCTTTTCTGAGTAGGTGCATATCTCTTCTATAGTACAAGAAACATACACTCACCAAGTTATAGTAACCTAAGGTAAAGTTGTTCATCATCAGTAAGAGACTTAGAACCTGCAGCTAAGCACTAATCTCAATCAGCCTAAGCATCTATACAAGCATCACATAAGACAAACAATTACAATTTGACTTAGTCATTTCCTAGACTGTAAACAACAGCTACTTATTTTGGACATATCTGGAGTTATACTCAACCAAATACTATGATCTTGGACTTTATGGAAATCCTATAAAACTGCCTACAACTTTGTTATAGTCATCTCAAGATGATTCAATGGCTATCAAGGTCAAACAAAGCAATTTCCCAGATCTGTCCAGAAATTCCAGAGAATAAGCATTTCTAGAGACCAACTTCCAACAGCTATAACTCTCAAACCTATTGCCATGAAAATTTGACACAAGCAAGATAAGTAAGTTATCTACAACTTTATTATTTACAAGATTCATAGAAAACATCATTTTACCCATTCAATTTACGTAACAACAAAAACTGTCCAAAACAGTCACTATAATTGAATTATAGAGCAATTAATATTTCACTGCATACAAGCAATCAAATTTGGGCACAACCAATGGTACCAACAGTTCATAGACATCATATACACTTTAGAAAACATAATGGTCAAGCCCAAATAAATTATTTAAATGCCTTTATTAATTTATTTGGACACTAAGGTGAAATAAGGAACATATATTAAAATTGCATAGTAAATTCTAAGAAAAATACAGTAGCCTACATATGACCGCAAACATCTACTCTATAAATTTCATGACATTTGGATAAGTATAGCCATCTCTACAAAAATAACAAGTTGCATAGGCTTATTTTAGCAAAAATAGTTTAGCCTAGTGAAAAGTGTCAAACATAAGATTTCATATTTTTCTTACTTTCGTCCTAGCACCATAACACTGTGTAAAAATTTGCATGATCATAAGTTATGTATTTTTACCCCATTTATTTTCACTAGAAACTAGCAATTAATCAAAGTTAAATAGGAAGACCATATTCCAAGTATACCTATGTAGCACCCGGTTTTAAAGACAAAACCAAATATACACTATATGTTAGCCTAGGAAGTCAAATCTCACATATAGCCACAAATAAGGGTAATATCAAGAGACAATACTAATTACATAACGTTTTAGTAAAAGAAAAGTACCCTCAGAGTATAGACAGTGGAAAGTTGACTCCGATCTTTAGGCGAAGACTCCAAATCCACAGGGACGACTGACTGGTTGACCACAAGCCTAACTCCTCTAGACTAGTAATCTAGTACCCATCCAGGATTTTTATCCAATGTATAGAAAAGTAAAACAAGCGTAAGTACATGTTGTACTTAACAATTATATCATGGGGTTCATGAGGCTCAATGTAATAGAACCAACCAAATCATAAGAACATAAGTACAAAAACAATCACTGAAGTGATCCAATTCCTGTACTTAAGCTCCCATAATCCTGGTAGTCCGGAAATCATGATGGATTTCAACCAACTCTCGACATACAAACCAAGACCGTAGTGATTCAACACAACACATCATTTGTTACAACATTTCACAACTAGCATTAGGATTACATCCATCAAAGTTCAACTAAAATATTACAAACCAAGTTTGAATTTGCGGAAGCAACATAGTTTAGTACATAACTTCATAGTTTCAAATACATTGCCAGATCTTAGTCATGTCCCACAAAAGCATCTTCAGGTATGAGAACTAGGAGAGACCGCGCCCAACGGTCTAGTCTTCATCCCCAGCTGGGAGAAGGCAATACTTGCAGCAACCAAAGTAGAACTGGTCCTCTGCAACAGGTGGGAGATAAACCCTGAGTACGAGAAGGTACTCAGCTAGACTTACCCGTCAAAACCAAAAATAAAAGACACCAAGGGTCATGCAAGGCTTATGAGGTGGGCTAGCTGGACACAGTTGCATAAAAGAGCTTATGAATATAGTAACCACTTTAAACTTTGCATCAAGTTTATCATCATTTACCTGTCCATTAGATTTGCACCTGTACTAGAGCACTCACTTATTAGGAGCAAACAATATTAACCATAGCAGGTATAATAAGGCTGTCATCATCATATCATCTTTTCCGAACCATTATGTTATTTAGTGTATCTACTTTGGAGATAAGCCCGTCAAGTTCTCACTAACCCGGAGAGACGACGACTCGAATCGAATTACAACTCAGCTGAGGGGGTATTCCTAACTCTCACCCTGGCATACTTTGCAAGGGTAGCCGTGGGTCGCCTTTGGGACAACTCAGGAACCAAATTTGTGAGTTCGATCAGCGCCAGCACTCTCAGGGATTACCCTTCTGCTAGGACGATCAGGACTTTTAACTCACCTGCCCTTGGACTCACGCCTACGGCTCCCTTCCGAGGCGTACTTTATACTTATCGACTCCCGGCCTAAGGTGAGCTACTCGGCTTCGTGGTCGGTCTTTGGACACGGCCAACTAAGAGAGAGGCATGCGTTCAACATGAACAGGAAAGGCTCCAAGATTCAGTCCTTAAGCAACATAGACGGAGTCACTGCAAATCGGCAAGCCTCTGCCCGGTCTTCATTTCAAATTAAGACAGGTTCTTTTCCACGATAGCAAATATAGCCAACCGTGCCATATGTATGTCCCTATATCTCGCAGGTGATAGGAAATCACCCGACTTCAACCGTGTTTAAGCAGGGCTAAGCACTACATGAATCTGAGCTACATAGGATTCAGGGTATCAATATCTGGACAAGGATTGGATAACCAATGCAGCAAATGTTTGCATCCAACACCTAAACTTAATGCAACAATATATATATATATATATATATATATATGTAACAATAATACTTTAACTACATTTCGGAAATTAGGAGGCTTAATATGCTCTGAGGCTTGCCTTTCACAAAGTTGCACGAACGGTGATCCGGGCACTCAACGACAACCTCGTCTGACACCTCTCCCATGGGCTGCACCTCTTGAACCTCCGGTGTTGGCTGCTACAGCTCGCTCGGTTCCTTGAATTCCAGCAGTGTCACACCTTCCGGTACACCTATTGCATGCCGATGCACAAGATAAATATCATGGATGCATAAGGAATGACATGATGCTCATGATGAATGGATCACAGTAAGTGTTTAACGAAACATCACTGGACACTTATTTACCGATTAAGAATAGCTCTATTCAAATCACTTTAAAACATGTATCTAACTTAACTTGAAGAACGAGATCTACTTACCTAACTTGCATAACCTAAGATAAATATGCTCATCTTCAGTTAAAGGCCTAGCACCTAGGAACATAACCACAAGCTTAGGAAATAGTAAAGGCATACTTAAATCAAAGTTAAGGCTTTACATGCAAACGAGTAGTTCCTTAATTCAATCACAACCAGAGTTCTATAAATTCAAATGACTTGCAAGAGGACATTCTAGAAAGCTTATGAAATTCTCTACAAATCATTTGTAAACATCAAAGCATGATTCTTACGTTAACCAAATCAAATTAAGGTAAACATAGAATCTATCCAAAAATGATAGGTTTACTAAATTAATTATTTAGTGATGATGCAAAAGCATAATTGGACCAAACCAAGTTAACCAACTTGTTGCACATACCAGAGGAACATCATAAAGTATAGTGCCAACTTCTAAATAAATTATTTAATGCCCTTTTCTAATTTATTTTGTTAATTAGGTGATTAAAGCAATATATAGTAAAACTTTTCAGAAAAATCTACAAAAATTACAGTAGCTATCTCATGCTTCACATAGACTACCATAAAAATTTCAAAGCCATTGGGCAAGCAAAACTTGTTGTATCCAAAATAACAGGTGGCATGTCTATTTCTAGCATAATTAGGAAATCCTAATGAAATGTGTCAAGCAATAGATTTCACATTTTTCCTAGCATCATTCTAGCATAAGAATAGCACTCACCAAATTTTACCTTTACTGGATCTATAGAAAAATTATGAAAATTCACACAAGATCCATCCATGCAAACAAGAGAATTTCCTATCTCCTACATACAGTGTCCAAAATGTATGAAAATTTAACTACAAGCTACTCATGATATGAGCAGTACACCAAAAAAATATCATGCCATTTGGAGCTACATAGAAAAAGATATAATTACCCCTATTTCCTTCATGATTAAAAGAGATAATTAGCAACTCCATTTTTCATAACAGAACATGGCATAAATTATATTTTTAATAAAAACTAGACATTACCAGGAGCTCAACAAAATTGGAACCACATCAATTGGATCTACCAACTAGGAGAAACACATTTTTGAATATGCACACAAATCTGTGAAAAAGAATAAACAGAACAAATTTGAAACCTAACCCTACTGCTAGGCCGGCTCGGAAAAGCTCGGCGGCCCGCGATGCATGCGCTGGCACGGCCCAGAACTCGGCGTGGCCCAGGTCAGGTTCCCGCCTCAGCTTTAGCGACTGATGCGCTGGTCCCGCACGACAAAGAGACAGACAAGGGAGGGAAAGACGGACGACGGCGTAGCTCATCGCCGATGACAGCTCCGCGCGAGGCCAGCGGTGCCAACATGTTCGCCTCACCCGCACGCACCTAGGGGTACCATCTATTGGAGTGATTATAGCAGCTAGAGGGGGTGGCGATGGCCATGGCGGCGCACGGCCATGGTTTGGCCGGCTCCGGCGAGGCCCGACCCCGTAGGGTGCGGCTAAGCTCGGTACGAGCTTCTGGAGTTCACTACCAAGCTAACCAAGCAAGGAGGAGGGGATGGGAAGGCCGCGGTGGTAGTTGGCCACATGGAGCGCCAACTCCGGTGAGGTACCGCCATGGCGGCGGTGGAAGAAATGGCGAATACGCCCTTACCAAGCCCCAAACGACACGACTGAAAGGTGGAGGTGGTGGAGAAGAGCACGACGAAGCTATGAATGAGCTGGCCAACACGTTTTTGCAGTGGCACACGAGAACGAGCTCGTCAGAGTCGCGGCGGCTGCTGCTGTGGAGCTACGGGCGAGCGAAGGAAGCCGAGGGAATGGAAATTGAACTAGCGAGCTGGTTGGCAGGCGCGTGGGATGTTGCTCAAGTCGTGGCCAGCCGTGCCAGGGCATCCATGGTGTGTGGCAGTGCGAGCAAGAGACCGATGATGGGTGGCCAACACACGGCGGTGATCTTCTGACGGTCGGTTCACTGTAGCTCACATTCAGACGACTTGAACCGCCTGACAGCGCAACTTCAACGTGTTAATACGGCTAAACTGTTGATCCATTGCAAAAACCGTGTACATGAAAATTGTAGGCCTACCATCCATCTCCAACTTCTATTCAAGGATCATCGTCTAATTCTCCATGGATAAGAAGTTACATCAAGCCAAAGTTGGCTCGATCCAACTGAAACTGGATTTATGACTTAGCAAATTTTCTAAGTGTAAATTCAGCATGGAAATATGACTTGTGGGCCTTGTTTGAACATGTTCTAGCTATTTTCATGAGATGGTCATATTGAGACTTTTGTTCCTTGATAAATTGGCTACAACTTTGGTAAAGGGTGTACAGCCATGCAAGGTCTCTAAGTTGGTCTTTTGAATTAGTCAAACAGTGGCACTCTGTAGGTCATTCTAAGTCAAACCTCCACTTGAGGGCATTTTTGTCATTTTGATCCACACGAACAATGTCCCATCAATTACCCTAAGTGTAGTTAAGGTGTATTAGACCATAATCAACCACTTTACACAAATGCTATACCAACTTCTAATGATCACATGTGATGAAGCAACAAAACAATCAATTTCACTCTAATGTTGCAATTCCATGTTTCACATGTTTCATGCCTTTGTTACAATTTTAACTTGCCACATTCCTACCATGTTGCCATGTTTCAAGGTATGAGAAACTCATGTTGCATTCACATGTTGCACTACTACCATTCACAAGCAAATCAAGTATGAAACAAACAGAATTGCGAATGTTGCATATGTATGTTTCAGTGACAATGGCATGATGAGATAGATGATGCATATGTTTATGAAATGAAATGCACTTTTATGGAAGCCAAACACCTAGGGTGTTACAGTCCTCCCCCCTTAGAAAAATCTCATCTCGAGATTTGGAAAGCATACCAATCAGTATAGAAAGCCAGATAATTTTCCTTTAAATAATCTGCCCGCTCCCATGTTGCATCCCGATCACTATGATTACTCCAAACTACCTTGTACAACTTAACTACTCACCTACGAGTCACTCTTTCTTGAGTATCTAGAACTCGCACTGGCTTCTCCTCATAAGAAAGATCAGATTTCAAGTTGATTCTCCTTGTTGCTATTCTTTCCTTAGGAGTACGGAGACACTTCTTCAGCTGAGACACATGGAATACCGGGAATATAGCTCCCATTTCACATGGTAGATTGAGTTTATAGGCTACTCTTCCACTTTTCTCAATAATGCGGTAAGGTCCAACATATCGAGGCTCAAGCTTCCTTTTGATTCCAAAACGTTTTACTCCTTTCATAGGGGATACCTTCAGATAAACATGGTCACCCACTTCAAACTCAATAGGTTTTCTTCTCTTGTCAGCATAGCTCTTTTGTCTAGCCTGAGCGGCAGTCACATTCTTCTGTATAGTTCGGACTTGCTCTTCGGCTTCTTTTACAAAATCAATACCATAGAATCTTCTTTCTTTAGGTTCCACCCAGTTCAAAGGAGTCCTACACTTGCGGCCATAAAGAGCTTCAAAAGGAGCCATTTTGATACTCTCTTGATAACTATTATTATAAGAGAATTCAGCGAGAGGCAACCATTCCTCCCAAGAGCCTTTGCAAGAGATAAGACAAGCTCTAAGCATGTCTTCAAGAATTTGATTAACACGCTCAGTCTGTCCTGATGTTTGCGGATGATAGGCAGAACTGCGGATTAGATGAGTGCCAAGATTCTGATGTAAGCATTCCCAAAAGCGAGCCATGAATGCGGTCCTCTATCTGAAACAATGGATTTGGGTACACCATGGAGACGTACCACTTGTTGAAAATAAATCTCAGCATAATTGTGAGGGTGATAGGTAGACTAGACCAGAATAAAGTGAGCGGATTTAGTTAGACGATCTACAATAACCCAGATGGAATCACAACCCTTTTTGGTAGTGGGTAATCCAACAATGAAATCCATGAGAATTTCTTCCCACTTCCAGCCAGGAATAGAGAGTGGCTGCAATAATCCAGGCCTCATGTGAATAGCCTTGACTCTGCAACAGTTATCGCACCTTGCCACATAGGCTGCAATTTCTTTCTTCATCTTGGTCCACCAATAATACAGCTTGAGATCTTGATACATTTTACTGCTACCAGGATGGATGGACAATCTAGAAGAATGGGCTTCAGCCATAATTTGATTTCTAATTCTTTGTCTTTGGGTACTACAAGCCTATCATTAAACTAGAGAATTCCTTTGTCATTGACTCTAAAGTGCTTGGTCTCTTGCTCTTTCATCTTACGCTTGATGTGAAACACACCCACATCAGTCTTCTGGAGTTCGATAATTCGACTTCTAAGAGAGCAATCCACAGTGATATTGTGGAGTACTACAGGATGAAGGATGTGTGCCAGATGAAAGTCTTCACTAACTAAGGAATTGCAATGGGCCTTTCTGCTTAAGGCATCAGCAACCACATTTGCCTTACTAGGATGGTAGTGCACTTGAAGGTTGTAGTCTTTGATTAATTCTAACCAGCGTCATTGACGCATGTTCAACTTGGGTTGAGTAAAGATGTACTTGAGACTTTTATGGTCAGTATAGATGTTGCACACATTACCTAGCAAGTAATGTCTCCAAATCTTCAGGGCATGAACAACCGCGGCTAGCTCTAAGTCATAGGTAGGATAATTGATTTCATGCTTTCGAAGCTGGCGCGAAGCATAAGCAATGACTCAGCCCTCCTGCATAAGAACACACCCCAAACTGGTGCCACATGCATCACAGTAGACATCAAAAGGCTTCTCGATGTCAGGTTGTGCCAATACAGGAGCAGAGGTTAGTAAGGTCCGTAAAGTGTGGAAAGCCTCTTCACACTTCAGAGTCCACACAAACTTCTCATCCTTTTGAAGTAGTTGAGTCATGGGCTTGGCGATTTTTGAGAAATCTAGGATGAAGCGATGATAGTATCTAGCCAAACCTAGGAAACTTCAGACTTCTGTGACCGTAGTAGGTGCCTTCCACTCTAGGACTTCTTGCACCTTAGTAGGGTCAACTAAAATTCCATCTCCAGATAACACATGACCTAGAAAAGGTATCTTGTTCAACCAGAATTCGCACTTGCTGAACTTAGCATAAAGTTGGTTGTCACGTAATTAAGTTGACACAATTCTCAGATGTTCAGCATGCTCTTCTACATTCTAAGAATATACAAGGATATCATTAATGAACACGACGATGAACTTGTCCAATTCCGGCATGAATACTGAATTCATCAGGTACATAAAGTGTGCCAGAGCATTTGTCAACCCAAAGGACATGACAAGGTATTCGAACAAGCCATAACGAGTAGAGAAAGTTGTCTTAGGTATATCTTTAGGACGAATTTTGATCTAATGGTAGCCAGACCTCAAATCGATCTTGGAGAATACCTTAGCTTTGGAGAGTTGATCAAACAGAATATCGATGCGAGGAAGAGGGTATTTGTTCTTGATGGTAACAGCATTAAGGGGGTGATAATCCACACACATGCGTAGAGACTCGTCCTTCATCTTCACAAAGATAGCCGGACAACCCCGAGGAGAAGAACTAGGCTGAATCAAACCTTTCTTTAATAGCTCATTCAATTGAATCTTCAGCTCAGCCAACTCATTGGGCAGCATTCTATAGGGCCTTCGAGAAATAGGAGCCATACCCGGAATGAGTTCTATCTTGAATTCTACGTCACGGTCCGGAGGTAATCCAGGCAAGTCATCAGGGAAGACATCTGGAAACTCATAGACAACTGGTATATCTTTAATGGCTTTGGCTAGGGTAGCATTGGCTGTATTGTGGATAGCGATATCACGAGGTAACTGCACTAGAAAACCCTTCTTATCCATAGGATCTCGCAACATTACCACACGGGTTGATGTATCGATCAACACTCCATTCCTGCTCATCCACTTCATCCCTAGGATTACATCAATTCCTACCCCCAGCAGAACTACAAGATCCGTAAGGAACTCTCGATCCCCAATCTCAATCCTTACATCTTTAACTACTTGGTTAGTCATGATATTATTTCCAGCAGCACTAATACAATAACCACCCTTGACAATTGTAATCACATTCATCTTATGCATAGATGCAAAAGTAGAACTCACAAAGGAATGCAAAGCACCCGAATCAAAGAGCACAACTATAGGGTGATCATTAACAAGGAACTTACCAGCGGTGACCACCTCACCAGCAGGAATTTCCTCCATAGTAGTGTAGTGAACATGCCCCTGATAGACGTTTCCCTGAGCATTCTGCTTGGGAGGATAGGGACAAGTACTAGCCCAGTGACCGGGCTTGTTACAGTTCCAGCATGACCTGTTTGCTGGCGGGACATTTGAGCTACTCTGCCTAGAGGTATTCTTTGGCAAGGAAACTAGTTTTAGCTTGATTCTTCTTCTGAGGTGGGCAGTACCGGACATTAGCATTGGGTGGACGATATTGGGTTTTGGATACCACTGGTGCTTTAGACTGAGAAGCACCTACCTCAAAGTTTCTTTTATGGGTCTTGGAAGCAGCATATACCTTATCATTATTCTCCTAAGTCAGGGTGTCACTGATAAACTCATTGAAGGTGACACACTTGTAGTTGCCCATAGACTTCATCAGTTTAGGGGAAAGTCCCCTCTTGAAGCTAGCTATCTTTTTGGCGTTAGTATCAATGAACTCAGGAGCATACCTCGCCAGGTTGTTAAATGCCTGGAAGTATTCAGTAAGACTCTTGTTGCCTTGAGTTAGCTTCATGAACTCGGTATGCTTAATGGCCATGAGACCAGGAGGGATAAAATGTCCCCTAAAAGCTTCCTGGAACTGGTCCCAAACTACCTCGATGTTTGTAGGGAAGGTGGTCCTATGATGGGTCCACCAGATGCCTGCAGGGCCTTGGAGCTGGTGTCCTGCATATGAGGCCTTCATACCTTCTATCAAATGGAGCAATCCAAACCTTTGCTCTATCATACTCAACCATTCATCAGCTTGTAATGGTTCTTCTGCCTCTCTAAAGATAGGAGGCTTTGTGTCCATGAAGTCCTTAAAGCTGCTGTACTGGTTTGGCTCGTGTCCCTGGCGGACATGTCGGTCATCATGGTTAGCCAGTTGGCGCATAGCCTCAGCTAGCATGCGCTAACTTTTGATGACTGTCTGCATTAGCTCAGCTGGTGTGGGTGGTGGAGGAGGTGGTTGTTCCTCATCTCCAAGGCTAAAACCGCGACGAAGATTATAAGCCATCTGCAAAATGTATAGCCAATGAGCACTGACAATGTGGAAATTTTGTAGATGAATTGTATAATTATGCCAAACTGACTCCAATGGAGAAAATGAATTTATACTATCAACAGAGGCACAATCATCCATCACAATCACACAACTCATCAAGCGCATCGATTGACACATTAATGCGATGAACTTAACCAACAATGAGATCGATAGACCGCACAGACGGAAATTATCAAAGGCTCACATACATGGAGCATAACACGTTTGATAGGTTACATCCAAGCCATAGAGGTTCCAACTAACATCAAAGATAACTTAAGGTTTGATATTACATCCCAACGATTAACTTATTACAAGCTACTGGTTCATGCATGAGGATCAACAAAAGACTAGCTCTAGCACATTAGCTAAGTAGTAAGCTAAACTACGCATCATCCTCAGAGTCAGTGTCGAAGATCTCTCCTCCATCTTCATCACTAGCAGGTTCTAACTCCTCATCTTCCTCCTCATCAGGTGGAACGTCCTCAGGTCCATTAATCTCAATGTCATCATCATCCTCAGCCATGATGACACCAGAGCCCATCTCATCCTCATTGTCATTCTCATCATTAGGGGGTAGGAGAGGGTGAAGCTGATTGTGTAATAGGTGAACCTCCTCATGGAGATGGTCATTGTACTCTTCGATAGCTGCCAACTGCTGCTCCAGTTCTACCTGTCGCACTCTCAACACATTTTCCTTGTGCCAGGCTTCATTCCATTGGTTCAGCACATGAATCAACATGCGCTCATAGTTGCGGTGAGCAACTGTCAATCTCTGAACCTCCAGGGTCTCTTGATCCCGTTCCTGTGTTACTTGCTCCAAATAGTGCTGAGCTACACTCCTCTCAGCAGTCACCCGGGCTAGCTTTGCCCTCAGCCTTTCCGCCTTAGTAGGCTCTGGACGAGGCTCACGAGGAGCTAACTAGTGACGAGGCACCCTGCCTCTAGTGGACTTGCGAGTAGTGCATTTTGTGTGCGCCATCTGTAGCAAAAAGTTGCAACATAAGGGGAGAATCATTTAAGGGATACGAAATTTAATTAGTCGAGACCAATTTTAAAGGAGGGAGTAATGCAAAATGCTATGTATGCTTGAACATGATGCATGCACGATCCGTACGTCCTCACAAACCTAGAGAAATTTAAAGGCTAGTGAAATACACAGTGGCATACATACATTCTCTCATATACGGTAGCTAGTCGATCTACAATGATACATTGTTAGTGTACCTGCAGAAAATTTCATTTCAGCCCAATACTTTCCCAAAAAGGCATGTAAAGTAAGCAGTAAACTAAATACTTTCATACATACATCCCCCGATGTATATACTCTAGTATCACAGCTACCCGACAGAGATACCCACACTTAAGTACTCTCATAGATACATGATCAAACATGTAAGTATGCGAGCAACCACAACTACTCTCCCCTAGACCGACGGTTGGACGGTCATGCTCTCATAACTCCCACTTACCAGAGCATAGAGGTATTTGTTCCATACATTACCACCCAAGTGGATGGCATCCATACAATAGCACGCCGTATGGACAACGAAATAGAAACAAGTAGGAACCCCCAAGTTAGTACTTTAATAAGCCACCTAAGAGTCCTTATTTGGGCATAAAGGATATGACCACTGGCAACACTTAGTTTTTAATTTAGAATTTTCACAAATACTTTTGTTTTAAATACACAAATGACATATTTAGTGTTGAATCTTGCTCTGATACCAGCTATAACAGAACTGACCAAATCATAAGAATGTAAGTACAAAAACAATCACCGAAGTGAACAGATTCCTATACTTAAGCTCCCATAATCCCGGTAGTCCAGAAATCACGAAGGATTTCAACCAACTCTCGACATACAAACCAAGACCGTAGTGATTCAACACAACACATCATTTGTTACAACATTTCATAAGTAAAGGATTACATCCATCAGAGTTCAAATAAAATATTACAAACCAAGTTTGAATTTGTGGAAGCAACATAGTTTAGTACATAACTTCATAGTTTCAAATACATTGCTAGATCTTAGTCATGTCCCACAAAAGCATCTTCAGGTATGAAAACTAGGAGAGATCGTGCCCAACGGTCTAGTCTTCATCCCTAGCTAGGAGAAGGCAATACTTGCAGCAACCAAAGTAGAACTGGTCATCTGCAATAGGTGATAGATAAACCCTGAGTACAAGAAGGTACTCAGCGAGACTTACCCGTCAAAACCAAAAATAAAAGACACCAAGGGTCATGCAAGGCTTATGAGGTGGGCTAGCTGGACATAGTTGCATAAAAGAGCTTATGAATATAGTAACCACTTTAAACTTTGCATCAAGTTTATCATCATTTACCTATCCACTAGATTTGCACCTGTACTAGAGCACTCACTTATTAGGAGCAAACAATATTAACCATAGCAGGTATAATAAGGCTGTCATCATCATATCATCTTTTCTGAACCATTATGTTATTTAGTGTATCTACTTTGGAGATAAGCCCATCAAGTTCTCACTAACTGGGAGAGACGACGACTCAAATCGAATTACAACTCAGCTGAGGGGGTATTCCTAACTCCCACCCTGGCATACATTGCAAGGGTAGCCGTGGGTCACCTTTGGGACAACTTAGGAACCAAATTCGTAGGTTCAATCAGTGCCAGCACTCTCAGGGATTACCCTTCTGCCAGGACGGTCAGGACTTTTAACTCACCTGCCCTTGGACTCACGCCTACGGCTCCCTTCCGAGGCGTACTTTATACTTATCGACTCCCGGCCTAAGGTGAGCTACTCAGCTTCGTGGTCGGACTTTGGACACGGCCAACTAAGAGAGAGGCATGTGTTCAACATGAACAGGAAAGCTCCAAGATTCAGTCCTTAAGCGACACAGACGGAGTCACTGCAAACCAGCAAGCCTTCACCCGGTCTTCATTTCAAATTAAGACAGGTTCTTTTCCATGATAGCAAATATAGCCAACCATGCCATATCCCTATATCTCGTAGGTGACAGGAAATCACCCGACTTCTACTGCATTTAAGCAGGGCTAAGCACTACATGAACCTGAGCTACATAGGATTTAGGGTATCAATATCTGGACAAGGATTGGATAACCAATGCAACAAATGTTTGCATCCAACACCTAAACTTAATGCAACAATATATATATGTAACAATAATACTTTAACTACATTTCAGAAATTAGGAGGCTTAATATGCTCCGGGGCTTGCCTTTCACAAAGTTGCACGGACGGTGATCCGGGCACTCAACGGTGACCTCGTCTGGCACCTCTCCCGTGGGCTGCACCTCCTGAACCTCCGGTGTTGGCTGCCACAGCTCGCTCGGTTCCTCGAATTCCAGCAGTGTCACACCTTCCGGTATACCTATTGCATGCCGATGCACAAGATAAATATCATGGATGCATAAGGAATGACATGATGCTCATGATGAATGAATCACAGTAAGTGTTTAACGAAACATCACTAGACACTCGTTTACCGAATAAGAATAGCTCTATTCAAATCACTTTAAAACATGTATCTAACTTAACTTGAAGAACGAGATTGACTTACCTAACTTGCATAACCTAAGATAAAGATGCTCATCTTCAGTTAAAGGCCTAGCACCTAGGAACATTACCACAAGCTTAGGAAATAGTAAAGGCATACTTAAATCAAAGTTAAGGCTTTACATGCAAACGAGTAGTTCCTTAATTCAATCACAACTAGAGTTCTATAAATTCAAATGACTTGCAAGAGGACATTCTGGAAAGCTTATGAAATTCTATACAAATCATTTGTAAACATCAAAGCATGATTCTTACGTTAACCAAATCGAATTAAGGTAAACATAGAATCTGACTAGAAATGACAGGTTTACTAAATTAATTATTTAGTGATGATGCAAAAGCATAATTGGACCAAACCAAGTTTACCAACTTGTTGCACATACCAGAGGAACATCAGAAAGTATAGTGCCAACTTCTAAATAAATTATTATTGCCCTTTTCTAATTTATTTAGTTAATTAGGTGATTAAAGCAATATATAGTAAAACTATTCAGAAAAAGCTACAAAAATTATAGTAGCTATCTCATGCTTCACATAGACTACCATAAAAATTTCAAAGCCATTGGGCAAGCAAAACTTGTTGTATCCAAAATAACAGGTGGCATGTCTATTTCTAGCATAATTAGGAAATCCTAATGAAAATTGTCAAGCAATAGATTTCACATTTTCCTAGCATCATTCTAGCATAAGAATAGCACTCACCAAATTTTACCTTTACTGGATCTATAGAAAAATTATGAAAATTCACACAAGATCCATCCATGCAAACAAGAGAATTTCCTATCTCCTACATACAGTGTCCAAAATGTATGAAAATTTAACTACAAGCTATTCATGAGCAGTACACCATAAAAATTTCATGCCATTTGGAGCTACATAGAAAAAGATATAATTACCCCTATTTCCTTCATGATTAAAAGAGATAATTAGCAACTCCATTTTTCATAACAGAACATGGCATAAATTATATTTTTAATAAAAACTAGACAATACCAGGAGCTCAACAAAATTGGAACCACATCAATTGGATCTACCAACTAGGAGATACACATTTTTGAATATGCACACAAATCTGTGAAAAAGAATAAACAGAATAAATTTGAAACCCTAACCCTATTGTTGGGCCGGCCTAGAAAAGCTCGATGGCCCACGATGCATGCGCTGGCGTGGCCCAGAACTCGATGCGGCCCAGGTCAGGTTCCCGCCTCAGCTTCAGCGACTGACGCGCTGGTCCCGCACGATAGAGACAAACAGGGGAGGGAAAGGCGGACGACGGCGTAGCTCGTCGCCGGTGCCAACATGTTCGCCTCACCCACTCGCACCTAGGGGTACCATCTATTGCAGTGATTACAGTAGCTAGAGGGGGTGGCGATGGCCATGGCGGCGCACATCCATGGTTTGGCTGGCTCCGGCGAGGCCCGACCCCGTAGGGTGCGGCTAAGCTCGATACGAGCTTCCGGAGTTCACTACCAAGCTAACCAAGCAAGGAGGAGGGGATGGGAAGGCCGCGGTGGCAGTTGGCCGCATGGAGCGCTAACTCCGGCGAGGTCCCGCCATGGCGGTGGTGGAAGAAATGGTGAATACGCCCTTACCAAGCCCCAAACGACATGACTGAAAGGTGGAGGAGGTGGAGAAGAGCATGGTGAAGCTATGAACGAGCTGGCCGACGTGTTTTTGCGGTGGCGTGCGAGCATGAGCTCATCAAAGTCATGGCGGCTGCTGCTGCGGAGCTACGGGCGAGCGAAGGAAGCCAAGGGAAGGGAAATTGAACTGGTGAGCCGGTTGGCAGGCGCGCAGGGTGTTGCTCAAGTCGTGGCCGGCCATGCTAGGGTGTCCGCGGTGCACGGCAGTGTGAGCAGGAGACCGGTGATGGGTGGCAAACATGCGGCGGTGATCTTTTGACGGTCGGTTCACTGTAGCTCGCATTTAGACGACTTGAACCACGTGACAGCGTGACTTGAACGTGTTAATATGGCTAAACCGTTGATCCATTGCAAAAACCATGTACATGAAAATTGTAGGCCTACCATCCATCTCCAACTTCTATTCAAGGATCATCGTCTAATTCTCCATGGATAAGAAGTTACATCAAGCCAAAGTTGGCTCGATCCAACTGAAACTGGATTTATGACTTAGCAAATTTTCTAAGTGTGAATTCAGCATGGAAATATGACTTGTGGGCCTTGTTTGAACATGTTCTAGCCATTTTGATGAGATGGTCATATTGAGACTTTTGTTCCTTGATAAATTGACTACAACTTTGGTAATGGGTGCACAGCCATGCAAGGTCTCTAAGTTGGTCTTTTGAATCAGTCAAACAGTGGTACTCTGTAGGTCATTCTAAGTCAAACCTCCACTTGAGGGCATTTTTGTCATTTTGATCCACATGAACAATGTCCCATCAATTACCCTAAGTGTAGTTAAGGTGTATTAGACCATAATCAACCACTTTACACAAATGCTATACCAACTTCTAATGATCACATGTGATGAAGCAACAAAACAATCAATTTCACTCTAATGTTGCAATTCCATGTTTCACATGTTTCATGCCTTTGTTACAATTTTAACTTGCCACATTCCTACCATGTTGCCATGTTTCAAGGTATGAGAAACTCATGTTGCATTCACATGTTGCACTACTACCATTCACAAGCAAATCAAGTATGAAACAAACAGAATTGCGAATGTTGCATATGTATGTTTCAGTGACAATGGCATGATGAGATAGATGATGCATATGTTTATGAAATGAAAAGCACTTTTGTGGAAGACAAACACCTAGGGTGTTACACTCAAAAAGGCTGACACTAGTTTAACTGCGATTAGCATTAATAGATCATCTTTTTAAGCAGTTGGGTGGCAAATAATTTATCATTCCCATAAACACATGATCCGGTAAACATGAATAATGTATAGCATATACAGTTGATCATTAGTACCATTATCCATTAGTGATCATCTCTATTCCATAAGGGTCCAAGGCCACTTGTGTCCGTGAGCACGGCTGTTATAACAGTTTTACACTCTGCAGAGGTTGTACATGTTCACTGTGAGTCGTGATTTGCCCTTTCGCCCAAGGTAGCTAATCTCTTGACCAACTTCCAAGGAAGGTCGGTAGGGTTCACTATGAAGCCTTTCAAAGAATTCATCTAACAAGTTAGGGCCGCTAGGCGTATGTGGCCCATCTCTAGGAGTGGCACACGTGAGCATCACAACACGGTACACACTTCCTAGCAGCAAAGGAAACATACCCTGAGCCTTAAAGGTAACCACTAACAAGCTAGAAAAGATCCTCATACTGAGCTAAAGCCAAAGCCATATGGCCCTCACAGCTGTACTGTAAGTCCTATATGATTGCTTATAGATAAGTCCTTAGAGAGAGGAATCTGAAGCATATAAACACTCTAGCCCCCTATTTCCTTGTTACTGAAAAGTCATGTTTTAATGTTTATTGCATATACCATTAGTCAAGTTACAAGATCATGGTTTTGATTAAGCACTAGCAAAAACTACCAAATGCAATATCCCAAAGGTATCAAGGTACAAGTTATCAAATATCGAGGATATCCTTAATGGTAACAAGGTAGACACATGCAATATGAATTAAGTGATTAAATGTAAATAGGTAACAAGGATGGTCCCATGCTATACTTGCCTTACACACTGATCCTTCGGTAAGCTTTAATCCTTAATGTCCTTCTTCTTCTTCTAGATCACCACGTGTATCTCACCGACTAGACGTAATCGTAGAACACCACACAAACATCTATACACATACATGCATAGCATACAATTACATCTATATTAGAATAGTACACCAATCATAGAAAAATAAGTAAAAGAGATTAATATACGATTCTACGTATCACTACGAACACACAGTCACGAGAAGCACGCTAATCAGAGCTACAGTTGAAAAGTTACAACTACCGAGATATTTGCCTAATACGTGGAAAAGAAACTATAGGCTTCATTTATGTTAACCATATGAATTCATATGCAAAAGATATTTTATAAACAATATGGATTAAATTAAGTCAATTTTAGATTTAAATTATAAAACAAAAGTAAAACAAATCATATTTTATGTATAAAACCCAGTTGCATAATCTTTAATCAAGATATGATTTAAACTATGATTTTTATGAAATAGTAATGTAGTAAACATCATTACTAATACGTAGATCTCGATGTTATGAAACAAATGCAACTTGAACGGACTATTTCAGAGTTAGAATGAATAAGTTATGATTTAAACAAGTTTTGCTTTAGTTAATTAATAGATTAAATCTACCCATGAATTCCAAGTGTTGAAAACACGCCTAACAATTGTATAAACACGTAGATAACGTAAATACGATCCTAACGCAATTTGAACGGATCAAATCAGACTTAAAACACAAAAGTTACGTATGAAATAAGGTTAAGTGTCATTTCTGTAAATATTTGAACTCATTTTTGAATTAAAACAATTAAAATTCTGAATTTAAATGTATTTTGGACTATGCACACTAATTCTAGAAACTACAGGGACTTAAATGAATAAAAACAGGGCTAATTTGTAATTCATTTGAACTGCTATGGACTCTGGGTTGATTACTTCAAAACGTGGGGACTTTTCTGCAAAACGTGCAAGGCTTGACTGGGGGTTTGACCACGTCGGCTGACCGTGCACCATGCGGCAGCCGCTGGATGGCGCGGTGTGCCACGTGTGCGGTGGACGTGATGCGTTGGCGCCGTGGACCACGTCCACGAGTCCATGGTGGACCGATTATTGACCAAATCGGTATGATCAAATCGGGGCCGTCTGTGTGAGATCTAATGGCACAGGTGAGTGTGGGGGTAGCGGGTTGCCGGGGAAGAAGCACATGATGGCGGCGCCATGATCGGCGGCGTGCCAAGCTTGGCATTGGACGCCGAGGTGGTGATTCTGGCCATCTCGTGACAAAGTGAGCGCACCTAATCGATCTACAAGCTCTCACGAACATGCTGGACTGCAAACCAAGGCGGGGGATGCGTCGGGGTGTCATCCTGCGGTGGCGCCATGGCTGGCGGCCGCTGGTGTCCTATGCTACGACATCGTAGTGTGAAAAATGATGAACAGAGGGCACAGGAAGATGGAGAAGCTCACCGTGATGCGCCTGCAGGTGGTTGCGGCGTCCGGGGAGGCTCAGAAGGGGCGATCGATGATGGCGGCGATGGCTAGAGAGAGAGAGAGGGCGCAAGTGAGATGGAATCTGGGTGAATCAAGACCAAAAAGCAAAATTGGAGTTACCTATAGGCGTGGGGGAGAATGGCGGTGCTCATGGGCACATCGGCGTCGTGGATAGCGCACCGGAGCAGCGAGCTACAGGGCGGCGGTGGCTGCTTCGAGTGGTGAAAAGAGAATGGGGGAGGAAGAAGGGGTCATGGGGCTTTATAGGCTGGATGGTGATGGGAGCAAGCGGGATGGGTCACCTTCCATATGCGGGCGACGGTGGTTGCATTCCGTCCATGGCCGCATCATCGACGGCTACTAGAGAAGGAAAACGCCGGGGAAGAAAGGAAAGAAATGGGGAGGAAGGGAGATGGTAGCTGATGGGTGGGGAGGGCTATCTAGCGGGGCCAATAGCATAGTGAGAGGGAAGGGAGAGAGCAGCAGGCGCTGAAGGCCGAAGCTGGGCAGCGTGCGCGTGTGGAGAGGCGGGGAGGAGGTGCATGGGACTAGGCTGGTGCGGAGCGGTAGGCGCGAGGCAGGTCGAGCGAAGCCAGTCACCTAGCAACAGGCCGAGCAGGCCAAGCGCGGGAGAAAGGGGAAAGAAGGGGAGAAAGGATGCTGGGCCAGTTCTGAGGCTGAGTGTCGATAAAAGATGCTCAGCAGTCCACCGAGGGGTATCCCACGATGGTAGATTTGTCGGTGGGGATGCACGTAATCAGGAACCAGATGGTGACACAAGGCGCAGAGACAACGATTTAGACATGTTCGGGCCGTCTAATCGACTTAACACCCTACATCCTGTGTCTTTGGTGTATTGTATTAAATACATGATGTCAAGTAGAGAACCCCTGCCTCTCCTTATATACTCTGCAGGGGCAGGGTTACAAGTAAAGTATCCTATTTGGTACTATACAATGTCTTGCGGTGCACGTCGAGCAGCGCCGTGCATGCCTTGATCTTGTGGGTAGGGCCACCTCCGATGGTGCGGCCCACGTCTTGGGGTCCATACTCCCACAGTTAGTCCTCAAGCTTGATAGTAGGTGACGCAGTCACATGGTGCTAGGGTCATCAAGTAGAAGACCAGCCGAGTTGGCAGCCAGTCCCCAGGTGTAGCCTCAAGATGAGAACAAGCACATTCACCGCAAGGTGAAGTGTGCTCACTTAGTCCCCAAGCCTGCTGGAAGATGAATAATGAATCTTGTAGCAGGGTCAAAGAAGTCTAAAAGCTTGCCGACGTTGTCTGACATGTGTGTATCAAGACTCTAGACGTGCTGCCCAAGATCAACACCCTAATCCGAACAGCATGGAGCAGCTTGATAGCACACTGACGAGACGTAGCAAGATCCGAGCAGCAAGGGAGTCCCCGGCGTCGCTGGCAATGACCGAGCATCGTGGAGCGAGGAGTCCCCGGCATCGCTGACGATATCCGAGCACCAAAGAGCGAGGAGTCCCCGGCGTTGCTGGTGATGTCTGAGCATCAAGGAGCGAGGAGTCCCCGACGACGCTAGCGATGACCGAGCACTAAGGAGCGAGGAGTCCCCGGCGTCACTAGCGATGTCCGAGCACCGAGGAGCGAGGAGTCCCTGGCGTCGCTGGCGATGACCGAGCATCGAGGAGCGAGGAGTCCCTGGCGTCGCTGGCGATGACCAAGCATTGAGGAGCATGGAGTCCTTGGCATTGCTGGCGATGATTGAGCACCGAGGAGAGAGGAGTTCCCGACGTCACTGGTGATGTCCAAGCACCGAGGAGCAAGGAGTCCCCGGCGTCGCTGGCGATGACCGAGCACCGAGGAGCGAGGAGTTCCTAGCGTCGCTGGTGATTTCTGAGCACCGAGGAGCGAGGAGTCCCCAACATCGTTGGCGATGACTGAGCACTGAGGAGTCCCCGACGTCGCTGGCGATGACCAAGCATCGAGGAGCGTGGAGTCCCCGATGTCGCTGGTGATGACCGAGCACCAAGGAGCGAGGGGTCCTCGTCGTCGCTGGCGAAGTCTGAGCACTGAGGAGCAAGGAGTCCCTGGTGTCACTGGCGATGAGCGAGCACTGAGGAGCGTAGAGTCCCTGGCGTCACTAGCGATGTCTGAGCACCGAGGAGCGAGGAGTCTGCGGCATCGCTGGCGATGACCGAGCACCGAGGAGTGTGGAGTCCCCGGCGTCACTGGCAATGTCCGAGCACCGAGGAGCGAGGAGTCCCCAGTGTTGCTGGCGATGACCGAGCACCGAGGAGCGTGGAGTCCCTGGCATCGCTGGCGATATGTCCGAGCACCAAGGAGCGAGGAGTCCCCGGCGTCGCTGGCGGTGTCCGAGCACCGAGGAGCGAGGAGTCCTCGGCGTCACTGGCGATGATCGAGCACCAAGGAGCAAGGAGTCCCCGGTGTCAGTGGCGATGACTGAGCACCGAGGAGCATGGAGTCCTCGGCGTCGCTGGCGATGACTAAGCACCAAGGAGAGAGGAGCTCCCGGCGTCGCTGGCGATGTCCAAGCACCGAGGAGCGAGGAGTCCCCGATGTTGCTGGCGATGACCGAGCACTGAGGAGAGAGGAGTTCCCAGCATCGCTGGTGATGTCCGAGCACCGAGGAGCGAGGAGTCCCCAACATTGTTGGTGATGACCGAGCACCGAGGAGCGAGGAGTCCTCAGCGTCGCTGGCGATGACCGAGCACCGAGGAGCGTGGAGTCCCCGGCGTCGCTGGCGATGACCGAGCACCGAGGAGCGAGGGGTCCTCGTCATCGCTGGCAAAGTCCGAGCACCAAGGACCGAGGATTTCCCAGCATCGCTGGCGATGACCGAGCACCAAGGAGCATAGAGCCCTGGCATCGCTGGCGATGTCCGAGCACCGAGGAGCGAGGAGTCCCCGGCATTGCTGGCAATGATCGAGCACCGAGGAGCGTGGAGTCCCCAGCGTCGCTGGTAATGTTCGAGCACCGAGGAGCAAAGAGTCCCCAGCGTCGCTGGCGATGACTGAGCACCGAGGAGCGTGGAGTCCCTAGTGTCGCTGGCGATATGTCCGAGCACCAAGGAGTGAGGAGTCCCTAGCGTCGCTAGCGATGACCGAGCACCGAGGAGCGTGGAGTCCCCAATGTCGCTGGTGATGTCCGAGCACCGAGGAGCGAGGAGTCCCCGGCGTCGCTAGCGATGACTGAGCACCGAGGAGCGAGGAGTCCGCAGCGTTGTTGGTGAAGTCCGAGCACCGAGGAGCGAGGAGTCCCTGGCATCGCTGGCGATGACCGAGCACCGAGGAGCGAGGAGTCCCCGGCGTCGCTGGCGATGACCGAGCACCGAGGAGCGAGGAGTCCCCAGCATCGCTGGCGATGACCGAGCACCGAGGAGTCCCTAGCATAGGCGGCGATGTCCGAGCACCGAGGAGTCCTCGGCATTAGCGGTGAGGTCTGAGCACCGAGGAGTCCCCGGCGTAGGCGGCGAGGTCCGAGCACCGATGTTGCTGACGACATTCATGCGGTGAAGTGTGCCGACTTAGTCCTCGAGCACGAAGTATCCGTGCGCCGAGGAGTAACCGGTGTAGCTAGCGATCAGTTCAATCAACTGGTCGGCGACGGAGTTCATGAACCAAGTGGTCTGACCAGTTGATCGGTGGAGAAGCCCGAGCACTAGGTGGATGATGATCCTGCAATACAAACATGTAGAACGGGTAGTACATGATGTAAAAATAAATGAACTCTGAGAAAAATCAGCAATGGTGATGAAATGGTGTATGTAGTTCGGCGATCAGTTGGTGTGAAAATATATTTATGTTTAATATAAACTGCCCGAATAGTTAGTGTGTAGCTGAGTTCCAGCCCTAGCTAGCCCATAGTCCATAACATCGAGCATGGAGCCCGTGCACGTGTAGGAGGAATAGGCGTGACCAAGGAGCCGCTGCCGACCACCCATAATGTAGAGCGCGGAGCCCGTAGCACGTGTAGGGAGGAGCCAGAGACAGGGCCGTCTCTAGAGGCATCTGAGCATCAACGCGACTGTTTGGGGGTTCAAAAAATCATTTGGAGAGCAAACATAGAGAAAATAGTTCAGAGAAATATTATGGCAACATACAGAGATTGGAGAATATTTAGAAGAATATTGAAACGTGACTTAGCTTTAGACAGAATGTCTGGTCAGCGGCATATGGTGTTATCTAGTTAGCGATGTGGGCAGCTCGCTTGCAGCTCGACGGTGACGAGGGATGTTGGTGAGGGCCACCGAGTAATGATGACGACACAACGGCGAGGGCCATCGGCAAAGGATATCGGCAAGGGCCACTGAGCAGTGACGATGAGTCGACGGTGAGAGACGTCGGTGAAGGCCATCGAGTGGTGACGATGAGTCGACGGCGAGGGACGTCGGTGAAGGATGTCGGCGAAGGCCGCCGAGCGATGACGACGAGTCGACGGCGAGGGATGTCGGTGAAAGATGTCGGTGAAGGCCGCCGAGCAGTGACGACGAGTCGACGGCGAGGGACGTCAGCAAAGGCCGCCAAGGGCAGTGGCGGCGAGTCGTCGATGAGGGATGTTGGCGAAGGATGTCGACGAAGGCCGTCGAGCGGTGACAATGAGTCAATGGCGAGGGACATCGGTGAAAGATGTCGGCGAAGGCCGTCGAGCGGTGACGATGAGTCGATGGTGAGGGACGTCGGCGAAAGATGTCAGCGAAGGCCACCGAGCGGTGATGATGAGTCGATGGCGAGGGACGTCGGCGAAAGATGTCGGTGAAGGCCGCCGAGCGGTGATGATGAGTCAACGGCGAGGGACGTCGGCGAAGGCCACTGAGGGCAGCGGCGGTGAGTCGTCGACGAGGGACGTTGGCGAAGGATGTCGGCGAAGGCCGTTGAGCGGTGACGACGAGTCAACGGTGAGGGACATCAGCGAAAGATGTTGGCGAAGGCCGCCAAGCGGTGATGATGAGTCGACGGCGTGGGACGTCGGCGAAAGATGTCGGTGAAGGCCGCCGAGCGGTGATGATGAGTCGATGGCGAGGGACGTCGGCGAAGGCCACCGAGGGCAGCGGTGGCGAGTCATCGACGAGGGTCGTTGGCAAAGGATGTCGGCAAAGGCCATCGAGCGGTGACGATGAGTCAACGGCGAGGGACATCAGCGAAAGATGTCGGCGAAGGCCGCCGAGCGGTGATGATGATTCGACAGCAAGGGACATCAGTGAAAGATGTCGGCGAAGGCCACCGAGCGATGACGACGAGTTGATGGCGAGGGACGTCAGTGAAAGATGTCAGCGAAGGCCACCGAGGGCAGCGGTGGTGAGTCGTCGACGAGGGCAGTGGCGGCAAGTTGTCGACGAGGGCAGTAGCGGTGAGTCATCGACATGGGCTGATGAGGGCAGCGGTGGCAAGTCGTCGATGAGGGCCAACTAGAGCAGCGACGGCTAGTAATCGATGAGGGCTGATGAGAGCAGCGGTGGCAAGTTGTTGGTGAAGACGACCTTGGAGGTGGTTCCGAGATCGGATCTACTGTCGTAGGGGCTGGTGTAGCAACGATTAATCATCGTCATGGACCGGGATGGATCTCCACAAGATTGACGACGAGAACGCGTTGTTGATTTGAGATCCATCTGGCTCACCATGGATCAAGTGCACACCCCTACCTGGCACGCCAACTGTCGATAAAAGATGCTCGACAGTCCACCGAGGGGTATCCCACGATGGTAGATTTGTCGGTGGGGATGCACGTAATCAGGAACCAGATGGTGACACAAGGCGCAGAGACAGCGATTTAGACAGGTTCGGGCCGTCTGATCGACTTAACACCCTATGTCCTATGTCTTTGGTGTATTGTATTAAATACATGATGTCGAGTAGATAACCCCTGCCTCTCCTTATATACTCTGGAGGGGCAGGGTTACAAGTAAAGTATCCTATTTGGTACTATACAATGTCTTACGGTGCATGCCGAGCAGCGCCGTGCACGCCTTCATCTTGTGGGCTAGGCCACCTCCGATGGTGTGGCCCACATCTTGGGGGCCATACCCCCACACTGGGCCAAAAAGAAGAAGATGAAGTTTTTCCAAATTAAATTCTTTTCTATTTCTAATCTTCCAATTCTAAGCTAAATTCAAATCAAATTCGAGTATGGTTTCAAATATCCTTTCCCATTCAATAAAAATGGACAATTCTATTAGGCTTTCCTAGATAAACTTTACAACTTTAAAAATACTTTTATTTTCTAATTTTCTTTTCTTTCTTTTCTTTTATTTCAAAGCCATTTTCAAACTCTTTTCAAAAACATTCCAATTTACTTTGGAGTTTTGGATCAACACCATCCATCACAATAAATAGGATGCAACAGCATATATGCTCACACATGTTACTACCTTATGATGAATTTTAAATTAATGAAAAAATTATTTCCTATATTTCATGTGCACAAAATTCATAAATAAATCATTTTAACTCTATTTCAAAAGAGGCAATTTTTAGGGTGTTACAATTCTACCCCCCTTAAGATGAATCTCGTCCTCGAGATTCGGAAGACGTCGACTAAGATATGGGAATACTCCATCCTTGGATTCTTCTTTGCTTCCTCATGTAGTTCCATCATCTTGCATTGATAAAGATCCATATTACTTTGCACACCTATTGCCCTTACCCCAAGTAATTTGCCTAACTAATTCCAAAACTTTGACAGGTATCTCAAACAACTCCCCGATAACCCTAATCACTAGGCCATAATTCTCTTTTCTCATATGTTCACCTTTCAACAAAACTTCCTTATCTTCTTGGTCTGAAAGATGATCTACCACCAATCTTCAAAACATTAATGATCCTAGTGAAGCTGCTCAAACTGGGAATACAACTCTTAATCCTTAGTGTCATCCAAACCTTCTTAGCACAATTCTCCATTGCTAAGGGCATCGGCCATGACTTCACTTCTTGAAGAGATAGCACTTCTACAAGTCATAATTAATCTCATTCCAACGAGGTTATCACAAGCTCAAGACCAACTTGGTTAAGATGTCCTATATACTCTTGTGATCCTCCTAGATGTCACTTTTACCTTCAAGAAGATGGTACTTCCATGCATCGCAATGGATAACTCTAGATAACAGGCTAGTTCAACTCACGCTTATAAGGACACATCCTACACCTTCACAAGATGCATTATTGTAGATACAAAGCTCTTGTCCTGATCTAACAAGAGAATACTCAGGTTTTACTTTGACCTCTTGGACTCCTTCAAACACTTGGCTGAAGTCTCTTGATCCAAACTAACTTAAAAGCTTCTCTAGTAGCTCTACCAAAATCTTGATGATCTTGGATAAACCTTTCTTGGACTTCTAACCAAGCCTCATTGACACTCTGAGTTCCTCTTACATCTTTGGGTACCACCACGCTTCCGCTGCACAAACTCAAACGTGTGATACTTCATCTTACAAATTCCTCAACTTGGCTACCCCCCTTAAGATAAGGTAAAGTAGGGGATACCAAAGTATAGCTTGCATCGTCTTGTGATTGAAGTCTACTATTGTCCAGAAATTCCTCATGACTTTTGATCGTCCAAAATCAGAGATATGAACCGATAAAGACAGGCAGCTCTGAAGACAGGATAGGAAAAACCAAAGAAAACCATAACCCAACTATTTATTTCATTAATCCTTATACCTTAGGCCTATAAACTAAATGAAATTGTGGGAACACCCAACAAAATCATTGCAATCATTACAAAGATGCAAAACAAGCATAAACATAATGATAATTTGACAAAGCGCTTAAAGATGCACAACTCAATTATTGACTCACTTGCGATACTATCATTTTTATTACATAAGGGGCACAACTCCTATTCCTTAACTAAGGATCTTGGATAGTCTAGCATGACTTCTTCATTCATCAATTTCACCAAATGCTTCTTTTGGGTTGGGTATCACCGACACTTCTTGGTAGCAGTCCAGTAGTGATCTGACTCTAGCTACTTCCTTGGTGTAATTGTTGATTCTTCTGTGGGCAAGATTTAACATAATGTCCTTCCTATTGGCAATGATAACACTTTCTCTTAGCTGGATCTTTTATAATGTCATACTCCACATAATTGTTGCTTAGAGTATTGTTAGCTTGCTGACTCTATAAATTCATCTTTGTTTGACTAGACCGCTTTTTAGCTCGCTTGATCTTTCAGGGTTGAAACTTCGTGTAGGTAATTGTCCACCCATCTATGCATACCTCATGTGGAAAGACTAGAGTAACCTTAGCTTGAGAAACCAATTCTTTAGAGTCTAAGTTTAACTGACTAGGGATTGGAGCTAGATGTGATAATGTAATAGAACCCAAATATTGATTGCTTTCCAATTCTAACTCTGGTGAGATCTCCTTTCTCTTCTTATCCACATTGTCCTCAGGTATAGGCTGAATACCTTCATACTCAATTCTTTCTCCTAACGGTGTGGTTAGAAGCACCAAACGCTAGGCATACTTGATCACTCCTTCACATGCTGACATCCATCCCATTCCAAGAATGACATCAATGTCCACTAACTCTAATACAATAAGACTTGCTTCAAATTTTACTCCTTTGATGTTAAGACTAACTCCTAGGCATTTGCGGTTTGCCTTCATTTCTCCTTGTGGGGACTTAACTATCACTGGTCTCCTCAATGGAAGCATAGTTATCTTATGTTCCTTTACGTATGCACTAGAGATAAATGAATGTGAAGCTCTGGGGTCAAACAGCACTGTGGTAGAAGCTGAGTTTACTAGAATGATACCATACACAACCTCCTTAGCTCCATGAGTAGTAGTCATATCCACATTATTCAATCTTCCTTGGATGTAGTTTTTCTTTGTTTTACTTCCTTGCTCCTGTTTCTTCTGGACCGTCTGTTCTTGCTTTGGCTGTGGTTTCTCCTGGCATTCATGTGCCGTCCTTCCAACATCTTCATTGGACTTCATATTCCTCCAAGCTTCTGCTGCTTGTCTCTTCACTGGTCCCTTTGGTATGTTGGTTTGACCTTGTGAAAAGCACTGTCGAAAACTCCTAGGTTGAGTCATTCCTTCTGGTGATTGTTGTTGCATAGCTACAAGCTTCTCCTTGTCGAATACAGTCAAGGACAACATAGCTTGGTCCTCCTAATCTCTGATGCTGGTGGTCTCCTCATTATGACCCATCTATATAAATGAAGAAAGAGGATTGAGAATAGAGACAAAGTTTTCATAATAGACAGAGGCTGGAGTGAGCATAAATTTTAGCAAATAACAAGGTTGGAGAGAAAACAAGAACTAAGCAAGATAAAAGCATGCTAAAATGTCCAGTTCTTATCTAGGCTTGTGTCCTACAGTCAGTATTGCTCTGATACCACTTTGTAGCACCTGGTTTTAAAGACAAAACTAGATACACACTATATATGAACCCAGGAAGTCAAATCTCACATATAGCCACAAATAAGGGTAATATCAAGAGACAATACTTATTACATAATGTTTTAGTAAAAGAAAAGTACCCTCAGAGTATAGACAGTGGAAAGTTGACTCCAATCTTTAGGCGAAGACTCCAAATCCATAGGGACGACTGACTGGTTGACCATAAGCCTAACTCCTCTAGACTAGCAATCTGGTACCCATCAGGGATTTTTATCTAATGTATAGAAAAGTAAAACAAGCATAAGTACATGTCGTACTTAACAATTATATCATGGGGTTCATGAGGCTCAAAAAGGCTAACACTGGTTTAACTGCGATTAGCTTTAATAGATCATCTTTTTAAGCAGTTGGGTGGCAAAGAATTTATCATTCCCATAAACACATGATCAGGTAAACATGAATAATGTATAGCATAAATAGTTGATCATTAGTACCATTATCCATTAGTGATCATCTCTATTCCATAAGGGTCCAAGGCCGCTCATGTTCGTGAGCACGGCTGTTATAATAGTTTTACACTATGTAGAGGTTGTACACATTCACTTTGAGTCATGATTTGCCCTTTTGCCCGAGGTAGCTAATCTCTTGACCCACTTCCAAGGAAGGTTGGCAGGGTTCACTATGAAGCCTTTCAAAGAATTTGTCTAACAAGTTAGGGCCGCTAGGTGTATGTGGCCCATCTCTAGGAGTGGCACACATGGGCATCGCAGCACGGTACACACTTCCCAGTAGCAAAGGAAACATACCCTGTGCCTTAAAGGTAACCACTAACAAGCTAGAAAAAGATCCTCATACGGAGCGAAAGCCAGAGCCATATGGCCCTCACAGCTGTACTATAAGTCTTGGATGATCACTTACAGATAAGTCCTTAGAGAGAGGAATCTAAAGCATATAAACACTCCAGCCCCCTGTTTCCATGTTACTAAAAAGTCATGTTTTAATGTTTATTGCATATACCATTAGTCAAGTTATAAGATCATGGTTTTGATTAAGTACTAGCAAAAACTACCAAATGCAATATCCCAAAGGTATCAATTTACAAGTTATCAAATATCTAGGATATCCTTAATGGTAACAAGGTAGACACATGCAATATGAATTAAGTGATTAAATGTGAATAGGTAACAAGGATGGTCCCATGCTATACTTGCCTTACACACCGATCCTTTGGTAAGCTTTAATCCTTAATGTCCTTCTTCTGGATCACCACGTGTATCTCACCGACTGGACGTAATCGTAGAACACCACACAAACATCTATACACATGCATGCATAGCATACAATTACATCTATATCAGAACAGTACACCAATCATAGAAAAATAAGTAAAAGAGACTGATATACGATTCTACGTATCACTACGAACACATAGTCGCGAGAAGCAAGCTAATCGGAGCTACGGTTGAAAAGTTACAACTACCGAGATATTTGCCTAATACATGGAAAAGAAACTATAGACTTCATTTATGTTAACCATATGAATTCATATACAAAAGATATTTTATAAACAATATGGATTAAATTAAGTCAATTTTAGATTTAAATTATAAAACAAAAGTAAAACAAACCATATTTTATGTATAAAACCTAGTTGCATAATCTTTAATCAAGATATGATTTAAACTATGATTTTTATGAAATAGTAATGTAGTAAACATCATTACTAATACGTAGATCTCGACGTTATGAAACAAATGCAACTTGAACAGACTATTTCGGAGTTAGAATGAATAAGTTATGATTTAAACAAGTTTTGCTTTAGTTAATTAATAGATTAAATCTTCCCATGAATTCCAAGTGTTGAAAACATGCCTAACAGTTGTATAAACACGTAGATAACATAAATACTATCCTAACGCAATTCGAACAGATCAAATCAGACTTAAAACACAAAAGTTACGCATGAAATAAGGTTCAGTGTCATTTCTATAAATATTTGAACTCATTTTTGAATTAAAACAATTAAAATTCTGAATTTAAATGTATTTTGGACTACGCACACTAATTCTGGAAACTATAGGGACTTAAACGAATAAAAACAGGGCTGATTTGTAATTCATTTGAACTGCTACGGACTGCGGGTTGATTACTTCAAAACACGGGGGCTTTTCTACAAAACATGCAAGGCTTGACTGGGGGTTTGACCGTGTCGGCTGACCGTGCGCCACGCGGCAGCCGCTGGTTGGCGCGGTGTGCCACGCGTGCGGTGGACGCAGTGCACTGGCACCATGGACCACGTCCACAAGTCCGTGGTGGACCGATTACTGACCGAATCGGTATGATCAAATCGAGGCTGTCCGTGTGAGATCTGATGGCGCAGGCGAGTGCGGGGGCAGTGGGTCGCCGAGGAAGAAGCACATGATAGCGGTGCCATTCTCGGCGACGTGCCAAGCTCGGTAGTGGACGCCAGGGCGGTGATTCTGACCATCTCATGACAAAGTGAGCGCACCTAATCGATCTATAGGCTCTCACAAACGTGTCGGACTGCAAACCGAGGCGGGGGACATGTCGGGGTGCCGTCCCATGGTGGCACCATGGCCAGCAGCCACTAGTGTCCTATGCTACGACGTCATAGTGCGAAAAATGATGAACAGAGGACATAGGAAGATGGAGAAGCTCACCGTGATGCGCCTAGAGGTGGTTGCGGTGCCCGGGGAGGCTACGAAGGGGCGGTCGACGACGGCTGCGATGGCTGGAGAGAGGGAGGGCACGGGTGAGATGGAATTCAGGTGAATCAAGACCAAAAAGCGAAATTAGAGTTACCTACGAGCGCTGGGGAGAATGACGGTGCTCACGGGTGCGTCAGCGTCGTGATAGCGCACCGGAGCAGCGAGCTACGGGGCGGCGGTGGCTACTTCGAGCGGTGAACAGAGAATGGGGGAGGAAGAAGGGGTCATGGGGCTTTATAGGCTGGATGGTGAGGGGAAAAAGGAAGGGGAGCAAGCGGGATGGGTCACCTTCCATATGCGAACATGGTGGCTGCATTCCGTGCATGGCCGCGCCATCGGCGGCGACTAGAGAAGGAAAACGCCGAGGAAGAAAGGAAAGAAATGGGGAGGAAGGGAGATGGCGGCTAACGGGTGGAAATGACTGACTGGCAGGGCCAATAGCATAGCGAGAGGGAAGGGAGAGAGCGGCGGGCGCTGAAGGCCGAAGCAGGCCGCGGGGAAGCTAGGCCGCGCGTGCGTGCGGAGAGGCGGGGAGGAGGCGCGCGGGACTGGGCCGGTGCGAAGCGGCAAGTGCGAGGCAGGCTGAGCAGAGCCGGTCGCCTAGCAATGGGCCGAGCAGGCCGAGCGTGGGAGAAAGAGGATAGAAGGGGAGAAAGGATGCTGGGCCAGTTCTGAGGCTGGGCCAAAAAGAAGAAGATGAAGTTTTTCCAAATTAAATTTTTTTCTATTTCTAATCTTCCAATTCTAAGCTAAATTCAAATCAAATTCGAGTATGGTTTCAAATATCCTTTCCCATTCAATAAAAATGGGCAATTCTATTAGGCTTTCCGAGATAAGCTTTACAACTTTAAAAATACTTTTATTTTCTAATTTTCTTTTCTTTCTTTTCTTTTATTTCAAAGCCATTTTCAAACTCTTTTCAAAAACATTCTAATTTACTTTGGAGTTTTGGATCAACACCATCCATCACAATAAATAAGATGCAACAGCATGTATGCTCACACATGTTACTACCTTATGATGAATTTTAAATTAATGAAAAAATTTATTTCCTATATTTCATGTGCACAAAATTCATACATAAATCATTTTAACTCTATTTCAAAAGAGGCAATTTTTAGGGTGTTACAACCTACAATAGGTTTAGAATTTTTTGTAGCTAGAGCATGTCAATACAAGACCAGTAAAATTGGAATGACAATTTTTAAACTTCCCTAACTCAAGATATGCATTTTATAAGATGGAAACAAATTTAAAAGCACTTATCTAGCTCAATTTAATTCCCCTAGAAAAATATCCCAAGTAGTAGGTTTCAAATTTTTATCAAATAGTACACTTCATAAAGAATCCAACAAAATTTGGATCACTCAATTTGGACACTCCTAGCTCTAGATATGATTTTTTTGAATGTTGCTACAAAATTTGGAATAATAAATAAAGAAAATTAAATTTCAAATCGAGCTCAGCTGCTAGGTGCACCCGGTCCAGTGCACCCACTATGGCTGATAGTGGAGTCCATAGGTTAATGGGTCCCACCCATCGGCAACACAGGAGCAGAGGACGGTGCTGACCGGCTGGAGCTCGCCGACGACGAGCTCACCAATGGTAGATGTAACACCCTCGGTGTTACATTATACTATTTTTGCTAAAACACTGCATGAGCATCATACTTGTCTGTGGATGTGTGTAATATAGGGTATAAAGTAATATACATAACATGAAACGTTCATCAAAAACAAGAAAACAAATGTTACGTTTCATGCCGCATAATATCGTTTAGTATTCTCAGTGAATTTTTATCGAACAAAAATGCTATAGAATGTTTATGCAAACTTTGATAAAGTTTGTAGTACGTACCTCGTAGGCGATGATGAAATATGTGCAGTCAAGGGCGGGGTTCACTAGCTAGTATATCAAGTAGGTCAGAATTGGAATTCAACGTGAAATCGTTCAAAGTTTAAGTCATTCGCGTAAGTTTGAAAATGGGTCAATGAAGTCACGTTTGGCAATTTTTGTAGAGTGATTGGCTTAAGAAGTGGCATGATGTCATGGCTTAGGTCAATAGCTCTATGTACCCACTAGAGTATAGAAGAAGTGGTTTGGCGTTTGGACTTTCGGGTAGGATCTTTTCGACAGCTTTAAAAAGAGTGCATGTCACCTATTCTGAATTAGAGCCAGCGCAGGCCACGGTCACCGCCGTTGCTCGGCCTAGTGCCGCTGCTGGCCCACCTAGCGTGCGCCAATGCACCGACTGTGTCCTCACTATCGCCTTGTGCAAGCACATCGTGCGTGTGGTCCTTGCGCCGCTGGCCACGGCCGCCCGCTTCCACATGCTGGCGTGCGGTTCACACCGCCGCTGCTAACGCACCACATCTAGGATGCCGCCCGCGCCCTATCTTGCACTGGCCGGACATGCTGGTGGGTCCTGCACTACTGCTTGGGTGGACGTAGCTACCTGGTACTCATGATGCATGCAAGCACACTACACCGGGGTCCTGGCAGCTCTGCCTCGCCATCACGTCGCACGGTACCCGATCGCGCTATGCACCATCCATCGCCACGCTCGGCACTGCTCTTGTTGACTCACCATGGCTATACCTATGTGGGATGGCTGCCTGCTTCACCATCACGTCCATGTTCGCTACCACGCTACGCCATGACCTCCCCTGCCCTGCTAGCCTCTATGGTGACAGTGCCAAACCGACGTGCCTAACTTTCCTTGCTCCTCTATCACCAGGCCACGCCGTGACAGCACGCCGCATTAGCCAAAGCAGTGAGCTTGCATATGCCTTGGGATGGAGTGAGTACTTAGCCACACGCCGAAAGTGTCCACTACTGTTGTCGGCCATTGCCAAGCCTTAATTGGATGGTTTTGCCGTCGTCGACCGTTTTAAGACCCGCAACAGCGCCGGAAAATTCCTCTTACCCACATTCATGCTATCCAATTCCTTGGCACTTAAGCTTTGCCCTGTTCTACTCTACCATGTGCGCACCCTAGTTCGCAATGTTGCGGCCTGCCCAGCGTTGCCACCGTAGTCGCACCATCACCACCGTCGCCAAGCCCGCTGGGTGCGCGTGGCCAGGTCCACTCAAGTAGCCTCCGGTAAAGGCACCATAGCCGGTAAGCTCGAGGTGAGTCTCTATTGCCTATCCATGAGTTGGTTCGCGCTGTCAATGTTGTGGCTCACAGGAACACATCCGCCATCGTAGGGGAAGGACCATCGTCGGGGAGGTAGCTCGGGACAGCGCCCCTGTTCGCCGTATCACCTCTAATTGTTGCGCATTGGCATCAAGGTGATCATTGGCTCCTTAGATAGGAAATGGAGGGTCGGGTGGGGCCGACGTAGCTGGCCGGTGCCCGTGCCATCATGCCGGTGTGCGCACGGGTGCCGGGGGACATCGCCGTGGTGAAGAAGAGAAAGGAGAGGGTGGTAGATGTAAAACCTATGACTCGGTGTAATAGTGCTTGGGTTAGTTGTGTGAATAGGGGAAATAGCAGGGGCTTCTTTGCTAATGCGCCAGACGCGTGCGGCTCCGCTGTGGGCCACCTACGTTGGGCTGCGTTGCGCGAAGCAGTGTGGACCGTGCCGGTGTCTGCGTGTGTGCATAGGCAGGAAGCCGGGTTGGGCCGAGCCGGTGCTAGCGTGGGCCGCGAAATAGAAAGCAATTTCATCTTTCCAGTGAATTTGTTAATGCTTATTCAATTTAGTTTTCAAGCTGAACTTTGATAATTTGTAGTAAATCTTGTAGATGTCCAAAAATAGTGAAACCAAGTTTGTTAGGTGCACAAAAATACCATCTACCTGTTAGTGTATTTAGATTATAGTTAGTTGTGACAAGGGTAGGTTCATAAATTCAAACTAAAGAGCTTAGTATTATGTAGATTAATATTTGTAAGATTTTTTGTAGTAGATTGGTGATAGGTATAGCTATGAAAATTTTATAGTAGGCTCACTAGATTATTAGGTGCTTGCTATAAATTTTGTAGCCCTAGGGTAGGTTGATAAGTAGAGTAGTTATTATCCTTGCTTTATTGTATATAGCGTAAATCAGCATTAGGAGTAAGTAGTCCACTCTCTGAAGATTTTGAGGCACTATCTGTAGGGTAACAAAGAACATATTTTCACTGATCACAAGAGCCTCAAGTATATTTTCACCTAGTCTAAGCTGAACATGAGGCAGAGGAGATGGTTAGAATTGATAAAGGATTATAACTTGGAAGTCCATTATCACCTAGGAAAGGCCAATGTAGTGGCCGATGCTTTGAGCCAAAAGTCACATCAGGTTGAGGAAACAACTTTGTCTCTCGACCATGCTAAAGTGTTTGCTCAATTGAATTGACCTTAGAATTGCTAGAGCAGATTATTCGGGAGCAAAGGGAAGACCCTAAAGAAATTCCCCACATCAGGAAATTGATGTCCAAAGGGCGTGGCCCTCACTTTAGTGTTGATGAGCATAGAGTAGTGAGATACAAGGATAGACTGGTGGTTCCATCCAATGAGGAGCTAAAAAGGAAGATTTTGAATGAATCCCATCATTCAAAGTTGTCTATCCATCCTAGCAGGAACAAGATGTATCATGATCTGTGCCACTTGTACCAGTGGTCTAATATGAAGCAGGACATCACACGGCACATCATGGAATGTGACACTTGTGGTAGAGTTAAGGCAGATCATATGCGTACTCCAAGATATCTACAGCCCTTGCCTATTCCTATTTGGAAGTGGGAAGATCTTTCCATGGATTTCATTGTGGGTCTACCTCATACAACCAATGGCTATAACTCTATCTGGGTCATTGTGGACCATCTCATGAAGTCGACCCATTTTATCCCGGTGAAGATTTCATATTTAGCCAGGAAGTATGCTAAGATATACCTTGATCAGATTGTGACCCTACACGGAGTTCCCCTTACTATCATCTCTAATAGGGGATCAGTTTTTGTCTCTCGCTTTTGGGAGCAACTCTAGGAGTGTCTTGGGACCAGTCTAATCCATAGCTTAGCCTACCACCCCTAGACTGACGGCCAAATAGAATTGGTGAATCAGGTGCTCGAGGACATGTTTAGAGCTTGTGCCATTTCTTTTCCTGAAAAGTGGGATGAGTGCTTGAAGTTAGTTGAATTCTGTTACAATAATAGCTACCAAGAAAGCATCCGCATGGCACCATTTGAAGCTCTATATGGGAGGAAGTGTAGGACACCACTCAACTGGGTTGAAGTGGGAGACCATGGGTACTTTGGGCCTAAATACATCAAAGAAGCTCGAGATCAAGTGAGCATTATTCGGAGTCACTTGAAAGCAGCTCAAAGCCGACAGAAGGCTTATGCCGATAAGCGAAGAAGGCCCTTAGAGTTTGCAGCTAGAGATTATGTGTATCTCAAGGTGTCTCCTATGAAGAGGTGCATCGGTTTGGTATCCATGGCAAGCTAGCCCCTCGATATGTGGGTCCGTATCAGGTGTTGGTGTAGTGTGGCCCCGTTGCTTATCGTCTGTAGCTTCCCGATATCTTATCTATGGTATATAATGTGTTTCATGTCTCCTAGTTGAAGAAATGTCTACGGGTGACTAATGAAGCGGTGAAAATTAGATGGCTTCCCCTCCAGCTAGATTTGACTTATGTTGAGCATCCTGTCAAAATCCTAGATGAGAAAGAAAGTGTAACCAGGAATAGTGTGGTAAAGTTCTACAAAGTACAATGGCAAAACCATTTAGAGGATGAGGCCACGTGGGAATAGGAGAGTTACCTATTAAAGAATTACCCCCACCTTCTCTCTGGTTCTGATAGTTAGTTGCTGCGCCAAAAATGTATTTCCTACCTCTTTCTCACACTAGGCACATAAATCTTGGGTCAAGATTTTGTTTTAGGGGGTAGATTTATAACACCCTCGGTGTTACATTGTACTATTTTTGCTAAAACACTACATGAGCATCATACTTGTCTATGGATGTGTGTAATATAGGGTATAATGTAATATACATAACTCAAAACATTTGTCGGAAACAAGAAAACAAATGTTACGTTTCATGTCACATAATAGCGTTTAGTATTCTAAGTGAATTTTTATCAAACAAAAATGCTATAGAACGTTTGTGCGAACTTTGATAAAGTTTGTAGTATGTACCTCTTAGGTGATGATGAAATTTGTGTGGTCGAGGGTGGGGTTCGCTAGCTAGTATATCAAGTAGGTCGGAATTGGAATTCAACACGAAACCGTTCGAAGTTTAAGTCATTCGCGTAAGTTTGAAAATGGGTCGACGAAGTCACGTTTGGCAATTTTTGTAGAGCGATCGGCTTAAGAAGTGGCATGATGTCATGGCTTAGGTCGATGGCTCTACATACCCACTAGAGTATACAAGAAGTGGGTTGGTGTTTGGACTTTCGGGTAGGATCTTTTTGATAGCTTTAAAAAGCGTGCATATCACCTATTCTAAATGAGAGCTAGCGCTGGCCGCGGTCACCACCGCTACTCGGCCTAGTGCCGCTACTGGCTCACCCAACGTGCATCGATACGCCGGCCACATCCTCACTACCACCCTATGCAAGCACATCGCGCACGTGGTCCTTGCGCCGCTGGCCATGGCCACCTGCTTCCACGTGCTGGCATGTGGTTCACATCGCCGCTGCTGATGCACCACGTCCGGGACACCGCCCATGCCCTATCTTGTGCTGGCTGAATGCGCCGCTGGGTCCCGTGCTATAGCTCGGGCGGACGTAGCTACCCAGTACTCACGACACATGCAAGTGCACTATGCCCGGGTCCTAGCAGCTCTACCTCACCATCGTGTCGCACAGTACCCGGTCACGCTATGCGCCGTCCATCGCCACGCCTGACACTGCTCCTGTTTACTCACCATGGCTGCACGCATGTGGGATGACTACCTGCTTCACCAGCATGTCTGTGTCTGCTGCCACGCTACGCCACATCCTCCCCTATCCTGCTAGCCTTTGTGGCGACAGCGCCAAACTGGTGTGCCTAACTTTCCCTGCTCCTCTATCATCAGGCCGCACCGTGATAGCACATCGTGTCAGCCAAAACAGTGAGCTTGCGTATGCCATGGGATGGAGTGAGTACTCAGCCACACGCTGAAAGCATCCACTGCTGTTGCCAAGCCTTAATTGGATGGTTCCGCCATCATTGGCCATTTTAAGACCCGCAGCAGCGCTGGGAAATTCCTCTTACCCACGTCCATGCTATCCAATTCCTTGGCACTAAAGCTTCGCCTCGTTCTACTCTACCACATGTGCACCCTAGTTCACACTGTTATGGCTTGCCCAGTGCTGCCACCACAGTTGCGCCATCACCGTCGTCGCAAAGCCCACTGGGTGTGTAACAGAACCGACCAATTTATAAGAGCACAAGTACAAAAATAATTGCCGAAACGATCAAATTCTCGCACTTAAGCCCATATAAACCCGGTAGTCAACTAAAACCATGAAGGATTTCAAACCAACTTGCATACAACCAAGATCATAGTGATTCAACATAACACATCACATGTTACAACATTTCACAAATAGTTTGTAGATAGATTACAACACATCGGAGTCATAGTTATTACAAACCAAGTCTTGCAAAGTAGCGGAAGTAAATAGTTTAACTCACACACATGAGTTCCAATACAAGTATCAGCTTGCCGATCACATCCCACAAAAGCATTTGGATAAGATAAATAGAGATTATGCCCGTGATCTAGTCTTCGTCACCCGTCGGGTGGAGATAGTACTTATAGAAGCCCTGATAAAGAAGGTCATCTACAACAAGAGGGAATAAACCCTGAGTACGAGAATATACTCAGCTAGACTTACCTGTCGGAAACCAAAAATAAATGACACCAAGGATCATGTATAGCTTAATTTAGTGGATCTGGCTGACACTTTCTTTTTGCGGAAAAGCATAAGTAATAATGATCAACTCATAACCCGAGCTAGTAGTGACTTTTAGCCATTAACCTATCATCTATATTAGCACCTGTACTAAGCAATCACTTGATTAAGATGCAAACATTATTAACCATAGCAGGTATAAACTATGGCAACATTATCATCATCGTCCATTTAACCATATCGTTAAATTAAGTGTATCTATGTTGCCGCTGCTCAGTCAAGTTCTCACTATCCGGGAGAGACGGCGACTTGAATTGATTCCTATCCAGCTAGAGGGGTATTCCTAACACAAACCCTGCTTCCCCCATCAGGGTCGCAATCAAGTCACCTTTGGTACAACTCCGGAGTCGCGGGTCCAGATAGCGCCGCATCCTTAAGGGTGACACTCTACTAGAAAAGTGCAGGAATTTTAAGCACCTAACCCCTTGGACTCATGCCAATGTCCCCAAGCACATCCTTACAGCCTCTAGAATGCGCACGACCCCCCGATTCCTAGCTTGAGTCGAACTACTAGGCTTCATGGTCAGAATGATTTATCTGGCCAGCTAAGTGTTAGGCTGCGTTCAACATGACTTGAGTACATACAGCATATCAGTCTTAAACGACACAAACAGAGTCACTATGTCCAACCCTACACAAGACTTCGCCCGATCTTAATTCATTATTAACATGGTTTTTTTCCACGATAGCAAATATAGCCAACTGTGACCCACCTCATCCTAAAGCTCGTAGGTGACAGGGAATCACCCGACTTCTACTGCACTAAGCATGGCTAAGCATTTAACCCATTCCTGAACTTAATAGGATTCAAGTGCGATATCTGGACAAGGATAGATATATCATGCAACAATTGGTTCCAACCAATTCCTATACTTAATGCATCATCAACAATAAAAGATACTCAAGATATTTGTAAAAACACATGGGAGACTTAGAATGCTCTGGGGCTTGCCTTTTTGGAAAGAGGATGGGTGGTGGTCAGGGCACTTGGGCAACTCCTCCTCTGCGGCTGCTTTGTCGGTTGCCTGAACCTTGGGATCCTCCTCCTGGCTCACTCCCTCAAACTCCAGGAGCGTCACTCCCTCCGGCACACCTATTGCATGTATACGCAAGATAAATATCATGGATGCACATGAACGAATTTAGGGATGCTCGGGGAATGCACATGCTTACTGCACTACACATATTCTAACTTAACCAAGTTTAGACAACCTAATATACAATTGCTCATCTTCAGTTAAGGACCTAGCACCTGCACCTAAGCATTTTCTCAAGTTAGCGTATCACCTAAACAATCAACAAGAACAATGCTACAAAGCATTCACACCATCATTCATATTTCAGCAAAACTGGGAATTTATAGCAGCATAGTAAATTGACCATAACTGGAGATTTACAAATCCAAATGACATGCAACAAGACAATTTGGAAAGCTTATGAAATTGCCTAAAATTCATTTTTAGACCTCAAGGCATGATTCCAACTTTTACCAGGTAGAAATCACATAACAACAGAAATCTGTCCTCCCAAGACAGAGAGCAGCCAAAACTGGACTCAGAACAGTCATATCTCCTAAACAACTTGGCAAAATGTCACCAAATTTTAACACAAGCTAGTTTAGTAAGTTAACTACAACTTTGGTATTCACATGATTCCCAGAAAATACCATTATCAAAGCCAAATTCACCAAGTCCTAGAAACTGTCTAGAATTATAGAAATACTAACATTAAATATTTACTTATGTGTCAAACATGATTTCTGACCAAACCAAGTGTATCACCAGTTCACACATCATTTAAGATCACCATAAAGTAAGGTGTTCACCACCAATTCATTTCTTTTAATGCCTTTCTTAATTTATTTAGTTATTTAAGTGGAATAAGGAACATATATGAAAACTGCACCATTTAATCTACAAACATTACAGTTCATACTACATGCTCCAAGTAGGCTACTGTAAAAATGTCACCCAAAGTTACCAATAGAAACATCCAACACAAAAATAACAAGGTAACAAGGCCGATTTTGGCCTAAATTAGAAACCCTATTGAAAAGTGTCCAACAATAGAAGCAATATTTTTCTTAGCATTCTTAAGGTACCAGGACAACCTCCAATAAATTTCATGGGCATTGGATTCATAGATTAATTATTAAAATTCACACAAGGACCATCTAATTATAAAAGGGAAATTAATAACTCAAAAACTATTCATGCACTAATTCTCAAATTTTTACCAGAGCTTCTACTCATCAAGAAGAGCTCACCATACAAATTTCATAATTTTTGGATCACAGGAACTCTAGATATGAGTTTAACAAGTTTGCATCCATTTAAAAACAAATTTTAAGTTATAATTTAATTCTCCCAGAAACTTTACTACAAGTGTTTGTTTTATATTTTTCCTAAATACTACACTTCATGAGAAACACCACAAAATTTGGTTTACCAAAATTAGACCTCTAAAACTCCACTTATGATTTTCCAAAGTTGCATGTAAATCTGGAAATAAATGAACTATCTTCAGTCCTTAAGCCACTAACAGCCAGGGTCCACGCCTCAGGCGGGCCCGCACATCAGCGATGGCGAAAATAGAGCACGACACGTGTGGGGGGTATGACCCTGGATACCCACGGCAGACTACATGGGCTACGCCCCTAGGGGCGGCCCAGCCCACAAGACGAAGCCTTGCGAGGCACGGCTCTTCTTGGCGCCTCTCGCAAGACATCTAGAGGATATCCTGAAGATACTATGAGATCTGTTAGGATATGTATGATCCCTAGATTCTTGTAATCAGTTATTAGTTTCTGGTTATCTCCTAGATCTAACTGACTTGTAACCCTGCTCCTCGAACTATATAAGGCAGGCAGGGACCCCCTCCAAATACACGCAATATCATACGGTAGCTAATACAAACCAACAAACCACAGAAGTAGGGTATTATGTCATATTGACGGCCTAAACCTATCTAACTCGTGTGTCTCTATTGCCTTCTTGCTCTTAATCTCATGCTCCTCTGCCAATCAATCTACCTTTGTGGGATACCCCTCGGAGGACTACCGATGATATTCTATCGATAGTTGGCATGCCAGGTAGGGGCTATGTGTGCTATTTTCCTTATCGAACAAGATGGTTTTTTCATAGGCTCTTCATCCCTCCTGTAGCCTGGCCAGATCTTTATGGTCGGATCAATCTCGTGGATCATCAATGTTGATGGAGTCAGAGAGCTCCTCGAACCGGTGCAGATCATTCCTGCGCCAATCACCCCCGCACCTACGACTACAGATCCAATCTTGGAACCACTTCCAAGGTCGCCTTCATCAACAACCCGCTGCCTACTTCCCTACTACCAGAGGAGGCAGATCAATGACAATGATCTGATCACAGCCATCGATCAGGTTGGTCACAAGCTCGTCGATTGCCTCTCCATCACCGAATCAGCTATGGACACCCTTGTTCAGCACTGACTACCCACAAATAAAGACCTCCTGGAGGCTACTCGGAAGACTCCAAGAGTTATGGCTCTGCCCTTTGGGCTCGCCAATGCTGCCACCACTTTCCAAGATGCCCTAAGGGGCAAATTCGCTGACCAGGTGGGAGACGCTCATCCTTTCACCAGCCAGTTCACCGACCAGCTTTCATCGACTATCAACATGCTCCATGTCAGTCGGCACCCTAGGGCATCCCTCCACACCATCCTAGAGGAGAGTCTGGGCTCTGAATCCCAAGACTCCATAGAGACCCTCGCCGAAACCTCCATTGAATAATTTCCTCTCCCTCCTCTCTGAGAGGCGCGATCTTCAATGTCAGCGTCGATAGCCCCATAGAATGGCAAGGCCGAGGAGGAACGCGCCGCTCGTGAGAACTAGAACGCCAACCGTGCACAATGCCGAGCAAATGAGCATGCCCTCATGATGGCCGAGCAGCAACTCGACTCATAAGGGAGGTCACTCTAGTGCAACCTCGATGAGGAGTTTCTCCACGTTGATGGCCATGACATTTTTAGGACTCCGAGCGCCAATCTAGCAATAGCTGCCAACAAGCTCGCCCACCTCCCATAGATGCTCGAGCTTGCCAAGGTCACTGCCATGCTTAAAGTAGCGCACTGTTAGGTCAATGAGATCCGCTAGGATTAGAGACCCTCGTACTCCACCATTTCGATCCGCCGATCAGTTGCCGCAAGGACCGACCGCCACCAAAGTCACTTCACCGGCCAGCACCATGATGATAGGTAGCCCCCCCCAAGGTGGAGCTAGGGGCAATCGCGCCAAACTTCACCACCAACATGACCAGGAGGTCAACTAGGACTTCCGGGTGCATCTCAATAACCATCAAGATGCACTACGGTGCATCAACGAATGCCGATTTGGTCACCATGAAGATGAAATCCACCGCCGTCAGGAGTACAACCAAGAGTATGGTAACTTGGACTCAACTATCAAACCACTCACCGGTGGCAATACCGCTGATGACGGCATTGACAACTCCGAAGGGCCTCTGGCATTTACAAGGACACTCTGAACGCTTCAGTGGCCCCATGGTTTCAAGATCACTAGGGTCAAGCCCTAAGAAGGAAGAATGAACCCGACACAGTGGCTACAGGCTTATGCCACTGTTGTCTGCACCGCCGGAGGAGACTCTAATGTCATGGCAAACTATCTTCCTATCATGTTGATGCCTGCAACCATGAGCTGGTTTACCAGCCTTGTCCTAGACTCCATTGGATCCTGGGAGGATTTCAAAAATGTCTTCACCGATAACTACATGGCCACGTGCACTCGGCCGGGCACCAAGCATGACCTAAACCGCATCGACCAGAAGCCATCTGAGCTCCTCCACAGCTACATCCGATGCTTTTCAAGATGAGGAACTCTATCCCCAACATCACAGAAGCTGAGGTCATCACTACCTTGAAAAAGCGTCTACTGGGATCGGCAAGATGATCACAACCGCCAACTAGTACATCGATGCCGAGGAGGCCAAGGTGCGCTTCAACAAGGATGTGGGCACCTAGAGACCAACATGCTGGTATGATGACCGCCCCACCGACTGATGCCACAGCGACCGCCATTTCGACGACCGTAGTTATCCTTATAACGGCGGTCGAGATCAGCAAGAAGGGCCCAAGTCTGGCCAAAATCGCCGCCGTCAGCCAGACCACATCATCGCTGCCATCAATGAACCTAATGACAAGCGCAACTATGATGAGCAGTATAGAAAGATCCTCGATGGCCCGTGCCCGCTCCACAAGAACAGCAAGCACAAAATGAAGGACTACCTCGGGTTGTCTAAGGAATTCCAAAACAAAAAGCTGGACGACGATGCCAATGATGGAGCCAGAGGTTGCCAACCACCTAGGGGCAATGGCAATGCCTTCCAGGACCATGACAACATGGTCACCACCATCTTCGAGGGCCTTGCCTCCACCAAAAGTAGAAGGGAACGGAAGCTCGCCACATGGCGGGTGCTCAACGTCAGCGCGGAGGACGCCGTCGCCAACCCCAGCTATCGCCCATGGTCTGAGGTTCCTATCACCTTTAGTAGGGACAACCAGTGGGTGGACATTCCCTACATAGGGCGCTTCCCCCTTGTCCTTGACGCAACCGTCCAAATGGTGTTGTTCAGAAAAGTGCTCATCGACGGTGGGAGCACTCTGAATCTCCTCTTCGCTAGAGCCCTAAAAGAGCTAGGCCTCGGTTTGTTAGATCTCACACCTTCTGACTCCTCCTTTTGGGGTGTGGTACCTAGCAGGGCCTCCAAACCACTTGGAGAGATTACCATACCAGTCCAGTTTGACACAGCAAGCAACTACCATGTCGAACACATCAACTTCTACGTCGTTGACTTCAACACTGCCTACCACGCCATACTTGGTCGGCCAGCTCTGGCCAAGTTCATGGCCATGCCGCACTATGCCTATCTAGTGTTGAAGATGCCTTCGCCTACTGGAGTCTTGGCCCTATGGGCTGACCTCACCATCGCCTACGCCTGCGAGATAGAGAGTCTCGCCCTCACCAAAGCTACCGACCTCTCCATTCAGATGGCTAGCGTGGTCACCAAAGCCAAGATGGTGCCTACCAAAGACATGGAGATTCCAAAGCTAGAGCCTCCCTGTGCCTCCACCAAGTCAAAGGAAGTCAAGGAGGTTGGCCTTGGCCTCAATGACCCCTCTAAGACCATGAAGATTGGGGCTCACCTTGACCCCAAATAGGAAAGTGTGCTCGTCTCCTTCCTATGTGCCAACACCAATGTGTTTGCTTGGAAACCTACAGACATGCTGGGGGTACCACGAGAGAAGATTGAGCACTCCTTGAATGTCTCACCGATAGCCAAACTGATCAAGCAGAAACTTCGCCGATTTGCGTCAGACAAGAAGGAGGCTATTAGGGTAGAAATAAAACGTCACTTAGTTGCTGGATTTATAAAAGAAGTGTATCATCCTAATTAGTTAGTGAACCCTATTCTCATTCACAAAAAGAATAAAGAATGGAGAATGTGTGTTGATTATACTGATCTTGCCTCGGATAGATGAGGTTGTTGACTCCACCGCTGGCTGCAAATTACTCTCTTTTCTTGACTGTTACTCTAGCTATCACCAGATCTCTCTCAAGAGAGAAGATCAGATCAAGACATCATTCATCACGCCTTTCAGCGTGTTTTGCTATACCACCATGTCGTTCGGACTCAAGAACACCGGGGTGACTTATCAACGGGCTATCCAGATGTGACTCGATCAATAGATCTGCCGCAATGTCGAAGCTTACATCGATGATGTGGTCATCAAGTCCAAGACCACCAATGATCTTATCGCCGTCCTCGAGGAAACATTCGCCAACCTAAAAAGATACCGATGGAAGCTGAACCCTTCAAAGTGCATCTTTGGAGTTCCATTCGGTATACTCCTGGGCTACATTGTTAGCGCATGAGGCATAGAACCCAATCCCAACAAGGTCTCTGCCATCACCAAGATGAAACGACCAACATGCGTCAAGGATATACAGAAGCTTACCGGCTGCATGGCTACATTAAGCCGCTTCATATCGCACCTCAGCAAAAAAGGTTTACCTTTCTTCAAACTCCTCAAGGCCTCTGAGCGCTTTTCCTAGTCGAAAGAGGCAAACACAGCTTTCAAGTAGCTTAAGTTGTTCCTTACAAAGCCTTTGATCATGATGGCGCCATGGTCTGACGAGACTCTCCTAATCTACATCGCCGCTACCTCTCGCGTCTTCAGCACTGCAATTATGGTTGAACACGAGGAGACCGTACATGCCTATAAGGTGCAACATCTAGTATACTTCATCAGCGAGGTCCTTAATGAGCCCAAGACTTGTTATCCTTAGGTCTAGAAGTTGTTATATGTCATCCAGATTATGTCGCGCAAACTCCACCATTACTTTGAGTATTACAAGATCGTCGTGGTCACTGAGTTTGCTCTAAGGGACATCCTCCGCAACAAAGAGGCCAACAACTGTATCATCAAGTGGGCCATTGAACTCAGCACTTACTCCATTGAATTCAAAAGTAGGCCTATGATCAAGTCTTAGGCGCTCGCTGATTTCATCGCTGAGTGGATTGAGATCCAAGAGCCAATCGCCGCTACCTACCCTAAGCACTGAGTGATGTGCTTTGATGATGCCCTCAACATCAATGGTGCTAGTGTAGGCATTTTGTTCATCATGCCAACCAAGGATAAGCTCTGATACGTCCTCCGGATACACTTCATGGCCTCCAACAACACCACCGAATACAAAGCATGTCTCCACGGACTCCGTATAGCTATTGAGCTCGGCATCAAATGCCTTATGGTATACGGGGACTCCACGCTAGGCATCAACTAGCTTAACAAAGATTGGTCTTGTTCCAATGATAAGATGGACGCTTATTGCGCCAAAATCAGGAAGCTTGAAGGGAAGTTCTACAGTATCGAGTACCACCACGTGGTATGCGACCAAAATCAGATCGCCAATTACTTGTCCAAGTTGGGCTCCTCTCATGCTGTGGTTCTGCCTAGGGTCTTCATCCAAGATCTTGTGGCACCATCCATTAAAGAAGAAAAAGAAATTCAGGAAGTTCCACCCGCCGAGCAGCTGGTACTTATGGTATATTTGCCGGCCGCCGATTAGAGGGAACAATTCATCAAGTACCTCTATAGCGCCAAAGTACCAGCCAATAAAACTAAAACCAAACACCTAACTCATCAAAGCAAACATTACATGCTGGTCAACGGCAACTTGATGAGGAAAAGTGCCAAGGAAGGGATTTTGCAAAAATGCATCACCCAAGAAGACGGAGTGACGTTACTCCTCGAAATTCACTCTGGTTCCTTTGGCAACCACGCGACTTTGAGAACACTGGTCGGCAAAGCCTTCCGAGCAGGCTTTTACTAGCCCACCGCCATCTCTGATGCAGAAGACCTCATCCGACGTTATGAAGGATGCCAAATTTTCACCAAACAAATACACGTACCGGCATAAGAGTTGCAGACCATTCCAGCTTCCTAGCCTTTTGCATGCTGGGGACTGGACATGATTGGTCCTTTTAAGCCAGCACTAGGAGGTTTCTAGTACATATACATCGCCATTGATAAGTTCTCCAAGTGGATTGAATATAAACTGCTCATCTCGGCTACTGCGAAGAAAGCAGTCGAGCTCTTCGAAGATATCGTCCATAGATTTGGTCTCCCGAACAGCATAATCACTGACCTCGGAACTACATTCACTGGCCATCACTTTTGGGATTTCTACGAAGACCGGTGTATCTCCATCAATTATGTCTCCGTTGCCCATCCTAGAGCCAACGGTCAGGTCGAACGGGCGAACGGTATGATACTGGATGCACTCAAAAAGAGATTATTTCAAAAAGATGATAAACATCCTAGAAGATGGCTCAAAGAGCTACTAGCTATAGTCTGGGGATTGCATACTCAAGCTAGTCACAGCACCAACATGTCTCCATATTTCTTGGTTTACGGCTCAGAAGCAATACTGCTAGCGGATATCGCCTTCCGAGCACCTAGGGTGGAAATTTTGATGAAGAACAAGCTGTAGTTATTCGAACAGAGGACGTCGATAGGGCCAAGGAGGAATGCCTAATCACTTGTGTCCACACAGCCAAGTATCTAGAAGGCTTGCAAAGGTACTACAACCACAACGTCAAAGGTCATTCATTTGTTGTTGGCAACCTTGTCCTTTGTAGAAAGCAAAACATAGAAGGGATGCACAAGCTCTCCTCCCCCTGGGAAGGACCTTACATCGTCAAAGGTGTTACACGACCATGGTCTTATCGCCTATGTGACTTAGACGGAATTGATGTTCCTAACTCCTGGCATATCGAGCACCTCATACATTTCTATCCTTGTAACACCTCAGATATGTACTCTCCACTTTATAATGAATACCGTTTTGGTTTCCGAAATTTTTCTCCACTATGGTTTAAATCTCCACTTACAATAACTGGGTTTTATGCCACTTCATGATGAGCTCCACCAAGGTTGTCACCGACCATGTTTCTCCAAATCTCCAATTCACCGAACACGTATTCTCCAATTCGCTAAACATGTATTCTCCAATTCGTCGAACACGTATTCTCCAATTGGCCAAATACGTATTCTCCAATTTGCCAAACGTTTTTGCCAATTCGCCCAACATATTCTCCAATTCGCTGAACATTTTTGCCAATTCACCGAACGTATTCTCCAATTTGCCGAACACATTTTCTCCCATTCGCTGAATACGTTCTCTTCGAACCATCACAAAATGTGCCTCCAAAATGCCAAACATTTTGCTCCAAATCTCCAAGATATTTCACCAATCATCGAGCAGCATACTTTTCTGTTCTTTTAGGAGAAAACCCAGTTTCTGATCTCTCCCTGCACGTGCCACGGGCTCCGCGCTCTACATTGTGGGTGGTCGGCTATGGTTCCTTGATCATGCCTATTCATCCTACACGTCTACAGGCTCCATGCTCGATGTTATGGACTATGGGCTAGCCAAGGCCAAGATCTTAGCAAAGAATTAATTGCTTTATTTCGACAACCGCCGATCAGTCCATGTTTCGCTCTCTTCCCCATGGAAAAGACCTAGTTTCTAATTTCTCCCTGCACGTGCCACGGGCTCTGCGCTCTATGTTATGGGTGGTCGGCTTCAGTTCCTTAGTTATGCCTGTTCTTCCTACACGTGCACGGGCTCCACGCTCGACGTTATGGACTATGGGCTAGCCAAGGCCATGGGGGGTCAGTAGCAAAACAACTGCTTGGATGCTACTATGTATAATTGTGCTATACAGAGATTTTTTCACTAAAATACATGCAAACTGAATATACATGCACCTAAAAACATTTATCATATTCGTACATGTTTTTATGCTTTCATGCATTCTAACTACACTATACAAAAATTACAGATGATGTCTACCGAGCAGATCATTGTGCTCCGTCATTACCGTCAGTCTCACCAAATAGGTCTATATTGCCAGCTAGTTTCTTCACTGTGTCCTCCACCTCATCCTCTAGCTATTGGGTCTCCGCATCGCTTAGTCCTTCGGCGAAACCACCCCCTATCGACTGAAAGTCGAGGGTTAGGTAATGAGACCAAACCACCGCGAGGACATGAGTAGCGACAGTCACGATGGCATCGTGTTTGAAGCTCTTAAAGTTCTCCCATGCTACCTTGCACCTATGGATGATGGAGTCCGAACATTGGCGCCTGCCATTGGGCTGAGTAGCCATCTCTAGGTCGACATAGTCAAGCACTGGCTTAATTGCGGCAACTATAGCATCAAAGTTCTCCTTTTGAATCTTGGCCTCCTACACCAGCACGTCGAACTGCGCCTTGGCTTTATGACGATAGCCTGCAAACATTACAATGTTCCATCATACCAGAAAACTACTTCAACAGTAACTCTGACCAGGAGGTATTCACCTTTAAGCTCCTCGACCAGTTTATCTGCTCGCTCTAACTCTTTCGCTTTCTCCTATCAGATTTGCTCGATGGTCTGGCAAAGCTAGATGAGCTCTACAAGCAAAATAGTTATCACTAAAATTATGAATGTTCAGTAATTACAAAGTACATTCACCAATATAGCATACCAGATTTATGCTCGAATACACTTTTGAGTTGTTCGCATTTCTTGTCCAACTGCTCAAAGACTTTCTTTAGTTGCTCGGACACAGTGGCCAGCTGCTCGGATTTTTTCTGTAGCTGCTCGGATGTAGTCGCCAACTTTTCGAACATGGCTCCCCTTTGATATTCTAGGTCCCGTGAGTTGGACTCTACAAGGTCTCGCTTGTGCTGGGCCCTTTGGATGTTCTTCTCTGAGAGGTTCAGCGCCTCCCAGAGTTTCTTATTCTCCTTGGCTAGGGGCTCCATCCTCTTTATCAGTTGGTGCTGATGCTCGGCAGTCTGGGTTATCCCCTATGGATGAACAGTGCTAATGATGAACTTTGATCACCAAATTACATGCATGAGCATTTCAGTTGCAGTACTCACCTCGATTTGCTTCATTACTCCGACGACGGCGATTTTCAATCTCTTCATCTCCCTGGTGGTGTTTTCCTCCTCGATAACCACCACCTCATCGCCACGTTTGTGGATAATCCGAACAGACTGCAGTTGAGGTTCGGCGCATTCGATCTCCTCCACCTCGTCCTCCTCCACTGTGGCTTGGGGCACCATCGGGGGGCTTCGAGGATGGACAGTGGTTCTGACCATCCCTGGCAACACTTCAGGCGGTAGCATTTGCTCCTCAACCATCATCGGATTTGCTTTCTTGGGCTTTGGCGCATCGCCGGCAATTGTAGCTTCTGCTCCCGAAGGCCCAATGTTTCCCGCCGTCACCTCGGGCATCGTTGCTAAGGCGTCTGTTGTTTGCGCTAATGGTTCGCCGCTGCCAAGACCACCGACAAAGGTAGTTGACCTTTCCTCCGGCTGCTGGGCACTTGGGGACTCAGGGATGGAAGCATCTGGCGTTGCCCCCACCGTGGGTTCAGGCCTTGGTGTTGCACTATGTCAGATCAGCTCGTCAGTAGCCAAGGAATTTAAGAAAACACGTACTCAAACACAAAGATGCTTACGGTTTGGTCCGCTGGTTCAATTTCTTGAACCAACGGTGCCTACTTGAACCCCTAGGCACAGCTGTTCTTTCAACTCTAGTGTTCTAGGAGGACAGTTCCTGCTCCTCCATGGTAGACCTCTTTTCTGTTTGATGCTCTAGGATTCTCTTCGCACACCGCTCCGGGTTCACCTCCCTTTGTTGTTCGGGGACTCCGGTCATTTGCACTACTGGGGCTTTTGTCGTCTATTGTGTAGGGATCTCCCTTATTCACTGCTCGAGGATTTCTTTGTCTCCCCTAGATCGATCTTCCATGCTAGCGCTAAGCGGGGGCCCCTTTGTGCTTGGTAGACCAACTGGTGAAAATTCATCGTCATCGGACCAGTCGAACAACGCGGTCCTTTGTGGTCGAGTGGTCTAATCATCACCAAGCGAGATGTTGCTCAGTTTGAGGGAAGCGACACCTGCCATCTTTCTTTTCTTCTAAGCTAGATCGTCTTCTGCTACCCTCTTCCCCTGGATTTTCTCTGACATTGGGGATGGACTCTCTAACGAGATGCTTACCGCCTCTTCTACAGGCTATGTCAGTGGCCAAGCATCTACCCCTTTCATCCATTCACTCCTCGGCACGCCTAAGAAGTATACCACCCTCTCCTATGAATGGATCTTTGCATAGGTGAATTAGTTCAGACGATCAGAAACAATGAAAGATAAAAAGCAGTACAAATGTAAACCTGAGATGTTTACCTAAGGTGGCAGATTCCTGTAGTTAAAGGGTTTTGAATACCTTGACATCTTGAATGAGGCAAACGGAGCGAATAGCTCTGCAGCCCGCTCCTCCACAACATCTCTCAATAGCATCTTCGGCCTCTCCTGGGTACCGTCGGTTTCTCCCTTGAATTCAAAGGAGGGGTGGGTTCTCTCCTTGCAGGGTTGAACGCAGCGAGCTATGAAGCTCAGTGCTACCAATCTGCCGTTGGTCTTCACACCCTGAATTATGCTAAGGAGTTCTTTTACTTGTTCCATATCAGTGCTTCTTGGCATCTCTAACCAGCTCCTCTGGTTTTCCAGAATGTGGTCGGTATCATAGCGGATGGTCGGATGGCTCTGCTTTATGTAAAACCACCTGGTGTTCCAGTTTTTAGTGATGTGTTGAGCAGCACAGTAAGGTACTCCCCTACCATCCTGTTATGCAGCTGAAGGTACACTCCGCCGACCACCTTGGAACCACCACTGCCTCTCTTCTTTAGCCAGAATAGGTAGCGAAAGAGGTTGAAGTGGGGGAGGATTCCAAGGTATGCTTCACAAAAATGGATGAAGATAGAGATGTGTAAAATGGTATTTGGGTGGAGATTGCACAAACTAACCACCCAAAGCTCCATCAGATCCCTAAGGAATGGGTGAACAGGAAATCCCAACCCAGGCCATAAGTAATCTTCAAATACCACCACTTCGTCGGTATGAGGTGTTGGAAAGGGCTCAACGAGGGCCAGCCGCCATCCGGCGGTGGCGTGGTCAGGAAGAACGCTAGCTTCCACCAATCTATTTAGCTCCGCTTCCCCCGTGTGTGATGGCACCCAGTCTTCGTCCCACCAGGCTTCAGTTCTAGCTTTCTTCAGGCTTGTCTTCTTTGATTTGGCGTTTCCCTTCTTTGGCACCATCCCTTAGATTCAATTAGGGTTTGGTGGTGGAGGCTACTGAGGATGCAAATCTAGGAATGTGAGAGCTTTGGAAGAAGACTAAGTGGCAAAGGTGGGAGCACAGGGGGGCGGTGGCTTTGTTATAAAAGCACTTTCCCCAAACTTTTTGCATTCGAGAGTTTTTGGGAAACCGTTCCCACAATTTGTGTCTCTCTGAATCCTCCACAATAGAAAGGTGGGCAGTAAATGTGGGCTTTGGCGCAACCATAGCCCACATCGCCCATTTATCATGGCCATCAGTTGCTACTCGCCGAATAATCACCGACTTCTCCACCATTTACTGAGGCTCAGTAACCGACACTATACAGCCATTACTCTAGTTTTTTCTCCATGGTTTGATTTCTTCGATATCTCCACTTGTAACTTGGGGACTGGCAGCCTGCTCCGCTGATTTTCTACTTTCTAACCCTAGCACCACATGACTATGTCATCTACTATCAGGCTCAGGGACTAAGTGGGCACACTTCACCTTACGGTGAATGTGCTCTGTCTCTTTTTGGAGTCACACCCAGGGACTGGCTGCCTGCTCGGCTGGTTTTCTACTTTCTGACCCTAGCACCACATGACTACATCATCTACTATTAGGCTTAGGGACTAAGTGGGCACACTTCACCTCACAGTGGATGTGTTTGCTTTGTTCTAGAAGACTCCGTGTCGCTTGAAGCTAAAGAAGAATATCTCCTTCACTCATGGTCAGACTCTAAGTGGGCACACTTCGTCCACTGTGAGGAAATTCTTGATTCTAAACTTGAGCTCCTTACACCCTTATGGCAAGACGTGCTTGGGTTATGGTGCTTGGTTATGGGTCGCACTACTCGGCGTCAGTACATGCTGTTCAGCAACTGCTCATGACTGCTTGGCAACTCATCACGGTGGTCGGACCACAAGTGCGTAATGCTCAGCTTCATTTGCACCTACTCAAACAAGCTCAAGACGGTGTTGCACAATGGGTACAAGGTGCTTGGGGACTAGCTATGGGGGGTATGACCCTAGATACCCATGGCAGACCACATGGGCTATGCCCCCAGGGGCGGCCCAGCCCACAAGACTAAGCCTTGCGAGGCATGACTCTACTCGGCGCCTCTCGCAAGACATCTAGAGGATATCCTAAAGATATTGCAAGATCTGTTAGGATATGTATGATCCCTAGATTCTTGTAATCAGTTATTACTTTCCGATTATCTCCTAGATCTAACCGACTTATAACCCTGCTCCCTAGACTATATAAGGCGGGTAGGGACCCCCTCTAAACACACGCAATATCATACGGTAGCTAATACAAACCAACAAACCATAGGAGTAGGGTATTATGTCATACAGACGGCCTGAACCTGTCTAACTCATGTGTCTCTGTTGCCTTCTTGTTCTTGATCTCATGCTCCTCTACCGATAAATCTACCTTCGTGGGATACCCCTCGGAGGACTGCCGATGATATTCTATCGACAGCGTGGGACGACGCAATCTCACCGGCGGCGAGACACTCCGGTGATGTCACCGGCACTATCGTGATCCCAAGTCCTCCCAAACCTATTGAGCTACCTAGCTAGACCTATCACTAGAGCCAACAATGATGGCAGCATCAATGGCAGCATGGCAGTGTGGATCAATGGCGAGACGCCAGTGCTGGCCGTGATAGCTCGATCTACTACTATGTCGAGCTCCTACATTCTACTACGAAACTAATGCACCCACTGTCATGGCTAGAGGTGGTTGGGGACATCCCGGCCATGGTGTCGTGGCACAGCGATGAAACTCCAGCGAGGTCGTGCGTGATGCTGAGACCTTACCAAGCATAGCTAGCGAGCAATGCAGGCACGGTGGTGCGGTAGGAGTACAACGATGCTGCTGTGGTGGCGAAGGATAAGTCTTGTGAGTACATTGTGTACTCAAGGTTTATTTGCCCCTATTGTAGGTAATGCATGAGAAGTACCCTTGTGTGGAGGATTCTTCTGGTGGGCTCAGCCGGATCCTCGTTCCTATCACTAGATGTTTATTTTAAATTTCGTTGTTTATCATTTTGCACTCTAACATTTGGTATTGTAATAATGTAATTTTAAGAAACTCTGATGTATGAAATGGACAAGTATTGTAACTCATTCTCATCATTGGATCCTTGGAAAAAATGTGGATCTTTTGGGTTCCCCCTTAGGGTGTGCCCAACAGATACCGCCTGCTGTAGCTTGCTTTCAGGTGCTTAGTGTCTAGTGGAAGATGGGCACCTCCATAAGTGTGTTATTTTGGGTGGTTCTGCCATAGTAGCATCTTCACCATCATGACCTACTTGACATCCCACGTCGACTGGTGCCCTTGGTTTGCTTAGCGGTTCGCCGAAGCTATCTCGCCGATGAGCATGGTGGCTTGGCGGCGGTATGACATGGTAGACTCACCATCTCCAGTGATGACATGGCCAAGTAAGCATGGCTACCACTTCCATGGACTCTAGCAGAGCTCTCGGGTTAGGTCTAAGCCATGGTGAAGTGCCTATGAGGTCCGGCCACATGTGCGGAGCTAGGCGGCGCCCGGTGCACGGCGATGGCGCTTACCGTTCTAGGAAGGGGGCTATCGGTGACCTGCCTCCATCATAGGCTATGGATCTAGAGCTCAAGGTGACTCGGTAATAGGCACTAGAGGGGACTAAGGGTGATCGGTTGGGGTTGGCCATTGCGAGCAGTGCTTGCGGCCATGGTAGGCGCGCACGGTGCGGATGTGTGTTCCATCACTGATGAAGCGATAGCGGTTAAATGGACAATGGCTCTAGCTTCTAGGACCTATGGCGAAGACTAGATGAGTAAGAGAGAGAGTGGAGATGCATGGGTTGTGGCTGGACATGGGCGAGCTCGTGCTCGGCGGCGCACCACGGCCATGGCAGCGATGGTGGTGTGACAATGTGGCCTTATAGGTGCTCATCTAGTGGCGCTAGCTGCTTGGGAAGGTGGAGTGGCTCATGGTAGAGCTACATGTGAGGTGGGTTGGGTGATGGTGCAGCGGTGGTGAAGTGCTTGGCTGGCAACAACATAGTGGCGACGGCACTATGCTTTGCTCTGCTCTAGAGCCGCGCGCGAGTGAGATGGAGAGGTCGAGAGAGTGAATGAGTGCGTGAGAGCGAGGGCGACCGAGTGCTCACCTTTATGGCATGGCAGGGTGGGCCGGTGTCGGTGTACAGCCGCCATGTGGCGCACACGGCCTACGCTGGTCGGCCACGACACGCGCGGCAAGGCTGGTTTCAGTTCGGATGAAATCGCCTAAAACTCGATTTTCTCTCCACCATAACTCCTAATCCATGGTGAATCAGTGGAAACTATATTAGTGAAAGTTGTAGAGCTATGTGAGATCTCCAACTTTGATTTAGGGAGTAACATCTAATTCGAGCTCGTTTTCAAATTGCAAAGCTTCAAAGTATGGTACATGAAACTGTAAATTAGTTCTTAGACTTAGAAAACTTCGTGAGTCTAGAAACAACATTTTGTTGATTCTTGTGAGCCCTATTTGACCTTGTTAAGCACTAAATTAGCTCATGACCCTTAAATAAAGTTTGTTCCACATAAGATAAGCTACAACTTTTATTAAGGGTGCACTACCATGCACACAATCTATGCTATAGTTCAACTTTGGTCAAAGTAGGATCATGAAAAATGACATTTTGAGTAAACTAGGACTTAGAAGCAAAATTGGCCCATGTCATGAATACAAACATTGTTCCATTTACCATTCTAGACATGTCTAAGGTGTTTTTGTGACCTCACAACCATCTCTTGCATGTATATAATCAACATCACATGTGATAATATGTAAAGAATAAGATGAAATTCCATATGCTCATGCTCATGAATGCTTGGATGATGCATGTGCTCATGAAATGCAAGTGCCAAATGCAATGCTTAACACTAGGGTGTTACAGCAAGAGATTTTTCAGAGAAGGTCATCCCCCACACTTGAATTTTGAAGCAAAATAAATTTGGATGATAGAACTCTCACGTGTGAATGTGATCCAATATTGCATGATAATTTGTTGGACACACCTTGCATAATCATCCTTCATTCTTTTTGCTTCAAACCTGGAATGGTTAGTGATAAAAATACTTGAAGGAATACTTTTCATAATTATATTTCTATTCTCATTTCACAAGGGCATTACAGCGAAAGGTGAAAGCTCGTGTTGTCTCCCAAAAGTGCTTGTTTTAGGACAGAAGCTCATCCTTGGGAAACCTTTGTGTACCTATCTCAAGATTCATGCCAACAAGATTTGCAATATTTATGATAAACATATGCATCTACAACCTCCCTTTCAAAGTTTTTGTGAATAGGGAGTATGAGGGGGTTGAAGATCTCGTGTGTGGCAATGTGAGAGAGACTAATTGATTTAGGAGATTTCTCATATGAGCTTGGATTTGATGAGGTGTTCATGAAATAACTTTCATGCTCATCGATGTCATCTTCCTTTTCAAACTCCAAGGTTGTTTCTTCATGAATGTCTATAGGCAGAAACATTGTCTCCATCGTTCCATGCCTATGATATTCATTGGTCATTTTATTGTCCAAGATTTCCCTTAGATTGGTGACTCTTGGGTTAATCTTGTCCAAGGCCTCGTCCATCCATTCAATGGCAATGACACATAAGTTCTTAATATCCTCCAGCCATTATTGTTGCTCTTCTTGGTCTTCCTTGTGGCCTTCATGACTCCTATGCTTTGGATGTCTTGGTGGATTTCTAGGATCATCATGAGGCTCGGGAGAAAGAGCATAAGAGGAATCATTGGGGTCAAGGATGGGTTTGAATGAGACATCTAATGTGGGCATAGAAGGGGAGAATATAGGAATTGCTTCTAAATGACTTGGCTCTCCTTCTATGGTTTCACTAGACATGCCATCCTTGAATTCTTCTCAATGTCCTACATGGGAATAAGGACGTTGTCTAAGAGATCCCTTCTTGAGAGGATTTGAATTATATTTGCTCAAAGGTCTCTTGTGGAACTGGAAGTTTAAGCTTTTCCCAAAATCAGCATAAAAAAGATCATCCTCAATTTTAAAAGAGAATTCCAAAGGTTGAATTTCTTCTTCCCTTGGAGGCTTTTGGGGTATTGATGGCTCGAGATTGATAGCTAAATCTTGGGATTGGAGTGGTGGTGATTTGACTACCAAAACTTCCTCTTCTTGATCGGGAGATGATTCCTTCTCTTCCTCGGGGAGTTCATTATGAATGCTAGTGCAGGGAGTCTTTCCACTAATTCTATCAAGCATAGACCTTGCTTCACTAGTAGACAAATGAAGGAAATCTCCTCTAGAGGCTTGATCAAGGGATTGTGCAGAGTCCTTGATAAGACCTGTAACACCCTAGGTGTTAGCCTTACATAAATTGACTTGCATTGCATGAGCATGAGCATCAAGCATTCATATTTAAGCTTTTACAATTGAAACATGTGTTTGAAACATTTGCAACATTACTTGTTAATTCATGTTTCCATGTGTATATGCATATGATCATGAGTGAATGCATATAAATGGTTTATGTGAGTCACTAAAACACATTAGCTGCACTTAGGTTAACAAATGGAACATTGTTCATGAAGGTCACCTTTCATGATCAAGTACTTAAGTGATGTTATATGTGTTGACCTGGATAGCCCTATGTGTGACCAAGGCATGAAATGAGTGTGTGACCTTACAAATAGCTTAAACATGTTTAGAAGATCATGATGAACAACTTTGGTATTCACGGTTAGGGGTAAATGGGTCACTAGGTCATGGTTCAAGTACAAGTCATCTTTTGAATGAAGCATGTTTGACCAAGTTTGAATCATATGCTAGAGACCTTGCATGTAGGTGGTCACTAAAGCAAAGTTGTAGTATATGATATGGGGAACAACTTCTATTTTTGGGTCATGAGATGATAAGGTGCATAGCTTAGTCTTTGGAGCTCACAAAAATAAACAATGCATTGTTTCTAACACTTAGCAATTTTTTCTAAGTTTTTAACTGTGATAGTGCTGACAGCCCAACTTTGGGATGACATAACTTGAGATTGGTTGATATTCAAGGCATGAGTTCTAAACAACAATTGGAGCTAGTACTTCAGGGTTCAACATTGGTTTAGGAAGTTTTAGCTAACAGTCCATGGATTTGGAGAATTCTTCGCTGTAAAACATGTTGTCGGGCTTAACATCGCAGTGATTGATGAACTGAATCCACTGGCATTAGTGGCCGACAGTCATAGAGCTTGCATGACGCGTGGATGTGAGCATGGCCGTGTGTTGCCGACACCCTGCCCAACGCGGCCACGACGGGCCAGAGCGCACTACATCAGCCCCAACGCTCACCCGCACTGCCCCACGCTCTCCATTTCATTTTTGGCATCCTCTTTCACCTCAGCGCAGCCACTATAGCAGCCGCTGAGCACCACTGAGCCTCCACCGTCGCCTCACGTGCGAGGCACCGCACCACCGCCGTCTCCATCTTGACCATAGCTGTGCCACATCCACCTCCATTGCCTCAACGTGTTGGCTGCATCAATTGCGCTTCGGTGAGGGCGTATTGCCTTTTTCCCCTCTCGTGCGGAACCTCGGCCGCCATGGCCGCCTCCATGGCAAGCTTGCCATCGCTCGGCTCGCATGCGCCTTCCTTCTGATTGTTGGCGTTTGAGCTTGGTTAGGATAGATATTAGCTTGTGTAAAGACATTACCTCCACTGGTAGTCTTGCTGACGCAGAACACGATGACCAGCGCCGCCGCGTTCCGACCTCCATGCCACCGCACCGTGGCCGTGCTTCGTCGGAGCACCTCCAGTCGCCTAGGTTGCTTAGCCATAGTCACTTGGTCGCTATGATGCTATTGCGCACTTTGCCGGGCTCCGCCATGGCCAGAGACGGCTGGCACACCACGGAGCAGTGCTGCCATGGCTGGCGACGAGCCCGTCCCGCCACACCTGCACGGTCACCACCTAGACCATCCGACACGGTTTGAGTAGTAGGTCATGATGGTGCCCTTGGCTTCACTGGAAAAACTCACCGGCAATGAGCAGTGGCCAACTAGCGTTGAGTAGCGCCGCCTGCTCTATTTTGTCTCACTGACTGGTGGGGCCGACTGACCAGTGGGTCCCCGTTGTCAGTGACTCAGTTCAGTAAGCTAGTCCATTTATTCCAGTTTTTATGTGCATCTTTGAAAATAGATAAGTTGAGCTATGTAGATTCAAAAATTGTGAACTAAAATTTGTAGTGTTCCTTAGGAAGTGTAGTATTTAGTAAAAATATAATGTTGACACTTGTAGTAGACTTCTTGGAGGATTTAAAATGAAACTTAAAATGTGTTTTTAAATGTATGTAAACTTGTTTATTTTATATCTAGAGTTTCTGTGCTCCACAAATTATGAAATTTATGTGGTGAGCTATTCTTGACAAGTATAAGGCCTGGTAAAAATTTGAGTTTCAGTGCATGTATGGATTTGTAGTTATAGATTTTCCTTTTATAATTAGGTAACCCTTGTATGAATTTTGATAAATTATTTATGAATCAAATATTCATGAAATTTGTTGGAGGTTGTCCTAGTAACATATGGATGCTAAGAAAAATATAAAATCTATTGCTTGACACTTTTCACTAGGGTTTTCTAATTATGCTATTTTTAGCCTTTATGCCTTGTCATTTTTGTGTAGGGTGTTTTACTTACTAAAATGGAATGAAACGTTTACAGTAGTCTACTGGTAGCATTAGTAAGGCACTGTAAATTTTTGAGAATTTATGGTGGACATTTGGTATATGTTTATCAATTACCCTAATTATTTAATTAAAATAACAAAGGCATTGAAATAATTAGATGGTGATTAAGCATGATGTTTTCTATGGTTCTTATGATGCATAGTAACTGTTGATGTCAATGGCAAAATTTAGAAGCCATTGATTGTATACAAATGACTAATTATCGCTTTATCATTCGAATACAAGACTGCATGTATAGTTTTGATCGCATAGATGATTTCATATAGATAATGGTCTCTATAGTAAAACTTGTTAATAATAAAGTTGTAGATAACTTGATAATCTACCTAGTGTTAAATTTTCACAGTCATAGGACTTAGGGTTTTCGAGTTCTAGCTGTTGGAAGTTTGCTGTCCGAAAGGTTTACTTTCTGGACAGATTTGATTGAGTGATTTGTTTGCCCAATTTATCTCCTAAATCACAGTGAGAGTATTAAAGGAAAATTGTAGAGAATTTTATAAGCTTTTGAGAAAGTCCAAGATCACCACATTCGGATAAGTAGAACTTCAGTTATGAGTAAAACAAGTAGCTTTTGTTTTGTAGTGTAGTACATGAATTGCTAAAGTGTTTGATTGAGTAATTAAAAAGAGATATGCACATACTCAGTAAAACATGATACCCTTGTTATTACTTTAAAACCATGCTGTTAAGAATATTTACAAGAATGCATTCTTTATATAGCATCATACTATACTTGTCAGCATGTATGCATTTGCACTATCTCATGTCACACTCATGCATCTAGGATCGACGGAGGAGATAACGTTGCTAGAGTTCGACGAAGGAGAGGAAGGGGACCAGCAGGAGATTCCTCAAGCCACAGCTTCCGAAGAAGAGGAGTAGAACCCAGAAGAGCTTTTGGAGTGCCCTGATCACCGCCCCACTTCCTTTCTGAAAGGTAAGCCCCGGAGCATTCTAAGTCTCCTAGTATTTTACAAAATATTACTCAAGTCCTTATGATTGATACATTAGGTTATAAGAGTTGATTGGAACCACTTGATGCATATAAATTCCTTGTCTAGATATATACACCTTTAACCCTACATAGGTCTAGGATCGAATATATGCTTAGCCATGCTTAGACCGGTAGAAGTCGGGTGATTTCCTATCACCTGCGAGATATAGGTGGATACCAAAGCATGGTTGGCTATATTTGCTATCGTGGAAAAGAACCATGGGGTGAAAGTAAATCAAGCCTGGACGGAGTCTATGTGTAGGTTGACTCATGTGATTCCGTCTGTGCCGATCAAGGACCATATCGTTGTTGGAACTTTTGACAAGATTGAACGCATGCCTATCACTTAGCTTGTCGGATAACTCGTTCTGACCATGAAGCCGAGTAGCTCAACTTAGGCCAGGCCCTGTTCTGTTGTGCGCTCCTTGCAGGGAGCCAAACTAAGCCCAAGGGCAGACTAGGCCTGAATGTCCTAGCATTTGGTGTCCCTGATTGTGCGGCGCGGTATGAACCCGCAAAATGTGGACCTGAGTTGTACCAAAGGTGACCTAAGGTGACCATTGATCGGGTCTGCCAAATTCCTAGCTGGTTCAAATCGATTCGAATCACCATCTCTCCCAGATAGTGAGAAACTTGGCTAGCTCCAGCATCATAGTAACTATGTTATGGAACATGATGGTTCGAATGAATATGGAATTACAATACCTTCTATGGTTACTATTGTATGCAATTAAAATGATATACCACATGTTTGGCATAGGATAGTTGCTAATTTAGAGATGGATAGTCATAATTAACTTGATAATAGAATTATAATTGTATAATTTAGTTAATTGCTTTTTATGCAAAATGTTGTCAAGCTACATCCACTTATATAGCCTTGCATGATCCTTGGAGTCATTTTATTTCTGGTTTATGATGGATAAGTCTAGCTGAGTACCTTCCCATACTCGGAGTTTTATTTCCCATTATTGCAGATGGCACCGTGTATCATGGTTATTGCAAGAGTTGCTTCTATCCCGCTGTGGATGAGGAGTAAGCCTTGGGCAGGCTTCTTTATTAATCCTTCTACATGCTTTTGTGCACTATGATCATATGTTGGCACTGTATTAAACTATGTTGGAAACTTTACTTTCACTTAATTTGCTTCGGCTTTTATCCATTAAATTTGGTTTGTAATAACTTTGTTTCATACTCTGATGATGGAAATGTATCTGTGAACTTTATATAATATGCGACATGTATGTTGAATCATGTACAATCTTGGTTGTTGTAAATCGTTTATCGAGACCCGTCGTGGTACTCAACAGACTACTGGGTTTATATGGGTTCAAGTATGACAGTGCGACCGCTTGCGGGCTACCATTGTACTTGTACTCTTATAAATTGGTCGGTTCTACGACAGCTGGTATCAGAGCAAGATTCAACGTTAATTATCACATGTGTATTTAAAACAAAAGTTTTTGTTTTTCAAAACCCTTTCTAACAACTAATAGCTATATAAATAGGTATTTGAAATCTAAAGTGTGCCAGTGATCACTTTCCTTATGCCCAAATTAAGGACCATTAGGTGGCTATTTAAGTACTAACATGGGGGTTTTACTTTCGTCATCCATACAGCGTGATATTGTATGGATGCTATTCATTTGAATGGTAATGTATGGATCAAATGCCTCTATGTCAAGGTAAGTTGATGAGTGGTATGACCACAAGATGTGAGCATGTGGTTGGGGAGAGTTAGCTTTGGTACGGCTATGTATGCATGCTTGCATGTGTATATGGTGCGTATTTAATTGTGGGTATAAACTATTATCGGGTAGCTTTGATATGGAAGTATATGTATGGGTATACATATATGGAAGTATTTAGATTTACATTCTACATATTTAATTATGGGATAGGCTAAAATGAAACTTTTATACAGGTACACTAACAACGAAATGTGTAGCTCGACTAGTTACGCTATATATGAGAGAACGTATGTATGCCACCGTATATGTCGTTAGAGATAATTTTTCCCTAAGCTTGTGAGGACGTACGGAATGAGCATGCATCATGATAATTATCATTCAAATAATTACATTGTTCCTCCCCTTATAAACTTCTTACTCGATTATGTAACTCTTATCCATTATGGCCTTATCTCACACAAAGTTGTACATGTTGATGGTAGCACCAACTTGATGTGAGAATTTCTTGATGGTTTTCGGAATGCCTACCCTACTGTGGAGAGTTTTGCACTTTGTGGGGTACCATGAACCGCCCCTTTATCATTGGAATGAAGAGTACTTGGAAGGACATCCCTGGTACGAGGTGTGGCTAACTATACCAGCCCGCACACAACCGCCCTTTTAGCATGAGTGGAAGGTAGAATTGGAAGGGAAAACTCCTTGGGAGGCTGCCCAAGTTATGGCCTTTGAGGTTTTGAGTCAAATCTACCAGCAGCATGGAGATGCACTTACTGGCAGTGCAACGAGTATGTTTCCTTGGGTGGATCCGTCCACCACAATATGGGAACAACGCAACCAAAATGCATTGATTAGAGATTAGGATGAGCGGGCAAACAGCTCTAGTCCCACTATGAGTGCCATGTTTGCGGTTGTGAAGATGTTTTGTGCACGCCAGGACACCAGGGATTTCTGGCAGGAATCATACACCACTTGCATGAACAAGCTCATGAGAGCTGAAGCCGCACAACAAAAGCTCAAGAAGTGTGTGCGCAAGCAAAAGAAAGCTGCAAGTAAAGCCCGATGGGAATTTGACCAAGCCTATGCAGCTTTGGGCACTCTCCATGCCCAAATGGAGCAAGTGGATCAGTAGAGAGTAGTAGCCCAAGAAGTAAGAGCTAATGATCAAGCATTGTTTGTAGGACTACAGGAGTAGTTGGAGATCGCCCGTGCTAAGGTGTCCATAGCTAGACGCCAATGAGATGCAGTAGAAAACCATGTTGCTACAATAAGGATAGAACGAGATAGGCACCACGACATGAGTAACGCCCAGAACTGTGCCAAAAGGGGCTTACGTCAGCAGCTTGCATAGGCTCAACTTCAAGTGATGAACCTTCAGCATGAAGTGCACTATTTGAACAACCAGCTGAACCCAATCTTGGATGGGGAAGAAGATGGTCCAAATATGGAAGAAGATGAAGACGAGGAAGTGGAAGAGGTGGAGCCTGAGGAAGGAGATGATCCTATCTCTGACCTCGATAGTGATCATGATGAGGATTAGATTGCTTAGTACTTAGTAGAAGTGCTTAATGTATCATTGTTGGTTATGTAATGGACCTGTAGTTGGAATTTGGTGTTGGTGAATTGAACTATCATGTAATATTGTTATTTGCATGACTATCGCATGTTTGGTTAAACACTAATGCAAATTCTAGTCGATTTATCTGTGATCATTATTTGAATATTAACGTGCTATGAGTCTGATAAGTGATCGAATTGGTGGTGTCATGTTGCGAGAATGACTTATTATGCCTTTGTTTTATTGTGTAAAATTGAGATTGTCTATAGTAATTTCAGTTTGGCATGATTATAAATTCATCTGTAATCTTTTGACATCAACCAATAATTGCTTATTGTTGCAACTTCGCAGATGACTCGCACTCGTGCAGGAGCAGTAGCAGCCATGATGGCAATGACGGTGACTTACAACCACCGTCCGCTCAGGAGTTCTTTGCCCAATTCTTGGGGAGCCAAAGGACAATGGAGGAAGCTCTACACCTCATTGCGCAGAACACAGCTCATGGCCACCCACAGCAACAAGGGCCTAAGCCAAATCAGCACAGTACATTCAAGGAATTTCTGGATACAAAGCCTCCTATCTTCAAGGTGGTAGAGGAACCACTATAGGCGGATGAGTGGCTCAACACCATTGAGCAGAAGTTTCATTTGCTAAGGGTCACCGAGCATCTGAAGGCTGAGTATGCTTCCCACTAGTTGTAGGGACCAGCAGGGATTTGGTGGACACATTTCTTGTCCTCTCTACCTGCTAATGCGTGAGTAACATGGGAGCAATTCAAGTTGGCTTTTCAGGGACATCATATTCCCCCAGGCCTAATGCGCATGAAAGTGGCTGAATTTATGAGGCTCACTCAAGGGACAAAAACCCTCATAGAATATATGCACGCATTCAACAACCTATCCAGGTATGCTCCAGGTTTCATGGATACCGAGGAGAAGAAGATAGAGAGCTTCAAGCGGGGTCTGGGCACCAAACTGATGAAGACCATGGCCAATTCAAAGTGCACCACTTACAATGAGTTTATTAGTGATGCTTTGACCTAACAAAACCACAATAACATGCACACGGCCTCTAAGGGTCGCAAGAGGGCATTCGAGGTAGGTGCCTCCGGATCTTCACAGTCCAGAGCTCCTATCATAGCTAGGCCACAATTCCGTCCACCTACACCCAAGTTTAGGCCTCCACCACCAAAAGCTCAGAATGGCAGGCCTCAGAAAGCATTCTGTAAGGCATTCACTATTGCCTTACCTAAAGGAAATGGCAATCAGGGAAGCTCCACCGGACCTAGGAGTAATCAACCCTATTTTAACTACAATCAAGTGGGGCATTGGGCCAAGGAATGCCCCCACCCAAAGAAGAATGGCAACCAGAATCAGAACAATCAGAGGTAGGCAAACACAAGGGCACGTCTGGGATATGTGCACTATACCGCTGTTGAGGAAGTGCCTGTAGGAGAAGTTGTCACGGCTGGTATGTTTCTTATCAACAAGCATCCCACTATTGTTTTATTTGATTCAGGAGCTTCTCATTCTTTCATGAGTCAAGCATTTGCATCTAGACATGATCAGAAAATAATTGAAGTAAGCAAGGGTGGTTACAATATAAGTTCAGCAGGGGCTACTATTTCTACAAATAAGATAGTCAAAAATGTGCTCATCTCTATATTAGAGAGGGGGTATACAATGGATTTGATAATATTGCTCGGGTTATCAATAAGTGTAATCTTAGGCATGAATTGGATGAAGGATCATGGTGTTCTCATTGACACTAGCACTCGTACTATTATGTTGAGAGAACCCAAGGGAGGGAATGCTTTTCTAGTACCACTCTCCCAAAATTTTGAACTCCAACATTTAGCTTGTGCTATCCAAACCACTACCCTTTTTTATATCCCCATGGTTTGTGAGTTTTTGGATGTATTTCTAGAGGTGTTACCAGGTTTACCACCTAATAGGGATGTGGAATTTAAGATTGAGTTAGTGCCAGGTACAGCACCTATCTCAAGAAGGCCATATAGAATGCCACCAAATGAGTTAGCAGAACTTAAGATTCAGTTACAAGATCTATTGGACAAGGGTCTTATTCAACCTACTTCATCTCCATGGGGCTGTCCAGCATTGTTTGTGAAAAAGAAGGACAAGTCACTAAGAATGTGTGTAGATTACAGACCGCTCAATGCTGTAACCATCAAGAACAAATACCCATTGCCTCGCATCGACATCTTGTTTGATTAGTTGGCAAAGGCAAAGGTATTCTCCAAGATTGACTTGAGATTAGGCTATCATCAGATAAAGATCAGGCTAGAGGATATACCTAAAACTGCTTTCTCTACTAGGTATGGCTTATATGAGTATTTGGTTATGTCTTTTGGACTAACAAATGCTCCTGCCTACTTCATGTACCTGATGAATTCGGTATTCATGCCCGAGATTGACAAGTTTGTGGTCATGTTTATCGATGATATATTGATTTATTTGGAAAATGAGGCAGATCATGAAGAGCATCTAAGGATTGTTCTATCCAGATTGAGGGAGCATAAGCTATATGCGAAATTTAGCAAGTGTGAATTTTGGTTGAGCAAAGTACCTTTCTTAGGTCATATCTTATCGAGAGATGGAATCTCTATAGACCCATCAAAAGTACAAGAGGTCATGGATTGGAAGGCCCCAACTTTGGTTCATGAAGTTTGGAGTTTTCTAGGGTTAGCAGGATATTATCGTCATTTCATTTCAGATTTCTCAAAGATAGCTAAGCCCATGACCAGACTACTTCAGAAAGATGAGAAGTACAAATGGACACCAGAATGTGAAGCAGCTTTTCACACCCTTAGAACTCTGTTAACTATAGCGCCTGTCTTAGCACAACTCGACATTGAGAAGCCTTTTGATGTATTTTGTGATGCATCAGGTATATGTTTGGGGTGTGTGCTTATGCAAGAAGGAAGAGTTATTGCATATGCTTCTCGGCAGTTGAGAAAACATGAAGTCAACTACCCCACGCATGATTTAGAACTTGTAGCAGTTGTTCATGCATTAAAGATATGGAGACATTATTTGTTGGGCAATGTATGTCATATATATACTAACCACAAAAGTCTTAAGTATATCTTTACCCAACCAGAGCTGATCATGAGGCAGCGAAGATGGTTAGAATTGATTAAGGACTACAATTTGGAAGTGCATTACCATCCGGGGAAAGCCAATGTAGTAGCCAATGCACTCAGTCAGAAATCTCATTATAACACTGTGGAAGCATTGTTAGAAGATGGCTTCAATTTGTTACATCCTCCTGTACTGCACAATATCACTATCAGTTGTTCACTTGAGAGCAAAATCATAGAGCTGTAGCAGATAGATGTAGGTATAAGTCACATCAAGAGAAAAATGCAAGAGCAAGAAACCAAACATTTTAGATTATATGAAAAGGGTGTACTATGGTTTGAGGACCGACTTGTGGTACCGAAAGACCGTGAGCTTAGAAATCAAATTTTAGATGAAGCTCATTCGTCCAAATTGTCTATCCATCCGGGTAGTAGCAAGATGTACCAAGATTTGAAAACCCGTTTTTGGTGTACTAAGATGAAGATAGAGATCACAGCCTATGTCACTAGGTGTGATAACTACAGCAGAGTAAAAGCTGTTCATATGAAATCTACCAGATTACTCCAGCCATTACCTGTTCTAGGTTGGAAATGGGAAGAAATAAGTATGGACTTTATCATAGGCCTTCCAATGACACCACAAGGTCACGATTCCATATGGGTCATTGTAGATCGTCTCACCAAGTCAGCACATTTTATACCGGTTCACACAACATATCACGTGGGGAAGTACGCTGAGTTGTACATTTCTCAGATTGTGAGACTACATGGAGTACCTAGGACCATAATCTTAGATCAAGGACCACAGTTTATAGCTCGTTTCTGGGAACACTTACACCAGGCTTTGGGAACTAAGCTAATCAGAAGTTCGGCATACCATCCACAGACTTCTAGACAGACAAAGCGAGTGAACCAAATCTTAGAAGATTTGCTAAGAGCTTGTGTTATATCTTCCAAGGGTTCATGGGAGAAATGGTTACCTTTAGCTGAGTTCTCCTACAACAATAGCTATCAAGCAAGCATCAAGATGGCTCCATTTGAAGCTTTGTATGGCAGAAAATGTAGAACTCCGTTGAATTAGATTGAGCCCAGTGAAAGGAGATACTTTGGTATTGACTTTGTCAATGCAGCTGAAGAGCAAGTGCATGTTATCCAACAGCATATGAAGGTAGGTCAATCTAGACAAAAGAGTTATGCTGATAAAAGAAAAAGACCACTGACTTTTGAAGTAGGTGACTATGTATACTTGAAAGTATCACCCATAAAAGGGGTGAAGAGATTTGGAATGAAAAAGAAGCTTGTGCCTAGATACGTGGGGCCATACAAGATTATGGAACAGAAAGGAAATATTGCTTATAAGCTACAACTTCCACCAGAGATGAGTACAATATTTGATGTCTTCCATGTTTCTCAGTTGAAGAAATGTCTTCGTGTACCTGAAGAAGCTATTGCACCCACCAACATAAAACTCCAATCGGATTTGACCTATGAAGAAAAACCAATCCAAGTGATAGAAGAGATGAACAGAGTAACACGAAGTAAGATCATTAAGTTCTATAAGGTGGTGTGGAACAATCACAGTGAACAAGATGCTACGTGGGAACAAGAGGATTATTTACGACAGGATTATCCTACCTTTTTCCAAGAATGGTAGGTCTTGCAAATCTCAGGATGAGATTTTTATAAGGGGGAGGGGTTGTAACACCCTAGGTGTTAGCCTTGCATAAATTGACTTGCATTGCATGAGCATGAGCATCAAGCATTCATATTTAAGCTTTTACAATTGAAACATGTGTTTGAAACATTTGCAACATTGCTTGTTAATTCATGTTTCCATGTGTATATGCATATGATCATGAGTGAATGCATATAAATGGTTTATGTGAGTCACTAAAACACATTAGCTACCCTTAGGTTAACAAATGGAACATTGTTCATGAAGGTCACCTTTCGTGATCAAGTACTTAAGTGATGTTATATGTGTTGACCTGGATAGCCCTATGTGTGACCAAGGCATGAAATGAGTGTGTGACCTTACAAATAGCTTAAACATGTTTAGAAGATCATGATGAACAACTTTGGTATTCATGGTTATGGTTAAATGGGCACTAGGTCATGGTTCAAGTACAAGTCTTCTTTTGAATGAAGCATGTTTGACCAAGTTTGAATCATATGCTAGAGACCTTGCATGTAGGTGGTCACTAAAGAAAAGTTGTAGTATTTGATATGGGGAACAACTTTAATTTTTGGGTCATGAGATGATAAGGTGCATAGCTTAGTCTTTTGGAGCTCACAAAAATCAACAATGCACTATTTCTAACACTTAGCAATTTTTTGTAAGTTTTTAACCGTGACAGTGCTGACAACCTGACTTTGGGATGACATAACTTGAGATTGGTTGAGACTCAAGGCATGAGTTCTAAACAACAATTGGAGCTGGTACTTTAGGCTTCAACATTGGTTTAGGAAGTTTTAGCTAACAGTCCACGGATTTGGAGAATTCTTCGCTGCAAAACACGCTGTCAAGCTTAACATCACAGTGACTGACGAACTGAATCCACTGGCGTCAGTGGCCGACAGTCGCAGAGCTTGCACGCCGCATGGACGCGAGCATGGCCGCGCGTCGCTGGTGCCCTACCCAGCGTAGCCACGACGGGCCAAAGTGCACTACATCAGCCCCAACACTCACCCACACTACCCCGCACTCTCCATTTTGTTTTCGGCTTCCTCTTTCGCCTCAGTGTAGCCACCGCAGCAGCCGTCGAGCACCGCCTCACCTCCACTGTCGCCTCACGTGCATGGCACCACACCACCACCATCTCCATCTCGACCATAGCTGCGCCACATCCACCTCCACCGCCTTGATGTGTTGGCTGCATTAATTACGCTTCGGTGAGGGCATATTGCCTTTTCCCCTCTCGCCAGAACCTCGGCCGCCATGGCCACCTCCACAGCAAGCTTGCCACCGCTCGGCTCGCATGCGCCTTCCTTCTGATTGTTGGCGTTTGAGCTTGGTTAGGATAGGTATTAGCTTGTGTTAAGACGTTACCTCCGTTGGTGGTCTCACCGACGCAGAACACAACCAGCGCCGCCGTATTCCGACCTCCGCGCCACCGCATCGTGGCCATGCTTCGTCGGAGCACCTCCAGCCACCTAGGTTGCTTAGTCACAGTCACTTGGTCGCTGTGATGCTGTTGCGTGCTTCATCGACCTTCGCCATGGCCGGAGACGGCCGGCACACCGTAGAGCAGCACCGTCGTGCCGCCATGGCCGGCGACAAGCCCGCTCTGCCACACCTACACGGTCACCACCTAGACCATCTGACGCGGTTTGAGTAGTAGGTCATGATGGTGCCCTTGGCTTCACCAGAAAAACTCACCAGCAACGAGCAGTGGCTAACTAGCGTCGAGCAGCGCCGCCTGCTCTACTTTGTCTCACTGACTGGTGGGGCCGACTGACCAGTGGGTCCCCGTTGTTAGTGACTCAGTTCAGTAAGCTAGTCCATTTATTCCTATTTTTATGTGCATCTTTGAAAATAGATAAGTTGAGTTGTGTAGATTTAAAAATTGTGAACTAAATTTTGTAGTGTTCCTTAGGAAGTGTAGTATTTAGGAAAAATATAATGTTGACATTTGTAGTAGACTTTTTGGAGGATTTGAAATGAAACTTGAAATGTGTTTTTAAATGTATGTAAATTGTTTATTTTATATCTAGAGTTCCTGTGCTCCAGATATTATGAAATTTATGTGGTGAGCTATTCTTGACAAGTATAAGGCCTGGTAAAAATTTGAGGGTCAGTGCATGTATGGATTTGTAGTTATAGATTTTCCTTTTATAATTAGGTAATCCTTATATGAATTTTGATAAATTATTTATGAATCCAATATTCATGAAATTTGTTGGAGGTTGTCCTAGTATCATATGGATGCTAAGAAAAATATAAAATCTATTGGTTGACACTTTTCACTAGGGTTTTCTAATTATGCTATTTTTAGCCTTTATGCCTTGTCATTTTTGTGTAGGGTGTTTTACTTGGTAAACTGGAATGAAACTTTAGTCTATTGGTAGCATTAGTAAGGCACTATAAATTTTTTAGAATTTATGATGCACATTTGGTATATGTTTATCAATGACCCTAATTATTTAATTAAAATAAGAAAGGCATTGAAATAATTAGATGGTGATTAAGCATGATGTTTTCTATGGTTCTTATGATGCATAGTAACTGTTGATGTCAATGGCAAAATTTAGAAGCCATTGATTGTATACAAATGACTAATTATTGCTTTATCATTCGAATACAAGGCTGCATGTATAGTTTTGATCGCATAGATGATTTCATATAGATAATGGTCTCTATAGTAAAACTTGTTAATAACAAAGTTGTAGATAACTTGCTAATCTACTTGGTGTTAAAGTTTCACAGTCATAGGACTTAGGGTTTTTGAGTTCTAGCTGTTGCAAGTTTGCTGTCTAAAAGATTTACTTTGTGGATAGATTTGATTGAGTGATTTGTTTGCCTAATTTAACTCCTAATTCACAGTGAGAGTATTACAGGAAAGTTGTAGAGAATTTTATAAGCTTTCCATAAAGTCCAAGATCACCATATTTGGATATGTAGAACTTCAGTTATGAGTAAAACAAGTAGCTGTTGTTTTGTAGTGTAGTACATGAATTGCTGAAGTATTTGATTGAGTAATTAAAAAGAGATATGCACATACTCAGTAAAACATGATACCCTTGTTATTACTTTAAAACCATGCTATTAAGAATACTTACAAGAATGCATTCTTCATATAGCATCATACTATTCTTGTCAGCATGTATGCATTCGCACTATCTCATGTCACACTCATGCATTTAGGATCGACGAAGGAGATAACGTTGCTGGAGTTCGACGAAGGAGAGGAAGGGGACCAGCAGGAGATTCCTTAAGCCACAGCTCCTGAAGAGGAGGAGCAGAACCCAAAAGAGCTTCCGGAGTGCCCTGATCACCGCCCCACTTCCTTTCTGAAAGGCAAGCCCCAGAGCATTCTAAGTCTCCTAGTATTTTATAAAATATTACTCAAGTCCTTATGATTGATGCATTAGGTTATAAGAGTTGATTGGAATCACTTGATGCATATAAATTCCTTGTCTAGATATATACACCTTTAACCCTGCGTAGGTCCAGGATCGAATATATGCTTAGCCATGCTTAGACCGGTAGAAGTCGGGTGATTTCCTATCACCTGCGAGATATAGGTGGATACCAAAGCACGGTTGGCTATATTTGCTATCGTGGAAAAGAACCATGGGGTGAAAGTAAATCGAGGTTGGGCGGAGTCTATGTGTAGGTTGACTCATGCGATTTCGTCTGTGCCGATCAAGGACCGTACCGTTGTTGGAACTTCTGACAAGATTGAACGCATGCCTATCACTTAGCTAGCCGGATAACTCGTTTCGACCGCAAAGCTGGGTAGCTCAACTCAGGCCAGGCCCTATTCTATTGTGCGCTCCTTGCAGGGAGCCAGACTAAGCCCAAGGGCAGGCTAGGCCTAAACATCCTAGCATTTGGTGTCCCCGATTGTGCGGTGCGGTACGAACCCACAAAATGTGGACCTGTGTTATACCAAAGGTGACCTAAGGTGACCATTGATCAGGTCTGCCTAGGTTGTGTTGAGAATAAATTCCCAGCTAATTGAAATCAATTCGAATTGCCGTCTCTCCTAGATAGTGAGAAACTTGGCTAGCTCCAGCATCGTAGAACTATGTTATGGAACATGATGGTTCGAATGAATATGGAATTATAATACCTGCTATGGTTACTATTTTATGCTATTAAAATGATATACCACATGTTTGGCATAGGATAGTTGCTAATTTAGAGATGGATAGTCATAATTAACTTGATAACAGAATTATAATTGTATAATTTTGTTAGTTGCTTTTTATGCAAAATGTTGTCAAGCTACATCCACTTATACAGCCTTGCATGATCCTTGGAGTAATTTTATTTCTAGTTTATGATGGGTAAGTCTAGGTGAGTACCTTCCTGTACTTAGGGTTTTATTTCCCATTGTTGCAGATGGCACTATGTATCATGGTTATTGCAAGAGTTGCTTCTATCCCACTATGGATGAGGAGTAAGCCTTGGGCAGGCTTCTTTATTAATCCTTCTACATGCTTTTGTGGACTATGATCGTATGTTGGCACTATATTAAACTATGTTGGAAACTTTACTTTTAAACTTAATTTGCTTCCGCTTTTATCCATTAAACTTGGTTTGTAATAACTTTGTTTCATACTCTGATGATGGAAATGTATTTGTGAACTTTATGTAATATGCGACATGTATGTTGAATCATGTATGATCTTGGTTGTTGTAAATCGTTTATCGAGACCCGTCGTGATACTTGATGGACTACTAGGTTTATATGGGTTCAAGTATGACAGTGTGACCGCTTGCGGGCTGCCATTATACTTGTACTCTTATAAATTGGTCTACCAGGTTTATATGGGTTCAAGTATGACAGTTTTGCGACAAGACCCATATGAAAATGTTGAAGAAGTACCGAGTCTTGAATGGCAAGGTCCGGGCCAGTGATGATGAGGTCATTAAAACAATCCCATGATATGGCAAGAGATTCTTCTTCTAGTTTTCTAAAATTTAGAACCTCTTTCCGATGGCTAACCACTTTAGAGATGGGAAAGAAACATAAACAAAATTTAGAGCCTAATGTTTCCCAATCTCCTTGCATACTACCAATGGTTCGACTATACCATTGTTTAGCTCTTCCCATCAAAGAGAATGGAAACAACTTCCATCTTAAGGTTTCATCAGACAAGCCAATGATACGCAGGCATGCATAGGTCTATGTAAAAGACTGGCTAGGCCTGGGAGCGAATGGAAAGCTCAGAAAATGTATCAACTGGCCTGCCATGGTTCAAGTGCACACCCCTACTAGGCGCGTTACTAATTCACCGACCACTCTCCATAACTTAAAACACCTTTACATTGTGTTACTCACCAACACTCCATGTGTATTATCGCTGAACCATGCCCTTCTCCACACACCGACCAGCCATGTTTTTACCCATGCCATTCAGAAGCGGCCCTAGTCTCGACTTCCTCCTACGCATGCATGAGCCATGCTCTGCACTATGGACAGTCAGTAGTGGCTCTCTAGTCATGCTTTCTTATCTTACGTGTACACGAGTGCCCGACACTTCGTGCTATAGAGCTTGGAGGCTAGGTAGGGCTGGTGACGTGACTGAAAACTAACTAGTAAGCAATTAACTCATATTTTAACACATGACTTAAACAAACTACAAAATAAACACCATGTTTATATTTACATCTCTACCTAGTTAGAACTTAAGAGTTGTTCTAATACATTGATCACCTAACTATTCTGGTTCTATTGCCCTTTGTCGCCAAAGATATCTAGGTCTTCGACGAGCTTGAAGGCCGATTCAGTTGCCTCCTCCGTGAGCTAGTCGGCCACCTCATCCTCCATCCCTTCAGTGAACTGCCATCCATAATCTCTAGATCCACCATTGGGTATAGGGATCGGACGACTAATAAGGCCTACCCGACAGCAGTACACACCACGCCATGGACATACACCCTAAAATTCTCCCAGGCCACCTTGCACCTTTCCACGAAAGGATCTAGTGGGAGCAGATTTTTGTCAAGATCTCCAACCAGTGGTGGTGCCAATTTCCCATCAATGAAATCAAGGACTGGCATTATCCCCATGATGATGGCATTCATTTTGGCGTGCACAACCTTCAGTTCTAGCTCATAAGACCGGTATTCCATCTGTGAGTTTTCATGGACCACTACGAAACACTGATTTGATGACGGGGCACACACAATCACAAACAAGAGTTTTTTTGTAGAGATCACTTATGTGCAAGCTCATTAATGGTTTTTGTGCGCGCTTCTCACACATCATCCCTCTCCTTCTCCACGCACTGGATGGCTTCCTCGGCCAGGAATAGCTGTGTCACAAGATCTGTAGTAGCAACAACAAGGTCATCATGCAAAAGGAAATAAACAAACAGATAGATCATAGATTTGTTGATGAATATATGTTCCTACCATTCTTCTCTCTGACAATGGTTGCAAGCTAAGTACCGATCTCGCCGAGTTGTACCTAGGTAGCGGCAAGCTCCTCTTCAGTGAGGTCGTGCTCAATGGTCAAGTCCTTCTTCTCTAGCTACACTTTATACACCCATGCTTGCAGCATGCTCCGCTCTTCCTTGAGCCTAATTCTTTCATCCTCGTGCTCTTTCACCTCCGCAAGCAGTCCCTTGTTCTCCTTGAAGGTGGGCTTGACTTCCTCGAGCTGTCATCACTAGTGCTCTGTGGTCTTTATTACCTCCTTCCAGACAACCGTCACAGACTAGAATGGGGGACATAATACACAACACAGCACATGAAACTCACCTACAGCTCGCCGTTCACCACTGCAATGTGTTTCTTCAATGACTCAATCTATGGGTCGACCTCTTCACCCCCACCAAATCAACGTAGTCAACTCACATTAAGAAAGTCTATGACACAAGCGTGGGAGTGTCCCATGGATGGGGCACCTCTCATAGGATTTCTTCAACCGTGGGTGCCTCCACCAATGGCCCCATAGCTTGTTCCATTGCCCACCTTTCATGGCGTTGCGGTGGTCCTAAGGCCATCACCACGGGGTGATCAGGAGCATACACCTTCTCCTTGGCCCTAGGACCTGCATCTACTGATGGAGCCGCTTGGGGACTAGGCGCTCTTTTTCTATGTGTGCCCCAAGTCCTAGCACCATTGGCAAGGCTGGGGGACTTGGCACCTGCCCCGCATCCCCTCCACCATCCCCAATGGGCTCCGCTACTTGTCGATTTCTAGCGTCGCCGCCCACACGAGCTCTGTCTGTCATGGACACCATGGCTGTCCCTTCGCCACATGTACCTTCAATGGTCACAGGGGCAGTAGGTGGCATCATGCCACAAGACCCCTCTTCAACCCTAGCTAGTCATAGGGGCTTAGTCAATAGTTTGCTGCTCCATAGTCGAAGATCGTTGAACACTTCAAGTCATGTATTAAAATGATGATCCGATTATGTTAGCCAACAACTTACTTGTTGGACCGCCAAATCATATGCCTAATCTTGTGCAGTCCACTGGGCTGCTTGCCCCAGCTGCTGGCATAGTCATTCTTCTGAACCCTAGGGGCACTGGGCTTGCCCCCAAGGTTGCAGCACTACCATCCATGCCACTCCTGACCTAAGTATCAAGCTAAGGCCAGGGGACTTGAGCTTCAGTCTAAATGGTTGGATATTCCTCCTACCACCCAAGTCTCCTTATCTACTTAGCGTGCATCACTGAGCTAGGACCTTCATTTGCTAGAGGGGGCAGCAAGCTGTAACAACCTGGGTTTTTGGAGAAGCCAAGAATATGAACTTTTTAAAATTTCTCCTGCAATGCGTGAAGCATGTAGATGCTAGATCAAACAAAGAACAATTTATAAATAAATTGTTGCATACATATAGTGTTGCTTGTAGGAGCTTGCGTGAGTTCCTTATTTGGTTTAGGGTTTTGTGTTGGAGAGCACAAGTCCGTAGCGAATCCTTTTGACTCCTTCTAGAATCTCTCATGAACCCCTTGACGTAAATTCTATAATCAACCAACTATCCTTATCAACTCAATGCCCGTGAATTGCCAACCCTTGACTGGACCCCACATAGAAGCCCTTGGTTTATTTAGAAGGTAGAAAATAGGAATAGAAAGGGATAGAACAGGGAGGAGAAAAAGGAAATGGCCAAACCAGCCCAAGCAACAGAATCGGCCCAGCTCGCCTCCTCGGCCCGTGACCACCTCAGTCGGCCTCTTCCACTTGCGCTGGAGGCCCAACCCGCTCACCCCTTCTCTTGGCCCAACCGGCGCTAGCAGGCCTAGCCAGCCTCTCCCACTCAAAGCCATGGCCCAGCTTGCCCTGCCAGCCCGCTCACCCTTGGCCCAGGCCACTCCTCCCTTTGGCCCGCCCCGCCAGCACCTTGGCCCAACCAGGCCGCTACCATTGCATGGCCCAGCCTGGCTAGCAGCCGAAGCCCCCACTCCAACCCTAGGGCGCACACACCCTAGCCTCTAGACACCGCCGCCGCTCGCTCGGACACATGTGCACACGCCCTGCACGCACACTGCATGCAAGCTCATGCCTGACACCGCCCCATGTTCCATGCCACACGATGCGCGCCGCGTGCCCCTTCTCTGCACGGAAGCCAAGGATCGCCATCCATAGTACTAGAGCCCTAGCCGCTCACCCTATAAAGACACCACAATTGGCTGCCCCTTCTCCTCCATTTCGCAGCCACTGCCAGCACCTCTCTCTATCCCTCTTCTCTGCTTATCCATGGTAGAGGGCCACGCCACCTAGTGACCCTGCCTAGCTGAGCCACGCCACTGCCACTGCTGTCCACGCCCTTGCCCTCCTCACCGACCACCGTGTCCACTCCACCTACCTCTGCCTCAGAGCCATGACCACGACGTTGCAGTCAACCATAGCCACACCAAGCGTAGTGCCCGCTGCAGTGCCCTATGTCCTTGGCCCTCGACAATGGGTCACTAGGAGCCTGCCTCTGCCCACGCTGAGCAGCTACCGCTAGTTGTGACCCCAGGGTGTGGCGCTGTGTCCGCATCATGATGTTAAGCTAACCACGCCACTAGTGACTGCGTGCTCTACCCCCATGTTGCGCGACCAGCATGATGACACGAGCTGCTCCGCCACGATGTCGACGACCTCGCGCTGTGCCACAACATCGTCCACGTCCTCGCCGTAGGCCACCACAAGCTCATGCTCCACCTCGTGCCATCTAGCTCTGTCGACCATGGACACTGCTTCCTCACCACGACATCTCGCCTCAGCGTCCATGCCTCGTTGCCCTCTGCGCCTCATCCTCGGCCGCAGCCATGCCCAGCCCGACAGTGAGCACTGGACTCCCAAGCTCCCACCCTTGTTCATGCTTTTGATGCCTGCCTGTTCCGTCCTTCGATGCTGGCTTGACCCTAGAGCCTTCCTAGAGTCCGTGACACCTCGCCACACCGGCAGCCATGACCCCCTCGCCTCGAGCCTACAAGACTGCCATGGCCATGCCAATCTGCTCCATCACCCTCTGCTCTAGGCCGGTCTATGCCCATGAGCCCTCTGCACACGCGTACACGCACTGCACATGCACAGCCCAAGAAGACGCCTTGCCGAGCCCTGGTGGCTCGGGAACATCGACGCCACCACGCATGCACCGAGCGCGCACGCCATGGCTAGAGCACGGCCATGGTAGAGCCATTCCGCCCACACCCAGAGGGTAGGATTAGGGGAAAGCCCACCATGAGACTTGCCTCACCCTAGAACACGCCCTACCTTAGCCATAACCAGAGATGAACCCTGACCACCACAGCCATTTGACCTCACAGGCATGAACACGCTGTGGAGCGCTACCGTGCCACGGACCTTCCCACCGTTTGCAACCACCTCGTCGGCCCATCATGTCCCCCCCTTGCCGCAGCCATGGCGAGACTGTATCTGATGACCTTGGCCACCGTATGGCTTTGGAAGAGACTGAGGGAGCTTGCCGTCACCCCTTGAGCCTAGCCACATAGTAGGATGATGCCCTAGGCTACCAGGACCACCATGAGTCGAGCCTTCGGTCCATGGACCAGTGCCTACCGGTTCACCATGAGTCGCTCCCATGTGCATAGTCTAGACCTAGCCCATCAAGAGCCCAACAGCACCACGTGGATAGCCTACCTACCCGACACGTGTCTGGGTCGGCCCAGCCCAAATCTGGCCCTATTCAGGCCCGCCAAAGCCCAATCAGAACCCAAACCGGATGACCGTTGACCGGTCAGCATTGACCGTTGACTGAAACCACATGACAGTGACCTAAGAGCCCCGGTCCCACCTGTCAGCCATAGATTAGCTCTAATAATGCCATACTGACGTCATGCCAAAAATGAGACCACCTCCGCGACCACTCCGACCACTCCGACCACCTCGGCGAGCACTCCGTCCACCTCCGCAACCACTCTGACCACCTTAGCGACCACTCTGACCACTTCGACCACCTCCATGACCACTCCAACCACCTCCGCAACCACTCCGACCACCTCCGCGACTACTCCGACCACTCCGACCTGCCTCTCTTTTAGACCAGCAGGAAGACCCCACTGTCTTGTCGGATGCTTTCTTTACTAACCCTTGCGGTGTTTGATAGTAGTAGGCACATCTTAGCCAGTTGCTGCCGTGCCCGGCCAGCCATAGCCAGCCTTTGGCCAACCATAGCCACTTGTAGCCAGCCGTAGCCAGCCACAGCAAGCTGCAACAAGCCACAACTAGCCACAGCAGGCCGTAGCTGGCCTCAGCTGGCTAGAAGAAGCCACAACCCTCCGAGACAAGTTACAACAGCCTATGGCCCTCCACATCTTTGCCGCGAAGTCGAATTCTAGTCGAACGCCATTCCCCACCGATGAAAGCCCCTTCCTGCTCATTCTTATACTCATTCGTACACTTGCAATATGTGATCTTGATCTATCTATATCTATCTGCACTGTGCCCTTGAGTAGGTCTACCCATCCCCATCGCTATAGAATGTGCTACTCTGCAGTCATGTCGAGTTGTTGCATATTTTGGTCGTGTTTGGTTCTTATCGCTGGTTGTTGGTGTTGTTGCCTATGTGCCGAGCCTTCGAGCCGACTGAGGGATCATACCTCGTTCAGACGCTATGATCATGGGATCTGTCTCGCCATGACTGTGATGCCGAGTGTAACTCGACCCCATGCTTTTTAGTTGACTTCATAGTACCACGAGTGTTAGCTCCTGTCTTCGGCCCTAGAACCAGGTCATAATGGATTCGATGTCGATACTAACATCGATGCGGATATCACCCGCACGCCTTGAGCCCTCCATGACCAAGTCCTATGGGAGATGACCTAGAAGATAACAACCATGGAACGATGGATGCCAACTCGTTGGTGTAGCTGGTGGCCGCGAGTTTGCCTCACCATGACCATGGAGCTACGCCACTCTTTTGCTTTTACTTGCCTCTTCATGCTCGTACCCCATATGCTTGTACCTTGTATGACCATCGGCATTTCTTTGATTCCCGTGGTGACAACCGCACCACTATGGATTAGAGGGATATCTTAGTGCAAGAGCACCTAAATCAGGTACCCTACGAGAGGTTTGCGCACTTGATGTTTGTCGCTTCCTTCCAATGCCCCGTATTTCGTTGTGGTGCGAGTGTTGGAAGAAGTAAACCTTGTCCCTTGTTGTTCTTGCTCTTGTTGCACCTTTAGCCCGCTCTGTTTGATTCTGTCTTGCCCATGATGATTGGATCAAAGACCGGCCAATTCCCTTTGGGTTAGCAAAGCTATGGTCTATGTCGTACCCCAGACCAGTGCGTGTCGACCCGATCGACCGTCTAAAACCATCTTTCCTGAAGATGTGTCTGAGAACATGACATGGATGTGCCTAGCTAACTCCCGCATCTTTTGCCGTGCTGAGCGACCCCCTTCTCGGCTCCCGACGTTATCGTGTCTTGTGGATCGAGGAGAATCGTTGATGTCCAATATCTTTGCGCTACCGCTTTCTACCATAATGGGCAAACCAAAGTATGTTGGAGCCAAGTCACAATAGTTTTAATCGCTCTTGTAAGCTACTCATGTCCAATTGTGACATATAGGATAAGACTATAAGAGCTGAACCCCGTCGTTCTTCTTTCTTGGGGCTCGACTTCTAATCCCTGTCAATTCAATGACACCGGATCGAAAGATCGTGAGCCATGGTGTTTGCTCTGGATAAGCTCTGGCTTAAACCGTTTATCATAAAGCCATACTGGCTTGGCCATGACTTAAGCTTGTGCTCAGCATACCACCACTCGTGTTTCTTTGGCCCAAGGGAATCGGACAACCACCGAGAGGGCCAAGCCATGTATCTTTTATTGTCTCATTGGTGTTATTGGATCTTCCTATGCCTTGTCATCTTTTTGGGTGTCAAGTGTTCTCTTGCCTTGCGTGACGCTTAGCGGAGTAGCTAGCGATCGGACCAAGAGAACGTGGACGACGACAAGGACTACGGAATGGAGAGGACATAGGAGGAGGTGACCCCGCTAATGGAACACCAACAAATGGAGAATTGTACCACTACTACCTCTACATCGCAGGTGTCATGGCAGCACCCTCTTTTAGAGAATCCTATTAGACATTGCACAATATCTAGAACTGCCAGCGCTTTATAATTATTCCTTTGCTAGTACTTTAATGCATGCTACTACCTGAGCCATTATTACCCTAATGCAACCCACTCTACCACGTCACCCTGCTTTGCGCATTCGCTCGCTTATGTATGCTTACTTGCCTGCTTGCTTGCATATTACACCACTATACTTATTATTAACTCCATTTCGCATTATATCAGGGATGTGATGCTGGTGGTGAACCCCCTCGGTAGGGTTTGGCTATGGGTGCTGGACTTGGTGGTGTGTGAGCGTGCTGCGTGTGTCTTGGGTGCATGGAGAGTGAGGGTTGTGTCGATCGAGCTGGAATAACGACAAGCCTAGGGTGAGTCTTGCCATGTGGTGCTACTTGGGCACTTGGATATGGGATACCTGTGGTGGGTAAATGGTAATTCGATGTGGCCTTGGGTGTGAACCTCGGAGAGGTGGAGCCCGGGGTAGAGGTTCTATGGTGGCACGTAAAATGGAAACCCTGGTAAAGACATTCTGGCTTGGTCAATCCCTAAGGACTTACTAGTACTCAGACTCACCAAGAATCCTTACATCCCACTCTCCCTATATGGTGTGGGACAGTCAGACTACTTGGTAGAGCGATGCCACTACTGCTAGGTGACTGTGTGCAAGGAGGTACAGGGCACGCGATTTCCCCCACACCCTTCCGAGACTTCAGGAGGCCTTGTGGACCTGACTCTTGACATCCGATGGGCCCTGGCTCTGTCTACGACTCATAGTATTAGCCATCCTAGACTAGACTTGGGATGTTCTAGGGCTGAGAGGTAGGGTGGCATCATTCTAGGCTAGCAAGCGGCCAGAATCTGCCTAGACAAGGCACCGTCGAGGATGGCTATCTTGTGGGTATGTAAAACCTCTGCAGAGTGTTTGGTTGATCAATCGATACATGTGCCGACTTGTCGGCTATGGACCTTTCCTGGGTTTTGTTTAAACTAGATAGGAGATGAGTCCTTCTTTCCTCCCTCTAGGGTTGGGGTATTTTTCAGTCGTGAGCCTTGGGGGCTGCGGGCCATTGAGACAAGGCCAAGAGGGAGTTGGCCTATCGACTTGAGTGTGCGTGATGAGATGTGGTGTGGTGGTGTGGAGATTGTTTGGGATGGATGGTTGGTGGAAGGATATGGATGGTGTGGTGGTGAATGTGTTAAAAATTGGATGTTATTATTATATTACTAAAGTTATTTACTTCTCATGTGCTAAGAATGCAAACCACAACCAAATATTAGGATCGCTAGATCCCTTGTTTATCTTTTCCACTAAAGCTCATCGGTGCTGACCATGGCCTGCACACATCGGGCGGTGTCCAGATTTCCTGCTTCTTAGAGATGCTGACCTTAGAAGGATTAGGAGGTCTCGTGCCTACGCTCAAGTTTGGTTCGGAGATGGAATCTATGCTGCACTACGCCAACTCTAATGATGCCTGTGTAGGAGGAGCCTTCACTTGTTAGTCTTCCGCTAGATCAGTGATGTAATATCTTGTATTCTTGTAATCTTACGATGCATGACTGTGACATCGACTGAAATATGATAATATGATGGAATCAGTTTTTGGTTTTATCATATTAAAATTCATTATGTGGATTTTTCCTTCAAGGAAAATTGAGGATGTTTCAGTTGGTATCAGAGCCATACTTGACCTTAGGATGAGACCTTTAGTACCAAACACTAGTTTAGAAGCCAAACACTCTATCTGTAGTGGAGTCATAGTTACTAACACTTGATTCCCCATCTTTACCTTGAATTCTACTACTAAGTGACTATCCCCGATCTAAAAAGTTGACCACTAGGAAATGATTCCCTATGTCGCCCATGCAAGATTGATAGATGTGTGAGACTCAAAGGCTTAGGAGTCACCTTAAGTCAACACTATGCATATAGGAGTTGTAATGCTGCTTGAGTGCTTGGATCTTTTTGCTTCTTATGCTTCTTGTGATTATATTGCTTGAGTGAAGAATATAAAAGCTATTTTATTTACATGTGACTCCAGGACCCTGGCTAACCTAGCAGGCTATGAACCAATACTGCCATACAACTAGACAAAACCTCTAGAGATTCTTGGACACCCCGTACAAATTTGGATTGAGTTATCGAAGAAAACAAAAGGACGACAATTCCTTTTGCAAGGTTCTATGGAACAACTACCCCGATCAAGAACCAACATGACAGGAGTTTGGACTTCGAAGGCAGCACCCCACCTCATCACCGACTGAGCAACACCTTAATCTTAGGGATGATATTCCTATAAGGAGGGTGGACTATAACAACCCAGGTTTTTGGAGAAGCCAAAAATATGAACTTTTTAAAATTTTTCTTGCAATGCGTGAAGCATGTATATGCTAGATCAAACAAAGAACAATTTATAAATAAATTGTTGCATACATATAGTGTTGCTTGTAGGAGCTTGCTAGAGTTCCTTATTTGGTTTAGGGTTTTGTGTTGGAGAGCACAAGTCCATAGCGAATCCTTTTGACTCCTTCTGGAATCTCTCATGAACCCCTTGACCTAAATTCTATAATCAACCAACTATCCTTATCAACTCAATGCCCGTGAATTGCCAACCCTTGACTGGACCCCACATAGAAGCCCTTGGTTTATTTAGAAGGTAGAAAATAGGAATAGAAAGGGATAGAACAGGGAGGAGAAAAAGGAAATGGCCAAACCAGCCCAAGCAACAGAATCGGCCTAGCTCGCCTCCTCGGCTTGTGACCACCTCAGTCGGCCTCTTCCACTTGCGCTGGAGGCCCAACCCGCTCACCCCTTCTCTTGGCCCAACCAGCACCAGTAGGCCCAGCCAGCCTCTCCCACTCGAAGCCATGGCCCAGCTTGCCCTGCCAGCCCACTCGCCCTCGGCCCAGCTCGCCACATCTCCCATTGGCCCACCCCGCTAGCACCTTGGCCCAACCAGACCACTGCCACTATACGGCCTAGCCTGGCTAGTAGCCGAAGCCCCCACTCCAACCCTAGGGCGCATGTGCCCTGGCCTCCAGACGCTGCCACTGCTCGCTCGGACACACGCGCACGCACCCTACACGCGCACCGCATGCAAGCTCGCGCCCAACATCACCCTGCGTTCCACGTCGCATGATGCGCGCCGCATACCCCTTCTCTGCACGGAAGCCAAGGATTGCTGTCCACAGTACCGGAGCCCTAGCCACTCGCCCTATAAAGATGTCGTAACTGGCTGCCCATTCTCCTCCATTTCGTAGCCGCCGCCGCCACCTCTCTCTATCCCTCTTCTCTACTCATCCATGGCAGAGGGCCATGCTACCAGTGACCCCACCTAGCTAAGCCATGCCACCATTGCTACCGTCCATGCCCTTGCCCTCCTCGCCGGCCGCCGTGTCCATGCCACCTACCTCTGCCTCGGAGCCGTGACCGCGACGTCGTTGTCAACTGCAGCCATGCTAAGCACAGTGCCCACCGCGGTGCCCTGTGGCCTTGGCCATCGACGACGAGTCACTGGGAGCCTACATCTACCCACGCTGAGCAGCTGCCGCTAGTCATGACCCCAAGGCACGGTGCTGTGTCTACGTCGTGACATCAAGCTAGCCACGTCGCCAGCGACTGCGTGCTCCGCCCCCATGCTGCGTCACCAGCACAATGACCATGAGCTGCTCTGCCACAACGTCGATGACCTTGTGCTGTGCCATGACGTCATCCATGTCCTCGCCGCAGGCCACCATGAGCTCATGCTCCACCTCATGCCATCCAGCTCTGTCGACCACGGACACTGCTTCCTCGCCACGACGTCTCGCCTCAGCGTCCATGCCTCGTTGCCCTCCGTGCCTCATCCTTGGCCATAGCCATGCCCAGCCCGACAGTGAGCACTAGACTCCCAAGCTCCCACCCATGTTCATGCTTTTGATGCCTGCCTATCCCGGCCTTCGACACCAGCTTCACCCCAGAGCCTTCCTGGAGTCCGCGACGCCTCGCCACGCCGGCAGCCATGACCCCTCGCCCTAAGCCTGCAAGATTGTCATGGCCATGCCAATCTGCTCCATCGCCCTCTACTCTAGGCTGGTCTATGCCCGTAAGCCCTCTACACATGCATACACGCACTACACACGCACGGCCCAAGAAGATGCCTTGTCGAGCCTTGGTGGCTCGGGAACATCGGCGCCAACACGCATGCACCGAGCGCGCACGCCACGGCCAGAGCATGGCCTTGGCAGAGCCGTTCCGCCCACACCCAGAGGGTAGGATTAGGGGAAAGACCATGATGAGACTTGCATCACCCTAGAACACACCCTGCCTTAGCCGTAACCGAACATGAACCCTGACCGCCATAGCCACTTGACCTTGCCGGCATGAACGCGCTCTGGAGCACTGCCGTGCCGCAGACCTTCCCACTGTTCGCAACCACCTCGCCAGCCCATCATGTCCCCCCTTTGTTGCAGCCATGGCAAGACTGTATCCGATGACCCCAGCCACCATATGGCTCAGGAAGAGACTAAGGGAGCTTGTCGTCGCCCCTTGAGCCTAGCCGCATAGTTGGATGATGCCCTAGGCTACCTGGACCACCATGAGTTGAGCCTTTTGTCCATGGACCAGCGCCTACCGGTTCACCATGAGCTGCTCCCATGTGCACAGTCTAGACCTGGCACATCAAGAGCCCAACAGCACCACATGGATAGCCTACCTACCCGACACGTGTCCGGGTCGGCCCGGCCCAAATTCAGCCCTATTTAGGCCCACCAAAGCCCAGTCGGAACCCAAACCAGATGACCATTGACCGGTTAGCATTGACCGTTGACCGGAACCACATGATAGTGACCCAAGAGCCCTGGTCCCACCTGTTAGATGCAGATTAGCTCTAATAATGCCATGCTGATGTCATGCCGAAAATGAGACCACCTCCACGACCACTCCGACCACCTCGGCGACCACTCCGACCACTCCGACCACTCCGACCACCTCAACGACCACTCTGACCACTTTGACCACCTTAGCAACCACTCCGACCACTCCGACCACCTCCATGACCACTCCGATCACTCCGACCACCTCGGCGACTACTCCGACCACTTCGACCTGCCTCTCTTTTAGACCAGCAGGAAGACCCCACCATCTTGTCGAACACTTTCTTCACTAACCCTTGCGGTGTTTGACAGTAGTAGGCACATCTTAGCCAATCGCTGCCATGCCTGGCCAACCATAGCCAGCCTTTGGCCAACCATAGCCACTTGTAGCCAGCCGCAGCCAGCCACAGCAAGTTGTAGCAAGCCACAACTAGCCACAGCAGGCCGTAGCTGGCCTCAGCTAGCCAGAAGAAGCCACAACCCTCTGGGACAAGTCACAACAACTTATGGCCCTCCACATCTTTGCTGTGAAGTTGAATTCTAGTTGAACGCCATTCCCCACCGACGAAAGCCCCTTCCTGCTCATTCTTATACTCGTTCGTACACTTGCAATACATGATCTTGATCTATTTATATCTATCTGCACCATGCCCTTGTGTAGGTCTACCCATGCCCATTGCTATGGAATGTGCTACTCCACAGTCATGTTGAGTTGTTGCGTCTTTCGGTCATGTTTGGTTCTTATCGCTGGTTGTTGGTGTTGTTGCCTGTGTGCCGAGCCTTCGAGCCGGCTGAGGGATTGTACCTCATTCGGACGCTATGATCGTGGGATCCGTCTCACCATGACCATGATGCCAAGTGTAACTTGTCCCCTCGCTTTTTAGTTGACTTCATAGTACCATGAGTGTTAGCTCCTGTCTTCGGCCCTAGAACTGGGTCGTAATGGATTCGATGTCGATACTAACATCGATGCGGATATCACCCGCACGCCTTGAGCCCTCCATGACCAAGTCCTGTGGGAGATGACCTGGAAGATAACAATCATGGAACGATGGATGCCAACTCATTGGTGTAGCTAGTGGTCGTGAGTTCACCTCGCCATGAGCATGGAGCTACACCACTCTTTTGCTTTTACTTGCCTCTTCGTGCTCGTACCCCATATGCTTCTACCTTGTATGACATCGCATTTCTTTGATTCCCATGGTGACAACCGCACCACTATGGATTAGAGGGATATCTTAGTGCAAGAGCACCTAAATCGGGTGCCCTATGAGAGGTTTGCACACTTGATGTTTGTTGCTTCCTTCCAATGCCCCGTCTTTCGTCTTGGTGTGAGTGTTGGAAGAAGTAAACCTTGTCCCTTGTTGTTGTTGCTCTTGTTGCACTGTTAGCCTAGTCTGTTCGATTCTGTCTTGCCCATGACGATTGGATCAAAGACTGGCCTATTCCCTTTGGGTTAGCGAAGCTATGGTCTATGTCGTACCCCGGACCCATGCGTGTTGACCCGATCGACCGTCTAAAACCATCTTTCCCAAAGATGTGTCTGAGAACATGACATGGATGTGTCTAGCTAACTCCCACATCTTTTGCCATGCTGAGCGACCCTCTTCTCGGCTCTTGACGTTATCATGTCATGTGGATCGAGGAGAACTGTTGATGTCCAATCTCTTTATGCTACCGCTTTCTACCATAATGGGCAAACGAAAGTACATTAGAGCCAAGTCACAATAGTGTTAATCGCTCTTGTAAGCTACTCATGTCCAATTGTGACTTATGGGATAAGACTATGAGAGCCGAACCCCGTCGTTCTTCTTTCTTGGGGCCTGACTTCCAATCCCCGTCAATTCAATGACACTGGATCGAAAGATCGTGAGCCATGGTGTTTGCTCTGGATAAGCTCTGGCTTAAACCGTTTATCGTAAAGCCATACTAGCTTGGCCATGACTTAAGCTTGTGCTCAGCATACCACCACTCGTGTTTCTTTGGCCCGAGGGAATCGGACAACCGCCGAGAGGGCCAAGCCATGTATCTTTTATTGTCTCATTGGTGTTATTGGATATTCCTGCGCCTTGTTGTCTTTTCGGGTGTCGAGTGTTCTCTTGCCTTGCGTGACGCTTAGCGGAGTAGCTAGCGATCGAACCAAGAGACATGGACGATGACAAGGACTACGGATTGGAGACGACACAGGAGGAGGTGACCCCGCTAATGGAACACCAACAAATGGAGAATTGTACCACTACTACCTCTACATTGTAGGTGTCATGGCAGCACCCTCTTTTAGAGAATCCTATTAGACATTGCATAATTTCTAGAACTGCTAGCGCTTTATAATTATTCATTTGCTAGTACTTTAATGCATGCTACTACCTGAGCCATTATTACCCTAATGCAACCCACTCTACCACATCACCCAGCTTTGCGCATTCGCTTGCTTATGTATGCTTACTTGCCTACTTGCTTGCATATTACACCACTATACTTATTATTAACTCCACTTCGCATTATATCGGGGATGTGATGTTGGTGGTGAACCCCCTGGGTAGGGTTTGGCTATGGGTGCTGGACTTGGTGGTGTGTGAGCATGCTGCGTGTGTCTTGGGTGCGTGGAGAGTAAGGGTTGTGTCAACTGAGCTGGAATAACGACAAGCCTGGGGTGAGTCTTGCCATGTGGTGCTACCTGGGCACTTGGATATGGGATACTTGTGGTGGGTAAATGGTAATTGGAGGTGGCCTTGGGTGTGAACCTCGGAGAGGTGGAGCCTAGGGTAGATGTGCTATGGTGGCACATAAAATGGAAACCCTGATGAAGACATTCTGGCTTGGTCAATCCCTAAGAACTTACTAGTACTTAGACTCACCGGGAATCCTTACATCCTACTCGCCCTATATGGTGCGGGACGGTCAGACTACTTGGTAGAGCAATGCCACTACTGCTAGGTGACCATGTGCAAGGAGGTACAGGGCGTGCAGTTTCCCCCACACCCTTCTGAGACTTCAGGAGGCCTTGTGGACCCGGCTCTTGACATCCGGTGGGCCCCGGCTCTGTCTACGACTCACAGTATCAGCCATCCCAGACTAGACTTGGGATGTTCTAGGGCTAAGAGGTAGGGTGGCATCGTTCTAGGCTAGCAAGCGGCCGGAATCTGCCTAGATGGGGCACCATCGAGGATGGCTATCTTGTGGGTATGTAAAACCTTTGCATATTGTTTGGTTGATCGATTGATACATGTGCTAACTTGTCGGCTATGGACCTTTCCTGGGTTTCGCTTAAACTAGATAGGAGATGAGTCCTTTCCTCCCTCCAGGGTTGGGGTATTTTCCGATCATGAGCCTTGGGGGCTATGGGCCATTGAGACAAGGCCGAGAGGGAGTTGGCCTGTTGACCTGAGTGTGTGTGATGAGATGTGGTGTGGTTGTGTGGAGATGGTTTGGGATGGATGGTTGGTGGAAGGATATGGATGGTGTGGTGGTGAATGTGTTAAAAATTGGATGTTATTATTATATTACTAAAGTTATTTACTTCTCATGCGCTAAGAATGCAAACCATAGCCAAATATTAGGATCGCCAGATCCCTTGTTTATCTTTTCCACTAAAGTTCATCGGTGCTGACCATGGCCTGCACACATCTAGCGGTGTGCAGATTTCCTGCTTCTCAGAGATGCTAACCTTAGAAGGATTAGGAGGTCTCATGCCTACTCTCAAGTTTGGTTTAGAGATGGAATCTACGCTGCACTACGCCAACTCTGATGATGCCCGTGAAGGAGGAGCCTTCACTCGATAGTCTTCCGCTAGATTAACTCTGTAATAGGTGTGTTCCCTAGTGATGTAATATCTTGTATTCTTGTAATCTTATGATGCATGACTATGACATCGACTAAAATATGATAATATGATGGAATCAGTTCTTGGTTTTATCATATTAAAATTCATTCTATGGATTTTCCCTTCAAGGAAAATTGAGGATGTTTCATAAGCCCTTTGCGGGCAGCCCTTGAGGACAATGTCTCTCTATCCTCTAGATCATCGCCTTCACTCTCCGACCTGTGCACATACCTCTGATGCTGGCAGGTGAAATGATTCTGATTTCCTCAAAGGGAAATCCACATATTCAAAGTATAATGTGATAGTCATCCCATCACATTATCAAAAAATAGTCGATATCACAGTCATACATCGAATACCTATCTTAAAGAAAGTACAAATAGCAATGTTTACTCATTATTACATTGCCACTTGGTGGAATCACTTAGAGCATGTAGCAACTAGAACAACATAGAGTAGAATAGCAACAGGCATCGACTCCATCTTCATGAACCAAACTTGAGTGCAGGAACAAGACCTCTAATCCTCCCAACCATCTCCCTCGTAGTCGTACTCAGGCTTGAAACCTACCAAACAATTATTAGTATGATTTGTACTGGCCACTAGCTCTCACCCTATGCTTCACATTTGCTTTGTGGTAGTGGAATGCAGGGGTAGAGCAAAAGACCTATTTGTGCCTGTAGTTTCCTATGCGAGTATGTCAAGTTTTAATAATAATTCATCAAGTTTAAACCCATCTCATCCACACATTCTCCCATCCCATCACACATATCTCACCACACTCTCACACTCTCTAGGCGATAAGGATGACTCCCTCTCGTGCCTTGCCTCATCGGCTAAGGCTAGAAACCAACACCAAAAACCTAGGGGGAAGATAAGAAAGGACTCCACTCACTAATCAAGGGAAGTGTAGGTCATAGGAATGTCCATATCTAAGGACACAGCTCTACATATAGGTCAATCAACTCTATAGAGCATGTACACCTAGAACCATAAGATCACCATCATTGGTGGTGCCCCACCTAGGCTTATACCAGGCTACCTTCCAACCGGTGAGATGCCAACCTACCACTCAGCCCTAGGCCACCCTGGAGTCCACCAGAATGCTGAGACTGTGAGACGTAGTACCGAGCCCTAGAGGTTACTATGCTATCTTAGGAGGGTGTGGGCCACATGCCTGTACCTCCCTACACTATCCACTTCCAACCTAGTAGTAGTGGCACCATCCTAGCTGGTCAGCATCCGTCCCCAACCCATTTAGGAACAAGTGGCGTGCACATAGGGTCCTATGATCCAGTTCTCTCGATATACCAGTCCTTAGGGGGGCAGACAGGATATCTTCTCAAGGGGATAACCAACACCTCATGCCTCAATGGCACCTCCATCCTAGGGCTTCATTCCACAAAGACACTCCACCCCGTGATCTCCTCATCTCACATGCACCCACCATAGGTATCGCTTGTAGGGGATGCTGAGGTCACACCCCCAAGCAAGACTCGTCCAATGACTTGTCATAAGATCCTACCCAATCGACTCAACCCTCACCACACACCCAAGACACACACTAAGATCTCCTTGGTTGTTACCACACTATCAGCACCAAGTCCCTTGACCACTCACAAACAATCCTCCACCAAGCATCACATCATAGATATAATGCGTAGTAGAAGCAGTAGCAAGTAAGTAAGCGAGCTTCTAGCCTAACAGCGGGTGTGCAGGGGTATAGGTTCCGACAAGGTAATGGCTCATAAGCAATTCTACCATGCAACCTATCATAGATCATTTGCATAAAAAGTAAAGCACTAGCATCTACATTGTAGCATGTCTAATAGGATTCTACGAGGTTGGGTGGGATGTGGCACCTGGTAGGTCCTCTCCAAGCTCCTTAGTGTAGTCGAGGTCATGCTCCTTAGTCTATGGCTCCTCCGAATCTGTCAAATGAGACATATGCCATGATAATCGACTCCTATAGATGATCACAAAAAAGCAAAATAAATTCAAAGGATCAAAATGCACTCAAACATAAGCCTATGACGTAGAGCTCATTTTTAGAAAAATTTGGACACTGGTTTCATATTTTTCTAAAGCTATATGAATTTTTAATAAATTTTCTAAGTTTAAATCATATTTTGAAAAATAAAAGGATAGGAAAAATTCAAAGGCTGACACATGGCGCATCCGGATTGGATGAGGTGGTTGCGGTCACAGATAGGTGAGACCAGGTTACTGGTCAGCGTTCACTGGTCAATGATCAATGTTGATCAAGCCTTGACTAGGCTCAAGCGGGCTGTGTTATGGTCGAGTTGGGCCAGCCCAGCAAGGACATGTGCTGTAGCAAAACTGACCAATTTATAAGAGCACAAGTACAATGGTAGCCCGCAAGTGGTCGCTCTATCATACTTGAGCCCATATAAACCCGGTAGTCCATCGAGTACCGCGAAGGGTCTCAATTAACCATCAACATACAACCAAGATCGTACATGATTCAACATACATGTCACACGTTACATAAAGTTCACAAATACAGTTCATTCATCAGAGTACGAATTTAGGTTATTACAAACCAAGTTCAAGTAAAATAGTAGCGGAAGCAAATTAAAAGTTTAAAACCAACATCTGCAATATTGTTTAAATATAGTACCAGCTCACGATCACACTTCCACAAAAGCATAAGAGAGGGGATTAATAAGAGATGCCGACCTAGGGCTTACTCCTTGTCCATGGTGGGACAGAAGCAGTTATTGCAATAATAATGATAAACTGTACCATCTGCAACAATGGGAATAAAACCCTGAGTACGAGAAGGTACTCACCTAGACTTACCCATCATAAACCAAAAATAAAGTGACTCCAAGGATTATGCAAGACTTTATAAGTGAAGCTAGCTTGACAACATTTTGCATAAAAAAGCTTAACAATTCAAGTATATAGTTATAATTTAGTCATCAAGTTAATTATAGTTATTCATCTCTAGATTAATAACTAGCCTGTGCCAAACATGTGGTATATCATTTAGTAGCATACAATAGTAACAATAGCCGGTATAATAATTCCATGTTCATCCAAACCATCATATTCCATAACATAGTTTCTACGATGTTGGTGCTAGCTAAGTTTCTCACTGTCCGGGAGAGACGGTGATTCAAATCGATTTCAACCAGCTAGGAATTTATTCCTAACACAAACCCAAGCAGACTAGATCAACAGTCACCTTAGGTCACCCTTGGTACAACTTAGGTCCACATTTCATGGGTTTGCCCAGCGCCGCACAATCAGGGACACCTAGCTGTTAGGATGTTTAGGCCTAGCCTACCCTTGGGCTCACGTTTGGCTCCCCACACATCCTTACTACCATCTATAGTGCGCACTTTTATAGAACGAGGGGCCCAGCCTAAGTTGAGCTACTTGGCTTTGCGGTCAAAACAAGATATCCATCTAGCTAAGTGAGAGGCATGCATTCAATCTCGACAAAAGTGCCAACAATAGTATGATCCTTAATTGGCACAGACAAAATCACATGACTCAACCTACACATAGATTCCACCTAGCCTTCATTTACCCCATGGTTCTTTTTCATGATAGTAAATATAGCCAACCATTCTTTGGTATCCACCTATATCTCATAGGTGATAGGAAATCACCCAACTTCTACCGGTCTAAGCATGGCTAAGCATATAGTCGATCCTAGACCTACATAGGGTTAAAGGTGTATATATCTAGACAAGGTAGGTCTATGCATCGAGTAGTTTCAATTCAACTCTTATCACCTAATGCATCAAACATAAAAAGGACTCAAGTGAAGTTTTATAAAACATATGAGACTTAGAATGCTCTGAGGCTTGCCTTTGAGTAAAGAGGTTGGCCTATGATCTGAGCACTCAATGAGGTCCTTAAGAGTTTGCTCCTCTTCTTCTGGAGCTATAGCCTGAGGTGTTTCCTATAGTTCCTCCTCTTCTTCTTCGTTGAACTCCAAAAGAGTTATCCCTTAGGAAGATCCTATATGCATGAGTATGAAATAAGATATCATGGATGCATATATAATGATATGTATGATATGATATGGTGTGATGAAATGCATCCTCATAACTGTTGTCAACAGCATTGTATTAAGCTGATAACAAGTTGCATCTTATTTTACTGAGTAGGTGCATAACTCTTCTCTAGTAACTAAACAAATTCTCATCTAAGCAATTTTCTAGATTGCAAGACAATAGCTACTTGTTTTGACCATAACTAGAGTTATACACATCTAAATAATATGGTTGTGGACATTCTAGAAATATTATAAAATTCCCTACAACTTTCTTTTAATCATCTTAATGTTATTCAGCAGTTATCTAGGTCAAACAAATCAATCTTTTAGATCTATATAGAGAGCAAGCATTTCTGACAATAGACTTCTAACAGCTATAAGTCTTAAACCATACCACCTAGTAACTTATCTACAACTTTGTTATTAACAAGTTTTACATAAAAGACCATTATCATCATGAAATTATCAACTCAACTAAAACTACACATGCAGTCATCTAATTGAATTATAAACCAATAATGAACTAGTTGCATACAACCAATTACTTCTAAGCCTAACTAATAACATCAATAGATCATATGCATCACAAGCACCATAGAAAACATCTTGGTTAAACATAACTAATTTATTTATATTCATTTATTAATTTCCTTAGATAATAAGGTGGTTTAAAGGACAAATATTTCTAGTGCTCAATAACTTCTATGAAAATTACAGTAGTCTACAGATGATCCTAATAGTCTACTATACAAATTTCATGCTAGTTGGATAAGTATAGCTACCTCTACAAAAATGACAAGTTACATAGGCTTATTTTAGGAAAAATAGTTTAGCATAGTGAAAAGTGTCAAACAACAGATTTAATATTTTTCATACTTTTCTCCTAGCATAAGAATACTATGTAAAAATTTGTATGATCATATGTCTCGTATTTTTACACCATTTAATTTCACTCAAAACTTGCCATTAATTAGGATTAAATATGAAGACCATATTTTAAGTATGCCTACTATAGGTTTAGTATTTTTCCTAGCTAGAGCATGTCAACACAAGATCAGCAAAATTGGAATCACAATTTTATCACCTGCCTAGCTCAAGTTATGCAATTTACAAGCTAGAAACTATTTTAAAAGCACTTATCTTGCTCAATTTAATTCTCCTAAAAAATACCTTAAATGGTAGATTTCATATTTTTATCAAATAGTGCACTTCATGATGAATCCAACAAAATTTGGTTCACCTCATTTGGACACTTCTAGCTCTAGATATAATTTTTGCAAGTTTGCATTCAAATCTATGAAAATAAATTAGGAAAAACATTTCAAAAATTGAATGACAGCTGGGACCCGTGGGTCAACAGGACCCACACGTCAGCGACACATAGAGCAGGGGTGTAGCTTGACCGGCAAAAAGCATGCCGATGGCGAGGTCACCGGTGGTAGCATCACCACCGACATGTTACCCAACTCAACCCGCACCTATAGGTACCCTTGGTTTGCTCGAAGGATCACCGGAGCTAGCTTGTCAGTGAGCATGGTGGCTTAGCAGTGGCACATGGTGGTGCTCTAGCCATCCCAGCGATGACATGGCTAGGCGAGAGTGGCTACCTTGGCTGGGTTAAGGCAATGGGTGGTCGGTGAGGTGGAGGAGGTGATGGCCGAGCGGTGAGCGTGAGCAATCGGACAATGGCATGGTGGCAGTGGCGCGCTAGCTCGGTGGAGCTCGGCGGTGATGTTGCGGTGCATGGTGGCTTTGCTCTAGCATGGCGATGGCGAGAGAGAGGTAGAGCGAGGTGAGTGAGAGCGAGTGAGGAGGGAGGGTGCGTCGCTGCCATTTTGATGCCCACGTGGGCCTGACACGTGGGCCTGACATCAGCGAACGGCCTCCATGTGGTGGCCATGGCCTGACTCCGATCGGCCATGATGCGCGTGTGCGGCGTCGGTTCTGACACCTCAGAACTCGACTAATGAAGCAAGTTCAAGCGCTCAGTCCTCCTAATCTGTGGTGATTTAGCAAAAACTTCCTTAATAAAAATTGTAGAGCTATGTGAGTACTACAAGATTGCTTAAAGGAGTTTTGTCTAATTCTTAATGGTTTTAAAACTACAATGCTTCAAAGTAGACTACATTGAAACTGAAACACAGTTAAAGACAGCAAAAATTCAAGTTTTGAAAACAACATTTTGTTAATACTTGTGTGCTCTATTTGACCATGTTAAACATTGAATTAGCTCATGACCCTTAAATAAAGTTTGTTACTCATGACAAGAACTACAACTTTTATTTAGGTCACATAGCCATACAAACACTCTAAGATACTATTCAACTTTAGTCAAACTAGCATCATGAAAATGGCATTTGAAATGAAACCAACATTTAGAAGCAAAATTGGCTTAAGTCATGAATATAAACATTGTTCCAATTATCATTCTAGATGTGTCTAAGATGTTTTCATGACCTCACAACCATCTCATACATTGGTCATACATGATTGCAAGCATAAGCATATATATAAAATCAACATTTCATGTGATAAGGTATAAGAATGAGATGAAATTTCATATGCCCATGTTCATGAATGCTTGGATGATGCTTGTGCTCATGAAATGCAGGTGCCAAATGCAATGCTTAACACTAGGGTGTTATAGCCCCTCCCTTCTGAGATTTGAAAGACCTATCATTCCTCATAAAAAGACGGGATAAACCTCACATAAATAACCCTCCCATTCCCACGTGACATCTTGTTCATTGTGGTTATTCCACACCACCTTGTAGGACTTAATGACTTTGCTCTAGGTTACTCTTTCTATTTCTTCTAGCACATAGATTGGTTTCTCTTCATATGTCAAATCTGATTGGATCTTAATGTTGGTGGGTGCCTTGGCTTCCTTAGGTACACGAAGGCATCTTTTCAACTCAGAAACATGGAAGACATCGAATATAGCACTTATCTCAGGAGGAAGTTGTAAATTGTAGGCAACCTCTCCATTCCATTCAATAATCTAGTATGGGCCTACATACCTAGGCGCAAGCTTCCTTTTTATTCCAAATCTCTACAGTCCTTTCATGGGTGAAACTTTTAAGTACACATAGTCTCCCACTTCAAAAGCTAGTGGTCTTCTTTTATCAGCATAACTCTTTTGTCTAGACTGAGCTGCTTTCATATGTTGTTGGATAATGCGTACCTACTCTTCAGCTTTGGCGACAAAGTCAATGCCAAAGTATCTTCTATCGTTGGGCTCAATCCAACTCAAGGGTGTTCTACATTTTTTACCGTACAAGGCTTTAAAAGGAGCCATCTTGATGCTTGCTTGATAACTATTGTTGTAGGAGAACTCGGCTAAAGGTAGCCATTTCTCCCATGAAACCTTAGAAGATGTAACACAAGCTCTCAACATATCTTCTAAGATTTGGTTCACTCGCTTGGTCTATCTCAAAGTTTGTGGATGATATGCTAAAATTCTGATTAATTTAGTTCCCAAGGCCTGGTGCAAGTGTTCCTAGAAACAAGCTATAAACTGTGGTCCGTGATCTGAGATTATGGTCCTTGGTATTCCATGTAGCCTCATGATCTGAGAAACGTATAGCTCAGCGTACCTCCTAGCGTGATACCTTGTGTTAACTGGTACAAAATGTGCTAACTTGGTAAGGCGATCTACAATGACCCATATGGAATCATGACCTTGTTGTGTCAGTGGAAGGCCTATAATAAAGTCCATACTTATTTCCTCCCATTTCCAGCCTAGAATAGGCAATGGCTAAAGTAATCTAGTAGATTTCAAATGAATGGCCTTGACTCTTCTACAATTATCACACCTAGCGACATAGGCGGTGATCTCTTTCTTCATCTTGGTCCACCAAAAATGGGTTTTCAAATCTTGATACATTTTGCTACTACCCAGATGGATAGACAATTTGGATGAATGAGCTTCATCCAAAATTTGATTTTTAAGTTCACGGTCTTTTGGTACCACAAGTCGGTCCTCAAACCATAGCACACATCTTTCATCCAACCTAAATGCTTGGTTTCCTATTCTTTCATCCTTCTCTTAATGTGAAATATACCTACATCCATCTTCTGCAGTTCTATGATTTTGCTCTCGAGTGAGCAACTAATGGTGATATTATGTAGCACCACAGGATGTAGCAAATTAAATCCATCTTCCATCAAGGCTTCCAAATTGTTACAATGAGATTTCTGACTAAGTGGTCAGTATATATGTGACATACATTTCCCAACAAATAATGTCTCCATATCTTCAAGGCATGAACAACTGCTGTGAGCTCTAAATCATGTGTAGTATAGTTGACTTCATGCTTTCACAATTGTCGAGAAGCATAGGCAATAACTCAACCTTCTTGCATGAGCACACACCCCAAACCTGTACCCGATGCATCATAGAACACATCGAAAGGCTTTTCAATGTCGGGTTATGCTAGAACAGGAGCTATAGTTAACAAGGTCCTTAGAGTGTGAAAAGTAGCTTCACACTCTGGCGTCCAACTGAACTTTTCTTCCTTCTAGAGTAGTCTAGTCATGGGCTTAGCTATCTTGGAAAAATCAGGAATGAAACGACAATAGTAACCTGCTAGCCCTAGAAAACTCTAAACTTCATGAACCAAAGTCAGGGCCTTCTAATCCATGACCTCTTGTACTTTAGATGGGTCTACAGAAATTCCATCTTTAGATAAGATGTGACCCAAGAAGGATACTTTGCTCAACCAAAATTCACACTTGCTGAATTTGGCATATAACTTATGTTCCCTCAATTTGGACAAAACAACTCTCGGATGCTTTGCATGATCTGCCTCATTCTCTGAGTAAATCAAGATATCATCGATAAACACAACCATGAACTTGTTGAGCTTGGGTAATACCAAATTCATCAAGTACATGAAGTAGGCAGGAGCATTTGCCAGTCCAAAACACATGACCAAATACTAGTACAAGTTGTACCTAGTGGAGAAAGTTGTTTTAGGTATATCCTCTGGCCTGATATTAATCCGATGATAGCCAGACCTCAAGTCAATCTTAGAGAATACCTTTACTTTCGCCAACTGATCGAACAAGATATCGATACGGGGCAAAGGATACTTGTTCTTAATGGTCACAACATTAAGCGGCCTATAATCCACACAAATTCTTATGGACTTATCCTTCTTCTTTACAAATAAAGCTGGACATCCCCATGGAGATGAACTAAGTCAAATGAGACCTTTGTCCAATAGTTCTTGTAACTAAATTTTAAGTTTAGCCAACTCATTTGGTGGCATCTAATCGGGTCTTCTTGAGATAGGTGCTGTACCTAGCACTAACTCAATCTTAAATTCCACATCCCTATCAGGCGGTAAACTTGGCAACTCATCTGGAAATACATCAGGAAATTCACAAACCACTGGAATATCACAAAGGGTAGTGACTTGGATAGCACAAGACAAATTTTGGAGACCAAAACTTTGGGAAAGTGGTACTAGAAAAGCATTACCTCCCTTTGGTTCTCTCAACTTAATTGTTCTACTGCTTGTGTCAATGAGAACCCCATGATCGTTCATCCATTTCATGTCTAAGATCACATCTATGGCTAATCTAGGCAATACTATCAGATCCACTATGTACTCCCTCTCTTGTATAGAGATGATCACATCTCTGACTATCTGATTTGTAGAGATAGTAGCCCCAGCCGAACTTACACTATAACAACCCTTGTTTACCTCAATTATTTTCTAATCATACTTAGATGCAAATGCTTGGCTCATAAATGAATGAGAAGCTCTAGAATCAAATAAAACAATGGTGGGATGTTTGTTAACAAGAAACATACCGGTGGTGACAACTTCTCCCGTGGGAACTTCTTCCATAGCTGTGTAATGGACATATCAAGGACATGTGAAAGGTCCTAATGGCTAGAGGGGGGCTAAATAGCCTATTAAAAATTTCTACAACAATACTAAGACAAATGATTTGTTAATAAGATGGCGAAGCGAATTTTGCGCTAGCACTATACTTGGGGGTGAAAGCCACCTATCCAATTCTATTTTCTATGATCTCTAGTATATCACAATAAGGCTATGTCTCGAATTTACACCTAGCTGATCAATCTAGCAAAAGTGATACAATTAAGTACTACACTATCTAGTCTTAACTACCACTAGCTCTATCCAAGTGAATGTATAATGAAATACAACAGAGTGGTAGAGAGGTATACCGCCATGGCAAGTGACCAATGAGTGAATACCAAGGAGACAATCAAGACACAATGATTTTTCCTCTAAGGTTCACTTGCTTGCCGGCAAGTAAGTCCCTGTTGTGGCGATACACTCACTTGGAGGTTCATGTGCTAATTGGCATCACACGCCAAACCCTCAATAGGGTGCCGCACAACCAACACAAGATGAGGATCACACAAGCCACGAGCAATTTACTAGAGTACCTTTTGGCTCTCCACCGGGGAAAGGTCAAGATCCCTCACAAACACCAGGATTAGAGCCGGAGACAATCACCAACCTCCGCTCGATTATCCTCGCTACTCCAAGCCACCTAGGTGGCAACAACCACCAAGAGTAACAAGCCAAACCCATAGCAAAACACAAATACCAAGTGCCTCTCAATGCAAACACTCAAACAATGCACTTGGATGATCTCTTAATCTCACAAAGATGATGAATCAATGATGGAGATGAGTGGGAGGGCTTTGGCTAAGCTCACAAGGTTGCTATGTCAATGCAAATGGCCAAGAGTATGAGCTAGAGCTGGCCACATGCCTTAAATAGAGCCCCAACGAAATAGAGCCATTGGCTCCTCAGTCCTCTGAAATTCAGGCTGATCGTACGTGTCGGTCAGATTGACCAGACGCAAGACCCCAGCGTCTAGTCACCCGATGCTCGCCATGTGTCATCAGCCTCAAATGCTAAGTGCCCAATCTTAATGGCTAGTCTACTTCATGCCATGTGTTAGTTGTGACTGGATGCACTACTCAAAGTGACCAAACACTCCATCACTGGAGTCTAGTCCTTTCCAATAAGGCACCAGAGCCATTTTTTCTTCACCGAACACGTCCGGTCCACCATGACCGAATGCGGTGGTGCATCCGCTCCTCCTCCTCTCCTCTGCGTGCTGCCACATCAGTAGGACCAGACGCTAAATTGTGTTAAGCCAGAGTCTGGTCACTTTTCTTCTCCAAGTCCGGTCATAGGGCAAATCGAGCCCGAGAGCACCACCTTATTTTATAATTGACCGAATGCTGGAACCCTGAGTCTAGTCACTTCAAACTCAGCGTCTGGTCACTGCTTGATAGTGAAGACACCTCCTTCAATTCACCAACTTCTCCACCCTTGCTCAAATGTGCTAACCACCAAGTGTATCTGTAACGCCCAGAGTCCAAACGGCTCAGATCCACTCTGCACGCTGAGCGAACCACACCTACCACCATCCCACTTATGCTTTCGTCCTTGCTTCGCATAAAAGGATTAACCTAGGGATAGTGGGATGGACTCTAGAAGCCTTATATGTTGGTCTATCCCACCTTTAATAACCAAGGTGGGACTAAACTCTCCATAATATCTCATTAACTTGCATATGGGCCACTATGGGCCAAATTTCAAACTGGTCCGGATGTAACATACACCCCCCCTCAAAGGAACCGATGTCCTCGTCGGCCCAACACACCCACAACCGGGCAAACGATGACCAGGAATGTTCCCTCTTAGCACACGCAACTGTGCGCCCAGTGCTAGCACATGTGCCATGTCGTGCACCCCGCAGGGCCTACACACGCAATGAACCCCATGTCCGCGCCCCTGGCCCGCACGCGCCCGTGGCCACGAAGGTCGGCTCTGATACCATTTGTAATGCCCCAGAGTCCAAACAGCTCAGATCCACTCTGCACGCTAAGCAAACCACACCTACCACCATCCCACTTATGCTTTCATCCTCGCTTCACGTAAAAGGATTAACCCGGGGATGGTGGGATAGACTCTAGAAGCCTTATATGTTGGTCTATCCCTCCTTTAACAACCAAGGTGGGACTAAACTCTCGATAATATCTCATTAACTTGCATATGGTCCACTATGGGCCAAATTTCAAACTAGGCCAGATGTAACAGTATCACCTTGTGCACGTGTGGTAGCATATTTTCATAGACATTTTCAAGGGTGTTAGCTTTCCACTAGATCCTAAATGCATATGCAATGAGTTAGAGCATCTAGTGGCACTTTGATAATCGCATTTTGATACGAGTTTCACCCCTCTTAATAGTACGACTATTGATCCTAAATGTGATCACACTCACTAAGTGTCTCGATTACCAAAACAAAAAATCTCCTATCAAGTTTCACCTTTGCCTTGAGGTTTTTGTTTTTCTCTTTCTTTTTCAAGTCCAAGCATTTGATCATCACCATGCCATACCATCATCATGATCTTCACCATTGCTTCATCACTTGGAGTAGTGCTACCTTTCTCATAATTACTTTGATAAACTAGGTTAGCACTTAGGGTTTCATCAATTCACCAAAACCAAACTAGAGCTTTCAATCTCCCCCTTTTTGGTAATTCATGACAACCCTTTCACAAAGATATGAATTGAAATTCATTTGAATCCATGTTGCTTGCCCAAGCATATTTACCATGTGTAAAAGGATATGGAAAAGTTTCATGAATCCCATATGGTAGCAATTGCTCCCCTACATATGTGCTAAGAGTTTGGATTGTAGCTTGCACATATGTTTAGATAGAAAATGTAGGAGTCAGTGTCTACCAAATGATGCTAAGGTATAAGAGACAAACCTTTGAAGCATGATACCAATTGGAGTGCACCAATATACCATCCTTATCACCATGAGTAACTAGACATCCACAAAAACTAGAATACCTCATGAGATCAATCATTAGAAGTAAGGGTCTAGTTTTCATAATATGAGCATGAGTCTAGTTACTTAACCTATGCATGCTAGGTTTTGATTTCATCATTCAAACCTACAACTAGCATACACCACACAACCATGGATATTGAAATTTAAAACTTGTGCCATGCAAGCAAATATATGAAATGCACCATACAAGTTCATGAGCTTGCTCCCCCTACTTGTGTGCTCAAAATTTTAATTGATCCCTTACTTTGTCATATCTCTCCCCCTATGTCAATTTCTCCCCCTTTGTTATCTGTTCACTATCTTTGTACACTATTTCTCCCCCTTTGTCATCAATGACCACAAAGGTTTAATTTTAAATAGGTTGAGATTATCAATGTCAATCAATGGGATGAGGATCATTTTCCCAAATTTGGTCCAATCTAGATCACTTGCCAAAGATATTTAACTTGGTTTGATCCAAGGACAAGCTTCTTCACACCTTCAAATAAGGGTTATCTTGTACCATGTTGAGTTAAATACTTACAACTCATTTTCTAGATCAAACACTAGGTTTACAAGCCCACAAACATGTCGTATGCTACCACTAAACCAAATTAAGCATAGAAGCAATAGTGGTACCATACAAACATCAAAATCATTTGATTTTCATGAATGAGCCTATTAAATGTGAAAGATGACTAGATGCACTAAACATGTCCTTAGCAAGGATGTATGCCATGCCAATCAACTTTTACCTTGGATTGCTCAAAGGAGAGGCATGTCATATAAGTGGGGGGTGCATCAACACATATTTGAGAAATCCAATATGTTCAACTCATTCCTTAGCTTGAAAAACCTTTTCTCATCCAATGTCTTGGTGAATATATCGGTAAGTTGATCTTTGGTGCCTATACTCTCAATGCAAATGTCCCCTTTTTATTGGTGATCTCTTATGAAATGGTGGCGGACATCAATGTGCTTTGTTCTTGTATGTTGAACTGGGTTGTTGGTTAACTTGATTGCACTCTCATTGTCACATAGCAATGACACTTTCTTGAACTTGATTCCAAAGTCAATCAAGGTGGCCATCATCCAAAGTATTCATGCACAACAACTACTGGCGGATATGTATTCGGCTTCAGCGGTTGATAATGCAACACTATTTTGCTTCTTTGATGACCATGAAACAATTAATCTTCCCAACAATTGACATGTGCCTGAGGTGCTCTTTCTTTCAACCTTGCATCCCGCATAATCCAAGTCGAAGTAATCAACTAGCTCAAACTTTGCTCCTTTGGGATACCACAAACCAACATTTTGTGTATGCTTCAAGTACCTCAATATTCTCTTTGTAGCCTTCAAATGACTTTCTCTTGGTGATGCTTAAAATCTTGCACACATGCATACACTAAACATGACATCCGGCCTTGATGTGGTCACATAGAGTAGGCTTTCAATCATAGACCAATACAATTTTCGATCCACCATATTGCCACTTGCATCACTATCCAAGTTGCCATTTGTTCCCATTGGTGTACTAATGGCTTTGCTATCACTCATACCAAACTTCTTGAGCATGTCTTTGATGTACTTGCCTTGACTCACAAATGTACCATTCTTCAATTGCTTGATTTGAAGACCAAGGAAGTAACTTAACTCTCTAATCATGGACATTTAAACTCATTAGCCATCATCTTTCCAAACTCTTCACAAACATCTTGATTGGTTGATCCAAATATGATGCCATCAACATAGATTTGCAACACAAATAAGTCTTTGACAATCTTCTTGGTGAAAAGAGTGGTGTCAACCTTGCCCATCATGAACCCCTTAGAGAGTAGGAAATCCCTCAATCTCTCATACCATGCTCTAGGTGCTTGTTTCAATACATACAATGCCTTCTTCAACTTGAACACATGGTTGGGCTTCTTATCATCTTCAAAACTGAGAGGTTGCTCAACATATACTTCTTCATTGATGTAACCATTGATAAATGCACTCTTGACATCCATTTGATAGACTTTGATGTTGTGGGCACAAGCATAGGCTAGCAAGATTCTAATTGCTTCCAATTTAGCAACCGGGGCATATGTTTGTCCAAAGTCAAGACTGCAACTTGTGTATAGCCTTGTGCTACCAATCTTGCTTTGTTCCTTACTACTATCCCATCTTGATCTTGCTTGTTTCTAAAGACCTATTTGGTTCCAATCACATTATGTCCCTTTGGTCTCTCTACCAATTCCCATACTTGATTTCTTGTTAAGTTATTCAATTCTTCATGCATAGCATTCACCTAGTCAACATCCTTCAATGCTTCATCTATCTTCTTTGGTTCAATGGATGACACAAATGAGAAATGCTCACAAAATGAAGCCAATCTTGATCTTGTTTGTACACCTCTAGAAATATCTCTAATTATAATGTCCAATGGATGATCCCTTGCAATATTGGTTGGTTGGAGGATTGAAACTTGATTGCTTGCACTTGTTTGATCATTGGGTTGAGATGATGCACTAGCCATTTGATCTTGTTCATTATCATAAGAGCCACTTGTACTAGGTTGATTTGTATCATCTTGCACATTTGAGTTAGAGAGCACTTTCACTTGATCATCTTCATCATCATTCACTTGCCTAGGCCTCAATTCATGAACATCCATGTTCTTCGTGGCATTTGAAAGTTGAATGCCCTAACATCTTCCAAGTTCTCATTCTCTTCTTGTGAACCCTTGGTTTCATCAAATTCAACATCATGAACTTCCTCAAGAGTAACACTATCCAAATTCCAAACTCTATATGCTTTGCTTGTAGTGGAATAACCAAGTAGAAATCCTTCATCGCACTTCTTGTCAAACTTGCCCAATCTAGTGCCTTTCTTCAAGATATAGCATTTGCAACCAAAGACATGAAAATATGCAATGTTGGGCTTTCTACCATTTAAGAGCTCATATGGTGTCTTTTCTTTCAATGGGTGACAATATAAGCAGTTGCTACAATAGCAAGCCATGTTGATAGCTTCTGCCCAAAAGGATTGACTCACATTGTACTCACCAAGAATAGACCTTGCCATATCAATGAGTGTTCTATTTTTCCTCTCAACAAGGCCATTTGATTGTGGAGTGTACTTGGCCGAGAATTGATGTCAAATTCCAAATTCATCACATAGCTCATCAATTCTAGTGTTCTTCAACTCACTGCCATTGTCACTTCTAACTCTCTTGATGGTTGTTTCAAACTCATTATGATTGCCCTTGATAAATGATTTGAATGTTGCAAATGCATCACTCTTGTCCACTAGAAAGAACACCCAAGTGTATCTAGTGTAATCATCCACTATCACAAAGCCATATTTGTTGCCACCAATGCTAGTGTATTGAGTTGGCCCAAACAAGTCTATGTGCAATAACTCAAATGCTTTACTAGTACTCATCATGCTTTTCTTAGGATGGGTGTTTCCAACTTGTTTGCCGGCTTGACAAGAGCTACAAAGCTTATCCTTTTCAAACAAAACATCTTTCAAGCCTCTAACCAAGTCATGCTTAACCAATCTATTTAATTGTTTCATTCCAACATGACCAAGCCTTCTATGCCACAACCAACCCATGCTAGACTTAGTGAACAAACATGTTGACAATTGAGCTTCACTAGCATTGAAATCAATCAAGTATAGATTCTCATATCTAAAGCCCTTGAAGATCAATTTAGAGCCATCTACACTTATGACATCTAGATCATCTACCCCAAATATGCATTTGAATCCAAGATCACACAATTGAGCCACGGATAGCAAATTGAAGTTCAAGCTCTCTACTAGCAACACATTGGATATGCTCATGTCATTGAATATTGCAATCTTATCAAGCCCTTTGACCTTGCCTTTGCCATTGTCACCAAATGTGATACTATCATAACAATCATTGCCATTGGTATTGATTGAGTTGAACATTCTTGCATCACTAGTCATGTGTTGAGTGCACCCACTATCAAGAACCCAATGCCTTCCTCTGGCTTTGTAATTGACATACAAAAGAAGATCAATTCTTTTTAGGTACCCAAACTTGCTTGGGTCCTTGAAGGTTAGTGACCGAGCTCTTTGGCACCCCAATGGCTTTCTTCTTTGAGCCCATCCATGGTGTACCAATGAACTTAGCTTTCACACCATTTGTACCATTAGTAAGCACATAGAAAGAATTAATCTTAATTGAGGATACATTAGCATTCTTGCTCTTGTTCTTGCACTCATGCTCTTTATGACCAACTTGCATGCAACTATTGCAAAACCGGTCATTGTTCTTCACAAAACTAGTCTTGTGAGGAGCAAAGGCCACCTTTCCTTTCTTGGGGGTATAGCCCAATCCCTCTTTGTAGGGAGAGGCTCTTTGGCTACCCAAACACATAAGCAAGCGGTCCTCACTGCCATAGGCCTTAGCCAAGGTGTGAGTGAGCTCATTGACCTCCTTCTTGAGGGTCTCATTATCAACCATTAGTGAGGCATCATATGTGAAACCATCACTACAAGATGAGGTGGAAGTGGAAGTGCTACAAGAAGGGTTAGTGGGAGCAACAATCATAGGCTTATAGAATGATTCATCAATTAAGTCACAAGTTAAGCCTGCATTACATGTCTCAACATGCTTCTTCTTATTTTGCTCATCAAGCAAAGAGGAATGAGCTTTTTCAAGCTTCTTGGGATCCTTGCCAAGCTTCTCATGGGCTTCCTCTAGCCTCTCATGAGATGCATTGAGCTCATCAAAGGCTTGCTTAAGGGCTTTTAGTTCCTTACGCAAGCTTTTGCATTCCCTTCTCTTAATGTCAAAGTGTTCTATAGAAACATCTAGCATGCCAAGTAGTTCATCCTTAGTTCATCATCATCACTATCACTTTCATTTTCATTATCATGTTCCTCATCACTTCCTTCATCACAAGTTTGTACCTTAGTGGCCTTAGCCATGAAGCATGATGGAGTGTCGAAGAGAGAAGGCTTCTCATTGATAGCAATCCTTGCAAGTGCCTTCTTTTTGGTTGTCTTGTCATCATCATCACTTGAGGAAGCATAACCATACCAAGTGACCAAATATGAACCACCCTTTTTCTTCTTCTTGAATATCATCTTGTCCTTTTTCTCTTTCTTTTCCTTCTTGTCCTTCTTGTTCTTCTTGTTGTCATCATCATTGTCGCTATTGTATGGCATTGGGCAATGAGATGATCCTTTCTTCCACAATTAAAGCACTTTCTTGACACTTCCTTGTTCTTGGATGAAGATTTCTTCCTTCTAGCATGGTAGCCCTTCTTCATCATGAACTTGCCAAATCTCTTGATAAAGAGAGACATCTTCTCATCATCCATCTCATCAAAGCTCAAGTGTTCATCTTCACTTGATTCTTGCTTTGCCTTGCCCTTAGAAGATGTGGCCTTGAATAACACACTCTTCTTCTTCTCATCCTTCTTCTCATCTTTCTTCTCCTTCTTTTCTTTCTTCTCATCATCATCTCTATATGTATCATCATTCATTATATCTCCCAACACTTGGTTTGGTGTCATGGTGTCCAAACCACTCCTCACTAGAATAGTGACCAATGTGCCAAATCTTGAGGGTAAGCATCTCAAGAACTTATGGGAGAAGTCCTTGTCCTCACCTTCTCACCAAGTGCTTTGAGATCATTGACAAGCACTTATAACCTATGGAACATCTCCGGCACACTCTCATCCTCCTTGATCTTGAAACTAGCAAACTTCTCCTTGAGGATATATGCCTTGCCACCCTTCATGGCTTGAGTACCCTCAAATGATTCCTCAAACTTGTTCCATGCTTCATGATCCATCTCAATGTTCTTGATTTGCTCAAATGTTCTCTCAGCAATAGCATCATGAATGGCACTAAGAGCAATGTCATTGTTTTGGAGAAGCACTTCTTCAGTGGTAGTGGGGTTCTTTGGATCCTCTATCTCAATCTTGGTCTCCACCACCTTCCAAACTTTCCTATTGATTGACTTGATATATGTTGTCATCTTAGCCTTCCAATAGGGATAGTTTGAGCCATCAAATTGGGGTGGCTTCTTGGTGTTGTTGATTTAAGCCATTTTTACACTAAAGGCTATTAAGCCTCAAATCATGGTGACCACGGCTCTGATACCACTTGAAAGGTCCTAATGGCTAGAGGGGGGTGAAAAGCCTATTAAAAATTTCTACAACAACACTAAGACAAATGATTAGTCAATAAGATGGCAAAGCGAATTTTGCGCTAGCACTATACTTGAGGTTGCAAGCCACCTACCCAATTATATTTTTTATGATCTCTAGTATATCACAACAAGGCTATGTCTCGAATTTTCACCTAGGTGATCAATCTAGCAAAAGTGATACAATTAAGTACTACACTATCTAGTCTTAACTACCACTAGCTCTATCCAAGTGAATGTATAATGAAATACAAGAGAGTGGTAGAGAAGTATACCGCCATGGCAAGTGACCAATGAGTGAATACCAAGGAGACAATGAAAACACAATGTTTTTTCCTTCAAGGTTCTATTGCTTGCTAGCAAGCTAGTCCTTGTTGTGGCGATACACTCACTTGGAGGTTCACGTGCTAATTGGCATCACACGCCAAACCCTCAATAGGGTGCTGCACAAGGTTGCTATGTCAATGCCAATGGCTAAGCTCACAAGGTTGCTTTGTCAATGCAAATGGCCAAGAGTATGAGCTAGAGCTGGCCACCTGCCTTAAATAGAGCCCCCAACAAAATAGAGCCATTGGCTCCTTAGTCCTCTGAAATTTGGGTTGATCATACATGCCGGTCAGATTGACCGGCCGCAAGACCCTAGCGTCTGGTCGCCCGATGCTCGCCATGTGTCATCAGCCTCAAATGATGTGTGCCCGATCTTAATGGCTAGTCTGCTTCGCACCATGTGTTAAGTTGTGACCGGATGCACTACTCAAAGTGACTGAATGCTCCATCACTGGAGTCCGGTCATTTCCAGTAAGGCACCAGAGCCATTTTTTCTTGACTGGACACGTCTGGTCCACCATGACCGGACGCACTAGTGCATCCGCTCCTCCCCCCTCTTCTCTGTGTGCCACCACGTTAGTAGGACTGGATGGTAAATAGTGTTTAGCCAGAGTTTGGTCACTTTTCTTCTCCGAGTCCGGTCATAGGGCAAATCAAGCCTGAGAGCACCACCTTCTTTTATAATTGACCAAACATTGGAACCCTGAGTCCGGTCACTTCGAACTCAGTGTTTGGTCACTATTTGATAGTGAAAACACCTCCTTCAATTCACCAACTTCTCCACCCTTGCTCAGATGTGCCATCCACCAAGTGTATCACCTTGTGCATGTGTGTTAGCATATTTTCATAAACATTTTCAAGGGTGTTAGCTTTCCACTATATCCTAAATGCATATGTAATGAGTTAGAGCATCTAGTGGCACTTTGATAACCACATTTCGATACGAGTTTCACCCCTCTTAATAGTATGGCTATCGATCCTAAATGTGACCACACTCACTAAGTATCTCAATCACCAAAACAAAAAAGCTCCTATCAAGTTTCACCTTTGCCTTGAGCTTTTTGTTTTTCTCTTTCTTCTTTTCCAAGTCCAAGCATTTGATCATCACCATGCCATCACCATCATCATGATCTTCACCATTGCTTCATCACTTGGAGTAGTGCTACCTATCTCATAATCACTTTGATAAACTAGGTTAGCACTTAGGGTTTCATCAATTCACTAGAACCAAACTAGAGCTTTCAACATTCCTTTGGATTTGCCTATTTCTGATTACCCTAGTTTTGGTTGCCATTCTTATTGGGATGGGGGCACTCCTTGGCCCAATGACCCAACTAGTTATAGTGGAAGCATGATTGATTGCTCCTTGGTCATGCTGAGCTTCCTTGGCCTCCGTTTCCCTTGGGTAGGGCAATGGTGAATGCCCTGTGGAATGTCTTCTGGGGGCGGTTGGCCTGAGCTTTAGGTAGAGGAGGCCTAAACTTTGGCGCTAGTGGACAAAACTGTGGCCTAGCCACCACTAGAGCTCTAGACTAGGAAGATCCTAAGGCGCTTGCCTCAACTGCTCTTTTGCAACCCTTCACTGCTACAAGCAAATTGTTATGGTTCTCTTAGGTCAAGGCATCACTAACGAACTCATTGGATGTGGTACACCTTGAGTTGTCCATATTCTTCATTAGCTTAGTGACAAGACCTCTCTTGAAGCTTTCTATCTTCTTTTCTTCTGTGTCAACAAACCCTAGGGTGTATTAGGAGAAATTGTTGAAGGCATGCATGTACTCGGTAAGTGTCTTGGTTCCTTGTGTGAGTCGCATGAACTCGGTGGCTTTCATGTGCATTAGCCCTAAGGGAATGTGATGTCCCCTAAAGGATAACTTGAATAACTCCCATGTGACCTATGAGTTGGTAGGTAGAGAGGACAGGAAATGGGTCCACCATATCTTTGTTAGTCCTTGCAGTTGATGGGATGCATATTCTATCTTATGTTGCTCAGTAACCCTCACCAGATGGAACTTTTGCTCAATCATGTTTAGCCATTCATCCGCCTGGAGTGGTTCTTCTGCCACTTTGAAGATAGAAGGCTTGGTGTCTTGGAAATCCTTGAAGGAGCTGTATTGATTTGGCTCAGGCCCTTGATGTTGCTGTTGAGCATGAGCGGTGTTCTGCGCAATGAGGCACAGTGTATCCTCCATGGCTAACTAATTACCTAGGAATTGTGTGAAGAATTCATTCATAGACGGTGACGGTAATGGTGGTAAGTCACCATTGTTGCCACCTTGGCTGGTGCCTACCCCAGCATGAGTGCAAGTCATCTGCAAAGTTACAACAATAAGTAATTATTGGTTGCTGTTAAGAGATCGTAGATGAATTGTATAATCATGCCAAACTGAAATTATAGGAGAGAATCTTAAATTCATACAATAAAACAGAGGCACAATAATTCATTCTCGCAACATGACATCACCAATTTGATCACTAATCGTGGTCATTGTGCATTAACATGCATGTCATATTTCACCAGTAAAACGAAACTAGAATTTCATTAAAGTTCAACCCATAGTGAAATGACATGAAAGGTGCCAATATTACACCGAAGTTAAATCACGAATACCGAACCTCAAGCTACAAGTCCATTACATGAATAATAGGGATACATCTAGTGCTTTAACTAGTCACTAGGCGACTCTAATCTTTAGCGTGATTGCTATCAAGGTTGGAGATAGCATCGTCCTCATCCTCTAGCTCCACTTCTTCCTCCCAACTGTCATCTTCAACCATCATTTCTGGATCTTCTTCCTCATCAATGATCGGGTACAGTTAGTTGTTCAGAAAATGCAACTCATGCTAAAGATCAACCACCACATTCTGGGTTTGTGCAAGCTGCTGGTGCAAGTCCCTCTCAACATGGTCCTACTACACGGTTAGGGCTTTGGCTCTGTTTCATGCTGCTTCTGCCAAGGCTATATGGTTGTTTGCTTGGATCCACTGGCGCATAGCTGTGAGTGCCTCAGCACGAGCGGCCTCTAGCTGCTCCCGTAGTCCTACTAGCACTGCCTAATCATTCGCTCTTGCTGCTTGGGCGGCAGCTCTCTACTGATCAACTTGTTCTATTTGGGTGTGGAGATTTCCCAATGCTATATATGCCTGATTAGTTTCCCATCCAACCTCACTTGCTGCCTTCTTGTGCTTATGCACATGCTTCCTCAGCTTACGCCATGTAGCTTCGGCTCTTATGAGCCTATCCATGCAAGTGGTATAGGACTCCTACCATAAGTCCCTAGTGTTCTGACGAGTATAGAACATCTTCATCACTGCAAACATTGCACTCATAGCGGGACTAGAATTGTCTTCCCGCTCATCTCTGTCTCAGATCAATGCATTGCTGTTGTGCTATGCTAAAACTGCTATGGATGGATCCACCCAAGGAAAAGTACCAGCGGCACTACCGATAAGCTCATCCCCATGTTGCTGACATATCTGGCTCAACCTATCAAAGGCCACTACTTGGGCAGCCTCCCAAGGAGTTCTTCCTTTAGATTCTGCCCTCCATTCCTATCAGAAGGGTGCTTGGTTATGAGCAGGTATGGTCAGTTGTACTTCATACCATGGTTGTCCCTCTAGGTATACTTCATTCTAGTAATAGAGGGGCAGTTCGTAATACCCCGCATAATGCAAGACTCTCCAAAGTAGGGCAGGGGTACTAAACATCAATAGGAAATTCTCACTTCTAGTTGGTGCTACCATCTGTACCAACAACATGGTGCAACTCTCGTGAGACAATGCCATACTAGAAAAGAGTTACTTAACCCAATAAGAGATTTATAAGGGGAGGAACAATGCAAGTGTGTAATGAATGATTGATCATGATGCATGTGCATTTCGTACGTCCTCACAAACTTAGGAAAATTAAACTTCTAACAACATACATGGTGGCATACATGCGTTCTCTCATATATAACGTAGCTAGTTGGGCTACATGTTTTGCTGTTAGTGTACCTGCACAAGAATTTCATTTCAGCCCAACCCCCCAAGTATATATGTAGAATGTAAATCTGGGCTCTAGGTTGCAAGCTAAATACTTCCATATATATATAGATATATACCAATATATATACTTCCATATCAAAGCTACATGAGAGTAAATACGTCCTATATATACATATAATATGCATATATAGCTGTATCAAAGCTAACCCACAATTAAATGCTTCCGTATATATATGAGGCATATATACAATTCAGTATCAAAGCTAACTCTCCCCATAGACCACACGCTCACATCTTGCTGTCATGCCACTATGATGATGAGTGGCATCTTACCTTGGGCATAGAGGCATTTGATCCATACATTACCACTCAAGTGAATGGCATCCATACAATAGCACGCCGTATGGACGATGAAATTAAAAACCCCCAAGTTAGTACTTAATTAGGCACCTAAAATCCTTAACTGGGCATTAAGGAAAGTGATCACTAGCACACTTTAGATTCAAACTCTAAGTTTTAAAGACCTATATATATAGCATAAGTTGCTAGAAACTGGTTTTGGAAAACAAAAACCTTTGTTTTAAATACACATGTGGCAATTAATGTTGAATCTTGCTCTGATGCCAGCTGTAGCAGATCCAACCAATTTATAAGAGCACAAGTATAATGGCAGCCCGCAAGCAGACGCTCTTTCATACTTGAGCCCATATAAACTCAGTAGTCCATTGAGTACCATGAAGGGTCTCGATTAACCATCAACATACAACCAAGATCATACACGATTCAACATACATGTCAGACATTACATAAAGTTCACAAATATAGTTCATCCATCAGAGTACGAATTTAGGTTATTACAAACCAAGTTCAAGTAAATAGTAGTGGAAGCAAATTAAAAGTTTGAAACCAACATCTGCAACATTGTTTAGATATAGTGCTAGCTCATGATCACACTTCCACAAAAGCATAAGAGAGGGATTAATAAGAGATGCCTGCCTAGGGCTTACTCCTTGTCCACGGCGGGACCGAAGCAGTTCTTGCAATAGCCATCATAAACCGTACCATCTGCAACAATGGGAATAAAACCCTGAGTATGAGAAGGTACTCAGCTAGACTTACCCATCATAAACCAAAAATAAAGTGACTGCAAGGATTATGCAAGGCTTTATAAGTGGAGCTAGCTTGACAATATTTTGCATAAAAAGCTTACCAATTCAATTATACAGTTATAATTCGGTCACCAAGTTAATTATAGCTATTCATCACTAGATTAGCAACTAGCCTGTGCCAAATAGGTGGTATATCATTTACTAGCATACAATAGTAACCACAGCTGGTATAATAATTCTATGTTCATCTGAACCATCATATTCCATAACATAGTTACTATGATGTTGGGGCTAGCCAAGTTTCTCACTATCCAGGAGAGATGGTGATTCAAATCAATTTCAACTAGCTAGGAATTTATTCCTAACACAAACCCAAGTAGACCAGATCAACGGTCACCTTAGGTCACCTTTTGTACAACTCAGGTCCACATTTCGTGGGTTCGCCCAGTGCCGCACAATCAGGGACAGCCAGTTGCTAGGACATTTAGGCCAGGCCTTCCTTGGGCTCACGTCTAGCTCCCCGCACATCCTTACTACTATCTAGAGTGCGCACTTTTATAGAATGGGGCCTAGCCTAAGTTGAGCTACTCGGCTTCTCGGTCAGAACGAGTTATCCGACTAGCTAAGTGAGAGGCAAGCATTCAATCTCAACAAAAGTGCCAACAATGGTACGGTCCTTAATCGGCATAGACAGAATCATATGAGTCAACCTACACATAGACTCCACATGGCCTTCATTTACATTACCCCATGGTTCTTTTCCATGATAGCAAATATAGCCAACAATGCTTCGGTATCCACCCATATCTCGTAGGTGACAGGAAATCACTCGACTTCTATCGGTCTAAGCATGGCTAAGCATATATTCAATCCTAGACCTACACAGGGTTAAAGGTGTATATATCTGGACAAGGTAGTTCTATGCATCGAGTGCATTCAATTCAACTCTTATGACCTAATGCATCAAACATAAAAGGGCTCAAGTAATGTTTTATAAAACATAGAAGACTTAGAATGCTTCGAGGCTTGCCTTTGAGGAAAGAGGTTGGCCTATGATTCGAGCACTTAGGAGGTCCTCAAGAGTTTGCTCCTCTTCTGCTAGAGCTATGACCTAAGGTGTTTCCTACTATTCCTCCTCTTCTTCTTCATTGAACTCCAAAAGAGTTATCCCTTTGGACGATCCTATATGCATGAGTATGAAATAAGATATCATGGATGCATATATAATGATATGTATGATATGATATGGTGTGATGAAATGCATCCTCATAAGTATTTTCAATAGCATTGTATTAAGGTGATAACAAGTTGCATCTTATTTTGCTGAGTAGTGTATAACTTTTCTCTAGCAACTAAACAAATTCTCATCTAATCAATTTTCTAGACTACAAGACAGTAGCCACTTGTTTTGACCATAACTAGAGTGATACAAATCTAAATAATATTGTTGTGGACATTCTGGAAATATTTTAAAATTGCCTACAACTTTATTTTAATTACCTTAATATGATTCAGCAGTTATCTAGGTCAAACAAATCAATCTTTTAGATCTATCTAGAGAGCAAGCATTTTTTGTAGCAAATTTCTAACAGCTATAATTCTTAAACCATACGACCTATGACTATGAAAATTTAACACAAGGTAGATAAGTAAGTTATCTACAACTTTGTTATTAACAAGTTTTATAGAAAAAGGGTCATTATCATTATGGAATCATCACCACAACAGAAAATACACATGCAGTCATCTAGTTGAATTATAAAGCAATAATGAACTAGTTGCATACAACCAATTACTTCTAAGCCTAACTAATAACATCAATAGATCATATGCATCACAAGCACCACAGAAAACATCTTGGTTAAACATAACTAATTTATTTATATTCATTTATTAATTTCCTTAGATAATATGGTGGTTTAAAGGAAAAATATTTCTAGTGCTCAATAACTTCTATGAAAATTACAGTAGTCTACAAATGATCCTAATAGTCTACTATACAAATTTCATGTCATTTGGATAAGTATAGCTACCTCTACAAAAATGACAAGTTACATAGGCTTATTTTAGCAAAAATAGTTTAGCATAGTGAAAAGTGTCCAACAATAGATTTAATGTTTTTCTTACTTTTCTCCTAACATAAGAATACTGTGTAAAAATTTATATGATCATATGTTATGTATTTTTAGCCCATTTAATTTCACTAGAAACTAGCCATTAATTAGGATTAAATATGGAGACCATATTTCAATTATGCCTACTATAGGTTTAGTATTTTTCCTAGCTATAGAATGTGAACACAAGACCAGTAAAATTGGAATCATAATTTGATCACCTTGCTAGCTCAAGTTATGTAATTTACAAGCTAGAAACTATTTTAAATGCACTTATCTTGTTCAATTTAATTCTCCTAGAAAAATACATTAAATAGTAGATTTCATATTTTAATCAAATAGTGCACTTCATAATGAATCCAACAAAATTTGGTTCACCTCATTTGGACACTCCTAGCTCTAGATATAATTTTTCCAAGTTTGCATTCAAATCTGTGAAAATAAATCAAGAAAAACATTTTAAAAATCGACTAACAGCTGGGACCCATGGGTCAACGGGACCCACATGTCAGCGACACACAGAGCAAGGGCATGGCTTGACTGGCAAAAAGCTCATCAATGGTGAGGTCACCGGTGGTAGCATCACCACCGACGTGTTCCCTAACTCAACCCACACCTACAGGTACCCTCGGTTTGCTCGGAGGATCACTGGAGCTTGCTCGACAGCGAGCATGGCGGCTCAGTGGTGGCACACGGTGGTGCTCTGGCCATCCCCGGTGATGGCATGGCCAGGCGAGCATGGCTATAGCATCTACAAACCCTAGCGAAGCTCTATGACGTGGATTAGTTCAGGGTGGAGCGGCGATGGAGCTTGGCCGTGTGCATGGCGACACGGCGGTGTGAGCGCAAAGGCGGCACAGCGGCGTTTTGCTCCAATGAGGCTGGCATTGGCCTTAGGCTCTTGCCTCAAGCTAGACCTAGCTCTAACCTAACTCTAATGTCTAGAAGCACACGACGAAGAGAACCAGGCATGCACAGCCACAGTGGCGGGTTTAGCAGCGGCGCTCTCAGCGTTGGCGTGACGACGGCGATGGCCCGTAGGCCTTTACCTTGGCTTGGGTTAAGGCAATGGGTGGTTGGTGAGGTGGACGAGGTGATGGCCGAGCGGTGAGTGTGAGTAATCAAACAATGGTCCAGTGGTAGTGGAGCGCTAGCTCGATGGAGCTCGGCGGCGATGGCGCGGTGCGTGGCGACTTTGCTCTAGCGCTGCGAAGGCGAGAGAGAGGCAGAGCGAGGTGAGTGAGAGCGAGTGAGGAGGGAGGGCACGTCGCTGCCATTTTGATGCATGCTCTGACCTAACGCATGGGCCCGATGTTGGCGGATGGCCTCCATGCAGTGGCCATAGCCTGACTCCAATCAGCCAAGACGTGCACGCGCGGCGTCGGTTCAGACACCTCTGAACCAACTGACGAAGGAAGTTCAAGCGATCAGTCCTCCTAATCCATGGCGATTTAGCAAAAACTTCCTTAATAAAAATTGTAGAGCTTGTGAGTACTACAAGATTGCTTAAAGGAGTTTTGTCTAATTCTCAATGGTTTTCAAACTACAATGCTCCAAAGTAGACTACATTGAAACTGAAACTCAGTGAAAGACCTAGCAAAATTTCTAGTTGTGAAAACAACATTTTGTTGATAATTGTGAGCTCTATTTGACCATGTTAGACACTAAATTAGCTCATGACCCTTCAATAAAGTTTGTTACTCATGACAAGAACTACAACTTTTATTTAGGTCATACAGCCATGCAAACACTCTAAGTTACTGTTCAACTTTAGTCAAACTAGCATCATGAAAATGGCATTTCAAATGAAACCAACACCTAGAAGCAAAATTGGCTTAAGTCATGAATATAAACATTGTTCTAATTATCATTCTAGATGTGTCTAAGGTGTTTTCATGACCTCACAACCATCTCATACATTGGTCATACATGATTGCAAGCATAAGCATATATATAAAATCAACATTTCATGTGATAAGGTATAAGAATGAGATGAAATTTCATATGCTCATGTTCATGAATGCTTGGATGATGCTTGTGCTCATGAAATGTATGTGCCAAATGCAATGCTTAACACTAGGATGTTACACGTGTTGCTCACCTAGGCCTACCATGTGGCATAGGTGGGCTGCTATTAGGCTCGAGTCCATAGGCGTGGGTCCATAGACCGCCGACTCGGTCCACGATGGACTTTGTCCATTTATCCCTCTCCTCTCTCTAGCTCATGGTGCACTAGGTGCATGGGGAGGTAGTAGCACAGAAGCTCCCTCTTCTCTCTGTCTTTCGGTAGCGCTCCTCGCCGGTGGCAACCTCATGCGCTCTCACGCTAGGGTGGCTCGGTGGGGCTGCTAGGAGACTCTATGGCTTCGTGGGCTCATAGCGAGTTCATCGGTGGGCCAAATGTAGCGCCTTGGTGGCTCTGGTGCCTAGCGTAGGCATCACGGCAGATGATGGCAGCACAGATCGATGGCAAGGGCGCCAGGGACATCATCATAGCCTAAACAGGGCTCCTATGACTTTCAGGTGCTCCGGTGAACACAATTAAGGGGTTAGGCATGACCCTATAGGCTTTGGTAGGGCTAGCCATGATAGTCTCTGTGGTCTCAAACAGAGCCAAAAGTGGCTCCTTTCATTATATTAGGGCCATAGGGAATGCAAAGGACTCGACGACGGCAACCAAAGTGCACGACGGAGTCTGCACCGTGGCAAGGTGCACAGTAGAGCTCTAGCGAGTTCACGGTTGTGATGAGCAAGGGCAAGGCATGGGCTTTCCATCCATCTAGCTAGACGGCAGGGTGCATGGAGTCACGGTGAAGCTTGATGATCGGATCTCATCATGCGAGGTCGCCGAAGTTGGCTGGATCATCCCCGGCATAGCAGTGGCATGGGCGCACGGTAGTCCAGGGAGGCGAATGTGACCAGCGGACCCTAGGCCTCCTCTTCTTCTTCCATCTAGCGCATAACGTGTTCCTCAATGAGGCGAAGCTTGCCGAGGTGCCCGTTCTACCTCTACTGGCCTGAGGTGGCTGGAACATAGCTGCACCATGGTGGGGTCTAGCCATGGCAAGCACGGTAGACATGACACAGCAACGGTAGCGTTCCTAAGCCCCTATGGCTTGGCAAGGTTGAGCCTTGGCTGGTGTGCATGTGTGCATGTGGGAGGTGCACCACAACGGTGAAAAGGCCAGCCCTTGGCCCTCCTAGGGGGGAGAACATGGTGACATGGCCATGGCATGTCCATGGCGGTGAGCATGGGAGAGTGGCATTAGGGATCACCATGGTGGCAGGGTAGGTAGGATGTTGGTGTGGTGGTGAGTTGAGGCCGTGGCGAGAGGTAGCAGTGTAGTGCCAAACCGCTACGGTGAGGAAGACGATTGAGGCACCATCTTCTTCTATGGCGAGCTCAGGTGACTCCGATAGGCTCAGCTCCTTCCCTCCCTCCTTCTCCTTCCTCCTGCTCCTCCTCTAGGGTGTTGTGGTGGTTTGTGGGTTGCCATAGGGTGGCGACGGGGTGTAGGAAGCACGCTAGGGCACTGGAGGTGCCCTCTAATAGGGAGGTTGCAGTCATGATGGAGCGATGGACGGCAAGGAGGAGTAGAGGGGTATGTGGAGGGTGGATATGGCCTCTAGACTAGGGTTTTGGGGGGCGTGGTGTGGTTGCGTGGCACTGGCACTCCCAATTCGAACCCTAGCAGTCAAAAAGGTGGATGGGGCAACATCATGGTGATGGGGCCATGGCGGTGGCATCAACACGGCGTGACACGACTTGGGGGTGGTTCAGGGTGCCATAGATCATGGATGTGGTGCCCATTCGTGTGTCAGCGCCCAATGGCTCGAGGGTGAATGGCCATGATACGAGGACACGGCCTCGGATGCCTACACCGATGAGGTGCTCTACTCGGCGACGGGAAAAGCAGAGGAGGGGAGAGTGAGGGGGATGACAAGGGGACTCCACCTGTTAGCAGTAGTGGAAGGCGATGGGCGAGGTGTGTCGTGATGCGTGATGTGGACATGGGCCACATTGCATTGGTGGGCTATGGTAGGTGCGTGTGTAGGAGTAGGCATGGGGGTAGAATGGGCCGCTGCTCAGTTGGCTTGACCACGCGCGGGCACAGGCACGCATGGGGAGAGCAGGGTTGCGAGGCTGGGCCGGCTCAGGTAGCTTGGGCTGCTCGGGCTACTTTCATCTTTCTATTTCTTTCCCTTTTTCTAAACCATTTTCTATTTCTATTTCCATTTTATGCTATACCTTGGGTTCCTATGCATGTATACATGTGTTGCCAAGCATGTACACATCCTTAGGGTGTCCACTAGGGGTCAACTAGGGTATTAGGGTGATGAGGACATGACACCCATGCATATGACCATGTTTGGCACATGGTATGGAGGGGTACGAGGCCAGCAAGGGTGTCCAAGTCAAGAAGGAGGTCCGAGGCTAATTCGGTTCGAGTCCCCAAGGTGGAGGCCCAAAGCAACTCAAGTTTGAGTCTGCCTCGGCCTCCAAGACTAGTCTGGCTTAAACTGGTCACCTAGCACGCATCCGGACTCCATTTTTAACGATCCACATATGGTTGGAAAGATAATTTGATAAGGAAGCCGATCGAAGTGGTTTCATGTCAAAAGACCTTCGGAATCAACAGGAATAGTCAAAACAAGTTAGCATCCAGAATCTGCCAGGGTGCTGCGACACCGTCTTTTGGTCCGTTGGACCGTGTATCGTGTTTGGGCCCATTAGGGGGCGCGTCCAGGGGGGTGACGCCCAAGACTCTATAAATAGTAGTCGTCGCTCTTCTAAGGGTTTGGGTTTTGTTTAGTTCTTGATTTCCTCATGAAACAGACGCCGTTTTGCTGCAACTATCGTCGCCAAGGCCGCTTGCTGTGAACCAGAGCTCCAGTTCTTGATCTTGTTCGCCTGTGGCGATTAGTCCTTTCGAATAAAGACTTAAACTCTTTCTCATTATCATAAGCCTCATATTTATTTGCAATTTCAGATTGCGTTTATCTCGATCTTGCTTGTGTTCTCAATTCACTTGCAGGAAAGCCTTCTCGGTGAGGTCAATCGCGTTCGCGTGGTTGATAACCAACGGATGAGTGGTGTAACGGTTGCGGAGGTCCGAATCAGTCTTGGTTCGAAGCGTAGATCGTGAACGTCAAGTCTCCACCAATCGACGCTATCATACCTATCAGAAGATTGGGCCTAGTCTACATCAAGTGGTATCAGAGACCTTGTTGCCCGTTAGGTATAACTTTGTTTTCCCCTTTAGATTGTTACTGTTTTTGCATTACCTATAGTCCACAAAAAGCCAAAAAAAATATACATCATCACATATTCCCTGTCCTATAGCCTCATTGTGCCGTGCAATTTTGTCTCTATTTCGCGTTGTTGAGTTTGTGCCCTAGGTCAAGTTCTGGTTGCTGGTTTTAGATCATTTTTTAGTCCAGTTTGTGTTTTCCCCTTTGTTTTTCATCATAATCTGTGAACATCTCCAAGTCTTGTTGAGTTTCTTTTGTATCCATCAAACCCTAGTCCACGCCATCTAATTTCCTACACTTGTCTTTATTGTTTCCATCAAATCATTGTTGTCATGACCAATTTTGCGCGCATTGTTCCCGTTTTGTCCTCTAATTCGGAGTCCGTTCCTAAAACTAGACTAGTTTTCGCATACGAACTCCGATTTCGACGTTCCATATATCAAAATCGATCAGAAAAAAATTTCGGATCCATCCATACCCAGCAACGCTGGGGTCAGAGATTTTTATTTTGGTCAAAAAGTGGTCACAAGATCCTCTTTTTGTGGTCACATGGTTTTTATCGATTTCGAGCACGTCTTCTGGAAATTCCACAGGCCACGACTTTCACTTGTTTAAGCTCATATTTTCTGTGGTTACTTCTTTTGTGCTCCTAAGTGAAGAAAAAATATCAAAAAAATAAAAAGAAAGCTCAAAGAATCCCAAAAAAACAATGACGGCCCAAAAATAGAGAAAAAAGAGGGGCAAAAGTGGAACAATATCTAGAGGAGCACATAAAGAGCGTCATTTGAGCTGTGTTTGCGTGTGCTATTTCTACCTTGTTCCTAATCATATTCTTGCTGTTCACATCACTTGATACATCTGGTACTTGGAATGTGAGTAGGCCAGCAACTAAGACAAGTACTTGGGATACTTATTCAGCATTGTTATTCAGTTGCGAATTTTGCTATTTTTTGCTACTATATTGTGCCTGTCCAAGCTCCACTTTCTTCTAACCAACTACAGGTTCGCCTTGCAACTGTTACACTCAAGCTACGACAGTATCACAGTCACCGACCGATTGCACCACCTGTTGCTTCGGTAAGAACACTTGTAAGACTGTGGTAAGACGCTTGAGAGTTGAGTGTCTTGTCCACAACCTAAGTAGTTGATAGGGATAATACTTTTGTGTTGTCTTTTGCTGTCTTCTAACAATGACAGGTTGTTCATATCCACCGACTTATGATGGTATAGGTGCTGATGAGTACATGGAGTGGGAAATTGCCATCGATAACATTTTTGCTACTCGCTTTATGTGTCCAAGGAGGAAGGTAAAAATGCAGCTAGTGTTTTACGACATTCTGCTTTATCTTGGTGGGAGTCTTTAGATCCTTCTGATAAACCTCAAACTTGGAATGATATGAAACTTCTTATGCGAGAAACCTTTGTTAATCCACCTCCTATTTTGACTTCATATATGAGGTGTACCATTTGGAGGAAGAGTCTATTGTTATTCCTCTTGCTATGACTAACCTTCTGTAGGATAATGTACATAAGCGAGAGGATGACATGGAAGAAAATGAGGAGCTCACAATCTCATATACAAATTTAGAACCATCACTTCATAATGCACCTATTACTCCTGCTGAAAACACAGGTAATGCCCATGGTGCTACACTCACAGAAGGTGAGAATTGTTTTAATGTACTAAATTTTTCCACACACCATGCTATCATAGAGCAATTGTTAGTGGAACCCTCTCTTGATTTATCTTTGTCCAATGATAATTTGCTTGATGTTCCTTGTGATAAAGATGAATTGGTTGATGATGCTTCAGTTTTACATATTTTGGAACCAACCACTTGCGCTGAAAATAAACATGTTATTCATATTGCTACTAAAACTGATGAGTTCAAACTATTGTCTTCTTTACATACTTTGGGTTACATTGAATTTGATGTTTTGTGTAACCTAGATTGTTTGGAGGAGAGCCTATTTAAATATGTTGATTTGCCTTGGTTTTCTAAACATACATATCATGTTATTGGCAAATATAACAAGGGACAATATATGATACATCGCGTATACATTCGCAGTAATATGAATTCTCCTTTTGTTGTACAAGATTATGATTGTTTAGAGGTCAGCCATAATAATACAAACATTTTCTCATGTTTCTCAAAGAAACAAGTTCACTTCCAAGAAGGGGAGCATTGTTGGTTGCTACCTATGTCTGCTAGATCATCTATTCCTGCATTGTCTTTGGTTAGTTCTAATCTTTTTGCAGGATAGTGTTGACATACATCGTGTGTGTTCAGATCATGGAGTCTACATGCTTGCTGAAATTTTTATGCGAGATGACATGCTACAAACTTGAAAACATGGTCATGTTCCTTCTCATAATTATTTCAGTTATCTTTGTTTTCGCAACCCCGTTCTCCTTTATGTTGTGCAGGATCAGTTTCAAGCACAATCGACGCTGAGGACGACTTTTCGTCAAGAAGGGGAGGATGATAAGGACATGACACCCATGCACATGACCATGTTTGGCACATGGTATGGAGGGGTAGGAGGCCAGCAAGGGTGTCCAAGTCAAGAAGGAGGTCTGAGGCTAATTCGATTTGAGTCCCCGAGGTGGAGGCCCAAAGCAACTCAAGTTCGAGTCTGCCTCGGTCTCCAGGACCAGTCTGCCTTAAACTAGTCACCCAAGACGCATCTGGACTCCATTTTTGAGGATCCACATATGGTTAGAAAGATAATTTGATAAGGAAGCTAATCCAAGTGGTTTCACGTCAAAAGACCTTCGAAATCAACGGGAATCGTCGAAACAATCAGCATCCAGAATCTACCAGAGTGCTGCAACACTGTCTTTTGGTCTGTTGGACAGTGTATCGTGTTTGGGCCCATTAGGGGGCGTGTCCAAGGGGGTGACGCCCAAGACTCTATAAATAGCAGCCGTCGCTCTCCTTAGGGTTTGGGTTTTGTTTAGTTCTTGATTTTCTCATGAAACAGACGTCGTTTTGCTGCAACTATCACCGCCAAGGCCGCTTGCTGTGAACCAGGGCCCTAGTTCTTGATCTTATTCGCCTGTGGTGATTAGTCCTTTCGAATAAAGACTTGAACTCTTTCTCATTATCATAAGCCTCATATTTATTTACAATTTTTGATTGTGTTTATCTCGTTCTTGCTTGTATTCTCGATTCGCTTGCAGGAAAGCCTTCTCGGTGAGGTCAATCGTATTCGCGTGGTTGATAACCAACGGAGCAGTGGTGTAATGGTTACGGGGGTCTGAATTAGTCTTGGTTCAAAGCCTAGATCATGAACGTCGAGTCTCCACCAATCGACGCTATCATACCTATCAGAAGATCAGGCCTAGTCTACATCAAGTGGTCAATGTCAAGGGTTGGCAACACACACAAGTTTATTAAAAGGTTTAGTTGATTTTATTACATCACATAAATTATGAAGAAGCAACTCACAACTTGAATTAAATGCAAAATGCTCAAACAAGATAGCTTGGGATATACTTGTGCAACTACATGGGTGGTTTCCTAGTATGCACATTCACCATGCATGGGTTTTGTTAGAAAAAAATTTTAAGTTTAGATTTTTGTTTATTGGAAAACCTGGGTTGTTACAGCGGGGTGGGGAGTCCCTAATGTTAATTCCATAGTCATGCCAGGGTGGCATTGTTGCATTCCTTTTCTTCTTCTCCGCTGGCGCATCATGAACTGGCCCCTTACCGCACCATAGGGCGCACCAACAAGGGCTCAGGGGAGCCCCTTGCCCATCCGATGAACTGCTCGGCATCCTCCTGCTCATCACCGCTGCAATCTTGACCTTTGTCTGAGACCTCTTGTACCTATCCTTGCTACTTGGCCATGTCCCATCTAGGATGTTAGAGATGAACGACTTCCAATCCTGTGTGGCAAATCATCGAACAGGTATCAGGCAACAAAAAGGCACCAAAAGTACAACATGGTTCTACTCCAAGTTACTTACCTTTGGAGGTGGAATCATCAAACCAAAGGCCCTCTAAGGGTGCCTTTGTTGTGTAGTCTTCTTAATGGTAAAGAACTTTGTCACTCGTCGGTCCATTTCATCATTGTCCAACATCTCAGGTGCTTCTCGTATGAAATCTTCCTACCAATACTCATAGGCACGATGGGACATATCCTTGCATGGCTGGATTTGGTGGCCGATGAAGTTTTGTGTGCATTCCACCCTATTGATGTTAACACAGGCAAGAAGATCAAGAAGCTCCTCCACTTGCACCATTTCATCACCGCTCGGTTTTGCCGACTAGTTTGGATTTGGTTTTGGTTTAGAATCAATATCTCTAGAAAGCCCAAGCTCTATGTTCTCGGTGTAGAACCACTTCACCTTCCATCCCTTGTTCGACGTGCTAAGCGGGATTGGTTTATATTCTGCCGCCTTCCCATCCCACAGCACAAGATACGTCGCACCGATGATTTTGGCTCTAGAAAATGATTTCAGGTGGAAGAGGTAGCAAAAAGATTGAAATGAGGCTCAATGCCAAGATACGCTTTGCATAGATTGATAAAGATCGAGAGATGGAGTTTGCTATTTGGGTTGAGATGGATGAGAGATATACCATAGTACGCAAGGAGTTTGTGGAAAAAAGGGTGTGCTAACAAACCAAATCCACAGTGATAGAAATCTTTGAAGACTACAAGCCCGCTGTCATTGGGGGTTGGATAGCGCTCACCTATGGTGGGCTACCATGCAATTGTCGCTTGGTCAGGTAGGACTCCATCAAACACCAATTCATCTAGATCCTCCTTGGTGCTGGTGGACGCCACCCACTCCTTGCTGCGGGTGATCATCTTCCATGACTTCTTGGATGGCGCCATTGTTTTGGATCTAGATCTAGGGACTTGCCATGCTCGCTCTGATCTCACGATGCATTAGGGCACCCAAGGTCAGATATGGGTAGTGGTGGAGGATGCAGCACTAGCGATAGCAGCGCGATTCTAGGTTGCTCGAGGAAGAAGGAGGAGGCGGTGTGTGTAACTGCTCCTACGAAATGGTGTGCACCATGGGTGGAGTGGGTTTATAATGTTTCGCCCCCATCTCTTCATCTCTAGGGTTTTTGGGAAAACCGTGCTGTGCCACGAGCACCATTCCTACATTTGCCGGGCCACGTACGGGCATCTACCCACAGTTAATGCCCGACGCTCTGAATTGTCCATAGACACTTTTTAATGGGCCATCTATTGGGCCATCATGCTTTCACTCGCCTAGATGACACAACGGGCGGCTTAGTTTTACACAAAGATGAATTACTAGTAATGATAATATCATCAACGTAGATCAAAATGTAAATGTAGGAAATCCTACCCTGATTTTAGAAAAAATGTCATATGGGAACTCTTGGCTAGAAACAATCCTTATGGTTTTTATATCCGGTTAGAATAACAAGAAAGAATCAAAGTCCAGGTTGGTTGAGAGTATGAATTGGGATGAGTTCTGTGACTTTGTGTGTCTTAGGTTTGTAAAAGATGTAGTATCAGGCACTAATCCGTCATCCATAAAGGACCTAATGGAAGACCGTGCTCTGAAGTGCACCGCCATGAGAATTAATGTGTTAACTGCACCCAGGAAATTTTTTGCTTATTACTCCATGCAAGAATCTTCTCTGATTTAGGGTCATAACTTCAAGTCTTATTCTTTGACCTTGCTACAAGATTCATTGTTCATCTTACAGTAGGTTAGGGGACTAAGTGTGTACACTTCACCTCACGGTTAATGTACTGCTTTTTCAATCACTAGATTCTTTGGCAATGCCGAGGACTGGTTGCTTTCTCAGCTATGCTAGGGACTGTATATTTTTCTTTGACCCTGCTACAAGATTTATTCTTCATCTTCTAGTAGGCTCGGGGACTACATTGTGTACAATGCACCTTGCGGTGCATGTACTATTTCTTTGTCATGGCTATTCAACTTTGTCAAGTTTGATGCTGAAGGCTTTTGCTTTGTTCTGATGACCACATCGTCAGTGCCATCGCAGTTGGCACTTAAGTGTGTACACTTCACCGACCAAGATTTCAAATTTTTCTATTGAGCTCCTTACATCCTATTGGTGAGCCCTACTCACCCAAGTCCGAGATCCGCTAGCTGGTAACACTAGTCAGTAGCCACACTTGCTGGTCGGCAGGCCAGTTAAACTAGTCGGCGTGCTTTTTCACTGCCCAAGCCACCATTTAACCTGGTTGGCTTCCTTCTTCACTGCTTGGATTGTCAGATAACCTAATCAGCTTCATGGAAAACTGCTCGGACTTGTTCAAGATGGCATCGCCAAGCGGATATAAGGCGCTCGGGGACTAGCTGTGGGGGTCTGACCCTAGGTACCCATGGTGGACTACATGGACCATACCCCAAGCGATGGTCTAGCCCATAAGATGGTGACTTGTGGCTCACGACATAGCTCAGCACACGCCGCAAGACACCTCGGTGACATCCTGAAGATAGCATAGAATCTGTTAGGATATGTCGAATGTAATATTCCATGTAAATCTTTTTTATTACCTGATTAGTTGTAGACCTGATCGGCAAGTAACCCTACCCCTAGGATATATAAGGCGGGTGGGGGACCCTCTCAAAACACATGCAATCATATACGATAGGCAATACAAACCAATAGGGCACAGGATTAGGGTATTACGTCACACTGACGGCCTAAACCTATCTAAATCTTGTGTCTTGTCACCATCTCGCTTACCCCTATGACAAATCAACCATCTTTGGATACCCCTCGGTGGACTGTTGAGCATTTTTTGTCGACACTCCCATAGGTGTGAGTATGGGTTTTCATTGCCATCTTCGAAGAAGGATTGTTCCCGAATCAATTTTATTAAACCCGGGCATAGCTCATAGAAAGGTGTTAAGATAGGCCTTGAAGATTTTGGTGGCTTTAGGCTTGCGCTCGTAGGTTTAGCATATTGATAGATGGGTGTGGAATCCATAGTGAAAAGGAAAAAAATAAAAAAAAAGATAAAAGATATAAGGTTAAGCTAGGTTCATAGTTAATTCAGCAACCGTTTCCCCGGCAACGGCGCCAAAAAGCTTGTTGGTATAAATTAACACATAGATAAATCTGCAAACGCATGGATACCATTGTAGCTTTCACCCAGAAGTATTATAAGTATCATATCCATAGGGAAACGTGTGAGACTAACTATGGTCTAACTTAACTAAGGGTAGCAACAAGGTTAGGATAAATAGGAGCGTAGAGAGGATAACTAAGGTCCTTTTGTTTTGACTTTGGTAAGCTATGTCTTGTACTATTCAACTAGGGACATTACTAAGGAAAGACACCAGTAGAGGATGCTTTCCTTCATAACTAGGTCCTACTTGGCCTACAAATGGGAGGTGGACTACAAAGGATTCAACGAGGCTATAAGAGTCACCCTCATGAGCTACCATCGATCTAGAATGCAGGGTGCATCCATGATTAACCCAAGTCTAAGCACCATGCTTACACTTATGATTAATACATTACTCCCCCTAGGAAGAGAATAAAGCACTCAAAAGAGTCACGAACCTGATGAACAATATAAACAAAATGCTTACTTGAATCAGAAGTTGATTACCAAAGAAATCTCAGAAGCAAGCTCAAGTAGAACTTGGATCCGCCAAGGTAGAAGCCATAGAGAGAGAGCACCGATAGGTCAACACTTCCTCCAAACTCCTTCCTCACACTCTATCTCACTATTTCTATTTATAAGTCTAGACACTATAGAGGACTAATCTTCTCTTGATAGCTGGCTCTGATCCTGATGGGGAGGATATGAATTAGGGTTTTAGGGTGGCTCTCTAGATGGGGGTACACGGCTGTATATATAGGGGGTAGCATCAATTCTAGACCCTCGAATCAAACCAACTTGAATAAATGGTGTAGATGTGATCTTTAAGGCGGTGGAGAACCGACGTAGTAATGGGAGATTGAGTGATGGGCCTAGGGGGGCCGGCCGGTCTATAGGTGGGACCAATAAGGTCCACCTAGTAGCCTCTCACCCTCCTCCATGGTGTGGTGTCTTCTATATCCTTCTAGTGTTGTTTATGCCACGAATAAGTGTGATTAATTCTGACATATAGGTCCACCTTGATGGTTTTCTGAATAAACTCTGCTGAAAACACAGATTCACCAAAACTCATGGAATTTATTAGTTTAAACCCCTAAACCTATGTTTGGTGATGGAATTAAGTATATATGTAGGTTATGTTGAAGGTTTTATAATTAGTGTTAGTGACCATCAACAGGCAGCTTTAATGATTCTCCTCTACAATGGTTATAATAGCATAGTTGTATTCATATCTATTGTCATTGTTATGCTACTATTACTATTGTATATATCATGCAATTTTTTTTTCAATACAAAGAATTAATGTGAATAACGGAGAAGGTGTGAATAACTTCATACCAGAGCAGGAGAGGTTCTCCCCAAAGCTTGCCTTTTGCGGAGGTTGGAATCTTCTTCTCGGGCAGCTCTTCGTGAATCTTTCCTTATTTATTACTACTACTACGATAATTTATTACTAAGCCTATTTATTATGAGATTTATTTTATTGAAATATTTTTTTATTATTATGAATGCTAGTACTTCATAAGTACCTTTATTGAAAATGTAAACATGCAATGCAACTAATAACCTAACATGTAATGCAAAGTTGAAAAGGGAAATATGCAAATGCAACCTATACTAAATGCAATGGAAATGCAATAAAAGCATACCTTCTAGTACTAGCTCATGGTTGTTCTTCCTTGTGTGGGGGTTCTTCTTCCTTGTACGGAAACTCTCCCTCCTTACTCTCCTTAGAGATGTTCACATGATCAGGCAACGATGATGTAGACAATGTTTCTTTCTTCTTGCGCCATGTCCCTCTTGGCTTTAGCTTATTCTTGCTAGGCTCTTCCTTCTCCTCAATTGGCTTGGGCTTTCTAGTTCTTCTCTTCTTTGATTGCTTCTTCCATTCCTATTTCTCATAAAAGACAGGTTTTCTAGAGGCAAAAGCAAAAGTTTCTTTGTTTCCATCTAAGTGGAATTGAATTCATCCAGTTGCCACATATATACAAGCGTTAGTAGTACTAAGGAAAGGACCACCAAGGATGAGGGTGCATCCTTGCTAATTCCCATATTTAATACTAAAAAATCAGTGGGAACGTAAGCATCTCTAATCCTGACCAAAAGGTCTAGAGCTATTCCTTCTACATAGCAGACTAACTAATTAGCTAGTTGCAAATAGATAGAAGTTTGAGCTAATTCAGTTTAGAACAAGTTTTCATAAGTTTCCTTAGACATTATGTTTACACTAGATCCAAGATCACAAATTGCAATTTCAAAAGTATGAGGACCAATAGAGCAAGTAATAACAGGACTCCCAGGATCACCTTTCTTAATAGGAACCCCCAACCATCTAAACCAAAATCATACCTTGATGTGACGAGGTTCGCAGTCTTCATGAATTCTTCACGCTTGCCAAGAATTCTTCCTTTCTCAAAAGATGGGATAGCAGCTGCTAATTGTGCTAATTGGGTTTCTAGCATCTTATTAAAGCTAAGTTGATTCTTTATAGTGGAAGAAAAATCATCCAATTTAACATTTATGTTTTCCAACATCTTGTAATTAGCATGGAGTTTCTTATTTATACTATCAATCATTCTACTTTGACTACAGACAAGATCCTTATGGAAAGGATAATCATTACCTTGATTACTCGAACGTTGTGAATAATTATTGTAATTATTACCTCCTTGGTTGTTAGAGCGCTGATTCCATCCTTGATTTTGAGGACAAAAACCACTGGTTATTGACAAAGTTGAGGTCTTCATGGGTATCGAGGCAGAAATTGCCTAAATGTTCGGTCTCTCCACAAACTTCATAAGTCATGTGGGTGTCCATGGCTTGTACTATTTCTTGGACACTCATTTTCTCACAATTTTCTAGTCTCTTTGCGAGCAGATCTACTTTGGCTACAAGCATGTCTGCTTCTTTAAGAGAATGCATACCTTGTTTATGGGGCTATAGTCATTCATCGCTCCATCCTTGGTTGGAAACCATCTTCTCGATCATTGCCTTGGCATCTATGACATTAAGCGAAAAGAATGCTCCTCCAGCGACAGCATCTAAATGGCTCCTATCCAATGGAACAAAGACATCATAGAAGTTCTGGATCAAAAGTCAGTCTTCCATACCATGGTGTGGGCATGTAGTGACATACTCTTGCATTCGTTCCTAGGCTTTAGGAATCAACTCATCAACTTGCTGTTAAAAGCTAGAGATTTTGTTGTGAAGAGCATTGGTCTTACCCATCAGGAAGAACTTAACTATGAAAGCATTGGAACACTTGTCCCATGTATTTACAGCATTGCAGTTCAAGTAGAACCATTGTTTCGCTTTTCCCAACAAAGAGAAGGGGAAAAGATGAAGACGTATGGCCTCTTAGGTCACTCCCTTAATGGTAAAAGTACTACAGATCTCCGAGAAATGTTGGAGATACACATTAACATCTTTGTGGGCTTTACCACAGAAAGAACTAGCTTGCACCATCGTGATCAATGCGGGCTTAAGCTCAAAGTGAGTGTCTGCATTAATGATGTCAGGACCAGTGGCTACATTAGCAACCAAAGGGGTAGAAAACTCACAGATGGTCCTATTGGCCATGATCGTGCTAGGAAGAAAAGAAGGTAACTAAAAAGAAAATGAAAAAGGAAAAGAAAGCTGCTAAGACAGATACCTAGCTAGCAGAACCTAACAACAGATTGGTAACACGCACCAGTTGCCTTCCCTAGCAACGGTGCCAAAAATGCTTGTTGACACTTCTTAACGTCAATACTAGGTTTATATCCTTAGCAACGGCGCTAGAAATATTTGTCGATGGTTCATATGTGTGTATATAGGAAAGGGGACTCCACAAGTGCACAGAACTATCGTGTAGCACTTTGCTTGGTGAGTGCCAAGTGTCTAATTTATATTTTCCCAAAGGAAGGCGGGAGGACATGTTTGGGCACTGTGGTTAGGTAGACTAAGTAAGTATGTCTAGCAACACGGGGGTGATGAGGGTAGTATGGACGATGGACGGGAAAAGATAAAAGAGTTGATCACATAGACATAGGTAACTAGAAGTGTAGTGTAGCTGAGTGTAAGTAGTAGAGTATGTAATCTTAAAGCAACAAAAGTAACTTAATGATAATGAGAACATCCTTAGTACGAGGGGCATACTAGCGTTGGATTTAACCGAACATGAAGCACAATGAGCCCTACGTTTTAATAACTAGACCCAACATGGTGGAATATAGAGGAAGGATAGGGCTATCACCACCTGCCAACTACCACAATCTATCCGGCGATCTAGCTGTACCTACAGGCAAGATATAGCCTAAGCACCATGCTTAATCTATAAACTCGTTGTTTCGATCTGAGCTCTGGTTAAATAAGATCAAAACACCCTAACCAGACAGTAGAACAAGTACTAATGATCAACGGACTAATCACTAAGATAATAATGATGCAAATGCCAAAGGAAAAGCACCTAGGCTCACTAATGATATAAAAGAGCAAGACAAGACTTGAACTAAGCAAGGCTATATTACTGAATAAAGTACTTGACAAAGTAAAGTACTAAATAAAGTAGATGCTAAAAGAAAGATTACAAGAGGAGCTATACCAGACCAGAAGACTCTTCTAGACTCTGAGATGAGCTCCGCTCTACTCTTATCACTACTAGCTAGCTACTACTTTGAAGCTACTACTCTTAGAGAGCTTCTGAGAGCTTGGAACACTTGGAATGCTTGAGAGCTGCTGAGTGGTGATCTCCACCAAGCACCATAGCCCCTTTTATAGTGTGTAGAGGGCATGGGGGTACTTGTAGGTGAAGATGAGGCAGTGGAGAGGTAGTGGGGCGTTGGCCTACATTGGCCACAGTCGGCCGACCATCCATTGCATCGCCTCACCATCCAACGGCGATGGATGGCCTCTAGATGGCTGGTGCATGGTAGGTAAGTTGTTTTCCCAGCTGGTGAGGCAGTTTGGAGGTCAGTTTTGGTCCTCCAAGTGTATGACGATGGACCTGGTGATCCATGGGAGCTCAACATCCATCCTTGGATCAAACCAACATGGATCAAGCGTGGTGATGACTCCTAGAGGTGCCACCTTGCATATCACACGGATCAGTGACATGGCAAGCCAGGTGGGCCATTGGGCGATGCCACATGGCATTGGCCGACGTGGCCTGTGGTCCCATGGCCCCCTGCCACGTCCCATTGCCTCCAATTCTTCATATTTATCCATTTTTATGATTTTTCCTGCATACAAATATTTTTCCAAGTACAAGTGGAACTAGGTGAATTATAAACATAATATGGCACATGTGATATTGTTTTACCTTGATTTGGGTGGAATGTTGATGGTCAAATTTGGTGTTTAGTGACCATCAACACGTGGCAAGATCAATGTTGAGTGAGTACAATGTGAGCCAATCCTTTTGGGCCGAAGCAATCAACATGGCTTGCTACTGTAGCAACTGCCTCTATTGTCACCCCTTGAAAGAGAAGACACCTTATGAGCTCTTGAATGGTAGAAAGCCCAACATTGCATATTTTCGGGTCTTTGGTTGCAAATGTTATATCTTGAGAAAGGGCACTAGATTGAGCAAGTTTGACAAGAAGTGTGATGAAGGATTCTTACTTGGATACTCAACCACTAGCAAAGCATATAGAGTTTGGAATTTGGCAAGTGGTATTTGTTGGCATTTCTTAGCGCAATCACCAAGTGAGGAGGCTTTAAGTCCATCATCGGCAACAGCGCCAGAAATGCCTGTTGGTATTTCTTAACACCATTACTAAGATTGAGTTAATCTTAGCAACACCACCAAGGAACACCAACTACGATAGTCCTTAAAGATTATAGACAATATCCGCAAGTGTACAAAACTATCATTGTAGCATTTCACCCGAAAGTATTCAGGGTATCGTTATTTATATTTTCCCAAAGGATGGCAAGGTATTAAGAGTCTAGCATGGGCATGAACAAGATTACATACTTGCATAGTGGACCATAGCTCGTAACAGGGGTAAGAATAGTATTTCATGGATAGTGGACACACATCTGGGCCAACCTCAAGGATAAAAGGAAAACAAAGAAAAAAAATATTCCTAAGCAGAGCAGGCATTGTTCTAATATAGTCATGCAAAGAACAGTTGATGATCATACAACGTATATGGTTAGAGCAAGAACTAAGTGTAAGATAGGTCGGGAGGCCACCGAGTACTGGTCTGCCAGCAACCTCATGTGACAATTTAGACTCCTACACCCTACTCGGATGTTGGGCATTACAAAAGGACAGATAGGGCTATCACCACCTACCGCCTACCCCTCAACCATGGAGTAGGAAATGTATTCACCTGTTCCTATGTACCCAGGTACCTCGCTCGATTACACAGAAACTACCTACATCCCCCCCCCCCCCCCGGGACTCCAACCCTATAGATCGACAAGCATAGAACATGGGCACACCCGAAGGCATGATGAACTACCACCTCAAGTTAGCTCTAATTCTACTCATTTAAGTTATATAAATGATTAAGAATAAAGTTCTACATGTCAAGATCATAACACACAAACTATATACTAGTTCATATATCATGATTATAACATGAAAACTATACTCTAGTTCATATGCATTACTATATAAATAATATGAGAGCTTTAATATGGAAGAACTCTTCATAGTATTATTCATACCAAAGTTGATCTTTCTTCCAAGGAGACAAGCTCTCCAAGTAGCTCTTGCCTTGCTCTCAAATACTACTAAAGCTAAGAACTAAAAGAGTACAAGTACAGAGGTGAGGTATAGCTCCAAATGATGTGTGTTTTGTAAATGAGCTCCACCCTTGCTTATATAGTGGAGTGAGGATGGTTTGGCGTGGGAAAAATAGGAAACACCCATGAACTACCTATGCATGGTGGCATGCAACCGCTAGAGCAAAGTGGGGCCGAGGTGAGCTGGGGGTGGTGCGGACACACACTGGCCTGCTCTACTGACCACCACCTTGCTCCTGTGGGCTATTGGATGGGCCTGGGTTGCATCCTCGATGGTGTTCTACCCAGGTAAGATGTGTAGGTGGGCTTCTCTATTCATTTCTCTTATGCATTTCTACATTATGCTTCTTGAATGGCACCTTTTGCTTGGTTTTCCACCTATATTTGGATGTGTGTCCTACAAAACATGTTTTCTCTAATACAAGTGGAACTATGTCAATAGTACATGCATATGTGTCAAAAGTATGTTTATTTCTCCTATTTTGGACTATAATTGCTGGTTAGAAATGGTCATTTGTGACCGCCAATAGTACTCTTGAGGAAGTTTATGATGTTGAATTTGATGAAACCAAGGGTTCCCAAGATGAGAATGAGAATCTTGATGATGTTTGAGGCATTCAACTTTCAAATGCCATGAAGAACATGGATGTTGGTGAATTGAGGCCTAGGCAAGTGATTGATGAAGAAGATGATCAAGTGCAAGTGCTCTCTAGCTCAAATGTGCAAGTTGGCACTAATCAAGCAAGTACTAGTGGCTCTCATGACAATGAACAAGATCAAATGGCTAGTACATCATCTCAATCCAATGAGCAACCAAGTGCAAGTAATCAACTTCCATTACTCCAACCAACCAACATTGCAAGAGATCATCCATTGGACACTATAATTGGAAATTTTTCTAGAGGTGTACAAACTAGATTAGGATTGGCTTCATTTTGTGAGCATTTCTCATTTGTGTCATCCATTGAACTAAAGAAGATAGAAGAAGCATTGCTGGATGTTGATTGGGTGAATGCTATGCATGAAGAATTGAACAACTTCACTAGAAATCAAGTATGGGAATTAGTTGAGAGACCAAAGGGACACAATGTGATTGGAACAAAATGGGTCTTTTGGAACAAGCAAGATCAAGATGGGATAGTTGTAAGGAACAAGGCAAGATTGGTAGCACAAGGTTACACTCAAGTAGAGGGTCTTGACTTTGGAGAAACATATGCCCTGGCTAGATTGGAAGCAATTAGAATCTTGCTAGCCTATGTTTGTGCCACAACATCAAGCTCTATCAAATGGATGTCAAGAGTGCATTTCTCAATAGCTACATCAATGAAGAAGTTTATGTTGAGCAACCTCCTAGTTTGGAAGATGACAAGAAGCCCAACCATGTGTACAAGTTGAAGAAGGCATTGTATGGCTTGAAGCAAGCACCTAGAGCATGGTATGAGAGGTTGAGGGATTTCCTACTCTCTAAAGGGTTCATAATGGGCAAGGTTGACACCACTCTCTTCACCAAGAAGATTGATAAGGACTTGTTTGTGTTGCAAATCTATGTTGATGATATCATATTTGGATCAACCAATCAAGACTTGTGAAGAGTTTGGGAAGATGATGGCTAATGAGTTTGAGATGTCCATGATTGGAGAGTTGAATTACTTCCTTGGTCATCAAATCAAGCAATTGAAGAATGGTATATTTGTGAGTCAAGGCAAGTACATCAAAGACATGCTCAAGAAGTTTGGCATGAATGAGAGCAAAGCCATTAGTACACCAATGGGAACAAATGGCAATTCAGAGAGTGATGCAAGTGGCAACATGGTGGATCAAAAGTTGTATCACTCTATGATTGGAAGCCTACTCTATGTGACCGCATCAAGGACGGATGTCATGTTTAGTGTGTGTTTATGTGCAAGATTTCAAGCCTCACCAAAAGAAAGTCATTTGAAGGCTACAAAGAGAATATTGAGGTACTTGAAGCATACATAAAATGTTGGTTTGTGGTATCCTAAAGGAGCAAAGTTTGAGTTAGTTGGATACTCGGACTCCGATTATGCGGGATGCAAGGTTGAAAGGAAAAGAACTTCGGGCATATGTCAACTATTGGGAAGATCACTTGTTTCATGGTCATCAAAGAAGCAAAATAGTGTTGTATTATCAACCGTCAAAGCCAAATACATATCCATCGGTAGTTGTTGTGCACAAATTCTTTCGATAAAGGCTACCTTGAATGACTTTGGAATCAAGTTCAAGAAAGTGCCATTGCTATGTGACAATGAGAGTGCTATCAAGCTAACCAATAATCCAGTTCAACATGCAAGAATAAAGCACATTGTTGTCCGCCACCATTTCATATGAGATCATCAACAAAAAGGGGACATTTCAATTGAGAGTATGGGCACCGAAGATCAACTTGCCAACATATTCACCAAGCCACTTGATGAGAACAGGTTTTACAAGCTAAGGAATGAGTTGAACATATTGGATTTCTCAAATATGTGTTGATGCACCCCCCCCCCCCACTTATATGACATGCCTCTCCTTTGAGCAACCAAGGTAAAAGTTGATTGGCATGCATACATTCTATAAAAGAACCGTCCAATTTATAAGAGCACAAGTACAATAGCAATCACCAAAGTGATCAAACTATCATACTTGAGCCCATATAAACCCGGTAATCCGATGAAATCATGAAGGATCTCAAACCAACCAACATACAATCCAAGATCATACATGATTCAACATAACAAGTCACATGTTACATCACAGTTCACAAATGGTTCACAAGTATCTCACATACATTGGAGTTCACATAGTTATTACAAACCAAGTTCAAATAGTGGAAGCAAAGTAGTTTGACATCAACATCACACTTAGTTCAAATACATGCCAGTACCATGGTCATTTCTAGTAAAATCATAACAGAGAGGATAACTTAGGAGTACCATGACCCATGGTTTAATCCTCATCCATGATAGGATGAAGGCAATTCTTACAGTGCCCATGATACATCATATCATCTGCAACAAGAGGGAATAAACCCTGAGTACGAGAATGTACTCAGCTAGACTTACCCATCGTAAACCATAAATAATAGGACACCAAGGAGTATGCAACGCTTTATCGGTGGAGTTAGCTTGACAACATTTTGCATAAAAGCTTAAGTAACATAACTTGGAGATTTAATATCTTTAGCATCAAATTGAATACCTATTCAATTAAGCATCTCTTGATTTGCACCTGTACTAGAGTAATCAAGTGATTAAGCTAACAAGCATTAGTAACCATATCCAGGGTATTAATTTGAGCCTCATCATAACTATTAAGTTCCATCAATTAATGCTACGTTGCCACTGCTCAGTCAAGTTCCCATAATCCGAGAGAGACAACGACTCAAATTGATTCTAACCAGCAAGGGAGTGATTCCTAACACAAACCCATACTTCCCCCATTGCGGTCGCATCGAGTCACCTTTGGTACAACTCTGATATAGTCACAGGTCCAATCAGTGCTGCACCCTTAGGGATACTACTAGTCCACCAGGAAGATCTAGCTCGGCCTGCCCTTGGACTCATGCCACTGGCTCCTTGCACACCCTTACTTCCTCTAGTGTGTGCACTTTCACTTACCAAGTCCTGGCCTGAGTTGAGCTACTCGACTTCGCAGTCGGAATGGCTTATCCGACCAACTAAGTGCTTGGCATGCATTCAATATGACATGAGGACATACAGTGAATCGGTCCTTAACCAACATAGATGGGGATAAATAGGCACCAAGACCTCCATACCATGTTGCTTCTCTATCACAATCCCGCCTAGTCTCCTTTTATTCATCAACACATGGTTATTTCCATGATAGCAATTATAGCCAATCGTGACCAGATATCTACCTATATCTTGCAGGTGATAGGAAATCACTCGACTTCTACTGAACTAAGCATGGCTAAGCATATATTCGATCCTGGACCTACAAAGGATTCAAGATATATTTGTCTAGACAAGGAAAGTATATGCAGCAAGTGGTTCCAATCAACCCCTAGTACTTAATGCATCAACTTAAAAGGACTCAAGTTGATATTTAGAAAACATAGGAATCGATTGCATGAGATCGATATCAGCTGGTTCAGATGCGACACTGGAATCAGGTCTCTTTGAATGACATCAGCAGATAACGATGATGAGCTACAGTTGGTGTCGGGAAACTACATATCGGACTCTACAAAAAGGGAAAGATTAGGGTCCAAGTTATCTTAAGATAGGAATGTATTCTTTTATACCAAAGATTGTAATGAGTCATACTCGAGTAGGATTCATGTTTAGGCTCTGGGTATAAATATTGGACCCTAGCAATTGTAAAGGACACAATCAATCAAATACAAGTTACTTACTTTTCTGGCTCCGGCCACCCTTAGGAGTAGGAGTAGAGTAGATCTCGGCGAGTTCTTCAGCGAGCAGGGCTACATCGGTCTGGCCGACCTCTGACTTGTCTATAAGTACCATCATGGTTTATACTTCTATTTGTATGGCTGCATCGATCCGGTCAACCTCCACTACGACTCTGGTATAAGCTAGTTATCGACTCTTGTCTAGTTCAAGTATGGCTGCATCGATCCGGTCGACCTCCACTACTCAAACTAGATTAAGGTCAAGTTATCAGCTCTATCTAAGGGTGGCATCCTTCGAGTAGATTCATTAAGTTACCGATCTTGTAGATGTTTTTTCATTGTTATTAGTTTACAGCAACATCAATCCGCCCCATCGAGATCAAATTAGATCGGCCTTATATCCTTTCAGTCTGTCATTCGCTTTACTACAACACGATGTTTTTCTTACTCTGAGCGGTGGATTATGCTTCATTAGCTATTTTTACTTCGATCTTGATCATGCATAGTATATGGTTAAGGCATGAATAATCTTGAAGAGGTTTGTTGGCTAGTTGAATCTGGTTTATAGTTCACCATTATGGCTATAATGATCTGGTCGATCCCCACTGATGGCACTGTAGATTGGAGGATGCTAGTTAGTAGATTTGTTCCTAGTTAGGCATGACCTTAGTTGTTTGCTATGCCTGCATTGGCTAAATAGCTGATCGCCTGTGCGTTAACGCCTACGGTGTGTGTCCATGATTCTGTTAATCATGAATAGATCTATGTGCTTAAAGGGTTTGATTCGTTGTCTTTCTCACTGCTGCATCGATCAGTTGAACCCCACTGTTAGAGACAACAGGTTGAGTCTAAGGAGTCCATAGGCTTGTTCATGTGAAATAGTCGATTGTTCACATGTTGTAGTCCTTCACACCTAAATCGGCTGTTTTAGCCGATTCATCTGAGCCTTCACGTATAGCATATCTTTCGGAAAGCCTATTGAAGTACGGATTCTTTGATTTTAGTTTGTTACTATCATCATAGCTGCCATTGATCCGGTCGAACCTCACTGTTGGTGGTATCAGATTAGATTCAGAGCATTAGTAGATCCGTTTGTATTAGATAGTCGATTTGTTCGTATGTTATATCTTTTCCTAATTAGATTCATCGGCTTAATGATTCATACTGATAATATCCACCTAGCTGATGATCTCATTTACATATACATACATTGTACCTATCAACATAAAATCAATCACTACCCATGAGCTTTATAGTCCGTAATAGCTGATTTCTATGTAGATCGGCTATTTAATCGTTCTTCCCGTATAGCTCCTCCCAAAGCGGCACACTTAGAACTATCTGGGCACAGACCGGCATGTTCCACCTTAAATTACTGATAAACTTTCTCTCCTTGTCAATTGTAGGGTCAAATTGACTGGCATGTCTCAGGAGGAGTATGCAGGATCGATCATCCCTGTGTTGAAGCCAGGTGGATCTCCAACTCCATCGAGCAGACCCTTCCGGCTTGCTCATGTGCCCAGCATGATTGACACATTTTTGTGCCGACACACATTTTGGCATGCCCGGTGGTACACCATAATCATCATGGCAGCTTACAACAACAACGACATCCTTATGGTACCTTATGAAGACCTACCTGATGGAGATAAAGATGTCATCAGCAAAGCTATAGAAGAATTTCAGAACAAGTGTTTTTTGTCCTACACCAAGACAGGTGACAATACAATTGTTCAAAAATATCCACTACCAAGAGTTCTATTGCATGGGCAAATAAAGCTAAAGATAGGCATTTCTTCAAGGAAGCTATAAACAAATCTGTTCATGATGCCATATCGAACCATAATAAAGTTTTCTTGAACACATTCCACAACACCATGAAGGAGGTGTTTCATGGGTTTCTAGTTGATTAGGTTGGGCTGGCTTATTACAATATTCCACATCCATCGACTCAAGGGACTAATCAAACTGGTACCAGCCATCAAGAAGTAGCACCAGCCAGTAATGATGATGTATAGGTAGTTTAGAGTTCATCTGAGCAAGTTCAAGGTGCTACTATGAATCAGATACAATATAATCCTAGATCATTAGTGCAGCATGTGCAACAACCAATGGGGCAAGGTCAGAACCAGATGATTAATTTTGGCATATCAGGCCACATACCGTCGTTGGCTCAAAAAATAGCACCATCAATTCAAAGGATCTATAGAGATATAGATCCTAACGTCTATAACCAGAGACTTCAAGCAGCAAACCAGCAAAGGACCTAGCAGATAGAGATTCCACAGGGATATCATTATGGCATAGATTACAACACCCTTCACATGATTCCGAATCCAGGGTATCAAGGTACATGGGATTTCAATCCACAGATGGGTCAACAGGTGCAGAGGAATCCTAATTCAAATGCTAATGAGTTGTTGCTGAGAGTGACCAAGATGATGAAGAATCAATTCGGTTTGAAGCTAAAAGGGTAGACCTTCTTGTATAAATGCCCATATCCAGAATGGTATGATTTAGTCACTCTTCTTGCAAATTATAGGCTCCCAGAGTTTGCTAAGTTCACTGGCCAAGACAGCATAAGCACAATAGAACATGTCAGTCGGTATCTTACACAGTTGGGCAAAGCATCCATTGAAGAAGCCCATCGAGTTCGTTTCTTCTCCTTGTCCCTGTTAGGGCCAACCTTTACCTGGTTCTCATCATTACTAGTTAACTCCATTACCAATTGTGCTAACCTAGAGAATAAGTTTTATACATATTTTTACACTAGGATAGGAGAAAAGAAGATTTTTGATTTGACAACTATAAGGCAGAGAACTAATAAATTGGGCACCAAGTTTCTTTAGAGGTTCCAAGAGACTAGAAATTTGTGCTTCTCATTGAACTTGACTGATGATCAGCTAGCTACTTTGGTCGTTCAAGGAATGTTGCCAACATGGAGAGAGAAGCTGCTGGGATAAGATTTTGATAACTTGGGTCAATTGGCTCAATGAGTGGCAGCTCTCAATAGCCAATTCTAGAGTATGCACAGAGATACCCGATTCTAGAAAAGTACCACAATGGCCGAAGCCTATAATCCATATTTAGTCGATAATAGCTATGAAGATGAAGAAGAAGAAGAGGTTGCCGTGGCTGAATGGAATAGGGGTAAAAAGGCAGTAATGGTGCCGAATCCTTGGGGAAGAGGAGTCGAAGAGAGCTATGACTTTGATGTCATGAAATCGGACAAGCTCTTCGATTTCTTGCTTGAGAAGGGACAGATCAAGTTGCTCAATAATCATGTTATGTTGCCCCCTGATTAGTTGAAGAATAATGTAACACCTCGGGTGTTAGCCTTGCATAACTTGACTTGCATAACATGAGCATGATCATCACGCATTCATAAACAAGCATTTACAATTGAGACATTGATTTGAAACATATGCAACGTTGCTTGTTATTGCATGTTTCTTTGTACATATGCAAATGATCATGAATGTAAACATGTACTTAGTAGATTTGAGTCACCAAAATGTTTTGGCAATGCTTAGGTTCACAAATGGAACATGGATCATGAATGTCATTTTTCATGGTCAAGTCTTTAAGGCATATTTCATGTGATTACTTCCAATAGCTCTATGAGTGACTACTACATAAAGTGATTGAATGACCTTGCAAATTGCTTAAACATGCTTAGGATATCATTATGAACAACTTTGGTATTTAGGGCTAGGGCAAGTTTGGTCATTAAGCCATGCTTTGATGTGTTTCCTCTTTTAAATGTGACATGTTTGACCAAATTGGAACTAGGTATTAGAGACCTTGCATGGAGGTGATCACTAAAGCAAAGTTGTAGTATTTGGTATAAGGAACAACTTTTATTTTTGGGCCATTGACTGATTTAGCTTCTAACATGCTTGAATAGGTCCCACAAAAATCAAGAAAATCAGCATTTCATGACTTAACAAAAATTTCTAAGTGGTTGATTGACTGACCGACTGACAGCCGATGTTGAGCACGATATTACTCTGTCTCTGTTGCGAATTAGAACGAGGTACTTGAACCAAAGTTGTAGCTGGTACTTCGGGCTACAAAAATCATGTAGATCGTCTTCGCTTAGGAGCTACTGATTTGCAGTTAAACGACCGTGAAAACTCATCGTCAGGATCGGTACCGAGGCTAACTGACGAACTGAATCACGGTGTCGTGGCCGACCGGCTTCAGTGCTGATCGCCGCGTGGCGCGAGAAATGCCCACGCATCGCCGCTGGTCTGTCCGCGTAGGCCACGATGCGCCTGAGCGCACCTTCATCATGCCAGCGCCCGCCCGCACTCAGCCGCGCTCCATTTTCGCTTCGCCATGGCCTTTCTTCCTCGCAGCAGTAGCCGCCGAGCTCTCGCAGCTCTGCCGTCACCATAGCCGCGCACAGCTCGCGCCTAGCCACTCCAGCTCCACTGCCATAGCTCCACCATCTCCCCAGCACCCCATTGCTTCTTCCCGTGCCCACCATTCGAGTTCGGTAAGCGTCAGCGCCGTGCAAATGCTCACCGGAGCTCCGCCGCCAACTCCGTTGTCGTGGCCATGCCGCCATAGTCCTCCTCCCGCTTCGTTAGCTAGCGCGCTAGGTCCCCCAGCATTCATAGATGCTTGTCCGCACCTTAGGTCAAGCCGCCGTGGCCTCTTCCAGCGTACCGCCGTGGTCCAGCCTCGCCGTTCTGCCATGGCCGCCGCCGTCAGCTCTAGGGTCGGCAATAGGTCCGGCCAAGTGGCTCAGTAGGTTTGCTAGGTCACGTAGAGCACGTAGCATAGATGTCACCACCGACAGATTCGCTGTCGACGAGCTGTGGCCACGCGAGCTTGCTCTGCGCCGCCGGCTCTGTTTTGGTCTCGCTGACCGGTGGGTCCAACTGATGCGTGGGTCCCTCCTGTCAGCGACTCTAGGTTTTAAGGATAGTTCAAAAATTCTAGATTCAAGTGTGTTTTGTTATTTTCATATCTTCAGTTTGGTAGCTCCTAAATTTGTGAAATAAATATGGTTGTGTTCCATAGGAAGTGTAGTATATAGGAAAAATATGTTCTTAGCTTCAACAGTAGAAATTTCTGGAGATTTAAATAAGGATTTGAATTGTGCTTTTGAATGCATTCAAATTTGTTTATTTTATATCTAGAGTTCCTATGCTCCAAAAATTATGAAATTTTTGTGGTAAGCTAGTCTTAGCATATATGAGCTTTGGTAAAAATTTGAGGACCAGTGCATGGGTAGATTTATAGTTATAGATTTTTCTTTTATGGCTAGTCAATCCTTGCATGAATTTTTATAAATTAATTATGAGTCCAAAATTCATGAAATTTGTTGGAGGTAATCCTAGTACCATATGTATGTTAAGAAAAATAGGAAATCTGTTGCTTGACACTTTTCAATAGGATTTTCCATTTATGCTATTTCAAGCCTTGCTGCCTTATCATTTTTGTATAGAATGTTCTACTTAGTAAAATGACATGAAATTTTTATAGTAGTCCTTTTATAGCATTAGGAAGGCACTGTAAATTTTTAAGGATTTAATAAGTATGTCTGATATATGTTTAGTATTTAACCTAGATATCTAAATAAAATAATAAAGGTAATTAAATAAATAGTTTGGACTTCACCATTATGTTATCTTAACTGTATTTGGTATGCTTAAACTGTTGGTAGATTCTATGTTGTCAAATTTTGAATGATTACATGAAGTAGAAGTATTATTACTTTATATTGCATGTTAAATAGTTTCTGGACTAATTCTAGAGTTTGATGAGTTGCATGTAGAAACTGATGTGTACTGTAAAAATGGTTAATAACAAAGTGGTAGAGAATTTGATAAGCTTTCCAGAAAGTCTAGGATCACTGTTTTTGGATTTGTAGAACTCCAGTTATGAGTGAAACAAGTAGCTACTGTTTGTGGCATGGTCGATGCATTGTAGAAGTAATTAAGTAATAATCGAGAAGAGATATGCACCTACTCAATCAACATAATGCACTTGTTAACATAAATGCATTCGTAATACTTATGCCATACTCATGCATCTAGGATCGGAGGAAGAGATCGCGTTGCTGGAATTCGAAGAAGCAGAGGAAGGGAACCCGCAGGAGGATCCGCAAGCCGCAGCTCCCGAAGGCGTGGAGCAGAACCCTGAAGAGCTTCCGGAGTGTCCTGACCATCGCCCTACTTCCTTTCTATGAGGCAAGCCCCGGAGCATTATAAGTCTCCCAGTAATTTACAAATGTTTACTTACGTATTTATGATTGATGCATTAGGTTATAAGAGTTGAATGAAACCACTTGATGCATGTACATTCCTTGTCTAGATATTACACCTTTAACCGGTATAGGTCCAGGATCGAATATATATGCTTAGCCATGCTTAGACCGGTAGAAGTCGGGTGATGTCCTGTCACCTGCGAGATATAGGTGGATACCGGAGCACGGTTGGCTATATCTGCTATCGTGAAACAGAATCATGAGGTAAAAGTAAATCGAGACCGGACGGGAGGTAGATAGAGAAGCAACAAGACATGGAGGTCTTAGGTGTGGATCTACCCCTGTCTGTGTCGATTAAGGACCATACCGTTGTTGGCGCTTCTGACAAGATTGAACGCATGCCTCTCACTTAGCTGGCCGGATAACTCATTCCGACCGTGAAGCCGAGTAATTCAACTCAGGCCAGGAACCGTTCTGTTGTGCGCTCCTTCCGGGGAACGATCAGACTGAGCCCAAGGGCAGGCTTGGCCTGAGCATCCTGGCATCTGGTGTTCCAGATTGTGCGGTGTAGTATAGACCCGCGAAATGTGTACCGGAGTTGTACCAAAGGTGACCTAAGGCTATCGTGGCTGGTAGACCTGGGTTTGTGTTAGGAATAAATTCCCAGCTGGTTGAAATCGATTCGAATCGCCGTCTCTCCCGGATAGTGAGAAACTTGGCTAGTCCCAACATCGTAGCAACTATATTATGAAACATGATGGTTCAGATGAATATGGAATTACAATACCTGCTATGGTTACTATTGTATGCTTCTAAATGATATACCACATGTTTGGCACAGGATAGTTGCTAATCTAGAAATGGATAGTTATAATTAACTTGATAAAGGAATCATAATTGTACAATAGGTAAATTGCCTTTTACGCAAAATGTTGTCAAGTTATGTCCACTTATACAGCCTTGCATGATCCTTGGAGTCATTTTATTTTTGGTTCATGACGAGTAAGTCTAGCTGAGTACCTTCTCGTACTTAGGGTTTATTTTCCCATTATTGCAGATGGCACTGTGTATCATGGGTATTGCCAGAGTTGCTTCTATCCCGCTGTGGATGAGGAGTAAGCCCTGGGCAGGCTTCTTTAGTAATTCCTATCTTTGCTTTTGTGGACCGTGATCTGGTTTGGCACTGTATCAAACTATGTTGGAAACTTTATCTTCAAACTTATTTGCTTCCGCTTTATTTACCAAACTCGGTTTGTAATAACTTTTATTCATACTCTGATGACAAAATGTATCTGTGAACTTTATGTAATATGTGGCATGTATATTGAATCCTATATGATCTTGGTTGTTGTAAATCGTTTATCGAGACCAGTCGTGGTACTCGATGGACTACCGGGTTTATATGGGTTCAAGTATGACAGTGCGACCATTTGCGGATTGCCATTGTACTTGTATTCTTATAAATTGGTCGGTTCTACGACAAATAACAAGTTCTGTAAGTTTCATAATGCTACATCTCATTCTACTAATGCATGTAGAGTTTTCCGGTAGCATATACAAAGGGCTTGTGGGGGTATGGCCCCCGGTATCCACAAGACAAGACATGGGCCGCACCATTAGAGGTGGCCTAGCCCACAAGATCAAGGCATGCACGGCGCTGCTCGACATGCACCGCAAGATATTGTATAGTACCAAATAGGCTACTTTCCTTGTAACCCTACCCCTCCAGAGTATATAAGGAGGGGCAGGGGTCCCCTAGTGGACATGATCCATACATCTCAATGCAATACATCAGAACACAGGATGTAGGTATTACGTCATACTGATGGCCAAACCTGTCTAAATCTTGTGTCTTAGTGCTTGCATTACCATCTTGCTCCTGATCTCGCTCACCTCTATGACAAATCTACCATCGTGGGATACCCCTCGGTGGACTACCGAGCATCTTTTATCGATAGTTGGAGCGCCAGGTAGGGGTGTGTGCTTGATCCATGGTGAGCTAGATGGACCTCAAATCAACAGCGTGTTCTCGTCATCAATCTCGTGGAGATCCATGCCTATCCATGATGACGATTCATCGCTGGCTACATCAGCCCCCGCAGCTATAGATCCGATCTCAGAACCACCTCTGAGGTCGCCTTCATCAGTAACTCGTTGCTCGCTTCCTCGCTACTAGAGGAGGCAGATCAACAACAACGATCTGATTGTATCCATTGATCGGGTCAGTCTGAAGCTCGTTGTTGGTGTTTCGTACAAGCACCGGCAAGTAAATTTATAGTAATGCACGTTAGGCTCGGATGGTGCGCTAAAGGACATGAGATTTATAATGGTTTGGGTTGAATGTCCCTACATCCAGTTTGTTGCTGCTCGTATTATTAGCACCAAAAATGGTTCGTAATAAGGGGGTACAAATGATCGAGAGAGGGACTGGTCCCAAGTCTCTAATGAAAGGGTTGAAAGGATGCCAAGAGCTTGGTAGCAGCTTGAATGTGTGTGTTGTGTGTTGTGCCATCAAAAGTCGGTCCTTTTGATGGAGGAAGCGCATCCCCTTTTATAGATGAAGGGGACGGCTTTACAAGTGATAGGGCTAGGGTGCGTACACTACCTAGCCTTGTTGCTCACGTCTACCCAGCCTTGTCGCCCATTTTGGTGGGTGCAAAAGGATGATAAGCGCCTACAATACTGTCGATGCCTCTGTAGAATGTCAGGATGGTTACATAGTACTGCCCTACGTAGGGTATGGACTATAGTATAGTGGCTTTGAGTTATGAGCCTTGCCTAGCCTTGCTCCGCATGCCTTTTGGTTCCTATGAGTCTCTATCGGAGGGATGTGGGGTCGGGGTCCAGAGTAGCGTTGTGGGCAAGGTCTTCTGATTTGGTAGACCTGAGGGGCCGGGAAGCGGAAGTTGCTCCCCTATGATCATAACGTGGTGACCGCACATCCATCATTTGTGGAGGATGTGAGTCCTTTTCTGGACCATAGTGGTTGTCGTATATCTTCATCGGGTTTCATGTCCTAGAGCTGAAGGCGGTGCCTACAACTCTACAGGGCAAAGAGCATGCATCCGCAATACTTTTTAGGCTCTACTACATCTAGAAGGGTCTAAAGCACCTGTCCTATCATTCCCTGGTAGTACCTTTCCTGCCGGGGCGTAGGGTATGGTCTTTGAAGCCATGGTTGACCCGAATGTCTTGTCTTTCCCTGTACCCATCATCATGAGGAAATAGGGAGAGGTTGTCAGGCAAGACAAAACCAGTCCATGGACATCGAGCGAGGAGAGGCTCGTCCTCGGACGTCGGGCGAGGCGGAAACTAGTCCTTATCCCTCGGGTGAGACCGAGCCTGTCCCTCAGGGGTTAGGTGAGGCGGAGCCTATCCCTTAGCCCTCGGGCGAGGTGGAGCTGGCCCAAAGGCATCGGGCGAGGTGGAGACTAGCCCTTAGCCCTCGGGCAAGGTGGAGCTGGCTCAAAGGTGTCGGGCGAGGCAAAACCAAACTCTCATCATTCGAGCAAGGAACGTAGTAGCGCCCTTGTCCATCTAGAAGTTTTTAACGTTTGATGGTTATTGGTTCCACCTCCTGGGGTACCCTGGTGTTAGGTCCCCAATAGTAGCCCCCGAGCCCTCAGGCGATTCGGACAGAATCATCCGGGGGGTGTTTTCAATTTCGTTGGAGTTAATTTGCCGGAGGGTGCGCGCGAGCGCACCCGATGGGTGTAGCCCTCGGGCCCCTAGGTGACTCAAGTAGAGTCGCCCAGGGGGTAGTATCAGACCCTTCATGGGTAAGGCTGAAGAACTTGGTTTTTCATTAACGGGATATTTTTAAGGGAATCATGGTATTCCGTTCGCTGGAATTTTACTCAGCGCCGGCCTGGCTAGGTCCTGACTGTGGATCAAGGTCCTGGTGATGCTTATGTCCTTGAGTTCTAGTTTCTTGCAGGCCCATCCTTTGTTGGGGTGGCCATTGAGTTGGTTTGGGCCAACCTCCGGTCATTATGAGCCTAGACGGATTTAGAGAAGAGATTTTTCTGGTCCACGTCCCCTCTATGGGAAAAAGAGTCCAATTGCTTTGGGAAAGTGAATTGTTCGGCATGATTTTGGTGGGAGAGGATAGGGATCGCAGGCGCGTGTCCCGCGACATGATGTGACGGTGCGCGTGGTAGGCCCGAAGATCGAGGCAGACGGTTGCCCTTCTCGTATTCGTCGCCCCTATAAAACCACAGGGTTCACCCCTAAGGTTCTGTATTTCGCCCCCTTGCCTTTGTGTCTGAAACCTCCACCACCAATCACCCTAGCCTCCTATGTCCACGCTGCTGCCGCCACCAAACTCGCTGCTGCCTTCTACGCCCACGTTGCCGCTGCCGTTGAAATCGCTGCTGCCTTCTGTGCCCGCGCTGCCGTTGCCGTTGAAATTGCTGCTGCCTTCTTCTCCGTGCTGCTCCTGCTGTCACAATGAACCTGGAGTACAAATCCAACATCTCCCTTTGGTGCCTGGAGGGCCTCATCCATCGAGGCCTCCTTTGCCTATTGACCGCCACCCTTGCCCCTTGCCTACATCTTATCGGGCGCTACATCTTCGAGGCCCTGGGGTCGTGGGGGTGGGCGTCCCGGGAAAGAGGAAGAAGCTACTCAATAGCCTTCTCGCTGCCATCCAAACCCTAAAGCAGAGGGGCGTGAAGGGGTCAGGGATCATCGGTGCCTACCATGCGAGGAGGGTGGCACCGTTGATGGTGCGCGTACTTCCCCTATATCGGATGGTGCCTGAAGCTTCATTTGAAGGGATGGTGCTCATCAATGTGGCGCTCCCTTTCTCTAAAGTGGCACAGCGAATCAAGGAGGCAATGGAGCCTAGGAAGGACTCTGCTGGACTATCCTTGACTTCGTGTATCCGGTGCCGGGGCATCCCCCGATGCGACCGGAACCGAGGTTTGTTGACTTCGTAAGTTTTCTTGCCTCTTGCTCCTTTTCTCTCTTGTAATTTTCAATCCTCTGATGTTAACCTTGGGATGGCAGGACCAGCCAGGGGTCTACACTTCAAGGATAGCCCAGCTCCATTGCCGAAGGACCCAGCCAAGATAGCAGCGAACCATGCCATGGCTGGTTGAGACAAGAAGTTGTGGGAGGTCGCGAAGAAGAAGGCGATATAGAAGCAGCAAGCTCAAGACCGAGGCGAGGAGACAAGTAGTGAAGACGATGATGATGATGATGATGAGTCGGATGAGGAAGCAGCTGGCATGGACTAGGGTGACCTGGTGAACGAGGACTCGTTGCCCCTATAGGGACCTTTCCCGTTCCTTGTAGAGGGAAGTGAGTCTGCAGGAGTAGTGGAGCTAGGCCCGTCCCTGGGTTCAGTGGGAGCCAGTGGATCCACCTCTACCATCAGGGTGTCGATGGAGGATCGGTGGATGGGAGGGGTCAGATCTGATACCATCCCTACGGTGCTGGTGGAGGGGGTGGCTCTGATGCCATGCCCTGAGAGGTGATGAAAGGGAGCGGCTTTGGTGCTACACCTCTTGAGACGGTGGAGGGGAGCGGCTCTGGTGCCATGCCCCATGAGATGGTGGAGGGGAGCGGCTCTGGTGCCATGCCCCATGAGACAGTGGAGGGGAGTGGCTCCGATGCCGTGCCCCATGAGACGGTGGAGGGGACTGGCACCGATGTCGTGCCCCATGAGACGGTGGAGGGGAGCGGCTATGGCACCACGCCTCATGAGACAAGGGAGATGAGCCCCCTGCCTCAGAGCAGGAAGCAGGCTCAAAATGGTCCCACCCACATGAGTTGGAGCAGGGGTCTAGGGGTTCGTCCCTGAAACGTACCCGCCACCCAAAGGCGTTAGAGTATGTCATCGACTCTCCTTGTTGTTCCCTTTATTTTTCTGTTCTGATCTTACGCTTCTTCCTCTTTTGTAAATTCTTGCGACGGGGCCGCCCTCTGGGGCCAGCGCCCAAGAAGAGCCTTGCCCTTCAAGTGGGATAGCTAGTGCTACCTGATGTTGGCCCTGTTTGGGGCAGGAGCGTCGTGGCCTCATTGGTCGATCCGGCGACGCCCACGGTGGTTGCTGAGCAGGCGACCATGACCACGTTAGGTCAGGAGCAGCCGGACGCAGCCATGGTCATGTGCATGCCTCTGGTGGCCATGGAGATGGTGCCCGACATGGATCGGATAGAGTTGGATGTGGCCAAAGTGGCGTCTGGGGAGCGGCGTAGTCCGCGCCACCGGCGGTCCAGATGGAGGAGGCCACGGCCGCGTCTGGCCTGGTGGGGGCGGATGCGGCCGTGGTGGCCCCAAGGTGGGCAGGATGGGGGAGGATACGGCTGGTGGGTCTCCGAGCATCTTAGCGGTGGTGGGAAGGACTCGCTGGTCATTGCCCCTAGCCCTATTGTTGGAGGGCAGCCGTTTCCCCGATCGGAGCGAGCTGACGCTCCATTGGATGGATTCTCGGGATCCATTGTCGGCTCTATTCTCACTTGATGATGCTATCGAGAGTGTGGAGCGGGAGAACCTTGACATTGGTTTCTCGGCCATGATCAATGCCTTGAACTAGGCTCATGGAGCCCTACGCGAAATCATCATTCCTTCTAGCTAGGTATTCGCCTTGTTCTCTTCCTTTTTGTGTCCTTGTGTTTTCGTGTTTTTTTTATACCGGTCTTCTTTTCAGAATCTTGCTGCCCATAGCTAGAACAAATCCTGGTTTCTTCGTGAGTGAAAGACGGAGTGGGACCGCCTCACCGAGGAGGCCTGGCTATGAGGAGATGTGAGCACATAGCTTGCTGTCGTCCAACGGCGGGAGGCTGAGGCGCGTCGTGACATGGAGGAGTTTCATGCGATGTTTGAGGATTTGTCGGCGTGGACAAAGCTAGATGAGGAAGAGATCGCCAGGCTCCAAAAGGAGCAAGATGAGCTGCTACAGAAGAATGCCGTGGCTAGTGAGCGGGCCGGCGAGCTCCTGGCGGAGCTGCAGATGGAGTGGGACCTCAAGCTGAAGGCTGAGGAGAGGTCAGCGATGTTGTAGGAGAAGGCGAACCAGGATGCCATGGTGGTCGATCGGGCCATCTAAGTGCATGACAAAGCACGTCGGGAGGCCGAGGCACGCTGGGCAGATCTTGGAGTCGAGGTGGCCCAATGGTTGGATGCCGAGGAAGTTTCTGCCGGTCTGCGCGCTGATCTCACCGAGGCGCGGGGGCTTCTTCAAGTCGAAGGTGATGAATATGATCACCTATCTTCTGCTGTCCTGGCGGTCTGTGTTGACCAACGGGTGATGCAAGAGGAGGGGGATGGTTCCCTCGCAGTCTGTGCTGCTGGTATCACGGCACACGTGGGCCAGCTTAAGGAGAGCACCTTTTGCCTCGGGATCACCCAAGCCTTCACTATCACCCATTCCCATTATGCTTAGGAGATCAACCTAGAGGTGATGAGCCAAGGCTTTGCACCTGTCTATGAAGATGCTAAGCTAGTTGAGATGGAGAAGGTGGTGGCTCCCCTTGCGCAGAACCTAGCGGACAAGCTGAAAGAAGAGGTTCTCCCTTCATGGAAGTAGTTAGTGGAATTGGTTTGATAAACACTTTATTTGTAATATGTGAACAAGTGTCAGTGCTTTTCTGTCCTAGAAGCAGTTTTGTGATTTTGCTTCATAATTTCATTTTGTTTGATTTCACCTTCTTCCCTTTTTGCAATCACAAAGAGTGTTTATTCGATCCGACCCTTCCCTTTGTCTAAGGCCGCAGGGCCGGTGGTGCTTTTAGGGGAAAAAATTTGGGTTGTGCTATTTGAGAAAAACATACCATAGCCATCTGGTCATTTGGTTTTTGTGGTCTTACCAATCTGTTCCCCTGAACCCTACCGCTAGTCTTGATGCAAGGAGGGAGTCTAATGTAATGATTGTTTTGAAAAAAAGGAAGGGAGGTAGCCATACCTTTACCAGCCCCCGAGTGGGATCTGACCCCTTGCATTCGCTAGGGTCGGGTGTTACTGGATACTAGAGCATTCAGATGGAATCCCATTCTATGGTTTTTGTGATCAGGTCGGCAAAGTCCTCGGATGGTGTTCCACTATTCCCCGCCCTGCCTTCCAATAGAATTCCCCAAATGGGTACTCTATGGGCTCGGCAAGGGGGGGGCCTTCGAACCTCTGTCCCTATATCGAGCGGCTCAAGCCCCCAAGCCTTGCTAGGGTTTGATAGGGGTCGGCCATAATTTGCGTGTTATCCCATCCTCGACTTTCACAATCAGAGGGGCCGAGTAGACAACACTTGCCTCGGTGGCTCAAGTGTTGTGCTCAATGAGCTTGCTAATGGGCACATTCATGTGGAATCTGGGTCCATCATTTGCTGATGGGGTCGGAAGAGCCCTCTAGTGGCATTCCACAACTTCTTAACCCACCTCCCGGCAGATGCCCAAGCCATTCGATAGGCTCAGGTGGCCCAATGGCCTCTCCTCGATGGAGATTCTATGGGTTTGGCTTAGGGTTAGAATCGAACGAGAAAAGGTTAAGACGTCCCTATCTGCTTCTGAGCGGGGTTGGGCAAGGCCGCTGGGGCTCATTTTAGTTATCTCTCCCTGGCTCTGTTTGGCACAAGGCAGCCTCGAGCCCTTCATGGGTCGGCCTTTGAACCTTGGCCTACTGCCGCCCATATCGAATCAAGCGACTGTCGTTTCATGATGCGACACAAAGCATTGGGATGCAATGTTTTGCATATGCAATGTTTGAATGTATAATTTAATCGAAATGAAGGTAGGGTTAGTAATGTTACCTTGGTGGCACGAGTGATAGAAAGCTCCTACCAGATGTGTTCGTGTGGGGTTTGGGCCCTAATGTTTGCGATGAGATTGGAGTAACCTGCATAAGAATCGCTATTCTTTGTTATTGTATTTCGGTGGCGGGCCGAGCCGCTCGATTGACTTGGGCGACCTAACAGCTTCTCCTTTGGGGGAGATTCTATAGGTGGACCCCACCAAATCCATCTAGAGAAGGCGGATGCCGAAGCTGGAGATGCAGGGGACGGTGAGTTCGATTATTCTAGTGAACAGAAACACCATAGCTACCGGGGTGTAGGGTCTGCTAGTTTGTCTAGTTTTATTCAAAGTTCTATGCCCGCATACCATGCCCCCAATTTCAAACGTATGGAGGGGTTAGGTGAAGAGGATGTCTAGACTGGTAGACACCCTCTACAACCCCCAAGCGAAATCTATGTCCCTGCCGTTTGATAGGGTCGAAAGCTCGGTCATGAATTTTAACATGTAAAGTAAGAGGGCAGAGGTGCCTATCTTTCTTTGGACATTTGTTCGTCATCTCTCCTAGGTTGCACGGTCAATCCAGGAGGTTTGTTGGGCTCCCCATTACAGAGGCACCATCGTCGGATCGTTCCATAGTCCTGCCTAGGGAGGCGAAGGGTCGTCTACCCATGTGTGCGCCTTAATTGCCGCGCCTAGGGTGGGCCAGTGGTGGGCCATACCCAGGCAGCGTCCTGTTTGACCGGGGGGTGCCTCGTCGACCGAAGCGCATCCTGTCAGTTCCAGTGCGTCCCCTTAGGTTTCTATCAGCATTGATTTCACATTATGTATTTAATAGGGGGAAGGCAGAGAGTTTTTTGTCCCAACCTTTGCCTTTCCTCAGCTATTGAGCCCCTTCTTTAAATAGGGAGGGGGAGGGGAGTTCTCATCACACTTCTTATTCTACCTCTAAGCCGCTACCTTTCCTTCTTCCTTTCCACCGAATGCGTCCGTGCGTCATGGCGGTTCCTGAGTTAGGAAGGGTAATGCCAGAGAGAGAGAAACTCACTGATCCACTCATGAATCCAAAGTGTGATGTTGAGCTAGAGGTTATCCAATGTAGATGAGATGGCGTGGTTCGCCTGTGCTGAGGAGGGGTCACCGCTGCCGAAGGAGAAAAGGCGTCGGAGGGCGATGATCATTATTGATTTTGCCGCCATTGGTTGCGGCCTTCCTTCAGTGGGAGGCACTTTCTGCCCTGATGTCATTGTCAGGGTTGCATCTGATGATGATGGCATAGTCCCTGGGCCTACCGGTGGAGGCACCATTGTTAGGGTTGTGGCCTATGACGATGGCATAGTCCCCGAGCGCCCCGGGGTCAAGGCACCACAATCGCTGGCATGGTGCTTGTTGTTGCAGATGGTGGCGCTTCCGAAGATCCGGCAAAGCGGTGGAATGTCACCGATGGAGAGCATGGTGCAGCAGCCGCAGTAGATGAACTGGTCCGTATACATGCCCGGTCGTCACCGATGGAGAGCCTTGCGCAACGACCGCAGTAGTACTTGTAGTAAAGCTAAGTAGAGACTGTAATTGAATAAGTTTGGGGGAGCCCCTAGGTGAATAGTCCTTTGGATTTTTAGGAGTACACTAGTCCTTTGTGTGATGAAATCATTTTGTAAGTGGTGAATTTGTGCAATAATGAACAAGTTTTCATGTTCTGTTACAGAAAATATTAACAGTTTTTCAGTTCCCTCTTTTTGTGAAGAGGTTTTGATGCCTTCCCATGGCCCAAGTTGTAAAGGACTAGGAATGCAGGAGAATTAGTTCTGATTATGCTGGTGAGCAAAGAGGTTATAGCCGCTAGGGCATGGGTCTCCCACAGTCCTACTGGTTGTACTTAGAACTTACTCCTGAAATCTTAGTTTTTTGGACTTGTTATAAGAACCAAACAACTTTAGATGAAGACTTGCAAAGACAACACAGGAAGTGTTTGCAAAATGTGCTCGTATTATTTGTATCAGCTCCCAAGTGAGGTCCGGCCCCTAGTGATTTGCAGGGGTTGGATGTCACTGAAGATTAGGGATTTTGTAAGGACAAAGACTGATAAGAAAAACATGCATTTATTTAAGGGTAAAAATGACGTAGCTGCTCAATGTTCTAGACATTGGTGAAGACCTTATTGTCGATGGTTTTCAACCTGTAGGCGCCTAGGTAGAGTATTTCCACGATGACGTACGGCCCCTCCTTGGGTGGGGAGAGCTTGTGGCGGTCCTTGTTGCTTTGGACAAGGCAGAGGAAAAGGTCCCCGATGTTGAAGGCTCGGTCCCACACTCGTCGGCTGTGGTACCATCGCAACGCCTGCTGGTACTTGGCTGAACGGAGGAGGGCGATGTCGCGGGCTTTGTCTAGCTGGTCCATGGCATCTTGGTGGGATGCCTCGGCCCCCTGTTCATCATATGCTCTGATTCTTGGTGCTCCATAGTCAAGGTCTATTGGGAGAACAGCTTCAGATCCATAGACCATGAAGAAGGGTGTGTAGCCAGTGGCCCAGCTAGGGGTTGTCTTTAGGCTCTAGAGTACCACCGGTAGGTCAGCGAGCCAGTGCGTGCTGAACTTGTTCAATCAGTTGAAGATCCTAGGCTTAAGACCTTTCAGGAGCATGCCATTTGCGCGCTCGACCTGCCTATTCGTCTGGGGGTGCGTGACAGCTGCCCAATCGATCCAGATATGTTGTTCGTCGCAGAATCGAATGAATTTCCTGCTAGTGAACTACGTGCCGTTGTCTATGATGATGGAGTTTGGTACTCCAAAGTGATGGATGATGTCGAGGAAGAACAGCATAGCTTGCTTGGATTTGATTGTGGAGATTGGTCGAGCTTCAATCCATTTTGTAAACTTATCTATGGTGACAAGTAGGTGGGTGAAGCCCCCGGGCACCTTTTTGAGTGGCCCAACCAGGTCGAGCCCCTAGACCATGAAGGGCCACATAATGGGGATCATCTGGAGCACTTGGGCTGGAAGGTGAATCTACTGAGCATAGTACTGACACCCTTCGCAGGTGCGTACAATTTGCTCGATGTCGGTTACTGTGGTGGGCCAGTAGAAGCCCTGTCAGAATGTGTTTCCAACCAAGGTCCTTGGCACCACATGGTGACCACAGACTCCACCATGGATATCGCTCAGTAGAAGTTTTCCCTGTTCGCCAGAGATATAGAGCTGTAGGATCCTGATATGGCTCTGTTTGTAGAGTTCGCCTTCTATAAGAACGAAGGACTTGGCATGACGTGTGAGCCGTCGGGCTTCTGTCTTGTCTGCTAGTAATGTGTTGTGGAGGAGGTAGTCGAGGTAAAGCGTTCTCCAGTCATTGGGAAGGTTGGACTCTGCTGTTGAGTCCTCTTCAAGCTCCATGACCTCAGGATCGGGCGGAGCAGCCGGTGGGTTGGCCCTGAGGCTGGATCAGATGGGCCTTCATTGGCTTGTTCTGATCCCTTGTAGCACACCAAGGGCTTGTGTTGATTGCTGGTGAAGACACCCACCAGAACTGGCTCTCGGCTAGATGCTGCCTTTGTGAGTGCATCGGCCACTTCGTTGATGCACCTTGGGATGTGATTGAGCTCGAGGCCATCAAATCTATCCTCTAGTCGTCGGACTTCTTGGCAATATGCCGCCATCTTGGTGTCGTGGCAGTTGGACTCCTTCATAACCTGATCGACGACTAGCTAGGAGTCACCCCTAACGTTGAGGCATCGGATGCCTAGCTCAATGGCGATTCGTAGGCCGTTGATGAGCACTTCGTATTCTGTGATATTGTTTGATGTGGGGAAATGGAGCCAAACCATGTATGTCATGTGGACCCCGAGGGATGATACAAAGACTAGTCCTACGCCAGCGCCCTTTTTCATCAGTGATCTGTCAAAGTACATCATCCAGTACTCTTGATCAACGACTGCTGGTGGCATCTGGACTTCGGTCCACTCTGTGATGAAGTCGGCCAGCACCTAGGATTTGATCGCTGTTTGGGAGGCATAAGTAATGCCCTGATCCATTAGCTTGAGCGCCCACTTTGTGGTTCTTCCTATAGCGTCCTAGCTACGGATGACCTCGCTAAGGGGGAAACACGTCACGACTGTCATAGGGTGTGACTCGAAGTAGTGACGTAGCTTCCTTTTAGTGATGAGGATGGTGTAGAGGAGTTTCTGGATTTGGGAGTAGCGGGTTTTGGAGTCGGATAACACCTCACTGATGAAATATATAGGGTGCTGCACCTTGAAGGCATGCCCCTCTTCTTCCCGCTCTACCACCAAGGCGGCGCTAACCACTTGCATGGTGGCCGCTATGTACAGGAGGAGGGATTCTCCATTGCTTGGAGGGACCAGGATCGGGGGTTTAGTTAGAAATTGCTTAACCATGTCAAGCGCTTCCTAGGCCTCGGCTGTCCACTCAAAGTGGTCGGACTTCTTCAGGAGTCGATAAAGGGGGAGTCCTCGTTCACCGAGGCGTGAAATAAATCGGCTGAGGGCGGCAAAGCACCCTATGATCCACTGAACCCCCTTTATGTTTTAGATCAGGCCCATCCTTATGATGGCTGAGATCTTCTCTAGGTTGGCTTTGATGCCACGCTCGGAGACAATGAAGCCGAGCAGCATGCCCCTTGGGACCCCGAAAACACATTTTTCAGGATTGAGTTTGATGCCGTTTGCCTAGAGTTTCAAAAAGGTTTGTTCAAGGTTGGCGATAAGGTGATCAGTCCATTTGGACTTTACTACGATGTCGTCGACATAGGCCTCAATGGTTCGCCTGATGAGGTCCCTGAAGTAGTTGAGCATACATCGCTAGTAAGTTGCCCCTGTGTTCTTTAGACCAAACAGCATTGAAATGTAGCAGAACGATCCGAAGGGGGTGATAAAAGACGTCGCGAGCTGGTCGGACTCTTTCATTGCGATCTGGTGGTAGCTAGAGTATGTGTCAAGGAAGCAGAGGGTTTCACACCTTGAGGTGGAATCGACTATTTGGTCTATTCGTGGCAAAGGAAACGGATCCTTTGGACACGCCTTGTTGAGGCCTATGTAATCGACACACATTCTCCATTTCTCGCTCTTTTTTTGCACAAGAATAGGATTTGCTAACCACTCTAGGTGGTGTACTTCCCTGATGAACCCAGCAGCCAACAGTTTTGCTATCTCTTCATCGATGGCTCTGCGTTTTTCCTTGTCGAAGTAGCACAGGCGTTGCTTCACTGGCTTGGAGCCTAAGAGGATTTTTAGGGTATGCTCGGCGACCTCCCTCGGGATGCCTAACATATCCGATGGTTTCCACGCAAAGATGTCTTTGTTATCGTGGAGGAAGTCAACGAGCGTGCTTTCCTATTCAGAGGAGAGCGTGGTTTCGATGCGGACTTTTTTGCCCTCGGAGCTGCTAGGGTCCACAAGGACCTCCTTGGACCCTTTCACCGATTCGAATGACCCGAACGACTTCTTTGCGTCGGGTGCTTCTTCAACAACCTCCTCCCTGAGGGTGGCGAGCTCTTCGGAGGCGACGACTACTGTGGCGTGACCACAGCATTTGACTTCGCACTCGTAAGCGCGACAGAAGGAGGTGCCAATGGTGATGACCCCACGGGGGCCCAGCATCTTCAGCTTAAGGTATGTATAGTTGGGGACGGCCATGAACTTCACGTAGCATGGACGTCCAAGGATGGCGTGGAAGGTTCCAGGGAACCCTACCACATCGAAGGTAAGGGTCTCAGTCCTATAATTGGACCGATCCCCGAAAGTGATGGGCAGATCGATCTACCACAGTGGCATGGCCTGTCTGCCAGGTACGACTCCGTGGAAGGGTGCTCAGATGGGGCAAAGGTTCATTCGGTCGACGCCCATCTCGTCAAGTGTTTTGGCATGCATAATGTTGAGGCCACTGCCTCCATCCATTAGTACTTTTGTGAGCCGCTTTGGGCCGATGATTGGGTCAATGACAAGTGGGTACCTTCTTGGGTGTGGGATGGCATCCTAATGGTCAGTCCAGTCAAAGGTTATGGCGGATTCTGACCACCGAAGGAAGGCAGGCGTGGCCGGTTCAGCCGTATAGACCTCGCAGCGTGTGACCTTCTGGCAGCACTTGGAGTCATAGGCCACTGATCCTCCGAAGATCATGAGGGTGCCGTTTAGCATTGGGAAGGCATCGTCCTTCTCCTTGGTGTCATCGGTGGGGGTAGGTTCCTTCCCCTGCTCCTCCTTGTTGAGGCCCCCGGACAAGTATTTGCGCATGAGGTCGCAATCCTTGTATAGATGCTTGGCCGGGAAAGCATGGTTTGGGCATGGCCCCTTGAGCATTTTCTCAAAGTGGTTTGGAGCGCCCTCCGCAGGCTTCCGGCCACCCTTGCGGTCGGCTACAGCCATGAGCGAGTTGTTGCGTCGTTGCTTCTTATTCTTTCTTTTGGCGGGACGGTTGGAGACGCCTTTGCCGGCGCCTCATCCTGCCTTGCCTTGCCGTCGGAGCGGTCGAATATGGCTCCAACCGCCTCCTCTCCTGAGGCATGGCTAATGGCGATGTCTAGGAGCTCCTTGGTGGTCCACGAGCCCCAATGCCCTAGCTTGTGGACTAGGGATTCATAGGTTGTCCTGGATAGGAAGGCTCCTATCACGTCGGCATCAGCGACATTAGGGAGCTCGTTGCACTACTGAGAGAATCGCTGGATGTACCCACGGAGGGTTTCATTGGCCTTCTAGCGGTAGTTCTTGAGGTCCCATGGGTTTCCAAGGCATTTGTACATGCCCTGGAAGTTGCCCATGAAGATCTCTGTAAGATCCGCCCAACTCTGAATGGCGTTGGATGGTAGGTGCTCCAACCATGCTCACGCCGAATCGGCCAAGAATAGTGGGAGATTGCGAATAATGAAATTGTCATCACTCGCACCACCGACCTGACATGCAAGCCGATAGTCTTTGAGCCAAAGCCTGGGGTTTGTTTCCCTAGAATATTTAGGGATGTTGGTAGGCGGTCAGTACCTTAGTGGGAACACTATGTTGAGGATGTGTCAGCCAAAGGCATGAGGGCCTGGTAGGCCAAGGCTTGAGCTTCGGTCCTCGCCACTGTCGTAGCATCCGCCACATTGAGGATGGTATCCGCAGCAGGCTGCCTCTCCTATGTCACTGTGTGTGCACCTATGGGCATCGATGGTGCTGCGTACATTCCAGTCATGGCCAAGGTGTTGATGCATCGGGACGACAGAGGGCTGCCTGCCGCCTGGCAGTGTCTGGTGAACAGACGTGTCCTTGGTGGGGTGCACCAAGGGCATGCGCTAGCTAGCGTTGGGCTCACATCATCGAGACAACAAGCTTTCTGCTTGCTACACCGCCGCATACTCGAGCAACGTGCGAATTTCTCAATGGGCGCGGTGATCCTCGAACGTCACGGCCTCCGAAAGGCCGTGCAGCAAGGCCATCGCTGTGGCGATGTTTTGGCTTGCCCAAGAGAAGTGAGGAAGGCTCCCATCATCAGTGAGGATCCTCTGGTGCATGGTGTGGGCCATGGCGCGTGCGCGCCCACTACTTTCGCAGCGTTCAATCTCATGATTGATGTCCGTGTATTCTCGGACGAGCCCTTGTCTGGCCTCATCGATCTCTAGCTTGCGAGCTCTCAGCTACTCCATCCTCAAGCAAGATGGGGCTACTGCCTCCCCTCTAGACCTGCCATCAGGGTTGCTTGTCAAGGTAGCCTCTTCCCCAAAGATGTCCTCGACATGCCCCTTGGGGGTCCACACCATGAAGCACTCCCGGGAATGGTGATGGCTCCCCCTGCTGGAGTCAGAGCTGGAGGACGATCCTGGCTCCTCCATGAGGAGCCTATGGAGAGTCTCTATATCATGTTCAATTATCCCCACGAACTCACTCTCTGTGGGTGACTAAACCATGCATAGTGCTAGAAGGTGGCCAGTGGTTGCCGCGGCGTTGCGGAGACCGAACGAAAACGCTGTCGGGGCGCTCCATACGGGACCTTCCAAAAAGAGGGTGATGTGGCGTGAGGCCTCCCTAGATAACTGGGGTCCAAGGGAGTCGTTGGGCTAGCCCTTAAGCCTCCGGTGGCTGAGACTAATGGGAGAGAGAGACTGGACGGCTGTGTGGGCCAGCGCCAGCTCTCCTCCCATTGTAACGATGAAATCTAGGTCACCAAAATGCACATGTGCGCCCGGGACCTAGCTGATTGCATGGGTGGCCATCCGTGGCCAGATTTGGAACGCACAAAGGCCCCTACCTGGCGCACCAACTGTTGGTGTTTCATACAAGCACCGGCAAGTAAATTTATAGTAATGCGCGTTAGGCTCGAATGGTGCGCTAAAGGACACGAGATTTATACTAGTTTGGGTTGAATGTCCCTATGTCTAGTTTGTTGCTGCTCGTATTATTAGCACCGAAAATGGTTCATAATAAGGGGGTACAAACGATCGAGAGAGGGACTAGTCCCAAGTCTCTGATGGAAGGGTTGAAAGGATGCCAAGAGCTTGGTAGCAGCTTGACTGTGTGTGTTGTGTGTTGTGCCATCAAAAGTCGGTCCTTTTGCTGGAGGAAGCGCATCCCCTTTTATAGATGAAGGGGACAGCTTTACAAGTGATAGGGCTAGGGTGCATACACTACCTAGCCTTGTTGCTCACATCTACCCAGCCTTGTTGCCCATTCTGGTGGGTGCGAAAGATGATAAGCGCCTACAATACTGTTGATGCCTTTGTAGAATGTCAGGATGGTTACAGAGTACTACCCTACGCAGGGTAAGGACTGTAGTATAGTGGCTTTGACTTATGAGCCTCGCCTAGCCTTGCTCCGCACGCCTTCTGGTTCCTATGAGTCTCGGTCAGAGGGACGCGGGGTCGAGGTCCGAAGTAGCGCCGTGGGCAAGGTCTTCCAATTTGGTGGACCCGAGGGGCCGGGAAGCAGACGCCACTCCCCTGTGATCATAACATGGTGACCACACATCCATCATTTATGGAGGATGCGAGTCCTTTTCTGGACTGTAGTCGTTGTCGTTATCTTCGTCGGGTTCCGTGTCCTAGAGCTAAAGGCGGTGCCTACAACTCTACAGGGTGAAGAGCATGCATCCACAAAACTTTTCAGGCTCTCCTATGCCCGGAAGGGTCTAAAGCACCCGTCTCATCATTCCCTGGCAGTACCTTTCCTACCGGGGCACAGGGTATGGTCTTTGAAGCCATGGTTGACCCGAACGTCTTGTCTTGCCCTATACCCATCATCATGAGGAAATGGGGAGAGGTTGTCAGGCAAGACGAAACCAGTCCTTGGACATCGAGCAAGGCGAGGTTCATCCTCAGATGTTGGGCGAGGCAGAAACCAGTCCTTATCCCTCGGGTGAGACCGAGCCCGTCCCTCAAGGGTCGGGTGAGGCGGAGCCTATCCCTCAGCCCTCGAGTGAGGCGAAGCTGGCCCAAAGGCGTCGGGTGAGGTGGAGACTAGCCCTTAGCCCTTGAGCAAGGTGGAGCTGGCTCAAAGGCATCGGGCGAGGCGGAACCAAACTCCTGTCATTCGGGAAAGGAACGTAGTGGTGCCCTTGTCTGTCCAGAAGTTTTTAACATTCGATGGTTATTGGTTCCACCTCCTGGGGTACCCCGGTGTTAGGTCCCCAACACTCGTCGATTGCCTCTCCATCGCTGAATTGACTCTAGACACTATGGTTCAGTGCCGACCACCCTCCGATCTAGATCTATTAGAGGCTGCTCGGGAAACTCTAGGGGTTACGACCCTACCCTTTAGGTTAACCAACACCGCCATCGCTTACCAACATGCCCTATGGGGTAGATTCGCTAACTAGGTTGAAAACGTCCATCCTCTCGCCGACCAGATAGCGCCATACACCACCGACCAATCGCTCTGTCTAAAGCTAAGTCACGCTTTAATATTTTTCTAAATATTCTACAATCTTCGTTAATCGCCATGATGTTTCTCCGAGCTATTTTCTCCATGCTTGTTCTCCAAATGATTTTCTGAACCCCCAAATAGTCCTGTTGATGCTCGGATGCCTCCAAAGATGGCCATGTCTCTGGCTCCTCCCTACATGTGCATGAGCATCTACCCTCTGCATTATGGGTGGTCGGTAGCGGCTCCTTAATGATGCTTGTTCCTCCTACACGTGCACGGGCTCCGCGCTCCATGTTATGGTTAATAGGCTAGCTAGGGCTAGAGACTCAGCTACACACTAACTGTTTAGGCAGTTTATATTAAATACATCTTCGCTCCAACTAATCGCCAAGCTACACACGCTATTTTTTCTCTGGAGTTCATATATTTTTACATCATGTACTACCCGTTCTACATATTGATATTGCAGGGTCATCATCTAGGTGATTAGACCACCTAGTGCTCGGACTTCTCCACCGATAACTGGTCGGACCGCTTGGTTCATCGACTTCGTCGCCAACCAGTTGATCGGACTGTTCGCTGGTCGCTTCTACTCAATGCTCACTTCACCGTCGACTAGTTGACCAAACTATTTGTCGCTCGTGCTTCATCACTAGCTACGCTGGGGACTCCTTGGTGCTTAGTTTCTTCGTGCTCGAGGACTAAGTGGGCACACTTCACCGCACGAACATTGCCAGCTACGCCGGTGCTCGGACCTCGCCAGCTTCGCCGGGAACTCCTCGGTGCTCAGTCATCGCCAGCGACGCTGGGGACTCCTCGGTGCTCGGTGATCACAAGCAATGTTGGGGACTCCATGCTCCTTGGTGCTTGGACATCACCAGCGATGCTAGGGACTCCTCGCTCCTCGGTGCTCGGACATCGCTAGCTATGCCGGGGACTCCTTGGTGCTCGGTTTCTTCATGCTCGAGGACTAAGTGGGCACACTTCACCGAATAGACATCGCCAGCTACGCTAGTGCTCGGACCTCACCAGCTTCACCAGGAACTCCTCGGTGCTCGGTCAACGCCAGCGAAGTCAAGGACTCCTCGGTGCTCGGTCATCACCAGCGACGCTAGGGACTCCTCGTTGCTTGGTCATCACCAGTGACGCTAGGGACTCCTCGCTCATCGGTGCTTGGACATCGCCAGTGATGTTGGGGACTCCTCGCTCCTCGGTGCTTGGACATCGCCCACGTCGCTAGGGACTCCTCGCTCCTTGGTGCTCCGTCATTGCCAGCGACGCTGGGGACTCCTCACTCCTTGGTGCTCGGTCATTGCCAGCGATGCTGGGGACTCCTCGATGCTCGGACATCGCCAGCGACGCCGGGGACTCCTTGCTCCTCGGTGCTCGGACATCGCCAACAACGCCGGGGACTCCTTGCTCCTTAGTGCTCGGACATCGCCAGCGATGTCGAGGACTCCTCGCTCTAAGGTGTTCGGTCATCGCTAGCGATGCTAGGGACTCCTCGCTCCTCAGTGCTCGGACATCGCCAGTGACGCTGGGGACTCCTCACTCCTCAGTGCTCAGACATCACCAGCGACGCTGGGGACTCCTCACTCCTCGATGCTCAGTCATCGCCAGTGACGTCGGGGACTCCTCGCTCCTCGGTGCTTGGTCATCGCCAACAACACCGGGGACTCCTCGGTGCTCGGTCATCGCCAGTGACACCAGGGACTCCTCTCTCCTCAGTGCTTGGACATCACCAGCGACGCTGAGGACTCCTCACTCCTCGGTGCTCAGGCATTGCTAGCTACACTAAGGACTCCTCGGTGCTCGGTTTCTTCATGCTCGAGGACTAAGTGGGCACACTTCACCGCATGGATATCACCAGCTATGTCGGTGCTCGGACCTTATTAACTTCGCTGGGAACTCCTCGGTGCTTGGTCATTGCTAGCAACATCGGGGACTCCTTGGTGCTTGGTCATCACCCGTGACGCCGGGGACTCCTTAGTGCTCGATCATCACCAGTGACACCAGGGACTCCTTGCTCCTCGGTGCTCGGACATCGCCAGTGACGTCGGGACTCCTCGCTCCTCAGTGCTTGGATGTCGCCAGCGACACCGGGGACTCCTCGCTCCTCGGTGCTCGGTCGTCGCCAGTGACGCCGGGGACTACTTGCTCCTTGGTGCTCGAACATCACCAGCGATGCCGGGGACTCCTCCCTCCTCGGTGCTCGGACATCGCCAGCGACGCTAGGGACTCCTCGCTCCTTGGTGCTCGGTCATCGCCAGCGATGTCAGGGACTCCTCGCTCCTTGGTGCTCGAACATCGCCAGTGATGCCGTGGACTCCTCGCTCCAAGGTGCTCGATCATCGCCAGCGACATCGGGGACTCCTTGATGCTCGGACATCGCCAGCGATGCTAGGGACTCCTCGCTCCTTGGTGCTCGGTCATCACCAGTGACATCTAGGACTCCTCACTCCTCGGTGCTCGGACATCGCCAGCAATGCCAGGGACTCCTCACTCCTTAGTGCTTAGACATCACCCATGACACTAGGGACTCCTCGCTCCTTAATGCTTAGTCATCGCCAGCGATGTTGAGGACTCCTCACGCCTTGGTGCTCGGTCATTACCAACGACGCTGGGACTCCTCACTCCTCGGTGCTCGGACATCGCCAGCGACGCTAGGGACTCCTTGCTCCTCAATGCTCGGACATCGCCAGCGACGCCGGGGACTCCTTGCTCCTCGGTGCTCAGACATTGCCAGTGACATCAGGGACTCCTCGCTCTAAGGTGCTCAGTCATCGCTAGCGATGCCTAGGACTCCTCGCTCCTCGGTGCTCGGACATCACCAGCGACGCTAGGGACTCCTCGCTCCTCTGTGCTCGGTCATCGCCAGCGATGCCTGGGACTCCTTGCTCCTCGGTGCTCGGACATCACCAGCGACACTAGGGACTCCTCGCTCCTCGATGCTTGGACATCGCCAGTGATGCCGGGGACTCCTCGCTCCTCGGTGCTTGGTCATCACCAGCGACGTTGAGGACTCCTTACTCCTTGGTGCTTGGACATCACCAGCGATGTCGGGGTCTCCTCGCTCCTTGGTGCTTGGACATCACCTGTGACACTAGGGACTCCTCGCTCCATAGTGCTCGGTCATCGCCAGTGATGCCGGGGACTCCTCACTCCTCGGTGCTCGGTCATTGCTAGCGACGCCGGGGACTCCTCGCTCCTCGGTGCTCAGACATTGCCAGTGACGCCAGGGACTCCTCGCTATAAGGTGCTCAGTCATTGCCAGCGATGCCTGGGACTCCTCGCTCCTTGGTGCTCAGACATCGCCAGCGACGTCGAGGACTCCTCACTCTAAGGTGCTTGGTCATTGCCAGCGACGCCTAGGACTCCTTGCTCCTCGGTGCTTGGACATCACCAGCGACGCTGGGGACTCCTTGCTCCTTGGTGCTTGGACACTAACTATTTAGGCGGTTTATATTAAATACATCTTTGCTCCAACTGATCGCCAAGCTACACACGCTATTTTTTCTCTAGAGTTCATATATTTTTACATCATGTACTACCCGTTCTACATATTGATATTACAGGGTCATTGTCTAGGTGATTGGACCACCTAGTGCTCGGACTTCTCCATCGATCAACTGGTCGGACCGCTTGGTTCATCGACTTCATCGCCAACCAGTTGATCGAACTATTCATCGATCGCTTCTACTCAATGCTCACTTCACCGCTGACCAGTTGACCAAACTATTCGTCGCTCATGCTTCATCGCTAGCTACGTAGGGACTCCACGGTGCTCAGTTTCTTCATGCTTAAGGACTAAGTGGGCACACTTCACCACATGGACGTCGCCAGCTACATCGGTGCTCAGACCTCGCCAGCTTCATCGAGAACTCCTTGGTGCTCGGTCATTGCTAGCAAAGCCAGGGACTCTCGATGCTCGATCATCGCCAGCGACACCAGGGACTCCTCGGTGCTCGGTCATCGCTAGTGACACTAGGGACTCCCCGCTCCTCGGTGCTCGGACATCGCTAGTGATATCGGGACTCCTCGCTCCTTGGTGCTCGGACGTCGCCAACGATGCCAGGGACTCCTCACTCCTCGGTGCTCAGTCGTCGCCAGCGATGCCAGGGACTCCTCGCTCCTCGGTGCTCGAACATCACCAGCGATGCTAGGGACTCCTCCCTCCTTGGTGCTTGGACATCGCCAGCGACGTCGGGGACTCCTCGCTCCTCGGTGCTTGGTCATCGCCAGCAACATCTGGGACTCCTCACTCCTCGGTGCTCAGACATCACCAGCGATGCTAGGGACTCCTCGCTCCAAGTTGCTCGATCATCGCTAGTGAGGTAAGGGACTCCTCGGCGCTCGAACATCACCAGCGACGTCAGGGACTCCTCGCTCCTCGGTGCTCGGACATCGCTAGCGATGTCAGGGACTCCTCGCTCCTCGGTGCTCAGACATCACCCATGATGCCAGGGACTCCTCGCTCCTCAGTGCTTTGTCATCGCGAGCGACACTAGGGACTCCTCACTCCTCAGTGCTCGGTCATTGCTAGTGATGCTAGGGACTCCTCGGTGCTCGGACATCGCCAACGATGCCGGGGACTCCTCGCTCCTCGGTGCTTGAACATCGCCAGCGATGCCGGGGACTCCTCACTCCTCGGTGCTCAGACATCGCCAGCGATGTCGGGGACTCCTCGCTCTAAGGTGCTCAGTCATCGCTAGCGATGCCTAGGACTCATCGCTCCTTAGTGCTCGGACATCGCCAGCGATGCTGGGGACTCCTCGCTTCTCAGTGCTCGAACATCGCCAGCAACACTAGGGACTCCTCGCTCCTCGGTGCTCGATCATTGCCAGCGATGTCGAGGACTCCTCGCTCCTTGGTGCTCGGTCATCGCCAGCGATGCTGGGGACTCCTCGGTGCTTGGTCATTGCCAGCGACACCGGGGACTCCTCGCTCCTCGATGCTCGGACATCGCTAGCGACGTTGTGGACTCCTCACTCCTTGGTGCTCAGACATCGCTAGATACACCGAGGACTCCTCAGTGCTCGGTTTCTTTGTTCTCGAGGACTAAGTGGCCACACTTCACCGCATGGACGTCACCAGCTACGCCGGTGCTCGGACCTTGCCAACTTCGCTAGGAACTCCTCGGTGCTCGGTCATCGCTAGCGACATCGGGGACTCCTCGATGCTCGGTCATCGCTAGTGACGTCGGGGACTCCTCGGTGCTCGGTCATCGCCAGCGACACCGGGGACTCCTCACTCCTCGGTGCTCGAACATCGCCAGCGATGCTAGGACTCCTCGCTCCTTGGTGCTCGAACATCACTATTGACATTGGGACTCCTCACTCCTCGGTGCTCGGATGTCGCCAGCGACGCCGGGGACTCCTCGGTGCTCAGATCTTGCTACATCTCATCGGTGTGCTATCAAGCTGCTCCATGCTATTCGGATTAGGGTGTTGATCTTGGGCAACACGTATGGGGTCTTGATACGTGCATGTTAGACGAAGTCAGCAAGCTTTCATACTCTTTTTCTTTGACCTTGCTACAAGATTCATTCTTTATCTTCTAGCAGGCTCGGGGACTAAGTGGGCACACTTCACCTTACGATGAATGTGCGCTTTTCTCATCTCATGGCTACGCTTGGGGACTGGTTGCCTGCTTGGCTGGTCTTCTACTTTCTGACCCTAGCACCATGTGACTACGTCACCTACTGTTAGGCTCAGGGACTAGCTGTGGGGGTATGGCCCCGGTATCCACAAGACAAGACATGGGCCACACCATCAAAGGTGGCCTAGCCCACAAGATCAAGGCATGCACGGCGCTGCTCGGCGTGCACCACAAGATATTATATAGTACCAAATAGGCTACTTTCCTTGTAACCCTACCCCTCCAGAGTATATAAGGAGAGGCAGGGTCCCCTAGTGGACACAATCCATACATCTCAATGCAATACATCAGAACACAGGATGTAGGTATTATGTCATACTGACGGCCAAACCTGTCTAAATCTTGTGTCTTGGTGCTTGTATTACCGTCTCGCTCACCTCTATGACAAATCTACCATCGTGGGATACCCCTCGATGGACTGCTGAGCATCTTTTGTTGACAGGGCTATTCAGCAAGGAAGGCTCAAGTTTGATACACCTTGGAAGATGAAAGTTGATGATAATCCTTTCCTAAGAGATCAGAACATGGTCGATGCTAGGCTGCTCAAAGGGAAGACTAAGGTCCTGACATCAACTAGATCAAGAGAAACTAGAACAGTCAATCCCGAGATGCAAATATCAGTTGATGAATACAAAGAAATTAGAAGGCATCACGATAAGCAAATGAGTTGATATGAGCAGGGGGAAATGTTAAAAGATGGGGCGACAAAGCCATGTATCACATCTCAAATTTTGTTGAATAAATGGCAGTGGCAAAAAGAAAAGGACTATCAGCGTTGGTTAGAAGAGCAAGAATACCATCTTCAATAGGAAAAAGAGAGGTATGAAAGAAAGCAAGCTGAATCACATTAGAATTGTCCCTTCTTCAGACATTGCTGGAATGAAGGTTTAAAGTTGCCTACCAAAAATAACTATCTAGAGTGCAGTGAACAATATTGGAAGTTTAGGCAATCTCAAGCCAACCACCGATCTATCCATGCTCAAGATGCATATCATCATAATAACATGGATCAGCGCTTAAAAAATAGAAGTGTTCATAATCGGCTTGGAAAATGAGTTGTTGATCAAAATTGGGTTGATTATGAAGAAGAAAGTAATGAGAAAGAATATGTTTGGCAGGAAGGCCAATGGTGTCCAGAAGGTCTGACAAGAAGCTAGAAAAGAAGAGTGCAATGGCTAAGGAACAGAGAACTATAACAAGCTCAAGCATCTGCTAGACCTCAAGTGTGGCGTGCTAAGCAAACAGTCGATAAAAGGCAACCATCGGCTAATATTCAAATGGCTTTTCTGTTGCCATCAGAATTTAGGGCTCTAGTGGATCAAGAAGTTTATTTAGATTTTCATGAATCTGTAACACCCTAGGTGTTGAGCTTGCATAATTTGACTTGCATTGCATGTGCATGAGCATCGAGCATTCATATATAAGCTTTTACAATTGAAACATGTGATTGAAACATATGAAACATGCTTCATATTTTATGTTTCTTTGTATATATGCATATGATCATGAGTGAATACATGTAAATGGTTGATGTGAGTCACTAAAACATCTTAGCTAGACTTAGGATGACTAGTGAAACAATGTTCATGAAGATCACTTTGCATGATCAAGTACTTAAGTGATGCTATGCATGCTGACCTAGAAAGCTTTATGGGCAACCCATGTATGAAATGATTGTGTGACCTTATCAATAGCTTAAACATGTTTAGAGTGTCATTATGAACATCTTTGGTATTCATGGCTAGGGCTAAATTGGTCACTAAGTCAAAGCTCAAGTACAAGTCATCATTTGAATGTAATGGGTTTGACCAAGTTTGAACTATATGATAGAGACCTTGCATGGATGTGGTCACTACAGCAAAGTTGTAGTATATGATAAGGGGAACAACTTTTATGTTTGGGTCATAGACTAGTTTAGCTCCTAACATGCTTGAAATGGGCTCACAAGAATCAGCTTTTCACAATTTTCAGCACTTTGCAAAATTTTTCTAAGTCAGTTAACTGACAGTGTCGACGCAGCCAGCTTTGAGATGATTTTACTCACTAACCATTTAGAATTAGGCCTTGATCCTTCAATAAGAATTGTAGCTGGTACATAGGGCTACAACTTTGGTTTAGATTGTTGGCGCTAATTTCTTCATGGTTTAGGTGATCGAACGCTTTCAAATCGCACTGTTAGGCTCGGTTCGGGGCGTTGATGTCTGAACTGGCTCAACCTTTGGTGGCCGGTGATGGCCGCACGCCACATCTGGTGGCCGTACACTAGCGCATGGCCCGCTCGTCAGGCATCGACGGCCAACATGACCCCAGCGATGTGATTAAGTCACCACCGAGCTGGCCTTTCACTCTCACTCGCCTCCTCGCTCTCCTTTGCTCACCGTGCTCGCCATCACCGTCGTAGCCGCTCCGTTGAGCCCGCCTACGCTCACCGCCACCCCATTCTCCAATCGGCTGCACTCAAAGCACAGCCTCACTCTACTCTACCTTTCCCACCTTGCAGTGCCCATAGTTGTGCCTTTGGTAAGCTGCTTTTCGCGTTGCGCCACCGCAGATGCGTCCCCGCCGGAGCTTCGCCATGGCTGCTATAACAACCCAAAAATCCATACACTAAAAATACCAACTACAAAAAAATTTTCTCAAGAACTCCCATGTGATGATGAGTGTCATGTAAAGAAACCCAACCTAAGAGTTGCATTAGAAGTAACCCAACCTAAGTCAACACACAAGCATGGCATATCATTTGTTGATTATGATTATTTAATTTCTAACAAATAAAGGGTTGCATACATTGTTAACTCAAATTGTGAGTTGGATCTTCATTTGCTTTATGTTATGCTTAACAATTCCATTAAAGTAATAAACCATAAAGTTATTATTAAACAAAATCCTCTAAACTACAATGAACAAGTTACCTCAGTCTTAAATTCAAATTCTAAACCAAATTTGAATTCAAACAATGGAAAAGAAACGACTTGGTCCACCGTAGACCGCAAGCCGTGGACCATAGCCTAATAAGAGCCCACGGCTATGACATGGCAGCGTCACAGCGTGCCACGTGTCCGGCCTGGCCCAACCTGAAGCCCAACCAGCCCAGTCGAACCCAGCCCGTATTAACCATTGACTGGTCAATGTTGACCCTTGACTCGGCCCACACGTTAGTGACACAGACACTCTAGACCCACACGTCAGATGCTGACGTCATGATGATGTCACACGGGACCCACATGTCAGCAGCCCATGCAACCAGGGTGATGTCATGCTGACGTCACGTTGACATCAGCTGCTGACGTCAGCAGCCAGGCCCCACATGTCAGTGACAATGACTGTTGACCATTGACCATTGACTGTTGACTCAACGTTGACCGCCGTTGACATTGACCGGACCCACCTGTCAGTGACCCAATGGATTCTGGCCCCACCTATCGGTGTGTATGACGCTGATAACGTCATGCTGACGTCATGATGATGTCAGCTGGACCCCACCTATCAGCTCAAAACCGTAATGCTGACGTCATGCTGACATCAGCAAGCCACATGGACCAACCACAGCATGACACGTGTCAGCCCCGGATTAATTCAGCCTTTTTCCATTTTCAGAAATGATTTAAACTTTGGAAATTCATAACTAATTCATACGACCTCAGAAAAATACGAAACCAGGACCAAAATTCATCTAAAATCAAGCTCTACGCGATGAACCCATGTTTGAGTGCATTTGGCTCTTTTGAATTTCCATTGCTTCTTTGTGCTACTCTATAGACGTCGCTAACGTGACTATAATGCAAACATTGCAGACTCGGAGGAGAATTGGATAGACAAGGATCGTGAGTACCATGAGGAGTACAGAGACAACTACACTGAAGGTGCCACATCCCACCCAATCTTGTAGCACCTATTACGCATGGCTAACATAGAACTACTATGGCTTTACTTCATTGATGTAATCACACTATGATAGGACTTGCATGGTAGTATGCTTGCTTGATGGCCTCTACCTTGACGCAACCTTACCCCTGCTCACCCAGCTATTAGGCTAGTCACACACTTGCTACTATACTTTATTGCTTATTACTTCTACTACGCTTGCACTATATTGATGTGTGGTGGAAATTAGTGTTATCTGGACTATGGGGAGAGTGCTGCATGTGTGACTTGGGTGCGTGGAGGGTGAGGGTTGTGTCAACCAAGTTGGAGTATACGATGAGCCTAGGGCAAGTCTTGCCATGGGGTGCTACCTGGGCACCCCTGGAATGGATACCTGTGGTGGGTAAATGGTATATGAGGTGGTCCTGGGTGTGAACCTATGATGGGAGGAGCCCGGGGTGGAGGTGCTATGGTGGCACGGCAAATGGAAACCCTGATGAAGACATTCTAGCTTGGTCATCCCTAAGGACTTACTAGTACTTAGATTCACCGGGAAGCCTTACGTACCACTTGCCCTATATGGTGTGGGACGGTCGGACTACTTGGTAGGATATTGCCACTACTGCTAGGTTGATAGCGGATAGTGTAAGGAGGTACGGGGCGTGAAGGATTTCCCCCACACCCTTCTGAGACTTCATGGAGACCTTGTGGACCCGGCTCATGACTCACAGTTTCAGCCACCTAGACCAGACTTGGGGTGTACCAGGGCTGAATGGTAGAGTGGCATTATCCTAGGCTAGCAAGCGGCCAAAATCAGCCCAGTTGACGACGGTCAGTGAGGAAGGCGGATCTTATGGTTATGTAAAACCTCTGCAGAGTGTATGGTTGATCGATCAATACATGTGCTGACTTGTCGGCTATGGACCTTTCTTGGGTTTCGCTTAAACTAGATAGTGAGATGAGTCCTTCCCTTCTTCCCCTGGGAGTGAGTGATCGGTCATAGCTAGGGGCTATGGGCCTTGAGACAGTGCTGAGAGGGAGTTGGCCTATCGACTGAGTGATGGTATGGTTATGGTATGGTGATGGTGTGAAGATGGTGGTATGTCGATCCCAGGATCGAAACCTGGCCCTAGATTGGGAATGGGTGGAATAGGTGTGGAAATGGTGCTAAAACTTGACTATACTGTTATATACTTGATATGCTAAAATACATAGGAAACCCCAGCCTTATAGGTTCCTTATGACTATATCCAACTTGCATCCAATCTCCACAAAGTAATGCTCATAGGGTTGGGAGTGGCCAGTACAAATTGTACTGATAAATTTTAGCATACAGGTTCTGCAGAGGAGTATAGCTCTGAGGAGTTTGATGGTTGAGGGGTTCGTGCCTACGCTCGAGTTTGGTGATCTTATCTTCAAGCTATTCTAAATGAATGCTACTTTTGATTCTGCCAATGCGGCGATGTAATAATTTATATAATTCTACACTATTTGTACTCTGATATTATCGTTGTATGGATGTGATATTCGACTGGAATTTGGGTAATATGATCTACCACGGTCTTATTACACTTCAACTCTATGGATTTCCCTTCGCGGAAATTGGGGTTGTTTCAGCTGCTGCCATGGCCATGTCTCCTCGGTGCACCTCGTGCCTTTATTTTACTTGTCCTAGAACCGCCTGTGAGCCGTGGTACTTGTGTACCTCACTGACCCCATGTTACTATGTGGTTCCACTAGAACACGCCACTGGCGCCGCCGTAGTCACCATGCCCGCCGTGGCATGCGAGCTTGCCGTAGTGTAGCTTCCCCACCTTTGTGTCCCCCTTTCACGAGCACCAAACTGAGCAACCCTAGGTCTAGTTATTGGCATGACGGAGACCCTTGTGTCACCACCGTTTAGCCAAAACGGCGACCTCACCATTATGCTCTGTGCGCCGCCATGCAGTGGTGTGTGTGGCCGAGCTCAACCGTAGCACCCACAACGTCCTAGTTGCCTCCTTAAGATCCGTTGGACCTCTTCATAGGCTAGTGCACCATCGCTTTACCAAGCCTTGGCCGGAGTTGGCCGGCGTACTGCCACGCCATCGTGGCCGTCCACCATGGTCGTCGGTGAAGAGCTTCCATGCTTCTTCCGGCCATGCAAAGGCCACCACCAGATGTGGGTGGATGAGTAGATCATGTAGGTGTAGTCGCTACCGCCAGCGAGCTCACTGGCGACGAGCTGTGGCTGGTCCACGTCGAGTCTGCACTGCTGCCCTGTTTTTGTCTCACTGACCGATGGGGTCAACTGACCAGTGGGTCCCACCTGTCAGTGACTGTAGAGTTGAAGGATAGCTCAATTATTTCCAGATTTCATGTTGTTTTGTAAAATCTATATCTGGAGTTTCGTAGATCCAAATTTGGTGGTTCAAATTTTGTTAGGATCTTGGTGAAGTGTAGTATTTAGGAAAAATATAATATTAGCACTTGTAGAAACTTGAAATATGTTTTTAAATACATGCAAACTTATTTAATTTATATCTAGAGTTTCTGTGCCCCAAAAATTATGAAATTTATATGGTGAGCTTTTCTTGATAAGTATAAGCTCTGGTAAAAATTTGAGGGTCAGTGCATGAAGAGTTTTTGAGTTATAGATTTTCCTTTTATAATTAGGTGATCCTTGTGTGAATTGTTATAAATTATCTATGAATCCAATACTCATGAAATTTATTGGAGGTTGTCCTAATACCTTATGGATGCTAAAAAAAATATAAAATCTGTTGCTTGACACTTTTCACTAGGGTTTCCTATTTATGTTATTTTGAGCCTTTATGCCTTGTCATTTTTGCATAGGATGTTTTACTTGGTAAAATGGCATGAAACTTTCATAGTAGTCTATTGGTAGCACTAGTAAGCTACTGTAAATTTCTGAGAATTTATGATGTACAGTTGGTATATGTTTATTATTTAACCTAAGTATATTAGTAATTTTTTAAAGGCATTTAAATAAATAGTTTGGGCATGGTCATTATGTTTTCTTGAGTGTATTTGATGTCCTTGTACTATTGGTATGAGTGGTGAGGTCAAATTTGGAATGTTTATATGCAATAGAAATATCGTTGCTTTATAATTCGGGTGAGAAGGGTTTTGGACAGATTCTGTGGTTTGGTATGTAGCATAGCAAGAATGATGTTTGCTATAAAAATGGTTAATAACAAAGTTGTAGGTAACTTCTTCATATATCTTGTGTCAAAATTTCAGGACAATAGGCCAAAGGGTTTAGGAGTTATAGCTGTTTAAAGTTAGTATTCCGAAATGCTTGCTCTCTGGAATTTTCTGGACAGCACTGGCTTGATTGTCTATTTTGGTTAAGATAGATTGCGAATTAGCTTTTGGTAATTAAATAAGAGTTGTAGACAATTTTATAATCTTTCCAGAAAGTCCAAGATCACAGCATTTGGACAAGCAGAACTTCAGTTATGAGTAAAACAAGTAGCTGCTATTTTGTGGTATAGTAAATGAATAGTTGAAGTGTTTGATTAAGTAATCAAGAAGAGATATGCACATACTCAGTAAAATATGATACACTTGTTATTACTTTAACACCATGCTATTAAGAATACTTACAAGAATCCATTCATCATGTATCATCATACTATACTTGTCAGCAAGTATGCATTCGCAATATCTTATGCCATACTCATGCATCTAGGATCGATAGAGGAGATAACGTTGCTGGAGTTCAACGAAGGAGAGGACGGGGACCAGCAGGAGATTCCTCAAGCCATAGCTCCCGAAGAAGAGGAGCAGACCCCAAAAGAGCTTTCGGAGTGCCCTAACCACCGCCCCACTTCCTTTCTAAAAGGCAAGCCCCGGAGCATTCTAAGTCTCCCAGTATTTTACAAAATATTACTCGAGCCCTTTATGATTGATGCATTAGGTTATAAGAGTTGATTGGAACCCCTCGATGCATATAATTTCCTTGTCTAGAAATATACCTTTAACACTATGTAGGTCCAGGATCGAATACATGCTTAGCCATGCTTAGACCGGTAGAAGTCGGGTGATTTCCTGTCACCTGCGAGATATAGGTGGATACCGAAGCACGGTTGGTTATATTTGCTATTGTGGAAAAGAACCATGGGGTAATCTAAATTAAGGCCAAGTGGAGTCTATGGTAGGTTGACTCATGCGATCCCGTCTGTGCCAATTAAGGACCATACCATTGTTGGACCTTTTGACAAGAATGAACGCATGCCTATCACTTAGCTGGCCAGATAACTCGTTCCGACCGCGAAGCCGAGTAGCTCAACTTAGGTCGGGCACTCTGGATGGTAGTAAGGATGTGCGGGGAGCCAGACTGAGCCCAAGGGCAGGCTGGGCCTGAACGTCCTGGCATTTGGTGTCCCTAATTGTGCGGCGCTGGGCGAACCCACGAAATGTGTACTTGAGTTGTACCAAAGGTGACCTAAGGCTACTATGGCTAGTAGACCCAGGTTTGTGTTAGGAATAAATTCCTAGCTGGTTGAAATCGATTCGAATCGCCGTCTCTCCTGGATAGTGAGAAACTTGGCTTGCTCCAACCTCGTAGTAACTGTATTATGGAATACGATGGTTCAGATAAACATGGAAATTACAATACCTTCTATGGTTACTATTGTATGCTCTTAAAATGATTTACCACATGTTTGTCACAGGATAGTTGCTAATTTAGAGATGGATAGTCATAATTAACTTGATAACGGAATCATAATTGTATAACTAAGTTAATTGCTTTTTACGCAAAATGTTATCAAGCTACAACCACTTATACAGCCTTGCATAATCCTTGGAGTCAATTCATTTCTGGTTTATGACGAGTAAGTCTAGCTGAGTACCTTCTTGTACTCAAGGTTTTATTTCCCATTGTTGCAGATGGCACAGTTTTTCATGGTTATTGCAAGAGTTGCTTCTATCCCGATGTGGATGAGGAGTAAGCCTTGGGCAGGCTTCTTTATTAATCCTTCCATATGCTTTTGTGGACTATGATTGTATGTTGGCACTGTACTAAACTATGTTGGCAAATGCTACTTTCAAACTTAATTTGCTTGCGCTATTATCTATCAAACTTGGTTGTAATAATTTTGTTTCATACTCTAATGATGGAAATGTATCTGTGAACTTTATGTAATATGTGACATGTATGTTGAATCATATACGATCTTAGTTGTTTGTGGATCGTTTATCAAGACCCGTCATGGTACACGACGGACTACTGGGTTTATATGGGCTCAAGTATGACAGTGCGACCGCTTGCGGGCTGCCATTGTACTTGTGCTCTTATAAATTGTTCGGTTCTGCGATAGAATTAGAGTATGAGGAGATAGTTGCCAAGTTAACAGTTATACAGCAAGCTATATTCGATAAACCAGTCAAGCATCAGCACTTAAAGGCTTTATATGTAAAAGGTTTTGTTGATGGGAAGCCGATGAACAAGATGTTGGTGGATGGAGGTGCTTCTATCAATCTTATGCCTTACACCACTTTATGTAAACTTGGCAAGAGACCAGGAGATCTGATTGAGACCGACATGATGCTTAAGGACTTTGGGGGTAATACGTCTAAGACCTAGGGGGCAATGAACATCGAACTGACAATCAGGAGTAAGACTATGCTCACCACATTCTTCGTCATCGATGGAAAAGGGTCATACAGTTTACTCCTTGGTCGTGATTGGATTCATGCAAACTATTGTGTGCCATCAACCATGCATCAGTGTTTGATTCAATGGCATGGAGACGATGTCGAGCTAGTTCACGCTGAAGAGTCCATGAATATCACAATAGCCGATCCAGTCTATTGGGAGCTAGAAGACTTCGAGTATTTTTCTAGCAAGCTAAGGGAAGGAGGCTTCATTAAGATCAGTAATGAAGGCCAATAGTCGATCCAAGCAATCGGATTTGAGATTTTGTTTTAATGAATAATCATGGCTTCGCGTCGGCCGTTGGATTAAGGGAAATAAGCATTGGTCCTGGATTTAGGCTTAGGCCGATGTATGTGAGCGCTAAGTCAAATCCTAAGTGCAAGTCAGATTTGATAGATCTATGAAAGAAAGTTTTGTTTCACTTAATAAGATGCTTGGCCTGGATCGATCGATTGTTTAACCTTTGGTCTAAAAAGTTCTAGTACAACCTATCAATAGTGATTGATGGAAAAATATTTGAAGAGATATTATCCTAGTGTTTGATCAACACTTGGCAGCTAATTCATTTAGTCATCGGCTCTAATAGCCGGTACTAGAAAGGTATCACCTTTAGTTCAAAATAAACTCAAAGACGTAAGAGCCGATACGATATGTATCGCCTATAGAGCAAAAGCAAAAACAAAGACAATTATGACACATACAAGGGCATTGCACTGAGACACGTGCATGGAAGAGCAAGAGATTTTATTCATTAGTTCACCCAAAGTATAAACTAATCAAAGACCTTGTTCACCACATCCTGAGTAGATGTGATGTCCACAATGGCCTCAGCCACATCGACAAATTCTTCGATCAGATCTTCTTGCTCCTTGGGGTCATCGCCCATCGGGAAGCCGGTCTCCATGGCGTGGAGTTTGTACCTAGTGTGGACTTGCACTGTGGCTAGCACCACCGATGCGCCATGACGGATGCCATGGAGAGTGATCTCCTAGACGTGGATCAGGATGTCATGGAGACCAGCATTGATGAGGGGGCCCTGAGCATTGACGACATCCACGGCCACGTTTGCCACCAGTTGAAGGGACACCAACTACACCGTCAGGGCTGGTGATCACAAAAAAATGAGAGCTATCAATATAAAGGTAATACAAATTAGAATAAAGGCATTCCTAGAATTCATCTTACCTACCACCATGGTGTTGGACTTGGCCAGCCATGCCCGAACGGCATTGGCCTCCTCTTCGGCGGCATGAAGAGCAACCTGAGAGACCCTGAGGCAGATCTTGAGCTAACCATTTTCCCAAGTGGCCTCAGAATAATGGTTCTGAGCTGCCCTCCACTCTTAGAGGAAATGCCATGCATCGTCGCTGTCGTACGAGTCGGAGGAATCTGACAACAAGGCCGGCGCAGAAGATGCAGCATTAGAGGGCTCACTGGCCCAAGGAAGAGGATGAAGACTATCATTCAAAATGAATCTATAGACAAATCCGAATAGTTCATCACCACAAACAGAAGATATCAATCTCACCTCATGCATCGCAGGCGCTGGTTCACCGGCATGGCTTCCTCTAGAATCTCCTTCACCGCACGTTTGTTGCGGTTGTCCTCGCCGGCCATGGGGTTTGTTTGGGTCTACAAGAAGAGGGAAGAAAACCGCTACAGAGTTTGTGAGGGTAGAGAAGTGCAAAGGAATAGGAGCGGTTGAGGATGTAGATGTGTTCAAGGCTAGAACTCTTGGCTGGTATTTGAAGCCACTGAACGAGGAGATAGACACCTCGGGATATGCAAAAGGCAACCACAATTAATAGAAGGCGAAGCGCCACCTCACTAATATCGAAGAGAATACGGTGCCGGGTGATTAAGGACAAAAGATCGAGGGGCACTCTTAATAAAGGTCATGTTTTTAGACTTAGTTGGATTAAGGTTGGAAGTCTAGAATCAGCTATTTTCAAATTGGCTCTTTAGCCAAAATAAGAAGTGCAATTAGGCGATAGAGAGCATGATTACCATTGATTCTACACGAAATATATGATACAAGAATTACAAGTCTAGAACATTCTAGATTGCTTTCAACATTTCTAGCCGGATAGCATCAACTTTTGTGATTTGTTGCTTATCTTCTTCGGCTAATCCAGGAATGTTCTCGAGGCTACTTCGCATGGCTCTGCCTTCTCTGACTTTAGCCAGCAGTTCCTGTTTCTTCTGTTTGATGGCATTAGGTATTTGATCTAGGGTGGACTTATGACGATCAATGGTAGCCTTCACATTTTCTAGCTCCTTCTCAAGTTCTGCACACTTGATTTCTAGTTGAGACAACTCTGGGTCGATCCTGAGGGAGGAGATCTTCAAATGATCAATCAGCTATGTCAGCTTTTTAGCCTCTTGCTTGTTGGAGTTCCCCTTGGCCAATAAAGTTTCATGGTTGGACAGATTCCTCTGAGCCTTTTTCACCTTCAGGGCCTGATCTTCAAAAATAGATAAAGGTGACAAGACTCTAGAGAGAACTGGAGATGGATTACCCTTAATAGCCAAGAAGACTCTCTACATTGAATCAGTGTCTTGGACCAAATTGGCTATATTCTTCTTAAACATTGGCAATATGTCTCTTAGTTGATTTTTGGCCTCTTCTGACAAAGCTTCCTTAGACGCTTACCATTCCGGTGAGGGGGCTATCGGCGACCTACCTCCATCATAGGCTACAGATCTAGAACTCAAGGGGACTTGGTAATAGGCACCAGAGGGGACTAAGGGTGACCAGTTGGGGTTGGCCATGGCAAGCGCGTGATTGCAGCCATGGTGGGCATGCACGGTGCGGATGTGTGTTCCGTCACCAATGAAGTGGTAGCGATTAAATGGACGGTGGCTCTAGCTTCTAGGACCTACGATGAAGACCAGATGAGGGAGAGAGAGCGAAGATGCATGGGTTGTGGCTAGCCACATGCGAGCTCATGCTTGGTGGCGCACCGCGGCCATGGCATCATGACAATGTGGCCTTACCGATGCTCGTCTAGTGGCGCCAGCTGCTTAGGAAGGTGGAGCAGCTCACGGTAGAGCTACGTGCAAGGTGGATTGGGTGACGGTGCAGCAGTTGTGACACGCTTGGCCGGCGATGACACGGTGGTGGCGGCGTTGTGCTTTGCTCTGCTCTAGAGCCGTGTGTGAGCGAGATGGAGAGGGTGAGAGAGTGAATGAGCGTGTGAGAGCAAGGGCGACCGAGTGCTCGCCTTTGTGGAATGGTAGGGTGGGCCGGCGCCGGCATATAGCCACCACACGCGCGCGCACAATGTGCACTGGTTAGCCACGATACGCACGGCAAGGCCGGTTTCAGTTCGGATAAAACCGCCTAAAACTCGATTTTCTCTCCACCATAACTCCTAATCCATGGTGAATCAGTGGAAATTGTATTAGTGAAAGTTGTAGAGCTATGTGAGATCTCCAACTTTGCTTTAGGGATGAACATCTAATTCATCATGGTTAGCAAGTTACAAAGCTCCAAAGTGGTACACTTGAAACTGAAATCAATATTTTGGACTTAGCAAATTTTTCTAAGTCTAGAAATAGTATTTTGTTGATTCTTCTAAGGCCTATTTGACCATGTTAGGCACTGAATTAGCTTATGACCCTTATATAAAGTTTGTTCCACATAAGATAAGCTACAACTTTAATTAAGGGTGCACTGCCATGCAAATATTCTATGCTATAGTTCAACTTTGGTCAAAGTAGGATCATGAAAAATGACATTTTGAGTAAACTAGGACTTAGAAGCAAAATTGGCCCATGTCATGAATACAAACATTGTTCCATTTACCATCCTAGACATGTCTAAGGTGTCTTTGTGACCTCACAACCATCTCTTGCAATGGTCACACATGATCACAAGCATATGCATGTATATAATCAACATCACATGTGATAATATGTAAAGAATAAGATGAAATTCCATATGCTCATGCTCATGAATGCTTGGATGATGCTTGTGCTCATGAAATGTAAGTGCCAGATGCAATGCTTAACACTAGGGTGTTACACATTCTTTGTTAAGGACATGTTTAGTATATCTAGTCATTCCTCATGTTTTATAGGCTCATTCAGGAAAATCAAATGAATTTGATGCTTGTATGGTACCACTATTGCTTCTATGCTTGACTTGATCCAGTGGTAGCATATGAAATGTTTGTGGGCTTGTAAACCTAATGTTTGATCTAGAAAATGAGCTATAAGTGTTTAACTCAACATGGTCAAGATAACCCTTGAAATGAGGTGTGAAGAAGCTTGTCCTTGGATCAAACTGAGTAAAATATCTTTGGCAAGTATATTCTAGATTGAACCAAATTTGGGAAATGATCCTCACCCCATTGATTGACATTGTTAATCTTAACCTATCTAAAATTGAACCTCTATGGTCATTGATGACAAAGGGGGAGAAGTAATTCACAAAGATAGGGGGAGAGAAACAAAGATAGGGTGAAAAGTTGACATAGGGGGAGACAAATGAAAGTAATGGGATCAATTAAAATTTGAGCACACAAGTAGGGGGGCAAGCTCATAGACTTGATTGATGCATTTGAATGTGCATTTCATATGTTTGCTTGCATGGCACAAGTTTTAAATTAAAATTCCATGCTTGTGTGGTGTATGCTAGTTGTAAGAGTTGATTAATGAAATGAAAAACTAGCATGCATAGGTGATAGTTAGATATGCCTTGCTTACTTGTTTTGCTTTCACAAGTGGTACTAGAGCCTTGCTTCTAATGTTAATCTCATGAGGTATCTAGTGTTCGTGTTTTGCAAGTAATTCCAAGTGGCATCTAACTAACCATGGTGCCAAGGATGGTATATTTGGTGCACTTCGATTAGTATCACGCTTCAAAGGTCCATCTCTTATACCTTAGCATCATTTGGTAGACATTGCACTCCCACAACTCCAATCCATGCATATGTGCAAGCTTCAATCCAAACTCTTAGCACATATGTAGGGGGAGCTAATGCTACCAATCTGAGTTCATGAAACTTGACCAAATCCTTTTACACATGGCAAATATGCTTGGGCAAGCAACATGGATTCAATTGAATTTCAATTCATATCTTTATGAAAAGGTTGTCATCAATTACCAAAAAGGGGGAGATTGAAAGCTCTAGTTTGGTTTTGGTGAATTGATGAAACCCTAGGTGCTAACCCTTTTACTCTAAGTGATAATGAGATAGGGTAGCACATTCCAAGTGGTGGAGCAAACGATGAAGATCATGATGATGGTGGTGATGGCCATGGTGATGATTAGGCTTGGGCTTGGAAAAGAAGAAAGAGAAAAACAAAAAGCTCAAGGCAAAGGTATAATTGATAGGAGCTCTTTGTTTTTGGTGATCGAGACACTTAGCGAGTGTGATCACACTTAGGATAGATAGCCAAACTATTAAGAGGGGTGAAGCTCATCGTGAAATGTGGTTATCAAAGTGTCACTAGATGTTCTAACTCATGGCATATGCATTTAGATTCTAGTGAGTGCTAACACCCTTGAAAATGTTTGTGAAAATATGCTAACACATGTGCACAAGGTGATACACTTGGTGGTTAGCACATTTGAACAAGGGTGCTGAAGTTTGAGAAGTGAAGGAGTAAAAACAGGGCGTCAAACCCTGGTTTTCTAGGGCGTCGGACCAGGATGACCCTGGGTCCGATGGTTCTCCTACGTGTCTGAGCAGAGACCGAGAGTGAGGACATTGCGTCGGACTCTTCATCGGACCCTATGCTAGCTAGGTCCGATGGCTAACCCTAGCACAGTGGCATAGACACGGCGGTGTCGGACCAAGGCTTGCGGGGGCATTGGACCGATCGTGCACACTATTCATTCAGCATCGTGCATGTGAGCGAGCGAGGTGGTAACACGTGGCAGCATCAGACTCTCGCCTGGGTCCGATGGTGGGTGTTGAACTAAGGTCCAACTGATTAGGTACTCTCTAGACCTTACTAGACCATGTCGGACCCTCCCTATGTGGAGTCCGATGGTAGGTTCGACAGCCGGGTCCGAGGGTCTGATTAGTGCACGATAGGTGACTGTTGGCGGCAACGGTCAATTTTGTTTGAATGTGGTTACATGGCAACACGTGGTTGGCTATGGCCGACATTGGACCCTGGTGTCAGATGGTCCAATGGCCTGTGTCTACGGGTCCAACGGTCGCTTAAGTGGCCTAACGGTCACTAGCTCGACGGGGCTTCTATTTAAGTCCCAATGCCAGCTCTAGCTCACTCTCCTAGCCATTTTCATTGACATAGCAACCTTATGAGCTGAGCCAAAGCCCTCCCACTCATCTCTATCATTGATTCATCATCTTTGTGAGATTGAGAGTGAATCTAAGTGCATTGCTTGAGTGATTGCATCTAGAGGCACTTGGTGATTGTGTTTCGCTGTGGATTTCGCTTGTTTCTCTTGGTGGTTGCCACCACCTAGATGGCTTGGTTCAGCGAGGATCATCAAGTGGAGGAAGGTGATTGTCTCTGGCTCTGATCGTGGTGATTGTGATGGGTCCTTGACCATTCCCCGATGGAGAGCCAAAAGGTACTCTAGTGGATTGCTCATGGATTGTGTGATCCTGATCTTGTGTTGGTTGTGCGGAACTCGATTGTGGGTTAGGCATGTGATGCCTATTAGTGCGTGAACCTCCAAGTGAGTGAATCACCATAGTGGGGACTAGCTTGCCGGCAAGCAAGTGAACCTTGATGAAAAATCATTATGTCATCTTGTCTCCGAGGATTTCTTTGGTATTCATTGATATATTGTGATTGATCACTTGCCACGGCGATATAACCCTCCTACCACTCTTGTGCATTTACTTTCTTAGTGTAGCTAAGCTCTTTAGTGTAACTAGTTTTGAGAGCTAGCTTGTGTCTTGTCTAGTGGTTAGTAAGGCTCGTTAGTTAGTCTTTGATAGCTCGCTAACTTAGTGGTAGTTGTTGATGGTAGTTAACGTTCATCATAAACTATCAATATAACATATATAAATACATAAAAAGGATCACCAACATAGGTCTAGGGGTTTAAACTAATAAATTCCATAAGTTTTAATGAATCTGTATTTGTAGGAGGATTTACGCAGAAAACCGTCACAAAGGGCCTATTCGTCAAAGCAAATCACGTTTATCCACAGCAAAACCGACGTGGTAAGACTCTAGAAGACTCTAGAAGGCAAACCATCGAAGCAGAGGGCAGGTGGCTACCATGTGATGTTGGCTAGCCCCACCTATAGGCCGCTGGGCCCCTAGGCCCACCTATCAGCCCATCCTTCGAATGTCGGTTCTCCACCGCCTCCTAGATTGCATCTACATCGTTCTTTCAAGTTGGTTTGATCCGAGGGTCCAGAATTGATGCTCCGGCCTATATATAGCAGCCCCTACCCCCTCCCTAGAGCATCCCTAAAACCCTAAGTCATACCTCTCATTCAGAGAACAAGATACACCAGCAAGATTAGGCCTAGACTATCCAATGTAGTAGATTAGTAGCTCGGGAGTGAGGGTCGAGTTGGGCTCATACTCAAGTTCCGGATCTAGTCTTGGAGGCTCGACAAAGCCATCTATCTTCACTTCCACATCTTTTAAGACTTATTATAAATTTATAATATTCCTATCTACATGCTATGCTTACTTTTAATATGTATCTAGCTTAGTTGAGGTTATCATTACTTTTGTGTGCGGGTTCATAGAGTGCTTAGCCTGCTAGTTTATCGATTGGGCTAAGTAGTCAAGCCTCGTGTAGTCATGGTGCTTATACGATGCTCTACAATGTGAGTACACCCTATTCTCTAGTTGGGTGGTAGCAGCAGGAGGTGACAACCCCGTCTATCCTTTGTAGTCCGCTCCGAATTGAGCAGGTTCTTAAATTGTAGGACCGTAGTCGTGTCGGTAGAGTTATCTATTGTGGATACTCTACCGTCTAAGCAGCGTCCTAAAGTGCACAAGAGTAGAGTTAGTCTTAACTATAGTTGGATGTATATATACTTTGACCATGTAATAAGAACGACATAGGAATCTAGCTCACTCGTTGCTCTCCCTAATTGACTAGTTTACGTTATCTTATAGATCTACCCCCTGAGTATCATTATCCTTAATTCCAATCATTACCTTCACCCCTTGCTATAGTTATGCCGGTATGTTGACTGATAGATACTCCTTTGATATTCAATAAGTCTTTACTCTATTGTTTCCCTATGGTAAAATATAAATAACGATACCTGAAATACTCCCGGTAAAATGCTACAATGGTATTTTGTGCACTTGCGGAATCCTTTATATTCTATTTGTGTTAATAAATACCAATAAGCATTTTTGGCGCCGTTGCTAGGGAAACAATTGGCGTAAAGATTTAGATCATTAACATAGTACTAGCTTTAGTAGGATTACCCCTGTTCTGTTGAATTGTGGAATAAGATAGGATAGTAGACGCCGTTTAGACCTTCCAACAATCTTCCACAAGAAAAGAAGAAATATTGAAGAACCCCAGGGTTCCTGAACATTTAAGATCCATCAACATTGGAACCCTGCCATCTCACAGGTTTGTATAGGCATATGTATATTCTCTAAAAATATCTAGATTGTGGTCGACGTCACAAGAATTCAAATCACATCTCAAGTGACGAATACAGACGCTGCACTACTCACAAACTCCATCATGTGAGTCATGGTAAGTATGATCAAGAATGGTGAGATAGTCATGCTCTTGGACTTTAAACTCAATGAGTAGTTATCTTTTAAATTTTTGCATACCATTGCATGTTTACTTTAAAATGATTCATGCATCCACTATGTTTAGTTTAAATTCTCTCATATCAAATCCACATCATATTTAGTTCCTTGCATACATTCATAACACTTGCATCTTTTATTAAAAAAATCTCTCACCATGATCATGCTCTTTCATCTCTATTTGAATAAATCTCTATAATGCTTTCATGTTACCATTTGTTTTATAATAGTATGTTTAGGTTTGGAAGTATCTTTATACATCTTTTAAAGTAAGCATGGTGCTTAGTTTAAATCAAGAGGTGTATGACCTTATTTCCAAAGGCTTTTTGAATTAAGCGTGGTGCTTAGGTTAAAATGTCTTCCTTAATCAAATTAGAAATGGAGTTTAGTTTGGTTATTAAACTAAAACTTGATGTAGTAGAAATTGGTTATTTTCTTGGACTAACCCCTATAGAAAACTCTCAAACTCAAATTGGGAAAGACCCGAGATAAATTCACATCGGAAATGAATCAAGGCAAGCGATGAACTCCAATAACTTTGTGCAAAGAAGACCCAACTCATTCTTCATGGAAGTAAGAACTATGAGTATCCAGGTTTATTCACTTATCTTTTGTTACAAGTTATCTTTGCCTTGAACCATACTAGAATACAGCAAACACATAAAACATGATAAACAAAATCTATGCTAAACAATCCTAAAACCATCCTTCCATTAGCATAGAGGAAAATCATAAAAAAATGGACAACACAACCCATGCTTCAAATTTGTTATTTCCCTCGGGTATGTGTCCATTAACATTTTGCAGGAAAAAATGAATAGAAGCTATGCCTGTTCAAGGTTTGGTATGAATCCACAAACCCTAAACCAAACCACCACTACAGCTATGGAAGTGGATGAGTTGATCGATAGGCTATGAGCAACATGAAAGACAACCTAGCTTTGAGCCTTCCCAAGACTCAAGCTAGGATGCTGATGAGAAGCAGGATGAAACCCACCTTGTATTAACCAGAATATGCCTGCTTTCATCATCTTCAAAGGGACCAGCTCGCGCATTGGCAACAAGGACCAAGACAACAAGATGCCATTACATCATGGCGTGTATCATTGTGTCAACAAGCATCATCAATCAATGGTTCATTGATGACTGTCTTGTAAGGCCATAAACAACCATGGTCGCTCAAAGACATCCCCTAGTCATTGAAGATGAAGCTTCCATGTGAGTACCAATGAGGATCTTTCTTTCATCATCAAGATGGCTAGCATATCGCTAACAAACAAACAAGAACAACTCTTTGCCACGCCGTTAGACAATCAAGGAGGAACTTGAGTTGCATCTCCAATGAACCCAAATTCATCAACCAAGAATCAACAAAAATCAAGAAAGGTTGATGGAAGAAGAGCATGCAATTGTTCGTATCCTCATCTCCAAGATTGAGGCTTAATACAAGGAAAGGTCCTGCTTAAAGGACTATGAGCTCTCGTCAACAAGTAAATCGAATAAGCCATGAAGCCCTCACTGATAGGTACATCGGACAAGTTTCCTTCAGGTATATTTTTCACTAATCATTTCAACAAAAAGAAGGAAAACATAAGGTATCTTCAACCAAGCATTACGCAACAGAGAATCACATTCATAGGAGAATTCTATCATCCAAGCTTGATTTTGAATTCTATAAAATTAAAGTCCGGGGGATGGAGTTCTTTAACAACATCTTATGCCATGTTGCTAATTTGTCTTGATCATCTTTACCTTCATGATGTGCTCGATTTGCAAAATCACTAAAAAATTAAAAACTAAATAATCATGCTCCCTTGGTTCATCATACATATTCTTGTTTTTACTTGAATGGATCTCTTTAGTCTTTTAAGCTTCCTTATTCTGTTACAAGTATGTTTTGGAATATTATTCAGACATGATTATTAAATCAAAATATACTTGTATATAATTTGGTTGTATATATGGACTAACCCTTGTAGGAAAATATTCAAATTTTGTTGGGAATATTAGGAGATCATTCGTAGAAATAGATCAAGGTTTGAGGTATTTTTCAAAACTATTTTACACATCTTTGCCTTAACCTTGTTGAAAATTTGAAGTAGTGGTGAACAATCAAGGTACACTATTTAAAACATGGGATACGATTCTATGCAAATTAAAATGTTAAAACCAACTTCTCTATAGCATAGAAGGTGACCTTTGGCTCTATAATAGCACTATCCTTGCTCTGAATAATTTGTATATTCTTTCGGATATATGTTGTCCACTAATCCTTTGCAGAGAAGAAACAATGAGTAGAGCAAAAGGTCTAACACAATGCCAAGACCCACAAAAGAAAGAACAAAAAGATGGCATGACAAAAGAATAAGAAAGGAGTGCGACATAGGAGACAAGATGCTCATGAATAGCCCAAACAAGGAAACCTTCAAGCAGGAAGAGAAGATATGGGGGGTATGACCTCGGATACCCATGGCAGACCACATGGGTTGCGCTCTTAGGGGCGGCCCAGCCCATAAGACGAAGCCTTGTAGGGCACGACTCTGGTCGGCGCCTTCCGCAAGACATCTGGAAGATATCCCAAAGATACTACGAGATCTATTAGGATATGTATGATCTCAAGATTCCTGTAATCAGTTATTACTTTTCGGTTATCTCTCAGATCTAACTGACTTGTAACCCTACTCCCCGGACTATATAAGGCGGGCAGGGACCCCCTCCAAAGACACACAATATCAGACGATAGCTAATACAAACCAATAGACCATAGGAGTAGGGTATTACGTCATACTGACGGCCTAAACCTGTCTAACTCATATGTCTCTATTGCCTTCTTGTTCTTGATCTTATGCTCCTCTGCTAATCAATATACCTTCGTGGGATACCCTCGGAGGACTGCTGATGATATTCTATCGACAGAAGGCCACCACAAGTCATCTACCCTTCATCACATAGTGTCATCATGCTCCAATAATGAAGGTAACATCTTAAGGTAAGTGGTCATCATTTTCCTCTTGATCTTGGTATGCACATAAATGAAGAAACAAACATGTTTGAGTTATAATTTTGCTTAATCTAACCTGATTAATTCAACATGTTTTGTTCCTTAAGCTTATTCATAGCACCACTTTCTTGATCTCATAGTCTTAACCAAATGAGCTAAAATTTTGCATATCTTACCCTTGGAAGATAATAGTCATAATTATGTAAAGTTTGATACATTATAAAGATGGACAATTCTTCCATAGGTTAAGCAGCTCCACTCTTTTTGTCACAGTCAAAATGCTACATCCTTCTAATCGTATCACCCATGTTATAAGAATAAATAATGCACATAACATTAACTCTATCATGATTCAATGTGCTTAAGGCTAGAGAAGAGTAAATAAAGTTTTGGTTCTGTTTGTGTTTTCCCAGCAACAGAGCCCATGTACTTGATCTCTACCTTGTCTTTATGAGTAGAACACACTTTGAGTAAAGTGTGGGGGAGTCGATCCCCCAAATTCTACAAGTGGAAGTTCTAAATTCGACAACAAGCTCACAACCATTGATGAGAGGACACCTGCCATCCAAGGTACATTACACAATCATACACAATGGTAGGTAAGCATGGGACAAGAGATGGCCAGCTTCCAGCAATAATAGCAACATCAAAATCAGAATTGGAAGGCTCTGTTCTAGCACCTCCACATCCGGCCTCCTCGTTGAGCAACCACGATAACAACTAGCTTGGGAGAGAAGGCATTCCCAGTGTATCCAGATAAGTATTTCTTTCCTTTTATTATTCTTAGTTTGGTTTATATATATATTAGAAAAAAGGATGAATAACTAAAAATGAAGTAAAAGTTATCTTTATAAAAATATATATAGTTATAATGTGTGATCTAAAAAATAAAAACAAAATAAAGAGAGTGTATCCAGTTTACTTTAATTTGTTTTAAGAGCTGAATAAAATAAATAGGACTCTAAAGATAATCTCTTAAAATGAAAATGATAAATAGTTGCTCTGTTGTAATTCCTTTCAAGTACCTATTTTTTAGTCTTGAATTCTCCCGAGTTTTGGATAAAACTATTTTGATATAAGAATTTACTCTGAACTTGAAAATTATGGGTAGCATATGCTTGATCTAAGTCTAGGTAATTGATGGATATGATATGAGAAGGTTTGAGCTGTTGTTTATCTTGTTCCAAGTGACACTAAAGTTCTGGAGATTTATCTTTTGAAAAAACACAAAAATGCTAAATGATGAGTTCTTATATGACAAAGCTTGAATACCCACCAGAGCCATTCCTATTATTTTGGCTAGGAAAACTTCCACATATATGCTACTTAGTTTTGCATTGAGTTTTATCAAGCTTTGTTGACCCTTATGAGAGGTTTGTCATGCTCTTAAAATCAAGATCACGTACATACCACCCAAATATGTACTACTCCTACACTGGGGGTAGGCGCAAAAACATGCTTTCCATCTAGATCCACCCAAAAATGTTCTACTCCTACACTGGGAGTGAACATCAAAAACATGCTTGATAGGTTTTCCATCCACCAAATAAATGCTCCAAGTTCTTGTTGCTATCTCTCAAAGTTCTATTGCAGAAAAGGGATATGGGGCTATGCAAAAGTTATTCAAAAAAAGATAAAGAAAAAAGCTGAGAAAAAATGGATAAGTGTCCAATATATCTAAAACAATGGGTACTCAGATGCCTGCCTGAAAAAAGAAGAGATGAATAAGATAGCCCCTACTCTCTAGCAAATGTTTCCAAATTTCAAAAGAGAGATATGTTTCCAAGGAGCATAGTCGAATTAGGTTAGCCACCATATACATCCACACACATGCACATCTTGATTTCATTGTATGACTTAACTCTCTTGGATCTGATGTTTGACTTTACAATATATGTATTGCATGTATGCTCTAGCTTTCTTCGTACCTATGAACTCCACATAAGACTTAGTGGTAAGAAGAGAAAAGGCATAACATCTTTATTGCCTTGGTGAGGATCCACAAATACCACATATATTGAGAGACTTGAGAGTGCCATACAATTGAATCTCTGAGTTTTATTTTGAAAACTTATAAAAACTCTAGAACAATGGTTGAACAAAGACCTTGAGACATAGTGCTTAACTTGATCGTTCTGTCTTTCAATTGCTCAAGACCCAAGTAAAGGCTAAGAAGCCCCATGGTTGAAGGTAATATGGGTAAGTTTGAAAGTCATATCAGTTTATTCTAATCCAGTGGAGATTTTTTGATTGAACACCTATGTACTTTTGAGGAGTAAAAGTATTGTAGCAACTCCTAATCCATTGATGAGTTTGGCTTTGCTCAGGGACTAGCAAAGGTTAAGTGTGGGGGAGCTTATTGACAGTAGTTAACGTTCATCATAAACCATCAATATAACTTATATAAATACATAAAAAGGATCACCAACATAGGTCTAGGGTTTAAACAAATAAGTTCCATAAGTTTTGGCGAATCTATGTTTGTAGGAGGATTTACTCAAAAAACCATAAGGAGGGCCTATTCATTAAAGCAAATCACGTTTATCCGCAGCGAAACCGATGTGGGAAGACTTTAGAAGACTCTAGAAGGCAAACCACCAAAGCGGAGAGCAGGTGGCTGCCATGTGGGGCTAGCCGGCCCCACCTGCAGGCCACCTGGCCCCCTGGGCCCACCTGTCAGCCCCTCTTTTGAATGTCGGTTCTCCATCACCTCCTAGATTGCATCTACGCCGTTCTTTCAAGTCGATTTGATCTGAGGGTCAAGAATTGATGCTCCAGCCTATATATAGCAGCCCCTACCCCCCTCCCTAGAGCATCCCTAAAACCCTAATTCATACCTCTCATTCAGAGATCAAGATACACCAAGAGGATTAGGTCTAGACTCTCCAATATAGTAGATTAGTAGCTCGGGAGTGAGGGTCGAGTTGGGCTCATGCTCAAGTTCTAGATCTAGTCTTGGAGGCTCAGCAAAGCCTTGTATCTTCACTTCCACATCTTGTAAGAATTATTATAAATTTATAATATTCCTATCTACATGCTTAGTTGAGGTTATCATTACTTTTGTGTGTGGGTTCATAGAGCGCTTAGCCTGCTAGTTTATCGATTGGGATAAGTAGCTGAGCCTCGTGTAGGCATGGTGCTTATACGATGCTCTACCTATGAGTACATCCTATTCTCTGGTTGGGTGGTAGGAGCTAGAGGTGACAGCCCCATCTATCCTTTGTAGTCCACTCCGAATTGAGCGGGTTCTTAAATTGTAGGACCGTAGTCACGTCGGTAGAGTTATCTATTGTGGGTACTCTACCATCTAAGCGGCCTCCCGAAGTGCACAAGAGTAGAGTTAGTCTTAACTATAGTTGGATGTATATATACTTTGATTATGTAATAAGAATGTCACATGAATCTACCTCACTCGTTGCTCTCCCGAGTTGACTAGTTTATGTTATCTTATAGGTCTACTCCCTGAGTATCATTATCCTTAATTGCTATCATTACTTTCACCCCTTGCTCTAGCTATGCTGCTATGTTGACTAATAGATACTCCTTTCATATTCAATAAGTCTTTACTCCATTATTTCCCTGTGGTAAAATATAAATAACGATACCTGGAATACTCCCGATAAAATGCTACAATGGTATTTTGTGCACTTGCGGAATCCTTCATATTCTATTTGCGTTAATAAATACCACCAGTAGTGACTTAGCCTCTTGTGTGATTTAGATATCATAGATAACTAGAATTATGGATAGGGGTCTTGCTTTTTGAGTAGGCTAGTGCAACACTCGCTTCACTTCATAATTATCTAACCACTTGGCTTAGTGTTGTTGTAGAAATTTTTATAGGCTATTCACCTCTCTCTAGCAATTAGGACCTTTCATGGATGCGCTAGAGGAGGCCTGCCCAATGGGGGCAGAGTCTGCCTTGCTCATCGCCTCCCCAGTGGGATAGGTAAGGATTATCTTTACTTCTCACTGCTTTTGTTGCCATTTTTGACACCAGTGTTCATGTCGTGTGCTGGAGATTCCCTAGGAGGACGGTCGTCGAGGTCAGTTCCTTGAGTGCCGGTGAGCCTCCCCAATGTCGAGCTCGCTTGCTGCCACCATATACGTCGACGATCGGATCGGATCAGCACGCCCTTTGTTAGGGGTGTCCCCTCATGGCACCCCACTCATGCTTTCTGCAGCTATGGTCGAGGTGCTATGGGAGGACGCCATTGGGGCCATGGAGGATGCCTGGAGGGAGCCTGAAGAGGAGCGACTAGTGATGGTGACAGCGGAGAACGTGCGTGACACGACATAGGCGGAGGCGGCCCATTTGAGGGTGAAGCTCGAAGGTACAGGTGAAAGCCCTAGTTTTGTTTTGGATAATTGATGAAACCTAGGACTAACCATTAATCTAAGTGTGTAAATTAGAAAAGGTGGTCCAATCCAAGTTATAGAGCAAGATGAGGTCCATGGAGATGAAGGTGGACATGTGTTGATGTTGATCAAGCTCAACTTGGGAAAGAAGAAAGAGAAAAACAAAAACCGAGAAGATCAAGGCAAAGGTATAAGATAGGTTTTTGGTTTGCACTCAAGACACCATAGAGGGTGTGAGTGATTTAGGATCGATAGCCATACTATTAAGAGGGGAATTCTCATGGTTGATGTAGTTGTCAAGTGCCACTAGGTGATTGAGTTCCATGCATATGCATTAGGACCTAGTGCGCTAAAAATTAACCCTTGAAAATACTTGTGAAAAATGTTAACACATGTGCACAAGTGGTGAGACACTTTGGTGTTGGCACATAGAAACAAGGGTGTTGAGAAACGTGTTGAAAGTGCTGGTCTCGGAGACACCGAATGCATCCAACACAGGAACCGGACGCGTCCGGTATTTGACTCGACGACGGCTTTTCAGATGAGACCGAACACGTCCGAAATTGATACCAGACACGTCCGGTACTTGACCTCGGTGTGAGAAGCTAAGGCAGGGATGACTGGATGCTGGGCAGTGTCCGTTCGCATTGGATCTAATGCTTCAAGTCATGCCCTGGACCTCTCGGTGTAGTTTTTCTTCGTGATTGAAACATTGACTTGACTTTGAGTGGTGCATCCGATCAAAGGAAGTGGTGCACGCGGTTTGCAGCAACTTGACGCAGCGTCCGGTCAGTGATACCGGACATGTCTGGTCACAATTCAGAGGCTCTAGGAGCTCTCTAGACTCGACCTGACGCTAGCCCGTGAGCGTTCGATCATTTTTCGTCGTCACATCTGATTGTGTCTGACAGTGTGCGTAGAAAGGGCCATTGGGTGCCAATGGCTATACTAATTTAAGTGGGACATGTCGCTACTCAGTGGTGACCTAACACAATGACTAGACGCATTCGGTCACCATACCAGACACGTCTAGTCACCTCGTAGACAGCTTAGTGAAAGGGTATAATGGCTAGTTGAGTTGTTGGGTCTTTATAAAAGCATGGTGGCTGGCTCTTGCTCACCCTCTTGGCTCTCTAACTTGTTGATACACCTTGTGAGCATACTCCCACACCTCCCACTCATCTAGCTTGTGATTTGAAAATCCAAAGTGAGATTGGGAGTGATCCAAGTGCATTTGCATTGTGTTTGAGCATCTAGTGGCACTTGGGATCATGTTGCTTGTGGGTCTTCTTGTTACTCGTGGTGGTTGTCACCACCTAGACGGCTTGGACCAGCGAAGGAGGATTGGCACTAGTTGGTGATTGTTCGTGGCCATCTCTCGGTGATTGTGAGGGGTCTTATGCCTTGCCCGATGGAGAGACAAAAGGTAACTCTAGTGGATTGCTCGTGTCATTGAGTTACATTACTTGTAGGTAGGTTCTTGCGGTATCCAATTGTGTGGATGAGGTTCGTGCAACACCTCTTAGCCACTGAACCACCAAGTGTTGATCGACACAATGGCGACAAGCGTGCCGACAAGCACATGAACCTTGAGAGAAAAATTGGTTGTCTCTTGCCCTTTGGTATTCTCCTAGTGGTTGAAATGGTAGTCATCTTGTGATTGGTTCACTCCTCTATGCGGCGGTATAATCACCCTACTCACTCATTTACATTCCTGCAAACTAGTTGTAGCAAGCTCTTTAGTGTAGCTAGAATTGAGAGCTTGCTTTGTAGTTTAAGTTCATCTAGTGGAGCTCTTTAGTGTAGCAAGTGTGAGAGCTCTTAGTGAGTAGTGACTTAGCCAATTGTGTGCCTAGTGATCATAGTAACTAGAATTGTTGGATAGGTGGCATGCAACCCTTGTAAAGCTAAAACAAGTTTGCATTTTGCTATTTGTTATACTAATCAAATTGCTCTAGTTGGTATGTAGATTTTTAAATAGGCTATTCACCCCCTCTAGCCATATTAGGACCTTTCAGCGTGTCGTTCCCTTTCTCCATCTCTACTCCTCGTGGACGGCAGACTCTAGGCCATGTTCCCATGTTGTTTTGACATTTCAAACCTTTGTTGGTGTAGAGTAGAGGGAGGAAGCCCATCGTTTGGGCAAGCAGCTCTGGAGGCTCTAAGAGGAGGCGGGCAGGTTGCAAGCCCACCTCGATGCCCACAGCATAGAGTGGCGGGAGCTTCGGATCATGGCCCTAGGCGCCTTCTGCGCCCTCTTCCCTAGGGGGTGCGTGACAATGCGATGGAGGTGAACGCGCAGCTCCGAGCTGCGCTGGAGTGCTTCCGTGAAACCATGGAGGATGGTGTACGACAGGGAGTGGCCTCGGTGCTGGCCGTGGTCCACTTTTGGTTCCCCGACTTGGTGAATGTCCGTGAGGTGGTGGAAGGCTTTCCCGCAGGCGTCGACCCCATCGACCTGGCATTCCTAATGCCCTACCTAGAGGACGCCACTGACATCGTCCTAGCGATCACGCCCTCGGATGAGATCCATCGTGGCCTCTCGCTAGATCATTGAAGTGCCTGGTGCCTCCCTTGTTCCTATGAGAGTAGAGAGATCAGACAACACGTGTCCTATGGTTGGGTTGTGGGGTGTTGTCCCTAGAACAATTTAATGTTTTTGTTGTAAATATTTAGTTTGTGTGTTTGTTATTTCTTTACTGCCCCTTTTTCTACTTCTCGGGTGCGCCTAACCTTCCTTCCGATCGGTATTTGGGATCCACTTTCCTTCATGATCCTTGGCTATGCCGTAGGTGGCCTAGGGTCATGCCCTCTTTGGCGGTGTACAAGCGTTAGCACTAGGTCAGGGAGTTTGGGGCACAAATAGACTAGGATTGGAAGGTTGGGCAAGCGGCACCTGGCGAGGCGGGCCTCATGGTGCTTCGCGCTTACTAGAAGGAGGGGGATTCATGGCAATCAGAAAGCGAACCCAATATTCAACTTAGAAATGTAAGGTATAGGAATGGAAAGCAAACAAGGAAAGTCACGTAGCTTTGCGTTTCCTTCCTAGGCGCTTTGTCAAGGCGAAGGACGGGCATGACGTTGCCTGGCTTACGCTCTAGGACTTCAAATGGCAGGCTTGGCTATGGTCTTCCTTCATGGGGAAGGGCTAGAGCCTTCCTCAATCAGGTCAGTCCCTTCTGAGGGTCCAAGCACCTGGATGGAGGGGTCCACCATGCCGCCGCGGCCGCTGGTGACACTGGGCGCATATGTGGGGCATAATCGATCAAATGCTAGTGTCGCCTTGACCTCCTTTTCTATCGTCAAGAGGTGCCCAAGGCTCCTGAGTTGGCATCGTCGTTGTTGGCAGGGGCTGCATAGGGTGCTGCCGCACCAGCCCCCGCCTTGGGGCTCGAGCTCTGCCTCGGCAGTGTCCAGGTCTACCTATCGAGCCTACATGTTGGCCACCTTCTTTTTGTAGATGGCTCATGGGGCTATGAGGACCCTGGTCCGATGGTGTGAGCTTTGGCATCTTCTTGGTGGGAACCTCACTGTCGGCATAGTAGCGCATGCGTGGTGGGTGTAGCAGTCAATGTCATTGGAGTCATACTCTAGGCCATTCCTCGAGAGGATCTTGAGGAAGGAGAACCGTGAGGAGACATCAGCCCCCGTGGCACCAAAGATGATGGCACTCTATGGCGCCTCGTGGTTGATGAGGTTCTCTAGCTCTAGCTAGAAGGACGTCGCCGCATTCTAGATCCTGAAAGGCAGGTCAAGGAGGTAGTACTAGAAGCGGTCGGGCAGTAGGAGCACCTTGTGCGGTGGCGATCTAGTGGTCAATGTTGGCAGCATATAGAACATCTAGCGGCAGTCTGACATGGTAGGGTATGAACCCAAACCACGCCGGATTTGTTGGGCCAGGACCTCGAGATCTACTCCTAGGAGGCCTGGCGGAGGGGGCGACGCCGGGAGCTCATTGCCCTGTTGTGCGGACGAAGCTCGTCGTAGTAGTCGGTGACATAGACCAGGCTCCCAAAGTTGAGGACCTAGGCTAGAGTGAAGGCACCGGCTATGATGAAGAACTTGCTAGGGAAACGAACACCGCTATCTAGGGCAATGCCGCTTCCTCTGGCGATGAGACGGGTGGCTTCAGCCACTGTAGAGCCTGAATCGCACTTAACACTATCCCCTACCTAGCATGTTAGCTGTCGTGGGGTCGGAATCGTGACAAGCATTATTGTTCGAGTCGGTGTTAGAGTATGTGTCTCCGATGGTTCGGGTGGACTCAAGAACACAAGAATCACAGAGAGGACGCAATGGTTTATCCTGGTTTGGGCCGATCGGTGCCCCACGTCCAGCAGGTGATGATCCTTATACTTAAAAGCGCCCAAAATCGGAGGGTTACAATAGAGTGTACAAGAGGTAGAGAGAGATTTGGTAGGGGGTTAGCTCGGTGCTAATCCTAGGTTGCCTTGCCACTAGTGGAGCCTTTCCCTCGTCAGAGAGGAGGGAGACGACGAGTGTGGTGGAGGAGCTCTTTATGCCCCTCTCTAGGTTGCTCTGCTCTTGGTGCTGAGCAGGAGCGGATCGATGAGGAATGGAATGATCTATCTTAGATCATCCTCCCCCTAGGATCTGACCTTATCCCTTATATATCGAGATAGGTCGAGTACATGGCAGTTTGGGGGGTCAAGCCTATGGTCTACATGCACCGGAGTCTAGAAGGGTCTTTGTAGCGACGCTTTGTGGACCATGGTGGTGTCGTGGAGCTAAAGAAGCCTTAGGCGTCATTCGGCTGGCCTGTTCTAACACACTGAGTATTAGGTTGTGTTAGCTTGGACCGGCCTCCCCCAGGCACACTTTCTAGAGTCTTCTTGGTGGTGAGGGAGGTCAGCTCAAGTGGCTGACGCACGGGCCTAATATCCCCCGAGCCCACGGAGGCCGAGGAGGGCTTGTCTTCTTGTGTCACGCCCCGTGCGTGACCCTGTCGGGGGAGCGGCCAGTAAAGCCACGCCCAAAGTGCTACACAAGGGAGCCCCCAAGCCTCGATGGCTCAGGGCATGTGTTTCTAGTGCCTAGGCCTCGGCTGGTGTCATAGGCCAGGTAGGAGCCAAGGGTCGGGCTCAAGTTTCCCATCGATCAGGAGCCCAAGGCTCGGGCAAGCCCCCGAGCCCTGAGTAGAGGCCATGGCGTGCTTAGGCTCGGGCAGGTTCCTTAGTCTGAGGGTGTGTGCGAGCGTACCCGATGGGTATAGCCCCTGAGTCCCCGGGCGATCCTGTAGGGGTCGGTCAGGGGGTCTCTTCGATCAGGAACCATTGATCTCGAGGCTTAACATACCCGTATGTTAGGATCTTGTTAGTTGTCATTGGTAGAATTCTGGTACAACACCTTTTTCACTCTACTGTAGGACACACCCCCTTCTTTGTCCTCTATGGTCATGAACCTCATCACTTGGGCATTGATGCTCTAGCTACTAGTGATTCTTCTGATCTGAATACTTGGCTACAAGAATTCACCAACATCTCCTTCGTGCTCAACATAAGATGAAGCTGTAGGCAAATAAGAAATGTTCATTTCACAGCTTTCAAATTGGTGATTCTGTTTATGTCAAGATCCAGCCATATGTCCAAACATCATTGTCCAATAGATCTTCCAACAAACTCTCCTTCAAGTTCTTTGGCCCTTTCATTATCACTGACAAGATTGGAGAAGTGGCCTACAAGCTTCAACTCCCTGCTGACTACAACATTCACCCAGTTTTTCATGTCTCACAATTGAAGCAGGCGGTGACTTCTACTCAATCTGTTAAGTACCGAGTTAACAGATCCTACAATTTAGTTTTAGGTGCTATACTGGACCGACGTCTTCAGTAGCACAAGAACAAGATCGTTTCTTAGGTGCTGATCTAGTGGTCGTTGCTACCTCTAACTCTTGCTACATGGGAGGATGAGCAAGCCCTCCGTCAAGACTTTCCTCGTGCACCGACTTAGGGACAAGCCGTTTGTAAAGGAGGAGGAGATGTCACCAATAATGGAGAGCAGGGGCCCGAAGAACATGAAGGGCCTGAAGATATGAGCGCTGAAACTACTAAAGAAGTAGTAGAGAAGGAGCGACTGGCGGGCAGGGAGGCGAGCCAGGCGCACCAGGCATGCCAACAGCAGAGTTACTGGGCCAGATTGGGTTTTAGAATTATAGAAGTACTTTTCTACTTTTGCATGCAACGCATGAAACGGGATGGGAGGCCCAGTGCGCAGTTCCTATGTAATGCCAAACGGGATGGGAGGCCCAGTGCGCAGTTCCTATGTAATGCCTATCTTCTCCTAGAGAACGTGAACTTGAACACGATACTACCGAACCGAGCCGTTTGGCGTTGACACTGAGCTTGGGCGGTTGCCGGAGTGTCGAGAACCTCGAGTTCCACGAATCTGTGAGTGCTGAATCCATCAGGTACGGTAACATGGTGATTGAGAGGGAGGGCAACCAAATTAGGAAAACATTACTGCAGTCTACTCCTACGTATGAAGAAACGGAGTGTAGAGTAGGATAATTGTTCTTGGCAGCCAAGCACGAGCACCGGCGATGGCGGCTACCTCGTCGTCCTCACGCCTAAAAAAACAGTAGGGTAAGGATGGCAGCGAGGTGGGTCTGTACCCGAAACCCGCGGATTTCAGACCCATCGGGGGTGGGGGCGGGTCTAGTTTTGGCCCTGCGGGTTTTCGGGTTCGGGGACCTGAAACGGGGTGGGGCGGGTGTGGGTTTTAAATTTCCCCCGCGGGTGTCTGTCGGGGACCCGAAATTAAGCAATCCAGTAAAAAAGCCCACCATACCTGGCCCATGTAACCTATAACCCTAGGTATATAACCAGCCCCGACCCCATCCCAACCGCCAGCACGGCAATGCCAGGAACTGAGAAACCAGAGCCCAGCCCGGTGACCCCATCCCAACCATCGTGCTCCCTTCCCCGCCTCTGGCGTCCAGCCACCGCGCACGCGGCACCACAGCAGGACGCAGGCAGCCAGGCCTGGGCGGCGGTGGCGGCGGCTAGGCACGCAGCTGTGCGCGCGCGACCATCGTAGGTGGGCGGCGGCGGCTAGGCACGCGACGCGGCTCACGGCATACGGCCAGGCACACCGCACGGGCACGCGGCCCTCCGCTACGGAGTTGGAGAGAGCAGTCGCAGGTTGAAGCTCGATCCCATCCGTCTATCTCGGGTTTCGGAGACCCAGCGGGTTCGGGCGGGGGTATATCTTCCCCCGAAACCAGGACGGGTTCGGGTTTCGTTGTCGGGTGTAGGGTGTGGATCCCGGCCGCGAACCTGGCCGTTGTCATCGCCAGCTATTACAACGAAACAGACGGCGTTCTTGTTGGGCCGAGGCCCAACGCATGGAGGGTTGTGGCGCATGGAACAATGTTGGAAACTGCCAGGTAACGCGCGGACGTAGGATCCGTAGCGGATGGCGATCTGTCTTCGACTGCTCTCTGCCATCGCTGAGGTGAAGATAGAGGATCTCGTTCTGCTAGACCCGACGGAGCCGAGCTACGGTTCCTTGCGGCGGCGGCGACCTCGAGCTGAGGGCAGCGAGAAGGCGGGGACAACTCGATCTCCCTTCGCTTGCTAGACCCGATGGAGCCGAGGGTTCCTTGCGGCGACGGAGGCCCCGAGCTGAGGGCCGCGAGAAGGCATCGACAGGAGGGCGAGCAAATCCACGTCCTCGACCCGCGAATCCTAGAGCCTCAGCGACAGAGGTCGAATCCATTCAGGTATCCTCCACTCACCTTCTTCTATCTCTATCTCCTTGTATTTTGTTCTTTATTTTTTCTGCAGGTGTTCTTCTAGCGCGTCGATAGATCTAGTATGTCCATGTCGATGTTCTGCTAGTCCATTCAGATCCCGTCGGAGGCACCAACCTCCTCGAATTGTCCTTGGGATAGAGAGGATTTCTTTGCTTCTTGCGTCCTGTACCTAGATGTGTGATATCTTTCAGGTTTGAATGCGAGCCTCCATTTCATAGGTGCTTTCATCATTTTACTAGCTTTCTGCACATTTCAATTACTCGCTCAAAGAAATCTCGGTAACTGAACATCTGAAAAGAAGGCTTGAATGGCTGCTGATGAGTGTTCATAGGTTAATTTGCTTCTACAGATTGGGATATCCAGGGTTAATTACTCCTATCAACATATATACATGCATGTGATGCCATCGTCATCCTCTTTAATTACCCAAACTGAATCCATTGGCTCAGGACATCGAGTCGTGGCTGCATTCTTTAATTCCTAGCTAGCCGGCAGATTTTTTTTTCTTTTTTTTAAAAGGCCGACCTAGCTCAGCTAATTTCTCTGTTTTGGTTTGATGACTATTCTGTGCTTTGTCAAGTAGCCGACAAACCATTTCTATAACCCTAGCTAGCTAGAGTGAGACTGCTTATATATATATAACTTGCTATCATTAGCCACATATATATCTTCCCTTTTTTTAAAACAGTTGACCAAATGGTGATATATGTCAGAAATATAATGTTTTGACAATCTAGTATGCCTCTAAAAACTCCATTCGTTCCTCTCCATCTGTAGCCTTAAGCCCTTAAGCATGAAATTTAAAGATCAACTCAACATCCTCTTTAGATAAGACATGTCATGCTTCTCGATCGTCTCTCTCTGTAGCTTGGCACAAGCAAGGCATAGAACACCCTGCAATGCCTTGGTTCATTAATACTGTTGGCTGATATCCTTTTTTCCAAAAACTTCTCCCGCATACCAGAAACTAAACATATGTTGTTCAGCAAGTGCCTGCCATTTATGAGCTCCTGAATAATACATGTTTTTAGCACAAGCATCGTTTCTGGTATCAGTATAATATATATGTGCTTTCTTCCATTTATATACTTCACTTATACTGGATCTGTCCAAATTCAAATATATGAAAATGATGATACTACTGTCTATTGCGTCTCAACTATATATGTTAACCATCTCCATATCCTATAACTATAACTTGTGCATAAATGCTTTGAGAAGAAGAATGAACATGCATAAGTCAATTTCAGAGCTCAGCTTTTATGTCCAACACTTACCAGTTAAATTAGTCCATCCAGTCACAAGGAGGAGTAATGGACATAGACATTGAGCTGTGCAGTTTCAGAGAGCCTTTATGTGTATATAAGGTTTAGTCAGAACAGAGAGACCTTATGTAAAGATCCTTGCCTCTAGGTTTTTTTTCTAGGCTATGAAACAATACTTCGTGCTTATGACTGATTAAAGAAGTGAATAAGCTTGGAACACAATCAAACACAAGTAAGTCAGTTGGTTGAAAAATTTAAGCCAAAACGGCCCAAGCTATTCCAGATACAACCCATGTCTTAGCTGCCCAGTAATTCAATTCAGTTTCTGGTCGTCCAGCACCTAGTTGTCTGACTAATTGTGATTAGTCAACTACTAATCGGGCGACCAGAAAACTAGTCGCCGAAGTCGTACCCCCTAGTTGAGTTCGGGCTACCGATTAGGACGACTAGTCGCGATTAATTGCGAGTAGTCAGACGAATTGATAATACTGTTCCTCTTAATGAAATGATGCACAATTCTCTTGCGCGTAGAGAAAAAAAACAGTTAATTAATATTGATAGCTGTATTGTTTCAAATATGTTCATTTGTTAAAATTAACTTCTGTCTTTTTTTGGCTTGATCAGGAACATCTTTCATCTATTAACTCAACGAGAGGTCTCACCTCGAACGAAACACCACGCAAAAAGAATATGGAATAAGTCTCCAAAATATGATCCTGATTTAATTGAGTTAAGGTTTGCCGATGCAGATGCTAAACTTGATATTTTTTCTTGGTAAGGAAAGTTTGTTTATTGATGTTTAAGAACAAGTCCATAATATATCAACTACTGAGTCACATGTGAGTCTGTTCACATGTCTTTTTAATTTTTATTGGCTGATTCGTTTAAACCTCACTGTGTACAGGGCAGAATCAAAGTCCCTGCATCGCTGGACTGCCAAATATTGCCCTCTTTTGCCACCTCCTAGGTCAACTATTGCAGCTGCTTTCAGTCCAGATGGAAAAACACTTGCGTCCACACAGTAAGTTTATTGACTCACTGTATAACAAACTGAACTGAAGGACATGCCAACTAACTCAATCTGTTTTCTCAGTGGTGACCATACTGTGAAAATAATTGACTGCCATACAGGGAAATGTTTGAAGGTTTTGAGTGGACATCGACGCACTCCTTGGGTGGTATGTCTATCATACCGGCATATATTTTTTTCTAGTGTATTTAGATTAGCACCATGTGCTTCAAGCTCTTGCAAAGAAAGGAATCTAGTTATAGTGTGTTTTTTCATTTTTCAATAATGGTCTGTCTAGAACATTAATTTTATAATCTCTCTTTCCATATTATATTTGTTACTTGGTGACAATCTTGCTAGTTGACAGCTTTTTTTTTTATTACAAGAAATCAAGAATAGACGAAATGATCTTTTTGAACTTTCTTTGCATCCCAATATTACATCAGAAATTTAAGCTGCTAACTTATTGCAGGTCAGGTACCATCCATTACATTCTGACATCCTGGCTAGCGGAAGTTTGGATCATGAAGTTCGTCTATGGGATGCTAATACATCAGATTGTATTGGATCACAAGACTTCCGTAATTTCTCTCAGAAGACTCCTTGCATTCTATTCATAACCAATTTGGAGAACAACATAACTTATATTTGATGTTCCTCTAGCAGATCGGCCAATTGCGTCCATTGCATTTCATGGAAGAGGGGAGATTCTGGCAGTTGCATCAGGTCACAAAGTGAGACTTGCTGTGTTGACCTTGAAAAGCAAGAAGAAAAACAAAGTTTTTCTGTACTGTTTAATAGAGTCAGTTAACATACCATACACTAATGCCCAAATCAATTTATATGTTTCTGTGTCAGTTGTACATATGGAACTACAATAAGAGAGATGACGCTTCTTTCCCTGCCATTATACTAAAAACCCGCCGTTCGTTGAGAGCTGTGCATTTTCACCCGCATGGGGCTCCATATCTTCTGACAGCAGAGGTAGAAATATAGAATACCCTGAGGTCTGCACTTATGCTTTCCCTTCAATTTTTCATGTTTGCTGTATGAACTTACGCATGACTTCAATTTCAGGTTAATAATATAGAGTCTGCAGACTCACCCCTGACTCTGGCAAGATCCTCTGGATATTCAAATTACCCTTCAGCCCTGCTGGTGACAAACACTAATTCTAGGTTCTGTCCACTTCCTGAGTCCAATGTGATGTCACCTTGCTTACTGTGGCCTGCGTACCTCAGAGATGATGGAATTTTACATGTGCTTGGCAATGACAGTAGTTCAACCATTGTGCAGCAGAGATCATCATTAGTTCAACCTTCCACATCAGATACTGCAAATGTACAGCTTGAACAGTTTGCTACCCCTATGGATGTATGTCCTGGAGAGCCAACTTCATCTAATGACATATCAGATGCAGTCACTGTGCCTACTTCAAATGGAATTGAAATGCATGGTGCGTGCGGCCAGTCTAACTCAAGACTGCAGGGCGGCAGCTCTATTAGTAATCTTGAGAGGTTCAGTGCTAGAGATGATTTGCAAGTGTCTTCCCTGAGCAGCACTGAGCCAATCCCATCAACACCTGGGCCTTCAGGATCTGTTTTACGCCGTGCTATGCCACTGAATATGCTCCTCACTGGTGGATTAGATGTTCAAATGTTCCTAAGAAATATAGGAAGTGGACAACAGGATCATTCTCTCTTCGGCGACTCACATAACTGGGAGGTGCCATTTGTGCAGGGTTTTTTGATGGCCCAAAACCATACAGGTTTGCACCCTGCACTTGTGAACAATAATGTCCTTGTAGACCTATCTATTGCTGGTACTGCAGGGACTAATAACTTGACTAGGGAATCACCACACATGCATAACTTTGGATGTCCAGGTGCTTCATCATCGATTCCCCTTACTTCTGGCAGTTCTAGGGGACCAAATCGACGCTATGCCTCACGCTCTGTACCTGGGGTTGGGAGTTTGCTCCTAGGTCCTCAAATTGACGAAGCTGAAGCTCATGCTGCTTCACTAGGTGCTGGTTCAGAAATCACTGCGTCAATGCTTGCTCCTGGTACTGAATTGCCTTGTACAGTGAAGCTCAGAATATGGCGGCATGATATCAAGGAACCATGTGTTCCTTTAGAACCTGAGGCATGCCGTCTGACGATTTCTCATGCCGTTCTTTGCAGGTGCTTCACTGTGATATCATTTCTTCTTAATTCCATTTTGGTAATATCAAAACTGTTATTGTTATTAGTAATATTAGTTTACTGTTTTGCTAATATTGCAATGTAACCAATCGTAATAAGCACAAGCTCCAGGCCTGTTTACACTGTAAAACAATTGTGAATAAATTGCTCTGTTGCGTTTGCGTATATGTTGTCATATGTGAATTGTACCTGTACATTTGTTGCATCTTGAGCTTCAGCTGGGAATTGTGACTTCATTACTTACTCTGAACTTACCAATTTTACAGTGAAATGGGTGCCCATTTTTCCCCATGTGGACGATTTCTGGTAGCCTGCGTTGCATGTTTGTTGCCTCAAACAGAAGGCGACCATGGTAGCCAATTGCCTGTGCCTTATGAAGGGGCTGGATCATCACCAACTCGTCACCCGCTTCCCTCTCACCGAGTTATTTATGAGCTTCGGGTTTATTCGCTTGAGGAGGAGACGTACTTTTTCTCTTGATTGTCTTTTTACTATTTTTTATATACTAGGTTACTGTTTGTGAACGGCCCACATATCTCAAAACTGGTTATACCTTTGCAGATTTGGGGATATTCTTGCTTCCAGAGCAATAAGGGCAGCACATTGCTTAACTTCCATTCAGGTTTGCTTCAGTTATTTGTGTTTCTTTGCATTTTTATATGTTGATAGCAACCTTTTATCATGTTTTATAAGCTGTCACTTGTTTGGGACTCACTCTGTAACAGTTTGTTTTTGTTGCAAAAAGCATTTAGGACCTGAGTCTGATGAAAGATGGATCTTACATTTCTGCAGTTCTCATCATTGAATTGGATCCTGTTTGTCTCTCTTTTGATGCAGTTCTCACCTACATCCGAACACATACTTTTGGCATATGGTCGTCGTCATAGCTCACTCCTTAGGAGCATAGTCGTGGAAGGAGAAAATGGGATTCCTGTATATACTATTTTGGAGGTAGATATGACAATCATATTCCAGTTTCCAAATCATAGTTTGATTGGTAACTGATATCATATTAATTATTGTATGGGGGATGGTGACAGTGCTGGTTCTGCAGTTGCATGATACTTACTCTCTGATACTTGGGATTCAAAATGACTTGCTTATTATCCTCCACAACTACTAATATTGCTCATACTTTGTGTACAATGTAAGCCAAATTATCAATCTTTCTTTTTTCATTTATTACTTTAGGTATATAGAGTTTCAGATATGGAGCTTGTGAGAGTGCTTCCTAGCGCTGAAGATGAAGTCAATGTTGGATGCTTTCATCCTTCACCAGGAGGTGGCCTTGTTTATGGGACTAAGGTGGGTAGAAAATTATTCAATAAACAAAAAAGGTATGGCAAATTGCTAATGCTTTCATTGTGGTGAACTATATAGGAAGGGAAGCTCAGGATCCTTCAGCACAATGGCGCAGACATGACAAACATGGGGGTGGGTTGCTTCATTGAGGAAAATATGGTTGAGGTAGCGAGTTTTTTCCTTGTTTATTCATTGCCATTTATTACTCAACCTGCTTTCTTTGCTACGTCAAGACATTTCCATGTTTATTAAGCCGATTTTTGAGACACTTCAGTTGAGTGGGGCCTCAAGCGTATCTTCCATCTACAAACTCTGCGGGCCTGCACCCTCGCCCCCTTTACCTTCGCAGTCCTACCCCCATGCAGTGTTATCAGGTCGTTTGAATTGCAATTAATCGTCCTGGTCGGTACCCAGCACTCGATTAGAGCGATCAGAAACCTGGTTGTCCGATTAATCATCGACTAGTCGCGATTAGTCATCCGACTGCGTACCCTGAATGACTAGACATTAAATAGGCAGATGGGCTGCTTCAGCTTACTAGGCTAGCTCTGTTTGGGCCAAGCCCATTAGGGTTTCTTTCCTATATCTCTCCGACTCTTTCCCTCACCTCCTCACACTGTGAAACAAGGTTATTAAGGCGGTAAGGTGAGGTGTGGCGAGCTACCCCCTTCCAGACGCCAAGACGTTTATGGCGGCGCGCGGCAAGGCGACGCCATACGAACATCTTAATATATAATGGCACTATAATTTATAGAAGCAAAGTATACATAACAACTTAATTACTAATGACATAGCACCCAACCCTTAGCTCTCATCTCTCAATATCCATCATCAGCAAACTCATTGGCATTGTTAGCAGCGTCCAAGCATTGTTGAATCTTTTTCCTTAGTTCAGTGCCAGCCTCTGGACATGGAATCACATCTCCATAGCCACCAGCTAGATGTTTCTTGAACCTTATAATTCCACCTATAATCCTCTTGTCACAAAGCTTACATGTCACCTTATCTCGCTCCTCAAGGTCTGCCCAATAGCCATAATCCCATCCTGGATCATTCGAGTTCAGTGGTCTTCGTTTTGGATCATTCTTGGGATCATATGCAGCTGGACTCTCCATTATGTTGTTGCCTTGTTCTCTGCAGAGAAGAGAACAGCCAAGCACAACCAGTCAACCACCTAGCAATCTAGCACAAAGTATAAAGCCAGCAGACAACCCAGTATATACAGTCCAATCCAACTATCCAAGCGAAGGAGCAAACAACAAAACAGAGGAAAGAGGGGGAGGAAGAGAAAAGGCGTACTTGTGCTGTGAACCGCTCATACCACTGGAGGAGTCGCTAATGGTGGAGGAGTCGGGAATCAAAGAATAGAAGGGGCAGTGGGCGTCGACTGGGGCAAGCAGGGCAACGTTGCTAGCTTCTGGTTCGCCCGCCGCCTGGCTTCCAGGATCTCCTGCCGCCCTCTTCCCTCTACCTCTCTCCTCTCTTTCCCTCCCCCTCTCCTCTTTCATCCCCCTCTCCTCTTTCAACTCGTATGGATTCCAAATGCGCGTGTGCTCGCGGGAGTGGGAGGTAAAGTCGCGCGACCCCCTCTCTTTCCCCGTGGGCGCGATTTATTCTCTTCCCGCGTGATTCGCAAGATTCCCGCGCCCCCCTTTCTTTCCCGCGCGATGTGCAAGATTCCCGCTCGCCTCCTCTCTTTCCCTACACGCGCGCATGCTAGGCTCCCTCTCTTTCCCACACGCAGCGCCTTTTCCTTTGGTGTGTGTGGAGTCCACCCGACGCCTTGGTCCCTGAAGCGACGCCATATGCAGCAATGTCGCGGCAAGCCTGACGCCCCGGTTCGAAAACCGCTCGGATGCCTAGGCGACGCCTAGGCGATGACTAGGCGACGCCTTGATATCCTTGCCGTGAAACCTTCAGCTGTCAGCTGGAAAGTTGCTGTGTGCGTGCAACAGCTACTCTCTTCCCTTCCTCCTTCCCTTCCGGTTCCCAGCTGCCCGTCCGTGCATCTTCCCTGCTCTTCCTCCCTCCTGCTGTAATGCAGCAAGGGTCAAGGGAAGGTCGCGGGTGCGTAGGACACAAGGAAGCTCGCCGGTTCTCTTCCCCATCTGCAGGTCCATGGGAGCACGAAGATGAGCTCATCAGTTGCATCAGTTGCTGCTTGTTCAGAATCCTCAGCTTCTCCAGATGTTGCATCCCTTATAGAAAAGGCTATAGCAACACAAGAATATGGAGTTCTGGACATTCCAACTAACCGGAAATAGTCTTGATGCTCGATTCCTACTATATAAGTATATAGTATATGGTATATATACCATATATGCCCTGGTATATGTAGGACGATTATATAGACGACTAGACAGACCAGGGTCGACTAGTCGTCCTAGTCGGTACCAGGGCAACTAGCGACGACTAGCTGATTGAGTCCGCCCAGCTTTGACGATGCGCTTGGCGTAGGCAGTCTAGCGAAGGGGGATGCCGGAGCTGTCTTGGTGGACCTTGATCCTAAGGTAGGAGAGAAGGCCCAAGTCACTCATCTGGAAGGTGGCCTTCATCTCCTTGAACGCCTCCACCTCGTTCTCGTTGGTGCCGGTGATCACCAAGTCGTTGACGTAGACGCCTACCAACAGGGCATTGCCTCCCTTGCCCCGCCAGTAGACAACATCCTCGTGAGGACTCTGCTGGAACCCCATTTGCTTGAGAGTGGAGTCCAGCTTGGCATTCCAAGCTCGTGGCGCCTGCCGCAAGCCGTAGAGGGCCTTGCGCAGGCGGAGAACCTTGTTCTCCTTGCCGGGGATGACGAATACCGGCGACTGGTGGACGTAGACCTCCTCCTTCAGGTCACCGTTGAGGAAAGCGGACTTGACGTCCATGTGGTGCACATGCCAGCCCTCCTGGACCGAGGAGACGAACGGACTCCATCCGCGCAATGGGCGCGAAAGCGTCGTCGAAGTCGACTCCCTCCTACTGAACGAAGCCGCGTGCCACGTGACGCGCCTTGTGCTTGATCATCACCCTAGCCTCATCCTTCTTAAGCTTGAAGACCCACTTAAGGGTGATAGCGCGGTGACCGGCAGGAAGATACGCCAGCTCCCACGTCCGGTTCCGCTCGACCGCGTCCATCTCCTGCTGCATCGAGGCGCAACATGCCGCGTCTCCCTCCGCCTCAGCGAAGGAGCGGGGCTCGCCGTCTTCGTGCGCCAGGTGCAGCTCCTCGAAGTCGTGCATCGCCAGTCCAGGGATGGGTTGATCACCGAGGATGTTGTCCATGGTGCGGTAGCGCATAGGCTCGTCGTCGTGGTAGGCATCGACGTGGTCCTTGTCGTTGGACAACGGAGTGGCTAACTCCACCGTGCGCTGCTCGTCACGGACCGAAGCTGCTGGTGCCAACCTCGGAGGTGTGGGCGCCGGTGTAGGAGAGCGGGGCATAGCCGGTGGTGCAGGTGGAGTACTCGCCGAAGCTGATAACGACCCGGGTGCTGAGGTAGACGAGCTCGGTGAAGACGAGCTGCTAGCTCCCCCCGCTCCCTTGAAGTGGACGTAGTCGACGACGAAGTCTCTAAGGTTTGAAGTCGAGCCGTAGTCCACTCCCTTGTCCCAGGTCTAGCCTCGCCCTTCGTCAAACACTACGTCATGGGAGATGCGGACGTGCTGTGTCGTAGGGCCGAGGATGCGATAGGCCTTGTTGCCCTCCGCATAGCAGATGAAGACCCCCGGCGTGCTCCGGTCGTCGAGCTTGCCGACGTGGTTGAGCTCCTTGATGAATGTGAGACAGCCGAAGACGCAGAGGTGGCTCAACACTAGCATGCGCCCGTGCCAGGCCTCGTATGGTGTCTTGCCGTCGAGGGCCTTGCTGGGCGAGCGGTTGAGTAGGTGAACGGCGCTCATCACCGCCTCACCCTAGTAGATTGCCGGCATCCCTCTCTGCTTGAGGAGGGTGCGGGCGGTGGCCACCACTACGGTTGCAGCGCTCGACGAGCCGTTCTACTACGGGGTGTACGGCGCGGAGAAGTGGCGCTGGATCCCCTCGTCGACGCAGTACGCCGTGAGCTCGCTGCCACTGCCGTTGTCGGTGCGCAACACCCGAAGCTTGCGGTCGCACTTCTCCGCAGCAGCTTGATGGCGTCCGCAGCTACCGCCTTGGTGTCGAGCAGGACCGCCCACATGTAGCGGGACATGTCGTTGACGAGGAAGCGCCGACCTCAAGGTGTAGCCGGTGTCACGGGGCCGTAGAGGTCGCCGTGCACGAGCTCCAGCTTCTCCTTGGCGCGGAAAGGGGAGCCGCCGCTGCTTGGTGCGGACGCAGGTGTCACAGAACTGCTCCACGTGGTCGACGTGCGGCATGCCCTGCACCATCTCCTTGTTGCCGAGCTGCTTCAGGGTCTCGAAGTTGAGGTGCCCAAAGCGCTCGTGCCACCGCCAAGCGTCGTCGTTGTGGCGAGCTGCAGGACAAAGGGGCTGCGCCACCTGCGCGTGAAGGACGTAGAGGCGGTTGCTCCCCCTGTTCACCTCGGCGAGAAGGCGGCAACGGTGATCCCAGATGTGCAGGACCCTGTTCTCGATCTCCACGCGCGAGCCGTTCTCATCCAGCTGTCCCAAGATGATGGAGGTCCTCAGCGCGGCGATGTAGGGCCTGTTTGGCAGAGCTCCAACTCTGAGAAAACAGATCTGGAGCACCGGCTCCACCACAGAGCAGCTCCAGCGTGGATCTGTGCTCCCACCGTGGAGCTGAGAAAATGTGTTTGGCTGAGACAACAGCTCTGGATCCAGAAATAGAGACTTTTGTTGGATTGCCCGCTTATACCCTTGGACTTTTGCTGTTTTCTTTTATTTTTTGGGGGAACATGGTCGCTTCCTGTATGTGAAGACGTGCATGGTTGCTTCCTGTACGTACTTTTTTTTGTTTTTACGTCACTTCTAATGGAGATGAAACCCGAAAGAAAACCGTTGGGTGTTGTCACTTCAGGTGCATTTTGTTTTGAAATTTCTCAAAACAATTTGTTCCAAGAAACATAATTTAACAATTGTTGTCACTTAACATATAATTAACCTTGTTCATACATAAATTAATTGTCCATAGATAGAAAGTAAATTTGAAAATTCATTACTCCATTACAGTGGCACTGCCTTCTGGAGTTGATCCATCCGATGGAACTGCAAATCGATTGTACCGTTGCGGTATTGTAGGGACAAAATTAGGATCTCGATCAAACCGAGCAAAGTCTACATCCTCACTATTATGCTCACGAATGAAATTGTGGAGGACCATACAAGCAACAACTACCATTTTTTGCTTCCACATCGGGTAGTTTGGCATTTTGTACAAAATTTGCCACTTCATTTTCAATACGCCAAAAGATCGCTCAATCACATTTCGAATAGAAGAATGAATGCGATTGAATCTTTCCTTTGGGGTTTTCGGTTCCATACCTCTATGCCACTCAGGCATATGATACCTCTCACCCTTATATGGAGCTAGATAACCTGGGCGATTGGGATACCCTGCATCGACAACGTAGTATTTACCTACAAATGATGAAAAAAATAAATTTATTTTCAGTCACATATAATGGTAATAAAGTAATTATTCAAATAAATTTTACCTTGCGGTGGATGTGGAAAGAATTTCTCGTCCACACTCAATGCATTGTATAACACACTTGTGTCATGCATAGCTCCCAGTTGGCCCGTTGACATATATGTGAACCGCATGTCGAATTCACAAACTGCTAAAACATTTTGGGTGGCTATTCCCGTCTTCTCAATATACCTCACTTGCTTGTCCGGTGGAAGGGAAACACGAATATGAGTGCCATCAAGTGCTCCAATGCAATCTTTGAAATGTGGATATGCTCGCTTATCATCCCTTATTCTCCTATGAACAGTATGAAAATTGGGATCTTTTGGCCTAATGAAATCCTTTGCCATGGCCATCAAACAGTTCAGAACATCCTTGAATTTCCGACTAATAGTTTCACCAGAGTGCTTGAATCGATTTTGACCTTTTCTATTAGACTCATTTCCCGCACAGATAAATAAGAAAATTCCTAGGCTCTCTTCGGTTGACATGTGCAAGGATGGTTCTAGCCCATACTTTCTGTACCAATAAACCATGAAGGTCAAAGAAGATTTCTGTGCTCATACGCAGCTGGCTATGGCATTCGCCCGGAGTGTGCAAAGTCTCCAACATAAAACCCATTCCACTTGTGGTAGGCGTCCTTGTAGGGTTTTTGGTAAGGAACATATCAACATATATTTGAGCAAGCATAGCACCTCCTAAGATAGTTTTGAAAAATTCCTCATTCTCGTCACTAGAATCATAATTAGACAGCTGCAAGATTAAATATGACATGTCGAAATGAGACGAAAAAATGACAACATAAAAATGATAACAAATTGACCACCACAAATTGTCTGCACGACATTAACATGAATAAAAAATGACATGTCCAAATACAAAAGTTGACCATGACATATATGTCCACACGACATTAAGATGAATAAAAATGATGTCTAAATAAAAAAGATGAAGGGCGGGCCTGGTGCAAGCGGTAGAGTCTTACTGCCTGTGATTGGAAGGTCCCGGGTTCGAGCCGCGGTCTCCTCGCATTGCACAGGCGAGGGTAAGGCTTGCTACTGACACCCTTCCCCAGACCCCGCACAGAGCGGGAGCTCTCTGCATTGGGTACGCCCTTTTTTTAAAATAAAAAAGATGACAAATATAACTTGTCCACATGACATAAGATTACTCGGCCATCACTTTTCAAACGTCACATCGTACTTCCTCTTAAGCCAACTCAACCTAGCCTCATTGGTGGACATAGTCATGAACATTTCCCTATGCTCTTTCTTGATAAAAAGCTCGGTTGCCACAAAATGCTCATCACTGGCATACGCAGCACCACATGCGACAACATGGCCCATTACTTGATCAATAGTGATCCCAGCTTGCTTAATTGCCACAAAAGAGGAAGCATTCTCTGATATCTTGGAGATGTGTTCTTGTATAACTAATGTTGTGCTTGCCTTAGGTTTCTTGTTAGGTTTTTCAAGGATCACATGGGCTTTATTTCTTAGCATTGGCAACAGCAGCAGAAACCTCCTGCACCTCATCACCATTGTCTAAGTCATTGTTACCACCCGTCTCATTCTCATCCTCAACATCAATGAAGTTGGAACTCATAGGATTGGGTGCTTCTTGGCTGGGGGGGTATTATGGGGTTGGAACTCATAGGATTCCAATGATCTTGCACTTCATTAATGATGTTCCCAAACATCACCTTCAAGTCATCTTCATTTTGGAGAGGCCTATTCTTAAATTTCCCCACGCTTGGAATTTCCTAAAATATTTTGACAAAGGTAAGAAATTGAAAGTATACAATACTAATAAAATCTACAAATGAACAAAATACCATGGCAGAAGTGCTCACTTGTTTGATTTTTTTTCCACCACTCGGGGTCCATGTTGATAGTTCACTTGTCCCAGTTCCAACCAGTACCAGTTTGCTTTCTCATTAATTTTTTCCATGCACTCAAATCAGCCCTCAACTTATCCCACTTGTTCTTAAGTTGAGTTTTTTTCAACATGATATAGGTGCTCTGAAAAAACGTTTCATTCACCTCGGTATAGCCCACATTGTTCAAATGAGTGTTTGGTCGATTTCCTTTTCTAACTTGTTCAGCGAACAACTTGCAAACAATGGCGGTATAGCCATCATTCCAATCCATTTGATCACCCTAATAATGATTTCCCCAAAACATTGTTCAAATTCCAACTGAAAGATCGCATATCTACCACTAGAATGGAAGAGAAATATATAACTCATCATCCCTTGCCCTTTTCTTCGCTGATGCAGCATGTCTCCTAGCAGCATGTCTCCTAGCCTGCGCACTCGACAAAGGAGATGCCTGCGCCGCCATCATGAACTCATCACCGATCTCCGAAGTGGGTGCTGGCGCCGCCCATGGAGACGCAGCAGTCGCGTCCAGGCCAACCCCGGCCGTGCCCAAGCCAGCGCCTAGGCCTCCGCCGGCCACACCTACCAGCCTAGCGCCGAGCGCACCCAGGCCAGCCGCGCCCGCGAAAGTGGCGACCGTGCCGGCGCCCACCAGCCCAGCGCTGGGCGCACCCAAGCCGGCCGCGCCTGGGACAGAGGCAACCGCGGCCGCGCCGTCCAGCGAGGGAAAGTGAGGGGCGCCGCCACCAACGGCCGGAGTGGCTCCAATGCCAAGACGCGGAAGGCCAACCCTAGGTGCCTATTTGGACACCGGATTGGAAGAGGAAGGGGGTGGAGGAGGCGGAGGAGTGGATCTCATTCTTGTGGCTCGTCGGCCACCAGGATGGCGACGGATGGCGCTGCGGTGTGGGCGGCGGCGCACGTTCGCACGGAGAAGAAAAGCTCGTGGGGGTCCGATGAAACAGAGCGACCTTTCGCGTGCATCGAGGAAAAAAATAAATCGAATCGATATCCAGGGGTGTGTAATCGGTGGCATTGGTGGGTAATTTCCACCAACTCCACGAGGAGTTTCAAAACCAGCATTTTCAGAGCACCCCCTGAGGTGCTCCGTGGATTTGGTGGATCTAGGAGCTTGATCCATATTTTTTGTGGATCTGGAGTTCGCGGAGCTAGACCGTTTGGCTAGAAAAACTGGGAGCAGAGCTGTTTTTTTGGATCTGGAGCTGCGTGGAGCTCTGCCAAACAGGCTCGTAGTAGACGCTGGTGCTCGCCGGTCTTGGCGGTGAAGACGACGGAGCCGACGCCATTGATCTCCATGGCGGAGGCGTCCCCGAACTTGATGGAGCCTCGCACGCCAGAGTCCATGTCGGAGTACTCTCGCCACCTAGTCATGTGGTGGGTGGCGCCAGTGTCGAGGTAGCAGCCATCGGTCTTGTCGTTGCTGGACCTATTGCCGAGGAAGACATGGGCGCGCGGCTCGTCGAGGTGGAGGAGCACGGTGGCGATCGGCTCGGGAGAGGAGTGTAGCTCGATCCTGTGTACGAGGAACAGAGCCGGCTCGTCACCCTCCTGCGCTTGCGTGACGTGTGCTTGACCGCCACGCTTCGCCTGCCAGCAGTCCTTGGCCCAGTGCCCGGGCCTGCTACAGTTCTTGCAGGTGTCGTCGCAGGTAGCCTTGCGCTCGTCGTCGGCGCCATCGGGAGTGCCACCATGCGCCTTGTCCTGCTTGTGCGGCCAACGCTTGCAGCTGCTCGACGAACACGAACCCCCCCTTCTTCTGCTCCCGTTGGCGGGCGAGCCACTACTCGGTGAAGAGAAGCTTGCCATCGATGGTGACCGGCTCCGAGGTTAGCTGCTCGCGGTGGTCGACGGCCTTGAGGCGGCCCATCACCTCATCAGCTCGGAGAAGTCCAGCAGCGTCTCGATTGACATAGCAGCTACGTGTACTTCTTGGGGACGACGTAGAGGAACTTCTCGACGGCGCTCTCCTTGTCGTTGTCCCGCGTCAACTACTGCATCAGGGTGGTGAGACGGAGCGAAGTCATCGACGTCCTCGCCCGTCTTGAAAGCCCGGTGTTCCCACTCCTGACGCAGCTTCTGCAGCGTGGCTCTACGGGCGCGGGCGCTGCCGATGCGTGAGTCGGCGATGGAATCCCAGGCGTCCTTGACGGTCTCCTTGTCCGTGAGGGAGGACTTCATCTCCTGTGGAACGGCAGCAAGAAGGGCCTCCAGTGCCCCACCGATCCCTCAGTGTAGTCGACGTCGCCGTACCACACCGCCTCCCACGTCTGCCGCACCTGCATCTTCAACTTCACCATGGAGCATGGGCCATCCGCTGCCGGCGCCGGCGTCCTTGAAGGCGGTTTGGACGACGGGAGGAGAACTGTGCCGGCCATGGCGGCCGCGGCGCCGGTCCTGGGAAGGGAGGCGTGCTGCCTGCGAGGGCTCCGCGTGCCAGTGTCCCGTCCACCACCTCCAGCCGCGCCGCCTGCTCCCGCAGTCGCTGCGCCTCAAGTGCACGGTCGACTCGCGGATCCCGCTAGTGGTCGCGTCCGCCGAGCCCGTCCAGGTGGCCTGCGTCCGGTCCGCCTCATCTGCTCGTGCGGCCCGTGCGCCAGCGTCCGCGTCGGCCCGCACGCCTGCTTTCCGCGGCTCCCGTGCGGCCCACGCGCCTGCTTCCGCTCATGCCTCCGCTTCGAAGCCGCCCGCGCCGCGTCTGTCGAAGCCATGCCGGTCCATGCCCCGCAGCTCCCGCGTGTCCTCGCCGCCCAGGCCCCACGCGTCCTCGCCGCGCAAGGCAGCAGCTTTTGCTGTCGTTGCCTCTGCCGCCACCGCCAGCCGCGCCGCCTAGGCCGCACCGCCGCCTCTCGCCGATCTGCCGCGGCTTGGGCTGTTGCATGCTCGTCCGCTGCCCGTGAAGGCTCAACAGCTGCAGCGTCGCCTATGCTAGCCGACTGGCCACGCCAGGTGTAGAGCGGGGGGGGGGGGGGGGGGGGGGGGGGGGGTGGATAAGACATGGCGACGGGATTCGATGCATAGGGGTAGAGGGAGGTAGGGGGAAGGGTAGTACCCAGATGATCTTAGGCTCTAGATACCATTTGTTGGAACCAAAGCATAGGTTTGGGGCTAGATTCAGATTTCATTAGCCTTACCACAAACTATGGCAGGTTGGTGTAGATATAGAATAGCATACTTGGTCCTTAAGAAAGGATTACAGCATATTGCAAAGTAGGTGCTAAATAGATGCTAAAGCAAGATAAGAAGATAAGGTGCTGACATATGCACCAACTACTCCTAAGATATATCCTAGATAGATAAACACAAGACTTATGCTTTCATGTCCAAGCTTTTAACAACCTTATACTAATGGTTTTGACAAACCCTAAGAATTATAGTTCTACCTTCTGTTGACTCGAGCGAAGCAAATGCTAGATACAACTACTCTTGTTTCAGTCTTGGGCTTATCATCCACACCTTCCTATAATGGTGATTAGACCTGTGATGAGAGGGATTGGCCAAAATTGACATGTGAGGCAGTTGTCAAATTAGATTTAGAGATCTTATCCCAAGAAATGCCATTGGATAGAAGCACATGTGCAAGAACAATGCCATGTAATTCAGTTTCTTCAACTACATTATTAGCAGTACCATTACTACTAATTTATTACCAGTACCCAGTGCAGAGAGCTCCCGCTCTGTGCGGGGTCTGGGGAAGGGTGTCAGTGGCAAGCCTTACCCTCGTGCCTATGCAATGCGAGGAGACCGCGCCTCGAACCCGGGACCTTCCGGTCATAGGCGGTAAGACTCTACCGCTTGCACTAGGCCTATATTTATATTTTTACTGTATTTATACTCTCTCTATAGCCTGCCTCTTGTTGGGATTCATCTCTGGCCTGCCTCTGCTTGGGAGTTGACTAATGGTCTTGCTGCTCTTGGGTTTATCTGCCTCTTGCTGTGTTTCATCTCTAGTCTGCCTCTGATTCTGGGTTGTGGATAATGGCTTTGCTGCTGTTGTTGTTTAACTTTGTTTCTGGAAATATTCTCTTCTTTTTTTCTCCTTACCTGGTTCAGTTTCAATCACCAGGGATGCATTTAAGCACGTTCATATCCACTTTTGCAAATGTGATATGGAAGTATGTAATATGTTTCTTATGTTCTTTGTTTTCAGATCCAGAGGTATGCATTGGAATGCTGAAGAAGCTTGACCACATCATGTGATTTTTAGGCTTACTTCCATGGTAATTACTGAGCCCTAATTTTTTAATCTCTATTATCTTTTATGCTGTCATGGCCGCATTGTTGGCCTCAAACATTCTGGTTGGATTTGTCATTAGCTGTTCATTACTTTTGTTGGCAAGAAGCTCAATGATTTCTATAAATTAAACTTATAGTGGAAAGTAATGGACTTGGTTGTTGATCTGAAAGCATGATTGTTTGCCACTACAGGAAGTTTTCTCTGCAGGCTTCATCTGTGTGATCTGTCCAAGGGAAAACATTAGATCCATCTCCAACTAGATTATGACAGATAATTCTCAATGAGTTTATTTCAAGTGCCTTGGGGATTGGTATGTGACTGCACTTTAGGATTAACTAATATTCCTGGTATGGATGTAATATCCTTTTTCTCAGCTTCTAGCTACAAGGGATGTGAGTATCTTAAGCCGTTTTTATATACAGTAGGATAATCCAAGTAATTAATGCTGTAGGAAACATTGATATCCAATTTACTGATTGCAAACCTGTCTTTACAAGCACTGTCAGCTCTTACTCAAAGTGGCGATCAATTTCACTTTCTTAATCCTCTTCCTGGTTTCTGTGCACCTCTGAAAAGCACTTATGAAAAGGATTGGGTTATTTTAACAACTTGCTTGAGCAAGCTGCTCTTCAAATTTCTTCTTGGTTCAGGAGCCTTGAATATTGAGTCCAGTTTTGCTTTGTTTTTTGTTCAATCCTTTGGAGCGCCTTTGCAACCTTTGAGCATCCTTGTCTGCCTTACGTTTTTGAGTTTATGTTGGCTTCATGTCAAATGATCCCCCACCTCCTCAACCCCCCCCCCCCCCAAAAAAAAATAAAATAAAGTAACAGTAATAATAGTAACAGTACATCAACAGCGACAGCGATGGTAATAGTTGTTGTTGCCTTGCTGTTTTAGTCCTGGGTTCTAAACTTTTAATTGACCTTTCATGCAGATGCAGTATACCATGTTTCTCAGCTCTTTATGAACTCCATGGGCTAAATTTGATTTCAACTTTAGGGGTTATGGTTCTATACCAGCTTCTAAAACCTTTGAGAGTTTCTTGCAATTTTTTGTGCTAACCGTACTAGTTATGGTTAAGCCTGCCTAGATTAATCATGTTTTTTTTTTTTTGTAAAAATGGATATGGACATAATCTTGTGCATTTCTAATGGAAAATTGTTTTTTTCTAACCATGGGGAAATGATTCTAGTGCCTTCATAAAATGTTCTGCATTTAGTGCATGTTGTATGGACACTACAATTACATTTGATCTACAGGTGTAAACAGAATCCAACAAAAGAATGTTTTATCATAGCCTCTAGAATATATTTTATTTTGTTAAAAAAGAATGTATATTTTTTGGCAGAAGAATGATTCTAATGTCTTGCTATTTGCATCTTGATTTAGGTCTGTGCAGAGGCGGTAGGAGATGTAAATCTACATGGCCATCGTCGTGGCTGCCATCACGATGCTGTAATTATACCTTTGTACATGTATATTCCGATCAGCTTAACTCGTTTGCTGTTGTATTTCAGAAAGTTGACGGTGCTAATCCTTTTAAAGTCAAAGTTACTTTTTGTTGTATACTTTACCTATCCTTACAAGCGGTCGATGATACAAGGAAGTCACACAGGGGAATGGAAATGTCTGGATTTGCTTTTACACTTGTGAAAACCTTGTATATTTTTTCTGTTCTCGTCTGGTGTGAGTGTAATGATTCAACGTTTTGAGTTTCTATTTTAACTGTATTTCACATGAAATACCACCTCAAAAGCCTGTTGCGACCTAAGGATATGGTTTCCATGAGACGTCAACAGGCGCTGATTGCTAGAATGCCGTGCTATTGTCATTAGAGCTTTTTTTTCATTTCTTCCCTGGTGGAAGATTAGAGCGTTTGCAGTGTGCGCTCCTATCCTGTTCCAATGCAGGCGTGTTTGGATGCCACCCTCATCTGGGCTTGCCTGCCAGGCAAGTGATCGCAGCCCCAAGCGATCGAAATCCAACACCTGGGGACGCTGCTTGGCGTCAAAGCTGCCTGGGAGAGGCAGCATCCAAACACGGTATGCGAAGATCGACCTGGCCCCTATCCACTGTAAACCCGATTCGATGGAGGAGCTGCTCCTTTGTATCGAATCCGGCTCCAAACCTTCACCTCTTCTTCTCTATCCTGCCGTTGCTGCTCCTGCCACCGAGGTCGTCAGGGCTAGTGGTGTGAATTTTGGGCCACGGGGACGGCGGGGCAAAGGTGACGACCGGCGGTGGCGGACTTGGACCGGCGATCGGCGGTGGGGACTCCGGAGCTTGCAGATCTTGCAGAAGAGAGAGCGTCCTCATGCTATGCTGATTTGCATATGTAGCAGAGAGATGATGGACAGGGAGGTGGGCGCGGTTTCAAGGGCATGCCTCGTCGTCGTCCTCCCCTTCCGCTCCGGTGGCACCTGCTGCCCCCAACAAATTCGCCCATTTGAGGCGGAGATCCGGAGCGGACGGCCTCAAGGACGAAGAGCAGGGCAGTAAGAGGAAGAGGGGCGTCGGGCGTGGTTGAGAGGGTGCTCGGCGTTGGGAAGCAGTCAACATCGGTGGGGGTCTGGAAGAAGAGCCGAATTGCAGGAGGGAGGGGTCATGAAGAACTGACGGACTGCAGGGCAAGGGGATCGGGAAGAACTGTGGACCCCAATGTTGCCACAATGTTGCCACTGCTAGAAAATTTCTCTCTCTTACACCTCATACAGATGCCAAGATTCTAAATATAGCCATAGTGTAGGCACCGGTGCTTGGGTTGACTGTGGACCCCGCCAAAAAAAAATCCCGTCCTTCTCCCCATCCGTCCCCTCCATTCTAGCGGACGGCGTGCTCCTCTCACCTTCCTCGTAGTTCGGTATTGATTTTTTTATGTTTCAGGCACCGTGGAACGAATGCTCCGATGCTAATATTTTTTGAAACTGGGCACCGGCCATAGCGTTAAGCACCGGTGCTTGAACGCTCTCTCTCCTTCCTTGCACCGGCAAAAGCCCACATTGTGGCCAGTCTAAGAAGGGGATCGGTTGTTTTTCTTATGGGCCGGGCCCACGTATCGAACCAACCCCGATCATATACATTGCTGGTAGTCAGCGTGTTCGTTTGGCTGTGGCTTGTCGTAAACGATCGTAAATTTTCAGTCGGAACAGTATTTTTCTCTCATATAAACCAGTCAACAGTACTTCTTTACGAACCAGCAACAATATGAACCAGTCAACTGAACAGACTGAGTATATATAACAGATGACGTCTAATCGTTTGTGGGGCTCAGCTAAGGACCACCCCTGGATCTATACACTGCTGGTACCCTTATTAGACGCGGCAGTCTGAACGGGACGCGTTATATTAAAATCACTTATTTTCCATTTCTTCGCTGGTGGAAGATTATTAGACGCAGTAAGAACGCGTTACATTTAAAGCTCAGTCGAGGAAGTTGTGACAAAACCATGGAATCATTTGGTTTCCTTGTTGAGAATAATGGCAGCGTACTACTGAATCTTTTTTAAATTATAGTTCGTTTGACTTTTTAATCTTACACTTGTCGTATTTAAAAATTTATGCTACATATCACTTCTTTTGTTGTAACTTGCTTTATTAATAAAAGTTCTTTAAGAACGACTTAAATTTAACTATATTTGTACAATTTTTTGAATAAAACGAGTTGCCAAACCTGAAGTCAAAAAAAGTTAAATAAATTATAATTTAGAACGGAGAGAGTAGTAAAAGATAGAGATATAGTGAATTTGTATTGATTCATATGCATTGTTACGGGTTGAGGGGGTGCCATCGTTCAGTTCTTATTAGAATAGCCTAATCGATCACTTATCTCCTAAAACTAAAAAAAAAGTGTAAATATTTTTTGGGACGATATTTATTTTGGTTCATCCTCTCATCACGACCGTGCGATACCTCGCTCGCTTCGTCGCTCTGCCTTTGCCCGTGCGAAAAAAAACGTTCCTTGCGGGCGTCGCCGCAGCTCCCTGATCTTGTCTCCTCGCGAGCCGGCGACCTCTCAGATCCGCCGGCCCCGTACCACCTCCCGATGGCGTGACCCCTGCCCCACGACGGCGCGACCCAGTCCATCCCGCCTGACCACGCCGCATCTGCCTTCTCCGCGACGGCGCGACCGCCTCCGCGCTTCGGCCTCCACCGCCTGCGCGTAGGGGCTGGGGCTCCTTCCTGCGCGGCTGCGCCTGGGGCCGAGCCCAGCCGACCGACGGCCACAGCCAGGGACCCTCCAGTCGCCGCCCCCCGCCTGGCCAGCTACGGAGGCGCGGAGCTTTCCCAGGCCGCCTGCGCTGCTGCGCCAGGGACGAGGCCAACTGGCCGGCAGGCCCTTCGGCCCTCCACTGCCCCTTTCCCTACCGGCTGCCAGCTGCCTCTTGGCTCCTACGGTCCTGCCTGCTCGGGCTCGGCTGCTCTCTCACCGAATCCTATTCCTTCCCCATCCTCCCGGCGGGCGGTGGGTGGGACCAACAGGAGTCGTCGTCGTTGCCGTGGTTGGAACATGCTGGGGTATCTGGGCTGCGGTAGCGAGTTCTTCCTCTCAATGCCACTACCGCTCCTGCTTCTGCTGTCGGCGGTTTACTGGTTGCGTCCATCCCTTTCCTCGACATGGGCTCTGGTGAGTTGCACAGACCTAGATGCAATTTGTATATTAGTGCTTTGTCAGCCTCGATGCAATTTGATGATTTCAATTGGAGCACACAGATGTCAACATAGATGTTGTGGATGGCTATTGAACTTCTCAATTATTTCCGATTGGTTGCTTTGCTGAAATATACCGCTACTGTTGTCATTAGTTATGAAATTGGGCTCACGGTAGTACTAGGTACGGCAATGGCCTGTGGCCGATGGCGCTTCCACGCCATGTGCGAGAACGGGAGGTGCGAGGCTGATACGCAAATCGATCTGGTTCGTCATCTATAGTTCTTATGTCCCCAGATCGATTTAGTTCTTCATCTTGGGTTATTACAAATCAATTTGGTTCTTCATCTAGGGTTCAGCTATTATGGCTCCAACTTGATGCCAGACACCATTGAGGTGTTTGGAGTACAGGTCGAGGGGAGCATCATCGCGGCGCGTTTGCATACGATGGCGACGACCTTTACTAGTCCTCGCCATGTCCTCTGTTTATCACACATTCCAGTTCTCATGTCGGCTTGCTAAAATATAAAACACGTTCCCAAGTTCTTCTTTAGACTTTATATTCGGATATGCCAATTCGTTTTTCTGATATGTATGCAAATGATATCCGTGTTTTGACGGTCCAAGAAAACACAGTTGTGCAGATCAGTTGCAGTTCGACTTTGCTAAATTCGGATCTCATAAATAAACTGTGTTAATTTTCAGAGTTGTTTACTTTGCTCATTCTGATGTCGCCTTTCATATTCCAGTGGTGCTTCACTCTTACTATCGTGTATTCATATATGCAGATATTCCTATACAATTATACACTGTTATGGGAAAACAGAGCTCTGCAGGTCAGTTGCACTTCGGCTTGGCTAAATTTGGATCCGAATAAATAAATTATGGAATGCATGATATCTGTTTTTCATAGTTGTTTGCTTTGCTCATTGCGATGTGGTCTTTTATATTCCAGTGGTGCTTCACTTTTACCATCATGTATTCATACATATAGATATTCCTATACAGTTATACGCTGACAACCTCAAAGTACAGTATGCACAGGTTTGAGGCTCTTGCATATGGTGATTTCTCAAATGTAAGGTGCAATTGGTGGCTTCTTAACCACAGTTACATCACTTGATATACTTCCCTCCTTTATTTCTTTGTTCTCAAACTAATGTTGTGTTCGCCTTTCCCTCAGTATGACCCAAAGCTGTTCCGTTGCTTAATAGGCCTCATTTCAGTGACAAACTATATATGCAGGTGACAAACTTCCTATACCACTACAAAGAGATGAAATAAGCAGGTATAGTGAACTCAACTCCAGACCCACTTACCATGGTCCTTAGATTTTAATGTGACATTTTTAGATTATATGCGCCTTCTCTATTTATCATATTGAATATCTGCTGGTTTTGAAATTAACATTTTGCATTTTGGTTTATTCTAATTTCATATCAAAGGTTGTTTTGCATTTCAGTTTATTGTAATTTTACGCCTATCACTTTAATTGGACACCATGTATACTATATGACTCCCATACATTTCTTTCTTTAATTAAACACTATTTTCTTTTCGCACTTACTTTGAGGTTTAAGGTCCCATCGATCATCTTCCTGGTAGTTTTTGTCCTGCAATCTACATGTCGTTGCTCAAAATACCAATTAAGTCCACCTTTACAGTGGTATAGGAAGTTAATCTAAGTGTTTTTTTTTTTTGTTTCCTTGCAGCCTTGTGATCTGATTTCTTCAACTCAAGATTCCTAAAATTTCATGTTCATTTTCTTCGACTCGGCTTCCAAAACTTGGAGATTTATGACATTCCACAGTAGGTGAATTGTACAGTCATGACAGTTGCAGTTTGCCAATGGTACCTACATTGCCACCGCTACAAATAAATAGATTGTACAATACACTTGATTGTATATTTTGTTTTCCTGATATATAAAACAATAAACTTGGCTTCAATGTATAATAGTTACTTAAAAAGGCTCTTGAAATGAGTTACCCTGCTGTCTATGGTCACTTTTGCGACTACTGCTTATGATTGGCTATAACGCGTGGCATGTAATTCAAAACATCAGATTTATTGTGCTACCTAAGCTGAATCTCAGCTATTACACAGTGATTACAGGTTAATCTTAATTACTGATTGATCGTGCCATTCTCCTTGATTGAATATTATCTGTCATGTGATAGAGGAATCACGGTAAAATAGGAAGTAGAAAATTATTGTGCTATCCATATACACAGTGCATGTTTGCATGCACCAGCATACATGGCAACGGGTAAAAGGAAAGAGAATTAACACAGAAGGAAAGAGAATTAAGACAAAAGGAAATAGAGAGTCTGCTATTAATCCTCTGCTATAAATCCAATCGCCTCGCCATAGCGCCCACTTGTAACACCCTTGGTGTTATACCTTAATCAAAATACTAAACCATATTATGAGCATCATGTTTATATATTATTGCATGTGGTAAATGAGACATTAAATTTTATTGCACTAATTCTCAAATTGAGCTCTAATTATTCCTTGTCCAAATACTCTCTAGCACAGATCAACTCACTATTGTCATCCTGATCCAACTCCATCTCTCGTTATTCATCCCGAGCACATACTTGGGTGTGGGCATAGGGAAAGCTTGTTGCTCTCTTGTTGTGGATCCGGCTCTTTCTGGACCGATTGATTGGAGGCGGAGATGATGGAGGTCCTTGCACCGCACTGAGTCCAGGACTCAGGAATGGGGGCTTGGAGTACAAGTTTGGATGGGGACCTGGACACCCAGGACAGGAGAGTGATGGGTTGGTCCTGCTTGTCCTTAGGGTATAAGCAGGGCGTGTGCCTTCAGGACACCCCGCTGGGCACATTGATTTGCGAATCATTGGGAAATCCGATATGGCTTGTCTACGGTTTAGCACCGAAGTAAGAACTGAAAGTTGAAAGAAGAAGAAATGGAACTGATTGCTCAACCCTTGCTTAAAAGTAGAACATGTGCTTATATAGACTGGCTAGATGATAACTTAATACGGCTGATAATAATAACATAAAAAAGGACTCACTATCAGTATTGCTTTCTACTAAAATAAACTAGCAAACCATAAAGCTTTCCATATTCCTTGGAGTCGAAAATTTATTCCCATTAGTCGGATAAGTCTTGCGAGTACATTGTGTACTCAGAGTTTATTTACCCCTGTTGCAGGTGATGCATGAGAAGTACCTTTGTGTGGAGGATTCTTCTAGTGGGCTCAGACGGATCCTCGTTCTTATCGCTAGATGTTTATTTTAAATTCCGCTGTTTATCATTCCGCACTCTGATATTTGGTATTGTAATAATGTACTTTTAAGAAACTCTGATGTATGAAATAAATAAGTATTGTAACCCGTTCTCATTATTGGATCCTTGGAAAAATGTGGATCTTTCGGGTTCTTCCTTGGGGTGTGCCCGATGGATACCGCCCGCTGTAGCTTGCTTTCGGGGTGCATAGTGTCTAGTGGAAGACGAGCACCTCCGTAAACGTGTTATTTCAGGCGGTTCTACAACAGTTGGTACCAGAGCCAATAATGGTTACGAGTTTCATCACTTTTTTTCAAAACTAAAAATTTGATCAACAAAAGCTTTGCGAAAAGTTGGATGCGATTACATTATGTAAATGAGTATAAGCCCTAGCAATATGGTCTTTCTAGAATAGCGGCACTAGTTTTATCTAACCAGTTTTCTATAGGTACACTGACTTACGTTGCGTAAGAAATCACTTAGTATACGGAAAGTGAGTGTGCGATGTGCCGAAAATTTTACGAATGCCGCTATATTCTGACTTGAGTGAACGTATAGGCCGAAGCATGCATCATGATATTAGGATCTTGCTTAAACTAAAATCCCCCTACACGTATAATTGGATTAGTAAAGTAATAGGATTAATTAAAAGAATGCTTTAATTAAATGTGTTGTCATTTCTCTGTCCCCTGCTTCTAATCGGGAAGGTTGTTCTAAATGGATGGTTTCTATCTTTTACAGATGAATCTAAGGTCAGGACATGGGAGCACCAGTGCTGGGGCGGCTCACGGTCTTGGTGAGGGCCAAGGTGAGAGTGGCCAGGCCCATGAGCCCAACGGGGAGAGCCATGGGGCTCCACTTCTGGCTCCTCCTCCACCACCGCCGCCTCCGACGACTCACGCTGAGATGATGGTGGAACTGTTGGCTGCTCGCCGAGAGTCAACCCGTACCATGGAGATAATGGCACAAGCTGTCGCTGGCTTTGCCCGCGGAGGCCACGGGGGCAATGGTGGGAAGGAGGGTGGTGTCCGTCGTCCTGAGGGACCCTCTTCTTACCAAGATTTCCTCAAGACCCACCCACCCACTTTCACACCGTCAGATGAGCCCCTAGAGGTGGAGCACTGGCTTCGCATTCTAGAGCAAAAATTTTTGTTGCTCAACATGGCCGACGAGCAGAAGGTGCGCTTTGCAGCGCAGTAACTATTGGTGTCCGCCAGTGCATGGTGGGATACCTTCCATGCCATGTAGCAGCCAGATCATCCGGCAACCTTGCAGGAGTTCACCACAGCATTCAGGAGTATGAGTTCCTGGAGCTATTCCAGCGGGGAGTATGAGTTCTTGGAGCTATACCAGTGTCATCAACTAGAAGCTGACTGAGTTCCTGGAGCTATGCCAGGGGAGTATGATAGTGATGGATTATGTTAATAAGTTCAATCACTTGTCCCAGTATGCTGGCATTCATGTGGACACTGGCGAGAAGAAGGGCCGCTTCTTTCGTGGCCTCTCTTATATTCTTTAGGAGAAGCTATACACGACGAACTATCAGACCTTTGGGGCACTGATGAACGCTGCCATCGCCATAGAGGGCTTACAACAGGATTCCCAGGCAGAGTGGAAGAGAAAGCGGGTGGCTACGGGGTCTTCCAACCACCCTCATACTCAGAAGGTACAGGTTGTCCAGCGGGGGCCCTATCAATCATCAGGCGGGCCTTCATTTTAGCAGCCCTAGCAGACTTCTCAGACTTCTTCCACACAGTACCATGCACCCACTCAGCAGGTGCAACCCCAGCAGCCTCAGGGACAACAGGCCCCACCTCGCCAGGGATTTGGAAATAAGCCTGGTGCTTGCTTCAAGTGAGGCAAAGATGGCCACTATGCCTAGGAGTGTCCCCAGAACCAGCCAGCTCAGTCTGCTCAACCATCGACGAACTCTAGGCTGGTCAAACAGGCTGTGATCAAGGGGAAGGTGCCCAGCCGGTCCGGACAGGTGCATTTCACAAATGCGGAGCAGATATTGCAGCAGGAACCGGTGATGGTTGGTATGTTTACCATCGACTCCCATCCAGCTTATGTGTTGTTTGATTCTAGTGCATTACATTCTTTTATGAGCATGGGATTTGTGGACCGGCACAACTTACCACTTATGGCTATACCATATGCCTATAGAATCTGTACTATGGGTTCGCAAATATTCATCAATACCCGAACAAACACAGTAAGCTCAGTATTAGCCACCCACACTTATCGCCTACAGTTCATGGTAATGCCTAGGTAAGGCATTGCTGCTATTCTTAGAATGAACTGGTTGTGGGTGTATGGGGTAGTCTTGGATTTGAAACAGAGAAGTGTTGAGTTACGGCTTCCTTCTAAGGATAGGATGTCTCTTATTGTACCCTCAGATCCAGTCTTACCTGTTGCTGCCCATGCTGAAGCCTCTCCTAATCTTACCCCATCCCTATGGTATGTGAGTTCCCAGATGTTTTCCCTAAAGATCTTTTTGGCTTGCCATCGGACCGAGAGGTAGAATTCTCCATTGTGCTAGAGCCTGGTACTGCTCCTATCTCTAGACGCCCGTACCGCATGGCTCCAAGGGAATTGGCTGAGATGAAGAAGCAGCTGGAAGAGTTAATGGAAAAAGGTTTCATTCGTCCTAGTGCTTCACTATGGGGTTGCCCAGCCATTTTTGTGAAGAAGAAGGATGGTACTCTGCGGATGTGTGTGGATTACCGCCCTCTTAATACGGTAACAGTTAAGAACAAGTATCCTTTGCCCCGCATAGATACTTTGTTCGATCAGCTAGCTGGTGCCAAGGTGTTCTTAAAGATTGACCTTCGATCAGGCTATCATCAGATCAAGATCAGACCACATGATATACCAAAGACAACTTTTTCTACTAGATATGGGTTGTATGAGTACCTAGTGATGTCCTTTGGTCTCACCAATGCTCCTACCTTCTTCATGTATCTAATGAATTCAGTCTTTATGTCGAAGCTAGACAAGTTTGTGGTAGTATTCATTGATGATATATTGATTTATTCCAAGAATGATGAAGAGCATGCCCAACACCTTCGGATAGTACTGTCTCGACTAAAGGAACACAAGCTTTATGCTAAATTCAGCAAGTGTGAATTTTGGTTAGATCGAGTACAGTTTTTGGGGCATGTGTTGACACCTGACGGCGTTTCAGTAGATCTCAGCAAGGTGCAAGATGTGTTGGATTGGAAGTCTCCCAGATCTGTGCACCAAATTTGTCAGTTCCTTGGTCTAGGTGGGTACTATCAGTGTTTCATTCTAGATTTCTCCAAGATAGCCCAGCCAATGACCAAGCTGCTCCAAAAAGAAGCTAAGTTTGATTGGAGCCCATCCTGTGAAGAAGCCTTCCAAGCTCTGAAGACATTTCTGACCACTGGCCCTGTGTTGGCCCAACCAGATATTGACTGACCCTTTGATGTATATTGTGCTGCCTCGAAGACGGGGCTAGGGTGTGTGCTTATGTAAGATGGGCATGTGATTGCTTATGCTTCGTGCCAACTAAAAAAGCATGAGGTGAATTACCCCACCCATGACTTAGAGCTGGCCACTATGGTCCACGCTCTGAAGATTTGGAGGCACTATCTGTTGGGCAACAAAGTGCATATCTTTACAGATCACAAGAACCTCAAGTATATTTTCACTCAGTCTGAGCTGAACATGAGGCAGAGGAGATGGTTAGAATTGATAAAGGATTATAACTTGGAAGTCCATTATCACCTAGGAAAGGCCAATGTAGTGGCCGATGCTTTGAGCCGAAAGTCACATCAGCTTGAGGAAACAACTTTGTCGCTCAACCATGCAGAAGTGCTGGCTCACATTGCCTTGACCTCAGAGTTGCTTGAGCAGATTATTCTAGAGCAAAGGCAAGACCCCGAAGAAATTCCCCACATTAGAAAATTGATGGCCAAAGGGCGTGGTCCTCACTTTAGTGTTGATGATCATGGAGTAGTGAGATATAAGGATAGACTAGTGGTTTCATCCAATGAGGAGCTGAAAAGGAAGATTTTGAATGAAGCCCATCATTCAAAACTATCTATCCATCCTGGCAGCAACAAGATGTATCATGATCTGCGCCACTTGTACTGGTGGTCCAACATGAAGCAGGACATCACCCGGCATGTCATGGAGTGCGACACTTGTGGTAGAGTTAAGGCATATCATATGCGTACTCTAGGATATTTGCAGCCTTTGCCTATCGCTGTTTGGAAATGGGAGGATATTTCCATGGATTTCATTGTGGGTTTACAACGTACATCTATGAGCTTTGATTCTATTTGGGTCATTGTGGACCGTCTCACCAAGTCTGCTCATTTTATTCCGGCGGACACTAGATATACATCCAAGAAGTATGCTGAGATATATTTCGATCGGATTGTGACCCTACACAGAGTTCCCTTTACTATCGTCTCTGATAGAGGGTTAGTCTTTGTCTCTCATTTCTAGGAGCAACTGTAGCACTGTCTGGGTACTCATCTTCTTAGAAGCTCAGCATATCACCCACAAACTGATGGTCAAACTAAAAGGGTGAACCAGGTGCTCGAGGATATGTTGAGGGCTTGTGCCATTTCTTTTCCTGAGAAGTGGGATAAGTGCTTGAAGTTAGCTAAATTTTCATATAATAACAGCTACCAAGAGAGCATCCACATGGCACCATTTGAAGCTCTATACGGGTAGAAGTGTAGAACTCCACTAACTGGGTTGAAGTGGGAGACCGTGGGTACTTTGGGCCTAAATTCATAAAAGAGGCTCGGGAGAAAGTAAGCATTATTCGAAGCCACTTGAAGGCAGCTCAGAGCCGACAAAAGGCTTATACAGACAAGCGAAGAAGGCCTTTGGAGTTTGCAACTAGGGATTATGTGTATCTCAAAGTATCTCCTATGAGAGGGGTGCATCGATTTTGTGTCCATGGCAAGCTAGCCCCTCGGTATGTGGGTCTATACAAGGTTCTAGAGCAGTGTGGTCCAGTTGCTTATCGTCTCCAGCTGCCTGATATTTTATCTATAGTACATAATGTGTTTCACATCTCACAATTGAAGATATGTCTACGAGTTCCTGAAGAAGCCGTAGAAATTGAAGGGCTTCCACTCCAGCCTGATTTGTCTTATGTTGAGCATCCTGTCAAAATTCTGGACGAGAAAGAAAGAGTGACCAGAAATAGGGTGGTAAAGTTCTACAAAGTGCAATATCAAAATGATTCAGAGGATGAAGCCACGTGGGAACAAGAGAGCTATATATTGAAGCATTACCCCCACCTTCTCTCTGGTTCTGATAGGTAGTTGTTACGATGAAATGTATTTCTTATCTCTTTTCCTACACTAGGCACATGAAATCTCGGGACAAGATTTTGTTTTAGGGGGTAGATTTGTAACACCCTCGGTGTTACGCCTTAATCAAAATACTAAACCATATCATGAGCATCATGTTTATGTATTATTGCATGTGGTAAATGAGACATTAAATTTTATTGCACTAATTCTCAAATTGAGCTCTAATTATTCCTTGTCCAAATACTCTCCAGCACAGATCAACTCACTATTGTCATCCTGATCCAACTCCATCTCTCGTTATTCATCTTCTTTCTAATCCCCATAGCACGCACAAGGCACATGCTCTGCTTAGCCCACGCAGCACGCGCACAGCGATGATCGACCGTAGCAACAATATCGCACACACTACGCATTAATATCACTCACAAAGCTCGGCCCACTGAGCACGCCGCTCGCTCGCTGCTTGTGTCTTTCAGTCAGGCAGGCAAGGTTGCGGAGTCAACTCTTCCAGCCGTCTCCTGGACCCTGGTCTTCAGTCTTCACAGTACAATCAGTCATTGCTAGTATAAGAGTAATTGAGTGCAGCTGTGCACCAGCCAGCATTAACCACTGGCTCGCTCATCCTTGACTGCTCGTTTGCCTCCTACATGCCCCAACGAATGTCGTCCTTCTTTAGTATGCATGTCAGAGAATCTTTGATGATCCAAGGAAATGAACTTTATTATGATGAACAGGATAAACATAAATATCTATGAGTATTGTTAGAATATGAATAAATTATTAGAGAGCACAGTAAAAAAATCATTCGTTGTGGGTTCAATGTTTATCCACGAATGAACTTGTAAACATTGTCCTTCAGAATTACTAGCATGTAGTAATTCGCACACAAGCTGCCACATTCTGGCTTCTGAAAGTTGCCAGCCACGCACCAGTGACTAGTATTTAGATGCAGGCTCTTGTCAAGTGACAGGCAATATAATAGATGACCCCTCTCACGTGGCTGGCCGCTTCAACACAGTATGCGACAGACGACCCGAGCAGCACGCTCTGGCCAGCAGCAGCTGGAGACCACACCACCGCACATGGCATGGAGCCAGAGGACAACCCTGCCGACTCCTTCCATGCTTCCAGCCTGCCTAGCTCGTCGTGACCACCCATGACTAGTGCTATATATGGCTCTGCTCCGCTCCGTGCAAGGCATGCAATTACTAAGCTCTCCGGTGTCTCTTCTCTTGCATTGCCCCCGCACATCGATCACCGTAGGCAGCACTTCATTCAATTCTGAGGTAGCTAGACTACAAGGATTCCTTCATTCTCCTTCTCTATTATTTTCTTGACCCATGGTCTCATCCATTATTTCTAGACCCACAGCCATGTGCAAGTCAACAAGTTCAATTACGTGATTAGCCTTCTCCAATAATATCATTTTCTTCATCTATAGAGCTCATTTGAATTTATTTATTTATTGTGAAATAAATTTTGTTAGATTCCTAAATTCATGATCTATCTGTTAGTGTAATTAGTTCGTATGGTTCTGCAATGTTTTAGGGTTACTTATTAATTCTAGGTTGCTTGATATTATTATGGTTATTTAGAGAATGAATTTTTGTGATGCATTGGTAGAAGTGCTAGCACTAAAATTCTTTTACAGTAGGTTTATTGTATTATTATGTGCTCACTATAATTTTTGTGGCCTTAGAATATGTTGATAAATATGGTAGCTAGTGCACCTTGTTTTATCATATATATAGTAAATTGATATTAACAATAAGGATGCCTTTAGATGCTAAGATAATACATAAAATGTTTCATACCTATTTAGTGGGAATAATAGGTAACTTTGCGTATTAGCCATTAGAGTTAGCTTAGTAGTTTGGTAGATGTATTCTTATTTTAAGAGTTGCTGTTGCCGTATTACTAAACATTGCATCATCATTTCATGCATGTAGATAACGAGTTGGTAGAGTTCATGACTGCGGGCGAGCAGAAGTACGATGAAGTCGTCGAAGAGTATGAGGAGGAGATTCTCGTGCAGGAGGACGTCCTAGAGCCATCAGTTGCTGACTTTGCTAACACCCCGCCTGCCCAAGGCAAGCCCCGGTGCATAACCCCTATTTTTAATTATCACTGTATATATATGATGTGCATTTACGTTATAGGTATTTTATGAAAACTACATGCATAAATATATCTACCTATGAGTCCTACTAGTACAGGTATAGTAGCTGCTATGCTTAGGATATCGGTAGCGTGAGTAACCTGCCGTTACTCGCAAATAGGTGATAAACATGATCACTCATGATAAAATGGTGGAAAGGAAAATGGTGACCGGGCAGGGATATGGTTGGGTTTTGGTGGGTGTAAAGGGTTGTGTCCTATGGCCAATAGGGCATAGCTCGGTTACACTTTTTCCCTGTCTGTGTCGATTAAGGACCAGTCGTTGCATATGGCTCTAGGTAAGTCACAGATCTATTGTCCTGAGCACATATTTGGGTATGGGTGCAAGGAAGGCTTGTTGCTCTCTTGTCGTGGATCCAGCTCTTTCTGGACCGACTGATTGGAGGCGGAGATGGTGGAGGTCCTTGCACCGCACTGAGTCCAAGACTTAGGAGTGGGGGCTTAGAGTCCAAGTTTAGATGGAGACCTAGACACCTAGGACAGGAGAGTGATGGGTTGGTCCTACTTGTGCCTGGGGTACAAGCGGGGCATGTGTCTTTAGGGCACCCAGCTAGGCACATTGATTCACGAATCATCAGGAAATCCGGTACGGCTTGTTTGTGGTTTAGCATCGTAGTAAGAACTGAAAGTTGAAAGAAGAAATGGAACTGATTGCTCAACACTTGTTTGAAAGTAGAACAGGTGCTTATATAGACTAGCTAGATATAACTTAATATGGCTGATAATAATAACATAAATAAGGACTCACTATTAGTATTGCTTTCTGCTAAAATAAACTAGCAAACCATAAAGCTTCCCATATTCCTTGGTGTCAAAAAAATTATTCCCACTAGTCGAATAAGTCTTGCGAGTACGTTGTATACTCAGGGTTTATTTACCCCTGTTGCAGGTGATGCATGTACCTTTATGTGGAGGATTCCTCTGGTGGGCTCAGACGGATCCTCGTTCTTATCGCTAGATGTTTATTTTAAATTCTGCTTTTTATCATTCCACACTCTGATATTTGGTATTGTAATAATGTACTTTTAAGAAACTCTGATGTATGAAATGAATAAGTATTGTAACTCATTCTCATTATTGGATCCTTGGGAAAAATGTGCATCTTTTGGGTTCTCCCTTGGGGTGTGCCCGACGGATACCGCCCGCTGTAGCTTGCTTTCGGGGTGCTTAGTGTCTGGTGAAAGACGAGCACCTCCGTAAGCGTGTTATTTCGGGCGGTTCTGCCACACCACCCTCGCCAGCTGAGCTCGCCCTCGCTCACATCGGCCTCCGCCCTCGTGCCCTCCCTCACGCACCGACTGTGCTTCGCCATAGCGCGTCGCCTACCGCCATCACCTTCGCCGTCTTGTTGTTCCCTCGAGGAGGACTGCGGACTGCATAAAAATACTTTCTGCTCATCCAAGCGGTGAACGCATCCAGGTGACCACCACCATCCCTTTTTCTGCTCTTTATTTACTTTCCTGCGCATCGGCACAAGCAAGGCAACAAGGAAAATGATTATTTTCAATACTTGCTAATTGGAAGAGTGAAAAAATACTCAAAACCGAACTGAACTGCTGCTATACCAAACCGAAATGAACTGCTGCTATATAGCTACATATATATGAGCTGAAACACATGCATATATTTTTAATCGGCAAGAGCAAACAAGGATCAGTACAGAGATTAACTTAAAACTTAATAAGGTATACACATAATACGATGCAGTATCTATCAACAAGCAGCACCATTAAATATGATAGAGAATTTGATGTCAAAATGTAACTGCCATAAGAATAGTTGAGGAAACCAATGTTCAGAACATAAACAAACATGGTTTCTAGCATAGTATTTTTTTGCAAATTTGGTTCATTGCCCATAATCCTTATAGGGCTGCAGCCTTGACAGTTACCATACAACATAGATAAAACTTTGAATTTTAATGCACCCTATACTGCTAGAGTACATCAATATATGCAAATCTGAACTTGCATGCCAAAAAAATTGAACACAATAATTAGCAGCAAGCTAGTGAACGCAGCAGAAAAAAGAAATATTATCAAACTCGAATCGGCTATGGATGATACTAGCTGCAAGCTATTTAAAGCAACGCTTTCAGAGAACATCCAAATAACCAATTCCAGTTAGTAACTGAATTTTTGTTTCTCAGTTGCCGATATGGTTTCTAGGCAGCCCGCTATCCGCCTTCCCCCCAATCAGTTTGTTTCCCATGGCGCAAGAAAGAAATAAAAAAAATAGTAGAATGCACGCGCCCTCCGCGCACGTGGATAAACAAAATATGGCTGTTATATAGACACATGCAGAATATGGCTGTTATATAGAAACCTTTGAATTATTACTCTGTATGTTATCCTACTAATTATTGTTCTTTTCTTTTTATTCTTTGGAATGCAGAATTAACGACAAAAGGCCAGGGGCTCAGGGTGTGACTTCAAATACATTCTTTACTATGTGGTTAGATCATATACTGATTTATGTGATAGACTTTCTTTACTGTGTGGTTATTCATACACTGATTTATGTGATAGACTGATAATGAAGTACGTCTTTTAGGTCTCGATGGATAGTTCAGATGCAAATGTTTCAAAAGAAAATGGAGGCCCCTTAGAAGATATTGTACAAACAGAAAATTCCAGTGAGCCTATGGATGATTCTAGATGGTTGCAAGAAAGCATGAGTACAGAAGTTACCCACGAAGCTCTACCAGTTGACCAGGGCTTTAGCACGGCCCATGATAAAAAGGCCCTGTCAACTTCTAGGGTAGATCCAATGGGAGAACAAGGACTTTTAGAAATCATAATCGTACAAAATAAACCCAAAAAATCTATGTCTTCACCGGTTGCCCCAGAAGGTATTGATATTTTCTTTTTGATGGATTAACCTAGAAAAACTGCTAACTACTGTTGTATACTTTAATTTAATCCTCTTTTTCAGATTATGCTTGTACCAATACTGATAGAGCCATAATTGAATCTATCAAAAAAATTCCATCTTCACCAGTTAGCATCCTTGTTCTCCCGTCAGACAAGTATTCCTAGGTACCTTGCTGTTACAAATGGAATGTCTTTTTTTGACAGATTCAATTATGCTTGTGCTCATAGATGATGTTCTGGTGTTGAGAAACCACATGGAATGTCTTTTTCAGCCATATGAATACTGTTTGACGAGGTAACAGATGCAAGTCATAATACTCAATCAAACATTACCAACTTCAATGCTCTTTCTCTCTAATGGTGAAATGTATGCATGTCATAGATGCTTATATTAAACTGTTGAAGGCTCAGGAGGGTTTGAAAAAGAGGCCAGGAGGTACAATCTATCTTGAAATTGCATGCTTAGTTGCAATCATGAAGCGGGATGGAGAAAAGGATGAGACCATTGAAGCCAATTACCCTAACCGTGGCACTGCACAACGTCCTGGTTTAGTTCAAAGGGTGCTAGCTTACTTGAAGCATGACATGGTAGTATTTTTTTAAATGATCTATTGGTCTTTCATTATCAATTTTTTATGCCTAACAAAATGTTTATTGTTTGATTTGATAGGTGTTCCTTCCAATAAATGTTACAAATACACATTGGTACCTTGCTGTTATAAACACCGTCAAATGTGAGGTTCAGGTGCTAGACTCTTTGGGCGAGATGTTCGGACGTGTTAACCTCAATAAAATTGTGGGTATTTCCTAACACAGCTATTTCTACACATTTTATATTTTAGAAATGTTGATTGATTCGTTCTTCTATGAACAAATAGCGAGTTGGATTGCGGAAATAGATAGATTTCATATTGGAGGAGACAGGCCCAAAAGAGCACAAATGGCTAGATGTTGAGGTTGATACCTGGTCGGTTAGGGAGATTTTCCGTGGGAAATTATTACAAACAGATGGGTACGTTAGAAATAATGGCATGTCATATAAGTTGAATTTTATGTGTCTTTGCCTTTTTGATCTAATGTGAGCTTGAACCTCTATTAATGTTGTATGTAGTTTTCCATGTGGTTTATTCTTAATAAACTTTATGGAGTATTGGACTTGGAATGATTTGTGAGATGAGTTTAATCAGGTAAACTATGCATCTTAGCACAAGTTATGAGTGTGCATTAGCTGTGGGTTTTTAATTAATAATTAATTAGGTCCATACTATCGTATAGGATGATATGAAAGAATTTAGATTGAAGCTTGCGGTGATCTTGTTATCGTTAGAGTTAAACAAATGAAAGGGTGCTCCATATCTTGATAGGGATGAAAATATTGGAAGCCCAAGCGACTGTGCCATAATAGAGAATCCAAAGATGGCTGATCAAGTGTCCACGAAAAAGAGAAAATATTATGAAGAGGCCGAATGCTTAGTGGTTCAAACGGGCACCCCTCAACACATACAAACTCAGAATAAATCCCCACAAAGTCCTTGCCAACCAAGACCCTGATGAGTTTTGGGCATTTAAGGCCATGAAAGACATGCCAATGAACAAGGAAGAGATGACTGAGTTATTGTGTGATTACGTCATGGCAATTTAGGATGAAGCGGCATTGAAGTAAGCTACATGCTTATTTTAATTACTTTATTTACTAATAATAGTGTGCTATCTTATATGACGAAAACCATCATCTGTGTCTAATGCTTTGTAGAAATCCTTGGGTGAAAGGCTTTCATCCCTCCATGATTGCACTAAGTGTCAAGGACCTACAAGAGTTGTTAATGAACAATCGAGACATCTCTGAGAACTATTTCAACTTAGGTGTTTGTTTTCAGGCAGCCGAGAGTATAATACAATGAAAAAAATACAATAGTATTACAAAGCATCACATGGACCTAAGATTCTGTGTAAGCATATTTTTAAAATTCTTATCGTGCTATATTATATTGTCTTATTTGTTGTTCTCCTAATTGTATAAAGTAGGCCAAGTTATACTAATCCTAACTCTCGATATCCTTCTCTGCCAGAAAATGTGTGCTTTAACAAAAATGCCAGAATATCATAAAAAATACACTAAGAAAGAAATGGCTGCTGCGATTGGTGTATGTGAGGATATGGAATACAGCTTAGCACAATGCAGATATGTAAGTCGCTTGCTCCTGCTTTTATTACTTGTTTCCTATATACTATTCTAAATGCTACCATGTTTGTAGTTTCATTTGCCATGGCTGTACGTTCGAAAGTATATGCTTTATGTTTGCGATCAGAAGGAGAAGATGCTTATCATGATTGATCCTAGACCTATTGAAGACTGGTGTAAAGACACACTAGCGCTGATGTATGCAAGGTATACTCTTGGATTTATCTTGCAGTACATGGACACAGTGAATGTACATATTCCTGGATGGAATCAGGATGTCTTCAAATGGAAATTTAGACGGGAAGGAAACATTGCAGAGGACATAGATGGGTAACTAACGCAGAGTCACTATAGCTTGCAATAATAATACCTACGATTTAACTATTTCTATATATCGTTGATCGTGAATCTTGCCACAGACACTTAAGTGGATACCTTATTCTACAGTATATGTCTGCGTGAAATAGACTAAAAGCCACACATATTTATACGATGAGTATAACACTTTGTTTTAAATTTTTGTGGAAGATTTTTCAAGAGACACAGTATCACCCATGCGACATGCACTAATATTGACATATATACTCGAGCCTGTGTATAGGATAGTATGGAGATGCGATGGAACTTATTCGTGGATTTATTGGTGCATGAAAGAAATGGATATTGGAGATTTCTTCCTGCCGATATAAAACATTATCTTAGGCGCATCACGGAAAGGTCTATAAAATAGAGTTTGTAAGCCTGTGATGCCACGCTCTCCGTGACTGTTAATTTCATAAACTTTGCTTTTTGGATTAACTGTAACTTTAACATTGGTATTTAATTTTATAGTATTGTTATCTCATCGTGCGATCCATGTGTTTTTAGTATAAAAGTTTAGTTGTCCTATGGGGGTATGGCCCCCAAGACATGGGCTGCGCCCCCAGGGGCGGCCTAGCCCACAAGGTTAAGGCGTGCACGGCGCTGCTCGACGTGCACCGCAAGACATTGTATAGTACCAAATAGGCTACTTTACTTGTAACCCTACCTCCTCCAGAGTATATAAGGAGAGGTAGGGGTCCCCTAGCGGATAGGATCTATCAGATCAGATCTACATACAGATCAATACAATACACCAAAGACACAGGACGTAGGGTATTACGTCGATCAGATGACCCAAACCTGTCTAAATCGCTGTCTCTGCGCCTTGTGTCACCATCTGGTTCCTAATTACGCGTACCCCCACCGACAAATCTACCATCACGGGATACCCCTCGGTGGACTACCGAGCATATTCTGTCGATAGTTGGCGCACCAGGTAGGGGTGTGTGCTTGATCCATGGTGAGCCAGATGGATCTCAAATCAACAACGCGTTCTCGTCGTCAATCTCATGGAGATCCATGTCGGTCGACGACGACGATTCATTGCTGGTACACCAGCCCCTGTGACAGCAGATCCGATCTCGGAACCACCTCCGAGGTTGTCTTCACCAACAACTCACCGCCCACTAGGTGTTCACCGTCAACACCGACCAGATAATGCCATACGTCGCCGATCAGACGCTCCATCCAAAGCTAAGTCACGCTTTAATATTCTTCTAAATATTCTCCAATCTCCGTATATCGCCATAATATTTCTCCAAACTGTTATCTCCATATTTGCTCTCCAAACGATTTTCTGAACCCCTAAACAGTCCAGTTGATGCTCGGACGCCTCTAGAGATGGCCCTGTCTCTGGCTCCTCCCTACACGTGCTATGGGCTCCGCGCTCTGCGTTATGGGTGGTCGGCAGCGGCTCCTTGGTCACACATGTTCCTCCTACACGTGCACAGGCTCCGCGCTCGACGTTATGGACAATGGGCTAGCTAGGGCTGGAGACTTAGCTACACACTAACTGGTCGGGCAGTTTATATTAAATATAAATATATTTTCACGCCAACTAATCACCGAACTGCATACACCATTTCATCACCATTGCTGATTTTTTTCTGGAGTTTATTTATTTGTGCATCATGTACTACCCGTTCTATATATTTGTTGTAACAATCCAAAAATCCATACACTAAAAATACTAACTACAAAATTTTTCTTAGAACTCCCATGTGATGATGAGTGTCATGTATAGAAACCCAACCTAAGAGATGCATTAGGTCTAACCCCAACCCAAGTCAACACATAAGCATGGCATGCCATTAGTTAACTATGTTTATTTAAATACTAACAAATAAAGTATTGCATACATTGTTAATTCAAAATGTGATTTGGATTTCCATTTGAGTTATGAATATGCCTAACAACTCCAATAAAGTAATAAACCATAAAATAATTAATACTCAAACCAAAGAATAAAGGTTTAAAGAGAAAAACTAATTCTATTTTTGTATAACAAAACCACACCTATTTTTGCTATACAAAATAGCTAAATAAATTCCTAATATTTATATAAGAATGTTGTGGGCCTCATATCTAAAACCCCAATGAATTTGGTGCACCAATTTTTAATTTGAATTCCAAAACCAAATTTGAATTCAAAACAAAGGAGAAGAAAAGAAAAATAGAAAAAGAAGAAAAGGGAGGAAGCCTCACTGTGGCCCAGGCCTGCTTAGCTTCACGGCCTAGCCAGCAACCGGCCAGCTCCGCCAGCGCGCAGCAGCAGGCCAGCCCACGAGCTCGCGCAGGCCCAGCAGCCAGCCCGCACGCCTCTCACGCCCATGCGCCTCCCCGCCTTCGCTCACAGCCGCAGCCACACGGGCCCCGCATGTCAGCCCTCCTGTTCATCTTCTCCACACCACACCCCGACCGCTCATGCCGATTCCCTTCTCCGACCGAGCCCCGACAGCACTAGCAGGGGCGGGCTAGGGGGTCACGCCCAAGGCATGGCCCTGTCTCCTTGGAGCCACGCCCACACAACCTCGCGCCACCATTGGATGCATCGCACGCCTCTCCACTGATCGATTGCCGTCTGCCATGGAAGCTTGGAGCTCGGCTATAAAAGCCCGGCCTCGGTTGCCCTAGCGCCCTGAGCTCTCAACGCCCCGCTGCCACTTTGTGGCCACCCTCTGCACACTCGAGCCAAGAGAGAGAGAGCCAAGAGAGGAAGATGGAAGGGAGAGGGAGAAAGAAGAAGGAGGCGCCGACGGAGCACCTCCGAAGCCACCGGAGCAAGGACGATGCCACGACGCTGCACGGCACTGCACGGCTTCCGGAGCTACACGTCCTTGAACCACCACTGCATCACCACCCTATCGCCGTCGACACCAACGGTGAGCCCCCAGTCATTCCCCTGCTCGCCACCAGACCGCACCATGCTGGCCATGGCGCTCCACACCAGAAGCGCATAGGCCAGGGCCGTCTCCGGCCTCTAGGAACACATGCACCCACGTGCACACCCGTGACCATGCCGTGACCACCCCGCTGGAGCCCCGTAGTTCACCCACGTGCCTCGCCATCATCACCATGTCGCCGTGGCCGCTGGGGAGCCCCTACCGACCACCTAGAAGCCCGAAGCCCCGCCTTGAGCCCACCGAAGACCATAGCCCAATGGAGGCCCATGGCTACGATGTGGTAGCGCCACAGCTTGCCACGTGTCCAGCCTGGACCGGCCCAACCCAAGCCCACCAGAGCCCGTTTGAGACCCGACCCATGTTGACCGTTGACCGGTCAACATTGACCATTGACCTGGCCCCACATGTCAGTGGCACGGACACTCTGGACCCACCTATCAGATGCTGATGTCATGCTAACATCACACGAGACCCACACGTCAGAAGCCAACACAGCCAGGGTGATGTCATGCTGACGTCACGATGACATTAGCTGCTGACGTGAGCAGCCCTGGCCCCACACGTTAGAGACCCTGACCGTTGACCATTGACCGTTGACTCACCGTTGACTGATGTTGACTTTGACCAGACCCACATGTTAGTGACCCAAGAGTCCCTGGGCCCACTTGTCAGAACTGATGATGTTGCTGACGTTAGCTAGACCCCACTTGTCAGCTCAGAACCGAGACGCTGACGTCAGTCACAGCGTGACACGTGTCAGCCTAGGATTAATTCGGCCTTTTCCATTTTCAGAAATGATTTAAACTTCAGAAATTCATAACTAATTCATATGACCTCAGAAAAATACGAAACCAAGACCAAAATTCATCTAAAATCGAGCTCTACGCAATGAACCCATGTTTGAGTACATTTGGCTCTTTTGAATTTTCATTGCTTCTTTGTGCTATTCTATAGACGTCGCTAACACGACTATAATGCGATCATTTGTAGACTCGGAGGAGAACTAGACGGACAAGGATCGTGAGTACCATGAGGAGTATGGAGACGACTACACTGAAGGTGCCACATCCCACCCAATCTTATAGCACCTATTACGCATGGCTAATATAGAACTGCTATTGCTTTACTTTATAGTTGTAATCACACTGTGATAGGACCTATATGGTAGTATGCTTTCTTGATGGCCTTTACCTTGATGCAACCTTACCCCTGCTCACCATGCTATTAGGCTAGACACACGCTTGCTTCTATATTACTTATTACTTCTACTACGCTTGTACTACATTGATGCGTGGTGGAATCTAATGTTAACTGGACTATGGGGAGAGTGCTGCTTGTGTGATTTGGGTGCGTGGAGGGTGAGGGTTGAGTCGACCAAGTTGGAGTATACGACGAGCCTAGGGCAAGTCTTGCCATGGGGTGCTACCTGGGCACCCCTAGAAATGGATACCTATGGTGGGTAAATGGTATACAAGGTGGTCCTAGGTGTGAACCTATGATGGAAGGAGCCCGGGATGGAGGTGCTGTGGTGGCACGATAAATGGAAACCCTGATGAAGACATTCTGGCTTGGTCATCCCTAAGGACTTACTAGTACTCAGATTCACCGGGAAGCCTTATGTACCACTCGCCCTATATGGTGCGGGATGGCCAGACTACTTGGTAGGATATTGCCACTACTGCTAGGTTGATAGCGGATAGTGTAAGGAGGTACGGGGCGTGGAGGATTTCCCCCATAGCCTTCTGAGATTTCATGGAGACCTTGTGGACCTGGCTCATGACTCATAGTTTCAGCCACCCCGAAATAGACTTGGGGTGTACCAGGGCTGAATGGTAGAGTGGCATTGTCCTAGGCTAGCAAGCGGCCGGAATCAGCCCAATTGACGATGGTCAGCAAGGAAGACAGATCTTGTGGTTATGTAAAACCTCTATAGAGTGTTTGGTTGATCGATCGATACATGTGCCGACTTGTCGGCTATGGACCTTTCCTAGGTTTCGCTTAAACTAGATAGTGAGATGAGTCCTTCTTTGCTTCCCCTGTGAGAGAGTGTCGGTCATAGCCAGGGGCTACAGGCCTTGAGACAGTGCTGAGAGGGAGTTGGCCTATCGACTGAGTGATGGTATGGTTATGGGATGGTGATGGTGTGGAGATGGTGGTATATCGATCCTAGGATCAAAACCTGGCTCTGGGAAGGGAATATGGTGGAATGTGTGTGGGAATGGTGTTAAAAACTTGACTATACTATTATATACATGATATGCTAAATGCATAGGAAACCCCAGCCTTATAGGTTTCTTTGATTATATCCAACTTGCATCCAATTTCCATAAAGCAATGCTCATAGGGTTGGGAGTGGCCAGTACAAATCGTACTGATAAGTTTTGGCACACAGGTTCTGCTGAGGAGTATAGCTCCAAGGAGTTTGATGGATGAGGGGTTCGTGCCTATGCTTGAGTTTGGCGATCTTATCTTCAAGCTGTTCTAAATGAATGCTACTTTTGATTCCACCAATGCGGCGATGTAATAATTTATGTAATTCTGCACTATTCATACTCTTATATTATCATTGTATGGATGTGATATTTGACTGGAATTTGGGTAATATGATCTACAACGGTCTTATTACACTTCGACGCTGTGGATTTCCCTTCACGGAAATCGGGGTCGCTTTAGTTGGTATCAGAGCCAGACTTGACCATAGGACGAAACCCTTAGAAATGGACGATAGGATAGGACGTGAACAGCCCTTCTTTCGGTTATATACCGGCCCTGCATTTACTTTTATGCAAGGCTTATCTATTATTGACCTGCTAACGCCTGATTCCTTAAAATATACAGATGGCAACAAACGTCGACTGGCCACCTCTAGGACCACTACCTCTGGACCACGCCAAGCTTATCTTTGACCTACGTGAGCTCGGGGGTTTTGCACAGACCCTCTACCGAGTTCTTGTCACGTTAGGAGTCCCCGACAAGCTTGTCAAGGTCACCTGCACTGGGAAGCCAGCACAGGAAGGAGGAATCAAAGGACCGATTGTCGCCTCAGTCGAGTTCCTAGCTAGCACTACCTTACCTTCTGTCCTAGCTTTCACCGAGTTGACTATAGAGGACACAGTCGAGGAGGGACTGTGAGCTATCTCACACAAGGCACTTCGCAGAGTGATAAGGGACCACTACGAGCACCTAAAGACGATAGAGTTCCGTCTACTTCCCTAGGCCCTCGACCTCAGCCTTACCCCTAGTGAGCAGAGCTTCGCAGCCGGCAGAGTTATCTTTGCCGAGGAGGACAGATGCCTTTGTGTCTCAGCTATCCACCTACTGGAGCAGGACAGGTACGTGACCCAGCTGGAGCAAAGGAGACGTCCAAACCAGGCCCTTTAGTGGGAGTACTAGGAGCGAGACTCGCAGGGAGCATAGGAGCGAGCTAGTCTACTGGAGATAGTTGCCAAGCTATAGGACGAGCTCAACCGTCATGAAGAAGTCCATAGAACTGAGGTCGCAAACTTATAGGACAAAGCTGCTGACCTAGGCAATAGGAACTGCTACCTCGATAGCAAGGTCTTGGAGTTGTAGAGAGAGTTGGACGACAAGAAGACCAAGTTCAACTACAGAGGAGACAGAGAGAGATCCAAGGGGATTGATATGTTGAAGATCCAATCTCGGAACAAGACCATGACTCAAGAGCCAGAGGAGTTTAGGAAGAAGGCCGTTCGCAACTAGGGTCACCTGATCGAGGCACTCAAGTAGACCAAGTACCTATAGGACAAGTGTGAAAGGACATGGCAGGCTTGGCAGAAGTCTGACAGGAAGCGCCTCAGGGAGATGAAGGGTATGTGGGATCAGCTACCCAAGGAGATTTGTCGCAAGACGAAGCCTAGGATAGAGGAGTTTGAGTTAGCCCTAACTCACCTTAACCTAGACACCTACCCTACTCTACCTGGAGCCAAGCCTACTAAGGAGCTCGCCGAGACCTTGAAGTACGTGTCCCAACTTCACAAGTCTGATGAGGAGATTAAGATCGAGAATAGTCGTATCCCAGCTACAGTGTACGAGTTAGAGTAGGATGACCCTGCATGGCCATGAGTCATGTCAGTAGCTTCCATAAGTTGTACCCCATGATGTACCCCTTATGAGATGTATTATACATTGTGCGTAGTACGATTCTCGCATGTCTTCATGTGTAGCTACTGGAGATGATGCTATGTAATAAAACCCATGTAATGAATGTTTCGGATCTTATTGCATCTTTATGAATCTTATTGCTTCTTTGTAATGAGTGTTGGATAGTATAAATGTTTTTCTTTAAATCATCAAAATCATGTAATCATATTGAAATATAAGCACTTATGGCACAAACCCTAAATTCTCTATGATCCGTGTTGCAGATGCCGAACTGCCAATCTAATCGCCTAATGAATCGTGGACGTGCGCCCACCCCTAAACCAGTTGAACCAAATGGGGGACATGGTGGCAACAACCGTGGCCGTGGCCATGGCTGTGGATGTGGAGGGATACCCTTCCACCTGGAGAATACCCCGCTGCCTGAGGAGAACATTCCACCACCACCACCACCGAACCTGGCAGAAGTGATGGCACAACAGATCCAGCTTCTTGCAGCTCTTGTTGAAGGAGCAAACCGTCGCTAGGGAGGTTAGTAGAATGACTTCCAAAGGAAGCTAGAGGGATTCCTAAAGCTAAGGCCACCTACCTATGATGGCACCAACCCTAACCCGCTTGTAGCCGATGACTGGCTCAAGGAGATGGAGAAGAAGCTTGACCTCACTACTTTCACCGACGATGAGTGTGTTGGAGCAGCCGCACACTAGCTCATAGGTGCAGCACGCGCCTAGTGGGATAGTTTCAGTGATTCCCATGAGGACCCTGTCAACATCTCGTTGGATGAGTTCACCAAAGCATTCACTGAGTATCATATTCCCAAGGGTGTCATGGAGGCCAAAGCTAAGGTGTTCTGCAACATCAAGATGGGAAAGGATAGGGTGACTGAGTACACTACTCGTTTCACCAATCTTCTTCGCTATGCACCTTCCTATGTTGTGAACTCTGAGAAGGAGAAGCTATACTACTACCGCAAGAGACTTAACCCACACATCAAGCTAAAGTTTGGCGGTATTGAGAGTAACATGTTGCGTGCTCTGGTGGATCGCTGCATCCAGATCAAGAAAGATCATGCTGAGGCTGGAGAGGAGTATAGGGAGAGAAAGCGTAAGCCTAAGGAGTCCATCCGTGGCCGTGATCGCAAGAGGTTCTACAGAGATGCACCATCTAGGGAACGCTCTCGCCACAACATGGATGACAACCCTAGATCGAGTAGGGGTAGTGGAGGCTACACCGCCAAATACTCCCACCCTACTTAGGATCATTACACTCAGGACCGTTTCAACCGTCCCCGCTCAGCGAGTGAACGGCCAGCACAGAACTACCTTGCACCAAGCACTGGAAACTAGAAGGCACCTGCACCAACCCCTACAGGTGGTACGCCTTTCACCTGCTTTGCTTGTGGCCAACCAGGTCACAAAGCCGCAGAGTGCCCTTAGAACTTAGCTGCTCAGAAGTCTCAGTTCAAGGGATCTGCTACTCATGGATGTCTCAACCATCTGGACGCCGAGGAAGCACAGGCTACCCCTGACATTATGTAGGTATGTTTTTAGTTAATGGCAATACTGCATCAGTTCTATTTGACTCTAGAGCAACTTGTTCTTACATATCATCCAAGTTTGCATGAGAACATAACCTGCCTGTAACCCCACATGAAAAGCCTATCATCACTAGTTCACCTTTAGGAGACCTAAAATGCACCCACATCTGTAAGGGAGTGAGTCTTGTTGTTGAGGGTCTTATCTTTAAAGCCAACCTAACCCTGCTACCTTCCACAAACCTAGATGTCATCTTAGGTATGGATTGGTTAACCATTCACTGAGGAATCATATCATGTTCACCTAGATATGTCCAAGTGACCCACCCATCAGGCCAAGTCATTATATGTGAACCCCAGTCCAAAAAGTCCACCTCTATCTTATGTGCCCTTAAAGCTAGTTCAAAATCGCAGAAAGAGGAGAAGATAGTTCATGATGTGCCTATGGTCAGAGACTATCTCGATGTATTCCCTAGGGAATTATCAGGTATGCCACTAGACCGTGATGTAGAGTTCATCATTGATCTTTTGCCAGGAACAGGACCCATTGCTAAGAGACCCTATTGCATGTCAGTTCATGAACTGGCTGAGCTCAAGAAACAGCTTGATGAGCTCATCTCGAAGGGATATATTAGACCCAGTGCTTCACCCTAGGGATCCCCTATTCTGTTTGTTAAGAAGAAGGATGGCTCAATGAGAATGTGCATTGATTACCAGAACTTGAACGCAGTCACCATCAAGAACAAGTACCCCCTGCCAAGGATTGATGATCTGCTTGATTAGCTTCGAGGTGCCAAGTATTTCTCCAAGATTGATCTCAGATCTGGCTACCATCAGATGAAGATTCGAGAGAGTGACATCCCGAAGACCGCTTTTGTGACTAGGTATGGGCAGTTTGAGTTCAGTGTGGTATCCTTTGGACTCACGAATGCTCCCGCATACTTTATGAACATGATGAATAAGGTTTTCATGGATGAACTAGATAAGTTCATGGTGGTATTCATTGATGACATCCTTGTCTATTCAACCACTGCTGAAGAACATGAACATCATCTGAGAACCATGCTTGAGAAATTGGCCCAACATCAACTCTACGCAAAGTTCAGCAAATGTGAGTTTTGGCTATAGGAAGTTGCCTTCCTAGGCCATGTGCTAACATCGAAAGGTGTTGCTATTGACCTAGCTAAGATTGAAGCTGTGAAAGAATGGGATCAACCCCACAATGTGACAGAAGTCAGAAGTTTCTTGGGATTGGCCAGATATTATCGCCGATTCATTGAGAACTTCTCCAAGATAGCCCGTCCAATGACCAACCTTCTGAAGAAGACTAAGGAGTTTGAATGGACACCCGAGTGCGAACAAAGCTTCTAGGAATTGAAATAGAAGCTTACCACAACTCCTGTGCTAGCATTGCCTAATATCAGCAAAGATTTTGTGGTCTATTGTGATGCATCCCGTCAAGGACTTGGTTGTGTACTGATGCAAGATGGAAGAGTGATAGCATATGCGTCCCGATAGTTGAAAGAACCCGAGAACCATTACCCAACCCATGATCTTGAGTTAGCAGTAGTTGTGCATGCCTTGAAGATCTGGAGACACTACTTGATAGGCAACAAGTGTGATATCTATACGGATCACAAGAGCTTGAAGTACTTTTTCACGTAGGAAGATCTAAATATGAGGCAACGCCAATGGCTAGAGTTGATCAAGGATTATGACCTGGAAATTCACTATCATCTAGGAAAAGCTAATGTAGTCGCAGATGCTCTTAGTCGCAAGAGTTACTATCACACCTTGATCACTGAATCCGTACCACCTGAGCTCAAGGAAGAGATTGATGATTTCCATCTAGAGATACTACCGCATGGCTTGTTGAATGAGCTTCGCATACAGTATGATCTCACAGATTGCATCCGTCAAGCTCAGGAAAGTTGTGAAGAGATCGAATATCTCCATGGTCTGATGAAACAAGGCTACAAGACCAACCACCAAGAAGATGAACAAGGAACCATCTGGTTCAAGAACAGAATCTGTGTTCCATCTAACCTAGTACTATGAGAGGAAATTCTGTTAGAAGCTCATGATTCCAAGTACTATATTCACCCTAGAGGTTCAAAGATGTATCAAGATTTGAAGAAACACTTCTAGTGGAAAGGCATGAAGACAGATATTGCAGGATATGTGGCATGTTGTGACACCTGTAATAGAGTCAAGGCTGAACATCAAAGGTCTGCAGGTTTGCTAAAGCCTCTTGATGTTCCCGAGTGGAAGTCAGAGAGCATATCCATGGATTTCATAGTTGGATTGCCCCGATCACAGAAAGGCAATGATTCCATCTGGGTGATTGTTGACCATTTGACCAAGATTGCTCACTTTGTACCAGTAAAGACCAAGACCAATGCAGAAAAATTAGCGGATCTATATGTTGAGCATATTCTCAGACTGCATGGAGCTCCTTCTAGTATTGTATCTGATCGTGGTACTCAATTTGTGTCCCGATTCTGGGAAGCTCTGCACAAGTCCATTAGAACCAAACTCGATTTTAGTACCGCTTATCACCCACAGACAGATGGACAGACAGAGCGAGTAAATCAGATCTTAGAAGACATGCTTTGCGCTAGTGTACTAAATTATGGCTCTGACTGGGAGAAATGCCTACCCTATGCAGAGTTCTCTTACAACAATAGCTACCAAGCCAGTATCAAAATGTCGCCATTTGAAGCTCTATATGGCAGACCTTGTAAGACACTTTTGATGTGGTCCCAACCGGGAGAAAGGTCGTTCTTCGACTCCGCTAAGATTCACAATGCAGAAGGAGTTGCGCAAGTGAAGGAGAATTTGAGAATTGCCCAAAGTCGATACAAGAGTTATGCTGACAAAAGGAGAAGAGAATTTGAGTTCAATGTGGGAGATTTTGTCTACCTCAAGGTATCCCCGCTACGTGGGACTGTCAGATTCCATGTGAAAGGAAAGCTTGCCCCTAGATTTGTTGGCCCATACAAGATTTGCAAGAGGATTGGAAAGCTCGCCTACAAACTTGAGCTACCCGAGGAATTGATGGGTGTACATCCCGTATTCCATGTCTCACAACAATGCCAGTGTTTGAGAATGCCCGATGAAGTAGTTCCAACTGATACACTTGACATTCAAGATACCCTCGAGTATAAAGAACATCCTATCAGAATTCTGGGCAGAGATACCAAAGAGACCCGAAGCAAGACTATTCCTATGTGCAAGATCCAATGGAGCAATCACACAGAGAGAGAAGCAACATGGGAGAAAGAGTCTGACCTCCGGCTACACTATCCTTATCTTTTCAAAGAGTATGTTACGCTTTAATCTCGAGGACGAGATTCTGTTAAGGGGGTAGGACTGTAACAACCCAAAAATCCATACACTAAAAATACTAACTACAAAATTTTTCTTAGAACTCCCATGTGATGATGAGTGTCATGTATAGAAACCCAACCTAAGAGATGCATTAGGTCTAACCCCAACCCAAGTCAACACATAAGCATGGCATGTCATTAGTTAACTGTGTTTATTTAAATACTAACAAATAAAGTATTGCATACATTGTTAATTCAAAATGTGATTTGGATTTTCATTTGAGTTATGAATATGCCTAACAACTCCAATAAAGTAATAAACCATAAAATAATTAATACTCAAACCAAAGAATAAAGGTTTAAAGAGAAAAACTAATTCTATTTTTGTATAACAAAACCACACCTATTTTTGCTATACAAAATAGCTAAATAAATTCCTAATATTTATATAAGAATGTTGTGGGCCTCATATCTAAAACCCCAATGAATTTGGTGCACCAATTTTTAATTCGAATTCCAAAACCAAATTTGAATTCAAAACAAAGGAGAAGAAAAGAAAAATAGAAAAAGAAGAAAAGGGAGGAAGCCTCGCTGTGGCCCAGGCCTGCTCAGCTTCACGGCCCAGCCAGCAACCGGCCAGCTCTGCCAGCGTGCAGCAGTAGGCCAGCCCACGAGCTCGCGTAGGCCCAGCAGCCAGCCCGCACGCCACTCACGCCCACGCGCCTCCCCACCTTCGCTCGCAGCCGCTGCCACACGGGCCCCGCATGTCAGTCCTCCTGTTCATCTTCTCCACGCCACACCTCGACCGCTCATGTCGATTCCCTTCTCCAACCGAGCCCCAACAGCACTGATAGGGGCGGGCCAGGGGGTCATGCCTGAGGCATGGCCCTGTCTCCTTGGCGCCATGCCCACGCAACCTCGTGCCACCGTTGGATGCATCGCACGCCTCTCCACCGATTGATTGTTGTCCACCATGGAAGCTTGGAGCTCGGCTATAAAAGCCCGGCCTCGGTTGCCCTAGCGCCCTGAGCTCTCAACGCCCCACCACCACTTTGTGGCCACCCTCTGCACACCCGAGCCAAGAGAGAAAGAAGGAAGGGAGAGGGAGAAAGAAGAAGGAGGCACCGACGGAGCACCTCCGAAGCCGCCAGAGCAAGGATGACGCCACGACGCTGCACGGCACTGCATGGCTTCTGGAGCTACATGGCCTCGAACCGCCACTGCATCACCACCCTATCGCCGTCGACACCAATGGTGAGCCCCCAGTCATTCCCCTACTCGCCACCGGACCGCACCATGCCGGCTATGGCGCTCCAAACCGGAAGGGCGTAGGCTAGGGCCATCTCCGGCCTCTGGGAACACACACACCCATGCGCACACCCACAACCACGCTGTGACCACCCCGCTGGAGCCCCGTAGTTCACCCGCGCGCCTCGCTGTCGTCACCATGTCGCTATGGCCGCTGAGGAGCCCCTACCAGCCACCTGGAAGCTCAAAGCCCCGCCTTGAGCCCTAGACGCCTTCGCCGTGCACCCACGGATCCACAGAAGCCCCTATCTGCCTAGTCGAGCCACCGAAGAGCCTACATGCATGACCTCGCCACTAGCAAGCACCACCGAGCCGCCAGTCACCAGGGCCAACACCCTGGAAGGCCTCGGCCACCACTTAGACCCTAGCATCATGATCGCCGTGGCCTAGGGAAGCTTTTCCCCTCCCTAATTGGACACCAGCATCGCCACGGAGGCTCACCAGCGAGCTCGCCACCGGCAAGAGCACAACCACAGGAGAAACAGGGGAAACTCCCCTCGCTGGCTACCCGCACGTGCACCCGGTGTACATGGACCGCGCCTGAGAGAAGGGTGGACTCAGTCCATCGTAGACCTGTCTACGGTCCATGGACCAGCATCTCTTGGTCCACCATGAGCCACGCTCATGCCCACAGCTAAAGACCATAGCCCAGTGGAGGCCCATGGCTACAATGTGGCAGCACCACAGCTTGCCACGTGTCCGGCCCGGCCTGGCCTAGACCGGCCCAACTCGAGCCCACCAGAGCCCGTTTGAGACCCGGCCCATGTTGACCGTTGACCTAGCCCCACATGTCAATGGCACGGACACTCTAGACCACTTGTCAGATGCTGACGTCACACGGGACCCACACATCAAAAGCCAACATAGCCAGGGTGACATCATGCTGATGTCATGATGACATCAGCTGCTGACGTAAGCAGCCCTAGCCCCACATGTCAGAGACCCTGACTGTTGACCGTAGACCATTGACCATTGACTTGCTGTTGACTGACGTTGACTTTGATCGGACCCACATGTCAGTGACCCAAGAGTCCCTGGCCCCACTTATCAGAACTGATGACATCATGCTAACATCAGCTGGACCCCACCTGTCAGCTCGGAACTGAGACGCTGATGTCATGCTGACATCAGCATGCCACGTGGACCAGTCACAGCGTGACACGTGTCAGCCCAGGATTAATTCGACCTTTTCCATTTTCAGAAATGATTTAAACTTTGGAAATTCATAACTAATTCATATGACCTCAGAAAAATATGAAACTAGGACCAAAATTCATCTAAAATCGAGCTCCACGCAATGAACCCATGTTTGAGTGCATTTGGCTCTTTTGATTTTTCATTGCTTCTTTGTGCTATTCTATAGATGTCGCTAACGCGACTATAATGCGATCATTTGCAGACTCAGAGGAGAACCGGATGGACAAGGATCGTGAGTACCGTGAGGAGTATAGAGATGACTACACTGAAGGTGCCACATCCCACCCAATCTCGTAGCACCTATTACACATGGCTAATATAGAACTGCTATTGCTTTACTTTATAGTTGTAATCACACTATGATAGGACCTGCATGGTAGTATGCTTTCTTGATAGCCTTTACCTTGACACAACCTTACCCCTGCTCACCCTGCTATTAGGCTAGACACACGCTTGCTGCTATATTACTTATTACTTCTACTATGCTTGTACTATGTTGATGTGTGGTGGAATCTGGTGTTAACTGGACTATGGGGAGAGTGTTGCGTTTGTGACTTGGGTGAGTGGAGGGTGAGGGTTGAGTCGACCAAGTTGGAGTATACAATGAGTGTGGGGCAAGTCTTGCCATGGGGTGCTACCTGGGCACCCCTAGAAATGGATACCTGTGGTGGGTAAATGGTATACGAGGTGGTCCTAGGTGTGAACCTATGACGGAAGGAGCTTGGGATGGAGGTGCTGTGGTGGCACAATAAATGGAAACCCTAATGAAGACATTCTAGCTTGGTCATCCCTAAGGACTTACTAGTACTCAGATTCACCGGGAAGCCTTATGTACCACTCGCCCTATATGGTGCGGGACGGCCGGACTACTTGGTAGGATATTGCCACTACTGCTAGGTTGACAGTGGATAGTGTAAGGAGGTATGGGGCATGGAGGATTTCCCCCACACCCTTCCGAGACTTCATGGAGACCTTGTGGACCCAGCTCATGACTCATAGTTTTAGCCAGCCCGGACTAGACTTGGGGTGTACCAGGGCTGAATGGTAGAGTGGCATTGTCCTAGGCTAGCAAGCGGCCGAAATCAGCCTAGTTGATGACGGTCAGCAAGGAAGATAGATCTTGTGGTTATATAAAACCTCTGTAGAGTGTTTGGTTGATCGATCGATATATGTGCTAACTTGTCAGCTATGGACCTTTCATGGGTTTCGCTTAAACTAGATAGTGAGATGAGTCCTTCTCTTCTTCCCCTGTGAGAGAGTGTCGGTCATAGCCAGGGGCTACGGGCCTTGAGACAGTGCCAAGAGGGAGTTGGCCTGTCGACTGAGTGATGGTATGGTTATGGGATGGTGATGGTGTGGAGATGGTGGTATATCGATCCCAGGATCGAAACCTGGCTCTAGGAAGGGAATAGGGTGGAATGTGTGTGGGAATGGTGTTAAAAACTTGACTATACTATTATATACATGATATGCTAAATGCATAGGAAACCCCAACCTTATAGGTTTCTTTGATTATATCCAACTTGCATCTAATTTCCACAAAGCAATGCTCATAGGGTTGGGAGTTGCCAGTACAAATCATACTGATAAGTTTTGGCACACAGGTTCTGCTGAGGAGTATAGCTCCGAGGAGTTTGATGGATGAGGGGTTCGTGCCTACGCTCAAGTTTGGCGATCTTATCTTCAAGCTGTTCTAAATGAATGCTACTTTTGATTCTGCCAATGCGGCGATGTAATAATTTATGTAATTCCACACTATTCGTACTATGATATTATCATTGTATGGATGTGATATTCGACTAGAATTTGGGTAATATGATCTACAACGGTCTTATTACACTTCGACGCTGTGGATTTCCCTTCATGGAAATTGGGGTCGCTTCATTTGTATTGCAGGATCATTGTCTAGGTGATCGGACTTCTCCACTGATCAACTGGTCAGACCGCTTGGTTCATGGACTCCATCGCCGACTAGTTGATTGGATTGTTCACCGCTCATGCTTCATCGCCAGCTACGCCGGTTACTCCTCAGCGCTCGAATTCTTCATGCTCGAGGACTAAGTGGGCACACTTCACCACACGGACATCGTCAGCTACGTCGGTGCTCGGACCGCGCCACCTACGCCAAGGACTCCTCGGTGCTCGGTCATCGCCAGCAATGCCGGGGACTCCTTGCTCCTCGGTGCTCAGTCATTGCCAGTGGCACCGGGGACTCCTTGCTCCTCGGTGCTCGGTCATTGCCAGCGACGCCAGGGACTCCTCGCTCCTCGGTGCTCGGACATCGCTGTCTATGTCGGGGACTCCTCGCTCCTCGGTGCTCGGTCATCGCCAACGACGCCAGGGACTCCTCGCTCCTTGGTGCTCGGTCATCGCCAGTGATGCCGGGGACTCCTTGCTCCTCGGTGCTCGAACATCGCCGCCTACGCCGGGGACTCCTCGCTCCTCAGTGCTCGATCATCGGGAGCGACGCTAGGGACTCCTCGCTCCTCGGTGCTCAGTCATCGCCAGCGACACAGGGGACTCATCGCTCCTCGGTGCTCGGTCATCGCCAGCGATGTTGGGGACTCCTCGCTCCTCGGTGCTCAGACATCGCTGTCTACGCCAGGGACTCCTCGCTCCTCGGTGCTCGGACATCGCCACCTACACTGGGGACTCCTCGCTCCTCAGTGCTCGGACATCTCCAGTGACGCCGGGGACTCCTCGCTCCTCGGTGCTCGGCCATCGCCAGCAACGTCGGGGACTCCTCGCTCCTCGGTGCTTGGACATCGCCAGTGACACCGGGGACGCCATGCTCCTCGGTGCTCGGACATCGCCGCCTACGCCGGGGACTCCTCGCTCCTCGGTGCTCGATCATCGCTAGTGACACCAGGGACTTCGTGATGCTCGATCATCGCCAGCGACGCCGGGGACTCCTTGCTCCTCGGTGCTCGATCATCGCCAGTGACACCAGGGACTCCTCGCTTCTTGGTGCTTGGACATCACCTTTTACACCAGGGACTCCTCGCTCCTCGGTGCTCAAACATCACCGCCTACGCTGGGGACTCCTCGCTCCTCGATGCTCGATCATCGCAAGCGACGCCGAAGACTCCTCGCTCCTCGCTGCTCGGTCATCACCAGTGATGCTGGGGACTCCTCGGTGCTCGGTCATCACCAGTGAGTCAGCGACGTTGGTAACTCCTCGCTCCTCGGTGCTTGGACATTGCTAGCGATGCCGGGAACTCCTCGCTCCTCGGTGCTCGGTCATCGCCAGTGATGCTGGGGACTCCCTTGCTGCTCGGATCTTGCTACGTCTCGTCGTTGTGCTATCAAGCTGCTCCATGCTGTTCGGATCAGGGTGCTGATCTTGGGCAGCACGTCTGGGGTCTTGATATGCGCATGTCAGACGACGTTGGCAAGCTTTCAGACTTCTTTGACCCTACTACAAGATTCATTCTTCATCTTTCAGTAGGCTCGAGGACTAAGTGGGCACACTTCACCTTGCGGTGAATGTGCTTGTTCTCATCTCGAGGCTACGCCCGGGGACTGGCTGCCTGCTCGGCTGGTCCTCTACTTTCTGACCCTAGCACCACGTGACTATGTCACCTACTGTCAGGCTCGGGGACTAACTATGGGGGTATGGCCCCCAAGACATGGGCTGCACCCCTAGGGGTGGCCCGGCCCACAAGGTTAAGGCGTGCACCACAAGACATTGTATAGTACCAAATAGACTACTTTACTTGTAACCCTACCTCCTCTAGAGTATATAAGGAGAGGTAGGGGTCCTCTACCTCCTCCATGTGTTTTTAGTATAAAAGTTTAGTTGTCCCGTAGCAATGCACGGGCACACTACCTAGTTAGTACTAAAATGTTAATTCGCTAATGGATGCTTAAGGTATTTATTACTAGATTTGTGCCTATGTGTAGTAATGGGAGTTAAACTTTTTTGTACGAAGGATTGATCATTGAGATCAGTAGATCACTATTTTTAGCATACACCTCCTCTATCCATCCTTCCATGCTATGCAACTTCTCATGAATTAAATGTTGCTTTTATTTAGAGGGAGCAAACCAATATCCTATAATCATACAATAAATATTGTTTGAATAGATTGTATAAGGTGCTCATGTCTACGCCTACTGAACATTGTTCTTGAGATGACATCTCCCATAAGATTCTAGAACTCAAGCTAGACACCTATCTCAGTACGTTTAGCAGGAAACATCAGAATTCTCCCACCTGAATATCTAAACAAATATTTCACAAATCGCAACAAGTTCTCCTCCTAAAGCTAATACAAACATGGGATTGTAAAATCCTATATGGCATGAACTAAAGGTATCATTTCTAAATGTAATGTACATAGGCTCAAGTAAATGCAAACATTCAGTCCTAGTACGATTTCAAATAATCTTTGCTAAGCTCTCCATTCGTAGATAAACTGTGTATCACCAGGCTACTCACAACACTTTATTCTACCCATAGTTATCAGCATGTAACATCCCAGATGTCAAAAAGCAATTAAAACTTGATCATGAGCATCATCAAGCATAATCACCAAGTATCATGTCATGCATGCACTCCATGTTTCATTTATAGCATTGTTATGTTGCATATATGAGGTTTCATATGTTGCATGAAATGTTAACAACATTAATGATTAAGGCTCTTTATGAATTTATAGAGTAATAATTGCTTAAACAAATAAAATTTTGTTAATATAAACTTTGCTGCTCAAGGTAAGCTCTATAATGTGGGATCAAAAGGAGTGATGATTCCAAGTCAAATATGTTGAATTTGGGCATAAAAATTGGATTCAATATTGTTTTTCCCTCCATTTTTGACTAAGTCTTTGAAAAGTAGTTATTGAGTTCAATCTTTGGTGAATTATTAAAACAATTTTCATAAATAAAATTTGTTCAACTTTTATTCCATTGTTTGGTGTGATGTTTGAGTTGTGATATTGTGTAATTAGTTAAGATGCTGGGTTAATCATTGCTCTTAAATAAATTACAGAAAACGCTTAGTTAAAACAATCTTCAAAACTTGAAACTGAAACTAGAGTTTCACTGAACTCCTCTTTGACCTTCAAAATATTTAAAACCATCAAGTGTTTGGTGTTGGTACTTTGAGCAATCATGGAGAACTCATGTAGATGAACAACATTGCTTTAATGCGCTCATCAATTCATTTTGCAAAATCGGGAGAACGAGAGAGGAGAAGTTAGGCTATCAATCATGAACAGGAGCACCGAAAGTAGCTGCCATGCAGTAGCTTCACCGTCGGTGGCCGCTGCCTTCGTGCCATTTCCCCGCACGCAGATAGGCACCTGCTTCGCCGGCCACGCCGTAAGCAGCTGCTGTCTAGCCTCGATGCTTCGCCCGCACCCTTAAGTCACCAAGCTGGCCATCGTGCCCTTCTTCTCCCTTGCCGTAGCCGTCGAGCACATTCACCTCGTCAGTGAAATTCACCACACCTACTCGCTCACCGCCCAATTGCTCGCGCCCTTGCCTTCACCTCACCCTTGCGCATCGCCTGAGCCCGCTCGAGCCACCACAATCGCCCGTGCGCGCTGTTCTCGCTGCGGTGGCTTGCCATAACTGCCGTGAAGCAGCTCACCATGGCCAGCCTCCTCCAGAGCTCCTCTTGCCATGCCGTTTGTTGTTTTGAACTCCTTGTGCTACCATGATGCTCATCGACTAGCTGGTTTTCCCTTTTATCCATAGGGCCCGCCAGAACGCCATCACCATCGCGAGTTTGTGCCGCTGCCATCACCCCAACAACAGCCACCTAGCTCCACTGTGATCCTATCTCAACTAGTAGCCGTTTCGAGGTCACGGTGAGCCTTTGATGCTAACCATGCCCTTTAATTTGACTCTACCGGTCTCTTACGGTCAAAACCCTGCTACGCCGGCATAGTTGGCAAGCTTGCTCTTAGCCCAAATCGGCTCAACTAGCAACCTAGAGTGCTGTGTGAGATCTCCTTGAGTGCGTAGGAGCTAACCTGGTCATCGGTGTCATCGTAGTCAGCCACCTCCGCCTTGCTGGAGCACCACTGGTCGCCATGTGCACTGCCTCGTGTGTTGCAGTGCGCTAGAGGATCAACTGGTACATTCAGCATGTGCACAAGGAGGGGAGTCCGTCGGAGTTGATCTCATCATTGTCGAGGTCACCACTAGCGAGAAATCGCCGGTCAAATCCTGGCGCTGCCGCGGTCAATTGGCGCTATTGACCTGGTCCCACGTGTTAGTGTCAGTGGCTGGCGAGGGGCTAAGTGAAAATGTTTTCCTCGATTTTATCTTTTAGAAAATGTTAAATTGTGCAGTTTCTTGTTTAATTCATAATTAAATAATTAGAGCTGATAAAATTATAAAAATTTTTGTGTAGCTTTGTTATCATGTGATCTACTTAGGAAAAATATTATATGGGCATTTTCAATAGTTCTACTATGTTTCAAAATTACCTATTTTAATTAATAAATGTACCTTCCATGATTTTTATAGGCTAAAATAATTATCCTTTAATCATGAATTTTTTTTGTATGTTTTATATGCTTATACCTGCCTTCACAAAAAGTTTGGTACTGTTTTGATAATTTTAAATTGAATAATTAATTTAAGTGTGTTTAAATGCCTTTTAAATATTAAAATGATTTATATAAATCCTTAAATTGCTTGGGTGAATTTTGAACATTGTTTATGGACCTTAGAACACCCAAACCCCTGTTGTTACTTAGCAACTTAATTCTTTTTTTGATATACTTATAATCAACTTGTTTATATAATAATTAAAATGATTTAATTAAATATTTAGTTTTATGAGTTCTTTATAATGATCATGCGTTAAGATAAATGTTAAACACTTGCTGGTCCATGTTAAGTTTAATTCTTTCATGTTAACAACTAATTAATTTGTTAGTTAAATGAAAATGCTTTTATGATAATAACCCTGGTTCTTTGGTGAAGGAAAGTTGTACTCAACTTTCTTAAGTTTGTTAGACTTCTGTCATGCAATTGAATGTCTCTCATCATGCATCATGGCATATAGTCCATCATGTTAAGCATACATCATTTATTACGTGTAGTGCTTACGAGAGTGAGAAGATTCATGTTGATCAAGTTTTGGAGAAGGTTCATCCATCCATGGTGTTGGTGCCAAGTTAACCCCTATGATCCGTCTATGGAAACTAACCTTCTCTACAACGCAGGCAAGCACCGGAGCATAAACCCTTCTCTAGTATTTACAAATCTTTATTACACTTAAGTCTTATGAGATGTACATTAAGTAAATAGGAGTTGGTCAAATACCATTGCTGCATGATTACCATGATATGCAGGTACACTTAGTTCTACCCTGTTAGTATGAATAGTTTGATACCTTTAATGCTTACTAATGCTTAGACCACGATAGAAGTCGAGCGATGGTTTCATCTTTCGCGAGATATAGGTTTTACCTTGGTTCTTCTTGGCTCCGTTTATGGATCGTGAGAATACCATGATCATGATAAATGTTAAATTGAGACCGGACAGGACTTGTTGTTATGGTAAGTGTTCTTGGGCAGATAGGTTTGCCTGGTCGTGCTCGTCCTGCCTATGTTAATTGAGGACCGTTCATTGTAGGCTTGCTTGTTTGAGACCTTGCAGTACTAGCCACATACTTTGGTAAGCCTAAGACCTCGACTATTCCATTATGAGAAAGGACAACCATGCACTAGGAGTGGAAAGATGGTGAGAGTAGCATGTACACATCCTATGAATTCGTCATGGATGAAAGACGTAGGGAGGTGGAGTACTGTGCTCTTAGGTAGCATTGGACCCATTCACGTTTTGGAGGATCCGAGTGAAGGTTGATATATGTAGGTCTAGGACCTGCATATGTCGTGTGGTAAGGAAATCCTAGCTAGGCCTAATCGATTCGAATTATCGTGCTCCTCGATTATGGAGACTCAATCAACTGCCCTGCATCGTGGTTTAATCTATGGAAACATGGTTACTTATGGTTATAAATATGAGAAGAGATGAGATGTTCAATTAAGTGATTGATATGTGTGTCCTGCAAAACATGTTTTCTCCAATACAAGTGGAACTATGTCAATAATAAAGGCATATGGGTCAAAAGATTGTTTATTTCCCTGTTTTGGATAATAATTGATAATCAAATATTATCGTTGGTGACCGCCAATAAATCCCCCAAGCTTAACCTTTGCTCATCCTGAGCAAATAGCTAAGTACTTGGTTTTTTATCAGGAGTTGCTACTATACCGTTACAATTCACAATTGCCATGTCTATAACAAAGCATTCTTCCATGATTCTAATAAGTTGGCATTTTATCCACCCTTTACCTTAATTCTTATGGGGCGTATAGCTTTTCTAAGTTCTTAGGCAGTTGTAAGATAGAATGGTTATAACAGAATCACCAATCATTCATTCTTTGATTAACCATCTATCCGAAGGTTTTATGAGTTTTGTAAAACAAATGTAAGTTCCTCAAATAATTGTCGATTGCTCTATGTGTATGAAACCTCACTAAGGCATTTGATATTTTGCCTTCTTTTTCATAACCTACCACTAAGGCTTTTGAGTGGAGTTTTGGGTAGGTATGAACGTGGGGCATACTTGCATCACATGTTTTGCTAAGTCAAAAACCAGACCACGAGGAGATGCAAGACATACACTTTGATCAAGACGTGCAAGTGTGTCGAATTTTTTTATAACTTCCTCATTCTAAATATTTTTGGCACTCCTTGAATCATGAATCTCACTCTTTTTTGAATGAATGCCATTATTCAAAAGTATGGGCTATCTTTATTTCTTTCTTTCTTTCTTTTTCTTTTCTTTTCTTCATGCTCTTTGGCATGCATTTTTTCCTCTCATGCCTTTTCACATGGATATTTTTCTTTTCCTTCCCCTTTTTTTAGCATAGTCCATACTATTCTTTTTGGCATAAGAATTTTTTTTGAGAGAGACACATATGATAAATGAATGGGGTAATTATTTGGTGGACGGAAAAATATGTTTTTGCATAACTCTCAGTGTAAGAGTTAGCAATTTATTTGTGGGTATACGTGTGTCTTGATCATGGGTGCATGACGAGAATCTCAACAAGGGTCACAATAATTTGACAAAGCTCAATGCAATAACAAGTAGCATATGACTAAGGTTTTGATTTTTTAATCATGTCATATGGCCTTAGTAGGTATTCATAATCATTGAGGAACTTTTAATTTTAGCATTTTTGAAAATAAAATCTTCGGATGTCAAGTCTCTCTTAGAACAAAGTCATAGTAAATTCTATTTGTACCATATCATAACTCGCAAGAACTTAGAAAAGGAGCATGCATTTGCAAACCCACAAGTTTTTAAGTTTTTAGGATGAGATATTTTTAGCCAACAAACTTAAATCTTAGGGAATACTAAGTTATAAACAAGGCACAAATGAATTATAGATAGAGCAACTATTCATCATTTCAACTTTAGGAGAAACTAAACATTCCTCAAAACACATATGAGAGTGGAATTCATAATTTTGGTATTTTTATCATATTTTTATTTTTTTGGTATTTGTGACAGAACCGTCCAATTTATAAGAGCACAAGTACAATGGTAGCCCACAAGCGGTCGCACAATTATACTTGAGCCCATATAAACCTAGTAGTCCATCGAGTACCATGAAGAGGCTCGATTCATCACCAATATACAACCAAGATCGATATGATTTTTTTGGTATTGCAGGATCATTGTCTAGGTGATCGGACTTCTCCACTGATCAACTGGTCAGACCGCTTGGTTCATGGACTCCATCGCCGACTAGTTGATCGGATTGTTCACCGCTCATGCTTCATCGCCAGCTACGCCGGTTACTCCTCAGCGCTCGAATTCTTCATGCTCGAGGACTAAGTGGGCACACTTCACCACACGGACATCATCAGCTACGTCGGTGCTCGGACCGTGCCACCTACGCCAAGGACTCCTCGGTGCTCGGTCATCGCCAGCGATGCCGGGGACTCCTTGCTCCTCGGTGCTCAGTCATTGCCAGCGGCACCGGGGACTCCTTGCTCCTCGGTGCTCGGTCATTGCCAGCGACGCTAGGGACTCCTCGCTCCTCGGTGCTCGGACATCGCTAGTCTATGTCGGGGACTCCTCGCTCCTCGGTGCTCGGTCATCGCCAACGACGCCAGGGACTCCTCGCTCCTCGATGCTCGGTCATCGCCAGTGATGCCGGGGACTCCTTGCTCCTCGGTGCTCGAACATCGCCGCCTACGCCGGGGACTCCTCGCTCCTCAGTGCTCGATCATCGGGAGCGACGCTGGGGACTCCTCGCTCCTTGGTGCTCAGTCATCGCCAGCGACACAGGGGACTCATCGCTCCTCGGTGCTCGGTCATCGCCAGCGATGTTGGGGACTCCTCGCTCCTCGGTGCTCAGACATCGCTGTCTACGCCAGGGACTCCTCGCTCCTCGGTGCTCGGACATCGCCACCTACACTGGGGACTCCTCGCTCCTCAGTGCTCGGACATCTCCAGTGACGCCGGGGACTCCTCGCTCCTCGGTGCTCGGCCATCGCCAGCAACGTCGGGGACTCCTCGCTCCTCGGTGCTTGGACATCGCCAGTGACACCGGGGACGCCATGCTCCTCGGTGCTCGGACATCGCCGCCTACGCCGGGGACTCCTCGCTCCTCGGTGCTCGATCATCGCCAGTGACACCAGGGACTTCGTGATGCTCGATCATCGCCAGCGACGCCGGGGACTCCTTGCTCCTCGGTGCTCGATCATCGCCAGTGACACCAGGGACTCCTCGCTTCTTGGTGCTTGGACATCACCTTTTACACCAGGGACTCCTCGCTCCTCGGTGCTCAAACATCGCCGCCTACGCTGGGGACTCCTCGCTCCTCGATGCTCGATCATCGCAAGCGACGCCGAAGACTCCTCGCTCCTCGCTGCTCGGTCATCACCAGTGATGCTGGGGACTCCTCGGTGCTCGGTCATCACCAGTGAGTCAGCGACGTTGGTAACTCCTCACTCCTCGGTGCTTGGACATTGCCAGCGATGCCGGGAACTCCTCGCTCCTCGGTGCTCGGTCATCGCCAGTGATGCTGGGGACTCCCTTGCTGCTCGGATCTTGCTACGTCTCGTCGTTGTGCTATCAAGCTGCTCCATGCTGTTCGGATCAGGGTGCTGATCTTGGGCAGCACGTCTGGGGTCTTGATACGCGCATGTCAGACGACGTTGGCAAGCTTTCAGACTTCTTTGACCCTACTACAAGATTCATTCTTCATCTTTCAGCAGGCTCGAGGACTAAGTGGGCACACTTCACCTTGCGGAGAATGTGCTTGTTCTCATCTCAAGGCTACGCTCGGGGACTGGCTGCCTGCTCGGCTGGTCCTCTACTTTCTGACCCTAGCACCACGTGACTATGTCACCTACTGTCAGGCTCGGGGACTAACTATGGGGGTATGGCCCCCAAGACATGGGCTGCACCCCTAGGGGTGGCCCGGCCCACAAGGTTAAGGCGTGCACCACAAGACATTGTATAGTACTAAATAGACTACTTTACTTGTAACCCTACCTCCTCTAGAGTATATAAGGAGAGGTAGGGGTCCTCTACCTCCTCCATGTGTTTTTAGTATAAAAGTTTAGTTGTCCCGTAGCAATGCACGGGCACACTACCTAGTTAGTACTAAAATGTTAATTCGCTAATGGATGCTTAAGGTATTTATTACTAGATTTGTGCCTATGTGTAGTAATGGGAGTTAAACTTTTTTGTACGAAGGATTGATCATTGAGATCAGTAGATCACTATTTTTAGCATACACCTCCTCTATCCATCCTTCCATGCTATGCAACTTCTCATGAATTAAATGTTGCTTTTATTTAGAGGGAGCAAACCAATATCCTATAATCATACAATAAATATTGTTTGAATAGATTGTATAAGGTGCTCATGTCTACGCCTACTGAACATTGTTCTTGAGATGACATCTCCCATAAGATTCTAGAACTCAAGCTAGACACCTATCTCAGTACGTTTAGCAGGAAACATCAGAATTCTCCCACCTGAATATCTAAACAAATATTTCACAAATCGCAACAAGTTCTCCTCCTAAAGCTAATACAAACATGGGATTGTAAAATCCTATATGGCATGAACTAAAGGTATCATTTCTAAATGTAATGTACATAGGCTCAAGTAAATGCAAACATTCAGTCCTAGTACGATTTCAAATAATCTTTGCTAAGCTCTCCATTCGTAGATAAACTGTGTATCACCAGGCTACTCACAACACTTTATTCTACCCATAGTTATCAGCATGTAACATCCCAGATGTCAAAAAGCAATTAAAACTTGATCATGAGCATCATCAAGCATAATCACCAAGTATCATGTCATGCATGCACTCCATGTTTCATTTATAGCATTGTTATGTTGCATATATGAGGTTTCATATGTTGCATGAAATGTTAACAACATTAATGATTAAGGCTCTTTATGAATTTATAGAGTAATAATTGCTTAAACAAATAAAATTTTGTTAATATAAACTTTGCTGCTCAAGGTAAGCTCTATAATGTGGGATCAAAAGTAGTGATGATTCCAAGTCAAATATGTTGAATTTGGGCATAAAAATTGGATTCAATATTGTTTTTCCCTCCATTTTTGACTAAGTCTTTGAAAAGTAGTTATTGAGTTCAATCTTTGGTGAATTATTAAAACAATTTTCATAAATAAAATTTGTTCAACTTTTATTCCATTGTTTGGTGTGATGTTTGAGTTGTGATATTGTGTAATTAGTTAAGATGCTGGGTTAATCATTGCTCTTAAATAAATTACAGAAAATGCTTAGTTAAAACAATCTTCAAAACTTGAAACTGAAACTAGAGTTTCACTGAACTCCTCTTTGACCTTCAAAATCTTTAAAACCATCAAGTGTTTGGTGTTGGTACTTTGAGCAATCATGGAGAACTCATGTAGATGAACAACATTGCTTTAATGCGCTCATCAATTCATTTTGCAAAATCGGGAGAACGAGAGAGGAGAAGTTAGGCTATCAATCGTGAACAGGAGCACCGAAAGTAGCTGCCATGCAGTAGCTTCACCGTCGGTGGCCGCTGCCTTCGTGCCATTTCCCCGCACGCAGACAGGCACCTGCTTCGCCGGCCACGCCGTAAGCAGCTGCTGTCTAGCCTCGATGCTTCGCCCGCACCCTTAAGTCACCAAGCTGGCCATCGTGCCCTTCTTCTCCCTTGCCGTAGCCGTCGAGCACATTCACCTCATCAGTGAAATTCACCACACCTACTCGCTCACCGCCCAATTGCTCGCGCCCTTGCCTTCACCTCACCCTTGCGCATCGCCTGAGCCCGCTCGAGCCACCACAATCGCCCGTGCGCGCTGTTCTCGCTGCGGTGGCTTGCCATAACTACCGTGAAGCAGCTCACCATGGCCAGCCTCCTCCAGAGCTCCTCTTGCCATGCCGTTTGTTGTTTTGAACTCCTTGTGCTACCATGATGCTCATCGACTAGCTGGTTTTCCCTTTTATCCATAGGGCCCGCCAGAACGCCATCACCATCGCGAGTTTGTGCCGCTGCCATCACCCCAACAACAGCCACCTAGCTCCACTGTGATCCTATCTCAACTAGTAGCCGTTTCGAGGTCACGGTGAGCCTTTGATGCTAACCATGCCCTTTAATTTGACTCTACCGGTCTCTTACGGTCGAAACCCCGCTATGCCGGCATAGTTGGCAAGCTTGCTCTTAGCCCAAATCGGCTCAACTAGCAACCTAGAGTGTTGTGTGAGATCTCCTCGAGTGCGTAGGAGCTAACCTGGTCATCGGTGTCATCGTAGTTAGCCGCCTCCGCCTTGCTGGAGCACCGCTGGTCGCCATGTGCACTGCCTCGTGTGTTGCAGTGCGCTAGAGGATCAACTGGTACATTCAGCGTGTGCACAAGGAGGGGAGTCCGTCGGAGTTGATCTCATCATTGTCGAGGTCACCGCTAGCGAGAAATCGCCGGTCAAATCCTGGTGCTACCGCGGTCAATTGGCGCTATTGACCTGGTCCCACGTGTTAGTGTCAGTGGCTGGCGAGGGGCTAAGTGAAAATGTTTTCCTCGATTTTATCTTTTAGAAAATGTTAAATTGTGCAGTTTCTTGTTTAATTCATAATTAAATAATTAGAGCTGATAAAATTATGAAAATTTTTGTGTAGCTTTGTTATCATGTGATCTACTTAGGAAAAATATTATATGGGCATTTTCAATAGTTCTACTATGTTTCAAAATTACCTATTTTAATTAATAAATGTACCTTCCATGATTTTTATAGGCTAAAATAATTATCCTTTAATCATGAATTTTTTTTTGTATGTTTTATATGCTTATATCTGCCTTCACAAAAAGTTTGGTACTGTTTTGATAATTTTAAATTGAATAATTAATTTAAGTGTGTTTAAATGCCTTTTAAATATTAAAATGATTTATATAAATCCTTAAATTGCTTGGGTGAATTTTGAACATTGTTTATGGACCTTAGAACACCCAAACCCCTGTTGTTACTTAGCAACTTAATTCTTTTTTTGATATACTTATAATCAACTTGTTTATATAATAATTAAAATGATTTAATTAAATATTTAGTTTTATGAGTTCTTTATAATGATCATGCGTTAAGATAAATGTTAAACACTTGCTGGTCCATGTTAAGTTTAATTCTTTCATGTTAACAACTAATTAATTTGTTAGTTAAATGAAAATGCTTTTATGATAATAACCCTGGTTCTTTGGTGAAGGAAAGTTGTACTCAACTTTCTTAAGTTTGTTAGACTTCTGTCATGCAATTGAATGTCTCTCATCATGCATCATGGCATATAGTCCATCATGTTAAGCATACATCATTTATTACGTGTAGTGCTTACGAGAGTGAGAAGATTCATGTTGATCAAGTTTTGGAGAAGGTTCATCCATCCATGGTATTGGTGCCAAGTTAACCCCTATGATCCGTCTATGGAAACTAACCTTCTCTACAACGCAGGCAAGCACCGGAGCATAAACCCTTCTCTAGTATTTACAAATCTTTATTACACTTAAGTCTTATGAGATGTACATTAAGTAAATAGGAGTTGGTCAAATACCATTGCTGCATGATTACCATGATATGCAGGTACACTTAGTTCTACCCTGTTAGTATGAATAGTTTGATACCTTTAATGCTTACTAATGCTTAGACCACGATAGAAGTCGAGCGATGGTTTCATCTTTCGCGAGATATAGGTTTTACCTTGGTTCTTCTTGGCTCCGTTTATGGATCGTGAGAATACCATGATCATGATAAATGTTAAATTGAGACCGGACAGGACTTGTTGTTATGGTAAGTGTTCTTGGGCAGATAGGTTTGCCTGGTCGTGCTCGTCCTGCCTATGTTAATTGAGGACCGTTCATTGTAGGCTTGCTTGTTTGAGACCTTGCAGTACTAGCCACATACTTTGGTAAGCCTAAGACCTCGACTATTCCATTATGAGAAAGGACAACCATGCACTAGGAGTGGAAAGATGGTGAGAGTAGCATGTACACATCCTATGAATTCGTCATGGATGAAAGACGTAGGGAGGTGGAGTACTGTGCTCTTAGGTAGCATTGGACCCATTCACGTTTTGGAGGATCCGAGTGAAGGTTGATATATGTAGGTCTAGGACCTGCATATGTCATGTGGTAAGGAAATCCTAGCTAGGCCTAATCGATTCGAATTATCGTGCTCCTTGATTATGGAGACTCAATCAACTGCCCTGCATCATGGTTTAATCTATGGAAACATGGTTACTTATGGTTATAAATATGAGAAGAGATGAGATGTTCAATTAAGTGATTGATATGTGTGTCCTGCAAAACATGTTTTCTCCAATACAAGTGGAACTATGTCAATAATAAAGGCATATGGGTCAAAAGATTGTTTATTTCCCTGTTTTGGATAATAATTGATAATCAAATATTATCGTTGGTGACCGCCAATAAATCCCCCAAGCTTAACCTTTGCTCATCCTGAGCAAATAGCTAAGTACTTGGTTTTTTATCAGGAGTTGCTACTATACCGTTACAATTCACAATTGCCATGTCTATAACAAAGCATTCTTCCATGATTCTAATAAGTTGGCATTCACCCTTTACCTTAATTCTTATGGGGCGTATAGCTTTTCTAAGTTCTTAGGCAGTTGTAAGATAGAATGGTTATAACAGAATCACCAATCATTCATTCTTTGATTAACCATCTATCCGAAGGTTTTATGAGTTTTGTAAAACAAATGTAAGTTCCTCAAATAATTGTCGATTGCTCTATGTGTATGAAACCTCACTAAGGCATTTGATATTTTGCCTTCTTTTTCATAACCTACCACTAAGGCTTTTGAGTGGAGTTTTGGGTAGGTATGAACGTGGGGCATACTTGCATCACATGTTTTGCTAAGTCAAAAACCAGACCACGAGGAGATGCAAGACATACACTTTGATCAAGACGTGCAAGTGTGTCGAATTTTTTTATAACTTCCTCATTCTAAATATTTTTGGCACTCCTTGAATCATGAATCTCACTCTTTTTTGAATGAATGCCATTATTCAAAAGTATGGGCTATCTTTATTTCTTTCTTTCTTTCTTTTTCTTTTCTTTTCTTCATGCTCTTTGGCATGCATTTTTTCCTCTCATGCCTTTTCACATGGATATTTTTCTTTTCCTTCCCCTTTTTTTAGCATAGTCCATACTATTCTTTTTGGCATAAGAATTTTTTTTGAGAGAGACACATATGATAAATGAATGGGGTAATTATTTGGTGGACGGAAAAATATGTTTTTGCATAACTCTCAGTGTAAGAGTTAGCAATTTATTTGTGGGTATACGTGTGTCTTGATCATGGGTGCATGACGAGAATCTCAACAAGGGTCACAACAATTTGACAAAGCTCAATGCAATAACAAGTAGCATATGACTAAGGTTTTGATTTTTTAATCATGTCATATGGCCTTAGTAGGTATTCATAATCATTGAGGAACTTTTAATTTTAGCATTTTTGAAAATAAAATCTTCGGATGTCAAGTCTCTCTTAGAACAAAGTCATAGTAAATTCTATTTGTACCATATCATAACTCGCAAGAACTTAGAAAAGGAGCATGCATTTGCAAACCCACAAGTTTTTAAGTTTTTAGGATGAGATATTTTTAGCCAACAAACTTAAATCTTAGGGAATACTAAGTTATAAACAAGGCACAAATGAATTATAGATAGAGCAACTATTCATCATTTCAACTTTAGGAGAAACTAAACATTCCTCAAAACACATATGAGAGTGGAATTCATAATTTTGGTATTTTTATCATATTTTTATTTTTTTGGTATTTGTGACAGAACCGTCCAATTTATAAGAGCACAAGTACAATGGTAGCCCACAAGCGGTCGCACAATTATACTTGAGCCCATATAAACCTGGTAGTCCATCGAGTACCATGAAGAGGCTCGATTCATCACCAATATACAACCAAGATCGTACATGATTCAACATACATGCCACATATTACATAGAGTTCATAATTACATTATCATCCATCGGAGTACAATTAAAAGTCATTACAACCCAAAGTTCAAATAAAATAGTAGTAATGGAAGCAAAGGTAGTTTTGAAACTAACATCTCACACCATTGTTCAATTACTTGCTAGTTTGTGATCACATCCCACAAAAGCATCCTAGATTAGATATATAGAAGCGCCTTGGCCATGGCCTACTCTTTGTCCACGGCGGGACAGAAGCAATTCTTACAATATCCATGATATACTATGTTATCTGCAACAAGTGGGAAATAAACCCTGAGTATGAGAAGGTACTCAGCTAGACTTACCCATCATAAACCAAAAATAAAGTGACTCCAAGGATCATACAAGGCTTTATAAGTGGATCTAGCTTGACAACATTTTACATAAAAAGCCACTAATTCAGCTATACATTTTATAATTCGGTCATCAAGTTAATTATAGCTATTCATCTATAGATTAGCAACTAACCTATGCCAAACATAAGGTATATCATTTAGTAGCATAATAATAGTAACCATAGCTAGTGTAATAATTCCATATTCAGCATAACCATCATATTCCATAATCCAGTTACTACAATGTTGGAGCTAGTCAAGTTTCTTACTACCCGGGAGAGACGGCGATTCGAATCGGTTGCAACCAGCTGGGTAGTATTCCTAACACAAACCTAGCCATGGTAGCCTTAGGTCACCTTTGGTACAACTCAGGTACACATTTTGTGGGTTCGATCAATGCCGCACAATCAGGGACTCTATCGGTTGCCAGGACGATTAGGACTACCCTACCCTTAGGATCACGTCCGGCTCCCCACACATCCTTACTACCTCTAGTGTGTGCACTCTAATAGAACGAGGCTTGGCCTGAGTCGAGCTACTTAGCTTCATGGTCGAAACGAGTTATCTGGCCAGCTAAGTGAGAGGCATGCATTCAATCTCGATAGAAGTGCCAACAATGGCACAGTCCTTAATCGACATGGACGGGGCCAACATAGCCAACCCAACACCATTGCATATAAGTTCCTATCCGGTCTCCACTTAATAACACCCCATGGTTATTTTCCATGATAGCAATATATAGCCAACCGTGCTCCGGTATCCACCTATATCTCACAGGTGACAGAAAATCACCCGACTTTTATTGGTCTAAGCATGGCTAAGCATATGTTTGATCCTAGACCTACATAGGGTTCAAGGTATATTTCTAGACAAGGTAGTTCTATGCATCAAGTGTTTCCAATCAACTCTTATAACCTAGTGCATCAAACATAAAGGACTCAAGTGATATTTTATAAAACATAGGAGGCTTATAATGTTCCAAGGCTTGCCTTTTAGGAATGAAGTGGGTCGGTGGTCAGGGCACTCTAGAAGTTTGTCAGTGGTCGGCTCCTCTCCTTTAGGAGCTATGGTTTGGGGTGTCCCTTGATTGTCCTCTGCCCCTTCTTTGAATTCTAGTAGGGTTACTCCTTCGGGTGATCCTATATGCATGAGCGCAAAATAAGATACAAGAATACATAGGTAATGATATGGATGATATGATATGATGCATAACATAAAAGTCCTTAACAACAAGGTATTAGGGTGATAACAAGATTAACTTTATTTTACTAAGTAGGTGCATGTCTCTTCTCTAGTAATTAAATAAACACCTATTTAAACATTTTTTGGGCTGCAAGACAGCAGCCAGTTGTTTTGACCATAACTGGAGTTTTACACATCTAAACAATATGGTTGTGGACTTTATGGAAATCTTATAAAATTGCCTACAACTTTGTTTTAATCATCTTAAGGTGATTTAGTAGATATCTAGGTCAAACAATTCAATCTTTTAGATCTATCCAAAGGATAAGCAAATCTAACAGTAGACTTCTAACAGCTATAACTCTTAAACCATTAGGTCTATGACCATAAAATTTTAGGACAAGCAAGAGGAGTAAGTTTATCTACAACTTTGTTATTAACAAGTTTACATAAGAGGTCATTATCATCATGCATTTGTCAACACAATAGAAACTACTCATGCAACCATTTAGTTGAATTATAAAAGCAATAATTAACTAGTTGCCTATAGCCAATTACTTCTAAGCCCAATTAGTAACATTAACATATCATATGCATCACAAGTACCATAGAAAACATCATGGTTAAGCCCAACTAATTTATTTATATACATTTATTAATTTCCTTATATAATAAGGTGATTTAAAGGATAAAAATTTCTAATCCTCAATAACTTAGAAAATTACAGTAGCTTACATCTGACCCTAATAGTCTACTGTACAAATCTCATGCCATTTGGATAAGTATAGACACCTCTACAAAAATGACAAGTTGCATAGGCTTATTTTAGCAAAAATAGTTTAGCCTAGTGAAAAGCGTCAAACAACATATTTAATATTTTTCTTACTCTCATCCTATCATAAGAACACTATGTAGAAATTTTCATGATCATAAGTTTTGTATTTTTACCCCAATTAATTTCACCAGAAACTAGCATTTAATTAAGGTGAAATAGAAAGACCATATTCCAATTCTGCCCACTATAGGTTTAGTATTTTTCCTAGCTAGAGCATGGCAGCATAAGACCAGCCAAATTGGAATCACAATTTTAGCACTTCCCTAACTCAAGTTATGCATTTTACAAGATAGAAACTAATTTAAAAGCACTTTACTAGCTTAATTTAATTCCCTCAAAAAAATACCCCAAACAGTAGGTTTCATATTTTTATCAAATAGTACACTTCATGATGAATCTAACAAAATTTTGATCACCCCATTTGGATACTCCTAATTCTAGATATGATTTTTGCAAGTTTGTATGCAAATCTGTGAAAATAAATAAAGAAAACACTTCAAAAACCCTAAATACGCTACGTACACCCGGTCCAGTGCACCCATAGTGACTGAGACGCAGGTCCTGCAGTCAACTCGGCCCCACCCAATAGGCACACAAAGCAAAGCACGTAGTTGACCGGTGGCAAACTCGTCGACGGTGAGGTCACCAGCATTGTGTTCCCCACACCCTTGCGCATCAACTAATACCCTTGGTTAGCCCGGTGGATCATCGGAGCTACCTCACTAGCGGCCATGGTAGCGTGGCAAGGGTGCGTGGTGGTGGGGTCATCGTCTCTAGTGATGGCATGCCCAGGTGAGCTTGGCTACAGCATCAAGGGGTCCTAGCAGAGCTCTAGGGTTAGGTCTAGGCTACGGCGGAGCGGCGATGTGCTCTAGCCACGTGCATGGTGGCACGACGGCGGTGAGGTGCCATTCTGACGAGATGGCAACCGGTGGCAAGTCTCCATCATATGGTATGGTACTAGAGTTCATGATGGCATGGAACACAAGCATAAGAGGGGGAAGATAGGGACTAGCTAGGGCCAGCCACGATGAGCTCAAGATCGGTGGTGGACCGCGACCATGGTGGCAATGGCGACGATGCACTGTGGCCTTACCCTTGCATGAATGATGGTGTTAGCAGCTTGGGGAAGTGAAGCAAGTCACGGCAGAGCTATGCGCGTGATGGATTGAATGGTGGGGTTGCGGTGGTGGCGTGCAAGCACGGCAGAGGTGCTCAGCAACGGCAATGGTGGTGCTATTGCTTGCTCTACGTGCATGGGCGAGAGAGAGAGCGACTGAGAGCAAGGGTGAGCGTGAGTGTGTGGGAATGAGGAGCAGCTGGCTCACTCTCCCTCTTGACACGACGATGCTAGGACAGGTGAGAGACAACACACAATGGTCCTGCACTAACACTGGTCGACCACGACGGCGTGCGGCGCCCGGTTCAAACTTGGTCATTAGGTCGACTAACAACACAAGTTCAAACCATTAGTACCCCTAATCCACGGCGAGTTAGTAAAAATTCCATTACTAAGAATTGTAGAGCTACGCGTGATCTCCAACTTTGCCTAAATGAGCTTGGTCTAATTCGAGCTGGTTTTCAAATTGGAAAGCTTCAAAGTATGGTACATGAAACTGTAAATCAGTTCTTAGGCTTAGAAAACTTCCTAGTCTGAAAATAGCATCTAGTTGATTCTTGGGAGCAGTTTTTGACCATGGTAGACACTGAATTAGCTCATGGCCCTTAAACAAAGTTTGTTCCCCATGTCATGGACTACAACTTTTATTAAGGGTACACTACCAAGCAAACACTCTATACTATAGTTCAACTTTGGTCAAAGTAGGATCATGAAAAATGACATCATGAGTAAACTAGGATTTAGAAGCAAAATTGGTCCATGTCATGAATATAAACATTGTTCCATTTGCCATCCTAGATATGTCTAAGGTGTTTTTGTGACCTCACAATCATCTCTTGCATTGGTCACACATTATCACAAGCATATGCATGTATATAATCAACATCACATGTGATAACATATAAAGAATGAGATGAAATTTCATATGCTCATGCTCATGAATGAATGGATGATGCTTGTGCTCATAAAATGCAAGTGCCAAATGCATGCTTCACACTAGGGTGTTACAATATTTTTTTATTTTTTTTAGATTTTTTAAATGCTAATAAATAATAAATGCATACTATGAAGCTATAGGAGAGAGTTATCGAGCATCGCTTGAGAGCAATAATGCGGGTCTTTATGAACCAATTTGGTTTCATGCCCAAAAGGTCAACCATGGAAGCAATTTTCTTAATAAGACAAGTCATGGAGCGGTATAGGGAGAAGAAGGACCTACACATGGTTTTTATTGACTTGGAGAAGGCTTATGATAAAATACCAAGGAATGTTATGTGGTGGGCTTTGGACAAACATAAAGTCCCAATGAAGTACATTGGACTCATTAAGGACATGTACAACAATGTTGTGACTAGTGTTTAAACAAGTGATGGAGACACGGATGACTTCTCAATTAGGATAGGACTACAACAAGGGTTAGCTTTGAGCCCTTATCTATTTGCCTTAGTGATGGATGAGGTCACAAGGGACAAACAAGGGGACATCCCTTGGTGTATGCTTTTCACGGATGATGTAGTGCTAGTTGATGAAAGCCGGACAAAGTGAATCAGAAACTAGAGTTATGGTGGGAGACTTTGGAGTCCAAAGATTTTAGACTCAGTAGAACTAAAACTGAGTATATGAGATGTGATTTTGGCACTACTACTCGAGAGGAGGAAGATATTAGTTTGGAAGGTCAAGTAGTGCCTAGGAAGGATACCTTTCTATATTTAGGATCAATGCTATAGAGAGACTATGGGGGTATGACCCCGGATACCCACGGTAGACCACATGGGCTACGCCCTCAGGGGCGGCCTAGCCCACAAGATGAAGCCTTACGAGGCACGACTCTAGTCGGCGCCTTCCGTAAGATATCTGGAAGATATCTGAAAGATACTACGAGATCTATTAGGATATGTATGATCCCAAGATTCCTATAATCAGTTATTACTTTCTGGTTATCTCTTAGATCTAACTGACTTGTAACCCTGCTCCCTAGACTATATAAGGCGGGCAGGGACCCCTCCAAACACATGCAATATCAAACGATAGCTAATACAAACCAATAGACCATAGGAGTAGGGTATTATGTCATACTGACGGTCTGAACCTGTCTAACTCGTGTGTCTCTATTGCCTTCTTGTTCTTGATCTCACGCTCTTCTGCCGATCAATCTACCTTTGTGGAATACCCCTCGGAGGACTACTGACGATATTCTATCGATAGTTGGTGCGCTAGGTAGGGGTTGTGCATGCTGTTTCCTTATCGAACAAGATGGTTTTTCTATAGGCTCTTCATGCCTTTCACAGCCCAGCTAGATCTTCATGGTCGGATCCATCTCGTGGGTCATCAATGCTGACGGAGTCGGAGAGCTCCTTGAGCTAGTGTAGATCATTTCTGCGCCGACCACCCCCATGCCTACAACTACAGATCTGATCTTAGATCCACTTTTGAGGTCACCTTCATCAACGATCTATCGCCCGCTTCTTTGCTACCAGAGGAGGCAGATCAACAATGACAATTTGATCGAATCCATCGATCGGGTCGGTCTGAAGCTCGCTGATTGTCTCTCCATCACTGAATCGGCCTTGGACACTTTTGTTCAGCATCGACCACCCTCTAATCCAGATCTATCGGAGGCTGCTTGAAAAACTCCAGGAGTTGTGGCTCTGCCCTTCAGGTTCACCAACGCTGCCGCTACTTACCAAGACTCCCTGAGGGGAAAATTCACCGACCACGTGGGAGATGCCCATCCACTCACCGACCAGCTCGCCGTCCAGCCTCCGCTAGCCATCAACATGCTACACATAGGCCGGTGCCTTAGAGCATCCCTCTAGACCATCCTAGAGGAAAATCTAGGCTCCAAGTCTCAGGGCTCTACGGAGACCCTCACCGAAACCTTCACCGAGCAGCTCCTTTTCCCACCCTTCTAGGGTGGCGCGATCTTCAACGTCAGTGTCGACAACCCTCCTTGGAACGGTGAAACCGAGGAGGAACATGTCGCTCGTGAGAACCAGAACATTAACCGTGAGAACCAGGAGGTCAAACAGGATGCTCGAGTGCACCTCAGCAACCTCTGGGATGCATGATGGCGTATCGAGCAATGTCACTTTGGTCACCATGAAGACGAAGTATGCCACCGCCAAGAGTACAAGCAGGAGTACAGAAACCTGGACTTAGCTCTCGATTAGATTGATGTCGGCAACGCTGCAGCCGACGCTGGCCATAACCCTAAAGGGCCTCTAGCATTTATGAGGCCACTTCAAACACTCCAATGGCCCCATGGTTTCAAAATCACTAGGCTCGAGCCCTATGAGGGAAGGTTGAATCCAACACAGTGGCTATAGGCTTACGCCACCGCTGTCCGTGCCATCGGAGGAGACACTAGTGTCATGGTGAACTATCTCCCCATCATGCTCACGCCACCTGCTATGAGCTAGTTTACTAGCCTTACCCCAGACTCCATCGGATCCTAGGAAGAGCTAAAAAAAGTCTTCATCGACAATTATATGGCTATGTGTACTCGGCTGGGCACCAAGCATGATCTCAACTGCATCAACCAAAAGTCGTCTGAGCTCCTCCAAAGCTACATTCGACGCTTTTCTGAGATGAGGAATTCTATTCCCAACATCACGGAAGCTGAGGTCATCACTGCCTTCACTCGAGGACTCCACCATTGTGAGCTTCGCTCCAAGTTCAACCGCACACCGCCCATAGGCATTGGCAAGATGATCACTACTGCCAACCAGTACGATGACACCAAGGAAGCCAAGGTGCGCTTCAACAAGGATGCAGGGACCCATCGCCCACTGCACCGCTACGATGACCACCCCGACAACCGACGCCACAACGACCGCTGCTTCAACGACCGCAGTTACCATCATGACAACGGCCGTGATCGAACAGAAGGACCCAAGCCTAGCCAAAATCATCACCACCGGCCAGACCACATCATCGCCGCTGTCAATCAACCTCATGCCAAGCGCAACTATGATGAGCAGTACCAAAAGATCCTTGATGGCCTGTGCCCTCTTCATAAGAATGCCAAACACAAGATGAAGAACTGCCTCATCTTGCCTAAGGAATTTCAGGACAAAAAGCTAGAAGACAATGCCAACGATAGAGCCAGAGGCTACCGACCACCTGGGAGCAACAACAATGCCTTCTAGGACCATGATAAGGTGGTTGCCACCATCTTCGGCGGCCTCGCCTCCACCAAAAGCAGAAGAGAATGGAAGCTCGTCGCACGGTGGGTGCTCTCCGTCACTATGGAAGACGACACCCCCAACCCTAGTTATCATCCATGGTCCAAGGTACTCATCACCTTCAGTAGGGCCGACCAGTGGGTGGACATCCCCTACATAGGGCGTTTCCCCCTTGTCCTCGACACAACCATCCAAAAGGTGCTTTTTAGAAAGGTGCTCGTGGATGATGGGAGCGCCCTGAATCTCCTCTTCGCTAGAGCCCTAAAGGAGCTAGGCCTTGGGTTATCAGATCTCACACCCTCCAACTCCTCCTTTTGGGGTGTGGTACCTGGCAGGGCCTCCAAACCACTTGGGGAGATCACCCTACCAGTACAGTTCAGCACGACAAGCAACTACCGTGTCGAACACATCAACTTCTATGTCGCCGACCTCAACACCGCCTACCACACCATACTTGGTTGGCCAGCTCTGGCCAAGTTCATGGTTGTACCACACTACGTGTATCTGGTGCTGAAGATGCCTTCACCTGTAGGTGTTTTGGCCCTATGGGCCAACCTCTCCATCGCCTATGCCTACGAGACAAAAGAGTCTCGCTCTCACCGAAGCCATCAACCTCTCCATCTAGATGGCCAGCGTGGTCACCAAAGCCAAGATGTTGCCCACCGATGACATGGAGATCCTAGAGCTAGAGCCTCCCCATGCCTCCGCCAAGTCCAAGGAAATAAAGGAGGTCGGCCTCAGCCTCGATGACCCTTCCAAGACCATGAAGATTGGGGCTCACCTTGACCCCAAATAGGAAGGCGTGCTCATCTCCTTCCTACATGCCAACACCAATGTGTTTGCTTGGAAACCTATAGACATGCCGAGGTACCATAGGAGAAGATCGAGCACTCCTTGAATGTCTCGCTGACCGCCAAACCGATCAAGCAGAAACTCCATCGATTCACGCCAGACAAGAAGGAGGCTATTAGGGTAGAAATAAAATGGCTCTTAGTTGCCGGATGTATATAAGAAGTGTATCATCCTGAGTGGTTAGAAAACCCTCTTCTCATTTGAAAAAAGAATAAGGAATGGAGAATGTGTGTTGATTACACTGATCTTAACAAACACTGCCCTAAAGACCCCTTTGGTTTGCCTTGGATAGACAAGGTTGTAGACTCCACCACCGGCTGCGAACTGCTCTCCTTCCTTAACTGTTACTCCGACTATAACTAGATCTCCCTCAAGGAAGAAGACTAGATCAAGACATCGTTCATCATGCCCTTCGGTGCATACTGCTACACCACTATGTCCTTTGGACTCAAGAACATCGGGGCAACCTATCAAAGGGCCATTCAGATGTGCCTCGATCAACAGATCGGCCTCAATGTCGAGGCTTACGTCGATGATGTGGTCATCAAGTCCAGGACCGCCGACAATCTTATTGCCGACCTCAAAGAAACATTTGCTAACCTAAAAAAGTACAGATGGAAATTGAACCCTTTGAAGTGCATCTTTGGAGTTCCATCCGGTATACTGTTGGGCTACATTGTTAGTGCTCATGGCATCGAACCCAACCCTAACAAGGTCTTCGCCATCACCAACATGAAATGGACAACACGCGTCAAGGATATACAGAAACTTACAAGCTACATGGCTACTTTAAGTCGCTTCATATCACACCTCGATGAAAAAGGGCTACCATTCCTCAAACTCCTCAAGGCCTCCAAGCGCTTTTACTGGTCAGAAGAGGCAGATATAGCTTTTGAGCAGCTCAAGGTGTTCCTAACAAAGTCTCCGATCATGATGGCACCACGACCAAATGAAACTCTCCTAATCTACATCACCGCTACTTCCCACGTCATCAGCACAGCCATCGTGGTCGAACACGAGGAGGCCGGGCATGCCTATAAGGTGCAATGTCCGGTATACTTCATCAGCGAGGTCCTTAATGAGCCCAAAACTCACTATCCTTAGGTCCAAAAGCTACTATATGCCATCTTGATTACATCGCGTAAGCTCCGCCACTACTTCGAGTATTACAAGGTCACCGTGGTCTTCGAGTTCCCTCTGGGGGACATCCTCCATAACAAAGAGGCCAACGGCCGTATCATCAAGTGGGTTGTCGAGCTCGACACTTACTCCATTGAATTTAGAAGCAGGCCTACGATCAAGTCTTAGGCGCTTGCTGATTTCATCGCTGAGTGGATCGAGAACCAAGAACCCATCGCCACCACTTGCCCCAAGCACTGGGTGATGTACTTTGACGGTGCCCTTAACATCAACGATGCTGGTGCGGGCATTTGTTCATTATGCCAACAAAGGATAAGCTCTGATATGTTCTCTGGATACACTTTTCGACCTCCAACAATGTCACTGAATATGAAGCATGTCTCCACGAACTCCGTATAGCCGTTGAGCTCAACATCAAATGCCTCATGGTATACGGAGACTCCGCGCTGGTCATCAGCCAGCTTAACAAAGACTGGTCTTGCTCCAGCAAGAAGATGGATGCATATTGCGCCAAAGTCAAGAAACTTGAAGGAGAATTCTATGGCATCGAGTACCACCACGTGGTATGTGAACAAAATCAGCTCACTGACCATTTATCCAAGTTGGGTTCTTCTCATGCCGTGAGTCCACCAGGGGTCTTTGTTCAAGATCTCCTGGTGCCGTCCATTAAGGAAGTACAGGAAGTTCCCCCCGCTGAGTAGCTGGTACAATCGGTACCTTCGCCGGCCGCCGATTGGAAGGAATAATTCATCAAGTACCTCACCAGCACCGAAGTACCCACCAACAAGACTAAAATTGAATGCCTAATTTGTCGAAGCAAGCATTACGTGTTGGTAGATGGCAATTTGATGAGGAAAATTGCCAAGGAAGGGATTCTGCAGAAATGCATCACCCAAGAAGAGTGAGTGAAGCTACTTCTCGAAATTCACTCTGGTTCCTATGGCAATCACGTGGCCTCAAGAACACTGGTCGGCAAGGCTTTCCAAGTGGGTTTCTACTGGCCCACAACCATCTCCAATGCAGAAGACCTTGTATGATGTTGTGAAGGAAGTCAATTTTTTGCCAAGCAAATACACATGCTGGCACAAGAGCTACAAACCATCCCAGCTTCCTAGCCCTTCGCATGCTAGGGACTGGATATGATTGGGCCTTTCAAGCAAGCGCCATGTGGCTTCCAGTACATATACGTCGCCATTGATAAGTTCTCCAAGTGGATTGAGTATAAACCGCTCGCCTTGGCTACTGCAAAGAAAGCAGTCGAGCTCTTCGAAGATATCATCCATAGATTCGGTCTCCTGAACAGCATCATCATCGACCTCAGAACTACATTTACTGGCCATCACTTTTGGGACTTCTATGAAGACCATTGCATCTTCATCAAATACGTCTCCGTTGCTCATCCTAGAGCCAACGGATAGGTTGAACGAGCAAATGGCATGATCTTTGATGCCCTCAAAAAGAGACTATATAAGAAAGAATAAAAGCACCCGGGCAGATGGCTCAAGGAGCTACCAACTATAGTCTAGGCACTACACACTCAAGCTAGTCGTAGCATCGGTGTGTCTCCATACTTCTTGGTCTATGGCTTAGAAGCCATCCTACCAGTAGACATTGCCTTCCGAGCACCTAGGGTGGAAAACTTTGTTGAAGAGCAGGCCACAGCTGTTCGGATAGAGGACATCAATAGGGCCGAGGAGGAACGCCTAATCACCTATGTCCGTATAGCCAAATATCTAGAAGGCTTGAGGAGGTACTACAACCACGACGTCAAAGGTCATTCATTTGCTGTCGGCGACCTCGTTCTCCGTAGAAAACAAAAAACCAAAGGGATGCACAAGCTCTCTTCCCCTTGGGAAGGGCCTTACGTCGTCAAAGAGGTCACCTGACTAGGGTCTTATCGCCTATGTGACTTAGACGGAATTGATGTTCCCTACTCATGGCACATCGAGCACCTTATACATTTCTATCCTTGAAACGCTCTAGATATGTACTATGGTAGAACCTCCTAAGAAATCAGGCCCATGTGCATCTATCATTGTCTCAACAGACCTCTAATAGCGTACACAAGTTCCCAACAACATAACAGGTCTATCGGGTGTCCTCGGAAAACCCGAATCATCCATGAATCTTTTTCGAATAGGATCCCAATCATAGACATTGCAGATTACAACAGTTTTTCAATATACATACCAGAGATTATAAAGCGGAAGATTTAAGTTTTAATATTACAAACCAGTTGTTTCAAACTTACATAACCATAAGTGTCATACAACCATAGTAGCAGGATAATATTACATTAACATTATTTATCATATAAACTAGTGCCTTGTCCAAAGGCCATTCATCATCCCTCATCGTCATTGACTTCGAACACAGACATGCAGCAGGGACCAAAACAAGCCTGCGCATGCGACTCACCTGCAATAAGGGTTAACAAACCCTGAGTACAAAAGTACTCAACAAGACTGACCCGACGTAAAAGGGGGTGATAGACTTTCGTGATGTAGGTGTTGGGGCAAGGTAAAGATGTAGCAAGATTCAAAAGTTCTTTGCCAAAAGCTTACTATTCTTGATCCTATTTTCAAGTTTTACCCCTAAGTATTCTTAGGTCATTATCTCAACTAAGTGTTCATATTCCATGTTCCAATCCTTTTCATTCCATTCCTTTTCTCAAATTTTAGTAATTCACTAGTCTTGCATTGCTTCTGTAATGAATCGAGTCTCCATATCCGTGGAGCACCGGCAATTCAAATTGATTCAAGTCCCAGCTGGGGATTCCTTATCACACAACATATGTAGAACTTAATCTTACATATATCAACCTCGCTACTGGATCCTCCTATACTAAGTCGTCTCCACGCCACCCAAGAGCATAGCACACCTCAAATTTGGCCACATTCTAGCCACGAGGGTACACGCTACTCCCGCCATCTCTCTACTCCCAGTGCATGGGCATTCATCTTAGTATCGGATTAGCCAAAGTAGGCTTACTAGAGTATGTGACCAGTACTACAAAGTGTCTCGTTCAGAAGATCCACAATGAGTGGCCTTTAAGCGACATAGTCGGCAACATTACCCAACATTCAAGATAAGTCACCCGACCAGTCTCTAGTTCCATCTACCTTCTTTCTTTCTTTGGCCAGGATGCCATCTTTGATTGTATCGAAACTTTTACTTTGAAAGCCTACCATAAAGCATACTAAGCATTCTATGCCTTTGTAAATGAAATCATCTTCAAGGATGGTAACAATTAACAAGGTAGGCAATGCATCAAGTAGTTAATATTTGAAATAATCAACTTAATGCAATAGGTAACATAGGTGATAAACTTTTCAAAGTAAACAAGGTAATGGTTTAATGCATAAACCGGGGCTTGCCTTCATTGACGATTTTGGGTTCCGGATCAGTACCACAAATATCGAATCCTGAGACAACCGGGGATTCTTCCACAACTTGCTCAACAAGGATTGGTTCACTCTTGGATTTGACACAAAATAATAACATATGCTTCAACATGATGATAATGTAAACATGATGCTTTCATGGTGCATGAAATATAATAACACCTTGAGTACAACTTTCCTTCACGGTACAGTTGCAAGCCAACAAAACCAACTTGCAATTCTACCATCAAGGACCACACAAGTGACTTGACCAAATTGATCTTGAAACCCTACTGGTCACAAAACATGACCAAAACAAGATGAAACTCTAACCTAATACTTAGGGTTTGCTTTTATTCATTTTTGAATTAATTTGGAAATATGCCCAAAAATGAACTTGTTCCAAATGACCTCAAAATTTTATGTAATCTTCCTCATGACAAATTAGTGTACCAAAACAAATTTCATAATTTTTGGAGTTATACAATGGCCTACAAAAATCATGGATATTACCTTTATCAATTAATTGACAGAATTTTTTAACATTAAAAATTCATTTAAATTTCAAGTTTCATATTTTTAAACCATAATAGAACATGTACAGAAGCTACACACAAATTTTTAGAATTTTTGGAGCTGTAATTATTTTCCTATGAATTTCCAAAGTTACTGCACTATTCAAAATTTAGAAAATACCAAAACCTCACTGTTCTCTCCCTCTTCTCTCATTGACAGCTAGGACCCGCTTGTCAGCGACACAAAACAGGACACACAACGGCGCTAACGATTCTGGTCGGCCAAAACACGCTGACGGCGAGACTCCGGCGAGACGGACAGCACCATCATGATCTACAACGCCCCATGAACCTAACCCGACCCTCAGAACAGTCGCAGATGCACCAGAGGAAGCTCTACGCCAACCATGGCGGCCACGGTGGCACAAACACGGCGGCGCATGACACAACGCCGGCTACAACATGGTAGAGATTAAAACAGAGAGAGCATCACGCTCAGGAGCTCACCGCGAACACGATGGTGTGCTTGGTGTAGGCGGAGATGGACTGGAGCGTCCTAGCCATGGTGAGGTCGGTGGTGGTGGTGCTTCGGCCGGCTCCGAGGAAGAAGACGTCATGCTGGGCGATTCTGGCCAACTCAAGTGATGCGAGGAAGCTGAGGAGAAGCGCTAGATCGAGACAATCACGCTGGCATAGCTAGGCACGACAGAAATGGTTCGACGGTGGCTACGGCGAGCGGCAGAGCTGAGCGGTGGCGGAACAGAGCAGAGAAGAAAAGAAAGGACAACGGCGGGTGCTCCTATTTGTAGAAGAAGAAGGTGCGTCCAGCTTCGCTAGCTCCCGAACGAGGTCGCCACAGAGACAAAGACATGTCACTGTGCGAGGAAGCGGTGAAGATGATCGGTGGTGGCAGCTCGGTGGCGAGCAGGCAGTGGCGCTCTGCTGTCAACTGAATTTTTGAAATATTTACAGAATTGCCACTAAGTTCATTTTACAAATTACTCCCAAATTTTCTAAAGAAGTTGAAAGTCTCCAAAAATAAAAGTTGCTCAACATTTGAAGTTCTACAACTTTGCTTAAATGAACATTTTCAAATTCTGCCTCCATTTTGAAATTTGAATTTGGGGTGCATTTGAATCATTTCAAAATTACTCCAAATTTTATATGTAAACTTTAAAAACTTTGAATACCAAAGTTGATCCTTATAAAATAAGCTTCAACTTTTCTTTTTGTCACACCCCCAAATTCCAAATGGATTTTGAACTAGACAAAAGGGGCAAAAAGGACTTTTATGGTTTGAATTTGAATTCAAATTTGATTTGTTTACCTTTTAACTTAACTTTGATTTTTGACCAGTTACATGGCCCATTAGAGTTATTTGAGTCAATTGACACATGGTCTCACATGATCACATGAAATTTGACCCTTGTGGTCATGATCTTTATTTAGAGTTTTGAATCACATCACATAACATAACAACTTATGAAATAAAGCTTATTTAGTGAATGCATTCAAATTTTTCAACTTTATGAATGCTTTGCAATGCATATGATGACATGTCAAGTTTTAGTGCTAGGTCAAAACACCAGAGGTGTTACAACCCTTCCCCCTTAAAGAAATCTCGTCCCGAGATTTAAAATCTAAGGCTAAGTAATGGAAATGGAAATGTGTCAAACTGACACATCATAACTTTGTTCAAAAAGCTAGTGAGGGGGTTTTCCATTCTTTTGACAAAAGAGACAAGTTACAACATAGACAAGATATTGCAACTAAATAGAAGCGAAGAAGTTAGGAAAGTTTTCTTCTAAGTAATCCTCGGACTCCCAAGTAGCTTCATCTTCAGTGTGTTGATTCCATTGTACTTTGTAGAACTTGATTGTACATCTTCAAGTGACTTGATCTTTCTGATCTAAGACTCTAATAAGGTACTCGGCATAAGTCAAATCAGGTTCTAGTTCTACATCACCAAAGTCGATCACTTGGTCAGGTACTTGAAGACACTTCTTTAATTGGGATACATGGAAGATATCATGCATAGCTGACATGTGATCTAGTAGCTTGATGCGATAGGCAACCGGTCCACATCATTGTTGGATTTGAAAAGGACCAACATAACGGGGTGCCAACTTTCCCCAAATCCCAAAACGATGAACTCCTTTCATCGGCGATACCTTGCGGTAGACATGACCTCCCACTTTGAATTCTTGCGGTCATCTCCTCTTATCAGCATAGCTTTTCTGTCGGGATTGAGCTACCTTCATATTAGCTTGTATAAGTTTAACTTTCTATTCATCTTCCTTGACCACATCTGGCCCAAAGAACCAATGTTCTCTAGCTTCTGACCAATTTAAAGGTGTCTGGCATCTATGGCCATACAATGCTTTGAATGGTGCCATTTTAATGCTCTCTTGATAGCTATTGTTATATGAGAATTCAGCTAAGGGAAGGCATTCATCCCACTTAGCACCATAGGAAAGGACACATGCTCTCAACATATCTTTAAGAATTTGATTTACCCTTTCAGTCTATCCATCTGTTTGTGGATGATAAGCAGAACTGCGGATAAGTTTGATTCCCAAAGACTCATGTAGACTTTTCCAAAACTTGGATACGAACAATGACCCTCTGTCAGAGAGAATGGTCTTGGGTGCCCCATGCAGACTGAAGATCCTATCAAGATAAAGCTTTGCATACTATTCCGCTCAATATTTATCTCTGACTGGTAAGAAATGAGCTATCTTGGTTAGGCGATCAACAATAACCCATATTGAATTATAGCCTGCAGATGTCCTAGGCAATCCCACAATGAAGTCCATACAGATATCTTCCCACTTCCAAGATGAAACTAGCAAAGAATTTAATGGACCTGCAATCTTCATGTGAACTGCTTTGACTCTCTGACAAGTATCACATTTGGCCACATATTGAGCTATTTCTATTTTCATTTTGGTCCACCAATATCTCTTTCTCAGATCATGATACATTTTGTTGCTACTAGGATGAATAGAGTATCTTGAAGAATGAGCGTCATCAAGAATCTGCTTTTGCAGCTCTAGACTTTTGGGTACAACCAATCTATCTTTGAACCATATGACATCGGATTCATCAATATTGAAACATGTTGGTTTTCTAGATCTGACTTTATCTTTGATATGGGCTATACCCTTACTTTTCCATTGAGCAGCAGTGATCTGATCTTTGATAGTGGACTCAACTACAATATTGGACAGGGAACCTTGTTCTATGATTTTTAAATTTAGATGCTCCATCTCTTGACATAATGTTTGTTGCATAGGTTTCATAGTCAGACAATGGCAATGACTCTTGCGACTCAGGGCATCGGCAACCACATTAGCCTTGCCCAGATGATAATGCACTTCTAAGTCATAATCTTTAATAAGTTCTAACCATCTTCTTTGCCTCATATTCAACTCTGACTGAGTAAAGATATATTTCAAACTTTTGTGATCCGTATAGATATAACAGATATTGCCCAATAAATAATATCGTCAAACCTTGAGTGCATGAACAATAGTGGCTAATTCAATATCATGGGTGGGATAATGTTCTTCATGCTTCTTGAGTTGTCTAGAAGCATACACTATGACTCTGCCTTCTTGCATAAGAACACAGCCAATACCAATTCCAGATGCATCACAATAGATATCAAACGGCCTCTCGATATCAGGTTGTGCTAATACTGGTGCAGTTGTCAGCAACTTCTTTAATGTTTGAAAGGCCTTCTCACAATCTGTTGACCATACAAACTTAGTTTGATTTTTAGCAGTTCAGTAATCAACTTCGCAATTCTGGAGAAGTCAGGGATGAACCAACAATAATAACCTGCCAACCCTAGAAAACTACGAACTTGATGAACAGTGGTAGGTGCCCTCCAGTTAAGGACTTCTTCTACCTTGCTCGGATCAATAGCTATACCTTCAGCAGATAACACATGACCCAGAAATTGTACTTCTTCTAACCAGAATGCACATTTACTAAATTTGGCATATAATTTGTGGTCTCTTAATCATTGTAGAACAATGCGGAGATGTTCCGCATGTTCCTCTTTGCTCTTAGAATAGATAAGAATGTCATCAATGAACACCACTACAAACTTATCCAACTCAGGCATGAAAACTGAGTTCATCAGGTACATGAAATGAGCCAGGGCATTGGTTAGCCCAAAAGACATGACTAAATACTCATATAGGCCATATTGGGTAGTAAACGTTGTCTTTGGCACATTTTCCCGTCTGATCTTAATCTGGTGATAGCCTGATCTCAAGTCTATCTTCGAGAACACCTTAGCTCCTGCAAGTTGATCAAAAAGCAAATCAATTCAGGGTAAGGGGTATTTGTTCTTTATGGTGACTTCATTTAATGGCTGATAGTCAATACATAACCTTAAGGTTTGGTCCTTTTTCTTCACGAAGATAGCAGGGCATCCCCAAGGTGATGAACTGGGTTGAATAAAACTCTTGTAGTTGAATCTTTAATTCTGCTAGTTCTTTGGGTGGCATCCTATATGCTCTTCAAGACACAGGTGCCGTTCCTGGTTTCAAATCAATTCTAAACTCTACATCTCAGTCTGGTGGCAGACCATGCAGATCATCAGGAAAGACATTCGTAAATTCACATACCACCAGAATTTTCTCGTCTTCTTCAATAGTAGTTGCACAGACTGTTCCAACCATACTCTTAGGAAAGGGAAGTTGGATAAGAAGTTGGGTTTTGCTATTCGGTACATTTACCCTTATGGTTCTATGCATGACATCTATGACAGCCCCGTGTTGAGTTAACCAGTTCATACCAAGGATCACATCTATATCTTGATCCTTTAATATTAGCATATTGGTAGGGAACTCATAACCTCCCAAATCAATAGGTACATGCTGAACTACCTCCCTTGTACAGATTCATCCCTCGGGCGACTGTATATGATATGGTTCTTTTGTTTCCCTAATAGTTATCCCATGCTTCACAACAAATGTACAATTGATGAATGTATGGGATGCACCAGAGTCCAATAAGGTAATTGTAGGATGCTTAGCAATGGGAAACATACCAATCATTACTGGTTCTCCTTCTGGAATAGATTCCACCTGAGTATAGAAGACCCTTCTAGTTTTCTTCTCAGCCTGACCCTTCTGACTGTTCTGAGCATTGCCCTTGTACTGATTCTGAGCTTGAGTAACAGGGGCTTTAGGTGCATTAGGATCATTCTTCCTAGGATACGGACATTCTTGGGAAAAGTGTCCGGGTTTACCACAATTATAACATGGATAATTGTGATTCTCGGAAGTAGCAGTGCGGTTTGCATTATTCGTATTCTTTTGCTGCTGCGGTGCTTGATGAGGATAAGGCGTATTAGTTGCAGGGCGAATAAAGATTTGCTGCCTGCTTTGGCTTTGTTGTGGGTAGAATGGTGCACGGCTATGATTCTGAGGATGGTAGACTATCTTTTGACACTTTCCACCCGACGATCTGGAAGCAGATACTCTCTTTTTCTTCGCCTCCTTGTGTCGGCGGTAATTCTCCTCTGAAGCGATAGCAATGTTGACTGTCTCATGATAAGTTGCGTTGCCACAAGTTACCATCATGGTCTAAAGTTTGGTGTTCAGGACTCTAAGGAAATGATTCTTCTTCTTCCTGTCAGTATTTACATACTCTATAGCATACTATGACAAGTGATTGAAGTGCCCAACATAGTGCATCACCGGGTGCTCCCCTTGCTTAAGAGCCAAAAACTCTTCTAACTTCATGGTCATCACACCATCTGGAATATAGTGTGCCCTGAAGGCATCCTTAAACTCCATCCAGGTGATTTGGTGACCAGCGGGCTATACAGCTACCAAATTTGCCCACCAAGCACCAGCAGCTCCTCGGAGTTGCTGTGCCGCAAACCTTGGTTTCTGAATCTCAGTACAGTGAATTAGCTCAAACTTTTGCTCTATTGTCCTAAGCCAATCGTTAGCTTCTAAAGGCTCTTCTGCCTTAGAGAACACAGGTGGACGTGTGTCAGTAAAATCAATATAGGTTGACTCGTCATTTCCATTATTATGGTGGCCACGATTAGGGTGTGGTGCTTGTTGGTTCTGAGCCAATTCCCTTAACAACCTAGCATTCTCTGCCGTTGCATTAACCAGTGCGGCTATGGCATCTGCCATAGTCGGAGGCATTAGTGGAGGATTTGGGATATCATCATTGTCATGCGAGGTACTTGCACATGCTTGGGTGATAGGATGAGGCATCTGTTAGAGAGACATGTTTATTTACATTATTATTTATTGAAAGCAGTTAAAAGGTTTCATGCTACAAAGGGTTACTTATTTATATTATATGTCTTGTATCCCACAAGACAACCCTGGTTTACTAGAAAAGTAGTAAAGGAACTATTACTACTCCAAGCTCTCAGTCATCAGCATCCATGTCCATACCGGACAAAACCTCATCTTCATCTAAGAAGTACACTAATTCCTTAGGATCCTCCTCTTCTTCATCATGGATTTCTCCTAGATCTACAATCATTTCTTCATCTGTAACTTCACCATCCCCATGAGGAGGATGAAGTTGAGCATGCATCATGTGGACATTCTCATGAAGAATGGCATTGTCCATCTCCAGGTCTTCTACATAGAACTCCAACTCATGGATGCGTTCGTTGGCCGCATCCTCTCATGTCTAGGCTTCATTCCATAGCTCAGTGTTCTTGGTGATGTCCCTTTGCATTTCTGCCAGCTTCTCTTGATCTTTGGCATGAGCTCGATGAAGAGTGTTGAGCGCCATGGTAAGGTTCTCGATGTTGGTGGGATTGCTTGAAGATCCTTCATCTCCTAAGGTCCTGGAACTTCCTTCACCAAGCTCATGGTTTTGCGGTGCCAACTGGTGACGAGGGACTCCGTGAGGTTCGATGGACTTACATGTGGTTATCTTGGTCTTAGTCATAGCCTATAGAAGTTAGGGCAGGACTATAAGGATAGCTTGAGGATAATGGAGGTTAGCAAGAATGCGATTGACATTACTTACCCAACCACTTTTAAGGGGAATTATTATGCAAGGTGTTCAAGCATGATGCATGAATCAATCTTACGAATCTAGGTACAAAAGATTCATATAATCAAAAGTACTAGATTTTTAATACATAGGACAAACCTAATCATATTATCCGCCATGAACTTTCAAATAAGATAGGATTGAGACTAGATCAGAGGTAAGAAGAAAGAAATTTGAACTTTAAATTATCAAGTTTACTTTCTTTGATCCAAATCAATTTGAAGGTTTTCCAAAGTAACCTACAAAGATCTTAGATAGGACCTGCTCTGATACCAGCTGTGGCAGAACCTCCTAAGAAATCGGGCCCACGTGCATCTATCGTTGTCTCAACAGACCTCTGATAGCGTACACAAGTTCCCAACAGCTTAACAGGTCTGTCGGGTGTCCTCGAGAAACCCAAATCATCCACGAATCTTTTCCTAACAGGATCCCAATCACAGACATTGCAGATTACAACAATGTTTCAATATACATACCAGAGATTATAAAGCGGAAGATTTAAGTTTTAATATTACAAACCAGTTGTTTCAAACTTACATAACCATAAGTGTCATACAACCATAGTAGTGGGATAATATTACATTAACATTATTTATCATACAAACTAGTGCCTTGTCCAAAGGCCATTCATCATTCCTCATCATCATTGACTTTGAACACAGACATGCAGCAGGGACCAAAACAAGCCTGCTCATGCTACTCACCTGCAACAAGGGTTAACAAACCCTAAGTACAAAAGTACTCAACAAGACTGACCCTATGTAAAAGGGGGTGATAGACTTTAGTGATGCAGGTGTTGGGGCAAGGTAAAGATGTAGCAAGATTCAAAAGTTCTTTGCCAAAAGCTTACTATTCTTGATCCTATTTTCAAGTTTTACCCCTAAGTATTCTTAGGTCATTATCTCAACTAAGTGTTCATATTCCATGTTCCAATCCTTTTCATTCCATTCCTTTTCTCAAATTTTAGTAACTCACCAGTCCTGCATTGCTTCTGTAATGAATCGAGTCTCCATATCCATGGAGCACTGGCAATTCGAATTGATTGAAGTCCTAGCTGGGGATTCCTTATCACACGACATATGTAGAACTTAATCTTGCATATATCAACCACACTACCGGATCCTCCTATACTAAGCCATCTCCACGCCACCCAAGAGCACAACACACCTCAAATTCGGCCACATTCTAGCCACGAGGGTACACGCTACTCCTGCCATCTCTCCACTCCCAGTGCGTGGGCATTCGTCTTAGTATCGGATTAGCCAAAGTAGGCTTACCGGAGTATGTGACCAGTACTACAAAGTGTCTCATTTAGAAGATCCACAATGAGTGGCCTTTAAGCGACATAGTTGGCAACATTACCCAACATTCAAGATAAGTCACCCGACCAGTCTCTAGTTCCTTCTACCTTCTTTCTTTCTTTGGCTAGGATGCCATCTTTGATTGTATCAAAACTTTTACTTTGAAAGCCTACCATAAAGCATACTAAGCATTCTACGCCTTTGTAAATAAAATCATCTTCAAGGATGGTAAACAATTAACAAGGTAGGCAATGCATGAAGTAGGTAATATTTGAAATAATCAACTTAATGCAATAGGTAACATAGGTGATAAACTTTTCAAAGTAAACAAGGTAATGGTTTAATGCATAAACCGGGGCTTGCCTTCGTTGATGATTTCGGGTTCTAGATTAGTACCACAAATATCGAATCCCGAGACAACCGGGATTCTTCCACAACTTGCTCAACTAGGATTGGTTCACTCTCAGATTCTACACGAAATAATAACATATGCTTCAACATGATGATAATGTAAACATGATGCTTTCATGGTGCATGAAATATAATAACACCTTGAGTACAACTTTCCTTCACGGTACAGTTGTAAGCCAACAAAACCAACTTGCAATTCTACCATCAAGGACCACACAAGTGACTTGACCAAATTGATCTTGAAACCCTACTGGTCACAAAACATGACCCAAACAAGATCAAACTCTAACCTAATACTTAGGGTTTGCTTTTATTCATTTTTGAATTAATTTAGAAATATGCCCAAAAATGAACTTGTTCCAAATGACCTCAAAATTTATGTAAGCTTCCTCATGACAAATTAGTGTACCAAAACAAAGTTTATAATTTTTGGAGTTATACAGTGGCCTACAAAAATCATGGATATTACCTTTATCAATTAATTGACTGAATTTTTGAATATTAAAAATTCATTCAAATTTCAAGTTTCATATTTTTAAACCATAATAGAACATGTACAAAAGCTACACAAAAATTTTCAAAATTTTTGGAGCTGTAATTATTTTCCTATGAATTTCCAAAGTTACTGCACTATTCAAAATTCAGAAAATACCAAAACCTAACTGTTCTCTCCCTCTTCTCTCACTGATAGCTAGGACCCGCTTGTCAGCGACACAAAACAGGACACACGATGGCACTGACAATTCTGGTCGGCCAAAATGCGCCGACAGCAAGACTCTGGCGAGACGGACAGCACCATCATGATCTACAACGCCCTGCGAACCTAACCTGACCCTCAGAACAGTCATAGATGCACTAGAGGAAGCTCTACGCCGGCCATGGCGGCCATGGTGGCACAAACATGGCGATGCACGACACAACACCGGCTACAACACGGTAGAGATTAAAACGGAGAGAGCATCATGCTCAGGAGCTCACCGTGAACACGACGGTGTGCTTGGTGTAGGCGGAGACGGACTAGAGCGTCCTGGCCACGGTGAGGTCGGTGGTGGCGGTGCTTCGGCCAGCTCCGAGGAAGAAGACGCCATGCTGGGTGATTCTGGCCAACTCGAGTGATGCGAGTAAGCTGAGGAGAAGCGCTAGATCGAGATGATCACGCTGGCGTAGCTAGGCACGATGGAAATGGTTCGACGGCGGCTACGACGAGCGGCGGAGCTGAGAGGTGGTGGAACAGAGCAGAGAAGAAAAGAAAGGACGATGGCGGGTGCTCCTATTTATAGAAGAAGAAGACGCGTCCAGCTTCGCCAGCTCTCAAACGAGGTCGACACAAAGACAAAGACGTGTCACCGTGCGAGGAAGCGGTGATGATGATCGGCGGCGGCGGATCGGTGGCGAGCAGGCGGTGGCGCTCTGTTGTCAACTGAATTTTTGAAATATTTATAGAATTGCCACTGAGTTCATTTTACAAATTACTCCCAAATTTTCTAAGTTGAAAACCTCCAAAAATAAAAGTTGCTCAACATTTCAAGTTCTACAACTTTGCTTAAATGAACAATTTCAAATTCTGCCTCCATTTTGAAATTTGAATTTGGGGTGCATTTGAGCATTTGAATCATTTCAAAATTACTCCAAATTTTATATGTAAACTTTAAAAACTTTGAATACCAAAGTTGATCCTTATAAAATAAGCTTCAACTTTGCTTTTTGGACACCCCCAAATTCTAAATGGATTTTGAACTAGACAAAAAGGGCAAAAAGGACTTTTATGGTTTGAATTTCAATTCAAATTTGATTTGTTTACCTTTTTACTTAACTTTGATTTTTGACCAGTTACATGGCCCATTAGGGTTATTTGAGTCAATTGACACATGGTCTCACATGATCACATGAAATTTGACCCTTGTGGTCATGATCTTTATTTAGAGTTTTGAATCATATCACATAAAATAACAACTTATGAAATAAAGCTTATTTAGCGAATGCACTCAAATTTTTCTACTTTGTGAATGCTTTGCAATGCATATGATGACATGTCAAGTTTTAGTGCTAGGTCAAAACACCAGAGGTGTTACATGTACTCTCCACTTTAAGTTGAATAAAGTTTTGGTCACCATAACCTATCTCCACTTTTCTACATTGTGGTTTAACCCTCACTTACGGTCGCCGAGCTCTATGCTCCTCCATAATGAACTCTAATACGAAATAGACATAACTACGCCGACCATGTTTCTCCAAATCTCCAATGTTATCGCCAAACGGTTCTATCCAATATCACCGAATGGTTCTCTCCAATGTCGCCGAACGATTTCTCCAAATCGCCGACACATTTTCACCAAAAATCGTCAAATAAGTCTTCTCCAAATCACCAAACACTTTGCTCCAAATCTCCAAGATATTTCACCGATTAGCGAGCAGCAAACTTTCTTTTCTGTTCTCTTTGGAGAAGACCTAGTTTTCGATCTCTACCTACATGTGCCACGGGCTCCGCACTCTGCATTATGGGTGGTTGGCTGTGGTTCCTTGGTCATGTCTATTCATCCTACACATCCATGGGCTCCGCACTTGATGTTATGGACTTTGGGCTAGCCAAGGCCGAGAGCTCAGCACAAAACTAATTGCTCGGATGCCGCTTATACTACCTATATCTCCAAGTTATTTCAACACTCACCGAGCAGCACATGTTTCGCTCTATTCTCTATGGAGAAGACCCAGTCTCTAATCTCTCCCTACACATGCTACAGGCTCTGCGCTCTGCGTTATGGGTGGTCAGCTATGGTTCCTTGGTCACGCCTGTTCCTCCTACACATGCACGGGCTCCGCGCTCGACGTTATGGACTATGGGCTAGCTGAGGCCATAGGGGTCAGTATCAAACTAACTGCTCGAACTCTACTTATACTCCATATAAATACGTCATGGTCAACACTATGAGGATTTTTTTTCACCAAAAATACAAGCAAACTGCATACACATGCACCTTGTAACATTCCTCACATACATAATTATTTTTTGCGCTTTCGCATGTTCTAACTACACTGTCAAGATATTACAGATGACAGTCTCTGAATAGATCACTGAGCTCCACCATCACCGTCTGTCTCGCCGAATAGGTCTATATCACCGACCAGCTTCTTCGCTGCATCCTCCACTTGATCCTCCAACTACTGGGTCTCTGCATCGCTTAGTCCTTCGATGAACCCACCCCCTATTGCCTAAAGGTCGATGGTTGGGTAATGGGACCAAACTACCATAAGCGCATGAGTAGCAACGGACACAACAATGTCACGGTTGAAGCTCTTGAAGTTCTCCCATGCTACCTTGCACCTCTGGATGATGGTGTCCGAACGTTGCCACCTGTCGTCAAGCTGAATACCCAGTTCTAGGTCGACACAGTCAAGCATCGGTTTAATTGCGGCGACTACAGCATCGAAGTTATCCCTTTGGGTCTTGGCCTCCTGCACCAGCACATCAAACTATGTGTTGGCTTTATGACAGTAGCCTACAAGCATTACAATGTTCCATCATACAAGGAAACTACTTCGACAGTAATTCTGACCAGGAGGTATTCACCTTTCAGCTCCTCGGCTAGTTTCTCTGCTCGCTTAGACTCCTTCGCCTTCTCCTATCGAAGTTGTTCGATGGCCTGGCATAGTTGGCCGAGCTTCGCATCTTGATCTACAAGCGCAGCAGTTACCACCAAAAATATGGTTGTTCAGTAATACCAAGTGCATTTGCCAATATACTGTACCTGCTTTCTGCTCGGATACACTTCTAAGCTCTTTAGATTTCTGTTCCAACTGCTCGGAGGCACTCCTCAGTTGTTCGGAGACAGTAGCCAGTTGCTCGGACTGGCTCCGCAGCTACTTAGACGTAGCCGCCATCTGCTCGGACAGGACCCCCCTCTGGTATTCTAGGTCCTACGCGTTGGACTCTACAAGGTCTCATTCATGTCGAGCCCCTTGGATGTTTCTCTCTAAGACGTTCACCACCTCTTTGAGTTTTTTGTTCTCCTCGGCAAGGGGCTCCATCCTCTTTATCAGCTAGCGGCGCTACTCGGTTGTCTGAGTTATCTCCTATAAATGCACAATGACAATGTCAAAATCCAATTCGCAACGTCAAAGAGGAGCATTCTAGATGTAGTACTAACCTTGATCTGCTTCATCACCTCGGCAAGGGCGGTTTCTAGTCTCCTGAACTCCCTGGTGGTGTCATCCTCTTCGACAATTACTATGTCATCGCTGTACTTTCGGAGGATTCAGATAGCTTGGGGTGGAGGTTCCTCATGCTCGATCTCCTCCACCTCGTCCTCCTCTGCTATAGCCAGAGGCACCACCTAGGGGCTCGGTGGCTAGATAGCGGGTCCGACCATGCCCTCTGATGCCTTAGGGAGCGCCGTCTACTCCTTTGGCACCGCAAGATTCTCTGCTCTAGATTCTGGTGCAACGCTGGTAACTATAGTTTCTACTCCAGAAGACCTGGTGGCGCCTACCGTCGCTGAGGGTGCAGTCACCAACTCATTCGCCATCAACGGTAGCTGTTCACCACCGCCAAGTCTGCCAATGGCAGCAATTGGCTCCCTCGTGTGCTGACGTGCACCCGGGGACTCCAGGATGGGGTCCACCAGCATTCCCTCTATCCCGGAGCCAGCCTTCGGCTACTCAGTCAGTCTGGATGGGTGGGACTGGATCCGTCGTACGCCTTGCTTTGCATCAAGGTAGCTCATCAGTCATCACAAAAGTTAAGAAACTACAGCAAATTAACTCCAAGATAAGGATACTTATGGTTTGGTCTATCGGTTCAATTTCTTGAAACGGCGGTGCCTACCCGAGCCCCCAGGTGCAGCCATGGGGTCGACTCCCATACTCTACGGAGGAGGTCTCAGCTCCTCCATAGTTGACCTCTATTTTGCCTAATGCTCTAAGGCCCTCTTCGCCTACTATTCTAGGTTTTCCTCTGCCTATTGCTCGTGGACTCCCATCATTTTCCCCGTAGGGACTCCCGTCGTCTGTTGTGCGGGAACTTCCCTCATCCGCTGCTTGGGGACTTTCCTCGTCTATGGCTTAGGGACTTCTTTGCCTCCCCTTGATTGATTCCCCATGGGAGTGCTACGTAGATGCTCCTTCATGCTCGGTGGAGGATCCGTTGGAACTTCATCATCATCAAACTAGTCAAACATAGTGGTCCTTCACGTTTGACTGGTCTGATCATCGCTAAGCAAGATGCCACCTAGTTTGATGGGAGCAGCACTCACTGTCTTCCTCCTCTTCTAGGTCGGCTTGTCTGCCGCTGCCCTCTTCCCCAGGCTTTCTCCAACACTAGGGGAGAACTCTCTGTCCAACCAACATCCATGCCTTCGAAATTCGACAAGACGGCGATGGCACTTCATTTAGGTTGAGTTGGTGGTTATGCATCCATAGCTGGTGGCCAATTGCCCTTTGGCACACTTGAAAAGTACACCGCCCTATCATGTGAGTGGATCTTTGCATAGGTAAATCAGTCCACTGCTCAGTAATGAAGAAGGATAAAAAGCATCAGGAATACACAACTGAGATATTTACCTGAGGAGGCAGATTTTTGCAGTTGAAGGGCTTCGTATACCCTGACATGTTGAAAGAGGAAAATGGAGCGAATAGCTCTGCAGCCCGCTCTTCACAAACATTCCTCGACAGCATCTCCGGCCTCTCCCGGGTACCGTCGGTCTCCCCCTTGAACTCAAAGGCTAGATGTGCCCTCTCTTTATAGGGCTGCACGCGGCGTACTATAAAGCTTGCTGCTACCAATCCGCTATTGGTTCTCACGCCCCTTATTAAGGCAAGAACCTCCCTCACTTGCTCCATGTCAGCGCTGTTCGGCGTCTCTGACCAGCTTCTCCGACTCTCCGGGATGTGGTTGGTGTCGCAGCAGACAGCTAGGTGGCTTTGTTTAATGTAGAACAATCTAGCGTTCCACACCATCAATGATGTGTTCAGTGGCATAGTAAGGTACTCGCCCGCCATCCCATCGCGCAGCTGAAGGTACACCCCGCCGACAACTTTGGAACCACCGCCGCCTCTCTTTTTTAGCCAGAACAGGTAATAGAAGAGGTTGAAATGGGGGAGGATTCTAAGATATGCCTCACAGAAATGGATGAAGATTAAGATGTGCAGAATGGTATTGGGATGGAGGTTGCACAAACCAACCACCCAAAGCTCCAACAGATCCCTCAGGAACGGATGAACAGGAAATCCCAACCCACGCTAGAAATAATCCTCGAATACCACCACTTCATCGGTATGAGGCATGGGGAAGGACTCACCGAGGGCCGGCCGCCATCCTGCGGTAGCATGGTCAGGAAGAACGCCAGCCTCCACCAATCTATTAAGCTCTGCCTCTCCTATTCACGATGGCACCCACTCTTCATCCCACTGGGCACTGGCGCTCGCCTACTTGGGGCTTGTTATCTTCAATTTGGCAGCTCCTTTCTTTGGCTCCATCTCTCTAATGTGATTGGGGTTTGGCGGCAGAAGCAAATGTGGAAGCGAATCTAGAAACATGAGGTTTGAGGATGAAGACGGAATGGTAGAGTGGCAAAGGTATGAATGCGGGATGCGGCGGCATAGTTATAAAGCACTTTCCCCACCCTCTCGCATTAGAGGGTTTTTGGGAAACTGTGCCCACAATTTTGCACCCCTCCGAATTCTCCAACGCGGATTAATGGGCCGCAACCTAGGCCTTCACGTAACTACAGCCCGTCCCTCATTTATCGCCACCGTTGGTTATTACTCACTGAATAATCACTGACTTCTCCACCATTTATTGAGGCTCAGTAATGGTTACTGTATAGCCATTACTCCAGTTTTTTCTCCATGGAGGAGTTTTTTAGATATCTCCATAAATGACTCAAGGATTGGCTGCCTGCTCGGCTAGTCTTTTTAATATTTTTTTGTGTTCTAGCCCTAGCACCACATGACTGTGTCACCTACTATCAGGCCTAGGGACTCAGTGGGCACACTTCACCTTGTGGTGAATGTGCTCTCTCTCTCTCTCATTTCAGGGCTATGCTCGAGGACTAGCTGCCTGCTCGGTTGGTCTTTTACTATTCTTCTACTTTGGACCCTAGCACCATATGACTACATCATCTACTATTAGGCTCGAGGACTAAGTGGTCACACTTCACCTCATGGTGAATGTGCTTTCTTTATTCTGGAAGACCCTGCGCCTCTCGAAGCTAAGGAAGATTATCTTCTTTTCTCGTGGTTGGACTCTAAGTGGGCACACTTGATCCACTACGAAGAAATTTTTGATTTTGAACTTGAGCTCCTTACACCCTTATGGCAAGTCATGCTTGGGTTATGCTGCTCAGCTATAGTTTGTGCTGCTCAGAAATAGTACATGCTACTCAACAACTGCTCACAACTGCTCAGTAACTCATGACAGTGGTCGGACCATGAGTTTGATAGCTCGGCTTTGTTCGCACCTGCTCGGACAAGCTCAAGATGGCATTGCACAATGGGTATAAGGTGCTCGGGGACTAGCTATGGGGGGATGACCCTAGATACCCATGGCAGACCACATGGGCTGTATCCTCAGGGGTGGCCCAGCCCATAAGATGAAACCTTGTGGGGCACGACTCTGGTCAGCGCCTTCCGCAAGACATCTAGAAGATATCCCAAAGATACAACAAGATCTGTTAGGATATGTATGATCCCAAGATTCCTATAATCAGTTATTACTTTCCAGTTATCTCTTAGATCTAACCGACTTGTAACCCTGCTCCCCAGACTATATAAGGCGGGCAGGGACCCCCTCCAAACACACGCAATATCAGACGATAGCTAATACAAACCAATAGACCATAGGAGTAGGGTATTATATCATACTGATGGCCTAAACCTATCTAACTCTTGTGCCTCTATTGCCTTCTTGTTCTTGATCTCACGCTCCTCTGTCGATCAATCTACCTTCATGGGATACTCCTCAGAGGACTGCCGATGATATTCTATCGACAGAGACGAGGATATTGATAAAGATGTTAGCCATAGAATCAAAGCAGGGTGGATGAAGTGGCGCCAAGCATCTGGTGTCCTATATGACAAAAGGGTACCACAGAAGCTAAAAGGCAAGTTTTATAGGATGGTGATTAGACCTGCTATGTTGTATGGTGCAGAATGTTGGCCTACAAAAAGACGACATGTTCAACAGATAATTGTCGCAGAAATGTGTATGTTGCGTTGGATTTGTGGTCATACAAGAAGGGATCGAGTTTGGAATGATGATATACGTGATAGATTAGGGGAAGCACCAATTGAAGAAAAGCTTGTCCAACACCGGTTGAGATGGTTTGGACATGTCCAACGGAGACCTCTAGAGGCACCGGTGCGTAGTGGAATCCTAAGCTAGGATAGTAACGTGAAGAGAGGCAGAGGAAGACCGAAGTTGACTTGGGTAGAGGCAATAAAAGGATATTTGAAAGGATGGAATATACCCAAAAACTTAGCCTTAGATAGAAGTGCTTGGAAAATAGCTATTCATGTGTATGAACCTTGATTGCTTCTGCTGGGTTTTAACTCTAGCCTACCCTAACTTGTTTGGGACTTAAAGGCTTTGTTGTTGTTGTTGTTGTAATAAATAATTAATGTAGAAAATAAATGTGAAATTTTAAAAGATACAAGGTACCTCTGTGGGGGTCCTCCCCCAAGCTAGCTCCAGGCCTATGGTCTGGGATTGCTTGGTGATGCCTCCAAGGTACATTATTTATATATTTTTATATAGCTTTTACTAATAGTTTTATTTCTTTGTTCATCTCTCCCATGTCTAAATTTAGTAGTTTTGGAACCATGATCACATTAAACATCATGTTAATCTAATCAAGGTAGACTCATCAACCTAAGCACCATGCTTAATTTGAAAAGCCTATGAAAGCATGATCACGCGGAAAAGATCATACCTCAAACCAAAATGTACTTGTATGAAACATGAAGTGATAAACAAGACTTATTCAAGTGGAAATATATGGACATGTGAACTAATTATTTTTATTTTAGCATGATTAAAGTATAATTCATAGTTTTGTTATATAGAAAGTCTAAGCAAAATTATAATTGTAAAGGATAACTATTGATTTACCTTTGGCTAGGGCTCAGTGTTTAAAGTCCAATGAGCAGGACTCTTCTCCTTCATTTCTTGCTTGATGAATGTACATCAGTGCCTGGAGAAGTAGGTTGTACCTTTTTTGGTCTCCACACCATTTTGTTTGTCTTTGGGGTGTGGTGGTGAACTTCGGAGCTCCTTCTTTTTGTTTTCACACCTTTTCCTTCTGTGGTGGTGTGGGAACAACCTTTGGTGTTTCTTCCTTTTTCTTCGGGTTGTTCTTTTTCTGCTCTAATTTCTTTTCATTTTCTTTATTTTTCTTGACAAGGTTGTCCACCAGTTAAGGCTGTATCTCAACTTCCTTTATGCCTTGTGGGTTTTGCCCATACTTGATTCTTATCATGGAGCATTGCCCCTGCCTGGGCTGAAAGTCAAACTTCTCTTCCTTGCCATTGATGTTGAAGCAGATTTCTCCAGCTCCAACATCAATTTGTGCTCCTATGGTGCTAAGGAAAGGTCGCCCAAGGATGAGGGGCGATTCCTTCATTGTTTCCATATCTAGCACCACGAAGTCAATAGGGACGAAGTAACCCCTGATTTTCACTAGGATATCTTCGGCAATCCCTGTCGGGTAACAGACCGTGGAGTCGGCCAGGTAGAGCATCCTTAGTCACAATTAGAGAAGTAGGTAAGTTATCACCCTTACAAGATTTTAATAATTAATTAGCCTAGTGTAGCAACCTACACGTGCGAGAGTGAGTTCCCTTCTCAAACTCTACTTTTAACAAGACTAAGCAAGTAAGCAATTAAGCGTTCCCATCTCTATTGATTAAATAAGAGGCTCTAATTACTTGATGAGTAGTTCTAAGTTAAGGGAGCAATATTAGTTAAATTGTTAACCATATTCAATTGAAATTGTTAACCATATTCAATTGAAATGCAACTCATAATGTGACACGTAATAAATATCCAAAATAGGGTTTATAGTAGTGGAGTGCCAGCCTGGTTATGCTATTCGAATAATTCAAAGCTGATGATGATGACTTATACACGTTCCTCATATTCGTAATGATTCCTAAGAGAGATGATAAATGGAATTGGAGATAAATGATAAGGAGATAAGGATAAGGACTGAGACTTGATTTGGAACTTGGGAAGAGATGTCTAACAGGGCTCTACTATTGAACTATTTGCTACCTAATTGGTTTTAGTATTGTTGACCTCTTGGGTAAGTATGTAAATAATTAGGCACCTTCTGTTATCTTGATGGACCCTCTGCTATATGTGGCGGATGCTCTGTCGGGTTGGACTCTAAGGTTACATGGTTCTGGTTTGACTCAATTAGGGTTGATGGACTCTCCGTCGAAGATGATGGACTCTCTGTTATCTTGCGGAATGTTCTGAAGAATGTTTCGGTGGCTTAGGGCTTAGGCACTTTCGATGTAGTCTCCATCGGATGGTCCACGCCAGTTGATGGACACTCTTGTGAAAACTAGGGACTCTCAGGTTCTTTGATAATCTAGGTTTATAATTTAGCGGACCCTCTGTGAGAGGTCATGGACACTCCAGTGGTAGTTGGGTGCTCTCGAGTTTTCTAGACACTAATTTTATAATTGGACGGACGCTCCACTATATGTCTTAGACTCTGCTATGTGACAGAACCACCCAATTTATACAAGATCAAGTACGGTTGTCCCCGCTAACACGTTGACACGCGCATACTTTCACTTATATAAACCCGGTAGTCCGCCGAGTGTCCCAAAAGACCTCGGTAAATCAAGAACAACCAAGATCGCATGATTAAGCAAATACACATCACATACACAGGGTTGCAGCGGAAATAATATTACAATTGGGTTCATAAATAATAGTACAAGTTTGGGTTTCAAAACCGATTAGTGAAAACAACATAGCTTTCAAAAAAATACATTAATATATGTTCCAAATACATTGCTAGCATAAGTGACATCCTCAGACAAAAGCATATAGATGAGAAGTAAATATAGAATCACCGAGCCCACCGGCGGTTAGCCACCATCTTCAATAGGCTAAGAACTCCACCTGCAATATGGTGGGATAAACCCTGAGTACTCGAATATACTCAGCTAGACTTACCCATCGGAAACCAAAACAAATGACACCAAGGATCATGCATAGCTTAATTTAGTGGATCTGGCTAACACTTCCTTTTTGGCGGAAAAGCGTAGGTAATAATGATTAACTTTTAACCTGAGCTAGCAGTGACTTTAAGCCATTAACCTATCATCTATATTAGCACATGTACTAAGTAATCACTTGATTAAGATGCAAACATTATTAACCATAGTAGGTATAGATCGTGGCAATATTATCATCATCATCATCCATTTAACCATATCGTTAAATTAAGTGAATCTATGTTGCCGCTACTCAATCAAGTTCTCACTATCCGGGGGAGATGGTGATTCGAATCGATTCCTATACTTAATGCATCATCAACAATAAAAGATACTCAAGATATTTGTAAAAACATGGGAGACTTAGAATGCTCCGGGGCTTGCCTGGAATCAAACACTAGGTTAGTGTTTGTTAGACGACACTCACTAAGTCCTACCATCTTCGGGATAGGTTCACCATGCACCGTCTTCGGGTTCGGTTCCAACATCCCATCCGGCACGTGGTTCATCTAGCGTACCTAATTGAGATGCATGATGCAAGTGCATGAATATGAAGAATGGTAATATGAGATGCCTCACATAAAAACATTCAAGGCAAACATAAAACCATGCAAGACATAGGCACCTAGAGTTATTTAACTAAACATCACACAACCTATTATAAAAGGGATAGTAAACATATTAGGCATAGCACACAAGTGAACTTAAGTTCAGACATTGCACACATGCATTAATCAAGAACTAACCAACATGTTTAGCCAAAACAAGAGCAAGCTAAGGCAATCACCTAGCACATGTATAGAAATCTAGACAACAGCACAATAGTCACTTGTTTTATCCATAACTGGAGATATAAGCATCCAACAAGGGTGACCCTAGACTTTCTGGAAAGATAATGAAATTTCCTACAATATTGTTACTATCACCAAAAGCTTATTCCAAAGCTAACTAGGTCAAACATGCCAATGTTTTAGATCTGCACCGAACTAGGACAGAAAAGTAGTAGTTTCAAAATGGCATAACTGGAGTTACAGACATCAAACAAGCATGAACCTTAGCTTTATAGAAAGCTTATTAAATTATCTAAAACATGTTTATTATCATCACAAGGTGATTCCACCATTAACAAGGTCAATCAAGCACAATTGAGCACCTCTGTCTAGACTTGGACAGATTCTGCCATGCAACTTCACAAGCTTATAACTAGAATTGTACTAATCCAAAAGATATGAAACAAGACAATATGGAAATATTATGAAATTTTCTACAATCCATATTTAATCATCCCAGCATGATTCTCAAGTTAAAAGGGTCAAATAGTCACATTTATCAAATCTGGTCCAGAAATTCCAAAGAACTACAATTTCTAAAGACCAACTTAGAACAGTCATAACTCACCAAATATTTAGCCAAATGCCATGAAAATTTAACACAAGATGTTTAAGTGAGTTATCTAAAACTTTATAATTATCATCTTAAGATGATTCTATAGATAACAAGGCCAATTAATCCAATAATTACATCTCTGTCTAAAACATGGACAGAAACTGACATATCAATTTAAACAGCTATAAATGGAGTTATACATGTCCAATAAATGTGGTTCTAGACTTTTTAGAGAGCTTAGAAAATTCTAAACAACTTTGTTGTAAACACCTAAAGCTAATTCTACTATTACGAAGGCTCCAGAATAAGAACAAGGAAACCCTCTCTGGGTTTGGGAAGAAACAGCCACAGAGATTTAAGCAAGTATAACTCAAGATCTACTTAACCAAAAATCATGATATTTAGATTTTTAAAAATATTAATAAAAGTACTACAACTCATGTATTTTCATCAAGTCATGATTCATAACTTAACTAAGTCAATTAATTCAATCATGCAGACCTATTTAGAATAGGAGCAAGGCAACACAGGGCATTTGTTATTTTTATAACTCTTAAACCATCAAACCAAAACTTCTGACATTTTTACCAGACATCAACCATCACATTATTAGCACTAGATAAAAATTTCATATTTATTAGAATACAACAACTGCAGTTATGAAAAAGACAACACACAACTATTATTAAGAATCTAACTGCATAAATCTCTTTTTATAGCAAAATATTTAAACTAAAACATGTCATATTATAGATCTACTGCATAGATAATTTCACAAGTATTCCAAAAAGTTCTTATTTACTATTTTACGATTTTTCTACTAATTACTATGAGTTTTCAAAGTTGATAATCCAAATCTGCCAAAATCAAAGAAAAGACATGTAAATCTTGCATCCGAGACCCTGATGTTTCCACAAATTAAACTCCGGCGAAGAGGTCCTTATGAGCACTATTCACATGAGTCACTACTTCGCAAAAAGATCCTTTCCTTTTCTTGAATTGTTGCGCCACGTCCCTATCGTGAGTTGGGAGCAGGGAGGTCGTCGGGGACGGCGATTTTGGCCAGAGGAGGCCATGCCGGCGGCGATGGAGTGGTGGGGAAGAATGAGGGAAGTAGTGCGCACCCTTAGGGCTACCTGGCTTGGCACGAGGCGGTCTGTGGTCTCCTAGCCACGTGCGTAGGCGACATGCCACCGCCGCGGCTGTTGTGCCGACAAAGGCTAACGACAAACGGCGGCGCTGCTAGGGTTGAGGAGGCAGTCGAGGCGCCGGAAGCAGACGTGGAGGCGGTGCTGGGAGGCTCGATGATGCCTAGGCAATGGAGGAGTGAGCGACGTAGTAGCTCAACTGCTTGTCCATGCCGAATGGGAGGCAGTGAGAGAGACCGAGGGAGAGCAGGACCATGCACCGTTTCCCTTTTCATGAGCACGGCAAGGTGGCGAGCTGGCGGCCATGCAAGCAGCGAGGGCGAGTGAGGGCGCCATGCGACCTACAGCATCTGTGCACGGTTGGCCGGCCAAGCTTCAGTTTGAAAATAGTTGAGCTGACAATACCACCGCAAACATACAAGCTGAAACTTAATCTTCGTCCCTTCTTAATACCAAATACGTTTAGTTTTGGCACAAACGGTAGCAACAAATGTTGTAGAGCTATATGAGGACTACAAATTTTCTTAAAGGTTTTCAGTCTAACTTGGATTATATTGGAAGATAGAGAGCTGCAAAATAGGGCTCATGAAACTAAAAATTCAGGTTTTCAGTTAACTCGGACTTAGCAAAATTTCGAGCTCCCAAAACAGTCATGGATCCCAACTTGAGGGCTTGGTTTTACTTTCTTACAAGCTGATCTAGCTCCTGGCCCAAAAACAAAGTTTGTTCTACTCCACTCAAACTTCATCTTTTATTTAGGTTCCACTGCCATGCGAACACTCTAAGCCATAGTTCAAACCAAGTCAAAGTAGCATCACGGTAAAACTTAAATTAGAGTTTTAGACCGTTTGAGGCATTTTCTTGACTTCTGCTCAACATGAACCCTTCATGACTTTTATTGTAGAGTTCAATTAGAGTCATTTGAGCAAGGTAGCAAGGTTTGGTTGATGACTTATAATCCCATTCACTTAATAAAGCAATCCAAGAAAGAATGTAACTCATCATTTCATGCAACTTCTTGATTCCAAACTTCACGAAACTTTTACAATCATCCATGTGGGTGGAAATTCATGTGAGGCACATGAAAGAAGCACCTTCAACATTACTTAGGTATATATCCAAAATGGGCCAATAAGCAAGCAAAGGCGTGTTGCTCAGGTTTAAGTTGGAGCTCGCTCTTGTAGATTTGATCTTGACACCTTCATCACCACTTAACATGTCATGTTTGAGCTCAAACCCATTTCTTAATGGGTGACAAACACCTAGGGTGTTACATGCTGGTTCACTCTAAAGAGTGGTAAGGCTCTGTTGGGTCATTTTGGAATTATTGGACCCTCCGTTGAATTTGACGAACTCTGCGTCAAACGGTCGATAGAACCTATGCTCATAGTTTTCATGGTTTTTCTTGGGTTTTCAATCTTAGATGTGCCAAGCTATGATTCATGCATGTGCAAGGAATTCCTAGGGCAGCTTAGGTGACTTGCTAGGATCAAGATGGCTAAGTTTGAGCTAGGTTTACTAAGTGCAACTATGGATTTGGGATTAAACAAAAAATATGAGAAAATAGAGAATTAATCTTGAGATTGAGATTGAGTACTTAGCTCTGAGATTTGACAGCTTCCATAGCCAAAAACTTGAAGATCCAACTCCTTCATGTCCTTGCTTATACATCCAAAAGAGGGATTGACCACACATGAGCTTTCTCTTGCAAACATTCCAAAAGATGAATCAAAAGAAATCCAAGGGATGCATGGGTGATTGAGTTAGGTGAAGATCTCTTGAACTTACTCTACATATGATGGAACCACCACCATCAAGAAATCTCCAATCTTTCATTAAAAACCACAAGTTAGGTTTTTGGAGAAAAATCCAAAGAATGAGAGCTACTTCTCTCGAGCTTACCATGGATGAGTTGATGATGTTGAAGAGGTCCATGAGGTGATGCTGGTGCTTCTTTTCTTCTTCTTCCTTTCTTTCTCCAATCCATTATCCATTCCTTTCTCTCTCTAGTTCTAGGGTTCATCCTTGTTCTTGAGTGTAGAGAGAGAGGGGGAGTTGCAAATGAATGAGTGAGAGTGGGGATGAAGTGGAGTGGCTTCAGCTGATGAAGAGCTCCGACTCGTGTTGACATGTGGGTCTAAACAATGCAAATGGACAATAGCTCATTTCCCACTTATCTTCATTGCTCTGTAATCTTCCCGGACAATCTGGTAGTTCTCATGGACTCTCTGATGATCCTCTGTCTTTGTTGAATTGATTGAATAATTGGGAGACTTGGCATTGGGTACCAAGATATCATATCCAAGGGTGACTTCTAACCTTGAGATGGTGCTAATGATGTCAATCAGTTATCTTCTGATCTAAGTAAGAGCTTTCCATTCCTTTGATTATTAACCTGACTGTGTCTGTTCTAGGACACTTCATGAGGTTGATTGATCAATTCATGACAATTACATGGGTCCAAGGCATCAAGGATCTCCACAAGTGAACAAGCATCTAGGCTCATAGCTTCTGATAACAATTTCACAGGGCTAGGGCAGAGGTTCAAATTGGATAGACATTTTGTGTCATTACATTTCTCCTCCATCACAAGGGAAGCAACCTCATCACTGTCGAGCCCTAGGATAGCACTGAGCGATTCCCTTCCAAATCTCTTACACACTCTTGTTGTAACCCCCTGATTTGGGTGCTCTCGAATACAAAGAACTACTACTACTGGATGTAGGGCCCTGATAGTCCGAACCAGGATACATCGCCGTGTCTTGTCTATGTTCTTGAGTCCACCTGAGCCACTAGAGACCCACACTCAGTGACACCTAATGAACAACAATACTTGCTATGGTTTCTACCCCACGACACCTCCCCCTTCCACAACCCTAGAATCCTCCTACTCTTGGTCGAGGACCTCCAAACCGATTGAATTGACCAAAATTAGGTGGTAGAGGTTGTAGAATGTGAGGATTTGGAAAGTATTCAAACCGTGGCGATCGTGGTTGTTGGAAGAAACCAGAGTTGCCCCCATAACTCCTAGACTTCGCCTTCTTCACTAGATGGATTTTGGGTTATGGATGTAGAAGCTAAATGAAATGATTCCATAGCATCTATGGCTAAGATTTTGCCACCTACCTCCCATCCATCATGCCGCATCACCCACCTCCACCAAGCCTAGCTTGTGGACCCTCACCACCACTCCTTTGAGGAACCCACCACTATAGACCTCTAGGAGACCTTTCTCATTCATTGGACTCGATGCCACCCTCATCTCTGATGGAACCCTAACATTCCTTCGGTGAGGATGATCGTCCTTCTTCTTCACCTCTTCCTTCATAGGGAAACGTGCCTCACATTGCTTATCCCCTCCAATGACCTTAGTTGACTGATGGTGATTGGCTGATCCTCACTGGAATGTTAGGAGGTGATGGCCCCTCGCCTCTAGCGACGCCATCCAGGCAATGCCTTTTTTGTGGTTGGCATGTACATGGAACTGTGTTTTATCCTCTTTGATCACATGGGATGAACTACAAGGTTTTGTATTAGAAGTCAAGATGGCAACGGGTACATACCTGATGGGTAGTAGGAACCCATACCCGCACCCGCCAGATGGAATTTTTACCCATTGGGTTACCCATACCCGCGCTCGGGTAGGAAAATGCTCCCATGCCTGCACCCGCGCGGGTAATTCTACCCGATGGGTAACCCGCACCCGACAACAGACCTGAGATTTATATATATTTATCATATATTCACATGCAAAAATAATATCATTCCAGTAAATTACATACTAACATCCATATTAAAAAAAGCATCATTGCAACAAGCTGACATTAGCATAGAAATATAGCATCATGGTCAAGCTAGTAGAAATATAGCAGAAATGCCTAATTTGCTCGTTCCAGCTATCCAGCAAGCTACAAATTAATTGCAGCATAGTTCCTAAGCAAGTAGTCCATTACAAGTTCACATACCATAGTAAAATATTACAAGTTCACATGGCTTCAACCACCATGAATTAAAGAGAGACCACAAAGGTTACAAGTTCACAAATGCAATTAACAGATAAGTCATCAAAAGGAAGCACATGTGAAAGCTCTAGTTTGGTTTTGGTGAATTGATGAAACCCTAAGTGCTAACCTAGTTTATCAAGTGATCATGAGATAGGTAGCACATTCTAAGTGGTGAAGCAAATGAAGATCATAGCATGATAATGATGATTCCATGATGATGATCAAGTGCTTGGACTTGGAAAGAAGAAAGAGAAAAACAAAAAGCTCAAGGCAAAGGTATAAACCTTAGGAGCTATTTTGTTTGGGTGATCAAGACACTTAGAGAGTGTGATCACATTTAGGTTTGATAGCTGTACTATTAAGAGGGGTGAAACTCGTATCGGAATGCGGTTATCAAAGTGCCACTAGATGTTCTAACTCATTGCATATGCATTTAGGATCTAGTGGAATGCTAACACCCTTGAAAATGTTTGTGAAAATATGCTAACACATGTGCACAAGGTGATACACTTGGTGGTTGGCACATTTGAGCAAGGATGAAGAAGTTAGAGGTGAAAAGGAGTTAGTCTCGTTGGTCACAAGGTGACCGAACGCTGGTCCCAGTGGAACCGGCGCGTCTGGTCAGTTGTAATAGCAGAGATGCTAGCGTCAGTCAAACGACCAAACGTCGGGTCACTCAGCGATCGGATGCTGGTGAGGTGTGTCTGGTCCTATTGTTGGGCAGCGCACAGAGGCTAGGGTCTCTAACCAGATGATGGCAGGGTCCAGTCGTGCTTGACCGGACGCGTCCGGTGGGCGAAAAGCGTTTCTGGAACCTTACTGGAAATGACCGAACGCTGGTGGCTCAGCATCTAGTCAATTACAGCATAGTGTCCGGTCAACTCAAGTGACCATTCAAGTTGGGACATGTGGCTGTCGTCGGGCGACCGAACGCTGAGGTCCAGCATCCAGTCAACATGACCGGAGTGTCTGGTCAGCCCACGTTGTGCCCAATGAAGGGGTACAACAGCTCTATTTCGTGGGGGCTTCTATTTAAGCCCCATGGCCAGTTGAAGCTCACACCTTTGGCCATTTTTATTAACATAGCAACCTTATGAGCTTAGCCAAAGCCCTCCCACTCATCTCCATCATTGATTCATCATCATTGTGAGATTGGGAGTGAATCCAAGTGCATTGCTTGAGTGATTGCATCTAGAGGCACTTGGTGTTCGTGTTTCGCTATGGATTTCGCTTGTTACTCTTGGTGGTTGCCGCCACCTAGATGGCTTGGAGCAGCGAGGATTGTTGAGCGGAGGTTGGTGATTGTCTCCGGCTCCTATCATGGTGATTATGAGGGGTTCTTGACCTTTCCCCGGTGGAGAGCCAAAATGTACTCTAGTGGATTGCTCATGGCTTATGTGATCCTCATTTTGTGTTGTTTGTGCGGCACCCTATTGAGGGTTTGGCGTGTGAAGCCAATTAGCACGTGAACCTCCAAGTGAGTGAATCGCCACAACGAGGACTAGCTTACCGGCAAGCAAGTGAACCTCGGTAAAAATCATTGTGTTCATCCTTTGATTCCAAGGTGATTGGTCTTCATTGTTATTCATCCTTATGATTGATTGGTTCACTCCTCTACACGGCGGTATAATTATCTTGATCACTCTCTTTACATTATTGCAAACTAGTTGACAAGCTCTTTAGTGTAGCTAGTTGTGAGAGCTTGCTTGCTTGGTTGGTGTGGCTCTTTAGTTAGTCTTTGAGAGCACACTAACAAAGAGTAGTGTCATAGCTATTGTGTGAATAGATAGTACCTAAACTAGAATTATGGTAGGTGGCTTGCATTTTGAGTAGGCTAGCGCAACACTTGCTTCACCTCATTATTGTCTAACTATTTTGTTAAGTGTTGTTGTAGAAATTTTATTAGGCTATTCACCCCCCCTCTAGCCATTAGGACCTTTCAATTGGTATCGGGGCCGAGGTCACCGTGATTTGAGGCTTAACAACCTTCGGTGTAAAAATGGCTCAAATCAACAACACCAAGAAGCCACCCTAATTTGATAGCACAAATTATCTTTATTGGAAGTCAAAGATGACCACACACATCAAGTCAATCAATAGAAAGGTTTGGAAGGTGGTAGAAACCAAAATTGAGATTAAAGATCCAGAGAATCCCACCACAGCCGAAGAAGTGCTTCTACAAAACAATGACATTGCTCTAAGTGCCATTCATGATGCAATTGATGAAAGAACATTTGAGCAAATCAAGAATATTGAGATGGCACATGAAGCTTGGAAGAATCATTTGAGGGCACTCAAGCCGTAAAGGGTGCTAAGGCATATATCCTCAAAGAGAAGTTTGCAAGCTTCAAGATGAAGGAGGATGAGAGTGTGCCAGAGATGTTCCATAGGCTTCAAGTGCTTGTCAATGATCTCAAAGCACTTGGAGAAGAGGTGAAGGACAAGGACTTTTCTCACAAGTTCTTGAGATGCTTACCTTCAAGATTTGGTACATTGGTCACCATTCTAGTGAGAAGCGGTTTGGACACCATGACACCAAACCAAGTATTGGGAGATATAATGACCGATAATACTTATAGAGATGATGATGAGAAGGAAGAAAAGAAGGAGAAGAAAGATGACAAGAAGGATGACAAGAAGAAGAGCATGGCATTCAAAGCCACATCATCTAAGGGCAAAGCTAAGCAAGAGACATCAAGTGAAGAAGATGAATCTTGGGATGATGATGATGATGAGAAGATGACTCTCTTTGTCAAGAGATTTGGCAAGTTCATGGTGAAGAAGGGCTACCATGCTAGAAGAAAGAAGCCTTCATCCAAGAACAAAGAAGAGTCAAGAAGGTGCTTCAAATGTGGAAGCAAAGATCATCTTGTTGCTTAATGTCCATACAATAGCGACAATGATGATGACAATAAGAAGAACAAGAAGAAAAAGAAAGAGAAGAAGAACAAGATGGCATTCAAGAAGAAGAAGGGTGGTTCATATGTAGTTACTTGGGATAGTGATGCTTCATCAAGTGATGATGATGATGATAGTGATGATAACAAGACCACCAAGAAGAAGGTTCTTGCAAGCATTGCTATCAATGAGAAGCCCTCTCTCTTTGAATCTTCATCATGCTTCATGGCTAAAGCCACTAAGGTACAATCTTGTGATGATGAAAGTGATGAAGAACATGATGATGAAAATGAACATGAAAATGAAAATGATAGTGATAGTGATAATGATGAACCTACTAAAGATGAATTATTTGACATGCTAGAAGATGCTAAAGAACACTTTGACATCAAGAGAAGGGAATGCAAAAGCTTGCGTAAGGAACGAATAGCCCTTAAGCAAGCCTTTGATGAGCTCAATGCATCTCATGAGAGGCTAGAGGAAGCCAATGAGAAGCTTGGCAAAGCTCACAAAAAGCTTGAAAAGGCCCATTCATCTTTGCTTGATGACCAAAATAAAAAGAAGCATGTTGAAACTTGCAATGTAGGTTTAACTTGTGATATAATTGATGAATCACTATCTATGCCTATCATTGTTGCTCCTACCAACCCTTCTTGTAGAACTTCCACTTCTACCTCATCTAGTAGTGATGGTCTCACTTGTGATGCCTCACTAGTGGTTGAGAATGAGAACCTCAAGAAGGAGGTCAATAAGCTCACTCACACCTTAGCTAAAGCTTAGGGTGGTGAGGACCGCTTGCTTATGTGCTTGAGTAGCCAAAGAGCTTCTCTCTATAAAGAGGGATTGGGCTATACCCCCAAGAAAGGCAAGGCGGCCTTTGCTCCTCACAAGACTAGTTTTGTGAAGAACAATGGTCGGTTTTGCACTAGTTGCAAGCAAGTGGGTCATAAAGAGCAAGAATGCAAAAACAAGAGCAAAAATGCTAATGTATCCTCCATTAAGCTTGATTCATGCTATATGCTTACTAAGGGTACAAATGGTGTGAAGGCTAAGTTCATTGGTAAACCATGGATGGGCTCAAAGAAGAAAGCCATTTGGGTACCAAAGAGCTTAGTGACTAACCTTTAAGGACCCAAGCAAGTTTGGGTACCTAAAAAGAATTGATCTTCTTTTATAGGTTAATTATAAAGCCGGAGGAAGGCATTGGGTTCTTGATAGTGGGTGCACTCAACACATGACTGGTGATGCAAGAATGTTCAACTCAATCAACACCAATGGCAATGATGGTTATGATAGTATCACATTTGGTGACAATGGCAAAGGCAAGGTTAAAGGGCTTGGTAAGATTGCAATATCCAATGACATGAGCATATCCAATGTATTGCTAGTAGAGAGCTTGAACTTCAATTTGCTATCTGTGGCTCAATTATGTGATCTTGGATTCAAATGCATATTTGGGGTAGATGATGTAGAGATCATAAGTGTAGATGGCTCTAACTTGATCTTCAAAGGCTTTAGATATGAGAATCTATACTTGGTTGATTTCAATGCTAGTGAAGCTAGATTATCAACATGCTTGTTCACTAAGTCTAGCATGGGTTGGTTATGGCATAGAAGGCTTGGTCATGTTGGAATGAAACAATTGAATAGATTGGTTAAGCATGACTTGGTTAGAGGCTTGAAAGATGTTGTGTTTGAGAAGGATAAACTTTGTAGCTCTTGTCAAGCCAGCAAACAAGTTGGAAACACCCATCCAAAGAAAATCATGATGAGCACTAGTAAAGCATTTGAGTTATTGCACATAGATTTGTTTGGGCCAATATAATACACTAGTATCGGTGGTAACAAATATGGCTTTGTGATAGTGGATGACTACACTAGATACACTTAGGTATTCTTTCTAGTGGACAAAAGTGATGTATTTACAACATTCAAATCATTTGTCAAAGGCATTCACAATGAGTTTGAAACAACCATCAAGAGAGTTAGAAGTGACAATGGTAGTGAGTTCAAGAACACCAGAACTGATGAGTTATGTGATGAATTTAGAATTAGACATCAATTCTCGGCCAAGTATACTCCACAATCAAATGGCCTTGTTGAGAGGAAGAATAGAACACTCATTGATATGGTAAGGTCTATGCTTAGTGAGTACAATGTGAGTCAATCTTTTTGGGCCGAAGCTATCAACATGGCTTGCTATTGTAGCAACCACCTCTATTGTCACCCATTGAAAGAGAAGACACCATATGAGCTCTTGAATGGTAGAAAGCCCAACATTGCATATTTTTGGGTCTTTGGTTACAAATGCTATATCTTGAAGAAAGGCACTAGATTGGGCAAGTTTGACAAGAAATATGATGAAGGATTCCTACTTGGTTATTCCACCACAAGCAAAGCATATAGAGTTTGGAATTTGGATAGTGGTACTCTTGAGAAAGTTCATGATGTTGAATTTGATGAAACCAAGGGTTCACAAGTAGAGAATAAGAACTTGGACGATGTTAGAGGCATCCAACTTTCAAATGCCATGAAGAACATGGATGTTGGTGAATTGAGGCCTAGGCAAGTGAATGATGATGAAGATGATCAAGTGCAAGTGCTCTCTAACTCAAATGTGCAAGATGATACAAATCAAGCTAGTACAAGTGGATCTCATGATAATGAACAAGATCAAGTGGCTAGTACATCATCTCAATCCAATGATCAAGCAAGTGCAAGCAATCAAGTTCCAATACTCCAACTAACCAATGTTGCAAGGGATCATCCATTGGACACTATCATTGGTGATATTTCAAGAGGTGTACAAACAAGATCAAGATTGGCATTATTTTGTGAACACTTCTCATTTGTGTCATCTATTGAACCTAAGAAGATAGATAAAGCATTAAAGGATGTTGATTGGGTGAATGCTATGCATGAAGAGTTGAATAATTTCATAAGAAATCAAGTATGGGAGTTGGTAGAAAGACCAAAGGAACACAATGTGATTGGAACCAAATGGGTCTTTAGAAACAAGCAAGATCAAGATGGGATAGTAGTAAGGAACAAAGCAAGATTAGTAGCACAAGGCTATACACAAGTTGAAGGTCTTGACTTTAGAGAAATATATGCCCCAGTTGCTAGATTGGAAGCAATTAGAATCTTGCTAGCCTATGCTTGTGCCCACAACATAAAGCTCTATCAAATGGATGTCAAGAGTGCATTTCTCAATGGCTACATCAATGAAGAAGTATATGTTGAGCAACCTCCCGGTTTTGAAGATGATAAGAAGCCTAACCATGTGTACAAGTTGAAGAAGGCATTGTATGGCTTGAAGCAAGCACCTAGAGCATGGTATGAGAGATTGAGGGACTTTCTACTCTCTAAAGGGTTCACAATGGGCAAGGTTGACACCACTCTTTTCATCAAGAAGATTGAAAAAGATCTATTTGTATTGCAAATCTATGTTGATGACATCATATTTGGATCAACTAATCAAGATTTTTGTGATGAGTTTGGAAAGATGATGGCTAATGAGTTTGAGATGTCCATGATTGGAGAATTGAGTTACTTCCTTAGTGTTCAAATCAAGCAATTGAAGAATGGTACATTTGTGAGTCAAGACAAGTATATCAAGGACATGATTAAGAAGTTTGGCATGAGTGATAGAAAAGTCATTAGCACACCAATGGGAACCAATGGCAACTTGGATAGTGATGCAAGTGGAAACATGGTGGATCAAAAATTGTATCAGTCTATGATTGGAAGCCTACTCTATGTGACCGCATCAAGGCCGGATGTCATGTTTAGTGTATGCATGTGTGCAAGATTTCGAGCCTCACCAAGAGAAAGTCATTTGAAGGCTACAAAGAGAATATTAAGGTACTTGAAGCATACACCAAATGTTGGTTTGTGGTATCCCAAAGGAGCAAAGTTTGAGCTAGTTGGTTACTCCGACTTGGATTATGCGGGATGTAAGGTTGAAAGGAAGAGCACCTTAGGCACATGTCAATTGTTGGGAAGATCACTTGTTACATGGTCATCAAAGAAGCGAAATAGTATTGCATTATCAACCGCCGAAGCCGAATACATATCCGCCGGTACTTGTTGTGCACAAGTACTTTGGATGAAGGCTACTTTGAGTGACTTTGGAATCAAGTTCAAGAAAGTGCCATTGCTATGTGACAATGAGAGTGCAATCAAGTTGACAAACAATCCAGTTCAACATGCAAGAACAAAGCACATTGATGTCCACCACCATTTTATAAGAGATCACCAACAAAAAGCGGACATTTGCATTGAGAGTGTAGGCACCGAAGATCAACTTGCCGATATATTCACCTAGCCATTGGATGAGAAAAGGTTTTGCAAGCTAAGGAATGAGTTGAACATATTGGACTTCTCAAATATGTGTTGATGCACCCTCACTTATATGACATGCCTCTCCTTTGAGCTATTCAAGGTAAAAGTTGATTGGCATGACATACATCCTTGCTAAGGACATGTTTAGTGTATCTAGTTATATTTTTAATCTTTTTAGGACCTTCAAGTGGTTCAATTTTATTAAGGTTCATTCATAAAAATCAAATGAATTTGATGTTTATATGGTATCACTATTGCTTCTATGCTTGACTTGATCTAGTGATAGCATATGACATGTTTATGGGTTTGTAAACCTAGTGTTTAATCTAGAAAAGGAACTCTAAGTGTTTAACTCAACATGGTACAAGATAACCCTTATTTGGAGATGTGAAGAAGCTTGTCCTTGGATCAAACCGAGTTAAATATCTTTGGTCAATGATCTAGACTAGACCAAATTTGGGAAAATGATCCTCACCCCATTGATTGACATTGATAATCTCAACCCTACAAGTGGTACTATCTATATTTTAAGCCTTTGTGGTCATTGATGACAAAGGAGGAGAAATAGTGCACAAAGATAAGTGAAAAGATAGTGAAAGGGGAGAGAAATAAAGATACAAGTGATAGGGGGAGAACTCAACATAAGGAGAGAAATATGATAAAGGAAAGGAATCAATTAAAATTTTGAGCACACAAGTAGGGGGAGCAAGCTCATAAACCTGTATGGTGCATTTGAATGTGCATTTCATATGTTTGCTTGCATGGCACAAGTTTTAAATTTTGTTATCCATGCTTGTGTGATGTATGCTAGTTGTAAGATTGAATGATGAAATGAAATCACTAGATAACTTTCATTTCCAAGTATTTTCAATTGGTATATTTTTGAAGTATGATTTCAAGTAGTATAAAGCTAACCATGATGCTAAGGATGGTATAATGGTGCACTCCGATTGGTATCACGCTTCAAAGGTCTATCTTTTATACCTTAGCATCATTTGGTAGACATTGTCTCCTACTTTTCCTATCTAAGCATATGTGCAAGCTTCAATCCAAACTCTTAGCACATATGTAGGGGGAGAAATTGCTACCATTTAGGGTTCATGAAACTTGTCCATATTCTTTTACACATGGTAAATATGCTTGGGCAAGCAACATGGATTCAATTGAATTTTATTTCATATCTTTGTATAAGGGTTGTCATCAATTACCAAAAAGGGGGAGATTGAAAGCTCTAGTTTGGTTTTGGTGAATTGATGAAACCCTAAGTGCTAACCTAGTTTATCAAGTGATCATAAGATAGGTAGCACATTCCAAGTGGTGAAGCAAATGAAGATCATAGCATGATAATGATGATTCCATGATGATGATCAAGTGCTTGGACTTGGAAAGAAGAAAGAGAAAAACAAAAAGCTCAAGGCAAAGGTATAAACCATAGGAGCTATTTTGTTTTGGTGATCAAGACACTTATAGAGTGTGATCACATTTAGGTTTGATAGCCGTACTATTAAGAGGGGTGAAACTCGTATCAGAATGTGGTTATCAAAGTGCCACTAGATGTTCTAACTCATTGCATATGCATTTAAGATCTAGTGGAATGCTAACACCCTTGAAAATGTTTGTGAAAATATGCTAAAACATGTGCACAAGGTGATACACTTGGTGGTTGGCACATTTGAGCAAGGGTGAAGAAGTTAGAGGTGAAAAGGAGTAAGTCTCGCTGGTCACAAGGTGATCAAACGCTGGTCCCAGTGGAACCGGTGCATCTAGTCAGTTGTAACAGCAGAGATGCTGGCGTCGGTCAAACGACTAGACGCTGGGTCGCTCAGCGACCGGACATTGGCGAGGTATGTCTAGTCCTGTTGTCGGGCAGCGCACAGAGGCTAGGGTCTCTGACCGGACGATGGTAGGGTCCGGTCGTGCTTGACCGGACACGTTCGGTGGGCAAAAAGCATTTCTAGAACCTTACTGGAAACGATCGGACGCTGGTGGCTCAGCGTCCGGTCAGTTATAGCGCAGTGTCCGGTCAATCAAGTGACCGTTGAAGTTGGGACACGTGGCTGTTATTGGACGACCGGACGCTGAGGTCCAGCGTCTGGTCAACATGATCAGAGCGTCCGATCAGCCCATGTTGTGCCCAGTGAAGGGTACAACGGCTCTATTTCGTGGGGGCTTCTATTTAAGCCCCATGGCCGGTTGAAGCTCACACCTTTGGCCATTTTCATTGACATAGCAACCTTGTGAGCTTAGCCAAAGCCCTCCCACTCATCTCCATCATTGATTCATCATCATTGTGAGATTGGTAGTGAATCCAAGTGTATTGCTTGAGTGATTGCATCTAGAGGCACTTGGTGTTCGTGTTTCGCTGCGGATTTCGCTTGTTACTCTTGGTGGTTGCCGCCACCTAGATGGCTTGGAGAAGCAAGGATCATCGAGCGAAGGTTGGTGATTGTCTCTGGCTCCGATCATGGTGATTGTGAGGGGTTCTTGACCTTTCCCCGGTGGAGAGCCAAAAGGTACTCTAGTGGATTGCTCATGGCTTGTGTGATCCTCATTTTGTGTTGGTTGTGCAGCACCCTATTGAGGGTTTGGCGTGTGAAGCCAATTAGCGCGTGAACCTCCAAGTGAGTGAATCGCCACAACGAGGACTAGCTTACCGGCAAGCAAGTGAACCTCAGTAAAAATCATTGCGTTCGTCATTGATTCCAAGGTGATTGGTCTTCATTGTTATTCATCCTTATGATTGATTGGTTCCTTCATCTATATGGTGGTATAACCTTCTTGATCACTCTCATTACATTACCGCAAACTAGTTGTCAAGCTCTTTAGTGTAGCTAGTTGTGAGAGCTTGCTTACTTGGTTGGTGTGGCTCTTTAGTTAGTCTTTGAGAGCATACTAACAAAGAGTAGTGTCATAGCTATTGTGTGAATAGATACTATCTAAACTAGAATTATGGTAGGTGGCTTGCATTTTGAGTAGGCTAGCGCAACACTTGCTTCGCCTCATTATTGTCTAACTATTTTGTTAAGTGTTGTTATAGAAATTTTATTAGGCTATTCACCCCCCCCCCCTCTAGCCATTAGGACCTTTCAACATGCACTTCATCCCATTCTTGCATCATTTGACTTGTTCCCTGTGACCAAAAGGGCACCATGACTCCATGAGGCCATCTCACAACCACTTCATTTGTCCTTAGATTGTAAGTTCCTACATTAGGATAAATAAATCACAACTTAGCTATCTAATATTGCACTCACAATTCACAAAGTTGCTGAAAATGAACACATTTCAGTGCATATCAACTGAAGCCCCTATTGTATGTCCTGAAGACATGACCAAAAAGTTGCAGGCTACTTATTTTTCTCATCAACTACAAAACATAAATCATCAAATGAGTTGGTTTGCATGAATAATAGTAAATATTTGCAGAAATTAACAGCAAGCTAATAGACATAAGAGCAGTTTTAAATATACCTTTATACTTGTTCCTTAGCCAATCTTGAGAGCACATTAGGGCCTCCAACATCTTGGAAGTGAGCCTGCTGCGATGCTCACTTAAAACCCTACCACTAGTGCTAAAAGCTGATTCTGAGGCAACTGTTGTAACAGGAATAACAAATATGTCCCTAGCAATCTTTCTCAAAGTTGGGAACCAAGTTTCAGCCACCTTCCACCAATCTAAAACTTTGAAGTTCTTAGTATGTATGTCCAATAGCTCTTCATCCAAGTAGCGATCTAACTTAGTTTTGAATCCCATTGTTGTTGGCCTTCTACTAGCAACACGAGTACTAATGGAAGATAAAAAATCATCATTGTGTCCTGCTGCAGGTGCTACTACTGGAACACTGCTACTTCCCACATCATCTTCCCCACGGTACTCAAGCATTAAATCAGCCAACAAATTCTTTACCTCAACAACCCTATCCTCACACTCTGTACTAGTTGTCCCAAGCAAATCCTCAAAGCAAATCAGCAGCACTGTGGTCTTAAATCTAGGATCAAGAAGGGTTGCAATCCCCATGAACCCTTGAATATCAGTCCAATATTTGTCAAATTTGGCTACCATATTGGCTGACATGGCTTCCACTAGAGGATTTCCACAAGTTGACCACTCCCCAATCTCCTTTCTAACCTCAGCAATTTTAGTGAAGTATATGTTAGCAGTTACATAATCTATCCCAGAGAACAATTTAGTGATGTCATTGAACAATTTAAGCCTCTCTACAACATCCTCAGCAAATTTCCACTCATCTTCAGATGACAAGGAAGTGTAAAGCCTGTCTACATGGCTTGCCCTAATGAAAGTAGCCTTGTATGGTAATGCACGGCTAAGCATGGTAAAAGTTGAATTCCACCTAGTCCTACAGTCAAGAATTATCTTGATTGTGGCTTCCTGTGGCAGAACCACCTAATTTAATGCCTCACAGGAGTGCTTGTCTTCCATTAGATACTAAGCACTCAAGGGAGAACACTAGATTACTCAGTTCCGTCGGACACACCCCAGGGGAGAACCCGAAAATCCACATTTTTGCCATCAGGATCACAAATGAGAGAATAAAGCTTACATCATTCGTAACCATTTCTTACATCACTTTTAATGCAACATCAGAGTATAATATTTATTAATATAACAACGGAATGAACTCATGTTATCAGAGTTATAAACAATTTAATTGAACAGCGGAATAGAAACATGTGAACAGAGTTACAGCGGAAATAAACCTCTATTAATGACATGATGAAGTATTGATATATATAGACTACGGCAATAGATTATGAAACTTTCATTTATAAAAGTATTTGGTGAGAGTTATAAATAACAACTACAATCGCAGCGTAAAGGAAATCCTCTCTGAGCCCACCAGGAGGAATCCACACACAAAGATCAGCTCAAGCGTCCACCTGTCACCTGCAACAGGGGGAAATAAAACCCTGAGTACTCAATTGTACTCAGCAAGACTTACCCGGCAGAAGAAAAGAAAAGACTCCAAGGATATGTAAGGCCATCTGGCTTGTGGGTTTATTGCATTTGCAGGAAGCATTACTAAGCGTGCGTCCTTATGTTCGATTTTTATTAATAGCCGCATTGGTTCATTAACTAACCATTCTATGTAAGCACCTGTGCTACTTTCAAGCAGGTGGTAAGCAATCAGATTTCCTTTGTCCATCTTTCATCTTCAGTTCTTACTACGATGCTAAACCGTAGACAAGCCGTACCGGATAGCCTGGTGATTCGCGAATCAATGCCCCCAGCTGGGTACCCCGAAAACACACGCCCCGCTTGCACCCCGGGCACAAGCAGGACCAACCCATCACTCTCCGGTCCCGGGTGTCTAGGTCCCCATCCAAACTAGGACTCCAAGCCCCCGCCCCTGAGTCCCGGACTCAGTGCGGTGCAAGGACCTCCTCCACCAAAAACAAACCCTAACAGTTGGTCCGAAAAGAGCCGGATCCGCGACAAGAGAGCAACAAGTCTTCTAAGCGCCCATACACAAGTATGTGCTCGGGATAAAAAGTCTATGACCTGCCTAGAGTCATATGCAACGATCGGTCCTTAACCAACCAGACAGGGAAAAACAGTGTAACCAAGCTATGCCCTGTGTCCACGGCGACACAACTCCTTACACTCACCAATACCCAAACCATATCCCTGTCCGATCACCATTTTCCTTTCCACTATTTTCATATTTTTCAAGTGATAGTAATCCAATAATATATTTCCTATCGCTCACGAGTGACAGGCAATCACTCGACTTCTACCGGAGTCCTGTAGCATAGCATTCTACATGATCCTGTCATACTAGTAAGACTCATAGGGTAAAGATATATATGCAAGTGGTCTCATTCAACTCCTTAAAACTTAATGCACAAATATAATTTAAACTGCAGAAAAGTAGGAGTTATGCACCGAGGCTTGCCTAGGTAAGATATATTAAAAAGTTAGTATCTGCCTCTTCAGATCATCCACCATTAGCTGAATAACAAGCCCGTTGCATCATCTCCTGGAGAGAATACCAATACACCAACTTTGGATTCCCAATCCTCCTTTGATCGATCCGTTGATCCATCATCGTACCTATATGATATGCATGCGATGCAATGCAAAGATGTAATTAATCAACTGCAATCGTGACTCACAAAATACAATTTACGCCTCTCAAGCTAACGAGCTAGTTCTAACGACGACCATACTCAGCTACATATACACGTTGTTGGATAAGACGTTATTTCCCAACAATATTTTGTTATACAATCCCAAGTTATTTCTTTATTCCCTTCTATCGATTTAATCTTTATTCGAAATGGGACAGGATTATTTATTTAGCACACTAATTATTCCGGAGCTAGAAAAAAAACTACCGTGGGTACCTAATATTGCTAGGAGCATACTGTAGAAATTTCAGATTCAACACTATAACCAATTGATCACAACAATTTCTACAAGTTTATATTTTTATAATGTTAAGTATCTTAATTTAAGTATACAGGTCCCAAAAATATTATCAAACTATGTGAACACAATATACTAATAGCTAGATCGTGATTTTAGGAAGCTACAAAATCGGTTTTACCATTTTTGGATTCCTATATCATTTAATATTGATTTTATAATTTAAACTAGAGACCAATATTTAGAAAGGCATTTCAGAACTGAAAAGGGCCGGTGGCACAAAACTAGCCCAGCAGCGTGTGCACGGCCTGCAACCCGGCGCGGCCCAGCGGATACGCGGCAGAGACCGGCCGGCCCAGCTGCAGGCAGCTATGGCCCAACACGGGAAAGGCATGAGTGGCCCAGCCAGGACAGCCAACTGGCCTAGGCGCACGGTAGTGGCCAGCCCACGTGCGGAATTAGGCTGGCCCAGCGGATGCATGGCCCAGGCGTGGAAAATTTGCCAAACGATCCCTGAGCTTCTACTAAATCACATTGCAGTACAACCAGTACTATTCCAATGGCTCACGTATTTGCAGTAAAGACCTCGTATAAACATTTGTCTTGGACATATACCCTTTACCTTGTCTTCTAAAGCAGCGCACCGGCAGGGGAGCTCCGGCCGGCGATGGAACAGCGCGGGAAAGGCGCTCCAACCGCGGAAAGGGGCGGCTCGTCGGTAGGGCTAGCCGCGTAGGGCGCTGCGGCTCGGCGAGGACTTCGGCGAGGCGCTGCAGCTGCGGACCAGCGCGGGACATGGCGGGGACGCTGCAGCTCCGGTGGTGGAGCTTGAGGCGGCAACGGCAGCGGCCTCGCTGCACTGGAGGTGGCGCACGGAGGACGCACGTGCGCGGGGAAGGAGCGAACGAGAGCTTCCGGCGACCGAGGATTGACCAAGGCCACCGCGGCCAGGCAGCGCGCGTCAGGAGGTAGGCAATGGCGGCTGCGGCGCTGGGGTGGAGACAAGGTGATGCGACTCTATTCGGCGGCGCTAGGTGCGGACGCGGAGGCGGTGACCGAGCTTGGCGCAGGCGGACCGGCGATGCACTACGGCCTGGTAGGGAAAACACGGGCGTGCGGGGCATGGGAGGCGAGGTAGTGGCTGCTGTGGTGCGGCCATCGGGAAAGGACGGCAGGCGCGGCCGAGGAGCTCCGTGGGGCTTGGCGTGGTGCTGTGCTCGGCGTGGCCCTGTGCGGTGGCGCGGGGAGCCGGATGAAAGCGCGCGCAGGCAAGCCGAGGGAGGTGAAGGAAACGAGGATTGACCGACGGACACGGCAGTAGAAATAGGAAATGAAGTGGACAGCGTCACGAGGTTCGGCCGAACATGGCAGACACACGAGACAGCAGCAGCAGCTCTGAGATGACCCGGCACAGATACGTTGGCAGAGGCAGACAAGGACACACAGAGACAGACAAGACCGAGCCAGCAGAAAACAAGCGCGTGAGGAAAAAAAATGACGCGCCAGGCAGTGGCGGAGCTCGCCTCCAAAGCAAACGGGGCCCGAGGCCATTTCACAAGTCAGTGACAAAGAAGCAGCGAGCACTCAAACATGTGTGGCAGTGAAGAAAATAGGGAGTGTAGACTTTTACTACTAGCCAGTGATCACGTGGACAAAATTTCTACACACTGCACGTAGCAAGGGGGGTCCATCATCCTTTCAGGTGTAGTGCAGGGAATTGATCATTGATCCTTTCCAGGTGCATGCACGGTAGTTCGGCTCAGCAGGCAGAGATAGAGAAATTGTAGTGCTCGTGAGCTGTGTTTCAGAACACAAGGAGCAGAGACAAGACAAAGACCAGACAAGGTTGCTTACACGTCCTTTATTTAAAGTTACTGTTGCAACGTGGGTGTATATATATATATATACACACACACGTACATATATACATATATATATATATATATAACGGTTTACTACTTTAGTCAATTTGCAACGTCTAGGCACAGGAAAATTTCAGCAAGCTCGAATTTGAATTTGATTCTAAAGCTATATATATATATATGTGTATATCGTTCTATTTATTAATGGATTTTATTTTATTTATAAACGTTGCTTTTCATGCTTAATCTAATAGAACGAACCGTTCGTTATCGATTGGCTAGAATTGTCGTTCAGCAATTCTTAACTATTTTTACGCACTGAAATTTAACCTGGACGTTTATTTGAATTCGTGAAATTACGTCACACAGGATTCGTTTATCGCCTCAAATACGTTTTAAATTAAAAATCCGAGAAACTCGTTTCAGAAATTTCTCCTAGGCCTAAATCGTTGTGCTAAACGAGCTCGTAACACCGGGGTGTTACACTTCCACTTTAACAAACTTAGCTATCTCCTCAAACTTTTCAATCCTTTTTTGTGTAGCTGTCCAATAAGCTACGATATCACGGATGTTTTCTATTGCATCTTTCAACTCCTCTAACCCATCCTTTACTATCAGATTGAGAATATGAGCAGAACAACGCATATGCAATAGCTTACCATCATTCAAGAACTTATGTCTTCCAATATTCCTCACAAGCAAAGGGATTACTGCATCATTTGTAGTGCAGTTGCCAAGAGTAATTGAAGATATCTTCTCATCAATATTCCACTCAACCAAGCTGTCATACAATTCTTCACCAATGACTTCAGCAGTGTAAGGAGCAAGGACATAAATAAACCTATCATTCAATAGTTACAAACAAAATAAGAAACATGATATGCAACCTAATCTGAACAAAATGATATGCAACTAGATCTGAGAAAAAGTTAGTACCGCATGATAATATTTCTAAGATTTCAAGATTCATCAATAAAATATACCGTGATGGCCATGTAACCTCTCTTTTGGTTGTCAGATGTCCACAAATCAGTAGTGATGGCCACCCTGGACTGAATTCCAGCCATATATTCAATGGCTTTTTTTCTTCTTCAACTCATATTGCGCCATAATATCATATCTGAAATAAAACAAAAAATATTAGGAAATTAATATGGGATCACATAAATTGTAGATAGGATGTGGGCTCATTTTGAATATGGGATCATAGAAATTGCAGATATCAGATCTTATACCTTATTGTGTTCCTTGTCCCCATTTTGAATAGTGGTTGAAGTGCACCGACAAATCTTCGAAAGCCAACATGATCAACCATGCTCAAAGGGTACTCATGGAGAACTATCATGGCACTGAGTTCTTTCCTAGCTATGTCTTGGTCAAAGGTGTAGTTCTCCACTAAGATTGTCCCTGCATCTGTCCTATTAGATCTCATTGAAATTTGTACCATTGACTGCCCATTCAGCTTGACCTTCTTTAGCACACAAGACTTCAAATGTAGACGAAGGTGGTTAGTCCCATTTCTTGACACACTAGAAAGTTTCTTCGAGCAGTAGATACATTTTGCATATTCATTGGGCCCAATCTTCACTTTTTTGAACTCATTCTAAACCATCGATTTGAGCTTCCTCTTAGAACCAGCCATGACATCGTCTTCTTCATCATCATCTATCTCAATTGGCTGTGAATCATTGGTCGATTCAAGTTGAGGTGATCCAGGGATTGGAATTGAATCTGATCCACATTGCGGGTTGCTACTCCCATCACTACCAATATCTGTAGACATCTTGTTCAATTTGTATAAGCACATTAAGCAATTAGATACATCAAAAATTATACTAATGTCATCTCTGCACATATGACATATATCTCAGAACACACAATCATGCACTAAACCATTTTTTATTTCTATAAGAACTAAGCACAACCTGAGAAACCAACATAAATCAACAAGGAACATGAAAGTCGTTATCTTTGCTTACCCAAGGGAGCGTTTCAGGTGCTGGTTTCGCACTCTTTGAGCAACTGCAGTCGCACTCGTCGGAGATCGGGGAGGCCGACCACCCTTAGCTGCTGGCTTGCTGATGCGTGGTGTGGCAGGAGGCGCCACTGCCTTCTTGGCCACTCCACAAACAGGGAAGCCCCTCGGCTTAGCAGCACCGACGGCTATACTGGCTCGCACAAGAAGTGGCAGGAGGAGCAGCGCAGGCAGTGGTGCAGGCGGTGCGCCGTTCTTCGTCGTCTCCTCCGGATCTGGCGCTCGCAGGACGGCGTCCCTTCGGGACAGCGTGGGGGTTAGAATAGGGCAAACTGGCTAGATATAGAAGCAAAGCTGCAACAATGGACGAAGGTTAGGGTTGAGGAAGAGCATCACCGGCTATCATATTGTGCTATGCCGGAGTTCTCCACCATGGCGAGTCGTGTGACCGCGAAGCGGCCACGCCACTTCGAGAGACTGAGACTGCGGTGGCTGGGAAGGGGGAGGGAGTGGAGTGGAATGAACGGGCTAGGGTTTGAGTGAGGGTTCGAGAATATATATACTAGGAGTGTTTAGTTGGATTTGGGCCAAATTCTTGGGTTATATGGGCTAAAATAAGAAGGCTAACTGGTTGTTTCTACAGGTTTTTCTTACCCACGGGTACGCAGGTACGGGTAGTATACACCCACACCTGTACCCGCCATACCCGATGGGCATAGGATTTTGCCCAATAACATACCCACGGGTAGAAAAATCATTCCATACCCGTCTCTTCATCGGATAAAACCCGTTGGGTACTTGGGTTTCAGGTATCTATTGCCAGTTTTAATTAGAAGTCGAGTTGAACTTGTATCACTGTCTTAACCATGACGTTACGGGCGCACCATTTGATCGGAAATGTAACGGGACAGATCAGATGTGTTATAGAATTCGTTTGCTGTACCTAGTCGACAAGTATTAGAGCTAGCAAATCCAAAATGAAAAGAAAAAAAAACAAAAATGACAGAAAAAAAAATCTGTGAAAGGAGACTGCAGCCATCAAGTGAGGAAGAGGGGAGGGGCGAGTCAGAGAGACAGGTACAACAACATCGAGACCGAGACGGAACGGAGAACGGCCGCAGCACCAACACCAAGCCCAACCCAACTGCAGCCAGCAACCTCGCACCACCACCTCCTCCGTCGCAGCATCAGGCCAGCAGCCGCCGGCGCCGGGCGCCGTCGCGAAGCACCCCAGCCCTTGTCCCCTCCTGCTAACGAAGCCTTCCGTGAGAGCACGCCTCGGCGACATCGCGGCGACAGCTGCCGCAGCCCGTGGAGCCCGACGAGAGCAGCTCCCGATCGCTCCTGCCACCCACGGCCTCGCCCGCGCCTGCGCGCGCGCAGCAGAAGCAAAGGTGAGAGCTCTGCGCCCCGTTCCAATCCCCCCGCCTCGATCCAACCCCACGCGCGGCGCGGCCGCGGCCGGCAATGGCGGACCGGCGGCCAATGGCGGCCGCGCCACTTGCCAGCGCGGCCTCGGACTCAGTATTTGGGCGCCGGGGAGCTAGAATTCGGGTGCGGAAACTTCGCTTTGGGGTCGGAATTGGGGTAACCCGGATTGGATTAGAGAAGGCGAGCTGGGGATTGGGGAGTTTGAGCTCTACACCCGTGTCGTGTCAGGGTTTGGTATTGCCGTGTAAGCTTGTTGGTCGATGTCTTCTTGCTATGCGCACGGGTTGTAGCTTGAAAGTTTGAATTTCGTGCGAAACCCTAGCTATATGGTCTCTTTGATTGAGGTGTTGTGGATTTGATCAGCAAACCTTGGGTTTGTGGAACTACATATATGATCTGAACATTTCAACAGTATCTGTCCAAAATTTGGTCACTCTGGAGCTTGCGATTTGGGTTCTCTGTTTGGTGGATATTTGGAAATGTTTTTTTGTCCTTCGAAGTCAGATGATACAGGACCAGGCTTATTGAAGCTTGCTTCTGGCAGCAGGTGGTCATAGACTTTTTAGTTTGTAGACTCTGGATTGGAGTGTTCTTTGTTATGCCATAGTTACTTCTGTTTATCACAGAAAACATCAGTTTGAATTTTGTGCTGTTGTGAATAAAGGTAGCTTGGTCACATCAGGGAGACATGCCCCCTTTTTTTTGTTCTGTTTAGTTTCAGTTTCAGAATTGCTCTTCTTTTAGTTTAGAGTTGACCTGAGCATGCCATTTTTAGTGGAATTAGTAGTGTGAGTTCCTTTGTTTGCGGTTCATTTTCAACATGAGTTTGATTCCATTCCTACATTTGTTCAAGCTATGCTGGCCTGTATTGGATTGCAAGAGTTTGTATCATTATGGGCTAATGCATCTTTGGTGTATGCATGACATATGGGGTAGACTAATCCTAATTTCTGATTGCTTTCATTAAAGTTTTTTTTATCCCAGTCACCTCATATCTCAATCCCAATCCCGTCCACCAAATCTATACCAAACACATCTTTAGTATTATATTGTTGGAGATACTGATTAACTGCCATTGTCTACTGGCGGCATGTTTTTCCATGCTTTTGTTATATGTTTTTGATTGAGATATTTGTCATTGCAGTGATTTCAAGCGATTGGCAGTGTAGTATCGGATTCAGAGTTCTTTGTGGTATTCTACTTTGCAGTTCAGTTGTAGATATATGGAATTCCTTTCCTGAGAAATGCCGTCCTCTACACCACCATCAGTACAACCCACACCAAGCCTTCAACCATTACCATCTCCTGCAGTAGGCCAGAGTACTCGTATTGATGTTCGTGAGATCAAGTCCAAGATTTTTAAGAGGATTGGGCCTGAACGAGCAAGGAAATACTTTCAGCACCTGGAAAGGTTCTTATCTTCAAGACTGAGCAAGAATGAATTCGAGAAGCTCTGTCTTGTGGCACTTGGCCGTGAAAACGTCCCATTGCACAACCACCTTATCCGTTCCATTCTACATAATGCCAGTCGAGTTTGTGGCCCACCTGTAATTAATGATCCTAAGCTGGTCAGAGGTGCCACCACTTCTGTCCATGCAATTGTTCCTCCTGTCTGGGACAATGGCGGCGTGTTGAACCTAAATGTCAAAGAGAACAAACCATTAAGCAGACGGGGAAATGTACTGACCCAAAAGTCATCACTGGATCATTGTGAGACTATTATGCTGGAGAATGGTGTTCATCATTTGAGTGATCCGAAGAGATGTACACAATTTCAAAAAAGTGACCATTTGGAGCCACTTATCAAGCGACCGTGTGTGGAGAAGGAACCATTCAGTTTACATAATTCTCTGTACAGCAATGGGTCTGCTATGGCTTCAAGAGAAAACCTGGGACAAGAAATTATACACCAATTCCAAGGTCCAGTGCAAGCACCACTTGGCATTCAGTTACGTCCTGGCAGTTTTGGTGTGGCCCAAATACCTTTACCCCTTGCTTCTGTGAGTTCAAAGGATACCTCTGACACTTGTATTGAAGTTGGTGAACTCTGTGAGACTTCGTCAGTGAAGAAGAGGATGGACAAAATGGCAGGAACATCTGGGTTGGAAGGGGTCTCGATAGAGTGTGCCAATTTGTTGAATAACGGCATTGATGTTTTCGTGAAGCAGTTGATTGGATCTTGTGTTGAATTAGTTAGATCAAGGTCTCAACATGGCAAACTAAGACATGAGGCATTGAAACAGCAGCTGTGCCGAAAGCTAATAAATGGTGTATCAGTACATACCCATGTTTCTGGGCAGAGTTCTATTATACCTCCAGAGACAAATTCCATCTCCATGCAGGACTTAAAGACAGTAATAGAGTTAAACCCTTGTTTGCTTGGGATTAATGCATCACTGCTACTTGAAAAGATCAATTCATATGACTAGTAGGATGGAGCTAGTTGTATTCATCTTGTCACAAGATCCTATGATCTTGATGGTCTGTCTTGTTTCATGGCTGTTGTAATCAGGCCAAAATTTTACTGATGGGTGGTGGTGAAGGCAGGTGCATTCTGTGCAGTACCCTGATTGTTTTTCATCTCATCTGCGGTGCAATCTTCCAGAATAAACAAATATCTGCATATCTGCTGGGTGCAGTATGAACTCATTCATTTCGTGCACCTAAGGACCACTATGGCAAAAGGACTTCAGAGATAACTATGTTGCTGGACTCCAAACAAATTGAGGAGCCATATCACAGATTTGATCTGTAAGTTTATCACAACTAATATGTGCTTGTGCATTTCAACTTTTACATTTGTAGCATAGATACAGCTGTTGCTAGTTATTTATTTGCACTCAATTTTGTTTCAATGTCACAAGAAATAGAAACTATTTATAAGGCATATGTTGAGAACACTTGTAGTGTTGATGTATGAGCATATTTTCATCAGAACTTGTGGAAACAAGGACTAAACTGACACCAGTCATGCCCAACTATTAAAATATAAAAGTTGTTTCTCAAAGACAACCTTTTGTAAGATAGTAACTTCTGTTGAGCTCTTGGCCCCAATCATGCCAATAACACTCCATTGTTCGTATTGTGGTACTTGGCACACGATTTCCATGTAGTCATCTGCTGTCGCTGAGACAAAGCAGTACTATGGTATCAAATACACTTTCTTCTTTCCCTTGAGTTTTAAATGTTACCGTACTGGCATGTGTCTTACATCATTTGCAGTTTGAATGAATATATTGTTCCTTACTAGGATGAATGAATATGTGCTTAATTAGCCTTTATTCTTTAGTAGCACTGCTAACCAATGGGATCTAAGCAGGCAGCACCTGTTTCAGAGAGGTTTTATCCAAGTTCCCTAGAAATTTCATCCTAGTCAAGTTTTGAAGAGGTTTAGTAAGGTTAAGAGATCCTGTTTTCAGAACTTTACCTATCATTAATAAAGCATATGAGTGAACATCTTTTGTGGATTTGGTTGCTATAGATAGGGTAAACTTTTCTGTGGACAGAAGGGATCCACTGGACAAGTGCGTAATATTGGTATGAATAGCTAAATGTAAAATAATGATAAACTATATATGTCTTTGTGATGGGCTTAGATTGGTATTGGGTGGGAAGCGTAGATTGTAGTGGAAGGAGGTTGGAGGGCAAGGGATGGGGACACGGCGGTGGCCCGTGGTGCCCGTGCGGCAGGAGGCTAGCAGCCTGGGCAGCAGGGGTAGGGGGGGGTGGGGGCACAGGAGGTAGGGAGAATCTAGTATCTCAATCTGAATAACTTTGTTATTCCGCTATAATAAATGACAGTGCAAACCCCATTTATCAATGCAATCTACTATCTCAATCTGAACACATTCGGGGTGGAATGCGCATGTTGGTAGATGTACTTTTATGCAGGCTTATGGATTAGAGGCCTAATACTGTCATGTGATACAATTGCATTATCTACACAACTATTCATGGTTCATTATATCACCCACACTGTTTGTGCAAAACCCACTAGCACCTTGTAAGTTGAAAACTAGAGATAAGAACAGTTCTGTTGTTAGTTTGGAAGGTTTCTTTTTCTATATGTTCTATCTATTAGGCATTTGTTTCTTCAGTCTAAAGATCTCTGTTTCAAAGGTGTCGCCTGGACACCTAGGCTTATGTTTCTTCAGTCTAAATATCTCTGTTTCAAAGGCGTCGCTTAGGCACCTATGTGTCCAGGCAGGTGCAGCTCATCTTGGGTGTCTAGTTATGCCTTGTCGCCTAGGTGATAAGGTGTACGCCTTGGGCAGGGGCGGATCCAGCAGTGGGGCGGGGGGGGGGGGGGGGGGGGCTCAAGCCCCCCCTACCCAAACCGAAGCAGTGCAAATTACTGTAGAGCCCCTATGAATTTTTAGGCAAAGTTCTATAGTGTAGGGGAGGTTGAGACTTAATATCGAGCAGCAGTGTTGTTCAGTCCCCCCTAAAATATTTCCTGGATCCGCCGCTGGCCTTGAGTTACCTTTGAAACCATGCTAGAGATCATTTCTTAAATCTCATATTGGGTCATGTCTATAAGAGAGAAGAAGTTTCATACCCATTATGAATTATGCAATAGTGAACTAGCTATACACTTTTGTAAAGTTCTTCTATCAGTATTTAGTCTACTTGGTAGTTACCTCCTTGTGAATATGTTCACAAAATCTACAAATAAAAAATACAGAGTAGGTTACAACTGCATAACTCGCTGAAACTCTGGCATGGTACAATGCATTTGGGGATCTTTTCACCATGTGATACACCTTGTGGTCTGGATGGCTTGTTGTCAAGGACTCCAGGTTGAGTGGGTAAATCTTAATATACCACTGTTGCTTACTGCTTAGAAAACGTGAGGCCAGTATCTTACAGAGGTATGCTATATGCATGATCATCTGAGCAGGTTTTCAATCTCTTATATGCAGATAAGAGATGCAGGAAAACTGCATTATTAAATTGTAAGTTTGAATTTCATAATGCTTCTGTAACGATCTTTTGGTAGACATAGGGAATAGATCTAGGGAGGGAGAAGATCTATTTGGAATGATTGCAACACGATTTCCATGTACATGACTCTACTAATAGTTATAGTTAGTTGATGTAAATAATTCATTCCCAACTAATAGAGTAGATACCATACAGTCTCATAGATTTTGAAATGATAAGCCTCATTAAGCCTTGCCATTGTGCCAATTGTCAGTGTTACTACTGTTTACGCATGAATATTCTCATATGGCTACTGAGCGCATGACAAATCTGTTGTACAACAATTCTAGTGAGGCATTGGTTGTCTGATTATTACTGCCGACCAAACAAGAGTGACTGACATTTAATTTTTAATTGCTTAGTTCCTTGATTTATTGTTATTGAATTACTCTCCGAGGTGTTATGCACAGCACAGCAATCCTGAACATTCTGTATCTTGATGATATGCACATGGTTTGGTTTTAATGATAGACTAATAAAACAAGAGGCTATGGTTTCGTGTGAGTGGGGGTGTATTGAGAAGGTTTGCTCTAGCCATCCTGTTTGTACGATTTCCTTTCTTAGAGCAAGTACAATAATGATATTATAGCCAAGCTAATGCTGATATGGAGAAGAGAAGAGAAGAGAAGAGAGCTTAGCTCTTATGCAAGCGACAAGCTGGGCACGGGAGATTATGCAATAGTGGGCCCAAGTAGCAAGTGTATTGAGGAGACATAGAAAAGAGAATTTGAGATATTGTGCCACATAATAATAAAAGAAAAAACTTTTTGTAGACAAATAGGAACAACTAATGTATAACTTTGCTATTATAACTTGACTTATAGCCCAGCACTTGACTCTATTATTGACCTTGCTCTTAATGAAATGTCATGCGTCTCTCATGCGTTGTTCGAGAAAAAAAATTAAGCAGGGAGTTAGTAAAGTTTTTGTTTTCATGTTTAGAGGGATTATTCTCTTTTCTGTGGATGAAGTGAGTGCCAGTATTGATGTTTAGAGTATTACCCCTTGAGTAAATGTACCCAAGAGATTGGACCAATTTTTTTGTGCATCATTTTTTTAAAGCCCACTTATTGATAAACAGACGATGTGTACAAGGTATGCAATGTTTGAGTCTTTGTATTGATGCCCTTAGCTTGATTCATGTTTTGTACAATATATACACGGATAAACATCTGTGTTATTATTGACTGACATTTGGTGAAGAACATTACTCGTGAAGTTTTATATGTTTCTCAATTTTCTTTCAAGCTTCAAGCATTATATGCTGATGATAGCAATCTGTAAATGGGTTATGTCCAGGATTGGGAGTCACGCCCCCCAAAGCTTTCCTCTGCTGCACTGACCTCTGCAATTGATACGAAGATAGGATAGTGTGAAACAAAGCCTGGTGGCTGTTTCTTCGTGCTGTTTGCCAGTGTTGGCAAACCATTTGGTAGGCTCATTATCTTATGGCAGAAGTATAGGTTTTGGTATATTCGGTTCCCTGAACTGACAAATAGTGGAAAATCTTATTTTGGGTCATGCAGTTCATAATCATGGTTTACTGGCACGCTCAGTGTTGCGTCCCCAGGCACACTCTCCTTACAGAAGTGCAATAATGCGACAAACCACTCCACTGGTTTATCCATGTTGGTTACTGTGTAAGCACCGATAGATTTGTACGAGCAAATCGATGTGTAAATCACTCATACATAGTGTTGGTTTCATGTTTGAGTTCCCAAATTTTGCAAATATATTTTATCCTGTATTATCTTTGTATAAACAAGTTCTATGATGACACATCTCAATTCTTTCTGACTACTTACATTGTAATGCAACGAAGTTATCATAGTAATAGTATCGGCATCCATTGTTTGGTTCTAACGCATAAACATATGCTACCACGGTTCCATTAAGGTGACTGCTGGCATAAATATATTGCTGCGTGGTTTGACTGAGCATGTTTGGATACATATGACTAGTTAGTAGTGCCTAAGGGCATATAGGTTGAAGTAGATTCTTCTTTTTTATCAAAGAACCATTTCCCAAACTGTACAAGCTTCTTTCAAAGCATATGGCTTTCTAGATGTATACGACGATCTTTAGACAGATGGTCTGAATTATATATGGTTGGCTAGCTAGTTGGTAAAACTAGTTGAAGATTTGGCTAAAAAAATAGACCATCAATTAGCCCTTGTGTTTGGATGGACTAGAGCTAATTTTGTCTCTATAGCTAGCTGTCAATTAGTCTTTGTATCAACAGGTCCTATATTGTTGCGCGGTTTCACCCTATACATTGAAACTTGCGCTGCTCGGTGTTTATCCATAGGAATTGCATGGTTTAGGGTCTCCTTGGAACATAAGAATTTTGCAGGAATTGTACAAAAATTTTACAGAAATTAGTCATTTTCACGTAAAAACATAGAAAATAGGAAACTACAGAAGTATCCAGTTTTGCCACGACCACGAGGATAACAAAACACCATTAGGAGAACTTGGATGGAACAAATGAGAAACAAGTATATGTATTTCTCAAAAAAAAATTCAGTCGGGCTCTCAAGTAAATCAAGAAAGTACTTATAAACTAATGTAATTACTTTTGGATAATGAGTCACTGCACAACGCAATGTAAGCAAAGACGAAACATTGTTCTGGCTGATTTGTTGTGAGAGAAAAACACTGTTTCGCTGAAAAGTACGGATTATAAAAGAAGCGAACATGGCTTGTATTGTTTTTCTTTCGACTCCTAGAGTTCAGATGCCAGATTGGCACGGCTGCATCTCGTTTCAAATCTCCTGCTGACAAACTATGCGAAATTGTTTAGCGCCATTTCTTTTTCTCCTTTTTGCCTTTTTCTAAGTTAAACGAACGTGCAGAAAGGTGGTAGCATGCCGTTGATCTACGAATTACTATCTTCTGCATGTAGCAATTTTTAAATCTGCCGCATTTTATGACCAGTTCTTAAATTCGAAGTGTTTCTTCATTTTATTTGGACTTCTCTAAATAATCAAGCATTTCTCGTCCACTATGGGCCTGATTGTTTTCTTGATTGGATGAGCCAGGCTCATACCAGAGAATCCATGCTCCCAGTGGCTAGGCCGAGCACATGCACGGGGCTCCGTTTGGTTGTCTGCTGTGCATAGCTTGGCTGTGCAGAGCTTTTGTTTGGTTAGTCGCATGCAAGAAGTCTAAAGCCTTCCATGCCTCAGAGAGTCACGACGCGCTGCTTCCGCTAGTTCGCTCCGTGCACCGCGTGAGCCAAGCTGTCGGAGGAACATATTTTTTCCACACTGCTAGAGCCAGGCTGGGGCAGCGAATTTGCATCATGCGGCCCTGGCCCAAAGGCTAGTGCAGGAATCCAATCACAAGGAGGTTGCACCCGGTGAGCCTGGTTCGCCTAGATCCAGGCAACCAATCAGCCCCCATATGTCGCATAGACATCTATCTGAGATTGAGAAAATAGAAGAGGTCGATATCTACTACAAACAGAACACGGTGTAATTTGGAGAATGTAGAACACAATGGTCATTGTTAGTTGGCTTAAGTCACAAAAGTTTCAAGATTGTGTAACTAGGCCAGGTTGGAAAACTTTAGGTGTTAGTGCAATACTTGTATATAAATAATTTTGTAATGAAAATATCGAAGTTCTATTCTTGAACTCTTCAGGCACTTTAATTTTGGCTGATTCGGATACGAAGGCTAGGCATAGAGAAGAGGAGCGATTGCAAGAGGAGTTACACGTCAGGTCTTACTGACCCAGTGGTCGAGCACAAATCCTATTTAAGATATAATACTACCTTCATTTATAAGAAAAGCAATTCTCACCTCCTGAGAAGTCAAACAATTTTAAGTTTGACTAAATCTAGACAAAAAATTATAATACCGAATAAATATGATTAGATTGATTATAGAATATATTTTCATAGTAAATCTAATTGAAGACATAACTATTGATATTTTTTCTACAAACTTGGTCTAATTTACAAAAGTTTGATTTACTCAAAACCTAGAATTGTATTCTTTTTGGACGGAGAGAGTAGTAGGATTGACCAAGCCACAACCGCTACAAAAAGTGCAATGGACAGATATCTAAAGCCTATATGAGATTTGATCTATCCACACTAACAATTTCCACATCATCAACTCCAAAGATGTATTTGAAACTCAAATCACAAAGTTGTGCCACCGATAAGAGATTTAAGTTGAGATTTTCAACTAGCAACACATTTGAAATGGACATGTCATTTGAGACCACAATCTTTCCAAGACCTTTGACCTTTCCCTTGCCATTATCACCGAATATAATCCTCTCATAGTCATCTTTGCCACTTGTATCAATTGAGTTGAACATCCTTTAATATTTGGTCATATGTTGAGTACACCCACTATCAAGCACACATTGCCTTCCTTCAGCCTTGTAATTTACCTACAAGAAGAGATTAATTCCTTTTACATACCCAAACTTGCTTGGGTCCTCCAAGGTTTGTGACTAAGCTATTAGGCACCCAAATACCCTTCTTCATTGAGCCCACAATGGGTGCACCAACGAACTTATCATGGACACCATTAGCACCCTTGAACTTATCATGAACACCATTAGCATCCTTGGAAAGTAAATGGCAAGAATCAAACTTAATAGAGGATATGGTAGTGTTCTTGTTCTTGCAATTCTTCTCCAAAATGTCTCACTTGCTTGCACTTGTTGAAAAGGTCCCATTACCCCTCACAAAATGATTCGTGAGAGAGGCAAAAGCCTTTTAGCCACTCTTTGGGACATAGCCTAAGCCCTCTTTGTTATGAGAGAACCTTTTGCTACTTAGAAACTTGAGCAAGTGCGCATCTCCACCATATGCCTTTCGAAGCGCATAGGTGAGTTCATTAACCTCCTTTGGTGTCTCATTCTCAACAATGAGGGTGGAGTCACAAGTGAAACCATGACTCAAGGGAGAAGTGCTTGTGCTACAAAGAGGGGTTAGTGGCTGCAACAACAATAAGAGTATAGAACGATTCATCACGAATATCACAAGTCACTCGTACATTGGCTATTTCTATAGGCTCCTTTCTTTGAGCAAAAGAGAGGAGTGAGCTTCCTTGAACTTCTCATGAGTTTCAATTAGAGCCTCACGAGTAGCCAAATACTCATAAGGTTTTCTCAAGAGCCTTCTGTCTCTTGCACAACTCCTTGAATTCTTCCCTGATGAGTATAGCTCCCGAGCCCTCGACTGACCTTGCAAGGCCGGTCGGGGGATCTGCCGGTCGAGAACTTCTCCCGAGGACTTAACATACCCCTATGTTTGACTCTTTTCACTATTCAACCCCCCTCTAGCCCTCCACAGGTCCTTTCAAGGGCCATGGCGGAGGAGCCTCGGCCAGGACATGCAGCAGGGCAATCACAGCGGCCAGGCAACACGTACAACAGGTCCTAGAAAGTTAGGTCCACACATCCTGCCTGAACCTCCACCACATGTATCCACCTTGGTTGCTGCACCAGTATGGGTGGACGAGCGCGGTGTAGCACAACGACCGTGTAGGTGTGGCAGGCATGTGTAATGCAATGTAGGGGAGAGAGGCTAGGGTGGGCTGTGATAATATAATAATACATATTTAGGGAGCGGAGTGTGCAATTTATAACTACAGGCACCAATATCTATTGCCCTGTTAGCTTGGCTGATAAGCAATGACTGAAAGTATTGTTGGTTGATTTGTTGTGAGAAAAAAATATTGTTCATTGGTTAAAAAAGTACGGCTTATAAGCCAAGCGAACAGGGCGTGTATTTGCAAGCTTAGGGAGTCTAGTGTGTACATTGCAAGTACAAGGACCTGGAGAACTAATGGCAAGTTGAAGGAATCAAATTTGTAATTTGAAGTACTGAACCTGTACGAGAACTCGAGACCTTTCTGTCGTCCCCATGTTCCCTGTGTGGCGGCATGCGGATGTTAAAAGAAAAGGGATGAAGTTTTTCTCGTTTTTGGCATAGCCGGGGAGGCCTGCGCGACGGGCTATTAGCTTAGTGGTAGAGCACGTCCCTGATAATTGTGTCGTTGTGTCTAGGTTGTGAGGGTTCTCAGCCACATGGATAGTTCAATATGCTCATCAGCGCCTAACCCCAAGATGTGGAAGTTCAAGGACTACCAATAAAATTTACTCTCTTTTTTCATATAGAGCTATTGCACTATACAGTTTTAGGCATTATTTTATTTTACTTTAATTTATTATCTACATAAGGAATATGTACCATGGCAAGCATCATCAGTTTCTAGAAAATAGACACAATTTAACATCCTCAAGCATAATCACTTTCTTTCTTTCTTTTGAGAAGAGTGTCTCATATCTAATATATATTAAGGAAAACAATAGCTTGTACAAAAGGATGACATGACACAAAATAACCTCTAAAAAGAGTACATTCAAGATGAAAACGGTCATCTTCTTCGTTTGATCGTCCATTGTCTGTCGAAGATTGAAGAGCAGTGGCAACTAAAGCTTCTCCATGACGGTCCATACAAAAATTTTATTTTACAGGATATAAAGGGAACCCTCCCATCTTTGACATGTATCAGCTTTCTGCAATCATAAAGTAATGACCTGACCAAATTATAGAGCACATTTTGAAAGATATAAAAAACTGCAAGTATGAATATTCCTCACAGAATCCAAATGTTCTCTCCATAAGCACCAGAATTTAATTTATCTCTACATCAATAAACAGCAACAAATAGAAAAATCCACATCGAATGCAACGATGATTCAGAAAAAAGAAATATGATATTGAGTACGACGAACCAAGGAAGTCATCGTATAAACACCCAGCTCCTCATGATCACATATATATTCATGACAGGATGTACTCAATATTGAGATGGGCACAACAGATCTGAAGACGAGGTTGAGCACTACTCCTTGAACGACAATACAGTTTCAAAGGCCCCCACCAAGGCCTTCACCCGGCTCTTCCTCTCCTCTAGGAGCTTGCTTTTGGTTTCCTCAATCACGTCATTGCCCCTTGGATCATCCTTCCTCCACACCTGAGCAACTTCAGTCCTTGGCACTGCCTTATCCACACTCCGGTCAGCCTCCTCCTTCTCAACAATCCCACATTCATATATAGTCTTGACGCTACCATTGACATCTTGCCCTCCATTATGAATCTCATTAGCTCCTGCATCTACTTTGTCTTCAGAGAAATGTCCCTTGGATTCCTCATCATCTTTGAATACTTGTTCTGGTTGATTGGAAGATGGCTCATGCTGATCAGGTACAGTCATCTCCATGGATCTCAGATCGACTGGATCAGAGACCTCCTTGTGCAAGTGCTCTTCTATGGACAGGGTGGTGTTTATGCACTCTGTTCCCTTAATCTGCATTGATGGGTCCTTATGTTTGTCCTTCCTGGTTGCAGATGCTCCCATTGCCTGCTGAGAAACACTTTTAGCCTTTGAGGTGGTAGTAGCAGCATTAACAGTATCCAATCTTTTTCTTGCAGCTGCACCAGGTGAGTGTGCGGTAGACAGTGGCTGCACTTTTTCTCCTCGAGAAGCACCTGGCAACAAGACCCTCTGGTTGCTAGGTTTAGGTGATGCTGCCGCCTTGCAACTGTCAGCACTAGGCCTTGGAGATGGCTTACTCCTCAGCAAGGTGGATGGCGATGCCTTAGCTGCCATCTTGGTCATGTCCTTAAAGGAGTTGCTTGGCGGCACAGCAAGCACCGGAGGCCGCTGCGAGGTGGTGCTGACCTTGTCAGATTTCGCCCTCGCCAGTGTGGGTTTTGAAGCTGCACCTGGGAATGGCTGGGCCTTGGTGCCATGGATGGATGAGCCCATGGTCCGCGATGAGATGGACCGACCAGCGCTGGACAATGATGGACGCTGCACATCTGTGGAGGCAGAGGCAGCCACAGACGGCGATGATGAGCCGAATTTGCGGTCCGGGGAGCTCGGGACAGACCGCGCCCGCCTAGCACCATATCCATACCCAGAAGACTCACTGCTGGATGGCCTGAGGTTGGGTGACATCCTGCCTCTGCTGGGAATTGAGGGATCCTTCTTGGATGTCGCCATTGTTTCACAGTTGCGCCTGGCTTAGGTCAGCTGTATGAGAAACAACACAAAACTAATCAGCTCGGCCTAAAGCTTCCGATTGCATAAACACAATCAAGAACCTGAAACACATAGGCAGTACACAAGGATGCCCCTAGTTGAGAGAAAAGGGGATGCAATGAAGACATTGTGCTCTTGCACATAGGCAGTACACAAGGATGCCCCTAGTTGAGAGAAAAGGGGATGCAATGAAGACATTGTGCTCTTGGTGAGACATCAAAGTCGGTGGCTCCAGCAAAAAAAGAAAAAAAGGAAGGAAACAAAGAGACCCGAAAAAGAAGCATATCCCAACGGATTTTGGAAGTTAAAATATGATGGCGCAGGCTCTAACCCAATCCAACAACCCCTGGTTCTCCCTTTGTTTTCGGTCGTCCCTACCAAAATTTCAACAAATATTCCCGCGAACAGAATACCTACGTAGAGAGTAGAGCAATGGCAGTAACTACAGACATGAACTTATTATTATCTATTGTTTTAGAGTTTTAGGGCCGATGGCCCCAGTCTTTTAGCATTAAGCAAAAGAGAACTTATCTATTGCGCCTCGGATTGGAGGAAGAGAACAAAATGCAGCGAGACCAAATGAAGCCTGAATCTCTCAGAAAATGCCGGTCCTAAGTTTTTTCGGACCTAGAACAAAACTAAAATTTGGGGCCTTTTTATATATAAACATGATAATACTACTCACTGCTAGTATATAAACACACATATACGAGACGTTAGTAATAAGCCGTTAATTGAATGCAAAAGCAATATTCATATGAAATAATTTGTATAGATATTAAATTACCTAAAAATTTTCTTCTAACATCCCTGATGCAAAGTCATCAATGATGGTGTCAAAAGAACAGCGCAAAAGAAGGGAAAGCAAATTAGATACGTTGAAGGAGATTTCTGCCTGCCTGCCGACTTGCAGAGGCCCCGAGCCCGATGTGGCCGACCGCTCGCCGCCCGCCGGCTACTCGCCTGCTCGCAGTCGCAGAGACGCAGAGGAGAGGAGTCACAGTAGAGGACGAAGACGAGGAGTCACGCTCGGCGGAGAGGAGACGGGGAGTCGCTCGCTGCTGCGTCTGCGTTATTGGGCTGTATGCCTGTACGCATATGGCATACCTGGGGAGGATCCCATCGGCTCCATGGGCCTGGGACGCCTGCCCCTCTTGCCCCGCCCCAGGGCCGAGATGGGGACGGAAGGTGCGGTGAGATTCCAATAATTCCTAACGCTAAACCCGCGTCTCCAGTTCACCAGGCAATTAAAGATGGCAGACGATTACTGAATTGGCATTATCCGTACGGCCACAACTACTGAATTCGTTAGCAACGAAGGAACATTCCCCGCAGCGACGGACGATCGCAGGAACCACCAAACATTGCGCGACCCCCATCTAATCCATCTACTCCTAGATTGTAGCATCGTCTATCGCGAGACGCGGAGCCGAACAGCAAAGAGAGCCGAATCGGCGGCGTCCATTGATGGCAACCAACGAAGCGGGTGGCCGAGAAGGGAGAAGCGTCAAGGCGAGGGAACACGAGAGACATACCTGGCGGGGCGGTGCGTGGGGAGATCCGTGGAGGGGAGCCGGAGTTGGCTAATCCGGGCCAGATGCGGGGCTGGCGAGGAGGGGGAGGGGGAGGGGGAGAGGAAAGTCTCCATGGCGGTTTGGACGGTAGCTGTGCGGTGTTGGGTGGGGAGGGCCGGAGCGGGGCGGGGCAGCGCAACGCAGGCAGGACGGCACCTTTCCCGCTCAATTATTCCCGTCCAACCAGCGACGCGCGCGGGACGGAGCCCACCAGCATGCATGCGTGATTTTTTATCCGCTTGATTTGCGTGTGACGTCATACGTGTTTATATAAAAAAAAATCATAACCACTGATCCAAACGTCCTAATTAAATTCTGATTACACCATCAATTTTCTTGCAATAAATCATTCAAAACAAGATCCCACATAAATATATTTAGGTAAAATTTTATTAATAAACATTTATCTTATGAATATAGAATATTTTTTATTGAGCATAGATGATGTTCTAGGTTCAGATAACAATATTCCGTCTTCGTAAAAAAATGTTCTCAATTGAGAAGAACAATATTCTAGTTTTAGGTTCATACAATAGGTATTATAATATACATAAAAATAAAAATAATGATAACAAAAATGATGAAATATATAAATAGTAAATAAATAAATATATAACATAAATAAAAAATAATAAAATCTAGAGCAAAGCATAAGGAAAAACAAGCAATAGAGAAAAATTTAAAAAAACATCACATTGAGACTTTTTAAACATTCTAAAATATAATATAGAACATCACATATATGCTAAGTGAACACCACTAAATATATCATAAAATATCATAAAATACATTAGAGAACATTATATGTATTACGTGAACAACGCTAAATATATCGTAGAACATCACTAAATGCATCATAGAACATCGCACACATATTTTGTAAACAACACTAAATTCATCGTAGAAATCACATGTGTACCAAGTGAACATCACAAAAATCATCATAGAATATAACATATATATACTTTGTGAATAACACATGTATACTATACGAACACCATAAAATACATCTAGAACATCACATGTATACCACAAGAATATCACAAAAACACATCACAGAACATCACATGTATAACACATGAACATCAAAAAAAAAACATAGAACATAACATGCATACTACATGTACATCACAAAAAACATCATAGAACATAACAATATATACCACATGAACATCGCAAAATAGATCATAGAACATCAATCTATGCTACATAAACATATCATCTCATGAAATATAGAAAATAAAAAATTAAACATGGAAAAAATAATTAAATAAGGTAAAATAGAAAAATAGAAAATAAAAAAATCTATAGAAAACATAAAGACAAAAAGAGGAAAGAAAAAAAAGAAAGAAAAACAAAAATGAATAAAATATAAAAATAAAATAAAATTTAACAAACATAATATTTAATTATAGTAAAAGAAAAAAGAAATACATTAAATAAAAATATAAAAAATGAAAAGAATAATGAAAAATCACATGAAACGAAAAATAAAAATGAAGAAAGAAAATAAAAAATAATGAGAAAAGGAAATAAAATAAAAGAAAACAAAAAAAGAAATAAAAGAAACAAAAATTAAAAATTAAAAATGATAAAAAATCACATAAAACAAAAAATAAATATAAATATAAAATGAAGCACGAAACAGAAAAAAGAAAACGAGAAAAGGAAAGAAAAGAAAATAAATGAGAAGAATAAGAAAAAAAGAAAAAACCCGAGAAACGTACCTGCTTCCGTCGCCGCGGCTTCCCGCGCGGGCGCGCGCCGCGGTTTCCCGCGCGCCGTTCGCCGGACTGCTTGGGTCCTCGCGTTCAGACCGGAAGCTTTCCGGGACGGCACGGGCGGCACGGCCCCCCATTGCGCGCTCCGTCTTCTATAAAATAGGAGGGAAGGTGCAGGCAGGGGGCTGCGGCCCGAGGAACAGGACGGGGGTGTGTTGTGTTGGCTGCTGTCGTGCCCCGTGCGTGCGGCCAGTGCGACGGGGGTGCAGCGCGTGGTGTGTTGGGTTGGGCCGGAGCAACAGCCGTGATGGCAGTATGGATTTTCCTAGACGTTCTGAACCTCATATAATGCTCATGGAGTGTCCGATCATCAACAGCTAAAATCATGATTGGATTGGTGCAGGCATATTTGTAGCCGGAGGGTAATCTGGTTCTAGAATCTCAAACTGTATCTTATCCTGTTCAGAATAGATTTGCTTGTGAAATCTGTGGTCTGACAAATCATGTGACTAGAGAGTGTAGAAGGTTGCTCTGCGGATTTGTGGTCTGAATTGTCATTGTCATTTAGCTTATTAGTGTAAGAAATGTTTGCCTTGGCATATGGGTCCTGAGCTGAGGTAGAAGACCAAAAGTTTCTTTTATACTGATGGGTCAATTGATCCTAGAGTTGCTAGGGAAAAGGATGGAATGCTAGGCCTATTGGGGAAAATAAATTTGTTATGAGGTTTCCCAATGCTAAGATGGTGAAAGAATGGGGCTACTTTAAGTTTCTGGCTATGAGGAATGTGGATGCACAAATGAAAGTTGAACCTTGGACTCCAAATGTCGGTGCTAATGGTATGTTACAGAAAGCATGATTTAGGATGAGGAGTATCCTTGTTGATCAGAGGTATGTCAAGACAGTGGCAAAGTTGGAAGACTTGGTTGGAAAAGTGATTGAAATCGATGAGAAGACTAGGTTCAGGCTAGACTATGTGACAGTGAAAATTGCATGTAGGGATGTGTCCAAAGTTCCAAACAAGGCTCAGAGTGCTTTGGGATGATTTCTACTTTGAGAGGAATTGCAAGAAGAAGGAACTGTTAAAACTCTTTCCGGTGGGAGGGACAATCAGCCAGCTACCGAGAAATACAAATATGATAATAATGGCCATTACAGCGCTTATCACATCTATGTAAACACATATGTACATACCATCCTCGTGCTACGACCCTGAGTATTTGTCATGTCATGTTCAGTCATGCGCTGCATCTTTGGTTGGATAACCGACGCGCGCAATGGCGCGCGCAACGTACTAGTGTGCATCATGTTTGCTAGAGTTTAAGCATCCCTAAAGCTTGTCACTTAACCACCGTAGAATCTATATTTGCAGTACACCCAGAAAATGCGCTATCTTGCTAGGTTCGTGTTTTCTCCCTCTCTTGACTTTATTTCTTTTCTATACACCAGTTCCAGCACTGTCTTTTTCCTTAAGGGCCCGTTCGGTTAGGACTTTTTCTAGCAGGAATGGTTCCCGGTGAAGATCTGGCTATACAAATTACACGGTCATTCCCGGTAGGTTTGGTTCCCGGGCTTGAATCCCCTGGAACCGAACGGAGCCTAAGGCTCCAGGTATATTCTAGCACATGTTTTGGAATGCTTACTCAGCGGCCCGTGTTTTACTATTTTGTTCGGCGCTGTTTAATATGTTTACTTTTGACTAGCCTTGATAGCAAGTTTGGAATTGTAAACAAGGATTTATAACACATTTTGGACTAGCAACATCTAGATACATATATCACCATAAAATGAGAATATATTGTGAAAGTCTTTTTCATGATCAGTGTAATAACATCAAGCGTGTCACATGTCCGATGATGAGGACATCAACCCCGACACGGGAATGGCTAGTCCAACTGAACCAGCACAGGCGCCACTAGGACCACTCACTCGAGCTCGTGCACGTGAATTAAACTTCGTGATGATTTTGAAGAATGAAGGACCAGAAGCTTCCTAAGTGCATGCGCCATCTATGCTCATGATGAACCTGCCCAGAATAATGTCTAGGTGCTGCGCCACCTATGTGTTTTTAGTTTTGTCAAGAAATAACCAGGAAGGTGCTGCACCACCTAAATCAGGAAAGGGGATCAAGGAGATGGTGTGTGTGGCTGTTTGGGCGCCTATTCCCTGCCTTGTGGGCAGGCTGGGCGTCCTCCTTCCTCCCTCCTCCCCCTATTTAGGAAAGGGGATCAAGGAGATGGTGTGTGGCTGTTTGGGCGCCTATTCCCTGCCTTGTGGGCAGGCTGGGCGTCCTCCTTCCTCCCTCCTCCCCCTATTTAGCCAGGGGCTGCGCCCCCTCTTTGGCTTGGGTTTTGTTTTGCTTAAGTTAGCCATTGCTACTTACCGAAGCTTCGTCTTCGTGTAATTCAGAACCCCACCTTCGAGTAATGTTCAGGGTTGCTCGCCTCAATTTCTTGCTTGTTCTTCGATTGCCAGTAGGAATTGATCTTCGTGATCAGGTTGATCTAGCACCAGCAAGGTCAATAACCATCGGGAGTTGGTTCAACGATTGCTAAGGCGCCACGAACTTGTTCGTCGTAGTCGGATCGCGAGGGTCGACACCCACCAAATCGTAGTTATCCTCCACTCACCGAAGGATCGGGCACTCCAGCTCTATCAAGTGGTATCAAAATTTAGGTTGATCGGTGAGTTTTATCGAGTTTATCCTTTAGCTTCGCAGTTTGTTCACCATCCTATCGTCCACAAAACCAAAACAACATTCAGGTTCGACCTTTGTCCTAGCACCTTTTGAGCCTTGCACATTTGATTCAGTAATTTGCGTTGTTGAATTTGTGTGCTTTCGCGTCAATAGTTGCTGGTCACTTTGTGTTCATCGCTGTTGTTTTCACCGCTGTTTCTGTCCACCACCACCACGCCGCTCTTTTCACCATTTTTCCCCTCCCTGTTGCGCCCCCCTGCCACATTTTGGAAAGATTGCCTCGGTTCGGTTACGGCAAGTTTTGTTGTGCGCCAAAGGGAAAGTATCCAGAAAAGAAAAAAAGGCAAGGTGCCAATCTATTCAAAACAAAAAAGGCAAGGTGCCAATGTATTAAACAAAAAATGAAAAAGAAGGAAAGGAAAAGCCGCACCATACAAGGCAACAGAATTACAATTGGGGGGCAGGTCTTTTCCCCTGTTGGGCGCCATCCCCTTTCCCTGTTTTGGGATTTGGTGCAGTATTCTTCCTTATTTCAGATTGTCAAGTTTTGGAAAGAAGAAATCCGACTGTTGTGAGCCACCCTGATTTGGGCGCTGGTCTTCCTCTCTGGATAGGAACACACCAGGGCGCCTCCCCCCTTGGGCGCCACCACCTTTGCTGCCTTTGCACGTTTCCACTTGTTTCCAGCAACATAGCGACGTGTTTAGCACTATTATTCAACCTTGCATTGCTGTTTGATTGTGCTAACCCTTGCAATTGAGTGCAGCCTTCCCAGAACTCCACAAATTTTCTACAGCGATCAAGCTCTGTGTCCTCTGGCAATCGCTCCATTCAATCTTTGGAAGGTTGTAGCGCTGGTTGCAAGTCACCCCTGCGAGCTTGGTAAGAACGGGTAAGAGTTTGATAACAGCTTTAGTTTGAGTGCCTTGATCAGCACCATATCCTATAGGCTTTAGGGCACATACTTGTTTTTGTGTTCGTTGTTTTTCCACTAACAATGACAGGGGAGCTAGCTGATCAGGACGCCATGCCTCAGTCCCCACACACTAAAGGCATCATTCACCACTTCAATCGCAAGATGAACGAGCACGTGGAGGGCTTGGCAGAGGAGATTAGGATTGCCAATGAGCAAGTGGGTCAATTTCAGGACGCTCAAATGGCCACAAATGCTACGCTCACGGAGATGCAGCAAGCACAAGCTGCCCACGCCACCAGCCTTGCCACGCTCACTACACGCCTTGATGAGTTGGTACAACAACTTGCTGATCAACGTGCGGAATTTGATTATGGTGGCGATACCGAGATCGACGACCTGGACCGCCATGGAGGGCGCCACCGCAACCGCTGTGGTGAGCGCGTGGTACGTAATCGAAACGACTCATTTACTAAGATTAAGTTCACGATTCCTTCATTTAATGGCAAATATGATCCGGGTGCGTATCTTGATTGGGAACTTGTGGTAGATCAGAAATTTCATTGTCATGATGTTCCTGCACAATATCAAGTTAGGGCTGCTACTAGTGAGTTTATAGATTTCGCATCCATTTGGTGGCGTGAGCATCGCAGCAAACACCCTAATAACATTCCCACAACTTGGGAGCAATTAAAAACTGTCATGCGACACCGATTTGTTCCTTCCTATTATGCACGAGACTTGCTTAACAAAATGCAGCGTTTTCAGCAAGGAACCAAATCTGTAGAAGAGTATTATCAGGAGTTGCAAACTGGCAAGATTCGTTGTGGTTTAGTTGAGACTAATGATGCTACGATGGCACGATTTCGTGGTGGTTTGAACCGTGAAATTCAGGATATTCTTGATTATAAGCACTATGATGATATTACTACTTTGTTTGCATTTGCTTGCAAAGCTGAATGTGAAGTGCAGGGACAACGAGCAAGGACCCATTCTAACTCTTTTGCAGGTCGCACTACTTTGACCCCTTCAGCCCCCACATAGCAGTATGTCATGTGACAAGGCAGCAGCTCCACCTCTAGTGGCCCTTTCAGCTAATAAGAGCGCCTCCTCTTCCACTAGCCGCACAAAGGACATTCAATGCCATCGTTGCAAAGGTTATGGGCATGTGATATGAGACTGCCCCAACAAGCGTACGTTGATTATACGTGACAATGATGAGTATTCTTCTGCTAGTGATTCCGATGAAACTATATATGCTATGCTTGCTGCTGACGTTTCAGGACATGCGGAAGAACATGTGCCTGCCACTGACGCTGACAAGTATGAGAGTCTTGTTGTGCAACGAGTCCTCAGTACATAGGTTGCACAGCCTGAGCAGAACTAGCGCCACACTTTGTTCCACACCAAAGGCGTTGTGCAAGAACGATCCATTCGCATCATCATTGACGGCGGTAGTTGCAACAATTTGGCAAGTTCGGATCTGGTGGAGAAGTTGTCTCTCCAAACGCATCCACATCCACATCCCTACCACATTCAATGGCTCAACCAGGGTGGCAAACTCAAGGTAACACGCTCGGTACGTGTTCACTTCTCCATGGGATCTTATTCTAATTATACTGATTACGATGTTGTTCCTATGGAGGCATGTTCGTTGTTGCTTGGTAGGCCCTGGCAATATGATACTGATTGTTTACATCATGGTCGCACAAATCATTATTCATTACTGTTTAAGGGCAAGAAAATTATTCTTCATCCAATGACCCCTGAACAGATTGTGAAAGATGACATTGCTCGGGCTACTAAAGCATTAAAACAATGCCAACAACAACCAGCCACGTCTAAAGAGATTAAGCTACATGCTCCTGTTTTACTTGCTACACGTGCTGATTTTGATGAACTACATGTTGCTAATATGCCTTGCTATGCGCTTGTATGTTCTCATGTGCTGGTTTCACTCGATGATGCACCATCTTTGGATATACCCCCTGCTGTTACTAAGCTTTTGTAGGACTTTGCCGATGTGTTTCCGAAGGACTTACCGCCAGGTCTTCCTCCCATTCATGGCATTGAGCACCAGATCAACCTCATCCCGGGCGCCCAGCTTCCCAACCGCGCCCCGTACCATACCAATCCCGATGAGACAAAGGAGATTCAGCGCCAAGTCCAAGCGCTACTTGATAAGGGCTACATTCATGAGTCTCTTAGCCCTTGCTCTGTTCCTGTACTACCTGTCCCAAAGAAAGATGGTACCTGGCGCATGTGTGTAGATTATCGAGCGATTAACAATATCACAATTCGTTATCGTTATCCTATACCTCGCCTTGATGATATGCTTGACGAGCTTAGCGGTGCTGTTATATTCTCCAAGGTAGATTTGCGTAGCGGGTACCATCAGATTCGAATGAAACTTGGGGATGAATGGAAAACAGCTTTTAAAACAAAATTTGGCTTATATGAATGGTTAGTTATGCCGTTTGGATTGACTAATGCTCCCAGCACATTTATGCGCTTAATGAATGAAGTTTTGAGGCCTTTCATAGGATTGTTTGTGGTTGTTTATTTTGATGATATTCTAATTTACAGCAAGTCTATGAAAGAGCATTTGGAACATTTGCATGCTATTTTTGATGCTTTGCGCGCTGCCCGTTTGTTTGGTAACTTGGACAAGTGCGACTTCTGCACACAACGTGTTTCGTTTCTTGGCTATGTTGTTACTCCACAGGGCATTGAAGTGGACAGCAGCAAGATTGACGCCATCCAGAGCTGGCCCATGCCAACGATGGTTACGCAGATTCAGAGTTTTCTTGGGCTTGCAGGTTTCTACCAACGGTTCGTGCGTGACTTCAGCTCCATTGCCGCCCCGTTGCATGAACTCACCACGAAGGGCGTTCCTTTCTCCTGGGGTGCAGCACAGGATGAGGCATTCACCATTCTAAAAGATAAGTTGACACATGCCCCCTTACTACAGCTACCTGATTTTAATAAGATGTTTGAACTTGAATGCGATGCTAGTGGTATTGGCTTAGGCAGTGTTTTGCTGCAAGAGGGCAAGCCAGTTGCTTACTTTAGCGAAAAATTAAGCGGTGCTAGTCTGAATTATTCAACTTATGATAAGGAGCTTTTCGCTTTGGTTCACACACTTCAAACATGGCAGCACTATCTTTGGCCTCGCGAGTTTATAATTCATTCTGATCATGAGGCATTAAAACATATTCGTAGCCAAACTAATCTGAACCGTCGGCATGCTAAGTGGGTTGAATTCATAGAGTCTTTTCCTTACATCATCAAACACAAGAACGGGAAAGACAACATTATTGCTGATGCTTTGTCGCGTAGATACACCATGTTGTCCCAGTTAGACTTTAAAATTTTTGGTTTACAAACTGTGAAAGAACAATACGCCGATGATCCTGGCTTTAAGGACATCATGCTGCATTGCAAGGATGGTAAACCATGGGGTAAATTCCATGTAACCGATGGGTTTTTGTTCCGCACTAACAAGCTATGTATTCCCGCAAGCTCGGTTCATCTTTTGCTGTTGCAGGAAGCGCATGGTGGTGGCCTCATGGGACACTTTGGCGTTTACAAGACACAGGAGATTTTGGCCGCGCACTTCTTTTGGCCCCAGATGTGCCGCGACGTGGAGCATTTTGTTGCACGCTGCACCACATGCCAGAAAGCTAAGTCACACCTGAACAACCACGGTTTGTATATGCCGTTACCTATCCCTACTTCTCCTTGGCTAGATATTTCTATGGATTTTGTTTTGGGCTTACCTCGAACTAAGAAGGGGAGGGATAGTATCTTTGTGGTTGTTGATCAATTCTCTAAAATGGCTCACTTCATACCATGTCATAAAACTGATGATGCTAGCAACGTTGCTGAGTTGTTCTTTCGTGAGATTATTCGTTTACATGGTGTTCCAAATACAATAGTCTCAGATCGCGATGCTAAGTTCCTAAGTCATTTTTGGAGATCTCTTTGGAATAAACTAGGAACTAAATTGCTTTTCAGCACCACTTGTCACCCACAAATAGATGGGCAAACTGAGGTTGTGAATAGAACCTTATCTACCATGCTTAGGGCTGTGTTAGACAAGAATCTGAAACTTTGGGAGGATTGTTTGCCCCATGTCGAGTTTGCTTACAATCGTGCTACACATTCCTCCACGAAAATGTGCCCTTTTTAGGTTGTCTATGGTTACATTCCATGGGCGCCAATTGACTTGTTGTCCTTTGACCCTTTGGACACCCCACATGTTGATGCTGTTGCATGTGTTAAACAAATGTTGGACATCCATGAGCAAACACAGCAGAACATTGCGCACACTAATGCTAAAAATCAGGCTGTTGGTAGTAAAGGATGTAAACTTGTTACTTTTGAACCTGGTGACTTGGTTTGGTTGCATTTGCGCAAGGATCGCTTTCCTAGTTTGCGCAGGTCTAAGCTGATGCCCCGTGCTACTGGTCCCTTCAAGGTGTTAAAGAAAATCAATGATAATGCTTATATACTTGACCTGCCTGCAGACTATGGTGTTTCCTCTAGTTTTAATGTTGTAGATTTGAAACCATATGCGGGCGAGGCTAAGGAGCTGCCGTTGAGGATGACTTCGATTCAAGAAGGGGAGGATGATGAGGACATCAACCCCGACACGGGAATGGCTAGTCCAACTGAACTAGCATAGGCGCCACTAGGACCACTCACTCGAGCTCGTGCACGTGAATTAAACTTCATGATGATTTTGAAGAATGAAGGACCAGAAGTTTCCTAAGTGCATGCGCCATCTATGCTCATGATGAACCTGCCCAGAATAATGTCTAGGTGCTGCGCCACCTATGTGTTTTTAGTTTTGTCAAGAAATAACCAGGAAGGTGCTGCGCCACCTAAATCAGGAAAGGGGATCAAGGAGATGGTGTGTGGCTGTTTGGGCGCCTATTCCCTGCCTTGTGGGCAGGCTGGGCATCCTCCTTCCTCCCTCCTCCCCCTATTTAGGAAAGGGGATCAAGGAGATGGTGTGTGGCTGTTTGGGCACCTATTCCCTACCTTGTGGCCAGGCTGGGTGTCCTCCTTCCTCCCTCCTCCCCCTATTTAGCCAGGGGCTGCGCCCCCTCTTTGGCTTGGGTTTTGTTTTGCTTAAGTTAGCCATTGCTACTTACTGAAGCTTCGTCTTCGTGTAATTCAGAACCCCACCTTCGAGTAATGTTCAGGGTTGCTCGCCTCAATTTCTTGCTTGTTCTTCGATTGCCAGCAGGAATTGATCTTCGTGATCAGGTTGATCTAGCACCAGCAAGGTCAATAACCATCGAGAGTTGGTTCAGCGATTGCTAAGGCGCCACGGACTTGTTCATCGTAGTCGGATCGCGAGGGTCGACACCCACCAAATCATAGTTATCCTCCACTCACCGAAGGATCGGGCACTCCAGCTCTATCATCTGATCTAGACCCCCCACGTCGGGCCAGTAGAGGCCTAGGACCTACCCCTAGTCGGTGCAAGGGCCACCCTATGTGCGACAAGGGGGGCACATGGCCAGGGGGTGGACCACCACCGCCCCTCAATCTCCCGATATCCAGGAGGATCTAGAGTAAAAGGGAATTTTAAAATAAAAATAGGAAAAATAAATAGAGAATTATTTAGGAAATCAGATTGAGATGATTTGGGAAATAGGATGGTTTTCCTTACAAAGAAATAGTCCAAATCTATAAGGACTCTTTCTTGGAGTGCAAGTCCTCTAGAGACTGAGTTATTGCTCCCTCCCTCCCTCCCAGCGCCTGCCCTAGCCATGCCTTCCCTACCGCAGCACTAGTGGCAACTGCCGTCCATGCCCTAGCCACCCAAACCGGGCCCTAACAAAGTATCAGTCTATATGATTTTCAAGTGTCGGGTACCATAAAAAGGGGTCCCCTAAGCGAAAGCCAAAAAAATCACTTAGACCCTATCCAAATCAAAGCCAAGAGACAACTACTGGCTAACCCCCACCTTGTCCGAGGCTACCGATTCTCCGTCTCGCTCGAGGCCCCGCACGTAAGGCCTCGGATGGGCAACCGATTCTCCGTCTCGCTCGAGGCCCCGCACGTAAAGCCTTGGACGAGGTGCCGATTCTCTGCCTCGCTCAAGGCCAGCTCGGCAACAACCCCGTCGCCTCTGCCTCGACCGATTTTCCTGACAGAACGTCACGTCCATCTAATGCGACCAACCACTCCCACGACGTCAGCTGAATGATGGCTTGACACAGTAGAGCGACTGATGAAATGAGAGTCGCATCAACACCATGCCGTCTGAGATGGGATGGGGTAGGGGTTACCGGGCGCTGTGCTCAGTACTGTGCCCACGACTGACGCGCCGCACTGCACTGTGCTACCTAATCCCTGCTCCAAGGACAGTGCGGTGTGGGGAGTCAAGTCCGGGTCTCTGTAGCCTCGGAATCAGTGTATAGGACCAACTGCTCCCTTCGGGCCTCGGCAATCCACTTCTGGGTCTCGGTAGCCTCAAGATTCGCGCCCACCGAGCCCCCCACGATGGCTCGGCCTTGGCACCAACTGATCCTCGACTCTTCACCTTGTCGACACATAGCAACCGGCACATCGTCTGCCATGCCCTGCGTCAAGCTATCAATAGAGCTCCCACGTTGCACAAGATCGAGCATGACCGGCGTGTCGCTCCAGTGCATCAAGGACAAAGACCGCTCCGTCGACCATGCCGCCATAGTGACATGCTACAAGGCTCAGAAACACCACCTTCGCTCACAGGACGCCGCATAGCGAACATATGTACCGCCCCTATCCCCCCTTCAACTATAAAAGGGAGTGACCGGGGCCATTTCTAGGGACACGCATAGACGGACAGAGGGTCGTGGACAGAAGGTAGACTTAGACGCTCAGACGAACACACGCTCAATACTCTGTAACACGCACGCTTCCCTACTGCCTGAGATCAACACCTCAAGCAATCCACACCGCTCCACGCAGAGACCTGGGACTAGCTCCCTCTCTCGCCTAGCTTGTAACCCCCTACTACAAGCACTTCGGTGCAAGGAATACAAGATCGATCTCTCAGACTAGACGTAGGGCACCTATTGCCTGAACCAGTATAAACCTTGTGTCTCTTTGCATCACCATCTGGGATTAGGGGCACGTAGTACATTTTCACTAGTTGGTTGAGGGCCCGCCGGTCCAAAACACCGACAGTTGGCGCGCCAGGTAGGGGATCTACTGCGTGTCAGCTTCGTCATCCCAACAAGTTTCAGATGGCAGACCCCGTACGACCACTGCGTCTCGACACGGTGATCTGGTTCGGGAGCCTAGAGTTCATGTCTTTAGGATGTGAGTACAATATGGTACTCCTCACACCCTGAGCCCTATCGACCGAGAATGACACCACGCACCGGTAGCCCAGGCACAAGCGGCGCCCGGGCCGCCGCTCTCGTCGCACTCGCCAGGCATAGCACGAGCAGGACCACCCCGACACCGCACAAGCTCAGGGCAACGCACCATGCTCCGTCGGTACCCCATGCCCGACTGTTGGTACGGAGTCCCTGGTTGGGGACCTATCTAGCTTAAGCCTAGACAAGGGAAAGGCGCCGGTAGCGTGTAGCAACACCCCATCATCAAGCTCTGCCCCGCCATCTCCTGAGGAGTCGACTTCGGCGGAGCAAAGCCTAGCGATGGCACCATCCCCGTACCCTTTCGGGTTTGGCAATACCATCGCCGCCTATGCTTCCGCCTACGCTTCCGCACACGCGGAGCCCTCAGGACACCACCAATGCTTCGCCCTCGACCTCGACTCCACAACCTCGACCCACACCCGTGCTGACTCCTCAGAGGAGGATGAGGCGTGAGCCGAAGAAGACTTTTCTGGGCTTCGCGACCCTGAAGCTATGCGCTGCTTCTTGGCCGCGAGCGACTACTGCTTCGGTTACTCTGACTCCAACGACGAAGACACTTACAACCCCACTCACGAGTGTTTCCACATTGGGCTAGGATGCCGAGAGCGAGCGATGAGGATGAGGGGGCAGGCAACCGTTCCCCGCTCCGCCAGGGGGTAGGTGATGCCACACCTCCACACATTGAGCCACCGGCAGCGCGGAACGAGAACCCCGAGGAGCTTCGACGCCTTGACTTGGAGTAGCTTCGCGAGCTTCAGGCCAAGGTCGAGCAAGACCAAGTCCTGCAGCAACAGCTCTGAGACACTCTCGAGCAAGAGCAGTGGGGTCACGGTGATGGCGGAGCAGCCCGGCAGAGGGCTCGCGATGTCAACCGCCGCATCAACAACGATGAAGGGGCGAGCAACCCCCTATCTTCAATCTCGCTAGCCAGAACATCGCGGCGACAACAATGCTACTCCGGACAATGCCCGAGCCCTCTACCATGGAGGGGCGACATGTAACACCCCAGGTGTTTGGCTTCCACATTTGCACTTGCATTTCCTAAACATGAGCATCATTCATTCATTCATAAGTTTATATCACATGAAACATGATTTTGAAACATGGTAACATGTTGCATATTTCATGTGTGTTGTTTCTTGTATGAAATGAAAAGTGTGCAACACTTAAGTGCAACATGTGCAACTCACCTTAGTGAAACAAAGCTAGTTAATTCCATGCAACAAGATCATGAAACATGTGAAACATGACTATGAAATAATTGTAACATTTCATGTGTTTTTCATTGTTTCAGTACATACAATGCTTGATTCTTGTGTGACCAAGGTATGGTGTGGCTAATAATTCTTTTAAACAACTTAGTGACACCTAGAATATCATTTGGAACATTGTTCACATTGATCATGTTGCCTAAATAGGATTTCAAAAAGTGGTTTGACTTGTTTTGACCCCTAAACCATTTTGTTTGACTGTTTAAAAAGTGTAGCTTAGGGTGTTTGCATGTCTGAGCTACCTAAAGCAAAGTTGTAGCAAATTTTATAAGGAACAAACTTTGTTTAGAAGCCAAGTCATGAAAATGTGCACAACATGTTCAAAAAGGACCCACAAGTCAGTTTTGAGATCTATTTTGTAACTCTGAAAATTTTCTAAGTCACAAAGCATGTTTTAGTTCCATGTACTCATGTTTAGCGCAGTGTATCTCCCAAACAAAGCCAAACCAGCTCGAGCTCCAATTGTAAAAGTTGTAGTTCACATGTAGATGTTCAACTTTGTCAATTATACCTTGAGCTATATCATCACAGATTAGGAGTTAATCACTATCAAACTTTGCCTGTCAGTCGGTTCATTTGGAAACTGAATCGAGTTTCAGACACGCTACAGTGCCGCCCAGGTTCAGAAAACTACCGCCGCATGGGGGGACACTCTTCGTCGGTCGCCTGACACGCAGGCCATGCGCTACGGTCGTCCTGGCGCTGCTGGCCATGACTTGAACTCGCGCCCGCCTGCCTGACGCGCTCGCCATTTCATTTTTCCATTTCCTCCGCTCGCCCAAAGCTCCGCAGCAACTCCGACGAGCTCGTGCTTGCTCGCCGCCACAAAAACGCGAACTACATCTTCACCACATCTCCGCCATGTCCTCCTCTACCTCCTCCACCTCTTTGCCGAGCCGATTGGGTCTTGGTAAGGGCGCATTGTCCGTTTCCACCACTGCCCGCCATGACAGGGTCTCGCCGGAGTTGGAGCTCTACGCGGCCAACTACCATCGAGGCTTTCTCGTCCTCTTTTCTTTGCTTGGGTAGCATAGTAGTGACCTCCTAGAGCTCGTACCGAGCTCGGTTGAGGCAGCCATGGCTCGCCGGCGCCGGCGCCTCACGCCGGAGCTTTGTCGTGCCGCCATCACCGGCGACGAGCCACCTCTGCTAGGTCTTAGGTCTCGCCGGTAGCACCAATAGAATCACCTCATCATGGAGATCACGCCGGTGTCCTCGGTATCGCCGGAGGAGTCACCGTCGGCGAGCTCCACCGCTGCCGCGCCGTCGCGTGTGCCTCCCCTATTTCGCTGTCACTGACCAGTGGGTCCGGCTGACAGGCAGGTCCCACGCGTCAGTGACTATTTGTTCAAAAGGATAGTTCAAATTTCTAGTTTTGAATGCTATTTTGTGAATTTTGTACCTCCAAATGTGTAGATCCAAATGGTGTGATTCAAATTTTGTTAGACTCACTGTGAGGTCTAGTATTTAAGAAAAATATGATATGAGCATATGATGTAGAAATTTTGGATGAATTAAATAGAAACTTGAAATGTGTTTTCAAATGCATGCAAACTTGTTTGAATTATATCTTCAGTTTTTGTGATCCAAAAATTATGAAATTTTGTGGGTAAGCTAGTCTTGCTTAGTAGAAGCTCTGGTTAAAATTTGACAGTCATTGCATGTAGGATTTTTGAGTTATAGATTTTCCTTTTATCATTGATTGATACTTGGGTGAATTTTTGTAAATTATCTAGGAATACTATGACCATAAAACTTTGTGGGTAGTATCCTGGTACCTTAAGGATGCTAGGAAAAATATGAAATCTGTTGCTTGATACTTTTCACTAAGATTTCCTAATTATGCCATTTTAAGCCATTATGCCTTATCATTTTTGTGTAGGCTGTTATACTTACTCAAATGGTGTGAAATTTTTATGGTAGTTTACTTAGAGCATGTAGTATCTACTATAATTTGTGTAGACTTAATGGTGTAGTTTTCATATGTGTTTACCATTTCCTCTAATTAATTAAATAAATTAAGAAAGGTATTAAAAGAAATGTTTTGGCGATGGACACCCTACTTTCTGGTGTTCTTGTAATATGTGTAATAGGTGAGTAGAGTTAGTTTTGTCCAATTATGCGTTTACATTATAAGTTAATAATTATTTCATTTGCATTATGTCCCTCTGGATATTTTGATTTGCTGTGAATGTGATGAATACAAAAGTTGTAGATAATTTATGTATCTAGCTCCTGTCAAAATTTGATGGCATTTGGCCTAGTAGTTTAGGAACACAGCTGTTTAAAGTTAGGTTCCAGTTTCGCTTACTCTCTGTCTTGTGAGGACAGAGTTCTGTTGATTAAAGAATTCGACCTGGTAAAGGTTTGTATCATACTTTGAGGTCTGAAAATGAATGGTAGACAATTTCGTAAGCTTTCCAAATTGTCTTGTTGCATGTTAGTTGGATTTATAAATCTCTAGTTATGGCTAGTTTACTGTACCGCTACATAGTCTTCATTTTGCTGAAATACAAATGCTTGAGTGTATGCTTGTTGCAATGTTCTCGTTGATTGTTTAGGGGTTAGCCTAACTTGAGAATATGCTTAGGTGCAGGTGCTAGGTCATTAACTAAAGATGAGCAATTATACATTAGATTGTATAAACTTGGTAAGTAAAGTGATTTGAATAGGGCTTAAGTTGGAATATGCAGACTACAGCAAACATGTGCATTCCCCGAGCATCCCTGACATTCGTCATGTGCATCCATGATATTTATCTTGTGCATTCATGCAATAGGTGTGCCGGAGGGAGTGACATTGCTGGAGTTCAAGGGAGCCAACTAGGAGGAGGAGCCCGAGGTGCAGGAAGCCGATGAAGCAGCCGCCGCGGAAGAGTTGCCCGAGTGCCCTGACCACCAGCCTTTCTCTTTCCTAAAAGGCAAGCCCCGAAGCATATTAAGCCTCCCATGTTTTCACAAATACATTGAGTATCTTTTATTCGTTGATGATGCATTAAGTATAGGAATTGGTTGGAACCAATTATTGCATTATATATCCATCCTTATCCAGATATCGCACTGGAATCCTATTTAAGTTCAGGAATGGGTTAAATGCTTAACCATGCTTAGTGCGATAGAAGTCAGGTGATTTCCTGTCACCTATGAGCTTTAGGATGAGGTGGATCACGGTTGGCTATATTTGCTATCGTGGAAAAGAACCATGTGAATAATGAATTAAGACCGGGCGGAGTCTTGTGTAGGTTTGAACATAGTGACTCTATCTGCGTCGTTCAAGGACCGATACGTTGTATGTCCTCATGTCATGTTGAACACAGCCTAACACTTAGCTGGCCAGATAAGTTGTTCCGACCGCGAAGCCGAGTAGATAAACTCAGGTTGGGATCCGTGAGGGTTGGATGCATTTTGGAGGTAGTAAGGATGTGTGGAGAACCATTGGTATAAGTCCAAGTGGAGTTAGGTGCTTAAAATCCTGCACTTCCTGGCAGAGTGGTTCTCTGAGAATGTTGGGCGGCCCGGACCCATGTCTTTTCTTTTATTTTTCTCCTGAGTTGTACCAAAGGTGACTTGTTTGCGACCCTGACAGGGGAAGCAGGGTTTGTGTTAGGAATAACCCTCCAGCTAGATAGGAATCGATTCGAATCGTCGTCTCTCTCGGATAGTGAGAACTTGACTGAGCAGCGGCAACGTAGATTCAATTAATTTAACAATATGGTTAAATGGATGATGATGATAAGGTTGCCATAATGAATACCTGATATGGTTATTAATGTTTGCACCCTAATAAAATGATTGCTTAGTACAGGTGCTAATATAGATGACAGGTTAATGGCTAAAAGTCACTGCCAGTTAGGTTAAGAGTTGATCTTATTACTTATGCTTTTCCACAAAAAGAAAGTGTCAGCCAGATCCACTACATTAAGCTATGCATAATTCTTGGTGTCAATTGTTTTGGTTTTCGATGGGTAAGTCTAGCTGAGTACATTCTCGTACTCAGGTTTTATTCCCTCTTGTTGCTGATGACCTTCTATATCAGGGATTCTGTAAGTATTGTCTCCACCCGGTGGGTGACGAAGACTAGATCATGGGCATGATCTCTATTCTCTTATCTGAATGCTTTTGCAGGTTATGATCAGCGAACCGGTATTTGTATTTGAACTTGGGTGTGTAAGTCAAACTATTTGCTTCCACATGTTTTACAAGACTTGTTTTGTAACAACGATGACTCTATGATGATGTAATCTATTTGCGAACGTCTGTGAAATGTTGTAATGTACGATATGTTATATTGAATTACTGTGATCTTGGTTGTATGCAAGTTGGTTTGAAATCCTTCGAGATTTTAGTTGACTACCGTGTTTATATGGGCTCAAGTTCGAGAATTTGATTGTTTCAGTGATTGTTTTTGTACTTGTGCTCTTTTAAATTGGTCGGTTCTGTGACACAACGGGCTCACGGCGAGCTCCGAGACCTCCTTGAGACTGCCGCGGTGCAGTAGGCCGAAAGTTTTGCCTCTCGACGGTGCGGAGGCGCCTCGAAACTTCCCATGGCACCGCCTCGGTAGGGCAGGGAGGCCTCGGTTTGTCCCGAGCCCGCTCGGGCACCGACGGTCAATAGGGCCCCCTTGGTGCACGATTGCCTTGGCGACCGACGCGAGGTGCAAGGTGACCACGATGTGGTCAGCAGGCGACGGCGCCATGACAATGAGGGGCTACCTGAGGCTACCATCCACACCGAGGTGGCCGCTATGATAGTGGGGATGACCACAGTCCTTCTCCTAAGCCGCCTGGGCCTTGAGTCTTTAGCAGAGCTATCCGCGCTGCTCATTTCCTGGCCCGGTTTTGGCAACCAGCCAACCTCACGAAGTACAGCGGCGAGACCAACCCCAAGCTCTGGCTGGCCGATTACCGCCTGGCTTGTCAGCTAGGCAGTGCGGACGATGACCTGCACATCATCCGCAACCTCCCATTGTTCCTGTTAGACTCGGCATGAGCCTGGCTCGAACACCTCCCTCCCTCACAGATCCACAACTGGTGTGACTTAGTAAGGGTCTTCATCGGGAATTTCCAGGGCACATACGTGCGCCCCAGGAACTCTTGGGACCTCAAGAGTTATCGCCAGGGGTCGGACGAGTCTCTCTAAGACTTCATCCGACGCTTCTCCAAGCAATGCACCGAGTTGCCAAGCATTGGCGACTCAGAAATTGTCCAGGCTTTCCTCTCCGGCACCACCTACCGAGACTTGGTCCAAGAGTTAGGCCAGAACGTGCCAACCTCGGCGGTCGTGCTCCTCGACATCGCCACCAACTTTGCCTCGAGCGAAGAGGCCATCGGGGCCATCTTCCCCAACAATGACACCAAGGGGAAGCAGAGGGAGGAGGCCCCTGGGGCCTCGGCTCCCCACCTCCCCAAGAAAAAGAAAAAGGGTCACCAAGGGAAGCAAGAGGTCCTCGAGGCCGGTCTAGTGGCGGCCATAGATCACAAGAATCCTCGAGTCCCTAGAGGCCTCGGGCTCTTCGACGATATGCTTAAGAAACCCTGCCCTTACCACCAGGGCCCGGTAAAGCACACCCTCGAAGAGTGCACCATGCTTCGACATTACTACGCCAAGCTTAGGCTCCCCAGCAACGAGACCAAGAGGAGGGACGCCGGCGATCGGGATGATAACAAGGACGATGAGTTCCCCGAGGTGCACAACGCCTTCATGATCTTTGGCGGGCCTTCAGCGGGCCTCACGGCATGCCAGCGAAAGAGGGAGCGCCGGGAGGTCTTCTCGGTGAAGGTGGCCGCTCCCTGGTACCTCGACTGGTCTTGGGAGGTGATCACCTTTGATCGGGATGACCACCCCGATTATGTCCCGAACCTAGGGCAGTACCCACTCGTCGTTGACCTAATCATCGGCAACACTCAGCTCACCAAGGTGTTGATGGACGGAGGCAGCGGCCTCAACATCCTCTACGCCAACACCCTAGAGCTCCTAGAGCTTGACTAGTCATAGCTCCGGGGTGACGCCGCACCTTTCCAAGGCATCGTGCCAGGGAAACGCACGTGACCCCTCGAGCGCATCGACCTGCCCGTCTGCTTCAGCACTCCCTCCAACTACCGCAAGGAGGTCCTCACCTTTGAGGTGGTGGGTTCAAAGGAACCTACCACGCCATCCTAGGGTGGCCATGCTATGCCAAGTTAATGGTGGTCCCCAACTACACCTACCTCAAGCTCAAGATGCCAGGTCCCAATGGTGTCATCACTGCCGAGTCCACATACGAGCATGCATACGACTACGACATTGAATGCATCGAGTACGCTAAGGCTCTTATGGAGGCCGAGACCCTCATCATCAACCTCGACCGACTCGGTAGCGAGGCGCCTGACTCCAAGCGTCGCGCCAGGACTTTCGAGCCCATGGAGGCCGTCAAGCTCATCCCGGTCGACCCTAATGGCTCCGATGACTGGGCGCTGAGGATCAGCGCCACCCTCAACATCAAATAGGAGGCCGTGCTCATTGACTTTCTTTGCACAAATATTGATGTATTCATCCACAGGTTCGGGGTTCTGAACACCATCATCACTGACAACGGGATGCAGTTCACCGGCCACAAGTTCCTGATGTTCTGCGATGACCACCACATCCGTGTGGCCTGGTCAGCCATAGGACACCCTAGGATGAATGGCCTAGTAGAACGTGCTAATGGCATGATCCTATAGGGCCTCAAGCCAAGAATATACAACCGGTTGAAGAAATTTGGCAAGAAATGGCTTGCCGAACTCCCATCGGTCATCTGGAGCCTAAGGAACACTCCGAGCTGAGCCACGGGATTCACACTGTTCTTCCTAGTCAATGGAGCCGAGGCCATCCTCCCCACTGACTTGGAGTACAGTTCCCCGAGGCTATAGGGCTACAACGAGCAAAGCAACCGCACTGCCCGCGAAGATGCCCTCGACCAATTGGAGGAAGCCCGAGACGTTGCGCTACTACATTCGGCCAAGTACCAGCAAACCCTACGATTCTATCAAGCCCGGCGCATTCAAAGCCGAGACTTGAAGGTGGGCAACCTGGTGCTGAGATTGAGGCAGAACAACAAGGGTCGCCACAAGCTGACCCCGCCATGGGAAGGGCCGTACATCGTCGCCCAAGTGCTGAAGCCTGGGACCTACAAGCTAGCCAACAAGAAGGGTGAAATCCTCACCAACGCTTGGAACATAGAACAACTATGTCGCTTTTACCCTTAAATTTCCAAGCATTGTATACATTGTTTCTCGAAATACAATAAAGAAGCGTTCTTTAGTTGTTCTAATTTTTTGAGAAACCCTCGAGCCCATCGCGGGGCTCAGCGTTACAATAACACCATAAGGGTGACTCGGCTCTGCTATCGATGTTTGACCACCAATAGCCTACCACAGGGGTACTCGGGGCAGTTTGTTCAGGCTTCAGCGTATGCAGAACTTGACGGTTAATGCAAGAGACAGTCGATTTATCCTGGTTCAGACCCTCGATCCTCGAAGTAATAACCCTACGTCTAGTCGGCGTTAGCCTTTGTGTTGGATTGATTGTAAAGTGTTGTGTCGTATAATTGTTGTCTAAACTCCCGATCCAAGGAGCCCTGCCCTCCTTTATATAGTCAGGAGGCCAGAGTCCTAGTTGGTTTACAATGAGAGTTCCTAGTAGGATTACAGAGTAGTACTGCTACTAAGATTACAGGAGAAGAATCCTAATTAGACTAGGACTTCTCCCTTCCTTATGGGGTATCCCATGGGTCCCGCACTGACAAGCCCCTGAGCACTTCATGGTTGAGTTCTGGAAGCCTCGTCTTGTTCCTTCAAGTCTCGTCGAGCAGGAACAAGCGTCGTCCGAGTGCTTCCTTGAGCGAAACCGTGTAGCGCTTCGTGAGATCTTTGCGTGGTGTGTACTTTTTGAAGAAAAAAGTACTCCCATTTGGATGTAGCCCCTGAGCCTCTTGCTGTTTGGCACAAGGAGCTTTGAGGGTCTTTTCTTGAAATCCCCCTGACTCTTCGTCGAAAGGTTTCCGAGCATATACCCGTCTTTTTTGTTGAAAAGAGCTCGGATTTAGCTACGTCCAGGTTCTTTTTGCTGTCGATGTTTTACCACTGGCAACCCGTCACGGGGTACCTGGGATGGTGATTTGTTCGGAGGGGTATTAGTGTTTGTAGGAACTTGATGGTAAACGCAGGGATACAACGATTTATACTAGTTTGGCGCGTTGGAAAGTCACGGCGCCCTACATCCAGTCTGGTGTGGATAGTATATTGCGCCCTGCGCTATTTGTTGTGTTGCGAGGTATGTTGTGGTTGTGAGTTCTGTTGGTTATGTGTGTTGATCTAGAGACCCCTGCCCTCCTTTATATAGTCCAGGAGAGGCGGGAGTCCTAGTCGGTTACAAAGTAGAGATCCTAGTAGGATTACGTGTAACTAGTCCTAGTAGGATTACATGTAGGGAATCCTAGTTGGACTAGGTCTTCTTCTCTCTTCTCCATGGGAAACCCCATGGGTCCCGCATCAACAAGCCCCCGAGCATTTCATGGATGAGCTTTAGAAGCCTTCTTGTTCTTCTTGGTCTTCGTTGAGTTGTTGAAAATCCGTTCCAGGTTCTTATGAAGTGAAACCTTGAGATGGTCTTCTTTGTCTTTGCTTCAGCTGATGTGCACTTTTGGACAAAAGTGCACTCAGTGAGTGTAGCCGTCGAGCCTCTTGCTTTTGCTTGCAAAAGTTAGAGGGTCCAGATTCTTGTCTTCAAAAAATTTTTGGGGTTATGTATCCCACAGGCCCCGAGCCTTCTCGGAGTACTTTTCTTTAGAATAGAAATCGGATGAAGGGTCTTGATGTGTTGTCTTTGTTGTAGTCTTGAGTACTTGTATTCTTGGTCTTTCATCCTTGAATTCGAGCCCCCGAGCATAGTTGAAGCGAATGCCGAGCCCCCGAGCTTAGTGTTTGACTAAGCCGTGACGCTCTTTCGAGTTGTTTTTATTCATCCAGGTCATTTCTAGACTTCTCTGGTTCTTGATGTACCTCTTCCAGGTTGTTTGCACTTCGTCCAGGTTCTTTCTGAACTTGTATGTACTTTATCCGGGTTGTTTTCTGATCAATCCGGGTTCTTTCTGAATTTATCTTGGTACTTGCAGCACCTCTTTGGGGTTGTTTTCTGATCGATCCGGGTTCTTTCTAAGCGTTTGTCTTGGTTCTTGCTGCACCTTGTCGGGGTTCTTTTTTTATCAAACTAGGTTGTTTCTGGGCTAGCTCTCAGGAGCGTGTTTTTCCTAATCTCATGGTACAGTTGTAGCTCCCCTTATCCAGGTTGTTTTCTGATCAATCCGGGTTCTTTCTGAATTTGTCTTGGTATTTGCAGCACCTCTTTGGGGTTGTTTTCTGATCGATCCGGGTTCTTTCTGAATTTGTCTTGGTACTTGTAGCACCTCTTTGGGGTTGTTTTCTGATTGATCCAGGTTCTTTCTGAATTTGTCTTGGTACTTGCAGCACCTCTTTGGGGTTGTTTTCTGATCGATCCGGGTTCTTTCTAAGCGCTTGTCTTGGTTCTTGCCGTACCTTGTTGGGGTTCTTTTTTTATCAAACTAGGTTGTTTCTGGACTAGCTCTCAGGAGTGTGTTTTTCCTGATCTCATGGTACAGATGTAGCTCCCCTGCATGTTAAACATAAAAATATGTTGTAAATGATATTCCGGATATGAAATCGGGAGCATGTCCCATATTTGAATAATTAATCAGGGGCGGGCCCCGGCATCATAAAATGCATATAAACTTTTTTCGTGTCTTGCTCTTGCTAAGCCATGCAAATTCCTCAGGTAGTGTCCTGTTATGTTTAAGCACTTGAATCTCACATATGGTTCAGAGGTTCTTTGACGTGACCATCCATATGAGTAGACAAGCTTCACGGATTAAGGCATGTTCTACCTAAGGACTTTAGCGATCGTTAAGAGAAGACTTAGAGCACTATGTTTGCTCGCATGATGATTGTAGAGCACTATGTTTGCTCACATGATGATTTTTTGTGTCTTCCCTTGCTATGTCGGTTAATTTCCTGGGTAGTAGCCTATTACGTTTAAGCACTTGAATCTTGCATATGGTTTAGAGGTCCATTGATGTGACCACCCATATGGTTTAGAGGTTCTTTGACATGACCATCCATATGGTTCAGAGTTCATTGACATGACCATCCATTCGAGAAAACAAGCTTCATGAATTAAGGCTTACTATCTGAGGAAATTAACAACCGTTAAGGGAAGATGATATGGCCATAGAGGCATACGAATAATATCTGGAATGTAAAAAATTAAAGCATCACTTAGCTTGGTTCATGGCAGAGTTGTTGACCACCGCAGCCAGGTAGTCGATCGGTGCGCCGTTCAGCCTAGTAGCTGGTCATCGTAGTCGGATATCGTATCCGAGTTGTTTGCGGAGGTCGTGTGTTCCTTTCGCTTAAATTGTTTCCGAGTACTCGGACTCCTAGGCTGAGTAGTCGGTCTTGGCTTGCTTGCTATCTGGCTTGGATGACTTGTTCTAGGGAAAGCTCTGACTTGCATGTTGCTTGATTGCATGTAGTCTTCAGTGGCAGTGCTTGTTGACCGATTGCTGGAGTTGGGATCCTGTGCGGATGTTATCATCCATGTCAATGAGAGTTGTAGCGAGTTGTTGACGAAAACCGTAGTGAGTTGTCAATGAGGCTGACGAGAACCACGACAAATCATGATCTTAAGGTCCACCGAGCTCTCAAATGCAAAGCGCCAAGATCCCCTACCTGGCGCACTAGGTGTCGATGTTTTACCACCAGCAACCCATCACGGGGTACCCAGGACGGTGATTTATTCGGAGGGGTATCAGCGTTTGCAGGAACTCGATGGTAAATGCAGGGAGACAACGATTTATACTGGTTCGACGTGCCGAAAAGTCACGGTGCCCTACGTCTAGTCTGGTGTGGATAATATATTGTGCCCTGCACTATTTGTTGTGTTGCGAGGTATATTGTGGTTGTGAGTTCTATCGGTTATGTGTGTTGATCTAGGGACCCCTACCCTCCTTTATATAGTCCAGGAGAGGCAGGAGTCCTAGTCGCTTACAAAGTAGAGATCCTAGTAGGATTACGTGTAACTAGTCCTAGTAGGATTACATGTAGGGAATCCTAGTTGGACTAGGTCTTCTTCTCTCTTCTCCGTGCGAAACCCCATGGGTCCCGCATCGACATCTGCCTCTATAGAGGTACCCACCGCGGGGCTCGAACAAGACTCAGCTCTGCCTCTGTAGAACCGAGCCTCCCTTGGAGGCTAGAAGGGGGGAACCCCCCCTAAGTCCTAGGCACCATTTTTAATCATTTTTGAATAAATTTCTATGCCAAACTCTCTATCATGTTCTGACAAATCGATTGTAAAAAACCTAAGGACTGAAAGTCTGTCTCAGGGCCAAAAGGCCGGCCGAGCCGCGAGACGGCCTACGCCTCCAAGCTACGGCACTCCCTCACCACCTTTTTCCCCGAGGGACAGCTTAGGTCCCGAGGAAGTTTTTTGCAAGTGATATGTTTAGGAATGAGACAGAGGGCAGAGGCTCAAAAATACCATAAAAACGATTAGAAAGCGTAGAACGCATAAGTACTTTAAAAAAAAGGCCTCGACGGCCACAAACGTCACGGTACGATAATAATACTAATCTGTTTACACAGCCCCTTTGGTCCAGGTCAAGGTTCAGGGTCTCCTGCATCGATAGACGGCGTGGGAGGAACCACCTCCTCTTCGAACAGCTTGGCTAGCGCCATGCCGGGGCCCTCAGCCACCTCCATCAGCTTCGTGACCTCCTCATCAGCCTCCTCGTCATCCTTAGCCAAGACATAGCCGTCACTAACGACCTTGAGGTCGACACCAGCGTAGTGCGAGGAGACAACGGCCAGACTACGCTTGACGCTCGTGTGCAGTGCTCCCCGAAGTCGCTCGCACACTTGGCCGCTCAACACGGTCAAGCGGCTCCTAAGGGAGCTGCCTGACTCGACCCCCTCAACCTCTAGGGCCTCGCAGACGGTACGGGCGGCGCTCTGCAACGCATTGTGCTCCCCGATCTCGGCCTCGAGCACCGCCTGCACTATGACAGAGGCCTCAGCTGCCCGAGAGACCTCCTTCTCCAACCCTATGCCAAAACAAGCAGGACGGGGTTAAGCACAAAAGAAAATGAGCCAAACAGGGGCGAAGGCCTATGAGACTCACCCTTGGCTTTCTCTTTCCAGCGCTGGACCTTGACCCGAGAGGCCTCGGCTTTCTCCTTCCAGTGCTGAACCTCGACCCGAGAGGCCTCGGCCGCCCTGGAAGCCTCCCTCTCTAGCTCTACATCACGTCAGGGAGTTTGGGGTCGAACATAAGAAAAACAAATAAAACAAGGGGAACAGGACTCACCCTCGGCCTTTCCCTTCCAGACCAAAGCCTCAGTCCGAGAGGCCTCAGCCACCTTGACGGCCTTCGCTAGGGCGCCTTTCATTAGCAGGTGCGCACCCTAGTCTGCCCCCAGCTGCCCAGTGATGGCCTTGGCGGAGGCTGTCGCTTCTTCAGCCTGGGACCTGAAGGTGTCCCTCTCATTGGCCACCCGAGTCAGCTCCTCCTCTAGCTCCTTGATCCGTGTCGCCAAAGGGGTGGCCTGCTCCCGAGCCATGGCCACCTCGGCCTTCATATCAGCACAGCGAAGGCGGAGGTCCTCCACCTCCGCGCTCTGTGTTGACAGAAGCTCGTTGGCATTGGCGAGCAGGTCCTTCTGCTCCTGAAGCTGGTCCCAGACGTCCCTCTCCTGCCGGAGGAACAACAACTTCCCGAGGGACCGGGCCTCGAGCTCCTAGATAGGCAAATCAGGGGTCATGCACTATGAGAAAATTTGAAAAAAAAACAACACCGCACGAGAAAAGAAGGCACGTACCTAGGCGATGCCGAGCAGATTGTCAGCCATGACGGACATCGCTGTCCATAGCGATCGCTCTGCCAGACGGTGGTATTGCTCAAAAACGCTCCAGCGCCCCCCTCGGCCGCGTCCTTGAGAGCGAACAGAGGCTCCCCCTCAGGGTCATCTCGACTCCACCACAAGACAAGCGGGTGATCCCACCTGCGGGGCTCAGGTTGTACCCGCACGAGGGCCAAGCTTCCCTCACTAGAGGTTGGAACCGGCTGCTCCATGGTGCTGGCCACCTTGGCATCCGCCGCCTCATTCCCCCAGGAAGTATTGTCGGAGGAGATCGAATGGACCTCCACTTCTCGGGCGCTCTCTTGCGATGGTGGTGGGCCTTGGACCAAGGGCGGCATTGAGGCTTGCCCCGCCTCCATCTCCGCTTCCTAGGCTGTCAGCTTTGCCACACTCACGCTGGCCTCCACCACCCCGGCCTCAGTGGTCCCGGGGGCTCCGGCCTCCACCACCTCAGCCTTAGTAGTCCTGGGCGCCCTGGCCTCCGTCACCTCAGCCTCAGAAGTCCAGGGGGCCTTGGCCTTACCCTCAGAGACCTCGGCGACTGAGGGTGCCTCGGCCCCATCTAACTCACGGGCCTCGGCCTCGTGGGGCGTAGGCTCCTCCTCCTCCACTTGCTTCGTGGCTGCCTCAGTAGCCTCTCCCTGGGTGACCAGATCATTCGGGTCGGCCCTCGCTGACACCGTGCCACATTATATGGCGTCTTGCACCTCCACCACCCATTGGGCGGTGGAGCTGGTGCTCACCTTTAGCACCTTACATGGCACCAAGGTGGGCACTTCCGCCTAACGCTTCCGACTAAAAGCAAAACACCAACAAGGTCAGCATACGACCAAGGAACGAATGGGAGATACTGCCAACTCCGCTAAAAAAACACTCACCTCGAATAGGGACACAACCACTTTGGCACTTTGTCCCTCCTCTACAACGGCGGTGGCGGCGGTGGTGGCATGGCCTCTGTGTCTACCGGTGTCGGTCGGCCCTCGCCGAACTCCGATGCCCCCTCGACCCTCTGTGGGGGTAGTTGCGTCGCCCCGCCGCCGCCTGCTCCACCTCTACCGTTGAGCCCACTGGGCTGACGGCGTGCTTCCCTAACGCCCATGCCTGGGTCGTGTCAGCCACAACCTTGGGGCGGGCGATCGCCAGCCCTGAGGTGTCCTCTCCTCCTCCCAGAAACGTTGGGCTACTCGCCGATGCCCCGAGTGCCATCCCCTGACATTAGGGAGATGGTCCAGGGGACCCCGCCCCACCTCGCTCTCGTCATCATCGTCCGAAGAGTCTGTCGATAGTGACGGCGACAAAGACACCTCCACCAGGAGACCGTCCTACCTCTGCTGCCGACGGTGTTTCTCCAGCTCCTCATGCTCAAAGTTCTTCCTCTTGCGCTTTGCCGCCTCAACGTCCTTTCGCTTCTTTTGCGCCTCGGCGTGTGCCCGGTTCACCGCCCACCGCTCTGCGTCCTCGGGAATGGGCGGTGGGGAGGCTCGCACATCCCTCATCCCCTGTAGGAATGGCGAACACAAATAAGGGAACAGGAAATGGTGAGGAACGAGGAGGACTCGAGGGCCGCAGTAGCGCGTGACTTACCAGAGAGAGGTACCCCCGCGATGGGCGCATCGCGAATGGGGTCAGGCCACCGCTCTTCAGCTGCCCCTCCACCGTCTCTCTCACCCAATGTAGAATCTCCTCATCGGAGAGGGCGATGGCGGACATCCGGATGCTCTCAATCGGCTCATCTGGTGTCATGTCAAACAGGCGCCGCCGCCGAGCCATCAGCGGCAGCACCCTCCAGCGGTGGAAGGCCACCACAACCACAGCCACCATAAGGCCATGGCTGCGTAGCCTCTCTAGCCCCTCATAGAGCAGCTGTAGCTTGGGCTGGTCAACCACTGGGATGTCGTACCTCTACTTCTCTGGCTGCCTCTCCATGACCCGCCCGGTGTAGGGGGGAAGTCCGCTGTCATCATTGTGGAGGTAGAACCAGCTATTGTACCAGTGGTGGTTGGACGACATGAGCTGGGTTGGGATGTAGATGTGCTGCCGGTCTTAGCGCACTTGGAGAGTGCAACCGCCGGCCCTCATCGCCTTCCTCATGCCCGTCGGCTTGGTGGTATGCCCCACCCGGAAGAGGTGGAGCCATAGCTCCCAGTGGGGGGCAATGCCCAGGTACCCCTCATAGGCGGCGACAAAGATGGCTACCTGCGCAATGGAGTTGGGGTTGAAGTTGTGAAGCTCCACGCCATAGTGGTGCGGGAGCGCCCGCATGAATTGGTCCATCGACAGGCTAAGGCCGCGCTCATGGAAGGCCACGAAGCTCATGATGTACCCATCACGTGGCCTCGGCTCTAGCTCACCCCCCGGAGCAATCCACTCCAGCCTAGTGGGGTCGATAACCGGGCGGAGAAGGCCGTCGTCGATGAGCAACTGTAGTGTCTCCATGGACATGTCGGACGGACCCCAAGGATCTGCCTGGAGGACAACAGCGTCGCCGGCCATTGCGCGGTGGAGAATGCGGCTACAGCGGTAAGGCTCGCTCTCTGCCTCACCCTTCTCCCTTCTTCTCCCCGGCGCTCTCTGTTCTTAGCAATGGCTCGAAGGCAGAAAAGGCGAATGCAGGCAAGGTAAGGAGGAGAAGGGCAAGACTCATCACGTATTTATGTAGGAAGGGGACAAAACAAACGGGTGATGAAATCGAGGAAGTTTCCCTCAGATTTGGCACAATTAATCCAGATCCGATTAAACCACCCACGCGCACACCTTTTCCTTATTAATCGCGCGCACAGTAACGTCCCATCTGTTGACATCGCGTCGCATCAGGCCACAGCAACGGCAGGCGCCGTTTTGTCCCCCTGAGAAACCACCTCAAAAGGCGCACCTACCGTTGTCAGCCGATGGGAGGGGTATCCCCCACCCGATTTCTTTTAGACGAAGGAACTGGGCACCGAGCCCGTTACGGTCTAGGGGTTCGAAGGCTGGGCCTCCAAGGGTCTCGACAGCTGCCCCAGGACAATAGAGTCAGGGACAACTTTGGGCGAGCCCGTACATGGTCGAGGCCCGAGCAAGCGATCGCTCGGGATGCCCTAAGTCATGTCCGAGACCAGCAGGGAGGTCTCTGAATGGGATCCCACCACAGGGAGGCGCCGAGCCCCCAGGGCCCATCGAACGGCCCTAGGACTCACTAGAGAAGCCCTCTAGTACTTTTGGAGTGCGTCTCTAGACCACTAGCCGACCCTTATCGAACGGGGCATGGGCCTCCACTCAGACTTACCCGATAACAGCTCACCGGAGGTGTCACTGCTCGTGCCCACCGAGGGTAGCCTGGCATACTCCACCCCTCCTTTCAAAAGAAAAGGAGGCGTGAGGGTCGCACAAAAAGCCAGGGAACTCCTGATCGCCCTCTCGCTCCATGCAGAGGCTCGGGGGCTCTTCCTACAACCAAGCCGAGACCCAGCGACCTAGGTTTGCACTCGAGGGCTCGGCAAACAACCCCTCCTTCCAAACGAAAAGGATGCGCGAGGGTCGCACAAAAAGCTAGGGGAACTCCTGATCACCCTCTCGCTCCGTGCAGAGGCTCGGGAGCTCTTCCTACAACCAAGCCGAGACCTAGCAACCCAGGCTCGCACTCGAGGGCTCAGCAAACAACCCCTCCTTCCGAACGAAAAGGATGTGCGAGGGTCGCACAAAAAAGATAGGGAAACTCTTGATCGCCCTCCCGCTCCGTGCGGAGGCTCGGGGGCTCTTCCTGCGACCATGCCGAGACCCAGTGACCCAAACTCGCACTCGAGGGCTCGGCAAACAACCCCTCCTTCCGAACGAAAAGGATGCACGAGGGTCGCACAAAAAGTCAAGGGAACTCCTGACCGCCCTCTCGCTTCGTGCGGAGGCTCGAGGGCTTTTCCTGCAACTAGGACGAATACCAGCGACCCAAGCTCACACTCGGAGGTTCGAAAAGACGCGATAAAGGGCACCAAGCCCGTTATAGTCCAGGGGTTCGAGGGTTGGGCCCCCGAAGGTTTCGACAGCTTCCCTAGGACAAACAGAGTCAGGGATGACTATGGGCAAGCCTGTACATGGCCGAGGCCCAAGCAAGCAAATGCTTGGGATGCCCTAAGTCATGTTCGAGACCGGTAGGGAAGTCTCTGAATGGGATCCTACCATAGGGAGGCACCGAGCCCCTAGGGCCAATCGAACAGCCCTAGGACCCACTGGAGAAGCCCTCTGGTACTTTTGGAGTGCGTCCCTGGACCGCTAGCCGACCCCTATCGAATGGGGCATGGGCCTCCACTCGGACTTACCCGATAACAGCTCATCGGAGGTGTCACTGCTCGCGCCCAATGAGAGTAGCCTGGCATGCTCTACCCCTCCTTTCGAACAAAAAGGATGCATGAGGGCTGCATAAAAAAGACAGGGAAGCTCCTGATCACCCTCTTGCTCCACGCAGAGGCTCGGGGGCTCTTCCTGCAACCAAGCCAAGACCCAGCGACCCGAACTCAAACTCATGGGCTCGGCAAACGCGATAAAACCCCTCAAACACGTGAAAAGCCCCTAAAGGAATAAACCCATTCCTCTAGGGCCTCGAGGGCTACACCTGGCGGGTGCGCTCGCGCGCACCCATCGAGATCTTGAGTACAAAATGCCATCTCGCCAGGAGCTGTCGCGAGCCAAGTCTCGTCAAAACCTCAGGGAGAGCGTTCACACTCTCCCGAGGCTTAGGGGCTACTGTCGGATACCATAAAAGGGGTCCTCTAAGCGAAAGCCAAAAAAATCGCTTAGACCCTGTCCAAATCAAAGCCAAGAGACAACTACTGGCTAACCCCCACCTTGTCTGAGGCTACCAATTCTCCGTCTCGCTCGAGGCCCCGCATGTAAGGCCTCGGATGGGGAACCGATTCCCCATCTTGCTCAAGGCCCTGCACGTAAAGCCTCGGACGAGGTGCCGATTCTCTGCCTCGCTCGAGGCCGGCTCGACAACAACCCTATCGCCTCCGCCTCGATCGATTTCCCTGACAGAATGTCACATCCATCTAATGCGACCAACCACTCCCGCGATGTCAGCCGAACGACGGCTCAACACAGCAGAGCGACTGACGAAATGGGAGTCGCATCAACACCATGCCATTCGGGACGGGACGGAGCAGGGGTTACCAGTCGCTGTGCTCAGTACTGTGCCCACGACTGATGCCCGCACTGCACTGTGCTACCTAATCCCTGCTCCAAGGACAACACGGCGGGGGGAGTCAAGTCCGGGTCTCTGTAGCCTCGGAATCGGTGTATAGGACCAACTGCTCCCTCCGGGCCTCAGCAATCCACTTTCGGGTCTCGGCAGCCTCGGGATTCATACCCGCCGAGCCCCCCACGATGGCTCGGCCTCGGCACCAACTGAGCCTCGGCTCTTCACCCTGTCGACACACAACGACCGGCACGTCGTCCGCCATGCTCTGCGTCAAGCTATCACTAGAGCTCCCACGTCGTACAGGATCGGGCGTGACCGGCGCGTCGCTCCAGTGCATCAAGGACAAAGACCGCTCCGTCGACCATGCCGCCACAGTGACAGGCTACAGGGCTCGGAAACACCACCTCCGCTCATAGGACGCCGCGTAGCGAAGGTATGTACCGCCCCTGTCCATTTGTCCTAGCGGCCGATAACCCTAGCGGCCGATATCCTGTAGCTGAGATGCGTAGCGAAGGTTGTGGCATTTTCACTTGTTGATGCCCTTATAGTTTGAACTACAAGCTATTGCAGTCTACTTCTGGTGGCTACTACTAACCTATTCAGAAACATATAGTGCACTATAGGAAAACAACAGTTAATGGGACAACCATATTTGCACAAGAGATGCATCGACATGCTTCCTGGAATTAGCATCATTCACTCATGCATACACCAAAATACACCCAAGCTACCATGATGAGCAATCCCACAGTTAATTATTGCAGCAACCGACCTTAACGTTTCCTCTTGTGGGTCTTCCACTGTTTCAGGACAAATTGGACAACCTCCTTCAGTGTTGCTTTCCGCCCTTCCTTGAAATTCCACATCTCAGCTACAGGATATCGGCCGCTAGGGTTATACTCATTGATTTCAAGCAGAGCCGTTGTCACCTGGGTATAGATTTCTCCACCGAGCTCTTCTTTCAATTCTTTAAGTTTAGGATCGTCCTCATTGATTATCTCCTACATCAGAGTAAGTGCCATTAGACAGCAAATAAGATAACACTAAAATGTTTCCAAAGTTGGGTATCCTCAATAACTTGGGGAATAAAGGAAATTTGTTTCATAACAGGATCATTTCCACAACAATCCTTATAGGCCAAACAGTGTATACACAGAAAAGAAAACTAGCACGGGCAAGCATTTTGCAGTAAATAAGAATAAAGAAATTGCACTGGACATATCTGCATATAAAGAGCATGATTTGACAGGATGCTGTTGTTACTCTCTCTATATCAAAATATAAGGCGTGATTTGAATCGATGCAGTCATCAAGAGAACACTGACCACTAATTTCTCTTATAATATATAATTATGGCAACAAAAGTTTGATGAGCAGAAAGTATATTTCTAAATACAAATGTAATATAATAATGTTTGTAGTATACACTATTCATATGATCAGACTAACTGTTAGTAAAAAAATAAAAAAGTTTGAATTTTGGCATACGTGCACGCCTAATATTTCTTGACAAGGCCGAACTTTCAGGTGCACGTGCGTTTGATTTTTATCAACTGGTTTTAAGACTGCCTGTAGGTTGTAGTTATTATCATAAAAAATAAACAATTTGCGAACTTTTAAAATTCAGATAGCCTACCTCCGGTTTGATTTGCTTGTCTTTTAGGATGTTGTTGGCATCACTCTTTCTAGATGTATAATGTCAAATGATAAATCTATTAGTATATTATTTTCATATGACAGATCTAATTACATAAATTTAGAGAAATTGCAAGAGAATTAGTTTGCACACAAGCTATCTAGGACTATGTTATTTTGATTGAATTAAGAATACACAAAGGAAACAAGAAACATGTATCCAGTTAAAATTTCTCAGAAGAGGACATAGCAAAAGGTTATATCACTAGATATGTTTGTCCACTAGTAACTTGTGCTGCCTGAGCTAGTACTGTATGAAGAAGCGATTAGTCATAGATACAGATTTTTGTACCATCTCTTTTCCTCCAATTCTGACAACATCAAAAGGGTGCCATTCTGGTTTTTTTTTATTTCAGCTTCCCACTTTGAACAAGGTAGAGCAGCATTTACTTTGGCATTGTCCCCAGGAAATATTTGCTTGCAAGCATTTGAAAATGCTTTTGGATCAAGCTCACCCATCCTCTTGATGCCTATATGTGCTCGGGGACCACCGTGCTCAAGCAAACCCTGTTGAGCCCATATCCATTGAGCCAAACATCACACAAACAAGAAATAATAATGAAATCTTTGGAACGCATAACAACGTATACTGAATACTTCTATGGATAAATTGTGAACAATTTAACAACATAAGGATTAGCTTACATTTATTAGCTCCTTCCGTATCTCCTGCAGCTGATCATTGCTTTTACGTTCCTTGATAACTAGAATTTGATTGGACGACTCCATAAAATCCATTTCATCCATTTTTTTCTTGTAACTGACTGTTCAATTCAACGATTTTCTTCTCTGATGCTGAATCTTTACTGTCTGAGTTACAGCTCATTGCTTCCAATTTGGCCTTCATTTCTTTTATCTCCATTTCCAGTTTTGCAAATCATTTAACTGATGTTCTGACTCGAGAGTCATAGTTGACACATCTAGCTTTTTGCTCTGCGGTTTGCATTCAGTTAACTTCCAAGGACCTTGTTTGCTTAACTATATCTTTCCCAAAGTTTACAACTTTACATAAATAAACAAGCTTTACCATAAATAATTTTATAGAAAAGCTACATATCAAATAAAAACTACACCAAATTGCAATAATTTGTTCTTTTTTTGGAAAATATTGCACATGCAGTTGTACATTTACTATGCATATCAGTGATGTATTCAAGTTAAAATTTAATCTATATTCAGAGTGGTTGATTGATAAAAATATTAAGTTATAAACCAAGAAAAAAAGGAAAAGACAAACTTAGTATCTAAAGCAAAATTATCTGTTTTCTTTTTTCTGTGATCATTATTTGAGTTTACAAGGTGCTAAAACACTGAAACAGCAATTGCATTTTTTTTAGAAAACATTTTATGTTGATTTGGTGCTGGTACTGAAATGATATCCATTTGTCAACTCTAGACATGATGATATAAAAGCTTTACCCAAGACAGACAAACAGACCTTGTTGTCTTCTACAAGAATGTCTATTGAAGTTCTTCCAAGTGCGAGAATGTTTTGTCTCCTTTTTTGTTGAATTCCCACCTTTCTACCCATCATTTTGACCTCTCAGCAGGACCATTTTTCCGTTGTTTGTAGACTGGCCATGGAGCATCGCCTTGGCATCTTCCCTCTCTTTGATGTACTTGCAGTACAGAATATTTTGTTCTTTTATGCTGCATGTCATAGCTTGTGCTGCCACGGTGTAATGGGCCATAATATGTATGTCCTCGCCATTTTCTATCATCCACAAGATGTGAGCTTCCTTGTCCAATGCCATCTACACCGCCATATCTGCTAATGGGTCTAAAAGAATGTCCTGGCCATTTTCTATCATCCACAAGATGTGAGCTTCCTTGTCCAATGCCATCTACACCGCCATATCCTCTGCTAATGGGTCCAAAACAATCATCTCTTGCTCTCCCACCATGACAACCACCTATATCATCATACTCTTCATAATCCTCATACCCCATGTACCTCTCCTCATATTTCAAGTAATCATCATTTTCTCCATGTTCATAATCCTCATACCCCACGTAACTGACCTCATATTTCAAGTAGTCATCATTTTCTCCATGTTCGGGCAGAGGACACAATGACTCAGCATATCTAGGTTGATAAAAACCCCTAGTATCTCCTTTTTGTTGTGCAGTTCACCTTGCATAAGATTGTTGCCTCATACAACCATGATTGCCTGAATTCATTGCTGAGTACACATGAAAGAATCATGTTACTGAGTATATTTAAACTGTGTGGGCATACTAAAAAATTTGTCTATGTCACTGTAACACCCTAAAATTTGCCGCTTTTCGAATAGAGCTAAATTGATTTAATTATGTATTTTTGTGCTCATGAAATATAGGAAAAGTAATATTTTTTTTAAAAAATTAAAATTTATCATAGGGTTTAGAAACATCTTTCTTGCATGCATGCTGCTGCATATGATTTATTATGATGATTGGTTTTTGTCCAAAAATTCAAACCAATTCAATTGTCTTCAAAAGGATTTCAAACAAAATGGCTTTTGCAATAAAAAAAAATGAAAAGAAAACATCCTCTCTCTTGGCCCGTGGCCTACTCCCTCTCCCTCCCATGCGGCCCGAACCCACTTCAGCGTTGGCCTAGTTTTCCCTTCACAAGCACAGTAGGCCGGCCCAACAAGAGCTGAAACCCGCACGCATGCCTCTCCCTCTCTGCTGTCTAACCGGTGGAGCCCACGCATCATAGTCATCCCCTTCCTCTCATCGTCCTCAAGCAGGACTCTGCCGATGGCAATCGACCGCCGGATCCCGGACTCCTGATTTTTTTTTTTAACGTGTGCGCCACGACCCAAGGCCTCATAAATAGCAAGCCGCAACCAAGCCCTAGCGCAAGCCGCAACGCCGCCGCCTCGCGCTCAGAGCCCGCGGCAACCACGAAACTCTAAAGCCGCAGAGATCGTTTCGCTGTGCCGCTGTTTTTGCCGCCGCCGGTTTTGATCTCCAGACACGTCCGCTTCCCGTCCTCTTGTCCAAGCTATCCCGCGGCGCTGTGCTGCTTGGATCGGCATCCCGCCGACGAGCAGACGAAGCCACCGCCACTGTCTGCACCTTACGCTGCCTTGCTGTTGTGCCTAGCTAGCTGACGAGCAGACCCGAGGTAAAGCAGATGTCTGCGCCCTTCTCTCTGTCTCTTGCTTCCGCTGGTTCTTACGCGTCGCCGCCGGGCCTTTGCAGGAAGCTGTCACCGCCTCTCCGGCCGATCGAGTCGTACGCCACCAGCCCGCCCTCGTGTCATCTCCGTTCGAGCGAAGCTAGCAGACTAGCTAACTCCATCGCCGGCCATGGCCTCCATCAGGTGCCTTGCCTTGCTTTCTTAGCTTGATGACGTCATTGTTAGCTTTGATGACTTCATATCTAGCCTTGATGACATCACATGTTGTTTTCTTGCCGTTTTCCTTTAGAAAAACAAATCCAGAGAATACAATGAAAATACATATACACATACAATCATCTTGAGCACATCTCCATATTTTCTTTCCTCGCTGGGAATTATACTATGCCTTTGACTACTGCTGACGCACGCTGCTTATGCATGTGTGACATACGTGTACATGCATGCCTCATCTACATGTATGGAAAATATTCATCATGCATCAGCTATTTCTTTATTCAAAATTCTACACCGTCTCTTCTAGATCAATTCAGGTTATCTTCTTGTATCCATCAATTCATCGTCTGTCATTTAGAGCTCATCGATATCAATTAATGTTCCCTTTTGTATATAATTAAAAGTATATATGTATAGCTGTAAGTTAATATTCATTTTGGTCTTTATTAAGTTATGTTGCTAGAAGGGATTAGAAATTATTAGCATTTAGTAACATAATATTCGTAAACTGTTCTAACAATATAAAAATAAAAGATCAAATAAAATATTAATTTGATTAATCTATATATAATGAGTTTTCACCTAGGTCGTTTATAAATATAAAATATGATTAATTTTACTTTAGTTTTCTAATTCAAATATAAATTTGACATAATATAATATAGATATTTATCTGAAATATCTTACACATGCTTTTGTGTATTTAAAATAATAGGAGCTCAGTTTTCTCTATCTAAAAAAAAGCAAATTTTCGGTAGTCGTTTCTTTTTCACTATAGCTCCGATTAGAGTGCTTTTCACGCCTGTGTGTTCGTAGCAATGCGTAGATTAGTTTTCAAACCTTTTTATTGATTGGTGTATTGTTCTAAATTTACTATGTTTGCTATGCATGTTTGTTCGGATGCTTGTGTGGTGCTTTTCGGTCTTGTCCAGTCGGTGAGTTTTGCGTTGGTGATCTATAAGAAGTTGGAGATCAAGAAGAAGAAGAAGAAAACGTTGAAGATTAAAGCTTACCGAAGGATCGGTGTTTAAGGCAAGTATAGCTTGGGTTTTCTTTCTATGACCATGATCTTGGGCTTGTTTAATGAAATGTGATATAAACATAAATGATGAATGTTATCCTTTGGCAAAAGCTGGGATTTACAGTACAGCTGTGAGGGCTATATGGCTCTGGCTCTAGTTATTTGAGAAACCCTTTTCTAGCTGGTTAGAGGTCTGCGAGTTGGGTATAGGACAGCCTCTGTCCTGTTGAGCCTAGCTTTGGAAGCGGCCTTTTACTTTATTTTTGGAAGGGGGGTTCCTATATCTGATGACCCTGCGGCCCTGGCCGGTTAGACGAGCTCTTGGGTGGCTTTATATGGTTTCCGGTGTTTTGGACCTTGCAAACCCATACATTTGGAAATCATGACTCACAGTGAAAGTGTACAACCTCTGCAGAGTGTAAAACTGTTATAATAGCCGTGCCCACGGATACGGGCGGCCCGGAAAACTGAGGGAATTGTTGTATGTTCATTTAAATTGTTTATGTGCAATTCATTATTCAATTACACTTGATCATGTGGTTATGGACTACACTACCTTGTTGCTATATTTGCGGAGTTCGACATGGACTCACCCTTGCAATTTCTCCCACACCTCAGGCTGGATATCAGTTTGCTAGAGTCTGAAGGAGTTAGGCTTGTGATCAACCAGTCAGTTGGATCCAGTGGAGTGAATTCTACACCCGGAGATCAGAATTGTCTATCCGTTGATTGTTCCTAAGGTTATCTCTTTTGCTAAGTTCGCTATATATTAAGCATTATGAATTGATACTGCCCCTTCATTTGTAGCTATATGTGAGATTTGATTTCCAGGGCTCACATATGGTGTGCATTCGGCTTTGTCCTTGAAACCGGGTGTTACAAGTGGTATCAGAGCAATGCTGACTGTAGGATGCAAGCCTAGTAGAAACTGGTCGTTCTAAGGTTTACAAGTTGCAACAAAAATCCTTGTTCTATAAACCTTGATATTTTCTTCCCTACGACATTCTTACCCTTGATATTCGTCCCCTCCTTGATGCTTCTTTAAAAGCTTTTTGTTCCCATCTACTCCTTGCTTTGATATGCTTTTAGAATCTTGTCTTACCTCCTTCTCGCGCAATTTGAAGTTAAGCTATAGGATCTTTACCCATAATTTGCAGAAGACGATAGTATCGCAAGTTTAGGTCAATGATTGAATTATGCACCATAATTGCTTGTTGGCTTGTTATTATGATTATGTTTTGTTTTGAATCTTTGTAATGAGTGCAATGATTTTGTGGGATTTTCCACAAATTCATTTAGTTTATAGGCATAAGACATAAGGATTAATGAATAGATAGCTGGGTTTTGGTTTTCTCCTGTTTTCCTATCCTATCTCTCTGGAGCAACCTGTCATCTTTGGTTTATATCTCTATTTTCGGGCAATAAAAAAAATCATGGTGAACTTTTAGAGAATACTAGACTTCAACATGTTTCTCTGACCTCAAGAATCACCCTGATGGCTATTATGGTTATGAAGTTATGAAAATCATAAGAGGATGTATCTGTGCAGTCAGAAATCTGGAGCAGTCTGTGGTCTTCTGGTCAGAACACAATTTTGGCTCATGCAAAGTCTATGAAATTTTTCTGGGAACAACTAGACTTATGTACCTTTCATGTGCCTCTGGAATCACCCCCATAGCTAATATATTTTGGGAGATATAAACATCACAAGCCGAAGTTTCTGTGCAGTCTGTAATCTGGGACAGTTTCTGTTGTGTGCTGTTTTTGACCAAATTAACTGCCGAATCTGGAAAAGTGTTCTAAAATAAAGTTGTGGAAGATTTCATAAGCTTTCCAACGGTATAAAGTACAACTTTATTGGATTTACATAACAAAAGTTATACCAGTTTTACTACGCTGCTGTTTTTAAGCTCGCGAGGAACTGCAGGTTCTGGTTTTTGCCAATGCACATGAGTCACTTCGGGATAATAGGACGACATCATGATAACTATCTCATTTAGAAGAAGATGCAAGCTATTCTTTGGTGCCCCTAGTTGATGTGTTCTTAAGGGGGGTAGCCAAGGCATAAAGGAATCACAAGATGGAGGTCTCATATAATCTAGAGCTTCACTTGGAAGTATCGGTTATTCCTACGGTGGAGGAATCACTATCAGACACAAGGATCTTTGTTCAAGATTGTTAACAGGTTGGATCATCTACAAGGAGCTCAAATATTTTGTCAGGATTGGTCTTCGCTTCAAGCTATCATCACTTGGGAGTTCAACCTTCAACTCAAGACAAGTTGGCACTGATGGCATACGAAAATATGATGATTGGACTCCTCTACAGTTGGTTCTTTGGCAACTTAAGTGAGTTTAGTTTGGATGGAGTTCTCTTTTTGGCTGTGGGATGTCTCTAATGATAGAATTATACGGACAATCGCTCAAGAGAGATGTGTTGAGCTGGAACCCGCTTAAGTATGCAAGAGGGATTCAGAGTTCCTCGGAATGGTAAGATTCTATCACACGTTCATTAGAGGTATTATAGTGTTGAACACAAGAGTTTCTTTTATAAAGCGGTTGGCAAGGATATGGATGTGCTCTATGTAAGAAAAGCAGTGAATTATGCATCAAGTCAACTATGGAGGCTTGAGATGGACTATTTGACATATGAGATCTGGAGTTATCCATTATGGAGCATAGTGGTATTATCTACTTGGACATGAAGAGTGATATCTACGTGAACCATAAGAATCTAAGGGACATGTTCAGTAAGTTGGTTTGAGATTGTGACATCAGTGTTGGGTTCAATTAACTAAATGTTTTTGGTTTAGAAGTTTTGTGTTTAAGAGTCACAACTCAACCTGAGCATATATATAGTTAATAGTGTTTTGAAGTTGGAATCTATTTTGGACCAAGAGAGTAATACATGAGGATCAATTGGAATATGGATGTATGAAGTGGTCGATTTGATATCTGGGACAAAAAAAAATCTAGCAAGACATGTTGAGAAGTATTGTGTTACATTTTGGAATTAGTGAGGACAAGGGTTTGTCATCCAATGGATTCCAAAGTGGTCTTTGTGGGAAGCATATGGAGTGTCAGTGTGAAGAATAAGCTAGCACCTAGCTGCAACAGTTCATTGAGGTTGTTAAAAAGGAAAAGAGAAGAGGCCTAACAATTGGAAGAGTACCAGAGAGTTGGTTTGTGGATACTTGATAGTTAATTAGAGGGCCTATCAACATCTGGGGATCAGCGAGTATGCTATTTGGAGTAAAAGTTAACAGGTGTGCAAAGTCAAGAGGAATCTTTGTCAAGATGATGGAACTACTCGAGAAAGTGAAGAGGATCCAATGGTAGTGTGTATTCCAGTGTCTTTGATCACTATCTTCCGAATCTCGAGGACGAGATTCATCTTAAGGGGGTAGAATTGTAACACCCTAAAATTTGCCGCTTTTCGAATAGAGCTAAATTGATTTAATTATGTATTTTTGTGCTCATGAAATATAGGAAAAGTAATATTTTTTTTAAAAAATTAAAATTTATCATAGGGTTTAGAAACATCTTTCTTGCATGCATGCTGCTGCATATGATTTATTATGATGATTGGTTTTTGTCCAAAAATTCAAACCAATTCAATTGTCTTCAAAAGGATTTCAAACAAAATGGCTTTTGCAATAAAAAAAAATGAAAAGAAAACATCCTCTCTCTTGGCCCGTGGCCTACTCCCTCTCCCTCCCATGCGGCCCGAACCCACTTCAGCGTTGGCCTAGTTTTCCCTTCACAAGCACAGCAGGCCGGCCCAACAAGAGCTGAAACCCGCACGCATGCCTCTCCCTCTCTGCTGTCTAACCGGTGGAGCCCACGCATCATAGTCATCCCCTTCCTCTCATCGTCCTCAAGCAGGACTCTGCCGATGGCAATCGACCGCCGGATCCCGGACTCCTGATTTTTTTTTTTAACGTGTGCGCCACGACCCAAGGCCTCATAAATAGCAAGCCGCAACCAAGCCCTAGCGCAAGCCGCAACGCCGCCGCCTCGCGCTCAGAGCCCGCGGCAACCACGAAACTCTAAAGCCGCAGAGATCGTTTCGCTGTGCCGCTGTTTTTGCCGCCGCCGGTTTTGATCTCCAGACACGTCCGCTTCCCGTCCTCTTGTCCAAGCTATCCCGCGGCGCTGTGCTGCTTGGATCGGCATCCCGCCGACGAGCAGACGAAGCCACCGCCACTGTCTGCACCTTACGCTGCCTTGCTGTTGTGCCTAGCTAGCTGACGAGCAGACCCGAGGTAAAGCAGATGTCTGCGCCCTTCTCTCTGTCTCTTGCTTCCGCTGGTTCTTACGCGTCGCCGGGCCTTTGCAGGAAGCTGTCACCGCCTCTCCGGCCGATCGAGTCGTACGCCACCAGCCCGCCCTCGTGTCATCTCCGTTCGAGCGAAGCTAGCAGACTAGCTAACTCCATCGCCGGCCATGGCCTCCATCAGGTGCCTTGCCTTGCTTTCTTAGCTTGATGACGTCATTGTTAGCTTTGATGACTTCATATCTAGCCTTGATGACATCACATGTTGTTTTCTTGCCGTTTTCCTTTAGAAAAACAAATCCAGAGAATACAATGAAAATACATATACACATACAATCATCTTGAGCACATCTCCATATTTTCTTTCCTCGCTGGGAATTATACTATGCCTTTGACTACTGCTGACGCACGCTGCTTATGCATGTGTGACATACGTGTACATGCATGCCTCATCTACATGTATGGAAAATATTCATCATGCATCAGCTATTTCTTTATTCAAAATTCTACACCGTCTCTTCTAGATCAATTCAGGTTATCTTCTTGTATCCATCAATTCATCGTCTGTCATTTAGAGCTCATCGATATCAATTAATGTTCCCTTTTGTATATAATTAAAAGTATATATGTATAGCTGTAAGTTAATATTCATTTTGGTCTTTATTAAGTTATGTTGCTAGAAGGGATTAGAAATTATTAGCATTTAGTAACATAATATTCGTAAACTGTTCTAACAATATAAAAATAAAAGATCAAATAAAATATTAATTTGATTAATCTATATATAATGAGTTTTCACCTAGGTCGTTTATAAATATAAAATATGATTAATTTTACTTTAGTTTTCTAATTCAAATATAAATTTGACATAATATAATATAGATATTTATCTGAAATATCTTACACATGCTTTTGTGTATTTAAAATAATAGGAGCTCAGTTTTCTCTATCTAAAAAAAGCAAATTTTCGGTAGTCGTTTCTTTTTCACTATAGCTCCGATTAGAGTGCTTTTCACGCCTGTGTGTTCGTAGCAATGCGTAGATTAGTTTTCAAACCTTTTTATTGATTGGTGTATTGTTCTAAATTTACTATGTTTGCTATGCATGTTTGTTCGGATGCTTGTGTGGTGCTTTTCGGTCTTGTCCAGTCGGTGAGTTTTGCGTTGGTGATCTATAAGAAGTTGGAGATCAAGAAGAAGAAGAAGAAAACGTTGAAGATTAAAGCTTACCGAAGGATCAGTGTTTAAGGCAAGTATAGCTTGGGTTTTCTTTCTATGACCATGATCTTGGGCTTGTTTAATGAAATGTGATATAAACATAAATGATGAATGTTATCCTTTGGCAAAAGCTGGGATTTACAGTACAGCTGTGAGGGCTATATGGCTCTGGCTCTAGTTATTTGAGAAACCCTTTTCTAGCTGGTTAGAGGTCTGCGAGTTGGGTATAGGACAGCCTCTGTCCTGTTGAGCCTAGCTTTGGAAGCGGCCTTTTACTTTATTTTTGGAAGGGGGGTTCCTATATCTGATGACCCTGCGGCCCTGGCCGGTTAGACGAGCTCTTGGGTGGCTTTATATGGTTTCCGGTGTTTTGGACCTTGCAAACCCATACATTTGGAAATCATGACTCACAGTGAAAGTGTACAACCTCTGCAGAGTGTAAAACTGTTATAATAGCCGTGCCCACGGATACGGGCGGCCCGGAAAACTGAGGGAATTGTTGTATGTTCATTTAAATTGTTTATGTGCAATTCATTATTCAATTACACTTGATCATGTGGTTATGGACTACACTACCTTGTTGCTATATTTGCGGAGTTCGACATGGACTCACCCTTGCAATTTCTCCCACACCTCAGGCTGGATATCAGTTTGCTAGAGTCTGAAGGAGTTAGGCTTGTGATCAACCAGTCAGTTGGATCCAGTGGAGTGAATTCTACACCCGGAGATCAGAATTGTCTATCCGTTGATTGTTCCTAAGGTTATCTCTTTTGCTAAGTTCGCTATATATTAAGCATTATGAATTGATACTGCCCCTTCATTTGTAGCTATATGTGAGATTTGATTTCCAGGGCTCACATATGGTGTGCATTCGGCTTTGTCCTTGAAACCGGGTGTTACAGTCACAGTTTTGGTTTCGGTTTGAGAAACATTGATTCTAAGGGAAACTACTAGGTGAATTTGATATGTGACACTCAGCCAAAACTATATTTGGTTGATCATACATGTTTACATCGACTAGATGCATCCCAAACATCAACACTAGTTCTTCACGTGAAAAGCATATTATGAGAAAAAAAAAACATGCACAATCAGTTAATTTTGCTTGTTCGTCTATCCACCATTGTTTTGAACACCCTTATTATGTATTAAACTTCTCTTATCATACCTTAGTATCTATCCTGAACTTCCACTGACATTTTCTCCAGCCAATTTGAGTTGGTAATTCTTAGATTTTAACAATCTTTTTTGCTTCAGCTTCTGTCTCAAACCAGTAATGGTCACTCAACTTCATCTTTCTTTTCCTCTCATGTCTAAGTCTCACTGCATATAGTTCTTTTCTCACTCCGTTAGATTACTGCCTTTTCTCTCACAATAAACTATTTTTTAGTTCTCTTTATTTTTCATGCCCTGTTTATTTAAATCTTTGACAAAGCCTCAGAACTCACCCTTGAAATTCACCGCACCCCAGGCTCTATGCGTTGTCCTCCATGGGCGGCACAGCAGAAACTGAAACCTGCCACAAAACCAGCGCCCCGCCAGTATTTCCAGCCAGCCACCAGCATCGTCACTGGCCAGCGGCGGCAGCCCCTCCCTCCACTTACCTTCTCTCTTTTTTTCCTCCACCCTCTCTCTGTTTTCCTATTTCTTGTTCTAGTCTTCTGGCAGAACTAGGTGATGCAGCTGCTCACGACGGATCACTCAGCGCAGTGGTCAGAGCACTCTAATCCGCTTTGCGGTGGACAGATCCGCGCTTCCTAGCCGGATCCGGACATTCCCAGTGGGGGCAGTGTCACTGGTGCTGCCCATGTCGTGGGGGCATCAAGCCGGTTATTGGTCCACCTTCGTTCGATTCACAGGAAAGGTAGTTGCAGCTTGCTGGCTTGAGGCGCACTTGGTGGGAATGCCTGTGATGCGTGGATGACCACTGGCAACAACGGGATGCTCGGTAAGCCGGTAAGGGTGTCCGTAATAGCGTGTGTGAATCGCTGGCTGATGTCAAAGCTAGAAACGTTAAAAAGGAAAAAAACTAGATAGCACAATGCATGTCAGAGACTTAGAAGATCTGGGAAGATGTGCGCGCTAGACTCTTGCAGGGCCACTAGAGTTGTGATTTTTCTGATTCTCTCTCCTTCTGATTAAGGGTGCTCCAAGCTAGCAACTTGGACAGCCATTGGGGACGCCCTAAGTCATCAACATCTGGTGATGAAGGCCGGAGGCTACAGTGGCGCGGTGAGGATAGGCTGCGAGCCCAACTTGGGCACCCATGGTGGTTGTGGTGGCTGAGGTGGGTGGTGGCTACAAGCGTCATGAGACGCGACCACAACTTAGGAGTTGTGCACAGTGGGTATGACGGCTGCCTTTGTGCAGGACATCCTCTTTTAGTATAAAATAATAGGCATTCCGCAGCTCTGACTGATTCGTTTTAAAAAAGAAATCATCTTCATGCACAAATTAAAAAGCAGAATATAGCAATGCTAAGCGTCAGTTACCCATCTAAATTCTGCCACCGAACAATCCGGCTAACCATATTCAGGCATTAGGTATAAAGAACAAGCAAGATAAACATGGGATTGATTGAACCCATCCAATCGCAACAGAAGGACTGCAAGGACAGTATCTGGATCCATGCAAGAACGAAAATTTTCCAGTCCAATCCGGATGGCGTCAAGGGTAGATGGAGGAGGAGCGTGAGTGCTACGCGAGGTGAATTCGAGTCGACATGATCCTGCGGGACGAGAGGCCTCGCGATTTGTTGGGGTGGGAACTGGGCGGCGCGGCCAGGAGAGGAGACCAAGGCACCAAGCAGGTTTTTGTGATGCCTGGGTAGCGCTAGGCGGCCGCTAGCGCCGTAGCGGGTGCAGAGTTTATCAATCTCGGGTAGACTGAAAGGTCGCGTGCATTATGGAAAACGTATTTTATGTTGCCTTTGTGCTACATCGGGAAACAAAGTCACAAGATACTGAAAAATGAATCTTTTGTTTTTTTTATAGGTGAATCTTTTGTTTTTTATGTAACAACTCCATCTTTTACTTTACCTCAGAGTTGTGCAAGTTATGTGACAATTGGTCTTTGTTGCATACTTGCAGTTCTTCATTTGGCATTTGCGCTGAGTTCATTTGGCATTTGCGCTAAGTCTCCTCTGTTTCTGTTTTAAATTTTTATATTTATATCATATGCTGATTAAAATATGCTGCCAACTGCAGATTCAGATCTGACGTGCACTGTTCAAGCTGTTGATATCCTAATAAGGGCAAAAAGTTATTGTTGCTCTAGCGTAGGGCAATGCACTGCTTGACTGCTCTTACAAATCCATTAATGCACTGCCTGACTGCTCTTACAGATATCACATGTCCTAGAGTGAGATGACAGTAGAACAATTTTGTAGCTTCTTTTAGCGTAAATTTTTTTTAAGATCACCATTTTTCATGTCTATCATCGCTGCACTTTTCAACCGAGCACCTAGACTTGGCACGACTTCGATGACAAGTATTTGTAGGCTGAAGTCATTATATATCTGTATATACTATCTATAGAGCTTAAGACTTGGAGAGCTTGAATTGAATCCAGAGTTTTAATTTGATGCAGTTGTCGGTGGAGGATTTTAAGAATAAAATTGAAGTAAACTCTGTTGCTCATGACTGCTACCATTGGCATTTTTCCCTTTCTGCTTCTCAATTGTGATGCCTTCTGAGTTCTCTCTTTCTTTCTATTGGATTTAAGATAGAATGCAATAAAGCAAACATACGGAAGGTCGGTCAAAGCTGCTCAAGATTACGGGATCGTGAAAGAGAGCTCGAGTTTTTTTTTGTGCTTTGAAAAAACAGAAGATGCTTTCACTTGGTTTCAGTCGAGAAGCTGATCCCTCTGTCTCTCCATGCAGGTCTTTGGTCCATGGCGCGAACATTTGTGCTTCCTCAATATTGCACAATCCATGACTGACTAGGGATGTGTTTAGTTAGGCCTTTGATTCTGTCAAGAAGCTTGAATTGGAGCTTCCTGCAACCACGAGGGGGAAAAATCTTCTGATGACTCGAAGTGCTTCGATGCTTAAACCTTGAGTAAGGCTAGAAATATATATAATGGACCCGAGACCTGAACCTACATGAATTTCAAAAAGATTAGACTGGTAATTGCCAACATGGGTTCAAAAAACATTAGACTGAAATCTCAATCTATAGATCTCACTATTTAATTCATTTTCAAGAAATATATTATCCTTTTGTTTTTATCGTAGAGTTTAGCACTGTTGGGAATTTAACTTCGTCACAAAACATAGCCCCAAACTTTGGAGCTAAATTCTTAAGATTCCGTAACAAAATCTGTTTACATGAAAAATGAAAGCGAAGACAACATTTCGACTTCATATGAAAAGATTTGACTTCGCCAAAAAGAAGGAGAAATCAAGATAAAGAAGAAGTCAAGACCAAAGCGAAGACAGAAGTTTAACTTTGTGGGTAAAGATTTGGCTTCGCAGATTAACGAAGACAAAGAAAAGCAGAGCAGAAATCAACTAAGACAAAAGGCAGAATTTCCTAGAAGAATGATGGCCAAATAGAGATAGAGGGATGAAGACTGAAGTAGTGTAAAATAACCACTTCGTCCTTATAGTTGAAAAGGGTTGTAAATATTTGAGTTAGGGGTAAAATAGTCATTTTTATGTAAGATACGAAGACTGGGGCCCTATAAATACCCCTTCAGACATGTACAGTACGATCATAAAATGAATACAACTTTGCCTTGTGCTTAAACTTTGATGCTTGAGTAATTTCTTACCCAACATCTGGCGCCCACCATTTGTGTGTGCTCGAAAACTCCCACGACCACGTGAAGCTAATGGGCAGACCTAAGAAGAAAGTTACCACTGGGGTAACCAAAGATGACCCACCAACAATCGAAGACCAAAGTCTCGAAAAAGATGCACCCCAAGACCCAAGTTCTTCAAAAGCAAGCGAAGCCGAAGAACAAAGACTCAAAGAATTAGAAGAGCAAGTGCTGAAAAAGCAAAAAGAACTTAAAGAATGTCGTGCAAGAGCAATAGAAAAGTCTCTCAAACAAAGAATAGAAGAAGCCAAAGCCACCCTTCGTGAACTAAATGAACAACTCCAAAATGCAAGCCACGAAGTTATACATTTAGATGAACTAAATTCAGCAACAAAAGCTTCTCAAGAGAAGAATTTCCAAAAGTCATTCATATCAATTGACACAAACTCTCCCTCGTCAATAAACTTGCAGCTAGCACAATGGCATTTGGGGTACAAATTTAACATGATACCAACTTTCGATGGCCAATCGGACCCGAGGCAATTCTTGATGAGTTTTGAAGCTACAGTAATTTTTGGTGGCGGCGATGAAATAACATTGGCAAAATCTCTTGTCATGGTAGTTAAAGGACCAGCACAACAATGGTACTCTTCACTAAAAGCAAAATCCATACATTCATGGGATCAACTTAAAGCAAACTTGCTTGTTGACTTTCAAGGATTTCAAGCAGCTGGCCTCACAGACATAGATCTGTTCAATTGCAAGCAACAAATCAAAGAGCCCCTAAGCCAATATTTCAAAAGATTCATCCAAATCAAGGCACAAATTCCAAATATCCCAGATGAAGTGGTAATAATAGTTGCAATTAAAGGGCTTCGAGTAGGCAATGTGCTTCTCATCTTGCTCGAGAAAAACTAAGTACAGTCGTTGAGCTTTACGAAGTCATTCAAAAATATTGTAAGTCAGATGACGACTACAGAAAAAGAATCGAAGAAGAAAACAACTTCAGGGCTCAAATCAAGCAAAACAACAACTTCATCCTCCAAAACCAAACAACTATGAGCAAAGACCAAATGTTAGGAAGAGCTGAGCATCCGCTTTATGGCTTCGGCGGAAAAAGGATCTACTCAATTGGAAAAATAATTTTGCCAGTTTCTTTTGGAACAGTAAGCAATGTAAGAATAGAGCAAATAGCATTTGATGTGGTTGACATGTACTATCCATACAATGCACTCTTCAGAAGAGGAACTTTAAATGCATTCAAAGCAGTCATAAGTTACTCATACTTATGTATGAAAATGACAATAATAAATGGAGTAATCATAGTACACCGAGACCAAACTGAGGCAAGAAACATTGAAAAAGAATACACTCCAGGACAAAAAAATGTTCACGCAATCGTTAAAGAAGAAAAAAAAGAAACAAAAATGTGAAGCCTCAAACCAAAGCTCAAGCTTGTGAAGAAACAAAAAGAGTACCTCTTGATCCATTAGTCTCAGACAAACAAGTCATCATTGGTACTGGACTCTCTCAAGAAGAAGAGGACACACTTATGGAATTTCTTCGAAGCAACAAAGATGTATTCGCTTGGTCATCCAAGGATCTAGGACGAGTCAGTAGATACATAATTGAACACAAACTAGACATCGATCCAAAAGTTAGACAAAAAAAGCAAAAGTTGAGAAAACTAGCCGAAGACAGAGTTCAGGCTACCAAAGCTGAAGTTCAAAGATTGCTTGATGTAAAAGTTATAACAGAAGTTCAATTCACAACTTGGCTAGCAAACATTGTCATGGTCAAGAAGAAGAATGGAAAATGGCGACCGTCGGAACTCCGGACTCACGTCGTAACTCCCGACCCTCAGCATATTTGAAAACAACAGAAACTGAGTAAAAGTATGTGAGGTGTCGAAACTCCCGAAGCATGCCAGAACTCCCAATTGTCGAAACTACCGACTCACGTCGAAACTCCCGACCCTCAAGGCATTTGAAAACTAGCCGTTGGCCTCTGGCCGTCCATACTGGACACTGGTATGACCAGGACAGTGAACTTCTCCAAGTTAGTTAAGCGTGAGACGTCGGAAGTCCCGACAATTACCGGAACTCTCGACCATCAGAACTCTCGACGAATCAACCCAAGAACATCAAGAATTTTATCATGGCTAGGCACATATCGGACACGTCCGGTGTCATCGGACACGTCCGATATTGCTAGACCAGCAAAAACAAGTTAGCTCTTTTGTCTCTCAAACACTCTAAAACTCACATGGGTTGGCATGAGCACTTATGAATGATTATCTATCAACATGATGCATCCCTCTTAATAGTATGGCATATCTATTAAACTCAAGATCAAATAAAAAATGAATTTATACCGCTTGAGTTGATCTCTTTTGAATTGATGTTGTCTCTTTCAATCTTCATCAAGTAAGGTTGCCAACATGTTGATATTGATCTTTACACTTAAGCATAGCCATCTCGAGCATGTGACTTGATTCCATTCATCAAATATGAATAACTCCAAATGCATCAAGTCACTTCCAATACTTTGTCCAATATAGATTTGATCCTCCACATCAATATGGTCATCATAGCTTGATTAGTACCTCAACTAAATGCAAGTACTTTCTTCTTCACCCTAGCTAGGTTCTTCAGCCGCCAAGCCATCGCTTGCCCTTCACCCTTGCTAGTACCTCGAAGCATTTCCTTGCTATCTTTACCATCTCAAGCCATCAAGTCACATCTTGTGTTGAATCATCCATTTATTTGTATTGTTATCTTTTTTATTTTAATTTAGCAAGCTTCAAATATGAGACCATTCCATATGCAATCCCTCATGTCTCATCAACTAATTTTTACCGGGCTTGCTTTCACATAGTACATGGAAATCCCATAATAAATAAGTCTTTGCATGAATTCCATTTGCATTGTTGTCTTGTGCTTGAACTAGATTATTTATACAACAACACATCATTTTGGCTTTCATTAAGTACTTGTGAGATAACCTATTACCTATCCACACTTAGCAAACAGGTTAGACCTTTAATCACATTGTCATTCAATCATCCAAAACCCACTAAAGGGATAGATGCACTTTCAATCTCCCCCTTTTTGATGATTGATGACAACTTGATTAAAGCTTACAAAAGAATATAAACATTTAAGCTTTTGGGTTCAATGATTTATGAGAGCCTCCTCCTTGATATGTGCTTATGATTAGAATTCACAAAATGACCTCAAATGTCAATTGCACATACTAAAACATATAGGAGACTCCCCCTAAATCATTGCATCCGTGGGGTGCATGTGTGTGTGACAAAGTAAAACCGTGATGCATATGACAAGATATATCACACAAGAATAAATATAAAGGCATCACATCAAATATTTTCATTCTAGCATGCATAGTCCTTATAAAAATAAATACAACACATGTATGTCACACATAGCACTCATTACACATTTTCTCAAGTCCACAAGCCACTAATATATAAATAAAGATCATGTCTCTAGAGATACATAGATAAAGCATAAGTATAAGTCTCATCTCTCACATGATACAATCTATCTCAAACTCAAGATACATCAATGAAGCTCAAAAACTAAAATGAAGCTAAAAAAACTATGGCCTACAGTACATATCTTTAGGTACAAAGATAAGCAAATGAAGCAAATATCCTGAAGCTTTAATCAATCTCTCTCCCCCTTTGTCATTTATCACCACAAAGGTCCAACAATGACATACTAAGGACAAAGGGGCTGCAAGCTATCTCTGAAAGCTATGATCAATCATCACCATCTTCATCTCCACCAACATCCTCATCATCTGAGCGTGGAGCACTGGCTGGACGAGAACCACCCGCACCAGACAGGTCATAGCCACCAGACCCATAGTAGCCAAAACCACCGGTGAGGTCACTCCACCAGTCTAAAGCATACTCGTCTGCAGCACTGGGACATGGCTGAGAGTGGGTAGGCACCCGAGCCTATAGTGGTAAAGTGTTAGGATGCTCTGGTGCCTACTGCTGCTGCTGCTCCTGTCGCTGAAGAAACTCAGCAAACTCTGTGTCATACCTGGCCTGCTGCTGCTGCTCAGTCTTAGGCTCACTGGTTGCCTCATCTAACAGTGGAGACCTAGTAGGATCAAGCTTAAGTCTAGTAGCAATCTGCTTCAAAGTCCAAGTGTCCTTCCTCCTAGCCTCCCTCTCCTTTTGCTGCCTAACCTGTATGTCCTTGCACATCCCAAAGATAGCACTGAACATCTTACAAATAGGAGAAGGAGGACTACGGCGACATGAAGAAGAACGTGAAGGAGCATGTGGTAGAGGGGAAGCTCCTCCTACTGCTGCACCATCTGCAGGTGCATCTGCCTCTATTGCAGCTGCTGCTCCTCCTGGTCCTGCTGGAGGTACCCTAATCTCAGGCAAGTCTACAACAATCTTTAGGGCCTTATGTACCTTGTCATACTCAAAGGTATGCCCTGTGACCTGCTCAATCATGTGCATAATGTAGGGAGCAAAACCATAGCCCTTGAGGGGCCTCTCTCCGACACTCCTGATCTCACACCATATGAAGTCAAAGACGCTGAAAGGTCGTGCATCAGGTGCCATCCTATAGAGCAAGTTCCTAGAGTAATCTGCAATGGTTCCCTTATCTCCACCCTTGCAATCAATGGTCTTCCTGAACATCCTATCTAGGTATCTGTATGTAGGGTGAAGACCTAGAACCTTCCCCACTGCTCCTCTCTCACCCCCTGGTGGGTACATGTAGGCCAGTTGCTCTGGAGGGAGTACCTGCTCTATATGGATCATGTCTCTCTAAAGATCATCCTCTGAAAAACCAAGCAGGGCGGTGAAAGCATCATAGTCAACACTCTACCACTGTCCCTCAAGCATCCAGTGCATGCGCTTCACATCCTCCTCAACATACAGTGTGGCGTAGAATTGAGCTACCACCTCTATGTTCCAGTCATGCTAGAACTCCATGATCTCATATACCCCTATATGCTGGCAAATGGCAATAGCATGATCAATGGAGGCCTTCTACAACTCTTTGGAGTACTTTCAATCTATCCACTGAGATCTGGCTACCATAGGGTTCCTGGTGAGAATAACACTAGAGTAGAAGTCCAAGTGAAAGGCTGTCTGGAAGCGGTGATCAAACTGAATCTTAGGTAAGCCTCTTGGATCTACTCTTCTTTCATCTCTAGCTCTCCTGGTCATGCCCTTTCCACGGTAATCAACTCTGGAAACATAAGAGGGTACATTAGGCAGACGTGTCTCAAGAAGTCCATAATGCATACCCTAACCAGGCTGGTGTTGAAATGGAGGTACTAGCTCCTCCTCCTCAATCTCCTGCTCATCATCTGAGCTACCACCATCTAAACCTCTGTCAGTGCTCTTCCTCTTTCTGGTACTGGGCTCCACTCTATACTCCTCTGTATCTGTGTTAGAGGAAGAACTGTTGTCTCCCTCTCTGTACTATGGAGCACCCCTAGTAGCTTTGGAGAGTCCCCTGCTGTTGCCTTGCTCCTGCTGACTGTATCTGGGATGGATGTCCTACCTTGCCTTTTTGTATTTCTCTAGTGCTGGATCATGCCTATGCTTGGAACTAGGCTCCTGTCTTCCACTCATGGCTGCTGCCCTGTATCTAAAGATTTGCAAGGAATTTTAGATACATGCCCAAATGATAGCTTATTTTAGTTGAAATATAGAAATAAGAATAATTATCCTATGCTTTACAATCACCTCAACCAAACTAGGTCACAAGGTTCACAAAACACAATAGACAATTAAACTTAGTCCTAAGAATCAACCACTGAGAAGATTGAAACAAGGGAGCAAAACCTGCTCTGTTGTCCCATACCGGTATGAGCGGACAGCAACCCTAATCGGGGTCCTTCGCTCAATCTTCAACCAATCCAATCCAAATTTGGGCAATGCTTCTAGATAGGTAATGTAGCATCTTTACCGAAGGGATTTTAAAATCATGCCCTAACCACTTAGATCGGATGAGGTCCAGGATTAGGGTACCTTGAGAGAGTGAATGAAGATGAGATTAGAAATCCAAGTCCTAGAGCCTTCAATCTTGATGCAAATCTCCTCCGATCCAATCTCCCTCTCTTCTTCTTCTTGGTGGAATCACTCGATCGGCAATATGGTGGAACAACGGTGGCGGTGGCGGCTTGGAGGAGAGAAAAGAGAGATAGAGTACCAGGGCCAAAGGTGTACGGGCCTTTTATTGAGCCGCGCATACCGGACACGTCCGGTATATGCAGGCTAACTGTTTTTGTTCCAAAAATTCATTCTCTTGATTCCAATCCCTTTCTCTATTATTACTAAGTCCAAAAAGTATACAATTCTTGATCTAAACAGAGAATCACCAATATTCTTATCCAATGCCATAATTGCTTTTCTCTTTTCCAAATATTTCACATAAACATGATTTTGCTAACTTGAGAGAGATATAGTGAGACATAGTAGAATGTGGACTTAAGAAAGCCATGTCATGTGTGATTAGCCAATCAAACACTCAAGGAGAGCTATAATCATCACATAACAAGGCTAGGTCACAAAGACCAAGATTCAAATAGTTTTTCAAATTCACACCACCTACACATGCTAGTTATGGGTTTTGAAAAACATCTCTCCTATGTCACACAAATGCACATTCTAACATATAAAGGGCCTTAGATGCACTAACAATGCATGTATGTAAATACATACCTTTGCCTTGAGCCCACAAGAATTTCACTAAGAAGATACATAGCATGATAATCTTTATGTTGACCATAATTGCCAAATAATCATGCTAGATACGAAATCAATTTTTCATCCAAAGGACTACAAAGAATGCTATGTAAATTTGTTAGTCCACAAGGTGGAAAATTTAAACTGAGCTCCCCCTAAATAGGTGCTTTAAGTAATTTGAATGACTTTCAACTAGCACTTTATTCTATTAAGAATTTGGGAGTCAATTTTCTATTTTGAACCACAACTAAATAATTTGCCATATTTAAATTTGAGTTCAAGAGATGCTCACAATCCACTTAGATTTGGTAAACCACAAGCTTCTGAGTAAATTGAGGATATATGAAAATATATGGATCAAAGACTCAGTTGTAATCCTATTAGTGTTTTGGTTCCTGCAATACCAGACACGTCCGGAAGGTATATTGGACACGTCCGGAATACGTAGAACAGAAACATTTTCTCTCTGTCCCTGGCCATACCAGACACATCTAGTAGGAATATGGACACGTCCGGTAGGTGCAAGACAGAAACAATTAATCCACTGCTTGTGATTCTTCGTTTAGCTCTATTATTTATTGTATACCTGCATCTCAACAAATTAATTGCTCTACTAGAGAGCTATTAAAAGCACCATATGGCAAACATGATAATTATCAAGTAAAACTAATTAGCCACTTTCAATTTTTCACAAATATGCCTATTTGTGAGTCATTGAGCACAAAACAAACAAAGTGGCTATCCTATAAGGTTTAGGTACTTGTTACCAATGGTAAAGATGAAGTAAATGATATATTCATTAAATTATCTTTGGGTCAACCATATAAGAGATTATGATAAGAATTAGTTGATAGATTGAGTGAATATTTTCAATTTACTTGCTCAACCACCTCGAAGCCTTCATCTCATTACCAAGTACCTACATCATTAATCCAAAGCACACTTTGGTAGCCAACTCTTGTTGGGTCCTTTAGGGTTAGTCAATAAGTGTTTAGGTACCCAAATGGCTTTAGTGCTAGTTTGTGGTGAACACGTCACCTTGCTAGTGTGTAAGGTCCTAATGGCTAGAGGGGGGGGGGGTGAATAGCCTATTCAAAATTTCTACAACAACACTTAACAAACCGGTTAGACAATTATGAGGCGAAGCAAGTGTTGCGCTAGTCTACTTAAAATTGCAAGCCACCTACTACAATTCTAGTTTATATAGTTTCTATCCACACAATAGCTATGTCACTACACTAAGTTAGTGTGCTCTCAAAGGCTAACTAAAGAGCCACACTAACCAAACTAACAAGCTCTCACAACTAGCTACACTAAAGAGCTTGATAACTAGTTTGTGGTAATGTAAAGAGAGAGAGCAAGATAGTTATACCGCTGTGTCAAGGAGTGAACCAATCAATCACAAGAATCAATATTAATGAAGACCAATCACCTCGGAATCAAATGATGAACACAATGATTTTTTACCGAGGTTCACTTGCTTGCCGGCAAGCTACTCCACATTGTGGCGATTCACTCACTTGGAGGTTCACGCGCTAATTGGCATCACACGCCAAACCCTCAATAGGGTGCCGCACAACCAACACAAGATGAGGATCACACAAGCCACGAGCAATTCACTAGAGTACCTTCTGACTCTCCATCGGGGAAAGGTCAAGAACCCCTCACAATCACCACGATCGGAGCTGGAGACAATCACCAACCTCCGCTCAATGATCCTCACTGCTCCAAGCCATCTAGGTGGCAGCAACCACCAAGAGTAACAAGTGAATTTCGTAGCAAAACATGAACACCAAGTGCCTCTAGATGCAAACACTCAAGCAATGCACTTGGATTCACTCCTAATCTCACAAAGATGATGAATCAATGATAGAGATGAGTGGGAGGGCTTTGGCTAAGCTCACAAGGTAGCCATGTCAATGCAAATGGCCAAGAGCATGAGCTTGAGCCAGCCATGGGGCTTAAATAGAGAGCCCCCACGAATAGAGCCGTTAGGCTCCTCACTGCACTAAACACGGGCCGACCAGACGCACCGGTCAGATTGACCGGACGCTGGACCCCAGCGTCCGGTCGTGCGATGCACGTCACATGTCTCCTTTCTTCAAATACTGAATGCCCGATCCCAATGGTCAAGTGATGACCGGACATGCTGCCGCAAAGTGACCGGACGCTGGACCTTAGCGTCCAGTCGTTTCCAGTAAGCATCCAGAAGCAAGAAATCATGACTGGATGCGTCCGGTCATGCTCAACCGGACTCACCCAACATCTAGTCACTCGACATCTCCTCTGTGCGCTGCCACGTCAGTAGGACCGGTCGCACCCCATTCGTGTCCGGTCACTAAGTGACCCAGTGTTCGGTCAAAGACTGATGCTAGCGTCTTCACACTACCACTGACCTGACACGCCAGTCCTACTGAGACCAGCGTCCGGTCACTTATAGTGACCTCCGTCTTTTCTGTATAGGGCGCCGGTGGCACCATCGGATTGTTTGCACTCTATGGGCGGACACTCCGCTGGTGAAGTTCCTAACCCTTGCTCAAATGTGCCAACCACCAAGTGTATCACCTTGTGCACATGTGTGTTAGCATATTTTCACAAACATTTTCAAGGGTGTTAGCACTCCACTAGATCCTAAATACATATGCAATGAGTTAGAGTATCTAGTGGCACTTTGATAACCACATTTTGATACGAGTTTCACCCCTCTTAATAGTATGTCTATCAAACCTAAATATGATCATACTCACTAAGTGTCTTGATCACCAAAACAAAATGGCTCCTATCATTTATACCTTTGCCTTGAGCCTTTTGTTTTTCTCTTTCTTCTTTTCAAGTCCAAGCACTTGATCATCACCATGGCATCACCATCATCATGTCATAATCTTCATTTGCTTCACCACTTGAAATGTGCTACCTATCTCATGATCACTTGATAAACTAGGTTAGCACTTAGGGTTTCATCAATTCACCAAAACCAAACTAGAGCTTTCCTAGTGCTAACTCCATTGGTGGTCTTCCTAAGCATATCATTATAAACAAATGTGTTCAGCTTAGGAGCATTACCATTTGGGCATTCATAGCTTAGATGCCCCTTTCTTCTACAAGCATAGCATATGCAGCCTTTGTTTGCTCTATGCTTGTTTTGCTTATATGGACATCTATCAACCTTGTGGCCCATCTCATTGCATCCATAGCATCTTCTTGTTGTAACTTGGACTTCCTTTCTTGCCTCTGTGTACATTGGGCATTTTTTGGTAGGATGCCCCAATTTCTTGCTCATGAGACAAGCGCTTTGTCCATCACTTTTCTTTTGGTTGGCCAACTTGTTTGAGGCCTTTTTTCGGCCGCTTCACACTTGTCGTCCCAACTCTTATGTGGACACATTGCTCAAAGTTTTCCTTCTCTAGTTGTGAAACACTAGAAGAGGAGTTAGTAACTAAAGTATGCTCAACTGACAATTTTTCATACCTCTCATTGATTTCCTTTAGTTCTTCTAACTTGGAGATGAGAAATATTTCTTGTTGTTGAAGTGATTGCTCTTGCTTCTAATTCTCTTCTTTAAGCTCATCATTCTTTTCAACTATCTTCATGATGATGAACTTGTCTTTGCTGTTGAGATGTTCAAGGTTGTAGTTGTCTTCAACTTCAACATCACTCTTATCTTGATCATCCACTTGTGCTTTCTCCTTTTCTTGATCTTTCTTGTTACTCTTCTTCTTGCTTTTCTTGGCCATGAGACACAAGTGATGAGTATCAAGAGATACTGAGGTAGACTCATCACTCGGTCGCCACTGGTCTTGAGCTTCCTTGCAAACAACTATTTGCTGCTCTGCTGTCTCGGCCGTACCAAACATGTCCGGTAGGCATCCGGTATGTGCAGACATATAGTAGGTCATGCGCTGCTTGCACTTTGTGCTCCAGCTCAGCACTCTTGAGGTCTTGTGAGGCTTCTTTGCTGCATGAAGACACAATGGACACATTTTCCATTGACTCGATCTCAAGTGCATCATCAAATTTGGATTTTCCATATAACTCAACAAGCCTAGTCCAAATGAGATGATCACTCTCTAGAGGTGGTTGTCCATCGAAGATTGCCTCAACTTGAACCTCTGCACTCAATGTACTCAAAATGATATTAATAGCTTGAGCATTGAGTTGCACGCATATCTCTTCCTCTTTTGACAAATTTTTGTAGTTGCTCCAATCAACGATAGGAAGAGGTATGTTTGCATCCACAATATGCTCAACAAGAGGACTAATGTCTCTAAAAGCATTGAGTACATGAATTGACCAAAGTAGAAAGTTTGAACTATCATTTTGGAGAAGCACCGGCTCCAACTCGATAGGTGTCGACATCCTTTTCTCACGGCGGTGAAGCTTTAGGTGAGAACCTTGCTCTGATACCAATTGAAAGGACCTAGGATGCCGCCTAGAGGGGGGTGAATAGGCATTTCTAAAAATTAACACCTTTAAATGTAGAAATGATTAGGAAGGGGAGTTTCCAAAATGGAAACTCTAAATAGGAGAAGTACCACCCCTCACGAGTTAGCCACAGAGTATGTAAAAAATATTAAATAAATCTAGGAGCTACAATCCTACAACACAACAATTAGTGCACACATCAAATAATTTCAGCACTGAGCTCTAATACCGGACGTGTCTGGTAACACGTGTTCTACAGAACAGCCTGGCACAGTAATCAATACCGAACATGTCCGGTAGCTATACCGGACGTGTCCGGTATACACATTTTTAGTGGAACAGCCCTAAACTTGCTCCTTTCAATTTCTAACTTCAAACCAAACTGCAGGTACCTACTAGAGATGACAATATACAAAGATAACCTACACAAGAGCTAGAGCAACACAAATATCAAATGAAATGCGAATTGAGACACGATATTTGTTTTACCGAAGTTCGGACTCATTTGAGTCCTACTCTCTGTTGAGGGGGCTACGAGCGACCCAGCGAAGGTCAGCCCTAGAGGGTACGACGAAGGTCACTCTAGCTGGAGTCTTTTCCAACTCCTTTTCCTCCTTCCACTAGTTGATTCCGAGGCGGCGGAATCGACTGTTACAAACTTTTCGAGGCACACCACAATCTCTCGGGTGCTCTTCGGCGATGCCTAGCCATCTAGGACCGAAGAGTCCAAGAGTAACAAATGCGAATCATGAGATTGATAATATGCACAAGTGCTCAAGTGGTGGCTTACTCTCAATTTCAAATTCTCTCTCAACCCATAAATGGATTTTGCGATTTGGATCACACACTCACTAAGAGAGGGTTTGGGAGAGTTGGCAAGGCTCAAAAACGTGTATTGCAACCAGCAGAATTAGCAGCCTCCAAAGGTGGAGACTTGGGGGTATTTATAACCCCCTTGAAAAACTAGCCATTTTATAGCCATTGCCTTATAGTGCGCCAACGGTAACTGAGTTACAGTGTCGTTGTGAGGCGACGAAACTCCTGATAAATGCCAGAATTCCCGATCGTTGGAACTCCCGACTCACGTCGTAACTCCCGACCCTCAGCATATTTGAAAACAACGGTAACTGAGTTAAAGTATGTGAGGTGTCGGAACTCCCAAAGCATGCTAGAACTCCTAATTGTCGAAACTCCCGACTCATGTCGGAACTCCCGACCCTCAAGGCATTTGAAAACTAGCTGTTGGCCTCTGGCCGTCCATACCGGACACCAGTATGACCAGGACAGTGAACTTCTCCAAGTCAGTTAAGCGTGAGACATCGAAACTCCCAATGATTGCCGGAACTCTCGAATATCGGAACTCTCGACGAATCAACCCAAGAACATCAAGAATTTTATCGTGGCTAGGCAAATACCGAACACGTCTGGTGTTAATACCGGACACGTCCGGTATTGCCAGACCAGCAAAAACAAGTTAGCTCTTTTGTCTCTCAAACACTCTAAAACTCACATGGGTTGGCATGAGCACTTATGAATGATTATCTATCAACATGATGCATCCCTCTTAATAGTACGGCATACCTATTAAACTCAAGATTAAATGAAAAATAAATTTATACCGCTTGAGTTGATCTCTTTTGAATTGATGCCGTCTCTTTCAATCTTCATCAAGTAAGGTTGCCAACATGTTGATATTGATCTTTACACTTGAGCATAGCCATCTTGAGCATGTGACTTGATTCTATTCATCAAATATGAATAACTCTAAATGCATCAAGTCACTTCCAACACTTTGTCCAATATAGATTTGATCATCCACATCAATATGACCAACATAGCTTGATTAGTACCTCAACTAAAAGCAAGTACTTTCTTCTTCACCCTAGCTAGGTTCTTCAGCCACCAAACCATCGCTTGCCCTTCACCCTTGCATAGTACCTCGAAGCCTTTCCTTGCTATCTTCACCATCTCAGCCATCAAGTCACATCTTGTGTTGAATTATCCATTCATTTGTATTGTTATCTTTTTTATTTCAATTTAGCAAGCTTCAAATATAAGACCATTCCATATGCAATCCCTCATGTCTCATCAACTAATTTTTACTGGGCTTGCTTTCACATAGTACATGGAAATCCCACAATAAATAATCCTTTGCATGAATTCTATTTGCATTGTTGTCTTGTGCTTGAACTAGATTGTTTATACAACAACACATCATTTTGAGTTTCATTAAGTACTTGTGAGATAACCTATTACCTGTCCACACTTAGCAAATGTGTTAGACCTTTAATCACTTTGTAATTCAATCATCCAAAACCCACTAAAGGGCTAGATGCACTTTTAGAGAGCTTCAACTATCTCTATTCTCTCTTTTTCTTTAGCAGTAAGTTGAGACTTCAAAGATTTGATCTCCTCAAGCAAACTTTTCTCGTGAAGCGCAGCATTCTTCGCATCTTCTTCAAGAGATTTATGCAAACTCCTTTGCAAAAGAGCATTCTACAAAAATATAACATCAATATATATATATATATATATATATATATATATATATATATATATATATATATTCTGTAGCCACTTTGAGTTACGATAATTACTATATTAATTTATGAGATTATAGTAACTCCTTACTAAGTGGTTTACTATAACGTTATGGTAAATATTCCGTGTGTTATAGTAACCCAACTATAGTAAATATATATTGACATTATGGTAAATTAGTATATAAAATTATGGTAAATAGAGGTGGCTACAGAATAACTTATTCTGTAGCTGGCTACTGAATAGCCTCTCCCTATATATATATATATATATATATATATATATATATATATATATATATATATATATATATATATATATATATATATACACACGAAGTCAAAACATACAAAGAAACATTTGTAAATCAACATAAAAAGTTTAAGCCAAAGTTACATACGAAGTCAGACAAAAACATACAAACCTTGTAAATCATGGTAACACTAGCATCTACTAACTCAATGGAAGATTTACCAACAAGTTCAGCCTCCGCGTCAGGAACTACAAAGGCATCATCAATGCACCTTGACAACTCTAATTCTGGCTTCTTCGACATAATATGAAGTTTATCCAAGCCAATCCTAATAAATTTGGAAGTGTCTAAACTCACACCTTGAGCTTGGCAGTACTCCTTATCCAGCGCACCGTAGTGCAAAGGGCAGTTGTTTGGTTCTCTGCACATCTCCTTATACAGGCTAGCACTCTCCTCAAAGCATCTCTTAGTTGCACAACCGGATGCGCTCAAAATTGGTCGTATCCACTATGTAGGATTGGATTATGTGATGCACTGATGCTGCACCCGCTCTGCAGCTTGCTGCACCCGCTCTGCACTTGTGTCCTTCTGTGCATAGGGTCCGTATCTGTCATCTCGTCGTGTGCGGAGGGGCCGGAGCTCGCCAGCATGCGTGGCCTGAGCGGAGCTCGCCCGCGTTGCACGAGTCCTCGTACGACACGGTCTGTCGCCGCCGGCGAAGGCAGGCGACCAGCCGCATCGTGCTAGCGGGGTGCATGCACGCACGAATCAGCTCGTCTACACGCACGAACGAAGTGTCGAAACCATTGGACCGGTGCTGAATCGCCGGCCAAGTCGTGCATGATGGCATCATGACGTCATGTACTGTCCTTTTCTTTTAGTAAATTAAAAATAAATATATTGGAAATACATGTTTTATGTATCCCCTAGTTTAATGGGCTGGAACACGCCGCCGACATGCTCGTCAACTCTTCACTCTTGTCTGACCTGAAGTCAAGTGTGCCCGGACCAACCAAACGAATTGCCTCTGCCAATCTTTTTTTTTTTTTTTTTTTTTTTTTTGCGTAATCTCTGCCAATCTTAAAGGTACAGTGCAACCAAACACAAATTACTAGATACAGCTTTTCACTATGCATCCAACCAAACAGAGTCATAAACAATGCAACAGAGTAATGTAGACCAACCAAACAAGAGCAAATTGTATTTGCTTATGCAGGTATAGCCTGTGCTGTATAACCCTTAATGCAATGCAAGTCATGTGCAAGCAACCAATCAGACCCTATAATCTGTGCTCTGGAATAACTGATTCCTTTGCAGCGCTCTACAGGTTGGTTTTCTAAGCCAATGATCAAAACCCTGAGGTTGCAAGTGAGCATAAGGTTCCTCTCTTTATTGCATAATGAAGAGGCTAAAAACTTGTTGAGGAATGCCCATGAACTTATTGAAAGGTCCAAGAAGCAGGAAGCCCTTTCGAGATCTGAGCGGTCAAGAGAAGATAATGATGCTGATGAAGGTCTGTTTGATTTCTTCTTTCTTCTTGACATTAGTTAAGTGCACATCCTTCGGTTGTATGAGCATGTTCAATCTCAGAGCATATTTTTTAGTATACAACATTTGTGAGCCTGCTGAGCTACAAGCACTACTAAAATATTGCTAGTTAGACAACTTACAACATTATTAAGCTAGTTTGTCCATTTTGTATTGGCATGCTACCGCCTGGTTGTTAAACTCCTTTCTTTTTCCCCTCTAAAAGTTCTTGCCACACAAACTGGAACTGAGGATCAAGTTGGCCCTAACAACTCTGATAGTGAAGATGTGGATGATGACGAAGAGGAAGAGGAATTGGATGGTTATGATTCTCCACCTATGGTATGTTACCACCTACTATAATTTCACACTATATGCTAAAAAAAAGTTAAACTTTATGATAACTCTTGTAGGCAGAGGATATTCATGATTTCACCTTAGGTGATTCCTGTATCCTTGACGAATTTAATTGATCAGTGTTGATTTCTCTCCTCACAACGAGTACACTATCTCAATACTAGTTGGCTTTTGTGCTCTAGTTTTAGTACATAAATCATTTTTTTTTGGGTTGGGTCCTTTTGGACCTTTACCTATTTTATTTACATGGCTTTGTCGAGGTAGAGTCTTACCGCCTGTGACCGGAAGGTCCCGGGTTCGAGTCGCGGTCTCCTCGCATTGCACAGGCGAGGGTAAGGCTTGCCACTAACACCCTTCCCCAGACCCCGTACAGAGCAGGAGCTCTCTACACTGGGTACGCCTTTGTCGAGCATACATCTGTAGCCCGAAGAAATAAGGTCAGATAAGTACACAAGTCCTCTTCCATCACACTTAACTGGTTTTAGTTTTTCTCTTAAGTTTTCCCATTCTTTGTTTTTGTCTACAGACCAAGATCAGCATTTCCATTCTTTTGAAATGTCCGATGACATTATTTCTCTCTTGATACAGTGACATTATTATGCTGGTTTTCAAAATAAAAATAGACAAAAAGTGGGCATGCTATGGTTTAATTCACATCTGCTGGTGCTTAATCTCTTATACACACAATATTCCATAAAAAATAGGTCATTCATACTTAAATATTTATTCTCTGGCAGCACTAATGTCTGGTTATGTTTCATGACAACATATTTAACTATTTAAAGGTTAAAGAACCATCTATCTAGAAACCAGAATGACGTTGTTTCTGTCACAACATTGGAAGTTTAAGTTGTGTTATGTTAATTTGTATCTATCTGAACTCCCCTTGGATGAGGTATCCCAGTTGTTTTCCCATAACCTGTATCAGATACATTTGGTGAAGGGTTCTCGAATGGATACCTCGAAGAAATACTGCACAGCTTGCCATTGCAGGAAGATGGCCAAAACAAATCAGGTGATGCTCCTATCAACGCTGATGCAAGTGATGGGGAGTTTGAAATTTACAAACAGCCCAGCGATGATGAAGATTCTGATGGTTAGTTGGATTTTTATTGGAGCTGTGATCTTCCCCAGCTTCAGTTAGAACTGCATAGATGGCTTATTTGTTAAATTATTTTGGGTACTGAGGAGCTTACTAGTTCAATCCCATCAGTGGCTCTTTGGCTATTGAAAATCATAGCCCCATCACAATGATGAGCACAGCCGCTGTCATTGGATTAGACTTGTGTGCCCAGAACCGCTGCTGCTCGCTGCAAAACTCGCACATGATTTGTCTATAACACTAACTAGAAGATACCCCGTTGCCGCCGGATTTTCAGTGGCACACGTGGAATTATCCCTTTTTCTTTTGGTGTAACCAACCGTGAAAACATGGTGATAGGGCAAAATTTTTGTTTTGTAAAGCCCTCTAGCCCTGTGATTGCATTTATATACTGTGAATCTCTCTAGAAAACTGCTTGTGCACACAGTACATTTTGTAAAATATGACAGATTAAATATTAGAACAAATGAAAAATAATGGCACAAATAAATAAAGGGTACTACTTGGTAGGATATTTGTGGCCCAATAAATTTGAGCATATGAGTAAGTTGTGCAACCAAAACATATTAATAGAGAGATCAAATCAGTTTATAGCAGGTTTAAAAGAACTTCAAATAACCATGGATGGATTAGATTGGTGGTACGTACTGCAGCATGCGGACAAATATATGGAAAGGAAAAAGGGGATGGCTGACACTTGTGGATGATTGTCCCGTCCATAGCTGATTCAATATTAGAAGAGGGAGGGCTGAACGTAGGAAAACGGAATGACCATGACTGGGAGCCGAGAGTCATTGCGGGTAGTAACGATGGTGAACTGGTGATGAGATGGAGGTTCCCTCCGAGCAGCTGGATCTGATATGAGAGCCCGTAAAATATAAAGAGCCAGAGAGGAGCCAGAGAGAAGGGTTAGTGCTGAGTGGGAAATGAATTGGAATAAGAATGGTATAATTAATTTCTCTTGATTGTGCATTATTAGCGGCAGTTTTAGCACCATAGGGAAGAAGCCGGAGGTTTTTTTTGTGCATGTAGCCTCTTAGGCTGGGTTCAGCAGTACCGGAAGAATAGTGCGCCATTAAACGGCGGGATTAAGGAAGGACTCTTGATTGCATATGGGCAGGAACACTTTGTTGCAACTTGCGTCTGGGCTCTTCGCTGGTGTTGCAACTTGCAAGAGGTTCAAAGAAACAACAGAGGATAAGGAGCGTCCAAGATCAAGATGGTAGTTTAAAATCAACCCGGTTGAAGTAGCAGTGATGACATGGCACGCTGTGGTGTGAGATAAACTTTGTAGGCCTCGTTTGGCTGTCCGTGTATATTATACAAGTGTGAATAGTCCCACCCGAGTATTGGATGAATCCATGCCATCCACCCAATACATGCACGATTTGACAACCACGTGTGAACTCGGGGGTGGACCGGTGGTTCCCAGCTGCTCCAGCGGCCAGAGCCTTGGCGCATCATCACAGTATGCACGGTGGATTATCAAATGTGTACAGAACTACAAATATATTATGTATGCATGTGAGAAATTAAAAAAAAAAATCAAACTTAAGGTTATTGAGTTCAAAGACTACTAGAAAAATAAAATATTTAACAAAAGAGTGAGTAAAAATCAATATAAAAAAGATCCAGAAAAATAAATAAAAATAACCAAAGAAAGAAAATATCAGAAAAGAAAATCCAACATGTATGTCCATCTGTAATTCTAAAAACCCTGCTTTGAAATTAAAAAAGAAAACACGAGAGCAGAATTTCACATAGAAAATAGAGAAATTAACATGCATGCGCATGGCCGAACATATTACAGGTTCATGAAATATATAGGTGAACTAGAATCATTGATTCAACACTGACCATCCAAGTAAAAACAGCACACACCAGACATACAAACCCAAGTATTGGACAGTAATAGATAACTTTGATAGCTAAGTCTGCTACAGAGGTATAATTTGAAGTCTACTAGGTGTTCCATCAATGAATAATTTCTTTGACATGAAACATCCAAGCAAAAGACAGTCAAGTATTTGACAGTAATAGATAAATTTGGAGACAACTCCAACACCAGCATATCTCCCTCTACTTCCATTGGAGTTTTTTCCCTGCATCACCTGAAACAAAAGTACAAGGCAAAAGATTAATTGGCTTCATATCTGCTGTGGCAAACTGACTGCTAGCAACACAGAGAAACTAGAGAACATAGCTAATAAGGAAGCTTGCAAATTCCAGGAATTTAGAACTGCTACAAGTGCACTTGTTCATACAATAGGAAATGAATTAATTCTTCAAATATTTGTGAATGATTGCTTGACTAAAATATTTACTATTATGAAAGTAACACAACACAGAAAGATGCAAGGCTGCTGCTCTGGAACAGCTGAATTGCACTGAAACAGAAAAACTCTGAACTTTCTGAAGAAACAGACAGACTGCATTTTCTACTAATGTTCAGAACTACTGCTACCTATTTGATAAATGATTGCAATAAGGGACGAATGCAAAACACCATACATGCAGGGGCTGATCCACAAATACGTTAAACAGGACTAGCAAAGAATAGTTGGCAACACAGTAACACAAGGACGGAGGGTTCAGAGAAGTGACACAAGGAACCTTGCTGAAAATATGTGCTTGTCATGTCACAGTCCTCACAAATCACAAGGCAAATTGGCTTCCTAGTATGTCAGTATACGGCTTTATTTCAACATGCAGTACACAGTAGGAAAATGGCAACCTAATTAACAGAGCAGTAACAAGATGGAAGAGGAGCGGTACCAGATTATGCAGTTCTAATCTTCTTCCTTAACCACTTGAGTCGTGTAGAGTCTTTCGCGGTCATGAAAATGGCCCTGTTTTGTGGATCTTTGAAGACATCATAAGCCTCGACCTTCTCATCATCTGACAGATCTTCCATCTTGTCCACAACAGCGATGCACACCGGGATGGGGAACTCATCCTCATGCTGATTACTTGCCCTTTCTTGCTGCATAGATTCAGCCTCGGCTTGCTTCTCTTTCATTTCTATAAACCTTCTCATCATCTCAACCACCTTTCCATCTTGTCGACGCCTTTGTGCTGCCTTTTCTGTTTTGTTACTTGTAGCGCTTGCAACTCTTTTTCCCATTCTTGACCTTGCAGCGGCACCACTTGCAACTGGCTGTTCCAATATCCTCAACTCGTCATCATCAGTTTCAACATTGTGTACAGAAGAGTCAAAGGGGAAATTTTCATCTTCTCCTATATAATGCTGAGTGACAGGACCTTGGGAAGGCTGAGTGACAGGAACTTGAGAAGTTCAGGGTTCCCTCGGAAGTTTGTCCTACACCAGAAAGTTTAGTCAAGTAATATTTAGGAGAATTGAACACAACATGCTTGGCTGGTAGGAAAATTAAAATTCAGCAATGGTAACATACCGTCATATAGCTATCCTAAAGCCTCAAACAATGGGAAAGATTCATTCTGGAATTTCTTGGCCTTAGGATGAACTATTTAATGAATACAAGAATGAAAAGTAATTAGCAAATGAGACTAAAGCAAGCACTAAATTTAAGAATTTAAAAAGAATTAACAGCAAGAGACAAGAAATCTCACAGAAAGGATTTTGTCCCAAACAGGTTGATCTGCTACAATCCTGCACAGCTTATCATCCCATGACGCACCACTTTGTTGTCTTGCTTCTTTTAGAACTCTATATTCCCTCTTAAGCTCTCTCTCTGTCTTGAATTTGAACCTTTGTAAATTTGACATAGGGGAACTTCTCATGGACCAATTTGACGATTCTGTTCCATGCTTCTGTGGACCACGCGTTCTGACTCCTATAACAGTCGTTGTTGTGATCATGTAGTAGTTCAACCAAAGCCTTTTCAAGTCCTGCATTCCAATTAGCTCTTGAACGATCAAGTACAGCTGGAATAGAGAAGCACACATCAGCTACAGATAATTACATGTTTTTAATCTACCAACCTACTGAACTTGAGAAGCCCATATGTGCATTTAACGCAACAAGGCAATTCTTTCAATTTACACAAAGCATACTGCAATTTACGTCAAATATATTTTTTTTAGAAAAAGTGCTATGGTGTTGACTCTTGCAATTTACACAAAGCATACTGCATACAGCACCAGAAAGTGGAAATACACCAAATTCGAACCTGATACTTGGTCAGGCGGCACGATCCAGTTTTCTTGGGGTCGAGGTTGAGGAGCAGCTTCTCCTTCTTGCACCTTTCTTCTAATCTGGAAAGTTTAAAAACAGAGTTTTTATCAAAGCTGGAAGTCTGACATACAGGCACATATACATCAAGTACTTTAGGGGAAAAATTGAGTGCAGCCTGTCTATCTTAGAAATAGGGTAATTATTACTGTCCCTCTTGACTTTATGTAAAACAATAAAGCTACATCATACTAAAATTAAATTCTGCTTACCAGTAATAAAGTTTGGATTGCAATGCTCATTGAAATTAGCAAACTGTATGCTGTGGCTACTGGTTAGTATAGCTTCAACTATGCATCGCAGAGAAAGTGTAATGGCTTTGAAATTAGGATTGTGGCATTACAGTTTAGAATTCTCGCATTTTCTAACACCCCCATAGCCATTTTTAGTACTGTAAAGTCAGAAACACACATCACACTTGCGTCCACAGACATGTCTAACATGCAGATCAAGAAAAACATACCCGGAACATGGAGGTCCTAGCAGATCTAAGATAGGACAAGGGTTTAAACAAAGACGAAGGTCAGAAGGAGGAGCGAAAGGGAGAGGAGGATCGATGTACCTGGATTAAAGGTCCTAATATGGCTAGAGGGGGTGGATAGCCTATTTAAAAATCTACAATCCAACTAGAGCAATTTGATTAGTATGACAAATAGCGAAATGCACACTTACTCTAGCTCTACAAGGGTTGCAAGCCACCTATCCAACAATTCTAGTTACTATGATCACTAGACACATAATTTGCTAAGTCACTACTCACTAAGAGCTCTTACACTTACTACACTAAAGAGCTCCACTAGATGAACTTAAACTACAAAACAAGCTCTCTATTCTAGCTACACAAAAGAGCTTGCTACAACTAATTTGCGAGAATGTAAATGAGTGAGTAGGGTGATTATACCGCCACGTAAAGGAGTGAACTAATCACAAGATTAATACCAATTCAATCACTGGGAGAACACCAAAGGGCAAGAGACAACCAATTTTTCTCCCGAGGTTCACGTGCTTGCCTGCACGCTAGTCCCCGTTGTGTCGACCAACACTTGGTGGTTCGGCGGCTGAGAGATGTTGCACGAACCTCGTCCACACAATTGGACACCGCAAGAACCTACCCACAAGTGAGGTAACTCAATGACACGAGCAATCCACTAGAGTTACCTTTCGGCGCTCCGTCGGGGAAGGCACAAGACCCCTCACAATCACCGCGATTGGAGCCGGAGATAATCACCAACCTCCGCTCGATGATCCTCGCTGCTCCAAGCCGTCTAGGTGGCGGCAACCACCAAGAGTAACAAGTGAATCCCGCAGCGAAACACGAACACCAAGTGCCTCTAGATGCAACCACTCAAGCAATGCACTTGGATTCTCTCCCAATCTCACAAAGATGATGAATCAATGATGGAGAAGAGTGAGAGGGCTTTGGCTAAGCTCACAAGGTTGCTATGTCAATGCAAATGGTCAAGAGGGTGAGCTAGATCCGGCCACATGCCTTTAAATAGAGCCCCCAATGAAATAGAGCCGTTAGGTTATCACTGCAGCCCAACTCGGGGCGACCGGACGCGCCGGTCAGGTTGACCGGACGCTGGACCCCTGCGTCCGGTCGCCTGATGATCGCCACGTGTCATCAGCTTCAAATGCTGAGTGGCTGATCTTAACGGTTAGTCTGCTTCGCGCCACGTGTTAAGTTGCGACCGGACGCGCTGCTCAAAGTGACCGGACGCTCCATCACTGGAGTCCGGTCGTTTCTAGTAAGGTTCCAGAGACGGTTTTTCACGACCGGACGCGTCCGGTCACGCCCGACTGGACTTGCCCAGCGTCCGGTCACTCACCCTCTTCTGGTCTCAGGCCGAGAGTACCACCTTCTTTTATAATTGATCGGACGCTGGAACCCCGAGTCCGATCACTTCGAACTCAGCGTCCGGTCACTGTTTCACAGTGAAAAATACCTCCTTCGATTCACCAACTTCTCCACCCTTGCTCAAATGTGCCAACCACCAAGTGTATCACCTTGTGCACGTGTGTTAGCATTTTTTCACAAACATTTTCAAGGGTGTTAGCTTTCCACTATATCCTAAATGAATATGCAATGAGTTAGAGCATCTAGTGGCACTTTGATAACCGTATTTCGATACGAGTTTCACTCCTCTTAATAGTACGGCTATCGATCCTAAATGTGATCACACTCGCTAAGTGTGTCGATCATTAAACCAAAAAGCTCCTATAAATTTCACCTTTGCCTTGAGCTTTTTGTTTTTCTCTTTCTTCTTTTCCAAGTCCAAGCACTTGATCATTACCATGGCATCGCCATCATCATGTCATGATCTTCATTTGCTTCACCACTTAGAATATGCCACCTATCTCATAATCACTTTGATAAACTTGGTTAGCACTTAGGGTTTCATCAATTCACCAAAACCAAACTAGAGCTTTCACTAGAGCAGCAACCGCCATTGGTGGGAGAGCAGCAGCCGTCGCCGCCGCTGGTGGGAGAGTAGAAGCGTCTTGAACCCTAGCAACAAAAAAGTGGATGAAGGAAGAAGGGGAAGGAAAATGGGATGAGGTGAAGGAGGAGATGACTTTGAACCTATTTCAAGAGAGCAGGCCGCTGGGGCGACGCCGGCAATGAGGCGACGTCGGCTTGGATGCAGCGGACGCCGGTGAGGAGGCCGCAAACTCCATCGAGGATGCGGTGGACCGCTCGAAAGTTGTGGACGATCGCGAGGATGCGGTGAACGGCTTGGAGGCGGCGGCGGCGACGGTGCAGGAGGACGCAAAGGTCACGAGTGCCCGACTCGGGAGCCCACAGTGACGCAGCGTGCAAGCGAGACGTGTGAGAGTTCCAGGCCTCAGGTGGTGATTATTCTCGCACCCTTGAGTCGGCGTGGATCAGGCCGTGACCCACTCCCACCCACGCGCAGCCAAATTCAACTTTTGACGGAGCATGTAAATCCAACCAGACGTGGGCTGCAATCCACGGGAGGCATGGTTTGGGGCCGAATCCAGCCCAAACCACGATCAGCCAAACGAGGCTGTAGTGGGGTTTTTCTTTATAAGAGAAATGGATAGATAGATAGATGACAGTTTCTTTTTCCATTTGCTGAGCTCGGATGTTCATGGCGACATGGTAGGACAGCTATATTATAGCATTGTCTTGTCGATATGAATATTTGAGATTTCACAGGGAATCTCCTTTGTGCTGATTCGAACGTCAAACAAGTACTTTGTCTCAAATTCTCAATTAATTAGGCTCATGTTTATTTTATACTCTAAAAAAACATTCACTTGTCGGACAAATCATAAGTTGCGTGCAGCTAACCGGATATGGCTACTATGTTGTATAGAGGAAATATTTAATGGCTAATTAGGAGGAAAATGTATATAGTTCGAAGGTTGTAAGGAAGGAATGATTGTCACTTGTCTGAAACTGTGAACACTCTGCACAAGTTTATATCAATGGTTGATGTGTCACCCTTCTATATACTACTAGTAGTATTTTTTCAATCCACGTCGTCTCGCGGTCACAATAACATGGAACGCTCAAGTTAGTGCTCTCGCTATTATGCTCTTGCAACTAGAATTATTTAGGGGGTTTGCGTTGTATTACATAGGCTTGGCAAGTAGTGGCTATTAGTGTCATCTCTTTCACTGACACTTTTGCCTAGTGTTTTTGAGCCGGTAGAAAATTTAGTTAGGCTCATGTTCAACTCAGGGGGAGGCAGGGGTGTGCGCACTAGCTGGAGATGAGTGAGGCCATGCCGTGCCTCGCCAAATGGGAGGCGGGGCCACACTATTTTGGAGGGGTGCGAGTCTGCTCGCATCGGCTAGAGGGAAAGGCAGGTTGTGCTTAGCCGAAGGATGTGTATAGGGGGTTGTTGAGAGGGAGAGAGGGAGGGGAGAAGGATGCCATGGGAGGGGCGAGGATTGTAGGGAGAGAGATAGAAGGGACAAGATAAATGAGAGGGAGAGCTAGGGCTCACTTGATTTTATATGGGTTAGATATTGGACCGTGGACTACTTTGCTATGTCGGGCCTTATAAGATTCTACCTCTACAAATAGATATGTAGAGACAACCCTTTCAATATGTCTGCCTCTTTTTATTGTCTTCTAGAGGCCATCATACCCTCTTATTGTCTTCTAAAACCACTTGTTTCAGAAAAAAAACATTTATAGATGGTCGAGTAAAAATGCGGCCTAGAAAATAAAAGCACTTGTCTTCTAAATGTTTTTTAAGTAGTGTACCCCCTCTTGTAAAAAGGCCCAAGTACTCCCTGCGTCCCCGAGAAGTCAAACAAATATCAAGTTTGACTAGATTTGCAGAAAATAGTATTACCATTTGTATCTCTAAATAAAATTAGTATAAAAATATATGATGTCATTAATCTAATGAAGATTATTTGATATTGTATATCTTAGTATTTTTCATATAGATTTGGTCAAAGTTAAGTTTTTTGACACCTCGAAGTACGAGATGTACACTTATTTTGGGACAGGGGGAGAGGGCTAAGGTTGAGGCTCCGTTTGCAATTTGTAAAATCAAAGTGTAGTTTGATGAAAATTAGGTCCTCCCACCTTTCCTATAAATACAGCCGATGGGACAAAATGCAAAGTGGTTTCCCACTTAAAAGGACCGTTAAAGACCCCAGTGAAAGGTCTTAAATGGCTAGAGGGGGTGACTAGCCTATAAACAATTTTCTACAACAACACTAAGACAAATGGTTAGACAACTAAATGGTGAAGCGAGTTTTGCGCTAGCAGTACAAGTGTTGCAAGCCACCTATCCACAAGTCTAGTATGCTATGATCTCTATATATCACACAATGGCTATTTTCAACTAATTAAACAACACTACTTAGAAGCTACAACTAGCACTACACAAGTATACAAGAATGTATATAAGTGCTAGGGATGATATACCGAGTTGGGCAAGGGATCAATCACAATGAATACCAATGAATTCCTCGGAGACAAGATGACTCAAGATTTTTCTTCTGAGGTTCACTTGCTTGCCAACAAGCTAGTCCCCGTTGTGACGATTCACTTACTTGGAGGTTCACGCGCTAATAGGCAATGCACTTGGATGCTCTCCAATCTCACCAAATGATGAATCAATCAAGCAAGATGAGTTAGAGAGGAAAGGCTAGGCTCACTAGGTTGTATTTTCAATAGGAAAGGCTAGGCTCACTAGAGTCCGGTCACACCATGACTCCTCCGTTTCTTCTCCAACTTCTCCACCCTTGTTCCCACTACTAGGAATGTCCACTTTCATGATGAACAACTTTCGTCACTAAAGGAGCCAAATTTATCATAATTTCAATTTTATGACAAATTTATGATGAAAAATAGTTCATCATAGAAGTCGTGTCACACTTGAAGAAGTGGATAGATCTATGACGAAAAACTTACTGTCATAGAACTGTTTTGGCATGCATGGCAGGGGCAGCCATGCTGGTGGGTGCTTTCGTTGGAGATGCTTTCCACGTGTACATGCTATAGCCGGTTGCATTGGATATGATTCGGGTACGTGTCACCTAATTGCACAACATGGTCATCTCTGGTTCTTTCACGTTTGTGGTTCTTACTAGACCACGTGTCAGGCCTTTGTTGTTCCACATGTCAGTTTTCTATTGGCACATATGTCGTGTTGCTGTTGGGTCACGTGTCGCTTCTTTATTGGACCACATGTCATGTTTTTATTGTTCCACATGGTCATTTCTTATTCGACCACATGTCACGATGCTGTCCATCCATGTTTTGTTTTTTGATTCAGCCACATGGCTTGATGACTTCCTTCCACGTGTCGGATTTTATTAGCCACGTGTCGTGCCATGGCTATTTCACGTGTCATGCACTGGTTCATCCACGTGTCGCATCTTTATTTGATCATGTGGCTTGCCCAGGTTCTACCATGTGCTCAACAATCAATTTGTTATAAAAGTAATTCGAGATTGTCACTGCTGCACAGATTGACTACATAATTGTTCAACGAATGTCTACATAATTATTCAGCTTGATAATCAAACACAACAAATTACTGTTTACACATCAGCAGCAACCCACTGACAGTTTCACCACATCAAACTAGCACACGAGTACACACATCAAACCACAAATGTTCACTATTGGTATATTTTAATGCACACAGAATAATCCACAAGCGCACGGAGACCGATGTAGCACTTCACCGAAAAGTATTCCAGAATATCAAACTCAAGGAAACGTGTGTAAGAATAACTAAGTCTAACTTAACCCAGAGTAGCAACAAGACTTGAGATAACAGGAGTGTAAAGAAGATCGCTAAGGTCTTCTAGTTCTAACTTCGGTAAGCTATGTCTTCTATTGTTCAATTTTGGGGATATTACTAAGGAAAACATAGGCATAGTATGTTTCCTATAGTAACAAGGTCCTGCTCGGCCTACAAATGGGAGATGGACTACAAAGGATTCAACGAGGCTATAAGAGTCACCCTAAGCTACCACCGATAAGGAATATAGGGTACATCCATGAGTAACCGAGTCTAAGCACCGCTTACACTATGAATACTACTTTAACCTAGGAGCGACAAGGATTAAAATACTCAAAAGAGTTGCAAACCTAAAGAACAATATAAACAAGATGCTTACTTGAATCAAAAGTTGATTACTAGAGAAATCTCAGAAGCAAGCTTAAGCAGAACTTGATTCCACCAGGGTACAAGCTGTAGAAAGTGCACCAATAGAATGGAACTTCTCCAAACTCTTCCCTCACACTCTATCTCTCTATTTCTAATACAAGACTAGATCCTATCTGTAACGACTCGAGTTCGTTGCAACCTAGGCAATCGTTTTGATTTATCAAAAGGAGTCAGTCACCAACCATCAGTGAAGACTTGCACCGTGAAATGAAACACTCGACATCGAGAACATCCATTCAATGGATTAATCAATTCAGCAAAGACAGGGAATACCGGACTGTCCGCCAGTACACCGGACCATCCGATAAAAGTCAGGACATAATAGAGCTAAGTGGAAATTAAGTTGTTTCTTATTTATGGACTTGGACCCACATGTCAGCATGAGTGGAGATACTTCACCAGCTGAAGGAGCACCCTCTCACTCATCCTCTCACCTATCCACTCATTTGCAAACACCCCCTCTCTCTCTACCCCTCAAGAACAAGAAAGAACCCTAGAACTAGAGAGAGAAAGGAATGAAGAGAAGATTGAAGGAGGAAAAGAGGAAGAAGAAGAGATGCATCAGCACCTCCCCATGGATTCCATCAACCTCTTCAAGATAGTCATGGTGAGCTCAAGAGAGTAGCTCCTATTTTGTGGATTTTCCCCAAAGTAGTTAATGTGTGGTTTTGATGGAGGTTGGAGATGATGGAAGCTTGGATGGAAGGAGAGTTGGATCTTCAATCTTTAGGCTATGGAAGATCTTGATCTCGGAGCCAAGGATCTCTATCTCAATCTCAAGGTTTATCTCTCATCTCATGAGTTTTGGTTTAATTCCTAAGCCTTGAGCCACACTTAGTGAAACTAGCTTATAACCTAGCCATAGTGAGCCTAGTAAGCCACCTAAACTACCATAGGAATGTTTGGCACATGCAAGATGCACAACTCCACAAATCTAAGCTTGAAGCCTAGGATTTCCTTGGAGCATAGGTTCTGTTGCCCGTGTGACAGAGTGTCCGTCAAACCGATGGAGTGTCCATCAATCCATAGGAAACCACTAAGGAGCCTTATCCCCTGTCAGCTTAGCACAGTGGAGCATCCTTCACCCATGGCAGAGTATCCGTTGAATTATAGAGAGCAGTAACCCAGCAACCCAAGAACACCTAGTTCATACCGGAGCATCCGTCGATTGACCGGACTATCCGATGTGGACAGAGAACCCTAGAAATACCTAAGTCCCAAACCTATTGGAGTCTCCATGAACTCCATGGAGCATCCATCAATCAGTATAGAGCCAGACTAGGGACAACCTATCTCGGTACCTAGTACAGCGGAGTGTCCGTTGGTAGAACGGAGTGTCTGCCAGTCACAGGAAGAGAGAGCTAGCTTAAGCAACCTACTTGAGTAACCAACCTACAACCAAGAGAGCTTAGTCATACCCAATGCAGTAGTAGAGCCATAGTTAGATGTCTCTCCTTAAGTCCTACGGTGGTGACCTAACCCTGTTCACCCATGTTCCTCCTCATCATTCCAATCGTCGATGTATCTCTTAGACAATCTTTCGTAATCTCTCAGGAATGTGCGTGAGTCTTCGTCATCAGCTTCAAGATGTCTGGATGGCAACACCATCAGGCAGGCACCCCACTATTATAAAACCTACTTTAGATACTTATCAAGTTGCATTATGAGTTATGCATTACATGTAGTCTTGGATAATGATCACTCTTATACTACACCTAGAGTAGTCTAATAATCTGTAGAAGCCTCTCACCTAGATAATGGGAACGCTTAATGCTTATTGTTTAGTTGCTTGGGCAATGGTAGAAGTTGAGCATGAGAAGGGAACTCATACTCGCATGTGTAGGATGCTACACCTGGATAATTAACTACTAAAACCAATGAGGGTACAACTTGACTTACCTAATTAATCTAGCTAAGGACTAATATCCCTAATATGGTAATCTTGATGATAACTTGGATATCTTGCTCATGCGAGGGGTAGGTCATCGTGAGTGTGGGATCTTAGGCAACGTAGCTCATAGAGCAGTAAGGACCGTGTATTAGGATACATAAGTCCGAGTAACCACCCATACAGACCACATGTCGCGGTTGGGGTCGATAAGCCAAGTAACTAGTTGTGACCTGTTTATCTGTGAAACTAGCAAGAGGGGTGGCATCGGTCGGGAATGTCCGTGACATTGACCGGGCACCCACTCGAACCTTTCATGTGACACTCAGAACAGATTATAGAAAGGTTGGAGATGTGTGGCAACCCTTATCTCTAGTGCACAAGATATGGAGGTTCGTCCTGTTTCTCCATGTGGGTACAACAATACACCTCTACAGAGTCTTGAAAGCCTAGAGTCCCCCAGGACAAAACTATTTGGTTGTTCTTTCTTTCTATACCCATGGTAGCATGAGTAATGGACTATGAGCACTTTGTTATAATGATGAATACCTTTACTTCTATGTTGAGCATAGCATGTCGTAATCTTAATGAACATCATTGCTTTCTGCACTTATACAAATGCCCGATAACTACCCTGTGCATCCACCAAATATTATGTGTTGGAATTAAGTCCTACGAGTACGCATTGTACTCACGGTGCAGCCATTAAGTTGTTTTGCAAGAACTTTGTAGATCAATGGAGGTTGAGTCTCCATCATCGCTGTCTAGTAGCATTAGGGAAGGGCGACCCCGAGTATGCTACATGTTAACTCCATAGTCTTGTTCGAGCGTCCTTGAGTGATTACTTTAGAATGGATTCTGGATCTTATCCATTGGTTGGACCAAATCATGTAATTTATGTAAACTCTATCTTGTAAGCTTTTCTGTATAAGTTGTTTGAGCATTATCCATTAGACTGTGTCGGTTTAGTATGTGAACTACTGCGTGCCACTCAACCTGATCTTGAAGAGGAGTTGCTTAGTGTGCTCCTAGGGGCCGCGTGATGTTGTTTTGCTTAAATTGAGCACGTCAAGTGGATGACACTCAATTTTGGTGAAGTATCGCGATGGGCACCCCACACTATCTTGAAGGACTAATCTTCTCTTGATTGCTAGCTCTGATCCTGATGGAGAGGATATGAATTGTAGCTTCTGGTTTCTAGGGTTTTAGGATCTTCCTAGAGGAGGGGGTACAGGCAGGTATATATAGGGGCCTTCAAGCATCCTAGACCCTCAGATCAAACTGACTTAAAAGAATGGCGTAGATGTGATCCTTGAGGCGGTGGAGAAACAACATAGCGAGGAGAGCTTGACAGGGAGGGCCCATAGGCCGGCCGGCCTATAAGTGGGGCTGGTTGGCCCCACATGTTAGAGGCATAGGCTCTGCTTTGGTGGAGTATCCTCTAGAGTCTTCTAGAGTCTTCCCATGTAGATATCATCGTGGATTAACATGATTTCCTTTGATGCATAGGTCCCCCTTGCAGGTTTTCTGATTAAATCCTACTGAAAGCACATATTCACCAAAACTCATGAAAATTATCAGTTTAAACCCCTAAGTCTATGTGGTGATCCATTTTAGTCTTTTATGCAAGGTATATTGATGATTTATGATGAGTGTTAACTACCATCAACAAACTCCCCCACACTTAGGCTTTTACTCGTCCTTGATAAAAGGATGGATTACTTTAGGCATCACCTTGGGATAAGACATCAACATAAAACCATTTCCAGTCATGCATATACTGCAGGATTCAAAGTGTCTACCATGAAACTTTGGGCGGTTGAAGAATGGAATAGCTTGAAACAGATCATCATCTTTGTTCAGTCAAGTCAATTGGAAAAACATTTTAAGATTTTTAGAAACAAAACATAGCTGACCTTCTCCTTTATATGGACTCTCAAATCACTCAATATATGTGGTATTTTTGGATCCTTACCAAGGCATTGATGACTTTTGCCTTCTCTATTTCTAAAAGTTCATGTGGAGCTTAGGTAGGGATGAATATGAGAACATACTTGCATTGCATATATTGTAAAGTCAAAACATGGATCCAAGGAAAAAAATGTCATACTCTTAGATCGAGATGTGCATGTGCGTGGATATATATATATGGTGGCTAACTCAATTCTACTATGCTCCTTGAAACATATCTCTCTTGTTGAAACTGTGAAACACTTTTGCAAGAAAACATGGGCTATCTTATTCATCTTTCTTCTTTTTTTTCAGGCGGGCATCAGAGTACCCATTGTTTTAAATATCTTGGACACTTGCCCATTTTTTCAATGCTTTTTTTATGAATAACTTTTGCATAGCCCATGCCTCTTCTTCTGCAATTAAAACTTTCAAGAGAGATATTTGCAAGAACTTGGAGCATTTATCCTAACAAACATATTTTTGTGTCTATTCCCAATGTAGGAGTAAAACATTTTTGGGTGGATGGAAAACATGTTTTTGCATACTCCCAGTGTAAGAGTAGCAGATATATGTGGAGTGTATGTGATCTTGATCTTGAGAGCATGATAAGTTTCTCAACAAGGGTCACAAGGTTTGACCAAACTCAACACAATGATAAGTAGTATATGCAGAAGGTTTTCCTAGTCTTTATATCATATATGGCTTTGGTAGGACATTGCTTTACCACAAAGGAGAGGTGTAGCTATTCTTTTAACTTTTTGAAATAAAATTCTCCAATGACGAGACATCAAGAATCAAGTTCTCATTATTCTACTATATCTCATTCCACAACAACTTAAGTAAATGGGGTCCCTAATAATATGTTCCCAACAGTAGCAAGACTTCCAGGAAAAGTATTATGTGAATCTATCCTTCAAGTTATGACTGAAATAATCTTTCCTTCATATTTTAAAGTTGTTTTATCAAGGGATTTTCAATTCGGTTTGAAACAGAAAGCGAGATAGGTGAAAATATAACATACGAGACTCAAACCTGATCGTGGACGAAGCGTGGCATGAGGTGGTGCTGGGCTGGACTGGTGGCCCATAGGCTGGACCAGGCGGCCTGCCCCGGAGCCCGTTTTGGTCTAACTTTGGTGAGCGTGGTTCTTGTTCCATTGCTTTCTGAATTTCATGATTTTCACGATCAGATCTTGTTTTATTGTCACGGTGTGCTTCCCCCACACTTGTTTCCTATTTACCTTTATGCACAACATGTGGAGACAAACACATATCCAAAAGAATAGAGAGCAAATAACAAACTTCCATTGATATCATAAGGCACATTATTACATCCAACCTAGACAAACTAGCTAACACAAACTTTAACCAACCTAACAATTGAGCTAAGCAAACGACCTAAATAATCAACCTAAATGTGACTTATTGATCAACAACCTAACTCTTAATTCTTAAATTTGTCTTGATTGACAACATAGCGGTTTAAGATAGTAAGCTCGTATTCTAGGTTCCTACGATGGATGTGCTCCTTATCGATCCTATGTTGCAACGCATGGAAGTACTAGGTGAGGGTTTTTATATTGTCATTTAGAAGTGTGGTGGTCATCCATTGATGCTTCTCCTCATTCTCTTGAGCAGTGGGTGGCTCCCTCTTCTTTTCCTCCTTCGACGGCACAATCTTAACTTGCTTAGGCGTAGCGCGAACACCACCTATGGCCACACGTGGCATGACCAACTTGTATTTCACATAGGTGACATCCCCGAACTTGTTGGTCTTCACCCCTGTCAATGTCTCATTCGCCCTTGAAGGAAGGAGGTTGATCTCCTTTGGCACCTTGATCTTTGGTGCCTCCAGCTGATGTGGCTTATCTTGAAGAAGTAGACGCATCGGCGGTAGAGCGATAGCGGGACGATGGATGGCTTAGGCGAAGTAGGACTGATTAGAGGGAATAGGAGCCATCTCTCATGGTAGGACGACGCTCAGTGCTAGGATGTCGGGCTTCTTGTTTAGATCAACTCCATAGGGGACAATCTCTCTACTGGCCATTGGAACTTGATAGGAGGAAAGTTTTGCTGCTGCTGGAGATGGGAGACTTTTTGGAATGGCTATGGAGGCAGACAGGGGCTTGTTTATATAGGGGTGATAGATGGGCATCAGGGATCAAGATCTATCCATTAGGAGTCTCATAACAAGGAAAAACCGAATGGCTCAAAAAATTGGATATTGTCACGAGAATACTCTGGAAGGTTCGTGAGCAAATCAAGCAGGGGTGAGGAGATAGTCAGGTGGGTTGGCCAGCCTATAGGTGGGGCTAGCCGGCCCCATAGGGTGCCACCTCTTAGAGATTTTTCGCACGATGGTTTCTAATGTTTATCTAGTTGCAAAGAATATACTACCGCGCTACGAATCGTAATCAAGAGGGCAGAGGTGTAATTCTATGGCAGAATAATAAAATCTACCTCATCCAAATCCTCAGGTGTTTTTTCTGGTTCTAGAAAGATCTTGAGATGGTGACCATTTACCTTGAATAATGTACCTTCATCATTTTGAAGTGTTACCGCTCCATGAGATGAAGTACTTATAACCTTGAATGTTCCTTCCCATTTGTTTCGAAGTTTTCCATGCCTAAATAATTGAACCTTGGAATTAAAAAGTAATTTCTTATCTCCTGGGGCGAACTCCTTCTTCTTGATCCTCTTATCGTGCCATCTCTTTGTTCTCTCCTTATATATATTGGCGTTGTGATATGCTTTTTCATGCCATTCATCGAGCTCAGAGAGTTGTGTCTTCCTCCTAGTTCCTATAGCTTCCAAGTCCATATTCCATCGTTTGATATCCCAGCGAGCCTTGAATTCTAGCTCAACAGGTAGATGACTGGTCTTCCTATAGACATGTTGGTATGGTGACATCCCAAGTGGTGTTTTATAGGCCGTTCTATAAGCCCATAATGCATCGGGTAGTCTATCCTTCCATGCACTCTCCATCTCGTTGACTGTCTTCTGCAGAATATTCTTGATTTGTTTGTTTGATGTTTCTGCTTGGCCACTTGTCTGAGGGTGATATGGGTTGCGATGTTGTGACGGATCCCATGTTTTGACAAGTACTTGCGAAAGTTCTTGTCAATGAAGTGAGTGCCTCCATCACTTATCACCATTCTTGGTACACCGAAACATGGAAATATTATTTCTTCAAACATCTTCTTGGAGTTCTTTGCATCAGTGTTGGTGGTAGTTTACAACCATTATAAATCGTCAAAGAAACATGAATAAGGGCATAAATATGATCACCAACAAAGGTCTAGGGGTCTAAACTAATAAATTCCATGAGTTTTGGTGAATCTATATTTTTTGTAGGGTTTAACTAGAAAACCGTCAAGGTGGACCTACATGTCAGATTTAATTGTGCTTATCCATCGTGAAACGGACACTAGAAGGTTCTAGAGGACACCATAGGATACCATGCCGAGGTAGAGAGGCAGAGGTTGCTAGGTGGGGCCGGCTAGCCCCACTTGTAGGCTACCCATCCCCTAGGCCCACCTGTCGGTCTCTGTGTTGCAATGTCGGTTCTTCTCTGCCTCCTAGGTTGCATCTACACCGTTCCTTAAGTTGGTTTGATCCAAGGGCTCACGTTTGATGCTCTAGGCTATATATACCAGCCCCTGCCATGCCCCTGAGGCATCAAGTCATTTGAGAAGAGAGAAACCCTAATCATACTCAGAGCTCCATCAATTCTAGGGCATAGCTAGTTAGGTAATGTCTAGAGGGAGGCAAGCAGACTTCGCTTGGATTCCTGATCGTGTCAAGAGCGTGGTTTAGTATAATCCTTGTACCTCCTCTCTTTTTTATCTCCATTATTTTTATATGCTTTCTACAATTGTTATAAAAATATTAGTATTCATCTTATTCATGTTCTTTGTTATAATGTTCATCATCTACTTTGATTATATACTTAGTATAGCTAGTTTATCATTATGTTCATGCATAAGTTCGCAAAGCGCTCGCTCCAAAGTACATGGGGTGAGTCGTTGACATTGTGTAAGCATGGTGCTTATACGTTGTTTACCTGTGGATACACCCTATATTCTAGGCCATGTGGTAGATCATGGATGTGACACTCCCGTTGAGTCCTTTGTAGTCCACTCCCCAATATAGGTAGCATGTAGGATGTGACAGAACCGCCCAATTCATACAAGCTCAAGTACGACTGTCCCCGTTTAACACGTTGACATGCACATACTTTCACTTATATAAACCTGGTAGTCCATCGAGTGTCACAAAGGACCTTAGTAAATCAACATCACAACCAAGATCACACGATTAAGCACATATACATCACATACACGGAGTTGCAGTGGAAATAGTGTTTACAATGAGTTCACAAATAATAATACAAGTTTGGGTTTCTAAACCGATTAGTGAAAACAATATAGCTTTCAAATGATTACAATAATATAAGTTCCAAATACATTGCTAGCATACATGATATCCTCTAACAAAAGCATATAGATAAGAACACTATATAGAGTCGCCGAGCTCAGCGGCGGTTAGCCACCATCTTTAGCAGGCCAAGAACTTCACCTGCAACATAGTGGGATAAACCCTGAGTACTCGAATGTACCTAACTAGACTTACCCATCATAAACCAAAAATAAAGTGACACCAAGGATCATGCAAGGTTATATAAGTGGAGCTAGCTTGACAACATTTTGCATAAAAGCCACTAGTTGAGCAATACCTTTTATAATTCGGTCCTCACGTTAATTATAGCTATTTATCTCTAGATTAGCAACTATCTTGTACCAAACATGTGTTATATAATTAGGTAGCATAACAATAGTAACCATAGCCATTTATTATATCATCCTCAAAACCATTCCACTTTCATTTACTCACTACGATAGAAGGAAGCTCAGTCAAGTTTCTCACTATCCGGGACAAACGGTGATTCTAATCGATTGCAACCAGCTGGGAATTTATTCCTAACACAAACCCAGACATACCTATGCCAAGGTAGTCTTAGGTCACCTTTGGTACAACTCAGGTCTAATTCATGAGTTTGATCAGCGCCGCACAATCAGGGACACTACTGGATGCCAGGTCGATCAGGACTCTAACCTGCCCTTGGCCTCACACCGGTTCCCTGCACATCCTTACTACCTCTAGTGTGCGCACTCTAACAGAATGAGGCCTGGCCTGAGTTGAGCTACTCGGCTTCGTGATCGGAACGAGTTATCCGGCCAGCTAAGTGAGAGGCATGCGTTCAAAATGACCGAGGACCAACAATGATGCGGTCCTTAATCGGCGTAGACGGAATCACATGAGTCAACCTACAACATAGACTCTGTACGGCCTTGATTTACAACATCCCATGGTTCTTTTACATAATAGCAAATATAGCCAACCATGGTTTAGTGTCCACCTATATCTCGTAGGTGATAGGAAATCACCCGACTTCTACCGAGCTAAGCATTGCTAAGCAGTTATTCGATCCTAGACCTACATAGGATTCAAGGTATATTTCTGGACAAGGTAGTTCTATGGATCAATTGTTTCCAATCAACTCTTATAACCTAATGCATCAAACATAAAAGGACTCAAGTGATATTTTATAAAACATAGGAAGCTTATAATACTTCAGGGCTTGCCTGGGATCCAACACTAGGCCAGTGTTTGTTAGATGACACTCGCTTGGTGAGCATCTCCTGTTCAGGCATGTACTCTCGAAGTCCTTCCATCTTTTGGATAGGTCCACCATACACCATCTTCGGGTTCGGCTCCAACATCACGTCCTTCAGCTCTTGTGTGGTCCATATAGCATACCTAAATGAGGTACAACAATGCATATGTATGAATGCATGGAAGTGCAACACGCAAAGCATTTGTAAAAGTACACCAAACTAATATAATAAGCACCTAGAGCTATTTAATTTAATCATCACTCAGGCATAACATAGGAGAGGGCAAGCACATCAAGCATGGCACCCAAATTACTTGAGTATAGCCATGGAAAGTATTCATCAATCAATGTCAACGTAACATGTTTAACCAACCAGAGCAAGCTAAAGCAATCAACCTACACATGCAGTTCCTGGACAGCAGCACAACAGTCACTTGTTTCAGTCATAAACAGAGATCTCGACATCCAATAAAGGTGATCCTAGACTTTCTGGAAAGCTAATGAAATTATATACAACTCTTTTATTTGCACTCAGAGCTGATTCTAAAGCTAACCAAGTTCAAATACACCAAGAAGTAGGTCTGCACAAATAATGGACAGAAAACTAATATGAACTTCAGAGATGCATATCCAAAGTTCTATCCACTCAACAAATGTGGTTCTTAAGTTTTTATAAATCTTATTAAGTTAGATACAACTTTGTTATTATCATCTAAGGGTGATTTCACAGCTATAAGGGTTAAACAACACAAAGAGGGCATCTCTATCTAGATTTGGATAGAATCCGCCATTCTGCTTTGAATAGCAATAACTAGAGTTCTAGACCACCAAAAGCAGTGATCTTAGACATTTTTGAAAGCTTATGAGAATCACTACAACTCTTCTAACATCACCAGAATGTGATTCAAAGCCTAGCTAAGACAAACAACACAATCATTCAGATCTGCACAGAGAGCATGCAAAACATGACAGGGAAATTGTAAAATCTATAGCCCCTAAACCATCAGGCCTAAAATCATGAACTTTCAGGACAAGCAATATAATGAAATCATGTACAACTTTTGTATTTACCATATCTTCAGAAAACATCATTTGTTTAACGAAGTTATCTGCACAACAGAAACTGCACATGCAACCATTTCAGAATATAACAATTTGACGTTTCACTTGTTTTGCTAACAAAGAGCATACACACATGAGCTATTCAGGGAACTTCAACCACTACTAATATACTTAGCAACACTTGATTGAAACACCAAGCACTCAAAGCATCACCAAATACTTTTACATGCTTTATCTACAATTATGCTTCTATTAACCCTTTCTCCTAATAAACTTATATATATTATTTTAGTGATATATGAATGCAACTAGTTTGGGTCTGAGACTTTTATGAGTGGTATATGTTATCAAAACATGGCTACTGCACAAATTTCACATGCTCAGGTTTTATAATTTAATTACTATGAAAAAGACAAATTGCCATTGCAAGAAAACATGTGAGAGCAAGATAAATCTAACTATCATCATTTTCTATAAGCACAAGGCCATATTAAGTGTTCTTAGGTCACAACACCATCATACAAAGGCAAAGGAGCCACATTTCAGATTTTTACAAACATAAATTATTTATAAATCATTTAAAACCATTTATTAAGCACCAAGAAAGTTAAATCAATAACCCAGTCATATTGTATCCAATGAACATGAAATTTTAACCACAGTACACATATGACATAAGTAGCCTACCATAAAAATTTCACAACCTTTGGAGCACCACAACTTTAGATATGAATTTATTCCTAGAAAACCCTAATTTACAAACATAAATAAAAAAGCAGAAACTTTCTACTAACACATATCATATTATGACTATACTGCGTAGATCTACTCACAAGGATTCCAAAACATATTCATTGGCTATTTTATGATTTTTCTATGATTTACTATGATTTTCCAAAGTTTCAGCCATAAAAGAAAAACACATTTGCACTTCTGCAGAAAACCCCTTAGACTTGTTTCTATTTGAACGTGAGGTCCTCCTTGCCAATCAGAATAGAGGAGGCGGAGGAGGATCGTCGGCCAGCCGATTTTCGACCGGTGAGGTCATCGCCGACTTTGGGGAAATGGCGGGGGAGCACTAGGGGGCCAGCGCGCACCCATTGGGTTGCTTGGTTTAGCCAGAGTTGGCCCAAGGTGGCCCAGCTGTGTGCCTGCAGCCTAAGGCATGGCGGTAGAGCGCGCCGGTGACATTTGGCTTGGGTGAGCGTATGCGCGAGATGGAGCACGATGAGGCAAAGGCGGTGGTGTAGGGCTGGCAGGCGCTTGGCAGAGAAGGAACAGCGACAGCCATGGAGCAACTCCAGTGGCGGCTAGCTGCAGGCAGCAGGAGAGATAGCGCGAGGCGGAAAGGTGCCGGCGGTGAGCTGCAGGGCAGCGGCAAGCCTTGGACTGCGCTTGGCCCTAGATTGGCTGGTGGTAGTGGATGGAGGAGGGGCGTGGGAGTGGCTGGAGGAGGCACACAGCTGCGTGAGCTCTCTGCTCAGCTCGAGCGAGGGAGAGGGTAGAGAGAGCAAGGGAGAATGGGAGATAGGGAGAGCGAGGCAGCGTCGGGTCCTCCAAATAGGTGAGCAGGGTCGAGCGGGCGAGCATGCGAGGCGAGCTAGTGAGCAACGCACGCACAGGAGGCCACGCGGTGCCTGGCTTCTGAGTTTGGTCAACCATGACCTATTTTAGCCAGTTCAAAATTGCCATGAAACTGACTGAAACTCACATCTTCAACCTTCCTTAACTTCTAATTCGTTTAGTTTTGGCACAAGCTGTAGTAACCAAAGTTGTAGAGCTACATGAGATTAACAACTTTTCTTAAAGGATCTTGGATTGGTTTGGCCTGGTTAGGAAGATACAAAGCTCCAAAGTGGATTTCCTGAAACTAAAATTCAGGGTTCAAACATTCAGTCCAATCAGGGACAAAACAGTGTGAGGTTCTGTTTTTTAAATTCAATTTTAACATCCAAATGAGCTCCAAAAGGGATGAGACTTGTTTAGTTGTTTCCTCCACATAGTGTGCTCCAACTCATATTAAGGAATCTAGTTGAGTTACCATATGAATTTGGAAGATAAAAATGTCACAACATGTCAACTCACTATTGCCGATCAGGGACTTAGAAAGATTTCTGAGAGCCCAAAGGAGGACTGCATTCAAACTTGAGGCCACTATTTGAGCTAGTTAGAAGTTGAATCAGGGCTTGGTCCAAAAATAAAGTTTGTTGTACTCCACTGAAACTTCAACTTTTATTAAAGGTCAAACTTCATATCTGGTCCTAAAATCATAGTTTCATCTTGGTCAAAGCATCACCTCGTTAAACCCTAGAATTAGGGTTGTCGACCAATTGAGGCATTTTCTTGACATTAACTCAACATGAACCCTTCATAACTTTTGTTCATGAGTTGAATTAGAGCTGTTTGAGCAAGGTTGCAGGGTTTGGTCGACATCCCATATTCCCATTCACTTAATAAAGCAATTCAAGCAAGGTTATAACTTATCATTTCATGTGACTTCTTGGCTCCAAACTTTATGAAACTTTTCCAATGGTGGAGATAGATAGATGTTAAGGTGATGATCATGAAAGAGCCATGTTTAACACTACTCAAGCATACATTTGAAAAGGGTCAACATGTAAGCAATGGTGTGTTGTCCAAATTTAAGTTGGGCTCATTTTGATACATTTGACCTCAACACCTTCATCACCATTTTAGAGATAAGGAACTGAAGCTCCTGATTACCTCTTCATCTGTCATGTTTGATCCAGATCGATCAAGTTCACTAGCTCATAACCATAGAACCTCTAGGTTTGGACCTCAAGCACACGCTTGAACACTTAGCTCATAAGCGGAGTTCCTGTCGCTCTTGGCCCTTCCGACCGGAGCTGACCGGACCTCTTGTACATCCCATCTTTCCCCTTCTCGTTTGTAACCCCACTACAAACTTCGAGCACCTAGGCTTAGGAATAAAGTCACCAACCGACTCAAATTGGATGTAGGGCATGTTGCCTGAACTAGTATAAACACTATGTCATTGAGTGCTAGGCCACCTCTGATCACAACATATGGCAAAACTACAAATATTTATGTGTTGGTCACTTTCTGCACCGACAGTTGGCACCATCCATGGGGAAGACGCTATACATTCAACACTTTTTGGTCATCGGGTGGCCCACTTTCCTGCCACCTTCGCCATGGCGGGCTCAGGCGATACAATTCACTTAGGCTCACTGGAGTTTCCCGCACTCCCACCTATTGGGATGTGGGTTCCACCTGTCTTCGAGCCATCCCAGGCCTTCCTCCTTGGAAGCCTGGACTTCATTGCCGACCGGCTCGGTGTACTACTCTATGAGGAGGCACTCATTCCGGCACCCATCGAAGGGGCGCCATCCATTGACTTCGGGACGCATGACTTCAACGACGTGGCACCTATGCTTCATTCTGAGCAAACTCTCTGCTCAAACCCCGCTGTGAGTAATGTACATGATGTTATTTACTTGCTATTTTCTATCTTCCGCCAATTACCTGGAGGGATGCTGTTGTCCCCGTCGTGGCCGCCATATGACCGGTTCCTCTATGGCCTCGTGTCTCCCGCGGATGCATACGCCCAGGGGCTCCAAAGGATGCTGATGCCGCCCCTCTCATGTCTGAATTCATGGGGATGGCGAGCTACGCTCCCACCTATTTCCTCGACCTCATGGATGATGATGTTGGGAGTGACGGCTCCAGCATTGGCGATGTGGCACCTAGCCACCGTTCATCCTAGGAGTGCACTATGGCAGACGCTCCGAGACAGCCACCGGGGTTAACGGAGTCCTTGCAGACTCATGCCCCTCTAGACCCTCATGCGGAGACCCCCGAGCTCACATGTGAGCATGGGGAGGAACTACAACAACAGTGGCTGCATCGGCCACCGACTATGCCAGCACGCTCGGCGCACCACGTTGAGCCCCATGCACGTAGACCAGCGAGCGGCGCCTGGTGTCGTGCTCGTCGAGTCTAGCACAACACCATGGACAGGGGGAGTGATCACCCATAGTTTGCTCGGGCCAATTAGAACATCACCGCTGTGGCAATGCTTCTGCGTGGCCTATTCGAGCCAAACGACCCTCATGAACAAGCGATCCACCAGAACCTCCGGGCACTAGTGGAGACCGCCGCCGTTCAACAAGCGGAGAGCTCCGTATCGCAATGCTGACTCGCAGCCTCGCTCCTCACTAGGGGAATGGGGACGCAGCAGATGGGTTGCTCCACCCGATCACCACTACAATCACCGAGCGTGACATAGGATGCCGCATTGGCACCTCGTCTTGACTTGACGACCGGTCCTCACCGACCGCCTGTATACATGTGGCTTGGACCAAACCGAGACACACGCACCAACGACCGGAGTCCCAGCCCTGATGGCCCAGGACCACGGACCTTTGTCCAACACCTCCAGCAAGCGCCACTCCCACCGCGCTCCAACGGAGGCTGAGGCAAAGGCAAGGCCAAGCGCCAGGATCAAGATGAGGGCCCCTCCACGCAGAGGGGAAGAAAGAACAAAAAAGATCGCTGCCGACTGGCTAGCTCTGCATTGGTCGCCACGGTTGATCACGTGGGCAAGTAGCCCCAGTAGGACCCTCTGGGCCACTTCCATGAGCTCATGGAGAGCCCATGCACCAACCATGACTACCCCGTCAAACACCTCCACAAGGACTGCCAGCTCCTTAAGCGCCTTCTACGGTAGGCTGATGGGCCAAAGGAAGAAAAAGGCGAAGAAGTAGCGACCGAGAAAGGGGCGTATCAAGCAAGGAACTGGATGACTGAACATTGAAATGATCTGACCGGATGCTTACCAACTGAAGGACAACAACAACAACACTCTCACCGAACGCTTGGAACAGCTATGTTGTTTTTTCCTCCCCTAAATTTCAGTCCTACCATTGTTTACTTAGCGTTTGCTCCTATGAGAGCACCCTGACCTGAACACTTTTTGGCTTGGGTTGCTCGGGGGCTCCAGAGCATGCACTACTACCTCTCTATTTTGTTTACTATCATATGGCAAAATTCCTTCTTACCCAATCAAAAGGGTAGTTCATTCCTTTAATTTGCCTTACGTAGCTTTGTTTTAAAACATTCCAACCGATCACACCCCACCTTCACCTATGGTTATGAGCAGCTGAGCCCCACGGGCCATGGCTTGGGCTCCCAAGGTTACAACCTACGGGATGAACGGGCATGTACGAGAAAGAAAGAATAAAAAACAAAATTATGCTAAGGGAAAACTAAGGAACAAAAGGAACAAGCTTCCCCAATCGGAGTGACTCCATCACAGAAAATGAAACCGACTATAGTCATTAAGTACACAGGAACGTTTACACAGGGGCTCCCCCATGAACTTAAACTTTTTACATTCACTAAACTACTCATACTTTACAAGCTATTGGGCTGGATCGGTGGCATCTGCTGTCGGTGCGGCCGGCGAAGGCACGGGCGGCTCACTCCTAGGCGGGACGACGTTTGGCTCGGTCGTAGCCGGGCGATGTCCACCTCCGACCCAGGCTCTGTGCCATCCGCAGGCTAGGCAATGTCCTCCCGACGCATGCTTCAGGCCATATCTTCACAGCGAACATCCATCACCCACTGAGCAGAGACTTGCTCTACCACCGACCTTGCATGCGGCAGCAAGTTCTCCCCCAATCAATTGGATATCCTCCATGCTCAGGCCGTCAGTGTTCGGATGGTGCGTCGCCACTGAAGTCAACACCCCTGACGCCCCGTAGAATAGTCCACTCATGATAAGGTCCTAGACCACATTCGGGACCTCCACCAGCTGGACGGCGGGCGCGCTAGTGCTTGGCACCGACCTGAAGACCTCCGAGACGACAAGCTGGGCAACGTTCTGGATCTAGTCAAGTTCCCCCTTGAGAGCATGTCGCTCTTCATGGGACTTGGCCAGCTCCTCTGCATCCTAGCTAAAAGTCGCCTTGACCGTCTCTAGGTCCTGCTCCAGCAACTTCACCTTTCCACCCAGCTCTAAAAGAGGAGCGACAAACTTAGAAACAGGCTGAAGGAACCGACACGACGAAACAAAGAAAAGGTACGTACCGACATGGAAGTTCTCAAGGGTGGAGAGTTCCCCCACCTACCGGCCCACCTACTCACACAGCCGGGCACTCACCTCCTCCATCCCCATCACCCGGCCTTGAAGCACGAGCACCTCCTGGTCTACCTTCGACCGGGCCTTTCGCTCTGACTCTAGGGCCTTCCATGCCAACTCCAGGGTGCTCTGCTCTAACACCAAAGTGCTCCACTCTAACTCAAGGGCCACCAAGGACCCTTGGAGTGCCGCCTCGGTGTCTGCCAGGCATGTCCACAACCCCACCTCGGTCTCCGCCTGGCGGGCCTTCACCGCCTCAAGCCCTTGCTCGGTGGCAGTCGCCCGCTCTGCTGCACGCTGCCCATCCGCCCACGCCATGGTCACCTCGGCCGCCTGATCCTAGGACTTGTGGCGAGTGGACTCTAGCTGATGCTCATGCCCAGCCATCCAGGCGTGCTCCATTCGGAGGAAGCGGGACTTGCGGGACGACATCCCCTTTAGACTCTATGAAAAACAAGCATGCTAAGGCAACCAACAAAAGATTCAGAGGTCAAGGACAAGTACGGGAAACTCACCTCCGCGGCAAGCTGTAGGTCAACCTCGACTAACTACTGAGCGGACTTAACCCACTCCTAGGAGTCTCCAAGCTTCGCGGATAGGTTGGCAAGTTCAGACACCACAGCATGTCCTTGCTCCCCAAGGATGTCCTAGAGCTAACCCTCCTACGAATCCTGAAGGACAAACCACACCTTTGTCAGGTCCTCGGGGTAGGGCCACTCTAGGTCACCCTCCGGTAGCCCACTAGAGGGCCCTACCTCTGATCGAACCACCGCCAGCTCCCATGACAACGCCGGTGGCTTCACCACGACTTCTGCCTCATCGTCAGATGGGATATGCACCACCTCAGGTGTGCAGGCCACCGCCGGGTGTTCCAACTCTGTCCCGGCCATGTCTCCCTCCGACGCTTTCGGCTCCAACCGCAAGGGTGAGCCGTGCAGCTCCCTAACCGGCGAGGTAGGAAGGTCGGTCTCCCGCTCCTCTTCTATCGCGGCTGGTGGAGGAGGGGCCATGAGAGTTACCTTCGATGCGACCTCCGCCGTCAGCATCGGGATCACCACCAATGCCGACGCCACCACTGCTACCACCATACCAACAACCAACCCGGGGGGCACCACCCCTAGAAGGGAAGGACTCATCGCCTCCCTGCCGCTTGCCACGACACGCTACAGGATGGGCCTCCAAGCCTCCTACATGGGAGTTAGGGCGATGCTCAAACCCGTCATCGCCCAGTCACTAACAAAAGGGCAGGTAGGTCAAACTCCAAAAAGACTAGACATCAAAAGATCAAAAAGAAACAAAGGAAAACATACCAGGAGGTGAGCGGTACGACTCTGAAGGCAAGAACCGACGTTGATGGGCCTCTAGGACAAGGACCGCTCCCGGGCTACGACCCTCGCCACCTCACTTCAGCTAGGGGCGGAGTCGCCCCAACTGGCTCCTGCCCGGCCTATGGGTCACCACGACCCTTAGCTCAGGACTTCCCGACCGAAGCAGCGGGCGAGGCTTCCTCTAGCTATGAGTCATGTGATGCACGGATGCCAGTCTGCTCCTCGAACCGCCTGGCGTGCTCGACCACATCCGTAGTAGGTAGGGCTTCCCCCTACTGTGAGTCACACGTTGTCACCGCTCCCGACGATGCACTGGTGTCAGTCCACTGCTCGGACCGCCTGGCTTGCTCGGCCACATCCGCAGCAGGCGGGGACAAGATCGGCGATGCCATCGAGGGGTGCGGTGACCGCGTCCGCTTCACCTCCTGTTCTTCGACGGCGTCCATGCTCACCGCACGCTTCCTCAGCGCGGGAACCACCACGCGCCTCTGTGCCTCCTGCTCATCACCAGTGGACATCGCCGCAGGGTCATGACGCACCGCTATGGTCACAATGACCTCCCAGCCTTCCTCCTCCTCGGAGAAAACCATGTCATCCACCTCCATGGGATCCTCTGACTCGAGTTCCGACTCGATGTCGCTCTTTCTTTCCCCAGCCTTCACGCATCGGGCGATCTCCTTCTCCTTCTTATACTTCTGTTGGACCACCTCGGCTTTCTTCTTCTTCCTGGCATCCACCGCCTCCTTCTAGGTGGCCTACTGAGCCACTCCCTTTGGCCCCTTTGGAAGGTGCAGCCAGGACATGTAAGCATCAAGCCCCTATGCATAGGCAACTTAAAATAAAAAAAGCAGGAAAGCGAAAGGGAAATGAACACAGAGTAAGAAAGGAAGCACACCATTCTAGACACCACCGAGGCATTAAGAGGTATGGGCTTTCCCTCGACCTTCTCTTTGGGCTTCAGCTGTAGCACCCATCTAAGGCGACTCCAGACCTCATCGTCTGGCAGCTCCTTCGGCAATAGGCGATCAGGGTCTGACATGCCGCCATACCTCCACATCGGCCATGCCCTCACCGCTAATGGAGTGACCTGGTGATGGTAGAGGGTGTGGAACACCCGCACCCTATCAAGGCCATGCCGCACGAGCCTCCATAGCTCCTCCTCAATGATCTCCACCTTCTTCTTCTCCCTACAGGCACAACCCCATGACCAACTATCCTGTTTCTCTAGCCTCTCGCCGGTGAACGCCGGGAATGGCACCTCGCCGGATTCCTAATGTAAAACCACTTCCCGTGCCACCCCTCGTTGGAGTCACAGGGGATGTACATGGGATCCGAGCCCCCCATGCTCGGTTTCCTCTACAGGGCAAAACCCCCCATCGGCATGACCTCGGACGGATTCCTCGCTGTCAAAGCTATCTCGAACAATAGCCGTCGGAAGAAGTCTACGTGCGGCTCCATCCTGAGGAAGGCCTCACAGACAGTGATGAAGCCGGTGATATGCAGCACCCCTGTCGGATTAAGGTGTTGTAGCTCCAGACCCCACTCATTGAGGAGCCTGCATAGGAACCAATATGTGGGGTATCCTATCCCATGCTCATGGAAGGTGAGGAAGGAAACCACCTCGTTAGGATGAGGTTGCGGGAACTCCTCCCTCCCGGGAGCCCTCCAGTGCGCCACCTCCTTCGATGGCAGAAACCCCTTCGTGACAAAGGTCTTCAACCCCGACTCCCTCATGGTGGACAACCTCCAGTCTGACATTTCACTCTAGGATCGCAAAAGGATTTGTGAGTTTTTCTCTTCTCCCTCGCTCTCTCCCTTTTTTGTCCTAGAAATCACCGTGGCTCTCAAGAACGCTCTCGGCGAGGAGGAAAAGGAAAGGAGGCGGTAGATGAGGAATAGGCAAAGGAATAGGGTGAAAACCCACTCCCTTCTCCTACTTAAGGAAAAGGGTGTAGCAGTTGGAAAGCGTGGCGATCGGGAGAAGGCAAAACGACGAGAGCGAAAAACCCTCTCTTTCCCATTTAATGTAGATGAGACGCCCTCTGACCAATGAGATGTGCCCTACCCAACGGAATGGCTCCTGATCAGACGGGACATGGCCTTGGCATGGCCCACCACTACCACACACTAGCCACTACCGCACGATGGGCACAAGAACCAAAGCACCACTATATGCAGGCAGCCCTCTGCATCCCCAAGCGGGACCTAGAAAAAAACCGCCAAAACGAGATCTCTGGCAGGAGAGACCGTTGGGCTTCTTAAGTCGATCAAACGGCTCAGGAAACACACTGAGAGATAGGTAGAGAGCGAAGGGATGCCCCATGTAGGCCACGCCGACTCCGTCATGAACTATGACCATGGGTCCCTATCGAACATTTCTGGTTGGAGCTCCTCAAACCCCATCACTCGGAGTCATCAAGGTAACACTACCGACCCTAGCTATTTCTTTATAAATCATTTCATACATCCATACGCGCATTCATTCCATATGCCCATGCCTTACGGACGATTTGGGCTCTGAACCACCCGGGGGCTCAGGAACTAAGCATCGCATGTGCAGCGAAATGCATCACAATGCTCTATGTACGTCACGAAGCAGCAGTTGCCTCATTCGACATGAGCAACAACAGAGCCAGGGGAGAAAAATGTAGATGAGCCCCATGCGGCCCTCACCCAGTCTGGCAGACATGGTCATCTCAACCTTCTCGTTCGATCCTAAGCCTCTGCCAAGCCCATAGAATCTCCATCGAAGGGGAGGCCGTTAGGCCACCTGGGTCGGTCTCCAGAACGACCTAGGCATCTGCCGGGTTGTAGGTAAAGGAGCAGTGGAATGTCACAAGAGGGCTATGCTGACCCTGTCACGAATGACGGACCCGGATTCCACTCGATCATACCCGTTAGCGTACTCACCGAGTGCGTCACTCGAACCCGAGCGATCGGGACAAGCGACAAAACTCAGCCCCTTCGGTTATGAGGAACCGAGGATGGGGTAATGCACACAACTCAAACCGACCCCTACTAAAGCCCAACAGGGCTCAAGGGCTCAAGACACAAAATGCCTAGGTCTATGACCCCAAACTCGCCCCATCCGGCTACGCTTCGGCTGCACTCCAAAACTACCTGGGTTTGCGACCCTGATCTTGCCTCATCTGGCTATGCTTCGACTACACACCAAACGCCTGGGTCCACGACCCCAAACTCACCCCACCAAGATCCACGACTCCGACTTGCCCGATCCCACAGCATGCACTGACGCTAGGATAAGTGAGCTCTGTCTCATCCAATCCCTTGACTAACTGCCTCACCCGATCTCACGGCACGCACCGACGCCAGGATCAGTGAGCTCCATCTCAAACTGATCCCTAAACTAACAAAACTAACCGCCTCGGCTGCACAAGGATGCCTTGGTTGACAATTCCATCTCAAACTGAAAAACACGCACACACGCCTGCTAACAAACACACCCCAAATGGTTCTACCCGAACTGCCCGAGGGCTCGGGGGCTACACTCGCGGGTGTGCTCGCGTGCACCCGCCGTCAAGGCAAAAATCCCCTAGATGATTCTGCCCAAATCACCTGGGGGCTCCTATCAGGTTCATAAACCCAGGGTCCCTCACAGACTGGTTTCCCAATAAAGGCTCGGCCCAAGCTGACAATGCGCAACTCATGGGCCGGCCCAAGTATCGGAACGACGGGCCAGATGGGCGATCCAATCACCGACCAAAAGGCCTGGCCAAGGAGGAATGGTGCCCGCTTTCTGACTCTGGCCCACCTCTCTGATCAAAGTGCTCACTTCAGTCTCTAGCCCACCTTAGGACGTCCTCTCCGACCGGAAGGCCTAGCCAAAGCACTACTTCTGACTCCGACCCCATATCTCTGACCGGGGTATGCAAAGACCCTGCTCACTACTCTTCTCCGACTAGCGCAACTAGAGCCAACTAGGACCAACTGACTGGGGATGCCCGCCCAGAAAGGATTAGGGAACGAACAGAGAAAAGCAAGGCAAGGCGCACAAGTCAAACCACGATACTAGGGACCGTACCCTGTACACCTATTGGAACAGTACTCTACAACCGCCTAGACATGAATAGTGTTGTAGGCGCCGACATTTTACCTACAGTATTGTGGGCGCCATTAACTCCCATATAGTAAGGCCCCCCCACATGCCTCTAGGCATAGACAGTGTTGCGGGCGCCGGAATTTACCATACCGAGTGAACATGGTGAAACTCCTCACAGGACTCTGGGCATCAACAGTATATGCAAGTACCGACATCTGCCATACCTGAACAAGGCAACGAAACCTCCCATGTTCACTCGACATCAAAATAGTGTTGTGGGCACCTACCATCATCCTTTACTCGCCGACGTAGGCAACAAGGCTTAGAAGCAAACATACTCCTTCCTTCTCACTTGTAAGGCCATCCCCTTCATATATAAAAGGGGATGCACTTTCTCCCAAGAGACTCAGTTGATCAAAGCTCAGACAAGTCATCCTAGTTAATCCAGATCGATCAAGTTCACTAGCTCACAACCACAGAACCACTAGGTTCGGACCTCAAGCACACGCTTGAACACTTAGCTCACAAGCAGAGTTCCTGTCGCTCTCGGCCCTTCCGACCGGAGCTCTTGTACACCCCATCTTTCCCCTTCTCGTTTGTAACCCCACTGCAAACTTGGAGCACCTAGGCTTAGGAATAAAGTCACTGATCGACTCAAACTGGACGTAGGGCACGTTGCCTGAACCAGTATAAACCTTGTGTCATTGAGTGCTAGGCCACCTCCGATCACAATGTATGGTAAAACTACAAATATTTACGTGTTGGTCACTTTTTGCACCGACACATACATTTTTTACTAAGGACATGTTTAGTGCATCTAGTCATTCCTCACATTTAATAGGCTCATTCATGAAAATCAAATGAATTTGATGCTTGTATGGTACCATTGTTGCTTCTATACTTGACTTGATCTAGTGGTAGCATATGATATGTTTGTGGGCTTGTGAACCTAGTGTTTGATTTAGAAAATGAGGTATAAGTGTTTAACTCAACATGGTCAAGAAAACCCTTAAAATGAGGTGTGAAGAAGCTTGTTCTGGGATCAAACCGAGTTAAACATCTTTAGCAAGTGTTCTAGATTAGACCAAATTTGGGGAAAAGATCCTCAACCCATTGATTGACATTGATCATCTTAACCTATCTAAAATTAAACCTTTGTGGTCATTGATGACAAAGGGGGAGAAGTAATTCACAAAGATAGGGGGAGGGAAACAAAGATAAGGAAAAGATGGCAAAAGGGGAGAACTATGAAAGTAAGGGGATAAAATTAAAATTTGAGCACACAAGTAGGGGAGCAAGTTTATAAACTTGATTGATGCATTTGAATGTACATTAATATGTTTGCTTGCATGACACAAGTTTTAAATTAAAATACATGCTTGTGTGGTTGTTGATTGTTCTTATCGACAAAATCTAACCGCCAACTATGATCCAAATAGGAGGAAAGTACATGTTTTTACACACATATACCTTTCCTATTGACATAGTTCCACTTGTATTGGAAGATCAATGTTTTGCAGGACATGTACAAGAATACAATGGAATTATAGTCAAAATGCATCATCAGAGAAAGTGTAATGCAGATCCACTCAAAGGAAATAGAAGAAAGCCCAATCAACTAACGAATCTGGGCTGAATACCGATGCATGGGAGGTCCAGGCCGACATAGCAACTAACCACGCGAAGGCGGTCGCGGGGAGGCGCTGCCTGGGTGTGGCCTTACCAGGGGTGCAGGTGCACCCCTAGCTGCACCGCCTTGTCTCTCCTTCCACATGGCGCTTCCTAGTGGTCTCCCCTATGATAGTTGCATGGGCACATGCAGAGAAACTGACCATAGCTTTAATATAAATAGCGGGGAGGAGCTCCCACATAAACACACACCACACAAGAGCCATTCTCCCTCTCCACTTGTATTCTTTTTACTATTTTTAGTTATGAGCTTGGCAAAGCTTGTAATTGGAGATCAAGAACATCTTGGAGATATTTGGTATGATCAATATAATGTTCTTCATTTTGATTCATGTCATGTTCTTCATCTTGTTCTAGTTCTTATTCTATCAATGTTGCTATGATCATGATTTAGAGCTAGGTCCTTATGTTACTAGTTTAACATATGATCTTCTATGCTCTATCATTCATACAACGCACAAGGAGAAGAGCTACACTATCCTCTGGGATAAGAGCATCACTCCTAGGGCTCATGCCCTAGTTAGCTAGTTAGAGTTGAGTAGAAAGAAATGTGAGGGAGAGTTGGGGAAGAATCAGACTAGCCGGTAACCTTCCTTCGCTTGCACCTCAGCAAACACTTATTTTGTGGATTCATTCGCTAAGTAAGTGTTTGTGGTTCTTTTCGTGTAAAGTCCTTTGTTTCATTAATTTTTACTCTTATTTGCTTGTAGGTTCGTCGTCCGTTCTTATAGCAGATACTCTAGTAGAGGGCCCCGATAAAGACAGATAACCCTACTGGAATGCTAGAGTAGTAGTCAATAGCATAGACATGGTGTCTAGGCTAGAGGCTACCTTTGTTTGCCTTGTATCCTCCGGTTGAGGGGTAGACGGCAGGTGTGTTCGTCCTTCATAATCCCCTACATTCAGATATGGTGTAGAGCCGTAGGTCGGCAACGCTTGGCAGACCAATGTTATTCGGTGCCCGAAGTAAGCAAGTAGAAGTAAAGTTTATGTATCCTTAGGTCCTAAAACAATAGGAATCCATCTCTATCCTCATCAACTCTGCCCTTGTGTACTTTAGGATGCCTGCTCCTGTTTAGGTTTTATTCTTTATTCTTTGTTCTTTATTCCTTATTCTGAGATTGGCTTGTGTGTGTGTCACACTATCCATATATCTATCATGGTTAACCCCTACTATGAACTTTGGTCTACTATATAGTCATGTTATCTTGTCCATGTCCCTACTAGAGACTTTTATACCATGCCTTTCTTAAGGAAAATATAAATGAACGATACCCAAATAATTCCAGGTGAAATGCTACAACGATATATCCGTAATATTTTTCTGCATGTGGTTAGAAATATCATCATGGCGTTTCTAGTGCCATGGCTAGGAAACACCAATCCTAGTGGTGATGCTAAGAAACACCAACAAGCATTTCTGGTGCTATTGCTAGGGATGGCACTGGTTAAAAGAATCTATTAGGACATGATCATGATAATGTGCATTTGTAGTAGCCATTGCTCATAACAGGATAACTTTGATTGTTTTCTCCTATTGTGGATGAAAACAGGATAGTGTACGATGGTTTTGACTTGTCGATGACCTTCACCAAGAATCTAGAGTCATTCCCAAAGAAGGCCCGACCTTGTGTCAATCCTCCTTCTGCTACTCCATCGGTAACCAAACCCATCACCCTAGCACCATTTGTACCAAACACCATGGCCAACAAGATGTTGCACAAGTACTCCGTCCCCACTGTTGCCAGCATGGCTGTTGGGCCCGCTGTCAACATGGGTGACATGAACTTTGAGTTAAAGACCGGCCTAATCATGATGGTGCAGGCAAATCCATTCTGTGGATTACCTAGGGAGGACGCCAATGCACATCTCCAACACTTCCTGGAGCTGTGCAGCACCGTCATCATGGAGGGTGTCACATCGAAGGTAATTAGACTCTGCTTGTTCCCGTTCTCCCTCTGGGGGAGGGTGAAATAGTTGTTCTATAAGGACTAGAAAGCTATCAACACATGGAACAAGTGTTCCACGGCATTCCTCACGAAGTTCTTCTCGATGGACAAAACCAATGCCCTTCATGGAAGAATTTCCAACTTGTAGCAGACAGCATTAGAATCCATCCCACAAGCGTGGCAGAGGCTGCAAGAATACATCCTTGCCTGCCCACGCCATGGGATGGAAGACTAGTTGATCCTCCAAAACTTCTACAATGGGCTAACTTCCACATCCAAAGCCCACATAGATGTTGCTGCTAGAAGAGCCTTCTTCTCACTCATAGTCAATGGAGCTATCGCTCTTATCGAGAAGATGGTCTCCAACCAGGGTTGGAGTGAAGACAGACTCTAAACCCAACAAGACGGCAAGCATACCATGGAGGAAATGGATATGTTGGCCGCAAAATTGGATCTCCTAATAAAACGCTTGGACGAGCACGCTACCACAAAAGGAGAAACCTATGGTACCGTACAACCGCTCTACTCACAAATACCATGCGAGGTGTGCGGAAACTTCAGACACTCAGGGAACGACTGCATCAAAAGCTAGGTAGATGCGTGGTACAACAACTACAATGGGTTCTGTCCACAAGGAGATCCATGGTGGAATTAGTCGCACCCACAGAATCAGGAAGGTAACTATGCTCATTCAAATTCGGAAATCAACCTTCCTTGAAAGAACTTATGTTAGGGCAAGCTAAAATAAACGAAAATCTAATTATGAATCTTGCCTCTAACAATAAAATTTTGGAAAACATTAATTCAAATTTAGAAGGCTTAACCTTTTCCTTCGCAAATCAATCAAGCCTTAATAAAATGTTTGAAACCCAATTAGCTCAATTTGCCACTACAACTCTTGCTTATGATTTTGAAAATATCTCGGGGCAACCCAAAATTTCACTTGAAAATGTCAATGCGGTAATCACGAGGGATGGTAAGTCCACTCGTGATCTACCATATCCTAACTATGCAGGAAAAGCCAAAAAGCACGGGGATGCAACCCCAAATCATAGGCTTTGAGGGGGAGGACCCCACAAGGTAACATGTATCTTGCACTCTCACCACTTTCTATTACCTTGCATAGAAAAAGAGAAAAGAAAGAAAGAAAGAAATAAAAACTTATGGTTCTCTTGTTTACCATTTAATGCTTTCATCTATGTTGGATGATTCTTGTTTATCCTTTCATGCTTCCTATGTCTACGCTGACATGTTTTGGTTTGGGAGTTTTGGTTATACATCTTTTAAATTGAGCATGGTGCTTAGTTTGAAGTTTGGATGTAATGATCATGCTTCTATAGGCCTTTTTAATTGAAGCATGGTGCTTAGGTTAATTATCCTACCTTGATAAAATTAGACATGGTGTCTAGTTTGATTATTGAACCAAAATTTGTTAAGTATAGATATTGGTTTATCATATGGACTAACCCTTGTAGGAGTTTATCAACTTCTTGAGGGTAAGTCTTCAAGATGACAACATAGATGAAAATTTATTTGGTGAACCTTGAATATATATATATATATATAATAATAATAAATAATAATAATAATAATAATAATAATAATAATAATAATAATAATAATAATAATAACAATAATATTTATTCCACTCCACATATGTGTAGTAAAAATATTTAGTTCATCCTTGTTGAAATGATGAATAGTTGCTCTATCTTATATTTTGACTGTGCCTGGTTTATAACTTAGCTTTCCCCAAGATTTGAGTTTATTGGCTAAAAATGTCTCATCCTAAAAACTTGAAACTTGTGGGTTGCAAATGCTTAATCTCATCTAAGTTGTTGTGGGATAAGATCTGGTGCAACAAAAATTTGCTATGACTTTGTTCTAAGAAAGACTTGATATTTGGAGTTTTATTTTTAAAATGATAAAATTAAAAGTTCCTCGGTGATTTATATTTCCTACCAAAGCCATATGACATGTTCCACAAATACAAAACCTTAGTCATATGCTGCTTGTTATCATGTTGAGCTTTGTCAAATTGTTTGTGACCCTTGTTGAGATTCTCGTCACGCACCCATGATCAAGATTCACGTACACCCATAAATAAAATGCTGACTCTTACACTGAGAGTTATGCAAAACATGTTTTTTCTATCCACCAAATAAATACTCCATTCATATTTTTCATGAGTCTCTCTCTAAAAAGGTTTTCATGTGCCAAAAGTAAGTATGGGCTATGCTAAAAAAAGAAAAAAAAGAAAGACAATATCCACGCTAAAAAAACATGAGAGAAAAAAATGCATGCCAAAGAGCATGAAGAAAAAAACAAAAAGAAAGAAAAAGAAAAAAAAAGAAAGATAGCCCATATTTTTAAATAAAAAGGCAACCATCAAGAGAGAGAGAGCCATGTAAAAAGGAGTACAAAAATTTAGGAATAGTTAAAAATTCCACACACTTGCACGTCTTGATCAAAGTGTATGACTTGCATCTCCTTGAGGTCTGGTTTTTGACTTAGCAATATTATGTGATGCAAGTATGCCTTATTTTTTTACCTACCCAAAACTCCACATAAGCCTTTTAGATGGTAGGTTGAAAAAGAAAGGCAAATATCAAAAGTCTTTAGTAAGGATCAAATACACATTGAGCGATTGAGTGAATCATTTGAGGAACTTAACTTTATTTTTTGCAAAACTTTCAAAACCTCTAGAAAGAAAGTCGATCAAAGAATGAATGATAAGCATTTCTATGAACCGTTCTATCTTGCAACTGCCTGAGACTTGGAGAAAGCTAAAAAGCCCCATAGGTAATGAGATAATAAAGGGTGGATAGAATGCCAACTTATTCAAATCAAGGAAGAATACTTTGTTATAGACATGGTACCTTTGAATTATAATCAGCATAGTAGCAACTCCTGATCAACAACCAACATCTTATCTTTGGGTCGAGGACAAGCAAAGGGTAAGCTTGGGGGATTTTGTTGGCGGTTCTTATCGACAAAATCTAACCGCCAACTATGATCCAAAAAGGAGGAAACTACATGTTTTTACACACATATACCTTTACTATTGACATAGTTCCACTTATATTGGAAGATCAATGTTTTGTAGGACATGTACAAGAATATGGTGGAATTATAGTCAAAATGCACCATCAGAGAAAGCGTAATGCAGATTTGCCCAAAGGAAATAGAAGAAAGCCCATTCAACTGACAAATCTGGGCTGAACACCGACGCAGGAGAGATCTAGGCCCACGTAGCAACCGACCATGCAAAGGTAGTTGCGCGGAGGCGCTGCCTAGGTGTGGCCACACCAGGGGTGTGGGCACACCCCCAGCTGCACCGCCTTGTCTCCCCTTCCACATGGCACTTCTTGGTGGTCTCCCCTATGATGGTTGCATGGGCACATGTAGAGAAATTGACCATAGCTTTGCTATAAATAGAGGGGAGGAGCTCCCACATAAACACACACCACACAAGAGTCATTCTCCCTCTCCACTAGTATTCTTTTTACTATTTTTAGTTAGGAGCTTGGCAAATCTTGTAATGGGAGATCAAGAGCATCTCGAAGATATTTGGTATGATCAATATAATGTTCTTCATTTTGATTCATGTCATGTTCTTCATCTTGTTCTCGTTCTTATTCTATCAATGTTGCTATGATCATGATTTAGAGCTAGGTCCTTATGTTACTAGTTTAACATATAATCTTCTATGCACTATCATTCATATAACACACAAGGAGAAGAGCTACTCTATCCTCAGGGATAAGAGCATCACTCCTAGGGCTCATGCCCTAGTTAGCTAGTAGAGTTGAGTAGAAAGAAATGTGAGGGAGAGTTGGGGAAGAACCGGACTAGCCGATAACCTTCCTTTGCTTGCACCTCAACGAACACTTATTTAGTGGATTCATTCACTAAGTAAGTGTTCGTGGTTCTTTTGGTGTAAAGTCCTTCAGTTAGTTAATCTTTACTCTTATTTACTTGCGGGTTCATCCTCCGTTCTTGTAGCGGATACTCTAGTAGAGGGCCCTAATAAAGACGGATAACCCTACCAGAACGCTAGAGTAGTAGTCAATAGCGTAGACATGGTGTCTAGGCTAGAGGCTACCTTTGTTTGCCTCGTATCCTCCGGTTGAGGGGTAGGCGGTAGGTGGGACAGCCCTGTCTGTCCTTCGTAATCCCCCACATTTGGATACGGCGTAGAGCCATAGGCCGGCAATGCTTGGCAGACCAAGTGTTATCCGATGCCCGAAGTAAGCAAGTAGAAGTAAAGTTTATCTATCCTTAGGTCCTAAAACCATAGGAATCCATCTCTATCCTCATCAACTCTGCCCTTGTGTACTTTAGGATGCCTGCTCCTGTTTAGGTTTTATTTTTTATTCTTTGTTCTTTATTGCTTATTCTAAGATTGGCTTGTGTGTGTGTCACACTATCCATATATCTATCATGGATAACCCCTGCTATGAACTTTGGTCTACTATATAGTCATGTTATCTTGTTCATGTCCATACTATAGACTTTTATACCATGCCTTCCTTTGGAAAAATATAAATGAACAATACCCGAATACTTTCGGATGAAATGCTACAACGATATATCCATGCGCTTGTGGAATATTTCTGCATATGTTCAGAAATATTGTCACGGCATTTCTAGTGCCTTGGCTAGGAAACACCAATCCTAGTGGTGACGCTAAGAAACACCAACAGTGGTGTATGCTAGTTGTCGGATTGATTGATGAAATAAAAAACTAGCATGCATAGGTGGTAGTTAGATATGCCTTGCTTTGTTTTCACAAAGTGGTACTAGAGCCTTGCATATAATGTTGATCTCACGAGGTATCTAGATCTTGTCTTTGCAAGTGGCATCTAACTAATAATGGTGCTAAGGATGGTATAGTTGGTCCACTTAGATTTGTATCACGCTTCAAAGGTCCATCTCTTAAACCTTATCATCATTTGGTAGACATTACTCTCCTAGAACTCAAATCTATGCATATGTGCATGCTTTTAATCCAAACTCTTAGCACATATGTAGGGGGAGCAAATGCTACCAATGAGGTTCATGAAATTTGTCCAAATTATTTACGCATGGTAAAAATGCTTGGGCAAGCAACATGGACTCAAATTTGAATTTATTTCATATCTTTGTAGAGGTTGTCATCAATTACCAAAAAGGGGGAGATTGAAAGCCCTAGTTTGGTTTTGGCTAATTGATGAAACATATTTGGACTAACCCTATGCTCTAAGTGTGGATTTGAGATAGGTTGGTCCAACCTAAGTGAAGGAGCTAGGTGGCACTCATGGAAGGAGATGGCCACATGAAATGAAGTCCATGGTGGTGGTGTGGACATGTGATGATGATCAAGCTCCGAGATTTGGAAAAGAAGAAAGAAAAAAAACAAAATAGGCTCAAGGCAAAGGTGATATCTATAGGGCCATTTTGTTTTCGGTGATCGAGACACTATAGGGAGTGTGATCACATTTAGGATAGATGGCCGTACTATTAAGAGGGGAGCTCTTATCAGATAACTCGATCATCTAGTGCCACTAGATGTTGGAAAACTTGCATATGCATTTTAGGCCTAGTGCACAATCGGTGAGAAGTGATTAACCTTTGAAAAATGATTGTAAAAATACTAACACACTTGCACATGATGGTGAAACACTTGGAGTGTTAGCACATTTCCATAGGTGGTGAAAAAGGTGAAGAAAAGGAGGCAAAACTTGGCTTGGGGTGCTGCCCTAGGGGCACCATCACCCCTCGTCCAGTGCATCACCACCCCTGTGGCAGTGACCGACTGAGCCAGGCTGAGAGGGAGGTGCTTGGGCAGGCACTGCCACCACTTGTCCGGTGGCACCGCCACCCCTAGGGCAGTGCCCACCTAGACGTGGCCAAGAGGAGCTGGAGCTGAGGCTGGCACCGTCAGTGGCTACAACACCCGAAAATTTGCTCCTTTTGAAATAGGTGTAAACCGAGGTAATTTTGAATTTTTGTGCTCATGAAAACATAGGAAAATAATTTTTTTCATTAAATTAAAATTCATCATAAGGTAGCGACATGTTTGAGCATACATGCCCTTGCATTTGATTTATTTGGTTGAGTGGTTTTGATTGAAAATTTAAAATGGTTAAAATTGCTTTTGCAAATGAAATTAAAAATGGCTTTGAAGTAAAAGAAAAGAAAGAAAAGAAAATTAGGAAATAAATGCAATTAAAAAGTCATAAAATTTTATTTTTGAAAACTTACTAAAATTGCTCATTTTTATTTGAATTGAAAAGTGTATTTTAAACTCTAATTGAATTTGATTTGGTTTACACTTGAATTTGGCTTTGAAAACAAAATAGGAAAAAGATTTGGAAAAGGAATTACTTCCTCTCCAACTCCCCCTCTCTGGTTTTGGCCCACCTCCTCTCAGCGGCCGCTCAACCTCACCCACCACTGTGGCCCAATGTCACCCAGCAGGCCCACTTCTTCCCACTCTCCATCCTTTCCTGCTTATGGGCCGCCCCGGCAGAAGCCTTAGCAGGCTGGCCCAACTCCGCTTCGCCCGCTCAGCAAGCAGGACGCGCGCATGCCCCTCCATTCTCCGCTTGCCCCGCTGCCACCTCAAGCCCACCTGTCAGCTCCGTCCCCCTTCTCTAGCTCATCTACGCCTAGGACTCTGCCGCCGCTGAGGAGTTTGACGCCGCCATGGCACCGCCTTGCTTGCGCCCTAAGCCGACCGCCCCCTTATAAGTCGAATCCCTATGCTGCATCGCCCCCCCCGCATAGCTCCAGATCCATCCGTACTCGTTGAGACACCGAACAGCCATGGACCTAGCATGCGTCGCCGTCCGCCGTCGCCAGCCGAGCAAAGCGTCGTCGCCATCCGCCCCGCCCCGCCATCCTTGGCCTAGGTGAGTTCGTCGTCCTCCACTCTATCTCCCCGTGCCTTCACGTTGCTCCGCCATGGACCATAGGCCCCTCTCCATGAGCTCCGATGAGCTCGCTTGCTACCGGCCATGGCGTCGCCGCCTAGAAACTACACGCCGGCGACCTCATCTTCCCCTTTCACTCTCGGCCGTCCATCTGTAGATCAATGGCCCTAATTAGAAGATATCGGTTCATAGACATTTTTGCTAAAGAGCCCCTCGGTTTCTTCAAAATAGAACCCGCCGTTCAAAGCGCAATCGCAGATTACATTTTCTTCTTTGGAAAGCGTAGTTTTCTTCGGTTTAGATTCAAAATACATTTTCACTTATTTACAGATTTGCCACTGATTTTGTTTTAGCCATAACTTCTCCGTTTTAACTCCGATTTGACCCGTTCAACTTGCGTTAGATTCGTAATTTTATAATCTACATGTTCATACTACTGTTAAGTAGGTTTTAAACTTTTGAAATTTGATGTTAGATTTAATTTATTATTTTAATAAAGGAAATCTTGTTTATTTCATATCTTCTATGTTTTAGCTCCGAATTGACCCGTTCAAGTTGTGCTAGATTCATTACACTGAGATCTACGTGTTAGTGACAATGTTTATCATGTCACTAATACTAGAATTTCATGGTTTAATTTCTAATTTGATTAATAATTATGCAACTGGATTTTATAAATAAAATATGAATTGATTTACTTTAGTTTTATAATTCAAATTTAAATTTGACTTAATTCAATTTATATTGTTTATAAAATATCTCATATACATTAATTTATATATTTAAAATAAATGAAGCCTATAGTTTTCTTTTCCACGAATAAAGCAAATTTATCGGTAGATGTATCTTTTTCACCGTAGCTTCGATTAGAGTGCTTCTTGCGACTGTGTGCTCGTAGCGATGCGTAGAATCGTGTTTCAAACTCTTTTACTTATTTTTCTATGATTGGTGTACTATTCTAATTTAGATCTATTGTTTGCTTCGTGTATGATTGCATGGATGCTTGTGTGGTGCTTTATGATCTTGTCTAGTCGGTGAGCTTTACGTGTTGAATGAAGAAGCAGGTCTTTGAAGATTTGGATTGGAAGAAGGATCTAATTTTAAGGTAAGTATAGCATGTGATCTTCCTTGTTGTCCTATACACCTTTAATCATTTAATTCATACTGCATGTGTCTACCTTGACTACCACTAAAGATTTCCTAGTACTTTGTGCCTTGTGCCTTGTTACCTATGGGTTGTTGCATTGGGTAGTATGATGCTAGTGCTCAACTACAACCATGATCTTGTAACTTGACTAATGGTATATGCAATAAACACTAAAAGATGCTTTTTAGCAACATGGAATCAGGGGGCTAGAGCATTGGGCTGTTTTTATGGTGCTCTAGATTCCTCTCCCTAAGGACTTATCTGTAAGTGATCATCCGGGACTTACAGTACAACTGTGAGGGCTATATGGCTCTGGCCTTAGCTCAGTATGAGGACCTTTTCTAGCTTGTTAGTGGTTATCTTTATTGGCGTAAGAATGGCTTGACAAATCAGGTATAGTGCAGCCTTTGTCCCCTTGTGTATAGGCTACGTGTCATTGTGCCATCGGGAAGGGGGGCTCTACATCTGTTTGCCGAGTGAATCTAATGGCCCTAACTTGTTAGATGAACCTTTGAAAAGCTTCATAGTGAACCCTACCAACCTTCCTTGGTAGTGGGTCAAGAGGCTGATCACCTTGGGCAAAAGGGTAAATCACGACTCATAGTGAAAGTGTACAACCTCTGCAGAGTGTAAAACTAGTATATCAGCCGTGCTCACAGTCATGAGCGGCCTTGGAACCCTTACGGAATAGATGATGAACTCTGATGATACTAATGATAAAGATGCTCACTAATGATTACTATTTATGCTATTCATTATTCATCTTTACCTGATCATGTGTTTATGGGCTCATGATAAACTTGTTGCCACCCAATTGCTAAAAGATGACTCATTAAAAGCTAATCGCAGTTAAATCAGTGTTAGCCTTTTGAGCCTCATGAACCCCATGTTATATTTGTTGAGTACGACATGTACTTATGCTTGCTTTACTTTTTAAATCTTTGGAAAATCTCGGATGGGTACCAGATTGCTAGTTTGGAGGAATTAGGCTTGTGATCAACCAGTCAGTTGTCCCTGTGGATTTGGAGTCTTCGCTTGAAGATCGAAGATGTCTTTCCACTATCTATACTCTAAGGTTATATTCTTTATACTAATATATTATGTATTTAAGCATTGTCTATTGATATTACCCTTATTTGTAGCTATATGTGAGATTTGACTTCCTGGGCTCACATATGGTGTGTATCTAGTTTTGTCCTTAAAACCGGGTGCTACAGTGGCGGTGTGCACTGTCTCGGGCGTGATGGTGCACCACCGAGGGCACTGCCACCCTATCTGGTGGCATCGCCCTATTTTAACAGAGAACGGGGGTTCTGGAGTTGGGCATCACTATGATCACCGCACCCCATGGCAGTGCACCGCCCCTTTTATCCAGAGACTGTAGTTTTCAGGGTGTTGGCTAGGGTGGCACTGCCAACCCCTGTTCGATGCCACCGCCGCCTATCTAGTGCCCCAATGGCTACCACTGCCATATCCGGTGACCTCGTAGAAGCTGCTCTAAAGGGGTAATGGCTCTATTTGCTTGTGGGCTTATAAATAGAGGTGGTGGTCGGCCACTCTCTTGGCACTTCCCACACCTGCATACACCCTTTGGAAGCTGAGCACACCACTACACTCACTTGCACACTTGATTTCATCATCTTGAGTGAGATTGGAGAGCCTCTAGTGCATTGCTTAGTGGTCTAGCATTTTGTGGCACTAGTTGGGCGATTTGGGCTGGTGGAGAACCTGTTATTCCTGGTGTTTGCTAACCCCTAGATGGCCCGGTGATTGGTGGATGTCGAGCGGAGGAAGGTGATTGTCTCCGGCTATGATCGTTATGATTGTGAGGGGTTCTTGTGCCTCCCCCGGTGAAGTGCCAATGGCAACTCTAGTGAATTGCGTGTGGCTTGTGGATCCTCATTGTTGACATTTCTTAGCATCACTCTTTTACTAAGTTGTCATCCCTAGCATGATGCCATAAATGCATTGTTGGTAATTATTAAGAACACATGTAAATATATATATATATATAAAGTATATATATATATATATATATAAAGTATCTGCAAGCGCACAAATAATATACCATTATAGAATTTCACCCGGGAGTATACCAGGTATCGTTATTTATATTTTATCTACAGGGAGGAGCTATGGGGTTGTGTTGGCCTAGAGATATTGACAAATATATATACTTATGATAAAACCACTCTCATGCTATGGTAGGCGTAAGTCAAATGATAAATGAATAATAAGTGTAAGGTAATAATGGTATTCTAGAGATAGAAATAGAGACTCATAAAAGTAGTATGGCTAGGTAGGAGATTCGTTAAGAGCAAAAGATTCCTAAGTCATTCCATATTTACTAAGTCTTTTGTACACCCAAGTATATACACTCTCATCTATAGCATAACTAACTTTGGATCTATGCATAAGGAACATTACTAAGGAAGATCAAGAATAGAGCTTGTCTCCCTTCGCAACCGCGTTCTACTTGCTCTATAAATGGGGAGTGGACTACAAAGGACTCAATGGGAGTGTCACATCTACAATCTACCACATGACCCAGAGTGCAGAATGTATCCACAGGCAAACAATATCTAAGCACCATGTTTACATAGTGTCGACCACTTAAACTCACTCGAGTACTAAGCTAAGAGCTTTGCGAACATATGCATAAATTCATCATCAATCATAACTATATCAAGCATATAACTAGAGCAAACTAGGAACATAATAAATAGCAACATAATACTGAAGTAGCACAAAGTCATAAATATAGAGGTACAATGGCTATACCAGTCTCTAGATGGCAAATCCAAAATCCTGAGCAATAGCCCACACTCTACTTGAACCTTGCTAGCTAGCCTATACTAGAACTTGAAGAATTGGAGCTCTATTCTCTTCTCTCTGGAAACCCTAATTTCTGGTCTAATATTGACTTATGATAGCATGCTCTAGAGGGGGGGGGTTAGGGGCTAGTTATATAGGCCAGAACGTCAATCCTGAGCCCTCGGATCAAACCGACTTGAAAGAATGTCGTAGATGCAATCTAGGAGGCGGTGGAGGAACCAACGTCGAAGCGGAGGATGACATGTGGGCCTAGGGGGCTAGGCGGCCTATAGGTGGGCCCCACTAGGTAGCCTCCTACCATGTGCTTTGGTGGCATGGCTTCTGGTGTCCTCTGGAACCTTCTGGAGCAGTTTCCACGGTGGATAAGCGTGATTTAATTTGTCATTTTGATCCTCCTAGCCTAGTTTTCTAGAATAACTCTGTTGAAAACACAGATTCACCAAAACTCATGGGAATTGTTAGTTTAAACCCCTAAGTCTATGTTGGTGATCCTTTTCATGCATTTATTCATGTTATGTTGACGGTTTATGATGGATGATAACTACCATCAACAAACTCCCCCAAGCTAAACCTTTGCTCATCCCTGAGCAAAGCTAACCTTAGCAACGGATTAGGAGTTGCTGCAATGTTTTCACTCCTCAAAAGCACACATGCGTTCAAACAAGAATTCTCCTTCGGATTGAAATTCATTGATCTGACTTTCCCATATTATCTTCAACCATGGGGCTTTTGAGCTTTCACTTGGATCTTGGGCAATTGAAAGACAGAACGATCAAGTCAAGCACTATGTCTCAAGTTCTTTGTTCAACCATTATTCTGGAGTTTTTGCAAATTTTCAAAATAAAACTCAGAGATTCCATTGTATGACACTCTCAAGTCTCTTAAATATGTCGTATTTGTGGATCCGCACCAAGGCAATAAATGACTATATGCCTTTCTTTTCCTACAACTAAGGCTTATGTGGAGCTCATAGGAATGGTGATAACATGAAAGAGCATACATGCAATACATATATTGTAAAGTCAAACAATGGATCCAAAGAGAGTTGAGTCATACAATCAAATTAAGATGTGCATGTGTGTCGAATATGGTGGATATATGGTGGCTAGCCTAATTCTATTATGCTCCTTGAAAACATATCTCTCATTTGAACTTGGAATCATCTTTGCAAGAAAACGTGGGCTATCTTATTCATCTTTTTTCTCAGGCGAGCATCTACGTACCCATTGTTTTAATACTTTGGACACTTGTCCATTTTTTCCAATGTTTTTTTCTTTTCTCTCTTTTTTATGAATACATTTTGCATAGCCCATGCCAGTTTTCTGCAATAAAATATTTGAGAGATAACAATAGAACTTAGAGCATTTTATGTGGTGGAAACCTATGAAGCATATTTTTGGTGTTTTCTCCCAGTGTAGGAGTAAAACATTTTTGGGTGGATCTAGATGGAAAGCATGTTTTTGCACCTATCCCTAGTGTAGGAATAGTGCATATGTGGGTGGTGTGTACATGATCTTGATTTTAAGAGCATGACAAACCTCTCATAAGGCATCAACAAAGCTTGACTAAACTCAATGCAGAATAAGTAGCATATAAGAAGTTTTTCCTAGCCTAGATATCATGTTTGGCTCTGGTAGGAATTCAAGCTTTGTCATATAGGAACTCATCATGTTGCCTTTTTTAGGTTTTCAAAAGAAATCTCCAAAATTTAGTGTCACTTGGAACAAGATAAATAGCAGCTCAGACCTTCGCATATCATATCCGTCAATTACCTAGATTTAGATCAAGCATTTGCTACCCACGAGTTTCAAGTTTAGAGCAAATTTTCATGTCAAATTGATTTCATCCAAAACTTAGGAGAATTCAAGGTTGAAAACTAGGTACTTCAAAGGAATTACAATAGAGCAACTATTCATCATTTCTATCATGTGAGATCATCTTCAAGTTCTATTCATTTATTTGACTCTTAAAGACAAGAAACTAAGGCATACCTTAACAAAATTAAACTTAAAGCAAACTTTGTACACACACTTTTTATTTGATTTTCGTGTTTGTCTTCTTTTTTTTAAACTAGAGCACTATTGATGGTAGTTAACAACCATTATAAACTATCAAAGAAACATGAATAAGGGCATAAATATGATCGCCAACAAAGGTCTAGGGGTTTAGACTAATGAATTCCATGAGTTTTGGTGAATCTGTATTTTCTGTAGGGTTTAACTAGAAAATAGTCAAGGTGGACCTACATGTCAGATTTAATTGCACTTATCCACTGTGAAATGGACACTAAAAGGTTCTAGAGGACACCACGCTGAGATAGAGAGGCAGAGGCTGCCAAGTGGGGCTCGCCAGCCCCACCTGCAGGCCGTCCAGCCCCTAGGCCCACCAGTCGGTTCTCCACCACCTCCTAGGTTGCATCTACGCCATTCCTTAAGTCAGTTTGATCCAAGGGCTCATGTTTGATGCTCTGGGCTATATATACCAGCCCCTGCCACCCCATGAGGCATCAAGTCATTTGAGAAGATAGAAACCCTAATCATTCTCAGAGCTCCATCAATTCTAGGGCAAAACTAGTTAGGCTAGGTCTAGAGGGAGGCAAGCAGGCTTCGCTTGGATTTCCGATCGTGTCAAGAGCGTGGTTTCGTATAATCCTTGTACCCCCTCTCTTTTGTATCTCCATTATTTTTATATGCTTGCTACAATTGTTATGACAATATTAGTATTCATCTTATTCATGTCCTTTGTTATAATGTTCATTGTCTACTTTGATTATATACTTAGTATAGCTAGTTTATCATTATGTTTATGCATCAGTTCACAAAGCGCTCGCTCCAAAGTACACGGGGTGAGTGGTCAACATTGTGTACACGTGGTGCTTATACGTTGTTTTCCTGCAGATACACCCTATATTCCGAGCCATGTGGTAGATCACGAATGTGACACTCCTATTGAGTCCTTTGTAGTCTACTCCCTGATATAGGTAGCACGTAGGATGTGGTTACGAAGGAAGGGCAAGCTCTGTTCTTAATTTATCTTAGTAATATCCCTTATGTGTAGATATAAAGATGATCTTAGCCATGATTACTAGGTGTAATTTCACTAATCAATCTATGCTTTGACTTATAATTAAGAATGACTTAGGAATTATTCCTCTAATATTCTACCTGACCATGCTAATGCCATAGAAAGGAGTACTCTGAGTGATTTATCATCATCATTGATCAATACTTATCATATCTCTTATCCTATGACTTACCCCTGTTATGAGTAGAATATTGGCTATGGTTTACTTCTCCATCAATGGTATAAGTTATCAATACTTGTCCATGCTAGACCTTCCCTATGGTAAAATATAAATAATGATACCAGGAATATTCTCGGGTGAAGTGCTACAATGGTATAATTATCTGTGCACTTGCAGATTCCTTTTCATTCATATATGTTTATATTCTTTCTAGTCACATAAAATGATAAAGAACTACTTAGTATCATTCTAGTAGTGATGCTAGGTAGTACCAACAAGCATCTCTGGCACCATCACTAGGGATGACAACCTAATAAAGTAATGTTAGGAGATGTAGGTAATTAATCAGTGGCTACTAAAACAAGTGACAAGTTAATAAATACCAACAAGCATTTGTGGTGCCATTGTCGGGGAAGGTAGCTAGACAAATGAAATATTGATAAACTTATGCTTATTGATCTGATCGAGATAAACCACTGACCTCTGCTCAAACAGGCTTACCCTTGTTTTGTCTACTTGTTTATCTTATACAGGGTAATGTATGATCGGTTTTAACCTTCCGACAAACTATGTTGAAGATCCCAAAGCATTAATCATGAGAACTAGAGCCAAACTCAAGAAAGTTTCAGCTTTAGAGTCGGAAGACAACCAGATAAGGTGAATCTTAACACCTGAATTTGAAGCCATGGCTGATAAGACTCTCCGTGAGTTCTCTGCTCCAACTATAGCCAACATCTGACCTAATGTCAATGTTGGAGACAATGGATTTGAGCTCAAGCCAGCTCTTATCAACATGGTGCAAGCTAGCCAATTTTGTGGAAAGGCACATGAAGATGGCACATCTCCAACACTTCCTAAAGATCTATAGCACTTTCACAATCAAAGGAGTAACCAAGGATGCCATACTACTTCGCCTCTTCCCATTCTCACTTTTGGGGAAGGCAAAGTAGTGTTTCTACACCAACAAAGATAGAAATACTACATGGGATAACTGTTCCACTGCCTTCCTAGCCAAGATCATTTCCATAGGCAAGACTAATGCTCTGCATGGGAGAATTTCAAGTTTTCCACAACAACATGACGAATCTGTCCTTGAGGCATGGGAACGCTTTCAAGACTACATTGCAGAATGTCCCCATCATGGGATGGAGAATTGGCTACTCATGCAGACTTTCTACCATGGGTTGACCAATAGTACCCATGAGACTATGGATGCTGCTGCTGGAGGTGCATTCCTATCACTCACACTCCCAACTACAACAGCTCTCATGGAGAAGATGACCTCCAACTAAGGCTAGAATGAAGAATGAGTTCAGACCCACAAGAGAGGTGGAGGTATGCATCAACTCAAAGAGGTAGACATGCTGTCTGCCAAGATGGACCTGCTAATGAAGAAGCTCAAAGACCAAGATAATGAGAAGAAAGAAGTCATGCACATTCATGATTCCCGCATGACATGTGAAGAGTGTGGAAACACAACAACAACTACTATCTTCCTCAACAAAATCAAGGATGGAATCAGCAACAGAGACTGAACTACCAAAGTAACTACCAAGGTAACCCTCAAGGTAACAATTATAATAACTTCAATCAACCAACCTTGAGAGAATTAATTGCTAGCCAATCTAGACTCATGGAAGGATTATCTAAGAAGGTAGCTACCAATGATAAAATTCAAGAAAATATAAGTAATGGAATGGATAGCTTTGCTTCTGCCATTAAGAACCAACATAGCTTTAATAAAATGATAGAATCACAAATAGCTCAGCTGGCGGCTGCTGTTCCTTCGTCCGATAAAGGTAAGATTTCGAGGCAACCAGAAGATCTAGAAACTACAAATCTTGTCGATATTCATAATGCAGCTTACTACTACACGGAGCCATCGATGGGAAGGTGGATAGATTAGTCACTATCTAACAAGAAAGGTGATCCTGGGAGACCTATCATCCCCATCACCATTGGACCTCACATCTTCTAGGAAGCTATCTTTGACTTTGGAGCGAGTGTCAACATCATGCCTAAGGTAATTTGTGAGAAGATTTTAGGAGATCCTTTATTGTACACAAATATGCATTTGTAGCTTGCAGATCAGTCACTCTACTACCCCAAGGGAGTTCTTGAAGATGCTATCATATGAGTGGGACTATCATATGTTCCCATAGACTTTGTGGTTTTGAAAACAGGTGGAGATGAAAGGGCACTCATCATCTTGCGCCGACCTTTCCTAAGCACCACAAAGGCCATCATCTATGTGGACAATCCAAAGATTTGCTTCATAATCAAGGACAAGAAAGAGAAGTTTTCTTTTAAGAATCGTATCCTGCAATCTCCTAGACATCCACAGATGCCGTACCCGTTCGAAGACACAACAATGACTAAGAAGAAGAACAACAAAACAAGAAGGAAGAACAAGGTTAGGCAGCCACAAGATGAATCAGTCAACATGATCAAATTAGAGTACAACCACCTCCTTGCTTCACCATTCCTTGCCAAGAAGAATGATCCTGGTGTACCGACGATCGAGTGTACCATTGGACAAAGAATCTTCTACAAGACCTTCTGCGACATTGGATTAGGTGTCAACATAATGTTCAAGGTAACATATGAATATTTATTTGGTAACGAACCCTTGTACCCTACATATATGCAGTTGTGGATGGCAGACCAATCAATTCGATTCCCAAAAGGAATAGCAAAGGACGTTATGGTATGAATACACGACCACTTTGCCCCTGCCAACTTCATGGTTTTGGACGTGGGAGAAGAAGAAGATGATACACCCATCATCCTAGGAAGACCATTCCTCAACACCACCAATACAATCATCTGCGTTGGATCTGGACAAGTCCACTTCTAATTCCCTAGAGAAAATGTACGTTGTTATTTCAATAGTTATACTACTTATGAGCAGCCGAAGAAGAACCACTCTAGGAGGAGATGTCGATCATCCCAACATCAAGGGAACCAACCCGTGTGGAATGAATGGGAGGAAGATGAACAACCTGAAGAATTTGTGAAAAAAGGAACCTACACTGCCTAAGTCAAGCCCATCGGCCAAGTAGGTGTGGAAGGAGAAGGTGACATCATCAGAATCACAAGAGATGCAACCATCAGCGTCTCCATCACCGAGATTAGATGATGCACCTGAAGAATAAATAAGACTCGAGTAAAGTCCTATCCGGAGGACTTAAAAATCTAAACCCTCGCCGTGAGGTAATATTGGTAGTTATCCATATTTATTTTCAGTATTGCATGAATTGTTCTTACTTTAGCATATGTACTTTTCTACATTAGCATTGCATTAGTTAAAAATATATGCATACATCTAGTTATATTTCATATAAAGAAAAATAAAAAGTTTTATTACTACAGATCATCATCGCATAAGAAAAGAAAATAAAAATATTATTGCATCCTTAAGCCCCATGTGAATAATTTTTATGGTGTAACAAGCCCAAGGAATATTCATCGTGGTGGCATAAAAATAAAATATATATACTATGCCTACATATTTTCTTTCTGGCATATAAAAAATATAGAAAATCTAAAAATATTAGAAAGACATCCTGTTAAAATTCTGCCACTAGAAAATCTATCTAAACCCACAAGAACAAATCTCTGAATGGCTAACCGCTAACCCCTTATCTTAATTGAGCCACAAGTTTGTTCTTGTTGGAGTATTTGGCAGGATGATTCACATGATCAAGAGCAAGTTTACTCGGTTGTCTTCATCTCACTCTACTCATGGATGAGAAGGACATACACCGACAAACCCGCTCTAAGAAAGATCAATCAACATCTAACAATCGACCACGACAACATCTAGCTTGGGGGAGGAGCATCCCCTGTGTATCTAGCTAAGTATTTCCTTCCTTTAGTTTTACTATTAGCAAGTTTTCTTTATATTAGCTAAAGAAATAAAAAGATGCATAACAAAATAAAAATTTATCTTAGCCAGTTATATATATTATAAGGTGTGATCTTAAAACTTGAAAACAAAATAAAAAGTGTGTTTAGTTTTCTTTCTAGTTTGATTTTTCTTTAAAAAAAGAAAAGAGCTAAATAAATAAAAGGACTCTGAAGATAATCTCTTACAATGGAAATGAAGAATAGTTGCTCTTTTCAAGTACCTAGTTTTCAACCTTGAATTCTCCCGAGTTTTGGATAAGACTATTTTGATATAAGAATTTACTCTGAACTTGAATCTCATGGGTAGCATATGCTTGATCTAAGTCTAGGTAATTGACAGATATGATATGAGAAGGTTTGAGCTGTTGTTTATCTTGTTCCAAGTGATACTAGAGTTCCAGACATTTATCTTTTGAAAAATATAAAAATGCTTCATGATGAGTTCCTTGTATGACAAAGCTTGAATTCCTACCAGAGCCATAAATGACATTTAGATTAGGAAAACTTCCACTCATATATGCTGCTTGCTTTTACATTTAGTTTAGTCAAGCTTTGTTGACCCTTATGAGATGTTTGTCATGCTCTTAGAATCAAGATTACGTACACACCACCCACATATGCACTACTCCTACTCTGGGGGTAGGCACAAAAACATGCCATTCCATTTAGATCCACCCAAAAAAATATTTTACTCCTATACTAAGAGTAAACACCAAAAATATACCCTATAAGATATCCCCCAAATAAATGCTCCAAAGTTCTTGTTGCTATCTCTCAAAAAGATTTTGTTGTAGAAAAAGAAGCATGTGGCTATGGAAAAGTTATTAAAAAAAGAAAGAGTATTGAAAAAATTAGTGTCCAAGATATCTAAAACAATGGGTACTCAGATGTCCGCCTGAAAAAAAGAGAAGAAAGAAAGAGAAGAATAAGATAGCCCATGTTTACTTGCAAGGTTATGTTTCCAAATTCCAGAAAAGAGATAAGTTTTTAAGGAGCAAAGTAGAATTAGGTTAGCCACCATATATATACCATACATTCACACACATGCACATATTGATTTGATTGTATGACTCAACACTCTTTGGATCCGAGGTTTGACTTTACAATATATGTAGTGTAAGTATGCTCTTTTATGTTTTTCCACTCCTATGAGCTCCATATAAGCTTTAGTTGTAGGAAGAGAAAGGCATAACATCACAATTGCCTTTGGTAAGGATCCACAAATACCACATATATTGAGAGACTTGAGAGTGTTATACAAAGGAAGCTCTAAGTTTTATTTTTTAAAAATATATAAAAAAAACTCTAGAATAATGGTGGAACAAAGAACTTGAGACATAGTGCTTGACTTGATCATTCTGTCTTTTGATTGCTCAAGACCTAAGTGAAGGCTAAGAAGCCCCATGGTTGAATGTAATATGGGTGAGTTTGAAAGTCAGATCGGTTTATTCTAATCTGGAGGATAATTCTTGTTTGAACGCATGTGTACTTTTGAGGAGTGAAAGCATTGAAGCAACTCCTGATCCTTTTTTTTGCTAAGTTTAATTTTGCTAAGGGACTAGCAAAGGTTAAGCTTGGGGGAGCTTGTTGATGGTAGTAAACAACCGTTATAAACCATCAAAGAAACATGAATAAGGGCATAAATATGATCACCAACAAAGGTCTAGGGGTTTATACTAATGAATTCCACGAGTTATGGTGAATCTGTATTTTCTATAGGGTTTAACCAGGGTTTAACCAGAAAATTATCAAGGTGGACCTACATGACAGATTTAATTGCACTTATCCATCGTGAAATGGACACTAGAAGGTTCTAGAGGACACCACACCGAGGTAGAGACGCAGAGGCTGCCAGGTGGGGCCGACCGACCCCACCTATAAGCCGCCTGGCCCCTAGGCCCACCTATTAGTCTTCGCATTGCAATGTTGGTTCTCCACCGCCTCCTAGGTTGCATCTACGCCATTCCTTAAGTCAGTTTGATCCAAGGGCTCACGTTTGATGCTCTGGGCTATATATACCAGCCCCTGCCACCCCCCTTGAGGCATCAAGTCATTTGAGAAGATAGAATCCCTAATCATCCTTAGAGCTCCATCAATTTTAGGGCATAGTTAGTTAGGCTAGGTCTAGAGGAAGGCAAGCAGGCTTCGCTTGGATTCCCGATCGTGTCAAGAGTATGGTTTGGTATAATCCTTGTACACCCTCTCTTTTGTATCTCCATTATTTTTATATGCTTGCTACAATTGTTATGACAATTTTAGTATTTATCTTATTCAAGTTCTTTGTTATAATGTTCATCATCTTCTTTGATTAAATACTTAGTATAGCTAGTTTATCATTATGTTTATGCATTAGTTCGCAAAGCGCTCGCTCCAAAGTACATGGGGTGAGTGGTCGACATTGTGTAAGCGTGGTGCTTATACGTTGTTTTCCTATGGATACACCCTATATTCTGGGCCATGTGGTAGATCGCGGATGTGACACTCCCGTTGAGTCCTTTGTAGTCCACTCCCTAATATAGGTAGCACGTAGGATGTGGTTACAAAGGAAGGGCAAGCTCTATTCTTAATCTATCTTAGTAATATCCCTTATGTGTAGATATAAAGATGATCTTAGCTATGATTACTAGGTGTAATTGCACTAATCAATGTATGCTTTGACTTGTAATTAAGAATGACTTAGGAATTATTCCTCCAATATTCTACCTGACCATGCTAATGCCATAGAAAGGAGTACTCTAAGTGATTTATCATCATCATTGATCAATACTTATCATATATCTTATCCTATGACTTACCCCTGTTATGAGTTGAATATTGGCTATGGTTTACTTCTCCATCAATGGTATAAGTTATCAATACTTGTCCATGCTAGACCTTCCCTATGGTAAAATATAAATAACGATACCTAGAATATTCTCGGGTGAAGTGCTACAATGGTATAATTATCTGTGCGCTTGCAGATTCCTTTTCATTCATATATGTTTATATTCTTTCTAGTCACATAAAATGATAAAGGAACTACTTAGTATCATTCTAGTAGTGATGCTAGGCAGTACCAACAAGCATCTCTGGCTCCATCACTAGGGATGACAACCTAGTAAAGTAATGTTAGGAGATATAGGTAATTAATAGGTGGCTACTAAAACAAGTGACAAGTTAATAAATACCAACAAGCACACACTAATATATATAGAAGATAAAGACAAATTTTTATTTTTGTTTTCTTAGTTTTGCTTTTTTTTAATAATACAAATTTGAAAATTAAATAAACTAAAGAAAATAATAAAATACCAGAAAGAAAACTTACCTGAAGTAATGGGGGCTCCTCCCCCAAGCTGGGTATTGCTACGGTCTCTTAGAAAGGTGGGTCAATGTGGATACCCTGGAACAAGTATCACCAATTGTCGATGTCCTACTCCTGGTGCTGCTGGATGGCGGCAAAGCATTGTCCTGCTTCTTCTTGCCACTGGGAATGTTGGTGTAGGGTGTTCTAGATCTCATGCTAGCTCTCCTCAATGGTTGTGAGCCTGGTGTCGAAGCAAGCATGTTTCATCTGCTGCTCATGGTAACCCATGGGCGGCAGATGGTGGCCCATGTCATGATCATGATAGCCCATGGGGTGGTCATGGAAGCCACGAGCAAAGAAGGACATATGTCCTCCCTGGTAGCCACTGGAGACCTCCTCATATGGTTGTTGCTAATAGTAGTTGAAGTTGTCATTCTGCCATTGCGCACTTGAGCCCTGATGCTAGGAACTCTTCGAATGATGCGGAGAAGGCTGCTCCCACCTAGCATGTTCAGGTTGGTGCATATGGGAAGATCTCGGCTTGTCCTAGCCTGCATGCACAGGATGGTGCACCTAGGAAGGTCCTGCTTGATCAAATCCCGTGTAGCTGGTGAAGGCAGGACATCTAGAATGGGGTCGTCTCCACGGTACCGAGACTGTGGGTTGTGAGTGATCCTCACTGAGGCACTCCTACGAGATGCTTCCTCCTTTCTCTGCAAATCAAAGATAAACGAATCCACTGCATATAGACCGAGGTTCTGATCTGGTAACAGGATCTCGGTTGTATAATCCACATACATCATGACAAGTTTTCCATCCTTACCCTTTTTTAACATATGGGCATGGTTAAAATAGTCATAATCAATAAGCCAGCGGGGAATGTCAATGTAATTAATAGAAGCATTTTCTAGCAAACCCAAATTTTTAGCTATGCGGGTGACCAAAGAAGTGCACCCAACATCTCCCTTAAGACCAGGTATTTCTGACCATTGTGTCATCATGAATTTTATGGGTGAGACCTTTTTTTCTTTTGATCATGGCATAAAGCAGTTTTAGTTCATCATTCCTAACTATGCGGAAATCACTTCTAGGAAAAAGAGAAAATCCTAGCCATTTGTGCATGAATCGGAAAGTAGGATGGTGAATTTCATTGGTGCGAGGGCGGTAGCAAACAATTTCTTTTGAAATCTCCCTCCAGAACTTATTCCTATCAAAGTCTTGTATAGCGGAGTCTACATAAATTATGCACTGAGAGTGAAATCCAAAAAGTTCACTAAATTTTTCTAGGGAATAGAAAATTCTTTCCTAAAAAGTCTAAATGAGGCTTCCAAATCGGTGTGTTGCAGAGTGCACAAAAATTCAGTAGTCAAAAGCTTACACCTCGGCTCATCAATTTCCCAAGCATCCTCCCATCCTACAGTCTTAAAAATAGGTTCGAATTCAACGGTCATACCTGTGGCTTGTAGTAGGGTTGGATCATAGGCAAGAGTGAGGACGAAATCCCGGGTCTTCAGCTTCTTGTAGATGTTCATCTCACTATCTCCGCGGAGCTTGAGCTACTTCTCTTGTAGAAGAATGTTCCTCTCCATGGGGGCTGATCGGGACAGCGCTCCAACAGCAGGAGACGGAGGATCGACCTCCTGTCGGTGCTTGCTCGGGAAGACGAGCTTCTCATCGAACAAAACGATGTCGCATGCTTGATCTTGCCTACTAACTTGCTCATCTTCCTGCAAAAATAAACACAAGACAACACAACTCATGTAATGGATTAGGAAAATAAAAAGTTAGCGGTTAGCCGTCCAGGATTCAGTCGTTCAGGGATCAATCGTCCGAGGGTTAGTCATCTGAGATTGCTTAATGAATTTCAAATCAAGATTTTGGCAAATCTTCCACCCTAATTCTTTTTTATTTTCTCTCTTGATTTGTACAGCACTACCACTCTTATACTCTCTTAATCTTTGCTCAAATTTTAGCAGCACCTCTCTCTCTTTTTCTCAAGATTTTAGCACTACTTTCACACACAAACTTCCTCACACTCCAACAGTACTTCTACCAAGGAAATTTCAACTATGAAATTTTGAACTGAAATTTTGAACTTGGAAGGTTGTTTTGTGTTGTGCCTGAGGCCGAGAGCAACCAGGAAGGAGTGGCATTTATAGCCAAGGCAGCAGCAGGCCGGGCGGCCTAGTGGTGGGGCTGGCTGGCCCCACAGGGTGGCCAAATGGCCTCTCCATTTTTTTGATCCTTCTTTGCTTCGTGGTTAAGTAAGGTGACTGCTCCTTTTGGTGGAAATGCGCTCTGGATGGTGTAGAGTGAAGGTGGTGGAGATATGGAGGTGATGGTGGTTGAGTGGGTCCCATGTGTCTCCCGTATTTTTACCATATACATATGTTTATACAATGCAAAAATACTTCATGATATTATGAAATATAACAAGATGAATGAATGGTATTTTTAGATTTTTACTCGTCCACGGTAAATATTTCTTACAAGTTTTTATGCTCCGTAAAAATTATTTATATGGGGCTTGAATTTTTTTCTATATGCCATGATGAGAATTTTTTTATTTCAATTTTGTAATGCAAGAATTGAAAAGTAAATATGTCGAAGTAAAAATATAATGCAAAAAGTAAATATGGATAACTACCGAGTTACCTCCCGTGAGGGTTCGGAATTTTAAGTCCACCGAAACAGACTTCTCTGTTTGGGTTCATTCTTCAGGTGTATCCTTTGGTCCCGAAGATGGAGACCTTGATACTTGCTTCTCATGCCACTCCAAATTGGAGCGTTGTTCCAGTCTTGGCTTGAAAGCGAACTGCTCTTCCTTACCATTAATATGGAATTTAATTTCTCCGGCTTCGACATCATTGTGTGCATTTGTAGTGCTCAGGAAAGGTCTCCCAAGAATGAGGGGTGTCTTCATGTCCTCCTGCATGTCAAGTACTACAAAATCTACTAGAACAAAGAAATTTTTTATTTTTACTAGAATATTCTTGGTGATTCCTGTAGGGTAGCAAATCGATTGGTCAGCTAGTTGCAAGCACATTGATGTTGGTGTGAGTGTTGAATAGTCAAGCTTGTTGAAAACCTTCTTAGGCATGACACTGATGCTTGCCTCAAGATCGCATAGAGCATTCTCAAAGTTTTGGTTTTTGATTGAATAATCGATAATGGGACATCCTGAATCCTTCTTCTTGATAGGTGATGTGTTTAGGATGGCCGCACTACACTCCTCCATCAACTTGATTACTTTAGTGGTGGGCAATGGTATTTTGTTGTTGAGGATGTCTCGGAGATACTTCACATAGATAGGTTCCTATATGGCATCTAGCAATGGAATATTGATGTATAACTTTTGAATTACCTCTACGAACTTACCAAACTACTCATCCATTTTAGCTTTCCGATTTTTGCATGGAAACGGTAGGAAGGTAGTGTCATGGAAATCTTGTTGTAACTCTCACTCTTGTGGCCCAACTTCTTCAACTTCAACGGTTCTCTTCTCCTCTTCCTGCACTACCACTAGTGTCTTACCTGTCCTTGTCAGATGTGGCGGATCACGAGTGGACTTACCACCTCTTGTGGTTATGGCGCTGACCTTCTCAAGGTTAGTGGCAAAAGGCAGAGCAGCGGCCAACTGAGCTAATTGAGATTCTATCTTTTTATTATAGCTAAGTTGGTCTTTTATGGCAGAAGAAAAACTATCCATTTTAGTATTTATGTTTTCTAGGACCTTATCAACAAAAGCAAGCTTCTTAGAAATATTCTCATTAATCCTAGCTTGTTCTAAGATCAAGTCTCTCAAGGATGGCTGTTTAGAATTAGAAGAATTATAGTAATTACCTAGGTACTTACCTTGGTAATTTAACCATTGTTGTTGATTCCATCCTTGTCTCTGTTGTTGTGGAGCAGAATTGTTGATGACAATATTCGCATCCTCCTGATATTAAGGGAATTCAACCCACAAATATTCTCCATAGGCGTTTTGAGCATTGAATGCATCTTGAATGGTCTGACGATGTCTATTGTAATTGGCTCGCTGTTCAAGCTAATTCAACAAGACGTCCATCTTGGTTGATAGTGCACACACCTTTTCTGCTACTTCTTTGTTCTTATTGCATAATTGAATGTTGCATGATGACCAACCTTGATTAGAGGCTATCTTTTCCATAAGAGTTTTAGCTTTTCCAAGAGTGAGTGACATAAATGATCCTCTAGCAGTAGCATCCAGTTGTTCATGGGCTTTCTGAGTTAATCCATGGTAAAAGCTTTGCATGAGCAACCAATCCTCCATCCCATGATGAGGACAATCTGAAATGTATTCTTGGAAATGTTCCCATGCCTCTAGAATTATCTCTTCTTTCTGCTGTTGGAAATTGGAAATATTTCCTCTTAAGGTATTGGTCTTGCCTACAGGGAAGAACTTTTCTAGGAAGGCCTTAGAACATCTTGCCCGTGTATTGATATTATCTTTATTGGTGTAGAACCACTGGTTCACCCTTCCCACTAGTGAGAATGGAAATAAGCGAAGTAGTATGATGTCTTGAGCAACGTCCTTGATGACGACCGTGCTACTCATCTCTAGAAAATTCTAAAGATGAGCACTAGCATCTTCATGTGCCTTTCCACTGAATGGGGTAGCTTGCACCATGTTGATGAGGCTTGGCTTGAGCTCAAACTCGAGGTTGGTAGTTTTGAGTGTTGGTCTAGTATGAATGTTCTCGGTGCTTGGAGCAGAGAACTCATGAAGGGTCTTATCAGCCATAGCTTTAGAAACTGGTGTTGAGTTTCCTCTTGATTTGATTGATTCTGATGGATGGAAATTATAGGTAAATCACAACCAATCCTGCAATACCCTGTATAGGATATGAACAAAGACAAACAAGGGTAAGCCTGCTAAAGCAGAGGTGTTATGATTTTATCAATAAGTATTTATTTGGTCAATTCTCTTTGCCATGTGCCCCTCCCTGGCAACAACGCTAGAAATATTTGTTGATATTTCTTAGCATCACTCTTTTACTAAGTTGTCATCCCTAGTATGATGCTAGAAATGCGTTGTTGGTACTTATTAAGAACACTTGTAAATATAAATAAATATATATATATATATATATATATATATATATATATATATATATATATATATATATATATATATATAAAGTATCCGCAAGCGCATAGATAATAAACCATTGTAGCATTTCACCTAGGAGTATACCAGGTATCGTTATTTATATTTTATCCACTGGGAGGAGCGCTATGGGGTTGTGTTGGCATAGAGATATTGACAAATATATATAATTATGATAAAACCACTCTCATGCTATGGCTGGGGTAAGTCAAATGATAAATGAATAATAAGTGTAAGGTAATAATTGTATTCTAGAGATAGAAATGGAGACTCATAAAAGTAGTATGGCTAGGTAGGAGATTTGTTAAGAGAGAAAGATTCCTAAGTCATTCTATATTTACTAAGTCTTTTGTACACCCAAGTATACACACTCTCATCTATAGCATAACTAACTTTGGATCTATGCATAAGGAACATTACTAAGGAAGATCAAGAATAGAGCTTGTCTCCCTTCGCAACCGCGTCCTACTTGCTCTACAAATGGGGAGTGGACTACAAAGGACTCAATGGGAGTGTCACATCTGTGATCTACCACATGACCCAAAGTGTAGAATGTATCTACAGTTAAACAATATCTAAGCATAATGCTTACATAGTGTCGACCACTTAACTCACTCATGTACTGAGCTAAGAGCTTTGCGAACATATGCATAAATTCATCATCAATCATAACTGTATCAAGCATATAACTAGAGCAAACTAGGAACATAATAAATAGCAACATAATATTGAAGTAGCACCAAGTCATAAATATAGAGATACAATAGCTATACCAGTCTCCAGACGGTAGATCCGAAATCCTGAGTAATAGCCCACACTCTACTTGAACCTTGCTAGCTAGCCTATACTAGAACTTGAAGAATTGGAGCTGTATTCTCTTCTCTCTGGAAACCCTAATTTCTGGTCTGATCTTGACTTATGATAGCGTGCTCTGGAGGGGGTGTCAGGGGCTGGTTATATAGGCCAGAACGTCAATTCTGAGCCCTTGGATCAAACCGACTTAAAATAACAGCGTAGATGCAATCTTGGAGGCGGTGCAGGAACCGATGTCAAAGCAGAGGATGACATGTGGGCCTAGGGGCCGGGCGGCCTACAGGTGGGGCCAGCCTCCTGCCCTTTGCTTCGTTGGTGTGGCTTTCGGTGTCCTCTGGAACCTTCTTGAGTAGTTTCGATGGCGGATAAGCCTGATTTAATTTGTTGTTTTGATCCTGCTTGCCTAGTTCACTGGAATAACCCTGCTGAAAACATAGATTCACCAAAACACGTCGAAATTGTCAGTTTAAACCCCTAAGTCTATGTTGGTGATCCTTTTCATGCATTTATTAATGTTATGTTGACGGTTTATGATGGATGATAACTACCGTCAACACTCATCTTGTGTTGGTTGTGCGGCACCCGGTTGCAGGTTAGGCGTGTGATGCCTATTAGCGCGTGAACCTCTAAGTGAGTGAATCGCCACAATAGGGACTAGCTTGCCGGCAAGCAAGTGAACCTCGAATGAAAAAATTGATTGTGTTATCATTGTCTCCTTGGTATTCTTTGGTATTCATTGATTGATCACTTGCCACAGTAGTATATCACCTCTACCTCTCTTGCATTACTTTGTGTATTTACCTTGTGCAGTGCTTGTGGTAGTTGTATCTAATATAGCTCTTTAGTTGTAGTTCTCTTGCTAGCTTGATACAACACAAGTGTAGTGCTAGCGCAAAATTCACTTTGCCATCTTATCTACTAATCACTTGTCTTAGTGTTGTTGTAGAATTTTTAATAGGCTATTCACCCCCCCTCTAGCCATTAGGACCTTAGATGCTCCACGAGCTATGCCATTTGAGATCCCACACTCACAATGACCTATCCCTCGCATGAGCAAAGTTACCATAGTGGTATTCAAGTTTATGACCTTTCGTGTTATTGTGCCTTAGCCAGATTAGTGAAATAAGTCAAATTGTACCCTCATTGCTTTTAGTGATTAATTATCCCGGTGTAGCATCCTACAGGCATGAGAATGAGTTCCCTTCTCATACTCGACTTCTATAATTACTAGGTAACTAAGCAATTAAGCATTTCCATTCCCATTGCTTAGGTGAGAGGCTTCTACTAGATTAATGAGTGACTCTAAGTGTAGAGTGAACAAGATTAATAACCCAAACTTTATGTAATGCATAACTCATAATGAAACTAGATAAGTATCCAAAATAGGGTTTATAGTAGTGGGGTGCCTCTTTGATCTTGCCGACGACTCCGAGATTGTAGACGACAACTCACACGCATTCCTTACGCTACTCGGGTCCTGAAAGAGAATAATGGTCGAGGTTGAAGGTAATCGAGGGAGGCTTAGGAACAAGACTCGGCTTGGGACTTAGGGTAGAGGCTTCTACCTATGGCTCTCCTATTGCCTTACTTATAACTATGCTTAGTCTAGTATAGTTAACCTCTTGGTAAGTTCACTAGGTAACTTCATCCTTACTGTTAACTTGACGGACATTCCGACCTAGGTGGTGGACACTCCGTCCGGTTAGGGTTTTGAGGTGACTTGGCTCGGGTTGCACTCTGCTTGGGTTGATGGATACTCTGTTTGAAGTGACAGACACTCCGGTAGGAACTAGGTGGTCTCGGGTTGCTGGGTTACTGTCCTCTATAAATCATCGGACACTCCACCGTAATTGACGGATGCTCTAGTGTAGGCTTGGTGTTCTCGGGTTCACTGGCTATAAGTCATTATAATTCAATGGACACTCTGCGGGATATCGCGGACACTCCGGTAGTCCATGTCAACAGGAGATAAGGTTCCGGTGGCTAGTTTTCCTAGGTTGTCGGGCACTCCGTTGATTCGACGGACACTCCGTCAAGCTGTCGACAGAACCTAAGCTCTTAGGTGATCTTGGGTTCCAAACTTAGATGTGCCCAGCTGTGATCTATGCATGTGCAAGATATTTCTAGGATGGCTTAGGTGACTCACTAGGATCAAGGTAGCTAGGTTTTAAGCTCATTTGACTAAATGTGGCTATAGACTAGGATCATACTTAGAGATACAAGAACTTGAGGATGAACCATGAGATGAAGATAATAACCTTAGCTCTGAGATTTGAGAGCATCCATAGCGAAAAGATTGAAGATCCAAACCTTCCCTACTCTTGCTTCTTATCCACGAATTGGCTTGGCTCCATATGAACTCTCTCTTGCCACATACCAAAAAGACGGTTCAAAGGATCCATGAACTCATTGGATGATTGAACTAGGTAAGAACTTCTTGAGCTTACTTACTCATGTTGTAACTACCACTAGCAAGGAGTCTTCCATCTTGCATCAACATCCATGGATTAGATCATTGGTGTAACATCCCGGCCTAGGGCTTAACAGGATTAATAGGATACTCATACCAATAAGTTGCAACTTCTTTTTCAGAAGCCCATCTGCAAATAACTCCGAGGTTAAGCGTGCTTGGCCTGGAGCGATGGGTGACCGACCGGGAAGTTCTTCCCGGGTGCGCACGAGTGAGGACAAAGTACGCAGAAAAGACCTGTGTTGGTCTGTGAGGGCAGTCTATATCATAGAGAAGTTGCCAGATGTAAGCGGGCCCGGCCTCGGAGAGGCGGGACGTTATAGAATGGTATCAGAGCCGACTCTCGTGGTTTCACGGGCGCGTGTGTCGCAGTTGCGCAGGCATGGTGCGCATGGCTGGTGTGGATTCGACGTGGTCACACAGCCTGGCACATGCGCTAGCTCTGGACACATGGACGTGGCCAAGAGAGGACGCTCCTGGCTTGGGATTGATCGACGAGGACGTCGATCTCTTAAGGGGGTGAGGATGTAACATCCCGGCCTAGGGCTTAACAGGATTAATAGGATACTCATACCAATAAGTTGCAACTTCTTTTCCGAAAGCCCATCTACAAATAACTCCGAGGTTAAGCGTGCTTGGCCTGGAGCGATGGGTGACCGACCGGGAAGTTCTTCCCGGGTGCGCACGAGTGAGGACAAAGTGCGCAGAAAAGACCTGTGTTGGTCTGTGAGGGCAGTCTATATCCTAGAGAAGCTGCCAGATGTAAGTGGGCCCGGCCTCGGAGAGACGGGACGTTACAATTGGGTGAAGAATCCAAGAAAAGAGGATGGTTCTTCTTGAGCTCACCACGAAGAGGTTGAGGGTTGAAGGGTGTCCATGGGCTGCTGCTGGTGCTTCCCTTCTTCCTCTCTATCTTCTTCAATCCTTCCTCCAATCTCTCCCCTCTCTAGCCTCTAGGGTTCTTGCTTGTTCTTGAGTGAGTTAGAGAGAGAGAGTGAATGTTGCAAATAAGAGGATGAGTGAGAGAGAGTGGCTTCAACTGAGAAATATCTCTTCCCACTCGTGCTGACATGTGGGTCCCACCCATTTATGTGGCAAACAAATCATTTCCCACTTACTGCTGCAGCACTGTGATCTGTCCGACAGTCTCTGTCTTTGCTGAATTGACTAAGTCATTGGATGGTTGATTGTTGGTGACCATTGCATTGTTCTTGAGTAGCTTCTTGGGACTGAGTTGGTGTTGATGATGTCAATAGGATGAACTCTAATCCAATCAAGTTTCCTTCCACTGCTCTGGGTGTGAGCCTGACCATGGTTATCTGAGGTTCGCATAGGGTGCTTGATGTCTTATCTCGCATATTTCATTAGAAATCTTCGGAGTGACTTGTAGGTGATTTTCCTTTGATAGTCAAAATGACTGCCCAGTGTGTAATGGGTTTCGGGGCGTTACAAAATCTAAATCTCACTACGACACACCATGACGTGCCCATAAATGCTCCACCAAATCATCACGAAGTTGCTCATGAATTGTTCGGTCTTCAATCTTATTATGTATACACAAGAAGTCACTCAAAACCATCTACAAGTGGCCATAGTTTCACATACAAGATTATTTAGACAGCTTGCAGGTTAGGTACATATGAAATTTTATTCAGGCAACTTCGTACCTTGTGCTCAGGCGGCAGGGAGAAGGCGTTCGTTGGTGCCCGGCTGCCGGTGGGAGCTGCGGCCGTGCGTCGGTGGGAGCTGGGTCTGGCGGTGGGAGCTGGGTCGCCGCCGGTGAAAGCTGGAGCCGGCGCAGATCGGGACAGCGGAGGGGCTAGCGCCGGAGGGGCTGCCGTTCGCGCCGGAGGGAGCAGGGGCGCGGAGGGAGGCTCCCGGCGTGGAGGAAGACAACCGGCGTGGCCTTCTTCATGAAGACGACCGGGGAGGCGGCCCTCCAGATCCGGCGGAGGAGGGCACGGGCTGAGTCGGAGGAAGGGCGGCGCCGGTGAGGTCATGGGGCAGCGCCGGTGGATGGGCACAGCGGCGACCCTGCTTTGGCGGCGTGGGGGAAAGAGTGGAGCGAGCTCGCGCGGGTAGGGGAAACGACCGACCAGATTTTTAGACAGATGTAGGTAGTAGGAGCGGAAATTTGTTGGGCCAACAAATTTAGATAGCCTGATAGGTAGTCTGCTGGAGTGCCTTTTTTTTTACTTCTACTACCCAAATATAGGATAGGTAGTCTGTTTAGATAGCCCGCTGGAGATGCTCTTAGGAAGATTGATTGCACACGATAGAGGAAATTAGTAGAACTCATTCTAAGGTGCAAATAGATTGGACTAGTTTGTTATTATATATAAGTAGTAGTAGGTAGTAGAGGTTTTTGCCGGCCTGTAGAATACGCTGCCCGCAGTGCTGCATAAAGCCATAAGCCACCACCGTGCACCCTCGCAGAAGCTTGCCATAGAAAAGTTGTCCAAGCATGTCATGTTTACGCATCCTTCTCCTGGTACCGCTGTTCCTCTGCTCGGGAATCTCCGGCTCATTGGCGTCATCAGCTGGATGCAGCTGCGGTGACAGCTCGACCCACGATTTCTCCTCCTTCAGCAGTGGCTCTGCTGATGAGTTGGTGCTCCTCAAGGACGCCGGGATCAGTAATGGCGTCCTCCATCTCACTGCAGACGACTCGAGGAATGGCAAGAGGTCCGGTGCCGCGCTCCTGCCAGCTCCGGTCATGCTCTGGTGCCAAGACCCCGAGGACGTGAAGCAAAACGCGTCCTTTAAAGCCTCCTTCACCATGGGCATCATGGAAAGGAGAGGAGATGGCGGCCTCGCGTTCGTCTTAGTTCCCTCCCTCAACAGCCCCCCACTTGACATCCTGGGCCTCAGCAACAACCCTTCTTCCAAGGCTACCTCTTCCTCCACTAGCAGCGGCTTCGTCACCTTCACGTTCGACACGGTGAAGCAGTCCTATGATCCTGACGGCAACCGCTCCATCATCAGCATCAACGCTGGTGTCTCCGTCTCCGACGACGTTGTTGCGCGTTCGTCTCTGAATATCACCGTCCCAACTAATCTGCAGGCCGCTACAAAAAACTTCACCGTGTGGATCGAGTATAACAATGGTGCCGGACGACATGACCGTGCCGTATCGATATATATGAATGTCCAAGGGCAGGCGAAACCGGACAAAGCCGCCATTGATGTGGCCCTCAACCTTAGTGACCACCTCCCGCAGAGAGCCTTTGTTGGTTTATTGGCTTGGACAGACGTGAGCTCCGAGCTCCAATCCGTCCTGAGCTGGAACCTGCAAGTTACTCTCCCTGGCGACGGCCCAAGCATGGATTGGAAGGTGATACTACCGGCAGTTTTGGGTGGGATTGCCTTCACTGGAATCATGAATCTTTTCGTTGCCGTCTTCTACTTCAACTCCAAGTACAATAAGCTCAAGATGGAGCTGGTCCTGTCGGAGACTCTGCGGCGGCTGCCCGGCATGCCGAGGGAGTTCAAGCACGCCACGATGAGGAAGGCCACCGACAACTTCCACGAGGCGAGGAAGCTGGGCAAAGGCGGGTTCGGAGCTGTGTACAAGGGCACACTGCGATCTGCAGGGAAGGACGGCATGGCGGCATGCGTGGACGTCGCGGTAAAGAAGTTCACCCGGAACGAGAACCGGTGCTACGACGACTTCCTCGCCGAGGTCGACATCATCAACCGACTCCGTCATCGGAACATCGTCCCGCTAGTTGGTATGTTCTTCATTCAACGATGAGATAGTTTCAAATTTCTTGTCATGCATGTGTGCTATGTGTCAGTCATTCAATCAAAGTCCTTCATCTGGTGACATGCATGCATGAAGGAAAAAAGACTCACCATTGATGAGTACACCTAATAGTAGGTAGATAGAGTCTGCAGACACTATTGTCTTACATGCATAGAGACAGAAGTCACTTTTCACATTATCTTCAGTTATAAACTGCGAGAGAAAACCGAGCAATTTTTACGTATAGAGGAGAATTGGAGGTTTTACTGGTTCCTAACGAGGTCGCTGTCATCGCCAACCTGTTCTCCCTCTAAATAGAACGAGACAGGTTTTCGTCGCAGCAAATTAAACGGGACGAATAGTCATGCATGTATGCTGTGTGTCAGTCATTCAGTCAAAGTCCTTCATCTGGTGACATGGATGCATGAAGGAAAAAAGACTCACCAGTGATGGCTACAGGTAGATAGAGTCTGCAGACACTATTGTCTTACATGCATAGAGACAGAAGTCACTTTTCACATTATCTTCAGTTATAAACTGCGAGAGAAAACCGAGCAATTTTTACGTATGGAGGAGAATTGGAGGTTTTACTGGTTCCTAACGAGGTCGCTGTCATCGCCAACCTGTTCTCCCTCTAAATAGAATGAGACAGGTTTTCGTCGCAGCAAATTAAACGGGACGAATAGTCGCATGAGTGGGACAGAAATATTAGGCCTACCAGTGCTGACTTCTAATTCCTTGGTATCGAGGATACATAAAATTATCTAAAGTTTAAAATGTTGTGACATGCATGCATGGACCATGGAGAAATCACATTGCACTAGGAAATTATCTAATTGGGTAGCCCATGGAATTGCCTGTGATTAGCGTAAAGATTAATCTAATTAAGTATATGCATGCACTGTGTTATCATGATTTTTATCGTAAATATATATTGCTTGATTATCGCTCTGTTACTGTTATGCATTCTACTTAAATGGACATTCATATCTAGGTCTACACAATAATGAAAGTCCCATTTGTTTGGGCTCTACTGTTGTTACTTTGCTCTATTTTATATACATATCACACTCCATATGCTTCTGTTCCTACTTCCTCAACATCCCATCTACTATGGTTGCATTTTCCAATCCAATCTCCTTCCTAGTGTTACAACCTTGAGCAAGATGTTTCAAGCCTTGTACAACTTTGATCGTGTGAGTTGTTTGATATAAATAAAATCAATCACTTTGTGAAGTAGCGACATTTAGAATGGATTGTTTTTTAAGGTTCCAACTGCTTGCCAAGTTCTATTGACACTTGTATTGACTGACTTATTGCCAAACTCAAGTCGTTGTCTCGGTCATATGGAATATAAATACAACTTTAGAACACAAGTTTTACTTTGCTACTTGAAGCTGAACTTGTGGACTTCTTTGTTAGCGTCACAATTCACATTAAAAGGTTTGACGACTATCTAGGATGACCAAGCCTAACATAGAAAAAAATATGACAAGAAATAGTACCAAGGTACATGCATGTACGATATACTTTGATTGATTTTTTTTTTGAACCTGGGTGTGCTGAATTCACATTTGCTGACAAATCGTCAGCCACAATTACAAGAATGTTCTCCGGGACGTCGTCGCACGTAATGTGCTCCTCACCCTCAACACAACACAAACCCAGAATGGCCAGCTCATGAGCGGCTCGATTACAATTGCGCGAATTAAAAACACACTGAAAGCTTAACAAGTTTGAATCCACTAGTGACTTCACCTCTTCTAACAGCCCTGCTGAAGCGGAGTGAGAAAATTGGTCTGTCACAATTGCTTGTTGCACCATGGACGCATCTGTCTCCAGGATAAGTCGGCGAACACCAGCATTATAGCCACTTGCAGGCCGTGGAGACATGCGATCAATTCAGCTTGAAAGGCACTCAACAGATGGTTCACCCGTCCCGATCCAGCAAGAACAACGTCGCCGTCGCTATCTCTGACGATGAAGCCTCAGCTCCCGCTCATGTTCCTTGATTGGAAGGCTGCGTCACAGTTTAATTTCAGGACTCCTGGCGGCTTGGACCAGTACTCCCTTCTCCTCTCATTGGTCCGGGGAATATGACGCAGTAGCTGATGGAATTCATTTGTGTAAATTTTGATGGCCTTAACCAGCGCCTCCGGACTCCTCCTCCTTCCCTCCTCTCTGATTTGGTTCCGCTCAGCCCAGATGAACCAGATGGCAGTAATCGCCAAAAGCCGAATGTCTTCCTTTTGATTCAGGATGATCTCAATGGCTTCCTTGGCGTCTGTAGCTCCCGCCAATTTTTCCTGTACCCGATCAAGCCAGAGACCACTCCATATCTGCCTGGTAGCTTGCACTTTGAGAATAGATGAGCACCGTCTTCGATGAAGCGCTCACACACCGGGCATTTGGTATCCAACTTCATACCTCTCCTCGCAAGATTGGACCGAAGAGGATGACTATTGTGAGTGAATCTCCATAGAAAATGTTTAACCTTGTTTGGGCATCGCAGCTTCCAAATTCTATCCCACACTGGGTCTAGGTTGCCACTGCTCCCTCCCTGATCACCACCTCTTGTTGAGCTGCGCAGAAACTTAGCGCGACAGATTTTATACGCACTTCTAACACTGAAAAGGCCATGCTCATCAAAGTGCCAGGCGAGCAAATTATCACGCTCCTCATGGATCGGCAGTGCTAATATAAGATTTGCATCCTCCTCCCAAAAGATTTCATTAACCAATTCAACATCCCAGCCCCCCGTTTTAGGATTCATCAACTCATCTACATCAGTTAGAATGCAACCTCTTCTAGGAGTAATTGGCCTCCAGGAGTCACCCCTTGGTAGCCATGGGTCACTCCAAATTTTCAGATTTCGACCATTACCAACCCTCCAAATGATACCCTTTTTCATCAATTCAATTCCTCGCAGGACACTTCTCCAAGTGTAAGACATCCCTCCTTTTGGCCCAGCCTGCAGCACAGATGTATTGGGGAAATACTTAGCCTTGAGAATTCTTGCATATAACGAATCAGGATTTTGCCACAGTCTCCAGCCCTGTTTAGCCAACATTGCCCAATTAAATGCATAAATATCTCTGAAACTCAACCCGCCCTCGTTCTTGGATTTCATCATCTGATCCTTGCTGAGCCAGTGTATCTTGCGCTTACCCTCCTGTTGGTTGCACCAGAAGCGGCAAACCATACTGCTAATCTCATCACAAAGAGACTTAGTTATATCAAAACATCCCATCGCAAAGGTGGGAATGGCCTGTGCCACAGCCTTGATCAAAATCTCCTTTCCTACCAAAGATAAAAAATTCTCCTTCCATCCCTGGATGCGATTCCAGATTCTATCCTTCAAGTAGGCAAACGTGTTTCCTCTTGATCGACCAACATGCACGGGAAGGCCTAAATATTTCTCACTCATGGTCTCCCTATTCACTTGCAACGTGGTACAAACCTCCAGTTTTTGTGGCGGCTTTGTGTTCTTGCTGAAAAGCACTGCTGACTTTGCCTTGTTAATCATCTGCCCCGAACACCTTTCATACAAATCCATGATTTCCTGTAGATGATGAGCATCCCCTTCATTTGCACGAATTAAATTTAGAGAGTCATCGGCAAATAGAAGGTGGGATACACTAGGTGCTGCATGACAAATTTTCACTCCAGCAATCTGTCCAACTTGCTCAGCCTGCTGTAATAATGCCGAAAAGCCTTCTGCGCATAATAAAAACAAGTAGGGTGACAACGGGTCCCCTGCCTTAAACCTCTCTCCGGTTTGAATTTTTCAGTGAGGTCCCCATTAACCTTAATACAATATGAGACTGATGTAACACACTCCATTATCAGTCGGATCCACTCTTCTGCAAACCCCAATCTCCTCATCATTGCTTCCAAAAAATTCCATTCAACACGGTCATAAGCCTTACTCATGTCAAGCTTCAAAGCAGCATAGCCCAATTCCCCTTCTCTTTTGTTTAACAGATGGTGCGTCAATTCATAAGCAATCAGCATATTGTCCGATATCAATCTTCCAGGGACAAAAGCACTCTGTGAGGGGGTGATTATCTCATCTAGCACCCCCTTAGCCTTCCCGACAAAACCTTCGAAACCACCTTGTAGACCACATTACAGAGGCTGATGGGCCGTAGATCAGTAACTCTCTATGGTTTCTCAATCTTTGGGATCAAGGCGATCACAGTATCATTCCACCCATCGGGGATTTCTCCCCCATTTAGCACTTGTAACACCTCTGAAATCATCTTCCCTCCCACGATATCCCAGCAATTTTTGAAAAAGACTGAAGGCATACCATCCGGGCCTGGTGCCTTCTAGTCACCGATTGAATCAAGTGCATTTTTATCTCCTCTTCGGTAAACTCCTTCATCAAAAAATCATTCATTTCAGCGGAGATACGGGGCTGTACAGCAGCAAGGAGCTGCTGCATCGGCCCCTCCTCTACCACGCAGCCAGACCTGAAAAGTTGTTTGAAGTGGTTAACGATAAAATTCTTTTTTTCTCCTTCCTCCTCCACCCAACACCCATCCTCCTTCAATAGCCGACCAATTCTATTTCTTCTCATCTTCTCCGAACAAACCTTATGGAAATAGCTGGTATTTCTATCACCAAAATGGAGCCAGTTAACATGTGCCCTTTGTTTCCAATATGTATCAATTTGCTCCTCCAGGAGATCAACTTTGAAACTCCACACAGCCTCACAGCCGACCGAAGTGTCATTTAGGGGGGCTCTGCGCCACCTTTTCGGCTCCTTCTTCACCTTCTTCAAGCGTTTCTCCAAATCCCCCAACACATTAACACTCCACTCCTTCAAGCCCGCCACTACACCTTTTAGATGATCACTAAAACTATCTCCAGCGCCACTAGAATTCCACCTAGCTTCAAAAACATTTTTGCACTCCTCCTCCTGTAACCATCCGGCCTCAAATTTGAAGGAGCTCCCTGGGTCCTCTGACCCCCCACGGCGGCGTACTCTCCGTAACAATGATCACTGGTCTATGATCTGAATGGTACAGGTCTCCATTTCTCACGTGAACCAAAGGAAACGGTGTAGCCACTCAAAATTAGCAACAGCTCTATCCAACCGTTCTCTTATGTGAGTGTTCCCCTTTGTTTGTTTATTCCTCCAGGTGAAGACATGCCCTCAAACCCCAGATCATGGAGATCACCCAACTCCAGTGCTCGTTTAAAGCGAACCATCCATGATTGTGCCCGTTGAATACCCCCCTCTTTCTCATAGTGGAACAAAATTTCGTTGACACTACTGCACTCGGACCTTTCACAGCCACGTCGTAACCCTCATCGCAGCCGTATTTCGGCCTCGGCGGTAAGCTGTCAACAGTGATGGTCATAGCCTTTACCGTCGGCATCTGGGACCGACTGCGGTGTACACTAACACCGACGTATTGACTTATGATCTGTCCGTGATTAGGTTCTTACTTCCGTTGCATTAGAGCACGACCCGGCTATGGATGTACACTAACACCGCCGCATTGGCAAACGATCCACCTATGTCGAGGCTATCAAAACCATCATGTAGGCACATCAACCGCCTGTGTAGTGGTCATCAGCATCGTCGCCTTGTACTTCGACCCGACTGTCAGCGGTGTGGGTTCACTGTCGTTTCGACGGCTGAGACACCTGTGTAGAGGTTAACACCACCATCGCTTCAACGTATGATCGGCTAGTACAAAGGTCATGATCACCGTCGTCTTACACCACGATCCGCCTTTGATGATCCTTTAGTCGGTGTCGGGTTACTAAAGGATTTGGAGGTGATATACTTTTGATCCCTGCCGTATCATACGTATAGTGACGGTGGTGATAACAAAACAATGAACGACGCTTACATCCAACAGCGATAGAAATTCATCTGGTTTCACAATAGATACTAATTCAGCTGGGCCCTTAATAGCTTCATGAACATAAAGCATACAGATATATAATTATTACATCCATAAATTATGTTCACAAACAAGAGTACTTTTTACAATAACAATGGACGCTACCATAACATATTTCTCAACTGATATCCTAACAAAAGCGGTACATAGAGCATACCAAAGGTACTGATGTATACAGACTTACATAACGAAACGACGTAGCTGTGCTCCTTCTATGTGGAACTCCTGCTTGCAAGGTAAAATGAATATAATTAGTACATCCTTCGGATTGGTAGCCAATGCACCATGGAACCCCTCTTATTCATCTCTGATCCACAACCTAAACAAAGCAGCAGAAGTAATAATATTGAACATACCATTCCTTTAGTTAACAAGCCAAAATTAGCCTATACATACATAGAATGAAAATAACTCCCTACCTGAACAAAGACTGTCATGACTACAAAATATAGGAAATGCACCTTTACTGCTCTGCTAATGACACCATGAACAAGGAAACTTAAGAAAGATAGTAAGGCATGTTAATATGAAATCACCCTCTTGATCTACAAAAGTGGATGACACGGGCATGGATGACATGAATATTTCTACGGTCCATGTCATATGCAATCAATGTTCTATCCTTCCCAACAAGGAAAATAAAATTTCATTCTGGGTGAACTATAATCACTCTGTACTCCTGATCACAAAGCTCAGAACCAACTTTAATATTCATGTGTCCAAATAATTCCTCCGTGTCCACAACATGCTTCAAACTCCAGTTATCAGTACCATAGTCTTTAAGTATCCACACTAAAAGCCAAGACCTATTGCAAAAATCAGCACAACATACACACAGGTGATCCTGAGCTTGATTGATGGACATTTCAGCACCACCTGGTTTACGAATTGTCCTCCATGTCTTTACCTCTATATCCACAGCAACTATCGCAGAGTACTCAACCATGTGCATAAAACCATTAAGAAAAACACTACTCGATTTTGAACGTAGAACAATACTACCCTCGCCCCATTCAGATTCCTTAAAGATTCATGCTTCAGTTTTAGATGAGTAGATCTCCACACCTGTGCATGCACCCTCCACCTCAACAAATTCAATCACATGGAAGTGCGAGGACGTTGGGTCGAAAACATAAGCGAGCCTGACTAATAGAATGGATGCTACATGGTAGTACATGCCATTTATGGGTCACTAGATTGCAGACTACATAGCGCTGTAATCTATCAGGCTTGGCACACCAGCAAAGGACGAGACCGTTGCAACAATCTGAGACTAGGACTTTTTGAAGGGGGAAAGGCAAGAAGCCGATGACAGTATGTGAAAGCTTCATACGGTGATAGAAGTCGGAGATGACGCGATTCTAGGAGCGACAGACACACTTGCAGCAGCACAAGCACCGAGCAGGGAGGTGCGGAAGATGTCGGCAAGCACATCATCTGAGAGGCTGTCCACTATGTTCCTCATGTTGGGGTCCACCTTCATCTAGAAGGAAACCACCAACCGAAGAGATGAGGTTGCCTTGCCATGGAATTGCATCAATAAACATTAGTAAGGTGATGAGTTTTGAGGAGAAGGACGGCGATACAAGTAAGGCTTATTATACTTGCCTTTGGATCTGGCAGTGGTGAGCACGAGTTGCAACGCTGGTGACAGCAACAACTTGTTCGCCGGTGGATCTGTGCGGGCAATCTGGCGATGTGCACCAGTGCAGAGCAAGAGCTGAGCCGTGCTGATGAATAGGAGCGGCGATGATGAACAACAGCAACGAGGAAAAGAAAATCTATGTGTGTGGGGGAGGGAGGGCGGCAGTGGGGTGGAGGGTGCAGGGGTGGGGGTTCGGGGGGATGTTGGAGTAGGTGTTGCTTGCTCTCTACGTAACTTTTACGGCACGTGGGAATCGAACTTTCATCAGTTCCGCGCGGGAGGGTTCAAATGTGGGATTGGAAATTTTGCAACTAAACGGCGGTGAATGCACAGTACCATCACTGGCAGCTAGGTCCTATTACCACCTGGAGACCTCCGTATGATACGGTAATGAACATTAAGGCACACAATCTTAACATTTAGCATTGAAACAAAGTGAAACTACGCACTTAGAAAACTAAGAAAAGCACAATTCCAGTACTCAGATTAAAAGGAAGCCAACTTGAGTTCGATGGTGAATAATAAGGCACAATGATTTACATTGAAAGAAAGCCAAAACACGCACTTAGAAAACATAAGGAAAGCACAATGCCAGTACTCTCAGATTGAAAGGAATCCAACTTGAGTTCCATACATTTCTACCAAATAAGTAGGTGGACACTACCAAGCTAACAAGCATGCCGAAAGCTAAAATACAGATACTAATTAGGCCGACACTATGCAAAAATTAAAAGGCCTTCATATGTACATCATTGGTTGCATAATTAATCATTCTCTATGCAGATCCTATTCGACCTCTATGGGATCGTTGTGAATCTCCATAAGATTCGGTAGATCATTCTCGACCTCTATGGGATCGTTGTCAATCTCCATGTCATCCCGAGCCTTGACCACTACAACCCTGTCCACATCTATTGGTACACTTTCATTTAGCTCATCGACTTTGTTCACAAAGCACTGATTCAGTGAACCAATACTAAGGACAATAATGCCCACAAGCTGCACTCCACATATATACAAGGCCACAAACTCTAGAATGAGAAGATGCATTTTCATCTGCAGATCCAACAAAATTACTGTAGCTAGGTTGGAGGTGAAGGAGCAGAGCACACGAGAGAGCAATACAAAGGAATATAGAATTTGGTGAAGGAGCAGATCCAGTGCAGTTACCTTAGATCCAGATGGAGTAGAGAAGCAGGGACGGCATGCTAAAGATTTGTGCGCTGGCGAGGTTGGAGGTGAAGGAGCAGTGAGCACGCGAGAGGCTGCCTTTTGTTCGATGCTAGCAGGGTGAAGCAGAGCAAAGGAGCAAAGTTGGGAATGGATGGGATGAAGGTGTGGTAGGACCGTAGGAGAGTGTATATACAGTTCAATAAATTTGTTGCCCCTATACCAGGGCCCAGTGTCTAGGGAAGTAGGATGCCTCCAACACATCAATTGATACTTGGATCTACTATCATTTACAGTTCAATAAATTGAACACCTGGTTAATCACCTTGCATTTAGTTCCACAATAGTTGTACAAAAGTGATAGATTTTAGTCCGACACATCAATTGATACTTGGATCTACTATTATTTATAGTTAAATAAATTGAACACCTGGTTAATCACCTTGCATTTAGTTCAACAATAGTTGTACAAAAGTGACAGATTCCAGTCCGATACATAAATTGATACTTGAATCTACTGCGGTGAACTAAGCAACTTGTCAATGAACAAACCAAGAACTAAGGTAAGTACAAAATAGGTGAAACTAGAATAGGAAGCACATTTTTTTCTCAAAGGTATGAAATCTTCAATCATCTTTGTTGGAACCCTGGCCATTCTTCAATCTATGGCATAATCTCTTCCTCCTCCAACAAATGTTCTTCATTTGTTGTAACATTAGCCTCCACCTTCAACATGTGGGATCGTGCCACTTAAAGAACCCTCAATCTAAGTTGGGCTACGAAAAAACCCTCAATCTAAGTTGGGCTACTTAAAGAACCAAATTACCACAAGTATAGCAGGATTTCACCATTTGCATTGCGAAAATAGAATGAACAAGAAAGAAATCAAGTTACATTATTTGCCCTGCAGCATCTGTGGTACCGAAGTCCTAGGTTTCCATCACTCCATGAAATCCACCGAGGCGTCTTCAAGCCGAAGCGACACAAAAGTGGTGACTGGTATGTGTAGGGGTGGTTCTCGACATGGCACAGGATGGGCGGCCCCCTCCCATTGTAGCCTCCTCCGCTGGAAGCCGGTGTTCTTCTCACAACGATGCCCTAGGATGGTGCCGACCACTGGGAAGAGTTGGAGCTAGATGGAGCCATGGAGCAGTTAGGGTTCAAAGTGCTACACACTCTGAGTGAAGAGGTCGGCTTAGGTCTTTGTCTATGCTTTGCCTCCCACCAAGGCGCCAAAACATCTTTCAAAACCCTTGCACTCCCGCCAAGATGAAATGCTATGTCACCGGCAGTTCAGGGTACTATCCGCTTGTAAAAGAAGGCCTATTTTGGATCCTCTGTGCTTACATAGAGGTGTACACGTGGACCACAATCAAGACCAACTGATTGAATTAATAATTCAACTAAAGTAATAGTTCAACGATTATACAGTACGCATACATACTAATCTAGAGGTTTCATCAGTACATATAAACTTTATTAACATAAAAGTTTCATAAATTCTAAGACTTAATGTCGGATGGGTTGATAGTTGCTAAGGTTGACAAATTAGTTGATGCGGTCCCAAAAGCCAGAGGTAGTGAACCGTAGCGAAGATGACAGCATCTCCGTCCACGGACACATTGTATCTATAAAGTATGTCTACTTCCTGTCCAATCCTACAAAGCACAAAAATCTCTTCACAAACAGGGTCGTGAATGATTCTTATCAAATTTTATGGTCCGAGAAGGTGATGAACAGTGGCTTCAATAATCAACAATCGGTCTAGGTGAATGCTCCATCCCCAAGTAGCAAACAACATTAGCTGGGGTCCTGCTGCCACCCCTAGCCACCAAAACACAAGGTTGCTCGCATTGAAATAGCTTCTTTCGAAGTAAGACATCTGTTGCAATGAAAAAAATTCTAATATGAACAAAACTGATACCGAACCCAAAACCAATTGAAACCAAATGCAAACAGTGGGGTGACCAAATCCATCTAACCTTCACGGGGCGTTGTCCATGACGACAATGCAAGGTGCTCGAGGTAGGGCAAGTACAGGCGACGGGTCAAAATGAAGATAAAGCAATGGGTGGGGAGAATGAAGATGCAGCAACAATGGGTGGGAGAACTAATTCGTATTGGATGTTTTTAGTTGGTCGAACCGCCGCCAAGGAGCCGACAGGACCCGAGGGGAGTTGGGAATGGGCCGGGCGCTTCTAGGTTTGTTGCCAAATGGATGGTCCAGATTGATCGGCAGCAAGAACGGACAGCACGGGATAAGTTAAACAGTGTACGTATTAAGCCGACCATTGCCAAACTAATCCAACGCTATAATATGACGATTGTTAGCGGTTAAACTGCTTTTAGATTCTCCCGGAAACAATCGCAATCGTACGTTATAGTTTTTCCCTTTTCATTCACAAATATACTGAAAAATTAAAAACATTCGTCGAGAGATCAAATCCGTGCACTGGCATTTGGAAGTAGTATTGGAAAGAACTTGGTTTGCATTGCATATAAAAAAAGGTGGCATTAAAGAGATCAAATCTGCGCGAATAGAATTTTTTTCATTGATTGATTATATATATCTAACATATAGATACAATTTGGACAAGTATATGATTGTACTCGTCCGGAAGCATAATAACTAACCTAAACTATTAAAACTACTTATACTAACTATAAACTACTTAATCCTCGCTCGCTTGGGAGGAGGCGAGGCGAAGTCGGAGTCGTCGTCATCATCTTCGGCATCGGCGTCGGCATCGTCCTCATCCTCATCCTCCTCCTCTGGGTCCTCCTTATCAGAGCTCCACGGAGGACTATAATTAGACATCCCGTCATTAGAGGAGACATTCTCCTCGGAGGAGTGGAGGGAAGGCAATTCATCCTTGCTGGACAACGGACTGCTTGAAAACTTGATGGGGCTGTCCGACATTTTCTTCGTAGATTGGAAGAGAAGGGAATGATGGATGAAGAAGAGGATTCGTATCAGAGGGCACCGGGCTAGAAGTATATGTAGAGCAGTGGGTACATGGCTCTTAGGCTTCAGGCAGCAGAAGTAATGGCGATTGGACGGTTTTGGAAGTTGAGGCAATTCAACACTCAAGCTGAATTTACCGCCAGTTGACCAAACACTACTTTAGGGCCTGCGGGCAAAATGTGTATCCCAGTCAGCCCGGCTTTTCATGTGACGGAGAAAATTCAACCCCAATACCACTGCCACATCTATCATTAACACATCGGTGGTATAAGTCTGAACTGCCGGTTTTAGTCCTAGGAGGCCTCGCTATCGTTCCAACCCATAGTGCAAGTATCACATCGTCGCTTCAATCGCTACAGCAGTAAAAGTGGCGACAATGATAAATCTAATGTGAAATCACCCGCACACAACCAGGGCTGCCCATTTTGTTGTTGTGTGGCTAGATCTTCCAACAATAGCCACGTTTTGTACTTCATCCCCTCATGCGGTTCCCCATAAATTCCTGTAAACCACCAAGGATCACCCTGTGTCTCCGAGATCTCCATATCACTATGGTTTTTAGATTTACTCTTCAAAACCATACTGAGCCCATCTCCATATCACTATGGTTTTTAGATTTACTCTTCAAAACCATACTGAGCCCCCCCCCCCCCCCCCCCCCCCCCCCTCCACAACACTGCTATTCCCCCGCCTTTTCCTTCACAATCCACCACCTCCATATTTTCCAAACCCAACTTCATTCGTAAGAAACACATCCTCTTCTCATCGGATTTTGTTTCTAACAAGAACAACACGTTCGCCCTTTCCAACTTCTGACAATTCATCCACCAATGCGATTCATAGCAAGGCATAGATCGGAATTGTATTGCAGATGAGAGCTGTTTAAATTAAGGACATGTGCAATAATTGTTTTTTACACAAAAACAAGCAGGATTAGATTTTCCCAGAATTTGTATAAGGGGCTGTTTAGATCCCTTCATTTTAAAGGAATTGGATTCTACTTAATGGATTAGGCTATTTGGCTTGGAATTTGAGATTCCATAACTTTTTAAAGTTCACATATAAGCCTATCTCAATTTCATAGGATGGGAGATGAAAATCGTTTCTATAGATCGACATGCTATGTTTCTACGCTGTAACTTATAGTACGCTCTTCAACTCGCTTTTCTATAACCGTAACTTATAGTACGCTCTTCAACTCGCTTTTCTATAGTAGAAATGCAACATATAAGCATCTCCCTTGCATAGCTAATAATTGTATACAAATATATTTCATATACAACCATATTAGCTTAATTAATATGTGTCGAAATTAGAATTTATTAGAATGAATTTAGTTCCAAGGATCCAAATGGGCCATAGTGTTTGTTTTAGACAATCATTTTTTGACAATTTCATCCTCTTCCAGCATATACATAGTTTTAGTTTAATTTGTTATGCATGTTTACGTCCTTAAATTTTTGTCTTAATAATATAATAAAAGAAGCTGAGATAAACAACCAGCTTTGAAATCGGATAAAGCGTAGTCTATACATGGCAAATCTGCCTACTCACCGTCCCTTGCTGACAATATATAACCACCTGTATACACTACTACTAAAAGCCTTTTCGGAGGCAGTCAAAACGTATTTTCAGAGATGAGTAGCATGCTCGTTTCTTTTTGTGGAGATCGCCAAACAAAATCATGAAAGGAATCTAAAGAGTGGTGGGTACATAAATGAGCTGAGTAGTTCGCAGATCGTCTTGTATGCATCAGTCTGAAGGACTGAAGCTTGCCACCAACTCTTCCACCTCGTTCAGAATTGTCGCAATTTCCTAGCGATGTGTACCCCTGTTCTTTCAAAGAGAAACCATCACCTAGCAATCTGTCTCGGCTACAATATGGTCTTGAGTGTCTACCGGAATAAGACGGACCCCTTCTTTAAGGGCCTCTGCTTCAGCTAATAAGGCTGAACCAACTGAGCTCAAATGTCGCGTAGAGGCCACTCGCAATTGGCCTGAGCTACCGCGCACCACTGCTCCAACTGCGCCCTCACATGAGTCCTGCACAAAGGCCCCATCTATGTTAACTTTCAGAAAAACTTATCCGGCTTCCTCTATTTCTCATCTTGCTAAGTTGATTGTCTCCTGTCTTCTAGAGTTTGAGAGCCAGTTGATAGGTGGAAGCGTGCCTTCAGTGCCCACTCCACCGCCAGCCTTGATTCGATCGGTGATTTTCTATGTCGCCGATCATTCCTGGCGTTCCAGAGCGACCACATACCACACAAGATCACTTCCCGGTTTCTATCTTTACAACAAGAAGTATCCAACAAGTCCCTAGTCCAGGTTCTTGGGTTTAGTTTGGGGACTTTGATGCCCGTGAGAGATTTAAGCTTCGCCCAAAAAGTGATAGCATACGTACACTGTGTCAACGACTCCTCATCATTGACACATAAACCGCACACATCTAATATGTCGATGATGGAGATTTGCTCTACAAGGTATAAAGTCATGGGATACTCTCCACGAGAAAACCTTTACCTTGGGTGGCACTTTGCATCTCCATGCTCACTGCCAATGAGGATCATTCAGAGCCCCGGCCGAGTGAGAGGCAGCGCCTACTCCATGATCCTGCTCTTGCACTTCCTGTTCCACCAAAAGGTGATAGGCTGAACGGACTGAGTAAATGCGGTGACGCTCTCCCGAGAGAGCCCAGAAATCCTCCTGCCTTCTTCCTAGTGGAATTCTTCTGACTGCTTGTGCATCCATATGTAGCAAGTTTCTCTTAAGAGCCGCATCATTCCAAGCCCGACCATCAGCATATAGGAATTCGCTAACCTGTACTGCCGACGCACCTGGCTTAGAGCAAATGGGCCAACCACCGACTGCTCCTGGAATCCAGCGATCATGCTATATATTTGTGGACTCGCCGTTGTCGATGCAGCGCACCAGTCCGCACTGCAAGGCTTTCTTGCCCAACAAATAGCACGCCAAGTAGAAGATGAGTTCTCCTTCTTTGTGGCCGACAGGAAATCTCCATTGGGGTAGTACTTCCCCTTAATTACCCGCGCACATAAAGACTTAGGGCATGGACAACCCATAGACAGGTGTTCGTCTCTAAACGCCTCGAATCTATCATACAGACAGGTATAAAGACAGGTCATATATACAACTCACAGACATGGGGTCGGTCTCTAAACTGTTTAATGCTTTGCATGTAGTTAGGATCACCTATAAATAAATTTTTGTATACCATTATGTGCCTATTTGATAGAAAATGTATCAAGGATAAATAAGAGCAACATGATTACAATATTTTTAAAAACCATCAATATAATAATTATATTTCATATAGATGCAACGTCTTTTATCTAATTTCCTTTGTTTCCATAGCGTTGCCATATGTGCTCGATTAGATCCTTCTTGAGTTTCCTATGTGTTGGCCGAGCTTTGATAGTGGAATTTCTATGAAGTACCTCTGCGAAGGTAGGATTAGGGTTGTGACTTGTACGCACTTCAGGTGGGAGCACTGTCATCGCACTTGGATTCTCATTCAAATCCAAGACTTCTCTAATTGAATCCTTCTCAACTTCCACTATCATATTGTGAAGGATAACACAAGCTTACATTATGTTGATAACGTCCCCTTGCTTCCATAACCTTGCTGGTCGACGAACAATATCAAAGCGTGATTGCAGCACACCAAATGCGCACTCGACACCAAATTCAGAGTTACTGAATATGTAGAAACCTGAGCAGAGACACGAACAAAGAAAAGAGCTCTATTCAGAAGCAACAACAGTTCGAAGTCGAAGGAGCAATTGCATGGGCAAAACCTAGCAGCCCATGGCCATTCAGAGTTCTCTATACAAGACATTGAATTCATAGTTGGCATAATTCAGGAAAGCAGTCCACAACGATTTTGCATAATTCAGGAAAGCAGTCCATAATTACAAGTGTTGTGATTACCATGATTGTCCCAGGTGCTGACCGCCCAAATGCAAGCGAAATCGAATCACTGCTAGTTGCATCCTATCAAGCTAGAGATGGTGAAGTGAGGAATGAAAACCCACCTCCGGCAGATGCATCTATGGAGTAGGCCATCGTTGCCACACCCTTGTCGTTCCATGCTGAGGCCAAGTCATTGCTCTTCCTTGCCGACGACAACGCAGACATCTCGGGCGACACCGGCGACGAGGATGCTGGTGGCCGGTGCTGAAGAAGAACCGATGGGGATGGGGGACGAGATCGAGGACACCGGGGACATATGCTGGAGATGGATTTTGCCGCGCAGTACATCCTGTGCGCGCCCAATGCAGAGACCATGAGCGCCCGCGTGGGATCCGAGCACGCCGTCGACTCGAGGGGGCGAGGTCGTACAGCGTAGCTGACCCCGTCGATTGGGCCTCGGAGCACGGGCCTTCATCGTCGCTTCGCGAGACGACGGGGAGACCGTCTCTTAGCAGAACGGAGGGGATTTTTGTAAACTTGCCAAGATAGAGACGGGGAAAGGACGACCGCTGTACGTGCCCTTAGGATTGGACATTAGCTGCCACCCTTGCTTTACCAACATAGACGGTACCAAATGCCTATCTCGTATAAATCACTTTAAAAAACAAAAAAAAAAGTCCCCCAGTGAGCACACTGCCACCAAGGCCATTCAGCTCGCTATCACTGTAGCCATCGTCACTCCTGAAATTCACCGTCGTAGCCGTCGTTGATGCTGAAGCTCTCGTGATGCCCCATCGCAACTGCCGTTGACGCTGCTGCTCCCAAGACATGCTGCCGCAGCCGCCGTTGACTGCCGTGGCTCCTGAGATGTGTCGTCACAGCTACGATCGATGCTGTAGCATTTGGATATTAGATCTGGGCAAATGGATCCGCATCTAATGTGCCTCCTCCGGGCATAGGCGGCGCCCCGTGTGATGCCTCCGGTCATAATGCTGCAAGTGGCTACCTCCAAGCCGCCTCTAGATCCACGCGTCTGTTTCTCATCCATGAACGAGCGGCTCTAGGCCGCGTGGCCATGCCTCTTCCCCCTCTACATCGGTGATGCTAGGGTTGCGGGTGACGGAGGGAGAAGATAGGGAAGGGAAGGGGTAGTGAGAGGAGGCGGCGTTGGGAGATGGAGAGAACGGAGAGATGATGAGAGGAGGCTGCGTTGGGAGGGAGATAAATGAATGGGCTAGGGTTCCTATCGTGTATATATACTGAGATGGGTCAAATTGGCTGGGCCTCTATCGCATCTGGAAATGATCCTTATTTTCAGAGGTGGTAATTTTTTTGAGTGTCTCTGAAAATAGATTGACTGTCTCCAAAAATAGCCGTGTATTTTAGGAGGCATGGACATGTTTTTGTCCACCTCTGTGTATCAAATGGGTTGTTTCCTAAAACTATTTTTACAGTAGTGATAAAATAAGAGTACATATAGAGTTGATTAATGGCACCAAATTGTAGAGTCTAAGCTGCTGGTCAAATTAACTTTCATGGAATTGGAAAGAGCAGTAGATTGCCATTTTCATTTTGTGCAAATGAAACATTAGCTCATTCAAGTTTCACACTCCTACAAATATATATTCTGGACTCATGCATGCTAGAAATTAATTAAGAGTTTGACCATGTATTTTAAAGTGTTTTTCCAGGTTGGTGCTACGAGAAGGGGGAGCTCCTGCTTATCTACGAGTACATGCCTAACGGCAGCCTTGACCATCACTTGTTTCCCAAGGAACAAGCAGGACGCATCCTCGGATGGACTACCCGCTACGGCATCATTGTGGATGTAGCTGCGGGGCTCCACTACGTCCACCACGAGCATGAGCACATGGTGCTCCACCGTGACATCAAAGCCAGCAACATCATGCTGGACTCCACCTTCCATGGCCGCCTCGGCGATTTCGGCCTCGCGCGCATCGTGAGTCTCGACAAGAACTCCTACACTGACCTCGGGGTCGCCGGTACATGGGGTTTCATCGCGCCGGAGTACTCGGTGAGCCGAAAGTCAACCCGCAAGACAGACATCTATGCGTTCGGAGTGCTGACCCTTGAGATGGTCACCGGGAGGCGAGCTCTCAGCGCCTTCCAAGACACGTTTCAGCTGCTCACTGACTGGGTCTGGAGGCTTCACCGGGAAGGAAGACTGCTAGAAGCAGTCGACAAAAATGTCATCTCCACGGAAGGGTATGATGCGGATGGCGTCACCCGGTTGCTGCTCTTAGGGTTAGCATGCACCAACCCCAACCCGTTGGATCGTCCTAGCATGACCGAGGTGATGCTGGTCGTCGCCAAGTCGGTGCCAGCGCCCAACGTGCCACTTGAAAAGCCAACGTTTCTGTGGCCACCGGAAGAAGGGATCCTTCACAGCAGCTTCGATGACATCACAGAGATGAGTGATCTGCATGAGAGTCATTTGGAGGAGACATCAAGCAGTGATGCGCTGGCTGCAAGCGCCATCATCAGGCGCAAGGCACGGGCTCAGTCGGTTGAGTTGTACTGCCTGTGAATCTGTGATTGTGCCAAAGAGTCTTCCACTACGCGAGAACTGATAATCACTACTGGGTAGGAAGCAACTGCCATTGTCGGCAGAGGTTAATTGGCAGAGATAAGGATATCCTATCACTGCCGGTTTGGCGACCCGACAGTGATAATAGACACAACACTGTTAGGTCAAAGAATCACCTGGCAGTGATATGGTCGGCTATCATTGCCGGGTTGGCTTATCAACCGCCAGGGATATATTGAGCATGCACTCATCTGATACTGTATATTACATACAATCTATGATCTCTAAGGAACTCCAGAATAATGTTTTGAAACTTCGTTTTACCTCAAGGATCACGTATATCTCTATCTCTAGTCTCCATTTTATTATTCTATTTGTTGATATATGTTTAGTGACATACAGTCTTTGATGTGTCTAATGCAGTGTATTAACGACCATGCGCCTAGCCGTCTGCCATTCCATTAACAAAATGGACTCTTTTTGCTCTTGAGAGAGTAAACGAGACCTCTTAATATTCTTATTGTTTACTAGCGTATATAGAAATTCTTATTGAGTTGTATGCAGCAACTAGTTTAATACAAATCTTAGATTGACAGGGAAAGCTCGACAATTTACTTATACTTTAATACTACTCCCCGTATACAGGCTCCCTCTGGACTCTAACATGTTAATAGGAGTTTGCTATAACTTTCAAATTATTTTATTTAATTTCCTTGCCTGGATGCAAGCTCGAGACCTCTGAACATGATGCCATAGGATTCAAACTAATGAGCTGCATTCAATGACCATTTCAATCTAAAAATTTAAACTGGTAGGAAAATATGGGCAATTCATTTATACTTCAACAATACTTAAGTCCCTGTTTAGCGAACCTCTTGTTCTTAATTGGATCCTAGCCCAATAAAATTTAACCCTCACCGGCCTCACCCCTCGGTCTCTCTCCCCTACTACCTCACTCATCTACAACATTCCCACCAGGACCACCGACTCCCATCTCTATCCTCAATGCCTTGTCAATTCGAACTCAACACAGCGCGCCCTCACCGCACCCAACTTTCACTCCACTAATACATAAATGATTTCGCGAGGCACTGGCCTCAGATTAACGGAGGCAGGCACAATAGAGTGCCACCTCTGTTAATCGATACCAGGGCCCACGGCCAAGTGCCTGCCTAGGTTAATTGTTAACGGAGGTAGCCACCGTAAGGCAACCACCTCCATTAGTTCCCCTAATGGTGACGGACGCCTTATGGCAACCGCCACCATTAATGTATTAACCGAGGCGGCCGCCTTTACATGACCGCCTCCATTAATGGTCTATTAACGGAGGCGGACAGCTTCACCTCGGTTAATAGATTAACGGAGGCGATTCTGCTAAAGTGCCTGCATTCGTTAATCTGTGCCTATAAATGCAGCCCCAAACCAACTTCATCTTCTTCCTCCATGAGCCCACCCTCTCAATTTGATGGGGTTTAAGCTCTATACCTCCAAAAATTTACCATTTTTTGGGGGAGGAGTTTTGCTCTTGGATTCCTTGAAGGAGGACACTGTAGGAGGTTGCTATGCACTCCCACATCCATATTCTGCTCTCTTTTTCAAATTTTGGGTTATCTAGATCAAGAACTATATCTATGGTTGAGCGAGAAAACAAATCTATGCTTGAAATTTTTTGTAATACTGCTATACTTATGTCTTGTTTGCTACATGTGCAAGGTTAACTGTCATGGAAAGGTCAAAATGTAACGGATATCGAGGCTATCACTGTCATGGGGTTGTCGAAGTAGTAGCTTCGAGGCCCTCAGGAGCGCACCGAGCAACTCCTCTTCAGGATCATGTTGAGTGACACATAGTATTCCAATTTTTATTCCAACATCGAACCAGCAGATGGAACTCAATTGATACAATTATGTACAAATTAACTAGACTTCCTAGTACAAGTTTTACTTCTCGCTCCATCTAGTGGACGCAGTCTTTACTACACTATGGTTCACTCTCATAGTCGCTCCATCAAGGAATCCAGAGTTAACTTGTAGCACGCTTGGAGTCACACCCATTCCAAGTGCTACTATGCAGCGGCGGTCGAGCTAGTGCTCAACACAGTCTACAACGTACCTGCAAAACAACTTAACGACTGCACCGTGAGTACATTGTGTACTCGCAGGGCTTAATTCCAACATATAGTATTTGTTGGATGCATAGGGTGATTATTGGACATTTGTATGATTGCAGAAAGCAATGATGTTCATTAGGAATATGACATGCTATTCTCAACATTAGTAGTAAAGATATTCATCATTATAAGGAAGTGCTCATAGTCCATTGTTCATGCTACCATGGGTATAGAAAGAAAGAATAACCAAATGGTTCCGTCCCGAAGGACTCCAGGCTTTCAAGACTCTACAGAGGTGTACAACTGTACCCACACGGAAGTCGGGACTAACCACCATACCCGTGCTCGGGTAAGGGTTGCCTCACGCCTTCCAATATTTCACTAATCCGGCCTGAGTGTCACATGAAAGGTTCGGCTGGGTTCCCGGTCAATGTCCTGGACATTCCCGACGAACGCCACCCCCTTTCTAGTTTCACGGATAAATAGGTCACAACTAATTACATGACTTGTCGACCCCATCCATGACATGTGGTCTGTATAGGTGGTTACTCAGACTTACGTATCACAATACACGGTCCTTACTGCTCCACGAGCTATGTCGCCTGAGATCCCACACTCATGATGACCTACCCCTCGCATGAGCAAGATATCCAAGTTAGCATCAAGGTACCACATTAGGGATATTAGTTCTTAGGCAGATTAGTTAGGTAAGTCAAGTTGTACCCTCATTGGTTTTAGTAGTTAATTATCCAGGTGTAACATCCTACACGCGCGGGTATGAGTTCCCTTCTCATGCTCAACTTCTACCATTGCCCAAGCATCTAAGCAATAAGCATTAAGCATTCCCATTCCCATTGTTTAGATGAGAGGCTTCTATAGATTATTAGACTACTCTAGGTGTAGTATAAGAGTGATCATTATCCAAGACTACATGGAATGCATGACTCTTAATGCAACTTGATAATTATCCAAAGTAGGGTTTATAATAGTAGGGTGCCTGCCTGATAGTGCTGCCGATCCTGATGACTCGCACATGATCCTCATGAAATGAGACATCCGAGCCAGAAAGGAGAGATTCCAAGGATTGGGGACGATCGCACGATAGATAAGGAAACTAGGAATTCTACTCAGGACTTAGAGAGAGGCATCTACTATGACCCTATGGCTGCTTTACTAGCTACGGGGTGTGCACTAATGGGGGTGACCCTTTGAGTGAACTTACTAACTGACTTCACCCTCTCTGTGATAGTTGGACACTCTATCCTACTAACGGACACTCCGTTGTGTTGGGTGCTGAGGTGGGTTATCTCTGGTTTGGCTCTGTACTGATTGGCGGATGCTCCATGGGAATCACAGAGACTCCGATGGGAACTGGGTGCTCTCGGGTCCTCAGATTATTAGTTCAGTATAATTCATCAGACACTCCACCGTGGTGACGGACGCTCCGATATTCTCACTCAATGATATACTTTGACTGTTGGTGACTATACTTCAGGTGACTTGGCTAGGCTCAAGGTAGCTAGGCATGGCTTAGGTTAACTAGTGTAACTAGTGACTCCTTGACCAAGAGAAATCCTAGAGATAAAGAGAGATTGAGGGATGGCATACTTGATCCTTACTCTTGGGATACTTTTTCATCAAGCCATCCTCATGATCCATCCATGCAAGAGAGAACACTTAGATTAGGGTTGGAGGATTGATCTCAAGATAAAGAGAAGAGAGAGCTCTTGAGCTAACCATGAGATGAGAGGTTGTTGAAGCTCAAGTGCTTGGTCTAGGGCTGATCTTGTTGCCTTCTAGCATCTTGATTCACTCTCCATCTTCATCTTCTTCTTCTCTTTCTCACTCTAGTTTATCCTTTCCCTCTCCTTGCTCCTCCTTCTAGAGAGAGAGTGTGTGATAGAAATGAGGAGAGGATGAGTGAGGCCAGGGATCTAGGGTTGGAAAATATCTCCCACTCGTGCTGACTTGTGGGCCATGCCCCATAATGAATAACAACTTGTTGACGGTCGTTAACACCAATTATAAACCATCAACATATCCTGCATATGTACTTAATTCATTCACCAAACATAGGTATAGGGGTTTAAACTAATGAATTCCATGAACTTTGGTAAATATTTGTATGCAGGAGGATTTATCCAGAAAACAGCTCCTGAGACCACTGTCATACACTCCAAACATGTAAACCGACGACAACAACCGATTCAACCCCCGAAAACTACGAAAGACAACTCTAGAAGGTTCCAGAAGACACCACGCTGAAGCTTGGGCCAAATGGCCACAAAAGTGGGCCGGCTTGCACAGCCCATAGGATGGTCGGTCTGCCACAGAGCCTGCTCGCCCTCCGCCACTTCATACTCCTTCCTACAATCTACACCATTGATTTTAAGGCAGTTTTAGGTCGGTTTATCCAACGGTGGTTGAGGGAGTTGACACGGATCGATGATGTGGAGATTCCTTGCACCCTACTCCACCTCAATTCCTTGCGCCCTACTCCACCTCGATTCCTTGCCCCCAACTCTACCTTGGCCTATATATAGCAGCCTCTACCCTCCTCCCTAGAGCCATCTTGAAAACCCTAATTCATATCTCTCATTCAGATCAAGACATACCAGGAGGATTAGATCTAGAGCTCTCCAATGTAGTAGATTAGTAGCTTGGGAGTGAGGGTCGAGTTGGGCTCATGCTCAAGTTCCAGATCTAGTATTGGAGGCTCGGCAAAGCCTTGTATCTTCACTTCTACATCTTGTAAGACTTATTATCAATTTATCATATTCTTATCTACATGGCTATGTTTACTTTGAATATATATCTTGCTTAGTTAAAGCTTATCAATACTTTTATGTGTGGGTTCATAGAGCGCTTAGCTTGCTAGTTTACTAGTTAGGCTAAGTAGCCGAGTCTCGAGTAAGCATGGTGCATATACGATGCTCTGCCTGTGAGTGCACCTTGTTCTCTGGTTGGGTGGTAGCAGTGGGAGATGACAGACCCGTCTATCCTTTGTAGTCCACTCTGAATTGAGCAGGTTCTTAAATTGTAGGACTGTAGTCGCTTTAGTAGAGTTATCTATTGTGGGTGCTCTACCATCTAAGCGGCGTCCCGAAGTGCACAAGAGTAGAGTTAGTCTTAGCTATAGTCGGGTATATATATACTTTGATCCTCTAATAAGAATATCATAGGAATCTACCTCACCTGTTGTTCTCCTGAGTTGACTAGTTTACATTATCTTTATAGATCTATCCCCTGAGTGCCATTATGCTTAATTCTTATCTATATATATTTACCCTCTACTTAAGCTATGCTGGTATGTTGATAGATATTCCTCTATTACTCAATAAGTCTTACTCCATTGTTTCCCTATGGTAAAATATAAATAACGATACCTAGAATACTCCTGGTAAAATGCTATAATGGTATTCTGTGCGCTTGCAGAATCCTTCATATTCTTTTGGCGTTAATAAATACCAACAAGTATTTTTGGCGCCGTTGCCGGGGAATCAATTGGTGTAAAGATTTAGATCATTAGATACCGCTAGCTTTAGTAGGATTACCCATGTTCTGTTGAATTGTGGAATAAGATAGGGCAGTAGACACCATTTTGACCTTCTGGCAAGCTTCCACAAGAAAAGAAGAAACATTGAAGGACCCTAGGGTGCCTGAACATTCAAGATCCATCAACATTGGAACCTTGCCATCTCACAGGTTTGCATAAACATATATATATAACCATGTGTAGATTGGAGAAAAGGTCAACATCAAAAGAATTCAAATCACATCTCAAGTGATGAATACAGACGCTGCACTACTCACAAATTCCATCATATGGGTCATGGTAAGTATGATCAAGAAAGGTGAGATAGTCATACTCATGGACTTTAAACTTGATGAGTAGTTATCTTTTTAATTTATTGCATTCCACTGCACGTTTACTTTAAATAATTCATGTTATTGCATTCCACTCCATTTAGTTTGAACTCTCTCATATCAAATTCATAGCATATTTAGTTACCTGCATATATCCAGATGCATCCTTCATCTTAAAAAATCACTCACCATGATCATGCTCTTTCATCTCTATTTGAATAAATCTCTATAATACTCTCATGTTATCTTTGTCTGCTACAGTATGCTTTAGTTTTGGACTGCTGATCTCACTTCCAAAGGTTTTTAAATTAAGCGTGGTGCTTAGGTTAAAATGCCTTTCTTAATCAAAATTAGACATAGAGTTTAGTTTGGTTATTGAACTAAAACTTGCTGTAGCAGATACTGGTTATTTTGTTGGACTAACCCCTGCAGAAAACTCTCAAACTCAAATTGGGGAAGTCCTGAGATAAATTCACACCGGAGATGAAGCAAGGCATATGAATTCCAAAAACTTTGCACAAAGAAGACCCAGCTCATTCTTCATGGAAGGAAGAACTGTGAGTATCAAGGTTTATTCACTTATCTTTCGTTGCAAGTTATCTTAGCCTTGAACCATGCTAGAATGCAGCCAACACATAAAATTTGTTAATAAATAAAATCTATGCTAAAGCAATCCTAAAACCATCCTTCAATTAGCATAGAGGAAAACTACAAAAGTTATGGACAACAACATGTAATGCAAATTTGTTGTCTTCCCTCGGGAATGTGTCCACTAATATTTTGCAGGAAAGAATGAATATAATTTATGCCTATCCATGGTTTGGTATGAACATGCGAACCCAAACCAAACCACCACTTCAGATATGGAACAAAGAAAAAAACAAGTGCCACAAAAAGGATCTACAATAGAAGCACTCACTCATAGGAAGTGGACGGACAAATCAATGGGCTACAGTGATATCAAAGGCAACCTAGCATTGAGCCTTTCTAGGACTCAACCTAGGAGGCTAATGAGAAGCAAGGTGCAACCCACCTCATATTAGCCAGAATACGCCTGCTTCCATCATCTTCAAAAAGACCAGCTCGCACATCGTCAACAAGGATAAGACAATGAGATGCCACTACATCATGGCATACATTCTCGTGCCAACAGACATCATCAATCAATGGTTCACTGCAGATTGTGTCTCATAAGTCCAAGAATGACCATGGTCACACAAAAGACATCTCCATGTCATCAAAGATGAAGCTTTCACGCAAACACCAATGAAGTTCATTCTTTGATCTTCAAGACGGCTAGTGTATCGCTAACAAACAAAGAAGAAGAACTTTTCGCCACGCCGTTAGACAATCAAGGAAGAACTTGAGTTGCATCTCCAATGAACACCAATTCATCAACCAATAATCAATAGAAATCAAGAAAGGTTGATGGAAGAAGAACATCAAATTGTTCGTATCCTCATCTCTAGGATCGAGGCTGAATACAAGGAAAGGTCCTGCTTAACGGATTACGAGCTCTCGCCAACAGGTAAATCAGATAAGCCTCCTTCAGGTATGCTTGTCACTAATTATTTCAATAAAAAGAAGGAAAACATAAGGTATATCCAACCAAGTATTATGCAACATAGAATCACATTCATAGGAGAAGTTTATCATCCAAACTTGATTCTGCATTTCGCAAAATTTGAGTATGGGGGATAGAGTTCTTCAAAACTTGTCATGTCATGTTGCTAGTTTGTCTTGGTCATCCCTACCTTTATGATGAGCTCAACTTGCTAAATCACTAATAAGTAAAGATTTAAATAATCATGCTCCTTTGGGTGACCATATATAATCTTGTTTCTACTTGAATGAATCTCTTTAGTCTTTTAAGCTTCCTTGTTCTGTTACAAGTATGCTTCGGAATATTATTCAGACATTATTATTGAATCAAAACATACTTGTATAGAATTTGGTTGTATATATGGACTAAACCTTGTAGAAAACTATTTAAATTTTGTTAGGAATGGTAGGAGATCATTCGTAGAAATAGATCAAGGTTTGAGGTATTCTTCAAAATGATTTTACACATCTTTGCCTTAACCTTGTTGAAAATTTGAAGTAGTGGTGAACAATCAAGGTACATTATTTAAAACATGGGATAAAGATTATATGCTAATTAAAATGTTAAAACTAACTCTATTATAGCATAGAGGATGACCTTCAGCACTATGACAACACTATCCTTGCTTTGAAACATTTGTATATTCCTTTGGTATGTGTTGTCTACTAATCTTTTGTAGAGAAGAAACAATAAAAGGAGCAGAAGGTCCAACACAATGCCAAGATCCACAAAATAAAAAGAACAAAAAGATGGCATGACAAAAGGATGAGAAAAGAAGGAGTGTGACATAGAAGACAAGATGCTCATGAATAACTGAAGCAAGGAAAGCTTCAAGCAGGAAGAGAAGACCACCATAAGTCATCTACCCTCCACCACATGGTGTCATACACCACACTACTGAAGGTAGCATCTTAAGGTAAGTGGTCATTATTTAAAAAGCTTCCCTTTGATCTTGCTATTTACATAAATAAAGAAAAAAAATTTGAGTTACAACTTTGCTTGATCCAACCTGATTAACTCAACATGTTTTGTTCCTTAAGTTTGTTCATAGTACCACTTTCTTGATCTTATAGTCTTAACCAAATGAGCTAAAATTTTGCATATCTTATCTTTGGAAGATGATAGTCATAATCATGTAAAGTTTGATATATTTTGTAAAGATAGATAGTCCTTCCATAGGTTAAGCAACTCCACTCTTTTTGACAAATGTATTCAAATGCCACATTAATACTCATCCTTCTAATCTTATCACCCATGTTATAAGAATGAATGCACATAACATCAACCGTAATATGATTCGATGTGCCTAAGGTTAGAGAAGAATAAATAAGTTTTGGTTTTGTTGGTGTTTTCCACCAACAGAACCCATGCACTTGATCTCTACCCTGTCTTTATGAGCAGAACACACTTTGAGCAAGTGTGGGCGAGTCGATCCCCCAAATTCTACAAGTGAAAGTTATGAACCGACAAAAACGATGCACATAAGATGTCGCCAGTTTCTACTACTGATGGTTGATTTCGAAACGCTAAACAAGGAGGAGGAACAAGTCAAGAAAGGTTGCCCCCTACTCTACCTCAGCCTATATATAGCAGCCCCTACCCCCCTCCCTAGAGCCATCTTGAAAACCCTAATTCATATCTCTCATTCAGATTAAGACATACCAGGAGGATTAGATCTAGAGCTCTCCAATGTAGGAGATTAGTAGCTCAGGAGTGAGGGTCGAGTTGGGCTCATGCTCAAGTTCTGGATCTAGTCATGGAGGCTCGGCAAAGCCTTGTATCTTCACTTCTACATCTTGTAAGACTTATTATCAATTTATCATATTCTTATCTACATGGCTATGTTTACTTTGAATATATATCTTGCTTAGTTAAAGCTTATCAACACTTTTGTGTGCGGGTTCATAAAGCGCTTAGCTTGCTAGTTTACCGATTAGGCTAAGTAGTTGAGTCTTGTGTAAGCATGGTGCTTATATGATGCTCTGCCTATGAGTGCACCATGTTCTCTGGTTGGGTGATAGCAGTGGGAGGTGACAGACCTGTCTATCCTTTGTAGTCCACTCTGAATTGAGCAGGTTCTTAAATTGAAGGACCGTAGTCCTGTTAGTAGAGTTATCTATTGTGGGTGCTCTACCATCTAAGCGGCGTCTCAAAGTGCATAAGAGTAGAGTTAGTCTTAGCTATATTCGGGTATATATGCTTTGATCATCTAATAAGAATATCAAAGGAATCTACCTCACCTGTTGTTCTCCTGAGTTGACTAGTTTACATTATCTTTATGGATCTATCCCCTGAGTGTCATTATGCTTAATTCTTATCTATATATATTTACCCTCTACTTAAGCTATGCTGGTATGTTGATAGATATTCCTCTATTACTCAATAAGTCTTACTCCATTGTTTCCCTGTGGTAAAATATAAATAACGATACCTGGAATACTCTTGGTAAAATGCTACAATGGTATTTTGTGCTCTTGCAGAATCCTTCATATTCTTTTTGTGTTAATAAATACCAACACAAGTCACTTCCCACTCCATCTGCTATCTCTAACATCTTCATCGGATGATCCGATATGAGTGACGGATCATCCGATAGTCTCTGGATTTGCTTAACCAAGCTTAGAGACCTGATCTCGTAGCTCTTGAATCTAATTTAAAGCTTAGGGTGACCTACTTGAGATCGTTAGGGAATTCCATTTAACAGGAGCTTGGGTGACCAAAATAATAGTTTATGTTGTATGGTAACTTGGGTCATTGCAACTGCCTCCCTTTTGAATTCAAGCTCATCCCAGAGCTTGTCAAGGGGTTACTCGAAAGCTTCCATGAAATCTTTTCTCCAAAATTCCTTTCCTCCACTTTTGGTAGGTTCCAACCTTTGGGGCTTCCATTGTTTTACTCAATCTAATGGATGATCTGATCGTTGTTAAGGATTATCTGGTGAATCGCTAAATCTAACTCCAATTGTCGGGCTCAGTGGCTTGCGGACACTCTGCCGTTCTCTTAGGCGATCCGATAGGTTTTGGCTATATATATGGGCCGACAGTCCCTAGACAAGTCCTTTTTCTTTTCTCCATCCGCCGGTCCCCCTCATATGCGCGCCCACATCACTGCCCACTCCGCGACGACAACCTTTGGATGTTTTTTGTCGATTCCTTCGGTCACGTGTAAACCCAAGTGCCTTTCCAAGATGTGGGGTACCGAGTGAGTTCCTTCCCTTTTTGCCTTTCCCTCTTTCATCATAATTGAAAACTAAGGTTTGTCCAATCTAGGCAATGGCTAGGGTTTTTCCAAATACTTCTTAGGGATCTTGTAGAGCATCCTTAGGAGTACTTCTATACATGTTTGTAAACGTTGACATTGGTTAAATCTTTAGATTTGTCGAATGAGCATTGATAGGCCACTATGTCATCGGAATCTTATCGGATGGTCCATGACTTTGTCGGGTGCTTCCGCCATTTTGGAGGGACTTAGTAGGTTTTCTCTGTTTGATTCATTCTGCAAGTTGGAATGATGGATGGTCCATGAACTTCACAGTGCTCTGTAGATCAGTCTATAGTTGGTGAATGTTCTGTGTGAAAAACTGTATGCTATCGGATGGTTCTGATGTTCTGACGGAAGGCTCTGATAGTGTCTAAGTTCCCTCTATTACATTCGTTTCTGTTCTCGGTTATGCTGATGAACTATCCATGTGCTCGACGGACACTCTGTCAATATCTGTCTAGTACTAACTTAGTTTACTTTGAACTATCCTATTGTTTCAACACTATAGGTGCCTTTCATATGTGGTTGTGAGTTTGTATACTTGCCATAGGTGAACATTGTCCATGTTTGCACTGCTCCAATTTCTTTGATTCTATTCTCCTTTATGCAATATCCTTGCTTGTTTCTTCTTATCCAAGTCTTTACTAACTCTCGCTATTTCCTTTTGTTGTTGGCGCCTGGTTCTTCATCTTCATGGTGGTGGTCGAGAAAAAAAGAGGCTAAGGGACAATGTTAGCAGTAGCCGATGTTATGTTCCTGACGGTGATTATCGTGTGGACAGTGACTATGACATTGAGGAGGAGATGGGGAGCAAGAAAATAGTTCCACACATGAGGAGGTTCAAGAATGTCTCAAATGCTTCGGTCAGCCATCAGCCATCTCCACGCAAATGTCGTCGTGAACCGTCACCTTCGTCGCCATCTTCGAGCTCAACTCCACAACCTTCATCTTCTTCTATAGGTGATGGTGGTGATGATGACAACGATGGGATGAGGAAGAGGAGGAGGGCAATGAGCAGGAGGTAGAGTCCGTTGATGAGGGGTTGGAGGACAACTCAAGAGTGGTTGTGTACCCCATCGATGTGACGAGTGTGCCTAGAAATCAGAAGAGTTGGAGGGAGGATCATTTTAGGGATTTCCATGAAGCTTGTGACTTGAAGCAGTTCAGTCAGTCGTGGACTTCTCCATATCCATTTTTCCACACTCAGGATCAATACGATCTCTTCTAGGGTAGATTTGAGCAAGCCTCAATGTGTACCAACCAGAAGTGGATCAGGTGGGATAGCATGAGCAAGAAAGCCATTCTTGAAGGGCTGCTATCCAAAATTGAAAATGTTGGGTTGAAGAAAATCATGAGATTCCACCATAATTGGAATGAAGCCATGGTCCGATAGTTAAATGCCACTCTTGAAGTGAACCACAAGAAAGAGACTATCAAGTGGATGACTAGGAGAGACAAGTACCGAGCTTCCTTCGCTCAGTTTATAGATGTGGTCTAGCTTGACTATGATGCTTGCAAGTAGGAAGAGCTAATGGATAGTCTTCCCAAGGCCAACAAGAAGACTGAAGTGGCCCAGTTCTATACAAATCCAAACTTTGAATACGGCAAGTCCAAGTATCTAGCAATGGAACCAATGGTGCTGAACAAATTGCTTTGTTGTATCTTGCTGCCCAAGATAGGTAACACCAACACTATCTGGGAGAAGTACTATGTGACCATCAGGAGCATTCTAGATGGTACCAAGGTGAATTGGATCAACTTCCTTGTTGTGGAGCTAATGTGTTGCAAGCATGAGGTTTGAGGTTCCCTGGGTTACTAGCCTGACATCATGGCTTTGGTAAAGCGTTTGGTAGTCCTAGAAGGCATTGAGGGAGTTAGGCACAAATCCTATGGTCCTCACTTCGATGACTCGGATTCTTCTACTGAGACATGCCTCAGCCTTAGGCTCCTTCAGCCAAGGTGGGTGAGCCTTCTGCTTGAGGTGGTGCTTGTGGTCGTAGGAGGAATGCAGATGGCGCTGTTTTAGGTTGGGTGCCTCCAACCGGTTACTTCAAGCCGTTCTTTCAAGGGTATCCGTGCTCAGGTCCAAGCGACAGTAGTGTCAGTGGTGGGAAACATTGACCAAAGGTTTGAGCATGACCAGAGGTTCTTGTAGGAGAGTCTCATCAATCCGCTATAGAACTCTGTGAACACCTTGGCTATGAAGATAGATTTGCTTGCCACCAAAGAAGAGTTGTAGGGAGTCCATAGTGACGTGGTGGCCAATGCTCAGAACATCGACCAGATCTGACAGTCATAGGTTAGCCTTGCTACATACCTCCACTAGATCCTCCAGCTAATGGCTCTAGGTATTCCTTCATTGCTCGCTGCTCAAGTTATGTCTCTCATGTGTTTCATACTCTAAGTTCCTCATCACATTCTTCTAATTCAATCTTGGCTTTCTTGCAGATGTAGCTCTGGTGTCCTATCCAGCATCATACTCTCAAGGATATGCTATGTCAAGCTCAGCTCCAATAGGTATTAGTTCAAGTCCTTCTTCACCATCCTAGATCCTATGAGTTACTTAGTCCTAACTTAGAGAGCTTAATCCTAGCACTTGTTTCTTGTTGTTGTAGGTGTATCACAGATTGTGCCTACCACTGCCACCTTTCCTCAGGCACATCAGCAAGCACCTCCACTGCTGTGTTCCTCGCAGTAGCCACAGCAGCAGCAGCAGCCTCCACCGCCACAACCGTGAAGCTCATCGTGGTCTCCTAGTCATTCTGTTGTGATGGCTCAAAAACCTTACGTTGGTCATTTACTCATCGCCTAGCCACATCGGGCGTGATACTTGTGTTGATACTTCTGCTACTTTATCGATTGTGTGGTCATTCATCAAGGTGACCAAGTCGCTACAATGGTCATGGTCGAACGATCAAGAACTTGATGAACCTTTATGTCATGTTGGTGAACCATGTCTATGGACCTCTTATGCTAGCTATGATGTTGGTCGATAACTTGCTTATGTGCATACTCGTCTGCTTGTCCTGTGATTGGGAGATAAGGCTAAGATACAGGGGAGATTCTATCGAAACTTCCAAATGAGAAAAGGGATAAGGGCTGCTTTCAGAGACGAAAGATTGGGATTGCTACCGGGTCTCGGTTATTCTACCGTTGCAATGTACTACGCATAGGGTGATTACAAAAGTCAACTCCTTTCTTAGGTGATCCTATAAACCTATCCCATGTCAGCATTCTCAAGGTTACCACATTTTATTGTTTTTCTTCCAAAAACTTCCTAGGTGCTTAGCATTTCATTGGGCATAGGAGAAGGGCTAGAGTACCTAATTAGAGAAGGGTTACTTTCAACCTTTAGGGTTGGGTTCTAAGAAATAGAAGTCCAGATTTTAATTCCATTTTTTCGAGTACCATGCACTAGTCAATGGAACTCAATTGATACAATTATGTACAAATTAACCAGACTTCCTAGTACAAGTTTTACATCCCGCTCCATCAAGTGGACGCGGTCTTTACTACACTAGGGTTCACTCTCATAGTTGCTCCATCAAGGAATCCGGAGTTAACTTGTAGAACGCTTGGAGTCACTCCCATTCCAAGTGCTACTATGCAGCGGCGGTCAAGCTAGTGCTCAACACAGTCTACGATGTACCTATAAAATAACTTAACGGCTGCACTGTGAGTACATTGCGTACTTGCAGGGCTTAATTCTAACATATAGTATTTGGTGGATGCATAGGATGATTATCGAGCATTTGTATGAGTGTGGAAAGCAATGATGTTCATTAGGAATATGACATGCTATGCTCAACATTAGTAGTAAAGGTATTCATCATTATAACGAAGTGCTCATAGTCCATTATTCATGCTACCTTGGGTATAGAAAGAAAGAACAACCAAATGGTTCCATCCCGAAGGACTCCAGGCTTTCAAGACTCTGCAGAGGTGTACAACTGCACCCACAAGGAAGTCAGGACTAACCACCATACCCATGCCCAGGTAAGGGTTGCCTCATGCCTTCCAACCTTTCCCTAATCCGGCCCGAGTGTCACATGAAAGGTTCGGCTAGGTTCTCGAACATTCTCGACCAATGCGACCCCCTTGCCAGTTTCACACATAAATAGGTCGCAACTAGTTACTTGGCTTGTCGACCCATCCACGACATGTGGTCTATACGGGTGGTTACTTAGACTTACGTATCCCAATACATGGTCCTTGTTGCTCCATGAGCTACATCACCTGAGATCCCACACTCATGATGACCTACCCCTCGCATGAGCAAGATATCTAAGTTATTATCAAGATTACCACATTAGGGATATTAGTCCTTAGCCAGATTAGTTAGGTAAGTCAAGTTGTACCTTCATTGGTTTTAATAGTTAATTATCTAGGTGTGACATCCTATATGCATGAGTATGAGTTCCCTTCTCATGCTCGACTTCTACCGTTGCCTAAGCAACTAAGCAATAAGCATTAAGCATTCCAATTCCCATTCCCATTATTTAGATGAGAGGTTTCTACAGATTATTAGACTACTCTAGGTGTAGTATAAGAGTGATCATTATCCAAGACTACATGGAATGCATGACTCTTAATGCAACTTGATAATTATCCAAAGTAGGGTTTATAATAGTAGGGTGCCTACCTGATAGTGCTGCCGATCTTGATGACTCGCACATGATCCTCACAAAACGAGACATCCAAGCCTAAAAGAAGAGATTCCAAGGATTGGGGACTATCGCACGATAGATAAGAAAACTAGGAATTCTACTCAGGACTTAGAGAGAGGCATCTATTGTGACCCTATTGCTGCTTTACTAGCTACGGGGTGTGCACTAATGGTGGTGACCCTTTGAGCGAACTTACTAACTAACTTCACCCTATCTATGGTAGTCAGACACTCCGTCCTACTGACGGATGCTCCGCTGTGTTGGGTGCCAAGGTGGGTTATCTCTGGTTTGGCTCTGTACTGATTGGCGGACGCTCCATGGGAATCACAGAGACTCCTGGGTGCTCTCGGGTCCTCAGGTTATTGGTTCGGTATAATTCATCGGACACTCTACCATGGTGACGGTCGCTTAGATATTCTCACTCAGTGAGATACTTTTGTAAGGGACCGTGTCATCTAAGAGGGGGTGAATTAGGCAACTTAAAATTCTAACTCTAAACTATGGCCTCTTTTTCTATTCTTAGCAAAACCTATGCAAAAGATAAACTATCTAAATGTGTAACTACAGTTTTGCTAGTGTGTTGCTATCGCTACCGCAAAAGGAGTTATGCAAACAATGTAAATGCAGAAGCTAAAGAGTAAGGTAGAGATATGCAAACTCTCATCGATGACTTTGGTATTTTTACCAAGGTATCGAGAAGTGCACAAGCTTCCCCCTAGTCCTCGTTGGCGCCCCTCACAAGGAATCCCTCGCAAGGGCCAAGCTCCCGATTGGGTAACTCCGTGGATAGCCCTGGGCCTTCTCCACGCGCAAGTGGATCTCTGGTGTGCCTTTCGGCAAGCCTCTCCCGAACCACTCCCCGCCGTCTTCACTATCAAGCTTCTGGCCAAACTGCCACGGGCCTTCTTCCCTTAGGTATACGGTGGCGGCCACACCACAAACGTAGTTGGTGTGATCTCGCAAGACTACAAGCCCCTCCGATGTACAACAATGATGCGCGTAAGCACCGAGTCGTAAGAGGTGTGCAAACCTCACTAAACACTAGGCCTAAACCTAGAGCAAGCGCATAAGCGGCAGTCTAATCAACCTAAGCACTTTGCAAAAAACCTATGCTAATCACCTAATGAATCACTAAGCACTATGCAAGTGGAGATCACTAAAATGGTGTATCAACACCCTTGGTATGTTTCCTCAGCTCTCCTTTTCTCAAATGGCCATTTAGGGGTTCTATTTATAAGCCACATAGAGAAAGTAGCCGTTGGGGGCGAAACCTAGCTTTCTGCTACTGACCGGACGCTGCTGTCGTCCTGACCGGATGCGTTCGGTTGTCCCGACCGTTGAACGCGCGCATAGAGATCAGACGCAATATCGAGTCTGGTCATCATCGACCAGACACATCTGATCGCATTTGTGCCACTCTAGAACCTCTCTGGACATGATCGGACGCTGCACTTTGTGCGTCTGGTCATCCAGTGCCGCTGCGTCCGGTCCTCATAGAGTTGTTGACTTGATGATGAATAGTGAACTCTATGCATCCAGTCACTGCCTCGCTCAACGTCCGGTCACTGCTGCTGACACCTGTTGTTGCCGAGCAACTGATCGGACGCGTCCGGTCCTCATAGGGCCGCGTCCGGTTACCTCTGCCAAGCTCGTTTTTCGCGATCTTGCGTCCGGCTTGGTTCCCATCTTCATGCTTGGACTTTGTTTGATATCTTGGGTCTTCTCTTGTACTTATAGGGTCTTTCTTATGGTGTTGATTGTGGGATCATCATGTCGCCTTCATCCAAGTCACGTCTTGCACCCTATTGAACTACAAAATAATTACTTGCAAATTCATTAATCCAATTTGGTTGTGTTGGTCATCAAACACCAAAATCCAAAGTAAATGGGCCTAGGGTCTATTTTCCTTACAATCTCTCCATTTTTTGTGATTGATGACAACACAACCAAAGCAAGCAAATAATAAAATTTTTGGAATTTAAAAACTATTTACTTGCTAGGATGCAATGCAAAGGGCAAGGTTATATGATGCTAAAAGATACCACATGTAAACATCTTTGGAAACTTATCTTGCCCTTGCAAATGTCCCCATGTGGCATTATGGATTTAAGCCTCCCCCTAACTCCATAATCCATTATCCTCCTTTTCTCGGACCATTACCACTTGTAAATTATTATGATCGGGCTTGATTTTGGTCCTACAAATTCTCCCCCTTTGGAATCAAACACCGAAAAGGAAGACATTTGTAGCACAAGGGAGGGTCAAACTTTGTGATCCTTTGTATGTGGAGTGGAATAGGGGACAAAATTTTGACTCGCACATTACATAGACTAAGCTCCCCCTAAATATATGCATACATATGATGGAGAATGTAGTTTACGCATAATTGGCAAATTAATGCTCAAGGGAGTTTAATCTATATAATGCATGGAGAAAGCATATAAATACCAAAGTAAAATCAACATGATGATATCGGTTTAGAAATACCACATGTGGAAACCAATTTGATTTATACCACTTGCAATAGGTGGTGGATATTTCAAGTATGATGCTTAACTTCGGGGACTCCATTTTCCTTGCAATGAGACTACTACACACATGATAAGCTTGAAAAGATGTTAGTCTCAAAGCATCCACCTTGTAGAGTAACCTCCCCCTAATTTTGTCCACACAAGTATGGAATACTTGTAGGAGACATGCACATTGATTTTAGAATCAAAAATACTACTTGAAAGATGACATCACATGAATGTGAGAATCATTTTCGAAAGTGATATTCGGGAGAAATTATCTACAATGTGGACTTTGTCACATATTAGATGAACAATTGTAAGACAAGCTATGTGACGTGCTCCTAAACAATTTAAACCATGTAGGTTTACTCCAAGGGTTAAGAGTAAAACCGAGAAAGCCTACCATAAGATATACCTAGTGTATGCAAGACAAAAGAATAAACATGTAAATGAAAACCTAGGCATGAAAAGGAACTAGATGCTAATTGAAATTGCAAGAAATTAAATCTAGTTACCTAACATGGGGAGGGGAATTTGGGTCCATAGTGTTCATAGCCCACTTGGCAATTGACATGATCCAATGTGGTGCACCCCATGAAATGCACCCAAAACTATACCAAGTCTCCAAATTCCCCGAAGTCCATCGGACTTCTCACTTCCCTTTCGGGATCCAAACCTTCTTGGTGCTCTTCATGTTGGAAATGATCTCCTTTGGCACCCAAATGCGTTTGGCCCCATTGTTGGCTTGCTTGTTCACCTTGATGGCCACCACATTGTCATTTTTCTTCTTCTTCAAGAGATAAGGTGTGGAGGCCTTTTTGTCCACCTTGTTGGTGTAGGTGTTGGATAGCTTGCTTGTTTCCTTTTTGTTTTTCTCTTTCTTCTTAGCTCCTCCCCATTCTTCACCTTGCACTCATAGGACTTGTGGCCTTCCATGTGGCATACATAGCAAACCACAATTTATCCTTCATCAAGCTTCTTCACTCCCTTGACAGTGTTATCTTTATGAAGTTGGGCTTGCTCTGTCTTGCCTTTCACTTGAGTTAAGTTCTTGGTGAGGCGAGCCACTTCTTGCTTGAGTTGCTCATTCTCCATTGTGACCTCTTGTGCGCATGTTTCTACAACAATTTTCTCAACACAAACTTGGTTGCACAAGGGTGAGTCTAAACATAAATCATTACAAGAAGTAGAGGCATCCTTTTTAGGAATGTCAAAGATTGAACCTTTCTTTTTAGGTGCCTCGGTGGGGGTTATGCCAAAGGCTTCAAGATTTGCAACTTTATTAGTTAGCTCATCACAATATTTGCACATGGTTTCCATTTTAGCGACCAAACTTTTATAAGCATCTTGTGAGCTAGCTACCTTTTCCTTTAATTTTTCATTTTTCTATACAAGGTGCTCATCATTGATTGTGCAATTATTTATGCTTGCACTAGTCTCAAGTTGCTCAATTTTAGTAGATAGCTCCATATTATGATTGGCAAAAGTTTAATATTGTTCAAGCAAAGTAGCATAAGCTTGTTGTGAGCCATCTAGTTTTTCTTTTAATTTTTCAAGCTTCTTTTGTTGACTAGTGCAAACTTTAGCAAATTTAAGATTTTCTTGCACAATTTCATCATAAGAAGGTAGCTCATCATCACTATTACTATCATTGTCACTATCACTAGGGATGGGCTTTTTGTTACCTCATGCCATAAGGCACACACATGAAGTGCTTGATGATGAGTGCTTGTGCCTGCGCCTCTTGTGGCGGTCTTCTTAAGTGCCCCAACTCACCGCATCCATAGCATCCTTTCTTCCTTTGCTCATTTTTTTGATTGGTGAAAATGAAATCTTGAATTTGGATGGGCACACCCTTGACATTGAGCCTTTGGATCATCTTCTCCACCTTGTTGATAAGTTTGATTGATTCTTCATCAAGGTTGGAGGTGGAGGAGGAAGATTGATCATCATCACTTGATTTTTCATTATCATCATCCTCATCTTCTTCTTCTTCACTTGAGGAGCTTGAGCTTGAGCTTGTCTCAACTTGCTTGCCCTTCATCTTCTTTTTCTCACTTCATGCGAGAGCTTTGCCTTTGCTTGATGATGAGGCTTCTTCTTGACCCATCTTCCATGACATTTCAAATGCCACTATCTTGCCAATGACTATGGCCAGGGTCATGGTGCTCAAGTCCTCCATGTTGTGAAGGATGGTGATGATGCTTGCATATTTCTTTTGTGGTAGCACGGAGATGATCTTCCTCACAATGTCTGCATCATCTAGCTTTGTTAATCCTATTGAATGGAGCTCATTGATAATTAGATTCAAACGAGAATACATATCACGAACAAGCTCATCATCATTCATTTTAAAGGAATCATAATTTTATTTATCTAGACAATGTTTTTGCTCACGGACATTAGTTGTGCCGTCATGGAGCTCTTGGAGTTTTAACCAAATTTCATGTGCCGTATTTAAAGTGAACACTTGGTTAAACACATCCATGCTAAAAAGATTCAAACAAGCAATTTTTAGCTCTAGCATTGAAATGAATTTCTCTTTCTTCACTCTTTGTGGGTTTATTGGGATTCTTAATGGGTTTTATCCCATCACGAGTGACTCTCAAAACACTCAAATCTACCACCTCAAGGAGACAAGCCATTCTAGCTTTATAGTAGAGGAAGTTCGTGTTGTCAAAGTGCGAAGGCCTAGAGGTATCTATCCCAACCACTCTAAATAACGTCAGCTCAACGGTGGTGAAGCCACAGGTCCAAATTGAGCCAACCTTCTATGATACCACATGTAAGGGACCATGACGCCTAAGAGGAGAGTGAATTAGGCAACTTAAAACTCTAACTCTTAACTATGGCCTCTTTTTCTATTCATAGCAAAACCTATGCAAAAGATAAACTATCTAAATGTGCAACTACGGTTTTGCTAGTGTGTTGCTATGTCTACCGCAAAAGGAGTTATGCAAACAATGTAAATGCGGAAGCTAAAGAGTAAGTTAGAGATATGCAAACTCCCATCGATGACTCTGTTATTTTTATCGAGGTATCAAGAAGCGCGCAAGCTTCCCCCTAGTCCTTGTTGGAGCCCCTCACAAGGAATCCCTCGCAAGGGCCAAGCTCCCAGTCAGGTAACTCTGTGGATAGCCCCGAGCCTTCCCCATGCACAAGTGGTTTTCTGGTGTGCCTTTTGGCAAGCCTCTCCCGGATCGCTCCCCGCCGTCTTCACTATCAAGCTTCTGGCCAAACCACCGTGGGCCTTGTTCCCATGGGTATACGGTGGCGACCACACCACAAACACGGTTGGTGTGATCTCGCAAGACTACAAGCCCCTCCGATGTACAACAATAGTGCATGCAAGCACCGAGTGGTAAGAGGTGTGCAAACCTCACTAAACACTAGGCCTAAACCTAGAGCAAGCGCATAAGTGGTGGTCTAGTCAACCTAAGCACTTTGCAAAGCACCTACGCTAATCACCTAATGAATCACTAAGAACTATGCAAGTGGAGATCACTAAAATGGTGTATCAACACCCTTGGTATGTTTCCTCAGCTCTCCTTTTCTCAAATGGCCAGTTGGGGGTCTATTTATAAGCCACATAGAGAAAGTAGTCGTTGGGGGCGAAACCCAGCTTTCTGCTACTGACCGGACGTGCTCTCGTCCTAACCGGACGTGTCCAGTCGTCCCGACTATTGAGCATGCACGTAGAGATCGAACACAATGCTGAGTCTGGTCATCATCGACCGGGCGCGTCCGGTCGCATTTGCACCGCTCTAGAACCTCTCTGGACATGATCGGATGCTGCACTTTGTGCTTCCGGTCATCCAGTGCCGCTGTGTCTGGTCCTCACTGAGATGTTGCCGCAACGATGAATAGTGAAGTCCGTGCATCTGGTCACTGCCTCGCTCAATGTCCGGTCACTAATGCTGACACCTGCTGTTGTCGAGAAACTGATTGGACATGTCTGGTCCTCATAGTGACACGTCCGGTCACCTCTATTGAGCTCATTTCTTCGCAATCTTGCATCCAGCTTTGTTCCCATCTTCGTGCTTGGACATTATTTGATATCTTGGGTCTTCTCTTGTGCTTCTAGGGTCTTGCTTGTGGTGTTGATTGTGGGATCATCATGTCGCCTTCGTCCAAGTCATGTCTTGCACCCTATTGAACTACAAAACAATTACTTATAAATTCATTAGTCCAATTTGGTTGTGTTGGTCATCAAACACTAAAATCCAAAGTAAATGGGCCTAGGGTCCATTTTCCTTACAACTTTGACTGTTGGTGACTATACTTTAGGTTTGGCGGACACTCCGTCCTACTGACGGACACTCCGTCAATTGGGCGATAGAACCTATGCTCTTGGGTTATTAGGTGAGGGCTTGAGCATTCATATCTAGATCTCAGGTAAAGGCATCCATGCATGTGCTAGGTATTTCTATGATAACTTAGGTGACTTAGCTAGGCTCAAGGTAGCTAGGCATGGCTTAGGTTAACTAGTGTAACTAGTGACTCCTTGACCAAGAGAAATCCTAGAGATAAAGAGAGATTGAGGGATGGCATACTTGATCCTTACTCTTGGGGTACTTTTTCATCAAGCCATCCTCATGATCCATCCATGCAAGAGAGAACACTTTGATTAGGGTTGGAGGATTAATCACAAGATAAAGAGAGGAGAGAGCTCTTGAGCTAACCATGAGATGAGAAGTTGTTGAAGCTCAAGTGCTTGGTCTAGGGCTGATCTTGTTGACTTCTAGCATCTTGATTCTCTTCTCCATCTTCTTCTTCTTCTTCTTCTTCTTCTTCTCTTTCTCACTCTAGTTCATCCTTTCCCTCTCCTTGCTCTTCCTTCTAGAGAGAAAGTGTGTGAGATAAATGAGGAGAGGATGAGTGAGGCTGGGGATCTAGGGTTGGAAAATCTCTCCCACTCATGCTGAGTTGTGGGCCATGCCCTATAATGAATAACAACTCACTTCCCACTCCATCTGTTGTCTATATATCTTCATCGAATGATCCAATATGACTAACAGATTGTCTGATAGTCTCTGGATTTTCTTAACCAAGCTTAGAAACCTAATCTCATAGCTCTTGAATCCAATTTAAAGCTTAGGATGATCTACTTGAGATCGTTAGGGAATTCCATTTAACAGGAGCTTGGGCGACCAAAATGAGAGTTTATGGTGTATGGTAACTTGGGTCGTTACAATCACAACCCTTCATAGGTCCGTTGAAAAAGTTTGTTGACACTGCTCGAAAGCATATTTGGATTGTGAATCGGCAGGGAATCATATGTTCGTGTTCTCACAATAAGAACAAGCGTGCCCTAGAAGGCGGTAGGTGCAATCTCACATGATCAAGTGATGTTTTGTCGAGGAATACACAATCTGGAGGTTTCATAGTGAAGGAGATGTGAGTGGCGATGCGTCTAGAGGAAACTCATTTTCATCGACGGTGTGAATGCAAACATGGAGGAGGACCCTCATCATAATCAGCCGGGCATGACGTTGCTGGTGAGATTGTTGATTTCATCATGATGGATGATTTTGTCCAAGACATGGCCGACGGCGGGGGTGACAGTGATAATGAGGATCTTGGTGAGCCAGCCTTGGTGGACCACGAGAAGGCTAAGCTTTTTGAGGAATTAATTAACCGCCTCGACAATGACGACCTTCTGTTTGGGAGCCTAAGGTGGCTAGAGAATTTCAAAGAGATATGAAGCAGGCAGCAAAGGATCCGCTCTATAAGGACTATCCGAAGCAATGGATGGCACTACATTTTGATTTCTAGATGCTCGTTTTCACTGGTCCGACACTGGCTTCAATGAGCTTTTACGTATCCTTGGTTCCATACTTCCAATGGATAACAAAGTGTCTACCAATACCTAACGGGCAAGAAGCTAATTCAGCCAGTGATGCTGAATCTTTAAAGGATCCATGCTTTCCCTAAACACTTAATCATGTATCGGGGCACCCAGTATGCGAGCTTGGAGAGCAGTCCGTACTGCATCATGAGTCAATACAAGAGGAATGCAGGTGCCTCATGGATGCAAATGACAAGGGAGCCTTGGGTGGGCCAAAGAAGAAGGCCACCAAGAAGAGTAGTGTGAAGCATATCTCGTCTCATGAGGAGGAGGAAGGTTACACGTAGAGGAGAATTCCTGCCCTATCGATGTGGTACCTGCCATGATCTATCGCCTGTGTTGTATATTTGGGAACCCCGAGATGCCCAGTTGATGTTCTAGCATGCATCTGATGATTGCATGAAGGACGATGACAAGCTGCAATAGCCTGTCGATGCCCGGTAGTGGAAGCATTTGTACGCCATGTTCCTAGAGTTTGGCAATGAGCCGAGGAATGTTAGGTTCGTGCTGAGTACTGATTGGATGAATCCATTTGGTGACCTCAGCAACTCGCATAGCACTTGGCCGGTCATTGTTAGCATCTACAACCTACCTCTCTGGCTGTGTCAGGAGCATAGGTACCTTCTGCTGACCATCCTTATTTTTGGACCAAAGCAGCCGGCTTTGGTATAGATGTGTTCCTAGGGCCACTCATGGAGGACATAAAGAAACTATGGGAGGAAGGGGTCAACATAATGGATGCATACCTAAAGAAGTTTAGTAAAAAGCCATCATCTTTGTCACCATCACTAATTATCCTGGTCTATTTTCACTGGGAAGACTGGCTGCGTAGTTAGCCTTGACGGTACCTGCTACACTTACCTTAAGGGATCTAATAAGATGGTGTACATGAGGCACAGGCGATTCCTTACTAGAGGGCACAAGTACTGATTAAGTGTGATGAATAAGTACTTTGACAACAAGGATGAGCTGCAACCTACCGAACCGGTGCATGAAGAGAGGTACATGAAATGGGTGTTTGGCATGGTGAAGGACATGGAGGTCGAGTTCGGAAAGAAGAAGAAGAAAAAGAGAGGAATCCGACAAGGAAGAGAAAGTGAGATAAGATGGAGGAACCATCTACCATCGTTGTTCCTTTCAAGAAGAAGTTGAGTTTCTTCAATTACCTATCGTACTGGAAGGAGCTGGATATGCCCCATGCCATCGATTGCATGCACCTGGATGAGAATGTCTTCGATAGCACGATTGGCCTCCTACTAGACATCAAGGGAAAGACGAAGGATGCTTTAAGTCACGGATGGATCTTGTCAACCAGGGCATTAGATCGGACCTTCACCCAAAACCACCGCAGAACGGGGAATTCAACCTCCTGGGTGCTAGCTACAACTTGATGAAAGACGAGAAGAGGGTTGTGTGCCAGTGGCTTAGGGGGGGTCAAGGTGCCAATCGGTTTCTCTTCCAATATCAACAGCCTGGTCTTGATGAAAGACCTCACAATGGCCAGCTATAACTCACATGACTGCCATGTCATGATGACAGTGTTCGTTCCAATTGTGATTGGGGCTATCGATCCAGAGTACGTCAATATGGTAATCACACAAATGTCCTACTTCCTTAACCGCATCACCCAGAAGGTCATTGATTAAGCTGAGCTGCCTGCTATGAAAGCCTTCATTATGGAGACTATTTGCCATCTTGAGATGTGCTTCCCACCATCTTACATCGATATTATGCCACACCTGAAGATGCACATGGTGGATTAGATATAGGAACTAGGCCATGTGTACCTACACCAGATGTGGACGTACGAGCGGTTCATGTTGACCATCAACAGATACGTCCTTAACCGTGCTCATCCAGAGGGCTCAATAATCGGAGGCATACACAACCGAGGAGGCCTTCAATTGCTGCACCAAATACATCCAAGATGGAAGGGTGATTGGGCTACCCGTCACTCGACACAAAGGCAGAACCTCAAGAATGGGGTGCATAGGGAGGAAAATTTGTACCGATATATATAGAGTTCAAAATGGTGCAACAATCATCATAGCGTCCTTCATTAGTTAGTGGTCATTGAACCCTATGTTGAGAGCACCTAGAGGAGATCCGCGACACTAATGACGAGAGCTTGCAGGGAGGTATGGTTTAAATTATAACCTACGGTTTTTTTACTATCTTCTTTTCCTATATTTAATCATCGACCATTTTTTCTGCATCTCCGAATAAAGGTGCTCTTTGCTGTTCTCCTTGCAAATTCTAATGTCCTTCTCCTCTATTTACCTCACTTGATGTGTCAAGCATCTATGCTTCACAGACCATAATGATCAGTTTATTGGTTCAGTTGAGTGTTGTTGGTGCATGACATGAAGGTTTTTTGCATGTTATTTTGTCTGCAATCTCAAAAAATAAGGAACCAAAATTCACAAATTTACCACCATGTGTCGTGGTATAGCTCACAAGATAGGTGTTCAGATGAGGTCTGATCGAGTGAGGGGCATAGCTATGAAGGCATGCATCATGTGTGGTTTGTTGTTACAACTAGAGGATTATGAGAACATGAGAATGGCGAACCAAAGGGGCAGACTGAGGGGCTGGTTGCCTTTGCTTGATTATTAATGTTTGCTGCATAACTTTTGAAGCTTGAAGACGATGCAAATATAGGAAACAAGAAAGGTAATACATTATACTATCATTTAACATTGCTTGACTTTTGGAGTTTTTATTGGCCACTATCATAAAACAAGTTATTTGTGAATAAAGGCTTTGTTGTTGTATATTACAACCATGTTTTGAACATTGTGGAAGTGAGGGGGTACCCCCTCTATTTATAGTAATTAGAGGTGGGCTCATGGATCCAAGTGCTTGTAGTGATGTTCATTGGATCAAACTACCATTAAACCAACAGTGAAGATTGATGAAAGTGTGCTTCCTTGCATGTTGTCCAAGTAGTGAGCTGGTGGAGTGCCCTAGGGGGTTGTGCAACCCCCAACCCCCGATCATGTGGGTCCTCACCCTTTGGTGGGAGGCTTGGTCTATTCTTATAGGACACTTTTTCACTGTTTTGGTGGTACGAATATTCGTAGATGTGGGTCCTTCAATCCATGTATATGCAAATCCATCAATTAAGAAGAAACACATCCCACATATAATAGTCAAGATTGTTTGGGACAGTGCTTTCTCACTTCTTAGACGTATTGGCGTCCAAGTGGCCTACCAGGGGTCAGTCGACCCAACAGGGTCATCAGCAGGTGGCCCATCTGGCCCACCTCTTCCAGGATTTCACCTATACATGGGAAGACTCCACCCTATTCGCTTGATTGTATCAGCCACGCTTATCAGTCATAATACAATGTTTTTCTCTCACAACAAAACAGCATCAGCCAACTTATAAGCCACATAAACGATCAAGCAAACATGGTGATTCCGAGAAACAAATATGTTCATCTCATTGTACATATGAAACTTGTTATTTAAAACAAATATGTTCATAAAATGCTTATCTCATTGTATTCCGAGATATATTGACGATATTTTCATAATGTAAAGTCATGTCATACTGACAGCACAACCTGTCCTTTCCTCTGCATATGTCGTGCTCGGTGTTTCATAGTGGGCTTATTTTCAAAGGAATGTGGTTTTGCGCTGCACACATTTTCACTACCATTTCGTGGTGGGAGACGGCGGTGAAAATTATTGTCACCACTAGATGAGGACACAAACCGACGATGATAATCATTTTCATCATTGGTTCCAATAGCCGGCAATAAAAATTTATCACAAACGGTTTTTAACAAAGATGATGAAGATACTGTGACAAAAAAAAATTGTATAGTGGTGTTTGGAACTCCTGGGACTTACCTTAAGTACGGTTTGGTGTCAATATCCACGAAAACTCAATCATATAATTTATTGCCCCCTCCAACCTAAAATATAAGGGATCTAAGTTTGTCCTAAGTCAAACTATGCTACGTTTGAATAAATTAATCATAGTTTGATGAAATTTATAGAGAAGAATATTAACATCTATACCACGTCAAAGAGGAATATTATAATAATGTATGTCGAATTGTATTCCGTTAAACTGATTTGAAGCTTGGGACACATGGAGCATCAGCTAAACAGCGCGTGAGGACTGAGGACACCAAATTTCGGGGCATCCGAAGCATATAGCTTCCTTCTCTCCATTGATTTGTATGTACGCGGCGTCAATCAAAATGTAAACACAGGCATGTTACGTCCGGCGGGGCGGGAATCTCTCTGAGCCCTTGCGAAACTGGACACCGCTGTATCGCGCCGGCGTTCCGCCCGAGTCAACTCCCCCGTCTCGTTTGACTTCCCACCTCTCCGGCCAGTGCGCCCACACGTAGACGTAGCGTGCGCTCATAAAAAGGGCGCGGCCGCGAAGCTGCTCGGTGCTCTCCTTATAATTTCCAAACTCCAGTATCGATCTAATCTAAAGAGCATCTCTCCTCAAAAGAAAGATAGCATCGTCATGAGACCGGAAGGCGCAGCACGGCTGGCGTGCCTGCTCCTGCTCGCCGCCGCGGCCGCGGGGCATGGCGGCGTGCAGCCGCTGTCGCGCATCGCCATCCACCGCGCCCGCGTCGCACTGGACGCGTCCGCCGCGGTGCGGGCCTCGCCGGACCTGCTGGGAACCAAGGTATGTACATGCATATGCCTCTGCCATTAATTCAGATGCTTTAGTTTTTTTTTTTTTTTTTTTGGTTATACCTCTGCGACCTGCGTGATTGGAATTATGCATTATTCTTCCAAGTGCCGCCCGTCGCCTGCTCATCCTTGGATTCTTGCGCTGCTGAAAAAGTCCATTCTCTCTAGAGACTGCCAGACTGGCTTGCATTGCGTTAAAACGAAAGACCAAATTAACCAACAAATTAGAAGAAGAATCCTAGGGAAAGCATTTGGCAATGTATAGTTCCTCTTTTTGATCCCATCAATCAAAATCCAATAAAAAAGGAACCTAAATCCATTATTCACCGTAGACCTCTGAAGGGGATGAAACCAACTCCATTGCAGTAGGATTTCGTGAGCGCAACGCAATGGGGCCCTTCTTTTGCGTCCACTTGCAGCATACGCCATACTAGGCCATAACGGAGGGGAGAGCAGTAGCTGGCCAAATGGCCGCAGGTCATGGCCGGTTTCGTAATGACCCTTCCAAGGACAAGGAGTGAGCTGCTGAGAGGCATGCACATTTTCTCCGCGTCATCTCAGTAAATTATTTCAAGTCAAATACTGACTGCCACATTATTGGGTTTGACTGGGGCCTCCAATTAAGAACAGTATTTCCGCCTCTCCGAATATTCGCGCCCTCCAGCCATCAAACTTAGACTCCATGCATTCATATATGTACATGTAGAGTTGTATTTAATTCCTGGAAGGAGGTGTTCGTAAATAAAATAGAAGTCAGATCTGTACTCTTGCCTCTCCTTTGTTTTCAGAAGAACAACTTAAACAAATCTCTACCTAATAAGCACGCGTTTCTTCCAATCCGTTCCCCCCTATTTTTTTACTTCTCAAATTATCCTCGCTCCCATCGTATTTGTAGGTGATCAGGATCCGTGACCCGTGTCCTTTTTCAAGTGTCGCTTGGATATTTATGTTGTCAAATTTTCTTAAGCTTAATTAGACTTATAAAAAAATGTTAGTAACATTTGTATCCCAAAATAAGTTTATTTTAAAAATAGATTCAATGATCTATCTAATGATACTAATCATATATAATATTTTATTATATATATTTTGAAACTTAAGTACATTTGACTTCTTGGAAAGTGAGAACGACAACTAAAAAGGGACTGAGAGAGTAAGACCACATTTGACATTTGGTAGGGCTCATCTCTGGCTTTGACTCCAACTCCGAGGAGCCCTACCAAATGATTTAGTAGGAGGAACCATTCGAAACTGTTGTTCAGTGGAAAAAAGCTTGAGCTTTACCAAACATGGTCCAAGTTAGAATAACTCGCATCCACCGGTGAAAAAGAGTCCAATTCCAAAATATATTAAGTTCAGTAAGACACATAGACATGTTTGCTAGTAAATAAATAAATAGTAAATTACATCCACCATACAACTTGTGTGGTTGTATCACTTTGCTCTAACAAGTTGCAAAATAAATAAACGGGTGCATTTTAAACTATAAAATATATGCGTTTACGATCAAATGTACGTCACACAATGTATTTTGCCACAATGACAAGTGAAGTGACATGGATAGTTTTATGCATGTAATCCCCTGGCGTTTGTTCCCCTCTCAACTGTGAAAAACGATTCCATCTGGAAGTGCTCCAGCAGCTCTAGATCTAAGAAAAACAATTCTAGATTCACTTCTTTTAAGCTAAACTTCTCAACTCTAAAGAATCCAGATGCACAAAAAATTGATCAGATCTTGGGATCAGATTTATAGATTTCATGGAGTGCTCTGAAAACTCGCGAATTCCTAGAGTTATCCAAAATTACCCGCCATACTATTGATTACACAGAAATAATGGTTTGGTCTTTCTTTTCTCGGTTATTTCCCATCGCCGCGAGCCCATTTGCGCCGCGCATCGTACATCACTGACCTTGCACGACATGCGGCCCTCCCCTCTGACGACGTCGTGCTCGCCCAGATGTACCCACTCGCTACAGCCTCTGCTCCTCGCCGCGGCTTCCTTCCATGGTGTCGCTGTTGTCTATGTAGCTTCCTTCTCGGCGCTGCTGAGGCCACGCGATTCGTTCCCCGGCGCCGCTTCTGTCCACGTAGCTTCCTTCCCCAACACTGTTGTGGGTTAACGATTCCTTCCCGGCACCGCTGTTGTCCGCCTTGCGCACCCACACATTGCATCCGTTGTGTGCTTCTGGCTCGACTTCCTTCAAGAAGGAGGGGATGAGGAAGAGCTCCGACTTATGGGATGCAATTGGCTAGCTTTTGGGCTGGCCCGATCGATCCGCCGTGGAGCTCTTTCACATAATTTTTCTAGCGCTAGCCGGATCCCAAATCCACCATGGGAGCTGCTCCATAGTGGATCTGGTGCTCTAGATTTGGTTGTACAGATGTGAAGCTTTTCCAAATATACCCACAGTGTTCAGATGCCACGACAAGTAAACTTCCACAAACATGTTGAATTCTTTTATTCTAAATCTCTGACATGTCTGATCCGTCGATCTGCTTAGTTCTCATCCTTTTCACAATTGTTGTTAGGCCAGTCAAAGTGGTGAGTTTCATGGTGTGGATACCAAGACTGTCATATCAGTTTTTATGTTAGTAACTATGATAATAGGTTTCATGCAGATAAAACTCTCTTTGAAACTTTCTTTATCTCTCTCTTCGTAATTAACATGCTGAGTCATCAATTCTGCTGATATGTCACGATATTGTTGGTGACCTTGGTTGCAAAATAGGTGTAATAACATGGGAATTAATAATCAATAAAATGATTTCAGTGCCTTGTCCTCTTCACTCTTCTAAATATAGAACTCCAAAGAAATTTTCATAAATACTCCGTATTAGGAAATTATAATAAAGACCTAGATTGCAAGATTGGGGAATTCCAATACCTGCTTGGCTCTAGGGCTCTTGGCGCTGGCTGGCTAGCTTGGCTGTTTGTCGCTGGCACTGCTTTCCGGCGTCTGGCGGAGCTGTGCCTTTGTGTCTCATCCCTAGGACCTCGGTACCTCCTCCGGCAGCCACCGCCTACTGCTGCTATGCTTTTGCTTGATTTGGACCCCGCGCCAGCGGTTGCTGGATCTCTACTGGTGCTCACTGCTCAGCACAGAGTTCCCGATCGATGCACGCAAGACGCATGGGAGAAGCAGGTTGCCGGAGACGGCGAGAAAAGACAGAACAGGAGGGACGCAACGGATGGTATAGAATCAGATTCTCATATCACCTTTTGCTACATTTTAATTTAAATTCAAATACTATGCGGGTTTGAATATGAATACAAAAAGGATGTCTCGGATTCAAATTCTCATTCAGATATTTACTCAATTCAACTCAAACTCTCAAAGTGCATATTGTTAAATTCAACATACATAATAGAATTTTACTACTAAGCTCATCTATAACTAAAGTAAAATAAAATCAAAGTACACTTCTCGTAATCCCAAAGTGAACTAAATTATAATGGATAATATTTAATAAATGATTGGTCAATTGAATAATTCAAATAAGAGTGGTAGGCAACAAGTAGCCATTTTCCTCTACCATGTTTTTAAATTACAAAATTATTACACAGATAAAGAATAAAGTATGTGGGTATATAGCATAGACAAGATAGCTCATAAAAAATAATATAATTATCAATAAATATTAATAATTAATATATCGATTAATCAATCATTATTTATATAATATTTATCATGAAATTATAAAAGTGTATAACTTACATTAGATATGAATAAATTAAAGTATTAAAATAATTTACGACAACAAATATATTAGGTTTAAACTGAATTTTAATCTTTATGTATCATAAATAACACTAATTTAATATTCAAATTTATTTATAGATATACTTTTAAATAGTTTTAATATATCATTAGTAATATTATAATTAAATAACTAGTCACTAGTTATGGAAAGGAAGTTTTAAAGAAATTCATTATACCTTGTTCTTTGGATAAATGTTGAATATTTTATATTTTTTATCGAACATGGACACAGATCTAGAATTGGAAAGAGAAAAATATTGAAAAATGAACTTGGATACATACGTTTAGTATCCTTGTTAGAAACATATATGAACACAGATATCCATTTTACAAGTTTTAACGGGTATGAATGTCAGATAATTCAGATATCCATTTTTATTCTCCATCCCTAAGGAGAAGGCCGGTTCGGGGAAAAATATCTGCACCGTTGGATGATATTCCTCTTGTGCATACGTTCCGTAGCTTATTCTCTCGCCCGGTGATTTAGCTAATCACGCCTCCAATGCGTGAACGGTATCCAAATCATGCTGCACATGAGCTTCCCTGCACTAGGAATGCAGATATCTTTTTTGTTCCACGGTTCGGTGGGCTGAGCGATTAGAAAATTGTATCGTGCCTAAGGTCACATTGACTTCTGCAAAAAAAATTCAACAGATATTAGATTATTCTTTTGGTCGCGTCTAGGACCGTGGCCCTAACCTCCATATCACTCCACTTCTCTCTCCTAAAATATTATGAGATTTGGAGTTGTTCTAAGTCAAATTATCTTATATTAGATCAAATTTAGCATATGAAATACGAGACCAAAGTACTAGCATTCCATAAGAGTCCAGCTATCTGTCATTCGCGTGTTTCGCCCACAACCCTACACCCGAATTTTTTTTGCACTGTTCTTCTTCCTCCTCCAACTGCCCACCATCGTTCCTGCTCGTCCTCACCCCCACCGCCGACCACCACCTCGCCGCAGGTGCTAGAGTTCGCCGGCCCGAGCGCGCTGGAGCTCCAGGGAACCCTAGCACCCGTGGCAGCCGCCTTCTTCCCCTCCCCCCTCACCGGAGCTCCGCCATGGCCATCCTCGCCGGCGACGCCGCGACGCCCCTGCCCCTCCCTAGCCCAGCCGCTGCCTGGCCCCCTAAACCGCCCGCCTGGCTTGCCTAACTCCTCCGGCTGGCCTCTTCTATACCCGGCGGTGTTGAAGAAGAAAGAGGGGGAGAGGCTTGCTGGAACCCTAGCCACCGCCGCCGTCGTATTCGTCTCCAGTGGGCTCAGATCTAGGAGGAGGAGGAGGAGGAGGAGGCCGGCTCTGCCGGAACCCGCTACCGCCGCCACCTGAGAGGAGAGAGGAAGGAGCCGTGGGCACAAGCGTTGGGGAATTGGACGGCCTCCATCGCGTCCCTGCACGGATCGGACGCTCCCAAAATCACGTGTTCGGAGCTCCTAAAACAACCGAGTGTCGTTTAGCATTTCTGTTCCATAAATGTGAAAAGCCTAATGTGCCAACCCAGCACCATTCCCATCTAACCATCCGTCTTCCAGGTGCCAATCCACCCTCTAAGCTTCGGATTGAGAACCATATTGGACCCCGCCTGTGGACTCCATTTTGTTTGCATAGCTATGGTGGTCCATTCTTCAGTCCGCCCAACATGGTATGCCACCTACTGCCACGACATAATGTAGCTATCCGCGCAGGAGGTCCTCGAGTTGAGGACTCGAGGTCTCTGTTTGCCCCGATAGATTCGAGGAAGATCCACATCTGTCCATTGTTTACCGTTGATTCGCGAAATCGACTGTGAAGGCAGTTTTTTAGCCAAAGGTATGTAGTAGTGTGTTTGTAAGTTGTAACGGCGAATTTTTTATGTGATGAAAATAAAATAGATCTTAGGTCATTGATTCTTTGTTTAGGAAAAAAAAGTACTTTCTTCGTTCCAAATTATAAGATATTTTAACTTTTCTACATATGTAGTTTTTGCTAGGTACTTAGATATATACTATGTCTAGATACATAGAAAAGATACTATATCTAAAAAAGCTAGGACATTTTATAATTTGAAATGGAGAGAGTATTTCACATTTGAAAGCGCACTAAGGAGCGTTTGACAAATACCTTGTATCTTTGAAATACTACTCCTGTCAGCCCTTTACTGCAAGAAAAGAAATATGACAGCGTTTTGTTCACAGGGCGAAGGTACTGCCTGGGTGAACGTTGATTTTGTTATTCCCCATCCAAGTGATGATGATTGGATTGGCGTATTTTCTCCTTCAAACTTCAAGTATGCTTGTTTACATCATCTCAATTCAAGTTGAAAGTACACAGGGTATTGATTTTTATTGTGCGAGTTTTTGTATGGTGGCAATCATGATCTAATAGGTTTCTTCACTTTCTTGCAGCGCATCCACATGCCCTGGTTCTCACGGATCTGGCCCAGGTCCTGTGATATGTTCAGCACCAATAAAGGTCAGATGAAACAAATAAATGCGTAATCTTCACATTCTTCTGATAAATATCGGACTTAAATCTTCTTATATGCTGGTTTCAGTATCAGTTTACAAATTATTCATCAGATTATGGCAAGTCCGGGAAAGGGGCACTGAAGTTTCAGCTGATCAACCAGCGGCAAGACTTTTCATTTGCATTGTTCACTGGTGGACTCTCGAATGTCAGTTACTGCATAAGGCACTGCAGTGTCATGCTATCCCTTGTATATCATTCGATGGAAAGCAATGACCCTGACTTCATCTATTTCTCTTTTACAGCCGAAACTTATTGCAGTATCAAATGCTATTGCTTTTGCAAACCCAAAGGCTCCAGTTTATCCACGCCTAGCGCAAGGAAAATCCTGGAACGAGGTTGGTTGTTCTCTCCTGTCTCCTCTATGCCTGAAGCTGGCGAATCTAGCTTAGAAGGTCCAATTGCAACCATGCACGCTCTCAAATTTCTCTTGTGTGTTGGCTAGATGACTGTAACATGGACAAGTGGCTATGATATCAATGAGGCATATCCCTTTGTCGAATGGGGAATAAAATGGAGCCCCCCGGTACGCACTGCAGCTGGCACTGTCACTTTTGATCGTGATAGCATCTGCGGTATGGCTTATATGAACATTCTATCCAGTAGCACAGAAAAAAAATGGTTACTGAGAGAAAAATACAAAATTATATTCCTTAGATATTTGCTGGAGACATGAAATGCTAATTTTGGTAGCCTGCTGTCCCAATTTAGTTTGAGTCCATTCTACTGTATTTAGTAAGCCTCCAAGCTATTTACCTGATATCTATGGCAAGAAACTGCAGGATACAGAGAATCTTTTACTGGGGAACAATGCTAGTTTCAGTTTGTTACCTGAAGTGTCTAACTGTACTTGTGCAGGAGATCCTGCTCGTTCTGTAGGTTGGAGAGATCCTGGTTTCATACACACAGCTTTCCTAACAGACTTGTGGCCAAATAAAGAGTAAATTCTTGCCTCCTGGAAAAAGTTTTCTCAGTTTCGAACACTAGTTTCCTGAGTACTTGTATTTGTTCCCTGACCAGGTACTACTACAAAATTGGGCATATGCTGCCAGATGGAAGTGTTGTTTGGGGCAAATTATCTTCCTTCAAAGCACCTCCTTATCCTGGTCAGAAGTCACTGCAGCGTGTTGTTATTTTCGGAGATATGGGAAAGGTAACATATGAAGATTGCTATGGATGACTATTACATGATTGTGTCCAACAAATATTTCACATTCTCAGTGCATAGTCCTTATCGGCTTATCGCTGTTTTATTACATCAATACGATAGGCTGAGAGGGATGGAAGCAACGAATACGCCAACTACCAGCCTGGGTCACTTAACACTACTGATACACTAATCAAGGACCTTGACAACATAGACATAGTGTTCCACGTTGGCGACATTACCTACGCCAATGGGTACATTTCACAATGGGATCAATTCACACAACAAGTGGAAGAGATCACTTCACGAGTCCCTTACATGATTGCGAGGTTTATAATCTTTTGAGTTCTTTTTCCCCCTGGAATTGAAACCACTCAGTCCCTTTAAAAGTCTTTCAGAAATCTCCGGTGATTGATACCAGCTTGCTTTGCCTGATTCAGTGGGAATCATGAACGAGATTGGCCCAACAGTGGTTCATACTTCAATGGAACAGACTCTGGAGGGGAGTGTGGTGTGTTAGCTGAGACCATGTACTATACGCCTACAGAAAACAGAGCAAACTACTGGTATGCAGTGCAACTCAATCTATCATATATGAACATTGCTGGATAGTCAACAGTGACACTTCACCGGACACAAAACCTTTTGGTCTTGTTCAACAGGTACTCCACAGATTATGGCATGTTTCGGTTCTGCGTTGCGGACAGCGAGCACGACTGGCGGGAAGGCACGGAGCAGTACAAGTTCATCGAGAACTGCCTCGCCACGGTCGACCGGAAGAAACAGCCGTGGCTGATATTCATCGCTCATCGCGTCCTCGGCTACTCGTCCGGTTTCTTCTACGGCAGAGACGGATCGTTCGCTGAGCCAATGTCCCGGCAAAGCCTCCAGAAGCTCTGGCAGAAGTATAGGGTGGACTTGGCGTTCTACGGCCATGTCCACAACTACGAGAGGACATGCCCTGTCTATGAGGTACCGTACCTCTGCTAGCTGCTCCTCCTTTCTTCCAACACAAGTTTATTACTCCATCCTGTTCCAAATTGTAAGTACATTTTAGAACGCGTGCTAATAATTACTGAAACGGAACTTTTGCTGTGCAGGAACAATGCATGAGCTCAGAGAAGTCCCACTACTCGGGCACCATGAACGGCACCATCCACGTAGTCGTTGGGGGCGGCGGCAGCCACCTGAGCAACTTCACCATCCAGGTCCCGGCGTGGAGCGTCTACAGGGAGATGGACTACGGCTTTGTCAAGCTCACGGCATTCAACTACTCGTCCCTCCTCTACGAATACAAACGGTCCAGCGACGGCAAGGTGTACGATAGCTTCACTATGCACAGAGAGTACAGGGACGTGTTAGCGTGCGTCAAGGACAGCTGTCCTCCGACTTTAAAAGCGACATGACATGCAGCCATGCAGAGCAGAGGGGTCGCTTCTGAACGTGGGTGCTGCTTCTGCGTGTAACTGTGAGTGACTAATTTGGTCGTCGACCGACCCACCTATATAAAATTCTGTACATTGAAATAAAGAGCATATTGACGCTAATTAGATCACTGCACCGGTAAAAACAGAGGCCAAAGATCAGTCCGGCTGACTTTTAGATCGACTGTCGCCTGAGCGTGTTCACGTACGAACATTTCACCTGGTGTTCTCGCGCGATATGCGAGACATGTCACTCGAAGGGTGCCCTCCAGAGCGTGATATGCAAGACACCCAAAACGGCACATGCTAGCAGCCTGTTCGGTTGGCTGGTGCTTGTCGTATACGATCGTAAATTTCTAGCTGGAATAGTATTTTTCTTTCACATAAACCAGCCAGCAGTACTTCTTCACGAACCAGCAACAAAACAAACCAGCCAATCGAACAGGCTGTAGAGCTCCTAGAAGAAACCCAAAACTAGCCTGAGTAAATGGCGGTCTTTTCCTAATAGAAAACATATTCCACACGTATAGGTTGTGCACGTGTTCAGATGAGTTTCTAAAGGAAAAACATGAATTTTGGCTTGGACTGCAAAAACCGGCTCAAGCGTGTTCCTATTGAACAGCGCCGAGAAGTTTGCCAGAACCGGCCTAAGCCAGTTTAGTATGCACAAACCCGCCTGATCCAGGGCATTCTTATAACGGAAAATCTATTCCACATGTAATTTACAAGTTCGGCACAGGATCGGATGAGTTTCTATTGCGTTTGGTTGCTTTGATACGGATGGATGGGATATGATCATCCATGGATATACAATGTTTGGTTGTATGAATGAGTTGGAAACGGATATCCACGAGAGAGAATATTCTTATGAGATACTGGAGCAAGTGGACACTAAAAATCTATCGTAATTGCTCATCCAACGATGGCGTGGCTGCTGCTGATGTGGCAACAATAATTAATGAATGCAAACAACATTCAAACAATTTTATCTACTAAACCGTTTATCTAATTTATGATATAATTATATAGTTATATTTGTTGCAATTAAATCTACAAATCAATATCTCACATGATTATATTTTGGTTAAAATTAAATAAATAACAAGTTGGTCCCACATGACATCATCAGCCTATCAATCCTCGTCCATCCCGCTAAACAAAAAAATAGCGCGTCCCATCTCACCCCATCAGACAAATATCCATTCAACCAAACAAAAAAAAAATGACTCGTCTCATCCATCCAACCAAACAACAAGTATGGATAACCATATCTAGAAATCTATGGATGACCATATTCCATCTAACTTTGTCCTCAAACCAAACGTGCCTTAAAGGAATAACACGAATTTGGACTCGGACTGCCAAAACTGATTCAAGATCGTTCCTACTGAACACCGCGGGAAGCCGGCCAAACCGGCCTAAGCCTATTTAGTATGCACAAACCAGCTCGAGCCATTTTTCCTAGAAAACGCCAAATTGGCCCAAATTTAGTCCTTTTTGTCTTTTCTTGTTTGCGCATGTTTTCTAATCCATCTTAAACTCTTCAATCACATTTTGATCATCAATATATGTCCCTATTTTTAAGTGAAGCATATGCGGATTTAAAAACACATGACAACCATAGTGAAGATATCGAGTTCATTGGCTATTTTTGTCTAAGGGCGATGTATACATCATCCATACTGTTCTACCGATCATTGTTTGGGCATCATCTAGGCTTCTTGCCAAATAATTGCTCTAGGCAGATGATCTCCTTGAAACATCTTTAACATAAAAGAATTTTCAAATACTGCTTTGATCCCTTTATATGAACCTTCTCAACTTGGAGATCTCTTGCCAATTTTTCGCTTTTCACCTGAAGTGGTAGATTAGTTTTTCATAATAGTTCTCCAACTTAAAATGATTTGTTTTTCACCTTCTTGATGTTAGTTCAAGCAACATGAGTTTTTTTCCGTCTCCTGAGATTATATTCTCAATTTTATTTTTAATAAGCTTCAACAAATTCTTATTACTTAACATATCTTGGCTGTTAATTGCTTATTTACCATAGCATTCAGCTCACTTTGTAATCTATAGCAACCTAAACCCCAAACTCGGTACTGCCACGGCTTTTTTTTTTATATAACTGAGCTGCCACGGCTTGATAGTTGGATGTATGCATCACCGCAGTGGGCACACCAACTGAATATTATCACACCGCTGGTACTCCCATCCCTCGTAGAGTCGTCGTAGCCTAAAGTAGAAAATAACCGGTAATCATCTTAGACCAACCATAACCAGCCCAACATAGCAACCACTTTTTTTTGAGCTAATCTAGTATTACATATGCTTTCATAAATCTCTTCCATTGCCACTTTTGTTTCACACTGGCATGGCCGTTGGCCAACAAGGTATCCGCATGTAGCTATCTCCGCATTCTTTACCTTGTCCTTGCGGCTACTTTTTTCTCACTATGTCACGTTTGTTTTGTCAGCACCTATATATTTTTACACTGAGGATTGACGACAATCAAATGCTGATTAGACTCCGCCAAGAAAAATCGGCAGATGAAGAAGCCTCCCGCGGTTCCGCCCAAAAAATAGAAACATGCACATCACCAAAGAAATGTCAGTAATTCAACCAGGAGGAAATTTAAAGTCAAATTAGATAGCTAAGGCGCAGACACCGAAACCTTTTGGTTTTTTCAGTTTGGCATCTTTACAGTTGGTCACCATTTATTTTTCGGCAATCAGCAATTTGAAAGGTCTGAGGCAATAATATGTGAAACTTAGCTCATCAGTTGTAAAATCCTGCAACTATTGTTTGCCTACCAATGATATATAGAAGTGTAAAAAAACAATATTTACAGAACATAATCGAAGAAAATCTATTACCTTAATATTTTATACCAAATAAAAAAATAAAAAGAGGTTCAGCAATAACTATTAAGTCCCATTTAAATAAATTACCATATTAACCAAAGAAAACAAAAGCAGGTGCCGATAAAGATTTAAACAATAACTAATGCTTGTGTCTACTAAGACTAGTTTTAACATAGTTTTGCAATCAAGATTAATTTTAGCAAACATGTGATGTATAGTAGAGAGATATTTATGTCCTTTCAATCTATAACTTATGTGGAGGACATTTTAATAACACAAGATAAATAATATATTATAAAAAAGTTTATAGTTTCCGTTGCAATACATGAATATTCCTAGTGAAATATGTGTGTAAGTTAACAGCAAATTTAGGGTTACTTTGCTTTTGCTTTTGTATGGGTAAAGGTTGATACAATTTAGGGTGTTATTTGCATTATATTTTGTAATGGTGGGCGGTGGGTAATTTTGAAGTTAATTTAGGCAGTTATTTTAAATGTCTTTGATAGTGGCTGAGTTGGATAAAATATATATTATATTTAGGGGTACTTTGTATACAAATTTAGGGGTACTATTAGTTTACTAGCAAAATATGTTCGTGCGTTGCAACGGGAGAAAAAAACTATTATATGTTTATGGAAACGATAATACTCCAGAACAAGTAAAAAACGGGATAAAAGAAACTCTCCATTATCTAGGTGGTTATAGGAGTGGTGGACCAATAAAATGTCATGAAATTTTGACCCTTTAATATTAGGTATATTAGATGTAGAATGTATAAGGTTATGTATTTTTCTTTCACTACAACAGAAACTATTTTCACCAATGGCATTTTCACTGTTAGTTTTCTACAAACTATTGGGCGTAATATTTCACCGACGATTCATTATTGTCGGTTCATGCTATGAATCGGCTGTATGGGTTCATGTTAAGAGCCGATGGTGAAAACCACCCGAAATTTCTAAGATTTAATAGTACTCGGTCATCCGCATCACACACTCTTAGCGTGTGTTTGGTTCTGGAACTATTGGGGATGGGTTGGACACAACCCAGTTTTTTGGGTTGGGTTTAACCCATCTCATGTTTGGTTAGGGGATGGGATTATCCCACGTTTTCTATTTGGTTAGAGATAAGGTGAACGTGGGATCAGAATTTCTGATACATGGGTCCCGCACATCAGCCTCCCTTCCCTTCTTCTTCCCTACGTCATCCTCCTCTACTCGTCCTCGCATGGCCTCCCTGCTCGTCCCGGCATGGCGTGCCCCTGCTCGACCCGCGCGTCTTCCTTTGCTCATCCCCACATGGCCTCCCCAGCCCTGCCCGGTGCCATCGCCCTCCTAGGCCGCGCGCCATGGCCGAGCGGAGATTGATCCGCCCCGCCCCGTGCCATGGCCGGGCGGAGCTCGATCCGCGCCGCCATGGCTCATGGCTAGGCACCGGAGCTCACACCACCTAGCCCCGCCCCATGTCATCGCCCTCCTACGACCTCCTTGGCCGTGCCGCCTCGCGCCATGGCCACCGCTTGTCTCGCTTGCGAGCAGCCCCTCCGCCCGAGGAGCAAGACCTCTAGCGAGAGCAGCCAGACCACCTGTGGGAGCTTGACCTCCGGCGAGCAGCTGAAAGGTCCTAATGGCTAGAGGGGGTGAATAGCCTATTAAAAAATTCTACAACAACACTTAACAAACCGGTTAGACAATTATGAGGCGAAGCAAGTGTTGCGTTAGCCTACTAAAAATACAAGCCACCTACCACAATTCTAGTTTATATAGTTTCTATCCACACAATAGCTATGTTACTACACTAAGTTAGTGTGCTCTCAAAGGCTAACTAAAGAGCCACACTAACCAAACTAATAAGCTCTCACAACTAGCTACACTAAAGAGCTTGACAACTAGGTTGTGGTAATGTAAAGGGAGTAAGCAATTTGTTTATACCGCCGTGTCAAGGAAGGAGCCAATCAATCACAAGAATGAATACCAATGAAGATCAATCACCTCAGAATCAAATGATGAACACAATGATTTTTACCAAGGTTCACGCGTTAATTGGCATCACACACCAAACCCTCAATAGGGTGCTGCACAACCAACACAAGATGAGGATCACACAAGCCACGAGCAATCCACTAGAGTACCTTTTGGCTCTCTGCCGGGAAAGGTCAAGAACCCCTCACAATCACCACGATCGGAGCAAGAGACAATCACCAACCTCCACTCGATGATCCTCGCTGCTCCAAACCATCTAGGTGGCGGCAACCACCAAGAGTAACAAGCGAATTCCACAGCAAAACACGAACACCAAGTGCCTCTAGATGCAAACACTCAAGCAATGCACTTGGATTCTCTCCCAATCTCACAAAGATGATGAATCAATGATGGAGATGAGTGGGAGGGCTTTGGCTAAGCTCACAAGGTTGCACATGTGTTAGCATACTTTCATAAACATTTTCAAGGGCGTTAGCACTCCACTAGATTCTAAATGCATATGCAATGAGTTAGAGCATCTAGTGACACTTTGATAACCGCATTTTGATACGAGTTTCACCCCTCTTAATAGTATGGCTATCGATCCTAAATGTGATCACACTCACTAAGTGTCTCGATCACCAAAACAAAATGGCTCCTACCATTTATACCTTTGCCTTGAGCCTTTTGTTTTTCTCTTTCTTCTTTCCAAGTCTAAGCACTTGATCATCACCATGGCATCACCATCATCATGTCATGATCTTCATTTGCTTCACCACTTAGAATGTGCTACCTATCTCATGATCACTTTGATAAGCTAGGTTAGCACTTAGGGTTTCATCAATTTACCAAAACCAAACTAGAGCTTTCAGCAGCCCCTCCGCCCGCAGGAACAGGACCTCTGACGAGTAGTAGAGCTCCATCCACACCGTTGTCCATGCCTTCCCATGATCGCGCCCTCTATCTTCGCTCACGGGATCTCCACCACCCATTCCGCTACGCCATGGCTCTAGGGCTCCACCCCCTAGGGCTGCCGCCGCCACTGCCATGTGGGGCGGGTGCCACTTCGCCCTGCGGCAGCCAAAGCAAGAAGTGGGTCGGCCCCTGTCCCTTGGTTTTGGAGGAATCATTCCGACCCACATCTGGACGGCATATTCCGTATGGGAGCCAACCCAACCCACATGAACCCCAAGCCAGACACTTCAAAATCTAGGTCCAACCCGCTCCAACCCACCTCAACCCTCTATCCAAATAGGCTTAGGCTCCCTTTCACTCTCTCTCACCTAGTCTTCCTCCTGGATCATCCCTCTCTCCCTCACTCAACACACAATGACAAGCTACGTGGTGATGACCCTCACTCTCGGGAATACGGGCCGGATCTACATGGTGGCACCAGATTCCATGCTTATCTCGTCTAGTGGCAGTGGTGGTGAGGGTCTGCCACCCTGAAAGCTCTAGTTTGGTTTTGGTGAATTAATGAAACCCTAAGTGCTAACCTAGTTTATCAAGTGATCATGACATAGGTAGCACATTCCAAGTGGTGAAGCAAATGAAGATCATGACATGATGATGGTGATTCCATGGTGATGATCAAGTGCCTGGACTTGAAAAGAAGAAAGAGAAAAACAAAAGGCTCAAGGCAAAGGTATAAATGGTAGGAACTATTTTGTTTTGGTGATCAAGACACTTAGAGAGTGTGATCACATTTAGGTTTGATAGCCGTACTATTAAGAGGGGTGGAACTCGTATCGAAATGCGGTTATCAAAGTGCCACTAGATGCTCTAACTCATTGCATATACATTTAGGATCTAGTGGAGTGCTAACACCCTTGAAAATGTTTGTGAAAATATGCTAACACATGTGCACAAGGTGATACACTTGGTGGTTGGCACATTTGAGCAAGGGATAGGAACTTCACCGGTGGAGTGTCTACCCGTAAAGTGCGGATAGTTCGATGGTGCCACCCGCACCCTAGATAGAAAAGACGGAGGTCACTGTAAGTGACCGGATGCTGGTCTCTGAAGGACCAGAGCATCCGGTCAGTAGCAGTAGAAGAAGCGCAGCATCGGTCGTCGACCGGACGCTAACGCTGAAACGACCGGACGTTGGCTGGCTACGTCTGGTCACACTAACATGGTCGCACACAGAGGAGTTGCCGAGTGACCAGACGTTGGGTGTGTCCGGTCGAGCATGACCGAACACGTCCGGTCGTAAAAAGTCATCTCTGGATGCTTACTAGAAATGACCAGACGCTGGGGTTCCGCATCCGGTCACTTTGAGCTGTAGCGTCCGGTCATCACTTGACCGTTGAGATCGGGCGATCAACATTTGAAGAGAGGGGACACGTGGCATGCATCGCATGACCAGACACTGAGGTCTAGCGTCCGGTTGATATGACCGGAGCGTCCGGTCATCCCGTGTTGTGCCTAGTGAAGGGGTACAACGGCTCTATTTCGTGGGGGCTTCTATTTAAGCCCTATGGCCGTCTCAAGCTCACTCTCTTGGCCATTTGTATTGACATAGCAACCTTGTGAGCTTAGCCAAAGCCCTCCTACTCATCTCCATCATTGATTCATCATCTTTGTGAGATTGGGAGAGAATCCAAGTGCATTGCTTGAGTGTTTGCATCTAGAGCCACTTGGTGTTCATGTTTTGCTACGGGATTCGTTTGTTACTCTTGGTGGTTGCCACCACCTAGACGGCTTGGAGCAGCGATGATCGTTGAGCGGAGGTTGGTGATTGTCTCTAGCTCCGATCATGGTGATTGTGAGGGGTTCTTGACCTTTCCCCGGTGGAGAGCCAAAAGGTACTCTAGTGAATTGCTCGTGGCTTGTGTGATCCTCATCTTGTGTTGGTTGTGCGGCACCCTATTGAGGGTTTGGCGTGTGATGCCAATTAGCTCATGAACCTCCAAGTGAGTGAATCGCTACAACGAGGAGTAGCTTGCCGGCAAGCAAGTGAACCTCGATAAAAATCATTGTGTTCATCATTTGATTCCGACTTGATTGGTCTTCATTGGTATTCATTCTTGTGATTGATTGGCTCCTTCCTCGACACGGCGGTATAAACAAATTGCTCACTCTCATTACTTTACCGCAAACTGGTTGTCAAGCTCTTTAGTGTAGCTAGTTGTGAGAGCTTGTTAGTTTGGTTAGTGTGGCTCTTTAGTTAACTTTTGAGAGCACACTAACTTAGTGTAGTGTCATAGCTATTGTGTGGATAGAAACTATATAACTAGAATTGTAGTAGGTGGCTTGCTTTTTAGTAGGCTAGCGCAACACTTGCTTCGCCTCATAATTGTCTAACCGGTTTGTTAAGTGTTGTTGTAGAAATTTTTAATAGGCTATTCATCCTCCCTCTAGCCATTAGGACCTTACACCCCCTGTCCATGTGCTAGATCTAGCAGCAAGAGTGAGGATGACCAGCGTGTGTGAGAGGACACTACGAGCGAGGACAAGGATGGCGGAATGTGGGTGAGGATTGCGACGATAGTCAAGGGCATCTATGACAACACGATCGTGGTAGCATCATTTAAAAAAGAGAACTGCTCCAATACTCCTCTTTCTAAAAATAACACAGATCTTAAAGTAGCCTAGCCAAATATTAATTTTCTAAATTATTTTTCTCCAAGGTCCCGCATGGGCCTAGTCCATCCAAGCCTAGCCCATGCCCAGTCCTAACCCACAGCCAAAGTAGACTGGCGCGGATCACACAGTTCGCAGGAGTCCAGAGGCTGCACTGACCATGATCCTTTCCAAGCACATTTATGAGGAAGGCAACTCATGCATGCATACGCTACGTCTTACTGGGCTCACTCGTTCACCCATTGTGGCCCAAACACCTGAGCGCTCTTAGTCTTAGCCCGTTCAGGTCTTCCTTCCACCGAGCCCGGCACATATGCCTCCTATTGCTCATTCAGCATAGAGGACTGGACTTCAGTCCTGACATCCCCTCTCCCTTGCACGCCTGGATGTCCCCAGACAGTGGCGCACAGAAATTGTTGATGAAGGTAATCAAGATCCTCCCATGTTGATAGGGATGAAGGCAGCTAGGACCACTTGATCAAGCCTTGACGCATAGGAACCGAGCCTTTGAAAATGGAGCGGCGTTGAAGAATTTTCTCAGCAATACTCCAACGGATGGAAGGAGGTAGAATTTTCTCCACAATGTGATGACCACCCACTCCTTTCTTGAGTTGTGAAACATGAAATACAGGGTGAATAGAAGAAGCTGGAAGCTCCAACCTGTATGCGATGGACCCAATGCGCTTGATGATACGAAATGGCCCAAAAAACTTGAATGCCAGCTTCTGATTAGTACGATCTGCCAAGGACGACTACACATAAGGCTGTAGCTTCAAGAAAACCCATTCATCAACCTGAAACTCGCGCTCTGAGCGGTGTTCATCTGCCTGCTTCTTCATTTGCTGCTTAGCTCAATAGAGATGCTGTTTGACAAGTTCAGTCATCAGTTCATGGTCATGGAGCCACTCAGTTAGATCAGAAATTGGAGGATCATCAGCGGCATGTAGCCCAAACTATTGAGGAGCAAACCCATACAACACCTCGAATGGCGAACGGCCGAGAGTAGAATCGAGTGATGTGTTATACCAGAATTCCACCACATCAAGCCAAGAACTCTAGTGACGAGGACAGGCATGGACATAACACCTGAGGAAAGCCTCCAAGCACTAATGGACCCTCTCTGTTTGTCCATCCGATTGTGGGTGATATGCTGAACTCATACATAGATCAACCCGGCCAATTTGAATAGCTCCCGCCATAAGTGACTGGTAAAGGTACGATCCCGATCTGATACGATAGAATTGGGCAACCCGTGCAACTTGTAAACTTGGGATAAAAATAGCTTATCTACCCCAGCAGCTGTGAAAAGGATGTTTAAGACCCAGAAAATGTGCATACTTTGAAAAGGTATCCACGACAACAAGAATGCAGTTAAAGCCTCCTGACAACGGAAGACCTTCAATGAAGTCCATGGAGATCACCTGCCAGGCATGATACGGGACCAGTAAGGGTTGCAGAAGACCAGGTAAGCGAGATCGGTCTAGCTTGGCTTATTGACAAGTTAAACAGGAACGCACAAATTCTTGTACTACTGATTTCAAACCTGTCTATGCAAATAGCTGCTTGATATGGCCATAAGTCATCGGAATACTAGAGTGACCCCCATGGCGCTGTCGTGGAGTGCGACAATGATACAAGTCTGGAGCTCAACATTATGGCCGATCTAGATGCGCTGATTGTAGCACAATAGTCCATTCTGATAAGTGAAACAGGGTACAACAGAAGGATCAATCACCAGCTTAGCAATTAGCTATTGCGCATGAGTATCTAATTCATAAGAAGCAGCCACCTCTTGTAACCATTGCGGTTGAGCAACAGATACCGTGGAACACTATAGTGCTGGTACACGAGACAAAGCATCAGCGGCGCGGTTGTCCACTCGCTTGTTGTACACAATCTAGTGCTGCAATCCAATGAGCTTAGTGAAAACCTTTTGTTGCCATGGCGTATGCAGCCGCTGCTCTGACAACTGAACCAAACTTTTCTGATCGGTCAAAATGCGGAATTTAGCATGCTGTAAGTAACTGCGCCAATGATCTAGTGCCAAAAGGATAGCCAGATATTCTTTCTCGTATTTAGACAACCCTTGGGAGTGTGGGCATAGAGATTTACTAAGGAAAGCTAGTGGATGACCCTCCTGTGTGAGCACTGCACCAATGCCGGTCCTGCTTGCATCAGTCGCAACACAAAATGGCTTGGAAAAGTCCGATAAGGCCAACACTAGAGCAGACGTCAGGGCTTATTTCAGAGCGTGAAAAGTAGCATCATGAACTGTCGACCATATGAATAATGCTCCTTTCTTCAGCAATTCTATCAGAGGCCGAGAGATCACCCCAAAATGCTTAACAAAGCGCCTATAGTAGCCCGCTAATCCTAAGAAGTTGCAAAGCTCCTTAACTGATGATGGTACTGGCCAATTAAGAACCGCCTGAACCTTGTCCGTATCAGTCGCCACACCCTGGTCAGAAATAACATGTCGCAAATATTTCAACTAACGTTGGGCGAATGCACATTTGGAACGTTTAACTTGCCACTGATCATGGCGTAAGAGTTCCAACACCTGCCAAAGGTGGACCAAATGTTCTTCAAGCGACCAACTATAAATGAGGATATCATCAAAGAAAACCAAAACTCCCTTGTGAAGCAATGGTGCCAAAGTAGTGTTCATCGCTTTATGGAATGTGGTCGGTGCCCCAGTGAGTCCAAATGCCATGACCCGGAACTCATACTGACCCGAGTGGGTTTGGAAAGCTGTTTTTGGTTCTTCACCCGGCTGCAAATGGATTTGATGATAGCCGGCTATTAGATCCAGACAAGTAAACCACGAGGCATGAGTAACCTCATCTAGCAACTCCTCGATCACCGGTACCGAATATTTGGCCTTAGCAGTAATCACGTTCAAGTGTCGGAAATCCACACAAAATCGAAAGGACCCGTCCTTCTTGACAAGTAATATAGAAGAAGAGAACAAACTGTTACTAGGTTGAATGATGCCAGACTTGAGCATATCCGTTACTTGCCTCTTAATTTCGTCCTTGACAGCAGGCGGGTAGCGATAAGGGCGAACTTGCACGGGCGAGGCCCCTAGGATGAGGGGAATATCATGATCAGAAGGCCGTGTAGGAGGGTAACCAGTTGGAGGAGCAAAAACTGACTCAAACTCTTGCAATATTTCACACTGCTGGATGAACAGAGGTCGGTTGAGAGGCATCTTCAGCTGACACAACAGTAACTTGGATAACTGATCCCTCCGGTAACGCCATCAACTTTCCTTGCAAGCGAGCAATGGTCTGGCCATGAGGCATCAAGAGCCACTTGTGCTGCTAGTCAATCTGCATGGGGCTATGACGTGCCAACCAGTCCATCCTGAGAATCATATCATATGATGGCATTGGTAAAGCCAAGAAAGCTGAACTGAACTGACACTGTTGCACCTCCCAAGAGAGATCACTGAAAGACTGCGGGCACTCAATGATGCTATCATCAGCAATTCAAACTCGAGGTGGAACTGCCAGAGATTGGCCACCAGTCAACTTACTAGCCAAATCAGTGCTGACGAATAAGCAAGAACTGCCATAATCCACTAATATCTGAACTGGAATGCCCTAGACCGTGCCCTCCAATTGGACGGATCAAACTGGAGTGGGAGCAGCAACTGACGCTAGCACTTGGATAGCAAAAACTTGTGCAGAATCATCCTCAGTGGTAGCTTCGTCAAAACATTCAGATTCATCAGTGTTACACATCTCCCAAAATTCTTGTAGAGCATGCAACTGAAGGGCTTCGTGAGACCATTTTCCCCACAGCGAACCCACAAGCCACGGGCATGCCTGTAAGACCGCAGTGTGTTCAAATTGTCCTCCACGCCATGGGGCCGACGGTCATCAGCCTGAGCCCCACCCGCAGTTGCCCGACCGCCATGATTAGGAGCGGTGGCCGGCGGCAACATGGACAGAGACTTGGATGCCGACTTCCTCCGGCAAGGGTCCACCAGTTCTTCCTGCAACAAGGCGAGAACGCAGGCAGCATCCATAGTAGATGGGCGTTGCATATGCATAGCAGAACGATTGTCATCCCGCAACCCATCCACAAAGCGCATAGCATAAAATAGGGGATCTGTAGTTTTGCCATAAGCTATGAGTTGATCTACCAAGCCAGTAAACCTATCTACATACTCTTGAATACTCCCAGTTTGTCGTATGTGAAACAACTAGCGAATCAGCAACTCATACTGATCCCGACCAAAACGATCTAGGACCAACTTACAAAACTCCTCCCAGCTGATCTTCTTCACCTTTGGATCCAAGGACTGCAGGCAGCGAGATGCGGCGCCTGTCATCCACATCGTGGCTACATGAATCCATTGACTGGGCTCAACAAAATACATGTCGAAATAATCATCACAACGACTAAGCCACAGCTTTGGATCCTCCCCATCAAAAACTGGAAAATCCATCTTCGGTAACTTACTACTAGAATACTGAGGCCCCCAATCTTCGGTAACACCATGAAACTCTCAATCCCCCATTTCCAACGCTGAACTAGAGAGAGACCGATGCCGGACAAACTGATGGGTGGGCTGGGGAAGGGAGTGGATGGTGTGCTTACCCTTGACCGAGGGTTGAGCCAAGGACTCGAACCCTTGGTGATGATGTGCAACACCATGCCAAACAAACGGGCCGATGGCTGGGTGCCCGGCAGATGATGTCGCCGCGGCCACCACGTGTTGGGACTTCAGGACACCAGCGGTCGTCGCCGGCTCTGAGTCGAGCACCACAAGACTCTCAGTTTTGCGAAGGGCAGTCATCTCTTCGCGCAACTACTCCACCACCACGTCGGACTTGCGGATCGCCCCCAACTCTGAGCGCAGCTCCGCCACCGCCGCGTCCACCATGGGCTTCCATTCATCGAACACCTTGGCGGCATCCTCCAATCGGTTTGCTCCACAGCCCCGATCCGCTTGCCCAACGACACCTCCACCTCCCCGATACACCCTCCGAGGGATGATTCGAGCGAGGTCTTCATGGACTTGAGCTCATCCAGCAAAAGCTTGGTGTTGGGATCCATGGCACCGAGATGCTTACGGAACCTGGTGAAATGGTCGTGGACGATCTCATGAGGTTCTAGGATGGGGATAGGATGGATCGGCCAAGAAACGATAGGCTCTGGATACCAATTTGTTAGCAATCAGGGAAGGGAAGGAGGAATTGTAGCAGGGGCGAGACAACATAGCTAGGAGGAAGACGAATCTTAGTATTCAGTTTGAAAATATCTGATTACAATAGTCATGCCTTCTAATAGGAAGGCCAGCACATCTATAAGGAAGGTAACTCACGCACGCACACGCTACGTTTTACTGGGCTGACTTGTTCACACATTGCGGCCTAAACATACGAGCGCTCTTAGTCTTAGCCCGTTCAGGTCTTCCTTCCGCCGAGCCCGGCACACATGCCTCCTGTTGCTCATTCGGCACGGAGGACTGGACTTGACAATCTCGCCGGCTGCGATACATGAGTTTGACCGGAGGACCGGAAATAGATTTGGAGGTACCACACGCTTCGTGGATTGATTTTGGGTTTCTTGAGCTGACACTCCTGAATACTTGCCGTTCGAGAAAAAACTCCTGAATCCTTGCTCAATCAGACGGAGGAGATGGTCCGTGCTCCGTGGCCTGGTAATGGTAATTCACAGTACAGTGTCCAACAAAGAGCGGGTTGTTGCCGACGGAGTACGCTGTACTGTTGCAGCCTGGGCATCCCTTCCCTCCTGGGCTCCGGATGATCACACGCCTGCGTGCACTCGTGCTGTCCAGGGGACCAGGCCGCAGGGGCAGGGTCTCGCTCACCGAACACGTGCGAGGTGCGACGGAGGTGCGACGGATGGATCTCCGCCGCCGACCGCTGCGCCCTGCGCGGTCCGGCTAGACGACACGGGCTGGGCTTCGAAGGGATGGCCCTATACGGGACCCAGCAGAATAGTAATTAAGAAAAAAATTATTTAGTTTGGTTGCTTCAAGATTCGTGTTATTTTTAGAAAGAGGAGTATTCTAGCCGTTCCTAACTTTGATCGCCAACAACCAAAACTGGCAACGTTGAGATATATTTAGAGGCTCTTTGGTAGAGCTCCATGCGGTTCTGATTCTTGGAAACTGATTTTCAAGAAGAAGTGATTCGGTGGCTAAAAGTGATTCTTTTTATTCTTTAGCATAAAGTCTGAAAATCATAATGGAGAATCACTTCAGCCTCTTAGTTTATTTAAAGAATCACTTCACAGAATTAGCAGATAATTACTTCTCTCTGGAAAAAAAAACTGTTTGGTAGTGCTCCTGCTGAATTCAGGAGAGGATTAACTTTGGGAGGTTTGCCAAACAGAGCCTTAGTAGTGATTATGGCATAGTCAGCCACTGACATAGCTTCAATTGTTATATTGATAATGTTTATTAGGGCTTAACAACTCAAACGCCAGATGATTATGAATATTCAAAGGGTTTTTAAGATTTACTACTCCCTCCATCTCAAGATATAAGGCAACACATATTTCAAAATTCAAACTTTGTTATCTTTAACCAATAATTAGCCTATTAATATAAAAGTTTTATAGTACAATAGTGGTAACATTAGATTTGTATTTACAAATACTTTCTAATAATATTTTGTTGTTGCCATAAATTATATATAATAGTATAAACTAACCGTTATAGTATGATCTTGAAGACCATATTGAGTCAAATCTCGTCTTCTATGATGAGACGGAGGGAGTATTTTTTGAAAAATTCTGTAAAAAATATTATGTGTAATAGATTTATTATAGTGTTTGGTTTGCATCGTGATGGCATGCAGAATTATCTGATATCCTAGTACCATGCCTAGTCTTGTTGTTTGGTTTGCATGATGTCATCCACCCACTACTAGAAAACAGACCTTTCATTCCGTCTCTATTTTTGTCTTTAGTCCCGGTATTTTTATGTTCGGGACTAAAGGGACAATTAGTCCCGGTTGTATCCTCAAACAAGGATACAAAGTTTCTGCTCCAAGTGTGTGACGACGGCAGGCAACAATTAGTCCCGGTTATAGCCCAGAGCTGGGACTAAAGGTTATCCTTTAGTCCCGGCTGGACCCTCCAACCGGGAATAAATCTTTACTCCCGGCTTGAGGATCCAGCCGGGACTAAAGGATGACCTTTAGTCCCGGCTCTGGGCTATAACCGGAATAAAATCTTTCTGACCTTTAGTCCCAGCTCTAGGCTATAACCGGGATAAAATCTTTCTTGATAAAATAATATAGACAAAAAAATAGGGTAGCCAGGCATTGAACCCACGACCTCATAGTCAAGGTCCAAACCGTAGCGCACTAGCTAGCCATCTGAACTAAGTCACTTTCTCGACAAGAAAGCACCCAAACATTTATTTAATAAGAGGAAAGACCCTTTAATTGATTATATTCTTTTGTTAACTATACTTTGAATTTTCTGGTCCATGTGCTTTCTAGTGCCTGATTGATCTCATAATTTTTATCAGGGTTTCAAATGCCCAGTGTGAAGCCACCACCAAGTTCAAAATTTTTCTGAATTGGTTTGGTAATTTTTTCACTTTAATTGAATTTCCACGCGACTTCACCGATTAATTATACGTTGAACTGAGTTGACCCCCGAAAAAATTTGGAATGGTGCCAAACTTCGCCAAATGGTCTCTCGTGCCTTAGGAGACAAATATTTGTGGAGGTTGATGCAAAATTATATTATTTTGAATATGTAATTCGCCGTATTTCGTCTCACGCGGCACAAAGAAAAATGTAATAATAAAAATAATTATCAGAAAACCCTAAGATCTTGTGTGAGGCCATATTTTGGGTGTAAATGACTGCCAAAAAAATTTTAAGCCATTTCGACATAGGCGGAGTCGACGTGCTTCATAGAGGTATATAGAACCTTTTGTCGAACCCTATCTATACAACTAGGTTCTCTGGGATTCTGAGGTCCATGTGCTTTCTACTGTCGGATTGGGCAGAAACTTTTTCTCAAGACTTCAAATGCCTTATGTGTAGCCACCACCAAGTTTGAGATTTTTCTGAGGTGGTTTGGTACTTTTTTAACTTTAATTGAATTTTCGTCCGAACTCACCGATTAATTATACAATGATTAATGAAGAACCTAAAGATTTACGTTACAATTACGTGAAAACTAATTTCCTGTCGAAAACCAATAAATTTAATAATTTCAATTAAAGTCTACATTTTTGCATTAACGAAAATAGTGAGTATTGGTTGCATTATGTTCAACATTTATAATAAAAAGCACAATAGTTTAGGTCACATATTTTTTTTGTGCAGTAAATGAAAATAAATTTTATTACTTTTTTCTAAAAAATTTTATGCCTAGTATTGAATTTACTACACAAATAATAAGACTTAAATATTTAAATACATAACATATATAAACTAAATTGATCTGCTTAAAAGTTGGCTGGAAATGAAAATGTAGCCCACCTTTAGTCCCGGCTCCTACCACCAGCCGGGACTAAAGGTGGGCTGCATTTGGCGGCCCGCCAAAAAATCCTTTAGTCCCAGCTCCTGCCACCCGCCGGGACTAAAGGTCCCTCCTTTAGTCCCGGTTGGTGGTAGGAGCCGGGACTAAAGGTGCTTTACTCCCAGGCGGTGGATGGAGCCGGGACTAAAGGTCCCTCTCCTATATACCGCCGCCTCCCTTCTCTCTTCCTCCTCATCGATCGTCTTCGTCTTCAGCGCGTCCCCAGAGCTCTGCCGCCACCGATTCGCCTCCCCAGCCACCCCCGATGCCGCCTTCCTCACTGGAGGGCACCCCGAGGCTCGCCCACCTCGCCGGAGTAGCCCCGATGCCACGCCCCTCACCGAGGATCCCCCTAGCTGCCCCCGACGCCGTGCGCACACCACGCCGCCACCGTTTCGCTTTCTCGGGCCACCCCGGCCCGACGCCACGTCTTCTTCCTCACCGGAGGGCATCCCGACGCCCACCCACACCTCGCCGGAGTAGCCCCGATGACGCCGCGCCCGGTCAGGAGCCCCCGTGCCTCGATCCAGGCTGCTGTCCACCACCGCCTGTACGCCAACACTTCATTCTAAACCGCCGGTATATATATATATTATATTTATTATATTTATGAATTATATTGACGAAATGTGTATTAATGTATATATGTATGTAATTATATATGTATGAAATGTGTATAAATATATATCAATTAATGTATATATGTATGAAATTAATGTGTGTATATATATATATCAATTAATGTATACATGTATAATTTTTCCTTAGGAAAAAAATCAATTGTGTTATATTCTGATACCATGTGGCCTATACCCTAAACCCTAAACCACCTTAAACCCTAAACCACTCTAAACCCTAAACCACCCTAAACCCTCCCCGGCCACCGACGCTGGCCGGTCGCCCCACGCAGGCACCACTGCCCCGAAATGTGTATGAAATGTCTATGAAACCCTAATTGCATAATTATTGTTTTATAATTGTTTAGGCTCTCTATGGCCGACCCGAGAGACGATGACCTGGAGGCGGAAATGATGGATATTATCAACGCCGGCACTGAACATTGTGCCGATGTTGATAATGACCAGCAGGAAGACGACGGGAGTCAATACTTGAATCTCGATCATATTATTGAGGAAGTTGTTCATGAAGATAATTCCGGCGAGGTATATATTTCTCAATATCTAGCTCTCATTTATTTATTATGCATACATGTAGCCCACTGGATCGACCTTCGTTTTATAATACTTTTTGTGTTTCTATGCGTACATAGCCGTCTGGATCGACGACGACGACGGGGAACACAAAGAATGTTCGAGGGGCCAAAAAGCCATTGGAAGGCCGCTACATCATCTCAGAATTCAACGTGGCTATAGGCGAACCACTAGGACAATATGCATAGAAATTCATGTACCACTGTGGGTACCTTGTAAGGGACAAGCTCCCGATCAATGCCCATGAATGGAAAAAAATAACAATGCTCCTCATATTAGTTATGTCTCTGATAAGGACAAGGAGCTGATTTGGCAAGATGTTCTTGCACATTTCACGCTCCAAACAGATGATTATCATGAAGACATCACCCACGAAAGGTTGACGGAGCGAGTTAGGCACTGGACAATGAAGAAGATGGCCACCCAATTCCAATCTTGGAAGAAGCAGTTGTACAAATCATACGTCAAGAAGAACAAGACTCCAAATTGGAACGATAAGGCCCCAATCGCGAAGGCAAGGCCCTACTAGGAGGAATTTGTACAGTTCAAGACATCAAAAGAGGGTGCGCAACGGGCGAGAAGGAACCAAGAGAATTCCAGACAAAAGCAATACCACCATAACATGGGATCAGGTGGCTACGCGACTTCCGTTCCCAAGTGGCAAAAAATGGAAGCAGACCTTATTGCCAAGGGGGTCGTACCTGAATCAGCACCGTGGCCTGAACGCACAAAGCGTTGGTTTTTAGGTCATGGGGGAGGATTGGACACAGTCACCGGGAAGCTCGTCCATGGCACAAAACTCGAAAGAGCAACAGAAATGTTGATTCAAATTCTAAAAGCTAGAGATAGTGGACTATTCTGGCCCAACAGAGAGAAAGATGAACTGACATATTCCATCAGGACTACTGAGCATTGTGGACGAACTAGAGGCAAAGGGGCCATTCCGTGGGTGCAAGGTTTCCCTGAATGGATCGATTCGTACAGAAGCCGCCAAAGACGGAAGGATGAGGAGGCAGAGAGGATCCACATCTTGTAGCAATATGTTATTGAGTCACGGGTGCTTGAATCACAAAGGCGAGAAAAAGAAATGCAAGCGAAAATGCAAGAGGAAGTCGCAAGGCAAGTGCAAATACAATTGAGTGCCCACGGGATTACAACAGCTCCGGGAATCAACATTAGCCCCCCCGATCAGTTGAGAAGCAGTTGTGCTTCTACGGAGCTGCATGATGCCATAAAAGATGTAGAGCTGCGCTTCCCCCTGGATGATGTCACTGAACCTTTTACATCATGTGAGCTGCACATTCCAAAAGATAATGGCACAGTGAAGGTGGCTATAAGTGTTGTAAACCCTATCGACCGTACCAAGACACCAAGAATCCATGGGACAGTAGTACTAGCTGGATATGCTACTGTCTCGGTGGATAAAGCTATTGAAGGTTTTAGCGATGTGCCTCTTGACATTCATGGAGGTGATGGGGAGAAGACCGTGGGAGAAGCAGAGAAGTCATTCATTGCATGGCGCAAGCGCTACATCAATATTCCCAGGAAGCCGTTGCCGTACAATAGGTACGGATGAAAGTGAACGAAATAATTTTTTTATTAATTTTATATTGCCTCTTAAATAACAATTGACTCATTGTCTTCTGTACGCACACAGCAGGGCCTCCACCAACCTATGTCCAATAGTACAATCACCAGACCAGCATAGTGCTCCGGGCGACGATTACGATGGGGTAGAAGACACGGCTGCATCCCCACTATCTCCAAGACGGTCTCCACTGCCGCCGCCACCGCCTCCAAGGCGTTCCCCAATGCCACCTCGAAGGTCTCCAACGCCTATTCCCCCACCTCCTCCCATGAACTAGGGAAGACGGCTGCAAACAAATAAGCCATCTGCCCCACCGGCGAAGACGACCAAGAATTCTCCCGTGAAACCAAGGCCAATTCCACAAAAAATTGCCTGGTGAAATGAGTAAAGAGGAGTTAGATGATGCGGTTAAAAAAACCGTCGGAGCATTCTTCTCAGGTATAGGGAAGAGGAAGCAGCAGGACCAGAAGCACTTCCACCTACCTCCAGCTAAACTAAGGCGGATGGTGGAAGCTGAGTAGAAAAAGAGGCGGCAAGCTCGTAAGCCCTCGCCACCATCAGACTTTGACCACACTCTTAGCAGGATAATCAAGAAAGCTGCTAAAGCAGGGAAAACTGTTGCACAACTCGGAGAACAAGAATTGCAATCAGTCCCTCCTCTAGTTATTGCTAATGAATATGGTTCAAACATAGATATGCTGGATATGATGGAAATACCTATTGATAAAGAAGTGGATTTGGCAGAACTTGCTAACTTTTATGCTATGAGAGGTATCGACCTTGGCGATTTCCTCTTCGAAAGTGCGCCGGTAGCGGATGAATGGCAGAAATATGAGCATGGCAGGAGTCTATGGAATCCTAAGACCATCAATGAACTGGGTACACAATTGTTCAAGCTAAACACCTGGTACCTCGACGCGTGTCACCAGAAAGAGTTCTATATTTCTGTCAGAATCAAAGACGGCCATTGGTTTTGTGGCGATGACGTTATGTACATTGAGTTTGCTGAATTACACCAACTAGTCCGACGGAACTCTCTCGATAAGACTCTCATCAGCTGCTATTGTTTGTAAGTGATTCTTTCTACTAATTAATAATAAGTCGCTACGTACGTACATGTCTGTGTTTATTATCCTCACTCTATATATATGATGCAGGTTTGAGATGGGAGAGTGCAAAAAGAGAGGGTGTGCTGATATTGGTTTCATTGATCCACATATCGTATTCAATAACCCTAAACCCCAACCAACATGGAAAGTAGAAACGGAGGCCAATATCAAGATGTTCTTAGAGAAGCAACGTGACAAGAAATGTATACTCTTCCCCTACAACTTCAGGTAAATGTTCATAATGTCGACGATCGTGTATCCATATAGATATGTTCACTGTACCTGTTAGCTAATTAATGAGTGTTAATGGACATGGCAGTGAACACTGGATATTGATGGAACTCGATCTGGAGAAAGGTCTTCTAGACATCTTGGACTCGATGAGAAAAGAGCAAAAAGAGTTCCAAGAGATGATAGATACTATTCAGAGGTAATTGCAGTCTCACTAGCAAAACTATTCCAGTCTCTCTGCATGCAAATTAATGGTCCAAATATTTTTTATGTTATTTGATAGTTGTTGGGAAAAGGTCTGTCAGGAACACCATATGAAACGCAAAGTGCCACTGAAAGTAGTGCTATACAAAGTAAGTACTATACACCTACCTTAGTTCAATTTCCCTATGCTTGGATGATGACGAATCTTTTTCTCATAAAGTGGGTTCTGCTGCAGCCCCAGGGACCAATCTTTGTGGATACTATGTTTGCGAGTTCATGAGAATGTGCTAAAAAAGAACTAGTCTAGAGCAAAAAAAGAGTAAGTGTACATATATATATATATATATATATATACTAATATACTTTTTCTTTATCTCATATCTCAAATTGAAGACTCGTTGGTTGAAGGAAAAAACCCTGGACACACATCATCTCAAAGCAATCCAAGAGACAATAGGTGGATTTCTGAACGATCATGTCTTAACTCCCGGCGGCGAGTTTTACTATGACCCAAATATGTGATGATGAAAGCCAAATTTCATATTGATCCAAAGAACATGTGATGAGGCATGATGGTCAATATGAAATTTTTGGGAGCACGTTATCTGCTAAACCATAACCCTAATGACCCTGAACCCTTAAGCAAAGTTGGAGAGCATTAGGTGTAGACCAAACTTCATTTTAGGCCCATGGACCAATTAGGACCCGAGCCAGCCCAAACCGGCATCCCACCTTCCCCACTTCGGCGCCCACCACCTGCTCGACGGTGGGTCCCAATGGACGGGTGTCCATCGTGCATGGAGGCCGCGCGCCCAGCCTCTTGCCGCAAGTCCTTGCTCGCCTGTGCCGATATGGAGGCCGTGCCGAGCCTCCTCACTCGCCCAGCCTCTCTATCTCGCCTCTCCACTCTCCCTCCCTCGCTCTCTGGCGTCGCGCGCGTGCTCCTAGACGCAGCCCCCATGGACGCCATAGCCGAGCTCGCTGCTGTCGTGGAACCCCCCTCCTCGAAGCCTCTTCTACCGTGGCCACTGGCTCCATCACCTCTCCCTCCCCACGGCGTACCCGACGCACCCCTCCCCGGCCTCTCCTCGCTGCCGTAGCGTGCGACCGCCCGTGCCGTGGCCGCCGTGGGCGCCTGTGCGCGTGGCCAGGAGGCCATGGGTAGGCTCTGGCCGAGACGAAGCCACCTTCGGGTGCGTCCAGGTGCCTCGGACCTCGCCGGCCCATCCCCCGCCACCGACGAGCCTCCTTCGGTCGGCAACAGCAAGCTCGGCATGCTTCTCTGCTCTAAATTCCGACCAGGGGCCTCGGGCTCAAATTTGACAAAATGGAAGGGCCTAACTGCGAAGTCTATGACTTGAATAAATAGTGCTGTTAAGGACCTTTTTGCAAGAAATTTGCTGAATTTTGGAAATTCATAGTAATTCATAGGAAATTCGTAAAATAGCAAATGAGGACTTTTTGGAATCCATGTGAAATTGTCTATGCAGTTGATCTATAATATGGCATATTTTAGTTTAAAGTTTTAGCTGCAAAAAATAGATTTGTGCAGTAAGGTTGTAATGCTAGTTGAATTTGTTATTTTCCATAACTGCAGATCTAGGGCTCCAAATGAAGTGAAATTTTTGTGGACTGCTACTCATGTGATAGTTGATGTGTGGTAAAAATTTCATGAGTATTGGATGAAGTATGAGTGAGTTATTGGTTTATCTCGCTCTCACAGGATTTCTTGCAATAGCAAATTGTCTTTTCCATAGAGGCAGCTATACTCATGCAAATGGTATGAAATTTGTACAGTAGACTATTGAGAGGATATCTGAGCTACTGTAATTTTTGTGGAATTCATTGTGCATTTTTGGTATATGTTCATAAATACACCTTGATGTCTAAATAAATTAAGAAATGCTTTAAGAAAATTTATTTAGAGGTGAGCACCATGCTTTCTGGTGTTCTATAATCATGTGTGAAATGTTGGTAAAGTTGGTTTTGCCCAATTATGTGTTTGCAACATAAGTTAATAATTATTTTCTTGCCGATGTGGTTTATGGATAGATCTGGGAACTTAGCAAAGTTCTTCATGATAATGTGTTTTGTTGTGAAACTTGTTTATACAAAAGTTCTAGATAATTCATGTATCTAGCTTCTGTTAAAATTTGGTGTCATTTGGCCAAGTAGTTTGTGAGTTATGCCTGTTTAAAGTTGGGTTTCAGAAATGGCTGCTCTCTGTCAATTGTGGACCAGTTTCTGTAAATGGGTATATTTGACTTAGTTAACTTGAGAATCATGCTAAGATGATTAAAGACGAATTGTAGAAAATTTCATAAGCTTTCCAGAATGTCATGTTGGATGGCTATTGGATTTGTATAACTCTAGTTATGATCCAAACATGAAGTTGTTGCTTCCAGTCCAGAAATAGACATATGCTAGTTGTGGTTGTTTACTCCATGTGTTGCTAAGTGTGGCTTATGCCCTTGTTGATGGTCAAGTTATGATACTTGTGACCTTGTTAAACTTGTGTCATGCTTGATGTGCTTGCCCTCTATAGTTAGTTGTGTGATGTTAGTTAAATAGCTATTGGTGTCTATGTCTTGCATAATCTTGTGTTTGTCTTGAATGCTTAGGTGATGCATCTTGTGTTACCATTCATCACATTCATACACATGCATCTTACATCTTATTTAGGTACGCTAGATGAACCACGTGAAGGATGTGATGTGGAGCCGAACTCGAAGATTTGGTTTGGTGGATCTATCCCGAGGATGGAAGGACTAAGCAAGTGCTTGGACCAGAGATGTCACCAAGACGGTGCAAGCTAACTGAACTGACTTGTGTCAGATCCCAGGCAAGCCCCGGAGCATTCTAAGTCTCCTATGTTTTTACAAATATCTTGAGTATCTTTTATTGTTGATGATGAATTAAGTATAGGAATTGGTTGGAACCAATTGTTGCATTATATCCTTACCTTGTCCAGATAAAATCCTGTGAATCCTAATTAAGTGTAGGATCAAATGATGCTTAGCTATGCATAGACCGGTAGAAGTCAGGTGATTTCCTGTCACCTGCGAGATGTAGGATGAGCTCTGGTCACGGTTGGCTATATTTGCTATCATGGGAAAAGAACCATGTGTTAATAATGAATGGAGACCGGACGGGATGACGGTAGTGCAACAAGGCATGGAGGTCTTAGGTGTGAATCTATCCCCGTCTGTGTCGTTTAAGGACCGATATGCTGTACATCCTCATGTCATGTTGAACGCAGCCTAACACTTAGCTGGCCGGATAACTCATTCTGACCGCGAAGCCTAGTAGCTCGACTCAGGCTGGGAACATGAGCAGTGGCGCGCATTCTGGAGGTAGTAAGGATGTGCAGAGAGCCATTGGCACAAGTCCAAGGTGGGTTAGAGTCTCGAGCAACCTTGGTAGAGTGGTTCTCTGAGAATGCCGATCTGTTCAGACTCGCGACTCCTGAATTGTGCCAAAGGTGACTTGATTACGACCCTGACGGGGGAAGCAGGGTTTGTGTTAGGAATACCCCTCCAGCTAGATAGGAATCAATTCGAATCAGCGTCTCTCCCGGATAGTGAGAACTTGACTGAGCAGCGGCAACGTAGATTCACTAAATTTAAGGACGTGGTTAAATGATGATGATGATGATAATGATAATGAGCCATGAAATACCTGATATGGTTATTATTGTTTGCAACTTAATCAAGTGATTGATTAGTACAAGTGCTAATATAGATGGTAGGTAATGGCTAAAAGTCACTGCTAGTACAGGTGAATAATGCTAATGGTTACTCAAGCTTTTATGCAAAAAGGTTGTCCAGCTAGATCCACTGATAAAGCCTTGCATAATCCTTGGTGTCATTTGTTTTGGTTTCCGACAGGTAAGTCTGGCTGAGTACATTCGAGTACTCAGGGTTTATCCCACCATGTTGCAGGTGAAGTTCTTGGCCTGCTGAAGATGGTGGCTAACCGCCGGTGGGCTCGGTGATTCTATATTTAGTTCTCATCTATATGCTTTTGTCTGAGGATGTCACTTATGCTAGTAATATATTTGGAACTTATATTAATGTAATCATTTGAAAGCTATGTTGTTTTCACTAAGAGGTTTTGAAACCCAAACTTGTACTATTATTTGTGAACCCATTTGTAATATTATTTCCGCTGCAACCCTGTGTATGTGATGTGTATTTGCTTAATCACGCGATCTTGGTTGTGATGTTGATTTACCGAGGTCCTTCGTGACACTCGGCGGACTACTGGGTTTATATGAGTGAAAGTATGTGTGTGTCAACGTGTTAGCAGGGACAATCATACTTGATCTTGTATAAATTGGGCGGTTCTATTATAGCTAGTATCAGAGCAAGATTAAGCATAATACTGTCATGTACATAGTTTTAAAAGCAAAGTTTTGGTTTTAAAAAGCCTATTTTAACTAAAACTTTAGCTACAGGCAAATTTGTCAAAATTAATTTGCAAAACTATGCTAGCGACATCCTCCTTTATGCCCAGTTAAAGACTATTAGGTGGCTATCTAAGTACTAACATGGGGGTTTTTACTTTCGTCGTCCATACGGCGTGCTATTGTATGGATGCCATTCACTTGAATGGTAATGTATGGATCAATTGCCTCTACGCCCAGGTAAGTGGGAGTTGTGAGAGCATGACCGTCCAAGTGTCGGTCTAGGGGAGAGTTAGCTTTGGTTATTGGAATATTTACATGTTACACACATGTATATATGAAGGTACTTAATTGCGGGTATATCTATAGGGTAGCTATGGATACCGAAGTATATATATCTGGGGATGTATATATGGAGAGTATCTTAGTTTACTGCTTTCATTGTGTGCTTATTTATCTCTTGTGAGGATGGGCTGCAATGAATTTGCCTGCAGGTACGCTAACCATGAATGCATAGATTGAATGTACCTGACGACTAGCTATATATCGAGAGAGTACGTGTTATGCCACCGACATAGAACGTGATTGCCACCTTAGGCTAGCAATTTCGTGAGGACGAATAGGACAAGCATGCATCATGATTGTGCTTGTGTATAAATATGCTTCCCTCGCCTTGTTCTAATACTAAGTAACTTGTGATCAATGTGATGTTGCTATCTTCCCTGTGTGAAGCTAGACAAAATGTCTTGTCCCATGCTGCTTGAATAGCTATGCTTGAAGATAGTGTGTGATTAGCTCGTCTTGTAAGTTTGCTTCCAAAGGAAATAGATGACAAGTTATTAATTAGCAAAACTTGTTTTGTAGAGACTTGTTTTGTTGAGATATCCACCTACTCAGTAAAAAGGAAATAAAAGATAACAGCACCTTACTACTAAGTTTATGTGTAGTGGTGTTGCTGTAGGTGACTACTTGTTATGTGCGAGCTTTGTGCTTAGTAATAGTCGCTTAAGCTAATTGGATTGAGTATATTCAAAATGCTTGCTTAAGACCATGATGTATGTGTGGATGCTCATTATCTAGGTAGTGCCGTAGTTGTCACCCCTTTTATCCTCGGTAAGCATACGAGTGTTGAAGAGCGCTATCCTAGAACAACGTCCAAGTTTTGATGATCTCATGGTTGTCATCTCCAATTAAGTTCTCTTTTAGGAGCCTGATCATGTACACGAGGTTTCTAGACCTTGAATGTTGTGCTACAAAGACCTTTATCCATGCCTTTGCTTGAACCTTAGGCCCAAGCTTAGTTCCCTTGAATGCTTGCATGTGTCGTGGTTGTCCCGCTCCTATGTGGGAGGAACCTGCTAAAACAAATCCTTATTAGATCTCATTGCTCCATCTTTTATAGATGATCTAGTGCAACGCTAATCACTATCTATCCTGGCTTTGGAACCTGTTCCTCACAGATCATGTCATTGCTTTATCAACTGAGTCCCAAGTCAGTGCATTGGCTCTATCCCTCGAATCTTGTTTATTTTGCCTCCAACCCTTTCAAGTCTCTGGATGTTTATCAGTCTTGATCTCATGTTGCTGCTCGGCAAGACCAAATCTCATGTTAATCTTTACCTAGTAATCACCTTGGTGGACATAAGGCGTTTATGGAAATTAAGCAAGAGTCTCCTGCTTAGTTGCCTTCGGCAATTAGGCTATGTTCTTTTGCGCTATGTTTTGATATTCTAATCGCCTCCTTGTTGGCTCCTAACCTTGTGACTACCTTTGTTTGCTATCCTTCCTTCGCATAGTGCTTGCTCCTATGCAACCAAATTTGTGCCACATGAAAATTCTTGTGGGTTGTATGTTCAGTAATGGTGCCACGATTAGCGATCTACGATGTCGTGACGAAACTGAGAGCCTCCTATGGGCGTGCACACAAGGTTGTGCTGCTCGGTACACGCTGGTATCGAGGTTCCTATTCATGATCCATTGCCGAACTGCATCGATGTGTTATTTTTCTGTGAGCTCTTCCTTGGTTATCTCTCCATATCTTATCGAAGATCCAATCCATCCATATATCAGACTGAAAGTAGTAGAGCTTCCTTTTGAAGTCACAAAAAAAGGGATAACCTTTGAAGAACTGGTCACTGACATAAACATTAACAGACTACAAGAGGTGGTAGACAAGTGACTCCACTTGGTTGTCCCAGTATTGACGTCCATCACCTAGTGAACAACTTATGTCATCATTATTGGATCAGAAAGGCACACAACACTTAATGTTGGATAAGTTGTTAGTCAGATAAGAATCGAACGTCACCTTATGATTATGACCTGGCTATCCAAGTCTTGATCATTATGTGCATGCGGATCGCACAGTCGAGATCAACCATCTCTAGTGTGACCCCTTGTCTGCTGACTTCGATGGCGATGATCTGTTATGCGTCAATCACAACTATTGTTGGCAAGAGTGCAGATTTAGAACTTTTAGTGTTGAGAGACAACTGATTAGTTACTAGTCAGAAGCTTAACCTCTAGCTAGGTGACAACTTTTTGGTAATTCCGAAGGCTATGTCTCGTTGAGCAATGTTAAGCAATGTAACAGCAAGCCGTTTAGCAATGCAACTACTGCTTTGTTTTCCAAAACCTATGCTATCAAGTCAATTCCATCTTGGACAATCACACAGATAGTACAAGACGTTGTATCGGCTACGTAAGGAGCTAGCGAAAGCACGTCCCTAGTTTCAGTCAGCATCTTTGTGCCCTTAGGTGCCACTAACATATGTGTCCGGACTCTATTGGACGAAGTGCCAAAGGATATATAGGAATGGTTCCTTATCTCTGTAGGACAGTCCCTCCATGTAGAGTATGCTTTGTGTTCCAAAAACATAGCCACAAGTCCAATGCTTGTGCGTCGTCAAGTTGGTGCCTAAATCAAACGATTTAAGTTGTTTTCTGAGAACCACATATGGACAACCTTAGTCTACCTCCTCAAAGAAAAGAGCTGCTGCTGCTATATAAAGAGATCGAGAGTATAGAACACACACCACAACGTGTGAAGCAAAGAAAGAGAAGAACGAGAAATCTGTCCAGATTTTAGGGTACAAAACCGAACATCTTCAAGCCTGACTCAGACATGGTTGGAATGGATTCAAACTTTGGTGACCTCATTCCTCACTTAGGACATGTCTATGCCTTAAGTTTGTTTGAGGATTGGTTGAGTGAAACATCGGATTTGAGAGATGTTTTGTCAATTCGGTACACTATAATTACAGAATAGAGCAGTTTTGGTAGATGAATTGTTTGGATGGTCAAACTGTGTCCGGTTGAGTTGAATTTTGGTGAGTAGTTAGACGACCCATGGATCTACATGCCCACCAGAATTTGTGCATATTGGAGCAGTAGTTTGTGAGATATGAATAGAAAACAAAAGGGTACAGAATCTGCAATTTTCGCTGTGACTGCGATCATCCTTTGCATTAGACGGTTGTGTTTGTAATTCATGCCAAGAAATTACAACTTGTAGGTGTATTGCTGTTAGACAACCCTCCATATCCTTGAGAAGATTAATTGCACCCCTGTGTGCCTTGCTTTTGCCCTCTTAGATCAGCAATGCGTGAGCAGTCAAGGTGTTCTAGAAGTCAAATTGTGCCCTTGCAATTCGAAAGTAATTGGAAAGGTGTCAAACCATAGATTTTTGGATTATGGTTTTTGAGATATTGATTGGCCTAAGAATGGAAGCCTCGACATCAAATATAGTTTAAGAAAGCTGGTTTTGCTACGATGCAAGTTAGCCCAACTTGTTGTGCAACTGCACCACAAAGGCAAATTGTACTTAGCCTGCTTGGTAGTGAACTAGTCCCTAGTTTTGTGATTACTTGCAACTTGTGTTGTCCTCCAAGCCTCGCTAACATCCTTCTGCATCAATGGTTCTCCAATGCTGACATGCCTTTGGTGTCTTCCATGTGTTTTACCCAAAGGGTTGCCTCAGATACAACTTAGATAACTGTTGCCACTTGGATATGAGAATTCCCTTAAATAATGGTCATCGAAAACGCTGAGTCAACAGAGTCAGCTATCACATTCACCGCTCACTCAACGGACTTAGGTAATACAGTATTGTTATCAGAGAAAGAGCACTGCACACATGGAACATTATGTAGCTTTCCATCTGTTGACATATGAGTGATTGCACCGCTACAACCAGTTTGGATATTGGTTAACTAGCTTCTCATACCCTCAAAGGATGTTTACCCCGTCTATGATCACATCCTTTATGGAAAGTTGTGCTCAAGCCACTTTAGTAGAGAACTGCTTTTCAAACCTTGGGAACAAATATGGCACCGTTGCAAGGAATATCCGTCAACAGACTGCAGTCTAGTGCAAAGTCCATAAGGGCTGTGCTATATCCACTAGGGAAGTAGATGTTACAAGTATTTAGTCTACGCTTGAATCACTTTTCATACATTGAGGACGAAGTATGCAGGACAGTGCTATCTTGGATTTCTCCTAATGTAACAATGCTTTATGGAAGCCAATCAATGAAATCCTTTTGACAAAAATTTACTACAAAGACCAAGTATAGAAAGTTGTCTCGACCAATTTGGTCCCTCTGATGCTTGAAGCTATGTAGCCTAAAGCTATCGCTGATATTGGAAACTAGTAACATGTCTCTCTTCCATAAAAGTCTTTCGTCCTGAATCTCGGGACGCGATTCCTTTAAGGGGGGAGGGCTGTAACACCCCAGGTGTTTATCACCAGTTAAGCAATGGGTTTAAACTCAACCATGGCATGTTAAGTGGTGATGGAGATGTTAGATCAAACATATGAAAATGAGCCAGCACTTAAACTTGGACCATGCACCATTGCTTACATGTTGCCCTTTCCAAAAAGTATGCTTGAGTAATGTTGGATGTACTTCTTTCATGTGTCTCACATCAATATCCATCTATATTGATTCATGGAAAAGTTTCGTGAAGTTTGGAATCAAGAAGTCACAGGAAATGACAAGTTATGTCCTTGCTTGAATTATTTTATAAAGTGAATGGAATTCTCGATCGTCAACCAAACCTTGAAACCTTACCCAAATGACTCTAATTGAACTCTACAACAAAAGTTATGAAGGGTTCGTGTTGAGCAAAGGTGGAGAAAATATCCAAAAATAATGGAAACCCTAGATTCTATAGCAAAAAGGGCTTTGCGTTGACCGAGAAATAAAGTTGACTTCTAGACCAGATATGAGGTTTGACCAAAAATGAAAGTTGAATAAAAGTTTGATTATAACAAACTTTGTTAAAAGACCAAGTCATGATTCGGTTTCAAAATGGATCAAAACAAGGCTCAAAGTATAATAGAAAAGCTAAAATCAACCCGACAGTGTTTGGAATCCGGAAATTCACCGATGTCGACATTGGCATTCCGCGTTCTCCAAATTTTGTTAAACAACTTGAGTTGGACCCAAAATAAAAGTTGTAGCATATATTATGGAGAAGAGTCTGCAAAAAGCTGGAACCCGTTTGGCTTCGTGTTGATGGTTAATTCTGAGTTTTTCCTAATCACTGTCGTCACGCTGATAAACCAAAGTTAGGAGCATGTTATCTGCTAAACCATAACCCTAATGGCCCTGAACCCTTAAGCAAAGTTGGAGAGCATTAGGTGTAGACCAAACTTCATTTTAGGCCCATGGACCAATTAGGACCCGAGCCGGCCCAAAACGGCGTCCCACCTTCCCCACTTCGGCGCCCACCACCTTGCTCGACGGTGGGTCCCAATGGACAGGTGTCCATCGTGCATGGAGGCCGCGCGCCCAGCCTCTTGCCACATGTCCTTGCTCGCCTGTGCCGATATGGTGGCCGCACCGAGCCTCCTCACTCGCCCAGCCTCTCTCTCTCGCCCCTCCACTCTCCCTCCCTCGCTCTCTGGCGTCGCGTGAGCGCGCTCCTAGATGCGGCCCCCATGGACGCCGCAGCCGAGCTCGCTGCCACCGTGGAACCCCCTCCTCGGAGCCTCTTCTACCCTAGCCACTGGCTCCATCACCTCTCCCTCCTCACGGCGTACCCGGCGCACCCCTCCTTGGCCTCTCCTCGCTGCCATAGTGCGCGGCTGCCGGTGCCGTGGCCGCCGCGGGCGCCTGTGCTCGTGGCTAGGAGGCCACGGGTAGGCTCTGGCCGAGCCGAAGCCACCTTCCGGTGCGTCCAGGTGCCTCGGACCTTGCCGGGCCATCCCCCGCCGCCGATGAGCCTCCTTCGGCCGACAACAGGAATCCCGGCATGCTTCTCTGCTCTAAATTCCGACCAGGGGCCTCGGGCTCAAATTTGACAAAATGGAAGGGCCTAACTACGAAATCTATGACTTGAATGAATAGTGCTATTAAGGACCTTTTTGCAAGAAATTTGCTGAATTTTGGAAATTCATAGTAATTCGTAGAAAATTCGTAAAATAGCAAATGAGGATTTTTTGGAATCCTTGTGAAATTGTCTATGCAGTAGATCTATAATATGGCATATTTTAGTTTAAAGTTTTAGCTGCAAAAAAATAGATTTGTGCTGTAAGGTTGTAATTCTAGTTGAATTTGTTATTTTCCATAACTGCAGATCTAGGGCTCCAAATGAAGTGAAATTTTTGTGGAATGATACTCATGTGATAGTTGATGTGTGGTAAAAATTTCATGAGTATTGGATGAAGTATGCGTGAGTTATTGGTTTATCTCGCTCTCATAAATACACCTTGATGTCTAAATAAATTAAGAAATGCTTTAAGAATATTTATTTAGAGGTGAGCACCATGCTTTCTGGTGTTCTATAATCATGTGTGAAATGTTGGTAAAGTTGGTTTTGCCCAATTATGTGTTTGCAACATAAGTTAATAATTATTTTCTTGCCGATGTGGTTTATGGACTGATCTGGGAACTTAGCAAAGTTCTTCATGATAACTTGTTTTGTTGTGAAACTTGTTTATACAAAAGTTGTAGATAATTCACGTATCTAGCTTCTGTTAAAATTTGGTGTCATTTGGCCAAGTAGTTTGTGAGTTATGCCTATTTAAAGTTGGGTTTCAGAAATGGCTGCTCTCTGTCAATTGTGGACCAGTTTCTGTAAATGGGTATATTTGACTTAGTTAACTTGAGAATCATGCTAAGATGATTAAAGACGAATTGTAGAAAATTTCATAAGCTTTCCAGAATGTCTTGTTGCGTGGCTATTGGATTTGTATAACTCTAGTTATGATCCAAACATGAAGCTGTTGCTTCCAGTCCAGAAATAGATATATGCTAGTTGTGGTTGTTTACTCCATGTGTTGCTAAGTGTGGCTTATGCCCTTGTTGATGGTCAAGTTATGATACTTGTGACCTTGTTAAACTTGTGTCATCCTTGATGTGCTTGCCCTCTATAGTTAGTTGTGTGATGTTAGTTAAATAGCTATTGGTGTCTATGTCTTGCATAATCTTGTGTTTGTCTTGAATGCTTAGGTGATGCATCTTGTGTTACCATTCATCACATTCATACACATGCATCTTGCATCTCATTTAGGTACGCTAGATGAACCACATGAAGGATGTGATGTGGAGCCAAACTCGAAGATTTGGTTTGGTGGATCTATCCCAAAGATGGAAGGACTAAGCAAGTGCTAGGACCAGAGATGTCACCAAGACGGTGCAAGCTAACTGAACTGACTTGTGTCGGATCCCAGGCAAGCCCCGGAGCATTCTAAGTCTCCCATGTTTTTATAAATATCTTGAGTATCTTTTATTGTTGATGACGCATTAAGTATAGGAATTGGTTGGAACCAATTGTTGCATTATATCCTTACCTTGTCCAGATAAAATCCTGTGAATCCTAATTAAGTGTAGGATCGAATGATGCTTAGCTATGCTTAGACTGGTAGAAGTCCGGTGATTTCCTGTCACCTGCGAGATGTAGGATGAGCTCTATTTGCTGTCCGGCTATATTTGCTATCATGGAAAAAGAACCATGTGTTAATAATGAATGGAGACCGGATGGGATGACGGTAGTGCAGCAACAAGGCATGGAGGTCTTGGGTGTGAATCTATCCCCGTCTGTGTCGTTTAAGGACCGATATGCTGTATGTCCTCATGTCATGTTGAACGCAGCCTAACACTTAGCTGGCCGGATAACTCGTTCCGACCATGAAGCCTAGTAGCTCGACTTAGGCTAGGAACACAAGCAGTGGCGCGCATTCTGGAGGTAGTAAGGATGTGCGGAGAGCCATTGGCATGAGTCCAAGGCGGGTTAGATTCCCAAGCAACCTTGGTAGAGTGGTTCTCTAAGAATGTCGATCTGTTTGGACTCGCGACTCCTGAATTGTGCCAAAGGTGACTTGATTGCGACCCTGACGGGGGAAGCAGGGTTTGTGTTATGAATACCCCTCAGCTGGATAAGAATCGATTTGAATCACCATCTCTCCCGGATGTCACTTATGCTAGCAATATGTTTGGAACTTATATTAATGTAATCATTTGAAAGCTATGTTGTTTTCACTAAGCAGTTTTGAAACCCAAACTTGTACTATTATTTGTGAACCCATTTGTAATATTATTTCCGCTGCAACCCTGCGTATGTGATGTGTATTTGCTTAATCACGCGATCTTGGTTGTGATGTTGATTTACTGAGGTCCTTCGTGACACTCGTGGACTACCGGGTTTATATGAGTGAAAGTATATGTGTGTCAACGTGTTAGCGGGGATAGCCATACTTGATCTTGTATAAATTGGGCGGTTCTGTTACACTGTGCACGGACAACGATGTTCGGGGAAGAGATCGATGAAGTCGTCGACGTCGGTGGAGCAAGGCGACGTGGCTGGTGGCTTTCCATCACTGACAGTGCCCCTCTAGATTGGATTAGGGTTTAGGTTTCAGTGGGGAGCTCGGCTTAGGCGAACCTCATACTCAGAGCCCCCGGCCCCCACCTCTATTTATTGCAAAGTGTGACAGAGGCCCTCCAACCATAGTGGGCTGGGAGCCCAACAGGGCACGGATCAAAAGCCCAACTGGGCCATTGGGCCTAGTTTGAGATTAGAGATCAACCTATCAATCTCCCCCTTGATCTCCTAACATCTTTCAATTTCATATCATTTACTTTTGTTCGTTCCATTACAGATTAGCGCATAGCGCATGTTTCATCGTCACGGTCAATTGTCGATAGATTTAACAGCTACAACACACCACTCTATTTTGAAATAGATACTTAACTTTGGGCCTTCTTTTGTCCAAGAATTATAGGCTTTCCCTTAAACTCATGCCGGCTACATGTTCTCTGAACACGTTGGGTGGAAAGCCTTTTGTAAGAGAATCCACGAGCATCTTTTCGGTACTTATATGCTTAAGACTTATGACATGATCCTAGACTTTATCTTTCACAACATAGTACTTTATGTCAATGTGTTTGGCAGCACCACTTGATTTATTGTTGTGAGCATACTGTACTGTCGGATTATTATTGCAGTATAACTTAAGTGGTCTATAGATGTCGTCAACCACCTTCAAACCGGGTATGAACTTATTTAGCCAGTTCACATGTCCCGTTGCCTCATAACACGCTACAAACTCGGCATACATTATGGACGATGTAGTGGCGGTTTGCTTTGAGCTTTTCCATGAAATAGCTCCCCTGCGAGAGTAAATACATATCTAGACATGGATTTTCTATCATCTCCCGCATAATCAGAATTTGAATATCCCACTATATGGATTGAATCAGATCTTCTATATATCATCATGAGGCTTTTCGTTCCTTGCAAATAACGCAAGACTTTCTTTACTAATTTCTAGTGTTATGTTCCAGGATTGCTCTAGAATCTGCCAAGTAACCTAGTAACAAATGCCAAGTCAGGGCGCGTACATACTTGAGTATATTGCAAGCTTCCAACAGCTGAAGCATATGGAACCACTTTCATTTGATTGATCTTATATTGGTTCCTGGGGGATTGAAAATCCCCATATTTGTCGCCTTTGACTATAGGAGCAGGTGAGGGACTACATTTGTACATATAGAATTTCTTTAAGATCCTTTCTATGTATGCCTTTTGTGACAGTCCTAACACCCTTTACTTCTATCTCACTGAATCTCGATCTCTAGAACGAACGAAGCTTCACCAAGATCTTTCATATCAAATTTTGAGGACAAAAACTTCTTTGTCTCTAGTAGTAGACTGACATCACTACTAACAAGTAAGATATCGTCCACATACAGGACAAGGAAGATAAACTCCCCATTCTTAAACTTTGCATAGACACAATTGTCCTCAACATTCTCTTTAAACCCAAAATTCCTTATTGTCTGATCAAACTTCAAGTACCACTATCTTGAAGCTTGTTTTAATCCATAAATGGATTTCTTTAGGCGGCATCCCATTCGTTCTTTTTCTTCCATGACAAAACCTTTCGGTTGTGCTATGTAAACATTTTCCTCCAACTCCCCGTTGAGAAATGCCGTCTTTACATCCATCTAATATAATTCTAAATCATAATGTGCCACTAATGCCATTATGATTCTGAAGGAATCCTTACTTGAGACTAGAGAAAATGTCTCATTGTAATCAATCCCTTCTGTTTGCGTAAAGCCTTTTGCCACAAATTGCGCTTTATATCTCTCTATATTCCCTTGAGAGTCAAGTTTTGTTTTGTAGACCCATTTATAGCCTACTGTTTTGGCTCCTTTAGGAATTATTTTCAAGTCCCAAACTTTATTGGTATTCATGGATTTCATTTCATTTTCCATGGCCTCAAGCCACTTTGATGAATGATCATTTCTCATGGCTTCTTCAAATGCGGTGGGATCATCCTCCATTTGGAATTCCTCAGTGTTGTATACTTCATAGTCAGCAGAAATAGCTAATTTTCTAACTCTTTGAGACCTTCTAGGGGCCTCCACATTTGGCACATCTTCTGTTTGAGGTTATTGTTGCTCCTCCTCATGTGTGGCAATAGGTTCTATAGGATCCGTAAGAATAGGTTCCTCATCGTCATTCATTATTGCCACATGTGGAATAACAATAGGTGCTGGCACCACAGTATCTTGCACTGTCGGTGCAGCGACAGGAGGTAGTGAGAAAAATGGCTCATGGATCATTGGAGTGAGCACATATACCCGCTTCTCTTCAAGGTCAATTTCTTGAGCTACCATGCTCCCCCTCATCATTTCATCCTCTAGGTAGACATCGTGTCTCGTTTCCACAAACTTTGTATGTCTGTCTGGGCAGTAGAAACAAAAACCTTTTGACTTTTCTAGGTAGCCAATGAAATGGCAACTTACTGTTTTGGGATCTAGCTTTCCAATGTTTGGGTTAAATACTTTAGCCTCAGCAGGACTCCCCCACACACATAAGTGGTTTAGTGAGGGTACTCTTCCTGTCCACAACTCATATGGTGTTTTGGGCACTGACTTACTTAGTACTCTATTGAGAATATGAATGGCGGTTTTTTACGCCTCCATCCACAGGCTCAACGGTAAGGTGGAGTAACTTACCATACTATGCACCATATCCATCAGAGTACGATTGCGTCTTTCAGCTACTCCATTCTGCTGAGGTTTGCCCGGTGTAGAATACTGGGCAACTATGCCATTCTCCTATAAGAACCTTGCAAAAGGTCTAGGAAATTGGCCACATGGGGTATGCTGACCGTAGTACTCCCCCCCATAGTTGGACATGACTATCTTAATCTTTAAATTGTGTTGGTTTTCAAGTTCTGCCATAAATATCTTAAATTTATCCAATGCTTCTGTTTTTTCTTTGATTGGATAAATGTAGCCATAACGGGAGTAATCATCTATGAATGTTATGAACGAATCATAACCATCCACACTCTTTATAGGAAATAGACAACAGATGTCTGTGTGAATAATCTATAAAATTCCTGCGCTTCGTTTGACATCTTTCTTAATTTTCTTTACATACTTTCCTTTTATGCATTCTCTGGCATTGTTCTAAATCTTAGAACTCTAATGGAGGAAGAATAACATTCTTAACTAGTCATTCTATTCTCTCCCTCAAAATATGACCTAAACAACAGTGCCATAATTTCAACAACACATCGTGAGCTCTCTTTCGTTTTCTGTTTACATCCACAGATGAGGATACATTCTCATTGTCGCACGCAACGTTCCCATCATCGCATACAACATTCACATCATCATGTAGTGATAACAAATAAAGCTCATTTTGTAAGATAGCAAGACCAACACATGCATTATTAAATGTTATCTTACATTTGCCATTTCCAAAATGGCAATCATATCCATCATTGTTCAAGCATAAAACACTAATCAAGTTTCTCTATAAAGAGGGAACATAAAGAACATCTCTAAGTAAAAGGTGAAGCCATCAACAAGCTCTAGAGAAAGATCGCCAACGGCTTCGACATCTGCTCGGACTCCATTTGCATCTTTAACGTGTCTTTCTCTTCTTTGAGTAGTCCTCGTCGAACAGAATCCCTTTCTTTGCCATGATCATCTTTAAGTAATCAGGACAATCTTTCTTATAATATCTCATCTTCTTGCAATAGAGACACTGATCTTTCTCTACTGTGAACTTGATTTTGCTGAGGCTGATGCAGCATGGGACCCTTTCCCTTTGGCTTTGAGGTGGAGTTAGCATGATTATTCTTTTTCTTGTTGTCTTTCACATAATTGATAGTGCCACCATTGGTAGCTTTCATTCTCTCCTCCTCTTGCACACACATAGCCATGAGCCTCTCTAAGTCCCACTTCTCGGGCTGTATGTTGTAGTTGACAAAAAAGTGTCAAATTCTTTTGGTAAGGAAGCAAAAATCAGATGGATAAGAAACTCTTCCTTGAGAGCTAGATCCATTGGTTTTAGCTTGGATGCCAAATTGCTCATCCTTAGTATTTGCTCTCTTATACCACCATTCCAGAGTACCTCTGTCACCAGCTGCTTTATCAGTTGGGTAGCATATGTCTTTGAAGAGCTAGTGAACTGACTCTTTATTCTATCGAGGTACTTGGTGATGGTGTTACACTCTGGGATTGAGCCCACAATTGCAGGCTCAATCGTGTTCTTTATCACAGCCAAACATTTCTTGTTGATAGTGACTCACTTCGTATGCTCAAGGTCATAGGACATCTTTTGGGATGCAAAATCTCTCTCTCTAGTTGCCCAAGCAGCATTAGCCTCATTTGTCTCTCTCACCGGTGCCACAGGCTCAGTGGGACACGGTGAGGTGACTACCCAGTCCACCTCAACCAAGATGAAGGCTAGGTCAATCTTTTCCTTCCACTCCGTGTAGTTGTCACATTTGAGAGTGGGGATCTCTTTGATACAACCCATCAAGTTGTATCCTCCTGAAAACACAATTCATATAGAGTGAGAACATAAACATAATAATAACAATTGCATGCCTTAGTTCCAACGTTGGTCAAAATTAAAACATACAATTGTCCTCTACACTAATTCTACATCACCGTTGGGCAGAAATATATCCATGAGAAAACATCATAATATTACCATTAATCAACGTTGGTAAGAATAATAACAATATTATAATAAACTAAAAACATATCCATTTTTTCAAAATTAAATTCTCCCGTTGGTTTGAATTTAATAATGAAAATAACCACTTTAAATACGCCGTGGAAAAATAATCTCAATTTAGTGAATTTTACCCACAGGAAAATTCACTTTTCTATTTTTAAGCCATTTATCTATTTTCTAGGAAATAAAACTTTTACTGGAAAAACAAAAACAAAAAATGACTCAAATCTGCACTGTTCCTTTGGCCCGACCAAGAAATCGCCCTGGCCTGCCTCCCTCGCACGCGCGCTATCCGCACCCAGGCCACAACCTGGGCCTGGTGGTATGAACCCACTAGGGTGAATCCTGATCTTTCGATGAGATAAGATGGATAACTCAATTTGGGGATGGAGATGACGTTCACGGCCCAACTACAACCATCCAAGGATGCTGTGCCTTAGCAACCGATACACCACCTCCAATGGCCGTCGCGATCATGTTGAGCACGATCAACCAAACCACTAGGGTAATTCCTGCAAGCAATTGAGGAATAAGCAAGAACAAGTAGAACAAGCAACTCAATTGCAAATATGGAGGTGAAAAACCAATCTGAACTCACAAAGTTAGGGTTCTGAATCAAGTAGAATGGATGGTCTAGCCAACACACGCGTCTACAAAGAAGTAGCAATGGCTAAACTTTCAACAAAACAAAACCCAAATGTTCTTGGTGGTGGCTAAGGGGTATATGAAGGTGGAAGGACAACCACCAGGGTGTTGGGGTCATGATCCAACCCTAGGACACGTCCCTAATGGACCCGACTTGATACACAGCCCATCAGGCCAAAATAAGGCGACGCAACACCTTTGACAGAAAAACCTCTCGGTAGTAATTTGATCATTACGGAGGCCTTAGGCAAGATATAGACATGAGTTCAAATCCATATGAAAATAGACTTCATAAGGATTCCATGGAGTACTTGAACGGCCAAAACGGAGTCCGGATCAGGTCATGGCGGCCATCGCAAGTTGGCACAGTGTTGCAGTCCGAATCCAGCCCCAAAACGTGTTGGATTTGATCTCTTTCTTTTCTTGGGCCAAAAGTGACGTGGTGTCCTGGTGGAGGACGTTGGGATTACTTGTACTTGGCCCCCAATCAACTTCTTTGATCCTTCATGCCTTCCATGTGTCTTTAATACTCTTTTTGATTCATGTTTGTATTTCTGAAAATGACAATGAACACACATCATGGTGCAGCATCAATTCATCAAATGTATCAAATACAATCATGGTAAAGGATTGTTTCACCTATGAATCAAAAGTTGTTAATGTGGTTGTATCTAGGCATGTGATGTCCTCATCGTTCTCCCCTTCTTGGCTGCAAGTCGTCCTCGACTTGCTCCGATGGCATTCAAAAGTGCTTGCTTTGTTGTTGGAACACAGAGCGATGGCTATGCTGCACGGCCACAACCAGCAATGCTCCCTTTCTTCAGGATTACCGTGTTGCATATGGGAAAAACTAGGAAAACTTTGCAAGACATTATTAGTGTTAGTGCAACCCCCTATTTGTTCATGGTATTGTAGCCCATAAGGATATTTCAGATTAGAGCAAATATAAACTTTATGCACCAAATATTCTCCTTTGCTGTTGTATTTGCCAATTGCATGAAGTGAACAATGATTAAAACTTGGCAAACCAGAATCAAATTTAAGTTTCTCTTTTGGATAATTTAGATTACATAGAATATCAAATTCAATATAACCCAAAGTATTTAAAGAGGACAACAAATTCACTTCATCTTGTGCACAAGTAATATGATAAAAAATCTTTTCTTTAGCACATTTGTATGGTTCCAAGCCAAAAGTATCACACTTATTCGCTACTTGTGGCATAGGAGTAAAGGAATCATCAGCACATAAGTCCTCTTTATCATAAGGAATAGCAAGTAATTCATTTTGTGACAAAGGAAAATCAGTAGTAGGTTCCACTATTTGCTGCTCTTCATTAGCGTGCAGAGTGGACAAATTTTGAACATTATGGGTCACATCATTATTGCAAGTATTCACAGATAATAGACTCTCCTTTTTAGCATTGAGAGCAACACAAAACAATTGACCAATATGTATGTATGAGTTACTAATTAACAAGGTTCGAATTTCAGAATTGAGCCCTCTCATGAACCTACTCATAACATCTTTTATGCTTTCAACTAATCCACCAAACATGATGCAAATCTTAAAATCATGGTAGTATTCTTTTACAGTCCTACTATCTTGCTTCAAGTTATCTAATTTTGCAAGCAAATAATCAACATAATATGCAGGAATGAATGCATCTTTAAAAAGAAATTTGAAGTCTTCCCAAGATTCTAGAACTTTGTTGTGCCTACAAATGTGTTTCGATTCTAGCAAAGCATATTCAATCAAAACATTAGAGGCAATACAAATCTTTTGTTTCTCGAACATGTCATGCTTATCAAATTCATTATCTACTTTTAGCTCCCAATCAATGTAAGCTTGAGGATCAAACTTACCATCATACAACGGCAAGTGTTGAATGACATCCTGAATATGAGGGTCTAGTTTCAACAGCTCAAAAATCTTTGTATCACCTGTCATGATTAGTAGAAAACAAGAAACACAAAAATAATATGTATCCTCCTATCAACTATTAGGATGTGTCGGTTGTAATTCTCTTAAACTCAACTTGTTAAAACAAGCCCTTACAAGTTCTTACCAAGCCAAATAGGAGATGACGGCAACCAAAAGTCTGCAACCGTGGAATGAAGTGTATCGGTGCCACAACAACAACACCTGTCAAGCTGTAGTCGAAATATGTGGAGCTATAGGTGGGCTGAAGCAAGGAAGTACTAGCACCATGTTAGTCACAAAAGCAAGCTGAATAATCATTCAGCGGCGGTACTGTACTGGTCCTAGGCTAAACCATGCTAGAGACCTGAGCCTAGGCACTAAGGTAGTCACTGAAAAAGAATAACTAGCACAGCACAAAGAAAATAACAGATTCAGCCCCTTCTTTCTTCTCCTTCTCTTGTCTTTTTTCTTCTTTTTTTGCAGAGCCCTAAATATTTTGTTTGGTACTATGACAACCCAAACAATAAGGCTATTGCACATAGCCCTTCAAATTCAGATTTAACAACTCTTGTTATTATAGCAGATGTGAAAATCTCTAGGAATATTGTGGAGCACTCAGAACAATTTTTTCTTAAAGGTCAGATGCATTGGAAAGAAGACAACTTTATCTTTCCAGATTGTATTTGAACTCTCAAATCAGACATCATATGGATCCGTGGTGGCAAAAATGAAGCAAAGATGTATATGGTGATGGTGGATCTTATGGTGACCAAAACATGATAGAACTCAAAACTCTAAAGGAATAGACACTAAGACCAGCAACTCGACACAACCGATGCAACAAAAAAACTCAACAAGCCCTAACTAAGCAGTGCTAGCAAAGGCTCAAAGGGTTTATAGGATTGTGGGTAAACTAATCTACTATTTTTTGGCTTTTCTGGACTATAGAAAAAATTAAAAACAGCGAAGGATTCGAAGTCTCTCACCAATAAACCTTGCTCTAATTACCAACTGATATAAACCCGCTAGGGTGAATCCCGATTTTTTGATGAGATAAGGTGGATAACTCAATTTGGGGATGGAGATGACATTGACGGCCCGACTACAACCATCCAAGGATGCTCCGCCTTAGCAACCGATACACCACCTTCAATGGCTGTCGCGATCTTGTGAAGCACGATCAACCAAACCACTAGGGTAATTCCTGTAAGCAATTGAGGAACAAGCAAGAACAAGTAGAACAAGCAACTCAATTGCAAATATGAAGGTGAAAACCAATCTGAACTCATAAAGTTGGGGTTCTGAATCAAGTAGAATGGATGGTCTAGTCAACACACGCGTCTACAAAGAAGTAGCAATGGCTAAACTTTCAACAAAACAAAACCCAACTGTTCTTGGTGGTGGCTAAGGGGTATATGAAGGTGGAAGGACGACCACCAGGGTGTTGGGGTCGTGCTCCAACCCTAGGACACGTCTCTAATGGACCCGACTTGATACACAGTCCATCGGGCCAAAATAAGGCGACGCAACACCTTTGACAGAAAAACCTCTCGGTAGTAATTTGATCATTGCGGAGGCCTCAGGCAAGCTATAGACATGAATCTGAATCCATATGAAAATAGACTTCATAAGGATTCCATGGAGTACTTGAACACCCAAAATGGAGTCCGGATCAGGTCGTGGCGGCCATCGCAAGTTGGCATGGTGTTGCAGTCCGAATCCAGCCCCAAAACGTGTTGGATTTGATCTCTTTCTTTCCTTGGGCCAAAAGTGACGTGGTGTCCTGGTGGAGGACATTGGGAATACTTTTACTTGGCCCCCAATCAACTTCTTTGGTCCTCCATGCTTTCCATGTGTCTTTAACACTCTTTTTGATCCATGTATGTATTTCTGAAAATGACAATGAACACACATCATGGTGCAGCATCAATTCATCAAATGTATCAAATACAATCATGGTAAAGGATTATTTCACCTTTGAATCAAAAGTTGCTAATGTGGTTGTATCTAGGCTTGTGATGTCCTCATCACCTGGGCCGGCAAAGCCTCGCGGCCGCGTGAGCCCGCCAAGGCCGGCCGGCGTTCCAGTGAATCTAGAGCGTCCACGTTGATCCAACGGCTGAGCGACGATGTCGCTGGATCAAAACCCCCCACGGTCGTGCGCTGCCCCTAAAACCCTAGGCATTTCTTCCTTTCTCTCTCTCAGCTGCTCTCCTTCCTCAACACAGCAAGCAGCAGCAGCAACCGAGAGTGAGAGCGCAAGCAACTTTGGCGACTTTGGCGCCGTTGCCGCCACCTTGCCGGCGCGCGCTCCCCATGTGGGTGAGCGCGCCGCTGTCGAGTGGATAAGCGGCGGTGCCCTGATCCCCTTGAAACCCTGGATCTGACCTGGCCTATTCTCCTCCTCCTCTATCTCTATCTCGATGATGACGGCGCCGTCGTCGGCCCTCTCGCCGGCGCGCACGCTCCCCAGCAGGTGAAAGTGCCGTCATTGAGTGCCCTGGCCGCGGCGCCATTGGCCCGAGCACCCGCCCGCACGCCGATGAGGTGGCAGCACGGTGCGGCGGCGACGTAGGCCATTTCCCCTTCCCCTTTTCTTTTCTTTGATTTTCCTTTCTTCTTTTCTCGGATCTATCCGATTTATGGTTGGGGATGGGGTTACGATCAAGATTAGGGTTTGGTTAGGGTTAGGGTTTCATTCACTGTTCATCTTCCTCGATGGGTTAGTGTACGGTTGAGTCACTGTTCTTCTTCCCCGACGGGTTAGGGTTCGTTTCCCAATTAGGGTTAGGATTTCAATCCGAAAACGGATCGAACCCTCTGTTCTTTTCTCAGTTCCGAACGGATCTAATCTGATAGGCTAGATCTATATCCAAACGAGTCTCTGATACCATTGTTAGACCTTAAACAGGATCTATAGGCGTAGAACTAGCATGTCTACTTGCTATTGAATAGAATCATGAACCTTAGAACATCTACTAGTGCAGTAACAGTAGATAGAACGAGAGAAAAATGGAGGGGTAGAAGATGGACGTATCAAACCTGACACCGCGGAGAGAGTTGATCTAGAGGTGTCGGCCATCTCGTTCGTCGGTGAAGTCTGCGTACGGGCAGCGACGTTCGGGGAAGAGATCGATGAAGCCATCGACGTCGGTGGAGCGGCGCGGTGCGGCTGGTGGTTTCCCATCACTGGCTGCGCCCCTCTAGATCGGATTAGGGTTTATGTTTCGGTGGAGAGCTCGGCTCAGGCGAACCTCATACTCAGAGCCGTCGGCCCCGACCTCTATTTATTGCACAGTGTGACAGGGGCCCTCCAGCCATAATGGGCTGGGCGCTCCCGATCAGGGCGCGGATCAAAGGTCCAACTAGACCGTTGGGTCCAGTTTGGGATTAGAGATGAACCTAACACCACGGCCACCTGAAGGAGTCTGGCCTCGATGTCGCCATCAAGGTATTCTCTCGGGGGGTGTCCATGGAGGGAAGGAAGGAGTACCGGTCTGAAGTCACCGTCATCAGCCGGCTGCGGCACCGGAACCATGGGGCAGCTCATCAGCTGGTGCCATGGGCGGAGGCGGCTCCTGCTGGTCTACGAACTGGTCAGCAATGGCAGCCTCGATGGCCACCTCTACAGCACAGAGGTGACACTGAGATGGCCGACGAGGTATGCGCATGTAGCTATCTTATGGTCGGACTCTTACCTTGTCCTTGCTGCTCTACTATTTTTCTCACTCCCGATTGGGGACTACAAGTCTTAAACTTGGCCGATGCAGTCTGCTGTATGGGCACGTAGCGATCCGCTAGTAGCACGCTTATTTTGTCAGCACCTATATTTTTACACTGATTAGAATCGGCCAAGAAAATTGGCAGATGAAGCCTCCCGCGGTCCTGCCCAAAAAAGCAGAAAAATGCACATATGCCAACGTGGAAAAGCCAGCAATTCAACCAAGTGGAAATTTCAAATCAAATTAGATTGCGGCATTCGCTGACACGAAAAACCCTTGAGTTTTACCGGTTTGGCATCTTTTGCAGTTTGATACGGTCTCTCTCTATTTAATTTTGGGCACTCAGCGGTTTAAAAACTCTGAGGCAATAATATTTGAAACTTAGCTCACACTGCAATACGTGAATGATTTTTAGAGAGGCGTTCTTGTTTTTGTTAGAGGCGGCATATATCTTTAAAAATGGTTCCTTAGCCAGTCAGGATCTAGAAATTGGCGTTTTAGAGACGACTAGGCTTTCCAACAGCTATAGATATGCTTGGTACTTTTAAAGGTGACTGAAACCCCAACCGCCTTTAAAAATGCTATGAAACTCTTTTAAGTTATTATATATTTTTTTATTTATTTTTTCAAAGAACCTTGGATAGAAAAACGACTTAAACCAATGTTATAGTACTTGAAGAGATGAAACACTGTAGTTGACAACTTTTTTATTTGAAATTATTTAGAGCCCCAAAATTCTATTTTAAGATTAATTTTTTCAAATAACTTCTGATGGAGAAACGACATAAACCAAAGTTGAAGTATTTGAAGAGATGTAGAACTTTTCAGTTCAAACCTTTTTCATTTTATTCATTTAGAGTCTCAAATATGCATCACAATATTCACTAAAATGGATAAAAAGGAATGTATCAGCTGCTTCGACTTAGAGCTCTTTGTTACGTAGGAATTTCAGCTGCTGCGACGATTTCTTCATGTAGGAGTTCAAGGTCCGGCTGCAACGGCCGTGAATTTTTTTAACACATTTTGTAAACTAATTTTAAATCTAATATTGTTTAATTTTTTTCTCCAAAACTAACACTTTTGGCTGCGTCTATTGCCATGGCGCGGTGAAACGCCTGTGCTGCGCCATGCATGGTGGCGCGGCGAGAGGGCTGACCAGTGGCGTGGCAGGGTCTGCCACGCCATCGATCCTGGTGCGGCACTGACGCGCCATAGCCCACGGCGCGGCAGTTCTAGGTAAATATCGCCCACGAGCCGCCACCCTCCCTCTGTCTGCCTGTCCGCCCGCCAGCCGCCACCCTCCCACTGACGCTCTCTTTACTATCATACATGTGTCTTGTTCGATGTATACTATATCACAACCTAACTCAATTATGAAATGTTCAGGTGCATTGGTGTCCTTGGGATGTTCCGGAGCTCCAGTACTATCTGAGGCCTATCACTAGGAATGAGTCAGACGAGCATCGCTGCAACGTCCCTCTTATTTTCTTCCACGTGGTCGAAATTCACTTGCCCATCAGGGTTTGCAGGCAGTTTGAAAGAATAACATCCTACCCACCACCGTTTTACTCCACCAACCAAGACTTGCACGGGTGCGTTATCGATTAATAACAAAGCTACAATTCAGAGGTGTGTATGGTACAACTAACAATCGTTTGTTGGAGGTATGACCGCTTGAAGTGGTACAAGACCAAGGATTGGCGCGTGACACACAACGCGTACATCTAGTTATGGCAGAACAGGGACCGGCAACCGGTCGATGCGGGTCCCCCACACGACCAGCACACCTTCGACGAGAACCTGCGGTGGCTTCACAGGTCTACGAGGACACATATCAAGCCCCCATACACTGAGGAGGCGATTGACGAGGACGATGAGGAAGATGTGATCGAAGATGTGTACGACGTTGCCACTAGGGACGACACACAACTACAAAGAGCCCCGCTTCAAAGATACGTGGTAAGATACTTAAATGGTATAATTTGTTATCCATTTGATATTAAGTATGTGTACTAAAACTGTCCAACCGCGTTTTTTTACCTAGGCGACACAATTATCAAGGCTGTCCAACGAAGCACCGTTTCGGCTACACAATTCTAGAGGGAAGGGGCTAGGCGTTCTCGAGGCTTTGGTGGAGGTAAACATAAACTTGTTCGTTCCAAAAATGTTTCTTTAGTGTATATGCGTTTGAGAAATACACTAACTTTAACATCTATTTATGCAGAAGGTGAAGAAGGGCTACATGAAGCTAGCTCAGAAGCTGAGCTGCATGGACACTCCTTGGGTGGAACCCGATTATCCGGTGCAGTCGGGTGGCACGTCTTCTGGATCTTTGAGGACACCAGCCGACTCTTCTCAGCTAGTGACAGGTGTCGTTTCTGCAGTGCGTACACCATCACATCATAGCGCTGGAAAAGACCCTACAAATGAGGACGATGAGGATGACGATGACGACGATGACTACGACCCTTCGGGCTTCCGCATACAGCACCACCAGTGGGACGATTGGTAGCAGGACGAGATCGGCATGTCTTAGCTAGGTGGTACCCCGCTTGGTACCTAAGGAGCCTTACAAGTAGTAACAAAGGTAGTTTCTTTAAATACGTAGGCTCCATGAACTAACAATCATACAGATTATAAGTAATCGTGCATATCATATACTTGTAGGGTACGAGCCGTACGCACCGGCAACACGACCACACCGACGTTGGCTACACTTCCAATGTGTTGCCTACAAATCCAAAGAGATAAAGGCGTCCGAGGGATCCTTACACTCCTGAAACTTAGTTGGTTATGTCAAACTTATGTCGAACAAATATTGTCGTCCGAAACTTATGTCGAACAAATGTTACGTGGCAACTTGTCAATACGCGCACGAACTCCATTTATTTGCTTCATATTCGTTTCAATGCGTCACGGCAGCACTGCCAACGAGATTAACTAGCAACTAGTTCGGGAACTGGCAGTCCCAGCGTATCTCACCGCCGGTGGCCGATGTCTTGACCCCGATCTAACCGAGCTTGGTCATTGGTGTCACATGTAGAGATGTCCTGGTTTATAAGCATCGTACGTGACAACGTGCACGAAATCTTCTGAAATTTTTATCATAGCCTCCACATACGATATCACAACATCTCAACAAGTTTCATGATTTTCGTACTTCGTTTGCTTTTTATAGAATTTTAAAACACTTCGCACGCAAGTTCGTGGTCATGTTTTGTGAACAAAATGTCTAAAATTTTGGGTCTGTTCCTAGATACGGCCTCACACTACACTCAGTAACATAACTATCATTTTTTGAATCATTAAATTCCATTATTCGTACCACGTGCAGTTCAAATTTATATTTTTTGAAAAAATTCAAGTAAACGAAATAAAGTAACTAAATATATCAAAAAGCCATAAAAAATCCCCAAATTCTAACGAGGAGTTCCTGATACTTTAAAAGGGCTACACAAAAATTTGGAGGCCAAAAACAAAAAAAAACTTTGCCAAGCGTCGGGGCATGGCACTCGGCAAAGGCAGTCTTTGCCGAGTGCCAAGAATAAGGCGCTCGGCAAAGAGAATTTTTGAATTTTTTTAGAAATTTCCTCTTTGGCGATTGTCTTTACAGGGGCACTCGGCAAAGACATTTTAAAAAAAAGTAATTTTTTAAATTCCTATCTTTGCCGAGTGCTGAATTAGTGGGCACTCGGCAAAGACGTTTTAAAAAAATATTGAATCTTTGCCGAGCACCGTGTCAGGGGCACTCGGCAAAGAATTTTCCAAAAAAAACTTTGCTGAGTGCCAGATCTGGGACACTCGGCAAATAATTTTTTTTAAAAAAAAACCTTCTTTGCCGAGTGCTAGGCCAGGTGACACTCGGCAGAGAGGCGGTTAAAAAAATTAAAAAAAACCTTTGCCGAGTACCAGATCGGGGGCACTCGGCAAAGGGGGGATTTAACCCCGCCGGCTGTGCCGGCCCACACACCCCGCACACACGCACACGCCACCACCCGCGCCCGTGCCTGCGCCTATGCCCACGCCGCCACTGCCCGCCCGCCACCGCCCGCGCTGCCACCGCCCACGCCACCTGCGTGCCAGCACTGCCCGCGCTGGCCGCATGCCCACGCCACCGCGACGCTAGGCCGCCTGCGCGCCTGCGCCGCCACATCCCGCGCCGCTCGCGTGCACGTGCCACCACGACGCCAAGCCGCCCGCACGCCCGCGCCGCCTGGCCACCCGTGCGCCCGCCAGCCATCGGGCCATCGCCGCCGCCACGCGCCGCCACCCTTCCCCGCGCCGTGCGCCGCCCACCATAGCACCTCCCCGCACCGCGCGCCGGCGCCTGCCCCCGCCCCCGCCCCCACACCGACGTGTGGCCGAGTGTGGCCAGCTCACCCATGCTGGCCCACCAACGCCGGCGGGTGGAGGAGGGGGAGGAGGCGAGGAGGAGGCGAGGAGGAGGAGGGGGAGGATGGGAGGAGGAGGAGGAGGAGAAGGAGGAGGAGTAGGAGCCAACCCTGCCCCCGATCGCGCACCGCGGACCGCCCGTCCCGACACCGCCCGTGCCCAACCCCGTTCCTACCCCTGGCACTCGTCAGGTATGCCCTCTCTCTTGTTGTTGTCGTGGAAGTGATAGTTGTAGTAGTATTAGTTGTAGTAGTAGTGCTAGTGGTAGTAGTAGTAGTATTAGAAGTAGTGGTAGTAGTAGAACTAGGGGTAGTAGTAGTAGCAATAGTGGAAGTAGTAGTAGAAGTAGTGGTACTACTTGGATATATTCTTCTGCATGGATTGATATCCAAACTACATGGCTTCTCTTAAGACATATGTGCTTGTCGGCCATCGTGCCGTTGTTTTTCGCAGGTTTTGGAAACCTCACCGTGCAGGGGAGGTTCTGCCGATTTTTTTTAAATGAATGTTTTTTGTTCCATTTTTATAGAGAAGAGCCCGTCGGAGCCGAGTCGAAGTTCCCATCACCGTGCCTGTCTGCCTGCACCGCGTCGCCTCGCCATTGCACCGACCTACCACGGCCCCGCTAGCCTGACTCTACCGCCACCTTAGGTATAACCCCTCTTTCCGTATCATGGTTGTAGATCGCGTAACCCAATTAGGCGTCTCCCGTTCAAAAGAGATACGGTTGGAGGTATGTAGATCTTTGCATATCTATGACCATATCTGTTTTGGATTGTCCATGTTTTTTGGATAGCCCGCGGATGCGTAGATGGGTTAGTTTCCAAGGTCTTCTCCGGTCCAAGAGAGTTTTGGCATCACCTCCCTGTTGTTCTCCGAATACGCACTCTTCTTTGGCAGGACGTGTATCTGGAGAATAGCGGGGAGGTGCTACCGAAATTTTGTCTCGGATAGGAGTAGAGCATGAAAACTAACCTCATCTATGCATCCGCATGTGGTATTAGGACCTATCCTCACCTATTAGACAGTAGGAACACAATGTAGATGTAATTGATGGTTACATTACTCGTTGATACATATGTTAGAGGATGGATGACCGTTAGTGGATGTACACGGGCTGGAGAAGTCAGAGTGATTACACCACGGAATGGATGAACAAGATCGATGCTTTCTTGAATAGTGCATTTGTCAAGGCTGCTAAAGGACATTGCCTAGTTTTGTGTCCCTACAGCAAATGTGGAAACAGGAGAAGGGTAAACAAGGTGGAAATGGGTAAACATCTTGTGAAGAATGGATTTACGCCGGACTACACCTGGTGGGTCCACCATGGTGAAGCCCATCGTATGAGAGAGGAGGTGGGTGAGACCATGGGTGGAGGCTTTTGATGCTGATGCCGGGGTAGCAGACATGTTAGATGACTTTCACCAAGGATAGTTCGATGAGGGACATGAGAAGGAGGAGATGGAGGTAGCCGCATAGGCGTTCTACGACATGATGGACTCGGCACAGAAACCCCTTCACAATCAGTCAATGGTGTCTCAACTGGATGCCATTGGACGCTTAATGGGGTTGAAGTCTGAGTTAAACTTGAGTTGAGAAGGCTTCGATAAGATGTTGGCCATGATTAGCACCCTGCTTCTGGAGGGCCACATTCTGCCAAAGAGCATGTACGAGTCATAGAAACTCCTTCGTGCACTTAAGATGCCGTATGAGTAGATACATGCTTGTCAGAAGGGGTGCATCCTATTTAGGAAAGAACACGAGCATGCAAAGTTCTGTCCAAAGTGTAAATCCTCCAGGTACCTAGAGGTAGACTCTAATGATGGCGCAGTATCATGCTATATGTGTTGACCAACCTTATCGAGGTGTAGCCATTCATTGGGTAAGTTCTGAACGAACTTGTTTCATTTCGCCATATGTCCTTGTTTCTTCATCCAACCCCCTTGTTTCTCGTTGGTACAGGGAATTTCTTCATCAATCCTGGCATGGATCAAGGCAACCTACCCCGCAAGAAAATGATACCCTTCTTTCACAGGGTGCGGGACCAGAGAGCCCTGATTTCATTTGTTGGTTCAAACAGAAAGCCCAAACTAATGTGCCTATAAGTGACGAGTTGAGATAGGTTGCAAACGGCTATGCTGTTAGGGTCAAGTCATTTACCGGTTATGACGTGAATGGATATCGTTTTCACACAACAAGCTACGAGCAGAGTCGGCCCAATCGAAAAACCACAAACAACAGAGTTGTTACGCCCGGCACTGATGGACTCGACTATTATGGAAGAATTGAAGAAATCTACGAACTATCATTCTATGGTTCCAAACCTCTTACTCCTATCATATTCAAATGCCATTGGTTTCATCCTGGAGTAACGAGACGGACCCCTAAGCTTGGGCTAGTCGAGATTCGATAGGTTTCCGTCTATCCAGGAAAAGATGTCTACATTGTGGCTCAACAGGTTGTCCAGGTTTATTATACGTCATACGCGTGCAAAGACGCTGAGCATCTTAAGGGTTGGTCTATTGTGCACAAGGTATCACCACACAGTAAACTACCTATCCCAAACGATGAAGATTACAACTTCAACCCAAACACATATGATGGAGAGTTCTATCAAGAAGAGGGGCTACAAGGGATGTTTGACATAGACTTAACCGAAGAGATAGGAATGGAAGTAGACAATGAAAGGGATGATGATGAGGACGCTGGAGACGAGGTGCAAAATCTGAAAGATATACAAATGCTTGAGCGATTATGTTTAGGCAATGACAATGAAGACAACATTACTCCTTCAGATAGTGTTGATAAGTTGGACAATGTTGATAGTGATGGCGAGACCTATGATCTAGCTAATCTCAATCATGAAGAATATTTCTAATACATGTAATACTATGTTTTTTGTAATTCTGTTTTGTTCATTTTTGCATATATTTCTAATACATGTATTACTATGTTTTTTGTAATTATGTTTTGTTCATTTTTGCACCTATTTCTAATTATTTCTTGTTTTTCTTTTTTATTGTAGGTGATTGAACAAAGATGGCGGGCGATCGTCATAGGTTTGTGAACTCAATTTACCAAAGACCACGCCGGCTACAGGAGGTAGAGGAGGGGGCAGTGGAGGGATCAGACAGGAGGAGGAGAAGGACCACCAGCCATAGGAGGGGGCCGTCTCCTCCCAGCCGTGTGAGGATGAGCTGGAGGAGGAGGTGGCACCCGTGGACAAGGAGCTGGTTCGGCAAACGGACGAAGAGGAGGAGGGGGAGGCAGCAGGCACGGGTTCCGCTTCCTCCGACTCCTCTTCGAGTATCTACTTGCGAGGTCTCGCGAGCCCCCACAGGTTCCGCTTCCTCACCAACACCTAGTGATTCACCCCGAAGGGCAAAAGTAAGTAACTTTATATGTTATCACCACTACTTCATATGATATGATGAAAAAAAACTAATATTTTTTCTTAACCACTTGTGTAGGAACTGGGTGGTTGCGTCGGGTGGTAGCGCACGGCTAGTCAACAACATCCTGGGTCTTCTATGCAAGCAACACTTCCCCGACATTATCACGTACGTATCGAAGACAGAGCTGGCCTACTCGTTTGACCACTACGCCGTGGGCCTCAATGCGGAGTACCCCAACAAGGCGGCGTGGGTGAAGGCAAAGTTTTGGGTAAGTCTCCCTCGCACAACATTACTCAATACGTCACATTCATTGGACTTTTCTTGAAATAATGAATGGATACATCACTTTTGTATGCTGACTTATTATAGATGCGAGGAGGGATTTGAGGCCAGGGCGGAGTAGGTGACTACCAAAGCCTGTAAAAAAAATCATCACCAACATGCATCACGAGGTGCGCATCTAGGCCATTGTAACCTACTACGGGTCAAAGCTTGGAGAGAGGAAAACCAAGAAAGACGCAAGAGAGATGCAGCTTACACGGGAGGAGTACCTTGAGGTAAATGAAGAACATCAATATTGATTCATTTTGAGATTAAGTTGGTTGAATTTGATCTTCTTATATGTCCAATATTTGATGACAGGTAGATGATTCCCTGGTGGTGCCAAGCGTATCCCGAGTGCTGGGCTATGATGGTGGAGAGGTGGTTCATGGAGGAGTACCTCAAGATGCATAGGGATGCCCGGGACCGTCGTTTGCAGATGCAAGGTCCAGCACACCATCAAGGTAGCTGTAGCCTCGCCGGATACAAACAAGCATGGGTACATGAATTCATTTATCTATTATGACGCTCAGTTCTGCCTGATTTCTAATCATCGTGCTGTCTTTCTCACAGTCGGCGTCACATAGTGGCCAGGCTTGCTCGGACTTCCAGGCATGGTGTATGGCCCACAAGGGCAAGGCGATGTTCGACGTCTCCTTCAACCTAGAGGACCTGCCCGAGGCATACATGAACCCAAGCGTCCACTCCCGCATCAGTGAGTACACTAAGGTGGCGAGGTCGCTCCATGGGTCAGACCATGATCCGAGCACCTAGGACTTCGATGGAGAGGCCATCATGAGGGCGGGGCAAGGCAAGAAGCATGGGTGGTTCTAGCTTGGCGACGGCGTCATCGACACAGCCTCTACTCCCTCTCTCTCCTAGATTCGAGCACGGAGCACGAGCGAGAGCCCGGCCATTCGCACACGATGGACCGCTGCACAGCACCAGATCGACGCACTCGAGGTTATTCCTATTTTACTCGTCATACATTGATCTTTACACACCTTAATTAGCTTTGCATTACTGAAACATTTTAGTGAAATATTGCAGGCCTGGCTGGAACAAGAAATGAGGCAACATCAGGAGCTGGAGGCCAGGCAACAAAGGATGGCAGCCCAGCTGGAGGCCGAGCGGGCCGAGCGGCAGGCCCAGGCGCAGAGGCTGACTGACATTATGGAGTTCCTACAAGGGCTTGGACAACATGTGGGCTTCTCTCTGCCACCTAAGCTATTGGTTCCACCTCCGCCTCCGTGTCCTGTAGCTGCAGCTACTCCTGTGAGTATGAAAGTTTTTTTTACCTTTGCTTGTGCTTTGCTTGTATGGCCTCTACCTTCCTAGATTAGCTATCCAAATAATCTTGTCTTACATGCAATCTTTTCTCCTTTGTGCAGACTCCTTCTGACGGTGGTTCGAATAATCCACCTCATGCACCTCCAAATGATGGAGCTAGGCCTTCACCACAGTCGCAGTGGCCGAGATGAGTGCACGTTGTATTTTTTCATTTGTTGTTTATTTGGTGATGGACTTGTGATATACTTGTGATGCACTTGTGGACTTTGATGGACTTGTGGATTTATTTGGATGGACTTGAGCACTTATTATTATATTGTGATATATATTGTGATGGATGTGATATGTGCGGATGGATGTGTGGATGGATAAGATATATATGTGATGGATGAGATATATATGTTATGAATGAGATATATATGTGATGGATGAGATATATATGTGATATATGTTTATATGAATCTATTTGTCATGATGGAATGTAAAAAAAATTAAAAATTGTCGTTTTGGGACACTTTGTCGAGTGTTGCACTCGGCAAAGGAGCCCGTTGTCGAGTGCCATGGTCACAACACTCAGCAAAGCTAGGAAAATGAGCACTCAGAAAACCATTTTTCCAGCTTTGCCGAGTGCCATGACCATGGCACTTGGCAAAGATTTTTTTTTAAAAAAATTCAAACTTTGCCGAGTGCCGGCCAGAGGGCACTCGGTAAAGAATTTTTTTTAAAAAAAAATTCAAACTTTGCCGAGCGCCGGCCAGGGGGCACTCGACAAAGAATTTTTAGAAAAAAAATAAAACATCTTTGCCGAGGGCTGGATAGAGGGCACTCGGCAAATAATTTAAAAAAAAAAATAAAAAATCTTTGCCGAGTGCCTACAGGGTTGGCACTCGGCAAAGCGACCGTCAACGGGGCCAGTGCCATGACGGTCGCTTTTCTTTGCCGAGTGCCCCCGGGGCTTTCGACAAAGCCTTTGCTGAGTGCCCGATAAAAGACACTCGGCAAAGAGGGCTTTGCCGATCAATTTTTTGTCGTGTGTTCTTTGCCAAGTGCCGCACTCGGCAAAGGCTTTGCTGAGTGCAATTTGGCCTTTGCCGAGTGCCTCAGGCACTCAGCAAAGAACCTGAATCCAGTTGTGATAGTTGGAACCGAGCCACGATAATTAAATGGCTTAGCTACAGTTTGGAACCATGGTGTTAAGCAACACTCTGACTGGTTCGGTTCCAAGAATACCGGTGGTCTGGTTCAAATTTAGTTTGGAGATAATTTTTTTAATCAGACCCGTCTTAGTGGGGGTTCAATGTCTCAGTTTTAACATATCTATATTTTGAAAATAGTGTAGAAGAGTTTTATCCCTATAAATCTCTCTCTACTCTAATGAAACTTGTCAGTGTTTTGTAAACTGGACTAGTAAATTAATACGATTGCTGCGCCGTTCTAGAAAGACAATGGTAGCATCCAATAAATATGAAGATTTATATTGGTTCAGGCCGGAGCCCTACGTCTATCGATGAAATATGGTTGGCAGTCTACCAAAGGGTTTGCCTACGGTAGTAGATGAATCGGTAGAGGTGCGTGTAATAGGAACCGAATGGTGACACAAGCGCAGAGACAGTGATTTAGACAAGTTTGGGTCATCTGATCGATGTAATACCCTATGTCCTGTGTCTTTGTTGGATTGTATTGTATTTGAGATGAATTCAATGAGGTCCCTACTCACCTTATATAGTCTGGGGGTAGGGTTACAACTTGGTTTAGGCCTAGCTTTATTCGTCTATAAGGCAAGTGTTTATAAGAAATATGATATCTATTATATCCGAAAAGATCTTCTTTCATCGCCAAGATGTCTTCTGATTGCCTTGTAGTGCACGTCGACCAGAGCCGAACACCGTAGGCCTTGATCTTATGGGCTGGACCTTCCCTGGTGGTGCAGCCCATGTCCATTGCCATGGGTACCTAGGGTTATACCCCCACAACTAGTCCCCGAGTGCCTTGTATCGGCTGAGCAACGCCGTCTTGCAGCAAGTCCAAGCAATTTAATTTGGAGTCAGCCAGCAAATCTGGCATTCCGACCAGTTTAACTGGTAGTCCAATCAACAAAACAAAGTGCTGACCAGTTTAACTGGTAACCCGACCGGTGGAAATTGAAGCCAGCCAATTTACTAGGTGACCAAATCTCGGACTTAGCCAAGTAAGGCTTGCCAGAAGGATGTAAGGAACTCAAGTTGAAAATTTAAAAATTCTGCACCTTAGGTGAAATTACACACTTAAGTTTCGTTGGCGAAGTTAGATGATCATCATCCATGACTTATGCAAAGAGGATATTAGTACTGATATAGGCGCTGCAATGTGCAATATATACATTATAGTCCCCGAGCCTGACAGTAGGTGAAGAATGCCCCTGGTGTCAGGATCAAAGAATATCAGCAATTGAAAAATAAAAATGAGAACTTAGCCAACCATTAAATTTGATACAAGCACCGCTAGGTGTAATATATACATTATAATCCCCGGGACTGACAGTAGGTGAAGAATGCCCCTGGTGTCAGGATAAAAGAATATCAACTATCACTTAGTCAAAACAACCAATTCCCAGCTTAGCCGAGCACACAGCTAGTCCCCAGCTTAGCTGAAAAACCAGTAAGAAGAAAAACAATACATTCACCGCAAGGTGAAGTGTACACACTTAGTCCCCGAGCCTGCTATAAGATAGAAAACATCTTATAGCAGGATCAAAGAATTAAGTGTAAAGGACGAAGTCCCCGCACTTAACACTGGACATCTGGAGTAAAACTTGATAATATCGAGCAGTAAAACGTGGAGAAAACAGAAAATGCTTAGCACTGGATTGCTGTGATAGATATACTTATCAAAGCCCCTGACATGCCTCCCAAGATTATCACCCTGATCTGGATAGTATGGAAAACCTTGATATCTCACATGACATGTAGCGTCGGCAAAACGTAGAAAGCCAACAAGCGAATCGGCAGACGAAGTCCCCAGCTTAGCTAGCGACCCCCAGCGTAACTGATAATGAAGCGACAAACAATCCGACTAGTTGGTTGGCGAAAAATCAAGTATCGAGCAGCCCAACCAACTGGTCGGTGGTAAAGTGAGCGCCGAATAGAAGTGAATACCGAACGGTCCGACCAATTGGTCAGCAACGAAGTCATGAACTTGTGGTCCGATCAGTTGATCGGCGGAGAAATCCGAAGGCCAGATAGTGCAACCACCCAAACGATGATCCTGTAATACAAATATGTAGGACGGGTAGTACATGATTTAAAAATAAAACATATGAACTCAGTGATGAAGAAAATAGAGCGGAGTTTATCAGGAGCAATATATCGGTGAATTTTATATCCTACAGAGCAGTTTATGTTTATTTAGAGTTTATTCATATTTGTATAAAGGACGAAATCTCCGTGCTTAGCACTGGACATAGGAGTAAAATTTGGAGAATGTTGAGCACTTAAAAATGGAGTGAGTACTTAGCAATTAACCGTGGTGAATTTTGGAGAGTGCTTAGTACTATACTATGGCAAAATTAGAGAACATGGAGGGATTTGGAGAACATGGAGAAATTTAGAGAACATGGAGAGATTTGGAGAACATGGAGATTATTGGAGAGTGCTTAGCACTTAATCATGGCAAAATTGGAGAACATGGAGAGTGCTTAGCACTATACCATGGCGAAATTTGGAGATCGTGGCAAAACTTAGAGTACCGTGGCGAAAATTGGAGACCATGGTGAAAATTGGAGAGCCATGGTGAAAATTGTAGATGGTGGCAAAAATTGAAGATCATGGCAAAATTTGGAGATATTGATAAAAATTGGAGAACCGTGGCGAAAATTAGAGACCGTGGTGAAAACTAGAGACCGTGGCAAAAATTGGAGAACCATGGCGAAAATTGGAGACCGTGGCGAAATTTGGAGATCATGGCGAAAATTGGAGAACCATGGCAAAAATTAGAGAACCATGGCGAAAATTAGAGACCATGGTGAAATTTGGAGATCGTGGCAAAAATTGGAGAACCGTGGCGAAAATTGGAGACCATGGTGAAAATTAGAGACCGTGGTGAAATTTGGAGAACCGTGGAGAGTGCTAAGCACTGTACCAGCGAGACGTGGGGGTCATTCTATCATGAGATGTTTGTGCACGCTTAGGAATATATGCATCACCGAGGAGCTGCTGTCGATCACCCATAGCGCAGAGCGCTACTGCTCATGCATACTTGGGGATATAGGCATCACCAAGGAGCCGCTGCCGATCACCCATAGTGCGGAGCGCTACTGCTCATGCATACTTGGGTGCTAAATCAAGGACAGGCCTGCTTTTGGGTAACATGAATGAGAATGTGACTGGTCGGTGGCGATGAAATTGCTCAGCCCTCGAGCTTTTCTGGCCTGTCGCCATGGCGACGGTCGCTATTGTCACAACCCAGTTCTTCACGGCGGTCATCATCGCGGCATGGCACGGCTTGATTACGACTCATGCGGCTCGCTGAGTAGCTTGCTTGGCGACTCGGGCGGCCTGGCGGCTCGGCGGCACGGTGGCTACATAGAGTCGTAGGCAAACGGACGTAATCGGAGCTTGGCGGAGTCAATTTGCGTGGGGAGGCGAAGCCCTTGAGCATGTCTGACCGAGGCGAGGGCGCAGTCCGATTTGAATGGCGATAGTATACGTCATCTTAAAGATGTTTAGCATGGAGAAATAAGTAATTTGAGAAAAATTATGGAAAACAAATGGAGAAAGCATAGGGCCACTGCTGCTATTAACAATTATCAAGGTAAACAAAGTTATATATTTGTTAGAATATTCAATGGAAAAAACATGACTTAGCTCATTTGGATTGATGACGCTGGAGTCACATTTCATGAGTGTAGATCGGTAGCAAGGGAATTTATTTCTTGCATGCATGCTTGAGGCTGTATATAGATGCAGTCAAAACACTATGATGGTTTGTTTACTTATCTTGCATGGTATTGTAGATAATATGTAGTCCTTTGCTTATTGACGTTGATCTTAATGAAAATCATAATGCGTCGTCGTGAGTTGCCTCATAGTGTCAAGTCATAGCGAGGACCACGCGAGCCATTGATGATGGCTGACGAGCACCGCTGAAGGATGATGATGAGTCGATGTCGGGTGATGTAGCCGAATTCTTGAAGTTGACATGCATGCTGCTAGCTTGCCACATGTAGTCGTCTCCTTGATTAGTGCCGACGAAGCGCAGCGTTGGACCTCCGGAGAACTCTTACGAAGAGCGATGCCCTTCGGAGCCTTGAGTTGAGATCGCCATCCCACGGAGCTGAGTCGTCAACGCAAATGGTGATGATGATGGAAAATTCCCATCTGGTTCTCCCTAAGCGTAGTTGACGATGAAGCGACAGACAATCCGACCAATTGGTTCACGAAGAATCGAGCACCGAACAACCCAACCAATTGGTCGGCGGCGAAGTGAGTGCCGAACAGCCCAACCAATTGGTCGACGGCGAAGTGCGCCAAACAGTCTGATCAACTTGTCGGATATTGCATTATGGAACATCTTAAACACGGAGACATTTAATTATGGAAAAAACCAGAGAAATAATAATTGGAGGAGCATAGTGAAAACTTGGAGAAAGTTATATTAAATGTAGATATAGTAGAGGTACTTCACTTTAGTCAAAATGTCTGATCGGTGGCGTATGACATTATCTGGTCGATGTCGATGAAATTTCCCGGCCCTCGAGCTTTCCAGCCTGTCGTTATGGCAACGGTCGCGGTCGTCATAGTGCCGTTCTATGCGGTGATCATTGCGACGTGGCAGACGATCGGAACGAGTAGTCCGGGCGACGTCGTCCTTATGCCACTGGTAGGCCTTAGGCAGATTAGATACGGAGAGATCATTGTTGTAGCTGCATTCAATTTGATTGACGACCGAGTGGAGTAGTTGGCGTGTCGTAGAGACGTAGTCGGACGAGAGCGCGGAGATGTAGGCGAACAAGTATTGTCGCTTGATGCATCTCGGCGAGCAGATGAGCCACCATTCGCGGGATGCTGCACCTGATGACCCAATGAACGAGTGCACACACACACGAGTGCATGCATACCACGGCAATCTTCGCGTAGCTTCCATAATTAGCTTCTTCTTTGATGCATGTCCATAATTAGCTTGTATATGGCTATATGGGCTCAGCTTGCATTGTTGCATGCTCCTTAGATGGATGTGAGACCGAGTACTTGACGTCATATCTTGCATGGAGCTATAGCTTGATACGCCTTCCTTTGTTTGCTTGCTAGTCGAAAGCAACGTTGGTTCTTGATATTTCATGGCTCTTGTTGATTAGCCTGCATGGTAGGTGCGTGGCGTGCTTTCAATCTTGATTAGCCTGGTGCTACGCGGTGTCATTGCCATTGGCATTGGCAAGTGATGAGTAGACGACGGGGTCCTCAATGCTGGGTTGCCGCAGGATGACGGCGGCGAGGTCGATGCTGCCAGCGAGGGCCGCGGAGCGCCGATGGCGATGAGTAGGTTGGCGACGGTGAGTTGATCACGTGTGATGATGACGAGATCGATGTTTGTGTCGGAATTGAGATCAAAACGTAGATGAATTCTTCATGCATGCGTACATGCAGATGCGGATACATCAATATCCGGCTCGCATGTCCTTCACGGACGCATTGCTGGATGTGTATACACCTCCTCCTGGGTGACGAACTCGAAGCCTATCGTGGCCAAGTCCGATCTATCTGGCTATCCCAGGCTTCCGAGAAAGCACAGGCCACCGCTAGACTCCCCACGCCATGACATGCCGCAACGAGTTGCATCATGATGTTGCTTGGATTAGCCGAGTTGCCACGAACAGCTAGATCTTGACGTAAGCCATCTGGTTCATCAGAGGATCAGCATGCACACCCCCTACCTGGTGCGTCACTGTCAACAAAATATGGTCGGCAGTCTACCGAGAGGTATGCCTATGATAGTAGATGAATCAGTAGAGCTACGCGTAATAGGAACTGGATGGTGACACAAGCACAGAGACAACGATTTAGATACGTTCGGGCCATCTGATCGACATAATACCTTACGTCCTGTGTCATTGTTGAGTTGTATTGTATATTAGATGAATTCGATGTGGTCCCTACCCGCCTTATATAGTCTAGGGGGTAGTGTTACAAATCGGTTTAGGCCTAGATCTATTCGGCTATATGTCAAGTATTTACAAGGAATACTATATCTATCATATCCAAAAAGATCTTCCTTCATCACCAAGATGTCTTCTTATTGCCTTGCGGTGCATGCCGACCAGAGCCGAACACTGTAGGCCTTGATCTTATGGGTTGGACCTCCCCTAGTGGTGCAGTCCATGTCCATTGCCATGGGTACCTAGGGTTATACCCCCACAACGTCCAGTCTCAGAGATGATCGAGTGTGTGTTTCTCGCTTGAATGTTCTGAAGTTCTTACAATAGGGGGTGCAAGAATGGTGGAAGAGGTGGTCGAACCTATGCTAGGTGAGGGGCAGCCCGAAGAGAAGCTTCAGGAGCCTCACTACTATGGTGAATGAATGGAATGGTAGAGGATAAAGAATGTGAAGATGTCCCAATATGGATGCCCTGGCTGCCCTTATATAGAGTTCAGGTCTAGGGCTCGATACAAAGAGGAGGTTCCCTCGACCCAAGGGTCGTGAGCCTGAGGGATGTCCTGGCTAACTTGGCTTGCAAGCTATGCCGTCTTCTGGTGTTCGTCCAGGCGTGGCTATCGTCATGGTCTTGTGGCCACGTTGCGGCAGAGTGTGACGTGGTGCTACTGTACCGGCCGTGGCAGGCACTGTCGGCACGTTGTTGGTTCATCAGCCATCCTATGCAAGCGGTATCCATCATAATCTTCGCCATCATCTCCAGGTTCCCTGGGGCGTCATACCAATAGTAGGTAGCCGCCCTGGGTCGTCGTTCGCCTGGTCGCTTTGTGGGGCTAAGGGCCATGGCCCTGATCATTGGGGTCAGGGCACTCCACCAGTCAGGAAGGTCTCTAGGTCAAGACCCTTGTCATGGATCCCATTCCATAGTGGGTGGGATCATACGTGCATCCTGTCGGCCCGTATTCAGATGGGGGGTTTCATACCCGTTGCCACCACTGTGCGGCGTTGTCCCATTAGCGCAGCGTGGCACAGGGATGGTGTCTAACCACATCGAAGTGACTATTGTTCCCTCGGTCCTTGTGAAGTCAGTACGACATGCCTGCTCTTGTTAGAGCCAGAATACTGAGCCATGCTTGATCTCTCCCCTTCCTGCCTAGGGGTCATGATGGGGGAGAGGTCGCGCATTTTCCGTGTGGCTAAGGTAGGAGAAAGGGTCGTGGCCAACCCTGGCCTAGGCATTGGTTTAGCATGCTCATCCTAGCTAGGCCTCGGTCATTTAGTCCATTGTTAATCCGATGAGTTGCAGGCCGCGTGGCCTGCTAACTAATTGATGCCTTGAGACACCCCGAGGTCATAATCCCGATAGTAGCCCTCGAGCATTTTTGTGATCATGAAGTGATCGTGAAAGCGCTGATATGCGTGTCTGTCCAGAGTACGGGCTCATAGATGTGATCCACTCGAGCTTTGTTGCTTGACCCCTTGTGGTCTAGTGCGTTCGATGAGGTGGGCGGTCATTGTGTTCTACTTTACCAGGATGTCCTGGTGTTGTGGTACATGACCACTGTGCCTCACCGCATCAATGTGTTGTGCATCAGGGTTTGCGACCTAGGCGGAGCCGAACGGTCTTGTTGATGCTATGTCGTCCCTACCTTTGTGAGAATCTCATTTTTTTTACCCTAGGCGGGTATTCGACACTGGTTGTGGCCTCCCTTGGTTCGCCACACGGCAAGGGAGTCTTGGGCTGCTCAGTCTTCTTCTGAACTTTATAAGTGGGGGCCTTCTCCCATTTGAAACACTCGTATCTATGACTGTGGATTGCTCCCTTCCTCCCGTCGGGCTGGTGTGTAAATAAGAGAGACGCGAGTATCCTTGCCAATGGCTAGTGCTAGAAGGGATCTGGCGAGCAGGGGAGGATGAGATGCCGTGGAGGTCGGCTCCATGATCATGCGGCCTTGGTTTTACTTGTGCCTAAGTGGCATAGGTAACCATGAGGCTCGTTGATCAGGGGAAGGTTTGCCCTCCTACCTTGGGTCATTAAAGTGTGCAGGCAGCGAGTTGGTTCTCTAGAGAGAATGTTCGTTGCTCCCTGGCCACTGGATGATGGACCCGGGGCGACATTCGTCACTATGCCCTATCGTGGCATTGTGATGACGTGGCGAGACATTCCTCGCCAGAGTCCATTTTATCCTTCTCTCCTCCCCATGCTCTTTGATCTTGGGGGATTGCGATGTTGTGAGGGGGCCTTCAGAGTGTTCTTTTCCACCTTGTCCAGCCATACTCATAGTTCACACTCCCTGTGGTGTCATCTTTGAGGTGGCATTGGGTTTCTTTCTTGTTTTCATAGTTTGCCCGCATGTGTAAAGCTTGTACCCATGGAATGTGTTTTTTGAACTTTTCATTCGTTCCTCAAAGTCACGTTGAGCCCTCAAGCCGCTAGTTTCGGCTGTGGGGTTTTCTATCCGAACCCAGGCTTTTTGTGTGGGAGGTAGTCCTCCCTTCCTGTGGGATGGGAAGGTCGTCCTTCGGCGTGAAAGCCTTTGCTTCATTTGTGTTTTGACCTTATCTGGTCTAGGCGTCCCTGTTCGCCAAACAAGTTATGACCTTGCATCCTAAGCAGGGCGATGTGATCATGGGGCATTTTCCTCTGGCCAAGAGTGGACACTCAGGCTCGAGCGGGCCCAGATCATATGTGCTGGAATCATGGTAGGGTCATTTCCGCATGGGTTTTTGATCGTTGCCTTATGAGGAGGGCGCCCGAGGGATTTTTCTGTGAGGGGTCGTTGATCCCTGTTGGTCCATCAGTTTTTGGTCATGGATTTGGGATCTCGGAAAGGGCTTGTCACATGGACTTGGCCCTATTCATGGATTCCTGGCAACCTTAGGGGTCGTCGTGACCTATTTTCAGTTAACTTTGGTTTTGCCCCATGCAGGGAGAGGCATGTCCACCGTAACCATGTGGTCGGAGCGGTGCGCCTCGTTGGGGTCGATGAGTAATTCGAGCGAGACCCGATATCCTCCGCAATCGACGTGGAGTTCAACTGTGCCTCATGTGAGACATCTCATAAATCGTCGGCCATTAATCCCATTGGTCCCCAACCACCTCTGTAGCGGCCAAAGGGCAAGATGCCTCCCCCTAGAGGGGGTCAACCTGGGAGAGTTTGAAGTGGATAGCTCAAACATAGGGAGAGATAGTCATGTGTCTCCGCACCACTGATTAGAGCCACAAGGGCCCATCTCCTCCCTACCCCTATCCCTTTCTTAGCCTCGAGTCCTTCTAAGGACCGTCCAAAAGGTATAGTTCCTAAGTACGACACGGGGTCATGGACGTGGTGGGTCGCTCTATGTGTGGACATGAGGGATCGTTGCTTCCCTGGTCACTGCGTGGCTTAGCGGCGACCGCTCGATTATGGGGCAAGAAAAGGTTGCATGGGAAATCAAAGAAGTGAAAGAAGGGGTGTAGTCTTACGCATGCTCTACCAATCGCTTCTTCGTTCCCTGTCCTCCGCCTTGTTCTGCTAGGGCCCTTCCTATCTAGGGTCTTTTCATAAAAGGGGTTAGTTTGTGATGATAGGAAGGTTAATATAAATGTAAGAAGAGAGACCAAGGATAGAATCTGCATAGCTGCTCAATGTTTTAGGAATTGGTGTAGATCTCGCTGGTGTCATTCATGAGCCGGTAGGATCCTAGGTGAATAACTTTGGCGATGATGTAGGGCCCTTCCCAAGGTGGCGTTAGCTTGTGCACGTCTTTGGTGGTTTGGATCTACCGTAGGACGAGGTCACCGACCCAGAATGCTCGCTCTCGGATGTTCTTATTGCGGTACCTCCGTAGCGCATGTTGGTACTTCATGGACCAGAGGAGCGCCATTTCGCGTGCCTTGTCAAGTTGGTCGAGTGCATCTTGTCGATCTTTCTCCGCTTTGGCTTCGCCATATGATAGGACTCACGGTGCTCTGTAGTCAAGGTCGGTCAGCAGGACAGCCTTGGTGCCATATACCATGAAGAATGGTGTGAAGCTGGTGGACCGATTTAGAGTCATCCTCAAGCCTAGAGCACAATCAGTACCACCCCTACCCATCGCCCATGAATTTGTCAAGCCTATCGAAGATGCGGGGTTTGAGGGCCTAAAGTATCATGGCATTAGCTCGCTCCACTTGGCCGTTTGTCCAGTAGACTCGAATGCCGTAGTCGTCGCTAAATCGGAGGAACTTCTTATCGGTGAAGAGCATGTCGTTGTTGGTGATTATGGAGTTTGGGACTCCAAATCTATATATGATGTCGAGGAAGAATTCCATCGTGTCTTCGGATCTTACTCTTGCTATGGGCTTGGCTTTGATCCACTTGGTGAACTTATCGATTGTCACTAGTAGATGGGTGTAACCCTCGGGTGCTTTCTTGAATGGCCTAAGCAGGTCGAGCCCCTAGGTCATGAAGGGCCATGTTAATGGGATGGTTTGTAGCTCTTGTGCAGGTGAGTGCTTTCGCCGTGTGTAGAACTAACATCCCTCGCAGCTTCGCACAATTTGCTAAGCGTCTGCAACTACTGTGAGCGAATAAAAGCCTTATCCGAAGACCATCCCAACTAGTGCTTCTGGTGCTTCATGATGTCCATAGATTCCTGTGTGGGCTTCCTGCAGGAGTCGTTGCCCCTCCAGTCCTAGGATATGCACCTTTGAAGAATCCCTGAGGTGCTACATTTGTAGAGGACGTTGCCTATGATCATGTAGGATTTGTAGCATCTTGCTAGACGACGCGCCTCCATTAGGTCATTAGGCAAATTCCCCCATGCTAGAAATTCTATGAAAGGCACAATCTAGTCTATCTTGGTGTCTGCCCCCGCTCGGTCGATTGCCATCAGGCCAGGAGGGCTCACGGCCTCTGGGTCTTGGTGGTGTTTAACTAGCAGGGCGGGTTCCGCCTTGCCAGCCACGCCTGTCATTTGGTCATGCGACCGATGGGCCTGCACCGATGGTTTGTGCACATCATTAACGAACACTCCTGATGGGGCCGGTCCCCAACTTGATGCGATCTTGGCCAGGGAATCGGTAGCTACGTTGTCCTACCTGAGGATGTGGTGGAGTTCTAGCCCGTTGAATCTTTCTTTGAGTTTTCAGACTTTGCCGTAGTCAGCCGTCATCTTGTTATCATGACATGACACTTCTTTCATGACCTAGCTGATGACTAGCTCGAAGTCCCCCATAACGAATAGGTGGCAAGCACAAAGTACGGAGGCAATTCTGAGGCCATGGATGAGGGCTTTGTATTCTGTGATGTTGTTTAGCTGCCCATAAGTGGAGTTGAATGGCATACTCCATGTGCTCTCCTATTGGGGAGATTATGATGACCCTGGCCCCCATGCCCACGGCCATCAGTGACTAGTTGAAATATAGTGTCTAGTACTCCTAGTAGGCCGGAGGTGGGGGTGTTTGCACTTTGGTCCATTTGGCGATCAAGTCCGCGAGGACTTGCGATTTGATTGCTGTTCTTAGGACATACGTGATGTGGCAGCTATGAGATCGGTTGCCCATTTGGCCACATGGCCGAAGGTGTTGTAGTTCTGAACCACATCACTGAGTAGGGCAAATGCCACGGTCACAATGGGGTGCCCCTCGAAGTAGTGTAGTAACTTTCATTTGGTGATGAGGATGGCATAGATGAGCTTTTGGATTTGCGGGTACCGCACCTTGGTGTCCAAGAGAACCTCGCCGATAAAGTACACTAGCCTCTAGATCTTATGGGAGCACTCGCTTTCTTCTCGCTCAATGGTGAGTGCCATGCTGACCACCTATGTGGTTGTGGCAATGTAGAGGAGTGGTTCTCCCTTCTTGGGCAACACCAGCATGGGGCCATCACTAGGAATGTCTTGAGCTTCTCAAAGGCCTCTTGCTCTTCAACCGTCTAGGGGAACTAGTCAACCTTTTTCAGGAGCTTGTATAGTGGCATGCCACGCTCCCCTAGCCATGAGATAAAGCGGATGAGGGAGGCTAAGCATCCCATGAGCTTTTGGACTCCTTTTAGGTTCATGATGGGGCCTAGATTCTCGATCGCTATGATCTTCTCTGGGTTGGCTTTGATGCCCCGCTTGGAAATGATGAACCTAAAGAGCTTTCCCTTGGGGACCCCGAATATGCATTTCTCAGGGTTGAGCTTGATCCTGAATTCTCTAAGACGAGCAAAGGCAGCTTCTAGGTTGCCGACCAGCTGATCAACTTTCCTAGACTTTATGATGATGTCATCGATGTAGACCTCTACGATGTCCACGATGTGTCTGACGAGGCACCGATTCATGCACCTTTGGTAAGTGGCTCCCATGTTCTTGAGTCCAAAGGGCATGGTGACATAGCAGTAAGTGCCAAATGTGGTGATAGAGGAGGTGGCGAGCTAGTTGTTCTCCTTCGTCGTGATTTGATGATACCCGAATACGCATCCAGGAAGTAGAGGGTTTCGCAACCCATGGTCAAATCGATGACTTGATCAATTTGTGGTTGTGGGTAAGGTACCATTGGACATGCCTTGTTCAAGTTAGTGTAATCCATGCACATCCTCCAAGTCCTGTTCTTTTTCCGAACTAGGATCGGGTTAGCGATCTAGTTCGGATGGAAGACTTCCTTGATGAATCCTGCCGCCAGGACCCTGGCGATCTCTTCCCTAATGGCCATTTACTTTTTGTCATTGAAGTGATGGAGGCGCTGTTTGACTGGATTGGAACCGAGTAGAATATTGAGGCTATGCTTGGCGACCTGCCTCGGGATTCCTGGCATATCGAACGGTTTCCATGCAAAGATGTCCCAATTTTGGAGCAGGAAGTTGATGAGCTCGCACTCTTACTTGTTGGAAAGGCCGCAACCGATTCAAATGGTTTTGCTGGTACCTTCATGGTCGACTTGTATCGCCTTGGTGTCTTCAGTGGGCTTGAAGGCCCCCATAGACTGCTTCCTCGTGCTGGATTCAGGCACAACTTTGGTCACGGTGGCCTAGATAGTTCACAACTCTAAGGCTCGAACCACTGTCGCTATGATGTTGAGGTTTTCCTCCTCGTAGGAATGCGCCTGTGTAGGTCGCCGCCGACCGTGATGACCCTATTGATGATAGTTATTTATCCATCATAAACCATCAACATAACTTGAATAATTACATAAAAAGGATCACCAACATAGACTTAGGGGTTTAAACTGACAACTTCCATGAGTTTTGGTGAATCTGTGTTTTTAGTAGGGTTATTCCAGAAAACCGGCAAGGGGGATCAAAATGTCAAATAAAATTGTGCTTATCCACGGCGAAAACTACTCCAGAAAGTTCTAGAGGCCACCATAAGGCATCCCCCCGAGGCAGACCCCGAGGGGATGTCAGGTGGTGCCAACTAGCCCCACCTATAGGCCGCTTGGCCCCAGGGCCCACATGTCAGCCCCTGTCGCCACATCGGTTCTCCACTGCCTCCTAGATTGCATCTACGCTGTTCATTCAAGTTAGTTTGATCCGAGGGCTCAAGATTGACTCTCTGGCCTATATAACCAACCCCTACCCCCCTCTAGAGTACGCTGCCATAAGTCAAGAGTAGACCAGAAATTAGGGTTTTTAGAGAGAAGAGAATAGAGCTCCAATTCTTCAAAGTTTTAGTACAGGCTAGCTAGCAAGGTTCATGTAGAGTGTGGGCTATTGCTCAGGATTCTAGATTCGCTATCTAGAGACTGGTATAGCTACTGTATCTCTTTATTTATAACTTTATGCTACTTCAATATTATGTTGCTATTTATTATGTTTCTTGTTTGCTCTAGTTATATGGTTGATATAGTTGTGATTGATGATGAGTTTATGCATATGTTCGCAAAGCGCTTAGCCCAAGATGCATGTGAGTTAAGTGGTTGACATTATGTAAGCATGGTGCTTAGATATTGTTTACCCATGGATGCATTCTGCACTCTGGGTCATGTGGTAGATCACGAATGTGACACTCACCTTGAGTCCTTTGTAGTCCACTCCCCGTTTGTAGAACAATTAGAACATGGTTGCGAAGGGAGACAAGCTCTGTTCTTGATCTTCCTTAGTAATTTTCCTTATGCATAGATCTAGAGTTAATTATGCTATAGATGAGAGTGTATATACTTGAGTATACAAAAGACTAAGTAAATAAGGAATGACTTAGGAATCTTTTGCTCTTACCAAATCTCCTGCCTAGCCATACTACATTTTATGAGTCCCTCTTTGTATCTCTAGAATTACTATCAATGCTTCACACTTATCATTTATTTATCATTTGACTTACCCCTGCCATAGCATGAGAGTGGTTTTATCATAAGTATATAGATTTGTCAATATCTCTATGCCAACAATCCCAAAACTCCTCCCTGTGGATAAAATATAAATAACGATACTCGGTATACTCCCAGGTGAAATGCTACAATGGTATATTATTTGTGCGCTTGCGGATAACATATATAATTTTCTCTAAGTTTACAAGTGTCATTTATAATTACCAATAACGCATTTCTGGCATCATGCTATGGATGACAATTTAGTAAAGAGTGATGCTAAGAAATGTCAACAAGCATTTCTGGTGCCGTTGCTAGGGGGCACATGGCTAAATAGAACTGATCAAATAAATACTTATTGATAAAATCATAACATCTCTGCTTTAGCAGGCTTACCCTTGTTTGTCTTTGTTCATATCTTATACAGGGTAATTGTAGGGTTGGTTGTGATTCACTAACAACTATCAATCAAAATCAAGGCCGCCTGCGCGCCTGCGCCGCCACATCCCGCGCCGCTCGCGTGCACGTGCCACCACGACGCCAAGCCGCCCGCACGCCCGCGCCGCCTGGCCACCCGTGCGCCCGCCAGCCATCGGGCCATCGCCGCCGCCACGCGCCGCCACCCTTCCCCGCGCCGTGCGCCGCCCACCATAGCACCTCCCCGCACCGCGCGCCGGCGCCTGCCCCCGCCCCCGCCCCCACACCGACGTGTGGCCGAGTGTGGCCAGCTCACCCATGCTGGCCCACCAACGCCGGCGGGTGGAGGAGGGGGAGGAGGCGAGGAGGAGGCGAGGAGGAGGAGGGGGAGGATGGGAGGAGGAGGAGGAGGAGAAGGAGGAGGAGTAGGAGCCAACCCTGCCCCCGATCGCGCACCGCGGACCGCCCGTCCCGACACCGCCCGTGCCCAACCCCGTTCCTACCCCTGGCACTCGTCAGGTATGCCCTCTCTCTTGTTGTTGTCGTGGAAGTGATAGTTGTAGTAGTATTAGTTGTAGTAGTAGTGCTAGTGGTAGTAGTAGTAGTATTAGAAGTAGTGGTAGTAGTAGAACTAGGGGTAGTAGTAGTAGCAATAGTGGAAGTAGTAGTAGAAGTAGTGGTACTACTTGGATATATTCTTCTGCATGGATTGATATCCAAACTACATGGCTTCTCTTAAGACATATGTGCTTGTCGGCCATCGTGCCGTTGTTTTTCGCAGGTTTTGGAAACCTCACCGTGCAGGGGAGGTTCTGCCGATTTTTTTTAAATGAATGTTTTTTGTTCCATTTTTATAGAGAAGAGCCCGTCGGAGCCGAGTCGAAGTTCCCATCACCGTGCCTGTCTGCCTGCACCGCGTCGCCTCGCCATTGCACCGACCTACCACGGCCCCGCTAGCCTGACTCTACCGCCACCTTAGGTATAACCCCTCTTTCCGTATCATGGTTGTAGATCGCGTAACCCAATTAGGCGTCTCCCGTTCAAAAGAGATACGGTTGGAGGTATGTAGATCTTTGCATATCTATGACCATATCTGTTTTGGATTGTCCATGTTTTTTGGATAGCCCGCGGATGCGTAGATGGGTTAGTTTCCAAGGTCTTCTCCGGTCCAAGAGAGTTTTGGCATCACCTCCCTGTTGTTCTCCGAATACGCACTCTTCTTTGGCAGGACGTGTATCTGGAGAATAGCGGGGAGGTGCTACCGAAATTTTGTCTCGGATAGGAGTAGAGCATGAAAACTAACCTCATCTATGCATCCGCATGTGGTATTAGGACCTATCCTCACCTATTAGACAGTAGGAACACAATGTAGATGTAATTGATGGTTACATTACTCGTTGATACATATGTTAGAGGATGGATGACCGTTAGTGGATGTACACGGGCTGGAGAAGTCAGAGTGATTACACCACGGAATGGATGAACAAGATCGATGCTTTCTTGAATAGTGCATTTGTCAAGGCTGCTAAAGGACATTGCCTAGTTTTGTGTCCCTACAGCAAATGTGGAAACAGGAGAAGGGTAAACAAGGTGGAAATGGGTAAACATCTTGTGAAGAATGGATTTACGCCGGACTACACCTGGTGGGTCCACCATGGTGAAGCCCATCGTATGAGAGAGGAGGTGGGTGAGACCATGGGTGGAGGCTTTTGATGCTGATGCCGGGGTAGCAGACATGTTAGATGACTTTCACCAAGGATAGTTCGATGAGGGACATGAGAAGGAGGAGATGGAGGTAGCCGCATAGGCGTTCTACGACATGATGGACTCGGCACAGAAACCCCTTCACAATCAGTCAATGGTGTCTCAACTGGATGCCATTGGACGCTTAATGGGGTTGAAGTCTGAGTTAAACTTGAGTTGAGAAGGCTTCGATAAGATGTTGGCCATGATTAGCACCCTGCTTCTGGAGGGCCACATTCTGCCAAAGAGCATGTACGAGTCATAGAAACTCCTTCGTGCACTTAAGATGCCGTATGAGTAGATACATGCTTGTCAGAAGGGGTGCATCCTATTTAGGAAAGAACACGAGCATGCAAAGTTCTGTCCAAAGTGTAAATCCTCCAGGTACCTAGAGGTAGACTCTAATGATGGCGCAGTATCATGCTATATGTGTTGACCAACCTTATCGAGGTGTAGCCATTCATTGGGTAAGTTCTGAACGAACTTGTTTCATTTCGCCATATGTCCTTGTTTCTTCATCCAACCCCCTTGTTTCTCGTTGGTACAGGGAATTTCTTCATCAATCCTGGCATGGATCAAGGCAACCTACCCCGCAAGAAAATGATACCCTTCTTTCACAGGGTGCGGGACCAGAGAGCCCTGATTTCATTTGTTGGTTCAAACAGAAAGCCCAAACTAATGTGCCTATAAGTGACGAGTTGAGATAGGTTGCAAACGGCTATGCTGTTAGGGTCAAGTCATTTACCGGTTATGACGTGAATGGATATCGTTTTCACACAACAAGCTACGAGCAGAGTCGGCCCAATCGAAAAACCACAAACAACAGAGTTGTTACGCCCGGCACTGATGGACTCGACTATTATGGAAGAATTGAAGAAATCTACGAACTATCATTCTATGGTTCCAAACCTCTTACTCCTATCATATTCAAATGCCATTGGTTTCATCCTGGAGTAACGAGACGGACCCCTAAGCTTGGGCTAGTCGAGATTCGATAGGTTTCCGTCTATCCAGGAAAAGATGTCTACATTGTGGCTCAACAGGTTGTCCAGGTTTATTATACGTCATACGCGTGCAAAGACGCTGAGCATCTTAAGGGTTGGTCTATTGTGCACAAGGTATCACCACACAGTAAACTACCTATCCCAAACGATGAAGATTACAACTTCAACCCAAACACATATGATGGAGAGTTCTATCAAGAAGAGGGGCTACAAGGGATGTTTGACATAGACTTAACCGAAGAGATAGGAATGGAAGTAGACAATGAAAGGGATGATGATGAGGACGCTGGAGACGAGGTGCAAAATCTGAAAGATATACAAATGCTTGAGCGATTATGTTTAGGCAATGACAATGAAGACAACATTACTCCTTCAGATAGTGTTGATAAGTTGGACAATGTTGATAGTGATGGCGAGACCTATGATCTAGCTAATCTCAATCATGAAGAATATTTCTAATACATGTAATACTATGTTTTTTGTAATTCTGTTTTGTTCATTTTTGCATATATTTCTAATACATGTATTACTATGTTTTTTGTAATTATGTTTTGTTCATTTTTGCACCTATTTCTAATTATTTCTTGTTTTTCTTTTTTATTGTAGGTGATTGAACAAAGATGGCGGGCGATCGTCATAGGTTTGTGAACTCAATTTACCAAAGACCACGCCGGCTACAGGAGGTAGAGGAGGGGGCAGTGGAGGGATCAGACAGGAGGAGGAGAAGGACCACCAGCCATAGGAGGGGGCCGTCTCCTCCCAGCCGTGTGAGGATGAGCTGGAGGAGGAGGTGGCACCCGTGGACAAGGAGCTGGTTCGGCAAACGGACGAAGAGGAGGAGGGGGAGGCAGCAGGCACGGGTTCCGCTTCCTCCGACTCCTCTTCGAGTATCTACTTGCGAGGTCTCGCGAGCCCCCACAGGTTCCGCTTCCTCACCAACACCTAGTGATTCACCCCGAAGGGCAAAAGTAAGTAACTTTATATGTTATCACCACTACTTCATATGATATGATGAAAAAAAACTAATATTTTTTCTTAACCACTTGTGTAGGAACTGGGTGGTTGCGTCGGGTGGTAGCGCACGGCTAGTCAACAACATCCTGGGTCTTCTATGCAAGCAACACTTCCCCGACATTATCACGTACGTATCGAAGACAGAGCTGGCCTACTCGTTTGACCACTACGCCGTGGGCCTCAATGCGGAGTACCCCAACAAGGCGGCGTGGGTGAAGGCAAAGTTTTGGGTAAGTCTCCCTCGCACAACATTACTCAATACGTCACATTCATTGGACTTTTCTTGAAATAATGAATGGATACATCACTTTTGTATGCTGACTTATTATAGATGCGAGGAGGGATTTGAGGCCAGGGCGGAGTAGGTGACTACCAAAGCCTGTAAAAAAAATCATCACCAACATGCATCACGAGGTGCGCATCTAGGCCATTGTAACCTACTACGGGTCAAAGCTTGGAGAGAGGAAAACCAAGAAAGACGCAAGAGAGATGCAGCTTACACGGGAGGAGTACCTTGAGGTAAATGAAGAACATCAATATTGATTCATTTTGAGATTAAGTTGGTTGAATTTGATCTTCTTATATGTCCAATATTTGATGACAGGTAGATGATTCCCTGGTGGTGCCAAGCGTATCCCGAGTGCTGGGCTATGATGGTGGAGAGGTGGTTCATGGAGGAGTACCTCAAGATGCATAGGGATGCCCGGGACCGTCGTTTGCAGATGCAAGGTCCAGCACACCATCAAGGTAGCTGTAGCCTCGCCGGATACAAACAAGCATGGGTACATGAATTCATTTATCTATTATGACGCTCAGTTCTGCCTGATTTCTAATCATCGTGCTGTCTTTCTCACAGTCGGCGTCACATAGTGGCCAGGCTTGCTCGGACTTCCAGGCATGGTGTATGGCCCACAAGGGCAAGGCGATGTTCGACGTCTCCTTCAACCTAGAGGACCTGCCCGAGGCATACATGAACCCAAGCGTCCACTCCCGCATCAGTGAGTACACTAAGGTGGCGAGGTCGCTCCATGGGTCAGACCATGATCCGAGCACCTAGGACTTCGATGGAGAGGCCATCATGAGGGCGGGGCAAGGCAAGAAGCATGGGTGGTTCTAGCTTGGCGACGGCGTCATCGACACAGCCTCTACTCCCTCTCTCTCCTAGATTCGAGCACGGAGCACGAGCGAGAGCCCGGCCATTCGCACACGATGGACCGCTGCACAGCACCAGATCGACGCACTCGAGGTTATTCCTATTTTACTCGTCATACATTGATCTTTACACACCTTAATTAGCTTTGCATTACTGAAACATTTTAGTGAAATATTGCAGGCCTGGCTGGAACAAGAAATGAGGCAACATCAGGAGCTGGAGGCCAGGCAACAAAGGATGGCAGCCCAGCTGGAGGCCGAGCGGGCCGAGCGGCAGGCCCAGGCGCAGAGGCTGACTGACATTATGGAGTTCCTACAAGGGCTTGGACAACATGTGGGCTTCTCTCTGCCACCTAAGCTATTGGTTCCACCTCCGCCTCCGTGTCCTGTAGCTGCAGCTACTCCTGTGAGTATGAAAGTTTTTTTTACCTTTGCTTGTGCTTTGCTTGTATGGCCTCTACCTTCCTAGATTAGCTATCCAAATAATCTTGTCTTACATGCAATCTTTTCTCCTTTGTGCAGACTCCTTCTGACGGTGGTTCGAATAATCCACCTCATGCACCTCCAAATGATGGAGCTAGGCCTTCACCACAGTCGCAGTGGCCGAGATGAGTGCACGTTGTATTTTTTCATTTGTTGTTTATTTGGTGATGGACTTGTGATATACTTGTGATGCACTTGTGGACTTTGATGGACTTGTGGATTTATTTGGATGGACTTGAGCACTTATTATTATATTGTGATATATATTGTGATGGATGTGATATGTGCGGATGGATGTGTGGATGGATAAGATATATATGTGATGGATGAGATATATATGTTATGAATGAGATATATATGTGATGGATGAGATATATATGTGATATATGTTTATATGAATCTATTTGTCATGATGGAATGTAAAAAAAATTAAAAATTGTCGTTTTGGGACACTTTGTCGAGTGTTGCACTCGGCAAAGGAGCCCGTTGTCGAGTGCCATGGTCACAACACTCAGCAAAGCTAGGAAAATGAGCACTCAGAAAACCATTTTTCCAGCTTTGCCGAGTGCCATGACCATGGCACTTGGCAAAGATTTTTTTTTAAAAAAATTCAAACTTTGCCGAGTGCCGGCCAGAGGGCACTCGGTAAAGAATTTTTTTTAAAAAAAAATTCAAACTTTGCCGAGCGCCGGCCAGGGGGCACTCGACAAAGAATTTTTAGAAAAAAAATAAAACATCTTTGCCGAGGGCTGGATAGAGGGCACTCGGCAAATAATTTAAAAAAAAAAATAAAAAATCTTTGCCGAGTGCCTACAGGGTTGGCACTCGGCAAAGCGACCGTCAACGGGGCCAGTGCCATGACGGTCGCTTTTCTTTGCCGAGTGCCCCCGGGGCTTTCGACAAAGCCTTTGCTGAGTGCCCGATAAAAGACACTCGGCAAAGAGGGCTTTGCCGATCAATTTTTTGTCGTGTGTTCTTTGCCAAGTGCCGCACTCGGCAAAGGCTTTGCTGAGTGCAATTTGGCCTTTGCCGAGTGCCTCAGGCACTCAGCAAAGAACCTGAATCCAGTTGTGATAGTTGGAACCGAGCCACGATAATTAAATGGCTTAGCTACAGTTTGGAACCATGGTGTTAAGCAACACTCTGACTGGTTCGGTTCCAAGAATACCGGTGGTCTGGTTCAAATTTAGTTTGGAGATAATTTTTTTAATCAGACCCGTCTTAGTGGGGGTTCAATGTCTCAGTTTTAACATATCTATATTTTGAAAATAGTGTAGAAGAGTTTTATCCCTATAAATCTCTCTCTACTCTAATGAAACTTGTCAGTGTTTTGTAAACTGGACTAGTAAATTAATACGATTGCTGCGCCGTTCTAGAAAGACAATGGTAGCATCCAATAAATATGAAGATTTATATTGGTTCAGGCCGGAGCCCTACGTCTATCGATGAAATATGGTTGGCAGTCTACCAAAGGGTTTGCCTACGGTAGTAGATGAATCGGTAGAGGTGCGTGTAATAGGAACCGAATGGTGACACAAGCGCAGAGACAGTGATTTAGACAAGTTTGGGTCATCTGATCGATGTAATACCCTATGTCCTGTGTCTTTGTTGGATTGTATTGTATTTGAGATGAATTCAATGAGGTCCCTACTCACCTTATATAGTCTGGGGGTAGGGTTACAACTTGGTTTAGGCCTAGCTTTATTCGTCTATAAGGCAAGTGTTTATAAGAAATATGATATCTATTATATCCGAAAAGATCTTCTTTCATCGCCAAGATGTCTTCTGATTGCCTTGTAGTGCACGTCGACCAGAGCCGAACACCGTAGGCCTTGATCTTATGGGCTGGACCTTCCCTGGTGGTGCAGCCCATGTCCATTGCCATGGGTACCTAGGGTTATACCCCCACAACTAGTCCCCGAGTGCCTTGTATCGGCTGAGCAACGCCGTCTTGCAGCAAGTCCAAGCAATTTAATTTGGAGTCAGCCAGCAAATCTGGCATTCCGACCAGTTTAACTGGTAGTCCAATCAACAAAACAAAGTGCTGACCAGTTTAACTGGTAACCCGACCGGTGGAAATTGAAGCCAGCCAATTTACTAGGTGACCAAATCTCGGACTTAGCCAAGTAAGGCTTGCCAGAAGGATGTAAGGAACTCAAGTTGAAAATTTAAAAATTCTGCACCTTAGGTGAAATTACACACTTAAGTTTCGTTGGCGAAGTTAGATGATCATCATCCATGACTTATGCAAAGAGGATATTAGTACTGATATAGGCGCTGCAATGTGCAATATATACATTATAGTCCCCGAGCCTGACAGTAGGTGAAGAATGCCCCTGGTGTCAGGATCAAAGAATATCAGCAATTGAAAAATAAAAATGAGAACTTAGCCAACCATTAAATTTGATACAAGCACCGCTAGGTGTAATATATACATTATAATCCCCGGGACTGACAGTAGGTGAAGAATGCCCCTGGTGTCAGGATAAAAGAATATCAACTATCACTTAGTCAAAACAACCAATTCCCAGCTTAGCCGAGCACACAGCTAGTCCCCAGCTTAGCTGAAAAACCAGTAAGAAGAAAAACAATACATTCACCGCAAGGTGAAGTGTACACACTTAGTCCCCGAGCCTGCTATAAGATAGAAAACATCTTATAGCAGGATCAAAGAATTAAGTGTAAAGGACGAAGTCCCCGCACTTAACACTGGACATCTGGAGTAAAACTTGATAATATCGAGCAGTAAAACGTGGAGAAAACAGAAAATGCTTAGCACTGGATTGCTGTGATAGATATACTTATCAAAGCCCCTGACATGCCTCCCAAGATTATCACCCTGATCTGGATAGTATGGAAAACCTTGATATCTCACATGACATGTAGCGTCGGCAAAACGTAGAAAGCCAACAAGCGAATCGGCAGACGAAGTCCCCAGCTTAGCTAGCGACCCCCAGCGTAACTGATAATGAAGCGACAAACAATCCGACTAGTTGGTTGGCGAAAAATCAAGTATCGAGCAGCCCAACCAACTGGTCGGTGGTAAAGTGAGCGCCGAATAGAAGTGAATACCGAACGGTCCGACCAATTGGTCAGCAACGAAGTCATGAACTTGTGGTCCGATCAGTTGATCGGCGGAGAAATCCGAAGGCCAGATAGTGCAACCACCCAAACGATGATCCTGTAATACAAATATGTAGGACGGGTAGTACATGATTTAAAAATAAAACATATGAACTCAGTGATGAAGAAAATAGAGCGGAGTTTATCAGGAGCAATATATCGGTGAATTTTATATCCTACAGAGCAGTTTATGTTTATTTAGAGTTTATTCATATTTGTATAAAGGACGAAATCTCCGTGCTTAGCACTGGACATAGGAGTAAAATTTGGAGAATGTTGAGCACTTAAAAATGGAGTGAGTACTTAGCAATTAACCGTGGTGAATTTTGGAGAGTGCTTAGTACTATACTATGGCAAAATTAGAGAACATGGAGGGATTTGGAGAACATGGAGAAATTTAGAGAACATGGAGAGATTTGGAGAACATGGAGATTATTGGAGAGTGCTTAGCACTTAATCATGGCAAAATTGGAGAACATGGAGAGTGCTTAGCACTATACCATGGCGAAATTTGGAGATCGTGGCAAAACTTAGAGTACCGTGGCGAAAATTGGAGACCATGGTGAAAATTGGAGAGCCATGGTGAAAATTGTAGATGGTGGCAAAAATTGAAGATCATGGCAAAATTTGGAGATATTGATAAAAATTGGAGAACCGTGGCGAAAATTAGAGACCGTGGTGAAAACTAGAGACCGTGGCAAAAATTGGAGAACCATGGCGAAAATTGGAGACCGTGGCGAAATTTGGAGATCATGGCGAAAATTGGAGAACCATGGCAAAAATTAGAGAACCATGGCGAAAATTAGAGACCATGGTGAAATTTGGAGATCGTGGCAAAAATTGGAGAACCGTGGCGAAAATTGGAGACCATGGTGAAAATTAGAGACCGTGGTGAAATTTGGAGAACCGTGGAGAGTGCTAAGCACTGTACCAGCGAGACGTGGGGGTCATTCTATCATGAGATGTTTGTGCACGCTTAGGAATATATGCATCACCGAGGAGCTGCTGTCGATCACCCATAGCGCAGAGCGCTACTGCTCATGCATACTTGGGGATATAGGCATCACCAAGGAGCCGCTGCCGATCACCCATAGTGCGGAGCGCTACTGCTCATGCATACTTGGGTGCTAAATCAAGGACAGGCCTGCTTTTGGGTAACATGAATGAGAATGTGACTGGTCGGTGGCGATGAAATTGCTCAGCCCTCGAGCTTTTCTGGCCTGTCGCCATGGCGACGGTCGCTATTGTCACAACCCAGTTCTTCACGGCGGTCATCATCGCGGCATGGCACGGCTTGATTACGACTCATGCGGCTCGCTGAGTAGCTTGCTTGGCGACTCGGGCGGCCTGGCGGCTCGGCGGCACGGTGGCTACATAGAGTCGTAGGCAAACGGACGTAATCGGAGCTTGGCGGAGTCAATTTGCGTGGGGAGGCGAAGCCCTTGAGCATGTCTGACCGAGGCGAGGGCGCAGTCCGATTTGAATGGCGATAGTATACGTCATCTTAAAGATGTTTAGCATGGAGAAATAAGTAATTTGAGAAAAATTATGGAAAACAAATGGAGAAAGCATAGGGCCACTGCTGCTATTAACAATTATCAAGGTAAACAAAGTTATATATTTGTTAGAATATTCAATGGAAAAAACATGACTTAGCTCATTTGGATTGATGACGCTGGAGTCACATTTCATGAGTGTAGATCGGTAGCAAGGGAATTTATTTCTTGCATGCATGCTTGAGGCTGTATATAGATGCAGTCAAAACACTATGATGGTTTGTTTACTTATCTTGCATGGTATTGTAGATAATATGTAGTCCTTTGCTTATTGACGTTGATCTTAATGAAAATCATAATGCGTCGTCGTGAGTTGCCTCATAGTGTCAAGTCATAGCGAGGACCACGCGAGCCATTGATGATGGCTGACGAGCACCGCTGAAGGATGATGATGAGTCGATGTCGGGTGATGTAGCCGAATTCTTGAAGTTGACATGCATGCTGCTAGCTTGCCACATGTAGTCGTCTCCTTGATTAGTGCCGACGAAGCGCAGCGTTGGACCTCCGGAGAACTCTTACGAAGAGCGATGCCCTTCGGAGCCTTGAGTTGAGATCGCCATCCCACGGAGCTGAGTCGTCAACGCAAATGGTGATGATGATGGAAAATTCCCATCTGGTTCTCCCTAAGCGTAGTTGACGATGAAGCGACAGACAATCCGACCAATTGGTTCACGAAGAATCGAGCACCGAACAACCCAACCAATTGGTCGGCGGCGAAGTGAGTGCCGAACAGCCCAACCAATTGGTCGACGGCGAAGTGCGCCAAACAGTCTGATCAACTTGTCGGATATTGCATTATGGAACATCTTAAACACGGAGACATTTAATTATGGAAAAAACCAGAGAAATAATAATTGGAGGAGCATAGTGAAAACTTGGAGAAAGTTATATTAAATGTAGATATAGTAGAGGTACTTCACTTTAGTCAAAATGTCTGATCGGTGGCGTATGACATTATCTGGTCGATGTCGATGAAATTTCCCGGCCCTCGAGCTTTCCAGCCTGTCGTTATGGCAACGGTCGCGGTCGTCATAGTGCCGTTCTATGCGGTGATCATTGCGACGTGGCAGACGATCGGAACGAGTAGTCCGGGCGACGTCGTCCTTATGCCACTGGTAGGCCTTAGGCAGATTAGATACGGAGAGATCATTGTTGTAGCTGCATTCAATTTGATTGACGACCGAGTGGAGTAGTTGGCGTGTCGTAGAGACGTAGTCGGACGAGAGCGCGGAGATGTAGGCGAACAAGTATTGTCGCTTGATGCATCTCGGCGAGCAGATGAGCCACCATTCGCGGGATGCTGCACCTGATGACCCAATGAACGAGTGCACACACACACGAGTGCATGCATACCACGGCAATCTTCGCGTAGCTTCCATAATTAGCTTCTTCTTTGATGCATGTCCATAATTAGCTTGTATATGGCTATATGGGCTCAGCTTGCATTGTTGCATGCTCCTTAGATGGATGTGAGACCGAGTACTTGACGTCATATCTTGCATGGAGCTATAGCTTGATACGCCTTCCTTTGTTTGCTTGCTAGTCGAAAGCAACGTTGGTTCTTGATATTTCATGGCTCTTGTTGATTAGCCTGCATGGTAGGTGCGTGGCGTGCTTTCAATCTTGATTAGCCTGGTGCTACGCGGTGTCATTGCCATTGGCATTGGCAAGTGATGAGTAGACGACGGGGTCCTCAATGCTGGGTTGCCGCAGGATGACGGCGGCGAGGTCGATGCTGCCAGCGAGGGCCGCGGAGCGCCGATGGCGATGAGTAGGTTGGCGACGGTGAGTTGATCACGTGTGATGATGACGAGATCGATGTTTGTGTCGGAATTGAGATCAAAACGTAGATGAATTCTTCATGCATGCGTACATGCAGATGCGGATACATCAATATCCGGCTCGCATGTCCTTCACGGACGCATTGCTGGATGTGTATACACCTCCTCCTGGGTGACGAACTCGAAGCCTATCGTGGCCAAGTCCGATCTATCTGGCTATCCCAGGCTTCCGAGAAAGCACAGGCCACCGCTAGACTCCCCACGCCATGACATGCCGCAACGAGTTGCATCATGATGTTGCTTGGATTAGCCGAGTTGCCACGAACAGCTAGATCTTGACGTAAGCCATCTGGTTCATCAGAGGATCAGCATGCACACCCCCTACCTGGTGCGTCACTGTCAACAAAATATGGTCGGCAGTCTACCGAGAGGTATGCCTATGATAGTAGATGAATCAGTAGAGCTACGCGTAATAGGAACTGGATGGTGACACAAGCACAGAGACAACGATTTAGATACGTTCGGGCCATCTGATCGACATAATACCTTACGTCCTGTGTCATTGTTGAGTTGTATTGTATATTAGATGAATTCGATGTGGTCCCTACCCGCCTTATATAGTCTAGGGGGTAGTGTTACAAATCGGTTTAGGCCTAGATCTATTCGGCTATATGTCAAGTATTTACAAGGAATACTATATCTATCATATCCAAAAAGATCTTCCTTCATCACCAAGATGTCTTCTTATTGCCTTGCGGTGCATGCCGACCAGAGCCGAACACTGTAGGCCTTGATCTTATGGGTTGGACCTCCCCTAGTGGTGCAGTCCATGTCCATTGCCATGGGTACCTAGGGTTATACCCCCACAACGTCCAGTCTCAGAGATGATCGAGTGTGTGTTTCTCGCTTGAATGTTCTGAAGTTCTTACAATAGGGGGTGCAAGAATGGTGGAAGAGGTGGTCGAACCTATGCTAGGTGAGGGGCAGCCCGAAGAGAAGCTTCAGGAGCCTCACTACTATGGTGAATGAATGGAATGGTAGAGGATAAAGAATGTGAAGATGTCCCAATATGGATGCCCTGGCTGCCCTTATATAGAGTTCAGGTCTAGGGCTCGATACAAAGAGGAGGTTCCCTCGACCCAAGGGTCGTGAGCCTGAGGGATGTCCTGGCTAACTTGGCTTGCAAGCTATGCCGTCTTCTGGTGTTCGTCCAGGCGTGGCTATCGTCATGGTCTTGTGGCCACGTTGCGGCAGAGTGTGACGTGGTGCTACTGTACCGGCCGTGGCAGGCACTGTCGGCACGTTGTTGGTTCATCAGCCATCCTATGCAAGCGGTATCCATCATAATCTTCGCCATCATCTCCAGGTTCCCTGGGGCGTCATACCAATAGTAGGTAGCCGCCCTGGGTCGTCGTTCGCCTGGTCGCTTTGTGGGGCTAAGGGCCATGGCCCTGATCATTGGGGTCAGGGCACTCCACCAGTCAGGAAGGTCTCTAGGTCAAGACCCTTGTCATGGATCCCATTCCATAGTGGGTGGGATCATACGTGCATCCTGTCGGCCCGTATTCAGATGGGGGGTTTCATACCCGTTGCCACCACTGTGCGGCGTTGTCCCATTAGCGCAGCGTGGCACAGGGATGGTGTCTAACCACATCGAAGTGACTATTGTTCCCTCGGTCCTTGTGAAGTCAGTACGACATGCCTGCTCTTGTTAGAGCCAGAATACTGAGCCATGCTTGATCTCTCCCCTTCCTGCCTAGGGGTCATGATGGGGGAGAGGTCGCGCATTTTCCGTGTGGCTAAGGTAGGAGAAAGGGTCGTGGCCAACCCTGGCCTAGGCATTGGTTTAGCATGCTCATCCTAGCTAGGCCTCGGTCATTTAGTCCATTGTTAATCCGATGAGTTGCAGGCCGCGTGGCCTGCTAACTAATTGATGCCTTGAGACACCCCGAGGTCATAATCCCGATAGTAGCCCTCGAGCATTTTTGTGATCATGAAGTGATCGTGAAAGCGCTGATATGCGTGTCTGTCCAGAGTACGGGCTCATAGATGTGATCCACTCGAGCTTTGTTGCTTGACCCCTTGTGGTCTAGTGCGTTCGATGAGGTGGGCGGTCATTGTGTTCTACTTTACCAGGATGTCCTGGTGTTGTGGTACATGACCACTGTGCCTCACCGCATCAATGTGTTGTGCATCAGGGTTTGCGACCTAGGCGGAGCCGAACGGTCTTGTTGATGCTATGTCGTCCCTACCTTTGTGAGAATCTCATTTTTTTTACCCTAGGCGGGTATTCGACACTGGTTGTGGCCTCCCTTGGTTCGCCACACGGCAAGGGAGTCTTGGGCTGCTCAGTCTTCTTCTGAACTTTATAAGTGGGGGCCTTCTCCCATTTGAAACACTCGTATCTATGACTGTGGATTGCTCCCTTCCTCCCGTCGGGCTGGTGTGTAAATAAGAGAGACGCGAGTATCCTTGCCAATGGCTAGTGCTAGAAGGGATCTGGCGAGCAGGGGAGGATGAGATGCCGTGGAGGTCGGCTCCATGATCATGCGGCCTTGGTTTTACTTGTGCCTAAGTGGCATAGGTAACCATGAGGCTCGTTGATCAGGGGAAGGTTTGCCCTCCTACCTTGGGTCATTAAAGTGTGCAGGCAGCGAGTTGGTTCTCTAGAGAGAATGTTCGTTGCTCCCTGGCCACTGGATGATGGACCCGGGGCGACATTCGTCACTATGCCCTATCGTGGCATTGTGATGACGTGGCGAGACATTCCTCGCCAGAGTCCATTTTATCCTTCTCTCCTCCCCATGCTCTTTGATCTTGGGGGATTGCGATGTTGTGAGGGGGCCTTCAGAGTGTTCTTTTCCACCTTGTCCAGCCATACTCATAGTTCACACTCCCTGTGGTGTCATCTTTGAGGTGGCATTGGGTTTCTTTCTTGTTTTCATAGTTTGCCCGCATGTGTAAAGCTTGTACCCATGGAATGTGTTTTTTGAACTTTTCATTCGTTCCTCAAAGTCACGTTGAGCCCTCAAGCCGCTAGTTTCGGCTGTGGGGTTTTCTATCCGAACCCAGGCTTTTTGTGTGGGAGGTAGTCCTCCCTTCCTGTGGGATGGGAAGGTCGTCCTTCGGCGTGAAAGCCTTTGCTTCATTTGTGTTTTGACCTTATCTGGTCTAGGCGTCCCTGTTCGCCAAACAAGTTATGACCTTGCATCCTAAGCAGGGCGATGTGATCATGGGGCATTTTCCTCTGGCCAAGAGTGGACACTCAGGCTCGAGCGGGCCCAGATCATATGTGCTGGAATCATGGTAGGGTCATTTCCGCATGGGTTTTTGATCGTTGCCTTATGAGGAGGGCGCCCGAGGGATTTTTCTGTGAGGGGTCGTTGATCCCTGTTGGTCCATCAGTTTTTGGTCATGGATTTGGGATCTCGGAAAGGGCTTGTCACATGGACTTGGCCCTATTCATGGATTCCTGGCAACCTTAGGGGTCGTCGTGACCTATTTTCAGTTAACTTTGGTTTTGCCCCATGCAGGGAGAGGCATGTCCACCGTAACCATGTGGTCGGAGCGGTGCGCCTCGTTGGGGTCGATGAGTAATTCGAGCGAGACCCGATATCCTCCGCAATCGACGTGGAGTTCAACTGTGCCTCATGTGAGACATCTCATAAATCGTCGGCCATTAATCCCATTGGTCCCCAACCACCTCTGTAGCGGCCAAAGGGCAAGATGCCTCCCCCTAGAGGGGGTCAACCTGGGAGAGTTTGAAGTGGATAGCTCAAACATAGGGAGAGATAGTCATGTGTCTCCGCACCACTGATTAGAGCCACAAGGGCCCATCTCCTCCCTACCCCTATCCCTTTCTTAGCCTCGAGTCCTTCTAAGGACCGTCCAAAAGGTATAGTTCCTAAGTACGACACGGGGTCATGGACGTGGTGGGTCGCTCTATGTGTGGACATGAGGGATCGTTGCTTCCCTGGTCACTGCGTGGCTTAGCGGCGACCGCTCGATTATGGGGCAAGAAAAGGTTGCATGGGAAATCAAAGAAGTGAAAGAAGGGGTGTAGTCTTACGCATGCTCTACCAATCGCTTCTTCGTTCCCTGTCCTCCGCCTTGTTCTGCTAGGGCCCTTCCTATCTAGGGTCTTTTCATAAAAGGGGTTAGTTTGTGATGATAGGAAGGTTAATATAAATGTAAGAAGAGAGACCAAGGATAGAATCTGCATAGCTGCTCAATGTTTTAGGAATTGGTGTAGATCTCGCTGGTGTCATTCATGAGCCGGTAGGATCCTAGGTGAATAACTTTGGCGATGATGTAGGGCCCTTCCCAAGGTGGCGTTAGCTTGTGCACGTCTTTGGTGGTTTGGATCTACCGTAGGACGAGGTCACCGACCCAGAATGCTCGCTCTCGGATGTTCTTATTGCGGTACCTCCGTAGCGCATGTTGGTACTTCATGGACCAGAGGAGCGCCATTTCGCGTGCCTTGTCAAGTTGGTCGAGTGCATCTTGTCGATCTTTCTCCGCTTTGGCTTCGCCATATGATAGGACTCACGGTGCTCTGTAGTCAAGGTCGGTCAGCAGGACAGCCTTGGTGCCATATACCATGAAGAATGGTGTGAAGCTGGTGGACCGATTTAGAGTCATCCTCAAGCCTAGAGCACAATCAGTACCACCCCTACCCATCGCCCATGAATTTGTCAAGCCTATCGAAGATGCGGGGTTTGAGGGCCTAAAGTATCATGGCATTAGCTCGCTCCACTTGGCCGTTTGTCCAGTAGACTCGAATGCCGTAGTCGTCGCTAAATCGGAGGAACTTCTTATCGGTGAAGAGCATGTCGTTGTTGGTGATTATGGAGTTTGGGACTCCAAATCTATATATGATGTCGAGGAAGAATTCCATCGTGTCTTCGGATCTTACTCTTGCTATGGGCTTGGCTTTGATCCACTTGGTGAACTTATCGATTGTCACTAGTAGATGGGTGTAACCCTCGGGTGCTTTCTTGAATGGCCTAAGCAGGTCGAGCCCCTAGGTCATGAAGGGCCATGTTAATGGGATGGTTTGTAGCTCTTGTGCAGGTGAGTGCTTTCGCCGTGTGTAGAACTAACATCCCTCGCAGCTTCGCACAATTTGCTAAGCGTCTGCAACTACTGTGAGCGAATAAAAGCCTTATCCGAAGACCATCCCAACTAGTGCTTCTGGTGCTTCATGATGTCCATAGATTCCTGTGTGGGCTTCCTGCAGGAGTCGTTGCCCCTCCAGTCCTAGGATATGCACCTTTGAAGAATCCCTGAGGTGCTACATTTGTAGAGGACGTTGCCTATGATCATGTAGGATTTGTAGCATCTTGCTAGACGACGCGCCTCCATTAGGTCATTAGGCAAATTCCCCCATGCTAGAAATTCTATGAAAGGCACAATCTAGTCTATCTTGGTGTCTGCCCCCGCTCGGTCGATTGCCATCAGGCCAGGAGGGCTCACGGCCTCTGGGTCTTGGTGGTGTTTAACTAGCAGGGCGGGTTCCGCCTTGCCAGCCACGCCTGTCATTTGGTCATGCGACCGATGGGCCTGCACCGATGGTTTGTGCACATCATTAACGAACACTCCTGATGGGGCCGGTCCCCAACTTGATGCGATCTTGGCCAGGGAATCGGTAGCTACGTTGTCCTACCTGAGGATGTGGTGGAGTTCTAGCCCGTTGAATCTTTCTTTGAGTTTTCAGACTTTGCCGTAGTCAGCCGTCATCTTGTTATCATGACATGACACTTCTTTCATGACCTAGCTGATGACTAGCTCGAAGTCCCCCATAACGAATAGGTGGCAAGCACAAAGTACGGAGGCAATTCTGAGGCCATGGATGAGGGCTTTGTATTCTGTGATGTTGTTTAGCTGCCCATAAGTGGAGTTGAATGGCATACTCCATGTGCTCTCCTATTGGGGAGATTATGATGACCCTGGCCCCCATGCCCACGGCCATCAGTGACTAGTTGAAATATAGTGTCTAGTACTCCTAGTAGGCCGGAGGTGGGGGTGTTTGCACTTTGGTCCATTTGGCGATCAAGTCCGCGAGGACTTGCGATTTGATTGCTGTTCTTAGGACATACGTGATGTGGCAGCTATGAGATCGGTTGCCCATTTGGCCACATGGCCGAAGGTGTTGTAGTTCTGAACCACATCACTGAGTAGGGCAAATGCCACGGTCACAATGGGGTGCCCCTCGAAGTAGTGTAGTAACTTTCATTTGGTGATGAGGATGGCATAGATGAGCTTTTGGATTTGCGGGTACCGCACCTTGGTGTCCAAGAGAACCTCGCCGATAAAGTACACTAGCCTCTAGATCTTATGGGAGCACTCGCTTTCTTCTCGCTCAATGGTGAGTGCCATGCTGACCACCTATGTGGTTGTGGCAATGTAGAGGAGTGGTTCTCCCTTCTTGGGCAACACCAGCATGGGGCCATCACTAGGAATGTCTTGAGCTTCTCAAAGGCCTCTTGCTCTTCAACCGTCTAGGGGAACTAGTCAACCTTTTTCAGGAGCTTGTATAGTGGCATGCCACGCTCCCCTAGCCATGAGATAAAGCGGATGAGGGAGGCTAAGCATCCCATGAGCTTTTGGACTCCTTTTAGGTTCATGATGGGGCCTAGATTCTCGATCGCTATGATCTTCTCTGGGTTGGCTTTGATGCCCCGCTTGGAAATGATGAACCTAAAGAGCTTTCCCTTGGGGACCCCGAATATGCATTTCTCAGGGTTGAGCTTGATCCTGAATTCTCTAAGACGAGCAAAGGCAGCTTCTAGGTTGCCGACCAGCTGATCAACTTTCCTAGACTTTATGATGATGTCATCGATGTAGACCTCTACGATGTCCACGATGTGTCTGACGAGGCACCGATTCATGCACCTTTGGTAAGTGGCTCCCATGTTCTTGAGTCCAAAGGGCATGGTGACATAGCAGTAAGTGCCAAATGTGGTGATAGAGGAGGTGGCGAGCTAGTTGTTCTCCTTCGTCGTGATTTGATGATACCCGAATACGCATCCAGGAAGTAGAGGGTTTCGCAACCCATGGTCAAATCGATGACTTGATCAATTTGTGGTTGTGGGTAAGGTACCATTGGACATGCCTTGTTCAAGTTAGTGTAATCCATGCACATCCTCCAAGTCCTGTTCTTTTTCCGAACTAGGATCGGGTTAGCGATCTAGTTCGGATGGAAGACTTCCTTGATGAATCCTGCCGCCAGGACCCTGGCGATCTCTTCCCTAATGGCCATTTACTTTTTGTCATTGAAGTGATGGAGGCGCTGTTTGACTGGATTGGAACCGAGTAGAATATTGAGGCTATGCTTGGCGACCTGCCTCGGGATTCCTGGCATATCGAACGGTTTCCATGCAAAGATGTCCCAATTTTGGAGCAGGAAGTTGATGAGCTCGCACTCTTACTTGTTGGAAAGGCCGCAACCGATTCAAATGGTTTTGCTGGTACCTTCATGGTCGACTTGTATCGCCTTGGTGTCTTCAGTGGGCTTGAAGGCCCCCATAGACTGCTTCCTCGTGCTGGATTCAGGCACAACTTTGGTCACGGTGGCCTAGATAGTTCACAACTCTAAGGCTCGAACCACTGTCGCTATGATGTTGAGGTTTTCCTCCTCGTAGGAATGCGCCTGTGTAGGTCGCCGCCGACCGTGATGACCCTATTGATGATAGTTATTTATCCATCATAAACCATCAACATAACTTGAATAATTACATAAAAAGGATCACCAACATAGACTTAGGGGTTTAAACTGACAACTTCCATGAGTTTTGGTGAATCTGTGTTTTTAGTAGGGTTATTCCAGAAAACCGGCAAGGGGGATCAAAATGTCAAATAAAATTGTGCTTATCCACGGCGAAAACTACTCCAGAAAGTTCTAGAGGCCACCATAAGGCATCCCCCCGAGGCAGACCCCGAGGGGATGTCAGGTGGTGCCAACTAGCCCCACCTATAGGCCGCTTGGCCCCAGGGCCCACATGTCAGCCCCTGTCGCCACATCGGTTCTCCACTGCCTCCTAGATTGCATCTACGCTGTTCATTCAAGTTAGTTTGATCCGAGGGCTCAAGATTGACTCTCTGGCCTATATAACCAACCCCTACCCCCCTCTAGAGTACGCTGCCATAAGTCAAGAGTAGACCAGAAATTAGGGTTTTTAGAGAGAAGAGAATAGAGCTCCAATTCTTCAAAGTTTTAGTACAGGCTAGCTAGCAAGGTTCATGTAGAGTGTGGGCTATTGCTCAGGATTCTAGATTCGCTATCTAGAGACTGGTATAGCTACTGTATCTCTTTATTTATAACTTTATGCTACTTCAATATTATGTTGCTATTTATTATGTTTCTTGTTTGCTCTAGTTATATGGTTGATATAGTTGTGATTGATGATGAGTTTATGCATATGTTCGCAAAGCGCTTAGCCCAAGATGCATGTGAGTTAAGTGGTTGACATTATGTAAGCATGGTGCTTAGATATTGTTTACCCATGGATGCATTCTGCACTCTGGGTCATGTGGTAGATCACGAATGTGACACTCACCTTGAGTCCTTTGTAGTCCACTCCCCGTTTGTAGAACAATTAGAACATGGTTGCGAAGGGAGACAAGCTCTGTTCTTGATCTTCCTTAGTAATTTTCCTTATGCATAGATCTAGAGTTAATTATGCTATAGATGAGAGTGTATATACTTGAGTATACAAAAGACTAAGTAAATAAGGAATGACTTAGGAATCTTTTGCTCTTACCAAATCTCCTGCCTAGCCATACTACATTTTATGAGTCCCTCTTTGTATCTCTAGAATTACTATCAATGCTTCACACTTATCATTTATTTATCATTTGACTTACCCCTGCCATAGCATGAGAGTGGTTTTATCATAAGTATATAGATTTGTCAATATCTCTATGCCAACAATCCCAAAACTCCTCCCTGTGGATAAAATATAAATAACGATACTCGGTATACTCCCAGGTGAAATGCTACAATGGTATATTATTTGTGCGCTTGCGGATAACATATATAATTTTCTCTAAGTTTACAAGTGTCATTTATAATTACCAATAACGCATTTCTGGCATCATGCTATGGATGACAATTTAGTAAAGAGTGATGCTAAGAAATGTCAACAAGCATTTCTGGTGCCGTTGCTAGGGGGCACATGGCTAAATAGAACTGATCAAATAAATACTTATTGATAAAATCATAACATCTCTGCTTTAGCAGGCTTACCCTTGTTTGTCTTTGTTCATATCTTATACAGGGTAATTGTAGGGTTGGTTGTGATTCACTAACAACTATCAATCAAAATCAACCAAATCAAAAGGAAACTCAATACTAGTTTCTGAAGCTATGGCTGACAAGACTCTGTGTGAGTTCTTTGCTCTGAGCACCGAGAAGATTCACACTAGGCCAACACTCAACACTAACAACCTTGAGTTCGAGCTCAAGCCAAGCTTCATCAACATGGTGCAATCTACCCTATTTAGCGGAAAGGCACATGAAGATGCTAGTGGTCATCTTCAGAATTTTCTAGAGATCAGTAGCACAGTCGTCATCAAGGATGTTGCTCAAGACATCATACTACTTTGCTTGTTTCCATTCTCACTAGTGGGAATGGCGAAGCATCGGTTCTACACCAACAAAGATAACATCAATACATGGGCAAAATGTTCAAAAGCCTTCCAAGAAAAATTCTTCCCTATAGGCAAGACCAATGCCTTAAGAGGAAAGATTTCCAATTTCCAATAGCCAGAAGGGAGAGACCATTCTAGAAGCATGGGAACATTTCCAAGAATATGTTTCAAATTGTCCTCATCATGGAATGGAAGATTGGTTGCTCATAAAAAGTTTCTACCATGGTTAACTTAGAAAGCTCATGAACAACTTGATGCCACTGCTAGAGGATCATTTATGTCACTCACCTTTGGAAAAGCTAAAACTTTTATGGAAAAGATAGCCTCTAATCAAGGTTGATCTCAATGCAACATTCAATCATGAAATAAGAGCAAAGAAATACCAGAAGAGGTGTGTGCACTGTCAACCAAGATGGACGTACTATTAAATTGGCTCAAACAGTGAGTCAATTACAAGAAAAATTGTCAGGCCATTCAAGATACTTTTAATGCTCAAAACACATGTGGAGAATATTTGGGGGTTGAATTCCCTAAATATCAAGAGGATGTAAACATCATTGGCAAAAATTCAGGTTCACAACAATAGTAAGAAGGATGGAATCAACAACAATGGTCAACTTACCAAGGTAAGTACCAGGTAACAATTATAATTCTTTTAATCCCAAGTAACTATCCTTAAGAGACTTAATCTTAGAACAAGATAGGATTAGTTAGAATATTTTTTAAAAGCTTGTTTTTAATGATAAGGTCCTAGAAAACATAAATACTAAAATGGATAGTTTTTCTTCTACCATAAAAGACCAACTTAGCTATAATAAAAAGATAGAATCTCAATTAGCCTAGTTGGCCGCTGCTCTGCCTTTTGCTACTAACCTTGAAAAGGTCAACGCTATAACCACAAGAGGTGGCAAGTCTACTCATGATTCGCCATATCCGACAAGGATAGGTAAGACACCGACAGTAGTACAAGAGGAGAAGAAGGACGATGAAGTTGAAGAAGTCGAGCCACAAGCACAAGAAATGATGCAAGATTTTCATGACACCACTTTCCTACCATTTCCACGCAGAAATCGAAAAGCCAAAATAGATGATCAGTTTGGTAAGTTTGTAGAGGTAATTCAAAAGTTATATATCAATATTCCTCTACTAGATGCCATATAGGTACCCACCTATGCGAAGTACCTCAGAGACATCCTCAACAACAAAAGACCACTGCCCACTACTGAAGTAATCAAGTTAACAGAGGAGTGTAGTGCAGCCATCCTAAACACGTCACCTGTCAAGAAGAAGGGTCCGGGGTGTTCCACTATCAATTGTTCCATCGAAATCCAGAACTTTGAGAACGCGTTATGCGATCTTGGAACAAGTGTTAGTGTCATGCCCAAGAAGGTCTTTAACAATCTCAAGTATTCAATGCTCACACCAATGTCGATGTGTTTGCAACTAGCCGACCAATCAGTCCGCTACCTTACAGGAATCGCCGAGAATGTTCTGGTAAAAATATGAAATTTCTTTATTCCTATGGATTTTGTAGTACTTGACATGCAGGAGGACATGAAGACACCTCTCATTATTGGGAGACCCTTCCTGAGCACTACAAATGTGCACATTGATGTTGGAGTCGGAGAAATCAAATTCCATATCAATGGCAAGGAAGAGCGATTTGCCTTCAAGCCAAGATCAGAACAATGCTCTAATTTGGAATGGTGTAAGAAACAAGTTCATCCGTCAAGGTCTCCATCTCCAGGACCAAAGGACGCTCCCGAAGAATAAACGCGAACAGGGAAGTCCGGTTAGGTGGACTTAAAATGCTGAACCCTCACCGGGAGGTAACTCGGTAGTTATCTATAATCATTTCTCGCATTATATTGTACTTCAGCATATTTACTTTTTAATACCTACATTATAAAATAAAAATTCTCATCATGCCATTATAAAAATTCAAGCCCCATATAAATAATTTTTACGAGCATAAAAACCTCGTAAAGAAATATTTACTATGGAGGCATAAAAAATTAAAAATACCATCATTCATCTTCTTATATTTCATAGTTTTGTAAAATATTTTTTATTGCATACATATATACTTGAATATACGGTAGAAATATGGGCACTGGGACCCACAAACACTTGAACCACCATCGCCTCCATAACCACTACCCATCACTTCTATCTCCACTCAACCACAACTTTCACCTCCATCATATCTCCACCAGCCATCCTAGTCGTATCACCACCGAAAGAGCACCAAAGGAGTGGATGTTTTGCTTAAGCGTGAAGTAGAGGAGTGCCAGGAAAATGGAGAGGCCATTTGGCCATGATGTGGGGCCAACTAGCCCCACCACAAGGCCGGCCGGCCTGCTGCTCTCCCCCTATAAATACCCCCCTCCTGGCTGCTCAACTCACTCACTCACACTGCAATCTAGCTTCCTGAGTTTGAATTTCCAATTCCAAATCTCATAGTTGAAAATTCCCTTGGTTGAAGTAGTTTTGGAGTGAGAGAAAAGGGTGAGAAAGTTGAGAGGGAAAGTGTTGCTAAAATCTTGAGTAAGAGAGCGAGAGGTGCTGCTAAAATTTGAGCAAGAAAGAGAGGGTTTAAGAGTGGTAGTGTTGTCCAAATCAAAAGAGAAAATTAAAAAGAATTAGGGTATAAGTCATGCCAAAATATTGATTAGAAAAATTCTCTAGGTAATCTCGGACAACTAACCCTCTAGACGACTGACTTTTGGATGGCTAACCGCTAATATTTTTATTTTCCTAATCCCATTCCATGAGTTGTGTTGTCTTTTGTCTATTTTGCAGGAAAATGAGCAAGATCGCCAAAAAGCTCAAGTGTGCGGTGTCGTTCCACCCAACAAGAAGTTCGTCGTCCCGGGCAAGCACCAACATGGAGGTCGATCCTCCATCTCCCACTATTAGAGCACCGTCCCATTCAGCCCCTACAGAGAGAAACATTCTCTTTCAAGAGAAGCAGCTCAAGCTCCGGAGCGATATGGAGATGGACATCTACAAGAAGTTGATGATGAGGACATCCTCCACTATTAACCGCTGGCAAAGACGCAACAAAGGGGCCAAGTGGCCTAGTTGTAGTCAGGCGGCGACCGTGTGAGCCTCTGAATAATCCCACCTTGCTTAGCTTGGGAGGAGGAAGCCACCTTAAAAGGGAGAGGCACCCTTCCCCTATTGGACTAGTCTTTTAGGGATATTGGGCCTTTCCCCGAGTGGGTGTGCCTGAGAACTATTGGGGTCCGGGCAGCCTTAATTTATTGGGCCTCGGCCAACCCCACTTGGGCCGGATGCATCATTTGGTATCAGAGCTGGGCCCTTGTTTAAGGGGGTGGGAATGATGAGGACATCCTCCACTATTAACCGCTGGCAAAGATGCAACAAAGGGGCCAAGTGGCCTAGTTGTAGTCGGGCGGCGACCGTGTGAGCCTCTGAATAATCCCACCTTGCTTAGCTTGGGAGGAGGAAGCCACCTTAAAAGGGAGAGCCACCCTTCCCCTATTGGACTAGTCTTTTAGGGATATTGGGCCTTTCCCCGAGTGGGTGTGCCTGAGAACTGTTGGGGTCCGGGCAACCTTAATTTATTGGGCCTCGGCCAACCCCACTTGGGCCGGATGCATCAGTTGAAGACCCAGAGGTTCGTCCTCACTCCCACTTATGATCCAGCCCTACTGCAAGCCATAGGTATGAACACTGAATTTGAACTCATTTTTAGAGCTGTAGGATGGGAGGATGTTTGGTAAATAGATGAGCAAGGGTCTAAGCTTTTGACAATGGAATTTCTTTGCACCTTCAACCCCACTAATTCAGAAGTATCATTTAGACTTTTTGGAAAAGATTTTTCTATCCCATGGAAACAGTTTAATGAACTTCTAGGATTTCATGCACAATGTGTGATTGATGTAGACACTGCTATACAAGACATTGATGGGATTAAATTTTGGAGTGAAATATCTAAAGGACTTACTTGGTACCGTCCCCGTACAAATGAAATTCATCATCCTACTTTGCGATTCATGCATAAATGGCTAGGTTTTTCTCTTTTTCCTAGGAGTGATTTTTGCACTGTTATGAATGATGAACTTAAACTGCTCTATGCTATGGTTAAGAAAAGAAAAGTTTCAGTTGTCCAGTTTATGATGAAATAATGGAAAGAAATTCTTGATCTTAAGGGAGATGTTGTGTGTACTTCTTTGGTCACCCACAGAGCTAAAAATTTGGGTCTTTTGGAAAATGCTTCTTTTGCTTACATTGATGACATTCCCCATTGGCATATCGATTATGAATATTTGCCCAAGCTCACATGTTGAAGAAGAAAAAGGATGGAAAACTTGTCATGATGTACATGGATTATACAAATGAAATTCCGTTACCAGACCAAAACCTTGGTCTGTATGCGGTGCAGTCTTTTGTCTTTGATTTACAGGTGAAGGAGGCAGCGCCTCATCGGAGCGCTTTTGCAAGACTCATGCACAACCCGCAGCCCAGGTACCATGGCGATGATCCAATTCCAGATGGACTGGCCTTCACCTTCACCAGCTATGCAGGCTGGGACTAGCTAAGATCTTTCCACATGCACCAGCCCGAGCAAGCTGGTTGGGAATCCTCCGACATGCATCAGCCCGAGCATGCTAGTTGGGAGCAACCCGCTCCTCAGCACGCTAAGAGCTCCTAGCATCAGGGTTCAAGTGAGACTTGGCAGGATGGCAACTTCGACTACTATCAACAATAGCCATATGAAGAAGTCTCGAGTGGCCATTAGGGAAGACATATGTCCTTCTCTGCCTATGGCTACCATGACCACCAGATGCAGCATGCCCACCTCGACAACAAGCTGATGACTATCGAAGAGATGAAGCAAGACATTCGGATCCAGCTACACCAGCACTCCAAGTGGCAAGCAGAGATGGGAGAATGCATCACCACCATTTAGCAGCACTAGGAGCAGGAGAACAAGAATTGGTGATACTTGTTCTAGGGTCTCCACGTTGACCCGCCTTTCTGAGAGACCGCAACAACACCCAGCTTGGGGGAGGAGCCCCCGTTTACCGAAGGTAAGTTTTCTCTTCCTAGCATTTTATTATTTTCTTTAGTTTATTTTTTGAGTTTGCTATTTAGTTAAAAAAAGATGCATAACCCAAAAACAAAATAAAAATGCCTTTGTCTGTTATATACATATTACTATGGTGTGCTCTAAAAAAATGAAAAACCAAATAAAAAGAGTGTGTATATAGTTTGCTTAAGATGTGTTTTAGTTTCCTTTCATGTTTTTAAGAGCTAGATAAATAAAAAGAACTTGAAGATGGTCTCACATTATGGAAATGATGAATAGTTGCTCTGTTATAATTCTTTTCAAGTACCTAGTTTTCAGCCTTGAATTGTCCTGAGTTTTAGATGAAATTGATTTAACATGAGAATTTGCTCTGAACTTGAAACTCGTGGGTAGCATATGCTTGATCTAAGTCTAGGTAATTGATGGATATGATATGAGAAGGTCTGAGCTGCTATTTATCTTGTTCCAAGTGACACTTGAATTCTAGAGATTTATCTTTTGAAAAACATAAAAATGCAACATTATGAGATCTTGTATGACAAAGCTTGAATTCCTACCAGAACCAAATATGATATTTTGACTAAGAAAACTTCCATTTATATATGCTGCTTGCATTGCATTGAGTTTGGTCAAGCTTTGTTGATGCCTTATGAGAGTTTTGTCATGCTCTTAAAATCGAGATCATGTACACACCACCCACATATGCACTACTCCTACACTGGGGGTAGGCGCAAAAACTTGCATTCCATCTAGATCTACCCAAAAATGTTCTACTCCTACACTGGGAGAAAACGCCAAAAACATGCTTGATAGGTTTTCCACCAAATAAATGCTCCAAGTCCTTGTTGCTATCTCTCAAAAGTTTTGTTGCAGAAAGAGGCATGGGCTATGCAAGAGTTATTCATAAAAAAAAGAAGAAAGAAAGAAAAAGAATTGAAAAAATGGACAAGTGTCCGAATTATTAAAACAATGGGTACTCAATGCCCGTCTGAAAAAAAATGAGATGAATAATATAGCCCTTGTTTTCTTGCAATTGTTTCCAAAGTTCTAAATGAGAGATATGTTTTCAAGGACATAGTAGAATTAGGCTAGCTACACACACATGCACATCTTCATTTTGTTATATGACTCAACTCTCTTTGGGTCCATTGCTTGACTTTATAATATATGTATTGCAAGTATGCTCTCTCATACAATTACCACTCCTATGAGCTCCACATAAGCCTTAGTTGTAGGAAGAGAAAGGTATAACATCATTATTGCCTTGGTAAGGATCCACAAATATCATATACATGAGATACTTGAGAGTGTCATACAATTGAATCTCTGAGTTTTATTTTGAAAACTTGCAAAAACTCTAGAATAATGGTTGAACAACAAACTTGAGACATAGTGTTTAACTTGATCGTTCTATTTTTCAATTGCTCAAGACCCAAGTCAAAGCTCATAAGCCCCATGGTGAAGGTAATATGGGTAAGTTTGAAAGATAGATCGAAAGTTTTTAATCCGAAGGAGAATTCTTTGTTGAATGCATGTGTACTTTTGAGGAGTAAAAACATCACAACAACTCCTGATCCATTGCTAAATTTAGCTTTACTCAAGGTCGAGCAAAGGTTAAGCTTGGGGGAGTTTGTTTACCGTAGTTATCATCCATCATAAACCATCAACATAACTTGAATAAATGCATAAAAAAGGATCAGCAACATAGACTTAGGGATTTAAACTGAGAATTTCCATGAGTTTTGGTGACTATGTTTTTAGCAGGGTTATTCCAAAAAACCGGCAAGGGGATCAAAACGTCAAATAAAATTACGCTTATCCACGGCGAAAACTACTCCAGAAAGTTCCAGAGGCCACCAGAAGGCATCCCCCCAAGGCAGACCTTGAGGGGATGACAGGTGGGGCTGCCTGGCCCCTAGGGTCCACATGTCAGCCCCCATCACTATGTTGGTTCTCCACCGCCTCCTAGATTGCATCTATGCCGTTTATTTAAGTCAGTTTGATCCGAGGGCTCAGGATAGATGCTCCAGCCTATATAACCAGGACCTGCCCCCCATCGGGGTACGCTGCCATATGTCAAGAGTAGACCAAAAATTACAGTTTCTAGAGAGAAGAGAATAGAGCTCCAATTCTTCAAACTTCTAGTATAGGTTAGCTAGCAAGGTTCAAGTAGAGTGTGGGCTTTTGCTTAGGATTTCAGATCCACCGTCTAGAGACTGGTATAGCCATTGTATCTCTTTATTTATGACTTTGTGTACTTCAATATTATGTTGCTATTTATTATGTTCCTAGTTTGCTCCAGTTATATGCTTGATATAGTTGTGATTGATGATGAGTTTATGCATATGTTCACAAAGCACTTAGCCCAAGATGCGCATGGGTTAAGTGGTCGACATTATGTAAGCATGGTGCTTAGATATTGTTTACCTACGGATGCATTCTGCACTCTAGGTCATGTGTTAGATCACATATGTGACACATTCATTGAGTCCTTTGTAGTCCACTCCCCATTTGTAGAGCACGTAGAACACGGTTGCGAAGGGAGACAAGCTCTGTTCTTAATCTTCCTTAGTAATGTTCCTTATGCATAGATTCAGAGTTCATTATGCTATAGATGAGAGTGTATATACTTGGGTGTACAAAAGACTTAGTAAATAAGGAATGACTTAGGAATCTTTTGCTCTTACTGAATCTCCTACCTAGCCATACTACATTTTATGAGTCTCTATTTGTATCTCTGGAATTACTATCAATGCTTCACACTTATCATTTATTTATCATTTGACTTACCCCTGCCATAGCATGAGAGTGGTTTTACCATAAGTATATATATTTGTCAATATCTCTATACCAACAATCCCATAGTTCCACCCTGTGGATAAAATATAAATAACAATACTTGGTATACTCCCGAGTGAAATGCTACAATGGTATATTATCTGTGTGCTTGTGGATACTTTAACATATATAATTTTCTCTAAGTTTATAAGTGTCATTTATAATTACCAACAATGCATTTTTGGCATCATGCTAGGGATGACAACTTAGTAAAGAGTGATGCTAAGAAATGTCAACAGACCCCTTGATGACCGGGGATCTTAAGCTTGAGGTAGGCATAATTTGGGATGGCAATGAATTTTGTGTAGCACGGTCGACCCAAAATGGAATGGTAAGAGTTGGGGAGGTCGATTATCTCAAAGTCGAGCATCTTAGTTCAAAAATGTGTTCATCCTCCGAACATGATGGGTAAGGTGCTCTGCCTGAAGGGTGATATTCATGCTCTGGGTATGACCCCATAGATCAGGGCATTCGTTGGTCGTATCGCTGCTCTAGAGAGGCCTATGGCATCGTACGCCTGCAAGTAGAAGACATTGAGTTCACTTCCTTCATCCATCAACACATTGGTGAGTCATGTTCCTTCGATCGTTGCACAGATGACAAGGGGAAAACGTCTTGGCAGCTGAATGTGGTTGGCATGATCGGTCCTCTCGAAGGTGATCGTTGTTTCTAACCATTTCAGGTAGGCTGGGGTTGTCTTGGTCTAGGCTGTAGTCACATTGACCTCCTCCCCGTTGAAGTTGACTTTAGCTCTGATTCATCGATGGATGGCTCGCTGATCAGGGGGATTGGTTGTCTTGCTGCGTCGAATGCCCGGGCGCGGCCCATAAAAGTGGTTTCGTAAATTCGCCTCCCATGGACTAATAGCTCTAGGCTCCCAAATTAGGTGATTCGATCATGATCTTTGGTGCGGGAAGATAGCAATCCTTGCATCATGGTGTGCTCTTAGATGCGGCCGCCGTAGGCCATTCTATGAGCGTGTCCACCATCGGTGATGAGAGGGGGTGTTGCCCCCCTTTTGCGAGTCAACTTTGGGACGTAGCCCTCGAGGGCAGTTCTAAGAGCGTGTCCGCCATAGGACATGGGATCCAGACTTCCAAGATGGAGGTCCAGACCATGGTCAGAGGTGGACATGGCGCTGACCCTTTGACGCTAATGAACTCATAGTTTTCCCGATGAATGTGGCCACCGTGGTCCATTCCGCCAGCGAGTTCATTAGTGGTGCAAGAAGCCATCGCTTCCTTCTCAACAATTGAGAGTGCACGACTGTCCCCTACCTAGCATGCCAACTATCGGTGTTTCATAAACCGGACTAGTAAATTAATACGATTGTCGCGCTGCTCTAGTAACACGATGGTAGCATCCAATAGACACGAGGATTTATACTAGATCAGGCCGGAGCCATATGTCCATTCTTAGAGATGATCAAGTGCATGTTACTCACTTGAATGTTCTGAAGTTCTTACAATGGGGTGCAAGAATGGTGGAAGAGGTGGTCAAACCTATACTAGGTGAGGGGCAGCCTGAAGAGAAGCTTTAGGAGCCCCACTACTATAGTAAATGAATCGAATGGTAGAGGATGAAGAATGTGAAGATATCCCAGGATGGGTGCCCTGGCTGCCCTTATATAGAGTTCAAGGCCAGAGCTTGATACAAAGAGGAGGTTCCCCCGATCGAAGGGTCGTGAGCCTAAGGGAGGTCCTAGCTAACTTGGCTTGCAAGCTACACCGTCTTCTAGTGTTCGTCCGGGCGTGGCTATCGTCATGATCTTGTGGCCATGTTGCGACAGAGCGAGACATGGTACTACTGTGCCAGCCATGGCGGGCACTATAGGCATGTTGGTGGTTCATCAGTCGTCCTGTGCAATGAGGTATCCATCATAATCTTCATCGTCATCTTCTGGTTCGTCGGGGCATTGTACCCATAGTAGTTCGCCGCCCTAGGTCATTGTTCATCTGGTCGCTTCATGGGGCTAAGGGCCACGACCCCGATCATTAGAGTCGGGGTACTCTGCTAGTCAAGAAGGTCTCTAGGTCAAGACCCTTGTCATGGATCCCATCCAATAGTGGGTGCGATCATACGCGCATCCTGTCGGTCCATATTTAGACGGTGGGTTTCGTACCCGTTGCCACCACTATGCGGCGTTGTCCTGCTGGTGCGGCGTGGCATAGGGACGGCATTCGAACACAATGAGGTGACTGCTTTTCCCTCGATCCTTGTGAGGTCAGTGCGGCATGCCTGCTCTTGTCAGAGCAGGCATACTAAGCTACGCTCAATCTCTCCTTGTCCTACCTAGGGGTCGTGACGGAGGAGAGGTCACGCATCTTCCATGTGGCTAAGGCAGGAGAAAGGGTCATGGCCAACCCTAGCCTAGGTGTTGGTTTGGCATGCTCGTCCTAGCTGGGCCTCGGTCATTTGGGCCATTGTTAATCCGATGAGTTGCGGGCTGCGTGGCCTACGAACTAATCGGCGTCTTGAGACACCCCGAGGTCATAATACCGACAAAACTTTTATTATCTTTCTTTATAAATATGGTGCCACATCAGCACATTTAATGCCCATGAAACTGAAAACCTGGCCTCATGAACAAGTTTGTCCTAGGTTCGGTTTGATTTCCAAACCATTAGTAATTAGCACATTTAGCTATAGCAACCTTTTAATGCCATGTTATGAAGTTGGTAGGATTTTTTTTTTCATATTGTAAAATTGGCTAGCGACGTTCCAAGGTGACAAGAAGTCCACCCTGAAATGGATGTAACACCCTAGGTGTTAGGCTTGCATAATTGCAATTGCTTTGCATAACATAAGCATCATTCATTTATGCATAAGCATTTCTATATGAAACATTGCTATGAAACATGTGAAACATACTATTGTTCTTTTAAGTTTCATTGTATGTATGCTTTATGATCATGTGTGATTGAGTGCAAGTGATTGATGTTGGTAACGAAAATACCTTAGCTACACTTAGGATGTCTAATGGAACAATGTTCATGTTAATGACTTTGCCTAATTATGCTTCTAGGGTTTGGTTTGACTAGGTGCTCCTCTTGAGTGCTTTTGTTTGACTAAACTAGAACAGTGCCATAGAGTGTTTGCATGCCTGAGCAACCTAAAGCAAATTTGTAGAAAATTATATATGGAACAAAATTTGTTTAGAGCTCAAGTCATGAAAATGTGTGCAACAGTCCCAAACATGGCCCATAAGTCAGATTTGGTTGCTAATTCGGCACTTAGAAAATTTTCTAAGTGTTGATTGCATTTACAGTTTCATGGAGCTGACTTTGGCTTGATTTTACTCATGATTCTTTGTGAATTAGATTATGGTCCTTTAATAGGAATTATAGCTGGTATGAAAGGCTACAACTTTAGTTTAGATCATTTGCGCTAATGTTTCATGGATTAGGAGCATGGACGATACCAAGTAGCGCCGTCAGGCTCTGATCGCGGGCTCTGATAGCGTCGTACAATGGCCGACCGTGGTAGCGTTTGAACGCCGCATGTACACCGTGTGTCACCGGCATCCTAAACCATCAGGCCATGTTGGGCCTCAGCGCTTCACATCACGCGTGCACTTGCCCGCTCCGTTCCCGCACTCGCATTTCCATTTTCTGTTTCTCCTTCGCCCACCCACCGCGACCGCAGCAGCCGCAGCAGCTCCGCACAGCTTCGCCATTGCCATTGCCGATGCTAGCTCGTGTCTCGTACTTCCTCCGCCACTGCAATAGCTCCATCATACTCCCACTGCACCACCGTGCCCACATTTCCTAGCTAGGAGCGCTCGGTAAGCCATCTCGCTGCGCACGACATTGCCGGTGTTTCACCGCCGTGGTACGTTGCCGTGGCCCGGTCACCTCCGACCACCGCGTGCCACTATAGAGTGCGCAATACGTTCGCCGTAGTTCGTTGAAGCTTGGCCGAGCCCTAGATCGAGTCGTCACGGTTGCCTCTGGCGTCTTGTCGTCGATTCGCGCCGTCGTGCCGCCATTGACGCCACCATCTTGCATAGCTCCAGCAATAGGTTCATTTAGGTAGCTCAATCGATGCGGGAGGTCATGGGGATCACAATTTTGTCGGTTGCGTCGTCGGAGAGGGTCACCACCGGCGAACTCTAGTAGAGCCACGTCGAAGCAGCGCGCTCCTCTATTTTCGTTTCACTGACACTTGGGTCCTACTGACTAGAGGGCCCCAGCTGTCAGCGTCTATTCAGTGAAAGGATGGTTCATTTATTTCCTGATTTACATGCAACTTTGGAAAAATATATCTAGGGCTAGGAGTATCCTATTTGTGTGAACCAAATTTTGTTGGGTTCCACATAAAGTGTAGTATTTGATAAAAAATGTAACACGCTATTTCCTATATTTTTCTAGGTGAATAAAATAGAGTTTAATAAGTGCTTTTAAATGGTTTCACTTTTGTTAAATCTATAACTTGAGCTAGGAAAGTGCTAAAAATGTAATCCCAAGTTTGTTAGTCTTGTATTGTTATGTACTACATGGGAAAAATATTGGTGGCACTGTGATCTTGCTGGAAATATGAGTTTACTATTTATCTTAAATAAATACTAGATTCTTGTGCTATTTTTCATGGTAAAAATATGTATCCAGTGAGCATGAAACTTTTTGTAAAGTGTTATGGTGTTATGATGAACCTAAGAAAAATATAAAATCTATTGCTTGACACTTTTCACTAGGGTTTCCTATATATGCTATTTTAAGCCATGCTGGCTTTTCATTTTTGTGGAGGATGTTATGTTTGTTCAAATGATGTGAAATTTATACATTAGTCTACTGGGGACATGTGTAAGCTACTGTAATTTTTGTAGAATTTTCTGTACACTTTGGATATGGGTTTATTATTTAACCTAATTATCTAAATAAATTAATAAAGGCATGAAAATAATTTATTTAGGAATGGCCACTATGTTTTATTACATTCATTTGATGTATGTTAACTGTTGGTAGCATTGGTAGTACTCGTAATACTATTCTTGTCTGTAATGAAATATTATACTGACTTTCTGGACAGATTTTAGAGTTAAGCAAATTAACTGGTGAATTTGATGTTTTCTGTGAATTTGGTCAATAACAAAGTTGTAGGGAACTTGTTTATCTAGCTTGTGTCAAAATTTCAAAGCATTGGGCCTAGTAGTTTGAGAGTTATATTAGTTGGAAGACAGCACTCCTAACTGCTTGCTCTCTGGAATCCACAAACAGTTTTGTAAGATCAGTCTGTTTGACCTAGTTTGAGTTTGAATTAGACTTTGGTGATTAAATAAAAGTTGTAGAGAATTTTATAAGATTTCCATAAAGTCTTAAATCATGATATTTGGACCTGTATAACTCCAGTTATGGATCAAACTTGTAGCTGCTGTTTGCAGCCTGAAAACTGTGATTGCAGTGAATAACTTGTTTGCTTGATATGAGTCGATGTGATGAGTTAGATGCTAGGCTAATTAAAATAACTTGTTAGTTGCAGGTACTAGACCTCTTACTGAAGATGAACGACTTTATCTTAGGTTATTAGAGCTTGGTGAGTGTGCCGTTCTTGTTTTCTAAAAGAGATATGCATCTACTTAGTAAAATAGATGTTAATCTTCTATCATCGTGTCTTTCATGCATCCATCTATACATGTCTGTACATTTCATCATCACCTTCCATCTCTTGTGCATGCATGATTCTTATACTATGCATATGCATGCATTAGGTGTTCCGGAGGGAGTCACGCTTCTGGAATTCTAGCAAGTACTTTTGGAGGAGCAGCAGCAAGCTCAGGAGCAGGAGGTGCAGGCCCCCGAAGAAGAAGCCAACGAAGAAGTTCTTGAGTGTCCCGATCACCAACCTTCATCTTTTATGAAAGGCAAGCCCCAGAGCATTCTAAGTCTCCTATGTTTTTCAAATGGTTACTTTGAGTATCTTTATTTGTGATGCATTAAGTGATAGGAATTGGATGCAAACACTTGTTGCATATATATCTATTCCTTGTCCAATAAACGTACCCTGAATCCTTTTTAGGTCCAGGAGCGAATCAAAGCATAGCCTTGCTTAGACTGGTAAAAGTCGGGTGATTTCCTATCACCTGCAAGTTAGGAGGATGTCTGGTCACGGTGGACTATATTTGCTATCATGGAAGATAACCATGTGTTATTAATGAATTGTGACCGGGCAGGATGTCGATAGAGAAGCAACAAGGCAAGGAGGTCTTGGGTGTGGATCTATCCCTATCTATGTCAGTTAAGGACTGATTCGCTATACGTCCTCATGTCATGTTGAACACATGCCTATCACTTAGTTGGCCAGATAACTCATTCCGATCACGAAGCCGAGTAGCTCAACTCAGGCCGGAAGAATGGGAAGTGAAAGTGCGCACCCTAGCGGTAGTAAGGATGTGCGGGGAGCCATTGGCGTAAGTCCTAGGTGAGATTGACCACCTGGTAGAGTGGACTCCCTGAGGGTGTGGTGCTGCTTGGAACCGCGATTCCTGAGTTGTACCAAAGGTGACCTAAGGCTGCCTTCGCGTGGTATGCCAGGGTTTGTGTTAGGAATACCCCTCCAGCTGGATAAGAATCGATTCGAATCACCATCTCTCTCGAATAGTGAGAACTTGACTGAGCAGCGGCAACGTAGATGCACTTAATGGAACTTGATGGTTAAATCGATGATGATGATGATACAACATTATACCGGATATGGTTACTAATGTTTGGAGTTAATCAATTGCTTGCTCTAGTACAGGTGCTAATCTAGTTGACATGTTAATATCGATAACTTGCTGCTTACTCATAATTTAAATTATGCTCTTATATCATTAAAGCGTTTATGCAAAAAGGTTGTCAAGCAAGATCCACCGATAAAGCCTTGCATACTCCTTGGTGTCATTTATTTTTGGTTTACGATGGGTAAGTCTAGCTGAGTACATTCTCGTACTCAGGGTTTATTCCCCCTTGTTGCAGATGACATGCTCTATAACGACTACTGCAAGTATTGTCTCCACCCTACGGGGAATAAAGACTAGATCATGGGCATGATCATCTATGTTATCTTATCATGTTGCTTTTGCTGGATATGACTATGGAACTAGCTTGTATTTGAACTAAGTGTGTGTGAGGGTCTCAAACTACTTTGCTTCCGCTATTTGTGAACTCGTTTTGTAATAACTATGTGAACTCTGATGTATGAGGTACTCGTGAACTACTTGTGAAATGGTTGTAACATGTGGCTTGTTATGTTGTATTACTATGATCTTAGTTGTATGTAAGTTGGTTTGAAATCCTTCATGGTTTTAGTTGACTACCGGGTTTATATGGGTTCAAGTATGACGGTTCGATCACTCCGGTGATTGCTTTCGTACTTGTGCTCTTATAAATTAGTCGGTTCTATTACAATGGACACCACATAAAATCTCCTTGCGTGTTATTTGTGCATTTTGTAATCTGTTTTCCTACTCATTAATGTATGCCGGCAAAGGATCTTTAAAAAAACCATAAACATGCGCAGAACTAAAAAGAATCTATGGAAAAGATCTGGCTGAGAAAGGCGGTGAGAACACCACACAGGGAGTCACAGCTATGCGAAGCAAAAAGACAAATCTACCAGCCCCACGCTTGAAAACACTCATACCAAAATGAAGAAAAAGAAGACAACGATGCATTTTGACTTCTGCTCCTAAGACCTCACCGCTAATCTTTGTCCTGTTTTAATAATGTTTTTTCTCTCACAACAAATCAGCATCTGCAGTAGCAGCAACTAAATTTTAGCAAAACAAATAGGGCCAAGCACAACGAGACACTAAAGCCATATCTAGATGGGATGTGCTCGTATGTCCTAGCACAAGGTATCCATGTCATCCCCAATTCTAGAACAAGTTGCTACACCGCACACACGGCCAGTTGAGGCCGCACAAGACAAGACAATGCATAGTATGCCAAGTGCCCCTTGAGCGATCATTATGGGCACGAGGCCCAGCGTCACATGCAAAGTTTGGGAGTTGAAAACCATGGACCCGGGCTAGTCAAACACGTTACATGTAGCACATGATGCATATTCTTGTCACACCACATAAAGAATTATTTTATTTCATTTCATTTCATTTCATTTGGCGTGATAGCCAAGTGATGGGCTCAGGCGAGGACATACTCACATGTACAGTAGGATATGTACAGTACGATAGTTGAGTGAGAGCCCATTTAGAGGGGCACCTTCTAGCTCTAGCAGAGCCGAGAGAAGCTCCAAATGTGGTGTTTCTCCGGTTCCTCCTCTTTTTGTTTATTTTTAGAGGAGCCAGAGCTATTTTTCTCCTGACTACAATAAAAATTAGTGTTGTATAGTATATTAGGAGCTAGAGCCAGAGCATCAGGTAGAGCCGGAAGAAGCCCCAAATATGGCGTTGTCGATGCCATACCCCCGGGTACCTCGACTTCCATATTGCCGACTACCGATTTCGGATCAGAGAAGACCCAAAGACCCACGACGACCCTATTCAAGGAAGGATATCTCCAGATTGCACTAAGACTCTGACTAGGGAATGACTCCTTTGCTTGTAGGGCAAGTTGATCGCAGATATAAATAGCTAGCAATATCCCCTATTGTAATCATCGAGTCTTTTATAGGCATAGCTACATTGTAACAGCAATCTCGCCGAATATATGCAATACAAGAGTAGCAACTAGACGTATGGCTTTTACTCGCTTCCTAGGGGCCCGAACTAGGATAAATCTCTACTCCATCTGTGATTGTTCTTCGCACCAAGTGGGGTTCCCCAAGAACCAAATAGCTGCCGGTAAAAAACACCAACAGAGGCGCGCCAGGTAGGGGGATCTTACGCGAAGGCCTATGATGTCGATCATCAACAAAGTTTGGTACCCAGATCCGATGCGTTCCGATGCCGCTGCGGCACCATCCTCACGGAAATACGTGATTATGGGCAATTATTACTCATACTCGTAGATCTATTCTCCATCCCACGATTTGTCACTGACTATCCACTTTGGAAGTCCGGTATTCGAGCACTAGGGAGACTTCAATTTGAAGCTGAAAGGGATCAATGATCCTGATCTAACCCACGCTGGCCATGAAGTTTTCACCTCGTTTAGTCAGATCCCTGAAGACCTAGCTGACTCTGCTGCCCATCTCGATCTTGAATACGATGGCTCAGACGAAGAGGTTGAGATTGATCCTTACGAAACCCATAAGATCTACACGGCCACATGGGATAACACGCAAGCAATGACTAACGCTTGGTCGTCAGCATCTCGACCACTGCCCCGTCTCAGCAACGCTCCAACACTCAACACTATTCTAGAATGAACAGTACAAAATCTGCCCTGCGCACAAGGAATCTAAATTTCGACTTGCGCATAGCTTAGGAAGACACTATCCAGATCAAAATGCTCCTAGAAACTATGGGAGCCCTAGCTCAAGAAGGAACACCACTGGCAACTGTCATCAAATAGGCTCAAGACTTAGCTGATTAGGCTAAGCAACGCCTACACGCAAAGGTCGCCACACCTTCTAGGTCAGCCAGGTCACAATCATGTAATCAGAATGCTAATCCTGTGAGATCTAATCAATTAGTAGGCAATCGCTACAACACACCGCCTGGTGGTCGGGACCTTAGGCCTAAGTTAGATGCGAATAGGAGGAATTGGGATGCCTGAATGACGCTCAATACCAATTGGGCTCAACATTATGGCACCAATCCCTGAGTATCGATCACCGACTATCGCGCGTTTGCTCAAAACCTCTAGAGGGTTGTCTGGCCCCCAAAGTTCAAGTCTAGCCCGATCGAGAAGTATGACGGCACCACCAACCCTAAAGAGTGGATCCAGTCAACTCCATGTTTATCGAGGCAGCATTAGGTGATGACTACATAAAAGCCAACCACCTCCCGACAGTCCTACAGGGTTCGACCCGAACATGGTTGATGAACCTACCTGAAGATACCATTTAGTCCTGGGCTCATCTATGCCAGATGTTCGAGGCCAACTTCCATGCAACATACACCCATTCCGGTCTGGAGGGTGATCTATTTGCATGTATTTAGAAACCCAATGAATCACTTTGGGATTTCATTCAAAGGTTCAGCGATATCCGCAACACGATCCTCGACATAATAGAAGATCGGGTGATCGTAGCCTTCAAGCAAGGCTACAAGGATGAGAAAACCACCAAGAAGTTAGCCATTAAAAATCCTAAAATAGTGGTTAAGCTCTATAAGATCATCGAGGCAATGGCCAAGGCGGCTGACGCCTGAGCACGAGTGCACGGACAACTCGACACCTCCCGATCAGTGGAGGATAAGAAGACGGGAAAGGACAAGAAGTGCAAGAACGGAGACGCTAAAGTCCTCGCCACTGAAAAGGGAAAAGCTTCGCCCTGACACCAAGGTAAACCTGATGACCTTCTATTGGCGATCCTTAATGACCAAAACCGACCGCCAATTAAGATAAAAAAGAGAAGAACTAGCAAACTTAAGCACATGCGCATTTACTATTGACCTAGTTCCACATGTATTTGGACAACATTATTTTTCAGGACATAAACACAAATACATGGAGAAATTCACTGAAGGGTGCTTTTCGACGCTGATTTGTGCAAAGGAACAAGGGAGACGCCCATCAACTCAACTCAATCTGGCAAAAGCACCACCAAGGAGAGATCTAGGTCTAGCCCACAGCCCACCACACGAAGGCAGGGATGAGTTGCCCGACCCCCTATCGGTGCTTCTCTGCCTCTCCTTCAACAGGCAGTGGCATGCCTCCATGCAGAGGCAGTGTAGCTCAATCCTCGTACCAAGAACAGCTCCCAGCACCGCCGTCCTCATTGTATAAATAGAGGGGCACCCCCCTCTCACAAGACACAACACACAAGAGCAAGAACACTCCACCCTTGAGGTTCATTCCAAGGGCTTAGTCCCTAGATAGCTAGTAGAGTTAGTCGGGAGAGATGTGAGGGAGAATACGGGGAAGAGCCAAACTTGTTGGTGTCTCCCCAAGTTTGTACCTCGATGAACATCTGTGCGCAATGGAGCTTTTCGCTAAGTGAGTGTTCATGATTCCTTTGGTATAAAATCTATTTATTAGTTAATCTTTATCCTTACTTTTTTGTGGGATCACCATTTGCCCTTGCGGTGAATGCTCTAGTAGAAGGGCCTTGATAAAGACGGATAACCCTTGTTAACGCACTAGAGTAGTAGTCAATAGCGTAGATGTGGTGTCTAGGATAGAGGCTACCTTTGTTTGCCTTGTACTCCACGGTTGAGGGGTAGGCGGTAGGTGGTGATGGCCCTATCCATCCATCATAATCCCCACGTCCGGGTACGACGTAGAGCTATAGTCTATTAATGCCTGGCAGACCAGTTGTTAAGCGGTGCCCGAAGTGAGCAAGTAGAAGTAGAGCTTATCTGTCTTTAGACCCTATTACCATAGGAATCCTTCTCTACCCTTTCCAACTCTACCCTTGTGTTGTTCTTGGATGAATTAGCTAGAAGAATACCTCTAGTCCTAGTGGAAAATATGATACCCCGAATACTTCCGGGTGAAGTGCTACAATGGTACTTCCATGCGCTTGCGGATCATTTCTATTTGTGTTAAGAAATACCAACAAGCATTTCTAGCGTTGTTGCCAAGGAACGGTTGTCGTATTTTCTTCAAACCTAGTTCGTCCTCGTATTTTATCTAAAAAACAAAAAAAAATTCTTTTATCTTTTCTATCATGAAGCCAATTCCAAATCCTACCCTTTCTGCTTCAAAGGGGGAGTTCCCTAAGCCACCTTCAAAATCAAACCTATCATCTGGCTATAAACTCCACCCTATCTTGATAGCCGTGGTTTAGGCACAAGCCTTCCTAGGGCACTATATTGAAAACCCCTGCCATCACCTGCACGAGTTCGAGGAGATGTGTTCATTCCTAAACATCTCAGGCATGACACAGGAAACTCTGAAGTGGAAATTGTTTCCCTTCTCTCTCATGGGGAAGGCGAAGTAATGGTACACACATGCTGCAAAAAGTATGAATGGGGACTGGGATGAACTTAAAGACAAGTTTCACCTTGCATTCTTCCCTATGTCCCATATCGACTCTCTACCAAGGACAATCCTTGACTTTGAGCAATGCAAGGAGTCTATAGGTGTAGCCTGGGCCAGGTTTTCAGCGTTAATACACATCGGCCTAGACTTGTCTTTACCGGATAGCATATTGTTGTGACTCTTTTGTTTGGGTATCGACATACATGCTAACCTATGCCCAGACATGACTGTTGGAGGTCGTTTCACACACAAACCCTTGACAAAACAAGTGAAATTCCTTGAAAACTTCCTGAAAGCTATACTTCCGACATCATGAGAAATAGAATCCTCTAGGTGAAAGTCATGTCGAGTGTTGAGGAGTCCTCATCAGTCGAATCTAAACTTATACCATCCTTAGATTCAACTCATGAGCCCTCACCCGAGCCATGAACACCGAAGGAAAGATTAATTCATCCTTTGGAGTTCCCTATTGAATTCGGGGATTATGGCAATACCTTGAAATACATTTGGCATAATCCTTATAAAGAAGCTTCTCCCAAGGTAGAACCGCCAAAGGAATGGTTGTTGGAAGTGAAAAGTTCTTCCGAAGCAATTCAGATTCTTTTACCTTCCACGACCATACCTTTTTCATTAAGGGAAACAAACATAGAAGCCCTGCACAACCCCACAGTCGGGACTAGTATCATGTCAGAATTTCTTGCAAAAAATCTTTTGGGCAACATGCCGCTAGTCTTGACCAACAAACATTTTGAAAGTCCCTAGGGACTCATCTTCGAGTTTTATGGGATTGCCAAGGCTGTGCCAATCATAATAAATGAAATCGAGGTTCACATAGACTTCTACATCTATGCCATCCTTGATTTTAATCTTCTTATAGGCTACCCTTCTGAAATACTTTTTTCAAGAAAAATCTTCCCATGGGAGCCTTAGCGAAGAGTTTGGGAAAATTGCTTCTCCCACTCACCCAGATATACCAAAGGCGATGCATCATCCCAACAATGACCCTGTTCATTCCCATCACCCTTGCTCGAACTTAAGCAATGCCCCTCTGGCCATCCAAACATTGTTTTCAATAGTGGTCTACATTCAACCAATGTATTTCTTGAGAACAAAAATTTCTGTGCCATGGACATTTTGCTTAGTGCCACAGCTTCCACGAGGATCAGAACCACCTCTTGATCCTTGTCTCCAAACTTTTTAAGAGGATGGTTGTTGATGCCTTCGTGTATCATAAATACTGCAAATCCCATAGTTGCACTATGGTACTAACCTTGTAGCTCGAACGAAAATACTCAGTGCTTTGTGGTGATGCTAGGAACTACACCACCAATGATAGCTGCAAGACAAAGTTCCTACGATCGAGCTTAAGACAATAAATCAAGCACTACCGGGAGATACCCCGGATTATCATAAAAAATATATCTATATGCTTATAAAAAAATAACTTTCTTATTAATAAAAATCAAGAACATGTTATCAAGTTAGTATGCACCTTCGGGTATTCTTTTGTGTTAACCCTTTTAGGTTAAGATTAAGAAGAACAGGGGACATACGATGCCTAAAAACATGAGAGCTGCATCGACTACATACCTCGATGATCTTTGATGATGGAACACACTCAAAAAGGAGACCCCGACATTACACACTTGACTTTTACACAAAAGTCCAAGTGTGGGGGAGGATGGTGAGAATCCCAAAAGTTCCATGCACAAAAATGATAATGACGATGTTAGCTCTATCTTGCTATAAAAAGAGAGAGGGAGAGAATAATGATAAGAAAACAAACTAAATGTTCACCAACTTATTTAACTTATGCTTGTCTCCAATTGATATATCTTGATCATGCAAAATCATGCTTTCTGTTGTTTATGTCATATACTCTGGTTTGGGTGTATTTGATCAATACACCCATAGGCTTTTTAAATTAAGCATGGTGCTTAGGTTAAAATAGTCTTCTTTAATCAAAACTTGACATGGCTTTATATTTTGGTTAATGAACTTAGAGTATTACTTTATAAACAGTAGAAGTAATCTAGTGTGGAGATGAATCAAGGCTAATTCTGACATTGCAATCCTTACTTTAGTCATGCTTGAGTTGAAACTAATAAATAATAATAATAATAATAAGTTAGGTGAACACTAAATAATATATATATATATAATAATTAAAAAACAATAATAATAACAAAATAATTTAGGATCCCCGGTGTTCAAACTGGGAGAGCCCTTGTTTGTTTCCACCGTTGTTTCTTTTTGTTGAATAAAACAGGTACACAAAAAATAAGTGTGGGGAGATCTCTCAAGCACAACTAACACACATTTGAGATCTCCCAACAACTCATTGCCCAACCCTCAGACAATCCATCATACAAGAAGCACAAGACAGATAGTTTTAAAGGGGATTGGATGAACCTCTGGTTTAGCCAAACCTTCTCTGATCTCCTCAACTCCTTCTTCCTCTTCAAATGATGGTTTGTACAACACAATCCTCTACTCCCTATAGTTTTGAGTTTGAACAAACATGAATCTTGATCACAAAAACTAAGCTCAATTTATCCGCGCTATCTCCTCATGATCAACAATGCCCCTATAAAAATCTACAAACCACACTTTGTTTAAAATTTTGAAAAGTGACATATTCATAACATGTTTAAGATAGAAGCTTGCATAAAGTTTGTTCCATATATATTCACTTATGCTTGTGGGAAAATATTCTAATAGGACAATCATGTTGACTAAGTTTTTGAGTGTGATATAGTTCTGACTTAGAAATCCTACCATTTTTATTCAAAGTGCTTGGAGAATTTGTTTTGATAAAAATGTTACAAAACCATAGTATCACATACTCCTCAATTGGTGAGCAATTAGTACCAAAGCCAAAAATGACATCTTGCAAGTTTTAAGCCATCCACCTATGCTGCTTGTCATTGTATTGAGTTTTGTCAATTCTTGTTGACCCTTGTTGAGAGATTTATCATGCTCCCAAGATCAAGATCACGTACACTCCACATACACATGCTGCTCCTACACTGGGAGTACGCAAAAACATGCTTTCATCTAGATCCACTAAAAATTCTACTCCTACACTGGGAGTAGACAAAAATATGTTGGTTAGGGAAATACTCCATGTTCTAAAAAGATAATGATCTCTCTCTAAATATGTGGTTTAGAAGAAGAGACATGTGCTATGTAAAAAGTTTATGAAAAAAATATATAAATGGACACATGAAGGTACAAGTAAAAAACATAAATATGATGAGCACATGAAGGCTCATGTATTGGAAAAAAGAGAAGGAAGAAAGATAACCATGTTTCAAAATAATAAGTTATAGAGAGAAATCATATCTACAAAAGAAGTATAGTTTTAGTTTACCCTTTTCCACACACAAGCACATCTTGATCTAAGAGTATGGCACTTCTCTCCTTGGGTCCTTGATTTGACTTTACACCATATGCAATACAAGTATGCTATATTGTTTATCCCTACCTTAAGCTCCACATAAACCTTTTTAGAAGTAGAAGAAACAAAAGAAGGCAAAACTCTGCTATGCCTTGGTGAGGAGTTATACACCATTGAGTATAAGCTGAACTATGCTTTTCTTGAGAAAAACTTTCAAAAACTCCAAGTTACTAAGATGTGATTTGGGAAGATGACTTTGTTTCAAGAACTGTTCCACTTTTTAGCCACCCAAGGAAACATGGTAGCTAACGCCACATATCCCACTTGTGTAAAGTATGTGTTGGAACAACTTTCATGTATAGTCATATATCTTAGAATGTTATGCTCATGATTACTTTCATTCCTAAGCTTTGCTCGAGGATGACCAAAAGGCTAAGTGTGGGGGAGCTTGTCAGCGATCCTTAATGACCAAAAACCAACCGCCAATTAAGATATAAAAGAGGAGAAACTAGCAAACTTAAGAACATATGTGCCTCAATGGAGCTTTCCGCTAAGTGAGTGTCCATGATTCCTTTGGTATAAAGTCTATTGATTAGTTAATCTTTATCCTTACTTGTTTGCTGGATCATCATTCGCCCTTGCACCGGATGCTCTAGTAGAAGGGCCCTAATAAAGATGGACAACCCTTGTTAACGCACTAGAGTAGTAGTCGATAGCGTAGATGTGGTGTCCAGGCTAGAGGATACCTTTGTTTGCCTCGTACTCCATGGTTGAGGGGTAGGCGGAAGGTGGTGATAGCCCTTTCCATCCCTCATAATCCCCCACATCTGGGTATGACGTAGAGCTATAGGACGTCAATGCCTGGCAGACCAGGTGTTAAGCGGTGCCCAAAGTGAGCAAGTAGAAGTAGAGCTTATCTTTCTTTAGACCCTATTATCATAGGAATCCTTCTCTACCCTTTCCAACTCTACCCTTTTGTTGTCCTTGGATGAATTAGTTAGAAGAATACCTCCGTTCCCTGTGGAAAATACGATACCCTGAATAATTTTGGGTGAAGTGCTACAACGGTACTTCCATGCGCTTACGGATCATTTCTATTTGCATTAAGAAATACAAACACCTTCCTATTTACTGTCTCATTTATCGATCTACCAAGCACCCCTTCACAAAGTGCTCAGTGTATAAGAAGCAAAAATAGGAAGAAGAGCGGCAGCGCAGGGCCGAAGCACTAGTATGCCAGCAAAAGCTAAATCATAATGTTCATGTGGCAGACGAGGAAGAAGTTGTACTGCACAAGGATGAGATACTCACTATCTATGGTGGCACCACCACCCCGGCTTCTAGGACCAAGCCAAAACAAGTCCAGCGGCAGGTAAGCAGTACCCAACCATCGAAGAGAAGGCTCAAGTGGTCAAAAGTCCCTATTTTATTCAACATCAGGGATTATCCCCTGAATTTGTATGGTGGACCATTGCTCACATTGGTATTCAAACCATATATAGGGAATTACAAGGTTAGATGAACCTTAATCGACAGTGGCAGTGCACTCAATCTGCTCTTCGTGAGCACCTATGACAACCTCGCTTTACCCAGGAAGGGCCTAATTCCAGTCAAGGAACCCGTCTATAGAATAATGCTAGGCATGTCAGCTTACCTCCTTGGAAGGATCGATCTTTAGGTTACCCTTCAAGAAGGAGAGAACCTAAGATATGAATTCCTCACCTTCGAGGTGGCAGACTCTGATTTGGCATGCAACCACATTTTGGGTGTACTGTTCCTAAAGAAATTCATGGCCGTCGCCCACTTTGCCTACCTGGTAGTCCATGTACCCGAGCCTCATGGCCCCCTCACTATATATGGTGACCGAAAGGGTGTGTTGCCTATGACATGAAAACTCTTGACTTAATCAAGCAGTTTAAGCAAGTTCTAGCAGACCCGGTCGAGCCACCATCAAAGGAACAAAAAGCAGCAAACCCGGCTATCATGACAATGCCAACAGCAACTCTACCTACACCCGTCGTGATAATGCCGCTTCTTGAGGCTCTAACTAAACAATCAGTTCCCGAGAGTTCTAAAGGAGCCGAAGCCAGACTCAAGGCTCTGGCCCTGCTAGAGACCTAGGTTCTGATGCTTCGGCAACCTTAGGTTCCAATACCGCCCCAAACTCAGACTTTGGTGCTTCCATAGCCTCAGGCTCTAGGGGTCAACATGAAAATCTCCAACCAAGTGGCAGTCGTGGATAAACCCGATGATGTTCCTCAATCCAAAGAAGTCACAACTAGAAGTCCATCACCATTGATCCAACAAACCCTAGTAAGGTCACCCATATCAGGACCAACCTTCCCCCTCAATAGGAACTAGAGCTCATTGCTTTCCTCTGGGCAAATAAAGATGTGTTCACTTGGGAGCCATCGGACATGCCTGGGATCCCCCAGGAGGTAATTGAGCACAAATTGGGTCTACCAGCTAGCGTTCGACCAGTCAGACAAAAACAAAGATGCTATACACCGAAGAAGCGAGCCACCATACAAGATGAAATCAACCGGTTACTAAAGGTCGGTTTCGAATGATAGGTCCCTTTCCTAGAGTGGCTAGCCAACCCCATCATGGTCAAGAAGCCTAATGGCACATGGTGGATGTGCATGGACTACACCAACTTGAATAAAGCATGCCCTAAGGATGAATATCCCCTTCCAAGGATAGATCAAATTGTAGATTCAACCTCTGGATGTGAATTGCTATGTTTCTAGATGCCTATTTAGGGTATCACCAAATTAGCATGTGCATAGATGATGAGGAAAAACTGCATTTGTAACTCCTTTCGATGTGTACTGTTATATTAAGATGCCTTTTGGCCTTAAGAATGCCGGTTCTATGTATCAAAAGTGTGTTCATATTGTTCTTGAAGGCCAAATTGGCTGCAATGTGGAAGCATATATTAATGACATTGTTGTTAAAAGCAAATGCAAAGGTGATCTAATCACCAATCTAGAAGAAACTTTTAATAACTTACATAAGAACAAGATGATGCTAAATCCCAATAAATGTTCTTTTAGTGTTTCTTCGGGTAAGCTACTTTGGTACTTGGTGTCTCATCGGGGCATCTAAGCTAACCCAAAGAAGGTCAAGTCTATCGATTATATGCAGTCTCCACGCAACAAGAAAGAAGTCCAAAAGCTAGCTGGAATGATGGCAGCCCTAAGTTGATTCGTATCCAAGTCAGGCGAATGAGGTTTGCTATTTTATAAATTATTGAAAAAGCATGATGGTTTTCTTTGGAGCGAGCAGGCCGAAGAAGCGTTTTAGGTGTTCAACCAATACTTGAAACAATTGCCTATACTTGTCCCTCCCAAAGATGGCGAAACCATGCTTCTTTATATAGCAGCAACTCTAACAGTTGTCAGCGTGGTCCTGATGGTTGAGCATCATACCAAGAAGTCAACAAAACAACACCCCATGTATTTTGTGAGTGAAGTGCTACATGATGCCCGATCCAGGTACCCAAACATTCAAAAATTACTCTATGCCGTATTGATGTCTCCTCATAAGCTGAAGCATTATTTCTTAAGTCACAAGATCAAAGTGGTTTCTTCATATCCACTCGGTACCATTGTTCATAATCGAGATGCCATTGGTAGAATCGCTCAATGGCCAGTCGAGTTAGGCCAACATGATATAGAGTTTGTACCTAGAACTACGATCAAATCATAGGCTCTAGCTGATTTTGTTGTAGAATGGACAAATCCTAAACCTAAGAAGGTGGCCCAAAACCCAGAGCACTGGTTGATGTTCTATGATGGAGCAAAATGCAAGAACAACACAGGGGCTGGTGTCATCTTAATCTCTCCAGAAGGGGGTGCCATGAGGTACGCAATTCAAATTGATTTTATTGATCCAACTCCAACTAACAATATTGCCAAATATGAGGGCTTGTAAACTGATTTACAAATTGCTATATCCTTGGGTGTTCGAGGACTACTTGTGAAAGGGGATTCAGAGGTAGTCGCCAGACAAACCAGTAAAGGGTACCAAGCAATAAACAAGAACATGGCCGCATATTTATAGGCATATAGACGATTGGAATCTAAGTTTGATGGGCTCGAAGTCCAATACATCCCAAGAAAGCTTAACTCGGATGCTGATATGCTCGCTAGCCGGGCCACTGAATGACAGCACCTACCGGGAGATGTCCTGGTCGAAGTGCTCACAAAACCCTCTATCCTGATGTCAAAGTTGTGTCCAAACTCCACGCTTGATCCATCAAGCGACAAGGCAATACTCAATGAATTCCTTGGGAAGTCTATGCTAGGCGATATGGCTCGCGCTGCCACTCTAGTTGGAAACAGGGAGAACTGGATGGATCCAATCTAGGCGTACCTCACAAACCAGGCTACTCTAGTCGATGATACGAACATAGAACAAACCGGACGTAAAGCCATGAGTTATCAAATGGTAGATAGTACCCTCTACAAACAAGGGTGAAATGGGGTTCTTCTCAAGTGTATCACCTAGGCCAAGGGCATTAGTTTGCTCAGCAACATCCATAGAGGAATCTGTGGGTCCATGCATCTCATAGAACGCTGGTTGGGAAAACCTTTCAACAAGGTTTCTACTATCAAACATCGCTCGAAGATGCCACTAAGTTGGTTAGAATGTGTGAGTCCTATTGGTTTTTCAAATGACAGATTCACCAGCTAGCTCAAGCGTTAAACACGATCCCTTTGTCTTGGCCATTTGCCACATGCGGCATTGACATCTTGTGTCCTTTTACAAGAGCCCAGGGTGATTATAGATTTCTGATTATAGCGATCGATACTTTCACAAAGTGGGTCGAAGCCGAGCCAGTAGGCCGGATAACCAAAGAAAATACATTCAAATTTTTGTGGAGCATTGTAATGCATTTTGGCGTACCACACCAAATAGTCTCGGATAATGGTACACAATTTACCAGCAATAAAATTGAGAATTTTTGTGAAAGATGTGCCATTAAGCATTATCGGACCTCAGTTTATCACCCGAGGACCAACGGTCTAGTAGAGCATTCTAATGGTATAATTCTGCAAGGGATCAAAACACACATTTTTAATAGGCTTAGCACCTATGATAAAAAATGGGTCGAAGAGCTCCCTACAGTTTTGTGGGTGATACACACTATAGCTAACTGGGCCATGGGTGAAACACCAATTTTCCTTGTATATGGGGTTGAAGCCGTCCTTCCCCCTGAAGTTTGACTAAATTCGCCCTAAGTAGCGATGTTCTCCGAAGAAGAGCAAACTGACCGTCGTTATACCGACCTTGAACTCCTCAAAGAGAAGCATGACATAGCCACATTCCAGGTAGAGAAATATTAGTAAGCCCTTCGGAAATATCACAACCAGCGTGTACGTGGCCGAACGCTTAGTATCGGAGACTTGGTACTCAAACGAGACCAACGCACAAAGGATAAGACTAAGTTAACACCCCCTTGGCAGGGGCCATACATTGTGGTTGATATAGCCCGACCAGGCGCATACCGACTTGTAGAGATAGATAGAGACATGCTACCGAACACATGGAACATGGATCAGCTACAATGCTTTTATGCTTAATAAACTGTGTTCCTAATGTCTTGTTTCTTAGTGTCACATTCAGATACATGCTTATTTTTCTATACTCCTTTTTCTTTCTTAGTCGTGCTTTACCCAAGCATAATACACTCGGGAGCTAGGGATGGGGAAGTTCAATCTCAACATTTTTTCTCGGCTAGTCTACTACCCTTCATTCAGATAAGTTACTCATATCCAAATAAGGAGTCAGGGGCTATCATACTACTATTCACTAGTCTACAAAAAATTCTTGATCATGCTAAGCCTAGATCAAGTAAACAACATCGACATACAATACGCAAACCGCCCGAGTTTAGCTACTATAAGTCTAACTGATCGCTTGATCAAGGGTCAAAATAGCAAAAATAAGAAGAATTATGTGAGACTAACAAGGGTAGTACTTATAATACATTTCACAATGTTGTAGGGATAGGTAAATGTTTTCATTCCTCCTCTTCCTCATCACTAACAGACAGGTTGAACTTCTCTACAAATGGTTCAAGCACGGTCCAACTCTTGTCAAAGAGCTCCTCGGCCTTACCTCTGTCACAATTGTAGCCTTGAGAAATCAGGCCTACATCAAGATCAGGCAAGTAGCTTTTGAGGATGTCGATGGCATGCCCAACCGAAGTGAGAGCTCCTTCCACCAGCTTGGCTTCAACATTTGTACGGCACTGCTCGGAGACCTCAAGCTTGCGCCATAGCTCTTCAATCTCCTGCTCTAGAGTCGCCTTCTCACCCTCCAGGCACCCGGTGTAGGTGACATGATCTACAAACATGGCAAGGTTTGAGACAATTCCCATAGCAAAGGTACAAATTTACACAAGAACGTCATTTTACATACCTTCATTAGCATCCCAAAGAGTTTTCACCTCTTCTTCAAGCTAAGATACCGCCGCCTTGTAATGCTTGGCCTTGTCACTAGCATCTCTCCACAAGCTTTGATAGGTCTTCATACTCTCGATCAGTGGACTCATTTGAGAGGGGTCCTCTTCGGGAAGCACCTCCTCGCTCCCTAGAACCTTAACCTAGGTTGATAGCTCTAGTTTAGGCCTATCTAGGGTTGGGGCAGTATCTAGACTGCCACCTCTGGCTAGCATGCTTGGGGCTTCAGTTGTCCTAGTAGCGTTATCAAGAGACACATATATCAAGAGGATATTCAGGTCAAAGAAGATACATAACCACATAATTCAGTTCAGTCATGGCTTAAAGGGAATGAAGCACTTAAGCTTTGGTGCCCGCCTAGTCATCGGGTTCCTAGATGTCGGGGTTGATATCTTCTCCTGAACACAAACCTCCCATGTGCGTTTGATATCGTCTAGATAAGTGAATGTCTCAAATAATCTACCAAAGACGATCATAGTGGATACCTGGTCATGTCCTCGGGGTGGGTCCCTGATCGAGCGCTCTTTTCTAGCACCACCTTGGGCCAATGCCACCCTAGTCCCCTCTCTAGATGGAGGGCTCCTAGATTTACTCCTTGCCCTCTTGCTCTCTAGAAGGGAGACATTGTCGGGTTCCCCTTGGGATTAGAGTTTTCTCTTCTCCACCAGAGGGGCTGATCGGGCGGCCAATGTCTTCCTAGGTTTCACCGGCCCCTGTATTGTGTCCTCCTTTGTCTTCTTCCCCCAAGTCATCCTCGATTTGAGGGCGGGGGTCTTCTCGAGGAGAGCCTGCTCCCATGGTAGCTTTCCCCCGACTGCAGCCTACTCCTATGTAGGGTTTGCCCTGACCCTTTCCTATCCTTGGGCCAGTCCATCCATGGCTCCAACAAGCTTAGGGGCTAGGGCTTCAGGAGCTCCTATCTCGTCTCCCTCATCCCCACTTAGGTCAATACTCTAGGGGACAATTCCCACATTGGGGTTCACCTGATTTCACAAAATACAAAATTAACCTGATTGCTTGAAGAAGACAAGTCTAAGGAAAATTATTCGACTCACCTCGGGTGGAGGGTTCTTGGCATGATATGGCTAGGGAATGCCTTCCCAACCAGCTTGGCCCATGCCGAGGATATACTTCACCCGATGAGTGATCTCTTCTTCTGACACTTCTGAAAGGCATAAGGTTAAAAATAGATATTGATGGGTCAATACTTTTGAATCAGAGCAAGGTCGGGTTATGATTTCTAAACTGCCACCAACACTCTGTTCAGATCCCTGATCCCCGAATACATGAAGGCCAAATCCCTACGCTTCAAGCGGATAATCCTCCATCGAGTGAAGGTTTTGACTACATGAGCGACAGCCAATCCGGCTTCCCAGAGAGCCCGAACACACTTGATATGACCATGCATTTTCTCAGTCATGATTGGGGTTGAATACCATGCTTCACTAGTCACAAGCATCCTATAATCAGCCTTGATAACATTTTTCTCCCAAAGATCAATGTAAAACCATTTCTCTACAAAGCCCTTCTAGGAGGACTTAATCAGGAAGACAATGTACTCTCCTTTCTTCCTAAGGGAGAAACTGACTGACCCCACAAATAGATTGGTGCCATGGTACATACCCATGTAAAAGTAGCACCATAAATCAAGATAAGGCTCGATGCCAAGCCACGCCTCACACAGAAAGGCGAAAATGCTAAGCATAGCGATAGCGTTGGGCAGCATCTGAGCAACTTTGATCTTATAATGCCTACAAACTCGTTCTAGGTACTTGTACGATGGCATCCCAAATCTACACTCACAATGAGCAGTAAAGGTGGTGATTTGGAAGGTGTCCGAAGTCGAATGTTTCTCACCTTGGGTTACAGTCCACATATAGCCTTCAGGAAAAAGACCATGCCCCCTTAGTGTCTCCAGATTTGTCTTCGATGTCATCGAGGTGGTCCAGTATTCATTCAGTTGAACGATGACCACCTGCACGGCCGGCTTAGCTAGGTCCTTGGGTTCTTCCTGCAATTGGACCAGGGGCTAGGGCTCCGACATGGTAGCCTCCACATGGAGAGTGGTGGCGTCATGCTTAGAACTATAAGCCATGGCAGCGCCAGAGGTGAAGAGTTGAGAGCAAGGGAAAAGGCAAAAAGGCAAAGGGCAGAGATTGTAAATGCAAAGCAAGAGAATAGGCACAGTGGTTCCCACTAAGGTGAGGCGGGGGTTTAAATGGCCTTTCACCATGCACAATCCTTGAAAAATCGCTTGGCAACCATAATGTGCGCCTAGACTGCTATGCCAACAATTATTCACAAGGAAAACTATCATTTTTTTATTGCTAGAATAAAATTGGCGAGTTGGAGCCCTATGAATAATTTAAGCTTAATATATTTTGTGCCTAAGTTACGAGTAAGGTTCCCACCTGACTAGAGCATCCCGATTGGTCTATAGCTTAGGACTACGAGTAAACTCAGTGGCGGGGACAAAAACTATCCCAACTTTAAACTATATCCACATGCAAAGTGTGCTGTGACTCTGCTCGTGGCAACTCGAACACAGAATAGTTTGAAGGACGTTGATAAAAAGTAAATAAACAAACACTTCAGAAACTAGTAATTTAATTGATAATTCATGAAGATGGATTTACAAGTGATTAAAATAGAACCCTAATCTAAGATAGCAGGAGTAGGCCCTACCTCCGATCATCACCAAGCTCCTTACAGGCCTCGTTGATGAGATGGGAGCAGCCTAGCTCCTTGATGGCGACCCACTGCTCGTGGTTTCTTCCTTCACCTCTTCCTTCTCCTCCTCCTCCTCTATGACCTCTTACTAACTGTCGCTACTGAGGATCACCAGGCCACCATCTCTCGGGATGCCAATGACCTCATGATTCAGCTCGACAAAGAGCATCCTCGTGATCTCCTACTCTCGACTCATGTCTGGCGAGCCAATGGCATGAGGAGCGGAGGGGCCAGGGATGTCGGGGACGGCGAAGGCGACAGAGGCGGTAGGGGTGGTGGAGATGACCGAGGTAGCAGGAGTGGTGCCTACCAGTGGGGTCAGGTCTTCTGGCACATCCTCATCGGAGAGCTCGATCACCACCTTTGGTGTCGACGGCACCGACTAGGTCAATAGCCTAGCTGGGGAACCCAGCGGAGCGCCTTCGTCGACCCCAGCATCCCCTCTTGGGACCACTGGGGCTAGAGGCATGGGAAGCATGGCTAGCAGTGATGCCGCTATCAATGCTGGGGCTCCGGTGGACGTCGGGGATGGAGACGCGGGCATAGACGGTGGGGGTGACGGCGTATTGCCTGACGATGACGCCTCGGCCAATTGGCTAGGCGAGTTGGCGAGCAGCAGATGTGGCACCTTGTAGGGACGCTTGTGCCTGGTAGTTTTCTTCCTCTTTTTTGCAACAAGATTAGGGAATGAAGGTTGTAGATTCATCACGAGCAGGCCTAATTAAATAGGACCAAGCCGCCTTCCTAGGAATCTCAACCATCGTCCCAATTAAAAAGGAATTAAATCTCAACCATGCGCACCCATGGATAGTCAAGCCGACGTAGTGCTTTGATTGACAGATGACTGCGTGCCCCTGGCTTGCATGTGAAACAGGATTGACAAGACAATATGACCCTAGGATGGCCCTGGAACACACTTGTCTCCCAACAGCGCACCTTTATCGGCTTGCACAAGATCAGGACTTAAGTCCCTATTGGTAACTCGGGTTACCTCTTAGTACCCAGACTACAAACCACCTAACGAAGACAATCCCGACTACTCATTGACAACCAAGTTGCATTTGACAAACAAGTTTGGGGGCTTATGTCGATGCCATACCTCTGACAGGTGTGTCCGGTCACCCTGACAGGTGTGTCCGATCACCCTGAAAATGTTGAGTTGGACCCCAACGGGTATGTTTTGAAGTGGGGAGTATAAATACTTCTCCTACTTGTCCAACTTAGCTCTCTTACCCATTTGTTCAGTAGAGGAAACACTTTGGAGTGCATGGGAGAGCAAGAGCCTAGTGGGGTGATTGAGATTTGAGAATCCAAGATTAAGGACCTCATTAGTGCATAGAGAGTAGCAAGTGTGCATCCACCTTTCCCATTAGGCTTGTCTTGGTCAAGTGAGAGTTTGTGCTTGTTACTCTTGGTGATCGCCATCACCTAGATGGCTCGGTGGTGATTGAAAGCTTGGTGATCATCTGGCGGAGCTTGTGGATGACCCAAGTCATGGTGTGAGCAGTTGTGGGTGATTCACCACGACGGAGTGCCAAAGAATCAACCCATAGAGAGCACTTAATCCTTGTGTGGATCACGGGGGAGCTACATCCTTGCATGGGTGCTCCAACTAGGACTAGTGGGGAGCGGCGACTCTCTGATACCTCAAAAAAATATCGCTGTGTTTCGCTCTATTGGTATAAATTAACACACTCAGAATAATCCACAAGCGCACAGATATTATACCGATGTAACACTGTGGGGGGTATGACCCTGGATACCCATGACAGACTACATGGGATGCACCCCCAGCGGTAGTCCAGCCCATAAGATGAAGCCTTACGGAGCACGGCGCTACTCGGCGTGCCCCGCAAGACACTAGGAAGATATCCTGAAGATCCGGTGTAATCTGTTAGGATATGTTACAATCCCGTGATCCCTGTAATCTATTATTACTTAGCGGTTATCTCCTTGATCTAACTGACTTGTAACCCTACCCCCTAGACTATATAAGGCAGGCAGGGACCCCCTCAAAACACACGCAATATCACACGATAGCCAATACAAACCAATAGACCACAAGAGTAGGGTATTACATCATGTAGACAGCCCGATCCTATCTAACTCTTGTGTCTCTGTTGCCTTCTTGTTCTTGATTACGTGCACCTCCGCCGATCAATCTACCTTCATGGGATACCCCTCGAAGGACTGACGAGCATCTTTTGTCGATAGTTGGCACGCCAGGTAGGGCGTGCGTACTGTTGTATGACGAACAAGATGGTACATTTTGCAGGCTCTTCGTCCTCCCCAAAGCCTGCCCAGATCTTTACGGTCAGAACAATCTCCTAGGTCATCAATGCTGATGGAGACAGAGAGATCATTGAGCCGATGCAGATTGATTCTACATAGACAACACCAACACCTACAATAGCAGATCCGATCTCAGAACCGCCTCCGAGGTCGTCTTCACCAACAACTCACCGCCTACTCACTCGCTACCCAATGAAGCAGATCGACAATGATGATCTAATCACATCCATCGATCAGGTTGACCAGAAGCTCGCAACTGCCTCTCCATCACAAAATCGGCTCTAACCACTCTAGTTTAGCACCAACCACCCTCTAATTCTGATCTATCAGAGGGTAATCAGGAAACTCTAGGGGTTACGGCCACCATCCATCAGGATGCCCTATGGGGCAAATTCACCGACTAGGTCAGAGACATCTATCCTCTCGCTGACTATCAATATGCTGCAGATCGGCCAATGTCCCAAAGCATCCCTCCACACCATCCTAGAAGAAAATCCAAACTCCAAGTCCCAAGGATCTACGGAGACTATCATCGAAACCGCCATCGTCCAACCTCCTTTCCCACTAGTTCACGGAGGTAGGATTTTTAATGTTAGCGTCGATAGCCCTCCACGGGATGGAGAAACTGATGAGGACCACGCAGCTTGTGTCAACAGAAATGCCAACCATGCATAGCGTCGAGCAAATGAGGCCACCATTATGTTAGCCGAGGCTGCTCGCAATGGAGAATAGCTCAACTCACAAGGGCGGCCACGCCCACTCCACCGCAACCTCGATGTTGAATTTGTCCATGTCGACGGCCATGATGTCTACAAGACCCCAAGCACCAACTTGGTCATGGCTGCTAATGAGCACTCTCAGCTCGAGCTAACACCGAAGGTCACCAAGGTCACCGTAATGCTCAAAGCTATGCACTACTAGGTCAATGAGATCTTCTAGGATCAGGGACCTTCCTACTCGACAAGCTTGAATCGCCGATGCGCCACATCGAGATCCAATCACCACCCCGATAGAAGCTGTTTCGCTGATCAACATAGCGATGATGGACAACCCCTCTAGGGGGGAGCTAGGGGGAACCACATGAACTACCCTCGCCAACACAACCAGGAAGTCAATCAAGATGTTCGAGCACACATCAACAACCTCCAAGATGCGTGATGTCATAGCAATGGGCACCGCTTCTCTCGCCATGAAGAGGAAGTACGTCGGCATCAAGATTGTGAGCAAGAGTTTGGTAATCCGGATGCAGCTCTCCAGCCACTTAATGCTGGCAATGCTGCAGATCCTGACGGTGATGATCCTGAAGGGCCCTGAGCATTCACAAGAGCACTCCAAACACTCTAGTGGCCCTATGGTTTCAAAATCACCAGGGTTGAACCCTACAAGGGGCAGCTGAACCCCACACAGTGGCTATAGGCTTATGCCACCGCTGTGCGTGCCATGGGGGGAGATTCCAGTGTCATGGCGAACTATCTTCCCATCATGCTCACACCAACCACAATGAACTAGTTCATGAGCCTCGCACTAGATTCCATCGAATCTTGGGAACAACTAAAGAAGGTCTTCACCAACAACTATATGGCTACGTGTACTCGGCCGGGCACCAAGCACGATCTAAATTGCATCTATCAATAACCGTCCGAGCTTCTTCATAATTACATCAGGCGATTTTCCTAGATGACGAATTCTATTCCCAACATCACGGAAGTAGAAGTCATCACCACCTTTGTCCGAGGACTCCATCACCGCAACCTCTACTCCAAATTCAATCATAAGCTGCCAAAGGGGATTGGCGAGATGATCATGACTACTGATCAGTATGCCGACACTGAAGAGGTTGAAGTTCACTTCAATGAGGATGCGGGCACTCACCGCCCAACTCACCGCAGCAACGAGCGCCCCGACAAACAATGCCATAATGACCGCCACAACGACGACCACGGCCACCATCATGACAGTGGTCATGATCGCCCGGAAGGGTCCAAAACTGGTCAGTATCGCCATCACTGACCAGACAACATCATCACCATCGTTGATGAACCTTGCACCAGGCATAACTATGACGAGCAGTACAAGAAGATCCTTGAAGGACCGTGCCCCCTCCACAAGAACAGCGAGCACAAGATGAAGGATTGCCTTGGCCTAGCTAAGGAGTTCAAGATCGAAAAGAAGGACAATGATAATGACGATGAAGCCAGAGGTCACCAGCCACCTGGGGACAACAACAATGCCTTCTAGGATCAAGACAAAGTAGTTGCCACTATCTTCGGGGGCCTCATCACCATCAAGAGCAGAAGAGATCAAAAGCTCACCGCCCATCGGGTGCTCACCATCAACACAGAAGATGCTATCGCCCCTAGTCTAAGGTTCCCATCACCTTTAGTAGGGCCAACCAGTGGGTGGACATCCCTTACATATGGCATTTCCCCCTTGCCCTTGATGCAACCATCAAGAAAGTACTCTTCAGGAAAGTACATGTCGACAGCGGAAGTGCTCTGAACCTCCTCTTCGTTGGGGCCCTAAAGGAGTTGGGCCTTGGAATAAAAGACCTCACTCCCTATGACTCCTCCTTCTAGGGCATGGTACCTGGCAGGGCATCCAAATCGCTTGGTGAGATCACCCTCCCGGTACAATTTGGCACGGCAAGCAACTTCCGTGTCGAGCACATCAACTTCTATGTTGTCGACTTGAACACCACTTACCATTTCATACTTGGTCGGCCAGCTCTGGCCAAGTTCGTGGCCATATCACACTATGCCTATCTGGTATTGAAGATGCCTTCGCCTACAAGAGTTCTAGTTCTATGGGCCAACCTCTCCATCACCTATGCCTGCCAAACAGAGAGTCTCGCCCTCACCGAAGCCACCGACCTCTCCATCCAGATGTCCAGCATGGTCAACGATGCCAAGACGGTGCTCGCCGATGACCTGGAGATCCCATCACTGGAGCCTCCTCGTGCCTCCACCAAGTCCAAGGAAACAAAGGAGGTTGGCCTCGACCTCGACAACTCCACCAAGACCATCAAGATTGGGGATCATCTCGACCCCAAATAGGAAAGCACGTTCATCTCCTTTCCTATGTCCCAACGCTGACGTGTTTGGTTGGAAACCTATAGACATGCCAGGGGTACCATGGGAGAAGATCAAGCACTCCTTGAATGTCTCGCCGATAGCCAAACCGATCAAGTAGAAACTTCGACGATTCGTGCTAGACAAGAAGGAGGCTATTAGGGTAGAAATAAAATGGCTCCTAGTAGCCAGATTTATTAAAAAAGTGTATCATCCTAAGTGGTTGGCACACCCAGTCCTTGTTCAAAAGAAGAATAAAGAATGGAGAATGTGCGTTGATTACACCGATCTCAACAAACACTGCCCTAAAGACCCTTTTGATCTACCTCAGATAGATGAGGTTGTAGACTCCACCGTCGGCTGTGAACTCCTCTCCTTCCTCGACTATTACTCTAGCTACCACCAGATATCCCTCAAAGAGGATGATCAGATCAAAACATCATTCATCACACCTTTCGGTGTGTATTGCTATACCACCATGTCCTTCAGACTCAAAAACACCTGGGCGACCTACCAAAGGGCCATCCAGACGTGCCTTGACCAATAGATAGGCTGCAACATCAAAGCTTACATCGACGATGTGGTCATCAAGTCCAAAACCACCGAAAGTCTCATCGTCGACCTTGAAGAAACGTTTGCCAACTTGAAAAGATATAGATGGAAGTTGAACCCTTCAAAGTGCATCTTTGGAGTTCCATTTGGTATACTCCTAGGCTACATCATCAGTGCCCATGGTATCGAACCCAACCTCGACAAGGTCACCGCCATTACCAATATAAAATAGCCAACCTGCGTAAAGGATATACAAAAGCTCACAGGGTGCATGGCTGCTCTTAGCCGCTTTATATCGCACCTCGGCAAAAAGGGACTACCATTTTTCAAACTACTCAAGTCCTCCAAGCGCTTCTCCTAGTTGGAGGAGGCTGATACAACTTTCGAGCATCTCAAGTTGTTTCTAACGAAGCCTCCGATCATGACGGTGCCTCAACCAGACTAAACCCTATTGATCTACATCGCTACTACCTCTCACGTCATTAGCACAGCTATCGTCGTTGAGCGTGAGGAGGTCGAACACACCTATAAGGTGCAATGTCTGGTCTACTTCATCAGCGAGGTTCTTAATGAGTCCAAAACTCATTACCCTCAAGTTCAGAAGCCGTTGTATGCCATTCTAATCACATCATGCAAGCTCCGCCATTACTTCTAGTACTACAAGATTGTCATGGTCACCAAGTTCCCTCTAGGGGACATCCTCTGCAACAAAGAGGCCAATGGCCACATCATCAAGTGGGCAGTCGAGCTTGGCACTTACTTCATTGAATTCAGGAGCAGGTCGACCATTAAGTCACATGCGCTGGATGATTTTGTCACTGAGTGGACCGAGATCCAAGAGCCCATCCCTGCTGCTAGCCCTGAGCAATGGATAGTGTATTTCGATGGTTCACTCAATATCAATGGCGCTGGCACCGACATCTTGTTTATTACTTTGACCAAGGACAAGCTCCGTTACATCCTCCAAATTCATTTTTCAGCCTCCAACAACGCCGCGGAATATGAAGCATGTCTCCATGGACTTCGTATAGCTGTCGAGCTCGGCGTAAAACGCCTCATGGTATATGGAGACTCCACATTGGATATCAACCAAGTCAACAAAGATTGATCTTGCTCCAGTGAGAAGATGGACGCATACTGCGCTGAGATCAGGAAACTCAAAGGAAAGTTCTATGGTATCGACTACCACCACGTGGTATGAGATCAAAATTAGCTCGTCGACCACCTATCTAAGATAGACTCTTCTAGTGCCATGATTCTACCTAGGGTCTTCATTCAAGACCTCTTTACACCATCTACTAAGGAAGAGAAGGAAGTTCAAGGAATCCCCCTCCCCCGCCGAGCAGCTGGTACTTGCAGTACCTTCGCCGGTCGTAGATTGGAGGGAATAGTTCCTCAAGTACCTCACCAGTGCCGATGTACCCACCGATAAGACTAAAACTAAATGCCTCATTCATCACAGTAAGCATTACGTGCTAGTAGAGGGGAACTTGATGAGGAAAGGCGCCAAGGAAGGGATACTATAGAAATGCATCACCCGAGAAGAGGGTGTAAAACTACTCCTTAAAATACACTCTGGCTCCTATGGCAATCACGCGGCCTCTAGAAACCTGGTCGGCAAAGCTTTCTAAGCTAGTTTTTACTGGCCCACGGCCATCTCCGACGCAGAAGACCTCATCCGACATTGTGAAGGATGTCAGTTTTTCGCCAAGCAAACACACATGTTGACGTAGGAATTGCAAACCATCCCAGCTTCTTGGCCTTTTGCATGCTAGGGACTAGACATGATAGGGCCTTTCAAGCCCACGCTAGGCAGTTTTCGATACGTGTACGTTGCCATTGACAAGTTCTCCAAGTGGATTGAGTACAAGCCGCTTGTTTCGGCTACTACAAAGAAGGCAGTCGAGCTCTTTGAAGATATCATCCATAGATTTGGTCTCCCAAATAGCATTATCACCAACCTCAGAACTACATTCACTGGTCACCATTTTTGGGACTTCTATGAAGACCGATGCATCTCTATCAAATATGTCTCTGTTGCCCATCCTAGAGCCAATGGCCAGGTCAAATGGGCGAATGGCATGATCTTCGATGCCCTCAAAAAGAGACTATAGTAGAAAGAGGAAAAGCATTCGGGCAGATAGCTCAAAGAGCTTCTAGCTGTGGTTTGGGGACTGCGCACTCAAGCTAATCGCAACACTAGTGTATCTCCATTTTTTTGGTCTACGGCTCAGAGGTTGTACTTCCCACAGACATTGCCTTCCGAGCACCTAGGTTGGAACATTATAATGAAGAGCAAGCCACAACTGTTCGGACAGAGGACATTGATAGGGCCAAAGAAGAACGCCTGATCACTTGCATCCACATAGCCAAATACCTAGAAGGCCTATGAAGATACTACAATCGCAACATCAAAGGACGTTCATTTGTGGTTGGCGACCTCATTCTCCGCAGAAAGCAGAAAACCAAAGGGATGTACAAGCTCTCCGCACCCTAGGAAGGGCCTTACATGGCCAAGGAGGTTACCCAACTAAGGTCTTATCGGCTATGTGACATGGAGGGAGTCAATATCCCCAATTCATGGCACATCGAGCAACTTATATGTTTCTATCCTTGAAATGCTCTAGATATATACTCTCCACTCCATAATGAATGAAGTTTTTGTTGCTACAATTTGTCCCCATTATTTCTCCACTCTAGTTTAATCTCCACTTATGATTACCAGCTCTGAGCTACTCCTTAACAAACTTCAAAAATTATACGTGATCTCCATAAATGCTCCACCCTGTTTCTCCATACTGAAATATCTCTAAGATATTTCACCAACCATCGAGTAGCACATGTTTCGCTCTATGTTCCTTGGAGAAAACCCTGCCTCCGATCTCTCCCTACTTGTGCTATGGGCTCCAGCGCTCTGTGTTATGAGTGGTCGGCTATGGTTCCTCGGTCACATCTGTTCCTCCTACACGTGCATGGGCTCCAGTGCTCGATGTTATGGAATATGGGCTAGCCAAGGCCAAGAGCTCAGTAATGAACTAACTGCTCGGACGCTACTTATACCACGTATAAATGCGTTAGGGTTAACAATACATCTATTTTTCACCAAAAGCGCTAGCAAGCCACACAAACATGCATACAACGTCTACTTACAACATTTATACAAATACATAAGTGTTTGTTTATGCCCTCACACATTTAACCCTCCTCTCTAGTTGTTCAATACAGGTCCCTCTCCACTCAGGCTATTAGGCTTGATCATCACTGTCTACCTCACTGAATACATCAATGTTGCCCGCCAGCTTCTTTGCCGTGTCCTCCACCTAATCCTTTAGCTGCTCCTACTTTGTCGCACCCGTCCCTCTAGCAAATTCGGACCCTATCGCCTGAAGATTGATCGTAGGGTAGTGGGACTAGACTACCGCTAGGGCATGTGTCATGACAGAGACAACAACATCCTGGTTGAAGCCTTTGAAGTTCTCCCACGCCGCCTTGCACCTGTCAATGATGGCGTCTGGACATGGTGGCCTGTCATCGAACTGAGGAGCCACCTCCATGTTGATATAGTCGAGCACTGGCCTAACTTCGGCCACCATGGCATCAAGTTTTCCCTTCTGGGTTCTCGCCTCTAGCTCCAGCATGTTGAACTATGCCTTGGTCCTTCGATGATATTCTGTAGACACCAAAAGGATCCGTCAAATGAAGAAATCACTTCAGCAACAACTCCAACCATGAATTACTCACCTTCCAGATCCTCGGCCAGTTTCTCTGCTCACCCAGACACCTCCTTCTCCTCTTGTAGTTGACCAATGACTTCTCACAACCGGTCGAGCTCCGCATCTTGCTCTACAAAAATAGCGGTCGACAGCAACATCAAGACTGTTCGGCAATGCATAACAAATTCATCGATCTGCAGTACCTTTCTTTTGCTCGGAGATGCCTTTCAGCTACTCAAAGGTGCACCCTAGCTGCTCGGAGATGCTATTTTGCTGCTTGGAGGTGCACTCCAGCTGCTTGGAGACGGTCTTCCACTACTCAGATAAGGTGCCCTTCTAGTACTCTAGGTCCCTCGTGTTTTATTCAGCAAGATCCCTTTCGCGCTGGGCCCTCTAGACATTCTTCTCCATCAACTTCATCGCCTCCTTCAGCTTCTCATTCTCATCGGTGAGGGGCTCCATCCTCTTGATCAACTGCTGCCATTGTATAGCAGTTCGCGCTATGCCCTACAAAGCACCAAGATTATAAAGGACCATATTCTCCAACACCAAAGATGACACCGCTAACGCAATACTAACCTCAATTTGCTTCATAGCTATGGAAAGGGTGGACCATAGCCTCTTCACCTCCCTAGTGGTGTCCTCCTCTTCCACGACCACAACTTCATCACCTCACTTGCGGAGGATGCGGATGGCTTGAGGTCGTGATTCTTCATGCTCAATCTCCTCAACCTCGTCCTCTTCCTCCATAGCTGGTGGCACTACTTGGGGCTCGGTGGCCGCACACAGCGACTGACCATGCCCCAAGTCATCTTAGGGTGCGTTGCTCGCTGCTCTGATGTTGTCGGCCTCTCTGCCACTGATTCCAATGCTACCAGCCTCTACGCCGCTAATTCCAGCATGACATCGGCAGCTCCCGCTCCCACCTCCAAAGACTCGACGGCTCCTGTCGTTGCTCCTGGCATCTCCATCAACTCACTCACCATCGTCGGCCACCGCTCTTCGCCTCCAACTCCATCAACAGTGGTGGTTGACTCCTCCGTAGATCGACGAGCACCTAGGGGACTCTGGGATGGAGTCTACCCACAATGTCTCCACATCAGGAACAGCCCCTAGCTGCTCGCCAATCTAGCCCAAAGGGTTCAAATCCTCCACGCGCCCCATTCTGCATCAGATCAGCTCATTGGTCACCACAACTATAAAAATTAGATAGCTACCGACCCCAAGACTAAGATACTTACACATCAGCTTCCCGGTAGACGGTTCTGAACTGGTGCTGCCTCCCTAAGCACCCAGGCATTGCTCAGGGGTCAACCCATGTGGCCTAGGTTGTAGGTCTTTGCCACCTTCGCTATCGACATCTTCTTCGCCTGTTGCTCGGGGACTCCTTCCCCTCCCTCCAGTTGCACCTCCACGCATGTGTTGCGTGATGACGCTTTAGTGCTCAGAGGGGGAGCTACTAGAGCCTCGTCGTTGCCCGACCACTCGTATATCACCGCGCTCTACATTCGAGTGGACCGATCACCACCAAGTGATATGTTGCCTAGCTTGCGGGGAGCTACATCCACCATTCATCTCTCCTTTCGGGCCAGCTCATCATTCGCCGCCCTTTTCCCCTGAACCTTCTCCAATACCAAGGGGACTCTCCTTCTGACCAGCACCTCCACCTCTAGATTTGGACAAGGCGCTGATGGCACTTTCCTCTAGCTGAGTGGTCGGCCTAGCATCCACTGCCTTTGGCCAATCGCTCCTCGGCATGGTCGAGAAGTATGCCACCTATTCCTACAAATGGATCTTTCCATAAGCAAATCGGTCCACTGCTTAGTGTTGGCATGGGATAAAAAAGCACTAGGAACAACATTCGATATTTTTACCTGAGGAGGTGGGTTCATTCAGTTGAAGGCTTTTGGCTGTCCTGGCACGATGAACGACACATTTAGAGTGAATAGTTTAGTGGCCTGGCATTGCATAGCCTCCTTCATCAGTGTCTTCGATGTCTCCCGGGTGTCATCAGTATCTCCCTTGAAGTCAAAGCCTAGATAAGCCCTCTCCTTGTAGGGCTAGACGCGTCACACTATGAAGCTCACTGCCACCACCACTCTATTCATCTTTATGCGCCTTATTAGCTCGAGGAGCTCCTTCACCTGCTCCATATCGACACTAGTCAGTTTCTCCGACTAGGTCCTCTGATTCTCCAAAATTTGGTCGACATCGCATCGGATGGCAAGATAACTCTGCTTCATGTAGAACCACCTGGCATTCCACCCCTTTAGTGAGGTATTCAATGGCACAGTAATGTACTCACCCGCCATCCCATCGTGGAGCTATAGATACACACCGCCGACCACTTTGGAACCGCCCCCTCCTTTCTTCTTAAGCCAAAAAAGGTGTCAGAAGAGATTGAAATGGGAGAGAATGCCAAGATAGACCTCATAGAAGTGGATAAGCACGAAAATGTGCAAAATAGTTTTCGAGCGAAGATTACACAAGCTCACTCCCTAGTACTCCAACAGATCCTGCAAGAAAGGATATACTAGAAGTCATAATCCACACCAAAAATAATCTTCAAACACAACAAGCTCATCGGTGTGTGGCATCGAATAGGGCACACCGTCGGCTGGACGCCATCTGGCGCTGATATGGTCAGGAAGAACACCTGCCTCTACCATCTCATTGAGCTTTGTCTCCCCATGAGTGACGGCACCCATTCATTGTCACGGCTCACCCCCGGTGGACGCCTTCTTTGGGTTACCACCTCCCCTCTTTGGCCCCATCCCTTAGATCTAGATCGGAACTAGCCTTTTTTGCAAGATTTTTAGCCCTAGCGGTGGAGCGTGTGTGAATGCGAATGGAGGAGCGCGAGGCTGAGGAAGAAGATGAAGTGGCAAAGTGGCAAAGGTGGGAGTGCAGAGTGCGGCGACACAGTTATAAAGAAACCATACCCACTTTTCGCATTCAAGGGTTTTTAGGAAACCGCACCATATTGATTTACGCCCTTCCGAATTCCCCAAAGCGGCGTGGTGGACCATTATCTGGGCTTCCACACAACTACAGCCCATATCGCCCATTCTTTGATGTAACTTGGTACCACACACCGAATATTCTCTGACTTCTCCGCAATACCATCAAGGCTCAGTAATTTCTACTGTACAACCATTACTCTGGTTTTTTCTCCACGATTTGCGTAATCGGTACTTCTTGATTTATTCAAGATTTCCACTTGTGGCTCAGAGACTACGTCATGATTATGACTTAGTTTCTCACCACACTGGGGACTTCTTCTGGTTACTATTGTTTCTAACCCTGGCACCACATGACCACGTCACCTACTGTTAGGCTCAAGGACTAAGTGGCCACACTTCACCTTGCGGTGAATGTGCGTTTTTCATTTCAGGGCTAAGCCCATGGACTGGTTGCCTGCTCGGCTAGTTCTCTGCCTTTCTTCTACCTTCTGGACCCTGGCACCACGTGACCACGTCACCTACTGCTAGGCTCAATGACTAAGTGGGCACACTTCACCTTGCGGTGAGTGTGTTTTCTTTAATCTAGAAGACTCCATGCCTCCTAAAGTTGAAGAAGATTATCTCTATTTCTCATGGTCGGACTCTCAGTGGGCACACTTGGTTCACAATGAGGAAATTTTCAATTTTGAACTTGAGCTCCTTACATCCTTCTAGCGAGCCTTACTTAGGATACTCTGCTCGGCGATGGTCCACAACTGCTCAGCGACACATTAGAGTGGTCGGACTATGAGTCTAACTGCGTGGCTTTGTTTACACCTACTCAGACAAGCTCAAGACGGCATTGCACAGCAGATACAAGGCGCTCGGCGACTAGCTATGGGGGGTATGACCCCAGATACCCATGGTAGACTACATGGGCTACACCCCCAAGGGTGGTCCAGCCCACAAGATGAAGCCTTGTGGAGCACGACGCTGCTTGGCGCGCCCCGCAAGACACCGGGAAGATATCCTAAAGATACGGCGTAATCTGTTAGGATATGTTACAATCCTGTGATCCTTATAATCTGTTGTTACCTACCGGTTATCTCCTAGATCTAACCAACTTGTAACCCTACCCCAAACTTTATATGGCGGGCAGGGACCCCCCTCAACACACATGCAATATCATACGATAGCCAAAACAACCAACATACCACAGGGGTAGGGTATTACGTCGTGCAGATGGCCCGAACCTATCTAACTCTTGTGTCCCTATTGCCTTCTCGTTCTTGATTACGCACACCTCTGCCGATCAATCTACCTTTGTGGGATACCCCTCAGAGGACTGCCGAGCATCTTTTGTTGATAAGCACTTCACCAGAAGTATCCCAGTTTTATATTAAACTCAAGGAAACATGTGTGAGAATAACTAAATCTAACTTAACCCAACTTCACAACAAGGCTTAGATACACAGGAGTATAAAGAAGATCACTAAGGTCTTCTAGATCTAACCTCGGTAAGCTATGTCTTCTATTATTCAATTATGGGGATATTACTAAAGAAAATATAGGCAGAGTATGTTTTCTATAGCAACAAGGTCCTGCTAGGCCTACAAATAGGAGGATGACAAAGGATCCAATGAGGCTATAAGAGTCACCCTCGCGAGCTACCACCAATCCAGAAAGTAGGGTACATCCACGAGTAACCAAGTCAAAGCACCATGCTTACACTACGAATACTACTTTAACCTAGGAGCTACAAGGATTAAAGTACTCAAAAAGACTTACAAACCTGAAGAACAATATGAACAAGATGCTTATTTGAATTAGAAGTTGATTACTAGAGAATCTTAGAAGCAAGCTCAAGAAGAAATTGATTCCAGTAGGGTACAAGCCATAGAGAGTGCACTGATAGACCATGACTCCTCGAAAACTCTTCCCTCACACACTCTCTCTCTCCCTAATACAAGAATAGATCCTATTGAGAACTAATCTTCTCTTGATTGCTAGCTCTGATCCTGGTGGAAATATGAACTTAGGTTTCTGGCCCTCAGGCTCTCATGATCAAATGCCTCATGCCCTGGAGAGGGGGGTACAAGCAATTATATATAGGGGCCTTCAAGCATCCTGGACCCTCGGATCAAACTGACTGAAAAGGGCGGCGTAGATGCAAACCCCAAGGTGGTGGAAGCAACGGGAGGCTGACAAGAGGGGCTCACAGGCTGACTGCCCTGATAGTGGGGCGGCCAACCCCACATGTCAATGGCTTGTGCCCTATTTTGGTGATTTGTCTTCTGGAGTCTTCTAGAGTCTTCCCACGTAGGTATCGCTCGCGGATAAATGTGATTTCCTTTGACGAATAGGTCATCCTTGGCGGTTTTTTGATTAAATCCTACTGAAAACACAAATTCACCAAAACTCATGAAAATTGTTAGTTTAAACCCCTAAGTCTATGTTGGTGATCCATTTTAGTCATTTATGCATGGTATATTGACGGTTTTATGATGAATGTTAATTACCGTCTATAAACTCCCCCGCATTTAGGCTTTTACTTGTTCCCGATAAAAAGGATAGATTACTTCAGACATAACCTTGGGACAAGACATCAACATAAAACCATTCCTAGTCATACATGCACTGCAGGATTCAAAGTGTCTACCATAAAACTTTGGGCGGTTGAAGAATGGAACAGCTTGAAACAGATCACCATCTTCCTTAGTCAAGTCAATTGGAGAAACATTTTAAGATTTTTGAAAAACAAAACATAGCTTACCTTCTCCTTTTGTAGTACTCTCAAATCACTAGTGTATGTAGTATTTTGGATCCTTACCAAGGCATTGATGTTCTTGCCTTCTTTTTACCTACTTCTAAAAAGCTTATGTGGAGCTCAGGTAGGGATAAATATGAGAACATACTTGTACTGCATATATTGTAAAGTCAAAACAAGGATCCAAGGAGAAAAATGTCATACTCTTAGATAAAAATGTGCATGTGTGTGGATATGTATATTGTGGCTAACCTAATTCTATTATGCTCCTTGAAACTTATCTCTCTTGTTGAAACCTTGAAAACACTTTTGCAAGAAAACATGGGCTATCTTATTCATCTCTTCCTTTCTTTTTTTCATGGCGGGCATTTGAGTACCCATTGTTTTCAATATCTTTGACACATGTCCATTTTATTCAATACTTTTTCTTTCTTTCATGAATAACTTTTGCATAGCCCATGCCTCTTTTCTGTAATTGAAACTTTTCAAGAGAGACATTTACAAGAACTTGGAGCATTTATCCTAACAAACATATTTTTGTGCCTATTCCCAATGCAGGAGTAGAACATTTTTGGGTTAATGGGAAACATGTTGTTGCATACTCCTAGTGTAGGAGCAACAGATATATGTGGAGTGCATGTGATCTTGATCTTGGGAGCATGATAAATTTCTCAGCAAGGGTCATAAGGTTTGACCAAACTCAATACAATGACAAGTAGTATATGTAGAACGTTTCCTAATCTATCATATCATGTATGGCTCTGGTAGGACATTGCTTACCATCAAGGAGAGGTGTAGCTATTCTTTTTACTTTTTGAAATAAAATTCTCCAATAACGAGACATCAGGAATCAAGTTCTCATTATTCTACTATATCTCATTCCATAACAACTTAAGTAACACAGGGTCCCTATAAATAAGTTCCCAATAGTAGCAAGACTTCCAGGAAAAGTATTATGTGAATCTATCCTTCAATTATGACTAAAATAATCTTTCCTCAAATTTTAAAGTTGTTTATCATAGAATTTTCAATTCGGTTCAAAACGGAAAATGAAACATGTGCAAATAGAACATACGGGCTGCAAACCTGATCATGGACGAAGCGTGAGGTGAGGCAGCACTTGGATGGGCTGGCCTGCCCATGTAGGAGGCCGAGCGGCCTGCTCTAGGGGCTGCTTGAGGCCCGCTTCGTTGCACGTGGTCCTTGGTTCATTATTTTATGAATTTTGCTATTTTCGCTATCAGATCTTGTTTTGTTATCGCGATGTGCTTCCCCCACACTTGTTTCTTGTTTTCCTTTATGCACAACATGTGGAGACAAAACATATATATAGAAGAAATAGAGAGCAGATAGTAATAACAAAATTTATTGATAGGGCACTTTATTACAGAATCCAACCTAAACACAAACTTTCAACTGGCTAGCACAAACTTCAATTACTCTAACTTCTAAGCTAAGCAAATGACTTAAATATCGACCTAAACGCGCCCTAGCGGTCCACAGCCTAACTTTAACTCTCATACTTCTCTTTGTTGACAACATAGCGACTTAAGATTGCAAGCTCATATTCTAGGGTCTTGCGATAAACGTGCTCCTTATCTATCCTAAACTGCAGAGCGTGGGTATAATCGGTGAGAGTTTTGATCTTGTCGAGCAGCATGGCAACGGTCGATCATTGGTGCTTCTCATTATTCTATGGGACAGAGGGTGGCACCCTCTTCTTCTCCTTTGGCAGTATGACCTTGATTTGCTCAGGAGTAGCACGAACTCCATCTATGCTGAAGTGAGGCGTGACCGACTTGTACTTTGCACATGTGACATCTCCAAACTTATTGGTCTTTATCCCGGTCAGTGTCTCATCCGCCCTTGGAGGAAGGAGGTTGATCTCCTTTAGGATCTTGATCTTCGGCGCCTGCGGCTGGCGTGGCTTGTCTTGAAGAAGTAGACGCAGCGGCGGTGGAGTGATCATCGAACGACGAATGGCTTGGGCGAAGTAGGATTGGATGGAAGGAACAGGAGTTACTTCTCGCGGTGGAATGATGCTGAGCGGTATAAGTTCTTCAACTCCATAGGGGACGATCTCTCTACCGGCCATTGGAACTAAGGAGGTGGAGAGCTTCGGTGCTGCTGGAGGTGGAAGGCTTTGATGGAATGGCTATGGAGGCCGGCGGGGGCTCATTTATATAGAGAGAAATACTTACAACAGGGGTTAAGATCATTATCTATTATGGTTTTGTAACGAAGGATAAATGAATGCGGCGGAAACTGCGGGATAGCAGAGAGGAAGGTTCTAGAATACACGAGAGAACTGATCGGAGGCGAGGGGACTGACAGGTGGGCCGACCGCCCAAGAGGTGGGGCCGGATAGCTCCACATGTCATCTTCTCGTTGGGGTTTTCTCTCGGCGGTTTCTAATGCCTAAGTAATCCCAAAAAAGACATTCTCACGTTATGAAACGTAAAGAGGAAGGCAATGGTGTAAATCTATGGAAAACTAAGAAAATTTACCTTATCCAAATCTTGAGTTGGTTTCCTGGTTCTAGAAAGATCTTGACACTATACCATAGCCCAACATTAATGTCACATGGTGGTCGTTAAAAATAACAAAATAGCGTTGCAAGGTTAGACGTTAAAAATTTGTAACATTCGATCAGTCATTATATCTCATTTTTACAATAGACTGTCTGTCGTTATTGTTATTTTGCTTTATGATTCGACAATCTATCGTTATATCTTAGTTTTTCGACCAACCAACCGTGGCTACGTAATAATTGGGCTTGCACGTGCTTGGCTGACCTAGTTCCCGCCTAATATTTTGGCGGCCGACCGGACATAACCAAATTTTCCGAACCCAACGCTTATCCCCTCCCTCACTCAGCACTCCCCACCCCTAGCGATGCTGCCCTCCTATGCTCCACAGCATCCCTGCCCCCATCACCATCGTCATCGCCGAGGAGACGAGGCATGGACCGGGCCTCGTCCTCCTCTCCTCCCCCAGCATCCCCGCCCTCGCCATCATCGTTAGCGCTCGCCTAGCCGTCATCAACAGAGCTCGCACCCACCATGTCGTCAGCTCCCAAGGAGAGGAGCCGTATGCCAGGTGCCCAGTTCCTCGTCGTGTCCTTCACCTGCAACGAGCGCCCACCACCAGGTATGCACGCCCCCTCTTCCCTTGCTGTTGCAACGTGCACGGGACCCTAACTCAAGCTATTTGGCTATTTGCATCTGGATCTGATCTATTACTTAGTTCGCCGGTGATGAGCACCCACCAGGTATGCAGGCTCCATATCTTTCCTTGCTGTTGGGATGAGCACCCGTACCCTAACTTAAACTATTTTGTTGCATCCGGATCTGATCTAATTACAAGTGTATACATGCCTACCAAGTTCAATTTTTTTTTAAAAAAAACTTTTCTTTTATGCACGGGTGGATTAGCTTACTGAAATTTCTTTCATTTTCAGGCTTCACTTGTCATAAATTATTATCTCTCAGATAACCGTGAGCTTTACATCCACTGCATTGGTCGCTCTGGTTGTTCTGGGCACAAGGTGAAGTTTCTAATTTCTACTACTAATTATTGCTTCTGTTTATTCTAGTGGACAGATTTGTTGTTGCTTATTTGCTTAACCGGCAAACATGAATACATAGTTCATGCAGAGCTTCAATGTGTCATCCAGATTTATTGTAGGAACTAGGAAGTATAGCAGTTGCCTTTAAATTTACTCAGTGTGGACTGCTTAGTTTGATCTTTAGTGTGGGCTGTGGTTTAGTTTGATCTTCAGTTACTCCACATTCAGTTACTGTGGCTTAAGATTATTTTTTTCCTGTTTGTTTTACTTCCTGTGGATAGTTCAAGAGAATTTATAGCTTAGTTGAAAACAAGTGTACCACCGCTCGCAGCCTCTCTGCCTTATAGCCGCTGCGTCGCTGCCTAGGGGAGAGGAAGAGATGTGGGGCGTTGCGCTGCCTTCTTCCTGTCCGGCGAGTTCGTGGCATGGGGCACCGGCCGCTGCCACCGCCACCTTTTCTGCTGTGAGGAGTAGGAGAGACCGAGAGAGTTGTCTGGAGTCTGGAGCCTGGAGCCAAGCGAGCATAGAGAGCTAGGGGGACTTGACAATGTCGCTGAAATAATTAGACTATCAGCATAGAAAGCGGCAGTTTATGGATGGCAAAAAACTAATTGTAATTATATCTGATGCAGGGTTAGCTGGTGTTTCTCTCCATGTTGATAGAAGGGCAACAAACCAGGTCTTATGTTGCTCCATTTTAGCCATATGTGGCAATTATGCTAGAAGCCAATTTATCAAAATAATGCTCAAACTGCTTGCATTAATTTTGCAGAGAAGAATACACATAACTCTTGAACTCCCTTGGAGTGAAGATCGTGCAATACAGCAGTATGGGAACCCATTGCTCTAATCAACTTCTGCTATGCAGGTTAGTTCCCTACCCCCGCTTATTGTGCGCATGCTATCAGACACATTTTTTTTGGTCATCATGTGCATAACGGTTTCAGTTTGGCAATTTCATTTTTTTTGCAGCCAACAAACATAAAGCTGGACCAGTTGTTAGTTAGACAAATAAGTGTTCATGACTCCACATAAAAGAAATCAAGCCCAGTCCCTGTACAGCTAATTTTTATTTTACCATTGCCATGTTTTCATTGCCCACCATTATTAAGAGTCGGTACATGTAGTTGATATAATATTAGTTGTCGATCATTGGTTAAAGATCATCTTACTTCCAATTCTAGGTGTATTTCATTTGTCGGTGTCACTAGCTTTAGTGGACTGAAGGTCTCTTAGTGTGGATGCCTCTCACTGCACCATAGATGATGTCATAGCTGAAATACCATGTGTCATAGCTGAAATTGTAATGGGTTGAAACCAGAGTATTGCTGTTTGTGCTGCCTGTTAAACCATAGCTCTGTTTATGCTCGGTGCTGGTGTTGGTGCCACCTGTATACTATGAGCCTTTTATGAAGTTTTAGGTTGTGTTTTTTGATGAATTTCAACTTTTATTTACAGGTGGTGGGAGGAAATAGTTGGAAGTAGACTGTAGCCAATGATTGAATCAAAGTGCTCATGACGACGTGTTTTGGACATCCTAGCTATAGATGAAAACTTTTGTTTAGACTTACTAGAGGTGGATCATTTTGCAAAGAGTGGAAGCAAACTATAAGACATGGGTAGTGGAACCGAATATCTCTAGTCTAGCATTGTGGCCAAACTTATTTCATCTTAGCTTTTGTTTGCCATGAATTGTGTGTAAAATGCCATGACATATTATGATGGCTTTAATATAACTTCTGAGCTTTGGTCCAACTTATATGTGTTTCATGACTTTATTGTTTGAATGTATGTGGGGGGTACGACCCTGGATACCCACGGCAGACTACATGAGCTGTGCCCCTAGGGGTGGCCCAGCCCGCAAGACACTAGGAAGATATCTTGAAGATACTATGAGATGTGTTAGGATATGTATGATCCCAAGATTCCTGTAATTAGTTATTACTTTTCGCTTATCTCTCAGATCTAACCGATTTGTAACCCTGCTCCCTGGACTATATAAGGTAGGCAGGGACTCCCTCTAAATTCATGCAATATCATACGATAACTAGTACAAACCAACAGACCACAGGAGTAGGGTATTACGTCATACTGATGGCCTGAACCTGTCTAACTCGTGTGTCTCTGTTGCCTTCTTGTTCTTGATCTCACGCTCCTCTGCTGATCAATCTACCTTCGTGGGATACCCCTCAGAGGACTGCCGACAATATTTTGTCGACAGTTGGCGGCCAGGTAGGGGTGTGCGTGCTGTTTCCTTATCGAACAAGATGGCTTTTTCCATAGACTCTTTGTCCCTTCCGCAGCCTGGCCAGATCTTCATGGTCAGATCCATCTCATGGGTAATCAACGCTGATAGAGTCGGAGAGCTCCTTGAGCCAGTGTAGATCGGTTCTGCGCCAACCACCCCCACACCTGCAACTGCAGATCCGATCTCGAAGCCGATTCTGAGGTCTCATTCAACAACAATTCACCGCTCGCTTCCTTGCTACCAGAGGAGGTAGATCAACAACAACGATCTGATCGAATCCATCGATCGGGTCGGACTGAAGCTCGCCGATTGTCTCTCCATCGCCGAATTGGCTCTAGACACTTTGATTCAGCGCCGACCACCCTCCGATCTAGATCTATCGGAGGCTGCTTGGGAAACTACAGGGGTTATGGCCCTACCCTTTGGGTTCACCAACACCGCCGTCGCTTACCAACATGCCTTGAGGGGCAGACACGCCAACCAGGTGGAATGCGCCCATCCACTCGCCGACCAGGTCGCCGTCCAGCTTCTGCCAGCCGTCTACATGCTACACTTAGGCTGGGGCCTTGGGGTGCCCCCTAGACCATCCCGGAAGAAACTCTGGGCTCTGAGTCTCAGGGCTCTACGGAGACCCTCAGCGAAACCTTCTTCGAGCAACTCCTCCTTCCATCCTTTCGGGGTGGTGGGATCTTCAACGTCAGCATCGACAACCCTCCTCGGAATGGCAAAATCGAGGAGGAGCGTGTTGCTCGGGAGAATCGGAACGTCAATCGTGCATAGCGCCGAGAAAACGAGGCAGCCATTGCGAGGGCCGAGGCTGCTTGGAATAATCGGGTCGATTCACAAGGAAGACCACTTCCGCTCCATCACGACCTCGACGAAGAATTTCTCCGTGTTGATAGCCACGACATCTTCAAGACTCCAAGCGCCAATTTGGCAGTAGCCACCAATGAGCTCGCTCGTTTCCCTCAAACACCCGAGCTCGCCAAGGTCGCTGCCATGCTTAAAGCGGCTCACTATTAGATCAATGAGATTCATGAGGATCAGAGACCTTCGTGCTCTACGAGCACAATTCACCGATCAGCTACGCCAAGATCTAATCGCCGCCCTAGTCAAAGCCATTTCGCCAACTAGTCACTACCTCTCCAGGGGGGAGCCGAGGGCCATCATGCCAAACACCATCGCCAACATGACCAGGAGGTCGAATAGGACGCTCAAGTGCACCTCAGCAACCTCCAGGATGCGCGATGGTGTATCGAGCAACGTCACTTCGGTCGCCATGAAGACGAAGTGCATCGCCACCAGGAGTACGAGCAGGAGTACGGCAACCTAGACTCAGCCCTTGAGCCTATCCCTGACTACAACGCTGCAGACAATGGTGTCGACAACACTGAGGGGCCTCCAGCTTTCACAAGGGCACTCCGAACACTTCGGTGGCCTGTGGCTTTAAGATCACTAGGGTTGAGCCCTATGGAGGAAGAATGAACCCAACACAGTGGCTGTAGGCTTATGCCACTGCTGTCCATGCCGCCAGAGGAGACACCAGCATCATGGCAAATTATCTCCTCATCATGCTCACGCCACCCGCCATGAGCTAGTTTACCAACCTTGCACTAGACTCCATCGGATCCAAGGAAGAGCTGAAGAAAGTCTTCACCGACAACTATATGATCACGTGTACTTGACCTAGCACCAAGAATGATCTTAGCCGCATCAACCAAAAGCCATCCGAGCTCCACCGCAGCTACATCTGATGTTTTTTTGAGATGAGGAACTCTATTCCCAACATCACGGAAGCTGAGGTCATCACCGCCTTTATCCGAGGACTCCACCATCGCGAGCTTCGCTCCAAATTCAACCACAAGCCACCCACCGGCATCGGCAAGATGATAACTACGGCCAACCAGAATGCCGATGCCGAGGAAGCCGAGGCGTGCTTCAATGAGGATGCAGGCACTCATCGCCCGTCTCACCGCTACAACGACCGCCCCGATGACCGATGCCACAGCGACCGCCGCCCCGACGACAGCAGCTACCATCGCGATAGTGGCCGTGTTCAGACAGGAGGACATAGGCCTGGCCAAAATCACCGCCGCCGGCCAGACCACATCATCATCACCGTCAGTCAACCTCGCGCCAAGCGCAACTATGATGAATAGTACCAAAAGATCCTCGACGGCCGGTGCCCTCTTCACAAGAACGCCAAACACAAGATGAAGGACTGCATTGGTTTGGCTAAGGAGTTCCAAGACAAGAGGCTCGACGATGATGCCAATGATGGAGCTGGAGGTCACCGACCACCTGGGGGCAAAAACAATGCCTTTCAGGACCACGATAAGGTTGTCGCCACCATCTTTGGGGGCCTTGCCTCCACTGAGAGCAGAAGAGAGCGAAAACTCGCCGCATGGCGGGTGCTCTCCGTCACTATAGAAGACGCCACCGCTAACCCCATCTATTGCTCATGGTCTAAGGTCCCCATCACCTTTAGTAGGGCCAACCAGTGGGTGGATATTCCCTACACAGAGCATTTTCCCCTTGTCCTTGACGCAACCGTACAGAAGGTGCTCTTCAGAAAAGTGCTCGTTGATGGTGGGAGAGATCTGAATCTCCTCTTCGCCGGAGCCCTAAAAGAGCTGGGCCTCGGTTTGTCAGATCTCACACCTTCTGACTCCACCTTTTGGGGTGTGGTGCTAGGCAGGGCCTCCAAGCTGCTTGGAGAGATTACCCTACCAGTTCAGTTTGGCACGGCAAGCAACTACCACGTCGAACATATCAACTTCTATGTCATCGACTTTGACACCGCCTACCATGCCATATTTGGTCGGCCAGCTCTGGCCAAGTTCATGGTCATGCCGCACTACGCCTATCTGGTGCTAAAGATGCCTTCACCTGCTGGAGTCTTGGCCCTATAGGCCAACCTCACCATCGCTTACACTTGTGAGACAGAGAGTCTCGCCCTCGCTGAAGCTACCGACCTCTCCATCTAGATGGCTAGTGTGGTCACTGAAGCCAAGACGGTGCCTGCCAAAGACATGGAGATCCTAGAGCTAGAGCCTCCCCGTGCCTCCGCCAAGTCAAAGGAAGTCAAGGAGATTGGCCTCAGCCTTGATGATCCCTCCAAGACCGTGAAGATTGGGGCTCACCTTGACCCCAAATAGGAAAGTGCACTCGTCTCCTTCCTAGGTGCCAATGCCGACATGTTTGCTTGGAAACCTGCAGACATGCCAAGGGTACCATAGGAGAAGATCGAGCACTCCTTGAATGTCTCACCGACCGCCAAACTGATCAAGCAGAAACTCCGCCGATTCACGCTAGACAAGAAGGAGGCTATTAGGGTAGAAATAAAATGGCTTTTAGTTGTCGGATTCATAAAAGAAGTGTATCATCTAGATTGGTTAGCAAACCCTATTCTTGTTCGAAAAAAGAATAAAGAATGGAGAATGTGTGTTGATTATACTAATCTTAACAAACATTGCCCTAAAGACCCCTTCGGCCTACCTCGGATAGACGAGGTTGTAGACTCCACCACTGGCTGCGAACTGCTCTCCTTCCTTGACTATTACTTTGGCTATCACTAGATTTTTCTGAAGGAAGAAGATCAGATCAAGACATCGTTCATCACGCCCTTTAGTGCTTACTTCTACACAACCATGTCCTTTGGACTCAAGAATGCTAGAGCAACCTATCAAAGGGCCATCCAGATGTGCCCTGACCAATAGATCGGCCACAACATCGAAGCCTACATTGATGATGTGGTCGTCAAGACCAAGGCCACTAACAATCTTATTGTCGAGCTTGAGGAAACTTTTGCCAACCTAAACAAGTATCAATGGAAGTTGAACCCTTCAAAGTGCATCTTTGGAGTTCCATCCGGTATACTACTGGGCTACATTGTCAGTGCTCGAGGCATCGAACCTAACCCTGACAAGGTCTCCGCCATCACCAACATGAAACGGCTGACATGTGTCAAGGATATACAGAAGCTTATAGGCTGCATGGCTGCCTTAAGCCACTTCATATCACGCCTTGGTGAAAAAGGGCTACCTTTCTTCAAGCTCCTCAAGGCCTTCGAGCGCTTCTCCTGGTCAAAGGAGGCAGACATAGCTTTTGAGCAACTCAAGTTGTTCTTAACAAAGCCTCCGATCATGACAGCACCGTGACCAGATGAAACTCTATTGATCTACATCACCGCCACTTCCTGCATTGTCAGCACAGCTATTGTCGTCGAACGCGAGGAAGCCGAGCATGCCTACAAGGTGCAACGTCCGGTGTACTTCATAAGCGAGGTACTTAATGAGCCCAAAACTCATTATCCTCAGGTACAAAAGTTGTTATATGCAATCCTGATTACGTCGCGCAAGCTCCGACACTACTTCGACTACTACAAGATCACTGTGGTCACTGAGTTCCCTCTGGGGGACATTCTCTGCAACAAGGAGGCGAACAGCTGCATCATCAAGTGGGTCATTGAGCTCGGTACTTACTCCATCAAATTTAGAAGCAGGCCTACCATCAAGTCACAGGCGCTTGCTCATTTCATCGCTGAGTGGACAGAGATCCAAGAGCCTATCGCTGCCACTTGCCCCAAGCATTGGGTGATGTACTTTGACGGCACCCTTAACATCAATGGTGCTAGAGCGGGCATTCTGTTCATTACGCCGACCAAGGATAAGCTCCGATACGTTCTTCGGATACACTTTTCGGCCTCCAACAACGCTGCCGAATATGAAGCATATCTCCATGGACTCCGTATAGCCATCGAGCTCGGCATCAAATGCCGCATGGTGTACGGGGATTCTGCACTGGTCATTAACCAGCTTAACAAAGACTGGTCTTGCTCTAGTGAGAAGATGGACGCATATTGCGCTAAAATTAGGAAGCTTGAAGGAAAATTCTATGGCATCGAGTACCACCATGTGGCACACAACCAAAATCAGCTCGCCGATCACTTATCCAAGTTGGGCTCTTCTCATGCTACGATCCCACAGGGGGTCTTCATTCAGGATCTCCTAGTGCCATCCATCAAAGAAGATATGGAAGTTCCCCCCGCCGAGCAACTGCTGCTTATAGTGCCTTCGCCGGCTGCCGATTGGAGGGAGCAATTCATCAAGTACCTCACCAACGCTGAGGTACCCGCCGACAAGACTGAAACTAAATGCCTAATTCGTCGAAGCAAGCATTATGTGCTGGTAGATGGCAACTTGATGAGGAAAAGTGCCAAAGAAGGGATACTGCAGAAATGCATCACCCAAGAGGAGGGAGTAAAGCTACTTCTTGAAATTCACTCTGGTTCTTGTGGCAACCATGCGGCCTTGAGAACACTAGTCGGCAAGGCTTTCCGAGTTGATTTTTATTTGCCCACAGCCATCACTAATGCAGAAGACCTCGTCCGACATTGTGAAGGATGCCAATTCTTTGCTAAGCAACTACACATGCAGGCGCAAGAGCTGCAAACCATCCTAGCTTCCTGGCCCTTTGCATGCTGGGGACTAGACATAATCGGGCCTTCCAAACCAGCACCAAGTGGTTTCCGGTACGTATATGTCACCATTGACAAGTTCTCCAAGTGAATTGAATATAAACCGCTCGTCTCGGCTACTGCAAAGAAAGCAATTGAGTTCTTTGAAGATATCATCCACAGATTTGGTCTCCCAAATAGCATCATCACCGACCTCGGAACTACATTTACTGGCTATCACTTCTGGGACTTCTACGAAGACCATTACATCTCCGTCAAATATGTCTCCATTGCCCATCCAAGAGCCAACGGCCAGGTCGAACGGGCGAACGACATGGTCCTTGATGCCCTCAAAAGGCAACTATATCAGAAAGAAGAAAAGCACCCACGCAGATGGCTGAAGGAGCTTCCAGCTGTAGTCTGGGGACTACGTACTCAAGCTAGTCGCAGCACCGGCGTGACTCCATATTTCTTGGTCTATGGCTCAGAAGCCATACTACCAGCGGACATTGCCTTTCGAGCACCTAGGGTGGAAAACTATGATGAAGAGTAGGCCGTAGCTGTTTGCTCAGAGGACATCAACAAGGTCGAGGAAGAACGCCTATTCACCTGCGTCCGCGTAGCTAAATATCTGGAAGGCTTGCGGAGGTACTACAACCGAAACATCAGAGGTCATTCATTTGCTATCGACGATCTCGTTCTCTGTAGTAAACAAAAAAACTGAAGGGATGCACAAGCTCTCTTCCCCTTGGGAAGGGCCTTATGTTGTCAAAGAGGTTACCCGACCAGGGTCTTATCGCCTAAGTGACTTAGAAGGAGTCGATGTTCCCAACTCGTGGCACATCGAGCATCTTATACGTTTCTATCCTTGAAACGCTCTAGTTATGTACTCTCCGCTTTTATATTGAATAAAGTTTTGGTCTCCATAACTTGTCTCCATTTGGTCTTTATTGTGGTTTAACATCCACTCACGGTCGCCGAGCTCTATGCTACTTCATAATGAACTCCAATACGTATTTGCCATAACTATGCCGACCATGTTCCTCCAAATCTCCAATGCTATCGCCGAACCATTTTTTCCAAAATCATTGAAAGATTTCTCCAAATCGCCGAACACGTTTTCTCCAAATCGCCGAACACGTTTTCTCCAAAATCGCCGAACATGTTTTCTCCAAAATTGCCGAACATGATTTCTCCAAAATCGCCGAACACATCTCCTCTAAATCGCCAATCAATTTCACCATGTTTTTTCTCCAAATCGCCAAACACTTTTCTCCAAACCTCCAAGATATTTCACCGATCAGGGAGCAACATACTTTCTTTTCTGTTCTCTTCGGAGGAAACCCAGTCTCCGATCTCTCCCTACACATGCTACGGGCTCCGCGCTCTATGATATGGGTGATCGGCTATGGTTCCTTGGTCACGCCTTTTTTGTCCTACACATCTACGGGCTCCGCGCTCGACGTTATGGACTATGGGTTAGCCAAGGCCGAGAGTTCAGCATAGAATACATTGCTCGGACGCTGTTTCTATTACCTATATCTCCAAGTTATCTTGATAAGCGCTGTGCAGCACACGTCCCGTTCTTTTCTCTATGGAGAAGACCTAGTTTTTTATCTCTCCCTATACGTGCTACGGGCTCTGTGCCCTGTGTTATGGGTGGTCGGCTGCGGTTCCTTGGTCACGCCTATTCCTCTTATGCATGCACGGGCTCCGCGCTCGACGCCATGGACTATAGGCTAGCCGAGGCCATATGGGTCAATAGCGAGCCAACTGCTCGGACTCTACTTACATAACGTGGTTGAAACTATGAATATTTTTTTGCCAAAATACAATCTAACCACATACACATGCACCTTATAATATTTATCATATACATAAGTGTTTTTTACACCTTCACGCGCTCTAACTACAATGTCCCAAAATTACAGATGATATCCGCCAGGTGGATCATTGTGCCCCGCCATCGCCGTCCATTTCGCCAAACAGATCTATATCGCTTGCCAACTTCTTTGCTGCTTCCTCCACCTCATCCTCAAGCTGCTGGGTCTCTGCTTCGCTCAGTCCTTCTACAAACCCGCCCCCTATCGCCTGAAGGTCAGTGGCTGGATAGTGGGACCGAATACAGCAAGGGCGTGGGTAGCGGCGGTAATAACAGCGTCACGGTTGAAGCCCTTGAAGCTCTCCCACGCTGTCTTGCACCTTTCGATGACGATGTCCAGGCGAGGTGGCCTACCACCGGGCTGAGGAGCCACTTCTGGTTCAACGCAGTTGAGCACTGGTCTAATTCCGGCAACCATGGTGTCAAACTTGTCCCTTTGGGTCTGGGCGTCCTGCTCTAGCACATCAAATTGTGCCTTGACCCTCTGATGGTAGTCTACAAGCATTACAAAGTTCCATCAAGCAAGAAAGTTACATCAGCGGTAACCCCGACCAGGGAATACTCACCGTTTAGCTCCTCGGCTAGCTTGCTCGCTCGCCCTGTCTCCTTCGCCTTCTCCTCTAGGAGTTGCTTGAGGGCCTAGCGCAGCTGGCCGAGCTCTACATCTTGTTCTACAAGTACAACAGTCAGCAACACAAGTAAGCGTATCCAACTATGCAGAGCACTTTCATCGATCACGCGTACCTTTCTTCTGCTCAGAGATTTTCTACAGCTGTTCCACATGCTTGGAAGCATCCTTCAGTTGTGTGGAGCTAGTGGCCAGCTACTTGGACTTGCTCCGTAGTTGTTCTTTCACAATGGCCAGCTATTCAGATAGGACTCCCTTCTAGTGCTCCAGGTCCCGCGCATTGGATTCAGCGAGGTCTCACTCACGGGGCCCTCTGAGTGTGTTTCTCCTAGAGGTTTATCGCCTCTTTGAGTTTTTGGTTCTCCTTGGTGAGGGGCTCCATCCTCTTTATTAACTGATGTCGCTACTCAGCAGTCCGATTTATTCCCTAAAATTCACAAGGATAATAATAATATTCGATCTCCAACGTCAAAAACGAATGCTCCGAATTCAGTACTAACCTTGATTTGTTTTACTACTCCAGTGAGGGTGGATTTCAGCCTCGTTATCTCCTTGGGGGTGTCCTCATCCTCCACAACTACCACCTCATCACCGCGCCTGCAGAGGATTCAGATGGATTGGGTTTGGGATTCAGCACGAATGAACTCCTTCACCTCGTCCTCTTCTTCTATAGCAGTGGGAGCAACCGTTGGGGGGCTCTGTGGCTGGACAAAGGGTCCGACCATGCTCCGTGACACCTCCGAGGGTGCCTTTAGTTCCGAGGGGTGCATCGGTTCGATCGACCCAAACTCTGGTGCTTCGCTGGCAATTCCAGCTTCAGCTCCTAAAGGCCCGGCATCAACCACTATCGCTTCAGGTATTGTTGCCGAATCGTTCCCCACCAGCGCTGACCTCTCGCCATGTCCAAGTCCTCCCGCAATAGTGGTTGAGTCTTCCGCTGGCTACCGAGCATCCAGGGACCCCGACATGGGAGCTAACGGTGTTTCCTCCGCTCTAGGGTCAGCCCGAGGTTGCTCGAATGGGTCTAGATCCTCCATCTGCCTTGCACTACATCAGATCATCTGGTCAAGTGACAAAAAAGCTAAGACAAGACAGCAGAGTGACTCCAACACGAGAATACTAACCGTTTGGTCTGCCGGTGCAATTTTTTGAATCGGCGATGCCTGCTTGAGCCCCCAGGCACGGCTACAGGGTCGACCCCCTTATCCTAGGGTAAAGGACTCGCCTCCTCCATAGTCGGCCTTTGCTCCGCCTGCTGCTCGGGGACTCCCATCGCCTGCCCAGCAGGAACCTCTATCACCTAATGCTCGGGGACTTCTTCGCTCCCCCTTGGTTGCTCCTCCTTGTATGTACTGCTCGGAGGTGCTTGGGTGCTTGGAGGAGGAGCAACTGGATCTTCATTGTCATCAGACCACTCGAGCACTGCGGTCCTTCGTGGTCGAGTGGTTTGGTCACCACCAAGCGAGATGCCGCCCTATTTGCAGAGAGCAGCAGACGCTGTTTTTCTCTTCTTCTGGGCTGGCTCGTCTGCCGCTGCCCTCTTTCCCTGAACTTTCTCCATCACTAGGGGTGAAGTCTTCGTCCGGCCAGCGTCGGTGCCTCCAGATTCTGATGAGGTGCTAGCCGCATCTTCTTTAGACCAAGCTGATCGCCGGGCATCTACTCCCCTTGGCCAATCAACCCTTAGGATGCCAGAGAAGTACACTGCTCTCTCCTACGAATGGATCTTTGCATAAGTAAATCAGTTCATAGCTCATCGATGTTTCAGGATTAAAAGTCTTGGGAATAAAAATTGAGATGATTACCTCTGGGGGCAGATATGAGCAATTGAAGGCCCTCATTTGCTTTGGCCAGACAAACAAAATGTTGGGAGCAAATAGCTCTACGGCCCACCCCATGACATCCTTCTTCGTCAGTCGTTTCATCCTCTCCTGGGTCCCATCATCATCACCTCTATAGTCAAAACCTGGGTGGGCCCTCTCCTTGCAGGGCTGGACGCGACGCACAATGAAGCTTGCTGCCACTAGTTCGCCTCTAATTTCCACGCCTCTAATCAGGTCGAGGAGCTCCATCCCTTGTTCCATTTCAGCACTATTCAGTTTCTCTAACCAGCTCCTCTGGTTCTTCGAGATATGGTGGACATCGCAGCGGATTGCAGGGTGGCTCTGTTTCATGTAGAACCATTTAGAATTCCACCCTTTTAGAAAAGTGTTCAGCGGTACGTTGATATACTCGTTGGCCATTCCATCCCAGAGCTGCAAGTAGACACCATCGACCACCTTGGAGCCACCGCTGCCTTTCTTCTTCAACCAGAATAGGTGTCGAAAGAGGTTGAAATGTGGCAGAACCCCCAGAAATGACTCACGGAAATGGATAAAGATTGAGATGTGCAATATGGTATTTGGGTGGAGATTGCATAAACAGACCACCCAAAGCTCCATCAAATCCCTAAGAAATGGGTGAACAGGAAATCCCAACACATGCCAGAAATAATCTTCAAAGACTACAACTTCATCGGTGTTAGGCATTGGGAAGGGCTCACCGAGGGCTGGCCACCATCTGGCGGTCATGCGGTCAGGGAGAACACTGGCTTCCACCAAACTGTTCAACTCCACTTCTCCCGTATGCGACGGCACCCACTCTTTGTCATGCCGTGCTTCGGTTCCCACTTTCTTTGGGCTCATCTTCTTCAATTTGGCGTTTCCCTTCTTCGGCGCCATCCCTCAAAGTCGATTAGGGTTTGGCGGCGGAGGCTACTGTGGATGCGAATCTAGAAATGTGAGAGCTTTGGAGGAAGACAAAGTGGCAAAGGTGGGAGTGCAGGGTGTGGCGGTGCTGTTATAAAAGCATTTTCCCCACCTCTTCGCAGTCAAGGGTTTTTGGGAAACCATTCCCGCGATTTGCGTCTCTCCAAATCCTCCACTACAGTAAGGTGGGCCGTAACATGGGCTTTTGTGCAACCGCAACCCATGTTGCCCATTTATCGACGCCGTCAGTTGCTACTTGCCAAATAATCACCCACTCCTCCACCATTTATTGAGGCTCAGTAACCGACACTGTATAGCCATTACTCCAGTTTCTTCTACACAGTTTGATTTCTCCGATATCTCCACTAGAAGCTCGAGGACTGGCTGCCTACTCGGCTGGTTTTTGACTGATTATCTGTTTCTGACCCTGACACCACGTGACTGCGTCACCTACTGTCAGGCTCGGGGACTAAGTGGGCACACTTCACCTTGCGATGAATGTGCTTTGTCTCTTTGTGGGCCACGCTAGGGGACTGGTTACCTGCTCGGCTGGTCTTTGATTGTTTTTCTGTTTCTGACCCTAACACCACATGACTGCATCATCCACTGTCAGGCTCGGGGACTAAGTGGGCACACTTCACCTCATGGTGAATGAGCGGGAGTTTTTTTCTCAAATACTACATGACTATAGAAGAAGATTGACTCCTACTACCGTGGTCGGACTCTAAGTGGGCACACTTGGTCCATTGTGAGCGAATTTTTGATTCAGAACTTGAGCTCCTTACACCCTTATGGCAAGCCATACTTGGGTCACACTACTCGGCGATAGGTCATGCTGCACGGTGATGGTTCATACTGTTCAGTGATGGTTCATGCTGCTCAGCGATAGGTCATGCTGCTCGACGACGGTTCACACTGTCCGGTGAAGATTCATGCAGCTCAGTGGTGGTTGAACCATGAATTTGACTGCTCAGCTTTATTCGCACCTACTCGGACGAGCTCAAGACAGCGTTGCACAATGGGTACAAAGCGCTCGGGGACTAGCTGTGGGGGGTATGACCCCGGATACCCATGGCAGACCACATGGGCTGCACCCCAAGGGGTGGCCTAGCCCACAAGATGAAGCCTTATGGGGCATGACTCTGCTCGGCGCCTCCCGTAAGACACCAGGAAGATATCCTAAAGATACTATGAGATCTGTTAGGATATGTATGATCCCAAGATTCCTGTAATCAGTTATTACTTTCTGGTTATCTCTCAGATTTAATCGATTTGTAACCCTGCTCCCCAGACTATATAAGGCGGGCAGGGACCCCCTCCAAATTCACGCAATATCATACGATAGCTAATATAAACCAACAAACCACAGGAGTAGGGTATTACATCATACTAACGGCCTGAACCTGTCTAACTCATGTGTCTCTGTTGCCTTCTTGTTCTAGATCTCACGCTCCTCTGTCGATCAATCTACCTTTGTGGGATACCCCTCGGAGGACTGCCGACGATATTCTGTCGACAATGTATGACATGGTTAGTGTTGATTGTATGGTTAACATATAAACAAGAAATGATATTATATGTTATTTTTTTGTATGGATAGTGTTAGGCAGTTGGTCACTATAAATATATATCATCAGACAGTGTGTTGTTATAAGTGTATAAAAGGCATCAGTAAGTCTATCATTATATCTTTTACATAACGTTAGATGGCCGGTCGTTAAAAGTCAGTTGGATGTTTAATGTTTATAACGACACCAGTATCAACGACAGATATAAGTGTCGCTATAGATTTGTAACGACCGACCGTGGGTTGTTAAAATGACTTATAACGACCCACCGGACGACGCTAAATCTAGGTTGTGGTATAGTGAAGATGATGATCATTTACCTTGAATAACGTACCTTCATTATTTTGAAGTGTTATCGCTCCATGCGGTGAGGTGCTTATAACTTTGAATGGTCCTTCCCATTTGCTCCGAAGTTTTACATGCCCAAATAATTTTACCTTGGAATTAAAAAGTAATACATTATCTCTCGAGACGAACTCCTTCTTCTTGATCCTCTTATCATGCCATCTTTTTGTTCTCTCCTTATATATCTTGGCGTTGTGATATGTTTTTTCACACCATTCATCAAGCTCAGAGAGTTGCATCTTCCTCTTGGTTCCTGCAGCTTCAAAGTCCATGTTCCATCACTTGATGGCCTAGTGAGCCTTGAATTCTAGCTCAACAGGTAGATGACAGGTTTTCCCGTAGACGAGTTGATATGGTTGTTGGCATTTCTTAGCGCAATCACTAAGTGTGGAGGTTTTAAGTCCATCCTTGGCAATGGCGCCAGAAATGTCTATTGGTATTTCTTAACACCATCACTAAGATTGAGTTAACCTTAGTGATGTCACCAAGAAACACCAACTATGATAGTTCTTAACGATTATAGAAAATATTTGTAAGCGCACGGATCTATCGTTGTACCATTTCACCGGGAAGTATTTAGGGTATCGTTATTTATATTTTCCCAAAGGAGGGCCAGTATAAGAGTCTAGCATGAGCATGAACAAGATTACATACTTGCATAGTGGACCATAGTCATGATAGGGGTAAAAACAGTATTTCAAGGATAGTGGACACACATCTGAGCCAACCTCAAGGATAAAAGGAAAACAAAGAATAAAAGAATGTTGATACATAGAGCCGGCATGTTCTAATATAGCCATGCAAAGAACATGTGATGATCATACAAATTATATGGTTAGAGCTAGAACTGAGCGTAAGATAGGTCGAGAGGCCACCGAGTACTAGTCTGCCAACAACCTCATGTGACAATTTAGACTCCTACACCCTACCCAAACATGGGGGGTTACAAGGGACAGACAGGGCTGTCACCACCTACCGCCTACCCCTTATCCAAAGAGTAGGAAATGCATTCACCTGTTTCTCCATACCCAGGCACCATGCTTGCGTACATAGAAACTACACAAATTCCCCCGGGTCCCTGACCCTACGGATCTATAGGAAAAGAACTTGGGCACACCCGAAGGCACGATGAACCGCCACCTCAACTTAACTCTAATTCTACTCATATAAGTTATATGAATGCTTAAGCATAAAATTCTACATGTTAATATCATACCACACAAACTATATGCTAGTTCATATATCATGATTATAACATGAGAACTATATTCTAGTCCATATGCATTGCTATATTGTAAGTATGAGAGAATGACTATGGAAGAACTCACTGTATTATTCATACCAAGGATCCTTTCTTCCAAGGAGCCAAGCCCTCCTTGATAGCTCTTGCCTTGCTCACAAACTACTACTAAAAGCTAAAAGAGTACAAGAGTAGGGTAGTGAGGTAGAGGCTCCAAATGTTGGTGTGTTGAATGGTGAGCACTACCCCCTACTTATACATGCTTGAGGTCGGTTTGGTGGGTGATAAATTAGGAAACCATGCTGAACCGCCTCTACATGGCATTAATGAACCGCCAGAGCGAGGTGGGGCCAGGTGGTGCTGGGGGCAGTGCGGGCGCACCCTGGGCTGTCCCATTTGCCCCCGTCTTGCTCTAGTGGGTTCTTGGCTAGGCCTGGATGGCTCCCATGCTAGTGCCCTGGCCCAAATTTGCCATGTAGGTGGGCTTTTCCATTTATTCCCTTTGTGCATTTCTGCTTTACGCATTCTGTTTTGCGCCTTTTGTTTTGTTTTCCACTTGTATTCGAATATGAGTCCCGCAAAACATATTTCTCCAACATAAGTGGAACTAGGTCAATAGTAAAGACATATCCGTCAAAAGATTGTTTATTTCTCCTGTTTTGTACTTTATTTGGCGATCGGATTTGATCGTTAGTGACTGCCAACAATGGTGACATTCCAAGTGGTGTTTTATAAGCCATTTTGTAGGCCCATAGCACATTAGGTAGTTTATCCTTCGATGCAGTCCCCATCTCGTTGACCGTCTTCTGCAGAATATTCTTGATTTGTTTGTTCGATGTTTCTGCTTGGCCACTTGTCTAAGGGTGATATGGAGTAGCGATGTTGTGATGGATCCCATGTGTTAACAAGTACTTGTGAAAGTTCTTGTCAGTGAAGTGAGTGCCTCCATCACTAATCACCATCCTTGGAACTCTGAATCATGGAAATATTGTCTCTTCAAACATCTTCTTGGAGTTCTTTGCATCAGCAGCTTTGCATGGCATGGCTTCAACCCACTTGGAGACATAGTCAACTGCCACCAAGATGTATTCATAGTTCTTTGACTTTGGAAACGGTCCCATGTAATCGATACCCCAAACATCGAAAAGCTCTATCTAGAGGTTGTTGGTGAGTGGCATGGCATCCCTTGAATTGGTATTCCTATGCCTCTAACACTCTCCACACCTCTAGATGAAGTCCTTCGTATCTTCATATATGGTTGGCCAAAAGAATCCACTTTTCCATATCTTCGAATGAGTGCGGAATGCACCATAATGTCCTCCATATGGTGATGAGTGGCATCGTTCAATGATCTTGATGCCTTCTTCTACCGGTTCACATCTTTTGAGCAAGCCATCTGAACAGACTCTGAAGAGGTACGACTCATCCCATATGTGGAGACAACTTTCATAGATGAGCTTCCTTCTGTTCTCCCCTAGTGGCACATAACATGCAACAATAAAATTAATAATATTTGCGTACCAGGGGTTGGATTTTGTGATCTTGAAGAGCATGTCATCCCAAAGTGAATCATTGATGGGCAATTCCTATGGATTTTCAACTACATTCTGGACAAGTGATCGGCAACAGAATTTTCTACTCTGTTTTTATCTTTTATTTCTAAGTCAAATTCTTGGAGTAACAAAATCCATCTTATATGTCTAGGTTTAGCATCTTTCTTAGTGAGCAAATATTTTAAAGTAGCATGATCAGTATAAACAATTACCTTTGCTCCTACTAAGTAAGATCTAAATTTATCTATAGCAAAAACAATAGCCATGAGTTCTTTTTCTGTTGTTGCATAATTAAGTTGAGGTCCTATCAGAGTTTTGCTAGCATAAGTAATTGCATGATGCCTCTTATCTTTTGTTTGACCCAAAACTGCCCCCACAATATAATCACTAGCATCACACATAATTTTAAAAGGTAGCGACCAATTAGAGGGTTGAATGATTGGTGCAGAGATGAGTGCTTTGTTAAGAATTTCAAAAGATTTTAAACATGCATCATCAAATTTAAAGGGAACATCCATGGCCAAAAGATTTGTGAGTGGTCTAGAATATGTGAAAAATCTTTTATAAAGTGGCAGTAAAACCCTGCATGACCAAGAAAATTGCAGATCCCTCTGGTATTTATGGGAGGAGGTAATTGTTCAATTACTTCAATTTTAGCTCTATCTACCTTAATCCCTTGTTCGGACACCAAGTGTCCAAGCACTATGCCTTCTCTAACCATGAAATGATATTTTTCTCAATTAAGGACTAAATGCTTTTCCTTACATCTTTGCAAAACCTTGTCTAAATTTTCTAGACAATCATTAAAAGTTTTTCCATAAACAAAAAAATCATCCATGATTTCTTCAATCATATCCAAAAATATAGACATCATGCATCTTTGGAAAGAAGCTGGATCATTACATAACCCAAAAGACATTCTACGACAAGCATAAGTTCTATATGGACATGTAAAGGTGGTTTTGCTTTGGTCATCTGGATGGATCGGTATCTGGTGATAACCTCAATACCCATCAAGAAAATAGAAAAAAGAGTGATTTGCCAGTCGCTCCAACATTTTATCAATGAAGGGCAATGAAAAATGATCTTTTTTGTTGCCTTGTTAAGTTTTCAGTAGTCAATACACATCCACCATCCACTGATGGTTCTAGTATGAACCCGCTAGGGTTGAATCCCAATCTTTCGATGAGAGGGCATGGGATAACTCGATTGGTGTGTAAGGAAAATGGACCCTAGGCCTATTTACTTTGGATTTTGGTGTTTGATGACCAACACAACCAAGTTGGACTAATGAATTTGCAAGTGATTGTTTTGTAGTTCAATAGGGTGCAAGATGTGACCTGGATGAAGGTGACATGATGATCCAATGATCAACACCATAAGCAAGAACCTAGGAGCACAAGAGAAGACCCAAGAAATCAAGCAAAGTCCAAGCACGAAGATAGGAACCAAGACGGACACAAGATCTCAAAGGAACAGGCTCATAGAGGTGACCGAACGCTGGACCAGACGCTGGTGGAAAGCGACCGGATGCTCCAATCGAGTGACTCGGCTACAATAGGCGTCAACAGCAGCGACCGGACGCTAAACAGTAAAGTGACCGAACGCACCGATGGCTCTATTCATCATCCCGGCAACACGTTTAGTATTGACCGAACACAGGACTGCAGCGTTCGATCAAGTATAGAAAGGTTCTAGAGCGATGACATTGCGACCGGACATGTCTAGTGGCATGTGACCGGACACTAGCAGCGTCCGATCAGTTGATCGCGGTTCTAACGGTTGGGACAACTGGACGTGTTCGGTCAGGACATGATCAGCGTCCGGTCAGTAGCAGAAAAGCGGGATTTCATCCGCAACGACTACTTTCTTAGTGGGGCTTATAAATAGAACCCCCAACCGGGCATTTGATGTGTGTGGAGCTAAGGAAACATATCTAGGGTGTTGATACATCATTTTAGTGATCTCCACTTGCATAGTGCTTAATGATTCATTAGGTGATTAGCGTAGGTGCTTTGCGAAGTGCTTAGGTTGATTAGACCATCGCTTATGCGCTTACTCTAGGTTTAGGCCTAGTGTTTAATGATGTTTGCATACCTCTTACCACTCAGTGCTTAAGCGCACCATTGTTGTGCATCGGAGGGGCTTGTAGTCTTGCGAGATCACACCAACCATGTTTGTGGTGTGGCTGCCATCGCATACCGGAGGGAACAAGGCCCGTGGTGCTTTGGCTGAAAGCTTGATAGTGAAGACGATGGGGAGCATCAGGGAAAGGCTTGCCAAAAGGCACGTCGGAGACCCACTTGCGCGTGGGGAAGGCCCGAGGCTATCCACGGAGTTACCTGACTTGGAGCTTGGCCCTTGCAAGGGATTCCTTGCGAGGGGCTCCAACGAGGACTTGGGAGAAGCTTGCACACTTCTTGATACCTCAGTAAAAATACTAGAGTCGTCGATGGGAGTTTGCATATCTCTACCTTGCTCTTTAGCTTCCGCATTTACATTGATTGTATTACTCCTTTTTGCGGTAGAGATAGCAACACACTAGTAAAACCATAGTTACACATTTAGATAGTTTATCTTTTGCATATGTTTTGCTAAGGTTAGAAAAAGAGGCCATAGTTTAGAGTTAGAATTTTAAGTTGCCTAATTCACCCCCTCTTAGGCGTCATGGTCCCCTACATGGCGGATGGAGATGGCGTTCTTGGCCCGACTACAGCCTTCCAAGCTGCGCCTTAGCAACTGATACACCACCTCCAATGGCTGCCGCGATCTTGTGGAGCGCATCACCCGGACACTAGGCCACTCATCCTAGAAACAATCAAAGACCTAGCTAGAACAAGTATAACAAGTAATAAATTTACTAGATGAAGATGAAGATTTCAAACTCAATCTCAAATGAGGTGGGGTTCCAGAGATAAGAAGTCGGGCGGCTGATCTAGAACGCACGCTTACAAGCAAGTAGCGAGAGCTAAACTTGATCTAAACAAAACCCAACTATTCTTGGTGGTGGCTAAGGGGTATATGAAGGTGGAAGGACGACCACCAGGGTGTTGGGGTCATGCTCCAACCCTAGGACGCATCCCTAATGGACCCAACTTGATACACGGCCCATTGGGCCAAACTAAGGCGACGTAGCACCTTTAGATAAAAAACCTCTTGGTAGTAATTTGGTCATTGCGTCCGCCTCAGAATAGATATGGACTTGATTCCTAATCCATGTGAAGACAGACTTCATAAGGATTCCATGAAGTACTTGAACGCCACAATCAATGTCCATATGCGACCGTGGTGACCATCACAAATTGGAGCTATCCTGTAGTCCGAATCTAGCCTGCGTGAATCCTTTTCCCTTTCGGTCCTCACCCTTGTTCCTAACCAAAACAAGAGTGCACGCATCTCCATGGTATAAATATGATGGACAGGAACTCAAGAGTGAACTTACTTGATGATTAAGTCGACGAGCATGGGCGCGAGTAATAGGACCAAAAACTGGTACTTGTGTCGGCATGGATGTATCGTTGGTGTTGATGTCCTCATCTTCCTCCTCTTCTTGCATTTGAGTGGTGGATGTAGCGAACGATTATAAGCAAATTTAATATCAGGCAAATAATCTTCCCACATCTTAATATTCTTCTTTAAAATAGCCCTTAACATAGTAGACAAAGTTCTATTGACAACTTTAGTTTGACCATCGGTTTGGGATGACATGTAGTAGAAAACAAAAGCTTAGTCCCCAGTTTTCCCCATAAAGTCTTCCAAAAACGACTAAGAAATTTAGCATCATAATCAGAAACAATTGTGTTGGGCACACCATGCAATAGAACAATTTCTTGAAAGAACAAATCAGCAATATGAGTAGCATCATCCATTTTATGACAGGGTATGAAATGTGCCATCTTAGAAAATCTATTAACAACAACAAACACACTATCATCCCAGTCCTTGGCAAACCCAACACAAAATTCATAGAAATATCTTCCCAAGGAGCACTAGGAACAGGTAGAGGCAAATACAAACCATGTGGATTTAACCGTGATTTATCCTTTTGACATGTCGTGCAATGATCAACAAACCTCTCCACATATCTTCTCATCTTTGGCCAAAAGAAATGACCAGCAAGTATGTCCTCCATTTTCTTAGCTCCAAAATACCCCATCAAGCCACCTCCATGCGCTTCCTGCAGCAACAACAAACAAACGGAGCTAGCTGGAATGCATAGCTTGTTAGCTCTAAACATAAACCCATCACTAAAGATGAATTTATTCCAACCGTTCCCATATTTACAATGCAGCAACACATCTTTAAAATTAGCAAAATTAACATATTGGTCTTTAATTGTTTCTAATCCAAAGATTTTGTAATCAAGTTGATTCAGCAAGGTATATCTCCTAGACAAAGCATCAGCAATCATATTCTCTTTCCCTTTCTTGTGCTTAATAACATAAGGAAAATATTCAATAAATTCAACCCACTTAGCATGTCTATGGTTCAATTTCCCTTGACTACGAATATGCTTCAAAGATTCATGATCAGAATGAATAACAAACTCTTTGGGCCACAAGTAATGCTGCCATGTTTCTAATGTGCGAACAAGAGCATACAATTCCTTATCATAAGTAGAATAATTTAGAATAGGCCCGCTCATTTTTTCACTAAAATACGCAATAACTTTGCCTTCTTGTAACAAAACACCACCTAGTCCAATTCCACTAGCATCATATTCAAGCTCAAAAGTCTTATTAAAATCAGGAAGTTGGAGGAGAGGTGCATGTGTCAACTTATCTTTCAGCATGTTGAAGGAGTTCTCTTGTACTTTGCCCCAACTAAACGACACTCCCTTCTTTGTAAGCTCATTCAAAGGTGCAACAAGGGTGCTAAAGTCCTTCACAAAATGGCGATAGAAACCAGCAAGTCCTAGGAAACTCCACACTTGTGTGATAGTCTTTGGTACAAGCCATCCCTGTATAGCTTCTACCTTGGCTTGATCAACCTCAATTCCCTATGGAGTCACAACATAGCCAAGAAAAGACACTCGATCGGTGCAAAAGGTGCACTTCTCAAGGTTACCAAATAAACATGCATCTCATAAAGCATTAAAAACAACACATAAGTGATCAAGATGTTCATCCATAGATTTGTTGTAAATCAATATATCATCAAAGTAGACTACAACAAATTTTCCAATGAAAGCACGCAGAACCTTGTTCATTAATCTCATGAAAGTACTAGGTGCATTAGTTAACCCAAAAGACATGACTAACCACTCATATAAACCAAATTTAGTTTTGAACATAGTTTTCCATCCATCTCCCAATTTCATATGAATATGGTGGTACCCACTACGCAAATCAACTTTGGAAAACACAACAGCACCACTCAGTTTATAAAGCATATCATCCAAATGTGGAATAGGGTGTCGATATCGAATGGTGATATTATTAATAGCTCTACAATCAACACACATACGCCATGTTCCATCTTTCTTAGGCACTAAAATAATAGAAATAGCACAAGGACTAAGGGACTCACACACATAACCTTTGTCGAGTAGTTCTTGCACTTGTCGCTGAATTTCCTTCGTTTCTTCCGGATTTGTCCTGTATGGCGCACGGTTTGGCAAAGATGCACCAGGAATAAGATCAATTTGGTGCTCAATCCCTCATATTGGTGGCAGCCCCGCTGGTATCTCAATTGGAAAAACATCCGAATACTCCTGTAAAATGTTAGCAACAGCAGGGGGCAAAGAATGCTACATATCGTGAACTAAAATCAAAGCATCCTTGCATACCAAAGCATAGGCAACAGAAGTGGAAGCAACCAATTCATTAATATCATATTTAGTAGCAAGCAAGCAATGTCCTTTCAATCTTATCTCATCTTTCTTACTACTAATAGATTTAAAATTTTTATCGATCTTAGTTTGAGTTTTCTTAGCTTTGGCAACATTATCACGCACAATAGCTTCAGGAGACATAGGAAGCAAAACATTTTTCTTATTATGGTGTATGAGAGAATACATATTTGATCTACCATGATGCATACAATCCGTATCAAATTGCCATGGTCTACCTAGTAGAATATGACAAGCTTCCATAGGCACAACATCACACTCAACAACATCATGATATGATCTAAAAGCAAAATTAATTCATACCAGTCTCGTCACCTTAACCTTACCACTATTGTTGAGTCATCCAATGTGATATGGATGTGGGTGCGGTTTGGTTGTAAATGCAAGCTTCTCTACCATATCGCTGCTAGCCAAATTGTTGCAGCTACCTCCATCAATTATCAAATGGCATGAACGCTCTTTAATGACACACTTTGTTTGGAATAGTATATGCCACTGATTTTGCTCCACCTTTTCCATTTGTGCGCTAAGCACACACTGCACAATGAGGCTCTCATAATGATCTACATCCTCTGTACCAATCTGCTCTTCTGGTTGTTCCTCACTACCTGCATGGTTAGTAGCAAGCAAAGCAAGTGTATCTTCATCAAAATCACTAGTAGAGGAATACTCACCATCATCTTTAATGACCATAACACGCTTGCTTGTACAGTCATGCATCAAATGTCCATATCCCTTGCACTAGTGACACTGAACGACTTTTGTTCTACCTATAGATGCCACGGACGAAGCACTCACAATAGGCTTCTAGATTGTCTTTGCCCTGAATTTGTGGGAGTAGCACGAGGCTTGTCGCTGGATGATAGCATAGGAGTATGTGTAGTCAGAGTAGTAGTCGTGTGGGGCTGCCATGAATTATTCTTCCCTATAGAAATATTATTCTTGGCACTAGCACATCGCCCCTGCACTTCCCTTTCAGCTTTACAAGCAAGATGAAACAAACAGGTTATGTTAGTGTATTCTTTATATGCAAGGATGTACTGAATTTCATGATTTAACCCACCCAAAAATGTTGCCATAGCAGGTTCCTCATCCTCATCTAAATTACAATGCAACATACCCATTTGCAATTCTTGATAATATTCTTCTACACTTTTAGCACCCTGTCTCATTTGTTGCAATTTATTTAACAAATCACATGCATAGTAAGAAGGAACAAATCTGGCCCTCATGATTCATTTCAAAGCAGTAGCAAAGTCAGTAAACTCACTAGTAGAAGCTCTAACACATGTATTCTCAGAAAATTAATGACATGCAAACTTTTGGTCAACATCAATTTCCCAAGAAATGTATGCATTAGGATCATACTTACCATCAAAAGGAGGTATTTCAAATTTAATTTTACTGAAAGCATCATTATTATTGGGTACCTCGTGTCGGCGGTGACCACCCATACCTCTATGATTATGGTGTAGGTGACGCCAGTCATGAGTGTCATGAGCATCATGTTTAGTATTAGCAGTATAATCATCATCATAATTATCTTCAAGTCGCTCTTCGTCCTTGTTGTCTTCATTATGCTGCTCTTTGTCTTTCGTGTGGAAGTCAACAAAATGCTTCAGAAGAGCAACAAGACTTCTATCCATATGGGCAACAGGTGCCTCCAATCCTGTAAGCTTGGTGGTGGTGGCAAGTTGGGTGGCCTCCAATTGCCCAATCTTGTCATTGGTCACCTGCAAATCTTGATAAAGTCCTTCTGTATGCAGCTGCATTTGCCTTGTAAAATGTTGAATGATGCCCTTGGTGCGAGGTGATTGTGGCATCTTGTTAACATCCTCTGACCCTAACATGGTTTAAAAGACAAGGACAACAAGAAAACAGGTGAAGAAATAAAAGCCCTATACCTATTAGGATGTAGCTACATCAAGACACTCACTCTCAACCTATTACACAAGCTCTTACCAATTCTTACCTTGCTCAACAGGAGGGGATAGCAACCAACAAGTCTGCAACCGTGGAATGAAGTGTATCGGTGCCACAACAACACCACCTGTCAAGCTATAGTCGAAATATGTGGAGTTGTAGGTGGGCTGAAGCAAGGAAGTACTAGCACCACATTAGTCACAAAAGCAAGTTGAATAATCGTTCAACGGTGGTACTATGCTGGTCCTAGCCTAGACCATACTAGAGGCGCTAGCCTGGACATAAAGGAAGTCACAACACACCACCGAAAACAATGAAGAAGCACAACGATCAACCCCTTTTCTTCCTTTTTTATTATTTCTTTTCTTTTTTTCTTTCTTTTCTTTTTTAGGGGATCCTCAAAACTGGTTATATAAATAAAAAGACTTCACAAGAGTCACACACCACACAAACTTTTTCCACACAAACTTTTCTCTCTCTCTCTCTCTCTGGAGTAAAACCGAGCCAATATGTATGCACAATGTGGAGGTGTCGAGTATAGGTATGGACTTCTGCTACCTTTCTGGAACACTTCAATATATGTAGCACAAGTGCAAACAACAACAAGATTTGGTAACATGGCGCAGCAACCAATTCGGACTCCACACTGATTCCAACTTAGTCTTTAACAAGATTAGGACTCTAGAGTAAGCTGAACTAATATGGATATGTTGGACACATGGAGAAGTTGAGTATAGATATGAACTACTATTGCATAAAGATGTACTCAGATTCAGACTCAAAACAGCAATAAGGCAGCTATCAATTCGGACTCAAAACCAACTCAGATTCCTACTCAGACTTGAACACAAGGATGTATTCGAATTCAACCAACCAATGGTTTATATGGTAGCAAACAGCTATGATTAGAACGTGACAAGAACTCAAAACTCTAAAGGACTAAAACTAAGACTAGTAACTCAACAGAACCAATGCAAACTAAAAACTCAACAAGCCCTAACTAAGTAGTGCAAGCAAAGGCTCAAAGGGTTTATAGGATTGTGGGTAAACTAACCTACTATTTTTTTTGACTTTTCTGGACTATAGGAAAAATTAAAAATAGTGAAGGATTCGAAGTCTCTCACTGATAAACCTTGCTCTGATACCAACTGGTATGAACCCGCTAGGGTTGAATCCTGATCTTTTGATGAGAGGGCATGGGATAACTCGATTAGTGGATGGAGATGATGTTTACGGCCTGACTACAGCCTTCCAAGCTACACCATAGCAACCGATACACCACCTCCAATGACTATCGCGATCTTGTGGAGCGCATCACCTAACCACTAGGGCACTCATCCGACAAACAATCGAAGAACTAGCAAGAACAAGTATAACAAATACTGAATTTACTAGATGAAGATGAAGGTTTCAAACTCAATCTCAAATAAGGTGGGGTTCTGGAGACAAGAAGTCCGGCAGCTGATCCAGCACACACGCTTATAAGCAAGTAGAGAGAGCTAAACTTGATCTAAACAAAACCCAACTGTCCTTGGTGGTGGCTAAGGGGTATATGAAGGTGTAAGGATGACCACTAGGGTGTTGGGGTCGTGCTCCAACCCTAGGACGCATCCCTAATGGACCCGACTTGATACACGGCCCATTGGGCCAAACTAAGGCGACGTAGCACCTTTGGACAGAAAACCTCTTGGTAGTAAGTCGGTCATTGTGTCTGCCTCAGAACAAATATGGACTTGATTCTAGATCCATGTGAAGATGGACTTCATAAGCATTACATGAAGTACTTAAACACCACAATCCGTGTCCGTATGCGACCATGGTGACCATCACAAATTGGAGCTGTCCTGGAGTCCGAATCTAGCCTGTGTGAATCCTTTTCCTTTTGGTCCTCTCCCATGTTCCTAACCAAAACAAGAGTGCATGCGTCTCCATGGTCTAAATATGATGGACAGGAACTCAAGAGTGAACTTACTTGATGATTAAGTCGACAAGCACGGGCACGAGTAATAGGACCAAAAACTGGTACTTGTGTCGGCGTGGATGTATTATTAGTGTTGATGTCCTCATCATCGGTTCTTTAGGGGATTAATTCATTCTTTTCATTTTTAATAATAGTCATTCCTCCCATTTTAGGCACAACTAGAACAGGGCTTACCCACTCACTGTACAGAATGAGATAGATGATCCCAGCATGCAGGAGTTTCAAAACCCCTTTCTTAACAACCTCTCTCATCGCATTGTTAAGCCTATGTTGTGGCTCCCTAGAAGGTGTAGAATCAGGATCTGTAGGGATGCGATGGGTGCAAAAGAGCAGGGCTAATTCCCTTAAGGTCTTGGAGCGAGTAGCCAAAAGCAAAGCGATGCTTTTCTAAGACAGTTATCAAGCATAGGGATTCTTTCTGAGAGAGTTTATCACTTATGATCACTGGAGAATCCTGATCATTATTGAGAAAAGCATATCTAAGACCAAAAGGCAGGGGTTTAAGCTCAATTGTGGCCTTAGGTGGTTCTAGCAATTCATCTAGGGGTTCAGGATCTATAAAATTTTCTTCTTCCTTCTCGACGAAGAATTGCGTATCATCTTCAAGGTTGGGTTCGATCAATTAATCAAGAGATGCAACCTTAACCTCTTCCATTTGGTCTTCCTCAAGAATTGGCTCAGTCTCAGCATTTAGAGAATGAGTGATGGGTATAGAAAGTTTAAAGTTTTTCTCGAGACTTATTTTCAACTTCCCCATTTGTCCTTTCTAAATAAGTCTTTCAATTGGTTGTCCTATCAACAAGTTAAACTCCATGATATCAAAGATGTAAAAGCTCAAGTGGACCATGGTTCCTTGTACTTGGATAGCTAGGACATAAAGAATTCCCAAACTTGGGAGAATGTGTCACGAAAGACTTTTCAACAACTTTATTGTTGGGGTTAATGGCATGTCTTTTAATAAATCATAAGCAAAAGATGCAAACATGATATTAACACCCACAACTAGATTATAAAGAGCATCAAAAGGAGCTTTATTAATTTGGCAGTGAATGGAAATAGAAGGTGAATCTAGATGAATCACAACAGAGGAAAGCTCAGATTCTTCTAACCACTCATTGCTTATAATAGACACTAGCTCTTTCGTAGTCTTTTTAAGAAAACTTCCTCAGAAGGGTCTACAATTTCTTTATTGGATGATGATTTCCTAGGCTTCTGGGGCCTCCTCATCATATGGTAATTCAAGGTATCTCCATATTCATCAAAAAGTTCATCCTCAAATTCAAGCATGAAATCCAAAATTGGAGTTTCCTCTTTTTCTGGTGGTTCAGGATTTGGGACAGCTAAAGTTGGTGATAGGTTAGGCAATGATTCTGATCTATCTATCTAGGATTTCTCCTCTAATGGCTTCTTTTCTACTTCTTTAGGGGTGTTCTCTAGAATTTTAGTAAGAATGCTTCTCCCCGAATTAGCGGAGACATGCAAGAACGAGCCTCCTGATGCCGTATCAAGATGCTTCGAGGTTTTTCTATCAAGACCCATATAAAAGTATTAAAGAAGAATGGGGTCTTGAATGGCAAGGTCAGGGCCAGTATTAATGAGAGCATTAAAGCATTCCTATGTCGTGCCTAGAGATTTTTTTCATCTTGTTTAAAGGATGGAACCTCTGAACGAAGGCTGACTACTCTAGAGGTGGGAAAGAAATTCAAGCAAAAGCTATAACACAAGGCTTCCCAATCTCCTTGTCTACTCCCTATGGTGAGCTTGTACCAACATTTGTCTTTTCTCATCAAAGAGAAAGGAAAAAGCTTCCATCATAAGGTTTTGTCTGACATGCCCGCAATGCATAAGCATGCACAGGTTTGCTCAAACTCATTTAGGTGGGAATAAGGGTTTTCATCATCTTCGTCCGAAAAGGATTGATCCCGAACCATGTTGATTAACACACGGGTGCAGCTCATAGCCAGGTGTTAGGATAGGCTTTGAAGATTCTAGTGGCTCTAGACGTGCGCTCGTAGGTGCAGCGTATTAGTAGATAGAAGTGGATTATGAATCCATAGTGAAAAGAAAAGAATAAAAGATAAAAGAATAATGATACAAGCTAAAGCTAGGTTCAAAGTTAACTCAGCAACTGTTTCCCCGGTAATTGTGCTAGAAATGCTTGTTGGTATAAATTAATGCACTCAGAATAATCCACAAACGCACGGAAATTATACCGATGTAGCATGTAGTAGAACCGATCAATTTATAAGAGCACAAGTACAATGGCAGCCTGCAAGCGGTCGCACTATCATACTTGAGTCCATATAAATCTAATAGTCCATCGAGTACCACGAAGGGTCTTGATTTACCATCAACATACAACCAAGATCATACATGATTCAACATACATGTCACACGATACATAAAGTTTACAAATATAGTTCTTCCATCAGAGTATGAATTAAGGTTATTACAAACCACATTCAGGTAAGATAGTAGTAGAAGCAAATTAAAAGTTTCAAACCAACATCTGCAACATTGTTTAAATATAGTGCCAGCTCATGATCACACTTCCACAAAAGCATAAGAGAGGGATTACTAAGAAATGTCTGCCCAGGGCTTACTCCTCATCCATGGCGGGACAAAAGTAGTTCTTGCAATAGCTATGATAAACTGTACCATCTACAACAATGGGAATAAAACCTGAGTACGAGAAGATACTCAGCTAGACTTACCCGTCACAAACCAAAAATAAAGTGACTCCAAGGATTATGCAAGGCTTTATAAGTGGAGCTAGCTTGACAACACTTTGCATAAAAAACTTATCAATTCTAGTATACAGTTATAATTCAGTCATCCAGTTAATTATAGCTATTCATCTCTAGATTAGCAACAAGCCTATGCCAAACATGTGGTATATCATTTAGTAGCATACAATAGTAACCATAGCTGGTATACTAATTCCATGTTCATCCGAACCATCATATTCCATAACACAGTTACTACGATGTTGGTGTGAGTCAGAGTTTCTCACTATTTAGAAGAGACAGCAATTCGAATCGATTTCAACCAACTAGGAATTTATTCGTAACACAAACCTAGGCAGACCAGATCAACGGTCACCTTAGGTCACCTTTGGTATAACTTAGGTCCACATTTCATGGGTTCGCCCAGTGCCGCACAATCAGGGACAACCAGCTGCTAGGATGTTCTGGCCTAGCCTACCCTTGGGCTCATGTCTGGCTCCTAGCACATCCTTACTAACATCCAGAGTGCACACTCTAACCGAATGGGGCCCGGCCTGAGTTGAGCTACTCGGCTTCGTGGTTGGAACGAGTTATCCAGCCAGCTAAGTGAGAGGCATGCGTTCAATCTCGACAAAGTCGCCTACAACGGTATGGTCCTTAAGCAGCATAGATGAAATCACATGAGTCAATTCACACATAGAGTCTGCCCGGCCTCTAGTTACATTACCCCATGGTTCTGTTCCACGATAGCAAATATAACCAACTGTGATTTGGTATCCACCTATATCTCGCAGGTGACAGGAAATCACCTAACTTCTACCGGTCTAAGCACGGCTAAGCATATATTCGATCTTCGACCTACACAGGGTCAAAGGTATATGTATATGGACAAGGTAGTTCTATGCATCAAGTGTTTCCAATAAACTCTTATAACCTAATGCATCAAACATAAAGGACTCAAGTGATATTTTATAAAGCATGGGAGGCTTAAAATGCTCCAGGGCTTGCCTTTAAGGAAAGAGGTTGGCTTATGATCCGGGCACTCAGGGAGGTCCTCAAGAGTTTGCTCCTCTTCTTTTTGAGCTACGGCCTGAGGTGTTTCCTGCTGTTCCTCCTCTTCTTCTTTGTTGAACTCTAAAAGAGTTATCCCTTCAGACGATCCTATATGCATGAGCATGAAATAAGATATCATGGATGCATGTATGGTGACATGGATGTGATGAAATGCATCCTCATAAGTGTTCTCAGCAGCATTGCATTACGGTGATAACAAGTTACATTTTCTTTTACTGAGTAGGTGCATATATCTTCTCTAGTAACTTAAAAAACACTTATATAAATCATTTTCTGGACTGCAAGACAACAGCCACTTCTTTTGATCATAACTGGAGTTATACACATCAAAATAATATGGTTGTGGACATTATGGAAAGATTATGAAATTTCCTACAACTTTGTTTTAATCATCTTAAGGTGATTCAGTAGTTATCTAGGTCAAACAATTCAATATTTCAAATCTATCCAGAGAGCAAGCATTTCTGACAGCAGACTTCTAATAGCCATAATTCTTAAACCATAAGACCTATGACTATGAAAATTTAATACTAGGTATATAAGTAAGTTATCTACAACTTTGTTATTAATAAGTTTTACAGAAAATACCATTATCATCATGAAATTATTACCACAACCGAAACTACACGTGCAGTCATCTAGTTGAATTATAGAACAATAATTAACTAGTTGCATACAATCAATTAATTCTAAGCCTAACTAATAACATAAACAGATTATATCCATCACACATACCACAAAAAACATCATGGTTAAGCTTAACTAATTTATTTATATTCATTTATTAATTTTCTTAGATAATAAGGTGATTTAAAGGTAAATATTTTTAGTACTCAATAAATTCTGAGAAAATTACAGTAGCCTACAAATGACCACAATAGTCTACTATACATATTTCATGTTATTTCAACAAGTATAGCTACCTCTACAAAAATGACAAGTTACATATGCTTATTTTAGCAAAAATAGTTTAGCATAGTGAAAAGTGTCAATAAACTGATTTAATATTTTTCTTATTTTCCTCCTAGCATGAGAATACTATGTAAAAATTTGTATGATCATATGTTATGTATTTTTACCCCAATTAATTTCACTAGAATCTAGCAGTTAATTAAGATTAAATATGAAGACCATATTTCAAGTATGCCTACTGTAGGTTCTGTATTTTTACTAGCTAGAGCATGACAACACAAGGCCAGAAAAATTAGAATCACATTTTTATGACTTTCCTAGATCAAGTTATGGCTTTTACAAGATATAAACTACTTTAAAAGCACTTATCTTGCTCAATTTAATTCTCCTAGAAAAATACCCTAAACAGTAGATTTCGTATTTTTATCAAATAGTATACTTCAAGACTAATCTAACAAAATTTGGTTCACCCCATTTGGATTAGGTCAGGGTGGAGTGGCGGTGAAGCTTGGCCATGTGCATGGTGGCGCGAGTGCAACGACGGCACGGTGGCGTTCCGCTCCGATGAGGTCGGCATTGGTCATAGGCTCTTGCCTTGAGCTAGACCTAGCTCTAACCTAACTCTAACATCTAGAAGCACGTGAGGAAGAGAACTGGATGCATAGCCACGGTGGCGTGCATGGCAGCGACGCTCTCGGCTCACGGCAGAGCGGCTCGCATTCCGACACTGGAGATGCGGTAATGGCTCAACGAGCTATGGCTATAGATTCTAGGACCTATGATGAAGATGAATCAAGAGAGAGAGAGATGGGAGGAGCGGTGGATAGGGCTGGCCATGGTGAGCTTGGAGCTCAGCGGCGCTCCGTGACCATGGCGACGACGGCAACGGCCCGTAGGCCTTTACCTTGGCTCGATTGGCACGGCTAACTGGTCGGCAAGGTGGAAGTGGTGATGGCCGAGCAGTGTGCGCGAGCAATCGCACAATGGCGTGGTGGTAGTGGCGTGCAAGGTCAGCGGAGGTGCGGCGGCGATGGAGCAGCGCTCGACTTCGTAGGCGAGCAAGAGAGGCTAAGAGAGGGCGAGAGAGCGAAAGTGAGTGAGCGCGGTGACTTTGCCTCCCTTATCTCCCCCTGTTGGCCCGACCAGCTAGGCCGACATCAGCGTGCTGCCGCCATGCAGCACGCATGCCCTGGCGTGGTCGGCCACGACGTCTAGCCAATTCAAATCGGCTAAGTGCCGATTCAGCAACTGACAGCGCTACTTCGTTCCTCTATATCTCTTAATCTAGTTTGAGTTGGCAAAATTTGTATTAGTGAAAGTTGTAGAGCTATGTGAGATCTCCAACTTTTCTTTAGGGACCATCATCTAATTCTCAATTGTGATCAAACTATAAAGCTCTAAAGTGAGGCACTTTGAAACTAAAAATAGCTTCAACACTTAGAAAATTTTCAAGTTTTGAAAACAACATTTTGTTGATACTTTTGAGCTCTATTTGATCATGTTCAAAACTGAATTAGCTCATGACCCTTAAATAAAGTTTGTTACCCATGACAAGAAATACAACTTTTATTTAGGTCACACAACCATGCAAACAATCTAAGCTACTGTTCAACTTTGGTCAAACTACTATCATGAAAATGGCATTTCAAAGGAAACCCACACTTAGCAGCAAATTTGGTCTATGTCATGAATACAAACATCATTCCATTTATAATTCTAGATGTGTCTAAGGTGTTTTCATGACCTCACAACCATTTCATACATTGGCCACATATGATTACAATCATAAGCATATATATAAAATCAACATTTCATGTGATAAGGTATAAGAATGAGATGAAATTTCATATGCTCATGTTCATGAATGCTTGGATGATGCTTATGCTCATGAAATGCAAGTGCCAAATGCAATGCTTAACACTAGGGTGTTACATCGCACTTCACCGGAAGTATCCTAGTTTTATATTGAACTCAAGGAAACGTGTGTGAGAATAACTAAATCTAACTTAATCCAACTTCACAACAAGGCTTAGATAATAGGAGTATAAAGAAGACCACTAAGGTCTTCTAGTTCTAACCTCGGTAAGCTATGTCTTCTATTGTTCAATTCTAGGGATATTACTAAAGAAAATATAGGTGTTGATGGTAGTTAACAACCATTATAAACCGTCTATAAAACATGTATAAGGGCATAAATATGATCACCAACAAAGGTCTAGGGGTTTAAACTAATAAATTCCATGAGTTTTGGTGAATCTATGTTTCTACAGGGTTTATCTAGAAAACCTTCAAGGTGGACCTATATGTCAGAGTTAATTACACTATTCCACAGTGAGACGGACACCAAAAGGATCTAGAAGACACCAGAGGACACCATGCCAAGGCAGAGAGGAGGAGGCAACCAGGTAGGACCGGCCGACCCCACCTGTAGGCCAGCCGGCCCCTGTGGCCCACATGTCAGCCCCCTATTATTATGTTGATTCTCCACCGCCTTAAGGATTGCATCTATGTCGTTTATTCAACTTGGTTTGATCCGAGGGCTCAGGATTGATGCTCTGGCCTATATATACTAGCCCCTACCACCCCCCTGAGGCATAAGTCATTTGAGAAGACAGAAACCCTAATCATCCTCAGAGCTCCACCATATTCTAGGGCATAGCTAGTTAGGCTAGGTCTAGAGGGAGGCAAGCAGGCTTCGCTTGGATTCTTGATCGTGCCAAGAGCGTGGTTTCATATAATCTTTGTACCCCCTCTCTTTTGTATCTCTCATTACTTTTATATGTTTGCTACAATTGTTATGACATTAATAATCATATCATTCATGTTCCTAGTTATAATGATCATTGTTTACTTTGGTTATATACTTAGTATAGCTAGATTATCCTTATATTTATGCATAAGTTCGTATAGCGCTCACTCTAAGGTACCATGGATGAGTGGTCAACATTGTGTAAGCGTGGTGCTTATATGTTGTTTACCTATGGATACACCCTATATTCTAGGTCATGTGGTAGATCGCGGATGTGACACTCATGTCGAGTCCTTTGTAGTCCACTCCCCGAATATAGGTATACAAGTAGGATCTAGTTATGAAGGAAGATAAGCTCTATTCTTAATCTTCCTTAGTAATATCCCTTATGTATAGGTATGAAGTTGATCTTGGCCATGATTACTAAGTGTAATTGCACTAATCAATGTATGCTTTGACTTGTAATTAAGAATGACTTAGGAATTATTCATCTAATATTCTACTTAACCATGCTAATGCCATAGAAAGGAGTACTCTGAGTGATCAATGATTAGTTATTATTTATTATTCATACACATTTACCTCTTGACTTACCTTTGTTATGAGTAGAATATTGGTTATGGTTTACTTCTCCATCAATCATATAAGTTATCAATACACATCATCGCCTAACCTTCCCTATGGTAAAAATATAAATAATGATACCAGGAATACTCTTAGGTGAAGTGCTACAATGGTATATTATCTATGCGCTTGCAGATTCCTTTCCTTTCATATATATAATTCCTAGTCACATAATATAATAAAGAACTACTTAGTATTATTCTAGTAGTAATGCTAAGTAGTACCAACAAGCATCTCCTGCATCATCACTAGGGATGACAACCTGGTAAAGTAATGTTAAGAGATGTAGACATACATTAGGTGGCTGCTAAAACAAGTGACAAGTTAATAAATACCAACAAGCATTTCTAGCATCGTTACTAGGGACTAGATTCAACTCTGTTCTTAGTAATGACACTAAGGAATATAACCAATAGGTAGAGTATGTTTCCTACAGCAACAAGGTCCTGCTAGGCCTACAAACAGCAGGTGGACTACAAAGGATTCAACAAGGCTATAAGAGTCACCCTCGCAAGCTACCATCAATCCAGAAAGTAGGGTACATCCACGAGTAACCAAGTCTAAGCGCCATGCTTACACCATGAATACTGCTTTAACCTAGGAGCTACAAGGATTAAAGTACTCAAAAGAGAGTCGCGAACCTGAAGAACAATATGAACAAGATGCTTACTTGAATTAGAAGTTGATTACTAGAGAATTTCAGAAGCAAGCTCAAGAAGAACTTGATTCCGCTAGGGTACAAGCCAAGAGAGAGCATCAACAGGCCGGGACTCCTCCAAAACTCTTCCCTCACACTCTATCTCTCTATCCCTAATACAAGACTAGATCCTATTGAGGACTAATCTTCTCTTGATTGCTAGCTCTAATCCTAGTGGAAATATGAATTAGGGTTTCTAGCCCTTAGGCCCTCAGGATCAAATGCCTCATGACCTAGAGAGTGGGGTATAGGCAGGTATAAATAAGGGCCTTCAAGCATCCTGGACCCTCGGATCAAACCGACTTAAAAGGACAGCGTTGATGCAAACCCTAAAGTGGTGGAGAACCAACATAGCAACAGGTGGCTGACAGGGGGGCCCATAGGCCGGCCGGCCCCACATATTAGTGGCTCATGCCTTGTTTTGGTGATTGGTCTTTTGAAGTCTTCTAGAGTACTCCCACGTATGTACCATCATGGATAAACATGATTTCCTTTGATAAATAGGTCCTCCTTGGTGGTTTTCTGATTAAATCCTGCTGAAAACATAAATTCACCAAAACTCATGGAAATTGTCAGTTTAAATCCCTAAGTTTATGTTAGGGGTCCATTTTAGTCATTTATGCAAGGTATATTGATGGTTTATGATGAATGTTAACTACCGTCAACACTCTCCTCTTTACTTTGAGCATTTATATTTGAGCAATTCAATTCATGTCTTTACATTCCTAGAATTGCCATGCTAGAGTAGGATTGAAACCTAAGGTGCGAAACTTTTATGCAGTAGAACAATAGAAACACTGTTAGGCATAAGGGGGTGAAATGGGCTAGTAGGGCTTAATTATTGCAGGAAATTTAAAATTAGCCCAATTCACCCCCCCCCTCTTGGGCATCTTGATCCTTTCAATTGGTATCGTAGCCTTGTGCTCCTTAAATTAGGCTTAACTGCCTAGAGCAAGATGTCACATGGTGGTGGACCCCCTCGCATCTTTGAGGGAGATGATTTTCCTTATTGGAAAATTTGTATGGAGGCGTACCTAGAGGCTATAGATGTTGGAGTATATAGAGCCGCCACACAAGGCTTCCCAAGACCTAAGGACCCTGCCAACATTGTTGGTGATGAGGCAAACTACGAGAAGTGGAATGTAAAAGCTAGAAACACCCTCTTTAGATGCCTTTGCAAGGATGTCTTTAACCATGTGCAGAACCACAAAGACTCTCATGCTCTATGGTCAGACATTTGTGCGCTCCATGAGGGAACCAAGAGTGAGCATGAGGAATACTATCATCTTGTAATGAAGAAGCTTAATTCATTTGAAATGCTTCCTAGTGAAAGTGCTAATGAAATGTATTTTCGCTTGAATGTTCTTGTAGAGAAGGTCAATGGGCTTGGACTCACACAAATGCAACCATCTGATGTTGTGAGAAAGATCTTGAGTGTCCTCTCCATTGACAAGTATGGGCATATTGTGACGGTGCTTCATCAAGGTGATCTTTTCACTGCAACACCAACTCAAATATTGGAGGAAGATCAATGCACATGAGATGTACATGCACAACACTCCTCAAGAGTGCTTCTCTTCATCCAAGAAGAAAGATTTAGCATTCAAGGCTAGACAAGAGAAGATGAGCAAAGAAAAGGTCGCTCTTGATAGCTCTAGTGATAATGAAGTTGGTGATGCAAGTCTTGTTCTCATGGTGAGAAGAACCACCAAGATGCTCAAAAAGCAAAACAAGAATGGTGTCAAGTTTGATGGCAAGATGAAAGTGCATCTAGCCCTTTAGTGGGTGTTGGATGATTCAATGACAACGTGATTAAAGGTCTAACCCATTTGCTAAGTGTGGATAGGTAATAGGTTATCTCATAGGTACTTAATGAAAGCCAAAATGATGTGTTGTTGTATAAACAATCTAGTTCAAGCACAAGACAACAATGCAAATGGAATTCATACAAAGGCCTGTTTATTGTGGGATTTTCATGTACTATGTGAAAGCAAGCTCATAAGAATTAATTAATGAGACATGAGGGATTGCATATGGAATGGTCTCATATTTGAAGCTTGCTAAATTGAAATGAAAAATATAACAATACAAATGAATTGATGATTCAACACAAGATGTGACTTGATGGCTTGAGATGGTGAAGATAGCAAGGAAAGGCTTCGAGGTACTAAGCAAGGGTGAAGGGCAAGCAATGGCTTGGCAGTCGAAGAACCTAGCTAGGGTGAAGAAGGAAGTACTTGCATTTAGTTGAGGTAGTAATCAAGCTATGATGGTCATGTCAATGTAGAGGATCAAATCACTATTGGAGTGTTTGATGGAAGTGACTTGATATATTTGGGATTATTCAAATTTGATTAATAGAATCAAGTCACGTGCTCAAGATGGCTATGCTCAAGTGAAAAGATCAATATCAATATGTTGGCACCCTCACTTGATGAAGATTGGAATACACGCTTCGGTTGAAAGAGATCAACTCAAGTGGTATAAATTCGTTTTTTCTTTGATCTTGAGTTTAATAGGTATGCTGTACTATTAAGAGGGATGCATCATTTTGATAGATAATGTTTCATAAGTGCTCAAGCCAACCTTTGTGAGTTTTGAGTGTTTGAGAGACAAAAGAGCTAATCTGTTTTTTTGCTGATCTAGCAATACCAGACGTGTCCGGTATTGATACCGGACGTGTTCGGTATTTGCCCAGCAATAGTAATATTGTTGATATTGGGTTGGTTCATCGGGAGTTCTGATGGTCAGGAGTTCCAGCAATAGTCGGGAGTTCCGATGTCTCGCAATTAACTGACTTGGAGAGTTCACTGTGGTGGTCATACCGGACGTGCCCGGTATGGACGGCTAGAGGCCAATGGCTAGTTTTCAAATGCCTTGAGGGTCGGGAGTTCCGATGTGAGTTGGGAGTTCTGATGGTCAAAAGTTCTGGCATGAGTCGAAAGTTCCAACACCTCACATACTTTAACTCAGTTATCATAGTTTTCAAATGTGCTGAGGGTCGGGAGTTTCAACGTGAGTTGGGAGTTCCGATGATTGGAAGTTTCGGCATTCATCGGAGTTCCGACGCCTCACAAACGTTACTGTAACTCAGTTACCGTTGGCACAGTGGAAGTCAAACCAGACATGTCTGGTATGCATACCGGATGACAACGGCTATAAAATGGCTAGTTTTCCAAGGGGGCTATAAATACCCCCAAGCCTTCACCTTTGGAGGCTGCTAATTTTGCTGATACACATACATGTTTTTGAGCCTTGCCAACTCTCCTAAACCCTCTCTTAGTGCTAATCCAAATCACAAAATCCATTTATGGGTTAAGAGAGAATTTCAAAAAGAGAGCAAGCCACCACTTGAGCACTTGTGCATATTGTCAATCTCGTGATTTGCATTTGTTACTCTTGGACTCTTTAGTTCTAGATGGTTAGGCATCGCCAAAGAGCACCCGAGAGATTGTGGTGTGCCTCAGAAAGTTTGTAATGGTTGATTCCACTGCCTCAGAATCAACTAGTGGAAGGAGGAAAAGGAGTTGGAAAAGACTCTCGCTAGAGTGACCTTCGTGGTACCCTCTAGGGCTAACCTTCGTTGGGTCGCCCGTAGCCCCCTCAACAGAGAGTAGGACTCGAACGAGTCTGAACTTTGGTAAAACAAATATTGTGTCTTAATTCACATTTCATTCGACATTTATGTTGCTCTAGCTCTTGTGCAGGTTCTCTATGTATATTGTCATCTCCAGTAGATACCTGCAGTTTGGTTTGAAGATAGAAATCTAAAGGAACAAGTTTGGGGGTGCTTTGCAAAAACCGTGCATACCGGACACGTCCGGTATTTTCTGCCTGTGCAGAATATAATTGTTCTCTATTCTAAACTTTGTGTTGCAGGGTTGTAGCTTCTATATATATTATTTATACCTTGTCTACTCTGTGTCTAACTTGTGAGGGGTGGTATTACTCTTTATTTGGAGTTTCCATTTTGGAAAGTCTCTTTACTAATCATTTCCGCATTTAAAGGTATTAATTTTTAGAAACGCCTATTCACCCCCCTCTAGGTGGCATCCTAGATCCTTTCAATTGGTATCAGAGCGAGGTTCTCACCTAAAGTTTCACCGTCGTGAGAAAAGGATGTTGACACCTATCGAGTTAGAGCCGGTGCTTCTCCAAAATGATGGTTCAAACTTTCTACCTTGGTCAATTTATGTACTCAATGCTTTTAGATATATTAGTCCTCCTGTTGAGCATATTGTGGATGCAAGCATACCTCTTCCTATAGTTGATTGGAGCAACTATAAAAATTTGTCAAAAGAGGAAGAGATATGCGTGCAACTCAGTTCACTGCTCGCTTTTGGGAGCACTTACACGGGTTATTAGGGACTAAGCTCGTAAGAAGTTCTGCCTATCATCCGCAAACCAATGGGCAAACTGAACGAGTAAATCAAATCTTGGAAGATATGTTGAGAGCTTGTGTCATCTCGGCTAAGGGCTCATGGGAAAAATGGTTACCCCTAGCTGAATTCTCGTACAATAATAGTTATCAGGAGAGCATAAAGATGGCACCGTTTGAAGCATTGTATGGCCGGAAGTGTAGAACCCCGTTGAACTGGGTAGAAGCCGGTGAAAGGAGATATTATGGAATTGATTTCATTCAAGAAGCTGAAGAACAAGTCCGTACTATCCAAACCCACATGGCTGCAGCTCAAGCTAGGCAGAAGAGTTATGCTGATCGACGTAGGAAACCTATTGAGTTCAAAGTTGGAGACTTCGTTTATCTGAAAGTCTCACCTATAAAGAGTGTCCAACGCTTTGGTGTGAAGCGAAAGCTTGCGCCGAGATATGTTGGTCCATTTGAAATCATTGGACAAAGTGGTAAAGTGGCGTACAAGATTCAATTACCTCCTGAGATGAGTGCTATCTTCAATGTCTTTCATGTATCCCAATTAAAGAAATGTCTTCGCGTCCCTGAAGAGAGAGTTCCATTGGGGGATATCGAGTTAAAATCAGATTTGACCTTTGAAGAAAAACCGGTTCGAGTGATTGACACTCGTGAGCGAGTGACTCGGAGTCGGGTAGTCAAGTTCTATAAAGTCATGTGGAGCAATCAGGGTAGTGAACGCGATGCAACGTGGGAAAGGGAAGACTATTTGAGGGATGGTTATAAGGAATTCTATCAACAATGGTACGCTTTTTCAAATCTTGGGACGAGATTTTTATAAGGGGGGAAGGCTGTAACACCCCTGGTGTTTAGCTTCCACATTTGCACTACATTTCATGAACATGAGCATCATGCATCCCTTCGTGAGCTTATATCACATGAAACATGATTTCGAAACATTGCAACATGTTGAATAGTTTATGTGTGTTGTTTCTTTTATGAAATGTAAAGTGTGCAACACATAAGTGCAACATGTGCCACTCACTTAGTGAAACAAGATTAGTTAATACTATGCAACAAGATCATGAAACGTGTGAGACATGACTATGAAACAATTGTAACATTTCATGTGTTTTTAATTGTTTCAGTACATACCTTGCTTAATTCTTGTGTGACCAATGTGTGGTGTGGTTAATAATCATCTTAAGTAACTTAGTTACACCTAGAATGTCTTTTGGAACATTGTTCATGTTGGTCACTTTAACTAATTAGGTTTTCAAGTCATGGTTGACCAATTTGGACCCCTAGAGCTCCTGTGTTTGACTGTTTAAAATGTGTAGCTTAGGATGTTGGCATGTCTGAGCAACCTAAAGCAAAGTTGTAGAGAATTATATAAGGAACAAACTTTGTTTAGAAGCCAAGTCATGAAAATGTGCACAACATGCTCTAAAGGGCCCCACAAGTTAGATTTGAGATCTATTTTGAAACCCTGAAAATTTTCTAAGTCATAAACCAATTTTCAGTTTCTTGAGCTGATGTTTGGAGCACTGTATCTCACAAACCAAGCCGAACCAGCTCGAGCTCCAATTGTGAAAGTTGTAGACCACATGTAGATCTCTAACTTTGTTAACTACAACTTACCCTAGATCGCCACGGATTGAGAGATCCATTGTCAACAAGTTTCGCTGACAGTCGGCTCGATGGATACTGAAACGAAAAATTCAGGCGCTACAGTGCTCGGGCGATTCAGAACTCGGTGGCCGCATGTACGCCGCGCGTCGATGGCCGGCTGACCGCGCTGGCCACGCGCCGTGCGCATTCTAGCATCGCAGCCGCGTCTTGAAGCCACCCCGCGCCTGCCGACGCACTCACCGCTCCAGTTCGCCTTTCTTCTCCTCCACCGCGCGCTGCGCCAAGCAAACAGCCGCTCCGCCATTGCCGCCATGAGCTTCGGCAAGCTCCCGCGCACTCACCACCGTGAAAACGCGCACTACACCTTCACCGAAGCTCCGCCGCGATCCCCTCTTGCTCGTCATCATCTCCGCGTGGTCATTCGACCTCAGGTGAGGCCGCTGTCGGCGTTTCCGCGCCGTCACACTCTCGCCGGAGATGGCGCTCACCGCGGCCAGCGCACCACCGCACCACTCCTCCATCCTTAGCCCGTGTCTCGTCTTCCCCGTCATGCGCTGATGCTCGGGTGATGATGTCACCACCCACGCCGGTCCAGCCAAGCCGGAACACGGTCACGTGCCGCCGTGCGCCATGGCCGAGCCACCGACCTCCGTGGCCGGGGTACCTAGAGGTCGGTAGGGTTTGCGGTTAGGGTACCAATCGACGCAGTAGGTCTAGGCGGTCACGTTGGTGCCGTTCTCGTCGCCGGTGAGGTCACCGTCGGCGAGCTACGCCGTCTTCCGCGCGTCGCAGCCGCCTCCTCTGCTTTGCTGCCGCTGACCAGTGGGGTCGGCTGACAGCCGGGTCCCACACGTCAGTGGCTGTTATTCTTAAGCTAGTTCAAAAATGCAGTTTTGAATGCTGATTTGATATTTTTGTATCTCCTGTTTTGTAGATCCAAATTGAGTAATTCCAATTTTGTTAGACTCACAGTTAGGTCTAGTATTTAAGAAAAATATGTCTTGAGCACTTTATGTAGAAATTTTGGATGAATTAAATAGGAACTTGAAATGTGTTTTTGTATGCATGCAAACTTGTTTAAATCATATCTTAAGTTTCTGTGATCCAAAAATTATGAAATTTTGTGGGTAAGCTAGTATTGTATAGTAGAAGCTCTGGTTAAAATTTGAGGGTCATTGCATGTGTAGTTTTTGAGTTATAGATTTTCCTTTTATCATTGGTAGATACTTGTGTGAATTTTTGTAAATTATCTATGAATCCTATGGCCATGAAACTTGGTAGGTAGTATCTTGGTACCTTATAGATGCTAGGAAAAATATGAAATCTGTTGCTTGACACTTTTCACTAAGGTTTCCTAATTATGCCAATTTAAGCCATTATGCCTTATCATTTTTGTGTAGGCTTTTATACTTGCTCCAATGGTGTGAAATTTTTATGGTAGTCTACTTAGAGCATGTAGTGTCTACTGTAATTTTTGTAGAATTAATGGGGTAGTTTTCATATATGTTTACTATTTCCACTAATTAATTAAATAAATTAAGAAAGGTAGTAAAAGAAATGTTTTGGTGATGAACACTTTACTTTCTGGTGTTCTTATGATATGTGTGATGAGATAGTAAAGTTGGTTTTGTCTAATTATATGTTTACATCATAAGTTGTTAATTATTGGTTTGCATTATGTCCCTCTGGACAGATCTGGGGACTTTGAAAGGTTCCCCATGATATTTTGGGTTTCTGTGAATGAGTTGAATCCAAGAGTTGTAGATAAATTAGGTAGCTAGCTTCTGTCAAAATTTGAGGGCATTTGGCCCAGTAGTTTAGAAACTACAGCTGTTTAAAGTTAGGTTGCAGTTTTTGCTGATTCTCTGCCTTGTGAGGATAGACTTCTGTTGATTGATGGATTCGACCTGGTAAAGGTTTGAATCATGCTTTGAGGTCTGAAATTGTATTGTAGACAATTTTATAAGCTTTCCAGATTGTCTTGTTGCATATCATTTGGATTTATAAATCTTCAGTTATGACTAGTTTACTGCGCCGCTACATAGTATTTATTTTGCTGAAATACAAATGCTTGAATGTATGTTGTTGCAAGGTTCTCGTTGATTGTTTAGGGGTTAGCCTAACTTAAGAATATGCTTAGGTGCAGGTGCTAGGTCATTAACAGAAGATGAGCAATTATACCTTAGGTTGTATAAACGTGGTAAGTGAAAGTGATTTGAATAGGGCTTAAGTTGGAATATGCAAACTACAGCGAACATGTGCATTCCCCGAGCATCCCCGACATTCGTACATGTGCATCCATGATATTTATCTTGCGCATTCATGCAATAGGTGTGCCGGAGGGAGTGACGTTGCTGGAGTTCGAGGGAGCCAACCAGGAGGAGGAACCCAAAGTGCAGGAAGCCGACGAAGCAGTCGTCGCGGAGGAATTGCCCGAGTGCCCTGACCACCAGCCTTCCTCGTTCCTGAAAGGCAAGCCCCGGAGCATATTAAGCCTCCTATGTTTTCACAAATACATTGAGTATCTTTTATTGTTGATGATGCATTAAGTATAGGAATTGGTTGGAACCAATTGCTGCATTATATATCCTTCCTTGTCCAGATATCGCACTGGAATCCCATTTAAGTCCAGGACGGGTTAAATGCTTAGCCATGCTTAGTGCGGTAGAAGTCAGGTGATTTCATGTCACCTGCGAGCTTTAGGATGAGGTGGATCACGGTTGGCTATATTTGCTATCGTGGAAAAGAACCATGTAAATAATGAATTAAGACCGGGCGGGGTCTTGTGTAGGTTTGAACATAGTGACTCCGTCTGAGTCGTTTAAGGACCGATACGCTGTATGTCCTCATGTCATGTTGAACGCAGCCTAACACTTAGCTGGCCGGATAAGTCGTTCCGACCGCGAAGCCTAGTAGCTCGATTCAGGCCGGGAACGCGAGCAGTGGCGGCACTCTGGAGGTAGTAAGGATGTGCGGAGAGCCATTGGCATAAGTCCAAGGCGGGTTAGAGTCCCGAACAACCTTGGCAGAGTGGTTCTCTGAGAATGCCGATCTGTTCGGACCCGCGACTCCTGAATTGTACCAAAGGTGACTTGTTGCGACCCTGACGGGGGAAGCAGGGTTTGTGTTTAGGAATACCCCTCCAGCTGGATAGGAATCGATTCGAATCGCCGTCTCTCCCGGATAGTGAGAACTTGACTGAGCAGCGGCAGCGTAGATTCAATTAATTTAACGATATGGTTAAATGGATGATGATAAGGTTGCCACAATGAATACCTGATATGGTTATTAATGTTTGCACCCTAATAAAATGATTGCTTAGTACAGGTGCTAATATAGATGACAGGTTAATGGCTAAAAAGTTACTGCTAGTTCAGGTTAAGAGTTGATCATTATTACTTATGCTTTTCTGCAAAGAGAAAATGTCAGCCAGCTCCACTACTTTAAGCTATGCATAATCCTTGGTGTCATTTGTTTGGTTTTTGACGGGTAAGTCTAGCTGAGTACATTCCCGTACTCAGGGTTTATTCCCTCTTGTTGCAGATGACCTCCTATATCAGGGATTCTGCAAGTATTGTCTCCACCCGGCGGGTGATGAGGACTAGATCATGGGCATGATCTCCTTTCTCTTATCTGAATGCTTTTGCGGTCTATGATCAGCGAACCAGTATGTGTATTTGAACTCGGTGTGTGAGTTAAACTATTTGCTTCCACATGTTTTACAAGACTCATTTTGTAATAACAATGACTCTATGATGATGTAATCTATTTGCGAACATCTATGAAATGTTGTAACATATGATATGTTATGTTGGATTACTGTGATCTTGGTTGTATGCAAGTTGGTTTGAAATCCTTTGAGATTTCGGTTGACTACCGGGTTTATATGGGCTCAAGTTCGAGAATTTGATCGTTCCGGCGATTGTTTTTGTACTTGTGCTCTTATAAATTGGTCGGTTCCGTGACAATGATAGCCATGCCCAAACGAACACCAAAAGACGGCGTAGCTTGCAAGACAAGTTAGCTAGGACCTCCCTTAGGCTCATGACCCTTCGGTAGGGGGAACCTCCTCTTTGTATCAGGACCTAGCCCCAAACTATATATAAGGGAAGCCAGGACACCCATCTTGGGACATCTTCACATTCTTCATCCTCTACCATTTCCATCCATTCACCATAGCAGTAGGGCTCTTGGAGCTTCCCTTTGGGCTGCCCCTCGTTTAGCATAGGTTCTACAACCTCTTTCATCATTCTTGCACCCCCCATTGTAAGAACTTTAGAGCATTCAAGCGAGAAACACATACTCGACCATCTTTGAGACTAGACATAGGACTTCGGCCTAAACTAGTATAAATCCTCGTGTCTATTGGATGCTACCATCATCTTCCTAGAGCAGCGCAGCAATCGTATTAATTTACTAGTCCGATTTACGAAACACCGACAGTTAGTGACAAAAATACCCGAAGGAATATTTTCACAATTATATATCTATGCTCATTTCACAAAGGCATCATAGCAGAAGGTGAAAGCTCGTGTTATCTCCTGAAAGTGCTTGTTTTGGGACAAAAGCTTGTTCTTGGGAAACCTTCGAATTGTGTCTAATTGGTGAAGTGGTTTCCCCTCCAACAGTAACCTTTGGGTGCCTATCTCAAGATTCATGACCCCAAAATTTGCAATATTTATGATAAACATATGTGTCTACAACCACCCTTTCAAAAGTTTTGTGAACAGGGAGTATGAGGGGGTTGATGATCTCGTGTGTGGCAATGTTGGAGAGACCAATTGATTCAAGAGATTTCTCATGTGAGCATGGATTTGATGAGGTATTCATAAAATAACTTCCATGCTCATCGATGTCATCTTCATTTTCAGACTCTAAGGTTGTTTCTTCATGTATGTCCAAAATTTCCCTTGGATTGGTGACTCTTGAGTTGATCTTGTCTAAGTCCTCATCCACCATTCAATGGCATATGAATTCTTAAGATCCTCTAGCCATTGTCGTGGCTCTTCTTGGTCTTCCTTGTGGACTTCACGACTCCTATACTTTGGGTGTCTTGGTAGATTCCTAGGATCATCATGAGTCTTAGGAGAAAGAGCATAAGAGGAGTCATCAGGGTCAAGGATGGATTTGAATGAGATATCTAATGTGGGCATAGAAGCGGAGAGGATAGGAACGACTTCTAGATGGCTTGGCTCTCCTTCTATGGGTTCAATAGACATGACATCCTTGAATTCTTCACAATGTCCTACATGGGAATAAGGATGCTTTCTAAGAGATCCCTTCTTGAGAGGATTTAAATTATATTCGCTTGAAGGTCTCTTATGTAGCAGAGAGTTTAAGCTTTTCCCAAAATCAGCATAAAAAAGATCATCCTTAATTTCAATAGGGATTTCCAAAGGTAGAATTTCTTCATCCCTTGGAGGATTTTGGGGTATTGATGGTTTAGGATTGATAGCTAAATCTTGGGATTGGAGTGGTTGTGATTTGGCTATCAAAACTTCTTCCTAATAGGGAGATGATTCCTTCTCTTTCTTAGGGAGTTCATTATGAATGCTAGTGCAGGGAGTCTTTCCAATAATTCTATCAAGGATAGTTCTTGCTTCACTAATAGACAAACAAAGGAAAGCTCCTCTAGAGGCTTGATCAAGGGATTGCGCAGAGTCCTTGCTAAGACCCATATAAAAATATTGAAGGAGCATCGGGTCTAAAATAGCAAGGTCTAGGCCAGTGGTAATAGGATCATTAATATGTTCCCATGATGTGGCAAGAGATTCTTCTTCCAATTGTCTAAAATTTAGAACCTCTTTCCAAAGGCTAACCACACTGGAGATAGGAAAGAAACGTAAACAAAATTGAGAGCATAATGTTTCCCAATCTCCTTGCATACTTCCTATGGTTCGACTATACCATTGTTTAACTCTTTCCGTCAAAGAGAACGGAAACAACTTACATCTTAAAGTTTTGTTCGACATGCCAGTGATATGCAAGCATGCATAGGTCTATGCAAATTCTCATAGGTGTGAGTATGGGTTTTCATTACCTTCTCCTGAGAAGGATTGTTCTCGGTCAATTTTATTAAACACGGGCATAGCTCATAGCCAGGTGTTAGGATAGGCTCTATAGATTTTGGTGGCTCTAGACGTGCACTCGTTGGCTTAGCATATTGATATATAGGTGTGTTATCTATGCTAAATGAAAAATTAAAACAAAGGAAAACAAAAAATAAATAGTTAAGCTAGGTTCGTAGTTAACTCGGCAACCGTTTCCCTGGTAACGGTGCAAGAAAGCTTGTTGGTATAAATTAACGCACATAGATAAATCCGCAAGCACACGGATACCGCTGTAGCTTTCACCCAAAAGTATTCCAAGTATCGTATCCACAAGGAAACATGTGAGATTAACTACAATCTAACTTAACTAGGAGTAGCAACACGGCTAAGGATAAATAGGAGCATAGAGAGGATAACTAAGGTTCTCTAGTTCTGACTTCGGTAAGCTATGTCTTCTACTATTCAACTAGGGACATTACTAAGGAAAACACACCAGTAGAGGATGCTTTTCCTTCATAACCAGGTCCTACTTGGCCTACAAATGGGAGGTGGACTACAGAAGATTCAATGAGGCTATAAGAGTCACTCTCGCGAACTACCAATGATCTGGAATGCAGGGTGCATCCATGATTAACCCAAGTCTAAGCACCATGCTTACACTTACAATTAATACTTTACTCCCCCTAGGAAGAGAATAAAGCACTCAAAAGAGTCATGATCCTGATGAATAATATAAACAAGATGCTTACTTGAATTAGAAGTTGATTACCAGAGAAGTCTCAGAAGTAAGCTCAAATAGAACTTGGATCCACCAAGGTACAAGCCATAGAGAGAGCACAGATAGGCTGACACTTCCTCCAAACTCTTCCCTCACACTCTATTTCACTATTATTTATAAGACTAGATCCTATGGAGGACTAATCTTCTCTTGATTGCTGGCTCGATCCTAAAGATATGAATTAGGGTTTTAGGGATAGCTCTCTAGAGGGGGCTACAGGGCTATATATATAGGGGGTAGTGTCAATTCTGGTCCCTTGGATCAAACCAACTTGAATAAATGGTGTAGATTGATCCTCAATGGAGGTGGAAGAACAAACATCGAAGTGGAGACTGACCAGCGGGACCCATAGGCTAGCCAGCCTGTAGGTGGGGCCGGTCGGCCCCACATGTTAGCCTCTCGAGGCTTGCTTTGTTGGGTTGCCTTCTAGTGTGCTCTAGATCCTTCCCAAGTAGTTTACGTTGTAGATAATCATGATGTAATCTGACAATTAAGTCCCCCTTGATAGTTTTCTAGATAAACCCTCCTGCATTCATAGATTCACCAAAACTCATGGAATTCATTATTTTAAACCCCTATACCTATGTTTGGTGATGGAATTAAGTATATATGCAGGTAATGTTGATGGTTTATAATTGGTGTTAGTGACCGTCAACAATAAGTTATCAATATATTTCAACAGCCCGTCCTTCCCTATGGTAAAAATATAAATAACGATACCTGGATTAGTCCCGGGTGAAGTGCTACAATGGTATAATAATCTATGTGCTTATAGATTCCTTTCATTCATATATATATTCTTTCTAGTCACATAAAATACTAAAGTACTGCGTAGTGTCATTCTAGAAGTGGCACTAGGTAGTACCAACAAACATTTCTAGCATCATAGCTTAGTAAAAAGTGATGCTAAGAAATGTCAACAACATTAGGTGGCTACTTAAACAAGTGACAAGTTAATAAATACCAACAATCGGCTTGGTGGTCACCGAGACATTTAAGGAGTGTTTGATCATCTCCCAAGGTATGTTGGGCATGTCTATAGGTTTCTATGCGAACACAACGACGTGATCCTTTAGAAGCTGACGAGCGCATCTTCCTATTTGGGGTCGAGGTCGGCCCCAATCCGAGCAGTCTTGCTCCAGTCATCGAGGATGATGACCACTTCCTTCACCTCCTTGGACTTGGTCGCTGCTCGAGGAGCCTCCATGGTTAGGATCTGCTACTCCTCTAGTGGAATCTGCTGTGAAGTCATGAGGCAGTCCTACATGTGGATGGAGATGTTGGTAGCCTCAGTGAGCGTGAAGCTTTCCTTCTCATAGGTGTAGATGATGTTGAGGTTGGAGCATAGGGTGAGGATCCCCTGCTCCGTTGGGATCTTCAGCACCAGGTACGTATAATGCGGCATGGCCATGAACTTGGAGAGAGCTGGGCAGTCAAGGATGGCATGGTATGCCATGTTGAAGTCAGCCACTAGGAAGTTGACATAGTCGGTGCAAAAGTGCTTGGCATTATCGAACTATACCAGCAAAGTGATCTGTCCTAGGGGTTGGGATGCCTTCCTAGGAACGATTCCACATAATGGAGAGTCTATGGGGTGAGGTCTTCCTTGGTGAGCCCTAGCTCAGCTAGGGACCAGCGAACAAGATGTTGAGGGCGCTACCACCGTTGAAGAGGACCTTTTGGAAGCGCATGCTCTTGATGATGGGATCTAGGACAAGTGAAAAACACCCTAGGTATGGGATATCTGCCCACTGGTCGACCCTAGAGAAGGTGATCAGGTACTCCAACAAGTCCAGATACTTGGGATTTGCAATGGTATCATCGTAGGTGGTCACCAACATGATCTGCTAGGCGGTGAGCTTCTATTCCCGCCTATTCTTGGAGGCAGCTCTCCCACCGAAGATGGAGGTGATGGTCTTGGTGGGGTCCTAGTAGGAAGGGTGGGCATCTTTGCCACGATCCTCCTCCTAGTCGTCGTCGGTGTTGTCATCCATACGGTGTGGCCTCTTTCTGTCTTCTTCACAGAAAGCCTTGTTCAGGCATTTGTACTCCCCCATGGTATGTTTGGCACCTTTATGAATAGGACATGGACCATCCATGAGCTTGGCATAGTCGGCATGTAGTTGCACTTAGCGCGAGCATTGACTAAGCTATCTGGCCTACGGCGGTGGTTCTGTCTGCCTTTCGACCCTTCTAGCCTATTGTCGTCCTGGTGGTCATGACCATCATGGTGACGGTCATGATCATCATGGTGGCGATCACAGTCATCATAGCGCCTCTTCTCATGATGGTCATCACTACGGTGCTGCTGCCGCTCGGGGCGAGTAGGCTAATCAGCTTCTTCGGTGTTGGCATAGGCATTCACTGTCTACAGCAGCTTGCTAATGGTAGTTGGTCTCTTGAAGTATAAATTCCCATGGAGCTACTCGTGATACAGGAGCCCTTTGGTGAATGCGGCGATGGCCTCGCTGTCACTGATATTAGGGATGGAGTTCCTTGTCTCTAAGAAGCACCTGATGAAGCTACGTAGGGGCTCCCTAGAGGTTTGTTGAAGCTTCTATAGATCGTACTTGGTGCCTGGCTACTCATAGGTGGCCATGTAGTTTGCAACAAAAGCCCTCTTAAGGTCCTCCCAAGATCTAATCGAGTCTGACCTAAGGCTGAGGAGCCAATTGTTCGTAGATTGGTTGAGCATGATGGGCACATAGTTTGCCATCACATCTTCGCTTCTATCGGTGGCACGCATGGCGATCTCATATAGGGTCAACCACTGCTCGGGGTTGGCCTTGCTGTCGTATGTGTTTACCCCAAATATCTTGAAGCTCGCAGGCCACCGTATGGCTCATAACCTAGCCATGAAGGGATGTGGTCCAGTGGTGTTAGCGACAGGTGGTGCTCGGGGTGCATCGGGCGCTCCGTGTTTGGTGTCATACTACTACTAGTTTTGGATCTCTACATCATGACACGCAGATCTACTATTCTCGATGCGGTCATGAACATCGATGTTGGCATTGATGTGCTCATGGATGTCATACTACAGAGGTTGATTGACCTCCTAGTTGCAGTTGCCACCTCGACCGCCTAGTCGATGAGGGGGCGCTCATCCTGATCTAGGTGCCCTTCATAGTTGCCTCAGGACCCTCTATAGAGATAGGGACCACCCGCTTGATAGTGAGGATGCTCAGAACCCTACTGTTGGTTTCCCCTTTCGTTGTGAGAGCTAAGGGAGCAACGGCTGTGAGCTAATGTAGTCGAGTAGGATGGAGCAAGATGCTACATCTTGTTGACTTGGACTTGAGCTGCCTTGATGTGTGTGGTGATCTTTTTGACCTTCAGAGTCTGAGAGTCTGGCTAGCTCATTGAAAACAATGGCGAGGTTGGCGCTCAATGTCTACTGCACTGGCTGGTTGCCCACCATGTCAAACTCCTCATCGAGGTTGCAATGCATGTGGGGTAGGCCGTTCAGATTCCTATGAGCCTCGTGAGCGGCTTCTTTGCCCCGACAACATTGGCGATTGGCGTTCTTTACTAGGAGAGCATTGCACTCATTGGTGGTTTCACCATCCTTGGTGTTGATGTTGTGGCTTATGTGGAAGAGGCCACCCCCCAAACCCTGGTGGAAAGAGCGGGTAGCTGGAAATGGTCTCGGTGGAGCCTTGGGAGTATGACCCAGGGCTCTCTTCCAAGATGTCATTAATTTAGTCCTCCGGAATCTAGCGACCATGTTCACCATGGGCGTGGGCTGACCAACCTTAGCCAGATCAATCATGTAGAGGTCATTGACGTGGTCATGCTCAGCGTGGTCGATGAAGAGATGGTGGGCAGTGTGTTGATACACGGATGTCGCACAAACTAGCCGAAAAGGATAGGGCCTTGCCATATTCCCCGTTGGGGCTTTGTAATTGGCCAAGCATAGGCCGGTACCTAGAAGTGGTCAGTGCTGCACCATGCATCCTAGAGTAGCCATGATCACCAGATCTAAAATCTTACTGCCTTGGACGATGCAGCTTTGTAGGTCACTCAGTTGTCGTAGCATGGCAATCTTAGAGCATAGGAACTTCATCGCTCATGGTAGAACGATCTAAGATCAACTCTTTGAGAGACAAGCATTCGGCTAAGCGGTTAGTGACCCAATCGATAGATGTGATCAAATTGTCGTTGTCGATGGATCTCCTAACCCAGCATCGAGGTGCCAGAATCAGAGATGTTGTAGCGGTTGGCATGATCAACGTAGGGTGATTCTACACCACCTCCATGATCTCCTTGACACCATCAGTGCTGATGACCTAGGTCATAGATCCAATCATGAATGACTGGCCTAGCTCGGGGAGGACCATGGAGCTCAAAAGGTGGACCATCTGGCTCATCATTGAATCAGCACACACACACCCTTCCTAGCGTGCCACTGTCGATGAAGTCTAGTCAGCAGTATACCAAGGGGTATACCCATGGTAGTAGATGAATCGGTGGAGGTGCGCGAGACACAAACTAGATGGTAACACAGAACATAGAGACAGCGATTTAGGCAGGTTCAGGCCATTAATGCGACATAATACCCTACATCCTATGTCTTTGGTGGATTGAATATTGAGATGAGAATGATGGGGGTCCCTACCCTCCTTATATAGCTCAAGGGGTAGGGTTATAGGTTGGCTATATCTATCCTGATCGGTTACATGATATGTGTTTACAAGGAATAGCATTCCAATCAGATTCTCCTTCGTCATCAAGGATGCTTCACGCAGACTTGTGGTACACGCAGACCTATGTCATGCCTCATGCAGCTTGATCTCGTGGGTTGGGCCTCCCCTAGTAGGACGACCCATGTACAGCCCTATGGGTATTTGGGGTTATACCCCCACAACTGGTGAATGAAGGCCATCAACTCTAGGAAACGTCTTTGCTCGAATATGATGCTTCCATGGTCTGGTGCAGCACATAGTCTGGTGCATTGTTGTCCGGTGCACACCGCCCTAACTGGTGCCACTTTGGTTGCAACTGCTGCCCGCTGCCTAACACTTTTCTTATTCAGTGTGACATCGAACCCCCTATCTAGTGCTTCCAGAGCAACATCAACTTCTTCCATTTCTTTGCGTGTCGTTGTTCGGGCTTCTTTATCTTCGCGTCTTGGACTCCTAGCTTTACTTCTAGGTTATCAACACTTTCTCAAGTGTCTTCCTTTTAGTGTCGATCAAATCTTTACATTCCAATCTTGTTCCAAGTCTACCATGCAACCTATTGGACTACAAAATAAACACTTGCACACATATTAGTCCAACTTAGTTATGTTGATCATCAAACACCAAAATCCAAACTAAATGGACCGATGGTCCATTTTCCTTACACATTCTATTGGGTATCGATATTAGGGATACACAAAGAAAGGAAGTTAACACCCACACTAAGTTCCCTGGATGGCTCGAGACGTATTAAAAGGTCTTGCCCGACCTCAAGGCCACGGGCTCCGTCTCACTGGACCTCAAGGCCACGGGCTTTGTCTCACCCGATCCCTTAGGTGCGGGCTCTATCTCACCTGACCCCAAGGATGTAGGTTCTGTCTCACCCAAGGCCATAGGTTCCGTCTAACCCAAGGCCGCAGGCTCTGTCTTGCCTGACTTTGAGGCTGTGGGCTCCATCTTGCCTAACCTCGAGGCCGTGGGCTCTGTCTCACCAGACCACTTGGGTGCGGGCTCTGTCTTGCTTGACCCCAAGGACGCAGTTTCCATCTTGCCCAAGGTCACAGGCTCTGCCCTTCCCAACCTCAAGTATGTGGGTTCTGTCTCGTTCGACGAAGACCCATACCGCCACCAACCACTCTAGGTCCAAGCGTATAGGCCTGGGTCAAAACTCTGACTCTAAGGAAGAGGCTGGCATGCCTCGATGTAACTGTGACCATGATGGACCATACCTGGGGATTCACATCAAGTACAGTGTCAAGCGTGCCTGTGCTATTCTACCTAATTCTTGTACGAACGCTGATAGGCACGTCAGTTCACCAGCTCAGTGCCTTCCTAGGACCCTGACCATCCAAGGAGGACCTACACTGTCTCACCTTCTCTTTCACTAATGCGATGATGTAGCTTGCTAGAGGAGAGCCGCACTCCTCAGAATACTCATCCCGAGCACCCCGACAGTGCTCCCATTAGGTTTATACAATGCCGCAGAGACCGTTGGCTACCTTGTGGCACAACGCACGCCCCCACCCCCTACGAAGGATGAATTTGTGGGGATGACTGAATACATCATGGAATCTTTCCATGACCTTCTCATGGGAGAATCAGAGTCACCCTTTGACTCTAACTCTAGTAGGGGGAGCCATCACCCCTCGCGAGAATGTTTCATGGCAGGTTCCCCTAAGGGATACATCGAAAGCATCTGCGAGGGAGGGGCTACCCCAATAGATGACCTCGATGATGAGGTCAAGAGGGATGTAGGGACCCCACCTCGCCTACAGGTAGAGCAGTTGAGGGCACGACACCAAGAGTTCAAAGAAGCATGACTCTAGCTCGAGCAGGAACGCACGGAGCTCGAGCGAGAGATTGAGCGCCGTGTAGACCATGAGCATGCACGTGCCATGGCCTATAACATGAACTAGAGGATCATCGAGGATGATGAAGCCCTCCCACACTTCACTCAAGCAAGCCAGAACATTGCTGCTGTGGCAGCCTTGCTCTGGGGGCTTTCAGAACCTACGACACCTGAGGATCATCAGGCCCATCATGAGATTCACATGATACTCGAGCGTGCGATGGTGCAGCAGGCCAAGAGCTCATTGTCCTAATGACGCAAGCTCGATGCTAGCCAGTGCACGCCCTCAGAGTGACCCGATAGGGATGTGTCAGTCCACCAGGTGTAGCCAGCACATGGCCTAGGTGCATGAGCCTCTCGGCCACCATCGTGATGCGCGCAACACCCTCGATGCCCATAGGCATGCCCATGGTGATGAGAGGGAGGAGGCTAGCCACGGCTACCACCCTCATTGTGGAGGATGCTATGATAGTGGTGAGGACCGAAGCCCAAGCCTTGACTTGCTGGGACCTTAGGCCTTTGGCCGACATATCCTCAACGCTATCTTCCTACCACGGTATCGATCGTCGACCAACATCCTGAAATACTCTAGGGAAACAAATCTTGGATAGTGGCTCAAGGATTATTGGCTTGCTTGCCAAGCTGGTGGAGCAGATAGTGACAATTTTATTATCCATAACCTTCCATTGTTCCTGGCTGATTCGATGCGAACATGGTTGGAACACCTTCCGCCCAACCGAATCCAAAGTTGGGACGACCTAAAAGAGAACTTCATGGGAAACTTCCAGGGCACATACGCATGTCTTGGGAACCCATGGGATCTCAAAAACTATCAATAGAAGTCCAAGGAAACTCTTTGTGGGTACATCTGGCGCTTCTCCTAGTAGTGCAATGAGTTGCCTAACGTCACCGATGCCGACGTCATAGGAGCTTTCCTGTCCAGGACCATCTATGAGTCCCTGGTTAACAAGCTAGGATGTAAGGGCCTACGAACCACCAAGGAGCTCCTCAACATCGCCACTAGCCATGCCTTAGGCGAGGAGGCAGTCAGGGCGATTTTCGACCGCCCCAAGGGCAAGGCAAAGCGGAACGAGGATGTCAGTGAAGACGCCTCCAACCACCCCAGCAAGAAGAAGAACAAGTAGCGGCATGAGGGCTCACTCATGGCCACTACCGACTACAAGGGGGTCAGAAGCCCACCGAGGGTGCCCTAGAGCACTTCAAGAAGCTACTCAAAGGGCCATGCCCGAACCATGCTTTCCCCATCAAGCACCTATACAAGGACTACGTCCTCATGAAGTGGTTCTTGACCAGAGTCTCCAACAAGGGGGAGCATAGGAAGGAGCCCAAGTCGGCCATAGACAACGTTGAGGGGAAGGACGGTGGATTTTTGATGCTGGATAGCTGCCTCATGATCTTCAAAGGGTCATCAGCCTACGACTCTAAGCACTGCTAGAAGCTTGTGTGATGCGAGGTCTATACGTCCGAGCTAGCCACGTCTTCCTTCCTCTAATGGTCAAAGTCTACCATAACCTGATGAGGACATGACACCCATGCATATGATCATGTTTGGCACATTGTATAGAGGGGTAGGAGCCTAGCAAGGGTATCCAAGTCAAGAAGGAGGCCCAAGGCTAATTTGGTTCAAGTCCCAGAGGTGGAGGCCCAAAGCAACTCAAGTTCGAGTCTTGCTCGACCTCTAGGACTAGTCTACCTTAAACTGGTCACCCAAGACGCATCCGGACTCCGTTTTTGATGAACCACATATGGCTGGAAAGATAATTTGATAAGGAAGCCAATCCAAGTGGTCTCCATCAAAAGCCCTTCAGAATCAATGGGAATCATTGAAACAAGTCAGTGTCCAAAATCTGCTAGGGTGCTACGACACCGTCTTTTGGTCTGTTGGACCGTGTATCGTGTTTGGGCCCATTAGGGGTCGCATCCAGGGTAGGCGATGACCCTAAGACCTTTATAATCATATGCCACCACCGTCATTAGGTTTTGGGGTTTTGCTTAGATTAATCTATCAAGAACAGTTTCGCCGTTCATCGGTTTGTGAGACCCCAACTTTGTGATATTAATCATTCATCTACAATTTGGTTGCTTTCTTTCTTGTTCTCGCTTGTGTTCTTCATTGCATAGGCAAGGATTAGCCTTCTTGGTGAGGTCAACCAGATTTGTGTCTTAGTTGATAACTAGAGGAGTTGTGGTGCTAAGATTGCAGGGTTCGATCTGAAGCCGGATCGGTGTGTCATTCTCCGCCACAACGATAGTTACTACTACCTGACGGAAGATTGGGATCCCCGTCCCATTAAATGGTAATCAGAGCTAAGGTATACCATCAGGTTCACATTTATCCCCTAGTTTTGAGTGTTTCGCATTCGTCCCATAGTCCAGTGCCATATATTTTTTTCTGTCCTAGAACCTTTTGCGCCATAGCCTTTGCATATTTCAGTGTCATAGTTCGTCGTGTTGAGTTTGTGTCCTGGTCGAGGTCTTGTTGCTAGTTAGGTCATATTCAAGTCCAGTTTGTGTGTCTTCCCCCACCATTTCCACTGAATCTTTGCAGTCGTGACCAATTTTGCGCACATTGTTCCCGTTTTGTCCTCTAATTCGGAGTCAATTCTTAAAACTGGTCTAGTTTTCGCATACGAACTCAGATTTCAACGTTCCATATATCAAAATTGATTAGAAAATTTTTTTGGATCCGTCCATCCCCTATCTTGTCGGGGTTGGAAAATTTTAATTTGGTCAAAAACTGGTCACAAGACCCTCTTTTCGTGGTCACAAGCTTTTTGTCAATTTTGAGCACGTCTTCTAAAATTTCCACAGGCCACGCCTTTCACTTGTTTAAACTCATATTTTCTGTGGTTACTTCTTTTGTGCTCATAAGTGAAGGAAAAATGTCAAAAAAAATAAAAAGAAAAAGTCAAAATTTCCTAAAAAACAACGCCAGCCCAAAAAACAAAAAAGAGAGGGGCAAAAGAGGAACAATATCTAGTGGAGCACATAGAGAAGGCTAAAGCGAGTTGTGTTAACGTGTGCTATCTAGTTCCTTGTTTGTGTTGCTGTTGCTATCCACCATACTTGTTTTTCATACACCAATCACCTTGCTCTATCCACCATGCTTGTTTGTCACACACACACACCTAGTACTTGGAACATTTTAGACCAGCAACGAGAATAAGTACTTTAGACTATAATTCAGTATTACTTTCTATTACTGACTTGTCTGCCAAATATACATATTATTCTTTGTGTGCCTTCCAAGCTCCACAAACTTTTCAAATCAGTATAGAAAAAGGGCCTTGCAATCTCGGTACCACTGCCTCACAGGTATCATGAACCAGTCGTCGGTTGTACCGCCCACTGCTTGTGTTGGTAAGAACTTTGTAAGAACTTGGTAAGACACTTCCACTTGTTGTGAAAAGTGACACCACTGCAACCACGTAGTCAATTGATAGGAATAACTTTTACCATTTGTTCCTATTTTTGTGTTTACAATGGCAGGAGGTGAACAGACTGGAGATAACAATCCTAAGGATTTCAACGAGTGTGTCAGCCAAGAGCAACTGCAAGCTACTATAGATAATGCCCAAAAAAGGATGAATGAGGCCATTAGGAAGGCCATCACTAACGCACTCATTGAACTCAACATTGGCAACAGCATGGAGAGAATGGACAAACAAATTTCCACGCTAACCGACAAGGTTACTGAGTTGGAAACCTTTGTGGCAGGAAACAACGACGTCTTCCGACAAGCAAGATTACAACGACGTCTTTGCCGCAACACGACAGGTATGGGTGGTGTCCACCACCATCAAGGTAATAATCACCATGTGCCCGATGATCCTTATGCTAAGATTAAGTTCACAATACCATCTTTTTCGGGTCATTATGATGCTGAGGGATATCTTGATTGGGAGATAACGGTAGAACAAAAGTTTAGTGCCCACCTTGTGCCTGAGCATCATAGAGTTCGACAAGCTACTAGTGAGTTTAAGGACTTTGCCATTATTTGGTGGAATGGGCTAGCTGCACAGGATGCTTTACCTGGAACATGGGAAGAAGTTAAGATAGCTATGCGTGATCGTTTTGTTCCTCCTTCTTATCATAGAGATTTGCATAAGAAATTGATGCGTTTAGAGGAAGAGTCTATTGTTATTCCTCTTGCTATGACTAACCTTTTTGCAGGATAATGTCCATAAGTGAGAGGATGACATGGAAGAAAATGAGGAGCTCACAACCACATATGCAAATTCAGAACCATCACTTCACAATGCACCTATTACTCCTGCTAAGAACACAGGTAATGCCCATGGTGCTACACTCACGGAAGGTGAGAATTGTTTTAATGTACTAAATTTTTCCACAAACCATGCTATCATAGAGCAATTGTTAGTGGAACCCTCTCTTGATTTATCTCTGTCCCATGATAATTTGCTTGAAGTTTCTTGTGATAAAGATGAATTGGTTGATGATGCTTCAGTTTTACATGTTTTGGAACCAGTCACTTGTGCTGAAAATAAACATGTTATTCATATTGCTACTAAAACTGATGAGTTCAAACTATTGTTTTTTACATACTTTGGGTTATATTGAATTTGATGTTTTGTGTAACCTAGATTGTTTGGAGGAGAGCCTTTTTAAATATGTTGATTTGCCTTGGTCTTCTAAACACAAATATCATGTTATTGGCAAATATAACAAGGGACAATATATGATACATCGAGTATACATTCATAGTAATATGAATTTTTCTTTTGTTGTACAAGATTATGACCATTTAGAGGGCAGCCATAATAATACAAACATTTTTTCATGTTCCTCAAAGAAACAAGTTCACTTCCAAGAAGGGGAGCATTGTTGGTTACTACCTATGTCTGCGAGACCATCTATTCCTGCATTGTCTTTGGTTAGTTCTAATCTTTTGCAGGATAGTGTTGACATACATCGTGTGCATTTGGATAATGGAGTCTACATGCTTGCTGAAATTTTTAGGCGAGATGACATACTAGAAACTTGAAAACATGGTCATGTTCCTTTTCACAATTATTTCAATTCCCTTTGTCTTCACAACCCCGTTCTCCTTTGTGTTGTGTAGGATTAATTTCAAGCACAATCAACGTTGAGGACGACTTTTCATCAAGAAGGGGAGGATGATGAGGACATGACACCCATGCATATGACCATGTTTGGCGCATGGTATGGAGGGGTAGGAGACCAGCAAGGGTGTACAAGTCAAGAAGGAGGCCCGAGGCTAATTCGGTTCGAGTCCCCGAGGTGGAGGCCCAAAGCAACTCAAGTTCGAGTATGCCTCGGCCTCTAGGACCAGTCTACCTTAAACTAGTCACCCAAGATGCATCTGGACTCTGTTTTCGACGATCCACAAATGGTTGGAAAGCTAATTTGATAAGGAAGCCAATCCAAGTGGTCTCATATCAAAATCCCTTCAGAATCAACAGGAATAGTCGAAACAAGTCGGTGTCCAGAATCTTCTAGGGTGCTGCGACAACGTCTTTTGGTCCGTTGGACTATGTATCATGTTTGGGCCCATTAGGGGGCGCATCCAGGGTAGGCGATGACCCTAAGACCTTTATAATCATACGCTGCCGCCATCATTAGGTTTTGGGGTTTTGCTTAGATTAATCTGTCAAGAACAGTTTCACCGTTCATCGGTTTGTGAGACCCCAACTTCATGATATTAATCATTCATCTACAATTTGGTTGCTTTCTTTCTTGACAGAACAAGGATTAGCTTGTGTTCTTCATTTTGTGATAGAACAAGGATTAATTTGGTCCATGCTACGTGAAGTTCATCGGTTTGTGAGACTCCAACTTCTTGCTTGTGTTCTTCGTTGTGCAGGCAAGGATTAGCCTTCTTGGCGAGGTCAACTGGATTGTGGTGCTAAGATTGTAGGGTTCGATCTTTCGATCTAAAGCCAGATCGGTGTGTCATTCTTCACTACAACGATAGTTACCACTACTTGATGGAAGATCGGGATCCCCGTTCCCATTATAACCTTTGATCGGACCAACCACCTAGAAAGCGTCCTACAATCGGAAAGATACCCACTCATGGTTGACCCGATCATCAACATGAAGCGGCTCACCAAGGTGCTGATGGATGGAGGCAACGGCCTCAACATCATGTACGCTGAAACGCTCGATGCCATGGGCATCGATTGATCGCACATCCGGCCGATTGGGGCGCCTTTCCACGACATCGTGCCTAGAAAGCAGGCCGTGCCACTTGGGTAGATCAATCTACCTGTCACCTTTGAGAATCTGACCAATTATAGGACAGAGACCCTTACCTTTGAGGTGGTCGGGTTCCACATGACCTACCATGCCATCCTAGGACGTCCATGCTACATGAAGCTCATGGTCGTCCCCAACTACACCTATCTAAAGTTGAAGATGTTGGGTCCATGTGGGGTCATCACCATCAGCACCTCCTTCTAGTACACCTATGAGTGTGAGGTCGAGTGCTGCGAACACGTCACGGCAATTGTCGCCTCCAAAGAGCTTGCAGCCATCAGCGAAGAGGTCATCGAAGAAGCGCCTAACCCCAAGCGGTCGGCCAGGTCTTTTGAGCCTATAGAGGGCGCTAAGGAGGTCCTCATAGACCCTAGTAGCTCCAAGGTCAAAGTGGTGCTCATCAACACCACGCTTTCCTCCAAATACAAAAGTGCGCTCATTGACTTCCTCCGTGCCAATAGAGACATCTTTGCGTGGAGACCCTCAGACATGCTAGGCATTCCAAGAGAAGTTGTCGAGCATGCCTTGAAGATTAGGCCAGGCTCCAAGCTAGTGAAGCAGCACCTATGTTGCTTTGATGAGGAGAAACACAGGGCCATTGATGAGGAGATTGTGAAGCTTTTGGCGGCTGGGTTCATATAGAAAGTATAGCACCCTGAGTCATTAGCCAATCCTATTCTTGTATGAAAAAAGAGTGGGAAATGGAGATTCTGTGTTGACTACATGGGTCTCAACAAAGTGTGTCTAAAGGATCTATTTCCTTTGCCACGCATAGACCAAGTAGTCGACTCGACCTCAAGGTGCAAAACCCTTTGCTTCCTTGATGCGTACTTCGAGTACCATCAAATCGCGATGAAAGAGTCTGACTAGCTCATGACATCTTTCATCACCCCATTTGGATCATTCTGCTATGTCACAATGTTGTTCGGACTGAAGAACGCGGGGGCTACGTACCAACGCTGCATGCTCAAGTGTTTTGGGGATCTCATTGGGCAGACCATTGAGGCCTATGTGGATGACATTGTGGTCAAGTCCAAATGGACTAACCTGGTCATAGCCAACCTAGAATAGACCTTCACAAAACTCCAAGCAAACGGCATCAAACTCAACCCTGAGAAGTGCATTTTCAGGGTCCCAAGGGGTATGCTACTAGGTTTTATCGTCTCCAAGTGTGGCATCGAAGCCAACCTAGAGAAGATCTTGGCCATTATGAGGATGGGCCCAATTCAGAACATAAAGGGGTACAACGAGTTATAGGGTGCCTCGCTACACTCAGCCACTTTATCTTGTGCCTCGGTGAATGAGGTCTCCCCCTCTATCAGCTTCTAAAGAAGGTTGACCATTTTGAATGGATGCCCGAGGCCCAGGAGGCACTTGACAAGCTCAAGTAGCTCCTAACGAAGGCCCCGATCCTGGTTCCCCCCCGACCGACAGGGAACCACTTCTGCTCTACATTGTGGCCACCATGCAAGTGGTCAGCGCCGCCCGGTTGTAGAGCGAGAAGAAGAGGAACACGCCCTTGAAGTGTAGTGTCTTGTGTACTTCATTAGCGAGGTCTTATCTGATTCTAAGACTCACTACCCCCAAATCTAGAAACTTCTATACACCATCCTTATCGCTAAGAGGAAGTTGCATCACTACTTCGAGTTGCATCTGGTGATGGTTGTGACATCCTTCCCTCTTGATGAGGTCGTCCAAAACTGGGATGCCATAGGAAGAATCATGAAGTGGGCACTCAAGCTTATGGGTCAAGACATTTCATATGCCCCTCGGATGGCCATCAAGTCCCAAGTGCTGGCTGATTTCATTGCAGAGTGGACCGAGATCCAAATGCCACCAGCAGTCGTCGACCAAGAGTAATGGACGATGTACTTTGATGGATCGTTGATGAAGAAAGGCACCAGCGCGGGGCTGGTCTTTGTTTCGCCCCTCAGCGTATGCATGAGGTACATGGTTTGCATCCATTTCCCCTCCTCCAACAATGTGGTTGAGTATGAGGCACTCATCAATGGCCTATGCATCACCATCGAGTTGGGTATCCGATCGCTTGACGTCCGGGGCAACCCTAGCTGGTCAATGACAAAGTCATGAAGGAATCAAGCTACCACAATGCCAAGATGGATGTGTATTACTGAGAAGTCCACTAGCTGGAGGACAAGTTTGATGGTCTCGAGCTCAATCACAACCCGAGGTGTCTCAACGAGGCGGCCGTGCGCTGGCAAAAATGGCGTCCGACCAAGAGCTGGTGCCGACAGGCATCTTTGCTAGGAATCAGTACAAGCCCTCGGTCCACTACGAGAAGCCAGAATAGATCGGTGATGGGCCGCCAACCCTAGGCTTGGGGGCTAACCAGCCAAAGGCTCCATCCAACCCCAAAGTCATGGAGCTTAACGAGGATCCAACGATAGAGCCTGACCCTCTAGATGACTGGACGACGCCTTACCTCGCCTACCTCCTCCGTGAGACACTGCCAATGGACAAAACGGAGGCTTAGCAGCTCATGCGTCATGCCAAGTCCTTTATCATTATCAAGGGCGAGCTCTATAGGCGAAGCCACACCAGGATCCTACAGCACTGCATCCCCATCGAATAAGGGAAGCAGTTGCTGAGTGATATTCACGATGGGGTCTGCGGGCACCATGCTGCACCTAGGACCCTAGTCAAAAATGTGTTTCGACAAGGCTTCTAATGGTCGATCGCAGTAGCCAACGCTGAACAGATTGTGTGCACCTATGAAGGGTGTCAATACTATGCTCGGCAGACCCACCTACCAGCCCAAGCACTCCAAATGATCCCCATCATGTGGTCATTCGTGGTCTAGGGGCTCGATCTGGTTGGACCTCTCAAGAGGGCGCTTGGGGGCTATATGCACTTGCTTGTTGTTGTAGACAAGTTTACAAAGTGGATAGAGGCTCAACCGATCCCCGCAATCAAGTCTGAGCAAGCCATGCTATTCTTTCTTGACATCATCCATCGCTTTGGAGTCCTAAACTTCATTATCACAGACAATGGCATGCAATTCACTAGGAAAAGTTCCTCCAATTCTGCGATGCATACCACATCCATGTCGATTGGTCCACTATGGCGCACCCCCGCACGAACGGACAGGTCGAGCGCACGAATGGCATGGTCCTACAAGGCCTTAAGCCTAGGATCTTCAATCGGTTGAACAAGTTTGGCAAACAATGGGTCGCAGAGCTTCCCGGGTGCTCTAGAGCCTAAGGATGACCCCTAGCCAGGCCACTGGCTACACGCCATTCTTCATGGTCTATGGTTTCGAGGCTATCTTCCCGACCGACCTTGATTATGGAGCACCGAGGGTCAGGGCATACGACAAACAGGGAGCCGAGGCATCCCTTGAGGATGCCATGGACTAGCTAGGTGAAGCACGTGACATTGCCCTCCTCTACTTTGCCAAGTACCAGCAAGTGTTACGCCGGTACTGTAGTCATCGAGTGTGGGGTCGAGCCTTCAACATTGGGGACCTAGTGCTCTACCTCGTCCAGAGCAACAAGAACCGCCACAAGCTCTCTCTACCATGGGAGGGACCGTATGTCATCGCGGAGGTGCTCTGACTAGGCACATATATCCTTAGGACCATCGATAGTGAAGTCTTTGTCAACGCCTAGAACATCGAACAGCTATGTCGCTTTTACCCTTAATCTACACATGCTTTCTCTTATCGGTTTCGCTATCGACTCCTCGATCTTTAGTGACACCTGACCCCAGCAACGGCAAGGGGCTCAAGACCATCAATGGCGAAGTCTTCGTCAATACCTGGAACGTTGAATAGCTACATCACTTTTACCCTTAATCTACGCACGCTTTCTCTTATCGGTTTTGCTATCGACTCCTCGATCTTTAGTGACACCCGACCCCAGCAACGGCAAGGGGTCAGGCCTCACTTAGGGGCTAATAAGAGCATATCTATCTAGAAGACATTCTCTATGGCCAACCCTTTCTCACGTTAAGATCTAGAAGCTTGGGTTGTGGAAACAAACACAGAGTAAAACTGGTCGGACCGCAAGAAACCTACGCCCCAGCGGCTATGGCATTCTGGCTCACTAGCGTGATCAAAGTATTTTGCCCACACCCTGAGCTTTTTAGCCTTAACTACTGAAAGAGTCAGAACACATTAAAGAGTATATCTATCTGGTAGAGCTTCTCTATGCTTGACCCTTTCTCACGTTAAGATCTAGAAGCAAGGGTTATGAAAATGAACGCTGAGAAAAACTGGTCAGACTATAAGAAACCTATGCCCCAGCGTGATCAGAGTTTTTTCACCCACACCCCAAGCTTTACAGCCTTAATGAAGGAAAGGGCCAGAACGCATGAAACTTTTTATACAAAAAGGGGAGAAGAGCTAAAAATCTGTTTGGCCATAACAAAATTTAAAGAGCTTGTCCACTTATTACAAGTTCACCGCCTGGCTTATCTACCTAACAAATTTCTTGGGGGGATGATCTCATCCTCTATCTTCGTAGGTAAGTCCTATGCTAGAGGGGCCACCTCCTTCTTGATGTTAACAAGCTCAGTGTCAGTGTAGATAGGCGTGAGAACCATCACAGGTAAGGAGGGATACGGAGCTAAAAATGCCCCTATGGCGCATTCAGGCCTAAGAGTTCAAAGGCTAGCCCTCCGACAGATTCATAGCCGCTCTAGGGTGCCCTTAGAGTGAGGGGTGGAAATAGATGGGCCCACTAGCGGCCAGCACATGGGCGCATGAGCGCCACAGGCATCCTGGCCCACATTCGAGCCTTGGCCGGTTCTTAGTCCATGATTTTTCCTCAAAGAAAGGCAACAAGCCCATGGGACCAGTCGAATGGACCCGAGAACTATATGGATTGGCCACTAAGAATCTATAGTCGGTCACCAGCTGAATCATGCTAGACCCCCCATGAACAGGAAGCTAGGGCCCCACTCGGACTAGCCCATTAACAGCTCACCGAGCACAATGTTTTGTCCATCGAGGAAAAACGTGGCATGGCTTAGCCCCTCCATTTTATCAAAAATGCTTGAGGGGTGACGATCACAAAGACGAGCTGACCCCTCGACTGGACCCCTACAATGTGCGGGGGCTCGAGGGAAGTTGGACTCACAAGGAGACCGAATGCGCGGTTGCAGGACGATGTCTAGGATCCTAGGGAGGGGTACGTCTCGTAGATCTTTAGTGAAACCTGACCTTGGCAACGGCAAGGGGTCGAGCCTCACTCAGGGGCTGATAAGGGTATATATACATATATCCATTCTAAAACAGTCATCGTGCCTGACCCTTTCTCACATGAAAAACCTAGAGGCAAGGTTTGTGGAAACGAACACTGAGTAAAATTGGTGGGACTATAAGAAACCTACGCACCAGCGGCTACGACACTCTTGCTTACTAGCGTGATCAGAGTTTGTCGTCCACACCTCGAGCTCTATAGTCTTAACAATAGGAAGGGTTAGAATGCATTAATCCTTTTTACACATAAAAGGGAGAAAGAACAAATTTGTTCAACCAAAACAAAAGAACATGCTTGTTTAAACAAAACAAAAGGGTAGGAACTTCTCCGCTTATTACAAATGCGCCGCCTGACCTATCTGACTAAACTAACCCCTCAGGGGGATAATTTCATCTTCTATCTTGGTAGAAAGGTCATGCGCTAGGGGGCCACCTCCTTCTCGATGTCATCCAGCTCAGCGTCGGTATAGACGGGTGTGAAGCCTTGGCTCATCGTCGCCAGATCAATGTTCTCGTAATGAGAATGGGCGATCATGAATGATTGGTGAACGCCAAAGTAGAGCGCGTCCCTTGCCATATCACATGCTCGGTCCATGATACGGGTGGCGTGAACTACGAGCGAGCTTGTCTCCTGCTCTAGGGCTTGCTCAAGCTCAATGCAGACCAGCTGGATGGTGATGCAGAGGTTGTCGTGTTCATCGCTCACCTTCTAGAGGGTGTCGTTCACCTCGCTGAGCTCCTTCTCTAGGCCACGGCTCTTCACCACCTCAGCCCCAAGCTTGTTGTCAAGACCAACCCAAGTCATGTACCGACCGTGTCAAAAGGCTTACCACGGATTCTAGGGAGCAAGACAACAAGGGAAACTAGAGACTTACCATTCACATCTGCATGAAGACTGCGCACCTAATCACGTTGCTAGGTCACCTTGGCCTATAGGCACTGGACCTCTTCTTGGCGCTAACCGACTCCATGGCGAGCCTAGTGGCCATGCCCTCGGCTGCAACCTTCAGGTCCCTCTCCCCCTGAAGCTTATCCTCGAGGTGGTCAATCTGCTGGTGAGTGTCGGTGCGCTCCTGGTGAGCCAGGTCAATCCCATGAGGAGCTCCTCTATGGCCTGGAGAAAATTATCCTGCTCCTGTCGTGTTGTAGCCGCTTGGCCACCACAACGTCCTTATGCACCTTCTTGATCAGGGCCGCGAGCTTCTCTTCAGCCTCACAAGCGTCATTGTGAGCATCCTTCTCCCTGACTCGGAGGTCGGCCACCTCCTAGGCAGCAGGGCAAGCTCAGCCACCTCTTGACGGGCGGCAGTGAGCTATGTGGCCAGCCCCTCACTCCACCGCATCTCCTCAGCAAGGAACTAAGACTTCTCCTGGCTGTGGGCCATAAGGATCTGCGAAGAAAACAAGACTTAGAGGCACGGATAGAGAACATGAGGGTCAGAAGCATGATCATATCATACCTGGCCAATCGGGGCAATAATGTCACGCATCGAGCTCAGCATGGTGGTCAGGGCATGAACTGCGTCCCCAACCTCCATGTGGATGCTCCTCCATTCCCTCCACTCTGCTGCGTCATCGAGGGCAGCCACCCAAACTAGTGACCGGGACATCCCCACGCTGACCTTAAGTGGCGCCAACCTCTCTTGTGGTGGTAGCTCCTCTAGAGCGGCTCCTCTAGTGATAGAGGGGTGGGGGACATGGACACGGAGGCCTACCCTATCGCCACATCCATGAAGGATGCCTTGGGTGCGCTCCCTTCCATCCGCCCCACCACGGACACGGCCACCTACATGGACGATGGCTCCGACCATGCCACCTCCGCCTATGACATCGAGGACACAACCGGGCATGCCGCGCCTGCCACTAACACCCCGGATGCGCCCTCCTCTGCCTTCCGCCCCAATGCCACTCACGCTCACCACCGGCGTGGCGCCAGCTCGCTCCTAGCGCGTTTGCTAGAGGAGGATCTTTTTTGGAGTGAGCCATAGGAGAGCCCCACTATGGCAGAACCATCTAATCTAATGCCTCCTAAGAGTACTTGTCTTCCATTAGACACTAAGTGCTCAAGGGAGGACATCAAATTATACGGTTACGTCGAGCACACCCCAAGGGAGAACCCAAAAATTCACATTTTTCCATCAGGATTGCAAATGAGAGAATAAAGCTTACAACATTTTAGTCATTTCTTACATCACTTTTAATACAACATCCAAGTTATAATATTTATTGTTTATAATAGCGAAATATGATCATGTTATCAGAGTTATGAACAGTTTAATTTAACAGCGAAATATAAACATGTGATCAGAGTTACAGCAGAAATAAGTATTTATTCATGACATGATGAAGCATTGATATAAAAACTATGACAACATATTATAAAACTTCTATTTATAAAAATATTTAGTGAGAGTTATAAATAAAAACTATGATCGCAGCGTAAAGGAATCCTCTCAAAGCACACTAGGAGGAATCCACACACAAGGGTTAGCTCTAACATTTGTCTGTCACCTGCAACAGGGGAAAATAAAACCATGAGTACTCAATTATACTCAACAAGACTTACCCGATAAGAGGAAAGAAAAGACTCTAAGGATATGCAAGGCTATCTGGCTTGTAGGTTTATTGCATCTGCAGGAAGCATTACTAAGCGTGCGTCTTTATATTTAATTTTTATTAGCAGCCATCATTAGTCATTAACTAACCATTCTATGTAAGCACCTATGCTACTTTCAAGCAGGTGGTAAGCAATCAGAATCATGTGCCCATACCCAACTATGTGCTCGGGATAATAAGTCTGTGACTTGCCTAGAGTCCAATGCAACGACCGGTTCTTTACCGACACAGACAGGGAAAACAGTGTAACCAAGCTATGCCCCGTTGGCCACAGGACACTACCTCTTACACTCACCAATACCCAAACCATATCCCTACCCGGTCTCCATTTTCCCTTCACCATTTATATATTCCAAGTGATAATAATATAGTAACAACAGTAATATATTTCATATCTCTCACGAGTGACAGACGATCACTCGACTTCTACCGGAGTCCTATAGCAGAGCAATCTACATGATCCTATCATACTAGTAAGACTCATAGGATAAAGATATATATGCAAGTGGGTTTCATTCAACTCCTTAAAACTTAATGCACAAATATAATTTAAAGTGTAGAAAAGTATGGGTTATGCACCGGGGCTTGCCTAGGTAAAATATAACCAAAAGTTAGCATTCCATCTTGGCGACATGATCTCCAAAAGTACCATTTCACCAGCAACTCCCGATGACTACATGATCCATCATCATCCCTAATATGGTATGTAATGCGATGCAGAGATGATGCAACAGTTAATTAACCAGGCAACAACAACTCTTAAAATAGAGTACATACCACAAACCAACAAGCTAGCTCTAATGACTAACGTACTAATCTACGTATCAACATCATCAAGAAAGGTGTCATTTCCCAATAAGTGTTTTAGTTATACAATTCCAATGTGTTCATTTATTTCATTTATTTGATTTACTATATATTCAAACTAGACCTCTTGCTAGCTTAGCAATTTAATTACTCTGTAGCTACAAAAATTACAGTAGACACCTAACCATATGATGAACCCACCATAAAAATTTTAGAGTTAATACTATCACCGATTTATGACAGAAATTCCTACAAGTTCATATTTTAACAATATTAAACACTTTAAAATAATTAAAGCAACCCTAAAAACAGCACCAACTAGATGAACCAATTACGCTAATACACAGATCACGATTTTAGGAACTCAATGAAATTTGTTCCACAATTTTTGGACTCCTAAATGATTTTATATTTAAATAACAAAATTAGCTCAAAATTTATTTTAGGAAATCTTCACTGATTCATTGGAAAAACAAAAAAAGCATTGCGGCCCACTCGCCCACGGCGAGCGCAGCCCACGACCGGTGAACCGGCTTGGCCCGAAGGCACGCGCATGGCCCATGCACGGGCAGGTGGCGTAGACGACCCATGAGGCAGGCAGGCCGCAGCCTAGTAGCCCCAACATGGCCCACGTGAAGCAGCCACGCGCGCAGTAGGCCGGACCAACGAGCGGCCCGCGGCTTGGCAGCAACAGGCTGGCCCAGTGGTGCACCCGGTCGGCGGCCAGCGGAGGCCGATGGCCCACCAGGCACGCACGCGGCAGCGGCCCATGCAGTCAAGGCCTAGAGAGGGCACACAACTATGCAAAAAGGACCTTGCGCTTTTCCCTTATTTAACTCGAGGTAAACAACACTATGAGATAGTATTCATATGAGTCTCGTGTTTCACATCTGGACCCAAAGAAAAATTCTATTTCCATTTCTCACCTTGTCTTCATCCTCAAAGTAGAGCACGGACAGGGGAGCACCAGCCGGCGATCAATCCCTGCCAGGGAAGGCACGGCGACAGCGGGAACCCACCGGTGAGGGGCACGGGAGCCTGCGGGACCACGGGTTGGCCATGGCAAGACCTGAGCCAGACCCCAGTAGCCTGCCCATGCGAGCCGTGGTGGCGGTACACCGGCTGTGGTGGCACCGGCAACGGCGCCCTGGCGCGGGTGGCTGCAGCGCTGTGGGAAGGAAGAGGAGGGGGCGTCGGTGCTACATGCGGGCATCAATAGCATGGCGACCCAGCGCGGACGACGATAGGGTCGGCGGTGGCACCGCCACTACGGGGACAAGGCGTGGGGCAACGCGGGGCTCGGAAGGAGCAGCGCCATTAGAGCTGTGGACCAGCGTGAGGCCACGGGGCACGCGCGCTCATGTGGTGAGCTAGGCAATGATGTAGCAGGCACGATGGGAGGCGGCGTGGTGCTACGGCCATCACAGCCATAGGCACGGGCAGTCACGGAGCTCGGCGCATGGTGAGCGCAAGCCTAGGGCGCATGGCGTGGTCAGGGCGCGAGAAGCAGCCCAAGGCGACGCGAGCGCGTGAGAGAGATGGATAGAGGTGGTGGCTCAGGTCGAGAACAGGGAGAAGCATGTCCGGGTGGACCTCCGCTCCGCTCCCATGGTGGACGCGGCCATGTTGAGCAGCAGCTAGAGAGGGAGAGTAGAGCAAGAGCAGCAGCTCGACATCCTCAAGAAGCAGATGGTAAGGGGCAGCAGCATGTGCGGCCATAGCTAGAAGGATGAGAGCGGGGCCGACGAGGACCGAGCAAGATGTGGGCTGCCAGTAAGGCGCATGTAGGGGTAGTGCCAACGAGGGCAGTGGCCATGTGCCAGCACAGGAGCGCACCTGGCTGGGCGTAGGATAGCAGTGCATGGACGAGATGACTCAAACTTCGTAGGACACTCTCTCCACGACGAGAGGAGCAGTAACACAGAATCAACGGCCATAGCATGATGGGACAGCAAAAGCAGCCATCTCCTTCGTGGTTAGGTGGGTCGTGCGGTGGGCGAAGCACCATGTCGGCCAAAGGCTGGCAGGCAGTGCATGCGGTGACCATAGGCCGAGTCGTACGACGGTGAGTAGTGATGCACATGAATTTAAAAGAGACCTAAAAACCGTGGATTAGCTCGCCAAGTTCCAACCAACATGCACTACCCTAGAGTTGACACTACCATCTCCCCAACAAAACAACCCATACGACCAAAAGATGACCCACGAGAAGGAAAGAGAGGTGCCAAGATAGATAGGTCACGCAGAATGCCGGTTCACGGACAGAGCACCACCAACATGGTTAACATGTTCAAAGTGTAATTGAGAAATTTTACGAGAGGATCGTGACTTCCAGATGAACCACAACCTACACCGTGTTCAAGTACACAATCTCGACGCAACCAGTCATGCAAAAACATATATATATATATATATATATATTGCCTAACCAGTTTTGTTAGAATTTAAATGCCAAAATAGCATTGTCTACAATCCTTTTCTGACTTAGAGAGAATAATAACTTAGCTAGAACCAACAACATTTAGCGCCTTTGCCAAAATTTTTAATATGCCTAAACCTAATTAATTCAAACCACTACGCATTTCATACAATAGTTCATACGTCATAATAACTTGTAGAAACAAAACATCTAGGAACTAATTAACCCGTTGTTCAATATAATTCGAAAAAAATGACACTTTTAAACATAAGTTAAATTTTAAAATCTAAGAAAATCGTTCGGTAAATCCTCTTAGGTCTAAATCTTGGTGCTAAGCGAGCTCGTAACACCAGAGGTGTTACACCCACGTCCTCCGACGCTACAAGGGACATGGCAATCAGTTCGCGGCACAAATTTGTTACGACAAAAGGACAAAAAAACTCTTGACTCACCCTTACGCCATCATGCGAGGACATTTTGGGGCCAGCTTGCTCGACCCCCGGCTGCTCCTCGTTGGCACGTTACCGCTTCAAACCCTCCCTTGGCTCAGAGGGCTTAGATGAATCAGAACGGCCGCCTCCCGCCGACTCTGGAGGCACCGCCGAGGGCTCGGACAGAGCAGGGCAACTTGTTTCCATTGGCTCTAGGGCCTCCGTCGAAGGCCTAGACAAGGCAAGGCGGCCTGATTCCGCTGATTCCGAGGCCACCGTCAAAGTTTCAGATGGGGCAGGGCCGGTTGATTCTGCCGGCTCCGAGGGCGTGTCCTCCCACTCCTGCCCTGTGGCATGCCGTAGGAAGGGCCCCGCCTACGGTGAAGGTGAGTCCTCATTCCTAGTGGCTAGATCATCCCATGGGATGGGCGACCCAGAGCCATCATCCTCCTCTTCTTCTTCTTCCTCCTCTTCTTCCCACGAACCTTGACGCCGCTTCCCTTGCTGCAACTTTGCTCGCTGCTTCGACCATCGTTTCTTCTCCTTGTCGTCCTTCTTCTTCTTCCCTTGTTCATCCGTTGCATGATTCACTGCCCTCACGGCCACGTGCTCTGGCAGCAGCGCGATAGAGTCCTAGAAGACTAACCATGCCGGCAGCTCGATGAAGCCCACATCCTTGATGCGTTGTGCGACCTCGTTGTCGTGAAGCAACCCCTGAGCGAGCGTCGTCCCAATGAGCTGCACGCTAGGCGTCATCCTATACAGCAGGAGGATGGGCGCCATCAGCGGCGCCACCCTCCTTGCGTGATTCCCCTCGATGACGTCAGCCCCGCGTAGGCCATGGGTCTTCAGGAACGCGATGGCCTCAAGGAGATCGTGCATCCTCTTCTTCTCCTTGATGGGTGGCTCCCATGGCCATGATGGCGGTACCTCTTCGACCAGGCGCCTAGAGAAGAATGGCAAGGGAGCGGCAGGGTTGTTCTTTAGGTAGAACCAATGCGAGTGCCACCCCTTGTTGGATCTAGAGAGCTGGCAGGGCATGTACTCGGCCGCCTGCTGCACCCGGAGGTGGATGCCCACGCATCCCATCGGCACTAGGGTCTCCTAGCCTCTCTCCTTCTTCTTGATCAAGGAGATGGAGAAAACATCTCCACAACTCGAAGTGGGGCTCGATCCCTAGGTACCCCTCGCACATCGCAATGAAGGCCATGATGTGTTGGATTTCGTTGGGGTTCAAGTGCTGCAGCTCAATCTGATAGTGGTGCAGCAGACCCTAGAAGAACGAGTAGGAAGGAACCATGAGTCCATGCTCATGGAAGGGCGCAAAGGAGATGACATAGCTATCGGGCGGCACCGGCGCATCCTCATGGTTGGGCATAAGCCACTCCGCCACATCGGTCCTCTCGCGGAGAAGACCACGCTTGACGAGGCTCTCATGTGTGCATGGGTAACATTGGAGTGGTACCATGAATCCATGGAGGATGGAGGCGGCTGCGGAGAAGCAAAGGCGGTGACGGAGAAGCAGAAGCTACAAATCTAGGGCTCCGACGGTGGATTAGCGAGCACAGCAGATCGAATGACGGTGGTGGAGAAACAGAGAATGTAAGGCTGTGGTTTTGGTGTGCAGAAACGTGAAGGGGAGGCCTCTATTTATAGGACAGAGCAGGGCGAGAAGGCGAACCATCCGCCAAGGTTCACATGTCCGCTGTGCCATTCACGCCACCTCCCTCCGAAGATCATGCGCACGCTATCTCTAGTCATGCCCTTGAAGGACACGCCGAACGATGGTTTGCCTAGTCAATGGGCCAAGAACCATCACTGGTAAGGAGGGATACGGAGCTGAAAACGCTCCTACGACCCATTTAGGACCAGGAGTTCGAAGGCTGGCCTGCCGACGGGTTCACAGCCACTCTGAGGCACCCTTAAAGTGAGGGGTGGAAAGGGATGAGCCCACTAGAGGCCAATACCATATGGCGCATGAGTGACGTGGGCATCTCGATCCATGTTCGAGTCTTGGTCGATTCCCAATCCATGGTTTTCGTCGAAGAAAGGCAACGAGCCCTTGGGACCGGCTGAACAGACCCAAGAACTATATGGATTGGCCGCCAAGAGTCTGGAGTCGGTCACTAGCTGACCCATGCTGGACCCCACGAATGGGAAGCTAGGGCCCCACTCGGACTAGCCCGTTAATAGCTCATCGATCACCATGTTTCGTCCATCAAGGAAAAACATGGCACAGCTCAGCCCCTCTATTTTATCAAAAAAATGCTGGTGGGATGACGATCACAAAGATGAGCTGACCCTCGCTGGACCCCTGCTATGCGCGGGGCTCGAGGGAAGTTGGACTCGCAAGGAGACCGAATGCGCGGTCACAGTACGACGGCGGACCGATCGGATCCTAATGGACCAAAATAAAGAAAAATCTTTCCGACGTCCCGAATCCTATGACCGAAGGCTGCGGGCTCCGTCTCACCCGACCTTAGGGCCGTGGATTCCATCTCACCCAACCCCTTGGGTGTAGGCTTCGTCTCACCCAACCCTAAGGACATGGGTTCCGTCTCGCCCAAGGACGCAGGTTCTGTCTCGCTCGACCTCGAGGCCGCGGGTTCCGTCTCGCCCAAGGCCACGGGCTCAGTCTCGCCCTACCCCTAGGGTGTGGGATACGTCTCGCTCAACCCTAAGGACGCGGTTTCTGTCTTGCCCAAGGTCGCGGGCGTCGCCCCGCTCGGCCTCGAGGACACATACCTCTGCCAACCACTCCAGATATAAGCGTATGGGCCTGGGTCAAAACTCTTACGCCAGGGAAGAGGCTGGCACACCTCGATGCAACCCATGGCCATGATAGACCATACCTGGGGATTCATATCAAGAACAGTGTCGGGCGTGCCGGAGCTGTTCTGCCTAATCCTCGTATGGACGCTGACAGGTGCGTCAGTTCACCACGACGTCCACCGGGATGGAGTGGAACGCCATGACCGGCAGATGACACCTTTGCATGGCGCTAGTGATGAACAGGGCCGCGACATGGAGTTGTCCCTGTTGACATCTATAGGATCAGCATGACCCGTATGAAGGAGAAAAAGGACCAGGCAACCCTAGAAGCCTTCTTCTCTCTCGTCTTTTTACTGTTCCTCCTCTGCAACCCGCGCTTTCTCTTCATCTATAAAAGGGAAAGCAGGGCGCCCCGTGGAGGGAGGATATGAAAACAAGAGCACGACACGAGCATACGACTGAGCGGCAAGCGAGCTCTCAGCACCCGTTCACTCCTTCCACCAGAGACTCGAGATCCTCTTCCTCTCTCGCCTGTTTGTAACCCCTACTGCAAACCAAGTGCCGGTAACACGAGCAGCAGCGAACTGGACGTAGGGACGTTCCGCCTGAACTAGTATAAACCCTTGTGTCCTTCGAGCACACCATCCAAGTCAGATGCGCAAATACAAATGTACTCGTCAGTGGTCCGAAAACATCGACACATTCGTTAAGTTATTTTGTAGCTACCTATAGAATATTGGCGGCCATGTCACCCTGTCGATACTGGCAAAATTGGTTAATGACAAGAGACATCCAAGCTATGGTGGCGACGCCCATGGGCAAGGCAACCACCCGTTACTAGTTAGAGTGTAATTCATAGTGTAGTATAAAATGGTAAGATAGTCGTTTGAATCTCACTACACATAGCTTAATCAATGTCTTCATTTATGTTGTAACAATTAATTTATTAATCAATGGTAATATATGTTTTTGCAGATTTTATGTAATTATTTGTTGAGAAGAAATCTTTGATTTGTGGTGGCTATTGTGGTATGATACGCAAGAGGGATCCTAGTATGGATGTAGTGGAGATGTGGATAGCATCTCCCAGGGATCACCGAGGTTGATTTGGTTAAATTGGGTTGGTCAAGTGGATAACGCTTGATTTAGGTAAAATAACGCGGCGGGTCCCCACGTGGCAGGTTTCCCAAGCTGGTCAAGACGGTTTCCCTATGCTGTGCTGAGGGTGTCCTATTAGGCCCGACAAAACCAGCCTGACCTGTTTGGGACCTGACTAGGCTGATTTTTTTGTCCTACTCCGACGGTTTCTGAATCGGTTTTAGATATATTTTCGGCATGGAAAATTTTTAGATTACGATCTGGACCCTACTAGGACAAAATGACCCCCTCTCTAAACGAGTGGATCACGACCGATTGAGGGATCCAAAATCCGAGTTTTTTTACATCTATTACTCATTTTGCCCTACTTTTCAAATGTCTTGTCCGTTGCATCTCTCTGTGAGATGCAGCGGCATTCTTGTTGGTCTTGCCAACCGTAGGACAACCTTAGCCGTGTATGTCACCAATGGGTCTTCCCAGGAGATGTTCCTAAGTTCTTGTGGTGAAGGACGGTCTCCGAATCAGCCTAACCGATCCCTCGATGGTTTTGGGATTGCTTGCTAGGTATGATAGGTTGTGTGCGACTTCAGGCTTGCTCTTGCTGTTGCGTGATCCAATTTGGCGTCAACAGAAATATTTGCTAGACAGTCACATTCTGGTTTGAGAGATTGCAAGCATTATTTCACATTCAGTAGTCAAATGCTTCATGCATGCTAGTAATGGCTAAATACATTATATAGGAAACAAAATCACGCACCGATCAATCGAATACATAAGTCGTGTTGGCGGCAGGGGATTGCTTTGCAGCTGGTCTTGCTTGCTCCTTAATCTTCGCTCTCAGATACAGGACGGACTCCACCGTCTTCACAGACACCAGACCATCTTTTGAAAGATCCAGACCATCATCTCCTTGAAAACAGCAAACCAGCCAGGCATACGAAATACATAAACATACAGGAGTATGTTGAATACTACGCTTTCTCAAGGACATGGTCTCGTTTTGCGCCATCCCATATGTACTTGCTTGATCATCGGATAAACAATCTGAGAGATTCGGTTATGCCTTGGATGCCAAGAATATGTGTGATGACGTGAAACAGCTAGAGCACACAATGATGCATGCTAGCCGCCATGAAAGCGTTCAAAGACATCGATCGTCACCCTACTCGATCGCACCTCAAAATCAGGGAATGGGACTTGGAATTGGACGATATCGAACACCAAATCCAACTATATATATAGTCATTGTACTCACGTCCAACTAGCAATCCATTCCAAAAACCCCACTCTGAACATATTGGAACAACCAAGGGATGGCGGGAACAAGGGTGTCCTCCCACTTGTCCATCTTGTTACTACTAGCAGTGGTCTCACTGTGCGCGCACAGCGCAGCCGGTGACGAGGGAAGCAGCAGCGCGGACGCGGACGGGTATGCTGGCCGCCGCGGGCGCGCCGCGGCCACGGTCGCCGAGCTCCTGTCGGTTCACAACGCCGCCCGGCAGGTGGTCGGGGTGCCGCCGCTGACGTGGAGCCCACAGATCGCGGGGTACGCCAAGGACTATGCACACTCGCGGCGCGGGGACTGCGCTCCCCATCGGTCGCCGCTGTTCTACTTCGGCGAGAACCTGTTCGTGGGGAGAGGCCGGCACTGGAACGCCACGGCGATGGTGGCGTCGTGGGTGGCGGAAGGCCAGTGGTACGACTACGGGAGCAACTCCTGCGCCGCGCCGTCGGGTGCCGGGTGCCTGCGGTACACGCAGGTGGTGTGGCGCAACACCACGCAGCTAGGGTGCGCCAGGATCGTGTGCGACTCCGGCGATACTTTCCTTGTCTGCGACTACTTCCCGCCAGGCAACTACGGCACGGGCAGGCCCTACTGACCGTCGTCAGTTGATCATGTCATCTGCGCAAACACTGGTTTTCCAAGTGTTATTAAGCTATACATTACTGTGTGTTGTTCGTTTATGCGTAAGTATTGCAATCGTTCCTTTCCTCGGATGATTCTTCAGCGCTGCCGTGTTCCACCGGTATGCTAAAAATAAAACGATAACGGACGAGGAGCACGACACGTAACACACACATGGCAGGGAGAGTGTCGGGAGCGTGATACGCAAGACACGCCGATGAGAGCTCCGGAGAGGGACCCCTTCGGGGTGAACGGTGGCAATGGGCTGCCTAGGACCTTGTAGTCGTTGAACAAAGAACAAGAAGCAAGAATTAGAGCTGAGAGAAAATAGTAGATGCAAAATAATGTAGAAGATTGATTTGTGCGATTATGTGTTGTTAATAGGTCGTCACCTTTTATATTCATATAGGACAGTTAGTCTTTCCAAAACTTATTTAGGCACCGAAAAAAGATCGAGTTGTTAAAGCATCTCTGGTAGTTCCTAAAATTTAGTTGCCAAAACCCTTGATTTTTTCAAGACGCCAAAATTAATTGAAAGCAATAAAGAAGTATTTCTCCCACCGTTTTCAAAAAGTGACTCCTATAAAATATTAAAACTCAACGTGCATTGCCTCACCTACGTTACCGCTCCGGACACAACACACAGACGAGACAGTAAATTACATTTTCATAAAAATATGAACATTCACTGTTTGGATCCTTTATTTTGAAGGAATTGAAATCTGGTTAATGGACTAAGCTAATTGACTTAGAATTTGGTATTCCATGACTTTTCAAAGTTCAAATATAAGCCTATCTTAAAATCATGAGCTGGCTAATAGAAATTAATTCTATGTCTCAATTCTAGGTTTCTACCTTACAACTTATGGTACACTTTTCGACTCATTTCCTTCTGGATCTTTCAAAAGATGGTCTGGTGTCTGTGAAGACGGTGGAGTCCGTCCTGTATCTGAGAGCGAAGATTAAGGAGCAAGCAAGACCAGCTGCAAAGCAATCCCCTGCCGCCAACACGACTTATGTATTCGATTGTACTTGTGTGACAAACAATAGTATACAAATATATTTCGCATACAACTATATTAATTTTATTGATTTGTGCCTAAATTATGATTATTAGAATAGAATTCAATTCTATGGATCCAAACAAAGTCTTAGAGCAACTCTAATAGGACCTCTGTTTAAGCCCCTACGGTTGAATATGAGTGCCCTCGAGCAGGGTCACTATTAGCCTATCTCCAACAACAACACCTAAAATACAAGACTCATTCATCATTTGGGTAGCGCTACAGGTAAAAGGTTCAATATCTATTCGGCATCTTCTCCAACAACAAGACCCAAAAGAGAATGATACTCATATTTGGGTTGTGCATCTCAGACAACCCAAAATAGGTCTCCCGTATAGGTACTCCGTTAAAGACTGATTTTGGATCTCTTACCCATTTTGGATTTGGAAGACAGTCTTTCAGCCCCAATTTAGAGCGAACACCCAAATTCACCCTCCACACCCCGTTCGTGGTGCAGAATGGGGGCTCACCCCGTGCCCCCATCTGCCGTTTTCTCCCCACGCCAGCAGGGAAGCACGTCGCGCACCGACCACTCGTGTCTCCCATCCCCGGCGGCGCCCTCCGCTCCGACAGCGAGCTCCGGCGGAGCCCTCCCCTCTAGCCGAGCTGCCCCGACGGACGCGAGCCTGCTCCGACGGACGCAACCAATCAAGCAGCGACTCCGTCCGTGCAAGCAAGTTGCAACTTTGTGCGGGTGGTAACCTACCACCGCGCAGTGAGGGCGATGGCGGCATCCCTGCCGCGGAGGCGCCTCCCACAGCCACGGCCCGTGCAAATCTGGCGCTCCGCGATGCACCGAGCTCCTGCCGCCGGGGCCGGCGCAGATCCCAACTGCCACACGGGCTCCCACCGCCGGTTGGAGCCATGTTGCACCACGAGCTCGCAGCCGCCGCTCGTTCCACGGCTCGCGCACTCCTTCCCGTGCCCCCGATTTGCAGCTGCGAGTTGGAGAAAACTGCCGGTGGGGAGATGGATCGGAGAGGCTTCACTGCGCCGCGCCATGGATGAATCGTTGGGCTACCCGTGGAGCCACGCCGCCGCCTGCAGAGCAAGAACCGAGAGCAGAGCACGAACGACCTAATGCCGTCCTTCGCTGCTGCCGTAGCGTCCGGGGCGCCGGCGCCGGCGGCCTTGAGCGACTCGTGCTTTGGGAGAACGAGGATGAGGGGAAGAAAGATTTGAGCCAACGACGACCCTCATGTCATTGTCTACTGATTTAAATTTTGGGGCCTTCATTTGTGCGGTGCTATTAGAGTCGAAGCAAAATTTTGGTAGGGGAGCCCAAATAAATAATAAATAATAGAGGCTTTGGTTTGGGCTTTTATCAGAGTTGCTCTAAGATTAGTTATAGAATATATATTTAAAATAAATTTATTTAAAGACATTAATATTAATAATATTTATTATAAATTTGATTAAAATTAAGTTAGTTTGACGGCTGTGGATTCTATAACTATAAATTTTTTTTTGACAGAGCGACTAATATAATTTGCGTTGACAGGGTGTCTTTTTCCCTCTTTCAGCGCATATATTTTTATTCCTCTTTTTTCCCTCACTTTCTCCATACCATCCGATGAGACGGTGACAGATGAGTTGCTTTGCAGGAGAGCGACATGTTGGGCCTGCTTCAGCGGCGGAGGAGCCCCTCGGGGTTCTCGCCGTCGTCGACGGCAGAGGAGGTCACCACCCGCATCTGCGGCTCTGGCCTCGTCGCTATCGTCACCGGTCACTTACTGCTGCCTCCCTCTTCCCTCTTGTAGCCGTCCTTGCTATTTTATTGGGTTTTGTGACTCCTGATTTGTCACACTCCTGATTCTTGATTTTTAGTCCATTATTGACTAGTATTAGAGCATCAGTGGATTTAGATTTGCCCTCAGTTCAACTGCTGCATATATTTTTCTAGGATTTAACATTAACAGTGCTCCAGCTCTTGTTCTGCTACTCAAATTGTGCTGCTTTCTTGAATTCTTGTGGTGACCATCTTGACGGAAAAGCTTCCTACATACAGATGCGTCTAGTGGGATTGGAGCTGAAACATGCCAGGTTCTTGTGGTGCGGGGCGTGCACGTCATAATGGGGGTGAGGAATCCGTCTGCTGCTGAGCGTGTGAGGGAAGATATTCTGAGACAAGTTCCTACTGCGAAGATTGAGATCCTTGAGGTTGACCTTAGCTCGATGTCATCTGTGAGAAGATTTGTTAACGAGTTTAATGTGCTGGACCTCCCGCTGAACATTCTTATGTAAGTATAAGTGCATAACTAATCTTCAGAAATGACCACTGGCCGTGGCCGTGGCTACACTGTATTGATATGGTCAGTTGGTCACTACATTATGGCAAACTTAACGGTTGCTATGGCACGTCTCAACCACAATCACATGCTGCACACAAAGGGCCAAATTGTAGGGAGGATTGTTCTTTGGGGCAAGTGCGTCATAAAAATTGTTGTATGATGCATCCTCATTAGAGGATGTCTAGAGCTAAAGCCTTTATTATATGTTTAAAAACAACTCTTTCTGATACACTTATTTGTACTATAAAAGGTTCATGATTTGGTCGCACTTTGTTTGAAGTAATAATGCAGGGATCGCATTTGTTCCTTTCAAGCTTTCGGAGGATGGCATTGAGCTGCATTTTGCAACAAATCACCTTGGTATTGCTATCTTGTGGTGCTAATGTCTTAGATTGTCTTTTGTCTATATCACAAAGTAAATTTTTGTAGTCCGTGCTGTTATCTCAACGTGAAAAGCAAATTTCTTCAGTTTGGGTGATGTAAAGGCACACAGTAATTATCTGCGACATTATTAAAAAACAAAATGACATCCTCACTTACTTGGTTGGATTTGTTCAGCTGCTGCTTGTACTACCTAATGCCCATGATTCTTCAAAAAAAAAAAGGCCTCATAAAGTAAATCTAACCTGTTATGTCGGACATTTTTTATTGACTCTTCTCTTACTCAAGAAGATAAAAGTTATGGCTAAAGAGAGCAGCATAGAAGGAAGGGTTGTGATAGTTGCTTCAGACAGCTACAAGCACCCATATCGAGAGGGATTTTGTTTTGATAAGATCAATGGTGAGTCTGGGTATTGTTTTCTCACTCAAATTACAGATTCTTCATTCTTTTTGCATGTTCATTACTTTCAACACGTTTTATGATTCGTACGGATTTGAATTTATTCCAACCTTCAGCTCATCAAGAAAATGAATAAATATTTGTTTTCATTTATCACAGTGAGTTGCTACTTTGTCTTTCTTGACAGCTATAACAGCATATTAGCTTATGGCCAGTCCAAGCTTGCCAACATACTGCATTCTAGTGAATTGTCTAGCCGCCTGAAGGTACCCACTCTTTTTTTTTTCTTTCAAATGATTAAGGTGGACATGCTTTCTGTTGGTCGTCTTCCTTTTATGGACTTGCTTTATTGGAAACGGAAGGTGGAGGAAGTAGCTGGTGGAGGCAGATGAGGTGGCGGATGGCTGATGGTATAGGGATTGCGTGTCCTGTGATTAAGAAGTAAAATGAAGTCTAGGAGGGAGGGAGATAAGCTCCATTTATGGGGCAGACAGTGAGCTTGTAGGGTCCTGGGTTTTCCTTTTTGCTTCTTAAATGATAAATTGAGACCACAATCTCATATGTATAGTCAGGCTCCTCGACGTGAAGCTTCTATACTCTTCCCTAACTATCGATGGATTTCCATATATATAGATGTCATGCCATAACAAGAGCAGGCTGGCAACAGGCTATATGGCAAGTTAGATTAATAAGGATAGATATCGGCTTAACCAGTTGGTTTGGTAAGATTGGAAGAAATTTAGGAGACCTTGTTGGCCACCGACATATGTAAGCGTGTGTTTGTAGAATTGTTTTTTAATTTTAACCCTTTTTTTAATGTAATTTTAAATCTAACACCTCCGATTTTTTTTTTAAATTAACACTTTTGGCCGCGCCTACTGTCCTGGCGTGGCCAAATGCCTATGCCGCGCCATGCATGGTGGCGCGGCACAGGGCTGACGTGGCGGCGACGAGGAGCGCTGACCGCTGACGGGGCAGGGCCTGCCGCGCTAGCGATCTTGGCGCGGTAGTGCCACGCTAGGGGTCATGGCGCGTCTGGGCCAAATAAAAGCCCACGGCCAGTCATGCCAGCCCGAGCAGCAAGCCTGCCCGCCGCGCCCGCCACCAACCCGGCGGTACTTGGACGGTTTAATCGGAACGCGTCGCGCCGATGGTGGGAGTGATGGTAAGTATTGTTTGATGTAAAATGAATAGTGAATTTGTTTCTATATTTTGTTAATTTTTTTCAAGGCCGAATAGAGAAATTGATAAGGTAATTGATATTTTTTCCATCTTTCATAGTACGGTTAACCACCATGTTAACTAATCGATTACGAAAAATTGAATCGGATTGAAATGAATATTTTTTAAGGGAACTTATTTATTTGACTTTTTGGCCCCATATTGTAGGATCGGCGGCGACGCGACCATGGACCCCGGCTTCCTCGAACCCTCGCGTAAGACGCCGGCCACCGGTGTCGAGATACCCCGGGACTACCGTTTTTTGAACTAGTTGCTACTTAATCTCGCAAGCAGTGATGTCGCGACGCATTGAAACGAATATGAAGCAAATAATATAAGTTGACAAGCTGCCACATAAGTTTGACTTAAGTTCGATATAACATAACCAAATAAGCCTGTAAGTTTCGGACCCCAATAATAGTTGGACCTAACAAACTAAGACCTAGGAGTGTAAGGATTCCTCGGACGTCTCTGTCTCTTCGGATTTGTTGGCAACACATTGGGAGTGTAGCCAACGTCGGCGTGGTCGCGTTGCCGGTGTGTATGACTCGTATCCTGCAAGTATGTGATATGCACGATTACTTAGAATTCTTTGTGATCGTTAGTTCATGTAGCCTACGTATTTAAAGAAACTATCTTTGTTAGTACCTGTGATGCTCCTTGGGTGTCAAGTGGGGTACCACCTAACTGAGACATGCCGATCTCGTCCTACGGCCAATCTTTCCACTCGTCATCGTTCTCGATTGCAGGGTCCTTCCTAGCGCTATAATGTGGTGGTGTATGCACTGCGGAAGTGGCACCTATCACCGGCTGAGAAGAGCCGGCTGGCGTCCTCAAAGGGGCTGAAGACGTACCACCCGACTGCGCTGGGAGTGGCGGTTCCTCATAAGGAGTGTCCATGCAGCTCAACTTTTAAGCTAGCTTCATGCAGCTCTTTTTCACCTTCTGCATAAATAGACGTTAAAGTTAGCGCATTTCACAAACGCATATACACTAAAGAAACAATTTCGGAACGGACTAGTTTATGTTTACCTCCATAAAAGCCTCGAGAACATCTGGCCCCTGCCCTCTAGACTCGTGAAGCCGGTACGCTGCTTCGTTGGACAGCCTCGACAATTGTGTCGCCTGAGTTCAGAAACGCGGTTGAACAGTTTTAGTATACATGATTAATACCAAATGGATAACAAATTGTATCATTCAAGTATCTTATCACGTATCTTTGTAGCAGGGCTCTCTGTAGCTGTGTGTCCTCTCTAGTGGCAACGTCGTACACATCTTCGATCATATCTTCCTTCGAGTCCTCGTCAATCGCCTCCTCCGTGTATGGGGGCTTGATATATGTCCTCGTAGACCTGTGAAGCCAGCGCAGGTACTCGTTGAAGGTGTGTTGCTCGTGTGGAGGATCCGCATGAACCGGCTGTTGTTCCCTGGTCTCACACAAGTGGATGTGCGCGTTGTGTGTCACACGCCAATCCTTGGTCTTGTACCTCTTCCTGCGGTCATACCTGCAACAAAACGATGTTAGTTCTACCACACACACCTCTAGATTATAGCTCTGTTATTAATCGATAACGCACCTGTACAATACTTTGTTGGTGGAGTAAAGCGGTGGTGGGTAGCCTGTCATTCTTCCAAACTGTCTGCGGACCCTGACGGAGAAGTGAATCTCGACCACGTGGAAGAAAATATGAGGGACGTGCAGTGATACTCCTATGACTCGTCCCTAGTGACATGACTTAGATAGTTCTAGAACTCCGGAGCATCTCAAGGACACCAATGCACCTGAACATTTTGTAATTGAGTTAGGCTGTGATATAGTGTAGATCGAACAAGACACATGTATGATAGTAAAAAGAGCGTAACCTAGTGCTGTGTTAGGACGTCGAGACCGTCCGTGTACTCCCTGTACTTGTGCCTCGCATTTCCTCTAACTAACTCTGATTCCGTCCAGATAAATAGAGCTGTAGGGAGTGTATCCTGTTCGTTTCATTGCTGCATTGAACACGATAATGAATTAGCCATTACTAAATTCATCATATGTAACCATATCGAAGAATATAATGAACCCAAGTACTTACTAGTAAACCCATATTAAGAGGCCTCCCAACGGGCTATCGTTCCCAACACCAAACCTGGAGTAGGTACGAGCAACCCCCAAGGTTCGCATACCCTGAGGTGCGACGGCATGCAATGCATAGCTGTCGATACGTCCATGCCAGGACAGCGCTGCCCTAGCTGTACGCCGCTATGTTCTCCCACAGCTGGCATAGTATGTCAAGGAAGATCCAGCTGATGGTGTTGCCCGAGGTGTCTGGAAAGAGGAAAGCACCAAGAAAGTGCTAGAGCCACACTCGAGCGAACCTATCGATCTGAGCCTCCTCAGCCTATGGGTCCAAGTAATCAAAGCGCTCCGTGATCCAGGACGATGAAACACCAGAAGTTTTCCTGAAATTTATCAAAGAAAATGAGACTCGATGGCTGCAGGAAAGCAATGCAAATATTAAATAGGCTTGAATTTCTCACTTATTTTTCTTGGAAGCCTCGTCGTCCGGTGGAAGAAAGCCAGTAAACTAAGCCACCAGTTTTCTCCAGTGATCATTGTCAACTATCCCTGTCACTGGAAGTCCCTCCAACCGAAGGCCTAAAATAGCCTTCACGTCCTGCAACGTCAAGGTCATCTCGCCACAAGGTAGGTGGAACATGTGGGTCTCAGGCCTCCACCTGTTATAAGAATAGAACGACTGTTAGTTGCCTCAAATTTGTTACAAGAAAGTTTACGTACAAAGAATGCACTCAAACCCTGTCTACAGCTGCGGTAAGTAGTGTTGGGTCAAGGGGCGGAAGACCGTGGTTGACAACACGGATAAGCTCGAGGAAGCCGACACGCCGTTTGTACGGCGCGTAATGCTCGTCCCACTAGTGCGCCCTGGTGTGCGTGCGGGGCCTCAAAGGAGGCAAGGCCACCTCTGCGTCGTTGTCACTCAAGATGAGTGCTCGGTGCTGATCGTCGTACTCCACCTTAAGAATGGGGTACAACGGGTGCTACGTGGGATGGGCCATCCTGTTACAAATTGATAAACAAAGCGTTAGAGTACTTAAATTAACAAAATTCAAATTAACATTATATAGCATTGCAAAGTAAAATATTCACTCTAACCCAAAATAAATCGGCACAAGGCTAGGATAAACAAGCGCGCAAAAGAGGTCAAGCCCGATGGTCATGTGCTAGGGACGTGGATAGAGGCTAGAGATCGTAGTATGACAAAGCCAACCAAGAAGCGAGGGAGCCAGTTACGCTCAGCGTTACGGCCACGGCGGGATGAACCCACAATCGAAACGTTCGAATGGAATACAATCCCACGACCGGCTCGCTACAATCCCTAACTAAATAACTAACTATAAACTAAATAATAACCAGATCTAGCAGTGACAACCGCATCTCTACAATCCCTAACTAAATAACTAACTACTAGCTAAATACTAAATACCTAATCAATCACTAAACCCAAAATCCTAACCTAAAACCTAAAAACTACATACTGAGAGGGACCTTAGCAGCGGGCAGCCTTGACGCGCTGGGGTTCGTGGCGCGGCCGGCGCGGGTGCTGCGAGGGCGCAGGCGGGCGCGGTGTCGACGCGGGCACTGGAGGCGGGCGATGTCCGGCGGCGGGGCGCGTCGGCTGGCTGGCGGCGCGGGCGAGCAGTGGTGCGTGTGGCCGGGGGCTCGGCCGTGGGGTTTTATTTGGCCCAGACGCGCCACGACCCCTGCCGCGGCACTGCCGCGCCAAGACCGCTAGCGCGGCAGGCCCTGCCCCGTCAGCGGTCAGCGCTCCTGGTCGCCGCCATGTCAGCCCTGTACCGAGCCACCATGCATGGCGCGGCACAGGCATTTGGCCACGCCAGGGCAATAGGCGCGACCAAAAGTGTTAGTTTTAAAAAAAATCAGAGGTGTTAGATTTAAAATTACATTAAAAAAGGGTTAAAATTAAAAAAAATCTGTTTGGATTGAGGGTTCAACTAGGTTGAGATGGGTTGGACCCAGATTTGGTAGTGTTTGGTTTGGGGTTCGAGTGGGTTGGGTTGGCTCCCAGAGGGAAGTTGGACTCGCCAGGAGACCGAATGCGCGGTCGCAGTACGACGGCGGACAGATCAGATCCTAATGGACTGAAATGAAGAAAAATCTTTCCGATGTCCCGAATCCTACGATCGAAGGCTGCAGGCTCCGTCTCACCCGACCTCAGGGCCGAGGATTCCATCTCGCCCGACCCCTTGGGTGCAGGCTTCATCTCACCTGACCCTAAGGACATGGGTTCCGTCTCGCCCAACCTCGAGGCCACGGGTTCCATCTCGCCCAAGGCCACGGGCTCGGTCTCGCCCGACCCCTTGGGCGCGGGCTCCGTCTTAGCAGCGGGCAGCCTTGACGCGCTAGGGTTCGTGGCGCGGCCGGCGCGGGTGCTGCGAGGGCGCAGGCGGGCGCGGTGTCGGCGCGGGCACTGGAGGCGGGCGATGTCCGGTGGCGGGGCGCATCGGCTGGCTGGCGGCACGGGCGGGCAGTGGTGCGTGTGGCCGGGGGCTCGGCCGTGGGGTTTTATTTGGCCCAGACGCGCCACGACCCCTGCCGCGGCACTGCCGCGCCAAGACCGCTAGCGCGGCAGGCCCTGCCCCGTCAGCGGTCAGCGCTCCTGGTCGCCGCCACGTCAGCCCTGTGCCGAGCCACCATGCATGGCGCGGCACAGGCATTTGGCCACGCCAGGGCAATAGGCGCGGCCAAAAGTGTTAGTTTTAAAAAAAATCAGAGGTGTTAGATTTAAAATTACATTAAAAAAGGGTTAAAATTAAAAAAAAAATCTGTTTGGATTGAGGGTTCAACTAGGTTGGGATGGGTTGGACCCAGATTTGGTAGTGTTTGGTTTGGGGTTCGAGTGGGTTGGGTTGGCTCCCAGAGGGAAGTTGGACTCGCCAGGAGACCGAATGCGCGGTCGTAGTACGACGGTGGACAGATCAGATCCTAATGGACTGAAATGAAGAAAAATCTTTCCGATGTCCTGAATCCTACGATCGAAGGCTACAGGCTCCGTCTCACCCGACCTCAGGGCTGAGGATTCCATCTCGCCCGACCCCTTGGGTGCAGGCTTCATCTCACCTGACCCTAAGGACATGGGTTCCGTCTCGCCCAACCTCGAGGCCACGGGTTCCATCTCGCCCAAGGCCACGGGCTCGGTCTCGCCCGACCCCTTGGGCGCGGGCTCTGTCTCGCTCGACCACAAGGACGTGGTTTTTGTCTCGCCCAAGGTCGCGGGCGTCGCCCCGCTCGACCTCGAGGACGCATACCGCTGCCAACCACTCCAGATCCAAGCGTATGGGCCTGCATCAAAACTCTTACGCCAGGGAAGAGGTTGGCGCACCTCGATGTAACCCGTGGCCATGACAGGCCATACCTGGGGATTCACATCAAGAACAGTGTCGGGCGTACCGGAGCTGTTCTGCCTAATCCTCATACGGACGCTGACAGGTGCGTCAGTTCACCACGACGTCCGCCGGGACGGAGTGGAACGCCATGACCGGTAGATGACACCTGTGCATGGCGCTAGTGACGAACAGGGCGCGACATGAAGTTGTCCCTTTTGACATCTATAGGATCAGCAGGACCCGCATGAAGGAGAAAAAGGACCCAGCAACCCTAAAAGCCTTCTTCTCTCTCTTGTCTTTCTATTGTTCCTCCTCTGTAACCCGCGCTTTTCCTTCATCTATAAAAGAGAAAGCAGGGCGCCCCGTGGAGGGAGGATATGAAAACAAGAGCACGACACGAGCACACGGTTGAGCGGCAAGCGAGCTCTCAGCACCCATTCACTCCTTTCACCAGAGACTTGAGATCCTCTCCCTCTCTCGCCTGTTTGTAACTCCTACTGCAAACCAAGTGCCGGTAACACGAGCAGCAGCGAACTGGACGTAGGGACGTTTCGCCCGAACCAGTATAAACCCTTGTGTCCTTCGAGCACACCACCCGAGTCAGATGCGCAAATACAAATATACTCGTCGGTGGTCCAAAAACATCAACACATTCGTTAAGTTATTTTGTAGGTACCTATAGAATATTGGCCTGTCGATACTGGCAAAATTGGTTAATGGCAAGAGACATCCAAGCTATGGTGGCGACGTCCATGGGCAAGGCAACCACCCGTTACTAGTTAGAGTGTAATTCGTAGTGTAGTATAATATGGTAAGATAGTCGTCTGAATCTCACTACACATAGCTTAATCAATGTCTTCATTTATGTTGTAACAATTAATTTATTAATCAATGGTAATATATGTTTTTGCTGATTTTATGTAATTATTTGTGGAGATGAAATCTTTGATTTGTGGTGGCTATTGTGGTATGATATGCAACAGGGATCCTAGTATGGATGTAGTGGAGATGTGGATAGCATCTTCCAGAGATCACCGAGGTTGATTTGGTTAAATTGGGTTGGTCAAGTGGATAACGCTTGATTTAGGTAAATTAACGCGGCGGGTCCCCATGTGGCAGGTTTCCCTAGCTGGTCAGGACGGTTTCCCTATGGTGTGCTGAGGGTGTCCTATTTGGCCCGACAAAACCAGCCTGACCTGTTTGGGACCTGACTAGGCTGATTTTCTTGTCCTACTCCGACTCGTTGGTTTCTGAATCGGTTTTAGATATATTTTTGGCATGGAAAATTTTTAGATTACGATCTTGACCCTACTAAGACAAAATGACCCCCTCTATAAACGAATGGTTCACAACCGATTGAGGGATCCAAATCCGAGTTTTTTTACATCTATTACTCATTTTGCCCTACTTTTCAAATGTCTTGTCTGTTGCATCTCTCTGTGAGATGCAGCGGCATTCTTGTTGGCCTTGCCAACCATAGGACAACCTTAGCCGTGTATGTCACCAATGGGTCTTCCCAGGAGATGTTCCTAAGTTCTTGTGGCGAAGGACGGTCTCCGAATCAGCCTAACCGATCCCTCGATGGTTTTGGGATTGCTTGCTAGGTATGATAGGTTGTGTGCGACTTCAGGCTTGCTCTTGCTGTTGCGTGATCCAATTTGGCGTCAACAGAAATATTTGCTAGACAGTCACATTCTGGTTTGAGAGATTGCAAGCATTATTTCACATTCAGTAGTCAAATGCTTCATGCATGCTAGTAATGGCTAAATACATTATATAGGAAACAAAATCACGCACCGATCAATCGAATACATAAGTCGTGTTGGCGGCAGGGGATTGCTTTGCAGCTGGTCTTGCTTGCTCCTTAATCTTCGCTCTCAGATACAGGACGGACTCCACCGTCTTCACAGACACCAGACCATCTTTTGAAAGATCCAGACCATCATCTCCTTGAAAACAGCAAACCAGCCAGGCATACGAAATACATAAACATACAGGAGTATGTTGAATACTACGCTTTGTCAAGGACATGGTCTCGTTTTGCGCCATCCCATATGTACTTGCTTGATCATCGGATAAACAATCTGAGAGATTCGGTTATGCCTTGGATGCCAAGAATATGTGTGATGACGTGAAACAGCTAGAGCACACAATGATGCATGCTAGCCGCCATGAAAGCGTTCAAAGACATCGATCGTCACCGTACTCGATCGCACCTCAAAATCAGGGAATGGGACTTGAATTGGACGATATCGAACACCAAATCCAACTATATATATAGTCATTGTACTCACGTCCAACTAGCAATCCATTCCAAAAACCCCACTCTGAACATATTGGAACAACCAAGGGATGGCGGGAACAAGGGTGTCCTCCCACTTGTCCATCTTGTTACTACTAGCAGTGGTCTCACTGTGCGCGCACAGCGCAGCCGGTGACGAGGGAAGCAGCAGCTACTGACCGTCGTCAGTTGATCGTGTCATCTGCGCAAACACTGGTTTTCCAAGTGTTATTAAGCTATACATTACTGTGTGTTGTTCGTTTATGCGTAAGTAGTCTCTTTCAATTGTAATCGTTCCTTTCCTCGGATGATTCTTCAGCGCTGCCGTGTTCCATCGGTATGCTAAAAATAAAACCATAACCGACGAGGAGCACGACACGTAACACACACATCGCAGGGAGAGTTTCGTCGGGAGCGCGATACATAAGACACGCCGATAAGAGCTCCGGAGAGAGACCCCTTCAGGGTGAACGGTGGCAATGGGCTGCCCTAGGTCGGCCTGACCGCCCCTAGGACCTTGTAGTCGTTGTCGCAACCAAGTAGACAACAACAAAGAACAAGAAGCAAGAATTAGAGCTGAGAGAAAATAGTAGATGCAAAATAATGTAGAAGATTGATTTGTGCGATTATATGTTGTTAATAGGTCGTCACCTTTTATATTCATATAGGATAGTTAGTCTTTCCAAAAATTATTTAGGCACCGAAAAAAGATCGAGTTGTTAAAGCATCTCTGAGAGTTCCTAAAATTTAGTTGCCAAAACCCTTGATTTTTTCAAGACGCCAAAAATAATTGAAAGCAATAAAGAAGTTTTTCTCCCACCGTTTTTCAAAAAGTGACTCCTATAAAATATTAAAACTCAACGTGCATTGCCTCACCTACGTTACCGCTCCGGACACAACACACAGACGAGACAGTAAATTACATTTTCATAAAAATATGAACATTCACTGTTTGGATCCAAGGAATTGAAATCTGGTTAACGGACTAAGCTAATTGACTTAGAATTTGGTATTCCACGACTTTCCAAAGTTCCAATATAAGCCTATCTTAAATTCATGAGCAGGCTGATAGAAATTAATTCTATGTCTCAATTCTATGTTTCTACCTTGCAACTTATAGCACACTCTTCGACTCGTTTCCTTATAGCAGAAGTGCAGCACATAAGTGTCTCACTTGTGTGGCAAACAATAGTATACAAATATATTTCACATACAACTACATTAATTTTATTGATTTGTGCCTAAATTATGATTATTAGAATAGAATTCAATTCTATGGATCTAAACAAAGTCTTAGAGCAACTCTAGTAGGACCTCTGTTTGAGCCCCTATAGTTGAATATGAGTGCCCTCGAGCTGGGTCACAATTAAACTGTCTGCAACGGCCTCACCCAAACCTAAATATGCCTAGTTCAGGTTGGTTCCGGAGAAAAATGCAAGGTCCAACGGAGTAGGCAAACCGAAGACCCAGTATGCGTCGGTGTCGAATGGGAACCCAAATAAACGTCCGTCTCTCTCATCGACCCATACGTCTGTCACGCCCGCGCAACCGTGCGCAACCGTTTCGCCGTCGGCGAAATCTGCACCGAGCTAGGCTTCATAGGTATGGATCCCTCCGCCCCACTGCCGTGTCCTCCCGCTGGTGGTAGTAGTAGCTCCCTGTTCTTTATCTCCTTCTCCAGGTTGAATAAGAACTCGCTCGCCCTCCCGTTTAGAATCATAGATCTCGAATCTCATATGTTTGTCTCTCATACCAGAGGTTCTTGCGGCTCCCTACTGCCCCTGCCTTTCTTTGCGGTTGCTGCGGCCGGAGTCATGCGCGTGCGCCGTCGTCATCGTCCGAGGAACTCTAGCGTTTGCGATGGCGACATAATTCCGCTTGTGGCTTTCGTCTCAGGTAGGTTTCTTTATGAGGGTTCGCCCTCATATTTTGTTCCTGCGGCATTGGGTTATCTATTTGGAAAACAGAGCACTGTGATTCGCATATAGCTTTGGAGGATTCGTAGTTCTTGGTGTGCGCTATGGTACTGTCCGATGTGGATTCAATAGAAAATACTGGAACCTCTGATTCTTCCCAGTGCTCTAGATTTCTAGGATCCTTGTCACTCTGTGGGTTCATGAGGCTTGTGAAATTTTCACTTTACGCTTCGGTGTACTTTGCATCTATTTTCTCTTCCTTCCTACTACCACTATGTGCTGATGTGTTGCATCTGCCCGAAATGCAGGTCCATTGTTGCTCGCAGATCTTAGGCTTTTTTTCTGGTGGTGGTGATGGGTTGGTAAAAGTGGAACAACGTTCTTAAATCGCATCCGACATCCTGGTACTTGGCTTCTTCCACTGAACTGTTTTTCCACTTCAAAATAGTATATGCTTACTGAAGGGAGCGTGACGCCTAAGAGGGGGGTGAATTAGGCAACTTAAAAAATCTAACTCTAAACTATGGCCTCTTTTTGTAACCTTAGCAAAACCTATGCAATAGATAAATTATCTAGATGTGCAACTATGATTTTACTAGTGTGTTGCTATCTCTACCGCAAACGTAGTAAAGTAATAATGTAAATGTGGAAGCTAAAGAGTAAGGTAGAGATATGCAAACTCCCGTCGACGACTCCGGTATTTTTACCGAGGTAGGCCGAAACGCCGCGGGCTTTGTTCCCTCTGGTACACGGTGGCGGACACACCACAAACGCGGTTGGTGTGATCTCGCAAGACTTCAAGCCCCTCCGATGTACAACAATGGTGCTCGCAAACACCGAGTGGTAAGAGGTATACAAACCTCACTAAACACTAGGCCTAAACTTAGAGCAAGCGCATAAGCGGTGGTCTAATCAACCTAAGCACTTCGCAAAGCACCTACGCTAATCACCTGATGAATCACTAAGCACTATACAAGTGGAGATCACTAAAATGATGTATCAACACCCTTGGTATGTTTCCTCAGCTTCACACCCTTCAAATGGTCGGTTGGGGGTTGTATTTATAAGCCCCACTGAGAAAGTAGCTGTTGGGGTCGAACTCCCGCAAAACTGCTACTGACCGGACGCTGAATCGTCCTGACCGGACGCGTTCGGTCGTCCCGACCGTTGAGCCAGCAATGTACTGATCGGACATTGGCCAGCGTCCGGTCGTCTGCCACCGGACGCGTCCGGTCACAGATTTGCCGCTCTGGAACCTCTTTGTACTTGATCGGACGCTGCTTTCCTACGTCCAGTCGGTTTCGCCGCCCACGTCCGGTCGTCCCGACTGCAAAGCCACCTGTCCAGCGTCCGGTCGTCCCGACTGCAGAGCCACCGGTCCAGTGTCTGGTTGTCCCAACTGCCGATCCACTGGTCCAGCGTCCTATCGTCCCGACTGCCGAGCCACCAGCATCCGGTCCAGCGTCCGGTCGCCTCTGCGAGCTCGTTTCTTCTCGATCTTGCGTACGGCTTGGTTCCAATCTTCATGCTTGGACTTTGCTTGATCTCTTGGGTCTTCTCTTATGCTCCTAAGGTCTTGCTTGAGGTGTTGATCATCGGATCATCATATCGCCTTTTTCCAAGTTACGTCTTGCACCCTATTGAACTACAAAATAAACAATTGCAAATTCATTAGTCCAATTTGGTTGTGTTGGTCATCAAACACCAAAATCTAAAGTAAATGGGCCAAGGGTCCATTTTCCTTACAATCTTCCCCTTTTTGATGATTGATGCCAACACGACCAAAACAAGCAAATAATAGGAATTTGGAAGTTAAAAACTACCTACTTGCTAGGATGCAATGCAAAGGGCAATTTTATTTGATACTTAAAGATACCAATTGAAATCATATATGGTATTAAGGGATACCAATCGAAGTCAATTGTAAGATACCAATTAAAACTTTACTTAAAAGCTTATCTTGCCCTTGCAAATGTCCCCATGTGATATTATGGATTAACGCCAAGCTTTCTAAAAAATATTCTCCCATTACTTAGACTAACCCATAATTCACTTTTCTCCCTTTCTCGGACCATCACTACTTGTAACTAAATGCTTATCTTTGGTCCTTCAAACTCTTCCCCTTTGGCATCAAACACCGAAAAGGAAGACATTAGTAACACAAGGGAGGGTCAAATTTCGTGATCCTTTGTATAGAGTGAAATGGATCACAAAATTTGACTCTCACATTATATAGACTAAGCTCCCCCTAAATATATGCATACATATGGTAGAAAGCAAAGCATATGCATAATTTGCAATTTGTTGTACAAGAGAGTTTAATCTATATAATGCATGGAGAAAGCATATAAATATGAAATGAAATCAACATGATGATGCCAATTGAAGAATGATGCTTAACTCCGGGGACTCTAGTTTCCTTACAATGAGACTACTACACATGTGATAGGTTTGAAAAATTTATACCATTTGAAAAAGTGTTAGTCTCAAAGCATCCAAGTTGTAGAATTAAGCTCCCCCTAAATTTGTGCACACTAGTGTTGAATACTTGTAAAATTTGTGCATATTGATTTAAGTATCAAAATACCACTTGAAAGATGATATTTGGAAGAGATTATCTACAATTTAGACTTTGGCACATATTAGATAAATAATTGTAAAACAAGCTATGTGTCGTGCTTCTAAACAATTTTAAACCATGTAGGTTTGCTCCAAGGGTTGATAATGAAACCGAGCAAGCCTACCATATGATATACCTATTGAATGCATGACAAGAGATTTAAGCATGTAAATGCAAACATAGGCATGAAAGATAACTAGATGCTTTAAGAGTATATCAATTGAAAAACAATACCAATTAAAATGAATACTAATTAAAAGTAATGACATCTAGTTACCTAACATGGGAAGGGGAATTTGGGTCCATAGAATTTACTAACCTACTTGGCAATGATTTGTCCATCATGATGGATCCCATGAAATGCACCCATACTTTGCCAAGTCTCCAAATTCCCCGAAGTCCGACGGACTTCTCACTTCCCTTTCAGAATCCAAACCTTCTTAGTGCTCTTCATGTTTGAAATGATTTCCTTTGGCACCCAAAAGCGTTTGACCCCATTGTTGGCTTGCTTGTTCACCTTAATGGCCACCACCTTGTCATTTTTCTTCTTCTTCAAGAGATAAGGTGTGGAGGCCTTCTTGTCCACCTTGTTGGTGTAGGTGTTGGAGAGCTTGCTTGTTTGCTTTTTCTCCTTCTACTTTGCTCCTCCCCCCTTCTTCACCTTTGCACTCATAGGACTTGTGACCTTCCTTGTGGCACACGTAACAAACCACAGTTTATCCTTCATCAAGCTTCTTCACTCCCTTGACGGTGTTATCTTGATGAAGTTGGGTTTGCTTCGCCTTGCCTTTTACTTGAGTCAAGTCCTTAGTGAGGCGAGCTACTTCTTGCTTGAGTTGCTCATTCTTCTTTGCAACCTCTTGTGTGCATGTATCTACAACAACTTTCTCAACACAAACTTAGTTGCACAAAGGTGAGTCTAAACATAAATCATTGCAAGAAGTGGATGCATCCTTTTTAGACATATTAAAGATAGAACTTTTTTTAGATGCCTTGGTGGGGGTTGTGCTAATGGCTTCAAGATTAGCAACTTTATTAGTTAGCTCATCACAATGTTTGCACATGGTTTCCATTTTAGCAAGTAAACTATTATATGCTTCTTGTGAGCTAACTAACTTTTCTTTTAATTTTTTATTTTTCTTTTCAAGTTGCTCATCATAGATTGTGCATGCATTTGTTGTTGCACTAGTCTCAAGTTTCTCAATTTTAGTAGATAGTTCAATATTGAGATTAACAAAGTTCTCATATTGTTCAAGCAAGGTTTTGTATTTTTTTTGTGAACTATCTAGCTTTTTTTTAACTTTTGAGCTTCTTTTGTTGATTAGTGCAAGCTTTAGAAAATTTAAGATTTTCTTGCACAAGTTCATGATAAAAAGGCATATCATCATCACTATCACTCTCACTAGAGGAAGAGCTTTCGTTACCTCATGCCATAAGGCACACACGAGAGGAGCTTGATGATGAGTGCTTGCGGCCTCGCCTCTTGTGATGGGGTTCTTCTTTACTTGAAGAATCATCCCCTGATTTTATTGATGTGAGGGCTTGGTTCTTGTATGCCTTCTTCTTTGTCTTGGGTGTGGACTTGTTTGGATAAATTTCCACAAAGTGCCCCAACTCGCCGCATCCATAGCATCCTCTCTTTTTTTGCTCATTTCTTTGATTTGTGAAAATGAAATCTTGAATTTGGATGGGCACACCTTTGACATTTAGCCTTTGGATCATCTTCTCCACCTTGTTGATTACTTTGATTGATTCTTCATCAAGGTCGAAGGTGGAGGAGGAAGATTGATCATCACTTGAATCTTCATCATCATCATCATCGACCTTATCTTCTTCTTCATCTTCACTTGAGGAACTTGAGCTTGAGCTTGTCTTAACTTGCTTGCCCTTCATCTTCTTTTTCTCGCTACAAGCGAGAGCTTTGCCTTTGCTTGATGAACAAGCTTCTTCTTGACCCATCTTACGTGACATTTCAAATGCCACTAACTTGCCAATGGCTATGCCTGGGTCATGTTGCTCAAGCCCTCCATGTTGTGAAGGATGGTGATGATGCTTGCATATTTCTTTTATGGTAGCACGGAGATAATCTTCCTCACGATATCCACATCATCTAGCTTTAATAATCCTATAGAATGGAACTCATTGATAATTAGATTCAAACGAGAATACATATCACGAACAAGCTCATTATCATTTATAGTAAAGGAATCATAGTTTTGCTTTACTAGACAATGTTTTTGCTCATGGACATTGCTTGTGCTGTCATGAAGCTCTTGGAGTTTTAACCAAATTTCATTTGTCGTATTTAAAGTGAATACTTGGTTAAAAACATCCATACTAAGTGATTCAAACAAGCAATTTTTAACTCTAGCATTGAAGTGCATTTCTTTTTCATCATGCTTTGTGGGTTTTTTGGGATTTTTGATGGGTTTCATCCCGTCACGAGTGACTCTCCATACACCCAAATCAACCGCCTTAAGGTGGCAAGCCATTCTAGCTTTATAGTATGGGAAGTTAGTGCCGTCAAAGTGCGAAGGCCTAGTGGTATCCATCCTAACCACTCTAAATAGAGTCGGCTCAACGGCGGTTAAGACAAATGTCTAAATTGATCCAACCGGCTCTGATACCAATTGAACAGACCATGACGCCTAAGAGGGGGGGTGAATTAGGCAACTTAAAAAATCTAACTCTAAACTATGGCCTCTTTTTCTAACCCTAGCAAAACCTATGCAATAGATAAACTATCTAGATGTGCAACTATGGTTTTGCTAGTGTGTTGCTATCTCTACCGCAAACATAGTAAAGTAATCAATATAAATGCGGAAGCTAAAGAGCAAGGTAGAGATATGCAAACTCCCGTCGACAATTCCGGTATTTTTACCGAGGTATCGAGAAGCGCGCAAGCTTCCCCCTAGTCCTCGTTGGAGCCCCTCGCAAGGGCCAAGCTCTCGGTCCGGTAACTCTGTGGATAGCCTCGAGCCTTCCCCACGTGCAAGTAGGTCTCTGACATGCCTTCCGGCAAGCCTCTCCTGGATGCTCCCCACCGTCTTCACTATCAAGCTTCCGGCCGAAACACCGTGGGCCTTGTTCCCTCCGGTACACGATGGCGGCCACACCACAAACGCGGTTGGTATGATCTCGTAAGACTTCAAGCCCCTTCGATGTACAACAATGGTGCTCGCAAGCACCGAGTGGTAAGAGGTATGCAAACCTCACTAAACACTAGGCCTAAACCTAGAGCAAGCGCATAAGCGGTGGTCTAATCAACCTAAGCACTTCGCAAAAGCACCTACGCTAATCACCTGATGAATCACTAAGCACTATGCAAGTGGAGATCACTAAAATGGTGTATCAACACCCTTAGTATGTTTCCTCAGCTCCACATCCTTCAAATGGCCGGTTGGGGGTTGTATTTATAAGCCCCACTGAGAAAGTAGCCGTTGGGGGTCGAACTCCCGCAAAACTGCTACTGACCGGACGCTGAATCATCCTGACCGGACGTGTCCGGTCGTCCCGACCATTGAGCCAGCAATATACTGATCGGACGCTGGCTAGCGTCCGGTTGCCGCGCATCCGGTCGTAGATTTGCCGCTCTGGAACCTCTCTGTACTCGATCGGACGCTGCTTTCCTACGTCCGGTCAGTTTCGCTGCCCGCGTCCGGTCGTCCCGACTGCAGAGCCACTGGTCCAGCATCTGGTTGTCCCGACTGCCGAGCCACCGGTCCAGCGTCCGGTCATCCCGACTGCCGAGCCACCAGCGTTCGATCTAGTGTCCGGTCGCCTCTACGAGCTCGTTTCTTCTCGATCTTGCGTACGGCTTGGTTCCAATCTTCATGCTTGGACTTTGCTTGATCTCTTGGGTCTTCTCTTGTGCTCCTAATGTCTTGCTTGAGGTGTTGATCATCGGATCATCACATCGCCTTCGTCCAAGTTACGTCTTGCACCCTATTGAACTACAAAATAAACACTTGCAAATTCATTAGTCCAATTTGGTTGTGTTGGTCATCAAACACCAAAATCCAAAGTAAATGGGCCAAGGGTACTTTTTCCTTACACTTACGTTGCCTTTGATTACATATTCTTGCTGAATAACTATGATTCATCTACACTTTCAAGCTTGTGACATTGGTGATGGGCTTGCAAGGAAGGAAGTGTCTGTGTTACTCTATGAGCCATCTTAAACTAAACAATATTACATACAGTAGAAGACTTGTCTTGTTGACTACTTCCCCGTGGCATATATGTTGCTGGTGGTTTTAGATAGGGACTAAATTGCCTATGGATGGAAGAACCAAATGCATCGTCTGTGCTGATATATTCTTTTGCTTCTTGTTGTGCATCACCATTATTGAATCTCTTTGAACAAGACAATGGATAACATTTTCAGTGGCACAAGTGGTCGTGTTGGCGAATCTGGAGAAATCTTTGGGGCAGATCAATGGCATTTTGGTTATTCTGCTGCTTTCCAATCTTTGGATGTTCCTCCAAACCCCCAGGTTTATTGCAGCCATGCATGATGGTTTGTTCTATTTACATATCAATACATCAATGATTAACAGTTCTTTTCATCACTAGTTCAACATGCATGGCTCCTCCCAGATGTCCTGCCCACCTATGAATGGGCAACTTAGTTAGGGGTTCTCCATTGACAACACCCATGGCTCTCAGGACCCTCCATCATTGAAATCACAGAGGGCCGCAAAGAAGAAAAACATGTCCAGGAGAGGAACTGCATTCACCAAAGAGGAGGACTTGGTGGTGTGTTCGACATTTCTGAATATTAGCAAAGACCATATTACTGGTAATAGTTTGCAACGTCTTTTAAGAAATCTTTGACCCTTTGATGCCCAAATAACATGGTGGCATAACATGTAGGTACGAATCAGACTTTAGGTGGTTATTACAAGAGGATGCATGATTATTTCAATGAGCATAAGCTTGAAGGGTCCAACCATAGCTAGATTGCGATTCAGCATAGGTGGGCATTGATTCAGAAAGTGATGAACAAGTTTTGTGCGCACAAAGAAGCTATTGATAGGCTGAATGAGAGCGGAAAAATGAGCAGGATCGGGTATACTTACACTCATGTTGTCCTCCATCTCTCTAATTTTTATATGTTTATTTTTTGAATCAGTTTAGTCTATATTCAAATGTGCAGATTGATGATGCTGTACAAATGTACGAGAGGACATAACCTTTTACCATCATGCATTGCTGGAAAAAACTTCGCAATGAGGCCAAATGGAACAATAAGTTTCTTGAGCTAAACAACTGTACATCACCGGATGGAATGTCATCTCCTCCAACTCAAAGCCATAGTGTGGCTGGCCATGTAGAATCTGGGAATGAGAATATAGACACATCATGTCCTGAGGGTAGGGATAGTGCGAAGAGGCGTAGATCAAAGAGCTTCATAGAGACATCGTCATCTAGTATGGCTGTTGAAGTCCTCTAGCGGTTGCAGGAGAAATCAGAGAAGACTGAACAGAAGCAAGACCAACAAATGATTGAAATCCTTAGTAGGAAGGATGAAAAAATTAAAATTCAAAGGGATCTTTTCAACCTTTAGAAGAAGCATATGAAGATGAGTGTACAACAGAAAAAGAAGGAAAATGCGATTAGAGAGAAGGAGTCAGAGGCTCACCTGATATCAGCTGAGTCTAGTATTATGTCGGTTGACATTGAGAAGGTCCCCCTTTATCTGAAAACTATTATCTTGGCATGCAGCGGCAAATCATAGAGCGCAGAGGATTCATCAGCCCCTCGAACAATGAAGACTAAGGAGTGTGTGTTAAACTTGAGTTGAACTAGAGTTGAATAAATGTATTGTGTGCAACTTTTCTATTATCTGTTAAACTGATGTATTATCTGTAGTGTTGTGAACTACTGTTTGATCTTTTGGTAAGCACTGGCTGTGAATGAAAATCCTCCTGTTTGCAATATCTGAATGTTGGATGCATGAGTTTGATTTCTTCAGGTTTCATTCTTGCAAGCACTTATTTGATTTGTTTAATCCTTGTGAGAGTTGTAGCCTTAATCTTGCTCTGTATGAATTAATATCCTGCTGCTTGTCAAGTTTGCATGAGACTTTGCTCAGTTCATGTGTAACAACCGTCTACCAAGGCTTCATCCTTTTTGTTGTCATTTTGATGCAATAGGGGAACCATCTTTTCAAGCAATCATTAGTCAGTGACTGAAGCTTAATTTATTCTCTTTGCTTGAGAAATGTACTTTGTTGTTCTGCTGCTCAAGTTGGACTGACCAGTTTGCTTGAGCATTGTTTCTTCAGCTGCACCTGAGTTCAGCCAACATTGTTGTTTTCTGTATTTTTAGTAGCAGCTGCGAGCTCTTGCTATTAGAATGGATAGCATGCAACTATCTATATAAGCTAGCTGCAACCCGCTACAATTAGAATGCAACTGGTTGCATCAACTATATGCTGTGTCATTCTTTTAAATGGCTGCAGAATGTGGAATTTTTGTAGTCAGTATCTATTGCAGACAGAGTGCCAAGTAGTATCTGCTTTCAGTGGATTATCTCATTATCGTCATCAGCCAGTTTTTTTTTACATCTCAGATGTTTGGACTCTGAAAAAATACTCTAGAAAACTTTTGTTTTACCAAGAGTGGATCAGCATTATAAATCACTAATTTTGTGCCTGTCAGTTGTCAGGTCCTCATAGGAAAGATGCTCCAGCAAGCATGTAGCTCATATCAACAAGTTTACGCACTAATAAACCTGATTCCTGATTCAAGCCATCTAATCCTAGATAGAATAGAAAAGGGATTGCAGATTCCCATCCACCCCAACTGCCAAGAACATCAATGTGAGCTAGGCTGAAGCCAAAGCTTATCCAAGCAAGCATGGCCAAGAACAGAAATAAGCGGCATCAGCCAAAAAATACTGTTAAACTTATCAGTAGGAGCCATCCAATCTGTGGCGACAGTGAACTCAAGAACAGAAATGACCATCATATATTTCTTATCAACAAGCAACAAAATATCTACATGTGTCGGCTGCCAACAAAATACAAAGGCCTTATCAGTAGGCTGCCTGCAGCTAAACCTACAGCTACATACAAAGACGGCAACAAAAAAACTAAACCTACAGGTAAATACTTTAGGTCCTGTTATTAGGACCAAAAGGACCAGAGCATTGGCCGTAAAGCATCCACATGTGTTCCATCAGGTCGTTTTGAAGCTGAGCTGCCGTCTCTCTGTCTTGAATGATGTTTTGAGCATCAACAAGTTTCTCAATTCCCAGGATTTCTCTATCCTGGTTAATTGGCGGGTCAACCACTCTAGGCCATTCTGATGGTTGGATATTAGGTAGCTGAACCCCGCGCTCATCTTCAACTATCATGTTGTGAAGTATGACACAAGCACGCATAATGGAATTAAGTACTTTTTGATTCCATAAACGAGCTGGCCTATGCAAGATTTTCCACTTAGCCTGTAGGACACCAAAAGCTCTCTCCACGTCCTTTCGACATGACTCCTGTTGCTCTAAAAATACCTTTTGCTTGTTGCTAACTGGCAAAGGAATGCTTTTCACTAGTGTAGGCCAATCGGGATAGATGCCATCTGCTAGGTAGTATCCAATGGAATATATGTTGTCGTTGACATGGAACTCAATAGAGGGTGCCCTTCCGTTAGCCAAATCATCAAAAACATTAGAACGATGCAAAACATTAATGTCATTGTGAGACCCTGGTAAACCAAAGTAAGCATGCCAAATCCGAAGATCCTCGGTCGCCACCGCCTCAAGTATTAGAGTTGGCTTGCCTTTGTGCCCTCTGTACATGCCTTGCCAACCAGTCGGGCAGTTAGACCATTCCCAGTGCATGCAATCGATGCCGCCTATCATTCCCGAGAAACCTCTAGCCAAATTGATGCTTAATATGTGCTCTATCTCCTCACTTCTAGGAGGACGAATAAATTCTTTGCCGAACACCTCGATCACAGTCATAACAAATTCCTTCAGGGTCTCCAGGACAGTACTCTCTCCCATTTTCAAATGATCATCCAACTCATCAGCTGGGCCTCCATATGCTAGCATCTTTACAGCCACCGTGCACTTGTGAAGAGCAGAGAATCCTAACTGCCCAGCAGCATCTCTCCTCTGTTTAAAGAAGATAGTCTTGGCAGTGACCTCATCCACTATCCAAATGAACAATTCCCGTCTCATGCGGAACCTACAGCACAAAATCAGAATTGTTTATCAAATTAATTCAATGTGTCATGCAAATGGAAACTAGGCCAAAGATTGTACCTTCTTCTAAAATGTTCCTCATTGTAAAGTGGACGTTCAACAAAAGTAGTCCTGATTTAGTTGCCGGTCTGCTGCAATTCGATCACGCTTGTAAGTCTTGTGGCCTGGCACCGAACCTCCCCAAATGGGTAGTGTGCTGAGTTTGTATGACCAACTTCCATGTTTTTTGTTGTTATATTCTAATATAAAAATGGGAGGCAGAAACTATCTTATGAAATTGTGACTTTGGTGTTTGTTGGCATGCCTCAGATTCGGCAACTTGATTTTATAAAGGAAATCTGGACAGTTTCACAGTTCAAAAAAAAGAGCACATGCCAATCTGGAGCATGTTCAGCATGCCAATTTGCAAGTTTCACAGATCAGAAAAAAAAAGAGAAGTGCACAGGCCAATCTGGAGCATGTTAAGCATGCTAATTTGCAAGTTTCACAGTTGAGAACAAATGTAACTTGGTTCACACAGCTGATGCCAGTTTCCAACAGATAGAGATGGATTAATTTGGTTCTCACACAGCTGACAGAAACATAGTTTTCACAAATGAAATTACGTAGTTCACACACCTAGCTTCAACATAGTTCACACACCTGGCTTCAATATAGTTCACACACCTAACTTAAGCAAAAGACATAAATTCATTTCACACAGGTAACTTAAACAAGACACCAATATAGGTGACACAGCTACCATCAGCTTATTTCACACAGCTGTCACATATTGGCATGACACAAGTTCATAGGCTGGCAATGAAGTCTTTGAGGCTTCGGACAACACTAAGTTGTGGAGCAGCAGCTGCCTTCATAAGCTTCTTTTTAATTGGAGTCTTCTTTTTCTTTGGAAAGTCTTCTTTTTCTTTGTTGCAGCCTTCTTTTTCTTCACCTGGTATGGCCCAGCAATCTCTTCTTCTGTTTCCTGCCTCTTCCTATTTCATGAATAATTTCAAGTTAGTGCACATAGCAATAATTTTAGAAAATTGAAAACAAGAAGAGGGTGAGAAGGAACCTCTTGTTTTGTGAGCCTGCAGCAGCTTCTCCATCTTGACCTTGCTCTGGCAGCTTGCAAGAGGTCTCCTCATGTTGGGTCAGCTCGAGAGAGATTCAGATGCATACCTACCGTCGCCGCCTTCCATCGTCACCGCGGCGCACCCAGGGACCTATGCCATGGAGCTCATCCCGCCACCATTGCTGCAGGGACAGAGCCAGGCCAAGCTAAGCCAAGCCCTCCTCCAGTAGCAGCCCTCCCTCGAACAACTTCGGTCCACCGCCGCCGCCGCTGCTGAAATCACCGGTCTAGGGTTCGTGGAGAAGGGGACAGGGAAGGAGACGGAATGGAGATGCCGTCCACGTGGTCAAGTGCCCGTCGATACGGCGCTCCTGTACGCGAGTACAACATGCAGATGGGCCCAGGCTGAGGCCATACGTATTGGCAAGAATCGGCAAGAGGTAGAATTGTAATGGTAAATTTCAAAATAGTCGAATTGTAATGGTAAATGGCAGAAACGTTGTTTTTGTAATGGCATGAATCCAATTAACCCATAAATAATAGAGGCTTTGGTTTGGGCTCCTATTAGAGTTGCTCTAAGATTAGTTATAGAATATATTTTTAAAATAAATTTATTTAAAGACATTAATACTAATAATATTTATTATAAATTTGATTAAAATTAAGTTAGTTTGACGGCTGTGGATTCTATAACTATAATTTTTTTTGACAGAGCGACTAATATAATTTGCGTTGACAGGGTGTCTTTTTCCCTCTTTCATCGCATATATTTTTATTCCTCTTTTTTCCCTCACTTTCTCCATACCATCCGATGAGACGGTGACAGATGAGCTGCTTTGCAGGAGAGCGACATGTTGGGCCTGCTTCAGCGGCGGAGGAGCCCCTCGGGGTTCTCGCCGTCGTCAACGGCAGAGGAGGTCACCACCCGCATCTGCGGCTCCGGCCTCGTCGCTATCGTCACCGGTCACTTACTGCTGCCTCCCTCTTCCCTCTTGTAGCCGTCCTTGCTATTTGATTGGGTTTTGTGACTCCTGATTTGTCACACTCCTGATTCTTGATTTTTAGTCCATTATTGACTAGTATTAGAGCATCAGTGGATTTAGATTTGCCCTCAGTTCAACTGCTGCATATATTTTTCTAGGATTTAACATTAACAGTGCTCCAGCTCTTGCTCTGCTACTCAAATTGTGCTGCTTTCTTGAATTCTGGTGGTGACCATCTTGACGGAAAAACTTCCTACATACAGATGCGTCTAGTGGGATTGGAGCTGAAACATGCCAGGTTCTTGTGGTGCGGGGCGTGCACGTCATAATGGGGGTGAGGAATCCGTCTGCTGCTGCGCGTGTGAGGGAAGATATTCTGAGACAAGTTCCTACTGCGAAGATTGAGATCCTTGAGGTTGACCTTAGCTCGATGTCATCTGTGAGAAGATTTGTTAACGAGTTTAATGTGCTGGACCTCCCGCTGAACATTCTTATGTAAGTATAAGTGCATAACTAATCTTCAGAAATGACCACTGGCCGTGGCCATGGCTACACTGTATTGATATGGTCAGTTGGTCACTACATTATGGCAAACTTAACGGTTGCTATGGCACGTCTCAACCACAATCACATGCTGCACACAAAGGGCCAAATTGTAGGGAGGATTGTTCTTTGGGGCAAGTGCGTCATAAAAATTGTTGTATGATGCATCCTCATTAGAGGATGTCTAGAGCTTTGTCGGCCTCACCTCGGATGCCGCATTCTTCATCTCACATTCCCGATTTCAGTCTCCTGGTCACCCCACCGCTGCTTCCTCATCCTCAAGTGAAGCCGCTCCTGGTTTACTCTAGGCGCCGCTTCCACCACTCAAGGACCCCCGCGGGTGGGGCTGAGGCGGGGGGGGGGGGGGGGGGGGGGGTCGTTGTTCCGCCTCCAACCTCCTCTACGGAGATGGCCCCTGCCGTGGGCTCGATGGTTGGGGTGAGCAGGCGGCTGATGCTGCTAAACCTCTGGCCTACTCTCTGGCTGATGCGGAGGGCCCATCCCCGGCGGCTGCAACGGTGCCCCATCCGGCAGCTGAACCGGCGGCCGCGACGAGGCTTCCTCTGGTGGCTGCGATGGTGCCCCCTCCGGCGGCTGCGGGACTCCTTCCTTCGTCGACGGCTGCACCAGATGCTCAGACTGCATTCCTTGATAAGATAACTCGACGCACTTCGAGCCTGCTGCCCGGCCCCTCCGTCAGCAGACATAGAGGCATGTCTGTGCCACCCAGGGTCTACCCCCGCCGTAGCCGTCGGCTTGCTGGTGTCGAGGCTGAAGTGATCCCTGCAGACCTGGGGGGAAGACCAAGGAAGAAGGCGATGAGGTCCCTCAACATCATTGATGAGCATGAAGGTTTGACTCAAAAGGCCCAAGACAAGTATTTCAAGCTGTTTGGGCAGCCACTCTCGGATTCTCATCTCTAGGCTCTGACTGCATTGTTTAACTGGTCTCTCCCTGAAGATTTGGAGTCTGGGATTGAGGAGGTGCTGGTGATGTAGGTCTGTTCTGAGTCAGTTCTGTGGTCGTTCTTTATTTGTGTTCAATGGATCCATCAAAAATTCTGATTTGGAATGTGAGGGGTTTAAATTCTACCGCTAGACAAGATGCGGTGCGTTCTCGGGTAGTCTCTTCTTGTGCAGATATTGTTTGTGTTCAGGAAACCAAGATCACAGCCATGTCTCAAAGGGTCATTTTATCTACCCTCGGGTCTGATTTCACAGGACACTTGTCTCTGCCATCAACCGGGGCTAGTGGTGGTATTCTTGTTGCTTGGAGGCGTCATGTGGGAGTCTCTGGTGCTCAGAGGGTTGACAGATTTAGTACGTCCATTCAATTCTCCGCGGATATTGGACACGCGTGGTGGCTGACCTGTGTTTATGGACCGCAGGGGAATGGGGATAAAATTCAGTATCTACAGGAGCTTCGTGACATTCGGGCTGCCTGTCCTGGGCCTTGGATGATAGCAGGGGATTTCAATTTGATTTACAAGGATGAGGATAAGAATAATGCCAACTACAATAGAGCTATGATGGGTCGGTTTAGGCGTTTCATTAATGATATGGCCCTCAAAGAAGTTCCCCTCCATGGTCGCAAATACACTTGGTCTAATCAGCAAGACTCCCCTATTCTGGTTAAGTTGGACAGGGTTCTCTGTTCTGTAGACTGGGAGGATAAATTCCCTAATTGCTTGCTCCAAAGTTTGGTGTCAAAAGATTCTGATCACTGCCCTATTCTGTTGGGGCTTCAGGATAACAAAGTAGGAAGGCGCAGATTTCATTTTGAGTCCTTTTGGACCAAGATGGATGGGTTTCAGGAGGTGGTAGTGAAAGGTCCTAATGGCTAGAGGGGGGGTGAATAGCCTAATAAAATTTCTACAACAACACTTAACAAAGTGGTTAGACAATTATGAGGCGAAGCGAGTGTTGCGCTAGCCTACTTAAAATGCAAGTCACCTACCACAATTCTAGTTTAGATAGTGTCTATTCACACAATAGCAAAGACACTATTCTATGTTAGTGTGCTCTCAAAGACTAACTAAAGAGCCACACCAACCAAGCAAGCAAGCTCTCACAACTAGCTACACTAAAGAGCTTGTCAACTAGTTTGCGGTAAAGTAAAGAGAGTGATTAGGATAGTTATACCGCCGTGTAGATGAAGTACCAATCAATCACAAAGATGAATAACAATGGAGACTAATCACATCGGAATCAAAGGATGAACACAATGATTTTTACCGAGGTTCACTTGCTTGCCGGCAAGCTAGTCCTCGTTGTGGCGATTCACTCACTTGGAGGTTCACGCGCTAATTGGCTTCACACGCCAAACCCTCAATAGGGTGCCGCACAACCAACACAAGATGAGGATCACACAAGCCACGAGCAATTCACTAAAGTACCTTTTGGCTCTCCGCCGGGGACAAGGTCAAGAACCCTTCACAATCACCACGATCGGAGCCGGAGACAATCACCACCTCCGCTCGACGATCCTCGCTGCTCCAAGCCGTCTAGGTGGCGGCAACCACCAAGAGTAACAAGCGAAATCCGCAGCGAAACACGATCACTAAGTGTCTCTAGATGCAATCACTCAAGCAATGCACTTGGATCACTCCCAATCTCACTATGATGATGAATCAATGATGTAGATGAGTGGGAGGGCTTTGGCTTAGCTTACAAGGTTGCTATGTCAATGAAAATGGCCAAAGATCTAAGCCACAGCCGGCCATGGGGCTATAAATAGAGCCCCAATCAAATAGAGCCATTATACCCCTTCACTGGGCAAAACGCGCTCTGACCGGACGCTGGCCCTCAGCGTCCGGTCGCTCGATGGACGCCACGTGTCATCCCCTTCAAACGCTGTTCGTCAGATTCCAACGGCTACGAAGCTGACCGGACGCTCCGGTCAAAACTGACCGGACGCTGAAGCCCCAGCGTCCGGTCGTTTCCAGTAAGCTCCCCGAGGCATGTTTTTTCGACCGGACGCGTCCGGTCCACCTTGATCGGACGCAGACCAGCGTCCGGTGCTCAACCCTACCCACTGTGCCATCTGACAGCTCGACCGGACGCAGCCTTTCAGCGTCCGGTCGCTGAGTGACCCAGCGTCCGGTCAGTAGACCGACGCCAGCATCATTTCGACCAACTCCATTTCAACTCTAACTTCTTCACCCTTGCTCAAATGTGCCAACCACCAAGAATTTTGCATCCGGCGCAATAGAAAATAGACATTTCATTTTTCCAAAAGCGCCGGTGCAAACACCTTATGCACATGTGTTAGCATATTTTCACAAATATTTTCAAGGGTGTTAGCACTCCACTAGATCCTAAATGCATATGCAATGAGTTAGAGCATCTAGTGGCACTTTGATAACCGCATTCCGATACGAGTTTCACCCCTCTTAATAGTACGGCTATCAACCCTAAATGTGATCACACTCTCCAAGTGTCTTGATCACTTAAAACAAAATAGCTCCTATGGTTTATACCTTTGCCTTGAGCTTTTTGTTTTTCTCTTTCTTCATTTCAAGTTTAAGCCCTTGATCATCGCCATGCCATCACCATTGTCATGCTATGATCTTCATTAGCTTCTTCTACTTGAAGTGTGCTACCTATGTCATGATCACTTGATAAACTAGGTTAGCACTTAGGGTTTCATCAATTCACCAAAACCAAACTAGAGCTTTCAGGTAGCCACTGCATGGACGTCTGTTCCTACTAGCTCTTGCCCCTATTTAACTCTAAGCCAGAAATTTAAAGCAACCGCTAAGGGATTACAGAGGTGGAGTAGCAAAACAGTTGGTAATGTGAAATTTCAGCTTGCCTTGGCACGGGAAATCCTTCATCAATTTGAGATAGCTCAAGATAATCATCCCCTATCTCCAGTAGAATTGTGGTTGAAAAACAATCTGAAAAAGCACAGCCTTGCTCTTTCTTCCTTTAGTAGAACTATTGATAGGCTGCGATCACGTATTGGATGGCTCCGGGAAGGTGATGCCAACACCAAGCTATTTCATTTGCCTGCCCGTCATAGAAAGAGAAAAAAAATTATTGGTCATCTCATCTCCGGGGACCGTGTTTGTACAAGCCATCAGGACAAAGCTGAAGTGATTGATAATTTCTATGATAATCTGCTTGGGAGTAGTTCAGACAGGCTACATACTGTCAATTTAGCTGAGATTGGAATCAATTCACAGGACTTGGCTGTTTTGGATCTTCCTTTTAGTGAAGAAGAAGTATGGAAGACAATTCTGCAATTGCCATCAGATAAAGCCCCTGGGCCGGATGGCTTTACAGGTCGTTTTTATAAATCCTGTTGGCCGGTTATAAAGGAGGATATCATGGCTGCAGTTTCAGCGCTTTGGAGCAGGAAGTTCATGAATTTTGAATCTCTCAACTCAGCCTACATTACTTTGTTTCCCAAGAAGGTTGGTGCGTATCAGCCCAAGGATTTTCGGCCTATTAGCTTGGTGCATAGTTTTGCTAAACTTATCACTAAGATGTTGGCCAATTGGCTTGCTGATCATCTCCAGCATAGTTTTGCTAAACTTATCACTAAGATGTTGGCCAATCGGCTTGCATGTTCATTACTTTCAACACGTTTTATGATTCGTATGGATTTGAATTTATTCCAACCTTCAGCTCATCAAGAAAATGAATAAATATTTGTTTTCATTTATCACAGTGAGTTGCTACTGTCTTTCTTGACAGCTATAACAGCATATTAGCTTATGGCCAGTTCAAGCTTGCCAACATACTGCATTCTAGTGAATTGTCTAGCCGCCTGAAGGTACCCACTCTTTTTTTTTCTTTCAAATGATTAAGGTGGACATGCTTTCTGTTGGTCGTCTTCCTTTTATGGACTTGCTTTATTGGAAACGGAAGGTGGAGGAAGTAGCTGGTGGAGGCAGATGAGGTGGCGGATGGCTGATGGTATAAGGATTGCGTGTCCTGTGATTAAGAAGTAAAATGAAGTCTAGGAGGGAGGGAGATAAGCTCCATTTATGCGGCAGACAGTGAGCTTGTAGGGTCCTGGGTTTTCCTTATTGCTTCTTACTTAAATGATAAATTGAGACCACAATCTCATATGTATAGTCAGGCTCCTCGACGTGAAGCTTCTATACTCTTACCTAACTCTATCGATGGATTTCCATATATATAGATGTCATGCCATAACAAGAGCAGGCTGGCAACAGGCTATATGGCAAGTTAGATTAATAAGGATAGATATCGGCTTAACCAGTTGGTTTGGTAAGATTGGAAGAAATTTAGGAGACCTTGTTGGCCACCGACATATGTAAGCGTGTGTTTGGATTGAGGGTTCAACTGGGTTGGGATGGGTTGGACCCAGATTTGGTAGTGTTTGGTTTGGGGGTTCGAGTGGGTTGGGTTGGCTCCTAGAGAGAATATTCCTGCTAGGTGCGGGTTGAGCTGATTCCACCGAATCGGGTGAACCGGGGTGGACCCAGATGAAACGGAGCGGCGCGTACGCAAGTGAGGCGAGCCGCGCGAGTTGGGGCTGGGTGGTGGCGCGGCGGCGCGGGGTGCCCGGCGAGCGGCGGGAGGCGGGGCTGGGTGTGGGCCGGCGAGCCGCGCTAGGCGCGGAGATAGGGCTGGGCGAGCGGTGCTGGGTGCCCAGCGAGCGGCACGGAGGCGGGGCTGGCGAGCCGCGCTGGGCGCAGAGGCGGGGCTGGGTGCGGGGCCTAGCGAGCCGCACCGGAGGAGACCCAGAAGGCCGTGCCAAAGGAGAACCAGCAGCCTGCGAGGAGCAGCAATCCGTCGGCGAGCTGCGGTCACAAAAGTGGAGTAGGCCGCCGCCGGGGAAGCAGGTCGAGTCAGAGGAGCAGGCCATGGCCGAGTGAAGGAGGAGCAGTGGCGAAGGATGACCCTGGCAGAGAAGAGAACAAAGGAAGGAGGAAGAAGAGAACAAAGGAAGGAGGAAGAAGAGAACAAAGGAGAAGATGACATGTGGACCCATACGTCAGCTATCTCATCCCACATCTACTAACCTTCAAACCAAACAGAGAACTAGAATGGACTCATTCCTATCAACTAAACACGAGATGGCCGAACCCAACCCAAAAAACTAGGTTAGTTCCAAATCATCCCACATGGCCCCAGAACCAAACACACGCTAAGTCCCCTAGGGACGTATGAGTTGATCAAGCAATAAAATAATCCTTCCTCCTATCTCTCTTTCTCTACCCCTAACCCTCCACCATGGATCGGTGGTAGCCAGGCACACAGCCTCGGCAATCGACCAGTCACTCCTACCATCTTGGCTGGTTTGGTCCTGCGCCTGTGCTTCCCCTGCCTGGCTGTAAGATATTGGTATAAGCATCAGGCAAGATGATGGAAGCCGCTGACCTCCACGCGGCGATCGCCACCCTGGTGTCCAATCTCGGGTGTCGGGTCCATGGAGATGGCCATTCGGGACATCAGCTAGCGGCAACAAGCAACATGCGTCCCTCCAACTATCAGAGTCTAAGGGCCCCTGACACCGCGACGGCTACCGCTCCCTGGCCCAGGGACAACATGACGACCAGCCCTCAATGTTCTAGAAGATGGAGTTCCTGCGGTTCGACGGGGAGTGTGACCCGTTGTCATTCATCAATTCCTCTGAATTATACTTCCTCTAGCAGCGCATCATCGAGGAGGTCTATATGGCCTCCTACAATTTGGAGGGCTCAGCTCAGATTTGGTACACCCGCCTCCAGTTCGACGAGGGCAAACCATCATGGAGCCGCTTTGTCGAGCTCAACCTCTGCTATGGACCATCATTGTGGTCGAATCCGCTGTGTGAACTCACGACCACCAAGCGGACCGGCTCGGTCAAGGAGTACCAGTAATGTTTCCTCGAGCGCCTCTAGCGTGTCAGATCCATCATCGAGTCAGTGGGTGCAGCTGTTCACAACGGACCTTGACCCTCTCTTGGGCATCAATGTCGAGTTAAAGAACCCCTAGTCCCACGCGCTCTCGAGCGACACAAACTGGCCATGGCTTCCGGGGCACCAGCGGCGTATCCATCTCGGCGTGGGATCCTGCCGTCGGCCACGCACCATCTGCAGTGGCCATCGCTTCCGGCGATACATCCACGGTGGACACATCTTCAATGGGCGCAACTGTCACCGTCGCAAGCCGTACCATTTGCTGCCTCTCGCCCGCTGAGATGGATGAACGACACTGCCTTGGGCTGTGCTTCAATTGTGATGAGAAGTATGTCCGCGGCCACAATCACATATGCAGCACCTGTTGTTGCTAGAGATGGATGACAACACAGACGACTTCCAGGAGCTGGTCACGGATGACGCCGACGCTAGCTGAGAACCCATTCATCTCACTTCATGCCACTGCGGGCATTCACATAGCCGAGATGATGCAGGTCTCCATCACCTTCGGTTCCATGGTCCTTAGTCTTCACTGCCTAGCTCGACTTTGGCTCCACCCACAACTTCATCTTTGACTTGGCAGCCACGCTCACCATTCTCCATCACCAATGGCGACCGTCAGTGGTGGGCTTAGGACTTACTCAAGACTAGGGCCTCTGTGGCTCTATCTAGCAGTAGTGGTGAAAATTACCCAATACCCAATATTCATCTATCATACCCAGTACGAGCTCATTAATGTCACACACATAAATAACTAAGACGAAGGTAAAATTTCTAATTTGATCTGATGATTCAACTAAAATTGCTAAGATGTTACACATGATGATATAAAAATAAATATAAATACCTAGTGTCAAGTGATGTGCTGCATTTGTATCCTCCATGTCCTCATCGAGCCCTATGCCCCTACATGTGGACAAGATGGAAATCTAAATGAAAATGTCATAAAAAAGATTAACTGTTGAGCATAAATGAAGGTGGAGGTCGAGCTTCAGTTTTCTCGTCATCTGAAGGTGGAGCTTCAATTGTTTCTTGATCTGGACCAACACGCCGAGGAAAATATGATAGCAAAGTCTTGGTCCTCCTCGTTGTGAAGAATCTGTAGATCCATCATCCATCTTTTCAATTTCAGTTTTTATCCAATTGAAATGTTGAATAGAAATTGAGTAGAAACTGAGAAAGAAAAAAATCGTCTGGTATTTGTACCAGAACAGGCTAACAGCAGAAGTTCCAAAATGTCGAAACCAAATAGACAGGGCGAAACTGAATGAGTCGTGGACGGCTGGGGTCGACGGGGCAGCTGGACGGGGCTTGTCGGCTTGGAGCCGCTGTCGGGTGTCGGAGCCTCGGAGGTCGAAGCTCGGTCGCTCGGAGGTCGTAGCTGGTCCACCGGAGAGGGTGAAGGTCCGCTTGTCGTCGACCTCCGTGAGATCGACACGTACGCCTGCGCGAAGAGGGCGGATGACGGCCGACGGGCCCGGCGTGGTGGTGGGCTGGTGGATGGGGTGAATTTTCAATAGCATGACCTGGGCTCCCAGAATATGGGGCCCTTGGGACAATGTATTTGATAGCAGGGATGGGTACGCTGGGGATTTTCCTATGGGTATTGGAGTGGTTCCAAGCAGATTAAGTGGACCGACAACCTCTCCCGTGTCGAAGGGCGGCGGATGGGGCAGGCGATCGGGGTCTCGACCTCCGGTGAGTGACTGGAAAGCAGAACTTCAGAAGGGCGACAGCACATGGTGGTTTTGCGTGGATTATCATGCTCTCAACGAGGGGGCCATCAAGGTCATGTTCCCCATCCTGGTGGTCGATGAGCTTTTGGGCGTGCTTCGTGGCACCACCTTCTTGACCAAGCTCGACCTCCACCCCGGCTACCACTAGGTGCAGATGCACCACGAGGATGTGGCCAAGACAGTGTTCCAAACACATGAAGGCCTCTATGAGGTCCTAGTCATGTCATTCGGCCTTTTCAATGTGCCAACCACGTTCTAGGCACTCATGAACGATGTGCTACTCTTGTTCCTGCTTTGCTTTGTGCTGATCTTCTTCGACATCCTGATCTTTAGCAGCTTGGGCCAGGCATCACCACCTATAGGTAGTGTTCACCGCCCTCCAGGACAATGCCCTCGGCCTCAAGCCCTCCAAGTGCTCCTTCCGAGCGTCGTCGGTGGCCTATTTTTGGCATGTTATCTTTGCGGTGGGTGTGGCAACTGACTATGACTAGGTGCACTTCGTGGTCGATTAATACACGCTTGGTGGCCACTGTGCTCTTCGCTGCTTCCTCAGCCTTGCGGGGCACTACAGGATGTTCGTCCACGACTATGCCTCGATTACAACACCTTCTTCCTATGGTCACCGGCGATTGACAAGGTGTTCCATGAGCTGAAGGCGGTGCTCATAGTGGCCCCTGTCCTCACACTGCCCATCATTAACCAGCCCTTCACGGTGGAATGTGATGTCTCCGGCTCGGGGTTTGGTGCGGCTCAGGGTTTAGGGTAGCGGACCCGTGGCCTTAAGCCGAGTTGCTCCCCACCACCGTGGCCTCACAACCTATGAAAGGGAGTTGATCGGCCTAGTCCAGTCCATGCGGCACTGGAGGATGTACCAGTGGGGATGCCCATTTGTCGTCAAGACGGACCACTACAGCTGGATCCACGCCTCGTCATGATCCCTCAACATCAATAGGTGAGAAAATTGCTTGGCTTTGATTTCAGGGTAGAGTACAAGCCAGGCAGCAGCAACACGTTGTCTGACGTCCTCTCCCGCTGACACTACGACATGGGTGTGGTGCTCGTTGTGTCGGGGCATAGCTTTGATATTGTAGCCGCTCTCCGGACGTTGGCCGAGACCGACCCATAACTCGTCTCGCTCAAGGAGCAGCTCACGTCCGACTCGCGCAGCGCTCCATGGGGGTTGGTGGACGGCGTGGTGACCTTCAATCACCAGCCAGCCGCCTTAGGGTGAGTAAGCGGCTAGAGCTGATCTCTAAGTTCCAATCTAGTAGAGATTTCCCTCCCTGTCCCCAAGGTCGCCCCCACTCCAACAGCTCTTGTAGGCAATGATGATGGCCATGAAGGCACCCAACGCACTGTCCACCGCGTCCAGCGTGATTTCCACTCTCTGTACCCACACCGTAGTCCAAGAGTTTGTGCAGGGCTTCCTCACTAGCCAACGCAATAAGATGGAGCACCTGCATCCAGTTGGGCTCCTGCTGTCTCTTCCCTGCCATCCACGGTCTGCTCAGACATCACGATGGATTTCATGGAGGGACTGCGCAGACATCAGGATGGACTGTCTGCTCAGACATCACGATGGATTTCATGTAAGGGGCCGATCCTTTTCTCTCTATAATACAAAGATGCACAACTCTCCTGCGCATTCGAGAAAAATGGAGGGACTGCCAAAGGTGGGCGGCAAGTCCATGATCCTTACCGTGGTGGACAGGTTCTCTAAGTACGCCCACTACATCCCCTTGGTGCACCCATACTGGATGGCAAGTCCATGATCCTTACCTTGGTGGACAGGTTCTCTAAGTACGCCCACTACATCCCCTTGGTGCACCCATACTCAGGCTGATCTATTGTGGCCCCCTTCTAGGGCATCGTGAGTCTTCACGGCATTCTCACCTCCATCATCTCTGATAGGGACACCGTGTTCACATTCGCATTACGGAGCACCATGTTCGCACCAAGCTCTAGATGACGTCGGCCTACTATCCACAGTTTGACGGTCAGTCGGTGGTTGCCGACAAGGTCATCGCCATGTAACTTTGCTGCTTCACTGGTGAACAGCCTCACCTAGGGGTGAGCATTCGGTATTGCTGAATCGATCGGTTTGGTTCCAATAGAAATTCGGTTCCATGGAAAACAGGGACCAATTAGTTCTATTTAAAAGTCTGTACCAAGCAAATTTGGTTTCAGTTATTACTGAAATAACCAATCAATAAAACATGTCACATGATCTAGGCAAACATCCATGGGATCGCAACATAGAGCACAAATCGATGGAAAAAATCCAAAAGATGCATAGGAGCCGCCACCGCACCCACACGCCGGACACTTGTGCTGTCGCCCCAGGGAACTTGCATCGTCTTTGCTCCGACCCAGGGCACTCACACCGCTGCGTGCAGGACCTTGCACTGGCGCCTGGAGGCACCTCAACTGTGGCGGTCGGGCACGGGCGAGGGAGGATGCGCTCGTTGCCACGTCTCGCGCGAGGTTGGCGAATGCGCGCACCGGCGTGCTTGGCGGCCGGGCGGGGCTGGAGGGAGGCAGTCCTGGCGACAGGGGCACGGCACGCCTCAAGGAAATAGTGGGGCACATCTAGGGTTTGAGAAGCAATATATACGTGTACCAGGCAAATGGGTTGGGCTTCTATTGGGCCCCGCTATATGTGCTCGGTTCTTTTGGTAATTTCGCTTAACTGAGCCCAGGAACCGAAATAAGCGAGCAAATTTTGGTTCCTGAGAAATGGGAACCGAATAGGTAACTGAATTTTTTGGTTCTGGTTCTTTGGGTTTGGTTTTCAATTCTCGGTAAATTTTTGCCCACCCCTAGCCTCGCCAATGGCTTCGTTAGCTTCTTTGCACGGATTGTACACCTACAACACCGCCTACCAATCCTCGCTCCGGGATACGCCCTTCCGGGTGGTCAACGGGCGCGTGCCGCCATCCATTCCCTCCTATGAACCAGGGACCTCCCTCGTCGTGGCAGTGGACCCTGCCACGGGCGACCTTGAGGAGGTCCTAGCTGGAGCAAGCCCAACCTGTGGCCAAGCACGCATATGACCAGCATCACCGCGTGGTCTCCTTCAAGGTGGGTGACTAGGTCTGGCTTCGCCTATGTCAGCCCCATCGTCTTCGCTGCATCCAGCTGCACGTGGCAAGCTCAGGCCATGATTCTACGGGCCATATCAGATTGTCCAGGAGATCAACAAGGTTGTGTTCCGTCTCCGTCTGCCACCCATGACCTGCCTTCATGATGTGTTCCATGTGGGCTTGTTCAAGCCGCTCATTGTGGAGCCACCGTCGCAGTCGCCGGTCCTTCCCCTAACTCTCAATGGTGCAGCGGTGCCCACTCCGGAGCTCACTCTCAAGGCCTGGCTGTCTCGCGGTGTGCGCCAGGTGTTGATTCATTGGAGCGGACTGCCATCTTCAGCAGCTTACCTGGAGTATGTCGATAGCTTCCAGCAGCATTACCTGACGTTTCAGCTTGTGGACAAGCTGCTTCTCGAGAGGGGTGGGGGTGGGGGGATTTGCGGCTATACCTATGGACGCCGCAACAAGAGCAAGCCGGCAACAGGCTAGATGGCAAGTTAGATTAAGGATAGATATCATTTTAACCAATTGGTTTAGTTAGATTGGAGGAAGTTTAGGAGACCTTGTTGACCACCGGGCTATATAGGTTCCCTGGGGACGAATGAGTTGATCAAGCAATGAAATAATCTTTCCTCCTACCTCTCTATCTCTCTCTACCCGTAACCGTCCGCCATAGATTGGTGGTAGTGAGGCACAGAGCCTCGGCAGCCGGCCGTCACTCCTACCATCTTCGCCGGTTTGGTCCCACGCCTGTGCTTCCCCTTCCTGGCTGTAACAATAGACAACTTTCATATCTACATTTTTCCTTTTATGAGAAACCTTCCTATCTTGCTGTTCCTTCTAACTTGGGAACTAAGTAAGGTAACATACAAGCAAGACCAGCCTGGAGGGGTCTCTTCATCTTGTTGATAATTACGGAGTACCTCTATCACAAAAAGAATGCTATTCTAGTTTTGTTCTAAGTCAAACTATCTTAGTTTGACCAAATTCATAGGAAAGTGTATCAAAGTCCAATAGGTACTATGAAAATATATTCCATGATTAGTTTAAGATATTATTTGGTTTCATAAATACTGGTATTTTTTTCTCGAACATGCAGGAGAATTGCCTATTATATTAGGAAGAAAAAAAATCAAAGAGACTTATACAATCCCTAAGGGGCCAGGTCAGGTTTTACAAGCATCACTCGCCAAAGAATACTAAAGGAGATCAACAAACCACCCACACAACACAGGCTATGGCCAAATGCGCCTGAGGCCTTTGGCCCCTGCCGCACACAACAATTTTGCCTCATCTGTAATTTTTTGCACTAAAGTGCTAGAATTAGGAGAGCCCCCCTCAAAAATGCATCCATTCCTATGCATCCAAATGCACCAAGTGACCAATACATTATACATATTGGTATTTTCTGTATAAAATTGGTCAGACTTAAGATGGTTTGATTTAGGACAAAACTAGAATCACATTCTTTTTGGGACTGAGTTAGTAGTTTTCATGAACTCTTAAAATCGTGGAGACACTAAAATTTTGACAGATTTAAGATAGCACCATTTTATCTATGAAATGAAATAGAAAGAACCATTCCTTTAACAACTTATTTTATTGTCGCTAACTATTTCTTTGTGGACAGGAACAAGATGCAAAAGTACTTGTCAACTCCCTTCATCCAGGAGGTGTTGTCACCAACATTGCACGCTACTGGGGTTTCCTAAATGGTGCAGATATATGAGACGAACACATTTAGTTAATGGCCAAATTAATCAAATTCAGTTCTAACTTCTAATCATTATCAATATTCACTTAGTATATTGTATGTGGTCAGTATGCTGTATCCTGGTTTGCTATTTGAGGTACTTTGCTTTGGTGTTGCACATTTAACCTAGTGAAGATGTACAGTAATTTTATTGAGAATGTTTCTTTAAGTTACATCAAGAGTTAACATGATGACATTTTTCTTTAGAATAATTTCGATGGTAACTGCTGAAAAAGTTTCATCAAAGCTGTGTCCTATTTTTCAGTAGGGTCATCCATAATTTTCTTTACTATTCAACTCCGTTGGGTTTCAGCAGTTAATCTCAGAATCCTAGAATCTCATCCAAATAGACTAAATTCTAGTGGATTTTAATATACAGACACAGAATCCAGTAAAACACATTAGATTTTTTGTATACAGATTCTTAAAATCCCTTTGGAGCCAAACAGGACCTAAGTCTAATTTGTACTACATGCATTGTTACACTTTTCCTTTGTGTAATCTTTATTTCAGGTCTTCTTTGCACACTTGGTAAATTTATCCTGAAAGATGTTGAACAGGTAAGTCTGTGATCTTGTCCATTCCTTTCAGAAAAGAAATAGGGATGCATTCTTCTTTCTCTGTATGGGAAATTTGGATCTGTGCATTTTGTCATGCAGAAAATTGACACTTATACCATTTATATCACCAATCAAAACCTTAGAGTTTACACATCGTCCTGTTGATATTATGGTTTTAATATATTTTCCTGGCTCCAGCGTTAAGTGTAATTTTAGTAAAGTGCTGTGCAGAACTGGATGTTGCAGTACTTATAACATAAAAATTATTTTGCACTTTTTTTATAAAGTTGCATATGCTTTATTGAAATGTTTATGTTTTTAATAAATTTAAAGGTGCTGCAAACCAATAGTTATTTGACAGTCATAAAGTCACAATCAGAGGTAGCTATAATGATCAATGAATCTCTCATTCTTCTCTGGTTGCCATCAGCACACTATTTTCAATGTTTTAGGTGAGTTAGCTTTTGTAAGGGTACACTGTTAAGGTATAATAGTAAGGTATTAGTGTCATCTCCTAGTCTAGGGTTTTCCTCTTGTGTCTCCAATGTAATATATATATAGAATATCCAGAAGGATACTATCTGTGCGCGATGGAGGACAGCGCAAAAAGAATATACAGTCACTCTACTGTAGCCAGGACAATTATTCTCTGTCCAGCTGTCCAGGCAACAGTAAAAGATGATAATTGAAGACGACGGCCGCTTCCTTAATCACGAAGGCACCTCAGACGATGACTTCGCCTCGAAGGCTTTGTCTGACGATAACGGACAGGGGGTACCTTCTGAACTCGGATCTTAAAATTCAAAATTTAAAATTCTCGAGTTACTATTCACAGCACTATTCAAATTCAGATTCACTATTCAAATTCGCGTTTACTATTCAAATTCGGGATATGAACAGTGCCCGAGCACTCATCGGGAGTGGCTCAACCACTTCACTATTCAAGGCAAGCGTCGCTTTCACTTACAAATATTTTATGCACGCTGGATGAGCGGGCGCGCGATTAGTGAATATAAATATTGATATGTCGCTTTCGCAATTAGCTAATCTGGTGCTTAGTGAATATGCTTATGCGGAATATTTCTAAGGATCTTTGCAGGCTGGCGAGACCAACAATTCAGCCGGTCGTGCGTACTATGCTTGTGACAGTCCTACTCGGTACTCACCGTATGCATCACTAACTTGCTTCAGAACTAGACTAACCCGGTCTTCTCCCTTGCTATCCCCAGCCACGAACACACAGGACTCAGGCTCTATCGTCTCCCCAGGCAGTTCCACCCAAGGGGAACACTTCTCTGCGCACACAGGGTTCTCTACAAACGCCGCTATCTGGGCTAACACGAGAACAACACACGCAGAGGTTTCTCCTCTAGGGTCCCTAGCATAGAGACGTCGCCCCATATGAACGAGCTTAAAGGAAGGCAGGGATTCAAACAGAAAAGCTTAATTCATTTCCACAGAGCAAGCGTACATACAGCTTTCCCTTTCGGGAAACCCCAAGCACTTAGCACAAACCTTAGGGATTACCTTACAAGCGCAGGAAGATCGGTGACTTCCTTTATTCTCTAATTTACTCCACACTTAGCACAAACCCCAAGCACTTAGGACAGGTGGAGTAAATTAGAGAATAAAGGAAGTCACCGATCTTCCTGCGCTTGTAAGGTAATCCCTAAGGTTTGTGCTAAGTGCTTGGGGTTTCCCGAAAGGGAAAGCTGTATGTACGCTTGCTCTGTGGAAATGAATTAAGCTTTTCTGTTTGAATCCCTGCCTTCCTTTAAGCTCGTTCATATGGGGCGACGTCTCTATGCTAGGGACCCTAGAGGAGAAACCTCTGCGTGTGTTGTTCTCGTGTTAGCCCAGATAGCGGCGTTTGTAGAGAACCCTGTGTGCGCAGAGAAGTATTCCCCTTGGGTGGAACTGCCTGGGGAGACGATAGAGCCTGAGTCCTGTGTGTTCGTGGCTGGGGATAGCAAGGGAGTAGACCGGGTTAGTCTAGTTCTGAAGCAAGTTAGTGATGCATACGGTGAGTACCGAGTAGGACTGTCACAAGCATAGTACGCACGACCGGCTGAATTGTTGGTCTCGCCAGCCTGCAAAGATCCTTAGAAATATTCCGCATAAGCATATTCACTAAGCACCAGATTAGCTAATCGCGAAAGCGACATATCAATATTTATATTCACTAATCGCGCGCCCGCTCATCCAGCGTGCATAAAATATTCGTAAGTGAAAGCGACGCTTGCCTTGAATAGTGAAGTGGTTGAGCCACTCCCGGTGAGTGCTCGGGCACTGTTCATATCCCAAATTTGAATAGTAAACGCGAATTTGAATAGTGAATCTGAATTTGAATAGTGCTGTGAATAGTAACTCGTGAATTTTAAATTTTGAATTTTAAGATCCGAGTTCAGAAGGTACCTATATATATATATATATATATATATAGTCCCTATTTAGCCTCAATACCATCATCAAGTTGAGTCTCTCTTTATTCGTAACATATACACCAGAGTTACTTCAACGAAAAAAGGAAACAAAATATGCTCCTATTCCAATGCTTGAATGCAGTCCCTTGAACAAACTTATAGCCCATAGAATCGCTCTTTAATCCTTTTGCAGGGTGCAGTCACTGTGTGTTATCTGGCATTGCATCCTCAAGTTGCTGGAGTCACGGACAAATACTTTGTCGATTGCAATGCTGTTGAACTAAAATCTCATGCAACAGACAAGGATCTGGGCTAAAGACTCTGGGATTTCAGTGTGAGCCTGGTCCGTTGATACAAATTGGTACAGAAAGTGTGGAATTTTATATCTGAAATGGAATCATGTAAAGAACCAGCAAAAGACTCCGGGAGTGTGAGCCTACTCCGTTGATACAAGCTGGTACAAAAAGTGTGGAATTTTATATCTGAAATGGAACCATGTAAAGAACCTAAAAGGTGTGTGTTTGTGTGTTCCAAATGAAAGAGTAAATGATTACTGATTACATATGTAATGTTACCCAACTATACAATAGGTGTTACTCAAAATTGTGGGGCTTTGAATAAATTCATTATGTATGGAATTTGAATAAATTAATTGTATCTGTTTCATAATTAATTTTGAATTCTTGCAATTCTTGCCAAGCCTAAATTTCACAACTCTATGAGTCAAATGTGTTGTGTTGTGTATGTTTTGGTCATTGAGAGTTATGGTTATTCTAATACAACAATTTAAGGATGCTTTATTCTTGATTCATGCATCAATGTATGTATTTGTTGTGCTGCCTTAGGATCTATTTGGTTTGAGGTATGTTCTTGATATTACTAATGCATGTGTTGTGCTGCCTTGTGACACCCGGTTTTAAGGACAAAGCCGAATGCACACCATATGTGAGCCCTGGTAATCAAACCTCACATATAGCTACAAATGAAGGGGCAGTATCAATTCACAATGCTTAATACATAGCGAACTTAGCAAAAGAGATAACCTTAGAAAGCAATCAACGGATAGACAACTCTGATCTCCGGGTGCAGACTTCACTCCCCTGGATCCAACTGACTGGTTGATCACAAGCCTAACTCCTTCAGACTCCAGCAGCCTGAGGTGTGGGGGAAATTGCAAGGGTGAGTCCATGTCGAACTCAACAAATATAGCAACAAGGTAGTGCATTCCATAGCCACATGATCAAGTATAATTGAATAATAAATAGCTCAAAATAACTCAGTTAAGCATGATTTAACAAGTGCTCATCTTTGGCGTAAGAATCCCTTGGCCGCTCGTGACCGTGAGCACGGCTGATATATCAGTTTATTAAACTCTGCGCAGAGGTGTACACTTTCACTGTGAGTCATGATTTCCAAATGTACGGGTTTGCAAGGTCCAAACACCGAAAATCATATAAAGCTACTCAGAAGTTCGTCTAACCGGGAAGGGCCGCAGGGTCATCGGATATAGGAACCCCCCTTCCATTAAAAGGCCGCTTCCATAGCAAGGCACAACAGGACAGAGGCTGTCCTATACCCAACTCGCAGTATCCTCTAAGCCTGCTAGAAAAGGTCTCCCAAGCAACTAGAGCCAGAGCCATATAGCCCTCATAGCTGTACTGTAAGTCCCGGATGATCACTTACAAATGAGACCTTGTGGAGAGGGAATTTAACCCTCCTGTTGTTGCTAACAAGTCATCTCTTGTGTTTATAGCATATTCATTAATCAAGCTTCAAGATCATGGTCACAGAAAGAAAACCCAAACTATACTTGCCTTAAACACCGATCCTTCGGTAAGCTTTAATCTTCAACGTTTTCTTCTTCTTCTTCTTCTTCTTCTTCTTCTTCTTCTTCTCCAACCTCTTATAGATCACCAACGCAAAACTCACCGACTGAGACCGATCACAAAGCACCACACAAGCATCCGAACAAACATGCATTGCAAACATAGTAGATTAGAACAATACACCAATCAATAAAAAGGTTTGAAAACCAACATACGCATTGCTACGATCACACAGACGGGAGAAACACTCTAACCGGAACTACGATGAACAAGAAACGATGGCCAGGAGTTTTATATTATAAAAGAAAAGACTAGGTGCATGGTTTGCTTCTAATTACATAGGATCATGTGCAGAATATAACTTAGTCAATATATATATATATATTTTTAATTAAAACACCGAGTTCAGTCTAGTCATATTTTATTTTGAAGAATCGTTATAAGCAAACAAACATTATTTATGATAAGAATTTAAACGAGATTCATGCCTAACGTGTTTAGACCAAGCAGGGTATAAATTAAATATATTCATGTTCTAATAAATCAAATTAACATTTGATATATAAAAGGGGGACGTTAAACCTATATTGTTTTTATTATAAAACTAGTTGTGTGTAGATTAATAAAATTATTATTTGATTATATAAACTCTTAAATAGATAACATGGTAAGCGTACAGACTATCGGGTACGTCACGTCTTTAGGAAACTAACACAGAAAGAAAGGACTAAATAAAACAAAGCTAAGATGAGAATACGACCAGATTATACACAAGAGCTTACAGGGAATTCGGAGGTGTAGACGAGTAGTTGTTTCTGCATGGCGTAGTGCATGGATGAAGGTACTGGCTTGTGTGTATACAAGCATGCATAGCGCTGAGTTGGAAGCATGCAGGTGTGCTTGCTAGGCAACGGGTTGAGCAGTATATGGATGGATAGCTTGCTTGGTACAGACACTCGACCAAGCCGAGGCAAGATGCAATTCACACGTGATGGACGAGGGAGACATGAACGTGTGCCTGGAGTTCTCACTGATCAAGTTTGATAATGAATCCGACGATCCACGGCACAAAGGTAGAATCGACGGGCGTGGCGGCGGTTCACAAGATAGCGAACAAAGACGATGGAATCAGCAATGACCGGACGTGGTTGAGCAGTCTTGGAGCGCGTAGGTCCCACTGCGAGCGGACGACGACGATGAGGCATGGAGCAGCTCAGAGGCAGGGCGGCGAAGGTACTCCTTGGACAGCTTTGGTCGGGGATGGCGGTTAGGATCATGCATGAGGCCGGTGATGTAAGACGAGACGATGGCGGCGACAGCGTAGGGCTGCGTACAATTTGATTACCTAGATTGGGATTGCAAGGGTTTGGAAAATAGGGTAGGTAGAGGCAAGCCGCCGCAACATATTTATATATAATATACGTCTAAATAAATATATATAAGCTGGGTTGGAATTTGAAAACGTATATAGGTGTATATATACTGCAGGAAGGAGACGTGAACTGCCTGGATTTCTATTGGGCTGGCTTCAAGGTGATATGTTCCGATCGCTATTTGGAAAAGGCCCATACGTGATGGAGAGAGCGAGTTTGGGATCAGATGCATTAGCTTTTAGAACTAATTATTTTCCAAACGTTTTATTTTTTTCATGGAAAGCTGCCAGAAATCATATCCATGACATCATTTGATGTCAGCAAGCTAGCAAGGACGTCAGCAAGCTAGGAAGGAGGCCATGGCCAGCGATGGAGCTTCGTGGACTTTGCTGAAATCAAAGTGCACGCCTCGGTTTAACTCTGGAAAGGAACATGAAGATACAGGAGGATCCAGAGAGCTCACGTAGGGATTTCTGAAAGACGATGAAGGCATGCCGACGGTGTGCTTGGCTCATCTTGCTTTGGGCTGACTCGAGCCATGCATGAGCTGAAAACGACGACGGTGGAGCTCGGCAAGGAGTCGAATTCGTCGGTGATGCAACGAAACGGCTCGGCGTGCGGCTACCTGCGAATTCGACGGCGAAGTGTGATGAACGCAGAACAAGACATAGAGGAGGAACCGCGCCTAAAGCTTCTTCACCTTGATGCAGAATACGTCAATGGTCTAGGCAAGACGGCAGGGCAGCAAAGGTCGTCAACAGCGGCGGCGACTTCGTCTGCTTGTCAACGAGATCCAAACGGCACAGCGCGGGGCAAAGCTAGGGCAAAGATGGCGGCGTACAAGGGAACCGGGCACGGACGACGGGCTGCTTTTATAGGGGCAAGGGTGTGGCACGCACGCCACAATCCGCGGAAGATACGAGCGTGGCTGTGGACCCGGAACAAGTCCCGCTCGGCTTCGGCTGGATGTGGGAGACGACGCCGACGCGTGGGACCTCCTCGTCATCGATAGATGGCACAGGACCATGATGTCAGCCAGAGAGAGGGAGAGGGCAGGCCGAGATGATGGGCCAGCGAAGCGGCTCGGGCTGCCTCCAGCTGAGCAAGGAAAGTGGCCAGCAGGCCAAAAAACAAGAGAGATGAAGAAGTTTTCCTTTTTTTGAAACTGAATTTTCCAAGGCTTTTCAAATTCATTTTCAAGAGATTTTGAACTCCTTTTCATCTTTAGTCAAAACCAATCAACACAACAGAAAATATGCAACAGCATGAGTGCACACACATGTATCTAACCTTATATTTGATTTCAATTTCACAAAACTATTTATTTAGCCTATGTTAAATGCTCACAAAATGCATATTTAAATCAATTTTAACTATTTTGAAAACATGCAAATTTTTAGGGTGTTACATGCCTTAGCATATACTTGCCATCAAAGCTCATAAGTCTTAAAATTGTACTCTTGGTGCTAGTTACCACCAGGCACTAGTTGAGTTTGGAGAATAAGGAGTTGTTCCAAAACTATTTACCATCACAATTAGAAAATTAAGATTTTTTTTTCTTTTGGTGACATGTGGCTAGGCTTCAAGGCATCTCATTTGTCATTCCCTTGTCTATGCTATGATCAATGTTAGGGAGGAAATTTCTTGTCGGATTGGGACAGCAGGGGTTCTCTACACCTAGGATATCATGACCGACAACAAGATGTACATCAAAATACAAGGAACATGTGTCACACCTAGTTTTTTTTTGAGAAATACACAATACAATATCTACGCCCACAACACGCACACACACTTACCCCTATGAACATACGTACGCAAACCCTACCCGTATGAGCACCTCCGAAGGATTGAGCTGGTAGATCTCGAGATTTAAGTTTTGGTTTAAAGGACTGAATAATAAATTAAGTATGTTAAGATCACTTATTCATACATGTAATAACATGATCAGTGATTTAGTATAATATCAATAACTTTATTACAGAATTACCTGAGGGTCTAAAAGAAAATTATATAGCGGAGCAAGCTCTCCATCTTCCATAGACAGTTGACTGGGGTATACCATTCTAGCCTAAACATCGTCTCCAGGGACCTCCATTGTCAAGCATGAACAGCTAAGTGACGTTGGGTGGGGTAGCAAGAGAGATAAAGAAGTGTTTGTACATTGAAATGTACTCCATAAGTTTAGGAAAATATGACACGAGACTTGAACCAAGAAAAGTCTTATGATGCTTGGACACAAGCACTTAAACAATACGTCCTAATCGACCTTAAATCCTTATATAATCTAATTACTAGATGAAACCATAATCTCCTAAAAGACAAGGTGAAATCATAATCTTCTTAAAGATCCACAAGAAACCAATGCTCGGAGCCCATCAGAGTTCCCATCTAAACCATCCATCCTAAATCAACAAAGATCCACTAATCACAAAGAAGTCCAAGTCACTTTTGATAGTTATTAGTTTCATAGTGCTAAGGTTGCACACTTTCACCATGAATCATGATTCTTGTTTGCCAGTGTTAATTACTCCCATATCACATTTTGATATGTATGGTTGAGTTTTACTATAAGACATTTACAAAGCCCCTTCAAACATGTTTAGCACCACCACTAAGTTTTCTTCCTGAAGGGACCGTGACGCCTAAGAGGGGGAGGGGGGTTGAATTAGGCAACTTAAAATTCTAACTCTAAAACTATGGCCTTTTTTTCTAACCCTAGCAAAACCTATGCAATAGATAAACTATCTAGATGTGCAACTATGGTTTTGCTAGTGTATAGCTATCTCTACCGCAAACGTAGTAAAGTAAACAATGTAAATGCAGAAGCTAAAGAGCAAGGTAGAGATATGCAAACTCCCGTCGACGACTCCGATATTTTTACCGAGGTATCAAGAAGCGCGCAAGCTTCCCCCTAGTCCTCGCTGGAGCCCCTCGCAAGGGCCAAGCTCCCGGTCGAGTAACTCCATGGATAGCCTCGAGCCTTCCCCACGCGCAAGTGGGTCTCCGATGTGCCTCTCGGCAAGCCTCTCCCGGATGCTCCCCGCCGTCTTCACTATCAAGCTTCCGGCCGAAATGCCGCGGGCCTTGTTCCCATCGGTACACGGTGGCGGCCGCACCACAAACGTGGTTGGTGCGATCTCGCAAGACTTCAAGCTCCTCCGATGTACAACTCTTGTGCTCGCAAGCACAGGGTGGCAAGAGGTATGCAAACCTCACTAAACACTAGGCATACACCTAGAGCAAGCGCATAAGCGGTGGTCTAATCAACCTAAGCACTTCGCAAAGCACCTACGCTAATTACATGATGAAACACTAAGCACTATGCAAGTGAAGATCACTAAAATGGTGTATCAACACCCTTGGTATATTTCCTCAGCTCCACACAGCTCAAATGGCTGGTTGGGGATTGTATTTATAAGCCCCACTGAGAAAGTAGTCGTTGGGATCGAATTCCTGCGAAACTGCTACTGACCGGACGCTGAATCGTCCTGACCAGACGCGTTCGGTCGTCCCGACCGTTGAGCCGGCAAAACACTGATCGGACGCTGGCTAGCATCCGGTCGCCTGCCACCGGACGCGTCCGGTCACAGATATGCCGCTCTGGAACCTTTCTGTACTCGATCGGACGCCGCGTTCCTGCGTTCGGTCGGTTGCCGCCAGCGTCCGGTCCTCGCGTCCGGTCGCCTGTCTGCCGAGCCACCGGTCCAGCGTCCGGTCGTGCTTCCAGTGTCCGGTCCTTGCTTAGTATATTGTATGTAGTCAGTATGCTGTATCCTGGTTTGCTATTTGAGGTACTTTGCTTTGGTGTTGCACATTTAACCTAGTGAAGATGTACAGTAATTTTATTGAGAATGTTTCTTTAAGTTACATCAAGAGTTAACATGATGACATTTTTCTTTAGAATAATTTCGATGGTAACTGCTGAAAAAGTTTCATCAAAGCTGTGTCCTATTTTTCAGTAGGGTCATCCATAATTTTCTTTACTATTCAACTCCGTTGGGTTTCAGCAGTTAATCTCAGAATCCTAGAATCTCATTCAAATAGACTAAATTCTAGTGGATTTTAATATACAGACACAGAATCCAGTAAAACACATTAGATTTTTTGTATACAGATTCTTAAAATCCCTTTGGAGCCAAACAGGACCTAAGTCTAATTTGTACTACATGCAAACTATATTGTTACACTTTTCCTTTGTGTAATCTTTATTTCAGGTCTTCTTTGCACACTTGGTAAATTTATCCTGAAAGATGTTGAACAGGTAAGTCTGTGATCTTGTCCATTCCTTTCAGAAAAGAAATAGGGATGCATTCTTCTTTCTCTGTATGGGAAATTTGGATCTGTGCATTTTGTCATGCAGAAAATTGACACTTATACCATTTATATCGCCAATCAAAACCTTAGAGTTTACACATCGTCCTGTTGATATTATGGTTTTAATATATTTTCCTGGCTCCAGCGTTAAGTGTAATTTTAGTAAAGTGCTGTGCAGAACTGGATGTTGCAGTACTTATAACATAAAAATTATTTTGCACTTTTTTTATAAAGTTGCATATGCTTTATTGAAATGTTTATGTTTTTAATAAATTTAAAGGTGCTGCAAACCAATAGTTATTTGACAGTCATAAAGTCACAATCGGAGGTAGCTATAATGATCAATGAATCTCTCATTCTTCTCTGGTTGCCATCAGCACACTATTTTCAATGTTTTAGGTGAGTTAGCTTTTGTAAGGGTACACTGTTAAGGTATAATAGTAAGGTATTAGTGTCATCTCCTAGTCTAGGGTTTTCCTCTTGTGTCTCCAATGTAATATATATATATATATATATATATATATATATATATATATATATATATATATATATATATATATATATATATATATATATATATATATATATATATAGAACTACTATCCTATAGCTGGCTGCAGAATAACTTATTCTGTAGCCACTTTGAGTTACGATAATTACTATGTTAATTTACGAGATTTACAGTAACTCCTTACTAAGTGGTTTACTATAACGTTATGGTAAATATTCCCATGTGTTATAGTAACCCAACTATCGTAAATATGTATTGACATTATGGTAAATTAGTATATAAAATTATGGTAAATAGAGGTGGCTACAGAATAACTTATTTTGTAGCCGGCTGCTGAATAGCCTCTCCCTATATATATATATATATATATATATATATATATATATATATATATATATATATATATATATATATATATATATATATATATATATATATATATATAGTCCCTATTTAGCCTCAATACCATCATCAAGTTGAGTCTCTCTTTATTCGTAACATATACACCAGAGTTACTTCAACGAAAAAAGGAAACAAAATATGCTCCTATTCCAATGCTTGAATGCAGTCCCTTGAACAAACTTATAGCCCATAGAATCGCTCTTTAATCCTTTTGCAGGGTGCAGTCACTGTGTGTTATCTGGCATTGCATCCTCAAGTTGCTGGAGTCACGGACAAATACTTTGTCGATTGCAATGCTGTTGAACTAAAATCTCATGCAACAGACAAGGATCTGGGCAAAAGACTCTGGGATTTCAGTGTGAGCCTGGTCCGTTGATACAAATTGGTACAGAAAGTGTGGAATTTTATATCTGAAATGGAATCATGTAAAGAACCAGCAAAAGACTCCGGGAGTGTGAGCCTACTCCGTTGATGGTACAAAAAGTGTGGAATTTTATATCTGAAATGGAACCATGTAAAGAACCTAAAAGGTGTGTGTGTTTGTGTGTTCCAAATGAAAGAGTAAATGATTACTGATTACATATGTAATGTTACCCAACTATACAATAGGTGTTACTCAAAATTGTGGGGCTTTGAATAAATTAATTATATATGGAATTTGAATAAATTAATTGTATCTGTTTCATAATTAATTTTGAATTCTTGCAATTCTTGCCAAGCCTAAATTTCACAACTCTATGAGTCAAATGTGTTGTGTTGTGTATGTTTTGGTCATTGAGAGTTATGGTTATTCTAATACAACAATTTAAGGATGCTTTATTCTTGATTCATGCATCAATGTATGTATTTGTTGTGCTGCCTTAGGATCTATTTGGTTTGAGGTATGTTCTTGATATTACTAATGCATGTGTTGTGCTGCCTTAGCATATACTTGCCATCAAAGCTCATAAGTCTTAAAATTGTACTCTTGGTGCTAGTTACCACCAGGCACTAGTTGAGTTTGGAGAATAAGGAGTTGTTCCAAAACTATTTACCATCACAATTAGAAAATTAAGATTTTTTTTCTTTTGGTGACATGTGGCTAGGCTTCGAGGCATCTCATTTGTCATTCCCTTGTCTATGCTATGATCAATGTTAGGGAGGAAATTTCTTGTCGGATTGGGACAGCAGGGGTTCTCTACACCTAGGATATCATGACCGACAACAAGATGTACATCAAAATACAAGGAACATGTGTCACACCTAGTTTTTTTTTGAGAAATACACAATACAATATCTACGCCCACAACACGCACACACACTTACCCCTATGAACATACGTACGCAAACCCTACCCGTATGAGCACCTCCGAAGGATTGAGCTGGTAGATCTCGAGATTTAAGTTTTGGTTTAAAGGACTGAATAATAAATTAAGTATGTTAAGATCACTTATTCATACATGTAATAACATGATCAGTGATTTAGTATAATATCAATAACTTTATTACAGAATTACCTGAGGGTCTAAAAGAAAATTATATAGCGGAGCAAGCTCTCCATCTTCCATAGACAGTTGACTGGGGTATACCATTCTAGCCTAAACATCGTCTCCAGGGACCTCCATTGTCAAGCATGAACAGCTAAGTGACGTTGGGTGGGGTAGCAAGAGAGATAAAGAAGTGTTTGTACATTGAAATGTACTCCATAAGTTTAGGAAAATATGACACGAGACTTGAACCAAGAAAAGTCTTATGATGCTTTGACACAAGCACTTAAACAATACGTCCTAATCGACCTTAAATCCTTATATAATCTAATTACTAGATGAAACCATAATCTCCTAAAAGACAAGGTGAAATCATAATCTTCTTAAAGATCCACAAGAAACCAATGCTCGGAGCCCATCAGAGTTCCCATCTAAACCATCCATCCTAAATCAACAAAGATCCACTAATCACGAAGAAGTCCAAGTCACTTTTGATAGTTATTAGTTTCATAGTGCTAAGGTTGCACACTTTCACCCTGAATCATGATTCTTGTTTGCCAGTGTTAATTACTCCCATATCACATTTTGATATGTATGGTTGAGTTTTACTATAAGACATTTACAAAGCCCCTTCAAACATGTTTAGCACCACCACTAAGTTTTCTTCCTGAAGGGACCGTGACGCCTAAGAGGGGGGGGTTGAATTAGGCAACTTAAAATTCTAACTCCAAAACTATGGCCTTTTTTTCTAACCCTAGCAAAACCTATGCAATAGATAAACTATCTAGATGTGCAACTATGGTTTTGCTAGTGTATAGCTATCTCTACCGCAAACGTAGTAAAGTAAACAATGTAAATGCAGAAGCTAAAGAGCAAGGTAGAGATATGCAAACTCCTGTCGACGACTCCGATATTTTTACCGAGGTATCAAGAAGCGCGCAAGCTTCCCCCTAGTCCTCGTTGGAGCCCCTCGCAAGGAATCCCTCGCAAGGGCCAAGCTCCCGGTCGGGTAACTCCATGGATAGCCTTGGGCCTTCCCCACGCGCAAGTGGGTCTCCGATGTGCCTCTCGGCAAGCCTCTCCCGGATGCTCCCCGCCGTCTTCACTATCAAGCTTCCGGCCGAAATGCCGCGGGCCTTGTTCCCATCAGTACACGGTGGCGGCCGCACCACAAACGTGGTTGGTGCGATCTCGCAAGACTTCAAGCTCCTCCGATGTACAACTCTTATGCTCGCAAGCACAGGGTGGCAAGAGGTATGCAAACCTCACTAAACACTAGGCATACACCTAGAGCAAGCGCATAAGCGGTGGTCTAATCAACCTAAGCACTTCGCAAAGCACCTACGCTAATCACATGATGAAACACTAAGCACTATGCAAGTGAAGATCACTAAAATGGTGTATCAACACCCTTGGTATATTTCCTCAGCTCCACACAGCTCAAATGGCTGGTTGGGGATTGTATTTATAAGCCCCACTGAGAAAGTAGTCGTTGGGGTCGAATTCCTGCGAAACTGCTACTGATCGGACGTTGAATCGTCCTGACCAGACGCGTTCGGTCGTCCCGACCGTTGAGCCGGCAAAACACTGATCGGACGCTGGCTAGCATCCGGTCGCCTGCCACCGGACGCGTCCGGTCACAGATATGCCGCTCTGGAACCTTTCTGTACTCGATCGGACGCCGCGTTCCTGCGTTCGGTCGGTTGCCGCCAACGTCCGGTCCTCGTGTCCGGTCGCCTGTCTGCCGAGCCACCGGTCCAGCGTCCGGTCGTGCTTCCAGTGTCCGGTCCTTGCTTCCGGTCGCATCTGCGAGCTTGTTTCTTCGTGATCTTACGCACGGCTTGGTTCCTATCTTCATGCTTGGACTTTGCTTGATATCTTGGGTCTTTTCTTGTGCTCCTAAGGTCTTGCTTAAGGTGTTGATCATCGGATCATCACGTCACCTTCGTCCAAGTCACTTCTTGCACCCTGTTGGACTACAAAACAAACACTTGCAAATTCATTAGTCCAATTTGGTTGTGTTGGTCATCAAACACCAAAATCCAAAGTAAATGGACCAAGGGTCCATTTTCCTTACAATCTCCCCCTTTTTGGTGATTGATGCCAACACGACCAAAGCAAGCAAATAATTAGAATTTGGAAGTTAAAAACTACCTACTTGCTAGGTTGCAATGCAAAGGGCAAGGTTATATGATACTAATTTGATAGATACTAATTGAAACTTTACTTAAAAGCTTGTCTTTGCCCTTGCAAATGTCCCCATGTGATATTATGGATTAAAGCCTAGTGTTCTAAAAAAAATCTTCCATTACTTAGACTAATCCATAATTCACTTTTCTCCCTTTCTTGGATCATTACTACTTGTAACTAAATACTTGCCTTTGGTCCTTCAAATTCTCCCCCTTTGGCATCAAACACCGAAAAGGAAGACATTAGTAGCACAAGGGAGGGTCAAATTTCATGATCCTTTGTGTATAGAATGAAATGGATCACAAAATTTGACTCTCACATTATATAGACTAAGCTCCCCCTAAATGTATGCATACATATGGTAGAAAGAAAAGCATATGCATAATTAGCAATTTATTGCACAAGAGAGTTTAATCTATATAATGCAAGGAGAAAGCATATAAATATGAAATGAAATCAACATGATGATGCCTATTGAAGAATGATGCTTAACTCCGGGGACTCCAATTTCCTTACAATGAGACTACTACATATGTGATAGGTTTAAAAAAATGATACCATTTGAAAAAGTATTAGTCTCAAAGCATCCAAGTTGTAGATTAAGCTCCCCCTAAATTTGTGCACACAAGTGTTGAATACTTGTAAAATTTGTGCACATTGATTTAAGTATCAAAATACCACTTGAAAGATGATATTTGGGAGAGATTATCTTCAATTTGGATTTTGACACATATTAGATAATTAATTGTAAAACAAGCTATGTGCCGTGCTCCTAAACAATTTTAAACCATGTAGGTTTGCTCCAAGGGTTGATAATGAAACCGAGCAAGCCTACCATATGATATACCTATTGAATGCATGACAAAGTATTTAAGCATGTAAATGCAAACATTAGGCATAAAGATAACTAGATGCTTTAAGAGTATACCAATTGAAAGACAATACAAATTGAAATAAATGCTAATTGAAAGTAATGACATCTAGTTACCTAACATGGGAAGGGGAATTTGGGTCCATAGTATTCACTAACCTACTTGGCAATGACTTTGTCCATCATGATGCACCCCATGTAATGCACCCAAACTTTGCCAAGTCTCCAAATTTCCCGAAGTCTGATGGACTTCTCACTTCCCTTTCAGGATCCAAATCTTCTTGGTGCTCTTCATGTTGGAAATGATTTCCTTTGGCACCCAAAAGCGTTTGACCCCATTGTTGGCTTGCTTGTTCACCTTGATGGCCACCACCTTGTCATTTTTCTTCTTCTTCAAGAGATAAGGTGTGGAGACCTTCTTGTCTACCTTGTTGGTGTAGGTGTTGGAGAGCTTGCTTGTTTGCTTTTTCTCCTTCTTCTTTGCTCCTCCCCCATTCTTCACTTTGCACTCATAGGACTTGTGACCTTCCTTGTGGCACACGTAACAAACCACGGTTTATCCTTCATCAAGCTTCTTCACTCCCTTGACGGTGTTATCTTGATGAAGTTGGGTTTGCTTCGCCTTGCCTTTTACTTGAGTCATGTCCTTGGTGAGGCGAGCTACTTCTTGCTTGAGTTGCTCATTCTCCTTTGCAACCTCTTGTGTGCATGTATCTACAATAACTTTCTCAACACAAACTTGGTTGCACAAAGGTGAGTCTAAACATAAATCATTATAAGAAGTAGAGGCATCCCTTTTTGACATGTTAAAGATAGAACTTTTCTTTTTAGATGCCTTGGTGGGGTTTGTGCTAACGGCTTCTAGATTAGCAACTTTATTAGTTAGCTCATCACAATGTTTGCACATGGTTTCCATTCTAGCAAGCAAACTATTATATGCTTCTTGTGAGCTAGCTAACTTTTCTTTTAATTTTTAATTTTTCTTTAAAAGTTGCTCATCATTGATTGTGCATGCATTTGTTGTTGCACTAGCCTCAAGTTGCTCAATTTTAGTGGATAGTTTAACATTGAGATTTGCAAAGTTTTCATACTGTTCAAGCAAATTTTTGTATGCTTCTTGTGAACTACCTAGCTCTTCTTTTAAATTTTTGAGCTTCTTTTGTTGACTAGTGCAAACTTTAGCATATTTAAGATTTTGTTGCACAATTGTATTATAAGAAGGTAAATCATCATCACTATCGCTCTCACTAGAGGATGAGCTTTCATTACCTCATGCCATAAGGCACACACGAGAAGATCTTGATGATGAGTGCTTGCGCCCTTGCCTCTTGTGATGATCTTCTTCACTTGAAGAATCATCCCATGACCTTATTGATGTGAGGGCTTTGTTCTTACATGCCTTCTTCTTTGCCTTGGGTGTGGGCTTGTTTGGACAAACTTCCACAAAGTGCCCCAACTCGCCGCATCCATAGCATCCTCTCTTTCTTTGCTCGTTTCTTTGATTAGTGAAAATGAGGTCTTGAATTTGGATGGGCACACCCTTGACATTGAGCCTTACAATCATCTTCTCCACCTTTTTGATAAGTTTGATTGATTCTTCATCAAGGTCGGAGGTGGAGGAGGAAGATTGATCATCATCACTTGATTCTTGTTCATCATCATCATCATCCTCATCTTCTTCTTCACTTGAGGAGCTTGAGCTTGAGCTTGACTCAACTTTCTTGCCCTTCATCTTTTTCTTCTCGCTACAAGCGAGAGCTTTGCCTTTGCTTGATGAAGATGCTTCTCCTTGACCCATCTTACGTGACATTTCAAATGCCACTAGCTTGCCAATAACAATGTCTAGGGTCATGGTGCTCAAGTTCTCCATGTTGTGAAGGACGGTGATGATGCTTGCATATTTCTTTTGTGGTAGAATGGAGATGATCTTCCTCATGATGTCCGCATCATCTAGCTTTAATAACCCTATTGAATGGAGCTCATTGATAATTAGATTCAATCGAGAATACATATCACGAACAAGCTCATCATCATTCATAGCAAAGGAATCATAATTTTGATTAGCTAGACAATGTTTTTGCTCACGGACATTGCTTGTGCCATCATGGAGCTCTTGGAGTTTTAACCAAATTTCATGTGCCATATTTAAGGTGAACACTTGGTTAAACACATCCATGCTAAATGATTTAAACAAGCAATTCTTAGCTCTAGTATTAAAATGCATTTCTTTTTTGTCACTCTTTGTGGGCTTTTCAGGATTCTTAATGGGTTTCATCCCGTCAGGAGTGACTCTCTATACACCTAAATCAACCGCCTCAAGGTGGCAAGCTATTCTAGCCTTATAGTAGAGGAAGTTAGTGCCATCAAATTGTGGAGGCCTAGCGGTATCCATCCCAACCACTCTACAATAGCATCGGCTCAATGGCGTTTAAGCCAAGGGTCCAAATATGAGCCAACTGGCTCTGATACCAATTGAAGGGACCGTGACGCCTAAGAGGGGGGGGGGGTTGAATTAGGCAACTTAAAATTCTAACTCCAAAACTATGGCCTCTTTTTATAACCTTAGCAAAACCTATGCAATAGATAAACTATCTAGATATGCAACTATGGTTTTGCTAGTGTATAGCTATCTCTACTGCAAACGTAGTAAAGTAAACAATGTAAATGCGGAAGCTAAAGAGCAAGGTAGAGATATGCAAAATCCCGTCGATGACTCCGGTATTTTTACCGAGGTATCGAGAAGCGTGCAAGCTTCCCCCTAGTCCTCGTTGGAGCCCCTCGCAAGGAATCCCTCACAAGGGCCAAGCTCCCGGTCGGGTAACTCCATGGATAGCCTTAGGCCTTCCCCACGTGCAAGTGGGTCTCTGATGTGCCTCTCAGCAAGCCTCTCCCGGATGCTCCCCGCCGTCTTCACTATCAAGCTTCCGGCTGAAATGCCACAGGCCTACTCCCCGCCGTCTTCACTATCAAGCTTCCGGCCGAAATGCCATGGGCCTTGTTCCCTTCAGTACATGGTGGCGGCCGCACGACAAACACGGTTGGTGTGATCTCGCAAGACTTCAAGCCCCTCCGATGTACAACTCTTGTGCTCGCAAGCACGGGGTGGCAATAGGTATGCAAACCTCACTAAACACTAGGCATACACCTAGAGCAAGTGCATAAGCGGTGGTCTAATCAACCTAAGCACTTCGCAAAGCACCTACGCTAATCACCTGATGAAACACTAAGCACTATGCAAGTGGAGATCACTAAAATGGTGTATCAACACCCTTGGTATGTTTTCTCAGCTCCACATAGCTCAAATGGCCGGTTGGGGGTTGTATTTATAAGCCCACTGAGAAAGTAGCCGTTGGGGTCGAATTCCCGTGAAACTGCTACTGACCGGACGCTGAATCGTCCTGACCGGATGCGTCTGGTCGTCGCGACCGTTGAGCCGACAAAACACTGATCGGACGCTGGCTAGCGTCCGGTCGCCGGCCACCGGACCCGTCCAGTCACAGATATGCCGCTCTGGAACCTTTCTGTACTCGATCGGACGCTGCGTTCCTGCGTCCGGTCGGTTGCCGCCAGCGTCCGATCCTCGCGTCCGGTCGCCTGTCTGCCGAGCCACCGGTCCAGCGTCCGGTCCTTGCGTCCGGTCGCATCTGCGAGCTCATTTCTTCATGATCTTGCGTACGGCTTGGTTCCTATCTTCATGCTTGGACTTTGCTTGATATCTTGGGTCTTTTCTTGTGCTCCTAAGGTCTTGCTTAAGGTGTTGATCATCGGATCATCACGTCGCCTTCGTCCAAGTCACTTCTTGCACCCTGTTGGACTACAAAACAAACACTTGCAAATTCATTAGTCCAATTTGGTTGTGTTGGTCATCAAACACCAAAATCCAAAGTAAATGGGCCAAGGGTCCATTTTCCTTACACTTCCCCGTGCATAAGTCAAAGACGCCATGGGGACCCCTCTTGTGCTACTCACCTAATACCAACATAACTTGGAGACAACTAATTAGTTAGCTAGGCCCATCCCATTCTTGACCTTATGGTTGTGCTGTTCAGTTGGGTCCCATGCTTTGATAACTGATCCCTAGAACTCAGGAAGGAACTAGCATGAACCAATCAATGATCCACCATCACATCACAACCATGCATATTGATGTTATGATAAGGTTTGAATTCGATTCAAATGCATATATTAAGGTGTAGCTCTCTATACATGTTGGGATCAAAAGCTTTAAATTCTCTATCTTATGTAAGCCTAAACTGAGTTGTCATCGATCACCAAAAATGGGGAGATTGTAAGTGCATTTGACCTCATATGTGCTTTTTGGTGTATTAATGGCAAAGAAATTTAGAGACCAACTGAATTTATTATCCATTTTTTACTGTTGTTAATCTTAGAAGATATATTGAAGTTTTTGTGAGCCCTCAATTTTATTGGAGTAAAAGGCATTCGACTCAAAAGGTTCTTAACCATTTTATTCTTTTTGATCTTGAGTTTAGGAAAAGTCGTACTATAAAGAGTGATACAAATGTCATAGACTTGAAAAGATGAAGCGCTCAAAAGTCAAATAAAATCAATTGAGAGACACACAAAGACCATTTGAAAACTTTGGGAAACCTAGAGCTTTCATGTTCTTTGGTAGTTCCCAACCCCTTCGGAAGTTCTGATTTTGCACGCATGTTCCCAGCTTTGCATATCTTCAAAAGTTGGTTATATGTTTGGGAGTTCTGATCTTTGAAAGTTCCAATCCCCTTTTAAAATTCTGATTTTGCGCGTGTGTTCTTGTCTCTACTCATATTCAAAAGTTTTAAGGTCTTTTGGAAGTTCTGATTTTGCTAGAAAACAATTAGTTTGAGTATAAATATGAATCTTCTCTCCTCCGAAATTATCCACTTCATTTACTTAGACCAAACTTCAACTAAGAGCTTCCAAGTGCATTGAAAGCTCCCTTTCTTCTCCCCTCTTGTTTTCCAAGTGAGATCTTGCTAATGTTTGTGAGGAGCGAAAGGAAAATGCTAGAAAAATAAAGATTCATCTTTGAGCACTTGAGTTCTTCATCAAGAAAGTGTAGTTCGCATTTGTTACTCTTGGGGCTTTGCCCCTAACCGACAAGGCGTCGCTTGGGAGCTCCCCACTTGTATGTTGAGCACCGGAAGTTTTGTATTATCTTAATTGATCTAGTTGACAGCTTAAGTTGGACTTTGTAGTCACATCAACAACGAGGGTGTAGGAATTCCTTTGTGGTTTGACTGAACCTCGGATTAAAGTCTTGTGTCTTGTGTGTTTATTGTTGTTGTGATTATTTGCAGTTACTTGTTCCACTCTTTCTCAAGCGTTTTCTAGGGTTTACTTCTGATCTTTTTTTTTTCTCTTGGTCAAGTTCCTAGCCAAAGGAAGGGCATCATTTTCTCTTGGTCAAGTTCCTAGCCAAAGGAAGGGCATCATGACCTTTTTGAACCCTTAAGGAAGCATGGTAATTCGGCAACCTAAGATTGGAGTGAAATTCCTACCGATTTCGTAGCTTCATTGATCTTCAAAACTTCTGATCAAGATCAGAAGCTCCAATTAAATCTTCTGAACTTCCAAAGTTTACTGATCCACTGCTTTAAGTTTGTTTAAGAATTTTTAGATCAGTCTATTCACCCTCCTGTACACATGGTTGATCCTTTCAACAATCCACCTCAATCCACATGGTCTAAGAAGGATCAGGGTAGAGATTAACTAAGATTATATGTTTTTTTCATTACCTAAAGAAAGTTTGGACCTAGAGATTGGTGTGAAAAATTAGTTAGCTTTCTACCCTAATTGTTCTCAACCCATGTGAATTGAGGTGGATTAAAGTACAACCAAACAAGCACTAAGAGTATAAGTTTTTGTTCCATTACTTAAAGAAAGTATGGATCTTAGTGCTAATCGGAAGTTTCGATTAAATCTTCTGAACTTTCCGAAGTTTAATGACCCACTGCTTAAGTTTGTGTAAGAATATTTTAAATTATTCTATTCTTCCCCCTCTATACATTGTTGATCATTTCACAATCCACCTCAATCCACATGGGCTGAGAAGGATTAGGGTAGAAAATTAATTAAGATATAAGTTTTTATTTGATTACCTAAAGAAAGTCTGGACCTAGAGATTCGGGTGAAAAATTAGTTAGTTTTCTATCCTAATTCTTTTTAATCTATGTGAATTGAGGTGAATTGAAGTGCGACCAAACAAGCACTGTTCCATTACCTAAAGAAATTCTGGATCTTAGTGCTAATGTAATAAATTATAACCGGGGCTGTTTGGTTTCAAATGTGTAAGTAGCATGCTTTTATGGAAAAGGATGATGAGAAATGTTGGCAACCTGAGATGCTTAATCCTATTTTGTTTCGTCGGGGTGGCACGCTGGGAAGAATGAAAGGCACTATCATTTTCATCCTAGAAGACGTGCATAAAAAATATGTGGCTTTTCCCGCTCTCATCACAGTAGTAGAACAAGTATGAATACAATACTACTCATGATAGATCGTTGCATGTCTGGATTGCAATCAAACACCTGTGGGGCAGATGCAATGGCGCTCACACCTGTGGACCAGTTGCCAGTCAAGTGTTCTGGTACAAGGTGCGGTCTGAGCGATGCCCCGTCAACCGGGACTCCACAGGTCTTCCTTGTCACACTCTATGTCATGGTAACTATTATTATTACATCGGATGGAGGCTGGAACTTTGTTAGCTGAAACGCTCGGCCCTGGTAGTCTGGTGGTACCCAGATCATTCTGTACGTCCCAAACTTCCTCATTGTCACCCCGGATCGCTAGTCCGGTACTGTAGGTCGTGCCAACTACCGACGCAACTCTACCAACACCGCTCTCGCTGGCCTGCCCGTAGTGCGCGGCGACATGTTTGGCTTTCTGAAACGGAGGCAGAGCTCGTGAGACGGTGAGGGTTCTGGTTGTCGTCTACCATTGGGCGCCTAACCTCTCTGGCTTGGTTCCTGAGCCAAGATAGACTTATTTGGTTGGGTGTAAACAGGTCGTAGCCTGGCTTGCGGGAGCTAACCGTACACTTCAGGCTTGGCTCCCAAAGGATGCAGGTGATGGCTGTTTTTCTGGAGCCTGGCATGGCCCAGCTCGCGTGGGAGTTAACTCACCGCCTAGGCCCCGGTGATTTCTCCAGTTCTCCGCGGCGCCATCTCCAACTCTCCGTCCGCGGCGCCATTTCCGTCCACGTGCTCCGGTGGTGCCGTGCTCGTCCAGCAGGGTCGCATCTCCAAGGGTCGCAGCTCTGCCATCTCCGTCCGCAGGGCGAGCACAGCAGGATGATGACGTAGGGCGAGCACGGCAGGACTACGGCGCAGGTCGAGGACGACAGAGATTCGAGCCCTTCACCACCCGCGATGGAGATTCGAGGACGACGTCGTAGCCCGCGAGCTCCTTCCCCACCCGCGACCCCGCCCTGCTATGGTGCTACCGTGCTCGCCCTGCTGTTGCACTACTATACTCACCTTTCACAGCCACATCGTAACCCCCATCGCAGTCGCATTACGGCCTTGGCAGTAAGCTGTCGGTAGTGATGGTCATAGCCCTCACCGTCGGAATCTGAGACCGATTGCGGTGTACACTACACCGTTGTATTGGCTTATGATCCGTCCATGATAAGGTTCTTATTTCCGTTGCATTGGAGCACGATCTATCTGTGGGTATGCACTAACACCGTCGCATTGGCAAACGATCCGCCTGTCATCACCGTTATGTGGGCACATCAACCTCTTGTGTAGTGGTCACTGGCACTGTCGCCTTTTACTTCGATCCGACTGTGTACGGTGCAGCTTCGCTATCGCTTCGATGGCCGAGACGTCTCTAGAGGTAAACATCATCGTTGCTTCAGTGTATGAACCGTCAGTACAAAAGTGATAGTCACCGACGCCTTGGACCACGATCCGCCTTTGATGATCGTTTAGTCGGTGTCAGGTTACTAAATAATTCGATGGTGATACACTTTTATCCCTGCCGCATAATACTTATAGCGACGGTGTTGGACGTTTGCACCCCCAACGACAGTGGTGATAACAAAACAATAAACAACCCTTAATAGTTTACTGAACACAAAGCATACAGATATAATCATTACATCCATAAATCATGTTCTTACAATAAGAATGGACGCTTACCATAATATCTTTCTCAACTGATTTCGTAACACAGGCGGTACATAGATTGCAAACTAAAGGTACTGATCTCTATAGACTTACATAACAAAAGCTATGCTCCTCCAATGTGGCACTTCTACTTGCTAGACAAAAATAAATATAATTAGTGTATCCTTCAAATTGGTAGTCAATGCACCATGAAACCACTCTTCTTCCTCCCAGCCAATGCAGGAAAATTGTTCAAAAGCACTCAGACTCCACCTGCACAAAGCAGCAAAATTAATAATATTCAACACACCATTCCTTTAGTTACAAAGCCCAAATTGGCCTATATATATAGAATCAAAACAACTACCTACTTGAACAAAGGCAAGACGTAATTACAATAAAATACAACATATACACTTTTACTGTTCTGCTAATGACTCCATGAATAAGGGATCATAAGAAAGATAGTGAGGTCCGCCGCTCATACATAATAGTTTTCAGGTACTTCTAGGATAGACGATGGCCCGAGCAGGGAGGACATGAACTTTACTGTGGTTCATGTCATATGTAAGTAGTCATTTGTCCTCCCCAACAAGAAAAATCAACTTTCATTTTGGATGAACTACAATCACTCTGTAGGCCGCATCACAAACCTCGGTACCAATTTCAATATTCTTCTTTTCAAATAGCTCTAGCATGGTCACCTTATGCTTCAATGTCCATTTACTGGTACCATAGTCTTCAAGTATCCTGATTGAAAGCTCATACCTATTCAAAGTATCAGCAATAAATAAACACAACTGACCCTAAGCTTCATGGACGAAGATTGCATCACCAGTTGGCCTATGAATTTTCCTCCATGTCTTTCCCTCCATATCAACAGCAACTATCTGGGTAAACTCCAGCATGTATATAAAAGCATTAACAAACACACCTTTCCCATATGTGGATACTATGATACCCACACCTCATTCAGATTCTTTAAAGATCCATGCTCCAGTTTAGATGAGTAGATGTTGACACCTAAGGAGTCATCATCGTTGATCCCATATTCAAACACACATGGAGGTGCGAGGAGACTATCGGATCAAACCCCAAGCGAGCTGAACCACAAGAATGGTTGCCATCCGGCAGTAGCAACTATTTCTTAGTCACCGGATTACAGACAACATAGCGAAATACTAAGTACCAGAAGAGGATGAGGCCCCGAGAGTAATCTGAGATCACGACATCCTGAATGGGGAATGGCAAGAAGGACAAGGAGGGGTATTCACCTTTGACACTGGTGAAGTTGCGTTTGCATTTCTAGCTACAATAGAAGAATCCAGCGAGAATCTAGGGCAGCTCCTTACGGTACTCGGATTCCAAGATGAGGCTATTCTAGGAGCGATAGACACACTTGCAGCTGCATAAGGAGCGAGCAGTGAGGTGGCTGAGAATGAGAACCAAGACATGTTCTGTGAGGATGGCCACTTAGTTCCTCTTGTTGGGGGCCTCCTCCATCTTGATGAGGATTTGGTGGAGCGGGGACGACAATGGAAGCGGCGGCGCTGTCGCGTGAATCAGAGAAGGAGCGACTACGGAGATGTGTTCGTGAGCTGATTAATTATCAGATGGAAGTTTCATTCGTATTTAGATGGGTGAAGAAGGGAATAAAAATCCAAGAACAATGCATAAGGGAAGTGCGAAAGCATTACCATTACCTTTGGACCTTGCGGCGTTGAGCTCGAGCAGCAACAGCGATGATGAGTACCATCCTGGTCACCGGTGGATCTGTGTTGTCTACCTACTGGTGAGGCGTATCGGCGTAGAGCACTAGCTTGTCGGTAGTGACTGGCGGCTTGCACACCGCTGAGTAGGGGCGGTCGCGCAGTTCAGCACTAGAGAGTAGGGACAGTGATGAGGAACAACATCACTAAGGAGGAGAAAGATATGGTGGGGAGCATCCTTTGTAAGCAACTATATCAGACGTGGGAATGCAAATTTCTACAAAACTTTGTAAATACACGCGGGAGTGACGCGTAGGACTCTCGCGCGGGCCTAGAAATTGACAAAAGCGGCGATGAAGGCTACCAGCGGTGGTGATTGGGAGATGTTAGCACCTATTAACGATGGACGTGTCATACGGTCTACGAACTCTAAGGCGCACAAATGGAACGTTCAAGTCACAGCAAATAGAGATGAACTCAAAGTAATAACTACTAAATATTATGAACATTTTTATTCAAATTGCAGAGGCATGTTACAATCGAACTACTCATGGGTAACATTACGAATGATGTCCTCTACATCCACCATGTCCAAGACACCATCACCCATGGCGGAGAACTCGCCGATCAGGTTCTCATGCTACCAATAGCTCGTCTCTCCTGGGAACCTCAGCTCCACCATGCTCAGGTCCTCTCCCAGCCAAAGCTGGGCGATGTCCATGGCTGAAGTGGCCCCTAGGCAAATGTAGTACGTGGCCACCTCTAGGACCCATGGTGGCATGGTGCTGAGGTAGTCTGCCAGGGTCGTCCCTGCAGGCGCAGGAGGCGAAAGCACACGGACGGCATTGCCTGCTGCCGCATGGAGGTCCTGGTAGCGCATGTTGCTCTCGGTCGCCATCCGAGAGGAGACATGGCCGTTGTCCTCGGCTACCTAGTGAAGGCGGATCACCTCTGCCGCCTCGCCCTACGCGGTGATCAGCTGCTCCTGGACGGCTGAAAAGGAGACAAGAAAATGCTACAACTGAAGAGACAATGTCGTACGTAGCAAAAAAGCAAGATCGTATCATGCCAAATGCCTTACCAGCGAGGCATGCTTGGGCCTTGGTGGCGGCAAACTCCGCCACGGTCATTTCCCGCTTTGCGGCGACAATGGAGAGGCGTAGCCGGTCCACCTCCTGGCTCTCCTCGCGGAGGGTGGAGGTGGCCACGTCTAGCTGCTCCACCAACTCGAGGACATCATCCGCCCCCGTCATCGTCAGAGGAGATAGCCAAAAACGAGGATCGGCTCTCCGGTGGCGCCGCCACTGAACTTCCTTCTCTGTCCCATCGTAGCATTGCACAAATGTGGGGACGAGCAGGGACAACCTCTGGCGACTCTTCCATTGGGCGCTTCGTTGCTCGATCCGCCATTGGATGAGATCTGAAAGATGGGGTGTCCAGGTGGAGCGTCGGACGAAGAAGATAGAAAGAGAAGATAGGTAAGTGTAAAGAGTTTAGAAAAGGAACTGTGTACTTGCTTCCTCGCCTTAGCCTCCACTTTTATAGAAGGATGGGCAAGATAGGCGCCCGTTGGAGTTCCCTTCGATTGCACTGAGCGAGAGCAGGAGTTAAGGTGAGGCCACGTCTCGCACAATCTTAGTGGAGCATGCTTCTCCCAGTGGAAGTAATGGTGATGGAACGGTGTTGGAAGTTGGACAGAGAAAATTAACTCGAAAATGCGGCTCGGCCCCTCTAGCGCTAACCATGTGATTTGGGGGAGACGAAGTGATGAACTGCTAGCCTATTTTATCCTTATCGACTACTTTGAATTATCTTTTGTAATAGTAGAGGTGGGTAATTTACATGCGAAATTAGGGGGTTCACACAGTTTACACCGTTGGGGCCTCTAATTAGTAATCGTAAGTTAGTAAGATAGGATTCTTTCATTCTAAATTTTTGTCACATTTTCATACATGTTTTACATGATTCACACGGTTCGAAGGATGACAATTGACTTCCCCGAGAAGTTCGACATCCCCATGCCGTGGAACCTTCCAGAACGAAGCGATCATAAAATCCCAAGAGGGTTTTTTGGAGCTCACCTTGCTCTGCTCTGACCCCCTCATCCCCAGTGCTCCGCTCTGCCATGACGTCACTCCCTGACCTGAGGATCCGTCTTTTGCCACCGCTGTGTGTGTCCTCATTCCATGGAGAAGCTCCCGATGGATGTGGCTTTTGAGATTGCTAGCCGCGTCACTTTGGCTGTAGCGGATCCCATGGAAGATCTTGGCAGCCTACGGGCAACCTATTCGTAGATGCATAGGGTGTGCAACAACGTTGTAGTGGGACAGAGCATACCACTATGGCGAGTGCTGCTGCATGGGATCCAACGTGGGACCTAGAACTGATTCTACGACCATGAGTACCGCGCCAAGCTCATCGCTAGGCTTGCTAGCGTCGGCAACCCGGAGGCCTGCTTCTTACGCTGGGATGCACGCCATCTTCGTGGAAGACCGCAGTGCGCTCATGCCATAGCTCGACATGCTTGAGTGTTCCACCGCAGCAGGCCATGATGTTGCTGCATTTGTTCTCTCCCTTGTGCTCCACAGGTCCAATAGTGGTGCTGGCATCGACAACATTGCCCGACGATTGGTGAGGAAGGCCAAAGGTGATGAAGTGGGTCTAGAGGCGAATGTGACATGGAAGAATGAGAAATGTACATGGTGCCTCCAACAGGCCATGTTCGTGTTGTAGGAGTTGGCTAGGCGGCCGACGCTAGGTGAGTGTAGTCATCTGCCTCCTCTAGCCATGCCAGTGTGTCACCAGGACAGACATCAGTGCAGAGGCGGAGGTTGCCGCGGCCATGCAGGATGGGAAGGCTGGGAGGAGTGGGCTATGTTCTGCAGCGAGGAGTGTAGAATCTACAATGAGTGTGATAGGTTCTTCAGAAGTATGTGGTAGATTCTGGGTAGATCAATGTTGATATGTATATATCTGGATGATGGGGATTTCTATGATAAACTCTTCATTCTCCTCAATACAATGATAGAAAAGTATGATTCCTTTCTAAACTCGTTATAGTTACCTTCTTGTATGATGCGGTTCAGATTCCCTTGCACATGTTTCCAATTTCTTAATACAGGTTATTCAAGTCATCTCCACTAATAAACATGCGTAGGGAAGGCAACAGTCAAGGTCTGTGACATCCATAGCCACCCACGCAAGTCGCGGGTGACAGAGTAGGGAAGATGACATGGACCATTTGATTCCCTGCACTTTGCGATCTAACACTAACGATGAATCATCGTATGAAACGGCGATGGGAGCTGCAATAATGACAATTTGCAAACATAGCAAACCAATTTACAAATAAGCCAAGGCAAATACTATGACACTTGAAGAAATGGAGTAACAAGCATCACAACTATCCAGTCATTAATTGTTTTTAAGGCAAAAACTATATATAAATGACACAATAACAATCATCATATCAATTTCATTGCTAACTTCAGTTACATTCCACAGTTGTACAATAAAAAAGACCTATCGAAGACTACTAGGTGTATAATAACAAAGACCTATCGAGTATAGGTACATCCCATAGTTGAGTCTAGAGATAGGCAGTGCAAGCTAAGGACGAGGCAACACCTTGCAAAACTTTCACCAGCATCTCAATGAAGGAAACCATTTTTTGTCTACCTTCCTTGTGTAGTAACTTCCTTGTCAATTAGGATATGGTGGTGCTCACATTTTGATTCCTTAGACTAAGCAATAGGCTTGGAAATGGGAACACAGAGCTATTCAAGAAAAAGAAAGAAAAGGTGAGGTGAAACTTCCACTAGCATCTGCACCTCTCATAGTCGAGAGAGAGAGCAAGAAGAAACTTGTGAGAGAGATAAGTGGGCCATGTATTAATAGTGAAGAGCTAACAACTATATGGGTGGGTTGAGAGAAGGCTTCAAAGATCCTTACAACCAGTCTCTAAGCTAACCCCCTTAATCGCAAAACTTCCACTAGCACCTAGATCGAGCAGCCCCCGCTGCGCCTAGATGCTGGTAGTACCCAATCTTGAAGGCCTTCTCCCAACGCTGGAAATAACTCACTCTGAATTTACTACCACCGGTGCACCAAACGGTCATGTAGGGCTAGCGGCCATAATGCCTATCCCAGTCGGCTTGGCTTTTCATGCGATGGAGAAAATATCACTGCCGCATCTATTGTTAACCCATGGGTGGTAGAAGTTTGAACTATTGGTTTTCTTCTTTAGGAGGCCTCGCTATTGGTCCAACCAGTGGTGGAAGTATAACACCATCACTTCTATCACTACGGCAATGAAAGTGGCGATAGTGAAAGATCAATCTGTAGTAGTGTTGGCCGCCGATAGCGGTACAAGTACTAGGGCAAGCCGTGGCTGCTTCTCCTGATGATGGAGACAGAGGAACACACGCAGGCGGTGTACTACACCATGGGGATTGGGACCAGCAACAACAGCCGGAATGAGGCATAGGTGGCCAAGAAAGCTCCATCCTATCCAAGTTAGTCAAGATCGAGGTAGACTCGGCAGCGAAGGCCACGACGAAGGGTGCCGCGGAGGCGGCCATCGGCTGGGGCTACAACAGTTGTGCCGTGGCTTTTGGGTGGTGGTAGAGGCCATGGGCTTGAGCAGGCCAATGGCCATGGTGTAGCCCTAGAGCAGGAGCGGGCCGAAGAGGACCTGGCCGGTGTCATGGCCGTAGCCTCAAAGCGTGTGCAGGCACCCCCACCACTTATTCGACAAAATGCCTAAATGGGGGTAATCTCACCAATCTAGAGAAGTGGTGACTGTATCAAAATAAACTAGGCAACCAAACACACGTTGGTGCTGGCCAGGCTAATATAGTACAAACAACCAAACAACTACGGGTTGGCTTGGTGGAAGTAGGCTAAGGTTGTCTAGGCTAGGATTCTAGCCAGGCTAGTAGTTGGCCAGGAAACCAAACACACCCGTTATGGCCCCAGCCTCGTCGCCATCATCACAGGTCAGTCACATGCATCTTGCTCCCAAGTGCCTTGGCTCTAGCTATATATATATATCTAAGGATGAAAACGGTCGGAAACGGTCGAAGAACTCCTAAATTGTTTTCTACTTTTACATTTGAAATACGAAAACGAAAGCGAAAACGGTAAAACCGGACACGAAAACGAACGCGAACTTACGAATTATCGAGAATTTTGAAAACGAACCAATTCGAGCAGATTTATGTCGAACACGATCGATATACGAAAACTCAATACGGAATACCGATCCGTAGACCAAGTGCATGACTAAGTGCATACATGATCAAGTTCAAGTGCATATAATAATTAACAAGTGCATATTATAGAAACATGAACTCGAACTGAGTCAGAATAATTTTATTAATCTTTTTAGAATATATGTAGTATTTTATTTTAAAGATTTATTCAGATTTTTCTTTTGAGTAACAAAGATTTATTCGGCTGATGCAAAAACTATCAAATGATTGACTTTGCAGGTGGGGGTTAAACCGATGAGCTTGATGGGATATGGCCCTGGTGGGCTTTCATATAGATGCTGCTGGTTTTCTGATACTTAGCACCATCTCGTGAGGTGAAGAGAGATGAGGATGGGCGCCGTCTATAAGAGAGGGCAGCTGGCCACCAGTAGAAAGAACGCAGCTACGTGGTGAACAACCTGTAATTGGGCTGTATGACTGTGCAGTTGGCCAAATTCGGTTTAAACCGAATTTTCAATTCGGAATATTTCAAATTAAAAGTAGAAAAGTAGAAAACGGTCAAAAAATGTCTAAACCGTTTTCTACTTTTACATTTGAAATATGAAACATCTGAAATGCGAAAGCAAAAACGGTAAAATCGGACAAGAAAATGCGGATTCGATCGGATTAAATATAGAAAATGGATATTTCCGTTCCGTTTTCATCCTTATATATATCTGGTCAGGACAAGGCAAGTTGCGCTCTCTCTATTCGTACCTCCTTTGCTTCGATTCCATGGTTCTTGGTTCGTAGGCCAGGCAACGGCTCCTAGTAGTGTTAGTGAATCTTAGGGTGCATTTAGATGCAAAAATTTTTGTGTTTTTTATTACTATAACACTTTCATTTGTATTTGGTAATTAGTGTCTAATTATGGACTGATTAGGTTCAAAAGTTTCGTCTCGCCATTTCTCATCCAACTGTGCAATTAGTTTTTTTCGTCTACATTTAGTACTCCATGCATATGCCGCAAGATTTAATGTGATGAGTACTGCACAAAAATTTTTGGGAACTAAACATGCCCTTAGGAAAGAAATTTTTTTGGTCGGCGCGTCTGGTGGGATAGGTGCTAAAACCTGCCGAGTTCATCTTTTCTCCCCGCGTCACTCCCGCAAGCAGCACGGGGGTTCCTCGTTGAGCCTTCGTCGGGCGTCCTCCCTCCCCTCTCTTCTCCTTGCCATGCCCAAGCGATTACTTGGAGGTGCAGGCCCACAATGAAGGTGGTGGCAGGGCACTCCCTATCCGGGCGAAGCAGCGTGTTGTGTGGGTGACGCCATGCATCTCCATGGTGAGCTGGAGGCTGCTCTGGTACTCTGGCAGCCGGATCTGTCGCCCCCATGGCCAGATCTATTGTTCCTCGAGCGGATCTATGGCCTTGGGGTGGTCTTGGTGGTGACTCCGTACCGTGGTCTGATGGCGCGTGAAGGGCGGCGATGACAAGGCTTTCTTCTCCTTCCTGTGAAATCCATAGAAACGATCTAGAGTAGAACCGAGGGACTTCTAGGTAACTAGTTAATCTAGATAAGCCCTAGTACATCTAGACCGAGAGGTGGAGACAGAGAGATAGAGAGAGAGGTGTTGGTGTTGAACCTGAGCCCTCGGAGAGAGTTACGGATGACCTGGAGCTGGCCATCTCAGGTTCGGTGATGAAGGTCTACGCATGGGCAGCGATGGGTGGAGTAGAGGTGGCACAGATGTCGATGCAGTGCAGACGGACGGTGTGGCAGTGACGACGGTGAAGTCAGTGGAGCTTCCCATCGCTGGCTGCGCGCCCTCTCAGATCGGTCTAGGGTTTGTAGGTGGGGTTTGCGGCTCACGGTGAACCTCGTGCCTCGAGCCACCGGCCCCCACCACTTTATATAGCATAGTGCAACGGGCCCACCAACCATGTAGGGTTGGGCGCCCCTGATCAGGGCGCGTGACTAAGGCCCAATAGGCCGTTGGGCTTATTGGCTGGGAGATTAATCTAACATTCTCCCCCTTGATCTCACTATTACTTTTATCTTTAAACTTTAAACGTCAATCCTTTTATCCTTACTCATTTCTTCACAGATGATGCATAGAGCATGTTTCATCATCACGGTCAATCGCCGATAGATTTAACAGCTACAATGCACGTCTTTGATCTAAAATAGTTACTTTAACTTTTGGGCCCTTTATAGTCCAGGAATCATAGGCTTTTCCTTAAACCCATGCCGGCTACATGTTCTCTGAACACGTTGGGTGGTAAGCCTTTTGTAAGTGGATCCGCGAGCATCTTTTTGGTACTTATATGCTCAAGACTTATCATTTGATCCCAGACTTTATCCTTCACAACATAATACTTTATGTCAATGTGTTTGGCGGCACCACTTGACCTATTGTTGTGAGCATACTGTACTACTAGATTATTATCATAGTATAACTTCAGTGGTCTATTGATGTCGTCAACCACCTTCAAACCGAGTATGAACTTCTTTAGCCAGTTCACCTGCCCTGTTGCCTCATAACATGCTACAAACTCGGCATACATTGTGGATGATGTAGTGATGGTTTGCTTTGACCTTTTCCATGAAATAGCTCCCCCTGCGAGAGTGAACACATATCCAGACGTGGATTTTCTATTATCTCCCGCATAATCAGAATCTGAATATCCCACTATATGTAGTGAATCAGATCTTCTATACGTCATCATGAGGCCTTTTGTTCCTTGCAAATAACGCAAGACTTTCTTTACTAATTTCTAGTGTTCTATTCTAGGATTGCTCTGGAATCTGCCAAGTAACCCAGTAACAAATGCCAAGTCAGGGCGCGTACACACTTGAGCATATTGCAAGCTTCCGACAGCTGAAGCATATGGAACCACTTTCATTTGATCGATCTCATATTGGTTCCTGGGGCATTGAAAATCCCTATATCTGTCGCCCTTGACTATAGGAGCAGGTGAGGGACTACATTTGTGCATACTAAATTTCTTTAAGACTTTTTCTATGTATGCTTTTTGTGATAGTCCTAATACCCCTTTACTTCTATCTCGGTGAATCTCGATCCCTAGAATGAACGAAGCTTCACCAAGATCTTTCATATCAAATTTTGAGGACAAAAACTTCTTTGTCTCCAGTAGTAGACTAACATCACTACTAGCAAGTAAGATATCATCCACATACAGGACAAGAAAGATATACTTCCCATTCTTAAACTTTGCGTAGACACAATTGTCCTCAACATTATCTTTAAACCCAAAATTCTTTATTGTCTGATCAAACTTCAAGTACCACTGTCTTGAAGCTTGTTTTAATCTATAAATGGATTTCTTTAGGCGGCATCCCAAACATTCTTTTCCTTCCATGACAAAACCTTTCGGTTGTGCCATGTAAACATTTTCCTCTAAGTCTCTGTTGAGAAATGCCGTCTTTACATCCATCTGATGTAATTCTAAATCGTAATGTGCCACTAATGCCATTATGATTCTGAAGGAATCCTTACATGAGACTGGAGAAAAGGTCTCATTGTAATCAATCCCTTCTCTTTGTGTAAAGCCTTTTGCCACAAGTCGGGCTTTATATCTCTCTATATTCCCTTGAGAGTCAAGTTTTGTTTTGTAGACCCATTTATAGCCTACTGTTTTGGCTCCTTTAGGAATTATCTCTAAATCCCAAACTTTATTTGCATTCATTGATCTCATTTCATCTTCCATGGCCTCAAGCCACTTTGATGAATGATCACTTTTCATGGCTTCTTCAAATGAGGTGGGATCATCCTCAATTTGAAATTCTTCAGTGTTGTACACTTCATAATCAGCAAGAATAGCTGATTTTCTAACTCTTTGAGACCTTCTAGGGGCCTCCTCATTTGGTACATTTTCTGTTTGAGGCTGTTGTTGCTCCCCCTCATGTGTGGCAATAGGTTCTATATGATCCTAAGGCATAGGTTCCTCATCATCATTCATTGTTGCCACAGGAGGGATAACAATAGGTGCTGGCACCACAGTGTCTTATACTATCGGTGCAGCAACAGCAGGTAGTGAGAAAAATGGCTCATGAATGATCGGAGTGGGTGCATACACCCGCTTCTCTTCAAGGTCAATTTCTTGAGCTACCATGCTCCCCCTAATCATTTCATTCTCTAGGAAGACAGCGTGTCTCATTTCCACAAACTTTGTATGTCTATCTGGACAGTAGAAACGAAAACCTTTTGACTTTTCTGGGTAGCCAATGAAATGGCAACTCACTGTTTTGGGATCTAGCTTCCAAATATTTGGGTTAAAAACTTTAGCCTCAGCAGGGCTCCCCCACACATGCAAGTGGTTAAGTGAGGGTACTATTCCTGTCCACAACTCATACGGTGTTTTGGGCACCGACTTACTTGGTACTCTATTGAGAATATGAATGGCGGTTTTTAATGCCTCCATCCACAGAATCATTGGTAAAGTGGAGTAACTTATGGTTACACCTTTCAGCTACTCCATTCTGCTGAGGTTCGCCCGATGTTGAATACTGGGCGACTATACCATTCTCCTGTAAGAACCTTGCAAAAGGTCTAGGAACTTGTCCATATGGGGTATGCCGACCGTAGTACTCCCCCCCGGTCAGACCTGACTATCTTAATCTTTAAATCATGCTGATTTTCAACTTCTGCTTTAAATATTTTGAATTTATCCAACGCTTCTGTTCTTTCTTTAATTGGATAAATGTAGCCATAACGGGAGTAATCATCTGTGAATGTTATGAATGAATCAAAACCATCCACACTCTTTACAGGAAAAGGACCATAGATATCTGTATGAATAATCTATAGAATTCTTATGCTTCGTTTGGCATCTTTCTTAATTTTCTTTACATACTTTCCTTTTATGCAATCTCTACATTGTTCTAAATCTGAGAGCTCTAATGGAGGAAGAATATCATTCTTAACTAGTCTTTCTATTCTCCCCCTCGAAATATGGCCTAAATGACAGTGCCATAATTTCGACAACGCATCGTGAGCTCTCTTTTGTTTTCTGTTTGCATTGTTCAATGAGGATACATTCTCATTCACATCACATACGGAATTCACATTTTCACGAAGTGATAACAAATAAAGCTCGTCTTGTCGGAAGGCAAGACCAATACATCTATTATTAAACAATATCTGACATTTGCCATTTCCAAAATGGCAATCATAACCATCATGGTCCAACTTTGATACACTAATCAAGTTTCTTTGCAAAGAAGGTACATAAAGAACATCTTTAAGAAAAAGTATGAAGCCATCAGCAAGCTCTAGATCGCCAACGGCCTCAACATCTGCTTGTACCCCAATGAAACTTTTGCTTCCTTGCAAAGTTCTCATCGAACGGAATCCCTGTAATGAATTAGCAACATGAATAGTTGCACCAGAATCAATCCACCAAGTAGATTTTGAAAACTTTACATACAAGGATTCATTTACGAACGTAATAATGTTGTCACCTTTATTTTTCATAATCATCTTTAGAAAATCGGGACAATTCTTCTTATAATGTCCCGTCTTCTTACAGTAGAGACACTGGTCTTTATCCACTGGGAATTGCTTGTTCTGAGACTGTTGCATAGGACCCTTTCCAGATGACTTGGAGGAAGAGCTGTTATTATAGTTCTTTTTCTTATCTTTTAGGTAGTTAATAGTACCACCCTGTGAAACTTTTATTCTTTCCTCCTCCTACACACACATGGCTATGAGCTTTTCTAAATCCCATTTTTCAGGCTGTATGTTGTAATTAACAACAAAGGTGTCAAATTCTTTGGGCAAAGAAGCAAAAATCAAATGAATAAGAAACTCATCCTTGAGTGCCAAATCCATTGGTTTGAGCTTAGATGTCAGATTGCTCATTCTCAGTATGTGCTCTCTAATGCCACTGCCGCCATCAGAGTACCTTTCTATAACCAACTGCTTGATCAGCTGGGTTGCATATGTCTTTGAAGAGCCAGTGAACTGACTCTTTATTCTTTCTAGGTACTCTGTGACCGTGTCATAGTTTGGAATTGAGCCCACTATTATAGGCTCAATTGTATTCTTTATCACAGCCAAACATTTTTTATTGGCTGTGACCCACTTTCTATTTTCAAGGTCAAAAGACATCTTTACGGGAGCAAAGTCCCGCTCTCTGTTTTGCCATGCCGCATCAGTCTCCCTCACCAGTGCCACAGGTTCTTTGGGACACGGTATGGTGACAACCCAGTCCATCTCAGCGAGGATGAAAGCCAGGTCTATCTTTTTCTTTCACTCAATATAGTTATCACCTTTTAGAGTGGGGATCTCTTTGATACAACTCATCAAGTTGTATCCTCCTGAAAACACAATTCAAATAGTATGAGAACACAAATAATAACAACAACAATTGCATGCCTTAGTTTAACGTTGGTCAAAATTAAAACATACAATTGTTTTATACATTAAATCTACATCACCGTTGGGCAGAAATAGATATAATGCATAACAAAAAAACTATAATAACATCAACATTATAATATTGCTATTAATCAACGTTAGTTAGAATAATAACAATATTATAATAAATGTAAAAATTTTCTATGTTTCAAAATTAAATTCTCCCGTTGGTTCGAATTTAATAATGAAAACAATAATTTTTTAAGTACGCAGCGGAAACTTTAATAAATCTTTTAATTTTATTTTCCAGAAGCAACTTTACTATTTACTAAACAAAAAAATATCGTTGGATTAATTTTGTACAGAAATTTGCATCAAAAATGCAATACAGATTCATCTAATATGCATCAAAAGTTTCTGGAAAAATCTTTTAATTCTATTTCACTATGTTCGGCCATTTTGGCCCATAGCAGCGCAAACGGCCCATGGCCCACGGTTGCAGGCGGCTTCCAGCACGCTCCCCCGTGCCCAGGCAACAATCTGGGCCTAGGCTGGAAATTCGGCCTCGCGCCCTATCCCGCCTGGGCTGCGGCATTGGCGCATTCAATCTTGGCCGTCCGTTCAGCATCGGATGGCCGAGCGGGCGTTTCGCTCGGAATAAAACGACGCAGCGCGCCTCCAAAGCCAAAAACCCTAATTCATTCTCATTCGCTCTCTCTCTCTCTTCGCCTCACAGCTCTCCCTTCTCTCCTCAGTCAGTCACCGAGCGAGCGACCACGGCGAGAGCAAGCAGCGAGCCCCGGCGCCGTCGCCAGCCCCCTCGCCGACATGTGCGCTCCCTAGCGGGTGAGCGTGCCACCGTCGAGTGGCCTGGCCGCGGCGCCCCTATGGCCGGATCCCGGCGCGCCATGCCCCCGACCGGCCTTTCTTTTCCCTACGCGCCGGCATGACTACAGTGCTGCACAACGGTGAGGTAGTCCACCCCCTTTCCTTTCTTCCCCTTTCTTTTGATTCGTTTGTTCGGATTTCATCCGATTTGCCGATTAGGGTTAGGGTTAGGGTTTGGGATGGCCACTGTTTTTCTTTTTCCCCGATTTGATTTCTTCTCGGGTTTGAAGTTCGGTTTCCAGTTGAAACCTTGTTATCATCTCTGTCCCAAAACCCGATCTAGGGTTTGGATGTATCTTTTCTTTTCTTTTCCCGAACCCGATCTAGAGTTAGGGTTAGATTTTCTTTCATCCGAACCTTCATCTAACCTCGATCCAAGGTTTGGGTTCAACTGAACCCATTGTCGGCCGAAGCCCCTTTCTACATTCTAGATCTGCATTGGATTTCTATTTGTTAAGCCAGATCTATACCTAAACCGTGGCTTTGGTACCAATGTGAAATCCATAGAAACGATCTAGAGTAGAACCGAGGGACTTCTAGGTAACCAGTTAATCTAGATAAGCCATAGTACATCTAGACCGAGAGGTGGAGACAGAGAAATAGAGAGAGAGGTGTTGGTGTTGAACCTGAGCCCTCAGAGGGAGTCGTGGATGAACTAGAGCTGGCCATCTTAGGTTCGGTGATGAAGGTCTACGCACGGGCAGTGACGGGTGGAGTAGAGATGGCACAGACGTCAATGCAGTGCAGACGGACGGTGTGGCAGTGACGACGGCGAAGTCAGTGGAGCTTCCCGTCGCTGGCTGCGCGCCCTCTCAGATCGGTCTAGGGTTTGTAGGTGGGGTTTGCGGCTCACGATGAACCTCGTGCCTTGAGCCGCCGGCCCCCACCACTTTATATAGCGTAGTGCGACGGGGGCCCACCAACCATGTAGGGTTGGGCGCCCCCGATCAGGGCGCATGACCAAGGCCCAATAGGCCGTTGGGCTTATTGGCTGGGAGATCAATCTAACACTTCCCTCTCCTAGTGGTGCCCCCCCCCCCCCCCCCGCATCCAGTGAGGGGTGATGGTGGTGGTCGGTGTAGGCCACGTGGCATGAGCGTGTTGTGGCATGGTAGTGTGGCAGCGGGAGCATGGTGTGGTGCTACGGACGCTTGCAGCAGCGCAGCGGCATGACGGCTCGAGCACGATGAACCAGAGCGGCACAGTGAGGAGTGGTGGTGTCGTCCGCACATCTATGAGCGGCGCAGTGTGGCATGCACACATCAGTATGTGGGGCTCAACCGTGTATCCTCTCCTAGGCTGTGATGGCTATGGTGGTGGTAGTTACCCAACTGCTGTAGAGGTGGTAGATTCGTTGCCGCCATGGAGGATGGAGCCAATCCTCCTAGCTGGATCTACGCTAGGCACGGCGGTGTGGACGTTTCTGCGCATGCCGGTGTGTGGTGGCCGTGGACCATGAAGCACGGAGGCTTTTTGGTGACACGATGTGGATGGTGGCAGCGGGGATGGGGACCTTGTCGTGAGGTCCCATGTGTTGTTCTGCCCCCCCCCCGCGGTGGTGGTTTCCAGGGTCTACCAGCTTGCCGGTGGCTAGCATCTTCAACTGTGCCAGATGTGTGTTAACTTGCCTATGTGTCTCCTATTGCCTCCATGTGCTACGTTTGCTTTGCCGCTGGGGCACTAGCTTGGTCATCGATGCACAGCCCTATACGGTGGAAGGTCGGTTGAGGTCAAGGCATAAGCTTGGACGATGACGTCCGCAGGCGTTGCTTTCTTCTTGAAGGCGTCTACCCCGTCCTATTTGGCCGGTTTCTTTCGGGAGAAAACCCTTTTCATTCGTGGGCTGGTGACGGCAGTGCCTTTGGCGTCATAGCCTTCTTGAAGGCATCATCGTGGAAACCTGACACCATTCTTAACATCTCTAGATCGGTGATGGCACCATTTGCGGTCTAGGTAGCGTTTGGTTGTTGGCATGGTTGGCATAATGGACTTCGGTGATAGGTTTTCTTGTTCTTTGGCCTTCTGCACTTGAGGACTGTTGGGCGCTTTTGTCGTGGTTTGAGATATGACGTTCTCATAAAAGTCAGAGTTGCTAGGTTGGCTAGCTTGGCTCAACAACCTCTAGATATTGTTGTATGGTTTTGGTGTGTTGTTTTGTAGGTAATGGTTGTATGGTTTTCAGACCCGGTTTCCCTTATAAACTGGTCAACTCTCCTCTTCTTGTTATTATTATCCGCTCGAACCAAAGATTCTAGATCTTTCCAACCCCCCCCCCCCCCCCCCCCCAAATTAAAATATCTTAGGTTTAACTAACTATATATAAAAAAGTATCAATACTTATAATAGTCGTATCAAATATGTATCATTAGATTTTGTCATGACATATATTTTCATACTATACTTCTTTGGTGTCATAAACATTTATATTTTACCTATATAATTGATTAAACTTTAGACAGTTTAACCAAGAATGTGCCTAGAATTAAATTCTTTTTCGCACAAAGGTAGCAATCTTGATGTACTGTCTCTATCCCAGAAAGGATGTAGTTCTCATGTATCGATAATAGCACACAACAAAAAATATGCATGTATTGCTATTCTTTTTATTTTCTTCACATGTTGATTAGACAAAAGCAAATGATTGCACCTATAAACTCTACACTTTATTGTATAGTACCTCTTGGCCCCGTTCGACTTGCTGAATCTTGGTTGAAATTGGCTGAAAACACTGTTCCGACTGAAATGTTGTGAGAGAAAAACACTGTTCCGGCTGAAAAAAGAAGCCGAACAAGCCGGATATGGAGTAAGCCGAATAGAGCCATATCACATATTTTTAAGATACCATACTTATTCATAAGCTAGAGTTGCATTCTTTTTTGGGTAAAGTATAATTTACACCCTCCAACTATCGCCAAAGTATAGATTTCAACCTCGAACTTCAAAACCGGATAACTTTGGCCCTCCAACTCTTGAAAAAGTTCAACTTTCATCCTTTTCGGCGGTTTTGCGTATGAACAGTACTTTTGATATTTCCAGGAGACGTCGAAATTTTATATTATTTTTTTAAGCATCTTAACGTCCTCAAATGAAAAAACTCAAAACTACAAAGTTGTAGATCTCATTGAGAGCTACAACTTTGGTATAAAAAGTATTTTCATTTAACTCCATACAAATAATATATTAGTGCTCTAATGCGGCAAGCGCTAGTTGGCGATTATTATGGTGCTGAAATTTTATATTATTTTTTTGAGCATCTTACTGTCCTCAAATGAAAAAACTCAAAACTATAAAGTTGTAGATCTCATCGAGGTCTACAATTTACATATAAAAATTATCTTCATCCTCCATTGTATTGAAGGGTTTTCTATTTTTTGAAATTAGAGTCTCATCACACGACAACATATATTGTCGCGTGATGAGACTCTAATTTCAAAAAATAGAAAACCCTTTAATACGATGACGGATGAAGATAATTTTTATATGTAAATTGTAGACCTCGATGAGATCTACAACTTTGTAGTTTTGAGTTTTTTCATTTGAGGACAGTAAGATGCTCGAAAAAATAATTTAAAATTTTAGCACCATAATAATCGCCAACTAGCGCTTACCGCATTAGAGCACTAATATATTATTTGTATGGAGTTAAATGAAAATACTTTTTATACCAATGTTGTAGCTCTCAATGAGATCTACAACTTTGTAGTTTTGAGTTTTTTCATTTGAGGACGTTAAGATGCTTAAAAAAATAATATAAAATTTCGGTGCCTCCTGGAAATATCAAAAGTACTGTTCATACGCAAAACCGCCCAGAAGGATGAAAGTCGAACTTTTTCAATAGTTGGAGGGCCAAAATTATCTAGTTTTGAAGTTCGAGGTTGAAATCTATACTTTGACGATAGTTGGAGGGTGTAAATTATACTTTACCCTTCTTTTTTAGACAACACATGAATCCTAGAATTGCGTTCTTTCTCGGATGGAATGAGTATAAAATATTTTTATAACTATTTGAATCAACACAAATTCAAAGTCTAAATAATTTCTTTTTCTAGATGTTGTTTAGGAATGGTTTCAAATGTTTTGTCGTGCCGCAGAAGAATTCTACACAATGAATTCCAATCCCAGCTAAGGAATATATGCTCGTGCTTGCTGGATAGCATTAGAGCAATGTAAGGACATGTCAGCTCTCTATAAGGGTTCCAAACCAGCTTTTGTTTCAGTTAATAATAAAGAAAAAAAAGGAATCGGCCGAAGCTCCGGCTGGTGAAACCCGATTGCACAACCTCCCAAGTTGAGTGGGCCCATCGCCTGCTTGATTAGGCTCCTCACATTTTTTTTTGAAACAACACATATTATTTATATTAATTAAAGCACGATACAACGTCGTGGGAAAAGCTTTCCCAGGTTATAAAGCATGGTATTGTAAAAGGAACAGCTCAACTGCAACTACAGACACAGGTGATGTTTTCGTCGGGCACGCGGGGCCATGATAAAAACATCCAGGGTTCTTGTTCCGGCACTCTGATAGCACAACCAGCGTTCCCCTCAACTATCTGATCGTTCTGTGTCTTAAAGAATATACAATCTTGAGCCGTAGATAAGATGTGAGCTCCACCAGACTCAAAAAACATGACAAATCTGAGAACCTACATCAACGATTGTTGGAGATCAACCCGAACGCTAATAGCTGTGTTGCCACTTCCATGTCTGTAGAGTAATAAAACAAAATAATCATCCTGTTCACTTGTTTGTTTCAGTTAGGGCTTATCAGCCAATTAACAGTATTTTTCTCTCACAACAAACCAACATCAGTCGGACTTATCAGCCTAAAAACCAACTAACGAACAGGCTGAATAAAGAAAGACATGTTCTGCATGTGCAACACGGCAGCCATACTGAAAAAGTCCGAGGGTCTTGATCTTCCGTGGTGGAGGGCGCGTGTCACCCGAGTGGATACAAGAAGGCTAGCGTGTCCTCCTGCATGCTTAGCACGAAGCAGAGGTGGAACCCACTCCACAGCAGCAGGGCCAGCCTCGGCGCGGCGAAGAGGTCGATGTAGACCACGAGGCAGGAGCCGATGGCAACAATCACGGCCGCGGGGACATACATTACTACAAAAAGCATTTCTAGGGGTGGCTGATAAGTTTTTGTAGGGGCGGTTTGGCCAGCCGCCCCTATCGAACCGTCTCTACAAATCATGCATTTGTAGGGGCGGCTGTAGTACCAGCCGCCCCTACAAATACCTGTTTGTACCTACAGTATGTTTTCCCGCAAAAAAAAAAAATTCAAATTTACAATTCAAAATCGCGTTACCGAACGTCCCACGACTAACGTTCCGAACCTTTTTCGTGTTGCCGAACGCCCCGCGACCAACGTTCTGAACTGTGTTCGCGTTGCCGAAGGCCCGTGACCAACATTCCGAACCGCGTTCGCGCTGCCGAACGCCCCGCGACCGCGACTACAAGCACAAGAGTATTATATAAACTACAATTACAAGTCCAATTCACAAGAATATATACAATCCATCATTAAATATACAAATTCCATACATATTGTTATCAACGTCCTAGAGCTAGCCTTTCAGTCTCACAAAGCTGTTGGTACTGAGGATTTGTACCTAAGTCAGGCGCCTCTGACGTGTACAATCTGGTCCAATATGAAGTTACAAAGGTCGCCGACAAGCTCTAAGAGTTGGTCATCCTTGTATGGGTCTCTTTTCATTCCTTTCTCTTCTCTCCACTACAAGAGAATAAGTTTCGGTTTAGTATTTCATACCATGTACGAAGTTTTATACTATGGGTGAAGAGGTTCAAACTTACCCTTAAGGGGTGTCTCCTGTAGGCACCGGTGTTACTCATCATAGAACATATATAGTATCCACAATGTATACTCCTAGGCTTCTGCTTGGGGCACTATGTGTTTTGCATATGAAAATGTTAAGTAATTCTTTTGACAACCATGTATCGGAGTACTGAAGAAGTAAGTTACACTTACCGCACATAGTGTTTTTATAGCCAGCTTTTTCTTCCTTGCTGAATCATGCCTTCCGTGATGATTAGCGACATAGAACCTAAATGCCCTGTTCGAATTATTTTAGCAAATACAACTTGTTAGAATCCAAAAGTCAACGTTACAAGTACGTATACAAACATATAATCTAATGAGGATTGTCGATATGTATACGTCTTGAGAATCGATATGAAGCCTTTGTATGTCATCGGGTCGCTATCTATTGAATCAAAGACCCATGCCATGCTCCTCCCGACATCGACGGCTATACAAATCCAGTGGTTGCTGCATGGATTTAATCATAGAACTAGATAAGCTCTTTTGCATCAAATAAAATATATCGAACAAAGCTTGAAGTATAGAGTTGAACTTACTCAAAGTTGTATAGTAGCCATATAGTAGAGTGTTGTTGGAGATTTTTGAAAGCCAGGGCAATGTATGCCGCAACCTTAAGGGACTCTTCCCTTAGTTTCGCCGTACGGATGCGCTCTTTCTCCCGAAGAGTCTTTGTAGCAGCTAGCTCTTTGGCATCTAGATACCCGGCTTTCACACTTGGCATTTGTTTGACAATGTGCACTTGCATTCTACAAATCATGGCATGGGTTAGTTATAAAAAAATTCAAAGATTACATTCATATCATATCGGGAGGACAAGGACTTACAGGCACCACGTGCGAATTAGATTCATCTCCATTTCTCCCAGGTGAAAGCATGTGTGCATGTCATTGAAGTCAAAGACAATTTTCCCGGCTGGGCTTCTAAATGTGCCGGTGGGGAAGCATGCTTGTATGAGATCTTTGCTCGTTGGGAGAACACGCAAGTACCAATCATGAAACCTTCTCGTTCCAAGTGGTAGGCGCTGAATGCCTCGGTTTGGTAGGAAGGGCTTGCCTCTTTCATATGTTTTCGGGCAATCCTTTGACCATTCGATGGCATCAACATTTGGATACCGCTTTGCAATTTGGTGGAGTTTGCTAGTGACGGCCTCCTTAGAACCCCGTGATGGGACTTTTTAAACTTGGTTCTCAGGCTTGAACTGGTCATGGGAAAACCACTTGGACACCGACGAGATGTCTTTGATCAGAACATAAATTGGCCTTATGGTGATTGGATGCTTCTTTTGAAGTTCCCATTCAGGCACGTTCTCATCTTCTTGTGCATCACCTTCTTTAGGAGGCACTCGTTGTTCATGTATCGGCTGTGCTTGTTGAGAAGACTGTGGTATCTCATGATGCACTTGCTTGGTACGAGCTGGAGAAGGTTGTGGCATCTCATCAGGCACATGCTCGCTAGGAGGCGGGAAAGAATGTGGCATCTCAGGAATGTGGTAGTCATGAGATGGTGAAAATATCTCTCCGACCTCAACAACTCGCTCCAAATTCGGGAGAGGGGGAGGCGGCGAAGAAGCAGTCAATATAATGTCCCATTTGTGCCAAAGGATGAACTACCCCATAACGTCTCTGAGTAACACCCGCCCCTCGGGAGTTGTGTAGTCTATCCTCCACTGCATGAACTCGGGCTTCACTGTATGCACCTCGACACTAGTGTTGTTCGGTAGTATCTTATTATTGTGGTGTAAGCCACCAGGAGGATGTGCCACACCCGTTGCCACCTCCATCATAGTGTTCTGCCAGCCACTGAGAAACACCAAGGTGCAACTAGTTGGTTCCCGTATACGATCGATGGGGGTTGTGGCTGCAGTGGAACCTTGGCTGCTAGGAACTTTTGGAGGGCTGCCAACTAATGCCAGTTCTCTCAGCAGCGTCACTAATATCCGTGGCTCTGTAAACAATCCTTGCTCCTCCAGCGCCTTCGCAACTAGAGCCTTCACTTGGAGCTCAAGACTAGTCTCCCGGTCTGCCATGTTTCTTGTACATGTGCCTCTCCTCTTGGAATCCTTCCTTCCATGTCATCCTTTTCTCTAGCCCCCTAGTGCGGCCTGTGTGCTCCTTGTTTCCCAAGCCAAGTCTAAGCTCATCCCTCTCTCTAGAAGGATTGAATGAGCCCTTCTCCTTGTCTTTAGCATATTTTAGTATCCTTGATACTGCCTCTTGGGTCTCCGGCTTATCAAACTTAAGATTACCGCCGGATGATTCTATACTCCTAGCATATATCCAATTCCTTGAGCATACCTTCAAATTTGTCACATCGATATTCCTAGCAGCTGTGACCTCTTCGTCCATCTTCCTAAACTACTCTTCCTTAGCATAGTAGCCACTAGGACCTAGATGATGGTGGTGTTTGTTCCTCTTTGCCAGCTCGATGTTATAGACACTGACCTTCAATGCCTTCAGTGAAGTCTTTTGAGCCACGAGCTCCTCCCATTGACTAAGAGTTATTTTGCCAAACTCGTTGAAGAGAGTTAACCCCTTTTGGATATACTTCATGTTGAGCTCTAACCTCCAACGTCGGAATGACTCTCCCATCATCCTAAAAGCATTTTTGTTACTAGTTCGTGCTTAACCTCCGAAAATCTAAAATTAAGCTTCAGCTGCCTAGCCCATAGTGCATTCTTTGTGTTCTCTAGTACCTCTTTCCAGTTCGGGATTGTTGGGTTCAATTTATCTCTTACTAGGGCCTCGATCGCATTACAGAATCGTCCTCTTAATTCCTTTGGCTCAGGGATCTCCCCTGCTGGCCTGACCTCCGTTATCACATAGCATGATATAGATTTCCTTTTCTATCCCCTCGTTTCCTCTTAGGCTTGGTAGTCGTGGTTGTGTCTTGAGGTTGTGGAGCAGAGGCATCGTGATCTGTCTCTATGGCTATTGCCTCTACTCTCCTTTCCTCTACTTCGTCTTCTCCAGTGAGATGTCACGGACGTCGACGTCATCTTTTTTGAGTTTCAGGAGGGACCTGTATATACGATAGGTCAAAGTGTTAGCAGAGGTAACATAGCCAAAGCTTTTGCAAAATTTACAAACTAAGGCTTTTTCCCTACCTCCTCATTTGGGTCAAAATCCTTGTCCAAATCTTCCTCCGTTGGCCTCCTTCTAGCTTCACGTGGGAAAGGATCCTCGGGACTTACATATCCCTCTTCTGAGTCCTCATCATCACAATCATCAACTTCTTCGCCTTCAACAGTCTCTCCTACTCTTCCTTCTACTCCCCCTTCCTCCTCACACTGCTCCTGAGTAAGCATCACTTCTAGATCCTTTTCTAACTCGTTATCGAACTACTCCTGAGTAAGCTGGTCCTCTAGTGCTTGCTCCTCATAGGTTGGGTGCTCATCATGCTCAGGGCATCGGGCTGCACTGTTTGGTGTCCACAACATTATTTCACGCTTTGTTCTAATAGATATAAGAAAGTGTGCTTTAGGTACGCGAGATGGTATAAGAAATCAAAAAGGTTTATAAACCAAAGTAGTCCTATAAAATAACAATATATCAAAAAACGAGTAGTAGGAGTGGTAGATGCCTCAGAAACATGTCAATCATCATCTGATCATGAACTTGGAGCATCAAGGCATCATAACAGAGAAGAGAGGAGAAGGTAATGTAGGGGCGGCTGCTAATGATGCCATGTTCCTCACAAGTTCTTGATCATCAGCTCATGTTCCATATAATGTATAGACTTGGAAAATTTCATCATCGGCAAAACAAAGGAGAGGAGAGGAGAGGGGAGATTTGGCAAAAAATCAACAGCTGCTTAGCAAACATAGAGCAGCAGCTGATGGCAAAAGAAAGGACAACAAGTCCTAGGCGAGTCCTGGGAGATTTGGCAAAAAAAGCAACAGCAGCCAATAGTTAGTAGCTAGAAGTAGCAAGTAGTAGTAGTAGTAAGTAGAAAGTAGTAGAGTAGAGTGGAAGTAGTAGAGTAAGAGCAGCAGCCACTTAGGAGTAGCAAGTAGTAAGATGAGTAGTAGGAGTAGTAAGAGGAGTAGGAGTAGGAGTAGGAGTAGGAGTAGGAGGAGGAGTAGTAGTAGGAGTAGTGGTAGTAGTAGTAGTAGTAGTAGTAGTAGTAGTAGTAGTAGTAGTAGTAGTAGTAGTAGTAGTAGTAGTAGTAGTAGAAGCAGCAGCAGCAGCCACTACGCACTAGCAATATATAAGCAAAAAAAAAAATAGAGGAGTGGTAGTAGTAGAGGTAGAGTAAGAGCAGCAGCCACTTAGGAGTAGCAAGTAGTAGTAGTAAGTAGAAAGTAGTAGAGTAGAGTAAGGTTAGCAGTAGAGTGGTAGTAGTAGAGTAAGAGCAGTAGCCACTTAGGAGTAGTAGTAGGAGCATCACTGAAAGAAGAGCAGCAGTAGGAGTAGCAAGTACAGGGAGGAGGAGTAATAGGAGTAGTAAGAGGAGTAGTAGGAGTAGTAAGAGGAGTAGTAGGAGGAGGAGTAGCGGTAGGAGTAGTAGTAGTAGCAGCAGCAGCCACTACACACCAGCAGTATATAAGCAAAAAAACAGAGGAGTAGTAGTAGGAGCAAGAGGAGTACTAGTAGGAGGAGGAGTAGTAGGAGTAGTGGTGGTAGTAGTAGTAGTAGTAGTAGTAGTAGTAGTAGTAGTAGTAGTAGTAGTAGTAGTAGTAGTAGTAGTAGTAGGAGTAGTAGTAGGAGGAGTAGTGGTAGGAGTAGTAGTAGTAGCAGCAGCAGCCACTACACACCAGCAGTATATAAGCAAAAAAATAGAGGAGTAGTAGTAGGAGCAGGAGGAGTACTAGTAGGAGGAGGAGTAGTAGGAGTAGTGGTAGTAGTAGTAGTAGTAGTAGTAGTAGTAGTAGTAGTAGTAGTAGTAGTAGTAGTAGTAGTAGTAGTAGTAGTAGTAGTAGTAGTAGCAGCCACTACACATCAGCAATATATAAGCAAAAAAATAGCAGCACCAGCTTGCCAAAACAAATAGAGTAGCTGCTGGTGCCAAACATAGAGGAGAGGATAAGAAACACTAGCATTATATAAGAAAATTTGCAACAGCAACCAACAGTTAGTAGCTAGAAGTAGAAAGTAGTAGTAGTAAGTACAAAGTAGTAGATTAGAGTAAGTGTAGCAGTAGAGTGGTTCCTTGATCTATGATGGCTGCAATTTCCTATGAAAATTATTCTCTTGCAATTTATATGCTAGCTTTTCTATTAATAAAAGCAAACACTATATGTTTTTCTTACAATTGGTGGAATATTCAAACCGAGTGTTGTAGCGTTAAAACTTAAAATTTGACCAGTGCCAATTACAAATCACAGACATTTTATATGAGATAACAAAGATGTTAATGAAAATTTCCACTTTTTCAAATTTTAGATTCTGACTAATTTTTTCTGAGAATTAAATGCCATAATGTCCAAAGTAGTGTGCATCTTAGAAACTATAGTTATCCTTAGTGTTATTGTGGGATCAGTGTCTTTTCAGATCTTGAGTAGTTATTCTATAAATTCTTAGAACATAAAAGAGCAACATTTGGCTGGACATGTGAGAGGGCAAGGCAGTGTGAGTGATCCTATTTTTATATGCATTGTGCTGCTTTGTTAGTTGGTAACATCCATCCACAAGGGAAAAGTCTTATTGAGGTTTGAGAAACTAGGAGGACCAATATTTGGTAAATGGACAAGCTCTTGAGGACTTCTTTGCATGGTAGTGCAAGTTCTCCCATGATTGTAGTCAAAACTAGTGTTCTAGCATCAGCAATAAGTCCACTCATGGCACAGCCTATGTGCTCATCAATTCTCATGATTTTTCCACACTGCTTGGTGGAGCTGCTATATCCTCTGATTGTAACAATTCAATGATTAACAATTTAGACATGAAATAGAATATACCATGAAAACCATAGGCTAAGTGGAGCTGCTATATCATATAGCCCAAATCACATGGTAAAGGACCTTAAAGTCTTAGTTTGAGGAAATTCATAGGAAATTGCAGCCATCATAGAGCAAGGAACCATATCAATTTGGGGAAATAAGGAGAGAACGAAGGGACATATGTACAAAACCTAAGCAGCTAGGGTTACCTAAATGAAATCCATGAACTATACAGGTAATGGACCCCTTGATCTAGAATGCAGCTAGGGTTTGGGGCATCACAGGCGTGGCTAGGGTTACCCATGAGCACACGGAGCACCATGGAGGAGGAGACTTGAGATGGCTTGGTTATAGGCCATGCTCCTGGATCCTCCTGCCGCTGTCGCCCCAATGTCGGAATCTCACTGTCGACGTCGCCCGGGCTGGGATCCTGCTATGCTCGAATCCAGCCGTCTGCGCTCGGATCCAATCACCCGTGCTCGGATCCCGCAGCTGGCGCCACCCATGAGAAGGGATTAGAGATATTAGAGAGAATGAATAGATGGGGAAGATTACGAGTACCTGGGTCTAAAGGTGGAGAACTGGAGGTGCGCGGATGCCGATGGAGGTGCGCGGAGGCCGCCCGCTGTTGGAAACACGAGTGCAGGGAGGTGGCACGCGGGTGCAGAGATGGGGCGTGCGGGTGCGGGGAGGGGGCGCGGGCCAGTGTCGGGACAGGTCCGCCTAGGAGGCGGCATCGGCGGGGCAGCCTAACGGCATCGGAGGAAGAAGACAGCACCCAACAGGTTGACTCCCATGCGCCCTTGTATTTATACTTGGGACTATTTGTAGGGGCGGTTCCTGATCCAGCCGCACCTACAAATGTATTTGTAGGGGCGATTCCTGATCCAGCCGCCCCTAAAAATTCATTTGTAGGGGCGGTTCCTGATCCAACCGCCCCTACAAGTATTTTCTATTTTTTAAATTATAGATTCTATATTTTTTATATCATAAAAACACAAAGTAATATAAAAAAATTGTGTATATGCACAAATATAATATTTTGTATTATTCTATATATGAATAAATATATATATAACCAATTGTAGTCAAAACAATATAGAAAACAAAAAAACAAAAATTAAAAATTTGAATTTTAAAACTTCAACTACAATTTTATGACACTAAATGAAATAAAATGAAAGTGTTGTAAACATAAAAGTTGTATAACTCATCAACATGTGCAACTTTTATTTTGGTCATCTTGTCATGTGACTTTGTTTGAACGATTCAAATTTTTGAAATTCAAATAATTTCAACTTTCAACAATATTTTGAAAGAGTAAATGATTTCAGATGAAAAACTCATGAATACCAAAGTTGTAGAACTCATCAATATGTACAACTTTTATTTTGATCATATTTTCATTTGACTAAATTTGAATAGTTGAAAATTTGAATTTCAATAAATGGCAACTTCAAACAAGATTTTGAAACCTTAAATGATTTCAAAAATAAAAGTCTTAAACATAAAAGTTGTTGAACTCATCACTACCTATAACTTTTATTTTGGTCACTTCTTCATGTGACAAAGTATTAGTAAACATTGTTCATAAATTCACGTATGACTCATAGTTTCATGAACTATACGAGAAACATGTTGATTTGTGAACAATGTTTACTATCACTTTGTCAGATGAAGAAATGATCAAAATAAAAGTTGTAGAACTTGACGAGTTATACAACTTTGGTATTCAGCTAAAATCATTTAATGGTTGAAAATCTCGTTCGAACTTGTCATTTTTTAAATTTGAAAATTTAAAGTGCTCAAACTTTGTCAAATGAAAAGAATGGCCAAATTAACACACTAACTTGATAGGGCAAGATTTTAGAAAATTTTAGGAAAAAAATCATCTTACAAACATGCATGTAAAAATATGTAGTCTTACACACGTACAAAAATATGTAGTCTTACACACGTACATAAATATATAGTCTCACATGCATGCATAAATAAAGTCTTACAAACACACACTTACACAAACACTCCACGTTCAACAACTAGCTAGCCACTGTAATGACTTTCCCCTTGACACCTTTCCATTCCTATGGCATTATGTCTTTGGGGAGGTTCTTTTCCACAACACTGATCTTCTTAGGAAAGTCTATGAATAGCGGCATCTCATCGTTGTTATTGTAAGCTTCAACATCATCCACGCCATCAACTCCAATAATGTGATGTTTCCCGGAGGCAACCATGTGCTTTGTCTTCTTCTTCGAGGGGACCTACTGATGGTAATAGAGTCTATGGTTTCTCCAAGCGGTATGTTTTGGTCCTTCAACCATATAGTTAGTCGTTGCTTGTGTTGTTTCATGACCCAATCATCCGAATGACCATTTCTCTCCGCCATAATGATAGCCAAGTGTTCATCAATGTACAGTTGCATCAGTTGTGTACTCTACAAGACACTGTAATGCACCCGACTCACCTCTTTGTAAACATAGTTGATGAACACTTTTCTATCACTGGTGCCCTTCCCAGCCAGCCTACCCTTGTGACAAGAATCGAGTTTACCAATCCCTTTCTATACTTTTAGGTTCTCTTGACAGCACTCGATGACTTCTTTAGTACTATAACCCTCTATCATGGAGCCCTCTGGGTATGCTCGATTATGCACGTATCGACTTAGAACCGACATGAACCGCTCGTAGGACCACATTTCATGCAAGTAGCAAGGGCCCAGCGCCTGTATCTGATGAACCATGTGAATCATGAGATGTGGCATTATATAAAAAAATAGGAGGTAAACACATCTCCAGTTGGTTTTATGTCTCCACTATAAATTCATGTAGGTCACTCAGCTCTTGCTTGCCAATCGTCTTCTATGAGATCTTCGAAAAGAAGTAGCACATGCGGGTGATGGCTATTTTCAATAACTCTGGCCTTATAGCCCTGATTGCAATAGGTAGTAACACTGTCAGCATCACATGGCACTCGTAAGCCTTGCAGTGTGTTATTGACAAGTCCTTTATCGACACTAGCTTCTTCACATTTGCTGAAAACCTAGTCAGGACTTTGATCCCCCTCAAGGAAGTGCATATAGCTCTCTTCTTGTCTGGTGTTAGGTTGAAGCACGCCGTGGGCAGAGTGTATTTTCCATTAGCCTCAGGTACCGGGTAAAGCTGTGGCATCATGTTTAGCTGCACCATGTCTTTCTGTGCTTTCAGACCATCCTTTGACTTGCATGTGTCCATCAAGGTAGCAATGAGACTCTCAAAGACATTCTTTTGCACGTGCATAGCATCAATGGCATGGGGGACCTCCAAGTCTAGCCAATAAGACAGATACTGAAAGAAGATCGATTATTTCTTCAAAGGTACGCCTTCGACACGAGGTGTGCTTCTATCTCTGTTTGTCCCATCCAGATTCTTCTTTCCATAGACGACGCGTATGTTTTTCACTATTCTGTACACGTGTTCTCCATTATGACATCTCTCTAGAGGGGGTTCAATCTCCGGGGCATTGTCATAAAATCTAAAGAACAATTTGCTGCGGTATTTGTGACTTGTCTTTAAGAAGCGTCGGTTCCTTAGGTAAACTATCTTCTTGGATGCATCCAGGTACACCCATGTAGTACCATCCAAGCAAACCAAGCATCCCGTCTTTCCTTTGATCTATCCAGACAAAGCAAACAACGCGGGATAATCATTGGTAGTAACAAATATTATTGCTCTACATATGAAGTCCTCCTTTCGGAACGCATCGTACATCTGCTCCCCATGCCTCTATAGCCTCTCCATTTCTTGCATCAAAGGCTCAAGGAACATGTCTATATCAATGCCTGGTTGTTTAGGGCCAGAAATAAGAATAGTGAGGAGAAGGTACTTTCTCTTCTGACACAACCATGTTGGGATGTTGTACATGGTCAAGATCACTGGCCATGTGCTATGGTCGCTCATCCTCTCATTGAAGGGATTCATTCCATCGGTGCTCAAGCCAAATCGTACATTCCTTGGGTCATCGCTGAATTCTTTGTGCTTCTCATCAAACCTTTGCCACTGACTACAATCAGCCGGGTGTGCAATCTTATCATCATCCACCTTGTGCTCATCATCCTACCATGTCATGAGTGTGACTTCTTTAGGGTTTAGGAAGATACATCTCAAGCGGTCGGTCACTGGCAGGTACCACATTACCAAGGCAGGAATTCTTCTCTGCTTTGCATCATTGCCTAATGGAGTGTCCTCTGGGGGTTGAGATTCTTGTACCACCTTTTTTGTACCCTTCTTATTCCTCTTTTTCCCAGTGGAGGGTTCGTCCCCAATGTAAAGGTCATTGTTCTTGTACTAGCTGGTCCCACACCGGGGACATTTATCCAATGACTTGAACATTTCGCCATGAAAAAGTATACAGTGGTTGGGGCATGCATGGATTTTTTCAACCCCCATTGTCAATGGACTTATGACCTTCTTCGCTTGGTATGTGTTGGCAGGAACTGTGTTTGGTTGTGGCAGCACCCATGACAAGAGATGCAATAGATCATTGAAACTACAGTCTAACCAGCCGTACTTAGCCTTTAGGATGAGCAGCTCAAGCACAAAATGTAGCAATGTCCAATGTGTTGGACAACCCTTTTCAACACCATATACAGTCTCCTTCGATGCTTTTGTCACCCTTTCCAAATTTTCTAGACCTTTCGGGCTATCTAGTAAAATCTCTTATCCAAGGGCTCGAATCATGTCCTCCAAATCGTCTTCATCCCCGACACGTGCTCTACCATCATTATTAGCACCACCTTCGTCATTACCATCCCAACCACCAGCATCACCACCTTGTTCATTGCTAAACTCAAAATCCATTCGTGCATCAAGCTCTGCTGAATATTGAGACAGGGATTCTATGGTTTTGTCGTCATATTCCTCCTCATCCTCGTCGTTAACAATAACCGTTTCACCATGATGAATCCACACTGTGTAGTCCTCAATAAATCCTCACATAATCAAATGTGATCTAATGATAGTCACATCTGTCCATGCCATATGATTCTTGCAATCTTTATAGGAGCAAATAATTATATCCTTATTCTCTTTCAATGTCGTTGCATGCTTCTTTGCGTCTTCAATAAATTTATCCACCTCTTCACGAAAACCTGCCGTCAACCTTAACGAACCATATATCCATGAGTTCCTATACTCCATCTTTTTACAACAACAACAAAACAAACATTAAAGGACTACTTATTCAGATATATATAAAAATGAATCAAATTAATAATTACTTGAGAATAATTGTATATACTTCATATATATATGAATATAAATCTAATATAATTACATGAAGCATACAAACACACCATGGTAGAGGAAAATTAATTAATGGCCCATTTATCCACAAATAATTAAAATACATATTTATTGATTATAATAAACAATTTCAAAGACAACAATTAGCAACAATTATACTTTACCCAATATCTTTGATACAAACCCTAGTCCAATTTCATCAAACATAAATTTATAAAAACAAAATTAATAAAAAAACCAAACCCTAGATCTAGATCCACATGCACATGAAACATCCATAAAACTATCTAATTGTTCACTAAAATCAAGAAACATGGACCAAATAAGGGTATGATCTTGTTCCCCTTCCTAATTTATCCTAGTACATTTAACACTTGGGTCTAATTTGCTTCATAAGTAGCTCAAGCACCATAGAAGAGAGAGAAAAACAAAACTCTAATTACTCACTAACCAACCATTAAAACTTCAAAAAAAGTGTGAAATATCATTTTCTTACCTTCTATAACCTCTGCACCAAAGGATTTGAGACCAAAACCTTCCCCCTTAGTAGAGCAATTTTTGGGAGGTGCACAAGGCCTCCCCACCTTTCTTTCATGAGTTGGAGTGAGTGACCCGAGGAGAAAGAAAGTGCTGCAGCTATTATATGTGGGTCATTTGTAGGGGCGGCTGGTGATTGAGCCGCCCCTACAAATCGGAGCTATATATACGGGGGCATTTGTAGGGACGGCTCAATCACCAGCTGCCCCTCCAAATAGCAACTCTAGGGGCGGCTGGTGATTGAACCGCCCCTACAAATCAGACCCATTTGTATGGGCGGCTCGTATCACCAGCCGTCCCTGCTGTTTTATTTATAGGGGCGGCTGGTGTCTGAGCACCTGAGCACGTCACTGTTGGTGCGGCTCCATCATCAGCCGCCCCTACAAAAAATTTGAACCGTTGCTAAAAATTGTTTTTTACGTAGATATAGGTGGAGTCGTTGGACGTAGGTATGGTTGGCTTTGCTGAAAAAAAACCGAAACACTATTCTGGCTGATTTGCTGTGAGAGAAAAATATTGTTCCGGTTGAAAAAACAAGCTGAAAAAGATGAATTATAAAAAAAACGAATATGACCACAGTAATAACCGATTTGTTGAGCAGCATCGCCGCGGCTGCCCGGGAGTTGGCCGCCGTCTGCTGGCCTACACAGATGAGGCCTGAGCGAGACTGGCAAAGAGGACCTCCGTGTGAGGCGCTGCACAAGGTCGTTGAAGGTACCGGCGTCGGAGATGGCGAACTGCGTCTTCATGTAGGTGAACTTGAAGCTGCCGTGTGTGGTGATGTTGTTGGTGGGTGTGCTTGTACCTTAGCTCGACGTGGTTGGGAACTGCTACTTGGCCTGCTCCGAGCACGCCGAGCTGTCTGACGCTGAACACCTGTCCACAATGTTTTAAATAGTGGCATAACGTGTTTAGCGATATATCTCTAAAACAGCTAATAGCAAAACTATATTAAACTATAGTAAAATATAGCGACTAAATTGTACATAACCATAAATAATAGCACCCTGCTTTAAAAGACTATGCGGCAGCTATAACGAGAGATTTAAAACTATGGATGCCTGGCCGAGACCCGAGCCCGACCGGGCAACGCATGACCTGGGCGCCGCAGCAGAGGTTCAGTGCCCATGGCCACGTACCTGACGAGCACGTCTGGGTAATAGGGCAGAGCAAAGTGGCCTGGACCCATGCGGCCACGGCTACGGAGTTGCTAGCGAAGTCTCAGACCGCCCCGATGCCGTCCACGATGAGGATGCAATGAGGCCGATGTCGCTACCCCGGAGGGCACCGAGGAGCTCCGCGTCCGGGCTAAAGATGGATGCTGTCATCGTGGCTCCGCATCTGCCGGCGCGTCAGCCCTCCGGCCATGGGATTCAAAGAAAGCCGCTGCGCATGCGGCGAGTGTGAAGCCTGCATCGCGCGCACGTGTAGGTTGCTTCTCTGCTCGACTGCTCTGTTGGGGAGCCGCGGGATTGTGGAGAGGCGTGCAATCCAACTGAACAACTCTGGATGCCAGCAGTTCGAGTTGGTCAGAGGGAGGGGAGAAGGAGAACGCCACCTTTATTTGGTAGGTGCTCTCTTTGAATCCATGGCAGCCAACGCATAGCTCAAGCAAGAGAGCTAGTACTGTAGCTTCCATGGAAATAGAGCAGCGGCGACGAACACTCATCCTAAAACTATTGGTACTAACTTAAACAAGGAGGAAGGTAGTATATACACAGGAAGCCGGGGCCGGCCCACCTCCCTCTAGCTGCTGGCGAGATGCCGGAGGCAAAGAGAAAGGGGCCGGCAGAGGGATGAGCAGGAAGAGGAATAGGAAAGGGGAAGACCAGCATACGCCTACTACTCACCACAGAGCTCTCTCGGTTCTGTCATCGGGATAGCGTTGTGGGCTGGATCAGGCTCCTCACATTGTCTTTCCTCCCATCTCTCCTAGCCCTGTCTCTTTGCACCAAAACCAGAAAGCATGTTGTAAATGGTGGTTCGCGGTGGGTACCGCTAGGGCGCCAGAAGAAGGGCCGCGACGCATGGCTGCTGTTGAGGGGAGGGCCTCGACACGCCACCCTACCCTAGCATTGCCCAAAGACTAGACCCTCGACAACTCTTTTCATTCACACCCAAGGAAACAGATGGCGTGGCTCCGTCCAACGAGGTCTAGGATGGCTCTCGACATGACCCTCGCTGACGCCACTACGAGAAATATCCACTTCTACGATGAAAATCTAATGACAAATCCCAAACTATCATAGAAGATTAGTATCTATGACCAATATTTACGTTTTGTCATAGATCAGTGGTGACGATCCTATAGCCCTCCCTATCTATGACAAAATCAGACACCGTCACAAAAAAACATCATAGAACAACATAGGGTTCATCACAAAAAACCTCGCGCGACTGTTCCTGCTCATCTGTGATGATCCTCTTTAGAACTGTGATGACCAAGGCTTCGTCATTGAACTAATTACACATCTGTGATGAAGTTTTCAATCTATAACGAATGACACTTCGTTATAAATCTCCACATGGTCATTTCTCTATCCCACGTATACCTGTGGGACATGTAGTTACTCATCCATGACGCTTGCAATTTGTCATAAAGTCTTCGCTCGGTCCTTTCTCCATTAGACATGTACTTGTGGGACTCTTCTCCATTCGATGTGTACCTGTGGGACTTGCAGTTATAAATCCGTGATGCTTGCAATTTGTCATAAAAGTCTCTGCTCGGTCCTTTCTTTATCCGACGTATACCTGTGGGACCCTTCTGCATTCGACCAGTGGGACTAGACGTCCGACGTGTACCTGTGGGACCTGCAGTTACTCATTCGTGATGCTTGCAATTCGTCATAAAAGTCTTCACTCGGTCCTTTCTCCATCTGACGCGTACCTACGGGACCCTTCTACATCCGATCTATGGGACCCAACGGCTTATGTGTCACGTCTACTTATGGGACCTTTCTCCATCTCCATCCGACGTGTGGGACCCGATGGCTTGTGTGTCACTTGTACCATGTGTGCCGTTGGGGTTTAATTTCTCAAAAAAAGGTCTAATACCTGTGAGTCGAACCTAAGATCTGGACCAAGGAATGGAACATCTTTAGCATTGCACTAGACGCCTGCCTGTGCTGATATCTCTTTGGAGACGCTATAGTATTGTCGGTGTTTCGAACAAACACCAGCTAGTAAATTTATAATTGTTGCGCGTTAGGCTTAGATGGTGTACTAAAGGACATAAGGTTTATACTGGTTCGGGAAGAATGTCCCTACGTCCAGTCCGCTGCTGCTCGTGTTATTAGGATATAAAAAGGTTCGTAGTAGGGGGCACAAACGATTGAGAGAGGGACAGTTCCCAAGTCACTGATGGAAGTGTCGAAAGGACGCCAAGAGCTTGGTTACTGCTTGATTGCATGTTGTGTCCGTGATGGAAGGGTCGAGAGAGGGATAGTTCCCAAGTCGGCGATGATTCTTCGATTCACGTCACGGGCCACGACGCGTGCGCGCCCACCGTTTCCATGGCGTTCGATCTCCTGATCGACCTCCACGTACTCCTGAACAAGCTGTTGTCCGACTTCATTTATCTCTCGCTTTCAAGCTCTCAGCTGCTCCACCCCTACGTGAGGTGGGGGCCATTGTTCCCCCTTCGGTTCTGTCGCTGAGGTTGCCTACCGGGGTAGCCGCATCCGCGGAGACGCTTTCGACGTGTCCCTTAGGGGTTTCTGCCCTGAAACATTCCTAGGAGGGGTGATGGCTCCCCCTACTGGAGTAAGAGCCAGAGTTCGACCCTGGCCCCTCTGCAAGGAGACCATGGAGGGATTTCATGACACTTTCGATCATCCCCACAAACTCGTTGTTCACGGGGGACGGGATCGTGCGCTGTGCCACAAGGTGGCTAACGGTCGCCGCGGTGTTGCGGAGACCGGACGGAAGCGCCATTGGGGCACTCCATGCGGAGTGTTCTGTAGAGAGGGTGAGGAAGCGCAGGTCCTCCTTAGATGGCTGGGGTCCAAGGGAGACGCCGGGCTAGCGCTCAAGCCTCCCGTAGTTGAAGCTGACGGAGGGGAGGGACTGGATGGTGGCATGGGCCAGCGCCAACTCTCCTCCCACCGTGATGATGAAGTCTAGGTCACTGAAATGCACATGTGCGCCTGGGACCCAGCTGATTGCGTGGCTAGCCATTCGAGGCCTGATTTGGAACACGCAAAGGCCCCTACCTAGCGCACCAACTGTCGGTGTTTCGAACAAACACCAGCTAGTAAATTTATAATTATTGCGCGTTGGGCTTGGATGGTGTACTAAAGGACACAAGGTTTATATTGGTTCGGGAAGAATGTTCCTATGTCCTGTCCGCTGCTGCTCATGTTATTAGTACCGAAAAAAGTTCATAGTAGGGGGACAAAGTCGAGAGAGGGACAGTTCCTAAGTCTTCGATGGAAGGGTCGAAAGGACACCAAGAGCTCGGTTGTTGCTTGACCGCGTGTTGTGTGTCCCAAATGATCCGTCAAAAGTCAGTCCCCTTAGTGGGGTGCCCTGCCCTCCCTTTTATAGACCAAGGGGGAGTAGGGGTTATAGATGGGAGAAAGAGGAAAAAACCAAAGGTAGAGAAGGTCCTTCAGGGGAGCCGAGTCTTCCTTTTCCCTTGTGCCTGCCCTGCTAACATGACAGACCATGTTAGGGATGGCGTGTTCATTGATCCTTATAGGGCCGTGCCCTGGCTTCTGTCAGCAAGTGGGTGCGTCCCTTCCTACGCCGGTGGATGGTGCGGCATGTCAGAGGGCCAAGCTGCGACCCTTTGGGGAGTAGACGGGGAAGTGACCCTACGTCTGTCACTATAGGTGATGTGATTTCTGTCGTGGATCGTAGTGGTTGTCGTATGCTTGTGTTAGTATCCATGTCCGAGGGCTGATGGTGGCACCTACAACACTGTGGGACAAAAGTCGGCGCCTACAACACTGTTCAGGCACTGTTAGGTTGGAAAGGGCTTAAAGCACCCATCCCATCGTATCCTGGTGGTGCCTTCCTATAGGCGTACAAGGCATGGCCCTCGATACTGCGGTTGACTCGAATGTCCTATTATATCCTATGCTCGTCTTTATGAAAGATTAGGGTGCAGTCGTTGGGCGAGGCGGAGTCTAGCCCTTAACCGTCAAGTGAGGCAGAGCCCACCCTTAGTCATCGGGCAAGGCAGAGTCTAGCCCTTAGTCATCGAGCGAGGCGAAGCCTGCCCTTGGACATTGGGTGAGGCGGAGCCCGCCCTCGGGGGTCGGGCGAGGCAGAGCCTACCCCCTGATGTCGGGTGAGGCGGAGCCAGCCCTTAGCCATCGGGCGAGGTAGAGTCTAGCCCTCGGTGGTCGGGTGAGGCGGAACCAATCTTCTATCGTTTGGGCAAGAAGCACAGTAGCGTTCTTGTCTGACCGGAAGTGTCAATGTTCAATGGTTATTAGTTCCACCTCATTGGGTACCCCGATATTAGGTCCCCGATAGTAGCCCCTAAGCCCCCGAGCCCCCGGGTGATTCGGACAGAATCACCTGGGGCTGTTTTGACTTGCTAAAGGGTGCGCGTGAGCGCACCCGACGGGTGTAGCCCCTAAGCCCATGGGTGATTTGGGCAGAATCGCCCAGGGGTATTTTGATTCTTTAGAGGGTGCTCACAAGCGCACCCATCGTGTGTAGCCCCCGAGCCCCCGGGTGATTCGGGCAGAATCGCCTGGGGTGTAATTTCGGACCCTTCACGGGTAGGGCTATGAGATTCTATTTAAGGGAACCCTAGTATCCCATTCATGGGGATTTCATCCAAGGTTAGCCTAGATGGGGCTCGACTGCGGATCGAGGCCCCACTAAGGCTCGTGTACCTGAGTCCTGGTCGCTCATGGGCCCATCCCTTGTTGGGATGGCTGTCGAGACTGTTGGGCTGGCCCTTGGACTCCTAGGCCTAGGTAGGCTGGGGAAGAAGCTTTTTGACCCATATCCCCTCTGTGGGAAAAGAGTCTAGTCCGCTTGGGAAGGTGAACCGTCTGATGCAATTTTAGTGGGAAAGGATAGGGATCATAGGCGCGTATCCCGCGACATGATGCGGTGGTGTGTCATGGCAGGCTTGGAGATCGAGGCAGATGGTTGCTCTTCTCGCATCCGTCGCCCCTATAAAACCACGGGGTTCGCCCCTAGGGTTCTGTACTTCACCTCCTCGCCTTCGTATCTACAACCTCCATCGCCAATCACCTGAGCCTCCCGCACCCATATTGCTGCCATCATCAAGCTCACATCCGCATTGTAGCCACCGTTGAGCTCACATCCACCCCCTTTCCCGTTGTTTCAATGGAGCCGTGGTGCAGATCCAACTTTACCCCTCAGCGCCTGGAGGGCCTTGTCCGCCGTGGCCTCCTTCGCCTGTTGTCCATCATCGAGGAGTGGCGGCTACCTGGTGATGAGGACAAGCCATCGCTGCCCGAAGGGTATGTCATGTCCTTTGCTCTCTTCCACGACCGAGGATTCGCCGTACCTGCTCATAAGTTCCTTTGGGGCCTGTTGGAGTACTACTAGGTGGAGTTACAACACCTTAATCCCAATGGGGTCTAGCATATTGTTGCGTTCATCGCCCTATGTGAGGGGTTCCTAGGGATTAGTCCCCACTTCGATCTACGGCAGTATTTCTTTGTCGTCAACCTGTCGAAGAAGCGAGTTGGGAAGCAGGAGCTGAGCACGCCGATGGGATGTGCCAGCATTCATCTACACAACAACCGGGCGAATGACTACCCGTTGATGCATCTATCGACCTCCAACAAGCAGTGGCATTCATAGTGGTTTTACGTCAAGGACAATGTGGCCACCCCCTTGCCGGTGTACTCTGGCGCCTCATCGAAGAGGTCCTGGGGTCGTGGAAGTGGGGTGGCCCGGACAAAGATAAGAAGATGATCAAGGACCATCTCATTGCCCTCCAAATTCTGAAGGAGAGGGGTGTGAAGGGATCGGGATCATTGGCGCCTACCACACATGGAGGGTGGCGCAGCTGATGAGCCGCGCGCTCCACCTATACCTGATGGCGCCTGGGCATCGCCTGAAGGGACGGCGCTCGTCGACGAAGCACTCCCCCACCAAAGTGGCACAACAGATCAAGGAGGCAATGGGGCCTTCGAAGGATGATGCCAACGTTGTCCTTGACTTTGTATATCCAGTGCCGACACATCCTCTAATGTGGCCAGAACTGGGGTTCATGGATTTCGTAAGTTCCCCTTTCCCGTGCCTTTTCTTCACTTGAATTTCTAACCCCTTGATGCTGACCTCGGGATAGCGGGACTAGCCAAAGAGACTCATCCTTGGGGATAGCCCGGCTCCACTACCAAATGACCAGATCCTAGCAGCAGCGAATCGCACCATGGTCGAGTGGGATAAGAGGACGAGGGAGCTCAAGAAGAAGAAGATGCTACGGAAGCAGCAAGCACGGGATCACAGAGAGGAGACAGGCAGTGATGATGATGATGATGGCGAGGTAGTTGTCGACGTGGATTGGGATGTCCTAGAGGGCGAGGATTCACTGATAGGAAGCCAATTGTCCACGTAGGGACCCTTCCCGTTCCATGTGGGGGAAGTGAGTCTGTGAGGCTGGTGGAGGTAGGCCAAACCATTGGCCTATCCTCGGGGTCGGTGGGAGCCGGAGGATCCGCCGCTTCACCCGAGGTGCTAGCGGAGGATTGGTGGATGGGGGAGGCAGATCTGCCACCGCCCCTGAAGTGCTGATGGAGGGGGACGGTCTACTATCGTGCCCCATGAGTTGATGGGGGTGGGTGCATCTATCGCCATGCCTGAGGTATCAATAGAGAGGGACGGCTCTGTCACCATGCCCTCAGAGATAAGGGAGGTGAGCCCCTCTACCTAGGAGCAAGGGGTAGGCTCAAAGCGGCCCCACCCTAATGAGGTGGAGCAGGGAGCTGGGGGTTCATCCCCCAAACATCGCCTAATAGCGCCAACGTAATTTGCTGACTCCTTTGTTATCTCTATTTTTCTCTGTTTTCATGGTGACTCATGCTCTTTGTTTTTTCTGCAGCGCCGGGGGGCTAGTTAGATAGGGCACTCCTATAGCGCTGGCAACTAAGAAGACCCTCGCCCTTTAGGCGAGGCGGGGGCCACCATCCAACATTGCTCCCATTCTAGGTGAGAGCGGAGCCGACGCCACAGCCTCGTTGGCTAGTCTGGCGCCACCTGCGATGGTGCCTGCACCCTTGGTGGGTCAGGCAATTAGCGTAGCCAAGGGATCACCTTCGGAGGTTGCCACGCAACCGATGATGGAAGTGATTCTGCCTTCGGCGTCGGAGCAGGTGGAGCCGTTGGGTGCACCCATTGTGTTGACCATGGCGGTCATGGCATAGCCGGACGAGGTCCCACCGAGGGAGGCAGAGGTGATGGTGGCTGTGATGGATGGGTCGTAGCCAGAAGCTATGGTGGCATTGCCCGAGGTAGCGGTGTGTTCCGCGCCATCGGTGGCCCTTGAGGCGACGCCCATCCTGGGCAGGGCAAAGGGGGTCACTGCCGAGGGACCCTTGGACACTGTAGTGGTTGCCGAGGAGACTGGTAGGGAGTTGTCCCTAGTTCTAACATCGGGGGGCAGTCACCCGCCTACGCGAAACGAGCCCCTGCTCTGGTGCTGGAGTCCACAGGATTTGTCGTCGGCGATCTTCACCTTCAACGATGGCGCTGAGGGCATGGAGCAGGAGAGTCTCGACAATGGGATCATGGCCGTGTTGGATGCTCTGAACCATGCCTAGGGTGCCCTTCAAGACATCATCATTCCTGCCAGCCAGGTATTTACTTGGTCTTGCCTCTCGATTTCTTCTTTCTTCATCTACTTTTATTTTCTGACCACCTGTCTTTTTTAGTCTCTTGCCGCTCGTAGCCGAGAGAAATCTCGGTTCATTCATGAACACAAGGAAGAGTGGGACTACCTCATCAATGAGGCACAACTACACAGGGACATAACCGCCTAGCTTCGCTATAGGGTGGCGAAGCTGACTCCCCTTGCGGTGGAGGCGGACGATCTTCGACGGCGGGAAGCCGAGTCCTGCCGGCACACGGAGGATGTTGTGGGGATGCTCTAAGATCTAGTGGTGAGGGCACGACAGGACATGGAGGAGGCCGCCAAGGTGCAGAAGCAGTAAGACGAGCTGCTCTAGTGGTATGCCGAGACCCACCAGCAAACTGTCGATGTCCTAGATGAGGCAGAGAAGGAGCGGGAGCTCAAGCTGTGAGCCGAGAAGAGGTCCATGGCCCTAGAGCAGAGGGTGAAGCTAGATGCCAAGATGATCACCCGGCTATGCGGGGAGCGAGACGAGCAACACCAGACCTCGGAGAGGCTTTGCTTGGAGCACGACATGGTCCATGGGGAGCGCGACCAGGCCATCCAAGAGCATGATGAGGCACAGCAGTGGATTAGCTTCCTCTAGGCCAAGCTTGACACCGCAAAGGCTCAGAAGCTAGAGGCTGAGGGTGCCACTGCCAGACTTGCCAAGGATCTCACCGAGACGAGGAGTGTTCTTTAGGCAGAGAGCGACGAGCTTGAACTCCTAAAGGTTGGCCTTAGTGTCGTCTGTGATGACCTGTAGGTGGTGTAGGTAGAGGGGACCAGCTCGCTCATGGCCCATGCCATAGACATCATAGCATGGGTGCGCCAGCTGGAGAAGGAATCTTTTCGCTTGGGGATTATCCAAGCCTTCGCCATCATCCACTCGCATTATGATGTTAACATCAACCTAGGGGTGATGAGCCTAGGTTTCGTGCCAGGCTATGAGCTCTCCGAGCTAGATGAAATAGAAGCAGTGGTGACTCCTCTCATGGAAAGCCTAGCGAGCAAAATTGAAGACATGGTTCTCCCCCAGAGGGGTCGGTAGTCAGTCGAGTCTGATAAACATTTATCTGTAATCTTTGGACGAGTGTCGATACTTTTGTGCCCAAAAATAGTTTCATAATTCCATTTGGTAATTTAACTTCATTTGTTTGAACTTGATTTCTCCCCTTTTGCATTCGAGAAAAAAGGTTTATGCGATCTGACCCTTAGATTCGTTAAGACCGTAGGTCCCGAGGTGCACGAGGGGGAAATTTCAATTTATGCTGGTGAGCAAAGTTACTATAGCCATCGGGCCATGGGTTTTTTGTCATCTTACCAGGCGTGCTCGTTTATCAATTCCCACAAACCTTGCCGCCAGTCTCAACACGAGGAAGAGGTCTGACGCAATGACTGTTTCAAAGAAAAATGGAGATATTCGTACCTTTATCAGCCCCCGAGTGAGATCTGACCCTTTGCGCTTGCTGGGGCTAGATGTTACTGGAGATCAGAGTGAGGGTGGTGAACTTACTTTTATATTCGAACGTACCCCCTACTTAGGATTTTGGCGATCGTTCCATGACTGTGTGTTTGGTCTTATCGCTGGCCCAACCTCCCCCGAGCCCCCGCACGTGGTGGGGATTCGGTCAATGGCTGGCTCGTTTTGTGACTGTCACACCGTCCGTGGTTTTTTGCAACTAGAGGGGTCAAGGCGATGTCACTTGCCTTGGTGGCTCGAGTGTCGTGCCTAATGAGCTCGCTAACAAGGTTGTTCAAACAGAATCTGATCCCGCTGCTTTGTGATAGGGTCAGCAAAGCTCTCGAGCGGTGTTCTGTTGCTCCTTGACCTACCTTCCAACAAATTCCCCCTTAATGTGGACTCTATGGGCTTGGCAAGAGGCTGGATTGAACTTAGAAGTTGAGATGACCCTTCTCACGTCAATGCAGGTTGGGCAAAGGCCGCTGAGGCTCATCTATGTTTTCTCCCCTAGCTCTTGTTGGACACGAGGCGGCCTTAGACCCTTCATGGGTCAGCCTTCAAACCTTGGTCTCTTGATCTCAGATCGAGTGGCTCGAGCTCTCGAGCCCCTTAGGGTCTGATAGGGGTTGGTCGTGTTTCACGCGTCACCCCATGCTTAGTTTCTGCAACTGGAGGGGCTGAGTTGATGACACTTGCCTCAACGGCTTGAGTGTTGTGCTCAATGAGCTCGCTAACGGGTATGTTCATGTGGAATCTAGGTCTGTCATTCACTGATGGGGTTGGCAGAGCCCTCATGTGGCATTCCACTACTTCTTAACCCGCCTCCCGGCAGATGCCCGAGCCGTTCGGTAGGCTTAGGTGGCCCGTTGGCCTCTCATTGATGGAGATTCTGTGGGTTTGGCTAAGGGTTAGAATCAAATGAGAAAGGTTGAGGTGTCCCTGTCTGCTTCTAAGTAGGGCCGGGCAAGGCCACTGGGGCTCATCATGGTTTTTCTCCCTGGCTCTATTTGACACGATGCGACCTCAAGCCCTTTGCGGGCCAGCCTTCGAACCTCATTTAGTTGCCGCTCATATCAAATGAGGTGGGCGTTGCTTTGTGGCATGACACAAAGTGTTGAGATGCAAAGATCGCATATGCAACATTTAGATGATGGGATTAATGTGTGATTTAATTGAAACTAAAGCAGGGGTCGATAATGTTACCTCAGTGGTATGAGCAACGAGAAGCTCTTACCGGACATGTCCATGTGGGTTTCGAGTCCGGTGTTTGCGATGGGGCCGGTGTGACCTACATGAGCATCATGATTTTTTGTCTCCATCTCTCGATGGCGATTCGAGCCATTCGATTGACTTGAAGTGACCTGATAGCTTCCCCTTGAAGGAGATTCTATAGGTAGACCCCTCCGAACCCCTCTCGAGAAGGCGGATATAGAAGCTCAGGGTACGGGGAACTATGAATTCGATTATGCTAGTGAATGAAAACACCGTAGCCGCCAGGGCATAGGGTATAGCAGTTCATCCAGTTCTACTCAAAGTTCTACACCCACAACCCTGCGTCTTTGGTTTTTTAAACATAAGGAGGGGTCAGGCAATGAGGATGTCTAAACAAGTAGACACCCTCGACAGCCCCTGAGCAATGTCCGTGCCCCTGCTATTGCCGGGGTTGGATGCTCGATAATGAAATTAACACGCGAAGTGGGTAACAGAGGTGCTTATCTTACAGTGGTCGTTCATTCATTGTTTTACCTAGGCCATCCGATCGACCTAGGAGGCCTATTGGTCCCCTCTGGATGTGGTTCCATCGTCGGGTTGTTCCATTGTCTTGCCTTGGGAAGCGGAGAGTCACCTGCATGCCAGTGCGCCCTGATTCTCGCGCCCGATGCACGGTAGTGGTGGGCCATGCCCAAGCAATGTCCTATTTTGACCATGTGATGTCTCATTGATCAGAGCATGTCCCGTCAGTCTAGGCGCATCCCCTCAGATTCCCATCAGCATTGATTTCCCATTTGCATTGAATAGGGGAAGGAAGCGAGTTTTTCATCCCAACCTTTCGCCTTTCCTCAGCTGCTGCGCCTCTTCCTTGAATAGGGAGGGGGAGGGGAGTTCTCTTCCCATTCCTTCGTCTGCTTATGAGCCACTACCTCTTCTTCTTCCTTTCCACCAAATGCGTTCATGTGTCATGGTAGTTCCTAAGTGAGAGAGGGTAATGCTAAGGAAAGAAAAACTCACTTATTCGCTCGTGAATCCAGAGCATGATGTTGAGTTGGAGGTCCTCCAACGTAGATGAGATGGTGCTAGTTGCCTTTGCCGAGAATGGACTGCTTCCACCGAAGGGGGAGGTACACTAGAGGGTGCTGAGTGTCATCAGTTTTGCCGCCATTCGTGGTGGCCTTTATTTAGTGGGAAACACCCCCTATCTAGACACCGTTGTCAGGGTTGTGACTGATCATGATGGTGTAGTCTGTGGATGCCCCGGTGGAGGTGCCGTTGTCAGGGTTGTGGCTTATGACGATGGCATAGTCCCTAGACACTCCAGCGGAGGTACCACCGTTGTTGACATGGTGCTCGACATTGCAGATGATGGCGCCATCAAGGATCCCATGGAGCGGTAGGACGTCGCCGATGGAGAGCGTGGCGTGGCTACCGTAGTAGTACTCATAGTAGAGCTAGTCAGAGACTGTAATCAAATAAGTTTGTGGGGGAGCCCCTGAGTGAATAGTCTTTTGTATTTATGAATACATTAGTCCTTTTTGTGATGAAATCACTTTGTAAGCGATGAATTTGTGCGAAAAATGAATAAGTTTTCAACTTTCGCTACAGCAAACAACTTTTTGGCTTTTCTCCCTCTTTTTGTAAAAGAGATTTTGGTGCCCTCCGAACCTTCTCATAGTTAAGGTCACAAAAAACTCAGAGTGCAGGAGCACCAACTCTGATCACACTGGTGAGCAAGGAGGTCGTAGCTGCTGGGGCGTGGGTTTCCCATAGTCCTACCAGTTATACTCAGATTTTGTTCCCAAAATTCTAGCCTTTAGGACTTCCCATGAGAAAAGAGGGAAAACACAGAGAATGTTTGCAAAGATAACACATAGAGTGTTTGCAAGATAAACGTACTTATATCATCCCCCGAGTGAGGTCTGACCCCTCACACATGCAGGGGTCAAATGTCACTAAGGATTGGGGATTTCTGAAGACAAAAAACTGATAAGAAAGAGTATGTGTTTATTTAAGGGTAAAAATGACATAGCTGCTCAATGTTTTAGGCATTGGTGAAGACCTCGCCATCAATGGTTTTCAACTTGTAGGTGCCTAGCCGGAGTACTTCCACAATGACGTATGGCCCCTCCTAGGGTGGGGAGAGCTTTGTGATGGTCCTTGTTGCTCTGCACGAGGCAGAGGATGAGGTCCCCGATGTTGAAGGCTTAGTCACACACCCGTCGGCTGTGGTACCCACGCAGCGTCTGCTGGTACTTGGTCGAATGGATGAGGGTGATGTCATGGGCTTTGTCTAGCTAGTCCATGGCATCTTCATGGGATGCCTCAGCTCCCTACTCATCATATGCTCTGATTCTTGGCGCTCCATAGTTGAGGTCCATTGGGAGGATGACCTCAAAACCGTAGACCATGAAGAAAGGTGTGTAGCCAGTGGCCCGGCTGGGAGTTGTCCTTAGGCTCCAAAGCACCACAAGGAGCTCGATGACCTAGCGTGCGCCGAACTTGTTCAACCGATTGAAGATCCAGGGCTTGAGGCCCTATAGGAGCATGTTGTTTGCGCACTCGACCTACCTATTGGTTCGGGGGTGCGCGATGGTAGCCCAATCGACTCGGATGTGTTGTTCATCGCAGAATCAAATGAATTTCTTGCTGGTGAACTATATACCATTATTTGTGATGATGTAGTTCGGTACTCTGAAGCGATGGATGATGTCGAGGAAGAATAGCACAGCTTGCTTGGACTTGATCATGGAGATCGTCTGAGCTTCGATCCATTTTGTGAACTTGTCTACGGTGACAAGCAAGTGGGTGTAGCTCCTGGGCGCCTTTTTGAGAGGCCCAACTAGATCGAGCCCCCAAACCATGAAGGGCCACGTGATGGGGATCATCTAGAGTGCCTAGGTTGGGAGGTGAGTTTGTCGAGCGTAGTACTAGCACCCTTCGTAGGTGCGTATAATTTGCTCGACGTCGGCTACTGCAGTGGGCTAGTAGAAGCCCTATCAGAATGCGTTCCCAACCAAGGTTCTAGGCGTGGCATGGTGACTATAGACCCCACCGTGGATGTCACCAGCAGAAGCTTCCCCTGTTCAATAGGGATACAGAGCTGTAGGATCCCCGTGTGGCTCTATTTGTAGAGTTCGCCTTCTACAAGAATGAAGGACTTGGCGCGACGTGCGAGCCATCGAGCCTCCGTCTTGTTCGTCGGCAGCGTGTCATGGAGGAGGTAGTTGAGGTAGAGTATTTTCCTATCGTCCAGAGGGTCAAGCTCTATCGCTGGTTCCTCTTCAAGCTCCATGACCTCAGGGCAGGAGGGAGCCATTGGTTGGTCAGCCCCCGGGGCTTAGCCTGGGCTAGTCCTCTTTTTCACTATGTGCTTGCGCTTGGAGGCGTGAGCCTCTGGTCATCCTGATGCTCCACCTAAGCAATGGCGCCATGATTCAGGGCACCATCTAGCAGCTTGACTGCTCTTGTTTTTGTTTAAAGCCAAGTGAAAAGAATGATCCTTTCTGTGTGCTTGGGCTTTTTGTTGTGTCTGTGTTGAGCCCCCAGGTCACGTGATCGAGATCATGGCTCTTGGTTTTATGCGAGAAGACACTTTCTCGACCTCTTTTTGCATGCTCATGAGGCTTTCTATGATTTTTGTTAGTTCATAGGTTTTGGACCCTTGTTTCTTAAATGTGACCAAGCCATGATCATGTTCTGGGTTTTGCATTGCATGTTACCCTGGCGTTTGCTTCATCAATCTCTCTTGGAGAGGTCAAGGACCTCTGATGGTTTATGAGCCTCTAATGCTGGCCTTTGGTCTAAGACCTAGGGCATTGGGAGGAATTGGCTGAGACTTGGCTCTAACCACTTTGAGGGGTCACGGGGACCTAACTCCTTTTTTCCCTAGCACCATTGCTGGCCCTGTGAGGTCGGCAATTTTGATTTCGCCCCTCGTGGGGAGAGGCTTGTCCATCATAACCACATGGTCGAAGCGGTGTGCCTCGTCGGGGTCTATGGGTAATTCGAGCAGAACCCAATATCCTCCCCAATTGATGTGGAGTTCATCTATGCCTCACGTGAGATATCCCAAAATCGTTGGCCGTCAATCCCATTGGTCCCCAAATGCCTCCATAGCCGCTGGAGGGCAAGATGCCTCCCCCAGAGGGGGTCAATCTAGGAGACTTCGTAGCGAACAACTCAAACATAGGGAGAGATGGTCATGTGGCTCCATACCACCGATTAGAGCCATGAGGGCCCATCTCCCCCTACCCCAATCCCTTTTGTTGCCTCGAGCCCTTCTAAGGACTTGCCCAAGAGTGGGTTTCCTAAGTACGATGTAGGGTTGTGATTACGGCAGGCCACTTGGCGCATGATCCCCGAAGGGCGGTCGGCCTCCCCGGTCACATCGTGCTGTGATGGCGATCGCTCGTGAATGGTTGTGCACCACGAAATGTGAGCATGTAAATTGAAACATCAGGGAGAAAGTGGGGGTGCACATAGCTTACTTGATTCGTGCTATCGTGGAGGGGACCATCATTCTGCCTCCCTTCGAATCGCTTCACTAGCTAAATACACTTGGAGTAGGACTATGAGATGCATTCATCTTGAGTCACCTACTCCTCCACTTCCCTATTCCCTCTCTTGCTCATCTAGAGTTCCCTTCCTGCCGGTGAGGATGAGTCACGGCAAGCGGCCACTAGGAGAGCCATCAAGTGCCAGCGGGGAGTCACCACCTATCCATTTTTGCCTGCGCAATCAAGGGTAAGTGCATTTGGATGATTCTTGAGTTAGAGTGTCCGATCTGTGGTGATCCTATGTGGCCTGCAGGGCTACCTCCCATGCTGCATGCGTGGGGCTGTCGACGCTGCTTGTACCGTGACCCCACCCACTGGGTGGTCGAGCTCATCATCGTCTTCCTCGGATGATCTGGCATGAGTTCCACAAGCTCATCCGTAGGGCTGACGAGGCTTGCCAGTGCTTCTCTGATGTCACCCATGAGGTGAGCCGGCTGGAGCACTGTCTTGAGGCCATCCGAGTGGCCCTCGAGGCCATGAAGAGGGAGACCAGTGCCGCACAAGTGGTGGCCACCGACGCCCATGACCACATCATGGGTAAGGATGCTTCTATGTCTTGTTGTCCCATTAGTTGTTTGTAGTCCCTGACCTTCTCGCCTTCTTGTTGCCAGCATTGGAGGAGCAACTGGTGGCTTCCTGCCATGAGACGGAGAAGGCCTGCCTCTAGGAGGTTCTTCTGATGGAGGACCACAAATGCGTGATGGTGGCCAAAATCCAATAGGGGGCTAGCATCGCTCTTGCCACCCTACAGCTTCGCACTGGCCGGGAGTTCCGTTAAGTGGCCCCTGGGTTTCTGGATCATGCCAGCTAGGTGGAGTGAGCAAAGCTGGTTGGTAGCTTCACTGCTATTGCTGCCGTCCTTGTGGCCACTGTAAACATGGAGGATATCCTTCATGGAGGTGGCCAGGGGCCTTAGGTTGTACCTAGGGTCCTTTGATGAATGCAACTGTAACACCCTAAAATTTGCCACTTTTAAAATAGAGCTAAAATGATTTATTTATGAATTTTTGTGCACATGAAATATAGGAAAATAAGAAATTTTCATTAAATTAAAATACATCATAAGGTAGCAACATGTTTGAGCATACATGCATTGGATTTTATTGGTTGAGTGGTTTTAATTGAAAAGTCAAAATGGTTAAAATGCTTTTGAAATGAAATTTTAAAAGATGGCTTTGAAATAAAAGAAAAGAAAGAAAAGAAAATTAGAAAATAAAAGTATTTTTAAAGTTGTAAAGTTTATCTTGGAAAGCCTAATAGAATTGTCCATTTTTATTTGAATAGGAAAGTATATTTGAAACCATACTCGAATTTGATTTGAATTTAGCTTAGAATTGGAAAACTAGAAATAGAAAAGATTTAATTTTGGAAAACTTCATCTTCTTCAGCCCAGCCAGGAATCGGCCTAGCCTCCTCTTCCCTCCCTCATGCGCTCGGCCTACTCTTTTTCTTCCTAGATCAGCCCGCCCCACGCCTAGCCTGCTCTTCTTGGCCCCGGGCCACTGCTCACGGCCCGCATGAGCCATCGCCCTGCACGCCTCCCCTCTTCCCTTTTCTCCCACGCAATGGCCCACTGCTCTGCTGGCGAGCGCGCATCTCCCCTCACTTTCCCTCCTTCCGGCCTCCCACGCATCAGCCCAGCTAGGCGGCCCGCTTCGCGCGTGCGCCCACGTGGCCTAGCTCGGCGCTGCAGCCACTTTGGCCTTCAGCGCCTGCTGCTCTCTCCCTTTCCTCTCGCTGCGACGAGGGACCCACTCGTTAGCCATCTTCTTCCCTTTCCTTTTCTTCCCCTGCAGGGAAAGCTCTCGTAATCACCACGCGCTCTCCTTCCTTCCACACCATGCCTGTTCAGCCTATAAAGCCCCGGGCCGCACCCCTCCTTCTCCCCTTTCCTCTACTCACATCCAATAGGTCACCGTCGTCGGTAGTTTTTCCCTTCCCGAGCACAATCAACGTCGCCGATGAGCCTCGAAGGTCCACCGTGCTCCCCGCGAATCTAGGTACACTTAATTCATTGTTTTGGCCATGGATTGCTTAGATTCTCCCTCACCTGTGCATTCTCTCTCTCCCTAGTTCACCGCCGCCGTCGATGACTTGCTTCGGAGTCTCCCCGTACACCTAAATCCGTTCCAATCGCATCATGGTGAGCTACTCATCCTCCCAATGCCTTCCATTCACCATTTCGTGCGCTAGAATGCCATATCGACGAGATCCCAAGCCGCCAACAATGGTGCCACCACAGGACCACCTCCCCAACGTGCTCTCCATCCCCGATAGGTAGCCATTGAGTTCGCGAGACCCCATGCTACACGTAGGTGCCCTCGGCTCGGTCTAGGGTGGCCGGAATCACCACCCCGACGTCCACCGCTGAGCTTGGCATGTCGCAGGCCATGGTGCCGCCATCCTACATGTCTTACCCGGCAACCCGCTGCTTCCATCATGCCTGCGTCGTCAGATCTGGAACGAGCGAACCAGATTAGATACCCCTTCAGGGTTAAGTAACCGATCCACCGTTACCCGTGGACTCGGTGCACCGCGCCACGTCAGTGCACGCCCACACCCACGTGGTACACCGCACTAATCACGTGCTGCCACATGTCACCCAGTCAGCAACACGCGGTCAAACCGCAGTCAGCCGCGCCTATTTTATAGTTAAGCCCTCCTGTTTTTATAGAAATAACCCGTAATCCATAACAGTTTAAAATAAATACATTTCAGTCCTATTTTTATTCACTTTAGACCCTGTGTTTTCTAGAAATAGTACGCCCAGTCCAATAACCATTTAAATTCAGAATTTTAATTGTTTTAATTCAAAAATGAGTTTGAATTAATTACAGAAATGCCACTGAACCTTATTTTATGCGTAACTTTTGCGTTTTAAGTCTGATTTGACCCGTTCAAATTGCGTTAGGATCGTATTCATGTTGTCTACATGTTTATACAACTGTTAGGCATGTTTTCAACACTTGGAATTCATGGGTAGATTTAATCTATTATTTAACTAAAGTAAAACTTGTTTAAATCATAACTTATTCATTTCAATTCCGAAATAGTCCGTTCAAGTTATGTTTGTTTCATAACGACGAGATCTACGCATTAGTAATTATGTTTACTATATTGATATTTCTGAAATAACATGGTTTAAATCATAAGATTAATGATTATGCAACTAGGTTTTATACATAAAATATAATTTGTTTTACTTTTGTTTTATAATTTAAATCTAAAATTGACTTAATTCAATCCATATTGTTTATAAAATATCTTTTGTATATGAATTCATATAGTTAACATAAATTAAGCCTATAGTTTTCTTTTCACGTATTAAGCAAATCTCTTGGTAGTTGTAACTTTTCAACTGTATCTCTGATTAGCGTGCCTCTCGCGACTGTGTGGTTGTAGCGATACGTAGAATCATGTTTCAATCTTTTTTACTTATTTTTTTATGATTGGTGTACTGTTCTGAAATAGATGCAATTGTATGCTATGCATGTATGTGTATGGATGTTTGTGTGGTGTTCTACAATTACGTCCAATCAGTGAGATACACGTGGTGATCCAAAAGAAGAAGGACATTGAAGATTAAAGCTTACCAAAGGATCGGTGTGTAAGGCAAGTATAGCATAGGACCATCTTTGTTACCTATTCACATTTAATCACTTAATTCATATTGCATGTGTCTATTTTGATACCAATAAGGATATCCTAGATATTTGATATGTTGTACCTTGAAACCTTTGGAATATTGCATTGGGTAGTTTTCGCTAGTGCTTAATTAAAACCATGATCTTGTAACTTGACTAATGGTATATGCAATAAACATTAAAATATGACTTTTTAGCAACATGGAAACAGGGGGCTAGAGTGTTTAGCTACTTTCTAAATGCTTCAGAATCCATTCCCTAAGGACTTATCTATAAGCGATCATCCGAGACTTACAGTACAGCTGTGAGGGCCATATGGCTCTGGCTTTAGCTCAGTATGAGGACCTTTTCTAGCTTGTTAGTGGTTACCTTTAAGGTGCACAAGCGTATGTTTCCTTTTTTGCTAGGTTGTGTGTACCATGCTATGATGCCCACACGTGCCACTTCTAGAGATGGGCCACATACGCCTAGTGGCCCTAACTTGTTAGACGTGTAACACCCTAGGTGTTGGCTTCTACAAAAGTGCATTTGATTTCATAAACATATGCATCATCCATGTCATCATGCCATTGTCACTGAAACATACATATGCAACATTCGCAAATTCTGATTGTTTCATACTTGATTGCTTATGAATGGTAGTAGTGAAACATATGAATGCAACATGAGTTTCTCATACCTTGAAACATGGCAACAGGGTAGGAATGTGGCAAGTTAAAATTGCAACAAAAGTAATGAAACATGTGAAACATGGAATTGCAACATTTGGGTGAATTGCTTGTTTTGTTGCTTCATCACATGTGATCATTAGAAATTTGTATAGCACTTGTGTAAAGTGGTTGATTATGGTCTAATACACCTTAACTACACTTAGGGAAATTGTTTGGACATTGTTCATGTGGACCAAAATGACCAAATTGCCCTTTAAGAGAGGTTTGACTTGAATTGACCCTTAGAGTGCCACTATTTGACTGAGTCAAAAGACCAACTTAGAGACTTTGGATGGCTGTGCACTCTTAACCAAAGTTGTAGCTAATTTATCAAGGAACAAAAGTTGTTTTATGACCAACTCATGAAAATGTGTGGAACATGGTCAAACAAGGCCCACAAGTCAGATTTCCCTGCTGATTTCATACTTAGAATTTTTCTAAGTCTTTAGTTGTTTTACAGTTTCGTGTACCCATGTTTGGAGGCTTGTATCTCCCTAACCAGGCCAAACCAACTTGAGCTCCAATTGAAGAAGTTGTAGTACTCACTTAGGTCTTCAATTTTGTTAACTATACCATGAACCAGATCGCCACCGTTTGGGAGCTACGGATCATCGAAATCGCGTTGTCAGTCATCATCGTTGATCTCTAAATCGCAATTTTCAGAAAACGGTCAGAGCTTGCCGTGGCCGACCGGCACAAGAGCCGCTCACCACGTGGCATGCATGCTCTGCCAATGCCTCCATGTCATGCATCCGAGCTCTAGATGAAGGCCAGCGCCTGCCTGACGCACTCACCTGCTCCATTTGCTTCTCTTTCATCTCCACCGCGCGCAGCGCCGAGCCGCCATAGCTCCTCCAGTTCCAACCAAGCATCACCGTTGCCTTGCACGCTCGCCACTGCAAAAATGCGCCAGCCATCTTGCTCCTCGCTTCACCATGATCTCCTCTACCACCTCCACCTTTCAGCCAAGGCAATTGAGGCTGGGTAAGGGCGTAATTGCTAGTTCTTCCACCGCCGCCATGGCTGGACCTCGCCGGAGTTGGCGCTCCACGCGTCCAACTGTCACCGCAACCCTTCCATCCTTTCTCTCCCTTGCGCTAGCTGCTGTGAGTGACGCTGAAGCTCGTAGGGTCACCCACTAGGGCAGTGGCGCCGTAGCCTCGTCGGAGCCAGCCATGCCATGGCCGTGCGCCGCCATGGTCGTCGCCATTGCCTTTAGCCGCAGCAATAGCTTCAATTGAGGGCACCACTAGATGCGCACAGGTGAGGTGAACATCGTAGTACCACTGGACTCGCCGGAGAGGCCACCGGCGACGAGCTACGCCGTCGTCTTCCTCCCTTCCTCTACCTGTGTCACTGTCGTGCGGGTCCCCTTTGTCAATCGCTGCTACAGAGGCGGGAGCTAGCCTGGGCCGCACAGGCATTCGCTTGCGCATGCGCTGTGGGCCACCGAGTCTGACCGGGCCGGCCCAACAGTAGAGTAGGGTTTCAAATTCGTTTTTGTTTTATCCTTTTTCACAGATTTGTGTATATATTCAAAAATATGTATCTCCTAGTTGGTAGACTCAAATGATGTGGTTCCAATTTTGTTGAGTTCATGATATTGTCTAGTTTATATTAAAAATATGATTTATGCCATGTTCTGTTATGAAAATGGGAGTTTCTATTTATCTCTTTTAATCATGGAGGAAATAGGGATAATTATATCTTTTCCTATGTAGCTCCAAATGGCATGAAATGTTTATGGTGTACTGCTCATATCATGAATAGCTTGTAGTTAAATTTTCATATATTTTGGACACTGTATGTAGGAGATAGAAAATTATCTTGTTTGCATGGATGGATCTTGTGTGAATTTTCATAATTTTTCTATAGATCCAGCAAGGGTAAAATTTGGTGAGTGCTATTCTTATGATAGAATGATGCTAGGAAAAATGTGAAATATGTTGCTTGACACTTTTCATTAGGGTTTCCTAATTATGCTAGAAATAGACATGCCACCTGTTATTTTGGGTACAACAAGTTTTGCTTGCCCAATGGCTTTGAAAATTTTATGGTAGTCTATGTGAAGCATGAGATAGCTACTGTAATTTTTGTAGATTTTTCTGAATAGTTTTACTATATATTGCTTTAATCACCTAATTAAATAAATAAATTAGAAAAGGATATTAAATAATTTATTTAGAAGTTGGCACTATACTTTATAATGTTTCTCTGGTATGCACAACAAGTTGGTAAACTTGGTTTGGTCCAATTATGCTTTTGCATCATCACTAAATATTTAATTTAGTAACCCTGTCATTTTTGGACAGATTCTAGGTTTACTGGAATTCGATTTGGTTAGCTTAAGAATCATGCTTTGATGTTTACAAATGATTTGTAGAGAATTTCATAAGCTTTCCAGAATGTCCTCTTGAAAGTCATTTGAATTTATAGAACTCTGGTTATGATTGAATTAAGGAACTACCCGTGTGCATATGAAACTTTAACTGTTGTTTTAAGTATGCCTTTACTATTTCTAAGTTTGTGGTAATGTTCCTAGGTGTTAGGCCTTTAACTGAAGATGAGCATCTTTATCTTAGGTTATGCAAGTTAGGTAAGTTGATCTCGTTCTTCAAGTTAAGTTAGATACACGTTTTAAAGTGATTTGAATAGAACTACTCTTAATCGGTAAACGAGTGTCCAGTGATGTTTTCATTAAACACTTACTGTGATTCATTCATCATGATCATCATTTCATTCCTTATGCATCCATGATATTTATCTTGTGCATCGGCATGCAATAGGTGTACCGGACGGTGTGACACTACTAGAATTTGAGGAACCGAGCGAGCAGCAGCAGCCGACACCGGAGGTTCAGGAGGTGCAACCTTCAGGAGAAGTGCCAGACGAGGTCGCTGTTGAGTGCCCGGATCACCGTCCATGCAACTTTGTGAAAGGCAAGCCCCGAAGCATATTAAGCCTCTTAATTTCCGAAATGCAGTTAAAGTATTATTGTTACATATATATTGCTGCATTAAGTTTAGGTGTTGGATGCAAACACTTGCTGCATTGGTTATCCACTCCTTGCCCAGATATTAATACCCTGAATCCTATGTAGCTCAGGCTCATGTAGTGCTTAGCCCTACTTAAACACGGTAGAAGTCAGGTGATTTCCTGTCACCTACGAGATATAGGAAGATACATATGGCACAGTTGGCTATATTTGCTATCGTGGAAAAGAACCAGTCCTAATTTGAAATGAAGACCGGACGGAGGCTTGCCAGTTTGCAGCGACTCCGTCTGTGTCGATTAAGGACTGAATCTTGGAGCCTTTCCTATTCATGTTGAACGCATGCCTCTCTCTTAGTTGGCCATGTCCGAAGACCGACCGCGAAGCTGAGTAGCTCACCTCAGGCCGGGAGTTGATAAGTATAAAGTGTGCCTCGGAAGGGAGCCATAGGCGTGAGTCCAAGGGTAGGTGATTTAAAAGTCCTGATCGTCCTAGCAGAAGGGTAATCCCTGAGAGTGCTGGCGCAGATCGAACCCGTGAATTTGGTTCCTGAGTTGTCCTAAAGGTGACCCATGGCTACCCTTGCAAAGTATGCCAGGGTGAGAGTTAGGAATACCCCCTCAGCTGAGTTGTAATTCGATTCGAGTCGCCGTCTCTCCCGGTTAGTGAGAACTTGACGGGCTTATCTCCAAAGTAGATACACTAAATAACCAAATGGTTCAGAAATGATGATATGATGATGAAAGCCTTATTATACCTGCTATGGTTAATATTGTTTGCTCCTAATAAGTGAGTGCTCTAGTACAGGTGATAATATAGTGGACAGGTAAATGTTGATAAGCTTGATGCTAAGTTTAAATTGGTTACTATAATCATAAGCTCTTTTATGCAACTGTGTTAAGCTAGCCCACCTCATAAGCCTTGCATGACCCTTGGTGTCTTTTATTTCTAGTTTTTGTCAGGTAAGTCTAGCTAAGTACCTTCTCGTACTTAGGGTTTATCTCCCACCTATTGTAGATGACCAGTTCTACTTTGGTTGCTGCAAGTACTGCCTTCTCCCAGCTGGGGATGAAGACTAGACCATTGGGCGCAGTCTCTACTAGTTCTCATACCTGATGATACTTTTGTGGGACATGACTCAGACCTAGTAATGTATTTGAAACTATGAAGTTATGTACTAAACTATGTTGCTTCTGCAAATTCAAACTTGGTGTGTAATATTTATTTGAACTCTGATGGATGTAATCCGAATGCTACTTGTGAAATGTTGTAATGAACGATGTGTTGTGTTGAATCACTATGGTCTTGGTTTGTATGTCGAGAGTTGGTTGAAATCCTTCATGATTTCTAGACTACCGGGATTATGGGAGCTTAAGTACAGGAATTTGATCACTTCGGTGATTGTTTTTGTACTTACGTTCTTATGATTTGGTCGGTTCTATTACAGCTAGCATCAGAGCAAGATTTGACACTAAACATGTCATTTGTGTATTTAAAACAAAAGTGTTTGTGAAAATCCTAAATTAAATACTAAGTATTGCTAGTGGTCATATCCCTTATGCCCAAATAAGGACTCTTAGGTGGCTTATTAAAGTACTAACTTGGGGGTTCCTACTTGTTTCCGTTTCGTTGTCCATACGGCGTGCTATTGTATGGATGCCATCCGCTTGGGTGGTAATGTATGGATCAAAATACCTCTACGCTCTGGTAAGTGGGAGTTGTGAGAGCATGACCGTCCAACCGTCGATCTAGGGGAGAGTAGTTGTGGTTGCTCACATACTTACATGTTCGATCATGTATCTATGAGAGTACTTAAATGTGGGTATCTCTGACGGGTAGCTGTGATACTAGAGTATATGCATCGGGGGATGTATGTACGAAAGTATTTAGTTTACTGCTTACTTTATATGCCTTTTTGGGAAACTATTGGGCTAAAATGAAATTTTCTGTAGGTACACTAACAACGGATCGTTGTAGATCGACTAGCTACCGTATACGAGAGAACGTATGTATGCCACCGTATATTTCGCTAGCCTTTAAATTTTTTCTAGTTTTGTGAGGACATATGGATCGTGCATGCATCATGTTCAAGCATACATGGCATTTCTTGCATTACTCCCTCCTTTAAAAATTGATGGTCTCGACTAATTAAATTTCATATCCCTTAAATGATTCTCCCCTTATGTTGCAACTTTTTACTACAGATGGCACGCACGAAACTCACTGCTCGCAAGTCCGCTGGAGGCAGGGCGCCTTGTCACCGATTAGCTCCTCATGAGCCACGTCCTAAGCCTACTAAGGCGGAAAGGCTGAGGGCAGAGCTATCCCGGGTGACTACTGAGAGGAATGCAGCTCAGCACCATTTGGAGCAAGTAACACAGGAATAGGACCAAGAGACTCTGGAGGTTCAGAGGTTGACAGTTGCTCACTGCAACTGTGAATGTATGTTGATTCACATGCTGAACCAATGGAATGAAGCCTGGCACGAAGAGAATGTGTTGAGAGCGCGACAGGTGGAGCTAGAGTAGCAATTGGTAGTTGCTGAAGAGTACAATGACCATCTCCATGAGGAGGTTCACCTGTTACATAATCAGCTTCACCCTCTCATGCCCCCTGATGATGAGGATGAGATGGGCTCTGGTGTCATCATGGCTGAAGGTGATGATGGCATTAAGGTCAATGGACCTGAGGACGTTCCACCTAAAGAGGAGGAAGATGAGGAGTTAGAGCCTGCTAGTGATGAAGATGGAGGAGAGATCTTCGACACTGACTCCGAGGACGATGTGTAGTCTAGCTTACTACTTAGCTAATGCACTAGAGCTAGTCTTTTGTTGATCATCATGCATGAACGAGTAGCTCTTTTATGCAACTGTGTCAAGCTAGCCCACCTCATAAGCCTTGCATGGCCCTTGGTGTCTTTTATTTCTGGTTTTTGTCAGGTAAGTCTAGCTGAGTACCTTCTCGTACTTAGGGTTTATCTCCCACCTATTGCAGATGACCCGTTCTACTTTGGTTGCTACAAGTACTGCCTTCTCCTAGCTGGGGATGAAGACTAGACCATTGGGCACGGTCTCTACTAGTTCTCGTACCTGATGATGCTTTTGTGGGACATGACTCAGACCTGGCAATGTATTTGAAACTATGAAGTTATGTACTAAACTATGTTGCTTCCGCAAATTCGAACTTGGTTTGTAATATTTGTTTGAACTCTGATGGATGTAATCCGAATGCTACTTGTGAAATGTTGTAATGAATGATGTGTTGTATTGAATCACTACAGTCTTGGTTTGTATGTCAAGAGTTGGTTGAAATCCTTCGTGATTTCCGGACTACCGGGATTATGGGAGCTTAAGTATAGGAATTTTGATCACTTCGGTGATTGTTTTTGTACTTAAGTTCTTATGATTTGGTCGGTTCTGTTACAAGACGAACCTTTGAAAGGCTTCATAGTGAACCCTACCGACCTTCCTTGGTAGTGGGTCAAGAGGCTGAGCACCTTGGGCGTAAGGGTAAATCATGACTCATAGTGAAAGTGTACAAACTCTATAGAGTGTAAAACTGTTATAACAGCCGTGCTCACGGTCACGAGCGGCCTTGGACCCTTATGGAATAGAGATGATCACTAATGGATAATGGTACTAATGATCAACTGTTTATGCTATACATTATCATGTTTACCCGATCATGTGTTTATGGGAATGATAAATTCTTTGCCACTCAATTGCTTAAAAAGATGACCTGTTAAAGCCAATCGCAGTTAAACTAGTATTAGCCCTTTTGAGCCTCATGAACCCCATGATATAATTGTTAAGTATGACATGTACTTATGCTTGCTTTATTTTTCTATACATTGGATAAAAATCCTAGATGGGTACCAGATTGCTGGTTTGGAGGAGATTAGGCTTGTGGTCAACCAGTCAGTCGTCCCTGTGGATTTGGAGTCTTCGCTAGAAGATCGAAGTCAACTTTCCACTGTCTTTACTCTAACGTTATTTTCTTTTTACTAATACGTTATGTAATAAGTATTGTCTTTTGATATTACCCTTATTTGTGGCTATATGTGAGATTTTTCTTCCTAGGCTCACATATAGCGTGTATCTGGTTTTGTCTTTAAAACTGGGTGCTACAGCAACCCTTCAGCTTGTGTCCCATGTTTCTTTTTCTTTCGCACATTGGCTGTTGATCTTGTGTGTTTGAATGCCTAGTCATGGCCTTGCCAGGGGACCATCCCATGTAGTCTGGCTAGCTACAGCTCTACTTTTGTGACCTTAGTGTGGTAGGAGCAGTCCGGCGGTAGCGCGCCTAGTGCCATTCTTTTTACTATAGGCCATGACAATTTTTCTAGTGAGCGTCGATGTGTAGTGTGCCATGGTTTAGCCCCCATGTGTGAGACATGTCGTTAGGCACACACCAATCAATGGCCGCATCATTTGAGTGTTGCTCTGATGTATGCTTATTAGGATGGCTTGCTATCTTTGGGCATAGAAGAAGCTCATTGATGACTATGTACAAGATTCTCAGCAGGCCAAGAGTAGCTCTAACGTGAACATTGTGTGACTATGCCATTGGTCTTGTCTTTCATTATTTGCAACACTTGGCACGACAAAACCCAGCGCGCTTAGCTAGTCAAGCTAGGGGATGTGATGAATGCATCCTCACAAGTGTTCTTAGCAACATTGCATTACGGTAATAACAAGTTACATTTTCTTTTACTGAGTAGGTGCATATCTCTTCTCTAGTAACTTAAACAAACACTTATGTAAAACATTTTTGGACTACAAGACAATTGCCACTTGTTTTGACCAAAACTAGAGTTATACACATTAAAATAATATACATTCTGGAAAGCTTATGAAATTTCTTACAACTTTTTTTTAAAGATCTTAATGTGATTCAGCAGTTATCTAGGTCCAACAATTCAATCTTTTAGATCTATCAAGAGAGTAAGCATTTCTGATAGCAAACTTCTAATAGCCATAATTCTTAAACCATAAGACCTATGTCTATGAAACTTTAATACTAGGTAGATAAGTGAGTTATCTACAACTTTGTTATTAACCATGTTTACAGAAAAGATCATTATCATCATGAAATCATCACCACAACAGAAACTATACATGCAGCCATCTAGTTGAATTATAAGGCAATAATTAACTAGCTACCTATAAACAAATACTTCTAAGCCTCACTAATAGTATCAACAGATTATATGCATCACACACACCACATAAAACATCATGGTTAAGCCTAACTAATTTATTTATATTAATTTATTAATTTCCTTAGATAATAAGGTGATTTAAAGGATAAATATTTCTATTGCTTAATAAATTCTAACAAAAGTACAGTAGCCTAAAAATGACCCTAATAGTCTACTATATGAATTTCATGCCATTTGGATAAGTATAGCTACCTCTACAAAAATGACAATTTACGTATGGTTATTTTAGCAAAATAGTTTAGCATAGGGAAAAGTGTCAAGAAACATATTTAATATTTTTCTTACTTTCCTCCTAGCATGAGAATATTGTGTAAAAATTTGTATGATCATATGTTATGTATTTTTACCCCAATTAATTTCACTAGAAACTAGTAATTAATTAGGATTAAATAGAAAGACCATATTTCAAGTATGCCTACTATAGGTTTAGTATTTTTCCTCGCTAGATCATGTCAACATAAGACCATCAAAATTGGAATCACAATTTTATTACCTTCCTAGCTCAAGTTATGCAATTTACAAGATAGAAACTATTTTAAAAGCACTTATATTGCTCAATTTAATTCTCCCAAAAAATTACCCTAAATAATAGATTTCATATTTTATTCAAATAGTACACTTCAATATGAATCCAACAAAATTCTATTCTCCCCATTTGGATACTCCTAGCTCTAGATATAATTTTTGCAAGTTTGCATTCAAATATGTGAAAATAAATCAGGAAAAACATTTCAAATACCAACTGACAGCTAGGACCCGCGGGTCAATGGGACCCACATGTCAGCAACACAAAGAGCTAGGGCACGGCTTGACCGGCAAAAACCTTGCCAATGATGAGGTCACCAGCGATGAGGTCGGCACCAATGTGTTCCCCATACTATTCCGCACCAATAGGTACCCTCGGTTTGCTCGGAGGATCACCGGAGCTAGCTCGCCGACGAGCATGGCGGCGGGGTGTGGTGGTGCTTCGGCCATCTCCAGTGATGGCATGGCTGGGCGAGTGTGGCTATGACAACTACAAACCCTAGCGAAGCTCTATGGCATGGATTAGGTAAGGGTGGAGCGGCGGCGGAGCTTGGTCGCGTGCATGGTGGCACGACGGCGCGAGCACAACAGCAGCACAACGGTGTTTCGCTTCGACGAGGCTAGCATTGGCCTTAGGCTCTTGCCTCAAGCTAGACCTAGCTCTAACCTAACTCTAACATCTAGAAGCACATGAGGAAGAGAACGGGCATGCACAACCACGGTGTGCGTGCATGGTGGCAGTGCTCTCAGCTCACGGTGGTGCGGCTCGCGTTCCGGCACTAGCGATATGGTAGTGGCTCAATGAGCTATGGCTATAGCTTCTAGGACCTATGATGAAGATGAATGAAGAGAGAGAGAGAGAGATTGGAGGAGCAGTGGATAGGGCTAGCCATGGTGAGCTCGGAGCTCGGCGGCGCTCTGTGACCATGGCGGTGACGACAATGTAAAATATAGCATTACTTGGGCTCTAATGGTGGCAATGGTGGCTCAGGGAGGTAGAGGAGATGATGGCAGAGCTATGAGTGAGATGGATTGGATAATGGTGCAGTGGCAGTTATGTGCGACCACAGCGAAGCTCGGCAATGGTGATGGTGACGCTCGGCTTGCTCTGGTGGGTGAAGGAGAGGCAAAGAGAGGGCGAGAGAGCGAGAGTGAGTGAGCGCGGTGGCTTTGCACCCCTTTTCTACCCCTGCTGGCCCAACCAACTAGGCTGACACTAGTGTGGTGCCACCATGTGGCACGTGTGGCATGGTGCAGTCGGCCACAACGGCTAGTCGATTCAAATCAGCTAAGTGCCGATTCAGTGGACTAACAGCGCTACATCATTCCTCTATATCTCCTAATCCAGTTCGAGTTGGCAAAATTGGTATTAGTGAAAGTTGTAGAGCTATGTGAGATCTCCAACTTTTCTTTAGGAACCATCATCTAATTCTTAATGGTTTTCAAGCTACAAAGCTCTAAAGTGAGGTACTTTGAAACTGAAAATAGCCTCAACACTTAGAAAAATTTCAAGTTTTGAAAACAACATTTTGTTGATACTTGTGAGCTCTATTTGACCATGTTAGACACTGAATTAGCTCATGACCCTTAAATAAAGTTTGTTACCCATGATGTGAACTACAACTTTTATTTAGGTCACATAGCCATGCAAACAATCTAAGCTACTGTTCAACTTTGGTCAAACTAGTATCATGAAAATGGCATTTCAAATGAAACTGACACTTAGAAGCAAATTTGGTCTATGTCATGAATATAAATATTGTTTCATTTATCATTCTAGATGTATCTAAGGTGTTTCCATGGCCTCACGACCATTTCATACATTGGTCACATATGATTACAAGGATAAGCATATATATAAAATCAACATTTCATGTGACAATGTATAAGAATGAGATGAAATTTCATATGCTCATATTCATGAATGCTTGGATGATTCTTGTGCTCATAAAATGCAAGTGCCAAATGCAAAGCTTAACACTGGGGTGTTATAGAAGAGAGTGAGTGGGCGGCTCAACTGTTGGGATGATGGCAAACGGTGCTGCGTTGTAGGTCGTGTGTGTGCGGGTCCACGAGCATAGCCCTCGTGAGTGAGCCATGTTTGGCTACGAGCTTGAACTAGGTCAGGTTGCTCAGAGTTGAGTGCTACTAGGTCATACCGCATGGGGATTGTGCTACCCGATTTTGCTCTATGAGTTCACTCTAGATTTCTGTGGCTATTGATGGACTCATATATCTATGTGGACATGCTTAGACGGTGAGGCTAAGGTCAAAATAGATGTGACTGACTGATGTACTAGAAGCTGCTAGTGAGCTAATCATCATAGCTCAGGGCACTTTGAGCCCCCGAGTGTCGGCTCATGGTGAGGTTGCTGCTCGTGGTGTCGCGAGCCCTCGAGCATTTGGTTGCAATGGAGTTGTTGTAGTCCCTAGACCATGGGCCGATAGGGATGCTTTTTGACTGCTTTGAGCCATCATAGTCGACATGTGCCAGTCCTTGCTAGCTTGACATCCTTGTGGGGTTGTGAGCCCGTGAGGATGACTTCTTTGCTGCTAGCTTGATGTGGCTTTTGGCCAGGAGAGCTTGTGCATTCTGGTGCTTGAGTCTTCTAAGTGCGACAGTGTCGCTGCCGCCGCATCTCCACTTCTGGGTAAAGCTATCGTCTTTTTGTCCTCTCCTTGTAGAGTTTTGCATTATGATATGCCTTTTCTACCATTCCTCTAACTTAGAGAGTTGCATTTTTCTTTTCTTACTGGCTTCTTCAAAGTCCATGTTCCACCTTTTTATGGCCCAATGTGCTTTGAATTCCAACTCGATAGGTAAGTGGCAAGTCTTCTAGTAGATGAGTTGGTATGTCGACATTCCAAGTGGTGTTTTGTAGGCTGTTCTATAGGACCATAGTGCTCCTGATAACTTATCTTTCCACGATGTCCCCATCTCATTGGCAGTCTTTTGTAGAATGTTCTTGATTTGCTTGTTTGATGTTTCTACTTGTCCACTAGTTTGAGGATGATATGGTGTCGCAATGTTATGGCAGACCCCATGATCGGACAAGAAGTGTTGGAACTTTCTATCAATGAAGTGAGGACCTCCATCACTAATTACCATGCATGGAACTCTGAAGCGTGGAAAGATGGTCTCTGAAAGCATCCTCTTGGTGTTATTTGAGTCTATAGCTTGACATGGTAAAGCTTCAACCCACTTTGAGACATAGTCGACTACCACCAGGATGTATTCACATTGCCAAGATTTTGGAAATGCTCCCATGTAGTCAATTCCCTAGACATCAAAGAGTTCTAACTAGAGGATGGTGGGGAGTGGCATAGCGTCTCTTGTATTGATACTCCCATGTTTCTAACATGGAGTACACCTCCGTATGAAGTCTTTGGTGTCATCGTACATAGTTGGCCAGAAGATTCCACTTTGCCAGATCTTAGCATTCATGTGGAATGCCCCATAATGTCCTCTATAGGGTGCCGAGTGGCATTTCTCGATGATCATGGTTGCTTCCTCAATCAGAACACATCTCCTAAGTAGTCCATCAGAGCAGACTTGGTAGAGGTATAGTTCATTCCATAGGCGGAGGCAACTTTCATAGATGACCTTGCGCCTATTCTCCCCTGGTGGTACATAACCTGCAACCATAAAATTAACAATATTTGCATAATAAGGGTCAGATCCTATGACCTTTAGGAGCATGTTGTCCCACAGAAAATCATTGATGGGCAACTCCTATGGATTCTCGAATTGCATTCCTGACAAGTAATCGGCTACAGAATTTTCTATTCCTTTCTAATTTTTAATTTCTAAATCAAAAGGATCCATCTTATAAGCCAAGGCTTAGCATCTTTCTTAGTAAGGAGATATTTAAGAGCAACATGATTAGTGTAAACAATAACCTTTGCTCCTACTAAGTAAGATCTAAACTTGTCAATAGCAAAAACAACAGCTAGAAGCTCTTTTTTAGTTGTTGCACAATTTAGTTGAGGTCCTGACAGAGTTTTACTAGCATAAGAAATTACATGATGCTTTCTATCTTTTGTTTGACCCAAAACTGCCCCCACAACATAATCACTAGCATCACACATGATTTCAAAAGGTAGCAACCAATTAGGGGGTTGAATGATTGGTGCAGAGATGAGTGCTTTCTTAAGGATTTGAAAAGCATTTAAACACTCATCATCAAACTCAATGGGAGCATCCTTGGCTAACAAACTTGTAAGGGGTCTAGCAATATGAGAAAAAACTTTTATAAAACAGCGATAGAACCCCGCATGACCAAGAAAACTTCATACCCCTTTGACATTTATGGGGGACGTAACTGTTCTATTACTTCTATCTTGGCTCGGTCTACCTCAATCCCATGTTTGAACACCAAGTGTCCAAGCACTATGCCTTCTCTAACCATGAAATGACATTTTTTCCAATTAAGGACTATGTGTTTTTCTTCACATCTTTACAAAACTATCTAAATTTTCAAAGCAATCATTGAAAGTTTTTCCATAAACCAAAAAATCATCGATAAAAACTTCCATGATTTCTTCTATCATATAAGAAAATATAGACATCATGCACCTTTGGAACGAAGCTAGAGCGTTGGATAATCCGAAAGACATCCTACGATAAGCATAGGTTCCATAGGGACAAGTAAAAGTAGTTTATCTTTGGTCATCAAGATGGATCGAGATTTGATGATAACCTAAATACCCATCATGGAAATAGAAGAAAGAATGTTTTGCAAGCCATTCCAACATCTCATCGATGAAGGGTAATGGGAAGTGATCTTTCTTTGTTGCCTTGTTGAGTTTTCGGTAATCAATGCACATCCATCATCGTATGACTGTTCATTATGGGATTAATTTATCATTTTCATTTTTAACCACAATCATGCCTCCTTTCTTTGGTACAGCTTGTACCTGGTTCACCCACTCACTATATGGAACGGGATATATTAGCCCTACATGCAAAATTTTCAAAAACTCTTTCTTAACAACTTCTCTCATCGCATTGTTAAGCCTAAGTTGGGGCTCCCTAGAAGGTGAATATGCCGAATCTATGGGAATGCGATGGATACAAAGGGTAGGATTAATGCTCTTGAGGTCTTTGAGCGAGTAGTCGAAAGTAGAGTGATGCTTTTCTAAAATGGTGAGCCAGAGGGTCTCGTCCTTAGAAAGTTTATCGCTAATAATCACTAGAGACTCCCCATCGTTATTTTGAAAAGTGTATTTCAAACTTGAAGGAAGGGGTTTGAACACAATGGGGGATTTTGGCGGCTCTTGAGTTTCAACTAGAGGGAAAGGATCTCACGGTTGTTCTTCGTTATGGATGAAATCCTGGGCGTCTCCTTTGGGATCTTTATTGGAGGCTTCTAGGAGAGATGCTACCATAACCTCCTTTGTTGGATCTTTTTCGGGACTCAACTCTGTCTTAACAAGTAATGAGCGAGTGATGGGAATAGTAAGGTTTAGGCTTTTCTCAAGACTTACATTTATACTCCCCTTTTTTCCTTCATGTAGGAGTCTCTCTATTGGATGCCCTATCAAAAGATTGAACTCCCAAATATCAAAAACATAAAAACTAAGATACACCTTGGTTTCGTCTACTTTGATAAGGATGAGGTGAAAAATTCCTTCACTAGGAAGGATTTGGCTAGAGAGACTTTTTAAGAGTTTGGTTGTTGGAGTTAATTGCAAACTTCCAAGAAGGGTATGCGCAAAAGATTTAGACATAAGATTTACTCCTACAACCAGATTATAGAAAACATCGAAGGAGGTTTTATGAATCTGACAACGAATGGAGGTAGAAGGAGAATATAAACAAATAACTTTAGGAGAAACCTTGGATTCGCCCAACCACTCAATCCTTACAATTGTTGTCAACTCCTTCATAGTCTTTTTAAGGAACTTCTCTTTAGTTGGGTTAGGAAGATGTTGGTTAGGTGTTGACGGTGTCGAAGATTTCCTTATTGCATAATAATTCGAGGTGTTTCCAAAATCAGAGAAGAGCTCATCCTCGAATTCAAACATATTTTCCAAGGGTAGAATATCTTCCTTCTTCGGTGCTTCAGTAACTTGGAGGACAGTTGAGGCTTCCAGTGGAGTAGCTAAAGGTTTGGGCTCAACAATCAAAGGTTCTACTTCAGGAGTTTTCTCAACTATGTCTTCTAGGCCATCATCATGAATGCTAGTGTAGGGGGTGTTTTCTAGGATTTTTCCAAGGATTTTTCTCCCTTCACTAGCAGAGCAATGTAAGAAGCACCTCCAAAAGTTGTATCAAGAAACTACACAGTCGTCGGGTGGAGGGCTGCCTACATTGAGGTGCTTCCCAATCTAGTGCCTAGGGAAATGGTGTCTTTCATCGACTTCCATGAGCATGGATTTGGGATTCTGGTGTTAGATTTCCTTCGGGGGTTCCTTTAGGAGCACGACATCCTAATGCAGCATCTTCCTACTAATAGCTTGCTATAGCTAGTGGGCTTCGTGGTCATCTACGAGGCTTTCCTTGGGATAGAACCCCACAAAGACCTATTCTAGTGGCTCTTTGAGGTAAGAGCCGATGGGTGCTAGGGTCCACCGGTGGAGCATTGGCCCCCATGGGTAGGATGAACATCCAGATGTGTTCTAGGGTGTCCCATTCCTACCCATGCCCACTGTTGAGGAGCTTGAACTCTGGTTGGCATGGGAATAGGTTTTACATTTGTGATGATGCCTCCTCCACCTTGCTTCCCTTCTTAGTTGCTGCCCCAATGAGGTCAGCCTCCTAGGGTTGAGTATGTGAGTGGAGACATCGGGCAGAAGTGGCAGAGATCCTAGAGATCCTCAAGGGCTAAGTGTTGGCTAGTCTAGATGGTGTTGCGGTCCTTCGAGTCATGTTGGAGCACTGAGTTCTTTTGTTGAAGCGGCACGTTCATCTCTGTGTGACTATGACAGAGCCGAAGACCCGACTCGTGAAGCTGTGGAAGAGTTTGAAGATGACACAATTATGGAATGTTTGGCCAGGCTAGTTGGTGTAGGGCTCATAGTTTAGATGAGGTGCATCACTGAGGCATTTTCAGCGAGCCGTTGCCCTAACCTAGTGAGTTGCCCTTCCTTTTGTTTTGCCTTTTTGACCTCAGCTTGCATTGGTTGAGTGGCTACTGAGGTGGCTAGTCTCTGGCAACCCATTCTGTTGTTCCACTCTTGTTTCGATGTTCCTCACCCTGAAGGCACTAACATCACCACCAAGGAGCGAGCAGTTGCTAGCGATCAGAGGTTGCCCCAGGTGGGAGGGCCACTCGAGAGGACAGAATGGCAAAGGCGGTGCTGTCAGAAGCGATAGTCCAGACAGCAATTCCGATGAGGAATCGAAGGTGCTTTAGTGCATCCTTGCTGAGTCTCAGAGGTCTAGAGATTTGGCTAGGTTGAGCAATGGGAGTAGGGCAGCATGTGCCACAAATGAGGATTGGGCTGCATGAAAGCGTTCGGCTTTGTTGCTGTTACGGGAACTAAGCTTGAAGCACCCTTGTGCCATCGATCTTGGTGGTCTGGGTCTTTCATCATTGATGTCGACTGGCCCATCTTTGGCTAGCTTGCAGCCATCTGACCATGCAACAAGTAGTGGTGAGCGGCCAAAGGCCATCGCTGTCGTCATGGCCGCTAATGCCTTTTTGGCTTCTAGTTCTGGACATCTGATGCCATGACCATGGTTGCGGTTCCGCTTCCAAGGAGAAGTGTGACAAGTCTTGTGAACCGCCCTAGGAAGTATGTCACCCCTAGCTTTCTTCTTTCTGTAACAAAGCTAGTGTCATCTTTTTTCTCATGTCCTTAAAGGATTACATTATAGGGAGGTTCTCCCCGAGTTCATGATTGCCAAGCCATTAGGGTTTGTGAATCTGCCTATGTGGCTAGCCCCTTCGTCGGCCATGGTGAGGCTATGGTGACCATGGCTGGGTGCCTTCCTCTCATGACCCTATGCTCGCCAGCCAGGGGCAAAGGCTGTTCTGGCATTGAAGTAGCAACAAATGCAATCAAAGGGTAGGTGTCGGGCACCGGTGAGGACAAGGTGACCACCGCCAAGAAGGAGGGATGGGCTTGTTGCCCATCATCGATCCTTCGTTCGTAGGGTCGGCCACTAATCACATTGGTGGACCTACCCTAGTTCTCTAAGGGGAGGAGGCTAGTCCTTGTGAGGATCCCTTTGTCTAGCCACATCCCTCGGATCCCCATGAGGCCTTGTTCGAGGTGCACAATGCGACTAAATGGGCTACATGGGGCAGAGCTTCATGGAGTCATGAGGGGGTCGTTGCGATCCTTTTGAGGCTAATCAATGCGACCACTGTAGTCACCTGGTTGAGCGCAGAGACCCAATGGTTGATGGTCGAGGAGGTCACACCCTATGAATAGGTGCGGCCCTACTGCTCTGTCATGATGGGGCCTACTGCGTGGGTTTCTCCTTTAGTTGAATGATGTGGCTATCTTTCTCTTCTATTTCAGGAGCTGACGAGGACTTCAGAAGAGAAATCCTAGTTTTTGCGTCTGACTTTTTAGGCACAGTCAAAAGAGTCTACTATAGCAATGAAATGCTATTTTCAAACTTAGAAAAAATTTCTAAGTCTAAACTTGATTTTAGTTTCCATGTGCTCTACTTTGGAGCTCTGTAGTTTGAAAACCATGGCAATCTAGACTAAACACATAGAGGCAAAGTTGGAGTTTGCATGTAGCTCTACAACTTTTGTTAATGAAGTATTTGCAAAGGATGAACGGATTAGGAGATAGAGGTGGAGGAAGTTGAGCTGTTAGTCAGTTCATCAGAGCCTAATGGCTGTTTTCAAACCAGCCGAGTGGCCAACCAGCAATAGGCCAGCCACGCCATCTGGTGGCCATAGTTGTTGCATAATTTAGTTGAGGTCCTGACAGAGTTTTACTAGCATAAGAAATTACATGATGCTTTCTATCTTTTGTTTGACCCAAAACTGCCCCCACAACATAATCACTAGCATCACACATGATTTCAAAAGGTAGCGACCAATTAGGGGGTTGAATGATTGGTGCAGAGATGAGTGCTTTCTTAAGGATTTGAAAAGCATTTAAACACTCATCATCAAACTCAATGGGAGCATCCTTGGCTAACAAATTTGTAAGGGATCTAGCAATATGAGAAAAAACTTTTATAAAACGGCAATAGAACCCCGCATGACCAAGAAAACTTCATACCCCTTTGACATTTATGGGGGACATAACTATTCTATTACTTCTATCTTGGCTCGGTCTACCTCAATCCCATGTTTGAACACCAAGTGTCCAAGCACTATGCCTTCTCTAACCATGAAATGACATTTTTCCCAACTAAGGACTATGTGTTTTTCTTCACATCTTTACAAAACTATCTAAATTTTCTAAGCAATCATTGAAAGTTTTTCCATAAACCAAAAAATCATCCATAAAAACTTCCATGATTTCTTCTATCATATCAAAAAATATAGACATCATGCACCTTTGGAACGAAGCTAGAGCGTTGGATAATCCGAAAGACATCCTACGATAAGCATAGGTTCCATAGGGACAAGTAAAAGTAGTTTATCTTTGGTCATCAGGATGGATCGAGATTTGTTGATAACCTAAATACCCATCATGGAAATAGAAGAAAGAATGTTTTGCAAGCCATTCCAACATCTCATCGATGAAGGGTAATGGGAAGTGATCTTTCTTTGTTGCCTTGTTGAGTTTTCGATAATCAATGCACATCCATCATCCTATGACTGTTCATTATGGGATTAATTTATCTTTTTTATTTTTAACCACAATCATGCCTCCTTTCTTTGGTACTAGCTTGTACCTGGTTCACCCACTCACTATATGGAACGAGATATATTAGCCCTACATGCAAAATTTTCAAAAACTCTTTCTTAACAACTTCTCCCATTGCATTGTTAAGCCTAAGTTGGGGCTCCCTAGAAGGTGAATATGCTGGATCTATGGGAATGCGATGGATATAAAGGGTAGGATTAATGCTCTTGAGGTCTTTGAGCAAGTAGTCGAAAGCAGAGTGATGCTTTTCTAAAATGGTGAGCCAGAGGGTCTCGTCCTTAGAAAGTTTATCGCTAATAATCACTAGAGACTCCCCATCGTTATTTTAAAAAGTGTATTTCAAACTTGAAGGAAGGGGTTTGAACACAATGGGGGATTTTGGCGGCTCTTGAGTTTCAACTAGAGGGAAAGGATCTCACGGTTCTTCTTCGTTATGGATGAAATCCTGGGCGTCTCCTCTTTTTCAGGACTCAACTCTGTCTTAACAAGTAATGAGCGAGTGATGGGAATAGTAAGGTTTAGGCTTTTCTCAAGACTTACATTTATACTCCCCTTTTTTCCTTCATGTAGGAGTCTCTCTATTGGATGCCCTATCAAAAGATCAAACTCCCAAGTATCAAAAACATAAAAACTAAGATACACCTTGGTTTTGTCTACTTTGATAAGGATGAGGTGAAAAATTCCTTCACTAGGAAGGATTTGGCTAGAGAGACTTTTTAAGAGTTTGGTTGTTGGAGTTAATTGCAAATTTCCAAGAAGGGTATGTGCAAAAGATTTAGACATAAGATTTACTCCTACAACCGGATTATAAAAAACATCAAAGGAGGTTTTATGAATCTGACAACGAATGGAGGTAGAAGGAGAATCTAAACAAATAACTTTAGGAGAAAGCTTGGATTCGCCCAACCACTCAATCCTTACAATTGTTGTCAACTCCTTCATAGTCTTTTTAAGGAACTTCTCTTTAGTTGGGTTAGGAAGATGCTGGTTAGGTGTTGATGGTGCCGAAGATTTCCTTATTGCATAATAATTCGAGGTGTTTCCAAAATTAGAGAAGAGCTCATCCTCAAATTCAAACATATTTTCCAATGGCAGAATATCTTCCTTCTTCGGTGGTTCAGTAACTTGGAGGATAGTTGAGGCTTCCAGTGGAATAGCTAAAGGTTTGGGCTCAACAATCAAAGGTTCTACTTTAGGAGTTTTCTCAACTATGTCTTCTAGGCCATCATCATGAATGCTAGTGTAGGGGGTGTTTTCTAGGATTTTTCCAAGGATTTTTCTCCCTTCACTAGCAGAGCAATGTAAGAAGGCACCTCCAAAAGTTGTATCAAGAAACTACATAGTCATCGGGTGGAGGGCTGCCTGCATTGAGGTGCTTCCCAATCTAGTGCCTGGGGAAATGGTGTCTTTCATCGACTTCCATGAGCATGGCTTTGGGATTCTGGTGTTAGATTTCCTCCGGGGGTTCCTTTAGGAGCACGACATCCTAATGCATTATCTTTCTCCTAATAGCTTGCTATAGCTAGTGGGCTTCACGGTCGTCTATGAGGCTTTCCTTGGGATAGAACCCCACAAAGACCTATTCCAGTGGCTCTTTGAGGTAAGAGCCAATGGGTGCTAGGGTCCACCGGTGGAGCATTGGCCCCCGTGGGTAGGATGAACATCTAGATGCGTTCTAGGGTGTCCCATTCCTACCCATGCCTGCCGTTGAGGAGCTTGAACTCTAGTTGGCATGGGAACAGGTTTTACATTTGTGATGACGCCTCCTCCACCTTGCTTCCCTTCTTAGTTGCTGCCTCGATGAGGTCAGCCTCCTAGGGTTGAGTATGTGAGTGGAGACATCAGGCAGAAGTGGCAGAGATCCTAGAGATCCTCAAGGGCTAAGTGTTGGCTAGTGTAGATGGTGTTGCGGTCCTTCGAGTCATGTTGGAGCACCGAGTTCTTTTGTTGAAGCGGTAGGTTCATCTCTATGTGACTATGACAGAGCCGAAGACCTGACTCGTGAAGCTATGGAAGAGTTTGAAGATGACACAATTATGGAATGTTTGGCCAGGCTATTTGGTGTAGGGGTCATAGTTTAGATGAGGTGCATCACTGAGGCATTTTCAGCAAGCCATTGCCCTAACCTAGTGAGTTGCCCTTCCTTTTGTTTTGCCTTTTTGACCTCAGCTTGCATTGGTTGAGTGGCTACTGAGGTGGCTAGTCTCTGGCAACCCATTATGTTGGTCCACTCTTGTTTCGATGTTCCTCACCCTGAAGGCACTAACATCACCACCAAGGAGCGAGCAGTTGCTAGCGATCAGAGGTTGCCCCAGGTGGGAGGGCCACTTGAGAGGACAGAATGGCAAAGGCGGTGCTGTCAGAAGCGATAGTCTGGACGGTGATTCCGATGAGGAATTGAAGGTGCTTTAGTGCATCCTTGCTGAGTCTGAGAGGTCTAGAGATTTGGCTAGGTTGAGCAATGGGAGTAGGGCAGCATGTGCCACAAATGAGGATTGGGCTGCATGAAAGCATTCGGCTTTGTTACTGTTAAGGGAACTAAGCTTGAAGCACCCTTGTGCCACTGATCTTGGTGGTCTGGGTCTTTCATCATTGATGTCGACTGGCCCATCTTTGGCTAGATTGCAGCCATCTGACCATGCAACAAGTAGTGGTGAGCGGCCAGAGGCCATTGCTGTCATCATGGCCGGTAATGCCTTTTTGGCTTCTAGTTCTGGACATCTGATGCCATGACCATGGTTGCGGTTCCGCTTCCGAGGAGAGGTGTGACAAGTCTTGTGAACCGCCCTAGGAAGTATGTCACCCCTAGCTTTCTTCTTTCTGTAACAAAGCTAGTGTCGTCTTTTTTCTCATGTCCTTAAAGGATTACATTGTAGGGAGGTTCTCCCTAAGTTCGTGATTGCCAAGCCATTGGGGTTTGTGAATCCGCCTGTGTGGCTAGGCCCTTCGTCGGCCATGCTGAGGCTATGGTGACCATGGCCGGGTGCCTTCCTCTCGTGACCCTATGCTCGCCAGCCAGAGGCAAAGGCTATTTTGGCATTGAAGTAGCAACAAATGCAATCAAAGGGCAGGTGTCGGGCACCGGTGAGGACAAGGTGACCGCCGCCAAGAAGGAGGGACGAGCTTGTTGCCCATTGTCGATCCTTCATTCGTAGGGTCGGCCACTAATCGCATTGGTGGACCTACCCTAGTTCTCTAAGGGGAGGAGGCTAGTCCTTGTGAGGATCCCTTTGTCTAGCCACATCCCTCGGATCCCCATGAGGCCTTGTTCGAGGTGCACAATGTGACTGAATCTGCTGCGCGGGGTAGTGCTTCATGGAGTCATGAGGGGGTCATTGCAATCCTTTTGAGGCTAATCAATGTGGCCACTGTAGTCACCTAGTTGAGCGTAGAGACCCAATGGTTGATGGTCGAGGAGGTCACACCCCATGAATAGGTGTGGCCCTACTGCTCTGTCATGATGGGGCCTACTGCGTGGGTTTCTCCTTTAGTTGAATGATGTGGCTATCTTTCTCTTCTATTTCAGGAGCTGACGAGGACTTCAGAAGAGAAATCCTAGTTTTTGCGTCTGACTTTTTAGGCACAGTCAAAAGAGTCTACTGTAGCAATGAAATGCTATTTTCAAACTTAGAACAAAATTTCTAAGTCTAAACCTAATTTTAGTTTCCATGTGTTTTAGTTTCCATGTGCTCTACTTTGGAGCTCTGTAGTTTGAAAACCATGGTGATCTAGACTAAACACATAGAAGCAAAGTTGGAGTTTGCATGTAGCTCTACAACTTTTGTTAATGAAGTATTTGCAAAGGATGAATGGATTAGGAGATAGAGGTGGAGGAAGTTGCGCTATTGGTCAGTTCATCAGAGCCTAATGGCCGTTTTCAAACCAGCCGAGTGGCCAACCAGCAACAGGCCAGCCACACCATCTGACGGCCATACCATGGCACTAGCCCCACCGGTCAGGCTAGGGTGGGCTACAAAGTCCACTGCATCATGCCAGTGCTCTCTCTCTCTCGCTCACTCGCCTTGCTTCGCTCTCTCTCCCTCTCATCGAGGCGAAGCTAAGCGCCATTGCTGCCATGAACTTCGCCGAGCTCACGTGCAGCCCTCACCACTCCATTTCCAAATCGCCCATGCCAATAGCTTCGCCTTGCTCCACTCTACCACCTTGACCTAGTAAAGCCACCATTTGAGCCTAGGGTAAAGGCCTACGGCCATTTCTGCCACCGCGACATCACCAGAGCGCCACCGTGCTCCATGATCATCATGGCCAGCTCAGACCGAAGCACCTCCGCTCTCTTTTTCTTGCATCTTGTCTTCCCCTCTAACCTTAGAAGCTCATGCTAGTGACCATTTAACCTCTACTAGCATGTGTATGCTAGAACGTAGCTGTGCACCGTCGTGCCATCGCCGCCGCTGAGACCTGCATGCGGTTAGAGCTCACTGTCGCCTCACTAGAACCCTAACCCACCCTAGATAGCTTTGTTAGGATCCCACGAAGATGTAATGATCCTCTCCTAAGCACCCCATGGCTAAAGAATGCTAGCATACCGCTCCGCTGCCTCAGTTGTCTGCCATTGCCACCAGCGAGCCCTCTTCGGTGAACCCTAGGTTCCGTTTTCACCAGCCATCAAGGCGTCTTGATGAGAGGAACATAACGGTGGTGATGCTACCGCCGGTGAGCTCATCATCACTGAGCTCTGGTTGCTCAGTGCCATCCTCTACTCCTGTCTCACTAACGCATGGGCCCGTTGACCCATGGGGCCTAGATGTCAGTCAGGGTTTTAAAATTTTCTTTATTTATTTTTCTAGATTTTGTTGCAAACTTCAAAAATTCATAACTAGAGCTAGGAATATCCAAATTGAGTGAACCAAATTTTTTGGGTTCATGATGAAGTGTAATATTTGATAAAAATATGAAACCTAGTGTTTGGGATATTTTCTGGTGGAAATTAAATTGAGCTACTTAAGTGCTTTTAAAATAGTTTCTATCTTATAAAATGCATATCTTGAGCTAGGGAAGTGCAAAAATTGTGATTCTAATTTTGCTGGTCTTGTGTTGACATGCTCTATTTAGGAAAAATTCTAAACCTACATTTGGCATAATTGGAGTGTGGTCTTTCTATTTAATCTTAATTAATTGCTAGTTTCTAGTGAAAATAAATGGGGTAAAACTACATAACTTATGATCATGCAAATTTTTACATAGTGTTATTATGCTAGGATGAAAGTAAGAAAAATATGAAATCTATTGTTTGACACTTTTCACTAGGTTAATATATTTTTGCTAAAATAAGCCTATGCAACTTGTCATTTTTGTAGAGGTTGCTATACTTATCCAAATGGCATTAAATTTGTATAGTAAACTACTGGGGTCAGATGTAGGCTACTGTAATGTTCTCAGAATTTATTGAGCATGAGAATTATTTATCCTATAAATCACCTTATTATATAAGGAAATTAATAAATGCACATAAGTAAATTATTTGGGCTTAACCATGATGTTTTCTATGGTGCTTGTCATGCATATGATCTGTTGATATTAGTAGTTGTGCTTAGAATCTATTGGTTATAGGCAGCTACTTAATAATTGCTTTATAATTCAACTAGGTGGCTATAGGAGTAGTTTCTATTATGTTGATAAATTCAGGATGATAGTGACTTTTCCTATTAAACTTGTTAATAACAAAGTTGTAGGCAACATACTCATCTTGCTTTCCTAAAATTTCATAGCTATAGGCTAAATGGTTTAAGATTCATAGCTATTAGAACTCTATTGTTAGATTTGCTTGTCGTCTAGATAGATCTAGAAGATTGAATTGTTTGACCTAGATAGCTACTAAATCACCTTAAGATGATTAAAAGAAAGTTGTAGGAAATTTCATAATCTTTCAAAAAAGTCCACAACCATATTGTTTGGGTGTATATCACTCCAGTTATGGTCAAAACAAGTGACTTCTATCTTGCAGCCCAGAAAATGTTTAAATAGGTGTTTGTTTAATTACTAGAGAGGAGATATGCACCTACTCAGTAAAATAAAAATTATCATGTTATCACTTTAATACATTACTATTAAGGACACTTACGAGTATGCATTTTATCATATCACATCATCCATGTCATTATCTATGCATCTAGGATATCTTATTTTATGCTCATACATATAGGATCGCCCGAAGGAGTAACCCTACTGGAATTTGAAGAAGAGGCAGAGGACAATCAAGGGACACCCCAAACCATAGCTCCCAAAGGAGAGGAGCTAACCACTGACAAACTTTCAAAGTGCCCTGACCACAGAACCACTTCGTTCCTAAAAGGCAAGCCCCAGAGCATTCTAAGCCTACTATGCTTTTACAAATATCACTTGAGTCCTTTATGTTTGATGCATTAGGTTATAAGAGTTGATTGGAAACACTTGATGCATAGAACCACATTGTCTAGATATATATATCTTTTACCCTGTATGTGTCTAGGATCGAATATATGCTTAGCAATGCTTAGACAGATAGAAGTCGGGTGATTTCCTATCACCTGCGAGATATAGGCGGATACTGGAGCATGGTTGGCTATATTTGCTATCTAGAACAGAAGCAGGGGGTAATGTAACTAGTAGCTAGGTGGAGTCTATGTGTAGGTTGACTCATGTGATTCCGTCTGTGCTGATTAAGGACCGCATCATTGGAGGCCCTCTTGTCATTTTGAACGCATGCCTCTCACTTAGCTAGCTAGATAACTCATTCCGACCATGAAGCCAAGTAGCTCAACTCTGGCTAGGCCTCATTCTATTAGAGTGCACATTCTGATTGGTAGTAAGGATGTGCGGGGAGATAGATGTGAGCCCAAGGGTAGGACGGGCCTAAACGTCCTGGTAGCTGGTTGTCCCTGGTTGTGCGGCACTGATCAAACTCGTGAATTGGACCTAAGTTGTACCAAAGGTGACCTAAGGAGACAGTTGATCCAGTCTACCTAGGTTTGTATTAGGAATACTGCCTAGCTGGTTGCAAATGATTTGAATTGCCATGTCTCCCGGATAGTGAGAAACTTGACGGAGCTTCTTCATCGTAGTAATTGGATTATGGAATATGATGGTTCTGACGAATATGAAAATCTTATACCGGCTATGGTTACTATTGTTATGCTACTAAATGATATACCACATGTTTGGCATAGGTTATTTGTTAATCTAGAGAAAATATAGCTATAATTAACTTGATAACCGAATTATAAAATGTATAGCTGAATTAGTGGCTTTTTTATGCAAAATGTTGTCAAACTATCTCCACTTATAAAGCCTTGCATGATCCTTAGAGTCACTTTATTTTTGGTTTATGATGGGTAAGTCTAGCTAGGTACCTTCTTGTACTCAGGGTTTATTTCCCACTTGTTGTAGATAATACCGTGTACCACTGCTACTATAAGAATTGCTTTTGTCCTGCTATGGACGAGGAGTAGGCCCGGGCAAGGCGCATCCATTTATATATCTAATCTATGATGTTTTTGTGGGTTGTGATCATAGACCAGCAAGTATTTGAACTATGGTGGGATGTTAGTTTAAAAACTACTTTGCTTCCACTACTACTTTATTTGAACTTGGTTTGTAATAATTTTAATCGCACTCTGATGTATGATAATGTAATTGTGAACTCTATGTAACATGTGACATGTATGTTGAATCATGTACGATCTTGGTTGTATGTTGGCTATGAATCGAGACCCTTCATGGTACTCGACAGACTACCAGGTTTATATGGGCTCAAGTATGATAGTGCAACCGCCTACGGGCTGCCATTGTACTTGTGCTCTTATAAATTGGACGGTTCTGTTACAGCTAGCATTAGAGCAAGATTTAACATTAATTGGCACATGTGTATTTAAAACAAAGGTTTTTGTTTTCCAAAACATGTTTTTGGCAACTTATTGCTATATATATAGGTGTTTGAATCTAAAGTGTGCTAGTGATTACTTCCCTTATGCCCAATTAAGGATTTCAGGTGGCTCAATAAGTACTAACATGGGGGGGGGGTTATTTTCTTCGTCCATACGGCGTGCTATTATATGGATGACATTCACTTGAGTGGCAATGTATGGATTAAATGTCTCTATGACCGAGGTAAGATGATGAGTGGTATGACCACAAGATGCCCGAGGTAGCTTTGATACTGAAGTATATATATGCCTCATATATATATACTAAGGTATTTAATTGTGGGTTAGCTTTGATACGGCTATATATGCATATTTATATGTGTGTATGGGACATATTTACTTTCGGGTAGCTTTGATATGGAAGTATATATATGGGTATATATATATGAAAGTATTTAGTATTCAACCTAGAGCCTAGATTTTCATTTCTGTATTTATATAATTATGGGGTTGGGCTGAAATAAAACTCTTGTGCAGGTACGCTAACAACGAAATATATAGCCCGACTAGTTATGTTATAGTATGAGAGAACGTATGTATTCCACTGTGTATTTCGCTAGAAGTTTCCTTTTTTCCTAAGTTTGTGAGGACGTATGGAACGTGCATGCATCATGATGAATCATTCATTACATACATCCATTGTTCCTCACCTTATAAGTTTCTTATTCCGTTAAGTAACTCTTTTCTATTATAACGTTGTTCTCACAAAGAGTTGCACCATATTTTGTTAGTACAGATGGCAGCATCAGCTAGGAGTGAGACTTCCCTAGAGATCCTTGGTACCCCTGCCCTGCTATGGAGGGTACTGCACTTTGTGAGGTATACCGAACCACCCTGCTACTTTTGGAATGAGGGATATCTAGAAGGATAGCCACGGTATGAGGTGTAGCTAACCATACCTGCTCATACCCAATCACCCCTATGGCAGGAGTGGAAGGCAGATTCTGAGGGAAAAACTCCTTTGGAAGGTTCCTAGGTAGCTACTTTTGAGGTGCTAAGCCAGATTTGTCAGCAGCATGGGGATGAGTTGACCGGCAGTGTAGCTGATACTTTTCCTCAAGTGCATCCGTTTACAGCAGTTTGGGCACAACATAACCGCAATGTATTGATTCGAGACCGGGATGAGCAGAAAGAGAGTTCTAGTCCTGCTATGAGTGCTATGTTCACCGTGATGAAGATGTTTTATGCTCATCAGGACACCTGGGACTTTTGGCAGGAGTCCTATACCACTTGTATGGATAGGCTCATGAGAGCCGAAGCTACACAATGGAAGTTGAGGAAGCATGTGCGCAAGCACAAGAAGGCAGCTAGGGAGGCTTGTTGGGACACCGATGAAGCTTATACCGCATTGGGAGCCCTCTAGACTTAGATGGAATGGGTCGATTAGTAGAGAGCTACCGCTCAAGCGGCAAGAGCTGATGATCAGGCTATGCTAGTAGGACTGCTAGAGCAGCTAGAGGTCGCTTGTGCCAAGGCCTTCACTGCCATGCACCAGCGGATCTTAGCCAACAACCGCGTATCCCTAGTAGATGCAGCACATGACAGAGTCGAAGCTGTTGCTCATACCTAGAACATGGTGGTTGATCTTCAACATGAGGTGCATTTTCTGAACAACCAACTGCACCCGATCCTTGATGAGGAAGAAGAAGATCTAGCAATGTTTGCTGAAGATGATGGTTGGGCGGAGGAAGATGCGGTGCCCATGAATGAGGGCGAAGCTCTATTCGACCTCGATAGTGACCATGCTGATGTGTAAAGCAGCTTTAGTGATTAGTATGGTGCGCTAGATGTTATCCTCTACCATCTTTTATGTAAAGGACATGTGATTTAAGTTTCGATCTTCAGATGTATCGTTAATGTAACATTGGAAGCTTGCATGTTGGTCCACTATGGGTCAAACTCTAATGAAATTCTAGTTTTGTTTTGCTGGTGAAATGTGACATGCATGTTAACGCATTGCGAGTATGATAAGTAATCAAATTGGTGATGTCATGTTGTAAGAATGAATTATTGTGCCTCTATTTTATTATATGAATTTAGATTCTCTCCACTTAATTTAGTTTGGCATGATTACACAATTCTTCTACAATTTCTTGATATCAGCCAATAATCACTTATGGTTGCAATTTTGTAGATGACTCGCACTCACGCTGGGACAGGTACCAGCCAAGGTGGCAATGATGGTGACCTACCACCACCACCGCAACCCTCCGTGAATAAGTTTTTTGCGCAATTCTTGGGGAATCAACGAGCAATGGAAGAAACACTGCGCCTCATTGTGCAAAATATTGCCCGTGCCCACTAGCAAAATCATGGGCTAGAACCCAATCAATACAGTACATTCAAGGACTTTCTAGAGACTAAGCCACCTATCTTTAAAGAGGCAGAAGAACCGCTCTAGGCTGATGAGTGGTTGAACACTATTGAACCGAAGTTCCGTCTGTTGAGGGTCATCGAAATGATGAAGGCCGAGTATGCATCGCATCAACTATAGGGGCCTACAGGTATCTGGTGGACTCATTATTTGTCTGCCTTACCTGCTAGAGCAAATGTTACCTAGGAGCAATTCAAGACAACCTTTAGGGGACATCATATGCCTCGGGGCTAATGCAGATGAAGGCTGCTAAGTTTATGAAGCTAACACAGGGACAAAGACTCTCACCAAGTATATGCATGCATTCAACAACTTGTGCAGATATGCCCCAGAATTTGTGAATACAGAAGAGAAGAAAATAGAAAGCTTCAAGAGAGGCCTTGGCATCAAGTTGATGAAAATGATGGCCAATGCTAAATGTACTTGTTGGCGCAAAAATGTGTCGATGCGCCTGGCACACAGCAAGCCAGAAGGATCTGCTTAGGATGAGCTCGGAGATCCCCTTGGCTTCAATCGCTGGACTTGTCGACCCTACAAATTCCACCTGAGGGCGTGCTAGTCAATTTGACCTACAATTGACAAGGAGAAAAAGTTTACCAGTAATTTAAGGCGGAACATGTCGGTCTTGCCTAGACAATTCCAAGTGTGCCACTTCAGGAGCAGCCAGACGGGAGAAATCGAATAAACAGCCGATACACGAAGAAATTGGTTGTTAAGGACTGTAAAGCTCATGAGTTACGATTGATTTTATGATGACAAGTACAATGCACGCCGATGTAATTAAAATCAGCAGCTAGGTGGATATTACCAGTGTGAAGCATTGAGCTGATGAATCTAACGAGAAAGGGTATAACATGCAAACAAATTGACTGTCTAGTAGAAATAGATGTACAAATGCTTTGAATCTAATCTATTACTATCAATAGTGAGGTTCGACTGGATCGATGGTAGCTATGATGATAATAACAAACTAAAACCCAAGAATCCATAAAACCTACTATACATTGATAGGTTTTCTGAAAGACATGCTATATTTGTGAAAGCATTGGCAAATCGGCCGAAATAGCCAATTCAAGTAGAAAAAGGGTCATAGCATATGAACAATCGACCATTCAATACGAACAAACCTATAAACTCCTCAAATCTAACCTATTATCTTTAATAGTGGGGTTCGACCAGATCGATGACAGCCATAATAAAGATAACATATTAAACCCTTAAAGAAAATAGATCTATTCACATTGAATAGGGTCATGAAAACATGCTATAAATGTTAAAGTGTGGGCGATCAGCTATTTAGCTGATGTAGGCATGGCAAACAGTCAAGGTCACGCCTGATCGAAAACAAATCTACCAACTAGCATCCTCCGATCTAAAGTGCCATCAGTGGGGATCGAACGGATTGTTACAACTATAATAGCGAACTATAGACCAGATTTAACTAGCCAGCAAACCTCCTTAAGATCAGCCATGCCTTAACTGCATACTATGCATGATCAAGATCGAAGTAGAATAGCCGATGAAACATAACCCATCGCTCAAGGTAAGAAACATCGTATTATAACAAAGTAAATGATGAACTAAAAGGATGTGAAGCCGACCTAGATCGATCTCGACCAGGCATGGTTGATGTTGCTAAAACTAATGGCAATAAAAACATCAGCAAGATTGGTAACTTAATGAATCTATCCAAAGGATGCCACCCTTAGGTAGAGCCGATAACTTGACCTTAATCTAATTCGAGCAGTGGAGGTCAAACTTAACCGATGCAGCCCTACATGAACTAGATAAGAATCGATAACTAGCTTATACTAGAGCTCGTAGTGGAGGTCGAACTTAACCGATGCAGCCTTACAAACAGAAGTATAAGCCATGACGGTACTTACAGATAAGTTGGAGGTTGGCCAAACTGATGCAGCCCTGCTTATTGAAGAACTCATCGAGATCTACACTACTCCTACTTCTAAGGGTTGGCGTAAAGCTAAAAAAAGTAATTGATATTGATTGACTGGATGTCTCTACAAGGAGCTAGGGGTACATATTTATACCCTACAGTAATGATCTTGATGAGTAATGTACATAACTTACCTAACAATAATATCTAAATGAAAGGAAATATTAAAATACATAGACACTAATTAAGAGATTTTCTTGTTTTTGACATCATCGGCCGATCTCTTCCTCTCTAGGGTAAGCTTACCAAATTTTGGTGTCAACACAGGTGCCCCTAGTTCGGAGTATGAATTTTCATGCTTCGAACTATTTTGGTCCGATGGTCTTCCTTCCTGAATCAACGATATCTGATCTGCTTTGACTCCCGATAAATCATCTTGAAAATTAATACTCCTATGTATCTTGCAATTGGCTTTCATGAGCCAATACTTTTGATGTCTTGCTTGGATTCCATCTTCTTGAACTCCTGACCATTAATCTGCTTTAGCCAATTAGGAGCTAGCCCCCGGGTCTATAATTATATAATCGGCTATCTAGAGGCAACTATCATAAACATCAGCCTCTTCCTTGCTACTGACCATTAAGTATTAGTATGTGACTGACATATAATTAAAACTCTTGTCCACCTTTTTATGCAAAGCTTTCTTGATTGGCTTGTTGCATTGTGAATTCGACATCGGCAGCATCGTTACCCATGATTCAATCCATCGGCTAATCACCATATCAATGTTCAGAAAAATATAATCCAATAACTTCTAGCTGACGGTCTTCTTCTAAGGAGTCGAGGATTTTACTGGTAGCAATACTACCTTCTTCCAAGCCTCACCTACACATGTGAACTTTGAAGTGTCTACCACACCATCTTGGGTGATTGAAGAATAGAACGGATTAGAATCCAGTCATCTTCGCTTCTCCTGCTCAGAAAAACTTGGGTTTTTTTAAAAGATTATCAAATTAAAACATAGCTTTGCTCCTCAAATGATTATCTCATATCGCTCAATGTGTATAGTTTCTCTCTATGGCATTGTTTTGCCTCTTTTCACCCTACTTCTAAAAAGCTTATGTGTAGTTTGGGTAGGGATAAAATGTGTAGCATACTTACCTTTCATATATTGTAAGGTCAAACTCCGGATCCAAGGAGAGAAGTGTCATACTCTTAGATCAAGATGTGCATGTGCGTCGAATGTTTGGTAGCTAACCTAATTGTACTATGCTCTCTGAGACATATTTCTCTCTTGTGTAAATTTTTTTGCGAGAACATGGGCTATCTCTATTTTCACCTCTTCTTTTTCTTTTCTTCTTCTTCTTCTTTTCTTTTTGCTTTGGACCTCTTTTGTGTCCATTTTTATTTTTGCATAACCCATGTCTCTTTTTACGACAAACTTTTGAGAGAAATATCATCAAGAACTTCGAGCATTTATTTTGATAGAACCTAACAAACATATTTTTGCCTTCTCCTGGTTTAGGAGCATAATATTTTGAGGTGGATGTCATACTTCCAGTGTAGAAGCAGCACATATATATGGCGTGTACGTGATCTTGATCTTGGGAGCATGACAAATCTCTCAACAAGGGTCAACAAGACTTGACAAAACTCAACACAGAGCAAGCAGCTTATGTGGAAGGTTTCTTAATATATGGCCTTGGTAGGAAATTCAATATCATTGAGGAGACAAGCCATTGACTTTGAATTTTTTATAAGAAAATTTTCCAAGTACTTTACAAAAAGAAACAAGGTTCCTTTCATCATACCATATGTCATTCATCAACTCTCATATCTACAGGCATGTTCCTCCACTCTGAGCCGATGAGTGACTCATCTCCATGAGAAAATATAATTGATGTAGAAGAGGATGCTCTTGGCCCTGTCTGTTAGCGTCACATTCTTGCCGTCATTGTCATCTGTGAGCTCCTTCACCATGCTCCATGGCAGCTTGCTGTGGTTGTTGCTAGCCTTGCGTTGTTCTCTTGGGGAGCAAATGATTCATCGGCTTGGGGGCAGCCGATTCTTCTCTGTGAAAAGTTATCGGCCAGGGTGCTTTAGCAGAGCAGTGTCCTGATAAAGTGATAGTATTTTCAGCCGATGATAGAAGTAAAGGCTATTTAATTTATCATCTTTCCTTCATACTTCTAAAACCATCAGCTTCACTTTTATGCTTGCTACTGTTTATCATGGTTGAACCACTTATATTCTTGACTGTAATTAGCGCTAGAAGTAAGAATCAGCCTTTCCTTCTTCAAAACCTGTTCGAATATTTTTTTTAATGATATTTTCTATGATCGGCTGTAATTTCGTTTAGACGCATTGCTAGTTTGCAATAGCCGATGATAATATCTGATGGAAGAAAACTCAACTCATTGGAAGACGGTGTCCAGAACGGAGGGAACCAGCAGTCACCACTTGCCCTCATTCTGGTGATCTGACCTCTTGAATGACAATGGTGTCCTTAGCAGTGAAGTAATCACGTCAAATGACCTATTCCTTATATCCTACGAACTAGAATTCCATCTTCTAGAAGATATCCATCTTGTTAACTACGGATCGGCAGTCTAAAATGTCGGCGTGGGATTCCATGCTAAGCCGTAAGGGGCATGGCAATAGACGCTGAGAATCGGCCGATGAACTCAGCTACATCGGTTGTCGGCTCGATCATCCTGCTGCGGTGGACGTTGATGCTGCTGCACTGTTCCAAGAAGGTCGTGGACACGGTGCGGCTGAGATTACCCACTCTGCCGATAAGGCTTAGTGTGGACAACGATGAGCAGCACTCCTCGTGTTACTCGATCTCTGAGCTTCAGTCGGACACCGGTAATGATGGACTGTTGTCCCTGTCCATGGTGTTGCTTGTTGTTTGCCGCATGCCTTTGCTTCGTCATGCTTTACCATATTCAATTCCCAAATAAACTATTCTGATTTTCCTTCCTTGTAGGTACATGATGCATCTGGTATAATTTGTTGCCAAATAAGGCTTCTTGGAATCCCTGGGCGAGATCAGCTGTTTGCCTATGAGCTCCATCTTCAAGTATTAAATAATTTCCACGTGCACATCTACGTGTGATTAACCGAGCATACAACACCATTAACCTCCATGCAACATATTACTCATGCACGGCTAATCAAATTTGGTTACGTACACATGCATTGATTAGTCGAACATGCAAACATGCTGAACACGCGTGAGGCCAGCTTCTCTCCTTTCAGGCATAGATTCTATATAGCCATATATATCAACTGAGTCGAATAGGAATAGATGTGACCAAACATGCTAATTGGCCGTACGTGCAAACCCACGTCTGGTGTTATATGTGCATGCATGGCTCCTTTTCTTTAATCTTCTAGCTCCTGCTGCTTTTTATCTTCACATGAGAACCGAGGGATACCTGGACTTTGTGTCTCGATCTCCTTGTTAGGGATCTGGAACGCCTTGGTGAGCACACCGTCGGGTAGCTCACAGGTAACTCTAAAGAACATCATGGCAACAAATCCAACGTCGAGCGTGCCGTAGAGGATGAAGATGAGTCCGGCGAGTGGGCGCGTGCGCGGTGGGTTCAGGCCCCCCAACGCGTAGTTGATGCGGGAGATCGAGACGCCGAGCGTGCTCATCCCATGGATCTTCTCGCTATTGGTTGGCATGACGAGCTGATCATTAGGTTTGGCCATGACGTTGGAGAAGTCTGTAGCAGTGGCCGCTTTCGTCTTGTATGGAACCCGCTCACCTTCATCTTGCCTTGTAAGTAACATATCGTGACAAACGAGCCAATATCTTTAACCGATGTAATATGCTTTATCATTGGCTTTTGTTTCCCAAATTAGGATTATAGCTCTGATAATCCTCTTTAATCATAATATATATGGAAGCATTTTTTATCTTTTCTTGTTTTAGCAGCAAATCATGGCTGATCGTGGCGGCATCGGCTCCTATATAGCCGATTGTGCGTTCAGAGCACCACCTGTGTATCCAAGCTCTCCACGTCGCACACGGTCATTCACTGCCGAAGTACCTTTGCTTGCGGCTGTCCACACGAACCGGCCACGCCGTGTTTGCTAGGCCAGATGGTCCCATCGCCCTCAGCTGAAGTGGAAACTAAGCCGGTATTGCCTCCCCAGCCAATCTATGTACATCTGGTCTTCAAGCCAATGGAGTTTAGTTCAACGTGATGCACCTGGACTTTAACACATACATGCAAAGTCTTCTATTTTTGCTAGCTGATAGGGTCTGATCAGCGCATTTGCCCCATCGGCTTGATCTAATAAAGATTCCATATTTATTTTGCTTGCATCCTCTATAAGTTGCCATATCCAATTCCTTGTGGGAAACAATATCATCACCATGCATACAGCAAAGCAAACGTAAAGTGTCTGGACTCCAGATCCGATCGGTTTGAGGTTCATCGGCTTTTTACTTGAAACTTCATGTGAACTGTCCTGGTTGATTGCCAAATACCAAGACAATCAGTCCTGTTGGTGATGTTCTCTTGATCTGACTTAGTGATCTGAATAAATTACGAGTACAGGCCGCAATCCCGCATACATGTGCATGTGCTTTTTAGGATTACAGGTCGTGTCTTGCATATATACACATTAACATTCCATCTTTATCTCCTAATAAACACGACATGTATGTTGCCTTCATAAAGTTCGAATCAAATAACATCTGCTGTACTCATAGCTTTCCAACGTCGTCTCATTAACTTGCACCTCGGCCGAATGTATTCTGTCTTATTCAGCCATCCGTGAACGACATGATGCAACCATGCGTCGGCCTAGTTATGGATTGCCCAGTATATTGCGACAATAAGACCCCAAGCTTTATTCAATCTGAGCATCATTCAATATTCCTCAGCCGATTAAATCCCCCAATAATCATGGGCTGTTTGACCCTGTAATACGAATCTTTCGGAACACCTGAACTTAGAATGCGTCCATTAGTTTTTTTCTCTTTTTAATGGCTGATGAACCTTCAGCTTGCTCAGGCTTGCTCTCTGATACTAATCGTCGTCTGCCTCCTGCATTTAGTAAACTACATAATGGAAGCTCAACTTGAATGCATGCGAATATTTTAATTGGCAGCCTGTCTCCATCTGTTCATTAGTATGGCCTGATCTCCCTTAATTCCCGTGTTGTTTTAAAATAGTTAACGGACAAAACATCTTCAACAGTGCATGTAACGTAGTCGATCGGGACAAGCTAATATTTTTCTATCGGCTATAAGTTATCCACATGTACCTGGACGATGCTAAACCAATACACAAATATCCGTTTGGCTTAGATGGTAATAAAATATTTTGGCCATCACGCTAACCTAAGACATACCGGACATTGCATAAGAGTTGCCGCCTTCCATGCATATGTAGTTTCTCCTTAATTTCTCACGTAGCATTTGAACTCATGACTCTTGGTCGCTTATAGTACATCTTTTAGGAGTCTTCAAGGCATTTAACTTCCCAACCTTGATGAAATCACTTGTAGCATCTCAATCGATGGGCGAATAAATGTTAATACCGGCCTCTTGTTGTAGATCAAAAATTCAGTTCCATAGGATATCCAGGAAAAACGCATCTGACTTCTAATCAGGCGATTGTGGGTTTGAGTCCCACCAAGCATCCCAGAACGTGTGTCGGCGCAAAAATGTGTTGATGCGCCTGGCACACAGCAAGCCGGAAGAATCTGCTTAGGATAAACCTGAAGATCCGCTCGGCTTCAATCACAGGACCCATCAACCCTGCGAATTCCTCCCGAGGGCGTGCCAGTCAATTTGACCTACAATTGACAAGGATAGAAAGTTTATCAGTAATTTAAGGCGGAACATGCCGGTCTTGCCCAGACAGTTCCAAGTGTGCCGCTTCGGGAGCAGCCAACGGGAGAAATCGACTAAACAGTCGATACACGAAGAAATCGGTTGTTAAGGACTGCAAAGCTCATGGGTTGCGATTGATTTTATGATGACAAGTACAATGCACGCCGATGTAAGTAAAATCATCCGCTAGGTGAATATTACCAGTGTGAAGCATTGAGCCAACGAATCTAACGAGAAAGGATATAACATGGAAATAAATTGGCTGTCTAGTACAAATGAATCTACAAACGCTTTGAATCTAATCTGTTACTATCAACAGTGAGGTTCGACCGGATCGATGGCAGCTATGATGATAATAACAAACTAAAACCCAAGAATCCATAAAACTGTCTATACATTGATAGGTTTTCTAAAAGACATGCTATATCTATGAAAGCATAGGTGAATCGGCTGAAATAGCCGATTCAAGTAGAAAAAGGGTCATAGCATATGAACAATCGACCATTCAATATGAACAAACCTATAAACTCCTCAAATCTAACCTATTATCTTTAACAATGGGGTTCGAGCGGATCAATGGCAGCCATAATAAAGATAACAGATTAAACCATTAAAGAAAACAGATCTATTCACATTGAACAGTGTCAAGAAAACATGTTATGAATGTTAAAGTGCGGACGATCGGCTATTTAGCCAATGCAGGCATAACAAACAGTCAAGGTCATGCCTGATCGAAAATAAATCTACCAACTAGCATCCTTCGATCTAAAGTGCTATCAGTGGGGATCGATCAGATCGTTACAGCCATAATAACGAACTATAGCCAGATTTAACTAGCCAGCAAACCTCTTCAAGATTTAACATGCCTTAACCGCATGCTATGCATGATCAAGATCGAAGTAGAATTGTCGATGAAACATAACCCGTCGCTTAAGGTAAGAAATATCGTATTGTAACAAAGTAAACGACAGACTAAAACGATGTGAAGCTGATCTAGATCGATCTCGACTGGGCATGGTTGATGTTGCTGAAACTAATGGCAATAAGAACATCAGTAAGATCAGTAACTTAATGAATCTACCAAAAGGAGGCCACCCTTAGGTGGAGCCGATAACTTACCTTAATCTAATTCGAGCAATGGAGGTCAAACTTAACCGATGCAGCCGTACTTGAACTAGATAAGAATCGATAACTAGCTTATACTAGTGCTCGCAGTGGAGGTTGAATTTAACTGATGCAGTCTTACAAACAGAAGTATAAGCCATGATGGTACTTATAGATAAGCCAGAGGTCGGCCAAACCGATGTAGCCCTACATATTAAAGAACTCATCGAGATCTACACTATTCCTACTCCTAAGGGTTGGCGTAAAGCCAAAAAAAAGTAATTGATATTGATTGATTGGATGTCTCTAGAAGGAGCAGGGGCTACATATTTATACCCTGCAATAATGATCCTGATGAGCTATGTACATAACTTACCTAACGAAAATATCTAAATGAAAGGAAATATTAAAATATATAGACTCTAATTTCTCTTATGTAGAGTCCTCGCTGATGAAGGTTCGTTGTTTGATACATGTCTTTATCCCGTTTGGCTCAACCGACATAGATTCAGTACGTAGACATGCCACCTTGTCGAGTCGTATATGAACACAACATCTAATCGGCCATGTATATACACGTATATGATACATGTCCTTGCTTCTTGCATTGTCGATGTGCATTTGGACGCCATATCTTGAATAGAATAATATTCCCTTTCCTTTGTTGCACATACTTGATGCATCTAGAGCTTTCCAAACACATTGTCCTGCCTATGATATTTCTTTTGTTGCTTTACGTGATATCTCTATCACGCCAACTTCAAGATGTTGTACGCCATCACTGATTTTCTCAAATATTCCATATATTAGCAAATCTTTCAAACTTCGCCGAATATAATAATCAGTCGTGCGTGAGAATATCTCTAATAATTCTATCAAGTCATGGCACGTGCACTTTCCTCGATCCTTTTAACTTTTTCCTTATTTCACATGAGGAGATCTTGGACGTCGGGCTTCTCCAAAATTGAATATTATTTCCTGGCTGGCTCCCAAATATCCACTAAATAAGAAATTTTCTTATTTTTGACATCATCAGCTGATCTCTTCCTCTCCAGGGTAAGCTTACCAAATTTTGGTGTCAACAGTACTACATATAATGAGTTCATCAGTGATGCCCTAACCCAAGAAAACCAGAACAACCTACATGTGGCAGCAAAGGGTCACAAGTGAGCAACTGAGGTAGGTGCCTTGGGATCATCTCAGTCAAAAGCTCCTATGGCAACTAGGCCATAGTTCTGTCCTCTAGCGCCTAAGTTTAGGCCTCCTTAGCCAAAAGCCTAGGCTAGCTAACCTCAGAAGGTGTTTCGCAAGGCATTCACCATTGCCCTGCCTAAGGGTAACATAGGCCAAGGAAGCTCAACAGGGCCAAGAAGTAACCAGTCGTGCTTCAATTGCAATCAGATGGGCCACTAGTCCAAGGAGTGCCCCTATCCCAAGAGGAATGGAAACCAAAACCAGGGTAATCAGAAGAAGGACAATCCTAAGGCACATCCTGGGTACATGAACTATACAGTTATGGAGGAAATTTCCATAGGGGAAGTTGTTACCGCTGGTATGTTCCTGGTAAACAAACACCCGCAATTCTTTTATTTGATTCTAGAGCTTCTCATTCATTTATGAGCCAAACATTTGCATCTAAGCATGATTAGAAGATAATTGAGGTAGACAAGGGTGGTTATAGTATAAGTTCAGCTGGAGCTACTATCTCTACAAACCAAATAGTTAGAGATGTGCTTATCTCTATACAAGAAAGGAATAAACTATGGATCTCATAGTATTGCCTGGGTTAGCCATAGATGTGATTTTGGGCATGAGTTGGATGAGTGGTCATGGAGTTCTTATTGACACTACCACTAGAACATCTATGTTGAGAGAACCAAAGGGGGGTAGTGCTTTTCTAGTACCACTTCCCAGAAGTTTTGATCTTCAAAACTTGTCTTGTGCCATCCAAACCACTGCTCTTTGTAATATTCCAGTAGTTTGCGAGTTCCCTGATGTATTCCTAGATGAATTGCCTAGTTTGCCACTAGATAGGGATGTGGAATTTAGGATTGAGTTAGTGCCAGGTACAACACCTATCTCAAGAAGACCCTATAGGATGTCACCCAATGAGTTAGCAGAATTTAAAATTCAGCTACAAGAACTTTTGGACAAAGGTCTCATTCGACTTAGTTCGTCTCCCTAGGGTTGTCCCGCTTTATTTGTGAAGAAGAAGGATAAATCCTTACTGATGTGTGTGGACTATAGGCCGCTAAATGCTGTCACCATTAAGAACAAGTACCCTTTGCCTGGTATTGATATTTTGTTTGATCAATTGGCAAGAGCACAAATATTCTCTAAGATTGACTTGAGATCAGGCTATCACTAGATCAAGATCAAGCCAGAAGATATACCTAAGATAGCTTTCTCTACTAGGTATGGCATGTATGAGTATTTGGTCATGTCTTTTGGACTGACAAATGCTCCTGCCTATTTCATGTACTTGATGAATTCGGTGTTCATGCCCGAGCTTGACAAATTTGTCGTCATATTTATCGATGATATCCTGATTTACTCTGAGAATGAGGTAGATCACATAGAGCATCTAAGAGTTGTCTTGTCTAGGCTGAGAGAGCATAAATTGTATGCAAAGTTTAGCAAGTGTGAATTATAGCTAAAGAAAGTTCCTTTCTTGGGTCATATATTATCTGAAGGTGGAATATCTGTAGACCCATCTAAAGTGCAAGAGGTCATGGATTAGAAGGCCCCGACTTTGGTTCACAAAGTTTAGAGTTTTCTAGGGCTAGCAGGCTATTATCATCATTTCATTAATGACTTTTCCAAAATAGCTAAGCCCATGACCAGATTACTTTAGAAGGATGAAAAGTTTAATTAGACTCCAGAGTGTGAGGTTGCTTTTCACACTCTATGAACCTTGCTAACCACTACTCCTGTTCTAGCACAACCCAACATTGAGAAACCTTTTGATGTGTTTTGTGATGCATCGGATATAGGTTTAAGGTGTGTGGTCATGCAAGAAGGCCGAGTTATTGCCTATGCTTCTCGACAATTGAGATATCTTGAAGTCAATTATCCCACACATGATTTAGAGCTCACAGTAGTTGTTCATGCATTGAAGATATGGAGACATTACTTATTGGGAAATGTATGCCACATATACACTGATCACAAAAGTCTCAAATACATACTCAACCTGAACTGAACATGAGACAACATAGATGGTTAGAGCTGATCAAGGACTATAATTTGGAAGTGCACTATCATCCAGGAAAATCCAATGTTGTAGTAAATGCACTTAGTCAAAAATCTCATTGTAATGCCTTAGAAGCCTTGTTGGAAGATGGTTTTAATATGTTGCATCCTATTGTGCTACACAACATCACTATCAGTTTCTCACTTGAGAGCAAGATCATCAAACTATAGAAGACAGATGTAGGTGTGTTTCACATAAAGAGAAAGATGAAGGAATAGGAAACCAAGCATTTTAGGTTGAATGAAAGAGGTGTGCTATGGTTCAAGGACTGACTTGAGGTACCGAAGACCATGAACTTAGGAATCAAATTTTAGATGAAGCTCATTCATCCAAGTTGTCTATCCATCTGGGTAGTAGCAAAATGTATCAAGATTTGAAAACCCAATTTTGGTGGACTAAGATGAAGAAGGAAATCGCCGCCTATGTAGCTAGATTTGATACTTGTAGTAGGGTCAAGGTAGATCATCTGAAACCTGCTGGATTGCTCCAACCTTTATCTATTCTAGGATGGAAGTGGGAGGAGATCAACATGGATTTTATTATTGGACTCCCAACTACTCAGAAAGGTTTTGACTTGATACTGATAATTGTAGACCATTTGACTAAATCCGCACATTTCATCCCAGTCAAGACCAACTATCGACCTCATGAATACGCAACATTGTATATCACACATATAGTGCATCTACATGGGACACCATGAACCATTGTGTTAGATAGAGGATCCCAATTCACTACTCAGTTTTGGGAGCACTTGCATAAGCAATTAGGTACCAACCTCATTCGAAGCTTAGCATACCACACTCAGACCTCTGGGCAGACTAAGTGAGTAAATCAAATCTTAGAAGATATGTTGAGAGAGTGTGTGATCTCTTCCAAGGGTTCATGGGAAAAATGGCTACCTTTAGCTGAGTTTTCCTACAACAACAGTTATCAAGCAAGCATCAGGATGGCTCCTTTTGAGGGCTTGTATGGTTGAAAATGTAGAACTCCTTTGAATTGGGTAGAGCCTAGAGAAAGGAGATACTATGGCATTGATTTTGTCATAGAAGGCAAAGAGCAAGTGCATGTTATCCAACAACATATGAAAGTCGCTCAGTCCAGGCAAAAGAGCTATGCTGACAAGAGAAGAAGTCCTATCGAATTTGAGGTAGGTGACTACATATACCTCAAAGTATCACCCATGAAAAAGGAGCAATGGTTTGGTGTGAAATGGAAACTAGTACCTAGATATGTTGGCCCATACAAGATCATCGAGCGATGTGGAATGGTAGCTTACAAGCTATAGTTACCTATAGAGATGCGAGCCATATTCAATGTCTTTCATGTTTCTCAACTTAAAAAGTGTCTTTGCATACCTGATGAAGCCATTGAACCCACCAATATTAAGCTCCAATCAAATTTGACTTATGAAGAAAAACCCATCCAAGTGTTGGAAGAAATGGAAAGAGTGACTCGAAGCAAGGTTAGCAAGTTCTACAAAGTGGTGTGGAATAACCATAGTGAACAAGATGCCACATGGGAACGAGAGGACTATCTACATGAGGTCCATCCTGCTTTTTACAAAAAAATGGTTGGTCTTTCAAATCTCAGTGTAAGGAAAATGGACCATAGGCCCATTTACTTTGGATTTTGGTGTTTGATGACCAACACAACCAAATTGGACTAATGAATTTGTAGGTAATTGTTTTGTAGTTCAATAGGGTTTAAGACATGACTTGGACGAAGGTGACATGATGATCCCACGATCAACACCAAAAGCAAGAAACTAGAAGCACAAGAGAAGACCCAAGATATCAAGCAAAGTCCAAGCACGAAGATGAGAACCAAGCTGGACGCAAGATCATGAAGAAATGAGCTTGGCAGAGGTGACCGAACGTGGCCCTAGGAGGACCGAACATGTCTGATCAGTTGCTTGGCAACAACAGGCATCAACAACTATGACTAGATGCTGAGTGAAGTAGTGACCAAATACACGGACTTCACTATTCATTGTTGCAGCAACAACTCAATGAGGACCGAACGCAGCAGCTATGGATGACCAGACATGCTAGGCAGTGGCATCCGATTGAGTCTAGAGAGGTTCTAGAGCGACGCCAGCGTGACCGAACACATCCAATCGATGATGACTAGACTCTAAAGTATGTCCTATCTCTACACACGCACTCAATGGTCAGGATGACCGGACACGTCTGGCCAAGATGACAACAGCATCCGGTCAGTAGCAGAAAGCTGGGTTTTGCCCCTAATGGCTACTTTCTTTATGGGGCTTATAAATAGACCCCCAACCAGCCATTTGATATGAGGAGAACTGAGGAAACATACCAATGGTGTTGATACACCATTTTAGTGATCTCCACTTGCATAGTGCTTAGTGATTCATTAGGTGATTAGCGTAGGTGTATTGTGAAGTTCTTAGGTTGATTAGACCACCACTTATGCGCTTGCTCTAGGTTTAGGCCTAGTGTTTAGTGAGGTTTGCATACCTCTTACCACTCGGTGCTTGCACACACCATTGTTGTACATCAGAGGGGCTTGTAGTCTTGTGAGATCACACCAACCACGTTTGTGGTGTGGACACCATCATGTACCGAAGGGAACAAGGCCCGCAGTGTTTTGGTCGGAACATTGATAGTGAAGATAGCGAGGAGTGGTCCGGGAGAGGCTTGTCGGAAGGCACACCAGAGACCCAGTTGCTTGTGGGGAAGGCCTAGGGCTGTCCATGAAGTTACCTGATTTGGAGCTTGGCCCTTGTGAGGGATTCCTTGCAAAGGGCTCCAACGAGGACTAGGGGGAAGCTTGTGTGCTTCTCGATACCTCAGTAAAAATACCGGAGTCATCGATAGGAGTTTCATATCTCTACCTTACTCTTTAGCTTCCACATTTACATTACAGTCTTGGTTTGTGCTTTACTTATCTAGCTTAGTGATACGCTAGTTGATAGGTTTGGAACCTAGGTTGCATAACTGCTTTTTGCGGTAGAGATAGCAACACACTAGCAAAACCGTAGTTGCACATTTAGATAGTTTATCTTTTGCATAGGTTTTGACTAGGTGAAATTAGAGGCTTTATTTCAAAGTTAGAATTTTAAGTTGCCTAATTCACCCTCCCCTCTTAGGTGTCATGGTCCCTTACAAGTGGTATCAGAGTCGGTTGGCTCAATTTGGACTTTTGGCTTCACCACCGTTGAGTCGATGCTATTTAAAGTGGTTGGGATGGATACCTCTAAGCCTCTGCACTTTGATGACACTAACTTCCCCTACTATAAAGTTAATATGGCTTGTCACCTTGAGGGGTAGATTTGGGTGTTTGGAGAGTCACTCGTGATGGGATGAAATCCATTAAGAATCCCGATAAAGCCACAAAGGGTGAAGAAAAAGAAATTCATTTCAATGCTAGAGCTAAAAATTTCTTGTTTGAATCTTTTAGCATGGATGTGTTTAACCAAGTGTTCACTTTAAATACGGCTCATGAAATTTGGTTAAAACTCCAAGAGCTCCATGACAGCACAACTAATGTCCATGAGCAAAAACATTGTCTAGCTAAACAAAATTATGATTCATTTAAAATGAATGATGACGAGCTTGTTCATGATATGTATTCTTGTTTGAATCTAATTATGAATGAGCTCTATTCATTAGGATTAACAAAACTAGATGATGCGGACATCGTTAGGAGGATCATCTCCGTGCTACCACAAAAGAAATATGCAAGCATCATCACCATCCTTCACAACATGGAGGACTTGAACACCATGACCCTAGCCATAGTCATTGGCACGATAGTGGCATTTGAAATGTCATGCAAGATGGGTCAAGAAGAAGCCTCCTCATCAAGCAAAGGCAAAGCTCTCGCATGTAGTGAGAAAAAGAAGATGAAGGGCAACCAATTTGAGACAAGCTCAAGCTGAAGCTCCTCAAGTGGAGATGAAGAAGAAGATGAGGATGGTGATGATGAAGAATCAAGTGATGATGATCAATTTTCCTCCTCCACTAAGACCTTCATGAAGAATCTATCAAACTTATCAACAAGGTGGAGAAGATGATCCAAAAACTCAATGTCAAGGGTGTGCCGATCCAAATTCAAGATTTCATCTTCACCAATCAAAGAAATGAGCAAAGAAAGAAGGGATGCTATGGATGCGGTGAGTTGGGGCACTTTGTGGAAGTTTGCCCAAACAATACCACACCTAAGACAAAGAAGAAGGCATGCAAGGACAAAGCCCTAACATCAATAAGATCATGTGATGATTCTTCAAGTGAAAAAGACCACCACAAGAGGCGCTAGCACAAGCACTCATCATCAAGCACCTCACGTGTGTGCCTTATGGCACGTGGTAACAAAAAGCCTATCCCTAGTGATAGTGACAATGATAATGATAGTGATGATGAGCTACCTTCTTATGATGAGATTGTGTAAGAAAATCTTAACTTTGTTAAAGTTTGCACTAGTCATCAAAAGAAGCTTGAAAAATTAAAAGAAAAACTAGATAGCTCACAAGAAGCTTATGCTACTTTGCTTGAACAATATGAAACTTTTTCCAATCTTAATATGGAGGTATCTACTAAAATTGAGCAACTTTAGACTAGTGCAAACACAAATAATTGCACAATCAATGATGAGCAACTTGTAAAGAAAAATGAAAAATTAAAGAAAAAGTTAGCTAGCTCAAAAGATGCTTATAAAAGTTTGCTCGCTAAAATGGAAACCATGTGCAAATATTGTGATGATCTAACTAATAAAGTTGTAGATCTTGAAGCCATCGGTACAACCCCCACCAAGGCACCTAAAAAGAAAGGTTCAATTTTTAACATGCCTAAAAAGGATGCCTCTACTTCTTGTAATGATTTATGTTTAGACTCACCCTTGTGTAACCAAGTTTGTGTTGAGAAAGTTGTTGTAGAAACATGCACACAAGAGGTCGCAATGGAGAATGAGCAACTCAAGCAAGAAGTGGCTCACCTCACCAAGGACTTGATTCAAGTGAAAGGCAAGATAGAGCAAGCCCAACTTCATCAAAATAAAACCGTCAAAGGAGTGAAGAAGCTTGATGAAGGACAAACCGTGGTTTGCTACGTATGCCATAAGGAAGGCCACAAGTCCTATGACTGCAAGGTTAAGAATGGGGGAGGAGAAAAACAAAAAGCAAACAAGCAAGCTCTCCAACACCTACAACAACAAGGTGGACAAAATGGCCTCCACACCTTATCTATTGAAGGAGAAGAAAAATGACAAGGTGGTGGCCATCAAGGTGAACAAGAAAGCCAACAATGGGGCCAAACACATTTGGGTGCCAAAGGAGATCATTTCCAACATGAAGAGCACCAAGAAGGTTTGGATCCCGAAAGGGAAGTGAGAAGTCCGATGGACTTCGGGGAATTTGGAGACTTGGCAAAGTATGGGGCATTTCATGGGGTGCATCATTATGGACAAGGTATTTGCCAAGTGGGTTAGTGAATACTATGGACCCAAATTCCCCTTCCCATGTTATGTAACTAGATTTATTTTCTTGCAATTTCTATTAGCATCTAATTCCTTTTCATGCCTAGATTTGCATTTGCATGTTTAATCTTTTGTCTTGCATACACTAGGCATATCTTATGGTGGGCTTGCTCAGTTTCACTCTTAACCCTTGGAGCAAAGCTACATGATTTAAATTGTTTCGGAGCACGGCATATAGCTTGTTTTACAATTGTTCATCTAATATGTGCCAAAGTCCAAATTGTAGATAATTTCTCCTGAATATAACTTTCAAAAATGATTCTCACATTCATGTGATGTCATCTTTCAAGTGGTATTTTTTATTCTAAAATAAATGTGCATGTCTCCTACAAGTATTCCATACTTGTGTGCACAAATTTAGGGGGAGGTTACTCTACAAGTTGGATGCTTTGAGACTAACACCTTTTTAAGCTTATTATGTGTATAGTAGTCTCATTGCAAGGAAAATGAAGTCCCCGCAGTTAAGCATCATACTTTAAGTATGCACCACCTATTGCAAGTGGTATAAATCAAATTGGTTTCCACATGTGGTATTTCTAAACCAATATCATCATGTTGATTTCACTTTGTATTTATATGCTTTCTCCATGCATTATATAGATTAAACTCCCTTGAGCATTAATTTGCCAATTATGCATAAACTACATTCTCCATCATATGTATGCATATATTTAGGGGGAGCTTAGTCTATGTAATGTGAGAGTCAAATTTTGTGACATATTCCACTCCACATACAAAGGATCACAAAGTTTGACCCTCCCTTATGCTACTAATTTCCTCCTTTTTGGTGTTTGATTCCAAAGGGGGAGAATTTGTAGGACCAAAAGCAAGTCTGATCAAAATAATTTACAAGTAGTAATGGTGCAAGAAAGGGAGGATAGTGGATTATGGAGTTACGAGGAGGCTTAAATCCATAATGCCACATGGGGACATTTGCAAGGGCAAGATAAGTTTACAAAGATGTTTACATATGGTATCTTTTAGCATCATATAACCTTGCCTTTTGCATTGCATCCTAGCAAGTAAATAGTTTTTAAAATCCAAAACTTTTATTATTTGCTTGTTTTGGTCGTGTTGTCATCAATCACCAAAAAGGCGAAGATTGTAAGGAAAATGGACCCTAGGCCCATGTACTTTGGATTTTGGTGTTTGATGACCAACACAACCAAATTGGACTAATGAATTTGCAAGTAATTGTTTTGTAGTTCAATAGGGTGCAAGACGTGACTTGGACAAAGATGACATGTTGATCCCACGATCAACACCAAAAGCAAGACCCTAGAAGCACAAGAGAAGACCCAAGATATCAAGCAAAGTGCAAGCACAAAGATGGGAACCAAGCCAGATGCAAGATCACGAAGAAATGAGCTCGGCAGAGGTGACCGAACATGGCCTAAGGAGGACTAGATGCGCATTAATTGTTGCTCGTCAACAACAGGCATCAACAGCTGTGACCGGACGCTAAGTGAAGTAGTGACCGGATGCATGGACTTCACTATTCATCATTGCGGCAACAACTCAGTGAGGACCAGATGCAGCAGCTATGGATGACCGGACACGCCAGGCAGTGGTATTCGATCGAGTCCAGAGAGGTTCCAGAGCGGCACCAATGCGTCGGACATGTCTGATCGATGATGACTAGACTCTGAAGTACATCCGATCTCTATGCGTGTGCTCAACGGTTGGGATGACTGGATGTGTCCGATCAGGATGACAACACCGTACGGTCAGTAGCAGAAAGCTAGGTTTTGCCCCCAACATCTAGTTTCTATATGGGGCTTATAAATAGACCCCCAACCCTCGATTTGATATGAGGAGAACTGAGAAACATACCAAGGGTGTTGATACACCATTTTAGTGATCTCCACTTGCATAGTGCTTAGTCATTCATTAGGTGATTAGCGTAGGTTTTTGTGAAGTGCTTAGGTTGATTAGACCTCCACTTATGCACTTGCTCTAGGTTTAGGCCAAGTGTTTTGTGAGGTTTGCACACCTCTTACCACTCGGTGCTTGTGCGCACCATTGTTGTACATCGCAGGGACTTGTAGTCTTGTGAGATCACATTAACCGCGTTTATGGTGTGGCCGCCACCATGTACTGAAGGGAACAAGGCCCACGATGTTTCGGCCAGATGCTTGATTATGAAGATGGCGGAGAGCGGTCTAGGAGAGGCTTGCCGGAAGGCACACCGGAGACCCACTTGTGCATGGGGAAGGTCCAAGGCTATCCACAGGGTTACCCGACCAGGAGTTTGACCCTTGTGAGGGGCTCCAACGAGGACTAAGGGGAAGCTTGCATGCTTCTCGATACATCAGTAAAAATACTGGAGTCATCAATGGGAGTTTGCATATCTCTACCTTACTCTTTAGCTTCCGCATTTACATTGCAATCTTAGTTTGTGCTTTACTTGTCTAGCTTAGTGATAGGCTAGTTGATAGGTTTGGAACCTAGGTTGCATAACTCTTTTTTGTGGTAGAGATAGCAACACACTAGCAAAACCGTAGTTGCACATTTAGGTAGTTTATCTTTTGCATATGTTTTCACTAGGTGAAATTAGAGGCTTTAGTTTAGAGTTAGAATTTTAAGTTGCCTAATTCACCCCCCCCCCCTCTTTGGCGTCATAGTCCCTTACACTCGGGATGAGATTTCTATAAGGGGGTGTTTACACTAGAATTTGGAAGGAGGATCTCAAGAGCTCAAGAACTCCCAAAATCATGTCAGCAAGGAATCAATTGTGTGTGGATCGGAACCAGCTAATTCGGATGCAGCACTAGAATCGTCTTTCTTCAAATAGCGTCAACAGATAACGACAGAGGCTATGATTGGAGCTAGGACGAGACATGCTGGACTCTACAAAAAGGGAAAGATTAGAGTCCAAGTATTGAGTCATACTCGAGTAAGGTTCATGTTTAGACTCTGGGTATAAATACCAAACCCTGGCTATTGTAAAAACAATCAATCAAATACAAAGTCAATTACTTTTTTCGGCTCCGGCTGCTCCTTAGGAGTAGTAGTAGAGTAGATCTCGGTGAGTTCTTCAGCGAGTATAGCTGCATCGATCCGGTCAACCTCCACTGCTTGTCTGCAAGTATCGTCATGGTTTATACCTCTTTTCGTATGGCTACATTGATCCAGTCGACCCCCACTGTGACTCTGGTATAGGCTAGTTATCGATTCTTGTCTAATTCAAGTATGGCCTATGTGATTCTGCCTCACACCCCACTGCTTGAATTAGATCAAGGTTAGGTTATCGGCTCTACCTTAGTATGGCAGTCTTTGGTAGATTCATTAAGTTACCGATATTGCTTATTGCTTTCATTATTTATCTAATTACAGCAATATCACTCTGCCCGATTAAGATTGATCTGGATCGGCCTTATATCTTGTTCAACTCATCGTTTGCTAATCTAAAACTAATCTATTCTACATCTTAAGCGATGAGTTATGTTTTTATCGGCTGTTTTGCGTCAATCTTAATCGTGCATAGCGTGCGGTTAAGGTATGTCCAATCTTGAGTAGATCTATTAGTTAATGAAAACCATTCCATGGCCCATCATCATGGCCTGTGGGATTCTGCCTCTCACCCCACTGTTGGTAGCATGGAGTGGGGATCATTAGTTAGTAGACCTGTTCCTGAGAAAGCATGACCTTAACTGTGCGCTATGCCTGAATCGACTGTTTAGCCGATATTGAATGCTTTCACGAATAGTTCACATTATGAAATCATTGAAGTAGAGATAAGTTGAAAGATGTGTTAGCCCCATGATCTTGTTATGGTATTACGGCCTGCATGATTCTGCCTCACGCCCCACTGATATTAGTAATGAGTTAGGGTCATCAAGTCTATTGTTGTTTCTACGGCCTGCATGATTCTGCCTCATGCCCCACTTGTCATGGTGATAGATGAGATCTAACATGTTCACTAGATTTACCTTTATTAAATGGTTAAGAGGTGTTGAGTTGTTTCTTTAAATAAAAGAGTTCGGTTACTTGTAATCATTGGCTTAGTATAAACCAATCATCATTGATATCTTATTGCCATTGATTAGTATTTGCTTAAATAACATTTATCCTGAATGATAACCGATCCTTCTTATACAACCCCATGAGCTTTAATTGATTCATTCTTGTGAACATGCTAGATCGGCTATTTAGTCGATTTCCTCTCATATCGGCTCTCAGAGCTGGACATTCAGGACTGTCTGGCAACACCGGCATGTTCTGCCCTTAATTACTGATAAGCTTTCTCTCTTTGTCAATTGTAGGGTCAAATTAACTAGCACATCTCAGGAGGATTGTGTAGGATCGACCACCCTTGCACTGAAGCCAGGTGGATCTACTCCATCGAGCTGACCCTTCTGGCTTGCTGCGTGTGTCCTCGGCATAGAGGTGAAAATTCTGTGTCGACACATGTTTTTGGCACGCCTGGTGGGACACCACAATCATCATGGCAGCTCACAACAATGACAACATCCTTATGGTACACTATGAAGACCTACCTAATGAAGATAAGGATACCATCAGCAAAGCTATAGAAGAATTTCAGAAGAATTGTTTGTTGTCCTATAGCAAAACACGTGATGGCACAATTATTCAGAAATTTCCACTACCAAGAGTTCTACTACATAGGCAGACAGATACAGTTGAAGCTAAAGACAGGCGTTTCTTTATAGAAGCCATAGACAAATCTGTTCGTGATGCCATATCAAGCCGCACTGAAGCTTTCGTTGATGCATTTCACAATGCCATAAAAGTGGTGATTCATGGGATTCTAGTTGGTCAGGTTGGATCGACTTGTTACAACATTCTAGATCCATCAACTCAAGGGACTAATCAAGTCGGTACCAGCCATCAAGAAGCAGTACTAGCTGGTAATGGTGATGTCAAGACACTTCAAGGTTCATCTAAACAAACTCAGGTTACTGCTATGAATAAGGTACAGTACAATCCTGGACCGTCAATACAGCATGTACAACAGCCGATGGGGCAAAGTCAGAACAAGATGATCAATTTTGGCACATCAGGCCACATACCATCATCGACTCAAAAAAGAGCACCATCAATTCAAAAGATCCGTAGAGATATAGATCCTTATGTCTATAATTAGGGACTTCAAGCAGCAAGCCAGCAAAGGACCCAATAGATTGAGATTCCACAAGGCTATCACTATGGCACGGATTATAACACCCTTCACATGATGCCAAATCTAGGATATCAAGGCACATGAGATTTCAATCCATAGATGGGTCAGCAAGTACCGAGAAATCCAAATCTGCAAGCTGATGAGTTGCTGCTAAAGGTGACCGAGATGATGAAGAATCAGTTCGGTCTGAAGCTAAAAGGGCTGACCTTTTCATACAAACATCCATATCTAGAATGGTATGATTTGGTTGCTCTTCCTACAAATTATAGGCTCCTAGAGTTCGCCAAGTTCACTGATCAAGACAGTACAAGCACAATAGAACATGTCAGTCGGTATCTTACACAATTGGGTGAAGCATTAGTTGAGGATACCCATCAGGTTTGTCTCTTCTCCTTATCCCTATCAGGGCCAGCCTTCACTTGGTTCTCGTCACTACCAGTCAACTCCATTGCTAATTAGGCTGACCTAGAGAAGAAGTTTCATATATATTTTTACACTAGGACTAGAGAAAAGAAGATCACCGATCTGATGACCATGAGACAGAGGACTAATGAATCGGGCATGGAGTTTCTTCAGAGATTCCGAGAGACTAGGAATTTGTGCTTCTCATTAAGTTTGGCCGATGATCAGCTAGCTGCTTTAGCTGTCCAAGGAATGCTGCCAATGTGGAAGGAAAAGCTGCTAGGACAAGAATTTGACAACTTGGGTCAATTGGCTCAACGAGTAGCAGCGCTCAATAGCCAATTCCAGAGTATGCATAGAGACACTCGATTTTAGAAGAATACCACCATAGCTGAAGCTTATGATCCATACTCAGCAGATGATGGCTATGAAGATGAAGAAGAGGAGGTTGCTATAGCTAAATGGAATTGGAGCAAGATGACAGTAATGGTGCCAAATCCTTGGGGAAGAAGAGTTGAGGAGAGCTATGACTTTGATGTCACAAAATCGGACAAGCTCTTTGACTTTTTACTTGAGAAGGGCCAGATCAAATTTTCGGACAATCATGTTATGTTGCCCCCTAAATAGTTGAAGAATTAGAAGTTCTGCAAGTTCCATAATGCTACTTCTCATTCCACTAATGGGTGTAGAATTTTCTGGCAGCATATACAGAGGGCTATTCAGCAAGGGAGGCTCAAGTTCGATACGCCTCGGAAGATGAAAGTTGATGATAATCCTTTCCCAGGAGATCAAAATATGGTTGATGTTGAGATATTCAAAGGAAAAACTAAGGTCCTAACATTGGCCAAATCAAGAAAAGATGGAATAGTCGATCCCAAGATGCAGATATCGGCTGATAAATACAGAGAGGTTAAAAAACGTCATGATTAGCAGAATAGCCGATACGAGCAGGGGGAAACATCAAAGGATGGAGCGATGAGGCCGCGAGTCACATCTCAGATCCTATTGAATAAGTGGCGGTGGCAAAAGGAAAAAGATTATCAGCAATGGTTAGAGGATCAAGAATACCAGCATCAACTGGAAGAAGAGAGGTATGAAAGGAAGCAAGCCGAATCACACTGGAATTGTCCTTTCTTTAGATACTGCTAGAACAAAGGTTTGAAATTGCCTACCAGACATGATTGTCCGGAATGTAGTAATCAATATTGAGAGTTTAGGCAATCTCAAATCAACCGCCGGTCTATCCATGCATATCATCATAATAACATGGATCGGCGCTTAAAAAATAAAAGTATTCATGATCGGCTGGGAAAGAGAGTTGTTGACCAAGACTGGGCTGATCATGAAGAAGGAAACAACCAAAGGGAACATGTTTGGTAGGAAGGCCAATGGTGCCCCGGAGGATTAACAATGAAGGCCAACAGCCAGTTCAAGCAATCGGCTCTAAAAGTTTGTTTTAATCAATAATCATGGTGTCATGTCGGCCATTGAGTTAAGGAAAAATAAACATTGAGTATTGGAAATGGGTTTAGGCTGACGTAGGTGAATGCTGAATTAAAGTATAAGTGCGATTCAGAGTTGATGGATTTCTTAAGAGAAGATTTGTTTCGCTTAATAGGATGCTTGACTTGGATTGATCGATCATTTGATCTTTGGAATGAAAAATGCATGAAGAGACGTTATTCTGACATCTGAATTTGATAGCCGATTCATTCTCAGCTCCAAAAGCCGGTACCAGAAGGGTATCACCTCTAGCTCAAAAAGTAAAAATCTTCAAAGATAGTAAAAGCCGATATGATATGTATCGCCTACAGAGCAAAAACAAAAAGTAAAAACAGTCATATGCAAGGATGTCACACTGAAGCACAATCATAAAGGAACAAGAGTCTTCATTCATTGGCTTATCCTAAATACAAACTAGTCAAAGACCTTGTTCACCACATCCTAAGCGGGTGTGATGTCCACGATGGCCTCTATCGCTATGGTAAAATCTTCTATCAGATCTTCATGTCCCTCAGGGCCATAGTCGGTCAGGAAGCCAACCTCCATGGTGTGGAGATCATGCCCGGTTTGGACCTGCGTCGCAGCTAGCGCCACCGATGCACCATGGTGAATGCCATAAAGGGCAATCTCCTAGACATGGACTAGGATGTCCTGGAGACGAGCATCAATAAGGGAACCCCTGGCATTGACGGCGTCCACAGCCGCGTTCACCGCTAATTAAAGACACTCTAGTTGCACCATAAGGGCTGGCAATTATAGAAGAATATCAAGACAAAAGTAGTAGAAAATAGAATGGAAACATTCATGGGGCTCATTTTACCTACTACCGCGGTGTCAGACTCCGCTAGCCATGCTCGAACAGCATTGGTCTCCTCCTCCGCCGCATTAAGAGCAGCCTGGAGGACTCCCAGATGAATCTCCAGTTGGTTGTTGTTCTGAATCACCTCGGAATAGCGGTCCTCGACCGCCTCCATTCTCGGAAGAAGCGCTAGGCATCATCACCGTCATACAAGTTGGAAGAACCCGATGATGAAGCTGATGCGAAAGATGCAGCGTCAGTAGGATTGTCAGTTCTGGGAAAAGGGTGAAAGCTGTCATTCACATTGAGCTTATAGGCAAGTCAGAATAGATCATCATCATGAACAGGGGTTGCCAATCTTACCTTATGCGTCGGAGACACTGGTTCATCGACATGTCTTCTATCGGGATCTCCTTTGCCACGCGCTTACCTCGATTACCTTCGCCGGCCATGAAGAATGATTGAATCTGTAGAAAAGAGGAATGGAACCGCTGCAATGTTTTGGTAGATGGAAGAAAGCGAAGGAATAGTTGTAGACAAAGAGGTGTTTTAAGCCAAAGCCCTCGGTTGGTATTTGATGACATGAAGCGAATAGGTGGATGCCTGGAGACGCGCAAAAGGCAACTACAATTAATAGAAGGCAAAACGCCACTCCACAAATATCAAAATACAACGCTATATAACTAAGGATGGGAGATCGGAGGGCTCTCTTGACAAAAGCCGTGTTTTCAGACCTAAGTGGGATTTAGATCGGCAGTCTGGAATCGGTTATTTTGCCACAAAATCGGCTCTTTAGCCGAAGCGGAGGTGATAAGTCGACAATAGTGATTCTTTAAACCTCCCGCCTGTTCGAATGCCCCTTGGCCAAAGGGGTTTTGCGGTCAAACAAACTCCTCTAAACCTATTTCACCTTTAGGACCTGATCTTCAAAAATGTAAAAGGGAGACAAGACTCTAGGGAAGGCTGAGAATAGGTTGTCCTTGATGACCAAGAGCAGAGGAGCTAATGTGACCGTCTTATGGACTTGTGCATAAATACATTGCAGTCTTTATTTTGGAAGTTCAAACTGGATCAAGGTGTGCTACCAGAATTTTGTGATGGATGACTTCAAAGACTTGAGGTTCCTTCGGCTGCATGCTCTTGGAAAAAATACTGAAACCATACGATTAAAAGGTCAAGATCAAGCAATTTTTTGAAGAAGACTTAGTCTGGAAAATAAAGTCACCGATCAAGTCAGGGAATAGCAGGTTCAATGGAAGGTTACCCAACTAGGAAGAACCTTATCAGATCAAATGTTATGCGCCTGGCAATACTTGTAGATACTGAGAAGAGAAAGAAAATTCAGCAGAGTAATCAAATGGGAAATATTTGAAGGAATATTACCCTAGCATTTGGATTGATACTAAATAACCAATTTGCTCGGTTGTTAGTTTTAGTAGCCGATACCGGAGGGGTATCGTTGCTAGCTAGAAAGTATGCCCGAAGGGGTGAAAGCTGGTACAATGCGTATCGATTATGCCGACAAAGTGATGCGTGTAATGTGGGGTATAAAACAAAGGAGAAATCACTCATGATGAAGAAATTGTTTGCTAAATATCACCTATTACAAGTTATGGGCCGGAAGACACTTTGCCTACTATATCATCGGCCAGGGTGTTGAAGGCCACAGAGTCGGCAGTGCTAAGGAAATCCTCAGTCAAACGCTCGTGATCCCCAGCATGCACCGCATCTAGAAAAACCATGAGGAAGAAGCCAAACATTGTGGCTAGAACGGGCCTATGCGGCAGCCAATGCCGTGGCAGCACCATGACGGATGCCATGAAGAGCGACCTCCCTAACGCGATTCGGGATGTCATACAGGCGAACTATTGGGATAGCACCTCTAGCATTGATAAATCCTATTGCGTACTCCACAGCTAGTTGAAGGCTCTCCAGTTGAGCGGACAAATCTAAAAAGTTCAAAAGGGAGATGATCAGAATCCTAAAGGTGAAGTTGAAAGGAAACAAAGGTTATGATATTTCACCCATGATTCTGGCCTCGGCTTTGGCCAATTTATCATACACTGAATCAACCATGGGGGACGATCGGCATCAAGCCATGGTCAGGGTTGATTCTATGAGAGAAAGACATTCGGTAAGACTCTGGCCATGACTGTCAATGGTGGTGAGCAGGTCATCATTGCTGATCTGCCACCCCGGGTAGCAAGGAAGCTGGCGATAAGCTATTGACAAGGAAGACCCTAGAGGTCGAATGGAGTCGGCCCTATGACCTGAGGCGGTGGGTGCATCACAGCTGCACCCTCTCGACGATGAAGGCGCTGGTGCAATGTTACAGATCCGTCGAGAGCGCCCTCAGCAGACCTCTTGCTGATTTCCATGATCTCAAGCTTACAGAAAAAATAGGGACTATATTGAGGATGTGAAGGGATTGAGATGAAGCAGATTGTTGCTCGGCCTTCAGCCGTGGCCCGTATATATAGCCTGGGAAGGCAAAATTAGTTTCGTCGGAGATATGAAATTGAAGTCAGAGATGGAAATGGATCGACACAACACGAATTCAGGGGACAGATAACAGAAAGGTAATAGATTCAGACTTATTAGTCCCCCAATCTACAAAGCATCGTGGGACGGATACAAAGAATTTACATGGACCAGAGGTCAACCCACCAAGGCTTCTTTTGGATTGAAGGAAGTCTAGATCCCCACAAGACCAAGGATCATCATAAACCAAGTCACATCGGCCCATTAATAAGATTATGCCAAAGAAAAGGAAAGGCCACCTGACTAGTAGATACCCATAGGTTTCTAGGAGACTGGGGAAGCCGCTGGAAAGAAGCTTGCGGTTCTCCTGATAGGCATTTGATGGAATGAACAAGGGAAAAGTGTCCACACATTCTAGCCCTTACAAACACTAGAACAGCTCTACAAGCATGGTGAGAAGACACAGGTGCGTCACAAGACTTCTTCTAGCCGTAGTAGCTGATCCTCTTGCTCGACTAGGTGCTAGAATGGGCGACACAATCACCCTATGCACAAGAATTCTTCTAACCGCTCCAGATCTTTATCGCAAATAGATAGGCCATGGAGGGTCTAGTGGGGTTGGGAGCACTAAAAAAGACAGATGGAAGAAAAACATGGCTGAAGTGTCGAGTTGCACTCGCCAGGGTTAGACGAGCGTTTTATAGCTGTTACAGGAAGGTGAATCCAAATGCCCGTGAAATAGTGGTGCTCTTGCAAAGGTTTTGAGGCATGGGCTCGTGAATGGATGTAAGCAGTGACAAACGGTGGACCCCAGATCAATGTTCTCTACCCGTGACTATGGACCAATCAAGGATGTAGACATGATAATTTTGAAATAAAATTACTTTTATCCCAAAATTGGGGGGCATGTGTTTACACTAGAATTTGGAAGGAGGATCTAAAGAGCTCGAGAACTCCCAAAATCATGTCAGCAAGGAATCGATTGCGTGCGGATCGGAACCAGTTGATTTGGATGCAGCACTGGAATTAGCTTTCTTCAAATAGCGCCAGCAGATAACAATAGAGGCTATGATTGGTGCTAGGACGAGACATGCTGGACTCTACAAAAAGGGAAAGATTAGAGTCCAAGTTATCTTAAATTAGGAATATTTTCATTATACCAAAGATTGTCTTGAGTCGTACTCAGGTAAGGTTCATGTTTAGACTCCGGGTATAAATTCCAAACCCTGGCTATTGTAAAAACAATCAATCAAATACAAAGTCAATTGCTTTTTTCGGCTTTGGCCACCCCTTAGGAGTAGGAGTAGAGTAGATCTCGGTGAGTTCTTCAGTGAGTATGGCTGCATCGATCCGGTTGACCTCCGCTGCTTGTCTGTAAGTACCGTCATGGTTTATACCTCTGTTCGTATGGCTGCATCGATTCGGTCGACCCCCACTGTGACTCTAGTATAGGCTAGTTATCGATTCTTGTCTAATTCAAGTATGGCCTGTGTGATTCTGCCTCACACCCCACTACTTGAATTAGATCAAGGTCAGGTTATTGGCTCAACCTTAGTATGGCAGTCTTTGGTAGATTCATTAAGTTACCGATATTGCTTATTGCTTTCATTGTTTATCTAATTACAGCAATATCACTCTACCCGATTGAGATTGATCTGGATTGGCCTTATATCTTATTCAACTCATTGTTTGCTAATCTAAAACTGATCTAATCTACATCTTAAGCGATGAGTTATGTTTTTTATCGACTATTTTGTGTCAATCTTAATCATGCATAGCGTGTAGTTAAGGTATGTCTGAACTTCAGTAGATCTATTAGTTAATGAAAATGGTTCCATGGCCCCTCATCATGGCCTATGGGATTCTGCCTCTCACCCCACTGTTGGCATCATGGAGTGGGGATTGTTAGTTAGTAGACCTATTCCTGAGAAGGCATGACCTTAACTATGCGCTATGCCTGAATCAGCTATTTAGCCGATATCGAATACTTTCATGAACAGTTCACATTACGAAATCATTGAAGTAGAGATAAGTTGAAAGATGTGTTAGCCCTATGATCTTGTTATGGTATTACGGCCTGCATGATTCTGCCTCATGCCCCACAGATATTAGTAATGAGTTAGGGTTGTCGAGTCTATTATTGTTTCTATGGCCTGCATGATTCTACCTCATGCCCACTATTCATGGTGATAGATGAGATCTAACATGTTCATTAGATTTACCTTTATTAAATGGTTAAGAGGTGTTGAGTTGTTTCTTTAAATAAAAGGAGTTCGATTACTTGTAATCATTAGCTCAGTATAAACCAATCATCATTGATATCTTATTGCCATTGATTAGTATTTGCTTAAATAACATTTATCCTGAATGATAACCGATCCTTCTTATACAACCCCATGAGCTTTAATTGATTCATTCTTGTGAACATGCTAGGATTGGCTATTTAGTCGATTTCCTCTCATTTCGGCTCTCAGAGCCGCACATTTGGGACTATCTAGCAACACCGGCACGTTCTGCCCTTAGTTGCTGATAAGCTTTCTCTCCTTGTCAATTACAGGGTCAAATTAACTGGCACGTCTCGGGAGGATTGACCACCCTTATGCTGAAGCCAGGTGGATCTGCTCCATCGAGCGGACCCTTCCGGCTTGCTACGTGTGTCCTCAACATGGAGGCGAAAATTCTATGTCGATAGGGGGAGGGGCTGTAACACCCTAGTGTTAAACATTGCATTTGGCACTTGCATTTCATGAGCACAAGCATCATCCAAGTATTCATGAGCATGAGCATATGGAATTTCATCTTAGTCTTTACATATTATCACATGTGATGTTGATTGTATACATGCATATGCTTGTGATCATGTGTGACCAATGTAAGAGATGGTTGTGAGGTCACAAAAACACCTTAGATATGTCTAGGATGGTAAATAGAACAATGTTTGTTTTCATGACATGAGCAATTTTGCTTCTAAGTCCTAGTTTACTCTAAACTTCCATTTTCATGTTACTACTTTGACCAAAGTTGAACTATAGTATAGATTGTTTGCATGACAGTGCACCCTTAACAAAAGTTGTAGTTCTTGATGTGGGTAACAAACTTTATTTAAGGGTCATGAGCTAATTTAGTGCCTAGCATGGTCAAATAGAGTCCACAAGTAGCAATGAAATGCTGTTTCCAAACTCAGAAAATGTTTTCTAAGTCTAAACCTGATTTCAGTTTCCATGAGCTCTACTTTGGAGCCCCGTAGTTTGAAAACCATGGCGATCTAGACTAAACCCATCGAAGCAAAGTTAGAGTTTATGTGTAGCTCTACAAGTTTTGTTCATGAAGTTTTTATAAAGGATGAATGGATTAGGAGATAGAGGTGGAGGAAGTTGTGCTATCTGTCAGTTCATCAGAGACTGATGGCCATCTTCAAATCGGTCGAGTGGCCGAGCAATAGTAGGCCAAGCACCATCTAGCAGCCATATGCCAGTGCTAGCCCACCAGTCAGGCGGGGTGGGCTACAAAGCCACCGCATCGCACCTATGGCCTCTCTCTTGCTCACTCGCCTCGCTTTGCCCTCTCTCCCTCTCATCACAGCGAAGCCGAGTGCCATCGCCACTGTGTACTTTGTCGAGCTCACGTGCAGCCCACACCGCTCCATTTCCAAATCGCCCACACAAATAGCTCCACCTTGTTCTGCTCTACCACCTTGACCTAGTAGAGCCACCGGTCGAGCCCAAGGTAAAGGCCTACGGATGTTTCCACCACGACGACATCGCCGGAGCGCCATCGAGCTCCAAGCTCATCGTGGCCAGCTCAGACCGAAGCACCTCCGCTCTCTTTTTCTCATGTCTCTTTTTCCCCTCTAACCCTAGAAGCTCACACCAGTGACCATTTAACCTCTACCGACATGTGTATGCCGAAACACAGCTACGCACCGCCATGCCATCGCTGCCACCGAGACCTGCACACGGTCGGAGCTCACTGCCGCCTCACTAGAACCCTAACCCACCCTAGATAGCATCGTTAGGATCCCATGAAGCTGTAATGAGCCTTACCTAAGCACCCTGTGGCCAGAGAACGCTGGTGTACCGCCACACTGCCTCCATTGTCTACCATCGCCCCTGGCGAGCCCTCTCTGGTGAACCCTAGGTTTCGTTTTCACCAACCATTGACATGTCATGATGAGAGGAACACAACGGTGGTGATGCTACCACCGGTGAGCTCGCTGTTGCTGAGCTTTGGCCGGTCAGCGCCAACCTCTGCTCCTATCTTGCTGACGCGTGGGCCCGTTGACCTGCGGGGCCTAGCTGTTAGTCAGGGTTTTGAATTTTTCTTTATTTATTTTTCTAGATTTTGTTGCAATCTTCAAAAATTCATAACTAGAGCTAGGACTGTCCAAATTGAGTGAACCAAATTTTGTTGGGTTCATCATGAACTGTACTATTTGATTAAAATATGAATCCTACTGTTTGGGATATTTTTCTAGGGGAAATTAAATTGAGCTAGTTAAGTGCTTTCAAAATAGTTTCTATATTGTAAAATGCATATCTTGAGCTAAGGAAGTGCAAAAATGGTGATTCCAATTTTGCTGGTCTTTTGTTGACATGATATAGCTAAGAAAAATGCTAAATCTATAGTCTACATATTTCGAGTATTGTCTTTCTATTTAATCTTAATTAATTGCTAGTTTCTAGTGAAAATAAATGGGGCAAAAATACATAACTTATGATCATGCAAATTTTTACACAGTGTTACTTTGCTAGGATGAAAGTAAGAAAAATATGAAATCTATTGTTTGACACTTTTCACTAGGTTAAACTATTTTTGCTAAAATAAGCCTATGCAACTTGTCATTTTTGTAGAGGTTGCTATACTTATCCAAATGACATGAAATTTGTATAGTAGACTATTGGTGTCAGATATAGGCTACTATAATGTTCTCAGAATTTATTGAGCACGGGAATTATTTATCCTTTAAATCACCTTATTATATAAGGAAATTAATAAATGCACATAAGTAAATTATTTGGGCTTAACCTTGATGTTTTCTATGGTGCTTGTGATGCATATGATCTGTTGATATTAGTAGTTGTGCTTAGAATCCATTGGTTATAGGCAGCTACTTAATCATTGCTTTATAATTCAACTAGATGGCTGCAGGAGTAGTTTCTGTTGTGTTGACAAAGTCATGATGACAGTGACTTTTCCTATTAGACTTGTTAATAACAAAGTTGACAAATTTTTCTTGTCCTAAAATTTCATAGCTATAGGATAAATGGTTTAAGATTTATAGCTATTAGAAGTCTACTGTTAGATTTGCTTGTCCTTTAGATGGATCTAGAACATTGAATTGTTTGACCTAGATAGCTACTGAATCACCTTAAGATGATTAAAAGAAAGTTGTAGAAAGTTTCATAAGCTTTCTAGAAAGTCCACAACCATATTGTTTTGGTGTGTATCACTCTAGTTATGGTGAAAACAAGTGGCTACTGTATTGCAGCCCAGAAAATGTTTAAATAGGTGTTTGTTTAATTACTAGAGAGGAGATATGCACCTACTCAGTAAAAGAAAAATTGTCTTGTTATCACTTTAATACATTACTGTTAAGGACACTTATGAGTATGCATTTTATCATATCATATCATCCATATCATTATCTATGAATCTAGGATATTTTATTTCATGCTCATACATATAGGATCGCCTGAAGGAGTAGCCCTACTAGAATTTGAAGAAGAGGCGGAGGACAATCAAGGGACACCCCAAACCACAGCTCTCAAAGGAGAGGAGCCAGCCACTAATGAACTTCTAGAGTGCCCTCACCATCAACCCACTTCATTCCTGCAAGGCAAGCCTAGAGCATTCTAAGCTTCCTATGTTTTTACAAATATCACTATAGTCCTTTATGTTTGATGCATTAGGTTATAAGAGTTGATTGAAAACACTTGATGCATAGAACCCCCTCGTCTAGATATATATACCTTTAACCCTATATAGGTCCAGAATAGAATATATGCTTAGCAATGCTTAGATCGATAGAAGTCATGTGATTTCCTATCACCTACGAGATATAGGTGGATATCGGAGCACGGTTGGCTATATTTGCTATCATGGAACAGAACTAGGGGGTAATGTAACTAGAAGCTGGGCGGAGTCTATGTGTAGGTTGACTCATATGATTCCATCGGTGCCAATTAAGGACCGCATCGTTGGAGGACCTCTTGTCATTTTGAACGCATGCCTCTCACTTAGCTGGCTGGGTAACTCATTCGGACCATGAAGCCAAGTAGCTCAATTTATTACAGGCCTTGTTCTATTAGAGTGCACACTCTGAATGGTAGTAAGGATGTGCAGTGAGCCAGACATGAGCCCAAGCACAGGCCGGGCCTGAATGTTCGGGTAGCTAGTTGTCCCTGGTTGTGCGATGCTGATCGAACCTGAGAATTGGACCTAAGTTGTACCAAAGGTGATCTAAGGTGACCGTTGATCTGGTCTACCTAGGTTTGTGTTAGGAATACTGCCCAACTGGTTGCAAATGATTTGAATTGTCATCTCTCCCAGATAGTGAGAAACTTGACGGAGCTTCTTCATCGTAGTAATTGGATTATGGAATATGATGGTTCTAATGAATATGAAAATCTTACACCAGCTATGGTTACTATTATTATGCTACTAAATGATATACAACATGTTTGGCATAGGTTAGTTGTTAATCTAGAGAAAATATAGATATAATTAACTTGATGACCGAATTATAAAATGTATAACTGAATTAGTGGCTTTTTATGCAAAATATTGTCAAGCTAGCTCCACTTATAAAGCCTTGCATGATCCTTGGAGCCACTTTATTTTTGGTTTATGATGGATTAGTCTAGCTAGGTACCTTCTTGTACTTAGGGTTTGTTTCCCACTTGTTGCAGATAATACCATGTACCATGGCTACTGTAAGAATTGCTTTTGTCCCGCTATGTACGAGGAGTAGGCCCAAGCAAGGTGCTTCCATTTATATATCTAATATATGATGCTTTTGTGGGTTGTGCTCACAAACTGGCAAGTATTTGAGCTATGGTGAGACGTTAGTTTAGAAACTACTTTGCTTTTGCTACTACTTTATTTGAACTTAGTTTGTAATAACTTTAATCACACTCTGATGTATGACAATGTAACTATGAACTCTATGTAACATGTGACATGTATGTTGAATCATGTACGATCTTGGTTGTATGTTGGCGATGAATCAAGACCCTTCATGGTACTCGATGGACTACCGGGTTTATATGGGCTCAAGTATGATAGTGCGACCGCTTGTGGGCTATCATTGTACTTGTGCTCTTATAAATTGGATGGTTCTGTTACAGCCATGGACCATGATCGCCTGACAAAGGTAGAGGTAGAAGTGCAACGCCTACGAGAGGAATTGAGGGCCTCTATGAAAACACTGGTGGAGCTCCACGAGAGCCTAGTCAATGCTACCATTGGGATCTACTTGGCTCAAGAGCGGCTTGTAGAATAGGGGGCACGAGATCTGTCTCAGATTAGGTTGCTGACGACCCAGGTGACCAGCCTCAAGGCTACAATGGCTGCTCTAGAGGCAGAACGCTCTATGGTGGATGCTACCTGGGATGAGGCCGAGTAGGGCCATCAGTGACTCAGGGCTAAGTGTCAAGGCCTTCATTCCACTTGTGTTGGTTAGTTCTCCTTTGCCCATGTTGGGTCTTGGCTTGCTGCTCATGCCTAATTTTAGTTTGACTATTTGTTTTAGGTTTGCGCATATAGGCGCTTTTAGATCTAGAGGCAAAGGTGGTTGTGGAGCATAAGTGCGGGAGGTGGCTACTAAGTTGGTGGCACTGAATGGCTCAGGGTAGGCTCTGTGTGACACCATGCTTGGCGTAGCTCGTGGGAATGCTCGACTGATGCTTTGCCACGATGAGGCTTACCGTCAACTGCACTCCCTCATCTCCATTAGGGTTAGGAGTTGTGTACTTGTGGCCTTAACATCGATCGGCTCCCTCTATGATGGCATGGACTTCGATGCTATGGGGCAAGGGTACTCATCGAGAAAGTCTAACGCTGAGATCCATGCGATCGGTAATTCCATTGTTCGTGGCATAGAGGTCTTGGCAAGTAAGGTGTCGTCCGCCACCATCCATCTCCAATTTAGGTTTCCAATGTATAGGAGCTTCTGAGTAGTTGATTAGAATTTTGTATGTGTGCCCTTTTTGTAAAGGACTTGTTTGATTTTTGGTGTGAATGGTATGAGATAGGCGCATTCCTTTGTCATTTGGCCACCTCTTCACTTTTCTTCTATTCAAATTGGAATGTGCTTCATCCCCCCCTTAGTCTCATGCTCATATGCATGTGTTTTAGCTTGGGGGCTGGCCCACTAGGCTTTAATGGCACACCTACTGTCGAAGCGACGGGATGTTTGGGGTTGGTCACGGATCCAACTCAATGTGAGAAGAGAGTGAGCGGGTGGCTTAGCCGCTAGGATGATGGCAAATGGTGTTGTGTCGTGGGTCATGTGCATGTGGGTTCATGAGCATAGCCCCCATGAGTGAGCCATGTCCAGCTATGAGCGTGAACCAGGTCGGGTCGCTCGGGAGTTGAGTGCTACTTGGTCATGCCGCGTGGGGATTGTGCTACCGATTTTGTTCTATGAGTTGACTCTAAATTTCTACGGCTATTGATGGACTCATATATGTATGTGGACATGCTTAGGCGGTGAGGCTAAGGTCAAAATAGATGTGACTGGCCAATGTACCAGAAGCTGCTGGTGAGCTGATCTTAGTAGCTCAGGGCGCTTCGAGCCCCCGAGTGCTAGCTCGTGTCGAGGTTGCTGCTCGTAGTGCCGTGAGCCCTCGAGCTGTAGTAGAACCATCCAATTTATAAGAGCACGTACAAGTACAATAGCAGCCCGCAAGCGGTTGCATTGTCATACTTGAGCCCATATAAACCCGGTAGTCCATCTAGTACCACGAAGGGTCTCCATTAACCATCAACATACAACCAAGATCATACATGATTCAACATACATGTCACATGTTACATAAAGTTTACAAATATAGTTCCATACATTAGAGTAGATTAAAGTTATTACAAACCAAGTTCAAGTAAAATAGTTGTGGAAGCAAATAAAGTTTGAAACCAACATCTATCATCACTATTCAAATACGGTGCTAGCTCATGATCACATTTCCACAAAAGCATAAGAGGGATTAACAAGAGATGCCTTGCCCAGGGCCCTACTCCTCATCCACAGCTGGACAGAAGCAGTTCTTATAGTAGCCTGATACATCGTATTATCTACAACAATGGGAAATAAACCCCGAGTACAAGAAGGTACTCAACTAGACTTACCTATCATAAACCAAAAAATAAAGTGACTCCAAGGATCATGCAAGGCTATATAAGTGGAGCTAGCTTGACAACATTTTGCATAAAAAGCTTAGCAATTCAAGTATACAGTTATAATTTGGTCATCAAGTTAATTATAGCTATTCATCTCTAGATTAGCAACTAACCTATGCCAAACATGTGGTATATCATTTAGTAGCATAACAATGATAACCATAGCCAGTGTAGTAATTCCATGTTCATCATAACCATCATTCCATAATATACTTACTACAATGTTGGGACTAGCCAAGTTTCTCACTATCCGAGAGAGACGATGATTCAAATCGATTTCAACTAGTTGGGTATTTATTCATAACACAAACCCAGGCAGACCAGATCAATGGTCACCCTAGGTCTCCTTTGTTACACCTCAGGTCCACATTTCATGGGTTCGATCAGTGCCACACAATGAGGGACGACCAGCTACCAGTACGTTCAGGCTCGGCCTACCCTTGGGCTCACATCTGGCTCCCTGCACATCCTTACTACCATACAAAGTGTGCACTCTTATAGAATGAGGCCCGACTTGAGTTGAGCTACATGGCTTTGCGGTCAGAACGAGTTATCCGGCCAGCTAAGTGAGAGGCATGCGTTCAATCTCGATAGAAGCGCCAACAACGGTACGGTCCTTAATCGACATAGACGGAATCACATGAGCCAACCTACGCATAGACTCCATTCGACCTCTAGTTACAATACCCCATGGTTCTTTTCCACGATAGCAAATATAGCCAACCCTGGACCTACATAGGGTTAAAGGTATATTTATTTGGACAAGGTAGTTCAATGCATCAAGTGTTTCCAATTCAACTCTTATAACCTAATGCATCAAACATAAAAGGACTCAAGTGATATTTTGTAAAAACATGGGAGGCTCCTGTTGTTCCTCTAGCTCTTCTTCGAACTCCAACAGTGTTATCCCTTCGGACGATCCTATATGCATGAGCAGAAAATAAGATATCATGGATGCATATATAATGACATGTATAATATGATATGATGTGATGAATGCATCCTCATAAGTGTTCTCAGCAGCATTGCATTAAGGTCATAACAAGTTACATTTTCTTTTACTGAGTAGGTGCATATCTCTTCTCTAGTAACTTAAACAAACACTTATGTAAATCATTTTCTGGACTACAAGACAACAATCACTTATTTTGATCATAACTGGAGTTGTACACATCAAAATAATATGGTTATGGACATTCTGGAAAGCATATGAAATTGCCAACAACTTTCTTTTAATCATCTTAATGTGATTCAGCAGTTATTTAGGTCAAACATTTCAATCTTTTAGATCTTTCTAAAGAGCAAGCATTTCTGACAGCAAACTTCTAATAGCTATAATTCTTAAACCGCAAGACCTACGACTATGAAAATTTAATACCAGGTAGATAAGTAAGTTATATACAACTTTGTTATTAACAAGCTTTACATAAATGGCCATTATCATCATAAAATCATCTCCACAACAGAAACTACACATGCAGTCATCTAGCTGAATTATAAAGCAATAATTAACTAGTTGCCTATAAACAAATACTTCTAAGCCTACCTAATAGTATCAACAGATTGTATGCATCGCACACACCATAGAAAACATCATGTTAAGCCTAACTAATTTATTTATATTCATTTATTAATTTCCATAGATAATAAGATGATTTACAAAGTAAATATTTTTAGTGCTCAATAAACTCTGAGAAAATTACAGTAGGCTACACATGACTCTAATAGTCTACTGTACATATTTCATGCTATTTGGAGAAGTATAGCTACCTCTACAAAAATGACAAGTTACATATGCTTATTTTAGCAAAAATAGTTTAGCATAGTGAAATGTGTTAAACAATAGATTTAATATTTTTCTAACTTTTCTCCTAGTATGAGAATACTATGTAAAAATTTGTATGATCATATGTTATGTATTTTTACCCTAATTAAATTCACTAGAATCTAGCAATTAATTAAGATTAAATAGAAAGACCATATTTCAAGTATGCCTACTATATGTTTAGTATTTTTTCTAGCTAGAGCATGTCAACACAAGACCAGCAAAATTGGAATCACAATTTTATCACCTTCCTAGCTCAAGTTATGCATTTTACAAGATATAAACTACTTTAAAAGCACTTATCTTGCTTGATTTAATTCTTCTAGAAAAATACCCTAAGTAGTAGATTTCATATTTTTATCAAATAGTACACTTGAAGATGAATCTAACAAAATTTGGTTCACCCCATTTGGATATTGCTAGCTCTAGATATGAATTTTTGGAAGTTTTCAAATTTGTGAAATTAATTCAAAAACCAACTAAACCCTAAATGCTATGTACACCCAGTCTAGTACACCCACGGTGGCTGACAATAGGGGCCTGTAGGTCAACCCAGCCCCACGCGCTAGTGAGACAGAGCAGAGCACTAGCTTGACCAGCGAAAAGCTCACCAACAGTGAGGTCACCGACGGTAGACGTGTTCCCCAAACCATTCTTCATCTACAGGTGCCCTTGGTTGGCTCAGAGGCTCACCGGAGCTAGTTGGACAGTGGCCATGGTGGGCGACGGCGTTGCCATTTGGTGGGCTCATCGTCTTCGACGATGACAAGACAAGGCGAGCACTAAGGCTTTAGGGCTACCAAGTGAAGACCTAGGGTTAGGTGAGGGCGACGGTGGAGCGGCGGTGAAGCTTGGCCGCATGCATGGCATGGCAGCGGTGAGAGCATGGCGGTGAGAAGCCATGTTCTGGTGCTGGTGTGCCAGAGTTGGCTCAACGGCCAACAGCATGAGCTAGACATGACCCTAGGCTAACCCTAATGCGAGAAAAGCATGACCGGGATGGCTTGGTGGAGTACGGCCACGGCGAGTGCAAGCTCGGCGGTGCTCTAGTGAGGGCGCGACGATGGCAAACTCACCCGTAGACCTTTACCTTGGCTCGATTAGCACGGATAACAGGTTAGCGAGGTGGAGGCAGTGATGGGCGAGCGGTGTGCATGAGCAATCACATAATGGCATGGTGGCGATGGCGTGTGGCCGGGGCGGGGGTGCAGTGGCGATGGCGTAGCACTGCGGTTCGCTCGACGAGCACGAGAGAAAAAGATGGAGGCGAGGCAGAGGCGAGTGAGCGCGTGAGATAGAGTGGGAGGGAGCGGCGTGCTTATCTACCCGTGCTGTCCTAATGAGTGGGGCCAACGCAGGCGTACAACCACCACACGGTAGCCACGGCTCGACACCGGTCGGCCACGACGTGCGCTCGCGACGCAGATTTAGTCCACCCTGAACCCGACTAATAGAGCATCTTCAAGCGATTAGTACTCCTAATCCATGATGAATCTGTGCAAGCTTCATTAATAAAATTTGTAGAGCTACGTGAACACTACAAAAATGCTTAAAGGAGTTTGGCCTAATTGCCAACGGTTTTCAAACTACAGTGCTCCAAAGCAAGGTACTTTGAAACTGAAAATAGCTTCAACACTTAGAAAAATTCTTGTCACCAAACAACATTTTGTTGAGACATGTGATCTCCATTTGACCATGTTAGTTACTGATTCAGCTCATGACCCTTAAATAAAGTTTGTTACCCTTGATGTAAACTACAACTTTTATTTAGGTCACATAGCCATGCAAACACTTTAAGCTACTGTTTAACTTTGGTCAAACTAGCATCATGAAAATGGCATTTCAAATGAAACCAACACATAGAAGCAAATTTGGTCTATGTCATGAATATAAACATTGTTCCAAATATCATTCTAGATGTGTCTAAGGTATTTTGGTGACCTCACAACTATCTCATACATTGGTCACATATGATCACAAGCATAATTAAGTATATGAGAAACATCACATGTGATAAAGAGAAAGGTGAATGAAATGAAACTTTATATGCTCATGCTCATGAATGCTTGGATGATGCTTGTGCTCATGAAATGCAAATGCCAAATGCAATGCTTAACACTAGGGTGTTACAGCCCCTCCCCCTTATAAAAATCTCATCCTGAGATTTGCAAGACCTACCATTCTTCATAAAAAGCAGGATAGACTTCATGCAAATAATCTCCCCATTCCAAAGTGGCATCTTGTTCACTGTGGTTATTCCACACCACCTTGTAGAATTTAATGACTTTGCTCTGGTTATTCTTTCCATTTCTTCTAGCACTCAGATTGGTTTCTCTTCATAGGTCAAATCCGATAGGAGCTTAATGTTGCTAGGTGCAATAGCTTCGTCTGGTATGTGAAAACATCTTTTTAACTGAGAAACATGGAAGACATTGAATATAGCACTCATCTCTAGGGGAAGTTGTAAATTGGGCGACATTTCCATTTTGCTCAATAATCTAGTATGGGCCTACATATCTAGGCGCAAGCCTCTTTTTTTACTCCAAATCTCTGAACTCCTTTCATGGGTGAAACTTTTAAGTACACATAGTCTCCCACTTTGAAGGTTAGCGGTCTTCTTCTTTTATCAGCATAACTCTTTTGTCTGGACTAAGCTACTTTCATATGTTGTTGGATAATGCGTACTTGCTCTTTAGCTTTGGTGACAAAGTCATTGCCATAATATCTTCTTTCTCTAGGTTCAATCAAATTCAAGGGTGTTCTACATTCCTAGCTACAAGGCTTCCAAAGGAGCCATCTTGATGCTCTCTTGATAACTATTGTTATAGGAGAACTCGGCTAAAGGTAGCCATTTTTCCCATTAACCCTTGGAGGATATAACACAAGCTCTCAACATATCTTCCAAGATTTGGTTCACTCACTTGGTTTGTCTAGAAGTTTGTGGATGGTCTGCTGAACTTCTGATTAGTTTAGTTCCCAAGGCCTAGTGCAAGTGTTCGTAGAAGCGAGCTATAAACTATGGTCCCCGATCTGATATTATGGTCCTTGGTACTCCATGTAGTCTCACGATCTGAGCAACATACAGCTCAGCATACTTCCTAGCTAGATACCTTATGTTAACTAATACAAAATATGCTAACTTGGTGAGGTGATCTACAATGACCCATATAGAATTGTGACCTTATTGTGTCTACACGGGGCCTGTAATAAAGTCCATACTTATTTTTCCTATTTCCAGCCTGGAATAGGCAACAACTGAAGTAATCCGGCAGATTGCAAATGAATGGCCTTGACTCTACTGCAATTATCACACCTAGCGACATAGGCGGCGATCTCTTTCTTCATCTTGCTCCACCAAAAATGGGTTTTCAAATCTTGATACATTTTACTACTACCCAGATGGATAGACAACTTGGATGAATGAGCTTCATCTAAAATTTGATTTCTAAGTTCTCTGTCTTTTAGTACCACAAGCCGGTCCTCAAACCATAGCACACCTCTTTCATTCAACCTAAAATGTTTGGTTTCCTATTCTTTCATCTTTCACTTGATGTGGAACACACCCACATCTATTTTCTGTAGTTCTATGATTTTGCTCTCAAGTGAGCAACTAACAGTGATATTGTGCAGCACAACAGGATGAATAAATTAAGTCCATCTTCAAACAAGGCTTCTAAGGTGTTACAATAAGATTTCCGACTAAGTGCATCTACTACAACATTAGTTTTTCCTGGATGGTAGTGCACTTCTAAATTATTGTCCTTGATTAGCTCTAACCACCTACATTGTCTCATGTTTAGTTCAGGTTGAGTGAAGATGTATTTGAGACTTTTGTGGTCAGTATATATGTGACATATGTTTCCCAACAAATAATGTCTCCATATCTTCAAGGTGTGAATAACTATTGCGGGCTCTAAATCATGTGTAGGATAATTAACTTCATGCTTTCACAATTGTCGGGAAGCGTAGGCCATAACTCTTCCTTCTTGCATGAGCACGCACCCCAAACCTATACCTGATGCATCACATAACACATCGAAAGGCTTTTTAATCTAGAACAGGAGCTGTAGTTATCAAGGTCCGTAGGGTGTGAAAAGTGGCTTCACACTCCAGAGTCCAATTGAACCTTTCATCCTTCTAGAGTAGTCTGGTCTTAGGCTTAGCTATCTTGGAAAAATCTAGAATAAAATGACGATAGTAGCCTGCTAGCCCTAGAAAACTCCAAACTTCATGAACCAAAGTGGGGGCCTTCTAATCCATGACCTCTTGTACTTTAGTCGGGTCTACAGAGATTCCATCTTTAGATAACATATGACCCAAGAAAGGTACTTTCCTCAACCAGAATTCACACTTGCTAAATTTGGCATATAATTTATGCTCCCTCAATTTAGACAAAACAATTCTTAGATGCTCTACATGATCTACTTTAGTCTCTGAGTAAATTGAGATATCATCGATAAACATGACCACAAACTTGTTGAGCTCAGGCATGGATGCTAAATTCATCAAATACATGAAGTAGGCAAGAGTATTTGTTAGCCCAAAAGACATGACCAAATACTCGTACAAGCTGTACCTAGTGGAGAAAGTTGTTTTAGGTACATCATCTAGCCTCATCTTAATCTGATGATAACTGGACCTCAAGTCAATCTTAGAGAATACCTTTGCTTTTGCCAGTTGATTGAACAAAATATTGATACGAGGCAACGGATACTTGTTCTTAATGGTTACAGCATTAAGTGGCCTATAATCCACACACATCCACAAGGATTTATCCTTCTTCTTTACAAATAAAGCTGGACATCTCCATGGAGATGAACTAGGTTGAATAAGGCCTTTGTCCAAAAGTTCTTGTAACTAGATTTTAAGTTTGGCTAACTCATTTGGTGGCATCCTATAGGGTCTTCTTAAGATAGGTGTTGTACCTAGCACTAACTCAATCTTAAATTCCATATCCCTATCTGGTAGTAAACCCAGCAACTCATCTAAAAATACATCAAAAAATTCGAAAACCACTGGAATATCACAGAGAGTAGTGGCTTGGATAGTGCAAGACAAGTTTTGAAGATTAAAACTCTAGGGAAGTGGTACTAGAAAAGCATTACTCCCCTTTGGTTCTCTCAACATAATTGTTCTAGTGGTAGTGTCAATGAGAACCCCATGACCCCTCATCCAATTCATGCCCAAAATTACATCTATTGCTAGTCCTGGCAACATTATAAGATCTGTAGTGTACTCCCTCTCTTGTATCGAGATGAGCACATCTCTCACTAATTGATTAGTAGAAACAGTGGCCCTAGCTGAACTTATACTATAACCACCCTTGTCTACCTCAATTATCATCTGATGATGCTTAGATACAAATGTTTGCTCATAAATGAATGAGAAGCTGTAGAATCAAATAAAACAATGGCGGGATATTTATTAACAAGAAACATATCGGCGATCACAACTTCTCCCACAGAAATTTCTTCCAGGTTGTATAATGCATGTATCTAGGACGTGCCTTAGGATTTGTCTATTTCTGATTACCCTAGTTTTGATTGCTATTCTTCTTGGGATAGGACACTCCTTGGCCCAATGACCCAACTAATTGCAGTTGAAGCCTGGCTGGTTGTTCCTTGGTCCTGCTGAGCTTCCTTGGCTTGCGTTGCCCTTAGGTATGGCAATGGTGAATGCCCTACGGAATGTCTTCTAAGGGTGATTGGCTTGAGCTTTTGGTTGAGGAGGCCTATACTTAGGCGCTGGTGGATGAAACTATGGCCTGGCTCCCATTGGAGCTCTAGACTGAGATGACCCTAAGGCACCTACCTCAGCTGCTCTTTTGTGGCCCTTTGTTGTTGTGTGTAAGTTGTTCTAATTCTCCTGGGTTAAGGCATCAATAACAAACTCATTATAGGTGGCACACCTTGAGTTGGCCATAGTCTTCATTAGTTTGGTGCCAAGGCCTCTCTTGTAGCTCTCTATTTTCTTTTTGTCTGTGTTGACAAACTCTGGGGCATATCTGGATAGATTGTTGAAGTCATGCATGTACTCGATAAAGGTTTTGGTCCCTTGAGTAAGTCTCATGAACTCAGTGGATTTCATGCACATTAGCCCTAGGGGAATGTGATGTCCCCTAAAGGCTAACTTGAATTGTTCCTAGGTGACCTATGCATTTGTAGGTAGAGAAGATAGGAAATGGGCCCACCATATCCCTGCCATTCCCTATAGTTGATGAGACGCATACTCAACCTTCTAATCCTCTGTTACCCTCAACAGATGAAACTTTTGCTCTATTGTGTTCAACCACTCATCTACCTGGAGCAGTTCTTTGGCCTCTTTGAAGATGGGAGGCTTGGTGTCTTGGAAATCTTTGAACGAGCTATATTGATTCTATTCAGGCCCTTAATGTTGCTAATGAGCGTGAGCAGCGTAACACACTGGGAGTTAGTCATGAGTTAAGTAGCAAAATTGGAAGTAAGTAGGATATGTCAAGCAAATGATTATGATCTCTAGTTCATAATATGGAAGTAATGATGAAGGTATTGGGGTCAAACCTATGAAAATGAGACCCAACTTGGACTCGGACAATACACTTTGCTTACATATAGACCCTGGTTAAGGTTAGGCATGAGTAATGTTAAACATTGTTGTTTCATGTACATTACATCAACATTAATCATCTTGACCAGTGGAAAAATTTATGAAGTTTGGAATCAAGAAGTCACATGAAATGATAAGTTATAACCCTAATTGAATTGCTTTATTAAGTAAATGGGAATATGGGAAGTCAACCAAACCTTGAAACCTAGCTCAAAAAACTCTACTTACACTCATGAACAAAAGTTATAAAGGGTTCATGTTGAGCAAGTGGCCAGAAAATGCTTCTATAGATCAAAAAGGATAATTTAAGCTTTATCGTGATGCTACATTGACTTGGTTTGAACTATGGCTTAGAGTGTTTGCATGGTAGTGGAACCTAAATAAAATTTGTAGTTTAGTTTGTGTGCTACAAACGTTTTTTAAAGGTCAAGAGCTAGTTTGGTCCCAAATTTAGTCAAATATGGCTCTCAAGAATCAACTCAGTGTTGTTTTTCAGCCCAGAAAATATTCTAAGTCAAAGTTTAGCGGCAACGATGATTGGCATCTCGTGTTCTCAGATTTTTGCTAAGAAAATATAGTTGACCCAAATATAAAAGTTGGAGCTAATTCATTGGAGAATGCCTTGGAGAAAGTTGGAGTCCGTTTGACCAAGTTTTGGCCAAGAATTTGAGATCAAAGCCGGGCAAGCTTAATCGGGTTTAAGCCGCTAACACTGTCAACTTAAGGCTTAATTATCCATAGTTAAGGAGCTCTAATGGCTGGCTGTCCTTAAGCAAGTTTGTATAGCAGCCAAAGAAGAAGATATTTTGTTTTGTGACCAAGATACAAATCTACCCAGAATATGCAAAAAATGGTCTCCAAGACATGTTGGACCACGCCCGACACCTGTTCACTGAAATGGGCGCGTGGCAACCATGTAGGGCAGCAGCGCCCCACCTCCATGCCACGTGCCTTTACATCCCTGCCGCTCCCTCTCATGTTTTGGAGAAGCCAGAGAGTGCTCCCATTCCTCCTCCCTCATGCATGCCCTTGCCCTCCTTCGCTCTGTTGCCGCTGCGAGCACCATCACTGGCCTAGATCACCACTGCCTGCCATGTGCCCCACCCATTGAGCCCTCTCCACCCTAACCACATGCACAACCTTGATCTCCTCGCACCCCTCTATGTCCTGCCCATGCTCGTGGGATGAATCCAAGCTGCGACCCACTAGTTACTACCGCTCTGCCATTGTCCTTGCCATCGACGCCACGACACATGGTCAGCTAGCCTCGGGCCACCATGGAGCAAGCCAACGGCACCCATAGATGCGCGTGGCCCCCTAGAACTCTAGCGCGCGTCAGGCCTCCCTCCACCGCTGGTTATCCAGAACGCCGGAGGTCGCTGCCGCTGCTGCTGCCTACTTCCATGGCCAACAAGCCATGGGCTGCGTCGGCCCGAGCCGAGCTGTCAAATGGATGTGCATGGACTCCCTGGTGCTCCACCACCAATGAGCCTCCTATGGCCAGCACCGGCGAGTTCCCATGCCTGCTTTGCTCTAGGTCACGGTAAGGGCCTCACGCATGAATTTGAGTAATGGGAAGGACTTAATTGTGAATTATGTGACTCAGTTAAATAGTGCATATAAGGACCTATTTGCTGGAATCCGTTTTAGTGAAAGTTTAGGGGCCTCGGTGCAAATATGTTTTTTCTTTTATGGCTGAAATTTTTGAAAATCATAATAAATTGTAGAAAAATCATAAAATAGCAAATGAGGACTTTTTGGAATCCTTGTGAGTAGATATACATAGTAGAGCCATAATATGATATGTGTTAGTAGAAAGTTTCTGATTGTTTTATTTATTTTTATAAAGTGCTTTTAAAAATGCTTTTAAGTGGGATAGATGCATATATTGAGTTATGGAGGTCCAAAAATGGTAATTCCAGTTGTGTTAATCTTGTGATGGCATGCAATACCTAATAAAAATATTAAACATGCTAGTTGTGTACTGTTTTTATAATGTTTTGATTTAATCTTGTTCAATAGGCAATTTTAGCTTGTTTTGCTTGTTATTCTCATATCTAAAGTTGTGGTGCCCCAATTGCTATGAAATTTTTATGGTAGGCTACTAATGCCATATGTGTGCTATGGTAAATATTTCATGGTCATTGGATGTAGTATGATTGATTTATTGATTTAACTTTTTTATTGCTTGATAAATGGTTTTAAATAAGTTATAATTTTTATGTAGGTGTAAAAAATGGAAAATATAGTTCAACTACCTTTGTATGATGTTGTGCTACCATAATAACATATAATATGGCTATGTGTTTATACAAAATGATGTTCTTTAGATTTTTCTTGCTTTTACATGTTTTCTTACAATAGCAATTTGTCTTTTTCATAGTAATTAATCTATAAAACCTAGCATGTGAAATTTGTGCAATAGCCATGTTTTGATAACATCTACCACTCATAAAAATGTTAGCCCCAAACTAGTTGTTCTCATAAATCAATAAATTATATATATATATATATATATATATATATGTTTATTAGGAGAAAGGATTAATAAAAGCATAATTGTAGATAAAGCTTGTAATTATATTTGGTGATGCTTTGTGTGATTAGTGTTCAATAAAGTGTTGCTAAGTATGTTAGTAGTGGTTGAAGTTCTTGAATGGATCATTTGTGCATGCTTTTTGTTAGCAAAACAAGTGAAACATCAAATTGTTATATTCTGAAATGGCTGCATGTGCATTTTCTGTTGTGTTGATAACTTGACATTTTCTATAGATATGTTGAATACAAAAGTTGTAGATAATTTCCTTATCTTGTTTTTCCTAAAATTTCATGATTTTAGGCCTGATGGTTTAGGAGTTATGGATTTTAGAAGGTTGCTGTCAAGTTTTGCATACTCTCTATATAGATCCGAATGATTGTGTTATTTGACTTAGGTAAGCTTTGAATCATGTATTGGAGATAATAGGAGAAGTGTAGTGATTTTCATGAGCTTTCAAAATTGTTAAAGATCACCCCTTTTGGTTGTCTAAATCTCTAGTTATGAGCTTGTGAAGTCGAGTGAGACATTCCGTCCTAATTTGGACATAGATGTCTTTTTTGTGATGTTTGACCTGGTTAACTTTGGAATTCGCTTATGATGTTTATAACAAAGTTGTGCATGGTTTGCTAAGCTTTCTAAAAATATCTAGAACCACCTTGTTGTGAAATCTAGAACTCAACTTATTGCTATCTGAAGTTGCATGTCATATTCTGTCCATGTCTTGGATTGAATTGTTGCTTTGTGTGCTTAAGGCCAAATAACTATTAAATCACCTAAAGATGATAATAATAAAGTTGTATATAACTTAATATGCTTTCTATAAAGTTAAGGATCATGCTTGTTGGATGATTAGAACTCTAGTTATACATTTCTAAAGTTAATGTCAGTTTTCTATCCTTATAGGTATAGACCTCAGATATTGGCATATTTGATCATGTTAGCCTATAAGTTAGCTTTTGGAATGAATAACAAAGTTGTAGAAAATTTCATTAGCTTTCCACAAAGTCTAATATCACTTTTATTGAATGATTGTAACTCTAGGTATGGTTGAAACATGCGACTGCTATACTGTTGTCAAAATTCTATGTATGCACTTAAGTTGATTGCCCATTCTTGATGTTGCTGGTGCATGCTATAAATTATGTAGCCCTAGTTACTTAGTTGAATGACTTCTCTCTAGTGCTCAAATCAATATGATGTGACCATTCTTCGTATTCATGCACTTGCATCTTACATCTCATCTAGGTACGCTAGATGAACCACGTGAAGGACGTGATGTTGGAGCCAAACACGAAGATAGAGTTTGGTGATTCTAGAAGACGAAAGGACTAAGCGAGTGTTGTGATGGGAGATGCTCACCAAGCGAGTGTCATCTAACAAACATTGACCTAGTGTTGGATCCCAGGCAAGCCCCGGAGCATCCTAAGCCACCTATGTTTTCAAACTATCAACTTGAGTCCTTTTATGTTGATGCATTAAGTACTAGGAGCTGATTGGAACCACTTGCTGCATATATCTTCCTTGTCTATATATATATATCTTGAATCCTATGTAGGTCTAGGATCAAATATATGCTTAGCCATGATTAGTCGGTAGAAGTCGAGTGATTACCGGTCACCTGCATGATATAGGCTGATAACTAATCATGGTTGGCCATATTTGCTAGCGTGGAAATAACCATGTGTCAATGAATAAAGGTGACTGGGCAGGATCATGATAGAGAAGCAATAAGGCATGGAGGTCTTGGGAGCCTATCTGTCCCTGTCTATATTGATTAAGGACCGATTCACTATACGTCCTCATGTCATGTTGAATGCATGCCTAGCACTTAGCTAGCCAGATCCGGTGATACGACCACGAAGCCGAGTAGTTTGATTCAGGCTGGTCCCCGATAAGTGCAAGTGCGCACATTGGAGGCAGTAAGGGTGTGCGGAGACCCAATAGCTTGAGTCCAAGGGCAGGTTCGAATCTTGATCTTCCTGGTAGATTGGTAGAATCCCTGAGGGTATGGCGTTGATTGGACCCACAACTGTACCCCAATTGTACCAAAGGTGACCTGAGGCTATCTTAGTGCGGGTGTGCCTCAGTTTGTGATAGGAATGAATTCTCTAGCTGGGTAGGAATCGATTCGAATTGCTATCTCTCCCGGATAGTATGAACTTGACTGAGCAGCAGCAACATAGAAGCACTAATTGAAACTTGGTGGTTATGATGATTGCTCAAATTACTACACTGGATATGGTTGCTAATGCTCATTTAGCTTGATAAAGTGCTTGCTCTAGTACAGGTGCTAATTTAGAGATGCTTAATTGAATAGGGATAACTTAAAGCTAAAGATATTATATATTTCAAGTTATGCACTTAAGCTTTTTATGCAAAATGTTGTCAAGCTAGCGCCACTTATAAAGCCTTGCATACTCCTTTGACTCATTTTATTTATGGTTTATGACGGGTAGGTCTAGCTAAGTAGATTCGAGTACTCAGGGTTTATCCCACCATGTTGAAGGTGAAGTTCTCAGCCTACTGAAGATGGTGGCTAACCGCCGGTGGGCTCAGTGACTCTATATTTATTTCTCATCTATATGCTTTTGTCGTAGGATGTCACATATGCTAGCAATGTATTTGGAACTTATATTAATATAATCATTGAAAGCTATGTTGTTTTCCCTTAACCGGTTTTGAAACCCAAACTTGTACTATTATTTGTGAACCCATTTGTAATATTATTTCTGCTATAACTCTGTGTATGTGATGCGTATTTGCTTAATCACGCAATCTTGGTTGTGATGTTGATTTACCGAGGTCCTTCGTGACACTCGGTGGATTATCGGGTTTATATAAGTGAAAGTATGTGTGTGTCAACGTGTTAGTGGGGACAGCCATACTTGATCTTATATAAATTGGGCGGTTCTGTCACAACTGGCATCAGAGCCAGATTAAGCATAATACTGTCATGTACATGGTCTTAAAAACAAAGTTTTGGTTTTAAAAGCTTATTTGGACTACAACTTTAGCTATATGCAAATTTATCAAAACTAATTTACAAAACTATGCTAGCAACATCCTCCTTTATGCCCAGTTAAGGACTATTAGGTTTCTATCTAAGTACTAACATGGGGGTTTTTACTTTCATCGTCCATACGGTGTGCTATTGTATGGATGCCATTCATTTGAATGGTAATGTATGGATCAATATACCTCTATGCCTAGGTAAGATGGTGAGTGGCATGACCGTAAGATGTGAGCATGCGATCAAAGGGGAGAGGTAGTTTTGATACTTAAGTATATATATCTCATATATATATATATATGGAAGTATTTCATTATGAGTTAGCTTTGATACGGCTATATATGCATATTCTATATGTATGTATAGACGTATTTACTTTCAGGTAGCTTTGATACAGAAGTATATATATGTGGGTATATATATATGGAAGTATTTAGCTTGCAACCTAGAGCCTAGACTTTCATTTCTGCATATATAATTGTGGGGTTGGGCTGAAATAAAATCCTTCTACAGGTACGCTAACCACGAATGCATAGATTGAATGTAGCGAATGACTAGCTATATATCGAGAGAGTACGTGTTATGCCACTGACATAGAATGTGATTGCCACCTTCGACTGGCAATTTTGTGAGGACAAATAGGGCGGTCATGCATCATGATTGTGCTTGTGCATAAATATGCTTCCCTCACTTTGTTCTAATACTAAGTAACTTGTTATCAATGTGATGTTACTATCTTCCCTGTGTGAAGTTAGGCAAAATGCCTTATTCCATGCTGCTTGAATAGCTATGCTTGAAGATAGTGTGTGATTAGCTTTACCTTGTATGTTTGCTTCCAAAGGAAATAGATGACAAGTTAGTAGTTAGCAAAAATTTCACCCCTTTGAAAACTAAAACTAATAGTGATACCTTGTTAGAAACCTACACATGCTTTTCTTTTAAATATAATGTTAGGTTCTTCTTTTCAAATTATCCACCTACTTAGTAAAAAGGAAATAAAAGATAACCATACCTTACCACCATGTTTTGCATGATATGTGTAGTGGTGTTGCTGTAGGTGACTGCTTGTTATGTGCGAGCTTTGTGCTTAGTAATAGTCACTTAAGCTAATTGGATTGAGTGTTTCAAAATGTTTGTTTAAGACCATGATGTAGTTGTGGATGCTTGTTATCTAGGTAGTGTTGTAGCTGTCACCCCTTTTGTCCTCGGTAAGCATATGAGTGTTGAAGAGCGCTATTCCGAAACAATGTCCAAGTTTTGATAATCTCATGGTTGTCGTCTCCAATTAAGTCCTCTCTTAGGAGCTTGAGCCTATACACGTGGTTGCTAGCCCTTGAACGTTGTGTCACGAAGACCTATATCCATGCCTTTGCTTAATCTTAAGCGCAAGCTTAGTTCCCATGAATGCTTGCATGTGTCATGGTTGTCTTGCTCATGTGTGGGAGGACCCTGCTAAAAAATCCTTGTCGGACCTCATTGCTCCTTCTCCTACAGATGATCTGGTGCAACGCTAATCGCTATCTACCCTAGCTTTGGAAACTTTTTCTCACAGATCATGTTGTTGCTTTATCAACTGAATCCCTAGTCAATGCATTGGCTCTGTCCCTCGAATCTTGTTTGTTTTGTCTCCAACTCTTTCAAGTCTCTGGATGTTTATTAGTCTTGATCTCATGTTGCTGCTTAGCAAGACCAAATCTCATGTTAATCTTTACCTGGTAATCACCTTGGTGGACACAAGGTGTATATGGAAATTAAGCAAGAGTCCCCTACTCATTTGTCTTCAGCAATTAAGCTATGTTCTCTTGCGCTATGTTTTGATCTTTGGATCACCTTCTTATTGACTCCTAAACTTATGACTACCTTTGCTTGCTATCCCTCCTTCGCATGGTGCTTGCTCCTATGCAACCAAATTTGTGCCACATGAGCATTCTTGTGGGTTGTATGTTCAATAATGGTGCCACGATGAAACAGAGAGCCCCTATGGGTGCACACACAAGGCTATGCTGCTCGGCACGCACTGGTATCAAGGTTTCTAGTCATGATCCATTGTAGAATTGCACCGATGTGTTATTTTCACATGAGCTCTTCCTTGGTTATCTCTCCTTATCTTGTCAAAAGATCTATATGTCAGACTAGCTATAGTAGGACTTGCTTCTGAAGTCGTCTAGAGGCTAACCCTTGAAGAACAAATCACCGACATAAATAGTAACAGACTACAAGAGGTGGTAGACAAGTGACTCTACTTGACTGTCCCTCCAATGACGCCAGTCATCTAGTGAGCAACTTATGCCATCCCTGTTGGATTAGAAAGGTGCACCACACTTAAGGTTGAACCAGTTATCAGTTGGATGATAAATGGACTGAGATATTATGTGTTATAATAGGTCACCTGGTGCTCATGAGCTTCCTGTTCAAGTTCTTGATCTTTAGGTGCAAGATGATCATACAGTCAAAAACTGATCTTCTTTGGTGTGACCCATTCTCTGCTGACTTCCATGGTGACTATTTGTTTACACATCAACTACAATTATTGCTGTCAAAAAGAAGTTTTGAAGCTTTTAAATGTTAAGAGACAACTAATTAGTAACCAATAGGAAACCTAAGTTACAGCTAGGTAATAACTCTTTGGTAGCTCCAAAGGCTATGTCTCACAGAACAATGTTAGATGAAGAAACAACAAAGCCGGTCAGTGGTGCCAGCACTGCTTTCTTCTCTAGGCCCTATGTCATCAAGTTAATTCCATCTTTGACAAATCACATGGGTAGTGAAAGATATTGTATCAGCTAATTAAAAAGCTAGAGAAAGCACATCCTTAGTCTCAGTCAGCATCATTATGTATATGGCGCTATCAAAGGATTTGTTTAGGACTATATTAGAGAAAGTATAGAGGGGTAGTTGGAAATGGTCCCTTATCTTGTAGGACTGCCCCTCCACGTGAAGTATGCATTGTGCCCTGCAAAAGCAGCCCACCAGTCCAATGCTTGTGCACCATTGAGCTGGTGCCTAAATCAATGGTTGAAGTTGTTCCCTAGGAAGCATATGAGGAAAACACTAGCCTCCATCCTCAGTGAGAAAGTTAATGTTGTCATAAAAAGAATTAAAGACTACAAACACACTTCCCAATGTGTAAGTCAAAGAAAAAGAAGAGCAGGAAATCTGTCGAGATTTCATGGCACGAAACCGGTTATCCTTAAGGCGATGATTAGAGGCTCAAATAAGGTTGGATTTCCACAACACTTGGCAAGCTCATTCCTCGCTTAAGGTACTTCGATGTCTAAAGTTGGTTTGAGGATTGGTTGAGTAAAGCATCGGATTTGAGAGATGTTTTGATAGTTGGGTCATAAAATTTCAGAACAAAGCAGTTTTGGTAGATGTTTTTTTGGATATCCAAACGGTGTCCATTTGAGCTGAATTTTGGTAAGTCATTAAAGGACTCTTGGATATAAATGCCTACCAAAATTAGTGTGCAATGGAGTAGTAGTTTGTAGGATATGAATTGATTACCATGAGGTATAGAATCTATGATTTCTCTACCGACTACTATCATCCCTCATATTAGAAGGATGTGTTTGTAGTTCTAGTCATGTTGGCCATTTGATGATTCTTAATACTTTAGATGCCCTAGAGAAGACTCCTTGCACCCATTTGTGCCTTGCTTTTGCCCTCTCATATCAACAATGATGAGTAGTGAAGGTGTTCTACAAGTCAATTTGTACCATTATGAGTCAAAAACAATTTGAAAAGTGTCAAACAACAAATTTCATATTATGATTTTGAGTTGTTGATTGACATTAGAAAGGAAGCTTCAATGTCAAAAGTAGTCCAATCAGGCTAATTTTGTGACAGTGCAAGTCAATCCAACTTACTGTGCAATAGCACCATGAAAGAAAATCATATGCAATCTTGGTAGTGTATTGTTTCTCCAGTTAGTGGATAACTGCAACCTTTGTTGTCCTCCAGACCTTGCTGTCATCCTTCTTTAGTAATGTTTTCCAAGGTAGACTGGTCCTTGGTACCTTCCATGTGTTTTTACCCAAGAGGTTGCCTCAGATTCAACCCATATAACTATTGCCACTTGGATATGAGGATTCCCTCAAATAATGATCGTCGAAAATGTTGAGTCAACAGAGTCAGCTATCACATTCACCGCTCACTCAATGGACTCAAATAATAAAGTGTTATCATTAGAGAAAGAGAACTACACACATGGAACATTATGTAGTTTTCCATCAGGTGGCATCTAAGTAATTGGACAGTTATGACCAACACAGACATTGTCTGTTGGTTACTTAGTTCTCATAGTCTCAGAGGATGCTTACCCCATCTGTGATCTCATCCCTTATGAAAGGTTGTACTCAAAATGTTCCATCTTCTTTGGTAGAGGACTACTTTTCAAACCTTGTGAATGAACATGGAACCATTGTAATGAGTAGCTTTTAGAAGCTTGCAGTCTAGTGCTAAGTTCACATGGTGCATGCTATATTCATTAGGGAAATAGAGATTGTGGGTAATTGGTTTATGCTCTATAGTACTCTCCATATCCCGAGAATGAAGTATTGTGCTGTCTTGGATTTCTACCAAAGTAACAATTCTTCATGGAAGCTAACGAAGGAAATTCTTTAGACAAAACATACTACAAAGAGCAAGTATCAGAAAGTGTTTTGACCAAATTAGCCTCTCTAATACTCTAAAGTTAAGTAGCCTAATGCTATCACTGATGTTGGAAAATGGGTGACATGCTTCTCTTCCCTTAAAAGTCTTTCGCACTGAATCTCGAGGAAGAATTCCCATACAGGGGGAAGGCTATAACACCCCGGGTGTTTGTCACGAGTTAAGTAGTGAAATTGGAAGTAAGTAGGATATGTCAAGCAATGATTATGATCTCTAGTTCATAATCTAGAAGTAATGATGAAGGTATTGGGGTCATACCTATGAAAATAAGCCCCAACTTGGACTCAGACAATACACTTTGCTTACATATGGACCCTAGTTAAGGTTAGGCATGAGTAATGTTAAACATGGTTGTGTCATGTACATTACATCAACATGCATCCATCTTTACCAGTGGAAAGTTTCATGAAGTTTGGAATCAAGAAGTCACATGAAATGATAAGTTATAACCCTAATTAAATTGCTTTATTAAGTAAATGGGAATATGGGATGCCAACCAAACCTTGAAACATGGCTCAAGCAACTCTACTTACACTCATGAACAAAAGTTATGAAGGATTCATCTTGAGCAAGTGGCCAGAAAATGCTTCAATAGATCAAAAAATGATAATTTAAGCTTTATCGTGATGCTACTTTGACTTGGTTTGAACTATGTCTTAGACTATTTGCATGGCAGTGGAACCTAAATAAAAGTTGTAGTTTAGTTTGTGTTCTACAAACTTTGTTTAAAGGTGAAGAGCTAGTTTGGTCCCTAATTTAGTCAAATATGGCTCTCAAGAATCAACTCAGTGCTGTTTTTAGCCCAGAAAATATTCTAAGTCAAAGTTTAGTGGCAACGATGATTGGCATCTCACGTTCTCAGATTTTTGTTAAGAAAATCTATTTGATCCTAATATAAAAGTTGGAGCTAATTCATCAGCGAATGGCTTAGAGAAAGTTGGAGTCCATTTGACAAAGTTTTGGATGAGAATTTGAGATCAAAGCTGGGCAAGCTTAATCGGGTTTAAGCCGCTGACACTGTCAACTTGAGGCTTAATTATCCATGGTTAAGGAGCTCTAATGGCTGGCCATCCTTAATCAAGTTTGTAGAGCAGCTAGAGAAGAAGATATTTTGTTTTGTGACCAAGATCCGAATCTACCCAGAATACGCAAAAAATGGCCTCCAAGACGTGTTGGACCGTGCCCACCACCTATTCGCTGAAATGGGCGCGTGGCCACCATGCAGGGTAGCAGCGCTTCACCTCCATGCCATGTGCCTCTATGTCCTTGCTGCTCCCTCTCATGTTTTGGAGAGGCCAGAGAGTGCTCCCCACTCCTCCTCCCTTGTGCATGCCCTCGCCCTCCTCCGCTCTACTACCACGGCGAGCGCCATTACCGGCCGAGCTTGCCGCTACTCACCTCGTTCCCCACCTTTTGAGCCCTCTCTGCCCTAACCATGTGCACATCCTTGTTTGCCTCGCACACCTCTATGTCATGCCCATGCTTGTGGGATGAATCCAAGCCACGACCCAATGGTTGCCACCGCTCTGCCATCGTCCACGCTATCAGCACCACTACGCGTGGCTAGCTAGCCTTGGGCCTCCATGGAATGAGTCAACGACACCCGCAAATGCGTGTGGGCCCCTTGGAACTCCAATGCATGTCGAGCCTCCCGCTACCGCTGGCTAGCCAGACCGTCGGGGGCCATCGCTGCTACTACCGCCTGCTTCCATGGCCAGCAAGCCGTGGGCCACCTCGGGCGAGGACGAGCTGTCTCATGCATGCACAAGGACTCCCTGGTGCTCCGCCGCCACTCCATCAAACGCCGACGAGCCTCCTCTGGCCTGCACCGGCGAGTTCCTGCGCCTCCTCTGCTCTATCTCACAGCAAGGGCATCACGCATGAATTTGAGTAATGGGAAGGACTTAACTATGAATTCTGTGACTCAATTAAATAGTGCCTATAAAGATCTGTTTGCTAGAATCCGTTTTAGTGAAAGTTTAGGGGCCTCGGTGCAAATATGTTTTTTCTTTTATGGCTGAAACTTTGGAAAATCGTAATAAATTGTATAAAAATCGTAAAATAGCAAATGAGGACTTTTTGGAATCTTTGTGAGTAGATATACAAAGTAGAGTCATAATATGATATGTGTTAGTAGAAAGTTTCTAATGTTTTTATTTATTCTTATACACTGCTTTTAAAAATGCTTTTAAGTTGGACAAATGCATATCTTGAGTTATAGAAGTCCAAAAATGGTAATTCTAGTTGTGTTAATCTTGTGATGACATGCTCTAGCTAATTAAAATATTAAACATGCTAGTTGTGTACTGTTTTAATAATGTTTTGATTTAATCTTGTTAAATAGGCAATTTTAGCTTGTTTTGCTTGTTATTCTCATATCTGAAGTTATGGTGCTCCAATGGATGTGAAATTTTTATGGTAGGCTACTGATGCAATATGTGTTTTGTGGTAAATATTTCATGGTCATTAGATGCAGTATGATTGATTTATTGATTTAACTTTTTTATTACTTGATAAATGGTTTTAAATAAGTTATAATTTCTATGTAGGTGTAAAAATGGAAAATATGGTTCCACTACCTTTGTATGATGTTTTGCTACCATAATAACATATAATATGGCTATGTGTTTATAGAAAATGATGGTCTTTAGATTTATCTTGCTTTTACATGTTTTCTTGTAATAGCAATTTGTCTTTTTCATAGTAATTAATCTATAAAACTAGAGCATGTGAAATTTGTGCAGTAGCCATGTTTTGATAACATCTACCACTCATAAAAATCTTAGCCCCAAACTAGTTGTTCTCTTGTATCACTAAAATTTTATATATATGTTTATTAGGAGAAAGGATTAGTAAAAGCATAATTGTAGATAAAGCTTGTACTTGTATTTGGTGATGCTTTTGTGTGATTGGTGTTCAATAGAGTGTTGCTAAGTATGTTAGTGGTGGTTGAAGTTCTTGAATGGTTCATGTGTGCATGCTCTTTGTTAGCAAAACAAGTGAAACATCAAATTGTTACATTCTAAAATGGCTGGATGTGCATTTTTTGTTGTAATGATAACTTTGTGAATCAAATGATGTTTTATATAGATATATTGAATACAATAGATGTAGATAATTTCCTTATCTTATTTGTCCTAAAATGTCATGATTTTAGTCCTAAAAGTTTAGGAGTTATAGATTTTACAAGGTTGCTGTTAGGTTTTGCATGCTCTCTGTATAGATCTAAATGATTGTGTTGTTTGACTTAGCTATTCTTTGAATCATGTTTTGGAGATCATAGGATAAGTTTAGTGATTTTCATGAGGTTTCAAAATTATTAAAGATAGCCCCTTTTGGTAGTCTAAATCTCCAGTTATGAGCCTGTGAAGTGGAATGACACATTCTGTCCTAATATGGACAAAGATGTCTTCTTTATGATGTTTGACCTAGTTAACTTTGGAATTAGCTTGTGGTGTTTATAACAAAGTTGTGTATGGTTTGCTAAGCTTTCTAAAGAATATCTAGAACCACATTGTTGTGAAAAACTAGAACTCAACTTATTGCTGTCTGAAGTTGCATGTCAGATTCTGTCCATGTTTTGGACAGAATTGTTGCTTTGTATGTTTGAGGCTAAATAACTATTGAATCACCTAAAGATGATAATAAGAAAGTTGTATATAACTTAATAAGATTTCTATACAATTAAGTATCATGCTTGTGGGATGATTAGAACTCTAGTTATACATTTCTGAAGTTAATGTCAGTTTTCTATCCTTATTGGTATAGACCTAAGATATTGGCATATTTGATCATGTTAACCTATGTGTTAGCTTTTCGAATGAATAACAAAGTTGTAGACAATTTCATTGTCTTTCCATAAATTCTAATATCATTTTTATTGAATGATTGTAACTCTAGTTATGGTTGAGACACACGACTGCTATACTGCTGTCCAAAATCTATGTATGCACTTAAGTTGATTACCCATTCTTGATGTTGCTAGTGCATGCTATAAATTATGTAGCCCTAGTTACTTAGTTGAATGACTTGCTCTCTAGTGCTCAAATCAATATGATGTGACCATTCTTCATATTCATACACTTGCATCTTACATCTCATCTAGGTACGCTAGATAAACCACGTGAAGGACGTGATGTTAGAGCCAAAGCCGAAGATGGAGTTTGGTGAATCCAGAAGATGGAAGGACTAAGCTAGTGTTGAGATGGGAGATGCTCACCAAGCGAGTGTCATCTAACAAACACTGACCTAGTCTTGGATCCTAGGCAAGCCCTAGAGCATTCTAAGCCTCCTATGTTTTCAAACTATCAACTTGAGTCCTTTTATGTTGATGCATTAAGTACTAGGAGTTGATTGGAACCACTTGTTGCATATATCTTCATTGTCCAGATATATATATATCTTGAATAATATGTAGGTCTAGTATCGAATATATGCTTAGCCATGCTTAGTCGGTAGATGTTGGGTGATTACCGGTCACCTGCATGATATAGGCTGATAACTAATCACGGATGGCTACATTTGCTAGCGTAGAAATAACCATGTGTCAATGAATAAAGGAGACAGGGCAGGATCATGATAGAGAAGCAACAAGGCATGTAGGTCTTAGGTGCCTATCTTTCCCCATCTGTGTTGATTAAGGATTGATTCACTGTACGTCCTCATGTCATGTTGAACGCTTGCCTAGCACTTAGCTAGTCAGATCCGATGATATGACCATGAAGCCAAGTTGTTCAATTCAGGCTAAGCCCTGATAAGTGGATGTGTGCACACTGGAGGCAGTAAGGATGTGTGAAGAGCTAATGGCATGAGTCCAAGGGTGGGTTCGAGTCCCGATCTTCCTGGTAGATTGGTAGAATCTCTGAGGGTGGGGCGCTGATTGGACCCACAACTATACCTAAATTGTACCAAAGGTGACCTAAGGCTACCTTAGCATGGGTGTGCCTCAGTTTGTGTTAGGAATAAATTCCCCAGCTGGGTAGGAATTCATCCAAATCACCATCTCTCCTAGATAGTGAGGACTTGACTGAGCAGCGATAACGTAGAAGCACTAATTCAAACTTGGTGGTTATGATGATTGCTCAAATTACTACACCGGATATGGTTACTAATGCTTGTTTAGTTTGATGAAGTGCTTGCTCTAGTACAGGTGCTAATTTAGAGATGCCTAATTGATTATGGATAACTTGAAGCTAAAGATATTATATATTTCAAGTTATGCACTTAAGCTTTTTATGCAAAATGTTGTCAAGCTAGCTCCACTTATAAAGCCTTGCATACTCCTTGGACTCATTTTATTTTTGGTTTATGATGGGTAAGTCTAGTTGAGTACATTCGAGTACTCATGGTTTATCCCACCATGTTGCCAATGAAGTTCTCGGGCTGCTGAAGATGGTGGCTAACAGCCGGTGGGCTCGGCGACTCTACATTTATTTCTCATCTATATGCTTTTGTTGGAGGATGTCACTTATGCTAGCAATGTATTTAGAACTTATATTAATGGAATCAATGAAAGCTATGTTGTTTTCCTTTAACTAGTTTTGAAACCCAAACTTGTACTATTATTTGTGAACCCATTTGTAATATTATTTCCACTACAACTCTATGTATGTGATGTGTATTTGCTTAATCATGTGATCTTGGTTGTGATATTGATTTACTGTGGTCCTTCATGACACTCGTTGGACTACCAGGTTTATATAAGTGAAAGTATGCACATGTCAACGTGTTAGCGGGGACAGTCGTACTTGATCTTTTATAAATTGGGCGGTTCTATCACAAGTGGTGTTCTATGCAATGAGGTGTAGTGTATCCTCCATGGCTCTCTTATTACCCTGGAACTCTGTAAAGAATTCATTCGTAGATCATGACGGTGGTGGTGGTAAGTCACCGCTTTTGCAACCTTGGCTGGCGCCTGCCCCAGCATGGGTGTGAGTCATCTACAAAATTACAACAATAAGAGATTATTGGTTGATGTCTAGAGATTGTAGATGAATGTAATCATGTCAAACTAAAATTACTAGAGAGAATCTTAAATTCATACAATAAAACTGAGGCATAATAATTCATTCTTGCAACATATCATCACCAATTAGGTCACTTATCATACTTGCAACACGTTAACATGCATGTCATATTTCACCGGTAAAACAAAACTAGAATTTCATCAAAGTTCAACCCATAATGACTCAATATGCAAAGTGCCAATATTACATCAAAGTTACGTCTCGAGTACTAAAATTAAAACTACTAGTCCATTACACAAATAGCAGGGATACAACTAGCGCTTCAAACTAGTCACTAAATGGCTCTATTCTTTAGCATGCTCACTATCAATGTTGGAGATAGCATCATCCTCATCCTCATCCTCTAGCTTGACTTCTTCTTCCTCCCAATCGTCATCTTTAACAAACATTTCTGGATCTTCTTCTTCCTCCTCTAGGATCGGGTGTAGTTGGTTGTTTAGAAAATGCACCTCATGCCAAAGATCAACCACCACATTTTGGGTCTACACAAGCTGCTAGCGCAAGTACCTTTTGACATGGTCCTGCTGCGTGGCTAAGGCTTTGGCTCTGTTTCATGCTGCTTCTGCTAGGGCTAGACGGTTGTTTGCATGGATCCACTAGCATGTAGCTATGAGCGCCTCGGCACGAGTGGCCTCTAGATGCTCCCATAGTCCTGCTAGCACCGCCTGGTCATCAACTCTTGCCTCTTGGGTGGTAGCTCTCTACTATTCAACTTGCTCCATCTAAGTGTGGAGATTTCTCAATGCTACATATGCCTGATCAGTTTCCCAACGAGCCTCACTTGATGCCTTCTTGTGCTTACGAAGATGCTTCCTCAGCTTTTGCTGGGTAGCTTTGGCCCTCATGAGCCTATCCATGCAAGTGGTATAGGACTCCTACCTGAAGTCCCTAGTATCCTAACGAGTATAGAACATCTTCATCACAGCAAACATTGCACTCATAGCGGGACTAGAACTATTTACTCGCTCATCCTAGTCTTGAATCAATGCATTACGGTTGCGCTGTGCCCAAACTACTATGGATGGATCCTCCCAAGGAAAAGTACCAGCGGCACTACCGGTAAGCTCATCCCCGTGTTGCTGACATATCTGGCTCAGCACCTCAAAAGCAACTACCTAGGCACCTTCCCAAGGAGTTTTTCCTTCACATTCTACCTTCCACTCCTGCCATAGGGGTGCTTGGGTATGAGCTGATATGGTTAGCTGTACCTCATACCATGGCTGTCCTTCTAGGTATACCTCATTCTAGGAATAGAGAGGCGGTTCGGTATATCCTGCATAATGTAGGACCCTCCAAAGTAGGGCAGGGGTACCGAACATCTCTAGGAAAGTCTCATTCTTAGATGATGCTGCCATTTGTACCAACAAAATGGTGCAACTCTTGTGAGAACAATGGTATACTAGAAAATAGTTACTTAACCAAATAAGAGACTTATAAGGGGAGGAACAATGCAATTGTTTAATGAATCATTGATGATGATGCTTGTTCGTTTCCTACGTCCTCACAAACTTAGGAAAATTAAACTTCTAACGACATACACGATGGCATGCATGTGTTCTCTCATATATAACATAGCTAGTCGGGCTACACATTTCGCTCTTAGTGTACATGCACAAGAATTTCATTTCAGCCCATCCCCACAAGTATATATGTAGAAAATAAAAATCTAGGCTCTGGGTTGCAAGCTAAATACTTCCATATATATATACCCAAATATATACTTCCGTATCAACGCTACCTGAAAGTAAATACGTCCCATATATGCATATAAATATTCATATACAGTCGTATCAAAGCTAACCCACAATTAAATACCTCCATATATATATGAGACATATATATACTTTAGTATCAAAGCTAACTCTACCCATTAGGCCACATGCTCACATCTTGCAGTCATGCCACTGTGATGATGAGTGGCATCTTACCTTGGGTGTAGAGGCATTTGATCCATACATTACCACTCAAGTGAATGACATCTATACAATAGTACACTATATGGACGATGAAAATGAAAACCCCCAAGTTAGTACTTAATTAGCCACCTGAAATCGTTAACTGGGCATAAAGGAAGTTATCACTGACACACTTTAGATTCAAACACCTATATATATAGCTATTAGTTGCTAAAAACTGGTTTTGGAAAACAAAAACCTAAGTTTTAAATACACGTGTGGCAATTAATGTTGAATCTTGCTCTGATACCAGCTGTAGCAGAACCGTCCAATTTATAAGAGCATGAGTATAATAGCAGCTCGTAAGTGGTCGCACTATCATACTTGAGCCCATATAAACCCAGTAGTCATCGAGTACCACAAAGTGTCTCAATTAACCATCAACATACAATCAAGATCATATATGATTCAACATACATGTCACACGTTACATAAAGTTCACAAATACAGTTCCATACATCAGAGTAGATTAAAGTTATTACAAACTAAGTTTAGGTAAAATAGTAGCGGAAGCAAATAAAGTTTGAAACCAACATCTATCATCACTGTTCAAATATGGTGCAAGCTCATGATCACATTACCACAAAAGCATAAGAGAGGGATTAACAAGAGATGCCTTGCCCAGGGCCCTACTCCTCATCCACGGTAGGACAAAAGTAGTTCTTACAGTAGCCATGATACATTGTATTATCTGCAACAATGGGAAATAAACCCTGAGTACAAGAAGGTACTCAGCTAGACTTACCTATCATAAACCAAAAAATAAAGTGACTCTAAGGATTATGCAAGGCTATATAAGTGGAGCTAGCTTGACAACATTTTGCTTAAAAAGCTTACCAATTCAAGTATATAGTTATAATTCGGTCATCAAGTTAATTATAGGTATTCATCTCTAGATTAGCAACTAACCTATGAAAAACATGTGGTATATCATTTAGTAGCATAACAATAATAACCATAGCCAGTGTAGTAATTTCATGTTCATTATAACCATCATTCTATAATAGACTTACTATGATGTTGGGACTAGCCAAGTTTCTCACTATTTGGGAGATATGGTGATACGATTCGATTTCAACTAGCTAGGAATTTCTTCCTAACACAAATCCAAGTAGACTAGATAAGTGGTCACCTTAGGTCACCTTTGGTACAACTCAGGTCCACATTTCATGGAATCGATCAGCGCTGCATAATTAGGGATGACCAACTGCCAGGACATTCAGGCCCAGCCCGCCCTTGGGCTCACATCTAGCTCCCCACACATTGATGAGAACATCACTCCTTTGGATGTATCCGGTGGTCCTCCAACCATCATGCAAGGTCCAATGACCAGGGCTCGAATGCGTCAAATCAATTTAGAGGTGAGTTCGTTCTTAAGCGATCCTTTTCATACTTTTGAGAATAGACTACTACCTAATGATGTTATCTTGCTTAGGAACATTGGAGAGGGGCACAAAGGACATAGAGGAAGAGGTGGAGGCATTGATGACCAGCAAGGATGTCCAATAGAAATGGAGGCCCGGTCCAACATGATTTTGAGTCTGCCTTGGCCTCCAGGACCAGTCTGCCTTAAACTAGTCACCCAAGATGCATCCGGACTCTGTTTTTTATGATCCACATATAGTTGGAAAGCTAATTTGATAAGGAAGCTAATACAAGTAGTCTCACATCAAAATCCCTTCAGAATCAACAGGAATCATCGAAACAATTCAATATCCAGAATTTGCTAGGGTGCTACAACACCGTCTTTTGGTCCGTTGGACCATGTATCATGTTTGGGCCCATTAGGGGGCATGTCCAGGTTAGGCGATGACACTAAGACCTTTATAATCATACGTCACCATCATCATTAGGTTTTGGGTTTTGCTTAGATTAATCTATCAAGAACAGTTTCGCCGTTCATCGGTTTATGAGACCCCAACTTCGTGAGATTAATCATTCTTTTGCAATTTGTTTCCTTTCTTTCTTGTTCTTGCATGTGTTCTTTGTTGCGCAGGCATGGATTAGCCTTCTTAGTGAGGTCAACTAGAACCATGTCTTGATTGATAACTAGAGGAGTTGTGGTGCTAAGATTGTAGGGTTCGATCTTTTGATCTGAAGCCGGATCAATGTGTCATTCTCTGCCACAACGATAGTTACCACTACCTGGCGGAAGATTGGGATCCCTAGTCACATTAAGTGGTAATCAGAGCTAAGGTATACCATCAGGTTCACATTTATCCCCTAGTTTTGATTGTTTCACATTCGTCCCATAGTCCAGTGCCATGTTTTTCCCTGTCCTAGAACCTTCCGCACCATAGCCTTTGCATATTTTGGTTTCAGAGTCTGTCGTGTTGAGTTTGTGTCATGGTCGAGGTCTTATTACTGGTTAGGTCATGTTAGAGTCCAGTTCGTGTGTTTTTCCCCATTGTTTCTATCAAATCCTTGATGCTGTGACCAATTTTGCGTACATTGTTCCCGTTTTGTCCTCTAATTCAGAGCCAATTCTTAAAACTGGTCTAGTTTTCGCATACGAACTTAGATTTTGACGTTCCATATATCAAAATCGATCAGGAAAAAAATTTGCATCCATCCATCCCCCACAATGTCGAGGTCACAAAATTTTAATTTGGTAAAAAACTGGTCACAAGATCCTCTTTTCGTGGTCATAAGCTTTTGGTCGATTTTGAGCACGTCTTCTGAAATTTTCACAGGCCATGTCTTTCACTTGTTTAAGCTTGTATTTTCTGTGGTTACTTCTTTTGTGCTCATAAGTGAAGGAAAAATATCAAAAAAATAAGAAGAAAAAATTGAAATTTCCCAAAAAACAACAACAACCCAATAAAATAGAAAAAAGAGGGGCAAAAGAGGAACAATATCTAGAGGAGCACATAGAGAAGGCCAAAGTGAGCTATGTTAGCGTGTGCTATCTTGTTTCTTGTTTGTATTGTTGTTGCTATCCACCATACTTGTTTTTCATACACCTGTCACCTTGCTATCCACCATACTTATTTGTCACACACCTGGTACTTGAAACATTTTGGACCAACAACGAGAACAAGTACTTTGGACTATAATTCAGCATTACTTTTTGTTACTGACTTGTATGCCAAATATACATATTATTCTTTGTGTGCCTTCCAAGCTCCACAAACTCTTCATATCAGTATAGAAAAAGGGCCTTACAATGTCGGTACCACTGCCTCACAGATATCATGAACCAGCCACCGGTTGTACTGCCCACTACTTGTGTTGGTAAGAACTTTGTAAGAGCTTGGTAAGACGCTTCCACTTGCTGTGAAAAGTGACACCACTACAACTGCAACTACATAGTCATTTGGTAGGGATAACTTTCATGGTTTGTTCCTATTTTTGTGTTTACAATGGCAAGAGATGATCAGACTGGAGATAACAATCCTAATAGTTTCAACAAGTGTGTCAGCCAAGAGCAACTGCAAACTGTTGTAGAGGATGCCCAAAAAAGGATGAATGAGGCTGTCAGCTAGGCCATCACTGACGCACTCATTGAACTAAACATTGGCAATAGCATGGAGAGATTGGACAAATGAATTTACATGCTAACCGACAAGGTTACTGAGTTGGAAACCTTGGTGGCGGGCAATAACGACGTCTCCGACAGCAACACCGATGGTCTCTTGCTAGAAGACACGGTGCATGATGCTAGTGGGAACATAGATCGAGCAACCTTTCGACAAGCAAGATTACGACAACGTCTTTATCGCAACACGACAGGTATGGGTGGTGTCCACCACCATCAGGTAATAATCATCATGTGCCTAATGATCCTTATGCTAAGATTAAGTCCACAATACCATCTTTTTCTGGTCATTATGATGCTGAGGGATATCTTGATTGGGAGATAACAGTAGAACAAACGTTTAGTGCCCACCTTGTGCCTGAGCATCATAGAGTTCAACAAGCTACTAGTGAGTTTAAGGATTTTGCCATTATTTGGTGGAATGGGCTACCTGCACAGGATGCTTTACCTAGTTCATGGGAAGAACTTAAGATAGCTATGCATGATCATTTTGTTTCTCCTTATCATAGAGACTTCCATAAGAAATTGATGCATTTAGAACAAGGAGAAAAATCTATATAGGATTACTATGGTGAGCTCCAAAAGAGATTGATGCATTGTAGTGTTGTGGAGGGGAACAAAGATTCCATTTGTCGTTTTTATTTGGATTTGAGGCATGAGATTCAGGACATTGTTGATTATAGAGAATTTAACACTGTCAACCAGTTGTTTCAGTTTGCTATGCTTGCAGAAAATGAATTGGAGGGGCATGAACAATAGAGCAAGGGCAAGGTCAGCACCACATACACGCCACGATCGGCACCATCTTCGGGGCTGACCAAGCCAACCACTTTTCGGCCACCTCCACCAGCAAGCAAGTGACCAACAGCCTCTAGAGTTACCACTACACCTAAGGCACATCCTGCACGACCTTCATATTTAGGTAAAAATTCTTTACAGGTGCCTACCAAGAGTGCCTCATCCGTTGCATCAATGAGATGCACTTTGGGTATTCAGTGCCACCACTGCCATGGCATTGGCCATGTGCAGAAGGACTACCCAAGTCAGCGGGCATATATTGCTAAAGAAGATGGTTACATCAGCACCTCTGACATTGAGGATGAAGAAGACCAAGATGCAGATGAGGAGGACGGCAAAGTCCTTGGTGATGAGGCCACAGTGGCCTATAGGAGCATCATTGTATAGCAGGTTCTCAGCTCACAAGTACAACAACCTGAGAAGCTACGACACCATAACTTGTTCTAGATTTTCTTTGTAATCAACAATCGTTGAGCACATGTCATTATTGATGGAGGTAGCTACAATAATTTGGTGAGTTCTGATTTGGTCAAGAAGCTTGGCTTGACCACACGCCCGCACCCACATCCATACCATATTCAGTGGCTAAATGATTCTGGAAAAGCAAAGATAACACAAACTTGCAGAGTTTCATTTTCCATTGGTTCTTATGCTGATTTTGTTGATTGTGATGTGGTACCTATGCAAGTCTGTTCACTCTTAATGGGTCATCCTTGGGAACATGATAATGATGCTACACACCATGGTAGAAGTAATAAATACACTTTTGTGCATAAAGGAAAGAAAATTACTTTGGTACCTTTGACCCCTGCTCAAATTGTACAAGCTGATAGAGAACGCGCTGCTAGTTTGAATGATGTTCAATCTGAAAATCAACAAGTTGCTAATTTTATTCTCCCACCTAAAAAGGATAAGTCTACATCTAATTCTAAGGCCGAGGGGATTAAATTGAAGGGTGGTGTTATGCTTACAACAAAATGTGACTTTACTGAAATTTCTAATGATGATATTTGTTATGCTTTGGTATGCAAACGAGCTATGTTTTCGCTTGATGATATTGTTAGTTCGGTGCCTCCTGCTGTCACTAACCTTTTGCAGGAGTATGAGGACATTTTTCCTGCTGAGATACCCCCAGGGCTGCCACCTATGAGAGGGATAGAGCATCAAATCGATTTTATTCTGGGAGCAACCTTGCCCAACCGAGCTGCCTATCGAACCAATCCCGAAGAGACTAAGGAAATTCAGCAGCAAGTCCAAGACCTTTTGGACCATGGGTATGTACATGAAAGCCTTAGTCCTTGTGTTGTTCTTGTACTTTTGGTTCCTAAGGAAGATGGAACTTGGCGTATGTGTGTTGATTATAGGGCCATCAATAATATTACTATTCGGTATCATCATCCTATTCCTAGGCTAGACGACATGCTTGATGAGTTGTGTGGTTCTATAATTTTCACCAAGATTGACTTGCCTAGTGGCTACCACCAAATTAGAATGAAACTTGGAGATGAATGAAAAACCACGTTTAAAACCAAATTCAGGTTGTATGAGTGGTTAGTAATGCCTTTTGGTTTGACCAATGCACCTAGCACTTTCATGCGCTTAATGAATGAGGTTTTGAGAGCTTTTATTGGTCATTTTGTGGTAGTTTACTTTGATGATATATTGATTTATAGCAAGTCTTTTGATGAACATATGGATCACTTATGTGTTGTTTTTAATGCTTTACGTGATGCATGTTTATTTGGTAACCTTGAGAAGTGCATCTTTTGCATGAATCAAGTTACTTTTCTTGCTATGTTGTAACTCCATAGGGAATTGAGGTGGACGAGATAAAAATTGAAGCCATAAAGAGCTGGCCAGTTCCCCAAACCGTCACACAGGTGAGGAGTTTTCTTGGTCTTGCAAGATTCTACCGCCGCTTCGTCAAAGATTTCAGCACCATTGCTTACTTTAGTGAAAAATTGCATGGTCCTATTCTGAATTATTCCATGTATGATAAGGAATTGTATGCACTTGTCTATTCTTTAGAGACATGGCGTCATTATTTGTGGCCTAAAGAATTTGTTATTCATTATGATCATGAATCACTTAAGTATCTTCGCTTTCAACACAATCTGAATCATAGGCATGCTAAATGGGTTGAATTTATTGAATCTTTTCCTTATATTATCAAACACAAGAAAGGGAAGGATAATGTGATTGCTGATGCTTTGTCTAGATGATATACATTGTTGTCCCAACTTGATTGTTGGATTTTTGGGCTTGAATCAGTAAAAGAATAATATGCGCTTGATCCTAATTTTAAGGATGTGTTGCTAAATTGTAGAGAAGGACGTACATGGAATAGGTTTATGATCAATGATGCGTTTTTATTTAGAGTTAACCGCCTATGCATTCCAATTGGCTCTGTTTGTCTTTTGTTGTTGCAGGAGGCACATGAAGGAGGATTGATGGGACATTTTGGAGCCAAGAAGACAGGGGAGGTGTTGTCCACATATTTCTTTTGGCCTAGGATGAGGCGCGATGTGTATGTGGCTTGGTGCACCACATGTCAAAAAGCTAAGTCACGGTTGAACCCACATGATCGTGATGCAAAATTCTTGAGTCATTTTTGGCGCACTTTGTGGAATAAATTGGGGACCCAGCTATTGTTTTCTACAACATGCCATCCCCAAACTGATGGGCAAACTGAGGTAGTGAATCGAACATTATCCACCATGTTGAGAGCAATTTTGAAGTGCAATTTGAAGATGTGGGAAGAGTGTTTGCCGCATGTGGAATTTGCATATAACAGGGTGGGACATTCCACCACCAAGGTAAGTCCTTTTCAGGTAGTGTATGGTTTTAACCCCCGCGCTTCTATTGATCTTTTGCCTTTACCTACCACTAAGAGAACATATAGTGATGCTAGAGAGTGTGCTGATTTCATTCGTAAGTTGTATGAAACAACTAAAGCAAATATTGAAACAATGAATGACAAGTATAGAATTGCTGAAAGTAAAGGTAGAAAAGAAATTAAACTTGAACCGGGTGATTTGGTTTGGTTACATTTGAGAAAAGATAGATTTTCTGATCTGTGTAAGTCTAAATTAATACCAAGAGCAGCTGGTCCTTATAAGATAATTGAGAAAATAAATGATAATGCCTACAAACTTGAGTTGCCACCCGAGTTCGGGGTTAGTCCCACCTTTAAGATTGCATATTTGAAGCCTTATTTGCGAGAAGAAGATGAGCTTGAGTCGAGGATGACTTAGTTTCAAGAGGGAGAGGATGATGAGGACATCACTCCTTCAGATGTATCCGCTGGTCCTCCAACCATCATGCAAGGTCCAATGACCCGGGCTCAAATGCGTCAACTCAATTTAGAGGTGAGTTCATTCTTAAGCGATCCTTTTCATACTTTTGAGAATAGACTACTACCTAATGATGTTATGTTGCTTAGGAACATTGGAGAGGGTCATGAGGGACTTAGAGGAAGAGCTGGAGGCGTTGATGACCAGCAAGGACGTCCAACAGAAACCGGAGGCCCGGTCCAATAGGATTTCGATTCTGCCTCGGTGTCCAGGACCAGTCTACGTTAAACTGGTCACCCAAGACATATCCAGACTCTGTTTTCGATGATCCATATATGGTTGGAAAGCTAATTTGATAAGGAAGCCAATCCAAGTGATCTCACATCCAAATCCCTTCAGAATCAACGGAAATCATCAAAACAATTCAGCGTCTAGAATCTACCAGGGTGCTAAGACACCGTCTTTTGGTCTGTTGGACCGTGTATCATGTTTGGGCCCATTAGGGGGCGTGTCTAGGGTAGATGATGACCCTAAGACCTTTATAATCATACGCTGTCGCCATCATTAGGTTTTGGGTTTTGCTTAGATTAATCTGTCAAGATCAGTTTCGCTGTTCATCAGTTTTTGAGACCCCAACTTCATGAGATTAATCATTCATCTGTAATTTGGTTGCTTTCTTTCTTGTTCTTGCTTGTGTTCTTCGTTGCATATGCAGGGATTAGCCTTCTTGGTGAGGTCAACTAGAACTGTGTCTCGGTTGATAACAAGAGGAGTTGTGGTGCTAAGATTGTAGGGTTCAATCTTTTGATCTGAAGCCAGATCGGTGTGTCATTCTCCGCCACAATGATAGTTACCACTACCTAATGGAAGATTGGGATCCCCATTCCCATTGCACATCCTTACTACCACCCACAATGTACACTCTTATAGAATGGGTTAGAACGAGTTATCCAGCCAGCTAATTGAGAGGCATGCGTTCAATCTTGATAGAAGCATGAACAATGGTACAGTCCTTAATCGGCATAAACAGAATCATATGAGCCAATCTACACATAGACTCTGTCCAACCTCTATTTACAGTACCCCATGGTTCTTTTTCATGATAGCAAATATAGCCAACCATGCTTTGGTATCCACCTATATCTCACAGGTGACAGGAAATCACCCAACTTATACCGGTCTAAGCATGGCTAAGCATATATTCGATCCTAGACCTACACAGGGTTAAAGGTATATTTATCTAGACAAGGTAGTTCTATGCATCAAGTGTTTCCAATTCAACTCTTATAACCTAATGCATCAAACATAAAAGGACTCAAGTGATATTTTGTAAAACATGGGAGGCTTAAAATGCTCTGGGGCTTGCCTTTGATAAAAGAAGTTGGCCTATGGTCTGGGCACTTAGGTAAGTCTTCAAGAGTTTGCTCCTCTCCTTCTGGAGCTATGGCCTAAGGTGCCTCATGTTTTTCTCTGGCTCTTCTTCGAACTCCAACAGAGTTATCCCTTCGGACGATCCTATATGCATGAGCAGGAAATAAGATATCATGGATGCATATACAATGACATGTATAATATGATATGATGTGATGAATGCATCCTCATAAGTGTTCTTAGCAGCATTATATTAAGGTGATAACAAGTTACATTTTCTTTTACTGAGTAGGTGCATATCTCTTCTCTAGTAACTTAAACAAACACTTATGTAAATCATTTTCTGGACTACAAGAGGGGCAACCACTTGTTTTGATCATAACTAGAGTTATAGACATCAAAATAATATGGTTATGAACATTCTGTAAAGCTTATGAAATTGGCTACAACTTTCTTTTAATCATCTTAATGTGACTTAGCAGTTATCTAGGTCAAACAATTCAATCTTTTAGATCTGTCTAGAGAGCAAGCATTTCTGACAGCAGATTTCTAACAGCCATAATTCTTAAACCACAAGACCTATGACTATAAACATTAAATACCAAGTAGATAAGTAAGTTATCTACAACTTTTTTATTAACAAGTTTTACAGAAAAAGACAATTATCATCATGAAATCATCTCCACAACAGAAACTACACATGTAGTCATCTAGTTGAATTATAAAGCAATAATTAACTAGTTGCCTATAAACAAATACTTATAAGCCTCCCTAACAGTATCAATAGATTATATGCATCATACACACCATAGAAAACATCATGGTTAAGCCTAACTAATTTATTTATATTCATTTATTAATTTCCTTAGATAATAAGGTGATTTATAGAGTAAATATTTCTAGTGCTTAATAAATTCCGATAAAATTACAGTAGGCTACACATGACCCTAAATTTCATGTCATTTGGATAAATATAGCTACCTCTACAAAAATGACAATTTACATATGCTTATTTTAGCAAAAATAGTTTAGCATAGTGAAAAGTGTCAAACAATAGATTTAATATTTTCTTACTTTTCTCCTAGCATGAGAATATAGTGTAAAATTTTGTATGATCATATGTTATGTATTTTTACCCCAATTAATTTCACTAGAATCTAGCAATTAATTAAGATTAAATAGGAAGACCATATTTCAATTATGCCTACTATAGGTTTAGTATTTTTCCTAGCTAGAGCATGTTAACATAAGACCAACAAAATTGGAATCACAATTTTATCACCTTCCTAGCTCAAGTTATGCATTTTACAAGATATAACCTACTTTAAAAGCACTTATCTTGCTCAATTTAGTTATCCTAGAAAAATACCCTAAGCAGTAGATTTCATATTTTTATCAAATAGTACACTTCAAGATGAATCTAACAAAATTTGGTTCACCCCATTTGAATACTTCTAGCTCTAGATATAAATTGTTTGAAGTTTGTATTCAAATCTATAAAATTAATTCAAAAACCAACTAAACCCTAAATGCTATGTACACCCGGTCTACTACACCGATGGTGGCTGATAGCGGGGGCCCATAGGTCAACCTAGCCCCACATGATAGTGAGACAGAGTAGAGCACCGGCTTGACTAGCGAAAAGCTCACCGAAGGTGAGGTCGCTGATGGTACCGTCAGCCCCAATGTGTTCACCAACCCATTCCGCATCTATGGGTGCCCTTGGTTGGCTTAGAGGCTCGCTAGAGCTACCTCGACGGTGGCCACGGCGGGCGGTGGTAGTGCGCTTTAGCAGGCTCATCATCTCCGGCGATGGCAAGCCATGGTGAGAACTGCTAAGGCTTCAGGGCTACCTAGTGAAGACCTAGGGTTAGGTGAGGGCGATGGTGGAGCGGCAGTGAAGGTTGGCCGAATGCATGGCATAGCGGTGGTGAAAGCATAGCGGTGAGCCACCGTGTTCCGGTGTTGGCTCGATGGCCAGCGACGTGAGCTAGATGTGACCCTAGGCTAACCCTAACAAGAGAAAAGCATGAGCGAGATGGCTCAGTGGAGCACAGCCACGATGAGCGCAAGCTCGGCGGTGCTCTAGCGAGGGTGCGGCGATGGCGAACTTGCCCATAGGCCTTTACCTTGGCTAGATTGGCACGGATAATAGGTCGACAAGGTCAAGGAGGTGAGGGTTGAGTGGTGTGCATGAGAAATCACACAATGCCATGGTGGCGGTGGCATGCGAGCGGGACAGGGGTGCAGCAGCGACAACCCAGTGTTGTGGTTTGCTCAGCGAGCATGAGAGCGAAAGAGGGAAGCGAGGCAGAGATGAGTGAGCACGTGAGAGAGAGTGGGAGGGAGTGGCGTGCTTATCTACCTGCGCCAGCCTGATGGGTTTGGCCGACACCGGTGTACAGCCAACATGCGGTGGCCGTAGCCTAACATCGATCGCCACGATACACATGCATGGCGTCGATTCAGTCCACCCTAAACCCGACTGACAGCGCATCTTCAAGCGATTAGTACTCCTAATCCATGGTGAATCAGTGCAAGGCTCATTAATAAAATTTGTAGAGCTATGTGAACACTACAAAAATGCTTAAAGGAGTTTGGCCTAATTCCTAATGGTTTTCAAACTACAGTGCTCCAAAGAAAGGTACATTAAAACTGCAAATAGCTTCAACACTTGAAAAATTCTTAAGTCACCAAACAACATTGTGTTGATACATGTGAGCTCCATTTGACCATATTAGACATTGATTTAGCTCATGACCCATAAACAAAGTTTGTTACCCTTGATGTAAACTACAACTTTTATTTAGGTCACACAACCATGCAAACAATCTAAGCTACTATTTAACTTTGGTCAAACTAGCATCATCAAAATGGCATTTCAAATGGAACCAACACTTAGAAGCAAATTTGGTCTATGTCATGAATATAAACATTGTTCCAAATATCATTGTAGATGTGTCTAGGGTATTTTGGTGACCTCACAACTATCTCATACATTAGTCACATATGATCACAAGCATAATTAAGTATATGAGCAACATCACATGTGATAAAGAGAAGGTGAATGAAATGAAACTTCATATGCTCATGCTCATGAATGCTTGGATGATGCTTGTGCTCATGAAATGCAAATGCCAAATGCAATGTTTTACATTGGGGTGTTACACGAGCGTTTGCTTGCGATGGACTTCTTGTATTCCCTAGGCCATGGGCTAATGGGGTTGCTTTTTTACCACTTTGAGTGGTCATAGTCTGCATGGATCGGCCTCTCGGGCAGCCTTAAGTAGGTCCTTGCTAGCTTGACATCCTTGTGGTGCTTTTGAGCCCCCAAGGATGACTTCTTTGCTCCTAGCTTGATGTGGCTTTTGGCCGAGAGAGCTCGTGCGTTCTGGCGCTCGAGTCTTCTTGGCGCGATGGTGTCATTCCTATCGTGTCTCCACTTTCAGGTAAAGTTGCCACTTCTAGCGAGGGCCCGTCATGTCCTACCACTATGGAAGCTAGCTTTGAACGCAACATAGTTCGATCCGCTCATCGCTACACATGGTGCGCTCGAGGAGCCCACTTCCTCCAATGCATGGGTGTTCGAGCTAAAGGTGGCAGTCCTCCGAAGTATATCATGCAGCTAGCCTACCATGCAAGATTAGATCCTAGTTCCAGGCTTGACACTATGTGGAGTGATGCTGGATCATGGCTTGATTTCTGATGATGATGTCGCATGGCGGCAGGTAGTTTCGTCATTCATGCGTGCTTTGGCTCGTTGCATTCTGATGGCAGAGATGCTGTCTGGGGCTTGATTCTACCATGGGATCTAGTTTTTCCACATGGTGAGTCTGGACTGGGTAGAAGCTCATGTCGGGTGTTGCCTCGCCAATTCAGGTGATCTCATGGTTCTCTTGGAGGATGTGGCCACCATGGGCCATTCCTCGGGCGAGGTTGCCATGAGCCATGGCCATCAGGCTTCCTGGGTGGAAGGCTTAGCCATGGCCAATGATGAGAGAGGGCAATGGGTCCCCTATGTTAGTGAACTCTAGGATGCAGCCCCCATGGGTAGTTCTAAGAGTGCTCCCACTATAAGCCACGAGACCTAGATTCTTGAGGTGGAGGTATGGGTCATGGCCAAGGGTGGACACGGGCGCTGGCCCTTTGGTGCGGTTAATTGCATAGTTCGCTGTATGGATGTGGCCAGTTGAGGGCATTCCCTGGGTGAATTTGTCATGAGCCATGGTCTTTTGGTTTCTCAGACGGGAAGCTTGGCCACGGCTCATGATGAGTGAGGGTACTAGCCCCTTTGGGTAGATGAACTCTGGGATGTAGCCCCCAAGGGTAGTTTTGGGAGCATGTCTGCTATGGGCCATGGGACCCAGATTTCTAAGGTGGTGGTCTAGATTGTGGCTGAAGGCAGACCCGAGCACTAACCCTTTGACACCGATGATCCCATAGTTTTTACGGTGGATGTGACCATCACGGGCCATTCCACTAGCGAGACCACCGGTGGTGCTAGGAGCCATTGCTTCCATCTTCAACAATCGAGAGTGCATGATTGTCCCCTACCTAGCATGCCAACTTTCAGTGTTTCATAAACCAGACTAGTAAATTTATACGATTACCATGTTGCTCTAGGAAGACGACGGTAGCATCCAATAGACATGAGGATTTATGCTAGAGCCCTACGTCCAGTCTCAGAGATGATCAAGTGCCTATTCCTTGCTTGAATGCTCTAAAGTTCTTACAATGGGGGGTGCAGGAATGGTGAAAGAGGTGGTAGAGCCTATGCTAGATGAGGTGTAGCCTAAAGGGAAGCCCTAGGAACCCTACTAGTATGGTGAATGGATGGAATGGTAGAGGATGGAGAATGAGACCATGTCCTGAGATGGGTGGCCTAGCTGCCCTTATATAGAGTTTGGGGCTAGGGCTTGATACAAAGAGAAGGTTCCCCTGACGGAAGGGTCATGTGCCTGAGAGAGGTCCTAGCTAACTTGGCTTGCAAGTTATGCCATGTTCTAGTGTTGATTCGGGTGTGGCTATCGTCATGGTCTTGTGGCCACGTTGTGCAGAGCATGATGTGGTGCTACTGTGTTGGACATGGTAGGCACTATAGACATGTTGGTGGTTCGTCAACCATCAAATGCAACATTGTGTTCATCATGGTCTTCATCATCACCTCTAGGTTTCCTAGGGCATCATGCGGGGGTCGGTAGCTGCCCCGGTTCATTGATTGTCTAGTTGCTTTGTAGGCTAAGGGCCATGACCTCAATCATTGGGGTCAAGGCTTCTAGCCATACTAGAGGGCCTCTACATTGATAGCCTTGTCATGGATCCCATCTTGTAGTGGGTGGGATCATACATACGTCTTGTTGGTCCATATTTGTACAGTGGGCATCATACCCATTGCTACCATTGCGTGGTACGCGTGACCAGGTCAAGGTGAGTGTTGTCCCCTTAGTCCTTGCGGGGTTAGTGTGGCGTACTTGCTCTTGTTAGAGCAGGCACATTCGGCTATGTGTGACCTCTCTCTGCCCTTTCTAGGGGTCATGATGGGGGAGAGGTCATGTGCCTTGTGGGCGCCTTATGGCTGAGGTGGCTGGTAGGTCATGGCCGACCCTAGCCTTGGCAAGCTTGACTTGGCTAGGCCTCAGTCATTTGGGCTTTTGCTAGTGAGCAAGTTGTGGGCCATGCATCTTGCTAACTAGTCAGTGCCTTGAGATACCTCGGGGTTACAACCTTGACACATAGGGTCTTGGATGGCAAGGTCAGGGCCAAAATTGACTAGGTCATTAAAACACGCCCATGCTGCACCAAGAGATTCTTTTTCTTTCTGTTTGAAAGATAGAACCTCTCTTCAAAGGCTAATCACTCTAGAGATGGGAAAGAAAGATAAGAAAAAGCTAGAGCATAAGGATTCCCAATCTCCTCATACATTCCCTATGGTTTGGGTATACTAGTGTTTCATTGTTGCCATCAAAGAGAATGGAAATAACTTCCACTTAAAAGTTTCATGTGACATGCCCGCGATATGCAAGCACGCACAAGTTTGCTCAAACTGTCGTGGGTGGGTATATGGGTTTTCATTGCCTTCTCCGCAGAATGATTGTTCCTGGACCAAATTTATTAAACTTGAACGCAACTCATAGCCTGGTGTAATGATAGGTTTCGAAGATTCTAGTGGCTCTAGTTGTGTGCTCGTGGGAGCAGCGAATTGATTGATAGGTGTAATGTTATTCATGCTTAAAAAGAAATAAAATAGAAGAAACAAGGAAAAACTGGTTCAATGAAATCACAGTAACAGTTTCCCTAGCAATGATGCCAAAAAACTTGTTGACACCTATAGTGGCACACATAGACAAAATCCAAAAGCGCATGGGTATAGTAGTTTTCACACGGAGTATTATCGAGTATCGTATCCATGGGGAAACATGTGTGTGTCATCTAATAATTAGTTTGTCCAGGGATAGCAATCAAGGTATAAGGTATGAGTAGAGAGGATTCCTGTGGTTATGACCCTATGTAAAGCAAGGCTTACAATTCTAGTGTTCACTTTGGGACGACGCTTAGATGGTAAATCACCGCTAATAGATAACTCTACTGATGCGACTATGGTCCAACTAATTTAAGAACCTACTCAATTCAGAGTGGACTACAAAGGATAGTTAGGGTTGTCACCTCCCACTACTACCACACAACTAGGGAGCTGGGTGCCATAGGTAGCCTATAGCCTAAGCCCCACACTTATGCTAACGATTACTACTCTAATTTAGCTAGCTAGAACTAGAGTAACTATGAACCCATGAACAAAAAATAGAAATCAACTACTAGAAGTATCTAAGATGTAGACTTGGAGAAGCCTAGATCCACCAAAGTACAAGCTGTAAAGGTAGCACCAATAGGCCGGTACTTCCTTCAAACTCTTCCCTTACTCTCTCTCTATTGTGTACAAAGAATAGATCCTAACTATAGGAGTAATTTCTCTTGATGCACTGATCCTAAGATGAGGATATGAATTAGGGTTTTAGGATAGCTCTCCTGGAGTGGGTACGTGGGCATATATATAGGGGTAGCATCAAATCTAGACCCTCAGATCAAACTGACCTTAAGCAACGATGTAGATTTGATCTTTAAGGCGGTGGGCCTATGGGTCCCACATGTCAGGCTCTACTTCGTATGTCGGTTTCCCACCGCCTTAAAGATCAAATCTACGCCGTTGCTCAAGGTTAGTTTGATCTAAGGGCTTAGGATTGATGGCTCCCCCTATATATAGTAGCCCCTACCCCCCTCCCTGAGGCCATGTATGAAACCCTAATTCATATCTCTTATTCAAATCAACACACACCAGGAGGATTTGGTCTAGAACTCTCCAATGTAGTAGATTAGTAGCTTGGGAGTGAGGGACGAGTTGGGCTCATGCTCAAGTTCTGGATCAAGTCTTGGAGGCTTGGCAAAGCCTTGTACCTTCACTTCTTCATCTTGTAAGACTCAGTATCAATTTATCATATTCCTATCTACGTGGCTATGCTTACTTTGAATATGTATCTTGCTTAGTTAAGGTTAACATTATTTTTGTGTGCGACTTCATAGAGCACTTAGCCTGCTAGTTTACCGGTTAGGCTAAGTAGCCAAGTCTCAAGTAAGCATGGTGCTTATATATGCTCTACCTATGAGTGCACCCTATTCCCTAGCCGTGTGGTAGCAGTGGGAGATGACAGCCCCGTCTATCCTATGTAGTCCACCCCATGTGAGCAGGCTCTTAAATTGTAGGACCATAGTCGCGTCACTAGAGTTATCCATTGTGGCGCTCTACTATCTAAGCGGCGTCTCAAAGTGCACAAGAGTAGAGTTAGTCTTAGCTATAGTTAGATATACTTTGGCCATGTAATAAGAATATCATAGGAATCTACCTCACCCATTGTTCGCTTGAGTTAACTAGTTTACATTATCTTAGTGGTCTATTCCTTGAGTGTCATTGTGTTTAATTCTTATCATTACCTTTACGCCTTGCTCTAGCTATGCTAGTATGTTGACTGATAGATATTCCTTTATTACTCAATAAGTCTTTACTCCATTGTTTCCCTATGATAAAATATAAATAATGATACCTAAAATACTCCCGGTAAAATAATACAATGTTATTCTGTGTGCTTCCAAAATCCTTCATATTCTATTTACACTTATAAATACCAACACGCATTTTTGGCACCATTGCCAGGTAAACAACTGGCATAAAAATTTAGATCATTAACATACCACTAGCTTTAGTAGGATTACCCCTATTCTATTAAATTGTGGAATAAGATAGGACAACAAACGCCATTTAGACCTTCCGGCGAGCTTCCATAAGATAAGAAGAAACATTGAAGAACCCTAGGGTGCCTGAACATTCAAGATCCATCAACACTGGAACCCTGCCACCTCACAGATTTGTATAGACATATATATATTCTCTAACCATGTGTAGATTGGAGAAAAAGGTCGACGTCACAAGAATTCAAATCATATCCCAAGTGACGAAAACAGACGCTACACTACTGATAAATTCCATCATGTGAGTCATGGTAAGTATGATCAAGAAAGGTGAGATAGTCTTGCTCATGGACTTTAAACTTGATGAGTAGTTATCTTTTAATTATTGCATTCCATTGTATGTTTACTTTGAATAACCCATGCATACACTTTTGCTTAGTTTAACTTTTCTCATTTCAAATCCACAACATGTTTAGTTCCCTGCATACATCCATATTGCTTGCATCTTTATTAAAAAAATAATACATTACTCACCACGATCATGCTCTTTTTCATCTCCATTTGAATACATCTCTTTTATGCTTTCATACTACCTTTGTTTGCCATAGTATGCTTTGGTTTGGAAGTACTCGCCATACTTCTAAAGACTTTAAAATTAAGCATGGTGCTTAGGTTAAAATGCCTTAATCAAAACTAGACATGGAGTTTAGTTTGGTTATTGAACTAAAAATTGCTTGTGTAGACATTGGATATTTTGTTGGACTAACCCCTATAGAAAACTCTCAAATTCAATCTAGGTAAGTCAAGAGATGAATTCACATCAAAGATGAATCAAGGCATATGATGGACTCCAATAACTTTGCACAAAAAAGACCCAACTCATTCTTCATGGAAGGAAGAACTATGAGTATCAAGGTTCATTCACTTATCTTTTGTTCTAAGTTATCTTTGCCTTGAACCATGCTAGAATGCAGCAAACACATAAAAATTGCTAATAAACAAAATCTATGCTAAAGTACTTCAAACCATCCTTTCATTAGCATAGAGGAAAATTACAAAAGTTATGGACAACAACCCATGTTTCAAATTCATTGTATTCCCTCAGGTATGTGTCCACTAACATTTTGTAGGAAAAATCAATAAAAGCTATGTATCTTCATGGTTTGGTATAAACTTGCAAACCCAAACCAAACCGCCACTTCAGTAATGGAACAAAAAGGAAGAAGACAAGTGCCATAAAAAACACTCACTCATAGAGAGTGGATGGACAAATCAACAGGACATGAGCAAAGTCAAAGACAACATAGCATTGAGCCTTTCCAAGACTCAAGCTAGGATGATGATGGGAAACAAGATGCAACCTATTGATGGTCATTAACATCAATCATAAACCATCAACATAACTTATATAGATGCATAACAATGATCACCAACATAGGTATAGGAGTTTAAACTAATAAATTCCATGAGTTTTGGTGAATCTATGTTTTCAGCAGGGTTTATCTAGAAAACCGTCAAGGTGGCCCTATTCATCAAAGTAAATCACATTTTTCCATGATGGTACCTACTTGGGAAGACACTAGAAGACACACCACCGAAGATTGGGCCAACACACTGATAGGGGGGCTGACTGGCCTATGGGCCCCATAGGTTAGGGTCTCCTTCGTAGGTTAGTTTCCCACTGCCTTAAAGATCGCATCTACGCCATTTATTCAAGTCGATTTGATCCGAGGGTCCAGAATTGATGCTACCCCTTATATATACAACCCTATACCCCCTCCCTCAGGGCATCCTAAAACCCAAATTCATATCTTTGATTCAGATCAAGACACACCATGAGGATTAGGTCTAGAACTTTCCAATGTAGTACATTAGTAGATCGGAAGTGAGGGTCGATTGGTCTCATGCTCAAGTTCTAGATCTAGTCTTGGAGGCTCAGCAAAGCCTTGTATCTTCACTTCTACATCTTGTAAGACTTATTATCAATTCATCATATTCCTATCTAAATGGTTATGCTTACTTTTAATTTGTATCTTGCATAGTGGAGGTTATTATTACTTTTGTGTGTGGGTTCATAGAGCACTTAGCCTGCTAGTTTATCGATTGGGCTAAGTAGCCGAGCCTTGTGTAAGCATGGTGCTTATATGATGCTTTACCTATGAGTACACCCTATTCTCTGGTTGTGTGGTAGTAGCAGGAGGTGACATCCCTATCTATCCTATGTAGTCCACTCTGAATTGAGTAGGTTCTTAAATTGTAGGATCATAGTCATGTCCGTAGAGTTATCCCTTTGTAGTGCTCAATTGTCTAAGTGGCGTCCAAATGTGCTCAAGAGTAGAGTTAGTCTTAGCTATAGTTGGGTGTATATATACTTTGACCATGTAATAATAATGCCATAGGAATCTACCTCACCCGTTGCTCTCCTGAGTTGACTAGTTTACATTATCTTAGTGATCTATCCCCTGAGTGTCATTATGCTTTATTCCTATCATTACATCCACCCCTGCTTTAGCTATGCTAGTTTGTTGATTGGTAAACATTCCTCTATTACTCAATAAATCTTTACTCCATTTGATTCCATGAGGTAAAATATAAATAACGATAGCTGGAATACTCTCGGTAAAATGCTACAATGGTATTCTGTGCGCTTGTGGAATCTTTCATATTCTATTTGCGTTAATATATACCAACAAGCATTTCTGGCGCCATTGTCGGGGAAATGGTTGCTGTGATTTCATTGAACTAGGTTTATCCTTGTATCTTTTTATCTTTAAGCATGGATAATATCACGCCTATCAATCAATTCACTACTCCCACGGGCGCACAACTACAACCACTAAAATCTTCAAAACCTATCCTTACATCTGGCTATGAGTTGGGTCTGGCTTTAATAAATATGGTCCAGGAACAATCATTCTTAGGAGAAGGTGATGAAAACCCATATACCCACCTATGAGAGCTTGAGCAAACTTGTGCATGTTTGCATATCGTGGGCATGTCACATGAAACTTTAAAATGGAAGCTATTTCTATTCTCTTTGACGAGAAGAGCTAAACACTAGTATACGTGAATCGTAGGGAGTGTACAAGGAGATTGGAAAGCCTTATGCTCTAGCTTTTGCTTATCCTTCTTTCCCATCTCTAGAGTGGTTAGTCTTCGAATAGAGGTTCTATCTTTTAAACAGAAAGAAAAAGAATCACTTGGTGCGGCATGGGCACGTTTTAATGACCTAGTCAATTCTGGCCCTGATCTTGCCATTCAAAACCATATGCTTTTACAACACTTTTATATGGGTCTTAGTATGGAGACCGCGCAACTTCTTAATACAACTTTTGGAGGTGCTATCTTACATTGCTCTGCTAGTGAAGGGAGAAATATCCTTAGAAAAATCCTAGAAAACACCCCCTACACCAATGTTCGTGACGATGGCGCAGAAGACATAGTTGAGAAAACTCCTAAGGAAGAACCTTTAATAGTTGAGCCCAAACCTTTAACTACTCCACTTGAAGCCTAAACTATCCTCCAAGTTCCTGAACCACCAAAGGAGGAAGAAATTCTGGCTTTGGAAAATATGTTCGAATTCGAGGAAGATCTTTTCTCCAATTTTGGAAGCACCTCGAATTATTATGCAATAAGGAAATCTTTGGCACCATCAGCACCTAACCTGCATCTTCCTGACCCAACCAAAGAGAAGTTCCTTAAAAAGGCTATGAAGGAGTTGACAACGATCATAAGCAATCAGTGGTTGAGAGAATCCAAGCTTTCTCTAGAAGTCATTCGTTTAGATTCTCCCTCTACCTCCATTCATTTTTAGATACGTCAGACCTCCTTCAATGCTTTTTATAATTCAGTTGTAGGAGTAAATCTCATGTCTAAATCCTTTGCACTTAACCTTCCTAGGAATATGCAATTAACTCCAACAGCCAAACTCTTAAAAAGTCTCTTAGGCCAAATCCTTCCTAGTGAAGGAATTCTTCACCTCATTCCTATCAAAGTAGATGAAACTAAGGTGTATCTTAGTTTGTACATTTTTTATATCTGGGAGTTCAACCTTTTGATAGGGCATCCAATAGAGAGACTTCTACTTGAAGGAAGAAATGGGAGTATAAATGTAAGACACGGGAAAAGCCTAAACCTTTCTATTCCCATCACTCGCTCATTACATGTTAAGATAGAGTTGAGTCCCGAGCAAGATCCAATGGAGGAGATTATGGTAGCTTCTCTCCTAGAAGCCTCCAACAAAGATCTCGAAGAAGACGCCAAGGATTTCATCAAAGATGAAGGAGAACTGCGAGATCCTTTTCCTCGAGATGAAACTCAAGAGCCGCCAAAACCACCCATTGTGCTCAAACCCCTTCCTTTAGGTTTTAAATACGCTTTTCTAAATAATGATAGGGAGTCTCCTATGATTATTAGTGATAAACTCTCTAAGGATGAGACCCTCTGGCTCCTTAGCATTTTAGAAAAGCATCGCTCTGCTTTAGGCTACTTGCTAGCAGCAGGAGGTGACAACCCCATCTATCCTATGTAGTCCACTCTGAATTGAGCATGTTCTTAAATTGTGGGACCGTAGTCACGTCAGTAGAGTTATCCCTTTATAGTGCTCTACTATCTAAGCGGCATCCCAAAGTGCACAAGAGTAGAGTTAGTGTTAGCTATAGTTAGGTGTATGTATACTTTGACCATGTAATAAGAATGACATAGGAATCTACCTCACCTATTGCTCTCCCAAGTTGACTAGTTTACATTATCTTAGTGATCTATCCCCTAAGTGTCATTATGCTTTATTCCTATCATTACATTCAACCCTACTTTAGCTATGCTGGTATGTTGATTGGTCGACATTCCTCTGTTACTCAATAAATCTTTACTCCATTGTTTCCCTAAGGTAAAATATAAATAACGATAACTAGAATACTCCTAGTAAAATGCTACAATGGTATTCTATGCGCTTGCAGAATCCTTCATATTCTATTTGTGTTAATATATACCAACACAACCCACCTCATATTAGCTAGAATATGAGTGCTTTCATCACCTTCAAAAAGACCAACTCACACATCAACAACAAGGACTAGGATGACAAATGCCACTACATCATGGCATGCATCCTCGTATCAACAAACATCAATAATCAATGGAGGTCTATCGACGGTGTCTCATAAGGCCATGATCTTGGTTGCAAGACAACATCCCTAAGTCATTGAGATGAATCTTTCATAAAAGCACCATAGAGGTTCCTTCTTTGACCATGCGAATCACTAACAAACAAAGAAGAACAACTCTTTGCCATGCCGCTAGACAATAAAGGAGGAACTTGAGTTCGCATCTCTAATAAACAACTCATCAACCAAGAATCAACATAAATCAAAGAAGGGTTGATGGGAGAAGATCATGCAACTATCCAAATGCTACAAAGAAAAGCTTATTACAAGAAAAAGTCCTGCTCAATGGACTATGAGCTCTCGCCCATAAGTAAATCGGATAAGACTCCTTCAAGTATGTTATCACTAATCATTTCAATAAAAACAAGGAAAACATAAGGTATATCCAACCAAGCATTATGCAACATAGAATCACATTCATAGGAGAATTCTATCATCCAAACTTGATTCTGCATTTTGCAAAATTCAAGTATGGGGGATGGAGTTCTTCAAAACATCTCATGCCAAGTTGCTATGTTGTCTTGGTCATCCCTACTTTTATGATGTGCTCAACTTGTTAAATCTCTAACAAGTAAAAATTTAAATAATCATGCTCCTTTGGTTCACCATACATATTCTTGTTTCTACTTGAATAAATCTCTTGAGCCTTTCAAGCTTTCTTGTTCTATTATAAGTATGCTTTGGAATACTATTCAAACATAATCATTGGATCAAAACATACTTGTATAGAATTTAGTTGTACAGATAGGGAATGTTAGGAGATCATTTGTAGAAACAAACCAAGGTTTGAGGAATTCTTCAAAACAATTTCACACATCTTTGCCTTAACCTTGTTGAAAATTTGAAGTAGTGGTGAACAATAAAGGCACATTGTTTAAAACATGGGATAAAGATTCTATGCTAATTAAAATGTTAAAACCACCTCAGTTATAGCATAGAGGATGACCTTCAGCTCTTTGACAACACTATCCTTGCTTTGAATTATTTGTATATTCCTTTGGGTATGTGTTGTCTACTAATCTTTTGCAGGAATGAAATAATGAGTGGAGTAGATGGTTTGGATAAAATGTCAAGATCCACAAAAGAAAGAAAAAAGTGGCATGATAAAAGAATAAGAAAGAAGGAGTGTGACATAGGAGACAAGATGCTCATGACCAACTCAAGCAAGGAAAGCTTCAAGCAAGAAGAAAAGATCACCACACAAGTCATCTACCCTTCATCACAAGGTGTCATCACACTCCAATGAAGATGGTAACATCTTAAGGTAAGTGGTCATTATTTGAAGCTTCCCTTTGATCTTGGTATGCACTTAAATAAAGAAACAAACATGTTTGAGTTACAACTTTGCTTGATACAACCTAATTAACTCAACATGTCTTGTTCTTTAAGCTTGTTCATAGAACCACTTTCTTGATCTCATAGTCTTAACCAAATGAGCTAAAATGTTTCATATCTTATCTCTGGAAGATGATAGTCATAATCATATAATGATTGATACATTATGAAAAGATGGACAATCCTTCCATAGGTTCACTCTTTTTGACAAATGTATTCAATTGCCACATTCATACTCATCATCATTTTATCACCCATGTTGTAAGAATGAACAATGCACATAACATCAACACTTAACATGATTTGATGTGTTTAAGACTAGAGAAATAAATAAATAAAATTTTGGTTTTGTTGGTGTTTTTCCACCAACAGAGCCCATGCACTTGATCTCTACCCTATCTTTATGAGCAAAACACACTTCGAGCAAAGTGTGGGGGAGTCAATCCCCCAAATTCTACAAGTGAAAGTTCTAAACCGGCAATTATGATGCACACAAGATGTCTCCAGTTTTCTACTAGTGTTGGTTCACTTTGAAATGCTGAACAAGGAGGAGGAACAAGTCAAGAAGAATCAACCTATCAAACCAAAATCAAATTCAAAACCAAGACAAGTTTGGCAGAAGAAGGTGGCACCACCATTGGAAGCACCACTACTGGAGGCGCCACCACAAGAATCCTCATCTTCAATGTGAACCGAGGTACTCAAAAAATGAACTTCCACAACTATCAAGGGCAAGATTATGAAGCAACCTCAAGTGGGCATCAAGGAGGATGCATGTCTTTCTCTAGCCGAATGTAAGTATGGGACATGAGATGGCCAGCCTCCAGCAACAATAGCAACAACAAAAATTTAACTATTCTAGCACCTCCACATCCGACCACCTCGTTGAGCAACACCGACAACAACCAGCTTGGGGAGAAGGCATCCCCCATGTATCTAGATAAGTATTTCTTTTCCTTTTATTATTCTTAGTTTGTTTTAGAAAAAAAGATGGATAACTAAAAACAAACAAATGTTATCTTTACAGAAATATATATAGTTATAATGTGTGATCTAAAAAATGAAAACAAAATAAAAAAGAGTGTGTCTAGTTTGCTTTAATATGTTTTTAAGAGCTAAATAAAATAAAAAGGATTCTGAAGATAGTCTCTTAAAATAGAAATGATGAATAGTTGCTCTGTTGTAATTCCTTTCAAGTACCTAGTTTTCAGCCTTGAATTCTCCCGAGTTTTGGATAAAATTGTTTTGATACAAGGATTTACTCCGAACATGAAACTCATGGGTAACACATGCTTGATCCAAGTCTAGGTAATTGACAGATATGATATGAGAAGATCTGAACTGCTGTTTATCTTGTTTCAAGTGATACTAAAGTTCTAGAGATTTATCTTTTAAAAAACATAAAAATGGTACATGATGAGTTCCTGTTTGACAAAGCTTGAATTCCTACCAGAGCCATACATGTTATTTAGGCTAGGAAAACTTCCACATATATGTTGCTTGTTTTGCACTCAGTTTTGTCAAGCTTTGTTGACCCTTATGAGAGATTTCTCAAGCTCTTAAAATCAAGATCATGTACACACCACCCAAAAATGCACTACTCCTACACTGGGTGTAGGTGCAAGAATATGCTTTCCATTTAGATCCACCCAAAAATGTTTTACTCCTACACTAGGAGTGAACACAAAAACATGCTTGATAGGTTTTCCATCCACCAAATCAATGCTCCAAGTTCTTGTAAGCTATCTCACATGGTTTTCCATCCACTAAATCAATGGTCCAAGTTCTTGTAAGCTATCTCACATGGTTTTGTTGCAGAAAAAAGACATGGGGCTATGCAAAAGTTATTCATAAAAAAAAGAAAAAGAAAGAAAGATTTGAGAAAAAAATGGACATAAAAGTGTCCACGATATTGAAAACAATGGGTACTTAGATGCCTACCTAAAAAGAAGAAAGATGAATAAAGATAGCCCCTATCCTCTTGTAGAAATATTTCCAAGATTCAAAAGAGTGATAAGTTTTCAAGGAGCAAAGTAGAATTAGGATAGCCACCATATATATCCACACACATGCACATCTTGATTTGATTGTATGACTCATTTCTCTTTGGGTCTATTGTTTGACTTTACAATATATGCAATGCAAGTATGCTCTTTCTTGCTTTTTCCCCTCCTATGAGCTCCACATAAGCTTTAGTGGTAGGAAGAGATAAGGCACAACATCATTTTATGCTTTGGTGAGGATCCACAAATACCACATATATTGAGAGACTTGAGAGTGTCATACAATGGAATCTCTAATTTTTATTTTGAAAACTTATAAAAACTCTAGAACAGTGGTGGAACAAAGAACTTGAGACATAGTGCTTGACTTGATTATTCTGTCTTTAACTGCTGAAGACCCAAGTGAAGGCTAAAAATCCCCATGGTTGAAAGTACTATGGGTAAGTTTGAAAGTAGTTTATTTTAATGCGTTTAATCTAGAGGAGAATTTTTTGATTGAACACCTGTGTACTTTTGAGGCATCAAAGCATTGATGCAACTATTGATCCTTTGCTAAGTTTAGTTTTGCTCAGGGACTAGCAAAGGTTAAGCGTGGGGGAGCTTGTTGACAGTCGTTAACATCATTCATAAATCATCAACATAACCTACATATTTACTTAATTCCATCACCAAACATAGGTCTAGGGTTTAAACTAATAAATTCCACAAGTTTTAGTGAATCTGTGTTTGTAGGAGGATTTAATCAGAAAACCATCAAGGTGGACCCAATCGTTAGATCAAATCAGGTTTATCCACGATGAACACAACTTAGGAAGGATCTAGAATCATCTAGAAGGCAAACCACCAAAGATCAAGCTAAGAGGCAAATAGGGGGGCTGGCCAGCCCCACCCCTAGGATGGCCAACCTGTGGACCCCACATATCAGACTCTCCTTCGTACGTTGGTTTTCCACTGCCTTAAAGATCAAACCTACATCGTTGCTCAAGGTTGGTTTGATCTAAGGGCTTAGGATTGATGGCTCCCCCTATATATAGCAGCCCCTACCCCCCTTCCTGAGGCCATCTTGGAAACCCTAATTCATATCTCACATTTAGATCAACACACACTAGGAGGATTAGGTATAGAACTCTCAAATGTAGTAGATTAGTTGCTCAGGAGTGAGGGTCAAGTTGTATCTTCACTTCTACATCTTGTAAGACTTATTATCAATTTATCATACTCCTATCTACATGGCTATGCTTACTTTGAATATATATCTTGCTTAGTTAATGTTAATATTACTTTTGTGTGTGGGGTCATAGAGTGCTTATCCTGCTAGTTTATCGGTTAGGCTAAGTAGCTAAGTCTCATGTAAGCATGGTGCTTATACGATGCTCTACCTATGAGTGCACCCTATTCCCTCACCGTGTGGTAGCAGTGGGAGGTGATAGCCCCGTCTATCTTATGTAGTCCACCCCATGTGAATAGGTTCATAAATTGTAGGACCATAGTCGCGTCAGTAGAGTTATCTTTTGCGGAGCTCTACCATCTGGCCACGTCCTAAAGTGCACAATAGTAGAGTTAGTCTTAGCTATAGTTGGGTGTATATATAAAATTTGACCATTTAATAAGAATATCATAGGAATCTACCTCACCCATTGTTCTCTTGAGTTAACTAGTTTACATTATCTTAGTGATCTATCCCCTGAGTGTCATTGTGTTTAATTCTTATCATTACCTTTACCGCTTGCTCTAGCTATGTTGGTATGTTGACTGATATATATTACTTTATTACTCAATAAGTCTTTAATCCATTGTTTTCCTGTGGTAAAATATAAATAACGATACCTGGAATACTCCTAGTAAAATGCTACAATGGTATTTTGTGCGCTTGCGGAATCCTTCATATTCTATTTTCATTTATAAATACCAACAAGCATTTTTGGCACTGTTGCTAGGGAAACAATTGGCATAAAGATTTAGATTAGTAACATACCACTAGCTTTAGTATGGTTACCCCTATTTCTGTTATATTATGCAATAGACAAGACAACAAATGCCATCTCAACCTTCCGACAAGCTTCCACAAGAAAAGAAGAGAAACATTGGAGAACCAAGGGTGCCTAAACTTCATGATTCATCAACATTGGAACCCTAGCATCTCACATGTTTGTATAAACATGTATATATTATTCTAACCATGTGTAGTTTGGAAGAAGAAGGTCGACGTCACAAAAATTCAAATCACATCTCAAGTGACAAATACTAATGCTGCACTACTCACAAATTCCATCATGTGAGTGATGGTAAGTATGATCAAGCAAGGTGAGATAGTCTTGCTCATGGACTTTAAACTTGATGAGTAGTTATCTTTTGACATTTTGCATTCCATTGCATGTTTATTTTAACAATTCATGCATCCATCTCGTTTAGTTTAAATTTTGTCATATCAAATCCACATCATATTTGGTTACCAAAATATATCCATATCATTTGCATTTAAAAAGACAAAAAAATGTGAGCACATGAAGGCTCATGCTTATTTTTTTTTAAAAAAAATCTCACCATGATCATGCTCTTTCATCTCCATTTGAATGCATCTCTTTTATGCTTTCATACTACCTTTATTTTGCCATAGTATGCTTTGGTTTTGAACTACTCACCATACTTCTAAAGGCTTTTAAATTATGCATGGTGGTTAGGTTAAAATGCCTTCCTTAATCAAAACTAGACATGGAGTTTAGTTTGGTTATTGAACTAAAATTTGCTTGTGTAGACGATGCCTATTTTGTTGCAGTAACCTCTATAGAAAATTCTCAAATTCAATTTGGGAAAATCCTGAGATAAATTCACTCTAGAGATGAATCAAGGCTTGTGATGAACTCGAATAACATTGCATAAAGAAGACCCAGCTCATTCTTCACGGAAGGAAAAACTATGAGTGTCAAGGTTTATTCACTTATCTTTTGTTGCAAGTTATCTTTGCCTTGAACCATGCTAGATTGCAGCAAACAAACAAAATTTGTTATCAAAAGATGACAAACAAAATCTACTAAGGTAATTCTAAAATCCATTCTTTCATTAGCATAGAGAAAAAATCACAAAAAAATTAAGGACAACAACCCATGCTTCAAATTTGTTATATTCTCTCGGGTATGTGTCCAATAACATTTTGCAGGAAGAATAAATAGAAGCTATGCCTATTCATGGTTTGGTATGAGTCTATGAACTCAAACCAAACCACCACTTTAGTGATGGAACAAAGAAGAAGGAGATGAGTGCCATAAAATGGATCTACAATAAAAGCACTCACTCATAGGAAGTGGACAAATCAACATAATATACCTTCTTCCAACATCTTTGAACACAACGATGCACACCTCGATAGCTAGGCCTAGGACAATGAGATGCCTCTTGATCATAGTATGCATCCTTTTATCAACAAATGTCATCAATCATGGAGGTCTGTCGATGGTGTCTCATAAGGCCGTGATCATGGATGCAAGACAACATCCCTAAGGCATTGAGACAAAGCTTTTATGAAAGTAACAATGAAGTTCCTTCCTTTATCATCAAGACAGCTAGTGTAACAAAGAAGAACAACTCTCCACCATGCCATTAGAGGACAAAGACAATCAAGGAGGAACTTGAGTTCGCATCCCCAAAGAACACCAACCCGTCAACCAAGAATCAACAAAAATCAAGGGTTGACGAGAGAAGAACATGCAACTGTCTAAATGGTACAAAGAAAAGCTTATTACAATGAAAGGTCCTACTCAACGGACTACGAGCTCTCACCAACAGGTAAATCGGACAACCCTCCTTCATGTATGTTTGTCACTAATTATTTCAATAAAAAGAAGGAAAACATAAGGTTTATCCAACCAAGCATTTTGAAACATAGAGTCACATTCATAGGAGAATTCTATCATCCAAACTTAATTCTGCAAAATTCATGTGTGGGGGAATGGAGTTCTTTAAATCATCACATGCCATGTTGCTAATTTGTCTTGGTGATCTCTACCTTTATCATATGCTCAATTTGATAAATCAATAATAAATAATAATTTAAATAATGAAAATATGGGATAATGATTCTATGCTAATTAAAATGTTAAAACCAACTTTTATGTAGCATAAAAGATGACCATTAACTCTATGACAAAACTATACTTGCTTTGAATTATTTGTATATCCCTTTGGGTATGTGTTGTCTACTAATCTTTTGCAAGAATGAAACAATGAGAGGAGTAGAAGGTCCAAACAAAGTGTCGAGATCCACAAAAGAAAGGACAAAAGGTGTAACACCCTAGTGTTAAGAATTGCATTTGGCATTTGCATTTCATGAGCACAAGCATCATCGAAGCATTCATGAGCATGAGCATATGGAATTTCATCTTATTCTTTACATATGATCACATGTGATGTTGATTATATACATGCATATGCTTGTGATCATGTGTGACCAATACAAGAGATGGTTGTGAGGTCACAAAAACACATTAGACATGTCTAGGATGGTAAATGGAACAATGTTTGTATTCATGACATGGGCCAATTTTGCTTCTAAGTCCTAGTTTACTCAAAATGTCATTTTTCATGATCCTACTTTGACCAAAGTTGAACAATAGCATAGATTGTTTGCATGGCAGTGCACCCTTAATAAAAGTTATAGCTTATCTTTTGTGGAACAAACTTTATTTAAGGGTCATGGGCTAATTCAGTGCCTAACATGGTCAAATAGGTCTCACAAGAATCAACAAAATGTTGTTTCTAGACAGAAATTTTGACAAGTCCAAAATGCTGATTTTAGTTTCAAGTGCACCACTTTGGAGCTTTGTAACTTGCTAACCTTGACAAATTAGATGTTACTCCCTAAAGTAAAGTTGTATATCTCACATAGCTCTACAACTTTCACTAGTACCATTTTCACTAATTCACCATGGATTAGGAGTTACATGTGCATGAAGTCACGCTATCAGTCACCCAATGCAACTCTAAATTGGTTGGCGTCATGGCCGATCGGCCACAGGCTGTGGCCATCACATGGCTGCTGTACGTCGAAGGTGGGCCCATGCCATGGTCGGGGTAGTGCTGAAGGTAGCGCGGTCTCACGCTCTCTCACTCTCACTCTCACTCTCTCCCATCCGTCTCTCGCTCCCACACAGCACCAAAGCAGAGGTGACCACATAGTGCCGCCGTGGAGCTTTTACTGGCCAAGCTCGCCACCCACGCTTCACCATCACCCAATTCCTTGTGCCCACAGCTCAGCCGCTAACGACAATGTTCGAGCCTAGGTGAGCACCTTAGAGCCGATGCACGATCGCCAAAGCTACCATTGCCACCACCGAGCTAGAGCTCATCATGGCTAAGCACCTCTCACCTGCACTATTGTCTCTCTCCCCTGTTCCATAGTCACTAGGGTTAGTGCTACCTATAGCCATTGGCCTTTGGCCAATGTCGGCCATGCTGGAAGCTTAACACCGTGTCGTATCGCCGTGAACTGGTCATGCCACCGCATCCACATGGCCATGCCTCACCGACGTCACTGTGAGCCTTAATCCTAACCCTAGATGTCCGCTAGGTCACCCTAAAGTCAAATCTAAGCTTGTCCAAGCTTGCCATGGCTAGTGATGACTGGAGCGCCGCCATGCTGTGCCGTTGAGCCACCATGAGCGTCGTCGCCATGCCCAGCCACCATATTAGGCTCAACCACCTTGCCTAGTGAATGCACGAGATCGAGGGTAGCCTCTGCTCTATGCCTATGATGGGTGGGGTCACTCTGACCTTGAGACCTAGCTGTCAGCGCCTCTGGGTGTAGTACGCCGGGTGCACTTAGCATTTAACCGGGTTTTTGATGTTTTTCTTTAAATGTTTTTTGAGATTTTGTAGCAAACTTGTAAAATTCATAACTAATTCTAGGAGTGTCCAAATTGACTGAACCAAATTTTGTTGGATTCTTCATGAAGTGTACTATTTTAAAAAAAATATGAAACCTACCGTTTGGGATATTTTCCTAGGGAATTTGATTGAGCTAGATAAGTGCTTTTAAATTTGTTTCCATCTTGTAATATGCATATCTTAAGCTAGGGAAGCGCAAAAATTGTCATTCCAATTTTACTGGTCTTGTGTTGACATGCTCTAGCTAGGAAAAATGCTCAACCTATAGTAGGAATACTTGGAATATGGTTTTCCTATTTAACCTTGATTAATTGCTAGTTTCTAGTGAAAATCAATGGGGTAAAAATACATAACTTATGATCATGCAAATTTTTACACTGTTAGGGTGCTAGGATGAAAGTATGAAAAATATAAAATCTGTTGTTTGACATTTTTCACAAGGTTAAACTATTTATGCTATTATAAGCCTTGCTAGTTTGTCATTTTTGTAGAGGTTGGTCTACTTGTTCAGTTGGCAAGAAATTTATACATTAGCCTACTGGGAGCATATATGAGCTACTGTAATTTTCTCAAAATTTACAGTGCACTTTTGATATATGTTCCTTATTTCACCTTAGTGTCCAAATAAATTAATAAAGGTAGTTAAATAATTTATTTGGGCTTGACCATTATGATTTCTAAAGTGTATATGATGTCTATGAACTATTGGTACCATTGGTTGTGCCCAGATTTGATTGCTTGTATGCAGTGAAATATTAATTGCTCTATAATTCAAATATAGTAACTGTTTTGGATAGTTTCTGTTGTTCAGTAAATTGCATGGGTAAAATGATGTTTGTTGTGAATATTGTCAATAACAAAGTTGTAGATAACTTACTTATCTTGCCTGTGTCAAATTTTGATGGCAATAGGATAAATGGTTTGAGAGTTATAGCTGTTGGAAGTTGGTCTCCAGAAATGCTTTTTCTCTGAAATTTCTGGACTAATCTGGGAAATTGCTTTGTTTGACCTTGATAACCGTTGAATCATCTTGAGATGACTATAAGAAAGTTGTAGGCAGTTTTATAAGTTTTCCAGAAAGTCCAAGATCATAGTATTTGGTTTAGTAGAACTCTAGATATGGCCAAAATAAGTAGCTGCTGTTTACAGTCTAGGAAATGACTAAGTCAAATTGTAATTGTTTGTCTTATGTGATGCTTGTGTAGATGCTTAGGTTAATGGAGATTAGTTGTTAGGTATAGGTTCTAAGCCTCTTACTGATGATGAATAACTTTACCTTAGTTTACTAGAACTTGGTGAGTGTATGTTTCTTGTACTATAGAAGAGATATGCACCTACTTAGTAAAGATCAACTAGAAGAAAGTTATACATCTACTTGGTCAACGAATGTTACACTTATCATACATCTTGTGGATAACCATGATCATGCGTATACACTTCATTAGGTCATCTCATCTCTTATGCTTTCATGATTCTCATTTGTGCATATGCATGCAATAGGTTCCCCGGAAGGAGTGACGCTACTCGAGTTCGAACCCGAGCGTCAGGAGGAGCAGCTGGTAGCCCAGGTGATGAGGACATCAACACCAACGATACATCCACGCCGACATGAGTACCAGTTTCTGGTCCTATTACTCGCGCCCGTGCTCATCACATTAATCATCAAGTAAGTTCACTCTTGAGTTCCTGTCCATCATATTTAGACCATGGAGACGCATGCACTCTTGTTTTGGTTAGGCACCAGGGAGAGGACCGAAAGGGACAAGGATTCGCAGAGGCTGAATTCGGACTCCAGGACAGCTCCAACTTGTGATGGTCACCACGGTCGCATATGGACTCGGATTGGGGCGTTCAAGTACTTCATGGAATCCTTATGAAGTCTATTTTCATATGGATCTAGAATCAAGTCCATATCTGTTTTGAGGCGGCCGCAATGACTGAATTACTATTGAGAGCTTGTCTATCCAAAGGTGCTGCGTCACCTTAGTTTGGTCCAATGGGCTGTGTATCAAGTTGGATCCATTAGGGACACGTCCTAGGGTTGGAGAACAACCCCAACACCCCCCTGGTCATCCTTCCACCTTCATATACTCCTTAGCCGCCACCAAGAATAGTCGGGTTTTGTTTAGATCAAGTTTAGCTCTCGCTACAAGCTTGTAAGCGCGCGTGCTGGATCAGCCACCCGTCTTCTTGTCTTCGGAACCCCACCTTAATTGAGATTGAGTTTGAAACTTTCATCTACATCTAGTAATTCAGTACTTGCTATACTTGTTCTTGCTAGTTCTTCGATTGCTTGCAGGACGAGTGCCCTAGTGGTCGGGTGACGCGCTCCACAAGATCATGGCAGCCATTGGAGGTGGTGTATCGGTTGCTAAGGCATAGCTTGGAAGGCTGTAGTCGGGCCGTGAACGCCATCTCCACCCATCAATCGAGTTATCCCACACCTCTCATCGAAAGATTGGAAACAAACCCTAGCAGGTTCTTATCAGTTGGTATTAGAGCAAGGTTTATCGGTGAGAGTCTTCCAATCCTTCGTTGTTCTAATTTTTCCTATAGTCCAGAAAAGCCAAAAAAATATATAGTAGATTAGTTTTACCGCGATCCTATAAACCCTTTGAGCCTTTGCTTGCACTACTTAGTTAGGGCTTGATGAGTCGTCAGCTACATCGGTTGTGTCGAGTTGCTGGTCTTAGTTTTTGTCCTTTAGAGTTTCGAGTTCTTGTCATGTTTTAGTCACAGCCGTGTGCTAACATATAAACCTTCTGTTGGCTGAATCTGAATACATCCTTGTGTTCAAGACCGAGTAGGAATCTGAGTTGGAGACCGAATCCCACGTGGTGTTGAGTTCAAGTTGGAATTGGTTTTTAGTCGGAATTGACAGCTACCTGGCTGCTATTGTGAGTCCGAATCTGAGTACATCTTTGTGCAGTAGTAGTCCTACTTATACTCAAACACTCCACGTCCTGCATATACATTTTGGCTCGGTTTTTTTTCTCTAGAGAGAGAGAGTCCTTCGAAAAAAAAAGTTTGTGTGGTGTGTGACTCCTGTGAAGTCTTTTTGTTTATATAATCAGTTTTGAGGATCCCCAGAAAAAAAGAAAAAAAAGAAAAAGAAGAAGAAGAAGAAAAAAAAATAGAAAAAAGGGGGGGCTGTTTGTTGTGCTTCTCCATTGTTTCTGGTGGTGTGTTGTGACCTCCTTTGTGCCTAGGCTCGTGTCTCTAGCACAGTCTAGGCTAGGACCAGCATAGTACCACCATTGAATGATTATTCAGCTTGCTTCTGTGACTAACGTGGTGCTAGTACTTCCTTGCTTCAGCCCACCTATAGCTCCACATATTTCGACTACAGCTTGACAGGTGTTGTTGTTGCGGCACCGATACACTTCATTCCATGGTTGCAGACTTGTTGGTTGTCATTCCCTCCTGTTGAGCAAGGTAAGAATTGGTAAGAGCTTTTGTAACAAGTTGAGAGTGAGCGCCTTGCAGTAGCTACATCCTAATAGCTATAGGGCTTTTATTTCTTCACCTGTTTTTCTTGTTGCCCTTGTCTTTTAAACCATGTCAGGATCAGAGGATGTTAACAAGAGGCCACAATCTCCTCGCACCAAGGGCATCATTCAACATTTTACAAGGCAAGTGCAGCAGCATACAGAAGGACTTGATCTAGATTTATATGTGACCAATGACAAGATTGGGCAACTGGAGGCCACCCAACTTGCCTCCACCACCAAGCTTACAGGATTGGAGGCATCTATTGCCCGTATGGACAGAAGCCTTGCTGCTCTTCTGAAGCATTTTGATGACTTCCACATGAAAGACAAAGAGCAGCATAATGAAGACAACAAGGATGAAGAGCGATTCGAAGATAATTATGATGATGATTATACTGCTGATACTAAACATGATGCTCATGACACTCATGACTGGCGTCGCCTACGCCATAATCGTAGAGGTATGGGTGGTCACCGCCGATGTGAGGTACCCAATAATAATGATGCTTTTAGTAAGATAAAATTTAAGATACCTCCTTTTGATGGTAAATATGATCCTGATGCATACATTACTTGGGAAATTGCTATTGATCAAAAGTTTGCATGTCATGAATTTCCTGAGAATACACGTGTTAGGGCTGCTACTAGTGAGTTTACTGATTTTGCTACTATTTGGTGGATAGAGTATGGCAAGAAAAATCCTAATAACATACCATGAACTTGGAATGCTTTGAAATGAATCATGAGGGCTAGATTTGTTCCTTCTTACTATGCACGTGATTTGTTAAATAAATTGCAACAACTGAGATAGGGTGCTAAAAGTGTAAAAGAATATTATCAAGAATTGCAAATGGGTATGTTGCGTTGTAATTTAGATGAGGATGAGGAACCTGCTATGGCAAGATTTTTGGGTGGGTTAAATCGTGAAATCCAGGACATCCTTGATTATAAAGAATACACTAACGTAACCCATTTGTTTCATCTTGCTTGTAAAGCTGAAAGGGAAGTGCAGGGGCGATGTGCCAGTGCCAAGAATAATATTTCTGTTGGGAAAACTAATTCATGGCAGCCCCGCATGACTACTACTCCAACCACACGTGCTCCTATGCCAACATCCAGTGACAAACCTCGTGCTACTTCCACAAATTCAGTGGCAAAGACGACCCAGAAGCCTGCTGTGAGTGCTTCATCCATGGCATCTACAGGTAGAACAAGAGACGTTTAGTGTCACCGATGTATGGGATATGGACATGTGATGCGTGACTGTCCAAGCAAGCGTGTTATGGTCATCAAAGATGATGGTGAGTATTCCTCTGCTATTGATTTTGATGAAGATACACTTGCTTTGCTTGCTGCTGACCATGTAGAAAGTGAGGAACAACCAGAAGAGCAGATTGGAGCAGAGGATGCAGATCATTATGAGAGCCTCATTGTGCAGCGTGTGCTTAGCGCACAAATGGAGAAGGTGGAGCAAAATCAGTGGCATACACTATTCCAAACAAAGTGTGTCATTAAAGAGCGTTCGTGCCGTTTGATAATTGATGGAGGTAGCTGCAACAACTTGGCTAGCAGCGATATGGTAGAGAAGCTTGCACTTACAACCAAACTGCACCCACATCCATATCACATTCAATGGCTCAACAATAGTGGTAAGGTTAAGGTAACGAGATTGGTACGAATTCATTTTGCTATTGGATCATATCATGATGTTGTTGACTGTGATGTTGTGCCTATGGAAGCTTGTCATATTCTGCTAGGTAGACCATGGCAATTTGATACAGATTGTATGCATCATGGTAGATCAAAGTATTCTCTCATACACCATGATAAGAAAATTGTTTTGCTCCCTATGTCTCCTGAAGCCATTGTGCGTGATGATGTTGCTAAAGCTAAGAAAACTAAATCTGAGATCGATAAAAATGTCAAATTTGTTAGTAGTAACAAAGATGAGATAAGATTGAAAGGACATTGCTTGCTTGCTACTAAATCTAATATTAATGAATTGGTTGCTTCCACTTCTGTTGCCTATGCTTTGGTATGCAAGGGTGCTTTGATTTTAGTTCATGATATGCAGCATTCTTTGCCCCCTGCTATTGCTAACATTTGCAGGAGTTTTCAGATCTTTTTCCATGTGAGATACCAGCGGGGCTGCCACCAATACGAGGGATTGAGCACCAAATTGATCTTATTCTTGGTGCATCTTTGCCAAACCGTGCGCCATACAGGACTAATCCGGAAGAAACGAAGGAAATTCAACGACAAGTGCAAGAACTACTCAACAAAGGTTATGTGCGTGAGTCCCTTAGTCCTTGTGCTGTTCCTGTCATTTTAGTGCCTAAGAAAGATGGAACATGGCGTATGTGTGTTGATTGTAGAGCTATTAATAATATCACCATTCGATATCGACACCCTATTCCACGATTGGATGATATGCTTGATGAACTAAGTGGTGCTAATGTGTTTTCCAAAGTTGATTTGCGAAGTGGGTACCACCAGATTTGTATGAAATTGGGAGATGAATGGAAAACTGCTTTCAAAACTAAATTTGGTTTATATGAGTGGTTAGTCATGCCTTTTGGGTTAACTAATGCACCTAGTACCTTCATGAGGTTAATGAACGAGGTTTTGTGTGCTTTCATTGGAAATTTGTTGTAGTCTACTTTGATGATATATTGATTTTCAGCAAATCTATGGATGAACATCTTGATCACTTACGTGCTGTTTTTAATGCTTTATGAGATGCATGTTTATTTGGTAACCTTGAGAAGTGCACCTTTTGCACCGATCGAGTGTCTTTTCTTGGCTATGTTGTGACTCCATAGGGAATTGAGGTTGATCAAGCCAAGGTAGAAGCTATACAGGGATGGCCTATACCAAAGACTATCACACAAGTGCGGAGTTTCCTAGGACTTGCTGGTTTCTATCGCCGATTTGTGAAGGACTTCAGTACCTTTGCTGCACCTTTGAATGAGCTTACAAAGAAGGGAGTGCCTTTTAGTTGGGGCAAAGTACAAGAGAACTCCTTCAATATGCTAAAAGATAAGTTGACACATGCACCTCTCCTCCAACTTCCTGATTTTAATAAGACTTTTGAGCTTGAATGTGATGCTAGCGGAATTGGACTGGGTGGTGTTTTGTTACAAGAAGGCAAACCTATTGCGTATTTTAGTGAAAAATTGAGCGGGCCTGTTCTAAATTATTCTACATATGATAAGGAATTGTATGCTCTTGTTCGCACATTAGAAACATGGCAGCATTACTTGTGGCCTAAAGAGTTTGTTATATATTCTGATCATGAGTCTTTGAAGCATATTCGTAGTCAAGGGAAATTGAACCGTAGACATGCTAAGTGGGTTGAATTTATTGAATCTTTTCCTTATGCTATTAAGCACAAGAAAGGGAAAGAGAATATTATTGCTGATGCATTGTCTAGGAGATATACCTTGCTGAATCAACTTGATTACAAAATCTTTGGATTAGAAACAATTAAGGACCAATATGTTCATGATGCTAATTTTAAAGATGTGTTGCTGCATTATAAAGATGGGAAAGGTTGGAACAAATTCATCTTTAGTGATGGGTTTGTGTTTAGAGCTAACAAGCTATGCATTCCAGCTAGCTCCGTTCGTTTGTTGTTGCTACAGGAAGCGCATGGAGGTGGCTTGATGGGGCATTTTGGAGCTAAGAAAATGGAGGACATACTTGCTGGTCATTTCTTTTGGCCAAAGATGAGAAGAGATGTGGAGAGGTTTGTTGCTTGTTGCACGACATGTCAAAAGGCTAAGTCACGGTTAAATCCACATGGTTTGTATTTGCCTCTACCTGTTCCTAGTGCCCCTTGGGAAGATATTTCTGTGGATTTTGTGTTGGGTTTGCCAAGGACTAGGAAGGGACGTGATAGTGTGTTTGTGGTTGTTGATAGATTTTCTAAGATGGCACATTTTATACCCTGTCATAAAACAGATGATGCTACTCATATTGCTGATTTGTTCTTTTGAGAAATTGTTCATTTGCATGGTGTGCCCAACACAATTGTTTCTGATCGTGATGCTAAATTTCTTAGTCATTTTTGGAAGACTTTATGGGGAAAACTAGGGACTAAGCTTTTGTTTTCTACTACATGTCATCCCCAAACCGATGGTCAAACTGAAGTTGTCAATAGAACTTTGTCTACTATGTTAAGGGCTATTTTAAAGAAGAACATTAAGGTGTGGGAAGATTGTTTGCCTCATATTGAATTTGCTTATAATCGTTCGCTGCATTCTACTACAAAGATGTGCCCATTTTAGATTGTCTATGGTTTCTTGCCTCGTGCTCCTATTGATTTGATGCCTTTGCCATCTTCTGAAAAACTAAATTTTGATGCTACTAAGCGTGCTGAATTGATGTTAAAACTGCATGAAACAACTAAAGAAAACATAGAGCGTATGAATGCTAAATATAAGATTGCTGGTGATAAAGGTAGAAAGGAACTAATATTTGAACCTGGAGATTTAGTTTGGTTGCACTTGAGAAAGGATAGGTTTCCTGATTTTAGAAAGTCTAAATTGATGCCTAGGGCTGATGGACCATTTAAAGTGTTAGAGAAAATTAATGATAATGCATATAAACTCGATCTGCCTGCAAAATTTGGGGTTAGTCCCACATTTAACATTGTAGATTTGAAGCCATATTTGGGAGAAGAAGACGAGTTTGAGTCAAGGACGCCTCAAATGCAAGAAGGGGAGGATGATGAGGACATCAACACCAACGATACATCCACGCCGACACAAGTACTAGTTTCTGGTCCTATTACTCGCGCCCGTGCTCGTCACATTAATCATCAAGTAAGTTCACTCTTGAGTTCCTGTCCATCATATTTAGACCATGGAGACACGTGCACTCTTGTTTTGGTTAGGCACCAGGGAGAGGACCGAAAGGGACAAGGATTCGCAGAGGCTGAATTTGGACTCCAGGACAGCTCCAACTTGTGATGGTCACCACGGTCGTATACGGACTCGGATTGGGGCGTTCAAGTACTGCATGGAATCCTTATGAAGTCTATTTTCATATGGATCTGGAATCAAGTCCATATCTGTTTTGAAGCGGCCGTAATGACTGAATTACTACTGAGAGCTTGTCTATCCAAAGGTGTTGCATCACCTTAGTTTGGTCCAATGGGCCATGTATCAAGTTGGGTCCATTAGGGATGCGTCCTAGGGTTGGAGAATGACCCCAACACCCCCTTGGTCGTCCTTCCACCTTCATATACTCCTTAGCCACCACCAAGAATAGTCGGGTTTTGTTTAGATCAAGTTTAGCTCTCGCTACTTGCTTGTAAGCACGCGTGCTAGATTAGCCGCCCGTCTTCTTGTATTTGGAACCCCACCTTAATTGAGATTGAGTTTGAAACTTTCATCTACATCTAGTAATTCAGTACTTGCTATACTTGTTCTTGCTAGTTCTTCGATTGCTTGCAGGACGAGTGCCCTAGTGGTCGAGTGACGCGCTCCACAAGATCGCGGTAGCCATTGGAGGTGGTGTATCGGTTGCTAAGGCGCAGCTTGGAAGGCTGTAGTTAGGCCATGAACGTCGTCTCCACCCATCAATCGAGTTATCCCACACCTCTCATCGAAAGATCAGAAACAAACCCTAGCGGGTTCGTATCACTAGGAGCAGGAGGTTCAGGTGGAAGGAGGAGCCAATGCGGAAGACCTTCCTAAGTGTCCTGATCATCAACCTTCTTCATTTCTGAAAGGCAAGCCCCGGAGCATTCTAAGCCTCCTATGTTTTCTAAATATCAACTTGAGTACTTTTACATTGATGCGTTAAGTACTAAGGGTTGATTGGAACCACTTGTTGCATATACTTTCCTTGTCTAGACAAATATATCTTGAATCCTATGTAGGTACAGGATCAAATATATGCTTAGCCATGCTTAGTCTGGTAGAAGTCAGGTGATTTCCTATCACCTTCAAGATATAGGTAGATATCTGGTCATGGTTGGATATAATTGCTATCGTGGAAATAACCATGTGTTGTTGAATAAAAGGAGACCGGGTAGGATTGTGATAGAGAAGCAACAAGGCATGGGGGTCTTGGTGCCTATTTATCCCTGTCTATGTCAGTTAAGGACTGATTCACTATATGTCCTCATGTCATGTTGAACGCATGCCTAGCACCTAGTTGGCCGGATAAGCCATTCCGACCGTGAAGCCGAGTAGCTCAACTCAGGCCAGAACCAGGTAAGTAAAAGTGCGCACACTGGAGGAAGTAAGGGTGTGCGGGGAGCCAATGGCATTAGTCCAAGGGCAGACCGAGCCTAAACTTGCTGGCAGACTAGTAGTATCCCTGAGGGTGTGGCACTGATCAGACCCATGACTGTACCTGAGTTGTACCAAAGGTGACCCGACGTGACCCTGATAGGAAAGTATCGATTCGAGTCACTGTCTCTCCCGGATAGTGAGAACTTGACTGAGCAGAGGCAACGTAGCATTAATTGATGGAACTTGATTGTTATGATGATGCTCAAATTAAACCCTGAATATGGTTACTAATGCTTGTTAGCTTAATCACGTGATTGCTATAGTATAGGTGCTAATCTAGAGATGCTTAACTGAATAGGTATTCAATTAATGCAAAAGATATTAAATATCCAAGTTATGTTACTTAAGCTTTTATGCAAAATGTTGTCAAGCTAACTCCACTGATAAAGCTGTCGGTGCAAAAATGTGGTAGCCACGTCAGGTGGACACGCAGCAAGCCAGAACGATCTGGAGATCTATCTGCCTTCAATGCAGGACCAGCCAATCCTGCGAATTCCCAAGGGTGTGTCAGTCAATTTGACCTGCAATTGACATGGAGAGAAAGTTTTATTAGTAATTTAGGGTGGAACATGCTGGTTTTGCCTAGACAGTTCCAAATGTGCCACTTCGGGAGCAACCAAATGGGGAAATCAACTAAATAGTCGATACGAGAAGAAATCGACTATTAAGGACTGTAGCGCTCACGGGTCATGATTGATTTTATAGTAACGAATACAATGTGCCTAGTTTTAATGATCCTTTCCCTTAAGCTATTAACATGTATGCGTCAACGATGCATCACTGGCTAAATTAGATTTGATCAAATACGTGGTATAAAACCAATTAATTCAGTAAAAAGGGATATACCATGCAAACAATCGACTATTTAATATAAACAGACCTACGAATTATCTAGATCTAATTCATTACCACCAACAGTGAGGTTTGATTAGATCAATACAGCTATGATGATGATAGTAATCCAGAACTAGAAAATCCACAGAACCGAACATACTTCAACAAGTTGATGAAATTGTGCCATATCTATGAAAGCACAGGCGAATCAGCTAAAATAGCCGATTTATGTAGAAAAGGGATTACAGCATGTGAACAATTGACTATTTAATATGGACGGACCTATAAACTCATCAAATCTAACATATTATCCTTAATAGTGGGGTTCGACTAGATCGATGGCAGCCATGATAAAGATAATAGATCAAACCTTTAAAATAAACAGATCTATTCATATTTAATAGAATCACGAAGACACACTATAAGCATTGAAGTACATGCAATTGGCTATTTAGCCGATGTAGGCATAGCAAATAGCTAAGGTCATGCCTGGTCGAAAGCAAATCTACCAACTAGCATGCTTCGATTTAAAGTGCTAACAGTGAGGATCGACCGGATTGTTACAACCATAATAGCGAGCTATAAACTAGATTCAACTAGCTAGTAAACCTTCTCAAGATCAAACATGCCTTAGCTGTGTACTATGCACAATCAAGATCGAAGTAGAACAGCCGATAAAACAAAATCCGTACCATTGCAATGTGATAAAATAATTGATTGATTAAAAGGATGTGAGGCCGATCTAGATCGATCTCGATCAGGCAGGTTGATATTGATGAAACTAATGACAACAACATCTGCAAGATCGGTAACTTGATGGATCTACCTAAAAGGATGCCACCCTTAGGCAGAGCCGATAACTTGACCTTAATCTAATTCGAGCAGTGGAGGTCAAACTTAACCGATGCAGCCATACTTGAACTAGTTAAGGATCGATAACCAACTTATACTTGAGGTCGTAAGAGTTTGGCTAGACCGATGTAGCCTTACAAACAAAGGTATAAGCCATGACGGTACTTACAGACAAGCCAGAGGTTGACCGGATCGATGTAGCCCTGCTTATTGAAGAACTCATTGAGATCTATAGTACTCCTACTGCTAAGGGTTGTTGTGAAGCCAAAAAGAAAGTAATTGGTACTATTTGATTCTTGGATCCTTTTTACAATAGCCGGGTCCAATATTTATACCTGAAACCTAAACATGAATCCTACTCAAGTACGACTCATTACAATCTTTGGTATAAGAGAAAACATTCCTAACTTAAGATAACTTGGACCCTAATCTTTCCCTTTTTATAGAGTCCAACATGTTTTTCTCGATGCCAACCGTAGCTCATTGACGTTTTCTACTGACGTTATGCGAAGAGAGCCAATCCTAGTACTGCGTCTGAATCAACTAATATCGATCCTTTCGCAATCGATTCCTTGTTGACACAATCTTGAAAGCTTCAAGTTCCCACATTCTTCTTCCTAAATTTTGGTGTAAACACATGCCCCCCAATTTTGAGATAAAAATGATTTTATTCCAAAATTTCTATTTACCTATTCACCATGTCATAACCGTTTGTTTTGAAATATACACATGCCTCCTGATATTCTTGGTCTAAATTTTATATAATACCCCAATAGTATCATTACTGATTCACTCGACCCATTTGTTTTCCCCTTCTCCTTCGAGCTAGCCTCAACAACCAAAGCCGCCACCACTAGAGCTCCAACCCTAGCAGTTTTCCTTCTGCTTGAGCTATTCGTTAAGTCATTCCTCTGCAACCTTTTTTTGGACTCAGATCTATTCCAACTAAAATGGCAACCAGTGACTATATCCCTAAGGTACGTCTCCAAATTTCCACCCTTCAACTATCAGCCGCTACTCTGTATTTTTCTCTTCTTTAAGTTTATCTCATCTGGCTTTCTAGGGGATGGGAAATAAAATTCTGATCCCTTTGTCTATTGTTCCAAATGCTTATTACTATGGACCCATGGGAGATGCTAATCCTTTGGATTTTATGAAGCAAGAAACCAATCAAATTCCTTTTAGGCAGTCATTGGTGGATCTGTCTTCTTAGAACACCAAAAATTCCTTTAGGAATCAGCACAAAATGCCTAAGGGATGGAGCGATTGGTTCCGTAGAGTGTTAGACAAAAATGGCAGAGATTGGGAATTTTATGATTTAAGCCAATGCCTGACCCTTTCACTGTCTAGGATGGAGAGAAATGATTCACTCCTAATTGTTGCTTCTTACTTCTGGTCTAACACCTTGAATGCTTTCGTCTTTGGTCATGGCCCAATGACTATTACCTTGGTCGATGTTTATATGTTGACTAGCCTTAGAATAACAAGACCAATGTAGCCATATGAACTCTTAGGTGCTGGGTCAAAGAAATTGGCTAAAATATCAAACTGCATAGGATGGGCAAGCTACATCCAGAACCACATTGGGAATGAATCGACTGTTAGCGAGGCTTTTCTAAATACGTGGCTAGAAAGATTCATCTTCTGTAGGTCATCTTGTGGTCTAACTTACAATCATAAACTCATTGCAGAGCATCTAGCAGTAGGCATTGAGATTCCTCTTCAAAAGTATATGTTGGGATTAGCTTATCATTTGATGCATCAAGTGGCTGCTCAGCTGCTAAAGAATGAAGCAGTGCACACCATCAGTGGCCCTTGGTGGTTAATACAAATGTGGTTAAATTTGTATTTGCATAACATTGTAAAGCCCAATCTCCAAAATTTGAGCTTTCCCTCCTCCAACTTTGATGAGGAATACAGAGGCAAAAAAGAAAGAACCCATCAGTGCATGAACTATGGTGAACCTGCATCGGCCATAACAATTGCTATCGATGTTGGCCATCTCTTCAAAGAAGTTTTATAGAGGCTTTGATGCAGATATTCTAACTTGTCTACCCTATGATGAGGATGAGAATAATGAGTTGGTCTTCCCATTCAAATTTCAATTTGAATTAGGCTGCTCAGACGAAACGACAGCTACAATCTTCAATTCCTTCATCAAACCTTGCATTCTTCCAGCCAAATTTTGCCACGACCATAGCAAAATGTCTATAGGTTCTTTCCTTCTAGGCAACCTTCCAACCTATGAGTTTTACAACCCTTCTTTCATAGCTCATCAGTTTGGTCTTGGTCAACTGACCCTAGGCTATTTTTCAAAGATATACTGAAACCGAGAGAAGGCATCAATGAGGCAATGGAAGCTTCTAGAGTTTTTCAGTTAGGATCAGATCTTCCTTCCTTCTATCTACAAGAATGGACTAGAGCCTCTTTCACTTTCCATTTATATGATCTCTGGTGACAAGAAAGGCACTCCCAGCTCTTTTGTGGGCTAGTTCATCCTAGCTGCATAGTTCTAGATGAAAAATTTGCTTCTGACAGTGAGGCAACTAGCTAAAAGATCATCTACTAAAGTCCCTCTATCAACTTATCTAAAAGAACTCCCTTGTAGGATGCTAAATTCAATCCCTCAATTATAAACAGAAAAGGGTATGCCATAGAGTATTATTTGCCATATCCAATCTTGAGACTGGGATCAACTGCAGCTCAATGAAAAAGCTAATGAAAACTCAGGTTGCTTCTATAATTGTAACATACCAATCTTCAAAATGTAAGGCAGCCGAGGGGACAACCTAGAAAACCATTACTGGAAAAAGGCTCCATAGAACGAGACAATCATCTGCTCAGGTAAAACAATTCATCCCCTTCCCAAAATGATATTTAGTTTCTAATTTGGTTTTGTATCTCAATCTGCTCTAGGTGCTGCACTATGGTCCCAGACATTTAAATCAGCACCAACAAAGTCTTCATCAGCCGATCCTCAAAAGGGGCCAATTTTGGTTGAAACAACCGATGCTTCTTGGGCAGCAGAAGATGAAAATCCTCCCACTTCACTTCCTAATGTTGCCAAGGTATCTCCCCTAAATTCTTAATTTTTATTCAATTTTCACCCTTCTCTGACTATTTATTTCTCTAGATACTCCCTGAGGAAACACCCACACAAGAGCAGGAGTCTGATAGTCTACCCATTGAAAATGATCCTTTTGGAATTGTCATCCAGACCATTGAATCTCCAGTCCAACAAACAATTGATGGTAAGAAGATCATATATCTATTTTACCCTTCTGCAACAAATATGAATTGAAAAATCTTCCTTGATATTTGTAGATACCAATGTTGAAAGTTCAGAGCTGATTCAACCAGATACCATTGGTGCATCATCAGTCATTCCTTCTTCTCACTTGGAAGCTATCCTAGAAAAAGTACCATATTTACTTCACCATTTATCTCATTATCAACTGATCTGATCCTTCTAACAAGATTTCCTTTGCTCATATGTTGGCACTTAGTTCTCTAGCTCTGAGCTACTCCTTCAATTTTGAAGAGTACATAAGTGAAGGCGATATCAGTTCATTAGCCACCTCTCTCCAAGAGACTTTATCAGAGGAGACTAGAAATTAGCTAAGGGACATATTGCCAATGCTTGAGAAAGATACAGCCGATTTGGTCCATGATGTAGATTCAATGCGAAAAATCTTCTTAGCTATTAGGGACAATTTGTCCCTGGACCACATCGAAGCTTTGACTCCTTTATCCATCATAGAAGATCATGCCCTAAAGGTGAGAAAAGCTCAGAGGAATCTGTCTGACCATGAAGCTTTGAATGTCAAGAAGTATTCCAATAAACAAGAAGCCAGAGAGCTAGCGCAACTAATTGACAACCTAAAGAATTCCTCTTCTAGAATCGAACCAGAGTTGAATCAGTTGAGAGCTAGGCATGCCAAACTTGAGAGAGAACTAGAAAGTGTGAAGGTCGCCATAAATTGCCATGAGTCTAACTCGGTTCAAATCCCCAACACCATCAAACAGAAGAAACAAGAGATGCTGACCAAGGTCAAAGAAGGCAAGGCCATTCGCAATAGCCTTGACAACATTCCTAATTTAGCCAAAGGGGACAAGCAACAAATTGTAGAGGGTGATGTTATTTGACTGAAAGCTTTGAAGGCAATCTATGATGTTTTTAATTTGTGATGTCACTACTTGTAATACATAAATCTCGTGTGAAACTAATGAGAACCACATTTTCCGCTGATCTATTATTTTCTTATCTCGGCTAAACAACCGATTTGAAAATAGCCAATTCTAGACCTCTGACCTTAATCCAATTAAGTTTAAAAATACGACCTTCGTTAAGAAAACTCCCCAATTTTCCATCCTTAGTTAACAACACCGCATTCTCCTCGGCATTAGTGGGGTGGCGCTTTGACTTCTTATTAATTATAGTTACTCTTCGCTCGTCTTGAGATATCTACCATCCCATCTCTGTGGCTACAAATACCAGCCAAGGGCTTCAGCCTCAAACACATCCATACCTACAACTTCTTCTATTCTCTATGCTTCTCTGACTTCACAAACCTCATAGCAGTTTCCTTCCTCCCCTTAGTAGATCTAACCAAAACCCATGGCTAGCGAGGACAACCGAGGCAAGCATGCGGCAAAAGAGGTCCTAGAGGAGAACCTACCAATGAGGCAGCATCTCCATCGTATGAGATGAGATTGACATCTTCTGCTCATGGTAATGAATTCCTCTAATTTGTTTATAGGTTCGTCCTAAATGACAGCCTTCATCCACTTCCTCCCAGGGCCGGCGAGTCCTCCAATGTTGCATCTGATGCTGCTTCTACGCCGAATTCGTCTTTGGACTCCTCTGACTCCTACAATAGTGACGATGCCTGGTGTTTCCTCTAAGAGTGGAGAGCGGCCTAGTACCATTATTTAGAGGCAACTTGGGAGAACAGTCAGCTTGAGATTAGTCTTAGGGCCTCTCAAGCTACCCTTCTCGCTACCGAGGGAGAGGCTAGCACTATTTAGGCACGGCTGGCTGAGTCTGAGCCATGGTGGTGGGTAAGATGAACTCCAAGAAAACCTTTGTTTCACTCTCCATTATCTTTGTCTTGATAGTTCCTTTGTCTCTGTGATCACCAGCCCTGATGGTGTAGTTGGAGACCCTCTAACTGGTGGCGAACGTAGCTACGGCGGCCATCAATGCTTGGGCCCCTTCATCAATGCCTGCCTTCATGTTGTATGTGTCTAGGAGATTACCCTTCATGGCATTCATCATGCTACATCGGTTGTGCTGGCCACGGCATAGGTCTAGACCAGGTACGAGCTCCATACCTTGGATACCAGTTTCCTAATGGGCGATGGTCCTGAGGAGACAAGGAGTTGATCAAGGAGTTCGTTGATGTAGTGGAGGCCATTGTAGATATTACATCCGCTCTGGATGTGATAAATAATGTTTTTGACTAGTTTGTACTTAGGGAAAACTAATCAATGAGTAAAAACCTCTATTTTCTATGATCATGTCTCAGTGTACTTTCTGCAATGTCTTGTGTATACCATAATCATTTCTGTGTTAGTTTTTTGCTCTATAGGTGATACATATCATATCGGCTTCTCCCCTCTTTTGGTTAATTTTTTGAACTAAAGGCGATAACCATTTGGTACCGGCTATTAGAGCTGATGACTGAACAAATTGGCTGTCAAGTATTAATCCAAATGTTAGGATAATATTCCTCTAGACACTTTCCATTGATCGCTCCTCGATAGGTTGCATCAGTATTCTTCAAACCAAAGATCATTATAACCCATTCAAATAAGTCAAATGCGCCAGGGCACCTGAAAGTGGTCTTCCTTAGCCATTATATCTTGCATTGCCATCCATAAAACTAATAACCTTATGCCTAGCTGCTACATCTACTAACATATCGGCTATCGGCATCAGATAACCATCCATGGGTGTAGCCTTGTTCAGATCTCTAAAATCGATGTAAACTCTTAACTTCCCATTTTCCTTATACACAGGAACAACACTCGATACCCACTCTGGATATCGGCATGGTCAGATAAATTTTACTTCTAGTAGTCTTTCAGTCTCCTTTTTGATATCATCAAGAACATTTGGGCTAAATCTCCTCGAAGCTCGTTTAAATGGCTGATATCTAGGTTTGATTGGTAACCGATGTTCAACAATTGATCGATCTAGACTAGGCATCTCATAATACTCCCAAGCAAAACAATCTTTAAATTGCTTTAATAAATCTATCAACTCTTGCTTATACTTAGGATCCAACTTAGCACTTACATATGTCAGCCTTGGCCTATCTCTAAAGCCAATATCTACTTCCTATAATTCATCGTTCGACATAAAGCCATGTCCTAGTTTACCATCTATACCATCTATTGGATTATCCATTAAATCAAACTTTCAGAGCCGACTGCTTGGATTGGCTGTTGGCATCATTGATCTTTATGAAGCCTCCTACCATAGCTTGCTAGAAAAACACTCGAAGCCTCCTACCCATAGCTTGCGCGGCCATGGCTCGTCGACGATGAGTTCGCCAGCGGTGAGGTCTTCACGGCATGACCCCCACAACCTCCCGCACCTATTGGTACACCAAAAAGGACCGATCATCGAAGCTAGGTACTACAGCGGCGGCTATGGTGGCGCAGAGGTGCGGGTCGATGGCGTTACGCCGGTGGAAGCCATGGCAACTCGAACTAGAGCTTGGACGAGCATAACTGAACTATGGTGAACCTATCTAGCGCTCTATCATGGCCTGCAGTGGTCGGGTTAGGTCTGACCATGGCGACGGAGGTGGCGGCGGAGCTCTAGTGAGCTTGCGCATGGCGCTGCGGCTTACCGAGCTTTATCAGCGGGCGCTGGGAGAAGCAATGGGTTGCTGGGGTGGCGGTGGTGCTGTTGTGGTGATGGAGAAGTGGCTAGGCCAGCTGGTGACTGGCAATGGCAATGGCGGCGAGCGGTGCTACTGCTGCAGGTGCTGCGAGCGATGAAGGAGGAGTCGGAAATGCGAAAATGGAGGCGTGGGTAGGAGCGGGCGGTAGCTGGGGTGATAACGGCCGGCTCTAGCACATCATGGCCTACGTGGTCAGGGCAATGGCGACACGTGGCCATCACGGCCTCCACGCAGCGGCCATGTCCTAGTGACGGTCGGCCACTGAACCAGCCAGTTCAGTTCGTCAGTGAACGCGATTTCGAGCCTGACAGCGGGTTTTGCAAACAACTTATTTCCCGATGCAAAGCAATCCGGTGAATGATTCCAAAACAAAAATTGTAGTCCTAAGTACCTTCTACAATTCTTGTTCAGTGAACACATGCTAATTCGCAACCAAAATGGAGTAAAATCATGACTAAGGTTGGCCTATCAGTCGGTCAGTGAACAAGGACTTAGCAAATTTTGTTAAGTCTTGAAATGTTGATTTTACTGATTTTTGTGATCCAATTTCAAACATGTTAGGAGCTGAATCATTCAATGACCCAAAAATAAAAGTTGTTCCTTATAGCAATTACTACAACTTTGCTTTAGTGACCACCTCCATGCAAGGTCTCTAACACCTAGTTCAAACTTGATCAAACATGTCACATTTAACTGATTATACACTTCAACTATGTCTTAATGACCTAATTATCCCTAAGCATGAATATCAAAGGTGTTCATAATGATACTCTAAACATGTTTAAGAAAATTGCAAGGTCATACAATCATTTCATGTATTAGTCACTCATAGAGCTATTTAGTGTAATCACATGAAACATGACTTAAGGGCTTGATCATGGAAAGTGACATTCTAAACCATGTTCCATTTGCTAACCTAAGTATTGCCAATATATATTTGTGACTCATATCAACCATCTACATGTGGACACTCATGATCATATGCATATACACATGGAGATATGAAATAATGAGAAAAGTTGCCTATGTTCAAAGAAACATGCGATAACAAGCAAATGTTGCAGATGTTTCAATCCAATGTTTCAATTGTAAATGCTTGTTTATGAATGCTTGATGATCATGCTCATGTTATGCAAGGCTAACACCCAAGGTGTTATAGCCCCTCCCCCTTATAAAAATCTTGCCCCGAGATTTGCGAGACCTACCATTCTTGGAAAAAGGCAGGATAAACTTCTCGTAAATAATCTTCTCTTTCCCACGTAGCATCTTGTTCACTATGATTGTTCCACACCACCTTATAGAACTTAATAATCTTACTCCATGTTACTCTTTCCAACTCCTCTAATACTTGAATTGGCTTTTCTTCATAGGTCAAATCCGATTCAAGCTGCACGCTGGTGGGTGCAATAGCTTCTTCAGGTACTCGAAGACATTTCTTCAACTGAGAAACATGGAAGACATCAAATATTGCACTCATCTCTGGTGGAAGTTGTAGCTTATACGCAACATTTCCTTTTCGTTCCAAAATCTTGTATGGCCCCACATATCTTGGTGAAAGCTTCTTTTTCATCCCAAATCTCTTCACCCCTTTCATGGGTGATACTTTCAAGTATACATAGTCGCCCACTTCAAAAGTCAGTGGTCTTCTTCTTCTATCAGCATAACTCTTTTGTCTTGATTGAGCTGCCTTCATATGTTGTTGGATGATACATACTTGCTCTTCAGCTTCATTGATAAAGTCAATACCAAAGTATCTCCTTTCACCAGGCTCAATCCAGTTCAATGGAGTTCTACATTTTCTACCATACAATGCTTCAAATGGAGCCATCTTGATACTCGCTTGATAACTATTGTTATAGGAGAACTTAGCTAAAGGTAACCATTTCTCCCATGAACCTTTTGAAGATATAACACAAGCTCTAAGCAAATCTTCTAGGATTTGGTTCACTCGATCCGTCTATCCTGAAGTTTGTGGATGGTATGCCAAACTTCTAATTAGCTTGGTTCCCAAAGTGCTCCCAGAAACGAGCTATGAACTGTGGTCCTTGATCTGAGATTATAGTCCTAGGTACTCCATGCAGTCTCACGATCTAGGAAACATATATCTCAGCGTATTTCCCAACTATATACCATGTGTTCACGGGTATAAAGTGTGCTGACTTGGTGAGACGATCAACAATAACCCATATTGAATTGTGACCTTGTGGTGTCATTGGAAGGCATGTGATAAAGTCCATGCTGATTTCCTCCCATTTCCAACCTGGAATAGGCAATGGCTAAAGTAATTCGGCAGATTTCATATGAACAGCTTTTACTCTACTGCAGTTATCACACCTAGCAACATAGGCTGCGATCTCTTTCTTCATCTTAGTCCACCAAAAACGTGTTTTCAAATCTTGATACATCTTACTACTACCCGGATGGATAGACAATTTGGACGAGTGAGCTTCATCTAAAATTTGATTCCTTAGCTCGCGGTCTTTTGGTACCACAAGTCGGTCCTCAAACCATAAAACACCTCTTTCGTCCAATCTGAAATGCTTGGTCTCCTGCTCTTGCATTTTTCTTTTGATGTGACTTATTCCTACATCTGTCTGCTATAGCTCTATGATTTTGCTCTCAAGTGAACAACTAATCGTGATATTGTGTAGTACAGCAGGGTGTAACAAGTTGAAACCATCTTCCAATAATGCTTCTATAGGGTTGCAATGAGACTTTCGACTGAGTGCATCTGCTACTACGTTAGCTTTACCCGGATGGTAATGCACTTCTAATTTGTAGTCCTTAATTAGCTCTAACCATCTTCTTTGTCTCATGTTCAGCTCTGGTTGGGTAAAGATATACTTGAGACTTTTGTGGTCAGTATATATATGACATACATTGCCCAACAAATAATGTCTCCATATCTTTAATGCATGAACAACTGCTACAAGTTCTAAATCATGCGTAGGGTAGTTGACTTCATGCTTTCTCAATTGCCGAGAAGCATATGCAATAACTCTTCCTTCTTACATAAGCACACATCCCAAACCTGTTCCCGATGCATCACAAAATACATCAAACGGCTTTCTAATGTCTGGTTGTGCTAGCATAGGTGCTGTAGTCAACAAAGTTCTGAGGGTGTGAAAAGCTGCTTCACATTCTGGTGTCCATTTGTACTTCTCATCTTTCTAAAGTAGTCTGGTCATAGGCTTAGCTATCTTTGAGAAATCTGGAATGAACCAACGATAATATCCTGCTAACCCTAGAAAACTCTGAACTTCATGAACCGAAGTTGGGGCTTTCCAATCCATGACCTCTTGTACTTTTGATGGGTCTGTAGAGATTCCATCTCTTGATAAGATGTGACCTAAGAAAGGTACTTTGCTCAACCAAAATTCACACTTGCTAAATTTCGCATATAGCTTATGCTCCCTCAATCTAGATAAAACAATCCTTAGATGCTCTTCATGATCTGACTCATTTTCTGAATAAATCAATATATCATCGATAAACACGACCACGAACTTGTCGAGCTCGGGCATGAATACCGAGTTCATCAGGTACATGAAGTAGGCTGGAGCATTTGTTAGTCCAAAAGACATAACCAAATACTCATATAAGCCGTACCTAGTAGAGAAAGCAGTTTTAGGTATATCCTCCGGTCTGATTTTGATCTGATGGTAGCCTGATCTCAAGTCAATTTTGGAGAATACCTTTGCCTTCGCTAGCTAATCAAACAAGATGTATATGCAGGGCAATGGATATTTATTCTTGATGGTCACAGCATTGAGTGGTCTGTAATCTACACACATTCTCAGTGACTTGTCCTTCTTTTTCACAAACAAGGCTGGACATCCCCACGGAGATGAGCTAGGTTGGATAAGACCCTTGTCCAATAGATCTTGTAATTGAACCTTAAGTTCCACTAACTCATTGGGTGGCATTCTATAGGGCCTTCTAGATATGGGTGCCGTACCTAGCACTAACTCAATCTTAAATTCTAGCTCCCTATCAGGTGGTAAGCCTGGTAATTCTTCTATAAATACATTCGGATACTCACAAACCACTAGGATATCACAAAGTGTGGTGGTTTGGATAGCACAAGCTAAATGTTGGAGTTCAAAATTGTGGGAGAGTGGTACTAGAAAAGCATTCCCTCCCGTGGGTTCTCTCAACATAATAGTATGGGTGCTAGTGTTAATAAGAATATCATGATCCTTCATCCAATTCATGCCTAGGATTACACTTATCGATAACCCGGGCAATATTATCAAATCTGTTATATACTCCCTCCCTTGTATAGAGATGAGCACATTTTTTACTATCTTTTTGGTAGAAATGGTACCCCCTACTGAACTTATATTATAACCCCCTTTACTTACTTTAATTATTTCTTGATCATGTCTAGATGCAAATGCTTGACTCATAAATGAATGAGAAGCTCCCGAATCAAATAAAACAACAGCGGGATGCTTGTTGATGAGAAACATACCAGCTGTGACAACTTCTCCCGCGGGCACTTCCTCAACAGCGGTATAATGCATGTATCCCGGACGTGCCCTTGCATTCTCCTGCCTCTGATTGTTCTAATTTGGGTTGTCATTCTTCTTGGGGTGGGGGCATTCCTTGGCCCAATGACCCATTTGGTTGCAGTTGAAACATGGTTGATTATTCCAAGGTCCGGTGGAGCTTCCTTGACTGCTAGTCCCTTTTGGTAAGGCAATAGTGAATGCCTTACAGAATGGTTTCTGTGGCCTGTTATTCTGAGCTTTAGGTGGTGGAGGCCTAAACTTGGGTGTAGGTGGATGGAATTGTGGCCTAGCTATGATAGGCGCTTTTGACTATGAAGATCCGGAGGCACCTACCTCATATGCCCTCTTGCGACCCTTAGCAATGGCATGCATGTTATTGTGGTTTTCTTGGGTCAAGGCATCACTAATAAACTCATTGTACATGGCACACCTAGAATTGGCCATGGTCTTCATCAGTTTGGTACCCAGACCCTGCTTGAAACTCTCTATTTTTTGTCCTCAGTATCCACAAAACCTGGAGCATATCTGGACAGGTTGTTGAATGCGTGCATATATTCTGTGAGGGTCTTCGTTCCTTGAGTGAGCCTCATAAATTCAGCTGCTTTCATGTGCATTAGGCCCGAGGGAATATGATGTCCCCTAAAAGCCAGTTTGAACTGTTCCCATGTCACTCGCGCATTAGCAGACAGAGATGACAAGAAATGTGTCCACCAGATCCCTGCTGGTCCTTGCAGCTGATGAGAAGCATACTCAGCTTTCAGATGCTCTGTGACCCTCAGCAGACGAAATTTTTGCTCAATGGTGTTGAGCCACTCGTCAGCCTGCAGTGGTTCCTCAGCCACCTTGAAGATTGGAGGCTTCGTATCTAGGAATTCCTTAAATGTACTGTGCTGATTTGGCTCAGCCCCTGGTTGATGTGGGTGGCCATGAGCGGTGTTTTGCGCGATGAGGCGCAAAGCTTCTTCCATTGTCCTTTGGCTCCCCAAGAACTGGGTAAAGAACTCCTGAGCGGACGGTGGCGGTGGTGGTGGCAAGTCATCATTATTGCCATCCTGGCTGCACTAGCTCCAGCACGGGTGCGCGTCATCTGCGAAGTTGCAACAATAAGCGATTATTGTTTGATGCCACAAGATTGTAGATGAATCATAATCATGCCAAACTGAAATTACTGGAGAAAATTCTCAAATTCACAATAAAACACAGAGGCATAACAATTCATTCTCGCAACATGACATCACCAATTTGATCGCTCATCGGACTCATAGCACGTTAATATCCAAATTAGGAGCTTAGATAGATCAACTAGAATTAGAGTTTTAACCGAACGTGCGATAGTCATGCAAATAACCATATTACATGATAGTTCAAATCACCAACACTAAATCCAAACTATAGGTCCATTACATAACCAATGATGATACATTAAGTACTTATACTAAGTACTATGTGATCTAATCCTTGTCATGATCACTATCGAGGTCAGAGATAGGATCATCTCCTTCCTCAGGCTCCTCATCATCATCCTCTTCCATATCTGGACCATCCTCTTCCCCATCAAGGATAGGGTTTAGCTGGTTGTTCAAATAGTGCACTTCATGCTAAAGATTCATTACTTATAGTTGAGCTTGTGCAAGCTATTGATGTAGGCTCCTTTCAGCACGATCCTGAGCATGGCTCATGTTGCGATGCCTATCTCGCTCTATCCTTATGTTAGCGACCCGGTTTTCTGCTGCATCACGCTAATGTCTAGCTATGGACACCTCTGCACGGGTGGTCTCCAACTGCTCCCGTAGTCCTAAAGTACTGCTTGATCATTAGCTCTAACTTCTTAAGCTGCTGCTCTCTATTGATCCACTTGTTCCATTTGGGCATAAAGAGCGCCCAAAGCTTCATAAGCTTGGTCAGATTCCCTTCGGGCTTTACTTGTGGCTTTCTTTTGCTTGCACACACAATTGAGCTTGTTTTGTGCGCCTTCAGCTCTCCTGAGTTTGTCCATGCAGGTGGCGTATGATTCCTGCCAGAAATCCCTAGTGTCCTGGCGTGCACAAAACATCTTCATCACGACAAACATTGCACTCATGGAAGGACTAGAGCTATTCACGCGCTCATCCCAATCTCTGATCAAAGCATTTTGGCTATGTTGTTCCCAATTTGTGGTGGATGGGTCCACCCAAGGAAACACACTCGCTGCACTACCAGTAAGTGCATCTCCATGTTGCTGATAGATTTGACTTAACACCTCAAAGCCCACGACTTGGGCAGCCTCCCAAGGAGTCTTCCCTTCCGATTCTGCCTTCCACTCCTACCAGAAGGGCTGTTGTGTGCGGGCTGGAATACTGAGCCACACCTCGTACCATGGCTGTCCTTCCAAGTACTCTTCGATCCAATGATAAAGGGGCAGTTTATGGTACCCCACGAAGTGCAGAGCTCTCCATAAGAGGGTAGGTGTTCTGAAAACATTCAAGAAATTCTCACATCCGACAGGTGTTGCCATCTGTACCATCAACATATACACTTGGTGAGACAAGGCCATAATGGATAAGAGTTACATAACCGAGTAAGAATTTTATAAGGGGAGGAACAATTTAATTATGTGAATGGTAATTATCATGATGCATGCTCGTTCCGTACATCCTCACAAACTTAGGAAAAATTTGTTTCTAATGGTAGACATGGTGGCATACATACGTTCTCTCATATACAGTGTAACTAGTCGAGCTACACGTTTTGTTGTTAGTGTACCTGCATAAAATTTCATTTCAGCCCAAACCCATAATGAACTATGCAGAATGTAAATTTAAATACTTCCATATATGTATATCCATACATATACTTCCGTATCAAGCTACTCGACAATAATTTAAACCCACAATTAAATACATACCCTATACACATGCAAGCATGCATACATAGCCGTACCAAAGCTAACTCTCCCCGACCGCACGCTCACATCTTACGGTCATACTCTCATCATCTTACCTTGGCGTAGAGGCAGTTGATCCATACATTACTATTCAAGTGAATGGCATCCATACAATAGCACACCGTATGAACGACGAATTAAAAACCCCCATGTTAGTACTTAAATAGCCACCTAGTAGTCCTTAATTTGGGCATAAGGAAAGTGATCATTAGCACACTTTAGATTTCAAATACCTATTAATATAACTATTAGTTGCTAGAGAAGGGTTTTTGGAAAACAAAAACTTTTGTTTTAAATACACATGTGACAATTAACATTGAATCTTGCTCTGATACCAGCTGTCGCAGAACCAACCAATTTATAAGAGTACAAATACAATGGCAGTCCACAAGCGGTCGCACTATCATACTTGAACCCATATAAACCCGGTAGTCTGTCAAGTACCATGATGGGTCTCGATAAACGATTACAACAACCAAGATCGTACATGATTCAACATACATGCCACATATTACATAAAGTTCATAGATACATCTCAACATCAGAGTACGAATAAAAAGTTATTACAAACCGAGTTTGATAGATAAAGCGGAAGCAATTAAGTTCAAAAATAAAGTTTCCAACATAGTTTGATACAGTGCCAAGTAGGATCACGGTCCACAAAAGCAAGGATAGGGATTAATAAAGAAGCCTGCCCAAGGCTTACTCCTCATCCATGGTGGGATAGAAGCAACTCTTGCAATAACCATGATAAATAGTGCCATCTGCAATAATGGGAAATAAAACCCTGAGTACGAGAAGGTACTCAGCTAGACTTACCCGTCATAAACCAGAAATAAAATGACTTCAAGGATTATGCAAGGCTATATAAGTGGAGATAGCTTGACAACATTTTGCATAAGGGTAATTGACTTAGTTGTACAATTAGGATTCCTTTATCAATTAATTATAACTATCCATCTCTAGATTAGCAACTATCCTATGCCAAATATGTGGTATATCAATTTAAAAGCATACAATAGTAACCATAGCAGGTATTGTACTTCCATATTCATTCGAACCATCATGTTCCATAACACAGTTACTACGATGTTGGGACTAGCCAAGTTTCTCACTATCCGGGAGAGACGGCGATTCGAATTGGTTTCAACCAGCTGGGAATTTATTCCTAACACAAACCTAGGCATACCACGCGAAGGCAGCCTTAGGTCACCTTTGGTACAACTCTGGTCCACATGTCGTGGGTCTGTACCGTGCCACACAATCTGGGACACCAGATGCCAGGATGTTCAGGCCTAGCCTGCCCTTGGGCTCAGTCTGATCATCCCCTAGAAGGAGCGCACAACAGAACGGGTCCCAGCCTGAGTTGAGCTACTCGGCTTCGCAGTCGGAATGAGTTATCCGGCCAGCTAAGTGAGAGGCATGCGTTCAATCTTGTCAGAAGCACCAACAACGGTACGGTCCTTAATCGACATAGATGGGGATAGATCCACACCCAAGACCTCCATGTCTTGTTGCTTCTCTATCGACCTCCCACCCGATCTCGATTTTCTTTTACCCCATGGTTCTGTTCCACGATAGCAAATATAGCCAACCATGCTCCGGTATCCACCTATATCTCGCAGGTGACAGGACATCACCCGACTTCTACTAGTCTAAGCATGGCTAAGCATATATTCAATCCTAGACCTATACCGGTTAAAGGTGTAATATCTGGACAAGGAATGTATATGCATCAAGTGGTTCCATTCAACTCTTATAACCTAATGCATCAATCATAAGTACTTAAGTAATCATTTGTAAAATACTAGGAGACTTAGAATGCTCCGGGGCTTGCCTCGTAGAAAGGAAGTGGGGCGGTGGTCAGGACACTCCGGAAGCTCTTTAGGATTCTGCTCCACGCCTTCGGGAGCTGCGACTTGAGGATTCTCCTGCTGGTCCCCTTCCTCTACCTCGTCGAATTCCAGCAACGTTATTTCTTCCTCAGATCCTAGATGCATGAATATGGCATAAGATATTGCGAATGCATATATTTAAACAAGTGCATCACGTTTACTGAGTAGGTGCATATCTCTTCTTGATTATGTAACTAATTACTTCGACAATGCATCTACTACTTCACAAACAGCAGCTACTTATTTTACTCATAACTAGAGTTCTAATTATCCAAATGCAGTGATCCTAGACTTTCTAGAAAGCTTATGAAATTATCTACAACTTTGTTATTGACCATTTTTACAGTAATCCTCATTTTTATCATGCAACTTATCAAACTCCAGAATCTGTCTGGAAACTATTCTAATTCGCATTCCAATGTAACAATTACTTCTACTTCATGTAATCATTCAAAGTTTGACAACACAAAGTCTACCAATAGTTTAAGCATACAAAATACATCCAAGAAAATATAATAGTGAAGCCCAAACTATTTTCTTTATGTGCCTTTATTATTTTACTTAGATACATAGGTTAAATAATAAATATATATCAAATGTGCATTATAAATTCTTAAAAATTTACAGTGCCTTACTAAGGCTGCCAAAAGACTACTGTAAAAGTTTCATGCCATTTTATTTAGTAAAACACTCTATACAAAAAAGACAAAGCATAAAGGCTTAAAATAGCATAAATAGAAAACCCTAGTGAAAAGTGTCAAGCAACAGATTTCCTATTTTTCTTAGCATCCTTATGGTACTAGGATTACCCCCAACAAATTTCATGAATTTTGAATTCATAAATAATTTATAAAAATTCATACAAAGATTAACTATTTATAAAAGAAAAATCTATAACTATAAATCTACACATGCACTGATCCTCAATTTTTTACCAGAGCTCATACATGATAAGAATAGCTTACCACAAAAATTTCATAATTTTTGGAGCACAGGAACTCTAGATATAAAATAAACAAATTTGCATGCATTCAAAAACACATTTCAAATCTCCATTTAAATCTTCCAAAATTTCTACTATAAGTGTCAAGATCATATTTTTCCTAAATACTACACTTCCTAGGGAACACTAAAAATTTTGGTTCACAAATTTTGGATCTCTAGAGCTCAACTTATCTATTTTCAAAGTTGCACACAAAACTGAAAATAAATGAACTGGCTTCTTTACTACTGTCACTGACAGCCAGGCCCCATGTGCCAGTTGGACCCACGCGTCAGTGACGCGAAAATAGAGCAGCGGTGCTTGCGCAAGCTTGTGCGGCCACGGCTCATCGATGGCGAGTTCACTGATGGTGAGGTCTTCACGGCATGACCCCCACGACCTCCCGCACCTACTGGTACAATAAAAAGGACCGATCATCGAAGCTAGGTTCTACGGTGGCGGCTATGGCGGCGCGAGGTGCGGGTCAATGGCGTTATGCCGGTGGAAGCCATGGCGACTCAACCTAGAGCTTGGACGAGCATAACTCAACTATGGTGAACCTATCTAGCGCTCTATCGTGGCCTGCAGTGGTCGAGTTAGGTCTGACCACGGCAACGGAGGTGGCGGCGGAGCTCCGGTGAGCTTGCGCGTGGCGCTGCAGCTTACCGAGCTTTATCAGCGGGCGCTGGGAGAAGCAGTGGGTTGCTGGGGTGGCGGTGGAGCTGTTGTGGTGATGGAGAAGCAGCTAGGCCAGCCAGTGACTAGCAACGGCGATGGCAGCAAGCGGCGCTACTGCTGCGGGTGCTACGAGCAAGGAAGGAGGAGCTGGAAATGCGAAAATGGAGGCGCGGGCAGGAGCGGGTGGTAGCTGGGGTGATAACGGCCGGCTCTGGCGCATCATGGCCTGCGTGGTTAGGGCAACGGCGACATGAGGCCATCGTGGCCTCCACGTGGCGGCCATGTCCTAGTGACAGTTGGCCACTGAACCAGCCGGTTCAGTTCGTTAGTGAACGTGATTTCGAGCCTGACAGCGGGTTTTGCAAACAACTTATTTCCCGATGCAAAGCAATCCAGTGAATGATTCCAAAACAAAAATTGTAGTCCTAAGTACCTTCTACATTTCTTGTTCAGTGAACATGTGCTAATTCACAACCAAAGCGAAGTAAAATCATGACCAAGGTCGGCCTGTCAGTCGGTCAGTGAACAAGGACTTAGCAAATTTTGTTATGTCTTGAAATGTTGATTTTACTGATTTTTGTGATCCAATTTCAAACATGTTAGGAGCTGAATCATTCAATGACCCAAAAATAAATGTTGTTCCTTATAGCAATTACTACAACTTTGCTTTAGTGATCACCTCTATGCAAGGTCTCTAACACCTAGTTCAAACTTGGTCAAACATGTCACATTTAACTGATAATACACTTCAACTATGTCTTAATGACCTAATTATCCATAAGCATGAATATCAAAGGTGTTCATAATGATACTCTAAACATGTTTAAGCAAATTGCAAGGTCATACAATCATTTCATGTATTAGTCACTCATAGAGCTATTTAGTGCAATCACATGAAACATGACTTAAGGGCTTGATCATGGAAAGTGACATTCCTAAACCATGTTCCATTTGCTAACCTAAGTATTGCCAATATATATTTGTGACTCATATCAACCATCTACATGTGGACACTCATGATCATATGCATATACACATGGAGACATGAAATAATGAGAAAAGTTGCCTATGTTCAAAGAAACATGCGATAACAAGCAAATGTTGCAGATGTTTCAATCCAATGTTTCAATTGTAAATGCTTGTTTATGAATGCTTGATGATCATGGTCATGTTATGCAAGTCAAGTTATGCAAGGCTAACACCCGAGGTGTTACATTTGTAGAACTTCTTATTCTTTACTGATCAGGAGGTAACATAACATGATTGATGGGCAACTTGATCTATCCTCTCTCAAGCAAGAAATTGAAGAGCTTATCCGATTTTGTGACATCAAAATCATAGCTCTCTTCAATCCCTATTCCCCAAGGATTTAGAACCATCACTGTCTTCTTACCCCAATTCCATTCGGCCATAGCAATCTCTTCTTCTTCTTCATCCTCATCGTCATCATCAATTGAATATGGATTATAGGTTTCAGCAATTGCAGCACTCTTCTAGAATCAGGTATCTCTGCACATATTCTAGAATTGGCTATTGAGTGCTGCCACTCGTTGAGCCAACTAACCTAAATTGTCAAACTCTTGCCCAAGCAACTTCTCTCTCCATGTTGGCAACATTCCTTGAACAGCCAAAGTAGCTAGCTGATCATCAGTCAGATTCAATGAGAAGCACAAATTTCTGGTCTCTCGGAACCTCTGAACAAATTCATTAATTCTCTGCCTTATGGTCGTCAAATCTATGATTTTCTTTTCTCTTGTCCTAGTTTAGAAATATGTATAAAACTTCTTCTCTAGGTCAGTCCAATTAACAATGGAATTAACTGGCAATGAAAACCAAGTGAAGGCTAGTCTTGATAGGGACAAGGAGAAGAAACGACCTCGATGATCCTCTTCAATGGATGCTTTGCCCAACTATGTAAAATATAGACTGATATGTTCTATTGTACTTGTGCTATCCTGACCAGTGAACTTAGCAAATTTCGAGAGCCTGTAATTTGTAGGAAGAGCAACCAAATCATACCACTCTAGATATGGATGTTTGTACAAAAAGGTCTATCCTTTTGGTTTCAAAATTAACTAATTCTTCATCATCTCAGTCACTCTGAGCAACAACTCATTTTCGTTTGAATCTGGATTTCTCTGCAATTGTTGACCCATCTGCGGATTAAAATTTTGGGTACCTTGATATCCTGGATTTGGAATCATATGAAGGGTATTGTAATCCATGCCATAATGATATCCTTGTGGAATCTCTATCTATTGGGTCCTTTGCTGATTTGCTACTTGAAGTCTCTGGTTGTAAATGTTAAGATCTGTATCTCTATGAATCCTTTGAACTAATGGCGCTATTTTTTGAGCTGACAACGGTATTTGGCCTAATATGCCAAAATTAACCATTTGATTCTGAACTTGCCCCATCAGCTATTGCACATACTACATTGATGATCCTGGATTATTTTGTATTTGATTAGTGGTGGTACCTTCAACTTGCTCAGATGAGCTATGAACTGCATGCACATCATCATTACTAGTTAGCGCTGCTTCTTGATGGCTAGTACCGGCTTGATTAGTCCCCTAAGTCGATGGATGTGGAATGTTGTAATATGCCGGTCCAACCTGATCAATTGGACATCCATGAAACACCTCTTTCATGGTATTGTGGAATGTGTTCAAGAAAGTTGTATTATGGTTCAATATGGCATCATGAACAGATTTGTTTACAACATCTATGAAGAAACACCTATCATTAGCTTCGTCTATATCTGACTGCCCATGCATCAAAACTCTTGGTAGTGGATATTTCTGAACAACTTTATTGTCACATGTCTTGGTGTAGGACAACAAACACTTGTTCTAAAATTTTTCTATAGCTTTACTGATGACATCTTTATCCTCATTAGGTAGGTCTTCATAAGGCACCATAAGAATGTCATTGTTGTTGTGAGTTGCCATGACGATTGTGGTGTCCCACCGGGCATGCCAGAACGTGTGTCAATGCGAAAACATGGTAGCCACGCTAGGTGGACATGCAACAAGCCAGAATGATTTGGAGATTTGCTTGGCTTCAACGTAGGACCAACCGATCCTATGAATTCCTAAGGGCATACTAGTCAATTTGACCTGCAATTGACAAGGAGAGAAAGTTTTATCAGTAATTTAGGGTGGAACATCCTGGTTTGCCTAGATAGTTCCAAATATGTCGCTTCAAGAGTAGCTAGATGAGAAAATTGACTAAATAGCCGATACAAGAAGAAATCGACTGTTAAAGACTGTAATGCTCGTGGGTCATGATTGATTTTATAGTAACAAATACAATGCACCCAGTTTTAATGATCCTTTCCCTTAAGCTATTAACATGTATGCATCAAAGAGGCATCACTGGCTAAATTAGATTTGATCAAATACTTTGTATAAACCAATGAATTTGGTAAAAAGGGATATACCACGCAAACAATCGACTGTTTAATATAAACAGACCTACAAACAGTCTAGATCTAATTCATTACCACCAACAGTGAGGTTCGCCTAGATCGATGCAGCTATGATGACGATAGTAATCTAGAACTAGAAAATCGATAGAACCGATCATACTTCAATAGCTTCATGAAAGCATGCTATATCTGTGAAAGCACAGGCAAATGAGCTAAAATAGCCGATTTAGGTAGAAAAGGGATTACAACATGTGAACAATCGATTGTTTAATATGGATGGACCTATAAACTCATAAAATCTAACCTGTTATCCTTAATAGTGGGGTTCGACCGGATCGATGACAGCCATGATAAAGATAATAGATCAAACATTTAAAATAAACAGATCTATTCACATTTAATAGAATCATAAAGACACACTATAAGCGTTGAAGTACAGGCAATCGACTATTTAGTTGATGTAGGTGTAGCAAACAGCCAAGGTCATGCCTAGCCAAAAGCAAATCTACCAACTAGCATGCTCTGATTTAAAGTGCTAACAGTGGGGATCGACCGGATCGTTATAGCCATAATAGCGAGCTATAAACAAGATTTAACTAGCTAATAAACCTTCTCAAGATCAAACATGCCTTAGCCGCATACTATACATGATCAAGATCGAAGTAGAATGGCTGATAAAACATAATCCGTCATTTAAAGTAAGAACCATCGCAATGTGACAAAATAATCGATTGACTAAAAGGATGTGAGGCCGATCTAGATCAGGTAGGTTAATATTGATGAAACTAATGACAACAAGAACATCAGCAAGATTGGTAACTTAATGAATCTACCCAAAGGATGCCACCCTTAGGCAGAGCCGATAACTTGACCTTAATCTAATTCGAGCAGTGGAGGTCGATCTTAATCGATGCAGCCATACTTGAACTAGTTAATGATCGATAACTAACTTATACTAGAGCTCATAAGAGTTTGGCTAGACCAATGCAGCCTTACAAACAAAGGTATAAGCCATGACGGTACTTACAGACAAGCCGGAGGTCGACCGGATCGATGCAGCCCTACTTGTTGAAGAACGTGCCGAGATCTATAGTACTCCTACTCCTAAGGGTTGGCGTGAAGCCAAAAAGAAAGTAATTGGTATTGTTTGATTCTTGGATCCTTTTTACAATAGCCGGGTTCCAATATTTATACCCAGAACCTAAACATGAATCCTACTCAAGTATGACTCATTACAATCTTTGGTATAAGAGAAAATATTCCTAACTTAAGATAACTTGGACCCTAATCTTTCCCTTTTTGTAGAGTTCGACATGTTTTTCCCGACACCAACCGTAGCTCATTGACATTTTCTGCTGACGTCATCTGAAGAGATCCAATCCGAGTACTCCAACTAAATCAGCTGATATCAATCCTTACACAATCAATTCCTTGATGACACAATCTTGGAAGCTTCGAGTTCCCGCGTTCTTCTTCCTAAATTTTGGTGTAAACAAAAGCCTTGAAGACTCCTTGGTGTCATATTATTTCTAGTTTACGACAGGTAAGTCTAGCTGAGTGCATTCTCGTACTCCAGATTTATTCCCTCTTGTTGCAGATGATATGATGTGTCATGGGTACTGTAAGAACTGCCTTCCTCCTGCCGTGGATGAGGACTAAACCATGGGGCATGGTACTCCTAAGTTATCCTCTCTGTTATGCTTTTGCTAGAAATGACCGTGGTACTGGCATATATTTGAACTAAGTGTGATGTTGATGTCTAACTACTTTGCTTCCGCTATTTGAACTTGGTTTGTAATAACTATGTGAACTCCAATGTATGTGAGATACTTGTGAACCATTTGTGAACTATGATGTAACAAGTGACTTGTTATGTTGAATCATGTACGATCATGGCTTGTATGTTGGTTGGTTTGAGATCCTTTGTGATTTCATCAGACTACCGGGTTTATATGGACTCAAGTATGATAGTTTGATCACTTTGGTGATTGCTATTGTACTTGTGCTCTTATAAATTGGACGGTTCTGTTACAAAAGGATGGCATGACAAGAGGATGAGAAAAAGGAGTACAACATATGAGACAAGATGATCATGAATAGCTCAAGATGCAAAGTTAGTCAAGCAAGGAAGGCTTCAAGCAGGTAGAAAAGATCACCACACAAGTCATCTACCATTCATCATAGGGTGTCATCACACTCCAATGAAGAAGGTAGCATCTTAAAGTAAGTGGTCATTATTTGAAGCTTCCCTTTGACCTTGGTATGCACATGAATAAAGAAACAAACATATTTGAGTTACAACTTTGCTTGATTCAACCTGATTAACTGAACATCTCTTGTTCCTTAAGCTTGTTCATAGCACCACTTTCTTGATCTCATAGTCTTAACCAAATAAGCTAAAATGTTGCATATCTTATCTTTGGAAGATCATAGTCATAATCATATAAAGTTTGATACATTATGAAAAGATGGGCAATCCTTCCATAGGTGAAGCAACTCCACTCTTTTGACAAATGTATCCAAATGCCACATTCATGCTCATCCCTCTAATCTTATCACCCATGTTGTTAGAATGAAAAATGCACATAACATCAACACTTCTCCAATGTGCCTAAGGCTAGAGAATAATAAATAAAGTTTTGGTTCTATTGGTGTTTTTTCCACCAACAGAGCCCATGCACTTGATCTCTACCTTGTCTTCATGAGCAAAACACACATTTTGAGCAAAGTGTGGGGGAATCGATCCCCCAACTTCTACAAGTGAAAGTTTAGAACCGGGAATAATGATGTACACAAAATGTCGCCAGCTTCTACTGATGGTTGATTTCAAAACGCTGAATAAGGAGGAAGAACAAGTTAAGAAAGATGAACCTGTCAAACCAAAATCAAGTTCAAAACCAAGACGGGGTTTGGCAAAAGAAGGTGGCACCACCATTGGAAACGCCCCTACTACAGGCACCACCACAAGAATCCTCATCTTCAAGAGCAAACCGAGGTACTCAATCAATGAACTTCACAAGCAGAAGCCCCCGTTTGAAGGACTTAAAACTCCAAACCCACACCGAAAGGTAACCCGGTAGTTATCCATGTTTATTTATAGCATTAAGCATTTTCATGTCTTGCATCTAAAAAATGATAAAAATAATAATTGCATAATCATATAAATTAGATAAATAACTTTTAAACATTAGCATGTTTAATTCTGCATTGCATCAAGTAAATGTTTAAGCCCCATATGAGCAATCTTGTGGTGTGTAACAACCTGTATGAATGTTCATTGTGGTGGCAATAATAATAACAAATAAAAAATCATAAAATTTATAAAACAAAATAAATCAAATGCTAGTCTGGGGGAGATGCATCCCCATGAACAAGCTAGCTTGGGGGAGATGCACCTCCAATTATCCAGGTAAGTATCTTTTCACTTCATTTTATTTTTAAAGCATTTGTGATAGTTTTCTTTAATACGCCTAGTACCAATAAAAAAATAAACATAGTTGGGAGTTTAAGACTTTCTCTTTAATAAACTTTTGATGGACATGATGAATAGTTGCTCTATTGTAATTCCTTTCAAGTGCCTAGTTTTCAGTCTAAAATTCTCCCAAGTATTGGAAAGGCTTGATTTGAAATAAGAACTTACTTTGAACTTGATACTCGTGGGTAGCATATGCTTGATCTAAGTCTAGGTGGTTGACGGATATGATACGAGAAGGTCTAGGCTGCTATTTATCTTATTCCGAGTGACACCAAAATTTTGGAGATTTACTTTTTGAAAAACACAAAAATGCTACATGATGAGTTCCTATATGACAAAACTTGAATTCCTACCAGAGCCATACATGTTATTTAGGCTAGGAAAACTTCCACATATATGCTGTGTGTTTTGCATTGAGTTTGGTCAAGCTTTGTGACCCTTATGAGAGAATTATCATGCTCTTAAATGAAGATCACGTACACACCACATGTACCTGCTGCTCCTACACTAGGAGTACACAAAAACATGCCTTCCATCTAGATTCACCCAAAAATGTTAGGTTTTCACTCAAAATAAATGCTCCAAGTTCTTGTTGATATCTCTCCAAAAGTTTTGTTGTACAAAAGAGTCATGGGGATATACAAAAGTTATTCATAAAAAGAAAAGAAAAAGAAAAAAGTTGAAAAAAATGGACACAAAAGTGTCCAAGATATTGAAAATAATGGGTACTCAGATGTCTGTCTGAAACAAGAGAGATGAATAAGATAGCCCTTGTTCACTAGCAAAGGTTTCCAAGTTTCAAAAGAGATATAAGTTTCTAAGGAGCAAAGTAGAATTAGGTTAGCCCACCATATATCCACACACATGCACATCTTGATTTGATTGTATGACTCAACTCTCTTTGGATCCGTTATTTGACTTTACAATATATGCATTGCAAGTATGCTCTAGCTTTCTCCCTACCTATGAACTCCACATAAGCCTTGGTGGTAGGAAGAGAAAAAGGCATAACATCTTTATTGCCTTGGTGAGGATCCACAAATACCATATATATTGAGAGACTCAAGAGTGTTATACAATGGAATCTCTGAATTTTATTTTGAAAACTTATAAAAACTCTAGAACAATGGTGGAACAAAGAACTTGAGACATAGTGCTTGACTTGATCTTTCTGTCTTTCAATTGCTCAAGACCCAAGTGGAGGCTAAGAAGCCCCATGGTTGAAGGTAATATGGGTAAGTTTGAAAGTCAGATCAGTTTATTCAAATCTGGAGGAGAATTCTTGATTGAACACCTATATACTTTTGAGGCGTGAAAGCATTGTAGCAACTTCTGATCCATTGCTGAGTTTACCTTTGCTCAGGGACGAGCAAAGGTTAAGTGTGTGGGAGCTTGTTGATGGTTGTTAACATCAATCATAAATAGTCATTATAACCTGCATATATACTTAATTACATCACCTAACGCAGGTCTAGGGGTTTAAACTAATAAATTCCACAAGTTTTTGTGAATCTGTGTTTGTAGGATGATTTAATTAGGAAACCGGCAAGGTGGACTTATTTGTCAAAGCAAATAACGTTTATCTGCAATGAAACCAACATTGGAAGACTCTAGAACCATCAGAAGGCAACCCACCAAAGATTGAGCATGACAGGGGGTTCGGTCAGCCCCACCCCTATGTCGGCTAGCCTATGGGCCCCATAGGTTAGGCTCTCCTTTGTATGTCAGTTCTCCACCACCATGAAGATCAAATCTATGTCATTGCTCAAGGTCGGTTTGATTCGAGGGCTCAAAATTGATGGATCCCCCTATATATAGTAGCCCCTACCCCTCTCTCTAGAGCCATCTTGGAAACCCTAATTCATATCTCTCATTCAGATCAACACACACCAGGGGATTAGGTCTAGAACTCTCTAATGTAGTAGATTAGTAGCTTGGGAGTGAGGGTCGAGTTGGGCTCATGCTCAAGTTCTAGATCTAGTCTTTGAGGCTAGGCAAAGCCTTGTATCTTCACTTCTACATCTCATAAGACTTTTTATCAATTTATCATATTCCTATCTATATGGCTATGCTAACTTTCAATACATATCTTGCTTAGTTAAGGTTATCATTACTTTTGTGTATGGCTTCATAGAGCACTTAGCTTGCTAGTTTACTAGTTAGGCTAAGTAGCCGAGTCTCGTGTAAGCATGGTGCTTATACGATGCTCTGTCTATGAGTGCACCCTATTCCCTAGCCGTGTGGTAGCAGTGGGAGGTGATAGCCCCATCTTTCCTATGTAGTCCACCCCATGTGAATAGGTTCTTAAATTGTAGGACTGTAGTCGCGTCAGTAGAGTTATTTTTTGTGGAGCTCTACCATCTAGCGGCGTCCCAAAGTGCACAAGAGTAGAGTTAGTCTTAGATATAGTTGGGTGTATATATATACTTGGACCATGTAATAAGAATATTATAGGAATCTACCTCACCCATTGTTCTCCTAACTTAACTAGTTTACATTATCTTAGTGATCTATCCACTGAGTGTCATTGTGCTTAATTCTTATCATTACCTTGGCCCCTTGCTCTAGCTATGCTGGTATGTTGACTGATACATATTCCTTACTCGATAAGTCTTTACTCCATTGTTTCCCTATGGTAAAATATAAATAATGATATCTGGAATACTCCCAATAAAATGCTACAATGGTATTCTATGCGCTTGCAGAATCCTTCATATTCTATTTGCATTTGTAAATACCAACAAGCATAGTAATTATTTAAAAACTTTCCTTTAATCTTTCTATTCACATAAATACAAAAAACAAACTTGTTTGAGTTACAACTTTGCTTGATCCAACCTGATTAACTCAACATGTTTTGTTCCGTAAGGTTGTTCATAGCACCACTTTATTGATCTCATAGTCTTAACCAAATGATCTAAAATGTTGCATATCTTATCCTTGGAAGATAGTCATAATCATGTAAGGTTTGATACATTATAGATAGTCCTTCCATAGGTTAAGCAACTCCACTCTTTTTGACAAATGTATTCAAATGCCACATTCATACTCATCCTTCTGATCTTATCACCCATGTTGTAAGAATGAATGCACATAACATCAACTTTAATATGATTCGATGTGCCTAAGGCTAGAGAAATAATAAATAAAGTTTTGGTTATGTTGGTGTTTTTCCACCAACAGAGCCCATGCATTTGATCTCTACCTTGTCTTTATGAACAGAGCACACTTCGAGCAAAGTGTGGGGGAGTTGATCCCCCAAATTCTACAAGTGAAAGTTCTGAACAGGCAATAATGATGCAGACAAGATGTTGCCAGTTTCTACTACTGATGGTTGACTTCAAAATGCTAAACAAGGATGAGGAACAAGTCAAGAAAGGATGCACCTGTCAAACCTAAATCAAAATCGAAACCAAGATGAGTTTGGCAAAATAAGGTGGCACCACCATTGAAAGCGCCACTACTAGAGGTGCCACCTCAAGAATCCTCATCTTTAAGAGTGAATTGAGGAGGCCTACAACCGCTTCGATAATAGACTCACAACCATTGAAGAGACAAATACTACCATACAAGGTACTTTACATAATCATGCACAATGGTAGGTAAGCATGGGACACAAGATGGCCTACCTCCAGCAACAACAAAAATCAAAATTGGGAGGCTCTGTTCTAGCACCTCCACATCCGACCACCTCATTGAGCAACCACGACAACAACCAGCTTGGGTGAGAAGGAATCCCCCATGATCTAGATAAGTATTTCCTTTCCTTTTATTATTCTTAGTTTGCTTTATATATATTAAAAAAGATGAATAACTAAAAAAGAAATAAAAAGCTATCTTTATAGAAATATATATAGTTATAATGTGTGACTTGAAAAATGAAAACAAAATAAAGAGAGTGTGTCCAGTTTGCTTTAATTTGTTTTTGAGAGTTAAATAAAATAAAAAGGACTCTGAAGATAATCTTTTAAAATGGAAATGATGAATAGTTGCTCTGTTGTAATTTCTTTCAAGTACCTAGTTTTTAGCTTTGAATTCTCCCGAGTTTTGGATAAGATTGTTTCGATATAAGTATTTACTCTGAACTTAAAACTCATGGGTAGCATATGCTTGATCTAAGTCTAGGTAATTGACGGATATGATATGACAAGGTCTGAGTTGCTATTTATCTTGTTCCTAGTGTTACCAAAATTCTAGATATTTACTTTTTGAAAAACACAACAAAATTCTATGATGAGTTCCTATATGACAAAGCTTGAATTCCTACCAGAGCCATACATGCTATTTAGGTTAGGAAAACTTCAACATATATGTTGCTTGTATCGTATTGAGTTTTGTAAAGCTTTGTTGACCCTTATGAGAGAATTGTCATGCTCTTAAAATCAAGATCATGTACACACCACCCAAATATGCACTACTCCTACACTGGTAGTAGGTGCAAAAACATGGTTTCCATTTAGATCGATCCAAAAATGTTTTACTCTTACACTAGGAGTAAACACCAAAAATATTTTTATAGGTTTTCTACCAAATAAATGCTACAAGCTCTTCTTGCTATCTCTCCAAAGTTCTGTTGCAGAAATGAGGCATGGGCTATGCAAAAGTTATTCAGAAAAAAGAAGAAAAGAAAAAAAGGTTGAGAAAAAATGGACACAAAAGTGTCCGAGATATTGAAAACAATGGGTACTTAGATGCCCGCCTAAAAAAAGAAGAAAGATGAATAAAGATAGCCCCTGTTCTCTTGTAGAAATATTTCCAAGATTCAAATGAGAGATATGTTTTCAAGGAGCAAAGTAGAATTAGGATAGCCACCATATATCCACACACATGTACATCTTGATTTGATTGTATGACACAACTCTCTTTGGATCCATTATTTGACTTTACAATATATACATTGCAAGTATGCTCTAGCTTTATCCCTTCCTATGAACTACACATAAGCCTTAGTGGTAGGAAGAGAAAAAGGCATAACATCTTTATTGCATTGGTGAGGATCCACAAATACCATATATATTGAGAGACTCAAGAGTGTCAAACAATGGAATCTCTGAGTTTTATTTTGAAAACTTATAAAAACTCCAAAATAATGGTGGAACAAAAACTTGATCTTTCTATCTTTCAATTGCTCAAGACCCAAGTGAAGGCTAAGAAGCCCCATGGTTGAAGGTAATATGGGTTAGTTCGAAAGTCAGATCAGTTTATTCTAATCTGGAGGAGAATTCTTGATTGAACACCTATGTACTTTCGAGGTGTGAAAGCATTATAGCACTGCTGATCCATTGTTCAAGTTTAACTTTGCTTAGGGACTAGCAAAGGTTAAGTGTGGGGGAGCTTATTGATGATCATTAACATCAATCATAAACCGTCAACATATCCTGCATATGTACTTAATTCCATCACCAAACATAGGTCTAGGGGTCTAAACTTATAAATTTCATAAGTTTTGGTGAATCTTTGTTTGCAGGAGGATTTATTCAGAAAATCATCAAGGTGGACCCAATCATAAGATGAAATCATCTTTATTCATGATGAAACAGACTTAGGAAGACTCCTAAACACTCTAGAAGACTCTCCACCAAAGATCGATCGAAGAGGCTCATAGGGGGGCTGGTCAACCCCACCTGTAGGCTGGCTAGCCTTTGGGTCCAATCCCATAGGTCAGCCCCTCCTTCGAATGTCAGTTCTCCACCGCCTTAAAGATCAAATCTACACCGTTGCTCAAGGTTAGTTTGATCCGAGGGCTTAGAATTGATGGTTCCCCCTATATATACCAGCCCCTAGCCCCCCCTCCTAAAGCATCTCTCATTTAGATCAACACACACCAGGAGGATTAGGTCTAGAACTCTCTAATGTAGTAGATTAGTAGCTCAGGAGTGAGGGTCGAGTTGGGCTCATGCTCAAGTTCCAGCAGATCTAGTCTTGGAGGCTCAAAAAAGCCTTGTATCTTCACTTTTACATCTTGTAAGACTTATTATCAATTTATCATATTCCTATGTACATGGTTATGCTTACTTTGAATATATGTATCTTTCTTAGTTAATGTTATCTTTACTTTTGTGTGTGGGTTCATAGAGCACTTAGCCTGCTAGTTTATCGATTGGGTTAAGTAGTCGAGCCTCATGTAAGCAAGGTGCTTATACGATGCTTTGTCTATGAGTACACCCTGTTCCCTGGCCATGTGGTAGCAGTAGGTGGTGATAGCCCATCTATCCTTTGTAGTCCACCCCATGTGAGCAGGTTCTTAAATTGTAGGACCGTAGTCGCGTTAGTAGAGTTATCTTTTGCGAAGCTCTACTGTCTAGCGGCATCCCAAAGTGCATAGGAGTAGAGTTAGTCTTAGCTATAGTTGGGTGTATATATACTTTGACCATGTAATAAGAATATCATAGGAATCTACCTCACCCACTGTTCTCCTAAGTTGACTAGTTATTTATCTTTATTGATTTATCCCTTGAGTGTCATTATACATAATTCCTATCATTACATTTACCCCTACTCTAGCTATGCTGGTATGTTGATAAGTAAATACTCCTTTGTTATTCAATAATCTCTACTCAATTGTTTCCCTATGGTAAAATATAAATAATGATACCTAAAATTCTCTCGGTGAAATGCTACAATGGTATTCTGTGTGCTTGTGGAATCCTTTGTATTCTATTTGCATTTATAAATACCAACAACAATACCCTAGAATACTCATAGGTGAAAGCTACAATGGTGTATATGCGCTTGTGGATTTCTCTATTTGTGTTAAAAAATACCAACAAGCTTTTCGATGCCGTTGATAGGGAAGCAATTGGAGTAAAGACTTTGATATTAACCTTGATATCTATTAATTTAGTCTACTACTAGCTTTTGTGGTCATAAAAAACAAGATCATCATGAGTCTAGGTGCCCAATTGTTGATATATTTAATGCACACAGATAAATCCTCAAGCGCACGGATGCTGCTGTTGCTTTCACCCGGAGGCGTTCCAAGTATTGTATCCATAGGGAAACGTGTGAGGTTAACTATGGCCCAACTTAACTCGAAATAGTAACAAGACTTAAGAAACTTAGGAGTGTAGAGGAGATTGTTAAGGTCTTCTAGTTCTAATCTTGATAAGCTATGTCTTCTATTGTTCAACAGGGGATATTACTAAGGGAAACACAGACATAGTATGTTTCCTACAATAACTAAATCCTGCTAGTCCTACAAACAGGAGGTGGACTATAGAGGATTCAATGAGGATATAAGAGTCACCCTCACGAGCTACCATCGATCCAAAATGTAGGGTACATCCACCTATTACCTGAGTCTAAGCACCAGGCTTACACTACAAATAATACTTTAACCTAAGGCCAATAGATTAAAGCACTCAAAAGAGACTCATAAACTAGAAGAACAATATAAACATGTTACTTATGTAAATCAGAAGTGGATTACCAGAGAAATCTCAAACGCAAGGTTGACTTCCGCCAAGGTACAAGCCATAGAGAGAGTACCGATAGATTGACATCTCCTCCAAACTCTTCCCTCACTCTCCTTCTCTCTGTTTCTAAAGACTAGATCCTATGCAGGTCTAATCTTCTCTTGATAGCTAGCTCTAATCCTCATGAGGAGAATATGAATTAGGGTTTCAGGATCTCTACTGAGGGAGGGGGACAGGGGTTGGTATATATAGCCCTGAGGGTCCAACATGAGCCATTGGATCAAACCGACTTAGGCAATGGCTTAGATGCCTCCTCAAAGGCAGTGGGGAACCGACATATGAAGTAGGCTTATAGGTGGGTCCCACAAGGTTCGAGCGGCCCCACCTACATGCCCGCTGGCTCCACATGGCAGTAGGTCGAGCCCCGCTTTGGTAATTTGTCTTCTAGACCCTTCTAGAGCCTTCCCACGTAGGAACCATGGTGGAATTGCATAATTTCCTTTGACAATTAGGTCCTCATTAGTGGGTTTCTGGATAAACCCTGCTAAAAACACAAATTAACTAAAACTCATGGAATTTATTAGTTTAAACCCCTAAACCTTCATTGGTGATTACATTTATGCCCTTATCCATGTTTAATTGGCGGTTTATAATGGTTGTTAACTACCGTCAACAATTCCCCAAAGCTTCACCTTTGCTAGTCCCTTAGCAAAACTAAACTCAACAATGGATCAAGAGTTGCTACTATGCTTTCATGCCTCAAAAGTACACAGGTGTTCAATCAAAAATTCACCTCTAGAGTAGAATACACTAATATGACTTTCAAACCTACCCTATTACCTTCAATCATGGGGCTTCTTAGCCTTCACTTGGGTCTTGAGCAATTGAAAGATAGAACAGTCAAGTCAAGCACTATGTCTCAAGTTCTTTATTCAACCATTATTCCTGAGTTTTTATAGGTTTTCAAAATAAAACTTAGAGATTCCATTGTATGACATTCTCAAGTCTCTCAATATATGTGGTATTTGTGGATCCTCACCAAGGCAATAAAGATGTTATGCCTTTTTCTCTTCCTACCACTAAGGCTTTATGTGGAGTTCATAGGTAGGGAGAAAGCAAGAGCATACTTGCAAATGCATATATTATAAAGTCAAACAACGGAGCCAAAAAGAATTGTCATACAATCAAATCAAGATGTGCATGTGTGTGGATATATGGTGGATATATATGGTGGCTAACCTAATTCTACTATGCTCCTTGAAAACATCTCACTTTTTGAAACTTAGAAACATTTGCAAGAGAACATGGGCTATCTTATTCATATCTTTTTTTAGGAGGGCATCTGAGTACCCATTGTTTTAAATATCTCGGACACTTGTCTATTTTTTCTCAATATTTTTTTTCTTTTTCTATCTTTTTTATACGAATAACTCTTGCATAGCCCCATGTCTCTTTTCTGCAATAAAACTTTGAGAGATAGCAACAAGAACTTGGAGCATTTATTTGGTGGATGGAAAACCTAACAAGCATGTTTTTGGTGTTCACTCCCAGTGTAGGAGTAGAACTTTTTTGGGTGGATCTAGATGGAAGGCATATATCTACGCCTAGCCCTAGTGTAGGAGTAGTGCATAATTGGGTGGAGTGTACATGATCTTGATTTTAAGAGCATGACAAATCTCTCATAAGGATTAACAAAGCTTGACAAAACTCAATGCAAAAGCAAGTAGCATATACATGGAAGTTTTCTTGGCCTAAATAACATGTATGGCTATGGTGGGAATTCAAGCTTTGTCATACAGAAACTCATCATGTAACATTTTTGTGTTTTTTAAAAAGTAAATCTCTAGAACTTTAGTGTCACTAGGAACAAGATAAACAGCAGCTCAAACCTTCTCATATCATATCCGTCAATTACCTAGACTTAGATCAAGCATTCACTACCCATGAGTTTTAAGTTTAGAGTAAATCTTTATATCAAATCAGTCGTATCCAAAACTCAGGAGAATTCAAGGCTGAAAATTAGGTACTTGAAAGGAATTACAACAGAGCATCTATTCAGCATTTCCATTTAAGAGATTTTTATGAGTCCTCTTTATTTTATTCAACTCTGAAAAATAGAAAACTAGACATATACTTTTTATTTTGTTTTCATGATTTAAAATCACTCCTTACTATTATATATATAGCTAAGATAAATTTTTATTTTGTTTTAGTTTGTTATGCATCTTTTTATGAATTTAGCAAATATGAAGCAAACTTAAAAATAGTTAGCTAGATACATGGAGGATGCTCTTCCCCTAAGTTGGATGTTGTCATGGTCTTTCTTATCCGTCCAGAAGTTGTGTTCCTCGCATAGCGGGTGTCGTAGCAGTTTAGAAGAATGTACTTTGGATGGATGGCATTACTCTTGATCATCTTGCAAAATACTCCAACAAGAACACCAAAACTCATGGCACATATTAAGATAAGGGGTTAGCGGTCAGCCATTTAGAGATTTGTTGTCCTTGGAGGTTTTGACAGATTTCTTAATTGACAAAGTCCTAGTAGGATGTCTATTTAATATTTTTGGATTTTCTTATTTGTATAATGTAGAAAGAAATATGTATGTATGGTATTTTTATATTTTTATGCCACCACTATAAATATTCCTACGGCCTTTTACACACCATAGATTTATTCATATGGGACTTTAAGCTTTAACGATGCAATGATGTAATGCAGTAATGAAAAACTTTTTATTATTTTTCTTTTCTAAATGCAATGCTAATGCAGAAAAATAAATATGCTAAAAGTGAAAATAATTCATGCAATGCTAAAAAGTAAATATGAATAACTACCGATGTTACCTCATGGCCAGGGTTCGGATTTTTAAGTCCTCCAGACAGGACTCGGCTAGAGAAGAATCCTTTACCTTTTGGGTGCATCATCCGGTCTCAGTGATGGAGATCTAGATGACTGCATATCTTGTGATGGTGTCTCTAATGATGATGTTACCTTCTTCCGCCATATCTGTCTTGGTTTTGAGTTTTGATTTTTGGTTTGACAAGTGTTGATGGTAGTTAACAACAATTATAAACCATCAATAAAACATGTATAAGGGCACAATTGAGATCACCAACAATGGTCTAGGGGTTTAAACTAACAAATTCCATGAGTTTTGATGAGTCTATGATTTCTGTAGGGTTTATCTAGAAAACCATCAAGGTGGACCTACATGTTAGATTGAATCGCGCTTATCCATAGTGAAATGGTCACCAAAAGACTCTAGAAGACATGAGAGGACTCCACACCAAGGCAGAGAGGTAGAGACAGCTAGGTAGGGCTGATCGGCTCCACCTGCAGGCCGCCCGACCCCTAGGCCCACCCATCAGCCACCGCGTTTCAATGTTGGTTCTCCACCGCCTCCTAGGTTGCATTTATGTCGTTCCTTAAGTCGGTTTGATCCAAGGACTCATGTTTGATGCTTTGGCATATATATATAAGCCCCTGCCCTCCTAAGGCATCAAGTCATTTGAGAAGATAGAAACCCTAATCATCCTTAGAACTTTAGCATATTCTAGGGCATAGCTAGTTAGGCTTGGTCTAGAGGGAGGCAAGCAGGCTTCGCTTGGATTCCCGATCATGTCAAGAGCGTGGTTTGGTATAATCTTTGTACCCCTCTCTCTTTTGTATCTCAATTATTTTTATATGCTTGCTACAATTGTTATGACAACATTAGTATTCATCTTATTCATGTTCTTTGTTATAATGTTCATCATCTACTTTGATTATATCCTTAGTATAGTTGGATTATCATCTTGTTCATGCAAAAGTTCATATAGCGCTCACTCTAAAGTACCATGGGTGGGTGGTCGACATTGTGTAAGCGTGGTGGTTATTCATTGTTTACCTAGAAATACAACCTACATTCTAGGTCATGTGGTAGATCATGGATGTGACACTCCCGTTGAGTCCTTTGTAGTCCACTCCCCGATGTAGGTAGCATGTAGGATCTGATTACGAAGGAAGATAAGCTCTGTTCTTACTCTTCCCTAGTAATATCCCTTATGTGTAGATATGAAGATGATTTTAGCCATGATTACTATGTGTAATTGCACTAATCAATGTATGCTTTGACTAGTAATTAAGGATGACATAGGAATTATTCCTCTAATATTCTACCTGACCATGCTAATGCCATAGAAAGGAGTACTCTATGTGATTTATCATTATCATTGATCTATACTTATTATATATATCTTATCCTATGACTTACCCCTGTTATGAGTAGAATATTGGTGATAGTTTATTTCTACACCAATAGTATAAGTTATCAATACTTGTCTATGCTAGACCTTCCCTGTGGTAAAAATATTAATAAAGATACCAGGAATACTCTCAGGTGAAGTGCTACAATGGTATATTATCTGTGCGCTTGTAGATCCTTTTTCATTCATATCTATATATTCTTTATGGTCACATAAGAGGATAAAGAACTACTTAGTATCATTCTAGTAATGATGCTAGGCAACACCAACAAGCATCTCTGGCACCATCACTAGGGATGACAACCTAGTAAAGTAATGTTAGGAGATGTAGGTAATTAATAGGTGGCTATTAAAACAAGTGACAAGTTAATAAATACCAATAAGCATTTCTTGCACCATTGCTGGGGAAGGTTGCTAGGCAAAGCAAGTATTGATAAACTTATACTTATTGATGTGATTGAAATAACCATTGACCTCTGCTCAAATAGGCTTACCCTTGTTTTGTCTACTTGTGTATCTTATGTAAGGTAAAGTATGACTGATTTTGACCTTCTGACAAACTACGTTGATAATCCAGAAGCACTACTTAAGAGGACTAAGGCTAAACTCAAAAAAGTTTTAGCTTTAGAGTCAGAAGACAACCATATAAGGCGAAGCATAACACCAGAATTTTGAAACCATGGCTGATAGGACTCTCCGCGAATTCTCTGCTCCAACCGCTGCCAACATCTAGACTAGACCCATAGTCAATGTGGGAGACAATGGATTCAAGCTCAAGCCAACTCTCATCAATATGGTGCAAGTGAGCCAATTTTGTGGAAAGGCACATGAAGATGCAAGTGCACATCTCCAACACTTTCTAGAGATCTACATCACTTTCACCATTTGGGAGTAACCAAGGACGCCATACTACTTTGCCTCTTCCCATTTTCACTTTTGGGGAAGGCAAAGCAGTGGTTCTATGCTAACAAAGATAGAAATACTACATGGGATAATGGCTCCACTACCTTCATAACTAAGTTCTTTCCCACGGGCAAGACCAATGCTCTACATGGGAGAATTTCAAGTTTTCAGTAGCAACATGATGAATCTATTCCTACGACATGGGAACACTTTCAATACTATATATTAGAATGTCCTCATCATGGGATGGAGAATTGGCTACTCATGCAGACATTCTACCATGGGTTGACCAACAGTACCCATGACACCATGGATGCTGTTGCTAGAGGTGCATTCTTATCACTTACACTTCCAACTACGACCACTCTTGTGGAGAAGATGGCCTCCAACCAAGGCTGTAATGAAGAACGTGTTTAGACCCACAAGGGAGGTGGAGATATGCACAACTCAAGGAGGTAGACATGCTATCTACCAAGATGGACCTACTGATGAAGAAGCTCAAAGACTGAGCTAATAAAAAGCAATAAGTCATGCACATTCATGATTCCCGCATGACATGTGAAGTATGTGGTAACACTGGATATTCAGGGAATAGCTATCCGAAAACACAAGAGGATGTGAACTTTGTCAATAACAACAAGTATTATCATCCTCAATAGAATCAAGGATTGAACCAACAATAGAGGCCAAACTACCAAGGTAATTACCAAGGTAACCCTCAAGATAATAATTATATTAACTTCAATCAACCACCCTTGAGAGAATTAATTGCTGGCCAATCTAGACTTATGGAAGGATTATCTAAGTAGGTAACTACCAATGATAAAATATTAGAAAACATAAATAATAGAATCAATTGCTTTGCTTCTGCCATTAAGAACTAGCATAGCTTTAATAAAATCATAGAATCACAAATAGCTCAGCTAGTGGCTATTGTTCCTCCGTTCAACAAAGGTAAGATTTTGGGGCAACAAAAAGATCTAAAAACTACAAATCTTATCATTTTCATAATGCAGCTTTCTACTACACAACCATCAGAGGGAAGGTGGATAGATTACACCTTACCAGATAAGAAAGGTGATCTAGGGAGACCTATCATCCCCATCGCCATTGGACCTCACATTTTCTAGGAAGATGTCTATGACTTTGGAGCTAGTGTCAACATCATGCCTAAGGTAATCTATGATAAAATTAATGTAGATACTTTGTTGTACATAAATATGCATTTGCAGCTTGCAGATCAGTCACTCTGCTACCCTAAGGGAGTCCTTGAAGATGCCATTGTTCGAGTAGGACAATCATATGTTCCCATAGACTTTATGGTTTTAGAAATAGGTGGAGATGAAAGTGCACCCATCATCCTAGGTTGACCTTTCTTGAGCACCACAAAAGCCATAATCTACATGGATAGTGCCAAGATCTGCTTCACAATCAAGGATAAAAAAGAGAAGTTCTCTTTCAAGAACCACATCTTGCAATCTCCTAGTCATCCACAAAAGGCATACCTACCCAAAGAGACAACTGTAACCAAGAAGAAGAAGAACCAAAGAAGGAGGAAGAACAAGACCAATCAGCCACAAGAAGAAATGGTCAACATGATCAACACACTCCAATTTGAGTACGACCACCTCCTCGCTTCCCCATTCCTTGCTAAGAAGGATGATCCTAGCGTACCAAAATCGAGTGTACCATTAGAAAAAGAATCTTCCACAAGACCTTCTATGACATTAGATCAGGCATCAATATAATGTCCAAGGTAATGTATGAATATTTATTTGGTAATGAACCTTTGTTCCCTACATATATGTAGTCACAGATGGTGGACCAATCAATCTAATTCCCTAAGGGAATAGCGAGGGACATTATGGTAAGAATACAAGATCGCTATGCCCCTATCGATTTCATGGTCCTAGAATGGGAGAAGAAGAAGACGATACACCCATCATCCTTGGAAGACTGTTCCTCAACACCACCAATGCGATCATCTATGTTGGATCTAGACAAGTCCACTTCCAATTCCTTAGAGAAAAGGAAAGGTACACTATTATTTTAATAGTTATACTACTTATGAACAACCGAAGAAGAGCCGCTCTAGGAGGAGACATTGATCATCCCAATGACAAAGGAACCAACCTTGATGGAATGAATGGGAAGATGAAGAACCTAAAGCACCTATGAAAGATGAACCTACTCCTCCTAAGAGAAGTCCACAGTCCAGGCAGGTATGGAAAGAAAAGGTGACACCATCATTGGAATCACCATCACAAGATGTGCAGCCATCTAGGTCTCCCTTGCAAAGACTAGATGATGAACCCAAGGAATGAAGGACTTCTTAGTCTAGTCCTATCCGGAGGACATAAAAATCCAAACCTTCACCATGAGGTAATAATGGTAGTTATCCATATTAAATTTCTAGCATTGCATAAATTATTTTTCACTTTAGCATATTTACTTCTCTGCATTTACATTGTGTTAATAAAAGAAAGATAAAAAGTTTCATGACTACATTTCATCATTGCATCATAAAGCCCCATGTGAATAAAACTATGATGTGCAAAAACCCATAGGAATATTCACTATATTGGCATAAAAATTAAAAATACTATGCATACATGTTTTTTGTTCTACATATCCTAAAATATAAAATCTAAAAATACTAAATGGACATCATGCTAAAATTCTGCCAAAAGAAAATCTATCTAAACCCACAAGGACAACAAATCTTTGAATGACTGGCCGCTATCCCCTTATCCTAATCTATGCCATGAGTTTTGGTGTTCATGTTGGAGTATTTTGCAAGATGACACATAAGATAAAGAGAAAGCTTACCTGGCTATCTTCATCTCACTCCACCCAAAGTACATCTTCCTGAATCAATTTCCAGATAGGAGAAGGAAATTAGCTAGCAAACCCGCTCTGAGAAGGATCACTCAACATTCAACAATTGACCACAGCAACATCTAGCTTGGGGGAGGAGCATCCCCGTGTATCTAGCTAAGTATTTCTTTTCTTTAGTTTTACTGTTTTTGAGTTTGCTTTATATTAGCTAAAGAAATAAAAAGATGCATAACAAACTAAAACCAAATAAAAATTTGACCAAGCCAGTTATATATATATATATATATTAGTAAGGTGTGATCTTAAAACTTGAAAACAAAATAAAAAGTGTGTGTCTAGTTTTCTTTTTTTAAGAGCTCAATAAATAAAAGACTCTCAGATAATCTCTTAAATGGAAATGATGAATAGTTGCGCTATTATAATTCCTTTCAAGTACCTAGTTTTCAGCCTTGAATTCTCCCGTGTTTTGGATACGACTATTATGATATAAGAATTTACTTTGAGCTGGAAACTCATGGGTAGTGTATGCTTGATCTACATCTAGGTAATTGACAGATATGATATGAGAAGCTCTGAGATGCTATTTATCTTGTTCCAAGTGATAGAGTTCTGAAGATTTATCTTTGGAAAAACATAACAATTCTACATGTTGAGCTCTTGTATGACAGCTTGAATTCCTACCAAAGCCATAAATGGTATTTAGACTAGAAAAACTTCTACTCATATATGCAGCTTGCATTGCATTGAATTTAGTCAAGCTTTGTTGACCCTTATGAGAGGTTTGTCATGCTCTTAAAATCAAGATCATGTACACACCACCCACATATGCACTACTCCTACACTAGGGGCAGGCGCAACAACATGCCATTCCATCTAGATCCACCCAAAAATGTTATACTCTTACACTAGGAGTGAACACAAAAATATATCTTATAGGATATTCACCAAATAAATGCTCTAAATTCTTGTTGCTATCTCTCAAAAGCTTTGTTGCAGAAAAGAAACATGGGTCTATCAAATGTTATTCATAAAAAAAGAAAGAATGAAAAAAATGGACAAGTGTCCAAGATATAGAAATCAATGGGTACTCCGATGCCCGCTAGAAAAAAGAAGAGATGAATAAGATAGCCCAAGTTCTCTTGCAAAGTTTTTTCCAAGTTTCAAAATAGAGATATGTTTTCAAGGAGCAAAGTAGGATTAGGTTAGCCACATATATATCCATCATATACATCCACACACATGCACATCTTGATTTTGATTGTATGACTCAACTCTTTTTGGATCCAAGGTTTGACTTTACAATATATGTATTGTAAGTGTGCTCTTTCATGCTTTTTCCACTCCTATGAGCTCCACATAAGCCTTAGTTGTATGAAGAGAAAGGCATAACATTATTATTGTCTTGCTGAGGATCCACAAATACCACATATATTGAGAGACTTGAGAGTGTCATACAATGGAAGCTCTGACTTTTATTTTGAAAACCTATAAAAACTCTGGAATAATGGTTGAGCAAAGAACTTGAGACATAGTGCTTGACTTGATTGTTCTATCTTTCAATTACTCAAGACCCAAGTGAAGGCTAAGGAGCCCCATAGCTGAAGGAAATATGTGTAAGTTTGAATGTCAAATTGGTTCATTTTAATGCAGAGGAGAATTCTTGTTTGAATGCATGTGTACTTTTGAGGAGTGAAAGCATTAACGCAACTCCTGATCCATTTTGCTGAGTTTAGCTTTGCTAAGGGACTAGCAAAGGTTAAGCTTGGGGAGCTTGTTGATGGTAGTTAACAACCATTATAAACCATCAATAAAACATGTATAAGGGCACAATTGAGATCACCAATAGAGTTCTATGGGTTTAAACTGTTAAATTCCATGAGTTTTGGTGAATCTATGATTTCTGCAGGGTTTATCTAGAAAACCATTAAGGTGGACCTACATGTCAGATTTAATCATGCTTATCTGCTGTGAAACAGACACCAGAAGACACTAGAAGACTCAAGAGGACTCCACGCCGAGGTAGAGAGGCAGAGGCTGGCAGCCCCACCTATAGGCCGCCCAGCCCCTAGGCCCACTTGTCAGCCTCTGTGTTGCAATGTTGGTTCTCTGTGGCAGAACCTCTTAAGTTATAGGGCCCACATGCACCTGTCACTGTCCGACGACCTTTGACATTTATGCATATGTTTCCAATAACTTAAAAAGACTGTCGGGTGTCCTCGGGGAACCCCGAATCATCCACGATTTCCGAGCAGGATCACGTTATAGAGTCATTGCAGTATTACAACATTTATTCAAATATCAAAACCAGAGTAAAAACAGCGGAAGTCCTACAATAACATAGTTTACAAACCAGATGTTTCAAACCTTACAAACTAAGTTCCATAATTATTACAAACCATAGTAGTAGTGGAGTGGCATAATTAACATATACTTAACACACAAAATAAACATCCTGCCCAAGGATCACATTTAATTCTCATCGTCAGAACGAACGATAGTCATGCAGCATGATCCAAAACAGATCTGCTCATGAGGCTCACCTGCAACAAGGGGTCAACGAACCCTGAGTACAAAGGTACTCAACAAGACTTATCCGAAATCTTAACTGATAAACTCAGTAATGCAGGCTCAGGGATTCAAGGTATAGCTTTAACAATGATCAAAGTTCCTTTGCGTAAAAGCTCTTTTAACAACATTCTTTATATAGAAAACTTCTCGAGAATTATATACAAAGCTAACACGATCCGCACTGAGATCATGAAACTTCATATCCAACTTCTTCACAAGCCTTAGTCAAGTTCTGGTTATTAATTCTACGATGATGAACAGTGAGTTGAGTCTCCATAACCGAGGAGCAACGACGATTCGAACCGATTAAAACCCAGCTGGGGATTCCAGACCACACGACATATGCAGGTCCCCGACCTACATATACCAACCTACCCTCGGATCCTCTAAAACAAGAACGGGTCCGCGCCACCCGAGAACACAATACTCCACCATTCCAGCCCATGGCCACGTGGGTACACACTATTCCCGCCATCTCTCCACTCCCAGTGCGCGAGTAGCCATTCTCGTAATAGAATTGCCAAGTTCAGGCTTACCGGAGTATGTGGTTAGTACTACAAATTCTCACCTCATGCAATTCAACAACGGACGTGCCTTAATCGACACAGGCGGAAAGAACCCGCTCACAAGATCTCCATGTCTTGTGGCTCACACTCACCGAGTCCGCCCGGTCTAGATTTATTACTCTAATTCCCATATCACATGTTAATATAGTTAACCAGTGTTCCATTTGTAACTTGCGGGTGGCAGGTAGTCACCCGACTTTCATCGTTCTACGCATAGCTAAGCAAGACTAGGCATATACGAGTTTAAAACTGGTAAAATGGTAAATATGGAATAACAAGGGTGGTAATGCAACAATTAGGCTTTTACTTAACTCCTAATCACTTAATGCAGTAACGGAAAGCAAAAGCGAAATTAATTTATAAAACACAAGGTAGGGTTGTATGCATCCGGGGCTTGCCTTCGTTGACGGAAAAGTCTGATTCCTGCGACGTTACACAAGTATGTGACCCGACCTCAACAGACGGATTAACCTCTTCAACAGCTTGATTAACTACCACGTTTTCACCTTCGTTCACTATACGTAATAACAATGCCATGTTTAATATGATGCAGAATTCGAAACATGATGCTCGATGAGGGATGAAAAATTAATAATTTGAATACAACTTTCCTTCGCGGTACAGTTGCAAGTCAAACAACTAATTCTTTTTCGTAAACACATACATCAACTGCCAAGGATCATTAACAACAAATGACCCAAGGTCATCACTCAATCCAAAATTTCAAACAAAACCTAAATCACTAAAGGTTACTATTTGCTTTTATGAATTAATTATTTAATTCAAAATTATGAAATAAATCAACTTATTCTAATTGAGCCCAAAATTTTAGTACATGTTCATTACATGTTAACTAAGTGGCAAAACAAATTTCATAATTTTTGGATAAATAAATAAGCCTAGAAAAATCCTGGAAATCCATTTATGATTAAATTGAGTAATTTTTATCACATTTAAAACTTACTGAAAAACATTATTTCATATTTTTCTTAAATACTATACATCTCAGAGAAGTCACACAAAAATTTTCATAATTTTTGGAGCTCTAAATAAATCTACACAAAAATAACAAAAACATACACTATTCATTCAAATCTGAAAATAGAAAAAATCCATTTGAACGCTGAGTCACTGACATCGGACCCCACCTGTCATCTTCTACCTCCCGCGTGTTGACTACGACGACGACGGCGCTGACCGGCGCAAATTCACCGACGGTGAACCCAAAGGCGACGGTCAAGGTACCAAAATGACCACATCATCACGACGCATCGACTGAAGGCACTAGCTAGACGAATTACTACGAGTTACGAGCTTGGCGTCGGCCATGGCGGATGCGGTGGCTCGGCGACGTTACGCCAGCGAAATGAAGCCAAAAACGGGGAAACAGAGGGCATGGGAAGGTCCAGTAGCTCACCACGAACACGTTCAAGCAAGAATTAAGGCCGGAAAAGTAACGTAGACACGGGTCGACGTGAACAGCAACGGCGGCGGAGCAAGGATCGTCGGTGACGGTGTGCCGGCGACTGCAGTGGATAAAACGGCCAAACAATAGTGAAATGAGCACTACGGCATCGAGACAAAGCTAAAGGGACATCAATCAAGGGCAACGGCTCACCGATGGACTCTGGCCACGAAGATGCGCATGCGACGGTGAGGTCATCGGCCGCGAGGAAGAAGGCGATGAAACTCGAGTTCCCGGTGAAGACAAGCCAAATTGGTGGGTCAGATGGACGCGCAAGGTTCAGGCGGAGCTGGGACTAGCTTAACAGCGATGGTGGAGCACGACAACGACGGCATGGGCTCGCCGGAGATGGAGCAGCGGCGACGGGAAAAACAGAGAGCGAAGAAAGAAGAACGACGGCGGCTCCAGAGCTTTATAGGGCAGCCAAGGAAGCGCAAGGAAGCCACGACGCAGCCTTCAGCGCACCAACGCGACGCCCAGACGGCCACGCGCGTGACTGGAAGCAAGCCGAAGATCGCCGCCGGTGTAGCCTGAGCGGTGAGTACTGTTCACAGAAATTACAAGTTTGCCATTCGCCAAATTTCACAAATTACTCTCAAATTTTCATAACAACTCAAAAATCTCCAAAAATAAAAGTTGTTCAAAATCAAAAGTTCTACAACTTTGCTTTTATAACCATCTCCTAATTCGGTCTAGATTTTGAAATGAACTTTTGAATTTGAATAGGGAAATTTACCGAATTACGCCTTTTTGATTTACTCAAAAATTTTCTAAACAACTTGAAAAACTCCAAAAACAAACTTTGTATAACTTGCCAAGCTCTACACTTTTGCTTTTGGGCCCAACCCCAAAATATGGTTAGATTTTGAAATGGATTTTCAGGGTAGGGTTTACATGTTGAAACGCGGGGTTTTCTCGAAAAATTCAAAACCCAGTCAAACTTTGAACTTGAGTCAAACAATACATTACAACACATACCACATAAATATAAACTTGTTTTAGTAAATGCACATCAAAGTTTTCACCAAATGCCAAATGCTTTGCAATGCATATGATGACATGTCAGATTTTAATATTTAAACACCCGAGGTGTTACAATCCTTCCCCCTAAAAGAAATCTCGCCCCGAGATTCAAAGCCATAGGGTAAGTAATGGAAAAGGAAATGTGTCGCAAGAACACATACAAACTCTGTCCATAAAATAGCTAAGGTTACTTTTACAAAACACAATATGTACCACCGAGCTCAACTAACATTACTCGATTCTATATTGACGCTAAAAATTCGGGAAACTTTTCTAACAAGTAATCTTCTGATTCCCAAGTAGCTTTCTCTTCTGAATGTTGATTCCATTGTATTTTATAGAACTTGATTGTCCATCTTCGAGTAACACGATCTTTCTGATCTAACACTCGGATAGGATATTCGGAATAAGTTAAATCCGGTTCTAGTTCCACCCCTTCAACTTCAATATTCTGTTCAGGCACTCGGAGACACTTCTTCAATTGAGAAACATGGAACACATCATGCACAGCTGCAAGATGTTCAGGTAATTGCAAGCGATATGCCACTTTTCCATACCTTTCCAAAATTTGATAGGGTCCAATGTATCGGGGTGCCAACTTTCCTTTAACACCAAAACGGTTAACTCCCTTCATTGGTGATACTTTCAGATATACAAAATCTCCTTTGTTAAATACCAATGGTCTCCGTCGTCTATCCGCATAACTCTTTTGGCGGGACTGAGCTATCTTCAAATTACTCTGTATTTGCCTAACCTTGTCTTCTGTTTCTTTCATAAGATCAACTCCAAAGAATCTTCTTTCTCCAGACTCAGACCAACTCAATGATGTTCTGCATCTACGACCATAGAGTGCTTCAAATGGAGCCATTCTAATGCTTTCCTGATAACTATTGTTGTATGAGAACTCGGCTAAAGGTAAGCATTCATCCCACTTTTTGGAATAGTTAAGGACACAACACCTTAACATATCTTCAAGTACTTGATTGACTCTTTCAGTCTGTCCATCAGTCTGTGGATGATAAGCTGTACTGTACAAAAGTTTAGTACCCAACGAAGAATGCAATTGTTTCCAAAAGTTGGAGACAAACTATGTACCCCTATCTGACACAATAGTTTTGGGTATTCCATGGAGACTCATGATTCTTGCTAAGTACATTTTGGCATATTGGATCGTAGGATATATTGTCTTGACTGGAAGAAAATGCGCTGACTTAGTGAGTCGATCTACAATAACCCATACTGAGTCAAATCCCTTTGATGTCTTGGGTAGACCAACAATAAAGTGCATGCTTATGTCCTCCCACTTCCAAGATGGAATAGGTAATGGTTGTAATTCACCAGCAGACCTCAAATGTATAGCTTTCACCTTTTGACAAGTATCACACTTTGCTATGTATCTGGCAATCTCTATTTTCATTTTAGTCCACCAAAATCTTTGCTTCAAATCATGGTACATCTTGTTACTTCCCGGATGAATGGATAACCTAGTAGCATGTGCTTCATCTAGAATTGACTGCCACAACTCAGGAACTTTTGGTACCACCAGGCGATCCTTGAACCACAACACATCTTCATTGTCAATGCTAAAGCATTCCGCTTTTCCATTCTTGACTCTTTCCTTAATATGGGCTATACCCTTGTTTTCCTTCTGAGCAACAATAACTTGATCTCGAATAGTGACTTCAATAATTATGTTGGTCAAACTTCCTTGTTGAATTACTTCTACATTCAACTTTTCCATTTCTTGACATAAATTTAAACCCATTGTTCTCACTGTCAAACAATTGCAATAACTTTTGCGACTGAGAGCATCTGCAACCACATTTGCTTTACCAGGGTGATAATGTACTTCCAAATCATAATCCTTAATCAGTTCTAACCATCTTCTTTGTCGCATGTTCAACTCTGACTGAGTAAAGATATACTTTAAGCTTTTGTGGTCTGTATACATATGACACGTATTACCAAGCAGGTAATGCCGCCAAATCTTTAGAGCATGAACCACAGCTGCTAACTCCAAGTCATGAGTTGGATAATGTTCCTCATGTTGCTTAAGTTGCCTGGATGCATAGGCAATGACTCGGCCTTCTTGCATCAACACACATCCAATACCAATACCAGAAGCATCACAATAAACATCAAATGGCTTCTCGATGTCAGGTTGGGCTAACACTGGCGCCGTAGTCAACAGTCTCTTCAAAGTCTGGAAAGCCTCTTCACAATCTGATGACCAGACAAACTTAACTTGGTTCTTCAACAATTCAGTTATGGACTTTGATATCTTTGAGAAGTCTGGAATAAACCGACGGTAATATCCTACCAAACCCAGAAAACTCCGAACTTGATGAACTGTGGTTGGCGGTTTCCAATCAAGCACATCCTTCACTTTGCTGGGATCAACTGCAACTCCTTCGGCTGACAAGACATGTCCAAGAAATTGCACTTCCTTAAGCCAAAAATCACACTTGCTGAACTTGGCATATAGTTGATGTTCTCTCAAGCGGGTCAGAACAATTCTGAGATGTTCTGTATGTTCTTTCTTATTCTTGGAATATACTAAAATGTCATCAATAAACACCACTACAAACTTGTCTAGCTCCGGCATGAATACTGAGTTCATAAGATACATGAAATGAGCTGGAGCATTTGTCAAACCAAAAGACATTACCAAGTATTCATATAACCCATATCTTGTGGTAAATGCCGTTTTGGGAATATCCTCAGGCTTTATCTTGATTTGGTGATATCCTGATCTCAAATCTATCTTGGAGAAAACTTTGGCTCCAGCCAGTTGATCAAAAAGCAGATCTATCCGAGGTAATGGATACTTATTCTTGATGGTCACTTCATTCAATGGACGATAGTCAACACATAACCTCAGGGTCTCATCTTTCTTTTTCACAAAAATTGCCGGACATCCCCAAGGTGAAGAACTAGGTTGGATAAACCCTTTCTTAATCAATTCTTGTAACTGAGTTTTCAACTCGGCCAATTCCTTAGGTGGCATCCTATAAGCTCTCCAAGAAATCGGAGCTGTTCCAGGTTGTAACTCTATATTGAACTGTACATCCCTATCAGGTGGTAGACCGGGTAAATCTTCAGGAAACACATCCAGAAATCCACACACTACCGGAATATCTCTAATCTCTTTGACAACAGTTGCACAAATCTTACTCACTGATCTTCTTAGGGTTGGAAGTTGGATAAGAAGTTGAGAATTACTATCTGGCAAACTCACTCTTAAGGTCCTATTCAAAGCATCTATAACAGCCTTATGCTGATACATCCAATTCATTCCCAAGATTACATCTATATCCTGATCCTTAAGGATAATCATGGTAGTGGGAAAAATATGCCCACCCAGGTTTACGGGTACCTGGTATACCATCTCCTTAGTACACAGACGTCCCCCGGGCGACTGTATAAAGAAACTTTCCTTTGTTGCCCCAATCGAAATTTCATGCTTCACGACAAATGTTCTATTGATGAATGAATGCGATGCGCCAGAATCAAAAAGTATAACTGCAGGGTGATTGGCAACAGGAAACATACCCATCATCACTGGCTCCCCTTCCGGAATTTCTCCAGCTTGAATATAGAACACCCGTCCTGTCTTCCTCTCATCTTTGCCCTTCTGAGCATTCTGATTGGGATTCTTGTTTGGTGCCTGACCCTATTGTTGATTGGCAGGAGCCTTCTGATAATTTTGATTAGCCTGCCTAGGATATGGACATTCCCTGGAGAAATGACCAGTCCTTCCACAATTATAGCACGGATAGTTGTGACCCTGGGATGTTGGAGTATTGCCACCAGGAGCATTGGTTGACTGTGAACTCGGATAGGTTATAGCAGGACGGACATTTGACTGTTGCCCGGCTTGGAACTGCGGCGGACGATAAGGAGGACGATTATGATGTACTGGATGATAAATCACCCTTTGCCTCTTCGGATTTCCCCCAAAAGATCCAGACGGCACACTCTTTTTCTTTTTGAGTTCCTTGTGCTGCCGATACTTTGATTCTGAAGCAATTGCAATATTTACTGCCTCATGATAAGTGACATTGGTGCAAGTTGTCATCATAGTCTGCAACTTGGTATTCAGACCTCTCATAAACCACCTCTTCTTCTTGACATCGGTATTGACATGTTCGGATGCATATTGGGACAGATGATTAAACCTTCCCACATACTGCATCACGCTTTGATCTCCTTGTTTCAAAGCAAGGAATTCATCTAGCTTCATAGCCATTACTCCTTCAGGGATATAATGGGCTCTGAAGGCTGTACGGAACTCAGCCCAAGTTATTGGAATGCCAGTTGGTTGCATAGCCACTAAGTTTGCCCACCAAGCACTTGCTGCTCCTCTAAGTTGTTGGGCGGCAAACGTAGGTTTCTGATACTCTGTGCATGGGATAAGGTCAAATTTTTGTTCCATGGTTCGAAGCCAGTCATCAGCCTCCAATGGTTCATCTGCCTTGGTAAACACTGGGGGTCTTGTGTCTGTGAAATCAACATATGTAGCCTCCTGTCGGTTATGGTGGCGTCCACAGTTTCTGTACATCTGATTCTGATTACTCTGAGCCATCTCATGAAGCAAACGAGAATTTTCAGCCGTCACATTGACGAGTGCAGTTATAGCATCAGCTAAATTGGTTGGAATTGGTGGCGGATCAGGAATACCGTCCTCATCTTGTGAAGTTCCTGGAATAAACGAACCCCGTGTACGATGCATCTGCTCATAACAAACCAAACTTTATTCACATATCTTTATTGAATTGTACCATAGCTTACTCTAGACACATTACATGGAGCTTACTAATGTACAAACAAACCTACGGGTACGAAAACAGAACTACATAACTTAACTAAAGCTACTATTATACAACTCTCCTCCTTTCCTCAATTTCTTCAAACTTCAGGCTCGATATCCATTCCGGAATTATTACCGCCTTCATCATCACTTTCATCGATCATTACTAATTCTTCAGGATCTTCTTCTTCTTCCTCTCCCGATTCATCATCATCGGCAAGGATGACACCGGGGTCCATGGCATCAGCTTGAGGCTCATGATTTGGATTCAGTAGATTGCTAAGCCTATGAACTTCCTCATGTAGATAGGTATTATGTTCTTCTAAATCTTCTACATAGAATTCTAGCTCATGAGTTCTAGCTCTAGCTACATTTTCCCTGTGCCAAGCTTCATTTCTTCCCTCCACCGTACGAACTAACATACTTTCGCAGTTCCTATGCGCGGTGGTGAGCTGCCTCAATTGACCCTGTAATTCACCTATGTGTATAACATCCAAAGCCCTATCTCTAGTAGATTGTGCTAACTCTGCGGAAATCCTCTGTATCTCTGCCTAAGGATCAGGCCTAGTACTGCTACTGCTAGCACCATCATTTTTAGGGGCAAGTTGGTGACGAGGAACTCCTTTGGGTCCGGTGGACTTACGGGGCGTCATCTTGGCACGAGCCATACTGTAGGAAACCGATTTAATCCAAGTAAGACCATTTGATCAAAATCCAAAGAGTAGCTAAGATGGATTACATTCCTCAAACCAGTCTCACTACTTAACTCCAGACTAAGAGGTGAAGGAAGTAACGAGTGAATTATTCATGATGCATGAATCGTTCTTACGAACAAAAACATCAAAGTTTATAATGCATCTAAACAACATTTATTGTTATATAGGGCATAGCATAATTACTACTCCACCACACAAAACATTTTAATCAATAGGGAATGATGAGAAAGAATTAAGATAAGTCAGAAGCAATTTGGACCAAATTATCAAGTTAAATTTAGTCATCCCAATTCATTTTGAAGTTTTCGTAAAACAATACAGCAAAACCTTGTAACGAACGCTCTGATACCATTCTGTGGCAAAACCTCTTAAGTTATAGGGCCCACATGCACCTGTCACTGTCCGACGACCTTTGACATTTATGCATATGTTTCCAATAACTTAAAAAGACTGTCGGGTGTCCTCGGGGAACCCTGAATCATCCACGATTTCTGAGCAGGATCACGTTACAGAGTCATTGCAGTATTACAACATTTATTCAAATATCAAACCAGAGTAAAAACAGCGGAAGTCTTACAATAACATAGTTTACAAACCAGTTGTTTCAAACCTTACAAACTAAGTTCCATAATTATTACAAACCATAGTAGTAGTGGAGTGGCATAATTAACATATACTTAACACACAAAATAAACATCCTGCCCAAGATCACACATTTAATTCTCATCGTCAGAATGAACGATAGTCATGCAGCACGATCCAAAACAGATCTGCTCATGAGGCTCACCTGCAACAAGGGGTCAACGAACCCTGAGTACAAAGGTACTCAACAAGACTTATCTGAAATCTTAACTGATAAACTCAGTAATGCAGGCTCAGGGATTCAAGGTATAGCTTTAACAATGATCAAAGTTCCTTTGCATAAAAGCTCTTTTAACAACATTCTTTATATAGAAAACTTCTTGAGAATTATATACAAAGCTGACACGATCCGCACTGAGATCATGAAACTTCATATCCAACTTCTTCACAAGCCTTAGTCAAGTTCTGGTTATTAATTCTACGATGATGAACAGTGAGTTGAGTCTCCATAATCGAGGAGCAACGACGATTCGAACCGATTAAAACCCAGCTGGGGATTCCAGACCACACGACATATGCAGGTCCCCGACCTACATATACCAACCTACCCTCAGATCCTCTAAAACAAGAACGGGTCCGCGCCACCCGAGAACACAGTACTCCACCATTCTAGCCCATGGCCACGTGGGTACACACTATTCCTGCCATCTCTCCACTCCCAGTGCGCGAGTAGCCATTCTCGTAATAGAATTGCCAAGTTCAGGCTTACCGGAGTATGTGGTTAGTACTACAAATTCTCACCTCATGCAATTCAACAACGGACGTGCCTTAATCGACACAGGCGGAAAGAACCCGCTCACAAGACCTCCATGTCTTGTGGCTCACACTCACCGAGTCCGCCCGGTCTAGACTTATTACTCCACATTCCCATATCACATGTTAACATAGTTAACCAGTGTTCCATTTGTAACTTGCGGGTGGCAGGTAGTCACCCGACTTTCATCGTTCTACGCATAGCTAAGCAAGACTAGGCATATACGAGTTTAAAACTGGTAAAATGGTAAATATGGAATAACAAGGGTGGTAATGCAACAATTAGGCTTTTACTTAACTCCTAATCACTTAATGCAGTAACGGAAAGCAAAAGCGAAATTAATTTATAAAACACAAGGTAGGGTTGTATGCATCCGGGGCTTGCCTTCGTTGACGGAAAAGTCTGATTCCTGCGACGTTACACAAGTATTTGACCCGACCTCAACAGACGGATTAACCTCTTCAACAGCTTGATTAACTACCATGTTTTCACCTTCGTTCACTATACGTAATAACAATGCCATGTTTAATATGATGCAGAATTCGAAACATGATGCTCGATGAGGGATGAAAAATTAATAATTTGAATACAACTTTCCTTCGCGGTACAGTTGCAAGTCAAACAACTAATTCTTTTTCATAAACACATACATCAACTGCCAAGGATCATTAACAACAAATGACCCAAGGTCATCACTCAATCCAAAATTTCAAACAAAACCTAAATCACTAAAGGTTACTATTTGCTTTTATGAATTAATTATTTAATTCAAAATTATGAAATAAATCAACTTATTCTAATTGAGCCCAAAATTTTAGTACATGTTCATTACATGTTAACTAAGTGGCAAAACAAATTTCATAATTTTTGGATAAATAAATAAGCCTAGAAAAATCCTGGAAATCCATTTATGAATAAATTGAGCAATTTGTATCACATTTAAAACTTACTGAAAAACATTATTTCATATTTTTCTTAAATACTATACATCTCAGAGAAGTCACACAAAAATTTTCATAATTTTTGGAGCTCTAAATAAATCTACACAAAAATAACAAAAACATACACTATTCATTCAAATCTGAAAATAGAAAAAATCCATTTGAACGCTGAGTCACTGACATCGGACCCCACCTGTCATCTTCTACCTCCCGCGTGTTGACTACGACGACGACGGCGCTGACCGGCGCAAATTCACCGACGGTGAACCCAAAGGCGACGGTCAAGGTACCAAAATGACCACATCATCATGGCGCATCGACTGAAGGCACTAGCTAGACGAATTACTACGAGTTACGAGCTTGGCGTCGGCCATGGCGGATGCGGTGGCTCGGCGATGTTACGCCGGCGAAATGAAGCTGAAAACGGGGAAACAGAGGGCATGGGAAGGTCCAGTAGCTCACCACGAACACGTTCAAGCAAGAATTAAGGCCAGAAAAGTAACGTAGACACGGGTCGACGTGAACAGCAACGGCGGCGGAGCAAGGATCGTCGGTGATGGTGTGCCGGCGACTGCAGTGGATAAAACGGCCAAACAATAGTGAAATGAGCACTATGGCATCGAGACGAAGCTAAAGGGACATCAATCAAGGGCAACGGCTCACCGATGGACTCTGGCCACGAAGATGCGCATGCGACGGTGAGGTTACCGGCCGCGAGGAAGAAGGCGATGAAACTCGAGTTCCCGGTGAAGACAAGCCAAATTGGTGGGTCAGATGGACGCGCAAGGTTCAGGCAGAGCTGGGACTAGCTTAACAACGACGGTGGAGCACGACAACGATGGCACGGGCTCGCCGGAGATGGAGCAGCGGCGACGGGAAAAACAGAGAGCGAAGAAAGAAGAACGACGGCGGCTCCAGAGCTTTATAGGGCAGCCAAGGAAACGCAAGGAAGCCACGACGCAGCCTTCAGCGCGCCAACGCGACGCCTAGACGGCCACGCGCGCGACTGGAAGCAAGCCGAAGATCGCCGCCGGTGTAGCCTGAGCGGTGAGTACTGTTCACAGAAATTACAAGTTTGCCATTCGCCAAATTTCACAAATTACTCTCAAATTTTCATAACAACTCAAAAATCTCCAAAAATAAAAGTTGTTCAAAATCAAAAGTTCTACAACTTTGCTTTTATAACCATCTCCTAATTCGGTCTAGATTTTGAAATGAACTTTTGAATTTGAATAGGGAAATTTACCGAATTACGCCTTTTTGATTTACTCAAAAATTTTCTAAACAACTTGAAAAACTCCAAAAACAAACTTTGTATAACTTGCCAAGCTCTACACTTTTGCTTTTGGGCCCAACCCCAAAATATGCTTAGATTTTGAAATGGATTTTCAGGGTAGGGTTTACATGTTGAAACGCGGGGTTTTCTCGAAAAATTCAAAACCCAGTCAAACTTTGAACTTGAGTCAAACAATACATTACAACACATACCACATAAATATAAACTTGTTTTAGTAAATGCACATCAAAGTTTTCACCAAATGCCAAATGCTTTGCAATGCATATGATGACATGTCAGATTTTAATATTTAAACACCCGAGGTGTTACATTCTCCAACGCCTCCTAGGTTGCATCTACACTATTCCTTAAGTCGATTTGATCCAAGGGCTCATCCTGGACGCTCTGGCCTATATATATCAGCCCCTGCCCCCCTGAGGCTTCAAGTCATTTGAGAAGATAGAAACCCTAATAATCCTCAGAGCTCTAGCATATTCTAGGGCATAGCTAGTTAGGCTAGGTCTAGAGGGAGGCAAGTAGGCTTCGCTTGGATTCCCGATCGTGTAAAGAGCAAGGTTCGGTATAATCTTTGTACCCCCTCCCTCTTTTGTATCTCCATTATTTTTATATGCTTGCTATGATTGTTATGACAACATTAGTATTCATCTTATTCTTGTTCTTCATTATAATATTCATCATCTACTTTGATTATATCCTTAGTATAGTTGGATTATCATCATGTTCTTGCAAAAGTTCATGTATCGCTCACTCTAAGGCACCATGGGTGGATTGTCGACATTGTGTAAGCGTGGTGCTTATACATTATTTACCTACAAATGCACCCTCTATTCTGGGTCATGTGGTAGATCATGGATGTGACACTCCCGTTGAGTCCTTTGTAGTCCACTCCCCGATGTAGGTAGCACATAAGATCTTATTACGAAGGAAGATAAGCTCTGTTCTTACTCTTCCCTAGTAATATCCCTTATGTGTAGATATGAAGATGATCTTAGCCATGATTACTAGATGTAATTGCACTAATCAATATATGCTTTGACTTGTAATTAAGGATGACTTAGGAATTATTCCTCTAATATTCTACCTGACCCTGCTAATGCCATAGAAAGGAGTATTCTGAGTGATTTATCATTATCATTGATCAATACTTATTATATATATCCTATCCTATGACTTACACCTATTCTGAGTAGAAAATTGGTTATGGTTTAATTCTACATCAATAGTATAAGTTATCAATACTTGTCTATGCTAGACCTTCCCTGTGGTAAAAATATAAATAACGATACCTAGAATACTCTCGTGTGAAGTGCTACAATGGTATATTATCTGTGCGCTTGCAGATCCTTTTTCATTCATATCTATATATTCTTTCTAGTCACATAACATGATAAAGAACTACTTAGTATCATTCTAGTAGTGATGCTTGGTAGAACCAACAAGCATCTCTAGCACCATCACTAGCGATGACAACCTAGTAAAGTAATGTTAGGAGATGTAGATAATTAATAGGTGGCTGTTCAAACAAGTGACAAGTTAATAGATAGCAACAACAGGTTCAGGACCTTCACTTGTAGAAATTTGGGAATCAATGACTCTCCCACACTCTGCTTGAAGTGTGTCCTGCTAATACAGACAAGGTAGAGATCAAGTGCATGGGCTCTATTGTTGGGAAAACACCAATAGAACCAAAACTTCATTTATTATTCTCTAGCCTTAGGCACACTTAACAAGATGAAGTTGATGTTGTGTGCTTTGTTCAATTATAATATGGGTGATAAGATCAGAAGGCTGAGAATGTAGTATTTAAATTCATTTGGTAGAAAGGGTTGAATTGCTTAACCCATGGAAGGATTGTCTATCTCTACATAATGTATCAATCTTTACATGATTATGACTATCATCTTCTAGAGATAAGATGCGCAATGTTTTAGCTTATTTGGTTAAAACTATGAGATCAAGAAGTGGTGCTAGGAACAAGCTTAAAGAATAAGACATGTTGAGCTAATTAGGTTTGATCAGGTAAATTGTAACTCAAACATATTTTGTTTCTTATTTATGTGTTTAACAGAATCAAGGAAAAACTTTTTAAATAACAACCATTTACCTTAGGATGTCACCTTTGTCATTGGAGCATGATGTCACCATATGACAAAGGGTAGATGACTCATGATGATCCTTCCCTTTGAAGTTTTTCTTGTTCGTCTAGTCTCACAACTTGAGCTATTCATGAGCTTCTTGTCTCCTAGATTGCACCCTTCCTTTCTCATTCTTTTGTCATGCCATCTTTATGCTCTTTGATCTTTTGTCACCTTGTTAGACCTTTCACCTCACTCATTGTTTTATGCAGTTCTTTCATCCATGATGAATGAGCTGCATCTTCTTTGTGCAATGTTATTGGGTTTCATCATGTGCCTTGCTTCATCTTTGATTTGAATTCATCTCATGACTTACCCAAATTGAATTGAGAATTTCCTACAGGGGTTAGTCCAGCAAAATATCCAATATCTACTAAATAAATTTTTAGTTCAATAACCAAACTAGACTCCATGACTAATTTGATTAAGGAATGCATTTTAACCTAAGAGCCTCGCTTAATTTAAAAAACCTTTGGAAGTATGTTGAGTACTTCCAAACCAAAACTTACTATGGCAAGCAAAGGTAACATGAAAGCACTATAGAGATTTACTCAAATAAAAATGAAAGTGCATGATTATTATCTAGCAAATTGAGCATGGCTTAAAGGTAGAAACAACCAAGGTGGATTAGCAACATGGCATAAGATTTTTTAGACAAGTTCATCCCCCACACTTGAATTTTTCAAGGTAAAAATCAAGTTTGGATGGATGTGATTAAATTTTGCATGGTGTTTGGTTGGACATACCTTGAGTCATCATCGTTCATCCTTTTTGCTTTAGACCTAGAATGGTTAGTGGCAATAACACCCAAAGGAATATTTTCATAATTATGTTTCTATGCTTATTTCACAAGGGCATCACAGCAAAAATGGAAAAAGCTCATGTTGAGTGGCTAATCCTTTGGAAAATGTTTGTGAAAAGCTAACACACATACACATGGTGGTGTACACTTGGTGGTGTTGGCACATTTGCAAAAGAGAAGAAGTTGGAGTTGATGTGGATCAACTCGGCTATAACACCCTAGGTGTTTGTCCCTAGTTAAGCAATGGGTTTGAGTGCAAACATGACATGTTAAGTGGTGATGAAGGTGAAAGATCAAATCTACACGAGTGAGCTCCAACTTAAACTTGGACAACACACCCTTATTACATGGGGACCCTTATTAAGATTATGTAGGAGTAAGGTTAAACATGCTCATTCCATGTACATTACAGCAACATGCATCCATCTATACCAGTGGAAAAGTTTCATGAAGTTTGCAATCAAGAAGTCAGATCAGATGACAAGTTTTGTCCTTGCCTAAATTGCTTTATTAGGAGAATGAGAACATGTGATGACAAACAAACACTGAAATCTTTCTCAAACAACTCTACTTACACTCATGAATAAAAGTTATGAAGGGTTCATGTGGAGCAAGTGGCCAAAAAATGCTCCAATAGATCAAAAAGTGTAATTTAAGTTTTAATGTGATGTTATTTTGACCGGTGTTGACCAATCCCTTAGATTGCTTACATGGAGTTCCACCTTAAATAAAACTTGAAGTTTGAGTGGAGTACACAAACTTTGTTTTTGGACCAAGAGCTAGATCAGCTTGTAAGCAAGTCAAACCAAGCCCTCAAGTTGGAATCCATGGCTGTTTTGGGAGCTTGAAATTTTGCTAAGTCAGAGTTAACTGAAAACTGAATTTTCAGTTTCATGAGCCCTACCTCACAACTCTCTATCTTCTAATATAATCCAAGATAGACTAAGAACCTTTAAGAAAAGTTGTAGTACTCATATAGCTCTACAACATTTGTAACTACATCTTATGCCAAGACTTAACGGATTAGGAGTTAAGAAGGGAGAAATATCGATGTTCAGTCACACTTTTGGGGTAGAATTAGAAATTTTGAACTGTGTTGGGTGGCCTTCGTGGTGGACTATGTGCAAGAACTGAGCGCCGCGTGGCTGGCCTCGCTTGTCGCATGAGCGCCACCTCGCTTTGCTCTCCGCGTCGTGGACAGCCGAGCGCCCTCCCTCCTCCCTCATGCTCGCTCATTTTCTCCCTTGCTCTCTTATGCTTGCGCACGGGGCGCGGCCACATCCACCATGCCTGGGCCGGCTTAGCTCACTGCCTCTGCGTGGTTCCGCTCCTCTAACGCTCCTTAGTGCCAACCAGCCTCGCCTTCGCATTCCTCGAGCCACCCCGTGCGCGTCGCTTCTCTTTCCAGGCTGCCTACACCGCCGTGCGCTACAGCCGCCGGCGCCTGCCCGGCCGTCGTCGCCAACACGTATGGCCAAGCTGTGTCGGCCCACCGTGGTGCGAGCCGCGGCTACCCATTGGAGCACACAAGCCCCTTGGTGCTTCGCCGCCACTCCACCGTCGCCGACGCACCTCCTCTGGCGAGCTCCCACACGTCCCCTGCTCCAAAACCATGTCAGGGACCTTGCGCGACAATTCAACGAAAGTTAAGGGCTCAACTACAAATCTCGTGACTCAATTGAATAGTGCCAAGAAGGACCCATTTGTGGGAGCTTGTATTAGTGAGAAGTTCAGGGTCTCGAATGCAAAGTAGTTTTTCCTTTATGCTTTTATTTTGGCTGAAACTTTGAAAATGCGTAGCAAACTGTAGAAAAATCCAAAAATAGAAAATGAGGACTTTTTGGAATCCTTGCAAAATTATCTATGGAGTAGATCTATAATATTGTATGATTTAGTTTAAAGTATTTGCTATAAAAATCAATTTATGCAGTTAGGTTTTTAATACTAGTTATGTCTTATCTTTTTTATAACTGTAGTTATTTTGATCCAATAAATGTGAAATGTTTTGGAGTGCTACTAAGGTGATGGTTGATGTCTGGTAAAAATTTTAGGTGTTTAGGCTTGATAGTTTAAGAGCTATAAAAAAAACAAATGTCCTATGTTGCTTTGCTCCTATTCTGAATAGGCCTGCATGTTTGTATTAATTGGCTAAGTTAAGTTATGAATCATGCCTTGATGACAATACATGACTTGTAGTACTTTTCTTAAGATTTTCAAAAAGGTAAAGATCATTATTTTTTGTTAAGTAGATTTCTAGTTATAGTTGCTTAAAGTTCTGTGCCTGTTTTTGCCCAAACCCAGACAGGGTTGCCTTGTTGGTACTGTGGGGCCTTTTTAATAGTAGAATTCACTTTATGTGTTTATAACAAAGTTTTTTATAATTTTATAATCACTAAAAAGTCTATAACCACATTTATTGGACATGTAGAACTCTAGTGATAGCAGTTTAAATTGGCATGTTAGTTTCTGTCCATGTTTTGGTCAGAGATGCATTTCTTGGATTAATTGACCTTGTTAACTCTAGAATCATCTTATGATGAGAGTAAGAAAGTTGTAGGTAACTTCATAAGCTTTTCAAAAAGTTATGATTAATGTTTATTGATGGTCTAGAACTCTAGTTATGCTACTCTGAAGTTCCTATCAGTTTTCTGTACCATAGTTGTTTGGTCTGCATGTGTAGTTTTGATTGTGCAATTAGTTTCATGGTGTAAATGATGTTTTCTGTGGTCAGGGTGTATACCATAGTTGTAGGTAACTTTATAATATAGCTTATGTTAAATGTTCATGACCATAGGCCTGATAATTTAGGAGCTATAGATTTTATAATTTCCCTGTCAGGTTTTGCATGCTCTCTGTACAGATTTGAGTGATTGTGTTGTTTGACCCAACTAAGCTTTGAACCATATCTTAGTTATAATATAAGAGTTATATTTCTTTCCTTAATCTTTCCAAATTATCCTAGATCACCCCTTTTAGTGTTGTAGAGCTCCAGATATAAGCTTGTGAATTTGCCTGGTAGAATTTGTCCAAGTCTGGATAGAGGTGCTCAATTGTGCTTGATTGACTTTGTTAATTGTGGAGGCACCTTGTGATGATAATAAACATGCCTTATATAATTTAATAAGATTTCTAGAAAGTTAAGGTTCATGCTTGTTTAATGTCTGTAACTCTAGTTTTACATTTTTTAATGTACTACTACTTTTTCTGTCCTAGTTTTGTGCAGATCTAAAACATTGGTATGTTTGACCTAGTTAGATTTAGAATAAGATTTTGGTGATAATAACAATGTTGTAGGCAATTTCATTAGCTTTCTAGAAAGTCTAGGATCACCTTCTTTGGATATCTAAATCTCTATTTATGGTTAAAACAAATGACAGTTGTGCTGCTGTCTAGATTTCTATACATGTGCTAGGTGATTGCTTTAGCTTGCCCTTGCTTTGGCCAAACATGTTGGTTAGTTCTTGATCGATGCATGTGTGCAATACCTGAACTTAAGTTCACTTGTGTGCCATGCCTAATATGCTTGCTATCCCTCTATAATAGGTTGTGTGATGTTTAGTTAAATAACTCTAGGTGCCTATGCATTGCATGATCTTATGTTTGCCTTGAATGCTATTATGTGATGCATCTCATATTACCATTCTCCAGATTCAAGCACTTGCATCTCATCTTGGTACGCTAGATAAACCACATGAATGACGTGATGTTGGAGCCAAACCCAAAGACGATGTATGGTGGACCTATCCCGAAGATGGAGGGACCCCTGGAGTACATGCCTGAATGGGAGATGATCACCAAGCAAGTGTCATCTAACAAACACTAACCTAGTGTTGGATTCCAGGCAAGCCCTAGAGCATTATTAGTCTCCCTATTATATTAATGTCACATAAAGTTATTCGTATTGATGCATTACGTGACAGGAGTTGTTTGAAAACACTTGCTACATATTACCTTTCCTTGACCAGAAATATCTACCATGAATTCTATTTTAGTCCAGGAACGCTTATCATTCTTAGCTATGCTTAGATAGGTAGAAGTCAGGTGATTTACTGTCACCTGTGAGCTATAGGTGATAACTTGATCATGGTTGGCTATATTGTGCTATCGTGGAACATAACCTAGTACTATTGAATAAATGGGGACCAGGTAGAGTCTTATATTGTGGTATCGTAGTGATTCCATTTGTGTCCTTTAAGGATCGGACGTTGGAGGTCATTTTGTCATGTAGAACACATGCCTCTCACATAGTTGGCTAGATAAGTCGTTTCAATCGCAAAGCCGAGTAGCTCAACTCAGCCTAGGGACATGAGCAGTTAAAGTGCGTACTCTGGAGGCAGTAAGGATTTGCGCAGAGCCAATGACGTAAGACCAAGGGCGGGTTAGATTCTCGAGCCCCCTTGGTAGATTGGTTGTATATTTGAGGGTTGAGGGTGCGACACTGGTCCTACCCATGATTGTACTTGAGCTATACCAAAGGTGACCTAAGACTATCTTGGCGCAAGTATGTCTAGGTGTGTGTTAGGAATAATTCCCCATCTAGATAGGAATCGATTTGAATCGTCATCTCTCCCGGATAGTGAGAACTTGATAGGATCGCACTTCATCGTAGTAATTGATGGAAGTGTGGTTATAAGATTATGCAAGAACTCAATTGGATATGGTTATTATTATGATGACTTAATGGTACCAACATGTTTGGCATAGGATAGTGCTAATGTAGTATGAGATAGGATTAATAACTAGTGATTCACAATTAAAGAGATATTAGATAATTTATGCCTTTTATGCAAATAATGTCTACCAGCTCTACTTATAAAGCCTTGCATACTCCTTGGTGTCTTAGTATTTTAGTTGGATGGGTATGTCTAGCTGAGTACATTCGAGTACTCAGGGTTTATCCCACCATGTTGCAGGTGTAGTTGTCGGCCTACTGAAGAGTGTGGCTAACCGTCGGTGGGCTCGGTGACTCTATATTTATTTCTCATCTATATGCTTTTGTCAGAGGATGTCACTTATGCTAGAAATGTATTTAGAACTTACATTAATGTAATCATTTGAAAGCTATGTTGTTTTCACTAATTGGTTTTTAAACCCAAACTTGTACTATTATTTGTGAACTCATTTGTAATATTATTTCCGCTGCAACTCTTTGTATGTGATGTGTATTTACTTAATCCCTCAATCTTGGTTATGATGTTGATTTACCAAGGTCCTTCATGACACTCGGCGGACTACCAGGTTTATATAAGTGAAAGTATGCGCGTGTCAACGTGTTAGCGGAGACAGCCATACTTGATCTTGTATAAATTGGGCGGTTCTGTTAGAGCTGACATCAGAGCAAGATTAAGCATAATACTGTCATGTACATAGTTTTAAAAATAAAGTTTTGGTTTTAAAAAGCCTATTTTAGCTAAAACTTTAGCTACAAGCAAATTTGTCAAAACTTATTTGCAAAACTATGCTAGAGACATCCTCCTTTATGCCCAGTTAAGGACTATTAGGTGGCTATCTAAGTACTAACTATGGGGGATGTACTTTATTGCAATTTTTATTTCATCATCCATATGGCGTGCTATTGTATGGATGCCATAAGCTTGAATGGTAATGTATGGATCACTATATGTCTACGCCTAGGTAAGAAGGTAAGTTGATCAGTGGCATGACTACACGTGTGAGTGTGCGGTCCGGGATAGCTAGCTTTTGATACGACTGTATACGCATGCTTGTATGTGTGTATGGTGCATATTTAATTGTGGGTAGTAAATTTAATGATTGAGTAGCTTTGATATGGAAGTATATATATATATGGGTATATATATATATATGGAAGTATTTAGCTTGCAACCTACAGCCTAGATTTTCATTTCTGCATATATAATTGTGGGGTTATGCTGAAATGAATCTTTCTGCAGGTACACTAACCATAAATGCGTAGATTTAATGTAGTTGATGACTAGCTATATATCGAGAGAGTATGTGTTATGCCACCGACATAGAATGTGATTGCCACCTTAGGCTGGTAATTTTGTGAGGACAAATAGGATGAGCATGCATCATGATTGTGCTTGTGCATAAATATGCTTCCCTCACTTTGTTCTAATACTAAGTAACTTGTGATCAATGTGATGTTACTATCTTCCCTGTGTAAAGCTAGGCAAAATGTCTTGTTCCATGCTGCTTGAATAGCTGTGCTTGAGGATAGTGTGTGATTAGCTTTGCCTTGTATGTTGCTTCCAAAGGAAATAGATGACAAGTTAGTAGTTAGCAAAAACTTTACCCCTTTGAAAACTAAATTGCTAAATATAAGCAAAACTTGTTTTGTAGAGATATTCACCTACTCAGTAAAAAGGAAATAAAAGATAATAGTACCTTATGACCATGTTATGCATGATATGGGTAGTGGTGTTGTTGTAGATGACTGCTTGCTATGTATGAGCTTTGTGCTTAGTAATAGTTGCTTAAGCTAATTAGATTGAGTGTTTAGAAATGCTTGCTTAAGACCATGATGTATGTGTGGATGCTCGTTATCTAGATAGTGCCATAGCTATCGCTCTTTTGTCCTCAGTAAGCATACGAGTGTTGAAGAGCGCTATCTAGAACAGCGTCCAAGTTTTGCTAATCTTATGGTTGTCATCTCCAATTAAGTTCTCTCTGAGGAGCCTAAGCCTATGCACATGGTTGCTAGCCCTTGAATGTTGCGCTACGAAGACCTTTATCTATACCTTTGCTTGACCTTAAGCCCAAGCTTAGTTCTCTTGAATGCTTGCATGTGTCATGGTTGTCCTGCTCCTGTGTGGGAGGACCCTGCTCAAAAATCCTTGTTAGACCTCATTGCTCCTTCTTCTACAGATGATCTAGTGCAACACAAAACGCTATCTACCCTAGCTTTAGAACCTTTTCCTCACAGATCATGTCATTGTTTTATCAACTAAATCCCTAACCAGTGCCTTGGCTCTATCCCTCGAATCTTGTTTGTTTTGTCTCTAACTCTTCCAAGTCTCTAGATGTTTATCAGTCTTGATCTCATGTTGCTGCTCGTCAAGACCAAATCTCATGTTAATCTTTATCTAGTAATCACTTTGGTGAACACAAGGCATATATGGAAATTAAGCAAGAGTTCCCTGCTTAGTTGTCTTCGGCAATTAGGCTATGTTCTCTTGCACTGTGTTTTGATCTTTAGATCGCCTCCTTGTTGACTCCTAACCTTGTGACTACCTTTGCCTGCTACCCCTCCTTCGTATGGTGCTTGCTCCTATGGAACCAAATTTGTACCATGTGAAAATTCTTGTGGGTTGTATGTTCAGTAATGGTGTTATGAGTAGCAACTATGATGCCGCAATGGAACCTAGGACCTCCTTGTGGCCGGCCAACACATGGTTGTGCTGCTAGGTGCGCGCTGGTATCGAGGTTTCTAGTTATGATCCATTGCAAAACTACACCGATGTGTTATTTTCACATGAGCCCTTCCTTGGTTATCTCTCCTTATCTTGTCTAAAGATCTATACGTTGAACCAGATGCATTAGGACTCCCTTCTGAAGTCGTCCAAAGGATAACCTTTGAAGAATAGGTCACTAACATGAACTTAATAGACTGCAAGAGATGGTAGACAAGTGACTCAACGTGACTGTCCCTATAATGATGTTGGTCATCTAGTGAGCAACTTATATCGTCACCGTTGCATCAGAAGGCTACACAATATTAAAAAGTTGGACAAGTTATCAGTTGGATAATAAATGGATTAGGATATTATGTCCTATGATGGGTCACCTAGTGCTTATGAGCTTTCTATCTTAGCCTTGATCTTTAGGTGCAAGATGATCAACTAACCTTCTTCAGTGTGACCCCTTTCTGGTGACTTCAATGGTGACCATATGTTTATGCTTCGACCACAATTCTTATAGTCAAGAGTGAAGATTTGGAACCTTTTTGGTGTTGAGAGATAACTGATTAGTTATTAGTAGGAAGGTTAATCTCTAGCTAAGTAGCGACTCTTTGGTAACTACGAAGGACAGATCTCACAGAACAATGTTAAGCAAAGAAACAACAAAGCCGGTCAACTGATGCTAGTACTACTTTCTTCTCTAGGCCCTGTGTTGTCAAGTCAATTCCATCTTGGACAATCACATGGGTAGTGCAAGATACTATATCAGCTAAGTAAAGAGCAAGAGAAAGCATGTCCATAGTTTCGATCAGCATCATCGTGTACATGGTGTTATTAAAGGATTTGTTTAGGACTCTATTGGAAAAAGCACAGAAGGGTAATTAGAGACATTTCCTTATCTAGTAGGATTGCCCCTCCACATGAAGTATGCATTGCGCCCTGCAAAAATAGCCCACCAGCTCAATGTTTGTGCATCGTGAGCTAGTGCCTAAATCAACATGTTGAAGTTGTTCCCTGAGAAGCATATAAGGAAAACCCTAGCCTCCATCCTCAGTGAGAAAGCTACCACTATCATAAAGAGAATTAGAGGGTGTAGAACAAACTCCACAATGCGTGAAGCAAAGAAAAAGAAGAGTGAGAAATCTATCAAGGTTTTATGGCACTCCACTAGTTATCATAAGCTAGTGATTAGTGGCTCAAACATGGCTGAGTTCACACCAAACTTGGTGATCTCATTCCTCGCTTAAGGTACTTAAATGTCTTAAGTTGGTTTGAGGATTGGTTGAGTAAAGCATCAGATTTGAGAGATGATTTGATAGTTTGGTCCCAAAATTTTAGAACAAAGCAGTTTTGGTAGATGAATTGTTTGGATAGTCAAACAGTGTCCGTTTGAGCTTAATGTTGGTCAGTAGTTAAAGGACTCTTGGATCAAAATGCCTGCCAAAATTTGTGCACAATGGAGCAATAGTTTGTACGATATGGACTGATTAACGAGAGGTACAGAATCTATGATTTCTCTGTTGACTACTATCATCTCTCATATTAGAAGGTTGTGTTTGTAGATCAGGTCATGTTGGAAATGTGATGATTGTTAATAATTTAGACACCCTAGAGAAGACTTCTTGCACCCCTTTGTGCCTTGCTTTTGCCCTCTCATATCAACAATGCTTGAGTAGTCCCGGTGTTCTACAAGTCAATTCGTGCTTTTGCGAATCAAAAACAATTTGAAAAGTGTCAAACAACAGATTTCAGATTTTGCTTATGAGTTGTTGATTGACACTAGAAAGGAAGCCTCAATGTCAAAAGTAGTCCAACCAGGCAAATTTTGCGACAGTGCAAGTCAACCGAACTTACTGTGCCACTGCACCATGAAGGCAAATTGTGCTCAACCTACTAAGTAGTGTACTATTTTTCCAATTAGTGTGTACTTGCAACTTTTGTTGACCTTCAGACCTCGTTGTCATCCTTCTTCAAAAATGTTTTCTAAGGCGGACTTGTCCTTTGGTACCTTCCATGTGTTTTACCCAAGAGGTTGCATCAGATTCGACCCAGATAACTGTTGCCATTTGGATATGAGGATTTCCCCAATTAATGATCATCGAAAACACTGAGTCAACAAAGTCAGCTATTGCATTCACCGCTCACTCAATGGGCTCAGATAATAAAGTGTAATCATTAGATAAAGAAAACTACACACATGGGACATTATGTAGTTTTCCATCAGTTGGCATCTGAGTGATTGAACAGTTATGACCGACATAGATATTGTCTATTGGTTACTCAGTTTCTCACAACCTTAGAGGATGTTTACCTCATATGTGATCTCATCCCTTATGAAAGGTTGTACTCAAGCTACTTTGGTAGAGAACTCCTTTTTGAACTTTGTGAATGAACATGGACCCATTATAATGAGTAGCTTTTAGAAGCTTGTAGTCTAGTGCTAATTTCACATGGTCCATGCTATATTCAATAGGGAAATAGAGATTGTGGGTAATTGGTTTATGCTCTGTTGTACTCTCCGTATCCTAAGAATGAAGTATTGTGCTATCTTGGATTCCTCCCAAAGTAACAATGCTTCATAGAAGTTAGTGAAAGAAATTCTTCAGACAAAAACTTACTATGAAGAGCAAGTATCAGAAAGTGTCTTGACCAAATTAGCCTCTCTGATACTCCGAAGTTAAGTAGCCTAATGCTATCACTGATGTTGGAAAGTGGATGCCATGCTTCTCTTCCCTTAAAAGTCTTTCGCACTGAATCTCGGGGCAAGATTTTCATAAGGGGGAGAGCTATAACACCCTAGGTGTTTGTCCCTAGTTAAGCAATGGGTTTTAGCCCAAACATGACATGTTAAGTGGTGATGAAGGTGAAAGATCAAATCTACACGAGTGAGCTCCAACTTAAACTTGGACAACACACCCTTATTACATGGGGACCCTCATTAAGATTATGCAGGAGTAAGGTTAAATATGCTCATTCCATGTACATTACATCAATATGCATCCATATAGACTAGTGGGAAAGTTTTGTGAAGTTTGGAAATCAAGAAGTCACATAAGATGACAAGTTATGTCCTTGCCTGAATTACTTTATTAGGTGAATGAGACCATGTGATGACAAACAAACATTGCAACCTTGCTCAAGCAACTCTACTTACACTCATGAACAAAGGTTATGAAGGGTTCATTTTGAGCAAGTGGCCAGAAAATGCTCCAATAGATCAAAAAATGTAATTTAAGTTTTACCGTGATGCTATTTTGACCAGTGTTGACCAATCCCTTAGAGTGCTTGTATAGAGTTGCACCTTAAATAAAAGTTGAAGTTTGAGTGGAGTAGAACAAACTTTGTGTTTGGACCAAGAGGTAGATCAGCTTGTAAGCAAGTCAAACCAATCCCTAAAGTTGGAATCCATGGCTGTTTTGGGAGCATGAAATTTTGCTAAGTCTGAGTTAACTGAAAACTGAATTTTTAGTTTCATGAGCCCTACTTAGCAGCTCTCTATCTTCCTATATAATCTGAGTGAGACCAAGAACCTTTAAGGAAAGTTGTAGTCCTCATATAGCTCTACAACATTTGTTACTACATCTTATGACAAGACTTAACATATTAGGAGTTAGGAAGGGAGAAATATCGATGTTCAGTCGCACTTTTGAGGTAGAATTAGAAATTTTGAACTATGACGCATGGCCTTCATGGAAGACTATGTGCACAAACCAAGCACTGCGTGGCTGGCCTCGCTTGTCGCATGAGCACCACCTCACCTCGCTCTCCTCGTCTTGGACAGCCGAGCGCCCTCCCTCCTACCTCCTGATCGCTCATTTTCTCCCTTGCTCTCTGGTGCTTGCGCGTGGGGCGTGGCCACATCCACCATGGCTGGGCCGGCTAAGCTCCCAACCTCCGTGTGGTTCTGCTCCTTCGATGCTCCTTAGTCCCAACCGACCTTGCTTTCGCTTTCCTCGAGCCACCATGTGCGCGTCACATCTCTTTTCGGGCTGCCTACATCGCCGTGCACTGCTGCCGTCGGTGCCCGCCCGGCTGTCGTGGCCGGCATGCGTGGCTAGGCCACGTCAAGTCACTGCAGTGCAAGCCACGGCTACCCGCGGGAGCACGTGGTCCCCTTGGTGCTCCGCCGCCACTCCACTGGCGCCGACGCACCTCCTCCGGCGAGCTCCCGCGCGTCCACTACTCCAAAACCACCTCAGGGACCTTGCGCGACAATTCGACAAAACTAAGGGGCACAACTACAAATCTCGTGACTCAATTGAATAGTGCAGAGAAGGACCCATTTGTGGGAGTTTGTATTAGTGAGAACTTTAGGGTCTCCAATGCAAAGTCGTTTGTCCTTTATGCTTTTATTTTGGCTAAAACTTTGAAAATGCGTAGCAAACTATAGAAAAATCCACAAATAGAAAATGAGGACTTATTGGAATCCTTGTGAAATTATCTATGTAGTAGATCTATAATATGCAATGATTTAGTTTAAATTTTTTTGCTGTAAAAATCAATTTATGCAGTTAGGTTTTTAATACTAAATATTTCTTGTCTTTTATATAACTATAGTTATTGTGCTCAAATAAATGTGAACTTTTTATGGGGTGCTACTCAGGAGATGATGGATGTCTAGTAAAAATTTCAGGAGCTTAGGCTTGATAGTTTAGGAGCTATAAAAATAATAAATGTCCTGTGTTGCTTTGCTCCTATTCTGAATAGGCCTGCATGTTTGTATTAATTGGCTAAGTTAAGTTATGAATCATGCCTTGATGACAATACATGAGTTGTATTACTTTTCTTAAGATTTTCAAAAAGGTAAAGATCATAATTTTAGGTTAAGTAGATTTCTAGTTATAGTTGCTTAAAGTTTTGTGGCTCTTTTTGCCCAAACCCAGACAGGGTTGTTTGTTTGTATTGTGGGGCCTTTTTAATAGTATAATTAGCTTTATGTATTTATAACAAAGTTTTTTATAGTTTTCTATTCTTTCTAAAAAGTCTAGAACCACATTTATTGGACATGTAGAACTCTAGTTATAGCAGTTTAAATTGGCATGTTAGTTTATGTCCATGTTTTGGATAGAGATGCATTTATTGGATTAATTGACCTTGTTAACTATAGAATCATCTTAAGATGAGAATAAGAAAGTTGTAGGTAACTTGATAAGATTTTCAAAAAGTTATGATTAATGTTTGTTGGTAGTCTAGAACTCCAGTTATGCTACTCTGAAGTTTCTATCAGTTTTCTATACCACTGCTGTTTGGGCTGCATGTGTAGTTTTGATTGTGCAATTAGTTTCATGGTGTAAATGATGTTTTCTGTGGTCGTGGTGTATACCATAGTTGTAGGTAACTTTATAATATAGCTTATGTTAAATGTTCATGACCATAGGCCTAATAATTTAGGAGCTATAGATTTTATAATTTCCCTGTCAGGTTTTGCATGCTCTCTGTACAGATCTGAGTGATTGTGTTGTTTGACCCAACTAAGCTTTGAACCATGTCTTAGTTATAATATAAGAGTTATATTTCTTTCCTTAATCTTTCAAAATTATCCTAGATCACCCCTTTTAGTGTTGTAGAGATCCAGTTATAAGCTTGTGAAGTTGTGTGGCAGAATCTGTCCAAGTCTGGACAGAGGTGCTCAATTGTGCTTGATTGACTTTGTTCATTGTGGAGTCACCTTGTGATGATAATAAACATGTTTTATATAATTTAATAATATTTCTAGAAAGTTAATGTTCATGCTTGTTTGATGTCTGTAACTCTAGTTTTACATTTTTGAATGTACTACTACTGTTCTGTCCTAGTTCTGTGTAGATCTAAAACATTGGCATGTTTGACCTAGTTAGCTTTAGAATATGCTTTCGGTGATAATAATAATGTTGTAGGCAATTTCATTAGCTTTCTAGAAAGTCTAGGATCATCTTCTTTGGATGTCTAGATCTCTAGTTATGGTTAAAACAAATGACCGTTGTGCTGCTGTCTAGATTTCTATATATGTGCTAGGTGATTGCTTTAGCTTGCCCTTGCTTTGGCTAAACATATTGGTTAGTTCTTGATCGATGCATGTGTGCAATACCTGAACTTAAGTTCACTTGTGCGCCATGCCTAATATGCTTGCTATCCCTCTATAATAGGTTGTGTGATGTTTAGTTAAATAACTCTAGGTGCATATGCCTTGCATGATCTTATGTTTTCCTTGAATGCTATTATGTGATGCATCTCATATTACCATTCTTCATATTCATGCACTTGCATCTTGCATCTCATCTAGGTACACTAGATGAACCATGTGAAGGATGTGATGTTGGAGCCAAACCCGAAGACGGTGTATGGTGGACCTATCCCGAAGATGGAAGGACCCCTGGATACATGCCTGAATGGGAGATGATCGCTAAGCAAGTGTCATCTAACAAACACTAACCTAGTGTTGGATTCTAGGCAAGCCCCAGAGCATTATAAGTCTCCCTTTTTTATTAAAGCCATCTAAAGTTATTCGTATTGATGCATTACGTGACAGGAGTTGTTTGAAAACACTTGCTGCATATTACCTTTCCTTGACCAAAAATATCTTCCATGAATTCTATTTAAGTCTTGGAACGCTTATAATGCTTAGCTATGCTTAGATTGGTAGAAGTCAGGTGATTTCCTATCACCTGTGAGCTATTGGTGATAACTTGATCACGGTTGGCTATATTGTGCTATCGTGGAACATAACCTGGTATTGTTGAATAAATGGAGATTGGGCAGAGTCTTATGTTGTGGTATCATAGTGATTTCGTTTGTGTCGTTTAAGGGCCAAACATTGGAGGTCATCTTATCATGTTGAACGCATGCCTCTCACATAGTTGGCTGGATAAGTCATTCTGACCGTGAAGCTGAGTAACTCAACTCAGGTCGGGGACATGAGCAGTTAAAGTGTGCACCCTAGAGGCAGTAAGGATGTGCAGAGAGTGAATGGCGTAAGCCCATGGGTGGGTTAGAGTCCTGAGCCCCCTTGGTAGATTGGTTATATCTTTAAGGGTGCGGCGCTGGTCCTACCTGCAATTGTACTTGAGTTGTACCAAAGGTGATCTAAGACTACCTTGGCACAGGTATGTCTAGGTGTGTGTTAGGAATAATTCCCCAGCTGGGTAGGAATCAATTCAAATCGCCGTCTCTCCCAGATAGTGAGAACTTGACAGAATCACACTTCATCATAGTAATTGATGGAAGTGTGGTTATGAGATTATGCAAGAACTCAACTGGATATGGTTATTATTGTGATGACTTAATGGTACCAACATGTTTGGCATAGGATAGTGCTAATGTAGTATGAGATAGGATTAATAAATGGTGATTCACAATTAAAGAGATATTGGATAACTTATGCCTTTTATGCAAATAATGTCTACCAGCTCTACTTATAAAGCCTTGCATACTCCTTGGTATCTTAGTATTTTATTTGGATGGGTAAGTCTAGCTGAGTGCATTTGAGTACTCAAGGTTTATCCCACCATGTTGCAGGTGTAGTTCTCGGCCTGCTGAAGAGGGTGGCTAACCGCTGGTGGGCTCAGTGACCCTATGTTTATTTCTCATCTATATGCTTTTGTCAGAGGATGTCACTTTTGCTAGCAATGTATTTGGAACTTACATTAATGTAATCATTTGAAAGCTATGTTGTTTTCACTAATCGGTTTTGAAACCCAAACTTGTACTATTATTTGTGAACTCATTTGTAATATTATTTTCCACTGCAACTATTTGTTTGTGATGTGTATTTGCTTAATCCCTCGATCTTGGTTATGATGTTGATTTACCGAGGTCCTTCGTGACACTCGGTGGACTACCGGGTTTATATAAGTGAAAGTATGCGCGTGTCAATGTGTTAGTGGGGACAACTGTACTTGATCTTGTATAAATTGGGCGGTTCTATTATAGCTATCACAGAACCGTCCAATTTATAAGAGCACAAGTACAATAGCAATCACCGAAGTGATCAAACCATCATACTTGAGCCCATATAAACCCGGTAGTCCAATGAAATCACGAAGGATCTCAAACAACCAACATACAAACCAAGATCATAGAGATTCAACATAACCGGTCACATGTTACATCACAGTTCACAAATAGTCCTCATACATCAGAGTTCGAATAATTATTACAAACCAAGTTTGAAAGTAGCGGAAGCAAGGTAGTTGAACATCGACATCACACGTAGTTTAATACAAAGCCAGTTTCATAGTCATCTCCAACCAAAAGAACAAGGGTGAGATGATAAACAGAATGACCATTGTCCATGGTCCTAGTCCTCATCCACAGCAAAAGCAAGGCAGTCCTTGCAGTAGCCATGATACATAACATTATCTATAATAATGGGAATAAAACCCTGAGCACGAGAAGATACTCAACTAGACTTACCTGTCCAACTAAAATACTAAGACACCAAGGAGTATGCAAGGCTTTATAAGTAGAGCTGGTGGACATTATTTGCATAAAAAGCATAAGTTATCCAACATATCTTTAATTGTGAATCACCAGTTATTAATCCTATCTCATACTAGATTAGCAACTATCCTATGCCAAATATGTTGGTACATTAAGTCATCACAATAATAACCATATCTAGTTGAGTTCTTGCATAATCTCATAACCACACTTCCATAAATTGTTACAATGAAGTGTGATCCTATCAAGTTCTCACTATCTAGGAGAGACGGCGATTCAAATCGATTCCTACTCAGCTGGAGAATTATTCCTAGCACACACCCATATTTCCCCCATCGGGGTCGCATCAGGTCACCTTTGGGACAACTCAAGTACAATTGTGGGTAGGACCTGTGCCGCACCCTCAAAGATACAACCAAACTGCCAAGGGGGCTCTAACCCACCCTCGGGCTTACATCATTGGCTCTCCACGCATCCTTACCACCTCTAGGATGTGCACTTTAACTGCTCATGTCGCCGGCCTGAGTTGTGCTACTTGGCTTTGTGGTTGGAGCGACTTATCCGGCCAACTATGTGAGAGGCATGCGTTCAACATGACAAGATGACCTCCAATGTCCGGCCCTTAAATGACATAAGGCGGAATCACTATGACACCAAACATAAGACTCCGCCTGGTCTCCATTTATTCAACAGTACTAGGTTATGTTCCACGATAGCACAATGTAGCCAACCGTGATCAATTTATCACCTATAGCTCGTAGGTGACAGGAAATCAACCTACTTCTACCGGTCTAAGCATAGCTAAGCATGATAAGCGTTCCTGGACTTAAATAGGATTCATGGTAGATATTTCTGGTCAAGGAAAGGTAATATGCAACAAGTGTTTCCAAACAACTCTTGTCACGTAATGTATCAATACGAATAACTTTAGGTGACATTAATAAAGTAGGGATGCTTATAATGCTCCGGGGCTTGCCTTTCATGAACGTTGCAGGCTGATGATCAGGACACTCTGGGAGATGATCAACCTTAGGCTCTCCTTCTCCGGGAACCTCCTGGTGCTGCACTTCCTGATTCTGCTCCTGTGGATCGACGTCGAGCTCCACCAACGTGATCTCCTCGGTGGCACCTATTGCATGCATATGCATAAGTAAGTCTCATGAATGCATACGAAGGATCATAGATGATGTGATATGGAAAGGTACATGCTGTGATAATGATGTTAAGTTACACCAAGATAGCAATGATAACTCCATGCTACTGAGTAGGTGCATATCTCTTCTCTATCTACTTACAAATTTCACACAATGCAATGTCTAAACTACACATGGTAGTTACAAGTTCACGTCATTACTGAAGTTCTACTTACCCAAATGCTGTGATCTTGGACTTTTTGGAAAGCTTATAAAATTGTATACAACTCTTATTTAATCACCAAAAGCTAATTCACAATCTATCCTAACCAAAACAGGCAATATATCTAGTGCTGTCCAGAAATTCCAGAGAACAAGCATTTCGGGAGACTAAATTAAAACAGATATAACTCCTAAACCCTTTGGCCTATTGCCCTGAAATTTTAACACAAGATAGATGAAGAAGTTTCCCACAACTTTATTATTAACCATTTCTACAGCAAACATCATTTTCACTATGCAATGTACCCAACAACAGAATCTGTCCGGAAATACTTCTAAATCGAATTATCAAGCAACAATATTTTTACTACATGTAAGCATTCAAAATTTGACATCACCAAGTATACGAACAGTTCAAGAATACCAAATACACTCAAGAAAACATAATGGTAAAGCCCAAACTATTCATTTGAATGCCTTTATTAATTTAATTAGATAATTAGGGAAAATAACAAACATATACAAAATTTGCACAATAAATTCTCAGAAAAATACAGTGGCTTCCAAGTGCTCTCAAAAGACTACTGTAAAATTTTCATGCCAATTGACCATGTATAACATCCTTTACAAAAATGACAAGCTAGCAAGGCCTATTTTAGTGAAAATAGTAATCGCTATAGAAAAGTGTCAAACAACAGATTATATATTTTCTTAGTTTAATATTAGTGCCATACTACTATACAAAAATTTGCATATCAATATGTTACATATTTTTATCCCTACAATTTTCCTCAGAAAATACCATTTATTAATAGATAAATAGAAAGACCCTACTTCAACAAGTTTACAGCAAGATTATTATTTTTCCTAGCTAAAGCATGTTAACACAAGTCCAACAAAATTGGGATCACAATTTTATGAGTTTTCTAGCTCAAGATATATATTTTACAAGATTACTAACATTCAAAAAGCATTTATCTAAATACATTTTAATCACCATGAAAAATACCATAAACTGTACATTACATATTTTTATAAAAAACTACACTTCATGAGGATTACAACAAAATTTGGTTCACAAGAATGGGTCCTCTAGAACTCCACTTATGATTTTCAAAGTTGGAATGCAAATCTAAAATAAATGAACTAGCTTTTAACTCAACAGTGGCTGATAGTTGGGACCCTCAAGTCAGACGGGACCGCGTGTCAGTGACACAAAAACTAGGCAACAGCATGGGATGGCCAGAGTTCGCCGACGGCGAGCTTCTCCGGCGACAACATCGGCACTACAGTGATCCCTAAGTCATCCCGCACATAGTAGGCTAGCTATTTGGATCGATTGCGGCCATCAACGGTGACGGCGGCGCTCATGGCGGCAAGATAGAGCGGGTCGACAGCGAGGGGCTAGAGCTGGCCGAGACGGCTCGATCTAGGGTTATGATGAGCTTCTACATACGACGGCGGTTCTAGCGCACACCCAATCATGACCAGCGGTGGTCGGAGATGCCCCGGCCATGGCGGCAAAACACTGGCGAGGCTGTGCGTGGCACGGAGGCCTTACCATGCATGGCTAGCAAGCAAGCAGGTGTGGTGAAGTGGTGGGAGTACGACAGAGTAATGCTGGTAGCGAAGGAGCGACACGGTGCGAGCTAGGGGCCAGCAATGGCGACGATGGCAAACTCAGCACTACGGCGGCTGCTGTGGGCGGAGGCGAGAGTGAAGGAGGAAGCTAGGAGGGAAATGGGAGCGTGCGGAGTCATGGGCGAGCGCTGGGGCATGAAGTGGCATGTTGAGGCCCGACATGGCCTGACTAGGTAGGCCATTGGCGTTGCGCGTCTTCCACGTGGCGGCCAGAGCCTATCGCCGGTCGACCACTAATGGCAGCCAATCAGGCCATCAGAGCCCGTAGTACCGACCTGACAGCACGTGTTGACAATGATCAATCTCCTAATCCATAGCTCATTAGCAAAATCTATCTTAACAAAAGTTATAGCCCTATATACCATCTCCAATTCCTCTTTAAAGGTGAAGGTCTAATTCTCAATGAATAAGGAGTAAATTCATTCCCTAGTCAGGCAAACCAAACTGAAAACCAACTGTGACTTAGAAAAATTTCTAAGTGTTGAATAATTATGTTTTATTGATTTTTGTGAGCCCAAAATGACCAAGCTATGCATGAATTAGCTCATGACCCAAAAATAAAAGTTGTTGCTCTACTCAAATACTACAACTTTGCTTAAGGGTGCTTTGCCATGCAAAGAATCTATGACCTAGTTCAAACTAGGTCAAACATACCACTTTAAATGATGACATACACCATAACTAGGACTTAGAGACCAAACTAACCTTAGTCATGAATACCAAAGTTGTTCCTTATGCTATTCTAAACATGTTTAAGGTATTTCCAAGGTTCCACACACATTTCATACATTGGTTACATGTAAACTCTAACCTAAGTAAGGCAATTAAGTAACAATACATGCAATATAAGCCAACATAGATAGAATACATGATATGCTTATGCTCATGAATGCTCAATGATGATTGTGATCATGCAATATCAAGGTTAGATGCATGCTTAACACCTAGGCTGTTACAGCTTAGCGATGAAACAAAGGCAAAAAAAGGTCACTGTGAGTGACCGGACGATGGCCTCGGCAGGACCGGCGCATCCGGCCAGTGACAGCAGTTGGGTGCTATCTCGATCAAGGGACCAGACACTACATAGTAAAGGTGATCGGATAGGTATGGCCTACATTCGGTCATGTGTGATGTATGGTGATGTAGGCGACGCTGGAGTTGGTGAACGGGTGCAGAGCTGATCGGACGCTAGTCTATGTCTGGTCGTAAAATAGAGGCTCGGGGAGCTCTCTAGAAATGACCAAACTCTGGCAGGTCTGCATCTGGTCGTGCAGCACCGAACGCGTCCGATCACAAAATAGAGGCTTTGGGAGCTCTCTAGAAATGACCAGACTCAGGCGGTGGTGCGTCTGGTCTTGGCATAGAGGTGCATCCGGTCATCACTTGACCATTGGCACGTAGCAGCCGACCATTGAGATCAAGCAACTAAGGTTGAATAGAGGCAATGTGTGGCGTGCATCCGTTGATTGGACGCTGATCGGGTGTGTCTGGTCATTCCGACCGGCACGTCCGGTCACCCTGAGCAGTGCCCAGTTAAGGGGTAACAACTGGTTTAGCCTGTGGGGCTATAAATAGAAGGGAGTCTTGGCCATGGCTAACACAGAGCACCTCAGGGGACTTTGTGTCCAGGCTTGAGAGTGCTTAGGAGCCCTCCATCTCACATATGCTTGATAGTGATCATCCAATTGTGTGAGAGAGTGATTCTAGTGCGATTGCATCATGAGGTTGCATCGAGTGGCACTAGGTGATCGAGTTGCAAGCCGGTGATGCTTGTTACTCTTGGAGGTTACCACCTCCTAGATGGCTTGGTGGTGGTCTCCACCGAAGCCTGCAAGAAGCTTGTGCGGTGCTCCGGAGAAGAGCTTTGTGAGGGGCATTGTGCTCGCCCCCGGGAGCCACGAAGAGCAACTCTTGTTGAGTGTGTCATTGAGCTACCCTCACTTTTAGGGTAGGTTCTTGTAGTGCCCAATGTGTGGGCTTGGTAGGTGATGCCAATTAGCCACTACACCAAGTGAGCGGTTGACATAACAGGGACGTAGCGTGTTGGCAAGCACGTGAACCTTGGGAGAAAATCACCGTGTCAACATTGTTCTTCCCATTGGTTTGTAATCCCCTTATACAAGCTTGTAATTACTTTCATATACATTGTGCTTGTGTAGTTGCTCTTCCAATTAGTTAGCTTGTGTAGCTCACTAGTTACCTTCTTGCTTGTGTAGCATAGAAGTAGCTCCCTTGCATGGTTAATTTGGTTTGTGTAACCTTGTTAGTCACATTGCTTAGTTTGTGTAGCTAAGTATTTGTGCTCTCTAATTTGGCATTGGTTGCCTTGTTATTGAGCATTGCTAGTGAGCTTAGGAGCTTTGTGCTTTTGCTTACTAGAATTGTGTAGGAGCTCCCTGGTGTGCAAAATACTAGTGGCATAGGTTTCTATGACCTTGCTCGTAGAATTGGATAGGTGAGCTCTAGCTAGCCTGGCACCTTTGTTGCTTAATTAGGATCTTTGCAAGGTGCTAGAGAACATATATAAAGGGGTGTAGTCTTGGCTGGACCGATAGTTTTAATTTCGCACTTGTTTTGGTTGGCTGATACGATTAATTTTAGAAAGGACTATTCACCCCCTCTCTAGTTCGCCATCTCGACCCTACAAGTGGTATCAGAGCTTGGTCTCTCATTTGTGGTCTTCACTGACCCGAGAGGATGGCGTCTAGTGGGCTAGATGTTTGTAAGACACATTTTTGATGGCACAAACTTTGCACTTTGGAAAAATCACATGCTTAATCATTTTTGTGCAAAGGGACCTAAGTTTTGGTGGATTGTCACTAGTGGTCTCACCCATGTCTTGGACCATAGAAATCTTACCAAAGCTCAAAGAGTTCTCTATGAACTTGATGCACATGCTTGTTGTTTTCTAATGGATGCATTGAGTTTTGATTTGCTAAAACAAGTAAATTACACGGGAACCGCTCGTGAGATATTGGAGTCCATCAAGCGCACCTTCAGTGATTTCTCCACATGGGATGATGGCAAGTTCAAGGAGGATGAGCCCAAGAAAGTGGTGCATGAGGATGTTGAGCATGACCATAACTTGGTACTTGTGCAAGATTGCTCCACCTCATGGTCAAGTGATAATGATGACCGATCTACTACAAGTTCACTTGACAAGGGTGATGATGATGATTTGAGTGATGCAAATGATGATTCTACCCCAAGCACACTTGATGATCATGATGGTGGCTCTTGCTTGGATGATGATTGTGATACTACTATAAGCCCATCACCACATTGCTTCATGTCACAAGGTGACACTAAGGTACAAAATGCTAATGTGGATGATTATGTTGATTCATATGATGAGCTTGTTAGTAGACTTGCTAGCATGACCATGTCTTTAGAAAATGAGAAAGCTAGAACATTGAAATTGGAAAATGAAAACTCATTTCTAAAGAACTCTGGGAGATGATCAACCTTAGGCTCTCCTTCTCCGGGAACCTCCTGGTGCTGCACTTCCTGATTCTGCTCCTGTGGATCGACGTCGAGCTCCACCAACGTGATCTCCTCGGTGGCACCTATTGCATGCATATGCATAAGTAAGTCTCATGAATGCATACGAAGGATCATAGATGATGTGATATGGAAAGGTACATGCTGTGATAATGATGTTAAGTTACACCAAGATAGCAATGATAACTCCATGCTACTGAGTAGGTGCATATCTCTTCTCTATCTACTTACAAATTTCACACAATGCAATGTCTAAACTACACATGGTAGTTACAAGTTCACGTCATTACTGAAGTTCTACTTACCCAAATGCTGTGATCTTGGACTTTTTGGAAAGCTTATAAAATTGTATACAACTCTTATTTAATCACCAAAAGCTAATTCACAATCTATCCTAACCAAAACAGGCAATATATCTAGTGCTGTCCAGAAATTCCAGAGAACAAGCATTTCGGGAGACTAAATTAAAACAGATATAACTCCTAAACCCTTTGGCCTATTGCCCTGAAATTTTAACACAAGATAGATGAAGAAGTTTCCCACAACTTTATTATTAACCATTTCTACAGCAAACATCATTTTCACTATGCAATATACCCAACAACAGAATCTGTCCGGAAATACTTCTAAATCGAATTATCAAGCAACAATATTTTTACTACATGTAAGCATTCAAAATTTGACATCACCAAGTATACGAACAGTTCAAGAATACCAAATACACTCAAGAAAACATAATGGTAAAGCCCAAACTATTCATTTGAATGCCTTTATTAATTTAATTAGATAATTAGGGAAAATAACAAACATATACAAAATTTGCACAATAAATTCTCAGAAAAATACAGTGGCTTCCAAGTGCTCTCAAAAGACTACTGTAAAATTTTCATGCCAATTGACCATGTATAACATCCTTTACAAAAATGACAAGCTAGCAAGGCCTATTTTAGTGAAAATAGTAATCGCTATAGAAAAGTGTCAAACAACAGATTATATATTTTCTTAGTTTAATATTAGTGCCATACTACTATACAAAAATTTGCATATCAATATGTTACATATTTTTATCCCTACAATTTTCCTCAGAAAATACCATTTATTAATAGATAAATAGAAAGACCCTACTTCAACAAGTTTACAGCAAGATTATTATTTTTCCTAGCTAAAGCATGTTAACACAAGTCCAACAAAATTGGGATCACAATTTTATGAGTTTTCTAGCTCAAGATATATATTTTACAAGATTACTAACATTCAAAAAGCATTTATCTAAATACATTTTAATCACCATGAAAAATACCATAAACTGTACATTACATATTTTTATAAAAAACTACACTTCATGAGGATTACAACAAAATTTGGTTCACAAGAATGGGTCCTCTAGAACTCCACTTATGATTTTCAAAGTTGGAATGCAAATCTAAAATAAATGAACTAGCTTTTAACTCAACAGTGGCTGATAGTTGGGACCCTCAAGTCAGACGGGACCGCGTGTCAGTGACACAAAAACTAGGCAACAGCATGGGATGGCCAGAGTTCGCCGACGGCGAGCTTCTCCGGCGACAACATCGGCACTACAGTGATCCCTAAGTCATCCCGCACATAGTAGGCTAGCTATTTGGATCGATTGCGGCCATCAACGGTGACGGCGGCGCTCATGGCGGCAAGATAGAGCGGGTCGACAGCGAGGGGCTAGAGCTGGCCGAGACGGCTCGATCTAGGGTTATGATGAGCTTCTACATACGACGGCGGTTCTAGCGCACACCCAATCATGACCAGCGGTGGTCGGAGATGCCCCGGCCATGGCGGCAAAACACTGGCGAGGCTGTGCGTGGCACGGAGGCCTTACCATGCATGGCTAGCAAGCAAGCAGGTGTGGTGAAGTGGTGGGAGTACGACAGAGCAATGCTGGTAGCGAAGGAGCGACACGGTGCGAGCTAGGGGCCAGCAATGGCGACGATGGCAAACTCAGCACTGCGGCGGCTGCTGTGGGCGGAGGCGAGAGTGAAGGAGGAAGCTAGGAGGGAAATGGGAGCGTGCGGAGTCATGGGCGAGCGCTGGGGCATGAAGTGGCATGTTGAGGCCCGACATGGCCTGACTAGGTAGGCCATTGGCGTTGCGCGTCTTCCACGTGGCAGCCAGAGCCTATCGCCGGTCGACCACTAATGGCAGCCAATCAGGCCATCAGAGCCCGTAGTACCAACCTGACAGCACGTGTTGACAATGATCAATCTCCTAATCCATAGCTCATTAGCAAAATCTATCTTAACAAAAGTTATAGCCCTATATACCATCTCCAATTCCTCTTTAAAGGTGAAGGTCTAATTCTCAATGAATAAGGAGTAAATTCATCCCCTAGTCAGGCAAACCAAACTGAAAACCAACTGTGACTTAGAAAAATTTCTAAGTGTTGAATAATTATGTTTTATTGATTTTTGTGAGCCCAAAATGACCAAGCTATGCATGAATTAGCTCATGACCCAAAAATAAAAGTTGTTGCTCTACTCAAATACTACAACTTTGCTTAAGGGTGCTTTGCCATGCAAAGAATCTATGACCTAGTTCAAACTAGGTCAAACATACCACTTTAAATGATGACATACACCATAACTAGGACTTAGAGACCAAACTAACCTTAGTCATGAATACCAAAGTTGTTCCTTATGCTATTCTAAACATGTTTAAGGTATTTCCAAGGTTCCACACACATTTCATACATTGGTTACATGTAAACTCTAACCTAAGTAAGGCAATTAAGTAACAATACATGCAATATAAGCCAACATAGATAGAATACATGATATGCTTATGCTCATGAATGCTCAATGATGATTGTGATCATGCAATATCAAGGTTAGATGCATGCTTAACACCTAGGCTGTTACAGCTTAGCGATGAAACAAAGGCAAAAAAAGGTCACTGTGAGTGACCGGACGATGGCCTCGGCAGGACCGGCGCATCCGGCCAGTGACAGCAGTTGGGTGCTATCTCGATCAAGGGACCAGACACTACATAGTAAAGGTGATCGGATAGGTATGGCCTACATTCGGTCATGTGTGATGTATGGTGATGTAGGCGACGCTGGAGTTGGTGAACGGGTGCAGAGCTGATCGGACGCTAGTCTATGTCTGGTCGTAAAATAGAGGCTCGGGGAGCTCTCTAGAAATGACCAAACTCTGGCAGGTCTGCATCTGGTCGTGCAGCACCGAACGCGTCCGATCACAAAATAGAGGCTTTGGGAGCTCTCTAGAAATGACCAGACTCAGGCGGTGGTGCGTCTGGTCTTGGCATAGAGGTGCATCCGGTCATCACTTGACCGTTGGCACGTAGCAGCCGACCATTGAGATCAAGCAACTAAGGTTGAATAGAGGCAATGTGTGGCGTGCATCCGTTGATTGGACGCTGATCGGGTGTGTCTGGTCGTTCCGACCGGCACGTCCGGTCACCCTGAGCAGTGCCCAGTTAAGGGGTAACAACTGGTTTAGCCTGTGGGGCTATAAATAGAAGGGAGTCTTGGCCATGGCTAACACAGAGCACCTCAGGGGACTTTGTGTCCAGGCTTGAGAGTGCTTAGGAGCCCTCCATCTCACATATGCTTGATAGTGATCATCCAATTGTGTGAGAGAGTGATTCTAGTGCGATTGCATCATGAGGTTGCATCGAGTGGCACTAGGTGATCGAGTTGCAAGCCGGTGATGCTTGTTACTCTTGGAGGTTACCACCTCCTAGATGGCTTGGTGGTGGTCTCCACCGAAGCCTGCAAGAAGCTTGTGCGGTGCTCCGGAGAAGAGCTTTGTGAGGGGCATTGTGCTCGCCCCCGGGAGCCACGAAGAGCAACTCTTGTTGAGTGTGTCATTGAGCTACCCTCACTTTTAGGGTAGGTTCTTGTAGTGCCCAATGTGTGGGCTTGGTAGGTGATGCCAATTAGCCACTACACCAAGTGAGCGGTTGACATAACAGGGACGTAGCGTGTTGGCAAGCACGTGAACCTTGGGAGAAAATCACCGTGTCAACATTGTTCTTCCCATTGGTTTGTAATCCCCTTATACATGCTTGTAATTACTTTCATATACATTGTGCTTGTGTAGTTGCTCTTCCAATTAGTTAGCTTGTGTAGCTCACTAGTTACCTTCTTGCTTGTGTAGCATAGAAGTAGCTCCCTTGCATGGTTAATTTGGTTTGTGTAACCTTGTTAGTCACATTGCTTAGTTTGTGTAGCTAAGTATTTGTGCTCTCTAATTTGGCATTGGTTGCCTTGTTATTGAGCATTGCTAGTGAGCTTAGGAGCTTTGTGCTTTTGCTTACTAGAATTGTGTAGGAGCTCCCTGGTGTGCAAAATACTAGTGGCATAGGTTTCTATGACCTTGCTCGTAGAATTGGATAGGTGAGCTCTAGCTAGCCTGGCACCTTTGTTGCTTAATTAGGATCTTTGCAAGGTGCTAGAGAACATATATAAAGGGGTGTAGTCTTGGCTGGACCGATAGTTTTAATTTCGCACTTGTTTTGGTTGGCCGATACGATTAATTTTAGAAAGGACTATTCACCCCCTCTCTAGTTCGCCATCTCGACCCTACAAGTGGTATCAGAGCTAGGTCTCTCATTTGTGGTCTTCACTGACCCGAGAGGATGGCGTCTAGTGGGCTAGATGTTTGTAAGACACATTTTTGATGGCACAAACTTTGCACTTTGGAAAAATCACATGCTTAATCATTTTTATGCAAAGGGACCTAAGTTTTGGTGGATTGTCACTAGTGGTCTCACCCATGTCTTGGACCATAGAAATCTTACCAAAGCTCAAAGAGTTCTCTATGAACTTGATGCACATGCTTGTTGTTTTCTAATGGATGCATTGAGTTTTGATTTGCTAAAACAAGTAAATTACACGGGAACCGCTCGTGAGATATTGGAGTCCATCAAGCGCACCTTCAGTGATTTCTCCACATGGGATGATGGCAAGTTCAAGGAGGATGAGCCCAAGAAAGTGGTGCATGAGGATGTTGAGCATGACCATAACTTGGTACTTGTGCAAGATTGCTCCACCTCATGGTCAAGTGATAATGATGATCGATCTACTACAAGTTCACTTGACAAGGGTGATGATGATGATTTGAGTGATGCAAATGATGATTCTACCCCAAGCACACTTGATGATCATGATGGTGGCTCTTGCTTGGATGATGATTGTGATACTACTATAAGCCCATCACCACATTGCTTCATGTCACAAGGTGACACTAAGGTACAAAATGCTAATGTGGATGATTATGTTGATTCATATGATGAGCTTGTTAGTAGACTTGCTAGCATGACCATGTCTTTAGAAAATGAGAAAGCTAGAACATTGAAATTGGAAAATGAAAACTCATTTCTAAAGAACTCTGGGAGATGATCAACCTTAGGCTCTCCTTCTCCGGGAACCTCCTGGTGCTGCACTTCCTGATTCTGCTCCTGTGGATCGACGTCGAGCTCCACCAACGTGATCTCCTCGGTGGCACCTATTGCATGCATATGCATAAGTAAGTCTCATGAATGCATACGAAGGATCATAGATGATGTGATATGGAAAGGTACATGCTGTGATAATGATGTTAAGTTACACCAAGATAGCAATGATAACTCCATGCTACTGAGTAGGTGCATATCTCTTCTCTATCTACTTACAAATTTCACACAATGCAATGTCTAAACTACACATGGTAGTTACAAGTTCACGTCATTACTGAAGTTCTACTTACCAAATGCTGTGATCTTGGACTTTTTGGAAAGCTTATAAAATTGTATACAACTCTTATTTAATCACCAAAAGCTAATTCACAATCTATCCTAACCAAAACAGGCAATATATCTAGTGCTGTCCAGAAATTCCAGAGAACAAGCATTTCGGGAGACTAAATTAAAACAGATATAACTCCTAAACCCTTTGGCCTATTGCCCTGAAATTTTAACACAAGATAGATGAAGAAGTTTCCCACAACTTTATTATTAACCATTTCTACAGCAAACATCATTTTCACTATGCAATGTACCCAACAACAGAATCTGTCCGGAAATACTTCTAAATCGAATTATCAAGCAACAATATTTTTACTACATGTAAGCATTCAAAATTTGACATCACCAAGTATACGAACAGTTCAAGAATACCAAATACACTCAAGAAAACATAATGGTAAAGCCCAAACTATTCATTTGAATGCCTTTATTAATTTAATTAGATAATTAGGGAAAATAACAAACATATACAAAATTTGCACAATAAATTCTCAGAAAAATACAGTGGCTTCCAAGTGCTCTCAAAAGACTACTGTAAAATTTTCATGCCAATTGACCATGTATAACATCCTTTACAAAAATGACAAGCTAGCAAGGCCTATTTTAGTGAAAATAGTAATCGCTATAGAAAAGTGTCAAACAACAGATTATATATTTTCTTAGTTTAATATTAGTGCCATACTACTATACAAAAATTTGCATATCAATATGTTACATATTTTTATCCCTACAATTTTCCTCAGAAAATACCATTTATTAATAGATAAATAGAAAGACCCTACTTCAACAAGTTTACAGCAAGATTATTATTTTTCCTAGCTAAAGCATGTTAACACAAGTCCAACAAAATTGGGATCACAATTTTATGAGTTTTCTAGCTCAAGATATATATTTTACAAGATTACTAACATTCAAAAAGCATTTATCTAAATACATTTTAATCACCATGAAAAATACCATAAACTGTACATTACATATTTTTATAAAAAACTACACTTCATGAGGATTACAACAAAATTTGGTTCACAAGAATGGGTCCTCTAGAACTCCACTTATGATTTTCAAAGTTGGAATGCAAATCTAAAATAAATGAACTAGCTTTTAACTCAACAGTGGCTGATAGTTGGGACCCTCAAGTCAGACGGGACCGCGTGTCAGTGACACAAAAACTAGGCAACAGCATGGGATGGCCAGAGTTCGCCGACGGCGAGCTTCTCCGGCGACAACATCGGCACTACAGTGATCCCTAAGTCATCCCGCACATAGTAGGCTAGCTATTTGGATCGATTGCGGCCATCAACGGTGACGGCGGCGCTCATGGCGGCAAGATAGAGCGGGTCGACAGCGAGGGGCTAGAGCTGGCCGAGACGGCTCGATCTAGGGTTATGATGAGCTTCTACATACGACGGCGGTTCTAGCGCACACCCAATCATGACCAGCGGTGGTCGGAGATGCCCCGGCCATGGCGGCAAAACACTGGCGAGGCTGTGCGTGGCACGGAGGCCTTACCATGCATGGCTAGCAAGCAAGCAGGTGTGGTGAAGTGGTGGGAGTACGACAGAGCAATGCTGGTAGCGAAGGAGCGACACGGTGTGAGCTAGGGGCCAGCAATGGCGACGATGGCAAACTCAGCACTGCGGCGGCTGCTGTGGGCGGAGGCGAGAGTGAAGGAGGAAGCTAGGAGGGAAATGGGAGCGTGCGGAGTCATGGGCGAGCGCTGGGGCATGAAGTGGCATGTTGAGGCCCGACATGGCCTGACTAGGTAGGCCATTGGCGTTGCGCGTCTTCCACGTGGCGGCCAGAGCCTATCGCCGGTCGACCACTAATGGCAGCCAATCAGGCCATCAGAGCCCGTAGTACCGACCTGACAGCACGTGTTGACAATGATCAATCTCCTAATCCATAGCTCATTAGCAAAATCTATCTTAACAAAAGTTATAGCCCTATGTACCATCTCCAATTCCTCTTTAAAGGTGAAGGTCTAATTCTCAATGAATAAGGAGTAAATTCATCCCCTAGTCAGGCAAACCAAACTGAAAACCAACTGTGACTTAGAAAAATTTCTAAGTGTTGAATAATTATGTTTTATTGATTTTTGTGAGCCCAAAATGACCAAGCTATGCATGAATTAGCTCATGACCCAAAAATAAAAGTTGTTGCTCTACTCAAATACTACAACTTTGCTTAAGGGTGCTTTGCCATGCAAAGAATCTATGACCTAGTTCAAACTAGGTCAAACATACCACTTTAAATGATGACATACACCATAACTAGGACTTAGAGACCAAACTAACCTTAGTCATGAATACCAAAGTTGTTCCTTATGCTATTCTAAACATGTTTAAGGTATTTCCAAGGTTCCACACACATTTCATACATTGGTTACATGTAAACTCTAACCTAAGTAAGGCAATTAAGTAACAATACATGCAATATAAGCCAACATAGATAGAATACATGATATGCTTATGCTCATGAATGCTCAATGATGATTGTGATCATGCAATATCAAGGTTAGATGCATGCTTAACACCTAGGCTGTTACAGCTTAGCGATGAAACAAAGGCAAAAAAAGGTCACTGTGAGTGACCGGACGATGGCCTCGGCAGGACCGGCGCATCCGGCCAGTGACAGCAGTTGGGTGCTATCTCGATCAAGGGACCAGACACTACATAGTAAAGGTGATCGGATAGGTATGGCCTACATTCGGTCATGTGTGATGTATGGTGATGTAGGCGACGCTGGAGTTGGTGAACGGGTGCAGAGCTGATCGGACGCTAGTCTATGTCTGGTCGTAAAATAGAGGCTCGGGGAGCTCTCTAGAAATGACCAAACTCTGGCAGGTCTGCATCTGGTCGTGCAGCACCGAACGCGTCCGATCACAAAATAGAGGCTTTGGGAGCTCTCTAGAAATGACCAGACTCAGGCGGTGGTGCGTCTGGTCTTGGCATAGAGGTGCATCCGGTCATCACTTGACCGTTGGCACGTAGCAGCCGACCATTGAGATCAAGCAACTAAGGTTGAATAGAGGCAATGTGTGGCGTGCATCCGTTGATTGGACGCTGATCGGGTGTGTCTGGTCGTTCCGACCGGCACGTCCGGTCACCCTGAGCAGTGCCCAGTTAAGGGGTAACAACTGGTTTAGCCTGTGGGGCTATAAATAGAAGGGAGTCTTGGCCATGGCTAACAAAGAGCACCTCAGGGGACTTTGTGTCCAGGCTTGAGAGTGCTTAGGAGCCCTCCATCTCACATATGCTTGATAGTGATCATCCAATTGTGTGAGAGAGTGATTCTAGTGCGATTGCATCATGAGGTTGCATCGAGTGGCACTAGGTGATCGAGTTGCAAGCCGGTGATGCTTGTTACTCTTGGAGGTTACCACCTCCTAGATGGCTTGGCGGTGGTCTCCACCGAAGCCTGCAAGAAGCTTGTGCGGTGCTCCGGAGAAGAGCTTTGTGAGGGGCATTGTGCTCGCCCCCGGGAGCCACGAAGAGCAACTCTTGTTGAGTGTGTCATTGAGCTACCCTCACTTTTAGGGTAGGTTCTTGTAGTGCCCAATGTGTGGGCTTGGTAGGTGATGCCAATTAGCCACTACACCAAGTGAGCGGTTGACATAACAGGGACGTAGCGTGTTGGCAAGCACGTGAACCTTGGGAGAAAATCACCGTGTCAACATTGTTCTTCCCATTGGTTTGTAATCCCCTTATACAAGCTTGTAATTACTTTCATATACATTGTGCTTGTGTAGTTGCTCTTCCAATTAGTTAGCTTGTGTAGCTCACTAGTTACCTTCTTGCTTGTGTAGCATAGAAGTAGCTCCCTTGCGTGGTTAATTTGGTTTGTGTAACCTTGTTAGTCACATTGCTTAGTTTGTGTAGCTAAGTATTTGTGCTCTCTAATTTGGCATTGGTTGCCTTGTTATTGAGCATTGCTAGTGAGCTTAGGAGCTTTGTGCTTTTGCTTACTAGAATTGTGTAGGAGCTCCCTGGTGTGCAAAATACTAGTGGCATAGGTTTCTATGACCTTGCTCGTAGAATTGGATAGGTGAGCTCTAGCTAGCCTGGCACCTTTGTTGCTTAATTAGGATCTTTGCAAGGTGCTAGAGAACATATATAAAGGGGTGTAGTCTTGGCTGGACCGATAGTTTTAATTTCGCACTTGTTTTGGTTGGCCGATACGATTAATTTTAGAAAGGACTATTCACCCCCTCTCTAGTTCGCCATCTCGACCCTACAAGTGGTATCAGAGCTAGGTCTCTCATTTGTGGTCTTCACTGACCCGAGAGGATGGCGTCTAGTGGGCTAGATGTTTGTAAGACACATTTTTGATGGCACAAACTTTGCACTTTGGAAAAATCACATGCTTAATCATTTTTGTGCAAAGGGACCTAAGTTTTGGTGGATTGTCACTAGTGGTCTCACCCATGTCTTGGACCATAGAAATCTTACCAAAGCTCAAAGAGTTCTCTATGAACTTGATGCACATGCTTGTTGTTTTCTAATGGATGCATTGAGTTTTGATTTGCTAAAACAAGTAAATTACACGGGAACCGCTCGTGAGATATTGGAGTCCATCAAGCGCACCTTCAGTGATTTCTCCACATGGGATGATGGCAAGTTCAAGGAGGATGAGCCCAAGAAAGTGGTGCATGAGGATGTTGAGCATGACCATAACTTGGTACTTGTGCAAGATTGCTCCACCTCATGGTCAAGTGATAATGATGATCGATCTACTACAAGTTCACTTGACAAGGGTGATGATGATGATTTGAGTGATGCAAATGATGATTCTACCCCAAGCACACTTGATGATCATGATGGTGGCTCTTGCTTGGATGATGATTGTGATACTACTATAAGCCCATCACCACATTGCTTCATGTCACAAGGTGACACTAAGGTACAAAATGCTAATGTGGATGATTATGTTGATTCATATGATGAGCTTGTTAGTAGACTTGCTAGCATGACCGTGTCTTTAGAAAATGAGAAAGCTAGAACATTGAAATTGGAAAATGAAAACTCATTTCTAAAGAACTCATGTGAAGAACATAAGAAATTACTTGAAGTTCTTAAATCTTCACATGGTGAGCTAAAATTGACTCATTAGACGCTACTTGCATCTCATGAAGAATTATTAGAACAACATGCTTCTATCATTAAAGTGTTTTCAAAGAAACTTAAAAATAATGAGAGCTCATCACATGAGTCAAGTGATCAATTACAACATGTGACTAACTCTTGTGATGTAGGGAAGAAGCATGTATCCACCTCTTGTGATGTTTTATTAGATACGCCATGCTCTTCACATATAGATGCTTGTTCTACTTCTATGTCTTGTGAGACTAATCTTTTGAAGGAGAACAATGAGCTCAAAAATGAAGTGAAGAATTTGAGCAACAAGTTAGAGAAGTGCTACAACTCAAAAGTCACCTTTGAGCACATGTTAAAGACTCAAAGAAACTATGGTGACAAGTGTGGCCTTGGCTTCAAAAAGAAGGCAACAAAGGGTGAAAGAAAGATAAAGAAGCTACAACAAAGAAAGCTCTCTTATACCAAGTGTCACCGGTGTCATGAAGCGGGACATCTTGCAAATGGTTGCCCCAATAAAGAAAAGCACAAGTTGAAGAAAGAAGAAGAGAGGCTAAGGCATGTCAAGTGCTTCAAGTGCTGCACTTGGGGTCATCTTACCTCAACCTACCCAACCAAGCAATTGGTGAAGCAACTAGAAGAGACTCAACCAAAGCCACAAGTTGAGCAAGAGAAGACACCCCAAGAGCAAGTCAACATCTATCATGAAGATGGTGGTGACTTGATGACGAAGAAGAAGAAAACAAGAAGGGGTGGAAAGGCAAGGCATCCAATGCATACTCAAGATGCCAAGATGATGAGCAAGACACAAGATGAGAAGAAAGTCTATGCTCACATCAAGTGCTTCAAGTGTGGAAATATGGGACACTTTGCCTCTAAGTGTCCTACCAAGATTGAGAAGAAGGCTCAAGCAATCCATAAGAGGCAAGGCAATGGGAAGCACCACATGAGCAAGGAAGAGAAGGCTCAATCAAAGAGAAAGTGCTACTCATGCCAGGAAAGGGGACATATGGCACATTCATGTCCCCTAGGTAACACTCCTATGCCTATTTCAATTGATGATGATTCTATGCTTAGGAAGGATGGTAATGGTACCTCTATGGTTGCTATTGCAAAACATCTTGCTACTCATACTATGGATTTTCCTAAGTATGTTGCTCCTATCTTGAGAGGACCCAAACTTGTTTGGGTACCATCAAAAGGTGGATGATTGATTGTAGGTACCATCAGCATTGGAGACTTGATTCAATTGATTTCATATTGATCATCATATGTTGAGTCAAGCTATGAAGTTTAGTGCACATCTAAACCCCATGCCAAGTGAAAATTGAGTGAAGTCCAAGTGCTATCAACAAACAAGTGTCATATTTAAGTTGTGGTGATTTATTAGATTATTTGATGGCTTGCAAAATTATTTGAGTTGAAGCTTTCTAGTTGGATGATCATGAGCTAACCAAGGTATATCTCTTATTGATCATTTCATTTGGGTGCATATGAGTTGATTGAATTGGATAAATATGAAATGTTGCTTGCTATAAGATGATTGAATGGATAATTGCTTAGTAATCAAGTTTGGATTGTTTTGAGTTGGATAAATTCATAAGATGACATTTAGTAAGTGGATTGAAAGGATATATGTCTTGTGGTAGTATTCAAACAAGTTGGTTTCAAGTTTGATTCATATTTGATGAAGTATAGCTCAATAGTTGAAATATGTCCTATATTGCAAAATCTGAGCTGGCTGTGATCTTAGCCATGTTTGAGTGATCAAAACTTATTTTATTGGCATAAAAATTGGTGTACATGCTCTAGACTTTTGGTATAAGATGCTGTAAAAATTTTGTGAGAATTGGATAAGGGATGCTTCGGTTTTGGAGTAGATCTTGTTAGCTATAGTGCAGCAGATTTCAGCATGTAGCAGTGGTGGAAGAATTGAAATCTAGTAGCAATCTAAAAGTCAAATGAAGCTCAAATTTTTACAGCTTCTTGATAACTTATTGAATCACATATACAGCAAATTTCGTGGTATTTGGATTTTTACTTTGGGAGAAATGCATTTTTATTTGAAGGGTACAGAATCTGCTAGGAAAGTGACAATTATTGGATTTATTTGGAGTCACTTTGATTGAAAGGTCCTCAAGTTGGAAATACGTTTATAAGTGTTTGAGGTACCTAAATTTGGTTTTGAGATGATCAAGAAGCATAACAAGCAAAGAGTACAAGGGCATTTGATTGTGGAGTGTACTTTATACACATTCGGTACTCAAATTGGAAGATCAAGATCAAACTTAAGATGAAGATGAAGTTTAAGTTCAAGTGATAATTGGAGATCATTTGGTAGAAACAAAAGGACTTAAATAATGAATCAAGGTTACTCATCGAGTTAAGTCCATCACTTGGATCAATCAATCAAGTTATTTTAAGTGACTGTCAAGAATGGTTCTTTAGAGAGAGGTCACTTCTCCCTAGTGTTGGGTCAAGGAAAGCAAGCAACACCCAAAAGAGAGCTAGTCATGTCAATTCAAGTGGTATTCCAAATAGTTCTCTCATGCAAGCATTGATCAAAAGATGAAGCAAGCTAACCACAACAAGATAATGCACTTGATCATAATAGTGGTTCTCAAATCATATGGGTGAAGAATGGATTTCATTATTCTTGATTGGTCTTCACCAAGCTTATAATTGGACTTCACATTGCTATTGGAGTAATGAATTAGAATCTATGTGACTATCCTCTACTCTAACATAGCAAAGGTATCATTGTAATGTGCATGATCATTTCATCTCTTACTAGTATGCAGTTAGTGCATATAGTTCATACTTCATTGGATCATGCATAACAAATGAAAGTTTTAAATTCATAGCCTACCACTATTGCTTGAATGATTAATTGATCTAGTGGTTAGTATATGAATTTGTTCATGAGCTAGTAAACCCAAGTACTTGATTTAATTTGGATTGCTAACAAGTGACAAGTACAACATTGGCAAGATAACCCTTGCAAGAGGTGTGAAGAAGCTTGTCATTGGTTCAAACTAGTCTTGGAAGCTTAGGCAAATCAATTTAGTTCAAGTCAACCATATAAGCTCATGATAGTGGTAAGAGTACAAGAACAAGACAATAATGCAAATGGATATCTAGTTTCTTTGCTTCAAGTAGTATCTAGACTCAAGTATTTCATCAAGAATTAACAAGTGATGTCTAGATCAACTTACAAGTGATATCTTATAAGTGGTACTCATGAAGATAGCAAAGGTTCAAGAAATGGTTTTTATTGATAAATCCAACAAGTGGTTCCATACTAGAAAATTCTTTCAAGTGGTATCACATCTACACGTGGTATCAATCATGCAAGACGATGGTTTCACAAGTGATCCTCAACTTTAAGTGATCATCAAATGAAGAATGCATCCCTCACTTCCAAGAGTTGAAGTTTAGCAAATAGATGACCAATGATATGACATAGGGGGAGATGTCCAACAAATTGGTATCAAGGATGAAGATCCTATGTGTGGTATCTCAAGGGCTACAAGTGGTGTTATCCCAACAATCAAGTGATGTCCATCAAAAATGCAAGATTCAAGCCTCATCCATCTACCCCAAATGCAAACCTTTGCATCAATGAGAAGCACACCTTTTATGGAAATTGATGACAAAGGGGGAGAGATTGTACCAAGATATGAAAGCTTTAGGAGAGACTGAGACAAAGAAGTAGAGGTTGGACATGGACATGGACAAAGAGGGAGAGCAACATTGAAGGATGTGAAAGGATCGAAATTCTTGAACAAGAGAAGCACACAAGTAGGGGGAGCAAGCTCATGAACTTTGATTGTATGCATTTGATATGTGCATATTCATGTGCTTGCTTCCATTATTGCATAAGCTTTTAAATTCAATATGCATGTTTGTGTGGTGTATGCTAGTTGTAGAACTTGAATGATGATTTGATAACTAGCAAGCATAGGATGGTAACTAGACTTGTATTTTTACATGTGGTACTAGAACCTTACTTATAATGTTGATCTCATAGGGTTTCTAGTATTTTTGTTGTCTAGCTACTCATGGTGCTAATGATGGTGTTAAAAGTGCAACTCCGATTGGTATCACACTTTAAAGGTTTACTCTATACACCTTAGCATCATTTGGTAGTAATTACTCTCCCACAATTCCAATCTATGCATATGTGTGAGCTTCAAACTAAATATTCTAGAACATATGTAGGGGGTGCTATTACTACCATTTTGGGTTTGTGGTACTTGTCCAAATTATTTACACATGGTAAAATTGCTTGGGCAAGCAACATGAATTGAAAAGAGCTTAATTTCCATATCTTTGTAAAGTTGTCATCAATTACCAAAAAGGGGGGAGATTAAAAGGTCCTTGTTTGGTTTTGGTAATTGAGTGACAACCTTAGGTGCACTAATTGTGTTTATGTGAGATACACATGTGATTAGTCCACAGGTACATGTGTGTGAGCAACATATGATGTTGCAAAGCTCACACATGTGATGATGAAGGAGCTCATTGCACATGAGACATGACATTGAGTCATCTAATCAAGGTGGAGAAGATCAATACATGACTTGGCTTGATGGACCGGTTGCAAGCATGAAGGGCAAGTTGGAGGCTTTGGAGCGATGGACCACGTGGCGGTGAAGCTTGAGCAAGACTTGGAGCCGAAGGGACAAAGGCAACAGTGAAAAGCATGTGAAGTCAAGATCGATGAACCAATATGATCACATGATGATATGAAGTGGATCATATCATTATTGATCGTGTTGGTGCATGTGTTGCATCAACATTAGGAGGAGATGGAATGGAATGCGCAAGGCAAAGGTATAACCTAGGGCATTTTATTTCACCGGTCAGGTGTGTAAAGAAGTTTATGACTGAGTTTAGGATAGATGGGCGTACTATCAAGAGGGGCAAACTTGTTTGCATATTGGTCATCTAGTGCCACTTGAGTGATCTAACTTTGCATCATTGCTAGGATCGAGTGGCACGGCAAGTTGATTGGATAATCCTTTGGAAAATGTTTGTGAAAAGCTAACACACATAGACATGGTGGTGTATGTGGCAGAACCGCCCGAAATACCACAATTACAGAGGCACTTGTCTTCCACTAGACACTAAGCACCCCAAGAGTGAGCTACATCGGGCGGATTCCGTCGAGCACACTCAAAGGGAGAGCCCGAATAAGCCACATTTTCCCCTTAGGATCCAATAATGAGAATGAGTTTATATTACTTAGTCCATTTCATACATCTAGAGTTCTTAAAAATACATTATTATATGACCAAATTTAGAGTGCAGAAATTTAACAGCGGAATGAAAAGAAACATCTATCAATAATATACAAGGATCCATCTGTGCCCACCAGAAGAATCCTTCACACAATGGCTATGACTCAAGCAATACCTACAACAGGGGTAAATAAACCCTGAGTACACAATGTACTCACAAGACTTATCTGACTAGTGGGAATAATTTCCTAACTCCAAGGAATATGATAAGTTTTATGGTTTGTTGGGTTCCTTTTTGTAGAAAGCAATACTAATAGTGAATCCTTATGTATGTTAATTATCAGCATTCATGATTAGTTCATTATCTAACCATTCTATGTAATCACCGACTCTACTTTCAAGCAAGAGTTCAGCAAACAGTTCCATTTCACCACCATTCCTCTTTTTAGTTCTTACTACGGTGCTAGAGTGTAGACAAGCCGTACCAGATCGCCCAGCGATTCGCGAATCAATGTGCCCAGCTAGGTACCCCAAAACACACACCCCGCTTGTACCCCAGGCACAAGCCAGACCAACCAACCACTCTCCTATCAAGGGGTCTATGTCCCCATCCAAACTTGGACTCCAAGCCCCCGCTCCTGAGTCTCGAACTCAGTGTGGTGCTTAGACCTCCACCATCCCCTCCTCTAATCAGTCAGTCCAGAAAGAGCCAGAACCCACGACAAGAGAGCAACAAGCCTTCCCTACACCCATACACAAGTATGTGCTCAGAATAATAAGTCTATGACTTGCCTAGAGTCCATTGCAATGGTCGGTCCTTAACTAACATAGATAGGGAAAAAGTGTAACCAAGCTATGCCCCATTGGCCATAGGACACAACCTCTTACACCCACCAATACCCAAACCATATCCCTGCCCAGTCTCTATTTTTTCTTTCCACCATTTTATCATGAGTGATCTTAATAATCACCTATTATGAGTAACGATAGATTACTCACGCTACTAAAATCTTGAGCATAGCAGCTACTCGCCCTATACTAGTAGGACTCATAGGTAGGTATATTTATGCATGTAGTTTCTATAAAATGCTTGTAACATAAATGCACATCATATATATTCAGTGATCATTCAAAATAAGGGTTATGCACCGGGGCTTGCCTTGGGCAGGCGGGGTGTCAACAAAGTCAGCAACTGATGGCTTCGGGGCTCCCTCCTAAACGAGAATCTCCTCCTCATACTCTTCAATGATCTCCTTGTACTCCTGTTCGCCCGTAGGCACGAACTCTACCAACTCGTCATCTACATGCATGAAATGATGATGCAACATTTAGTAATACGGCAATAGCAACTCTTAAAAATAAAATACATCTATCAACCTACTAAACTAGCTCTACCAACTAAGACTCTAGGTTGCCTATCATTTCCACTAAACAGGTAGGAAACATTGCATGTATTAACTTAGCAACTAAAGGCATTCTTACTCTTAATATAGATTTACTATATATATACTAAAACAAGGAGTACTAGCTACCATATTTATCAACCTATTCTAAGGCTACAAAAATTATAGTGAGCACATAATAATACAATAATTCTACTGTAAAAATTTCATGGTCAAAGCTATTACCAATTTGCCACAAACATTCCTACAAATATTAAGCTAAATAATGCTAAGCTTTCCTAAATGAATTAATGAGTTTATCATTATCATAGATAACTATAAACCAACTACACCAACAGATAGATCACATTTTTGTGAACCTAATAAATTTTGTTTCACTATTTTTGGACACCTACAACATTTACTATAATTTTCTAAAGATCAGCTCAAAACTAAATTGAATAAACATTTACTAATTCCCTGGAAAAAGGAAAACCGAAATCCATCCCCATGGTCCATGAGTGAGCGATGCGGTCCATGCACGTGCAGTGCCTGCACGTGTTACCAACCGGCGTGGCCCATGCACGCGCAGCGCGCATGCACACGCGACCCACCGGTGCGGCCCACGCGGGCATGGCCCATCCATGCGACGACGGCCCATGACGGGAAGGCCTGCGCGCTTTGACACATTTGCTAAAACATCCCTACAGTACTACTGAATCAATCTGTAGTCCACAACATTGTTCCAACAGTCAGCGTTTAAGCACACTAGCCCTTGAAACAAACTATCTTCACCCGCTAGGTCCTCGGGCACCCGCGCGCGCACCGGCACGGCGGTGACGACATTGGGCAGTGACGCCGGCCAACATGGCCCTTCCCCACCCCCAATAGCGAGTCGATGTTCACCTAGATGCCAACATGAAATGGTGGGTGGTGAAGCGGTGAATGGAGACATGGTCTAGAGCTCTCTCCATAGCAGTGGACTCCTCCCTACGGTGGTGGCCATATTCCCATGAACCAAGGCACAAATGATGTGAACGAACTCAACAATGGGCATCAACAACTCACCTAGAACCTACCTGACGTGGTGGCTTGACCGAGGACAGACTGGGTGTGTCTGGCCACGTGCACATGGCAAAACCAGCGATGGCCACTGTGGTGCGACCATGTTAGCGGCGCTGGGCAGGCAGTAGCAGTGCAAATTGGGGTGCGCACGGGGTGGAGGACTACGAGGCGAGGCTGGGGGTGCAACCAAATGGACTCGGGAGGACCAGGCGGGTAATGCCCATAGCAACGGCATCTAATCCTTTAATGGCGTGACGGCGGATGCTGGCTCCAAATTGGAGCTTGCTAAGGCACGATGTGACATGGTGCGGGGTCGGTTGGCTAGCAGGCTAGAAGACGGAGTTGGGAGCGCACTCAATTGACTGGACATGACCTATCCACACTGAAATGGTGACGTGGCCTGGCTGGACTACCATTAATGGCGAACGACAAGTGGGTGGCCTCGGCAAGGCCACATGCATGAATTTGATGACAACGGCGTAGAGACACAAGCGGACATGACTCAACACTATGGTGTGGTGGTGACAGCATAGCGCAGCATGGTGATGGGATGGCGGCGTAGCAACACAGGCAGATACGACGCAAGCGGTGTGGGGGCACACGGGTGACCCAACAATCACGATCATGGCTAGCAGCAGCATGATGACATAGCGAGGTAGGCAATAGCAGACTAGCTAGGGCATCGGGCCTAGGACAATAGTGGTGGAGCAGAGTGGCTAGGTGCGCCAGCCCCCAGCATCCCACCGAGCGTGGCGGTGCGCATGAGTCCGGGCGTGCTTGCGTGCGTGAGTCACGTGCCTGGGCACGGCAGTGGCGATGCGGGCCTGCACGATGATGTGCATATGCACATGCGTTGGGTGAGCCGGTGTTGCAACGCTAGGTGCTGAGGTACGGTGACCACGCCCAGTCACTAGAATCGTCCAGAAACGTGCCATGCACGCTTTTTAAGGCATCCCAAAAATCCAATTCATTGATTCAAATGCCAAACCAACTTTTCTATACTCAAGAGGGCATGTTAGGGTATTAAAACAAGCCTTAATACACCATCACTCCATAACCCAGTTACTCTAAAAAATTGTCAAATTTAGCCTTGTCAAACGATTCTCTAACTTAAGAAATTCGACTAAGTCCCGATCGAATTCGCGTCACATTCGATTTCCAAGCTATTAGGTATGCTAGCTAGTGAATTCCTTTCTTGACCGTAGGTATTTCATCATCACCTGCATGGTTTGTACTTCTAACTTTATTAAAGTTCTGTATATATGTTCTATAGTGTTTTCGTTCAATAAAAATTCATGAACATCCGTACTTGGTAATTTCATGCATCACGAACTACCTTTCATTATGCATTTATGTTGATTGTTTTAAGTTACTTCAATTGAGTTACACACTATATCACATGCATTAACATATAACCATGATGCTTATGACATGTTTTAGCAAAAGATTTTATAGTGTAACACCGAGGGTGTTACAAATCTACCCCCCTAAAATAAAATCTCACCCCGAGATTTCATGTGCCTAGTGTGGGAAAAGAGATTAGGAATACATTTCAATGTAAACAACTGCCTCACTGAACCAGAAAGAAGATGGGGATAATGCTCTAGGATGTAACTTTCTCGCTCCCAAGTTGCTTCATCCTCCGAGTGGTTTTGCCACTGAACTTTGTAAAACTTTACCACATTGTTTTGAGTCGCTCTTTCTTTCTCATCTAGGATCTTGATAGGATGCTCAATATATGTCAAGTCAGGCTAGAGGGGAAGTCCTTCAATTTCCATAGCTTCATCAGGTACCCGCAAACATTTCTTCAACTGAGATACATGGAACACATTGTGTACCACTAATAAAATATCTGTAAGTTGGAGACGATAAACAACTAGGCCACACTGCCTCACAACCTTGTAAGGACTATCATATCGAGGGGCTAGCTTGCCCTGAACACCAAACCGATGCACCCCTCTCATATGAGACACTTTGAGGTACACATAATCCCCAACTACAAACTACAAAGGCCTTCTTCGCTTGTCCGCATAAGCTTTTTGTCGGCTCTGAGCTGCCTTTGAATGACTCAGAATAATACTAACTTGCTCTTGAGCTTCCTTGATGAAGTCTGGCCCAAAGTATCCTCAATCTCCCACTTCAACCTAGTTAAGTGGTGTCCTATATTTCTTTTCATATCGAGCTTCAAAGGGTGCCATAAGAATGCTTTCTTGATAGCTATTGTTGTAGGAATACTCAGCTAATTTCTAGCATTTGTCCCACTTCTCAGGAAAAGAAATGGCACATGCTCTCAATATATCTTCTAGCACCTGGTTTACCATTTTAGTTTGGCCATCAGTCTGTGGATGGTAGGCTAAACTTTGGAGGAGGCTAGTACCAAGACACTCCTGGAGTTGCTCCCAAAAGTAGGAGACAAAGATGGACCCTCTATCAGAGATGATAGTGAGAGAAACTCCATGTAGGGTCACAATCCGGTCAAAATATAGCTTGGCATACTGTCTAGCTGAATATCTAGAATCAACTAGGAGAAAATGAGCTGACCTAGTGAGACGGTCCACAATGACCCAAATAGAGTTATAGCCCTTGGATGTGCAGGGTAAACCCACAATGAAATCCATGAAAATATCTTCCCATTTCCAAACAGGAATGGGCAAGGGTTGTAAATATCCTAGGGTATGCATGTGATCTGCCTTAACTCTCCCACAAGTAGCGCACTCCGCGATGTACTTGGTGATACCCTGTTTCATATTGGACCACCAATACAAGTGGCGCACATCATGGTACATCTTGTTACTGCCAGGATGAATAGACAACTTGGAATGATGAGCTTCATTCAAAATCTTCCTTCTAAGCTCCTCATTTGATGGAACCACCAATTTGTTCATGTACCTTACTACCCCTTGATCATCAATACTCAACTGAGGACCACGCCCATCAGCAATCAATTTCTTGATGTGTGGAATTTCTGAAGTGTCTTGCCTTTGCTCCATAATAATCTGCTCAAGTAAATCTAAGACTAAGGCAATGTGATCTAGCACCTAAGAATGGTTGAGAGACAAGGGTGTTTCTTTAGCATGATATGACTTCCGGCTCAAAGCATCAGCTACCACATTAGCTTTTCCAGGGGGTAGTGCACTTCCAAGTTATAATCCTTGATCAATTCCAACCATCTCCTTTCCCTCATATTTAACTTAGACTGAGTAAAAATATACTTGAGGCTCTTGTGATCTATAAAAATGTGTACTTTGTTCCCTAACAGATAATGCCTCCAAATTTTTAGAGCGCGCACCATGGCAGCCAGCTCTAAATCATGGGTGGGATAATTCACCTCGTGCATTTTTAGTTGGCGTGAAGCATAAGCTATCACATGCCCATCCTGCATAAGCACACATCCCAACCTCATCTTCGAGACATTACAATATACATCAAAAGGTCTATCAATATTTGGTTGGGCTAGAACAGGAGCAGTGGTCAGAAATTTCTTCAGCGCTTGGAAGGCTTCTTCACAAGCCGAGCTCCAAACAAACTTGGCATGATTCTAGAGCAACTTGGTCATCAGCTGAGCTATTTTGGAAAAATCTGAAATGAAGCATCGATAATATCCAACAAGACCAAGTAACTAACGAATCTGATGCACAGACTTGGGAGAATTTCAATTTAGCACATCTTGCACCTTGCTTGGATCTACAGAGATACCATAAGGTGTTAGGACATGTCCCAAAAACTACACTCGATCTAACCAAAACTCACACTTGCTGAGTTTGGCATACAACTTGTGTTCCCTCAATCGAGTCACCCCTATCCAAAGGTGTTAGGCTTGCTCTTCATTGTTCTTAGAATATATTAGGATATCATCAATGAATACCACCACAAACTTGTCCAACTCCGGCATAAAGACTGAGTTCATGAGATACATGAAAAATGCAAGAGCATTGGTGAGACCAAAAGACAAGACTAGGTATTCATACAACCCATACCTAGTGGAAAAAGTTGTCTTTGGTTTGTCTTGTGGTCTAATCTTGATTTGATGATAACCTGAACAGAGATCAATCTTGGAGAACACCTTGGCACTAGCTAGTTGATCGAACAAAGTATCAATACAAGGTAAAGGATACTTGTTCTTAATGGTTACCACATCGAGAGGGTGGTAATCCACACACATCCAAAGAGTGCCATCCTTCTTCTTCACAAAAATGGCTGGACAACCCCATGGTGATGAGCTAGGATGGATGAATCCCTTTTCCAACAACTCTTCTAACTATTTCTTCATTTCAGCCAATTCCTTTAGGGCCATGTGGTATGGGTGTCGAGAGATAGGAGCAGTCCTAGGCTCTAACTCAATGGAGAAATCCACATCTCTATCCAATGGCAACCTAGGTAGATCTTTAGGAAAGACATCTAGGAACTCGCAGACCACAAGAATACAGACAAGATCAGGAGAAGCTTCAGCATGAGCAGCAATAGGTAAGGCTAGATCTGAGGGCATAAGAAGAGACATCCCATCCTTAGAAGAAGGAAGCTGTAACTCAACAACTCTTTGCTTTAGATCCAAGACTGCCCCACATACACACAACCTATTCATTCCCAAAATTGCATCAATGCCTTGCCCAGGCAGCACCATGAACTAGAGACGGTAAGCGTGAGTGGCTAGCACTAAGCCCAATGTGTCCGTCCAAGTATTAACGCACAACTACGCACCTAGAGTACTAATTCTATAGGCAAAAGGTACTGCCATAAGAGGTATATTGTGCTGGTGTGCAAATCACATGCTCATCAATGAATGTGATGCACCAGAATCAAACAACACATAAGCTGGATGAGAATCAATGTTGAACATACAAGCCATCACTGGTTCATTTTGTAATATTTCCTCAGCCTCCATGAAATTAACCTATCTAGATCGGCTCTGTCAGTTTCTTCTTGATAACTATCCGCTTGATTAGGTGAGAGTTAGCTGAGGGCTGAGCTGATTGTGTAGGTTAGTTTTGTGGACACTCTCGGGCATAGTGGCCTTCCTTGCCACACTTGAAACAAGCACCAGGCTTGTTCCCCTATCCTAGATGGGTGGGACCTACTGTCCCTAGGGCTACTGATGTTGCACCTGCTGAGTAGGTGCATGATACTAAGTGGAAGGTGCCTGAAAGGTCTGCTGAGGCTATCGAAGCGAATGCCCACCCGAAGATTGATAGGGCACCCGCCTGACAACCTATACCTTCTATGCCAAGGGGTGACTAGAAGACCCAGTAGCCACCTACTTCTACTTCCATTCTGCCTGAGAGTCACGCTGCAACCCCTCCATGGCAACAACAATGTTCATCACCGCCCCAAAGGTCTGGTAGTTTCCTATAAATAACTACTGCAAGATGCAAGATAGGCCGCGATAAAAATGGTCTCTCTTTCTTCTCATCTGTATCAACATGAGTCCTAGCATACTGCAACAAGTGGTTGAACTTGTTGTCATAGTCTATCATGAACATGCTTCCTTGCCTTAGGTCTAGAAATTTTGCCAACTTCCTATTTAGAACACCAGCAGAAATATAATACTCTCTGAAGGCCGCAGTGAACTCCTGCTAGGTCACTTGGTGATCCACCGACTGCATGGCATTAACTGTGTCCCACCATGCACTAGTAGATCCCAATAGCTGTTGCACTACAAAGCGCACTTTCTGCTCCTTAGTTACGGTGAGTAGCAGAAACTTTAGATCCATAAGGTGAAGCCATTGCTCTGCATCCAGAGGCTTAGTCATGGGCATGAATGTGGGTGGGTGCGTCTTCAAGAAGTCCTGATAAGAGAAGGGTCCCTTAGGACCACGGTCACCACACCTGTTCCCACCATTTCCCCCATGGCCTCCATGGGTGAAGCCATCGATAGCCTGTGCCAGTAGCTTCATGGCATGGGGCTGACTCACGACGAGCAGTGAACAACTCTGCCATCATCTCCGTATGAGTCATCAGAGGTGGCGGTGGTGGAGGTGGAGCCAGAAGTGGGGCCTCATGGCTCTCCCTGTTGCCATTCCCATTGCCCTAGCCACTTTCACCTTGGCCTTCGCCAAGGCCATGGCCTGCTCTGGCACTGGTGCTCCCACAACTAGATCTCAAGTTTATCTAAAAACAGATAGGAACCAACCATTTAGGACAACCATCAAGATCAGGAATAAGAGATTGGAGAAATGATAAGACATTTATTAAAGCATTCTTTTAGTTTATCCTATCAATTCACTAATCCAATTATACGTGTAGGGGGAGTTTAGTTTAAACAAGATTCTCTTATCATGATGTATGCATCGGCCTGTACGTTCACTCAAGCCAGAAAATAGCAGCATTCGCAAAATTTTCGGCACATCGCACACTCACTTTCCGTTTGCTAAACAATTTTTTACACAATGTAAGTCAGTGTACCTACATAAAACTAATTAGATAAGACCAGTGCCACTATCCTAGATAGACCATATTGCTAGGGCTTATACTTATTTACATAATTTATCACATCCTACTTTTTACAAAACTTTTGTTGGTCAAATTTTAGGTTTTGGAAAATGGTGATGAAACTCGTAGACTCATTATTAGCTCTGGTACCAACTATGGTAGAACTGCCCAAAATACCGCACTTACGGAGGCACTTGTCTTCCACTAAACACTAAGCACCCCAAGAGCGAGCTACATCGGGTGGATTTCATCGAGCACACCAAAAGGGAGAGCCCGAATAATCCACATTTTCCCTTAGGATCCAATAATAAGAACGAGTTTACATTACTTAGTCCATTTCATACATCTAGAGTTCTTAAAAATACATTATCACAGGACCAAATTCAGAGTGCGGAAATTTAACAATGGAATGAAAAGAAAATCTATCGATAATATACAAGGATCCATTTGTGCCCACCAGAAGAATCCTTCACACAATGGCTACTCCTCAAGCAGTACCTACAATAGGGGTAAATAAACCCTGAGTACACAATGTACTCGCAAGACTTATCTGACTAGTGGAAATAATTTCCCGACTCTAAGGAATATGATAAGCTTTATGGTTTGCTGGGTTCCTTTTTGTAGAAAGCAATACTAATAGTGAATCCTTATGTATGTTAATTATTAGCATTCATGATTAGTTCATTATCTAACCATTATATGTAAGCACCTATTCTACTTTCAAGCAAGAGTTGAGCAAACAGTTCCATTTCACCACCTTTCCTCTTTCAGCTCTTACTATGGTGCTAGAGTGTAGACAGGTCGTATCGGATCGCTCGACGATTTACAAATCAATGTGCCTAGCTGGGTACCCTAAAATACATGTCCTGCTTGTGCCCCAGGCACAAGCAGGACCAACCCACCACTCTCCTATCAAGGGGTCTAGGTCCTCGTCCAAACTTGGACTCCAAGCCCCCGCTCCTGAGTCCTAGACTCAGTGCGTTGCTTAGACCTCCACCATCCCCGCCTCCAATTAGTCAGTCCGAAAAGAGCTAGAACCCACGACAAGAGAGCAATAAGCCTTCCCTATGCCCATACACAAGTATGTGCTCGGGATAATAAGTCTATGACTTGCCTAGAGTCCATTACAATGGCAGGTCCTTAACCGACATAGATAGGGAAAAAGTGTAACCAAGCTATGCCCCATTGGCCATAGGACACAACCTCTTACACCCACCAATACCCAAACCATATCCTTGCTCGGTCTCTATTTTTCCTTTCCACCATTTTATCATGAGTTATCTTAAAAATCACCTATTGAGAGTAACGATAGGTTACTCATGCTACCTAAATCCTGAGCATAGTAGCTACTCAACCTATACTAGTAGGACTCATAGGTAGGTATATCTATGCATGTAGTTTCCATAAAATGCCTGTAACATAAATGCACAACATATATATATATATATTCAGTGATCATTCAAAATAAGGGTTATGCACCGGGGCTTGCCTTGGGTAGGTGGGGTGTCAACAAAGTCACAAACTAATGGCTCTGGGGCTCCCTCCTGAATGAGAATCTCCTCCTCATACTCTTCAATGATCTCCTCGAACTCTTGTTCGCCCACAGGCATGAACTCTACCAACTCGTTATCTACATGCATGAAATGATGATGCAACATTTAGTAATACGGCGACAACAACTCTTAAAAATAAAATACATCTATCAAGCTACTAAACTAGCTCTACTGACTAAGACGCTAGGTTGCCTATCATTTCTACTAAACAGGTAGGAAACATTGCATGTATTAACTTAGCAACTAAAGGCATTCTTACTCTTAATATCGATTAACTATATATATACTAAAATAAGGAGTACTAGCTACCATATTTATCAACCTATTCTAAGGCTACAAAAATTATAGTGAGCACATAATAATACAATAATTCTACTATAAAAATGTCATGGTCAAAGCTATTTCCAATTTGCCACAAAAATTCCTACAAATATTAAGCTAAATAATGCTAAGCTTTCCTAAATGAATTAATCAATCTATCATTATCACAGATAACTGTAAACCAACTACACCAACAGATAGATCACATTTTGTGAACCTAACAAATTTTGTTTCACTATTTTTGGACACCTACAACATTTACTATAATTTTCCAAAGATCAGCTCAAAACTAAATTGAATAAACATTTACTAATTCCCTAGAAAAAGGAAAGCCAAAATACATCCGCGCGGCCCATGAGTGAGCGACATGGCCCACGCATGCACAGCGCGCACGCACGCGCGGCCCACTGATGTGGCACGCACGGGCGCGGCCCATCCACGCAACAATGGCCCATGACGAGAAGGCACGCGCGCTCGGGCACATTTGCTAAAACATCCCCATAGTACTACCAAATCAATTCGCAGTCCACAACAATGTTCCTACAGTCAGCGTTTAAGCAGACTAGCCCTCAGAACAAACTATGTTCACCATGGCTAGGTCCTCGGGCATCCACGCATGCACTGGCGCGGCGGCGACTGCACTAGGTGGTACACCAGCTAGCCTAGCCCCTCCCCGCCCCCAATTGCGAGCTAATGCTCACCTAGATGCCAGTGTGAATCAGTGGACGGTGAAGCGGTGAACGGAGACATGGTCCAGAGCTCTCTCCATGGTGATGGACTCCTCCCTACGGCAACGGCCATGTTCCCATGAGCCAAGGCACAAACAATGTGAACTAACTCAAGAATGGGCATCAGCAACTCACCCAGAACCTACTTGATGTGGTGTCTTGACCTAGGATGGATTGGGTGCGTCTGGCCACACACACTTAGCAAGCAGAGCAATGGCCACGGTGGCGCTGGATAGGTAGTAGCAGTGCAAATTGGGGTCCGCATGGGGTGGAGGACTATGAGGCAAGGCTGGGGGTGCAACCAATTGGACATGGGAGGACCAGGTGGGTAATGCCCACGACAACGGCATCTAAGACTTTAATGGCATGACGGCGGACGCTGCCTCCAAATTGGAGCTTGCAATGGCATGATGTGACATGGTGTGGGGTCGGTTGGCTAGCAGTTTAGAAGACGGAGTTGGGAGCACACTCAATTGACTAGACACGACCTATCCACACCAAAATGGTGATGTGGCCTGGCTAGACCGACAGCAGAGGAGAGAGAGGAAAGAAAGGAATGGGGTTGGCTACTTGTCCAAGCTCTAGCAGGGTGTGGCTGACGCACATGCACAAATACTATGAGCCAACGTAGCTAGGAGAGGGGGGCATACCCGCGTGCGGGCAATGGCAGTGAGTAGCGCGGTTATGGCGCCATTAATGGTGAACGACAAGCGGGTGGCCTCGACAAGGCCACATGCACAAATTTGATGACAATGACACAGAGACATAGGTGGACCCAACTCAACGTTGTGGCATGGTGATAACAGCATGGCGCAGCATGATGATGGGATGGCGGTGCAGCGATGTAGGCGGATGCGACACAAGCGGTGTCGCCGCACGTGGGCGACCCAGCAACCATGATCACGGCTAGCAGCAGTGCGATGACATAGCGAGGCAGGCGGTAGCAGACTGGCCAGGGCATCGAGCCCATGACAACAGCGGTGGAGCATAGTGGCTAGGCCCATCGACCCCCAGCATCCCGCCGAGCGCGGCGGTGCGCGTGAGTGCGGGCATGCTTGCGTGCATGAGCCATGTGCCTAGGTGCGGTAGTGGTGATGTGGGCCTACACGATGTTGTGCATGTGCACACATGTTGGGTGAGCCAGCGCTTTAACACTGAGTGCCGAGGAATGGTGACTGCGCCCAGTCGCTAGAAGCGGTCGGAAACGTGCCATGCACGCTTTTTAAAGCGTCCCAAAAATCCAATTCATTGATTCAAATGCCAAACCCACTTTTCTATACTAAAGAGGGCATGTTTGGCTATTAAAAGAAGCCTTAATACCCCATCACTCCTTAACCCAATTACTCTACAAAAATTGCCAAACTTAGCCTTGTCAAACCATTCTCCGACTTAAGAAATTTGACTAAGTCTAGATTGGATTCGCGTCACATTCAATTTCCAAGCTATTAGGTATGCTAGCTAGTGAATTCCTTTCTCGACCGTAGGTATTTCATCGTCACCTACATGGTTTGTAATTCAAACTTTATTAAAGTTCCATATATATGTTCTATAGTATTTTCGTTCAATAAAAATTCGTGCGTCACGAATGACCTTTCGTTATGCATCTCCATTGATCGTTTTAAGTTACTTCAATTGATTTACACACTATACCACATGCATTGACATATAACCATGATGCTCATTACATGTTTTAGCAAAAGATTTTATAGTGTAACACCGAGGGTGTTAAAGTGTACACTTGGTGGTGTTGGTATATTTGCAAAAGAGAAGAAGTTGGAGTTGATGTGGATCAACTGGCGATGAAACGGAGGCAAAAAAAGGTCACTATGAGTGGCCGAATGCTGGCCTCGATAGGACTAGTGCATCCGGTCAGTGACAGCAGTTGAGTGCTGTCTCAATGAAGTGACCGGACATTGCACAGTAAAGGTGATCGGACACGCATGGCCTTTGTCCGGTCATGTGTGAAGTATGGTGATGTAGGTGACGTTGGAGTTGGCTTGCGAGTGCAGAGCTATTCGGATGCTAGTCTGTGTTCGGTTGTGCAGCACCGAATGCATCCGGTCACAAAACAGAGACTTGGGGAGCTCTTTGGAAATGATCGGACTCTTGTCGGTTTGTGTCCGATTATGCAGCACTGGACATGTCTAATGACAAAATAGAGGCTCGGGGAGCTCTCTAGAAATGACCAAACTTAGGCGGTGGCATGTCTGGTCTTGGCATAGAGGTGCATCTGGTCATCACTTGATCATTGGCCCACAGCAGCCGACCATTGAGATCAAGCGACTGAGGTTGAACAGAGGTGATGCATGGCGTGCATCCACTGATCGGACGTGGACTAGGTGTGTTCGATCGATCCGACCAGCGTGTTCGGTCACCCCGAGCAGTTCCTAGAGAAGGGGTAACGGCTAGTTTAGCCCGTGGGGCTATAAATAGATGGGAGTCTTAGCCAAGGCTAACAAAGAGCACCTCAGGGGACTTTGTGTCTAGGCTTGAGAGTGCTTAGGAGCCCTCCATCTCACATATGCTTGATAGTGATAATCCGATTATGTGAGAGAGCGATTCTAGTGCGATTGCATTATGAGGTTGCATCGAGTAGCACTAGGTGATCAAGTTGCAAGCCGGTGGTGCTTGTTACTCTTGGAGGTTGCCACCTCCTAGACTCCTTGGTGGTGGTCTCCGTCAAAGCCCGCAAGAAGCTTGTACGGTGCTTCGGAGAAGAGCTTTGTGAGGGGCATTGTGCTCGCCCCACGGAAGCCGTGAAGAGCAACTCTAGTTGAACATGTCATTGAGCTACCCTCACTTTTGGGGTAGGTTCTTGCAGTGCTCGACGTGCAGGCTTGGCGGGTGATGCTAATTAGCCGCCAAACCACCAAGTGAGCAGTCGACACAATGGAGCATGTTGGCAAGCATGTGAACATCGGGAGAAAATCACCTTGTCAACATTGTTCTTCTTGTTGGTTTGTAATACCCTTACACAATCTTGTAATTATGGCTAATTTGGTTTGTGTAACCTTGTTAGTCACATTGCTTAGTTTGTGTAGCTAAGTATTTGTGCTCTCTAATTTGGCATTGGTTGCCTTGTTATTGAGCATTGCTAGTGAGCTTAGGAGCTCTGTGCTTTTGCTTACTAGAATTGTGTAGGAGCTCCCCGGTGTGCAAAATACTAGTGGCATAGGTTTGTGTTACCTTGCTCCTAGAATTGGATAGGTGAGCTCTAGCTAGCCCAGCACCTTAGTTGCTTATTAGGATGTTTGCAAGGTACTAGAGAACATAGATAAAGGGGTGTAGTCTTGGCTAGACTGATAGTTTTAATTCTGGACTTGTTTCGGTTAGCCAATGTGATTAATTTTAGAAAGGACTATTCACCACCCCCCTCTAGTCTACCATCTTGACCCTACAATAGGGGCTACCACCCGGTGCCAAGGTGGCACCGCCTGGCCCCACCTAGTGTCCTGCCACATCACTGATCCATGGGAGTGTGGCCTACAGCGCTATGGAGCATTGATTCAACATTGGTTAAATCAGTGGCCGAGATTTTGTTTCTCCTGGATTGAAGGGCCCACTGTCATACACTGGGAGGCCTTCTACCGACTTAAGCACCAACTTCCCCATGTGAAACTTGGCACATGTTGCTATTGTAACCACCTTTGGGAGCCATCCAACACCCTACTATGCATAGGTGGTGGAATCAAGGGCTGGCTGGCGTGCCCTTGAGGCCACATGGCACCCAAGTTTCCTCCACCGCCTACTAGCTGCCTATAAGTACCCCCTACCTTAGTTCTACTATAAATAGGGGTCATGAGTTCATTTGTAAGACACATAAGTGAAGAAAAAGCTCTAAAGAGAGTAGTTTAGTGTAGGGTAGTTATTCTCTAGAGTAGAGAGAGAAGGCGAGGAGAAGCTGGAGGAGGAACTAGGCTTGTTGGCAACCTCTTCTTCTTGTAGCTCCGCGGCTCTTCTATGGTAATTCTGTTTCCATTCTTGCATTAAGTTTTGTTATATTTCTATTGTTTACTGGTTTCACCACTTGGTTAGAGTGCTCTAGCCTTATTTCATTGGGATCTAGATTAGAGTAGTAAGCGCATAGATTAAGCATGGTGCTTAGGCTACCTGTGTTTGTGGCTAAGTCTTCGGATAGATTGTGGTAGGTGGCAGGTGGTGACAGCCTTGTCCATACTATGTATTCCACCACAATAGGCTTCGTTATTAAATCTTAGGGCTCATGGTAGACCTTGTCTAGTGAACCCTCCTAGTTGGTAGGCGGGTTGTGCCACGAAGTAAACAGCTATTATTTACCTTCTCTTGTTCAAGTAATAGTTATGGAATAACCCATAGTAATCCACTCCTTTTCTCCCCAAAACCTATAGAAACCCATTAGTTCTAGAATTCGATCACTTCTTGTCCCCTGTGGATTCGATACCTAGGATTACTCCTTGGTGAAAAGTCACTCTAACAACCGTGCGCTTGCAGTCTTTTCTGTGTGTGCCACCCCTGGCCGGTGTCAACACAAAGGACTTAATGAGGCTATATAGCTACCCTCGCATTCTACCACTGGTCTGGAATGCAGGATACATCCATGAGTAACCAGAGTCTAAGCACCATGCTTACACCACAATTACTACTTTACTCCCCTAGGAAGAGAATAAAACACTCAAAAGAGTCGCGAACCTGATGAACAATATAAACATGACACTTACTTAAATCAAAAGTTGATAACCAAAGAAATCTTAGAACCAAGCCCAAGTAGAACTTGATTCCACCAAGGTCCAATTCATAGAGAGAGCATCGATAGGCTGACACTTCCTCCGAGCTCTTCCCTCACTCTCTATCTCACTATTTCTATTTACAAAGGCTAGATCCTAACTTGGAGGACTATTCTTCTCTTGATTGCTTCATCTGATCCTGAGATGAGGATGCCTCTAGAGGTGGTATGTGGGGCCTTATATAGGGGGCACTAGGGGTCCTATGGGCCCATGAATCCATGGCGACGTCAAATCTAAAGCCTTGATTTGAACCGACCTTGAGCAACGGTGGAGATGGACTCTCAAAGATGTTGGGAAACCGACGTAAAAAAGGGAGGTTGACATGTGGGCCCCATAGGCCTGCCAGCCTATAAGGTGGGACTGGCCGGCTTGTCTCTATGACAGGTGGGCCCCTCCCTCCGGTGGCAGCTTCTGGACTCCGTCTAGAGTTTTTTCCGTAGGTTTCGCAAGTCAATTCACTTGTTGATGTCGGTTTGATTGTTTGGAGTGTATGATGTGGTCCCAGGGACTGTTTTCTGGCTAAATCCTCTTGCATTCATATATTCACCAAAGCTCATGGAATTCATTAGTTTAAACCGCTATCCCTATGTTTGTTGACGGAATTAAGTATATATATAGGATATGTTGACAGTTTATAATTGATGTTAATGACTGTCAACAAGCTCCCCCAAGCATAACCTGCAGCTAGAAATTATTTTTATTTAGTTTGAACAACTAATAAGAAGCACTAAGCTCACACATAACATGCATCTTAAGAAAAAGATTAAATAGAGGCACTAGTTAACCAACAATAAGTAAACTGTATGCAACATCTAAACTCTGGGCACGACCAAGCATAGCAAGAGTTTGTATGCATAATAAACAGGATAGAAAAGTCAGTGCTTGGCCCCAAATAAATTGTCTACATCCCTTTATCAATTTACTCATTAAACATGGGTGAAACAGGAAACTTCTATGTGCTGTACATATTTAATTCTGGAAAAATTACAGCAGTTTCAACATGCATTAAACAGTCTACTGTACAAATTTGAGTATTTTTGGATATGTAAAACACCCTGTGCACAAAATACAAGACAGACTAGCTGAAACAAACTTAAATAGGTTCAGCCTACTTAATAGTGTCAAACAACAAATTTCATACTTTTCTGGAATAGATCATGTTACTAGAAAGCTAAAAAATTGGTTTCACACACATGTGATACATATAACCCCCATCACAAATTTTACAAGGTATAACAAGCATGAAACATAGTAAATTCAGTATAGCACAGACAAATTACTCAAACAGTAGGTTCAATATTTTTTCTTGCTAGTACATGTCAAAACCAAGCTAACAAAAACTGAAATCACATTTTTAGGACATTCCTAGTTTCAGTTATCTACTTAACAAGTTTAAGGAGCACATAACTTAGATAGAAGGTACTGCACATGAAAAGTAGCCAAACAACAAATTTTATACTTTTAACAGGTAGAGCACTTCAAGACAAAACTAACAAAATTTGTTTCATCAGTTTTGGACTTTCCCAGCTCAAGTTATGGAATTTTGAAGTTTCAACAATTTTCTGCAAAAGATTAAAACTAAATCAGAAAGATAAACCCCATAAACAGCTGGGTGCATATTGGATATATGGGCCAGGGGTAGCCGCACCTCCCATATATATGACCATGCCCAGACTATTGGCCCATCAGCCATCAAGGAAAAAGCCCATGGAAGGCTAAGGTTATTGACCAACGTGGAGATCAAGGCAAGCCAAGACAAGCGTATCCAAATGATAGCTAGGATCAATCTGTTGCACAATCCCTGTAACAAACTAGCAATCCAATATGTTAGCCCGATCGCCCTCATTGTAACCCTACCCCTCCACCTATATAAAGGAGGGTAAGGACCTTGGGCTTGGGATCCAACCTCCATCATTCCAATCTACTATGTAGCTAGGAGAAACAGCCCCTATAACTGAGCATACAAATACAAGAGCAGCAGCAGCAGCACTCGAGTAGGGGTTAACACGCCACCGCACCCCAAACCAGTATAAATCCTTGTGTCTCATTTGTTACCATCTGAATCATCTTACATGATCTTGTTGCTAGGCATTGCCTGAGCTATATCATCCGACAGTTGGCACGCTAGGTAGGGGCCTTTCGCGTACAGATTTGTTTTTGTGTTTTAGATGGGAATCATCTTCAACTTCGGCGATGAATCGGAAAAGATACAGCCAGGCGAGAAGATCACCTTTGGCAAACTCAACCTCATCGCTGACCGGTTTGGGCACCTACGCTTGCATGAGCCCGAGCCGACCGAACAGGAGGACGAATAGTCACTTTAGATCCTCACTTTCGCCGCTAGACTGGAGGAGGCTGTGGATGGAGCACTGCTCGCCATCACCCATCATCTAGCCCATTACTGTTAGCTTCTTGCCAAACCTGGCCAAGAGCATAGTCTCAATGCCACTCTTTACCTTCATAAGATCAGGGATCCCGCCCTAGCGATGGATTCAGCACCCGATCAAACTCTCTCCCGATCATCAGGAGCACCGACACACATGTCGACTGTTGACACTTCATAATGTGGCTACTAGGTTTGTATCCCTAGCAACGGTGCCAAAAATGCTTGTTGATATTTCTTATGCTCTTGTAGATAATTCCGCAAGTGCACAGAATATCGTTATAGCATTTCACCCAGGAGTATTCCAGGGTATCATATTTATCCACAGGGAAGCAATGGTTAAATATAGTGATAGTTAACCATCTCATATCAACTAACTATTATACCAACTTGGCTAAAGTGGGGGTAAGTGATATACAATGAAGTGGGGTGACACACAAAGATCCAATCATGAAAAGGTAAAGTGGAAGCATAACTATATAGTGAGACAATAATAAAGGGAACAATAGAATCCTAAGTTACATCTATTCAAGCACAACTCTAGCTAGTGACTGTGGTTATATAGATAAACTAGGATAATGCAAGGTAGGATGCAATAACACTTCAGATGTACCCGCATCAAACTCACATAGAGGGTTGATTGGGCACAAAGCACCTTAGCCCTATGATTTAACAACTAGATCTATCGTGGGGGAATACATAGGATGGACAGGGCCATCACCAGCTACCAATTACCCCAATCTATCTGGAGACCTAACCACGTTCCAAGGTACCCAATAGTACAAGCACCATGCTTACACTATTTGATACTACCCTAGCCACAAGTTAAGACTAGAGCATCAACTAGTGAGGACTTTGAGAGCCCACTTATCACAGGAGTATAAGCATAACCAAAGTATAACTAGAGCACAAGACTAATACATAAAGTAAAAGACTTGAAATAATACTTACATAGAAAGTAACATAATGCAATAAATAAAGTAATTACAAGAGAGGAACAAAGCTATACCAGACTCCTAAAGACTGCTGCAGATCTCCCACCAAGACTAGCTACTACTAGAAGAGCTAGATCTTGAGAGTAGAGAGAGAGCTACATCTCTTGTGTGTGTAGGTGTGTGTTACAATTGAGGGAGAGGGGTCCTATTTATAGTGCTAGGTGGAGTAGGGGCTACTCTATTGCCATGTCAGCGATCTAGGTGACACCCTCTCCTTGCCCTTGGATCAAACCAACCTTGAACCACCTTAAATCAACACGTAGGATTGCTCCCAAGTGTGGTTCCTTGCATGTGTCTGAAGGAGAGGTGGTGGAGGAGTGAAAGTGGGGCTCTGGGCGATGGCCCTTAGTGTCGGCCAGGGTGCTTATGTGGAGTAGGCCCTCCTTCTTCGGTGTGGTGGACCTAGGGGTTTAGTAGATTGTGGGTATGAACACAATTTGTCCATTTGAGCACCAACATACCGCATGGTGAGTCAGCAATCCATGTGATGCCTCTTTTCGGCCCTTGATCATGCACCGACTTGGAATCAATGGTGGAGAAGTCTTGGAGGTGTGTTTTTTGGCCACTTCCCATGGATTGGTGAGGTCACATTGGTTGTGCCACATTGGCTAGCATCATGGTGGGGTTGGTCGGCACTACCAAATGGCCCATGTTGGTCCTCCTTGCTCCAATTGCTTCTAGTTGCTTGATTTTGATATTTTTGTATAGTTTTCCTGCATGACCAAAGATCTCCAAGTACAAGTGGAAATAGGTGAATTATAAACATAAACACTACCTATGGTGTTGTATAGACCCATTTTGGTGCAATGTTGATGGTAAAAATAGGCATTTAGTGTCCATCAACATCAACGACTCGCTAGACCCAATTTCTTCAAGCTATGCTGCAACCCACCGAACCTCCAACAGAGGATCCTTAGAACCCAGATCAAATTGATCAGGATTGTGGCGGTGATGACTTCAACTTGAACCTTGTCGGAGTCACCATCCACAACCTTAGCTAGGGTGGCACCGTCCTGGAGAAATCAGACAACTCTAATGACAATAACTGGCAGCATGGCATAGATGCCTGCAGGCTTATCAACTCAGTGACCTCCCACCTCTCCCTTTACGACTGCAACTAGTTGAATGTAGGTTGTGATGCAAATGGAGATGATGATGACATCATCTAGCACATGTGTAGTTGTTACCTTAGCACAAACGATTACGAGGAGAACGAGTATCAAACTCCCGAGCACTCTCCCCGCAATCACTTTGAGTTTGATTACATAGTGCCTTACGAGATGAGCTAATAGGCTCAGGATCACCTGCTCAATCACAAAGATGTGCTAGCAGATGAAAACTAGAAACAACAACATCAACTCTAGGTGCAAAACATGGCTTACGGACACCAATCTCATAATGACATTCTGCGGGTAGTCCCACCATTTTCTAATGCCGAGTAGAACTTGGCCAAGGCCATGCAGGAGGTAGCAGCTATGCTGCAGCTAACTACATACCAGCACCCAGTGATGCAACTATCACTCACAACCATGTACCCCAAAACTTGGGGGCTCATCAGCCACGCCAACCTAACAGATCCACATGCCATCATCCTAAACACACCCAAGGTCTAGCCCCACAATTGAGCAACGACAATGGTGGTGGGCCAGGAGGTGGCAGCCATAGAGGCGGTGGTGGTAGGCATACTACCAACAGGGAGGCTATGGAGGTGGTGGAGGTAACAATGATGCAGGGAGCAGCTATTACTCTGACGATGAGGGTGATGCACCTCACGATGGGAGGAACCCGAGAAATATTCTAGATCCTATGCCATGTGCTGTTGTTGATGATTCCTATGACCTGGTCAGCCCCCCACATTTGGATATAAGATCTGATTGGCTCCATGACACCCCTAAAATTTCATGCTCCAAGCATTAACAAGTACAATGGGGAAACAGATCCAAAGATCTAGCTAATAAACTATCACCTCACCATAAAGGCGGCGTATGCCATGGACCCCTTCTTCATGATCTAATACCTCCTAATCTACCTAATGGACTTGGTAAGAAACTAGCTGAATAATCTCCTAGAAGACTCCATCAAACAATGGACAGACCTTGAGAAAGAGTTCTGCAATCACTTCGAGGGAGCTTACACTAATCCCGGCTCCTCATGGGACATCCTAGGATGCAAACACAAGACAAGAGAGAGCATCCTTGAATATATGAAGTGCTTCACATAGTGCAAGAACAAGCTTGAGGATGTCCCCAATGCCAGCATTGTTACCACCTTTACTATGGGCGTAGACAGTGAGGCCCTCATCCGAGACATCAGGTGAAGGAAGAACATTAGTCTTTGAGACATGTTCGCCCTACCCATGAGCATGCCGATGGTGAAGACTACTTCAACGCCGGCAATGGCAAATATAAGTCATGACTCACTGATAGCGCAAGCCAATCCTCACCCACAAAAAAGGATAAAAATGGAGAGGCGAGCTTGTGGCCAGCACCATGAAAAAAGAAGGCAACACTTCGATAAGATCATGAACAAGCCATGCTAAAACCATGACTTCTAAGTGAATCACTTAGCCAAGGACTGATAGACATACAGACGAGAGGTCACCCAACAAGCTAGCAAGGACAAGTCGAAGGGTGGCCGCCAAATAAGGGCAAGGACAGAACTGATGATGATGACCAAGATGGCTACCTAAACATCTAGGGCATCATGATCATCTTTGACCGCCCATAGACCTACGAGGACCATTGCCGCAAGTTGGTAACCCATCATCTTATCTTTGCTGCCACCCCTATAGTTCCTATTTATGTAAAATTGGTGGAGCTCCCAATCACCTTCAGCAGAGACGACCACCCTGATCATGTTGTCAAGTCCGGTTGATTTCCTTTAGTGGTCATTATAGTCATAGAAGGCATAAAAATGATGAAGGTCTTGATGGACAAAGGTAGCGGCATAAACATCCTTTATAAGGATGCCTTTGAGAAGGTAATGTCAGGGCCAGCAAACTGGCCCCTCACATTCTCTGTTTCATAGGATCGTCCCTGAATGTCGGGTTACGCTGCTCGGCACGATCACCCTATCTGTCATGTCTGGTGACCAGGTACACTAGCGCAATGAGACACTCTCCTTTGAAGTCATTGACTTCAAGGATCCCTACCACGCCATCCTCAGGAGGCCCTACTATGCCAAATTCATGGCAATCCCAACTACGCCTACCTCAAATTCAAGATGCCAGGCCCACGTGACATCATTACCATTGCTGGCAACTTTCAAGATGCCTATGAGTGTTAAAGGGTGGCTATGGAATAGGCCCAACATGACCTAATTCTGGATGAGCCAAGGCTTGATGATGAGGCTAAGCATGATACAAGCTTGGGAACCCCTCGACACTCGCTCTAGTCTATAGAGCATTAGCCTACACCAACCACTTTGGCCAGCATCTTACCTACCATCCCCCTAGATTCAACCTCACTAGCCACCCTAGTGCCCTAGGAGGAACTCGAGGAAGTGCCCAAGGAGGCAAAGCCAGAGGAAGGGAGAGATGACCAAGCCATTAAGAATAGCCCTATAGCAGAACCGTCCAATTTATAAAAGCACAAGTATAATAGCAGCCCATAAGCCAGTGTAGTAATTCCATGTTCTTCATAACCATCAATCCATAATACACTTACTATGATGTTGGGGCTAGTCAAGTTTCTCATTGTCCGGGAGAGACGGTGATTCAAATCAATTTCAACCAGCTAGGAATTTATTCCTAACACAAACCTAGGCGGACCAGGTCAATGATCACCTTAGGTTACCTTTGGAACAACTCAGGTCCACATTTCATGGGTTCGACCAGCGCCGCACAATTAGGGACAACCAGCTGCCAGGACGTTTAGGCTCGACTTGCCCTTGGGATCATGTTTGGCTCCCTATACATCCTTACTACCATCCAGAGTGTGCACTTTTATAGAACAGAGCCTAGCCTAAGTTGAGCTACTTAGCTTCATGGTCGGAACGAGTTATCGGGCTAGCTAAGTGAGAGTCATGCGTTCAATCTCGACAAAAGTGCCAATAATGGTATGGTCCTTAATCAGCATAGATGGAATCACATGAGTCAACCTATGCATAGACTCCACCTAGCCTCTAATTACATTATCCCATGGTTCTTTTCCATGATAGCAAATATAGCCAACTGTGCTCCGATATCCACCTATATCTCGCAAGTGATAGAAAATCACCCACTTCTACCAGTCTAAGAATGGCTAAGCATATATTCGATAATGGACCTACATAGGGTTAAAGGTACATGTATCTAGACAAGGTAGTTCTATGCATCAAGTGGTTCCAATCAACTCTTATAACCTAATGCATCAAACATAAAGGACTCAAGTGATATTTTGTAAAACATGGGAGGCTTAAAATGCTCCAGGGCTTGCCTTTGATAATGGAAGTTGGCCTATGATCTAGACACTCAGGTAAGTCTTCAAGAGTTTGCTCCACTCCTTCTAGAGCTATGGCCTGAGGTGCCTCCTGTTGTTCCTCTGGCTCTTCGTAGAACTCTAATAGAGTTATCCCCTCGGACGATCCTATATGCATTGGCAGGAAATAAGATACCATGGATGCATATATAATGACATGTATAATATGATATGATGTGATGAATGCATCCTCATAAGTGTTCTCAGCAGCAATGCATTATGGTGATAACAAGATAAATTTTCTTTTACTGAGTAGTTGCATATCTCTTCTCTAGTAACTTAAACAAACACTTATGTAAATCATTTTCTATACTACAAGACAGTAGCAACTTGTTTTGACCATAAATTGAGTTATACACATCAAAATAATATAGTTGTAGACATTCTAGAAATCTTATGAAATTTACTACAACTTAATTTTAATCATCTTAATGTGATTCAGCAGTTATCTAGGCCAAACAATTCAATCTTTCGGATCTATCTAGAGAGCACGCATTTCAGATAACAGATTTTTGACCACTATAATTCTCAAAACATATGGCCTATGACTACAAAAATTTAACAAAAGGTAGATAAGTAAGTTATCTATAACTTTGTTATTAACCATCTTTAGAGAAAAGATCATTATCATCATAAAATCATCACCACAACACAAACCATACATGCAGTCATCTAGTTCAATTATAATGCAATAATTAACTAGTTGCATACAACCAATTACTTCTAAGCCTAACTAATAACATCAACAGGTCATATGCATCATACGCACCACAGAAAACATCATGGTTAAACATAACTAATTTATTTATATTTATTTATTAATTTCCTTAGATAATAAGGTGATTTAAAGGATAAATATTTCCAATGCTCAATAAATTCTTAGAAAATTACAAAAGCCTACATATGACCCTATTAGTCTATTATACAAATTTCATGTCATTTGGATAAGTATAGCTACCTCTACTAAAATGACAAGTTACATATGCTTATTTTTGCAAAATCGTTTAGCATAGTGAAAAGTGTCAAGCAATAGATTTAATATTTTTCTTACTTTCCTCCTAGAATCATAATATTGTGTAAAAATTTGTATGATCATCTGTTATGTATTTTTACCCCATTTATTTTCACTAGAAGCTAGCAATTAATTAAGATTAAATAGGAAGACCATATTTCAATTATGCTTACTGTAGGTTTAATATTTTTCCAAGCTAGAGCATGTCAACACAAAACAAGAAAAATTGGAATCACAATTTTATCACCTTCCTAGCTCAAGTTATGTAATTTACAAGATAGAAATTATTTTAAAAGAACTTATTTTGCTCAATTTAATTCTCCCTAAAACATACCCTAAGCAGTAGATTTCATATTTTTATCAAATAGTACACTTCAAGATAAATCTAGCAAAATTTGGTTCACCCCATTTGGATACTCCTAGCTCAAGATATAATTTTTGCAAGTTAGCAACAAAATATGTGAAAAATAAATAAATAAAATCAAATTTCCACTCGGGCGCTACAGCTAGATGCACCAGGTCCATACTGCCGTTGCGACTAACAGTAGGGGCCCATAGTCAACTCGGCCCTATGCACCAGTGTGACAGAGCAGAGCACCGGCTTGACTGGTGAAAAGCTCACCGATGTTGAGGCCACCGGCGGTAGTGTCATCACCAACGTGTTCCCCAACTCATTCCGCATCTACAGGTGCCCTCGGTTGGCTCAAAGGCTTGCTGAAGCTAGATCGATAGTGGCCTTGGTGGATGGTGGTGCTACATGGTGGCACACCATTCATCTTTGGCCATGACAAGATCAAACGGGCTCGGCTACACTTTTACTAGGATCTAGTTGAGACCTAGGGTTAGGTTAGGGCGATGGTGGAGCAGCGGTGAAGCTTGGCCATGTGCATGGCATGGCGGCGGTGAGAGCATGGCGGTGAGCAGCCATGTTCTGGCACCAACACGTTGGCATTGGCTCAACTGCCATCGGTGTGAGCTAGACGTGACCCTATGCTAACCCTAATGCGAGAAAGGCATGAACAAGACTGCTTAGTGGAGCACGGCCATGCACGAGCGCAAGCTCAGCGGTGCTCCAGTGATGGCCATGGTGACAACAACGCGAACTGCGACCTCACCTGAGCTTGGATGGTGACAAGGGTGGGTCGGCTAGGTGGAGCAGGGTGCGATGAAGCTGTGGGTGCGAGGAATCGAACAATGGTGCGGCTACAGTGGCATACGAGCTTGGCGGAGCTCAGCGGCGATGATGGCGGCGCTGAGGTTTTGCTCAGGCGCAGCGAGAGCAAAAGCGAGGCAAGGCAGAGAGAATGAGCATGAGTGAGAGAGCAAGCGCGTCGCGACGTCTACTTCTGCTTGCTCTGGCGTAACTGGTGGGGCTAGCACCAGCGTACGGCCACCTAGTGGTGATCGTAGCCTGTGCATGGTCAGCCACAATGACCGGCTTCAAAATTGGTTGTGTCGATTCAATTGACTAAACCCGCGATCTTTGAAACTGAAAACCAGTTTAGCAAAATTTTCTAAGTTACAAATAGCGTTAAGTTAAAACTTGTGGGCTCTAATTGACTAAGTTAGGCACCAAATTAGCTCATGACCCTTCAATAAAGTTTGTTACTCATGACAAGAACTACAATTTTTATTTAGGTCACATAGCCATGCAAGCTCTCTAAACTACTGTTCAACTTTAGTCAAACTAGCATCATGAAAATGGCATTTCCAATTAAACCAACACTTAGGAGCAAAATTGGTTCATGTCATGAATACAAAAATTATTCCATTTACCATCCTAGATGTGTCTAAGGTGTTTTCATGACCTCACAACCATTTCATACATTGGTCATACATGATTACAAGCATATATAAGTATATAAGCAACATCGCTTGTGATAAAGAGAAGGGGAATGAAATGAAACTTCATATGCTCATGCTCATGAATGCTTGGATGATGTTTGTGCTCATGAAATGAAAGTGCCAAATGCAAGGCTTAACACTAGGGTGTTATAAGCCCCATGACCAGGGCCCAAAGTGTCAATGGCACTTACTATAATAAAACTCTGGCTAGCCCCGAGCATTGGAAGGGTGCAGAACAACAAGGCGATCCTCGCCTATGCTATCAACACACCCACACTGCTATCCTCTTTTACCAATGAAAATAATATATATGTCTCATGACTGCTGTGAATGAAAGATCACACGCCCACAATGACTTAGGAAGTACCTTCCCAAAAGCCACTTGAGGGCTACGTTCTAGTTCTATGCAATGGTATTAGCGAGGTGTTTCTCCTTTGAATGTCTTGCAATATTATACTAACACAACAAGGCATTTGGGGGCTACCAAACCAATTCTTAGATGATAAATGTTGGCATGGTCACACCAATGGACAGTTTTATCACCCGAGTATGGCCATATTGGTTGAGCAACACAACTCAAAAATCTCGAGGGCTACACATGGGTATAATGCTTATACCCAAGTGCAACGAAGTGCTCACTGTGATTTGTAAGGCCACAACACTTTAACATGTTAAACTAACCTATATGAGTGCTCGAGGGCTACTACTATGCACAATCACACACAGGAAGGTTTGCAAGAGTACTAGAAATCTGCAAATCAAAATTTTATTCAGATATCTTTTTATAGAAGAACTAATCAATGGGACCCATCCTCAATGAGAGGTATCCTTGATGACTTGCTCCATGCTTAAAACTGAAGCAACAGCGTTGGTGTTGACGGTTGCACCAAGGTTGGCTATCAACTAGTCGACATCGATGTTCTTGGGCACCTCCACCCTCGGTGTGAACCCGGGCTCCATCACACGAAGATCTACTTTGGGCTAAAGATGAAGGTGGGTAGTGGCAAGGACTGCCACAACCCCATGGTGAACACCATGTGCCGTCACCTCCTTGATTCACGTCGAAAGCCCACGAGCCTGATCATGGAAGCTCGACCCCATCGGCTACACTAGCTCAACAATGACACACACTGCCTCCTCCAATGCCACATAGTGATTGCTATTAACTCATGCTATGGCGGCACCGCCATGAGCCTAGGAGGTTGACTCATCTCATAGATGAGTCACCTCCACTAGCCAACCGACCAACCCTTCATTGGCCTGGTAAAGATTCATCGCCACTGCCTAGATAGCAACCAACTGCCTTGGCATGGCTAAAAAGAAGAGGGACACAAAGCCTACCACACCAAGGCAAAGACAATTCCAAACAGGACGCGGTAAAGATGAAGCTTCACTTACCAGCAAGCTCAACATGGGCTGCCACATCCGTGGCCCTATCTTTAGCCGCATCTCCGTATGTGGCACCAAGCACTATCTTGGCTATCGAGAGACATGCCTTCAGTCGCTCCACCTCCCAACACTCATCTCGGAGGGCTCACCCAGCCACGTCCAACTCCCCCTCAATAGTGTGGATGTTAGGGCGGTCATCATCAAACTCCTCATCACTAGAGGAGGAAGGCGAGACAATAGTGACGCAGCCCGTGCTATTAGAGGTTGCATCAACGATAGGGCGTCTCGAGCGATAGCGGGACATAGTATTGAATGAGCCGATGAGAAACCGCTGCATCAAGAAACATGTTAGACTCCTTTGGGAATGAATCCAAGAACAGATCCATCCTTACCTGAATCCCATCATGCCTAGGCAGAAAGCCTGAGGACAAGGGGGCACGTGCTCCTCGGCCGACCCCCTTTGGCTCCTTCTATGAACACTTCTCTCCGACCATGGATGACAGATGAGATCTAATCAAAAGGCAAGGATGTGACAAATAGTGGAAGGTGAGTCTGTGAAGGCTACAACGTAGATGTACTAACTCTCCTTCTCTCCCTCTATTTTTGTACGCAAGGATGTGACAAATAATGGAAGGTGAGTCTATAAAGGCTTTGGTTGGAATTGCTCACCAATTGAGGAGTATATATGTGATACTATGGTTTTATAACATTTAAATCAAAACAAATTCTCCAAGTGTTTTGAATAGAAATGGTAGAATTTATAAGTCAAAACTATATCACAACTTACAACAACTTAGTCAACATGATTGTCCTATTAGAATATTTTCCCACAAGCATAAGTGTATGTATATGGAACAAACTTTATGCATGCTTCTATCTTAAAGAAGTTATGAACATTCACTTTTGGAATTTTGAACGAAGTGTGGTTTATAAATTTGCATGGAGGTGGAGCGACATTTGTTTTGCATTTTTAATTTGTTCAATTTTAAGCTTCAACATCTAGGAGAGTTGAGGGTTGAGTTGCACAAACCATCATTGAAGATGAAGGAGCTGTGGAAAGTTAGAGATGGTATGGTTAAACTAGAGGTTTAGCCAATCCTCTCTGGAGTCATCTGTTTTGTCCTTCTGGTGTTGTGCAACGTGTTGGGGAGAACTCAAGTGTGTGATTGTTATGCTTGAGAGATCTCCCCCACACTTATTCTTGTACCTACTTTTATTCAATAGAAAACAGCAGGAAATAGGAAAGGGCTCTACCAGTTGCTACATTAGGGAGCCTTAAGTTTATTATAATTATTATTTATTATTACTATTATTTTATTTTATTTCATGTGTTCACCCAATTTTTTTAAAAATTTTAGTATAACTCAAACAAGGCTAAGGTAAAATTGCAGGGTATCACAGGCCTTGGTATATCTCCATAATAGATTACTTCTATTGCTTATGAAAGTAATAGTCAAGTTTATTAATCAAAATTCAACACCACGTCAAATTTTAATTAAAGAAGGCTGTTTTAACCTAAGCACCATGCTTAATTTTAAAAGCCTATAGATGTACCTTGCATGGATACACCCAAACCAAAGCATTATAACATAAACAAAAGAAGTATGAACTTTATGAACAAGTTATTTTCTCATGGAGATAAATATGAGTAACAGTGTTGGTGAACATTGTATTACCTTTGCATACCTGAGTTTTGCTTACAAGTAGCATGTGGATGGATGCATTGAGCCTGCTACAACGGTGGCATATGGTGCAACTCAGGAGAGCCACAAGGCTAGGCCACACACATAACTAGTGTGTACGGACCACGGGCCTTAGTGGTAGCAAATGTTTGGAAGAGGAGAATCTTCCTTCTCTCTCTTCTTCTTCTCCCCTTTTTTTATCATATATTCTCTTTTTTTAAGCAAGGAAGAGCTGATATCATTTTTTTAGTGACCTTTGGTTTGTATGGAATCTTGTAATGAGACTCTCTCCCCCACACTTGGACTTTTGTATAAAAGTCAAGTGTGTAGTGCCGAGGTCTCCTCTTGAGTGTGTTCCATCACCAAAGGGCATCATGGCATTTAGTTGATGTAACTCTCATGTTTTCTAGTATCGTATGCCCCTTCTTCTTCTTAGTCTCAACATACAATGGTTAGTGACAAGAATAGCCGAAGGTGCATACTAACGTGACAACATGTTCTTGCTTTCATTGACAAGAAAATTTGTTGTTTTTTATTAGTATTATTTTATCTCTTCTTTTTTTATGATATGTAACACCCCAGGTGTTTAAATACTAAAAACAAGACATGTCATCATGTGCATTGCAAGGCATTTGGTCATATTGCAAACTTTGATATGCATTCACTAAAACAAGTTTACATTTATGTTATGAGTGTTGCCTTGTAGGGTTTGAATTGAGTTCAAAGTTTGGTTTGGATTTGAAGTTTTGAAAACCCTAATTTCCAGCGATTAGTTTTGACCTAAAAAACCCATTTCAAAAACAAAGTACATTTTGGGGTTGAGCCTAAAAGCAAAAGTGTAGGGCTTGTCAAGTTATACAAAGTTTGTTTTTGGAGTTTTCAAAGTTGTTTAGAAAAATTTGAAGTAATTTGAAAAGGCGAAATGTACTTAAAGTGTCCCCTTTTGAATTCAAATTTGCATTTCAAAATGTAGACTGAATTTGGGTATGGTTATAAAAGCAAAGTTGTAGAACTTTGAATTTTGAACAACTTTTATTTTTGGATATTTTTGAGTTGTTACATGAATTTGGGAGTAATTTGGCTTTGAAAACGAATGGCAATTCTATAATTAAGTGGAACAGTGCTCACCGCCTAAGCTACACCGCCGGCGACCTTCTGCTTGCTTCCAGGTGCGGTCGTGGCTTTCTTCGGTGTCGTGCTAGCATGGTAAAGACCGCGACATGGCTTCTCCTTATTTCTAAGCCAAGCTATTTAGCCTGAGTCATCGCCGTTTATCCTCGCTCCCTTGCTCTGCTTTTCCCGACGTTGCCGATCATCTCTGTCGAGCCCTCGCCGTCGAACCAGCGCCTGTGCCGTCGTAGCAAAGTGCCCAATAGCTTCGCCTACTCCTTGCATGCCTAGACAACCAACTATGGTCACCTGATTTTGCTGGGAACCGCCGCAAGCAGCCTTTCTTCCTTGCGGCCGGCAGCATCTCTGTCGAGCGTGTTTCGCTGTGGCCAGAGCTCCACGATCTATCTCTGCTCGTGCTTGGCTTGTCGCCAGCTCCGCCTTGTTCCCGTGATGCTCTATGACTGGTTGTTTGCTCATTTTGTCCATCACAGTCGCCTGAGCACCGCCGTCATCGTCGTTTTCGCCGTCGTGACCGCTGTGAACGCCGCCCCACTTCACTGTTGCTTCTCCGGTCTCGCTCTTTGCTCCAACATGTTCGTGGTGAGCTGCTGAACCTTCCCATGCCTTTTGTTTCACCGATTTTAGCTTCATTTCACCGGCATAGTGTCGCTGAGCCACCACATCTGCCATGGCCGGCGTTGAGCTAGTATAGGGCCGTAATCGGTGCAAGTAGGGACGTCAGTAGGTGCACCTAGTCTTGGTGAACGTTTTGGTACCTTGGTCGTCGCCGTTGGACTCACCATCGGCGAGTTTTCATCGGTCAGCGCCGTCACCGTCGTGGTCAAGGCGGGAGGTTGAAGATGACAGGTGGGACCCGAGTGTCAGTGACTCAGCGGTTTGAAAATGATTTTTCCTTTTTCAGAATTGAATGAATAGTGTCTATTTTTGTTATTTTTGTGCAGATTTAGTTAGAGCTCCAAAAATTATGAAAACTTTTGTGTGACTTCTCTATGATGTATATTATTTAGGAAAAATATGAAATATTGATTTACAGTAACTTTTAAATGTGATAAAAATTGCTCAATTAATTAATAAATGAGTTTCCATGATTTTTCTAGGCTTAATTATTTAACAAAAAATTATGAAAATTGTTTTGCCACTTAGATATCATGAGATGAATATGTACAAAAATTTTGGACTCAATTGGAACAAGTTGATTTATTTCATAATTCTTAATTAAATAATTAATTCATAAAAGCAAATAGTAACTTTTAATGATTTAGGTTTTGATTGAATTTTTTATTGAGTGATGTCCTTGGGTCATTAGTTGATAATGATACTTGGCAATTGAATTAGGTGTTACGAAAAGGTTTAGTTAGTTTGACTTGTAACTGTACCATGAAGGAAAGTTGTATTCGAATTGTTAATTTTGCATTCCTCATCAAGCATCATGTTTCGTATCCCGCATCATATTAAACATGGCATTGTTATTACGTGTAGTGAACGAAGGTGAACACATGGTAGTTAATCAAGTTGTGGAAGAAGTTGATCCACCTGTTGAAGTTGGGTTGGATAATTGTGGGACAACTCTGGATCCTAACTTTTCTGTCAACGAAGGCAAGCCCCGGATGCATATAACCCTGCCTTGTGTTTTACAAATTGATTTCGCTTTTTGCTTTTTTGTACTACATTAAAGTGATTAGGAGTTAAGTAAAAACCTAATTGGTGCATTACCAACATTGTTTTTCCGTATCTACCTTTTTACCAGTTTTCTATCGTAAATGTCTAGTTATGCTTAGCCATGCTTAGACAGATCAAAGTCGGGTGATTACCTGTCACCTATAGGTTTTAAATGGATCTTTGGTACTTATGTTATCTTGTGATATGAGCATGTGGAGTAATAAATCTAGACTGAGTGGACTTGATGTGTGTGAGCTACAAGACATGGAGGTCTTATGAGCGGGTTCTTTCCGCCTGTGTCCGTTAAGGTCCATCCGTTGTTGAACTATGTGTGGTGAGACTTTGTAGTACTAACCACATACTCCGGTAAGCCTTAACTTGATGATTCTTTTACGAGAATGGCTACTCACGCACTGGGAGTGGAGAGATGGCGGGGATAGCATGTACCCACGTGGCAATGGGCTAGATTGGTGGAGTACTGTATTCTCGGGTGGCGCAGACCCATTCTTGTTTAGAGGATCTGAGGGTAGGTTGGTATATGTAGGTCAGGGACCTACATATGTCATGTGGTCTAGAATTCCCAACTGGGTTTTAATCGGTTCGAATCGTCATTGCTCCTCGATTATGGAGACTCACTTCTCTGTTCATCATCGTAAATAATAACTAAAACTTGAGATAGATTGAGAAAGTGTTGTGTATGAAGTGTCATGATCTCAATACGGATTGTGTCATCTTTGTATATGATTTTATGAAGTTTTAATTGTCAAAATAAAGAATTTTGTTAAAGAGCTTTTACGCAAAAGAACTTTGGTTATTGTTAAAGCCATACCTTGAATCCATGAGCCTGCATTCCTGAGTTTATCAGTTCTTATTTTAGTTAAGTCTTGTTGAGTACTTTTGTACTTAGGGTTCATTGACCCTTGTTGCAGGTGAGCCTCATGAGCAGATCTATTTTGGATTGTGCTGCATGACTATTGTTTGATCTGACGATGAGAAGTAAATGGGTGGCCCTTGGGTAGGGCAGTTTTATTGTGTGTTTTGTATTATATTGTAGCACCACTCCACTATTTCATTTTGTAATAATCATCGAACTTAGTTGTGAGGTTTGAAACTAATGTTTTATAAACTAAGTTATTGTAAGACTTCCGCTGTTTTTACTCTAGTGTATCTATTTGAATAAACTGTTGTAATACTGCAATGGCTCTGTAATGTGATCTTGATTAGAAATCGTGGATGATTCGGGGTTCCCCAAGGACACCCAACAGTCTTCTTAAGTTACTAGGAACATGTGCATGCATGTCAAAGGTCGTTGGACAGTGACAAGTGCATGTGGGCCCTATAATTTAGGAGGTTCTGCCACATGATAATCTGGGGTATCTCCTAGTAGTGCTTAATTTATGGTCTTAAGCTTGACCGTAGGAACTCATCTTGCAGCTAACAATGGTGGTTTAGTTCCCCGCTTCACCCCCAAGCATTTAGCATTTTTGTTGACGTACCATAGTGCATCCATGAGATTTGCAATACTTGTTGTAAATGTGGGCATCCACAACCATCTTTCTAAAAAGCTTTTGAACAAGAATGAGAAGGAGGTTGTGGTTCTCGTGGGTACATGTAGTACTAAGCAAAACAAACTTTGGAGACTCCAAAAGTGGACATGAAACATGAGGGATCTCAAAAAAGAAGTTTTCATGCCCATTAGCAGAATTCTTCTTAGTCTCTAGAGTTGGAGCTTTGGGCATGTCCATGGCACAAGAGTTTTCTTTTTCAAGAATGTTGTTTGGGTAGCCAGAGGGACATGGTCTAGGTTCGAGCGAGGGTGATGATCCACATTCAGTTTCATAAGCAAGCTTAGGTGAAACGAACAAAGATATAAACTTCACTTGCTCGAATGGGTCATGGTTGGGTTGCTGCTTTACCTTTGGACTTTTGGGACAAGGGATAGAAGTGGCAGAAGGAATTGTTACCAACTTTTCATCAAGGTCCCCATGGGAAGATTTTTCTTGAATAAGATTTTCAAGCGGGTGGCCTATGAGAAGATCGAACACAAGGATGGCAAAGATGTGGAAATCTATGAAAGCCTCGGTTTCGTTAATTGTGATTGGCACAGCCCTGGCAATCCCACAACACTCAAAGATGAGTCCTGATGGACTTTTAAAGAGTTTGTCTGTCAAGACTAGCGGCATGTTGCCCAAAAGGGTTTCCGCAAGGAATTCTGACATGATATTAGTCTCGACCGTGGGGTTGTCTAGGGCTTCTATGATAGTCCTGCTTGATGAACAAGGTATGGTCATGGAAGGTGAAAGAATATGAATTGCTTTGGAAGAACATTTCACTTCCATTAACCATTCCTTCGATGGTTCTACCTTAGGGGGAGCTTCCTTGTGAGGATTGTGCCAAAAGTGTTTCGAGGTATTGCCAAAATCCTCAAATTCGATAGCAAACTCTAAAGGGTGAATCACTCTTTCCTTCGGTGTTCGTGGTTTGGGTGAGGGCTCAACAGTTGAATCTATGGATGGAACGAGTTTGGATTCGGCTGATTTGGGCTCCTCAAAGCTTGACATGCCCTTCTTTTGGAGGGGTTTGGGTTCTATGATAGAAAAAACATGTTTTTCTAGGATGTGAGCAAGGATTTTCTTTTGTTCCGTCATAGTTCTATGTGTAAATGACCCTCCGATGGTCATGTCAAGGTAAAGGGCAGCTTCTATGTCAAGACCTAAACAAAAGAGATGCAACAACACGCTGTTGGGTAAAGACAAGTCTGGGCCAACATGTATTAACATTGAAATACTAGCCTAGGCCGCACCTATAGATTCCTTCTTGTACTACTCGAAATCAAGGATTGCCCTTGGTAGGGAGTCAACACGGGACATAGGGAAGAATGTAAGACAAAATTTTTCTTTAAGTTCATCCCACTCCCCATTCATACTTCCTATGGCATGTGTGTACCATTGCTTTGCCTCCCCCATGAGAGAGAAGGGAAACAACTTCCACCTTAGGGTTTCCAATGTCATGCCTAAGATGCTCAGGCATGAACACATTTCCTCGAACTCGTGCAGGTGATGGTAAGGGTTTTTAGTTTCAAGACCAGAGAAGGGTTGTGCTTGAACCATGGCTATTAAGCCAGGGTGGAGTTCACAACTAGATGAATGGTTGGGTTTTGTTGGTGGCTCATGGAACTCCCCCTTTGAAGCAGATGGGTTATGAATAGGAGTTTGGTTCATGTTGAAAAAAGATAAAAAGAAGATATTTTTGTTTTTATAAAAAAGAAAGGATACATATATGAGGACGAACTAGGTTTAAAGAAAATAGCAACCATTCCCTGGCAATGGCGCCAAAAATGCTTGTTGATATTTCTTAACACATATAGAAATAAAACCGTTGCAGCATTTCACCTGAAAGTATTTAGGGTATCGTATTTCCACAGGGAACGGAGGTACTCTTCTAGCTAGTTCATCCAAGGACAATGCAAGGGTAGAGTAAGTAGTGGGTAGAGATGGATTCCTATGGTTAAGAGTCCAATGATACATAAACTCTACTTCTACTTGCTTACTTTAGGCACTAGATCACACCTAGTCTGCCAGGTGAGGTCGGCCTATAGCTCTACGCCATACCCGAACATGGGGGATTATGAAGGATGAATAGGGCTATCACCACCTACCACCTAACCCTCAACCGTGGGGCATGAGGCAAATGAAGGTAGCCTCTAGCCTAGACACCACATCTACGCTATCGACTACTACTCTAGCGTTGTATAGGGTGATCCATCTTTATCGGGAGCCCTCTACTAGAGTATCCATCATGGTGACGAATGACGAACCCACAAGCAGGTAAGAGTAAAGCTTAACTAAACAAAGAATTTATACCATAAGAACCATGAACACTTAGCAAATGTATCCATCGAGGTACAAAAGTAGGTGTTCGTCGAGGTACAAGCTAGGGGAGTGCAGCACCCTAGTGTTAAGCATTGCATTTGGCATTTGCATTTTATGAGCACAAGCATCATCCAAGCATTCATGAGCATGAGCATATGAAGTTTCATTTCATTTACCTTCTCTTTATCACACGTGAAGTTGCTCATATACTTAATTATGCTTGTGATCATATGTGACCAATGCGTGAGATGGTTGTGAGGTCTCTAAAATTCCTTAGACACATCTAGAATGATATTTGGAACAATGTTTATATTCATGACTTAAGCTAATTTTGCTTCTAAGTGTTGGTTTACTTTGTAATGCCATTTTCATTATGATAGTTTGACCAAAGTTGAACAGTAGCTTAGAGTGTTTGCATGGCTGTGTGACCTAAATAAAAGTTGTAGTTCACTTCATGGGTAACAAATAAAAGTTGTAGTTCACTTCATGGGTAACAAACTTTGTTTAAGGGTCATGAGCTAAGTTAGTGCCTAACATAGTCAAATAGAGCTCACAATTATCAACAAAATGTTGTTTTGCGACTTAAGAATTTTTCTGTCTTGAAGCTATTTTTAGTTTCAATGTAGCCCATTTTTGAGCCTTATAGTTTGAAAACCATTGTGATTTAGACAAAACTCCATTAAGAAATCCTGTAGCACTCAAGTAGCTCTACAATTTTTACTAATACCAATTTTGCTAACTCGAACTGGATTAGGAGATATAGAGGCATGAAGTAGCGCTATTAATCAACTGAATCAGACTTAGCCGATTCAAATCGTCGGCCATTGTGGCCGACCATGCTTAGGTCACAAGTACCGTGTGGTGGCTGCCCACTGGTGATGGTCCCACTAGTTAGGCTAACATCGGTAGAAAAATGGCAGCCACACACCCCCCTCCTCACTCACTCTCACTCGCCTCGCTCTGCCTCTCTCGCCCTCACCATGCCCGAGCGAAGCCGCAACGCACCACGCCATTGCCACCGACCTCCACTGAGCTCATGCGCGACCGCCATTGTGCCATTCTTCAATAGCTCACACATGCAAATCCACCATGCCTCACTCCACCTTGCCGACCCTCTAGCATCACCATTCAAGCCCAGGTATAGCCGTAGTTCAAGTTCATTGTCGCCGTGCCCTCACTGGAGCACCTTCATGCTCACGCGTTCCTCTTGATAGGGTTAGGTTAGAGCTAGGTCTAACTCAAGGCAAGAGCCTAAGGCTGATGCCAGCCTCATCGAAGCAGAACACTATTGTGCCATCGTTGCGCTCATGTCGCCGTGTGCCATGCATGTGGCCAAGCCTCACTGCCGCTTCATAGTGTCTTGATCCGTGCTGTAGAGCTTCGCTAGGGTTCATGGATGTTGTAGCCATACTCGCCTAGCCATGCTGTCACCGAAGATGGCTAGAGCACCACCGTAGAGCTACCATGCTCACCAATGAGGTAGCTCTAGTGATCCTCCGAGCGAACCTAGGGTACCAGTAGATGCGCGTGATGATGGGGAACACAACGGTGGTGACCTCATCACCGATGACCTCACCGTCAGTGAGTTCTCATCGGTCAAAGCGCCGCCTCTATTCTATTTCACTTTTATGTGGGGCCAGGTTGACTGCGGGACCCATGCATCAGTCACAGCGAGGTGTATAGACCGGGTGCACCTAGCAGTTAGGGTTTAGCTGGTTTTTGAATTAATTTCACAAATTTTAATACAAACTTCAAAAATTCATATCTAGAGCTAGGTATATCTAAATGGGGTGAACCAAATTTTGTTAGATTAATCTTGAAGTGTACTATTTGATAAAAATATGAAATCTACTACTTACAGTAATTTTCTAGGAGAATTAAATTGAGCAAAATAAGTGCTTTTAAATTAGTTTATATCTTGTAAAATGCATATCTTGAGCTGGAAAGGTGATAAAATTGTGATTCTAATTTTGTTGATCTTGTGTTGACATGCTCTAGGTAGGGAAAATATTAAACCAACAATAAGCATAATTGAAATATGGTCTTCCTATTAAATCTTAATTAATTGCTAATTTCTAGTGAAATTAAATAGGGTAAAGATACATAACATATGGTCATGCAAATTTTTACACAGTATTATTGTGCTAAGAGGAAAGTAAGAAAAATATTCAATCTGTTGCTTGACACTTTTCATTAGGCTAAACAATTTTTACTAAAATAAACCTATGTAACTTGTCATTTTAGTAGAGGTGGCTATACTTATCCAAATGGCATGATATTTGTCCAGTAGACTTTTAGGGTCATATTTAGACTACCGTAATTTTGTCATAATTTATTGAGCACTAGAAATATTAAATCCCCTTAATATACAAGGAAATTAATAAATGAATATAATAAACTAGTTATGTTTAACCATGATGTTTTCTATGGTGCTTTTGATGCATATGATCTGTTGATCTTATTAGTTAGGCTTAGAAGTAATTGGTTGTAGGCAACTAGTTAATTATTGCTTTATAATTCAACTAGATGGCTGCATGTATAGTTTCTATTTTGGTGATAATTTCATGATGATAATGGTCTTTTCTATAAAACTTGTTAGTAACAAAGTTGTAGATAACTTACTTATCTACTAGGTATTAAATTTTCATAGTCATAGGTATTATGGTTTAAGAAGTATGGCGGTTAGAAATCTACTGTCAGAAATGCTTACTTTCTAGACAGATCTGAAAGATTAAATTGTTTGACCTAGATAACTGCTGAATCACATTAAGATTCCTAGAATGTCCACAACAATATTTATTTTGTTGTGTATAACTCTAGTTATGGTCAAAACAAGTGGCTTGTGTCTTATGTGTTTCTTCCTAGAAAATGATTTACATAAGTGTTTGTTTAAGTTACTAGAGAAGAGATATGCAACTACTCAGTAAAAGAAAATGTAATTTGTTATCACCTTAATGCAATGCTGCTGAGAACACTTATGAGGATGCATTCATCACATCATATTATATTATACATGTTATTATATATGCATTGATGATATCTTATTTCCTGCTCATGCATATAGGATCGTTTGAGGGGATAACTGTATTGGAATTCGATGAAGAGCTAGAGGAACAACAGGAGGCACCTTAGCCCATATAGCTCTAGAAGGTGAGGAGCATGCTCTTGAGGACTACCCAAGTGCCTAGATCAAAGGCCAACAACCTTTATCAAAGGCAAGACCCAGAGCATTCTAAGTCTCCCATGTTTTATAAAAAAACACTTGAGTCTTTTATGTTTGATGCATTAGGTTATAAGAGTTAGTTGGAAACACTTGATGCATAGAACTACCTTGTCTAGATATATACCTTTAACCCTGTGTAGGTCCAGGATCGAATATATGCTTACCTATGCTTAGACCGGTAGAAGTTAGGTGATTTCCTATCACCTACGAGATATAGGTGGGCACTGAACCACCATTGGCTATATTTGCTATTGTGTAAAAGAACCATGGATGTTGTAAATCGAGGCCAGACGGAGTCTATGTTGTAGGTTGACTCATGTGATTCTGTCTATGCCGATTATGGATTGTATCGTTGTTGGTCCTCGGTCATTTTGAATGCTTGACTCTCACTTAGCTAGTCAGATAACTCATTTCGACCATGAAGCCGAGTAGCTAAACTCAGGTCGGTCCCTGTTCTATAAGAGTGCGCACTCTGGATGGTACTAAGGATGTTAGGGAGCCAGACGTGAGCCCAAGGGCAGGGCGAGCCTGAACGTCCTGGCAGCTGGTCATCCCTGATTGTGCGGCGCTGATCGAACCCGCAAAATGTGGACCTAAGTTGTACCAAAGGTGACCTAAGGTGGCCGTTGATCTGGTCTGCCTAGGTTTGTGTTAGGAATAAATTCCTAGCTGGTTGAAATCGATTTGAATCGCCGTCTCTCCTGGATAGTGAGAAACTTGACCGAGCTTCCTTCTATCATAGTGTTAATGGCAAGTGTAATGGTTCTAAGAATGAAATATTAAATGGCTATGGTTATTATTGTGTTGTCATTAACAACATACTACATGTTTGGCATAGGTTAGTTGCTAATCTAGACATGAATAGCTATAATTAACTTGATGACCGAATTATAAAAGGTATAGTTGAATTAGTGGCTTTTTATGCAAAATGTTGTCAAGCTAGCTCCACTTATAAAGCCTTGCATGATCCTTGGAGTCACTTTATTTTTGGTTTATGACGGGTAAGTCTAGCTGAGTACCTTCTCGTACTCAGGGTTTATTCCCATTATTGTAGATAATACGATGTATCATGGCTACTATAAGAACTGCTTCTATCCCACCGTGGACGAGGAGTGGGGCCCTAGGCAAGGCATCTCTTGTTCATCCCTCTTTTGGTTTGTAATAAATTTTAATCGTACTCTAATGTATGGAACTGTATTTGTGAACTTTATGTAACGTGTGATATGTATGTTGAATCATATATGATCTTGGTTGTACGTTGGTTGAATCAAGACCCTTCATGGTACTCGACGGACTACCGGGTTTATATAGGCTCAAGTATGACAGTGCGACCACTTGCGGGCTGCTATTGTACTTGTGCTCTTATAAATTGGACGGTTCTGTTATAGCTGGCATCAGAGCAAGATTCAACATTAATTGCTAGATGTGTATTTAAAACAAAGGTTTTTGTTTTCCAAAATCAGTTTTTAGAAACTTATAGCTATATATATAGGTGTTTAAATATAAAGTTTGAATCTACAGTGTGCCAGTGATCACTTCCTTTATGTCTAGTTAAGGATTTCAGGTGGCTAATTAACTACTAACTTGGGGTTTTTTTATTTTTGTCATCCATATGACGTGCTATTATATGGATGCCATTCACTTGAGTGGCAATGTACAGATCCAATGCCTCTATGCCGAAGGTAAGATGATAGTGGCATGACCGCAAGATGTTAGCATGCAGTCTAAAGGGGAGAGGTAGCTTTGATACTAAAGTATATATGTCTCATATATATACGGAGGTATTTAATTGTGGGTTAGCTTTGATACAGTTGTATATGCATATTTATATGTATATATGGACGCATTTACTTTTGGGTAGCTTTGATATGGTAGTATATATATATGGAAGTATTTAGATTGCAACCTAGGGCCCATATTTTCATTTCTGCATATATAATTGTGGGGTTGGGCTGAAATAAAATTCTTGTGTAGGTACACTAACAGCAAAATATGTAGCCCGACTAGCTACGTTATATATGAGAGAACACATGTATGCCACCGTGTATGCCATTAGAAGTTTTAATTTTCCTAAGTTTGTGAGGACGTATGGAACATGCTGCATCATGATAAATCATTTATTACCTACTTGCATTGTTCCTCCCCTTATAAGTTTCTTATTCGGTTAAGTAACTCTTTTCTATTATACCGTTGTTCTCAAGAGAGTTGCACCATTTTTGGTTGGTACAGATGGCAGCACCAGCAGGGAGCGAGACTTTCCTAGAGATGTTTGGTACCCCTGCCCTACTTTGGAGGGTCCTGCATTATGTGGGGTATACCAAACTGCCCCTCTATTTCTGGAATGAGGAGTACTTGGAGGGATAGCCATGGTATGAGGTGCAGCTAACCATGCCAGCTCATACCCAAGAGCCCCTATGGTAGGAGTGGAAGGCATAATCTGAAGGAAAAACTCCTTGGAAAGGTGCCCAGGTAGTTGCTTTTGAGGTGCTGAGGTAGATATATCAGCAACACGGGGATGAGCTTACCGGCAGTGCCATTAGTACTTTTCCTTGGGTGGATCCATCCACAGTAGTTTGGGCACAATGCAACCACAATGTATTGATCTGAGACTAGGATGAGCGGGCAGATAGTTCTTGTCCCGCTATGAGTGCAATGTTTGCCGTGATGAAGATGTTCTATACTTGTTAGGATACATGGGACATCTGGTAGGAGCCCTATACCACTTGTAGGGACAAGCTCATGAGAGCCGAAGCTGCATAGCGTAAACTGAGGAAACATGTGCGCAAGCACAAAAAGGCAGCAAGTGAGGCTCGATGGGACACCGACCAAGCTTATGTAGCATTGGGAGAACTCCACACTCAGATGGAGCAAGTTGATCAACTAAGAGCTGCTGCCCAAAAGGCAAGAGCTGATGATCAGGCAGTGCTAGCAGGACTACGGGAGCAGCTAGAGGCTGCTCGTGCTGAGGCACTCATAGCTACTCGCTAGTGGATCCAAGTAGACAACTATGCAGCAATGGTAGAAGCAGCACAAAATAATGTCGAAGCCTTAGCTTCATAGCAGGACTATGTCAAAAGGGACTTACGCTAGCAGCTTGCGTAGACCCAGCACATGGTGATGGATCTTTAGCATGAGGTGCATTATTTGAACAACCAACTACACCCGATCCTAGATGAGGAAGAAGTAGATCTAGTAATGTTTGTTGAAGATGACAATTTGGAGGAAGAAGAAGTGGATCTAGAGGATGAGGATGATGCTATCTCTAACCTCGACATCGAGCACGCTAAAGAATAGAGCCATCTAGGGACTAGTCATTGTGCTAGTTGTATCCCTGCTATCTATGTAATGGACTTGTAGTTTGAATTTTAGTATCCGTGACTTACCTTTGGTGTAATATTAGCACTTTGCATGTTGTGTCATTACGGATTGAACTTTGATAAAATTCTAGTTTCATTTTGATGAGGACATGACACCCATGCATATGACCATGTTTGGTGCATGGGATGGAGGGGAAGGAGGCCAGTAAGAATGTCCAAGTCAAGAAGGAGGCCCAAGGCTAATTCGGTTCGAGTCCCCGAGGTGGAGGCCCAAAGCAACTCAAGTTCGAGTCTGCCTTGGAATCCAGGACTAGTCTACCTTAAATTGGTCACCCAGGACGCTTCGAGATCTACATATGGATGGAAAGATAATTTGATAAGGAAGCCAATCCAAGTGGTTTCATGTCAAAAGCTCTTCGGAATCAACAGGAATCGTTGAAACAAGTCAGCATCCAGAATCTGTCAAGGTGTTGCGACACCTTCTTTTGGTCCGTTGGACCATGTATCATGTTTGGGCCCATTAGGGGGCATGTCCAGGGTAGGCGACGACCCTAAGACCTTTATAATCATATGCCGCTGCTGTCATTAGGGTTTGGGTTTTGCTTAGATTATTCTGTCAAGAACAGTTTCGCCGTTCATCGGTTTGTGAGACCCCAACTTGGTGAGATAATCTTTCATCTGCAATTTGGTTGTGTTCTTTCTTGTTCTTGCTTGTGTTCTTCATTGCATAGGCAAGGATTAGCCTCGGGCCTCCTTCTTGACTTGGACACCCTTGCTGGCCTCCTTCCCCTCCATCCCATGCGCCAAACATGGTCATATGCATGGGTGTCATGTCCTCATCACATTTTACTAGTGAAATATGACATGCATGTTAATGCATTGCAAGTACAATAAGTGATCTAATTGGTATTGTTATGTTGTGAGAATGCATTACTATGCCATTGTTTTATTGTATGAATTTAAGATTCTCTCTAGTAATTTTAGTTTGGCATGATTACACAATTCATCTGCAATCTCCTGACATTAATCAGATGACTCGTAGTCATGCTAGGGTAGTCACCAACCAAGGTGGCAACGATGGTGACTTGCCACCACCACCGTCACCATCTACGAATGAATTCTTTGCACAGTTCTTGGGTAATTAGAGAGCCATGGAGGATACACTATGCCTCATTGCGTAGAACACCACTCACGCCTGTCAGCAACATCAAGGGCCTAAACCAAATTAGTACAGCTCGTTCAAATACTTCCAACAAACCAAGCTTCCTATCTTCAAAGAGGCCAAAGAACTGCTCCAAGTGGATGAGTGGCTGAACACAATAGAACAAAAGTTTCGTCTGTTGAGGGTACCGGAGTATTTGAAGGCTGAGTATCTGTCTCATCAACTACAGGGACCGGCAGAGATATGATGTACTCATTTCCTATCCTCTCTACCTACCAATGCATGGGTCACCTAGGAACAGTTCAAGTTAGCCTTTAGGGGACATCACATTCCCTAGGGGCTAATGTACATGAAAGCCGCCGAGTACATGAGGCTTACTCAAGGTACCAAAACCCTTACCGAGTACATGCATGCCTTCAACAATCTTTCTAGATATGCCTAGAGTTTGTCAACATAGAGGAGAAGAAAATAGAAAATTTCAAGAGAGGCCTTGGCACTAATCTAATGAAGACTATGGCCAACTCAAGGTGTACCACATATAATAGGTTTGTCAGTGATGCCTTAGCCCAGGAGAACTAGAACTTGCACGTAGCAGCAAAGGGCCATAAAAGAGTAGCTAAGGCAGGTGCCTCAGGATCATCTCAGGCTAGAGCTCCAGTGGTGGCTAGGCTATAGTTCTATCCACCAGCGCCTAAGTATAGGCCTCCTCAGCCAAAAGCCCCCAAAATACATTTTGTAGGGCATTAACCATTGCCATACCTAAGGGCAATGCAAGCCAGGGAAGATCAGTAGGACCAAGGAACAACCAGCCATGCTTCAACTGCAATCAGTTGGGTCATTAGGCCAAGGAGTGCCCTAATCCCAAGAAGAATGGCAATCAAAACCAGGGTAATCAGAAATAGGCCAATTCCAAAGCACATCCTAGATGTGTGCATTATACAGCTGTGGAAGAAATTCCAATGGGAGAAGTTGTGACCGCCAGTATCTTTCTTGTTAACAATCATCTTACCATTGTATTATTCGATTCTGGAGCTTGTCATTCATTGTGAGCCAAGCATTTGCATCTAAGTACGATCAAAAGATAATTGAGGTAGACAAGGTTGGTTATAGTATAAGTTTAGCTAGGGCTACTATCTCTACAAATCAAATAGTCAGAGATGTATACAAGAGAGGGAGTACATAATGGATCTGATAGTATTCCCTAGATTAGCCATAGATGTGATCTTCGGCATGAGATGGATGAGTGATCATGGAGTTCTCATTGACACATCAACTCAAACAATTATGTTGGGAGAACCAAAGGGGAGTAATGCTTTTCTAGTACCACTTCCCTAAAGTTTTGATCTCCAAAACTTTTCTTGTGCTATCCAAGCCACTACCCTATGTGATATTCTAGTGGTTTGTGAGTTTCCTGATGTATTTCTAGATGAATTGCTGAGTCTATCGCCTAATAGGGATGTGGAATTTAAGATCGAGTTAGTGTCGGGTATAGCTCCTATCTCAAGAAGACCCTATAGGATGCCACCAAATGAGTTAGCCAAATTTAAAATCCAGTTACAAGAACTTTTTGACAAAGGTCTCATTTGACCTAGTTCATCTCCATGGGGTTGTCCAGCTTTATTTGTAAAGAAGGACAAATCCTTGCAGATGTGTGTGGATTATAGGCTGCTTAATGATGTAACCATTAAGAACAAGTATCCTTTGCTTCATATTGATATTTTATTTGATCAACTGGCAAAAGCAACAGTATTCTCTAAGATTGACTTGAGGTCTGGTTATCATCAGATTAAAATCAGGCCAAAAGATGTACCTAAAATAGCTTTCTCCACTAGGTATAGCTTGTACGAGTATTTGGTCATATCTTTTGGACTAACAAATGCTCCTGCCTACTTTATGTACTTGATGAATTCAGTATTCATGCCCGAGCTCGATAAGTTTGTGGTTGTGTTTATCGATGATATCTTGATTTACTCTGAGAATGAGACAGATCATGTAGAGCATTTGAGACTTGTTTTGTCCAGATTGAGGGAGCATAAATTATATGACAAATTTAGCAAATGTGAATTCTGGTTGAAGAAAGTACCTTTCTTGGGTCACATCTTATCTAAAGATGGAATTTCTGTAGACCCATCTAAAGTACAAGAGGTCATGGATTAGAAGGCTCTGACTTCGGATCATGAAGTTTGGAGTTTTTTAGGGCTAGGAGGCTACTATTGTCATTTCATTTTAGATTTCTCCAAGATAGCTAAGCCCATGACCAAACTACTCTAGAAGGATGAGAAGTTTAATTGGACACCAAAGTGTGAAGCTGCTTTTCACACCTTACAGACCTTATTAACTAAAGCTACTATTTTAGCACAACCCAACATTGAGAATCCTTTCGATGTGTTATGTGATGCATCGGGTACAAGTTTGGGGTGTGTGTTCATGCAAGAAGGCTGAGTTATTGCCTACGCTTCTTGGCAATTGAGAAAGCATGAAGTCAACTATCCCACCCATGATTTAGGGCTCACCACAGTTGTTCACACAATGAAGATATGGAGACATTATTTGTTGGGAAACATATGTCACATATACACTGACCACAAAAGTCTCAAATACATCTTCACTCAACCTGAGCTAAACATGAGACAACGTAGATGGTTAGAGCTAATCAAGGACAATAATTTGGAAGTGCACTACCATCCAGGAAAAACCAATGTTGTAGCAGATGCACTTAGTTAGAAATCTCATTATAACACCTTAGAAGCCTTGTTGGAAGATGGTTTTAATTTGTTACATCCTGTTGTGCTACATAATATCACTATCAGTTGTTCACTTGAAAGCAAATCATCATGCTATAGAAGATAGATGTAGGTGTATTTCACATTAAGAGAAAGATGTAAGAATAGGAAACCAAATATTTTAGGTTGGATGAAAGAGGTGTGCTATGGTTTGAGGACTGACTAGTGGTACCAAAAGACCGAGAACATAGAAATCAAATTCTAGATGAGGTGCATTCATCCAAGTTGTCTATCCATCTGGGAAGTAACAAGATGTACCAAGACTTAAAGACCCATTTTTGGTGGACGAAGATGAAGAAAGAGATGGCCTCATATGTCACTAGGTGTGATAATTGCAGTAGAGTCAAGGCCGTTCATTTGAAAGCCTTTGGATTACTACAACCTTTATAATGGAGACGGGGATATCTTAGCACCACAGCTCCTCTAGTTATCAACCAAGTCACGGACCAGGTTGACCTCACCAAGAAGGCTCATCCTTGCCTACGCAACAAAGAACACAAGCAAGAACAAGAAAGAACACAACGAAATTGCAAATGAAAGATTATCTCACGAAGTTGGGGTCTCACAAACCGATGAACGGCGAAACTGTTCTTGACAGAATAATCTAAGCAAAACCCAAACCCTAATGATGGCGGTGGCATATGATTATAAAGGTCTTAGGGTCATCGCCTACCCTGGACGCGCCCCCTAATGGGCCTAAACACGATACACGGTCCAATGGACCAAAACAAGGTGTCGCAGCACCCTAGCAGATTCTGGACGCTAACTTGTTTCGACGATTCCCATTGATTCTAAAGAGCTTTTGACATGAAACAACTTGGATTGGCTTCCTTATCAAATTATCTTTCCTCCATATGTGGATCATTGAAAATGGAGCCTGGATGCATCCTGTGTGACCAGTTTAAGGTAGACTAGTCCTAGATTCCGAGGCAGACTCGAACTTGAGTTGCTTTGGGCCTCCACCTCGGGGACTCGAACCGAATTAGCCTCGGGCCTCCTTCTTGACTTGGACACCCTTGCTGGCCTCCTTCCCCTCCATCCCATGTGCCAAACATGGTCATATGCATGGGTGTCATGTCCTCATCATCCTCCCCTTCTTGATGAAAAGTCATCCTCAGCGTCGATTGTGCTTGAAACTGATCCTGCACAACATAAAGGAGAACGGGGTTGCGAGGACAAAAAAAATAGAAATAATTATGAGAAGAAATGTGACCATGTTTCCAAGTTTCTAGCATGTCATCTCACATAAAAAATTCATCAAGCATGTAGACTCCATGATTCGAATGCACACGATATATGTCAACACTATCCTGCAAAAGATTAGAACTAACCAAAGACAATGCAGGAATAGATGGTCGAGCAGACATAGGTAGCAACCAACAATGCTCCCCTTCTTGGAAGTGAACTTGTTTCTTTAAGGAACATGAGAAAATGTTTGTATTATTATGGCTGCCCTCTAAACGATCATAATCTTGTACAACAAAAGGAGAATTCATATTATTACGAATGTATACTCGATGTATCACATATTGTCCCTTGTTGTTATATCTGCTAATAACATGATATGTGTGTTTAGAAAACCAAGGCAAATCAACATTTTTAAAAAGGCTCTCTTCCAAACAATCTAGGTTACACAAAACATCAAATTCAATGTAACCCAAAGTATGTAAAGAAGACAATAGTTTGAACTCATCAATTTTAGTAGCAATATGAATAACATGTTTATTTTCAGCACAAGTCGCTGGTTCCAAAATATGTAAAATTGAAGCATCTTCAACCAATTCATCTTTGTTTCAAGGAACATCAAGCAAATTATCATGGGACAAAGATAAATCAAGAGAGGGTTCCACTAACAATTACTCTATGATAGCATGGTTTGTGGAAAATTTAGTACATTAAGACAATTTTCACCTTCCATGAGTGTAGGACCAAAGGCATTACTTGTGTTCTCAGCAGGAGTAATAGGTGCATGGTGAAGTGATGGTTCTAAATTTGCATTTAAGGTTGTGAGCTCCTTATTTTCTTCCACGTCATCCTCACACTTATGTACATTGTTCTATAGAAGGTTAGTCATAGCAAGAGGAATAACAACAGACTCTTCCTCTAAATGGTGCACCTCAGCATATGAAGTCAAAAATAGGAGGTGGATTAACAAAGGTTTTTCGTATAAGAAGTTTCATATCATTCCAAGTTTGAGGTTTATCAGAAGGATCTAAAGACTCCCACCAAGATAAAGCAGAATGTCGCAAAACACTAGCTGCATTTTTTACCTTCCTCCTTGGACACATAAAGCGAGTAGCAAATATGTTATCGATGGCAATTTCCCACTCCATGTACTCATCAGCACCTATACCATCATAAGTTGGTGGATACGAACAACCTGTCATTGTAAACACAAAAACAAGGAACAAACAGTGAAAGTTATCCCTACCAAATGACTATGTGGTTGCAGTGGTGTCACTTTTCACAGCAAGTGGAAGCGTCTTACCAAGCTCTTACAAAGTTCTTACCAACGCAAGCAGTGGTGGTACAACCAGTGGCTGGTTCGTGATACCTATGAGACAGTGGTACCAAGATTGCAAAGCCCTTTTTTGTACTGATCTGAAGAATTTGTGGAGCTTGGAAGGCAAATAAAGAGTAATATGTATATCTAGCACACAAGTTAGTAACAGAAAGTAATGCTGAATTATAGTCCAAAGTACTTGTTCTCGTTGCTAACCAGGCGTGTGACAAAATATATGGTGGATAGCAAGGTGATAGGTGTATGAAAAACAAGTATGATGGATGGAAATAACAATACAAACAAGGAACCAGACAGTACACGCTAACACAGCTCACTTTGGTCTTCTCTATGTGCCCTCTAAATATTGTTCCTCTTTTGCCCCTCTCTTTTTTTCTATTTTTTGTTTTTTTGGGGAAATTTCAACTTTTTTATTTTATTTTTTTGATATTTTTCCTTTACTTAGGAGCACAAAATAAGTAACCACAAAAAATATGAGATGAAACAAGTGAAAGACGTGGCCTGTGGAATTTTCAGAAAACTTGCTCAAAATCGACAAAAGCCTTGTGACCACGAAAAAAGGATCTTGTGACCACTTTTTGACCAATCTAAAAATTTTGAACCCTAAAACGATGAGGATGGATGGATCCAAAAATTTTTCTGATCGATTTTGATATATGGAACGTCAAAATTGGAGTTCGTGGGTGAAAACTAGATCAGTTTTAAGAATTGGTTCCGAATTAGAGGACAAAACGGGAACAATGTGCACAAAACTGGTCACAACAGCAAAGATTTGATGGAAACGATGGGGGAAAACACACAAACTAGACTCTAACATGACCTAACCAGCAACAAGATCTTGACCAGGACACAAACTCAACACGACGGACTCTAAAACTGAAATATGCAAAGGCTATGGCGCGGAAGGTTCTAGGACAGAAAAAACGAGTATGACACTGGACTATGGGACGATTGCGAAACACTCAAACTAGGGGTTAAATGTAAACTTGATGGTATACCTTAGCTCTGATTACCACTTAATGGAGACGGGGATCCTGATCTTCCGTCAGGTGATGGTAACTATCGTTGTGGCAGAGAATGACACACCAATCCGGCTTCAGATCGAAAGATCAAACTCTGCAATCTTAGCATCATAGCTCCTTTGGTTATCAACCAAGTCATGGACTAGGTTGACCTCATCAAGAAGGCTAATCCTTGCCTACACAACAAAGAACACAAGCAAGAACAAGAAAGAACACAACCAAATTGCAGATGAAAGATTATCTCACGAAGTTGGGGTCTCATAAACCGATGAACGGCGAAACTGTTCTTGACAGAATAATCTAAGCAAAACCCAAACCCTAATGACGGCGGTGGCATATGATTATAAAGGTCTTAGGGTCATCGCCTACCCTGGACGTGCCCCCTAATGGGCCCAAACACGATACACGGTCCAACGGACCAAAAGAAGGTGTCGCGGCACCCTAGCAGATTCTGGACGCTGACTTGTTTCAACGATTCCCGTTGATTTCTAACAACTTTTGACGTGAAACCACTTGTATTGGTTCCTTATCAAATTATCTTTCCATCCATATGTGAATCATCGAAAATGGAGTCCGGATGTGTCCTGGGTGACTAGTTTAAGGCAGACTAGTCCTGGGTTCCGAGGCAGACTTGAACTTGAGTTGCTTTAGGCCTCCACCTCGGGGACTCGAACCGAATTAGCCTCAGGCCTCCTTCTTGACTTGGACACCCTTGCTGGCCTCCTTCCCCTCCATCCCATGCACCAAACATGGTCATATGCATGGGTGTCATGTCCTCATCACTTTATCTATTCTAGGATGGAAGTGGGAGGAAATTAGCATGGATTTTATTATTGGACTACCGACTACTCAGAAGGGTTTTGACTCAATATGGGTAATTATAGACCGCCTGACCAAGTCTAAGCACTTTGTTCCTATGAGAACCAACTATCGACCACATTAGTATGTAGAAATCTACATAGCTCAGATAGTACGCTTGCATGGGGTGCCAAGAACCATTGTATCAGATAGAGTCTCTCAATTAAATGCTCAATTTTGGGAGCACTTGCACAAGTAGTTAGGGACCAACCTTGTGTGAAGCTCAGCTTATCACCCTCAGACCTCCGGATTGACTGAGCGAGTGAATCAAATCTTAGAAGACATGCTGAGAGCTTGTGTTATATCCTCCAAGGGTTCATGGGAGAAATGACTGCCTTTAGCCAAGTTTTCCTATAACAACAGTTATCAAGAGAGCATCAAGATGGCTCCTTTTGAAGCCTTGTACGGTCGGAAATGTAGAACTCCCTTGAATTGGATTGAGCCCAAAGAAAGAAGATACTATGGCATAGATTTTGTCACTGAAGTGGAAGAGCAAGTATGCATCATTCAATAGCATATGAGAGTAGCTCAGTCTAGACAAAAGAGTTATGCTGATAAGAGAAGAAGATCATTAACCTTCAAAGTGGGAGACTATGTGTATTTAAAGGTTTTGCCAATGAAAGGAGTGTAGAGATTTGGAGTAAAAAGGAAGCTTGCACCTAGATTTGTAGGGCCATACCAGATTATTGAACGAAAGGGAAATGTCACCTACAAGTTATAACTTCCTCAGAGATGAGTACTATATTCAATGTCTTCCAAGTTTCTCGGTTAAAAAGATGCCTCCGCATACCTGATGAAACTATTGCACCAACCAACATTAAGGTCCAATCGGATTTGACTTATGAAGAGAAACCAATCCGAGTGCTAGAAGAAATGGAAAGAGTAACCCAGAGCAAGGTCATTCGGTTCTACAAGGTGCTATGGAATAACCACAGTGAGTAAGATGCCACATGGGAACGGGAGGATTATTTGCGTGAAGTCTATCCCACTTTTTATGAAGAATGGTAGGTCTTACAAATCTTGGGATGACATTTCTTTAAGTTGGAGGGGTTGTAACACCCTAGTGTTAAGCGTTGCATTTGGCATTTGCATTTCATGAGCACAAGCATCATCCAAGCATTCATGAGCATGAGCATATGAAGTTTCATTTCATTTACCTTCTCTTTATCACATGTGATGTTGCTCATATACTTAATTATGCTTGTGATCATATGTGACCAATGGATGAGATGGTTGTGAGGTCACTAAAATACCTTAGACACATCTAGAATGATATTTGGAACAATGTTTATATTCATGACTTGTCGGGTACCACAAAAAGGGGTCCCCTAAGCAAGAGCCGTAAAAATCGCTTAGACCCTTTAAAAATCAAAGCCAAGAGACAACTACTGGCTAACCCCCACCTTGTCCGAGGCTACCGATTCCCCGCCTCGCTCGAGGCCTCACACGTAAAGCCTCGGACAGGGAACCGATTCTCCGCCTTGCTCGAGGCCTCGCACGTAAGGCCTCGGACAGGGAACCGATTCTCTGTCTCACTCGAGGCCAGCTCGTATGGCCTCGGATGGGGTACCGATTATCCATCTTGCTCGAGGCCAGCTCGGTAACAACCCCATCGCCTCCGCCTTGACTGATCTCCCTGACAGAACGTCATGTCCAACTAACGCGACCAACTACTCCTGTGACATCAGCCGAACAATGGCTCGACATAGCAGAGTGGCCGACGAGATGGGAAGACGCATCAACACCATGTCGTCCGGGACAGGATGGGGCAGGGGTTACCGGGCGCTATGCTCTGTACTGTGCCCACAACTGATGCCCACACTGCACTATGCTACCTAACCCCTGCTCCAAGGACAATGCGGCATGGGGAGTCAAGTCCAGGTCACTGTAAGCCTCGGAATCAGAGTACAGGACCAACTGCCCCCTCCGAGCCTCGGCAATCCGCTTCAGGGTCTCGGCAGCCTCAGGATTCACACTCGCCGAGCCCCCCACGATGGCTCGGCCTCAGCACCAACTAAGCCTTGGCTCTTTACGCTATCGACCGGCACATCGTCTACCATGCCCTACGTTAAGCTATCACTAGAGCTCCCATGTTGCACAGGATCAGGCGTGACTGGCGCGTCACTCTAGTGCATCAAGGACAAGATTGCTCCATCGACCATGCTACCGTAGTGACAGGCTATAGGGCTCGGCATGCCACCTCCGCTCATGAAACAACATGTAGCAAAAGCATGTAGCGCCCTTGTGCCTCCCTTCAACTATAAAAGGGAGTGACCGGGGCCATTTCTAGGGACGAGTTCAGGCCCACGAACATGCTCACACGCACAGACATAGCCTGAGACACACACAGATAGACGAACGAGTGACTCATGCCACTACGTAGAGACCTGGGGCTAGCTCCCTCTCTCACCCTGCTTGTAACACCCTACTACGAGCACCTCGGTGCAAGGAATACAAGATCAATCTCTCAGACTAGACGTACAGCACCTATTGCCTAAACCAGTATAAACCTTATGTCTCTTTGCATCACCATCCAGGATTAGGGGCATGCAGTACATTTCACTAGTTGGTTGAGGACCCCCCGGGTCTAGAACACCGACAGTTGGTGTGCCAGGTAGGGGCTATACTGCATGTCGGCTTCATCATCCCAACAAGTTTCGGATGGCAGACCCCATGCGACCACTTCGTCTCGGCACGGTGATCTGGTTTGGGAGCCTAGACTTCATGTGTCTAGGATCTGAGTACCATATGGTGCTCCTCACACCCCGAGCCCCACCAACTGACGATGACGCCACGCACCAGTAGCCCAGGCGTAGATGATGCCCGGGCCGCCGCTCTCATCGCACTCGCCAGACATGATGCAAGCGGGACCACCCCGACACCGTGTGAGCTCAGGATGATGCACCGCGCTCTGTCGGCATCCCATGCCTGGCTGTTGGTATGGAGTCCCTAGTTGGGGACCTGTCTAGCTTAAGCCTAAGCAAGGGAAATATGCCGGTGGCACGCGGCGACGCCCTATCATCAAGCTCTATCCCACCACCTCCTAAGGAATCGACTCCGGCGTAGCAAATCCCGACGATGGCACCATCCCCATACCCCTTCGGGTTTGGCAACACCGCCGCCACCTATGCTTCTGCTCACGCAAAGCCCTCAGGATGCCACCAATGCTTCACCCTTGACCTTGACACCATGGCTTCGACCCACACCCATGCTGACTCCTCGGAGGAGGACGAGGCATGGGCCAGAGTAGACTTCTCTGGGCTTTGTGACCCTGAAGCCATGCACCGCTTCTTGGCCGCGAGCAACTACTGCTTTGGTTACTCCGACTCCGATGATGAAGGCACTTACGACCCCACTCGTGAGTGCTTCCACATCGGGCCCGGGATGCCAAGAGCGAGTGATGAGGACGAAGGGGCAGACAACCGCTCCTCGCTCCATGAGGGGCAGGCAATGCCACACCTCCACACGATGAGCTCCTGGTGGCGCGGAACGAGAACCCCACCCACGAGGAACTTCAATGCCTTGACTTGGAGTAGCTCCGTGAGCCCCAGGTCAAGGTCAAGCAAGACTGACTCCTTCTGTAGTAGCTTTGAGACACCCTCGAGTGAGAGCAGTGGGGTCACGGTGATGGCGGAGCAGCCCAGCAGAGGGCTCACGACATCCACCACCGCATCAACAACGACGTAGGGGGCGAGCAACCCCCTATCTTCAATTGCGCTAGCTAGAATGTCGTGGTAGTGGCAATGCTACTCCAAACTATGCCCAAGCCCTCTACCATAGAGGGGCAACTAGCCCACGGTGAGCTCCGAGACCTCCTCGAGACCGCCATGGTACAGCAGGTCAAAAGCTCTGCCTCTAGATGGCACGGAGGCGCCTCAAAACTACCCATGGCATCGCCTCAGTAGGGTACAGGGGCCTCAGTTTGTCCTGAGCCTGCTCGGGCACCAACGGCCAACAGGGTCCCCTTGGTGCACTATCACCTTGGCGACCGACGCGAGGCACAAGGTGACCACGATGTGGTCAGCAGGCAATGGTGCCACGACAATGAGGGGCCCGCCCAAGGCTACCACCCGCACCGAGGTGGTTGCTATGATAGTGGTGAGGACCGCAGCCCTTCTCCTAGACCACCTAGTCCTCGAGTCTTTAGCAGGGCCATCCGTGGCGCTCACTTCCTGGCCCGATTTTGCCAATCGGCCAACCTCATGAAGTACAGCGGTGAGACCAACCCCGAGCTGTGGCTAGCCGATTACCACTTGGCTTGTTAGCTAGGCGGTGCGGACGATGACCTGCTCATCATCCGCAACCTCCCCTTGTTCCTGTCAGACTCGATGCGAGCCTAGCTCGAACACCTCCCTCCCTTATAGATCCACAACTAGCGCGACTTGGTAAAGGTCTTTGTCGGGATTTTCTAGGGCACATACATGTGCCTCGGGAACTCCTGGGACTCAAGAGTTGCCGCCAGGGGCCGAACGAGTCTCTCTGAGACTTCATCCGATGCTTCTCCAAGCAATGCACTGAGTTGCCTAGTGTCGGTGACTCAGAAATTATCTAGGCTTTCCTCTCCGGCACCACCTACCGAGACCTAGTCCGAGAGTTAGGCCGGAACGTGTTGACCTCGGCGGCCATGCTCCTTGACATCGCCACCAACTTCGCCTCGGGCGAAGAGGCTGTTGGGGCCATCTTCCCCGACAACAACGCCAAGGGGAAGTGAAGGGCCAAGGCCCCCGGGGCCTCAGCTCCCCACCTCCTCAAGAAAAAGAAAAAGGGTCACCAGGGGAAGCAGAAGGTCCTTAAGGCCAGTCTCATCGTAGCAGCGGATCGCAAGAATCCCCAAGGCCCCAGAGGCCCCAGGCTCTTCGACAATATGCTAAAGAAGCCCTGCCCTTACCATTAGGGCCCGGTGAAGCATACCCTCAAAGAGTGCACCATGCTCTGGCATTACTATGCCAAGCTCGGGCTCCCCTACGATGATGCCAAGAAGAAGGGCGCCAGCGACAGGGACGATGACAAGGATGACGGGTTCCCTGAGGTGCACAACGCCTTCATGATCTTTGGCGGGCCTTCAACATGCCTCATAGCATGCCAGCGAAAGAGGGAATGCTCAGAGGTCTTCTCGGTGAAGGTGGCCGCTCCCCGATACCTTGACTGGTCTCGGGAGGCGATCACCTTTGATCGGGATGACCACCCAGATTATGTCCCGAACCCAGGGTAGTACCCACTCATCATTGACCCCATCATCGGCAACACCCGGCTCACCAAGGTGTTGATGGACGGAGGCAGTGGCCTCAACATCCTCTATGCCAACACCCTAGAGCTCCTAGAGCTTGACTAGTCGTAGCTCCAGGGCGATGCCGCGCCTTTCCACAGCATCGTGCTGGGAAAACACATGTGACCCCTCAGGCGCATCGACTTGCTCGTCTGCTTTGGCACTCCCTCCAACTACCGCAAGGAGGTCCTCACCTTTGAGGTGGTTGGGTTCAAGGGAACCTACCACGCCATCCTAGGGCGCCCATGCTATGCCAAGTTCATGGTGATCCCCAACTACACCTACCTCAAGCTCAAGATGCTGGGTCCCAACGATGTCATCACTAACGAGTCCACGTACGAGCATGCATACGACTACGACGTCGAATGCATCGAGTATGCCGAGGCTCTTGTGGAGGCCGAGACCCTCATCGTCAACCTCGACGGACTTGGTAGCGAGCTGCCCAAGCCCAAGCGTCATGCTGGGACTTTTGAGCCCATGGAGGCCATCAAGCTCATCCCAATCGACCCCACCGGCCTCAATGACGAGCGCTGTGGATTAGCGCCACCCTTGACATCAAATAGGAAGCCATGCTCATCGACTTTCTTCGTGTGAATGCCAATGTATTCGCGTGGAGTCCCTCAGACATGCCGGGCATACCGAGGGAAGTCGCCGAGCATGCCTTGGACATCCGGGCTGGCTCCAGACCGGTGAAGCAGCGCCTACGCCAATTCGATGAGGAAAAGTGCAGGGCCATCGGCGAGGAGGTGCAGAAGCTTTTAGCGGCCATATTCATCAAGGAAGTGTCCCATCCAGAGTGGTTAGCTAATCCTGTATTAGTCAAGAAGAAAAATGGGAAGTGGAGGATGTGTGTAGACTACACTGGTTTGAATAAAGCCTATCCAAAAGTCCATTTCCCATTACCTCGAATCAACCAAATCATCGACTCCACTGTGGGATGTGAAACCTTATCTTTCCTTGATGCGTATTCTGGTTACCACCAAATCAAGATGAAAGAGTCCAACCAGCTCATGACTTCTTTTATCACACCATTCGACATGTACTGCTATGTGACTATGCCATTCGGCCTTAGAAACGTAGGGGCCATGTACCAGCGGTGCATGACCTAGGTCTTTGGTGAGCACATCGGGAGAACCATCGAGGCCTACATGGATGACATCGTTGTCAAGTCCAAAAAGGCCGGGGATCTCATCGATGACCTAGAGATAGCCTTCAAATGCCTCAGAGAGAAGGGCATCAAGCTCAACCCCAAGAAGTGTGTCTTCGGGGTCCCCTAAGGCATGCTCTTAGGATTCATAGTCTCGGAATGCGGCATCGAGGCCAACCCAGAAAAGGTGTTGGCCGTAACCAACATGGGACCAATCCGAGATCTCAAAGGAGTGCAGAGGGTTATGGGATGCCTTGCGGTCCTGAGCCGCTTCATCTTGCGCCTAGGTGAAAAAGGCTTGCCTCTGTACCGCCTCTTGAGGAAATCTAAATGCTCTTCTTGGACCCCCGAGGCCGAAGAAGCCCTCGCCAAGCTCAAGGCACTGCTCACCAATCCTCACGTCCTGGTACCGCTGGCCAAGGACGAGACCCTCTTACTCTACATCGCCGCAACGACCCAAGTGGTCAGCACGGCCATAGTAGTCGAGAGGCAGGAAGAAGGGCATGCTTTACCCATCCAATGACATGTTTACTTCATCAGCGAAGTGCTCTCTAAGACTAAGACATGCTACCCCCACATCTAGAAACTAATCTACGCTGTAGTCTTGGCTTGACACAAGCTACGTCACTACTTTGAGTCCCACCCGGTGACCATGGTGTCGTCTTTCCCCCTAGGAGAGATAATCCATAACTGGGAGGCCTCAGGTAGGATAGCCAAGTGGGCCATCAAACTCATGGGGGAACCCTGTCTTTTGCGCCTCGGAAAGCAATTAAATCTCAGGTCTTGGCTGATTTTGTGGCTGAGTGGACCGACACCCAACTGCCACCTGCTCAAGTCCAGGTGGAATGCTGGACCATATACTTCGATGGGTCCCCGATGAAGACTGGGGCAGGCATGGGTCTACTCTTCATCTCACCCCTTGGAGTGCACATGCGCTACATGGTTCGGCTCCACTTCGCCGCCTCCAACAATGTGGCCAATTACGAAGCCCTCGTCAACGGCTTGTAGATCGCCATCGAACTTGGAGTACGGTGTCTCGACATATGGGGCGATTCATAGCTCGTCGTCGATCAAGTTGAACTACCATGACCCCAAGATGGAGGTGTACTGCAAGTTGGTATGTCGCCTAGAAGACAAGTTCGACGGTCTCAAACTCAACCACATCGCATGAAAATTCAATGAGGCCGTGGACGAACTAGCAAAGATGACATTGGCATGGGCCCCGGTCCCCCCGAATGTCTTCGCCAGAGACCTCCACAAGCCTTCCATTGACTACGCCTCAGCGACGAAAGAGGGCCCACCAGTCAAGTCCACCGTAGGGCCCGAGGCCCCCTCTATCACCGAGACCCCTTCGGCCGAGCCCGAGGTCATGGAAGTCAACACAGAGCCTACCGAGGCCAACTAGGGCACGGACTAGTGGGTCCTGTTCCTTGATTGCCTCACTTGAGGAGAGCTTCTTACTGATAGGACCAAAGCCCGATGGCTCACGCGATGAGCCAAAACTTATGTCTTCAGCAATGGTGAGCTATACAGGCGAAGCCCATCTGGCGTCCTCCAACGATGCATCACCACCGAGGCAGGCCAAGCCCTACTTTGGGACTTGCACGTGGGTGCCTGCGGGCACCATGCTGTGCCTCAGACACTCATCAGAAATGCCATTCGCTAAGGGTTCTACTAGCCAATGGTGGTTGCTGATGCCACCAAGCTCGTACGTTCCTACAAGGGATGCCAGTACTACGCATGACAGACGCACCTCCTAGCCTAGGCCCTCTAGACCATCCCCATTACATGGCCATTTGCCATATGGGGGCTTGACATGGTTGGGCCTCTGCAGAGGGCCCCCAAGGGCTATACCCATTTGCTGGTAGTGATCGATAAGTTCTCCAAGTGGATCGAGGCTCGTTTGATCAATTGAATCAATTCTGAGCAAGTGGTGCTATTCTTCACTGATATCATCCACGGGTTTGGGGTTCCAAACACCATCATTACCGATAATGGGACACAATTCACTGACCACAAGTTCCTAACATTCTGTGACGACCACCACATCTGTGTGGCCTGGTCGGCCGTAGGACACCCTAGGACAAATGGCCAAGTAGAACGTGCCAACGGCATGATCCTTTAGGGCCTCAAGCCAAGAATATACAACCGGTTGAAGAAATTTGGCAAGAAATGGCTTGCCGAACTCCCGTCGGTCATCTGGAGCCTGAGGAACACCCCGAGCCGAGCCATAGGGTTCACACTGTTCTTCCTGGTCTATGGAGCCGAGGCCGTCCTCCCCACTGACTTGGAGTATGGTTCCCTGAGGCTATAGGCCTACAACGAGCAAAGCAACCGCACTGCCTGCGAGGACGCCCTCGACCAACTGGAGGAAGCCTGAGACGTTGTGCTACTACATTCGGCCAAGTACCAGCAAGCTCTATGACAATATAAAGCCCGCACGCATTTGAAGCCAAGACCTAAAGGTGGGCGACCTGGTGCTGAGACTGAGGCAGAGCAACAAGGGCCGCCACAAGCTGACCCCGCCATGGGAAGGACCATACATCATTGCCCAAGTGCTAAAGCCCGAAACCTACAAGCTAGCCAACGAGAAGGGCGAAATCCTCACCAACGCTTGGAACATAGAACAGCTACGTCGCTTCTACCCTTAAATTTCCAAGCATTGTATACTTTGTTTCTCGAAATACGATAAAGAAGCGTTCTTTAGTTGTTCTAATTTTTTGAGAAAACCCCTGAACCTATCGATGGGGGAACAACGTTATGATAACACAACAAGGGAGACTCGACTCTGCCTCTGCAGAGATGCCCACCACAGGGCTCGAACAAGACTCAGCTCTGCCTCTGTAGAACCAAGCCTCCCTCGGGGGCTAGAAGGGGGGAACCCCCCCTAAGTCCCAGGCACCATTTTTCAATCATTTTTCGAATAAATTTCTATGCCAAACTCTCTAGCATGCTCTAATAGATCGATTGTAAAAAACCTAAGGACCAAAAGTCTATCTCAGGGGCAAAAGGCTGGCCGAGCCATGAGACGGCCTACGCCTTCGGGCTATGGCACTCCCTCACCACCTTTTGCCCAAGGGGTAGCTTAGGCTCCAAGGAAGTTTTTTGCAAGCGATATGTTCTGAGACGAGGCAGAGGGCAGAGGCTCAGAAATACAATAAAAAACAATTAAAAAGCGAATGTGCATAAGTATTTCAAAAAAGGCCTCGATGGCCACAAGCGTCACAGCGCGATAATCCTAATCCGTTTACATGGCCTCTTTGGCCCAGGTCAAGGCTTAGGGTCACCAGCATCAGTAGATGGCATGGGAGGAACCACCTGCTCTTCGAACAGCTTTGCCAGCGCCGTGCCGAGGCCCTCAGCTACCTCCATCAGCTTTGTGACCTCCTTATCAGCCTCCTCATCGTCCTTAGGCAAGACATAGCCGTCACTGATGGCCTCGAGGTCGATGCCGACGTAGTGTGAGGAGACGACGGCCAAGGTGTGCTTGACGCCCATGTGCAACGCCCCTCAGAGTTGCTCGCACGCTTGGCCGCTCAACATGGTCAAGCGGCTCCTAAGGGAGCTACCTAAGTCGACCCCTTCAACCTCCAGGGCCTCACAGACGGTATAGGCGGTGCTCTACAGCGCGTTGTGCACCCTGATCTCAGCCTCGAGCACCGCCTGCACTGCGGTAGAGGCCACAGCTGCCCGGGAGACCTCCTTCTCCAACCCTACGCCTAAATAAGTAGGATGGGGTTAAGTGCAAAAGAAAATAAGCCAAACAGGGGCGAAGCCCTACGGGACTCACCCTCAGCTTTATCCTTCTAGCACTGGATCTCGACCCGAGAGGCCTTGGCTTTCTCTTTCTAGTGCTGGACCTCGACCCAAGAGGCCTCGACCACCCTGGAAGCCTCCTTCTCCAGCTCTGCATCACATAGGGGGTTAGGGGTCGAACGCAAGAAAAACAAACAAAATGAGGGGAACAAGACTCACCCTCGGCCTTTTCCTTCAAATCTAGGGCCTCAACCTAGGAGGCCTCAGCCACCTTGAGCTCCTCGGCTAGGGCACCTTTTGTCAGCAAGTGCACGCCCTGCTCTGCCCCCAGCTACCCGGCGATGGCCTTGGTAGAGGCCTCCGCTTGTTTGGCCTAGGACCTGAAGGTGTCCCGCTCACTGGCCACCCAGGTCAGCTCCTCCTCTAGCTCATTAATCCGTGCCACCAAAGGGGTGGCTTGCTCCCGAACCGTGGCCACCTTGGCCTTCGCATCGGCACAGCGAAGGCGGAGGTCCTCCACCTCCATGCTCCACACCGATAGAAGCTTGTTGGCACCGGCTAGCAGGTCCTTCTACTACTGGAGCTGGTCCCAAATGCCCCTCACCCGCTGGAGGAACAACAACTTCCCGAGGGACTAGGCCTTGAGCTCCTGGATAGGCAGAACGGGCATCAAGTACTATGTAAAAAACTTGGGAAAAAGATGATGCCGCACGAGAAAAGAAGACGCGTACCTAGGCGACGCCGGGCAGATCGTCAGCCATGACGGACAGCGCTATCCATAGTGACCGCTCTGCTAGACGGCGGCATTACTCGAGAGTGCTCCAGCGCCCCCCTCGGCCGCGTCCTCGAGAGCGAACAGAGGCTCCCCTTTAGGGTCGTCCTGGCTCTACCACAAGACACGTGGGTGATCCCACCTGTGGGGCTCGGGTTGTACCCGCATGAGGGCCGAGCTTCCCTCGCCAGAGGTCAGAGCTGGCTGCTCCGTGGTGCTGGCTGCCTCGGCATCCGCCACCTCCTTCCCCCAGGAAGTATCATTGAAGGAGATCGAATGGACCTCCACTTCTCGTGCGCTCTACTGTGACGGCGGTAGGCCTTAGACTGGGGCAGTATTGAAGCTTGCCCCACCTCTGTCTCCGCTCCTGGGCCACCAACTCTGCTATGCCCATGCTAGCCTCCAACACCTCAGCCTCGGTGGTCCCGGGGGCTCTAGCCTCAGCCACCTCGGCCTTGGTGGTCCTAGACGCCCCGGCCTCTGTCACCTCGGCCTCAGAAGTCCTAAGGGCCTCGGCTTTGGCCTCAGTGGCCTCAGCAACTGAGGGCGCCTCAGCTTCATCTAACCCACAGGCCTCGGCCTCATGGGGCATAGGCTCCCCCCCCCTCCACTTGCTCCATGGCTGCCTCGGTAGCCTCTCCCTAGGCGACCGGCTCCGTTGGGTTGGCCCTCGCCAACGCCATGCCACATTGAATGGTGGCTTGTGCCTTCGCCACCCATTGGGCTATAGAGCTGGTGCTCACCTTGAGCGCCTTACGTGGTGCTATGCATGATGCTTTCAGCTAAAGACAAGATGCTTACACGGTCAGCATATGACCAAAGAATGACCGGGAGATGCTGCAACTCCACTGATAAAGACACTTACCTCGATCGGGGACACAACCGCTTCTGCACCATGTCCCTCATCCTCTTCAATGGCGGTGGCGGTAGCGGTGGCATGGCCTCCGTGTCCACTGGTGCCAGCTAGCCCTCACTGGAATCCGGCACCCCCTCGACCCTCTATGGGGTAGTTGCGTCGCCCCCGCTGCCGCCTGCTCCACCTCCGCCGTTGAGCCCACCGGGCTGACGGCGCGCTTCCCTAACGCCTGGGCCTCAGGCATGTCAGCCTCGGCCCTAGGGCGGGTGATCATCAGCCCTGAGGCATCCTCTCCTCCTCCTCCTGGAAACGCTAGGCTGCTCACCAACGCCCCGAGCGTCATCCCATTGACGTTGGGGAGATGGTCCAGGGTACCCTTCCCCACCTCTCTCTCATCATCATTGCTCGAAGCCAACAACGACGGTGACGAAGACGACTCCACCAGGAGACCATCATGCCTCTGCTGCCAGCGATGCTTCTCTAGCTCTTCGCGCTCAAGGTTCTTCCTTTTACGCTTTGCCTCCTTGGCGTCTTTCTTCTTCTTCTGTGCCTCGGCATGTGCCCGGTTCACTGCCCGCCGCTCTACGTCCTCGGGAATGGGCGGCGGAGAGGCTCACACATCCCTCATCCCCTGTAGGAATGGTGAACACAAATAAGGGAACAAGAAATGGTGAGGAGCAAGGAGGCCTCAGGGGCCGCAACAGCGCATGACTTACTAGAGAGAGGTACCCTCGCGACGGGTGCATCGCGATAGGGGTCAGGCCACCGCTCTTCAGCCGCCCCTCCACCGTTTCCCTCACCCGACATAGAATCTCCTCATCGAAGAGGGCGGTGGCAGACATCCGGATGCCCTCGATTGGCTCATCCGGTGTCATGTCAAATAGGCACCGCCACCGAGCCATCAGTGGCAGCACCCTCCGACGGTGGAAGGCTACCACGACCATAGCCGCCATAAGGCCATGGTTGCATAGCCTCTCTAGTCCCTCTAAGAGCAGCTACAGTTTGGGCTGGTCGACCACCAGGATGCCGTACCTCCACTTCTCTGGTAGGCTCTCCACAACCCGCCCGGTATAGGGGGGAAGCCCACCGTCATCGTTGCGGAGGTAGAACCAGCTATTCTACTAGCGACGGTTGGATGACGCAAGCTGGGCCAGGATGTAGAGGTGCTGCCGGTCTTGGCGCACATAGAGAGTGCAGCCGCCGGCCCTCACCGCCTTCCGCATGCCTGCTGTGCCCATCGGCTTGGTGGTGAGCCCCGCCCGGAAGAGGTGGAGCCACAGCTCCCAGTGGGGGGCAATGCCCATGTACCCCTCGTAGATGGCGACAAAGATGGTCACCTATGTGATGGAGTTCGGGTTGAAGTTGTGAAGCTCCACACCATAGTAGTGCAGGAGCGCCCGCATGAACCGGTCTGCCGACAGGCTGAGACCATGCTCATGGAAGGACACGAAGCTCACAATGTAGCCATTGCGTGTCCTCGACTCCTGCTCACCCACTAGAGCAATCCACTCTGGCCTGGTGGGGACAGTAAGCGGGCGGAGGAGGCCGTCATCGACGAGCGACCGCAGCGTCTCCACGGACACGTTGGATGGACCCCAAGGATCCGCTTAAATGACAACAACACCGCCAGCCATGAGTGCGGTGGGAATGTGGCTACGGTGGTAAGGCTCACTCTCTCCCTCTCCTCCTCCCCCTTCTCCCTTCTTCTCCCTGGTGCTCTCTGTTCTTAGCGACGGCTCAAGGGCAGAAAAGGCGAGTGTAGGTAAGGTAAGGAGTGGAGGGGTGAGGCTCGTCACGTATTTATGCAGGAAGGGTGCGAAATGGACGGGCGATGAAACCAGGGGAGTTTCCCTTAGATCTAGTGCAGTTAATCTAGATCTGATTAAATCGCCCACATGTCCACCTTTTCCTCATTAATCACACGCACAGTAATGTCCCATCCACAGACATCGCATCGCATCCGACCGTAGCAATGGCAGGCGCTGTTCCGTCTCCTCGAGAAACTGCCCCAAAAGGCACGCCTGCCGTTGTTAGCCGATGGGAGGGGAATATCCCCCACCTAATTCCTTCTAGATGAAGGAACTGGGCATCAAGCCCGTTATGGTCTAGGTGTTCGAAGGCTGGGCCCCCAAGGGTCTCGATAGCTGCCCTAGGACAACAAAGTCAGGGATGACTATGGGTGAGCCCATACATGGCCGAGGCCCAAGCAAGCGATCGCTTGGGATGCCCTAAGTCGTGTCAGAGATAGGCAAGGAGGTCTCTAAATGGGATCCCGCCACAGGGAGGCACCGAGCCCCCGGGCCTAATCGAACGGCCCTAGGACCCACTAGAGAAGCCCCCTGGTACTTTTGGAGTGCATCTCTGGACCGCTAGCCAACCCCTATTGAATGGGGCATGGGCCTTCACTCGGACTTACCCGATAACAGCTCACTGGAAGTGTCACCACTCGCGCCCACCGAGGGTAGCCTGGCATATTCCACCCCTCCTTCTGAACGAAAAGAATGCGTGAGGGTCGCATAAAAAGCCAGGGGAACTCCTGATTGCCCTCTTGCTCTATGTAGAGGCTCGAGGGCTCTTCCTGCAACCAAGCCAAGACCCAATGACCTAGGCTCGCACTTGAGGGCTCAGCAAACAACCCCTCCTTCAGAATGAAAAGGATGCACAAGGGTCGCACAAAAAGCTAGGGGAACTCTTGATCGCCCTCTCGCTCCGTGCAGAGGCTCGGGGGCTCTTCCTGCACCCAAGCCGAGACCTAGCGACCTAGGCTCGCACTCGAGGGCTCGGCAAATAACCCCTCCTTCTAAACGAAAAGGATGCATGAGGGTCGCACAAAAAGCCAGGGGAACTCCTAATCACCCTCTCGCTCCATGCAGAGGCTCGGGGGCTCTTCCTGCACCTAAGCCAAGACCCAGCGACCCAGGCTTGCACTCGAGGGCTCGGCAAACATCCCCTCCTTCTGAATGAAAAGGATGCACGAGAGTCACATGTAAAGCCAGGGGAACTCCTGATCGCCCTCTCGCTCCGTGTAGAGGCTCAGGAGCTCATCCTGCAACCAGGTTGAAGACAAGCAACCCGAACTCGTAGGGGAAAAATGCGATAAAAGGCACTGAGCTTGTTATGGTCCAAGGGTTCGAAGGCTGGACCCTCGAGGGTTTCGATAGCCGCCCTAGGACAACAGAGTCAGGGATGACTATGGACGAGCCCATACTTGGCTGAGGCCTAAGCAAGCAAATGCTTGGGATGCCCTAAGTTGTGTCCGAGACCGGTAGGGAAGTCTCTGAATGGGATCCCACCGTAGGGAGGCACTGAGCCCCCAGGGCCAATCGAACGGCCCTAGGACCCACTAGAGAAGCCCTCTAGTACTTTTGGAGTGTGTCTCTAGACCGCTAGCTGACCCCTATCGAATGGGGCATGGGCCTCAACTCAGACTTACCCAATAACAGCTCACCAGAAGTGTAACTGCTCGTGCCCACCAAGGGTAGCCTAGCATATTCCACCCCTCCTTCAAAACAAAAAGGATGCATGAGGGTCGCACAAAAATCTAGGGAAACTCCTAATCGCCCTCTCGCTCTGTGCAGAGGCTTAGGGGCTCTTCCTACAACCAAGCCAAGACCCAGCGACCTAGGCTCGCACTCGAGGGCTCAGCAAACAACCCCTCCTTCCGAACGAAAAGGATGCGCGACGGTCGCACAAAAAGCTAGGGGAACTCCTGATCGCCATCTCGCTTTGTGCAGAGGCTCAGGGGCTCTTCCTGCAAACCAAGCCAAGACCCAGTGACCTAGGCTTGCACTCGAGGGCTCGGCAAACAACCCCTCCTTCTAAACGAAAAGATGCATGAGGGTCACACAAAAAGCCAGGGAAACTCTTGATCACCCTCTCGCTCCTGTCCAAAGGCTCGGGGGCTCTTCCTACAACCAAGTTGAGACCTAGCGACCCGAACTCGCACTCATGGACTCAGCAAACGTGATAAGACCCTTTGCTCAAACATGAGAAAAGCCCCTGGAGGAATAAATCCACTCCTCCAGGGCCTCAGGGGCTACACCCGGCAGGTGCGCTCGCGCGCACCCACCGAGGCCTCGAGTATGAAATATTCTCCTATCAGGAGCTGCCGTGAGCCAAGACTCATCAAAACCTCAGGAAGAGCGCTCACACTCTCCTCGAGGCTCGAGGGCTACTATCGGGTACCACAAAAAGGGGTCCCCTTGGCAAGAGCCAAAAAATCGCTTAGACCCTTTAAAAATCAAAGCCAAGAGACAACTACTGGCTAATCCCCACCTTGTCTAAGGCTACCGATTCCCTGCCTCGCTCGAGGCCTCGCACATAAAGCCTCGAATAGGGAACCAATTCTCCGCCTTGCTCGAGGCCTCACACGTAAGGCCTCGGATAGGGAACCAATTCTCTGTCTTGCTCGAGGCCGACTAGTAAGGCCTCGGATGGGGTACCGATTCCCCATCTCGCTCAAGGCCGGCTCGGCAACAACCCCATCGCCTCCGCCTCGACCGATCTCCTTGATAAAACATCACATCCAACTAACATGACCAACTACTCCCGCAATGTCAGCTGGACGATGGCTCGACACAATAGAGTGGCCGACGAGATGGGAAGACGCATCAACACCATGACATCTGGGACAGGATGGGGTAGGGGTTACTGGCCGCTGTGATCAGTACTATGCCCATGACTGACACCCGCACTGCACTGTGCTACCTAACCCCTGCTCCAAGGACAATGTGGCATGGGGAGTGAAGTCTGGGTCACTGTAAGCCTCAAAATCGGAGTATAGGACCAACTGCCCCCTCTGAGCCTCGACAATCCGCTTTAGGGTCTCAGCAGCCTCAGGATTCATGCCTGCCGAGCCCCCCACGATGGCTCAGCCTCAGCACCAACTGAGCCTCAGCTCTTTACGCTGTCGACACACAGCGACCGGCACATCGTCCGCCATGCCCTGTGTCAAGCTATCACTGGAGCTCCCACATCACACAGGATCGGGCATGACCGGTGTGTCGCTCTAGTGCATCAAGGACAAGATTGCTCCACCGACCATGCTGCCACAGTGATAGGCTACAGGGCTCGGCATGCCGCCTCCACTCACGAAACAACACATAGCAAAAGCATGTAGCGCCCCTATGCCTCCCTTCGACTATAAAAGGGAGTGACCGGGGCCATTTCTAGGGATGAGTTCAGGCCCACGAACACGCTCACATGCACAAACATAGCCTAAGACATGCATAGATAGACGAACGAGCGACTCACGCCACTACGCAGAGATCTAGGGCTAGCTCCCTCTATCGCCTTGCTTGTAACCCCCTACTATGAGCGCCTCGGTGCAAGGAATACAAGATCGATCTCTCAGACTAGACGTAGGGCACCTATTGCCTGAACTAGTATAAACCTTGTGTCTCTTTGCATCACCATCCAGGATTAGGGGCACACAGTACATTTCACTAGTTGGTTGAGGACCCCCCGGGTCCAGAACACTGACATGACTTAAGCCAATTTTGCTTCTACGTGTTGGTTTACTTTGTAATGCTAGTTTCATGATGCTAGTTTGACCAAAGTTGAACAGTAGCTTAGAAGGTTTGCATGGCTATATGACCTAAATAAAAGTTGTAGTTCACATCATGGGTAACAAACTTTGTTTAAGGGTCATGAGCTGAATTTATGCCTAACATGGTCAAATAGAGCTCACAAGTATCAACCAAATGCTATTTTGCGACTTAAGTATTTTCTAAGTCTTGAAGCTGTTTTCAGTTTCAATGTAGCCCACTTTGGAGCCTTATAGTTTGAAAACCATTGTGATTTAGACAAAACTCCATTAACCAATCTTGTAGCACTCATGTAGCTCTACAACTTTCACTAATACCAATATTGCTAACTCAAACTGGATTAGGAGATATAGATGCATGAAGTAGCACTATCAGTCAACTAAATCAGACTTAGCCGATTCAAATCGCCAGTCGTCGTGTCCGACCGTGCTCAGGCCACGTGCGCCATGTGGTGACTGCCCACCGGTAATGGTCACACCAGTCAGGTTGACATGGGCAGCAAAATGGCAGCAATGTGCCCTCCCTCCTCACTCCATCTCACTCGCCTCGCTCTGCCTCTCTCACCCTCGCTGCGCATGAGCGAAGCCACAGCACGCTGCGCCATTGCCGCCGACCTTTGCCAAGCTCATGCGCCACCGTCGCCACACCATTCTTCAATAGCTCATGCACACAGCTCCGCCATGCCTCACTCCACCTTGCCGACCCTCTAGCATCACCATTCAAGCCTGGGTATAGCCACAGTTCAAGTTCATCGTTGCCATGCCCTCGTTGAAGCGCCACTGAGCTTACACTCACTGTGGTTGTGCTTCAACAAGCTATCTCGCTCACACTTTCCTCTCGTTAGGGTTAGGTTACAGCTAGGTCTAACTCAAGGTAAGAGCCTAAGGCTGATGCCGACCTTGTCAGAGTAGAACGCTGTCGTGCCGCCGTTGCGCTCGCACCGCCATGCCACCATGCATGCGACCAAGCCTCACCGCTGCTTCATAGTTTCTTGATCCCCACCATAGAGCTTTGCTAGGGTTCATGGATGTTGTAGCCATGTTTGCCTGGCCATGTCATCGCCGTAGATGGCTAGAGCACCACCGCTGAGCTACCATGCTCATCGGTGAGGTAGCTCTAGTGATCCTCCGAGCAAACCTAGGGTACTAGTAGATGCGCATGATGATGGGGAACACAATGATGGTGACCTCATCGCTAGTGACCTTGCCATCGGTGAGTTCTTACTAGTCAAAGCACTGCCTCTATTCCATTTCATTGTCATGTTGGGCCAGGTTGACTGCGGGACCCATGTGTCAGTCTTGATGTGTTCCCCACCCTAGATTTGCACTCCATTGAGTCCACGAGATTTTGTGCTACACATATGTGTGTTTGGTCTCGTTCGGGATGGTTCGAAACACCGTACCGGCATTCGCCGTGGTGCACAGCTCGCCACCGGCCATGGCAGGCTCACTGGAGACGATGTGAAATGTTGGGGGGTTATCCCGTTCATCCCTCGCCATCGGATCTATTTGGACGGCCATGATTAGGCCAGACCGATTTGGTGTGTAACCGGTCCACCGTGGGCTATGGACTCGGCCCACAGCGCCATGTCAGAGCGCGCCCATGCACACGTGGCGCACCGCGCCACTCACGCGTGGCCACATGTCCATCCAGTCAACCGATGACGCGGTCAACTGTGACCTGCTAGGTGATTTTGCAGAATAGCCCCTCGGTTTCTAGTGAATCAACCCACGGTCCAGTATAGTTCAAATGAATTATTTTTTAGTCCTATTTTTATTCATTTAGACCCTATAGTTTTAGGAAATAGTGTGCACCATCCATAATACGTTTAAATTCATATTTTAATTAAAAATAAGTTCGGGTTATTTACAGAAATGCCATTGGAACGTTATTTTATGCATAACCTTTGTGTTTTAAGTCCGATTTGAGTGATTCTTTCGCTCACGTGTTTGTAGCAGTACGTAGAATAGTTTTATAAGCTTTTTAATCTATGTTTCTACTGTTTGATGTACTGTTCTAATAGAAGTCTATTTGTATGCATGTAATGATTGGAATGGATGCGTGATTGGTGAATTGGAACACGTTTAGAGGGTGATCAATTAGAGGTGACTGAGGATCAATAGGAAGATTAGTAGTACCAGGAAAACTTTGAGGAAGGCAAGTGTAGCAAAGGCCCTATGTACCTATGAACTTTACAATTCATATTCATGCATGTGTCTAAATTTGAATTACCTTTAAGGACTTTACCTAGATTATTACTTGTACCACATATCCTTGTTACCTATGGTTTGGGATGCATTTTGGATAGATGCTACAGCGCTCAACATAAATAATTGTTAAACATGATTAAAGGTATTATGCAATATGTTAAAATGGAACTTTTTAGCAACAATTAGGGGGCTAGAGTACAGGGTTGAGTGCTCTAGTGCCTCTCCATAAGGACTTAATCCTGAAGCGGCCACCTAGGAGGTATCGTACAACTCTGAGTGTCATATGGCTCTGACTTTAACATGTTAACTAGATTGTACTAGCTTGTCTATAGCTTTCCATAAGGGCAAAAGGGGGGCACTAGTTGGTATGTTTCCTTTCCTGCTAGGGTGTGTGTACTGTGCTATGACCACACGTGCCACTCCTAGAGGTGGGCCACATACGGCTAGACGGCTGCAACCTTAGCAGCTACGACTTGTTAGTGCGACTAGCGAAGGGTTATGTAGTGAAACCCTGCCACACTTCCTAGGTAGAGGTGTTGTGGGCTTTGCAAACCCCGGCATTGGGAATCCTGGCTCAATGGGTAAAGTTGTACAATTTCTGTAGAAATATTTAACCTATTATAACAGCCGTGCTCACGGATATGAGCGATCTAGATCCTTCATGATTAGTGGTTACTATAGATGCTTGGGAATTGATATAATCTTGATTATACATTAATATCACTTGGGATTTGGGTTTATTCACTAAAGTAGTGATTCAGGATGCTAAAACTTGAACAACTAAAATTGTGAACCACAGTCAAACCGTGTCTAGCCTTTGAGCCTCATAGATCCCTTTCATATACTTGCTAAGCATGGTGAGCTTACACTTGCTTTACATTCAATGAAAATCCTAGATGGGTAACAGATAATCTGTATGAAGAGTTTCTGGAGGATGTCTAGGACTACTAGGATGATGTTCACTAGTTGGAGTCACTGTGGCAATTTGGGTTTAGTTTTCTGTTGTGTGTAATAATGTTGCCAATGAGCAAGACTATGTATTAACAGTATGATGAGATATGCAATGTAATAAAGTACCTTACTTTGATATTATTACAATTTGATGGTATATGTGTGTTTGGACATCCTGGGTGCACATATTTGAGTACTTGATTTTGCTATGTAAAATTGGGTGCATCATTATACCTGTTGACGTCTCTCTCCAGAGCTCCTGATTCCATCCCAAAGCTTTTTCCTTCCACCCTACTACGCTGCCAACACCTCCTACTAGGACCATGGCAGAGTGGACCAGGTCATCTATCGATGTGGAGTCCTCGGAGGCCTTCAACACTAGCAATCCTCCATCGACAAACAAATCATTCATTAGCCTGCTCTCTAACCTAACCGCTCCCCCTTTGGAGGTGCATCATCACCGCTCTTCATGTTGTTTATCTTCATTTAACCAGAGTATGCGAGCAATGCTCACACTAGTATTTGTGTTCATGCTATTTAATTTAACTAGTATTTGGATTTGATCATGGGAGTGATGGCATCCTGAGCCTTGTTGGCCTTGGTGCCTAGTTCATTGCCCATGGTCATGCTTGGAAAGCGGCCCTGTGAAGCATCCCTCAATGGAGGCAGCCATACTGCTCCGGTTAGTTCAGTAAAAGTCATTTGCCTTCTCAATCAGATTGCTCTCCCCCTTATCCGATATGGGCTTGAACTTAGTTTGCATTGTGTAGCGCTTCCTCCATGGCAGCGCCATCCTAGGTTGTGGGCTTTCCTCTGTTGGTGCCATAGAGTCATCCCGTTGCTGCTTGATGCCGCCAAGCCCATGTGTCCCCGCACAGCCCTCTGGTTCTAAAGTGGGTGAATCGTCAAAAGAGTGTGAATCCTCAAATGATGTAAACTACCATCAATTATTGAAGGATTACCACAAGGCCCAAGCAGATTTGTCATCAACCTGGCTAAACGCCTGAGATGCTACATGGTGAGCTCGACGGTGCGCGCGATGCACTTCAAGCTTCCAAGAATCTAGTCTCCTATGCGCGTGCCGACTTGGCAATCGCCTAGCTATAGGCCCAAGACATGATGAACCTTGTTGTGTTACTAAGCATGTGGGTCAACACCCTACAGATGTTTGTGCCAGCCACCTATAACGTGGCCTTCGCTGTTGGAAAAGTGGATAATCTGTTTGCCACAATGGAGCACCTTCGAGCCCTGCCAGCCTGAATTCAAACCATGATGACCAAAGCCATTCGTTATGGGGCTCCCATGGCACAAGCTGCTGCCCATCTTTAGATGGGCACAGCAATAAACCTCGAGGGTGGTGGAGTAGGGTTTTCTGCCTCGTTCGACAAATGATGACATCACTAATCTGATCAAGAGTTTCGAGCTGGCCACCAACGTTGTCTTATCGAAGGTGGACGTAGATGAGATCCTACATGCCAACCTCGACCCTTGATCTGTGGGACATATCATTAGTATTAGTAGTCATGAATTAGTTTGATCTATGGGACACCCTTGCAAAATATGTGAATTCTTATTTGCATGTTGGTGTTAACTTTTGTTGAACTTTGTATCAGGCCATGTTTGGATGCTTGTGTATCCACATCAATCCAAATGTGTTGGAGTGGAATGGAATGGAATTTAGTTTAATTCCACTCCAATCCACTTCAACACATGTGGATCAAAATGAATACATACGCATCCAAACAAGGTCTTAGGTTGGTTAAACTCTGTTGAGCGTGGTGTTGCTTAGGTCCTTTGGTCATTTTGTAGCTGGTTTGTAGCATTGTTGGTTGCTTTTCTCTATAGATTTATTTCTAGTTGTCTTTGATCTAATCTATCATATGCTAAACATTCATGACTGTCTTTGATCTCTGTTGAAGCCAACTCGTGTCTTTGATAAAATTTGTTGAACTTAAAAAAACCATGCAGCGAGGAGTTTATCTGAACAAGTCTAGAATATTGTTTTTGCTTTTGCTTTTCTGTTATTTTGTTTCAATTTTATTTGTTTCCTTTAGGGATTCAATGAAAGTACTCGTACAAAACAAGTTTCCATGTATAACATGAGATGTGTCTAGCCCGGTCAGATTTATGATGCTAGGACTTTCTTGTGTGCATAGTAAATTTGAATACCTACGTGTCTCCCTAAAGGAAATAAATCTAAAGAAGGTACATGTGACAACCATTACAATTTCAGCACTAGGAGCAAGTCTCGCACTTACAATCTATTGAGTGTGGTGTAGCTCAGGTCATTTGGTTTTTGTTAGTTTTTGTTGCCTTAGTGTCTTTGTCAATCTTTGTTGAACTTGTAGGAACCTTGCAGCAAGAAGCAAGTCTCGCCTTAGTGTAATGCAGAGCAAAGGAGCCATTGGTGTTGAAATGTTACTGCACACGTAAGAAAGTCTGACCACAAGTCTCGCCTCAATCTAATGCAGAATAGAGGAGCCATTGGTGATGAAATGTTATTGCACATGTAAGAAAGTCCAACCTCTGTACATTTGAATGCGTCTGACAGTATCCTCTATAGTTTTCTTCATCTTCCTGTGATGCTTGATATTGTGTCATCTATGATTTTAAGTTTGGCTAACTTAATAGTAGCATAGCCTAGTAGTATAATATGGCGGGTGCATTGTAGTGCTTTTTAAGTGTCATTTTTTGGTATTTTGGAGAGCCCTCATCAGCATACCCCATGTACCCATGACATTAGAAATCAATATAAGTATTGTACTACAGCTGAATTAACAGATGAAACGGTGATGGGAGCTGTAACACCATCGTAACACATGTGCACACCAAACAAATAATTCAATTTGCAAACAAAACAAAGATGGCACACTAGCTTAGCTGAAATAATGACAACATCCATCATTGAGAAAATTAACATGTCCATAGACAAGCAAACAACATTGGTCCATTTAAAATGCATGACAGAGAGATACATCAAATGTAGCTTTATTTACTACTCTGCTAATGAATCCAAGAACAAGGGAACATAAGGAAGATAGTATGGTGTGGGGGTATGGCCCCCAAGACATGGGCTATGCCCCTAGGGGTGGCCCAGCCCACAAGGTTAAGGCATGCACGGTGCTGCTCGGCGTGCACCGCAAGACATTGTATAGTACCAAATAGGCTACTTTACTTGTAACCCTACCTCCTCCAGAGTATATAAGGAGAGGTAGGGGTCCCCTAGCGGATAGGATCTATCAGATCGGATGTACATACAGATCAATACAACACACCAAAGACACAGGACGTAGGGTATTACATTGATCAAACGGCCCGAACCTATCTAAATCGTTGTCTCTGTGCCTTCTGTCACCATCTGGTTCCTAATCACGTGCACCCCCACCGACAAATCTACCATCGCGGGATAAACCTTGGTGGACTACCGAGCATATTCTGTCGATAGTTGGTGCGCCAGGTAGGGGTGTGTGCTTGATCCATGGCGAGCCAGATGGACCTCAAATCAACAACGTGTTCTCATCATCAATCTCGTGGAGATCCGTGCTGGTCCATGACGATGATTCATCGCTGCTACACTAGCCCCTACGACAGTAGATCCGATCTCGGAACAACCTCTGAGGTCGCCTTCACCAACAACTCACCGCCCGCCAGGTGTTCACCGTCAATGCCGACCAGATAACGACATACATCACCGACCAGACGCTCCATCCAAAGCTAAGTCACGCTTTAATATTCTTCTAAATATTATCCAATCTTTATATATCACTGCAATGTTTCTCCAAACTGTTTTCTCCATATTTGCTCTCCAAACGATTTTCTGAACCCCCAAACAGTCCTGTTGATGCTCGGACGCCTCTAGAGATGGCCCTGTCTCTGGCTCCTCCCTACATGTGCTATGGGCTCCGCGCTCTGCATTATGGGTGGTCAGCAGTGGCTCTTTGGTCACGCCTGTTCCTCCTACACGTGCATGACCTCCGCGCTCTGCGTTATGGTTAACGGGCTAGCTAGGGCTAGAGACTCAGCTACACACTAACTGTTCGGGTGGTTTATATTAAATATAAATATATCTTCACACCAACTAATCGCCAAACTGCATACGCCGTTTCATCACCATTGCTGATTTTTCTCTAGAGTTTATTTATTTGTACATCATGTACTACCCATTCTATATATTTGTATTGCAGGATCATCGTCCAGGTGATCGGATCACCTGGTGCTCGGACTTCTCCACCGATCAACTAGTCAGACTGCTTGGTTCATGGACTCCGTCGCTGACCAGCTGATTGGACTATTCACTGGTCGCTTCTACTCAATGCTCACTTCACCGCCGACCAGTTGACCAGACTGTTCGCCACTCGTGCTTCATCTTCAGCAACACCGGTTACTCCTCAGCGCTCGGATTCTTCGTGCTCGAGGACTGAGTGGGCACACTTCACTGCATGGACGTTGTCAGCTACGTTGGTGCTCAGACCTTGCCGCCTACGCCGAGGACTCCTCGGCGCTCAGATAACGCCAGCTTCGCCAGGGACTCCTTAGTGCTCGAACATCGCCGCCTACGCCGAGGACTCCTTGGTGCTCGGTCAACACCAGTGACGCCAGGGACTTCTCGCTCCTCGGTGCTCGGTCATCACCAGCAACGCCGGGACTCCTCGCTCCTCGGTGCTCAGACATTGCCAGCGATGCCAACGACTCCTTGCTCCTCGGTGCTCAGTCATCGCCGCCTACACCAGGGACTCCTCGTTGCTTGGACATTGCCGCCTACGCCAAGGACTCCTCGGTGCTCGGTCATCGCCAGCGACGCTGGGGACTCCTCACTCCTCGGTGCTCGGACATCGTCAGCAGCGCTAGGGACTCCTCGGTGCTCAGTCATCGCCAGCGATGCCGGGGACTCCTCGCTCCTCGGTGCTCGGTCATCGCCAGTAATGCCGGGGACTCCTCACTCCTCGGTGCTTGGACATTACCAACTACGTCGAGGACTCCTCGCTCCTCGGTGCTCGGTCATCGCTAGCGATGCCAGGGACTCCTCGCTCCTCGGTGCTTGGTCATCACCAGCGACACTAGGGGCTCCTCGCTCCTTGGCACTCGGACATCGCTAGCTACGCCGGGGACTCCTTGGTGCTTGAACATCACCGCCTATGTCAGGGACTCCTCGGTGCTCGGTCATCGCCAGTGACACCGAGGACTCCTCGCTCCTCGGTGCTCGGACATCACCACCTACACCGAGGACTCCTCGGTGCTCGGTCATCGCCAGCGACGTTAGGAACTCTTCACTCCTTGGTGCTCGAACATCCCCAGCGATGCTAGGGACTCCTCGCTCCTCGGTGCTCAGTCATCGCCAGCGACGCTGGGGACTCCCTTACTGCTCGGATCTTGCTATGTCTTGTCGGTGTGCTATCAAGGTGCTGCATGCTATTCGGATTAGGGTGCCGATCTTAGGCAGCACATCTGGGGTCTTGATACGCACATGTCAGACGATGTCGGCAAGCTCTTAGACTTCTTTTTCTTTGACCCTGCTACAAGATTCATTCTTCATCTTCCAGCAGGCTCTGGGACTAAGTGGGCACACTTCACCTTGCGGTGAATGTGCTTGTCCTCATCTCGAGGCTACGCCTAGGGACTGGCTGCCTGCTCAGCTGGTCTTCTACTTTCTAATCCTAGCACAATGTGACTACGTCACCTACTATCAGGCTCGGGGACTAGCTGTGGGGTATGGCCCCCAAGACATGGGCTGCACCCCTAGGGGTGGCCCGGCCCACAAGGTTAAGGCATGCATGGCGCTGCTCGGCGTGCACCGCAAGACATTGTATAGTACCAAATAGGCTACTTTACTTGTAACCCTACCTCCTCCAGAGTATATAAGGAGAGGTAGGGGTCCCCTGACAAATAGGATCTATCAGATTGGATCTACATATAGATCAATACAATACACCAAAGACACAGGATGTAGGGTATTACGTCGATCAAATGGCCCAAACCTGTCTAAATCGCTGTCTCTACGCCTTGTGTCACCATCTAGTTCCTGATCACGCGCACCCCCATCAAAAAATCTACCATCACAGGATACCCCTCGGTGGACTACCGAGCATATTCTGTCGACATATGGTCTGCAGATGAACTCTTTTTTAATGTTACATGTACCATACCGAAAGGCATGGACAAGGATGACATGAACTTTTTTGCGGTCCATGTTATATGCGATGATTATTCCATCATCCCTAGCAAAGAAATTCAAATTCCATTCTGGCTAAATTATGATCACTATGTCCTCATCATCAAAATCTGGGCAACCAAATCTAATATTAATCCTTCCAAATAGGATCCATGTGGTGATTGTATGCTTCAATGTCTAATTATTAGTACCATAGTCTTCAAGGATCTAGATTGAAAGCTTGGAATCATTGGGACCATTAATAGCACATAAACACAAGTGACCCTGAGCTTGATGCATGGAGTGGTGAAGACCATCTGGCCTATCAATTTTCCTCCATGTGTTTCATTCCATATCCACAGCAAATATCATAGAGTACCTCCTAGAGTGCCCCATAATGTTTAGATAACCATTAAGAAACAAACTTGGTTGTCTGTAAAATGTCACATCAGTATGCTCGCTCCATTTAGATTCCTTATAGATCCATGCTATAGTTTGAGATGAGTAGATCTCCACACCTACGCACACAGTGTTGACATCCACATATTCGATCACATGGTAGTGCAAGGAGGCTGTTGGATCGAACGCCAAGCGAGCTATAAGGAAAATTGACCCTAGGCTCATTTACTTTGGATTTTGGTGTTTGATGACCAACACAACCAAATTGGACTAATGAATTTGCAAGTAGTTGTTTTGTAGTTCAATAGGGTGCAAGACATGACTTGGACAAAAGTGACATGATGATCCCATGATCAACACCATAAGCAAGACCCTAGAAGAATAAGAGAAAACCCAAGATATCAAGCATAGTCCAAGCACGAAGATGGGAACCAAGCTAAATGCAAGATCACGAAGAAACAAGATCGGCAGAGGTGACTGGACATGGCCCTTATAGCGACCGAACGTGTTCGATCGGCAGTTTGAGACTACGGCAAGTGTCAGCAGGCGACCGGACGCTAAAGAAGATATGTGATCGGATGCACAGATGGCACTGTTCATCATCATAGCAATGTTTTCAGCATGACCGGATGTAGCGGCACTAGACGATCGGATGTAGGAACTGCAACGTCCAATCAAGTCTAGAGAGGTTCCAGAGCGGCGCCAGTGTGACTAGACATGCCTAATCAATAGTGACCAAACTTAGTGTAGAGTTCGATCAACGCGCGTGCTCCAATAGCTAGGACAACCGGACATGTCCGGTCAGGCAACAGAAGCGTTCGGTTAGTAGCACAAAGCTAGGTTTTGCCCCTAATGGCTACTTTCTCTATGTGGCTTATAAATAGACCCCAACTGGCCATTTGAGATGTGGAGAGCTGAGGAAACATAATAAGGGTATTGATACACCATTTTAGTGAACTCCACATGCATAGTTCTTAGTGATTCATTAGGTGATTAGCGTAGGTGCTTTGCGAAGTGCTTAAGTTGATTAGACCACAGCTTATGTGCTTGCTCTAGGTTTAGGCCTAGTGTTTAGTGAGGTTTGAACACCTCTTACCACTCGGTGCTTGGGCGCACCAATGTTGTACATCGGAGGGGCTTGTAGTCTTGCGAGGTCACACCAACCGCGTTGTGGTGTGGCCACCACCATGTACCAAAGGGAACATGGCCCGCAACGGTTCAGCTAGAAGCTTGATAGTGAAGACAGCAGGGAGTGGTCTGGGAGAGGCTTGCTGGAAGGCACATCGGAGACCCACTTACACGTGGGGAAGGCCCGGGGCTATCCACGAAGTTACCCGACCGAGAGCTTGACCCTTGCGAGGGATTCCTTGTGAGGGGCTACAACAAGGACTAGGTGGAAGCTTGCGTGCTTCTTGATACCTCGGTATAAATACTAGAGTTATCGATGGGAGTTTGCATATATCTACCATACTCTTTAGCTTCTGCATTTACATTGTTTGCACAACTCCTTTTGCGGTAGAGATAGCAACACACCAGCAAAACCGTAGTTATAGATTTAGATAGTTTATCTTTTTGTATAGGTTTTGCTAAGGATAGAATAAGCAACCTTAGTTAGAGTTAGTGTTTTAAGTTTCCCAATTCACCCCCCTTAGGCATCACGGTCCCTTTCAATTGGTATCAGAGAACGGTTGGCTCAATTTGGACCTTTGGCTTTACCGTCGTTGAGCCGACACTATTTAGAGTGGTTGGGATGGATACCTCTAGGCCTCCGCACTTTGACACCACTAACTTCCCCTACTATAAAGCTAGAATGGATTGTCACCTTGAGGCAGTAGATATAGGTGATTGGAGAGTCACTCATGACAAGATGAAATCCATTAAGAATCCCGATAAACCCACAAAGAGTGAAGAAAAAGAAATTCATTTCAATGCTAGAGCTAAAAATTGTTTGTTTGAATCTTTTAGCATGGATGTGTTTAACCAGGTGTTCACTTTAAATATGGCACATGAAATTTGGTTAAAACTCCAAGAGCTCCATGACGGCACAACTAATGTCCGTGAGCAAGAATATTGTCTAGCTAAACAAAATTATGTTTCCTTTAAAATGAATGATGATGCACTTGTTCGTGATATGTATTCTTGTTTCAATCTAATTATAAATGAGCTCCATTCAATAGGATTAATAAAGCTAGATGATGTGGACATCATGAGGAAGATCATCTCTATGCTACCAGATGATGTGGACATCGTTAGGAGGATCATCTCCGTGCTACCACAAAAGAAATATGCAAGCATCATCACCATCCTTCACAACTTGGAGGACTTGAGCACCATGACCCCGGCCATAGTCATTCGCAAGATAGTGGCATTTGAAATGTCATAGAAGATGGGTCAAGAAGAAGCCTTGTCATCAAGCAAAGGCAAAGCTCTCGCATGTAGTGAGAAAAAGAAGATGAAGGGCAAGCAAGTTAAGACAAGCTCAAGCTCAAGCTCCTCAAGTGAAGATGAAGAAGAAGATGAGGATGATGATGATGATGAAGATTCAAGTGATGATGATCAATCTTCCTCCTCCACCTCCGGCCTTGATGAAGAATCAATCAAACTTATCAACAAGGTGGAGAAGATGATCCAAAGGCTCAATGTCAAGGGTGTGTCCATCCAAATTCAAGATTTCATCTTCACCAATAAAAGAAATGAGCAAAGAAAGAAAGGATGCTATGGATGCTACAAGTTGGGGCACTTTGTGAAAGTTGTCCAAACAAGCACACACCCAAGACAAAGAAGGCATGCAAGGACAAAGCTCTCACATCAATAAGGTAATGGGATGATTCTTCAAGTGAAGAAGAAGACCATCACAAGAGGCGAGGCCACAAGCACTCATCATTAAGCTCTTCTCATGTGTGCCTTATGGCATGAGGTAACAAAAGTTCATCCTCTAGTGAGAGTGATAGTGATGATGAAATGCCTTCTCTTAACGAACTTGTGCAAGAAAATTTTAAATATGCTAAGGCTTGCACTAGCCAACAAAGGAAGCTAACACATGTTGCAAGAAAAGCTAGATAGTTTAGAAGAAGCATATAAAACCTTGCTTGAACAATATGAGACTTTTGCTAATCTCAATATTGAACTATCTACTAAAATTGAGCAACTTGAGGCTAGTGCAACAATAAATGCATGCAAAATCAATGATGAGCAACTTGTAAAGAAAAATGGAAAATTAAAAGAAAAGTTAGATAGCTCACAAGATGCTCATAAAAGTTTACTTGCTAAAATAGAAACCATGAGCAAACATTGTGATGAGCTAACTAATAAAGTTGCTAATCTTAAAGCCATCGGTACAACCCTCACCAAGGCACCTAAAAAGAAAAGTTCTATCTTTGACATGCCTAAAAAGGATGCTTCTACTTCTTGCAATGATTTATGTTTAGACTCACCCTTGTGCAACCAAGTTTGTGTTGAGAAAGTTGTTGTAGATAGATGCACACAAGAGGTCATAATGGAGAATGAGCAACTCAAGCAAAAAGTGGCTTGCCTTACTAAGGACTTGACTCAAGTAAAAGGTAAAACAGAGCAAGCCCAACATCATCAAGATAACACCATTAAGGGAGTGAAGGAGCTTGATGAAGGATAAACCGTGGTTTGCTACATGTTCCATAAGGAAGGACACAAGTCCTATGAGTACAAGGTGAAGAATGGGGGAGGAGCTAAGAAGAAAGAGAAAAACAAAAAGGAAAACAAGCAAGTTCTCCAACTCCTACACCAACAAGGTGGACAAAAAGGCCTCCACACCTTATCTCTTGAAAAAGAAGAAAAATGACAAGGTGGTGGCCATCAAGGTGAACAAGCAAGCTAACAATGGGGCCGAATGCATTTGGGTGCCAAAGGAGATCATTTCCAACATGAAGAGCATTAAGAAGGTTTAGATCCTGAAAGGGAAGTGAGAAGTCCGATGGACTTCGGGGAATTTGGAGACTTGGCAAAGTTTAGGTGCATTTCATGGGGTGCATCATTATGGACAAGGTAATTGCCAAGTGGGTTAGTGAATACTATAGACCCAAATTCCCCTCACCATGTTAGGTAACTAGATTTATTTTCTTGCAATTTCAATTAGCATCTAGTTCCTTTTCATGCCTAAGTTTTGCATTTGCATGTTTAATCTTTTATCTTGCATACACTAGGTATATCTTATGGTAGGCTTGCTTGGTTTCACTCTTAACCCTTGGAGCAAACCTACATGTTTTAAATTGTTTAGGAGCACGGCACATAGCTTGTTTTACAATTGTTCATCTAATATGTGCCAAAGTCCAAATTGTAGATAATTTCTCCCGAATATCACCTTCGAAAATGATTCTCACATTCATGTGATGTCATCTTTCAAGTGGTACTTTTTTTTCTAAAATCAATGTCCATGTCTCCTACATGTATTCCATACTTATGTGCACAAATTTAGGGGGAGGTTACTCTATGAGTTGGATGCTTTGAGACTAACACCTTTTCAAGCTTATCATGTGTGTAGTAGTCTCATTCCAAGGAAAATGGAGTCCCTAGAGTTAAGCATCATACTTCAAATATCCACCATCTATTGCAAGTGGTATAGATCAAATTGGTTTCCACATGTGGTATTTTTAAACCGATGTCATCATGTTGATTTCACTTTGGTATTTATATGCTTTCTCTATGCATTATATAGATTAAACTCCCTTGAGCACTAAATTGCCAATTATGCATAAACTACATTCTCCATCTTATGTATGCATATATTTAGGGGGAGCTTATTCTCTATAATGTGAGAGTCCAATTTTGTGACCTATTCCATTTCGCATACAAAGGATCACAAAGTTTGACCCTCCCTTGTGCTACTAATGTCTTCCTTTTCGGTGTTTGATTCTAAAGGGGGAGAATTTATAGGACCAAAAGCAAGCCAGATCATAACAATGTACAAGTGGTAATGGTCCGAGAAAGGGAGGATAGTGGATTATGGAGTTAGGGGAGGCTTAAATCCATAATGCCACATGGGGACATTTGCATGGGCAAGATAAGTTTCCAAAGATGTTTACATGTGGTATCTTTTAGCATCATATAACCTTGCCCTTTGCATTGCATCCTAGCAAGTAAATAGTTTTTAAATTCCAAAACTTTTTTTACTTGCTTGCTTTGGTCGTGTTGTCATTAATCACCAAAAAGGGGGAGATTGTAAGGAAAATGGACCCTAGGCCCATTTACGTTGGATTTTGGTGTTTGATGACCAACATAACCAAATTGGACTAATAAATTTGCAAGTAGTTGTTTTGTAGTTCAATAGGGTGCAAGACGTGACTTGGACGAAAGTGACATGATGATCCCACGATCAACACCACAAGCAAGACCCTAGAAGCACAAGAGAAGGCCTAAGATATCAAGCATAGTGATGTAGACAAGGCCCAATCTTCCGATAGGTATGATAGCATCGATTGGTGGAGACTTGACATTCGCGATCTAGGCTTTGAACCAAGACTAATTCAGACCCCCGCAATCATTACACCATTGCTCCATTGGTTATCAACCACGCGAACGCGATTGACCTCGCTGAGAAGGCTTTCCTACAAGCGAATCTAGAACACAAGCAAGAATAGGATGAACGCAATTTGAAATTGCAAATAAATATGAGGCCTATGATAACGAGAAGGAGATCAAATCTTTATTCGAAAGGACTAATCATCACAGGCAAACAAGATCAAGAATAGGGGCCCTGGTTCACAGCAAGCGACCTTGGTGGCACAGTTGCAGCAAAACGATGTTTGTTTCACAAGGAAATCAAGAACTAAACAAAAGCCAAACCCTAAGGAGAGCGATAGCTGCTAATTATAGAGCCCCGAACATCACCCCCTGGATCTGCCCCCTAATGGGCTCTAAGACAATACACGGTCCAACGGACCAAAAGATGGAGTCGCAGCACCCTGGTTGATTTCGAAGGGATTTTGACATGAGACCACATGCATTGGTGTCATTATCTAATTAGCTTTCCATCCATATGTGGATCGTAAAAAACGGAGCCCGTACATGCCTGTGTGACCAGTTTTATGATAGACTAGTCCTGGAACCCGAGATGGGCTCGAACTTGATTTGGGCCTCCACCTTGGTGACTCAAACCGGATGAGCTTCGGGCCTCCTTCTCAGTTAGGACACCCTCATTGATCTCCTCGTCCTCTATCTCCAGTCATGGTTGTATGTATGGAGCTCATGTCCTTATTGTCCTCCCTTTCTTGATGAAAAGCCATCCTCGGCGTCGATTTTGCTTGAAGTTGATCCTGCACAACATGAGGACAAACAAGGTTTCCAAAATAATGGGAATGGACAATATTGTGAGAAATAATATGACCACATGTCTAGGTTTGTAGCATGTCTTATCCTACAGACATGTAGTCTGCTCGATTGAAATACACATGATCTTTGCCAATACTATCTTGCAAAAGATTAGTACTAACAAGAAACATATGCTCCCTTTCTTTGGATTCCACTTGTGTTCAAAAAGCAAAACTAGAGGAATATGGCATAACAACAGTGTTGATTTTACTGTCCTCTAGTTGATCATTACTTTGCACAACAAAAGGAGAATTCAGATTTGTACAAATGTAAACTCGTTGTATCAAATATTGTCCTTGGTTGTTATATTTGCCAAAAACATGATATGTATGTCTAGAGAAGAATGGCAAATTAGCATATGCATAAAGTTTCTCCTCTAAAGAACTAAGATTACATGGAACATCAAATTCAATGTAACCTAATGTATTTAAAGAAGACAATAATTTTAGCTCATCAACTTCACTAGCATTATGAAAAACAAGTCTATTTTCAGCACAAGTGTTCGATTTCAGCACACATATAGCATGATCATTCAAGTCATCTTCATCACAAGGAACATCAAGCAAATCATCTTGTGACAAAGGTAAATCAAGCGAAGGCTCCACTAAAATTTGCTCTATCATAGCATGATTGGTGTAAAATTCAGCACATCAAGAGAACTCTCACCTTCCGTCAGTTTAGCATCATCGGCATTACCTTTGCTCTCATGTTTAACCAGAGTAATAGTTGATGGTTCTGAATTTTCACATGAGGCTGTGAGCACCTTATTTTCTGTCACATCATCCTTGCTCTTTTGTACATTGTCCTACAAAAGGTTAGGCATAGCAAGAGATTGATCTAGTTGATGCACCTCATCATTTGAATTAATTACAAGAGATGGATTAACAAAATTTTCTCTCATAAGATCTTTCTATCATTCCATGTGTGAGGTTTATCTGAAAAACTTAAAGACTCCCACCAAGTTGATGCAGATTGTCTCAAAACACTAGTTATATTTTTAATTTTCCTCCGTTCGCACATATAACTTCATGCAAAAATATTATCTCTTTTAGTTTCCCACTCAATGTACTCATCAGCACAAATACCATCATAAGTAGGCGGGGAAGAAAGAATAGATTGACCTATGGGAGGAGGTGTAGTAGCAATAGTGCATGTCTCATGCATCATTGATGTCTCATATCGGTACGTGTTGTAACCAATCATTGTTAGCATCAAACAAGAAAACACACAAGTATATGTTTTCCTATCAGCTACTATAGGATGTGGTCAAGGAGTAAAGTCACACACTCTCAAGCGTCTTACCACGGTCTTACAAGTGTTCTTACTAAAGCAACAGGCGGTGCAATCGGTCGGTGACTGTGATACCATTGTAGCTTGATTGTAACAGTTGCAAGGTGAACCTGTACTTGGTTAGAAGAAAGTGGAGCTTGGACAGGCACAATATAGTAGCAAGGAATAGCAATATTCGCAACTGAATAACAAAGCTAAATAAGTATCCCGAGTACTTGTCTTAGTTGCTGGCCTACTCATGTTCCAAGTACTAGATGTATCAAGTGATGTGAACAGCAGAAATATAATTAGAAACAAGGCGAAAATCAACACATGCAAACAAAGCTCAAATGGCGCTCTGTATGTGCTCCTCTAGATATTGTTCCACTTTTGCCCCTCTCTTTTTTCTCTATTTTTGGGCTGTCGTTGTTTTTCAGGATTCTTTTGATATTTTTTCTTCACTTAGGAGCACAAAAGAAGTAACCACAGAAAATATGAGCTTAAACAAGTAAAAGACGTGGCCTGTGGAAAATTCAGAAGACGTGCTCAAAATTGACAAAAAGCTTGTGACCATGAAAAGAGGATCTTGTGACTAGTTTTTGGCCAAAATAAAAATTTTCGAACCCGATAGAGTGGGGGACGAACAGATCTAAATTTTTTTCTGATTGATTTTGATATATGGAATGTTGAAATCCGAGTTCATACGCAAAAACTAGACCAGTTTTGAGAACTGACTCCGAATTAGAGGATAAAACAGGAACAATGTGCACAAAAGTTGTTGCGGCAGCTATGGATAGATGCAAACACTGAAGACAAGTGTAGGGTTTGATGGATACAAAGGAAACATAGCAAGGCTTGAAGGTGTTCATGGATTATGATGAAAAACAAAGGGAAAGACAGAAACTGGACTAAAAACAATCTAAAACTAGCAACCAGAACTTGCCCTAGGACACAAACTCAACAATGCGAAACAGAGACAAAATTGCATGGCCCAACGAGGCTATAGGACAGGAAATATGAGGCAGTGTGTATTTTTTTAGCTTTTTCTAGACTATAGGTAAAACAAAAATAGTAAGAATCTAAAAGGGAAAATAAAAGTATACCTAATGGTCAACAAGGGCTCTAATACCACTTGATGTAGACATGGCCCGATCTTCTGATAAGTATGATAGCGTTGATTGGTGGAGACTCAACGTTCATGATCTAGGCTTCGAACCAAGACTGATTTGGACCCCCACAATTGTTACACCACTGCTCCGTTGGTTATCAACCACGCGAACGCGATTGACCTCACCAAGAAGGCTCTCCTACAAGCGAATCGAGAACACAAGCAAGAATGGGATGAACGCAATTTGAAATTGCAAATAAATATGAGGCTTATGATAATGAGAAAAAGTTCAAATCTTTATTTGAAAGGACTAATTGTCATAAGCGAACAAGATCAAGAATAGGGGCCTCGGTTCATAGCAAGCGACCTTGGTGGCACAGTTGCAGCAAAACATTATATGTTTCACAAGGAAATCAAGAACTAAACAAAACCCAAACCCTAAGGAGAGCGATGACTGCTAATTATAGAGCCCTAGATGTCACCCCCCTGGACGCGCCCCCTAATGGGCTCTAAGATGATACATGGTCCAATGGACCAAAAGACGGTATCACAGCACCCTGATAGATTTAGGACGCTGACTTGTTTCGATGATTCCCATTGATTCCGAAGGGATTTTGATGTGAGACCACATGCATTGGCTTCCTTATCTAATGAGCTTTCCATCCATATGTGGATTGTGAAAAATAGAGCCTAGACATGCCCGTGTGACTAGTTTTATGATAGGCTGGTCCTAGAACCCGAGATGGGCTCGAACTTGATTTGGCCTCCACCTTGGTGACTCGAACCGGATGAGCTTCGGGCCTCCTTCTCAGTTAGGACACCCTCGCTGATCTCCTCGCCCTCCATCTCCAAGCATGGTTGTATGTATGGAGCTCATGTCCTTATCACATAGTCCAAGCACAGAGATGGGACCAAGCCGGATGTATGATCGCAAAGAAATGAGCTCGGCAGAGGTGACCGGACGCGTCTGATCGGCAGTCCGAGACTGAGGCAAGCATCAGCAAGCGACTAGATGCTGAAGAAGACACATGACTAGATGCACTAATGGCACTATTCATCATCACAGCAATGTTTTCAGCATGACTGGACGCAGCGGCACTAGACGACCGAACGCAGGAACTACAGCGTTCGATCGAGTCCAGAGAGGTTCTAGAGCGGTGCCAGCATGATCGAATGTGTCCAATCAATAGTGACTAGACTCAGTGCGGAGTCCAATCAACGCATGCACTCCAATAGTTAGGATGACCAAACACATCCTGTTAGGACGACAGCAGCGTCCGGTCAGTAGCAGAAAGCTGGGTTTCGCCCCAACGGCTACTTTCTCTATGTGGCATATAAATAGACCACCCAACCAGCCATTTGAGATGTGGAGAGCTGAGGAAACATACCAAGGGTGTTGATACACTATTTTAGTGATCTCCACTTGCATAGTGCTTAGTGATTCATTAGGTGATTAGCTTAGGTGCTTTGTGAAGTGCTTAAGTTGATTAGACCACCGCTTATGCGTTTGCTCTAGGTCTAGGCTTAGTATTTAGTGTGGTTTGCACACCTCTTACCACTCGATGCTTACGCACACCTTTGTTGTACATCAGAGGGGATTGTAGTCTTGTGAGAGCACACCAACCGCATTTGTGGTGTGGCGGCCACCATGTACCGAAGGGAACAAAGCCCACAGCGGTTTGGCCAGAAGCTTGATAGTGAAGACGGCGGGGAGCAGTCTGGGAGAGGCTTGCCGAAAGGCACACTGGAGACCCACTTCTGCGTGGGGAAGGCCTAGGGCTATCCACGAAGTTACTCAATAGGGAGCTTAGCCCTTCTGAGGGATTCCTTGTGAGGGGCTCCAATGAGGACTAGGGGAAAGCTTGTGCGCTTCTCAATACCTTAGTAAAAATACTAGAGTCATCGATAGGAGTTTGTGTATCTCTACCTTACTCTTTAGCTTTCTCATTTACATTGTTTGCATAACTCCTTTTGTGGTAGAGATAGCAACACACTAGAAAAACCATAGTTGCACATTTAGATAGTTTATCTTTTTGTATAGGTTTTGCTAAGGATAGAATAAGTGACCTTAGATAGAGTTAGAGTTTTAAGTTGCCTAATTCACCGCCTCCTCTTAGGCATCACAATCCCTTTCATGAGCTTCACCAATAGCATGGCCAACATCATGGGTGCTAGGTGATAGAATTTTAAACTTCTGGGTCATTGGATTGTAGACAACATAGCAGTATCCATCAGCCCCAAGGCACCAGCAAAGGATGAGGCCGTTGCAGCAATTTGAGAGAACTACATTGTCAATGTTGAAGGGCAAGAATTCCAAGGAGCAGGGGCGTACACCATAGACGACGCTGGTGAAGTTTTGATTGTCGTTCTCACTATCGTAGAAGAAGCTGGCCACAGTCTGGGGCAGCTTCTTATGGTTGTTGCGGTCCAAGATGAGGTCTTTCTAGGAGTGACAGACACATTTGCAGCAAAACAAGGAGCGGGTGAGGAGGTGGTAGAGGATCTAAAAAATGATATCCTCTGTGAGGCTGGCCAGTGCATTCCTCTTGTTGGGGCCTCCTCCATTTCGTTAGTGTGCAGTATGATGAGAGCTTTCTCAGTAATGAGATCACTGAAGAGGAAAATAATCCAACAAAGATCTATCAGTGAAGTCCACAACTCATACCAAAGTGCAACTTTAACAACCATTAACAATTTTCATGGTATGACCTCATGTAAATTTAGAGTAGCACTACATAGATATATATAACTCAAACTAGAGTAGCAGTTAATGGAGCTGCAACCATTACAATTTCAGCAGTTAATTAAGCTTCCTCAATTTTCACAAGTAGAATGTTAGTGAACAAGTGGTAGAGATCATCATTGGCATCAGTAGCAACATGTGCAGCTTAAACATTATTGGCCTCAGTGATGTGAATGATGGACAAAAACATTGATTTGCTTTCGATGCCTTCCACTTGTTTGGAACCAAATGGATAACTTGGTTGTCAAGAAGGAGAAGACACAGAAAGCAAACATATGAACAACCATGTAGACACCATTGACATAGAAATGTGGCCTCAGATATGTTACAAGTTCAAAATACCAAAATGACTCACAAGTGGCACTTGAGCATATGAAATAGAAATGTAGAATCAAGCAAGCACTAGATAGAAAAAATAGTTTAAGGAAGAAGCAAAGGGCCTGTATGTTTGCCTAGACAGATAGGTATAATCAAGCAAGCACTTGACAATTAATAGGCCTAGTTGCACATAGGCCTTTATAGTAAGAACACTAAACATATTCAAAAAACCAAGACACCAGTAGAAAACCAACCAGTGCCACCTCCTAACCAAATCTGCAATGCTACAATGTTTCTTATATACCTCATATTCAAACAAGGACCAAAACAATGAAGCAAATAGGAAAAGATGAGAAAGGAGACCTACAGATTGGATCTGTCGCCTCTGTCATGGCACACGATGGACATGGACGCTAGTGCCATCGTGCTCCACCGAGAAGACCCACCGCCTAGCCTCCAAATGGAATTGTGAGCCACCACAGCACACTGGGGATCCTCCATTGCTAGTGCCACCGTCGCAAGTCCAACGGGCACATATTTGTTACCACTTGCAGGGGATAGGGATATATCCAATATATAAGTCAACCTATCCACACAGAGAACATATACTACTCCAAAGACATGTCAGCACAACTAGGTGTCTAGCACAATGGTGAAGATGGTATATTCCTTGCTCTGGGTCCTGGGTTTGACTTCTAGGTCTCATGGTTTTTTTTTGAGTTTGAATTTATTAAACCTCGGCGGCAACATGTGACACGCAAGCCATTGGGTCCCATAGGTCGAATGGAGATGGTGAAAGGTCCCACTATCCACTAGGTCCCAAAGGTCAGAAGGTCCCATAGGTACACGTGACATGCAAAGCCATTGGCTCCCATAGGTTGAATGGAGATAGAGAATGGTTCCACAGGTACACATGACACGTAAGCCATCGGGTCCCACAGGTCAGATGCTGAAGGGTCCCATAGGTACACGTCAGATGGAGAAAGGACCGAGTGGAGATTTCTATAATCAATTGCAAGTGTCATGGATGAGTAACTATAGGTCTCATAGGTACATGTCGGATTGAGAAGGGTCCCACAGGTACACATCGCACGGAGAAAGGATCAAGCGAAGACTTTTATGATGAATTGCAAGCATCACAAATGAGTAATTGTAGGTCCCATAGGTACACGTCAGATGGAGAAAGTATAGTGTGGAGATCTATGATGAAGCTATTCCTTACAGATCAAATATTGTTTGGCATAGATTTGTAATTAGTTTAATGACGGAGCCCTGTTCATCATTGGTTTAAACAAGATCGTCATAGATGAGTCATGCGAGTAATCTATGATGAAACCCTATGCTCTTCTATGACTTTTTTTGTGAGGATGTCTGATTTCATCATAGAAAGGGAGTGTTGTAGGATCGTCACCACTGATCTATGACGAAACAGAAATATTCATCATAAAAAGCGATCTTCTATGATGATTTCAGATTCGTCGTTAACATTTTCATCATAGAAGTGGATATTTCTAGTAGTGCACATCGCCCGATGTGTCTAGGTTGCCTGACGCCGCCCTATGTCAAAATCCAGCTCGACCCATCTTGTGATCTTCTAGAAGCCATAACTTTGTCATCTGGACTCCGAATTGGGTGAACCCAAACTCGATTTTGTGTATCTCAATGAGCTCTTCGACATGGTGTAGTCAAAATGAGCAATTGATGAAGTGTTTTTGCATGTGTTTTGCCACCTTGTTCCTACACTCAAATAGTCATCACACCTTGTTGAAATGGTTAGAAATAAGCCCTATGACTATGGTTTATGTCATTTATATCACCAATTTAGGCTTGGTTGATGGTCTAAAATGAGGTGTTATGGACCATCAACAAGATCCCCCACAACAAACCTTTGCTCGTCCTAAGTAAAGGATTCGAACAAGAAAAAGAACTAAGCAAAGATTCAGGTGGATTTGATACACAACTTTCTTAGGATATGATTCAAGCATAAAAGATATTACAAGTTACATGCTCATACCTATGGGTTTTGAAGTGCCTAGAACATCACCTTGAGTGGTTGAGAAATGGAATAGTTCTGACTTGAAGACATAGATCACTTCTCCTTCTCAAGTAGGATTGGATTTTTTAATCATATTTTTCAAAACAAATCAAAGCTCATGTTACTCCTCATATGGTTCTCTCAAATCACTAAGTGGTATTTGTGTGTGTGTCCTCACCAAGATCTTTCTTTGCCTCAAGGCCCTACAATTATAGCTTATGTGGAGTTTTTGGTAGGAGAACGTGAAAGGCATACTTAGAATGTTTATATTGTAAAGTCAAAGCATAGATCCATGGAGGAAAACAACATACAAACATGATCAAAAGTGCAAGTGTGTGGATATGAGTGGAAGGTTGACTCAAAGATTCTCTTTGATGCTCATCCTCTCTTTTTTTTGCTCAACACTTTTTTCATCATCTTTTCCAACTATTTTTTCAACTCTCTCTCTCTCTCTCTTTACATAACATATAGCCCATGTCTTTTTTTAGACTTGTATGGAGAATGGACAGAGATCTTGTAGACATGGAGTCTTTATTTTGTGGAAAGGTGAAAAGGCATGTTTGTGGAGAGGCGGAAAGGCATGTTTTTGCTTACTCTTAGTGTAAGAGTAAAGCATATGTGGGTGGAGTGTATGTGATCTTGATCATGTAAGCATGGTGCATCACTCATTGGGGTCACACAATTTGACAAAACTCAAAACAAAATCTAAGCAGCAAGAAAATATAGGTTTGTCAAGATATTGCCTATGGCTCTAGTAGGACATTTATATCATAGAGGAGTTATGAAGCCATGGTTTTAAATTTTGTTCAAAATAAAAGTCTCCAAAACACTTGATTAGAATGAAAGAGTAGTCTTGTCATCACTATATCACACTTCACAACAACTTAGGTAATGTTATCTTAATTGAGTAAGGTTCCCACAAGCATTAAGTGAAAGACAAGGAATAAAAATTATGCAAGCCATTCACATAAGATTAGTCATGATCAAATCTTGGGGTCATGTTTTAGAGTTCATCAAGTTTTAATAACATGAAGAAATTGGCTTTTTATGCATTCATTTTCAAGGAGATATATGTAGGAGAGGGGTACCGAGATAAAAACTAGCGTCTCATATTAAGATGAAGTACAGTGAGTTGATGTTGATGTGTGAAGTGCTTCTATGTATAGCCTCGGCATTTTTTATCGGAGGAAAAGTTGTTTAAGCTGGGGTTGGGTTGCCCAACCCCCACACCTGTCCCTTTAGCATCCATTCTTATTCAAAGATAGAAAGAGTGAAAGCAACAGGTTCTACTAGAACAAATGTACTAGTGAACCAAAACTTTATTCCTCATATTGAAAAGAAAATAGGGGCACATAGCATGATTGAAAATGAAACAAAAGCACCTAAACATTTATCATGCAAAAGGGGAAATCAAGTTGAAGGAGAAACATACTATCAGATATATGGGACAGGGGTACCTAGACTGCCCGTATATGTGACCACTACTAGGCTATCAGCCCAGCAGCCGCCAAGGAGGAGGCCCACATGGGCTAACGCAATCAACCAACATGGAGGTCAAGGCAAGCCAAGGCGGGTGAATCTGGACGATAGCTAGGATCAATCTATTGTGCATATCATGTAACAAACTAGGATCTCTATCTCCTAACCTGATTGCCCTCTATGTAATCCTACCTCTCCTACCTATATAAAGGAAGGTAGGGACCTTAGGCTCAGGATCCATCTTCCACCATTCCAATCTACTATGTAGCTAGGAGCAACAGCCCCTGTAATCAAGCATATGAATACAAGAGCAGCCACACCACTAGAGTAGGGATTAGCACGCACTATGCCCTGAACTAGTATAAATCTCTATGTCTCATATGCTACCATCCGATTCCATCTGTGCGATCATGTTGCTAGATATTGCCAGAGCAAAACAATCCGACAGTTGGCACGCCAGGTAGGGGCCTTTCATGTTTAGATTTGTTTTTGTGTTTTGGATGGCTATTCTTTGTAGGTCTAGTAAGGCCATGATCAAGAGGCAATCAAAGAAGGATGGCTGTGGCACCGCCACCTTCGTGCAATCATGGGACCCATGACATGGCAACCCCAAGATTAGCATGCAGGCTTCGACATCATCATCGCCTGATCAACTCTACCTCATCAAGCTCGAAGACACGATCGAGGTAGGACCACTTTAATTGGCACACCATGTAAGTCGCTATGCTGAGTCTACTTTCTTTCAATTCTATCAGGAGTACCTCCTCAACACCGCATGCAAAATCTGGTGGAAATCAAACCATCCAAATGATGCACAACCACCATCGTCGATAGACATTGTTTTTCCTAGATTCTTTGATAGGATCAAAAGCACTATGATGGCACATGCATGGGAACTCTTCCTAACTACCGTGATCAACCCTAACAGGGTCAGGGCACCCTAGATAATGAAGATAAATTGTGGAACCAACTGGTTAGCCCCAAGCGAAGTCAAAAACTGAGTTATTGGGTAAATCTTGGCTACGCCATGAATCTTCCATGCTAGAACCATGGATACCCGGTAGCTCATTTTGCCAAAGATTGTAAAATGTACTGTGCAATACCCACAACAGTGACTCTTTCATAGGGCACCCCTTGCTGGGACAGTCGGTGGCACTAGGGACATTCGAAACAAACCCTTAAATGAGTAATGACTATTTGGGCCCATATTGGGACCGGTCAGATACGGGACACCCACCTATCATTTAGGGGGCTTACACTGCGGCACCTGTGGCAACAACCCAGTTACCTTGGTTAGAGCACCTGATCACTTTCAATAAAAGTGACCAAACTAAGCACTCGATTGATGTTGGCAGGTTTCCCCTGGTTATCAGCGTTGTTCTTGAGACTATCCGCACCACTAAGATCTTCATGGATGGAGGTAATAGATTCCAATCTCATATATTGGGACACTTTCAAAAAGCTAAAGATTCGTATGGATAAACTACGCCCACCAAGGGGCCTGATCACTAGGATAGTGCTAGGGAGACAGGTGACGCCCATCGGCATCATAGATCTATGGGTCACATTTAGTGAGGCAGCAAACTATCACTAGGAGACACTTTCCTTCGAGGTCATGGATTTTCAAGACACTTTCCATGTTGTGCTCAACATACCATGTTTTGTTAAATTCATGGTCTTGCCTCATTATGCGTACCTAAAGAAGAAGATGTCAGGTCCTTATGGTGTCATCACAATCTCTGAAGACCTTTAGAATGCCTACCAATGCAAACTACTCGCTATCAAGAACCTAGTCTAAAACTTGGATTCAGTGCAGCATGAGCTAGACTATGTCCTCACATAGAGCTAGGAATTAGGGGCTCCAACACGAGCGCCACTGCGCCTCAATTTCCAACCTTCACCTCCCAAAGAAAATAGGATGTCACTAGCACAATTCACACCCTCAGGACTAACCATGGCTCCGTCATTCATGCCCAGGGAAGACTCGAGGAAGGTCTGCTTGGAGAACACTAACCTAAGCAAGACCATGAATTGGGAGGAGCCTGAACGAGGCACAACAAGACAAACTCATCAAATTCCTGACTGACATTTAGGACATTCGCCTAGAAACCCTCAGACAAGCCTAGGATCTTAAGAGAAATCACAGAGCATTCCATGAGAATCCAGGCCAACACCAAGCCGGTCAAGCAATGCTTGAGATGGTTTGATGATGAATGTTGCAAAGCTATACTAGAGGAGATATCTAAGCTCCTCGATGCGGGCTTCATCAAGGAGGTCTTGCACCTAGACTGGCTTGTAAACCCCATCCTAGTGCCCAAAAAGAACAATAAGTGGAGAATGTGTGTCAACTATATGGGCCTTAACAAGGCATGCCCAAAGGATCCTTATCCCTTATCCTATATAGAACAGATCATCGACTCCACTGTAGGATCAGAGTTACTCTGCTTCCTCGATGCTTACTTCAGATATCACCAGATCCAAATGAAAGAGTGTGACTAACTAGCTACTTCGTTCATCACCCTGATCAGAGCATACTGCTACATCACATGCCATTCAGGCTGAAGAATGTGGGGGCGACCTACCAGCGCTGCATGAAGCGCTACCTTCACAAGCAGATCCATAGAAATGCTAAGGCTTATGTCGATGACATCATCGTGAAGTCATCAAAGGCTAGGGACCTTATCGAAGATTTTTTGAAAACCTTTAACAACCTCTGGAAGTTTGAGATCATGCTCAACCCAGAGAAATGTACCTTCGGCATACCATCCGACAAACTAATCGACTACATCATATTAGCTCGCGAGATTGAGACCAATCCAATGAAGGTTAAGGCCGTCCTCGATATGGGACCTCCTTGAGTGCTAAGTGACACCCAGAAACTCATGGGGTGTCTAGCTTGCTTAAGCTGATTCATCTCTAGGTTAGGCAAAAGAGGACTCCCCCTCTACAAACTCTTGTGCAAGATGCTAGACTAGCGATGGACCTCAAAAGCTCAAAAGGCCTTCGATGATATCAAGGACTTCCTCACCAAGCCCCCTATCTTGGTGGCTCCCAACAAAGAAGAACCCTAACTCTTATATGTTGTAGCTACCACTCAGGTGGTCAGCATGGCTATAGTCATCGAGAGGAAGGAAGAAGGCCACATCCAAACCATCCAGCGGCCAGTATATTTTCTTAGTCAAATACTAGCCAAGAGCAAAACTCACTACCTACACATCCAGAAGATACTCTGTGGGGTGTACTTGGCAAAGAAGAAGCTAGTCCACTACTTTGATCCACACCCGATTACCATTGTCACCTCCTTCCTACTAGGAGAGATCATCAACAACCAGGACACCATCGGATGGATCGCCAAATGGGCCCTAGAACTTAAAGCACATGGCATCATGTATGCACCATGAACAGCCATAAAATCCTAGGCCCTGGTGGATTTCATCACCGAGTGGATAGAAGCACATGTCGACCCAGGTGTAGCTGACTTGGAGTACGAGAACATGTACTTCAATGGCTCTTTGATGCTGCAAGGTGTGGGAGCAGGAGTTGTCTTGGTCTCCCCTAGTGGGAACCAAATGAGGTATGTGCTCCATTTAAATTTTGAGGGTGTTACCAATAACATAGTAGAGTACGAGGCCCTCCTCCATGGGCTGTGAACCCCTATCACCCTTAGGGTTAGGAGACTTGTCGCCTTGGGGGACTCTAAACTTGTCATCGGGCAAGTAATGAAGGCCTCAGCGTGCCGCGACTGCAAGATGGAAGCTTACTACGCTAAAGTCAGAAAACTTGAGGCAATGTTTGATGGATTCGAACTATGCCATATCCCTTGAAGGGACAACGAGGAGGCTAACAGCCTCACTAGGATCGTCTCAACCTAAGAGATGCCCCTAGGCAGCATGTTCCTCGATGAGCTTACAAGACATTTAGCTTGCTAGGAAGTTGAAACTCAGCCTCCTAAGCCAAACGTGCTTATCATCACCAGGGTTGTAGGCTCCAACTTAGACTAGGCATAGGAACCCATCGACTCTCTTTGACAGGGCATCCTTCCCATCAAAAGGGACGAAGCTGATTGGGTACATTGGAGAGCTAAATCTTACATCATGAGGAATGATGAAATCCATCACAAAAGCATGAGCGAAATCCTGCAATGGTGCATACCCATGGAAGATTGGATAAACCTCTTACAAGATATCCACTCAGGGGCTTGTGGCCATCATGTGGCGCCAAATACTTTGGTGGGTAAATCTTTTTGACAAGGGTTTTACTAGCTAACCGTAGTCAAAGATGCGCAACACATTGTGAGAACTTGTGAGGGATGCTAGTTTTTTGCCAAGCAAAAGCATGTTCCCTCTCAAGAACTCCAAACAATCCTGATCACATGGCCCTTCGCCGTTTGGGGACTCGACCTCGTTAGGAAACTCCCGCCTACCCCTAGGGCCTTTGACCACTTGTTTGTCATGGTTGACAAGTTTACCAAGTGGATCGAGGCTAAGCCTGTAGCCATGGCTAGCTCGGTGGCAACAGCCGAGTTCATCAAGGAGGTCATAAACTAGTATGGGGTCATGAACACAATCATTATAGACAACGACACCGAATTCACAGGAAGCACATTTGTCAACTTCTATGATGAATAAAAGATCAATATAAGATTGACTGCAATAGCCCACCCGTAGACCAATGGATAGGTAGAGAGAGTAAACGGCTACATCCTTCAGGACCATAAACCTCAATTTTTAGGAAACTCAAGAAGTTAGAGGGCAGATGGGTTCGGGAGCTGCAACCAGTTCTATGCGGCTTATGAACCACTCCTACTAGGCCGACAGGGTTCACCCCTTCTTCCTCATCTATGGTGTAGATGTGGTACTACCCAAGGAGATTGGACACTCCTTTTCCTGAGTCCACACCTACGATGAGGACACAACAGAGGAAGCCTTATTGGATTCCCTAGATAGGCTCGATGAGCATTGTGAAATAGCACTAGTTCACTTCACAAAATATCAACAGCAGCTGTGCAATTACCATAGGAAGCACGTTCGGCCACTAAACTTCATGCAAGGCGATCTAGTCTTGTGTTGGGTACAATCGACCAAGGGGAAAACAAGTTTTCACCCCCTTGGGAAGGACCATTTATCATGGCCAAAGTGCTAAGATCGGGAACATACAAGCTGGCAAACATGAATGGTGAAGTCTACTCAAACGCTTGCAACGTTGACCTGTTATGGTGGTTCTACGTGTAAAAAAGCAACCCTATACTAGGGAATAAATCATGGGTGGTGTCACCACCAACCCATCACAAAGACAGTAGACTACAATAGAAAAGTCAATCGGTATGTCCATGGGCTTAAACTAAGCACCCTAGCAGGTCATGCTGACCGCCAAGGCACTCGGGGGCTACACGATCAAAAACAATTATGAGAGTATACTATGATCGGGTAATGCATATTGTGGAGTCCTAAAGATCACCGTGATATGTTATGCTAAACTAGTCCACTGATCCGGGGGCTATAACCAATACTATGCGAGCCACGAAGCAACTACTCAGGAGAACACAAAACACAAAAAATGCAAAAGTCTTTATTTCAAGGCTAATGCAATTTACACATCATAAGGAGCAGAGCGGATTACATCCTCTACTCTCTCAGATTCAGCAATGGCACCTGTCGCACCCCTGAACTCCTTGGCTAGAGCACCGACATCATCAGGCATTTTTGCCGGTGGAAACCCGATTGCCATGTCACAATGGTCCTTGTTGCTCTAGAGGGAGGCGGCCGCCAACGCTAGTTTGGCTCCATGACGAACCACATGATGAATCACTTCTCTAAACCGCCCTAGGATGTTGCTGAGACGGTCCTCCACACTCACCCCCACTGATGAGAGCACATTAATAACACCTCTGCATGCCTCCAATAAGGCAGCATGGAGGTCTCGATATTGACCTGCCTTAACCACCATGGTAGATGAGTCAACCATGGCAGCATCACGGTCATGCTCTGCCTCCATTACCTGCTAAGTAAAGATTGTGTTGGCTTCACGAAGCCTCGCCGTCCTACCTCGGGTAGCGGCCGGTTGCTCTCTAGCGGCTAGAAAGCACAAGCAGAGCAACCGCTCATCAAGACAAGACACCTCTAGAAAGACAAATAGGAAACCTCATTAGGAACTTACCAAGAAGCTATGCCTAGGCTTTAGCATGGGATGCCCTAGCAGCAGCCGCCTCCTACTCTGACTAAGCCATGGCCACTTGCAAGGCCTCTAGCTATGCTCGAAGACAGCCCACCTAATCCTCGACCATCATGCCTGCTAGCGGAGCCACAGCCTCCACCGCCATGGTGCCGCCCGATGACTCGGTAGAAGGAGGAGGACTCATGTCATCAAGCACAGGAAGCCTAGAAGAACACCCAATGAGAAGGAACACAAAATCCCAAGATCACCTGATTTAGGTTTGTCAACGGACTTACCTGACAAAAGCAGGACAGATGGGTGAATATCGCTTGGCCGCCACTTGACTAGAAACCTCCATCCTCGAGCTCCCCACGCTCTCCATCAAATCAGATCTAAGGGGATAGAGGCAAAGGAAGTCAAAAAGTTAAAGAAAGGGAGGTGAGCCCAATAATGAACAGATGAAATTATGCCCATTTATGCCTCTACCTTCTTTACACAAGTAGGAACTGGCGCACGAATGGCATCCCAACCTCACGCGCTTGCACATGGGAAAATGAGCCATGGGCACCGATACTCCAGCTTCTAATAAGCCAACTCACTCATAGGTCCCAGTAGCCTAATCTCGACACACTGTCACCTAAGCCGGTGCAGGCGAGTGATCTGACACTTAGATCGTGTACTAGGCCCGGCTCACCATTGCAGCAGTTATAGGCGATAGTGATTCATTCACTATCAACCCTATCCCTTCTACAGTCAGGGGGTATTCAATAGGGTTGCCAATTTGACCCTAAAACCTCTGACAATCGGTGTCACATAAATCTCCCAATACCTAAACAAGCTCGAAGTACCCTATTTTAGCATATGTGTGGCCCTTTGCGGGAAACCAGAAAACTAGTTGGCCCATGGCTGTAACCAAAGTATGAGCTCCTAGAATCTATAAAAAAGAGTCTTATGATGTGCCCCCACTGGTTAGGCTTTGTCCTACCACTTCCTTTCAGTGATAGCGGATGTTCACTCATTCTACCCATTATGAGTAATATGTGCAACTGCCACCAGCTGCTCACGCGTTCATTACTCGTCCATAGTGGTTCCCAACCCGGGAGACTGTTATATTGGCCTCAGGGCTTCAAGACAAAGTCCTTGCTTTTTCCACTAATGAGGTTGACAAAAATTCAGATCATGTTACTTAAAGGGTCTCAAAGAAAAACGTGACACCCTTAGTATCCGTTAACAAATGACCTATGATAGATCACCTTAAAATCAACTAGCATAGTGATGCGCGAGTGATGGAGGTGCATCTACCCCATCCTCATTATTGCTCTATGACTAGGACTTATGATGCACAACCACTAACTATACACTAGAATATGTCGGCAATTGACTTTTCGAGTACATCATTGTTTTCACCCTAACATGGCGCCTACGGATGTACTGGAGGCCACGCTTCTGGTTATCGGGTGCCACCACTCAAGTGTGACATTGACAACATCCTGAGGGCTATGCCAGGAAACTATGTTTCCTGATATAAGGTTTACCACCCAAGCTAGGCACTTATAGTCATCGGGGAACCACGTTCCTTGATGTATGGCGTACCGCCGCCCCACTCGATGTTTGAAGAAGATTCTCGCTACCCGATAAATGCTTTTAGTACTCGAACGGCAACATACTAGCTCCCCAAATACTTGGGTATATCTAGTTCCACTGCTCAAAACTTTGATAATCTAGAGGTGCTAACTAATACTTACAATATGTAGAACTTGCAAGGGGAATCGCGATGTCCTAAGGGCTAGAGCTACAAGCTAGCTTATCATTAAGTCCTACGGGAGCTACTTTCAAATATATGGGATAGGGGTACCTACACTGCATGTATATGTGACACTGCTAGGCTATTAGCCTAGCAGCCACCAAGGAGGAGGCCCACAAGGGCTAATGCGATCAACCAACGTGGAGGTCAAGGCAGGTGAATCTAGATGATAGCTAGGATCAATCTGTTGTGCATATCATATAACAAATTAGGAACTCAATCTCCTAACCTAATCGCCCTCTCTATAACCCTACACTACTACACTCGCACCTTTCAGAGCCACGTTGTAACCCCCATCATAGTGCAATTTCGGCCTCAGTAGTAAGCTGTTGGCAGTGATAGTCATAGTCATCATCGTCGCTATCTGAGACTGTCTGTGGTGTACACTCACACCGCTATATTGGCTTATGATCCACCCATGATAAGGTACTTACTTCCATCGCATTGGAGCATGACCCGGCTATGTTGGTAAACACTAAGACCGCCATGTTGGCTTATGATCCGTCCGTGATCAGGTCGTTGTTTCCATCGCATGGGAGCACGTCCCACCTGTGTTGGTGTACACAGCACCACTGTGTTGTCTTTTGATCCATCCATGATCAGGTCATTATTTCTATAGCGTTGTACCACAACCTACCTATGTGGGTGTACACTAACAACATTATCTTTACCAATGATTAGGATCATAATCGCCTTGCACAATGACCTGATTGTGTGCAGTTCGTGTTCACCATCGCTTTGGCACCTAACTCATCTGTGTCGAGGTGGACATCATCGTCACTTCAGCGTATGAACCATCTGGTCATTGGTAATGGTCACTATTGCATTGTAGTATGATGCGGTGGTGATACACTATTAACCCATGCTGCATAAGATGAATAGCGCTGGTGTTGGCCCATCTGCTTCATCAATGGCTAGTGATACGGCGGTGATGACAAAATAGACAATGGCCCTTACATCCTATGGTGACTGAATTGCATCCGGTTTTCACAATTTATTTACTAATTTAGATGGGCCTCAATAACTTACTGAACACACACCATATAGATATAATCATTACACATCATTCATCATGTCCACAACGAAGAGTACTTTTTATAATAAGAAGCAACACTAACATAACAACTGTGTTAACTCAAGAATTAACACAAGCGGTACATAGATAGGAGAATAAAGGTTCTGCTCCCTATAGACTTACATAACAAAAAAGAGGTAGATGTGCTCCGCTCCTTCAAATTGGCACTCCTGCTTGCAAGGCAAAGCTTCCTTTAGCTTGGTAGCTAGTGCACCATGGAACCCCTCTTCTTCCTCCCTTAGCTATTGCAAGAAAATCATTCAAAAGCACTCAAACTCAACAACCTACACAAAGCAGCAACATTAATAATATTCAACATACAATTGCTTTAGTTATGTAGGAAAAATTGGATTGTATATAGAATCAAAACAACTCCCTACCTGAAGAAAGAATAGCATATGCAACTATACTACTCTCCTACTAACTCTATGAACAAGGGAACATAAGGAAGATAGTGAGGTCCCTCTGGACATAGCCTTCAGGTAGGTCTATGATACCACATGACCTACGCAGGGAGGACAAGAACTTTTTCGAGGTTCACATCATATGCGATCAGTTTTTTGTCCTCGCCAACAAGGAAAATCAAATTCCATTCCAGGTGAAATGCAATCACTCTATAGTCTGCATCACAAACATTGTCACCAAATTCAATATTGTTCTGTCAAAATATCTCCAGCGTTGTCACTATATGCTTCAATGAATAGTTATCAGCACCATAGTCTTCTAGGACCTAGAATGATAGCTGATACTTCCTAAGCATACTAGCATTAAATACAAACAATTGACCCTGAGCTTCATGGATGGAGATTGCTTCACCACATGGCCTATGAATTTTCCTCCATGTCTTTCCCTGCATATCAATAGCAACTATCTGGCACAACTCTAGCCAGTGCATAAAACCATTAAGAAACGCACTTGTCAAATATATGCGTACAACACCCTCGCCCCATTCAGATTCCCTAAACATCCATGCTGCACTCTTAGATGAGTAGATGCTCACACCTACAGACTCATCGGCCCTGTTCTTCCCATATTAATCACATGGAAGTGTGAGGAGATTGTCGGATCGAACCTCAAGCGAGCTGAACCAAAAGAATGTTTGTTAGTCACTGGATTGCAGACAACATAGTGAAACCCAACGCACTAGCATAGGATGAGCCCACGGTAGGAATTTGAGATCACAACATCCTCAGTGGGGAAGGGCAAGAAGGTCAAGGAGGGGTATTCATCATTGATGCTGATGAACTTGCGTTTGCCTTTCCAGCTATGATAGAAGAATCCGGTGACAATCTGGGGTAGCTCCTTATGGTACTTGGATTTAGAGATGAGGTGGTTCCAGGAGTGATAGACACACTTGCAGCTTCACAAGGTGTGGGCAGTGAGGTGTTAGACGATGAGGATGAAGACATGGGCTATGAGGATGGCAACTTCATTCCTCTTGTTGGGGGCCTCCTCCTCCATCTTTAGTTCTTGACTAGGATCTGGTGGAGCAGGACTGGCAATGAAAGTGGTTGCACTGTCACCTAAATCAGAGAAGGAGCACCTATGGAGATTGGATTGTGAGCTCCATAGTAAACAGATGGAAGCTTGTTTTCATACTTAGATGAGTGAAGAGGGGAATAAAAATCCAAGAAAGATGGAGAGAAGTGCAAAAGAATTACCATTGCCTTTGGATCTTGTGGGATTGGCAACCAAGGTGGTGATGAGTAGTAGCCTGGTCACTAGTGGATCTGTGCGGGCCATGCCGATGAGGCATACCGCCATGGGGTACTAGCATGTCGATGGTGAGTGGCGGCTTGCACCCCGCTAAGTAGGGGCGGTCATGTGGTTCAGCACTAGGGAGCAAGCAGCGGTGATGAGGAACAAAAGCTATGGGCAAGGAGAAACACATAGGGTGGGGAGCATGCTTTGTAAGCAACCCTTTTAGATGCAGGAATGGAAATTGTGCACAACTTTGTAAAAAATGCGCGGGCTTGGAAATTGATGAAAGTATTACCAACCAGATCATATGTAGGAGCAGTGAAGGCTACCAACGATGGTGAATGGGTCCTACGAAGATGTTCTAGGAGCCATCGCACCACTACGGTGGCGACTGCTACCTGGTTGAAGGCATCATTCGTTCTACTGGATTGTAAACCATCACTTGTTCTACCCGATTATAACTAGAAAAAATGTTAGATTAAGGGCCTGTTTGGTTTCCTCCTTCTAAAGTTTAGAATGAAACTCTCCATTGAGAAGGGGTGCTTCATCCATATTTCATTTTATTCTACATGATGTGGCCATCTTGGAAACAACATAATGAAACTCTCCACTAAGACTGGCCTAAGTATGAAATAAACTAGAACTGAGTCCAACATTAAACAATAATTCTTCCATTAATATCTTATACTCTACATACAATCTACGAGTCTAGGAATTGAAATACGACATTCCAATGATCCTCATAACTTGCTTTGCTTTGGATAAGGGTCATTTGCATCTATCTCCTTAATACGTTCAATCAATGATGGAGCTAGATGCAACAATATTCTTCCATTTGCAAAGACCTTACAAGTATGGGGGTAACCCACACCTGACTAAATAGGAGAATGGAGATGGGGAATAGCCTTGCAAAACTTCCTCTAACATCCCCCTAGGAGCAGTGGGAGGAAGAAGAGAAGTAGAGCAACAAGGATATGTATTCCCACATCTAGATTGCATTCGTGAGCCAAAACTGCTCTGGCTCACAAAACCAATCCAGATGATGCACGGGCCCTTGCTCTAGTGAAAGCTCTAGAAGATCCAGCAGCGCCAGAACCCTTGCTCCAATGAAAGCTCTCCATGGTTTCAATTTCGCATGCTCTAACCATAGATGGCAATTAGTAGTGGGACCGTACCATGGAGGCATTCCTCCCTACCTTCATGAAACATCCTGTAACACCCAGGATGAGCGGACATAACTGCGCCCAGGTGATGGCGGAAGCAAATCTTGAAGGCCTTCTCCAAGCAGCACCAGAGTCAATGGAGGTCTAGGGTAGCCATGGCAATAGGAGACTAGGAGCAACTAAAGGGTTTCTATAGTTTGTCCGATGGTAAGGGAGGAAGAAGGTTGGGATCAGAGTGCGCTTAAGAGGCTTGGCTTACCTTTGCTTAAATAGCCCCACATCAAGACACGAGCGGGGAAGGAACCATCAAAATCCATGACTTGCGCGGTCACCCATGTGGGTCATGACTAACGGCGTGGCCAAGATGACGGGAAGTGGAAAATGAGGTGGTTTATATTCACTTGCACATTTCAATCTATCTAAAGGCCAGTCTCAGTGGGACTTTCATTTTCATTAAATTGGCCACGTCTCCCACATGATCTTAGTGGAGCATGCTTCTCCTAGAACGGTGTTGGAACTTGGGCGGAGAAAATTGACTACACCACGTGGCCAGTTGCGAGTTCCATGCCACTTCAAAGAGGGTATTTAGCCCCCGCTCGGCCGCCTCCCCTTACCTCCTCCTCAATCAACGTATGTCGATCACTCCACTCTGCCTCTCTAGCCCTCTAGCTCACCATCATCCACATGCCATAGCTCTATCACACCACTGCATGAGCCCTTTATTGCCCTCATCGCGTTCTGCATCATGTGATGTCGACGCCGGCAATCATGGTGGTGAAGCAGCACCCCATGTCGTTGACAGCGCTCCCTACCGACCAGGCCATTGATATCACCGGCCACCTCACTATGACCTCAAAGTGTCCCATGGATGTCCTCCATAGCCTATGGGCGACCTACTCATCCATGCGCAGCATCTGCTGCAACCTCACTATCGGTCGGTGTCTGTCATTGGTTCAGTTTAGATGCGAGACAACATGGGATGACCCCATTGACTATGAAGCCCTCCTTGCTAGCCTAACCCAAGTTGGCAACCCGAAGGCTTGCTTCTTCACTAGGATATGAACCTTATTCATGGAAAACCATAGCCCCCGGTGATGCCTTGATGATCTCGCCCACGCTGCCGATGGCAGGCACAATCTAGCGCCCTATCTGGTCGCCCTATTGCTCTATAGGCACAATGGTGCTGCTGATGATGATGACACTGCTAGGCGATACATGAGACGGGTTAAGGGCGAGGAAGGATCATAGGCGAAGGTGGCCGGTAGCAGTGGTGGACCAATGAGTAGGTGGCTAAGAGACAATGGGTGTGTGTTGTGCCGCCGCCCAGCCATCAAGTTGATCTACCAATCGACGTCGGGCATGTTGTCGTTGCCACTGCCGGCTTAGGTGGCATCTATGGCAATATTGTAGATGAATTGGAACTTAGTGCTCTGTATTGCAATGAGGACTGTAGGCTTCACCAAGAAATCCATTTTTTTCAAATACGAATTTTGAATAAGAGACTAGTAATATAATTCACACCATTAGTGTATTCTGGCATTTGAAATTTGTCCTCAAATATAGTGTAGTTTGTAGCTTTTGATTTCTAGTGGCCTTTTCTTAATTAATGCATAGAATAAAAATAGGAATGTGAGTTGCATGACAATAGCAACTGTTAAAAAAATGAAACGATACACACGGGACTCACGTGCAGGCTTGGAAATTGACACAAAAGTGTTACCATCCACACCATCTGCAGGTGGCAGTGAAGGTTACTGACGTTGGTGAATGGGCCCTATGAAGATGTTACCACCTAATAACGATGGTCATGTCATACAGTGTCATACATGTCAAAGGCGCACAAATGGAAGGTTTTAGGCAATAGTAAACACAAATATGTTCAAAGTTCAAACTCATAGTAAATAGTAGTAGTGTGAACAATTTTTGTATAGGATGCAGAGGTAGATTACAATCTAACTACTCGTGGGGAGCGTTAAGAATCATGTCCAGTACATCCATCTTGGTCGAGACGGTCATGGCTGCAGGCTGAAAGTAGATGATGAGGTCCTCTCGATCGTGATAGGACGACCGTGGCAGGAACCCTAGCTCTAGCCCACACAGCCCCCCATGCCGAAGCTAGGTGGTAGCTAGGGACCCCGCGTGATGTAGACTAGGCCTGATCTTCTGAAAGGTATAATAGCGTCGACTGGTGGAGACTCGACGTTCACGATCTAGGCTTCGAACCAAGACTGATTCGAACCCCCGCAACCGTTACACCACTGCTCTATTGGTTATCAACCATGTGAACGTGATTGACCTCGCCAAGAAGGCTTTCCTGCAAGTGAATCGAGAACACAAGCAAGAACAGGATGATCGCAATCTGAAATTGCAAATAAATATGAGGCTTATGATAACAATAAAGAGTTCAAGTATTTATTCAAAAGGACTACTCGCCATAGGTGAACAAGATCAAGAACTGGGGCCCTGGTTCATAGCAAGCAGCCTTGGCAGCGTAGTTGCAGCAAAACGATGTCTGTTTCATGAGGAAATCAAGAACTAAACAAAACCCAAACACTAAGGTGAGCGACTGCTACTATTTATAGAGTCTTGGGCATCACCCCCTAGCCCCCTAATGGGCCCAAACACGATACACGGTCCGACGGACCAAAAGATGGTGTCACATCACCCTAGCAGATTCTAGACACTGAATTGTTTTGATGATTCATGTTGATTCCAAAAGGCTTTTGATGTGAGACTGCTTGTATTGGCTTCCTTATTAAATTAGCTTTCCAACCATATGTAGATCATTGAAAACAGAGTCCAGATACGTCCTGGGTGACTAGTTTAAGGTAGACTAGTCTTGGAACCCGAGATATGCTCCAACTTTAGTTGGACTGGGCCTCCACCATGAGAAAGATGAATTAGACGCCTATGCTGGTCCTCCTCCTCTCCTTGGCTTGTATGTGATGAAGAAGTGATGTCCTCATCATCCTCCCTTTCTTGAATTGAAGTCGTCCTCGACTGAAGTAGATCGTCTCCTCCATTGGATGACAGCAACGATGGCTCCGAAAGAAGACATTCATCTTGGCACCCAATCCTTCACAAAGGCAGCTTCCATGGTGGCCTCCCTGCTAGGAATTCATCCTCCTCCTGCAAAAGGTTAGTACCAACAAGAGGCATAGCACTAGAAGTAGGACCAAGTGGACATATAGGCGATGTACAAGTTAAAGCATAACAAGGTTCATCATGATCAGCAAGAACAGATTTAAGAGCAAATAAAACTTCTTTCATGTTACTTGATGGTTCATTTGTTGGTTTGCTAAAGTCTTTATCATGGTCTTTCTTTTTCTTTTCAACAATTTCCTTTTCATATTGCATAATTTTAGTAGGAGTTAAAGGAAGTAAAGCAACGGTCTTTCCCTTAAATATAAAAGTATATCCATTTTGCCTACCATGATGTAGAACATTATTATCATATTGCCAAGGGTAGCCTAACAAAAGTGAACAAGCTTGCATAGGCATGACATCAAAATCAGCATAATCATGGGATGATCCGATAGAAAAATGCACATGAGCAGATTGCGTTACCTTTGCCTTACCACTATTGTTGAACCACTGAACATGGTATGAATGTGGAAGAGCACATGTAGATAAACCAAGGGTCTTGACAAGCTCAGAACTTACCAAGTTATTGCTGCTCCCTCCATCAATTATAGCACGAACACATAAATTATTGACAATGAGGAACATTTGAAACAAATTGTGGCGTTGTAGCTTATCTACTGGCTCAACTTGTGTACTCAAAACACGCTGAACAAGGATTGATTTGTAGTTTGCAGTGCATGTCACACTATTAATTACCTCATCAGGATCTTCAGCACTATCCATAAATTTATCTACATAAAGATCAGTTGCAAGTGCAAATTCATTCTCTTCATCACTAGCACTAGCATACCCACCATCATCAGTAGCAATATATGCGTGTTTGCTAGGGCATTCTTTAGCAATATGTCCCATGCCCTTGCAGCTATGGCAAACAATTTTAGAAGAGCTACTAGAGGAAGGTGAAGTAGATCCACTAGAAGAAGATGTGATAGAAGAACTCTTCTTTACAGGCGCTGGTGGTGTCTGCACATCAAAAAATTTACTCACCTCGGTTGGACGTGAAGGAGTGGACGAAGTCATGGAATGCCTAGGTTGTCGTCCCTATACTTCCCTTTCAGCTTTAAGAGCATAATGATATAACTGGGAAAATCTAGTCCATTCCTTATAGTCAAGAACATCCTGTATTTCATGACGCAGACCTCCAAAAAATCTAGAACACTTATCCATTTCATCATCTTGTATGTTACTACATGCTAAACCAATTAAAAGCTCCAGATAATATTCCTCAATAGTCTTACTACCTTGATTTAAACATTGCAGTTTTAATCGCAGATCACGCTGATAGTAGGAGGAACAAATCTCGATTTCATTCGTTGTTTAATTATAGTCCAGGTTTGAGGTATTTGAGAATTAGCATTAGCATTAACATTATTGCAAATACCATTCCACCAGAAAAGAGCAAAACTAGTAAACTCACTAGTAGCATGTCTAACTCTATATTCTTCAGGGACTTGATGGGAGCTAAATTTTTTATCTACAGCCATCTCCCAATCTAAATATGCTTTAGGATCAGCAGAACTAGAAAAAGGAGGTATCTTAAACTTGGTTTTAGAGAAAGGATCATTACTACCTTGGTTATTACCTCCCATACCATGTTGGTTAAAGTTCAACTAATTACAGTTATGTGCATCCTCAGCACGTCGTTGAGCTTCGGCTTTAGCCTCTGTGTCGCCATCATCCTCCTCAGAGAGATCATCATCATCTTCAAGACGTGGATCAGGATGTCGTTGTTCAACATCTTCAATCCTCTTGGCCAAGTTGGTGATTTGTTGTAGGATCTCATTGAACTTGTCATCAAGAACGGCACGAAGCTCATTCTTAGAAACACAGTCATTGAAATCTGTAGGTGTGTCCCTATTTCCTTTGTTGCTGCCTTCTGCTTTTCCTAACATGTTAGTAGAAAGAAGAAGACAACACAAATAGTATTATCTCTACCAACTACTTAGGTTGTGGACAAGTAAAAACAAGGCACTTAACTCTCAAGCATCTTACCACGGTCTTACAAGTGTTCTTACCAAAGCAACAGGCGGTGTAATCGGTCGGTGACTGTGATACCATTGTAACTTGAGTGTAACAGTTGCAAGGCAAACCTATACTTGGTTAGAAGAAAGTGAAGCTTGGACAGGCACAATATAGTAGCAAGGAATAGCAAAATTCACAACTGAATAGCAAAGCTGAATAAGTATCCCAAGTACTTGTCTTAGTTGCTGGCCTACTCACGTTCCAAGTACCAGATGTATTAAGTGATGTGAATAGCAGGAATATGATTAGGAACAAGGCAAAAATCAGCACACACAAACACAACTCAAATGGCGCTCTCTATGTGCTCCTCTAGATATTGTTCCACTTTTGCCTCTCTCTTTTTCTCTATTTTTGGGCTATCGTAGTTTTTTTGGGATTCTTTGACTTTTTCTTTTTATTTTTTTGATATTTTTTCTTCACTTAGGAGCACAAAAGAAGTAACCATAGAAAATATGAGCTTAAACAAGTGAAAGACATGGCCTGTGGAAATTTCAGAAGATGTGCTCAAAATCGACAAAAAGCTTGTGACCACGAAAAGAGGATCTTGTGACTAGTTTTTGACCAAGATTAAAATTTCCAACCCTGACAATGCGGGGGATGGACGGATCCAAATTTTTTTGATCGATTTTGATATATGGAACTATCGAAATCCGAGTTCGTATGCGAAAACTAGACCAGTTTTACGAACTGACTCTGAATTAGAGGACAAAATAGGAACAATGCGCGCAAAATTGGTATCGGCAGCAAGGATTTGATGGAAACAGTGAAGACAAGTATAACAAATTAGATGACATGGACTAGGGTTTGATGGATATAAAAGAAACACAGCAAGACTTGAAGGTGTTCACGGATTATGATGAAAAACAAAGGGAAAAACACGAACTGGACTAAAAAATTATCTAAAACCAGCAACCAAAGCTTGACCTAGGGCACAAACTCAACCACACGACATAGAGACAAAATTGCACAGCACAACGAGGCTATAGGACAGGGAATATGTGGTAGTGTATTTTTTTTTTTGGCTTTTTGTGGACTATAGGGAAAAACAAAGTTACACCTAACGAGCAACAAGGTCTTTGATACCACTTGATGTAGACTAGGCCGATCTTCCAAAAGATATCATAGCGTCGACTAGTGGAGACTCTATGTTCATGATCTAGGCTTCGAACCAAGACTGATACAGACTGCCACAACCGTTACACCACTGCTCCGTTGGTTATCAACCACGCGAACGCGATTGACCTCACCGAGAAGGCTTTCCTACAAGCGAATCGAGAACACAAGCAAGAACAGGATGTTCACAATCTGAAATTGCAAATAAATATGAGGCTTATGATAACAAGAAGGAGGTCAAGTCTTTATTCAAAAGGACTAATCGTCACAGGTGAACAAGATCAAGAATTGGGGCCCTAGTTCATAGCAAGTAGCCTTGGCAGCACAGTTGCAGTAAAAAGATGTCTATTTCACGAGGAAATCAAGAACTAAACAAAACTCAAACCCTAAGGAGAGCAATGGCTGCTATTTATAGAGTCTTGAGTGTCACCCCCCTGGACACACCCCCTAATGGGCCCAAACACGATACACGGTCCGACGGACCAAAAGATAGTGTCGCAGCACCCTGGTAGATTCTGGATGCTGACTTGTTTCGATGATTCCTATTGATTCTAAAAGGATTTTGACATGAGACTACTTGCATTGGCTTCCTTATTAAATTAGCTTTCCAACCATATGTAGATCATCGGAAACAGAGTCTAGATGCGTCCAGGGTGACCAGTTTAAGGTAGACTGGTCCTAGAACCCAAGATGGGCTCCAACTTCAGTTGGACAGGGCCTCCACCATGAGAAAGATGAATTGGATGCCCATGCTAGTCCTCCTCCTCTCCTTGGCTTTTATGTGATGAAGAAGTGATGTCCTCATCACCGCGGCACCTTGGCAAATGTAGTAGTTGGTCACCTCCACGACAAGCTCCAGCAAGGAGTGGAGATGCTCCTTCGCTATCGCCCCCATAGGTGCCACATCACGAACGGCGATGACTGCTACCTGGTTGAGGGCATTGAAGTAGCGGCTATTTTTCACTGACAACTGGGCATCCTGGCAAAGGAGGATTGCCTCCGTCGTCTGCCGGGTGTTGGTATTTATTAACTTGTCACTTGTTTTATTAGCCACCTATTAATTACCTACATCTCCTTACATTATTTTACTAGGTTGTCATCCCTAGTGACGGTGCCAGAGATGCTTGTTGGTACTGTCTAGCATCACTACTAGAATGATACTAAGTAGTTCTTTATAATTTTATGTGACTAGAAATAATATAAAGATATATGAATGAAAAGGAATCTGCAAGTGCACAGATAATTATACCATTGTAGCACTTCACCTGGGAGTATTCCAGGTATTGTTATTTATATTTTACCACAGGGAAGGTCTAGCATGGACAACTATTGATAACTTATACTATTGATGGAGAAGTAAACCATAACCAATTATTCTACACATAACAGGGGTAAGTCAAAGGATAAGAGATATGATAAGTATTGATCAATGATGATGATAAATCACTCAGAGTACTCCTTTCAATGGCATTAGCATGGTCAGGTAGAATATTAGAGGAATAATTGCTAAGTCATTTTTAATTACAAGTCAAAGCATACATTGAATAGTGCAATTACACCTAGTAATCATGGCTAAGATCGTCTTTATATTTACACATAAGGGATATTACTAAGGAAGATTAAGAACAGAGCTTGACCGTCCTTCGTAACCACATCCTACGTGCTACCTATATCGGGGAGTGGACTACAAAGGACTTAACAGGAGTGTCACATCTGCGATGTACCACATGGCCCAGAATATAGGGTGTATCCATAGGTAAACAACGTATAAGCACCACGCTTACACAATGTCGACCACACACCCTGAGAACTTTGGAGTGAGTGCTTTGCGAACTTATGCATAAACATAATGATAAACTAGCTATACTAAATATATAATCAAAGTAGACGATGAACATTATAACAAAGAACATGAATAAGATGAATACTAATATTGTCATAACAATTGTAGCAAGCATATAAAAATAATGGAGATAGAAAAGAGAAGGGGTACAAGGATTATACCAAACCACGCTCTTGACACGATCAGGAATCCAAGCAAAGCCTGCTTGCCTCCCTCTAGAACTAACCTAACTAGCAATGCCCTAGAATTGATGGAGCTCTAAGGATGATTAGGGTTTCTATCTTCTCAAGTGACTTGATGCCTCAGGGGGTGGCAAGGGTTGGTATATATAGCCCAAAGCATCAAACATGAGCCCTTGGATCAGACTGACTTAAAGAACGACGTAGATGCAACCTAGGAGGCGGTGGAGAACCGACATTGCAACACAGAAACCGACAGGTGGGCCTAGGGGCCGACTGGCCCCACTTGGCAGTGTCTGCCTCTCTGCCTCGGTGTGGTGTCCTCTGGTGTCCTCTAGAACCTTCTAGTATCCGTTTCACGGCGGTTAAGTGCAATTAAATCCGATAGTAGGTCCACCTTGACGGTTTTCTGGTTAAACCCTGCATAAAATACAGATTCACCAAAACTCATGGAATTTATTAGTTTAAACCCCTAGACCTTTGTTGGTGATCATATTTATGCCCTTACTCATGTTTCTTTGATGGTTTATAATGTTTGTTAACTACCATCTGCAAACTCCCCCAAGCTTAACCTTTGCTAGTCCCTTAGCAAAATTAAACTTAGCAAAAATTGGATCAGGAGTTGCTTCAATGCTTTCACTCCTCAAAAGTACACATGCGTTCAAACAAGAATTCTCCTTTGGATTAGAATAAACCAATCTGACTTTCAAACTCACCCATATTACCTTCAACCATGAGGCTTCTTAGCCTTCACTTAGGTCTTGAGCAATCAAAAGACAGAACGATCAAGTCAAGCACTATGTCTCAAATTCTTTGTTAAACTAGTATTCCAGAGTTTTTTATAAGTTTTCAAAATAAAACTCAGAGCTTCCATTCTATGACACTCTCAAGTCTCTCAATATATGTGGTATTTTTGGATCCTTACCAAAGGCAGTTGTGGTGTTATGCCTTTCTCTTCCTACAACTAAAGCTTATATGGACCTCATAGAAGTGAAAAGCATGAAAGAGCATACTTGCAATACATATATTGTAAAGTCAAACATCGGATCCAAAGGGAGTTGAGTCATACAATCAAATCAAGATGTGCATGTGTCAATGTATGGTATATATATGGTGGCTAACCTAATTCTACTTTGCTCCTTGAAAACTTATCTCTTTTTCTAGAATTTGGAAACATAACCTTGCAAGGAAACATGGGCTATCTTATTCATCTCTTTCTTTCTTCTCTTTTTTTCAGGCGGGCATCTGAGTACCCATTGTTTTAGATATCTCGGACACTTGTCCATTTTTTCAATACTCTTTCTTTTTTACTTCTTTCTTCTTTAATTTATGAATAACTTTTGCATAGCCCCATGATTCTTTTCTGCAACAAAACTTTTGAGAGATAGCAATAAGAACTTTGGAGCATTTATTTGAGGGATATCCTATAGGGTATATTTTTGGTGTTCACTCCTAGTGTAGGAGTAAAACAGTTTTTTTTGGAGTGGATCTAAATGGAATGGCATGTTTTTGTGCCTACCCCCAGTGTAGGAGTAGTGCATATGTGGGTGGTGTGTACATGATCTTGATTTTAAGAGCATGACAAATCTCTCATAAGGGTCAATAAAGCTTAACTAAACTCAATGCAATGCAAGCAGCATATATAAGTGGAAGTTTTCCTAGTCTAAATATCATTTATGGCTCTGGTTGGAATTCAAGCTTTGTCATACAAGGAACTCATCATGAAACATTTTTATATTTTTCAAAAGATAAATCTCTAGAACTCTAGTATCACTTGGAACAAGATAAACAATAGCTCAGACCTTCTCATATCATATCCATCAATTACCTAGACTCAGATCAAGCATATGCTACCCACGAGTTTCAAGTTCAGAGTAAATTCTTATATCAAAACAGTCTTTTCCAAAACTCGGTAGAATTCAAGGCTGAAAACTAGGTACTTGAAAGAAATTACGACAGAGCAATTATTCATCATTTCCATTGTAAGAGATTATCTTTAGAGTCCTTTTATTTATGCAGCTCTTAAAAATAGAAAACTTAGACTAGACACAATTTTTATTTTGTTTTCATCATTTTTTTAGATCACACCTTATAATATATATATATAACTGGCTAAGATACATCTTTATTTTGTTATGCATCTTTTTATTTCTTTAGCTAATATAAAGCAAACTTACTAATAGTAAAACTAAAGGAAGAAAATACTTAGCTAGATACACGGGGGATGCTCCTCCCCCAAGCTAGATGTTTCCATGGTCGATTGTTGGATGTTCATTGATCTTTCTCAAAGCGGGTTTGTCGGTGTATGTCCTTCTCATCCACGAGTGGAGGAGATGAAGACAACTGAGTGAACTTGCTCTTGATCATGTGAATCATCCTGCAAAATACTTCAACAAGAACAAACTCGTGGCTCGATTAAGATAAGGGGTTAGCAGTCAACCATTTAGAGATTTGTTCTTGTGGGTTTAGATAGATTTTCTAATGGTAGAATTTTAACAAGATGTCTATCTAATATTTTTGGATTTTCTATTTTTTTATATATGCAAGAAAGAAAATATGTAGGCATAGTATATATATTATTTTTATGCCACCACGATGAATATTCATTGGGCTTGTTACACCATGAAAATTATTCACATGGGGCTTAAGGATGCAATAATATTTTTATTTTCTTTTCTTATGCGATGATGATCTGCAATAATAAAACTTTTTGTTTTTCTTTATATGAAATATAACTAGATGTATGCATATATTTTAAACTAATGCAATGCTAATATAGAAAAGTGCATATGCTAAAGTAAGAACAATTCATGCAATACTGAAAATAAATATGAATAACTACTGATATTATCTCACTTCGAGGGTTCGAATTTTTAAGTCCTCCGGACAGGACTTTACTCTAGTCTTATTCATTCTTCGGGTGCATCATCCAATCTCAGTGATGGAGACCCTGATGGTTGCACCTCATGTGATTCTGATGATGTCACCTTCTCCTTCCACACCTGCTTGACCGATGGACTCGACTTAGGCGGTGTAGGTTCCTTTTTCACAAATTCTTCAGGTTGTTCATCTTCCTCCCAATCATTCCATAGGGGTTGGTTTCCTTGACATTAGGATGATCGATGTCTCCTCCTAGAGTGGTTCTTCTTCGGCTGATCATAAGTAGTATAACTATTGAAATAACAACGTACCTTTTCTCTAGGGAGTTGGAAGTGGAATTATCCAGATCCGACGTAGATGATCACATTGGTGGTGTTGACGAATGGTCTTCCCAGGATGATGGGTGTATCATCATCTTCTTCTCCCATGTCCAAAACCATGAAGTCAGCAGGGGCAAAGTTGTCATATATTCTTACCATAACGTCCTTTGCTATTCCTTTCGGGAATCAGATTGATTGGTCCACCATCTACAACTGCATATATGTAGGGTACAAGGGTTCATTACCAAATAAATATTCATATGTTACCTTGGACATTATGTTGACACCTGATCCAATGTCATAGAAGGTCTTGTGGAAGATTCTTTGTCCAATGGTACACTCGATCGTCGGTACACTAGGATCATCCTTCTTGGCAAGTAATGGTGAAGCGAGGAGGTGGTCATACTCTGATCGGAGTGTGTTGATCATGTTGACTAATTCTTCTGGTGACTTCCTGGTCTTGTTCTTCCTCCGTCTCCTCTTGTTTTTCTTCTTGGTCATTGTTGTTTCTTTGGGTAGGTATGCTTTTTGTGGATGACTAGGAGATTGTAGGATGCGGTTCTTGAAAGAAAGTTCTATTTTCTATCCTTGATTGTGGAGCAGATCTTTGCACTATCCAGATAGATGATGGCCTTTGTGGTACTTAGGAAAGGTCAGCCCAAGATGATGGGTGCCCTTTCATCCTCACTTGTTTCCATGACCACAAAGTCTACATGAATATATGATTGTCCCACTCAAATAATGGCATCTTAAAAAACTCCCTTGGGGTAGCAGAGTGACTGATCTACAAGCTGCAAATGCATATTTGTGTACAACAAAGGATCTCCTAGGATTTTCTCATAAATTACCTTAGGCATGATGTTGACACTTGCTCCAAAGTCATAGATAGCTTCTTGGAAGATGTGAGGTCCAATGGCTACGTGGATGATAGGTCACCCTAGGTCGCTCTTCTTGTTAGGTAGGGAATAATCTATCCACCTTCCCGTCAATGACTCCATGTAGTAGTAAGCTGCATTATGAATATCGACAAGATTTGAAGTTTCTAGATCTTCTAGTTGCCCCGGAATCTTACCTTTGTTAGATGGAGGAACAGCCACCACCAGCTGAGCTATTTGTGATTCTATCATTTTATTAAAGCTATGCTAGTTCTTAATGGCAGAAGCAAAGCTATCCATTCTATTACTTATATTTTCTAGAATTTTATCATTGGTAGCTACTTTCCTAGATAATCCTTCCATGAGTCTAGATTGGTTAGCAATTAATTCTCTCAAGGGTGGTTGATTGAAGTTATTATAATTGTTACCTTGAGGGTTACCCTGGTAGTTACTTTGGTAGTTCAGCCTCTGTTGCTGGTTCCATCCTTGATTTTATTGAGGATGATAGTAGTTGTCGTTGACAAAGTTCACATCCTCATGGGTTTCAAGGCAGTTGTTCCCTAAATGCCTAGTGTTTTGACACTCTTCACATGTCATGCGGGAATCATGAATGTGCATGTCTTCTTTCTTCTCATTAGCTCGGTCTTCGAGCTTCTTGATCAGCAGGTCCATCTTCATAGACAACATATCTATCTCCTTGAGTTGATGCATACCTCCAGCCCTCTTATGAGTCTGAACTCATTCTTCATTCCAACCTTGGTTGGAGGCCATCTTCTCTACAAGAGTTGTTGCAGCTGGAAGCATGAGTGACAGAAATGCACCTTCGGTAGCAGCATCCATAGTCTCATGGGTACTATTGGTCAACCCATGGTAGAAGGTCTGCATGAGTAGCTAATTTTCCTTCCCATAATGAGGACATTCTAATATGTAACCTTGAAAGCGTTACCATGCCTTAGGGACAGATTCCTCATATTGTTGCTAAAAACTTGAAATTCTCCCACGTAGAGCATTGGTCTTGCCCGTGGGAAAGAACTTTGCTAGGAAGGAAGTGGAGTAGTTATCCCATATAGTATTTCTATCTTTGTTGGCATAGAACCACTTCTTCACCTTCCCCAAAAGTGAGAATGGGAAGAGGCGAAGTAGTATGGCATCCTTGGTTACTCCTTTGATGGTGAAAGTGTTATAGATCTACAGAAAGTGTTGGAGATGTGCACTCACATCTTCATGTGCCTTTCCACAAAACTGGCTAGCTTGCACCATGCTCATAAGAGCTGGCTTAAGCTCGAATCCATTGTCTCCAACATTGACATTAGGTCTAGTACAGATGTTGGTAGTTGTTGGAGCAGAGAATTCATGAAAAGTCTTGTCAGCCATGGCTTCAAATTCTACTGTTAAGCTTTGCCTTATCTAGTTGTCTTCCGATTCTAAAGTAGGGACTTTTTTGAGTTTGGCTCTAGTTCTCTTGATTAATGCTTCGGGATCTTCAACGTAGTTTGTCGAAAGGTTAAAACCGATCATACATTACCCTACATAAGATACACAAGTAGACAAAACAAGGGTAAGCTAGTTTGAGCAGAGGTTAGTGGTTTATCTCGATAACATCAATAAGCATAAGTTTATCAATACTTCTTTTGTCTAGCTACATTCCTCGGCAATGGCACCAGAAATGCTTGTTGGTATTTATTAACTTGTCACTTGTTTTAGTAACCACCTACTAATTACCTACATCTCCTAACATTATTTTACTAGGTTGTCATCCCTAGTGATGGTGCCAGAGATGCTTGTTGGTACTACCTAGCATCACTACTAGAATGATACTAAGTAGTTCTTTATCATTTTATGTGACTAGAAAGAATATAAAGATATATGAATGAAAAAGAATCTGCAAGCGCACAGATAATTATACCATTGTAGCACTTCACCCGGGAGTATTCTAGGTATTGTTATTTATATTTTATCATAGGGATGGTCTAGCATGGACAAGTATTGATAACTTATACTATTGATGGAGAAGTAAACCATAACCAATTATTCTACTCATAACAGGGGTAAGTCATAGGATAAGAGATATGATAAGTATTGATCGATGATGATGATAAATCACTCAAAGTACTCCTTTCTATGGCATTAGCATAGTCAGGTTGAATATTAGAGGAATAATTCCTAAGTCATTCTTAATTACAAGTCAAAGTGTACATTGATTAGTGATATTACACCTAGTAATCATGGCTAAGATCATCTTTATATCTACATATTAGGGATATTCCTAAGGAAGATTAAGAACAAAGCTTGCCCTTCCTTCATAACCACATCCTACGTGCTACCTATATCGGGTAGTGAACTACAAAGGACTCAATGGGAGTGTCACATCCGCGATCTACTACAAGGCCTGGAATATAGGATGTATCTGCAGGTAAACAACGTATAAGCACAACACTTACACAATGTCGACCACTCACCCCGTGTACTTTGGAGTGAGTGCTTTATGAATTTATGCATAAACATAATGATAAACTTGCTACACTAAGTATATAATCAAATTAGATGATGAACATTATAACAAAGAACATGAATAAGATGAATACTAATATTGTCATTACAATTGTTGCAAGCATATAAAAATAATGGACATACAAAAGACAGGGGTACAAGGATTATACCAAACCACGCTCTTGACATGATCGGGAATCCAAGCAAAGCCTACTTGCCTCCCTCTAGATCTAACCTAACAAGTTATGCCCTAGAATTGATAGAGCTCTGATGATGATTGGGGTTTCTATCTTCTCAAATGACTTGAAGCCTTAGGGGGGTAGCAGGGTCTGGTATACATAGCCTAGAGCATCAAACATGAGCCCTTGGATCAAACTGACTTAAGAAACAGCGTAGATCCAACCTAGGAGGTGGTAGAGAACCGACATTGCAATGTAGAGACTGATAGGTGGGCCTAGGGTCTGGGTGACCTGCAGGTGGGGCTAGCCAACCCCACCTGGTAGCCTCTACCTCTCTGCCATGGCATGGTGTCCTCTGGTGTCTTCTAGAACTTTCTAGTGTCCATTTCATGGCAGATAAGCACAATTAAATCTGACATGTAGGTCCACCTTGATGGTTTTCTGGTTAAACCCTACAGAAAATACAGATTCACCAAAACTCATGGAATTTATTAGTTTCAACCCATAGACGTTTGTTGGTGATCATATTTATACCCTTATTCATGTTTCTTTGATGGTTTATAATGGTTGTTAACTACCATCAACACTGGGCCAGGTCATCATTGGCCCGACGCAACTCCACTGCCTCGGCGTACGCGCCGTGGAGCTACTCCTCGATAGCTAAAAAAGGTGACAACAAAACCCTACAACTGAACACACGACATCGCTTCGCACAAAGTGAAAGAACAAGATCATGCCCAATAGGACTTACCAGCAAGCCATGCATAAGCCTCAGCGGTTGCAACCTCCACCATGACCATTTTGTGCTCTGACGCAACAAGCGCCGTTTGCAAGGCATCAAGGCAAAGCTGCAGCCGGTGCGCCTCCCGGTTCTCCTCCCTGAGGGTGGATCGGGGCACCAGTTGCGGTGACACCGAGGTGCCTTCCCCATTAGCAAGGAAGGGCTGCACTGGATGTGCCATGGAGATAGCACTGTACAAAGGGGAAGCATCAAGACCACTAGCATAAGATAAAGTACAAGATCCATAGTTAATTACTCGTGCTCCCATCGCAAACTGTGACAAAGGAGGGGAGGACCTCCAAACACCCTATCCTTCGGCAAGTCTTCCCTTGGGCGCTTCGACCGCTCCACCATTGGATGACATTTTGAAGATGAGGTGTGTGGGTGGTAATCAAGTGTAACGAGTTTAGAAAGCAATCATACTTGGTACCCCCTTTTATCGAAGGATATATAGGCGAGCTAAGCGTCCATTGGATTTCCCTACGATTGCACCGAGTGAAAGTAGGAGCTAAGGCAAGGCCACATCTCCCATGATCTTAGTGGAGCATGCTTCTCCCAGAACGGCATTGGAAGTTGGATGGAGAAAATTGACTACATCACACAGCTCATCTGAAGTGTCTCATCCACCTGGTCGCCCGCTATAGGAGTAGGATAAAGAGCGAATAAAAATTGGAATATGAGTACCACAATGACATGAAACAATATTTTGTTAAAAAAGTAAACCTTTATTCATAAGTCCAACAGGTTACATTCGAAAGGTGTACAATAACAAAGATGTGTATCAAAGACTACTGGGTGTACAATAACAAAGACCTATCGAGTACATAAAACAACCTATACTCAACTACGACATCACAAAAATTCCACTAACATCACCCAAGAAGGGGCATGGAACAGAGTTTGAAATGACATAGTTGTAGTCATAGGCTACTTCGATGAACAGAGCCAATGCGACACCCACCTCGCAAAGCTTCCACTTGCATCCCCCCGTAGGCAAGGGTTGCAGCGGAAAGCACGAGGAGACCTACCCATGTCCGACTCCTCCACAAAAATAGAAGAGAGGATCACCCCCAAACATACCAAAGGTGGTGATCCTCCCTATATCTTCGCAAAACTTCCACTAGCACTGAGGCTAGACAAGCAGCCATTATTGCACCCCAAACGCGGAAGAAAGCCAATCTTCAAGGCCTTAACCCATCACTAGTGCTGCCATCGGAGAAGTTGAAGAATGAGCACCATGGCGATGAAGATGGATGATAGGATCAAAAGCTTTCTTCCACTAAAACTAAAGGGGGTTCTTAGAGGAAAAATGTGTGTGGAATGAGCACAACTAATGGCAAACTAGCTTAACTTGGCTTAAATAGCCCTACCTCAAGATGCACGCATGGAAGGCAATAGTCAAGGTCTATGACATCCGTGGCCACCCATGCGATTCACGTGTGACACAACGATGAACACGATGCAGTTCAAATTCCCTAGCACATTTGATTCCCTGCCACATTTCATCCTCATCTAAAATTGGCCTTAATGATGACATGTACTCAAGCGTATGATATGACACGAGCGGGGAAGGCAACAGTCAAGGTTCGTGACATCCATGGCCACCCACGCTAGTCACATGGGTGACAGAATAGGGCAGACGGCATGGGCCATTTTATTCGCTACCACATTTGAGGCGCATCTATAACGTGGGTGCATTGTAGTGCGTTTGAGGTGTCATTTTTGTGTAGTATTTTGGAGTGCCCTCATTAGCATTGCCCATGTACCCAAAACATTAGAAATCAATATAAGTATTCTACTACTACAATGCTTCTTCCTTCTTCATTGTCACGCAGGCCTTCCTCCTCTTAGAGTAGGGCGATGTCACACTAATGCTGAATCACTATATGAAATGGCAACGGGAGCTGCAACACCACCATAACATACTGTTCATGCCAGAGAAATAAAACAATTTGGAAACACAACAAATTAAGATGGCACACTAGTTTAGCTGCAATAATGACAATATCCATCCTAGACGAAATTAACTTGGCCATAGACAATCAAACAACATTGGTCCATTTGAACATGTCGTGACACAAAGATACATCAAATGGAGCTTTATTCACTACTCAGCTAATGACTCCAAGAAAAAGAACAATGAAACATAAGGAAGAAAGTAAGGTCTGCTCATGAACCGTGCTAGGACTTTATGTCTACCATAGCTATGGTCGACACTGGAAGGGATGACCTGAACTTTTCTTCGGACCATGTCATATGTGATGATTGTTCTTTCTGCCCCAACAAAGAAAATCAAAATCTATTCTAGGTGAACTATAATCGCTGTGCAGGCTGAATCATAATCCACGTAACCAAATTGAATATTAGTCTTTCCAAACACCTTCAGTGTGCTGATAGTATGCTTCAATATCCATTTATTAGTAGCATAGTCTTCAAGGATCCAGACTGAAAGCTGGGACATATTGTGACCACTAACACCACCAACAGTATATACACACAAGTGACCCTGAGCTTGATGGATGGAGGGTAGAGTACCATGAGGTCTAGGAATTTTCCTCCATGTCTTTCCCTCCATATCCACATCAAGTATTAGAGAGTACCCCATAATGTGCAGACAACCATTAAAAAACACACTTGCTGATCTTGAATGTATCACATCATCAATGTCCTGGCCCCATTCAGATTCCTAATAGATCTATGCTACAGTTTGAGTTGAGTAGATCTTCACACCTAGGCACTCAATGTCCTCCTCCACAAATTCAATCACATAGAAGTGCAAGGAGGCTGTCGAATCAAACCCCAATCGAGCCTGACCAATAGCATGGATGCTAGGCGGTAGTACCCACAAATTCTTGGTTGCTAGAATGTAGATGACATAGTAGGATCCAGCAGCCTCAACACACAAGCATAGGACGAGGCCATTGCAGCAATCTAAGATAGCTACTTTGTTAATGGGGAAGGGTAAGAAGGACAAGTTAGAGCATTCACCGGTGATGCTGGGGAAGTTTTGCTCGCCTTTCTCGCCATCGTAGAAGAAGCCAGCCACAGTCTGGGGCAGCACCTTATAGATGTTGGAGATGAGGCAGTTCCAGGAGTGATGGACACAATTGCAGCACAACAAGGAGCGGGCGGGGAGGCGGCGGAGGATCTCTAGAACAATATCCTTTCTGAGGCTAGCCAGTGCATTCCTGTTGTTAGGGGCCACCTCCATTTCAAAGAGCCTACGATCATCATTGTGCAGTAGGATGAGAGATTCCTTAGTAATGAGATCACTAAAGAGGAAAATAATGTGACAAAGATCCATTAGTGCTGTGCGAAAGCATTATCCTTGCCTTTGGATCTAGCGGCGATGCGGCACGAGGCATGCAATGGTTCACACAAATTACAAGAGGAACAATGCACCGGCCATGTGGGAGGTGGCGGTGGCACTGCATGAGGCATGCAATGGTTCACATAAACTAGGAGAGAGAAACAATGTGCCAACCTTGAAGATGGAGATGTGGAATCATGATGGAACTATGTTGTGGGTACTTGGGAAAAACTTGCTCAATTTACTACCGCCAGTAGACCAAACTGTCCTATAGGGCCGGTGGCCAGAACGCCTATCCAGTCAGCTCGGCTTTTCATGCGATGGAGAAAATACCACTGCCACATCTATTGTTAACCCATGGGTGGTAGAAGTTTCAACTACCGGTTTCCTTCCTTAGGAGGCCTCGCTATCCACTACTAGGAATATCCACTTCTATGAGGATCTGCTTTCATCACTGAAGGAGCCAAATTCATCATAATTTCAGTTTTATGATGAAAATCGGTTTGTCATAGAAGTCACGTCATACTTGAAATTCTATGATGATTTTTGCAAATCGTCATAGAAGTGGTGTGATCTGTGACCAAAATAGAACATCATAGAACTGTTTTGGCATGCATGGTAGGGGGCTGCCATGCTGGTGGGTGCTTTCATTAGAGATGCTTTCCACATGTACTTGCTATAGCCGGTTGCATTGGAGATGATTCGGGTATGTGTCATCTTCTTATTGCACAACGTGGCCATCTCTGGTTCTTGCCTGTTTCAAGTTGTTACTGGACCATGTGTCATGTTCCTATTGTTCCACATGTTAGTTTTCTATGGGCACACATGTCGAGTTGCGGTCAGATCACCTGTCACTTAATCATTAAATCATGTGGCGTATTTTTATTGGTCCACATGGCCGTTTCTTATTCGACCACGTGTCATGGCACTATTCATCCACATGTCATATTTTATTCGACCATGAGGCTTGACGATTTCCTTCCATGTGTTGGATTTTTAGTAGCCCACGTGTCGTGCCCTAGCCAATTCACGTGTCATGCATTGGTTGGTCTACGTGTCACATTTTTATTGGATCACATGGCATGTCTTGGTTCTACCGCATGAAGTAATTTGAGATCGTCACTACTGCATAGATTGACTACATAACAATTCAGCCTGGCAATCAAAGAACCACAATTAACATTTGACACGTCAGCAGCGAACCATAGATAGAGTATCACAACATCAAACCATCACATGCATCCACATAGTAGACCATAAATGTTCACCACATCAAGCCGAAGGAGTTGAAGACTGAGAGTTAATTACCAGGACAGCTTAAGCACATGACTAGTGCATAGAGCCTATTGTACTCCTTCTGTTGCTGTTGCTTGAATTCCTCAAGCTCCCTTTTAGCCTTTTCTATCCTCACCTTCAGTTCATCCACTAGTTTGACGAGCTTAGATGTACTTTCCTATTAACTAGCAAGATGCTCCCAAAGTGTCATCTCTGCTGATGTCTCTACTCTAGTGGAGCTTCTTAGGATACCAGCGTTATTCAAAAAAGGTTTTTGCTGCTTGCCTAGGAGGAGCGCTTGCCCTAGCAGAGGCCGAGGACCTTCGAAACAACATCAGTAGTAGTCATTGGTTGCTGCCCATTAGCAATAGGTTTTGCTCGCATAGCTTCCATAGCTTATAGCGAAATTCAATCAATAAAAATTTAGGTTACAGATAGTGGAAGAGGACTTCAACTGAAAACCCAAGAGATTAATTCATAACAAGTAATGCATAGGACTTCCTTAGACGACTACTAATAGAGATTACATAAGCACAATGCATAGGTCTTATATAGCCTACTGTCGATAGAGATTACATAAGCACAATGTATAGGAACCATATTGATTGCTGTAAAATTGCAACTACAAAATTAAATGATGTTGCCACATTAGGCTCCTGCTACGTTTCCTTCATTTATGGCAATGGGTTCAGTAGATTTCAAGGAAAGCAAATGAAGGTACTTACAACTTCTGCTCTTGTAGCATCGCTTAGGCCCTTTTTTGTACTGGTATGGAAGTCCTTGAAGACTTCCACAGCATTAACATCTTCATATGGTCAACCATGTTGTTCAAGTCCTAGATCATCATGTTGTTCATAAAGTCCTTGATCATGTTCTACGGCCTTTCTCTTGTTCTCCTTATGTTCACATTGCACATGAATTTCTGTTTATATTTATACAAAGGCAAGAGTAACAATAAAACACAACCAACACTTACAAATGTTTACAACTAGACAGTATAGGAGCAAGATCCTTTAGACTGGTGGTACTTCACTTTTGCACGATTTTGCTTGTTCATCTCATATGTTTCCTATAGCTTCATTTGTTTTAGACTGCAGCATAAGTAGACCATAGCAAGACTAGATAGGAAATCAATGGGTTCACACACACCTTGTTCTTAGCACTTGACCAAGTCTCAACAAGTTCACACCACTATGCATCGCTCATGCATGGGACAGGAGAGGTCATACGAATTTGATTAGGAGGGACGCCATTGAAGTAGGTTTGCTTCAACCTATAGCATGCCTACCGTAACCCACACTGCAATACATTCCAGCAAGCTTCTTGTGTTGGTGGGTGAGCCTTGTCAATGTCCAGCCATGACTGCACACAGTAGTGTGAATGAAAAGTAAATCTATTAAAGTTGATCAAAGTAGAGTTGAATGTCAAGAGAGGATACCCATAAATACAGTTAGCCTCTCCACAAAATTCCTATAATAGATGACACCTGAGGGCTTCTTGTAATGTTTCCAATGTGTTAAAATTGGTATTTGATGCCTGACTACTACACCTGCCTCTGAGGCAAACTTGGCAGCTTGCACTAGATCATGTGGCCTTTCCCCTCGGCAACAGAGATGGGCATCCTCAATCCTCCCATTTATTTGCTCATTTTGTGTAGCAAAATTCCATGAGTTCGAGGCCTCAGCTTCCTCGCACTTCTCGGCAATGGTACTACAAAGTTTTCATACATTTAGATTGTTAGGAAAGTAACATGGATATCAAATAGCTATTGTGAATTGATTGATAGACATCTATAAGGTAATACCAACCTAGGGAACTTTCATTGTTCTGTAGGTGGGTGGAGACAGGAATTTGCTTAGAGGGCTCCTCTTTGGCATGGCTATCACCATCTAGCCATGGGTAGTCTCTCATAGGGCTAGGTAGCTCAGAGGGCTCCTCTTCGGCGTGGCTATCATCATTTGGCCATGGGCAGTCTCTCATAGGGCTAGGTAGCTCAGCGGGCTCCTCTTCAAAATGGCTATCATCATTTGGCCATGGGCAGTCTCTCATAGGGCTAGGCAGGCTATCATCTCGACAAATGTCTCCAGTCAATTCATGAAGTTTGAATTGATCCCTGGGTATAGGTGTCCATGGTGATGGAGAATTAAGTTCACCTACTGCCGATACCTCCACCCTTTTGCCAGCGGTGGCCCTCCGAGTACCAACTCCAAGAGCAAACTCTCCTGGTCATGTTAAATTCAAACACTTGGAGTGCCTTTGCCCAGGACTCATGGCAGCGCTACCTTTTGTCCTACTAGCAGAGCCTCCTCTATGGCTCCTTCGACCTAAACATAGAAATTGGAGATACAAACTTAAGCAGCAAGCATGTACAAATTGCATTGCTATCCAAATATGAAGCATTGTAGTGCTACCTACACCCCCCTAGAACTAAATACAAGATAGAACAATCACCTAAATTGCTAGGGGTACTGGCTCATCTTCTAAATCTAAATCTGTTTCATCTGTAACATCAAATCCCTCAACTACCTCCCTTGGTTCAAGGATATATTCCAAATCTTCACCATGTCTACCCTTTGTGCTTGACTTTTTTGCCTTTAGAGACATAGGTTTTGGGCCCACACTTATTCCAAGTTCCATATTTCTAGATTACAAAGGCATTTACTCGTATTAACTAAAGCTTCTACAGAATGTCAACACAACAGAGCAAGAGTATGCAAATAAGTGCCTAACTAGTAACTATAGCTTATACGGAAGTCATTAATCTAATTAAGCACATACCAGCTACACTCAACTATAGGAAATATGTAACCCCATCGCTATCTACATAGCCTTGGTTCAGCCTCTATAGTAGAGCACACATCATAAAAGGAATTTGGGTACCTCTTCCTCCATGTCCGTGATCAGATCTGGCCTTGTCATCGTGGTCGCGGAGCTAGTGCAGCCGACGTTGATGAATGGGTAATAGATCTAGCTCTGGCTAGGGTTTAGATCCGATCGGTTGTGGTAGGTGCCGAGGTAGGGGATCTAGATCTAGCTTGTACCATCGTCAAGGCTAGGGTTCGAAAATGTATGAGAGAGGGTGTGGCTAGAGATTGGAGAGGGAGTCGAGCTGCTATGCCAATGACGTCTAGGGTCTAGAGCAGGGTGGCAGAGGGGGTGGCTAGAGAGTAGAGAGGGAGGCCATGGGACTAGGAATTGGAGCTAGAGGAGAGACAGTGCGGCTGGAGAATGGAGATGGAGGCAGTGACGATGACTCTTTGCGCTTTTATGTGGCCATCACATTACCAAAAATGCCCTTGTCTGAAATCGATGGCGTGGTAAACCTATTTTTCACGCGGAGGGCAAAAGAGAGACATCTAATTTTCGATGCGTGTTGGCGGGACTGCTCAGTGCGGTGTGAAATCAATTTTTTTGGACATGTTGGTGGGACTACTCGGCGTGGTGCTCAGCAGAGATCAGATTTTATTCCGTGTTTTAATAGGAAATGATTACGACAAAATGTTACTTACCTAATATCCGTCTTTTCATTTTTTTCTCCTATGCACCTATTTATATATCCGATGAGTTAGTTATTGCCTTTTTGGTTTTTTCATAATAATATAAATAAACATAAAACTACTCGTTGTAGCTTGTTGCGCTGCATCTACTGATTATTTTTTTTATTTGTGTGACTGCATCTGCGCCTGTTTGAACTAAGGCCTATAATTTGGAAGCAAGGGGAAGACAGGCCTAGGGATGGAAAACCCTCCATAAATAACTAAATGGGTTATTGATATCCCCATGAATTTCTCAACTTGGAAAAAGTCATGGATTCTAAGGGGATTTGAGTTTCTAGAGAAAGAGAAAAAAAGCATCCTCCTCCTCGCTAGTGCTCTGACGATTCACTGGACGAGTCGTAGTACTTCAGATCGTCCTCCTCCTCGCTGGAGTCACAGTCGGTGATGTACTTTGTCATAGCTCAAGTACGTTCACATTTCTCATCATCATTACTACTCAACTCGTTAGTGTAGTAGTCGAGGGGTTGATGTGTTTTCTTGCTCTGATAACGAGAAAGTCTGCAGCACTGTGTATTTAATGCGACAGACTTTCTCATAATCAGAATAGGAAAATGCGCCCACCCCTCGACTACTACTCTGACTGCTCGTATTCCTAATCTATTTTATTAGTAATGAGTAACGCTATGGGGACTCATGTCTTCTAACGTTTGTTATCGTCTGCGTCGAGTATAAATATCCTTCTTGGTCTCTTTTACTTTTCACTTGAAAGTTGCTAGCCAAGGAAAGGTGGCAGTGTTACAACTTCGTTAGCAGTTATTGCCCATAGAACTATAGTGATTGTCCTTGTTGAGGTGAGTTTTAGTTTCTTTGTCATTTTATTCTAGTCAGAATCAAGATCTCAATTGAGGCTAAGATATGGCCTAGGCAATATTTTGTTGCTTTGTACTCGTTCTTGCTTGTTCAAGGTGTAGTGTTTTTTCATATGTGGTTTTTTCTAATGATTTTTTCCTTGTGTTTTTTTGTTCTATATACAGAGAGATGTCATCGTACCACAACACCCATGTTTACTCCACTAGCAAGCTTGCGCTTTGGCGGCTAGGAGTGTTGCCGGGTAGCATAGAAGGGGTGCTTGCTACTTGGGGATGTCATGTTCATCAACAACCCCGACTGATCGTTGTTGAAGTTGCAGTTCATTATATACTTGGTAAAGATTGCTTTGTTACAGTTGTCAAAGATAATGATAGTGGCGAGATTTTTGTCTGTGTTAGGAATTTTGAGCAAATGAAAAGACTTAGTAGTGTTACGGTGTTTGTGGGAGGAGACTCTATCATCTTCACTCATGTTGATCGACTGAATGCAATTTGTCAACCATCTAACATGAGTCCACTTGGAAGATGAGATGTTTTAGATATTAGAGATTAGAGAAATACTACGTAATGTACTTTTGTATATAAAGGAATGAAGTTATTATGTTGGTCCAACTATATTTATCTTCCTTCATTTCTTTCATACTTCATATACTTCAGTTGATTCTTATTACATTGAGTTTTTTTATTTGGTCACATTTGACAATTCTAACTCCTCGATTTGGGACGGAGTGAGTACTTGAATTCAGATTTAGGCTGATCGCAAATGTCAAAGGACAGATGCACAATCATTGAAATGTTTGTGCACCCTATAGACAGAACGATCATCTAAAATTTTCACTAGCCGGACACTAGTGGAGCGATAAGGTTTATCACAGAAGGTCCGGTAGTTTGAAATCTAACTACTAGGATAGTATTGATGAACGACGTGTGGCTTTTGTTTTCATCTTGTAGGCTCCTAGATTCTTGTGCAGACATGCATGCATGGGTGGCGTCAATAGGCTGTTCTAGCAGGGACGTTGCCTCACTGCCCGTCGCATTGATGTGAAGGGGTGAAGCCGAACCACCCACCCACGCAAACATGTTAGGGGTCGTGGGTCTTGGGGTGGTTCCATGGGTTTTCTATTGCCTTCTATGATCATCTACCTTCCCACCCCTAGATCTCCTCCTTCCATCCCAAAGCTTTTGCCCTCCACCTACTATGCCCTTTGCACCGTCGATGCCTCCTACGAGGACCATGACCACATAGTGGATGAAGTCATCTGTCGACCATAGGGCATTCGATGAGCTATGACTGAACACGATGATCTCGAAGGCTGTCGACGTGATCAGGTGGAGAGTCTCACCGAGAATCGAAGTAGAGCCGAGGCCAGAGGATAATGAGGTCGTCTCTTTTGCCCACTTCTACTCTTTTGGGTTCAGGGTGCCAACACACTCCTTACTCAGTGGTTGTTGTACTACTATAGGCTCTGCCTCCATGACTTGACCCTAGATTGGATCCTCCACCTCTTCATCTTCATCATGCTATGCGAGGGCTTCTTGGAAGTCCCTACCCACTATGAGCTATGGCGATCTTTACTCCAGGTGGTTCACTCAGTGCCCAGGGGGTCCATCTTCCTCGGATGGGGGCGCCTTGATTCAACTTTGTCCCGGATTGGAGGATAGGTACCTGAGCCTTGACCGCTACCCTTTCATGGACTTGGGGTGGCAAAGGTCATGGATCTATGTCCCCAATGAGAGCCCACCACTGCCGTCTTATTCTCCAGACCCGCTACGTGGTGACCTCCCAGAGTCATGGGAGGAACTATAGCCCCTGGAGACCTATAGGCACCATGTGCCCAACTTGTTGGATGTGATCATGGATCTAAAGGACCAGAGCTTGATGGGAACAAGGGTGATCCATACCTTCATCGGCCATTGGGTCCTCCCCATAAAGATGAGGCACCACCCCTAGTGGGAGTTTCGAGGCCCAATAGACCCTACAATTGAGTCGAGGGTCACCATCCATGAGGATGACCTAGACCAATGGGTGATGAAGGTTATGGGAGAGTACACGATGGATCATGGTCAGGGGAGTCCCTAGTGGCCTTTAGTGTTGGCCATCCTCCACCGATAGACGGACCTCTCATTGGCGTAGTCTCACACCCACCACTAGTTCCACCTGATGAGGTGATTTTTTTGTGTACCATTGTTCATGTTGTTTCACTTCATTAAATTAACTAGAGTCTACAAGTAATGCTATGGGGGTATGGCCCCTGGTACCCATAAGACAAGACATGGACCACACCATCAGAGGTGGCCTAGCCCACAAGATCAAGGCATGCATGGCACTGGTCGACGTGCACTGCAAGATATTGTATAGTACCAAATATGATACTTTCCTTGTAACCCTACCCCTCCAGAGTATATAAGGAGAGGCAGGGGTCTCCTAGTCGACACGCTCCATCAATCTACATGGTCATCTAGATCAATACAATATACCAAAGACACAAGACATAGGGTATTACGTCGATTAGACAGCCTAAACCTATCTAAATCGTTGTCTCTATGCCTTGTGTCACCATCCAGTTCCTGATCATGCGCACCTCCACTGATCAATCTACCATCACGGGATACCCCTTGGTGGACTGCTGAGCATCTTTTGTTGACAAATGCTCATGCTAGTATTTGTGTTGATGATGCTTAATATAACTAGTATTTGGAAATTGCCTACTTTCTCAATAGGTGGATGTGGGTGTGACGGCGCCTCAAAGATCATTGGCCCTAGAGCTGGGTTCTTCATCTATGGCCGTGCTCGAAAAGTGGTCCTAGGAACCATCCCTTGGTAGGCGTAGCCACCAGCAACGATTCTATCCCATGCTGCTCTAGACTATCCAGTGAGTCATTTGCCTTCTCAATTAGATCGCTCTCCCCCTTATCCTATGGGCTTGAACTTTGCTTGCATTGTGTAGAGAGACGTCCCATTGCCACACATCATCGCTGATCCCGTCCAACCCTAGATAATCTTCTGGTGATGCATCATCAAACCATGAAGTCCCGTCTGACCCCGAATAGTCTTTTTGTGATGCATTGTCAAACCACAAAGAATACTTTAAGTTTAAGGAGGCTTACCTCAAGGTCACAGACTTGTACTCAACGGCCAGTTTGGATGCCGACAAGCAGCGTGATGAGCTAAAGGCCGCATGCGCCACACTTAGCATCACCCAACAAGAAGCCGCCTAGGCATGAGATGAGAAGGCAGCCACTGAGGCGGAGGTCCAGAACCTGTTTGTCAATGCTACTACTGCCTATAACGTTGCCTTCCCAGTGCAGACAGTGGATGATCCGATCACTGCACCAGAGTAGCACCTCCAAGCCCTGCCAGCCTGCATTTGGGCCATGGCATCCAAAGCCATCTATCAAGGGGCTGCCATGGCGCTGGTCGCTGCCCAGCTTGAGTTTGGTGGAGTGGTGAAAGTCCAGGTGGTACAACAGGCTTTTTCACCGACACCAGAAGACAAAGATTATGTTGATGATATGTTCAAGCATGTTGAGCTAGTCACCAACACCGTCCTAGTGAAGGTGAACATGGATGAGATCCTGCATGACTGCCTCTACCGTTGAAACATGGGATGTATCAGTAGTACAAGTCATGACTAGGTTTGGTTTGTGGGACGACCACATGTGAAGTCTTAATTATTTGAATGCATGTCTGTGTTAACTTTTGTTGATCTTCATATTAGGTTTATTAAACTTTGTTGAGCATGGTGTAGCTCAATTCCTTATGTTATTTGGTAACTTGTTTCTAGCCCCTATTGGTTGCTTTTGCCTGCAGATTTCTTTTGGGTTATCTTTCTAATCTGTAATATACTAATGGTGTTCGCCCTTTCTAATCAGAGGATGTGGGTGTATAGATGTTGAAATTTTCTTTAATAAAATTTGTTGAACTTGAAAGAGCCATATAGCGAGAAGTTCATCTGAACAAGTCTCGCCTCGATCAAATGCAGAATGGATTAGCCATAGCTATTGACTTTTACTATGAACGGAAGAAAGTCCGCCCGTTGTGTATTTGATCTCGTAGGATAGTACAAAGTGCCATAGCAATCAGTCTACCCCACGACTACTGTGACTACATGGATTGTAGTGAAATAAGTACATAAAATACCTATCACAACTGCACTCTTTTTCTCAATTCACTTCTTGTGTTGAGCTTTCCTGCCGTATTCGCTTCACTCTCATCAGTCATGCAAGGTCTATATGAAAGGAGCGTCCCCCTTCCCTCATCGACTAGCGCACATTGCATCAATTGCCTACCTTCTAGCTCCCCCTTCCCTCACCCATTTGCATTTTCCCAACCGCATTCAATGCTGGTTTGAGGATCTAGATAAAGGTAACGTGCCTCATATCAAACCATACTATTTGTATGAACTTATTATTGTGTTCCATGCTGGTTTGAGGATCTTAATTGACATTTATTCTAACTAAAATCATGCTTACAGATGGCAACTAGTTACCATACTAGGGATGTGTACTCTACAACAATCGACCACAACTTTTCCTCGACCACGTCCCTCTAGTATATTAGACGAAATGACGTTTACATGTTTCTTATAAACCGTATGCTCGCCAAATAGTCTGAGCAGCGTAAATTTGAACGGGACAGACATGTAACTCCTGTATAGCTATGAGTAGAACTTTTGCCTGATCGGCTGTGCTACAAATAGGTGCTGCACCACCTGTGGCTACAATCATGAATCCTGAAGCGGCAGCTTCAAACATAACAGACAGAGTGCTGGCAATCAGAACCTATGAAACTATGTAATGTGGCCATCTCTAGCTAGTTGCTACCCCTCAGCTGCTGTGAGCCTATGACTGCTTGGATAGGATTGCATGGTATAGTTCACCAGATGACAGAAGGTCCGTCCCGACTAAAATATTCATTACTCGGATACTAGTAATGATGAACGTGGTGCGCTCACATCAGAAGCCTATTCGAGCCCTGGTGTCCCTATGTGTACAAAGCCTGGCCTCACTCCTAGTGTTTGACTCCTACTATTGCCCCCGCTCGGTGGCCTACCCCACCTCCTCCTTAATCAACATACGTCATGACACTCTGCCTCTCTAGCCCTTCGGCTCGCCGCTGTCGCAGAACCGACCAATTTATAAGAGTACAAGTACAATGGCAGCCCGTAAGCGGTCGCACTGTCATACTTGAACCCATATAAACCTGGTAGTCCATTGAGTACCATGACAAGTCTTAATAAATGATTTACAACAACCAAGATCATACAGGATTCAACATACATGCCACATATTACATAAGGTTCACAGATACATTTCATCATTAGAGTACGAATAAAAGTTATTACAAACTGAGTTTGATAAATAAAGTGGAAGCAATTAAGTTCGAAAATAAAGTTTCCAACATAGTTTGATACAGTGCCAAGTCGGATCATGGTCCACAAAAGCAAGGATAGGAATTAATAAAGAAGCATGCCCAAGGCTTACTCCTCATCCACGGTAGGATAGAAGCAACTCTTGCAATAACCATGATACACAGTGCCATCTGCAACAATGGGAAAATAAAACCCTGAGTACGAGAAGGTACTCAGCTAGACTTACCCATCATGAACCAAAAATAAAATGACTCCAAGGATTATGCAAGGCTGTATAAGTGGACGTAAATTGACAACATTTTGCATAAAAGCAATTAACGTAGTTGGACCATTATGATGCCTTTATCAAGTTAATTATAACTATCCATTTCTAGATTAGCAACTATCATGTGCCAAACATGTGGTATATCATTTAGAAGCATACAATAGTAACCATACCAGGTATTGTAATTCCATATTCATCCGAACCATCATGTTTCATAACATAGTTACTATGATGTTGGAGCTAGTCAAGTTTCTCACTATCCGGGAGAGACGGTGATTCGAATCGATTTCAACCAGCTAGGAATTTATTCCTAACACAAACCCAGGTCTACCAGCCATGATAGCCTTAGGTCACCTTTGGTACAACTCAGGTACACATTTCGTGGGTCCGTACCGCGCCGCACAATCTAGAACACCAGATGCCAGGATGTTCAGGCCCAGCCTGCCCTTGGGCTCAGTCTGATCGTTCCTCGGAAGGAGCGCACAACAGAATGGGTCCTGGCCTGAGTTGAATTACTTGGCTTTGCGGTCAGAATGAGTTATCCGGCCAGCTAAGTGAGAGGCATGCGTTCAATCTTGTCAGAAGTTCCAACAATGGTACAGTCCTTGATCAACACAGATAGGGATAGATCCACACCCAAGACCTCCATGCCTTGTTGCTTCTCTATCGATCTCCCGCCCAGTCTCGATTTACTTTTACCCCATGGTTCTGTTCCACGATAGCAGATATAGCCAACCGTGCTCCGGTATCCACCTATATCTCGCAGGTGACAGGACATCACCCGACTTCTACCGGTCTAAGCATGGCTAAGCATATATTCGATCCTGGACCTATACCGGTTAAAGGTGTAATATCTGGACAAGGAATGTACATGCACCAAGTGGTTCCATTCAACTCTTATAACCTAATACATCAATCATTAGTACTTAAGTAAACATTTGTAAATTACTGGGAGACTTAGAATGCTCTAGGGCTTGCCTCGCAGAAAGGAAGTAGGGCGGTGGTCAGGACACTCTGGAAGCTCTTCAGGGTTCTGCTCCACGCCTTCGGGAGTTGCGGCTTGCGGATTCTCCAGCTGGTCCCCTTCCTCTGCTTCTTCGAATTCCAACAACGTGATCTCTTCCTCCGATCCTAGATGCATGAATATGGCATAAGTATTACGAATGCATATATGTTAACAAGTGCATCATGTTTATTGAGTAGGTGCATATCTCTTCTCGATTATTTAATTATCTACTTCCATAATGCATCGATTATACCACAAAATAGCAGCTACTTGTTCCACTTATAACTAGAGTTCTACTAATCCAAATCTAGTGATCCTAGACTTTTTGGAAAGCTTATCAAATTCTCTACAACTTTGTTATTACCCATTTTTACAGTACACATCATTTTCAACATGCAACTCATCAAACTACAGAATCTATCCGGAACCCTTTTAATTTTGCATTTTAAAGCGACTATACTACTACTTCATGTAATCACTCAAAATTTGACAACATAAAGCTTACCAACAGTTTAAGCATGCCAAATATATTCAAGATAATATAATGGTGAAGCCCAAACTATTTATTTAAATGCCTTTATTATTTTATTTAGATATCTAGGTTAAATAATAAACATATACCAGATGTGTTTAAAAAAATTCTTAAAAATTTATAGTGCCTTACTAATGCTATCAAAGGACTACTATAAAAATTTCATGTCATTTTGCCAAGTAGAACATCCTATACAAAAATGACAAGGCAACAAGGCTTGAAATAGCATAAATGGAAAACCCTATTGAAAAGTGTCAAGCAACATATTTCCTATTTTTCTTAGCATCCATATGGTACTAGGATTACCTCCAACAAATTTCATGAATTTTGGATTCATAAATAATTTATAAAAATTCATGCAAGAATTAACTATTCATAAAAGAAAAATCTATAACTATAAATCTACACATGCACTGGTCTTAAAATTTTTACCAGAGCTCATATATGCTAAGACTAGCTTACCACAAAAATTTCATAATTTTTGGAGCACAGGAACTCTAGATGTAAAATAAACAAATTTGAATGCATTCAAAAGCACATTTCAAATCTCTATTTAAATCTCCAAAAATTTCTACTATAAATGTCAAGAACATATTTTTCCTAAATACTACACTTCTAAGGAACACTAACAAATTTATTTCACAATTTTTGAAGCTACCAAACTAAAGATACAAAAATTACAAAACATATGAAATCTGCATTCAAAATGAACTAGCTTTAATACATGGAGTCGCTGACAAGCAGGACCCACTGGTCAGTTGACCCCACCGGTCAGCGAGACAAAATAGAGCACGATGGTGCCACTCGACACGGCGTGGCTAGAGCTCGTTGACGGCGAGTCCGCCAGCGGTGATGTCTTCATCGAGCGACCTACGTGACCTAGCGCACCGGGTGAGCTACTCGGTAGAACCTCTCGTCGGGGCTATGTACAGCGGCGGCGCTCATGGCGGACTGGTGGCGCTGGACGACGGCGCTACGCCAGTGGAGGCTACGGCGGCTCAATCAAACGCTATGCCGAGCATCACCGAGCTGTGGCGGAGCTAGCTAACACCCTATCGCGACCTGGGGTGGTCGGTGGCGACGTGGCCACGGTGACAGGACTGGCGGTGGAGCTCCGGTGAGGTGCTGCGCGCTACGGTGGCTTACCAAGTGCTATCAGTGGGCACAGGAGGAGGCAGTGGGTTGCTATGGTGGCGATGGAGCTGTTGCGGTGATGGAGAAACAGTGAGGTCGAGCTGGAGCCGGCGATGGCTACGGCGGCTACTACGGTGCCGAGGCGGCTCTGTTGTGGGCGAAGGAGGCTGGGAAAACAAAAAATGAGCGCTGGGCATTGCGGGCGAACGTGGGCGAGTTAAAGGCATGCCCTGGCCGGCCTGGCCATGGTGGGTAGGGCGCCAGTGACGCGCGGCCACACTCCACGCCATGCGGCAATCAGCGCCTAAAACGGTCGGCCACTGAAGAATTTGATTCAGTCGGTTCAGACCCGAAATGTGATGCCTAACAGCGTGTTTTGACAATGATTTAACTGCTAACCCGTAGCTCTATTGCATAAACCATCTAAATGGAACTTGTAGACCGATGTACCATCTTCATTTCTTGTTTAGGACTCATGCCCAAACTCTCAACCAATCTTGAGTTATTTCATTCCAAAGTCAGGCTGTCAGACTGTCAGTGAACCAAGACTTAGCAAAATTTCTTAAGTGTTGATTTGTTGATTTTGCTGATTCTTGTGATCCAAATTCAAGCATGTTAGGAGCTAAATCAGTCAATGACCCAAAAATAAAAGTTGTTCCTTATGTCAAACACTACAACTTTTCTTTAGTGATCTTCTCCATGCAAGGTCTCTAACACCTAGTTCAAACTTGGTCAAACATGTCACATTTAAATGATGATACACATCAAAGCATGGCTTAATGACCTATTTACCCCTAACCATGAATATCAAAGTTGTTCATAATGATACTCTAAACATGTTTAAGCCATTTGCAAGGTCATTCAATCATTTCATGTAGTAGTCACTCATAGGGCTAGCTAGTGTAATCACATGAAAGTTTAAGTGTTGGTTCATGAAATGTGACCATGAATAAAGTCCTATTTGCTAACCTAGGTGTTGCTACATGTTTGTGTGACTCACATCCACCAAGTACATGTGTCCACTCATGATCATATGCATAGACACATGGAGACATGAAATAACAAGAAAAGTTGCATATGTTTAAGAAACATGCGATAATAAGCAAACGTTGCAGATGTTTCAATCCAATGTTTCCAGTGTCAAAGCTTATATATGAATGCTTTATGATCATGCTCATGTTATGCAAGTCAAGTTATGCAAGGCTAACACCTGGGGTGTTACAGCCGTCGTCCACACGCTATAGCTCAATCCCTGCGACAATCATGTCACTGATGGTGCTTCGTACTAAGGTGCATATTGTGATCGTGGGCCACCTCGTTGTGACCTCAGAGTGGCCCATGGAAAACCTTCGCAAGCCTATGGGAGACTTGCTCATCCATGCACCACAACTACGGTGACCCCACCATCGGTCGGCGTCTAGCACTGGATCGGTTTAGACATGGGAGGACATGGGATGACCCCGTCGACTATGAAGCCCTCCTTGCTAGCCTAACCCAAGTCAGCAACCCAGAGGCTTGCTTCCTCACCAGGATACAAACTATATTCTTAGAAAAGCATAGCCTCCAGCCAAGCCTCGATGATCTCACCTGCGTCGCTAATGGCGGGCACAATCTAGCGGCCTATCTGGTTGCCCTATTGCTCTATAGACACAATGGCGATGCCGGTGATGATGACACTATAAGACGGTACATAAAACAGGTCAAGGGTGAGGAAGTATCACGGGCGGTGGCGGTAGGCGACGGCGGTGGACCAACAAGTATGTGGCTAAGAAACAAGGGGTGTGTGATGTGCCACCACTCGGCTGCCGAGGTGGTCCTCCGAACAACGTGGGGCAAGTTGTCACCACTATCGTCGACATAGGTGCACGGTGATCTTCTGTGTGCAGGCAGCGTCTACAGCTATGTAGACAGATGGAAAAGAAGGGCTCTGTATTGTAGCAAGGACTATAGGCTTTGCCAAGAAATCCATTTTTTGAATGGGAAATTGGAATAAGAAACTAGTAATTCACTCTTTTCAAATGTATTGTATTCTGGCATTTGAAATTTGTCCTCAAATATAATTGATTGAGATGAATACATGCGTATCCAAACAAGGCCTTAGGGATTCAATGAAAGTACTAGTACAAAATAGGTTTTCCTGTATAACGTGAGACATGTTTGGCCCGGTCAGATTTGCAATGCTCTGACTTTCTTGTGTGCAGTAAACTTCGAATAGATATGTGGCTCCTCCATTAGGCATTAGATCGATGGGAGACTTGATTGGATGAATTCTGTTATGCATATTTACCATACTACAGATCAGAAAGAGAACCAGTAGGCAAAACCAACCAACAAGGGCAAGAAAACGGCTACCAAATGACCAAAGGACCTGATCTAGACCACGCTCAACAGAGTTTAACCAACACAATCGCTATGTCTGCATTAACTTTTGTTCAACTTTGTATTAGGTGCGTTAAACTCTGTCTAGCCCCTATTGGTTGCTTTTGCCTGCAGTTCTCTTTTTGGTTCTGTTTTTTATCTGTAGTATACTAATGGTGTTCGCCCTTTTTGATCGAAGAACATGGGCGTATAGATGTTGAAATTTTTTGGAGCCTAAGATAGTCCGATCCAAGGAAATATAAATGATCCAGATCACTGTGACTCAATGAACAATGAAATACAGTGATGGCAACTATCAGGGGCCATCCAACTAGTCCATAGAACCCACCAATTAGTTCACAATACAAACAGGTATGGACTAATAAAACAACTAATTGGCTAATTTTTAGCCATGGCTAACTAGTCGTAGTTCATCCAAATAGGGCCTAAGATAGTCCGATACTTAGAATTATTGAGAGGCCGGATAATAGTATTGATGAAGCAACAAAATACAGATCATGTCAACTCTTGCGCTGAGTTCACCACCTCCACAAACCATTTGTCTTGTGCACCTCCACCTAGATCTTAGCTTCATCGTCCTCTAGTTCCTCCTCCCATTCCTCATCATCATCATTGCTGCAGGTGGCCTTGTAGATCACGTTGAAGATGTAGGTGTCGCCAATGTTGATGTTGTTGTCAGCACAGAAGGCGCCCCACCCGTACTAGAACGACACTTGCAAAACTTTGTTCGTGCAGGTCCTCTCCAAGCCCATGAACTAGGACTACCTAGCCATCTATAGCTCAACCATGCACTGCTACTTGTAGTCGTGTGCTCGCTCAAAGTTCGCTAGCACGTTCTTCGCCTCACACAAAAAAAAGACTGATGACAAAGAGGACAATGGTAACTTACGACATCGTTGGTACATTCTATGTCTCACATGAGTGCTCACCAGATACTTCGCTTTGAGGTTGTACTTCTTTAGGATCACTACAAAACTTCTTGGCTCCGCGATGGGTAGGAAGAGCTGACTACCACCAGCCTTGAAGTCGTGCGGGTACTACTTGCAGCAGGTGGTAAGGTCAAAGACCTTGACATTAATCTATGACTAGCCGTCATACCACAATACAAGTGAGAACCCATCTTGGAGGTCGAGGGCCTAGGCAAAGTGCTTCCATCCTCGATGGAGGTATAAGTGACCACCATCGGGGAACACCTCCACCTTCCACCGGGCTAGGCTTTGCTCGTCATCCAAACAAAGCTCGAGTTTCCGGTGACCTCCGATGGCTCGGGCCATTGCAACCAGCAATTTCTACGTGCATAATGATCAACATAGCTAGATAGAGGGACAAGTTCATTCCCAAAGGCAAACCCTAGGAGATTGGATTCAACATATAAAAAATGGGCACTTACCATTGTTTCTGCATACAATCCAGGAAGAAGGATCTTCATGCACTCTAGGTCACTCTGGCTTAGTCCTATCATGTCTTCTTACAGCCCCACAGTCAGATATTTATACCTAGGTATTCGAGCCAAAGGATTAATGAGTGTCACATTGGCTCATCCATTGGTTAAGAATGCAACTACGACCTCGTCCAACTCCGAGGACAAGGTTTCTACCTCGTTCGACCCCAAGGGGCCTAGCCACACCTCGTCCAACTCCGAGTACGAGGTTTCCACCTTGTCCGACCCCTAGGGGCCGAGCCACGCCTCATCCAACTCCTAGGATGGTCTTTCTAGGAGCAACAGACATATTTGCAGCAAAACAAGGAGCAAGCGGGGAGGCGGCGGAGGATCTCAAAAATGACATCCTTCGTGAGGCTGGCCAGTGCATTCCTCTTGTTGGGGGCCTCCTCCATTTTGTCAGTGTGTAGTACAATAAGAGCTTTCTCAGTAATGAGATCACTAAAGAGGAAAATAATCCAACAAAGATCCATCAGTGAAGTCCACAACTCATACCAAAGTGCAACTTTAACAACCATTAACAATTTTCATGGTATGACCTCATGTAAATTTAGAGTAGCACCACATAGATATATATTTCTCAAACTAGAGTAGTAGTTAATGGAGCTGTAACCATTACAATTTTAGTAGTTAATTGAGCTTCCTCAGTTTTTACAAGTAGAATGTTAGTTAACAAGTGGTAGTTATCATCATTGGCATAGTAGCAACATGTGCAGCTTAAACATTACTGGCCTCAGTTATGTGAATGATGGACATAAAGCATTGATTTGCTTTTGATGCCTTCCACTTGTTTGGAACCAAATGGATAACTTGGTTGTCAACATGGAGAAGACAGAAAGCAAACATATGAGTTGCATCCTAATACATCCAACAACCATGTAGACACCATTAGCACATAAATGTGGCCTCAAATATGTTACAAGTTCAAAATACTATAAGGACTCACTGGTGGCACTAGAGCATACGAAACAAAAATGTAGAATCAAGCAAGCACTAGATAGAAAAAAATAGTTTAAGGCAAAAGCAAAGGGCCTATATGTTTCCTAGATGGATAGGTATAATCAAGCAAGCACTTGACAATTAACAGGCCTAGTTGCACATAGGCATTTATAGTAAGAACACTGAACATATGCAGAAAACTAAGACACCAACAAAAAACCAACCAATGCCACCTCCTACCAGATCTACAACACAACAATGTTTCTTGTATACCTCATGTTCAAGCAAGGACCAAAACAGTGAAGCAAATAGGAAAAGGCAAGAAAGGAGACCTGCGGTTCAGATCTATCGCCTCTGCCATGGCACACGATGGACACAGACACCAATGCCACCACGCTCCACCGAGAAGACCCACCGCCTAGCCTCCAAAAGGAAGCCTAAGCCACCATAGCACACTAGGGATCGTCCATCGTCGTCGCCACCACCACCGCCGTCGCAAGTCCAACAGGCACAAATTTGTTTCCACTTGTAGGGGATAGGGATATATCCAATATATAAGTCAACATATCCACACAGAGAACATATACTACTCCAAAGACATGTCAACACAACCAAGCATCTAGCACAATGGTGAAGATGGTCTATTCCTTGCTCTGGGTCCCAGGTTCGACTCCTAGGTCTCATGGTTTTTTTAGTTTGAATTTATTAAACCTCGGCAGCAACAAGTGACACGCAAGCCGTCAGGTCCCATAGGTCGAATGGAGATGGTGAAAGGTCCCACTAGTCATCGGGTCCCAAAGGTCAGATGGTCCCATAGGTACATGTGACATGCAAGCCGTCGGGTCCCATAGGTCAAATGGAGATGGAGAACGGTCCCATAGGTACACGTGACACGTAAGCCGTCGGGTCCCACAGGTCAGATGCTGAAGAGTCCCGTAGGTACATGTTGGATGGAGAAAGGACCAAGTAGCGATTTCAATGAAGAATTGCAAGTGTCACAGATGAGTAACTACAGGTCCCACAGGTACACGTCGGATGGAGAAGGGTCTTCAATGACGGAGCCCTATTTGTCATAGGTTTAAATGACATCATCATAGATGAGTCGCATGAGTGATATGTGATGAAACCCTATGCTCTTCTATGATGTTTTTTGTGATGATGCCTGATTTCATCATAGAAAGGGAGGGTTATAGGATCGTCACCACTGATCTATGATGAAACAAAAATATTCATCATAAAAAGCAATCTTCTATGACGATTTCGGATTCATCATTAACATTTTTGTCATAGAAGTGGATATTTCTAGTAGTGTATTGGTCCAACTGGAGGTGGAAGCATAACATAGTCGCTTCTATCTCTATGGCAGTGAAAGTGGCAATATTGATAAGTCAATCTGTAGTAGTGCTACCTCTCCTGCCTATATAAAGGAAGGTAGGGACCTCGGGCTTGGGATCCATCTTCCACCATTCCAATCTACTATGTAGCTAGGAGCAACAGCCCCTGTAATTGAGCATACAAATATAAGAGATGCCGCACCACTAGAGTAGGGATTAGTGCACACCGCGCCCTGAACCAGTATAAATCTCTGTCTCGTGTGCTACCATCTGATTCCCTCTACGTGATCACATTGCTAGATATTACCAGAGCAAAACAATCTGACACATACCCATGTCATGTATATTGTTATGTTAAACAATGTTCCTAGTGAAGGTTGTGACACTTCTCAAGCTAGTCATTGGAAGAAATGATATATGATGGAAAAGGAGGAAATAAACTCATATTGCATAGTATGTGATATGTGCAATTCATCACACCAAAGCAATGTGGTTAGGAGGAATATGGTCATGAGTGGATCTCTATATGATTGACCCCCACAAGATAACATTTGAGATCATGGAACTATTATTTTTATATATATATATATAATATACTTTTAATATACTTGGACCTTCATGTGCCCATATTTTTTGTTTTTTATTTTACTTGGACCTTCGTGTGTCCAACTTTTTTTTATTTTACTTGGACCTTCATGTGTCCATTTTTTTAGCTCCATGTCTCTCTTCACAAAAAAGTACAAAGGGGTATTTAATTTGGGAGACCATATTGGTGGATAGGATAGGTGTCGAGCATATGGGGTTGGTTAAGTGGAGGAATGTCTGATAATGGAATGCTTGAATCCAAAGAGAAATTTAGCACTACTAGACATGATGGAAGGCTAGCAATCAAGGATAAATGTGGAGGAGATAGATCAGATCTTTGAAGTGCCACTACTTCATAAGGTCACAAAATTTAGCAGACTTTAACATGACAAGAGGTTTCATAAGAAGAGATTCATGTTTAAGCATTTCTTTTAGAGTTGAGGACATAAAAATAGAACAAGATCATTCAATTTTAACATCTCAATCTACACTCTTCCTATGTTGGATTTAGACAAGACAACATAGAAGAACATACACACAATCATTTTGGGCACACTTCTACTGCTTAAGGTGACAAGAGTTTAAAAGAGTTGGCTATGATCATGAATAGAAAGAAGCCATGATTGAAAAGCTAAGCTTGAACATTGTGTTAGCAAAACTAAACAAGTTCAATCATATCAATTTTTTTTATTTTCATGCTTATTGGGTCAAAGTTAATGATTTAGACATTAACCACATACCTTAGAGATGTTACCTTTATTGTTTTAAAGCGTGACGACTTATGATGATGACTTTGAATGGACCATCACATTTGCTTCCAAGCTTTCCATGCTAGATTAGCCTCACTCTTGAATTGCACATTTGTACCTTGTCCTTGACTTGAATTCCTTCTTCTTGATGTCACTCCTTATGCTTGCTCAAAAGTCTTGATTCATGATTTTGATGTCTACAACAAAGACTCATGCAAGGTGATACTACAAACCTGACCGATGTGTGAGCACATCGGCTGGTGCAACAATCAAGCTCAATCTTCATTGGGTTCGCTCTATTTTATTTGAAGGGAAAAGCATAATTTTTTAAAGATAAACTATTTTTGTTTACTACTACTACTTAGAAACTAAACAAACTTTATTGAATTAAAAATAGCAAGCTAATGGGTTATCTCCCGATAGTGCTTTGTTTTAGGTCATAAGCTCGACCTTTGCAGTTTGAGCTATAGAACTTCCGCCAAGGCAACTATGAGCTTTGGAATACTTATGGTAAACAAAAGCATCCACAACCATCCTCTCAAGGATTTAATAAAAGAAAAGCATAGGATGGTTGCAACTCTCGTAGGTGCAGTTGCTAGAAGGAAAGATTGACTCTCGAGATTTCTCATGAAAATGTGGATCTTGTGGCTCTACTAGAATGTAGCTTTGATGTTCGTCCACATGATCCTCCTTTTTGGACTCTAAAGTTGATTCCTCGAGAATGTCCATAGACCAAACATATTCGTCAAGCATCTCTTGCCTATGGCATTCTACGAGAGGATTCCCATCCTCATCCTCCATTAGGATGGGGATCCTTGCCTTAGATGATTTATGCTCCCATTTGGTGTCAACCAAAAGGGGTGAAGTGCCTCCTTGGTTTGAATTATCAATAAAGAAACAATGATGGATATTAGGGAGATCAAAGTCTAAGGTGGAAAATGATGTTGATTTGAGGGGTTCCTGGGCAACCAAATCTTGAAATGGATAGATAAGATGATGATTTGGGGTCAAGGATGCCAAAGATCTATGTTGGGTTGGATGGTTCAGGGTGTTTCCAACAGTGGGCAAGTGATCCTCCTAAAATTCAAAGGGAAACTCCAAAGGATGAATTCCATCTTCCTTTGGTGTCCCTAGGAATGGTTCAGGAATTGGGTTGATGGCCAAAGAATTAGATGGAATTAGCATGGATTTGGCTATCGAAACTTCTTCTTGCATAGGGTTTGGATTGTACTTTATTTTAGGGGAGTAGTCATGAGCATCAGTGTAGGGAGTGTTTTCAAGGATTGTATCAAGGATAGCTCTCCCCTCAGTATCAGAAAGATGTAAGAAGGTTCCTCCTTAAGAGATGTCAAGGAATTGTGCAGATTCTTTGCTAAGACCTAGATAAAAGTGTTGCAAAAGCATGGGGTTGGGTATAGCAAGATCAAGACTAGATGTGGGAAGATCCATCAAGTGGGCCCATGCAGCACCAAGAGATTCCTCCTTTTGCTTGAAGCTTAGGACCTCTATTCGAAGATGAATTACTTAGGGGATAGGAAAGAAGGTTAAGCAAAACTTGGCTTGAAGAACTTCCTACTCGCCTTGTGCACTCTCTACGGTTCGAGTATACCATAGTTTGGCTAATCCTGTCAAAGAGAACAGAAATAGCTTCCACTTAAGGGTTTTGTGTGACATGCCTAAAATGTGAAAGCATGAACACTTGCTTGAACTCTCGTAGATGAGCATATGGATTTTCATATTTTTCCCTAGCAAAAGATAGCTCCTGAACTTTAGTTATGAAACAAGGGCAAATTTCATAACTATTGGTGAGGATAGGTTTTGATGATGGAGGTGACTCCAAACTAGTGCCCTTTAGAGCAGCGAATTGAATGATAGGAATGTGATCCATTATATGAAATATAAAGGATAAAAGACACTTGGATGACTCAGTTATAAACTAGAACAGCTATCATTCCCCGGCAACGGTGCTAGAAAGCTTGTTGAAACTAGATATGGCAAAAAGATAAATCCGCAAGCGCATGGATGTCAATGTAGTTTTCACCAGGGAGTATTCCAAGGTATCAAATTTCCATGGGGAATGCAAAGTGAACTAGAGTAAGAACTAAGTTTATCCAAGGATAGAACAATGGTAAAGATAATGGGTAGAGAGGATATCTATGGTTTCTATGAACTAAGGCAAGACTTAAGGAGACTACATCACGGTTGTTTACTTCATGGCGTACCTGCCCTAACCTCACCCAGAGGGTTGATTACACACAATAGCACCACGAGCCCTACAATTTAATAACTAGACCTACCGAGGTAGAATACAGAGGATGGACATGGCTGTCACCACTTGCCACCTACCACAATCTATGCGGAGGCCTAGCCATAAACACAGGTAAGTTATAGCCTAAGCACCACGCGTAATCTATAAACTTACTACTCTAATCCTACGTACGATGGAACAAGATTAGAGCACTCTAACCAAGCGGTGAAACTAGTAAACAATAATAATATAAATAATACTTATTAATGCAACAGAGCAAAGTTACCACAGAAGATGCTGGACTTCACTCGAAGAAGAGCTTCATCCACCAAGGCGCAAGTGGAGAGGATGCCGATGGCCCTGGATCCTCCCCAAGCTTCTCCTCACTCTCTCTCTCTATCTATCTATCTTCTACTTCTAAGTAGTAGAGCTACATAGCTTTTCCTAGATACTACTCTCACTTGAAGTGAGATGGAATGAGATGGTGCATTTACAAATGAGGGAGAGGGGTCCTATTTATAGGAGAGGTGGAGCAGGGGCTACTCTAGTGCCACGTCAGCGATCCACGTGATCATGCTTATCCACCCTTGGATGCAACCGACCTTGTACCGCCTTAAATCAATGCACCACATTGCTCCATTTGTGCTAGTGTGCCTGCTATCCAAAGATAAGTTGGTTTGGTGGAAGTGGACTATCGGCCGATGCCCTTGGGCCATCGCCCGACACCCCCAGGGGTGGATGGGGCTTACCTTGAGCTCCTAGGTGAGTCTAGAGGCCCCTGACCAAGTTTGGTGTCCATTGGACAAGGTCCCACGTCGCCTGACGCCAGTCCTGGTCGCCCGACACTGCCCTGTGTCACAATCCAGCCCGTCCTGTCTTGCGATCTTCCAGAAGCCATAACTTTGTCATCCGAACTCTGAATTGGGTGAACCAAAACTTGATTTAGTGTATCTCAACGAGCTCTTTGACATGGTGTATTCACAATGAGCATTTGATGAAGTGTTTTTGCATGTGTTTTGCCACCTTGTTCCTACACTCACATAGTCATCACAACTTGTGGAAATGGTTAGAAATAAGCCCTATGACTATGGTTTATGTCATTGATATCACCAATTTAGGCATGGTTGATGGTCTAAAATGAGGTGTGAAGGACCATCAACAACCAAGAGACTATATGTCTTCGCCTTTTCCCTTCTCTTTGTTAGAAAAGGCTAAGCAATGGTTTTACTCTAACCGCAACGTTGTAGATACATGGGACAAGTGTTCCAACGCTTTCCTAGTCAAGTTTCTCCCCATGGGGAAGACTAATGCTTTTCGTACCAAGATCTCTAGTTTTCAACATCTAGCAGATGAGTTGATTCCTGAAGCTTGGGAACGAATGCAAGAGTATGTCTCTGCATGCCCACACCATGGCATGGAAGACTGGCTTTGATCCAGAACTTCTACCATGGATTAGTGCCATTAGATAGCAGCCATTTAGATGCTGCTGCTGGTGGAGCATTCCTTTTGCTAAGTGATGCAGATGCAAAGATGCTGATCCAGAAGATGGTCTCCAACCAAGGATGGAGTGATGATCGACTCTAATACCATAAATGAGGTATGCATTCAATTAAAGAAGTTGACAAGCTTGTAGCTAAGATGGATCTGCTCGCAAAGCGAGTAGAACATTATGAGAAGATGAGTGCCCAAGAGACACTCAAAGCCATGGATTCCCACATGACTTGCGAAGTCTGTGGAGATGTTGGACACTTGGGAAATTTCTGTCCCAAGACCTAGGAGACCTCAACTTTGTCAACACCAACAACGGGTTTCATCCACAACAACATCAAGGATGGAATCCTTGCTCCAACAATCAAGGAAGTAACAATTATTACTCTTCTCATTGTATGAATAATCAAGGTAATAATAGTTATGTTTCCTCAAAGATCTTGTTTATAGCAATGGTAGAATGACTGATAGCATTAATAAAAAGTTGCATTCTCATGACAAGATGTTGGAAAATATAAATGCTAAATTGGATGAGTTTTGTTCTGCCTTAAAGAATTAACTTAGTTTCAATAAGATGATAGAAACCCAATTAGATTAAATAGCTGCTGCTATACCATCCTATGAAAAAGATAGAATTCCTAGCAAACCTAAAGGAACCATGGAGTCAGCCAACCTTGTCATGGCAAGGTATGACTTTTCTAAAAATGGTTAGGGATTTCATATTAAGAAAGGTTATCCTAGGAACCCCGTCATTACTTGCTCCATAGGACCTCACACTTTTCATAATGCCATTTGTGATCTCGGCTCTAGTGTTAACATTATGTCTAAGTAAACTTATGATAGATTGTTTTACACTACCTTAGCTCCAACCTTAATTTACCTACAGCTAGCCAACCAATCTATCTGTTATCTCGAGGGAGTAGCCACTGACTTGTTAGTCAAGATTAGGAGTGCTTATGCTCCTACAGATTTTATGATCTTAGACATGGGCAACGACAAGGATACACCTTTAATCCTTGGTCGTCCTTTCCTTAATACTACAAATGCTTGCATATATGTGGCTTCTGGGCAAATCCAATTCCACTTTGCTAGAAAGAAAGAAATATTTGCTTTTGCCTCCAGACAACCCCTGTTTAGTGAGAAATAGGAAAAGAAGAAGCATCCGAAGAGAATCAAGATGAAGAAACCAAAACAAATTGAAGAACCGGAGAAGCCTGTCAAGAAGAAGAAGAATAGAAAGAGATGGCGTAAAAAGAAAGATCCATCCTCAAATTCATCATCCCCTGATCCTGACAAGGCCTCTGAGGTGGAACAAGAGGAAACACCTCCACTCAAGGAAGAATGACCTTGAGCTCATCAAAAAGGTAAGTTTTCTATCCCTTGCATATTTACTACATTTTAGTAGTTGCATCTCATATTTCAATTTCCAATAAATTTGCTTTGCATTGCATGATTAGTTAGTTGCATTTAGCTACTCTATGTTAATAAATAAAGTCTGTAGTAGCTATGCATGATAGGATAGGGTTTGCATTCAAATAAAATAAACCATAAACTAAAAAACCCCTATATAATAAATAAATAAAAATATTTAGTAATAATGAATAAGTTATCTAGTAGTAATATGTTTAGTCATTTAGTCATTTATGCATTCTAGTAGTAGTCTTAGTTAGTCAATAAAGAAAGAATAAAAGAGCCACCAGAAGACATTCCAACCTATGCAAAAGGCAAGCTTGGGGGAGACATCTCTCCCCACTTAGGTATGAAAAATCTTAAACCCTCTCTTTACATTCATGTTTGTTTTATAGGCCAATATCCATGATCATAGAATGTAGAGAAGAGTGCCTCGAAATTTATCCTAAAGAAACTCTGCTCTAATAAATAAATGATGATAAAGTTATTTGGAGATGATGAATAGTTGCTCCTGTGATACTTTGCAAAAGCTTGTCATACAACCTGATACTTCTTAAGTTTTGAGCATGATAATTTAGAGTTCACCTTAAGTTGAATGCTTTTGTGGGATGCAAATGCTAGAACCGAGTCTAAGTTCTTGTGAGATATGTTGTAGCCAAGATTAGAGTAAATCTTTGAACCTATCTAGAATGGTAAAAACAACCTAGAGTTTTATTTTGCAAAATGCTAAAACTGTCTTGCTAGAAGTTCCTCAATGGTGATAAATTCCTACCAGAGCCAAATACGTACACATTCATACATGATAAAGCATTATAAAAGTTGCTTGTTTGTTTTAAGCTTTTTCAAGCCTTGTTGATCTGAGTAGAGAAACTTGTCATGCTTTTTGATCAAGATCACGTACACCCACATATTTATGCTATTCCTACACTAGGAATACGCAACCATATATGCTTCCCATTCATTATTTCTCTATGAGAATCAAAGTTACCTCTCTAGCTATCTTTTATCAAAAGGAGAGGCATGGGCTACAAGAAAAAAAAGAGAGAATAAAGAGCAAAAAGCTCTAGTGTTCAAAAAAAAGAGAGAAAGAGAGAGAAAAGTAGCCATGCCCTCTCAAAAAAAGCTAGAGAAGGGAAACTTCTCAAAGGAGTACCACTTCCACCAGATATACCACACACATGCACATCTTGATCAATTAGTATGATTTGTTGCTCCTTGTGATCCAAGTGTTTCACTTAGCAATATATTCAATTCAAGTAGGCTATGCTTTTATCCCCTACCTTGAGCTCCACATAAGCTTTAGGATAGATGTTAAGGCTAAGATCCATGGCCTTTTGTGAGGTTTCAAACACCATTGAGTGACTTGAGTGTACCATCTAAGCAACTTAGGCAAGTTTCCTTTTTAAAATCTATTGAAAACCTCTAGGAAGTTTGAGCTAAACCAAAGTAGGGAAAGAAGTATCTATCTAGCTACACATTCTTGCAATTGCTTATGTCAAGGTGAAAGCTATAAGCCCCACATTGCTAAAACTGATGATGGATTTTTATATGCTAACATGTTCCATTCAAGAGATAGTATTTGTTTGTATATAAGTTTTTGTAGGGCGTTACATAGTAGCAACTCCTGATCTAACACCTATACCATGCTAAACCTGCATCTTTGCTCGGGACGAGCAAAGGGGTAGCTTGGGGGAGCTTGTTGACGGTCACTAACACCTATTTTGACCATCAACATTCCACCCAAAAGCATGACAAAGTGAGGTAAAACATCATAACATGTGTTACATTTTGTTTATAATTCACCTAGTTCTACTTGTAATTGTAGAATTATTTGTATGCAGGAAATTATAGCAAAAATGGGCCAAAATGGTGACAAATATGGACATAGGGAGCAAGTGGACATGGCAAGGGGGCCAAGGGCCCACATGCCACGCCAGTTGGTCCCACATGGGTGCCGCTCGGTGCCACCCTAGCCCCTGCCACACCACTGATCCATGGGAGCTGCTCCAAAAGCCTTCCAAAGCATTGATCTAAGTCGGTTTGTACCGATGGACAAGATGGAGTTGCCACAGATCCACCGACCCACTGTCATAGGCTTAGAGGCCTCCAACCGACCGCCAAACTGACCTCCTATCCAAATCATCGCACGTGACAGCTTCACAACCGCCATTGAGATGCAACCAAGGCGCTAGGATCAAGAGGCGGTGGATCCAAGGACTAGTCGGCGCACCTATGCTACAGCCCAGTGCTTTGGGGTGGTCACTAACCTCCTGGCTGCCTACAAGTACCCCCCTCACTCTACACTATAAATATGGGGTGTGGAGCTCGATGGAGAAGTGCCCCATTCATTTCCAAGCTCTCTAAGCTTCTCCAAGCTCTATAGCTTAGTAGCTTAGTAGTAGAAGTAGTCTAGTAGTGGAGTAGAGCAAGAGCGGAGCTTCTCTTAGAGTCTGAAAGAGTCTTCTGGGTCTGGTATAGCTCCTTTGTAATTCTTTCATTTAGCATTTACTTTATTCAGTACTTTATATTTAGTACTTTATTTAGTATTATTGCTCTACTTAGTTCAACTTCTAGTTCATTATTGTTCATCATTAGTGAGCTTAGGTGCTTGTTACTTGGCATTAGTAGCACAGGTTATCTTTTAATTTGTAGTCTTTCACTAGTATCTGTTCCACTGTCTGGTTAGGGTGCTTTGATCCCATTTCATCGGAGCTTAGATCAAAGTAGTATGTTTATAGATTAAGCAAGGTGCTTAGGCTATAGATTACCGGTGGATGCGGCTAGGCCTCTGGATAGATTGTGGTAGTTGACAAGTGGTGACAGCCTTGTCCAACCTATGTATTCCACCACGTTAGGTCTAATTATTAAATCGTAGGGCTCATGGCAGACCTTGTCTATTTAACTCTCCTAGTTGGTAGGCGGGTTGTGCCCCGAAGTACTAGCACATTTCTCCTAGTCATTTGTTTACCCTTTGTTACTGAAAGATATATCACTCGCCCTTCCACCTAGCTATTTCTAGTGTAGCTTATTTTGTAGTTTTGTTTAGGTAGTTCACACACTCAACCACCATTATCATTTACCTACCTAGGATACACTTAGGCTTTCCTTTAGCAAACCTAACCAAAATATAAGTTCTAGCCTTTCACCTTCCTATGGGAAAAATATAAATTTGACACTCGGTACTCATTGAGCAAAGTGCTATGCGATAGTTCTGTGCACTTGCGGAATTCCTCCACTAGTCGTTAAGAAGTATCAACAATGTCTTCAAGCCACAGCGACACAAAAGTGGTGGCTGGTATGCATAGGGGTGGTTCTCGACACGACACAGGATGGGCAGCCCCCTCCTATTGTAGCCTCCTCCACTGGAAGCCGGTGTTCCTCTCGCGATGGCGCCCTGGGATGGTGCCGACCACTAGGAGAAGTTGGAGCTAGATGTAGCCATGGAGCAGTCAGGGTCCAAAGTGTTGCACACTCTAAGTGAAGAGGTCAGCCCGGGTCTTTTATCTACGCTTTTGTCTTGCGCCAAGGCGCCAAAGCATCCTTGAAAACCCTTGCACTCCTGCCATGAAATGTTGTGTCACCGGTGGTTTAGGGTACTATCCACCTGTAGAAGAAGGCATGTTTTGGATCCTCTGTGCTTACATAAAGGTGTACACATGGACCACAATCAAGACCAGCTGATTCAATTAACAATTCAACCAAAGTAATAGTTCAACGATTATGCAGTACTCATACATACTAATCCAAAGGTTTCATCAGTACATATAAAATTCATTAACATAAAAGTTTCACAAATTGTAAGACTTAATGTCAGATGGGTAGGCAGTTAATAAGGTACTCAATTGGTTGATGCGGTCCCAAAAGCCAGAGGTAGTGAACCGTAGCGAAGATGATAGCATCTCCGTCCATGGACACATTGTATCTATAAAGTATGTCTACTTCCTATCCAGTCCTACAAAGCACAAAAATCTCACCACAAATAGGGTTTTGAATGATTCTTGTCAAATTTTGTGGTCTGATAAGGTGACGAACAGTGGATTCAACAATCAATAGTCGGTCCGGGTAAATGCTCTGTCCCCAAGTAGCAAACAACATCATCTTGGGTCCTGGTGCCACCCCTAGCCGCCAAAACGCAAGGTTGCTCTCATTGAAATAGCTTCTTCTGAAGTAAGACATCTATTGCAATGAAGAAATTCCTAATATGAACAAAACTGATACCGAACCCAAAACCAATTGGAACCAAATGTAAACAAGGGGGTGACCAAATCCATCTAACCTTCACAGGGCGTTGTCCATGATGACAATGCAAGGTGCTCGAGGCAGGGCAAGTATAGGCGATAGGTCAAAATGAAGATGAAGCAATGGGTGGGAAGAATGAAGATCAAGCAACAATAGGTGGGGAGAACTAATGGATTCGTATTGGGGTTTTTTAGTTGGTCGAACCACCACTAAGGCACCGACAGGACCCGAGGGGAGTTGGGAACGGGTCGGGTGCTTCTAGGTTTGTTACCAAATGGATGGTCCGGATTGATCAGCAGCGAAAACGGACGGCACGGGATAAGTTAAACAATGTTCGTATTAAGCCGACCATTGCCACGCTAATCCAATGCTATAATACGACGATTGTCAGTGGTTAAACTGCTTTTAGATTCTCCTAGAAACAACCACAACCATGCATGATAGTTTTTTTCCTTTTCATTCACAAATATATAGAAAAACAAAAAAAACATTCGTCGAGAGATCAAATCCATGCACTAGCATTTTGGAAGTAGTATTGGAAAGAACTTGCTTTGCATTTCATATAAAATAGGTGGCATTCAAGAGATCAAATCTAGGCGAATATAATTTTTTCATTGATTCATTATATATATCTAACATATCGATACAATTTGGACGAGTATATGATTGTACTCGTCCGAAAGCATAACAACTAACCTAACTATTAAAACAACTAATACTAACTATAAACTACTTAATCTAAATATAAGAGAGGATCATGCTCGCCTCGCTCGCTTGGGAGGAGGCAAGTCAAAGTCAGAGTCATCGAAGTCATCATCGTTGTCATCTTCGGTGTCGGCATCGGCATCGGCATCATCCTCATCCTCATCCTCATCCTCCCATCCTCCTCCACCGGTTCCTCCTTCTCGGAGCTCCATGGAGGACTATAATCGGACGACATCCACCTCGGAAGAGTGGTGGGCAGGCAAGCCATCCTCATTGGATGATGGGCTGCTTGGAAACTTGATGGGGCTGTCCGACATTTTTTTTGTAGATTGAAAGATAAGGGGATGATGGATGAAGAAGAGGGGTGGTTTCAGAGGGCACCGGGCTTGAAGTATATGTAGAGCAGTGGGTACGGCTCTTAGGCTTTAGGCGGCGGAAGTAATGGTGATTAGACGGTCTTGGAAGTTGAGGCAATTCAACACTCATGCTGAATTTACCGCTGCTTGACCAAACGCTAGTTTAGGGCCGACAGCCAAAACGCATATCCCAGTCGGCCCAGTTTTTCATGCGACAGAGCAAATGCAACCCCAATACCACAACCACATGTATCGTTAACCCATCGGTGGTAGAAGTCTGAACTGTTGGTTTCATTCCAAGGAGGTCTTGTTATTGTTCCAACCGATAGTGAAAGTATCACACCGTCGCTTCTATCGCTACGGCAGTGAAAGTAGTGGCAGTGGTGTATCAATCTGTAGTAGTGATACAAAGAAACAAGGCATCACATGGAGTAAACATATAAGCAAGTGAATGCATTCTCCTATGCTCATGCTCAAGCTCATGAATGAATGAATGAATGATGCTCATGTTCATGCAAATGCAGGTGCAAAATGCATCTTAACACCTAGGGTGTTACACCCATGGGCCCTAGAAAATTATTGAGATGGCCCTGTGCAAGGACCAGTTACGAGCGGGACAATAGCATGTCTAAAAGTAGTTGTCATGGGCTCATGTCAAATTAATATTACACTTTTCCCATCAATCTCTACTATAATGGACCAATCAAAATTATACTAGGTTCCCCATGAAAACGCCCCCCACTGAGAGCATCCAACCATTGTGCACCTAGAAAAATACATACAAGAATTCGTCCCCATTAAAGTTAAGGGCTAATAAAACACTCAAACCAAATCCGATGGCCACTATTCGATGTGATGCCAGGCTTTTCACACAGCCGCACCCCACGCGCACTCCGCCTCATCACGCAGGGATTCAAACGCGTTCCACGCCGTGCGGCTTCCCCCACGCGAGCAGCGTTCGAGACCTACAAAAACGGAATAAAAAAAAGGATCAAGGCCCTCACGCCCAATCCTCTCCCCTTCCCATCTCGTGGCTCCTTCCCGTCCAGTGGCTAGGGTTTCCTGGGCACCGCCCCACCTGATGCGCCTGCCGGCGCTGCCCGGTGGCCGGCCGCAGCCCACCGGTGCTTCCGCATAGGAGGGAGTTCATTGTGGGCATCGTTCATCGCCTCATCGGGACCTCGAGGAAAGTCGCCGCAGCCCGCCAGTGCTTTGGCATAGGAGGGATTTCATCGTGGGCATCGTTCATCGCCTCATCGGGACCTCGGGGAAAGTCGTCGCAGCCCGCCAGTGCTTTGGCATAGGAGGGATTTCATCGTGGGCGTCGTTCATCGGGGCCTCGGGGGCAGTCGCAGTTCTTCGACATAGGATTTTCGACGTCGCTGCCTCCCTTCTCGCCCTATAGCAAGCGGCATCGATCGACGGCACCACCCCCACCTCACCCGCAGCAAGCCGACGTCTCTCACATGCTCTTGATTTCAATTTTTGCTATCGTTAGGGATTAAAGAATCAAATCCAGTTTTCGTGTAGTCAAATGTATGCATTTTACCTGCATGTGATTTCTGATTGGTCTATAACTAAGGAGTTCTGGGTTTTCTTTAGTCTCTAGAATCTGTCTTTTATTTTGTGTGTGGATTATTCTAGATGCAACTATGTGTTCCTCCATCTATGCTCTAAATGTCTGTACTGCTATTCCGGATTCAACTATGTGTTCCGAGCACAATATGTAAAAGAAAAAAAATACTAAATTGTGGACACCATCCGGAATCATATATCAAATGGAAGAAAACTATCCTACTGTTTCCTAAGTCCACTTCAGACCGTCTTAAATTAGAATTCTAATGATTTGTAGGAAAATACAAGGTTGTGGAGATTATAGAATTTTTTTTTTGAAGATATCTTGATTAATAGGTCAAAATATCCTTTAGAATATTGATCAGAGATAGCCATGTACCTCAAGAAAACAGGATAGTTTAATTTAAACTTCATGACAAAATTACAGATATTGAAATACTGGAGATCAGCTTGTAATGATAACACCTGCTGTACCTGAAGAACACAGGCAGCATTCTTTCTGGCTGTTAAAAGAATACTTTTATGAAATAGTTTTGGATACTTGAATTCTTATATAAATTCAATAGTACCAAAGTCTATTTCTGAATACTATGTTTATAAATGTCACTCTGAAATGAACCGTCAGTTTATTTAGCTAAATAAAAAAATCACAGAGAGATTACAATGGAAAAGGAAACATAACCAGATTGGTGCAAATGCAGATAGGTTCTTTGTCTGCCGGCCACCAAAGAGATGGAAAAGCAGGTTTTTGCATGACTTGAATAAACTGCAAGGTGAATTTATCTGTCTAATGTATCATGACAACTAATAGTCATTTGGTTGCTTGACAGAACTAAAAGATGTCAGATCCTTTAATTCTTTTTCAAAAGATCAGATCCTTTAATTTCGGACATACATGCTTATTCAAGCATGTGTGTTTCTGAAACTTTGGGCTTATTGGAATGTTTGTTTATTGCCTGACATTTCAGTGGAAGGGACAGCCTGTGTTATGCAATGCCTAATTTTTGCATCTCATTTTTGGTGCATCTGACACTCCTACAATTCACTACATGTGCCTGACACGGTATGTTTACTTCAGTTTCTATTTTTTGTATTTCTGGTAAGTTACCCTAAGCTTGGGGATTGAGTTGGTTAGTCATTCTATATGCCCTGACAACCTTGGATCATTGGTCACCAGAAGTGTAGGATCGATTCACACTTAGATAGGCAATCAGAGGGGGGCGAGGGTGAATGATTGCGGAAGCAAAAAAAATAATTTTAAAACTTCCCCCTAAATACAAAACCAAATTAAGCCACGTTTTCAATTCGGGACAGAGTAGTGAGACTCCACTAAAAATAATCTCGACCAAACACGGTAGCTCCTATTGACCTCAAAATATTATAGATCAAAGTAGATGAAATTCTTGAACTAACCCAACTGGAATCATGTCAAACGGAGGTCTAGAACTCGAGATATAAAAATAACAAGTACGCTGTGTCTGATGGTGATTTTCGTGATTATACAAAATCAATGAAAGCTTAATCAATCAAACTTGTCAAACCAGTAGCTGATGCCCTAGTACAGTTTTAGATGAATCGAAACAAGTCTAACCACGCTGAACAATAATTCAATCTAAAACCAAGAACTAGGCATGCAAGTAAAACAGCCAGAGATCTAGGAGAACAAGATTACCAACACGTTGACATGAGAGAATTGAACTTTATTACTCTGATAGTATCTTCAAAAGATGCATACACAAGCATCCATTCAATGATCTCCGTGATCCCAAAAACCCGAGATGAACTTCTCTTCTTCTCTCGAAAACAGAAGCCGCCGCCTCTGCCGTCTGTCTCACGTCGCACACACAAGACCTGTCCTCGGTCTCATTTTTATCGGCCAAAACCGAACCAGGCCATGGGCCTCTACTCGGTCACGGCACCAGCGCAAAAGGCTGCATGTGCCCTTACCGTGTCCTGGCCACGCAGCACCAGGACCAAGTCCGAACCAGCCATGGTCCTCCTTCAATCACGGCACTAGCTGCCTGCTCGATCGGCCAACACGAGCCAAGCACCAAAACGTGTTCAACATGGCACTAGTCCTAACGTACATACACTGGCCTGCATGCCCACGTGACCAAGTCACGGCACCAACGTACAGCACCTGGTCAACCCGTGCATGCAGCACCACACACATACACGTCTAGCACCAAGAGCATTCGGCTCCATGCCTCCATACATGAGCCATACTTGACCAAACCAAACGTACACACATAAACCCATGCATGCACCAAGCACAACATCGTCCTAGCCGCACCAGCCAGAACCAACACCACACCATAGCCCGTACATCTCCCATGTACGTCATCTCATGGAGTGGCCGCCTTCACGTACATTGTTCTTTTAGCCCAAACATCTCGCATGACATCCTTGACCAATAGGACCTCAGTTCCTCCCATAGCTTAGTCCCGAAACCTCAGTTCCTTCCTGAACCTAGTTCCAGTCCGTCATCGACCACGTTCCGCATTAAGCAACACCTGCACATGAAGAAACATGCAACTGCATCTAAGCCCAAGTCCAGGACTTGACTCAAGTCAATCCGCACAACACCTCACACGAGCATGTCATGCAACAATACCAAATCACCATACTACAAGTGTATCCAATCATCATGCAATCACAAGCATAAATAAGTATCACATGCATATCACCCTATGCCATAATTCAAATCACTTTGCAATGCCAATTTCATATCAAACCACTTTTTCATCACATGATCTCACAAGAAGTTAAGGTACCATTTTTGCTGTTAGTTTATACTTGACTGTACATATTCAGATTTTTATATGATAATATTTTATTTCTATCGCTCATTCAGTTTTTGAATTGTTGAAAGCTCTAGTTTGGTTTTGGTTAATTGATGAAACCCTAAGTGCTAACCTAGTTTATCAAAGTAATTATGAGATAGGTAGCGCTACTCCAAGTGATGAAGCAATGGCGAAGATCATGACGATGGTGATGGCATGGTGATGATCAAATGCTTGAACTTGAAAAGAAGAAAGAGAAAAACAAAAGGCTCAAGGCAAAGTTATAAATAGTTGGAGCCATTTTGTTTTCGTGATCAAGACACTTAGCGAGTGTGATCACATTTAGCTTAGATAGTCATACTATTAAGAGAGGTGAAATTCGTATTGAAATACGGTTATCAAAGTGTCACTAGATGCTCTAACTCATTGCATATGCATCTAGGATCTAGTGGAGTGCTAACACCCTTGAAAGTATTTGTGAAAATATGCTAACACATGAGCACAAGGTGATACACTTGGTGGTTGGCACATGTGAGCAAGGGTTAGAAACTTCACCGGCGGAGTGTCCGCCCGTAGAGTGTGGACAGTCCGACGGTGCCACCGACGCCCTATACAGAAAAGACAGGGGTTCACAGAGTGACCGGACGCTGGTGGTGCTGTGATCGGACGCTGGGTTTAGAGTCCGGTCAGTGATAGCAGTAAGCACATGGTCTTGGTCTTGTGACCAGACGCTGGCGTGTAAACTGACCGAATGCTGGCAGGGTGCGTCCGGTAAGTGCTGACGTATGTTGACATGAGGCGCACAGAGGAAACGTTGAGTGACCGGACGCCGGGTGAGTCCGGACAAGCATGACCGGACGCGTCCGGTCGTGAAATTTCGCATTTGGAACCTTACTAGAAACGACCGGATGCTGGAGTCCTACGTCCGATCAGCGTCCAATCAGCGTCCGGTCACTTTCTAACTGACACGTCCGGTCATCACTTGACCATTGAGATCGCACAATCGGCGTTTGAAGCCAATGACACGTGGCAAGCATCGGGCGGCCGGACACTAGGGTCCTGCGTCCGGTCGAACTGACCGGAGCGTCCGGTCACACCGAGTTGTGCCTAGTGAAGGGGTACAATGGCTCTATTTCATGGGGGCTTCTATTTAAGCCCCATGGCCGGCTCAAGCTCACTCTTTTGGCCATTTTAATTGACATAGCAACCTTGTGAGCTTAGCCAAAGCACTCCCACTCATCTCCATCATTGTTTCATCATCATTATGAGATTGGGAGAGAATCCAAGTGCATTGCTAGAGTGATGCATCTACTGGCACTTGGCATTCGTGTTTCGCTACGGGATTCACTTGTTACTCTTGGTGGTTGCCGCCACCTAGATGGCTTGGAGCAGCGAGGATCATTGAGCGGAGGTTGATGATTGTCTCCGGCTCCAATTGTGGTGATTGTGAGGGGTCTTGTGCCTTCCCCGGCGGAGAGCCAAAAGGTAACTCTAGTGGATTGCTCGTGTCATTGAGTTACCTCACTTGTGGGTAGGTTCTTGTGGTGTTCGATTGTGTGGACGAGGTTCGTGCAACACCTCTTAGCTGTTGAACCACCAAGTGTTGGTTGACTCAACGGGGACTAGCGTGCCGGCAAGCACGTGAACCTTGGGAGAAAAATTGGTTGTCTCTTGCCCTTTGGTATTCTCCCGGTGATTGATTTAGCATTCATCTTGTGATTGGTTCACTCTTCTACACGGCGGTATAATCACCCTACTCACTCATTTATATTCTTTGCAAACTAGTTGTGGCTCTTTAGTGTAATTAGAATTGAGAGCTTGCTTTGTTATTTTAAGTTCATCTAGTGGAGCTCTTTAGAGTAGCAAGATTGAGAGCTCTTAGTGAGTAGTAACATTGCAAGTTGTGTGCTTAGTAATCATTGCAACTAGAATTGTTGGATAGGTGGCTTGCAACCCTTGTAGAGCTAGAGCAAGTTTACATTTCGCTATTTGTCATACTAATCAAATTGCTCTAGTTGATTTGTAGATTTTTAAATAGGTTGTTCACCCCTCTCTAGCCATATTAGGACCTTTCAAGTGGTATTAGAGTCGTGGTCACCGTTTGATTGAAGGCTTAACAACCTTGGTGTCAAATTATGGCTCAAGTTTTGTTCAACCATATGGGGGGCAAACCACCGTTCTTTGATGGCACATGCTATGATTATTGGAAGAGAAAGATGAGGATGTATCTTGGTTCAATCAATGATCAAGTATGGGAGGTGACCGAGAATGACTATGCTATCATTGATTCCGATGACCCCACCAACCAAGACAAGACCAACAAGCAATGCAATACAATGGCTCTCAACACCATATACAATGTCATTGATTCCAAGGTGTTTGAGCAAATCAAGAATTGTGAAAGAGCAAATGAGGTGTGGAGGAGATCGGAGGAAACATATGAGGACACACCGGCGGTGAAGAGTGCTAAGTTGTACATTCTCAAGGATAAGTTGACAAGCTTCAACATGAAGGAAGATGAGAGCATTCTAGAAATGTTTCATCGGTTGCAAGTGATTGTAAATGACTTGAAGGCCTTGGGAGAGAAGATCAAGGATGATGATGTCTCTCATCGGTTCTTGATGTGCTTACCTCCAAGATTTGAGATGTTGAGATTGCTTATCATAAGAGGAGGATTGAAGGAGATTACCCCTAACCAAGTACTAGGTGATGTCATGACCCAAGAGACATACCATGTGGAAAGGGAGGGGGTGACAAGGATGACAAGAAGGAAGAAGAAGACAAGAAGAAGAAGAGTATAGCATTTAAGGCTAGCTCATCATCATCCAAGAACAAGGGCAAGTCCAAGAAAGAATCAAGTGATGATGATGATCTTAGTGATATTGATGATGAAGCTATGGCCCTCCTTGTACGCAAGATGAGAAAATTCATAAAGAAGAAGGGCTATGGTGCAAGAAAGAGAAGAGATCACACCAAAAGCAAAGAATATGTGAGAAGATGCTACAATTGGAAGAGCCCCGATCATGTGGTAGTAAATTGTCTCTACAATAGTGACAATGATGAGGATGAGAAGAATAAGCACAAGAAGGATAAGAAAGAAAAGAAGGAGAAGAGAATGACCTTCCAAAAGAAGAAGAAGGGTGGAGGCTATGTGGTCACTTGGGATAGTGATGGCTCTTTGGATAGTGATGACTCTAGTGATGATGACAAGAAATCTATCAAGAAAGCACTAGCAAGCATCGCCATCAACAACAAGCCCTCCATCTTCGACACTCCATCGACATGCCTCATGGCAAAGCCTACCAAGGTAAAATATGATATGAGTGATGATGATGAATGTAAAAGTGATGCTTGTAGGAGTGATGATGATGACGAAGAGTACTCCAAGGAGGAGCTCATGGACATGTGTGAGCAAGTGCACACTTGCTTTGAGATGAAGAGAAAGGAGTACAAAGAATTAAACAAGAAAGACAAATTTCTTGAGCAATCTCTTGATGAGCTCAATGCCACTCATGAGAGGCTAATGGAAGCCCATGAGAAGCTTTGCAAAGGTCACTCTAAGCTTGAAAAAGCTCACTCCTCTCTCATCGAGCAAGTCAAGGAGGAGGCCAAGAAGGAGCAAGTGATCGTGTCTTGTGATGTGGGACTAACATGTGATCTTATTGATGAAACTTTTTATAAGCCCATTGTAGTTGCTCTCACTAACACTTCTTGTAGCACTACTACTTCTACTTCACCTTTGAGTGATTGTCTCACTTGTGATGCCTCACTAATGGTGGAAAATGAGACTCTCAAGAAGAAGGTGAATGAGCTCACTCGTGCCTTAGGCAATGCCTATGGTGGAGATGCCCACTTGCTAAAGTGCTTGGGTAGCCAAAGGTTTTCTCTCAACAAAGAAGGATTAGGCTATACCCCCAAGAAAGGCAAGGCGGCCTTTGTCACTCCCAAAGTTAACTTTGTGAAGGGCAATGGTCGATTTTGCAATAGATGCAAGCAAGTTGGGTATGTAGAGCAATGTTGCAAGATTAACAAGAACAAGCTACCTATTGTATCCTCAATTAAATTTGATTCTTGTTACATGCTTGTTAAGGGTGCCAGTGGTGTGAAGGCAAAGTTCATTGGTACACTAATTGTGGGCCCAAAGAAGAAGGTCATTTGGGTACCAAAGACCTTGGTAACTAACCTTCAAGGACCCAAGCAAGTTTGGGTACCTAAAAAGAATTGATCTTCTTTTGTAAGTAAATTATAAAGCCGGAGGAAGGCATTGGGTGCTTAATAGTGGGTGCACACAACACATGACCGGTGATCCAGGAATGTTCAATTCAATCAATGAAAACAAGTGCAATGGGATTGATAGTATCACATTTGGTGACAATGGCAAAAGCAAGGTCAAAGGGCTTGGTAAGATTGCAATATCCAATGACTTGAGCATTTTCAATGTGCTACTAGTAGAGAGCTTGAGCTTCAACCTTTTGTCAGTAGCTCAATTGTGTGATCTTGGTTTCAAGTGCATATTTGGTGTGGATGATGTAGAGATTATAAGTGTAGATGGCTCTAACTTGATATTCAAAGGATTTAGATATGAAAATCTATACCTGGTTGATTTCAATGCTAGAGAAGCTCAATTGACAACATGTTTGATCACTAAGTCTAGTATGAGTTAGTTATGGCATAGAAGGCTTGGTCATGTTGGAATGAAACAATTGAACAAGTTGATTAAGCATGATTTAGTTAGAGGCTTGAAAGATGTCACATTTGAGAAGGATAAGCTATGTAGTGCATGTCAAGCCAGAAAACAAGTTGGTAACACACATCCTAAGAAGAGCATGATGAGCACATCTAAGGCATTTGAGTTGATGCACATGGACTTGTTTGACCAACCACATAAACAAGCATTGGTCGAAACAAATATGGATTTGTGGTTGTGGATGATTTCACTAGATACACATGGGTATTCTTTCTTGTTGACAAGAGTGATGTGTTTGCAACATTCAAATCATTTGTCAAGGACATTCACAATGAGTTTGAAACAACCATCAAGAAAGTTAGAAGTGATAATGGTAGTGAATTTAAGAATACTAGAATTGATGAGTTGTGTGATGAATTTGGAATTAGACATCAATTCTCGGCCAAGTACACTCCTCAATCAAATGGCTTAGTTGAAAAGAAGAATATAACTTTGATTGACATGGTAAGATCAATGTTGAGTGAGTACAATGTGAGTCATTTATTTTGGGCCAAAGCAATCAACATGGCTTGCTATTATAGCAATCGACTCTATTGTCACCCCATGATGGAGAAGACACCTTATGAGCTTTTGAGTAGAAGAAAACCCAACATAGCATACTTTCGTATTTTTGGTTGTAAATGCTACATATTGAAGAAAGGCACTAGATTGAGCAAGTTTGAAAAGAAATGTGATGAAGGTTTCTTGCTTGGTTACTCCACTACTAGCAAGGCTTATAGAGTTTGGAATTTGGCTATTGGTACTCTTAAGGAGGTTCATTATGTGGAGTTTGATGAAACAAATGATTCCTAAGTGGAAGATGAGAATCTAGATGATGTAAGAGGCACTCAATTTGTCAATGCAATGAAGAACATGGATATTGGTGATATAAGGCCTAGAGAGGTGATTGATGTTGAAGATGACAAGAATCAAGTGCTCTCTAACTCAAATGTGCAAGCTAGTGGTTCTCATGATCAAGTTCAAGCGAGTACTAGTGATGACAAAGTGCAAGATCAACAACAAGTGGCTAGTTCATCATCTCAACCAAGTGATCTATCAAATGCAAGTAATCAAGTGCAAGTGCTTCAACCAACCAATGTTGCAAGAGATCATCCCTTGGACACTATTATTGGTGATATTTCAAGAGGTGTGTAAACTAGATCAAGATTAGCTTAATTTTGTGAGCATTTCTCATTTGTGTCATCTATTCAACCTAAGAAGATAGATGAAGCTTTGAAGGATGTTGATTGGGTCAATGCTATGCATGAAGAGCTAAACAACTTTACAAGAAACCAAGTATGGGAGTTAGTTGAGAGGCCTAAGGATCATAATGTGATTGGAATCAAGTGGGTCTTTTGGAACAAGCAAGATCAAGATGGGATAGTAATAAGGAACAAAGCAAGATTAGTGGCTCAAGGTTACACTCAAGTTGAAGGTCTTGACTTTAGAGAAACATATGCCCCGGTTGCAAGATTGGAAGTAATTAGGATCTTGTTAGCCTATGCTTGTGCCCACAATATCAAGTTGTACCAAATGTATGTGAAGAGTGCATTTCTTAATGGGTACATCAATGAGCTTGTGTACGTTGAGCAACCTCCTGGTTTTGAAGATGAGAAGAAACCCAATCATGTTTACAAGTTGAGAAAGGCTTTGTATGGATTAAAACAAGCACCTATAGCATGGTATGAGAGATTGAGAGATTTCCTACTCTCTAAGGGATTCAAGATGGGAAAGGTTGACACCACTCTCTTCACCAAGAAGCTTGGAAATGACTTATTTGTAATGCAAATCTATGTTGATGATATCATTTTTGGGTCAACAAATCAAGATTTTTGTGAGGAGTTTGGCAAGATGATGGCAATTGAGTTTGAGATGTATATGATTGGAGAGCTTAGTTACTTACTTGATCTTTAAATCAAGCAAATGAAGAATGGGACATTTGTGAGTCAAGGCAAGTATATCAAGGACATGCTCAAGAAGTTTGGAATGGATGATAGTAAAGCTATTAGTACACCAATGGGGACAAGTTGAAGCTTGGATAATGATGCTAGTGGCAACATGGTGGATCAAAAGATGTATCGGTCTATGATTGGAAGCCTACTTTATGTGACCGCATCAAGGCCAGATGTGATGTTTAGTGTATGCATGTGTGCTAGATTCCAAGCCTCACCAAGAGAAATTCATTCGAAAGCAACAAAGAGAATATTGAGGTACTTGAAGCATACACAAAATGTTGGATTGTGGTATCCCAAAGGAGCAAGATTTGAGTTGATTGGATATTCGGACTCTGATTATGCAGGATGCAAAGTTGAGAGAAAGAGCACATCGGGCACATGTCAACTATTGGGAAGATCACTTGTGTCTTGGTCATCAAAGAAGTAAAATAGTGTAGCACTTTCAACCGCCGAAGCAGAGTACATTTTGGTTGGTAGTTGTTGTGCTCAATTACTTTGGATGAAGGCTACTTTGAGTGACTTTGGAATTAAATTCAAGCAAGTGCCATTGCTATGTGATAATGAGAGTGCCGTAAAGCTCATCAACAACCCGGTTCAACATTCAAGAACAAAGCATATTGATGTCCGCCATCATTTCATAAGAGATCACCAATAAAAAGGGGACATTTGCATTGAGAGTGTGGGCACCGAAGATCAACTTACCGATATCTTCACCAAGCCACTTGATGAGAAGAGATTTTGCAAGCTAAGGAATAAATTGAACATACTTGATTTCTCAAATATGTGTTGATGCACCCCCTATTATATGACATACCTCTCCTTCGAGCAAAGCAAGGTAAAGTTGATTGACGTGTCATCCATCCATTGCTAAGGACTTGTTTAGTGCATCTAGTCATTCCTATCATGTTCTAGGCTCATTCATTAAAATCAAATGAAATTGATGCTTGTATGGTACCACTATTGCTTGTATATTTGAAATGATCTAGTGGTAACATATGGCATGTTTGTGGGCTTGTAACCTAGTATTTGATCTAGAAAATAAGTTATAAGTGTTTAACTCAACATGGTACAAGATAACCCTTATTTAGAGGTGTGAAGAAGCTTGTCCTTGGATCAAACCGAGTTAAATATCTTTTGCAAGTAATCTGGATTGAACTAAATTAGGAAAATAATCCTCATTTCATATGGTTTCACCCCCAACCTTTCTATAATTTGAGCTCACCTTTTGTGCTAATTGTTAACAAAGGGGGAGAGAAATTCACAAAGATAGTAAGATAGGAGAAGCAAACAAATGAAATGACATTGTAAAGGGAAAAATAAAAAATGCACACAAGTAGGGGGAGCAAGCTCATAAACTTGTATGTTGCATTTTGATGTGCATTTCATATATTTGCTTGCATAGCACAAGTTCTAAATTTTAATATCCATGCTTGTGTGGTGTATGCTAGTTATATGCTTGAATGGTGAAATGAAAAACTAGCATGCATAGGCTAAAGTAACTAGACTTATGTTCATTTTATGGAAACTAGACCCTTGCTTGTAATGTTGATCTCATGAGATATTCTAGTTTTTGTGTATATATATAGTTACTAATGGTGCTAAGGATGGTATATTGGTGCACTCCGATTGGTATCACGCTTTAAAGGTCCATCTCTTATACCTTAGCATCATACGGTAGAAATTGTCTCCTATATTTCCTATCTAAGCATACATGCAAGCTACAATCCAAACTCTTAGCACATATGTAGGGAGAGCAATTGCTACCATTTGGGATTCATGAAACTTGTCCATATCCTTTACACATGGTAAATATGCTTGGGCAAGCAACATGGATTCAATTAAATTTCAACTCATATCTTTGTGAAAGGGTTGTCATCAATTACCAAAAAGGGGGAGATTGAAAGCTTTAGTTTGGTTTTGGTTAATTGATGAAACCCTAAGTGCTAACCTAGTTTATCAAAGTAATTATGAGATAGGTAGCACTACTCCAAGTGATGAAGCAATGGCGAAGATCATGACGATGGTGATGGCATGGTGATGATCAAATGCTTGAACTTGAAAAGAAGAAAGAGAAAAATAAAAGGCTCAAGGCAAAGGTATAAATAGTAGGAGCCATTTTGTTTTCGTGATCAAGACACTTAGCGAGTGTGATCACATTTAGGTTAGATAGCCGTACTATTAAGAGGGGTGAAACTCGTATTGAAATACGGTTATCAAAGTGCCACTAGATGCTCTAACTCATTGCATATGCATCTAGGATCTACTGGAGTGCTAACACCCTTGAAAGTATTTGTGAAAATATGCTAACACATGAGCACAAGGTGATACACTTGGTGATTGGCACATGTGAGCAAGGGTTAGAAACTTCACCGGCGGAGTGTCCGCCCGTAGAGTGCGGACAGTCCGACGGTGCCACCGGCACCCTATATAGAAAAGACAGGGGTTCATAGAGTGACCGAACGCTGGTGGTGCTGTGACCGGACGCTGGGTTTAGAGTCCGCTTAGTGATAGCAGTAAGCACACGGTCTCAGTCTTGTGACCGGACGCTGATGTGTAAACTGATCGGATGCTGGCAGGGTGCGTACGGTCAATGCTGACATACGCTAGCGTGAGGCGCACAGAGGAAACGTTGAGTGACCGGACGCCGGGTGAGTCCGGTCAAGCATGACCGGACGCGTCCGGTCGTGAAATTTCGCATTTGGAACCTTACTGGAAACGACCGGACGCTGGAGTCTTGCGTCCGATCACTTTCTAACTAACGCGTCCGGTCATCACTTGACCGTTGAGATCAGGCGATCAACGTTTGAAGCCGATGACACGTGGCAAGCATCGGGCGACCGAACGCTGGGTCCTGTGTCCGGTTGAACTAACCGGAGCGTCCGGTCACCCCGAGTTATGCCCAGTGAAGGGGTACAATGACTCTATTTCATGGGGGCTTCTATTTAAACCCCATGGCCGGCTCAAGCTCACTCTCTTGGCCATTTGCATTGACATAGTAACCTTGTGAGCTTAGTCAAAGCCCTCCCACTCATCTCCATCATTGTTTTATCATCATTGTGAGATTGGGAGAGAATCCAAGTGCATTGCTTGAGTGATTGCATCTAGTGGCACTTGGCATTCGTGTTTCGTTGTGGGATTCGCTTGTTACTCTTGGTGGTTGCCGCCACCTAGACGGCTTGGAGCAGCGAGGATCGTTGAGCGGAGATTGGTGATTGTCTCCGGCTCCGATCATGGTGATTGTGAGGGGTCTTGTGCCTTCCCTGGTGGAGAGCCGAAAGGTAACTCTAATGGATTGCTCATGTCATTGAGTTACCTCACTTATGGGTAGGTTCTTACGGTGTCCGATTATGTGGACGAGGTTCGTGCAACACCTCTTAGCCACGCGAACCACAAGTGTTGGTCGACACAACGGGGTCTAGCGTGCCGGCAAACACGTGAACTCGAAAGAAAAATTGGTTGTCTCTTGCCCTTTGGTATTCTCCCGATGATTGATTTAGTATTCATCTTGTGATTGGTTCACTCCTCTATACGGCGGTATAATCACCCTACTCACTCATTTATATTCTTGCAAACTAGTTGTGGCAAGCTCTTTAGTGTAATTGGAATTGAGAGCTTGCTTTGTTATTTTAAGTTCATCTAGTGGAGCTCTTTAGAGTAGTAAGATTGAGAGCTCTTAGTGAGTAGTAACATTGCAAGTTGTGTGCTTAGTAATCATTGCAACTAGAATTGTTGGATAGGTGGCTTGCAATCCTTTTAGAGCTAGAGAAAGTTTACATTTCGCTATTTGTTATACTAATTAAATTGCTCTAGTTGATTTGTAGATTTTTAAATAGGCTATTTATCCCTCTCTAGCCATATTAGGACCTTTCAACTGTGCACTATGGTATCATTTTTTAAGTTTTATACCAAAAATTAGAGGAAGATGGCTCAGGGAAAAATGATTGCCTTATGTTGAAATGAGACACAGCTAGACCAATATTGTAGTCCATAGCAAGGGCACACTGCTTGCGTTAGCACGGCAGAGACCAATATTGTTCTAGAATTAACTTTGGACTTAATATGGCTAGTAGCGGTAACCCGGGCACTCATATATGTAGTTAATTTATATACTATGCAGTGGCTATATTTCACATTTTTGCATGAGGTAGCATTGCAAAAAAGTTAGGCAAAGTATTCAGTATTAGCTGCAACTGTATCTGGCAGTAAATGGATTTGTAGTTTGTATGCATAGATCATTTCTCTTGGCTGATATTATGTTGAAATTTGGCTTATGCTGATGCTTTTGCTGAAATATTGTGAAAGTAAAATATTGTTCCATGACTGAAAAGTAGTGCTGAATAAGCTTATGCGAACATGGCACACAAAATGAACGGGCTAATAAGATGATTATATTTTAATTATTGCAGCTAACAGTTGTTGTATTGGTACCTGAATCTATAATTTGGTGAATTGTTTAATTTAGCTATAACACTTCTTGTATGGTTCTGAACTATGTCCATTTGCTTGCAGCTCCCTCTGCGAGGAACTGACATTGCACACTCGGCACAAAATAAAACCAAATGACTTGATTCGACCTTTGGAGGCTTCATGCTGCCTGATGTCAAAATTCAGGAACTGGCCGCACAAGTACTTGATCTTTACCGACCCCTTCCATCTTTACAGTTTCTGTGACTGTTTCTATGTCTTGACGTTCGTCTGCGGGGTGGTTTCAGTGAACCATCACTCCTTGGAATGGATTGTCCTACCATGCTAACTGTTGGGTGAAGATCAGAAGCAAATTTTGATTGCTGCTCATGCTCCAGTCCAATTGTCGCAGCCCTGTATGCAATTTCACGGGCAATGGAACTATAGAAGAGAATTGTATCGATAGCCTCTTCTAAAGTGAAGCATCTCTGAGTTTGTTCTCTTGATCCCTCAATTGTAGCTGGTGATTCTTGTAAGATTAGATATAAATCCATGTTATTATTATATCATCGTTTGATTATTTTCATGTGCATCTCTAAAATAAAGCCATGACGTTAACACGGGCATTATACTAGTATGAAAAAAAACATCGGTCTTTTCCTATCAAATATGATATTTGGTCTTCTATAAATTAAAAGAAATATATTTCTTAACTTTTCTACAGCAACGCGCGGCGAATCCATCAATTATTACTTCTTTCTGGACCGGCACGAGCATGCTACACACCCGCAATCCTTAGTACAAGATCTAACCACCTTAGAAGAATTTAAACTATGCACAAGCTCATGTGCAATGACAACACTCTCTAGTATATATCTACCCTGAATAAAAGCACTTTGTTGTCAGACACTAATCTATCTATGATCTTACCTAACCTAAGAGTAAGGACTTTGGAGAAAATTTTAAAACTACAATTAATAATACTAATGGATCTAAAGTTCTTTATGCCTCCTCCACTTTTGGAATGAGATAACATAGCGAAATTTAATCTACATAGATCTAAATTACCCTGAGGTCCCGTTCGGATCCTTGAAATTGAAATCCATTCTAATAATCATAATTTAGGTATAAATCAATTAAGTTAATATGGTTGTATGTGGAATATATTTGTATACTACCATGGGCCATATGAGCTCAAGAGCTAGCTATAAGTAGCACAATGATCCATATAATCAATTTGCATCTTCCATCGTATAAATTTGAGATAAGCTTATATATGAACTTTGAAAAGTTATAGAATGTCAAATTTCAAGCTAAATACCCCCGTTAAATAGATTTCGATTCCTCCAAAATAAAAGGATTCAAATGGTCCCTTAAAGAAATCCTCAAGCATGGCTAACAAATCTTCTTAATAAGATCGTAAAACTTAGGATAAAACATAAAGGAAAGCCCATATGTCCTGAAGCACCTTCAGCATAGCAACTCCAAACCCCCTCCTTTATCTCATTCTCAAAAAAAGGAGCTATCAACAAATCATTTTCACTGTCTAACACTCTCTCGTCTTGTTTCCAAAAAAATCATAAGGATGTCTTCAGTCTATCTTCCTTTTTAAACATGTCTTTATAAAAGGCTGAAGCAATTCAATGCCTATCACACGTTTATGATCTTTCACAAGACCATTAGGATCTTTTAAAGCATCCACCCTTTTCTTTCTACTTCTATGGTTTGCTCTAGCCTGAAAATACACCATATTCCTATCCTCCTCTAAGATATTTCTCTCTCTCGATCTTTGTCTAGATTTAATTTCCTCTGAAGCCCAAATCTTATCTAACTCACTAGCCACTAACTCCATTCTAGTTTTCTCTGCACTAAACAAACTCCTACTTTCTATCTCCGTATCCAGATCATTAAATTCTAGAGCTAATTCAGATTTATATCTATTATAAGGCTGGCCACCTCATTGATGGCCCAACCTCTAACTAATCCCTAAGAGTCTTAATTTTGAAATACCCAATATCAATACTGCTGGACAGCGAACATGGAGTATTCTAGGCATTCTCCACAACCTTAACAAAACTTTCTTTCATTCTGTGGGCAGTTCTGATTTAGTTCCGTGGTACTGCAGCCATCACACCAAAGACGAGGTTTTTTCTTTCTTGCTGCCCCGGCGGCGACCAGTGGACAAATTCCATGGCAGATGTATGCACACGCACGCAAAACGTTCCTTTGGGTTGTCTCCATTGTCTAATTTGTCTTTGTGACATTGAATTCTCCTCTCTCGAACAGCCAGATTCCATCTAATTTCGATTTGGTAATTAGCTTTACTAGCTAATGGTTTGTTAGCTGTTCTTGAATTTCTGGTGTCAGAGATTGATAGTGACCTTAAGCCACTTGCGACCTTTTTTCACTGTTTTAATTTCTCCCTTCGATTTTCATTGAGTATTTCTTTTCACATATCTTATGTACTCTCATGCAATAGAGTTGCGAGATTTTTAAATTTGTGATGTTCAAAACTTAAAATCATTGCAAATAATTTGAATACCAGTTAAATTAGTGTTGGTAAAAAGCTTTATTAAATTTCGATTTTGACATCACAAAAATTTGGATGGAGTGGCACCAGAGGAAAGATAAGAAAATTAGGACTCCGACTGACTTGAGTTGCAGTTGAGGAAGAAGAAAAAAATAGAACTTCAACTTTTTTTTTTGAGGGGGTCCCTAAAACTTTTTTTAATGACTAACATGGAATTTGGATTTTTTTTTTCACATATAGTTCAATCCCCTGTCCTAGCCTCCGACGAATGGGAGCTGCGCCCCACCCGCGGCAGCAGCACCGGCGACGCCGGCACGCCTAAATGCGTCGTCCCCTCGCCTCCGCGGCCCTCCGCCTCCGCCGCCTCTCCTCCACCTCCCCTACTCGTCTCCTCTCGCCCTGCCCATTCCTCCTATCCCGCCGTGACGACGTCGACGGCCGCGAGGGCCCCTCGTCGCCGCTGCCCCCGCTCCCGCCTTCTGGCTCGGCTTTCTCGCCCCGCCCTCTCCTCTTCTCCGCGTCAGCTGCCGCGGGCCTCTTCAGCCTCCGTGGCCGGTGGTGGAGGAGGGCTCTCCCTCCCGCGGCGTCGCGGCCCCCCGGCGCCGTCGCCGACGCGGCTCCCGTACGGCTCACCATCTCCCGCAGTAAGGAAGGGTTGGCCCCTTCTTTCATTCCCCCGTTGTCCCTGCTTTTTTTTATATTTGTTTAGCTCTTGCCTTATGTTGGGTGCTGCTGCTTTTCTGATGCAGGTTATTCTCTGCGTGTGGCCAAGGGCAAGAAGAAGGCACATTTTGACGATGAACACAGGTAATTCCCCTTCCTTGATCTCCCTCAGAAGTCACATTTTGACGATGGACCTTCATACACTTAACATTTCCCTCAGAAGTCAGAACATTGCTTATTCAGTAAAACAGATTTCTGAAGTTGTGTTCTCGTCATGGATTATTGATATTCTTTGTTTTCATGCAAAATCTAATCAGGCTATCTATGAATGAAACATTGCGATATAAAAGATGCTCAACACAGTGCTTCGTACCCTCTATATCATATAAATTGCGACTTTGTGAGTATGAGATAGTTTTGGTATATATGCATCTGTGGATTCTGTGCTGTGATGGAACACAAATGCTCTTGCCTTGATGTTGTGACAGTACGCAGTAGGGGATATGTTATTCCTCTTACCAAATGAGGATCTGGATAATTTTTTGGGTGGGAGGCATGAGAGAATGTAGCTTTGGAGGATAGGGTCATTGACCTACCCCTTTCCTGGACTAGTTGATGAGACAAGGAAAAAAGCCCACTTCGAATATGCTTCAGGTTGAACTATGAGTCTGAATCATGATGCTGCACGATAAATACTCATTGCACACTACCCTTTTATTTTTTGTCATTGTGGTAAAGAAATGCAATTACAAAGGATAACCTATACCAGTTGCTCCAGTGTTTTGCTATCAACTGAATAGTGTCATTGCTACTTGTTTGGATTGCTCATGAAGTTATCTTGTGATGTACATTCTGTGTAATGTAATGGAATGTGACCTCAGCCATCGAGCGGTTAACACGGCACTATGGTGCAACTTCCTCGTTTTTTCCCTAAAGTTTGGAGTGTGGATTTCAACTTCAAGTCATGTCATGCTAGCTGAGCTAGTGCATTCCGTTGCAGACTTCGCTAACCAGGTAAGTTTTTTTTTTTTTTTTTTTTTTTTTTTTGCTATGCCAGTTGATGTATATACCTTTCCTCTCTGTTTCATGACCAAGAACAAAGAATCTTAGGCCTAATTGTTCATCAACTTTCAGGCTCTTCTTGCTTATGGTTTGAGCAGCTCAAGACGTGCTCCAGATGCTCTACACCCGTATGATAATCAGTTCTTCTAGAATATATGCTTTGTCAGAAAATAATTGGAACGTTCTTAATTCTTTACCGTACTACACTCTCTCTGTCCTGTAATATAGTGCATTATAGAAATTTTAAGACAAAATAAGAGAGAACATAAAAGATGCATGCACCCTCATTTTATTACCTAATTAGATGCTATCATCAACTTGATTAATGCTGATTGGCTAATAAATGGAAATAATTAAATGTAAAACTGGTTTTTGTCTTCTAGAATCCCTTATATTTGACTATTTGAGGACAAATTTTGAATGCTAGAATGCACTATATTACAGGATGGAGGGAGTATTTGGTTAAGTAAATTTATTCCCTCTTTTTCATGAATGAGAACCACTCCTTTCCTTTGATGTAAAATATGATGGATTCAAGATTAGGAAAGCCTGTTATTAATTATCACTGCAATCTAATAATAGCCATTAGACAACCAGTGATGGGATTAAATATGATACACCATAAGCTGCAATGAAGCCTTATGTTTTGAATCAACAGATGTTAATCTTGGCTTTCTTTTTTGCAGCTATGGTTATTCGAAGGAAAGATTTGTATGGTCCCTCATATCTGCAGTTGGAATATTTTGCTTGGGTTCAGGTGCTACCATTGTGCATGGAGTTCAAAATTTATGGAATTCTCAAGTACGTCACCGAAGTGTCATTTGAGTCATGAGAACTTTATGCACAAAATTACATTTTTATTATCAAATGTCATGAGTCACCATCCAAGTATGATAATGCTCATATCCATACTTTTGTTTGACAGCCTCCAGAGAATATTCACTGGGCTGCATTAGTGATTGGTGGGTCCTTCCTAATTGAAGGTGTTGCTCGCTTGCTGCTACCTCTCTCACCCCTTCATTTTTTCTTGGGGTGTCTATTCTAACTATAATTTACTTGAGAAATCCTGTTGTCTGTTAGGTGCTTCACTGCTTGTTGCTATAAAGGCTGTTAGGAAAGGTGCAGAAGCAGAGGGAATGAGTATCTGGGACTATATTTGGCGTGGTCACGATCCAACTTCCGTTGCTGTTATGACTGAAGTCAGTAATATGACCACCTAACAGTTTTTTTATGTAGTTCAATCACAGCATATACTCATTTTCATTTCTGCCATTTGTAATGGTTGACTTTAATGGAGATTATTATCTCATAGTTTTCTTAATTGATTTCTTGTTCATTTACCTTTCATCACCTAGTACTTTTCTGTATTGATTTCATTCTCAATTTTTTACATCGGATATTGGTCTACAGGATGGTGCTGCGGTTACAGGCCTTGCTATTGCTGCAGCATCTTTGGTGGCTGTTCAAATGACAGGAAATGCTATGTATGATCCAATTGGGTCAATCATTGTTGGCAATTTACTGGGGATGGTATGCTATTCATTGTATGTTTGTGCTTCATACTTCTTACACGTGGTTCATAGTTCTGTTTTATAAATGAATAATTGATGTAAATCCAAAGCTGATTGTGTTGTATTTGCTTGTGTGTTAAGTTACTTCGGTGTCTCAACCATATAACCCTGATCAATTGTGAAACAAATTTAGTGAATACTTTTAATGCTTTAGCAGTGAAGCAAAAAGTCACGTCTTTCACAATTTGGACCATCTCTAATTGCCACACTGAACCTTGTTACATGGCATATAATAGAAGGTGGGTTATGACTTCCCTGCTCTGGGTTTGCACACCAGGGATGTGCCATTGTCAAGTCATGCTAATGTGGCCTATGCATGTGGCAGTTGTTAGGTGGTATTATACTTAATGTTTGAAGGGGTTGTTTGGGTCTTGAGTTATGAAAGAAATAAAATTGTGATTTTTTTTAGAGAATAACCATCTAAATGTTTGGATCTTGAGTTCTGAGGAACAAAATCAGTTAAACTTTTTTAAGAGTCCAACCATGTAAAGCTCATGTTCTTCATTTATATGGATTCACATTAGAAATTGTTGAATATCCAACTTCGGTCAAATGTTTCCATTTCTGGTCAAGACTTGCACAAAATTTATCTTTCTGCAAAGCCCTAGTGATTTACTATAACATTATGGTAGATAGCTTATATATATATTCATTCTGACATTGTTAGAACCTCAGGATGTTTGCTGATGGTTTTGATTATTTTCTGTCCATGTCTTGTTGGAAAGCAGCTGTTCAATAGATTTGCTCTCCGTGTAGGTTGCTATTTTTCTCATTCAGAGGAATAGGCATGCTTTAATTGGCCGGGCCATTGATGATCATGACATGCAGCGAGTCCTTGAATTTCTTAAGTCTGATCCGGTGAGCTTTGGCATTATAATTTCGGAACTGCTTAGAAGCTTTTTCATGAAGCTAATTGATATCTTCTTGCAGGTTGTAGATGCTCTTTATGATTGCAAAAGTGAGGTGATTGGGCCAGGTTTTTTTAGATTCAAGGCTGAAATTGGTTAGTCTTTATATTCTGGCATTTCACCATATATCTAAAACAGTTACATCATTTTCATCACTTTCAGTTCCTATGTGTGATAGCATGGCCAGTTCTGCGCAGAGGTGCTATTGAAAATTTGTGCACATTATTTCTAATCCTGGAATGGCTCTTTTTGGACTTAATCTGAACTAGACTTGTTTACTACTTGTCAGAATGTAGTACTATTGGAATAGTAGGAACAGAATGAGGCATGCTCCATGGTTATGGGTGAAATCATCCAGTATGCAGTAATCTATGACATAATATCCTTAACAGTCTTGATCTTCTGCTGGTAGATGGTGTGAAGTTGGGACCAGTTAGCATCCAGTGATATTGTCATCTGAAGTCCTGTTAACCGAGACAGACAATTTGAATAACTTTTGGATAATCCTTGTTATTGAACATTTCAGATGGTTAATCTTGTTTCCCCCCTTTTCCCTGAAGTGAATTTTGATTTGTAACTTAATCAAGTTGATTTGATCTATATCTAAAGAGTTGTCACACCTTGCATTAATGGTTTAAATATGGAAGGTGCTGAGTTTGAGACATGCTGCAGACATCTTTCTTTTTTGCTCTAATTCAGTTGATAAACTTGTACACTCACTTGGGTTGGAGATTATCTACATGTAGCATGGGGGCAGGCACTAGGAGATAATCTACATTTTATATCACAACAACATATCATGGTTTTTCTCTGTGGGTCAGCTTTTCTGCATGTTTGTTGGGGGCAGGCACTAGCATAGTTTATGGGGGTAGGAATTAGGTGTAGGTGGTAGTGCTTCATTGCCATTGGCATCCCTACCTAGGTTACTTATTGTCAATTATTTTGTCTTCTCATGCATGGCCTTATATCCTTGTTACAATTCATTTCCCAGTGCAATAGATGTTTTTTTCACATCAAAAAATTCTGATATTTATTGTCATCTAAATCGTCTTACAGATTTCAATGGAGTTGTTCTGGTACAAAATTATTTGGAAAGGACTGGACGTGGGACTTGGGCAAAACAGGTGCCTTACCTTGAAAATACTTTATCTACGGTCATTAACTGATGTGCATTGCCAAAGGGCGCCTAGCTCAAACGGTTAGGTGACCCAGCAGCACTCCTCAGGTCCTGGGTTCGACTCCCTATGGGAGCGGATTTCAGGCTGAGGTTAAAAAAATCCCCTCGCCCGTCCCCCATGTGCCAAAGCGCAGTGGAAGGCTCCGGCCTGGTTCTCACAGGGTGACGGCACCTCCCGCGTCAGGATGGGGGCGGGGGTTCGGGGGTTTTCGCGATCTGTGTGAGAAGATCCTTCTTAACGGAAAACCCGGGGGCCGTCATAACCCCCCGCAGGTCGAGTTTTTTTTTTATTAACTGATGTGCATTTTGATATTCAGTATTCTTCTGTCAGTAATGTGGTGAAATAATTGCAAAATTTTCAGCCTTTAAACTAGGTGATTTATTGCCCTATTATTAGTCTGTTCAAATTGTGTGGCTAAAATTCTAGCTGCCATTTTATTGATGTTTGGCTAGTTTAATCTGGAAAAGAATGATGTCAAGGAAGCAGATTATGTCCTAGTTTCATCTTATTGCAGTTGTCTGACAGTTTGAGTTTGTGGTCTTGTACCCTTCTTCCACTATACCTTTCACAAAGAACATTAAGAGAGCTGTTCCAACACATTAGGCAACTTGTCCTCGATAAAAGACTGCCAATATCTCAAACATACTGTGGCGAATGGTAACACATTTTACTCTCTGACTTCTTATCATTTTCATTCTACAGTTCCGGGAAGCTGCAATGTCCAAGGATGATACGGAATTACTAAGGGTCATGGCTAACTACGGTATGTGAAATACATGTTGCTCTTTAGATGGATCTAAGCTTTGCTACCCTGGTCTGAAACTACACTGCTTCGACAGGTGAGGATGTAGTTGAAGCTCTGGGATATGAAGTGGATCGGCTGGAGTCTGAGATCCAAAAGCTTGTGCCTGGGATTAAACATGTTGACATTGAGGCACACAATCCAGAAGGACTGTCTCTTAGAGCAGCAGTTTTGTAGATTACCTGTGTACACTGCATTTGATTAATACTCTTGCTGATCGCTGCCAGTTTTTGATTTGCTTCTGGCACCATTCGATAAGATTTTCCTCCATTGCCAGTGTAAGAATCAGATGGCTATTGTTTCGTAGTTAGGGGGGATTTTTAGTTCGAAGGAAGACGTGGTCGTGCCTGAACATGGAAGGCTTTATGTTCAAGGTCAGCATCAGTATATATTTTTGCCTTGTGTTATGTTTTTGGACTGTCTTAATAATCGGACCCAGGCGGCTTGGAGTTCACGTAAGACGGCGAGGGGCAGACGGAGGTGGTGGTGAGATTCGGCAAGCATGGGAGCATGTGTTGCGTGTGTGGAATGATGCCAAGGAGTGGTTGGGTGGATGCCGTGTCTCCCTGTGGTGCCAGCGGAAGAAAAGGGTACGCGTTTGGGGCGGAGTGTGTGGAGATCGACGAGCTTGAATCGAGCTCGGCAATGGCGGTTGCGGTGATTGAAGGCACTGGAGATGGAAAGAGAGGGCAAGTGAAGGGGTGGCAAGGCGGCTGCGTGCTTCTGCAGAGCTCTAGGGGCTTTTGGGAGGAGGTGAGGGGGAGGGCCGGGCTGCAGACTTGATTTGGGGCGGTAATGGTGGCTGTCGATTGCGCTTGGAAAGAAGAGGAAGGAGGAGTCGGTGATTGCGGTGTGAAGTGCGGTGATGGCGTTCCGACTGGACAGAGGGGTCAGGGTGCACTTGGCCGGTTCTGGTGCACTGACACCATGGATGGAAGATGGAGTCCGGAGGTCGGGGATAACAGGCAAGCCACGCCTATCTGTGAGAGCATAGAGGAAGGAGGTGGAGCGGGCTTCCTGCTCGCTTAATGGGCATCGCTGGCTCAACTTCAATCATCTACTCAGGGTCTTTCGAGTATTTTCTCAATATAGAGATAGAAACACTGGGTGTACTCATGACATAGACTTTGGCAACTGCAACCGAAATGCCAATGCGCAAACACGAGTGATAATCATGTAAGGTCCAATGTACCTTGGGCTAAGCTTCCCTTTGGTACCAAAACAAACAATGCCTTTTGTCGTTGAATCCTTCAGGAACACCTCTTCACCCACTGCAAAGTCCAAAGCCCTTTGTCTAATATCTACATAACTCTTCTACCGACTCTGAGCAGTCAACAAGTTTTGTCGAATATCATGTACTTTATCATGAGTCTGTTGTATCCAATGTGGACCAGCTAAAGATCGCTCACCAACCAGATCCCAACAAAGTGGACAAATACATCTATGCCCAACACTTCGTATGGTGCCAAACGAATACTAGCTTGGTAAGTGTTGTTGTAAGCAAACTCCGCCAAAGCCATGTGATCTTCTCAACTTCCCTTCCATGAAAGCACACAGGCACGCATATCCCCAAGGTGTGAATAGTACACTCAGACTGACCATCTGTCTGAGGGTGGAAAGAAGTACTGATGTCGAGTATTTGTGTGCAAAGCACTATGCAATCTTTGCCATAAAATTAACACACAAACTTAAAGTCCTGATCTGACACAATAGACTTGGACACACCATGTAACCTCATAATCCCCTTGATAAACAATGGAACCAAAACTATAGCTGAATTAGTCGTCTTCATTGGAATGAAGTGAACAACTTTGGTGAGCCTATCAATAACAACACAAATAGCATCCTTGCCTCAAGGAGAGCGAGACAATTCAACCAAAAAGTCCATCATAATATTACCCCATTTCTACTCAAGGATCTCCAATGGCTTTAGCCACCGATGCTTAGCCTTCACCTTCTAACAAATACCAAACGAAGCCACATACTTAGCAATATCAACTTTCATCTGCTTCCACGAAAAACTCTGCTTCAAATCTTGATACATCTTCGTCTCACATGGATGAACTATATATGGAGTGCGATGAGCTTCCCTTAAAATATCCATCTTCACCTTAGCTTTCTATGGAACACATAGACGACATCTCTCTCACCTCCTCACGCAATGATGACTGAATCAATAATTGGGTCTCACTACTACAGAATGAGCTACCACTATCGCCACTTTCACTGCCATAGAAGACAGAACCGATGGTGTGATACTTCCACTGTCGGTTGGATCGATTTCGAGGCCTAGAAAGGAATCAAGCCGGTAGATGAAACTTCTAGCACCGACGGTTGAACCATCAATGTGGCGGTGCTAGTGGGGTTGAATTTCACCATCGTTTGGAAAGCCGAGCCGACTGAGACACGCGTTATGGCCGCCGACCCTACATGACCGCTTGGTCTACCGATAGTAAATTCAGCGTGAGTGTTGAATGTCCCAACTTCCAATACCATCTCACCATTTCCACCGGGAACCGCCATATACCTCGTCTTCCATGATGTGTATGCCTAGATCACGCATCTTAACTGCTCCTTTTTGCTTCTCCATCTTGAAGGTTAGCCTATTTAAGCTGGGTCTAGGTGCACCTCTTGGCCTCATTGCACACACTCTTCCGCCTTCAATCTTTCAGAATAGATACAGAACAGATGCACTCTTCCTCATCCTTGTTCTCCCGGGCTGCAGCCTAGTACTCATGGTGCATGATTCTGAATAGGAGAGCACCTTGATGATTGCACATCTTCTTTTTAGATCTTCTGTTAACAGAAGATGTGCAATCATCAGGATGCTCTTTTGTTTCGCGCCTCCATACTCCTTGTTGATATTTCTTATGCTCAAGTAGATAATTCCGCAAGTGCACAAAATATCGTTATAGCATTTCACCCGAGAGTATTCTAGGGTATCGTATTTATCCACAGGGAAGCAATGATTAAAGATGGTGATAGTGAACCATCACGTATCTACTAACTAGTATACCGACTAGACTAAAGTGGGGGTGAGTGATATGCAATAAATGTCAGGATCAACGCCCTTTTAAGTGGGTACCCAATATGATAGTCTGCTAGAGACTATTAGACTGGACACACCCCTTAATAGGTCATCCTAGTACACCTCCCATAAGATGTACAAGTCGCCAGCCTTCATCTAGGATCAGCCCAAGAGAGAACACACCACAACCACGCATAGGTTACATTACAAGTTCAAAGTACTTAAGGTTACACACCATGGTTCACAAACTTAGTCATGACACATGTCACACGTTACATCTTAACAAAGTCTAGCGGAAGTCTTTCAACATAACATTTATTTATGATAACCGATACATGGGCATGTCACATCTATGTATCTATGAGAACATTGATCCTTCACCGTACTGCGTCCTAAGAAGGATCAGGAGTATAGAAGAATCCATGAATAGGAGGCTTGTCACCTGCAAAACTCAAGATCTCACAGGGCGAGTACACAATTGTACTCCGTAGGACTTACCCAATATAACAAACAAGGATAGTGCCTTTGGGTAGTAGCAAGGAATACTTGATTTTGCATAGAAGCCTTTGAATCATAAACAACAAGTCAATCCTAAAACTTAGCATTGCAAGCATAGCATAGGAATATGAATTAAGCGATTAGCAAATGGAGCTCAATTTCGACGAGTCCTGAGCCTACATAACTCTAGTATGTATCTAGGAGTTTGAACTAATTGCCTTCAAATAAAACACTCTGCATAGGGGTACAAGTTGTCCCCAGCAGAAACAAGGGATATCGCCCATAAGACCCGTTGGTACAAAAGGGATAACTCGATGTTTCAACCTTCCACTAATCCAGCCAAGATGTTCACAAAAGGTTCGACTAGTGCCCGGTTAATGCTACCACCATCTAACCGGTGCCATCTTCTTGCCAGCCTCACAAACATAACGGTCGCAATTAGATACTTGGCTTGTCACTCCCATAAAATTACAAGTGGTCTGTAATTTTATGCTGATAACCCACTATCATGGATACACAATCCTTAATCGGTTAGCAAGCTATGTCATTCAAGAATCACCCTCTTCTTGCCATGACCCAACCCCTCGCCGACCATTCAACAACATCCATTCATCATTGCTCAAATTTTAGGTCATTCTCCATTGATGTTGTTTAGTGGACAAACATGCCTAATATCACGCGAGAAATGAGAAACCCATCATTTGCTCGACAATAGGATCTAAGCATACTAAGCATAAATTAATAAAGGAAAATCAGACAAAGGTTGAGTCTTGTGGCATCATCAAGGTACGATAGCTCAAATAGGTAACTCTTGGTTGATCTAGTCTTATAGTAACATATCGATGCAGTAGATAACCATAGTTCATTATGCATTTAGCAAAGCATAGGGATGCATAGGGGCTGCCATGGATTTCGTCGCTAGGAACCTCGGGCTCCACCGCTTGAGGCTCCTCCTCAACTTCGGGCTCTGCCGGAACTTCATCACCTATACATGCATGATGCTTGATGAGTACAATGCATAAAGGTAACTGGTATGGGATGTCATGCAATGATATTTAGTTGATTAGCAATTGATGACATGTATTAAGTGTTGAAATGTAGCACCGATGGACTATTGGTCTGAGACATTGGATGATCCGCGCGTGAGGGTCGGACCATTCTGCTGTTTTCAGGGACTTGGTGAACAAAGGACACTAGAAGTACCAGATCCTCCACTGTGGGTAGTGGACTTTGGTACCAACTCAGTGCTCTTAAGAAACTGGGTTGTGGTTGACTATAAATCATCGAAATGTTCCATCAGGGTGATAGACCATCCATCAGACTGGGTCTAGGTGACACTAAACTAGCTAAGTGTTCAGGTTCCATTGGAACGTTCCACCGAAGCTAACGAGCTGTCTGATAGGAACTGGCTGCTCTCAGGTTTCTCTAAAAAATCTATATTGTTCATCAACGGACACTCTGGTACAAACACGAACTCTCCACTGGAACAAGTCTATAGCCTAGGCTTCTCTGTCTCTAGTTTATAATCCATCGAACACTCCATCAATGTGTCGGACCCTCTAGTGAATTATAGAGTGCTCTACTTAAGTGTAGACAGACATATATCAGTGTTTAATGGACACTCCACCAAGTGGGTTGGACCCTTCGTCAAACCACTGATAGTGAACAAACTTAACAACTCAAAATCCAAATTGTCGGGTTCATAAACCTGGGGTCCCTTGGGGACCGGCTTCCACGCCAAGGCTCGGCCCAAGCCGACAACATGTAACTCATGGGCGGGCCCAAGAGTCTAAAACAACAGGCTGGAAGGGTGGCCATGTCACTGATCAGAAGGTCTGGCCGAAGAGGAACAATGCCTGCTCATCGGCTGCTTCGGCCCACCTCTCTGACCGGAGCGTTCACTTCAACTCCAGCCGCCACCGGACGGCCTCTCTGATCAGAAGGCCTGGCCCAAAATACTACTTCCGACTCCGACCCTGCGTCTCCGACCGGGGATCACAGGAACCCTGCTCACCGCTCTTCTCCGACCGGCGCACTCAGAGTCAACTGGAGCCATCTGATCGGGGATGCCCGCTCGGTAGGAACCAGAAGACATGCAGAGAAAGGCAAGGCAAGGCTCACAAGTCGAAACCACTATACCAGGGACCATACCCTGCACAGAACAGTACTCTACAGCTACCCTAACACAAATAGTATTGTAGGCGCCGACATCTCCCTCTACAGTATTGTAGGGGCCGCTAAAACTCCCATATGGTAAGGCCCTCCACGTGCCTCTAGGCATCGATAGCGGTATGGGTGCCAGGATTTACCATACCAGGTGAACATAGCGAGACTCCTCACATGCCTCTAGGCATCAAAGAGTATTTGCAGGTACCGACGTCCACCATCCCTAAAAACAATATTTGTAGGTACCAGGTGAACATAGCGTCGGGTGAGCTCCCGCTCCTTCTCCTGCTTCCGCCTAAACTCCCTGGTTCTCTTCTTCTTCCTAGCATCTGCCACCTCCTTCTGGGTGGCCTACCAGGCCACGCCCTTTGGTCCCTTAGGAAGGTGTAGCTAGGACTTGTACTTTTCAAGCCCCTACGGAACAGATGGCCCGAAATCAAGAAATAGGAAATGCAGAGGAAGAGACACAAACGGAAAGGAAGGGATCATACCAGTCTAGATACGACTGAGGCATTGAACGGTATGAGTTTCCCCACAACTGTCTCCTTGGGCCTCAGCTGCAGCACCTAGCCCAGGCGACTCTAGACCTCGTCGTCTGGCAGGTCCTCCGGCGACGCATGGTCCAGATCCGACTAGCCGCTGTACCTCCATATCGGCCGCATCCTCTCCGCCAACGGTGCAACCCGGCGGCGGTAGAGGGTGTGGAACACCTGCACCCCATCAAGGCCTCGCTTTATGAGCTCCCAAAGCTCCTCCTCGATGACTCCCACCTTGTGCTTCTCCGTGCGGGTGCAACCCCACGACCAGCTATCCCGCTTCTCCGGCCTCCCACCGGTGAATGCCAGGAACAGCGCCGCCGTCGGATTCCTGATGTAAAACCACTCCCCGTGCCACCCTTGGTTGGAGTCACAGGGGGTGTACGCGGGGTACGAACCTCCCACACTCCGCTTCCTCTACAAGGCAAAACCTCCCACCGGCGTGGTTTCGGCCGAATTCCCCACCGTCAGGGTCCTCCCGAAGAACAGCCGCCGGAAGAAATCCACGTGTGGCTCCATCCCGAGGAAAGCCTCGCAGACGGTGTCAAAGCCAACGATGTGTAGCACCCCCGTTAGATTAAGGTCCTACAGCTCTAGGCCCCACTCATTGAGGAGTCCATGCAAGAACCAGTGCACGGGGTATCCCAACCCGCGCTCTAGGAAGGTGAGGAAGGACACCACGTTGGGCCGAGGCTATGGAAACTCCTCCCCCTGGGAACCCTCTAGTGTGCCACCTCCTATGGCGGTAGAAACCCCTTCTTGATGAAGGCCTCCAGCACCGACTTCCTCATGGTGGACGACCTCCAGTCTGATATTTCACTCTGGGATCACAAGAGGATTGGTGAGTTCTTCTCTTCCCCCTTGCTCTCTCCCCTTTCTTTCCTAGAAACCTCCACGGCTCTCAGGAACGCTCACGGCAAGAAGAAAGAGGAAAGGCAGCGGTAGACGAGGAACAGGCAAAAGAACAGGGCGAAAAGACCCTCTCCCTTCCCCTACTTAAGGAAAAGGAAACACCACTCAGGGAAGGGCACGCCGATCGGGGAAGATGGAACAGCGGAGCGAGGAATTCTCTCTCTCTCTCTTTCCCATTTAATGCAGATAAGACACGCCCTGACCGATGAGATGTGCCCTTCCCAACAGAACGACTCCTGATCAGACAGGATGTGGCCTGGGCCGGGCCCACCACTACTACACGACCAACCACTACCGCACGTCGGGCATGAAAACCGAAGCGACACCGCACGCTGGTGGCGCCTCGCTTCCCCAGGCTAGACCTCGAGAAACCATCCGACCCCCTGAGTCGATCGAATCACTCAGGATAGACACCAAGAGATAGGTAAGGAAGCGAAGGGGTGCCCCATGTAGGCCATGTCGACTCCGTCAAGAACGACGAGCACGAGTCCCGGTCAGACATTTCCGATTGAAGCTCTCGGAACCCTATCACTTAGGTCATCCAGGTGAGCATGTGTTCATTAATACAAAAACTAGTCACACAAGGGTTCACCCACGATTGACGAGCGTAGGTCCCGGTCGGACATTTCCGACTGAAGCTCTCCGAACCCCGTCACTTAAGCCATCAAGGTGAGCACTACCAACCCCCTCTATTTCCTTACAATCATTTCATACATCCATACGTACATTCATTCCATACGCCCGTGCCTCTCGGATGATTCGGGCCTTGAACTACCCGGGGGCTTGGGAACTAAGCATCGCACGTGTAGCGAAATGCATCACAACTCTCCATGTTGCGTCATGAAGCGGCGGTTGCCTCATTCAACATGAGCAACCAACAGAGCTAGGGAAGAAAACCATAGATGAGCCCCGTGTGGCCCTCTCCCAGTCTGGTGTCGTAGAACCGACCAATTTATAAGAGTACAAGTACAATGGTAGCCTGCAAGCGGTCACACTGTCATACTTGAACCCATATTAACCCGGTAGTCCATCAAGTACCACTACGGGTCTCGATAAATGATTTACAACAACCAAGATCGTACACGATTCAACATACATGTCACATATTACATAAAGTTCACAGATACATTTTCATCATCAGAGTATGGAACCAAGTTATTACAAACCGAGTTGATAATCAAAAGCGGAAGCAAATTAAGTTTGAAAGTAAAGTTTCCAACATAGTTTAATACAGTGCCAAATTAGGATCACAGTCCACAAAAGCAAATAGAGGGATTAATAAAGAAGCATGCCCAAGGCTTACTCCTCATCCATGGCGGGATAGAAGCAACTCTTGCAATAACCATGATACACAGTGCCATCTGCAACAATGGGAAATAAAACCCTGAGTACGAGAAGGTACTCAGCTAGACTTACCCATCATAACCAGAAATAGAATGACTCCAAGGATCATGCAAGGCTGTATAAGTGGAGATAGCTTGACATCTTTTTGCATAATAGCGATTAACTCAGTTATACAATTATGGTTCTGTTATCAAGTTAATTATAACTATCCATCTCTAAATTAGCAGCTATCCTGTGCCAGACATGTAGTATATCATTTTAAAAGCATACAATAGTAACCATAGCCGGTATTGCAATTCCATATTCATTCGAACCATCATGTTCCATAACACAGTTACTACGATGTTGGAGCTAGCCAAGTTTCTCACTATCCGGGAGAGACGGCGATTCAAATCGATTTCAACCAGCTAGGAATTTATTCCTAGCACAAACCCAGGCAGACCAGATCATTAGTCGCCTTAGGTCACCTTTGGTACAACTCAGGTACACATTTCGCGGGTTTGTACCGCGCCGCACAGTCGGGAGCACCAAATGCCAGGATGTTTAGGACTACCCTAGCCTTGGGCTCAGTTTGGTTCCCTGCAAGGAGCGCACAACAGAATGGGGCCTGACCTGAGTTGAGCTACTCAGCTTTGCGGTCAGAACGAGTTATCCGGCGTAGCTAAGTGATAGGCATGCGTTCAATCTTGTCAGAAGTTCCAACAACGGTACGGTCCTTAACCAGCATAGACGGGATCGCATGAGTCAACCTACACATAGACTCCGTCCAACCTCAATTTACATCACCCCATGGTTCTGTTCCACGATAGCAAATATAGCCAACCGTGCTCTGGTATCCACCTATATCTCGCAGGTGACAGGAAATCACCTGACTTCTACCGGTCTAAGCATGGCTAAGCATATGTTCGATCCTGGACCTACACAGGGTTAACGATGTATATATCTAGACAAGGGATTTATATGCATCAAGTGGTTCCATTCAACCCTTATAACCTAATGCATCAATCATAAGTACTTAAGTATTCATTTGTAAAATACTAGGAGACTTAAAATGCTCCGGGGCTTGCCTTTCAGAAAGGACGTGGGGCGGTGATCAGAGCACTCCGGAAGCTCTTCAGGGTTCTGCTCCTCGCCTTCGGGAGCTACGGCTTGAGGATTCTCCTACTGGTCCCCTTCCTCTACTTCGTCGAATTCCAGCAACGTTATTTCTTCCTCCGATCCTAGATGCATGAATATGGCATAAGGTATTGCGAATGTATGCATGACAAGTATAATATGATGATATGTGATGAAAGCATTCTTGTATGTATTCTTAACATCATGGTGCTGAAGTAATAACAAGTGCATCGTGTTTTTACTGAGTAGGTGCATATCTCTTCTTAATGATTCAATCAAACACTTCAGCAGTTCATGTACCACACTACAAAACATCAGCTAATTATTTTACTCATAACTGTAGTTCTAGTTATCCAAATGCTATGATCTTGGACTTTCTGGAAAGCTTATAAAATTGACTACAACTCTTATTTAAGCATCAAAAGCTAATTCACAATTTATCTTAGACAAAACAGACAAACAACTCAGTGCTGTCCAGAATTTCCAGAGAGCAAGAAATTCGGAAACACTAACTTTGAACAGCCATAACTCCCAAACTCTTTGGCCTATTGCTCTGAAATTTTAACACAAGATACATGAAGAAGTTTTCTACAACTTTGTTATTAACCATTTTTACAGAAAACACCATTTTTACCATGCAACACATCAAACTATAGAATCTGTCCTAAATCCCACTCAATTCGAATTATAAACAACAATACTTCTACTTCATATAAGTATTCAAATTTTTACAACACAAAGTCTACCAACAGTGCAAACATACCTAATACACTCAAGAAAACATAATGGTGAAGCCCAAAATATTTATTTGAATGCATTTATCATTTTATTTATATACTTTGGTTAAATAATAAACATATACTAAATATGCATCATAAATTCTCCAAAATTTACAGTGCCTTTCTAATGCTACCAAAAGACTACTGTAAAAGTTTCATGCCATTTCACCAAGTAGAACATTCTATATAAAAATGATAAGACAGAAAGGCTTATAATAGCAAAAATAGAAAACCCTAGTGAAAAGTGTCAAGCAACAGATTTCCTATTTTTCTTATCATCCATATGGTACTAGGATAACCTCCAACAAATTTCATGAATATTGGATTCATAAATAATTTATAAAACTTCATACAAGGATTACCTATTTATAAAAGAAAAATCTATAATTGTTGGAGCACAGGTCCTCAAATTTTTACCAGAGCCCATACTTGTCAAGAATAGCACTCTGCAGCCACCCTGACACAAATAGTATTATAGGCGCTGACATCTCCCTCTATAGTATTGTAGGGGCTGCTAAAACTCCCACACGGTAAGGCCCTCCTCGTGCCTCTGGGCATCGATAGCGGTATGGGCGCCAGGATTTACCGCACCGGGTGAACATAGCGAGACTCCTCACATGTCTCTAGGCATCAAACAGTATTTGCAGGTACCGTATGTATCTGACATTCTATAGTGACATCCTTGAAAAAGGCAGCACGACCTCCCATATGTATCTAACATTCTACAGTGACATCGACAATGTAGTAGGCGCCTACCATTATCTTGTATCCGCCGGTGTGGGCAACAAGGCTCAGTAGGCGTGGGCAACAAGGCTCGGTAGCATACGTACCCTCACCCTCTCACTTGTAAAGCCATCCCCTTTATCTATAAAAGGGGATGCGCCCCCTCCAAGAAGAGAGAGAGCCCTTCTGGAAGATAACAAGCACCAATTCCAGTTGATCAGAATTCCTAAGTTCACTAGCTCACAACCACAAAACCGCTAGGTTTGGACCTCAAGCACCCGCTTGAACACTTAGTTCATAGCAAAGTTCCTATCACTCTCAGCCCTTCCGACCAGACCTCTTGTACACCCCATCTTTCTCCTTCAAGTTTGTAACCCCACTGCAAACTTCGAGCACCTAGGCTCAGGAATAAAGTCACCAACCGACCCTGACTGGACGTAGGGCACGTTGCCTGAACCAGTATAAATCCTGTGTCATTAAGTGCTAGGACACCTCCGATCACAACGTACAGCAAAACTACAAATATTCACTAGTTGGTCACTTTCTGCACCGACACAAATCTTCACTTAGACTTCAGGCATGTGCAAACCATCACCAAGGTAGGTTTCTAGTGTTCTAAGGAACATATCTAGCTAAGCAAAACTAGCTACAAGGGTTCTAAACTAAATCTAGGTCACAAATTGACATTTTCTAGGTTTTGGCTCATGAAAGTGGATTCCTAGGGTTTGCTTGATTTCAATCATACCAAGGGCTTCAAAAGAGAGATGTGATGCTCTCTAAGAAGTTGGAGAAGCTGGATCTCCCCCTTGGTGACTTGAAATCTTCTTGTTCTTGGCTCCTTCTCCTCCTAGCTCCTTATGGTGAGGGTGAGAGGGCTCCTCCCTCTACAAACCCAACCTCTTGTGGATAAGAGCTCCTAGGTGATCTCCATAGCCTTCTCTTGCTGCTGCAGCTCCAATCCTCCCTTCCCTTCCTTCTCCTTCCCTTCATCTTTCTTGCTTGAGTGTGTGAGGGAGTGTAGAGAGAGATGAACTAGAGAGAGAGAGAGGGAGTGTTAGAGTGAGCTGGTGAGCTGGTGAGGGCTCTGGGTTGGCATTGACACGAATTGGACAGCTGGTCTAAAGTGTAGGACCTAGGTGAACTCTCACTTGACACCTCACATCTGTTGCTTGGGTCGGTATTCCGGATAGTCTGATGTCCTGTCAGACTGTTCGATAGTGTTAGGATTTCAACTGACAGATTGAACTCTATTAGGACGTGCAGATGAAGTGGTGGATAGTCCGGTGAGCTGGGCGGACTCTCCATCAAATCAATAGTGAATAGACTGAAAGCAAATTTTAGTGCAATTTGGTTTCTTAGAACTAGATTTCAAATGCAAAGATGCTTATGATGCTAATGACTTCAAGCTTATCAAGATTGGGTCATGACAACTCTCCCCCCTTAGAAGAATCGTGACCTGAGATTCTCCAAAAATAGTTTTTATGCAAGCAAGGGATAAAAATCAAGGAAAATAGGATTTTATTCCCTTCTACAAGACGCTAAGGACCCAACTTCCTCTCCAAATTGAAAACCACCTAAAAAGGATACCTTGGCTCAAATAGGTGAGGATAGTCCCTTCTTATCTTGTCCTCAACCTCCCAAGTGGCTTGTTTGGTTGTATGGCGGCTCCATTGCACTTTTACCATCTTGATGGTCTTTGTTCTAGTTTTCCTTTCCGAAAAGCCAAGAATGGATATTGGATACTCCTTGTAGCTCAAATTCTTGTCAATCTTAACATCTTGTAAATTGACCTCTTAGGTGGGAGTTCTCAAACATCTTTTTAGTTGAGATACATGGAAGACATTGTACACTCCTAAGAGTGAATCCGGTAATGCTAAAGCATAGGCAACCTTTTCTCTTTTTCCATATATTTGGAATGGTCCAATATACCTCGGTGCTAACTTCCCTTCTCTTGGAATCTTTGAGTACCCTTGAATGGTGTAACCTTCAAATACACATACTCTCCAATGTTATACTCAACATGCCTTCTACGGTCATCGACATAGGCCATGTATCTGCCTTGGGCTGCTTCCAAGGCAATCCGGACTTGCTTAACCTTTTCTTCGGCTTCATTAACCTTCTTGTTGCCATACAATCTCCTTTCTCCAACCTCAGACCAATTGAGTGGTGTCCTACAATCTCAGCCATATAGAGCTTCATAGGGGCTCATGTTGATACTTGCTTGATAACTATTGTTGTAGGCAAATTAAGCAAATGGCAAACAAGTGTCCCAACTGCTACTATATATTAGAGCACAAGCTCTAAGCATATCCTCCAAAATTCAATTGACCCTCTTGGTTTGACCTTTGGTTTGCGGATGATAAGCTGTGCTAAACATCAAAGATGTTCCAATTGCCTTGTGCAATTCTTCCCAAAATTGAGATGGAAACCGTGGACTTCTGTTCGAGACTATCATCTTTGGAACTCCATGTAGACAAACTATGTGCTTGAGGTACAACTCCGAATACTTAGTAACTGGGTAAGTGATATTGACTGGTAGGAAGTGTGCTGACTTTGTGAGCCAATCAACTATCACCCAAATAGAGTCATACCCACTAGATGCCCTTGGCAATCTAGAAGTAAAGTCCATGGTAATATCCTTCCATTTCCAAGCTAGAATTAGCAATGGTTGGACTGTTCTGGCCGGTTTAAGATATTCGGCCTTCACTCTACAACAAAACATAACACTCTACTATAAACCACTCAATGTCTTGCTTTAGGCCTTTCCACCAAAACTTCTTTCTCACATCTCTATACATCTTATTACTTTCGAGATGAATAAAGAAGAGTGACTCATGCGCATCATTAATAATTTGCTTCCTCAACTTCTCTTGGTTAGGCACCACTAACCTCTTTCCAAACCATAAGGTATTTGAGCGGTCCAACTGAAAGCTCTTATACCCTAGATCCTCCAATCTTTCCTTGATTGTGACAAGATCTTCATCTAGTTGTTGTCCTTCCCTGATATCACTCAACAAGGGAGAAGTCACTTGTAGCATAGATAATGAACCTTTAAGTACTTGGGTTAGATCCAATTTTTGTATATCTCGACATAGAAAATCCATTTTCCTTTTCCACTAGGATGCAATCACAACTCGCCTTCATACTCAAGGCATCGGCTACTACATCGCCTTTCTAGGGTGGTATTGGATATTCAAATCATAATCCTAGATTAACTCCAACCATCTCCTTTGTCTCATGCTGAGCTCTAACTGAGTGAGGAAATACCTCAAGCTCTTGTGGTCCATATAAATTGTACATGGCTGACCAAACAAGTAATGCCTCCAAATCTTTAAGGCATGAACTACAGCTGCTAGCTCAAGATCATGAGTAGGGTAGTTCGCCTCATGGACCTTCAGTTGTCTCGATGTATAGGCAATCACATGTCCATCTTGCATAAGCACACAACCCAAACTGACATTGGATGCATCACAATATACCTCAAATGGCTTGGTGACATCAGGTTGGTGTTGGTATTTATTAACATGACACTTGTTTAGTCACCACCAAATTTATATCTCCGACAAATGTGCTAGAAATGCTTGATAGTACTTCTTAGCATCACTACTAAAATGACACTAAGGAGTACTTTGATATTTTATTGTGACTAGGAAGAATATATATAAATGAATGGGTCTACAAGCACACAGATAATATACCATTGCAGCATTTCACCTGAGAGTATTCTACATCTTTCATAGCTTGGAATCTACCCTATATTCCTCTGTATTCTACAAACCAATGTCTTAGAGACCCGGAGGGCAACATTCTTAGAAGTCATGGGTTAGCTAAAACTATTCCAGCCATCATCGATGGTGTGGAAGCTTTTTTGGATTTCTATGTTTTCAAAACTACCACCTTTAATGTCATAATAGGACAACCCTGGACCAAATTTCTTTCGGAAGGATCTACTAAGGGCCAATTAGACATCCGATTTGGTAGGAGAGAGATTTACATTCATATCACTCGGGCAATCACTACTATATTCAGACCTATCATAGGCGGTTCGTAAAGCCAATCACAAATGCTTTTCGGTCTCGGCAGTAAGTGGTCGATGGTGATGACATTCTCATCATAATTGATTTTGCAACTGGCGGTGATAATACTTATCACAATTGGTTCGTATTACTAGCCGGCGGTGAATTGACTTTTCAAAAATTTCTAAAATGGGCCAAATAAATAGCAAAAAATTTTGTTTCAATCCCGGGAAGCCCCCTCCCACTAGCTCCAGCTTCATGGTTCCAAGAAGCTAATCCAGCTCCATGGCTGTGCATCGTTGGTGTTGGGATTCAAACCTAAGACCTTTGTCCTCACGTGTATCTCCTCTAACCACTCCACCCCTAAATCACTTGTGTTTATATAGCATATCCATTCACCTAGTATTCACTTTTCTAGATTTAAAATGAATATTTAGTACCCTAAACTGCTTCAAATGAAAAAGTCATGAATTACAAATTTATTGTTCTAATTGAGATCTACAACTTTGATTATGGTTGTTTCGCCATCTGAGGTCATTTGAAAAATTTGAATTTTAAAACGTCAAAACTTTAGCCAGACTTTTGGGACCTCAAATGATTTCAAATGAAAACCTCATCCACTACAAAGTTGTTCTCATCGAGATCTACAACTTTGGTTTTGGTTGATTTTCCATCCGAGGTTGTTTGAGAAATTTGTTTTTTTTTAATTTTAAAACTTCATATACAAATTTGAGACTATTAATGAGTTCTAATGAAATAGTTGTCAACTACAAAGTTATAGATCTCATCGGTTTTGGTCATTTTTCCATCTAATGTCATTTGTACAATTGAAAAAAATGAATTTTAAAATTTGAGCACTTCAAATAGAATTCTGGGACCGTAAATGGTTTCCAATGAAAAAGTCATCAACTACAAAGTTGTCGATCTCATCGAGATCTTCAACTTTGATATAAAGTTTGGTTCCATCTAAATTTATTTGAAAACATTATGAATTTTATTACACTGTAGCATGGTTATCACTGCCGTAACATACAACAAGCTGGCGGTGAAAATGTCTTCACTGCTGGTTCATATGGTGAGGCGACAATGATGAGAAGCACATCATCACTGCTAGTTGGTGGTGCAAACCGGGCTGTGTTGATGGACTATCACCGCCGGTTGGTAAGACGAAGCGACGGTGATAGTTATCTACCCAGATGTTCTTACGAACCAGCGGTGATACTCTATGAGTAACAGTTTTAATGGTATCGGTGGTGATAGTGGCGTTGGTGATAGGTCAATCTATAGTAGTGAATAAATGCTATTGCCGAGCAACCTTTCGATCCTAACCCCCTCAAACAGGCAATAACGGGTGTTTCACAAGAAACAACCAAGACTGATTTTGAGGACACTCAGTTCTTTACCCAAGAAGAGGATGAGACTGATGAACGTTTTTGTTTAGATGAATCTGAGAGGCCACCTCAACCTCCAATCGAATTAAAACCTCTCCCTTTTGGACCTAAATATGCTTTTCTTAACCACGATCCTAAGACTCCTGTCATCATAAGTGAATGTAAGGCCTTTTAGTATATATTAACACACACAGAATAATCCACAAGCGCATGGATACTGATGTAGCACTTCACCAAAAAGTATTCTAGAATATCGAAACTAAGGAAATGTGTGAGAATAACTAAGTTTAACTTAACCCGGAGTAGCAACAAGACTTAAGATAATAGGAGTATAGAGAAGATTATGAAGGTCTTCTAGTTCTAACTTTGGTAAGCAATGTCTTCTATTGTTCAATCTAAGGATATTACTAAGGAAAAACACAGGCATAATATGTTTTCCTAGTAAGCAGGTCCTGCTTGGCCTACAAATGGGAGATGGTCTACAAAAGACTCAACGAGGCTATAAGAGTCACCCTCGTGATCTACCACCGATCTAGAATTTAGGGTACATCCACAAGTAACCGAGTCTAAGCACCATACTTATACTATGAATACTACTCTAACCAAAGAGCAACAAGGATTAAAGTACTCAAAAGAGTTGCAAACCTAAAGAACAATATAAACATGTTACTTACTTGAATTAGAAGTTGATTACCAGAGAAATCTCAGAAGCAAGCTCAAGAAAAACTTAATTCCGCTAGGGTACAAGCCATAGAGAGAGCGCCAACAGGCCAGCACTTCCTCCAAACTCTTCCCTCACACTCTATCTCTCTATTTCTAATACAATACTAGATCCTTATGGAAGACTAATCTTCTCTTGATTGCTAGCTCTGATCTTGGTGAAGAAATGAATTAGGGTTTCTGGCTCTTAGAACTTAGGACCATTGCCTCAGGAGGGCGATACAGGGAGGTCTATATAGGGGGCTTTCAGCATCCTGGACCTTTGGGTCAAACTGACTTAAAAGATCAGCGTAGATTTGATCTTTGAGGCGGTGGAGAACCGATGTAACAAGGAGGGATTGACATGTGGGGCCCACTGGCTGGCTAGCCTACCACATGTCAGTGACACATGACCTGCTTTGGTGGAATGCCCTCTGGAGTCTTCCCAAGTCAGTACAGTCATGGATAAACGTGATCTTTGGCGAATAAGTCCTCCTTGATGGTTTTCTGATTAAATCCTATTGAAAACACCGATTCACCAAAACTTGTGGAATTTGTTAGTTTAAACCCCTAAGTCTATGTTGGTAATCCATTTTAGTCATTTATGCAAGGTATATTGATGATTTATGATTGACATTAAGTACCATCAACAAACTCCCCCACACTTAGGCTTTTACTCGTCCTCGATAAAAGGATGGATTACTTAAGACATAACCTTGGGACAAGACATCAACATAAAACTTTTCCCAGTCATGCATGCTCTATAGGATTCAAAGTGTCTACAATGAGACTTTGGGTGGTTGAAGAATGGAACAGCTTGAAATAGATCACCATCTTCCTTTAGTCAAGTCAATCAGAGAAACAATTTAAGATTTTTTAAAACAAAACATAGATTACCTTCTCCTTTTGTGGTACTCTCAAATCACTCAATATATGTGGTATTTGTGGATCCTCACCAAGGCATAGATAGTGTTGCCTTCTTTTTACCTACTTCTAAAGGCTTATATGGGGCACAAGTAGGGATAAATATGAGAACATACTTGCATTGCATATATTGTAAAGTCAAAACAAGGATCCTAGGAGAAAAATGTCATACTCTTAGATCAAGATGTGCATGTGTGTGGATATGTATATGGTGGCTAACCTAATTCTACTATGCTCCATGAAACATATCTCTCTTGTTTAAACTTGAAAACACTTTTGCAAGAAGTCATGGGCTATCTTATTCATCTTTCTCTTTTTTTCAGGCGAGCATCTAAGTACCCATTGTTTTAGATATCTCGGACACATGTCCATTTTTTCAATTCTTTCTTTTTCTTTTATGAATAACTCTTGCATAGCCCCATGCCTCTTTTTCCGCAATTGAAACTTTTCTAGAGAGATATTTGCAAGAACTTGGAGCATTTATTTAGTGGAATCCTAATAATCATATTTTTGTGTCTATTCCTAGTGTAGGAATAGAATATTTTTGGGTGGATGGAAAACATGTTTTTGTGTAGTCCCAGTGTAGGAGCAGCAGATATATGTAGAGTGTACGTGATCTCGATCTTGAGAGCATGATAAGTTTCTCAACAAGGGTCGCAAGGTTTGACCAAACTCAATACAATGGCAATTAATATATGTAGAAAGTTTCCTAGTCTATATATCATATATGGCTCTGGTAGGACATTGCTTACCACAAAAGAGAGGTGTAGTTATTCTTTTTAGAGTTTTGAAATAAAATTCTCCAATCACGAGACATCAAGAATCAAGTTCTCATTATTCTACTATATCTCATTCCATAACAACTTAAGCAACTTGGGGTCCCTAATAATACGTTCCCAATAGTAGCAAGACTTTCAGGAAAAGTATTATGTGAATCTATCCTTCAAGTCATGAATGAAATAATCTTTGCTCATGTTTTAAAGTTGTTTATCAAAGGATTTTCAATTTAGTTCGAAACAAAAAAGCGAGATAGGTGAAAATAGATCTTATGGGACTCAAACCTGACCGTGGATGACACTGGGTTAGGCCAGCCGGCCCATAGGGTTGACCGGGTGGCCTGCCCCGGAGACCGTTGTGGTCCAACTTTGGCGAGCGTGGTCCTTGTTCTGTTGCTTTCTGAATTTCATTATTTTCACGATTAGATCTTGTTTTGTTGTCGCGGTGTGCTTCCCCCACACTTGTTTCCTATTTACCTTTATGCACAACATGTGGAGACAAACACATATACAAAAGTAGAGAGTAGATATTGGCATTAAGATTTCATTGATATCATAAGGCACTTTATTATAATCCAACCTAGACAAACTAGCTATCACAAACTTTAACCAACCTAAACAATCGATCTAAGCAAATGACCTAAACATGCCTTATTGATCAACAATCTAACTCTCAATCTTGGTACTTGTCCTTATTGACAACATAGCGGCAAAGGATAGTAAGCTCATATTCTAGATCCTTGCGTAGATATGCTCTTTATCAGTCCTATGCTGCAAAGCATGGGTGTACTTGGTAAGGTTCTAGATCTTGTTGTTTAGAAGCGTGACAGTCATCTATTGGTGCTTCTCATCCGGTGGTGCCCTCTTCTTCTTCTCCTCCTTCGACGGCACAACCTTGACTTGCTCCGGTGTAGCCCGAACACCATCTATGGTCACATGAGCTTCTTCTTCTCCTTCGGCGGCACAACCTTGACTTGCTCCGGTGCAGCCCAAACACCATCTATGGTCACATGAGGCATGACCCACTTGCACTTTGCACATGCGACATCCCCAAACTTGTTGGTCTTCACCTTTGTTAGCGTCTCATTCGACCTTGGCGGAAGGAGGTTGATCTCCTTAGGCACCTTGATCGGCTTCGGCGCCTCTGACTAGCGTGGCTTGTCTTGAAGAAGTAGATGCAGCGGCGGCAGAGTGATTGCCGGACGATGAATGGCTTGGGTGAAGTAGGACTGGCTAGGGATGGTAGCTATCTCTCATGGTGGAATGACACTCAGCGCTAGAGCGTTGGGCTTCATGTTAAGATCAACTCCGAAGGGGACAATCTCTCTACTGGCCATTGGAACTTGGAAGAATGAAAGCTTTGTTGTTGCTAGAGATGAGAAGCTTGTTGGGATGGCTATGGAGGTAGACTGGGGCTTGTTTAGATAGGTAGGAAAAACAGGTAGCAGGGGTTAAGATCTATCCATTAGGGGAGTCATAATGAGAGAAAACTAAATGGCTCAGAAATCTAGAGATTTTTGTGAGAAAACACTAGAAGATTCATGAGACAATTGAGCGGAGGCGGGGAAGTTGACTGGTGGGCCGGCCGGCCTGATAGTAGGGCCGGTCCGCCCCACCTAGTGCCACCTCACTATCATCTTTCACACAACATTTTCTAATGTTTAACTAATCCCAAAGAGTATGCTATCGCGTTACGAATCGTATGGAGGAGGGTAGAGATGAAAATCTTTGGCAAAATAATAAAATCAACCTCATCCAAATTCTTAGGTGGTTTTTAGGTTCTAGAAAGATCTTGAGATGGTGACCATTTACCTTGAATACGTACCTTTGTGATTTTGAAGTGTTAACGCTCCATGCAACAAAGTGCTTATAACCTTGAATGGTCCTTCCCATTTGCTCCAAAGTTTTCCATGCCCGAATAATTTAACCCTTGAATTAAAAAGAAAAACCTTATCTCCCGGGGCAAATTCCTTCTTGATCCTCTTATCGTGCCATCTCTTTGTTCTCTCCTTGTATATATTGGCATTGTGATATGCTTTTTCACACCATTCATCGAGCTCAGTGTGACAGAACTGCCCAATTTATACAAGATCAAGTACGGCTATCCCCATTTAACATGTTAACGTGCACATACTTTCACTTATATAAACCCGGTAGTCCGCCGAGTGTCACGAAGGACCTTTATAAATCAACATCACAACCAAGATCGTATGATTAAGCAAATACACATAACATACATGGAGTTATAGTGGAAATAATACTTACAATGAGTTCACAAATGATAATACAAGTTTGGGTTTCAAAACCGATTAGTGAAAACCACATAGCTTTCAAATGATTACAATAATGTATGTTCCAAATACATTGCTAGCATACATGGCATCCTCTGATAAAAACACATAGATAAGAACACTATAGGGCCAGTGAGCCCATCAGTGGTTAGCCACCATCTTCAGCAGGCCAGGAACTTCACCTACAACATGTTGGGATAAACCTTGAGTACTCGAATGTACTTAGCTAGACTTACCCATCATAAACCAAAAATAAAGTGACACCAAGGATCATGCAAGGCTTTATAAGTGGAGCTAGCTTGACAACATTTTGCATAAAAAGCCACTAGTTGAGCTATACCTTTTACAATTTGATTCCAAGTTAATTGTAGCCATTCATCTCTAGATTAGCATCTAACCTATGCCAAACATGTGATATATCATTATGTAGCATCACAATGATAACCATAGCCAGTGTAGCATTCGCATGTCCAATATGACCATCAAATTCCATAGTCTAGTTACTGCGATGCTGAGACTAGTCGAGTTTCTCACTATCTAGGAGAGACAACGATTCAAATCGGTTGCAACCAGCTAGGCAGTTATTCCTAAAACAAACCTAGACATACCTGCACCAAGGTAGTCTTAGGTCACGTTTGGTACAACTTAGGTCCAATTCATGGGTTTGATCAGTGCCACACAATCAGGGACAACTAGCTGCCCGAACATTCAGGCCTGGCCTACCCTTGTGCTCATGTCTAGCTCCCCGCACATCCTTACTACCATCTAGAGTGCACACTCTAATAGAGCGGGGCCTGACCTGAGTTGAGCTACTCGGTTTCGTGGTCAGAACGAGTTATCCAGCAAGCTAAGTGAGAGGCATGCGTTCAATCTTGACAGAAGCAACAACAACAGTATAGTCCTTAATCGACACAGACAGGATCAACATAGCCAACCCACACCATGTGCATATAAGATCCCACCCGGTCTCCACTTAGATAACATCCCATGGTTATTTTCCACGATAGCAAATATAGCCAACCGTGCTTCGGTATCCACCTATACCTCGCAGGTGACAGCTAATCACCTGACTTCTACCGGTCTAAGCATGGCTAAGCATATATTCGATCCGGCACCTACACAGGGTTGAAGGTGTATATTTCTAGACAAGGTAGTTCTATGCATCAAATGTTTCCAAATCAACTCTTATAACCTAATGCATCAAACATAAAGGACTCAAGTGATATTTTATAAAACATAAGAGGCTTAGAATGCTCCAGGGCTTGCCTGGGATCTGACACAAAGTTAGTTTAGTTAGCTTGCATCATCTTGGTGACATCTCTGGTCCTAGCACTTGCTCAGTCCTTCCATCTTCGGGATAGGTTTACCATAAACCGTCTTTAGGTTTGGCTCCAACATCACGTCCTTCATGTGGTGCATCTAGCGTACCTAGATGAGATGCAACAATGCAAGTGCATGAATGCGAAGAATGGTAACATGAGATGCATCATATAAAAGCATTGAAGACAAGTATAAGGTTACACCTCAAGACATATGCACTTAGAGAGCAGGTCATTTAACTAACTATCACTCAAGTCAAACTTAGGGGTAGCAAGCATAACAAGCATGGCACACCAGTTAACTCAAGTCAAACTATTACAAGAATTTAACAATCAAGAACTAATTAAGCCTAGCATCAAATAAGAACTAGGGCTATGGTGAACGACACCAACATAATTAAAGCTCTCGCAAAACATGCATCAAGATCATTTTGAGGCAACATGCATACATGACCATTTATTAGTTACGTGCTTGACCAACATTATATACACATTTGTAAGGTACCTCTGGTAGATCAATTTAACTCTAGTAGTGTCATGAACTAACACTAACAAACATACAAAGCAATGCAAAGTGAAGCAAACAACTTTAGGTACATGCACAAATTCTAGGCAGCAGCACAATAGTCACTTGTTTCAACCATACCCGAAGTTCAAGGCATGCAAAAAGTGGGATCCTAAACTTTCTGGAAAGCTTAGGAAATTGTCTATAACTTTGTTATTAACTATAAAAGCTGTTTCAACAACTAACAAGGTCAAAATACATCATGAAGCAGAGCCTATATAATTAAGGGTAGAAAGCTGATAGTAACTTCAGAAATGCATATCTCGAGTTCTATTCATCCAACAAGCATGATCCTTAACTTTATAGAAATCTTATTAAGTTATCTAAAACTTTATTATTATCATCTTAAGATGATTCTACAGCTAACAAGGTTAAACAACACCAAGAAGTCATCTTTGTCCAGATTTGGACAGAACCTGCCATTCCACTTTGAACAACTATAACTGGAGTTCTAGACCACCAAAAAGGGTGTTCTTGGACAACATGGAAAGATTAACAAAAGCACTACATCTCTTATTTATCACCAATACATTATTCAAAGCTTATCTAAGCCAAACAACACAATCTTTGAGATCTCATGCAAAACCTAATAGGGGACTTGTAAAGTCTATAACTCTCAGATGTGTTGCCCTAAAGTCATGAAACTTTAGGACAAGGAAGGTAAGGGAGTTATCCACAACTTTTGTATTCATCATATCCACAGAAAACATCATTATCACCATGAAATTAATTGCTTAATCAAAACTATACATACAGCCCAAACAGTAGAGGCATACTGCATTCATCTATCATTTAGTTGCTACAAACTAACATATTCTAGACATATATGCTACCCCAAACATCTTGGAATCGTATTCAAACAATCATAGCATGTAGGAATAGCTACTAGAAGCATCACATGGCAATAAATACATGTATATGCTCACAACATTGATCCTCTACTTTAATATTGCAACATATGTATTGTTTTTAGTACTATATGAGAACAACTAGTTTGGGGCTAAGAATTTTATGAGTGGTATATGGTATCAAAACATGGCTACTGTACAAATTTCATATGCTGAGGTTTTATAATTTAATTGCTAAGACAAATCTTAATTATTAATAAGGGATTTGCTATATTTCAGGTGCCTAAAATGTAGCTTCATTTCAGGCGACATCTCCTAGCCTTCAGATCTGCATCCAACGGTCATATTCTGTTGTAGTTGTTTCTGTACGTAGCCACTCATAACGGGTCCGCGAAAATAAACCTGTTAGGCACATCAGGTGTTACCGGGCCCGCCAAAGCTTAACGGGTGGATAAACCGATACCCGTTAACTGAAGTGGTGCTCGTTTGGGCCGGAATGCAACTATTAGCCTAGTAAACACGTACAAGCTTACTGACAAAATAATAACTCTGCCGCTGTAGAAAGAAACTCTATCACAAATCAAAATTACCAGAGTACAATTTCTATTCTACCGCTGCAAAAATCACAAAAATGTGGCCTGTATGGCCACAAATCACAACAACTATTCTACAGCTCCATATATCGACCTAATCCTTTTGCTGCCGTAGCAGCCAATGAATGTCCACTCTCTTAACCATTTTATTTGTTTAGCTCAGTGCATCCAACTATTTCAGATGCTACTAGATTTTGCACAATCTTAGATGCAAATTAAGTGTAATGCATTATATTGATAGAAATTACTACCAGCCTGTTCGGCAGGCCATAAACGATCGTGGATTATTTACTGCTAGCTCGTTTAGTGTGAGAGAAAAATATTGTTCCAGCTTATAATCCATGATTGTATATGAGCAAGCGAACAGGCTGTACATCACAAAATATTTACTCACACATAATGAGATGTTCTCGGTGAAAAAATACACAATGAATATGATCTTCAAAATTACAAAACAAGAATATGAAAATTGCACGTTTTAAATAGTGCAAATACTCCATATTGTTAATGCAATTATACTGTATATGTATATAAATACAAAATCCAGCTCATGAATGTGGAGCCTGCTGATAGTACGATTAAACAGCATAGAATGGTGTACATAAAGAGAACAATTTACATATCTCATACTATCGGATGCCAAAGGTTCACACAATGAGAGAATACAATTTCCAGAAGCACAAAAGAGGTAGAAAGAACCTTAACATGATCCTCCAGCTGCAGCCATATTTGGATGACACCCTAGTTCCTCAATGTACTTGCACATCTCCAAATGGCCCTAGCATGCTGCTCAATCACCATTTTCTGTGCCAAGGTTCCTTATGATACCTTACGCACAATGACAAACAAGTTACCACATTGAGGAAGCAGATACCCAATACATGACCGCGCAATCACCAAGAAAAACAATCTCACCAGTGTAAAGGGGAAAATAGAAGTAACCGGATGATCTTAGAAGAGAGAGAGTGAGTACTAGTGCTGCCTAGTCTGGTTGCTCATGCCTCCGAGTATGGGATGGCTTCCGCCGCCATCCCCGTTCATATGCTATAGCGTCTGGTAGGCTGCACAGTAGTCGCCTGGCATGGCAGACGACGTCATACTTTATCTATTCGTCTGGTGCGGCAGACGCCGCCACACTTTATCCTGGTTCAAGTTCAGTCTCATCGGGCAGGCAGCACAATGTGCGCCTGATACGACACAACGTCACTGCCCAGCATGTGCGTAGGGCATGGCAATGTACGTACCTCCTCGGTTTTGTGGTTGACTTGGCATGTTCCCTTTAGCTGCTCCACCTGCTCCCTGGGCCCACACCGACCGGGCATCCCCAGTCGGTCGTTCCCAGTCGGCACCGACCATTTTGGTCAGGAAAGTGCGGCGTGAGTAGATTTGGCGTATTCCTCGTTGGGGAACTCGGTCGGAGCCAGACTGCGGTCTCGGCTAGCCTTCCCGGTCGGAGCGCCAACCAGGCCTTCTGGTCGAGGGCATCTGTTAGCGGTTAGATCATGGTCTCGGCCTGTCGTTGTGTATCTAGACCGGCCTAGATGCGTGCTGTCGCTGTGCCGCCTGCTGGGCCAAGTTTGCGGAGAAGCGGTCCTATTGGGGACCCCGGGTTGATGAACCCGACACTAGGTAACTAAATAGCTTGGGCGACATCTACACCACTAATCCAACCTGCTTATCAATGCAGGCCCTAAGAATGATCACATCACCAATGAAAAGACCATAGTTTAATCAGTACAAATCAATAAGTAATGAGGATTCCCTAAGTACTAATGGAAAATTAGTAGGGAAAGTGCTAAGCTAAAAAGAATACAAATCTCATCTATACAAGCAGATCCTACTGGCACACTACTGCAACCATTCTTGCATGTGAGTGAGTGGCCACAAGCAGCTCCAGCTATTGGAGATCACACTGGCACACTTTTGTAGAGAAAATATCATGCACAGAAACAGAAAAACTCCTACAGAAAATAACAAGGAGGAGCTTAGCTTCTGGAGTCTGTATTGTATTGATGTGCAAGGACAAGGACAAAAATGAGATGTGTTTTGGCACAAATCAGAATTAACAAAGTTCATGAAGTGTTAGCACAAATCATAAGAGACAATTTTTTTCTATGAAAGGACAAGGACAAAAACTTGGTTTCGGCAAGCACAAACCACAATAAACAAAACAAAAAGGTGAATTAGCACAAATCACAAGAAAAGGAGCATGCGGTCAATTTGGGTGGCCAATTAATTTATGTAATTTATGCAATGAACATGATGTTATAAGCTTAAATTAAATTATATTCAGACCTACAATTGCATATGCTGAGAACCACAATTGCAGTGCCCAATAGCTGCAATTTACATTGTTGGTGATTGCAATTGTGTAACTGAATGTTTTAATTGTGTAACTACAATTACAATTCTATCACAGGGTGGATCCAGCTACACAAGCCTTATGAACCAAGTCATAGTCTCACTACAAGTAAGGAGCAATTGCTCATAAAAAATAGTGGCCAGTGAAACAAGCAGATAGACTGACCAAACATTTGAAATATTGCTGATTTGCGTGCTTCCAGTTATTTGTGCTCAATAGTGTGGAATGATTGATGCTAACACCTTGCACATCTTCTACGAGTTCAATTCCTGTAGTAAATGTACAGAATCATATGACTGCTCCAAGAACAATGGATTTGGTGCAGCCAGCTCATCTCCCAACTGGAAGTAACAGAGAAAAAAATTGTAAAAAAAGCTCTTTTTCTTTTGGGCAGTAGAGTAAAGGAACGCCATGGGTTTTAGTCACAATATATTTTGTTTGGTTTCACATTACAGGAACCGATGCAGAAGCTTAAAAATCTTTTGCCTAGTCCTTTTAAATTTTTCAATAGAAGCACTACTATGGCGCTTGCTCCTAGCTGTAAAGCTTGACGTGATCTTTCAACTCCTTCTCAATGGTTTTTTTACCTTCAATTTTCCCATGAACACTTGAGGTTGGAAATTTTATCAGAACCAGCCGTGGACAAAAGAAACAGAAATACTGCACATAGATTCAACAGTGACTTATAGTGACAAAAACTGCATGTAGTAGCCAAACACATTGTACAAAATATTTTGGATTTTCTTCACTGCAGTACTGTCTGAGTGGACAAATGTAAAAAAACTATTTTCAGGATAAGAAAAATTAGTTATAGTGGGAAAAGCAAAATAATTCGAACAGCTACACTGAACTAACTTAAACAAAGCAAACAATATAGATCAAGTTTTTATCTCACCTTGAATAACCACCCATGCTAGCACCAGCAGAAATCTCACCATGGAAGGCAAAGACAATATTCAAGCGTCTCTTGTATTCTCTAAGACTTGATGTTTGACCAAATTCATCAACATTGAATCTGCACACCACTTTTGCATTAGAGAAAATATACGTTTGTAGGAAGGGAGAGAAAAAAATATATACATACACCTTCTGATAATAGACAAATCCTCAGCTGTTGGAATACCAGAAGTCTGAGTAAGTAACGATCGCAATGGAAATCATAGCTGCACAAGTACAACAATATTCTGTTTAACCAAAAATCAAGCAATAATAAATAAATGAGCTTGGCAGTAATATAAACTCACCTTTGCAGCATTCATCTCATACTTTGCCTGGACCTCTTCAAGCAGTATAGGCCAACAATCTAACTCGAGTCTTTGCCATGAATACACAAGGAACAATATTGACGCAAGATGATCTGCAGGGAAAAGAAGATTAAAACCATACAATACTATGTTTTGCCAAAAATATATTTTCAATGTTGGGCATATGACACAGTGTGCCACTAAAATTGAAAATGGGAAAATGAAAGAAGCATATGGACTGACCAAGATCAATATCTAGATGGCTTCAAATAATTTTGCAGCGGCACTAGCCGATGGTTGTGAGCTTGTGCTGTACAACCGAAGTGCCTGTCACCTCTATGTTTTCATCTCAGTCCTTTTTCAGATGGGAGCAAGTACATTCTCCTACATGCAACCAATATAGTAACTAGGGAATTAGTCTCACCACAAGGCAAGTGATTCCACTTGTATCCTCATAAATAAAAATTTTATAGCTCTTGACTTAAAATAAATAAAGCTTTAAAGAGTTTTAATTCTAGGACTCATTAACAGGAAGTGCATACTTAATGGCTTATAGACATCCATAGAAAAAAGCACAATACCTTGTGAAGGTGGAAAGACATATCCCCAACCTCAACAGTGACATAACCTCAACGATGACATTGCTAGGAAGTCCTGTTGTGCATAACCTAAAAGGTTCAAAAGCAGAATAACAATCAAAATTCAGATAAATCTATATATTCAGTAAGAACTGAAAGATGAGGCTCCTTATGGTAAAAAACAATAATGTGTGGCCACCTAATGGTTAATGTCAATGTCAAATTATTTGTACATCCTATTCCTGCCTATAGTATTGTTCCAAGAACACATTCAAACATACACTTTCGCGTTTTTGGTTAATGAACACAAGCAGCCATTTTCAAACAAGCAAACATGCAGAGTGCAAAGAACTTGCAATAGTTGTCATTTAGTTTTTAGAAAAAAAAAAGTTAAGCTACATATATAACACCTAAGCTCATGACTACAATATTCAGATGCCTTTATCTATTTGAGCTTTTGGATCAGCAGAGTTCATCTATTTGAGATACCTTCAGATGATGAGAAGCAGGGCATTCAATTTTCAGGAAAAAAACAAACACCACATCACATGCATTCAGTTTTTAGAAAATTAAAAGCTTGCAACACAGGACAATGGCCGACCAAGAGATCTGCCCGCATTCATATTGAGAACAAATTATGTTGAGCAAGAAAACAACTGTTATCACCTAGGGGCTAGGGTGCTGAACTGCTGGTGATTTGTTCACCGACGCAGTAGTTGCTAATTGGCAACTGATAAGATATATGGGTGTACTCATGTATAAATCCAGACCAGTGATGCGGTTGGAAAAGGAAGCTATTATTTGTTTCAATGTCTGAAAGCTGCACTTTGAACTTACTGCAATCAAAACTGGCCTATGACTGGACCAGATCAGTAGAATTTAGGAATGCTCGCACAGCACGAGTTACTTCAAAAAGAGACTAATAACAAGAACCTAAAGCTAAAACTCTAGATAGAAACGCATCAGAGAATATCGAAGAGTGCATGCATGTATTGAAATGTGTGCTAATTCCTTCAATGTTTTCTAATCTGTAGAAACAATATTAGCCTGATAGTCAAGCTCTGAGGCTTTGTTCGGCAGTAAGGTACAACAAAAAAGGAACAACTAAAAAAAGCGAAGTAGAAGAAAGCAGATCAAGCTTCATTACCTTCTTGGACAGTTTATGTTCTCTAGCAAACAGAGGAGCTTAGATTGGATGTAGTTTCTTGGTGTCCCTGTCCAAAATCAGAACACCGATTGCTCTGAAACAAGACTGCATGTTCAGAATACCATGTTTAGATATGGGATGGATGGAAGTGGAACCCCTCCAGTTTTCATGAACCTAGTAAGATAGAGAATTTGTCATGGACAACGACACTAAAACTGCATTGGATCTGTTCAATGTCAGATTCAACGACAGCAGCATGCCACTTGGGTTAGACAAGGTCGTAGTCTCATGTGCTTTGTCGGCAAATGAACTATGAATCCAACCCACATACCAATGAAATCCTAGACAAGCAAAACCTAATTAACGGGAACAACTACTACATGAACCACATCATCCAAAACCAGAGATGCAAAGCCACACCACACTGAAAAAACATCTGAGCCAACCCCTAAATTCAAATGAGCAAGCTGCAATGCCCAACTTAGCTACGAATCCACTGCTTACAAGCAATCCAAATCGAAACCACTAACAAAATCAAAGAGGACCAAATCGAATTAGCAGCAACAAGGGATTTTCAAGCAACAAACCTCAATGGAGCGTGCGGCGAACACAGGTAGGTGCCGATCTCAAGGAATGACGGAGGTGACTGAGCCTCTGAATTAGCGAAGGGGAGGCTCCGACTCGGCTCGACTGGGAGGAGCATGTAGTTCACCACAAGAGTCGCCGTCCCACGACGAGCTCAAGAAACTCCGAAATGCAAATGCCCGGCCTATTCGGTGTTAGCGGGTCTGGCTTCTAGTGGATCATGTTTGTTTTCCAATACAAACCCAATAGAGCGCACGGATCTTCAAGCTCCATCAATGGACGCAGCGTCGCCTGAAGCTAACAGAGATTTCAGGCGAGTGTAGTATAGGAAAAGTGTATTAATAAACATGTGAGAACAAGATAAATCTAAAGATCATTATTTTCTATAAACATATAGCCATATTAGGGTTTTCTAGGCCACATTATGACCATACAAGGGCAAAGGAACCACATTTCACATTTTTGCACATATAAATTATTTATAAGCCATTTAACACCATTTATCAAGCATTAAACCAGTTAAATCAATAACTCAATCATACTACATCCAATAACCATGAAATGTTTACCACAGCACACACATAACATTAGTAGCCTACCATAAAAATTTCATAGCAATTGGAGCACCACAACTTTAGATATGAATTTATTCCTAGAAAACCCTAATTAACATAGATAAATAAAAATAGCAAAAACCTTCTACTAACACATATCATATTATGACTCTAATGTGTATATCTACTCACAAGGATTCCAAAACATCTTCATTTGTTATTTTACGATTTTTCTATGATTTACTATGAATTTCCAAAATTTCAACCGATTAAAAGCAATAATCTTAAAAAGAAAAGGAAAAGCATTTTTGCAAAGTGAACACTAAACTTTTCTCTAATTAATTAAGCCCATATATGTAAAATCCTTCTCTCTACGTATTTTGCATTTGGACCTAGCAAAAAGTTTCTATTTTCTTATCTCCCCTTCATCTTCCTGGAGCCGCATAGAGAGTAGAGGACGGACGGGGAAACAACGATGCCAACCAAGGGAGGGGTCGCCGGCAGCAAGTTGGGCATCGTGGCCCTATAGATGCCAGCCATGGCCGTGCCTTACCCTGGCTTGGCCTGTAGGTTGCCGGCCAAGGAGGCAGGCGGCCTGGCCATGGCAGCAGTAGATGGCGGGAGCAACCTACTCGGCTTGGGTTTGGGTCACAGGCACTAGCGCAGGGTGTAGGAGTGGGAGGCGGACTTAGAGGAGAGGCGTGTGAGTAGCTCAAGGAGGCCGCTGTGGTGGAGGTGCAGCGGCTGCGCAACCTCTTCTGCTCAGTCTTCCATGGAGAGAGCGAGGGAGAGAGACAGAGAAGAGAGAGTGAGAGAGATAGAGAATGAGAGAGAGCGAGAGAGAAGAGAGGGCGCTTGGCTTCTCCAAGATGAGCGAGCGAGGTGTGGTGGCGAGCATGCGAGCGAGTGCAAAGGCCATGTGGCGCATGTCCCGTATGACCGGTCAGCCATGATGCCATTTCTGAAGATGTTCCAGTAGGCATCTCCTTGACTAAAACAACGATCTTCATCCTCCTCTAGTTCTCTAACCGTTTGATGATTGCTTCAACCAATTGCTCCATGTTGTAGAGCTACATGAGTACTCCAACTTTGATTAAAGGAGTTTGGTCCAAATCAAAATGGTTTGCAAGATATAAATTGCCAAAGTAGGGTACTTGTAAACTATAAACTAAAAAGTTGAGTCCCAGACTTAGCCGACTTTTGGAACCTAAAAAAAACAACATTGGATTCAAACTTTGGTCCACTATTTGCCTATGCTAGAGGTCAAACTAGGTCTTGGTACTTAAACAAAGGTTGTTCTACTTAAACTAGACTACAACTTTGCTTAAAGGATCCAGGATTGGTTCGACTGGGTCAGGAAGATACAAGGCTCCAAAGTGGGGTACACGAAACTTAAACCGAGATTCAGTTAACTCCTAGAAACAGTTAGTCTTTGTTGATTTTGAAACTAACTTCAAAGATCCAAATAAACTCCAAACTTGAAGAGACTTGCTTCATTGTTTCTAGCACAAAGTGTACTTCTACTCATATTTAGGACTCCAATTGAGCTACCATATGAATTTGGAAGATAAAATGTCGCAAACCTATCAACTCGCTACTGCCGATTAAGGACTTAGGGAATTTTTGGTGGAACCCAAAATAGCACTAGATTCAAAGTTGAGGCCACTGTTTGAGCCACTTCAAAGTTGAATCGAGGCTTGGTCCAAAAATAAAGTTTGTTGTACTCCACTCAAACTTCAACTTTTATTAAAGGTCAAACTTAAAATCTAGTCCTAAAATCATAGTTTCATCTTGGTCAAAGCAGTACCTCATTAAACCCTGGAATTAGGGTTTTCGACCAATTGAGGCATTTTCTTAACCTTTTCTCAACACGAACCCTTCATGACTTTTGTTGTAGAGTTCAATTAGTGTCATTTGGGCAAGGTAGCAAGGTTTGATCGATGTCCCATATTCCCATTCAGCTGATGAAGCAATTCAAGAAAGGTTATAAACTATCATTTCTTGTGACCTTTTGGATTCCAAACTTCATGAAACTTTTCCAAAGTTCACTATGGATGCATGTTGATGTAATGTACATCAAATAAGCATGTTTAACATTACTCATGCATAATCTTAACAAGGGTCCACATGTAAGCAAAAGGTATTGTCCAAGTTCAAGTTGGGACTCAATTTCATAGATTTGACCTCAACACCTTTATCATCACTTCCAAGATTATGAACTAGAGATCATGATCATTACTTGACCTATCCTACTTGAATCCAAATTTGATGCTTAACTCATGACTAACACCTACGGTGTTACAGCCCTCCCCCCTTACGAGAATCTCGCCCCGAGATTCGGTGCAAAAGACTTTTAAGGGAAGGAAAGCATGTCATCCAATTTTCAACATCTGTGATAGCATGAGGTTACTTAGCTCTGAGCATCAGAGAGGCTAATTTGGCAAAGACACTGTTTGATACTTGCTGTTCATTGTAAATTTTTGTCTGTAGAATTTCCTTCATTGATTCCCATCAAGCATTATTACATTGGGAGGAATCTAGGACAACACTGTTCTGAGTACTTGTTCTTGGTGTACGAAGGGTGATTTAGAGCATAATGACCTACTCACATCCATTGCCTCTCTAGTGGGCATAGCATGTACAACTTTCTATAAGGGATACGATCATAGACGGGGTAAACATCTTCTGAGGCGGTGAAAAACTGACTAATCCAATAGGCCATGCCTATGCCGGTCGTAACTGTCCAATCACTCAAATGCCAACTGATGGAAAACTACATAATGTTCCATGTGTGCAATTCTCTTTCTCTGTTAACACTATATTATCTGAGTCCATTGGGTGAGTGGTGAATGTGATAGCTGACTCTGTCAGCTCAGCGTTTTCGATGATCATTATTTAAGGAGATATTTGTATCCAAACGATAACAATTATATGGGTTGAAACCTGATGCAACCCCTTGGGTAAAAACACACAGCAAGTACCCAAGGATGAGCCGATGTTAAAGATTGCTACTAAAAAAGAGAATAGTGACGCTCAAAGGACAACAGTGGTCGAAGATTTATTCACAAAATTAAAAAAGTAGTGCTCTACCAAAGTAGCTTGAGTACAACTTTCTTTGATGGTACAATTACAATCTAGCAAAGCTTACTTGTTGAACTACTTTTGACATTGAAGATTCCTTTCTAATGTCAATCAATAACTCAAAATTATAATATGAAATCTATTGTTTAACAATTTTCAATTTGTTTTTGACTCGCAATGGCACAAATTGACTTGTAGAACACCTTGACTGCTCAATCATTGTTGATATGAGAGGGCAAAAGGAAGGCACAAAGGGGTGCAAGGAGTCTTCTCTAGGGCATCTAACGTATTATCTAACGACAAAACATTGACCATGTTGCTAATCTTGGCATCAATTACAAACACAACATTTCTAATGTGAGGGATGATAGCAATCAACAGAGAAATCATAGATTCTGTACACCTTGGTTTTCAATTCATATCTCACAAACTACTGCTCCATTGTGGACGAATTTTAGTAGATATATAGATCCAAGAGTCCTCTAACTACTGACCAAAATTCAGCTCAAACTGACACCGTTTGGTTATCCAAAGAAATTATCTACCAAAACTGCTCTGTTCTAAAATTTTAGTGACTCGAACTGACAAAACATCTCTCAAATCCGATGCTTTACTCAACCAATCCTCAAACCAAGTTAAGACATCAAAGTATCCTAAGTGAGGTATGAGCTCATCAAGTTTTGTGACAATCCAACCATGTTTGAGCCTCTAATCACTGGCTTAAGGATAACCGGTTTAGTGCCGTTAAATCTGGACAGAGCTCCACCTCTTCTTTTCCTTTGCTTCACACATTGTGGAGTGTGTTCTACACTCTCTAACTCTTTGTACAGCAGCAGTAGCTTTCTCATTAAGGAGAGAGGCCAGGGTTTTTCCTTACATGCCTCTTAGGTAGGGATGAAAATGGTACGGATATTTTCCGACCGTATTCGAGACCGAATCCATTTAGAGGGATTCAGATCTGTCCATATTCGAGTCTGGGTATTCAACATCCGACACCATATCTGTATCTGAATACTCAAATCACATATTTATGATGTCGATATTAAATCATATCCTATCCGACATGGTTGACACTATCCGTATTCGAATCCGAATCCGGACAGAAATATAAAAACAAATGTAATATCAGTGATATCCATCCGTATTCGATCTGTTTTCATCCCTACTCTTAGGAAACAAACTCAACCGTTGATTTAGACACAACTCAACGATGCACAAGCACTAGACTTGTGGGCTATTTTTGCAGGACACAATGCATAGTCCATGTGGAGGGGCAGTCCGGCAAAGATAAGGGACCATTTCTAACTACCCTTCTGTGCTTCATCCAATAGAGTCCTGAACAAATCCTTTGATAGCACCATATACTTAACGATGCTGACCGAAACTAGGGACGTGCTTTCTCTAGCTCTTTACTTAGCTGATACAACATCTTGCACCATCTATAGGATTGTCCAAGATGGAATTGACTTGACGACATAGGGCCTAGAGAAGAAAGCAGTACTTGCATTGTTGACTAGCTTTGTTGTTTCTTTGCTTAACATTGTTCTGTGAGACATAGCCTTTAGGGCTACCAAGGAGTCATTACCTTGCTAGAAATTAACCTTCCTACTGGTAACTAATTAGTTATCTCTCAACAGTTAAAAAGCTCCAAAATTTCCTTTTTGATGGCAAGAATTGTAGTGGATGCGCAAACAAACAGTCGCCATGCAAGTCAGCCGAGAAGGGGTGACACCGAAGAAGGTCAGTTTTTGTTTGCATGATCCTTATGCACTTGAAGGTTGAGAACTTGGACAGGAAGCTCATGAGTACCAGGTGACCTATTACAAGACATAATATCCTAGTCCATTTATCATCCGACTGATATATCATTTTGTAGCATCACAATAATAACCATAGCCGGTGTAGCATTACCATGTCTAGTATGACCATCAAATTCCATAGTCCAGTTACTACAATGCTCAGACTAGTCGAGTTTCTCACCATCCGAGAGAGATGACGATTCGAATTGGTTGCAACCAGCTGGGCAGTTATTCCTAAACACAAACCCAGACATACCTACGCCAAGGTAGTCTTAGGTCAGCTTTGGTACAACTTAGGTCTAATTCATGGGTTCGATTAGCGCCGCACAATCAGGGACAACTAGCTGCCAGGAAGTTTTGGCCTGGCCTGCCCTTGGTCTCACATCTAGCTCCCCGCACATCCTTACTACCATACAGAGTGCACACTCTAATAGAATGAGGCCTAGCCTGAGTTGAGCTACTTAGCTTTGTGGTCGAAACAAGTTATTCGGCCAGCTAAGTGAGAGGCATACGTTCAATCTTGATAGAAGTGCCAACAACGGTACAGTCATTAATCAACACAGACAGGATCAACATAGCCAACCCACACCATGTGCATATAAGATCCTACCTGGTCTCCACTTAGATTACATCCCATGGTTATTTTCCACAATAGCAAATATAGCCAACCGTGCTCCGGTAACCACCTATACCTCGCAGGTGACTAGAAATAACCCAACTTCTACCAGTCTAAGCATGGCTAAGCATATATTCGATCCAGGACTTACATAGGGTTTAAGGTGTATATATCTAGACAAGGTAGTTCTATGCAACAAGTGTTTTCAAATCAACTCTTATAACCTAATCCATCAAACATAAATGACTCAAGTGATATTTTATTAAACATAGGAGGCTTAGAATGCTCCGGGGCTTGCCTAGGATCCAAAACAAAGTTAGTTCAGTTAGCTTGCATCATCTTGGTGACATCTCTAGTCCTAGCACTTGCTCAGTCCTTCCATCTTTGGGATAGGTTCACCATACACCACCTTCGGGTTTAGCTGCAACATCATGTCCTTCATGTGGTGCATGTAGCATACCTAGATGAGATGCAACAATGCAAGTGCATGAATGCGAAGAATGATAACATGCGATGCATCATATAAAAGCATTCAAGACAAGTATAAGGTTACACCTCAAGACATATGCACTTAGAGAGTAAGTCATTTAACTAACTATCACTCAAGTCTAGCATAGGGGTAGCAAGCTTAACAAGCATGGCACACTAGTTAACTCAAGTCAAACTATTACAAGAATTTAACAGTCAAGAACTAATTAAGCCTAGCATCAAATAAGAACTAGGGCTATGGTGAACGACACCAACATAATTAAAGCTCTAGCAAAACATGCATCAAGATCATCTTGTGGCGACATGCATACATGACCATTTATTAGTTACATGCTTGACCAACATTATATACAAATTTATAAGATACCTTAGGTAGATCATGTGACAGAACTACCCAATTTATACAAGATCAAGTATGACTATCCCTACTAACACATTGACACGCACATACTTTCATGTATATAAACCTGGTAGTACGCCAAGTGTCATGAAGGACCAAGGTAAATCAACATCACAACCAAGATCGCACGATTAAGCAAATACACATCACATATGTAGAGTTGTAGTGGAAATAATATTACAAATAGGTTCACAAATAATAGTACAAGTTTGAGTTTCAAAACCGATTAGTGAAAACAACATAGCTTTCAAATGAATACATTAATATAAGTTCCAAATACATTGCTAGCATAAGTGACGTCCTCAGATAAAAGCATATAGATGAGAAATAAATATAGAGTCATCGAGCCCACTGGTGGTTAGCCACCATTTTTAGCAGGCCAAGAACTTCACCTACAACATGGTGGGATCAACCCTGAGTACTCGAATGTACTCAGCTAGACATACCCATCATAAACCAAAAATAAAATGACTCCATGGATCATGCAAGGTTTTATAGGTGGAGCTAGCTTGACAACATTTTGCATAAAACACGACTAATTCGGTTGTACAATTATACTTTGGTCATCAAGTTAATTATAGCTACTCATCTCTAGATTAGCAACTAACCTATGCCAAACATGTGGTATATCATTTGATAGCATACAATAGTAACCATAGCCATTGTAGTAATTTCATGTTTATCTGAACCATCACATTTCATAATACAAGTACTATGATGTTGGGACTAACCATGCTTCTCACTATCCGAGAGAGATGGCGATTCAAATCGATTTCAAAAAGCTAGGAATTTATTCCTAACACAAACCAGACATACCTGCGCCAAGGTAGTCTTAAGTCACCTTTGGTACAACTCAGGTCCACATTTTGTGGGTTCACCCAACGCCGCACAATCAGGGATGACCAGCTACTAGGACAATCAGGACTACCCTGCCCTTGGGCTCACATATGGCTCCCCATAGATCCTTACTACCATTTAGAGGGCACACTTTGATAGAGCAGGACCCCGCCTGAGTTGAGCTACTCGGCTTCGTGGTCGAAATGAGTTATCCGGCCAGCTAAGTGATAGGCATGCGTTCATTCTTGTCAAAAAGCACCAACAATGGTACGGTCTTTAATCGACACACACAGGGATAGATCCACACCCAAGACCTCCATGTCTTTTTGCTTCTCTATCAACATCTGGCCCAGTCTCCATTCATTATTAACACATGGTTATTTTCACGATAGCAAATATAGCCAACCGTGCTTTGGTATCCACCTATATCTCGCAAGTGACAGGAAATCACCCGACTTCTACTAATCTAAGCATTGCTAAGCATGCATTCGAACCTAGACCTACATAGGGTTCAAGGTATATTTCTGGACAAGGTAGTTCTATGCATCAAGTGGTTCCAATCAACTCTTATAACCTAATGCATCAAACATAAATAACTCAAGTGATATTTGTAAAAACATAGGAGGCTTAGAATGCTCCGAGCCTTGCCAATGATACAACACTAGGTTAGTGCTTGTTAGTAGACACTCGCTTGGTGAGCATCTCCTATTCAGGCATGTACTCCAGGGGTCCTTCCATCTTTGGGATAGGTCCACCATACACCGTTTTTGGGTTCGGCTCCAACATCCCGACCTTCACGTGGTTCATCTAGCGTACCTAGATGAGATGCAAGATGCAAGTGAATGAATATGAAGAATGGTAATATGAGATGCATCACATAATAGCAATCAAGGCAACCTAATATCATGCAGGACATAGGCATCTAGAGTTATTTAACTAAACATCACACAACCTATTATAGAGGGATAGCAAGCATACTAGGCATTGTAATAACCCAAAAATCCACACACCAAAAAAATACCAACTACAAAATTTTTCTCAAAACTTCCATGTGATGATGAGTGTCATGTAAAGTAACCCAACCAGGAGTTGCATTAGAAGTAACCCAACCTAAGTCAACACATAAGCATAGCATGTCATATGTTGATTATGATTATTTAATTTCTATTAACTAGAAGTTGCATACATGATTAACTTAAATTGTGATTTGGATTCTCATTGCTTTATGTTATGCTTAACAATTCTATAAAGTTTATTATTAAACAAAATTCCCTAAACTCCAATGAACAAGTTACCTCAGTTTTAAATTCGAATTCTAAACCAAATTTGAATTTAAACATTGGAAAAGAAATGAAAAATAGAAAAGAAAAGAGAAGAGGAGAAGGCCTCGGAAGCCCAGGCAGCTTGGCCCAGCCAGCCCCAGCGCGCGCGGCCTAGCTTGTGGCCCATCAACGCCTACGCGCTCCCTGCCTCTGCTTGCAGCCACTGCCGCTGGGCCCCGCGTGTTAGCCGCACGACGCCCACGCCCGCGTGTCTCCCTGCCTCCGCTTGCAGCCGCTGCCGCTGGACCCCGCAAGTCAGCCCTACTATTCCTCTTCTCCACGCCGTGCACGACCACCGCGCGACAGAGCCCCGACAGCAATGGTAGGGCGGGCTAGGGGGTCACGCCCAGGCCATGGCCTTGCCCCCCCTTGGCGCAGCGCCCACGCCAACACCATGCCAACCACCCATGCCCCACGAAGCCGCTCAATGCGCTTGGCGCAATCCTCAGCCGTCTGCCGTGGAGCTCAGAGCTCCGGCTATAAGAGCCCCAGCCCCAGAGCCCTAGCGATCGTCCATCACCCGCTGCCATTTGGTGGCCATACGCTGCGCACCGGAACCAAGAGAGAGGAGGGAGAAGGGGAAGGAAGGAGAGGAAGAAAGCGCCAAAGCCACCACGGAGGGGGAGGTCATCGGAGCCGAAGACAATGCCGGCGCTTCATCACCGATGCAGCTTGGCATGGCACTGCATGGGCACACTAGAGCTGCACGGCCTCGCATCGACACGACATCGCCATCCAGTCTTCCATGCCACCCATGGTGAGTTCTTTTTCCCCTCTTCTGGTCTCCCTCTACTGCCAGACCCTACCGTCGGCCATGGCGCTCCACGCCTAGAGCGCGTAGGCCAGTGCCATGCCTTAGCCACTAGGAACACATGCACACCATGACCACCCCACCGGAGCCTCATAGTGCACCCGTATGCCTCGCCGTCATCTTCATGGTCGCCATGGCCACCGGGGAGCCCCTAACGGCCACCGGGGAGTCCGAAGCCTCGCTTGAGCCCTAGACGCCTTCGTCGTGCACCCACGAACCCACCGAAGCCATCGTTTGCCTAGCCTAGTTACTGGAGGGCTGGCGTGTGTGACCTTGCCACCGGCGGGCACCGCCGAGCCACCAGCCGCCGTGGCCAACGCCTTGGAAGACCCCGGCCACCACTAGGGCCCTAGGACCATGATCGCCATGGCCTAGGGTAGTTTTTCCCCTTCCCAGTTGGGCACCAGCCTCGCCATGGAGGCTCATTAGTGAAGCTCGCCACCGACAGGAGCGCCACCGCGGGAGAAAGACAAGGGGAAACATTCCCCCTCTCGCTGACACCCCTACGTGAACTCGGTGCATATGAGCCGAGCCGAGAGAAACAGACAATGGACTCGGTCCACCATAGACCAGTCTGTGGTCCATGGACCAACATCAATTGGTCCACCATAGACCATAGCCATGGACCACAGCCCAATAAGAGCCCATGGCCGTGACATGGCAGCGTCACAGCGTGCCACGTGTTTGGCCCAACCCGGCCTAGACCGGCCCAACCCGAAGACCAACCGGCCCAGTTCGGACCTAGCCCGTATTGACCATTGACCGGTCAATGTTGACCATTGACCTAGCCCCACATGTCAGCGACATAGTGTTGCTGGACCCACACGTTAGATGATGACATCATGCTGGCGTCGTGATAACGTCACGCGTGACCCACATGTCAGAAGCTAGCACAGCCGAGGTGACGTCATGCTGATGTCACGCTGACATCAGCTGATGATGTCAGTAGCCCTAGCCCCACACATCAGCGACCCTGACCGTTGACCGAAGACGTTGACTGTTGACTCGCCGTTGACTTTGACCGGACCCACCTGTCAGTGAGCATGACGTTGATGATGTCATGCTGACGTCATCCAGACCCCACCAGTTAGCTCAAAACCGTGATGCTGATGTCATGCAGACGTCAGCAAGCCACGTGGACCAACCCCAGCATGACACGTGTCAGCCCAGGATTAATTTAGCCTTTTTCCATTTTAAGAAATAGATTTAATCTTTGGAAATTCATAACTAATTCATACAACCTCGGAAAAATATGAAACCAGGACCAAAATTCATCTAAAATCAAGCTCTACGCAATGGACCCATGTTTGAGTGCATTTGGTTCTTTTGAATTTTCATTGCTTCTTTGTGCTATTCTATAGACGTCGCTAACGTGACTATAATGCGGTCGTTTGCAGACTCAGAGGAGAACCAGACGGACGAGGACTGTGAGTACCATGAGGAGAACAGAGATGACTACACTAAAGGTGCCACATCCCACCCAATCTCGTAGCACCTATTACGCATGGCTAATATAGAACTGCTATCGCTTTACTTTACTGCTACAATTATATTATGCTAGGACTTGCATGGTAGTATGCTTGCTTGAAAGCCTTTACCTTGACGCAACCTTACCCCTGCATACCCTGCTATTAGGCTAGACACATGCTTACTGCTATACATTTCATTACTTATACTTCTACTATGCTTATACTACGTGTGTGGTGGATACTGGTGTAATCTAGACCATGGGGAGAGTGCTGCGTGTGTGACTCGGGTGTGTGGAGGGTGAGGGCTGTGTCGACCAAGTTGGAGTATACGATGAGCCTGGGGCAAGTCTTACCATGGGGTGCTACCTAGGTACCCCTGGAATGGATACCTGTGGTGGGTAAAATGGTATATGAGGTGGACCTAGGTGTGAACCTGTGATGGGTGGAGCCCGGGATGGAGGTGCTGTGGTGGCATGGTAAATGGAAACCCTGATGGAGACATTCTGGCTTGGTCATCCCTAAGGACTTACTAGTACTCAGATTCACCAGGAAGCCTTACGTACCACTCGCCCTATATGGTGCGAGACGGCTAGACTACTTGGTAGGATACTGCCACTACTGCTAGGTTGATAGCGGATAGTGTAAGGAGGTACGGGGTGCGGAGGATTTCCCCCCACACCCTTCCAAGACTTCATGGAGACCTTGTGGACCCGGCTCATGACTCACAGTTTTAGCCACCCCAGACTTGACTTGGGGTGAACCAGGGCTGAATGGTAGAGTGGCATTATCCTAGGCTAGCAAGCGGTCGGAATCAACCTAGTTGACGACGGTCAGCGAGGAAGGCAGATCTTGTGGTTATGTAAAACCTCTGTAGAGTGTATGGTTGATCGATCGATACATGTGCTGACTTGTTGGCTATGGACCTTTCCTGGGTTTCGCTTAAACTAGATAGTGAGATGAGTCCTTCTCTTCTTCCTCCGTGAGAGAGTGTCGATCGTAGCCAGGGGCTATGGGCCTTGAGATAGTGTCGAGAGGGAGTTGGCCTATCGACTGAGCAATGGTATGGTATGGTTATGGTATGGAGATGGAGGTATGTCGATCCTAGGATCAAAACCTAGCTCAAAAATGGGAATGGAGTGGAATGTGTGTGGGAATGGTGTTAAAACTTAACAAACTAATACTATTTACTTGATATGCTATTGCATAGGAAACCCCAGCTTTATAGGTTCCTTTGACTATGTCCCACTTGCATCTAATTTCCATAAAGCAATGCTCATAGGGATGGGAGTGGCTAGTACAAATCGTACTAATAAATTTTGGCACATAGGTTCTGCTGAGGAGTATAGCTCCAAAGAGTTTGACGGATGAGGGGTTCGTGCCTACGCTCGAGTTTGGCGATCTTATCTTCAAGCTATTCTGAATGAATGCTACTTTTGATTCCGCCAATGCGGCGATGTAATAAATTATGTAATTCCGCACTATTTGTACTCTGATATTATCGTTGTATGGATGTGATATTCGACTGGAATTTGGGTAATATGATCTATAACGATCTTATTACACTTCGACGCTGTGGATTTTCCTTCACAGAAATTGGGGTCGTTTTAGTTGGTATCAGAGCCATACTTGACCATAGGACAAAACCCTAAGAAATGGACGATAGAATAGGATGTGGACAACCCTTCCTTTGGTTATATACCGACCCTGCATTTACTTTTATGCAAGGCTTATCTATTTATTGACCTACTAACACATGTCCCCTTGAAACATGCAGATGGCAACAAATGTCGACTGGCCGCCACTAGGACCGCTACCTCTAGACCACGCCAAGCTTACCTTTGACCTACGTGAGCTCGGTGGTTTTGCACAGACCCTCTGCCGAGTTCTCGTCACGTTAGGTGTCCCCGACGAGCTTGTCAAGGTCACCTACACCGGGAAGCCAACTAAGAAAGGAGGAATCGAAGGACCGATTGTCACCTCAGTGGAGTTCCTAGCTAGCACTACCTTACCTTCTGTCCCAGCTTTCACTGAGTTGACTATAGAGGACACAGTCAAGGAGGGACTGCGAGCTATCTCACACAAGGCACTTCATAGAGTTCTGTCTACTTCCCTAGTCCCTTGACCTCAGCCTTACCCCTAGTGAGCAGAGTTTCGCAGCCGGTAGAGTTATCCTTGCCGAGGAGGATAGATGCCTTCGTGTCTCAGCTATCCACCTACTGGAGCAGGACAGGTATGTGACCCAGCTAGAGCAGAGGAGACATTAGGACCAGGCCCTCTGGTGGGAGTACCAGGAGTGAGACTCGCAAGGAGCATAGGAGCGAGCTAGTCTACTGGAGACAGTTGCCAAGCTGCAGGACGAGCTCAACCAACATGAGGAGGACCATGGAGCCAAGGTCACTGACTTACAGGACAAAGTAGATGACCTAGGCAACAAGAACTGCTACCTTGACAGCAAGGTCTTGGAGTTGCAGAGAGAGTGGGATGACAAGAAGGCTGAGTTCAACCACAGAGGAGACAGAGAGAGATCCAAGGGATTGATATGCTGAAGATCCAATCTTAGAACAAGACCCCGACTCAGGAACTAGAGGAGTTCAGGAAGAAGGCCGTTCGCAACCAGGGTCACCTGATCGAGGCACTCAGGCAGACCGAGTACCTACAGGACAAGTGTGAGAGGACATGGCAGGCTTGGTAGAAGTCTAACAGGAAGCGCCTCAGGGAGATGAAGGGTATGTGGGATCAGCTACCCAAGGAGATTTGTAGCAAGACGAAGCCTAGGATAGAGGAGTTTGAGTTAGCCCCGACTCGCCTCAACCTAGACGCCTGCCCTACCCTACCTAGAGCCAAGCCTACTAAGGAGCTCACTGAGGCTTTGAAGTACATGTCCTGACTTCACAAGTCTGACGAGGAGATCGAGATCAAGAACAGTCGTATCCTAGCTGCGGTGTACGAGTTAGAGTAGATGACCCTGCGTGGTCATGAGATATGTCAGTGGCTTCCATAAGTGTACCCCATGATGTACCCCTTATGAGATGTATTATGAGACATTATGCGTAGTACGATTCTCGCACGTCTTCAAGTGTAGCTACTGGAGATGATGTTATGTAATAAAACCCATGTAATGAATGTTTTGGATCTTATTGCTTCTTTGTAATGAGTGTTGGATAGTATAAATGTTTTTTCCTTTAAATTATCAAAATTAGGTAATCATATTGAACTATAAGCACTTACGGCATGAGCACTAAAATTCCTATGATCCGTGTTGCAGATGCTGAACCGCCGATCTAATCGCCTAATGAACCACGGACGTGCGCCCACCCCTAAACCAGTTGAACCCAATAGGGGACGTGGTGGCAACAACCATGGTCATGGCTGTGGTCGTGGACATGGAGGGATACCTTTCCACCTAGAGAATACTCCGCCACCTAAGGAGAACATTCCTCCACCACCACCACCGAACCTAGCAGAAGTGATGGCACAACAGACCTAGCTTCTTGCAGCTCTTGTTGAAGGAGCAAACCGTCGCCAGGGAGGTCAGCAAAACGACTTCCAAAGGAAGCTAGAGGGATTTCTGAAGCTAAGGCCACCTACCTATGATGGCACCGACCCTAACCCACTTGTAGCCGATGACTGGCTCAAGGAAATGGAGAAGAAGCTTGACCTCACTACTTTCACTGATGATGAGTGTGTTGGAGCTGCCACACACCAGCTCATAGGTGCAGCACGTGCCTGGTGGGACAGTTTTAGTGACTCCCATGAGGACCCTGCCCACATCTCGTGGGATGAGTTCGCTGAAGCATTCACTGAGTATCACATTCCCAAGGGTATCATGGAGGCCAAAGCTGAGGAGTTCTGCAACATCAAGATGGGAAAGGACAAGGTGACTGAGTACACTACTCATTTCACCAACCTTCTTCGCTATGCCCCTTCCTATGTTGTGAACTCTGAGAAGGAGAAGCTATACTATTACTGCAAGGGACTTAACCCGCACATCAAGCTGAAGTTTGGCGGTATTGAGAGCAACACATTATGTGCTCTAGTGGATCGCTGCATCCAGATTGAGAAGGACCGTGCTAAAGCTAGAGAAGAGTACAGGGATAGGAAATGTAAGCCTGAGGAGTCTCTCCGTGGTCGTGATCGCAAGAGGTTCCACAGAGATGCACCATCCAGGAAATGCTCCTACCATAACAGGGATGACAACCCTGGATCGAGTAGGGGAAGTGGAGGCTACACCACCAAATACTCCCGCCCTGCTCAGGATCGTTACACCCGGGACCGTTATGCTCAGGACCGCAACAGTTAGGACCATTTCAACTGTCCTCGCACAGTGAATGAACGCCTAGCACAGAACCGCTCTGCACCAAGCACTGGAAACTGGAAAGCACCCGCGTCAACCCCTACAGGCGGTATGCCTTTCACCTGCTTTGCTTGTGGCCAACCAGGTCACAAAGCCACTGAGTGCCCTCAGAACTCAGCTACACAAAAGTCTCAGTTCAAGGGATCAGCTACTCGTGGACGTCTCAACCATCTGGACACCGAGGAAGCACAAGCTGCCCCTGACGTTGTGTATAGTATGTTCTTAGTTAATGGCAATACTACATCAGTTCTATTTGACTCTGGAGCAACTTGTTCTTACATATCATCCAAGTTTGCACGAGATCATGACCTATCTGTAACCCCACATGAAGAGCCTATCATCACCAGCTCACCTTTAGGAGACCTAAAATGCACCCACATCTGTAAGGGAGTGAGTCTTACCATTGAGGGTCTTACCTTTAAAGCCGACCTAACCCTATTACCTTCAACAAACCTAGATGTCATCTTAGGCATGGATTGGCTAACCATTCACCGAGGTATCATATTATGTTCACCTAGATACATCCAAGTGACCCATCCATCAGGCCAAATTATTAGATGTGAACCCTAGTCTGGAAAATCCACCTCTATCCTATGTGCCCTTAAAGCAAGTTCAGAATCACAAGAAGAGGAAAAGACAGTTCATGATGTGCCTGTGGTCAGAGACTATCCCGATGTATTCCCTGAAGAATTACCGGGTATGCCACTAGACCATGATGTAGAGTTCATCATTGATCTTTTGCCGGGAACAGGACCCATTGCCAAGAGACCCTATCACATGTCAGTCGATGAACTGGCCGAGCTCAAGAAACAGCTTGATGAGCTCATCTCGAAGGGATATATCAGACCCAGTGCTTCACCCTGGGGATCCCCTATTCTGTTTGTTAAGAAGAAGGATGGCTCGATGAGAATGTGCATTGATTACCAGAACTTGAATGTAGTCACCATCAAGAACAAGTACCCCCTACCAAGGATTGATGATTTGCTTGATCAGCTTAGAGGTGCCAAGTATTTCTCCAAGATTGATCTCAGATCTAGTTATCATTAGATGAAGATTCAAGAGAGTGACATCCCGAAGATAGCCTTCGTGACTAGGTATGGGCAGTTTGAGTTCACTATGGTATCCTTTGGACTCACAAATGCTCCCGCATACTTCATGAACCTGATGAATAAGGTTTTTATGGATGATCTGGATAAGTTTGTGGTAGTATTCATTGATGACATCCTTGTCTATTCACCTACCGCTGAAGAACACGAACATCATCTAAGAACTGTACTTGAGAAACTAGCCCAACACCAGCTCTACGCAAAGTTCAACAAATGCGAGTTTTGGCTATAGGAAGTTGCCTTCCTAGGCCATGTACTATCAGCTAAAGGTGTTGTAGTTGACCCAGCTAAGATTGAGGCTATGAAAGAATGGGAACAACCTCGTAATGTGACAGAAGTCAGAAGTTTCTTGGGACTAGCTGGATATTATCGTTGATTCATCAAGAACTTTTCCAAGATAGCCCGAGCAATGACTAACCTTCTGAAAAAGACTAAGGAGTTTGAATGGACGCCCAAGAGCGAACAAAGCTTTTAGGAATTGAAACAGAAGCTTACCACAACCCCTGTGCTAGCATTGCCTGATATCAGCAAAGATTTCATGGTCTATTATGATGCATCCCATCAAGGACTTGGTTGTGTACTGATGCAAGATGGGAGAGTGATAGCTTATGCTTCTCGACAGTTGAAAGAACATGAGAACCGTTACCCTACTCATGATCTTGAGTTAGCAGTAGTTGTGCATGCTTTGAAGATTTGGAGGCACTACTTGATAGGCAACAAGTGTGATATCTACACCGATCACAAGAGCCTAAAGTACTTTTTCACTCAAGAAGATCTAAACATGAGGCAACGCCGATGGCTAGAGTTGATCAAGGACTATGATCTAGAAATTCACTATCATCTAGGGAAAGCTAGTGTAGTCGCAGATGCTCATAGCTGTAAGAGCTACTGTCACACTTTGATCACTGAATCTGTACCACCTGAGCTCAAGGAAGAGATTGATGATTTCCAACTAGAGATACTATTGCATGGCTTGCTGAATGAGCTTCGGATACAGTATGATCTCACAGATTGCATCCGTCAAGCTCAGAAAAGTTGTGAAGAGATTGAGTACCTCCATGGTCTGATGAAACTAGGCTACAAGACCAACCACCAAGAAAATGAACAAGGAACCATCTGGTTCAAGAATAGAATCTGCGTTCCATCTAACTGAGTACTATGAGGGGAAATTCTGTTGGAAGCTCACGATTCCAAATACTGTATTCACCCTGGAGGGTCAAAGATGTACCAAGACCTGAAGAAACACTTCTAGTGGAAAGGCATGAAGACGGACATTGCAGGACATGTAGCACATTGTGACACCTGCAACAGAGTCAAGGCTGAACATCAAAGACCTGCAGGATTGCTAAAGCCTCTTGACGTACTCGAGTGGAAATGGGAGAACATATCCATGGATTTCATAGTTGGATTGCCTCATTCACAGAAAGGCAATGATTCCATCTGGGTGATTGTTGATCGCTTGACCAAGATTGCTCACTTTGTACCAGTAAAGACCAAGACCAACGCCGAGAAATTAGCGGATCTATATGTTGAGCATATTCTCAGACTGCATGGAGCCCCCTCTAGTATTGTATCTGATTGTGGTCCTCAATTTGTGTCCCGATTCTAGGAAGCTCTACACAAGTCTATTGGAACCAAACTTGATTTCAATACCACTTACCACCCACAGACAGATGGACAGATAGAACGAGTAAATCAGATCTTAGAAGACATGCTTCGCGCTAGTGTACTGAATTACGGCTCTGATTGGGAGAAATGCCTACCCTATGTAGAGTTCTCTTACAACAACAGCTACCAAGCCAGTATCAAGATGTCGCCATTTGAAGTTCTATATGGCAGACCTTGTAAGACACCTTTGATGTGGTCCCAACTAGGAGAAAGATCATTCTTTGACTCCGCCAAGATTCAAGATGCCGAAGAAGGAGTTGCTCAAGTAAGAGAGAATTTGAGAATTGCTCAAAGTCGATACAAGAGCTATGCTGACAAACGAAGAAGAGAACTGGAGTTCAATGTGGGGGACTTCATCTATCTCAAGGTATCCTCGCTACATGGAACGGTCAGATTCCATGTGAAAGGCAAGCTTGCCCCTAGATTTGTTGGCCCATACAAGATTTGCAAGAGAATTGGAATGCTCGCCTACAAACTTGAGTTACCTAAGGAATTGATGTGTGTACATCCCGTATTTCATGTATCCCAGCTACGCAAATGTTTAAGAGTACCCGATGAAGCAATCCCAACTGGTACACTTGACATTCAAGATACACTTGAGTATAAAGAACATCCTATTAGAATTCTAGGCAGAGATACCAAAGAGACCCACAGCAAGACTATTCCTATGTGCAAGGTTCAATGGAGTAATCATACTGAGAGAGAAGCAACATGGGAAAAAGTGTCTGACCTCCGGCTACGATATCCCTACCTTTTCGAAGAGTACGTTACGCTTTAATCTCGGGGACGAGATTCTGTTAAGGGGGTAGGACTGTAACAACCCAAAAATCCACACACCAAAAAAATACCAACTACAAAATTTTTCTCAAAACTTCCATGTGATGATGAGTGTCATGTAAAGTAACCCAACCAGGAGTTGCATTAGAAGTAACCCAACCTAAGTCAACACATAAGCATAGCATGTCATATGTTGATTATGATTATTTAATTTCTATTAACTAGAAGTTGCATACATGATTAACTTAAATTGTGATTTGGATTCTCATTGCTTTATGTTATGCTTAACAATTCTATAAAGTTTATTATTAAACAAAATTCCCTAAACTCCAATGAACAAGTTACCTCAGTTTTAAATTCGAATTCTAAACCAAATTTGAATTTAAACATTGGAAAAGAAATGAAAAATAGAAAAGAAAAGAGAAGAGGAGAAGGCCTCGGAAGCCCAAGCAGCTCGGCCCAGCCAACCCCAGTGCGTGCGCAGCCCAGCTTGCGGCCCAGCAACGCCTGCACGCTCCCTACCTCCACTTGTAGTTGCTGCCACTAGGTCCCACATGTCAGCCGCACGACGCCCACGCCCACGCGTCTCCCTACCTCCGCTTGCAGCCGCTGCCGCTAGACCCCGCAAGTCAGCCCTACTATTCCTCTTCTCCACGCCGTGCACGACCACCATGTGACAGAGCCCCGACAGCAATGGCAGGGTGGGCTAGGGCGTCATGCCTAGGCCATGGCCTTGCCCCCCCTTGGCGCAGTGCCCATGCCCGCAAAGCCACTCGATGCGCTCGGTGCAATCCTCAGCCATCCACCGTGGAGCTCAGAGCTCCGGCTATAAGAGCCCTAGCCTCGGAGCCCTAGCGATTGTCCATCACCCGCCGCCATTTGGTGGCCATACGCTGCACACCAGAACCAAGAGAGAGGAGGGAGAAGGGGAAGGAAGGAGAGGAAGAAAGCCTCGAAGCCACCGCAGAGGGGGAGGTCATCGAAGCCGAAGACGACATCGGTGCTTCATCACCGACGCAGCTCGGCACGGCACTGCATGGCCACACCAGAGCTGCATGGCCTCGCATCGACACGGCATCGCCATCCAGTCTTCCATGCCACCCGCAGTGAGTTCTTTTTCCCCTCTTCCGATCTCCCTCTGCTGACGAACCCCACCGCCGGCCATGGCGCTCCATGCCTGGAGCGTGTAGGCCAGTGCCATGCCTCAGCCACTAGGAACACATGCCCCCACACGCACACCGTGACCACCCCACTGGAGCCTTGTAGCGCACCCATATGCCTTGCCGTCATCTTCATGGTCGCCGTGGCCACCGGGGAGCCCCTAACGGCCACCGGGGAGTCCGAAGCCTCGCTTGATCCCTGGACGCCTTCGTCGTGCACCCACGAACCCACCGGAGCCATCGTCTACCCAGCCTAGTTACTGGAGGGCCGGTGTGCGCAACCTTGCCACCAGCGGGCACCACTGAGCCACCAGCCGCCATGGCCAATGCCTTGGAAGACCCCGGCCACCACTAGGGCCCTAGGACCATGATCGCCATGGCCTAGGGTAGTTTTTCCCCTTCCCAGTTGGGCACCAGCCTCACCACGGAGGCTCATCAGCGAAGCTCGCCACTGGTAGGAGCGCCGCCGTGGGAGAAAGACAGGGGAAACCTTCCCCCTCTCGCTGACACCCCTACGTGAACTCGGTGCATATGAGCCGAGCCGAGAGAAACAGACAATGGACTCGGTCCACCATAGACCGGTCTGTGGTCCATGGACCAGCATCAATTGGTCCACCGTAGACCGCAGCCATGGACCATAGCCTAATAAGAGCCCACGGCCGTGATGTGGCAGCGTCACAGCATGCCACGTGTTCGGCCCGGCTTGGCCCAGACTGGCCCAACCTGAAGACCAACTGGCCTAGTTCAGACCCAGCCTGTATTGACCATTGACTGATCAATGTTGACCATTGACCTGGCCCCACATGTCAGTGACACAGTGTTGCTGGACCCACACGTCAGATGATGACGTCATGCTAGCGTCGTGATAACGTCACGCGGGACCCACATGTCAGAAGCTAGCACAGCCGAGGTGATGTCATGCTGACGTCACGCTGACATCAGCTGATGACCTCAGTAGCCCTGGCCCCACATGTCAGCGACCCTGACTGTTGATCGAAGATGTTGACTATTGACTCGCCGTTGACTTTGACCACTTTGACCGGACCCACCTGTTAGTGAGCATGACGTTGATGATGTCATGCTGACATCATGCTGACGTCATCCGGACCCCACCAGTCAGCTCAGAACCATGATGTTGATGTCATGCTGACGTCAGCAAGCCACATGGACCAACCCCAGCATGACACGTGTCAGCCTAGGACTAATTCAGCCTTTTTCCATTTTCAGAAATAGATTTAATCTTCAGAAATTCATAACTAATTCATACGACCTTAGAAAAATACGAAACTAGGACCAAGATTCATCTAAAATCAAGCTCTACGCAATGGACCCATGTTTGAGTGCATTTGGTTCTTTTGAATTTTCATTGCTTCTTTGTGCTATTCTATAGACGTCGCTAACGCGATTATAATGCGGTCGTTTGCAGACTCGGAGGAGAACCAAACGGATGAGGACCGTGAGTACTGTGAGGAGAATAGAGATGACTACACTGAAGGTGCCACATCCCACCCAATCTCGTAGCACCTATTACGCATGGCTAATATAGAACTGCTATCGCTTTACTTTACTGCTACAATTATATTATGCTAGGACTTGCATGGTAGTATGCTTGCTTGAAAGCCTTTACCTTGATGCAACCTTACCCCTGCATACCCTGCTATTAGGCTAGACACACACTTACTGCTATACATTTCATTACTTATACTTCTACTATGCTTATACTACGTGTGTGGTGGATACTGGTGTTATCTAGACCATGGGGAGAGTGCTGCGTGTGTGACTCGAGTGTGTGGAGGGTGAGGGTTGTGTCGACCAAGTTGGAGTATACGACGAGCCTAGGGCAAGTCTTGCCACGGGGTGCTACCTGGGCACCCCTGGAATGGATACCTGTGGTGGGTAAAATGGTCTATGAGGTGGACCTGGGTGTGAACCTGTGACGGGTGGAGCCCGGGATGGAGGTGCTGTGGTGGCACGGTAAATGAAAACCCTGATGGAGACATTCTAGCTTGGTCATCCCTAAGTACTTACTAGTACTCAGATTCACCGAGAAGCCTTACGTACCACTCGCCCTATATGGTGCGGGACGGCTGGACTACTTGGTAGAATACTACCACTACTGCTAGGTTGATAGCGGACAGTGTAAGGAGGTACGGGGCATGGAGGATTTCCCCCCACACCCTTCCGAGACTTCATGGAGACCTTGTAGACCCGGCTCATGACTCACAGTTTCAGCCACCCCAGACTTGACTTGGGGTGAACTAGGGCTGAATGGTAGATTGGCATTATCCTAGGCTAGCAAGCGGCTAGAATCAGCCTAGTTGACGACTGTCAGTGAGGAAGGTGGATCTTGTGGTTATGTAAAACCTCTGCATAGTGTATGGTTGATCGATCGATACATGTGCTGACTTGTCGGCTATGGACCTTTCCTGGGTTTCGCTTAAACTAGATAGTGAGATGAGTCCTTCTCTTCTTCCTCCGTGAGAGAGTGTCGGTCATAGCCAGGGGCTACGGGCCTTGAGACAGTGCCAAGAGGGAGTTGGCCTGTTGACTGAGTGATAGTATGGTATGGTTATGGTATGGAGATGGAGGTATGTCGATCCCAGGATTGAAACCTGGCTCAGAAAAGGGAATGGAGTGGAATGTGTGGGAATGGTGTTAAAACTTAACAAACTAATACTATTTACTTGATATGCTATTGCATAGGAAACCCCGGCTTTATAGGTTCCTTTGACTATGTCCCACTTGCATCCAATTTCCACAAAGCAATGCTCATAGGGATGGGAGTGGCCAGTACAAATCATACTGATAAATTTTGGCACACAGGTTCTGCTGAGGAGTATAGCTCCGAGGAGTTTGATGGATGAGGGGTTTGTGCCTACGCTCGAGTTTGGTGATCTTATCTTCAAGCTATTCTGAATGAATGCTACTTTTGATTCCGCCAATGCGGCGATGTAAAAAATTATGTAATTCCGCACTATTTGTACTCTGATATTATCGTTGTATGGATGTGATATTCGACTGGAATTTGGGTAATATGATCTATAACGATCTTATTACACTTCGATGCTGTGGATTTTCCTTCGCGGAAATTGGGGTCACTTTAGGCATGGCACACAAGTGAACTTAAGTTCAGATATTGCACCCATGCATCGATCAAGAACTAACCAACCTGTTTAGCCAAACAAGAGTAAGCTAAAGCAATCACCTAGCGCATGTATAGAAATCTGAACAGCAGCACAACAGTCACTTATTTTGACCATAACTAGAGACATAAGCATCCAACAAGGGTGACCCTGACTTTCTGGAAAGCTAATGAAATTGGCTACAATATTGTTATTATCACCAAAAGCTTATTCCAAAGCTAACGAGGTCAAACATGCCAATGTTTCAGATCTACATAGAACTAGGACAGAGAAGTAGTAGTAGTTTCAAAAATATATAACTGGAGTTATAGACATCAAACAGGCATGAACCATAACTTTATACAAAGCATATTAAATTATCAAAACATGTTTATTATCATCAGAAGGTGATTCCACAATTAACAAGGCCAATCAATCACAATTGAGCACCTCTGTCCAAACTTGGACAGATTCTGCCATGCAAATTCTCAAGCTTATAACTAGAGATTTAGTCCGCCAAAAGGTGTGATCTTTAACAATTTGGAAAGCTCATGAAAATCACTACAATTCTTATATTATCTCCAAGACATGATTCAAAGTTTAGCTAAGTCAAACAACACAATCCTTTAGATCTATACAGAGAGCATTTAAAATCTGACAATGAAGTTGTAAAATCTATAGCTCCTAAATTATCAGGCCTATGGACATAAAAATTTATCACAAGCTAGATTATGAAATTATATACAACTTTGGTATTCACTATAACCACATAGAACATCATTTACACCATGAAAATAATTGCAGAAGCAAAACTGCACATGCAGCCAAACAGGAGTGGTACAGAAAACTGATAGGAACTTCAGAGAAGCGTAATAGGAGATCAAGACCTCCAAAAAAACATGAATTATAACTTTTTGAAAATCTTATGAAGTTACCTACAACTTTCTTATTATCATCTTAAGATGATTCTACAGCTAACAAGGTTAATTAATCCGATGAATGCATCTATGTCCAAAACAAGGACATAATCTGACATGCTATTTTAAACAGCTATTACTAAAGTTCTACATGTCCAATAAATGTGTTTCTAGACTTTTTAGAAAGCCTAGAAAATTATAAACAACTTTGTTATTAACATCTAGAGCTAATTCCACTATTATAAAGGCCCCTCAGAACCAACAAGGAAACCTTGTTTGGGTTCGGGCAGAAACAGCCACCGAAATTTAAGTAACTTTAACTAAAAATCTCCTTAACCAAAAATTATGCTATTTAGCTTTTTGAAAATATTAATAAAAGTACTATAACTCTTGTACTGTCATCAAGGCATGATTCATAACTTAACTGAGTCAATTAATACAAAAATGCAGGCCTATTCAGAATAGGAGCAAAGCAACACAGGGCATTTGTTATTTTTATAGCTCTTAAACTATCAAGCTGAAAATCCTACAATTTTTACTAGATATCAACCATCACCTGAGTCGCACTCTATAAAAATTTCACATTTATTTGAGCACAACAACTGCAGTTATGAAAAAGACAAGACACAACTAGTATTAAAAACTTAACTGCATAAATTGATTTTTATAGAAAAATCTTTAAACTAAAGCATGCCATATTATAGATCTAATACATAGAAAATTTCCCAAGGATTCAAAAAAGTCCTAATTTTCTATTTTTGGATTTTTCTACAATTTACTATGATTTTCCAAATTTGATCATTCAAATCTGCAAAAAACCAAAGAAAAGGGATGTAGATCTTGCATCGGGGAACCTGTAGTTGCCACAAATTAAACTCGAACAAATAGATCCATTAAGGCACTATTCATTTGAGTCACGGATTCTTCACTTAACCCCCTTCCTTTTCCCTTATTCAAGCCCGCCGTCCTTCATCTTCTTCCTACAATAGAGAGCAGGGGATGGCCGGTGGGGAGGCTAGAACCTAGCTGGAGGAGGGCCGGCGGCGATGGAGAAGAGCAGCGCGAGCACCAGCGAGCCCACGAGCATCTAGGGGACCGCTCGGCTTGGCCCAAGGTGGCCCTAGGTGGCTTGGCCACCTATGAGTGAGCAGACACGTGCGAGGATGAGTGGCGCACGATGGCGAAGGCACCGCGGTGGATGGTAGAGATAGAGGGAGCTTGAAGTACGAGTGGAGGAGTGGCCGTGGAGCTCGGCGGTGGCGTCCATGGCTGCCGCGTCCAGGAGTGCACGCACGACGCCAGAGAGCGAAGGAGGGAGAGGGGGAAGCTCAGCGTGAGTGAGGAGGGAGCGTCTGCCACCGCATTGACATGAGTGGAAGGTAGGGGTGCATGGCGCAGAGGTGGGATGCGCAATAGCAATGGTGGGGTGCACTTTGCTGCATGGTCACCACGTAGGCATTCTGTCAAACATGCCACATGCGCGAACGAGCCCGACTTGGAGACCATTTTTGGCATATTCCATGCAAGTTTGGACCTTGGCGCCTATAGCAAAGTTGCTCCTCTTCTAATGCTCTACAAACTTGATTAAGGGGTCATAGCCATTAGGTCATTGAAATAGTGGTTAATTAGCGTCCAATTTGCAAGTGTCAACATGTTGATGCTGATTAATCAAATCCAAAAATCGATGGTCAAGACAAGGTCAAACAAGTGCCCTCTTTTTGCACGCTCTTCTCCACAATGTATACTCCAACTTTTATTTTGGAACTTGATCACATTGCTTAACAAAATCACAAGAACGCGAGATGCCAATGTCGATGACAATGAATTCCAGACTTAGAAAATTTTTAAGTACTATAAAAGCTGCCAATTCAAAGTTTGAGCCTCGGTTTGACTTAGTTCCAAGATGATATGGCTCTTGGTCCAAAAACAAAGTTTGTTCTACTCCACTCAAACATTGAGTTTTATTTAATGTGCAACTCCATGCAAGTAATGTAAGTGATTGGTCAACATAGGTCAAAATAGCATCATGGTAAAGCTTAAATCAGAGTTTTTGATCGATTGAGGCATTTTCTTAACCTTTGCTCAACATGAGCCCTTCATGACTTTTGTTGTAGAGTTCAATTAGAGTTGTTTGGGCAAGGTAGCAAGGTTTGGTTGATGACCTATAATTCCATTCACTTAATAGTGCAATTCAAGCAAGAATGTAACTCATCATTTCATGTGACTTCTTGATTCCAAACTTCATGAAACTTTTCCACTAGTCTAGATGGATGCATGTTGATGTAATGTACATGGAATGAGCATGTTTAACCTTAATCTTGCATAATCTTAACAAGGTCCACATGTAAATAAGGGTGTGTTGTCCAAGTTTAAGTTGGAGCTCACTCTTGTAGATTTGATCTTAACACCTTCATCACCACTTAACATGCCATGTTTGAGCTCAAACCCATTGCTTAACTGGTGACAAACACCTAGGGTGTTATAGCCCTCCCCCCTTACTTTCAACTTCCCTATTTGTCCTTCTTGGATGAGTCTTTCTATTGGTTGTCCTATCAATAGGTCAAACTTCATGATATCAAAGATATAAAAGGTCAATGAACCATGGTTCCTTTTACCTAGATAGGGAGGACATAAAGTATCTCCAAACTTGGGAGAATGTGTCCTAAAAGACTTTTCAACAACTTTGTTGTTGGGGTTAATGGCATATCTTTGAATAAATGATGAGCAAAAGATGCAGACATGATATTAACACCCACAACTAGATTATAAAGAGCATCAAAAGGATCTTTGTTAATTTGGCAACGAATAGATATAGAAGTTGAGTCTAGACGAATCACATTAGAGGAAAGCTCTGATTCTTCTAATAATTCATTGCTTATAATGGACACTAGCTCTTTCGTAGTCTTTTTAAGGAAAGCTTCCTCAGAAGGGTCAAGAGTTTCTTCATGGAATGATGATTTCTAAGCTTTTGGGGTCTCCTCAAAGTATGATAACTTGAGGTATTTCCATATTTGGCAAAAAGTTCATCCTCGAATTCAAGCATGAAATCTAAAATTGGAGTTTCCTCCTTTTCTGGTGGTTCAGGATTTGGGACAGCTGAAGTTTGTGGTGGGTTTGGCAAAGGTTCTGGTTCAGCTATCTAGGATTCCTCCTCTAGAAGCTTCTCTTCTACTTCTTCAGGGGTGTTCTCAAGGATTTCAATAAGAATGCTTCACCTCGAGTTGGCAGAGACAAGCAAGAATGAACCTCCTGAAGTTGTGTTAAGATAGTTTGAGGTTTCCCTATCAAGACCCATATAAAAGTGTTGAAGAAGAATGGGGTCTTGAATGGCAAGGTCAGAGCCAGTATTAATAAGAGCATTAAAGCGATCCCATGACATGCCTAGAGATTTTTTTGTTTAAAAGATAGAACCTCTGAACAAAGGCTGACTACTCTAGAGATGGGAAAGAAATACAAGCAAAAGCTAGAACATAAAGCTTCCCAATCTCCTTGTCTACTCCCTATGGTTTGCATATACCAATGTTGAGCTCTTCCTGTCAAAGAGAATAGAAAAAGCTAGCATTGTAAGGTTTCATCTAACATACCAACAATGTGTAGGCATGCATAGGTCTGCTCAAAATCATTTGGGTGGAAGTAAGGATTTTCATCATCTTCGCCCAAAAAAGATTGATCCTTAACCATGTTGATTAAACACGGGTGTTGATGTAGACAAGGCCTGATCTTCCGAAAGGTATGATAGCGTCGATTGGTGGAGACTCGATGTTCATGATCTAGGCTTTGAACCAAGATTGATTCAGACCCCCACAACCATTACACCACTACAATGTTGGTTATCAACCACGCGAACACGATTGACCTCGCCGAGAAGGCTTTCCTACAAGCGAATCGAGAACACAAGCAAGAACAGGATGGACCCAATCTGAAATTGCAAATAAATATGAGGCTTATGAAAATAAGAAGGAGTTCAAGTCTTTATTCGAAAGGACTAATCGCCACAGGTAAACAAGATCAAGAACTGGGGCCCTAGTTCATAGCAAGCAGCCTTGGTGGCACAGTTACAGCAAAACAATGTCTGTTTCATGAAGAAATCAAGAACTAAACAAAACCCAAACCCTAAGGAGAGTGATGGCTACTATTTATAGAGTCTTGGGTGTCACCCCCCTAGATGCGCCCCCTAATGGGCCCAAACACGATACACGGTCCAACAAACCAAAAGACGGTGTCGCAGTACCCTAGCAAATTATGGATGCTGACTTGTTTCAATGATTCCTGCTGATTCTGAAGGGATTTTGAAATGAGACCACTTGCATTGGCTTCCTTATCAAATTACCTTGCCAACCATATGTGGATCATCAAAAATGGAGTCTGGATGCGCCCTAGGTGACTAGTTTAAGGTAGACTGGTCCTAGAACCCGAAATGGGCTCCAACTTTAGTTTGACTGGGCCTCCACCATGAGAAAGATGAATTGGATGCCCATGCTGGACCTCCTCCTCTCCTTGGCTTATATGTGATGAAGAAGTGATGTCCTCATCATCCTCCCTTTCTTGAATTGAAGTCATCATCGACTGAAGTAGATCATCTCCTCCGTTGGACGACAGCAACGATGGCTCCGAAAGAAGACGTTCATCTTGGCGCCCAATCCCTCGCAAAGGTGGCTGGCATGGTGGCCTCCCTACTGGGAATTCATCCTCATTCTCTTGCAAAAGGTTAGTACCAACAAGAGGCATAGGACTAGAAGCAGGACCAAGTGGACATATAGGCGACGTACAAGTTAAAGCATAACATGGTTCATCATGGCCAGCAAGAACAGATTTAAGAGCAAATAAAACTTATTTCATGTTACTTGATGGTTCATTTGTTGGTTTGCTAGAGTCTTTATCATGGCCTTTCTTTTTCTTTTCAGCAAGTTCCTTTTCATATCGCACAATTTCAGCAGGAGTTAAAGAAAGTAAAGCAATGGTCTTTCCTTTAAACATAAAAGTATATCTATTTTGCCTACCATGATGTACCACATTATTATCATATTGCTAAGGGTGGCCTAATGAAAGTGAACAAGCTTGCATAGGCACGACATCAAATTCAGCATAATCATGGTATGATCAGATAGAAAAATGCACACGAGCAGATTGTGTTACCTTTGCCTTACCACTATTGTTGAACCACTAAACATGGTATGAATGTGGAAGAGCATGTGTAGATAAACCAAGGGTCTTGACAAGCTCAGAACTTACCAAGTTATTGCTGCTCCCTCCATCAATTATAGCATGAACATGGAAATTATTGACAATGAGGAACATTTGAAACAAATTATGGCATTGTAGCTTGTCTACTGGCTCAACTTATGTACTCAAAACATGCAGAACAAGGATTGATTTGTAGTCTGTAGTGCATGCCACACTATCAATTACCTCATCAGGATCTTCAACAACATCAGGATCTTTAGCAACATTAGGATCTACGGTGGTGTCTGCATGTAATTTTGTCTTATGCCGGGGCACACGAGCAAGCCACAAGGGTCTGCTCAATGGAGCTAGAGATCCACCTAGCTTCAACACAGGGATTATCGATCCTATGCACTCCTCCTGAGACATGCCATTCAATTTGACCCTGCAATTGACAAGGAGAGAAAGCTAATCAGTAATTTAAGGTGGAACATGCTAGTGTTGCTAGACAGTCCCGAATGTGAAGCTCTGAGAGCCGATGTGGAAGGAAATCGACTAAATAGTTGATTCCAGCATACTCATAAGAATAAATCAGTTAAAGCTCATGGGGTTGTCGAAGGAAAATCGGTTATCATTTAGGATGAATATCGTTATTTAGACAAATATTAGTCAATGGCAATAGGATGGCAACAATAATTAGTTTATATTAAGCTAATGACTGCAAGTAACCGAATCCCTTTTTATATAAAAGAAGCAGCTCATCACCATTTAACCATTTAATAGAGATAAATCTAATGAACATATTAGATCTCATCTATCGCTATGACCAGTGGGGCATGAGGCAGAATCATGCAAGCCAGTAGAAACAACAATAGATTTGATGACCCTAACTTATTACTAATATTAGTGCGGCACAAGGTAGAATCATGCAGGCCATAATACAATAATAAGATCATGGGGCTAACACATCTTTCAACCTATCTTTACTTCAACGGTGTTGTGACGTGAACTGCATATGTGAAGGCACTCGATATTGGCTAAACAGGCGATTTAGGCATAACGCATAGTTAAGGTTTTGCCCTATTAGGAATAGATCTACCAAATAACGATCCCCACTCCACGGTGCTAACAGTGGGATGTGAGGCAGAATTACACAGGCCATGATAACAGGCCATGGAACAGTTTTCATTAGCCAATAGATATATTCAAGACTAGACACGCCTTTACCGCACCCTATGCACGATCAAGATTGACATAAAACAACCGATAAAACATAACTCATCATTTAAAGTGCAGATTAGATCAGTTTAAGTTAATAAACGATGGGTTAAATAGGATATAAGGCTGATCTAAATCAATCCCAATCGGGCGAAGTGATATTGCTATAATTAATAAAATAATGAAAGCAATAAGCAATATTGATAACTTAATGAATCTATCTGAAGGACACCACCCTTAGATAGAGCCGCTAACTTGACCTTAATCTAGTTCGAGCAGTGGAGGTCGACCGGATCGATGCAGCCGTACTTGAACTAAACAAGAGTCGATAACTAGCTTATACTAGAGTCGTAGTGGAGGTTGATTGGATCGATGCAGCCGTATGAATAGAAGTATAAGCCATGATGGTACTTATAGACAAGCCAAAGGTTGGCAGGACCGATGTAGCCCTGCTCGCTGAAGAACTCACTGAGATCTACTCTACTCCTACTCCTATGGTGTGGTCGGAGCCGAAAAAAGTAAGTAACTTGTGTTTGATTGATTGTGTGTCCTCTTACAATAGCTAGGGTCCAATATTTATACCCGAAGCCTAAACATGAATGCTACTCGAGCACGACTCATTACTATCTTCGGCATAGAAGAAAACATTCCTAATTTAAGATAACTTGGACCCTAATCTTTACCTTTTTGTAGAGTCTGATATGTAGTTTCCTGGTGCCAACCGTAGCTCATCAACGCTATCTGCTGACATCATCTAAATAGATCCCATTCTAGAGTCGTATCTGAATCAGCTAATATCGATCCTTATGCAATCGATTCCTTGATGGGCATAATTTTGGAAGCCTTCGAATTCTAGCGTTCTTCTCCAAATTTTGGTGTAAACACATGCCCCCCAATTTTGGGATAAAAGTGATTTTATTCCAAAATTCCTATATATCCGTTTACCACACCGCAACCGTTCTATTTCGAGATATATGCATGATTTTGGACTTTCCGGCCTGAGTTTTATATAATATCCCAACAGTACCTCTTCCAACTCACTTGGCCCATTTGCTTTTCCCCTTTTCCAACTCACTTGGCGCGGACAACCATGGTGTAAGCCTGCAGCCACTAAGTCAGGTTCATTCTTCCTTCATAGGGCTTGACCCCGGTGATCTTAAAACCACGGGGCCACCGAAGCATTCAGAGTGCCCTTGTGAAAGCTAGAGGCCCCTCAGGGTTGTCGACACCATCATCTACGGTGTTGCCATCAGGGATAGGCTCGAGGGCTGAGTCCGGGTTGCTGTACTCATTTTCGTACTCCTGGCGGTGACACACTTCGTCTTCATGGTGACCGAAGCAATGTTGCTCGATATGCCATCGCGCATCCTAGAGGTTGCTGAGATGCACTCGAGCGTCCTGTTCGACCTCCTGGTCATGTTGGCGATGGTGTTCGGCACGATGCCTCCTAGCTCCCCTAGAGAGGTAGCGATTGGTCAACAAAACGTCTTTGACTGGGGCGGCGATTGGATCTCAGCGTAGCTGATCGGTGAATCATGCTCATGGAGCACGAAGGTCTCTGATCCTCATGAATCTCATTGACCTGACAGTGAGCCACTTTGAGCATGGCGGCGATCTTGGTGAGCTTGGGCATTTGAGGGAAACGAGCGAGCTCATTGGCGGCTATTGCCAAATTGGAGCTTGGAGTCTTGAAGATGTCATGGCCATCCACACGGAGAAATTCTTCATTGAGGTCGTGGTGGAGCGGGAGCGGTCTTCCTTGAGAATCGAGCCGATTATTTCGAGCAGCCTTGGCCCTCGCAATGGCTGCCTCATTTTCTCACCGCTGCGCGTGGTTGATGTTCTGGTTCTCCCGAGCAATGCGCTCCTCCTCAGTTTTGTGGTTCCGAGGAGGGCTGTCGATACTGACATTGAAGATCACTCCATCACAAAAGGGTGGAAGGAGAAATTGCTCGGAGAAGGTTTCGATGAGGGTCTCTATAGAGCCCTAAGACTTGGAGCCTGGAGTTTCTTCTAGGATGGTTTGGAGGGGCACCCTAGGGCTCTAGCCTAAGTGTAGCATGTTGATGGCTAGTGGAAGCTCGATGGTGACCTGGTCGGCGAGTAGACGAGCGTAGTCCACTTAGTTGGCGAGTTTGCCCCCCAGGGCGTGTTGGTAAGCGACGACAGCATTAGTGAACTCGAAGGGTAGGGCCATAACCCCTGTAGTTTCTCGAGCAGCCTCTGATAGATCTGGATCAAAGGGTGGTCGGTGTTGAACCAGAGTGTCCAGTGCCAATTTGGCGATGGAGAGACAATCGGCGAGCTTTAGTCCAACCCGATCGATAGACTTGATCAGATTGTCGTTGTTGATCTGCCTCCTCTGGTAGCGAGGAAGCGAGCGGTGAGTCATTGCTAAAGGAGACCTTAGAATCAGCTCTAAGATTAGATCTACAATTGTAGGTGCGGGGGTGGTCGGCGCAGAACTAATCTGCCCCGGCTCGAGGAGCTCTCCGACTCCGTCAACATTGATGACCCACGAGATGGATCTAACCGTGAAGATCTGGCCGGACTACGGAAGGAATGAAGAGCCTGCAGAAAAAGCCATCTTGTTCAACAAGGAAATAGCTTGCACACCCCTACCTGGTGTGCCAACTGTCGACAAAATATCGTCGGCAGTCCTCCAAGGGGTATCCCACGAAGGTAGATTGATTGGCAGAGGAGCGTGAGATTAAGAACAAGAAGGCAACAGAGGCACATGGTTAGATAGGTTCAGGCCATTAGTATGATGTAATACCCTACTCCAGTGGTCTGTTGGTTTGTATTAGCTATCGTATGATATGCCATGACTTTAGAGGGGTCCCTGCCTGCCTTATATAGTCCGAGAGGTAGGGTTACAAGTCGGTTAGATCTGAGAGATAACCGAAAAGTAATAACTGATTACAAGAATCTTGGGATCATACATATCCTAACAGATCTCATAGTATCTTTAGGATATCTTCCTGGTGTCTTGTGGGAGGTGATGAGGACATCACTCCTTCAGATGTACCAGCTGATCCTCCAACCGTCATGCAAGGTCCAATGACCCGGGCTCGAATGCGTCAACTCAATTTACAAGTGAGCTCGTTCTTAAGCGATCCTTTTCATACTTTTGAGAATAGACTACTACCTAATGATGTTATCTTGCTTAGGAACATTGGAGAGGGTCAAGAGGGACTAAGAGGACATGGAGGAGGTGATGATGACCAGCAAGGACGTCCAACACAGGCCGGAGGCCCAGTCCAACACGAATTCGAGTCTGCCTCGGCCTCTAGGACCAGTCTGCCTTAAACTGATCACCCAAGACGCATCCGGACTCTATTTTTGATGATCCACATATGGATGGAAAGATAATTTGATAAGGAAGCCAATCCAAGTGGTTTCACGTCAAAATCTATTCGGAATCAACATGAATCGTCGAAACAAGTCAGCATCCAGAATCTGCCAGGGTGCTGCGACACCATCTTTTGGTCCGTTGGACCATGTATCGAGTTTGGGCCCATTAGGGGCGTGTCTAGGGGTCTTGCACGACCCTAGAGTCTTCATTAACAGCTGCCGCCCCTCCATTAGGGTTTGGGTTTTGCTTAGATTATTCTGTCAAGAACAGTTTCGCCGTTCATCGGTTTGTGAGACCCCAACTCATGAGATTAATCATTCATCTGCAATTTGGTTGCTTTCTTTCTTGTTCTTGCTTGTGTTCTTCGTTGCGCAGGCAGGGATTAGCCTTCTTGGTAGGGATTAGCCAGGTAGGGATTAGCCTTCTTGGCAAGGTCAACCTGGTCCGTGACTTGGTTGATAACCAGAGGAGCTGTGGTGCTAAGATTGCAGGGTTCGATCTTTCGATCTGAAGCTGGATCGGTGTGTCATTCTCCGCCACAACGATAGTTACCATCACCTGATAGAAGATCGGGATCCCCATCTCCATTAAGTGGTATCAAAGCTAAGGTATACTATTAGGTTCACTTTTATTCCCTAGTTTTGAGTGTTTCGCATTCGTCCTATAGTCCAGTGCCATACTCATTTTTCTTGTCCTAGAACCTTCTACACCATAGCCTTTGCATATTTCAATTTCAGAGTCTGTCGTGTTGAGTTTTTATCCTGGTCGAGGTCTTGTTGCTAGTTAGGTCATGTTAGAGTCCAGTTCATGTGTTTTCCCCCATCGTTTCCATCAAATCTTGGCTGTTGTGACCAATTTTGCACATATTGTTCCCGTTTTGTCCTCTAATTCGGAGCCAATTATAAAAACTGGTCTAGTTTTCGCATACGGACTCCGTTTTCGACGTTCCATATATGCAAATCGATCAGAAAAAATTTTTGGATCCATCCATCCTTGGCTTTGCTAGGGTTTGAAATTTTTAGATTGGTCAAAAAGTGGTCACAAGATCCTCGTTTCGTGGTCACAAGGTTTTTGTTGATTTTGATCCAGTTTTCTGAAAATTCCATAGGCCTTGTCTTTCACTTGTTTGAGCTCATATTTTCTGTGGTTACTTCTTTTGTGCTCCTAAGTAAAGGAAAAATATCAAAAAAATAAAATAAAAAGTCAAAATTTCCCCAAAAAACAACGACAGCCCAAAAAATAGAAAAAAAGAGGGGCAAGAGAGGAACAATATTTAGAGGAGCACATAGAGAAGACCAAAGTGAGCTGTGTTAGCGTGTGTTGTCTAGTTCCTTGTTTGTGTTGCTGTCTCCATCCACCATACTTGTTTTTCTCACACCTATTACCTTGCTATCCACCATACTTTTGTCACACACCTGGTACTTGCAACACTTTAGACCAGCAACGAGAACAAGTACTTTGGACTATAATTCAACATTACTTTCTATTACTGACTTGTGTGCCAGATATACATATTACTCTTTGTTTGCCTTCCAAGCTCCACAAATTCTTCAGATCAGTACAAAAAAAGGGCCTTGCAATCTCGGTACCACTACCTCACAGGTATCACAAACTAGCCGCCGGTTGTACCGCTCACCGCTTGTGTTGGTAAGAACTTTGTAAGAGCTTGGTAAGACGCTTCCACTTGCTATGAAAAGTGACACCACTACAACCACGTAGTCATTTTGTAGGGATAACTTTCACCGTTTGTTCCTGTTTTTGTGTTTACAATGGCAGGAGGTGATCAGACTGAAGATAACAATCCTAAGGGTTTCAACAAGTGTGTCAGCCAAGAGCAACTACAAGCTAGCTGTTGTGTCCGAGCAGGTGCGGAGCCAGTTTGAGCAGTAGGCCGCCGTCTCCGGGCAACTGAAAAGTGCTTCCGAGCAGCTAGAGAGAAGAACCGAACAACTCAACAGTGTATCCAAATAGAAAGCAGGTATGGTGTATCAATGAATGTACTTTTGTATTGCTAACAGCCACATTTCGGTGACAACTGTTGTGCTTGTAGAGCAAGACGCTAATGTAACACCTCGGGTGTTTAAATACTAAAACCTGCCATGTCATCATATGCATTGCACCTCATTTTGGTGTTAGTGAAAATTTTGATATGCATACACTAAAACAAGTTTACCTTTATGTTATATGTGTTGACTTGTATGGTTGAATCAAGTTCAAAATCTTTGTATTGAATTGAATTTCCGAAAACCCTAATTTCCAGTATTTAAATTCTACCCTGAATACCTAATTCAAAATCTAAGCACATTTTGGGGTTGAGCTTAAAAGCAAAAATGTAGAGCTTGTCAAGGTGTACAAAGTTGGTTTTTGGAGTTTTCAAAGTTGTTATATAAATTTGAAGTAATTTGAAAAGGCGAAATGTACTTAAATTGTCCCCTTTTGATTTTAAACTTGCATTTCAAAATGTAGACTGAATTAGAGTATGGTTATTAAAGCAAAGTTGTAGAACTTTGAATTTGGAACAACTTTTATTTTTGGAGATTTTTGAGTTACTATATAAATTTGGGAGTAATTTGGAAAATTAGGCGAGTGGCAATTCTATAATTTCGGTGAACAGTACCCACGGGCGACACCTCACCGCCGGCGACCTTCTTCTGGTTTCCAGGCGCGCTCGTGGCCATCTTTGGCTTCGCGCTGGCATGGAGAAGGCTACTGCGTGGCTTCTTCGTCCTTCCTGGCCGCATTTTAAAGCCTCCAACGTCACCGTTCTCCTCCGCTTTCTTCCTCTGCTTTTCCCGTCGCCACCGTGCTGCTTTGGCGAGCTCGCACCGTCGCCATAGCGCATACCAGCCTTGGCAAAGCCTGTCTCAGCTCCACCTGTTATTTGCGAACCCAACCAAATCGCCCTTGTAGCTTGACTTCACCGGGAAGCGTTGCTAGTTGCTTTTCTTCCTCACGGCCGGCAGCGTCACCAGTGATCCCGCTTCACCATGGCCGTAGCTCTACGGTTAGCTTCTGCCCTTGCGAAGTGTTGCTCCAGCTTCTCCATATTGCCATGATGCTTTGTGCCTTGTTGCTTAATCATTTCGTCCACCGCAGTCACTGGAACACCGCCGTCGACGTCTGCTTTGCCGTCGTGTTTGCTGTGACCACGATGAGCTTCTCTGTTGCTCCTCCAGTCCATCCTTCTACTCGAGCGTGTTTGGGGTGAGCTCCTGGTGCTTCCTAGGCCTTTTATTAAACTGCTACCGGCCTCCCTTCGCCGGCATAGTGCAGCTGCTCCGCCGTGTCCGCCATGGCCGACGTCGAGCTCGGTTTGAGCTGTAATTGGTGCAATTAGTGCCACAAATAGGTGCGCCTCATAGTAGTGATCACGTTGGTACCCTCGTCGTCGCCGTTGATCTCACCGGTGGTGAGAAATCGTCGGTCAAAGCATGGTCATCGCTGTTGAGCGCGGGAGGATGATGCTGACAGGTGGGGTCACCCTGTTAGTGACCGTTATTTGAAAATGGATTTTTCTATTTTGCAGAATTGAATGAATAGTGCTATGATTTGTTATTTTTGTATAAAATTAATTAGAGCTCCAAAAATTATGAAAATTTTTGTGTGACCTCTATGTGATGTAAACTATTTAGGACAAATATTAAATGTTCATTTTCTATACATTTTGAATGTGATAAAAATTGCTCTAATTAATTAAAAAATGAGTTTCCATGATTTTTCTAGGCTTTATTATTTATTAAAAAATTATGAAAATTGTTTTGCCACTTAGTTATCATGTGGTAAGCCTTCATAAAAATTTTGAGCTCATTTCGAGAAAGTTGATTTATTTCATATCTTTAATTAAATAATTAATTCATAAAGGCAAATAGTAAACCTTAATAACTTAGGTTTTGTTTGAATTTTGGATTGAGTGATGACCTTGGGTCATTAGTATAAAATAATTCTTGGTACTTAAAGTACGTGTTTGCATTTACAAAATGGTTTAAGTAGTCGTTGGCTTGTAACTGTACCACGAAGGAAAGTTGTATTCAAGTTATTAATTTTTGCATCCATTGTCAAGCATCATGTTTCTTATCGCGCATCATAGTAAACATGGCATTTGTTACTACATGTAGTGAATGAAAGTGAGAACGTGGTAGTCAACCAAGTTGAGGAGGAGGTTAATCCATCTGTTGAGGTCGGGTTTGAAAATTGTGGAACGCCTCCGGAACCTGACTTTTCCGTTAATCAAGGCAAGCCCCGGATGCATTTAAACCTACCTTGTGCTTTATAAATTTATATCGCTTTTGCTTTTCAATACTGCATTAAGTGATTAGGAGTTGAGTGAAAACCTAATTGGTGCATTATCAACCTTGTTTTTCAATATCAACCTTGTTAACCGTTGAAATCCGAGAATGCTTATTTATGCTTAGCCACGCTTAGAACGATACAAGTCGGGTGATCACCGGTCATCCACGAGCTATAAATGGTTTCTTGGCTTTGACTGGTTATTTATGGGAACATGAGATATGAGCGTGTGGAGTAACAAATCTAGACCGGGCGGACTCGGTGTATGAGAGCCACAAGACATGGAGGTCTTGTGAGCGGGTTCTTTCCACCTGTGTCGATTAAGACACGTCCGTTGTTGAATTGCATGAGGTGAGACTTTGTAGTACTGATCACATACTCCGATAAGCCTTAACTTGGCTATTCTATTACTAGAAAGGCTACTCACGCACTAGGAGTGGAGAGATGGCGAGAGTAGCATGTACCCACGTGGTAATGGGCTAGATTGGTGGAGTACTGTATTCTCAGGTGGCGTGGACCCATTCTTGTTTTAGAGGATCTGAGGGTGGGATGGTATATATAGGTCGAGGACCTACATATGTCATGTGGTTGGGAATCCCTAGCTAGGTTATAATCAGTTTGAATCATTGTTGTTCCTCGGTTATGGAGACTCAACTCACTGTTCATCATCGTAGTTAACAAATGAAACTTGAGCTAGATTTGAGAAAGAGTTTGATATGAAGTTCATGATCTAATTACGGATCATGGCAGATTCATATATGGTATTTATGAAGAATTAAATGTTGAAAGAATCTTTTTAAAGAGCTTTTACGTAAAAGAACCTTATTTATTGATAAAGCCTTACCTTGAATCCCTGAGCCTACATTCCTGAGTCTTATCAGTTTTTATTTCAGTTAAGTCTTGTTGAGTACTTTTGTACTCAGGGTTCGTTGACCCTTGTTGCAGATGAGACTCATGCGCAGGTCTATCTTGGACCGTGTTACATGACTGTTGTTCAAATCGATGATGATAAGTAAATGTGTGACCCTTGAGCAGGGTACTTTCTTTGTGTGTTATATTTTATGTTACTAATGCCACTCCACTACTATGGTTTGTAATAATAATCAAACTTAGTTTGTAAGGTTTGAAACAATTGGTTTGTAAAATAAGTTATTGTAAGACTTCCGCTACTTTACTCTGATGTATATATTTGAATAAATGTTGTAATACTGCACTGACTCTGTAATGGGATCCTGCTCAGAAATCGTGGATGATTTGGGGTTCTCCGAGGACACCTGACAGTCTTCTTAAGTTACCGAGAACATATGCATAGTCGTCAGAGGTTATTGGACAGTGATAGGTGCATGTGGGCCCTATAATTTAGGAGGTTCTACCACAGAATGGTATTAGAGTGATCGTTATAAAGTCTTTGTTGTATTGTTTTACAAAAACTTCAAAATGATTTGGGACAAATAAGTTTAACCTACTAATTTGGTCCAAATTGCTTTCAACTTATCTTATTTCATTCTCACCATTCCTTATTTGATTAAAAAGGCTTTGTGTGGTGGAGTAGTAATTTTATTATGCCCTATATAATAACAACTATTGTTTATAAGCTTTGATGTTTTTGTTCATAAGAACAATTCGTGCATCATGATTAATCCATTTGTTACTTACTTTCCCTCTGAGTCTAGGTTGGGTAGTGAGTCTAGGTTGAGTTGTGTAATCCATCCTTGCTACTCTTGAGACTGTTATCAGATCGACTTATTGTTTTGAAATCTTGCTTCCTACAATATGGCTCGTACCAAGGTAACACCGCATAAGTCCGTTGGACCCAAAGGAGTTCCTCATCACTAGCTTGCCCCTAGGAGTGATGGTGCTAGTAGTAGCAGCTTTAGGCCTGATCCCCAAGCTGAGATATAGAGGCTTTCAGTAGAATTAGCATAGGCTACTAGAGATAGGGCCTTGGATGTCATCTAGGTGGGCAAATTACAGGATCAATTGAGGTGTCTCACCACCGCTCATAAGAACTGTGAGCATATGTTAGTTCGTATGGTGGAAGGAAGAAATGAGGCTTGGCATAGAGAAGATGTAGCTAGAGCCTGAGCTCATGAGTTAGAATTCTATGTAGAAGACTTAGAAGAATATTCTACCAATCTGCATGAAGAAGTCCATAGGCTGAACAATCTTTTGGATCCAAATCATGAACCTCAAGCAGATGCAATGGACCCAGGTGTCATCATTGCAGATGATGATGAACTTGAAGAGGAAGAAGAAGAAGATCCAGAAGAATTAGTGATGGTCGATGAAAGTGATAATGAAGGCGGAGATGTTTCTGGAATGGATACCGATCATGAGGTTTGAGGTGATCGAGGAGAAGAGTAGAGTTGTAATATATTGAGTTCTAGTTTAGTTGGGTAGTCTCGCTTAAGTTTGAACTTGTGTTTAAATAAGTGAAGCCATTGTAATGTGTTTGTAGTCAACTCTTTTAATAGTTCAAGAAAGGATTGTGAATAAAGTTTGGGTTGTCATGAACAGATGCGTCGTACTCGAGGTTCGACTATTCCTGGTACTAAACAAGATGAGGTTGGTATTCCTAATCCACCACCAGTTCCGCCAAATTTGGCTGATGCTATTGCAGCGCTAGTCAATGTGATTGTCGATAATGCTCGATTACTTCGGGAGTTAGCTCAAAGTAATAAGAATATGATGCAAGGGAACCGTGGTCGTAATCATCACAAGAAAGAAGTTACGTATGTTGATTTCACTGATACAAGACCACCAGTGTTTACCAAGGCTGATGAACCACTAGAAGCTGATGATTGGCTTCGTACCATGGAGCAGAAGTTTGACCTCATTCCATGCACCGAGTTTCAGAAGCCTGTTTTTGTTGCTCAATAGCTTAGAGGTGCAGTAGGTGCTTGGTGGCAAACCTTGTGGCTATGCAACCAGCCAGTGTTCAGTTAACTTGGGCTAAGTTCTGCACTGCTTTCTATGCCCATTATATTCTAGAGGGAGTTATGGCCATGAAGCTTGATGAGTTTCTTGCTTTGAAGCAAGGTGATCAAACAATCATGTAGTATGTGGGCAAGTTCAATCACCTTTCATAGTACGCACCTAAACATGTTAACACAAATGCCAAGAAGAAGAAGTGGTTCATGCGGGGTCTAAATACTAAACTTCAGACCATGATGACTACCTGCACCAATGTCACATATCATGAGGCAGTCAACATTGCTATTGCATCCGAGGAGAAATATCGGCAGCATAAGGAGATTAAGAAGAAAAAGAGTGTGCCAACTGGATCTTTCAGTGGTAATCAAAAGAGACAGAAAATAATCTATCATCCAGTGAATCACTATTGTCCTCCTTATCGTTCGCCGCAGTTCCAAGCCGGTCAACGACAAAATGTCAGTCCTGCTACAACTAACCAAAACTCTCAATAGTCAAATGTTCCTGGTGTTCGTGCTCCAACACCCCAAGGCCACCATTACCCATGTTTCAATTGTGGGAAGTCCGGTTATTTCTCTAGGGAATGTCTGTATCCTAAGCAATATAATCCAAATTTTTAGAAGGCTCCTGGAAATCAACAACAGGGTCAAGCTCAGAACAAGAACAACAACCAAAATGCTCAAAAGGGCAAAGATGAAAAGAAGATGGGGCAGGTTTTCTATATCAAGCCAGGGAGATTCCAGAAGGGGAACCCATGATGCTGGGTATGTTTCCTATCGCCGATCATCCTACAGTTATGCTTTTTGATTCTGGTGCATCTCATACATTCATCAATAGAACCTTTGTCATAAAGCATGAAATTCCAATTGGGGCAACCAAGGAAAATTTCTTTATATAGTCTCCCGGGGGACGTCTGTGTACTAAGGAAATGGTGTACTAGGTACCCATAAACCTAGGTGGGCATATTTTTCCCACTACCATGATTATTCTCAAGGATCAGGATATAGATGTGATCTTTGGAATGAATTGGATGTATCAGCATAAGGCTGTTATAGATGCTTTGAATAGGACAATAAGGTTGAGTTTGCCAGATAGTAATTCTTAGCTTCTTATCCAACTTCCAACCTTAAGGAGATCAGTGGAAAAAGTTTGTGCAACTTCCGTCAAGGAGGTTAGAGATATCCCGGTAGTTTGTGAATTCCCTGATATTTTTCCTGAAGATTTACCCAGTCTACCACCTAATAGGGATGTTTAGTTTAACATAGATCTAAAGCCTAGAACAGCTCCGATCTCTCGGAGAGCTTATAGGATGCCTCCCAATGAATTAGCTGAATTAAAGACTCAGTTGCAAGAGTTGATTGATAAAGGGTTTATCCAACCTAGTTCATCACCTTGGGGATGTTCTACAATTTTTGTGAAGAAGAAAGATGAGACCCTGAGATTGTGTGTCGACTATCGTCCATTGAATGAAGTAACCATTAAGAATAAGTATCCCTTACCTTGGATAGATTTACTTTTTGATCAACTAGCTAGAGCCAAAGTTTTCTCCAAGATTGATTTGAGGTCAGGTTACCACCAAATCAAAATTAAGCCTGAAGATATTCCCAAAACAACATTTACCACAAGATATGGATTATATGAATACCTGGTAATGTCTTTTGGTTTAACGAATGCCCCAGCTCATTTCATGTATCTGATGAATTCAGTATTCATGCCTGAGCTAGACAAGTTTGTAGTTGTGTTTATTGATGACATCTTAGTATATTCCAAGAACAAGAAAGAACATGTGGAACATCTCAGAATTGTTCTGACACGCCTAAGAGAACATCAATTGTATGCCAAGCTCAGTAAGTGTGACTTTTGGCTAAAGGAAGTACAGTTCTTAGGGCATGTCTTGTCCGCTGAAGGAGTTGCTGTGGATACAAGCAAAGTTAAGGATGTCCTAGATTGGAAACCACCAACTACTGTTCATCAGGTTCGGAGTTTTCTGGGAATGGTGGGTTATTACCGTCAGTTTATTCCAGATTTCTCTAGAATATCCAAGTCCATCACTAGGTTGTTAAAGAACCAAGCCAAGTTTGTCTGGTCATCTGATTATGAAGAAGCTTTCCAGACTTTGAAGAGATTGTTAACCACTACACCAGTATTAGCATAGCTAGATATCGAGAAGTCATTTGACGTTTATTGTGATGCTTCTGGTATTGGTATTGGATGTGTATTGATGTAAGAAGGCTGAGTCATTGCTTATGTTTCTAGACAACTTAAGCAACATGAAGAACATTATCCAACTCAAGATCTGGAGTTAGCAGTAGTTGTCCATGCTTTGAAGATTTGGCGGCATTACCTGCTTGGTAATACATGCCATATTTATATAGATCACAAAAGTTAAAAATATATCTTTACTCAATCAGAGTTGAACATGCGACAAAGAAGATGGTTAGAATTGATTAAAGATTATGACTTGGAGGTTCATTACCATCCTGGTAAGGCAAATGTGGTTGTAGATGCCCTCAGTCGTAAGAATCATTGCAATTGTCTGGCAGTAAAAACAATGGATCTGGCTTTATGTCAAGAGATGGAGAAGTTGAATGTAGAGATAATTTAACAAGGTTGTTTGACCAATATAACTGTTGAATCAACTATTCAAGACCAGATTATTGCCGCTCAAAAAGAAAACAAGGGTATAGCCTATATCAAAGAAAGAGTCAGGAAGGGAAAAGCAACTTGTTTTAGGATAGATGATGCAGGTGTGCTATGGTTCAAGGATTGTCTTGTGGTACCAAAGGTTTCTAAGTTGCGATAGTCAATTCTTGAAGAGGCACATACCACTAGGTTCTTTATTCATCTGGGAAGTAATAAGATATACCATGACTTAAAACAGAGATTTTGGTGGACCAAAATGAAGATAGAGATTGCTCGATATATAGCCAAGTGTGATACTTGTCAAAAAGTAAAAGCTATACATTTGAGATCTGCTGGAGAGTTATAGCCATTGCCTATTCCAGCTTGGAGGTGGGAGGATATTAGTATGGATTTTATAGTTGGTCTACCCAAGACATCAAAAGGTTTTGACTCAATATGGGTTATTGTAGATTGAGTAACTAAGTCAGCACATTTTCTTCCAGTCAAGAGTATATATCCTACTATCTAATATGCCAAGATGAATTTAGCACGAATCATAAGTTTACATGGGGTACCAAAGACCATTGTGTCGGATAGAGGTACACAGTTTGTCTCCAACTTTTGGAAACAATTGCATGCTTCGTTGGGTACCAAACTTCTATATAGCACCGCTTATCATCCACAGACTGATGGTCAGACTAAAAGAGTAAATCAAATACTTGAAGATATGTTAAAGTGTTGTGTCCTTAACTATTCCAATAAGTGGGATGAATGTTTGCCTTTGGCTGAGTTCTCATACAACAATAGTTATCAAGAGAGCATTAGAATGGCTCCATTTGAAGCACTCTATGGTCGTAGATGTAGAACATCGCTGAATTGGTCTGAACCCGGGGAAAGATGGTTCTTTGGAGTTGACCTTGTGAAAGAAACAGAAGAGAAGGTTAGACAGATACAAAGTAATTTGAAGATAGCTTAGTCCCGACAAAAGAGTTATGTAGATAAATGATGTAGACCATTGGTGTTTAACAAAGGAGACTTTGTATATCTAAAGGTATCACCAATGAAGGGAGTTACCCATTTTGGTGTTAAAGGCAAGTTGGGACCTCGTTATATAGGACCATTTCAAATTTTAGAGAGGTATGGGAAGGTGGCATATCGCTTGAAGTTACCAGAACATCTCTCAGTTTTACATGATGTGTTCCATGTTTCTCAATTAAAGAAGTGTCTTCGAGTGCCTGAGCAGAATGTCAAGGTTGAAGGAGTGGAACTTGAACCTGATTTGACCTATTCTGAATATCCTATCTGAGTTCTGGATCAAAAAGACCATGTCACTCGAAGGAGGACAATCAAGTTCTACAAGATACAATGGAATCAACATTCCAAAGAAGAAGCTACTTGGGAATCCAAAGATTACTTGCTAGAAAAGTTTTCGGAGTTTCTTGCGTCAATATAGAATAATGTTAGTTGGGCTATGTTGTTACAAACCATGTTTTGTAAAAGGACCTGAGTTGTTTTATGGTTAAGTTTGGAATGTTTTGCTTGACACATTTCCTTTTCCATTACTTACCCTTGGACTTTAAATCTCAGGACGCAATTTCTTTTAGGGGGAAGGATTGTAACACCTCGGGTGTTTAAATACTAAAACCTGCCATGTCATCATATGCATTGCACCTCATTTTGGTGTTAGTGAAAATTTTGATATGCATACACTAAAACAAGTTTACCTTTATGTTATATGTGTTGACTTGTATGGTTGAATCAAGTTCAAAATCTTTGTATTGAATTGAATTTCCAAAAACCCTAATTTCTAGTATTTAAATTCTACCCTGAATACCTAATTCAAAATCTAAGCACATTTTGGGGTTGAGCTTAAAAGCAAAAATGTAGAGCTTGTCAAGGTGTACAAAGTTGGTTTTTGGAGTTTTCAAAGTTGTTATATAAAATTTGAAGTAATTTGAAAAGGCGAAATGTACTTAAAGTGTCCCCTTTTGATTTTAAACTTGCTTTTCAAAATGTAGACCAAATTAGAGTATGGTTATTAAAGCAAAGTTGTAGAACTTTAAATTTGGAACAACTTTTATTTTTGGAGATTTTTGAGTTACTGTATAAATTTGGGAGTACTTTGGGAAATTAGGTGAGTGGCAATTCTGTAATTTCGGTGAACAGTATCCGCGGGCGACACCTCACCGCCGGTGACCTTCTTCTGGTTTCCTGGCGCGCTCGTGGCCATCTTCAGCTTCGCGCTGGCATGGAGAAGGCTGCTACGTGGCTTCTTCGTCCTTCCTGGCCGCATTTTAAAGCCTCCAACGTCACCGTTCTCCTCCGCTTTCTTCCTCTGCTTTTCCCATCGCCACCGTGCTGCTCCGGTTAGCTCGCACCGTCGCCATAGCGCATACCAGCCTCGGCAAAGCCTGTCTCAGCTCCGCCTGTTATTTGCGAACCCAGCTGAACCGCCCTTGTAGCTTGACTTTGCTGGGAAGCGTCGCTCGTTGCATTTCTTCCTCGCCGCTGGCAGCGTCACTAGTGATCCCGCTTCACCGTGGTCGTAGCTCTACGGTTAGCCTCTGCCCTTGTGAAGTGCTGCTCCATCTTCTCCATGTTGCCGTGATGCTTTGTACCTTGTTGCTTAATCATTTTGTCCACCGTAGTCACCGGAACACCATCGTCGACGTCTGCTTCGCCGTCGTGTTTGCTGTGACCAACGACGAGCTTCTCCATTGCTCCTCCAGTCCATCCTTCTACTCGAGTGTGTTTGGGGTGAGCTCCTGGTGCTTCCTAGGCCTTTTATTTAACCGCTATTGGCCTCCCTTCACCAATGTAGTGCAGCCGCTCCGCCATGTCTGCCATGCCCGGCGTCGAGCTCGGTTTGAGCAGTAATTGGTGCAATTAGTGCCACCAATAGGTGCGCCTCGTAGTAGTGATCACGTTGGTACCCTCGCTATTGCCGTTGATCTCACCGGCGGCGAGAAATCGCTGGTCAAAGCGCGATCATCGCTGTTGAGCGTGGGAGGACGATGCTGACAGGTGGGGTCACCCTATCAGTGACCGTTATTTGAAAATGGATTTTTCTATTTTGCAGAATTGAATGAATAGTGCTATGATTTGTTATTTTTGTATAAAATTAATTAGAGCTCCAAAAATTATGAAGATTTTTGTGTGACCTCTCTGTGATGTAAACTATTTAGGAAAAATATTATATGTTGATTGTCAGTAAATTTTGAATGTGATAAAAATTGCTCCAATTAATTAATAAATGAGCTTCCATTATTTTTCTAGGCTTTATTATTTATTTAAAAATTATGAAAATTGTTTTGCCACTTAGCTATCATGTGATAAGCCTTCATAAAAATTTTGAACTCATTTGGAGAAAGTTGATTTATTTCAATCTTTTAATTAAATAATTAATTCATAAAGGCAAATAGTAAACCTTAATAACTTAGGTTTTGTTTGAATTTTGGATTGAGTGATGACCTTGAGTCATTAGTATAAAATAATTCTTGGTACTTAAATTACGTGTTTGCATTTACGAAATGGTTTAAGTAGTTGTTGGCTTGTAACTGTACCGCGAAGGAAAGTTGTATTCAAGTTATTAATTTTTGCATCCATTGTCAAGCATCATGTTTCTTATTGCGCATCATAGTAAACATGGCATTGTTACTATGTGTAGTGAACGCAAGCGAGAACATGGCAGTCAATCAAGTTGAGGAGGAGGTTAATCCGTTTGTTGAGGTCGGGTTTGATAATTGTGGAACGTCTCCGGAACCTGACTTTTCCGTTAATTAAGGCAAGCCCCGGATGCATTTAAACCTACCTTGTGCTTTACAAATTTATATTGCTTTTGCTTTTCAATACTGTATTAAGTGATTAGGAGTTGAGTGAAAACCTAATTGGTGCATTATCATCCTTGTTTTTCAATATCAACCTTGTTAACCATTGAAATCCGAGAATGCTTATTTATGCTTAGCCATGCTTAGAACGATCCAAGTTGGGTGATCACTGGTCATCCATGAGCTATAAATGGTTTCTTGGTTATGACTGGTTGTTTATGGGAACATGAGATATGAGCATGTGGAGTAATAAATCTAGACCGGGCGGACTCGGTGTATGGGATCCACAAGACATGGAGGTCTTGTGAGCGGGTTCTTTCTGCCTGTGTCGATTAGGACACGTTGGTTGTTGAATTACATGAGGTGAGACTTTGTAGTACTGATCACATACTCCGATAAGCCTTAACTTGGCTATTCTATTACTAGAATGGCTACTCGTGCACTAGGAGTGGAGAGATGGCGAGAGTAGCGTGTACCCACATGGCAATGGGCTGGATTGGTGGAGTACTATATTCTCAGGTGGCGTGGACCTATTCTTGTTTTAGAGGATCTGAGGGTGGGTTGGTATATATAGGTCGGGGACCTACATATGTCGTGTGGTTGGGAATCCCCAACTGGGTTATAATCGGTTTAAATCGTTGTTGCTCCTCGGTTATGGAGACTCAACTCACTGTTCATCATCGTAGTTAACAAATGAAACTTGAGCTAGATTTGAGAAAGAGTTTGATATGAAGTTTATGATCTCATTATGGATCTTGGCAGATTCATATATGGTATTTATGAAGAATTAAATGTTGAAAGAATCTTTTTAAAGAGCTTTTATGCAAAAGAACCTTGTTTATTGCTAAAGCCTTACCTTGAATCCCTGAGCCTGCATTCCTGAGTCTTATTAGTTTTTATTTGGGTTTAGTCTTGTTAAGTACTTTTGTACTCAGGGTTTGTTGACCCTTGTTGCAGGTGAGACTCATGCGCAGGTCTGTCTTGGACCGTGTTGCATGACTGTTGTTCAAATCAATGATGATAAGTAAATGTGTGACCCTTGGGCGGGGTACTTTCTTTATGTGTTATATTTTATGTTACTAATGCCACTCCACTACTATGGTTTGTAATAATAATCAAACTTAGTTTGTAAGATTTGAAACAACTGGTTTGTAAACTAAGTTATTGTAAGACTTCCGCTATTTTACTCTGATGTATATATTTCAATAAATGTTATAATACTGCACTAACTCTATAATGGGATCCTGCTAAAAAATCATGGATGATTCGGGGTTCTCCGAGGACACCCAACAGTCTTCTTAAGTTATTGGGAACATATGCATAGTCATCAGAGGTCATTGGACAGTGATAGGTGCATGTGGGCCCTATAATTTAGGAGGTTCTGCCACAGCTAAGCTCAGCCAAATGTGCCAGGCTATCGATCAACTTTTCTAGGAGATGGCAAAGGAAATAGAGTGGGCAGACAAACTTGCTTCGGAGCTGAAAGGTGAATTCCTCCTTGTCGGAATTACTGTTGAAGTAGCTTCCTTGTATAATGGATCATTGTAACGCTTGCAGGCTATTGTCATAAAGCCAAAGCATAGTTTGACGTGCTGGTGCAGGAGACCAAGGTCCAAAAGGAGAACTTCGACGCTAGAATCGCTGCAATTAAGTCGGTGCTTGACTGCGTCGACCTAGAACCGGCCACTCAGCACGACGGTAGGAGGCAATGTCCCGACACCATCATCTAGAGGTGCAATGCAGCATGGGAGAACTTCAAGACCTTCAACCGCAATGCCATTATGACCATCGCTACCCATGTCCTTGTGGTTGTTTGGTCCCATTACCCGACCATCGACCTTCAGTCAATAGGGGGTGGGTTCATCGAAGGACTAAGCGACGTGGGGACCCAATAGCTAGAGGATGAGGTGGAGGACACAGCGAAGATGCTGGCTGGCGATATAGATCTGTTTGGTGAGATGAATGGTAATGGCGGTGCTCAGTAATCTGCTCATAAATTATCATCTGTAAAATCTTGACAGTGTAATTACAACACGCGAAAGCGCAAGAAACAATTATTTATCGAATAAATGTTATAAGGTGCATGTATATGCAATATATGTAGTTTGCTTGTATTTTAGCGAAAAAATCTTCACAGTTTCAATCCTGACATGATTATGTGTAGTTCAAATAATGTCTGACCAGTTGGTCTACTACTGATCCCTATGGCCTTGGCCAGCCCATAGTCCATAATGTCGAGCATGGAGCGCGTGCACGTGTAGGAGTAATAGGCATGACCCAGGAACCGTAGCTGACCACCCATGACGCAGAGCGTGGAGCCCATGGCATGTGGAGGGAAAGATCGGTGACAGGGTCTTCTCCATAAAAAATAGCGCGGAATGTGTACTACTTGGTAGTTGTTGTACGAACTTGGAGATAAAGGCAGCATAAGCAGTGTTCGAGCAATGTATTCTATGTTGAACTCTCGGCCTTGGCTGACCCATATTCCATAACGTCGAGCGCGGAGCCCGTACACATGTAGGATAAACAGGTGTGACCAAGGAACCATAGCTGACCACCCATAACACAGAGCGCGGAGCTTGTAGCACGTGTAGGGAGAGATTGGAGACTGGGTCTTCTCCGAAGAGAACAAAAATGAAAAGATGTTGCTCTCCGATCAGGAAAAGTGTTCGGCAATTTGGAGAAAACGTGTTTGGCGATTTCGGAGAAAACATGTTCGGTGATAATGTTTGGAGAAATCGTGTTTGGTGATTTTGGAGAAAACATGTTCGGCGATAACGTATTGGAGTTCGTTATGAAGTAGCATGGAGCTTGGCGACCGCAAGTGGATGTTAAACCACGATAGAGACAAAATGGAGACAAGTTATGGAGACCAAAACTTTACTAAATATAAAATTGGAGAGTACATATCTAGAGTGTTTTAAGGATAGAAACGTATAAGGTGTTCGATGTGCCACAAATTGGGAACATCGACTGCTTCTAAGTAACTTAGGCGATAAGAACCTGGTCGAGTAACCTCTTTGACGACATGAGGCCCTTCCCAAGGGGAAGAGAGCTTGTGCATCCCTTTAGTTTTTTGTTTTCTATGGAGAACGAGATCCCCAACAGCAAATGAATGACCTTTGATGTTTCGGTTATAGTACCTCCGCAAGCCTTCCAGATATTTAGCTGTACGGACGCAGGTGATTAGGCATTCTTCCTCGGCCCTATCGATGTCCTCAGATCGAACAGCCTCAGCCTGCTCTTCATCATAGTTTTCCACTCTAGGTGCTCGGAAAGTAACATCCATTGGTAGTATGGCTTCTGAGCTATAGACCAAAAAGTATGGAGTCACGCCGGTGCTGCGACTAGCTTGAGTATGCAGTCCCCAGACTATAGCTGGAAGCTCCTTGAGCCATCTGCTCGGGTGATTTTCTTCTTTCTGATATAGTCGCTTCTTGAGGGCATCAAGGATCATGCCATTCACCCATTCGACCTGGCCGTTGGCTCTTGGATGGGCAACGGAGACATATTTGATGGAGATGCAATGGTCTTCATAGAATTCCCAGAAGTGATGGCCAGTAAACGTAGTTCCAAGATCGGTGATGATGCTGTTCGGTAGACCAAATCTATGGATGATATCTTTGAAGAGCTCAACTGCTGTCTTTGCAGTAGCCGAGATGAGCAGTTTATATTCAATCCACTTGGAAAACTTGTCGACGGTGACATATACATATTGAAAACCACCTGGTACTAGTTTGAAAGGCCCGATCATGTCTAGTCCCTAGCATGCGAAGGGCTAGGAAGCTGGGATGGTTTGCAGCTCTTGTGCCACCACGTGTATTTGTTTAGTGAAGAATTGGCATCCTTCACAACATTGAACGAGGTCTTCTGCATCATTAATGGCTATGAGCCAATAAAAACTAGCTCGAAAAGCCTTGTCGACTAGTGTTCTCAAGGCCACGTGGTTGCCGCAAGAACCATTGTGAATTTCGTGAAGTAGCTTTGCTCCCTCCTCTTGGGTGATGCATTTCTACAGTATCCCTTCCTTGGCACTTTTCCTCATCAAGTTGCCCTCCACCAGTACGTAAAGCTTGCTTCGACAAACTAGGCATTCAGTTTCAGTCTTGTCGGCGGATAACTTGGCGCTGGTGAGGTACTTGATGAATTGCTCCCTCCAATTGGCGACCGGCGAAGGTACCGCAAGTACTAACTGCTCAACAGGGGGAACCTCTTCGACTTCCTTATCTTCTTTGATGGATGGCGCTAGGAGATCTTGAACAAAGACCCTCGGTAGGATTGTGGCACGAGAAGAGCCCAGCTTGGATAATTGATCGGCGAGTTGATTTTGGTCACGTACCAAATGGCGATACTCGATGCTGTAGAATTTTCCTTCAAGCTTCCTGATTTCGGCACAGTATGCATCCATCTTCTCACTAGAACAGGACCAGTCCTTATTGAGCTGGTTGATAACTAGCGCAGAGTCCCCATACACCATGAGACATTTGATGCCAAGCTCAACGGCTATACGGAGACCATGGAGACACACTTTGTATTATGCGGCGTTGTTGGAGGGCGGAAAGTGTATCCAGAGAACATAGCATAGATTGTCCTTGGTCGGTGTAATGAACAGAATGCCCGCACCAGCACCATTGATGTTAAGGGCTCTGTCGAAGTACATCACCCAGTGTTTGGGCAAGTAGCGGTGATGGGCTCTTGGATCTCGGTCCATTCAGCAATGAAATCAGCAAGCGCCTATGACTTAATGGTAGGTCTGCTTCTGAATTCGATGGAGTAAGAACCAAGCTCAATGGCCCACTTGATGATGTGACTGTTGGCCTCCTTGTTGCGTAGAATGTCGCCAGAGGGAACTTAGTGACCACAGGGATCTTGTAATAGTCGAAATAATGTCGGAGCTTGCGTGATGTAATTAGGATTGCATATAACAGCTTCTATACCTGAGGATAACGAGTTTTTGGCTCATTAAGTACCTCGCTTATGGAGTACACTAGATGTTGCACCTTGTAGGCGTGCCTGACTTCCTCGGGTTCGACGACAATAGCTATGCTGACAACATGGGAAGTGGCGGTGATGTAGATCAATAGGGTTTCATCTGGTCTTGGCGCTGTCATGATTGGTAGCTTTGTTAAGAACACCTTGAGCTACTCAAAAGCTAAGTCTACCTCCTCCGACCAGGAAAAGTGCTCAGAGGCCTTGAGGAGCTTGAAGAAAGGTAGCCCTTTTTTGCCGAGGCGTGATATGAAGCCACTTAAAGCAGCCATGCAACCTGTAAGCTTCTGTATATCCTTGACGCATGTTGGTCATTTTATATTGGTGATAGTGGAGACCTTGTTAGGGTTAGGTTTGATGCCTCGAGCACTGATGATGTAGCCCAGTAGTATACCGGATGGGACTCCAAAGATGCATTTTGAAGGGTTCAACTTCCATCGGTATTTGTTCAAGTTGGTGAAGGTTTCCTCAAGGTCGACGATAAGATTATTGGTGGCCTTGGTTTTGATGACCACGTCATTGATGTAGGCTTTGATGTTGCGGCCGATCTATTGGTCGAGGCAAATCTAGATGGCCCTTTGATAAGTTGCTCTGGTGTTCATGAGTTTGAAGGACATAGTTTTGTAGCAGTATGCACCGAAAGGCATAATGAATGACGTCTTGATCTGGTCTTCTTCCTTGAGGGAGATCTGATGATAGCCAGAGTAATAGTCAAGGAAGGAGAGTAGTTCATAGCCGGTGGTAGAGTCTACAACCTCGTCTATCCGAGGCAAGCTGAAGGGGTCTTTAGAGCAGTGTTTGTTAAGATCAGTATAATCAATGCACATTCTCCATTCTTTATTTTTTTTCAAACGAGAATAGGATTTGCTAACCAATATGGATGATATACTTCTTTTATAAACCCGGCAGCTAAGAGCCATTTTATTTCTGCCCTAATAGCCTCCTTCTTGTCTGGCACAAATCAGCAGAGTTTCTGCTTGATCGGTTTGGCGGTCGGTGAGACATTCAAGGAGTGCTCGATCTTCTCCCATGGTACCCCCGGCATGTTTGCGGGTTTCTAAGCAAACACATCGACGTTGGCACATAGGAAGAAGATGAGCATGCTTTCCTATTTGGGGTCAAGGTGAGCCCCAATCTTCACGGTCTTGGAGACGTCGTTGAGGCCGAGGCCAACCTCCTTGATTTCCTTGGACTTGGTAGAGGCACGAGGAAGCTCTAGCTCTAGGATCTCCATGTCATCGGTGGGTGCTATCTTGGCTTTGGTGACCACGCTAGCCATCTAGATGGAGAGGTCAGTGGCTTTGATGAGAGCAAGACTCTCGGTCTCGCAAGCGTAGGCAACGGAGAGGTTGGTCATAGAGCCAGGACTCCTACAGGCGAAGGCATCTTCATCACTAGATATGCATAGTGCGGTACAACCATGAACTTGGCCAAAGCTGTCCGACCAAGTATGGCATGGTAGGAGGTGTTGAAGTCGGTGACGTAGAAGTTGATATGCTCGACGCGGTAGTTGCTTGCCGTGCCGAACTGTACTGGTAGGGTAATCTCTCCAAGAGGTCTAGATGCCCTTCTAGGTACCACACCCTAGAAGGAGTCCGAGGATGTGAGATCTGTTATCGCGAGGCCCAACTCCCTTAGGGCCTCGATGAATAGTAGGTTCAAAGTACTGCCACCGTCAACGAGGACTTTTCTGAAGAGCACCTTCTGGATGGTTGCATCAAGGACGAGGGGGAAATGCCCTATGTAGGGTATGTCTACCCACTGGTCGGCCCTGCTGAAGGTGATGGGGACCTTGGACCATGGGTGATAGCTGGGGTTGGCGGTGGTTTCCTCTGAAGTGACGGCGAGCACTCGTCGGGCGGCGAGCTTCCATTCTCTTCTACTCTTAGTGGAGGCGAGACCCCAAAGATGGTGGCGACCACCTTATCATGGTCCTAGAAGGCATTGTTGTTGCCCCCAAGTGGTCGGCGACCTCTGGCTCCATCGTTGGCATTGTCATCGAGCCTCTTGTCCTGCAACTCCTTAGCCAGGCCAATGTAGTCCTTCATCTTGTGTTTGGCATTCTTGTGAAGAGGACACGGGCCATCAAGGATCTTTTGGTACTGTTTGTCGTAGTTGCGCTTGGCGCAAGGTTGACTGATGGTGGCGATGATGTGTTCTGGCTAGTGGCGACGATTTTGGCCAGGCCTGTGTCCTCCTATTCGATCATGACCATTGTCACGATGGTAACTATGGTCGTTGGGGCGGTGGTCGCTATGGCACTGGTCATCAGGGCGATCATCATAGCGGTGAGACTGGCAATGAGTGCCTGGGTCCTCATTGAAGTGCACCTTGGCTTCCTCAGCGTCGGCGTACTGGTTGGTGGTAGTTATCATTTCACCGATACTGGTCGGCAGCTTGTAGTTGAATTTGGAGCGAAGCTCGTGATGGTGGAGTCCTCGGATAAAGACGGTGATGACTTTAGCTTCCATGATGTTGGGAATAGAGTTCCTCATCTCGGAGAAACATCAGATGTAGTTGTGGAGGAGCTCAGATGGCTTCTAGTTGATGCGGCTGAGATCGTGCTTCATGCCAGGTCGAGTACACATGACCATATAGTTGTCGGTGAAGACTTTCTTCAGCTCTTCCCATGATCCGATGGATTCTGGTGCAAGGCTAGTAAACCAGCTCATGGTAGGTGGCATGAGCATGATGGGGAGATAATTTGCCATGATGTTAGTGTCTCCTCTGGCGGCGCGGACAGCAATGGCGTAAGCCTACAGCCACTGAGTCTGGTTCATTCTTCCTTCATAGGGCTCGACCCCGGTGATCTTAAAACCATGGGGCCACTAAAGCATTCGGAGTGCCCTTGTGAATGCTAGAGGCCCCTCAGGGTTGTCGACACCATCGTCTGCGGTGTTGCAGTCGGGGATAGGCTCAAGGGCTAAGTCCGAGTTGCCGTACTCCTTTTCATACTACTGGCAGTGATACACTTCATCTTCATGGCGACCGAAGCGACGTTGCTCGATATGCCATCGCGCATCCCAGAGGTTGCTGAGATGCACTTGAGCATCCTGTTCAACCTCCTAGTCATTTTGGCGATGGTGTTCGGTGTGATGCCCCTAGCTCCCCCTAGAGAGGAAGCGATTGGTCATCGAAATGGCTTTGACTGGGGCGGCAATTGGATCTCGGCATAGCTGATCGGTGAATCATGCTTGTGGAGCATGAAGGTCTCTAATCCTTGCGAATCTCATTGACCTAATAGTGAGCCGCTTTGAGCATGGCGGCGATCTTGGCAAGCTCAGTCATTTGAGGGAAACGAGTGAGCTCATTGGCGGCTACTGCTAGATTGGCGCTTGGAGTCTTGAAGACATCATGGCCGTCAACATGGAGAAATTCTTTGTCGAGGTTGTGGTGGAGCAGGAGCGGTCTTCCTTGAGAATCGAGCCAATTATTCTGAGCAGCCTTGGCCCTCGCAATGGCTGCCTCATTTTCTCGCCACTGCGCATGGTTGACGTTCCGGTTCTCCCAAGCAACGTGCTCCTCCTTGGTTTCGCCGTTCCAAGGAGGGCTGTCGATACTAACATTGAAGATCGCTCCACCCTAGAAGGGTGGAAGGAGAAATTGCTCAGAGAAGGTTTTGACGAGGGTCTCCATAGAGCCCTGAGACTTGGAGCCTGGAGTTTCTTTTGGGATGGTCTGGAGGGGCACCCTGGGGCTCTAGCCTAAGTGTAGCATGTTGATGGCTAGCGGAAGCTCAATGGCAATGTGGTCGGTGAGTAGACGGGCGTAGTCCACTTGGTCGGCGAGTTTGCCCCCTAGGGCGTGTTGGTAAGCGGCGACGGCGTTAGTGAACCCAAAGGGTAGGGCTGTAACCCCTGCAGTTTTTAGGATAGCCTCTGATAGATCTGGATCGGAGGGTGGTTAGTGCTGAACTAGAGTGTCTAGAGCCAATTCAGCGATGGAGAGACAATCGGTGAGCTTCAGTCCGACCTGATCGACAGACTCAATCAGATCATCATTGTTGATCTGCCTCCTCTTGTAGCGAGGAAGTGAGCAGCATGTCGTTGCTGAAGGAGACCTCAGAATCAGCTCCAAGATTGGATCTACAGTTGCAGGTGTGGGGGTGGTTGGCGTAGAATCGATCTGCCCTGGCTCGAGGAGCTCTCTGACTCCGTCAGCATTGATGACCCACGAGATGGATCGGACCATAAAGATCTGGCTGGACTGTGGAAGGGACGAAGAGCCTATGGAAAAAGCCATCTTGTTCGATAAGGAAACAGCACACACACCCCTACCTAGCACCCAACTATCGACAAAATATCATTGGTAGTCCTTCGAAGGGTATCCCACAAAGGTAGATTGATTGGTAGAGGCGCGTGAGATCAAGAACAAGAAGGCAACAGAGACACATGAGTTAGACAGGTTCAGGTCATTAGTATGACATAATACCCTACTCCTATGGTCCGTTGGTTTGTATTAGCTATCGTATGATATGCCATGATTTTAGAGGGGGTCCCTGCCCGCCTTATATAGTCCAAGAGGCATGGTTACAAGTCGGTTAGATCTGAGAGATAACCGGAAAGTAATAACTGATTATAGGAATCTTGGGATCATACATACTCTAACAGATCTCGTAGTATCTTCAAGATATCTTCCCGGTGTCTTGCGGGAGGCACCGAGCAGAGTCGTGCCTCGCAAGGCTTTGTCTTGTAGGCTGGGCCACCCCTAGGGGCACAGCCCATGTGGCCTGCCATGGGTATCTAGGGTTGTACACCCCACAGCTATTGATAGGTTGCATTAGCACTTTTCAGACCAACGGTTAAATGATCGATCAATCTAGGCCAAGCATCTCATTAAGTGAAACAAAACTTCCTTTAATAGATCTATCAACTTTGAATTGCACTTATGATTCGACTTAGCATTCACATGCATCGGCCTAAGCCTATCTCTTGGACCAATGCTTATTCTACCTTAATCCAATGGCCGACGTGAAGCCATGACTATTTATTAAAACAAACTCTTAGAGCCGATTGCTTGGATCTGCTATTGGCTTTCATTGCTGATTTTAATGAAGCCTCCTTCCCATAACTTGCCAAAAAAGCATTTGAAGTCTGCTAGCTCCCAAAAGACTAGATCGACTGTTGCTATACTTATAGACTCATCAGCGCGAACCAATTCGACATCATCTCCATGCCATTGAATCAAACATTGATGCATGGTCGATGGTACACAATAGTTCGCATGAATCCAATCACGACCAAGGAGCAAACTATACGACCCTTTTCCATCAATGACAAAGAATGTGGCGAGTAGAGTCTTACTCCCGATTGTTAGATCGACGTTCATTGCCCCCGGGTCTTAGACGCATTATCCCTAAAGCCCTTAAGCATCATGTCAGTCTCAATTAGATCTCCTAGTCCCTTGCCAAGTTTGCGAAAAGTGGTGTAAGGCATGAGATTGACAGAAGCACCTCCGTCCACCAACATCTTGCTCATCAACTTCCCATCAACCAAACCTTTTACATATAAAGCCTTTAAGTGCTGATGCTTGACTGGTTTATCAAATATAGCCTGTTGTATAATCGTCAGCTTGGCAACTATCTCTTCATACTCTGATTCATCAAAATTTGAATAAACTTCTTGATCAGCCGGAGCTCTGAACTCTAATGGCAACAGAAAAGCCATTTGAATATTAGCCGATGGTTGCTTTCTATCAGCTATTTGCTTAGCACGCCATACTTGAGGTTTACCGGATGCCTAAGTCTGTTCCAACTCTCTATTCCTTAGGCGTTGCACCCTTCTCTTTTGGCTTCTTGTTAAACCTCCTGGACACCATTGGCCTTCCTGCCAAACATATTTTCTCTCATTACCTTCTTCTTCATAATCAGCCCAGTCTTGATCAACAACTTTTTTTCCAAGCCGATTATGAACACTACCATTTTTTAAGCGCTGATCCTTGTTATTATGATGATATGCATCTTGAGCATGGATAGATCGGTAGTTGGCTTAAGATTGCCTAAACTCCCAATACTGATCGATGTACTCTGGATAGTTATTCCTGGTAGGCAACTTCAAACCTTTGTTCCAGCAATGTCTGAAGAAAGAACAATTCCAATGTGATCCAGCTTGCTTTCTTTCATACCTCTCTTTTTTCTGTTGACGTTGGTATTCTTGCTCTTCTAACCAATGCTGATAATCCTTTTCCTTCTGCCACTACCATTTATTCACCAGAATTCAAGATGTAACCTACGGCTTTGTCACCCCATCTTTTGACATTTCTCCCTGCTCATATCAGCTCTTTTGCTTGTCGTGATGTCTTCTAATTTCTCTCTATTCGTCAGCCGATATTTGCTTCTCGGGATTGACTATTCTAGCTTCTCTTGATTTGGTTGATGTAAGGATCTAAGTCTTTCCTTTGAGCAGCCTAGCATCGACCATGTTTTGATCTCCTAGGAAAGGATTATCATCAACTTTCATTTTCTGAGGCGTATCAAATTTGAGTCTTCCATGCTGAATAGCCCTCTATATATGCTGCCAGAAAATTCTGCATTCATTAGTGGAATGAGAAGTAGTGTTATGGAACTTGCAGAACTTCTTATTCTTCAACTGATCAGGGGGCAACATAACATAAGTATTGGGCAACTTGATCTATCCCTTCTCATGCAAGAAATCGAAGAGCTTGTTCAATTTTGTGACATCAAAGTCATAGCTCTCCTTGACTCCACTTCCCCAAGGATTTGGTACCATTACTGTCTTTTTTCCCCAATTCCATTCAATCGTGGCATCCTCTTCTTCTTCATTTTCATAGCTGTCATCGATCGAATATGGATTATAAGCTTCGACCACTGTGGTACTCTTCTAGAATCGGGTATCTCTGCGCATACTCTGGAATTGGCTATTGAGCGCCGCCACTTGTTGATCCAATTGACCCAAGTTGTCAAATTCTTGTCCCAGCAACTTTTCTTTCCATGTTGGCAGCATCCCTTGAACGGCCAAAGCGGCTAGCTGATCATCAGCCAAATTTAGTGAGAAGCACAAATTCCTAGTTTCCCAGAACCTCTGGAGAAACTCAATGCCCAATTTGTTAATTTTCTATCTTATAGTTGTCAAATTGGTAATCTTCTTTTCTCCAGTCCCAGTATAAAAATATGTATGAAATTTCTTTTTCAGGTCAGCCCAATTGGCAATGGAGTTGATTGACAGTGATGAAAACCAAGTGAAGGCTAGCCCTGACAGGGACAAGGAGAAGAAACAAACTCGATGGGCGTCTTCAATGGATGCTTCGCCCAACTATGTAAGATACCGACCGATATGTTCTATTATGCTTGTGCTGTCTTGACTAGTGAACTTAGCAAACTCTGGGAGCCTATAATTTTTAGAAAGAGTGACCAAATCATACCATTCTAGATATGAGCATTTGTACAAGAAGGTCAGCCCTTTTGGCTTTAGACTGAACTGATTCTTCATCATCTCGGTCACCTTTAGCAACAACTCGTCAGCATGTGAATTTGGATTTCTCTGCACTTGCAGACCCATCTGTGGATTGAAATCTCATGTGCCTTGATACCCTGGATTCAGAATCATGTGAAGGGTGTTATAATCTATGCCATAATGACACCCCTATGGAATCTCTATCTGCTAGGTCCTTTGCTAGTTTGTTGCTTGAAGTCTCTAGTTATAGACATTAGGATCTATATCTCTACGGATCCTTTGAATTGATGGTGATATTTTCTAAGCCAATGATGGTATTGGCCTGATGTGCCAAAATTAATCACCTGGTTCTAACCTTTCCTCGCTAGCTGTTGCACATGCTGCACTGATGGTCTAGGATTATACTATATCTGATTTGTAGTAACACCTTGAGCTTGTTCAGATGAACTCTGAACTACCTGGACATCATCATTACTAGTTGGTGCGGCTTCTTGATAGCTAGTACCAACTTGATTAGTCCCCTGGGTCGATGGATGTGGAATGTTGTAATAAGACAGCCCAATCTAATCAAGTAGAAACCCATGAAACACCTCTTTCATGGTGTTATGGAATGTGTCCAAGAAAGCTTCATTATGGCTTGATATGGCATCATGAACTAATTTGTTTACAGATTCCATGAAGAAATGCATGTCTTCAGCTTCATCTGCATCTGTCTGCCCATGCAGCAGAACTCTTGGTAGTGGATATTTCTGAACAACTGTATTGTCACGTGTTTTGGTGTAGGACAACAAACACTTGTTCCAAAATTCTTCTATAGCTTTGCTGATGACATCTTTATCTCCATCAGGTAGGTCTTCATAATGTACCATAAGGATGTTGTTGTTGTTGTAAACTGCCATGACGATTGTGGGGTCCCACCGGGCGTGCCAGAATCTGTGTCTGCATGGAATTTCGTCTCATGCCGGGGCACACGAGCAAGTTGGAATGGTCCGCTCGATGGAGCTAGAGATCCGCCTAGCTTCAACGTAGGGATTATCGATCCTGCACACTCCTCCTGAGATGTGCAAGTCAATTTGACCCTGCAATTGACAAGAAGAGAAAGCTAATCAGTAATTTAAGGCAGAACATGCTGGTTTTGCCAGATAGTCCCGAATGTGTGGCTCTGAGAGCCGATGTGGAAGGAAATCGACTAAATAGTCGATTCCAACATACTCATAAGAATAAATTAGTTAAAGCTCATGGGGTTGTGGAAGGAAAATTAGTTATCATTCAGGATGAATATCGTTATTTAGACAAATATTAGTCAATGGCAATAGGATGTCAACAATAATCAGTTTATGCTAAGGCAATTACTGCAAGTAACCGAATCCATTTTTATATAAAAGAAGCAGCTCATCACCATTTAACCATTTAATAGAGATAAATCTAATGAACAAATTAGATCTCATCTATCGCTATGACTAGTGGGGCATGAGGTGGAATCATGCAGGCCATAGAAACAACAATATATTTGACGACCCTAACTTATTACTAATATCAGTGGGGCATGAGGCAGAATCATGCAGGCCATAATACAATAATAAGATCATGGGGCTAACACATGTTTCAACCTATCTTTACTTCAACGGTCTCGTGACATGAACTGCATATGTGAAGGCACTCGATATCGGCTAAAATAGCCGATTCAGGCATAGCGCACAGTTAAGGTCATGCCCTATCAAGAATAGATCTACCAAATAACAATCCCCACTCCATAGTTCTAACAGTGGGGTGTGAGGCAGAATCACACAGGGCATGATAACGGGCCATGGAACGGTTTTTGTTAGCCAATAGATCTATTCAAGACTAGACACGCCTTAACCACACACTATGCATGATCAAGATTGACATAAAATAGCCGATAAAACATAACTTATCGTTTAAAGTGTAGATTAGATTAGTTTAGGTTAATAAATGATGGGTTAAATAGGATATAAGGCCGATCTAGATCAATCCCAATCGGGCGAAGTGATATTGCTGTAATTAAATAAATAATGAAAGCATTAAGCAATATCGGTAACTTAATGAATCTATCCAAAGGACGCCACTCTTAAATAGAGCCGATAACTTGACCTTAATCTGGTTCGAGCAGTGGAGGTCGATCGGATCGATGCAGCCATACTTGAACTAAACAAGAGTCGATAACTAGCTTATACCAAATTTGCAGTGGAGGTCAACCAGATCGATGTAGACATATGAATAGAAGTATAAGCTATGATGGTATAGACAGACAAGCCGGAGGTCAGCCGGACCAATGCAGCCCTGCTCACTGAAGAACTTGTCGAGATCTACTCTACTCCTCGTAAGGAGTGTCTAGAGCTGAAAAAAGTAAGTAACTTGTATTTGATTGATTGTGTGTCCTCTTAAAATAGCCGGGGTCCGATATTTATACCCGAAGCCTAAACATGAATCCTACTCGAGCACGACTCATTACAATCTTTGGCATAGAAGAAAACATTCCTAATTTAAGATAACTTGGACCCTAATCTTTTCCTTTTTGTAGAGTCCGATATGTAGTTTCTTGGTGCCAACCGTAGTTCATCATCGCTATTTGCTGAGGTCATCCAAAGAGATCTGATTCTAGAGTCGTATCTGAATCAGCTGATATCGATCCTTATGCAATCGATTCCTTGAAGGGCACAATTTTGGAAGCCTTCGAATTCCTGTGTTCTTCTCCAAATTTTGGTGTAAATAGGTGGCAATCAATTTCACCAGCGAGTGGAAGGGACTCGATGGTGGAGCTAAGAGAGGACAAGAGAGACAACAACATCAGCTCGGGCTCAAGCGGTAAGGCAAAACATCCATGGCTTGCTAGCTCCTACTCAGGCTTGTCCAAGCAAACAGCTATGTGGCTATGCACACTAACGCAGCAAGGGAGGGTAGTGTCGGCAGCAAGCAGCTTGGTGGCAGCGAAGCTGGTAGACCGGTGAGGCTACAATGATAGCCTGACAGCGCCATTTTCCCCCTCTCAATCTCCCAAACCGATGTAGAAACTTGATGATCGCCCTTAATAAAAGTTGTTCCCCTATAATAGATCTCCAACTTTCATTAAGGACACAACACCAAAAGATTAACAGATCAAGAGATCAAGAGCTAGGAACAAGGGCATATTGAAACTGAAAAGTTAGATTCAGTTATTGTTTTCAGAAACAGTTTTCATTAGCAAACTGTGAGATTTTATTAGTGAGCAACCATCTATCATACATATCAACCAAATAAACAATATCATAGCTCAGGTACAGAACCAATCAATGGAACAAAAATTAGACATATTTTATTTATGAAAATTCATGTAATAATTCCTCAAAAATTAAACTTAATAACTGATTTTAGGAATAGTAAAAAATGGCCAAGTGTAAGAAACCAATATTGAATTCAATCTTTGAGAGCAAATTTAAACATGTTTGACTTGGAAATTCAACAAACCTTTGATTCCACATTCAAGAGCATACTTTAAACAACAAAGTTTATATTAACAAAATTTTATTTGTTTAAGCAAATTCTCATTTATAAATTCACATAGAACCTTAATTGAGATTAATGATAACATTTCATGCAACACATATGACTCAACATATGCAACATATGAAACACCACTTTTGCAACATATAAATATTATACTTGAAACTTAAACTGCATTTATGACTCAATGCTTGGTGATTATGCTTCATGTTGCACATGATCAAGTTTTAACTACTTTTTAACATCTGGGATGCTATAGTATGCTCCATTGCCACCAGTGAGTCCTTATGGTATTTTGAACTTGTAACATATCTGAGGCCACATTTCTGTGTCAATGATGTCTACATGGTTGTTGGATGTATTAGGATGCAGCTCATAAGTTTGCTCTCCGTGTCTTCTCCTTATTGACAACCAAGTTATCCATTTGGTTCCAAACAAGAGGAAGGCATTGAAAGCAAATCAATGCTTTGTGTCCATCATTCACATCACTGAGGCCAAGAATGTTTAAGCTGCACATGTTGCTACTGATGCGAATGAAGATCACTACCACTTGTTCACTGACATTCTACTTGTGAAAACTAATGAAGCTCAATTAACTGTTGAAATGGTAATGGTTATAGCTCCATTAACTGCTACTCTAGTTTGAGTTATATATATCTATGTGGTGCTACTCTAAATTTACATGAGGTCATTCCATGAAAATTGTTAATAGTTGCACTTTGGTATGATTTGTGGACTTCACTGATGGATCTTTGTTGGATTATTTTCCTCTTCAGTGATCTTATTATTGAGGAAGCTCTCATCGTACCACACTCTGATGAAATGGAGGAGGACCCCAACAAGAGGAATGCACTGGCCAGCCTCACGGAGGATGTTGTTTTTTAGATCCTCCATCGCCTCCCCGCCCACTCTTTTTTCTGCTGCAAATGTGTCTATCGCTCCTGGAAAGACCTCATCTCAGACCCCAACAACCATAAGAAGCTGCCCTAGACTATGGCTGGCTTTTTCTATGATAGTGAGAACAGCAATCAAAACTTCACCAGCGTCGTCCGTGGTGTATGCCCCCACTCCTTGGAATTCTTGCCCTTCAACATTGACAATGTAGCTCTCTCAGATTGCTTCAATGGCCTCATCCTATGCTAGTGCCTTGGAGCTAATGGATACCGCTATGTTGTCTGCAATCCAATGACCTAGAAGTTTAAAATTCTACCACCTAGCACCCATGATGTTGGCCATGCTATTGGTGAGGCTCGCTTGGTGTTTGATTCGATAGCCTCCTTGCACTTCCATGTGATTGAATATGTGGATGTCCATGTTGTGTGTGTAGGTGTGGAGATCTACTCATCTCAAACTACAGCATTGATCTATAAGGAATCTAAATGGGGCGAGCATACTGATGTGACATTTTACAGACAACCAATTGTGTTTCTTAATGTTTGCCTACACATTATGGGGCACCCTGGGAGGTACTCTATGATATTTGCTATGGATATGGAGGGAAACACATGGAGGAAAATTCATAGGCCAGATGGTCTTCACCACTCCATGCATCAAGCTCAGGGTCACTTGTGTTTATGTACTATTGAAGGTCCCAATGATTCTAAGCTTTTCAATCTGGATCCTTGAAGATTATGGTACTGATAATTGCACATTGAAGCATATGGTCACCATGCAGATCATGTTTGGAAGGATTAATATTAGATTTGGTTGCCTAGATTTTGATGATGAGGACATAGTGATTATAGTTCACCTAGAATGGAATTTAATTTTCTTTGCTAGGGAGGATGAAACAATCATTGCATATAACATGGACCGCAAAAAAGTTCATGTCATCCCTATCTGTGTCTTTTGATATGGTAGACGTACCATTAAAAAATAGTTCATCTGTAGACCATACTATCTTCCTTATGTTCCCTTGTTCTTGGATTCATTAGTAAAGCAGTAAATAAAGCTAAAGTTGATGTATCTCTCTATCATGCATTTTCAATGGACCAATATTGTTTGCTTGTCTATGGACATGTTAATTTCCTCAATGATGGATGTAGTCATTATTTCAACTAAACTAGTGTGCCACCTTTGTTTTGTTTGCAAATTGAATTATTTATTTGGTGCGCACATGTGTTATGGTGGTGTTACAGCTCCCGTCGCTGTTTCATCCATTAATTCAGCTATAGTACAATACTTACATTGATTTCTAATGTCATGGGTATTTGGGGTATGCTGATGAGGGCACTCCAAAATACAAAAAATGACACTTAAAAAGCACTACAATGCACCCACCATATTGTACTACTAGGCTATGCTACTATTAAGTTAGCCAGACTTAAAATCATAGATGACACAGTAACAAGCATCACATGAAGTCGAGGAAAACTATGGAGGATACTATTAGACGTGTTCAAATGTACAAAGGTCGGAATTTCTTAAATATGTAATAACATTTTAACACCAATGGCTCCTCTGCTCTGCATTAGACTGAGGTGAGACTTGTCGTCGGACTTTCTTACGTGTGCAATAACATTTCAACACTAGTGGCTCCTCTGCTCTGCATTACACTAAGGCGACACTTGCTCCTTGTTGCAAGGTTCTTGCAAGTTCAACAAAGATTGACAAAGACACCAAGGCAACAAAAAAACAAACAGAAACCAAACGACCTGAGCTACACCGTGCTCAACAAATTGTAAGTGCGAGACTTGCTCCTAGTGCTGAAATTGTAATTGTTGTCACATGTACCTTCTTTAGATTTGTTTCCTTTAGGGAGGCACATAGGTATTCAAATTTACTATGCACTATTGGTGGTCACTAACGACCATTTCTAACCGCCAATTATAATCCAAAACACTAGAAATAAACATACTTTTGACACATATGCCTTTACTATTGACCTATTGTTGGTATATTTTAACACACAGATAAATTCACAAGCGCACGGATACCGCTGTAGCTTTCACCTAGAGGTATTCCAAGTATCGTATCCATAGGGAAACATGTGAGGTTAACTATGGTCCAACTTAACCTAGAGTAGCAACAAGACTTAAGAAAGTCAGGGGTGTAGAGGAGATAGCTAAGGTCTTCTAGTGCTAATCTTGATAAGCTATGTCTTCTATTGTTTGACTAGGGATATTACTAAGGGAAACACATACAGAGTATGGTTCCTATAATAACTAAATCCTGCTAGTCCTACAAACAGGAGGTGGACTATAGAGGATTCAATGAGGCTATAAGAGTCACCCTCGCGAGCTACCACCAATACGGAATGTAGGGTACATCCATGAGTTACCTGAGTCTAAGCACCATGCTTACACTACGAATAATACTTTAACCTAAGGCCAATAGATTAATGCACTCAAAAGAGACTCACAAACTAGAAGAACAATATAAACACGTTACTTACTTAAATCAGAAGTTGATTACTAGAGAAATCTCATATGTAAGGTTGACTTCTACCAAGGTACAAGCCATAGAGAGCACCGATAGGCTAGCACCTCCTCCAAACTCTTTCCTCACTCTCCATCTCTCTATTTCAAAAGACTAGATCCTATGGAGGACTAATCTTCTCTTGATAGCTAGCTCTGATCCACATGAGGAGAATATGAATTAGGGTTTTAGGATCTCTAAGGGTCTGATGAGGGAGGGGGACAGGGGCTAGTATATACAACCCTAAGGGTCCAACATGGCCCTTGGATCAAACCGACTTAACCAACAACTTAGATACATCCTCAAATGCGGTGGGGAACTGACATACAAAGCAGGCTAATAGGTGGGGTCCACAAGGGCCGAGAGGCCACACCTATAGGCCGAGCAGCCCCACATGGCATTGGGTCGAGCCCCACTATGGTGAATTGCCTTCTAGACCCTTCTAGAGTCTTCCCACATAGGTACCATGGTGAAATTCCATAATTTCCTTCGACGATTAGGTCCTCCTTGGTGGTTTTCTGGATAAACTCTACTAAAAACATAGATTCACCAAAACTAATGGAATTTATTAGTTTAAACCCCTAAACCTTCATTGGTGATTACATTTATGCCCTTATCTAAGTTTAATTGATGGTTTATAATGGTTGTTAACTACCGTCAACACCTATTTCCACTTGTATTCGAGAAAACATGTTTTGTAGGTCATACATTCAAAATCAAGTGGAAAACAAACAAAATCAAGCAAAAGGCACAAAGCAGAAAGCGTAATGCAGAAATGTGCAAAGGAAATAAACAAAGAAGCCCACCTTCATGTAAAACCTAGGCTGAATACCGCCATAGAAGAGGTCTAGGCCCAGCCCAGAGCCCACAGGAGCAAGACGGTGGCGAGCAGGGCCAGCCAGGGTGTGGCCGCACCCTTGGTGCGACCGCACCACCACCCCTGCCTCTTGGGCCAATGCTCCTTCGATGGTTGCATGCTGCCATGCATAGGCAGTTCAAGAAGGTTTCCTAATTTACTAAGGCCAAAACGACCATGCTTCACTATATAAGAAGAGGAGGAGCTCATTCTTCAACACACATTGATTTGGAGCCTCTACTTCACTACCTCATCTTGCATCTTTAGCTTTAGTATTAGTTTGTGAGCAAAGGCAAAAGCTACTTGGAGAGCTTGTCTCCTTGGAAGAAGAGAACCTTCTTGGTATGAATACTATAAAGAGTTCTTCCAAGTTCTTGCTCTCATATCATTCATATACTAGTGCATATGAACTAGACTATATTTTTTGTGTTATGATCATGATATATCAACTAGTATATAGTTTGTGTGTTATGATCTTGACATGTAAAACTTTATGCTTAACCATTCATATAACTCATATGAGTAGAATTAGAGCTAAGTTGAGGTGGTGGTTCATCGTGCCTTTGAGTGTGCCCAAGTTCTTTACTTGTCAATCCATACGGTCAAGGACCCAGGGGAATTTGGGTAGTTTCTATGTACGCAAGCAAGGTGCTTGGGTGTGGAGAAATAGGTGAATAAATTTCCCTATCCACAGTTGAGGGGTAGGCGGCAGGTGGTGACAGTCCTGTCCATCCCTTGTAATCCCCCATGTTAGTATAGAGTGTAGAAGTCTAAATTGTCACATGAGGATGCTAGTAGACTAGTACTTGGTGGCCTTCCGACCTATCTCACATTTAGTTCTAGCTCTAACCATGTTCATTGTATGATTATCAATTGTTCTCTGCATGGCTATATTAGAACATGCCTGCTCCACTTAGGAATATTCTTTTATTCTTTGTTTTCCTTTTATCCTTGAGGTTGGCCCAGATGTGTGTCAACTATCCATGATATACCATTTTTACCCCAGTTATGAACTATGGTCCACTATGCAAGCATGCAATCATGTTTATGTCTATGTTAGAATATATATACATTGCCCTCCTTTTAGAAAATATAAATAACGATACCTTGGATACTTTTGGGTGAAATGCTACAACGATAGCTCCGTACGCTTGCGGATATTGTCTGAAATCTTTAAGGACTATCGTAGTTGGTGTTTCTTGGCGGCGTTGCTAAGATTAACTCAATCTTAGTAATGGTGTTAAGAAATACTAACAGACATTTCTAGCGTCGTTACCGGTGATGGACTTAAAACCTCCTCACTTGGTGATTGCCATAACAAATGCCAGCACGCACGCAAGGAGTCCTAGCATTATAAATCTAACTAGGCCAGACACGTCTCACATTATACATGGAAACCTATTTCATATGACTACTTGGAATCCCTAAAGGAAACAAATAAAAATGAAACAAAACAATAGAAATGCAAAAGCAAAAACAATATTCTAGACTTGTTCAGATGAACTCCTCGCTGCATGGTCCTTTCAAGTTCACCAAATTTTGTCAAAGACATGAGTTGGCTTCAACAGAGATCAAAGGCACTCATGAATGTTTAGCATATTATAGATTAGATCAAAGACAACTAGAAATAAATCTACAATGAAAAGCAACCAACAGGGGCTACAAACTAGCTACAAAATGACCAAAGGACCTAAGCTACACCACGCTCAATAGAGTTTAAACCACCTAAGGCCTTGTTTGGATGCGCATGTATTCATCTCAATCCACGTGTGTTGAAGTTGATTGGAGTGGAATTAAACTAAATTCTATTCCATTCCACTCTAATACATGTGGATTGATGTGGATACACATGCATCCAAATAAGGCCTGATACAAAGTTCAACAAAAGTTAACACCAACATGCAAATAAGAGTTCACATATTTTGCAAGGGTGTCCTGTAGATCAAACTTATTCATGACTACTAATACTACTGATATGCCCCATAGATCAAGGGTCGAGGTTGGTATGTAGGATCTTGTCCACATCCACCTTTAGTAAGACGACATTGGCGACCGACTCAAAACTCTCAATCTGATTGGTGATGTCATCATCCATGGAACACGGTGGAAAACCCTGCTCCATCACTGAGGTTCACTGTTGTGCCAATCTAAAGCTAGGTAGTAGCCAGCGCCATGGCAGCCACCTAATGAATAGCTTCGATCACCACGGCTTGAATTCAGGCCAACACGGCTCGGAGGTGCTCCTTTGTAGCAAACAGATTATCCACTTTTCCAATGGGGAAGGTCGTATTACAGGTGGCTAGAATGGACATTTGCAGGGTGTAAACCCGCATGCTCAGTACCACAACAAGGTTCATCATGTGTTAGGCCTGCTGCTGGGCGATCGCCAAGTTGGCTCATGCCTAGGAGGCCAGATTCTTCGAAGCATGAAGTACGTTGTGCGCGACATCCAGCTCACCACGTAGCATCTCGACATTCAACCTAGTCAATGACAATTCTTCTTGGGCCTCACGATAATCATTCAATAATTGATGGTAGTTTACGTAGTTTGAGGATTCGCCATTTCCCTCTCACCGAAGATCTTGGCCGCCATGGCCACCTCCACGGCGAACTCACCACCGCTTGGCTCACGCGCGCATTGCCTCCGGTTATTTGTGTTAGGGCTTGGTTAGGATGGGTGTTAGCTCATGTTATGGTGTTACCACCGTTAGCGGTCTCACCAGCGCGGAACACGGCAACCCGTGCCACCGCGCTCTCACCTCCGCGCCACCGTGCCATGGCCGAAGCTTGTCAAAGCCTTTTGTCAGGCTTAGGAAGTAGAAATAGCATCACTAGGTCACCATGGATCTCGTGCGCTCCTCGGCTGGCTTCGCTATGGCCGGTGATGGCCGGCGCACCGCAGAACAGCACCGCCGTGCCGCCATGGCCGGCGACGAGCACGCTCTGCCACACCTGCACTACCACCACCTAGGTTAGTAGACGTGCGTTGCTCTATAGAACACGTCGGTCCACTTGTCTTCGCCGGAGGACTCGCCGGCGATGAACTCTGGCTACGCAGCATCGAGCCACGCCGCCTGCCCTGTTTTGTTTCACTGACGAGTAGGGTCAACTGACATGCGGGTCCTAGTTGACAATGACTGTAGAGCTGTAGGATAGTTCATTTATATCCTATTTTGTGTGCAACTTTGAAAAATGGTAAGTGGAGCTGTAGATATCCAAATATTGTGAACCAAATTTTGTAGTGTTCCTTAGGAAATGTAGTATTTAGGAAAAATATAATATTAGCACTTGTAGTAGAGTTTCTGGAAGAATTAAAATGAAACTTGAAAGGTGTTTTTAAATGTATGCAAACTTGTTTTATTTATATCTAGAGTTCTTGTGCTCCAAAAATTATGAAATTTATATGGTGAGCTTTTCTTGATAAGTATAAGCTCTCGTAAAAATTTGAGGGTCAGTGCATGAATAGATTTTTAGTTATAGATTTTCCTTTTATAATTAGGTAATCCTTGTGTGAATTTTATAAATTATTTATGAATCCAATACTCATGAAATTTATTGGAGCTTGTCCTAGTACCTTATGGATGCTAAGAAAAATATAAAATCTGTTGCTTGACACTTTTCACTAGGGTTTCCTATTTAGGTTATTTTAAGCCTTTTTGCCTTGTCATTTTTGCATAGGATGTTTTACTTGGTAAAATGGCATGAAACTTTTATAGTAGTCTATTGGTAGCACTAGTAAGCCACTGTAAATTTTTGAGAATTTATGATGTACATTTAATATATGTTTATTATTTACCCTAATTATTTAATTAAATTAATAAAGGCATTTAAATAATTAGATTTTGATTAAGCATGATGTTTTCTATGGTTCTTATGATGCATAGTAACTATTGATGTTAATGGTAAGGCTTAGAAGCCATTGATTGTATACAAATAACTAATTATCGCTTTATCATTCAAATACAAGGCTGCATGTATAGTTTTGATTGTGTGGATGATTTCATATGGATAATGGTCTCTGCTGTAAAACTTGTTAATAACAAAGTGGTAGATAACTTACTAATCTACCTTTGTGGTAAATTTTTACAGTCATAGGACTTAGGGGTTTTGACTTCTAGCTGTTACAAGTTTGCTGTCTGAAAGGTTTACTTTCTGGACAGATTTGATTGAATGATTTGTTTGCCCTATATAACTCTTGAATCACAGTAAGAGTTTTTAAAGAAAATTGTAGATAATTTTATAAGCTTTCTAGAAAGTCCAAGATCACAACATTTGGATAAGTAGAACTTCAGTTATGAGTAAAACAATAAATGAATTGTTGAAGTGTTTGATTAAGTAATCAAGAAGAGATATGCACATACTCAGTAAAGTGTGATGCACTTGTTATTACTTTAACACCATGCTGTTAAGAATACTTACAAGAATCCATTCATCATGTATCATCATACTATACTTGTTAACATGTATGTATTCACAATATCTTATGCCATACTCATGCATCTAGGATCGATAGAGGAGATAACGTTGCTGTAGTTCAGCGAAGGAGAGGAAGGGGACCAGCAGGAGATTCCTCAAGCCATAGCTCCTAAAGGCGAGGAGCAGACCCCAGAAGAGCTTCTGGAGTGCCTTGACCACCGCCCCACTTCTTTTCTGAAAGGCAAACCCCAGAGCATTCTAAGTCTCCCAGTATTTTACAAAATATTACCCGAGTCCTTTATGATTGATGCATTAGGTTATAAGAGTTGATTGGAACCACTCAATGCATATAATTTCCTTGTCTAGAAATATACCTTTAACCCTACGTAGGTCTAGGGTCGAATATATGCTTAGCCATGCTTAGACCGGTAGAAGTCGGGTGATTTCCTGTCACCTGCGAGATATAGGTGGATACAGAAGCACGGTTGGCTATATTTGCTATCATGGAAAAGAACCATGGGGTGATGAAAGTCGAGGCCAGATAGAGTCTATGTGTAGGTTGACTCATGTGATTCTGTTTGTACCGATTAAGGACCTATTTATACCAAAATTTGGGAGGAGAGCACGGGAACTCGCATGCTTCCAGACTTATGCCAATCAAGGAGTCAATAGAGTAAAGATTGATATCTGCTGGATCGAATGCGACACTGGATCCATTCTCTTCAAATGACGTCAGTAGATAACGATGACATGATATGATTAGTGCCAAGAATATACATATCGGACTCTACAAAAGGGGAAAGATTAGAGTCCAAGTTATCTTAAGATAGGAATATTTCCTTCATACCAAAAAATTATACTGGGTCAAATTTGAGTAAGGTTCGTTTTTAGGCTTTGGGTATAAATACCAAACCCCGGCTATTGTAAAGGCATCAACCAATCAAATACAAAGTCAATTACTTTTTTTTTGGCTCTGATCACCCCTTAGGAGTAGGATTAGAGTAGATCTCGATGAGTTCTTCAGCAAGTATGACTGCATCGATCCGATCGACCTCCACTGCTTGTTTGTAAGTACCATCATGGTTTATACCTCTGTTCGTATGGCTGCATCGATCTGATTGACCCCAACAGTGACTCTGGTATAGGCTAGTTATCGACTCTTGTCTAATTCAAGTATGGCCTGTGTGATTCTGCCTCAAACCCCACTGTTTGAATTAGATCAAGGTCAAGTTATTGGCTCTACCTTAGCATGACAGTCTTTGGTAGATTCATTAAGTTACCGATATTGCTTATTGCTTTCATTGTTTACCTAATTACAACAATATCATTATGCCCGATTGAGATTGATCTGGATCGGCCTTACATCTTATTTAACTCATCATTTGCTAATTTAAAACCGATCTAATCTACATCTTAAGCGATGAGTTATGTTTTTATTAGCTGTTTTGTGTCAATCTTAATGGTGCATAGCGTGCGGTTAAGGCATGTCCGATTTTAAGTAGATCTATTAGCTAATGAAAACTGTTCCATGGCCCGTCATCACGGCCTATGGGATTCTACCTCTCACCCCACTATTGGTACTATGGAGCGGGGATCGTTCGTTGGTAGACCCATTGCTAAGGAGACACGACCTTAGCTATGCGCTATGCTTGAATCGGCTGTTTAGCCGATATCGAGTGCTTTCACGAATAGTTCACACTATGAGATCATTGAAGTAGAGATAAGTTAAAAGATATGTTAGCCTCATGATCTTGTTATTATATTATGGCCTGTATGATTCTGTCTCATGCCCCACTGATATTAGTAATGAGTTAGGGTCATTGAGTCTATTGTTGTTTCTACGGCCTGCATGATTCTGCCTCATGCCCCACTAGTCATGACGATAGATGAGATCTAACATGTTCATTAGATTTATCTTTATTAAATGGTTAAGTGATGTTGAATTGTTTCTTTATATAAAAAGGAGTTCAGTTACTTATAATCATTGGCTCAGTACAAACGATCACCGCTGATACCTTATTGCCATTGATTAATATTTGCTTAAATAACATTTATCTTGAATGATAATTGATTCTTCTTATACAACCCCATGAGCTTTAACCAATTCATTCTTGTAAATATGCTAGGATCGACTATTTAGTCGATCTCCTGTCATATCGGCTCTTAGAGCCACACATTTGGGACTGTCTGGCAACACCGGCACGTTCCGCCCTTTAATTACTAATGAGCTTTCTCTCCTTGTCAATTACAGGGTCAAATTGACTGGCATGTCTTGGGAGGATTGTGCAGGATCGACCACACTTGCGCTGAAGCTAGGCGGATCTGCTCCATCAAGCGGACCCTTCCGGCTTGCTATGTGTGTCCTCGGCATAGAGACAAAAATTTTGTGTCGACACATGTTTTCGGCATGCCCGGTGGGACCCCACAATCATCATGGTGGTTCACAACAATGACAGCATCCTTATGGTACATTATGAAGACCCACCTGACGAAGATAAGGATACCATCAACAAGGCTACAGAAGAATTTTAGGAGAAGTGTTTGCTATCCTACACCCAAACGCGTGACAGCACAATTATTCAGAAATTTTCACTACCAAGAGTTCTACTACACGGGCAGACAGATACGGTCAAAGTTGAAGATAGGCGTTTCTTTATAGAAGCCATAGACAAGTCTGTTTGTGATGCCATATCAAGCCGCAATGAAGCTTTTGTTGATGCATTTCACAACACCATGAAAGAGGTGATTCATGGAATTCCAGTTGGTCAGGTTGGATCAACTTGGTATAATATTCCAAATCCATTGACTCAAGGGACTAATCAAGTCGGTACCAGCCATTAAGAGGCAGCACCAGCTGGTAATGGTGATGTTTGGACACTTCAAGGTTCATCTGAACAAACTTCAGGTACTACTACAAATCAGATACAGTACAATCCTAGACCATCAATACAGCATGTGCAATAGCTGGCGGGGCAAAGTCAAAACCAGATGATCAATTTTGACACATCAGGCCACATACCATCATCGGCTCAGAAGATAGCACCATTAGTTCAAAGGATTCATAGAGATATAGATCCTTATGTCTATAATCAGATACTTCAAGCAGCAAGCCAGCAAAGGACCCAACAGATTGAGATTCCACATGGCTATCACTATGGCATGGATTATAACACCCTCCACATGATACCAAATCTAGGATATCAAGGCATGTGGGATTTCGATCCATAGATGGGTCAGCAATTACCGAGAAATCCAAATCTGCAAGCTGACGAGTTGCTGCTCAAGGTGACCGAAATGATGAAGAATCAGTTCGGTCTGAAAGCCAAAAGAATGACTTTTTTGTACAAACGCCCATATCCAAAATGGTATGATTTGGTTGCTCTTTCTACAAATTACAGGCTCCTAGAATTCGCCAAGTTCACTAGTCAAGATGGTACAAGCATAATAGAACATGCTAGCCGATATCTTACACAATTGGGTGAAGCATCAGTTGAGGATGCCCATCGAGTTCGTTTCTTCTCCTTGTCCCTATTAGGGCTGGCCTTCACTTGGTTCTCGTCACTACCAGTCAACTCCATTGCCAATTGGGCTAACCTAGAGAAGAAATTTCATACATATTTTTACACTGGGACTAGAGAGAAGAAAATAACCAATTTGATAACCATGAGACAGAGGACTAAAGAATCGGGCACTGAGTTTCTTCAGAGATTCTGAGAAACTAAGAATTTGTGTTTCTCATTGAGCTTGGCCGATGATCAGCTAGCTGCTCTAGCTGTCCAAGGAATGCTGCCAATGTGGAAAGAAAAGCTACTAGGACAAGAGTTTGACAACTTGGGACAATTGGCTCAACGGGTGGCAGCGCTCAATAACTAATTCTAGAGTATGTGTAGAGATACCCAATTCTAGAAGAGCACCACAGTACCAAAGCTTATGATCCATACTCAATTGAAGATGGCTATGAAGATGAAGAAGAGGAGGTTGCTGTAGCTGAATGGAATTGGGGCAAGAAGACAGTAATGGTGCCAAATCTTTGGGGAAGAGGAGTTGAGGAGAGCTATGACTTTGATGTCACAAAATTGGACAAGCTCTTTGACTTCTTACTTGAGAAAGGCTAGATCAAATTGCTAGACAATCATGTTATGTTACCCCTTGAACAATTGAAGAATAAGAAGTTCTACAAGTTCCATAATGCTACTTCTCATTCCACTAATGAGTGCAGAATTTTTCGACAGCACATATAGAGGACTATTTAACAAGGGAGGCTCAAGTTTGATACGCCTCGAAAGATGAAAGGTGATGATAATCCTTTCCCGGGAGATCAAAATATGGTTGATGTTGTGATATTCAAAGGAAAGACTAAGGTCCTAACATCAGCCAGATCAAGAGAAGCTAGAACAGTTGATCCCAAGATGTAAGTATTGGCTAATGAATACAGAGAGATTAGAAAACATCATGATCAGTAGAGGAGCCGATATGAGTAGGGGGAAACATCAAAGGATGGAGCGACGAAGCTGCGAGTCATGTCTCAGATCCTGTTGAATAAGTGGCCGTGGCAGAAAGGAAAAGATTATCAGCGATGGCTAGAGGATCAAGAATACCAGTGTCAATTGGAAGAAGAAAGGTATGAAAGGAAGCAAGCTGGATCGTACTAGAATTGTCCTTTCTTCAGATACTACTAGAACGAAGGTTTGAAATTGCCTACCAGACATTATTGTCCAGAATGCAGCAATCAATATTGGGAGTTAGGCAATCTCAAATCAACTATTGGTCTATCCATACCCAGGATGCATATGATCATGATATCATGGATCGGTGCTTAAAAAATAAAAGTATTCATGATCGACTGGGAAAAAGAGTTGTTGACCAAGACTGGGCTGATCATGAAGAAGGAAGCAACTAGAGGGAACATGTATGGTAGGAGGGCCAATGGTGCCCCAGAGGATTAACAAGAAGCCATAAAAGAAGGGTACAATGCCTAAGGAATAAAGAGATGGAATAGGCTCAACCATCCGGTAAAACTCAAGTGTGGTGTACCAAGAAAACAACCAATAGAAAGCAACCATCGGCTAATGTCCAAATGGCTTTTCTATTGCCATAAGAATTCAGAGCTCCAGTAGATCAGGAAGTTTATTCAAACTTCGATGAATTAGAGTATGAAGAGATAGTTGCCAAGTTAACGATTGTGTAGCAAGCAATATTTGATAAGCCAGTCAAGCATTGGCACTTAAAGGCTTTATATATGAAAGGTTTTGTTGATGGAAGCCGATGAACAAGATGTTGGTGGACGGAGGTGCTTCTGTCAATCTTATGCCTTATACTACTTTTCGTAAACTTGGTAAGGGACCAGGAGATCTGCTTGAGACTTCAAAGGAAATACATCCAAGACCCGGGGGGCAATAAACATCGAGTTGACAATCAGGAATAAAACTCTGCTCACCATGTTCTTTGTCATCGATGGAAAAGGCTCATATAGTTTACTTCTTGGTCATGACTGGATTCATTCCAACTGCTGCATGCCATCAACCATGCATCAATGTTTGATCCAATGGCATGGGGATGATGTTGAGGTGGTTCACGCTGATGAGTCTATGAATATCGCAACAGCCGATCCAATGTTTTGGGAGCTAGGAGACTTTGAATGCCTTTCTGGCAAAACATGGGAAGGAGGCTTCATCAGGATTAATAATGAAGGCCCATAGCTGGTTCAAGCAATCGGCTTTGAGAGTTTGTTTTGATCAATAGTCATGGCGTTACGTTGGTCATTGAGTTAAGGAAAAATAATCATTGTGTCTTGGAGATGGTTTTAGGCCGACGCACGTGAATGCTGAGTTAAAGTGTAAGTGCGATTCAGAGTTAATGGATTTCTTAAGAGAAGTTCTATTTTGCTTAATAAGATGCTTGACTTGGATTGATCGATCGTTTGATCTTTTGGAATGAAAAATGCATGAAGAAATGTTATCCTAACATCTAGATCTGATAGCCGATTCATTCTCGGCTCCAATAGCCGATACCAGGAGTATCGCCTCTAGTTCAAAAAGTGAAAATCTTCAAAGACAGCGAAAGCTGATACGATATGTATCACCTATAGAGCAAAAACAACAGGAAACATTCACAGTCATGAGCGAAGGCACCGCATTATAACATATTCATGGAAAGAACAGGAGCCTTTTGTGCATCAGATTACCCTAAGTACAAACTAATCAAAGACCTTGTTCACTACATCTTGAGTGGATGTGATATCCACTATGGCCTCTGCTACCATGATGAACTCTTCCAATAGATCCTCATGTTCTTTAGGACCATCACCCGATGGGAAACCAATCTCCATGGCATGGAGTTTGTACCCAGTATGAACTTGTGCCGTGGTCAGTGCCACCGCCGCACCATGACGGACACCATGGAGGGCGATCTCCTAAACATGGGCCGAAACATCATGGAGACAAGCATTAGTAAGGGAGCCACGGGAATTGATGGCATCAATAGCCACGTTCGCCGCCAGTTGGAGAGACTCCACTGCATCGTCAGGGCTGATAATCATAGAAACGGGGGAATTATCAAGATAAAGGTAGTGAGAAATCGGAATGGAGACATCCTTGGAGGTCATCTTACCTATTACCACAGCATCAGACTCGTCCAGCCACGCTTGGATGGTGCTGGAATCCTCCTCAGCCGCATGAAGAGTGGCCTAAGAGGCCCCGAGGCGAATCTCGAGCTGGCCATTTTCTTGAGTCACCTCAGAGTAGCAGTTATGAGCCGCCCTCCACTCTTGGAGGAAACACCGAGCATCATCGCCATTGTATGAATTGGAGGAATCTGACAATATGGTCAGCGTGGAGGACACAGCATCAGAGAATTCACTGGCCCTAGGAGGAGGATGAAGCCTGTCGTTCACAACAAACCTAGAAACAAGAGTTCACCCCTATGAACAGAAAGTTACAAATCATCACTATAAGAAGAAGGCACCAATCTCACCTCATGTGTCGGAGGTGCTGGCTCACTGGCATGTTCTCCTCTAGAGTCTCCTCCACCGTGCGCTTGCCGCAGTTGTCCTCCCCGGGCATGAAGCTGCTTGGATCTATTGGAAAGGGAGAAAACTACTACAAGGTTGTGAAGGCGGAGAAGTACAAAGGAATAGGAGCGGTTGCAAGCATAGATGTGTTCGAGGCTAGAGCCCTCGGTTGGTATTTGAAGCCGCGGAGCGAAGAGATGGATGCCTCAGGGGAGTACAAAAGGCAACTGCAATTAATAGAAGGTGAAGCAACACCTCGCTAAAACCAAGAAAGATGCAGTGTTAGGTGACTGAAGACAGAAGCTCAAGAGGTTCTCTCAATAAAAGCCATGTTTCTAGATTCAATTAAGATCAAGATCATAAATCTGAAATCGGCTGTTTCCAATCGGCTCTTCGGCCGAAGAAGGAAATATAACAAGACAAATATAGTTATCGTACACAAAATATATATGTTGACCTACGGATTACATGTTTAGAACATCCTGAATGATTTTTAGTATTGCAAGCCTGACAGCATTAGCCTCTACAACCTTGCGCTCGCGTTCTTCAGTTGTTCTAGGGGCATTCTCAAGGCTGCTTCGGATGGTTCTACTTTCTTTCACTTTGGCCAAAAGTTCCTGTTTCTTCTGTTTGATGGCATCGGGTATTTGAGCCAGAGTAGATTTGCGATCATCAATGGCGGCCTTCATGTTTTCCAGCTCCCTCTCAAGCTCTACACGTTTGGCTTCCAATTGGGACAACTCTGGATCAGTCTCGAGGGAAGAGTTCTTCAGAGCATCAATCAACTATGTTAGTTCTTTGACCTCTTGCCTGTTGGAGTCCCTTTTAACCAGCAAGGCTTCATGGTTGGACAAGTTCCTCTAGATTGTTTTCACCTTCAAAGCCTAATCTTCGAAGATAGGCAAATATGATAAGACCTTGGAGAGAGCTGCAGATGGATCACCCTAAATAGCCAAGAAGACTCGCTGCATTGATTTAGTATCCTAGACTAGATCGACTATGTTCTTCTCAAATACAGGCAGTATATCTTTTAGTCGATTTCTGGTCTCCTCTAGCAAGGATTCAGTAAAGGAGGTGGCTGACGATCTTATTTCATCTTCATCAAAATACTCCTCAAGATTGAAAGAACAACTCTGTGCTGGAGGATCGAGTGCCTGTATATAGGGCAAATCTTGATTAAGAGGTTTGAATCAGTTTGTTGCAAAATAGATGGTGAAAAATATGTAGTACCTTCTCTGTAGTAGCCTCTATCAAAAGAGGGGGAACAGCTGGTGATGCACCAATAGCTTTTGGTTGAACCAGCTCTAGATTTCCAACATTGATATCTGCAATGGCAAGAGGAGATTTTTATTCATGTTTGTTGCAGAAGAATAGGCCAAGCACACGATTTCCTTACCATCAGGTGTGTGCCGAATTGGGGAATCGGCGGTATGAGTATCAACAATGGGACTATTCCCAGCATCAACAGGATCATTGTCAATAGGTGAACTGCCAGGCCCCTGCTCTTGCATAGGTATTTCCTCAAAAGATGTCTAATGTGACAAATGATTAAACAAAGGTTGGAAAGCCAGGCAAATCAAGAAGTTAAAAGGAAAGTACAGCAATGAATATCAAGGATAAAACTCATATTTTCTGCCATCATGAAAGCATCGGTTGCCTCTACTGAAATCGGCTTCTCCTAAGATGAAGGTTTGGTTGGTGATGAATCAAGTGCCTAAGATAGCTGTCCTATGCCCAAAGTAGACTAAGACATGATGCTCAATAACTGTGAAGAAAATGGGATAAAAAATTGAACGTTAGCTTGAAGAAAGTGTGAATCGTTCACCTGAGCAGCTGATGGTCTCATCCTATAGAGCCTTTTTCCAGTAGTGGCTTTCTAAATTGACCTTGGAACCACTCTGCGCTTAGGAGATTGACTTGTCATGATCATGGGAATAGCATGGGTTCTCATCAGCTTCTTCAAAGAAGGTGTAGTTGATCCCATCCTTGAAACTAGGCATGATCGCTGGTAATCTATCAGACGCCCTCTCCTATCTTGGCTTGGAGGATCGAATTCAATATCCTAAAAGGGTCAGTTAGGACAGTTGGCAAGAAGATTCGCCAAGTAATTTTTTTTCAAAAAGAGAATGAAGGGATTACCTCACTATCAGAAGCAAATTCCCCGTCTAGAGCTATGCACAGAGGATGTACCGGCCCATAGAAGAGATGGGAATGCCATTCTTGCCAGCAGGAGTCAAAGAGATTGGAAGAAAAGCTAGCCCTAACCTAGTCATGCAAGGAAAAAGAGTGAAGGTCTTATCCCAATTGGAAGACTCTGGAAGTTTCTAGCATGTCACTAATGTCTTCCCTCGGCTTCAGGGTGTTCTTAAAGAACAGACAAGGGGGGAGTTGACCGAAGCTGAACTAATGGGCCACAAATGAAGGATTGTAAAACTCATAAGTTGGAGGATTGCTTGAGATGGAGGAGCCTTTAATCATTTTGCCATGACCATGACGAAATTCAACTAGAAGAACACAGGGCTTAATAAAAGAATTGAAGATCGCAGTCGCTGTTTTGTCCGAACAGCCAGATTCAGATCGGAATCTGAAAGGAAAAGTCAGTTCATCCTCTTCATTATAAGGTAGCCAAGTCAGGATGGCCACATCAAACCCTCTGTAAATTTTTTTGAAGAGGTGGCCAGCATCGAAGTTAATTATTATGGCCGATGTAGCCTCGCCATAGTTCGTACACTGTCGGGTTCTTCCTTCTTTGCCTCTATATTCCTCACCAAAATTAGAGGAGGGAAAGCTCAAGTCTCTGAGGTCAAGCTTTACAGTCTTGTGCATGTACAAATTGAGCCACAATTGTATTAGCCACCAAGGACCACTCATAGTCTGTATCGGCTCATTCTTTAGCAATTGGGCAGCCACCTAGTACATCAGATGATAAGCAGCTCCTAGCAGATATTTTCTGAGGGGGATATTCTTGCCTAATACTAGGTGCTCCACCATAAGTTTGTGAGTATAGGTTGGACCACATGATGACCCATAGAAAATAAATCTCTCCAGCCACATGTTTAGGAAGGCCACATATTCCCTTTCACTGATGGCTGATTCATCTTCAATATGATTCAGAATATAACTTGCCCATCTAGTACAGTCTGCAATCTTGGCCAATCTCTTAGAACTAGCACTCAAAGACTCATAAGGTTGCACCAATCTAGCAATCCTAAGGCCGTTCAACATGTATACATCGACCAGAGTGATGGTCATTAGGCTGTGATAAAAAATGAAAGCATTCAGGGCATTAGACCAGAAGTAAGAAGCGGAGATCAAAAGTGAATCATTCCTCTCCATTTCGGACAATGAAAGTGTTAAGCATTGGTTTAGATCTTAAAGCTCCCAGTCTCCACCCTTTTTCATAGATACCCTACAGAACCAATCTCTCCATCCCTTAGGTGCATTAGGCTAGTTTCTGAAGGAAGTTTTGTTCTAGGAGGATAATCCACTATAGACTGTTTAAAGGGGATCTAGTTAGTTTCTTGGCGAATAAAATTGGATGGATCAGAATCACCCATAGGCCCAAGAAAGTAAGCATTAGGGATGGCAGCTAATGGAATCAAGATCTCATTCCTCATTTCCTAGAAATCGAATAAAATAAATTCAAGAAGAAAGAAGATATGGGATGGCGGCCGATACTAAAAAAAATGGAGACATGGAAATATACCTCAGGGACATGGTTGACGGTCGCCATCATGGTCGAAGATTGGTTTGGATCTGGCGAAGATTGCTTGGACAATGGTTAGTTGGAACAGATGATCTGCTAGGGTTTGAGGCCTCGGCGATGACGGCGTCGACTGTTTGAAGTTGGCTTAAGAAGAAAGGAGAAAGCGAATAGGCTGAGTAAGTTGCAAGATATACTATTGGGATGTTATATGGAACTCAGACCAGGAAGTCAGGAGTCACGCGTATGTCTCGGATGGTGTAGTTGCAGCATGGTAAACCAGTGAACCGGAATTTTGGGATAAAATCATTTAATCCCAAAAATTGGGGGGGGGCATGTGTTTACACCAAAATTTGGGAGGAGAGCACGGGAACTCATAGGCTTTAAGACTTATGCCAATCAAGGAGTCGATAGAGTAAAGATTGATATCTACTAGATCGAATGCGACACTAGATCCATTCTCTTCGAATGACGTCAGTAGATAACGATGACAGGATATGATTAGCGCCAAGAAATTACATATCAGACTCTACAAAAGGGGAAAGATTAGAGTCCAAGTTATCTTAAGATTTGAATATTTCCTTCATACCAAAGAATTGTATTGGGTCGAATTCGAGTAAGGTTCATTTTTAGGCTCCGGGTATAAATACCAAACCCCATCTATTGTAAAGGCATCAACCAATCAAATACAAAGTCAATTACTTTTTTTGGCTCTGGCCACCCCTTAGGAATAGGAGTAGAGTAGATCTCGGTGAGTTCTTCAGCAAGTATGGTTGCATCGATCCGGTTGACCTCCACTGCTTGTCTGTAAGTACCGTCATGGTTTATACCTCTGTTCGTATGGCTGCATCGATCCGGTCGACCCCCACTATGACTCTGGTATAGGCAAATTATCGACTCTTGTCTCATTAAAGTATGGCCTGTGTGATTCTGCCTCACACCCCACTGCTTGAATTAGATCAAGGTCAAGCTATCGGCTCTACCTTAGCATGGTAGTCTTTGGTAGATTCATTAAGTTATCGATATTGCTTATTGCCTTATATCTTGTTTAACTCATCGTTTGCTAATTTAAAACTGATCTAATCTACATCTTAAGCGATGAGCTATGTTTTTATTGGCTGTTTTGCGTCAATCTTAATCGTGCATAGCATGTGGTTAAGGCATGTCTGATCTAGAGTAGATCTATTAGCTAATGAAAACTGTTCCATGGCCTGTCATCACGGCCTGTGGGATTCTGCCTCTCACCCCACTGTTGGCACCGTGGAGCGGGGATTGTTAGTTGGTATACCCATTCTTGAGAAGGCATGACCTTAGCTATGTGCTATGCTTGAATCGGCTGTTTAGCCGAATCGAGTGCTTTCACGAACAGTTCGCACTATGAGATCATTGAAGTAGAGATAAGTTGAAAGATATGTTAGCCCCATGATCTTGTTATTGTATTATGACCTACATGATTCTGCCTCATGCCCCACTAATATTAGTAATGAGTTAGGGTCATCGAGTCTATTGTTGTTTCTATGGCCTGCATGATTCTACCTCATGCCCCACTGGTCATGATGATAGATGAGATCTAACATGTTCATTAGATTTATCTTTATTAAATGGTTAAGTGATGTTGAATTGTTTCTTTATATAAAAAGAAGTTTGGTTACTTATAATCATTGGCTTAGTACAAACCGATCACCGCTGAAACCTTATTGCCATTGATTAATATTTGCTTAAATAACATTTATCATAAATGATAACCGATTCTTCTTATACAACCCCTTGAGCTTTAACCGATTCATTCCTGTAAATATGTTGGGATCGACTATTTAGTTGATCTCCTCTCACATCGGCTCTCAGAGCCACACATTTGGGACTGTCTGGCAACACCGGCACGTTCTGCCCTTTAATTACTAATGAGCTTTCTCTCCTTGTCAATTGTAAGGTCAAATTGACTAGCACGTCTCGGGAGGATTGCGCAGGATCGACCACCCTTGCGCTGAAGCTAGGTGGATCTGCTCCATCAAGCGGACCCTTCTGGCTTGCTACGTGTGTCCTCGGCATAGAGACAAAAATTTTGTGTCGACAGGACCGTACCGTTGTTGGCGCTTCTGACAAGATTGAACGCATGCCTATCACTTATCTGGCCGGATAACTCGTTCCGACCATGAAGCCAAGTAGCTCAACTTAGGCCAGGCCCCGCTCTATAAGAGTGCGCACTCTAGATGGTAGTAAGGATGTGCGGGGAGCCAGACTGAGCCCAAGGGCAGGCTGGGCCTAAACATCTTGGCATTTGGTTGTCTCTGATTGTACGGCACTAGGTGAACCCGCGAAATGTGTACTTGAGTTGTACCAAAGGTGACCTAAGGTGACTATTGATCTGGTCTGCCTGGGTTTGTGTTAGGAATAAATTCCCAGCTGGTTGAAATTGATTCGAATCGCCGTCTCTCCCGTATAGTGAGAAACTTGGCTAGTCCCAACATCGTAGTAATTGTATTATGGAATATGATGGTTCGGATAAACATGGAATTACAATACCTGCTATGGTTACTATTGTATGCTCTTAAAATAATATACCACATGTTTGGCATAGGATAGTTGCTAATTTAGAGATGGATAGTCATAATTAACTTGATAACAGAATTATAATTGTATAACTGAGTTAATCGCTTTTTATGCAAAATGTTGTCACGATCTCTCCACTTATACAGCCTTGCATAATCCTTGGAGTCATTTTATTTCTGATTTATGATGTGTAAGTCTAGCTGAGTACCTTCTTGTACTCAGGGTTTTATTTCCCATTGTTGCAGATGGCACAGTTTATCATGGTTATTGCAAGAGTTCGTTCTATCCTAATGTGGATGAGGAGTAAGCCTTGGGCAGGCTTCTTAATTAATCCCTCTACATGCTTTTGGTGGACTATGATCATATGTTGGCACTGTATTAAACTATGTTGGCAAATGCTACTTTCAAACTTAATTTGTTTCTGCTATTATCTATCAAACTTGGTTTGTAATAACTTTGCTTCATACTCTGATGATGGAAATGTATCTATGAACTTTATGTAATATGTGACATGTATGTTGAATCATGTACGATCTTGGTTGTTGTGAATCATTTATCGAGACCCGTCGTGGTAGTCGATGGACTACCGGGTTTATATGGGTTCAAGTATGACAGTACGACCACTTGCAGGCTGCCATTGTACTTGTACTCTTATAAATTGGTCGGTTCTACGATAGCTGGCATCAGAGCAAGGTTCAACGTTAATTGTCACATGTGTATTTAAAACAAAAGTTTTTGTTTTCCAAAACCCTTTCTAGCAACTAATAGCTATATAAATAGGTATTTGAAATCTAAAGTGTGTCAGTGATCACTTTCTTTATGCCCAAATTAAGGACTATTAGGTGGCTATTTAAGTATTAACTTGGGGGTTTTAATTTTGTCGTCCATACGGTCTGCTATTGTATGGATGCCATTCATTTGAATGGTAATGCATGGATCAAATGCCTATACACCAAGGTAAGTTGATGAGTGGCATGACCGCAAGATGTTAGCGTGCGGTCAGGGAGAGTTAGCTTTGGTATGACTATGTATGCATGCTTGCATGTGTATGTGGTGTGTATTTAATTATGGGTATAAACTGTTATCGGGTAGCTTTGATACAGAAGTATATGTATGGGTATACATATATGGAAGTATTTAGATTTACATTCTGCGTATTTAATTATGGGATTGGGCTGAAATGAAACTCTTATGCAGGTACACTAACAATGAAATGTGTAGCTCAACTAGTTACGCTATATATGAGAGAACGTATGTATGCCACTGTATATGTCGTTAGAAATAATTTTTCCTAAGTTTGTGAGGACATACGGAACGAGCATGCATCATGATAATTATCATTCAAATAAGTACATTGTTCCTTCCCTTATAAATTTCTTACTCGGTTATGTAACTCTTATCTATTATGGCCTTATCTCACAAAAAGTTGTACATGTTGATGGTACAGATGGCAGCTCTAGTTGGATGTGAGAATTTCCTGATGGTTTTTGGAACACCTATTCTACTATGGAGAGTTTTGCACTTTGCGGGGTACCATGAACCGCCCCTTTATCATTGGAATGAAGAGTACTTAGATGGACAGCCATGGTACAAGGTGCGGCTAACTATACCAGCCCGCACACAGGCACCCTTCTGGTAGGAGTGGAAGGCGGAATCAAAAGGGAAAACTCCTTGGGAGGCTACCCAAGTAGTGGCCTATGAGGTTTTGAGTCGGATCTGTCAGCAGCATGGGGATGCACTTACCGACAGTGCCATGGGTATGTTTCCTTGGGTGGATCTGTCCACAACAATATGGGAACAACAAACCAAAATGCATTGATCCGAGATCGGGATGAGCAGGCAAATAGCTATAGTCCTGCTATGAGTGCCATGTTTGCGGTGATGAAGATGTTTTGTAAATGCCAGGACACCAGGGATTTCTGGCATGAATCATACACCACTAGCATGGACAAGCTCATGAGAGCTGAAGCTGCACAACATAAGCTCAAGAAGTGTGTGCACAAGCATAAGAAAGCAGCAAGTAAAGCCCAATGAGAATCTAACCAAGCCTATGCAGCTTTGGGTCATCTCCATACCCAAATGGAGCAAGTGGATCAATAGAGAGCAGCAGCCCAAGAAGCAAGAGCTGATGATCAAGCAATGCTTGCAGGACTGTGAGAGCAGCTAGAGGCCGCCCATGCCAAGGCATCCACAGCTATACGTTAGTGAGACGCAGCAAACAACCGTGCCGCTGCAGCAAGGATAGAACGAGATAGGCACCGCGACATGAGTAACGCGCAGGACCGTGCTGAAAGGGGCTTACATCAGTAGCTTGCACAAGCTTAGCTTCGAGTGATGGACCTTCAGCATGAGGTGCATTATTTGGACAACCAGCTAAACCCAATCCTTGATGGGGAAGAAGATGGTCCTAATATGGAGGAAGATGAAGATGAGGACGAGGAAGAAGTGGAGCCTAAGGAAGGAGATGATCTTATCTCTGACCTCGATAGTGATCATGATGAGGATTAGATCGCCTAGTACTTAGTAGAGATGCTTGATGTATCATCGTTGGTTATGTAATGGACCTATAGTTTGAATTTGGTGTTGGTGATTGGACTATCATGTAATATTATTATTTGCATGATTATCGCACATTTGGTTAAACGCTAATGCAAATTCCAGTTCATTTATTAGTGATCATGTTTTGAATGTTAACGTGCTATGAGTCCGATAAGTCATCAAATTGGTGGTGTCATGTTGCGAGAATGAATTATTATGCCTCTGTTTTTATTGTATGAATTTGAGATTGTCTCTAGTAATTTTAGTTTGGCATGATTATAAATTCATCTACAATCTCTTGACATCAACCAATAATCGCTTATTGTTGCAACTTCACAGATGACTCGCACCTGTGTAGGAGCTAGTAGCAGCCATGATGGCAATGACGGTGACTTACCACCACTGCCACCACCGTCTGCTTAGGAGTTCTTTGCCCAATTCTTGGGAAGCCAAAGGACTATGGAGGAAGCTCTGCGCCTCATTGTGTAGAACACAGCTTGTGCCCACCCACAGCAACAAGGGCCTGAGCCTAATTAGCACAGTACATTTCAAGAAATTTTTGGATACAAAGCCTCTTATCTTCAAGGTGGCAGAGGAACCACTATAGGCAGACGAGTGGCTCAACACCATTGAGCAGAAGTTTCATCTACTAAGAGTCATCGAGCACCTAAAGGCGGAGTATGCATCCCATCAGTTGCAGGGACCAATAGGGATCTGGTGGACACATTTCTTGTCCTCTCTACCTGCTAATGCACGAGTACCATGGGAGCAGTTCAGGTTGGCCTTTCGGGGACATCACATTCCCCCAGGCCTAATGCGCATGAAGGCGGCTGAATTTATGAGGCTCACCCAAGGGACAAAGACCCTTACAGAATATATGCATGCATTCAATAACCTGTCCAGGTATGCTCTAGGTTTTGTTGATACCGAGAAGAAGATAGAGAGCTTCAAGCGGGGTCTTGGCACCAAACTAATGAAGACCATGGCCAATTCCAAGTGCACCACCTATAATGAGTTTATTAGTGATGCTCTAACTCAGGAAAACCATAACAACATGCATGTGACAGCTAAGGGGCGCAAGAGAGCAATTAAGGCAGGTGCCTCCAGATCTTCACAGTCTAGAGCTCCTATCACAGCTAGGCCACCATTCCACCCACCTACACCTAAGTTCAGGCCTCCACCCCCAAAAGCTCAGAATGGCAGGCCTCAAAAAGTGTTCCATAAGGCATTTACTATTGCCTTACCTAAAGGAAATGGCGGTCAAGGAAACTCCACAGGACCTAGGAGTAATCAACCTTGCTACAACTGCAATCAAGTGGGTCATTGGGACAAGGAATGCCCCCACCCTAAAAAGAATGGAAATTAGAATCAGAACAATCAAAGGCAGGCGAACTCAAGGGCACGTCCGGGATATGTGCACTATACCACTGTTGAGGAAGTGCCCGTAGGAGAAGTTGTCACGGCTGGTATGTTTCTTGTCAGCAAGCATCCCACTATTGTTTTATTTGATTCAGGAGCTTCTCATTCATTTATGAGTCAAGCATTTGCACCTAGACATGATTAGAAAATCATTGAAGTAAGCAAGGGTGGTTATAATATAAGTTCAGCTAGGGCTACTATTTCTACAAATAAGATAGTTAGGAACATGCTCATCTCTATATTAGAGAGAGAGTATACAACGGATTTGATAATATTGCCCGGGTTATCCATAAGTGTAATCTTAGGCATGAATTGGATGAATGATCATGGTGTTCTCATTGACACTAGCACTTATACTATTATGTTGAGAGAACCCTAGGGAGGAAATGCTTTTCTAGTACCACTCTCCCAAAATTTTGAACTCCAACACTTAGCTTGTGCTATCCAAACCACTACCCTTTGTGATATCCCAGTGGTTTGTGAGTTTCTAGATGTATTTCCAGAGGAGTTACCAGGTTTACCACCTGATAGGGATGTGGAATTTAAGATTGAGTTAGTGCCAGGTATGGCACCTATCTCAAGAAGACCTTATAGGATGCCACCAAATGAGTTAGCAGAACTTAAGATTCAGTTATAGGATATGTTGGACAAGGGTCTCATTCAACCTAGTTCATCTCCATGGGGATGTCTAGCATTGTTTGTAAAGAAGAAGGATAAGTCCTTGAGAATGCGTGTGGATTATAGACCACTCAATGCTATGACCATCAAGAACAAGTACCCATTGCCTTGCATCGACATCTTGTTCGATCAGTTGGCGAAGGCAAAGGTATTCTCCAAGATTGATTTGAGATTAGGCTATCATCAGATAAAGATCAGGCTAGAGGACATACCTAAAACTGCTTTTTCCACTAGGTACGGCTTATATGAGTATTTGGTTATGTCTTTCGGACTAATGAATCCTCCTGCCTACTTCATGTACCTAATGAATTCAGTATTCATGCCTGCGCTTGACATGTTCGTGGTCGTGTTTATCAATGATATATTGATTTATTCAGAGAATGAGGAAGACCATGCAAAGCATCTGAGGATTGTTCTATCCAGATTGAGGGAGCATAAGCTATATGCAAAGTTTAGCAAGTGTGAATTTTGGTTGAGCAAAGTACCTTTCTTAGGTCATATCCTATCAAGAGATGGAATCTTGGTAGACCCATCAAAAGTACAAGAGGTCATGGGTTGGAAGGCCCCGACTTCGATTCATGAAGTTTAGAGTTTTCTAGGGTTAGCAGGCTACTATCATCGTTTCATTCTAGATTTCTCCAAAATAGCTAAGCCCATGACTAGGCTACTTTAGAAGGATGAGAAGTACAATTGGACACCAGAATGTGAAGCAGCTTTTCACACCCTCAGGACTCTGTTAACTATAGCTCCTATTTTAGCACAACCTAACATTGTGAAGTCTTTCGATGTATTTTGTGATGCATGAGGTATAGGTTTGAGGTGTGTGCTCATGCAAGAAGGAAGATTTATTGCATATGCTTCTCAGCAGTTGAGAAAACATGAAGTCAACTACCCCATACATGATTTAGAACTTGCAGCAGTTGTTCATGCATTAAAGATATGGAGACATTATTTGTTGGGCAATGTATGTTATATATATACTGACCACAAAAGTCTCAAGTATATCTTTACCCAACCAGAGCTGAACATGAGCTAGCAAAGATGGCTAGAGCTAATTAAGGACTACAATTTGGAAGGGCACTACCATCTGGGGAAAGTCAATGTTGTAGCCAATGCGCTTAGTCGGAAAGCTCATTGTAACACTATGGAAGCATTATTGGAAGATGGATTCAATTTGTTACATCATGTTGTACTGCACAATATCACTATCAGTTGTTCACTTGAGAGCAAAATCATAGAGCTGTAGCAGACAGATGTAGGTATAAGTCACATCAAGAGAAAGATGCAAGAGCAAGAAACCAAGCATTTCAGATTGGACGAAAGGGGTGTGCTATGGTTTGAGGACCAACTTGTGGTACCAAAAGACCGTGAGCTTAGAATCAAATTTTAGAGGAAGCTTATTCATCCAAATTGTCTATCCATCTGGGTAGTAGTAAGATGTATCAAGATTTGAAAACCTATTTTTGGTGGACTAAGATGAAGAAAGAGATAGCAGCCGATGTCGCCAGGTGCGATAACTGCAGTAGAGTAAAAGCTATTCATATGAAATCTACTGGATTACTTTAGCCATTGCCTATTCTAGGTTGGAAATGGGAAGAAATCAGTATGGACTTTATCACAGGCCTTCCAATGACATAGCAAGGTCATGATTCCATATGGGTCATTGTAGATCGTCTCACCAAGTCCACACATTTTATACCCATGAACACAAGGTATATAGTTGGGAAATACGTTGAGCTATATGTTTCTCAGATTGTGAGGCTACATGGGGTACCCAGGACCATAATCTCTGACCAAGGACCATAGTTCATAGCTCGTTTCTAGGAGCACTTGCACCAGGCTTTGGGAACTAAATTGGTTAGAAGTTCAGCATACCATCCACAAACTTTAGGATAGATAGAGCGAGTGAACCAAATCTTAGAAGATTTACTAAGAGCTTGTGTTATATCTTCCAAAGGTTCATGGGAAAAATGGTTACCTTTAGCTGAGTTCTCCTACAACAATAGTTATCAAGCAAGCATCAAGATGGCTCTGTTTGAAGCCTTGTACGACAGAAAATGTAGAACTCTGTTGAATTGGATTGAGCCCAGTGAAAGGAGATACTTTGGTATTAACATTGTCACTAAAGCAGAAGAGCAAGTGCGTATTATCCAATAGCATATGAAGGCAGCTCAATCAAGACAAAAGATTTATGCTGATAGAAGAAGAAGACCACTGATTTTTGAAGTGCGTGACTATGTATACTTGAAAGTATCACCCATGAAAGGGGTGAAGAGATTTGGAGTGAAAAAGAAGCTTGCGCCTAGATATGTAGGGCCATACAAGATTTTGGAATGGAAAGGGAATGTCGCTTATAAGTTACAACTTCCACCAGAGATGAGTGCAATATTTGATGTCTTCCATGTTTCTTAGTTGAAGAAATGTCTTCGTGTACCTGAAGAAGCTATTGCACCCACCAACATAAAGCTTCAATTAGATTTGACCTATGAAGAAAAGCTAATCCGAGTGTTAGAAGAGATGGAAAGAGTAACATGGAGTGAGATCATTAAGTTCTATAAGGTGGTGTGGAACAATCATAGTGAACAAGATGCTACATGGAAACGAGAGGATTATTTATGAGAGGTTTATCCTGCCTTTTTTCCAAGAATGGTAGGTCTTGCAAATCTTAGGATGAGATTTTTATAAGGGGGAGGGGCTATAACACCCTAGGTGTTAGCCTTGCATTGCATGAGCATGAGCATCAAGCATTCATATTAAGCTTTTACATTTGAAACATGTGATTGAAACATATGAAACATGCTTGTTATTTTATGTTTCCTTATATATATGCATATGATCATGAGTGAATACATATAAATGGTTGATGTTAGTCACTAAAACATATTAGCTACACTTAGCATGACAAAGGGAACATGGTTCATGAAGATCATTTTGTATGATCAAGTACTTAAGTGATGCTATGGGTGTTGACCTGGAGAGCTTTATGTGTAACCAATGTATGAAATGATTATGTGACCTTACAAATAGCTTAAACATGTTTAGAATATCATTATGAACAACTTTGGTATTCATGGCTAGGGCTAAATTGGTCACTAAGTCATAGTTCAAGTACAAGTCATCATTTGAATGTAATGGGTTTGACCAAGTTTGAACTATATGATAGAGACCTTGCATGGAGGTGGTCACTAAAGAAAAGTTGTAGTATTTGATAAGGGGAACAACTTTTATTTTTGGGTGATAGACTAGTTTAGCTCCTAACATGCTTGAATTAGGCTCGCAAGATTCAATAATGCACTATTTCCAGCACTTGGAGAAATTTTCTAAGTCAAGTTATGTCACAGTGCTGACAAGCTCACATTGGTGATGATTTTACTCCTCATCCTTGGTGAATTAGGCCTTGATCATTTAATAGGAGTTGAAGATGGTACATAGAGCTACAACTTTGATTTAGCTTGTGCGCGCTAATGATCCACGGATTAGGAGAACGAGCTTCATCAAATCTCACTGTCAGGCTTGGGTTAAGGCTCTAATGGACGCCACACCACGCTCTGTCATGGCCGACCATGGACAGAGCATGGCTACCATGTGGCCACCGTTGGCCGACGCCTGGCCTCGACGCCGCGTGCTAGCAACCCTTATCTGCACTGCACCATGCTCCATTTCCACTCACTCTCGTCAGCTCTCTCACTCCCCAGTGCTAGCCTTGCCTCTCGCCGCGGAACCAAGCCATGCTGCCGAGCACAGCACCACCTCCGCCGTCGCCTCATGTGCGCTCCACCGCACCGCCATCGCCTCCAAATCACCCATAGCTATGCCACATCCACCTCCACCACCTCAACATATTTGCAGCATCATAAGAGCTTCGGTGAGGACGTATTCGCCATTTCCCTCTTGCTGGAGATCTTGGCCGCCATGGCCGCCTCCACGGCGAACTCGCCATCGCTTGGCTCATGCGCACATTGCCTCCAGTTATTTGCATTAGGGCTTGGTTAGGATGGGTGTTAGCTCATGTTATGGTGTTACCGCCGTTAGTGGTCTCACTGGCGCGGAACACGGCGACCCGCGCCACCACGTCGTGGTTGGAGCTTGTCGAAGCCTTTCGTCGGGCTTAGGAAGTAGAAATAGCATCACTAGGTCACCATGGATCTCGTGCACTCCTCGGCTGGCTTCGCTATGGCCAGTGATGGCCGGCGCACCGTAGAACAGTGTCACCATGCCGCCATGGCCAGCGACAAGCACACTCTGCCACACCTGCACTGCCACCACCTAAGTCAGTAGACGCGCGTTGCTCTGTAGAACACATCGGTCCACTTGTCTTCACCAGAGGACTCACCGGCGATGAACTCTGGCTGCGCAGCGTCGAGCCACGCCGCCTGCCCTGTTTTGTTTCACTAACGAGTGGGGTCAACTGACATGCGGGTCCCAGTTGACAGTGACTGTATAGCTGTAGGATAGTTCATTTATTTCCTGTTTTGTGTGCAACTTTGAAAAATGGTAAGTGGAGCTGTAGATATCCAAATATTGTGAACCAAATTTTGTAGTGTTCCATAGGAAGCGTAGTATTTAGGAAAAATATAATATTAGCACTTGTAGTAGAGTTTCTGGAAGAATTAAAATGAAACTTGAAAGGTGTTTTTAAATGTATGCAAATTTGTTTTATTTATATCTAGAGTTCTTGTTCTCCAAAAATTATGAAATTTATATGGTGAGCTTTTCTTGATAAGTATAAGCTCTGGTAAAAATTTGAGGGTAATCTTTTGTGAATTTTTATAAATTATTTATGAATCCAATACTCATGAAATTTATTAGAGGTTGTCCTAGTATCTTATGGATGCTAAGAAAAATATAAAATCTATTGGTTGACACTTTTCACTAGGGATTCCTATTTAGGTTATTTTAAGCCTTTTTGCCTTGTCATTTTTGCATAGGACGTTTTACTTGGTAAAATGGCATGAAACTTTTACAGTAGTCTATTTATAGCAATAGTAAGCCACTGTAAATTTCTGAGAATTTATGATGTAAATTTAGTATATGTTTATTATTTACCCTAATTATTTAATTAAATTAATAAAGGCATTTAAATAATTAGATTGTGATTAAGCATGATGTTTTCTATGGTTCTTATGATGTATAGTAACTGTTGATGTCAATGGTAAGGCTTAGAAGCCATTGATTGTATACAAATAACTAATTATTGCTTTATCATTCAAATACAAGGCTGCATGTATAGTTTTGATTGTGTGGATGATTTCATATGGATAATGGTCTCTGCTATAAAACTTGTTAATAACAAAGTTGTAGATAACTTACTAATCTACCTTGTGTTAAATTTTCACAGTCATAGGACTTAGGGGTTTTGAGTTCTAGCTGTTACAAGTTTGCTGTCCGAAAGGTGTACTTTCTGGATAGTTTGATTGAATGATTTGTTTGCCCTATATAACTCTTGAATCACAGTAAGAGTATTAAAAGAAAGTTGTAGATAATTTTATAAGATTTCCAGAAAGTCCAAGATCACAACATTTGGATAAGTAGAACTTTAGTTATGAGTAAAACAAGTAGCTGCTGTTTTGTGGTATAGTAAATGAATTGTTGAAGTGTTTGATTAAGTAATCAAGAAGAGATATGCACATACTCAGTAAAGTGTGATGCACTTGTTATTACTTTAACACCATGCTGTTAAGAATACTTACAAGAATCCATTCATCATGTATCATCATACTATACTTGTTAACATGTATGTATTCGCAATATCTTATGCCATACTCATGCATCTAGGATCGACAGAGGACATAACTCAAGCAGAGGAGATTCCTCAAGCCGCAGCTCCTGAAGGCGAGGAGCAGACCCTAGAAGAGCTTCCAGAGTGCCTTGACCACTACCCCACTTCCTTTCTAAAAGGCAAGCCCCGGTGCATTCTAAGTAAAGGCAAGTACCCAATTTTGCAAAGCAAAACCAAGTACTCATATATGTGCGCCCAGGATGTCCAAACACACACATATATCACAAATTGCAGTAGTATCAAAGTAAAGTACTTATTACATCGCATATCTCATCATAAAGTTAAATACAAAGTTTGCTCGAAGGCAATATTATTACAAACACAGCGGAAAAACTAGCCCAACTGCCACAGGGACTCCAACTGGTGAACGTCTTCCTAGTAGTCCTGGACATCCTCCGGAAACTCTTCATATCCATTATCTGTTACCCATCCGGGATTTTCATTTGATGTAAAGCAAGTGTAAGCTCACCATGCTTAGCAAGTATAACAAAGGGATCTATGAGGCTCAAATAGGCTTGACACTGTTTGACTGCGGTTCGCAATTTTAGTTGATCAATTTTTAGCAACCTGAATTACTACTTTAATGAACAGTCCCAATTCCCAAGTGGTATTAAAGTATCATCCAGCTTTGTATCAATTCCCAACCATCCATCATCCATAGTAGCCACTAATCTCGAAGGATCCAGACTGCTCATATCCGTGAGCACGGCTATTATAACAGGTTAATTATTTCTACAGAAATTGTACATCTTTACCCACCGAGCCATGATTCCCAATGCCGGGGTTCGCGAGACCCACTACACCTCTTCCCAGGAAGTGTGGCAGAGTTTCACTATGAAACCCTTAGCTAGTTGCACTAACAAATCGTAGCTACAAAGGAATGGCACACGTGGGCATCGCAGCACGGTGCACACCCTAACAGAAAAAGGAAAGATACCCTCTTACCCCTTACTGGAGCTACAGATGAGCTAGTACAAACTAGATAATAGGTTAAAGTCAGAGCCATTTGACACTCAGGGTTGTACGGTCCCTCCTAGGTTGCCGCTTCAGGATAAAGTCCTTATGGAGAGGCACTAGAGTACTCAACCCCATACTCCAGCCCCCTATCTGTTGCTAAAAAGCTCCATTTTATCACACTGCATATAGTCTTTAAATATGTTTAACAATTACTTCATGTTAAGCGCTGCAGCATCTATCCAAAATGCCTACCCAATAAACCTAGGTATCAAGGATATGTGGTACAATGAATCATCTAGGTAAAGTCCTTAAAGGCAATTCAAATTAAACTCATGCATGAATGTAAGTGGTAGTAGTTCATAGGTAACAAGGGGCCTTTGGTACACTTGCCTTCCTCAAAGTCGTCCTGGGAGTACTGCTGATCCTGCTGGGGGTCCTCAGTCACCTCGAATGGCTCACCCTCTAATCGTGACCCAATCATCAATCAAGCATCATTCCAATCATTACATGCATACAAGATAGAACTCTATTAGAACAGTACACCAAACAGTGAAAACATATGTTGAAAAGCTTACAGATCTGTTCTACGCATTTCTATGAACACATGAGCGAAAGAATCACTTAAATCAGACTTAAAACGTGAAAGTTATGCATGAAATAAGATGTAATGGCAATCCTGTAAATAAACTAACCTATTTTCGAATTAAAATAATTAAAAATCTGAATTTAAATGAAATCTGGACCGGGCTTACTATTTCTAGAAACTTCAGGGACTTGAATGAATAAAAACAGGACTAAATAAAAATTAGTTTGAACTAGACTGGACCGCGGGTTGATTTCTGGAAAAAGCGGGGGCTTTTCTGCAAAACGTGCACGGCTGACCGGATGTTGACTGCGGGTTGACTGGGGATGCTGACGGGTCGACACGTGGCGGTGACTAGTTGGCGCGGTGCACCATGTGGCGTGGGCGCGCTGACATGGGCGCTGACGCGGCCACGGTGGACTGAGTCCACGGTCCGCGGTGGACCAAACCGGTACCAGCTAATCTGGACCGTTCCTTGATGATCGGACAGCGCAGGGTGAGATCCGGATGGTGGCTCGCCAGGGAAGAAAGAAAGGCCGGCGGTGCCATGGCCGGTGCGCTGGGACCTTGGGCTACGACTTCCTAGGGCGCCAAAACAAAATCTGAGGGCATGGGAAGGTGGAGGGGCTCACCGTGAGTCGCCCGGAGGGGAACACGGCATCCAGGAAGGCTCCGAGGATGGTCGTCGACGGCGGCCGTGAACTGGAGAGAGAGAGAGAGCACGGGTGAGGGTGTAGCCGGGCAAAACAGCGCCAAAATGCGAAATGGGATGTACCTACGGGCGCGGGAAGATCCGGCGATACTTCGGGTGGCCTTGGCGTCGGCGTTCACGCTCGGAAGGGGGAGGCTCTCACCGGCGGCGGTGGCTCTCGATAGCGGGCAAAGGTGGGGAGAGAAGGCGGGGTCGGCTCGGGGTTTTATAGGCCGGGTGGTGCGCGGAAATAAGGAAGGGAAGCAGGGAGGGGCTCGGCACCGTCCAAACGGCGCCGGTGACTTTCCATCGGTGACGCGCCATGGCCGGGCAAAAGAAGGAAGGGGAGCGCCGGGGAAGGAAGGTGGACGACGCGGCTGACGAGTGGGTCCAGACACGCAGCGAGAGAGAGAGAAAGAAGGCAATGCGCTCGCGGGTGAAGCCAAGCAGGCCGCAGCGAAGCAGCAGCTGGGCCGCCGAGTTGGTGCGCGCACACGGGTGGCCAGCTGGGCCGCGTGGGGTGCGGGCCAGCGTGCTGATGCGGGCCGCGTGCGGTGCGGGCCGACGTGACAGGCCGCCGAGACAGACCAGCGGGAGGAGGAGGGGGAAGAGGGCCGGGCTAGCTGGGCCAGAAAGTGTCTTTCTCCCTTTTTTTTCAAATCAAATGTTTATCAAATTCTATTTTCTCTATTTTCATTTTTAAGCCAAATTCAAATAAGTTTTGAATACAAATTTCAAATCATCTAGCCCTACACTCATCCAAAACCAATATGCACCAGCATGAATGCAGCAAACAAGTTTCTAAACCTTATAGTTTATTTTATTTATTCAATATTTATTATTTGGCCTAAGTTAAAAATACCTAAAAATGTAATAAATGCTAAGAATTAATTGCTAATTTGTGGTAAAAATTTTGGGTGTTACAATAAGCTCTGGTAAAAATTTGAGGGTCAGTGCATGAATAGATTTTTAGTTATAGATTTTCCTTTTATACTTAGGTAATCTTTTGTGAATTTTTATAAATTATTTATGAATCCAATACTCATGAAATTTATTAGAGGTTGTCCTAGTATCTTATGGATGCTAAGAAAAATATAAAATCTGTTGGTTGACACTTTTCACTAGGGATTCCTATTTAGGTTATTTTAAGCCTTTTTGCCTTGTCATTTTTGCATAGGACGTTTTACTTGGTAAAATGGCATGAAACTTTTACAGTAGTCTATTTATAGCAATAGTAAGCCACTGTAAATTTTTGAGAATTTATGATGTAAATTTAGTATATGTTTATTATTTACCCTAATTATTTAATTAAATTAATAAAGGCATTTAAATAATTAGATTGTGATTAAGCATGATGTTTTCTATGGTTCTTATGATGCATAGTAACAGTTGATGTAAATGGTAAGGCTTAGAAGCCATTGATTGTATACAAATAACTAATTATTGCTTTATCATTCAAATACAAGGCTGCATGTATAGTTTTGATTGTGTGGATGATTTCATATGGATAATGGTCTCTGCTATAAAACTTGTTAATAACAAAGTTGTAGATAACTTACTAATCTACCTTGTGTTAAATTTTCACAGTCATAGGACTTAGGGGTTTTGAGTTCTAGCTGTTACAAGTTTGTTGTCCGAAAGGTGTACTTTCTGGATAGTTTGATTGAATGATTTGTTTGCCCTATATAACTCTTGAATCACAGTAAGAGTATTAAAAGAAAGTTGTAGATAATTTTATAAGATTTCCAGAAAGTCCAAGATCACAACATTTGGATAAGTAGAACTCAAGCAGAGGAGATAACTCAAGCAGAGGAGATTCCTCAAGCCGCAGCTCCTGAAGGCGAGGAGCAGACCCCAGAAGAGCTTCCAGAGTGCCTTGACCACTGCCCCACTTCCTTTCTAAAAGGCAAGCCCCGGTGCATTCTAAGTCTCCCAGTATTTTACAAAATATTACCTAAGTCCTTTATGATTGATGCATTAGGTTATAAGAGTTGATTTGAACCACTCAATGCATATAATTTCCTTGTCTAGAAATATACCTTTAACCCTATGTAGGTCCAGGGTCGAATATATGCTTAGCCATGCTTAGACTGGTAGAAGTCGGGTGATTTCCTGTCACCTACAAGATATAGGTGGATACCAAAGCACGGTTGGCTATTTTTGCTATCGTGGAAAAGAACCATGGGGTGATGAAAGTCGAGGCTAGACAGAGTCCATGTGTAGGTTGACTCATGTGATTCCATCTGTGCTGATTAAGGACCATACCGTTGTTGGTGCTTCTGACAAGATTGAACGCATGCCTATCACTTAGCTGGCCGAATAACTCGTTCTGACCGCGAAGCCGAGTAGCTCAACTCAGGTCGGGCCCCGCTCTATAAGAGTGCGCACTCTAGATGGTAGTAAGGATGTGCGGGGAGCCAGACTGAGCCCAAGGGTAGGCTGGACTTGAACGTCCTGGCATTTGGTTGTCCCTGATTGTGCGGCACTGGGCGAACCTGTGAAATGCGTACTTGAGTTGTACCAAAGGTGACCTAAGGTGACTATTGATCTGGTCTGCCTGGGTTTGTGTTAGGAATAAATTCCCAGCTGGTTGAAATCGATTTGAATCTCCGTCTCTCCTGGATAGTGAGAAACTTGGCTAGTCCCAACATCATAGTAATTGTATTATGGAATATGATGGTTCGGATAAACATGGAATTACAATACCTGCTATGGTTACTATTGTATGCTCTTAAAATAATATACCACATGTTTGGCATAGGTAGTTGCTAATTTAGAGATGGATAGTCATAATTAACTTGATAATAGAATTATAATTGTATAACTGAGTTCATCGCTTTTTATGCAAAATGTTGTCATGATCTCTCCACTTATACAGCCTAGCATAATCCTTGGAGTCATTTTATTTTTGGTTTATGATGGGTAAGTCTAGCTGAGTACCTTCTCGTACTCAGGGTTTTATTTCCCATTGTTGTAGATGGCACAGTTTATCATGGTTATTGCAAGAGTTGTTCTATCCTGCTATGGATGAGGAGTAAGCCTTGGGTAGGCTTCTTAATTAATCCCTCTACATGCTTTTGGTGGACTGTGATCATATGTTGGCACTGTATTAAACTCTGTTGGCAAATGCTACTTTCAAACTTAATTTGCTTCCACTATTATCTATCAAACTTGGTTTGTAATAACTTTTGTTTCATACTCTAATGATGGAAATGTATCTATGAACTTTATGTAATATGTGACATGTATGTTGAATCATGTACAATCTTGGTTGTTGTGAATCGTTTATCGAGACCCATCATGGTACTCGACGAACTACCGGGTTTATATGGGTTCAAATATGACAGTGCGATCGCTTACGAGTTGCCATTGTACTTGTACTCTTATAAATTGGTCGGTTCTATGACATTGGTGCCTATTTATCCTATCTATGTCGGTTAAGGAATGATTCACTATATGTCCTCATGTCATGTTGAACGCATGCCTAGCACTTAGTTGGCCAGATAAGTCGTTCCGACCGCGAAGCTGAGTAGCTCAACTTAGGCTAGGACCCGGTAAGTGAAAGTGCGCACACTAGAGGAAGTAAGGATGTGCGGGGAGCCAGTGGCATGAGTCCAAGGGTAGGCCAGGCCTGAACTTCCTGGCAGACTAGTAGTATCCCTAAGGGTGCGGCACTGATCAGACCTGTGACTATACCGAAGTTGTACCAAAGGTGACCCAATGCGACCCTTGTGGGGGAAGTATGGGTTTGTGTTAGGAATAACTCCCTAGCTGGTTGGAATCGATTCAAGTTGCTGTCTCACCTAGATAGTGAGAACTTGACTGAGTAGCGGCAACATAGCATTAATTGTTGGAACTTGATGTTATGATGATGCTCAAATTAATACACCAAATATGGTTACTAATGCTTGTTAGTTTAATCATGTGATTGCTCTAGTATAGGTGCTAATCTAGAGATGCTTAATTGAATAAGCATTCAATTGGATGCTAAAGATATTAAATCTCCAAGTTATGTTACTTAAGTTTTTATGCAAAATGTTGTCAAGCTAACTCCACCGATAAAGCCTTGCATACTCCTTGGTGTCATATTATTTATGGTTTACGACATGTAAGTCTTGTTGAGTACATTCTCATACTTAGGGTTTATTCCCTTTTGTTGCAGATGATATGATGTATCATGGGTACTGTAAGAACTGCCTTCATCCTTGGATGAGGACTAAACCATGGGGCATGGTACTCCTAAGTTATCCTCTCTATTATGCTTTTGATGGAAATGACCATGGTACTGGCATGTATTTGAACTAAGTGTGATGTTGTTGTCAAGCTACTTTGCTTTCGCTATTTTAACTTGGTTTGTAATAACTATGTGAACTCCGATGTATGTGAGATACTTGTGAACCATTTGTGAACTGTGATGTAACATGTGACTTGTTATGTTGAATCATGTACGATCTTGGTTTGTATGTTGGTTGGTTCGAGATCCTTTGTGATTTCATTGGACTCTCGGGTTTATATGAGCTCAAGTATGATGGTTTGATCACTTCGGTGATTGCTATTATACTTGTGCTCTTATAAATTGGACGGTTCTATTATAGTCAGGAGTGTAGAGGAGATCACTAAGGTCTTCTAGTTCTAATCTCGATAAGCTATGTCTTCTATTGTTCAACTAGGGATATTACTAAGGGAAACACAGATAGAGTATGTTTCCTATAATAACTAATTCCTACTAGTCCTACAAACGGGAGGTGGACTACAAAGGATTCAATGACGCTATAAGAGTCACCCTCACGAGCTACCACTGATCTAAAATGTAGGCTATATCCATGAGTTACCCAAGTCTAAGCACCATGCTTACACTACGAATAATACTTTAACCTAAGGCCAATAGATTAAAGCACTCAAAAGGGACTCACAAACCAGAAAAATAATATATACATGCTACTTACTTAAATCAGAAGTGGATTACTAGAGAAATCTCAGATGCAAGGTTGACTTCTGCCAAGATACAAGCCATAGAGAGAGCACCGATAGGCCGGCATCTTCTCCAAACTCGTCCCTCACTCTCCACCTCTCTATTTCTAAAGACTAGATCCTATGGAGGTCTAATCTTTTCTTGATAGCTAGCTCTGATCCTCATGAGGAGAATATGAATTAGGGTTTTATGATCTTTGAGGATCTCTACTGAGGGAAGGGGCATGGGCTAGTATACATAGCCCTAAGGGTCCAACATGAGCCCTTGGATCGAACCGACTTAAGCAACAGCTTAGATGCATCCTTAAAGGCGGTGGGGAACTAACATACGAAGTAGGCTAACAGGTGGGGCCCATACGGGCTAGGCGGCCCCACCTATAGGCTGGTCGGCCCCACATGGCAGTGGGTTGAGCCCTACTTCAGTGATTTGCCTTCTAGACCCTTCTAGAGTCTTCCCACATAGGTACCACGATAGAATTCCATAATTTCTTTTGACAATTAGGTCCTCCTTAGCAGTTTTCTGGATAAACCCTACTTAAAACATAGATTCACCAAAACTCATGGAATTGATTAGTTTAAACCCCTAAACCTTCATTGGTGATTACATTTATGCCCTTATCCATGTTTAATTGACAATTTATAATGGTTGTTAACTACCGTCAACAATTCCCCCAAGCTTAACCTTTGCTAGTCCCTTAGCAAAACTAAACTCAGCAATGGATCAGGAGTTGCTACTATGCTTTCATGCCTCAAAAGTGCACAGGTGTTCAATAAAAAATTCTCCTCTAGAGTAGAATAAACTGATATGACTTTCAAACTTACCCGTATTACCTTCAATCATGGGGCTTCTTAGCCTTCACTTGGGTCTTGAGCAATTGAAAGACAGAACAATCAAGTCAAGCACTATGTCTCAAGTTCTTTGTTCAACCATTATTCTAGAGTTTTTATAGTTTTCAAAAGAAAACTTAGAGATTCCATTGTATGACACTCTCAAGTCTCTCAATATATGTGGTATTTGTGGATCCTTACCAAGGTAATAAAGAAGTTATGCCTTTTTATCTTCCTACCACTAAGGCTTTATGTGGAGTTCATAGGTGGGGAGAAAGCTAGAGCATACTTGCAAATTCATATATTGTAAAGTCAAGCAACGGATCCAAAGAGAGTTGAGTCATGCAATCAAATCAAGATGTGCATCCGTGTGGATATATGATGGATAAATATGGGGCCTAGCCTAATTCTACTATGCTCCTTGAAAACATGTCTCTCTTTTTGAAACTTAGAAACATTTGCAAGAGAACAGGGGCTATCTTATTCATCTCTTTTTTTTCAGGCGGGCATCTGAGTACCCATTGTTTTAAATATCTCGAACATGTCCATTTTTTTCTCAATCTTTCTTTTCTCTTTCAATCTTTTTTTATATGAATAACTCTTGCATAGCCCAATGTCTCTTTTCTACAACAAAACTTTAAGAGATAACAACAAGAACTTGGAGCATTTATTTGGTGGATGGAAAACCTAACAACATGTTTTTGGTGTTCACTCCTAGTGTAGGAGTAGAACATTTTTGGGTGGATCTAGATGGAAGGCATATATCTGCGCCTACCCCTAGTATAGGAGTAGTGCATAATTGGGTGGTGTGTACGTGATCTTGATTTTAAGAGTATGACAAATCTCTCAGAAGGGTCAACAAAACTAACAAAACTGAATGCAAATGCAAGCAGCATATACATGGAAGTTTTCCTAGCGTAAATAACATGTATGGCTCTGGTGAGAATTCAAGCTTTGTCATACAGGAACTCATCATGTAACATTTTTGTGTTTTTCAAAAGTAAATCTCCAGAACTTTAGTGTCACTAGGAACAAGATAAACAGCAGCTTAGACCTTCTCATATCATATCCATCAATTACCTATACTTAGATCAAGCATTCGCTACCTTGAGTTTCAAGTTCAGAGTAAATCATTATATCAAATCAGTTGTATCCAAAACTCGGGAGAATTCAAGGCTAAAACTAGGTACTTTAAAGGAATTACAATAGAGCAACTATTCATCATTTCCATTTAAGAGATTATTCTGAGTCCTCTTTATTTTATTCAACTCTTAAAAATAGAAAACTAGACACATACTTTTTATTTTGTTTTCATAATTGAAAATCACACCTTAAGATAGTTTTTTTGTTTAGTTTGTTATGTATCTTTTTATTTCTTTTGCAAATATGAAGCAAACTTAAAAATAGTAGAAGTTAAAAGAGAAAGAAATACTTAGCTAGATACATGGAGGATGCTCCTCCCCCAAGCTAGATGTTGTCATGGTCTTTCTTATCCGTCCGAAAGTTGTGTTCCTCGCGTAGCCGATGTAGCAGCGGGTCAGAAGACTGTACTTGGATGGATGGCATTACTCTTGATCATCTTGCAAAATACTCCAACAAGAACACCAAAACTCATGGCACATATTAGGATAAGGGGTAGGGATGAAAACGGATCGGATACAGATGGATATCACCGATATTACATTTGTTTTCATATTTCTGTCTAGATTTGGATTCGAATACGAATAGTGTCAACTATGTCGGATAGGATACGATTGGATATCGACATCATAAATATGCGATTTGAGTATTCGGATATGGATACAGTATCGGATGTTGGATATCTGGACTCAGATACGGACAGATCTCAACCTCTCTAAACGAATTCGGTTTCGAATATGGTCGAAAACTATCCGTACCATTTTCATCCCTAATAAGGGGTTAGCGATTAGCCATTCAGAGATTTGTTGTCCTTGGAGGTTTAGATAGATTTCTTAATTAACTAGGTTCTAACAGGATGTTTTTTTAATATTTTTGGATTTTCTTATTTGTAGAAAGAAATGTGTATGTATGCTATTTTTATATTTGTATGTCACCACAGTAAATATTCCATTGGGCTTTTACACACCATAGATTTATTCACATGGGGCTTTAAGCTTTAATGATGTAATGTAGTAATGAAAAACTTTTTATTATTTTTCTTTTCTAAATGCAATGCTAATGTAGAAAAATAAATATGCTAAAAGTGAAAATAATTCATGCAATGCTAAAAAGTAAATATGGATAACTACCGATGTTACCTCACTACCAGGGTTCAGATTTTTAAGTCCTCTGGATAGGACATGGCTGGAGAAGAGTCCTTTACCTTTCGGGTGCATCGTTCGGTCCCAACAATGGAGTCCTAGATGGCTACATATCTTGTGACGGTGTCTCTAATGATGATGTTACCTTCTTCCATCAACCCCATCTTGGTTTTGAGTTTTGATTTTTGGCTTAGCAGGTTTAGAACCTTCAGTTGTAGAAATTGGGGAATCAATAACTCTCCCACACTCTGCTTGAAGTGTGTCCTGCTAATACAGACAAGGTAGGGATCAAGTGCATGGGGCTCTATTGGTGGGAAAACACCAACATAACCAAAACATGATTTATTCTTCTCTAGCCTTAGGCACACTTAACAAGATGAAGTTGATGTTATATGCTATGTTCAATTATATCATAGGTGATAAGATCAGAAGATTGGGCATGAATGTAGCATTTATGATCATTTGGCAGAAATGGTTGAATTGCTTAACCCATGGAAGGATTGTCTATCTCTTCATAATGTATCAATCTTTACATGATTATGACTATCATCTTCTAGAGATAAGATGTGCAATGTTTTAGCTCATTTGGTTAAAACTATGAGATCAAGAAAGTGGTGCTAGGAACAAGTTTAAAGAACAAGACATGTTGAGTTAATCATGTTTGATCAAGTAAATTGTAATGCAAACATATTTTGTTTCTTATTTATGTGCCTACCAGATTCAAGGAAAAACTTTTTAAATAACGACCATTTACCTTAGGATGTTACCTTTGTCATTGGAGCATGATGTCACCATATGATGAAGGGTAGATGACTCGTGATGGTCCTTCCCTTTGAAGTTTTCCTTGTTTGGCTAGTCTCACAGCTTGAGCTGTTCACGAGCTTCTTATCTCCTAGATTGCACCCTTCCTTTCTCATCCTTTTGTCATGCCATATTTTTGCTCTTCGATATTTTGTGACCTTGTTAGACCTTCTGCCTCATCATTGTTTTATGCAGTTCTTTCATAAATGATGAATGAGCTGTGTCATCTTTGTGCAATGTTATTGGGGTTCATCATGTGCCTTGCTTCATCTTCGATTTGAATTCATCTCATGACTTACCCAAATTGAATTGAGAATTTCCTATAGGGGTTAGTCCAGCAAAGTATCCAATATCTACTAAAGCAATTTTTAGTTCAATAACCACACTAGACTCCATGTCTAATTTGATTAAGGAAGGCATTTTAACCTAAGCACCTCGCTTAATTTAAAAAAAACCTTTGGAAGTATGTCGAGTACATCCAAACCAAAACTTACTATGGCAAACAAAGGTAACATGAAAGCACTATAGAGATTTACTCAAATAAAGATGAAAGAGCATGATTATTATCTAGCAAATTGAGCATGGCTTAAAGGTAGAAACAACCAAGGTGGATTAGCAACATGGCATAAGATTTTTTAGAGAAGTTCATCCCCCACACTTGAATTTTTCAAGGCAAAAATCAAGTTTGGATGGATGTGACTAAATGTTGCATGGTGTTTGGTTGGACATACCTTGAGTCATCATCGTTCATCCTTTTTGATTTAGACCTAGAATGGTTAGTGACAATAATACCCAAAAGGAATATTGTCACAATTATGTTTCTGTGCCTATTTCATAAGGGCATTGTGACAGAACTGCCTAATTTATACAAGATCAAGTACGGCTGTCCCCATTTAACATGTTGATGCACGCGTACTTTCATTTATATAAACCCGGTAGTCCGCCGAGTGTCACAAAGGACCTCTATAAATCAACATCATAACCAAGATCGCATGATTAAGCAAATACACATCACATACATAGAGTTACAGTAGAAATAATATTACAAATGGGTTCACAAATAATAGTACAAGTTTGGGTTTTAAAATAGGTTAAAGGAAAACAACATCGCTTTCAAATGATTACATTAATATAAGTTCCAAACACATTGCTAGCATAAGTGACCTCCTCTGATAAAAGAATATAGATGAGAGATAAATATAGAGTCACCGAGCCCACCGGCGGTTAGCCACCATCTTCAGCAGGACAAGAACTTCACCTGCAACACAGTGGGATAAACCCTGAGTACTCAAATGTACTCAGCTAGACTTACCCATCATAAACCAGAAATAAAGTGACTCCAAGGATCATGCAAGGCTTTATAGGTGGAGCTAGCTTGATAAAATTTTGCATAAAAGCCACTAGTTGAGCTATACATTTTATAATTCGGTAACCAAATTAATTATAGTTATTCGTCTCTAGATTAGCAACTAACCTGTGCCAAACACGTGGAATATAATTTAGCAACATGCAATGGTAACCATAGTTGGTGTAACATTTCCATATTCATCATAGCCATCAAATTACATCAATTAATTCTACGTTGTTGTTGCTTAGTCAAGTTCTCACTATCCAGGAGAGACGACGACTTGAATCGATTCCAAATAGCTAGGGAGTTATTCCTAACACAAACCCCGACATACCTGCGCCAAGGTTGTCTTAGGTCACCTTTGGTACAACTCAACTATGGTCATGGGTCTGAGTAGTGCCACACCCTCAAGGATACTACTAGCCTGCTAGGAAGTTCAGGCCCGGCCTACCCTTGGACTCACGCCACTGGCTCCCCGCACATCCTTACTTCCTCTAGTGTGCACACTTTCACTTACCGGGTCCCAGCCTGAGTTGAGCTACTCGGCTTTACGGTCGGAATGACTTATCCGCCAACGAAGTGTTAGGCATGCGTTCAACATGACATGAGGACATACAATGAATCGGTCCTTAACCGACACGGACGGGGATAAAAAGGCACCAAGACCTCCATGCCTTGTTGCTTCTCTATCACAATCCCGCCTGGTCTCCTTTTATTTATCAAAACATGGTTATTTCCATGATAGCAAATGTCGCCAGCCATGCTTTGGTATCCACCTATATCTCGTAGGTGACATGAAATTACCTGACTTCTACCAGTCTAAGCATTGCTAAGCATACATTCGATCCTAGACCTACATAAGGTTCAAGGTATATTTCTAGACAAGGTAGTTCTATGCATCAAGTGGTTCCAATCAACTCTTACAACCTAATGCATAAAACATAAAGGACTCGAGTGATGTTTGTAAAAACATAGGAGGCTTAGAATGCTCTGGGGCTTCCCTAGGATCCAACACTAGGTTAGTATTTGTTAGACGACACACGCTTGGCGAGCATCTCCCATCTTGGCACTTGCTTAGTCCTTCCGTCTTCTGGATGGATTCACCAAACTCCGTCTTTGGGTTCGGCTCCAACATCATGTCCTTCGCGTGGTGCATCTAGCGTACCTAGATGAGATGCAACAATGCAAGTGCATGAATGTGAAGAATGGCAATATGAGATGCTTCACATAAAAGTATTCAAGATGAGCACAAGGTTATACCAAACATATATAAGCACTCCACGTTACTTAATTAAAATCCCAGAACCTATCATGTTAGGATAGCAAGGAAGGTAGCACCAAGCTTGACACAAGTTTCACAAGGTTTTAGGTATATTAACTTAACACCATCAAAGGAAAGAGCCACACTTAGAAACACACAAAGCAAAGCAAGGTGAAGCAAACAATTTTAGGTACAAACACAGATTCTGAACAGCAGCACCATAGTCACTTGTTTTAATCATACCCAGAGTTCTAGGCATGAAAAAAGTGTGATTCAAGACTTTATGTAAAGCAAATGAAATTATCTAAAACTTTGTTATTAACACCAAAAGCTGATTCAACAAATAACAAGGTCAAAATACATCATGAAATAGAGCTTATACAACTATGGACAGAAAACTAATATTAAATTTAGAAATGCATATCTCAAGTTATATTCATCCAACAAGCATCATTGTTAACTTTAATGAAATATTATTAAGTTATCAATAACTTTATTATTATCATCTTAAGATGATTCTACAGCTAACAAGGCTAAACAACACCAAGAAGGCATCTCTATCCAGATTTGGACAGAAATCTGCCATTCCACTTTGAACAGCTATAACTGGAGTTCTAGACCACCAAAAAGGGTGTTCTCTAACATTTTGGAAAGCTTAGCAAAATAACTACAACTCTCTTATTATCGCCAATACATAATTCAATGTTTAAATGAGCCAAACAATACAATCATTCAGATCTATCTAGAGGACATGCAAAAACCTGATAGCAGCAACAACAACAACAAAGCCTTTAAGTCCCAAACAAGTTGGGGTAGGCTAGAGTTAAAACCTAGCAGAAGCAATAAAGGTTTAGGCACATGAATAGCTATTTTTTCAAGCACTTCTATCTAAGGCTAAGTCTTTGGGTATATTCCATCCTTTCAAGTCTCCTTTTATTGCCTCTACCCAAGTCAACTTTGGTCTTCCTCTGCCTCTCTTCACGTTACTATCCTGGCTTAGGATTCCACTATGCATCGGTGCCTCTGGAGGTCTCCGTTGGACATGTCCAAACCATCTCAATCGGTGTTGGATAAGCTTTTTCTTCAATTGGTGCTACGCCTAATCTATCACATATATCATCGTTCCGATCTCGATCCCTTCTTATATGACCACAAATCCAAGACAACATACGTATTTCCGCAACACTTATCTGTTGAGCATGTTGTCTTTTTGTAGGCCAACATTCTACACCATACAACATTGCAGGTCTAATCGTTGTCCTATAAAACTTGCCTTTTAGCTTCTGTGGTACCCTTTTGTCACATAGGACACCAGATGCTTGGCGCCACTTCATCCACCCTGCTTTGATTCTATGGCTAACATCTTCATCAATATCCCTGTCTCTCTATAGCATTGATCCTAAATATCAAAAGTTATCCCTCCTAGGCACTAGTTGACCTTCCAAACTAATATCTTCCTCTTCCCTAGTAGTAGAGCCAAAGTCACATCTCATATACTCAGTTTGAGTTCTACTGAGTCTAAAACCTTTGGACTCCAAAGTCTCCTGCTAAAACTCTAGTTTCTGATTCACTCCTATCTGGCTTTCATCAACTAGCCCTACATCATTCGCGAAAAGAATACACCAAGGGATGTCCCCTTGTATGTCCCTTATGACCTCATTGATCACTAAGAAAAATAGATAAGGGCTCAAAGCTGACCCTTGATGTAGTCCTATCCTAATCGAGAAGTCATATGTGTCTCCATCACTTGTTTGAACACTAGTCACAACATTGTTGTACATGTCCTTAATGAGCCCAACATACTTCGTTGGGATTTTATGTTTGTCCAAAGCCCACTGAAAGCATCTAGGCCCCTAGGTGGGTTTCGGTGATTAATGACAATACATGATTACTATGACTAACGTGAGTTTTACAGAGGCAATTAAGTTAGGTCATGGTAATGGAGATCAATTGGGCTATCATGGTGGTCATGCCCCTATGATGGAAATCATTTTGGTTTTCAAAGGATGGATGACAAGGTTAAGGATGGACTATTTCTAAGTGTCGATTGGAGTTGAAGAGACACTTAGAATAGTTTAGGACTTTGTTTCTCCTTTGGCCATACTATTAAGGGGGTATGGATGGGTAGCTTGACCTAGGTGAGTCTAGTGGGTTAGGTGTGGTGCACACTTGCTAAACATAGCACTAGGTAGCTCCTAAAAAGCCCTTAGATCCATTGGAGCAAACTTCATTCACATATGATCGAAAGTTGGAAGTGAATGGAGGGTCAAATACTGACCGGACGTTGGCTTTGGTGTGACCGAACGCTAGCGCAGAGTCCGGTCAGTTCATTTGATCAAGGTGAAGTCATCTAGAAGTGAATGGATGCTGAGAGGTAAAGTGACCAGACGCTGAGGGCCAGCATCCGGTCGACTCCAATAAGGTTCCAGAGAGGGAAAATCATGACCAGACGCGTTCAGTCAGTGCTGATCGGATGCTGGCCAGCGTCTGATCACACTTTAAACACTAGAGTTTGGGGTGAACTAATCGGCATGTCCAGTCAACATGACCGGGGCGTCTGGTCACCCCGCAAAGTCACATAACGGTTAGTTTTTTAGCCCATGTTATAAATACTGATATGAACCCGCTAGGGTGAATCCCGATCTTTCGATGAGAGAAGGTGGATAACTCGATTTGGGGATGGAGATGACGTTCACGGCCCGACTACAGCCTTCCAAGCTACGCCTTAGCAACCGATACACCACCTCCAACAGCCGTCGCGATCTTGTGGAGCACGATCAACCAAACCACTAGGGTAATTCCTGCAAGCAATCGAGGAACAAGCAAGAACAAGTAGAACAAGCAACTCAATTGCAAATATGGAGATGAAAACCAATCTGAAATCACAAAGTTGGGGTTCAGAATCGAGTAGAACGGATGGTCTAGTCGACACATGCGTCTACTAGGAAGTAGCAATGGCTAAACTTTCAACAAAACAAAACCCAATCTGTTTGTGGTGGCTCTAATCCTTATTAATACCTAGGGGAATGACCAGGGGGTGTTGGGGTCATTCTCCAACCCTAGGACGCGTCCCTAATGGACCCAACTTGATACATGGACCATCGGCCCAAAATAGGGTGACGCAGCACCAAAGGCAGAAAAGGTCCTGGCGTTGAAATGACGACTGCGGAAGCATGAGATAAGATATAGCCATGAGTCCAGATCCGTTGGAAAATAGACTTGATAAGCTTTCCAAAAAGTGCTAGAACGTCCCAATCGGAGTCCGTATGAAGTCGTGGCGACCGTCGCAATTTGGGACTATTTTGCACTCCGAATTCAACTTCCAAAACGTGTTGGACTTGGACTCTTTCTGTCCTTGGAACCAAAGTGACGTGGTGGCCTAGCAGAGGATGTTAGGAATACTTGGATTTGGTCCCCAATCAACTTCATTAACCTTCCATGCTTTCCATATGCAATCAAGCCTTCCCTTGATCCATGTAAGTAATTCTGAAAATGAGAATGAACACATTTTATGGTGGAGCACCAATTCATCAAATGCATCAATGATAAGCCTCATATAGAATGGTTGCACCTTTGGTATAGAAGTGGTTGGCATGGTCATATTTGAGCCAATGATGTCCTCATCATTCTCCCCTTCTTGACAGCAAACCGTCCTCGGTTTGACCTTTGTTGGAAGATGTGTTGTAGGTAAAAGTGAACCGTGCTCCCCTTCTTGATATTTATCCTGTTGCATATGGGAAAAACTAGGAAAACTTTGCAAGACATCATTAGTATTAGTGCAGCCCTCAATTTGATCATGGTGTGGTGGCCCAAAAGGATATTTCAGATTAGAGCAAATATAAACTTTATGCACCAAATATTCTCTTTTGCTGTCATATTTGCCAATTGCATGAAGTGAACAATGATTAAAACTTGGCAAACCAGAATCAAATTTAAGTTTCTCTTTTAGACAATTTAGATTACACAGAATATCAAATTCAATATAACCCAAAGTATTTAAAGAGGACAGCAAATTCAGTTCATCTTGTGCACATGTAATAGGATGAAAAAGCTTATCTTCAGCACATTTGTATGGTTCCAAACAAAAAGTATCACACTTATTCGCTACTTGTGGCATAGGAGTAAAAGAATCATCAGCACACAACTCCTCTTTATCACAAGGAACAGCGAGTAATTCATTTTGTGACAAAGGAAAATCAGTAGTGGGTTCCACTATTTGTTGCTCTTCATTAGCATGCAAAGTGGACAAATTTTGGACATTATGGGTCACATCATTCTGGCAAGTATTCACAGATAATAGAATCTCTTTTTTAGCATTGAGAGCCAGACAAAACAATTGACCAATATGGCAATATGATTTGCTAATTAACAAGGTTCGAATTTTAGAATTGAGCCCTCTCATGAATCTACTCATAACATCTTCCATGCATTCATCCAATCCACCAAACATGATACAAATCTTAAAATTATGGAAGTATTGTTTCACAGTCTTACTACCGTGCTTCAACTTGTCTAATTTTGCAAGCAAATAATCAACATAATATGTAGGAACGAATGCATCTCTAAAAAGAAATTTGAAGTCTTTCCAAGATTCTGGAACTTTGTTGTGCCTACAAATGTGTTTCCATTCTAGCAAAGCATATGCAATCAAAATATTAGAGGCAATACAAATCTTTTGTTTCTCGGACAGGTCATGCTCATCAAATTCATTGTCTACTTTTAACTCCCAATCAATGTAAGCTTGAGGATCAAACTTACCATCATATAACGACAAGTGTTGAATGACATCCTGAATATGAGGGTCTAGTTTCAACAGCTCAAAAATCTCCATATCACCTGCCATGATTAGTAGAAAACAAGAAACACAAAAATAATATGTATCCTCCTATCAACTACTAGGATGTGTCGGATGTAATTCTCTCAAACTCAACTTGTTAAAACAAGCCCTTACAAGTTCTTACCAAGCCAAACAGGAGGTGACGGCAACCAACAAGTCTACAACCATGGAGTGAAGTATATCGGTGCCGCAACAACAACACCTGTCAAGCTGTAGTCGAAATATGTGGAGCTATAGGTGGGCTAAAGCAAGGAAGTACTAGCACCACGTTAGTCACAAAAGCAAGCTGAATAATCGTTCAACGGCGGTACTGTACTGGTTCTAGGCTAAACCATGCTAGAGACGTGAGCCTAGGCACAAAGGTAGTCACTAAAAAAGAACAACTAGCACAGCATGAAGAAAACAACAGATTCAGCCCCTTCTTTCTTCTCCTTCTCTTGTCTTTTTTTCTTCTTTTTCTTTTTTTTTTGCAGAGGCCTAAATGATTTATTTGGTACTATGACAACCCAAACAATAAGGCTATTGCACACAGCCCCTTCGAATTTAGATTTAACAACTCTTGTTAATACCGCAGATGCGGAAATCTCTAAGATGATTGTGGAGTGCTCAGATCGAATTTTGCTGCAAGGTCAGATCCGTTGGAAAGAAGACAACTTCAAGTTTCTAGATTGTATTTAAACTCCCAAATCGGACATCATATGGATCCGTGGTGGCAGAAACGCAGCAACAATGTATATGGTGATGGTGGATCTCGTGGTGACTAAAACGTGATAGAACTCAAAACTCTAAAGGAATAGACACTAAGACCAGCAACTCGACACAACCAATGCAACAGAAAACTCAACAAGCCCTAACTAAGTAGTGCTAGCAAAGGCTCAAAGGGTTTATAGGATTGTGGGTAAACCAATCTATTTTTTTGGCTTTTCTGGACTATAGGAAAAATTAAAAAACAGCGAAGGATTCGAAGTCTCTCACCGATAAACCTTGCTCTGATTACCAACTGATATGAACCCGCTAGGGTGAATCCCGATCTTTCGATGAGAGAAGGTGGATAACTCGATTTGGGGATGGAGATGACATTCACGGCCCAACTACAGCCTTCCAAGCTACGCCTTAGCAACCGATACACCACCTCCAACAGCCGTCGTGATCTTGTGGAGCACGATCAACCAAACCACTAGGGTAATTCCTGCAAGCAATCGAGGAACAAGCAAGAACAAGTAGAACAAGCAACTCAATTGCAAATATGGAGATGAAAACCAATCTGAAATCACAAAGTTGGGGTTCTGAATCGAGTAGAACGGATGGTCTAGTCGACACATGCGTCTACTAGGAAGTAGCAATGGCTAAACTTTCAACAAAACAAAACCCAATCTGTTTGTGGTGGCTCTAATCCTTATTAATACCTAGGGGAATGACCAGGGGGTGTTGGGGTCGTTCTCCAACCCTAGGACGCGTCCCTAATGGATCCAACTTGATACATGGACCATCGGCCCAAAATAGGGTGACGCAGCACCAAAGGCAGAAAAGGTCCTGGCATTGAAATGACGACTGCGGAAGCATCAGATAAGATATAGCCATGAGTCCAGATCCGTTGGAAAATAGACTTGATAAGCTTTCCAAAAAGTGCTAGAACGTCCCAATCGGAGTCCGTATGAAGTCGTGGCGACCGTCGCAATTTAGGACTATTTTGCAGTCCGAATTCAACTTCCAAAACATGTTGGACTTGGACTCTTTCTGTCCTTGGAACCAAAGTGACGTGGTGGCCTAGCAGAGGATGTTAGGAATACTTGGATTTGGTCCCCAATCAACTTCATTAACCTTCCATGCTTCCCATATGCAATCAAGCCTTCCCTTGATCCATGTAAGTAATTCTGAAAATGAGAATGAACACATTTTATGGTGGAGCACCAATTCATCAAATGCATCAATGATAAGCCTCATATAGAATGGTTGCACCTTTGGTATAGAAGTGGTTGGCATGGTCATATTTGACCCAATGATGTCCTCATCAAATACTTTCTCCATTCATGTGTGGGGGTACTTTTGCTCATTTCTACAGCTGAGAAACATGTTTGAGAGTGCCAAGAAGAGCAAGGTCCTAGTGAGGTGATTCAGATTTGAGAATCCCAAAGAGAGCCCTCATTAGTGAGATCAAGAGTAGCAAAGTGTGCATTCACCCTTCTCATTAGTCTTGTTGTGGTCAAGTGAGAGTTCGTGCTTGTTACTCTTGGTGATCGCCATCACCTAAATGGCTTGGTGGTGATTGTGAGCTTGGTGATCATCCGGTGGAGCTTGTGGATGACCCAACTCAAGTTGTGAGCTGTTATGGGTGATTCACCGTGATGGAGTGTCAAAGAATCAACCCGTAAAGAGCACTTGATCCTTGCGCGGATCAAGGGGGAGCTACACCCTTGCGCGGGTGCTCCAATGAGGACTAGTGGGGAGTGGCGACTCTTCGATACCTCAGCAAAACATCGCTGTGTTCCTCCTTCTCTCTTTACTTTGAGCATTTACTTTGACCAATTCAATACTTGTCTTTACATTCATAGAATTACCATGCTAGAGTAGGATTGGAACTTAGGTTGCAAGACTTTTTGTGCGATAGAACATTAGAAACACTTTCTAGGCACGAGGGGTTAATTGGGCTAACAATAGGATTTAATTATTGCAAAGAAATTTAGAATTAGCCCAATTCACCCCCCTCCTCTTGGGCATCTTGATCCTTTCAATTGGTATCAAAGCCTCATGCTCATGTATTTAGGCTTAATCGCCTAGAGAAAGATGTCTCACGGGGATGGACCTCCTCCTATCTTTGAGGGGGATGATTTTCCATATTGGAAAATTCGCATGGAGGTGTACTTAGAAGCTCTAGATGTTGGAATACTTAGAGCCACCTCACAAGGCTTCCCAAAACCTCGGGATGCTACTAACCTACAAGGCGATGAGGTGAATTACGAGAAATGGAATACAAAGGCTCGAAACACATTCTTTAGAGGTCTTTGCAAAGATGTGTTCAACCGGGTGAGGAACCACAAAGACGCCCATGCACTATGGTCGGACATTTGTGCGCTCCATGAGGGAACAAAGAGTGAGCGTGAGGAATGCTATAATCTTGTCATGAAAAAGCTTAACTCTTTTGAGATGCTTCCTAAAGAATGTGCTGATGAAATGTATTCACGTTTGAATGTTCTTGTAGAGGAAGTCAATGGGCTTGGACTCACTCAAATGCAACCATCCAATGTTGTAAGAAAGATCTTGAGTGTCCTCCCCATTGACAAATATGGGCATATTGTGACCGTGCTTCATCAAGGTGATCTTTCCACCGCTACACCGACACAAATCTTGGGAAAGATCAATGCTCATGAGATGTACATGCACATCACACTTCAAGATGGCTCATCCTCTACAAAGAAGAAAGAAAAGGACTTAGCATTCAAAGCTAGCCAAGAGAAGGGCCAAGCAAGACTTGAGTATGAGAGCTCAAGTGATGATGAAGTTGATGATGCAAGTCTTGCTCTAATGGTGAGAAAAACCACCAAGATGCTAAAGAAACTCAACAAGAGTAGCATCAAGTTTGATGGCAAGAAGAAGAAGTTTTTCACTAGCTCTAGAAGGAAGCCAATCTCCAAGATGGATTGCTACAATTGTGGAGAACTTGGTCATCTAGCAGACCAATGCACCAAGCCCAAGAAAGACAAGTTCAAGAACAAGTACAAGGGCAAGAAAGATGACTCAAGTAATGAAGAAGAAGATGAGAAGAAGAAAAACATGCCATATAAGAAGAGAAATGGCAAGAAGAAAGACTTCCACAAGAAGAAGAAGAGTGGAAAGGCATACATCGTCGGTGATTGGCTCACGGACATTGAGTCATCTAGTGGCTCATCCGATGATGATAGTGACAACGAGAAGGTGGCTATAATTCTCATTGACTCTTCATCATCTTCACCGCCACCACACCATCATCCTCTACACACCTATGCCTTATGGCCAAGGGTGAACTCAAGGTATCAAATGATGATGATAGTAGTGGTGATCAACATGCTAGTAATGATGATAGCGATAGTGATGATGATGAATATGAATCACCTTCTTATGATGATCTTGCTAGATTGCTAAAACAATACACTAAGATTATTATAAAGACTAGAGCTAAGAATGAAAAGCTAGAAACTAAGAATGATTCACTTTTAGCAAAATGTGATATGGCAGAAAAGGCTAGTATTGAGCTTAGAGAAGCAAATGATGCTATATCATCCAAACTCAAGGAGCTCAAATCTTCTAAGAAAGAGCTTAGAGAAAAACATGATAAACTTGAGAGGATACACAATGAGCTCATCACTAGCCATAACAAGCTAAAAGAAGAATATACAACTCTAAAGATCAGTAATGATAATCTTGTTATTGCTCAAGAATTCTTATCCAATGAGCCACATGATGCTACTAACGATGTTGTTAAGATTGATATAGCTACATCATGTGATAATTTGATCATTGAGAGCATTGAGAAAAGTTCTAGTAGCAAGGGCAAGAAAGTGGTTCAGGCCGATGATTATGATGAGTTTATCAAGCTCAAGAATGACAATGAAAAGCTTAAGAAAGATCTTCAAGAGATCAAAAGCCACAACACTATTGTGCAAGAAACTCTTGATCATGATGGTGACTTCATCCTCGAGAATGAGAAGCTCAAAGAAGAGAACAAGAAGCTCAAGGAAGAGAAAAACAATGATGCTCTCAAGGAAGAAAACAAGAAGCTCAAATTGGAGAAAGAGCATCTAAAGATTGGATTGAGCAAGTTCACAAGAGTCAAGTATCTACAAAGTGAGCTACTTATGAACACCGTCATGAAGATGGATAGAAGTGGCATTGGGAATTTGGCAAACCAAGAGAAGAAGGCTCAAGCTCAACAACAACACAAGTCAAAGCCAAAACCAAAGAGATGTTTCGAATGTGGACAAGAAGGTCACTTTGCCCATGAGTGTCAAACTCCACCACCACAACCCTTGCCCAAGCATGCTAGACCTTTTGCCTTCAATGCTCACTACAAGCTTAGAAAGGATTCTAGTGGGAAAATGAAAGTCATGTTCATAAGACGTCCCAACAAGAATAGGCCTAAGAAAATTTGGGTTGCAAAGTCACTTGTTGAGAAGGTGAAGGGCCCCCAACAAGTTTGGGTTCCTAAAGCTTGATCTCTTGTGTGTAGGTGAACTACAAGACCGGTGGAAGTCATTGGGTTATTGATAGTGGTTGCACACAACATATGACTGGTGATCCTCGTATGTTCACCTCACTAGATGAAGAAGTAGATGGACAAGAAAGAATCATATTTAGAGATAATTCAAAGGGCAAGGTTAAAGGATTGGGCAAAGTGGCAATATCAAATGATCATTCTATCTCAAATGTGCTATATGTTGCTTCATTGAGCTTCAACTTGCTATCCGTTGGACAATTGTGTGACCTTAGCTTCCAATGCTTGTTCACCAAAAAGGAAGTTATATCTAAGAAGGATGATGATCAAGTCATATTCAAAGGATTTAGATACAACAACCTATATCTAGTGGATTTTACCTCTGAAGATGCAAATTTGAAGACATGCCTATTCACCAAAACAACACTTGGGTGGCTATGGCATAGAAGACATGTTGATGTTGGGATGAGCTCACTAAAGAAGTTAATGAAGAATGATTTGGTGAGAGGGTTGAAGGATGTGAAGTTTGAAAAGGAGAAGCTTTGTAGTGCATGTCAAGCCGGCAAGCAAGTTGCAAATACTCATCCAACCAAAGCTTTCATGTCAACCACAAGAGTGCTAGAACTCCTTCACATGGATTTATTTGGACCAACAACATACAAGAGTTTGGGAGGAAATCTTTATTGTCTTGTGATTGTTGATGACTATTCAAGATATACATGGGTATTCTTCATGTACTTTAAACAATGAGTTTGTGATTTGGACCCACCATTTGTTAATCTAAATTTGATCTAATCTATACTTTAAACAATGAGTTATGTTTTATTAGCCATTTTACATCAATCTTGATCGTGCATAGTGTGCGGTTAAGGCATGTTTTGTCCTAAGTAGATCTATTGGCTAGTGAAAACCGTTCCATGGCCTGTTATCATGGCCTGTGTGATTTTGCCTCACACCCCACTATTAGCACCATGGAGTGGAAATCATTATTTGGTAGATCTGTTCCTGATAGGGCATGACCCTAACTGTGCGCTATGCCTGAATCGGCTGTTTTAGCTGATATCGAGTGCTTTCATGAACAATTCATGTCATGAGACCGTTGAAGTAAAGATAGGTTGAAAGATGTGTTAGCCCCATGATCTTATTATTGTATTATGGCCTACATGATTCTACCTCATACCCCACTGATATTAGTAATAAGTTTGGGTCGTCAAATCTATTGTTGTTTCTACAGCCTGCATGATTCTACCTCATGCCCCACTGGTCAGAGTGATAGATGAGATCTAATATGTTCATTAGATTTATCTTTATTAAATGGTTAAATGACGATGAGCTATTTCATTTATACAAAAGGGATTCGGTTACTTGTAGTCATTGGCTTAGCATAAACTAATCATTATTGATATCCTCTTGACATTGGCTAATGTTCGTCTAAATAACGAGATCTATCCTGAGCGATAACCGATTTACCTTCCATGAGTTTTAATTGATTTATCTTTATGAGTATGCTGGAATCGACTATTTAGTTGATTTTCTTCCATATCGGCTCTCAGAGCTGCACATTCAGGACTATCTGGCAACACTAGCATGTTTCGCCTCAAATTACTGATTAGCTTTCTCTCCTTGTCAATTGCAGGGTCAAATTGACTGACATGTCTCGGGAGAAGTGCATAGGATCGACCATCCCTGCACTAAAGCTAGGCGGATCTCCAGCTCCATCGAGTGGACCCTTCTGGCTTGCTCGTGTGCCCTCGGCATGGGACAAAATTTTGTGCTGACACACGTTCTTGGCACACCTGGTGGGACCCCACAATCATCATGGTAGTTTACAACAACAATGACATCCTTATGGTACATTATGAAGATCTACCTAATGGAGATAAAGATGTCATCGGCAAAGCTATAGAAGAATTTCAGAACAAGTGTTTGTTGTCCTACACTAAAACATGTGACAACACAATTGTTTAGAAATATCCACTACCAAGAGTTCTATTACGTGGGCAGACAGATACAATTGAAGCTGAAGATAGGCGTTTCTTTACAGAAATTGTAAATAAATCTGTTCATGATGCCATATCAAGCCATAATGAAGCTTTATTAGACATATTCCACAACGCCATGAAAGAGGCGGTTCATGTGTTTCTAGTTGGTCAAGCTAGGCTAGCTTATTACAACATTCCACATCCGTCGACCCAAGGGACTAATCAAGTTAGTACCAGCCATCAAGAAACAGCACTAGCTGGTAATGATGATGTCTAGGCAGTTCAGGGTTCATCTGAACAAGCTCAAGGTACTACCATGAATTAGACGCAGTATAATCCTAGACCATCAGTACAGCATGTGCAACAGCCGGTGGGGCAAGGTCAGAACCAGGTGATTAATTTTGGCGCATCAGGCCATGTACCATCATCGGCTCAAAAATAGCACCATCAATTCAAAGGATCTATAGAGATATAGATCCTCATGTCTACAATCAGAGACTTCAAGCAACAAACCAACAAAGGACCCAGCAGATAGAGATTCCACAGGGGTATCATTGTGGCACAGATTATAACACCCTTCACATGATTCTAAATCTAGGGTATCAGGGCATATGGGATTTCAATCCACCGATGGGTCAGCAAGTAAGAGAAATCCAAATTCACATGCTGATGAGTTTATTGCTAAAGGTGACCGAGATGATGAAGAATCAGTTCGGTCTAAAGCCAAAAGGGCTAACGTTTTCGTACAAACGCCCATACCCATAATGGTACGATTTGGTCGCTCTTCCTATAAATTACAAGCTTCCAGAGTTTGCTAAGTTCACTAGCCAAGACAGTACAAGCATAATAGAATATATCTGTCGGTATCTTACACAATTGGGTAAGGCATCTATTGAGGAGGCCCATCGAGTTTGTTTCTTCTCCTTGTCCCTATCAGGGCCAGCCTTCACTTGGCTTTCATCACCGCCGGTCAACTCAATTACCAATTGGGCTGATCTAGAGAAGAAATTTCATACATATTTTTATACTTGGACTATGGAAAAGAAGATTACTGATCTAACAACTATAAGGTAGAAGACTAATGAATTGGGTGCTGAGTTTCTTCAGAGGTTCCGAGAAACTAGGAACTTATGCTTCTCATTAAACTTGGCTGATGATCAGCTAGCTGCTTTAGCCATTCAAGGAATGCTGCCAATATGGAAAGAAAAACTACTATGACAAGAATTTGACAACTTGGGTCAATTGGCTAAACGAGTGGCAGCGCTCAATAGCCAATTCTAGAGTATGCACAGAGATACCCGATTCTAGAAGAGTACCACAGTGGCCGAAGCTTATAATCCATACTCAGTCGATGATGGCTATGAAGATGAAGAAGAAGAGGTTGCTGCGGCTCAATGGAATTGGGGCAAGAAAATAGTGATGGTGCCAAATCCTTGGGGGAAGAAGAGTCGAGGAGAGCTATGACTTTGATGTCACAAAATCAGACAAGCTCTTTGATTTCTTGCTTGAGAAGGGGCAGATCCAGTTGCCCGATAATCATGTTATGTAGCCCCCTGATTAGATGAAGATTAAGAAGTTCTGCAAGTTCCATAAGGCTACTTCTCATTCCACTAATGAATGCAGAATTTTCCGGCAGCATATATAGAGGGCCATTCAGCAAGGAAGGCTCAAATTTGATACGCCTCAGAAAATGAAAGTTGATGATAATCCTTTCCTAGGAGATCAAAACATGGTTGATGCTAGGCTGCCCAAAGGAAAGATTGAGGTCCTAACATCAACCAAATCAAGAGAGTCTAGAACAGTCGATCCTAAGATGCAAATATTGGCCGACGAATACAAGGAAATTAAAAGACGTCGCGATAAGCAAAAGAGCCGATATGAGCAAGGAGAAACGTCAAAGGAAGGGGCAACAAAGTCGTGGGTTACATCTCAAATTCTATTGAATAAATGGCAGCGATAGAGGAAAAAGGATTATGAGCGTTGGTTGGAAAAGCAAGAGCACCAACATGAATAGGAGAAAGAGAGGTACGAAAGAAGGTAGACTGAATTGCATTCGAATTGTCCTTTCTTCAGACATTGCTGGAACAAAGGTTTGAAGTTCCCTACTAGGAGAAACTGTCTAGAGTGCATCGATCAGTATTGGGAGTTTAGGCAATCTCAGGCCAGCCACCGGTCTATCCTTGCTCAAGATGTATATCACCATAATAACATGGATCGCCGCTTAAAAATGGAAGTATTCATAATCGGCTGGGGAAAAGAGTTGTCGATCAAGATTGGGATGATTATGAAGAAGAAGGCAATGAGAGAGAATATGTTTGATAGGAAGACCAATATGTTTAACAAGAAGCCAGAAGAGAAGGGTGCAACGCCTAAGGAGTAAAGAGTTAGAACAGGCTCAGGCATCCGACAAACCTCAAGTATGGTGTGCTAAGCAAACAGCCGATAGAAAGCAACCATTGGCTAATATTCAAATGGCTTTTATGTTGCCATCAGAGTTCAGAGCTTTGGCAGATCAAGAAGTTTATTTGAATTTTGATGAATCAGAGTATGAGGACATGGTTGCCAAGTTAATGGTTATACAACAAGCAATATTTGATAAACCAGTCGAGCATCGGCACCTAAAGGCTTTCTATGTAAAAGGTTTGGTTGATGGGAAGCCGATGAATAAGATGTTGGTGGACGGAGGTGCCTCTGTTAATCTCATGCCTTACACCACTTTTCATAAACTTGGCAAGGGACCAAGAGATCTGATTGAAACTGACATGATGCTTAAGGACTTTGGAGGTAATGCGTCTAAGACCTAGGGGGCAATGAATGTCAAACTAACAATTGGGAGTATAGTTTACTCCTTGGTCATGATTAGATTCATACAAACTGTTGTGTACCATCGACTAGCATTAGTGTTTGATTCAATGGCATGGAGATGATGTTGAATAGGTTCGCGCTGATGAATCTGTGAGCATCACAACATCCAATCTAGTCTTTTGGGAACTAGGAGATTTCAAATGCTTTTCTGGCAAGTTATGGGAAGGAGGCTTCATTAAGATCAGCAATAAAAGCCAACACCCGATGCAAGCAATCGGCTCTAAGAGTTTGTTTTATTTAGTAGTCATGGCTTCGCGTCGGCCATTGGAATACGGGAAAATAAGCATTAGTTCTAAATATGGGTTTAGGCCGATGTATGAATGCTAAATGGAATCCTAAGTGTGGGTAAGAATTGATGGATTTCTTAAATGAAGTTTTGTTACACTTGATGAAATGCTTGCTTTGGATAGATCGATCATTTAACCTTTGGTTTGAAGAGTTCTGGTGCAACCTGTTAATAGCAATCGATGAAACATATTTGAAGGAATATTATACTAGCATTTGATCAACACTTTATAGCCTATTCATTTAGTCATCGGCTTTAATAGCCGGTACTGGAGAAGGTATCACCTCTAGTTCAAAAAATGAAAATCTAAAAATCTTCAAAGACATAAAAGTCGATATGATATGTATCGCCTCTAGAGCAAAGAATAAAACAAAAAACATTCATGACATATGCAGGGGCATTGCACTAAGACACATTCATGAAAGAACAGGAGTCTTTGTTCATCGGTTTACCCTAAGTAAAAACTAGTCGAAGACATTGTTCACTACATCCTGAGCAGATGTAATGTCTATAATGGCCTCCATGGCAATGATGAATTCTTCGAGCAGGTCCTCATGTTCCTTAGGACCGTCACCCATTGGGAAGCTAGTGTAACACCTCAGTGTTATGGTTGCACTAAAAGACTTGCATCACATGAGCATGTGCATCATCTTATTCATAAGCATCATACCATGATGAATGTTATCATCTCATGTGTGTTTCTATTTGAATTGCTTGGTTTTATGCTAGCAATTGTGTGTGTTCATGTGTGGTCTATGCAAATGTAGGTCAAATGTCCTCTTAAACAACTTAGCTACACTTAGAATGTCATTAGGAACAATGTTCATGTTGACCATATTGTCTAATTATACTTCCAAGTAATAGTTTGACTTGTGTTGAACCCTAGAGCTCTGTTGTTTGACTGTTTAAAAAGTATAGCTTAGATTGTTTGCATGGCTGAGCAATCTAAAGCAAAGTTGTAGCAAATTATATATGAAACAAACTTTGTTTAGAGGCCAAGTCATGAAAATGTGTGGAACAGTCTCAAACATGGCCCACAAGTCAGTTTTGGGTACTGATTCTACACTTAGAAATTTTCTAAGTCTGACAAATGATTTTTAGTTTCATGCAGCATTGTTTGGAGCTTTGTATCTCCCTAACTAGACCAAACCAGCTCGAGTTCCAATTGGAAAAGTTGTAGTCCTCACTTCAATCTCCAACTTTGTCAACTACACCTAGAGCTAGATCGTCACGGTTTAGGAGTTATAGATCGATGAGAACGCGCTGTCAGTCGGCTTATTGGGTCTCTGGTGGCTGGTTCAGGCGGGCCAGCTGGCCGACACAGGTAGGTCGTGGCGGCCAAGTGGTGGCCGTATGCTGGCGTTGCCCCCATAGGTCAGCCCGTCATTGCCATGAGGGTGCCATGCGCCCATTAGCTCGCCTACTTGCTTCGTCGTTGCCTACTCGCCAGTCGTTCCATAGCACAGCACCACGCCTCCGTCGTTGTTGCCGAGTGCCTCGCCGTCGCCGATTCCCTTCGCCACCACGTCATTATCACCGTTAGCTTGCCATGAGCGCCGCCTTACTTCGCGCCACCGTATCCACCCACTCACAATGCTGGGCAAGCCTAGGTGAGGGCCATTGGCCATTTCTGCTGCCGCCATGGCCGAAGCTCGCCGGTGTTGGAGCTCACCGTGGTCGGCTATTGCTGGAGCTCTCTCACCCCTTTTCTTCCTTCCCTTAGCTTCCTCGTGGGCCCTAGAAGCTCATACCGAGCTTAGGCGTGCCCTTATGGCTGGACTTCACCGGAGTGTCGATGGGTCCTCGCCGCCGTCTGCCATTGCCGTCGCAGCCCTGGCTAGGCTCCGATAGGGGTTCAACCTTAGGCACCTCTAGGTGCGGCTTGTCGCGAGGAACACAGTGGTACCCTCCTCATCGCCGGAGAAACCGCCATCAGTGAGATCCACGATCCGCATCACCGGAGAGCCGCCTCCTCTGTTTTTTCAGTCACTAACGCGCGGGCCCGTCTGAGGCGTGGACCCCGGCTATCGGTGACTCAAACCTGAGAAGATAGTTCAAATATTTAGTTTTGGATGTTGTTTTGTAAAATTGATAACTGATGTTTGGTAGATCCAAATTGGGTGGTTCCAATTTTGTTAGGATCATGGTAAAGTTTAGTATTTAGGAAAAATATAACAAGAACACTTGTAGTGGAATTTTTGGAAGAATTAAATTGAAACTTGAAATGTGTTTTTAAATGAATGCAAATTTGTTTAATTTATATCTTGAGTTCCTGTGCTCCAAAAATTATGAAATTTTGTGGGTGACCTCTTCTTGATGAGTAGAAGCTCTGGTAAAAATTTGAGGGTCAGTGCATGTATGGATTTTGATTTATAGATTTTCGTTTTATCATTGGATGATCCTTGTGTGAATTTTAGTAATTTATCTATGAATCCAATGACCATGAAATTTATTGGAGGATGTCCTAGTACCATAAATATGCTAGGAAAAATATAAAATCTATTGCTTGATGCTTTTCACTAGGGTTTCCTATTTATGTCATTTTAAGCCTTTATGCCTTGTCATTTTTGTGTAGGATGTTGTACTTCTTCAAATGATGTGAAATTTATTTAGTAGCATATTGGAGACATGTATAAGCTACTGTAATTGTTGTGGAATTTTCTGTACAATTTGGACATATGTTTATTATTTAACCTAAGTATCTAAATAAATTAATAAAGGCACGAAAATAATTTATTTAGGAATGGCCACTATGTTTTCTGGTGTTCTTTCAACATGTATGATGAGTTAGTAAAGTTGGTTTTGTCCATTTGTATGTTTACAACATAAGTTAATAATTATTTTCTTGCATTGTGTCTTTCTGTACAGTTCTGGGAACTTTATAAAGTTCACCATGATAATTTGGGTTGCTGGGAAAGTGATGAATACAAAAGTTGTAGATAACTTATGTATCTATCTCCTGTTAAAAGTTGGTGGCATTTGGCCTAGTAGTTTAGGAGTTACAGTCGTTCAAAGTTGGATCACAGTTTTGTTTGCTCTCTGTCTTGTTTAGACCTGATTCGGTGTTTATGTAAATTCGACCTACTAAACTTGGGAATCATGTGAGGTGATTAATAATGAATTGTAGACAATTTTATAAGCTTTCTATATTGTCTTGTTGCATGTCTTTTGGATTAGTACAACTCTAGTTATGGATAAAACTAGTTACTGCTGTTTGCAGCCTTGACTCTGTGATTTCAGTGAATAGCTTGTTTGTTTGATATGAGTCGGTATGATGAGTTAGATGCTAGGCTAACTAAAATAACTTGTTAGTTGCAGGTGCTAGACCTCTTGCTGAAGATGAACAACTTTATCTTAGGTTATTAGATCTTGGTGAGTGTGTAGTTCTTATGTTCTAAAAGAGATATGCACATACTCAGTAAAATAGATGTTAATCATGTATCATCGTGTCTTTCATGCGTCCATCTATACATGGCTGTACATTTCATCATCATCTTCCATCTCTTGTGCATGCATGAGTCTTATACTATGCATATGCATGCAATAGGTGTTTCGGAGGGAGTCACGCTTCTAGAATTCGAGCAAGTACTTCTGGAGGAGCAGCAGTAAGCTCAGGAGCAGGAGGTGCAGACACCCAAAGAAGGAGCCGATGAAGAAGTTCTTAAGTGTCCCGATCACCAACCTTCGTCTTTTCTAAAAGGCAAGCCCTAGAGCATTCTAAGTCTCCTATGTTTTGAAAATGGTTACTTTGAATATCTTTATTTGTGATGCATTAAGTGATAGGAACTGGATGCAAACACTTGTTGCATATATATATCTATTCCTTATCCAGTAAATGTACCCTGAATCCTATTTAGGTCCAGGACCGAATCAAAGCTTAGCCTTGCTTAGACCGATAAAAGTCAGGTGATTTTCGGTCACCTGCAAGTTAGGATGGTGTCTGGTCACGGTTGGCTATATTTGCTATCGTGGAAAATAACCATGTGTTAATAATGAATTGTGACCGGGCGGGATGTCGATAAAGAAGCAACAAGGCAAGGAAGTCTTGGGTGTAGATCTATCCCCGTCTGTGTCGATTAAGGACCGATTCACTGTATGTCCTCATGTCATGTTGAACGCATGCCTATCACTTAGTTGGCTAGATAACTCGTTCTGACTGTGAAGCCGAGTAGCTCAACTCAGGCCGGAAGACCGAGAAGTGAAAGTGCGCACCGTGGCAGTAGTAAGGATGCGCAGGGAGCTATTGGCGTAAGTCCTAGGTGAGATTGACCACCTGGCAGAGTGGACTCCCTGAGGGTGCGGCGCTGCTCGGAGCCGTGATTCCTGAGTTGTACCAAAGGTGACCTAAGGCTGCCTTCGCATGGTATGCCTGAGTTTGTGTTATGAATACCCCTCCAGCTGGATAGGAATTGATTCGAATCACCATCTCTCCCGGATAGTGAGAACTTGACTGAGCAGCGGCAACGTAGATGCACTTAATGGAACTTGATGGTTAAATTGATGATGATGATGATACAACATTATACCAGATATGGTTACTAATGTTTGGAGTTAAATCAATTGCTTGCTCTAGTACAGGTGCTAATCTAGTTGACAGGTTAATATTGATAACTTGATGCTTACTCATAAATTAAATTATGCTCTCATATCACTAAAGCTTTTATGCAAAATGGTTGTCAAGCAAGATCCACCGATAAAGCCTTGCATACTCCTTGGTATCATTTATTTTTGGTTTACGACTGGTAAGTCTAGCTGAGTACATTCTCATACTTAGGGTTTATTCCCCCTTGTTGCAGATGACGTGCTCTATAACAGCTACTGCAAGTATTGTCTCCACCCTACGGGGGATGAAGACTAGATCATGGGCATGATCATCTATGTTACCTTATCTTGTTGCTTTTGCTGGATATGACTATGGAACTGGCTTGTATTTGAACTAAGTGTGTGTGATGGTCTCAAACTACTTTGCTTCTGCTATTTGTGAACTCGTTTTGTAATAACTATGTGAAGTCTGATGTATGAGGTACTTGTGAAATGGATGTGACATGTGGCTTGTTATGTTGAATTACTATGATCTTGGTTGTATGCAAGTTGGTTTGAAATCCTTCATGGTTTCAGTTGACTATCGGGTTTATATGGGTTCAAGTATGATGGTTTGATCACTCCGATGATTGCATTCATACTTGTGCTCTTATAAATTGGTTGGTTCTGTTATAGCCAGTCTCCATGGCATGGAGCTCATACTCTATCTGGACTTGCGCCATGGTCAGTGCCACCAATGCACCATGACGAATGCCATGGAGGGCGATCTCCTGAACGCGGGCCAGGATGTCTTGGAGACGAGCATCAATGAGGGAACCCCAAGCATTGACGGTGTCCACAGCCGCATTCGCTGCTAGTTAGAGAGACTTCAACTGCACCATCTAGGCTGGCGATCACAAAAAACCATCAAGACAAAGACAGTGGAAACTAGGATAGAAGCATTCATTGAACTCATCTTACCTGCCACCATGGCATTAGACTCAGCCAGCCACGCTCGGACGGCACTACCCTCTTCCTCAACCACATTAAGGGCTGCTTGGAAGACCTTGAGACAGATTTCAAGCTGGCCTTTTTTCTGAATTGCCTTGGAATAGCGGTCCTCGGCCGCCCTCCATTCTCGAAAGAAGCGCTTGGCATCATCACCATTATACGAGTTGGAAGAATCTGACGATGAAGCCAGCATAGAAGATGCAGTGTCAAAGGGCTTACTGGCCCTTGGAAGAAGACGAAAACTATCATTCAAAACAAATCTGTAGACAAATCAGAATAGTTCATCATCATAAGCAGAAGATGTTGATCTCACCTCATGCGTCGGAGGCACTAGTTCATCGGTGTGTTCTCCTCCGAAACCTCCTCCACCATGCACTTGCCGTGGTTCTCCTCGCTGGCCATGAAGTTGATCGGATTTATAGGAAGAGATGAAGGCCGCTACGGAGCTCTATGAGGGCAAAGAAAAGCAAAGGAATAGGAACGATTGCAAATGTGGATGTGTTCAAGGCCGGAGCCCTTGGCTAGTATTTGAAGCCACAGAACGAAGGGGTGGACGCCTCGGGATGTGCAAAAGGCAACCGCAATTAATTGGAGGCAAAGCATCACCTCGCTAATACCAAAGAGAATATGGTGCCGGATGACTAAGGATAGAAGATCGAAGGGTTCTCTTAATAAAGGCCATGTTTTCAGACCTAAATGGGATTAAGATCGGGAGTTTGGAATCAACTATTTTCAAAATCGGCTCTTTAGCCGGAACAAAAGAAAACACAGTGAGACAACGGAAAGTGTGATTTTCATTGATTTTACACAAGACATATGTTGATATACGAATTACAAGTCTAGAACATTCTAGATTGCTTTCAACACTTCTAGTCGAATAGCATCAGCTTCTGTGATCTATTGTTTGTCTTCTTCGGCTGACCTAGGAATGCTCTCAAGGCTATTTCGAATGGCTCTACCTTCTCTGACTTTGGCCAGCAGTTCCTATTTATTTTGTTGAATGGCATCAGGTATTTGAGCTAGGATGGACTTATGACGATCAATGGCAGCTTTCATGTCTCCTAGCTCCTTCTCAAGTTCTACAAGCCTGGCTTCTAGTCGAGACAATTCTGGGTCAACACTGAGGGAGGAGTTCTTCAAGTGATCAATCCACTATGACAGTTCTTTAGTCTCTTGCCTATTCGAGTTCCCCTTGGCCAAAAGAGTTTCACGATTAAACAGAATCCTCTAAGCCTGTTTCACCTTCAGTACCTAATCTTCAAAAATGGAAAAAGGAGACAAGACTCTAGAGAGGGCTAGGGATGGATTACCCTTGATGGCCAAGAAAACTCTATGCATTGGATCAACATCTTGGACTAGATCGGCTATATTCTTTTCAAACATTGGTAGGACATCTCTTAGCTGGTTTTTGGTCTCTTCTGGCAAAGTTTCCTTGGAGGAAGTGGCTGATGAACTAATTTCATCATCATCAAAATATTCCTCAAGATTGAAAGAGTAACTCAGGGCTAGAAGATTGAGTGCATGTGTATAAAAAAATCTTTATTAAGAGGCTTAAATCAGTTTATAATGAATCAATGGCAAAAAGGATACAGTACCTTCTCTGCAGTAGCCTCTATCTGAAAAGAAGGAACAACTGATGATGCACCAATGGCATCTAGTTGAATTGGCTCTAAGCCTTCAACATTGGTATCTGCAATGTCAAATTTTAGTTCATAACTATTGTAGAAGAATAAAGGGGGGTTTAACTACCTTACCATCAGTTGCATGCTGAGCTAGGGAACCAATAGGATCACATTCAACGCTGGCAGGATCCTTAAGCGGACTATCAGGCTCCTGCTCTTGCATGGGTGTTTCCTCATAAAGTATCTGGCATGGTAAAAGCCAGATGAGGAATGGAAATCGAATAAATCAAAAGTCAAAGAAAATACTCTAACAAGCATCAAGGACAAAACTCACATTTTCTGCTAATATGGAAGCATCGGTTATTTCAACCAAAAATCGACTCCTCTTGAGGATCAATCGATGGGGGTTCAGTTGCTACTAAGTCAAATGCCTAGGATAGCAGTCCCACAGGTAGAGTAGGTTGGGACACAATGCTTGATAGCTGTGAAGGAATGGGATCAGCAATTGAATAACATTTTTAAGAAGAAGATAAATTGTTTACCTGAGCAGCTAATGGTCTCGTTCTATGGAGTCTCTTCCTAGTAGTAGTTTTCTAGGTTGTCCCATGAGCTGCCTTGCGCTTTGAAGATTAACATGTCATAATAGTGGAGGCAGCATGAGTTTTCATCAACTTTTTCAGTGAAGGTGCAGCCGATCCCATTCTTGAGACTAGGCATGGTGGCTGATAATCTATAGGATGCCCTTTCCTATTCAAACTTGGAGGATCAAACTCAGTATCCTGAAAGGATCAAACTCAGTATCCTGAAAGAGTTAGTTAGAACAGTTGGCAAGAAAATTAACCTTGTAATTTCTCTGAAAAGGGAATAAAAGTTACCTCGCTATCAGAAGCAAATTCCCCGTCTAGAGGTATACACAAAGGATGAACTAGCCCACAGAAGAGGTGGGAGCGCCATTCTTGCCACTAGGAATAAAAAAGAGTGGAAGATAAGATAGCCATGATCCAGTCATGCAAGTGAAGGGAAGGAAGATTTGATCCCAATTGAAAGACTCTAGAGGCTTCCATCACCTCACTGATATCTTCCCGTGGCTTCAGTGTGTTCTTGAAGAACAATTGAGGAGGCAACTAACCAAGGCCAAACTGACGAGCCACAAATGAAGGGTTGTAAAACTCATAAGTTGGAAGGTTGCTAGGATGAAGGAACCTATAGCCATTTTGCTGTGGCCATGACAAAATTTGGCTGGAAGGACGCATGGCTTGATAAAAGAATTGAAGATCGCAACCACCATCTCATCCAAACAGCCTTATTCAAATCAGAACTTGAATAGAAAGATCAACTCATTATTTTCTTCCTCATCGTATGGCAACCAAATCAAGACTTCTACATCAAACCCTCTATAGAACTTTTTGAGGAGATGACCAACATCAAAATCAATTACTATGGCCGATGTAGCCTCGCCATAGCTCATGCACTGGTGGGTTCTTCCTTCTTCACCCGCATATTCCTCATCAAAATTAGAGGAAGGAAAGCTAAGGTTTCTAAGATTAGGCCTAGCAATCTTGTGCATATATAGATTAAGCCACAGTTGTATCAACCACCAAGGACCACTGATAGTATGCACTGGTTCATTCTTTAGTAATTGGGCACCCACCTGGTACATCAGATGATAAGCAACTCCTAGCAGATACTTCCAAAGAGGGATATCCTTGCCTAATGCTAGGTGCTCTGCCATGAGTTTGTGATTGTAGGTTGGACCACAAGATGACCCATAGAAAATGAACCTTTCCAGCCACATGTTCAAGAAGGCCACATATTTCCTTTTGCTGACAATTGATCCATCTCCAACATGGTTTAGAATGTAACTGGCCCATCCTGTATAGTCTGCTATTTTGGCTAATTTCATGGAGCCAGCACTCAAGTACCCATAAGGCTGCATTGATCTAGTGATTCTAAGGCCAGTCAACATGTAGACATTAGCCAGGGTGATGGTCATTGGGCCGTGACCAAATACAAAGGCGTTCAGGGCGGTAGACCAAAAATAAGATGCAGCAATCAGAAGTGAGTCGTTCGTCTCCATCCCAAACAATGAAAGGGTCAAGCATTGATTCAGGTCATAAAGTTCCCAATCTCCACCCTTCCTCTTGGACACCTTGCGAAACCAATCTCTCCATCCCTTGGGCATTTTGGGCCAATTTCTAAAGGGAGTCTTAGTGTTCTAGGAAGATAAATCTACTACAGATTGTTTGAAGGGAGTCTGGTTGGTTTCCTGACAGATGAAATCGGATGGATCAGGATCACCCATAGGCCCAAGAAAATAGATATTAGAAGCAATAGCTGATGGAATCAAGATTTCTTGCCTCATTTCCTATGAATCGGACAAAATAAGTTTGAGAAGAAAAGAAATACAAGGTGGCGACCGATGCTTGGAGAGTAAGAACTTGGAAGCCTACCTTAGGGACATGGTTGATGGTCGCCATTGTAGCTGAAATAGGTTTGAACCTGATGAAGATCGCTTAGATGACGGCTTGATAGAATAGAGGATTTGCTAGGGTTTGAGGCCTTGGTGATAACGGCATCGGCTGTTAAAGTTTGCCCAAGGAAAAGGAAAAAGGGGAAAAAGGCTGAGTGAATTGGAAGAGGTACTATTGGGATGTTATATAAGACTCAGCTCGGGAAGTTAGGACTCACGCGTATATCTCAGAGCAAAACAGTTGCGGCATGGTAAATAGATAAATAGCAATTTTGGAATAAAATCACTTTTATCCCATAATTGTGGGGCATGTGTTTACACCAAAATTTGGAGAGAAAAGCGTGGGAACTCGATGTCAGCTGATTTGGATATGACTCTAGAGTTGGATCTCTTTGGATGACGTCAGCAGATGGCGATGATGAGCTATGGTTGGTGCTAGGAAACTACATATCAGACTTTATAAAAAGGGAAAGATTAGGGTCCAAGTTATCTTAATTTAGGAATGTTTTCTTCTATGTTGAAGATTGTAATGAGTCATGCTCAAGTAGGATTGATGTTTAGGCTCCGAGTATAAATATCAAACCTCAGCTATTATAAAGGACACACAATCAATCAAATATAAGTTACTTACTTTTTTGGCTTCGGCCACCCCTTAGGAGTAGGAGTAGAGTAGATCTTAATGAGTTCTTCAGCGAGTATGGCTACATCGATTCGGTCGACCTCCACTATGACTCTAGTATAAGCTAGTTATCGACTCTTATCTAGTTCAAGTATGGCTGCATCAATCTGGTTGACATCCACTGTTCAAACTAGATTAAGGTCAAGTTATCGGCTCTATCTAAGGGTGGCATTCCTTTGGATAGATTCATTAAGTTATCAATATTGCTTATTGCTTCCATTATTTATTTAATTACCGCAATATCACTTTGCCCGATTGGGATTGATATAGATCAGCCTTATATCCTTTTTAACCCATCATTTGTTAATCTAAATTTGATCTAATCTATACTTTAAATGATGAGTTATGTTTTATCGGTCGTTTTACGTCAATCTTGATCGCGCATTGTGTGTGGTTAAGGCATGTTTTGTCCTGAGTAGATCTATTGGCTAGTGAAAACCATTCCATGGCCCGTTATCACAACCTCTGTGATTCTGCCTCACACCCCACTATTAGTACCATGGAGTGTGAATCATTATTTGGTAGATCTATTTCTGATAGGGCATGACCCTAACTGTGCGCTATGCTTGAATCGGCTGTTTTAGCCGATATCGAGTGCTTTCACAAATAGTTCACATCACGAGGCCATTGAAGTAAAGATTGGTTGAAAGATGTGTTAGCCCCATGATCTTATTATTGTATTACGGCTTGCATGATTCTGCCTCATGCCCCACTGATATTAGTAATAAGTTAGGGTCATCAAATCTATTGTTGTTTCTACGGCCTACATGATTCTGCCTCATGCCCCACTGGTCATAGCGATAGATGAGATCTAATATGTTCATTAGATTTATCTTTATTAAATGGTTAAATGATGATGAGCTGTTTCATTTATACAAAAGGGATTTAGTTACTTGTAGTTATTGGCTTAGCATAAACTAATCATTGTTGATATCCTCTTGCCATTGGCTAATGTTCATCTAAATAACAAGATCTATCCTGAGTGATACCCGATTTACCTTCCATGAGCTTTAATTGATTTATCTTTATGAGTATGCTGGAATTGACTATTTAGTCAATTTCCTTCCATATCGGCTCTCAGAGCCGCACATTCGGGACTGTCTGGCAACACTAGCATGTTCCACCTTAAATTACTGATTAGCTTTCTCTCCTTGTCAATTGCAGGGTCAAATTGATTAGCACATCTCGGGAGGAGTGCGTAGGATCAGCCATTCCTGCGCTGAAGCTAGGTGGATCTCTAGCTCCATTGAGCGTACCATTCCAGCTTGCTCGTGTGCCCTCGGCACGGGACAAAATTTCATGCCAACAGATTCCTATGCTTTGGTTGTCTTAGTGGATTTCTAGGATCATCATGAGACTGAGGAGAAAGAGCATAAGAGGGATCATCAGGGTCAAGGATGGGTTGAAAGGTTCAGATGAGACAAATAATGTGGGCATAGAATGAGAGAAGATATGATTGGCTTCTAAATAGCTTGGCTCTCTTTCTATGGCTTCACTAGACATGCCATCAATGAATTCTTCTCGATGTCCCATTTGGGAACAAGGACGCTTCTTAAGAGATCCCTTATTTAGAGGATTTGAATTATATTTGCTCGAATGTCTCTTATGAAGATGAGAATTTAATGTTCTCCCAAAATCAGCACCAAGAAGGTCATCCTTAATTTCAATAGGGATTTCTAAAGGTGGAATTCCTTCATCTCTCGGGGGATTTTGGGGTATTGATAGTTTAGGAATAACAGCTAAATCCTAGGATTAGAGTGGTTGTGATTTGGCTATCAAACCTTCCTCTTCTTGTTCAAGAGGTGATTCATTCTCTTTCTCGAGGAGTTCATTATGAATGCTAGTGCAAGGAGTGATTCCACTAATTCTATTAAGCATAGACCTTGCTTCACTAGCAGACAAATGAAGAAAAGCTCCTCTAGAGGCTGCATCAAGGGATTCCCTAGAATCCTAGCTAAGACCCATGTAAAAATGTTGAAGAAGTACAATGTCTTGAATGGCAAGGTCTGGGCCAGTGAAGATGAGTTCATTAAAACGATCCCACAATGTACCAAGAGATTCTTCATCAAGTTGTCTAAAATTTAGAACCTCTTTCCGAAGGCTAACCACTTTAGAGATGGGAAAGAAACATAAATAAAATTTAGAGCATAATGTTTCCCAATCTCCTTTTACTTCCAACGGTTTGACTATACCAATGTTAACTCTTCCCATCAAAGAGAATGGAAACAACATCCATCTTAAGGTCTTGTCAGACATGCCAGTGATATGCAAGCATGCATAGGTCTACTCAAACTCTCATAGGTGTGAGTATGGGTTTTCATCTCCTCTCGAGAAGGATTGATCCCGAATTAGTTTTATTAAACACGGGTGCAACTCATAGCCAGGTGATAGGATAGGCTCTACAGACTGACTTAGGTGGCCCAAAGCTTGTGCTTGTGGGCTAAGTGTATTGATAGATAGGAGTGGAATTCATAATAGAAAAGAAAAGAAAAGAATGAAGGAATAAAAAGATAAAAGAGTATGATACAATGTTAAGCAAGGTTCATAGTTAATTCAACAACCATTTCCCCAGCAATGGCGCTAGAAAGCTTTTTGGTATATTTAACGCACACAGATAAATCCGCAAGCACACGGATATCACTATAGCTTTCACCCAAAAGTATTCCAAGCATTGTATCCATAGGGAAATGTGTGAGGTTAACTATGGTCCAACTTAACCTCGAGTAGCAACAAGACTTAAGAAAGTTGGGAGTGTGGAGGAGATCACTAAGGTCTTCTAGTTCTAATATCGATAAGCTATGTCTTCTATTGTTCAACTAGGGAAATTACTAAGGGAATCATAGAGAGAGTGTGTTTCCTATAATAACTAAATCCTGCTAGTCCTACAAACGGGAGGTGGACTACAGAGGATTCAATGAGGCTATAAGAGTCACCCTCGTGAGCTACCACCAATCCGGAATGCAGGGTATATCCACTAGTTACCCGAGTCTAAGCACCATGCTTACACTATGAATAATACTTTAACCTAAGGCCAATAGATTAAAGCACTCAAAAGAGACTCGCAAACTAGAAGAACAATATAAACATGTTACTTACTTAAATCAGAAGTGGATTACTAGAGAAATCTAAGATGCAAGGTTGACTTCCACCAAGGTACAAGCCATAGAGAGAGCATCGATAGGCCGGCTTCTCCTCCAAACTCTTCCCTCACTCTCTATCTCTCTATTTCTAAAGACTAGATCCTATGGAGGTCTAATCTTCTCTTGATAGCTAGCTCTGATCCTCATGAGGAGAATATGAATTAGGGTTTCTGGATCTCTAAGGATCTCTTCTGATGGAGGGGGCAGGGGCTAGCATATATAGCCCTAAGGGTCCAACATGAGCCCTTGGATCCAACTGACTTAAGCAATGGCTTAGATGCATCCTCAAAGGCCCCACATGGCAGTGGGTCAAGCTCCACTTCAGTGATTTGCCCTCTGGACCCTTCTAGAGTCTTCCCATGTAGGTACCACGCCAAATTTCATAATTTCCTTTGTCAATTAGGTCCTCCTTGGTGGTTTTCTAGATAACGGCCGAAAACACATATTCACCAAAACTCATAAAATTTATTAGTTTAAACCCCAAAACCTTCATTGGTGATTATATTTATGCCCTTATCCATGTTTAATTGGCGGTTTATAATGGTTGTTAACTACCGTAAACAATGCCTCTAGGGGCCGCTTTCCGAGCATGACCATAGATGAAAAACTGAGCACCGAGGTCAACAAGGCTCGGGACGCCATCACACTCGGGATCAATTCCAAATACTAGTTAAATTAAATAGCATGAACACAAATACTAGTGAGAGCATTGCTCGCATACTCTAGTTAAATGAAGATAAACAACATGAAAAGCAGTGATGATCCACCTCCAAAGGGGGAATAGGTGGGTTAGAGAGTAGGCCGATGAGAGATCCATCTGTCGGTGGAGGATTGCCAGCGTTGAAAGCCTCTAGGGACTCCACGTCGATAGACGACCTCGTCCGCTCTGGCATGGTCCTGACAGGAGGCATCATGTGGCGTAGTAGGGTGGAAGGCAAAAGCTTTTGAATGGAATCAGAAGCTCTGGAGAGAGAAGGAAGCAGGTATAACCTTCCCTCTTGCCCGTTGTCTCTGCTGTTATAGTTTGGGGGCCATAGATCACCCCACAACCATGACAATTGCATGGGTGGGCAGAGGAGCTTCGCCCTATCATGTCAATGCGATAGGCCAAGAGGTGATGTCCCCTGCTGCAACAGGCTGCTGACGCCACCCACGCATGCATGCCTACGTGGGAATGCAGGAGCACATTGTTTGGGTAGTCAAGATTTTAGACAACCAGACCTTGTGTGATCCTGTAAAGTATAAAGTTTCTAAATAAAAATAATCCTTGATACATGGTTCTTGCAAAGGTCAACAAATCTTATCAAATACACAAAAATAAGATGAGTTGGGTTCAACATGGATTAAAACCACTCATGACTACTACTACTACTAATACAAATGTTGTGACCAAGTGCACTCCATAGGCAATAGTTTTACTCATAGCTCTTGATGTAGACTAGGCCCGATCTTCCGATAGGTATGATAGCATCGATTGGTGGAGACTCAATGTTAATGATCTAGGCTTCGAACCAAGGCTGATTTGGACCCCCACAACCATTACACCACTGCTCCATTGGTTATCAACCACGCGAACACGATTGACCTCGCTGAGAAGGCTTTCCTACAAGCGAATTGAGAACACAAGCAAGAATGGGATGAATGCAATCTGAAATTGCAAATAAATATGAGGCTTATGATAACAAGAAGGAATTCAAGTCTTTATTTGAAAGGATTAATCGCCATAGGCGAATAAGATTAAGAACTGGGGCCCTGGTTCACAGCAAGCAGCCTTGGCCGCACAGTTGCAGCAAAATGATGTCTGTTTCACAAGGAAATCAAGAACTAAACAAAACCCAAACCCCCCTGGACGCACCCCCTAATGTGCCCAAACATGATACACGGTCCAACGGACCAAAAGACGGTGTTGTAGCACCATGGTAGATTCTGGATGCTAACTTGTTTTAACGATTCCTGTTGATTCCGAAGGGATTTTGATGTGAGACTACTTGCATTGGCTTCCTTATCAAATTAGCTTTCCAACCATATGTGGATTGTCAAAAACGGAGTCCGGATGCGTCCTGGGTGACCAGTTTAAGGTAGACTAGTCCTGGAGGCCGAGGTAGACTCGAACTTGAGTTGCTTTGGGCCTCCACCTCGGGGACTCGAACCGAATTAGCCTCAGGCCTCCTTCTTATTTTGGAAACCCTTGCTGGCCTCCTACCCTCCTAACCATGTGCCAAACATGGTCGTAAGCATGGGTGTCATGTCCTCATCATCCTCCCCTTCTTGACGAAAAGCCGTCCTCGGCGTCGATTTTGTTTGAAGTCGATCCTGCACAACATGAGGACAAATGAGGTTTCCAAAATAATGGGAGTAGAAAATGTTGCGAGAAAGAATATGACCACATGTCCAGGTTTGTCCTACAGACATGTAGTCTGCTCGATTGAAATACACATGATCTTTGCTAATACTATCGTGCAAAAGATTAGTACTAACAAGAAACATATGCTCTCTTTCTTTGGATTCCACTTGTGTTTGAAAAGCAAAACTAGAGGAATATGGCATAACAATAGTGTTGATTTTACTGTCCTTTAGTTGATCATTACTTTGCACAACAAAAGGAGAATTCAAATTTGTACAAATGTAAACTCGTTGTATCAAATATTGTCCTTGGTTGTTATATTTGCCAAAAACATGATATGTATGTCTAGAGAACCATGGCAAATCAGCATATGCATAAAGTTTCTCCTCTAAAGAACTAAGATTACACTGAACACCAAATTCAATGTAACCCAAAGTATTTAAAGAAGACAATAATTTTAGCTTATCAACTTCACTAGCATTATGAATAACAAGTCTATTTTTAGCACAAGTGCTCGATTTCAGCACACATATAGTATGATCATTCTTCAATGATTGCATGGGAATAACATAAATATCATCATGCAAGTCATCTTCATCATAAGAAACATCAAGCAAATCATCTTATGACAAAGGTAAATCAAGTGAAGGCTCCACTAAAATTTGCTCTATCATAGCATGATTGGTGGAAAAATTTAGCACATCAAAAGAACTCTCACCTTCCATGAGTTTAGCATTGTGGGCATTACCTTTGCTCTCATGTTCAGTAGGAGTAATAGTTGATGGTTCTGAATTTTCACATGAGGCTATGAGCTCCTCATTTTCTTCCATGTCATCCTCTCGCTTATGTACATTATCCTGCAAAAGGTTAGTCATAGCAAGAGGAATAACAACAGACTCTTCCTCTAAATAGTGCACCTTAGCATATGAAGTCAAAACAGGAGGTGGATTAACAAAGGTTTCTCACATAAGGAGTTTCATATCATTCTAAGTTTGAGGTTTATCAGAAGGATCTAAAGACTCCCACCAAGATAAAGCAAAATGTCACAAAACACTAGTTGCATTTTTTACCTTCCTCCTTGGACACATAAAGCGAGTAGAAAATATGTTATCTATGGCAATTTCCCACTCCATGTACTTATCAGCACCTATACCATCATAAGTCAGTGGATGTGAACAACCTGTCATTGTTAGAATCAAACAAGAAAACACACAAGTATGTATTTTTCTATCAGCTACTATAGGATGTGGTCAAGGAGTAAAGTCACACACTCTCAAGTGTCTTACCATGGTCTTACAAGTGTTCTTACCAAAGCAACAGGCGGTGCAATTGGTCAGTGACTATGATACCATTGTAGCTTGAGTGTAACAGTTGCAAGGCGAACATGTACTTGGTTAGAAGAAAGTAGAGCTTGGACAGGCACAATATAGTAGCAAGGAATAACAATAATTTAATTCAAAAACTATAAGATTGAAAAGTAGTCCCAAGCTAGTCTATGTCGCTAGCCCAGACTTGTCCTAGACCTAGTTCAACAAGGAATAGTATCTCAGCATAAGGACTAAACAGGATGCAAGCACTTCTGAATTTTTTTCACCTTCCTTTTTTTTCTTTCCTTTTTTCTTTTGGTGCGGCTTTTTTTTCTTTTTTGCACCTCTTTGACTTTTTTGTTACCTTGTTTTTATCTTTTTTTATAGTAATAGAATGTGCCGCAAGACAAGTGCTCGTAGATCTTCTACCTTTAATGCACCAAGCAGCAAATCTTCTTATTTTTAGATGCACAAAACCTCAGCGCTAATCAGTCTAAAACACGCATGTGTGGCTGACACAAGCTATGACAAAATCTGGACTTTCCTTTCTTGTGGAAAACGTGACTGAGAAGAACATAGGAACAAGCTATCCCAAGTATCTAGACTTTCCTTTCTAAATCAATATCGCCCAAAGAAACAATGGGGATGGAACGTGACCATGCACAAGGATTATAGTTTCTGTCTCTCACGTAGAAGGAAATTCTCTCCCCTATTTTTGTTTTGTTTTGTTTGTTGACCAAAGATAGGAAACAACACACCAGAAACACTAGAAAGATGGAGATAATCAATCTGATGGATGTCACACAAGGAAAACAAAACCTGACACTAGAAACCAAGAACAAGACCTAAAATGACGAACACAACGACATAACAAGGGACGACCGTTCAATAAAGCAAACTGAAATTATAATATTGCAATGGCACAAAGGGGCTATAGGACAAGGAATATGTGGCAATATATATATTTTTTTAGCATTGTGTGGACTCTAGGTAAAGCAAAAACAATAACAATCTAAAGGGAAAAACAAAGTTATATCTATCAGGCAACAAGGTCTCTGATACCACTTGATGTAGACTAGGCTCGATCTTCCGATAGGTATGATAGCGCCGATTGGTGGAGACTCGACGTTCACGATCTAGGCTTCGAACCAAGGCTAATTTGGACCCCCACAACCATTACACCACTGCTCTATTGGTTATCAACCACGCGAACACGGTTGACCTCGCTAAGAAGACTTCCTGCAAGCAAATCGAGAACACAAGCAACAACAGGATGAAAGCAATCTGAAATTGCAAATAAATATGAGGCTTATGATAATGAGAAGGAGTTCAAGTCTTTATTCAAAAGGACTAATCGCCATAGGCGAATAAGATCAAGATCTGGGGTCCTGGTTCACAGCAAGCAGCCTTGGCGACACAGTTACAGCAAAACGATGTCTGTTTCACAAGGAAATCAAGAACTAAACAAAACCCAAACCCTAAGGAAAGCGACGGTTGCTATTTATAGAGTCTTGGGCGTCATCCCTGGATGCGCCCCTTAATGGGCGCAAACACGAACACGGTCCAACGGACCAAAAGACGATGTCATAGCACCTTGGCATATTCTGGATGCTGACTTGTTTCGATGATTCTCATTGATTCCAAAGGGATTTTGATGTGAGACTACTTGCATTGGATTCCTTATCAAATTATCTTTCCAACCATATGTGGATCACTGAAAACAGAGTCCGAATGCGTCCTAGGTGACCAGTTTAAGGCAGACTAGTCCTAGAGGCCGAGGCAGACTCGAACTTGAGTTGCTTTGGGCCTCCACCTCGGGGACTCGAACGGAATTAGCCTCGGGCCTCCTTCTTGAGATGGAAACTCTTGCAGGCCTCCTACCCCTCCTAACCATGTGCCAAACATGGTCGTAAGTATGGGAGTCATGTCCTCATCAGTTCTGTACTGTATAGTGTTCGACGACATCAAATGTGTCGTATTCAAACTTTCTTGCGAGCATAGTAAAATATGAGAGTGAATCGAATACATCAGGAAAGTTGGACACAAGAAGTGATTCGAGAAAAGGAGCTTTTGACATGCTTTAGACTTGAATGCCTAGGGTAGTTGTGATAGTCCTTTTCTGTACTTATTTAATTCCAATCAAAGAAGTCGCAGCAGTCGAGGGGCATCTGAAGGCGTGTCTGGCTCGGTCAGATTTACAATACTCGGTCCATCACAGGGACTCTAGGGCAAGGCAAGATAAAGATTTTTTTCCAACCGGTGTGCTTCGCCTCAGGCGCTGTCGCACTCCCTCGGGAACCTCAACTAGTCATACCATAGAAGGCGTGTTCGACCAGAGATGTAGGAGTATTGACATTCCCAAGCGTACACTGATGAAAATAGAGCACGTCTCCTCCATTTACGCCGATGAGACGGCGTCAGTCTCGGTGCTGGTTTCTACTACATGTTAACTCCTCCACTGATACCGAAACAGTGTGTGCACTCCTTGCATTTGTGAAAACACTAGAAACACAGAAAAAGAAAGCCCCCCAGGAGAGGAGAACGAGAACAGAGACATACCGGCAAGGATTCCTCAAGACTATCAAGTTCCCTAGTTGGCATAGCGGGGCTATAAGAAAACATGGTAGGATCAAGCCAGAGTGACCTAGAGTGCATGAAGATCCTTCTTCCTAGAATGTATGTAGAAACATTGGTAAGTGCCCATTTTCTATGTGCTGAATCTGATCTACTGGGGTTTACCTTTGGGAATGATCTTGTCCCTCTATCTGGCTATGTTGATCGTTGTGCACGCAGAAACTATCGGCTGCAATGGTCTAGGCCATCGGAGGTCACCGGAAACTCTAGCTTTGTCGAGCAGAGCCTGGCCCAGTGGAAGATGGAGGTGTTCCCCAACGGTGATCACTTGTACCTCCATTGGGGATGGAAGCACTTTGCCCACACCCTCGACCTCCAAGTCTAGTTCTCTCTTGTATTACGGTATGATGGCCAGTCATAGATTAACGTCAAGGTCTTCGACCTTACCACCTGCCACAAAGCAGTACCTGCATGACTTTGAGGCTAGCAGTAGTCACCTCTCCTTGCCCATCATGGAGCCAAGGAGTTTTGCAATGATCCTAAAGAAGTACCACCTCAAAGAAAAGTATCTTGTTAGCACTCACGCGAAACATAGAATGTACTGATGATGTGGCAAGTTACCATTGTCCTCTTTGTCATCAGTATTTTTTTAGCGAGGTAAAGAATGTGCCAGTGGACTTTGAGCGAGCGCACGACTACAAGTAGTGGCACATGGTCGAGCTACAGATGGCTAGGTAGTCCTAGTTCGTGGGCATGGAGAGGACCCACATGAACAAAGTCTTGCGAGTGTTGTTCAAGTACGGGTGGGGCACCTTCTTCACTAACAACAACCTCATTAATGTCGGTGACACTTGCTTCATCAACGTGATCCGCGAGGCCACCTGCAATAATGACAATGATGAGGAACAGGAGGAGGAGCTAGAGGACAATGAAGCTAAGCTCAAGGTGGAGGTGCACAAGACAAACGATGGATGGAGGTAGTGAACTTGGTGCAAGAGTTGACATGATTTGTATTTTGTTGTTTCATCAATACTATTATTCGGCCTGTCAAGATTTCTAAGTACCAAACTATTTTAGCCCTGTTTGGAAGAATTGTGACTAGTTAGCCATGGCTAAAAATTAGCCAATTAGTTGTTTTATTAGTCCATACCTGTTTGTATCATGAACTAATTGTTGGGTTCTATGGACTAGTTGGATGGCCCCTGATAGTTGCCATCACTGTATTTCGTTGTTAATCGACTCACAGTGATTCAGATCGTCTATATTTCCTAGGGTCGGACTGCCTTAGGCTCTAGAAAATTTCAACATCTGTATGCCCATGTCCTCTAATCAGAAAGCGCCAACACCGTTAGTATAGTATAGATCAAAAAGAGAACCAGAAAGAGAACTTTTGGCAAAAGCAACCAACAGGGGCTAGATAGAGTTTAACCCACTTAATACAAAGTTGAACAAAAGTTAACGTAGACATAGCAATTGCGTGGGTTAAACTCTATTAAGCATGGTCTAGATCAAGTCCTTTGGTCATTTAGGTAGCCATTTTCTCGCCCTTGTTGGTTGGTTTTGCCTGTTGGTTTCTTTCTGGTTCTCTTTCTGATCTATAGTATGGTAAATATGCATAATGGAATTCATCCAATTAAGTCTCCCGTCGATCTAATGCCTAACGGAGGAGCCACATAGCTATTCGAAGTTTACTGCACACAAGAAAGTCTAAGCATTGCAAATTTGACCGGGCCAGACATGTCTCACGTTATACAAGAAAACCTATTTCGTACTAGTACTTTCGTTTTCATCTCAATCCACATGTGTTGAAGTGGATTCAAGTGGAATTAAACTAAGTTCCATTGCATTCCACTCCAATACATGTGGATTGAAGTGGATACACATGCATCCAAACAAGGCCTACAGAAATAAATAAAATTGAAACAAAACAATAGAAAAGCAAAAGCAAAAGCAAAAGCAACAAAAAATCAAAAGCTATAGAATACACTATATTTGAGGACAAATTTCAAATGCTAGAATACACTACATTCAAAAAGAGTGAATTACTAGTTTCTTATTCCACTTTCCCATTCGAAAAAATGGATTTCTTAGCAAAGCCTATAGTCCTCATTATAATACAAAGCCCTTCTGTCCCATCCGTCTGCATAGCCACAGATGCCGCCTGTGGACTTAAGATCACTATGCACCTATGCTGGTGGCGGCAGCGACAACTTGCCCCACATGGTTTGGAGGACCACCTCAGCGGCCAAGAGGCGGCACAGCACATACCCCTTGTTGCTTAGCCACCTACTCATTGGTCTGCCACCACTGCCCGCTCCTGCCGCCCATGATACTCCTCGCCCTCGACCCTTCTTATGTACCACCTTGCAGTGTCATCATCACCGGCATCACCATTGATGAGGACACCACTTCTTCAGAGGTACCCGCTGATCCTCCAACCGTCATGCAAGGTCCAATGACCCGGGCTCGAAAGCGACAAGTCAATTTAGAGGTGAGCTCGTTCTTAAGCGATATTTTTCATACTTTTGAGAATAGACTACTACCTAATGATGTTATCTATCTTAGGAACATTGGAGAGGGTCATGAAGGACTTAGAGGAAGTGGTGGAGGTGATGATGACCAGCAAGGACGTCCAACACAAGCCGGAGGCCTAGTCCAACAAGAATTCAAGTCTGCCTCGGCCTCCAGGACCAGTCTGAATTAAACTGGTCACCTAGGATGCATCCGGACTCCGTTTTCGATGATCCACATATGGATGGAAAGCTAATTTGATAAGGAAGCCAATCCAAGTGGTTTCACATCAAAATCTATTCGGAATCAACGGGAATCGTTGAAACAAGTCAGCGTCCAGAATATGCCAAGGTGCTGCGACACCGTCTTTTGGTCCGTTGGACCATGTATCGAGTTTAGGCCCATTAGGGGCACGTCCAAGGATCTTGCATGACCCTAGAGTCTTCATAAACAGCCGCCACCCCTCCATTAGGGTTTGGGTTTTGCTTAGATTATTCTATCAAGAACAGTTTCGCCGTTCATCGGTTTGTGAGACCCCAACTCGTGAGATTAATCATTCATCTGCAATTTGGTTGCTTTCTTTCTTGTTCTTGCTTTTGTTCTTCGTTGCGCAGGCAGGGATTAGCCTTCTTGGCAAGGTCAACCAGATCCATGTCTTGGTTGATAACTAGAGGAGTTGTGGTGCTAAGATTGCAGGGTTCGATCTTTCGATCTGAAGCCGGATCGGTGTGTCATTCTCCGCCACAACGATAGTTACCATCACCTGACGGAAGATCGGGATCCCTATCTCCATTAAGTGGTAATCAGAGTTAAGGTATACCATCAGGTTCACTTTTATTCCCTAGTTTGATTGTTTCGCATTCGTCCCATAGTCCAGTGCCATACTTGTTTTTCCTGTCCTAGAACCTTCCGCGCCATAGCCTTTGCATATTTCAGTTTCAGAGTCCGTCGTGTTGAGTTTGTGTCCTGGTCGAGGTCTTGTTGCTGGTTAGGTCGTGTTAGAGTCCAGTTCGTGTGTTTTTCCCCATCGTTTCCATCAAATCTTGGCTGCTGTGACCAATTTTGCACACATTGTTCCCGTTTTGTCCTTTAATTCGGAGCCAATTCTTAAAACTGGTCTAGTTTTCGCATACGAACTCTGTTTTCGACGTTCCATATATGCAAATCGATCAGAAAATTTTTTTGGATTCGTCCATCCCCAGATCATCCGGGGTTTGAAATTTTTAGATTGGTCAAAAAGTGGTCACGAGAACATTGTTTCGTGGTCACAAGGTTTTTGTCGATTTTGAGCAAGTTTTCTGAAAATTCCACAAGCCACGTCTTACACTTGTTTTAGCTCTTTTTTTTGTGGTTACTTCTTTTGTGCTGCTAAGTAAAGGAAAAATATCAAAAAAAAATAAAATAAAAAAGTCAAAATTTCCGAAAAAAACAATGACTGACCAAAAAATAGAAAAAAAGAGAGGGACAAAAGAGGAACAATATCTAGAGGAGCACATAGAGAAGACCAAAGTGAGCTGTGTTAGCGTGTGCTATCTGGTTCCTTGTTTGTGTTGCTATTTCCATCCACCATACTTGTTTTTCATACACTTATCGCCTTGCTATCCACCATACTTTTGTCACACGACTGGTACTTGGAACATTTTAGACCAGCAACGAGAACAAGTACTTTGGATTATAATTCAGCATTACTTTCTGTTACTGACTTGTCTACCAGATATACATATTACTCTTTATGTGCCTTCCAAGCTCCACAAACTCTTTAGATCAGTATAGACAAAGGGTCTTGCAATCTCGGTACCACTGCCTCACAGGTATCACGAACCAGCCGCCGGTTGTACCACCCACTACTTGTGTTGGTAAGAACTTTGTAAGAGCTTGGTAAGATGCTTCCACTTGCTATGAAAAGTGACACCACTGCAACCACGTAGTCATTTGTTAGGGATAACTTTCACCTGTTTGTTCCTATTTTTGTGTTTTCAATGGTAGAAGGTGAACAGACTGGAGATAATAATCCTAAGGGTTTCAACGAGCGTGTCAGTCAAGAGCAACTACAAGCTGTTGTAGAGGATGCCCAAAAAAGGATGAATGAGGTCGCCAGGAAGGTTGTCACTGACACACTCATTGAACTCAACATTGGCAATAGCATGGAGAGATTGGACAAGCGAATTTCTACGCTAACCGACAAGGTTACTAAGTTGGAAACCTTTGTGGCGGGCAACAACGACGTCTCTGGCAGCAACACTGATGGTCAAGACATGGTGTATGATGCCAACGGGAACATAGGTCGAGCAGCTTTCAGACAAGAGAGATTACAACAACGTCTTCACCGCAACATGACAGGTATGGGTGGTGTCCACCACCACTGTCAAGGTAATAATAATCACCGTGTGCCTGATGATCCTTATGCTAAAATTAAGTTCACAATACCATCTTCTTCGGGTCATTATGATGTTGAGCGATATCTTGATTGGGAGATGACGGTAGAACAAAAGTTTAGTGCCCACCTTGTACCTGAGCAGCATAGAGTTAGACAAGCTACTAGTGAGTTTAAGGATTTTGCCATTATTTGGTGGAATGGGCTAGCTGCATAGGATGCTTTACCTGGTACATGGGAAGAACTTAAGGTAGCTATGCATGATTGTTTTGTTCCTCCTTCTTATCATAGAGACCTGCATAAGAAATTGATGCATTTAGAACAAGGAGATAAATCTATACAGGATTACTATGGTGAGCTCCAAAAGGGATTGATGCGCTGTAGTGTTGTGGAGGGAAACGAAGATGCCATTTATCATTTTTATTTGGGTTTGAGGCATGAGATTTAGGACATTGTTGATTATAAAGAATTTAACACTGTCAGCCAGTTGTTTCAGTTTGCTATGCTTGCAGAAAAGGAATTGTAGGGGCGTGAACAGTAGGGCAAGAGCAAGGTCAGCACCAGCACGTACATGCCATGCTCGGCACCATCTTCAGGGCTGACCAAGCCAACCACTTTTTGGACACCTCCACCAGCGAGCAAGCGACCAATAGCCTCTAGAATTTTCGCTACACCTAAGGCACCTCACGCATGACCTTCAGATTCAGGTAAAAATTCTTTGCAGGTGCCTACCAAGAGTTCCTCATCCGTTGCATTGATAGGACGCACTTTAGGTATTCAGTGCCACCACTGCCATGGCATTGGCCATGTGCAGAACGACCAACCAAGTCAGCGGGCATATATTGCTATAGAAGATGGTTACATCAGCACCTCTGACATTGAGGATGAAGAAGACCAAGATGCAGATGAGGAGGATGGCGAAGTCCTTGGTGACGAGGCCATGGCATCCTATAGGAGCATCATTGTACAGCGGGTGCTCAGCTCACAAGTCTAGCAACCTGAGAAGCTACAACGCCATAACTTGTTCTAGATTTTCTTCATCATCAGCGATTGTCGAGCACGTGTCATTATTGATGGAGGTAGCTGCAACAACTTAGTGAGTTCTGATTTGGTCAAGAAGCTTGGCTTGACCACACATCCACACCCACGTCCATACCATATTTAGTGGCTAAATGATTCTGGTAAAGCAAAGGTAACACAAACTTGCAGAGTTTCATTTTCTATTGGTTCTTATGCTGATTCTGTTGATTATGATGTGGTACCTATGCAAGCTTGGTCACTCTTATTGGGTCATCCTTGGGAACATGATAACGATGCTACACACCATGGTAGAAGTAATAAATACACTTTTGTTCATAAAGGAAAGAAAATTACTTTGGTACCTTTGACCCCTGCTCAAATTGTACAAGCTGATAGAGAACGCGCTGCTAGTTTCAATGATGTTCAATCTGAAAATCAGCAAGTTGCTAATTCTATTTTCCCACCTAAAAAGGATAAGTCTACATCTATTTCTAAGGCTGAGGGGATTAAATTGAAGGGTGGTGTTATGCTTGCAACAAAATGTGACTTTGCTGAAATTTCTGATGATGATATTTGCTATGCTTTGGTATGCAATCGAGCTATGTTTTCACTTCATGATGTTGTTAGCTCGGTACCTCCTGCTGTCACTAACCTTTTGCAGGAGTATGGCGACATTTTTCCAGCTGAGATACCCCTAGGACTGCCACCTATGAGAGGGATAGAGCATCAAATCATTTTGATTCTAGGAGCAACCTTGGCCAACTGAGCTGCCTATCGAACCAATCCTGAGGAGACTAAGGAAATTCAGCGGCAAGTCCAAGATCTTTTGGACCGCGGGTATGTACATGAAAGCCTTAGTCCTTGTGTCGTTCCTGTACTTTTGGTTCCTAAGAAAGATGGAACTTGGCGTATGTGTGTTGATTGTAGAGCCATCAATAATATTACCATTCGGTATCATCATCCTATTCCTAGGCTAGACGACATGTTAGATGAGTTGTGTGGTTCTATAATTTTCACTAAGATTGACTTGCGAAGTGGCTACCACCAAATTAGAATGAAACTTGGAGATGAATGGAAAACTGTGTTTAAAACCAAATTCGGGTTGTATGAGTGGTTAGTAATGCCTTTTGGTTTGACAAATGCACCTAGCACTTTCATGCGCTTAATGAATGAGGTTTTAAGAGCTTTTATTGGACATTTTGTGGTAGTTTACTTTGATGATATATTGATTTACAACAAGTCTTTTGATGAACATATGGATCACTTACGTGCTGTTTTTAATGGTTTACGTGATGCACGTTTATTTGGTAACCTTGAGAAGTGCATCTTTTGAATGGATCGAGTTTCTTTTCTTGGCTATGTTGTAACTCCAGAGGGAATTGAGGTGGACGAGATGAAAATTGAAGCCATAAATAGCTGGCCGGTTCCCCAAACCGTCACACAGGTGAGGAGTTTTCTTAGTCTTGCAGGATTCTACCGCCACTTCGTCAAAGATTTTAGCACCATTGCTGCCCCATTGCATGAGTTGATGAAGAAAGGAGTGGTGTTTCATTGGAGAGAGGCACAAGAGGAGTCCTTTGACACTTTGAAGGACAAGCTTACACACGCACCATTGCTGCAACTTCCAAATTTTGGTAAGACTTTTGAGCTAGAATGTGATGCTAGTGGAGTTGGCATTGGTGGTATTTTGATGCAAGATGGTAAACTAGTTGCTTACTTTAGCAAAAAATTGCATGGTCCTGTTCTTAATTATGCCATGTATAATAAAGAATTGTATGCACTTGTTCGTTCTTTGGAGACGTGGCGTCATTATTTGTGGCCTAAAGAATTTGTTATTCATTCTGATCATGAATTTGTTATTCTCAAAATAATCTGAATCGTAGGCATGCGAAATGGGTTGAATTTATTGAATCTTTTCCTTATATTATCAAACACAAGAAAGGGAAGGATAATGTGATTACTGATGCTTTGTCTAGAAGATATACATTGCTATCCCAACTTGATTGCTGGATTTTTTGTGTTCAATCCATTAAAGAACAATATGCGCTTGATCTTGATTTTAAGGATGTGTTGCTTAATTGTAGAGAGGGACGCACATGGAATAAGTTTATGATCAGCGATGGGTTTTTGTTTAGAGCTAACCGCCTATGCATTCCAGTTGGTTCCATTCGTCTTTTGTTGTTGCAGGAGGCACATGGAGGCAGATTGATGGGACATTTTGGTGCCAAGAAGACGAAGGAGGTGTTGTCCACACACTTCTTTTGGCCAAGGATGAGGCGAGATGTAGAGCGGTATGTGGCTCGGTGTGCCACATGTCAAAAAGCTAAGTCGCGGTTGAACCCACATGGTTTGTATATGCCTCTTCCTGTTCCTTCTACTCCTTGGGCAGATATATCTATGGATTTTATGTTGGGATTGCCAAGGACTAAGAGGGGAAGGGATAGTATTTTTGTGGTGGTTGATCATTTTTCTAAGATGGCACATTTTATTCCTTGTCATAAGAGCGACGATACTGTTCATATTGCTAACCTTTTCTTTCAAGAAATCGTTCGCTTGCATGGTATGCCTTCTACTGTTGTTTCAGATCGCGATGCAAAATTCTTGAGTCATTTTTGGCGCACATTGTGGAATAAATTGGGGACCAAGCTACTGTTTTCTACAACATGTCATCCCCAAACTGATGGGCAAACTACGGTTGTGAATCGAACATTGTCCACCATGTTGAGAGCCATTTTGAAGCGGAATTTGAAGATGTGGGAAGAGTGTTTGCCGCAAGTGGAGTTTGCATATAACAGGGCGGAACATTCCACCACCAAGGTAAGTCCTTTTCAGGTAGTGTATGGTTTTAACCCCCATGCTCCTATTGATCTTTTGCCTTTACCTACCACTAAGAGAATACATAGTGATGCTAGAGAGCGTACTGATTTTATTTGTAAGTTGCATGAAACAACTAAAGCAAATATTGAAAGCATGAATGAAAAGTATAGAATTGCTGGTAGTAAAGGTAGAAAAGAGATTAAACTTGAACCAGGTGATTTGGTTTGGTTACATTTAAGAAAAGATAGATTTCCTGAGCTATGTAAGTCTAAATTAATGCCAAGAGCAGCTGGTCCTTATAAGATCATTGAGAAAATAAATTATAATGCCTACAAACTTGAATTGCCACCCGAGTTCGGGGTTAGTCCCACCTTTAACATTGCAGATTTGAAACCTTATTTGGGAGAAGAAGATGAGCTTGAGTCGAGGATGACTCCAATTCAAGAGGGGGAGGATGATGAGGACATCACTTCTTCAGAGGTACCCACTGATCCTCCAACCGTTATGCAAGGTCCAATGACCCAGGCTCGAAAGCGACAACTCAATTTAGAGGTGAGCTCGTTCTTAAGCGATACTTTTCGTACTTTTGAGAATAGACTACTACCTAATGATGTTATCTTGCTTAGGAACATTGGAGAGGGTCATGAAGGACTTAGAGGAAGTGGTGGAGGTGATGATGACCAGCAAGGACGTCCAACACAAGCTGGAGGCCCAGTCCAACAAGAATTCGAGTCTGCCTCGGCCTCCAGGACCAGTCTGCCTTAAACTAGTCACCTTGGACGTATCCGGACTCCATTTTCGATGATCCACATATGGATGGAAAGCTAATTTGATAAGGAAGCCAATCCAAGTGGTTTCACATCAAAATCTACTCGGAATCAACAGGAATCGTCGAAACAAGTCAGCATCCAGAATCTGCCAGGGTCCTACAACACCGTCTTTTGGTCCGTTGGACCATGTATCGAGTTTGGGCCCATTAGGGGCGCGTCCAGGGGTCTTGCATGACCCTAGAGTCTTCATAAACAGCCGCCGCCCCTCCATTAGGGTTCAGGTTTTGCTTAGATTATTCTGTAAAGAATAGTTTTGCCGTTCATCGGTTTGTGAGACCCCAACTCGTGAGATTAATCATTCATCTGCAATTTGGTTGCTTTCTTTCTTGTTCTTGCTTGTGTTCTTCATTGCACAGGTAGGGATTAGCCTTCTTGGCGAGGTCAACCGGATCCGTGTATTGGTTGATAACTAGAGGAGTTGTGGTGCTAAGATTGCAGTGTTTGATCTTTCGATCTAAAGCCGGATCGGTGTGTCATTCTCTGCCACAACGATAGTTACCATCACCTGACGGAAGATTGGGATCCCCGTCTCCATTAGCCATTGTGCCTATAGAGCAATAGGGTGACCTAATAGGTCACCAGATTGTGCCCTCCATCAGTGGCATGGGCGAGATCATTGAGGCATGGGCGAGGGCTGTGCTTTACCATGAATACGGTTTATATCCTGGTGAGGAAGCAAGCCTCTGGGTTGCCAACTTGGGTCAGGCTAGCAAGGAGGGCTTCATAGTCAATGGGGTCATCCCACGTCCTCCCGTGTCTAAACCAATCCAGAGCCAGACGCTGACTGATGGCGGGGTCGACGCAGATGCGGTGGTTGGATGAATAGGTCGCCCATAGGCTATGGAGGTTGTCTAAGGGCCGCTCCAAGGTCACAGCGAGGTGACCCGTGATCACAATTTGCACCTCAGTACAAAGCGCCAGTAGCAACTTGAATGCCACATGGATCAAGCTACGGCTTGTGGACAGCGGCAAGCCAGATGGCTAGAGAGGCAAAGTGGCGCGACATATGTTGATTAAGGAGGAGGCAGGGTAGGCCACCAAGTAGGGGCTACAGCAGGAGTCAAACAATGGGAGTGAGGCCAGGCTTTGTACACATAGGGACACTAGGGCTGGAATAGGCATCTAACGTGAGCGTACAACGGTCATCATTACTAGTATCCGAGTAATGAATATTTTAGTCGGGTCGGACCTTCTGTCATCCAATGAAATATATAGTGCAGTCCTATCCAAGTAGTCATAGGCTCACAGTAGCCGAGGGGCAGCAGCTAGCTAGAGATGACTACATTACATGGTTTCATAGGTTCTAATCGTCTACACTCCCTCGGCTATGTTTGAAGCTGCCACATTAGGATTCATGCTTGCAGCCACAGACGGTGCAACTCCTATTTGTAGCATAGCCGATCAGGCAATAGTTCTACTCATAGCTATACAAGAGTTACATGTCTGTCCTGTTCAAATTTATGCTGCTTGGACTATCAGGCGAGCATACAGTTTACAAGAAATGGGTAAACATCATTTTGTCTAATATACTAGAGGGATGCGGTTGGGAAAATGCAAAAGGGTGAGGGAAGGGGGGAGCCAGAAGGTAAGCGATTGATGCAATGCATGCTTTCAGATGAGGGAAGGGGGGACGCTCTTTTCATATAGACCTTGCATGGCTAATGAGAGTGAAGCGAATGTGGTAGAAAAGCAGGACACAAGAAGTGAATCGAGAAAAATAGCATTTGACCACCATGACATGCTTGACATGCTTTTTTGTACTTATTTCACTATAGTCCAAATAGTCACAGCAGTCGAGGGGTAGACTGATTGCTATGACACTTTATACTATCCTATGAGATCAAATACACAGCGGGCGGACTTTCTTGCGTTCATAGTAAAAGTCAATAGCTATGGCTCATCCATTCTGCATTAGATCAAGGCGAGACTTGTTCAGATGAACTCCTCGCTGCATGGTTCTTTCATGTTCAATGAATTTTATCAAAAAAAATTCAACATCTATACACCGATGTCCTCTGATCAGAAAGGGCGAACACCGTTAGTATATTATAGGTCAAAAAGAGAACCCGAAAGAAATCTACAGGCAAAAGCAACCAACAGGGGCTAGATACAAGTTACCAAATAAGCAAAGGAATTGAGCTACACTATGCTCAATAGAGTTTAATAGACCTAATATGAAATTCAACAAAAGTTAACACAGACATGCATGCAAATAATTAAGACTTCACATACGGTCATCCCACAGACCAAACCTAGTCACGATTTGTACTACTGATATGTCCCACAGGTCAATAGTTGAGGCAGTCATGCAGGATCTCGTCCACATTCACCTTCGCTAAGATGGTGTTGGTGGCTGGCTCGATGAGATTGAACAAATCATCAATATAATCTTTATCTTCTAGTGCTGGTGAAAAAGCCTGTTACACCACCTGGACTTTCACCACTGCACCAAACTCAAGCTAGGCAATGACCAGTGTTGTGGCAACCCCTTGATAGATGGCTTTGGATGCCATGGCCCTAATGCAAGACGGTAGGGCTCATACATGCTCCTCTGGTGTAGCCACCGGATCATTCACTGTCTACACCGGGAAGGCAGCATCACAGGCAATAGTAGCATCGACAAGTAGGTTCTGGACCTCTACATCAGTGACCACCTTCTTGTCTCGCACCTAGGCAGCTTCTTGTTCTATGACACCAAGTACAGTGCGTGCAGCCTTTAGCTCATCGCACAGCTTGTCGGCGTCTAGACTGGCCCTTGAGTACATATCTGTGACCTTGAGGTAAGCCTCCTTTAACTTAAAGTATTCTTCATGGTCTAACGATGCATCACCAGAAACTATCCGGGGTTAGATGAGACTTCGTGGTCTAACGATGGATCACTAGAAGACTGTCTCGGGTCAGACGAGATCGGCAACACCATGCGGTGATGGGACATCTCTCTGCACAATGCAAGCCAAGTTAAAGCCCATTGGATAAGGGGAGAGCGATCTGATTGAGAAGGCAAATGACTTCCTAGACTGTCCGAAGTAGGATGGGATGGAATCATCGCTGGTGGCTGCCCCCACCGAGAGATGGTTCCCCATGGCGCTTTCCGAGCGTGACAACAGACGAAGAACCTGGCTCTAGGGCCAACAATCCCCGAAACACCATCACGCCCACGTCCACCTATTGAGAAAAGTTGGCAATTTCCAAATACTAGTTAAATTAAGTAGCATGAACACAAATACTAGTGTGGGCATTGCTTGCATACTCTAGTTAATTTAATGAAGAGAAACAACATGAACAACGGTACACAAAAAAATCACATCGTTTGGAGGAACTCGCAGCGGGTGTGAGATCACACCGATGAGAGGTCCGTCTATTGGTGGAGGATGGCCAGCGCTGAAGGCCATCAGGGACTCCCCCTGCCATGATCCATTGTGTACTCTCCCATAACCTACATCACCCATTGGTCTAGGTCATCCTCATGAATGGTGACCCTCGACTCGATTGTAGGGTATGTTGGGCCTTAGAACAACCACTAGGGGTGGTGCCTCATCTTCAAGGGGAGGACCCGACGACCGATGAAGTTATGGATCACCCTCGTCCTCGTTCGGCCTCGATCCTTTAGGTCCTTGATCACATCCAACAAGTTGGGCACATGGTGCCTGTAGGCCTCTAGGGGTGGTAGTTGCTCCCATGACTCCGAGAGGCCACCACGTAGCCGATCAGGAGAATAATATGGTAGTGGTGAGCTCTCATTGGGGACATAGAGCCATAACTTTTGACACCCCAAGTCCATGGAAGGGTAAAGGTCAAGGCTCAGGTACCTATCCACCAATCCAGGATGAAGTTGGATCAAGGCACCCCCCATCCGAGGAAGATGGACCCCACAGGCCCTGAGTGAACCACCCAAAATAAAGACTCCCACAGCTCATAGTGGGCAGGGACACCCGGGAAGCCCTCGCATAGCATGATGAAGACAAAGAGGTGGATGATCCCCTCTGGGGTCAAGTGGTGGAGGTGGAGCCCATAGTAGTAAAGTAACCACTGGAGTAAAGGGTGCGCCGACACCCCAAAACCAAAAGAGTGGAAATGGGCAAAAGAGATGGCCTCAGTCTCCTATGGCCTCGACTCCACTTCGGTTCTCAGCGGGACTCTCCACCCGATCACGTCGGCGGCCTCTAGGATCACCATGTTTAGTCGTAGCTTGTCGAACGCCTTGTGGTCTATGGATGACTTCGTCCATTGCGTGGTCATGGTCCTCGTAGGAGGCATCGATGACGCAAAGGGCGTAGTAGGGTGGAGGGCAAAAGCTTTGGGATGGAAGGAGGAGATCTAGGGTGGGAAGGTAGATGATCATAGAAGGCAACAGATAACCCATGGAACCACCCCATGAACCATGACCACTAACACGTTTGCGTGGGTGTGTGGTTTGACTTCACGCCGTCACATCAATGCGATGGGCAGTGAGGCGATGTCCCTGCTAGAACTGCCTGCTAACACCACCCATGCAGGCACACCAACATGGGAATCCAGGACCCTACAAGACAAAAATAGATGCCGCATGTCATTCATCAATACTATCCGAGTAGTGATGATTTCAAACCACCAGACCTTCTTTGATAAACCTTATCGCTCTAGTTATGTCCGACTAGTGAAAATTTTTTATGATCATTCTATCTATAGGGTGCACAAACATTTCAATGGTTGTGCATGCGTCCTTTGATGGTTGTGATCAGCCCAAATCTAAATTCAACTACTCCCTCCGTCCCAAATCGAGGAGTCAGAATTGTCAAATGTGACCAAATAAAAAAAAATCAATGTAATAAGAATCAACCGAAGTATATAAAGTACGAAAGAAATAAAGGAAGATAAATATAGTTGGACCAACATAATAACTTCATTCCTTTATATACAAAAGTACATTATGTAGTATTTCTCTAATCTCTAATGTCTAAAACATCTCATCTTTCTAAGGGGACTCATGCCAGACGATTGACAAATTTCATTCAGTCGATCAACATGAGTGAAGATGACAGAGTCTCCTCCCACAAACATAGTAGCACTACTAAGTCTTTTCATTTGCTCGAAATTCCTAACGCGGACAAAAATATCACCACTATCATTGTCTTTGACAACTATAACAAAGCAATCTTTACCAAGTATATAATGAACTGTAGCTTCAACCACGATCAGTTGGGGCTGTTGATGAACATGACATCCCAAAGCGCAAGCTTGCTAGTGGAGTAAACATGGGTGTTGTGGTACAACAACATCTCTTTGTATATAGAACAAAAAACACAAGGAAAAATCATTAGAAAAAACCACATATGGAAAAACACTACAACTTGAACAAGCAAGAACCCGTACAAAGCAATAGAATATTGCCTAGGACATATCTCAGTCTCAATTGAGATCTTGATCCTGACTACAATAAAATGACAAAGAAACTAAAACTCACCTCAACAAGGACAATCTCTATAGTTTTATGGGCAACAACTGCTAACAAAGTTTTAATGCTGCCTCTTTTCCTTGGCTAGCAAATTGTAAGTGAAAAGTAAAAGAGACCAGGAAGGATATTTATACTCGATGCAGATGCTAACAAATGTTAGAAAACATGAGTCCCCGTAGCATTACTAATTACTAACAAAATAGATTCAGAATACGAGCAGTCAGAGTAGTAGTCGAGGGGTTTGCGTGTTTTCTTGTTCTGATTACGAGAAAGTCTAGTGCGTTAAATACACAGAGCTACGTGCTTTCTCGTTATCAGAGCAGGAAAATGCGTCAACCCCTCGACTACTACACTAGCGATTTGAGTAGTAACGGTGACGAGCAATGGGAACGTACTCGAGCAATGGCAAAGTATAGCACCGACTGCGACTCTAGCGAGGAGGAGGACAATCCGGAGTACTGTGACTCGTCCAGTGAATTGTTAGAGCACTAGTGAGGAGGAGGATGCTTTTATTCTCTTTCTTTAGAAACTCAAATCCCGTTAGAATCCATGACTTTTTCTAGGTTGGGAAATCCATGAGAATAGCATTAACCCATCTAGTTATTTATGGAGGATTTTCCATCCCTGGGCCTGCCTTCCCCTTGCTTCTAGATTATAGGCCTTAGTTCAAATAGTTGCAAATGCAGTCACACAAATAAAAATAATAATTGATAGATGTAGGGCAACAAGCTACAGCGACTAGGTTTATTTTTTATTTTTTTGGTAATTTTTAGGTGTCAAATTCATGCAACTTTTAATTATTTATTATCATCCTCTTTTAGTTTTATGTTTATTTATATTATTATGAAAAAACTAAAAAGGAAATAACAACCTCATCGGATATATAATCAGGTGCACATGAGAAAAAATGAAAAGTCAGATATTAGGTAAGTAACATTTTGTCGTAACCATTTCCTATTAAAACAACACGCCGAGCAGTCCTACCAACAAGCCCCAAAAATTTGATTTCGCACCACGCTGAGAAGTCCCGCCAACATGGATCGAAAATTAGATGTCTCTCTTTTGCCCTCTGCGTAGAAAATAGGTTTACAATGCCATCAATTTCAGACAAGGGCATTTGTGGTAATGTGATGGCCACATAAAAGTGCAAAGAGTCGCTGTCTCTACCTCCATCTCCATTCTCTAGCCGCACTGTCTCTCCTCTAGCTCCAAATCCTAGTCTTATGGCCTCCCTCTCCACTCTCCAGCCACCCCCTCTACCACCATGCTTCAGACCCTAGGCACCATTGGGACAGCAGCTCGACTCCCTCTCCACTCTCTAGCCACACCATCTCTCATACATTTCTAAACCCTAGCCTCGATGATAGTACAAGACAAATCTGGATCCCCTATCTTGGCAGCTACCACGATCGACCGAATCTGAACCCTAGCTAGAGCCAGATCTATTACCCCTTCATCAACGCCGGTCGCACTAGCTCTGTGACCACAATGATAAGACCGGATCTGAATATGCACATAGAGGAAGAGGTATCCAAATTCCTTTTGTGATGTGTGCTCTACTGTAGAGGCTGAACCAAGGATATATAGATAGCGATGGGGTTACATATTTCCTATAGTTGAGTGTAGCTAACATGTGCTTTATGGGATTAATGACTTCTGTATAAGCTGTAGTTACTAGTTAGGCGCTTATTTGCATATTCTTGCTCTATTGTGTTGACATTCCTTAGAAGCTTTAGTTAATAAATGCCCTTGTAATATAGAAAGATGGAAGAACTTGGAATACGTGTGAGCCCAAAACCTGTGTCTCCAATGGCAAAAAAGTCAAGCACAAAGGGTATACATGGTGAAGATTTAGAATATATCCCTGAACCAAGGGAGGTAGTTGAGGGATTTCATGTTACAGATGAAACAGATTCAAATTTAGAAGATGATCTAGTAACCCTAGCAATTGAGGTGCTTGTTCTATCTTGTATTTAGTTCGGAGGGGGTGTAGGAAGCAATGCAATGCTTTACTGTTTGTATAGCAATGCAATTTTTACATGTTTGCTGATTAAGTTTGTATCTCCAATTTTAGTGTCTGAGTCAAAGGAGCCATAGTGGAGGCTATGCCAGCAAGACAAAAGGCAGTGCTACCATGAGTCCTAGGCGAAGGCATTCCAAGAGGTTGAATTCAACATGACCAGGAGAGTTTGCTCTTAGAGTTCGTACTCAGAGGGCTACTACTGGCAAATGGGTGGAGGTATCAGCAGTAGGCGAACATAATTCTCCATCACCACGGACACCTATACCTAGGCATCAATTCAAACTTCCTAAATTGACTAGAAACATTTGTTAGGACGGCACCCTACCTAGCCCTATGAGAGACTACCCATGGCCATATGATGATAGCCATGCCAAAGAGGAGCCCTCTAAGTTACCTAGCCCTATGAGAGACTATACATGGCCAGACGATGATAGTCATGCCAAAGAGGAGCCCTCTGAGCTACCGAGCCCTATGAGAGACTGTCGATGGCCAGATGATGATAGCCATGTTGAAGAGGAGCCCTCTGTGCAAACTCCCATCTCCACCCACCCATAGAACAATGAAAGTTACCTAGGTTGGTATTACCTTATAGATGTCTATCAATCAATTCGCACTAGCTATTTGATATCCATGTTACTTTTCTAACAATGTGAATGTATGAAAACTTTGTAGAACCATTGCTAAGAAGTGTGAGGAAGCCAAGGCCTGGAACTTGTGGAATTTTGCTTAACATAATGAGCAAATCAATGGGAGGATTGAGGATGCCCATCTCGATTGCTGAGGGGAAAGAAGGCCACATGATCCAATGCAAGCTACCAAGTTTGCTCAGAGGCAGGTGTAGTATTCAGGCATCAATTACCAATTTTTACACATTGGAAACATTACAAGAAGCCCTCCAGTGTTGTCCATGATAGGAATTTTGTGGAGAGGCTAACTATATGTATGGGTATCCTCTCTTGACATTCAACTCAGCTTTGAGCAACTTTGATAGATTTACTTTTCATTCACACTACTGCATGCAGTCAAGGTTGGACATTGACAAGGCTCACCGACCAACACAAGAAGCTTGCTAGAATGTATTGCAGAGTGGGGTATGGTAGGCATGCTATAGGTTGAAGCAAACCTACTTCGATGGCATCCCTACTAATCAGATCGATAAGACCTCTCCTGACCCATGCATGAGAGATGCATAGTGGTGTGAACTTGTCGAGACTTGGTCTAGTGCTAAGAACAAGGTGTGTGTGTGAACCCATTGATTTCCTGTCTAATCTTGCTATGGTCTACTTGTGCGGTAGGCTAACACAAATGAAGTTATAAGAAACATCCGAGATGAACAAGCAAAACCGAGCAAAAGGGAAGTACCACCAGTCTATAGGATCTCGCTCCTATGTTGTCCAGCTGCAAACATTTGTAAGTGCTGATTGTGTTTTATTGTTACTCTTGCATTTATATAAATATAAATAGAAACTCATGTGCAATGTGAACAAAAGGAGAACAAGAGGAAGGCCGCAGAACACTATCAAGGACTTGATGAACACATGATGATCCAGGACTTGAACAACATGGTCGACCTGATGAAGATGTTAATGCTGTGGAAGTCTTCAAGGACTTCCATACCAATACAAAAAGGGCCTGAGCGATGCTGCAAGAGCAGTAGTTGTAAGTACCTTCATTTGCTTTCCTTGAAATCTACTGAACCTATTGCCATAAAAGAAGGAAACATAGTAGGATCCTAATGTGGCAACATCATTTAATTTTGTAGTTGTAATTTTACACCAATCAATATAGTACCTATACAGTGTGCTTATGTAATCTCTATCGGCAATAGGCTATAAAAGACCTATGCATTCTACTTATGTAATCTCTATCCACAGTTGTCTAAGGGAGTCCTATGCATTACTTGTTATGAATTAATCTCTTGGGTTTTAGTTGAAGTCCTCTTCCACTATCTGTAACCTAATGTTTTACTGATTGAATTTTGCAGGAAGCTATGGAAGCTATGCAAGAAAAACCTATTGCTGATGGGCAGCAACCAATAACTAGTGCTGATGTTGTTTCCAAGGTCCTCTGCCTCTACCAGGGCAAGCACCCCTCCTAGGCAAGCAACAAAAACCTTTTTTTCAAGAATGTTGGTATCCTGAAAAGCTCCACCAGAGCAGAGACATCGGCGAAGATGACACTTCGGGAGCAACTTGTTGGTGAATAGGAAAGAACATCTGAGCTCATCAAACTAGTGGATGAGCTAAAGGTGAGGATAGAAAAGGCTGGAAGGGAGCTTGAGGAATTCAAGCAACAGCAACAGAAGGAGCACAATAGGCTCTATGAGCTAGTCTTGCGCTTAAGCTCTCCTAGTAATTAACTCTCAGTCTTCAACTCTTGTGGCTTGATGCGGTGAACATTTGTGGTTTGTTGTGTGGATGCATGTGATGGTTTGATGTTGTGATACTCTGTCAGTGGTTCGCTACTAACATGTGAAATGTTAATTGTGGGTATTCGATTGCTATGTTGAATTATTATGTAGTCAATCTATATAGTAGTGATGATCTCAAATTACCTCTATGACAAATTGATTGTACTCCATGTGGTAGAACCAGAATAGGCAACATGATCAAATAACAATGCGACACATGGAGGAACCCATGCATGACACATGAATTAGCTAGAACACGACACGTGGGCTATTAAAAATCTGACACGTGGAAGGATGTTGTTAAGCCATGTGGCTGAATAAAAATGCAAAACATGGATGGACAGTGCCATGACGCATGGTGGAATAAGAAATGGCCATGTGGACCAATAAAATACACCACATGGTCTAATGAAGAAGTGACACATGATCCAACCACAACACGACACGTGTGCCCATAAAAAACTGACATGTGGAACAATAGGAACCAACATGTGGTCTAGTAAGAACCTAAAATGTGCAAGAACCAGAGGTGGCCATGTTGTGCAATAACAAGGTGACATGTACCCGAACCATCTCCAATGCAACCAGCTATAGCATATACATGCGAAGAGCATCTCCAACAAAAGCACCCACCAGTGTGGCAGCCCCCTACCACGCATGCCAAAATAGTTCTATGATGTTCTGTTTTCATCATAGATCAAGCCACTTGTATGATGATTTGCGAAAATCATCATAAAAGTTCTAGTATGATGCAACTTATATGACAAACCGTTTTTCGTCATAAATTCGTCATAGAACTAAAATTAAGACGAATTTGGCTCCTTCAGTGATGAAAGCTATTCGTCATAGAAGTGGATATTCCTAGTAGTGCTTATAAGAGCTCAAGTTCACCATGTGGTATGACCCATGCTATGACATAGGGGGATGTTCCCCTCCAAGTGGTGTCATTCCAATAATTTGTGGAGTCTATTGGTGGTCCTTAATGACCAAATCTGACCACCAATTAAGACACAAAAAGAGGAGAAATTAGCAATCTTGAGCACATGCATTTACTATTAACCAAGTTCCATGTGTATTTGGAGATCATTGTTTTACAAGACATGAACACAAATAGATGCAAGAATACACCAAAAGGCTCTTTCCAACACCAAAATGCGCAAAGAATAAATAGAAAGGTCCATCCACGACAACAATTTGGACCGAAGACTTCCCAAGGAGTAGCCCAGGGGCACTCACCGACCCACCACACAAAAGTGGTGGCCAGAGGGCCTAGTCAGGGTGCGACTGCACCCCCACCAGTGCCTCTCTGTTGCTCCTTCATATGGCAGTGGCATGGAGCCATGCAGAGGCAGTGGAGACCGGGCTTCCCACCAAATATAGCCTCTACACCACCTCCTAGCTTTGTATAAATAGGGGTAGAGTGCCCTCTCCAACACACACTCAACTTGAGCAACACCTCACTCTCTCTTGTTCTTTTACCTTTAGTAGTGTTTTAGAGCAAGGCAAAGCTACCTTGGAGAGCTTGGCTCCTAGTTTGGAAGAATAGATTCTTGGGTATGAATAGAAATCTGAGTTCTTCCAAAGTCACGCTCTCATTTTACATTTATAGTCATACTTTTGAACTAGAATATAGTTGTGATGTTATAATCCTAATATATGAACTAGTCTATAGTTTGTATGTCATGAGAGTAACATACATGACTTTATGCTTAACCACTCATATAACTTATATAATTGGAATTAGTGCTAAGTTGAGGTGGCGGTTCATCATGCCATCAGGTGTGCCCATGTCCTTTACTTGTCGATCCATAGGGTCGAAGTCCCAGGGGGATTTGGATAGTTTCTATATACGCAAGCGAGGTGCTTGGGTATGGAGAGACAGATGAATGCATTGTCCTTCTCCATGGTTGAGGGGTAGGCAGTAGGTGGTGATAGCCCTGTCCATCCTTTGTAATCCCCCACGTTCGTTTAGGGTGTAGGAGTCTAAATTGTCACATGAGGTTGCTGGCAGACCAGTACTCGGTGGCCTCCCGACCTCCTTCACACTTAGCGCTAAAACTAATAATGGAACTTGTATGATCATTAACTAATCTTTGTATGACTATACTAGACCATGCCTGCTCTACTTAGGATCATTCTTTTATCCTTTCTTTTCTCTTTTATCTTTTGAGGAATGCCTGAGTGTGTGTCCGCTATCTTGAAATCACCGTTCTTACCCCTATTATAACATTGGTGTACTTGAAAGTATATTATTCAAGTTCATATCCATACAAGACTCATAATCAATTAATGTATTCCTTTGGAAAAATATAAATAACAATACCCTAAAGACTTTCGGGTGAAATGCTACAATGATAGCTCCATGCACATGCAGATAAATATCTAAAATTGTTTAGGAACTATTAAGGCTTACCTAGTGATATTGCTAAATACTAGTGATGTTGCTAAGTATTGCAAACTGGTACTTCTGGCACCATCGCTAGGGATGGACTCTATCTCCATTCTTAGTGGTGAAGTTAAGAAATACCAACAAGCATTTATGGCGCTGTTGCCGGGGAAGGCATAATTGATTAAAGAATCTAGTAGGACATGTTCATGATAATATGCATGTGTGGTAGCCATTGTTTATGCAGGCAAGCTTTGCTTGTTTTCTCCTATTGTGGATGAAAACAGGATTGTGTACAACCAGTTTTGATCTGCCGAACAACTACACCAAAGATCCGGAGGCACTCCTAAGGAAAAAACGGTCTCGTGCCGCTTCTTCTTCTGCCACTCCATCGATGGACGAACTAGTCACCCCCACACCATCCGCTACTCCAACTATGGCCAAGACACTCCATGACTACTCCATCCCCACTGTTGCCAACGTGCCCGTTGGGCCGACTATCAACACTAGGAATGGGAACTTCAAGCTCTGCACTAGCCTCATCACGATGGTGCAAGCAAACAGTTCTTTGGTTTGTCGAGTGAGGACGCGAACGTGCATCTCCAACACTTCCTTGAACTATGTGACACCATCGTCATCAAGGACATCGGCTCTGCTTGTTTCCCTTCTCCCTCTCAGGAAGGGTGAAACAGTGGTTCTACTAAGAACAAGAAGCTATCGACACGTGGGACAAATGTTCCATGGCGTTCCTCACCAAGTTCTTCCCAATGGGCAAAACCAATACCCTGAGGGAACGAATCTCCAACTCCCAGCAAAACACCATGGAATCCATTTTTGAGGCATGGGAAAGGCTACAGGACTACATCCAAGCATGCCCACACCACGGGATTGAAAACTAGTTAGTGCTTCAATACTTTTATGATGGGTTAACACTCATGTCTAGGGGGCACATCGACATGGCTGCTAGAGGTGCCTTTCTTTTCCTGACCATTGATGGAACCACGACACTCATCAATAAAATGGTGTCAAATCAAAGCTAGGGGGAGAAAGAAAACACAAAAAGGCATACATACCATGAAGGAGACGGATATGCTTGCCGCAAAAAATGATCTTTTGATGAAAAGACTGGAGGAACAAGCCCAAGACAAAGAAGCAATGAATGGCACCGTCTAGGCCTTGGACTCACAAATGATGTGAGGTCTATGATGATGTTGGCCATTTAGGGAATGATCGCCCCAAAACCCACAACGAAGTCGCCTACATCAACAATGGGTTTTGACAACCACAAGGTAATAACGGGTGGAACAACCAGTCCCGCCCGCAAAGTAATTTGAATTTCAATTCCAATTACAATTTGAATCAACCTTCCTTTAAAGACTTGGTACTAGGCCAAGCAAAAATAAATGAAAGTCTATATAAAAGTTTTTGACTAATGATAAAATTCTTGAAAATATAAATTCTCAAATTGAAGGTTTAACTTCTACTATCAAAAATCAATTAAATTTTAATAAAATGGTAGAAACACAGCTAGCTAAAATTGCTACTACCATTCCTATTAGTAATGATGGAAAAATTCCAGTACAACCTGACAATTCTCTTGAAAAAAGTAAATGCGGTGGTCATGAGGGGTGGTAAGTCCACTCATGACCCACCAAAGCCTAACCATTCTATAGGGAAAGCAAAACAACATCAAGAGGCTGAACCTTCAACAACACAAAAAGAAAAAGAAAAAGAACAAGAAGAGGAGACGACACCAAAGGACTTCGTCGACACCAACTACCTGTCATTTCCCATAAGGAACCACAAGCAAGTCGTGGATGAGCAATTCACTTGTTTTGTTGAGATGATCGAGAAGATACATGTAAGTGTCTCATCAATGGACGTCTTCCATGTACCTTCCTGCACCAAGTACATCAAGGACATCATCAACAACAAGCGACCACTACCGTCCATGGAGGTCATTAAGCTAACAGAAGAGTGTAGCACTGTTATACTCGACTTTCCTTAGGAGGAGAAAGATCCTGGGTGCCCCACAATCTCATGCTCCATCGGGATCCAGCATTTTGACTACGCCTTGTGTGACCTTGGGGCTAGCATAAGCATTATGCCCAAGGCCGTCTTTGACAAGTTGAACCTCACGCACCTTGAGCCAACACCGATGATGCTCCAGCTGGCTGATTCAATGGTACGCTATTCAGTGGGGATAGCTGAAGATATTCAAGTGAAAATCTAGGGTTGCTTTGTCCCTATCGACTTTGTGGTGCTCAACATGGAGGTCATGAAAGAATTCCCCTCATCCTTGGGCGACCCTTCTTGAGCACTACATGAGCTCAAATTGATGTTGGAACCGAGGAAATCCGCTTCAATATTAATGGTAATGAAGAGAAGTTCACCTTTAGGCCTAGGCAGGAGCAATGCTCCATGATTCATATTAAGTATGGGCCAAACCCACAAGGCCTAAAGGAGATTCAAATCCAACCTCAATTGGTGGACAGAGTTGTGAAAAACGACAAAGAAATCAAAAAGAAGCTAGAGCTAAAGAAAGTTAAACAAATGACCAAGGAAAAGACACTGAAAGTCATGCCTGTACAACCTAAAAAGAACAAACTGGCATGGAAACCAAAAGAAGAAGCTCCAAAGTCCACCACCACTCCACCAAGAAGAAACAAGTTGGTGTGGAGGCCAAAGGAGGAACAACCTTCTGCATCCACTTCTTCGGGATTGGGCACTCCATCAACAAGCAAATGAACAGAGGAAGGTCCTACTCATTGGACCTTAAAAGGTGAGTTCTTGAGAAGGTAAATCGGTAGTTATCCCTTACATTAATGATAAAAGGTATTAAAACTTAGAATTATTAGTTTATTCATTAATTAAGCTAAAATCGATAAAAGTTTAAAAAATTCTAAGTTCACTTCTTAGAACCTCTACCAAATAAAATTTAATTATTCTACCATGTTTACACAAGGCACGCTCTGGTTTGGGTATGGTTCTTGCACAATGATACTTTCATAGGCTTTTTAAAATAAGCATGGTGTTTAGGTTAATTAGCCTACCTTGATCAAATATCTAGTTTGATAATTGAACTAAAGTTGCTGAGTATAGACATTGGGTTGAATAAACAACATAAAATCTGGTAAACCATATATAGAAATAAGTCACTTAAGGTTTACCTTTCATCTTCGTTAAATAAATCTTAGTTATCTTCCTAAGTTCTACATTGAGTATATTTTGGTTTGGGGATATGGTTATTGGCTGATCATGCTTCCATAAACTATTTAAATTAAGCATGGGACTTAGGTTAATCACTCTACCTTGATCAAACAGAACATGGTGTCTAGTTTGATCATTGTACCAAAGTTACTAAGTGTAAACATTAGTTCATATACTAAATGAACAACTTACCTTGAAATCATCACCTGGCATCGATCTAGCTTGGGGGAGGACCCCAGTAGAGGTAAGTTGTATCTCTTACTTTTCTCGCATTATTTATTTTCTGCATTTATTTAATTATTAGCTTTCAAAAAAAATCAAAGATTATAAAATTTGAAAAAAATGAATATCATAAAAACAAAAAAAATATTTATTCCACTCCCATATGTGACTTAAGAATGTTTAGTTTCTCCTTTGTTGAAATGATAAATAGTTGCTCTGTCTATAATTCATCTGTGCCTAGGCTGTAACTTAGTATTCCCTAAGATTTAAGTTTGTTGGCTAAAATGTCTCATTCTAAAACTTAAAACTCATGGGTTGCAAAAGCATGATCCTTGACTTTATTCTAAGAGAAAGTCGACATTTGGACTTTTCATTTTAAAAATGCTAACACCAAAAGTTCCTCGGTGATTATGAATTTCTACCACGGCCATATGACATGATTCAAATTTAAACCATAGTTATATGCTACTTGTATTTACATTGAGTTTTGTCAAATTGTTTGTGACCCTTGTTGAGATTCTCGTCATGCACCCATGATCAAGATTCACGTACACACACAAAGTAAAATGTTGGCTCTTACGCTAAGAGTTACGCAAAAATATGTTTTTTCTGTCCACCAAAATAAATACTCCATTCATTTGATATGAGTCTTTCTCTCCAAAGTTTTTATTTGCCAAAAAGAAATATGGGGCCATGCTAAAAAGAGAGAGAGACACATGAAGCTCTCAAAATAGCAAAAGAAAAGAAAAAGAAAAAAATATGGAACACATGAAGGTTCCAAAGTGTTGAAAAGGAAGAAATAAAGATAGCCCATTGTTGGGGTTATGACCCTGGGTGTCTCAAGGAAACGATTAATTAGCTAGCCACGCGACCCATAACTCATCAGTTAATAATGGCCCGAATGACTAAGGCCCAGCTAGGACGAGCACGTCAAACCAACACCTAGGCCAGGATTGGCCACGACCCCTTCTCCTACCTTAGCCACATGGAAGACGGTGACCTCTCCCATGTCATGACCCTTGGGGCAGGACGGGGAGAAATTGAGCGCGGCTTAGCATGCCTGCTCTGTCAAGAGTAGGCACACCACACTAACCTCATAAGGACCGAGGGGACAACCGTCACCTCAGTCCGGTCCGATGCCATCTCTGTGCCAAGCTGCACCAATGAGACAACACCGCGCATCGGTGACGATGGGTATGAAATCCACCATCCAAATATGGACTGACAGGACGCTTTACAATCCCACCCACTATGGTATGGGATCCATGACAAGGGTCTTAACCTAGAGACCTTTCTGACTGGTGGAGTGCCTTGACCCCAATGATCGGGGTCGTGGCCCTTAGCCCCATGAAGCGACTAGGCAAACGATGAACCAAGGCAGCTACCTACTTTGGGTACAATGCCCGTGGAACCTAGAGAAGACTACAAAGACTATGACGGACACCATGTTGCATAGGACAATGCTTCCATGGCCAACATAATAGCACCACATCAGACCCTACCGCGATGTGGCCATAAAACCATGATGATTGCCACACCTGGATGAGCTCCACAAGATGGTGTAGCTTGCAAGCCAAGTTAGCTAGGACCTCCCTCAGACTCATGACCCTTTGGTCAGGTGAACCTCCTCTTTGCATCAGCCCTAGCCCCAAACTCTATATAAGGACCACCAGGGCAACTCATTCTCCATCCTCTACCATTCCATCCATTCACCATAGCAATAGGGCTCCTGAATATTCCCTTTGGGCTGCCCCTCGTCTAGCATAGGTTCTACCACCTCTTTCATCATTCCTGTACCCCCCATTGTAAGAACTTCAGTGCATTCAAGAGAGGAACACACACTCGATCACCTCTAAGACTAGATGTAGGGCTCTGACCTAGACCAGTATAAATCCTTATGTCTATTGGATGCTACCATTGTCTTCCTAGAGCAGCACGACAATCTTATTAATTTACTAGTCTGATTTATGAAACATCGACAGTTGGCACGCTAGGTAAGGGATAGTCACGCACTCTTGATTATTGAGAAGGAAGTGATGGCTCCTCGCACTGCTGGTGGACTCGGTGGTGGAATGTCCCACGGTGGTCACATCCACTGAGAAAACTATGGGTTCATCGGTGTCAAAGTCCCAGCGCCCACGTTCACTTTTAGCCATAGTCTAGACCTCCATCTTGGAGATCTGGGTCCCATGGCCCATGGTGGGCACACTCCCAGAACTACCCTTAGAGGCTACATCCTAGAATTCATCTACCTAGAGGGGCCAGTACCCTCACTCGTCCCAAGCCATGGCCAAGCTTCCCATCCAAGAAAACAAAGGACCATGGCTCACGATGAACTCGCTTGGGGAATGGCCTCAACTGGCCACATCCTTCTAGGGAACCACATGGTTAAGCACACCGGCCCAACACCCACATCTACCCCTAGCAATAGTTTAGACCTCCACCTTAGAAGTCTAGATCTCGTGGCCTATGGCAGACACACCCCTAGAACTACCCATTGAGGCTGCATCTCGGAGCTCATCTATGAGAGGGCCTAGCACCCTCTCACCTTACCAGCAATGGTGAAAGGTCCTTGTGTGTTTTTGTTAATTGAGTGACAACCTAGATGGACTAATTGTGTTTATGTGATATACAATGGTGATTAGTCTATAGGTACATGTGTGTGAGCAACATAAGCCATAAAGGTGAAAATGGCTTAGAGATGTTTCAAAGCTCACACATGAGATGATGAAGGAGCTCATTGCACATGAGACATGACATTGAGTCATGTGATCAAGGTGGAGAATATCAAGGCAAGACTTGGCATGATGGACCTATTGCAAGAGTGAAGGGCAAGTCAGAGGCTTTGGAGCGATGGACCACGTGGCGGTGAAGCTTAAGCAAGACTTGGCGCCGATGGACAAAGGCAACGGTGAAAAGCAAGTAAAGTCAAGATCAAAGAACCAATATGATCACATGATGATATGAAGTGGATCATATCATTGTTGATCGTGTTGGTGCATGTGTTGCATCAACAATGGAGGAGATGGAATGGAATGCACAAGGCAAAGGTATAAAATAGGGCATTTCATTTCACCGATCATAGGTGAGTAGAGCAGTTTATGACCAAGTTTAGGATAGATGGTCATACTATCAAGAGGGGCAAACTTGTTTGCATATTGGTCATCTAGTTCCACTCGAGTGATCTAACATTGCATCATCGCTAGGACCGAGTGGCATGGCAAGTTGAGTGGCTAACCATTAAAAATGTTTGTGAAAATATGCTAACACACATGCACAAAGGTGATACACATTGTGTTTAGCACTTAGGAGCAAGGGTTCAAAACTTCACCAGTGGAGTGCCACCGGTGCCCTGTACAGAAAAGATAGGGTTTCACATAGTGCACCAGACTCTGGTCACATGGTGACTGGACTCTAGGGAGTAGCATCTGGTCAATTATAAAAGAAGATGGTACTCTCAGCCTATGACCGGACACAGGTGATTGGACTTTGGTTGGACACTATTTAGTGTCCGATCATGCTGATGTGGTGGTGCAACAGAGAAGAGGGAGAGTGATCGGATGCTGGGCGCGTCCGGTCGGGCATGACCAGACACGTCTGGTCATGACTGGAACCTTACTGGAAGTGACCAGACGCTGGGGTCCTTTGTCTAGTCTTAGCACTATGCTATGTCCAGTCATCACTTGACCGTTGAGATCAAGCGACTAAGATTGAACAGAGGCAACACGTAGCATGCATCCATTGACCGGACGCTGGATCGAGTGCGTCAAGTCAATCTGACCAGAGCGTCCGATCACCCTAAGCTATGCCTAGTAAAGGGGTACAACAGCTCTATTTTTGTGGGGGCTATAAATAGAAGGGGGTCTCAGCCTTTGGTTGGTCGCTGAGCACACTAGAGCCTTGGTGGCTTATGTGGTAGTGCGTGGGAGCCCTCTAACTCACTTGAGCTTGATAGTATTCATCCGATCGAGTGAGTGAGCGATTCTAGTGCGATTGCATCATGCGGTAGCAATAAGTGGCACTATGTGGTTGTCTTGCAAGCTAGTGGGGCTTGCTACTCTTGGAGGATGCCACCTCCTAGATGGTTTTGTGGTGGTCTCTGTTGAAGCCCACAAGAAGCCTATGTTGTGCTCTGGAGAAGAGCTTTGTGAGGGGAAATGTGCTCGCCCCATGGGAGCCATGAAGATCAACTCTAGTTGAGCGTGTCATTGAGCTACCCTCACTTTTAGGGTAGGTTCTTGTAGTGCCCGACATGCAGGCTTGGCGGGTGATGCCAATTAGCCGCCGAACCACCAAGTGAGCGGTCTACATAATGGGGACATAGCATGTTGGCAAGCACATGAACCTCGAGAGAAAATCACTATCTCAACATTATTCTTCCCATTGGTTTGCAATCCCCTTACACAAGCTTGTGGTTACTTTCATATACATTGTGCTTGCGTAGTTGCTCTTGTAATTAGTTAGCTTGTGTAGCTCACTAGTTACCTTTGTGCTTGTGTAGCATAGAAGTAGCTCCCTTGCGTGGCTAATTTGGTTTGTGTAACCTTGTTAGTCACATTGCTTAGTTTGTGTAGCTAAGTATTTGTGCTCTCTAATTTGGCATTGGTTGCCTTGTTATTGAGCATTGCTTGTGAGCTTAGGTGGCTTTGTGCTTTTGCTTACTAGCATGTGTAGGAGCTCCCTCATTGCTTGAAGTACTAGTGGCATAGGTTTGTGTGATCTTGCTTCTAGAATTGGTAAGGTGAGCTCTAGCTATCCCGACACCTTAGTTGCTTAATTAGGATCTTTGCAAGGTGCTAGAGAACATAGATAGAGGGGTGTAGTCTAGACTAGACCGATTGTTTTAATTCCACACTTGTTTCGGTTAGCTGACATGATTAATTTTAGAAAGGACTATTCACCCCCCTCTAGTACACCATCACAACCCTACACACCATCAAGACTTCTGCCTAGGAAGCCTTGTGGCCATAGCTCATGAAGACCTCGCCCAAGGAATGGCCCACGGTGGCCACATCCTCCTAGGGAACCATGAGATCACCCAAACTAGCGAGGCAACACTGTCACAAGCTCTTCCCTAGTCCAGACTCACCGCATGGTAGAACTAGATCCCACGGTAGAATCATGCCTTGAACAACATCTTTGTGATAGAACCGCCCAATTTATACAAGATCAAGTATGGTTGTCCCCGTTTAACATGTTGACGTGCACATACTTTCACTTATATATACCCAGTAGTCTGCTGAGTGTCATGAAGGAGCTCAGTAAATCAACATCACAACCAAGATCACATGATTACTCAAATACACATCACATACATGGAGTTGCAGCAAAAATAATATTACAAATGGGTTCACAAATAATAGTACAAGTTTGGGTTTCAAAACCAATTAGTGAAAACAACAAAGCTTTCAAATGATTACAATAATATAAGTTCCAAATACATTGCTAGCATACATGACATCCTCTGACAAAAGCATATAGATATGAACACTATATAGAGATGCTAAGCCTACCGGCGGTTAGCCACCATCTTTAGCAGGACAAGAACTTCACCTGCAACATGGTGGGATAAACCCTGAGTACTCAAATGTACTCAGCCAGACTTACCCATCATAAACCAAAAATAAAGTGACACCAAGGATCTACAAGGCTTTTATAAATGGAGCTGGCTTGATAACATTTTGGATAAAAAGGCACTAGTTGAGCAATACATTTTATAATTTGATTCCATGTTAATTGTAGCTATTCATCTCTAGATTAGCATCTAACCTATGCCAAACATGTGATATATCCTTATGTAGCATTACAATAATAACCATAGCTGGTGTAGCACTCCCATGTCCAATATAACCATCAAATTCCATAGCCGATTTACTACGATGCTGGGACTAGTTGAGTTTCTCACTATCTAGGAGAGACGGTGATTCAAATTGGTTGCAACCAGCTAGGTAGTTATTCCTAACACAAACCCACACTTCCCCATCAGGGTCGCGTCGGGTCACCTTTGGTACAACTCAATTCCACATTTCGCGGGTTCGATCAGCGCCACAAACTAGGGACAACTAGCTGCTAGGATGTTCAGGCCCGGCCTACCCTTGCGCTCATGTTTGGCTTTCCGCACATCCTTACTACCATCTAGAGTGCATACTCTAATAGAACAAGGCCTGACCTAACTTGAGCTACTTGGCTTCGTGGTTGGAATGAGTTATCCAGCTAGCTAAGTGAGAGGCACACGTTCAATCTCGACAGAAGCACCAACAAGAGTACGGTCCTTAATCGACATAGACGGGATCAACAAAGCCAACCCACACCATGTGCACATAAGATCCCACCCGGTCTCCACTTAGATAACATCCCATGGTTATTTTCCATAATATCAAATATAGCCATCCGTGCTCTGGTATCCACCTATACCTCGTAGGTTAAAGGAAATCACCTGACTTCTACTGGTCTAAGCATGCCTAAGCATATATTCAATCTTGGACCTACAAAGGGTTTAAGGTGTACATATCTAGACAAGGTAGTTCTATGCATCAAGTGTTTCCAAATCAACTCTTATAACCTAATGCATCAAACATAAAGGACTCAAATGATATTTAATAAAACAAAGGAGGCTTACCCCCATCGGGGTCATGTCGGATCACCTTTGGTATAACTTAGGTACATATTTCATGGGTTTGATCAGCGTCACAAAACTAGGGACAACCAGCTGCAGGACGTTTAGGCCCGGCCTACCCTTGGGCTCATGTTTGGCTTTCCGCACATCCTTACTACCATCTAGAGTGCGTACTCTAATAGAACAAGGCCTGACCTAACTTGAGCTACATGGCTTCATGGTTGGAATGAGTTATCTAGCCAGCTAAGTGAGAGGCACATGTTCAATCTCAATAGAAGCACCAACAAGAGTACGGTCCTTAATTGACATAGACGGGATCAACAAAGCCAACCCACACCATGTGCATATAAGATCCCGCCCCGTCTCCACTTAGATAACATCCCATGGTTATTTTCCATAATATCAAATATAGCCATCGGTGCTCTGGTATCCACCTATACCTCGTAGGTTATAGGAAATCACCTGACTTCTACTGGTCTAAGCATGGCTAAGCATATATTCGATCTTGGGCCTACAAAGGGTTTAAGGTGTACATATCTCGACAAGGTAGTTCTATGCATCAAGTGTTTCCAAATCAATTCTTATAACCTAATGCATCAAACATAAAGGACTCAAGTGATATTTTATAAAACAAAGGAGGCTTACCCCCATCAGGGTCATGTCAGGTCACCTTTGGTATAACTTAGGTACAAATTTCATGGGTTTGATCAGCATCGCAAAACTAGGGACAACCAGCTGTAGGACGTTTAGGCCCGGCCTACCCTTGGGCTCATGTCTGGCTCCCCGCACATCCTTACTACCATCTAGAGTGCACACTCTAACAGAACGAGGCCTGACCTGAGTTGAGCTGCTCAGCTTCATGGTCAAAACGAGTTATCTAGTAAGCTAAGTGAGAGGCATGCGTTCAATCTCTACAGAAGTGCCAACAATGGTACGGTCCTTAATCGACACAGACGAGATCAACATAGCCAACCCACACCATGTGCATATAAGATCCCTCCCGGTCTCCACTTAGATAACATCCCATGGTTATTTTCCATAATATCAAATATAGCCATCCGTGGTCCGGTATCCACCTATACCTCATAGGTTATAGGAAATCACCTGACTTCTACTGGTCTAAGCATGGCTAAGCATATATTCAATCTTGGACCTACAAAGGGTTTAAGGTGTACATATCTAGACAAAGTAGTTCTATGCATCAAGTGTTTCCAAATCAACTCTTATAACCTAATGCATCAAACATAAAGGACTCAAGTGATATTTTATAAAACAAAGGAGGCTTACCCCCATCGGGGCCATGTCGGATCACCTTTGGTATAACTTAGGGTATAACTTAGGTACATATTTCATGGGTTTGATCAGCGTCACAAAACTAGGGACAACCAGCTGCAGGATGTTTAGGCCCGGCCTACCCTTGGGCTCATGTTTGGCTTTCCGCACATCCTTACTACCATCTAGAGTGCGTACTCTAATAGAACAAGGCCTGACCTAACTTGAGCTACATGGCTTCATGGTTGGAATGAGTTATCTAGCCAGCTAAGTGAGAGGCACATGTTCAATCTCAATAGAAGCACCAACAAGAGTACGGTCCTTAATTGACATAGACGGGATCAACAAAGCCAACCCACACCATGTGCATATAAGATCCCGCCCCGTCTCCACTTAGATAACATCCCATGGTTATTTTCCATAATATCAAATATAGCCATCGGTGCTCTGGTATCCACCTATACCTCGTAGGTTATAGGAAATCACCTGACTTCTACTGGTCTAAGCATGGCTAAGCATATATTCGATCTTGGGCCTACAAAGGGTTTAAGGTGTACATATCTCGACAAGGTAGTTCTATGCATCAAGTGTTTCCAAATCAATTCTTATAACCTAATGCATCAAACATAAAGGACTCAAGTGATATTTTATAAAACAAAGGAGGCTTACCCCCATCAGGGTCATGTCAGGTCACCTTTGGTATAACTTAGGTACAAATTTCATGGGTTTGATCAGCATCGCAAAACTAGGGACAACCAGCTGTAGGACGTTTAGGCCCGGCCTACCCTTGGGCTCATGTCTGGCTCCCCGCACATCCTTACTACCATCTAGAGTGCACACTCTAACAGAACGAGGCCTGACCTGAGTTGAGCTGCTCAGCTTCATGGTCAAAATGAGTTATCTAGTAAGCTAAGTGAGAGGCATGCGTTCAATCTCTACAGAAGTGCCAACAATGGTACGGTCCTTAATCGACACAGACGAGATCAACATAGCCAACCCACACCATGTGCATATAAGATCCCTCCCGGTCTCCACTTAGATAACATCCCATGGTTATTTTCCATAATATCAAATATAGCCATCCGTGGTCCGGTATCCACCTATACCTCATAGGTTATAGGAAATCACCTGACTTCTACTGGTCTAAGCATGGCTAAGCATATATTCAATCTTGGACCTACAAAGGGTTTAAGGTGTACATATCTAGACAAAGTAGTTCTATGCATCAAGTGTTTCCAAATCAACTCTTATAACCTAATGCATCAAACATAAAGGACTCAAGTGATATTTTATAAAACAAAGGAGGCTTACCCCCATCGGGGCCATGTCGGATCACCTTTGGTATAACTTAGGGTATAACTTAGGTACATATTTCATGGGTTTGATCAGCGTCACAAAACTAGGGACAACCAGCTGCAGGATGTTTAGGCCCGGCCTACCCTTGGGCTCATGTTTGGCTTTCCGCACATCCTTACTACCATCTAGAGTGCGTACTCTAATAGAACAAGGCCCGACCTAACTTGAGCTACTTGGCTTCATGGTTGGAACGAGTTATCTAGCTAGCTAAGTGAGAGGCAAACATTCAATCTCGATAGAAGCACCAACAAGAGTACGGTCCTTAATCGACATAGTCGGGATCAACAAAGCCAACCCACACCATGTGCATATAAGATCCCACTCGGTCTCCACTTAGATAACATCCCATGGTTATTTTCCATAATATCAAATATAGCCATCGGTGCTCCGGTATCCACCTATACCTCGTAGGTTACAGGAAATCACCTGACTTCTACTGGTCTAAGCATGGCTAAGCATATATTCGATCTTGGACCTACAAAGGGTTTAAGGTGTACATATCTCGACAAGGTTGTTCTATGCATCAAGTGTTTCCAAATCACTTCTTATAACCTAATGCATCAAACATAAATGACTCAAGTGATATTTTATAAAACAAAGGAGGCTTACCCCCATCGGTGTCATGTCGGGTCACCTTTGGTATAACTTAGGTACATATTTCATGGGTTTGATCAGCGTCGCAAAACTAGGGACAACCAGCTACAGGACGTTTAGGCCCGACCTACCCTTGGGCTCATGTCTGGCTCCCCACACATCCTTACTACCATCTAGAGTGCACACTCTAACAGAACGAGGCCCGACCTGAGTTGAGCTACTCAGCTTCATGGTCAAAACGAGTTATCCAGTCAGCTAAGTGAGAGGCATGCGTTCAATCTCTACAGAAGTGCCAACAATGGTACGGTCCTTAATCGACACAAACGAGATCAACATAGCCAACCCACACCATGTGCATATAAGATCCCTCCCGGTCTCCACTTAGATAACATCCCATGGTTATTTTCCACGATAGCAAATATAGCCAACCGTGCTTCGGTATCCACCTATACCTCGCAGGTGACAGGAAATCACCCGACTTATACTGGTCTTAGCATGGCTAAGCATATATTCAATCCTTGACCTACACAGGGTTTAAGGTCTATATATCTGGACAACATAGTTCTATGCATCAAGTGTTTCCAAATCAACTCTTATAACCTAATGCATCAAACATAAAGGACTCAAGTGATATTTTATAAAACAAAGGAGGCTTACCCCCATCGGGGTCATGTCGGATCACCTTTGGTATAACTTAGGTACATATTTCATGGGTTTGATCAGCGTCACAAAACTAGGGACAACCAGCTGCAGGACGTTTAGGCCTGGCCTACCCTTGGGCTCATGCTTGGCTTTCCGCACATCCTTACTACCATCTAGAGTGCGTACTCTAATAGAACAAGGCCCGACCTAACTTGAGCTACTTGGCTTCATGGTTGGAACGAGTTATCTAGCCAGCTAAGTGAGAGGCACACGTTCAATCTCGACAGAAGCACCAACAAGAGTACGGTCCTTAATCGACATAGACGGGATGAACAAAGCCAACCCACACCATGTGCATATAAGATCCCGCTCGGTCTCCACTTAGATAACATCCCATGGTTATTTTCCATAATATCAAATATAGCCATCGGTGCTCCGGTATCCACCTATACCTCGTAGGTTACAGGAAATCACCTGACTTCTACTGGTCTAAGCATGGCTAAGCATATATTCAATCTTGGGCCTACAAAGGGTTTAAGGTGTACATATCTCAACAAGGTAGTTCTATGCATCAAGTGTTTCCAAATCAACTCTTATAACCTAATGCATCAAACATAAAGGACTCAAGTGATATTTTATAAAACAAAGGAGGCTTACCCCCATTGGGGTCATGTCGGGTCACCTTTGGTATAACTTAGGTACATATTTCATGGGTTTGATCAGCGTCGCAAAACTAGGGACAACCAGCTACAGGACGTTTAGGCCCGACCTACCCTTGGGCTCATGTCTGGCTCCCCGCACATCCTTACTACCATCTAGAGTGCACACTCTAACAGAACGAGGCCCGACCTGAGTTGAGCTACTCAGCTTCATGGTCAAAACGAGTTATCCAGTCAGCTAAGTGAGAGGCATGCGTTCAATCTCTACAGAAGTGCCAACAATGGTACGGTCCCTAATCGACACAAATGAGATCAACATAGCCAACCCACACCATGTGCATATAAGATCCCTCCCGGTCTCCACTTAGATAACATCCCATGGTTATTTTCCACGATAGCAAATATAGCCAACCGTGCTTCGGTATCCACCTATACCTCGCAGGTGACAGGAAATCACCCGACTTCTACTGGTCTTAGCATGGCTAAGCATATATTCAATCCTTGACCTACACAGGGTTTAAGGTCTATATATCTGGACAACATAGTTCTATGCATCAAGTGTTTCCAAATCAACTCTTATAACCTAATGCATCAAACATAAAGGACTCAAGTGATATTTTATAAAACAAAGGAGGCTTACCCCCATCGGGGTCATGTCGGATCACCTTTGGTATAACTTAGGTACATATTTCATGGGTTTGATCAGCGTCACAAAACTAGGGACAACCAGCTGCAGGACGTTTAGGCCCGGCCTACCCTTGGGCTCATGCTTGGCTTTCTGCACATCCTTACTACCATCTAGAGTGCGTACTCTAATAGAACAAGGCCCGACCTAACTTGAGCTACTTGGCTTCATGGTTGGAACGAGTTATCTAGCCAGCTAAGTGAGAGGCACACGTTCAATCTCGACAGAAGCACCAACAAGAGTACGGTCCTTAATCGACAAAGACGGGATGAACAAAGCCAACCCACACCATGTGCATATAAGATCCCGCTCGGTCTCCACTTAAATAACATCCCATGGTTATTTTCCATAATATCAAATATAGCCATCGATGCTCCGGTATCCACCTATACCTCGTAGGTTACAGGAAATCACCTGACTTCTACTGGTCTAAGCATGGCTAAGCATATATTCGATCTTGGGCCTACAAAGGGTTTAAGGTGTACATATCTCAACAAGGTAGTTCTATGCATCAAGTGTTTCCAAATCAACTCTTATAACCTAATGCATCAAACATAAAGGACTCAAGTGATATTTTATAAAACAAAGGAGGCTTACCCCCATCGGGGTCATGTCGGGTCACCTTTGGTATAACTTAGGTACATATTTCATGGGTTGATCAGCGTCGCAAAACTAGGGACAACTAGCTACAGGACATTTAGGCCCGACCTACCCTTGGGCTGATGTCTGGCTCCCCGCACATCCTTACTACCATCTAGAGTGCACACTCTAACAGAACGAGGCCCGACCTGAGTTGAGCTACTCAGCTTCATGGTCAAAACGAGTTATCTAGTCAGCTAAGTGAGAGGCATGCGTTCAATCTATACAGAAGTGCCAACAATGGTACGGTCCTTAATCGACACAAACGAGATCAACATAGCCAACCCACACCATGTGCATATAAGATCCCTCCCGGTCTCCACTTAGATAACATCCCAAGGTTATTTTCCACGATAGCAAATATAGCCAACCGTGCTTCGGTATCCACCTATACCTCGCAGGTGACAGGAAATCACCCAACTTCTACTGGTCTTAGCATGGCTAAGCATATATTCAATCCTTGACCTACACAGGGTTTAAGGTCTATATATCTAGACAACATAGTTCTATGCATCAAGTGTTTCCAAATCAACTCTTATAACCTAATGCATCAAACATAAAGGACTCAAGTGATATTTTATAAACAAAGGAGGCTTACCCCCATCGGGGTCATGTCGGATCACCTTTGGTATAACTTAGGTACATATTTCATGGGTTTGATTAGCGTCACAAAACTAGGGACAACCAGCTGCAGGACATTTAGGCCTGGCCTACCCTTGGGCTCATGTTTGGCTTTCCGCACATCCTTACTACCATCTAGAGTGCGTACTCTAATAGAACAAGGCCCGACCTAACTTGAGCTACTTGGCTTCATGGTTGGAATGAGTTATCTAGCCAGCTAAGTGAGAGGCACATGTTCAATCACGACAGAAGCACCAACAAGAGTACGGTCCTTAATCGACATAGACGGGATCAACAAAGCCAACCCACACCATGTGCATATAAGATCCCGCTCGGTCTCCACTTAGATAACATCCCATGGTTATTTTCCATAATATCAAATATAGCCATCGGTGGTCCGGTATCCACCTATACCTCATAGGTTATAGGAAATCACCTGACTTCTACTGGTCTAAGCATGGCTAAGCATATATTCGATCTTGGGCCTACAAAGGGTTTAAGGTGTACATATCTCGATAAGGTAGTTCAATGCATCAAGTGTTTCTAAATCAACTCTTATAACCTAATGCATCAAACATAAAGGACTCAAGTGATATTTTATAAAACAAAGGAGGCTTACCCCCATCGGGGTCATGTCGGGTCACCTTTGGTATAACTTAGGTACATATTTCATGGGTTTGATCAGCGTCGCAAAACTAGGGACAACCAGCTGCAGGACGTTTAGGCCCGGCCTACCCTTGGGCTCATGTCTGTCTCCCCGCACATCCTTACTACCATCTAGAGTGCACACTCTAATAGAACGAGGCCCGACCTGAGTTGAGCTACTCAGCTTCATGGTCAAAACGAGTTATCCAGTCAGCTAAGTGAGAGGCATGCGTTCAATCTCTACAGAAGTGCCAACAATGGTACGGTCCTTAATCGACACAGACAAGATCAACATAGCCAACCCACACCATGTGCATATAAGATCCCTCCCGGTCTCCACTTAGATAACATCCCATGGTTATTTTCCACGATAGCAAATATAGCCAACCGTGCTTCGGTATCCACCTATACCTCGCAGGTGACAGGAAATCACCCGACTTCTACTGGTCTAAGCATGGCTAAGCATATATTCAATCCTTGACCTACACAGGGTTTAAGGTGTATATATCTGGACAACATAGTTCTATGCATCAAGTGTTTCCAAATAAACTCTTATAACCTAATGCATCAAACATAAAGGACTCAAGTGATGTTTATAAAACATAGGAGGCTTAGAATGCTCTAGGGCTTGCCTAGGATCTGACACAAAGTCAGTTCAGTTAGCTTGCATCATCTTGGTGACATCTTCGGTCCTAGCACTTGCTTAGTCCTTCCATCTTTAGGATTGATTCACCATACACCGCCTTCGGGTTCACCTCCAACATCACGTCCTTCACGTGGTGCATCTAGCATACCTAGATGAGATGGAACAATGCAAGTGCATGAATGCGAAGAATGGTAACATGCGATGCATCATATCAAAGCATTCAAGACAAGTATAAGGGTACACCTCAAGACATATGCACTTAGAGAGCAAGTTAATGAACTAACTATCACTCAAGTCTAGCATAGGGGTAGCAAGCATAATTAGCATGGCACACCAGTTAACTCAAGTCAAACTATTACAAGCATTTAACAATCAAGAACTAATTAAGCCTAGCATCACATAAGAACTAGGGCTACGATGAACGACACCAACATAATTAAAGCTCTAGCAAAACATGCATCAAGTTCATTTTATGGCAACATGCATACATGACCATTTATTAGTTACTTGCTTGACCAACATTATATAACACATTTATAAGATACCTCAAGTAGATCAATTTAACTCAAGTAGTGTCATGAGCTAACACTAACAAGCATACAAAGCATTGCAAAGTGAAGCAAACAACTTTAGGTACATGCTCAGATTCTAGGTAGCAGCACAGCAGTCACTTGTTTCAACCATACCTAGAGTTCTAGGAAAGCAAAAAAGTATGATCCTAGACTTTATGGAATGCTTAGTAAATTTTCTATAACTTTGTTATTCATACCAAAAGCTAATTCACAGGTTAACATGATCAAATATGCCAATATTTTAGGTCTGCACAGACAAGGACAGAAAACTGATAGTAACTTCAAAGATGCATAACTAGAGTTCTAGACATTCAACAAATATGATTCTTAACTTTATGGAAACATTATTAAGTTATATATAAGTTTCTCATTATAACTTTAAGATAATTCTACAGCTAACATGGTCAAACAACACCAACAAGGCATCTCTGTCTAGACTTCGGATAAAACCTGCCATTCCACTTTGAACAGCTATAACTGGAGTTCTAGACCACCAAAAAGGGTGTTCATGGACATTTTGGAAATACTCACAAAAGCACTACAACTCTTCTATTATCACCAATACATGATTCAAACCTTATCGAAGCCAAACAATGCAATCTTTGAGATCTGCATAGATCTCATGCAAAACCTAACAGGGGACTTGTAAAATCTATAACTCTCAGATTTGTTGCACTAAAGTCATAAAACTTTAGGACAATGAAGGTAAGGGAGTTATATACAACTTTTGTATTCACCACATCCATAGAAAACATCATTATCACCATGAAATTAATTGCTTAACCAAAACTGTACATGCAGCCCAAACAGCAGAGGCATACTACATTTATCTATCATTTAGTTGCTACAAACTAACATATTCTAGACATATATGCTACCCCAAATATCTTGGAATCATATTCAAACAATCATTGCATGTAGGAATAGCTACTAGAAGCATCACATGACAATAAATACATGTATATGCTCAAAACATTCATCCTCTACTTTAATAATGCAACATATGCCTTATTTTTAGTACTATATGAGAACAGCTAGTTTGTGGCTGATACTTTTATGAGTGGTAGATGTTATCAAAATATGGCTACTGCACAAATTTCATCTACTCAAGTTTTATAATTTAATTGCTATGAAAAAGACAATTCTTAATTATTAATAAACATGTGAGAAAAAGATAAATCTAAATATCATTATTTTCAATAAACATATAGCCATATTAGGGTTTCTTAGGCCACATTATCACCATGAAAGGGCAAAGGAACCACATTTTACATTTTTGCACAAATTAATTATTTATAAGACATTTAAAACTATTTATCAAGCATTAAATAAGTTAAATCAATAACTCAATCATACTACATCCAATGACCATGAAATGTTTACGACAGCACACACATAGCATCAGTAGCCTACCATAAAAATTTCATAGCAATTGGAGCACCTCAACTTTATATATGAATTTATTCCTAGAAAACCCTAATTAACATAGATAAATAAAAATAGCAAAACCCTTCTACTAACACATATCATATTATGACTTGACTTTGTAGATCTACTCACAAGGATTCCAAAACATCTTCATTTGCTATTTTATGAATTTTCTATGATTTACTATTAATTTCCAAAATTTCAACTGATTAAAAGTAATAATCTGAAAAAGAAAAGGAAAAACATTTTTGCAAAGTGAACACTGGACTTTCCTCTAATTAATTAATACCATATATGTAAAATACTTCTCTCTACGCATTTTGCATCTAGACCTAGCAAAAAGTTTCTACACAGCAATAGGAGCTTTTGACTGAGATGCACCTGCCTCATAAGCTCTCTTATGACTCTTAGATGTTGAATATATATTGTTCTGATTCTCCTAAGTCAAAGCATCACTAACAAACTCATTAAAAGTGGCAAACTTGCTGTTAGCCAGAGTCTTCATCAGCTTCAAACTAAGCCCCCTCTTGAAATTAGCAATCTTCTTTGCATCAGTGTCAACAAACTCTGTGGCATACCTTGATAGATTGTTAAGGGCATGCAGATACTCAGTTAGGCTCTTGGCACCCTATGTCAGCTTCATGAATTCTAAATGCTTCATGCTTATAAGACCTAGGGGAATATAATGTCCGCTAACTGCAGCCTTAAACTGGTTCCAGGTAATTTGAGCATTCTCAGGCAAAGTGGATCGATAATGACTCCACCACATGCCTGTAGGCCCCTGCAGCTGGTGTGATGCGTACTCTGCCTTCATGTGCTTTGTGACCCTTAAGAGACAAAACTTCTATTCAATTGTATTCAACCATTCATCTGCCTACAATGGCTCCTCTACTTCCTTAAAGATAGGAGGTTTGGTGTCAAGAAAGTCCTTAAAATCACTGAACTGGATAGGTTTAGGCCCTTGGCATTGGTCCCTTCCCCGTCCATGGCTGGCATTTTGCACAAGACCATGTAGCGCTTCTCCCATGGAACATTGGGTTTCCATGAGCTGGGCCATCATCTCCGCTGGCGTGGGATGCGGTGGTGGTGGGAGATCCTCATTCTCATTGCCACGTGAACCACTACCACCCACATCATCTCCACCAGCTCCCCTATGAGTGCGCATCATCTATAGAATTGTAACCACAAGTAATTATTGATGATGTCATAAAAATTGTAGAGGAATTATATAATTATGCCAAACTAAATTTACTAGAGAGAATTTACAGTCATACAATAAAACAGAGGCATAATAATTTATTTCCACAACACAACACCACCAATTATATTACTTAGCGATCACGCAATGCATTCCCATACATGCCAGCACACAAACTAGACATTTATTAAGGTTCAACAATGACATGGATTAAACATGCAAGGTTCTGAGATTACATCAAAGGAGTACATCATGAGATCAAAACCTAAATTACGAGTTCATTACATAAACGATTTAAGATAGAGAGCTAGCACATCTAGCTAGGTACTATAGCTAAGCTATGCCTCAGAGTGGTCCCTATCGATGTCGGACACATCATCACCGTGGTCGTCCTCAAATGGCTCGACCTCCTCCTCCTCCTCTGGCTCAGCCTCGATGTCCACCTCCATGCCATCGTCCTCAAATTTCAACACATTGGGAACTTCTTCCATGAGTGAGCTAGAGGAAGAACTAGGTTCACCATGTTGTTGAGACGATGAACATCTAGCTGAAGCTCCTCAATCTGGCATATGAGTTCCTGCTCTCTTTGATAAAACTTCATTGCCTGCCTAGAGCCTAAAACCTAGTCTGGATTCTAGCTGCCTCCCTAGCCTCAGCGTGGCCAAATACCTCATCCCTCTCAGCACGGACGTCCTGTATCTCTACCCTAGCTACATCTCTTTCTATAATAGCATTCACCAACTGAACCCGGCGAGCTTCCAAAGTTGTAATAGCATTATCGGTTTCCCACTGAGCCTCTCTAGCTACCCTCCGATGCCTGTGCACATGCCCTCACAAGTGGCGTTGTGCGGCCTGTGCTCGCTAGAGCTCTAGCATGCAGCTGACGTAGCTGTCTTGGCAGGAGTAGAACATCTGCAAGATGGCGAACATAGCACTCATAGAAGCACTAGAGCTCTCTGCTCACTCATCACGGTCTCTCACCAGTGCATTGCCGCTCGGCTGCATCCAAGTGGTCACCGATGGATCCACCTGGGGAAAGGTTCCGGCTGGACCATTGACGAGCTCAACACCAAACTCCTAACAGATCTCACTCAGTGCCTCCAATGCTACCGCTTGAGAACCTTCCCAAGGAGACTGCCCATCTAACTCAATACTCCAACCTTGCCACTATGGATTGTCTGCATGGGCTGGAATGGTCACCCGCACATCATACCACGTCTACCCCTAGCTGCCATTTCCCTCCAGAAGTAGCGGGGTGGTTTAGCATACCCAACTGAGTTTGGCACCCTCCACAGCAAGGTAGGAGTGCCAAACACAGCTAGGAACATGTCACTGCGAGGCGAGGCTCCTAGTGTTACCATCTATAGCAAAGTGTGCAACTCTTGTGAGAGGATATCATACGTGAGAAGAAATTTAATGAATGGGGTAAGCAATTATAAGGGAGGGAGGACTACAAAAATGTAAATGCATGAGTGAACATGATGCATGCATGTTCCATACATCCTCATGAATCTTAGGAAAAATTTAAAATTCTAACGACATACACAGTGGCAAGCATATGTTCTCTCAATATACGTAACAAATCGGGCTACACGTTTCACTATTTGTGTACCTTCACAAGAATTTCATTTTAGCCTGACCCAACAATTATATATGCCAAAATGTAAATCTGGGCTCTAGGTTGCAACGAAATACTTCCATATATACATACCCATACATATACTTCCATATCAAAGCTACCCAAAAGTAAATATGTGCCATTCATACATATAAATATGCATCTACAGCCGTATCAAGCTGACCCATAATTAAATACCTTAGTATATATATGGGACATATATAATGCAGTACCAAAGCTACCTCTCCCCTTAGACCGCACGTTAACCCTTGCGGTCTTGCCACTCTTACCTTGGGCGTAGAAGCAATTGATCCATACATTACCACTCAAGTGAATGGCATCCATACAATAGCATGCCGTATGGACGACGAAAGTAAAAAGCCCCATGTTAGTACTTATTTAGCCACCTAATAGTCCTTAACTGGGCATAAAGGATATGACCACTAGCACACTCTAAATTTAAAATTCAGATTTGAACACACCTATATATATAGCTATAAGTTGTCAAACTGATTTTATAAAACAAAACCTTTGTTTTAAATATCCATATGACAAGTTTAGTGTTGAACCTTGCTCCAATGCCAGCTGTAACAGAACTGTCCAATTTATTAGAGCACAAGTACAATAGCAATCACCGAAGCGATCAAACTATCATACCTAAGCCCATATAAACCTGGTAGTCCGATGAAATCATGAAGGATCTCAAACCAACCAACATACAAGACGAGATCGTACATGATTCAACATAACAAGTCACGTGTTACATCATAGTTCACAAATGGTTCACAAGTATCTCACATACATCAGAGTTCACATAGTTATTACAAATTAAGTTCAAATAGCAGAAGCAAAGTAGTTTGACATCAACATCACACTTAGTTCAAATACATGCCAATACCATGGTCATTTCTAGCAAAAGCATAACAAAGATGATAACTTAGGAGTACCATGCCCCATGGTTTAGTCCTCATCCATGGTAGGATGAAGGCAATTCTTACAGTACCCATGATAAATCATATCATCTACAATAAGAGAGAATAAACCCTCAGTACGAGAATATACTCAGCTAGACTTACCCGTCGTAAACCAGAAATAATATGACACCAAGGAGTATGCAAGGCTTTATCGGGGGAGTTAGCTGACAACATTTTGCATAAAAGCTTAAGTAACATAACTTGGGGATTTAATATGTTTAGCATCAAATTGAATACCTATTCAATTAAGCATCTCTAGATTAAGCTAACAAGCATTAGTAACCATAACCGGTGTATTAATTTGAGCATCATCATAACCATTAAGTTCCATTAATTAATACTATGTTGCCGCTACTCAGTTAAGTTCTCACTATCCGAGAGAGACAGTGACTTGAATCGATTCCATCCAGCTAGGGAGTTATTCCTAACACAAACCCATACTTCCCCCATTAGGGTCACGTCGGGTCACCTTTGGTACAACTCAGGTATAGTTGTGGGTCTAATCAGTGCTGCCCTTAGGGATACTACTAGTCTAGTAGGAAGTTCAGGCCTAGCCTGCCTTTGGACTCACACCACTGGCTCCCCGCACACCCTTACTTCCTCCAGTATGCACACTTTCACTTATCGGGTCTCGGCCTGAGTTGAGCTACTCGGCTTCATGGCCAGAATTGCTTATCCGACCAACTAAGTGCGAGCCATGCATTCAACATGTGTCAACATAGAATTTCGTCCTGTGCCGAGGACACACGAGCAAGCCGGAAGGGTCCGCTCGATGGAGCTAGAGATCCGTCTAGCTTCAGCATAGGGATGGTCGATTCTACGCACTCCTCCTGAGACATGCCAGTCAATTTGACCCTACAATTGATAAGGAGAGAAAGCTTATTAGTAATTAAGGATGGAACATGCCGGCATTGCTAGATAGTCTCGAATGTGCGGCTCTGAGAGCCGATATGAAAGGAGATCGACTAAATAGCCAATTCTAGTATATTCATAAAAATAAATCGGTTAAATCTCATGGGCTTGTGTAAGAAGAATCAATTATCATTCAGGATGAGTATAATTCTTTAAACAAATATTGGTCAATGGCCATAAGATATTAACAATAATTAGTTCATGCTAAGCCGATGACTGCAAGTAACCGAACACCTTTTTTATAAAAGAAATGGTTCATCATCATTCAACCATTTAATAGAGATAAGTCTAATGAACATATTAGATCTCATCTATCTCTATGACCAGTGGGGCATGAGGCAGAATCATGCAAGCCATAGAAACAATAATAGACTCGACGACCCTAACTTATTACTAATATCAGTGTGGCATGAGGCAGAATCATGCAGGCCGTAATACAATAATAAGATCATGGGGTTAACATATCTTACAACCTACCGCTACTTCAATGGTCTCATGATGCAAACTGTTCATGAAAGCGCTCGATATCGGCTAAAACAGCCGATTTAGGCATAGCGCACAATCAAGGTCATGCCCTCTCAGGAACAGATCTACCAAATAACGATCCCCACTCTATGGTGTTAATAGTGGGGTGTGAGGCAGAATCACATAGGGCATGATAATAGGCCATGGCATAGTTTTCGCTAGCCAATAGATCTACTCAAGATCAAACATACCTGAACCGCACGCTATGCATGATTAAGATTGATGTAAAACAGCCGATAAAACATAACTCATCATTTAAAGTACAAATTAGATCAGTTTTAGATTAACAAACGATGGGTTAAAAAGGATATAAGGCCGATCTAGATCAATCCCAATCAGGCGAAGTGATATTGCTGTAATTAAATAAACACTGGAAGCAATAAGCAATATCAATAACTTAATGAATCTATCTGAAGGAACACCACCCTTAGATAGAGCTGATAACTTGACCTTAATCTAGTTCGAGCAGTGGAGGTTGACCGAATCGATGCAGCCGTACTTGAACTAGACAAGAGTCGATAACTAACTCATACCAGAGTCACAGTGGAGGTCAACCGGATCGATGCAGCCATATGAACAGAGGTATAAGCCATGACGGTACTTATAGACAAGCAGTAGAGGTCGACCAGATCGATGTAGCCATACTTGCTGAAGAACTCGCTGAGATCTACTCTACTCCTACTCCTAAGGGGTGGCCGGAGCTAAAAAAAGTAAATAACTATGATTGATTGTGTGTCTTTTACAATAGCCAAGCTTTGATATTTATACCCAGAACCTGCACATGACTCCTATCTAAGCACGACTCATCACAATCTTTGACCCTAAAGAAAACATTCCTAATTTAAGATAACTTGGACTCTAATCTTTCCCTTTTTGTAGAGTCCAACATGTCTTGTCCTGGCCCCGATCGTCGCCTTTGTCATTATCTGCTGGCGCTATCTGAAGAAAGCCGATTCCAATTTTTGCATTCAAATCAGCTGATACCATCCTACACATGATTGATTCCTTGATGATGTGATCTTGAGAGCTTTTAAGTCCCTAAGACTCTTCTGCCAAATTTTGGTGTAAACACATGTCCCCTAATTTTGGGATAAAAGTAATTTTATTCCAAAATTATCATGTCTATATCCCCGATTGGGCCATGGTCATTGGTAGATAATCTTGATTTGGGGTCTACTATTTGTCGCTCTCTATGTCACCTCATGAGACCATGCTTCAAAACTTTTTATGAGAGTATCATTGCTTCACGAGCACTTGGATTCATCTTTCTAGGCCGGCTATAAAATGTCTATCCGACCCTAGCGAGAGCAACTCAACAATTCAGCCATGTTTCTCTTCCATCTGCCCCCTCAAGTGCTTCTGACTTCACTAGAACCTCCATGGTCAATCTTTTTGCTATGAAGATCTTGAGCGGTTAGAAGAATTCTTGTGCATAGGGTGATTGTGTGTCCCATCTTAGCACCTTGTCGGGCAAGAGAATCAGCTACTACGGTTAGAAGAATCCTTGTGATATCGCCTAGGTCTTCTCTCCATGGTCACAGAGTTGTTCTAGTGTTTGCAAGGGTTAAAATGTGTGGACACCTTCCCCTTGTTTGCTCCATCAAATGCCCATCGGGAAAGCCACAAGCTTCTTTCTAGCAGTTTCCTAGTCACCGAGAAATCGGCTAGGCTTTTGTTGGGCAGGCGGCTTCTCCCCTTCTTTGTCATAATTTTATTAATGGGCTGATGTGACTCATTTTGTGATAACTTTTGGCTTTGTGGGGATTCAAACTCCCTTCAATCCAAAGAAACCTTGGTGGTTTGATCACTGGTCAATGTAATCCTTTTGTATCCATCCCATGATATTCTAAAACTAGGGGAAGCAATAAGCCTGAATCTGTTGTCTCCTCATTATCTGTCCCCTGAATTTTTAGAGCGTCAATCCGTTTCCGCATCTGATTTCAATTTCACACCCCTGGCGAAATCTATCTCCTTGCCTTCCCAAGCTATAAATACGAGCCACGGCTGGGGATCAAAAAACAACTCGCTTTGTCTCAAACCTTCCACGTCCTTAGTATAGTTCCTGCTTTTCTATAGGTTTGAGATCATGGAGAATAGCAAGAGGTTTGCTAAGGAGGCCCTTAATGGACCTACATCATCGCATCAGCATCTTCCGCATCTGGAGGGTATAGCTCATGATGCCCCCACTACCTCGGGGAATAGGGCCAACTTCGTTCGGCCTTTAGGGTCTTCTTCGTTATTAGCTCATCGCCAGCTCCCTTGTTATCAAAGGAGGCAGATTGACAATGATGATCTGCTTACTTCCATTGATTAGCATGGCCAAGGTCTTGCTGAATGTCTTTTCCTCACAGAATCGGCTCTGGCCATGGTTTGATGTCAATCACCTCTAGAGGCTGATTTGGTGGAGGATAGGTTGGCCAAGGCCGTAGCCAGAATCACAGGTGAGATATCTGTCATGACCTTTGCTTCCTTTCAATTTCATCCTTAAGATTCTAATCATCTTTGCTTTGAATCCTCTTAGATTTGTCTACCCAACTAGAGAGCCTCCGATTGGCTAGGGAGCACGTGGTGGGATTCGTCAACCCCAGAGGCGCCGTCCTAGTGGTTCAGCTACACGACATCCCGAATCATGTCAGGGAGGTTGCTTTGCTTGGCGTTCGCCATGGTGCCACCATGGCATTGGCTTCTGCGCAAGCCCATTCTGGCCATGAACTTCGGTTCCTCCCCCATGGTTTTCTAGCAGCGGCGCACCCTGGGGATCATGAATGCCTAATTAAGGATTTCTTTAGTGCTGCTAACTCTATAGCTTTTATCTCTGAGGCTAATGATATAGTAGCCAAAGTGTTTTCTAGCCCATAGTTTGTAATAGGTGATATTAGCAAACAATTTTTCATCTTGAGTGATTTTTCCCTTTGTTTTGTACTTCATACTATATGCATCACTTTGTCCATGTTTGGTTTACTCCTACAGATGATCCACATCGTACTGGCTTTTACCCCTCTAGGTTTATCTCTGCACTAGAAGCGATACCCTTCTATTATCAGCTATTAGAGCTGACAGCCGAGCAAATTGGTTGTCAAGTATTAATCCAAACGTTAGGGTAATATTCCTTTAAATATGCCCCATTTGATTGCTCTACTAAATTCCTCTTCTCCTCTCAGTGTTTTCAAAATGTAAATATTACCAGGCGCACAATGTTTGATCGGATAAGGTCTCTCCCAATTAGGCAACCATACCGGCTACCTTGCTCTTGGCCATCAAGGGTAATCCATCCCCAGCTTTCTCTAGAATCTCATTGCCATTGACCATCATAAGTACATCCTCAAGAGCATTCCTAGATCAATCGAAGAAGGCAAACAACAGATTGCGGGAGCTAATGCTATTCGGCTAGAAATGTTGAGAGCGATCCATGATGTCCCAGACTTGAAATCTACATGTCAACGCGGATCCTATAGAATCGACCATACTCTCTATTATTTAACTACGCTTCTTGTTTCGGCTAAAGAGCCAATTTGATACAACCGATCCTAGACTTCTAATCTTAATCAAATTAAGTCTAAAAATATGGCTTTTATTAAGAGAACCCTTTGATTTCCTACCCTTAGTTGCCCAACGCCATATTCCCATCGGCATTAGTGAAGTGGCGCTTTGCCTTCCATTAATTACGGTTGCCTTTTGTGCACCCCAATGCGTCCATCTCTTCACTTCATGTCTTCAAATACTAGCCGATGGCTTCGACCTTGAACATATCTCCACTCGCAACTATTCCTTTACTCTTCTCTGCCTACTGAAACCCTATAGCAATTTTCTTTCTCCCTTCTATAGATCCAATCATTTTTTATGGCCAACGAGGACAACCGAGGCAAGCGCACGGCGGGGGAGATCCCGGAGGAAAGCATACCGATGAATCAGCGTCTCCGATGCATGAGGTGAGATTGACATTGCCTATTTATGATGATGAACCATTTTGACTCGCCTACAGGTTTGTTGTGAATGATAGTCTTTGCCCTCTCCCTAGGGCCGGTGGGCCCTCTAACGCCTCATCTTTCTGTGCCGGCCTCGTCGTTGGATTCTTCTGACTCCTACAATGGCGACGACGCCCAGCGCTACCTTCATGAGTGGAGGATGGCTCAGAATTGTTATTCTAAGGCGACTTGGGAGAACGGCCAACTCGAGATTCACCTTGGGGTCTCTCAGGACGTCCTTCATGTGGCTGAGGAGGAGGCCAGCGCCGTTCGAGCATGGCTGGCTGAGTCTGATGCCATGGTGGCGGGTAAGATGAATTCTAGGAATGCCTCATTTTGATTTCCATTATCTTTATCTTGATAGTCTTTTTGGTCCAGTGATCATCAGCCCTGACGGTGCAGTTGGAGTCTCTCCAACTAGCAGCGAATGCGGCCACAGATGTCGTTAGTGCTCGGGGTTCCCTCATCGCCGCTCATCTCCAAGACATCTCAGCCCACATTCAGGAGATTACCCTCCATGACATTCGTCACGGTGCAGTGGTGGTGCTGACTGCAGCCCAAGTCCAAACTGGGTATGAGCTCCATGCCATGGAGACTTGGTTTTCCAATGGGCGACGGCCTTGAGAAACACAAGGACTTGCTTGAAGAATTTGTTATGGCAGCGGAGGCCATAGTAGACATCACATCCACCCAGGATGTGGTGAACAAGGTCCTTGATTAGATTGTATCTAGGGTAATCCAATGAACAAAGACTCCTGTTCTTTTCATGAATGTGTCTTAGTGCAATGCCCTTGTGTATGACTATTTTTATCTTTGTTTTTGAACTAAAGGCGATACCTTTTTGGTACCAGCTATTAGAGCCGAGAACAGATTAGCTATCAAATGCTGACCAGATGTTAGGACAACGTCCCATAGAACTTTTCATATCAAAGGTCAAACGATTAATCAACCCAGGTCAAGCATCCTATTAAGCGAAACAGAACTTCTTTAAGAAATCTATTAATTCTAATCCGTATTTAGGATTCCAATTTAGCATTCATATGACGGCCTAAAACCATCTCCAGGGCTAATGCTTATTTTTCCTTAATCCAATGGCCGACGTGAAGCCATGACTTTTTTCTAAAACAAACTCTTAGAGCTGATCGCTTGCATCGACTATTGGCTTTCATTGCTGATCTTAATGAAGCCTCCTTCCCATGACTTGCTAGAAAAACATTTGAAGTCTCCTAGTTCCCAAAAGATTGGATCAGCTGTTGTGATGCTCGGTCAGCACAAACTAGTTCGACATCATCTCCATGCCATTAATCAAACACTGATGCATGGTCGATGGTATACAACAGTTTGCATGAATCCAATCACGGGCGAGGAGCAAACTGTATGACCCTTTTCCATCGATGACGAAGAATGTGGTGAGTAGAGTCTTGCTCCCAATTGTTAGTTCGGCATTTATTGCCCCCTGGGTCTTAGACGTATTACCTCTGATGTCCTTAAGCATCTTGTCAGTCTCCATCAGATCTCCTGGTCCTTTGCCAAACTTATGAAAAGTGGTGTAAGGCATAAGATTGATAGAAGCACCTCCGTGCACCAATATCTTGTTCATCGGCTTCCCATCAACAAGGCCTTCCATATATAAAGCTTTTAAGTGCCGATGTTTGACTGGTTTGTCAAATATTGCTTGTTGTACAACTGTTAACTTGGCAACTATCTCCTCATACTCCGATTCATCGAAATTCAAATAAACTTCTTGATCTGTCGGAGCTCTAAATTCTGATGGCGACAAAAAAGCCATTTGGATATTAACCGATGGTTGCTTTCTATCGGCTGTTTGCTTGGTATGCCATACTTAAGGTTTACTGGATGCCTGAGCATGTTCCATCTCTTTATTCCTTAGGCATTGCACCCTTCTCTTCTAGCTTCTTGTTAAACCTCCTGGACACCATTAGCCTTCCTACAAAACATATTTTCTTTCGTTGCCTTCCTCTTCATAATCAACCCAGTCCTAGTCAATAACTCTTTTTCCCAGCTGATTATGAACACTTCCATTTTTTAAGCGCCGATCCATGTTATTATGATGATATGCATCTTGAGTATGAATATACCGGTGATTGGTTTGAGATTGCCTAAATTATCAATACTGATTGCTGCATTCTGGACAGTCATGTCTGGTAGGTAACTTCAAACCTTCATTCTAGCAATGTCTAAAGAAAGGACAATTACAATGTGATTCAGATTGTTTCCTTTCATACCTCTCTCTTTCTAGTTGACACTGGTATTCTTGATCCTTTAACCAACGCTGATAATGCTTTGCCTTCTACCATTGCCACTTATTCAATAGGATCTGAGATGTAAATCGCGGCTTTGTTGCCCCATCTTTTGATGTCTCCCCTCCTCATATTGGCTCTTTTGCTTGGCGTGACGTCTTCTAATCTTTTTGTACTCGTCAGTCAATATTTGCATCTTGGGGTCAATTGTTTTAGCTTCTCTTGATTTGGTCGATGTTAGGTCCTTAGCTTTTCCTTTGATCAGTCTAGCATCAACCATATTCTGATCTCCTAGGAAAGGATTATCATCAACTTTCATTTTCCGAGGTGTGTCAAATTTGAGCCTCCCTTGCTGAATATCCCTCTGTATATGCTACCGGAAAATTTTGCATTCATTGGTGGAATGAGAAGTAGCATTATGGAACTTGCAGAACTTCTTATTCTTCAACTGATTAGGGGGCAACATGACATGACCATCAGGTAACTTGATCTACCCTTTCTCAAGCAAGAAATCAAAGAGCTTATATGATTTGATGACATCAAAGTCATAGCTCTCCTTGACTCCTCTTCCCTAAGGATTTGGCACCATTACTATCTTCTTGCCCCACTTCCATTCAGCCACAGCAACCTCTTCTTCTTCATCTTCATAGCCATCATCGACTAAGTATGGATCATAAGCTTTGGCTACTATGGTACTCTTCTAGAATCAGGTATCTCTACGCATACTCTAGAATTGGCTATTGAGTGCTGCCACTCGTTGAGTCAATTGACCCAAGTTGTCAAATTCTTGTCCAAGCAGCTTTTCTTTCCACATTGGCAGCATTCCTTGAATAGCTAAAGCAGCCAGTTGATCATTAGCCAAATTTAAGGATAAGCACAAGTTCCTGGTTTCTCAGAACTTCTGAAGAAATTTAGTGCCCGATTCATTAGTCTTCTGTCTTATAGTTGTCAGATCAGTAATCTTCTTTTCTCCAGTCCTAGTGTAAAAATATGTATGAAATGTCTTCTCTAGGTTAGCCCAATTGGCAATGGAATTGACTGGTAGTGATGAAAACCAAGTGAAGGCTGGCCCTGATAAGGACAAGGAGAAGAAACAAACTTGATGGGCATCCTCGACTGATGCTTCACCCAATTGTGTAAGATACCGACTGATATGTTCTATCGTACTTGTACTGTCTTGGCTAGTGAACTTAGCGAATTCTGGGAGCCTATAATTTGTGGGAAGAGTGACCAAATCATACCATTTTGGATATGGGCATTTGTTTGAAAAGGTCAGCCCTTTTGGCTTCCGATCGAACTAATTTTTCAACATCTCGGTCACCCTCAGCAATAATTCATCAGCTTGCAGATTTGGATTCGTCTACACCTGCTGACCCATCTATGGATTGAAATCTTGTGTGCCTTGATATCCTAGATTTGGCATCATATGAAGGGTGTTATAATCTATGCCATAGTGATACCCTTATGGAATCTCGATCTGCTGGGTCCTTTGCTGCCTTGCTGCTTGGAGTCTCTGATTGTAGACATAAGGATCTATATCTCTACAGATCCTTTGAATTGATGGTGCTATTTTTTGAGCCAACGATGGTATGTGGCCTGATGTGCCAAAATTGATCACCTGGTTCTGACTTTGCCCCGCCGGCTGTTGCACATGCTATACTGATGGTCTAGGATTGTATAGTATCTGATTTGCCATAGTTCCTTGAGTTTGTTTAGATGAACCCTGAACTGCCTAGACATCACCATTACCAGCTAGTGCTGCTTCTTGATGGTTGGTACCGACTTGATTAGTCCCTTGGGTTGATGGATCTAGAATGTTGTAATAAGCTAGCCCACCTTGACCAACTAGAAACCCATGAATCGCCTCTCTCATGGCATTGTGGAATATGTCCAAGAAAGCTTCGTTATGGCTTGATATGGCATCACGAATAGATTTGTCTACATCTTCCTTAAAGAAATGCCTGTCTTTATCTTTAGTTGTATCCGTCTGCCCATGTAATAGAACTCTTGGTAGTGGAAATTTCTGAACAATTGTGTTATCACATGTTTTGGTGTAGGACAATAAATACTTGTTCTGAAACTCTTCTGTAGCCTTGCTGATGATACCATTATCCCTATCAGGTAGATCTTCATAATGCAGCAGAAGGATATCATTGTTGTTGTGAACCACCATGATGATTGTGGGGTCCCAACGGGCGTGCTAGAAATGCATGTTGACATGGAATTTCATCCCATGCCGAGGACACATGAGCAAGCTAGAAGGGTCCGCTCGATGGAGCTAGAGATCCACCTAGCTTCAGTGCAGGGATGATCGATCCTACGCACTCCTCCTGAGTCGTGCTAATTAATTTGACCCTACAATTGACAAGGAGAGAAAGCTTATCAATAATTAAGGGTAGAACATGTTGGCGTTACCAGATAGTCCCGAATGTGCGGCTCTAGGAGCCGATATGAAAGGAGATTGACTAAATAGTCAATTCTAGTATATTCATAAAAATAAATCAGTTAAAGCTCATGGGGTTGTGTAAGAAGAATCAGTTATCATTTAGGATGAGTATAATTCTTTAAACAAATAATGGTGAATGACCATAAGATATTAACAATAATTAGTTCATGCTGAGCCAATGACTGCAAGTAATCGAACCCCTTTTTTATAAAAGAAACAGTTCATCATCATTCAACCATTTAATAGAGATAAATCTAATGAACATATTAGATCTCATCTATCGCTATGACCAGTGGGGCATGAGGCAGAATCATGCATGTCGTAGAAACAACAATAGACTCGATGACCCTAACTTATTACTAATATCAGTGGGGCATGAGGCAGAATCATGCAGGCCGTAAATCAATAATAAGATCATGGGGCTAATATATCTTTCAACCTACCGCTACTTCAATAGTCTCGTGATGCGAACTATTCGTGAAAGCGCTCAATATTAGCTAAAACAGCCGATTTAGGTAGAGCACATAGTCAAGGTCATGCCCTCTTAGGAACAGATCTACCAAATAACGATCCCCACTCCACGGTGTTAATAGTGGGGTGTGAGGCAGAATCACACAGGCCATGATAATGGGCCATGGAATAGTTTTTGCTAGCCAATTGATCTACTCAAGATCAAACATGCCTTAGCTGCATGCTATGCATGATCAAGATTGATGTAAAACAGCCGATAAAACATAACTCATAGTTTAAAGTATAGATTAGATCAGTTTTAGATTAACAAACGATGGGTTAAAAAGGATATAAGGCCGATCTAGATCAATCCCAATTGGGCGAAGTGATATTGCTGTAATTAAATAAACAATGGAAGAAATAAGCAATATCGATAACTTAATGAATCTATCCAAAGGAACACCACCCTTAGATAGAGCCGATAACTTGACCTTAATCTAGTTCGAGCAGTGGAGGTCGCCCGGATCAATGTAGCCGTACTTGAACTAGACAAGAGTCGATAATTAACTCATACCAGAGTTGCAGTGGAGGTCGACCAAATCAATGCATAAGTTATGACTCCAATCTATGTACAAGTAGTGGTACGAACAGAGGTATAAGTCATGATGGTACTAATAGACAAGCAATGGAGGTCAACCGGATCGATGTAACCGTACTTACTGAAGAACTCACCGAGATCTACTCTACTCCTACTCCTAAGGGGTGGCCGGAGTCAAAAAAAAGTAAATAACTGGTATTTGATTGATTGTGTGTCTTTTACAATAGCTGGGTTTTGATATTTATACCTGGGACCTACACATGACTCCAATCTAGGCACGACTCATCACAATCTTTTATACTAAAGAAAACATTCCTAATTTAAGATAACTTGGACTCTAATCTTTCCCTTTTTGTAGAGTCCAACATGTCTTGTCCCAGCGCCGATCATAGCCTTTGTCATTATCTACTGGCGCTATCTGAGGAAAGCCGATTCTAGTTTTTTGCATTCGAATCAGCTGATACCGTCCTGCACGCGATTGATTCCTTGATGATGTGATCTTGGGAGCTTTTAAGTCCCTGAGACTCTTCTTCCAAATTTTAGTGTAAACAACATGACATGAGGATGTACAATGAATCAATCCTTAACTGACATAAACGGGGATAAATAGGCACCTACACAAGCATCACATAAGACAAACAATTATAATTTGACTTAGTCATTTCCTAGATTGTAAACAGCAGCTACTTATTCTAGACATATCTGGAATTATACTCAACCAAATACTATGATCTTGGACTTTCTAGAAAGCTTATAAAGCTGCGCACAACTTTCTTATAGTCATCTCAAGATGATTCAACGGCTATCAAGGTCAAACAAAGCAATTTCCTAGATCTATTCAAAAATTCCAGAGAATAAGCATTTCTAGAGACCAACTTCCAATAGTTATAACTCTCAAACCATTCAGCTTGTTGCCATGAAAATTTGACACAAGCAAGATAAGTAAGTTATCTACAACTTTGTTATTGACAAAATTCATAGCAAACAACATTTTACCCATGCAATTTACTTAACAATAGAAACTGTTCAAAACAGTCACTATAATTGAATTATAGAGCAATTATTATTTCACTGCATACAAGCAACCAAATCTGGGCACAACCAATGGTACCAACAGTTCATAGACATCATATATACTTTAGAAAACATAATGGTCAAGCATAAATAAATTATTTAAATGCCTTTATTAATTTATTTGGACACTAAGGTGAAATAAGGAACATATATCAAAAGTGCATAGTAAATTCTGAGAAAGTTATAGTAGCTCATATATGCTCCCAATAGGCTACTGTATAAATTTCATGCCAACTAAACAAGTATATCATCCTCTATAAAAATGACAAGGTACATAGGCTTATTTTAGTGAAAATGGTTTGACCTAGTGAGAAGTCTCAAACAATAGATTTCATATTTTTCTTAACCCCATCTTAGTACAATAACACTGTACAAAAAATTTGCATGACCATATGTTACCTATTTTTATTCTAATGAATTTCACCAAAAATCATGATTTATTTAGGGTTAAATAGAAAGACCCTATTCAAAATAGATTTACTATGGGTTTATCATTTTTCCTAGCTAGAGCATGTTAATACAAACTCAACAAAATTAGAATCATATTTTTATCACCTCCCTAGCTCAAGATATGCATTTTACAAGATTTAAACTAAGTGAAAAGCACTTTATTTGCCCAATTTAATTTCCCCAAGAAACATGCTAGAAACTATGTATTTTATATTTTTAGTAAATACTACACTTACTAAGGAAGCTAACCAAATTGGAATCACTCAAATTGGATAACCCTATCTCTTGATATGAATTTTTTAAACATGTATTCAAATCTGTGAAATAAATAAGGAAAATCAAAGAATAAATAGACCGACAGATGGGGCCCGAGGTCAATGGGGCCCGCTCATTAGTGAGACCAGCGAAGGGCACGACATTTGACCGGTGAGGTCTCTGGTGAAACCCTGGGCACCATCGTGTTTCTCTTGTCAACCCGCACCCAGGGGTACCCTAGGTTGGGTTGGTGGCTCTGAAAGCTCTAGTTTGGTTTCGGTGAATTGATGAAATCCCAAGTGCTAACCTAGTTTATCAAAGTGATTATGAGATAGGTAGCACTACTCCAAGTAATGAAGCAAATAAAGATCATGATATGAAGATGGTAATGGCATGGTGATGATCAATTGCTTGGACTTGGAAAGGTTAAAGAAATAACATTGGGCTCAAGGCAATGGTATAAGTGGTAGGAGCCATTTTGTTTCGATGATCAAGACACTTAGAGAGTGTGATCACATTTAGGTTCGATAGCCGTACTATTAAGAGGGGTGAAACTTGTATCGAAATGCGGTTATCAAAGTGCCACTAGATGCTCTAACTCATTGCATATGCATTTAGGATCTAGTGGAGTGCTAACACCCTTGAAAATGTTTGTGAAAATATGCTCACACATGTGCACAAGGTGATACACTTGATGGTTGGCACATTTGAGCACAAGTAAAGAAGATAGAGTTGAAAAGGAGTTAGTAGCGCTGGTCACAGAGTTGACCGGACGTGTCTGGTATGGAGATCGGATGCGTCCAGTATTAATGACCGGACTCTAGCTCAGTGGAGCAACTAGATGCTGAGGAGTTACTATTCAGTGTCCAGTCAAAGTGATGTGGCTTGGTACTGAATTGCAGAGAGCGATCAGACGCGTCTGGTGTGAATCAATGAGCCTCAGGTTTTCAGCGTTAAATTGATCAGACTCTGGGACCGTCTGGTCCGTAGTGACCGGACATGTTCGGTCGAACCAGAGCGGCTGTGGGAGCTCTCTGGACTCGACAAGATGCTATGTCTCCTGCTTCTAGACCAGAGTGACCGGACACGTCTGGTCGGCCTAGAGTGGCTGTGGGAGCTCTCTAGACTTGATCGGACGCTACGTCTCCTACGTCTGGTCGTCCATACCGGATGCATCTGGTCGTAGTTGAGCATGGGACTCATGGTAGCAATGGCCACTTCATTTGAATTGGACACATGGTGAATTGGCAGTGACCGGATGCATCTAGTGCACATGACCAGTGCGTCCGGTCATCCCGCAGTCAGCCCAATAATTGAGCCAATAGCTCTATTCGTGGGGGCTCTCTATTTAAGCCCCATGGCCAGTACAAGCTCACTCTCTTGGCCATTTACATTGTCATAGCAACCTTATGAGCTTAGCCAAAGCCCTCCCACTCATCTCCATCATATATTCATCATCTTTGTGAGATTGGGAGTGAATCCAAGTGGATTGCTTGAGTGTTTGCATTTAGAGGCACTTGATGTTCGTGTTTCACCACGGGATTTGCTTGTTACTCTTGGTGGTTGCCACCACCTAGATGGCTTGGAGTAGCGAGGATCATCGAGTGGAGGTTGGTGATTGTCTCTAGCTCCAATTGTGGTGATTGTGAGGGTTTCTTGACCTTTCCTCGGCGTAGAGCCAAAATGTACTCTAGTAAATTGGTCATGGCTTGTGTGATCCTCATCTTGTGTTGGCTGTGTGGCACTCTATTGAGAGTTTGGCGTGTGATACCAATTAGCGCCTGAACCTCCAAGTGAGTGAATCACCACAACGAGGACTAGCTTGCCGGCAAGCAAGTGAACCTTAGTAAAAAATCATTGTGTCATCATTTGATTCTGAGGTGATTGATCTTCATTGGTATTCGTTCTTGTGATTGATTGGTTTATTCCTCGACATGGTGGTATAACTATCTTGCTCTCTCTCTTTTCATTACTGCAAACTAGTTATCAAGCTCTTTAGTGTAGTTAGTTGTGAGAGCTTGTTAGTATGGTTAGTGTGGCTCCTTAGTTAGCTTTTGAGAGCACACTAACTTAGTGTAGTGACATAGCCATTGTGTGAATAGAGACTATAGAAACTAGACATGTGGTAGGTGGTTTGCATTTTTAGTAGGCTAGCGTAACACTCGCTTCACCTCATATTTATCTAACTAGTCTATTAAGTGTTATTGTAGAAATTTTTAATAGGCTATTCACACCCTCTAGCCATTAGTACCTTTCTAGTGGTATCAAAGCTGAGGTCACCGTGATTTGAGGCTTAACAACCTTCGGTGTGAAAATGGCTCAAATCAACAACACCAAGAAGCCACCCCAATTTGATGGCTCAAACTATCCCTATTGGAAGGCTAAGGTGACAACTTATATCAAGTCAATCAATAGGAAGGTTTGGAAGGTGGTAGAGACCAAGATTGTGATTGATGATGAAGAGGCTCCCATCACTGCCGAAGAAATGCTACTCCAAAATAATGACATTGCTCTTAGTGCCATCCATGATGCTTTTGATGAGAGAACATTTGAGCAAATCAAGAACATTGAGAGAGCTCATGAGGCATGGAAGAAGTTGGAGGAATCATTTGAGGGCACTCAAGCCATGAAGGGTGCAAAGGCATACATTCTCAAAGAGAAGTTTGCAAGCTTCAAGATGTAGGAGGATGAGAGTGTGCCAGAGATGTTTCATAGGATTCAAGTGCTTGTCAATGATCTTAAAGCACTTGGAGAAGAGGTGAAGGACAAGGACTTCTCCCACAAGTTCTTGAGATGTTTACCTTCAAGATTTGGAACATTGGTCACTATTCTAGTGAGGAGTGGTTTGGACACTATGACACCAAACCAAGTGTTGGGAGATATAATGACCGATGATACATATAGAGATGATAATGAGAAGGAAGAAAAGAAGGAGAAGAAAGATGAGAAGAAGGATGACAAGAAGAAGAGTGTGGCATTCAAGGCCACATCATCCAAGGGCAAGGCAAAGCATGAAACATCAAGTGAAGATGATAGTTCATCGGATCATGATGATGATGATGAAAAGATGGCTCTCTTTGTCAAGAGATTTGGCAAGTTCATGGTGAAGAAAGGCTACCATGCTAGAAGGAAGAAATCTTCATCCAAAAACAAGGAAGAGTCAAGAAGGTGCTTCAATTGTGGAAGCAAAGATTATCTTGTTGCTCAATGCCCATACAATAGTGACAAAGATGATGACAAGAAGAACAAGAAGGAAAAGAAAGAGAAGAAGGACAAGATGCCCTTCAAGAAGAATAAGGGTGGTTCATATGTGGTCACTTGGGATAGTGATGCTTCCTCAAGTGATGATGATGATAGTGATGATGACAAGACCACCAAGAAGAAGGCACTTGCAAGCATTTCTATCAATGAGAAGCCTTCTCTCTTCGACACTCCATCATGCTTCCTAGCTAAGGCCACTAAGGTACAAATTTATGATCATGGAAGTGATGAGGAACATGATAATGAAAATGAAAATGAAAGTGATAGTGATGATGATGAACCAACTAAGGATGAACTATTTGACATACTAGAAGATGCTAAAGAATACTTTGACATTAAGAGAAGGGAATGCAAAAGCTTGCGTAAGGAACTAAAATCCCATAAGCAAGCCTTTGATGAGCTCAATGCATCTCATGAGAGGCTAGAGGAAGCCCTTGAGAACCTTGGCAAGGCTCACAAGAAGCTTGAAAAAGCACATTCCTCTTTGCTTGATGAGCAAAATAAGAAGAAGCATGTTGAGACATATAATGTAGACTTAACTTGTGATATAATTGATGAATCATTATATAAGCCTATCATTGTTGCTCCCGCTAACCCTTTGTCGATGCGGGACCCATGGGATACACCGCAAGGAAGAGAGGAGATCTAGTTTAATTAGGATTCCTCCCATGTAATCATAGTAGTAATACTTCCCTGTAATCCTACTAGGACTCTACATTTTAAATCGACTAGGATTCTGGCCTCCTGACTATATAAAGGAGGGCAGGGCTCCTTAGATGGGGGAGATAGCAGGAGAATGACACAACACTTTACAATCAATCCAATGCAAAGGCTAACGCTGACTAGATGTAGGGCTATTACTCAATCATGGTCGAGGGTCCGAACCAGGATAAATCGATTGTCTCTTGTGTTTACCGTCGAGTTCTACATATGTTGAAGCCCGAACATACTGCCCCGAGTACCCCCATGGCAGGCTATCGATGGTGAAACATCGACAACTGGCGTGCCAGGTAGGGGCTTTTGGCAAATTTACATCCGAGAGCTCAACGGACCTCGACAACATGATCTTCTCAATGGGATCAACCTTCATCTTTGGTTCATGGATCTATGAGGCAGGCGATGATGGCAAGCTCCAAAGCCGTCTCCTCAAAGATTCGAATCACCATGAAGACCTTTCTATTTCGGCGACTACGACAGATCAACTTGATGGAAGATTCGCGTAGCTCGCGATGTCCGATCCAACTCAGATTTCACAACTTTGTGCATCCGACTCAAACTCAGGTTCCACATCCGAAATGGAGTCTTACCCGAGTTCTTCCGAGAAACTGAGTTCTTTTCTAATGGGGCTTAAGAATGTGGCCTTGGCCTATCAAGAATACAACTCGGAGTACACTCAGAGTCTTCTCAAGATGTCGTGTCCTTTTCCATTCAGACTCCACAACATGGCAACGTCTTATCAAACATGGCCCGAAGGATCCCTCGATCCGGTACTTAGAATGCCACTAAAAGGAGCTCAGGAAGGTCTCATACTTACTATAACATCTCAAGACTGCATCGTCCACTGGCCAGGTTCTGTTCTTGAGGTCAGCGATACCCAACTACGACAGCAATTCTACCCTACCAAGAAGGAGACTCGATCTGTGATCTTGAAGCCTCTACTAAAGTCATCAACTCTTATAGTGTGGAAACCAACACCGATAACAGAACAATTCACGCACGAGAAGTATTCATGGTTTGCTATCCTTGATCACCATTGGTCCCCCCAGAAGCACCCGACATCACGTCATTGGATGAATCTGAGTCCAACATATCACCCTTTATCTAGGGTCACAATGGTGAGACTAAAAATCAGAAGCAAGCCAGAGAAAGAAGAAACAAATTGGAACAAGGATGCCAACGCTGTGCTAGGTAGTGCAAGGAAGCTTGGATCAAATATGAATTAGATCTGGCTGAGTACGACAGAAGAAAATCAGAACAAGAAGTCGAAGAAAGACATGTGGCGAATACACCCTACAATAGGATTCGAGAAGCACTAGAAGAACTCGGAGCGACATCACTTCCTAGTGAAAAATAGGAACAGCTCTGGGACCTCCTCCAGTCAGTAGCCCTAAGGACACATGATGGAAGGACCCACTCAAGACTACTTGACAGGTCAACATCTCATAGAAAGGAAGATCAAAATCAAAGGAAGTCCGCTTTCGAGAAACTTGGACCAAGTGGAAGTCATAATAGGGAAAGTAGAAGGGACCATAGTCAAAACTATCAAGTCGAACAACTAAGGAAGATTAGAAGCAAAGTACCTATTCAGACAGCCCCGTAGAACTAGTCTCACCAAGACAACAGTTGGCTAGAAGGAGGTGCTGAATCAGAATACATAGAAGCCGGAACACATGATAGATTCCCCTGTTTTGCAAACAGACTTGCTTCAATACGACTACCTCATAAGTTCAAGCCGTCCAACCACTCTAAATATGATGGCAAGACCGAACCAAGACAATGGCTTAGGATTTACTCATAGTCGATCGAACTAGCTGGAGGAGACGACGATATCAAGACCTTGTTTTTTCCCATGGCCCTAGAAACCATGCCCCTCCAATGGTTCGACAAATTAAATCTAGGGTCAATCAGAAATTGGGAGGACTTGCAAAGAGTTTTCTATGAAAATTTCACGAGTATCATTACGCACCCCATCACCCACGTAGAATTAAAAGGACTCAAGCATAAATGAGGCGAAAGTCTCAAGAATTACTATCGATGATTTGGCGAACTACATGCTCAAGTACATGACATCACCCAACGAGAAGTAATTGAAGCTTTCTCTCATGGAGTCATGGCTAGGTGGCAATTTCAGGACTTCTGCAAAGAAAACCCGAGAAACAATGAAGAATTCAGACGCATAGTAGAAAAGATGATTACTACAGAGGAGAAGACAAGAGAAAGGTTCCTGGATAGAAACAACCAAGACAACCTAGACCAGGCACGTACAAGTTGATAACTGAAGATGGAAAAAAGTCAACAATACATGGCACATCAGCCAACTAAGAAGATTCTACGCATGAAAACAACTCAAGGAAGAATATATATACAAGCCGCAAGAGATCAACGTTCATGATCAATAAAGATGGTGTTCCTCGATGACATATGTCTTATTATGGCTTTCCCCCAGTTGTTTTCATTAAGCATACCGGCTGAGAGCAAAAGAGCTAAAAAGATGCTTGAGCCCACCGATGAGGGTAGCTAATAAGCTAACACTCGAACCAAAAAGCAAAATGGCTGAAATTATGCCTGAGCATACCGGCCAAGAGCAAAAGAGCTGAAAAGATGCTTGAGCCTGCCGATGAGGGTAGCTAAAAGCTAACACCCGAACCAAAAAGCAAAATGGCTGAAAATACGCCTGAGCATACCGGCCGAGAGCAAAAGAGCTGAAAAGATGCTTGAGCCCGCCAATGAGGGTAGCTAATAAGCTAACGCCCGAACCAAAAAGCAAAATGGCTAAAAATACGCCTGAGCATACCGGCCGAGAGCAAAAGAGCTGAAAAGATGCTTGAGCCCACCGATGAGGGTAGCTAATAAGCTAACACCCAAACCAAAAAGCAAAATGGCTGAAAATATGCCTGAGCATACCGGCCAAGAGCAAAAGAGTTGAAAAGATGCTTGAGCCCACCGATAAGGGTAGCTATTAAGCTAACACCCGAACCAAAAAGCAAAATGGTTGAAATTATGCCTGAGCATACTGACCGAGAGCAAAAGATCTAAAAAGATGCTTGAGCCCGCTAATGAGGGTAGCTAATAAGCTAACACCTAAACCAAAAAGCAAAATGGCTAAAATTATGCCTAAGCATATCGGCCGAGAGCAAAAGAGCTGAAAAGATGGTTGAGCCCGCCGATGAGGGTAGCTAATAAACTAACACCCGAACCAAAAAGCAAAATGGCTGAAATTATGCCTGAGCATACCGGCCGAGAGCAAAAGAGCTGAAAAGATGCTTTAGCCCACCGATGAGGGTAGCTAATAAGCTAACACCCGAACCAAAAAGCAAAATGGCTGAAAATATGCCTGAGCATACCGGCCAAGAGCAAAAGAGCTGAAAAGATGCTTGAGCCCACCGATAAGGGTAGCTATTAAGCTAACACCCGAACCAAAAAGCAAAATGGTTGAAATTATGCCTGAGCATACTGACCGAGAGCAAAAGATCTAAAAAGATGCTTGAGCCCGCTAATGAGGGTAGCTAATAAGCTAACACCTAAACCAAAAAGCAAAATGGCTAAAATTATGCCTAAGCATATCGGCCGAGAGCAAAAGAGCTGAAAAGATGGTTGAGCCCGCCGATGAGGGTAGCTAATAAACTAACACCCGAACCAAAAAGCAAAATGGCTGAAATTATGCCTGAGCATACCGGCCGAGAGCAAAAGAGCTGAAAAGATGCTTTAGCCCACCGATGAGGGTAGCTAATAAGCTAACACCCGAACCAAAAAGCAAAATGCTAAAACAAGCCAGTTGTCTGACTACTCATCACAATTTTGAACTACTTTGGCTGCGGTGACCAACTACTTGACAGCTCATGTCCAAGTACTCACAAGCTGATGCTTGAGGGCTACAACCACTGGGGTCTCTTGAGCGCAAAATGTTAGGATCACGCGCTGATTCTACCATGCGGTCATCAATCAAGTTGATTTACCTAGGTTGCTGAGGCCTTAATCTGTGAAGCCTACTCGCTGGAAAGGGAAACATTTTCTGGACCACGTCATCAAATAAGGAGCTCACCCACCACTGGCTGCCTTACATGGCCACTTCTTCGTTGGGTGAGACACACGCCCCATGTTGTCTTACTCGGTTGCTGCTCTAGAAATTGCTAGGACATCTGACTACTCGGCCGTGGTGATCGACTACTTGGTTGGGGTTATCAACTACTCAACAGCTAAGGTCGACCTTATTGCGGTGATTTGGAAATTCTAAAGTGGGGGTGATACGGGGTCTTCGATGAGGGGACTACCCACCCAAAGCCTTTTGATGGATTATCTAGGTTGCCTTACTTAGATCAGATCATGGTCGAATGAGAAGATTTTGTGTCAGCAAGATGAGCATGAATATGAGGATGCACGTGCATATTTATATGTACTTTCATTACTCAAGCGAAACAAAGGAAGAGGCATGACATATAGCAGCATGCAAGAAGACATCAAGCACGCAAGATAATTATGGAAAGTACTCGGTGGCACAACTGTGTTGACTTGCAATGGTATATGGATAGCCTACTATAGTACACGGGTTACTTGGATACACCCTTGAGAATGTCTACAAGATCCTACATATCCTTAGAAGAGGTTTTCAGTTCTTTGAACAACTCAGATTCAAGACCCTCCAACTTTTTGTTCAAAATAGCAAGAGGCTCAGGGGCTACACTTAGTGAGTGCACTTTTTCTTCCGAAAAGCGCAAATCACTCAGAACACTTCTTCAAGATAGGAGTTTTCAAACAACATAAGATTCAAGACCCTCCAACTTTTTGTTCCAAATAGCAAGAGGCTCGGGGGCTACACTTAGTGAGTGCACTTTTTTCTTCGAAAAAGCACACGTCACCAAGAAGACTTCTTCAAGACAAACCACTTCAAGACCTCATGATAAAAAGAACCCGGACTGAACTATATCCGAGTTCTTTTTGATAAAGAACCCAGGTATATGCTCGAGAGCCCTTCGATGAAGAATTAGAGCAATTTCAAGACAAGACCCTCCAGCTCCTTGTTCCAAATAGCAAGAGGCTCGGGGGCACCACCAAGATGGGAGTATTTTTTCTTCAATAAAAAGCACACACCACTCGAAGATCCTAAGAAGTGCTACATGGTTTCACTTAAGAAAGCACTTGGATGACGCTTGTTCCTACTCGGCAGGACCTAAAGGAACAAGACAAAGCTTCTAGAGCTCAACCATGAAGTGCTCGGGGGCTTGTCGATGCGGGACCCATGGGATACACCGCAAGGAAGAGAGGAGATCTAGTTTGATTAGGATTCCTCCCATGTAATCCTAGTAGTAATACTACCCTGTAATCCTACTAGGACTCTACATTGTAAACCGACTAGGACTCTGGCCTCCTAACTATATAAAGGAGGGCAGGGCTCCTTAGATGGGGGAGATAGCAGGAGAACAACACAACACTTTACAATCAATCCAACACAATGGCTAACACCGACTAGACATAGGGCTATTACTCGATCATGGTCGAGGGTCCGAACTAGGATAAATCGACTATCTCTTGCATTTATTGTCGAGTTCTACATATGCCGAAGCCCTAACATACTGCCCTAGGTACCCCCATGGCAGGCTATCGGTGGTGAAACATCAACACCCTTCTTGTAGCATTTCTACTTCCACCTCATCTAGTAGTGTTGGTTTCACTTGTGATGCCTCACTAATGGTTGAGAATGAGACCCTCAAGAAGGAGGTTAATAAGCTCACTCACACCTTGACTAAGGCCTATGGTGGTGAGGACCACTTGCTTATGTGCTTGGGTAGCCAAAGAGCTTCTCTCTACAAAGAGGGATTGGGCTATACCCCCAAGAAAGGCAAGGCGACCTTTGCTCCTCACAAGACTAGTTTTATGAAGAACAATGGTCGGTTTTGCACTAGTTGCAAGCAAGTTGGTCATTTAGAGCAAAAGAGCATGAACAAGAAGTCACAAGCTAATGTATCCTCCATTAAGCTTGATTATTTCTATGTGCTGACCAAAGGTGCAAATGGTGTAAAGGCTAAGTTCATTGGTGCACCATGGATGGGCTCAAAGAAGAAAGCCATTTGGGTACCAAAGAGCTTAGTAACTAACCTTCAAGGACCCAAGCAAGTTTGGGTACCTAAAAAGAATTGATCTTCTTTTGTAGGTCAATTACAAAGCTGGAGAAAGGCATTAGGTTCTTGATAGTTGGAGGGTGCTTTTTTCGGGTCTATTGTAGGTCATTGACAAACACTTGAAGCCTATAAAACATCTCCAGCACACTCTCATCATCCTTCATCTTGAAGCTTGCAAACTTTTCTTTGAGAATGTATGCCTTTGCACCCTTCACGGCTTGAGTGCCCTCAAATGATTCCTCTAATTTCTTCCATGCCCCATGAGCTCTTGAATGGTAGAAAGCCCAACATTGCATATTTTCGGGTCTTTGGTTGCAAATGCTATATCTTGAATAAAGGCACTAGATTGGGCAAGTTTGACAAGAAATATGATGAAGGATTCCTACTTGGTTATTCCACTACAAGCAAAGCATATAGAGTTTGGAATTTGGATAGTGGTACTCTTGAGGAAGTTCATGATGTTGAATTTGATGAAACAAAGGGTTCACAAGAAGAAAATGAGAACTTAGAAGATGTTAGAGGCATTCAACTTTCAAATGCCATGAAGAACATGGATGTTGGTGAGTTGAGGCCTAGGCAAGTGAATGATGATGAAGATGATCAAGTACAAGTGCTCTCTAACTCAAATATGCAAGATGACACAACTCAATCTAGTAAAAGTGGCTCTCATGACAATGAACAAGATCAAGTGGCTAGTGCATCATCTCAACCCAATGATCAAGCAAGTGCAAGCAATCAAGTTCCAATCCTCCAACCAACCAATATTGCAAGGGATCATCCATTGGACACTATCATTGGTGATATTTCAAGAGTTGTGCAAACTAGATCAAGATTGGCTTCATTTTGTGAGTATTTCTCATTTGTGTCATCCATTGAACCAAAGAAGATAGATGAAGCATTAAAGGATATTGATTGGGTGAATGCTATGCATGAAGAATTTAATATCTTCATAAGAAATCAAGTATGGGAATTAGTAAAGAGACCAAAGGGACACAATGTGATTGGAACCAAATGGGTCTTTAGAAACAAACAAGATCAAGATGAGATAGTAGTAAGGAACAAAGCAAGATTGGTAGCACAAGGCTATACACAAGTTGAAGGTCTTGACTTTGGAGAAACATATGCCCTGGTTGCTAGATTAGAAGCACTTAGAATCTTGCTAGCCTATGCTAGTGCCCACAACATCGAACTCTATCAAATGGATGTCAATAGTACATTTCTTAGTGGTTACATCAATGAAGAAGTATATGTTGAGCAACCTCCCAGTTTTGAAGATGACAAGAAGCCTGACCTTGTGTACAAGTTGAAGAAGGCATTGTATGGCTTGATGCAAGCACCTAGAGCATGGTATGAGAGATTGAGGGACTTCCTACTCTATAAAGGGTTCATGATGGGCAAGGTTGACACCACTCTTTTCATCAAGAAGATTGGAAAAGATTTATTTGTGTTGCAAATCTATGTTGATGACATCATATTTGGATCAACCAATCAAGACTTTTGTGAAGAATTTGGAAAGATGATGGCTAATGAGTTTGAGATGTCCATGATTGGAGAGTTAAGTTACTTCCTTGGTCTTCAAATCAAGCAATTGAAGAATGGTACATTTGTGAGTCAAGGAAAGTATATCAAGGACATGATCAAGAAGTTTGGAATGAGTGATAGCAAAGCCATGAGTACACCAATGGGAACAAATGGCAACTTGGATAGTGATGTAAGTGGCAATATGGTGGATCAAAAATTGTATCGGTCTATGATTGGAAGCCTACTCTATGTGACCGCATCAAGGCCAGATGTCTTGTTTAGTGTATGCATGTGTGCAAGATTTTAAGCCTCACCAAGAGAAAGTCATTTGAAGGCTACAAAGAGAATATTAAGGTACTTGAAGCATACATAAAATGTTGGTTTGTGGTATCCCAAAGGAGCAAAGTTTGAGCTAGTTGGTTACTCCGACTTAGGTTATGTGTGATGCAAGGTTAAAAGAAAGAGCACCTCGGGCACATGTCAATTGTTGGGAAGGTCACTTGTTTCATGGTCTTCAAAGAAGCAAAATAGTGTTGCACTATCAACCACCGAAGCCGAATACATATCCACTGGTAGTTGTTGTGCACAAATACATTGGATGAAGGCCACCTTGAATGACTTTGGAATCAAGTTCAAGAAAGTGTCATTGCTATGTGACAATGAGAGTGCAATCAAGTTAACCAACAATCTGGTTCAACATGCAAGAACAAAACACATTGATGTCCGCCACCATTTCATAAGAGATCACCAATAAAAAGGGGACATCTACATTGAGAGTGTATGCACCGAAGATCAACTTGCCAATATATTAACCAAGCCATTGGATGAGAAAAGGTTTTGCAAGCTAAGGAATGAGTTGAACATATTGGATTTCTCAAACATGTGTTGATGCACCTCCCACTTATATGACATGCCTCTCCTTTGAGCAATCCAAGGTAAAAGTTGATTGGCATGGCATACATACTTGCTAAGGACATGTTTAGTGCATCTAGACATTTTTTACATTTAATAGGGTCATTCATGAAAATCAAATGAATTTGATGATTGTATGGTACCACTATTGCTTCTATGCTTATTTTGGTCTAGTGGTAGCATATGACATGTTTGTGGGCTTGTAAACCTAGTGTTTGATCTAGAGAATAAGCTCTAAGTGATTAACTCAACATGGTACAAGATAACCCTTATTTGGAGGAGTGAAGAAGCTTGTCCTTGGATCAAACCGAGTTAAATATCTTTGGTAAATGATCTACATTGGACCAAATTTGGGAAAATGATCCTCACCCCATTGATTGACATTGATAATCTCAACCTATCTACATTTTTAACCTTTGTGGTCATTGATGACAAAGGGGGAGAAAAACAAAGATATAAGTGTAAAAGGGAGAAATAGTGTACTAACATAGTGAAAAGACAACAAGGGGGAGAATTTTACATTGGGGGAGAGATATTGGCAAAGGAAAGGGATCAATTAAAATTTTGAGCACACAAGTAGGGGGAGCAAGCTCATGAACTTGTATGGTGCATTTAAATGTGCACTTCATTTGTTTGCTTATATGGCATAAGTTTTAAATTTCAATATCCATGCATGTGTGGTGTATGCTAGTTGTAGGTTTGGATGATGAAATGAAAAACTAGCATGCATAGATTTAAGTAACTAGACTCATGCTCACATTATGAAAACTAGACCCTTACTTCCAATGTTGATCTCATAGGGTATTCGAGTTTTTGTGTATGTCTAGTTACTAATGGTGCTAAGTATGGTATATTGGTGCACTCCAATTGGTATCATACTTCAAAGGTCCATCTTTTATACCTTAGCATCATTTGGTAGACATTGTCTCCTATATTTCCTATCTAAGCATATGTGCAAGCTACAATCCCAACTCTTAGCACATATGTAGGGGGAGTAATTGCTACCATATGGGGTTCATGAAACTTGTCCATATCCTATTTGTAACACCCAAAAAATTCAACTGCAAATTAGTAATTAATTTTGAGCATTTATTTAATTTTATATGTATTTTTAACCTAGGCCAAATAATAATAAATTTGGGTTAAATAAAATTAACTCTAAGGTTTAGAAACATGTTTGTTGCATTCATGCCAAAGCATACTTTTTTTGGTTGAGTGTAGGGTTATGTTGTTTGAAGTTGAATTCAAATTGCATTTGAATTTGGCTTAGATTTGAAAACTAGAAATAGGAAAGAATTTGATTTTTGAAAAACTTCTTCTTTTTCTAGCCTAGCCTTGGAACCGGCCTGACCTTTTCTTTCTCCCCTTCCCAGCTTCGACCTGCTCAGCAGCCCAGCTTGCACTATCGTTCCATGCCTTCCCTTCCCATGCTTGGCCTGCTGGCGACCCAGCCAGTGCCTCCCCCTCCCTTCCCTTCCTCCCACACGGCCTACTCATCGTGCGGCCTAGCTCAGCGCCATAGCCCACTTCGGCCCTCCCTGTAATGCCTACGCCCACATGCACTTCACTCCCTCCTCCCTCTAACTACATCGCTGGCCCCACCCATCAGCCGGCCACACTCCCTTCCTTCCCTTTCCTTTCCTTTCCTTTCCTTTCCCGCACACACCCTATCCTTCCTTTGCCCCGGCAGTGGTGCATGCCATCCACGGCAAGCCACTAGGTCACCACGCCCGCATGGAAGGTGACTAATTTCACCTGCCTCCTAATCCCCTTCCATCTACCACACCCCATTTAGCCTATAAAGCACCGAGCCAAGTCCCTCCTTCTCCTTTCTGTTTGTCCATGCTCGAGCTGACTCGCCGCCGCCCGTAATTCACCTACTCTGGTGCCCAATCCTCGACGCCGACACCCCCGTGAGGTCCACTGTGACCCACCGGTGCCGTAGGTATCTTCAATTCTTTGATTTGGCCATGAATCGATTGGATTTCACTCACCTACACTATGGTTTCTCTCTCCAGTCACCGCCGCCATCGACCCGCCCCTTCGGAGCCCTTCCCGGACGCTGCGACCCCTTCCTTTGACCTCATGGTGAGCTTTTTCGTCTTCCCATGCTCTCCGTTAGTCAAATAATGCACTAGAACACCGTATCGGCAAGCACCAATCATCGCCGGCCATGGCGCCGCCATGGGACGTCGCTCCAATGCGTTCCTCGCCCTTAGTTTGCACCCCGTTGAGTTCGTGGGCACCTATAGATCGATTCTATGTTCTCAGTTTGACCTAGGCAGGTTCGAAACACCGTACCGGTGTTCGCCATCATGCTTGCCTCACTGCCGGCCATGGCGGGCTTGCTAGAGGTATGGTGCAGCCGGCGAAGGTTCTCATGTGCATCCTACACCATCGGATTCGCGTGGATGGCCACGATTGAAGCATACCACGTCAATGTGTAATCGGTCCACTACGGCTGTGGACTCGGCCCATGGTGCTGCGTCAGCACGTGCCCATGCCATGTGGTGTACTGTGCCACTCACACATAGGCTCGTGTCTACCCAGTCAGCAACTACAGTCAACACACGGTAAGCCATGCATGTTTTGTGAAATAGCCCCTCGGTTTCTAGTAAATTAACCCACAGTCCAATTTAGTTCAAAAGAAATACATTTTAGTCCTATTTTTATTCATTTTAGACCCTATAGTTTCCATAAATAGTACGCAGAGTCCATAAACCGTGTAAATTTAGATTTTAATTGTTTCAATTCAAAAATGAGTTCAGTTTATTTATAGAAATGTCATTGCACCTTATTTCATGCATAACTTTTGCGTTTTAAGTCCGATTTGAGTGATCGTTTCGCTCATGTGTTCATAACAGTACGTAGAATAGATTTATAAGCTTTTCAATCTATGTTTCTACTATTTGGTGGACTGTTCTAATAGAAGTCTATTTGTATGCATGTAATGATTGGAATGGATGCTTGATTTGGTGCATTGGAACGCGTTTAGAGGGTGAGTAGGTTGTGGTAACTGAGGACTAGAAGGAGGATCAGTAGTACCTAGAGGATAACTTTGAAGAAGGCAAGTGTACCAAGGGCCCCTTGTACCTATGAACTATTACAATTCATATTCATGCATGTGTCTAAATTGAAATACCTTTAAGGACTTTACCTAGATTATTACTTGTGCCACATATCCTTATTACCTAGGGTTTGGGTATGCATTCTGGATAGATGCTGCAGCACTAACATAAAATAATGGTTAAACATGACTAAAGGCATTATGTAATGTGATAAAATGGAACTTTTTAGCAACATTTAGGGTTCTAGAGTACCGTGTTGAGTACTCTAGTGCCTCTCCATAAGGACATAATCCTGAAGCAGACACCCAGGAGGTTTTGTACAACCCTGAGTGTCATATGGCTCTGACTTTAACCTGTTAACTAGATTGAACTAGCTCGTCTATAGCTTTCCATAAGGGCAAGAGGGGGGCACTAGTTGGTATGTTTCCTTACCTTCTAGGGTGTGTGTACCATGCCGCGACCACGCGTGCCACTCCTAGAGGAGGGCCACATACGGCTAGATGGCTAAAACCTTAGCAGCTACAACTTGTTAGTGTGACTAGGGAAGGGTTACGTAGTGAAACCCTGCCACACTTCCTAGGTAGAGGTGTTGTGGGCTTTGCAAACCTTGGCATTGGGAATCATGGCTCAGTGGGTAAAGTTGTATAATTTCTACAGAAATATTTGACCTGTTATAACAGTCATGCTCATGGATACGAGCGATCTGGATCCTTCATGATTAGTGGTTATTGTGGATGGTTGGGAATTGATATAAACTTGATTATACATTAATATCACTTGGGATTTGGGATTGTTCACTAAAGTAGTGATTCAGGATGCTAAAACTTGATCAACTAAAATTGCGAACTGCAGTCAAACCATGTCTAGCCTTTGAGCCTCATAGATCCCTTTGATATACTTGCTAAGCATGGTGAGCTTACACTTGCTTTACATTCAATAAAATCCTAGATGGGTAACAGATAACGTGTATGAAGAGTTTTCGGAGGATGTCCAGGACTACTAGGGAGATGTTCACCAGTTGGAGTCCCTGTGGTAGATTAGGTCTAGTTTTTCTGCTGTGTGTGTAATAATGTTGCCATTGAGCAAAACTATGTATTAATATTATGATGAGATATGCGATGTAATAAGTACTTTACTTTGATATTATTACAATTTGTGATATGTGTGTGTTTGGACATCCTGGGTGCACATATATAAGTACTTGATTTTGCTATGTGAAATTAGGTGTGACAAATTGGTATCGGAGCTATAACTGACTATAGAACGATCAACCTAGTTAGAAATGGATGTTTTTAGGATCACATTATCTTTATTTTACTACCTTTAATTTGCTATAAAATTTTTGCTTATATTCTATACTTTATCTGTTGCAAAAATTATCTTATTCTAATACTCAACCTTTTCAATCTTATAGATGGCTCGCACCAAGCTGACACCCCACAAGAGGACCATCGTGATGCCCACAAGGAGGACAAGGTTCACATTGGGCAAGCATGTTCCTACACATTTGGTGGAAGCTCTGAGGAGCATGGAGGAGGAACTGCCTATGGAGGAACCTCTAGAGGACGTGATGGAAGATGAGCCCATGGACGAAGAGACGGAAGAGGGGCCCATGTTTGAGGAGCCCGTAAAGATAGAAGAATCTAGGGAGGAGCCCATGGAAGAGAATGGTCAGGGTGGCCAAGAGGGAGCTGGTGATCCTGATGATGGAGATGGTTCTGATGGTTCTGATTCTGATGATGGTGGTGATGGAGATGGTGGAGATGGTATTGGAGATGAGGGTGGTGATGGAGGAGATGGTGGAAATAATGGTGATGACCATGAAGATCCACTATGATCTGCAAGGAGATGCCTACTACCACCCCAAGCTTCTCTCACTCGTATGCCGCTACCACACCAGGTGCACTATTCAGTACAGGACAGAGCATTGGACCCACCCCAACTACACCGGCTTCTGGGAGACAGAAGTGTACATCCATGAAGGGACTTAGGTGTGCTACATCAACTGTGCCATCACTGCATGACTGACATGTGCATCCGCCATCCAGGATGCTGCTCGACAGGCGTTGGTGGTCAACCATGACCGCCACTTCGACGACGTCGCCTGGGAGGAGGATCATTATCTTCCCCGCCATCCGAGCAGCCAATCTACTTGCAACATCGTTGCACCACTTGGAGAGGTGAACCTAAGGCTTAGGCCTACCTTGATGAGCTTGTCATAGACCAACACTAATTTGGATCAAGCCTTGGATGAACTAGATGTCATGGGGAAGGCTTACTTGCAGCTTGCCCGTGAGAATGCTATATTGAAGCAACATCAAGGAGGTCCCGATGTGGAAGCGCCAGGTGTTCCTGCTCAGTCACCCCCGAGGAATAGAGGAGAATTTGGAGACCCCAACACCAGCACCAACATCGACTCCTAGGAGGATTTCCCAAAATATGTAATAAACATGCGTAGATGCGCAAGAGAGTGTCAGTTTCTTTTTCTTTTAATGGTTGAACAACTGTCATTGAATGGTTGGATGATTGTCATGATGAACACTATTTGATTTGGATTTTTGACATGATTGTGATGACTTGTGGGCATCTCCACAGTCATTTGGTTAAGGTTAAGGTTTAAGGATGATATGAATAAATAGTTGGGTTTCTTTATATCTTGCTGTGCATTCTATATCATTCTGAGCAGTCTATCTTTATTAGTTCATATCTCATGTTCTAGTTGTCCAATGGTCATGAAAATTTTATGGAGACAAGTAGACTTCTACATCTTTCTTTTGGCTCTAGAAACACCTCAATACCTATTATAAATTGTGAGATACAGCTGTTGTAAGTTGAGGTTTCTGTGCTGTCAGAATTCTAGAACAGTACTGCTTGTCGTCTGTTTTTGACCAATTAAGCGTCAGAATCTGAAAAAAGTGTTCTAAATGAAAGTTGTAGATAATTTCATAATCTTTCCATAAAGGTAAAATACGCATCCATATGATAAACAAAGACTGAGATATGCTCGTTTTACTTCACTGTTGTTTGTCCAACTCGTCGGAAAAGTTCAGAACAATTATCTTCTTGTATACCCTACATATATCTCTTGTCTTGATCTTGAGACATCTACTCTTATTAGACCATTATCTTTTAAAGGTTATATACTTGGACATATGAGACTTATATGATGCATCTATAGATGGTGAACACCAGGAGGAACAACCAGGGAGGCGAGGACCTGCCACCACCACCTCCTGTCACTACGGAGCAACCGATGATGATGCAAACCCAGTTGCTTCAACAAATGGCTCAGAACATGTAGAATATGGAGCATGTGAATGGGAATGCACCCCCTCAAGTCAGACACAAGAGGGGAGAGTTTTTGAAAGGACATCCATGTAACACCCTAGGTGTTAAGCTTGCATAATTTGACTTGCATTGCATGAGCATGAGCATCGAGCATTCATATATAAACTTTTACAATTGAAACATATGAAACATGCTTGTTATTTTATGTTTCCTTGTATATATGCATATGATCATGAGTGAATACATGTAAATGGTTGATGTGAGTCACTAAAACATCTTAGCTACACTTAGGATGACTAATGGAACATTGTTCATTTAGGTTACTTTGTCTAATCAAGTCCTTAAGTGATATTATATATGTTGACCTAGAAAGCTTTATGTGTAACTCATGTATGAAATGATTGTGTGAACTTGGGAATAGCTTAAACATGTTTAGAATGTCATCATGAACAACTTTGGTATTCATGGCTAGGGCAAATTTGGTCACTAAGTCATAGTTCAAGTATAAGTCATCATTTGAATGTAATAGGTTTGACCAAGTTTGAACTATATCATAGAGACCTTGCATGGATGTGTGCACTAAAGTAAAGTTGTAGTGTTTGATGAGAGGAACAACTTTTATTTTTGGGTCATAGGCTAGTTTAGCTCCTAACATGCTTCAAAATTGCTCATAAGAATCAACATTTCATTGGTTTCAGCACTTAGGAAAATTTTTCTAAGTCTTGCGTGCTAGTAGTTTGATGGTCACTACTTTGAGTTGATTTTACTCTCTATCCATTGCAAATTAGACCTTGATTTCTAAAGGAGTTTTGTAGCTGGTACTTAGGGCTACGAGTTCTATTTAGGTTGTATCCACTAACAAGCTACGGATTAGGAGATTTAATTGCTTCAAATCACGTTGTCAGGCATAGGATCGTGTAACACCCCAGGTGTTTGGCTTCCATATTTGCACTGGCATTTCATAAACATGAGCATCATTCATCCATTCATGAGCTTGGATTGTTGAAACATGCTTTTGAAACATTGCAACATATTATTCTATTCCATGTGTGTTTGTTTTATGAAATGAATAGTGTGCAACACTCAAGTGCAACATGTGCAACCCACTCTTGACACATGTCACATGCTTTAGTAACATGGTTAGTTAGTACTATGCAACAAACTCATGAAACATATGAAACATGGCTTTGAAACAAAAGTAACATTTCACTTGTTCTTCTTTGTTTTAATACATGTGATGCTTGATTTTTGTGTGATCAACAACTTAGCTACACTTAGAATGTCATTAGGAACAATGTTCATGTTGACCATATTGCCTAACTGTGCTTTCAAGTAATGGTTTGACTTGTGTTGACCCCTGGAGCTCTTTTGTTTGACTGTTTAAAAAGTACAGCTTAGATTGTTTACATGTCTGAGCAACCTAAAGCAAAGTTGTAGCAAAATATATGACGAACAAACTTTGTTTAGAGGCCAAGTCATAAAAATATGTGGAACAGTCCCAAACATGGCCCACAAGTTAGTTTTGGGTGTTGATTTAACACTTAGAAAAATTTCTAAGTAATGACTGCATTATAGTTTGGTGAAGCTAACTTTGGCATGATTTTACTCTACATCGGTTAAGAGTTAGACTTTGATCCTTTAATAGAACTTGTAGCTGGTATGTAGGTGTACAACTTTCATTTAGATTGTTTTCACTAATGATCAACGGATTTGGAGAATTTTCATTGCCAAGTATTGCTGTCAGTCGACCGATCAAAGCTCTAAATCGCGCTACTGTAACCGACCCGTTTCAGAACTTGAACACCGCGTGGCGCCGCGTGTCGCCGTCGGCCTAACCGGCCAGGCCATGTTGGGCCACTATAGGACTTCACACGCCCACGCTCGCCCATGATGCCTGTGCGCCCTCAGTTCCTTACTCCGTTTCTCCTTTGACTCAGCGCAGCGCCCGCAACAGCCACCACCATCGCCATTGCTCCACCGAGCTCGCGCGAGCTCACCGCTGCACCACAGCCAGCGCTAGCCCTTACATAGCTCCACTAGCACCTCATGGACCTCATCGACATCCTTGCTGAGCCATCCGAGCCCTAGGTGAGCGGCATTGCCAACTCCGCGCACCGTCACGCCATGGCCGCCGCCGGTGACATCATGCGGCCACGCTCGACCATTTCACCACAGCCGGTAGAGGTAGTGTAGGGAGGTCCACCATGGTCCCAGGAAGCTGATGCGTGCCTTGTCCGGGCACCTAGCGCCGGGGTTCGCTAGAGCACCGCCGTGCGCCATGGCCGAGCCATCGCGCGCCATGGCTGACTCACCTTAAGGCCGGTAGAGTTTAGGGTTAGCATGTCAATCGGTGCGGGAGGTCATGGTGAACACAGAGGTACCCTCCTCGTCGCCGGTGACGCCGTCATCGGCGAGCTCCGCTGGTTCCACGCCGTCCCAAGCCGCCTCCCTTGTTTTGGTGCCGATGACATGCGGGCCCTATTGACCGATGGGTCCCGCCTGTCAGTGACTTAAGGATTGAAAGCTAGTTCAAATATTTCAGATTTGAATGCTGTTTTGTAAAATTTGTATCTCCAGTTTTCTAGATCCAAATTGGGTGGTTCTAATTTTGTTAGGATCTTGGTGAAGTGTAGTATTTAGGAAAAATATAATATGAGCACTTGTGGTAGACTTTCTGGAAGAATGAAATTGAAACTTGAAATGTGTTTTTAAATGGATGCAAACTTGTTTAAATTATATCTAGAGTTCCTTTGCTCCAAAAATTAGGAAATTTGGATGGTGAGCTCTTCTTGATGAGTAGAAGCTCTAGTAAAAATTTTAGAGTCAGTGCATGAATATTTTTTGAGTTATAGATTTTCATTTTATCATTAGATGATCCTTGTGTGAATTTTAGTAATTTATCTATGAATTTAATGCCCATGAAATTTATTAGAGGTGGTCCTAGTACCTTCAGAGTGCTAAGAAAAATATAAAATCTATTGCTTGACACTTTTAAGTAGGGTTTCCTATTTATGTCATTTTAAGCCTTTATGCCTTGTCATTTTTGTGTAGGATGTTATTCTTGTTCAAATGATGTGAGATTTTTACAGTAGTCTACTTGGAGAATGTAGTACCTACTGTAATTTTTGTAGATGAAATGGTCCAATTTTCATATATGTTTATTATTCCTCTCAAATAATTAAATAAATTAAGAAAGGCATTAAAAGAAATGAATTGGTGGTGAACACTTTACTTTCTGGTGTTATTTTGATATGTGTGATGAGCTAGTAAAGTTGGTTTTGTCCATTTATAGGTTTGCAACATAAGTTAATAATTATTCTCTTGCATTATGTCTTTCTGGATAGTTCTGGGAACTTTACAAGGTTCACCATGATAATTTGGTTTTCTTGGGAAGTGGTGAGTACAAAAGTTGTAGATACCTTATGTATCTAGCTCCTGTTAAAATTTGGTGGAATTTGGCCCAGTAGTTTAGGAGTTACAGTCATTCAAAGTTGGATGACAGTTTTGCTTGCTCTCTGTCTTGTTTGGACCTGATTATGTGGTTCTGTAAATTCTACCTGGTAAAGTTTGGAATCATGTCTTTACGTCTGAAAATGAATTGTAGGCAATTTCATAAGCTTTCCAAATTTTCTTGTTCCCTGTCATTTTGATTTGTAGATCTCCAGGTATGATCAGTTTACTGCACCGCTGTATAGTTCCTGTTTTGCTGAAATACGGATGTTTGTGTGTATGCTTGTTGCAATGTTCTTGTTGATTGTTTAGGTGCTAGCCTAACTTGAGAACATGCTTAGGTGCAGGTACTAGATCCTTAACTGAAGATGAGCAATTGTACATTAGGTTGTATAAACTTGGTAAGTTAAAGTGATTTGAATAGAGCTTAAGTTAGAATATGCGGACTGCAGTAAGCATGTGCATTCCCCGAGCATCTCTAACTTCGTTCATGTGCATCCATGATATTTATCTTGTGCATACTTGCAATAGGTGTGCCGGAGGGAGTGACGCTTCTAGAGTTCGAGGGAGCGAGCTAGGAGGAGGAGCCCGAGGTTCAGGCAATCAACGAAGCAGCCACCGAGGAGGAGTTGCCCGAGTGCCCTGACCACCACCCGTCCTCTTTCCTGAAAGGCAAGCCCCGAAGCATATTAAGTCTCCCATGTTTTTACAAATATCTTGAGTATCTTTTATTCGTTGATGATGCATTAAGTATAGGAATTGGTTGGAACAAATTGTTGCATTATATATCTATCCTTGTCCAGATATCGCACTTGAATCCTATTTAAGTTCAGGAACGAATTAAATGCTTAGCCATGCTTAGTCGGGTGATTTCCTATCACCTGCGAGCTTTAGGATGAGGTGGATCACAGTTGGCTATATTTGCTATCATGGAAAAGAACCATGTTAATAATGAATTAAGACCGTGTGGAGTCTTGTGTAGGTTTGGACATAGTGACTCCATCTGTGTCATTTAAGGACTGATACGCTGTATGTCCTTATGTCATGTTGAACGTAGCCTAACATTTAGCTAGCCGGATAACTTGTTCCGACCGCGAAGCCTAGTAGCTCGATTCAGGCCAGGGACACAAGCAGTTGGTCGCAATCTGGATGGCAGTAAGGATGTGTGAACAACCATTGGCGTAAGCCCAAGGGTGGGTTAAGTCACCGAGCACTCATGGTAGAGTGGTTCTCTAGTTTTGCGGCACTGATCGGACCCGCGACTCCTGAATTGTACCAAAGGTGACTTGTTTGCGACCCTAATGGGGAAGCAGGGTTTGTGTTAGAAATACCCCTCCAGCTGGATAGGAATCGATTCGAATCGCCGTCTCTCCCAGATAGTGAGAACTTGACTGAGCAGTGACAATGTAGATTCACTTAATTTAACGATATGGTTAAATGGAGAATGATGATAAAGTTGCCACAGTTTATACCTGCTATGGTTAATAATGTTTGCATCTTAATCAAGTGATTGCTTGGTATAGGTGCTAATATAGATGACAGGTTAATGGCTAAAAGTCACTGCTAGCTCAGGTTAAGAGTTGATCATTATTACTTATGCTTTTTTGCAAAAAGAAAGTGTCAGCCAGATCCACTAAATTAAGCTATGCATGATCCTTAGTGTCAATTATTTTGGTTTTCGACAGGTAAGTCTAGCTGAGTACATCCTCATACTCAGGGTTTATTCCCTCTTGTTGCAGATGACCTTCTTTATTAGGGCTTCTGTAAGTACTGTCTCTACCCGGCGGGTGACGAAGACTAGATCACGGGCATGATCTCTATTTATCTTATCCAAATGCTTTTGTGGGATGTGATCGGCAATCTAGTACTTGTATTTGAACTCGTGTGTGTGAGTTAAAATATTTGCTTCCGCTACTTTACAAGACTCGGTTTGTAATAACTATGACTCTGATGTGTTGTAATCTATCTGCAAAATGTTTGTCAAATGTTGTAACGTGTGATGTGTTATGTTGAATTACTGTGATCTTGGTTGTATGCAAGTTGGTTTGGAATCCTTCGAGGTTTCACTTGACTACAAGGTTTGTATGGGCTCAAGTGCAATAATTTGATCGTTTTGGCGATTGTTTTTGTACTTGTGCTCTTATAAATTGGACGGTTCTATGATAGCTGGCATCAGAGCTAGATTCAACACTAAACATATCATACGGGTATTTAAAAACAAAAGCTTTTGTTGTGAAAACGGTTTTCCAACTTATAGTTATATATAAGAGTTTCAAAATCTAAAATTTTATAGTGTGCTGGTGATCACATCCCTTGTAGCCCACATAAGGACTTTTAGGTGGCTTATATAATTACTAACTTGGGGGAAATTGATTGTTTCTATTTCATCATCCATGCGGTGTGCTATTGCATGGGTGCCATTCGCTTGAATGGTAATGTATGGATCAATTGCCTCTATGCCAAGGTAAGTCTGAGTTGTGAGAGCATGACCGTCCAACTGTCGGTCTAGGGGAGAGTTAGTTGTGGTTACTGGAGTATTTACATGTTGCATACATGTATATATGAAGGTACTTAATTATGGGTATATCTGTCGGGTAGTTTTGGATACCAAAGTATATATATCCAGGGATGTATATATGGAGAGTATCTTAGTTACTACTTTCATTGTGAGCATTATATATTGTTGGGGAGGGCTGCAATGAAATTTTCTATAGGTACGATAACAACACACCGTGTAGATCGACTTGTTACCGCTATTCGAGAGAACATGTGTATGCCACCATATATTCTGCTATAACTTAACTTTTCTTAGGTTTGTGAGGACGTACGGAACGAGCATGCATCATATTCACTCGTGTCGTTCATATTGCATTACTCCCTCCCTTATAATTGCTTATCCCAAATATTAAGTACCATCTCTCAACAAAATAATCCTCTCACGAGAGTTGCATCCCTTTTGATACAGATGGCCGCGCCTGTGTTTCCTCCTAGTAGTAGCACCTTTTTGGACCAATTGGTATGCCTACCTTGCTCTGGAGGGTGCTAAGCTCAGTTGGGTACCCGAAGGCGCCCCGCTACATGTGGGTGCAGACAATGCCATTTGGAGAGGTGCCATGGTACAATGTGACCTTGGTGGTGCCGCAGAACCCCACGAGACCGCTGTGGCATGGATGGAGCACCGAGACTGATGGGCAAAGCCCATGGGAAGCCATGCAAGTTGCTTCTCTTGATGTGCTTATGGACATAGCACAGAGTTTTGGGGATGAATTGGCGGGTGGACTAGTTGCATCCATTCCCCAAGTGGCTCCTACAGATGCTGAGTGGACTCAAGAAGCTGGCTAGGCCTTGGGTCGAGGCATGGTGGACGTGTTTAGAGCGACAATGTGGGAATGAGTGCTATGATGGCTGTCTTGAAGCTTTGTCGAGTCAGGCAGGACACACTCTCTAGTGTGTTAGAAGAAGCTGGCAAGGCAATGATAGCTCAACACAAGTTTAGGTTGCGTGCCCGCAAGTATCGCCGTAGGGCAGAGGCATGTGGGCAAGCTCAGCTGGAAGTAGATGAGATACGGGGCATTGCAAATTATCACCTATAGCAGTGGGGGCAAGCAGCATGCGAGAGAGATGAGCTTCAGAACCAGCTTATGAACCTCACCATAGAGAGAGATGAGGTAGTACAGGAGTTGGACCATGTGACCCGTCATAGAGATGCAGCCTTAGAGTTGGCAGAAGAAAGGCGTCAGGGATGTATCATGGCTAACCATAATGCTTTTCAAAGGGAGAATGAGCTACAAGAGCAGCTAGAGGAGCTTCAGGTTGAATACCATCACCTGAACAACTGCCTATTTCCTATTCCTCATCCTCCACTAGTTTACCCAAATCTTGGACCTCAAGTGATTGAGGCCAATGAAGAAGAAGAGGACATATAGATAGATGTCAATGCAGCTGAACCTACAAATGAAGAGGAAGAGGAAGAGGAAGAGGGTGACCCTGAAGAAGTCCAAGGCGTCTCCAATGTGGACAGTAACCACTTCGATGAGTAGTTAGCTAGCAAGTCTCACTAGTTTATGCTTTTGCAGCTATTTGTGTAATGGACCAAGTACTATGGTGGATGTTGGATGTACCTTTAATTCAAACTTGGCATGTAATATACCTTAATCCACTCCCTTCGGGATGCTTATCTTAGTTGGTGGATTTTAAAACTTGTCATGTGAGAATGCACTACGAATGGCGCTAGTAATCTATTGATGACGTGGTGATTGGAGAATGAATTATTGCCTCTATTTTATTGCATGAATTTTACATTCTCTCTAGTAAATTCAGTTTGGCATAATTACATTGTTCCTCTACAATGTGCTAACATCACCAATAATTATTGGTTGCACCTTGTTGCAGATGCCTCGCACTCGTTCCACTGGTGCGGCTGGTGATGATGATGATCTCCCACCGCCACCACCACCCACACCAGCGGAATTGATGGCAATTCTTGCTAAACGACAGCGCACTATGGCTAAGGCTCTCCACATGATTGCAAATAGTGATGGCCATGGTGCATGTCAAGGACCGGAACCAAATTAGTATTGCGACTTCAAAGATTTCCTTGACACTAAACCACCAATCTTCAAGGAGGCTAAAGAGCCCCTCCAAGCTGATGAGTGGTTGAACACTCTTGAGCAAAAATTTCATTTGCTTCGCTTGTCTGAGGTGCTGAAGACTAAGTATGCATCTCACCAACTTCATGGGCCAGCTGGTATTTGGTGCAGTCATCATTGGTCCACTATGCCCGCTAACGTCCAAATCACTTGGGATCTGTTCAAGTCTGCTTTTAGGGGAAATTATATTCCTCTTGGTCTCATGGCAATCAAGCACACTGAATTTATGAAGCTAATCCAGGGGAACAAGAGCTTGAATGAATACCTGTAGGCTTTCAATAACCTTGCAAGGTATGCTACTAAGTTTGTTGACACTAATGCCAAGAAGATCGCTAGTTTCAAGCAGGGACTTAGCCCCAAATTGATGAAGACTATGGGAAATTGTAAGTGTGCTACTTTTGATGAGTTTGTTAGTGATGCTTTATCTCAAGAAAACAACAATGCTATATATGTTGCTTCAAAGAATCGCAAGAGAGCCTATGAGGTGGGTGCCTCACAGTCCAAAGCTCTAGTCATATCTAAGGCTCCATTCCATCCTCCGGCATCAGCTGTGAAGTTTCACCCACCACTGAAGAAGAATCTAGGCAAGATTGGATTTCGCAAGGCTTTTATAGTTGCTCTTCCAAAGGGCACTACTGGTCAAGGCAGCTCCAATATTCCTCCAAGCAACATGCCATGCTAGAACTGCAACAAGCTAGGTCACTGGGCAAGGAAGTGTCCTTATCCTAGGAAGAATAACAACCAAGGTGGCTATTAGGGGTAGGTGAACTACACTAATATTGCAGATATTCCTTCGAGGGAGGTAGTCACGACTGGTAAGTTTCTAGTTGATCAACACCCTGCAGTTGTACTATTTGATTTGGGTGCTTCACATTCTTTTATGAGCCTCGCATTTGCATCCAAGTTTAAATAGAAAACATACACTATAGAGGGTGAGGGTTATTGTATTAGGGCTGCTAGTGGTACTATCCCAACCAAGCTCATAGTTGGGGACGTGCAACTTGAGATAGAGAGACAAAGTTATCAGGTTGATCTGGTGGTTTTACCAGGGTTGGGTATTGATGTGATATTGGGAATGAACTGGATGAGCAGTCATGGGGTGCTTATTGATACATCAACTAGAGTAGTCATGCTCAGAGATCCTTATAATCATGAAGGTTTTCTAGTGCAGCTACCTAGGGACATCAATCTTTCTTGTGCGGCAAATGCGGTGCAAGCAAAGGTTATGGCAGATATCCCTGTAGTGTGTGATTTTCCTGATGTTTTTTCCTGATGATTTGCCCAGATTGCCCCTGGATCAAGATGTGGAGTTTAAGATAGAGTTACTACCTGGTACAGCGCCTATATCTAGAAGACGTTATAGAATGCCTCCCAACAAACTAGCCGAACTTAAGACCCAGTTGAATGAACTTCTAAAGAAAGGCCTTATCTATCCTAGTTCATCTCTGTGGGGGTGTCTGGCTATCTTTGTGAAGAAGAAGGATCAATCACTGCGCATGTGTGTAGATTATAGGCCTTTGAATGCAGTCACAATCAAGAATAAGTATCCTCTGCCTATCATCCACAAACCAATGGGCAAACTGAGCGAGTGAATCAAATCTTAGAAGATATGTTGAGAGTGTGTGTCATCTTGTCTAAGGGTTCATGTGAAAAGTGGTTTCCCCTAGCTGAATTCTCTTATAATAATAGTTATGAAGAGAGTATCAAGATGGCACCGTTTGAAGCTTTGTACAGCCGAAGTGTAGAACTCCGTTGAATTGGGTTGAAGTCGGTGAAAGGAGATATTATGGAATTGATTTTGTTCAAGAAGCCAAAGAACAAGTCCATACTATCCAAACCCATATGGCCATAGCTCAAGCTAGGTAGAAAAGTTATGCTGATCATTGTAGAAAACCTATCAAGTTCGAAGTTGGAGACTTCGTTTATCTGAAAGTCTCACCCATGAAGAGTGTCCAATGCTTTGGTGTGAAGCGAAAGCTTGCACCGAGATATGTTGGTCCATTTCAAATCATAGGATAGAGCGGTAAGGTAGCATACAAGATCCAATTACCTCCTGAGATGAGTGCTATCTTCAATGTCTTTCACGTATCTCAGTTGAAGAAATGTCTTCGCATCCCTAAAGAGAGAGTTCCACTGGGGGTGAAATGACCCCAATTTCCGCGAAGGGAAATCCACAGCATCGAAGTGTAATAAGATCATTATAGATCATATTACCCAAATTCCAGTCGAATATCACATCCATACAACAATAATATCAGAGTACAAATAGTGCAGAATTACATAATTTATTACATCGCCGCATTGGTGGAATCAAAAGTAGCATTCATTCAGAACAGCTTGAAGATAAGATCACCAAACTCGAGCGTAGGCACGAACCCCTCATCCGTCAAACTCCTCGGAGCTATACTCCTCAGCAGAACCTGTGTGCCAAAATTTATCAGTACGATTTGTACTGGCCACTCCCATCCCTATGAGCATTGCTTTGTGGAAATTGGATGCAAGTTGGATATAAGCAAAATGAACCTATAAGGCTGGGGTTTCCTATGCAGTGTATATCAAGTAAATAATAGTTTGTCAAGTTTTAACACCATTCCCACACACATTCCACTCCATTCCCTTTTCCGAGCTAGGTTTCGATCCTAGAATCAACATACCACCATCTCCATACCATCACCATACCATCACCCTCGCTCAGTCGATAGGCCAACTCCCTCTTGGCACTGTCTCAAGGCTCGTAACCCCTGGCTATGACCGACACTCTCTCACGGGGGAAGAAGAGAAGGACTCATCTCACTATCTAGTTTAAGTGAAACCCAGGAAAGGTCCATAGCCGACAAGTCGGCACATGTATCGATCGATCAACCATACACTCTGCAGAGGTTTTACATAACCACAAGCTCCACCTTCCTCGCTGACTGTCGTCAACTAGGCTGATTCCGGCTGCTTGCTAGCCTAGGATAATGCCACTCTACCATTCAGCCCTGGTTCACCCCAAGTCAAGTCTAGGGTGGCTGAAACTGTGAGTCATGAGCCGGGTCCACAAGGTCTCCATGAAGTCTCGGAAGGGTGTGGGGGAAATCCTCCACGCCCCATACCTCCTTACACTGTCCGCTATCAACCTAGCAGTAGTGGCAATATCCTACCAAGTAGTCTAGCCATCCCGCACCATATAGGGCGAGTGGTACGTAAGGCTTCCCGGTGAATCTGAGTACTAGTAAGTCCTTAGGGGTGACCAAGCCAGAATGTCTCCATCAAGGTTTTCATTTACTATGCCACAACAGCACCTCCATCCCGGGCTCCACCCATCACAGGTTCACACCCAGGTCCACCTCATATACCATTTTACCCACCACAGGTATCCATTCCAGGGGTGCCTAGGTAGCACCCCATGCCAAGACTTGCCCCAGGCTCATCGTATACTCCAACTTGGTCGACACAACCCTCACCCTCCACACACCCAAGTCACACACGCAGCACTGTCCCCATAGTCCAGGTAACACCAGTTTCCACCATGCATGTAGTATAAGCATAGTAGAAGTATGAGTAATGAAATATATAGCAGTAAGCATGTGTCTAGCCTAATAGCAGGGTATGCAGGGGTAAGGTTGTGTCAAGGTAAAGGCTTTCAAGCAAGCATACTACCATGCAAGTCCTAGCATAATATATTTGTAGCAGTAAAGTAAAGCGATAGCAGTTCTATATTAGCCATGCATAATAGGTGCTATGAGATTGGGTGGGATGTGGCACCTTCAGTGTAGTCATCTCCGTACTCCTTACGGTACTCACGGTCCTCGTCTATCAGGTTCTCCTCCGAGTCTACAATGTTTGCATTATAGTCGCGTTAGCGACGTCTATAGTGTAGCACAAAGAAGCAATGAAAATTCAAAAGAGTCAAATGCACTCAAACATGAGTTCATTGTGTAGAGCTTGATTTTAGATGAATTTTGATCCTAGTCTCATGTTTTTCTGAGGTCGTATGAATTAGTTATGAATTCCTGAAGTTTAAATCCTTTCTGAAATTGAATAAAGGCTGAATTAATCCTGGGCTGACACATGTCATAGTGTCATTGGTCAACGTGGCATGCTGATGTCAGCATGACATTAGCATGACATCATCGTCTCGGTTCCGAGCTGATAGGTGGGTCCAGGGGCTCTTGGGTCGCAGACTTGTGGGTCCCTCGTGACATCATCATGACGTCAGCATCTAACGTGTGGGTCCAGCGTGTCTATGCTGCTGACATGTGGGGCTAGGTCAACGGTCAACATTGGTCGGTCAATGGTCAATACATGTCGGGTCTCAAACGGGCTTTGGTGGGCTCAGGTCGGGCCGGTGTGGGTCGGGCCGGGCTGAACACGTGGCGTGCTGTGGCGTAGCCACGTCATGGCCGTGGGCTCTTGTTGACACCGTTTTTTGCACGTGTCAAAATGATCAGAGTGGGTTAATCAGTAGGAGGAAAGTTACTGTATACACTGACAGCTGATGAAAATCAGCTTATAAAGATGGTTGCCGATAAATGGTGGTGATCGATGGAAAGGTTGATTTAGACTCGGGCGTTGCCGATAAGGTTGAAGATGTTATTGTCGATGCCGATGAAGGAAGGCTTGAAGACTACTGCCGATGAAACAGGAAGTATGCCGATGGAAAGGAGGTCGGTGGGATTTCCATCATAATTGAGGCGGACAGGGAAATAGATAGGAGTTGATTTCCTTTTCTATATTTGTTAGAGTGCGATTCATGTAAGAGTCACGTGTTTCCTTAGATATGGACTTGGTGTCCTAGTTGTATTTGGTTATGTCTCTTTAGATCAGGGTATAAATATAGATTGAGGGGCAATGTAATAAAGAAGCAATCAATATCAAGACCAATTTTTACTCCTATTTGCATCTACTTACTTTTTGGCGACTTCGTCAATTTGCATATTTTTCCTTTTTACAAGTTCTCATTGATTCGGTGAGTTGCATAGCTTCAGTGCGACCTTCGGTGATTCTCGAGTTCCACATGAGTACCTCTTGGCCATGACTTCCAGGCGTATCACTGTTGTCAGGACCAAAGTGCTTGTATCTTCATCCTTGTCGATTAACAGGTCAAATCGACTGGCATGCTTTGGATATCGATTCGGGTATTAGCCCTTTGTGTTTGCAGATCCACTTTTGCATCAACACATCTTTTGGCACGCCTAGTGGGACCAATCAATCCGATCAATATGTTCAATCCTGGGATAGATTCAGGGAACATTATTGCGGTATCAGAAGAAGATCTTAAGGAAGAGTAGAGGCAGGCTATGGAAAAGGCTGTAGAAGAATACAGGCAGCTTTGTCTGAAATCGTTTAGCCTGAACAAGAGTGGACAAGTCATCCAGAAGCAAGATTTGCTGTTGCCTCGGCAGGTTACCTTTGACTCCAATCCTGGTAAACTTCAAGAGATGGTTAATTTTGTAGTAAATCATGCTTTGATTAATCATTCCAATGTGCTGTCCAATACTATTCATAATGCTGTGGTTCGAACTCTCAAAGAAGGACAAGCGTCACCGCATTACGTTGGGCCTGCCTATCACCAACCAGAGCCGGCATCTGTCAATACTCCATCGGCTCCCTCGGCCGTTGTGGGTATAGAAGTTACTTCTCCTCCAGTATCAGCAGGCTTACCTAACATTCAATCTACACCGATACGATCAGATCTGGTACTACCAGGAGGACGAGTTTAGCTTAATACAGATCTATCGGCATCAGCTATGTTAGGTCCTGTGTCTTAGAATAGCCAGATTCCTACCAATTGATGGGGATATGGTATGCCTCTAGAGTCATCTGCTTTCAATCCTGGGTTACCTCAAGTGTTTGATGCAGTAGGAAAAGCTCCTATACCATTGGCTATTTCGCCGATGCCTCAAGTGCCTCAATATGCCACAGCAACTACTGTGCAACCAACTCCAGGAGGTTTCCAGATGCCTTTGGTTCAAACACCCAATTCAAGTCCATCGGCAAGCTTACTATCGATGTAGCAGAAAGCCCCTGTTATGAGTCAAACTGGGGTTCAGTTCATGCCTCAAGCTGGTTATAATTATCCAACAATGTCAGCAAATTACCAGCCATCGGTAAGTTTTGTACCGATGAGTTCTATTAATGGTTGGTCAGGACAGTTACCTGTTCAACATACAGCTCAGCAAAATCAGCAGGTTGCAGGGATTCAACAAGGTCATATGCAAGCTGGTTTCCAGAATCAAGCATCGGTAGCTCAACCGATGAATCCTTTCCAATAGGTTAATGGATCACAAGTAATGGCAAATATGCCGATTGCTGGAGATCGTGGGCCACAAAGATATGTGGAGGGATATTAGCATGCACCTCCCGTAGAAATTTAGCCAGTTCGTCAGCAGGAGGCTGATGCTTTTTGGGCCAATAAGATAGCAGAAATTATGAAGGATCAGTTTGGGATAAAGCCTAAGGTCAATACTTATTCTTATTGGACTCCATACCCTCCTGCATATGATTTAATTCCTCTCCCAAATCGGTACAAGGTACCAGATTTCACTAAATTCTCTAGGCAAGATGATACATCAACAATGGAACACGTCAATCGCTTCATTATTCAATGTGGAGAGGCATCTAGCAGAGATGAATTAAGAGTTCGATTATTTTCATCATCTTTGTCTGGATCGGCATTTACATGGTTCATTTCATTACCACCAAATTCTATTATTACTTGGGTTGATCTAGAAAAATAATTTCATAAGTATTTCTTTGCTGGAATCCATGAAAAGAAGCTTACCAATTTAGTAAAATTAAGACAGCGTAATGATGAATCGGTAGAAAGCTTTATGCAAAGGTTACGAGATGTAAAAAATAAGTGCTACAGTCTGGTGCTGGATGATCGGCAGCTTGCCGATTTGGCTTTCCAAGGGTTATTGCCACATCTTAAAGACAGATATGCTTCTTAGGAGTTTGAAAGCCTCAGTCATCTTATGCAAAGGATCTCTGATCAAGATACTAGGGTTTTTGAACCTAAAAAGAATTAGAGTAAAAAAGTATCATTTGTTGAAGAAGTAGGAGATTTTGATTCTAATGAAGAGCCAGTTATCGGTTTAGCTGAGTGGGTTAAGAATAAAAAGCCGATATCTTGTCCCTTTGGTCAAAAAGAACCAAAAAAGTTTACCTTTGATATCACCAAGGCCGACAAGATATTTGATCTTCTGCTTCAAGAGGGTCAAATTAAGCTGTCACCTAATCATGTGATCCCATCGGCAGAAGAGTTGAAGAAGATCTTGTACTGCAAATGGCACAATGCAACTTCACACAGTACAAATGAGTGCAAGGTGTTTAGGCAACAGTTACAATCGGCTATTGAATCTGGGAGAATTAAGTTTGGTACTTCCAAGGCCCAGAAGCCGATGAAAATTGATCAACACCCTTTTCCAACAAATATGTTGGAGGCCAAAGGGAAGACCAAGGTATTGACATCAGAGGCTGCTGAGAAAAACGCATCAGTGGATCCCCAACATCGGATAACTACCGATGATGCAAAAAGTAAGGGTTTGCTGGGAGAAAGCAGTAGTTCCAAAAACCCTCTTCGACCTGGCATTGTGATTACCCATCGATGGCAGCAGGAGGGTTGGCATCAGCGTAAGGACCGATATCGACAACAGCAAGAAGAGAGACGTCAGGAAGAATGGTATCGGCATAAAAATCATTGGAGGTGCCTGTTTTTCATCCATTGCTGGGAAGAAGGTATTAAATTGCCAACTATTGAAAATTGCCCTGAGTGCAATGGTTATTATGGGGTCAATCGATCAAAAAGGAGGTTTCAACCTAGTAATCAGGGTTTATTTATCAATGAGCCAATCAGAGGCAGAGCATTAGTGCATGATCGGCTAGGGGGCAGACTTAGTGTACATGAAAGGCTTGGTAAACGCGCTGGATATTTTCAAGGAATCAAGAGGAGCTTGAGGAGATGGCAAATGCAAGAGTTCCCGATGAAGAGATATTCTATAGGGACCCTAATATACGCCGTGTAGAATCAACTAGGACCTGTTATCAGCCGGTTTGGAAGACCAAGTTTCCTCGATGGTGCCCGAAGGGTCTGACAAAGACACAGAAAAAAGGATGCAACGTGAGCATCAGGAGGATTTATACCGAGAGGAAAATTCCTCCAATGAGAGGTCCGGTCATCAGTAGTGGCAAGTAAAACACAAAAATAAGGGGTCATCGACGGATGTTAATATGGTATTCATGTTGCTGATGGAGTTTTTGGCACTATCTGATAATGAGGAAGAAGTTGTTCTCTCTGATCAAGTAGCTCGGTTGACACTAGATCTAATGATGGCTGTTTTTGAGAAACCTACTGATGACGAGAGACAACATCTTAAGGCTTTGTTTGTGAAAGGTAGAGTTGATGGGCAGCCTGTATCTAAGATACTTATCGATGGAGGGGCTGCGATTAATATTATGCCTTATGTAATGTATCGGAAACTTGGTAAGGGAGATCAAGACTTGACCAAAACCGATATGATGCTGAAGGATTTTGAAGGCAATGTGTCACCGGCTAAAGGGGCAATATGCGTTGAGTTGACCATCGGCAGCAAAACCTTGCCGATGATGTTCTTTGTTATTTATGGCAAGGGTGCATATAATCTGCTTCTAGGGAGGGATTGGATTCATGCTAATTGTTGTGTTCCTTCTACAATGCATCAATGCCTCGTACAGTGGATTGGGGATGAGATTGAGGTTGTTCCTGGTGATTCTTCTTATATCATAGCATCGGTAGAATCAGATACTTATGAACAAACTAAATGCATATCTGGAGAAGTTTGGGAAAAAGAGTTCCTTAGAGTTGCTGATTATGAAATTCCACCGATCCAAGCAGTTGGTTCTGAAGAAGAGTTTTAATGGATAGGTTTGCCGATGATGGAAAATTAGGTCAAGGGTTCACATCGGCAGATGATTTAGTAAAAGTAGATATTGGTGATGGCGATAGGCCAAGACCTACTTTTATTAGTGCTAAGTTAGATTCCAAGTGTAAGCAGCAAATTACTGATTTGTTAAAAGAGTATAAAGATTGTTTTGCTTGGGATTATACTAAGATGCCTGGATTAGACCGATCGAAGTTGAACATCGGTTACCTATCAAATCTGGATTTTGGCCACATCAACAGCCAGCGCGCTGATGCAACCCTAATATACTTCCTGACATTAAGGCCAAAATAACTAAATTAATTGAGGCAAAGTTTATTCGGCAGTGTCGATATGCAGAGTGAATCTCTAATGTGGTTCCTGTTTATAAGAAAAATGGAAAACTTTGTGTTTGTATTGATTTCAGGAATCTTAACAAAGCCACACCGATGGATGGCTATCCAATGCCGATTGCTGATTTGTTGATTGATGCTGCAGCCGGACATCAAATTATCAGCTTCATGGATGGTAATGCAGGTTACAATCAAATATTCATGGCTGAAGAAGATATTCCCAAGACTGCTTTCAGATGTCTAGGTCATGTAGGGTTGTTTGAGTGGGTAGTCATGATGTTTGGTTTGAAAAATGCCGGCGCTACTTATCAAAGAGCTATGAACTTTATTTTTCATGAATACATCGGCACATTAGTGGAGATCTACATTGATGATGTAGTGATTAAGTTTGGAGATATCAAAAAACATCTAGCCGATTTACGAAAGATACTGGAGTGCACAAGGAAGCATGGATTGAAGATGAATCCTAATAAATGTGCATTTGGTGTATCGGCAGGTCAATTTTTGGGTTTTATGGTGCATCAGCGGGGCATCAAAATCAGTAGGAAGTCTATTGATGCAATTAACAAGGTGGTTGCTCCAGCCAATAAAACTGAATTGCAATCTTTGATCGGTAAGATTAATTTCATTAGAAGATTCATATCTAATCTGTCGAGAAGAATCAAGGCTTTCAGTCCATTACTTAAATTGAAGGCCGATCAGGAATTTGTATGGGGAGCTGAGCAGCAGTTAGCCCTAGATGAAATTAAGAAATATTTAACAAATCCTCCAGTGCTAGTTCCATCTCAACACGGGAAACCTTTCAGGTTGTATTTGTCAACTGATGATACCGTTATCGGTTCAGCTCTTATTCAAGAATTTGAAGGGAAAGAACGTGTTATTTATTATTTGAGCAGAAGATTAGTGGATGCTGAGACAAGGTATTCGGCCATCAAAAAATTATGTCTGTGTTTATACTTTTCTTGTGTCAAATTAAGACATTATTTGTTATCTGCCGAATGTACGGTCATATGCAAAGACGACGTAGTCAAGTATATGCTGTCGATGCCGATATTAAGCGGTAGAATCGGCAAGTGGATTTTAGCATTATTAGAATTTGAACTACGTTACGAATCGACTAAGGCAGTTAAGGGGCAGGTTATGGCTGATTTTGTCACTCAGCATTGTAATACAGTGGACTCTCTAGAGGTTGCTCCTTGGACACTTTTCTTCGATGGGTCCACATGTGGTGAAGGAGCAGGTATCGGCATTGTGTTGATTTCACCTCAAGGAAGGAAGTATGAGTTTTCATTGCCGATTGTTGCTACGTCGACAAACAATTAGGCTGAATACCAAGCCTTGATAAAAGGGTTAGAATTACTGAAGGAGATACGTGCCGATGCTGTTGAAATCTTTGGTGATTCTATGCTAGTTATAAATCAATTGGCTAGGATTTATGAATGCCGAAGTGAAGTTTTAATTTCATATTATGAAAGATGTTTGCAATTGTTGAAAGGGTTTAGAGATTTTCGTCTTGAACATATTTCTCAACTGCATAATGAAGAGGCTAATCGACTAGCTCAGCATGCTTTAGGATATCAGCCTATTCAGGAAGTGCTAACATCGGCAGTCGATACCGATGACTGGAGAAAGGAGATTGTCGATTATTTAAAAGATCCATATAAAAAGGTTGAAAGACGTATAAGATTCCAAGCTACCAAGTATGTGCTCCTCGATGATAAATTATATTATCGAACTATAGATGGAGTTTTACTCAGATGTGTTAGCAGTGATGAATCGAAAAGTTTGATGGGTGAAATTCATGAAGGAGTGTGTGGAGCGCATCAATCGACTTTCAAGATGAAGTGGATGATCAGAAGGAATGGATACTATTGGCCGACTATTCTTGAAGATTGTTTTAAATATTTTAAAGGATGTCAGGGGTGTCAAAAGTTTGGTAATATTCAAAGAGCGCCTGTGTCGGCTATGAACCCTATAATTAAACCTTGGCCGTTCCAGGGATGGGCTATCGATCTCATCGGTCAGATTTATCCGCCATCGAGCAAAGGACATAAATTTATTCTAGTTGCTACCGATTATTTCACAAAATGGGTTGAGGCAATTCCTTTAAAAAAGGTGACATCGGCTAATATGATCGATTTTGTGAAAGAGCATATTGTTTACCGATTTGGTATTCCTCAAACTATCACTACCGATCAGGGTACTATGTTTACATCGGGAGAATTTGATGAGTTTGCTGTAGGTATGGGAATTAAAGTTTTAAATTCTTCTCCATATTATGCTCAAGTTAATGGTCAGGCTGAGGCTTCTAACAAAGGGATCATCAAACTCATTAAGCGCAAAATTAAAGAAAATCCTAAGAGGTGGCATACAGTATTAAATGAAGCCTTGTGGTCATATCGGATGTCATGTCATGGTGCAACCAAAGTAACGCCTTATTAGTTAGTATATGGACATGACGCAGTATTACCTTAGGAAATTAAAATTGGCTCTAGGCGAATACATTCTCAAAATCAGCTGACAGCCGATGATTATGATACTCTTATGAAGGATGAGTTGGAAGATGTGGTGGGTCATCGGTTAAGGGCTTTAGTTAGCATCGAAGAAAATAAGAAAAGAGTAGCCAGATGGTATGACAAGAAGGTGAAGGTAAAGGAGTTTGCCGATGGAGATCTGGTCTAGAAATTGATTTTACCGATTGGGACTAAAAGTTCAAAGTTTGGAAAGTGGTCTCCTAATTGGGAAGGTCCATATCGGATAAATCAGTCTGTTCCTGGTAACGCATATATTCTAGAAACCCTCGAAGGGGTCATGTTTCCCAGAGCATTAAATGGAAAATATTTAAAGAAATATTACCCTAGTATCTGGATGGATGCATAAAAATATAAGTGCCGATAACAGTCCTATCGGCTAGAATTATACAAGGGTGTCAATGTCTCATAAAGTGCCGATGTAATAGACAAGATTTACAAGTTTAACAAGGATTGGATAGCCAATATCGCACGCAGGCGAATCTGGTCGGCTTCCTTCATTTCTTTAATGTCTTCATCGGCAGCACCCTCCACAGGCTTGAGTTTTTTCTTCATGGCCAAGGCTTTGCGAGCCTGGATGTCTCTTTCTTGCTGAAGGGCCTTGATGGCATTGGGTAGCTGGCTTTCTTCTTGTTGAGCATGAGTTAAGGCTACCTCGACTTCTTTCAATTCCGCCAATAGAGCCGTCTTCTTTGCCGATAAATCTAAGATTTTTTGCTTAAGTTCAGCGCCCGAAATCTGCAAGTTGTTGATGCCCTTGTGCTTCTCATCGGCAATTTGTTTCAGTTGTAGCATCTCTTCTTTGAGTTGAGCCTGAGCTGCGCTATCGGCAATGCATTGAGCAGCCCGTTGATATTGCAATTGGCGGCTTTCTAAATGGGCTGCTGGGAAGAGTACTTCTTCAACATCGGTAGGGACCTGGCCATGGATTGTTTTGAAAATTGCCTTTGCGGGGTCTGAGTCATCTACCAGTTGGGCGGTATCCTGCTGTAACAAGTTCAGGAGAGCTTCCAGCTTGGACTTAATTTCTGCCAATATTGTTCCCAGTGCAAGGGAAGAACTTGTTTCCTCTCCATCATCGTCAGAAACGGGCAAAGGAAAATAGGATGTTTGGGGAGTCTTGTTCCTGAGGAAAAGAAAAAGAGGTCAGTTAAGGATAAGTATGAATATTATAAATCGACTAGGTCAATCGGCTTACCTGTTTCAAGGCAATTTCCTGTACTTGGCTAGAGGAAGCAGCCTGGAGTATGCCGTGTGGAGGATCGACTGAGCTTGCCGATGGGATGTCCTCTGTGGCCTCATCGTTGGTTGGCTCTTGGGGTATGATGACCGATGGTATGTCCTGTATAGGAGGATTAACTGCTTGCTTAGTTGCATCGACTGATTCTGGCCGGATTGTAGACATTGGGGCAGATGTGGGGATCGGCATGGACTTCTATCGTTTTGGCTGTGCCTCGGCATCTATTAAGGCTTTGTGCTTTGCTTGGGCCTCAGCAACGGTTGGCTGGGGGGCATCGGCACTTGTTGGTTGTGGAGCTCAGACATCTGGTACGCTTGCCGATGTACCCATTTATTGCTGCAAAACAAGTGTAAGGTATGATATTTAACAGATAAAATGTAAAATCAAAGGAATACCTCTGAAGGTTTGTCAGAAGTAGTGGTGCTTGATGTCGGAGGAATTGCCGATGATGATCCAGCAGCGGCTCTTACACCCTGATGATTAATGTTAATACAGTTTGTGATCGGCATGAGTAGAAATAAACAGGGTTGTTACCTTGAATATCTTGATCAGGGTTGTAGCAGCAGCCAATGGAGTGGCCCTAGCTGTAGCCAATTTGGACTTGGGGGTGATGGTCTTGGCACGGGTCTTCTGGTGAGTCAAAGCAGCTAAGGTGGGGGCGTTGTAGCCGATCGGTGATATCGGGGAAACAGGCCGAAGTTCAAAGGGTTTTCCACTTTTGCTCATAGATGGTGCTGGGTTGTTAACCTATCACGAGAAAGTTAGTTACCGATATATGAAAGGGAAAAGCAGAAGGAAGTTAAAAGAAACTTACTGCGTCATCGGGAATGGCATATTCAGGGTCGATCATGTGCCGATATATGTGAGCAGATGTTGCAAACAGTTGTTCCCTCCACTCTCGCCACCATTGCTTATATGATTTGGTGATGAAAGATACTGGCGTCCAGACGGATATATCGACATCTGTAGTATCGGCATCGGGGGAGAGTCGCACTACCCTGCTCCAATCTGTTCCGTAGGTGATTGTTTCTCTAGGTTTGATCATATCGGTAAAACAAAGTTTGATTGGTAGTTGCCCAAAAGCCAATTGACGGGATACTGCTGATGGGTTGTAAAATTCATACGTGATATTGGTGTTTTTCCTACTACCGAATGTGTTTACTAGGATTGCCCTAGGAGTAATGATGGCCATCATGAGTTCATTATCCTGATTCAGAGTGTCATCGGCAAAGTTGAAAAGAAGGGGGAATCTGTTTTCTTCGTCAATATAAGGTACCCAGGCCCTATGATCATGAGAAAGACCATTGTAGAAGCTTTGGAAGAATCTGCCGATCTGGTCTTCATTGGCCTCTGTTCCAGGGAGGATAATTATGGCTTCACCAAAATTAAGGGGTGAGCATGTTGCCGATTCCTCGTCCCCAAGCACGTGGTCTTCAGCAATTTCTCGTGGGAATTGTTGGGCAAAGAAGTCCCATTGCAAACGTTTGTGCATATGGGCATTCAGCCACATGTTGATAAACCACCACGGGCCTCCTAAGTTGCCGATGGGTTCGCCAAACAAAAGTTTCTGAGACACTTGATGAAGAAGATGATAAGTAGAGCTCAGAAGGTATCGGCCAAGAGGGAACCTTACACCATTGGCCAAGAGTTCAGCCGTGGGGAGGAAGGCATTGGTTGGTCCTACTAATCGACCACAGAAGATAAATTTTTCTAACCACATATTCAAGAATGTGGCGTGTTCCCTCTGGTTAACTGTCCCAGTCTTCTGGCATTCTTGAATGTATCCTGTCCAACCGCTGATGTTGTGGGTATTCACCCTATATTCAGATTTTCTGCCATAGATGGAGCCTTCATCGGCAGTTGAAATATCCAAGCTAGTGAGCATGTAGACATCGGCAAGTGTGGGAGTAGCTGGGCCATGTCCAAACATAAAAGTGTTTGTTGTGTCTGACCAGAAGTAAGCAGCTGCAATCATCATTGACTCGTTCTTTTGCATATCGGCAATAGATAGCCTAATGCATTGGTCTAGCTTCCATTCTGCCCAGTGTACTTGTATCGATCTATTGACCCTCAAGTACCAATTTTTCCACCCTTTGGTGGTTTTGGGCTAAGATCGGAATGTATCTTTCCATAAATTCAGAGAGAAATTTTGGGCTCTAAAAGGGATTCTGTTAACCTCTGCATTAATCAGATCAGTTGGATCTGGGTTGCCCATTGGTCCTAGGCATTGGACATGCGGCAGATCAGTTGGAATAACTAATTTGTTGCACAGTTCCTAAGTTTAGAGGATCCGAAGAACAAAAGAAAAGAAAAAAAATTACCAACTGTATGAACTCGCAAAGACCAGAGAAATCGAGGTAAAAGGTAACGGAAGTGGTACGAACCGCAGGGACGTCGAAGTTGATTGCCATTATCTTGAGGTAGATGGGGGCACAAGCCGGAGACTCGAGGTTGACGCTGGAGAAAAGTTCTTGTTGGTTGAGGTCGCGCAGTTGTTCGTCAGAGTCACCGCCGGAAAGAGAGAATGTCAAAGATTGGAGTCTGAGGGTAGAAGATGAGCGTTCCGGAGAAATCTATTTATAAGCCGCTTGGAGTAGGGGTATTTTGGAGTTATCTCTATGCCGCGCGCATGTAGGTCAAGGTGGTTCAGATGGATATGGTAACTATTCGCATGATAATCAAGGGATTGTACAGATGATTTGATGGCAAGTAATCATGACTTGGAAGAGATATCAGCATAGGATATTTTAATTCTGAAACTGACGGCATTATCATGTTAGGATCTTATCGATGGATTATTGTTTTGGTATCTTAACCATACTCATGGCAAGAGTGGTTGACAATTGTGCGATATTTACTAAGGTGCATGAATCAGGATTAGATTTGATTAGATTTGATAACAGATCAAGTTTTGGCTTGAAGGATGAGTTACGGTAATTGGGCGAAGGCCAACGTTATCTAGAGTAAATTTTGGAGCATTAATGGTTTTATACTCCAAAATTGGGGGCATGTGTTGACACCGTTTTTTGCACGTGTCAAAATGATCAGAGTGGGTTAATCGGCAGGAGGAAAGTTATTGTATACGCTGACAGCCGATGAAAATCAGCTTGTAAAGATGGTTGCCGATGAATGGTGGTGATCGATGGAAAGGTTGATTTAGACTCGGGCGTTGCCGATAAGGTTGAAGATGTTATTGTCGATGACAATGAAGGAAGGCTTGAATACTACTGCCGATGAAGCAGGAAGTATGCCGATGGAAAGGAGGTCGGTGAGATTTCCATCGTAATTGAGGCGGACAGGGAAATAGATAGGAGTTGATTTCCTTTTCTATATTTGTTAGAGTGTGATTCATGTAAGAGTCACGTGTTTCCTTAGATATGGACTTGGTGTCCTAGTTGTATTTGGTTATGTCTCTTTAGATCAGGGTATAAATATAGATTGAGGGGCAATGTAATAAAGAAGCAATCAATATCACGACCAATTTTTACTCCTATTTGCATCTACTTACTTTTCGGCGACTTCATCAATTTGCATATTTTTCCTTTTTATGAGTTCTCATTGATTCGGCGAGTTGCATAGCTTCAGTGCGACCTTCGGTGATTCTCGAGTTCTGTGTGAGTACCTCTTGGCCGTGACTTCTGGGCGTATCGCTGTTGTCAGGACCAAAGTGCTCGTATCTTCATCCTTGTCGATTAACAGGTCAAATCGACTGGCACACTTTGGATATTGATTCGGGTATTAGCTCTTTGTGTTTGCAGATCCACTTTTGCATCAACAGCTCTTATTGGGCTTCATCCGCAGCACGGCTCACACCGTGTGGCTCACGGTGTACCAGTGCTCCTGGTCCATGGTCCTATGGCAGGGTCCATGGTGGACCGAGCCTATCGTCATTTCTCCTCGGCTCGGCTCATGTGCACCGGGTGCAAGGCTGCGCTGCTCACCTTGCCCCTTCTCCTCTGTTTCTTCCACGGCGCGCTCCCACCGGTGACGTGCTCACCGGCGAGCTCCCGCAACGGCTTAGGCATCCAACAGAGGTGGGGAAAAGCCTCCCTGTGCCATGGCGGCTGCAATGGTGGAGTCAGGGTGATGGTTGGTGCATCCTAAGTCTCTGGTCATGGCAAACGGTGGCTCAAGCACAACCGGCATGCGGGAATGGCGCGGGTGCAGTGGCATTGGCTGGCTCTGTGGTGCGCATGGGCATCACAATGCTCTAGCGGGCATGTTGGGTAGGTCAAGGGGTCCTCTAGGGCTTCCGGTGGCTTTGGCCATGGTGGACGGCCTTCCGATCATGTCGGCGGCGTCGGTGTGGTGGCTATGGCCTTAGAGGGTGTCATAGTGGGGCGTGTAGGCTCCTACGAATCCGTGTGGACACGGCGAGGGCGTCCAGAGCTCAGGGTAGGACTTCTGGTTTCTAGGTGGCCAGTAGGGTCTTCCTGGTGGCCACGGCGACATGGTGATGATGGCGAGGCGCACGGGTCACTACGGGCTCTTGCGGGGTGGTCATGGTGTGCGCGTGAGTTACCTATGGCTTCAGCGAACGGAACAGGCGAGTCAAGGAGGCGCCAAGCACTCCTGGCGGTACTGGCCATGGTGGTCGGTGCTTGGACCGGTGGTCGGGTGCTCGGACCTGTGGTCTGGTGCTCAGACTGGTGGTCAGGTGCTCAAACCAGTGGTTTGGTGCTCGGACCAGTGGTCGGGTGCTTGGACTGGTGGTCGGGTGCTTAGACCAGTGGTCTGGTGCTCGGACCAGTGGTCGGGTGCTTAGACTAGTGGTCTGATGTTCGGACCGGTGGTCGAGTGCTCAGAGGTGGTCTGGTGCTCTGGTGGTGGCTGCGTCATGGCGGCGGCGTTGCGAGCATGGCATGCGTGCTCGGCTATGGTGTCTGGGGAACCTGGAGAGGCCTATAGTGTCCAAGGGCTCGGGGATGGTCACAGTCAATGTGAGTGTGCTGTGCTGGTGTGCCTAGAGGCCGGGGATGGCCTTGGCCTACGTGCTCACGGTATGGAGCGCCATGGCCAGAGTAACAAGGTCCAGTGGCGAGCAGGGAATGAACTGGGGCTCACCGTGGGTGCTGTGGAAGAAAGGATGGTGGTGCAGTGTCGAGTTGCGGCCGTGTAGCTCCAGAAGCAGTGCCGTGCAGTGTCGACCCGCGATCGTGATGACGACGATGGCGTCGCCCTCGACTCCGATGACTTCGGCAGCGTGCGGGGGATCCAATCCTCCTCTCATGATCTCCTTCTCGGGCCTCTACTCTCGATGTGGTGTGGCTACTGGGCCACCAAGCGGTGGCAGAGGCTGAGGGAGAAGCTAGGGCGCCGGGCGTGAGCAGCGTGCGGGCTAGCTTTATAGCCGAGCGCCATGCCTCCCAGGGCGGATGGCATCGTGCGGTGGAGGCAGATGCATCGCATCAGATGGTGGTGCGGGGTTGTGTGGGCACAGTGCAAGGTGGACAGGGTCATGCCCCAGGTGTGACCCCCTAGCCCGCCCCTGCCACAGCTGTCGGGCGCCGGTCGCATAGGCGGTTGAGGCGTGGGTGAGGAAGATGACACTGTAGATAGGGGTGCGGCTGACATGCGGGGTCCAACAGGCAATGGCTGTGAGCGAGGCAGACGGGTGTGCGGGCGTGGGCAACGCGCTGGGTTGGCTCGTGGGCCGCGTACGTGCACTAGGAAGATGGAAAAAGGATTGGCGGCCGGTTGGGCTGAGCTGCTGCCTCCCACTTCATACATTTTGTATTATGTTACACCTCTCTCATGTATATAAATCAAAGTGGCCTACTTCACCTCAGATAAAATGTTCCATGGTGATAAACATTGGTCAAAGTATTTATTGGGATATTAATCCCATATTAGTTCATTTATTCATTAACACATACTTGTTAGCTTTTATTAATCAACACATAAATCAAATAAAATCCAAATCACCATGTTGAATATAATGCAACTTGATGTATGCTATGTGGTAAAATAAATTCTAGGTGATGAGGTGAGATACTCATGCCAGTCATATAGGTTTAGTTAGTGCAAGGTTAGGGGTTTTCCTACATGCCACATCATCACTCAAGGGTTTTAAAGAAAGAAAAATTTTGTAGTTGGGATTTTTGGTGTGTGGATTTTTGGGTTGTTACAATCCTACCCCCTTAACAGAATCTCGTCCCCGAGATTAAAGTGTAATGTACTCTTCAAAGAGGTAAGGATATCATAGTCGGAGGTCCGACTCTTTCTCCCATGTTGCTTCTCTCTCTGTGTGATTGCTCCATTGGATCTTGCACATAGGGATAGTCTTGCTTCGGGTCTCTTTGGTATCTCTGCCCAGAATTCTGATAGGATGTTCTTTATACTCGAGTGTGTCTTGAATGTCAAGTGTATCAGTTGGAACTACTTCATTGGGCACTCTCAAACACTTGCGTAGCTGTGAGACATGGAATACGGAGTGTACACCCCTCAATTCCTCAGGTAGCTCAAGTTTGTAGGCGAGCTTTCCAATCCTCTTGCAAATCTTGTATGGGCTAACAAATCTTGGGGCAAGCTTTCCTTTCACATGGAATCTGACAGTTCCACATAGCGGGGATACCTTGAGATAGATGAAGTCTCCCACATTGAACTCAAGTTCTCTTCTCCTTTTGTCGGCGTAGCTCTTGTATCGACTTTGAGCAATTTTCAAATTCTCCTTCACTTGTGCAACTCCTTCTTCTGCATCTTGAATCTTAGCGGAGTCAAAGAATGATCTTTCTCCCAGTTGGGACCACATCAAAGGTGTCTTACAAGGTCTGCCATATAGAGCTTCAAATGGCGACATCTTGATACTAGCTTGGTAGTTGTTGTTGTAAGAGAACTCTGCATAAGGTAGGCATTTCTCCCAATCAGAGCCATAATTCAGTACACTAGCGTGAAGCATGTCTTCTAAGATCTGATTTACTCGTTCTGTCTGTCCATCTATCTATGGGTGGTAAGCGGTACTGAAATCAAGTTTGGTTCCAATAGACTTGTGCAGAGCTTCACAGAATTGGGACACAAATTGAGGACCACGATCAGATACAATACTAGAGGGAGCTCCATGCAGTCTGAGAATATGCTCAACATATAGATCCGCTAATTTCTCAGCATTGGTCTTGGTCTTTACTGGTACAAAGTGAGCAATCTTGGTCAAGTGATCAACAATCACCCAGATGGAATCTTTGCCTTTTTGTGAACGGGGCAATCCAACTATGAAATCCATGGATATGTTCTCCCATTTCCACTTGGGAATGTCAAGAGGCTTTAGCAATCCTGTAGGCCTTTGATGTTCAGCCTTGACTCTGTTGCAGGTGTCACAACATGCCACATGTCCTACAATGTCTGTCTTCATGCCTTTCCACTAGAAGTGTTTCTTCAGGTCTTGGTACATCTTTGACCCTCCAGGGTGAATACAGTATTTGGAATTGTGAGCTTCTGACAGAATTTCCCCTCATAGTACTGGGTCAGATGGAATGTAGATTCTATTCTTGATCCAGATGGTTCCTTGTTCATCTTCTTGGTGGTTGGTCTTGTAGCCTAGTTTCATCAGACCATGGAGATACTCAATCTCTTCACAACTTTTCTGAGCTTGACGGATGCGATCGGTGAGATCATACTGTATGCGAAGCTCATTCAGCAAGCCATGCAGTAGTATCTCTAGTTGGAAATCATCAATCTCTCCCTTGAGCTTAGGTGGTACTGATTCAGTGATCAAGGTGTGACAGTAACTCTTGCGACTAAGAGCATCTACGACAACATTAGCTTTTCCTGGATGATAGTGAATTTCCAGGTCATAGTCCTTGATCAACTCAAGCCATCGGCATTGCCTCATATTCAAATCTTCTTGAGTGAAAAAGTACTTCAAGCTCTTGTGATCGGTGTAGATGTCACACTTGTTGCCTATCAAGTAGTGTCTCCAGATCTTCAAGGCATGCACAACTGCTGCTAACTCCAGATCATGGGTTGGATAACGGTTCTTGTGTTCTTTCATCTGATGAGAAGCATAAGCTATCACTCTTCCATCTTGCATCAGCACACAACCAAGTCCTTGACAGGATGCATCACAATAAACCACGAAATCTTTGTTGATATCAGGCAATGATAGCACAAGAGTTGTGGTAAGCTTCTGTTTCAATTCCTAGAAGCTTTGTTCGCACTCAGGCGTCCATTCAAACTCCTTGGTCTTCTTCAAAAGATTGGTCATTGGACGGGCTATCTTGGAGAAGTTTTTGATGAATCGGCGATAATATCCAGCCAATCCCAAGAAACTTCGGATTTCTGTCACATTATGGGGTTGATCCCATTCTTTCACAGCTTCAATCTTGGCTGGGTCAACTACGACACCTTCAGCTGATAGCACATGGCCTAAGAAGGCAACTTCCTGTAGCCAAAACTCACATTTGCTGAACTTTGCGTATAACTGATGTTGGGCTAGTTTCTCAAGCACCGTTCTCAGATGATGTTCATGTTCTTTAGTGGTGGATGAATAGACAAGGATGTCATCAATGAATACCACCACGAACTTATCTAGTTCATCCATGAAAACCTTATTCATCATGTTCATGAAGTATGCGGGAGCATTCGTGAGTCCAAAGGACACCACGGTGAACTCAAACTGACCATACCTAGTCACAAATGCTGTCTTTGGGATGTCACTTTCTCGAATCTTCATCTAATGATAGCCTGATCTGAGATCAATCTTGGAGAAATACTTTGCACCTTGAAGCTGATCAAGCAGATCATCAATTCTTGGCAGGGGGTACTTGTTCTTGATTGTGACTACGTTCAAGTTTCGGTAATCAATGCACATTCTCATCGAGCCATCCTTCTTCTTAACAAACAGAATGGGGGATCCCCAGGGTGAAGCATTAGGCCTGATATATCCCTTCAAGATGAGCTCATCAAGCTATTCCTTGAGCTCAGTTAGTTCATCAACTGACATGCGATAGGGTCTCTTAGCAATGGGTCCTGTTCCTGGTAACAGATCAATGATGAACTCGACATCATGGTCTGGCGGCATACCCGGTAATTCTTCAGGGAATACATCAGGATAGTCTCTAACTACTGGCACATCATGAACTATCTTCTCCTCTTTTCGTGATTCTGAACTTGCTTTAAGGGCACATAGGATAGAGGTGGACTTTCCAAACTGGGGTTCACATCTAACGACTTGGCCTGATGGGTGGGTCGCTTGGACATATCTAGGTGAACATGATATGATACCATGGTGAATGGTTAACCAATCCATATCTAAGATGACATCTAGGTTAGTAGAAGGTAGTAGGGTTAGGTCGGCTCTAAAGATAAGACCCTCAATGGTAAGACTCACTCCCTTACAGATGTGGGTGCACTTTAGGTCTCCTAAAGGTGAGCTAGTGATGATAGGATCTTCACGTGGGGTTACAGATAGGTCATGATCTCGTGCAAACTTGGATGATATGTAAGAACAAGTTGCTCTAGAGTCAAATAGAACCGATGCAGTATTGCCATTAACTAAAAACATACCGTACACAACGTCAAGGGCAGCTTGTGCTTCCTCGGCGTCCAGATGGTTAAGACGTCCATGAGTAGCTGATCCCTTGAACTGAGACTTCTATGCAGCTGAGTTCTGAGGGCACTTTGTGGCTTTGTGACCTAGTTGGCCACAAGCAAAGTAGGTGAAAGGCGTACTGCCTATAGGGGTTGACGCGGGTGCCTTCCAGTTTCCAATGCTTGGTGCAGAGCGGTTCTGTGCTGGGCGTTCATTCGCTGTGCGGGGATGGTTGAAATGGTCCTGACTATTGCGGTCCTGAGCATAACGGTCCTGGGTGTAACGATCCTGAGTAGGGCGAGAGTATTTGGCGGTGTAGCCTCCACTTCTCCTACTCGATCTAGGGTTGTCATCCCTGTTATGGCGAGAGCGTTCCCTAGATGGTGCATCTCTACGGAACCTCTTGCGATCACAACCACAGAGAGACTCCTCAGGCTTACGTTTCCTATCCCTATACTCTTCTCCAGCTTTAGCACAGTCCTTCTCAATTTGGATGCAGCGATCCACCAGAGCACGCAATGTGTTGCTCTCAATACCGCCAAACTTCAGCTTGATGTGTGGGTTAAGTCCCTTGCGGTAATAGTATAGCTTCTCCTTCTTAGAGTTCACAACATAAGAAGGTGCATAGCGCAGAAGGTTGGTGAAACGAGTAGTGTACTCATTCACCCTGTCCTTTCCCATCTTGATGTTGTGGAACTCCTCGGCTTTGGCCTCCATAATACTCTTGGGAATGTGATACTCAGTGAATGCTTCAGCGAACTCATCCCACGAGATGTGGGCAGGGTCCTCATGGGAGTCACTAAAACTATCCCACCTGGCGCGTGATGCACCCATGAGCTAGTGTGTGGCAGCTCCAGCACACTCATCATCAGTGAAAGTCGTGAGGTCAAGCTTCTTCTCCATTTCCTTGAGCCAGTCATCGGCTACAAGCGGGTCAGGGTTGGTGCCATCATAGGTAGGTGGCCTTAGCTTTAGAAATCCCTCTAGCTTCCTTGGGAAGTCATTCTGCTGACCCCCTGGCGATGGTTTGCTCCTTCAATAAGAGCTGCAAGAAGCTAGGTCTGTTGTGCCATCACTTCTGCCAGGCTCAGTGGTGGTGGTGGTGGAATGTTCTCCTTAGGCGGTGGAGTATTCTCCACGTGGAAGGGTATCCCTCCACGTCAACGGCCACGGCCACGACCACGGTTGTTGCCACCATGTCCCCCATTGGGTTCAACTGGTTCAGGGGTGGGTGCACGTCCTCGATTCATTAGGCGATTAGAACGACGGTTCGACATCTGCAACACAGATCATAGAAAGTTTAGTGCTTGTGCCATACGTGCTTATAGTTCAATATGATTACATGATTTTGATGATTTAAAGAAAAACATTTATGCTATCCAACACTCATTACAAAAGAAGCAATAAGATTCATAAAGATGCAATAAGATCTAAAACATTCATTACATGGTTTTTATTACATAGCATCATCTCCAGTAGCTACACTTGAAGACGTGCGAGAATCATTCTATTCATAATGTCTCATAATACATCTCATAAGGGGTACATCATGGGGTACAACTTACGGAAGCTACTGACATGACTCATGACCACGCAGGGTCATCTACTCTAACTCGTACACCGCAGCTGGGATACGACTGTTCTCGATCTCGATCTCCTCGTCAGACTTGTGAAGTCGGGATACGTACTTTAAGGCCTCAGCGAGCTCCTTAGTAGGCTTGGCTCCAGGTAGGGTAGGGCAGGCGTCTAGGTTGAGGCGGGTTAGGGCTAACTTAAACTCCTCTATCCTAGGCTTCGTCTTGCTACGAATCTCCTTGGGTAGCTGATCCCACATACCCTTCATCTCCCTAAGGCGCTTCCTATTAGACTTCTGCCAAGCCTACCATGTCCTCTCACACTTGTCCTATAGGTACTCGATCTACCTAAGTGCCTCAATCAGGTGACCCTAGTTGCGAACGGCCTTCTTCCTAGACTCCTCTAGCTCCTAAGTCAGGGTCTTGTTCCGAGATTGGATCTTTAGCATGTCAATCCCCTTAGATCTCTCTCTGTCTCCTCTACGGTTGAACTCAGCCTTCTTGTCGTCCAACTCACTCTGCAACTCCAAGACCTTGCTGTCGAGGTAGCAGTTCCTATTGCCTAGGTCGGCTGCTTTGTCCTGTAAGTCAGCGACCTTGGCTTTGTGGTCCTCCTTACGACGGTTGAGCTCATCCTGCAGCTTGGCAACTATCTCTAGTAGACTAGCTCGCTCCTGTGCTCCCTGCGAGTCTTGCTCCTGGTACTCCCACCGGAGGGCCTGGTCCTGACGTCTCCTCTGCTCCAGCTGGGTCACATACCTATCCTGCTCTAGTAGGTGAATAGTTGAGACACAAAGGCATCTATCCTCCTCGGTAAGGATAACTCTGCCTATTGCGAAACTCTGCTCACTGGGGGTAAGGCTGAGGTCGAGTGCCTAGGGAAGTAGACGGAACTCTACCGTCTTCAGGTGCTCATAGTGGTCCCTCATCACTCTACGAAGTGCCTTGTGTGAGATAGCTTGTAGTCCCTCCTCGACTGTGTCCTCTATAGTCAACTCGGTGAAAGCTGGGACAGAAGGTAAGGTAGTGCTAGCTGGGAACTCCACTGAGGTGACAATCGGTCCTTCGATTCCTCCTTCCTTAGCTGGCTTCCCGGTGCAGGTGACCTTGACAAGCTCGCCGGGGACACCTAACATGACGAGAACTCGGCAGAGGGTCTATGCAAAACCCCCAAGCTCACGTAGGTCAAAGGTAAGCTTGGCGTGGTCCAAAGGTAGCGGTCCTAGTGGCGGCCAGTCGACATTCGTTGCCATCTACGTGTTTTAAGGGGTCAGGTGTTAGCAGGTCAATAATAGATAAGCCTTGCATAAAAGTAAATTTAGGGTCAGTATATAACTGAAGGAAGGGCTGTTTACGTCCTATTCTATCGTCCATTTCTAAGGGTTTTATCCTAAGGTCGAGTCTGGCTCTGATACCAACTGAAACGACCCCAATTTCCGCGAAGGGAAATCCACAGCGTCGAAGTGTAATAAGATCGTTATAGATCATATTACCCAAATTCCAGTCGAATATCACATCCATACAACGATAATATTAGAGTACAAATAGTGCAGAATTACATAATTTATTACATCGCTGCATTGGCGAAATCAAAAGTAGCATTCATTCAGAACAGCTTGAAGATAAGATCGCCAAACTCGAGCATAGGCACAAACCCCACATCCGTCAAACTCCTTGGAGCTATACTCCTCAGCAGAACCTATGTGCCAAAATTTATAAGTACGATTTGTACTGGCCACTCCCATCCCTATGAGCATTGCTTTGTGGAAAATTGGATGCAAGTTGGATATAAGCAAAATGAACCTATAAGGCTAGGGTTTCCTATGTAGTAGTATATCAAGTAAATAATAGTTTGTCAAGTTTTAACACCATTCCCACACACATTCCACTCCATTCCCTTTTCTGAGCTAGGTTTTGATCCTAGGATCGACATACCACCATCTCCATACCATCACCATACCATCACCCTCGCTCAGTCGATAGGCCAACTCCCTCTTGGCACTGTCTCAAGGCCCATAGCCCCTGGTTACGATCGACACTCTCTCATGGGGGAAGAAGAGAAGGACTCATCTCACTATCTAGTTTAAGCGAAACCCAGGAAAAGTCCATAGACGACAAGTCGGCACATGTATCAATTGATCAACCATACACTCTGCAGAGGTTTTACATAACCACAAGATCCGCCTTCCTCGCTGACCGTTGTCAACTAGGCTTATTCCGGCTGCTTGCTAGCCTAGGATAATGCCACTCTACCATTCAGCCCTGGTTCACCCCAAGTCAAGTCTGGGGTGGCTAAAACTGAGTCATGAGCCGGGTCCACAAGGTCTCTATGAAGTCTCCGAAGGGTGTCGGGGAAATCCTCTGTGCCTCGTACCTCCTTACACTGTCCGCTATCAACCTAGCAGTAGTGGCAATATCCTAACAAGTAGTCCAGCCGTCCCACACCATATAGGGCGAGTGGTACGTAAGGCTTCCTGGTGAATCTAAGTACTAGTAAGTCCTTAGGGGTGACCAAGCTAGAATGTCTCCATCAGGGTTTCCATTTACTGTGCCACCATAGCACCTCCATCCCGGGCTCCACCCATCACAGGTTCACACCCAGGTCCACCTCATATACCATTTTACCCACCACAGGTATCCATTCCAAGGGTGCCTAGGTAGCACCCCATGGCAAGACTTGCCCAGGCTCGTCGTATACTCCAACTTGGTCGACACAACCCTCACCCTCCACACACCCAAGTCACACCTAAGTCTCTGGTCATGGCGAACGGCGGCTCGAGCACAACTGGCAAGCGGGAATGGCGTGGGTGCAGTGGCATTGGCTAGCTCTGTGGTGCGCATGGGCGTCACAATGCTCTAGTGGGCATGTTGGGTAGGTCGAGGGGTCCTCCAGGGCCTCCGGTGGCTTTGTCCACGGTGGACGGCCTTCCGATCATGTCGGCGGCGTCGGTGTGGTGGCTATGGCCTCGGAGGGCATCATAGTGGGGCGTGTAGGCTCCTACAGATCCATGTGGACGCGGCGAGGGCATCCAGAGCTCAGGGCAGGACTTCTGGTTTCTAGGTGGCTGGTAGGGTCTTCCTGGCGGCCATGGCAACATGGTGACGACGACGAGGCATGCGGGTCACTGTGGGCTCTTGCGGGGTGGTCACAGCGTGCGCGTGAGTTACCCAAGGCTTCAACGAACGGAATGGGCGAGTCAAGGAGGCGCCAGGCGCTCCCGGCGGTACTAGCCACAGCGGTCGGTGCTCGAACTAGTGGTCGGGTGCTCAGACCTATGGTCTGGTGCTCAGACTAGTGGTCGGGTGCTCAGACTAGTGGTCTGGTGCTTGGACCAGTAGTCGGGTGCTTGGACTGGTGGTCGGGTGCTCGGACCAGTGGTCTGGTGCTCGGACTAGTGGTCGGGTGCTCGGACCAGTGGTCTAATGTTTAGACTGGTGGTCGAGTGCTCGGAGGTGGTCTGGTGCTCTGGTGGTGGCTGCGTCATGGCGGCGGCGTTGCGAGCACAGCATGCGTGCTCGGCTACAGCGTCCGGGGAACCTGGAGAGGCCTACAGCGTCCAAGGGCTCAGGGATGGTCACAGTCAACATGAGTGTGCTCTGCTAGTGTGCCTAGAGGCTGGGGATGGCCTTGGCCTACGTGCTCACGGTATGGAGCGCCATGGCCGGAGTAGCAAGGTCTAGTGGTGAGCAAGGAATGAACCGAGGCTCACTGTGGGTGCTGTGGAAGAAAGGATGGCGGTGCAGTGTCGAGTTGCGGCCGTGTAGCTCCGGAAGTGGTGCCATGCAGTGCCGACCCATGATCGTGATGACGATGACGGCATTGCCCTCGGCTCCGGTGACTTCGGCAGCATGCGAGGGCTCTGATCCTCCTCTCATGATCTCCTTCTCGGCCCTCTACTCTCGATGTGGTGCAGCTGCTGGGCCACCAAGTGGCGGTGGAGGTTGAGGGAGAAGCTAGGGCACCGAGCGTGAGCGGCGTGCAGGATGGCTTTATAGCCGAGCGCCATGCCTCCTAGGGTGGATGGCATCGTGCGGTGGAGGCGGATGCATCACATCAGACGGTGGTGCGGGGTTGCGTGGGCGCGGCACAAGGGGGATAGGGTCATGCCCTGGGCATGACCCCCTGGCCCACCCCTACCACAGCTGTCGGGCGCCGGTCGCGTAGGCGGTTGAGGCGTGGGTGAGGAAGACAACACTATAGACAGGGCTGCGGCTGACATGCGGGGTCCAGCGGGTAGTGGCTGTGAGTGAGGTAGACGGATGCGCGGGCGTGGGCGACGCGCTGGGCCGGCTCATGGGCCACGTACATGCGCTGGGAAGACAGAAAAAGGATTCGTAGGCCGGTTGGGCTGGCTGGCTGGCGCGGGCCAAGCAGGCTAGGCTGAGCTGCTTCCTCCCACTTCATACATTTTGTATTATGTTACACCTCTCTCATGTATATAAATCAAAGTGGCCTACTTCGCCTCAGATAAAATGTTCAATGGTGATAAACATTGGTCAAAGTATTTATTGGGATATTAATCCCATATTAGTTCATTTATTCATAAACACATACTTGTTAGCTTTTATTAATCAACACATAAATCAAATAAAATCCAAATCACCATGTTGAATATAATGCAACTTGATGTATGCTATGTGGTAAAATAAATTCTAGGTGATGAGGTGAGATACTCATGCCAGTCATATAGGTTTAGTTAGGGCAAGGTTAGGGGTTTTCCTACATGCCACATCATCACTCAAGGGTTTTAAAGAAAGAAAAATTTTGTAGTTGGGATTTTTGGTGTGTGGATTTTTGGGTTGTTACAGGGGGTATCGAGTTAGAATCTAATTTGACTTTTGAAGAAAAACTAGTCCGAGTAATTGACACTCATGAGCGAGTGACTCGGAGTCACGTGGTCAAGTTTTACAAGGTCATGTGGAGTAATCAGGGTAGTGAATGCGATGCAACGTGGGAAAGAGAAGATTATTTGAGGGAAGGTTATAAGGAATTCTATCTACAATGGTACGCTTGTCAAATCTCAGGATGAGATTTTTATAAGGGGGAGGGCTGTAACACCCTAGGTGTTTGGCTTCCACATTTGCACTGGCATTTCATAAACATGAGCATCAGTCATCCATTCATGAGCTTGGATTGTTGAAACATGCTTTTGAAACATTGCAACATATTATTCTATTCCATGTGTGTTTGTTTTATGAAATAAATAGTGTGCAACACTCAAGTGCAACATGTGCAACCCACTCTTGACACATGTCACATGCTTTAGTAACATGGTTAGTTAGTACTATGCAACAAACTCATGAAACATATGAAACATGGCTTTCAAACAAAAGTAACATTTCACTTGTTCTTCTTTGTTTCAATACATGTGATGCTTGATTTTTGTGTGATCAATGTGTGGTGTGTCTAATTATCCTCTTAAACAACTTAGCTACACTTAGAATGTCATTAGGAACAATGTTCATGTTGACCATATTGCCTAATTGTGCTTTCAAGTAATGGTTTGACTTGTGTTGACCCCTAGAGCTCTTTTGTTTGACAGTTTAAAAAGTACAACTTAGAGTGTTTGCATGTCTGAGCAACCCAAAGCAAAGTTGTAGCAAATTATATGAGGAACAAACTTTGTTTAGAGATAAGTCATGAAAATATGTGGAACAGTCCCAAACATGGCCCACAAGTTAGTTTTTGGTGCTGATTTAACACTTAGAAAAATTTCTAAGTAATGACTGCATTACATTTTGGTGAAGCTAACTTTGGCATAATTTTACTCTACATCGGTTAAGAGTTAGACTTTGATCCTTTAATAGAACTTGTAGCTGGTATGTAGGTGTACAACTTTCATTTAGATTGTTTTCACTAATGATCAACGGATTTGGAGAATTTTCATCGCCAATTATTGCTGTCAGTCGACCGATTGAAGCTCTGAATCGTGCTACAGTAACCGACTATGGGGGGTATGACCCTGGATACCCATGGCAGGTCACATGGGCTATGCCTCCAGGGATGGCCCAGCCCACAAGAAGGAGCCTTGTGGGGCACGGTTCTGCTTGGCGACCCCCGCAAGGCACGGAGAGGATATCTTGAAGATGTTACAAGATCTGATAGGATACGTACGATCCCATGTGTTCTTGTAATATGTTATTACTTTCCGGTTATCTCTCAGATCTAACCGACTTGTAACCTTGCCCCCCAGACTATATAAGGCAGGCAGGGACCCCCTACGAATTCACGGCAAATCATACGATAGCCAATACAAACCAACAGACCACAGGAGTAAGGTATTACGTCATACTGACGGCCTAAACCTGTATAACTCGTGTGTCTCTGTTGCCTTCTTGTTCTTGATCACACGCTCCTCTACCGATCAATCTACCATCATGGGATACCCCTCGGTGGACTGTCGATGATATTCTATCGACAATTGGTGCGCCAAGTAGGGGTGTGCGTGCTATTTCCTTATCGAACAAGATGGTTTTTTCCATAGGCTCTTCATCCCTCCCGCAGCCCGGCCAGATCTTCATAGTTGGATCCATCACGTGGGTCATCAATGCCAACGAAGTTGGAGAGCTTCTCGAGTCGGTGTAGATCTGTTCTACACTGACCACCCTCGCACCTACAACTGTAGATCCAATCTCGGAACCACTTCCGGGGTCGACTCCATAGCCACCCGTCGCTCGCTTCCTTGCTACCAGAGGAGGCATGTCAACAATGACGATCTGATCGAATCTATCGATCGAGTCGGCCTGAAACTCGCCGATTGCCTCTCCATTACTGAGTTAGCTCTAGACACCCTTGTTCAGCACCGAGCACCCTCCGATCCCAATCTATCGACATTCAATGCTCGGCAGACTCTAGGGCTCGCCGGCCTACCCTTCGAGCTCGCCAACACCGTAGCTACATATCAGGACGCCCTGAGGGGCAAATTCGCCGACCAGCTCGCTGACCAGCTTCCACCAACCGTCAACATGCTGCATGCCGACTGGGGTCTCAGAGCATCTCTCCAAACTATCCTTGAGGAAAATCTAGACTCCAAATCTCATGGATCCACCGAGCCCCTCGTCGAGACCTTCACCAAGCAACCTCCTCTCCTGCCTTTCTGAGGTGGCACGATCTTCAACGTCAGTATCGACAGCCCCCCTCGGAACGGCGAAACAGATGAGGAATGCGTTGCCCATGAAAATAGGAATGCCAACCACGCGCAACAACGTGATAATGAACGTGCCATTGCGATGGCCGAGGCCGCTCGTGATAACCAGTTCGATTCACAAGGAAGGCCCCTCCATCGCAACCTCAACGAAGAATTCCTCCATGTTGACGGCCACGACGTTTTCAAGACTCCGAGCGCTAATCTGGCCATGGCTGCCAATGAACTTGCTCACCTCCCGCAGATGCCCGAGCTCGCCAAGGTCGCCGCTATGCTTAAAGCGGCACACTATCAAGTTAACGAGATCCGAGAAGTTCAGAGACCTTCATGCTCCACAAGCATGATCCGCCGATCAGTTGATCCTAGATCTAATCACCACCCTAGTCAAAGCTGCTTCGCCGACCAGTCACCACCTCCCTAGGGGGAGTTGGAGGCCACCATGCCGAGCATCATCGCTAGCATGACCAAGAGGTCGAACAGGACGCCCGAGTGCACCTCTGCAACCTTCGAGATGCATGACGGCGTATCGATCAACGACATTTCGGGCACCATGAAGATGAAGTACGACGTCGCCAGGAGTACGAGCAAGAGTACGGCAACCTGGACTCAGCTCTGGAGCTGATCGTCGTTGGCAATACTGCTGATGTCGTCCCCGACAGCCTGGAAGGGCACCCTACGTTCACCAGGGCACTCCGAATGCTCTAGTGGCCCCATGGTTTCAAAATCACCGAAGTCGAGCCCTATGAAGGAAGGATGAACCCAACTCAGTGGCTATAGGCTTATGCCACCACCGTTCGCGCCGCCGGAGGAGACACCAATGTCATGGCAAACTATCTCCCTGTCATGCTCACGCCAGCCGCCATGAGCTGGTTCACAAGCCTTGCCTCGGACTCCATTGGCTCTTGGGAAGATCTAAAGAGAGTCTTCACTGACAACTACATGGCCACATGCAGGCGGCTGGGCACCAAGCACGATCTCAACTACATCCACCAAAAGCCATCCGAACTACTCTGCAGCTACATCAGACGCTTCTCCGAGATGAGGAATTCTATTCCCAACATCACGGAGGCCGAAGTCATCACCGCCTTTGTCCGAGGACTTCATCACTGAGAACTTTGTTCTAAGTTCAATAGAAAGCCACCTACCGACATTGGCGGGATGATCACAACCGCCAACCAATACGCCGACGCCAAGGAAGTAGAGGTGCATTTTAATGAAGATATGGGCACTAATCGCCTGCCTCACTGCCACGACGACCGCAACGACGACCGACAACACAACGTTCGCTGCCACGACGACTGCAACGACAACCGACAGTACAATGATCACCGCTACGACGACCGTAGTTTCCATCGGGACAGCAGACATGATCGGCCAGATGGATTCAAACCTGGTCAGAATCACCACCGCTGACCAGATCACTTTGTTGCCAATGTCAATGAGCCACGCGCAAAGCGTAACTACGATGAGCAGTACAAGAAGATCCTCGACGGTCCGTGCCCCCTGCACAAGAACGCCAAACGCAAGATGAAAGATTGCCTTGGTTTGGCTAAGGAGTTCCAGGAGAAAAAGTACAATGACGACAATGGTGGGAATGAAGGACGCCGACCACCAGGGGACAATAATAATGCCTTCCAGGACCATGACAAGGTGGTCACCACCATCTTCGGGCGTTTCGCCTCCAATGAAAGCAGAAGGGAACGGAAGCTCGCTGCCCGACGAGTGCTCGCCGTAGTTTCAGAAGAAACTACCGCCAACCCTAGCTATCGCCCGTGGTCCAAAATCTCCATCACCTTCAGCAGGGCCGACCAGTGGGCAGACATACCCTACATAGGGCGTTTTCCCCTCATCCTTGACGCGACTGTTTAGAAGGTGCTCTTCAGAAAAGTCCTCATCGATGGTGGGAGCGCTTTGAATCTACTCTTGGCCGGGGCCCTAAGGGAGCTTAGACTTAGGACAATAGACCTCACGCCCTCAGACTCCTCCTTCTAGGGCATGGTACCTGGCAGGGCATCCAGACCACTTGGGGAAATTACCCTACTAGTACAGTTCGGCACAGCAACCAACTACAGAGTGGAGCATATCAACTTTTATGTTGCCGACTTCGACACCGCCTACCACGCCATACTAGGGTGTCCGGCTCTGACCAAGTTCATGGCCGTTCCACACTATGCATATTTGGTGTTGAAGATGCCTTCGCCTGCAGGAGTCCTGTCTCTACGGGCAAACCTCTCCATCGCCTATGCCTGTGAGACGGAAAGTCTCGCCCTCGCCGAAGCCACCGACCTCTCCATCTAGATGGCCAGCATGGTCGCCAAAGCCAAGACCACATCTACTGACGACATGGAGATCCTAGAGCCTCCATGGGCCTCCACCAAGTCCAAGGAAGTCAAGGAGATCGGCCTCGGCCTCGACGACCCTTCCAAGATAGTGAAAATTGGGGCTCACCTTGACCCCAAATAGGAAAGCGCGCTCGTCTCCTTCCTACGTGCCAACGTCGATGTGTTTGCTTGGAAACCTACAGACATGCTGGGGGTACCATGGGAGAAGATCAAGCACTCCTTGAATGTCTCGTCGACCGCTAAATCGATCAAGCAGAAACTTCGCCAATTCACACCGGACAAAAAGGAGGCTATTAGGGTAGAATTAAAATGGCTCTTAGCTACCGGATTTATAAAAGAAGTGTATCATCTAGATTGGTTAGCTAATCATGTTCTTGTTAAGAAAAAGAATAAAGAATGGAGAATGTGTGTTGATTATACTGATCTTAACAAACGCTGCCCTAAAGACCCCTTCGGCTTGCCTCAGATAGACGAGGTTGTAGACTCCACCGCCGGTTGCGAGTTGCTCTCCTTTCTCGACTGTTACTCAGGCTACCATCAAATCTCCCTCAAGGAGGAAGACCAGGTTAAAATGTCATTCATCATGCCTTTCGGTGCATACTGCTACACCACTATGTCCTTCGGACTAAAGAACGCCGGCGTGACCTACCAAAGGGCTATCCAGACGTGCCTCGACCAATAGATCGGCCACAACGTCGAAGTCTACATCGACGACGTGGTCGTCAAGACTAGAACCGCCGACAATCTTATCACCGACCTTGAAGAAACTTTCTCCAACCTAAGCAAATACTGATGGAAGCTGAACCCTTCAAAGTGCATCTTTGGAGTTCCGTCTGATATCCTGCTTGGCTATATTGTCAGCGCTTAGGGCATCAAACCAAACCCTGACAAAGTCTCCGCCATCACCAACATGAAATGGCCGATGTGTGTCAAGGATATACAGAAGCTTACAAGCTGCATGGTTGCACTAAGCCGATTTATCTCGCGCCTTAGTGAAAAAGGGCTACCTTTCTTCAAGCTCCTCAAGGCCTCCAAGCTTTTTTCTTGGTCGGAGGAGGCAGACACAGCTTTCGAGCAGCTCAAATTGTTTTTAACAAAACCTCCAATCATGACAGCACCACGACTAGATGAAACTCTGCTGTTTACATCGCCGCCACTTCTCGAGTTGTCAGTACGGCTATTGTCGTCGAACGCGAGGAAACTGGACACGCCTACAAGGTACAGCGTCCGGTCTATTTCATCAGCGAGGTACTTAATGAGCCCAAAACTTGTTATCCTCAGGTGCAAAAGTTGTTATATGCAATTCTAATCACCTCACGCAAGCTCTGACATTACTTCGAATACTACAAGATCGTCATGGTCACTGAGTTCCCTCTGGGAGACATTCTCCGCAATAAAGAGGCCAATGATCGTATCATCAAGTGGGCTGTTGAACTCGGCACCTACTCCATTGACTTCAGAAGCAGGCCGACCGTAAAGTCACAGGCGCTCGCCGATTTCATCGCTGAGTGGACCAAAATCAAAGAACCCATCGCCGCCACTTGCCCCAAGCACTGGGTGATGTACTTCGATGGTGCCCTTAATATTAATGGGGCCAGTGTGGGCATTCTGTTCATCACACCAACAAAGGATAAACTCCGACACGTTCTTCGCATACATTTCCCGGTCTCCAACAATGTCGTGGAATACGAAGCATGTCTCCATGGCCTCCGTATATCCATTGAGCTCAGCGTCAAATGCCTTATGGTATACGGGGATTCCGCGCTGGTTATCAATCAACTCAAAAAAGATTGGTCCTGTTCTAGTGAGAAGATGGACGCTTACTGCGCCGCAATCAGGAAGCTTGAAGGGAAATTCTACGGCATCGAGTACCACCACGTGGTACGGGATCAAAACCAAATAGCCAACCAGCTATCAAAGATAGGATCTTCTTGCACCACAGCTGTCGGGGACCTAATACCAGGGTACCCCAAAAGGTGGAACCAATAACCACCGAACGTGAAAAACTTCTGGACGCATAAGGGCACCGTTTCATCCCTCGTTCGGGTAAACAGGAGTTTGGTTCCGCCTCGCCCGACACCTTTGGGAGATAACTCTATCTCACCCAAGGGCTCAAGGTTAATCTCCATCTCGCCCGACACCATTGGGACAGGCTTGGTCTTGCCCGAGGGCCAAGGGATAAACTCTGTCTCGCCCGACGCCTTGAAGGCGGGCTTGGTCTCGCTCGAGGGCTGAGGGATAGGTTCCGCCTCGCTCGACCCCGGAGGGGCGAGGTCGGTCTCACCCGAGAGATAGGAATTGGTCTTCGTTTCACCCGACAGCGAGGAACAAGTCTCACCCTGCTCCATATCTAAAGATTGGATTCATCCTCCCTAACAACTTCTCCCCATTCCCTCGAGATGATAAGTACAGGGCAAGACAAGACGTTCGGGTCAACCGTGGCTCCAAGGACCAAACCCTGTGCCCTGGCAGGAGAAGTACTGCTAGGGGATGATAGGACAGGTGCTTTAGAACCTTCCGGGCACCACAGAGCCCAAAACGTTGTACAGGTGCATGCTCCTCGCCGTATAGAGTTGTAGGCGCCGCCTTCAGCCCTGGGACACGCAACCCGATGAAGATATACGACAACCACTACGCTCCAGAAAAGGACTTAATATCTCCACGCACGATGAACATTCCATCATCATACTATGGACCCAAGGGAGCGGCACCCACTTCCTGACCCCTCAGGTCCGCCAAGTCAGAGGGCCTTGACCACGTCATCGCTCCGGACCCCAACCCCTCATCCCTCCAACGAAGACTCATAGGAACCAGAAGGCATGCGGAGAAAGGATGGGAGAGGCCAATAAATCAGAACCACAGTACTACAGCCCACACCCTACGCAAGGCAGCATTTCTGCAATCAACCTGACATTCTACAGAGACATCAATAGTATTGTAGGCGCCTATCTCCCTTCGCACTCACCAGAATGAAGGAGGAGGATTGGGTAGACATGAGCCACAAGACTAAGTAGAATATACATCCTAAACCCTAGCCCTTGTAAAAGCCACCCCCTTCCTCTATAAAAGGGGATGCGCTTCCTCCATCAAACGGATGGACCAAAAAAGACCAAACAATACGACACACTCATACACACAGTCAAGCGGCTACGAAGCTCTTGACCACCTTTCAACCTTTCCATCAGAGACTTGGGACCAGTCCCTCTCTCGATCGTTTGTACCCCTTACTACAGACCATTCATGGTGCTAATAACACGAGCAGCAGCAAACTGGACGTAGGGACATTCGGCTCGAACCAGTATAAATCTTGTGTCCTTTAGCGCACCATCCGAGCCTAACGCGCATTACTATAAATTTACTTGCTGGTGCTTGTACAAAACACCGACAGTTGGCGCGCCAGGTAGGGGGCTTGCGCGTTCCAAATCAGGCCTCAGATTGCCACCCACGCAATCACCTAGGCCCTGGGCGCACATGTGCATTTCGGCGACCTAGATTTCATCATCACACTAGGAGGAGAGCTGGCGCTGACTCACTCAGCCGCCCCATCTCCCCCTTCCATCAACCTCAGCCGTCTCAGGCTTGAGGGCCCGCTAGGCAACTCCCGGGGAGTCCCATCACCCAAGGAGGCCTCTCGCAACGCCGCCCTATGTCCGGAAGGGTCCGTATGGAGCGCCCCGATAGTGTTTCCATTCGGTCTCCGCAACGCTGCGGCGACCACTAGCCGCCTTCTGGCGCTACGTATGGTTCAATCACCCACGAACATCGAGTTCGTGGGGGCGATTGAGCGGGATACGGAGACCCTCTACGAGCTCCTCAAGGAGGAGCCAGGATCGTTCTCTAGCTCGAATTCTAGTAGGGGGAGCCACCACCCTTCTCGGGAGTGCTTCATGACGCAGACCCCCAAAGGTCATGTCAAAAGCGCCTCCAGGGAAGAGGTCACCCCTACAAACAACCCTGACAGTAGATCCGAGGAAGAGATGGCAGCCCCATCTCACCTAAGGATGGAGCAGCTGAGGGCCCGTCAGCAAGAGATCGATGAGGCCGGGCAAGGGCTCATCCAGGAATACGTGGACATCAATCGTGAGATTGAACGCCGCAAAGACGGGGGGGGGCGCGCATGCCATGGCCTGCACCATACATCAAAGGATCCTCACCGACGATGGGGCCCTTCCTCACTTTGCCCGAGCCAGCCAAAACATCGCCGCAGCAACCACCTTGCTGCATGGCTTTCCAGAGGCCGCGACGTCCGAGGATCGCCGCACTCGCCGGAAGATTCACACGTTGCTTGAGCGTGCAGCGGTGCAGCAGGCGGAAAGTTCATTGTCTCGATGACGCGAACCCGACACTAGCCAGCGCGCGCCCTCAGTGTGTCCCACCAAGGACGCATCCATACACCAAACACCGCCAGCCAATGGGCAACCCTCCGTCGTCCCAGTACATCAACGCCTCGGCCATGGCTGCGACATACGTAGCATCATCGACGCTCGAAGACGTGCCCACGGCGACGATGGAGAAGCAGCACGCCGCAGCTATCATCCCCGACGTGGTGGGCACTACGACAGCAACGAGGACCGAAGCCTAAGCCTTGGCCTGCTAGGCCCTTAGGCCTTCGGCCAACACATCCTTAATGCTATGTTCCCCCTAAGGTATCGACCGCCTACCAACATTCCTAAATATTCTAGCGAAACAAATCCCGGGCTTTGGCTCGAAGACTATTGGCTTGCATGTCAGGCCGGTGGTGCGAGTGATGACAACTTCATTATTCACAATCTCCCGCTGTTCTTGGCCGATTCGGTGCGAGCATGGCTGGAGCACCTACCGTCCAATGCTATTCAGAGTTGGGCGGATCTGATGGAGATCTTTGTGGGCAACTTCCAAGGTACGTACAAACGCCCTAGAAACCCATGGGACCTCAAGAACTACCGCCAGAAGGCCAATGAAACCCTCTGCGGGTACATCCATTGCTTCTCTCAACAATGCAATGAGCTCCCGAACGTCGCCGACGCCGACGTGATAGGAGCCTTTCTATCCGGGATGACCTGCGAATCCCTGGTCCACAAGCTAGGACGCAGGGGCCTGTGGACTAACAAGGAACTCCTAGACATCGCCACCAGTCACGCCTCTAGAGAGGAGGTAGTAGGAGCCATCTTTGATCGCTCCGATGAAAAGACAAGGCGGAACGAGGACGCTAGTGAAGGCGCCTCCAACCGTCCTGCCAAAGGGAAAAATAAGAAGCAACGGCGCGACAACTCGCTCGTGGCCACTGCCGACCGCAAAGGTGGCCGGAAGCCCGCGGAGGGCACTCCGAACCACTTTGAGAAAATGCTCGAGGGGCCATGCCCGAACCACGCCTTCCTGGCCAAGCACCTATACAAGGAATGCGGCCTTATGCGCAAATACTTGGTGGGGGCCTTAATAAGGGGGAGCAGGGGAAGGAGCCTGCCCCCACCACTAACGACGCAGAGGAGAAGGACGACACCTTCCCAACACCGACCGGTGCCCTCATGATCTTCAGAGGATCAACGGCCTACGACTCCAGGCGCCGCCAGAAGGTCACATGTCGTGAGGTCTATACCATCAGACCGGCCACGCTAGCCTTTCTCCGGTGGTCGGAATCCGCCATAACCTTCGACCGGACCGACCATCCGAATGCCATCCCACACCCAGGAAGGTATCTGCTTATCATCGACCCGATTGTCGGTCCAAAGCAGCTCACCAAGGTACTGATGGATGGGGGTAGCGGCCTCAACATCATGTACGCCAAGACGCTCGATGAGATGGGCGTTGACTGAATGCACCTCCGTCCCATCCGAGCACCTTTCCATGGCATCGAGCCTGGAAGGCAAGCCGTGCCACTGGGGCAGATCGACCTGCCCGTCACTTTTGGGGATCGGTCCAATTACCGGACTGAGACCCTCACCTTCGATGTAGTGGGGTTCCCGGGGACTTTCCACGCCATCCTAGGGCGACCATGCTACGCAAAGTTCATGGCCATACCCAATTACATGTACCTGAAGATGCCGGGTCCCCGTGGGGTCATCACCATCGGAACCTCCTTCCAGTGCGCTTACGAGTGCGAGGTCAAATGCTGTGGACACGCATCCGTAGTCATCACATCTGAAGAGCTCGCCACCCTCAGGGAGGAGGTCATTGAAGGGACACCCAACACAAAGAAGTCGTCCAGATTGTTCGAATTGGCAGAAGGCTCTAGGGACGTCCTCTTGGATCCTAGTAGCTCCGAGGGCAAAAAAGTCTACATCAGGACCACGCTCTCCTCCGAATAGGAAAGCGCGCTCGTTGACTTCCTCCACGCCAACAAGGACATCTTTGCGTGGAAACCCTCGGATATGCCGGGCATCCCGAGGGAGGTCACCGAGCATACTCTCCAAATCCTCCCAGGCTCCAAGCCGGTGAAACAACGCCTGCACTGCTTCGACGAGGAGAAACGTTGGGCCATCGGCGAGGAGATAGCCAAACTACTGGCCATAGGATTCATTAAGGAAGTATACCACCCAGAGTAGTTAGCAAATCCTATTCTTGTCCGAAAAAAGAGCGGGAAATGGAGAATGTGTGTCGATTATACTGGCCTCAACAAAGCATGTCCAAAGGATCCATTTCCTTTACCACGAATAGACCAAATAGACGATTCCACCTCGGGGTGCGAAACCCTCTGCTTCCTTGATGCATACTCTGGCTACCATCAAATCATGATGAAAGAATCCGACCAGCTCGTGACATCTTTTATCATGCCCTTCGGATCGTTTTGCTACATTTCAATGCCGTTCAGTCTGAAGAATGCTGGGGCAACGTACCAGCACTGTATGCTTAATTGCTTCGGAGACCTCATCGGGCGAACCGTTGAGGCCTATGTCGACAACATCGTAGTCAAATCCAAGCAAGCTGACCACCTTGTCGCTGACCCTGAACGAACCTTTGTGAAACTTCGAGCAAACGGCATCAAACTCAATCCCAAAAAATGTGTTTTCGAGGTCCCGAGGGGCATGCTACTCGGCTTCATCGTCTCCGAGCGTGGCATCGAAGCCAACCCAGAGAAAATATCAGCCATCACAAGGATGGGCCCAATCCAAAACATAAAGGGGGTTCAGCGGATCACAGGGTGCCTTGCTGCCCTCAGCCAATTCATTTCACGCTCAGCAAACGAGGACTCCCCCTTTATTGACTCCTGAAGAAAACTGACCGCTTCGAGTGGACAGCCGAGGCTCAGGAGGCGCTTGACATGGTTAAACGATTTTTAACTAGGCCACCGGTCCTAGTTCCTCCATGCGACGGAGAATCCCTCCTACTATATATATCGGCCACCACCCAAGTGGTTAGCTCCGCCTTAATAGTAGAGCGAGAGGAAGAGGGGCACGCCTTCAGGGTGCAGTGCTCTGTAAATTTCATCAGCGAGGTTTTATCCGACTCCAAAACCCGCTACTCCCAAATCCAGAAACTTCTCTACACCATCCTCATCACCAAAAGGAAGCTACGCCACTACTTCGAGTCACACCCCGTGACAGTAGTGACGTCGTTCCCCCTCGGTGAGGTCATTCGTAGCCATGATGCTATGGGAAGAACCGCAAAGTGGGCACTCGAGCTAATGGATCAGGGCATTTCTTATGCCCCCCAAATGGTGATCAAATCTCAGGCACTAGCCGACTTCATCGCAGAGTGGACCGAGGTCCAGATGCCACCAGCAGCCGTCGATCAAGAGTACTGGACAATGTATTTCGATGGATCGCTCATGAAGAAGGGCACTGGAGCAGGACTAGTCTTTGTATCCCCCCTTGGGGTCCACATGAGGTACATAGTTAGGCTTCATTTCCCCTCATCCAACAATACTGCAGAATACGAAGCGCTCATCAATGGCCTATGAATCGCCATCAAGCTGGGCATCCAATGCCTCGATGTCAGGGGCGACTCTTAGCTGGTCGTCAACTAGGTTATGAAAGAGTCATGCTGCCACGACACCAAGATGGAGGCATACTATCAAGAGGTCCGACGTCTAGAGGATAAATTCGATGGCCTCGAACTCAATCACATCCCTAGGCGCCTCAACGAAGCGGCCGACATGCTTGCAAAAGCAGCATCCAACCGAGAGCCAGTCCCAATAGGCGTCTTTGCTAGTGATCAACACAAACCCTCGGTATGCTACGCGGGGTCAGAACAAGCCAACAATGGCCCTTCTAGTCCGACCCCCGGGGCCAATCCACCAACTGCTCCGCCCGACCCTGAGGTCATGGAGCTTGAAGAGGACCCAGCAGTGGAGTCCGATCCTCCCGATGACTGGAGAACGCTCTACCTCGACTATATCCTCCATGATGTACTACCGACCGACAAGACGGAAGCCCGACGGCTCGTACGACGCGCCAAGTCCTTTGTTCTTGTAGAGGGCGAACTCTACAAACGAAGTCACATTGGAATTCTACAACTCTGTATCCCTGGCAAACAGGGAAAACTTCTGTTGAGCGACATCCACGGTGGAGCATGCGGTCATCATGCCGCACCAAGAACCTTGGTTGGGAATGCATTTTGACAAGGTTTCTACTGGCCCACCGTAGTAGCCGATGCTAAGCAAATTGTACGCACCTGCGAAGGGTGCCAATACTACGCTTGGCAAACACACCTCTTGGCCTAGGCTCTCTAGATGATCTCCATCATGTGGCCCTTTGCGGTCTGGGGGCTCGCCTGGTTGGGCTGCTCAAAAAGGCGCCCGGGGGCTTTACCCACCTGCTTGTCACCATAGACAAGTTTACAAAATGGATTGAAGCTCGACCAATATCCACAATCAAATCCGAGCAAGCTGTGCTGTTCTTTCTCGACATCATCCATCGCTTTGGAGTACCGAACTCCATCATCACAAACAATGGCATGCAGTTCACTGGTAGGAAATTCGTTCGCTTCTATGATGAACACCACATCCGAATCGATTGGGCAGCCGTCGCGCACCCCCGGATGAACGGGCAGGTCAAGCACGCAAACGGCATGCTTCTTCAAGGCCTCAAACCTAGAATTTTCAACCGGTTGAACAAGGTCGGCACGCGTTGGCTCACTGAGCTCCCGGCTGTGCTCTAGAGCCTAAGGACAACTCCTAGCCGGGCCACCGGCTACACACCTTTCTTCATGGTCTACGGTTCCAAGGCCATTCTCCCAATAGACCTCGACTATGGAGCACCAAGAATCAGAGCATATGATGAACAGGGAGCCGAGGCATCTCACCAAGATGCCATGGACCAGCTGGATGAAGCCCACGACATCGCTCTCCTCCGTTCAGCTAAGTACCAGCGAGCGTTGCGGCGGTACCATAGCCGACGGGTGCGGGGTTGAGCCTTCAACGTCGAAGACCTCATCCTCTGTCTTGTGCAGAGCAACAAGGGCCGCCACAAACTCTCCCTACCCTGGGAAGGGCCCTATGTCGTTGCAGAAATACTTCGCCCAGGCGCCTACCAGTTGAAAACCATCAAAGGCGAGGTCTTCACCAACGCCTGGAACATTGAGCAGCTACGTCGCTTTTATCCTTAAAATAAGCATACACTCTTCCTTATCAGTTTTTGTCATAATAATACCCCAATCCTTAGTGACGTCCGACCCCTGCAAATAGCAAGGGGTTAGACCTCACTCAGGGGCTGGCATGAGATCGTAACATATGACATGTGTAATATAAGTATTACGCTTGCAAAAAATTCCTGTGTTATACTTACAAACATTCTCTAAGTTTTCCATTCACCTCGTAGACGAGTCCCAAGGGCTAAGATCTCAAGAACCAATTCTGAATACAACTGGTAGGACTGCGAGATGCCCACGCCCTAGCGGCTGCAACCTCTTTGCTCACTAGTTCAATCAGAATTAGTTTGCCCATGTTCCTAGCTTCCTATGACTTAGACCATGAGAAGAGTCGGAAAGCACTAAAATCATTCCTACAGAAAGGAGAGAAGATAAAAATTGCTTGCCATAAGCAAAGGATGTAATTTTGTTCATTTTTTGCACAAATTCGTCACTTACAAAGCGATTTCATTACAAAAAGGAACAATATACTTATAAATTTAGAGGACTGTTTGCTTGGGGGCTTCCCGACAAAGTTATTTCATTACAGTCTCTACTTAGCTCTACTATAAGTACTACTGCGATCACCACGCCACGCTCTCCATCGGTGACGCCTAGGGCATGTACATGGGCCAGCTCACCTACTACGGTCGCCACGCCATGCTCTCCATTAGTGATGCCCAGGGCATGTACACGGGCCAGCTCGTCTACTGCAGTCACCGCACCACACTCTCCATCGACGACATCCTGATATCCCGCCGCTTCGCTGGATCCTTGAAGACGCCACCATCTGTGACGTCTCCGTCAGAGCGTCCGAGGACTACGCCATCATCGTCAGCCGCAACCTCGACAATGATGCCACCGCTAGGGCATCTGGGGACTACGCCGTCATCCATAGCCATAACCCTAACAACGGCATATGGGTAGGAAACGCCTCTCGCCAAAGGAGGAGCACCGCGGACGATGACGCAGTCGACGACATACAACGCCCACCGGCGCCTCTTCTCCTTTGACAGCAACGACTCCTCATCAAGGGCAGTATGCACCATCTCATCTACGTTGGATAACCTCCGGCTCGACATCACGCGCCAGACTCGCAAGCAAATTTGTGAGTTTCTCTCTCTCTCTCTCTAGCATTACTCTTCCTCACTCAGGGATTGCCACGACGCACAGACATGTTCGGCGAAAAGGAAGAAGAAGGAGAGATAGCGGCTCGGAGGCAGAAGAGGAGGTGGGATGAGAACTCCTCTCCCCCTCCCTATTTAAAGAGGAGGCATGGTAGCTAAGGAAAGGCGAAAGGTTAGACAAAAAACCCTCTCCCTTCCCCTCTTTAAATACGGAATCAATGCTGATTGATATCTAAGGGGACGCGCCAAAACTGATGGGATGCACCCCGGTCGATGAGGCATCCCTCTTTGGTCAAACTGAGCACTGCCTGGGTATGGCCCGCCACTGACCCACTCTGGACGTGGCAATTAAGGCGCCCACGTAGGCAGACGGCCCTTCACCTCCCCATGTAGGACCACAGACAATCCGACAACAGGACCTTTTGGATCTCTTGGGCTGGCCATTCGGCCAAGAAGACATGACGAACGAACATCCAAAGAAAGATAAGCCTCTCAGCTTTCTTACTTTATGCGTTAAAATTCATTCATGAGTTTCTGACCCTATCAAACGGCGGGGACACGAACATCAGTCGGGGGTTGCCGAGGATAACTACCAGTCTAGACATCCTCCTCACTCGACCCCTCCGTACACTTGAAACTGGGAGTACGGAATACGGGCATAGAACTTTGAGTAAAACTAGACGAACTGGCAGACCCTATGCCTCGGTGGCTATGGTGTTTTCGTTCACTAGAAAAACCATGCTCAAACACCCCTCGCGTCTCCGACTTCAACATCTACCTTCTCATGAAGGGTTCGGAGGGGTCCACCTACAGAGTCTCTCCCAAAGGAGAAGCTGTCAGGTTCCCTAAGTTAATTAAATGACTCGGATCGCCACTGAAACACGAAAAACAAAGAATAGCAATTCTTATGCAGGTTACTCCAACCTCATCGCGAACATCAGGGTCCGAACCCTACGTGGACACATTTGGTAAAGAGCCTTTCGTCACTCATACCGCCAAGGTAACGTTGCCAACCCCACCTTCATTTCGATTATATTATACGTAGGCAAAACATCCCAACGCTTCGTGTCGCATCATGAAACGGCCGTCGCCTCATTCGATATAGGCGACCACAGGCCGAGGTTCGAAGGTCGGCCCGTGAAGGGCTCGAGGCCGCCTCATGCTGAACAAAGCCAGGGGGAGATAACCGAGACAAGCCCTAGCGGCCCTACCTAACCCCGCTCAGAAGCGGATAGGGACGTCTTGACCTTCTCTCGTTTGATTCTAACCCCGAGCCAAACCCACAGAATCTCAATAGAGGAGAGGCCATTGGCCCCCCTGAGCTTATCGAATGACTTAGGCATCTGCTAGGAGGTGGGTTAAGAAGTTGTGGAGTGCCACCAGAGGGCTCTGCCGACCCCATCAGTAAATGATGGACCCAGATTTCACACGAACGTACCCATTAGTGAGATCGTTGAGCGCGACACTCGAGCCGTCGAGGCAAGTGTCGTTCACTCAGCCCCTCCGATTGCGAAAACTGAGGATGGGGTAACACGCAAATAACGGCCGACCCCTATTAGACCCTAACAAGGCTCGGGGGCTCGAGCCAAACAATACAGGGACATAGGTTCGAAGGCCCCACCTTGCCGAGCCCATAGAGTCCCCAGTTGGGGAATTCTGTTGGAAGACAGGGCGGGGAATATTGCGATGACATCCATGGACTTCGTCGACCCTGTCACCAAAACCACAGTTACGATCTCCAGTAACCCCCAACCCCAGCAAATGTAGGGGGTCGGACCTTACTTGGGGGCTGGTTAAGGTACGGCTACCTCCTTTCTTTCTTTCGAAACAATCTCCTCGCATTATAACCAGTGGTATAATTCAGGGGAACAGATTGGTAAGATCATAAAAAATCAAACAAAACGAAATTACGATGCAAAATCACAAAAAGCATCCAGACTCGAAAAATACTGACACTTGTCCACATATTACACATAAGTTGTTCTTAAAAAATTGTTTGACTAATTATTCCCATAGAGGGAGAACCATCTCTTTCAGATTGTCTGCTAGGTTCTTCACAAGGGGAGCAACCATCTTCTCCATTTCCTCCAGCTCTTCATCCTCGTAGGTGGATGGGAAGCCTTCGCTCATCACCTTTAGGTTTATTTCCTTCTCATAATGGGCGTGGGCGACGGTGAAGGCTTGGGTAATCCTGGCGTGAAAGGCACTCTCCTCAAGCTGGCCCACCTGAGTCATGATACCTGCAACATGAGCCGCGAGCGGGCTAGTCTCCATCGGCTCTGTCACATTCAGGGCATTAAGGACCACCCTGACCGTAGCTTGTAGAAGATCGTGCTCATCACTCTCAACATGAAGGGCCCTTCGCACATAGGCAGCCTCTTTTTCCAGCTTGGTGGAGACGTTCTTAGCTCTCAACCTTCGGTTCACCGCATCACCAAGCTCCGCTCGGAGAGAGCGGACCACCGCGACATCCTCGTCCACCTTCTGCTGGAGGGCCGTGGCCCTACTCTCAGCCTCCCGCTAGAGTTCCCGCTCCATCTCCAGCTCCTTTAGGACTTCGCTGGCCTTCTCATTAACCACGGCATTCCTCTGCAGCAGCTCATCTCGCTCTTTCTGGAGCCTAGCAATCTCCTCCCCATCCAGCTTAGACCTCGCCGATAGATCCTCAAACATCCCGTGGGCCCCTTCCGCGTCCTGACGCGCCTAGGCCTCCCGCTCCTGGGCGGTAGCAAACTGGGTGGCCATGACTGCTTGTAGCCGAGCCTCCTCGAAAAGGCGATCCCTCTCCGCCTTCCACTCACGGAGAAATTGGGACTTTTTTTGGCTACGAGCAACAAGAATCTGAAGAGGAAGAAGACCGGTATTAGAAAAGCAAAAACACAAAAACATGCGCAGAAAGAAGAAAGCCCAGCAAATACCTGAGTAGTAGGAATAACAATCTCACGGAGGGCTCCTCTGGCCTAGTCCAGGGCATTCAGCATGGTCGAAATCCCGATGTCAAGACCCTCCCGCTCCATGCTCTCGGAATGATCATCGAGCGAGAAAAGGGCCGACGTCGGGTCCTGAGCAGCCATCCACTAGAGCGGCGGCTCCCCCCGCGTGGGGGAGTGGTCTCCTCCCGACAAAGGGGCTGAGGGCGGCTCCCTCCTGACCCTATGCGGCACCACTGCCGCGCTCGAGGATCCTCTGACTGGATCCTCCTCCATTTGGGCCACTTTGAGCGCCACGGGCGGATCCACCTGGGCCCCCAGTGGCGCGGATTCCACTACGCCCTCGTGCGCTACCACAGCCGTACATGGCTGGTCCAGGCTTGGCATAGTCACGACTGCCTCCACCAGCGGTATATGGCCCTCGGCCGGCTATACCATGTCTGCCATGAAGGAAGCCGCCTGCTCAGTAACCTCCATGGGCGTGGGCGCCACCATAGATGCCGTCGGGTCGACCAACGCGGCCCTGACATCGGCATCACTCCTGCCCAAAACAAGGGTGATGGTAGGCAACGCCATCTATCCCATTTGAATGGCGAGGCTCTTCTTGGGCTCCAGCCCTAGGGGGTGACCCGTCTGCAAGAACCTGCACAAAGGTAATAACCATTAAGTCAAAATAAAAATGGAAAAAGGATGAAAACAGAGGAATCAGCAGCTTACATCGATGTCCTCGGCCGGCGGAAGCATTTTGGGGATGGATCCCCAGATCCCTGCCCTGACTCATCTGGGCGGGACCATTTCATGCCTGCCCCCTGCTCCGGGGTAGGGGGTTCATCTCATCGGGCGTGGCATCGGAGTCGCTCCCCTCCATCGTCTCGTCGGGCATGGCACCGGAGCCGTCCCCCTCCATCATCTCACGGGGTGCAGCACCGGAGTTGCTCCCCTCCATCGTCACCTTAGAGATGGCGGCGGTAGGCCCGCCCTCCCCCGTCCACCAGTCCGTGGCCGGCACGCCGTGTGAAGTGGCAGACTCGCCGGCCTCCACTGACCTCATCGATCTATTTCCCTCCACGTGGAAAGGGAAGGGCCCCTGCACGGATGGGTGGCCACTCGTCAGCATGTCCTCGTCCTCCAGGATGCCCCAATCCACACCGACGGCTACCTCATCGTCGTCATCATCATCATCATCATCGTTGTCGTCCTCACTGCTCATGTCCTCTCCCCGATCCCGTGTCTCCAGCTTTAGTCATTTCGCCTTCTTCATCTCTTCCCTTGCTTTCTTGTCCCGTTTGGCCGCGAGTCGATTCGCCGCTACCACAACCTTGTCCTTCAGTAGCAGAACCGTGCTGTCCTTAAAGACCAGCACCCTCGGCTGGTCCCAACGTCATAAAGCAAGTGTTAAAAAATGGAGATCCAGGAAAAAGAAAAGAGCACGGGAGAGGAGGGCTTACGAATTCAAAGAATCCAAGCTCCGGGGCCGCATTGGGGGGTGCCCGGGCATCGGATACACAATGTCGAGGACCCTGCCTGCAGAATCCTTCATCAGCTCTGTCGCCTCCTTGATGTGCTGCGCCACTTCCGAGTAAGGGAGCACCTCATCAATAAGCACCGTCCCCTCGAACAATATCCCAGGCATCATCCGATGTAGGGGAAGCACACGCGCCATCAGGGGCGCCACCCTCCTAGCGTGGTAGGCACCGATAATCCCTGTCCCCTTTACACCCTGACCCTTTAGGGCTTGGAGGGTGGAAAGAAGGTCGGAGATGTGTTTCTTGTCTTTGGACTGGACACCCCAGCCCCACGACTCTGGAACGTCCACAATAAGACGTCTAGTATACTTCGGTAGGGTGGCACTCGCATCATCCCTAACATAAAACCACTGCGAGTGCCATCCCTTGTTGGATGTCGCCAGATGCATGTATGGGTAACCCTTCGACCGGGTATGGCGTAGATGAATGCTAGCACATCCCATCAGCGCGTTCACATCTTTCCCCCCAATTTTCCTCTTTGACAGACTAATGTTAAAGAAATACCGCCACAGATCAAAATGGGGATCGATCCCTAGGAAACCCTCGCACAGGGCAACAAATGCTGCCATGTGCTGAATCCCATTGGGAGTTAGGTGCTGTAGCTCTACCTCATAGTAATCCAATAGCCCCTGAAGGAATCTATGTGTGGGTACCCCGAATCCCCGCTCATGGAAGATGGCAAAAGAGATGACATACCCTTCAGGCGGCACCGGCTCACCCTCGTCGCCAGGTAGCAACCACTCCTAGACGGCGGACAGTGGGCGGAGAAGGCCACGGCAGACGAGGCCCTCCAAACGCTGGAAGGTGATGCTTGATCTGCCCCACAACTCCATTAAAGCAGTAGGGGGGAAGGGCAGGCGTGAGCTTGACGGCGGCTGCAACACGAACGCGGGCCGGTCGATGATGGTGATGCGAGCGTGAGAGGCTAGGACGATTGGTGATGGATGTTTCAGAACGCAAAGGTAGGGGAGTGAAATACGGAACCTTGGGGGCAAACCTCGTGGTTTTATAGGGGGCAACGGACGCGAGAAGGGCAACCGTCTGCCTCGATCTCCGGGCCTTCCACGTGCGCCACCATGTCACATCACGGGACACGTGCCCGCAGTCCCTATCCTCTCACCCCAAAAATCTCAGCGGACGGTTCGACTTCCCCAGGCGAATCCGGACCCTCTATCCACTTGGGAAACGCAAGCCACGAAGGCTTGTTCTTTTCTCTTTGGCCCACCTAGGGCCTAGAAGCTCGCTGGCCGGCCCAACTAAGGAAGGACCCACGAACGATCCAAAATCAAGGGCAGAAGCACTAGTTAGGTTAGCCCTGAATTAGTTCCCAGTGAATGGGATGCCATGACCCACTTAGAAAAACATCCAATTGATAAAAAAACTAAGTCCTTCAGCCTTACCCACGAAGGGACCGATACAACCCCCTGGGCGACTCTACTCGAATCACCCGGGGGCTCGGGGGCTACACCCATTGGGTGCGCTCGTGCGCACCCTTTGGCGAAGTAACTTCGACGAAGTCAAAAAACACCCTCTAGGCAGTTCTACTCGAATCACCTAGAGGCTCGGGGGCTACTGTCGGGGACCTAATACCAGGGTACCCCAGAAGGTGGAACCAATAACCACCGAATGTGAAAAACTTCTGGATGCATAAGGGCACCGTTTCATCCCTCGTTTGGGTAAATAGGAGTTTGGTTCCGCCTCGCCCGACGCCTTTGGGAGATAACTCTGTCTCTCCCGAGGGCTCAAGGTTAATCTCCGTCTCGCCCGATGCCATTGGGACAGGATCAGTCTCGCCCGAGGGCCAAGGGATAAACTCTATCTTGCCCGACGCCTTGAAGGTGGGCTCAGTCTCGCCCGAGGGCTGAGGGATAGGTTCCGCCTCGCCCGACCCCGGAGGGGCGAGGTCGGTCTCACCTGAGAGATAGGAATTGGTCTCCGTTTCACCTGACGGCGAGGAACGAGTCTCACCCTGCTCCATATCTAAAGATTGGATTCATCCTCCCTGACAACTTCTCCCCATTCCCTCGAGATGATAAGTACAGGGCAAGACAAGACGTTCGGGTCAACCGTGGCTCCAAGGACCATACCTTGCGCCCTAGCAGGAAAAGTACTGCCAGGGGATGACAGGACAGGTGCTTTAGACCCTTCTAGGCACCGCAGAGCCTGAAAGGTTGTACAGGTGCGTGCTCCTCGCCCTATAGAGTTGTAGGCGCCGCCTTCAGCCCTGGGACACGCAACCCGACGAAGATATACGACAACCGCTACGCTCCAAAAAAGGACTTAATATCTCCATGCATGACGGACATTCCATCATCATACTATGGACCCAAGGGAGCGGCACCCACTTCCCAACCCCTTAGGTCTGCCAAGTCAGAGGGCCTTGACCACGTCGTTGCTCCGGACCCTGACCCCTTGTCCCTCCAATGAAGACTCATAGGAGCCAGAAGGCGTGTGGAGCAAGGATGGGAGAGGCCAATAAGTCAGAACCATAGTACTACAGCCCACACCCTGCGTAAGGCAGCATTTCTACAATCAACCTAACATTCTACAGAGACATCAATAGTATTGTAGGTGCCTATCTCCCTTCGCACTCACCAGAATGAAGGAGGAGGATTGGGTAGACGTGAGCCACAAGACTAAGTATAATATACATCCTAAACCCTGGCCCTTGTAAAAGCCACCCCCTTCCTCTATAAAAGGGGATGCGCTTCCTCCATCAAACGGACGGACCAAAAAAGACCGAACAATACGACGCACTCATACACACAGTCAAGTGGCTATGAAGCTCTTGACCACCTTTCAACCTTTCCATCAGAGACTTGGGACCAGACCCTCTCTCAATCATTTGTACCCCTTACTATAGACCGTTCACGGTGCTAATAACATGAGCAGTAGCAAACTGGACATAGGGACATTCGGCCCGAACCAGTATAAATCTTGTGTCCTTTAGCGCACCATCCGAGCCTAACGCGCATTACTATAAATTTACTTGCCGGTGCTTGTACAAAACACAGACAACGGCTCCGTCGGGGTGTTTTCGTTCAGGACCTCTTGACACCATCCATTAAGGAAGACAAGGAAGTTGTAGAAGTACCCCCTGCCGAGCAGTTGGTACTCATGATACCTTCGCAGGTCGCCGATTGGAGGGAACAGTTCATCAAATACCTCTCCAATGGCGAAGTACCCACCGACAAAATCGAAACCGAACGACTAATTCGCCGAAGTAAGCACTACGTGTTGGTGGACGGTAGCCTGATGAGGAAAAGTGCCAAGGAAGGGATACTGCAGAAGTGCATCATCCAAGACGATGGTGTGAAGCTACTATCTGAAATTCACTTTGGCTCCTGTGGCAATCATGTGGCTTCGAGAACATTGGTCGGCAAAGCTTTCCGAGCAGGTTTCTACTGGCCCACAGCCATTACCGATGCAGAAGATCTCATTCAATGATGTGAGGGATGTCAATTTTTTGCCAAGCAAATACATGTGCCGGCACAAGAATTACAAACCATTCCAGCTTCCTGGCCATTCGCATGTTAGGGACTAGATATGATCAGGCCTTTCAAACCTACGCCAGGAGGTTTTCGGTACGTGTACGTCGCCGTTGATAAGTTCTCCAAGTGGATCGAGTACAAACCACTCGTCGCAGCTACTGCTAAGAAAGCAATTGAGCTCTTTGAAGACATCATACACAGATTCGGTCTCCCAAATAGCATCATCACCGACCTCAGGACAACTTTTACCGGCCATCATTTTTGGGACTTCTGCGAGGACAGGTGCATCTCTGTTAAATACATTTCCGTTGCTCATCCTAGAGCTAACGGTCAGGTCAAGCGAGCTAATGGTATGATCCTCGACGCCCTCAAGAAAAGGCTCTATCAAAGAGAAGAAAAGCACCTAGGCAGATGGCTCAAAGAACTACCAGCTATGGTCTGGGGACTGCACACTCAAGCTAGTTGCAATACCGGCATATCTCCATATTTTATGGTCTATGGCTCAGAGGCCATACTTCCAACGGATATTGCATTTCGAGCACCTAGAGTAGAAAACTATGATGAAGACCAAGCCGCAGCTGTTCGGATAGAAGTCATTGATCGGGCCGAGGAAGAACATCTAATTACTTGCATTTGCACATTCAAGTACCTTGAAGGTCTACGGAGGTATTACAACCGTAACATCAAAGGTCGTTCGTTCGCGATCGGCGACCTCGTCTTACGTCGGAAACAAAAAACCGAAGGGCTTCACAAGCTGTCTTCACCGTGGGAGGGTCCTTACATCGTAAAAGGTGTTGCTCATCCAGTGTCTTATCGCTTATCTGACTTAGATGGACTCGATGTTCCCAACTCCTAGCACATAGAGGACCTTATACATTTCTACCCCTGAAATAACATAGATATGTATTCTTTACTTTAATATTAATAAAGTTCTAGTCTCCATAATTTCTCTACATTTTTTCCTTCATCATAAGCTTCACTTACCATTAGCGGGATATAAGCCACTCCGCGACGGCCTCCAATACGCTCGACAAGTACGCCCAAAGCGCCGAGTACGATTTCTCCAAATCGCCGAGCACGATTTCTCCAAATCGCCGAGCACGGTAACTCCAAATTGCCGAGCACGGTAACTCCAAATCACCGAGCACGGTAGCTCCAAATCGCCGAGCACAGTAACTCCAAATCGCCGAGCACGATTTCTCCAAATTGCCGAGCACGATCTCTCCAATTCGCCAAACACGTTAACTCCCGATCACCGAACACGATCTCTCCAATTCGCCGAACACATTAACTCCCGATCGCTGAACACGACTTCTCCAACTCGCCAAACACGTTAACTCCCAATCACTGAACACAATTTTTCCAAAAATCGCCTACTATGCTTCCTTCGGGCCGCATAGGTTTTCTACAAAAACAACGACGGTCTTGCGTTCCAATTTTCGCAACATAGCCCGCCGATCATCAAGCAGCACACTTTTTTCCATCTATTTTCTATGGAAACGACCCAGTCTCTGACTACATCCTACACGCGCTTAGGGGCTCCGCCCTCTATGTTACGGTTGGTCGGCTATGGTTCCTTGGCCATGCCTATTCATCCTACATGTGTCAGCGCCTCTGCGCTCGACATTATGGACTATGGGCTAGTCAAGGCCTAGATTTTAGGCCTGAACTAAACACTCGGACACCGCTTTAGCCATTTCTCTCACCACGTCACTCAAGTTGGCTGCTGGGCAGCATGTTTTTTCGTAATAGTAACTCTGGAGGACACCAAGGCTCTAACATCCCACCAAACGTACTATGAGCTCGGTGCTCTGCGTGTTGGGCGGTAGGCCACAGTCTTATGACAATGCTTGTTTCTCCAACATACGCATGGGCTCCGCGTTATGCATTACGGATCATGACCTAACTAAGGCATCAAGTTTAGTGAAAACTAACTGATCAAACACAACTTATATTACGCATAACTGCATCGGGTTGATAATACAAAGATTCTTCATAGCCAGATAAATCAAGTATTATAGGCAGTAATATCCGGGCAGTTCGTTAAGCTTCGCCAACAGTTTCTGTTTCGCCAAACAGGTCTATATTGCCGATAAGCACTTTCGCCACATCCTCGATGTCATCCTCTAGCTGCTGGGTTTGCGCATCGCTCAGCCCATCGACGAACCCACCACCTATTGACTGGATGTCGATGGACGGATAATGGGACCGAACCACTGCAAGGGCATGAGTAGCGGCGATCAAAACAGCGTCGCGGTTGAAGTTTTTGAAGTTCTCCCATGCTGCCTTGCATCTCTGAATGATGGTGTCTGGTCCTTGCTGCCTACCATCAGGACAGGGCGCCGGTTCAATGTCGACGCAGTCGAGCACTGGTTTTATTGCAGCAGTTATAGTGTTGAAGTTGTCTTCTGAACTTTGGCTTCCTGCACCAGCACATTGAACTGTGCCTTGGTTTTATGTCGATAATCTACAAGAATTACAATGGTTCGTCATAGCACAAAAGTATTACGGCGTCACTTCCGATCAGGGGAAACCTACCTTTCAATTCTTCGGACAGTTTGTCGGCTCGCTCCGACTCCTTCGTTTTCTCTTGTTGGATTTGTTCGACGGTCTGGCGAAGCTGGTTGAGTTATGCATCTTGCTCTGCAAGCACAAAAGATAAGAAACAAAAAAATATATGGCCACTTACTGCAAAGCACATTATGTGAAAAAGAATACCAGATTTCAGCTTGGATACATCCTCCAACTGCTGGCACTTCCAGTCGAGCTGCTCAGTTTTACTATCGAGTTCTCTGTTTTTCTTGCTCAACTGCTTAGACATTTTCTTAAGTTCCTCAGATACAATCGCTAGCTCCTCAGATGTCTTCTTCAGCTGCTCGGATGAAGCCGTTAGTCGCTCGGACAGAACCCCATTCTGATGTTCAAGGTCCTATGAGTTCGACTCCACAAGGTCCCGCTCGCGCTGGGCCCTCTAAATACTTTTCTCCAAAAGACTTAAAGCCTCCTGGAGTATCTTATTTTCCTCAACGAGGGGCTCCATCCTCTTTATCAGTTGGTCAGCTATCCGAGCTATCCCCTATGGATTAACAATGAAAGAGATAAACCTTGATCTTCTGACAACATATATCAGTGTTATTGGCGTGGCACTCACCTCGATTTGAGTCATAACTCCAGCAACGGTGGATTTCAATCTCTTTATCTCCCTGGTGGTGTTTTCTTCCTTGACAACTACCACCTCTTCCCCACGTTTCCGGATAATCCAGACGGACTAGGGATTAGGTGTGGCACGCTCGATCTCCATGACCTCATCCTCCTCCGCCATCGCTTAAGGCACCATCGGGGGGCTCTGTGGTTGGACCACCGCTCTGACCACTCCTGGCATCCCTATGGGTGATGACGTTTGCTCCTCAGCCATTGATGGAGTCACATCTGTAACCTTCGGCGCACCAACAACAGCCGCAGTTTCCGCTTCCAAGGTAATGGCTTTTTCGGTCGTAGCCGAGGTTGCGGTCATTGACACGCCGGCCGTGTGTGCCAACGATTCACCATCGCTAGGTCTGCTGGGAGCGGCGGCTAGCCCGTCCTCTATTCATCGAGCACTAGGGGACTCCTAGACGGGAGCAGTCGTTGTTTTTTCTTCTAAGGTCATGGGCCTCAATGTCGCACTATGTAATATCGGCTTCTCAGTAACAAGGAGAAATCAAGGAACAATATTATTACTCCAAGGCAAATATACTTACAGTTTGGTCTTCCAATTGATTTTCTTGAATCGGCGATGCCTACCTGACCCCCCAGGCGCGGCTGTTTGGTCAGCTTTATGGGAGGACTCCTGCGCCTCTACAGCGGGCAGCCACTCTTCTTGGTGCCCGGGGGCACTCCCTTCTATGCGTTGTTTGGGGACTTCAGTAGTTTGCATCACCGGGACATCCGCCGTTGCTCGACCATAAATTTCCCATGATCGATGCTTGGGAGCGTCAGCATCCGCCGGTGCCTCCGTCGTGCTTGGCGGAAGTGCTGACTGGTCCTCGTCATCATCCGACCACTCCAGCATAGCCGTTCGTCGTGGCCGAACTGCTCAGTCCTCTCCAAGAGAGATGCCGCCTGGTTTGTGTGCATGAGAGCTGGCGGTTTTTTCTCCTTTTTTGGACCGGCTCGTCTACTACTGGTCTTTTCCCACGGACCTTCTCTGACACTGGGGATGGACTATCCAACGAGGAGCTTGACTCATCCTCTTCGGGCTATAGTGGCCACCGAGGATCTACTCCTTTCGGCCAATCGGCTCTTGGCATGTCTGAAAAGTATATTGCCCTATCCTGCAAATGGATCTTTTCATAAGTAAGTCAGTCCTATGCTCGGCAATTAATGCTTGATAGACAAGAAGCAAAATGGTTACTTGAGGAGGTGGATTGGTGTAGTTGAAAGCCTTCATTCCTTTTGGCCAGCTGAATGAGACATTCGAAGTAAATAGATCCATGGCACGGTCTATCACTTCCTTCTTCATCAGACGGTCTGTGTTTTCCTGGGTACCATCGTTGTCACCTTTATAGTCAAATGTCGGGTGGGCCCTCTCTTTGCAAGGCTGAAGGCGTCGCACTATAAAGCTAGCCGCCACCAGTTCACCCCAAAGCTCAATGCCCTTAATCAAGTCTAGCAGTTCCATTACCTGCTCCATCTCAGCATTGTTGGGTCTCTCCGACCAATTAATATGATTAACCAGGATGTGGTGGATGTCGCATTGAATCATTGGGTGACTTTGTTTGATATAGAACCATCTGGCATTCCAACCTTTGAGGGAGGTATTTAGTGGAACACTGATATATTCACTGGCCATCACATCCCTCAGTTGCAGGTAAACGCCGCCGACCACCTTGGAACCGCTACCCCCTTCTTCTATAGACAGAACAGGTGCCTGAAGAGGTTGAAGTGCGGAAGAACACTAAGAAACGCCTTGCAGAAATGGATAAAGATAGAAACATGCAGAATGGTGTTGGGGTGTAGATTACAGAGGCTAATCGCCCAAAACTCCATTAGATCCCTCAGAAAGGGGCGGACAGGAAACCCTAATCCTCGCTAGAAATAATCCTCAAATACTACAGCCTCATCAGTATGTGGTGTCGGGAAGGGCTCACAACTAGCTGGCCGCCATCCAGTAGTGAGACGGTCTGGGAGAATGCTTGCCACCACCATCTTATCGAGATCCGCCACCGGCGTCTTCGATGGCACCCACTCCTCATCGCGGCTGGCTCCAGTGGCCACTTTCTTCGGCTTTGCGACTCCTTTTTTGGTGCCATTTCCTATGGATTGGTCCTAGGGTTGGAGGCGAATGCTCGCGATTGGTGTGGAATGTGAAGCACAGGGATTGCGAAGGTAGGAAGCAGGGTGGCTTGATAGAGGTAGGAGGCGATGTGTGTGGCGGCACGGTTATAAAGCACTTTCCCCACTCTCCCTTGACTCTGAGGGTTTTTGGGAAACTGTTCCCGCGATCAGTGCAACTCCTCCAAAATGGTTTAATGGGCCGCAACTTGGGCTATCGCGTCACAGTAGCCCACGCCGCTCATTTATCACCGCCACTTATTCTCTGAATTCTCTACATTTTAATGAGGCTTAGTAACTGATACTATACAACCATTACTCTGAATTTCTTGCCGCGGTTTGATTTATCCGATATCTACGCTAGAAACACGGGGACTGGCTACCTGCTTAGATGGTTCACTAATTTCTGAGCCTGGCACCACGTGACTACATCACCTACTATCAGAATCGGGGACTAAGTGGGCACACTTCACCTTGCGGTGAATGTGTTTGTTTTTTGTCTTGAGGCTACGCTCGGGGACTGGCTGCCTGCTCGGACGGTTTGCTAATTTCTGAGCCTGGCACCACGTGACTATGTCACCTACTGTCAGGCTCGGGGACTAAGTGGGCACACTTCACCTTGCGGTGAATGTGTTTGTTTTTTCTTAAAGACTCCGAGCCTCTAAAAGATAAAACCAGATATCTTTACCTTCATTTTTGGATTCTAAGTGGGCACACTTCCCTTTACCATGCAGGAATTTTTAATTTTGGACTTGAGCTCCTTACACCCATATGACAAGCCATGCTCAAAGCACACTGCTCGGTGATGTTGTACGCTGCTCGGCAGCTACTCACAACTGCTCGATGACTCCTTATGGTGGTCGAACCATGATTTGGACAGCTCGATTTTGGTTCGCACCTGCTCAGAAAGTCTCAAGACGGCGTTGCACAATGGGTACAAGGCGCTCGGGGACTAGTTGTGGGGGGTACGACCCCGGATACCCATGGTAGGTCACATGGGCTATGCCTCCAGGGGTGGCCCAGCCCGTAAGAAGGAGCCTTGCGGGCACGATTGTTGACACCGTTTTTTGCACATGTCAAAATGATTAGAGTGGGCTAATCGGTAGAGGAAAGTTACTATATACGCTGACAGCTAATGAAAATCAGCTTGTAAAGATGGTTGCCGATGAATGGTGGTGATCAATGGAAAGGTTGATTTAGACTCGGGCGTTGCCGATAAGGTTGGAGATGTTATTGTCGATGCCGATGAAGGAAGGCTTGAAGACTACTGCCGATGAAATAGGAAGTATGCCGATGGAAAGGAGGTCGGTGAGATTTCCATCATAAATGAGGTGGGCAGGGAAATAGATAGGAGTTGATTTCCTTTTCTATATTTGTTAGAGTATGATTCATGTAAGAGTCACGTGTTTCCTTAGATATGGACTTGGTGTCCTAGTTGTGTTCGGTTATGTCTCTTTAGATCAGGGTATAAATATAGAGTGAGGGGCAATGTAATAAAGATATATCAATCAATATCAAAACCAATTTTTACTACTATTTGCATCTACTTACTTTTCAGCGACTTCGTCAATTTGCATATTTTTTCCTTTTTACGAGTTCTCATTGATTCGGCGAGTTGCATAGCTTTAGTGCGACCTTCGGCGATTCTCGAGTTTCGTGTGAGTACCTCTTGGCCGTGACTTCCGGGCGTATCGCTGTTGTTAGGACCAAAGTGCTCGTATCTTCATCCTTGTCGATTAACAGGTCAAATCGACTAGCACGCTTTGGATATCGATTCGGGTATTAGCCCTTTGTGTTTGCAGATCCACTTTTGCATCAACACATCTTTTGGCACGCCCAATGGGACCAATCAATCCGATCAATATGTTCAATTCCGAGATCGATTCAGGGAACATTATTGTGGTATCAGAAGATCTTAAGGAAGAGCAGAGGCAGGCTATGGAAAAGGCTATAGAAGAATACAGGCAGCTTTGTCTGAAATCATTTAGCCTGAACAAGAGTGGACAAGTCATCCAGAAGCAAGATTTGCCGTTGCCTCGGCAGGTTACCTTTGACTCCAATCCTGGTAAACTTCAAGAGATGGTTAATTCTGCAGTAAATCATGCTTTGATTAATCATTCCAATGTGCTATCCAATACTATTCATAATGTTGTGGTTCGAACTCTTAAAGAAGGACAAGCGTCACCGCATTACATTGGGCCTGCCTATCACCAACCAGAGCCGGCATCTGTCAATACTCCATCGGCTCCCTCGGCCGTTGTAGGTACAGAAGTTACTTCTCCTCCAGTATCGACAAGCTTACCTAATATTCAATCTACACCAATACGATCAGATCCGATGCTACTAGGAGGACAAGTTCAGCTTAATACAGATCTAGCGGCATCAACTATGTCAGGCCCTATGTCTCAGAATAGCCAGATTCCTGCTAATTGGTGGGGATATGGTATGCCTCCAGAGTCATCTGCTTTCAATCCTAGGTTACCCCAAGTGTTTGATGCAGTAGGAAAAGCTCCTATACCATCGGCTGTTTCGCCGATGGCTCAAGTGCCTCAATATGCCACAGCAACTACTGTGCAACCAAGTCCAGGAGGTTTCCAGATGCCTTTGGTTCAAACACCTAGTTCAAGTCCATCGGCAAGCTTACTGCCGATGTAGCAGAAAGCCCTTGTTATGAGTCAAACTGGGGTTCAGTTCATGCCTCAAGCTGGATATAATTATCCAACAATGTCAGCAAATTACCAGCCATCGGTAAGTTTTGTACCGATGAGTTCTAATAATGGTTGGTCAGGACAGTTACCTGTTCAACACACAGTTCAGCAAAATCAGCAGGTTGCAGAGATTCAACAAGGTCATGTGCAAGCTGGTTTCTAGAATCAAGCATCGGCAGCTCAGCCGATGAATCCTTTCTAGCAGGTTAATGGACCACAAGTAACAGCAAATATGCCGATTGCTGGAGATTGTGGGCCATAAAGATATGTGGAGGGATATCAGCAGGCACCCCCTGTAGAAATTTAGCCAGTCCGTCAGCAGGAGGCTGATGCTTTTTGGGCCGATAAGATAGCAGAGATTATGAAGGATCAGTTTGGAATAAAACCCAAGGTCAATACTTATTCTTATCGGACTCCATACCCTCCTGCATATGATTTAATTCCTCTCCCAAATCGGTACAAGGTACCAGATTTCACTAAATTCTCTGGGCAAGATGATACATCAACAATGGAACACGTCAATCGCTTCATTATTCAATGTGGAGAAGCAGCTAGCAGAGATGAATTAAGAGTTCAATTATTTTCATCATCTTTGTCTGGATCGACATTTACATGGTTCATTTCATTACCACCAAATTCTATTATTACTTGAGTTGATCTAGAAAAACAATTTCATAAGTATTTCTTTGCTAGAATCCATGAAAAGAAGCTTACCGATTTAGTAAAGTTGAGACAGCGTAATGATGAATCGGTGGAAAGCTTTGTGCAAAGGCTACAAGATGTAAAAAATAAGTGCTACAGTCTGGTGCTGGATGATCGGTAGCTTGCCGATCTGGCTTTCCAAGGGTTATTGCCACATCTTAAAGACATATATGCTTCTCATGAGTTTGAAAGCCTCAGTCATCTTGTGCAAACGATCTCTGATCAAGATACTAGGGTTTTTGAGCCTAAAAAGAATTGGAGTAAAAAAGTATCATTTGTTGAAGAAGTAGGAGATTCTGATTCTAATGAAGAACCAGTTATCGGCTTAGCTGAGTGGGTTAAGAATAAAAAGCCGATATCTTGTCCTTTTGGTCAGAAAGAACTAGAAAAGTTTGCCTTTGATATCACCAAGGCCGACAAAATATTCGATCTTCTGCTTCAAGAGGGCCAAAGTAAGCTATCACCTAATCATGTGATCCCATCGGCAGAAGAGTTGAAGAAGATCTTGTACTGCAAATGGCACAATGCAACTTCACACAGTTCAAATGACTGCAAGGTGTTCAGGCAACAGTTACAATCGGCTACTGAATCTGGGAGAATTAAGTTTGGTACTTCCAAGGCCCAGAAGCCGATGAAAATTGATCAACACCCTTTTCCAGCAAATATGTTGGAGGCCAAAGGGAAGACCAAGGTATTGACATCAGAAGCTGCTGAGAAGAACGCATCAGTAGATCCCCAACATCGGATAACTACCAATGATGCAAAAAGTAAGGGTTTGCTGGGAGAAAGCAGTAGTTCCAAAAACCCTCCTTGACCTAGCATTATGATTACCCATCGAAGGCAGCAGGAGGATTGGCGTCAGCGTAAGGACCGATATCGGCAACAGCAAGAAGAGAGACGTCGGGAAGAATGGTATCGGCATAAAAATCATTGGAGGTGCCCATTTTTCATCCATTGTTGGGAAGAAGGTATTAAATTGCCAACTGTTGAAAATTTCCCTGAGTGCAATAGTTATTATGGGGTCAATCGGTCAGAAAGGAGGTTTCAACCTGGCAATCTGGGTTTATTTATCAATGAGCCGATCAGAGGTAGAGCGTCAGTGCATGATTGGCTGGGGGGCAGACTTAGTGTACATGAGAGGCTTGGTAAACGCGCTGGATATTTTCCAAGGAATCAAGAGGAGCTTGAGGAAATGGCAAACACAAGAGTTCTTGATGAAGAAATATTCTACAGGGACCCTAATATACGCCATATAGAATCAACTAGGACCTGTTATCAGCCGGTTTGGAAAACCAAGTTTCCTTGATGGTGCCTGGAGGGTCTGACAAAGACATAGAAAAGAAGGATGCAACGTGAGCATCAGGAGGATTTATACCGAGAGGAAAATTCCTCTAATGAGAGGTCCGGTCATCAGCAGTGGCAGGTAAAACACAAAAATAAGGGTCCATCGGCAGATGTTAATATGGTATTCATGTTGCCGATGGAGTTTTTGGCCCTATCTGATAATGAGGATGAAGTTATTCTCTCTGATCAAGTAGCTCAGTTGACACTAGATCCAATGATGGATGTTTTTGAGAAACCTACTGATGATGAGAGACAGCATCTTAAAGCTTTGTTTGTGAAAGGCAGAGTTGATGGGCAGCCTGTATCTAAGATACTTATCGACGAAGGGGTTGCGATTAATATTATGCCTTATGTGATGTATCAGAAACTTGGTAAGGGAGATCAAGACTTGACCAAAACCAATATGATGCTGAAGGATTTCGAAGGCAATGTGTCACCGGCTAAAGTGGCAGTATGCGTTGAATTGACCATCGGTAGCAAAACCTTGCCGACGGCGTTCTTTGTTATTAATGGCAAGGGTGCATATAATCTGCTTCTAGGGAGGGATTGGATTCATGCTAATTGTTGTGTTCCTTCTACAATGCATCAATGCCTCGTACAGTGGATTGGGGATAAGATTGAGGTTGTTCTGGTGATTCTTCTTATATCATCGCATTGGCAGAATCAGATACTTATGAGCGAACTAAATGCATATCAGGAGAAGTTTGGGAAAAGGAGTTCTTTAGAGTTGCTGATTATGAAATTCCACCGATCCAAGCAGTCGGTTCTGAAGAAGAGTTTTAATGGATAGGTTTGCCGATGATGGAAAATTAGGTCAAGGGTTCACATTGGCAGATGATTTAGTAGAAGTAGATATTGGTGATGGCGATAGGCCAAGACCTACTTTTATTAGTGCTAAGTTAGATTCCAAGTGTAAGCAGCAAATGACTGATTTGTTAAAAGAGTATAAAGATTGTTTTGCTTGGGATTATACTGAGATGCCTGGATTAGACCGATCGATAGTTGAACATCGGTTACCTATCAAATCTGGATTTCGGCCACATCAGTAGCCAGCGCGCCGATGCAACCCTAATATACTTCCTAACATTAAGGCCGAAATAACTAAATTAATTAAGGCAAAGTTTATTCGGCAGTGTCGATATGCAGAGTGGATCTGTAATGTGGTTCCTGTTTATAAGAAAAACTGAAAACTTTGTGTTTGTATTGATTTCAGGAATCTTAACAAAGCCACACCGATGGATGGCTATCCAATGCCGATTGCTGATTTGTTGATTGATGCTATAGCCGGACATCAAATTATCAGCTTCATGGATGGTAATGCAGGTTACAATCAAATATTCATGGCTGAAGAAGATATTCCCAAGACTGCTTTCAGATGTCCAGGTCATGTAGGGTTGTTTGAGTGGGTAGTCATGACGTTTGGTTTGAAAAATGCTGGCGCTACTCATCAAAGAGCTATGAACTTTATTTTTCATGAATACATCGGCACATTAGTGGAGATCTACATTGATGACGTAGTGATTAAGTCTGGAGATATCACAAAACATCTAGCTGATTTACGAAAGATATTGGAGTGCACAAGGAAGCATGGATTAAAGATGAATCCTAATAAATGTGCATTTGGTGTATCGGTAGGTCAATTTTTGGGTTTTATGGTGCATCAGCGGGGCATCGAAATCAGTAGGAAGTCTATTGATGCAATTAACAAGGTGGTTGCTCCTGCCAATAAAACTGAATTGCAATCTTTGATCGGTAAGATTAATTTCATTAGAAGATTCATATCTAATCTGTCGGGAAGGATCAAGGCTTTTAGTCCATTACTTAAATTGAAGGCCGATCAGGAATTTGTATGGGGAGCTGAGCAGTAGTTAGCCCTGGATGAAATTAAGAAATATTTAACAAATCCTCCAGTGCTAGTTCCACCTCAACATGGGAAACCTTTTAGGTTGTATTTGTCAGCTGATGATACCATTATCGGTTCAGCTCTTATTCAAGAATTTGAAGGGAAAGAACGTGTTATTTATTATTTGAGCAGAAGATTAGTGGATGCTGAGATAAGGTATTTGGCCATCGAAAAATTATGTCTGTGTTTATACTTTTCTTGTGTCAAATTAAGACATTATTTGTTATCTGCCGAATGTATGGTCATATGCAAAGACGACGTAGTCAAGTATATGCTGTCGATGCCGATATTAAGTGGTAGAATCGGTAAGTGGATTTTAGCATTATCAGAATTTGAACTACGTTACGAATCGACTAAGGCAGTTAAGGGGCAGGTTATGGCTGATTTTGTCACTCAGCATTGTAATATAGTGGACTCTCTGGAGATTGCTCCTTGGACACTTTTCTTCGATGGGTCCACATGTGGTGAAGGAGCAGGTATCGGCATTGTGTTGATTTCACCTTAGGAAAGGAAGTATGAGTTTTCATTGCCGATTGTTGCTACGTCGACAAACAATCAGGCTGAATACCAAGCCTTGATAAGAGGGTTAGAATTGTTGAAGGAGATACGTGCCGATGCTGTTGAAATCTTTGGTGATTCTATGCTAGTTATAAATCAATTGGCTGGGATCTATGAATGCTGAAGTGAAGTTTTAATTTCATATTATGAAAGATGTTTGCAATTGTTGAAAGGGTTTAGAGATTTGTGTCTTGAACATATTTCTCGACTGCATAATGAAGAAGCTAATCGACTAGCTCAGCATGCTTCAGGGTATCAGCCTATTCAGGAAGTGCTAACATCGGCGGTTGATACCGATGACTGGAGAAAGGAGATTGTCGATTATTTAAAGGATCCATATAAAAAGGTTGAAAGACGTATAAGGTTTCAAGCTACCAAGTATGTGCTCCTCGATGATGAATTATATTATCGAACTATAGATGGAGTTCTACTCAGATGTGTTAGCAGTGATGAATCAAAAAGCTTGATGGGTGAAATTCATGAAGGAGTGTGTGGAGCGCATCAATCGGCTTTCAAGATGAAGTGGATGATTAGAAGGAATAGATATTATTGGCCGACTATTCTTGAAGATTGTTTTAAGTATTTTAAAGGATGTCAGGGGTGTCAAAAGTTTGGTAATATTCAAAGAGCGCCTGCATCGGCTATGAACCCTATAATTAAACCTTGGCCGTTCCGGGGATGGGCTATTGATCTCATCGGTCAGATTTATCCACCATCGAGCAAAGGACATAAATTTATTTTGGTTGCTACCGATTATTTCACAAAATGAGTTGAGGCAATTCCTTTAAAAAAGGTGATGTCGGCTAATATGATCAATTTTGTGAAGGAGCATATTGTTTACCGATTTGGTATTCCTCAAACTATCACTACCAATCAGGGTACTATGTTTACATCAGGAGAATTTGATGAGTTTGCTGTAGGTATGGGAATTAAAGTTTTAAATTCTTCTCCATATTATGCTCAAGATAATGGTTAGGCTGAGGCTTCTAACAAAGGGATCATCAAACTCATTAAGCGCAAAATTAAAGAAAATCCTAAGAGGTGGCATACAGTATTAAATGAAGCCTTGTGGTCATATCGGATGTCATGTCATGGTGCAACCAAAGTAATGCCTTATCAGTTAGTATATGGACACGACGTAGTATTACCTTAGGAAATTAAAATTGCCTCTAGGCAAATACGTTCTCAAAATCAGCTGACAGCCGATGATTATGATACTCTTATGAAGGATGAGTTGGAAGATGTGGCGGGTCATCGGTTAAGGGCTTTAGTTAGCATCGAAGAAAATAAGAAAAGAGTAGCCAGATGGTATGACAAGAAGGTGAAGGTAAAGGTAAAGGAGTTTGCCGATGGAGATCTGGTCTAGAAATTGATTTTACCGATTGGGACTAAAAGTTCAAAGTTTGGAAAGTGGTCTCCTAATTGGGAAGGTCCATATCGGATAAATCAGTCTGTTCCTGGTAACGCATATATTCTAGAAACCCTCGAAGGGGTCGTGTTTCCTAGAGCATTAAATGGAAAATATTTAAAGAAATATTACCCTAGTATCTGGATGGATGCATAAAAGTATAAGTGCCGATAACAGTCCTATCGGCTAGAATTATACAAGGATGTCAATGTCTCGTAAAGTGCTAATGCAATAGACAAGATTTACAAGTTTAACAAGGATTGGATAGCCAATATCGCACGAGGCGAATCTGGTCGGCTTCCTTCATTTCTTTGATGTCTTCATCGGTAGCACCCTCCACAGGCTTGAGTTTTTTCTTCATGGCCAAGGCTTTGCGAGCCTGGGTGTCTCTTTCTTGCTGAAGGGCCTTGATGGCATTGGGTAGCTAGCTTTCTTCTTGTTGAGCATGAGTTAAGGCTGCCTCGACTTCTTTCAATTCAGCCAATAGAGCCATCTTCTTTGCCGATAAATCTAAGATTTTCTGCTTAAGTTTAGCGCCCGAAGTCTGCAAGTTGCCGATGCCCTTGTGCTTCTCATCGGCAATTTGTTTCAATTGTAGCATCTCTTCTTTGAGTTGAGCCTGAGCTGCTCTATCGGCAATGCGTTGAGCAGCCCGTTGATATTGCAGTTGGCGGCTTTCTAAATGGGCTGCTAGGAAGAGTACTTCTTCAACATCGGCAGGGACCTGGCCACAGATTGTTTTGAAAATTGCCTTTGTGGGGTCTGAGTCATCTACCAATTGGGTGGTATCCTGCTGTAACAAGTTTAGGAGAGCTTCCAACTTGGACTTAGTTTCTGCCGATATTGTTCCCAGTGCAAGGGAAGAACTTGTTTCCTCTCCATCATCATCAGAAACGTCAATGGCAAAGGAAAATAGGCTGTTTGGGGAGTCTTGTTCCTGAGGAAAAGAAAAAGAGGTCAGTTAAGGATAAGTATGAATATTATAAATCGACTAGATCAATCGGCTTACCCGTTTCAAGGCAATTTCCTATACTTGGCTGGAGGAAGCAGCTTGGAGTATGCCGTGTGGAGGATCAGCTGAGCTTGCCGATGGGATATCCTCTGTGACCTCATCGGTGGTTGGCTCTTGGGGTATGATGACCGATGACATTGGGGCATATGTGGGGATCGGCATGGACTTTTGTCATTTTGGCTGTGCCTCAGCATCTGTTAAGGCTTTGCGCTTTGCTTGGGCATCAGCAACGGTTGGCTGGGGGGCATTGACACTTGTTGGTTGTGAAGCTTGGACATCTGGTACGCTTGCCGATGTACCCATTTGTTGCTACAAAACAAGTGTAAGGTATGATATTTAACAGATAAAATGTGAAATCAAAGGGATACCTCTGAAGGTTTGTCAGAAGAAGTGGTGTTTGATATCGGAGGAATTGCCGATGATGATCCAGCAGTGGCTCTTACACCCTGATGATTAATGTTAATACAGTTTGTGATCGGCATGAGTAGAAATAAACAGGGTTGTTACCTTGAATGCCTTGACCAGGGTTGTAGCAGCAGTCAATGGAGTGGCCCTAGCTGTAGCCAATTTGGACTTGGAGGTGATGGTCTTGGCACAGGTCTTCTAGTGAGTCAAAGCAGCTAAGGTGGGGGCATTGTAGCCGATCAGTGATATCAGGGAGACAGGCCGAAGATCGAAGGGTTTTCCACTTTTGCTCATAGATGGTGCTGGGTTGTTAACCTGTCATGAGAAAATTAGTTACCGATATATGAAAGGAAAAAAGCAGAAGGGAGTTAAAAGAAACTTACTATGTCATCAGGGATGGCGTATTCAGGGTCGATCATGTGCCGATATGTGTGAGCAGATGTTGCAAACAGTTGTTCCCTCCACTCTCACCACCATTGCTTATATGATTCGGTGATGAAAGATACTAGTGTCCAGATGGATAGATCGACATCTGTAGTATCGGCATCGGGGGAGAGTCACACTACCCTGTTCCAATCTGTTCCGCAGGTGATTGTTTCTCTGGGTTTGATCACATCGGCAAAACAAAGTTTGATTTGCAGTTGCCCAAAAGCTAATTGACGGGATACTGCCGATGGATTGTAAAACTCATACGTGATATTGGTGTTTTTCCCGCTACCGAATGTGTTTACTAGGATTGCCCTAGGAGTAATGATGGCCATCATGAGTTCATTATCCTAATTTAGAGTGTCATTGGCAAAGTTGAAAAGAAGGGGGAATCTGTTTTCTTCGTCAATATAAGGTACCCAGGCCCTATGATCACGAGAAAGACCATTGTAGAAGCTTTGGAAGAATCTGCCGATCTGGTCTTCATTGGCCTCTGTTCTAGGGAGGACAATTATGGCTTCATCAAAATTGAGGGGTGAGCGTGTTGCTGATTCCTCATCCCCAAGTACATGGTCTTCAGCAATTTCTCATGGGAATTGTTGGGCAAAGAAGTCCCATTGCAAATGTTTGTGCATATGGGTATTCAGCCACATGTTGATAAACCACCACGGGCCTCCTAAGTTGCCGATGGGTTTGCCAAGCAAAAGTTTCTGAGACACTTGGTGAAGAAGATGATAAGTGGAGCTTAGAAGGTATCGGCCAAGAGGGAACCTTACACCATTGGCCAAGAGTTCAGCCGCGGGGAGGAAGGCGTTGGTTGGTCCTACTGATCGACCACAGAAGATAAATTTTTCTAATCACATATTCAAGAATGTGGCATGTTCCCTCTAGTTAACTGTCCCAGTCTTCTGGCATTCTTGAATGTATCCTGTCCAACCGCCGATGTTGCGGGTATTCACCCTATATTCAGATTTTCCGCCATAGATGGAGCCTTCATCGGTAGTTGAAATATCCAAGCCAATAAGCATGTAGACATCGACAAGTGTGGGAGTGGCTGGGCCATGTCTAAACATAAAAGTGTTTGTTGTGTCTGACCAGAAGTAGGCAGCTGCAATCATCATTGACTCATTCTTTTGCATATCGGCAATAGATAGCCTAATGCATTGGTCTAGCTTCCGTTCTGCCCAGTGTACTTGCATCGACCTATTAACCCTCAAGTACCAATCTTTCCACCCTTTGGTGGTTTTGGGCCAAGATCGGAATGTATCTTTCCATAAATTCAGAGAGAAATTTTAGGCTCTAAAGGGGATTATGTTAACCTCTGCATTAATCAGATCAGTTGGATCTGGGTTGCCCATTGGTCCTAGGCATTAGACATGCGACTGGTCGGTTGGAATAACTAATTTGTTGCATAGTTCCTAAGTTTAGAGGATCCGGAGAACAAAAGAAAAGAAAAATTACCAATAGTATGAACTCGCAAAGACCAGAGGAATCGAGGTAAAAGGTAACGGAAGTGGAACGAACCGCAGGGATGTCGAAGTTGATTGCCATTATCTTGAGGTAGATGGGGGCACGAGCCGGAGACTCGAGGTTGACGCTGGAGAAGAGTTCTTGTTGGTTGAGGTCGCGTAGTTGTTCGTCGGAGTAGCCGCCGGAAAGAGAAAATGTCAAAGATTGGAGTCTGAGGGTAGAAGACGAGCGTTCCGGAGAAATCTATTTATAAGCCGCTTGGAGTAGGGGTATTTTGGACTTATCTCTATGCCGCACGCATGTAGGTCGAGGTGGTTCAGATGGATATGGTAATTGTTCACATGATAATCAGGGGATTGTATAGATGATTTGATGGCAAGTAATCATGACTTGGAAGAGATATCGGTACAGGATATTTTAATTCTGAAAGTGGCGGCATTATTATGTTAGGATCTTACCGATGGATTATTGTTTCGGTATCTTAACCATAATCAAGGCAAGAGTGGTTGACAATTGTGCGATATTTACTGAGGTGAGTGAATCAGGATTAGATTTGATTAGATTTGATAACAGATCAAGTTTTGGCTTGAAGGATGAGTTACGGTAATTGGGCGAAGGCAAACATTATCTGGAGTAAATTTCGGAGCATTAATGGTTTTATACTCCAAAATTGGGGGGCATGTGTTGACACCGTTTTTTGCACGTGTCAAAATAATCAGAGTGGGCTAATCGGCAGAGGAAAGTTACTGTATACGCTGATAGCCGATGAAAATCAGCTTGTAAAGATGGTTGCCGATGAATGGCGGTGATCGATGGAAAGGTTGATTTAGACTCGGGCGTTGCCGATAAGGTTGGAGATGTTATTGTCGATGCCGATGAAGGAAGGCTTGAAGACTACTGCCGATGAAATAGGAAGTATGCCGATGGAAAGGAGGTCGGTGAGATTTCCATCGTAATTGAGGCGGGCAGGGAAATAGATAGGAGTTGATTTCCTTTTCTATATTTGTTAGAGTATGATTCATGTAAGAGTCACGTGTTTCCTTAGATATGGACTTGGTGTCCTAGTTGTGTTTGGTTATATCTCTTTAGATTAGGATATAAATATAGAGTGAGGGGCAATGTAATAAAGATATATCAATCAATATCAAAACCAATTTTTACTACTATTTGCATCTACTTACTTTTTGGCGACTTCATCAATTTGCATATTTTTTCCTTTTTATGAGTTCTCATTGATTCAGCGAGTTGCATAGCTTCAGTGTGACCTTTGGCGATTCTCGAGTTCCGTGTGAGTACCTCTTGGCCGTGACTTCCGGGCGTATCGCTGTTGTCAGGACCAAAGTGCTCGTATCTTCATCCTTATCGATTAACAGGTCAAATCGACTGGCACGCTTTGGATATCGATTCGGGTATTAGCCCTTTGTATTTGCAGATCCACTTTTGCATCAACAACGGTTCTGCTCGGCGACCCCCGCAAGGCACGGAGAGGATATCCTAAAGATGTTACGAGATCTGATAGGATACGTACGATCCCATGTTTCTTGTAATCTGTTATTACTTTCTGGTTATCTCTCAGATCTAACCGACTTGTAACCTTGCCCCCCAGACTATATAAGGTGGGTAGGGACCCCCTACGAATTCATGGCAAATCATACGATAGCCAATACAAACCAATAGACCACAGGAGTAAGGTATTATGTCATAATGACGGCCTGAACCTATATAACTCGTGTGTCTCTGTTGCCTTCTTGTTCTTGATCACACGCTCCTCTGCCGATCAATCTACCATCGCGGGATACCCCTCGGTGGACTGCCGATGATATTCTGTCGACACCGACCCATTTCAGAACTTGAATGCTGTGTGGCGCCACGCATCGCCGCTGGCCTAACTGGCCAGGCCACATTGGGCCACTACAGGCCTTCACACGGCCATGCTCGCCAGTGATGCCCCTATGCCCTCAGTTCCTCACTCTGTTTCTCTTTTGCCTCAGCGCAGTGCCCACAACAGCCACCGCCGTCGCCATTGCTCCACCGAGCTCATGTGAGCACGCCGCTGCACCACAGTCAGCGGTAGCCCTCACATAGCTCTGCTAGCACCTCACAGACCTCATCGATGTCCTTGCTGAGCCATCTGAGCCCTAGGTGAGCGGCATTGCTGACTCCACACAACGTCGCACCATGGATGCCATGGCCACCGCCGGTGACATCACGCGGCGACACTCGACCGTTTCACCATAGCCGGTAGAGGTAGTGTAGGGAGGTCCGCCATGGTCCCAAGAAGCTGATGTTTGACTTGTCTGGGCACCTAGCACTAGGGTTCGCTGAAGCGCCGCCGTGCGCCATGGCTGAACCGCCGTGCGCCATGGCTGAGCCGCCGTGCGCCATGGCTGACTCACCTTGAGGCCGGTAGAGTTTAGGGTTAGTATGTCAATCGGTGCGGGAGGTCATGGTGAACATGGATGTACCCTCCTCATCACCGATGACACCGCCATCGGTGAGCTCCGCTAGTTCCGCATCGTCCCGAGCCGCCTCCCCTGTTTTGGTGCCGATGACATGTAGGCCCTACTGACCGATGGGTCCAGCCTGTCAGTGACTTAAGGATTGAAAGCTAGTTCAAATATTTCAGATTTGAATGCTATTTTGTAAAATTTATATCTCCAGTTTTGTAGATCCAAATTGGGTGGTTCTAATTTTGTTAGGATCTTGGTGAAGTGTAGTATTTAGGAAAAATATAATATGAGCACTTGTAGTAGAGTTTCTGGAAGAATTAAATTGAAATTTGAAATGTGTTTTTAAATGGATGCAAACTTATTTAAATTATATCTAGAGTTCCTTTGCTCCAAAAATTATGAAATTTGGATGGTGAGCTCTTCTTGATGAGTAGAAACTCTGGAAAAAATTTCAGAATCAGTGCATGAACAGTTTTGAGTTATATATTTTCCTTTTATCATTAGATGATCCTTGTGTGAATTTTAGTAATTTATCTATGAATCCAATGCCCATGAAATTTATTGGAGATGGTCCTAGTACCTTAAGGATTCTAAGAAAAATATAAAATCTATTGCTTGACACTATTCACTAGGGTTTCCTATTTATGTCATTTTAAGCCTTTATGCCTTGTCATTTTTCTGTAGGTTGTTATACTTGTTCAAATGATGTGAAAGTTTTACAGTAGCCTACATGGAGCATGAAGTACCTACTATAATTTTTGTAGATTAAATGGTGCATTTTTCATATATGTTTATTATTCCTCTCAAATAATTAAATAAATTAAGAAAGGCATTAACAGAAATGAATTGGTGGTGAACACTTTACTTTCTGGTGTTATTTTGATATGTGTGATGAGCTAGTAAAGTTGGTTTTGTCCATTTATAGGTTTGCAACATAAGTTAATAATTATTCTCTTGCATTATGTCTTTCTGGATAGTTCTGGGAACTTTGTAAGGTTCACCATGATAATTTGGTTTTCTTGGGAGGTGGTGAATACAAAAGTTATAGATAATTTATGTATCTAGCTCCTGTTAAAATGTAGTGGCATTTGGCCCAGTAGTTTAGGAGTTACAGTCATTTGAAGTTGGATGACTGTTTTGCTTGATCTCTATCTTGTTTGGACCTGATTATGTGGTTCTATAAATTCGACCAGGTAAAGGTTGGAATCATGTCTTGACGTATGAAAATGAATTGTAGGCAATTTCATAATGTTTCCAAATTGTCTTGTTGTCTATCATTTTGATTTATAGATCTCCGGGTATGATCAATTTACTGCACTGCTATATAGTTCCTGTTTTGCTGAAATACGGATGTTTGTGTGTATGCTTGTTGCAATGTTCTTGTTGATTGTTTAGGTGCTAGCCTAACTTGAGAACATGCTTAGGTGCAGGTACTAGGTCCTTAACTGAAGATGAGCAATTGTACATTAGGTTGTATGAACTTGGTAAGTTAAAGTGATTTGAATAGAGCTTAAGTTAGAATATGCGGACTGCAGTAAGCATGTGCATTCCCCGAGCATCCCTAACTTCGTTCATGTGCATCCATGATATTTATTTTACGCATACTTGCAATAGGTGTGCCGGAGAGAGTGACGCTTCTAGAGTTCGAGGGAGCGAGCTAGGAGGAGGAGCCTGAGGTTCAGGCAATCGATGAAGCAGCCGCCGAGGAGGTGTTGCCCGAGTGCCCTGACCACCACCCGTCCTCTTTCCTAAAAGGCAAGCCCCGGAGCATATTAAGTCTCCTATGTTTTTACAAATATCTTGAGTACCTTTCATTCATTGATGATGCATTATGTATTGGAATTGGTTGGAACCAATTGTTGCATTATATATCTATCCTTGTCCAGATATCGCACTTGAATCCTATTTAAGTTCAGGAACGGATTAAACGCTTAGCCATGCTTAGTGCGGTAGAAGTCGGGTGATTTCCTATCACCTGCGAGCTTTAGGATGAAGTGGATCACGGTTGGCTATATTTGTTATCATGGAAAAGAACCATGTTAATAATGAATTAAGACCGGGCAGAGTCTTGTGTAGGTTTGGACATAGTGACTCCGTCTGTGTCGTTTAAGGACCAATGCGTTGTATGTACTTATGTCATGTTGAATGCAACCTAACATTTAGCTAGCCGAATAACTCGTCCGACCATGAAGCCTAGTAGCTCGATTTAGGCTAGGGACATGAGCAGTTGGTCGCAATCTGGATGGCAGTAAGGATGTGCAGAGACCCATTGGCGTAAGCCCAAGGGCGGGTTAAGTCACCGAGCACTCATGGCAAAGTGGTTCTCTGGTGTTGCGGCACTGATCGGACCCGTGACTCCTGAATTGTACCAAAGGTGACTTGTTTGTGACCCTGATGGGCGAAGCAGGGTTTGTGTTAGGAATACCCCTCTGGCTGGATAGGAATCGATTCAAATCGTCGTCTCTCCCGGATAGTGAGAACTTGATTGAGCAGCGGCAACCTAGATTCACTTAATTTAACGATATGGTTAAATGGAGAATGATGATAAAGTTGCCACATTTTATACCTGCTATGGTTAATAATGTTTGCATCTTAATCAAGTGATTGCTTAGTATAGGTGCTAATATAGATGACAGGTTAATGGCTAAAAGTCACTGCTAGCTCAGGTTAAGAGTTGATCATTATTACTTATGCTTTTTTGCAAAAAGAAAGTGTCAGCCAGATCCACTAAATTAAGCTATGTATGATCCTTGGTGTCAATTATTTTGGTTTCTAATGGGTAAGTCTAGCTGAGTACAACCTCGTACTCAGGGTTTATTCCCTCTTGTTGCAGATGACCTTCTTTATCAGGGCTTCTGTAAGTACTGTCTCCACCCGACGGGTGACGAAGACTAGATCACGGGCATGATCTCTGTTTATCTTATTCAAATGCTTTTGTGGGATGTGATCGGCAATCTGGTACTTGTATTTGAACTCGTGTGTGTGAGTTAAAATATTTGCTTTCGCTACTTTACAAGACTTGGTTTGTAATAACTATGACTCTGATGTGTTGTAATCTATCTACAAACTGTTTGTGAAATGTTGTAACGTGTGATGTGTTATGTTGAATTACTGTGATCTTGGTTGTATGCAAGTGGGTTTGGAATCCTTCGAGGTTTCAGTTGACTACCTGGTTTATATGGGCTCAAGTGCGAGAATTTGATCGTTTCAACGATTGTTTTTGTACTTGTGCTCTTATAAATTGGACGGTTCTACGACATATCACACTCTGACGAATGCCACGCCTCGCGCTGTCATGGCCGACCGACAATAGAGCATGGCCGCCACATGGAGGAACCAAAGCCATGCGTCACCACCAGTCTGACCAGCTAGGCCATGTTGGGCCATAGCGCACTACAACATGCCCCGCACTCGCCCGCTCAATCCCTGTGCTCTCATTTCACTCTCTGCCTCTTCCTTCGCCCACCTGCAATAGCCGCAGTAGCGAACAGCGCCGCCGTCACAATTGCTGGCCACCTTGCTCACCTTGCGCTGTGTCACGTCGCTTGTCCACCACTGCAATAGTGCCATTGCAATCCCACCGCATCACCGAGCCACCTCTGCCGAGCACCGCGCCACCTCCACCGCTGCACTTCATCGTCGTGGCCGCACCGCCTCCGACCGCCTTTCGCCGTAGTGGTTGGTGCTCTAGAACCGCCATCGTGTGTAGCAGCTCGTAGACTCATTAGATCGAGTTGTCGTGGTCACTGCTAGTGTAGCATCATCATCCTGCTCTACCATGCCGCCGTTGACGCTGTCGCCGTGCTTAGCTCTGGTAATAGGTCTAGCTTGTCAGCTCAATAGGTGCGGGAGGTCATGGGGACCACGGTTGGGTCGGTGCCGTCGATGGAGAGGGTCACCGTCAGCGAACTCCAGTTGTCCCACGCCGTGCTATGTATTGCCGTCGCTGACGTGTGGGGTCGACTGAACCGAAGGCCCCAGCAGTCAGTGACTCGATGGAGAAAGCTAGTTCATTTGTTTTCAAATTTGATGCAAACTTTGAAAAATGATAAGTAGAGTTGTAGAGATCCAAATCTTGTGAACCAAATTTTGTTGTATTCCTTAGGAAGTATAGTTTTTTTATAAAAATATGAAATGTGCATTTTCTGGTATTTTTCATGGTGATTTAAATATAGTTAAATGAGTGCTTTTTGTATGTTTACCATTTTGTAAATTAGATATCTTGAGCTAGAAAAATGATAAAAATGTGATTCCAATTTTGTGGGTTTTGTATTGACATGCTCTAGCTAGGAAAAATAATAAGTTTACTGTAAACTTAATTTAAATATGGTCTTTCTATTTATTTATTAATAAATGGCATTTTCTAAGGAAATTTGTAGGGATAAAAATATGTAAAATATTTCTATGCAAATTTTTGTACAGTAGTATGGCACTAATGTGAAGCTAGGAAAAATATATAATCTGTTGCTTGACACTTTTCTATAGGGTTTTCCATTTTCACTAAAATAACCCTTGCTAGCTTGTCATTTTTGCATAGGATGTTATACATATGCAATTGTAAGAAATTTTCACAGTAGCATATTGTGACCATTAGGAGTCTAATGTAATTTTCTAAGAATTTATTGTGCACATTTGGTGTATGTTTATTATTTACCCTAATTATTTAATTAAATTAATAAAGGCATTTAAATAATTAGATTGTGATTAAGCATGATGTTTTCTATGGTTCTTATGATGCATAGTAACTGTTGATGTCAATGGTAAGGCTTAGAAGCCATTGATGGTATGCAAATAACTAATTATCACTTTATAATTCAAATACAAAGCTGCATGTATAGTTTTGATTGTGTGGATGATTTCATATGGATAATGATCTTTGCTATAAAACTTGTTAATAACAAAGTTGTAGATAACTTACTAGTGTATCTTCTGTTACATTTTCACAGTCATAGGCCTTAGGGTTTTCGAGTTCTAGCTGTTACAAGTTTGCTGTCCGAAATGTTTGCTTTCTGGATAGATTTTATTGAATGATTTGTTTGCCCTGTATAACTTTTTAATTATAGCAAGAGTATTAAAAGAAAGTTGTAGACAATTTTATAGGCTTTCCATAAAGTCCAAGATCACAACATTTGGATAAGTAGAACTTCAGTTATGAGGAAAACAAGTAGCTGCTATTTTGTGGTATAGTAAATGAATTGTTGAAGTGTTTGATTAAGTAATCAAGAAGAGATATGCACATACTCAATAAAATGTGATGCACTTGTTATTACTTTAACACCATGCTATTAAGAATACTTACATGAATGCATTCATTAGGTGTCATCATACTATACTTGTCAGCATATATGCATTCGCAATATCTTATGCCATATTCATGCATCTAGGATCGATAGAGGAGATAACGTTGCTGGAGTTCAACAAAGGAGAGGAAGGGGACCAACAGGAGATTCCTCAAGCCATAGATCCCAAATACGAGGAGCAGACCCCAAAAGAGCTTCCGGAGTGCCCTGACCACCGCCCCACTTCTTTTCTAAAAGGCAAGCCCCGGAGCATTCTCACTCTCCTAGTGTTTTGCAAAATATTACTCGAGTCCTTTATGATTGATGCATTAGGTTATAAGAGTTGATTGAAACCACTTGATGCATATAATTTCCTTGTCTAGAAATACACCTTTAACCCTGTGTAGGTCCAGGATCGAATATATACTTAGCCCTGCTTAGATCAGTAGAAGTCGAGTGATTTCCTATCACCTGTGAGATATAGGTGAATACCAAAGCACGGTTGGCTATATTTGCTATCGTGGAAAAGAACCATGGGGTAAAAGTAAATGGAGGCCGGGCGGAGTCTATGGTAGATTGACTCATGTGATTCCGTCTATGCCGATTAAGGACCGTACCGTTGTTGGCACTTCTAACAAGATTGAACACATGCCTATCACTTAGCTGGCCGGATAACTCCTTCCGACCATGAAGCCAAGTAGCTCAACTTAGGCTGGGCCCCGCTCTATAAGAGTGCACACTCTGGATGGTAGTAAGGATGTGCGGGGAAGCCAGACATGAGCCCAAGGGCAGGATAGTTCTGAACGTCCTGACAGTTGGTTGTCCCTGATTGTGTGGTGCTAGGCGAACCCACGACATGTGGACTTGAGTTGTACCAAAGGTGACCTAAGGTGACCATTGATCTGGTCCGCCTAGGTTTGTAATAGGAATAAATTCCCAGCTGGTTGAAATTGATTCGAATCGCCGTCTCTCTCGGATAGTGAGAAACTTGGCTAGCCCCAACATCGTAGTAATTGTATTATGGATTATGATGGTTCGGATAAACATGAAATTACTATACCTACTATGGTTACTAATTGCATGCTCTTAAAATGATATACCACATGTTTGGCATAGGATAGTTGCTAATTTGGAGATGAATAGTTACAAATAACTTGATAACAGAATTATAATTGTATAACTAAGTTAATCGCTTTTTATGCAAATGTTGTCAAGCTACCTCCACTTGTACATCCTTGCATAATCCTTGGAGTCAATTTATTTCTGGTTTATGATTGGTAAGTCTAGCTAAGTACCTTCTCGTACTCATAGTTTTATTCCCATTGTTGCAAATGGCATAGTTTATCATGGGTATTGCAAGAGTTGCTTCTATCCCGCTGTGGATGAGGAGTAAGCCTTGGGCAGGCTTCTTTATTAATCCCTCTACATGCTTTTGTGGACTGTGATCGTATGTTGGCACTGTATTAAACTATGTTGGCAAATGGTACTTTCAAACTTAATTTGCTTTTGCTATTATCTATCAAACTTGGTTTGTAATAACTTTGTTCATACTCTGGTGATGGAAATGTATCTGCAAACTTTATGTAATATGTGACATGTATGTTGAATCATGTACGATCTTGGTTGTTTGTGGATCATTTATCGAGACCCATTGTGGTACTCGACAGAATATCGAGTTTATATGGGCTCAAGTATGACAGTGCGACCGCTTGCGGGCTGCCATTGTACTTGTGCTCTTATAAATTGGTCAGTTCTGCGACAATCCACCTATCATCAAGCACTCCACTGACCCACTCTAGGCTGACAATTGGCTACATGCTATTGAGAGGCAACTTGAGATTGCCCAGTGCGATGACAGAGAGAAAGTCTTGTATGCTACTGGACAGCTGCAAGGAGCTACACTTGATTGGTGGGACTCCTTCCGCTTTGGCCGTACCGAAGCTAATCCTATCACCTGGCAAGAGTTTTGTGGTGCCTTCTACTCTCATCATGTGCCTGCTGGATTGATGAAGCTGAAGAAGAAAGAGTTCTTGGCTCTTAAGTAGGGGAGCATGACTATTGCAGAGTATCATGACAAGTTCATACAACTATCATGGTATGCACCTACTGAGGTGGACGACGTTGAGAAGAGGTAGGAGGTATTCATGGAAGGCCTGAATGATGGTCTCCAATACCAACTATTGTCTCATACCTTTGCCTATTTTTAGTAGCTGGAGGACAAGGCCTTGGTTATTGAGAATAAGTGTCGCAAGATGGAGGACAAAAAGAGAAAGTTCTAGGGGCAACAGCAAGGGAGTAACTCTTGAGTCTGCACTGCTACTCAGCAAGCTTACCCATAGTAGCGCTATCAAGGTCAGTCTAGCCTGGTCAATCGCAACCAGCAACCATAGCGTGCATAGCAGTAGCAGCAACAACAACAGTAGTATAAGGCACCAGCTCAGCGCCAGCAGCAGTCCAACAATGTTCCTGTGAAGAATAATGTCCCCAATAGTCCACAGAAGAATGGTACACCAAAGGCACCAAATGCATTCAATGATAACATATGCTTCAATTATGGAGAACCAGGACATTACTCTAACAGATGCCCCAAGAAGACAACTAACATGCAGCAGAACTATGTTTGGGGAAAAGTCAACCATGTGACTATAGAAACAGCTCAGGAGGCACCCGATGTAGTGATCAGTATGTTGCCGGTCAACTCAAACTTAGCTACAGTACTTTTTGATTCTAGTGCTTCGCATTCCTTCATAGCATATACTTTGATAAAGAAGCATGGTATTCCCATATGTGTTATGAAGAAACCCATGTTAGTAAACTCACCTGGAGGGGAAATGAAAGCAAATTGGATATGCTTAGCTACTAGTCTCAACATATGGGGGGTAGAATTTCAAGCCAACCTTGTAGTCATAGACTCATATAGTATTGATGTTATCTTGGGTATGGATTGGTTGAGGTCCCAGAAGGTAGTTATTAATTGTGGGAACAGTTCCATTAATCTTACCACTCCATCCAGAGAGAAAGTTGAGTATGTGGCAACACAGCTAGCCATAGAAATCTATCAGGTTAATCAATTAGAGGGCACAACCATAGAGGATATATGGATAGTAAACGAGTATCCAGATGTCTTCCCTAAGGAGTTACCAGGTATGCCACCTAAACAAGATATTGAGTTTATAATTGAACTTTTACCTAGAACTACACCCATAGCTAAGAGACCTTATAGAATGGGAATGAATGAATTAGCAGAACTTAAGAAACAAATAAGGGAATTGCTAGATAAGGGTTATGTCCAACCTAGTTCTTCACCTTGGGGAGCACCGGTATTGTTTGTAGAGAAGAAAGATGGTACACAAAGAATGTGCATAGATTACAAATCACTTAATGAGGTCACAATTAAGAATAAGTATCCATGGCCTAGAATCGATGACATGTTTGACTAGTTGAAAGGACCTTGTTTGTTTTCCAAGATCGACCTCCAATCTGGATACCATCAGATTGAGAATAAGATGTTTTGACATTCCTAAAACTGCTTTTGTGACCCGATATGGACTATATGAGTTCATAGTTGTGGGGGTATGCCCCCCGGTATCCTCATGATAAGACATGGGCCACACCATCGGAGGTGGCCTGGCCCACAAGATCAAGGCATGCATGGCATTGCTCGGCGTGCACCGCAAGCTATTGTATAGTACCAAATAGGCTACTTTACTTGTAACCCTGTCTCTCCAGACTATATAAGGAGAGGCAGGGGTCCCCTAGTGGACATGAACCATCTAGATCTATCTACTACATCTCAATACAATACACCAAAGACACAGGACGTAGGGTATTACGTCGATCAGACAGCCTAAACCTATCTAAATCGCTGTCTCTGCGCCTTGTGTCACCATCTAGTTCCTGATTACGCACACCCCCATTGACAAATCTACCATCATGGGATACCCCTCGGTGGACTGTCGATGATATTCTATCGACAGTTGGCGCGCTAGGTAGGGGTGTGCGCTTGATCCATGGTGAGCCAGATGGACCTCAAATCAATAGCATGTTCTCGTCGTCAATCTCGTGGAGATCCATGTCGGTTGACAACGATGATTCATCGCTGGCTACATTAGGCCCTATGATCGCAGATCCAATCTCAGAACAACCTCTGAGGTCATCTTCACCAATAACTCACCACTCGCCAGGTGCTCACCGTCAACACCGACCAGACATTCTGTCTAAAGCTAAGTCATGCTTTAATATTTTCCTAAATATTCCCCAATCTCCGTATGTCGCCATGATGTTCTCCGAACTATTTTCTCCATGTTTGCTCTCCAAATGATTTTCTGAAACCCTCGAACAGTCCTGTTGATGCTTGGATGCCTCCAGAGACGGCCCTATCTCCGGCTCCTCCCTACACGTGCTACGGGCTTTGTGCTCTACATTATGGGTGGTCGGTAGCGGCTCCTTGGTCACGCCTGTTCCTCCTACACGTGCATGGGCTCCGCGCTTGATGTTATGGACTATGGGCTAGCTAGGGCTGGAGACTCAGCTACACACTAATTGTTCAGGCGGTTTATATTAAATATAAATATATCTTCACACCAACTGATCGCCAAACTGCATACACCGTTTCATCACCATTGCTGATTTTTCTCTGGAGTTTATTTATTTGTGTGTCATGTACTACCCATTCTACATGTTTGTATTGTAGGATCATCATCCAGGTGATCGAATCACCTAGTGCTCGGGCTTCCTCACCGATCAACTTGTCAGACCACTCGGTTCATGGACTCCATCGCCGACTAGTTGATTGGACTGTTTGCCGCTCATGCTTCATCGCCAGCTATGCCGGTTACTCCTCAGCGCTCAGATTCTTCATGCTTGAGGACTAAGTGGGCACACTTCACTGCACGAATGTCACCAGCTACACCGGGGACTCCTTGGTGCTCGAACATCGCCGCCTACACCGGAGACTCCTCGGTGCTCGATCATCGCCAGCGACACTGGGGACTCCTCACTCCTTGGTGCTCGGATATCGCCGCCTACGTCAGGGACTCCTCGCTCCTCGGTGCTCGGACATCGCTAGTGATGCTGGGGACTCCTCGCTCCTCGGTGCTCGGACATCGCCGCCTACGCCGGAGACTCCTTGCTCCTTAGTGCTCGGCCATCACCGCCTACGCTAGGGACTCCTCGCTCCTCGGTGCTCGGACATCGCCGCCTACGCTGGGGACTCCTCGGTGCTCAGTCATCGCCAGTGACACCAGGGACCCCTCGCTCCTCGGTGCTTGGTCATCGCCAGCGACACCAAGGACTCCTCACTCCTCGGTGCTTGGACATCGCCGCCTACACCGGGGACTCCTTGATGCTCGGTCATCGCCAGCGATGCTGGGGACTCCTCACTCCTTGGTGCTTCGACTTCGCCGCCTACACCGAGGACTCCTCGATGCTCGGACATCACCACCTATGCCAGGGACTCCTTGCTCCTCGGTGCATGGACCTTGCTACCTATGCCGAGGACTCCTCGGTGCTTGGACATCGCCACCTATGCTGGGGACTCCTCGCTCCTTGGTGCTCGGACATCGCTAGTGACATCGATGACTCCTCGCTCCTCAGTGTTCGATCATCGCCAGCGATGCTGGGGACTCCTCGGTGCTCGGTCATCGCCAGCAACACCGGGGACTCCTCGCTCCTCGGTGCTCGGTCATCGCCAGCAATGTCGGGGGCTCCTTACTCCTCAATGCTCAGTCATTGCCAGCGACACCAGGGACTCATCGCTCCTCAGTGCTTGGTCATCGCTAGCGATGCTAGGGACTCCTCACTCCTCGATGCTCGGTCATCACCAGCGACGCCGGGGACTCCTCGCCCCTCGATGCTCGGTCAGTTGCCAGTGACGCCGAGGACTCCTCGCTCCTTGATGCTCGATCATCGCCCGTGATGCTGGGGACTCCTCGCTCCTTGGTGCTCGGTCATCGCCAGTGATGCCAGGGTATCCTCACTCCTCGGTGCTCGGACATCACCAGCGATGCCGGGGACTTCTCGCTCCTTGGTGCTCGGTCATCACCAGCGACGCCGGGGTCTCCTCGCTCCTCGGTGCTCAGACATCACTAGCGACACCGGGGACTCCTCGCTCCTTGGTGCTTGGTCATCGCCAGTGATGCCGGGGACTCCTCGCTCCTCGGTGCTTGGTCATCGCCAGCGACGCCGGGGACTCCTCGGTGGTCCCTTGGTGGTCGGATCTTGCTACATCTCATCGATGTGCTATCAAGCTACTCCATGCTATTCAGTTTATGGTGCTGATTTTGGGCAGCACATCTGGGGTCTTGATACGCGCATGTTAGACGATGTCGGCTAGCTTTCAGACTTCTTTGACCCTACTACAAGATTCATTCTTCATCTTCCAGCAGGCTTGGGGACTAAGTGGGCACACTTCACCTTGTAGTGAATGTGCTTGTTCTCATCTTGAGGCTATGCCTAGGGACTAGTTGACTGCTCGGTTGGTCTTCTACTTTCTGACCCTGGCACCATGTGACTACGTCACCTACTGTTAGGCTCAGGGACTAGCTATGGGGGTATGCCCCCCTGGTATCCTCATGACAAGACATGGGACACACCATCGAAGGTGGCCCGACCCATAAGATCAAGGCACACACGGCGCTACTCGACGTACACCGCAAGCTATTGTATAGTACCAAATAGGCTACTTCACTTGTAAGCCTGTCTCTCTAGACTATATAAGAAGAGGCAAGGGTCCCCTAGTGGACACAATCCATCTAGATCTATCTACTACATCTCAATACAATACACCAAAGACATAGGATGTAGGGTATTACGTCGATCAGACGGCCCAAACCTATCTAAATCGCTATCTCTGCGCCTTGTGTCACCATCCGGTTCATGATTACATGCACCCCCACCGACAAATCTACCATCGTGGGATACCCCTCGGTGGACTGCCGATGATATTCTATCGACAATAGTCATGTCCTTTGGTCTGACAAATGCACCTGCTTACTTCATGTATTTGATGAACAAAGTATTCATGGAGTACCTTGACAAGTTTGTCATGGTGTTCATTGATGATATATTAGTCTACTCTAAGAATGAGGAAGAACATGAGGGACATTTGAGGTTAGTATTGTAGAACCTTAGAGAACATCAACGCTATGCTAAGTTTAGCAAATGTGAGTTTTGACTAAAAGAAGTGTCTTTCCTTGGTCACATAATCTCTAATGGAGGAGTAGCAGTAGATCCCAAGAAGGTTAGAGATGTGTTGAGTTGGAAGCCACCTCAGGATGTCAGTGAGATTCAAAGTTTCCTTGGTATGGTTGGGTACTTAGGAGGTTCATCAAGGGATTCTCTAAGTTAGCAAAACCCATGACTGCTCTGTTAGAGAAGAATGCCAAATTTGTATGGTCTACACAATGTTAGGATAGTTTTGAGGAGTTGAAGAAGAGACTGACTTTGGCCCCAGTGCTTATCTTACCTGATCTTACCAAAAGCTTATCTATCTATTGTGATGCCTCATGGCAAGGTCTAGGCTGCGTTCTTATGCAAGAGGGTAGAGTTGTTGCCTATGCATCTAGACAACTGAGAAAACATGAGTTAAATTATTCGACTCATGATCTGGAGTTAGCAGCTATGGTACATGCTCTCAAGATTTGGAGGCATTACCTGATTGGTCATAAGTGTGAGATTTATACGGACCATAAGAGTTTGAAGTATATGTTCACATAGTCAGATCTGAATTTGAGGCAGCGCAGATGGTTAGAATTAATCAAGGATTATGATTTGGAGATACACTATCACCCAGGGAAGGCTAGCGTTGTAGCAAATGCTCTAAGTAGGAGGAGTTATGTGAACATGGCCTATACAACTCAGCTACCTAGAGAGTTGTATGAGGAGTTCAAATACCTGAATTTGGGTATTGTAGCTAACACCATGGAGTTAGAGGTAGAACGTACTCTAGAACAAGAGATTCATAAGAGACAGTTGAATGATGAAAGAATTAAAGATATTGCTGAATGTATAGTGATTGGTAAAGCCCTAGGATTCCACATGGATGACCAAAGAATAGTATGGTTTGGCAAAAGGATTTGTGTGCTAGAAGTGAAGTCTATTAGAGAGTCTATTTTGAGGGAAGCTCATGACTCGGCCTATTCTATACACCCGAGGAGTACTAAAATGTATCTTGATCTTAAAGAGAGATATTGATGGTATGGACTAAAAAGAGATGTAGCTAAACATGTGGCCATATGTGATATGTGCCAAAGAGTAAAGGTTGAGCATCAGAGGCTAGCAGGTTTACTACAGCCTATGAAGATACCCGAGTGGAAATGGGAAGAAGTTGGGATGGATTTCATAGTGGGATTACCCCATACACAGAGGGGATATGACTCTATCTGGGTAATAGTAGACCGTCTGACAAAAGTAGCACATTTCGTTCCTATCAAGACAACTTATTCTGGTGCAAAGTTGGCAGAGCTATACATGGAGAGGATTGTATGTTTACATGGAGTACCAAAGGAGATTATTTTAGATAGGGGTACACAGTTCACATCTCATTTTTTGCAGAAATTGCATGAGTCCATGGATATGAAGTTGAACTTTAGCTCAGCTTATCATCCTTAGATAGATGGGCAGACCAAGAGAACAAATCAAATTTTAGAGGATATCCTAAGAGCTTGTGCTCTATAGTACAGGACAAGTTGGGATAAGAGTTTGCCAAATTCTCTTATAATAATAGCTACTAGAAAAGTCTTAAGATGGCACCGTTTGAGGCGTTGTATGGTAGAAAGTGCAGGACACCACTATTTTGGAATCAAACTGGGGAAAGTCAAGTCTTTAGGCTAGAAGTTCTGCAACTAGCAGAGAAACAGGTACAAATAATAAGGCAAAACTTGAAGGTTGCACAATCTCGATAGAAAAGCTATGCTAACACGAGAAGAAGAGATTTGGTGTTTGAGATTGGTGACTTTGTTTATCTCAAAGTTTCGCCTATGAGAGGAGTTAAGAGGTTTCATACCAAGGGAAAGTTGTCATCCAGGTATGTGGGACCCTTCAAGATCATCAACAGGAGAGGAGAAGTTGCTTACTAGCTGGAATTACTAGAACAACTCTTAGGTGTTCATGATGTCTTCCATGGTTTGAAAAGAAATGTTTGAGAGTACCCAAGGAACAATTACCCTTGGATGAACTAGATATCCAAGAGGATCTATCATATAAAGAATATCTAGTGAGAATTTTGGAAACAACGGAGAGAATCACAAGAAGTAGGATAATAAGAATGTATAAGGTTCAGTGGAACAAACACTCTATGGATGAGGCCACTTGGGAAAGAGAAGATGATATGAAATCTGTTTATCCCAATCTTTTTGAACCATCTGAATCTCGAGGATGAGATTCATCTTAAGGGGCGTAGGTTTGTAACACCCAAAAATTTCAACTACAAATTAGTAATTAATTTTGAGCATTTATTTAATTTTCTATGTATTTTAAACCTAGGCCAAATAATAATAAATTTGGGTTAAATAAAATTAACTATAAGGTTGAGAAACATGTTTGTTGCATTCATGCCGAAGTATACAATTTTTTATTGAGTGTAGGGTTAAGTTGTTTGAAGTTGAATTCAAATTGCATTTGAATTTGGCTTAGATTTGAAAACTAGAAATAGGAAAGAATTTGATTTTTGAAAAACTTCTTCTTTTTCTAGCCTAGCCCTAGAACCGGCCCAGCATTTTCTTTCTCCCCTTCCCGGCTTTGGCCTACTCGATGGCCTAGCTTGCACCATCGCTCCATGCTTCCCTTCCCGCGCTTGGCCTACTGGTGGCCCAGCTAGCGCCTCCCCGTCCCTTCCCTTCCACCCGCATGGCCTGCTCACCGCGTGGCCTAGCTCGGAGCCACGGCCCACTTTGGCCCTCCCTATAATGCCCACGACCGCACGCGCTTCACTCCCTCCTCCCTCTCACTACATCGCTAGCCCCACCCATCAGCCGGCCATGCTCCCTTCCTTCCCTTTTCTTTCCTTCCCCATGCGCTCCCTTTCCTTCCTTTGCCCCAGCGATGGCACATGCCATGCACGGCAAGCCACCCGGCCACCGCACCCGCATGGAAGGTGACCAATTTCACCCGCCTCCTGCTCCCCTTCCATCTACCGCTCCCTCTCTAGCCTATAAAGCACTGAGACGAGCCCCTCCTTCTCCTTTCCATTTGTCCTCGCTCAAGCTCACTCACCACCGCCCATAATTCACCTGCTCTGGTGCCCAATCCTCGACGCCGACGCGCCCGTGAGCTCTGCTGTGACCCACTGGTGCCGTAGGAGTCTTCAATTCTTCGATTTAGCCTTGAATTGATCAGATTTCACACATCCATGTCATGGTTTCTCTCTCTAGTTGTCGCCGTTGTCGACCCACCCCTTCAAAGCCCTTCCCGAACGCTATGACCCCTTCCTTTGACCTCGTGGTGAGCTTCTCCATCTTCTCGTGCTCTCCATTCATCAAATAATGCACTGGAATGCCATATCAGCAAGCACCAATCACCGCTGGCCATGGTGCCATTGTGGGACGTCACTCTGGCATGTTCCCCGCCCTCGATTTGCACCCCGTTGAGTTCACGAGCGCCTGTAGATCGATTATGTGTGCTCGGTTTGACCCGGGGGGGTCCAGAACACCGTACCAGGGTTTGCCGCCATGCTTGCCTTGCAGCTGGCCATGGTAGGCTCACTGGTGGTATGGTGCAGCTGGTGGAGGTTTCTCCTGTGCATCTTGCACCGTCAGATTCATGTGGACGGCCATGATTGAAGTGTACCGCTTCGATGTGTAACCGGTTCACCACGATTGTGGACTTGGCCCATGGTGCCGCATCAGCGCGTGCCCACGCCACATGGTGCACCACACCACTCACACGTAGGCACGTGTCTACCCAGTCAGCAACTGCAGTCAACTAATGGTTAGCTGCGCGTGTTTTGTGAAATAGCCCCTCGATTTCTAGTAAATTAACCCGCAGTCTAGTTTAGTTCAAAAGAAATACATTTTAGTCATGTTTTTATTCATTTTAGACCCTATAGTTTCCAAAAATAGTGTGCACAGTCCATAAACCATGTAAATTCAGATTTTAATTGTTTTAATTCAAAAACAAGTTCGGTTTATTTACAGAAATGCCATTGCACCTTATTTCATGCATAACTTTTGCGTTTTAAGTCCAATTTGAGTGTTTCTTTCGCTCACGTGTTCATAGCAGTACATAGAATAGATTTATAAGCTTTTCAATCTAAGTTTCTACTATTTGGTGTACTATTCTAATAGAAGTCTATTTGTATGCATGTAATGATTAGAATGGATGCTTGATTTGGTGCATTGGAACACGTTTAGAGGGTGTGCAGTTTGTGGTAACTGAGGACCAGTAGTACCTAGAGGATAACTTTTAAGAAGGCAAGTTTACCAAAGGCCTCATGTACCTATGAACTATTACAATTCATATTCATGCATGTGTCTAAATGGAAATACCTTTAAGGACTTTACCTAGATTATTACTTGTACCACATATCCTTGTTACCTAGGGTTTGGGTATGCATTTTGGATAGATGATGCAATGCTTAACATAAAATAATGGTTAAACATGACTAAAGGCATTATGCAATGTGATAAAATGGAGCTTTTTAGCAACATTTAGGGGGCTAGAGTATAGGATTGAGTACTCTTGTTGGTGCAGAAGGTGACCAACAAATAAATATTTGTAGTTTTGCCATACGTTGTGATCGGAGGTGGCCAAGCACTCAATGACATAGGGTTTATACTAGTTCAGGCAACATGCCCTATGTCTAGTTTGAGTTGGTCGATGACTTTATTCTTGAGCCCAGGTGCTCAAAGTTTGTAGTGGGGATACAAATGAGAAGGTGAAAGATGGGGGATACAAGAGGTCCAGTCGGCTCTGGTCGGAAGGTCCAAGAGCGACAGGAGCTCCGCTATGGGCTAAGTGTTCAAGCATGTACTTGAGGTCCAAACCTAGCGGTTCTGTGGTTGTGAGCTAGTGAACTTGATCGATCTAATGAATCAAGAAGTACTTGAATCAACCTAGCTTAACTGAGTTTCTTGGGAGAGAGCGCATCCCCTTTTATAGATGAAGGGGATGGCCTTACAACTAAGAGGGAGAGAGTACATATGCTTCTAAACCTTGCTGCCCATGTCGGTGGGTACATGATGATGGTAGGCACCCACAATACTGTTGGATGTTATATGCACGTGGGAGGTTACATCGTCTTGTTTAGGGTATGGCAGATGTCGGTACCTGCTATACTGTTGATGCCTAGAGGCATGTGAGGAGTTTCACCATATTCACTCAGTACTGTAAATGCCAGCGCCCACAACACTGTCGATGCCTAGAGGCATGTGGGGGCCTTACTATATGGGAGTTTAATGGCACCCACAATACTATAGGGAAAATGTTGGCACCTACAACACTGTTTGTGTTAGGGTGGTTATAGAGTACTATTTCTATAGGTGTATAGGGTATGGTCCCTGGTATCATGGTTTGACTTGTGCTCCTTGCTTTGCTTTCTCCGCTCATTTCCTGGTCCTTTCTGAGCGGGTGTCCCCAGTCGGTTGGTCCTAGTCGGCTCTGGTTGCGCCAGTCGGAGGAGAGCAGTGAGTAGGGTTTTTGTGTGCCCTAGTCAGAGACATGGGGTTGGAGTTGGAGGTAGTGCTTTGCCAGGCCTTCCGGTCAGAGAGACCATCTGGAGGTGGGCTAGAGACCGAAGTGAGCCCTCCGGTCAGAAAGGTGGGCCAGAGTCAGAAAACAGGCATCGCTCCTCCTTGGCTAGACCTTCCGGTCGGTGATTGGATCACCCTTGTAGCCTGTTCTTCAGATACTTTGGGCTGACCCATGAGTTGAGCGTTTTCTGCTTGGGCTGAGCCTTTGTTGGGAAGCCGGTCCATGAGGGACCTTGGGTTTATGAAGCCGATAGGAGCCCCTGAGCCCTTGGGCGTGAAAGGATCAAAATGACCAAGAGGGGGGTGAATTGGGCTAATTCTAAATTTCTTTGCAATAATTAGGTCCTATGGTTAGCCCAATTAACCCCTTGTGCCTAGAAAGTGATCTAACGCACAAAAGTTTAGCAACCTATGTTCCAATCCTACTCTAGCATGGCAATTCTATGAATGTAAATGATAGGAATTGAATTACTCAAAGTAAATGCTCAAAGTAAAGTGAGAAGGAGGAACGCGGCGATGTTTTGCTGAGGTATTGGAGAGTCGCCACTCCCCACTAGTCCTCATTGGAGCACCCACGCAAGGGTGTAGCCCCCCTTGATCCATGCAAGGATCAAGTGCTCTCTATGGGTTGATTCTTTGACACTCCTTCATGGTGAATCACCCACAACTGCTCACAACTTGAGTTGGGTCATCCACAAGCTCCTTCGGATGATCACCAAGCTCCCAATCACCACCAAGCCATCTAGGTGATGTAGATCACCAAGAGTAACAAGCACAAACACTCACTTGACCACGACAAGCCTAATGAGAAGGGTGGATACACACTTTGCTACTCTTACTTTCACTAATGAGGGCTCTCTTTGGGATTCTCAAATCTCAATCACCTCACTAGGACCTTGCTCTTCTTGGCACTCTCAAAGGTGTTTCTCAGCTATTGAAATGAGCAAAAGTACCCCCACACACGAATGGAGGAAGTATTTATAACCATGGCTAAAAAACAAACCATTATGTGCTTCTACGGGGTGACCGGACGCTCCAGTCATGTTGACTGGATGCTTCGGTCAGTTCTCCCCAAACTCCAGTGTTTAAGATGTGACCGAACACTGGACAGCGTTCAGTCAACACTGACTGGACACGTCCGGTCATGATTTTCCCTCTCTAGAACCTTACTGGAGTCGACCGGACGCTGGGACCCAGTGTCCGGTCACTTCACCACTTAGTGTCCGGTCGCACCAGACGTTTTCACCTTGATCAAATGAACTGACCGGACTCTGTGCCAGTGTTCGGTAGCCCTAAAGCCAGCGTCCAGTCAGTATTTGACCCTCGATTCACTTCCAACTCTCGATCATATGTGAATGAAGTTTGCTCCAATGGATCTAAGGGCTTTTTAGGAGCTACCTAGTGCTAGATTTAGCAAGTGTGCACCACACCTAACTCACTAGACTCACCTAGATCAAGCTACCCATCCATACCCCTTTAATAGTATGGCCAAAGGAAAAACAAAGTCATAAACTACTATAAGTGTCTCTTCAACTCCAATCGACACTTAGAACTAGTCCATCCTTAACCTTGTCGTCCATCCTTTGCAAACCGAAATGATTTCCACCGTAGGTGCATGACCACCATGATAGCCCAGTCGATCTCCATTACCATGACCTAACTTAATTGCCTCTACAAAACACATGTTAGTCATAGTAATCATGTATTATCATTAATCACCGAAACCCAACTAGGGGCCTAGATGCTTTCAATCTCCCCCTTTTTGGTGATTGATGACAATGCCACCTTGAGTATGTGAAAGAGTTGAGGTTTTTAACATGCTTGGTTCATATAAGCTTTTGACAATAAGAACAAAGGAGTTAGGCAAGCTTATATGACCCAAGAGAACATGATGTACTCAAAAGATATGAAATAAGCATGAGTACAAGTAATAAAGCTCATTTGCATCGGAGTAAAACATGGAAGCAAAGCAAATGAACATAACACTAGTGATATGACATATAAAAGATTCAAAGTAGAGAGCACACATGTCAAATATTATGATCACATAGATATCACTATCACATAAATAGTTTGATGCATGAAAGTAAACACACACCAATGCATAATAGTGTATCACACAAAAACCAAATATAATAGATAAACTAAGCTCCTCGTAGATAAGTAGTCGCTCCCCCTAAGTCTAACATACTCAATCCCTCTTCCCCTTGGGTGTCAAACACCAAAACCTAAGGGTCGGTCAGCGGGGTTGCAGTAGACGAGTCGGGCGCTGAGGTGCGAGGAGCGAGCTAGAACTATGTGCCATCATCATCTAACCCTAAGCTCTGAGTTGTCTGACCCTATGTAGCTGGAAGTGATGATGAAGCGGTCTAGGTCGGATCAGGGACTGGAGCAGCCATAGACTATGTAGGTATCACTGAAGCAGGTGGCTCTGATGATGCAACAGAAGAAGGGAGTGACTCTATAGTCTTGGTAATAGGTGCAACTATAGAAGGACCTAGGACATGTAAATATGGTAGAGTAGGCTGCCCTATCAACTCACTGAAAGTCGCTCCAAGGCTCCTAGAGACTGAGGTATCTGGCACTAGCAGCGAAGAAGTCTAACCTAGTGTGAAGCCTGTCTGAAGAGGTGTGAACTATGGGGCTAGCACTAGTGAGGCAAACCACTAGGACACCTACTCTGTAGGTGAAGCAAACTATGCTGGTGGTTGTCCCTGACTCTGAAGCCCACTAGGCTATAATACAGGAGTCATAGAAGTGGTGGCAGGTTGGCCAATCTAGGGTGAAGGCTATGGGGGTGGAGCCCCAATAGCTATCAAAACTTGTTGCATAAACCTAAGTAGCTGCTGCTACATGAGAAGCTGCTGCTGATGCAAGGCCTACTGTTGCTACTGTATAGCCTGCTGCTGCTGCTGGATCGCCTGCTGCTGTCACTGGAACTCATCTTGCCAAGTCTAGAACTGTGTGAAACTAGCGGCGGTCTCCTATTCCTAGCGAGCCTGATCCTACCTCATCCGCTCAAGGATGGCAAGTAGAGCGGGGTCTATCTATGGTGTAGGTGGAGCTGAATTAGAGTTACCAGCCTCATGGTCATGTTGTCATGGAGGCATCTAAGGGATATCCCGGTAGTCCTCATCTAAGCTATCGCAGGGGTCGCTCTCGACCATCCCCTCCTACTCTATAGCTGCTATGCCCCTGATGGTCTCATCCTGCTTAGCTATAGTCTCTGGTACCTCTAGATGTCGGCTCGGCTGGCTAGGTGTCCTCACTGCACTATGACAGATCATCTGAGTCATGTTGTATGCAGGGAACTCTGTAGTAGCACCTCTATACTCTACTAGCATCTCAGGTGACCTTGCAGTAACTGCTCTATGGATCAAGAATGTAATCTAGTGAGCATATGGCAACTGCCTGTGACCCCTGAACCCCTCTGCAATAGTATCCTCCATCTCTGATAGAAAGAGATCCCAAATGTCAAACACGGTCTGCTGCATTAGAGAGTTCAGTAGCCATAGTTGTATGCGAGTCAGGCCCTCATGATACCCCAGCCTCAGAAGTAGTGTCCTCCTCATAATAGCATGAAGCGCTTAGCAGTGGGAGTGAGATCACTGGATGTCCTACTAGACCCCTCGCCGAATGGCTCTATGAAGCAATGGTGGACTAGATCTGTAGGGGGGCACCATACCGCCATGAGGGCGTCTGGGAGGCACTGTCTGTCCATAGCAAACCTCATATAGCCAGACAGGCTGCTCCTAAAGCCTAAGAATCTCTCTAACCCTAGAGCTCATCAGCCTATAATCTCTGCCTCTAAAAGCAAAGTGAATGAATCTGTGCTGTGGGTCAATCTAGAGTGAAGCATAGAACTGACGGACCCAAGATGGAACATATAAGCCTATCCATCCAAGTAAATCTATCAGCCCTAGCAGGTAAGCTAGGTAAGGGTGAATATGCTCTCAAGCTACTGCTATAATGGACTCAATGTTGCACACCCTCTGAGATCTGAATACAACCCCACTGTTAAGATATACATTATAAAAGTCTTCCTATAGTGGTGTGTAGAAGCCCTCTGAAGCACACTCATCCCACCTCAGTGGAAACCACCGCTCAAAGTCTACAAATCTAAGCTGCTATAACACCCTAGGTGTTAGCCTTGCATAAATTGACTTGCATTGCATGAGCATGAGCATCAAGCATTCATATTTAAGCTTTTACAATTGAAACACGTGATTGAAACATATGCAACATTGCTTGATATTTTATGTTTCTTTGTATATATGCATATGATCATGAGTGAATACATGTAAATGATGGATGTGAGTCACTAACACATATTAGCTACACATATGATGACTAGTGGAACAATGTTCATGAAGATCATTTTGTCTAATCTAGTACTTAAGTGATGCTATGCATGTTGACCTAGAAAGCTTTATGTGTAACCAATGTATGAAATGATTGTGTGACCTTACAAATAGCTTAAACATGTTTAGGATACCATTATGAACAACTTTTGTATTCATGGTTAGGGCTAAAATGGTCACTAAGTCATAGTCCATGTATAAGCCATCTTTTGAATGTAATGTGTTTGACCAAGTTTGAACTATGTCATAGAGACCTTGCATGGATTTGGTCACTAAAGCAAAGTCTTATTATTTGATGAGGGGAACAACTTTTATTTTTGGGTCATAGACTGGTTTAGCTCCTAACATGCTTGAATTAGACTCACAAGATTCAACAATTTACTGTTTTCAGCACTTAGAGAAATTTTCTAAGTCAAACCCTGACAGTGCTGACAAGCTCACATTGGTGATGATATTACTCGGTTTTGGTTGAGATTTAGCACATGATTCTTTAAGAGCAATTGGAGCTAGTACATAGGTCTATAAGTTTCATTTAGATTGTTTGCACTATGGAGCTAAGGATTTGCAGTTTGATTGCTTTGAAATCACGTCGTCAGTCGGTCTATCATAGTGCTGATGATTGTAATGAAAGCCCTCGGTGGCCAACCGGCCAACAGGCACTGCCCACCATGTGGTGGCCAGCCACGGCCGCGCACACCATCTAGAAGCTGTACGCTGGCGCTGGGCCCACTCATCAGGCCTTGACGGCCAGCAAGCCCTCAGCAATTCGCTTAAGTCACCACCGAGCCAACCATTCGCTCTCACTGCCTCCTCGCGCTTCCTTTGCCCATTGCACTCACCATTGCCATTGTAGATGCTCTGCTGAGCCCACCTGCGCTCACCGCCGCCACATTCTCCCATCCATTGCGCCCACAGCTCCGCCTCACTCTACTCTACCTTTCCTGCACTACAGCGTCCACAACCACGCGCATTGGTAAGCCATGTTTCGCCTTGCGCCACCGTAGGTGTGCCTTTGCTAGAGCTCCGCCATGGCCACCGCCGTGGCCATGCTTCGTCGGAGCGCCTCAAGCCGCCTAGGATGCCTAAATAGAGTCACCTAGTCACCGTGATGCTGTAGCGCGTCCCGCCTGGCATCACCATGGCTGGTGATGACTAGCGCACCACAAAGCAACGCCGCCATGCCGCCATGGCCAGCGACGAGCATGCTCCAGCACACCTTCACTATCGCCACCTAGGTCATTCGATGCGCATTGCTCTATAGAACATGTAGGTCCACTTGTCATCGTCGGTGAGCTCGTCGTCGGCGAACTCTAGCCACGCAAGTGTTGAGCAGCACCGCTGCCCTACTTTGTTTCACTGACAGATGGGGCCGACTGATAGTGGGTCCCGCCTATCAGCGACTGTACAGTAGTAGGATAGTTCATTTATTTCCTATTTAGATGCAATCTTTGAAAATGGATAAGTTGAGCTATAGAGATCCAAATTTTGTGAACCAAATTTTATAGTGTTCCTTAGGAAGTGTAGTATTTATGAAAAATATGATATTAGCATTTGTAGTAGAGTTTCTAGAAGATTTAAAATGAATCTTGAAATGTGTTTTTAAATGTATGCAAACTTTGTTTAATTTATATCTAGAGTTTCTGTGCTTCAAAAATTATGAAATTTATATGGTGAGCTTTTCTTGATAAGTATAAGCTTTGGTAAAAATTTGAGGGTCAGTGCATGAATAGATTTTTAGTTATAGATTTTCCTTTTATAATTAGGAGATCCTTGTATGAAATTTTATAAATTATTTATGAATCCAATACTCATGAAATTTGTTGGAGGTTGTCCTAGTACCATATGGACGCTAAGAAAAATATAAAATCTATTGTTTGACACTTTTCACTAGGGTTTCCTATTTATGCTATTTTAAGCCTTTATGCCTTATTATTTTTGCATAGGATGTTTTACTTGCTAAAATGGCATGAAATTTTTACATTAGTCTACCGGTAGCACTAGTAAGCCACTGTAAATTGTTGAGAATTCATGATGTATATTTGGTATATGTTTATTATTTAACCTTAGTATTTTAGTAAATTGATAAAGGCATTTAAATTATTAGATTGTGATTAAGCATGATGTTTTCTATGGTTCTTAAGATGCATAGTAACTGTTGGTGTCAATGGTAAGGCTTAGAAGCCATTGATTGTATACAAATAACTAATTATCGCTTTATCATTCTAATACAAGACTGCATGTATAGTTTTGATGGTGTGAATGATTTCATATGGATAATGGTCTCTTCTGTAAAACTGGTTAATAACAAAGTTGTAGATAACTTACTAATCTACCTCGTGTTAAATTTTCACAGCCATAGGACTTAGGGTTTTTGGGTTCTAGCTGTTACAAGTTTGCTGTAGGAAAGGTTTACTTTCTGGATAGATTTGATTGAATGATTTGTTTGCCCTACATAACTCTTGAATCACAATGAGAGTATTAAAATAAAGTTGTAGACAATTTTATAAGCTTTCCAAAAAGTCTAAGATCACCTCATTTGGATAAGTAGAACTTTAGTTATGAGTAAAATAAGTAGCTGCTGTTTTGTGGTATAGTAAATGCATTGTTGAAGTAGTTGATTAAATAATCAAGAAGAGATATGCACATACTCAGTAAAATGTGATGCACTTGTTATTACTTTAACGCCATTTTGTTAAGAATGCTTACAAGAATCCATTCATCATGTATCATCATACTACACTTGTCAACATGTATGCATTCGCAATATCTTATGCCATACTCATGCATCTAGGATTGACAGAGGAGATAACATTGCTGGAGTTCAACGAAGGAGAGGAATGGGACCAACAGGAGATTCCTCAAGCCACAGCTCCTGAAGGTGAGGAGCAGAACCTAGAAGAGCTTCTAGAGTGCCCTAACCACCACCCCACTTCATTTTTGAAAGGCAAGCCCCGGAGCATTCTAAGTCTCCCAAATATTTTACAAAAATTTACTCGAGTCCTTTATGATTGATGCATTAGGTTATAAGAGTTGATTGGAACCACTTGATGCATATGAATTCCTTGTCCAAAATTACTACCTTTAACCCTATGTAGGTCCAGGATCGAATATATGCTTAGCCATGCTTAGATGGTAGAAGTCAGGTGATTTCCTGTCACCTGCGAGATATAGGTAGATACCAAAGCACAGTTGGCTATATTTACTATCGTGGAAAAGAACCATGGGGTAATGTATATCGAGGCCAGATGGAGTTTATGGTAGGTTGACTCATGTGATTCCATTTATGTCGATTAAGGACCATACCATTGTTGGACCTTTTGACAAGATTGAACGCATGCCTATCACTTAGCTGGCCGGATAACTCATCCGACTGTGAAGCCGAGTAGCTCAACTCAGGCCAGGCCCCGCTCTATAAGAGTGCGCACTCTGGATGCTAGTAAGGATGTGTAGGGATCTAGACTAAGCCCAAGGGTAGGCTAGGCCTGAATGTCCTGGCATTTGGTTGTCCCTGATTGTGCGGCGCTGGGCGTACCCGCAAAATGTGTACTTGAGTTGTACCAAAGGTGACCTAAGGGGACTGTTGATCTATTCTGCCTGGGTTTGTGTTAGAAATAAATTCCCAGCTGGTTGAAATCGATTCAAATCGTCGTCTCTCCTGGATAGTGAGAAACTTGGCTAGCTCCAACCTCGTAGTAATTGTACTATGGAATAGGATGGTTCGAATGAACATGGAAGTACAATACCTGCTATGGTTACTATTGTATGCTCTTAAAATGATATACCACATGTTTGGCATAGGATAGTTGCTAATTTAGAGATGGATAGTCATAATTAACTTGGTAATAGAATTATAATTGTATAACTGAGTTAATCTCTTTTTATGCAAAATGTTGTCAAGCTGTCTCCACTTATACAGCCTTGCATAATCCTTGGAGTCATTTTATTTCTTGTTTATGATGGGTAAGTCTAGATGAGTACCTTCTCGTACTTAGGGTTTTATTTCCCATTGTTGCAAATGGCACTGTTTATCATGGTTATTACAAGAGTTGCTTCTATCCTGCTGTGGATGAGGAGTAAGCCTTGGGCAGGCTTCTTATTTAATCCTTCAACATGCTTTTATGGACTGTGATCATATGTTGGCACTATATCAAACTATGTTGGCAAATGCTACTTTCAAACTTAATTTGCTTCCGCTTTTATCTATCAAACTTGGTTTGTAATAACTTTGTTTCATACTCTGATGATGGAAATGTATCTGTGAACTTTATGTAATATGTGACATGTATGTTGAATCATGTATGATCTTGGTTGTTTTGAATCATTTATCGAGACCCATCGTGGTACTCGATGGACTACCAGGTTTATATGGGTTCAAGTATGACAATGCGACCGCTTATGGGCTACCATTGTACTTGTACTCTTATAAATTGGTCGGTTCTGTGACAGCTGGCATTAGAGCAAGGTTCAACGTTAATTGTCACATGTGTATTTAAAACAAAAGTTTTTGTTTTCCAAAACCCTTTCTAGCAACTGATATCTATATAAATAGGTATTTGAAATCTAAAGTGTGCCTGTGATCACTTTCCTTATGCCCAAGTTAAGGACTATTAGGTGGCTATTTAAGTACTAACTTGGGGGTTTTAATTTTGTCATCCATATGGCATGCTATTGTATGGATGCCATTCATTTGAATGGTAATGTATGGATCAAATGCCTCTACGCCAAGGTAAGTTGATGAGTGGCATGACCACAAGATGTGAGCGTGCGGTCGGGGAGAGTTAGCTTTGGTACGACTATGTATGCATGCTTGCATGTGTATGTGGTGCGTATTTAATTGTGGGTATAAACTGTTATCGTGTAGCTTTGATATAGAAGTATATGTATGGGTATACATATATGGAAGTATTTAGATTTACATTCTGCATATTTAATTATGGGATTGGGCTGAAATGAAACTCTTATGTAGGTACAACTAACAACGAAACGTGTAGCTCGACTAGTTACGCTATATATGAGAGAACATATGTATGCCACCGTATATGTCGTTAGAAATAATTTTTCCTAAGTTTGTGAGGATGTACGGAACGAGCATGCATCATGATAATTATCATTCAAATAAGTACATTGTTCCTCCCCTTATAAATTTCTCACTCGGTTATGTAACTCTTATCCATTATGGCCTTATCTCACAAAAAGTTGTACATGTTGATGGTACATATGGCAGCAGTAGTTGGATGTGAGAATTTCCTGATGGTTTTCAGAACACCTACTCTACTGTGGAGAGTTTTGCACTTTGCGGGGTACCATGAACCGCCGCTTTATCATTGGAATGAAGAGTACTTGGAGGGATAGCCATGGTACGAGGTGTGGCTAACTATACCAACCCGCACATAGGCACCCTTCTGGCAGGAGTGGAAGGTGGAATCAAAAGGGAAAACTCCTTGGGAGGCTACCCAAGTAGTGGCCTTTGAGGTTTAGAGTCAAATCTGTCAGCAGCATGGGGATGCACTTATCGGCAGTGCCACGGGTATGTTTCCTTGGGTGGATCCGTCCACTACAATATGGGAACAACGCAACCAAAATGCATTGATCCGAGATCAGGATGAGCGGGCAAATAGCTCTAGTCCTGCTATGATTGCCATGTTTGCGGTGATGAAGATGTTTTATACATGCCAGGACACCAAGGATTTCTGGTAGGAATCATACACCACTTGCATGGACAAGCTCATGAGAGCTGAAGCCGCATAATGTAAGCTCACGAAGTGTGTGCTTAGGCATAAGAAAGCCACAAGTAAAGCCTGATGGGAATCTGACCAAGCCTATGCAGCTTTGGGCCATCTCCATACCCAAATGGAGCAAGTGGATCAATAGAGAGCAGTAGCCTAGGAAGCAAGAGCTGATGATCAAGCATTGCTTGTAGGACTATAGGAGCAGTCAAAGGCCACCCATGCTAAGGCATCTACAGCTATACGCCAGTGAGATGTAGCCAACAACCATGCCGCTTCAGCAAGGATAGAACGAGATAGGCACCGCGACATGAGTAATGCGCAGGACCAAGCTGAAAGGGGCTTACATCAGCAGCTTGCACAAGCTCAGCTTCAAGTGATGGACCTTCAGCATGAGGTGCATTATTTGAAAAACCATCTGAACCCAATCCTTGATGGGGAAGAAGATGGTCCTAATATGGAGGACGAGGAAGAAGTGGAGCCCGAGGAAGGAGTTGATCCTATCTCTGACCTCGATAGTGATCATGATGAGGATTAGATTGCCTAGTGCTTAGTAGAAATGATTAATGTATGATCGATGGTTATGTAATGGACCTATAGTTTGAATTTGGTGTTGGTGATTGGACTATCATGTAATATTGTTATTTGCATGACTATCGCACATTTGGTTAAACGCTAATGCAAATTCCAGTTAATTTTATCAGTGATCATGATTTGAATGTTAACGTGCTATGAGTCTGATAAGTGATCAAATTGGTGGTGTCGTGTTGCAAGAATGAATTATTATGCCTCTATTTTTATTGTATGAATTTGAGATTGTCTCCAGTAATTTTAGTTTGGCATGATTATAAATTCATCAGTAATCTTTTGACATCAACCAATAATCGCTTATTGTTGCAACTTCGCAGATGACTCGCACCCATGCAGGAGTTAGTAGCAGCCATGATGGCAATGACGGTGACTTACCACCACCGCCACCGCCGTCTGCTCCAGAGTTGTTTGCCCAATTCTTGGGAAGCCAAAGAACAATGGAGGAAGCTCTGCGCCTCATTGCGTAGAACATAGCTCGTGGCCATCCACAACAACGAGGGCCTAAGCCTAATTAGCATAGTACCTTCAAGGAATTTCTAGATATGAAGCCTCCTATCTTCAAGGTGGCAGAGGAACCACTACAGATGGACAAGTGGCTCAACACCATTGAGCAGAAGTTTCGTTTGCTAAGAGTCACCGAGCACCTGAAGGCTGAGTATGCGTCCCACCAGTTGCAGGGACCAGCAGGGATCTGGTGGACACATTTCTTGTCCTCTCTACCTACTAATGCGTGAGTAACATGGGAGCAGTTCAAGTTGGCTTTTCGGGGGCATCACATTCCCCCAGGCCTAATGCGCATGAAGGTGGCTGAATTTATGAGGCTCACCCAAGGGACAAAGACCCTTACAGAATATATGCATGCATTCAATAACCTATCTAGGTATGCTCCAGGTTTTGTGGATACCGAGAAGAAAAAGATAGAAAGCTTCAAGCGGGGTCTTGGCACCAAACTGATGAATATCATGGCCAATTCCAAGTGCACCACCTATAACGAGTTTATCAGTGATGCTCTGACCCAGGAAAATAATAACAACATGCATGCGACAGCTAAGGGTTGTAAGAGGGCATTTGAGGCAGGTGCCTCTGGATCTTCATAGTCTAGAGCTCCTATCACAGCTAGGCCACCATTCCGCCCACCTACACCCAGTTTAGGCCTCCACCCCCAAAATCTTAGAATAGTAGGCCTTAGAAAGTGTTCCGTAAGGCATTCACTATTGCCTTACCTAAAGGGAATGGCGGTCAAGGAAACTCCATAGGACCTAGGAGTAATCAACCTTGCTACAACTACAATCAAGTGGGTCATTGGGCCATGGAATGCACCCACCCAAAGAAGAATGCCAATCAGAATCAGAACAATCAGAGGCAGGCGAACTCAAGGGAACATCCGGGATACGTGCACTATACCGCTATTGAGGAAGTGCCCACTGGAGAAGTTGTCACGGCTGATATGTTTCTTGTCAACAAGCATGCCGCTATTGTTTTATTTGATTCGGGAGCTTCTCATTCATTTATGAGTCAAGCATTTATGAGTCAAGCATTTGCATCTAGACATGATCATAAAATCATTGAAGTAAGCAAGGGTGGTTATAATATAAGTTCAGCTGGGGCTACTATTTCTACAAATAAGATAGTCAGGAACGTGCTCATCTCTATATTAGAGAGGGAGTATACAATAGATTTGATAATATTGTCCGAGTTATCCATAAGTGTAATCTTAGGCCTGAATTGGATGAAGGATCATGGTGTTCTCATTGACACTAGCACTCATACTATTATGTTGAGAGAACCCAAGGGAGGAAATGCTTTTCTAGTACCACTCTCCCAAAATTTTGAACTCCAACACTTAGCGTGTGCTATCCAAACCACTAACCTTTGTGATATCCCAATGGTTTGTGAGTTTTTAGATGTATTTCCAAAGGAGTTACTAGGTTTACCACCTGATAGGGATGTGGAATTTAAGATTGAGTTAGTGCCAGGTATGGCACCTATCTCAAGAAGACCCTATAGGATGCCACCAAATGAGTTAGCAGAACTTAAGATTCAGTTACAGGATTTGTTGGACAAGGGTCTTATTCAACCTAGTTCATCTCTGTGGGGATGTCTAGCATTGTTTGTAAAGAAGAAGGACAAGTCCCTAAGAATGTGTCTGGATGACGGACCACTCAATGCTGTGACCATCAAGAACAAGTACCCGTTGCCTCACATAGACATCTTGTTCGATCAGTTGGCAAAGGCAAAGGTATTCTCCAAGATTGAGTTGAGATCAGGCTATCATCAAATAAAGATCAGGCCAGAGGATATAACTAAAATTGCTTTTTCCACTAGGTACGGCTTATATGAGTATTTGGTTATGTCTTTTGAACTAACGAATGCTCCTGCCTACTTCATGTACCTGATGAATTCTATCATAGAATTGACCAATTTATAAGAGTACAAGTACAATGGCAGCCCGCAAGCGGTCGCACTGTCATACTTGAACCCATATCAACCCGGTAGTCCGTCGAGTACCACGATGGGTCTCGATAAATGATTTACAACAACCAAGATCATACATGATTCAACATACATGTCACATATTACATAAAGTTCACAGATACATTTCCATCATTAGAGTCTAAAACAGAGTTATTACAAACCAAGTTTAATAGATAAAAGCGGAAGCAAATTAAGTTTGAAAGTAGCATTTGCCAACATAGTTTGATATGGTGCCAACATACGATCATAGTCCACAAAAGCATGTAGAGGGATTAATAAAGAAGCCTGCCCAAGGCTTACTCCTCATCCACAGCTGGATAGAAGCAACTCTTGCAATAACCATGATACACAGTGCCATCTACAACAATGGAAAATAAACCCTGAGTATGAGAAGGTACTCAGCTAGACTTACCCATCATAAACCAGAAATAAAATGACTCCAAGGATCATGCAAGGCTGTATAAGTGGATATAGCTTAACAACCTTTTGCATAAAAAGCGATTAACTCAGTTATACCATTATAATTCTGTTATCAAGTTAATTATGACTATCCATCTCTAAATTAGCAACTATCCTGTGCCAAACATGTGGTATATCATTTTAAGAGCATACAATAGTAACCATAGCAGGTATTGTAATTCCATGTTCATTCGAACCATCATGTTCCATAATACAATTACTACGAGGTTGGAGCTAGCCAAGTTTCTCACTATCCGGGAGAGACGATGATTCGAACCGATTTCAACCAGCTGGGAATTTATTCCTAACACAAACCCGGGTCTACTAGCCAGGATAGCCTTAGGTCACCTTTGGTACAACTCAAGTACACATTTCACGGGTTCGCCTAGCGCCGCACAATCATGAACACCAAATGCTAGGGCCTTCAGGCCTAGCCTGCCCATGGGCTCAGTCTGGCTCCCCACACATCCTTACTACCATCTAGAGTGTGCACTCTTATAGAGTGAGGCCCAGCCTAAGTTGAGCTACTCGGCTTTATGGTTGGAATGAGTCATCTGGCCAGCTAAGTGATAGGCATGCGTTCAATCTTGTCAAAAGGTCCAACAACGGTACGGTCCTTAATCGGCACAGACGGAATCACATGATTCAACCTACCATAGACTCTGTCTAGCCTTGATTTACCTTACCCCATGGTTCTTTTCCACGATAGCGAATATAGCCAACCGTGCTTTGGTATCCACCTATATCTCGTAGGTGTTAGGAAATCACCTGACTTCTACCGGTCTAAGCATGGCTAAGCATATATTTGATCCTGGACCTATACAGGGTTAAAGGTACATTTCTGGACAAGGAATTTATATGCATCAAGTGGTTTCAAATCAACTCTTATAACCTAATGCATCAATCATAAGGACTTAAGCAATATTTTGTAAAATACTAGGAGACTTAGAATGCTCTAGGGCTTGCCTTTCAGAAAGTAAGTGGGGCGGTGGTCGAGGCACTCTAGAAGCTCTTCTAGGTCTACTCCTCACATTTGGGAGCTATGGCATGAGGAATATCCTAGTGGTCCCCTTCCTCTCCTTTATTGAACTACAGCAATGTTATCTCCTCCGTCGATCCTAGATGCATGAGTATGACATGAGATATTGCGAATTCATTCATGTTGACAAGTATAGTGTGATGATACATGATGAATGGATTCTTGCAAGCATTCTTAACAACATGGTGTTAAAGTAATAACAAGTGCATCGCATTTACTGAGTATGTGCATATCTCTTCTTGATTATTTAATCAACTACTTCAACAATGCATTTACTATATCACCAAATAGTAGCTACTCGTTTTACTCATAACTGAAGTTCTGCTTATCCAAATGTGGTGATCTTGGACTTTCTGGAAAGCTTATAAAATTATCTACAACTTTCCTTTAATACTCTCACTGTGATTCAAGAGTTATATTGAGCAAACAATTCATTCAATCAAATCTATCCAGAAAGTAAACCTTTTGGATAGCAAACTTGTAACAGCTAGAACTCAAAAACCCTAAGTCCCATGGCTGTGAAAATTTAACACAAGGTAGATTTGTAACTTATCTACAACTTTGTTATTAACGAGTTTGACAGGAGAGACCATTATCCATATGAAATCATCCACACAATCAAAACTATACATACAGTCTTGTATTTGAATGATAAAGCGATAATTAGTTATTTGTATACAATCAATGGCTTCTAAGCCTCACCATTGACATCAACAGTTACTATGCATCATAAGAACCATAGAAAACATTATGCTTAATCACAATCTAATTATTTAATTGCCTTTCTTAATTTAATTAAATAATTAGGGTAAATAATAAACATATAACAAAGGTGCATCATAAATTCTCAACAATTTACTGTGGCTTACTAGTGCTACCAATAGACTACTGTAAAAGTTTAATGCCATTTTACCAAGTAAAACGTCCTATGCAAAAATAACATGGCATAAAGGCTTAAAATAGCATAAATAGGAAACCCTAGTGAAAAGTGTCAAGCAACAGATTTATATTTTTCTTAGCATCCATATGGTACTAGGACAACCTCCAATAAATTTCATGAATATTGGATTCATAAATAATTTTAAAAATTCATACAAGGATCACCTAATTATAAAAGGAAAATCTATAACTAAAAATCTATTCATGCACTGACCCTCAAATTTTACCAAAGCTTATACTTCTCAAGAACAGCTCACCACATAAATTTCATAATTTTTGGAGCACAGGAACTCTAGATATAAATTAAACAAGTTTATATACATTTAAAAACACATTTCAAGTTTCATTTTAATTCCTCAAAAAACTCTACTACAAATGCTAATATCATATTTTTCATAAATACTGCACTTCATAAGGAACACTACAAAATTTGATCCACAAATTTTGGATCTCTATAGCTCAACTTATAAATTTTCAAAGTTGCACACAAAAATAGGAACAAGTGAACTAGCCTACTGCACTACTGTCGCTGACAGGCAGGACCTGCTGTCAGACGACCCCACACATCAGTGAAACAAGAACAGGGCACGGCACTCCATCGACGCAGTTTGGCCATAGCTCGTCGCTGGTGAGCTCGCCGGCGATGGCAAGTGGACCTCCACATTCTATAGAGCAATGCACATCGAGTGACCTAGGTGGTGGCAGTGGAGGTGTGGTGGAGCATGCTCGTCGCCGGCCATGGTGGCACGGTGGCGCTGCTCAGTGGTGCGCCGGTCGTCATCGGCCATGGCGAAGCTAGGCGAGGCGCGCAATAGCATCATGGTGACCTAGTGATGCTATTTCAATGACACAAGCCTAAAGAAAAGCTCCGACGAGCTCCAGCCACGGCGCGGTGGCATGGAGGTGAGGACGTGGTGGTGCGGGTCCCCGTGTTCTGCGCCGACAAGACCACTAACGGCGGTAACACCATAACTTAAGCTAACACCCATCCTAACCAAGCCCGAACGCCAATAGCTAGAAGGAAAGCGCATGTGAGTCGAGCGCTGGCGACTTCACCATGGAGGTGGCCATGGCAGCCGAGGTTCCAACGAGAGGGGAAAAGGCGAATACGCCCTCACTGAAGCTTAATTGACATAGCCAATACGTCAAGGCGGTGGAGGTGGATGTGGTGTAGCTATGGGTGAGATGGAGATGGTGGCTGTGCGGTGGAGCGCACGCGAGGCGATGGCGGAGGTGAGGCTGTGCTCAGCAGTGAGGCTGTGCTGCTGTGAATGGCGAAAGAGGAGATAGAGAATTGAAAACGTGAGCGCGTGGATGGAGCGGCGAGTGCGGGACGCGATATAGTGCGCTTTGGCCTAACATGGCTGCGCTAGGTAGGACACCGGCGACATATGGCCTCCACCGGCTCCATGCGGCGTTCATGCGCTGGTGACGGTCAGCCACTATTGGCCAGGTTCAGTTCAGTTCAGCGCCCGCGATGCAAGCCTGACAGCGTAGTTTCAAGCATCAACATCTCTAGGCCCGTTGCTTGTTAGTGCAAACAACCTAAACATAAATTGTAGACCTATGTACTAGCTCCAATTCTTGTTTAGAACTCTAGTCTCAATTCTCAACCAAACTCGAGTTATATCATCTCAAAGTGACACCTGTCAGACTATCCGCGCAAGAAGACTTAGAAAAAATTTCTAAGTGTTGAAAACAAGGAATTGATGATTCTTGTGAGCCTAACTCAAGCATGTTAGGTGCTAAACCAGTCCATGACCCAAAAATAAAAGTTGTTCCTCTTGTCAAGTACTACAACTTTGCTTTAGTGACCACCTCCATGCAAGATCTCCAGCACATAGTTCAAACTTGGTCAAACATGCTACATTCAAATGATGGTATACACTTAAACTATGGCTTAGTGACCAAATTACCCCTAACCATGAATACCAAAGTTTTTCATAATGATCTTCTAAACATGTTTAAGCTATTTGTAAGGTCACACACTCATTTCATGCATTGGTTACACATAGAGCTATCCAAGTCCACATGCATAGCATCACTTAAGTATTTGATTAGACAAAATGATCTTCATGAACATTGTTCCACTAGTCATCATAAGTGTAGCTAATATGCTTTAGTGACTCACATCCATCATTTACATGTATTCACTCATGATCATATGCATAGATACAAGGAGACATGAAATAACAAGCATGTTTCATATGTTTCAATCACATGTTTCAATTGTAAAAGCTTAAATATGAATGCTTAATGCTCATGCTCATGCAATGCAAGTCAATTTATGCAAGGTTAACACCTAGGGTGTTACAACCCCTCCCCCTTATAAAAATCTTGTTCCGAGATTTGCAAGACCTACCATTCTTGGAAAAAGGTGGGATAAACCTCTCGTAAATAATCCTATCGTTCCCACGTAGCATCTTGTTCACTGTGATTGTTCCACACCACCTTATAGAACTTAATGATCTTACTCCGTGTTACTCTTTCCATCTCTTCTAACACTCGGATTGGCTTTTCTTCATAGGTCAAATCTGATTGGAGCTTTATGTTCGTGGGTGCAATAGCTTCTTCTGGTACACAAAGACATTTCTTCAACTGAGAAATATGGAAGACATCAAATATTGCACTCATCTCTGGTGGAAGTTATAACTTATAAGCGACATTTCCTTTCCGTTCCATAATCTTGTATGGCCCTACATATCTAGGTGCAAGCTTCTTTTTCACTCCAAATCTCTTCACCCCTTTCATGGGTGATACTTTCAAGTATACATAGTCACCCACTTCAAAAGTCAGTGGTCTTCTTCTTTTATCAGCATAACTCTTTTGTCTCGATTCAGCTACCTTCATATGCTGTTGGATAATACGCACTTGCTCTTCAGCTTCATTGACAAAGTCAATACCAAAGTATCTCCTCTCACCGGGCTCAATCCAATTTAATGGAGTTCTACATTTTCGGCCGTACAAGGCTTCAAACGGAGCCATCTTGATGCTTGCTTGATAACTATTATTGCAGGAGAACTCAGCTAAAGGTAACCATTTCTCTCATGAACCTTTGGAAGATATAATACAAGCTCTTAGCAAATCTTCTAAGATTTGGTTCACTCGCTCTTTTTGTCCTAAAGTTTGAGGATGGTATGCCGAACTTCTGATCAATTTAGTTCCTAAAGCCTGGTGCAAGTGTTCCCAGAAACGAGCTACGAACTATGGTCGTCGGTCTGAGATTATGGTCCTAGGTACTCCATGTAGTCTCACGATCTGAGAAACATATAGTTCGGCGTATTTCACTACGCGATCCGTTGTGTTACCGGTATAAAATGTGCTGACTTGGTGAGACGATCTACAATGACCCATATTGAATCATGACCTTGTTGTGTCATTGGAAGACCTGTGATAAAGTCCATACTGATTTCTTCCCATTTCCAACCTAGAATAGGCAATGGCTGAAATAACCCAGCAGATTTCATATGAATAGCTTCTACTCTACTGCAGTTATCGCACCTAGTGACATAGGCTGCGATCTCCTTCTTCATCTTAGTCCACCAAAAATAGGTTTTCAAATCTTGATACATCTTACTACTACCTGGATGGATAGACAATTTGGATGAATGAGCTTCCTCTAGAATTTGATTTCTAAGCTCACGGTCTTTCGGTACCATAAGTCGGTCCTCAAACCATAGTACACCCTTTTTATCTAATATAAAATGTTTGGATTCTTGCTCTTGCATTTTTCTCTTGATGTGACTTATACCTACATCTGTCTACTGTAGCTCTATGATTTTGCTCTGAAGTGAACAACTGATAGTGATATTGTGCAGTACAACAGGATGTAACAAATTGAAGCCATCTTCCAACAATGCTTCCTCAGTGTGGCAATGAGATTTCCGATTGAGTGCATCGGCTACAACATTGGCTTTCCCAAGATGGTAATGCACTTCCAAATTGTAGTCCTTAATTAGCTCTAGCCATCTTCGCTGTCTCATGTTCAGCTCTAGTTGAGTAAAGATATACTTGAGACTTTTGTGGTCAGTATATATATGGCATATATTGCCCAACAAATAATGTCTCCATATCTTTAATGCATGAACAACTGCTGCAAGTTCTAAATCATGCGTGGGGTAGTTGACTTCATGCTTTCTCAACTACCGAGAAGCATATGCAATAACCCTTCCTTCTTGCATGAGCACACACCCCAAACCTATACCTAAGGCATCACAAAATACATCAAAAGGCTTCTCAATGTCGAGTTGTGCTAAAACATGAGCTGTAGTTAATAGAGTCCTAAGGGTGTGAAAAGCTGCTTCACACTCTGGTGTCCAATTGAACTTTTCATCTTTCTGTAGTAGCCTAGTCATGGGCTTAGCTATCTTTGAGAAATCTAGGATGAAACGATGATAATATCTTGCTAACCCTAGAAAACTCCGAACTTCATGAACCGAAGTCAGGGCCTTCCAATCCATGACCTCTTGTACTTTTGATGGGTCCACAGAGATTCCATTTCTTGATAAGATATGACCTAAGAAAGGTACTTTGCTCAACCAAAATTCACACTTGCTAAATTTTGCATATAGCTTATGCTCCCTCAATCTAGATAGAACAATCCTTAGATGCTCTGCATGGTCTTCCTCAATTTTTGAATAAATCAATATATCATCGATAAACATGACCACGAACTTGTCAAGCTCGGGCATGAATACCGAATTCATCAGGTACATGAAGTAGGCAGGAGCATTTGTTAGTCCAAAAGACAGAACCAAATACTCATATAAGCTGTACCTAATGGAGAAAGAAGTCTTAGGTATATCCTCTGGCCTAATCTTTATCTGATGATAGCCTAATCTCAAGTCAATCTTGGAGAATACCTTTTCCTTTGCCAACTGATCAAACAAGATGTCAATGCGAGGCAATGGGTACTTGTTCTTGATGGTCACAACATTGAGTGGTCTGTAATCCACACACATTCTCAAGGACTTGTCCTTCTTTACAAACAATGCTAGACATCCCCATGGAGATGAACTAGGTTGAATGAGACCCTTGTCCAATAGATCCTATAACTAAATCTTAAGTTCTGCTAACTCATTTGGTGGCATCCTATAAGGCCTTCTTGATATAGGTGCCGTACCTAGTACTAACTCAATCTTAAATTCCACATCCCTGTCAGGTGGTAAACCTAGTAACTCCTCTTGGAAATACATCCAGAAACTCACAAACCACAAGGATATCACAAATGGTAGTGGTTTGGATAGCACAAGCTAAGTGTTGGAGTTCAAAATTTCGGGAGAGTGGTACTAGAAAAGCATTCCCTCCCTTGGGTTCTCTCAACATAATAGTACGAGTGCTAGTGTCAATGAGAACACCATGATCCTTCATCAAATTCATTCCTAAGATTACACTTATGGATAACCCGGGCAATATTATCAAATCCATGTATACTCCCTCTCTAGTATAGAGATGAGCACATTTTTGACTATCTTATTTGTAGAAATAGTAGCCCTAGCTGAACTTATATTATAACCACCCTTGCTTACTTCAATGATTTTCAGATCATGTCTAGATGCAAATGCTTGACTAATAAATGAATGAGAAGCTCCTGAATCAAATAAAACAATAGCAGGATGCTTGTTGACAAGAAACATACCAGCCATGAAAACTTCTCCAGTGGGCACTTCCTCAACAGCGGTATAGTGCACGTGTCCCGGACATGCCCTCAAGTTCGCCTGCCTCTGATTGTTCTGATTTTGATTGGCATTCTTGTTTGGGTGGGGCATTCCTTGGCCCAATGCCCCACTTGACTATAGTTAAAACAAGGTTGATTACTCCTAGGTCCTATGGAGCTTCCCTGACCACCATTTCCTTTAGGTAAGGCAATAGTGAATGCCTTACGAAATGCTTTCTGAGGCCTACTGTTCTGAGCTTTTGTGGGTGGAGGCCTAAACTTAGGTGTAGGTGGGCCGAACTGGGGCCTAGCTATGATTGGAGCTCTAGACTATGTAGATCCAAAGGCACCTGCCTCAAATGCCCTCTTGCGACCCTTAGCTATCGCATGCATGTTGTTATGATTTTCCTGGGTCAGAGCATCACTAATAAAGTTGTTATAGGTGGTGCATATGGAATTGGCCATGGTCTTCATCAGTTTGGTGCCAAGACCCCACTTGAAGCTCTCTATCTTCTTCTCCTCGGTATCCACAAAACCTAGAGCATACCTAGACAGGTTATTGAACGCATGCATATATTCTGTGAGGGTCTTTGTCCCTTGGGTGAGCCTCATAAATTCAGCTACCTTCATGCGCATTAGGCCTAGGGGAATGTGATGCCCTCGAAAAGCCAACTTGAACTGCTCCCATGTTACTCGCGCATTAGCAGGTAGAGAGGACAACAAATGTGTCCACTAGACCACTGCTAGTCCCTGCAACTGATGGGACGCATACTCAGCCTTCAGGTGCTTGGTGAATCTTAGTAGATGAAACTTCTGCTTAATGGTGTTGAGCCACTCGTCCGCCTATAGTGGTTCCTCTGCCACCTTGAAATAGGAGGCTTTGTATCTAGAAATTCTTTGAAGGTACTGTGCTGATTAGGCTTGGGCCCTTGTTGCTGTGGGTGGCCACAAGCGGTGTTCTGCGCGATGAGGCATAGAGCTTCCTCCATTGTCGTTTGGCTTCCCAAGAATTGGGCAAAGAACTCCTGAGCAGACGGCAGTGGCGGTGGTGGTAAGTCACCATCATTGCCATCATGGCTGCTACTAGCTCCTGCACGGGTGCGAGTCATCTGTGAAGTTGCAATAATAAGCGATTATTGGTTGATGTCAAAAGATTGCAGATGAATTTATAATCATGCCAAATTGAAATTACTGGAGACAATCTCAAATTCATACAATAAAAACAGAGGCATAAAAATTTATTCTAGCAACATGACACCACCAATTTGACTCATAGCACGTCAATATTCAAATCATGATCATTGATAAATCAACTGGAATTTGCATTAGCGTTTAACCAAATGTGCGATAGTCGTACAAATAATAATATTACATGATAGTCCAATCACCAACACCAAATTCAAACTACTAAGCACTAGGCAATCTAATCCTCCTCATGATCACTATCGAGGTCAGAGATAGGATCATCTCCTTCCTCAGGCTCCACTTCTTCCTCGTCCTCATCATCATCTTCCTCCATATTTGGACCATCTTCTTCCCCATCAAGGATTGGGTTCAGCTGGTTGTTCAGATAGTGCACCTCATGCTGAAGGTTCGTCACTTGAAGTTGAGCCTGTGCAAGTGGCTGACATAAGCCCCTTTTGGCATGGTCCTACATGTTACTCATGTTGTGGTGCCTATCTCATTCTATCCTTACTGCAGCGACACGGTTCTTTGCTGCATCTTGCTAGCGTCTAGCTGTGGACACCTCAGCATGGGCGGCCTCCAACTGCTCCCGTAGTCCTGCAAGCAATGCTTGATCATTAGCTCTTGCTTCTTGGGCTGCTGCTCTCTATTGATCCACTTGCTCAATTTGGGCATGGAGAGTGCCCAAAGCTGCATAGGCTTGGTTAGATTCCCATCGAGCTTTACTTGCAGCTTTCTTTTGATTGCGCACACACTTCTTGAGCTTATGCTATGCAGCTTCAGCTCTCATGAGCTTGTCCATGCAAGTGGTGTATGATTCCTGCCAGAAATCCCTGGTGTCCTGATGTGAACAAAACATCTTCATCACCGCAAACATTGCACTCATAGCAGGACTAGAGCTATTTGCCCGCTCATCCCGATCTCTGATCAATGCATTTTGGTTGCGTTGTTCCCATATTATTGTGGATGGGTCCACCCAAGGAAACATACCCGCTGCACTGCCAGTAAGTGCATCCCCATGCTGCTAGCAGATTTGACTCAACCTCAAAGGCCACTACTTGGGCAGCCTCCCAAGGAGTTTTCCCTTTCCACTCCTGCCAGAAGGGTGCCTGTGTGCAGGCTGATATAGTTAGCTGCACCTCGTACCATGGATGTCCCTCTAAGTACTCTTCATTCCAATGATAAAGGGGTGGTTCATGGTACCCCACCAAGTGCAAAACTCTCCACAGTAGAGTAGGCATTCCAAAAACCATCAGAAAATTCTCACATCCAGCTGGTGCTGCCCTCTGTACCATCAACATGTACAACTTTGTGTGAGATAAGGCCATAATGGATAAGAGTTACATAACCGGGTAAGAAATTTATAAGGGGAGGAACAATGTAATTATTTGAATGATGATTATCATGATGCATGCTCATTCCGTACGTCCTCACAAACATAGGAGAAATTATTTCTAACAACATATACGGTGGCATACATATGTTCTCTCATATATAGCGTAACTAGTCAAGCTACACGTTTTGTTGTTAGTGTACCTGCATAAAAGTTTCATTTTAGCCCATCCCATAATTAAATATGCAGAATGTAAGTCTAAATACCTCCATATATGTATACCCATACATATACTTCCATATCAAAGCTACCCGATAACAGTTTATACCCACAATTAAATACACACCACATACACATGCAAGCATGTATACATAGTCGTACCAAAGCTAACTCTCCCCAACCGCACGCTCACATCTTGCGGTCTTGCCACTCATCAACTTACCTAGGCGTAGAGGCATTTGATCCATACATTACCATTCAAATGAACGGCATCCATACAATAGCACGCCATATGGACAACGAAAGTAAAACCCCCCATGTTAGTACTTAAATAGCCACCTAATAGTCCTTAACTTGGGCATAAGGAAAGTGATCACTAGCACACTTTAGATTTCAAATACCTATTTATATAACTATTAGTTGCTAGAAAAGGGTTTTGGAAAACAAAAACTTTTGTTTTAAATACACATGTGACAATTAACATTTAATCTTGCTCTGATGCCAGCTGTCGTAGAACCAACCAATTTATAAGAGTACAAGTACAATGGTAGCTCACAAGCGGTCGCACTGTCATACTTGAACCCATATAAACCTGGTAGTCCATCGAGTACCACGATGGGTCTCGATAAACGATTTACAACAACCAAGATCATACATGATTCAACATACATGTCACATATTACATAAAGTTCACGGATACATTTCCATCATCAGAGTCTGAAATAGAGTTATTACAAACCAAGTTTAATAGATAAAAGTGGAAGCAAATTAAGTTTGAAAGTAGCATTTGCCAACATAGTTTGATACAGTGCCAACATATGATCACAGTCCACAAAAGCATGTAGAGGGATTAATAAAGAAGCCAGCCCAAGGCTTACTCCTCATCCATAGCTGGATAGAAGCAACTCTTGCAATAACCATGATACACAGTGCCATCTGCAACAATGGGAAATAAACCCTAAGTACAAGAAGGTACTCCGCTAGACTTACCTGTCATAAACCAGAAATAAAATGACTCCAAGGATCATGCAAGGCTGTATAAGTGGATATAGCTTAACAACCTTTTGCATAAAAAGCAATTAACTCGGTTATACCATTATAATTCTGTTATCAAGTTAATTATGACTATCCATCTCTAAATGAGCAACTATCCTATGCCAAACATATGGTATATCATTTTAAGAGCATACAATAGTAACCATAGCAGGTATTGTAATTCCATGTTCATTCGAACCATCATATTCCATAATACAATTACTACGAGGTTAGAGCTTGCCAAGTTTCTCACTATCCAGGAGAGACGGCGATTCGAATCGATTTCAACCAGCTGGCAATTTATTCCTAACACAAACCCGGGTCTACCAGCCACGATAGCCTTAGGTCACCTTTCATACAACTCAAGTACAGATTTCGCGGGTTCACCCAGTGTCGCCCAATCAGGGACAACAAATGCTAGGACGTTCAGGCCCAGCCTACCCTTGGGCTCAGTCTGGCTCCTCGCACATCCTTACTACCATCCAGAGTGTGCACTCTTACAGAGTGGGGCCTGGCCTAAGTTGAGCTACTCGGCTTCATGGACAAAATGAGTCATCCGGCCAGCTAAGTGATAGGCATGCGTTCAATCTTGTCAAAAGGTCCAACAACGGTATGGTCCTTAATCGGCACAGACGGAATCACATGAGTCAACCTACTATAGACTCTGTCCAGCCTTGATTTACCTTACCCCATGGTTCCTTTCCACGATAGCGAATATAGCCAACCGTGCTTTGGTATCCACCTATATCTCGTAGGTGTTAGGAAATCACCTGACTTCTACCGGTCTAAGCATGGCTAAGCATATATTCGATGCTGGACCTATACAGGGTTAAAGGTACATTTCTGGACAAGGAATTTATATGCATCAAGTGGTTTCAAATCAACTCTTATAGCCTAATGCATCAATCTTAAGGACTTAAGCAATATTTTGTAAAATACTAGGAGACTTAGAATGCTCTGGGGCTTGCCTTTCAGAAAGTAAGTGGGGCAGTGGTCAGGGCACTTCGGAAGCTCTTCTGGGGTCTGCTCCTTGCCTTTAGGAGCTGTGGCTTGAGGAATCTCTTGTTGGTCCCCTTCCTCTCCTTTGTTGAACTCCAGCAACGTTATCTCCTCCGTCGATCCTAGATGCATGAGTATGACATGAGATATTGCGAATTCATTCATGTTGACAAGTATAGTATGATGATACATGATGAATGGATGCTTACAAGCATTCTTAACAACATGGTGTTAAAGTAATAACAAGTGCATCACATTTACTGAGTATGTGCATATCTCTTCTTGATTATTTAATCAACTACTTCAACAATGCATTTACTATATCACCAAACAACGGCTACTCGTTTTACTCATAACTGAAGTTCTACTTATCCAAATGTGGTGATCTTGGACTTTCTGGAAATCTTATAAAATTATCTACAACTTTCCTTTAATACTATCACTGTGATTCAAGAGTTATAATGAGCAAACAATTCATTCAATCAAATCTGTCCAGAAAGTAAACATTTCAGACAGCAAACTTGTAACAGCTAGAACTCAAAAACCCTAAGTCCTATGGCTGTGAAAATTTAACACAAGGTAGATTAGTAAGTTATCAACAACTTTGTTATTAACAAGTTTTACACTAGAGACCATTATCCATATGAAATCATCCATAAAATCAAAACTATACATGCAGTCTTGTATTTGAATGATAAAGCGATAATTAGTTATTTGTATGCAATCAATGGCTTCTAAGCCTTACCATTGACATCAATAGTTACTATGCATCATAAGAACCATAGAAAACATTATGCTTAATCACAATCTAATTATTTAATTGCCTTTCTTAATTTAATTAAATAATTAGGGTAAATAATAAACATATACCAAAGGTGCATCATAAATTCTCAAAACTTTACAGTGGCTTACTAGTGCTACCAATAGATTACTGTAAAAGCTTCATGCCATTTTAGCAAGTAAAACATCCTATGCAAAAATGAGAAGGCATAAAGGCTTAAAATAGCATAAATATGAAACCCTAGTGAAAAGTGTCAAGCAACAAATTTTATATTTTTCTTAGCATCCATATGGTACTAGGACAACCTCAAAAAAATTTCATGAATATTGGATTCATAAATAATTTATAAAAATTCATACAAGGATCACCTAATTATAAAAGGAAAATCTATAACTACAAATCTATTCATGCACTGACCCTCAAATTCTTACCGGAGCTTATACTTGTCAAGAGTAGCTGACCACATAAATTTCATAATTTTTGGAGCACATGAACTCTAGATATAAATTAAACAAGTTTACATACATTTAAAGACACATTTCAAGTTTAATTTTAATTCCTCCAAAAACTCTACTACAAATGCTAATATCATATTTTTCATAAATACTAAACTTCCTAAGGAACACTACAAAATTTAGTTCACAAATTTTGGATCTCTCTTCAACTTATAAATTTTCAAAGTTGCACATAAAAATAGGAACAAATGAACTAGCCTACTACACTACTGTCGCTGATAGGCGGGACTCGTTGTTAGACGACCCCACATGTCAGTGAAACAAGAACAGGGCACGGCGCTGCATCGATGTGGTTCGGCCACAGCTCATCGCCGGTGAGCTCGCCAGTGACGGCAAGTGGACCTACACATTCTACAGAGCAATGCACATCGAATGACCTAGGTGGTGGCAGTGGAGGTGTGGCGAAGCATGCTTGTCGCCGCCCATGGCAGCACGACAGTGCTGCTCAGCAGTGCGCTGGTCATCACTGGCCACGGTGAAGCTAGGCGAGGCATGCAACAGCATCACAGTGATCTAGTGATGCTATTTCAACGACACAAGCCAGATGAAAAGCTCCGATGAGCTCTAGCCACGGCGTGGTGGCACAGAGGTGAGAACATGGTGGCGCGGGTCACCGAGTTCTGCGTCGGCGAGACCACTAACGGCGGTAACACCATAACATAAGCTAACACCCATTCTAACCAAGCCCGAATGCCAATAGCTGGAAGGAAAGCTCACGTGAGTCGAGCGGTGGCGAGTTTGCCATGGAGGCGGCCATGGCGGCCGAGGTTTCGGCGAGAGGGAAAAGGCGAATATGCCCTCACCGAAGCTCAATTGACGTAGCCAATATGTCAAGGCGGTGGAGGTGGACGTGGCGCAGCTATGGGCGAGATGGAGACGATGGCTGTGCGGTGGAGCACACATGAGGCGACGGTGGAGGCGAGGCTGTGCTCGACGGCGAGGCTGCGCTGCTGTGAATGGCGAAGGAGGAGATAGAGAATTGAAAACGTGAGCGCGGGGATGGAGCGGCAAGTGCGGGACGTGATATAGTGTGCTTTGGCCCGACATAGCCACGCTGGGCAGGACATCGGCAATGCGCGGCCTCCACCGGCTCCACGCGGTGTCCATGCACTGGCGACGGTCGGCCACTGTTGGCCAGGTTTAGTTCAGTTCAGCGCCCACGATGCAAGCCTGACAGTGTGATTGCAAGCATCCACATCTCCTGGCCCATTGCTTGTTAGTGCAAACAACCTAACCATAAATTGTAGACCTATGTACCAGCTCTAATTCTTGTTTAGAACTCTAGTCTCAATTCTCAACCAAACTCAAGTTATATCATCTCAAAGTGACGCTTGTCAGACTGTCCATGCAAGAAGACTTAGAAAAAATTGCTAAGTGTTGAAAATAGGGAATTGATGATTCTTGTGAGCCTAATTCAAACATGTTAGGGGATAAACCAATCCATGACCCAAAAATAAAAGTTGTTCCCCTTGTCAAGTACTACAACTTTGCTTTAGTGACCACCTCCATGCAAGATCTCTAGCACATGGTTCAAACATGGTCAAACATGCTATATTCAAATGATGGTATACACTTAAACTATGGCTTAGTGACCAAATTACCCCTAACCATGAATACCAAAGTTGTTCATAATGATCTTCTAAACATGTGTAAGCTATTTGTAAGGTCACACACTCATTTCATGCATTGGTTACACATAGAGCTATCCAGGTCCACATGCATAGCATCACTTAAGTACTTGATTAGACAAAATGATCTTCGTGAACATTGTTCCACTAGTCATCATAAGTGTAGCTAATTTGCTTTAGTGACTCACATCCATCATTTTCTTGTATTCACTCATGATCATATGCATAGATACAAGGAGACTTAGAATGCTAAGCATGTTTCGTATGTTTCAATCACATGTTTCAATTGTAAAAGCTTAAATATGAATGCTTAATGCTCATGCTCATGCAATTCAAGTCAATTTATGCAAGGCTAACACCTAGGGTGTTATAGCCCCTCCCCCTTATAAAAATCTTGTCCCAAGATTTGCAAGACCTACCATTCTGTATTTGTGCCTGAGCTTGACAAGTTCATGGTCGTGTTTATCGATGATATATTGATTTATTCGGAGAACGAGGCAGATCATGAAGAGCATCTGAGGATTGTTCCATCTAGATTGAGGGAGCATAAGCTATATGCAAAGTTTAGCAAGTATGAATTTTGGTTGAGCAAAGTACCTTTCTTAGGTCATATCTTATCAAGAGATGGAATCTCTATAGACCCATCGAAAGTACAAGAGGTCATGGATTGGAAGGCCCCGACATCGGTTCATGAAGTTTGGAGTTTTCTAGGATTAGCAGGATATTATCATCGTTTCATTCCAGATTTCTCCAAAATAGCTATGCCCATGACTAGGCTACTTCAGAAAGATGAGAAGTATAATTGGACATCAGAATGTGAAGCAACTTTTCACACCCTCAGGATTCTGTTAACTATAGCTCCTATTTTAGCACAACCCGACATTGAGAAGCCTTTCGATGTATTCTATGATGCATCGGGTATAGGTTTGGGGTGTGTGCTCATGCAAGAAGGAAGAGTTATTGCATATGCTTTTCGATAGTTGAGAAAACATGAAGTCAACTACCCCACACATGATTTAGAACTTGCAACAGTTGTTCATGTATTAAAGATATGGAGACATTATTTGTTGGGCAATGTATGTCATATATATACTGGCCACAAAAGTCTCAAGTATATCTTTACCCAACTAGAGCTAAACATGAGACAACGAAGATGGCTAGAGCTAATTAAGGACTACAATTTGGAAGTGCACTACCTTCCAGGGAAAGCCAATGTTGTAGCCTATGCGCTTAGTCGGAAAGCTCATTGCAACACTATGGAAGCATTATTGGAAGATGGATTCAATTTGTTACATCCTATTGTACTGCACAATATCACTATTAGTTGTTCACTTGAGAGAAAAATCATAGAGCTGCAGCAGACAGATGTAGGTATAAGTCACATCAAGAGAAAAATGCAAGAGCAAGAAACCAAGCATTTCTGATTGGACGAAAGGGGTGTACTATGATTTGAGGACTGACTTGTGATACCGAAAGACCGTGAGCTTAGAAACCAAATTCTAGAGGAAGCTCATTCGTCCAAATTGTCTATCCATCCAAGTAGTAGTAAGATGGATCAAGATTTGAAAACCCATTTTTTGTGGACTAAGATGAAGAAGGAGATCGTAGCCTATGTCGCTAGGTGTGATAACTGCAGTAGAGTAAAAGCTATTCATATGAAATCTGCTAGATTATTTTAGCCATTGCCTATTCCAGGTTGGAAATGGGAAGAAATCAGTATGGACTTTATCACAGGCCTTCCAGTAACACAGCGAGGTTATGATTCTATATGGGTCATTGTAGATCACATCACCAAGTCGGCACATTTTATACCAGTGAACACAACAGATCGCGTAGTAAAATACGCCAAACTATATGTTTCTCAGATCATGAGATTACATGGAATACCCAGGACCATAATCTCTGATCGAGGACCACAGTTCATAGCTCGTTTCTAGGAACACTTACACCAGGCCTTGGGGACTAAATTGATCAGAAGTTCGGCATACCATCCGCAAACTTTAGGATAGACTGAGCGAGTGAACCAGATCTTAGAAGATTTGCTAAGGACTTGTGTTATATCTTCCAAGGGTTCATGGGAGAAATGGTTACCTTTAGCTAAGTTCTCCTACAACAATAGTTATCAAGCAAGCCTCAAGATGGCTCCGTTTGAAGCCTTGTACGACAGAAAATGTAGAACTCCATTGAATTGGATTGAGCCCGATGAAAGGAGATACTTTGGTATTGACTTTGTCAATGAAGCTGAAGAGCAAGTGCATATTATCCAACAGCATATGAAGGCAGCTCAATCAAGATAAAAGAGTTATACTGATAGAAGAAGAAGACCACTGACTTTTGAAGTGGGGGACTATGTATACTTGAAAGTATCACTCATGAAAGGGGTGAAGAGATTTTGAATGAAAAAGAAGCTTGTGCCTAGATATGTAGGGCCATACAAGATTATGGAACAAAAAGGAAATGTCGCTTATAAGTTACAACTTCCACCAGAAATGAGTGCAATATTTGATGTCTTCCATGTTTCTCAATTGAAGAAATGTCTTCATGTACCTAAAGAAGCTATTGCACCCACCAACATAAAACTTCAATCGGATTTGACCTATGAAGAAAAGCCAATCTGAGTATTAGAAGAGATGGAAAGAGTAACATGGAGTAAGATCATTAAGTTCTATAAGGTGGTGTGGAACAATCACAGTGAACAAGATGCTATGTGGGAATGAGAGGATTATTTATGAGAAGTTTATCCCGCCTTTTTCCAAGAATTATAGGTCTTGGAAATCTCAGGATGAGATTTTTATAAGGGGGAGGGGCTATAACACCCTAGGTGTTAGCCTTGCATAAATTGACTTGCATTGCATGAGCATGAGCATCAAGCATTCATATTTAAGCTTTTACAATTGAAACATGTGATTCAAAACATATGCAACATTGCTTGATATTTTATGTTTCTTTGTATATATGCATATGATCATGAGTGAATACATGTAAATGATGGATGTGAGTCACTAACACATATTAGCTACACTTATGATGACTAGTGGAACAATGTTCATGAAGATCATTTTGTCTAATCCAGTACTTAAGTGATGCTATGCATGTTGACCTAGAAAGCTTTATGTGTAACTAATGTATGAAATGATTGTGTGACCTTACAAATAGCTTAAACATGTTTAGGATATCATTATGAACAACTTTTGTATTCATGGTTAGGGCTAAATTGGTCACTAAGTCATAGTCCATGTATAAGCCATCTTTTGAATGTAATGTGTTTGACCAAGTTTGAACTATGTCATAGAGACCTTGCATGGATGTGGTCACTAAAGCAAAGTTGTAGTATTTGATAAGGCGAACAACTTTTATTTTTGGGTCATAGACTGGTTTAGCTCCTAACATGCTTGAATTAGACTCACAAGGTTCAACAATTTACTATTTTCAGCACTTATTTCTAAGTCATAAACCTGACAGTGCTGACAAGCTCACATTGGTGATGATATTACTCGGTTTTGGTTGAGATTTAGCACATGATTCTTTAAGAGCAATTGGAGCTGGTACATAGGTCTACAAGTTTCATTTAGATTGTTTACACTATGGAGCTAAGGATTTGCAGTTTGATTGCTTTGAAATCGCGTCGTCAATCGGTGTGTCATAGCACTGATGACTATAACGAATGCCCTCGGTGGCTGACCGGCCAATAGGCGCTACCCACCGCGTGGTGGCCAGCCATGGCCATGCACACCATTAGGATGTCGTACGTCGGCGCTGGACCCGCTCATCAGGCCTCAACAGCCAGCAAGCCCTTAGCAACTCACTTAAGTCACCACCAAGCCAGCCGTTCGCTCTCAATGCCTCCTCACACCTCCTTTGCCCACTGCGCTCGCCATTGCTATTGCAGATGCTTCGCCAAGCCTGCCTATGCTCATGGCCGCCACATTCTCCAATCCTTTGTGCCCACAGCTCCACCTCACTCTGCTCTACCTTTCCCGCACTATAGCGTCCACAACTGCACCGTTAGTAAGCCATGTTTCACCTTGCGCCACCGCGGGTGTGCCTTTGCCGGAGCTCTGCCCTGGGCGCCACTGTGGCCATACTTCGTCGAAGCACCTCAAGCCGCCTAGGATGCCTAAATAGAGTCGCCTAGTCACCGTGATGCTGTAGCCCACCCCGCCTGGCTTCGCCGTGGCCGGTGATGACCGACGCACCGCAGAGCAACACCACCGTGCCGCCATGGCCAGCGACGAGCAAGCTCCGCCACACCTTCACTGCCACCACCTAGGTCATTCGACGCGCATTGCTCTGTAGAACATGTAGGTCCACTTGCCGTCATCGGTGAGCTCGCCATCAGCAAACTCTAGCCACGCAAGTGTTGAGCAGCGCCGCTGCCCTGTTTCGTTTCGCTGATAGATGGGGCCGACTGATAGCGGGTCCCGCCTGTCAGTGACTGTACAGCAGTAGGATAGTTCATTTATTTCCTATTTAGATGCAACCTTTGAAAATGGATAAGTTGAGCTATAGGGATCCAAATTTTGTGAACCAAATTTTGTAGTGTTCCTTAGGAAGTGTAGTATTTATGAAAAATATGATATTAGCATTTGTAGTAGAGTTTCTAGAAGATTTAAAATGAAACTTGAAATGTGTTTTTAAATGTATGCAAACTTGTTTAATTTATATCTAGAGTTCCTGTGCTTCAAAAATTATGAAATTTATATGGTGAGCTTTTCTTGATAAGTATAAGCTCTGGTAAAAATTTGAGGGTTAGTGCATGAATAGATGTTTAGTTATAGATTTTCCTTTTAGAATTAGGAGATCCTTGTGTGAATTTTTATAAATTATTTATGTATCCAATACTCATGAAATTTATTGGAGGTTGTCCTAGTACCATATGGATGCTAAGAAAAATATAAAATTTGTTGCTTGACACTTTTCACAAGGGTTTCCTATTTATGCTATTTTAAGCCTTTATGCCTTGTCATTTTTGCATAGGATGTTTTACTTGCTAAAATGGCATGAAATTTTTGAGAATTTATGATGTACATTTGGTATATGTTTATTATTTAACCTAAGTATTTTAGTAAATTGATAAAGGCATTTAAATTATTAGATTGTGATTAAGCATGATGTTTTCTACGGTTCTTAAGATGCATAGTAACTGTTGGTGTCAATGGTAAGGCTTAGAAGCCATTGATTGTATACAAATAACTAATTATCACTTTATCATTCTAATACAAGACTGCATGTATAGTTTTGATGGTGTGAATGATTTCATATGGATAATGGTCTCTGCTGTAAAACTGGTTAATAACAAAGTTGTAGATAACTTACTAATCTACCTCGTGTTAAATTTTCACAGCCATAGGACTTAGGGTTTTTGGATTCTAGCTATTACAAGTTTGCTGTAGGAAAGGTTTACTTTCTGGATAGATTTGATTGAATGATTTGTTTCCCATACATAACTCTTGAATCACAGTGAGAGTATTAAAAGAAAGTTGTAGATAATTTTATAAGCTTTCCAGAAAGTCCAAGATCACTGCATTTGGATAAGTAGAACTTTAGTTATGAGTAAAACAAGTAGCTGCTATTTTGCAGTATAGTAAATGCATTGTTGAAGTAGTTGATTAAATAATTAAGAAGAGATATGCACATACTCAGTAAAATGTGATGCACTTGTTATTACTTTAATGCCATTTTGTTAAGAATGCTTACAAGAATCCATTCATCATGTATCATCATACTATACTTGTCAACATGTATGCATTCGCAATATCTTATACCATACTCATGCATCTAGGATCGATAGAGGAGATAATGTTGCTGGAGTTCAACAATGGAGAGGAATGGGACCATGTAACACCTTGGGTGTTTAAATATTAAAATCTGACATGTCATCATATGCATTGCAAAGCATTTGGCATTTGGTGAAAACTTTGAGATGCATACACTAATACAAGTTTATATTTATGTGGTATGTGTTGCAATGTATTGTTTGACTCAAGTTCAATGTTTGTTTGGATTTTGAATTTTTCGAGAAAACCCCGCTTTTCAACATTTAAATCCTACCCTAAAAATCCATTTCAAAATCTAAGAATATTTTGGGGTTGGGCCCAAAAGCAAAAGTGTAGAGCTTGGCAAGTTATACAAAGTTTATTTTTGGAGTTTTTCAAGTTGTTTAGAAAAATTTTGAGTAATTCAAAAAGGCATAATTCGTTAAATTTCCCTATTTGAATTCAAAAGTTCATTTCAAAATATAGACCGAATTAGGAAATGGTTATAAAAGCAAAGTTGTAGAACTTTTGATTTTGAACAACTTTTATTTTTGGAGATTTTTGAGTTGTTATGAAAATTTGGGAGTAATTTGTGAATTTTGGCGAATGGCAAACTTGTAATTTCGATGAACAGTGTTCACCGCTTGCGCTACACCGCCGGCGAGCTTCGACTTGCTTCCAGTCGCGCATGTGGCCGTCTGGGCATCGCGTTGGCGCGCTGAAGGCTTCGTCGTGGCTTCCTTGAGCTTCCTGGCCATCCTTTTAAGCCTGAGCCGCCATCATCGTTGCCCTTCTCCCTTGCTCTGTTTTCCCGTCGCCGCTGCTCCACTCCGGCGAGCCCGTGCCGTCATTGTCGTGCTCCACCGTCGCTGATAAGCTAGTCCCAGCTCTGCTTTAGCCTTACGTGCTCAGCCAACCCATCAATTCAGCTTAATTTCGCTGGGAACCACCGCTCGTCGTGTTTCTTCTCCACGGCCGGCAGCCCCGCCGTCGAGCCCGCGTCGTCGTGGCCAGCGCGCTACGGTGAGTCCCTGCCCTTGCCGAGTGTTGCTTCGGCTTCGCTGCAATGATGTAGTGCTTTGTGACCCATTGGTTTCTCATTTTGACCACCACAGCTACCGGAGCATCGCCGTCGTTGAAGATCGCTCCGCCGTGAACCCTGTCAACGTCGACCCGTGTCATTGTAGCTCATCCGATCCTATTCTTTGCTCCAACGTGTTTGTGGTGAGCTACTGGACCTTCCCATGCCCTCTGTTTCCCCGTTTTTAGCTTCGTTTCGCCAGTGTAGCACTGCCGTGTCACCGCGTCCGCCATGGCCGACGACGAGCTAGTGTAGGGCCGTAATCCGTGCTGATAGGGACGTCAATCGATGCGCCTAGACTTGGTGATCATTTTGGTACGTTGGCCGTCGCCGTTGATCTCACCATCGGCGAGAAATTGCTGGTCAGAGCCGTCGCTGCCGTAGTCAATGTCGGAGGTTGAAGATGACATGTGGGACCCGTTGTCAGTGACTCAGCGTTCAAATGGATTTTTTTTCTATTTTCAGATTTGATTGAATAGTATCTGTTTTTGTTATTTTTGTATAGATTTATTTAAAGCTCCAAAAATTATGAAAATTTTTGTGTGACTTCTCTGTGATGTATAGTATTTAACAAAAATATGAAATAATGTTTTTTAGTAATTTTTAAATGTGGTAAAAATTGCTCAATTAATTCATAAATGGATTTCCATGATTTTTCTAGGCTTATTTATTTATCCAAAAATTATGAAATTTGTTTTGCCACTTAGTTAACATGTAATGAACATGTACTAAAATTTTGAGCTCAATTAGAATAAGTTGATTTATTTCATAATTTTGAATTAAATAATTAATTCATAAAAGCAAATAGTAACCTTTAATGATTTAGGTTTTTGTTTGGACTTTTGGATTGAGTGATGACCTTGGGTCCTTAGTTGATGATGATCCTTGGCAATTGATGTATGTGTTATGAAAAAAGGATTTAGTTGGTTGACTTGCAACTGTACCGCGAAGGAAAGTTGTATTCAAACTGTTAATTTTGCATCCATCATCGAGCATCTTGTTTCATATTCCGCATCATGTTAAACATGGCATTGTTATTACGTGTAGTGAACGAAGGTGAAAACGTGGTAGTTAATCAAGCTGTTGAGGAGGTTAATCCGTCTGTTGAGGTCGGATCGAATCCTTGTGTAACGTCGTAGGAACCGGACTTTTCCATCAACGAAGGCAAGCCCCTGATGCATACAACCCTACCTTGTGTTTTACAAATTAATTTCACTTTTGCTTTCTGTTACTGCATTAAGTGATTAGGAGTTAAGTAAGAGCCTAATTGGGGCATTACCACCCTTGTTATTCCATATTTACCATATTACCAGTTTTAAACTCGTATATGCCTAGTTTTGCTTAGCTATGCGTAGAACGATGAAAGTCGGGTGACCCCCTGCCACCTGCAAGTTTTAAATGGGACATTGGTCAATATTGTTAGCATGTGATATGGGAATGTGGAGTAATAAATCTAGACCGGGCGGACTCGGTGTGTGTGAGCCACAAGACATGGAGGTCTTGTGAGCGGGTTCTTTCCGCCTATGTCGATTAAAGCACGTCCGTTGTTGAATTGTATGAGGTGAGAATTTGTAGTACTAACCACATACTCCGGTAAGCCTGAACTTGGAAATTCTATTACAAGAATGGCTACTCGCGCACTGGGAGTGGAGAGATGGCGAGAATAGCGTGTACCCACGTGGCCATGGGCTGGAATGGTGGAGTACTGTATTCTTGGGTGGCGTGGACCCATTCTTGTTTTAGAGGATCCGAGGGTAGGTTGATATATGTGAGTCGGGGACCTGCATATGTCGTGTGGTCTGGAATCCCCAGCTAGGCTTAATCGGTTCGAATTGTCATTGCTCCTCGGTTATGGAGACTCAACTCATTGTTCATCATCGTAGAATTAATAACCGGAACTTGAATAAGGCTTGTGAAGGTGTTGGATATGAAGTTTCATGATCTCAGTGCGGATTGTGTCAGCTTTGTATATAATTCTTGAGAAGTTTTCTATATAAAGAATGTTGTTAAAAGAGCTTTTACGCAAAAGAACTTTGATCAGTGTTAAAGCTATACCTTGAATCCCTAAGCCTGCATTACTGAGTTTATCAGTTAATATTTCGGATAAGTCTTGTTGAGTACTTTCGTACTCAGGGTTCGTTGACCCCTTGTTGCAGGTGAGCTTCATGAGCAGATCTATTTTGGATCGTGCTGCATGACTATCGTTCGTTCTGACGATGAGAAGTAAATGTGTGATCCTTGGGCAGGATGTTTATTTTGTGTGTTAAGTATATGTTCATTATGCCACTCCACTACTACTATGGTTTGTAATAATTATCGAACTTAGTTTGTAAGGTTTGAAACAACTAGTTTGTGAACTATGTTATCGTAAGACTTCTGCTGATTTCACTCTGGTTTTGATATTTGAATAAATGTTGTAATACTGCAATGACTCTGTAATGTGATCCTGCTCAGAAATCGTGGATGATTCGGGGTTCCCCAAGGACACCCGACAGTCTTTTTGAGTTATTGGAAACATATGCATAAATGTCAAAGGTCGTCGGACAGTGATAGGTGCATGTGGGCCCTATAACTTAGGAGGTTCTGCCACAGAATGGTATCGGAGCGATCGTTACAAGGTTTTTGTTGTATTGTTTTACAAAAACTTCAAAATGATTTGGATGACTAAATTTAACTTGTTAATTTGGTCCAAATTGCTTCTGACTTATCTTATTTCTTTCTCACCATTCCCTATTGGATTAAAAAGGTTTTGTGTGGTGGAGTAGTAATCATACTATGCCCTATATAAAAATAAATGTTGTTTATGTGTATTATAAACTTTGCTATTTTTGTTCGTAAGAACGATTCATGCATCAGGAATAATTCACTCGTTACTTCCTTCACCTCTTAGTCTAGAATTAAGTAGTGAGTCTGGTTGGAGGAATGTAATCCATCTTAGCTACTTTTTGGATTTTGATCAAATGGTCTTACTTGGATTAAATTGGCTTCCTACAGTATGGCTCATGCCAAGATGACGCCCCATAAGTCCACCGGACCCAAAGGAGTTCCTCGTCACCAACTTGCCCCTAGAAATGATGGTGCTAGCAGTAGCAGCTCTAGGCCTGATCCCCAGGCAGAGATACTAAGGGTTTCTATGGAGTTAGCACAATCTATGAGAGATAGGGCTTTGGATGTTATACAAATAGGAGAATTATAGGGTCAATTGAGGCAGCTCACCACCGTGCATAGGAACTGCGAAAGCATGTTAGTTCGTACGGTGGAAGGAAGAAATGAAGCTTGGCATAGGGAAAATGTAGCTAGAGCTAGAACTCATGAGCTAGAATTCTATGTAGGAGATTTGGAAGAACATAATACGTATCTACATGAGGAGGTTCATAGGCTTAGCAATCTACTAAATCCGAATCATGAGCCTCAAGCTGATGCCATGGACCCCGATGTCATCCTTGCCGATGATGATGAATCGGGAGAGGAAGAAGAAGAAGATCCTAAAGATTTAGTAATGATTGATGAAAGTGATGATGGAGGCGGTAATAATTCTGGAATGGATACCGAGCCTGAAGTTTGAAGAAATTGAGGAAAAGAGTAGAGTTGTATAATAGTAGCTTTAGTCTAAGTTATGTAGTTCTATTTTCGTACTCGTGGGTTTGTTTGTACATTAGTAAACTCTATGTAATGTGTCTAGAGTAAGCTTTGGTACAATTCAATAAAGACATGTGAATAAAGTTTGGTTTGTTATGAGCAGATGCGTTGTACACGGGGTTCGTTTATTCCAGGAACTTCACAAGATGAGGACGGTATTCTAGATCCGCCACCAGTTCCAACCAATTTAGCTGATGCTATAACTACACTTATCAATGTGACAGCTGAAAATTCTCGTTTGCTTCATGAGATGGCTCAGAGTAATCAGAATCAGATGTACGGAAACTGTGGACGCCACCATAACCGACAGGAGGCTACATATGTTGATTTTACAAACACAAGACCCCCAGTGTTCACCAAGGCAGATGAACCATTAGAGGCTGATGACTGGCTTCGAACCATGGAATAGAAATTTGACCTTATCCCATGCACGGAGTATCAGAAACCTACGTTTGCCGCCCAACAACTTAGAGGAGCAGCAAGTGCTTGATGGGCAAACTTAGTGGCTATGCAACCAGCTGGCATTCCAATAACTTGGGCTGAGTTCCGTACAGCCTTCATAGCCCATTATATTCCCAAAGGAGTGATGGCTATGAAGCTAGATGAATTCCTTGCTTTGAAACAAGGAGATCAAAGCGTGATGCAGTATGTGGGAAGATTTAATCATCTGTCCCAATATGCATCCGAACATGTCAATACTGATGCCAAGAAGAAGAGGTGGTTTATGAGAGGCCTGAATACCAAGTTACAGACTATGATGACCACTTGCACCAATGTCACTTACCATGAGGCAGTAAATATTGCAATTGCTTCAGAATCAAAGTATCGGCAGCATAAGGAGCTCAAAAAGAAAAAGAGTGTGTCGTCTGGATCTTTTGGGGGAAATCCAAAGAGGCAGAGGGTGATTTATCATCCAGTACATCATAATCATCCTCCTTATCATCCGCCGCAGTTCCAAGCCGGGCAACAGTCAAATGTTCATCCTGCTATAACCTATCCGAGTTCACAGTCAACCAATACTCCTGGTGGCAATGCTCCAACATCCCAGGGTCACAACTATCCATGCTACAATTGTGGAAGGACTGGTCATTTCTCTAGGGAATGTCCATATCCTAGGCAGGCTAATCAAAATTATCAGAAGGCCCTTGCTAATCAACCACAGGGTCAGGCACCAAACAAGAACCCCAATCAGAATGCTTAGAAGGGCAAAGATGAGAGGAAGACAGGACGGGTGTTCTATATTCAAGCTGGAGAAATTCCGGAAGGGGAGCCAGTGATGATGGGTATGTTTCCTGTTGCCAATCACCCTGCAGTTATACTTTTTGATTCTAGCGCATCGCATTCATTCATCAATAGAACATTTGTTGTGAAGCATGAAATTTCAATTGGGGCAACAAAGGAAAGTTTCTTTATACAGTCGCCCGGGGGACGTCTATGTACTAAGGAAATGGTATACCAGGTACCCATAAACCTGGGTGGGCATATTTTTCCCACTACCATGTTTATCCTTAAGGATCAGGATATAGATGTAATCTTGGGAATGAATTGGATGTATCAGCATAAGGTTGTTATAGATATTTTGAATAGGACTTTAAGAGTAAGTTTGCCTAATAGTAATTCTCAACTTCTTATCCAACTTCCAACCCTAAGAAGATCAGTGAGCAAGATTTGTGCAACTGCTGTCAAAGAGATTAGAGATATTCCGGTAGTGTGTGAATTTCCGGATGTGTTTCCTGAAGATTTATCCGGTCTACCACCTGATAGGGATGTACAGTTCAATATAGAGTTACAACCTGGAATAGCTCCGATTTCTCAGAGAGCTTATAGGATGCCACCTAAGGAATTGGCCGAGTTGAAAACTCAGTTACAAGAATTGATTGAGAAAGGGTTTATCCAACCTAGTTCTTCACCTTGGGGATGTCCGGCAATTTTTGTGAAAAAGAAAGATGAGACTTTGAGGTTATGTGTCGACTATCGTCCATTGAATGAAGTGACCATCAAGAATAAGTATCCATTACCTTGGATAGATCTGCTTTTTGATCAATTGGCCGGAGCCAAAGTTTTCTCCAAGATAGATTTGAGATCAGGATATCACCAAATCAAGATAAAGCCTGAAGATATTCCCAAAACGGCATTTACCATAAGATATGGATTATATGAATACTTGGTAATGTCTTTTGGTTTGACAAATGCTCCAGCTCATTTCATGTATCTAATGAACTTAGTATTCATGCCTGAGCTAGACAAGTTTGTAGTGGTGTTTATTGATGACATTTTAGTATATTCCAAGAATAAGAAAGAACATGCGGAACATCTCAGAATTGTTCTGACCCGCTTGAGAGAACATCAACTATATGCCAAGTTCAACAAGTGTGATTTTTGGCTTAAGGAAGTGCAATTTCTTGGACATGTCTTGTCAGCCGAAGGAGTTGTAGTTGATCCAAGCAAAGTGAAGGATGTGCTTGATTGGAAACCGCCAACCACAGTTCATCAAGTTTGGAGTTTTCTGGGTTTGGCGGGGTATTACCGTCGGTTTATTCTAGATTTCTCGAAAATATCAAAGTCCATAACTGAATTGTTGAAGAACCAAGTTAAGTTTGTCTGGTCATCAGATTATGAGGAGGCTTTCCAGACTTTAAAGAGACTGTTAACCACTGCACTAGTATTAGCCCAACCTAACATTGAGAAGCCGTTTGATGTTTATTGTGATGCTTCAGGTATTGGTATTGGATGTGTGTTGATGCAAGAAGGCCGAGTCATTGCTTATGCATCCCGTTAACTTAAGCAACATGAAGAACACTATCCGACTCATGATTTGGAGTTAGCAGCTGTGGTTCATGCTCTGAAGATTTGGCGGCATTACCTGCTTGGTAATATGTGTCATATGTATATGGACCACAAGAGCTTAAAGTATATCTTTACTCAGTCAGAGTTGAACATGCGACAAAGAAGATGGTTAGAACTGATTAAGGATTATGATTTGGAAGTACATTATCACCCCAGTAAAGCAAATGTGGTTGCAGATGCCTTCAGTCACAAAAGTTATTGCAATTGTCTGATAGTGAGAACAATGGGTTTGAATTTATGTCAAGAAATGGAAAAGTTGAATGTAGAAGTAATTCAACAAGGAAGTTTGACCAACATAATTGTTGAAGCCACTATTCAAGATCAAGTTATTGCTGCTCAGAAGGAAAACAAGGGTATAACCCATATTAAGGAAAGAGTCAAGAATGGAAAAGCGGAATGCTTTAGTATTGACAATGAAGATGTGTTGTGGTTCAAGGATCGCCTGGTGGTACTAAAAGTTCCTGAGTTGCGGCAGTCAATTCTAGATGAGGCACATGCTACTAGGTTATCAATCCATCTGGGAAGTAACAAGATGTACCATGACTTGAAGCAAAGATTCTGGTGGACTAAAATGAAAATAGAGATTGCTAGATACATAGCAAAGTGTGATACTTGTCAAAAGGTGAAAGCTATACATTTGAGGTCTGCTGGTGAGTTACAACCATTACTATTCCATCTTGGAAGTGGGAGGACATAAGTATGGACTTTATTGTTGGTCTACCCAAGACATCAAAGGGATTTGACTCAGTATGGGTTATTGTAGATCGACTCACTAAGTCAGCACATTTTCTTCCAGTCAAAACAATATATCCTACGATCCAATATGCCAAGATGTATTTAGCAAGAATCATGAGTCTCCATGGAGTACCCAAGACTATTGTGTCAGATAGGGGTACACAGTTTGTCTCCAAATTTTGGAAACAATTGCATTCTTCATTGGGTACCAAACTTCTATATAGTACAGTTTATCATCCGCAGGCTGATGGACAGACTGAAAGGGTTAATCAAGTACTTGAAGATATGTTAAGGTGTTGTGTCCTTAACTATTCCAATAAGTGGGACAAATGCTTACCTTTGGCCGAGTTCTCATACAACAATAGTTATTAGGAAAGCATTAGAATGGCTCCATTTGAAGCACTCTATGGTCGTAGGTGCAGAACATCGTTGAGTTGGTCTGAGCCAGGAGAGAGAAGATTCTTTGGAGTTGACCTTGTGAAAGAAATAGAAGACAAGGTTAGGCAAATACAGAGTAATCTGAAGATAGCTCAGTCCCGCCAAAAGAGTTATGCGGATAGACGACGGAGACCATTGGTATTCAACAAAGGAGATTTTGTATATCTGAAAGTATCACCAATGAAGGGAGTTAACCGTTTTGGTGTTAAAGGAAAGTTGGCACCCCGATACATTGGACCATATCAAATTTTGGAGAGGTATGGAAAAGTGGCATATCGCTTGAAATTACCTGAACATCTTGTAGCTGTGCATGATGTGTTCCATGTTTCTCAATTGAAGAAGTGTCTCCGAGTGCCTGAACAGAATGTTGAAGTTGAAGGAGTGGAACTAGAACCGGATTTAACTTATTCCGAATATCCTATCCGAGTGTTAGATCAGAAAGATCGTGTTACTCGAAGACGGACAATCAAGTTCTATAAGATACAATGGAATCAACATTCAGAAGAGGAAGCTACTTGGGAATCAGAAGATTACTTGTTAGAAAAGTTTCCAGAATTTCTAGTGTCAATATAGAATAGAGTAATGTAAGTTGAGTTCGGTAGTACAAATTGTGTTTTGTAAAGGGACCTCAGCTATTTTATGAATAGAGTTTGTATGTGTTCTCGTGACACATTTCCTTTTCCATTACTTACCCTATGGCTTTGAATCTCAGGGCAAGATTTCTTTTAGGGGGAAGGATTGTAACACCTCGGGTGTTTAAATATTAAAATTTGACATGTCATCATATGCATTGCAAAGCATTTGGCATTTGGTGAAAACTTTGAGATGCATACACTAATACAAGTTTATATTTATGTGGTATGTGTTGCAATGTATTGTTTGACTCAAGTTCAATGTCTGTTTGGATTTTGAATTTTTCGAGAAAACCCCGCTTTTCAACATTTAAATCCTACCCTGAAAATCTATTTCAAAATCTAAGCATATTTTGGGGTTGGGCCCAAAAGCAAAAGTGTAGAGCTTGGCAAGTTATACAAATTTTATTTTTGGAGTTTTTCAAGTTGTTTAGAAAAATTTTGAGTAATTCAAAAAGGCGTAATTCGTTAAATTTCCCTATTTGAATTCAAAAGTTCATTTCAAAATCTAGACCGAATTAGGAAATAGTTATAAAAGCAAAGTTGTAGAACTTTTGATTTTGAACAACTTTTATTTTTGGAGATTTTTGAGTTGTTATGAAAATTTGGGAGTAATTTGTGAATTTTGGCGAATGGCAAACTTGTAATTTTGATGAACAGTGTTCACCGCTTGCGCTACACCGCCGGCGACCTTCGACTTGCTTCCAGTCACGCGCGTGGCCATCTGGGCGTCGCATTGGCGCGCTGAAGGCTTCGTCGTGGCTTCCTTGAGCTTCCTGGCCATCCTTTTAAGCCTGAGCCGCCATCGTCGTTGCCCTTCTCCCTTGCTCTGTTTTCCCGTCGCCGCTGCTCCACTCCGGCGAGCCCGTGCCATCGTTGTCGTGCTCCACCAGCGCTGATAAGCTAGTCCCAGCTCCGCTTTAGCCTTACGCGCTTAGCCAACCCATCAATTCAGCTTAATTTCGCTGGGAACCACCACTCGTCGTGTTTCTTCTCCATGGCTGGCAGCCCCGCCGTCGAGCCCGCGTCGCCGTGGCCAGCGCGCTACGGTGAGTCCCTGCCCTTGCCGAGTCTTGCTTCGGCTTTGCTGCAATGATGTAGTGCTTTGTGACCCATTGGTTTCTCATTTTGACCACCACAGCTACCGGAGCATCGCCGTCGTTGAAGATCGCTCCGCCATGAACCCTGTCAACGTCGACCCGTGTCATCGTAGCTCATCCGGTCCTATTCTTTGCTCCAACGTGTTCGTGGTGAGCTACTGGACCTTCCCATGCCCTTTGTTTCCCTGTTTTCAGCTTCGTTTCGTCGGCGTAGCACTGCTATGTCACCGCGTCCGCCATGGCCGACGACGAGCTAGTGTAGGGCCGTAATCCGTGCTGATAGGGACGTCAATCGATGCGCCTAGACTTGGTGATCATTTTGGTACGTTGGCCGTCGCCGTTGATCTCATCGTCGGCGAGAAATCGCTGGTCAGAGCCGTCGCTGCCGTAGTTAATGTCGGAGGTTGAAGATGACATGTGGGACCCGTTGTCAGTGACTCAGCGTTCAAATGGATTTTTTTTCTATTTTCAGATTTGATTGAATAGTATCTGTTTTTGTTATTTTTGTATAGATTTATTTAAAGCTCCAAAAATTATGAAAATTTTTGTGTGACTTCTCTGTGATGTATGGTATTTAAGAAAAATATGAAATAATGTTTTTCAGTAATTTTTAAATGTGGTAAAAATTGCTCAATTAATTCATAAATGGATTTCCATGATTTTTCTAGGCTTATTTATTTATCCAAAAATTATGAAATTTGTTTTGCCACGTAGTTAACATGTAGTGAACATGTACTAAAATTTTGAGCTCAATTAGAATAAGTTGATTTATTTCATAATTTTGAATTAAATAATTAATTCATAAAAGCAAATAGTAACCTTTAATGATTTAGGTTTTTGTTTGGACTTTTGGATTGAGTGATGACCTTGGGTCCTTAGTTGATGATGATCCTTAGCAATTGATGTATGTGTTATGAAAAAAGGATTCAGTTGGTTGACTTGCAACTATACCGCGAAGGAAAGTTGTATTCAAACTGTTAATTTTGCATCCATCATCGAGCATCATGTTTCATATTCCGCATCATGTTAAACATGGCATTGTTATTACGTGTAGTGAACGAAGGTGAAAACGTGGTAGTTAATCAAGCTGTTGAGGAGGTGAATCCGTCTATTGAGGTCGGATCGAATCCTTGTGTAACGTCGCAGGAACCGGACTTTTCCGTCAACGAAGGCAAGCCCCGGATGCATACAACCCTGCCTTGTGTTTTACAAATTAATTTCGCTTTTTCTTTCCGTTACTGCATTAAGTGATTAGGAGTTAAGTAAGAGCCTAATTGGTGCATTACCACCCTTGTTATTCCATATTTACCATATTACCAGTTTTAAACTCGTATATGCCTAGTTTTGCTTAGCTATGCGTAGAACGATGAAAGTCGAGTGACCCCCTACCACCTGCAAGTTTTAAATGGGACATTGGTCAATATTGTTAGCATGTGATATGGGAATGTGGAGTAATAAATCTAGACCAGGCGAACTCGGTGTGTGTGAGCCACAAGACATGGAGGTCTTGTGAGCGGGTTCTTTCCGCCTGTGTCGATTAAGGCACATCCGTTGTTGAATTGTATGAGGTGAGAATTTGTAGTACTAACCACATACTCCGGTAAGCCTGAACTTGGAAATTCTATTACGAGAATGGCTACTCGCGCACTAGGAGTCAAGAGATGGCGGGAATAGCGTGTACCCACGTGGCCATGGGCTGGAATGGTGGAGTACTGTATTCTTAGGTGGCGTGGACCCGTTCTTGTTTTAGAGGATCCGAGGGTAGGTTGATATATGTGAGTCGGGGACCTGCATATGTCATGTGGTCTGGAATCCCCAGCTGGGCTTAATCGGTTCGAATCGTCGTTGCTCCTCAGTTATGGAGACTCAACTCACTGTTCATCATCGTAGAATTAATAACCAAAACTTGAATAAGGCTTGTGAAGGTGTTGAATATGAAGTTTCATGATCTCAGTGCGGATTGTGTCAGCTTTGTATATAATTCTTGAGAAGTTTTCTATATAAAGAATGTTGTTAAAAGAGCTTTTACGCAAAAGAACTTTGATTAGTGTTAAAGCTATACCTTGAATCCCTGAGCCTGCATTACTGAGTTTATCAGTTAATATTTTGGATAAGTCTTGTTGAGTACTTTCATACTCAGGGTTCATTGACCCCTTGTTGTAGGTGAGCTTCATGAGCAGATCTGTTTTGGATCGTGTTGCATGACTATCGTTCGTTCTAACGATGAGAAGTAAATGTGTGATCCTTGGGCAGGATGTTTATTTTGTGTGTTAAGTATATGTTCATTATGCCACTCCACTACTACTATGGTTTGTAATAATTATCGAACTTAGTTTGTAAGGTTTTGTAAGACTTCCGCTGATTTCACTCTGGTTTTGATATTTGAATAAATGTTGTAATACTACAATGACTCTGTAACGTGATCCTGCTCAGAAATCATGGATGATTCAGGGTTCCCCGAGGACACCTGACAGTCTTTTTGAGTTATTGGAAACATATGCATAAATGTCAAAAGTCGTCGGACAGTGACAGGTGCATGTGGGCCCTATAACTTAGGAGGTTCTACCACAGACCAGCAGGAGATTCCTCAAGCTGTAGCTCCCAAAGGTGAGGAGTAGAACCCAAAAGAGCTTCTGGAGTGCCCTGACCACCGCCCCACTTCCTTTCTGAAAGGCAAGCCCCGGAGCATTCTAAGTCTCCCAAATATTTTACAAAATATTACTCAAGTCCTTTATGATTGATGCATTAGGTTATAAGAGTTGATTGGAACCACTTGATGCATATGCATTCCCTTTCCAGAATTACTACCTTTAACCCAATGCAGGTCTAGGATCGAATATATACTTAGCCATGCTTAGACGGTAGAAGTCAGGTGATTTCCTATCACCTACGAGATATAGATGGATACTGAAACAGGGTTGGCTATATTTGCTATCGTCGAAATGAACCATGGGGTAATGTAAATCGAGGCTGGATGGAGTCTATGGTAGGTTGACTCATGTGATTCTATCTGTGTCGATTAAGGACCATATCGTTGTTGGACCTTTTGACAAGATTGAACGCATACCTATCACTTAGCTGGCCGGATAACTCATTCTGACCATGAAGCCAAGTAGCTCAACTCAGGCCGAGCCCTGTTCTATAAGAGTGCGCTCTCTGGATGGTAGTAAGGATGTGTGGGGAGCCAGACTAAGCCCAAGGGCAGGCTGGGCCAGAATGTCCTGGCATTTGGTTGTCCCTGATTGTGCGGCGTTGGGCGAACCCACGAAATGTGTACTTGAGTTGTACCAAAGGTGACCTAAGGTGACTATTGATCTAGTCCGCCTAGGTTTGTTTTAGGAATAAATTCCTAGCTGGTTGAAATCGATTCGAATCGCCGTCTCTCCCGGATAGTGAGAAACTTGGCTAGCTCCAACCTCATAGTAATTGTACTATGGAATAGGATGGTTCGAATGAACATGGAAGTACAATACCTGCTATGGTTACTATTGTATGCTCTTAAAATGATATACCACATGTTTGGCACAAGATAGTTGATAATTTAGAGATGGATAGTCATAATTAACTTGGTAACAGAATTATAATTGTATAACTGAGTTAATCGCTTTTTATGCAAAATGTTGTCAAGCTGTCTCCACTTATACAGCCTTGCATAATCCTTGGAGTCATTTTGTTTCTAGTTTATGATGGGTAAGTCTAGCTGAGTACCTTCTCGTACTCAGGGTTTTATGTCACATTGTTGCAGATGGCACTGTTTATCATGGGTATTACAAGAGTTGCTTCTATCCCGCTATGGATGAGGAGTAAGCCTTGGGCAGGCTTCTTATTTAATCCTTCTACATGCTTTTATGGACTATGATTGTATGTTGGCACTATATCAAACTATGTTGGCAAATGCTACTTTCAAACTTAATTTGCTTCCACTTTTATCTATCAAACTTGGTTTGTAATAACTTTGTTTCATACTCTGATGATGGAAATGTATCTGTGAACTTTATGTAATATGTGACATGCATGTTGAATCATGTACGATCTTAGTTGTTTTGAATCATTTATCGAGACCCAACGTGGTACTCGACGGACTACCGGGTTTATATGGGTTTAAGTATGACAATGCGACACTACTATAGGAATCAATTTGTGCAGCGTGGCCAAAATGGGCTCTGTGGTGGGCACCTCTTTTGCCCTCCATGGTTAACCGGTGGCTGGCCAGCGAGGCCGCCCACCGAGGCGCTTGCTGTAGGAAAAGGGTTTACCACGGTGGGCCACCTTACTTGCCGGCTGTAGGAAATCGTTATTTACCGCGGCGGGCGGTATGAATCACCCACCACGGTTAAGCCATGATTTACTGTGGCCTCTAGGCCATGGTGGACGGCTTTGCCCACCGTAGGAAACCGAAAACGCCCGCCTCTAGTAAAGTTTGTGTAGTAGTGCGACCGCTTGCGGGCTGCCATTGTACTTGTACTCTTATAAATTGGTCGGTTCTACAACAGCTGTTGCACCTGCTTGCCATGACAGCCCTCAAATCCAAGTGAGTCACTAGAGGTGCACCCTATGGTCTAGGCGGTGGGCGAGAACCCCTCTGCTATGTCTCTGACCTCAGTGTGACTAGAGCGATGAAGCTACGACTGAGGTGCCTACTCTGTCTCCTCGGCCTGCTCTCCCTCCTGAGTCTGCTCTGCTGGTTGTGGCTACTGCAGTGACTCCCCCTAAGGCTGACTCTCATCAATAGCCACACACCATCCTCCAACCATGACAATCCTAGCTGGACCACCATGATAGCGCTCAACTTGCTCTAGTGTAGCCCTCGTAGATGGAGAAAGCTGATCTATAATAACAACACCACTCCGAGCACCTCCTCTCTCTACGCGCTCAGTGGCCTCTACAACTGCAGCTGCTCTCCCTATATCTGCATTAGGGTACTTGTGCTTCCTCATTCCTAGCTTCTTTGTCGCCTTTCCTTTTGCATCTATAGGCTAGCGAGGTGGGGGCCTTGAATCCTCATCACTAGGACCTCCTATGACATTCTTGACATGAGCCATCTGATGAAACTGAAAAGAACAACTGCCCTAACAAGAATCAACTACCAACTATCACTTCCGAGGCTTGGCCTCGATCTGTACTCACGAGCTTGTCCCTGAGTTAACTGACAACTACCAAAGGGACCACAAGGGCACCAACTTGCCGCATGATAGAATAGATAGCATATACAAATAAATACAATATATCTAGAGATACAAAACCTTAAGATAGCAAGCAATAGATATGAAATTGGAAATAATGGCTTGCTACCTTACGAATCGACGAATCAACGAGAAGAGGAATGAATCAGGGAACCACCGGGTCAGCAACTGAACGTCTAGGGTTAGGATTGCGGCAAAATTCAGCGACCGAGCAATGCAATGAGGGCACGAGCATGGGTGGCGGTGCTAGAGCTAGGGCACAAGAGCAGAGAGCATGGCGGTAGCGCTAGTGCATGGGGGCGGTGCTGGTGAAGCAGCGCTACTGCTGTGGGAGCTCGGCAGCGTGCGGGCACATGAAGGCATGGGGGCAGGAGTAGGGCAATGCAGCTGCAGCAGCATGGAGCTAGGGCGCGCAGAGCAGAGGCGTAGCGGCACGGATGTGTGACAACGGCATACGGGCGTGGTAGCGCAGGCAGGGTATGGACGGCGTAGGCGTGCACAGCACAATGGTCGATGCGGCGGTGGGGCAGGAGCATTGCGGGTGGATACGACGACGATGTTGGCGTAGGCTCGAGCAGATTGGGTCAGGTCGCAGCTCAATCTGGGTTATATGGTGGCCCCCATGACATAACAGAAAAGGAAATAGGAAAGAGTCCAGAAACCGCACGTTCCCTATTGATTGAATGCTCCGGTGGCAGCGACCGGACGCTGCCACCCAGCGTCTGGTCGATTCCATAGAGGTCCAAAACCCCTGGAATCACGACCGGACATGTCCGGTGAACCCCGACCGGACGCTGCTAGAATCTGGTGCAAGCTGTCTCCTTCATCTTTGATCAGCCAGATGCTGAGCCACCATCTGACTAGACACTGAATAGCAGAGTCTGGTCACTCCATCGCAGCAGGTTCACCTCCTATGAACTGACCGGACACTAGACTTCAGAGTCCGATGCAGCGTCTAGTCACTCTTTTTCTAGCAAATCTTCAAAGTCCTTCGTGCTGCCTGTTCCCAATCAAGTCCCAACTTCAATAAGATACAAATAAACACCAGTTGGGACTGATGTGAGTGACCTCTCTCAAACCCTCAAAATTTTCAAAGTATTTTGCCTTAGGCTATAATTCTTTTTATGAAAGTAGGCAATAAGATGGCAATTGAAGATAAACGACAAAGTAACATTCATGCATATGCAATGCAATACTTGAAAGTAAATCTAGTTGCTTGTCAAGCTTGATCCAAGGTTAAGCTTCTTCACACGCTTTTTGGTGGTTATCTTAACCATGATAGACAAGCCCTATATGCATTACCAAACATTAAACATGTTGTATATTACAATGCAATGCGAGGGACAACACAAGCTCATTTTCTAGAAAAGTTGCTAAAATCAAGAACATTGAGCTCATTCCACAATCGACAAAAAGTTGCCTAATCAAGTGGTTTAGTGAAGATATCCACCAATTGATCCTTGGTCCTTACACCTTCTAATGAAATATCTTTCTTTGCAACATAATCTCTAAGAAAGTGATGATGGATATCTATGTGCTTGGTGCGAGAGTGTTGAACCGGATTATTTGCAAGTTTTACTGCACTTTCATTGTCACACAAAAGAGGTACTTTTTCTAGAACTACACCATAGTCTAGCAAAGTTTGTTTCATGTAAAGTATTTGTGCACAATAAGCACCCATGGCAATGTATTCCGCTTCAGCGATGGACAAAGCCACACTATTTTGTTTCTTGGAGGACCAAGACACAAGTGATCTACCAAGCAAATGGCACCCTCCAGATGTGCTTTTTCTATCCACTTTGCAACCGGCATAATCCGAATCAGAATAGCCAACTAATTGAAATATAGCTCCTTTGGGATACCAAAGGCCAATGCTTGGTGTGTGCTTAAGATACCTAAGGATTCTTTTAATGGCAATCAAATGAGTTTGCTTAGGATTAGCTTTAAATCTAGCACACATACACACACTAAACATGATGTCAGACCTAGATGTGGTTAAATATAACAAGCTACCAATCATAGAGCGGTAGAGAGTTTGATCAACCATGTTACCTCCCTCATCTACGTCGAGATGTCCATTAGTTGGCATTGGTGTCTTGATTGGCTTACATTCATCCATCTTGAATCTCTTGAGAAGATCATTTGTATATTTCTCTTGAGAGATGAAAATCCCTTCTCTCATTTGCTTGACTTGAAAACTAAGAAAGAATGTAAGCTCTCCAATCATTGACATCTCAAACTCTTTTGACATCAATTCACAAAACTCTTTGCAAGAATCTTCATTTGATGATCCAAAGATGATATCATCAACATACACTTGACAAATGAAGATATGCCCATCAAGCTTCTTGGTGAATAGTGTGGTGTCGACCTTCCCAATGGTGAAGCCCTTCTCAATGAGGAAGTCCCGAATGCGCTCATACCAAGCTCTTGGGGCTTGCCTAAGCCCATATAACACCTTGGACACCTATAAACATGATTAGAATATCTAGGGTCTTCAAACCCGGGAGGTCGATCAATATAGACTAGTTCATTAATAAAGCCATTTAAAAATGCACTTTTCACATCCATTTGATATAGTTTCATGTCATGATGTGATGCATATGCAAGGAGGATATGAATGGCTTCTAGTCTTGCAACCGGTGCAAAGGTCTCTCCAAAATTCAAACCTTCAACTTGAGAGAACCCCTTTGCAACTAGTCTTACCTTGTTCCTCACAACAATGCCTTGATCATCTTGCTTGTTGTGGAACACCCACTTTGTTCCAATGACTCTTGCACATTTTGGTCACTCTTCAAGAGTCCAAACTTCATTGCAGGTGAAGTTGTTCAACCCTTCATGCATGGCATTTATCCAATCCGGATCTTGGAGAGCTTCTTCTACCTTAGTAGGCTCAAAACAAGAGACAAAAAAGTGATGTGCAATAAATGAAGCAAGTTTTTGTGAGCGAGTCATTACACCCTTTGATGGACTCCCTATGATGAGATCTTGTGGATGATCTTGTAGTAGAGGTGTGTTTCTTCTATTGACCACTTGAGGAGGAGGTTGTGGAGCATCAACATCTTGTGCTTGTACCACCATTTGATCATGGGAAACATGAGTGTCTTCATTTTCTACTCTCCCATCTTTATCACCATCTTGTGGCACATTTGATGAAGAAGGTGGATCAATCACTTGTACATCATCTTTAGGCTTGATATCTCCAACTAGAATATTCTTCATAGCCTCCCTCAATGGTTCATCACCTACATCATCAAGATTCTCATGTGCGCCTTGGGAGCCGTTAGATTCATCACATTCCACACCATATGTTTCTTCAACCAAGCTGGTGGCATGATTAAATACTCTATATGCTTTGGACTTTGATGAGTAACCAACAAGAAAACCAATATCACAACATCTTTGAAACTTCCCTAGGTGATGCCGCTTCTTGTAGATGTAGTATTTGCAACCAAACACCCTAAAGAAGTAGACGTCTGGCTTCTTCCCATTGAGCAACTCATAAGGTGTCTTGCCAAGGAACTTTTGAAGGAATATGCGATTGGATGCATAGCATGTGGTGTTGGTAGCTTCCGCCCGTAGAGCTTCGGTGGTGTTGTACTCATCTAGCATTGTTCTTGCAAGAGTGATCAATGACCAGTTCTTTCTCTCAACTACACCATTTTATTGAGGAGTATATGTTGCAGAGACCTCATGCTTGATCCCAACTTCATCATAATAGGCTTCTATGTTTGTGTTGTCAAATTCCTTCCCATTGTCACTTCTAATCTTCTTGAGCTTCACTTCAAATTCATTTTGTGCTCTCTTGGCAAACTTCTTGAAGCAAGATGCAACTTTGGATTTGTCATGAAGGAAGAATATTCATGTGTATCTTGAATAGTCATCAACAATCACAAGACAATAAAGATTTCCTCCCAAACTCTTGTATGTTGTTGGTCCAAATAAGTCAATGTGAAGGAGTTCTAGCACTCTTGTGGTTGACATGAAAGCTTTTATTAGATGAGTATTTGCAACTTGCTTGCTGGCTTGACATGCACTACAAAGCTTGTCCTTCTCAAACTTCACATCCTTCAACCCTCTCACCAAATCATTCTTCATTAGCTTCTTGAGTGAGCTCATCCCAACATGAGCAAGTCTTCTATGCCATAGCCACCCAAGTGTTGTTTTGGTGAGTAGGCATGTCTTGAAGTTAGCATCTTTGGAGGTGAAATCCACTAGATATAGGTTGTTGTATCTAAATCATTTGAATATCATTTGATCATCATCCTTTTAAGATACAACAACTTCCTTCTCGGTAAACAAGCATTGGAAGCCAAGATCACACAATTGTCCAACAGATAGCAAGTTGAAGCTCAATGAAGCAACATATAGCACATTTGAGATAGAATGATCATTTGATATTGCCACTTTGCCCAATCCTTTAACCTTGCCCTTTGAATTATCTCCAAATGTGATTCTTTCTTGTCCATCTACTTCTTCATCTAGTGAGGTGAACATATGAGGATCACCGGTCATATGTTATGTGCAACCACTATCAATAACCTAATGACTTCCACCAGTCTTGTAGTTCACCTACACACAAGAGATTAAGCTTTAGGAACCCAAACTTGTTGAGGGCCCTTCACCTTCTCAACAAGTGACTTTGTAACCCAAATTTTCTTAGGCCTATTCTTGTTTGGAGGTCCTAAGAACATGACTTTCATCTTTCCACTAGAATCCTTTCTAAGCATGTAATGAGCATTGAAAGCAAAAGGACTAGCATGCTTGGGCAAGGGTTGTGGTGATGGAGTTTGGCACTCATGGGCAAAGTGGCCTTCTTGTCCACACTCAAAACATCTCTTTGGCTTTGGCTTTGACTTGTGTTGTTATTGAACTTGAGCCTTCTTCTCTTGGTTTGCCAAGTACGCAATGCCACTTCTATCCATCTTCATGATGGTGTTCATTAGTAGCTCACTTTGAAGATGCTTGCCTCTTGTGAACTTGCTCAATCCAATCTTGAGATGCTCTTTCTCCAACTTGAGCTTCTTGTTCTCTTCCTTGAGAGCATCATTATTTTTCTCTTCCTTGAGCTTCTTGTTCTCTTCTTTGAGCTTCTTATTCTCAATAGTCAAATCACTATCATGATCAAGAGTTTCTAGCACAATAGCGTTGTGGCTTTTGATCTCTTCAAGATCTTTCTTGAGCTTTTCATTGTCACTCTTGAGCTTGACAAACTCATCATAATCATTGGCCTCAACCACTTGCTTGCCCTTGCTACTAGAACTTTGCTCAATGCTCTCAATGATCAAATCATCACATGATGTAGCTATATCAATCTTAACAACATTATTAGTAGCATCATGTGGCTCATTGGATAGAAATTCTTGAGCAATGACAAGATTATCATGATTAATCTTAAGTGTAGTATATTCTTCTTTTAGCTTGTTGTGGCTAGTGATGAGCTCATTGTGTATCCTCTCAAGTTTATCTTTAAGCTCTTTCTTAGAAGATTTGAGCTCCTTGAGTTTGGATGTTATAGCATCATTTGCTTCTCTAAGCTCAACACTGGCCTTTTCAGCTACATCACATTTAGCTAAAAGAGAATCATTCTTAGCTTCTAGCTTGTCATTCTTAGCTCTAGTCTTTCTAATGATTCTAGTATATTTGTTTAGCAATTTGACAAGTTCATCATATGAAGGTGATTCAAATTCATCATCGTCACTATCACTATCACAATCATCATTATTAGCATGATCATCACAACTACTATCATCATCATTTGATACCTTTCGTTCACCCTTGGCCATAAGGCATAGGTGTGTAGAGGATGATAGCGGTGGTGTTGGTGAAGATGATGAGTCAATCACAATGGCGACCACCTTCTCATTATCACTATCACATCGGATGAGCAACTTGATGAATCAATGTCCATGAGCCAATCATCGATGATGTATGCCTTTCCACTTTTCTTCTTCTTGTGGAAGTCCTTCTTGCCATCTCTCTTCTTGTATGGCTTGTTTTTCTTCTTCTCATCTTCTTCTTCATTGCTTGAGTCATCTTTCTTGCCCTTGTACTTGTTCTTGTACTTGTCTTTCTTGGGCTTTGTGCATTGATGTGCTAGATGACCAAGTTCTCCACAATTGTAGCAATCCATCTCCAAGATTGGCTTTCTTCTAGAGCTTGTGAAGAACTTCTTCTTGCCATCGAACTTGATGCCACTCTTATTGAGCTTCTTTAGCATCTTGGTGGTTCTTTTCACCATGAGAGCAAGGCTTGCATCATCAACTTCATCATCACTTGAGCTCTCATATTCAAGTCTTGCTTTGCCCTTCTCTTGGCTAGCCTTAAATGCCAAGTCTTTGTCTTTCTTCTTGTTAGAGGATGAACCATCTTGAGGTGTGATGTGCATGTACATCTCATGAGCATTGATCTTTCCCAAGATTCGTGTTAGTGTAGCGGTGGAAAGATCACCTTGATGAAGCATGGTCACAATATGCCCATATTTGTCAATGGGGAGGACACTCAAGATCTTTCTTACAACATTGGATGGTTGCATTTGAGTGAGTCCAAGCCCATTGACTTCCTCTACATGAACATTCAAGTGTGAGTACATTTCATTAGCACATTCTTTGGGAAGCATCTCAAAAGAGTTAAGCTTTTTCATGACAAGATGATAGCGTTCCTCACGCTCACTCTTTGTTCCCTCATGGAGCGCACAAATGTCCGACCATAGTGCATGGGCGTCTTTGTGGTTCCTCATCTGGTTGAACACATCTTTGCAAAGGCCTCTAAAGATGGTGTTTCAAGCCTTTGCATTCCACTTTTCATAATTCACCACATCGCCATGTAGGTGTGTAGCATCCTGAGGTTTTGGGAAGCCTTGTGAGGTGGCTCTAAGTATTCCAACATCTAGAGCTTCTAGATACGCCTCCATGCAGATTTTCCAATATGGAAAATCATCCCCCTCAAAGATAGGAGGAGGTCCATCCCCATGAGACATCTTTCTCTAGGCGGTTAAGCCTAAATACATGAGCATGAGGCTCTGATTCCAATTGAAAAGATCAAGATGCCCAAGAGGGGGGTGAATTGGGCTAATTCTAAATTTCTTTACAATAATTAGGTCCTACTGTTAGCCCAATTAATCCCTTGTGCCTAGAAAGTGTTTCTATTGATCTAACACACAAAAGTTTAGCAACCTATGTTCCAACCTACTCTAGCATGGCAATTCTATGAATGTAAATGACAAAAATTGAATTGCTCAAAGTAAAGAGAGAAGGAGGAACGCGATGATGTTTTGCCGAGGTATCAGAGATTCGCCACTCCCCACTAGTCCTCGTTGGAGCACCTGCGCAAGCATGTAGCTACCCCTTGATCCATGTAAGGATCAAGTGCTCTCTACGGGTTGATTCTTTGACACTCTATCATGGTGAATCACCCACAACCGCTCACAACTTGAGTTGGGTCATCCACAAGCTCCGCCGGATGATCACCAAGCTCCCAGTCACCACCAAGCCATCTAGGTGATGGCGATCACTAAGAGTAACAAGCACAAACTCTCACTTGACCACGACAAGCCTATTGAGAAGGGTGGATGCACACTTTGCTACTCTTGCTTTCACTAATGAGGGCTCTCTTTGGGATTCTCAAATCTCAATCACCTAACTAGGACCTTGCCCTTCTTGGCACTCTCAAAGGTGTTTCTCAGCTATTGAAATGAGCAAAAGTACTCCTAGACATGAATGGAGGAAGTATTTATAACCATGGCTGAAAAATGAACCGTTATGTGCTTCTGCGGGGTGACTGGACGCACCAGTCATGTGGACCAGACACTTTGGTCAGTTCTCCTCGAACTCCAGTGTTTAAGATGTGACAGGACGCTAGACAGTGTCCGATCAGCACTGATCGGATGCGTTCGGTCATGATTTTCCCTCTCTAGAACCTTATTGGAGTCGACCAGACGTTGGGACTCAGCGCCTAGTCACTTGACCTCTTAGTGTTCGGCCGCACCAGACGTTTCACCTTGATCAAATGAACTGACCGGACTCTGCACCAGCATACGGTCACCTCAGAGCCAGTGTCCAATCAGTATTTGACCCTCCATTCACTTCCAACTCTCTATCATATGTGAATGAAGTTTGCTCCAATGGACCTAAGGGCTTTTTAGGAGATACATAGTGCTAGATATAGCAAGTGTGCCCCACACCTAACTCACTAGACTCACCTAGGTCAAGCTACCCGTCCATACCCCCTTAATAGTACGACCAAAGGAAAAACAAAGTCCTAAACTACTCTAAGTGTCTCTTCAACTCCAATTGACACTTAGAACTAGTCCATCCCTAACCTTGTCATCCATCCTTTGTAAAACGAAATGATTTCCATCATAGGGGCATGACCACCATGATAGCCCAATTGATCTCCATTACCATGACCTAACTTAATTGCCTCTGCAAAACACATGTTAGTCATAGTATCACGTATTGTCATTAATCACCAAAACCCAACTAGGGTCCTAGATGCTTTCAGGGCGATTCAGGCAGAATCGTCCAGGGGATTTTTTGTGTTGCCCACAGGTGTAGCCGCCGAGTCCCCGGGCGATTCGAGCAGAATCATCTAGGGGGTGTTTTGCTAGCAGGCGTGCGTGCATGTTTTTTTAGTCAAGACGGAATTGTCAACCAAGGCGTCATTGCGTAGCTGAGGCATTTAGTTTTGGGATCGGGCGAGGTAGAGCTCGTGGATCCTAGCGTCGGTGCGCACCGTGGGATCGGGCGAGGCAGTTAGTTTAGGGATCGGTCGAGATGGAGCTCGCTGATCTTGGCATCGGTGTGCGTTGTGGGATCAGGCAAGTCATAATTGTGGATCCCGATGGTGTGAGTTCAAGGTCGCAGACCTAGGCATTTTTGGTGTGCAGTCAAAGCGTAGATGGATGGGGTGAGTTTGGGGTCACAGACCTAGGTAGTTTTGGAGTGTAGTCGAAGCGTAGCCAAATGGGGTGAGTTCGGGGTCACGGACCTAGGTAGTTTTGGAGTGCAGTTGAAGCGTAGCTAGATGGGGTGAGTTCAGGGTCGTAGACCCAAGTAGTTTTGGAGTGCAGTCGAAGCATAGCCGGATGGGGCGAGTTCAGGGTCGTAGACCTATGAAGTTTTGGAGTGGAGTCCTAGCATAGCCAGATGGGGCGAGTTCAGGGTCGAAGACCTTAGTGTTTGGTGTCTTGAGCCCTTGAGCCCCATTTGGGGCTTTAGTAGGGGTCGGTTCGAGTTGTGTGCATTACCCCATCCCTAGTTCCTCACAACCGAAGTGGCTAAGTTTTGTCGCTTGTCCCAATCGCTCGGGCTCGAGTGGCGCACTCGGTGAGTTCGCTAATGGGTATGATCGAGTGGAATCTGGGTCCGTCATTCATGACGGGGTCTGCATAGCCCTCTTGTGACATTCCAATGATCCTTTGTCGGCAACCTAACAGATGTCTGGGTCATTCCAGAGACCTACCCAGGTGGCCTAATGGCCTCCCCTCGATGGGGATTATGTGGGCTTGGCAGAGGTTTAGGATAGAACGAGAAGGTTGAGATGACCCTGTCTGCCAGACTGGGCGCGCACAAGGCTCATCTGCGTTTTTCTCCCCTTGCTCTATTTGACATGGGGTGGCCTTGATCCCTTCGTGGGCCGGCCTTCGAACCTCGGTCAGTCGTTGCTCATGTCGAATGAGGCAACTACCGCTTCGTGATGCAACACAGAGCATTGTGATGCATTTCGCTACATGTGCGATGCTTAGTTCCTAAGCCCCTAGGCAGTTCAGGGCCCGAATTCCGTCCACCTGCACCCAAGTTTAGGCCTCCACCACCTAAAGCTCAGAATAATAGGCCACAGAAACCATTCCGTAAGGTGGTCACTATTGCCTTACCAAAAGGAAATGGCAGTTAGGACAGCTCCACCGGATTCAGAAGTAATCAACCATGTTTCAACTGCAACCAACTGGGTCATTGGTCCAAGGAATGCCCCCACCCCAAGAAGAATGGTAACCCAAATCAGAACAATTAGAGGCAGGCGAATGCCAGGGCACGTCAGGGACACGTGCATTATACCGCCGTAGAAGAAGTGCCTGCTGGAGAAGTTGTCACAGCTGGTATGTTTCTTGTCAACAAGCATCCCGCTGTTGTTTTATTTGATTCAGGAGCTTCTCATTCATTTATGAGTCAAGCATTTGCATCTAGACATGATCAAGAAATAATTGAAGTAAGCAAAGGGGGTTTTAACATAAGTTCAGCAGGGGGTACTGTTACTACCAAAAAGATAATAAAAAATGTACTCATCTCTATACAAGGGAGGGAGTACACAACGGATTTGATAATATTGCTCGGGTTATCGATAAGTGTAATCTTAGGCATGAATTGGATGAAGAATCATGGTGTTCTTATTGACACTAGCACCCGTACTATTATGTTGAGAGAACCCACAGGAGGGAATGCTTTTCTAGTACCACTCTCCCGTGATTTCAAACCCCAACATTTAGCTTGTGCTATCCAAACCACCACCATATGTGATATCCCAGTGGTTTGTGAGTTTTCAGATGTATTTCCAGAAGAATTACCAGGCTTACCACCTGATAGGGAGGTGGAATTTAAGATTGAATTAGTGCCAGGTATGGCACCCATATCAAGAAGGCCCTATAGAATGCCACCCAATGAGTTAGCGGAACTTAAGGTTCAATTGCAAGATCTATTAGACAAGGGTCTTATCCAACCTAGCTCATCTCCATGGGGATGTCCAGCCTTGTTTGTGAAAAAGAAGGACAAGTCACTGAGAATGTGTGTAGATTACAGACCACTCAATGATGTGACCATCAAGAACAAATATCCGTTGCCCCGCATCGACATCTTGTTCGATCAGCTAGCGAAGGAAAAGGTATTCTCCAAAATTGACTTAAGATCAGGCTACCATCAGATAAAGATCAGACCAGAGGATATACCTAAAATTGCTTTCTCTACAAGGTACGACTTATATGAGTATTTGGTTATGTCATTCGGACTAACAAATGCTCTAGCCTACTTCATGTACCTGATGAACTCGGTATTCATGCCCGAACTTGACAAGTTCGTGGTCGTGTTTATCGATGATATATTAATTTATTCAGAAAATGAGTTAGATCATGAAGAGCATCTGAGGATTGTCCTATCTAGATTGAGGGAGCATAAGCTATATGCCAAGTTTAGCAAATGTGAATTTTGGTTGAGCAAAGTACCTTTCTTCGGTCACATTTTATCAAGAGATGGAATCTTAGTAGACCCATCAAAAGTACAAGAAGTCATGGATTGGAAAGCCCCAACTTCAGTTCATGAAGTTCGGAGTTTTCTAGGGTTAGCAGGATATTATCGTCGTTTCATTCCAGATTTCTCAAAGATAGCTAAGCCTATGACCAGACTACTTCAGAAGGATGAGAAGTACAATTGGACACTCGAATGTGAAGAAGCTTTTCACACCCTCAGAACTTTGTTGACTACAGCACCTGTGCTAGCACAACCAGACATTGAAAAGCCTTTTGATGTATTTTGTGATGCATCAGGAATAGGTTTGGGATGTGTGCTTATGCAAGAAGGAAGAGTTATTGCATATGCTTCTCGGCAATTGAGAAAACATGAAGTCAACTACCCTACACATGATTTAGAACTTGCAGTAGTTGTTCATGCATTAAAGATATGGAGACATTATTTGTTGGGCAATGTATGTCATATATATACTGACCACAAAAGTCTCAAGTATATCTTTACCCAGCCAGAACTGAACATGAGACAACGAAGATGGTTAGAATTGATTAAGGACTACAATTTAGAAGTGCATTACCATCCGGATAAAGCAAATGTAGTAGCCGATGCACTTAGTCGAAAGTCTCATTGCAACACTGTGGAAGCATTATTGGAAGATGGATTCAACTTGTTACATCCTGCTGTACTACACAATATCACGATCAGTTGTTCACTTGAGAGCAAAATCATAGAGCTACAGCAGACCGATGTAGGAATAAGTCACATCAAGAGAAAAATGCAAGAGCAAGAAACCAAACATTTTAGATTGGACGAAAGAGGTGTATTATGGTTTGAGGACCGACTTGTGGTACCAAAAGACCATGAGCTAAGGAATCAAATTTTTGATGAAGCTCACTCGTCCAAATTGTCTATCCATCCGAGTAGTAGTAAGATGTATCAAGATTTCAAAACCCGTTTTTGGTGGACTAAGATGAAGAAAGAGATCACAGCCTATGTTGCTAGGTGTGATAACTGCAGTAGAGTAAAAGTTGTCCATATGAAAACTGCTGGATTACTTCAGCCATTGCCTATTCCAGGATGGAAATGGGAGGAAATCAGCATGGACTTTATCACAGGCCTTCCAATGACGCCACAAGGTCATGATTCAATATGGGTTATTGTTGATCGTCTCACCAAGTCAGCACACTTTATACCCATGAACACACGGTATATAGTTGGAAAATACGCTGAGATATATGTTTCCCAAATCGTGAGACTGCATGGAGTACCCAGGACTATAATCTCAGATCAAGGACCACAGTTCATAGCTCATTTCTGGGAGCACTTACACTAGGCTTTGGGAACCAAGCTAATCAGGAGTTCGGCATACCATCCACAAACTTTAGGATAGACAGAGCGAGTGAACCAAATCCTAGAAGATTTACTTAGAGCTTGTGTTATATCTTCAAAGGGTTCATGGGAGAAATGGTTACCTTTAGCTAAGTTCTCCTATAACAACAGTTATCAAGCGAGTATCAAAATGGCTCCATTTGAAGCCTTGTATGGCAGGAAATGTAGAACTCCATTGAACTAGATTGAGCCCGATGAAAGGAGATACTTTGGTATTGATTTTGTCAATGAAGCCGAAGAGCAAGTACGTATCATCCAACAACATATGAAGGCAGCTCAATCAAGACAAAAGAGTTATGCCGATAGAAGAAGAAGACCACTGACTTTTGAAGTGGGTGACTATGTATACTTGAGAGTATCACCCATGAAAGGTGTGAAAAGATTTGGGATGAAAAAGAAGCTTTCACCAAGATATGTAGGGCCATACAAAATTTTGGAACGAAAAGGAAATGTTGCGTATAAGTTACAACTTCCACCAGAGATGAGTGCAATATTTGGTGTGTTCCATGTTTCTCAGTTGAAGAAATGTCTTTGAGTACCTAAAGATGCTATTGCACCCACCAACGTGCAGCTTCAATCGGATTTGACTTATGAAGAAAAGCCAATTCGAGTATTAGAGGAGATGGAGAGAGTAACACGGAGTAAGATTATTAAGTTCTATAAGGTGGTGTGGAACAATCACAGTGAACAAGATGCTACGTGGGAGAGAGAAGATTATTTACGAGAAGTTTATCCCTCCTTTTTCCAAGAATGGTAGGTCTTGCAAATCTCGGGATGAGATTTTTATAAGGGGGAGGGGCTGTAACACCTCGGGTGTTAGCCTTGCATAACTTGACTTGCATAGCATGAGCATGATCATAAAGCATTCATATATAAGCTTTGACACTTGAAACATTTGATTGAAACATATGCAACATTCTTATTATTTCATGTTCCCATGTGTATGTGCATATGATCATGAGTGTAAACATGTAGATGATTGTGTGACCTTGCGGATAGCTTAAACATGTTTAGAATATCATCATGAACAACTTTGGTATTTATGGCTAGGGCTAATTAGGTCATTATGTCATAGTTTAAGTATGTACCATCTTTTGAATGTAGCTTGTTTGACCAAGTTTGAACTAGGTGTTAGAGGCCTTGCATGGAGGAGATCACTAAAGCAAACTTGTAGTGTTTGACATAAGGAACAACTTTTATTTTTGGGTCATTGACTGATTTAGCTCCTAAAATGCTTGAATTTGGATCACAAGAATCAGCAAAATCAACATTTCAACACTTAACAAATTTTCTAAATCCTGGTTAACTGAACAGCCTGACAAGTCGATCTTTGTGATGATATTACTTTGTTTCGGTTGCGATTTAGCACAAGTTCACTAAAAGCGAGTTGTAGCTGGTACATGAGTCTACAAATTTTGTTTAGGTTGATCGCACGTTGGAGCCACGGATTAGCAGTTAATTGGACGAGAAAAACTGCTGTCAGGCTTGTTTCGCGGCTCTGGATGAACCGAGCGACGCCGTTCAGTGGCCGACACCGTCAGGGTGTGCATGCCGCATGGAGCTAGTGGCCAGCCGCGCGTCACCGACACCTCGCCGTGTGTGGCCAGGGTAGGCCAGCTCGCGCCTTAACCTTCCCAGCGCTCGCCTGCACTCAGCCGAGCTCACCATTCGCCTCGCCTCGGCCTTCTTCCTCGCCCGTAGCTACAGCCGTCCTCGCATCGAGAGCCGCCGACGCCATTGCCGACGACAGCTCATCCTTGTTGCTCCTCCGCCACTACAACAGCTCCACCACCACCCCAACAACCCACCGCGTCCACCAGTGTTCACTCACCATGCTCGGTAAGCGCCAGCGCCGTGCAGCGCCTCACCGGAGCATCCCCGCCGCGCCTGTCACCGTGGCTGGGGCACCTCCCTCCACCATCGGCCGTGCAACCTTGTGCGATAGGTCTGCCTGAGCCCATGGAAGCTCATCCATGCCTTTTAGTGCTTTGCCATGGTCTCCATCAGCGTAGCACCGTTGTCCGGCTCCGCTGTGCCACCATGAATGCTGCCACCATGCTTAGCTCCGACGATAGGCTCGGTCAAGTAGGTCAATAGGTCTGGGAGATAGTGGGGGTCATGTTGTGAAGACCTCACCGCCAGCGGACTCGCCATCGATGAGCTGTGGCCATGCAAGCTTGCTCAGCGCCGCCGGCTCTATTTTAGTTTCACTGACAGGCGAGCCCTACTGACCAGCGGGTCCCACCGGTCAGCGACAGGAGTAGAATAGGCTAGTTCATTTAAATCCAGATCTGGTGTTGTTTTGTAATTTTTGTATCTTTAGTTTGGTAGCTTCAAAAATTGTGAAATAAATTTGTTAGTGTTCCTTAGGAAGTGTAGTATTTAGGAAAAATATGTTCTTAACATTTGTAGTAGAAATTTTTGGAGATTTAAATAGAAATTTGAAATGTGCTTTTGAATGCATGCAAATTTGTTTATTTTATATCTAGAGTTCCTGTGCTCCAAAAATTATGAAATTTTTGTGGTAAGCTATTCTTGTCGTATATAAACTCTGGTAAAAATTTGAGGATCAGTGCATGTGTAGATTTATAGTTATAGATTTTTCTTTTATGAATAGTTAATCCTTGTATGAATTTTTATAAATTATTTATGAATCCAAAATTCATGAAATTTGTTGGAGGTAATCCTAGTACCATATGGATGCTAAGAAAAATAGGAAATCTGTTTCTTGACACTTTTTAATAGGGTTTTCCATTTATGCTATTTCAAGCCTTGTCGCCTTGCCATTTTTGTATAGGATGTGCTACTTGGCAAAATAGCATGTTGGTTCAAATCGCCGTCTCTCCCGGATAGTGAGAAACTTGGCTAGTCCCAACATCATAGTAACTGTGTCATGGAACATGATGGTTCGGATGAATATGGAATTATGATACCTGCTATGGTTACTATTGTATGCTTTTAAATTGATATACCACATGTTTGGCACATGATAGTTGCTAATCTAGAAATGGATAGTTATAATTAACTTAATAAAGGAATCATAATTATACAATGAGTCAATTGCCTTTATGTAAAATGTTGTCAAGTTACATCCACTTATACAGCCTTGCATAATCCTTGGAGTCATTTTATTTCTAGTTCATGACGGGTAAGTCTAGCTGAGTACCTTCTCATACTCAGGGTTTTATTTCCCATTGTTGCAGATGGCACTATGTATCATGGTTATTGCAAGAGTTGCTTCTATCCCGCTGTGGATGAGGAGTAAGCCTTAGGCAGGCTTCTTTATTAATCCCCATCCTTGCTTTTATGGACCGTGATCCTACTTGGCACTGTATCAAACTATGTTGGAAACTTTATTTTTGAACTTAATTGCTTCCGCTTTATTCTATCAAACTCGGTTTGTAATAACTTTTATTCATACTCTGATGATGAAATGTATCTGTGAACTTTATGTAATATGTGGCATGTATGTTGAATCCTGTACGATCTTGGTTGTTGTAAATTGTTTATCGAGACCCGTCGTGGTACTCGACAGACTACCGGGTTTATATGGGTTCAAGTATGATAGTGCGACCGCTTGTGGGCTGCCATTGTACTTGTACTCTTATAAATTGGTCGGTTCTGCGACAGGTCCCTCTAATCGAAGGTGATCAGAAATTCTAACTAGCTAAGGAAGGAGGTGGTGGCCATCTCGACGGCGCATGCCTCCCTATAGCATACCTTGTGCTAGTGCTTGGACCATATGACGTCAGATCCACCAAAGATCATGATGCATTTGTCAGCATCAGGGGAACCGTATTCGTCCTTGCCTGCCACGCCTCCTTTCTTGGCTACCGCCTCTTTGTTGTCCCCTTCTTTTGGCCCGCTGGCCTATCGTAGGAAATGTTTGAGGAGCTCATAGTCCTTGTAGAAGTGTTTGATGGGGTAGGCGTGGTTGGTGCATGGGCTATCCATGAGTTTGTTGAAGTGGTCAGGCAGGCCCTATTGTTGCTTCTTGCCCGTGCAGTCAGTTGCGGCGACCAACATGGTGTTGTCCGGTCGGCGCTAGTCCTTTTTATTATTCTTGCCCCTCTATGAGGAGGGCCCTCATCTTGGTCTATGTGCTTGGCCTTGCCTTTGTCCTGGCCCCATTGAAGACTGCTCTGATTGCTTCCTCGCCGGAGGCGTGGTTAGTGGCGACGTCGAGCAAGTCACAGGTGGTACAGGGCTTTAGGCATCCAAGCTTGTGGATTAAGGACTCACAGGTCATCCTAGAGAGGAATGCGCTGATGATGTCTGCATCAATGACATTAGAGAGGGAGTTGCATCGTTGGGAGAACCTATAGATGTAGTCCCGCAGGGACTTGTTGGGCTCCTCTGGCAACTCTTCAGGTCCCAGGAGTTTCTAGGGTGGACATACATCCCCTGGAAATTCCTGATGAAGACCCTCTTAAGGTCCACCCAGTCATGGATGCTGTCATGCGGGAGGAATTCAAGCCATGCCTAAACATGTTCCCCCACATAGATGGGGAGATACTGAATGATGAAAAAGTCATCATCCACCCTTTGTCTCGGTAGGCGAGCCAAATACCGGGGTTTGTCTCCCTAGTGTACTTGGTGATGTTGGTGGGCGGTTGGAAGCACTATGGGAACAGTGCTCTTTGGATACGCTAGTCAAAGGCCCATGGTCTTAGGCCCTCGGGGGCAGTTAGGCAAGTTTCACCGCTCCCCTCAATGGTTTGGCTAGGATTCGTGTCACCTACTCTCACCACCACCCGGTGGATGTCATCATCATGCCGAGCGCGATGCCAGTTGCTAATGATGCTATGAGCCTCTTGGTGCGGACAGCCCACTCACATACTGATGATCATTGCGGAGCATGTGCTAGGCTGGACCGAGGCATAGCAGCTACCTCCTAAGCCACACCTGGTGGCTATAGCGGCAAGCGGATGGAGTGATCCATCTGGTGTGTCCCTGCTCCCCCGATGGGGAGAGAGGGTGCGTGTCAGAGTCATGATGTAGAGCTTTCCGCTTGTTGTATGGTGGCAGTTTCTACTAGAACCCGGATGTACCGGTAGACCGCCTGCTCCAAGGGGTCAATGGGCTCGGGAACGCTGCACAGAAGCATTACTGCTGTAGCAATGTTCTAGCTAGCCCGAGCAAACTATGGGAGGTCATTCCCCTCATTCATGATGTCATGTTGGACCTAGCTAGCGCGACCCTAGGCATCGCCCACCGGTTATGCGCATAGGGCGCAACGTGCTGTACTGAGCTTGCCGGTGTAGGCGATGGCTGGCTCTGCCACCATTATCATAGTTCCTCGACGTGCCCTTGCACAAATGTGAGGGCCCCCACACATGGGTCTAGAGGGGTGTGAGTTTGCACAGACTTCGCAATGACCGGCGGCTGCCCCAGAGCATCCGCCATAGCACACTCTTGGGATGGACGGTGGCTAGGTGCCACGTCACCAATGCTGGAGCTGTCGCTCTCACCCTCATCATCTGGGAGTTCATGGAAAGTGGTAGGAGCATAGCTCACCATTCCCATGAATTCGGATGTCAGGGGGGATGGCGACAGCGTTCCTCGGAGCCCCCGAGCGCACATGTCCGCAGGGGACGTGAGATGGTGCGATAAATACGGTCCCTCTAGATAATCGGTAGGAGATAGTAAATAGATTGTAAATAACAGTATGCATATTACTCATAGCAGGGTTTGAGCAGAGAGTTTGCTTAGAAAGAAGCATAGATGCCACATCGTTGAAGTTGTCGTGCGTCTTGGAGCCGATGGAGGGCACCCCTCCGATGGGTGCTGGAATGAGAGCCTCCTCACAGAGGTGTAGTATGCCAAGCCAGTTGGCGATGAAGTCTAGGCTTCCGAAGACGAAGGCCTAGGATGGCTCGAAGATGGGTGGAACCCACATCCCAACCGATGGGAGAGCAGGAAGCTCGAGTGAGCCCAAGTGAATCATATCGCCTAAGCCCACCATGGCGAAGGTGGCAGAAAAGTGGGCCATCCGATGACAAAAAAGTGTTAAACATACAACGTCTTCCCCACGAACGGCGCTAACTATTGGCGTAGAAAGTGACCAAGTAAATAGTTATAGTTTTACCGTACGTTGTGATTGGAGGTGGCCTAGCACTCAATGACATAGGGTTTATACTGGTTTAGGCAACGTGCCTTACATCCAGTTTGAGTCGGTCAGTGACTTTATTCCTAAGCTCAGGTGCTTGAAGTTTATAGTGGGGTTACAAACTAGAAGGAGAAAGATGGGGGGTACAAGAGGTCTGATCAGCTCCAGTCGGAAGGGGCGAGAGCGACATGAGCTCCACTATGGGTTAAGTGTTCAAGCATGTGCTTGAGGTCTGAACCTGGCGGTTCTGTGGTTGTGAGCTAGTGAACTTGATCGATCTAATGAATCTAGAAGCACTTGAATTGACCTAGCTTAACTGAGTTTCTTGGGAGAGAGCGCATCCCCTTTTATAGATGAAGGGGATGGCCTTACAAGTGTGTGTGAGAGAGAGTACGTATGCTTCTAAACCTTTCTGCCCACGCTGGCGGGTACAGGATGATGGTAGGCACCCACAACACTGTTGGATGTTGGATGCACGTGGGAGGTTACATCATCTTGTTCGGGTGTGGTAGATATCGGTACCTGCTATACTATTGATGCCCAAAGGCATGTGAGGACTTTCACCATGTTCACTCGGTATGGTAAATGCCAGCGCCCATAATACTGTTGGGAAAATGTCGGTGCCTACAACATTGTTTGTGTCAGGGTGGTTATAGAGTACTGTTTCTGCTGGTGTATAGTGTCGTAGAACCGTCCAATTTATAAGAGCACAAGTACAAAAACGATCATCAGAATGATCAAATTCTACACTTGAGCCCATATAAACACGGTAGTCAACTAAAACCATGAAGGATTTCAAACCAACTTGCATACAACCAAGATCACAGTAATTCAACATAACACATCATACGTTACAACATTTCACCAACCATTCACAGATAGATTACAACACATCAGAGTCATAGTTATTACAAACCAAGTCTTGTAAAGTAGCAGAAGCAAATAGTTTCACTCACACACCCGAGTTCAAATACAAGTACCAGCTTGCCGATCACATCCCACAAAAGCATTTGGATAAGATAAACAGAGATCATGCCCGTGATCTAGTCTTTGTCACCCACCGGGTGGAGACAGTACTTACAGAAGCCCTGATAAAGAAGGTCATCTGCAACAAGAGGGAATAAACCCTGAGTATGAGAATGTACTCAGCTAGACTTACCCGTTGGAAACCAAAATAAATGACACCAGGATGATGCATAGCTTAATTTAGTGGATCTAGCTGACACTTTCTTTTTGCGGAAAAGCATAAGTAATAATGATCAACTCTTAACCTAAGCTAGCAGTGACTTTTAGCCATTAACCTATCATCTATATTAGCACCTATACTAAGCAATCACTTGATTAAGATGCAAACATTATTAACCATAGCAGGTATAAACTGTGGCAACATTATGATCATTCTCCATTTAACCATATCGTTAAATTAAGTGGATCTACGTTGCCGCTGCTCAATCAAGTTCTCACTATCCGGGAGAGACGACGGCGTGCATGGCGGACGGCGAAGCGGCTCGATGGTGCTCCAGCGAGGTCCGACCATGTAGGGCATGGCTAAGCTCAGTATGGGCTTCTAGTGCTCGCGGGGAAACTAATGGAGGGTAGAAAAGGGAGTGAGAGGGCTCCGGTGGTGGTCGGCCACGATGAGCACCAACTCCGACGAGGTCCGAGCGGCGGTGGGAATGAAAATGCGGCCACTACCTTGGTTCTCCGGCTCAATGGTGAGGTGGACGAGCTAAAGGAGACTACAATGGAGTTGTGGGCTAGCTAGAGTGAGCAATGACATGACGGCGAGGGTGCATGGCTCGGCGGAGCAATGGCGACGGTGGCGGCTCCACTTTCCTGGTGCTACAGACTCGCGCGGGAGGAGGAGAGTGAATGAGAGCGAGTTGGGAGGGCAGAAGGACGTGGCCTCTTGCAGTGGATAGCAAGCAGCGGCACCAGGCCAGCCATGGCGCATGGTGGCCATGCGGCGGCAGAGGCCTGTGGCCGGTCGGCCACTGTGCCAGTCTAAAATGTTGATTCAGTGTTCATCAGTGCCGACTGACATCACAACTTCCTCGCTCCATAACTCCTAAACCATGATGATCTAGCTCATGGCGTAGTTGACAAAGTTGGAGATCTAGGTGAGGACTACAACTTTTCCAATTGGAGCTAGAGATGGTTCGGCCATGGTTAGTGAGATACAAGGTTCCAAACATCGACACATGAAACTGAAAATCAGTTCCAAGACTTAGAAAATTTCAGAGTCTCCAAATAGACCTCAAAACTAACTTGTGGGCCCTTTTTGAGCATGTTATGCACATTTTATGAGATGGTCCTAAAATAACTTTTGTTGCTTATAAAATTTGCTACAACTTTGTTTTAGGTTGCTCAGACATGCAAACAATCTAAGCTATACTTTTTAAACAGTCAAACAAGAGAGCTCTAGGGGTCAACACTAGTCAAACCATTACATGGAAACATAATTAGGCAATATGGTCAACATGAACATTGTTCCTAATGACATTCTAAGTGTAGCTATGTTGTTTAAGAGGATAATTATCCACACCACACATTGATCACACAAAAATCAAGCATCACATGTATTGAAACAAGGAAGAACAAGTGAAATGTTACTCTTGTTTCAAAGCCATGTTTCGTATATTTCATGAGTTTGTGGCATTGTACTAACTAACCATGTTTCACTAAAGTATGTGACATGTTTCAAAAGTGAATTGCACATGTTGCACTTGGGTGTTGCACACTATTCATTTCATAAAACAAACACTCATGGAACATAAACATATGTTGCAATGTTTCAAAAGCATGTTCCAAACAATCAAAGCTCATGAATGGATGAATGATGCTCATGTTTATGAAATGCAAGTGCAAATGTGGAAGCCAAATACCTGGGGTGTTACATACAGGGTATGGTCCCTGTTATCGTGGTTTGACTTGTGCTCCTTGCTTTGCTTTCTCTGCTCGTTTCCTGGTCCTTTTTGAGTGGGCATCCCTGATCGGTTGGTCCCAGTCAGCTCTGGTTGCACCAGTCAGAGGAGAGTAGTGAGCAAAGTTTTTCATACCCCGGTCAGAGACATGGGGTCAGAGTCAGAGGTAGTGCTTTGCTGGTCCTTTTGATCAGAGAGACCGTTCAGAGGCGGGCTAGAGACCGAAGTGAGACCTCTGATCGAAAAGGTGGGCTGGAGTTAGAAAATGGGCATCGCTCCTCCTTGGCCAGACCTTCTAGTCGGTGATTGGATCACCCTTCTAGCCTATTCTTTAGATACTTCGGGCCAGCCCATGAGTTGCGTGTTGTTTGCTTGGGCCAAGCCTTTGTTGGGAAGCCGATCCACGAGGGACCCTAAGTTTATGAACTGGACAACTCTAGTGCCTCTCCATAAGGACTTAATCCTGAAGCGGTGGCCACCCAAGAGGTTTTGTACAACCCCGAGTGTCATATGGCCCTAACTTTAACCTATTAACTAGATTGTACTAGCTCGTTTGTAGTTTTCCATAAAGGCAAGAGGGGGGCACAAGTTGGTATGTTTCCTTACCTGCTAGGGTATGTGTACTGTGCCGCACCCATGCATGCCACTCCTAGAGGAGGGCCACATATGGCTAGACTATTGAAACCTTAGCAGCTATGACTTGTTAGTGCGACTAGCGAAGGGTTATGTAGTGAAACCCTGCCACACTTCCTAGGAAGAGGTGTTGTAGGCTTTGCAAACCCTAGCATTGGGAATCATGGCTCAGTTGGTAGAGTTGTACAATTTATGCAGAAATATTTGACCTGTTATAATAGCTGTGCTCATGGATACGGATACGAGCGATCTGGATCCTTCATGATTAGTGGTTACTATGGATGGTTGGGAATTGATATAAACTTGATTATACATTAATATCACTTGGGATTTGGGATTGTTCACTAAAGTAGTGATTCAGGATGCTAAAACTTGATCAACTAAAATTGTGAACCACAGTCAAACCATGTGTAGCCTTTGAGCCTCATAGATCCCTTTGATATACTTGCTAAGCATGGTGAGCTTACACTTGCTTTACATTCAATGAAAATCCTGGATGGGTAACAGATAAGGTGTATGTAGAGTTTCTGGAGGATGTCCAGGACTACTAGGGAGATGTTCACTAGTTGGAGTCCCTGTGGCACATTGGGTCTAGTTTTTCTACTATGTGTGTAATAATGTTGCCATTGAGCAAAACTATGTATTAACATTATGATGAGATATACGATGTAATAAGTACTTTACTTTGATATTATTACAATTTGTGATATATGTGTGTGTTTGGACATCCTAAGCGCACATATATGAGTACTTGATTTTGCTATGCAAAATTGTGTGCGACACTTTTACACATGGTAAATATGCTTGGGCAAGCAACATGGATTCAATTCATATCTTTGTGCAAGGGTTGTCATCAATTATGAAAAAGGAGAAGATTGAAAGCTTTAGTTTTGTTTTGGTGAATTGATGAACCCCTAAGTGCTAACCTAGTTTATCAAAGTGATTATGAGATAGGTGGCACTACTCCAAGTAATGAAGCAAATAAAGATCATGAAATGATGATGCTAATGGCATGGTGATGATCAATTGCTTCGACTTAGAAAAGGATAAAGAAAAACAAAAGGCCCAAGGCAAAGGTATAAGTGGTAGGAGCCATTTTGTTTCATTGATCAAGACACTTAGCGAGTGTGATCACATTTAGGTTCGATAGCCGTACTATTAAGAGGGGTGAAACTTGTATTGAAATGCAGTTATCAAAGTGCCACTAGATGCTCTAACTCATTGCATATGCATTTAGGATCTAGTGGAGTGCTTACACCCTTAAAAATGTTTGTGAAAATATGCTAACACATGTGCACAAGGTGATACAGTTGGTGGTTGGCACATTTGAGCAAGGGTAAAGAAGGTAGAGCTGAAAAGGAGTTAGACGCGCTGGTCATAGAGTGACCAGATGCATCTGGTATTAACGACCAGACTTTGGCTTAGTGGAGCAACCAGACACTGAGTTACTATTCAACGTCCAGTCCAAGTGATGTGGCTCGGTACTGAATTATAGAGAGCGACTGACCACATCTGGTTGCCACACCGGACGTGTCTGGTGTGAATCAGCGAGCCTTGGGTTTTTAGTGTTAAAATTGATCGGACCCTAGGAGCATCTGGTCTGTAGTGACCGCATGTGTCCGGTCATCTCAGAGCGGCTATGGGAGCTCTCTGAACTCGACCGAATGCTGCATCTCCTACGTCCGGACTGGAGTGACCGGACACGTCTGGTCGGCCTAGAGCGGCTGTGGGAGCTCTCTGGACTCGACCGGACACTGTGTCTCTATTGACAGAATATGCTCGGCAGTCCACCAAGGGGTATCCCACGATGGTAGATTTGTTGGTGGGGGTGCGTGTGATCAGGAACCGGATGGTGACACAAGGCGCAGAGACAGCGATTTAGACAGGTTCAGGCCATCTAATCGACGTAATACCCTATGTCCTGTGTTTTTGGTGTATTGTATTGATCTGTATGTAGATCCGATCTGATAGATCCTATCTGCTAGTGGACCCCTACCTTTCCTTATATACTTTGGAGGAGGTAGGTTTACAAGTAAAGTAGCTTATTTGGTACTATACAATGTCTTGCGGTGCACGCTGAGTAGCGCCGTGCATGCCCTAACCTTGTGGGCCGAGCCACCCCTAGGGGCGCAGCCCATGTCTTGGGGGCCATACCCCCACAGCTAGTCCCCGAGCCTGACAGTAGGTGACGTAGTCATGTGGTGCTAGGGTTAGAAAATAGAAGACTAGCTGAGCAGGCAGACAGTCCCCGGGCATAGCCTCAAGATGAGAACAAGCACATTCACCGCAAGGTGAAGTATGCCCACTTAGTCCCTGAGCCTGCTAGAAGATGAAGAATGAATCTTGTAGCAGGGTCAAAGAAAAAAAAGTATGAAAGCTTGCCGATGTTGTCCAACATGTGCATATCAAGACCCCAGACATGCTGCCTAAGATCAGCACCCTGATTCGAATAGCATGGAGCAGCTTGATAGCATACCGACAAGATGTAACAAGAACCGAGCACCGAGGAGTCCCAGGCGTAGCCGGCGATGTCCGACCAACCAGGGAGTTCCCGGCATAGCTGGCGATGACCGAGAACCGAGGAGCGAGGAGTCCCTGGCATAGGCGGCGATGACTGAGCACCGAGGAGTGAGGAGTCCCCGGCATAGGCGGCGATGACCGAGCACCGAGGAGCGAGGAGTCTCCGGCGTCGCTGGCGATGACTGAGCACCGAGGAGTCTCCGGAGTAGGCGGCGATGACCGAGCACCAAAGAGCGAGGAGTCCCTAGCATCACTAGCGATGACTGAGCACTGAGGAGCGAGGAGCGAGGAGTCCCCAGTGTAGGCGGCAATGACCGAGCATTGAGGAGTGAGGAGTCCCCGACGTTGGCAGCAATGACCGAGTACCGAGGAGCGAGGAGTCCTCGGCATAGGCGGCGATGACCGAGCACCAAGGAGCGAGGAGTCTCTAGTGTATGTGGTAATGTCCGAGCACCGAGGAGCGAGGAGGCCCTGGCGTAGGCGGCGAGGTCCGAGCACCGAGGAGTCCCCAGCGTAGGCGGCGATCTCCGAGCACTTGTAACACCTCGGGTGTTTAAATATTAAAATCTGACTTGTCATCATATGCATTACAAAGCATTTGGCATTTGGTGAAAACTTTGATGTACATTTACTAAAACAAGTTTACAATTGTGTAATGAATGTTGAATTGTATTGTTTGACTCAAGTTCAATATTTGTTTGGATTTTGAATTTTTCCAGAAAACCCCGCTTTTCAACGTTTAAACCCTACCCTGAAAATCCATTTCAAAATCTAAGCATATTTTGGGGTTGGGCCCAAAAGCAAAAGTGTAGAGCTTGGCAAGTTATACAAAGTTTGTTTTTGGAGTTTTTCAAGTTGTTTAGAAAAATTTTGAGTAATTCAAAAAGGCGTAATTCGTTAAATATCCCCTATTTGAATTTAAAAGATCATTTCAAAATCTAGATAGAATTAGGGGTTGGTTATAAAGGCAAAGTTGTAGAACTTTTGATTTTAAACAACTTTTATTTTTGGAGATTTTTTAGTTGCTATACAAATTTGGGAGTAATTTGAATTTGAAACCGAATGGCAAATCTGTAAATTCGGTGAACAGTACTCACCGCCCTAGCTACATGGCCGGCGATCTTCGGTTTGCTTCCAGGTGTGGTCGTGGCCGTCTTTGACGTCGCGCTGGTGCGGTGAAGGCCACAGCGTAGCTTCCTTGCGCTTCTGAGCCGCTCTACTTAGCCTTGGCCGTCACCGTTTGCCTCCGCTCTCTTGCTCTGTTTTTCCGACGCCACGGCCATAACTCCGGCGAGCTCGTGTCGATGCCGTAGTGCTTCACCATCGCTGATAAGCTTGTCCTAGCTCTGTCTCATCCTTGCGCACCTAAATAACTAGCCCTGGTCGCTTGCCATCATCGGGAAACGCCGTTCGGCGCTTTTCTTCCTCACGGCCGGCAGCACCACCGTGGAGTGCGCGTCGCCATGGCAAGCGCGCTACGGTGAGTCTCTACCCTTACTGAGTCTTGCTTCGGCTTCGCCGCAATGATGTAGTGCTTTGTGACCCATTGGTTTCTCATTTTGACCACCACAGCTACCGGAGCATCGCCGTCATCGAAGATCGCTCTGCCGTGACCGCTGTCAACGTCGACCCGTGTCACCAAAGCTTATCCGGTCTCGTTCTTTGCTCCAACGTGTTCGTGGTGAGCTACTGGACCTTCCCATGCCCTCTATTTCACCATTTTTGGCTTCATTTCGCCGGCGTAGCGTAGCCGTGCCAACGTGGCCGCCATGGCTGACGTAGTGCTCGGTCCAGTCCATAGTTAGTTAGGCTTGTGCTCAAAATGGATGCGCCTAGTCTCGGGGAGGGTGTAGGTACCTTGGCCGTCATCGTTGGACTCACCGGCGGCGAGATATCGCCGGTCAGCGCCATCATCGCCGTAGTCAAAGTGCGAGGTAGAAGATGACAGGTGGGGTCACCATGTCAGTGACTCAACGTTCAAAATGAATTTTCTGTTTTTCAGATTTGAATGAATAGTGCTATAATTTGTTATTTTTGTGTAGAATTATTTAGAGCTCCGAAAATTATAAAAATTTTTGTGTGAATTCTCTATGATGTAAATTATATGACAAAAATTTGAAATATTGATTTTCAGTATTTTTGGAATATGATAAAAATTGCTCAATTAATTAATAAATGACTTTCCATGATTTTTCTAGGCTTATTTATTTATCCAAAAATTATGAAATTTATTTTGATACTTAGTCAACAGGTAATGAACATGTACTAAAATTTTGAGCTCAATTAGAATAAGTTGATTTATTTCATAATTTTGAATTAAATAATTAATTCATAAAAGTGAATAGTAACTTTTAATGATTTAGGTTTTTGTTTGGACTTTTGAATTGAGTGATGACCTTGGGTCATTAGTTGATAATGATCCTTGGCAATTGATTTGGGTGTTGTGAAAAAGGTTTGATTAGTTTGACTTGCAACTGTACCACGAAGGAAAGTTGTGTTCAAATTATTAATTTTGCATCCATCATAGAGCATCATGTTTCGTATTCCGCATCATGTTAAACATGGCATTGTTACTACGTGTAGTGAATGAAGGTGAACATGTGGTAGTTAATCAAGTCGTGGAAGAAGTTAATCCGTCTGTTGAGGTCGGATCGAATACTTGTGAAACGTCGCAGGAACCAGACTTTTCCGTCAACGAAGGCAAGCCCCGGATGCATACAACCCTACCTTGTGTTTTACAAATTAATTTCGCTTTTGCTTTCCGTTACTGCATTAAGTGGTTAGGAGTTAAGTAAGAGCCTAATTGGTGCATTACCACCCTTGTTATTCCATATTTACCATATTACCAGTCTAAAACCCGTATATGCCTAGTTTTGCTTAGCTATGCGTAGAACGATGAAAGTCGGGTGACTACCTGCCACCTGCAAGTAACAAATGGAACATTGGTTAATTGTGTTAGCATGTGATATGAGAATGTGGAGTAATAAATCTAGACTGGGTGGACTCGGTGTGTGTGAGCCATAAGACATGGAGGTCTTGTGAGCAGGTTATTTCTGTCTGTGTCGATTAAGGCACGTCCGTTGTTGAATTGTATGAGGTGAGAATTTGTAGTACTAACCACATACTCTGGTAAGCCTGAACTTGGCAATTCTATTACGAGAATGGCTACTCGTGCACTGGGAGTGGAGAGATGGCGGGAATAGCATGTACCCACGTAGTCATGGGCTGGAATGGTGGAGTACTGTGTTCTCTGGTGGCGCGGACCTGTTCTTGTTTTAGGGGATCCGAGGGTAGGTTGGTATATGTAGGTCAGGGACCTACATATGTCGTGTGGTCTGGAATCCCCAGCTGGGCTTAATCGGTTCGAATTGTCGTTGCTCCTCGGTTAAGGAGACTCAACTCACTGTTCATCATCATAGAATTAATAACCGGAACTTGAATAAGGCTTATGAAGGTGTTGGATATGAAGTTTCATCATCTCAGTGCGGATCGTGTCAGCTTTGTATATAATTCTTGAGAAGTTTTCTATATAAAGAATGTTGTTAAAAGAGCTTTTACGCAAAAGAACTTTGATCATTGTTAAAGCTATACCTTGAATCCCTGAGCCTGCATTACTGAGTTTATCAGTTAATATTTCAGATAAGTCTTGTTGAGTACTTTCATACTCAGGGTTCGTTGACCCTTGTTGCAGGTGAGCCTCATGAGCAGATCTATTTTGGATCGTGCTGCATGACTATCGTTCGTTCTGACGATGAGAAGTAAATGTGTGATCCTTGGGCAGGATGTTTATTTTGTGTGATATGTCTATATTAATTATGCCACTCCACTACTACTATGGTTTGTAATAATTATCAAACTTAGTTTGTAAGGTTTGAAACAACTGGTTTGTAAACTATGTTATCGTAAGACTTCCACTATTTTTACTCTAGTTTTGATATTTGAATAAATGTTGTAATACTACAATGACTCTGTAACGTGATCCTGCTCGGAAATCGTGGATGATTCGGGGTTCCCCGAGGACACCCGATAGTCTTTTTAAGTTATTGGAAACATATGCATAAATGTCAAAAGTCGTCGGACAGTGACAGCTGCATGTGGGCCCTATAACTTAGGAGGTTCTGCCACAGAATGGTATCAGAGCGATCGTTACAAGGTTTTTGTTGTATTGTTTTACAAAAACTTCAAAATGATTTGGATGACTATATTTAACTTGGTAATTTAGTCCAAATTGCTTCTGACTTATCTTATTTCTTTCTCACCATTCCCTATTTGATTAAAAGGTTTTTGTGTGGTGGAGTAGTAATCATACTATGCCCTATATAAAAATAAATGTTGTTTATGTGTATTATAAACTTTGGTGTTTTTGTTCGTAAGAACGATTCATGCATCAGGAATAATTCACTTGTTACTTCCTTCACCTCTTAGTCTGGAGTTAAGTAGTGAGTCTGGTTTGAGGAATGTAATCCCTCTTAGCTATTTTTTTTAGATTTTGATCAAATGATCTTACTTGGATTAAATTGGCTTCCTACAGTATGGCTCGTGCCAAGATGACGCCCCGTAAGTCCACTGGACCCAAAGGAGTTCCTCGTCACCAACTTGCCCCTAGAAACGATGGTGCTAGCAGTAGCAGTTCTAGGCCTGATCCTAAGGCAGAGATACAGAGGATTTCCGTAGAGTTAGCACAAGCTACTAGAGATAGGGCTTTGGATGCTATACAGGTGGGAGAATTACAGGATCAATTGAGGCATCTCACCACCGCACATAGGAACTACGAAAGTATGCTAGTTCATACGGTGGAAGGAAGAAATGAAGCTTGGCACAGGGAAAATGTAGCTAGAGCTAGAACTCATGAGCTAGAATTCTATGTAGAAGATTTAGAAGAACATAATACATATCTACATGAGGAAGTTCATAGGCTTAGCAATCTACTAAATCCGAATCATGAGCCTCAAGCTGATGCTATGGACCCCGGTGTCATCCTTGCCGATGATGATGAATCAGGAGAGGAAGAAGAAGAAGATCTTGAAGAATTAGTAATGATCGATGAAAGTGATGATGAAGGCGGTAATAATTCCGGAATGGATACCGAGCCTGAAGTTTGAAGAAATTGAGGAAAAGAGTAGAGTTGTATAATAGTAGCTCTAGTTAAGTTATGTAGTTCTGTTTTCGTACTCGTGGGTTTGATTGTACATTAGTAAACTCTATTTAATGTGTTTAGAGTAAGCTTTGGTACAATTCAATAAAGACATGTGAATAAAGTTTGGTTTGTTATGAGCAGATGCGTCGTACGCGGGGTTCGTTTATTCCGGGAACTTCACAAGATGAGGACGGTATTCCAGATCCGCCACCAGTTCCAACCAATTTAGCTGATGCTATAACTGCACTTGTCAATGTGATGGCTGAAAATTCTCGTTTGCTTCATGAGATGGCTTAGAGTAATCAGAATCAGATGTACGGAAACCGTGGATGCCACCATAACCGCTAGGAGGCTACATATGTTGATTTCACAGACACAAGACCCCCGGTGTTCACCAAGGCAGATGAACCATTGGAGGCTGATGACTGGCTTTGAACCATGGAGCAGAAATTTGACCTTATCCCATGCACAGAGTATCAGAAACCTATGTTTGCCGCCCAACAACTTAGAGGAGCAGCAAGTGCTTGGTGGGCAAACTTAGTGGCTATGCAACCTGTTGGCATTCCAATAACTTGGGCTGAGTTCCGTACTGCCTTCAAAGCCCATTATATCCCTAAAGGAGTGATGGCTATGAAGCTAGATGAATTCCTTGCTTTGAAACAAGGAGATCAAAGCGTGATGCAGTATGTGGGAAGATTTAATCATCTGTCCCAATATGCATCCAAATATGTCAATATCGATGCTAAGAAGAAGAGGTGGTTTATGAGAGGCCTGAATACCAAGTTGTAGACTATGATGACCACTTGCACTAATGTTACTTATCATGAGGCAGTAAATATTGCAATTGCTTCAGAGTCAAAGTATCGGCAGCATAAGGAGCTCAAAAAGAAATAGAGTGTGCCGTCTGGATCTTTTGGGGGAAATCAGAAGAGGCAGAGGGTGATTTATCATCTAGTGCAGCATAATCGTCCTCCTTATCGTCCGCCGCAGTTCCAAGCCGGGCAACAGTCAAATGTCCATCCTACTATAACCTATCCGAGTTCACAATCAACCAATGCTCCTGGTGGCAATGCTCCAATATCCCAGGGTCACAACTATCCATGCTACAATTGTGGAAGGACTGGTCATTTCTCTAGGGAATGTCCATATCCTAGGCAGGCTAATCAAAATTATCAGAAGGCCCTTGCTAATCAACAATAGGGTCAGGCACCAAATAGGAACCCCAATCAGAATGCTCAGAAGGGCAAAGATGAGAGGAAGACAGGACGGGTGTTCTATATTCAAGCTAGAGAAATTTCGGAAGGGGAGCCAGTGATGATGGGTATGTTTCCTGTTGCCAATCACCCTGTAGTTATACTTTTTGATTCCGGCGCATTGCATTCATTCATCAATAGAACATTTGTCGTGAAGCATGAAATTTCAATTGGGGCAACAAAGGAAAGTTTCTTTATACAGTCACCCGGGGGATGTCTATGTACTAAGGAAATGGTATACCAGGTACCCGTAAACCTGGGTGGGCATATTTTTCCCACTACCATGATTATCCTTAAGGATCAGGATATAGATGTAATCTTGGGAATGAATTGGATGTATCAGCATAAGGCTGTTATAGATGCTTTGAATAGGACCTTAAGAGTGAGTTTGTCTGATAGTAATTCTCAACTTCTTATCCAACTTCCAACCCTAAGAAGATCAGTGAGCAAGATTTGTGCAACTGTTGTCAAAGAGATTAGAGATATTCCGGTAGTGTGTGAATTTCTGGATGTGTTTCCTAAAAATTTACCCGGTCTACCACCTGATAGGGATGTACAGTTCAATATAGAGTTACAACCTGGAACAGCTCTGATTTCTCAGAGAGCTTATAGGATGCCACCTAAGGAATTGGCCGAGTTGAAAACTCAGTTACAAGAATTGATTGAGAAAGGGTTTATCCAACCTAGTTCTTCACCTTGGGGATGTCCGGCAATTTTTGTGAAAAAGAAAGATGAGACCCTGAGGTTATGTGTTGACTATCGTCCATTAAATGAAGTGACCATCAAGAATAAGTATCCATTACCTCGGATAGATCTGCTTTTTGATCAATTGGCCAGAGCCAAAGTTTTCTCCAAGATAGATTTGAGATCAGGATATCACCAAATCAAGATAAAGCCTGAGGATATTCCCAAAACAGCATTTACCACAAGATATGGGTTATATGAATACTTGGTAATGTCTTTTGGTTTGACAAATGCTCCAGCTCATTTCATGTATCTAATGAACTCAGTATTCATGCCTGAGCTAGACAAGTTTGTAGTAGTGTTTATTGATGACATTTTAGTATATTCCAAGAATAAGAAAGAACATGCGGAACATCTCAGAATTATTCTGACCTGTTTAAGAGAACATCAACTATATGCCAAGTTCAGCAAGTGTGATTTTTGGCTTAAGGAAGTGCAATTTCTTGGACATGTCTTGTCAGCCGAAGGAGTTGCAGTTGATCCAAGCAAAGTGAAGGACGTGCTTGATTAGAAATCGCCAACCACAGTTCATCAAGTTCGGAGTTTTTTGGGTTTGGCAGGATATTACCGTCGGTTTATTCCAGATTTCTCAAAGATATCAAAGTCCATAACTGAATTGTTGAAGAACCAAGTTAAGTTTGTCTAGTCATCAGATTGTGAGAAGGCTTTCCAGACTTTGAAGAGACTATTAACCACTACACCAGTATTAGCCCAACCTGACATTGAGAAGCCGTTTGATGTTTATTGTGATGCTTCAGGTATTGGTATTGGAGGTGTGTTGATGCAAGAAGGCCGAGTCATTGCCTATGCATCTAGGCAACTTAAGCAACATTAAGAACATTATCCGACTCATGACTTCGAGTTAGCAGCTGTGGTTCATGCTCTGAAGATTTGGTGTCATTACTTGCTTGGTAATACGTGCCATATGTATACAGACCACAAAAGCTTAAAGTATATCTTTACTCAGTTAGAGTTGAACATGCGATAAAGAAGATGGTTAGAATTGATTAAGGATTATGATTTGGAAGTACATTATCACCCCGATAAAGCAAATGTGGTTGCAGATGCCCTCAGTCGCAAAAGTTATTGCAATTGTCTGATAGTGAGAACAATGGGTTTGAATTTATGTCAAGAAATGGAAAAGTTGAATGTAGAAGTAATTCAACAAGGAAGTTTGACCAACATAATTGTTGAAGCCACTATTCGAGATCAAGTTATTGCTGCTCAGAAGGAAAACAAGGGTATAGCCCATATCAAGGAAAGAGTCAAGAATGGAAAAGTGGAATGCTTTAGTATTGACAATGAAGATGTGTTGTGGTTCAAGGATCGCCTGGTGGTACCAAAAGTTCCTGAGTTGCGGCAGTCAATTCTAGATGAGGCACATGCTACTAGGTTATCAATCCATCCAGGAAGTAACAAGATGTACCATGACTTGAAGCAAAGATTCTGGTGGACTAAAATGAAAATAGAGATTGCTAGATATATAGCAAAGTGTGATACTTGTCAAAAGGTGAAAGCTATACATTTGAGGTCTGCTACTGAATTACAACCATTACCTATTCCATCTTGGAAGTGGGAGGATATAAGTATGGATTTTATTGTTGGTCTACCCAAGACATCAAAGGGATTTGACTCAGTATGGGTTATTGTAGATCGACTCACTAAGTCAGCACATTTTCTTCCAGTCAAGACAATATATCCTATGATCCAATATGCCAAGATGTATTTAGCAAGAATCATGAGTCTCCATGGAGTACCCAAGACTATTGTGTCAGATAGAGGTACACAATTTGTCTCCGACTTTTGGAAACAATTGCATTCTTCATTGGGTACCAAACTTCTATATAGTACAGCTTATCATCCGCAAACTGATGGACAGACTGAAAGAGTTAATCAAGTACTTGAAGATATGTTAAGGTGTTGTGTCCTTAACTATTCCAATAAGTGGGACGAATGCTTACCTTTGGCCGAGTTCTCATACAACAATAGTTATCAGGAAAGCATTAGAATGGCTCCATTTGAAGCACTCTATGGTCGTAAATGTAGGACATCATTGAGTTGGTCTGAGCCTGGAGAAAGAAGATTCTTTGGAGTTGACCTTGTGAAAGAAACAGAAGACAAGGTTAGACAAATACAGAGTAATTTGAAGATAGCTCAATCCCGACAAAAGAGTTATGCAGATAGAAGACGGAGACCATTGGTATTTACCAAAGGAGATTTTGTATATCTGAAAGTATCACCAATGAAGGGAGTTACCCGTTTCGGTGTTAAAGGAAAGTTGGCACCTCGATATATTGGACCATATCAAATTTTGGAAAGGTATGGAAAAGTGGCATATCGTTTGAAGTTACCTAAACATCTTGTAGCTGTGCATGATGTGTTCCATGTTTCTCAATTGAAGAAGTGTCTCCGAGTGCCTGAACAAAATGTTGAAATTGAAGGAGTAGAACTAGAACCGGATTTAACCTATTCCGAATATCCTATCCGAATGTTAGATCAGAAAGATCATGTTACTCGAAGATGGACAATCAAGTTCTATAAAATACAATGGAATCAACATTCAGAAGAGGAAGCTACTTGGGAATCAGAAGATTACTTGTTAGAAAAGTTTCCAGAGTTTCTAGCATCAATATAGAATAGAGTAGTGTTAGTTGTGCTCGGTTGCTACAAGTTGTGTTTTGTAAAGGAATCTCAGCTGTTTTATAGGCAAGTTTTGGATGTTTTTGGACTGACACATTTCCTTTTCCATTACTTACCCTATGGCTTTGAATCTCGGGGCGAGATTTCTTTTAGGGGGAAGGATTGTAACACCTCGGGTGTTTAAATATTAAAATCTGACATGTCATCATATGCATTGCAAAGCATTTGGCATTTGGTGAAAACTTTGATGTACATTTACTAAAACAAGTTTACAATTGTGTAATGAATGTTGAATTGTATTGTTTGACTCAAGTTCAATATTTGTTTGGATTTTGAATTTTTCCAGAAAACCCCGCTTTTCAACATTTAAACCCTACCCTAAAAATCCATTTCAAAATCTAAGCATATTTTGGGGTTGGCCCAAAAGCAAAAGTGTAGAGCTTGGCAAGTTATACAAAGTTTGTTTTTGGAGTTTTTCAAGTTGTTTAGAAAAATTTTGAGTAATTCAAAAAGGCGTAATTCGTTAAATATCCCCTATTTGAATTTAAAAGATCATTTCAAAATCTAGATAGAATTAGGGGTTGGTTATAAAGGCAAAGTTGTAGAACTTTTGATTTTAAACAACTTTTATTTTTGGAGATTTTTTAGTTGCTATACAAATTTGGGAGTAATTTGAATTTGAAACTGAATGGCAAATCTGTAAATTCGGTGAACAGTACTCACCACCCTAGCTACATGGTCGGCGATCTTCGGTTTGCTTCCAGGCGTGGTCGTGGCCGTCTTTGATGTCGCGCTGGCATGGTGAAGGCCATAGCGTAGCTTCCTTGCGCTTCTAAGCCACTCTACTTAGCCTTGGCGGTCGCCGTTTGCCTCCGCTCTCTTACTCTGTTTTTCCGACGCCACGACCATAACTCCGGTGAGCTCGTGTCGATGCCGTAGTGCTTCACCGTCGCTGATAAGCTTGTCCCAGCTCCGTCTCATCCTTGCGCACCTAAATAACTAGCCCTGGTCGCTTGCCATCATCGGGAAACGCCGTTCGGCGCTTTTCTTCCTCACGGCCGGCAGCACCACCGTGGAGTGCGTGTCGCCGTGGCTAGCGCGCTACGGTGAGTCTTTGCCCTTACTGAGTCTTGCTTCGGCTTCGCCGCAATGATGTAGTGCTTTGTGACCCATTGGTTTCTCATTTTGACCACCATAGCTACCGGAGCATCGCCGTCGTCGAAGATCGCTCCGCCGTGACCGCTGTCAACGTCGACCCATGTCACCAAAGCTTATCTAGTCTCGTTCTTTGCTCCAACGTGTTTGTGGTGAGCTACTAGACCTTCCCATGCCCTCTATTTCACCATTTTCGGCTTCATTTCGCTGGCGTAGCGTAGCCGCGCCGTCGTGGCCGCCATGGCCGACGTAGTGCTCGGTCCAGTCCATAGTTAGTCAGGCTTGTGCTCAAAATGGATGCGCCTAGTCTCGGGGAGGGTGTAGGTACCTTGGCCGTCGCCGTTGGACTCACCGGCGGCGAGATATCGCCGGTCAGCACCATCATCGCCGTAGTCAAAGCGCGAGGTAGAAGATGACCGGTGGGGTCACCATGTCAGTGACTCAACGTTCAAAATGAATTTTCTGTTTTTAGATTTAAATGAATAGTGCTATAATTTGTTATTTTGTGTAGAATTATTTAGAGCTCCAAAAATTATGAAAATTTTTGTGTGAATTCTCTATGATGTATATTATATGACAAAAATTTGAAATATTGATTTTCAGTATTTTTGGAATATGATAAAAATTGCTCAATTAATTAATAAATGACTTTCCATGATTTTTCTAGGCTTATTTATTTATCCAAAAATTATGAAATTTATTTTGCCACTTAGTCACCAGGTAATGAACATGTACTAAAATTTTGAGCTCAATTAGAATAAGTTGATTTATTTCATAATTTTGAATTAAATAATTAATTCATAAAAGTGAATAGTAACTTTTAATGATTTAGGTTTTTGTTTGGACTTTTGGATTGAGTGATGACCTTGGGTCATTAGTTGATAATGATCCTTGGCAATTGATTTGGGTGTTGTGAAAAAGGTTTGATTAGTTTGACTTGCAACTGTACCGCGAAGGAAAGTTGTATTCAAATTATTAATTTTGCATCCATCATAGAGCATCATGTTTCGTATTCCATATCATGTTAAACATGGCATTATTACTACGTGTAGTGAACGAAGGTGAACACGTGGTAGTTAATCAAGTCATGGAAGAAGTTAATCCATCTGTTGAGGTCGGATCGAATACTTGTGAAACGTCGCAGGAACCAGACTTTTCTGTCAACGAAGGCAAGCCCCGGATGCATACAACCCTACCTTGTGTTTTACAAATTAATTTCGCTTTTGCTTTCCGTTACTGCATTAAGTGGTTAGGAGTTAAGTAAGAGCCTAATTGGTGCATTACCACCCTTGTTATTCCATATTTACCATATTACCAGTCTAAAACCCGTATATGCCTAGTTTTGCTTAGCTATGCGTAGAACGATGAAAGTCAGGTGACTACCTGCCACCTGCAAGTAACAAATGGAACATTGGTTAATTGTGTTAGCATGTGATATGAGAATGTGGAGTAATAAATCTAGACCGGGCGGACTCGGTGTGTGTGAGCCACAAGACATGGAGGTCTTGTGAGCAGGTTATTTCCGCCTGTATCGATTAAGGCATGTCCGTTGTTGAATTGTATGAGGTGAGAATTTGTAGTACTAACCACATACTCCGGTAAGCCTAAACTTGGCAATTCTATTACGAGAATGACTACTCGCGCACTAGGAGTGGAGAGATGGCGGGAATAGTGTGTACCCACGTGGCCATGGGCTGGAATGGTGGAGTACTGTGTTCTCGGGTGGCGCGGACCCGTTCTTGTTTTAGGGGATCCGAGGGTAGGTTGGTATATGTAGGTCAGGGACCTGCATATGTCGTGTGGTCTGGAATCCCCAGCTGGGCTTAATCGGTTCGAATCGTCGTTGCTCCTCAGTTAAGGAGACTCAACTCACTGTTCATCATCGTAGAATTAATAACCGGAACTTGAATAAGGCTTGTGAAGGTGTTGGATATGAAGTTTCATGATCTCAGTGCGGATCGTGTCAGCTTTGTATATAATTCTTGAAAAGTTTTCTATATAAAGAATGTTGTTAAAAGAGCTTTTATGCAAAAGAACTTTGATCATTGTTAAAGCTATACCTTGAATCCCTGAGCCTGCATTACTGAGTTTATCAGTTAATATTTCGGATAAGTCTTGTTGAGTACTTTCGTACTTAGGGTTCTTTGACCCTTGTTGCAGGTGAGCCTCATGAGCAGATCTGTTTTGGATCATGCTGCATGACTATCGTTCGTTCTGACGATGAGAAGTAAATGTGTGATCCTTGGGCAGGATGTTTATTTTGTGTGATATGTCTATATTAATTATGCCACTCCACTACTACTATGGTTTGTAATAATTATCGAACTTAGTTTGTAAGGTTTGAAACAACTGGTTTGTAAACTATGTTATCGTAAGACTTCCGCTGTTTTTACTCTGGTTTTGATATTTGAATAAATGTTGTAATACTGCAATGACTCTGTAACATGATCCTGCTCGGAAATCGTGGATGATTCGGGGTTCCCCGAGGACACCCAACAGTCTTTTTAAGTTATTGGAAACATATGCATAAATGTCAAAAGTCGTCGGACAGTGACAGGTGCATGTGGGCCCTATAACTTAGGAGGTTCTGCCACAGCACTAAGGAGTCCTTGGCGTAGGCGGTGAGGTCCGAGCACTGAGGAGTGAGGAGTCCCCGGCATAGGCGGTGATGACCGAGCACCGAGGAGTGAGGAGTCCCCGACATCGGTGGCGATGATCGAGCACTGAGGAGCGAGGAGTCCTCGGCGTAGGCGGCGATGACCGAGCACTAAGGAGCGAGGAGTCCCCCGTGTAGGCGATGATGTCTGAGCTCCAAGGAGCGAGTAGTCCCCAGCGTAGGGGACGATGTCCGAGCACCAAGGAGCGAGGAGTCCCCAGCATAGGCGGCGAGGTCCGAGCACCAAGGAGTCCCTAGCGTAGGCGGCGATGTCCAAGCATCGAGGAGTCCTTAGCGTAGGCGACAAGGTCCGAGCACCGAGGAGTCCCCGGTGTAGGCAGCGAGGTCCGAGCATCGACATAGCTAGCGACATCTGTGTAGTGAAGTGTGCCCACTTAATCATCGAGCATGAAGAATCCAAGCGCTGAGGAGTAACCGACATAGCTGGCGATGAAGCACGAGCGGTGAACAGTCTGGTCAACTGGTCAGCGGCGAAGTGAGCATTGAGTAGAAGCAACCGATGAACAGTCTGATCAACTGGTCGATGATGGAGTCCATGAACCAAGCGGTCTGACTAGTTGATCAGTGGAGAAGTCCGAGCACCAAATGATCTGATCACCTAGATGATGATCCTACAATACAAATATATAGAACGAGTAGTACATGATGTACAAAAAAATAAACTCTGGAGAAAATCAGCAATGGTGATGAAATGGTGTATGCATCTCGACGATCAGTTGGCATGAAAAATATATTTATATTTAATATAAACCGCCTGAATAGTTAGTGTGTAGCTGAGTCTCCAGCCCTAGCTAGCCCATAGTCCATAACATCGAGCGTGGAGCCCGTGCATGTGTAGGAGAAACAGACGTCACCAAGGAGCCGCTGCCGACCACCCATAACACAGAGGGCAGACGCTCGTGCATGTGTAGGGAGGAGCCGGAGACAGGGCCATCTCTGGAGGCATCTGAGCATCAACATGATTGTTTGGGGGTTCAGAAAATCGTTTGGAGAGCAGACATGGAGAAAATAGTTCACAGAAACATCATGGCGATATACGGAGATTGGAGAATATTTAGGAAAATATTAAAGCATGACTTAGCTTTGGACGGAGCATCTGGTCGGCGGCGTATGGTGTTATCTGGTCAGCGTTGATGGTGAACACCCGGTAGGCGGTGAGTTGTTGGTGAAGGTGGCCTCGGAGGTGGTTCTGAGATCAGATCTGCTGTCACGGGGGCTGGTGTAGCAGCGACGAATTGTCATCATCGACCGGCATGGATCTCCATGAGATTGATGATGAGAATGCGATGTTGATTTGAGGTCCATCTGGCTTGCCATGGATCAAGCGCACACCCCTACCTGGCTCACCAACTATCGACAGAATATGCTTAGCAGTCCACCAAGGGGTATCCCGCGATGGTAGATTTGTCGGTGGGGGTGCATGTGATCAGGAACCGGATGGTGACACAAGGCGTAGATATAGCGATTTAGATAGGTTCGGGCCATCTGATCAACGTAATACCCTACGTCCTCTGTCTTTGGTGTATTTGTATTGATCTGTATGTAGATCCTATCTGATAGATCCTATCCACTAGGGGACCCCTACCTCTCCTTATATACTCTGGAGGAGGTAGGGTTACAAGTAAAGTAGCCTATTTGGTACTATACAATGTCTTGCGGTGCATGCCAAGCAGCGCCATGCACGCCTTAACCTTATGGGCTGGGCCACCCCTAGGGGCACAGCCCATGTCTTGGGGGCCATACCCCCACAGTCTCCTTCGTCCGATCATCCACACCGGACATGTCCGGTCATAGTTGAGCATGGGACTCATGGCAGAAATGGCTACTTCATTTGGATGGGACACATGGTGAACTAGCCGCGATTGGACGCAGGTGACTGGATGCGTTCGGTGCACACGACCGGTGCGTCCGGTCATCCTGCAGTCAGCCCAATAATTGAGCCAATGACTCTATTTGTGGGGGCTCTCTATTTTAGCCCCATGGCCAGTTCAAGCTCACCCTCTTGGCCATTTACATTGTCATAACAACCTTGTGAGCTTAGCCAAAGCCCTCCCACTCATCTCCATCATAGATTCATCATCTTTGTGAGATTGGAAGTGAATCCAAGTGCATTGCTTGAGTGTTTGCATCTAGAGGCACTTGGTGTTCGTGTTTTACTATGGAATTCGCTTGTTACTCTTGGTGGTTGCCGCCACCTAGATGGCTTGGAGCAATGAGGATCGTCGAGCGGAGGTTGGTGATTGTCTCTGGCTCTAATTGTGGTGATTGTGAGGGGTTCTTTACCTTTCCCCAGCAAAGAGCCAAAGGGTACTCTAGTAAATTACTCGTGGCTTATGTGATCCTTATCTTGTGTTGGTTGTGTGGCACCCTATTGAGGGTTTTGCATGTGATGGCAATTAGTGCATGAACCTCCAAGTGAGTGAATTGCCACAACGAGGACTAGCTTGCCAGCAAGCAAGTGAACCTCGGTAAAAAAATCATTGTGTCATCATTTGATTCCAAGGTGATTGGTCTTCACTGGTATTCATTCTTGTGATTGATTGGTTCATTCCTCGACACGGTGGTATAACTATCTTGCTCTCTCTCTTTTCATTACCGCAAACTAGTTATCAAGCTCTTTAGTGTAGTTTCTTGTGAGAGCTTGTTAGTTTGGTTAGTGTGGCTCTTTAGTTAGATTTTGAGATCACACTAACCTAGTGTAGTGATATAGCCATTGTGTGGATAGAGACTATAGAAACTAGACTTGTGGTAGGTGGCTTGCATTTTTAGTAGGCTAGCGTAACACTCGCTTCACCTCATATTTGTTTAACCGGTTTGTTAAGTGTTGTTATAGAAATTTTTAATAGTCTATTCACCCCCTTCTAGGCATTAGGACCTTTCAGGCTCACTAGAGAAAGTTCACCGGTGAGCATGGTAGATGGCAGTGGTCGCACGGTGGAGCATCGACCATCTCTGGCCATGGTAGGCTCCGATGAGGATGGCCCTACCTCTACGGTGACATAGAATAGTTCTAGAGCAAGATCTGGCCATGGTGGAGCAGTGGGGGAGCCTAACCGCGAGGCATGGCACACGGTGGCGCCCAGCGCACATGGTGGGGCTCTCTGTTCTGGCAAACTAGCGGTGAGAGGTGGGTCTCCATCTTTGCGGTAGGAGCTAGGGTTCATGGCCATGCGCAAACATCTTTGAGCGGGGGATGGAAAGACCTAGGAGCTACTGGCCATGGCGAGCTTGAGCTTGCGGACATGGTGGGCATGGCGGGAGCAATGCATTCCCATGTGATGGTATGGTAGCATCTACCCTAGCTTTGGCTTGAGCAGTAGTGACCTAAGGCAACTAAGGACTAGAAGATAGGAAGGCGGGAGATGCAGTGGAATGGCCTGGCCATGTTGAGCCGAGAGCGCGGTGGTGCTCCAGTGGCAACGACGGTGATGATGAAGTGGAAAGCCACTTTACCTTGGTTTGAAAGGTGGCGCTGGTGGCTCGAGGAGGTGGGGTGATGGTAGAGTAGTTGTGGCCTAGAGGAATTGACCGATGGAGCTGCAACAGCGGTGAGCGAGCTCAGCTCCACTGTAGCTGGGCGCGGCGAGAAAGAGAGAGCGAGTGAGAGCGAGTGGGAGGGAGCAGCAGGGGCACGACCCTCTTGTCCGTGCACTAGCCTGGCCATCATCGGCGTATGACTACCATGTGGTGGCCGTGGCCTAGCACAGTCAGCCACTGATGCCGTGCGTGTCCACGTCCATCAGAGCCCAACATGCATGTCTGACAAAGCAACTTTGGGACCATGTAACTCCTAATCCATGGTGATTTAGTGCAAGGTGTGTGAACAAATCTTGTAGAACTATGTAAGGTCTACAAGATTGCTTTAGAAATCATCTTCTAATTCACAATGGTTTGGAAGTTACATCACCTCAAAGTCATGTACGTTGAAACTGTAATCATCTCCAACACTTAGAAAGTTTTTTCAAAGTCCAAAATAGTATTTTATTGCTACTTGTGAGCTATTTTTGAGCATGCTATGTACTGAATTAGGTCTTGGCCCAAAAATGAAAGTTGTTACTCTAGTCAAGTACAACAACTTTTCTTAAGGGTGCACTACCATGCAAGCAATCTAAGGCATAGTTCAACATTGGTCAAACTAGTAACTTGAAAATTGGAGTTTCTAGAATAACTATGACTTGGGGGCTGTTTTGGTCCATGTCATGAATACCAAACTTGTTCCATGTACCATCATAAACATGTTAAGGTCACACACATGTTAAGCATATACACTTCATATGCTTTATGCTCATGGATGCAAGTGCCCAATGCATGCTTCATATGCCTCTTTCTATGGCCCCACAAGAATTTCATGCATTGGTCACACACAATGGCAAGCATATACATGCATATAGCTATCATCACATGTAACAAAAGTAAGGTGATTGAGATAACACTTCATATGCTTTATGCTCATGGATGCTCAAATGATGCTCATGCTCATGAATGCAAGTGCCCAATTCAAGCTTAACACTAGGGTGTTACAACCCCTCCCCCTTATAGGAATCTCATCCCGAGATTTGAAAGACCTACCATTTTTCATAGAAAGCGGGGTAGACCTCGCATGGATAATCTTCTCGTTCCCACGTAGCATCTTGCTCACTATGATTATTCCACATCACTTTGTGAAACTTGATCACACAGTTTCGAGTTACTCTATCCATGCTATCTATAATTTTCACCGACTTCTCTTCATAGGCTAGATCCAATTTTAACTTGATATCTCTAACCTCCACTCTTTCTTATGGAACACGTAAGCATTTCTTCAATTGGGATACATGAAAAACGTTGAATATAGCCCTCATTTCTAGAGGTAACTGGATCTTGTAGGCTACTCTTCCACTTTTTTCAATGATTGGATATGGACCTACATATCTAGGTGCAAGCTTTCTTTTTACGCCAAAATGTTGTACTCCCTTTATCGGTGATACCTTCAAATATACATGATCACCTACTTCAAACTCAATGGGTGCTCTTCTTCTATCAGCATAACTCTTATGTTAGGATTGAGCAGCTTCCATATGTTGCTGAATGATATGCACCTGCACTTTAGCCTCTTTGACAAAATCAATACCATAGTATCTTCTTTCTCCAGGTTCAACCCAATTCAAAGGAGTTCTACATTTACGGGCACGTAAAGCTTCAAAAGGAGCCATCTTAATACTCTCTTGATAACTATTGTTGTAGGAAAACTCAGCTAAAGGTTGCCACTTTTCCCATGAACCTTTTGAAGAGATGACACAAGCTCTCAACATGTCTTCCAATATTTGATTTACACATTCGGTTTGCCCAGAGGTCTAAGGGTGATAGGCAAAACTTCTGACTAAGTTGGTGCCTAACATCTTGTGCAAATGTTCCCAAAAACGATGAGTGAACTGAGGCACTCTGTCAGACACAATGGTTCTTGGCACACCATGTAGACGTACTATGTGGGAGAAATACAACTCAGCATAATCATGTGGTTGGTAATTGGTTCTGACTGGAATGAAATGTGCAGACTTGGTTAGGCGAACCACAATCACCCATATGGAATCAAAATTCTTATGAGTAGGTGGAAGTCCAACAATAAAATCCTTGCTAACTTCTTCCCACTTCCAACCTAGAACAGACAGTGGTTGAGGCAGTCTAGTAGGTTTCAAATGAACAGCCTTGACTCGGCAACAATTATCACATCTAGAAACATAAGCTGCAATTTCCTTCTCCATTTTGGTCCACCAAAAATGGTTCTTCATGTCTTGATATATTTTAATACTACCCAGATGAATGGACAGTTTAGAAGAGTGAGCCTCACCTAAGATCTGGTTTCTAAGTTCCTTATCCTTCGGCACTACCAGTCTATCTTTAAACCATAGAACACCATTCTCATCTATCCTAAAATGCTTAGTCTCTTGCTCTTTCATCTTTCTTTTGATGTGGAACACACCTGGATTGGTCTTCTGAAGCTCGATGATCTTGCTCTCAAGAGAACAACTGATCATAATATTGTGCAGCAAAACAGGATGTAACAAATTGAAGCCATCTTCTAATAGAGAATTGCAATGAGACTTTCTGCTCAAAGCGTCTGCAACAACATTCGCTTTGCTAGGATGATAATGTACTTCTAAATTGTAATCTTTGATCAATTCTAGCCATCTTCTCTATCTCATTTAATTCGGGTTGAGTGAAGATATACTTAAGGCTCTTATGATTTGTGTAAATATGACACACATTGCCAAGCAAATAGTGTCTCTAAATCTTTAATGCGTGGACAACCGCTGCTAATTCTAAGTCATGGGTTGGGTAATTGACTTCATGCTTCCTCAGCTGATGTGAGGCATAAGCAATGACTTGGCCTTCTTGCATAAGAACACATCCCAAACCGGTACCTGATGCATCACTTAACACATCAAAAGGTTTCTCGATATCAAGCTATGACAAAACAGGAGCTGAAGTCAATAAAGTCTATAAAGTGTGAAAAGCAGCCTCACACTCTAGAGTCCACACAAACTTCTCATCTTTCTGAAGCAATCTTGTCATTGGGTTGGTGATTTTGGAGAAGTCCAGAATTAACCAATGGTAGTAACATGCTAAACCAAGAAAACTCCGAACTTCATGAACTGAAGTTGGGGCCTTCCAATCCATAACTTCTTACACCTTAGAGGGGTCTACAAAGATCCCATTTTCTGACAGCACGTGCCCTAGAAAAGGTACCTTCCAAAGCCAAAACTCACACTTGCTAAACTTAGCATACAACTTATGTTCTCTTAGCTTGGTTAGAACAACTCTCAGGTGCTCTGCGTGATCCTCCTTGTTTTCTGAATAGACCAGAATGTCATCGATAAACACAACCCCAAACTTATCTAGGTCTAGCACGAACACTAAATTCATTAGATACATGAAATATGCAGGAGCATTTGTCAGCCACAGGACATGACCAAATACTCATACAGGCCATACCTAGTAAAGAAAGCAGTCTTAGATATATCTTCTAGCCTGATTTTAATCTAATGGTAATCAGATCTCAAATCAATCTTGGAGAAGACCTTAGCCCTTGACAACTAATCATACAAGATATTAATTCGAGGCAAAGCATACTTGTTCTTGACTGTTATGGTATTAAGTGGTTGGTAGTCCACACACATCCACAAAGATTTGTCTTTCTTCTTCACAAATAAGGTGGGACAACCCCATGGAGATGAGCTAGGTCAAATGAGACCTTTCTCTAAAAGCTCTTGCAATTGAACCTTAAGCCCGACTAGCTCATTTGGTGGCATTCTATATGGCCTCCAAGAGATGGGTGTAATACCCGGTAACAACTCAATCTTAAACTCTACATCCCTATCGGGTGGCAACCTAGGTAGTTCATTAGGAAACACATCCGGAAACTCACATACCACTAGAATATCAAGGACGATCATGGTCTGAATAGCACATTCTAAATTTTGGAGATCAAAACTCCTAGGAAGTGGCACTAGGAAAGCATTGTTACTCTAGGGTTCCCTCAACATGATGGTTCTAGTCGAAGTGTCAATGAGAACTCCATGGCCACTCATCCATTTCATACCCAAGATTACATCTATCCCCAACCCTAGCAATACTACAAGATCTGAGGTATACTCTTAGTTGCTTATTGAGATGCGCACATCTTTGACTATCTGGTTGGTGGAGATATTATTTCTAGCTGCACTTATGCAATAATCACCCTTATCTATAGTAACTACCCTCTGATCATGCTTGGATGCAAATGTTTGATTCATAAATGAATGTGAAGCTCCAAAATCAAACAAAACAACTACGGGGTGTTGGTTCATAAGAAATGTACCCGTAGTAACAACTTCACCTGATGGGATTTCTTCTAGGGTGGTATAGTGCACATGTCCCTGACGTGCATTTGGATTACCCTGCTTCTGGTTGTTGTTCTTCTTGGGATAGGGGCAATTTCTTGCCCAATGGCTAGGCTTGTTACGGTTCCAGCATGGCATGTTGCTAGGTGGAACACTAGGGCTTCCTTGTCCTATGCTACCCATTGGTAGAGCAATAGAAAAGGCCTTGTGATACACTTTCTGGGTCTGACTGGTCTGTACCTTCTTATGAGGTGTTATATACTTTGGAGCAGGTGGGCGAAACTGAGGTCTCGCAACAACAGGAGCTTTTGACTGAGATGCGCCTACTTCAAAGCTCTCTTACAACTCTTAGATGCTGAATAGTTGTTGTTCCGATTCTCCTGAGTTAAAGCATCACTGACAAACTCATTGAAAGTGGCACACATGCTGTTAGCTAGAGTCTTCATCAGCTTCGAACTAAGCCCCCTCTTGAAACTAGCAATCTTCTTTGCATCAGTGTCAACAAACTCTATGGCATACCTTGATAGATTGTGAAAGTCATGTAGATACTCAGTTAGGCTCTTGGTACCCTATGTTAGCTTTATGAATTATGTATGCTTCATGCTCATAAGACCTGAGGGAATATTATGTCCCCTAACTACAGCCTTAAATTGGTTCTAGATAATTTGAGCATTTTCAGGCAAAGTAGATCGATGATGAATCTACCACATGCCTGCAGGCCCCTATAGCTAGTGTGATGCATACTCTGCCTTCATGTGCTCTGTGAACCCTAAGAGATGGAACTTCTGTTCAATTGTATTCAGCCATTCATCTGCCTACAATGGCTCCTCTACTTCCTTAAAGATGGTCAAGAAAGTCCTTAAAATCATTGAACTAGTTAGGTTAAGGCCCTTGGCATTGGTCCCTTCCCCATCCATGGCTGACATTCTATGCAAGACCGCGCAACACTTCTCCCATGGAACATTGGGTTTCCATGAGCTGGGCCATCATCTCTACTGGCTTGGGATGCGGTGGTGGTGGGAGGTCCTCATTATCATTGCCATGTGAACCACTGCCACCCACATCATCTCCACTAGCTCCCCTACGATGCGCATCATCTGCAGAATTGCAACCACAAGTAATTATTGATGATGTCAAAAAATTGTAGAAGAATTATATAATTATGTCAAACAAAATTGACTAGAGAGAATTTACATTCTTACAATAAAATAGAGGCATAATAATTCATTTATACAACACAACATCACCAATTATATTACTTAGAGATCATGCAATGCATTCTCCTACATGCCAAATACTTGCTAGCACACAAACTAGACATTTATTAATGTTCAACAACGACATGGATTAAACATGCAAGGTTTTGAGATTACATCAAAGGAGTACATCATGAGATCGAAACCTAAATTATGAGTTCATTACATAAAGGATCGAAGATAGAGAGCTAGCGCATCTAGCTAGGTACTATAGCTAAGTTACACCTTGGAGTGGTCGCTCTCGTTGTCAGACACATCATCACCATGGTCGTCCTCAAATGACTCGACCTCCTCCTCCTTAGGCTTAGCCTTGGCATCCACCTCCATGCCATTGTCCTCAGCAATCAACACATTGGGATCTTCTTCCACCACTGGAGCTAGAGGAAGAATTGGGTTCACCAAATTGTTGAGACAATGAACATCCAGCTGAAGCTCCTTCATCTGGCATATGAGTTCCTGCTCTCTGTGATCAAACTCCGTTGCCTGCCTAGCAGCCTAAAACATAGTATGAATTCTAGCTGCCTCCCTAGCCTTAGCAATGCAAATGACCTCGTCCCTCTCAGCATGGACGTCCTGTATCTTGACCCTAGATACATCTATTTCTACAACAACATTCACCAACTAAACCCGACGAGCTTCCAAAGTTGTAATAGCATTATCGGTTTCCCACTGAACCTCTCTAGCTGCCCTTCGATGCCTGCGCACATGCCCTTGTAGCTGGCATTACGTGGCCTGTGCTCGCTGGACCTCTAGCATGCAGCTGATGTAGCTATCTTCATGGGAGTAGAACATCTTCAGGACTGCGAACATAGCACTCATAGTAGCACTAGAGCTCTTTGCATCCAAGTGGTCACCGACGGATCCACCCGGGGAAAGGTTCTGGTTGGACCGTTGATGAGCTCATCACTAAACTCCTAACAGATCTCACACAGTGCCTCCAAAGCTACCACTTGAGCACCTATCCAAGGAGACTGCCCATCTAACTCAATACTCCAACCTTGCCACTATGGATTGTTTGCACGGGCTGGAAAGGTCACCCGCACATCATACCATAGCTGCCCCTCAGCTGCCACTTCCCTCTAGAAGTAGCGGGGTGGTTCAGCGTACCCAAATGAGTTTAGCACCCTCCACAGCAAGGTAGGAGTGCCAAACATAGCAAGGAATGTGTCACTTCGAGGCCGGGCTCCTGGTGTTACCATCTATAGCAAAGTGTGCAACTCTTGTGAGAGGATATCATACGTGAGAAGAAATTTAATGAATGGGGTAAGCAATTATAAGGGAGGGAGGAATGCAAAAATGCAAATGCATGAGTGAACATGATGCATGCACGTTTCGTACGTCCTCATGAATCTTAGGAAAATTTTAGAATTCTAACGACATACATGGTGGCATACATACGTTCTCTCAATATATGTACCTAATCGGGCTACACGTTTCACTATTAGTGTACCTGCACAAGAATTTTATTTTAGCCCAACCCAACAATTATATATGCCAAAATGTAAATCTAAGCTCTAGGTTGCAACTAAATACTTCAATATATATATACCCATACATATACTTCCGTATCAAAGCTACCCAAAAGTAAATACATGCCATTTGTACATATAAATATGCATCTACAACCGTATCAAGCTAACCCATAATTAAATACCTTAGTATATATATGGGACATGTATATACCAAAGTACCAAAGCTACCTCTCCCCTTAGACCACATGCTCACCCTTGCCATCTTGCCACTCTTACCTTGGGCATAGAAGAAATTGATCCATACATTATCACTCAAGTGAATGGGATCCATACAATAGCACACCGTATGGACGACAAAAGTAAAAACCCCCATGTTATTACCTATTTAGCCACCTGATAGATATGACCACTGGCACACTCTAAATTTAAAATTCAGATTTTAACACAACTATATATATAGATATAAGTTGTCAAACTATTTTATAAAACAAAACCATTGTTTTAAATACCCATATGACAAGTTTAGTATTGAACCTTGCTCCAATGCCAGCTGTAACAGAACCGTCCATTTTATAAGAGCACAAGTACAATAGCAATCACCGAAGCAATCAAACTATCATACTTGAGCCCATATAAACTCGGTAGTCCGATGAAATCATGAAAGATCTCAAAGCAACCAACATACAAGCCAAGATCATACATGATTCAACATAACAAGTCACATGTTACATCACAGTTCACAAATGATTCACAAGTATCTCATATACATCGGAGTTCACATAGTTATTACAAACCAAGTTCAAATAGTGGAAGCAAAGTAGTTTGACATCAACATCACACTTAGTTCAAATACATGCCAGTACCAGGGTAATTTCTAGCAAAAGCATAATAGAGAGGATAACTTAGGAGTACCATGCCCCATGGTTTAGTCCTCATCCATGGTAGGATGAAGGCAATTCTTACAGTACCCATGATACATCATATCATCTACAACAAGAGGGAATAAACCCTGAGTACGAGAATTACTCAGCTAGACTTACCCATCATAAACCAGAAATAATATGACACCAAGTAGTATGCAAGGCTTTATCGGTGGAGTTAGCTTGACAATATTTTGCATAAAAGCTTAAGTAACATAACTTGGAGATTTAATATGTTTAGCATCAAATTGAATACCAATTCAATTAAGCATCTCTAGATTAGCATATGTACTAGAGAAATCACTTGATTAAGCTAACAAGCATTAGTAATCATATCCGGTGTATTAATTTGAGCATCATCGTAACCATCAAGTTCCATCAATCAATGCTACGTTGCCGCTGCTTAGTCAAGTTCTCACTATCTGGAAGAGATGGTGACTCGAATTGATTCCAACCAGCTAGGGAGTTATTCCTAACACAAATCCATACTTCCCTCATCGAGGTCGCGTCGGGTCACCTTTGGTACAACTTAGGTACAGTCGTGGGTCTGATCAGCGCCTCACCCTCAGGGATACTACCAGTCTGCCAAGAAGTTTAGGCCTGGCCTACCCTTGGACTCATGCCACTAGCTCCCCGCACACCCTTACTTCCTTCAGTGTGTGCACTTTCACTTACCAGGTCTTGGCCTGAGTTGAGCTACTCGGCTTCATGGTCGGAACGGCTTATCCGGCCAACTAAGTGCTAGACATGCGTTCAACATGACATGAGAACATACAACGAATTGGTCCTTAACCAACACAGACAAGGATAAATAGGCACCAAGACCTCCATACCTTGTTGCTTCTTTATCACAATCCCGCCCGGTCTCCTTTTATTCATCAACACATGGTTATTTCCACGATAGCAATTATAGCCAACCGTGACCAGATATCTACCTATATCTTGTAGGTGATAGGAAATCACCTGACTTCTACTGGACCAAGCATGGATAAGCATATATTCTATCTTGGACCTACATAGGATTCAAGATATATTTGTCTGGACAAGGAAAGTATTGCAGCAAGTGGTTCCAATCAACCCTTAGTACTTAGTGCATCAACATAAAAGGACTCAAGTTGATATTTAGAAAACATAGGAGGCTTAGAATGCTCTGAGGCTTGCCTTTCATAAATGAGGAAGGCTGGTGATCAGGACACTCAGGAAGATCTTCCATGTTGACTCCTCCTTCCACCTGAACCTCCTGCTCCTGGGCTGCCTGCTGCTCCTCCTGACGCTCGGGTTCGAACTCGGGTAGCGTCACTCCTTCCCGGGAACCTATTGCATGCATATGCACAAATGAGTATCATGAATGCATAGGAAATGAGATGACCTGATGAAGTGTATACGCATGAGCATGGTTATCCGCAAGATGTATGATAAGTTTAACATTCATTGACCAAGTAGATGTATAACTTTCTTCTAGTTGATCTTTACAGAGTAGGTGCATATCTCTTCTATAGTACAAGAAACATACACTCACCAAGTTCTAGTAACCTAAGGTAAAGTTGTTCATCAATAGTAAGAGGCTTAGAATCTGCAGCTAACAACTAATCTCAATTAGCCTAAGCATCTACACAAGCACCACATAAGACAAACAATTACAATTTGACTTAGTCGTTTCCTGGATTGTAAACAGCAGCTACTTATTTTGGCCATATATGGAGTTCTACTCAACCAAATACTATGATATTGGACTTTATAGAAAGCTTATAAAGCTGTCTAAAACTTTATTATATTCATCTCAAGATGATTCAATGGCTATCAAGGTCAAACAAAGCAATTTCCCAGATCTGTCCAGAAATTCCAGAGAATAAGCATTTCTGGAGACCAACTTCCAACAGCTATAACTCTCAAACCGTTTAGACTATTGCCATGAAAATTTTACACAAGCAAGATAAGTAAGTTATCTACAACTTTGTTATTGACAATATTCACAGAAAACATCATTTTATCCATGTAATTTACTTAACAACAGAAACTGTCCAAAATAGTCACTATAATTGAATTATAGAGCAATTAATATTTCATTGCATACAAGAAATCAAATCTGGGAAAAACCAATGGTACCAACAGTTCATAGACATCATATACACTATAGAAAACATAATGGTCAAGCCCAAATAAATTATTTAAATGCCTTTATTAATTTATTTGGACACTAAGGTGAAATAAGGAACATATATCAAAAGTGCATAGTAAATTCTAAGAAAATTACAGTAGCTCATATATGCTCCCAATAGGCTATTGTATAAATTTCATGCCAACTGAACTAGTATATCAGCCTCTATAAAAATGACAAGGTACATAGGCTTATTTTAGTGAAAATGGTTTGACCTAGTGAGAAGTGTCAAACAACAGATTTCATATTTTTCTTAACCTCATCTTAGTACAATAACACTGTACAAAAAATTTGCATGACCATATGTTACCTATTTTTATTCTAATGAATTTCACTAGAAATCACCATTTATTTAGGGTTAAATAGAAAGGCCCTATTCAAAATAGATTTACTGTGGGTTTATCATTTTTCCTAGCTAGAGCATGTTAATACAACTCAACAAAATTGGAATCATATTTTTATCACTTCCCTAGCTCAAGATATGTATTTTACAAGATTTAAACTAAGTGAAAAACACTTTATTTGCCCAATTTAATTTCCCCAAGAAACATGCTAGAAACTATGTATTTTATATTTTTAATAAATACAACACTTCCTATGCAAGCTAACAAAATTAGAATCACTCAAATTGGATAACCCTATTTCTAGATAATAATTTTTGAAACATGTATTCAAATCTATGAAATAAATAAGAAAAATCAAAGAATAGACTAACTAAGAGATGGGGCCTACGATCAATGGGGCTCGCTCGTCAGTGCGACTAGCGCAGGGCACGTCATTTGACCGGCGAGAACTCACCGATGGCGAGGTCTCCAGTGAATCCCCAGGCCCCATCGTGTTCCTCACGTCAACCCACACCTAGGGATACCCCAGGTTGGGTTGGTGGCTCACTGGAGAGCATGGCGGATGGTGGTGGTCGCACGGTGGCGCGCTTGGTGTCTCTAGCCACGACAGGCTCCAGCGAGGATGGCCCAACCTCTACGGTGACCTAGCATAGTTCTAGAGCAAGATCTAGCCATGGTGGAGCAGTGGGGGAGCCTAACCACGTGCATGGTGGCACAGCGGGGCTCTCCATTCTGGCTAACCAATGGTGAGAGGTGGGTCTCCATCTTCGCGGTAGGAGCTAGGGTTCATGGCCATGCACAAACATCTTTGAGCGGGGGATGGCGAGACCTTGGGGCTACTGGCCGTGGTGAGCTTGAGCTTGCGGCCATGGCAGGCATGGCGAGAGTGGTGGTGCTATCAACAGAATATCGTCGGCAGTCCTCCGAGGGGTATCCCACAAAGGTAGATTGATCGGTAGAGGAGCGTGAGATCAAGAATAAGAAGGCAACAGAGACACATGAGTTAGGCAAGTTTAGGCTGTTAGTATGACGTAATACCCTACTCCTATAGTCTGTTGGTTTGTATTAGCTATCGTATGATATGCCGTGATTTTAGAGGGGGTCCCTGCCCATCTTATATAGTCCAGAAGGCAGGGTTACAAGTCAGTTAGATCTGAGAGATAATCAAAAAGTAATAACTGATTATAGGAATCTTGGGATCATACATATCCTAACAGATCTTGTAGTATCTTCAGGATATCTTCTCGATGTCTTGCAGAAGGTGCCGAGCCGAGTCGTGCCCCGCAAGGCTTCTTCTTGTGGGCTGGGCCACCCCTAGCGGCACAGCCCATATAGTCTACCATGGGTATCTAGGGTCATACACCCCACAGCTAGTCCCCGAGCACCTTGTACCCGTTGTGCAACGTTGACTTGTTGCCGAGCACCATGAACCATCGCCGAGTAGAGTAACCCAAGTACGACTTGCCATAAGGGTATAAGGAGCTCAAGTTTAGAATCGAAAATTTCTCCGTAGTGGACCAAGTGTGCCCACTTAGAGTCCGAACAAAGTTGTAGGAGTCAATCTTCCTCTATAGGCATGTAGTCTTCAAGAAAAAAATCCCGCACACTCACCGCGAGGTGAAGTGTGCCCACTTAGTCCCTGAGCCTGACAGCAGATGATGTAGTCAAATAGTGCAAGGGTCAAAAACTTGAAGAATAATAGAAAACTAGCCGAGCAGGAAGCCAGTCCCTGGGTGTGGCCCAAAAAGAGACAAAGCATATTCACCACAAGGTGAAGTGTGCCCACTTAGTCCCCGAGCCTAATAGTAGGTGATGTAGTCATGTGGTGCTATGGTCAGAAATAGAAAAACAATCAAAGACCAACAGAGCAGGCTATCAGTCCCCAAGCTTTAGGCAGAGTTATCGGAGAAATCGAATCATGGAGAAAAAACCAGAGTAATGGTTGTACAGTGTCAGTTACTTAGCCTCAATAAATGGTGGAGAAGTCAGCGATATTTTAGCGAGGAGCAACTGAAGGCAGCGATAAATGAGCGACATGGGCTGCGGTTGCGCAGAAGCCCAGGTAATGGCCCATTTGCCGCATCGGAGAAATTGGAGTGGCGCAGATCATGGGAACAGTTCCCAAAAAACCCTTGAATGCAGAACGGTGGGGAAAATCGTATATAATAGTGTTGCCACAGACCCCATTCCCACCTTTTCCACTTCATCTTCCTCCTCAACTCTCACGCCGCTGAATCCAAAACCACATTCGCCTCCGCCGCCGAAACCTAACCATATCTAAGAGATGGCACCAAAAAGAAGAGCTATGAAATCAAAAAAGACAAGTCCTAAGAAGGTAGACGCCGTGGCCAGACATGACGAGGAGTGGGTGCCATCATGAATAGGAGAAGCTGAGCTGAACTGATTGGTGGAAGCTGGCATTCTCCCTGACCGTGCGACTGCCGGATGGTGGCTAGCTCTCCGTGAGTCCTTTCCCACGCCTCACACTAACGAAGCAGTGGTATTCGAAGACTATTTCTGGTGCAGGTTAGGGTTTCCTGTTCACCCATTTCTGAGGGATGTGCATGCTCAAGACGATGTTGCACAACGGGTACAAGGCGGGTTGCTCAAGACAACATTGCACAATGGTAACAAGACAACGTTGCACAATAGGTAGGTGACGTTACCAGGGCCATCTAGATGTGCTCAAGACAATGTTGCACAACTAGTTCATCTTGCCTTTTGGTGCATACTGCTACAAAACTATGTCCTTCGGACTCAAGAATGCCGAGGCTACCTATCAAAGGGCCATCCAGATGTGCCTCGACCAACAGATTGGCCGCAACGTCGAAGCCTACATTGATGATGTGGTCATCAAGACCAAGACAACCGACAATCTTAGCGCCGACCTCAAAGAAACCTTCGCCAACCTGAACAAGTACCGATGGAAGCTAAACCCTTCAAAGTACGTCTTTGGAGTTCCATCCGGTGTACTGCTGGGCTACATCGTCAGTGCTCAAGGCATCGATCCTAATCCTGACTAGGTCTCTACCATCACCAATATGAAATGACCAACATGCATTAAGGATATACAGAAGCTTACAGGTTGCATGGCTCCTTTAAGCCGCTTCATATCATGCCTCGGTGAAAAAGGGCTACCTTTCTTCAAGCTCCTCAAGGCCTCTGAGTGCTTTTCCTGGTCGGAGGAGGTAGAATCAGCTTTCAAGTAGCTCAAAGTGTTCTTAACAAAGCCACCGATCATGACAGCGCCAAGACCAGATGAGACTCTGCTAATATACATCACCGCCACTTCTCGCGTCATGAGCACAACTATTGTTGTTGAACGCAAAGAGGTTGGGCACACTTATAAAGTACAACGTCTGGTTTACTTCATCAGTGAGCTACTTAATGAGCCCAAAACTCATTATCCTTAGGTACAAAAGCTATTATACGCCATTCTTATTCTGTTGCGCAAACTCCAACACTACTTCGAATACTATAAGATTGTCGTGGTCACTGAGTTCCCTCTAGGGGACATTCTCCCCAACAAAGAGGCCAATAGCCACATCATTAAATGGGCTATTGAGCTCAACACCTATTCCATTGAATTCAGAAGTAGACCTACCATTAAGTCACAGGCACTTGCTGACTTCGTCGCTGAATGGACCGAGATCCAAGAGCCCATCGCCGCTGCTTGCCCCAAACATTGGGTGATGTACTTCGATGGCACCATTAACATCAATGGTGCTGGTGTGGGCATCCTATTCATCATGCCGACCAAGGATAAGCTATGTTATATTCTCTGGATACACTTCCTGGCTTCCAACAATGCCGTGGAATACGAAGCATGTCTCCATGGTCTTCGTATAGCCGTCGAGCTTGGCATCAAATGCCTCATGGTTTACAGGGACTCTGCGCTGGTTATCAACCGACTCAACAAGGACTGGTCCTATTCTAGCAAGAAGATGGATGCTTACTGCACTGAAATCAGAAAACTTGAAGGAAAATTCTATGACATCGAGTATCACCACGTGGTACATGACCAAAATCAACTCGTCGACCACTTATCCAAGCTGGGTTCTTCTCGCACCATGATCCTACTAGGGGTCTTTGTTCAAGATCTCCCAGCGCCATCTATCAAAGAAGATAAGGAAGTCAAAGAGGTTCCCCCTGCCAAGCAGTTGGTACTTGCGGTACCCTTGCCGGTTGCCGATTGCAGGGAGCAATTCATCAAGTACCTCACCAGCGCCAAGGTACCCACAGACAAGGTTGAAACTGAACACCTAGTTCATCGAAGCAAGCTTTACATGCTAGTGGAGGGTAGCTTGATGAGGAAAAGTGCCAAGGAAGGGATACTATAGAAATGCATCACCAAAGAGGAGGGAGTCAAGCTACTTCTTGAAATTCACTCTGGTTCCTACGGCAACCACGCGGCTTCAAGAACACTATTTGGCAAGGCTTTCTGAGCTGGTTCTTACTGGCCCACAGCCATCACTGATGCAGAAGACCTCATCCGACATTGTGAAGGATGTCAATTCTTTGCTAAGCAAATACACGTGCCGGCACAAGAGCTACAAACCATTCTAGCTTCCTAGCCCTTCGCATGCTGGGGACTGGACATGATCGGGCCTTTCAAGCCAGCACCATGTGGTTTTTGGTATGTATATGTCGCCATTGACAAGTTCTCCAAGTGGATTGAGTATAAACCGCTTGTCTCGGCTACTACAAAGAAGGCAGTTGAGCTCTTCGAAGATATCGTCCACAGATTTGGTCTACCAAACAGCATCATCACCGATCTCAGAACTACATTTACTAGCCATCACTTCTAGGACTTCTACAAAGACCATTGCATCTCCATCAAATATGTCTCCATTGCCCATCCAAGAGCCAATGGCCAGGTTGAACGGGCGAACGGTATGATCCTTGATGCCCTCAAAAAGCGCCTATATCAGAAAGAAGAAAAGCACCCTGGCAGATGGCTCAAGGAGCTTCCAGCTATAGTTTAGGGACTGCGTACTCAAGCTAGTCATAGCACCGGCGTGACTCCATACTTTTTGGTCTATGGCTCAGAAGCCATACTACCAGCGGACGTTACTTTCCAAGCACCTAGAGTGGAAAACTATAATGAAGAGCAGGCTAAGGCTGTTTGGTCTGAGGACATCAACAGGGCCGAGGAAGAATGCCTAATCACCTGTGTCCGTACAGCTAAATATCTAGAAGGCTTGCGGATGTACTACAACCAAAACATCAAAGGTCGTTCATTTGCTGTCGATGATTTCGTTCTCCGTAGAAAACAAAAGACTGAAGGGTTGCACAAGCTCTCTTCCCCTTGGGAAGGGCCTTATGTCGTCAAAGAGGTTACTCGACCTGGTTCTTATCGCCTAAGTGACTTAGAAGGAGTCGGTGTTCCCAACAAATGGCACATTGAACACCTTATACGTTTCTATCCTTGAAACACTCCAGATATGTACTCTACAATTTTATATTCAGTAGAATTTTGGTCTCCATAACTTGTCTCTGTTTTGTCTCTATTGTGGTTTAACACCCACTTGTGGTCGCCAAGCTATATGCTACTTCATGACGAACTCAAATACAAAATCGCTATAACTGCGCCGACCACATTTCTCCAAATCGCCGAACATGATTTCTCCAAATCATTGAACATGTTTCCTCCACAATCGCCAAATACGATTTCTCCAAATCACCGAACATGTTTCCTCCACAATCGCCGAATACGATTTCTCCAAATCACTGAGCATGTTTTCTCCAAATCGCCAAACATTTTTTTTATCGGAGAGCAACACCCTTTCTTTTCTATTCTCTTCGGAGATGACCCAGTCTCCGATCTCTCCCTACACGTGCTAGGGCTCCACACTCTACGATATGGGTGGTCGGCTGTAGTCCCTTGGTAACACCTGTTTTTCCTACATGTCTACGGGCTCCGCGCTCGGCGTTATGGACTATAGGTCAGCCAAGGCTGAGAGTTCAACATAGAATACATTGTTCAGACACCACCTATGTTGCCTTTATCTCCAAGTTCATATAATAACTGCCGAGCAGCACATGTTCCGTGCTGTTTTTTATGGAAAAGACCCAGTCACCAATTTTTCCCTGCACGTGCCACGGGCTCTGCGCTCTGCATCATGGGTGGTCGGCTATGGTTTCTGGGTCACGTCTGTTACTCCTACATGTGCACAGGCTCCATGCTTGATGTTTTGGACTATGGGCTGGCCAAGGCCATAGGGATCAGTAGTAGACCAACTGTTCGGATGTTACTTGAACTACGCATAATCGCGTTAGGTTTGAAACTATGAAGATTTTTTCACCGAACTACAAGAAAAATGCATATATTACATATACATGCACCTTATAGCATTTATTCGATGAATAATTATTTCTTGCGCTTTCGTGCATTCCAATTACACTGTCAAGCTTTTACAGATGATAATCTATGAGCTAATTACTGAGCTTCGCCATTACCATCCATTTCACCAAACAGGTCTATATCGCTGGCCAGCATCTTCGCTGCATCCTCCGCTTCATCCTCTAGCCGCTGTGTCCCCACGTCGTCTAGTCCTTCGGTGAACCCACCCCCTAACGACTGAAGGTCGATGGTAGGGTAATGGGACCGAACAACCGCGAGGACATGGGTAGCGACTATCATAATGGCGTCGTAGTTGAAGGTCTTGAAGTTCTCCCATGCTACCTTGCACCTCTAGATTATGGTGTCAGGACGTTGACGCCTACCATCATGCTGAGCAGCCGGTTCTAGATCGACGCAGTCAAGCATTGGCTTAATTGTGGTGATTACAGTGTTGAAGTTCTCCTTTTGGACCTTGGCCTCCTGCACTAGCACGTCGAACTACGCTTTGGCTTTATGATGATAGCCTATAAGCGTTACAATGATCCATTATACAAGGAAGCTACTTCAATAGTAATTCCGACCAGGAGGAATTCACCTTTCAACTCCCCAGCAAGTTTGTCCGCCCGCTCTGTTTCCTTTGCTTTCTGTTGGCGAAGTTGATCGATGGCCTAACACATCTGGTCGAGCTCAGTGTCTTGCTCTACAAGCACAATAGTTATTAACGAAACTATGGCTATTTAGCAATATCAAAGTACATTCGTTGATGTACCATACCTACTTTTTGTTTGGATACACTGATGAGTTGTTCGCTTTTCCTCTCCAGCTGCTCGGAAGCACTTTTTAGTTGGTCGGAGACAGTAGCCAGCTGCTCGGACCAGCTCCGCACCTGCTCGGACACAGCTGCCAGCTTTTCGGTAAGGACCCCCTTCTGGTATTCCAAGTCCCGCGCGTTTGACTCTGCAAGGTCTCGTTCATGTTGGGCCCTCTGGATACTCTTCTCCAAGAGGTTCCTGTCCTCTTTGAGTTTTTCATTCTCCTTAGCAAGGGGCTCCATTTGCTTTATCAGCTGGCGGCGTTGCTCAGCAACGCGAGATATTTCCTACAAAATGTATGATGACATTATCGTTAACAATTCCAATAAACAACAAGGACCTTTCTAGACGAAGTATTGACCTTGATCTGTTTCATCACACCTATAAGGGCAGTCTCCAGTCTCCTAAACTCCTTGGTGGTGTCCTCCTCTTTGACAATAACTATTTCATCGCCGCGCTTTTAGAGGATCCAGAATGCTTGGGGTTGAGGTTCATCACGCATGATCTCCTCCACCTTGTCCTCCTCCATTACATCTAGAGGGACCACCTGGGGGCTCGGTGGTCAGATAGCAGGTCCGACCACACCCTCCAAAGTATTAGGGACCGCCGTCTGCTCCTTCAGCATCAAAAGCTTTTCTGCTCCTAATTCCACCATTGTCGAAGGCGCTGTCGCCGACTCGTTCCCTGTAGTAGGCAGTCGCTCATGGCTACCAAGTGCACCAAGGGTAGCAATTGGCTCCCCCACGTGTTCCCAAACACCTTGGGACTCTAGGGTGTGGTCTACTGGCATCTACACCGCTCCAGGGCCAGTTTTTGGTGGCTGCTCAGTCTAAGCGGGTGGGTATGGATTAGTTGTTGGCTTTGCACTATACCAAATCAGTTATTTAGTCACAACAGAAGTAAGGGAAATAGAATAAAGTAATGTCAGCACAAGGACACTTATGGTTTGGTCTAACGGTTCATTTTCTTGAACCGACGGCACCGGCCTGAGCCTTCGGGTGTAGCCGCGGGGTCGACTCCTGTGCTCGGCGGGGGAATTCTCGGCTCTTCCTCGGTCAGCTTTGGTTCCGCCTACTGCTCTAGGGCTATTTCTATTTGTTGCCCGGGGACCTTCGTTGCCTACCCTATGGCGATTTGCGACGTCTGCTGTGCAGCAATTCCTTCCACTCGTTGCTCAGGGACTCTCCTTGTCGGAGCTTCACGGACTTCTTCGCCTACCCCAGTTTGTTCCTCCACGCGTGGGTTGCGTGGAGGCCCTTTCATGCTCAGGGGAGGGTTCATGAGAATCTCATCATCATCAGACCAATCAAACACCATGGTTCTTCATGTTTGATTGGTTTGGTCATCATCTAGAGAGATGCCGCCTGGTTTGTGGGGAGCAGTCGCTGCTGTTTTCCTCTTCTTCTGGGCTGGCTCATCTGCCGCCGGTCTCTTCCCTCGGGTTTTCGCCGAGACCGTGGGAGGACTCTCCATCCGACCAGTATCCATTCCTTTAGATTCTGAGGATACACCGACAGAGATTTCTTCAATTTGAACTGGTCGTCGTGCATCCACTAACGGCGCCCAATCGTTTCTCGACACACCCGAGAAATACACCACCCTGTCCTCCGAATGCAACTTCACATGACTAGGATCAGTTTATTGCTTGACGGTATAAATAAACTTCTAGGAAACATATAGTCAGAATATTCACCAGAGGAGGCAGATTCTTGCAATTAAAGGGCTTTGTGTACCCTTGCAACCTGAAGGAGGCTAGCGGCGCGAATAGCTTAGCAGTCTGCTCTTCAACATCGTTCCTAGATAGTATTTCTAGCCTCTCTCGGGTACCGTCAGTTTCCCCTTTGAATTCAAAGCTTGGGTGCGCCCTCTCTTTACAGGGTTGTATGCGGCGCACTATGAAACTCACCGCCACCAATCCGCCATTGGTCTTCACAACCTTTATTAAGCCGAGGAGTTCATTCACTTGCTCCATGTTGTCGTTGCTCGGTAGCTCTGACCAACTCCTCTGGCTTTCTAGGATGTGGTCGATGTTACAACGAACCGCTGGGTGGCTTTGTTTCATGTAGAACCATCTAGTGTTCCACCCCTTCAGCGACGTGTTCAACAGTATGGTAAGGTATTCACTCGCCATCCCATCCCAAAGCTAGAGATACACCTCGATGACCACCTTGGAACCAGCGCCGCCTCTCTTCTTCAGCCAGAATAGGTGATGGAAAAGATTGAAGTGCGGTAGGATTCCAAGGTATGCTCACAAAAGTGGATGAAGATTGAGATGTGCAAAATGGTATTGGGGTGGAGATTACACAGAGTAACCCCCCAGAGCTCCAACAGATCCCTCAAAAATGGGAGAACAGGAAACCCTAACCCACGCTAGAAATAGTCTTCGAATACCACTGCTTCGTTAGTGTGAGGCGTGGGAAAGGACTCACCGAGAGGTGGCCGCCATCCAGCAGTTGCACGGTCGGGGAGAACATCGGCTTCCACTAATTGGTTCAGCTCAGCTTCTCCTGTTCATGACGGCACCCACTCCTCGTCGCGTCGGGCCATGGTGTCCACCTTCTTGGGACTCATCTTTTTCAATTTTGTAGCTCCTCTCTTCGGTGCCATCTCTCAGATGTGGTTAGGTTTCGGTGGTGGAGGTGAATGTGGTTGCGAATTCGGCGGCACGAGAGATGAGGAGGAAGATGAAGTGGAAAAGGTGGGAACGGGGTCTACGGTGGCACTATTATATAGGATTTTCCCACCATTCTGCATTCAAGGGTTTTTTTGGAACCATTCCCACGATCTGCGCTGCTCCGATTTCTCCGATGTGGCAAATGGGTCATTACCTAGGCTTCTACGCAACCATAGCCCATGTCGCTCATTTATCGCTGCCTTCAGTTACTCCTCACTGAAATATCGCTGACTTCTCCGCCATTTATTGAGGCTAAGTAACTAACACTATGCAGCCATTACTCTGGTTTTTTCTCCATGATTTGATTTCTCCGATAACTCTGCCTAAAGCTTGGGGACTGCCGGCCTGCTCCATTGGTCTTTGATTGTTTTTTTGTTTCTAACCCTGGCACCACATGACTTCATTACCTACTATCAGGCTTGGGGACTAAGTGGGCACACTTCACCTTGCGGTGAATATGCTTTGTCTCTTTTTGGGCCATGCCCGGGGACTGGCTGCCTGCTCGACTGGTTTTCTACTATTCTTCAAGTTTCTAACCCTAGCACCACTTGACTACATCATCTGCTATCAGGCTCGAGGACTAAGTGGCACACTTCACATGCGGTGAGTGTGTGAGATTTTTTCTTGAAGACTACATGCCTATAGAGGAAGATTGACTCCTACAACTTTGTTTGAACTCTAAGTGGGCACACATGGTCCACTATGGAGAAAATTTTGATTCTAAACTTCAGCTCCTTACACCCTTATGGCAAGCCATACTTGGGTTACTTTGCTCGGAGATGGTTCATGGTGCTCAACAACAGGTCATGCTGCTCGGCGACGGTCCACGCTGCTCGACAATTTAGCATGGTGGTTGAACCATGAGCTTGACTGCTCGGTGTTATTCGCACCTGCTTGGACGAGCTCAAGATGATGTTGCACAACAGGTACAAGGCACTTGGGGACTAGCTGTGGGGTGTACGACCCCAGATACCCATGGCAGACCACATGGGCTGTGCCCCTAGGGGTGGCCCAGCCCACAAGAAGAAGCCATACAGGGCACGACTCTGCTCGGCGCCTTCCGCAAGACATCGGGAAGATATCCTGAAGATACTATGAGATCTGTTAGGATATGTATGATCCCAAGATTCCTGTAATCAGTTATTACTTTCCGGTTATCTCTCAAATCTAACTGACTTGTAACCCTACCTCCCAGACTATATAAGGTAGTCAGGGACACCCTCTAAAATCATGGCATATCATACGATAGCTAATACAAACCAATAGACTACAGGAGTAGGGTATTATGTCATACTGATGGCCTGAACCTGTCTAACTCGTGTGTCTCTATTGCCTTCTTATTCTTGATCTCATGCTCCTTTGCTGATCAATCTACCTTCATGGGATACCCCTTGGAGGACTGCCGATGATATTCTATCGACAGGACTACCGACGATATTCTGTCGACAGTTGCGCCACCATGCTATCGACAGAATATCGTCGACAGTCCTCCGAGGGGTATCCCATGAAGGTAGATTGATCGGCAGAGGAGCATGAGATCAAGAACAAGAAGGCAATAGAGACACATGAGTTAGACAGGTTCAGGCCGTCAGTATGATGTAATACCCTACTCCTGTAGTCTGTTGGTTTGTATTAGCTATCGTATGATATGCCGTGATTTTAGAGGGGGTCCCTGCCCTTCTTATATAGTATGGGAGGTAGGGTTACAAGTCATTTAGATCTGAGAGATAACCAGAAAGTAATAACTGATTATAGGAATCTTGGGATCATACATATCCTAATGGATCTCGTAGTATCTTCAGGATATCTTCCCGATGTCCTATGGAAGGCACTGAGCAGAGTCGTGCCCCGCAAGGCTTCTTCTTGTGGGTTGGGCCACCCCTACGGGCATAGCCCATGTGGTCTGCCATGGGTATCCAGGGTCGTACACCCCACAACTAGTCCTCGAGCACCTTGTACCCATTGTGCAATGTCGTCTTGAGCTCGTCTGAGCAGGTGCGAATAACGCCGAGCAGTCAAGCTCATGGTCCAACCACCATGCTGAATTGCCGAGCAGCGTGGACCGTCGCCGAGTAGCATGACCTATCACCGAGCACCATGAACCATCACCGAGTAGAGTAACCCAAGTATGGCTTGCAATAAGGGTGTAAGGAGCTCAAGTTTAGAATTGAAAATTTCTCTACAGTGGACCAAGTGTGCCCACTTAGAGTCCAAACAAAGTTGTAGGAGTCAATCTTCCTCTATAGGCATGTAGTCTTCAAGAAAAAAATCCCGCACACTCACCGTGAGGTGAAGTGTGCCCACTTAGTCCCCGAGCCTGATAGCAGATGATGTAGTCAAGTGGTGCCAGGGTTAGAAACTTGAAGAATAGTAGAAAACCAGTTGAGCAGGTAGCCAGTCCCTGGGCATGGCCCAAAAAGAGACAAAGCATATTCACCACAAGGTGAAGTGTGCCCACTTAGTCCCCGAGCCTAACAGTAGGTGACATAGTCACGTGGTGCCAGGGTCAGAAATAGAAAACAATCAAAGACCAATGGAGCAGGCCGCCAGTCCCCAAGCTTTAGGTGGAGTTATCAGAGAAATCGAATCGTTGAGAAAAAACCGGAGTAACGGCTATACAGTGTCAGTTACTTAGCCTCAATAAATGGTGGAGAAGTCAGTGATATTTCAGCAAGGAGCAACTGAAGGTAGCAAGAAATGAGCGACATGGGCTGTGGTTGTGCAGAAGCCCAGGTAATGGCCCATTTGCCGCATCGAAGAAATCGGAGCGGTGTAGATCGCGGGAATGGATCCCAAAAAACCCTTGAATGTGGAACAATGGGGAAAATCCTATATAATAGTGTCACCGCAGACCCTGTTCCCACCTTTTCCACTTCATCTTCCTCCTCATCTCTCGTGCCACCGAATCTGCAACCACATTCGCCTCCACCGCTGAAACCTAACCACATTTGAGAGATGGCGTCAAAAAGAGGAGCTACGAAATCGAAAAAGACGAGTCCCAAGAAGGCGGACGCCATGGCCCGACGCGATGAGGAGTGGGTGCCATCATGAATAGGAGAAGCTGAGCTGAACTGATTGGTGGAAGCCAGCATTCTCCCCGATCGTGCGACTGCTGGATGGCGACCAACTCTCGGTGAGTCCTTTCCCATGCCTCACACTAACGAAGCAGTGGTATTCGAAGACTAATTCTAGCGCAGGTTAGGGTTTCCTGTTCACCCATTTCTAAGGGATCTGTTGGAGCTCTAGGGGTTACTCTATGCAATCTCCACCCCAATACCATTTTGCACATCTCAATCTTCATCCACTTTTGTGAGGCATACCTTGGAATCCTACCCCACTTCAATCTTTTCTGTCACCTATTCTGGCTGAAGAAGAGAGGCGACGCTGGTTCCAAGGTGGTCGGTGAGGTGTATCTCTAGCTTTGGGATGGGATGGTGAGTGAATACCTTACCATACCGCTGAACATGTCACTGAAGGGGTGGAACACTAGATGGTTCTACATGAAACAAAGCCACCCAACAGTTCATTGTAACACCGACCACATCCCAGAAAGCTAGAGGAGTTGGTCGGAGCTACCGAGCAACGACGACATGGAGCAAGTGAATGAACTCCTTGGCTTGATAAAGGGCGTGAAGACCAATGGCGGATTGTTGGCGGCAAGTTTCATAGTGCGCCGCATACAACCCTATAAAGAGATGGCGCACCCAGGCTTTGAATTCAAAGGGGAGACCGACAGTACCCGAGAGAGGCAAGAAATACTATCCTAGAACGACATCGAAGAGCAGACTGCCGAGTTATTCGTGCTGCTATCCTCCTTCAGGTTGTCAGGGTACACAAAGCCCTTTAATTGAAAGAATCTGCCTCCTTAGGTGAATATTCTGACTATATGTTTCCTAGAAGTTTATTTATATTGTCGAGCAATAAACTAATCCTACTCATGTGAAGATGCATTCACAGGACAAGGTGGTGTATTTCTTGGGTGTGCTGAGAAACGATTGGCTGCCATCAGTGGATGCACGATGACCAGTTCAAATTGGAGAAAGCTTTGTCGGTGTCTCCTTGGAATCCAGAGGAATGGATACTGGTCGGACAGAGAGTCCTCCCTTGGTCTCAGAGAAAACCTGGGGGAAGAGACCGACGGTAGATGAGCTGGCCTAGAAGAAGAGGAAAACAACAACGACTGCTCCTCGCAAACCAGGCGACATCTCTTTGGATGATGACCAGACCAATCGAATATGAAGAACCATGGTGTTCGATTGGTCTGACGATGATAAGATTCTCACGAACCCTCCCCCAAGCATGAAAGGGCCTCCACACAACCCACGCATGGAGGAACAAACTGGGGTAGGTGAAGAAGTCCATGAAGCTCTAACAAGGAGAGTCCCTGAGCAACAAGTAGAGTGAATTGCTGCGCAACAGACATCAGAAATCCCCGCAAGGCGGGCAATGAAGGTCACCAAGCAACAAACAAAAATAGCCCCAGAGCAGCAGGCGGAACCAAAGCCAACCGAGGAAGAGCCGAGAATTCCCCCGCCGAACATAGGAGTTGACCCCGTGGCTACGCCCGGAGGCTCAGGCTGGCACCGTCGGTTCAAGAAATTGAACCATCAGACCAAACCATAAGTATCCTTGTGCTGACGTTACTTTGCTGTATTTCCCTTACTTCTACTGTGACTAAATAACTGATTTGGTATAGTGCAAAGCCAACAACTAATCTAGCCTTGCCCACTCAAACTGAGCAGCCACCAAAAACTGGCCTTGGAGTGATGGAGATGCCAGTAGACCACACCTTGGAGTCCCCGAGTGTTCGGGAACATGCAGGGGAGCCAATTGCTACCCCTGGTGGGCTTGGTAGTTGTGAGCGACTGCCTACTGTGGTGAACGAGTTAGCGACAGTGCCTTCGGCAATGGTGGAATCAGGAGTAGAAAAGCTTTCAGCACCGAAGGAGCAGACGGCGGTCCCCGATACTTCGGAGGGCATGGTTGGACCTATTATCCGACCACCGAGCCCCAAGGTGGTCCCTCTGGCTGTAATGGAGGAGGACGAGGTGTAGGAGATTGTGCGTGACAAACCTCGACCCCAAGCAGTTCAGATCCTCCAAAAGCGCGGCGATGAAATAGTTATTGTTGAAGAGGAGGACAACACCAAGGCATTCAGGAGACTGGAGACGGCCCTTACCGGTGTGATGAAACAGATCAAGGTCAATACTTCATCTAGAAAGGTCCTTGTTGTTTATTGGAATTGGTTAACGATAATGTCATCCTACATTTTGCAGGAAATATCTCGCGTTGCTGAGCAGCACCGCCAGCTAATAAAGCGAATGGAGCCCCTTGCTGAGGAGAACAAAAAACTCAAAGAGGCCAGGAACCTCTCGGAGAAGAGTATCTAGAGGGCCTAATGTGAACAAGACCTTGCAGAGTCGAACGCATGGGACCTAGAATATCAAAGGGGGTCCTTACTGAAAAGCTGGCGGCTGTGTCCGAGCAGGTGTGGAGCCGGTCCAAGCAACTGGCCATTGTCTCCAACCAACTAAAAAGTGCTTCCGAGCAGCTAGAGAGGAAAAGCGAATAGCTCAATAGTGTATCCAAATAGAAAGCAGGTATGGTACATCAACGAATGTACTTTGGTATTGCTAAACAGCCGCAATTTCATTAACAACTGTTGTGCTTGTAGAGCAAGACGCTGAGCTCGGCTAGATGCGTCAGGCCATCGATCAACTTCGCTAGGAGAAAGCAAAGGAAGCAGAGCGGGCGGACAAACTTGCTGAGGAGTTGAAAGGTGAATTCCTCCTAGTCGGAATTACTGTTGAAGTAGCTTCCTTGTATAATGGAACATTGTAACGCTTACAGGCTATCGTCATAATGCAAAAGCATAGTTCGACATGCTGGTGTAGGAGGCCAAGGTCCAAAAGAAGAATTCGATGTTGTAATCGCTGCAATTAAGCCAGTACTTGACTGCGTCGATCTAGAACCGACCGCTTAGCACGACGGCAGGCGTCAATGTCCTGACACCATAATCTAGAGGTGCAAGGCAGCATGGGAGAACTTCAAGACCTTCAACCGCGACGCCATTATGACTGTCGCTACCCATGTCCTCGCGGTTGTTCGGTCCCATTACCCTACCATCGACCTTCAGTCGTTAGGGGGTGGGTTCGTTAAAGGATTGGATGACGCAGGGACACAGCAGCTGGAGGACGAAGTGGAGGACGCAGCAAAGATGCTGGCCGGCGATATAGACCTGTTTGGTGAAATGGATGTTAATGGCGAAGCTCAGTAATCAGCTCATAGATTGTCATATGTAAAAGCTTGACAGTGTAATTAGAATGCACGAAAGCGCAAGAAACAATTATTCGTCGAATAAATGCTATAAGGTGCATGTATATGTAATATATGCAGTTTGCTTGTAGTTCGGTGAAAAAATCTTCGCAGTTTCAAACCTAACGTGATTATGCATAGTTCAAGTAACATCCGAACAGTTGGTTTGCTACTGATCCCTATGGCCTTGGCCAGCCCATAGTCCATAACATCGAGCGTGGAGCCCGTGCACGCGTAGGAGTAACAGACATGACCCAGGAACCGTAGCCGACCACCGATGACATAGAGCACAGAGCCCGTGGCATGTGTAGGGAAAAATCGGTGACTGGGTCTTTTCCATAAAAAACAGTGTGGAACATGTGCTGCTCGGCAGTTGTTATACAAACTTGGAGATAAAGGCAACCTAGGCAGTGTCCGAGCAATGTATTCTATGTTGAACTATAGGCCTCGGCTGACCCATAGTCCATAACACCGAGCGCGGAGCCCTAGACATGTAGGAAAAACAAGTGTGACCAAGGGACCGTAGCCGACCACCCATAACATAGAGCGCAGAGCCTGTAGCACGTGTAGGGAGAGATCAGAGACTGGGTCATCTCCCAAGAGAACAGAAAAGAAAGGGTGTTGCTCTCTGATAAAAAAAATGTTTGGCAATTTGGAGAAAACGTGCTCGGCGATTTGGAGAAATCGTATTCGGTGATTGTGGAGGAAACATGTTCGGCGATTTGGAGAAATCGTATTCGGCGACTATGGAGGAAACATGTTCGGCGATTTGGAGAAATTGTGTTTGGCGATTTGGAGAAACGTGGTCGGCGTAGTTACAGCGATTATGTATTAGAGTTCATCATGAAGTAGCATATAGCTCGGCGACGACAAGTGGGTGTTAAACCACAATAGAGACAAAATGGAGACAAGTTATGGAGACCGAAATTCTACTGAATATAAAATTATAGAGTACATATCTGGAGTGTTTCAAGGATAGAAACATATAAGGTGTTTGATGTGCCATGAGTTAGAAACACCAACTCCTTCTAAGTCACTTAGGCGATAAGAACCTGGTCGAGTAACCTCTTTGACGACATAAGGCCCTTCCCAAGGGGAAGAGAGCTTGTGCAACCCTTCAGTCTTTTGTTTTCTGCGGAGAACGAGATCGCCGACAGCAAATGAACGACCTTTGATGTTTCGGTTGTAGTACCTCCACAAGCCATCTAGATATTTAGTTGTACGAACATAGGTGATTAGGCGTTCTTCCTCAGCCCTGTCGACATCCTCAGACCGAATAGCCTTGGCCTGCTCTTCATTATAGTTTTCCACTCTAGGTGCTCGGAAAGTAACATCCACTGATAGTATGGCTTCTGAGCCATAGACCAAAAAGTATGGAGTCATGCTAGTGCTATAACTAGCTTGAGTACACAGTCCCCAGACTACAGCTGGAAGCTCCTTGAGCCATCTGCCTAGGTGCTTTTCTTCTTTTTGATACAGGCGCTTTTTGAGGGCATCAAGGATCATACCGTTCGCACGTTCGACCTAGCCATTGGCTCTTGGATGGGCAACGGAGACATATTTGATGGAGATGCAATGGTCTTCACAGAAGTCCTAGAAGTGATGGCCAGTAAACGTAGTTCCGAGATCGATGATGATGCTGTTTGGTAGACCAAATCTGTGGATATATCTTCGAAGAGCTCAACTGCTTTCTTTGCAGTAGCTGAGACAAGCGGTTTATATTCAATCCACTTGGAGAACTTGTTAATGGCGACATATACGTACTAAAAACCACCTGGTGCTGGCTTGAAAGGCTCGATCATGTCCAGTCCCTAGCTTGCGAAGGGCCAGGAAGCTGGAATGGTTTGTAGCTCTTGCGTTGACACATGTATTTGCTTAGCAAAGAATTGACATCCTTCACAATGTTGGACAAGGTCTTCTACATCAGTGATGGCTATGGGCTAGTAAAAACTAGCTCAAAAAGCCTTGCCGACCAATGTTCTTGAAGCCGCGTGGTTACCGCAAGAACCAGAGTGAATTTCGAGAAGTAGCTTGACTCCCTCCTCTTGGGTGATGTATTTCTGCAGTATCCCTTCCTTGGCACTTTTCCTCATCAAGCTGCCCTCCACTAGCACGTAAAGCTTGCTTTGACAAACTAGGTGTTCAGTTTCAACCTTGTCTATGGGTACCTCGGCGCTGGTGAGGTACTTGATGAATTGCTCCCTCCAATCGGCGATCGGCAAGGGTACCGCAAGTACCAACTGCTCGGTAGGGGGAACCTTTTCAACTTCCTTATCTTCTTTGATAGATGGCGCTAGGAGATCTTGAATGAAGACCCCTAGTAGGATTGTGGCAGGAGAAGAACCCAGCTTGGATAAGTGGTCGGCAAGTTGATTTTGGTCACGTACCACGTGGTGATACTCGATGCCGTAGAATTTTCCTTCAAGCTTTCTGATTTCAGCGCAGTAAGCATCCATCTTCTCACTAGAATAGGACCAGTCCTTGTTGAGCTAGTTGATAACTAGCGCAGAGCCCTTATAAACCATGAGGCATTTGACGCTGAGCTTGATGGCTATACGAAGACCATGGAGACATGCTTCGTATTCCGTGGCATTGTTGGAAGTAGGGAAGTGTATTCAGAGAACATAACATAGCTTATCCTTGGTCGACGTGATGAACAGGATGCCCTCACCAGCACTAGTGATGTTAAGGGCGCCGTCGAAGTACATCACCCAATGTTTGGGGCAAGCAGCGGTGATGGGCTCTTGGATCTCGGTCCACTCAGCGACGAAGTCAGCAAGCGCCTATGACTTAATGGTAGGTCTGCTTCTGAATTCAATGGAATAGATGCCGAGCTCAATAGCCCATTTAATGATGTGGCCATTGGCCTCTTTGTTGTGGAGAATGTCCCCTAGAGGGAACTCAGTGACCACGGCGATCTTGTAGTATCCGAAGTAGTGTCAAAGTTTGCACCACGTAATAAGAATGGTGTAAAACAACTTTTGTACCTGAGGATAACGAGTTTTGGGCTCATTAAGCACCTCATTGATGAAGTAAACCAGACGTTGTATTTTATAAGCATGCCCGGCCTCTTCGCGTTCGATGACAATAGCTGTGCTCATGATGTGAGAAGTGGTGGTGATGATATTAGCAGAGTCTCATCTAGTCTTGGTGCTATCATGATCGGCGGCTTTGTTCAGAACACTTTGAGTTGCTTGAAAGTTGAGTCTGCCTCCTTCGACCAGGAAAAGTGCTCGGAGGCCTTGAGGAGCTTGAAGAAAGGTAGCCCTTTTTCGCTGAGGTGTGATATGAAGCGGCTTAAAGTAGCCACGCAACCTGTAAGCTTCTATATATCCTTGATGTGTGTTGGCCATTTCATATTGGTGATGGCAGAGACCTTGTCAGGATTAGGCTTGATGCCTCGAGCACTGACGATGTAGCCCAGCAGTACACTAGATGGAACTCTAAAGACACACTTTGAAGGGTTCAGCTTCCATCAGTACATGTTTAGGTTGGCGAAGGTTTCTTTGAGGTCGACGATATGACCACGTCATCAATGTAGGCTTCGACGTTGTGGCCGATCTATTAGTCGAGGCACATCTAGATGGCCCTTTGATAGGTAGCCCTAGTGTTCTTGAGTTTGAAGGACATAGTTTTGTAGTAGTATGCACCGAAAGGCGTGATGAACGACATCTTGATATGGTCTTCTTCCTTGAGGGAGATCTAATTATAGCTGGAGTAACAGTCAAGGAAGGAGAGTAGTTCGTAGCTAGTGGTAGAGTCTACAACCTCGTCTATCCAAGGCAAGCCAAAGGGGTCTTTAGGGTAGTGTTTGTAAAGATTAGTATAATCAACGCACATTCTCCATTCTTTATTATTTTTTTGAATGAGAACAGGGTTTGCTAACCAATCTGGATGATACACTTCTTTTATAAACCCGGCAGCTAAAAGCCATTTTATTTCTACCTTAATAGCCTCCTTCTTGTCTGGCGCGAATCGGCGGAGTTTCTGGTTGATTGGTTTGGTGGTTGGCAAGACACTCAAGGAGTGCTCGATCTTCTCCCATGGTACCCCCGGCATGTCTACAGGTTTCCAAGCAAACACATCGGTGTTGGCACGTAGGAAGGAGACGAGTGTGATTTCCTATTTGGGGTCAAGGTGAGCCCCAATCTTCATGGTCCTGGAGACATCGTCGAGGCCGAGGCCGACCTCCTCGATTTCCTTAGACTTGGCGGAGGTGCGGGGAAGCTCTAGCTCTAGAATCTCCATGTCATCGGCAGGTGCTATCTTGGCTTCGGTGACCACGCTAGCCATCTAGATGGAGAGGTCAGTGGCTTCGGCGAGAGCGAGACTCTCTGTCTTGTAGGCGTAGGCAATGGAGAGGTTGGCCCATAGAGCTAGGACTCCTGCAGGCGAAGGCATCTTCAACACCAGATATGCATAGTGTGGTACCGCCATGAACTTGGCCAGAGCTGGCCGGCCATGTATGGCATGGTAGGCAGTGTCAAAGTCGGTGACGTAGAAGTTGATATGCTTGATGCGGTAGTTGCTTGCTGTGTCGAACTGTACTAGTAGGGTAATCTCTCCAAGTGGTCTGAACACCCTTCCAGGTACCACACCCCAGAAGGAGGAGTCCGAGGGTGTGAGATCTGATATTGCGAGGCCCAACTCCCTTAGGGCCCTGGCGAAGAGTAGGTTCAAAGCGTTGCCGCCATCAACAAGGACTCTTCTAAAGAGCACCTTTTGGATGGTTGCGTCGAGGACGAGGGAGAAATGCCCTATGTAGGGTATGTCTGCCCACTGGTCAGCCCTACTAAATGTGATGGGGACCTCAGACCATGGGCGATAGCCAAGGTTGACGGTGGTTTCCTCTAAAGTGATGGCGAGCACTTGTCAAGCGGTGAGCTTCTGTTCCCTTCTACTCTCAGTGGAGGCGAGGCCCCTGAAGATCATGGCGACCACCTTATCGTGGTCCTGAAAGGCATTTTTGTTGCCCCTAGGTGGTTGGCGACCTCCAGCTCTATCATTGACGTCGTCATCGAGCCTCTTGTCTTGGAAGTCCCTAGCTAAACCAATGCAGTTCTTCATCTTGTGTTTGGCATTCTTGTGAAGAGGGCACGGGCCGTCGAGGATCTTTTGATACTATTCATCATAGTTGTGCTTAGCACGAGGTTGACTGGTGGCGGCGATGATGTGTTCTAGCCGGCGGCGGCGATTTTGGCCAGGCCTGTGTCCTCCTGTCCGATCACGGCTACTATCGTGATGCTAGCAGCGGTTGTCGAAGCAGCGGTCGCTGTGACATCAATCGTTAGGGCGATCATCATAACGGTGAGGTGGGCGCTAGGTGCCTACATCCTCATTAAAGCGCACCTCGGCTTCCTTGGCATTGGCATACTGGTTGGCGGTAGTTATCATTTCGACAATACCGGTGGGTGGCTTCCGGTTGAATTTGGAGCGAAACTTGCGATGGTGGAGTCCTTGGATAAAGGCGATGATGACTTCAGCTTCTGTGATGTTGGGAATAGAGTTCCTCATCTCGGAGAAATGCCATATGTAGCTATGGAGGAGCTCGGAAGGCTTCTAGTTGATGCAGCTAAGATCATGCTTTGTGCTGGGTCAAGTACACATGGCCATATAGTTGTCGGTGAAAACTTTCTTTAGCTCTTCCCATGATCCGATGGAGTCCGACGCAAGGGTGGTAAACCAGCTCATGGCGGGTGGCGTGAGCATGATGGGGAGATAATTTACCATGATGCTGGTGTCTCCTCCGATGGTGCGGATAGCAGTGGCATAGGCCTATAGCCACTGAGTTGAGTTCATTCTTCCTTTGTAGGGCTCGACCCCGGTGATCTTAAAACCATGGGACCACCAAAGCGTTCAGAGTGCCCTTGTGAAAGCTGGAGGACCCTCAGGGTTGTCGACACCGTTGTCTATGGCGTTGTGGTTAGGGATAGGCTCAAGGGCTGAGTCTAGGTTGTCGTACTCCTTTTTGTACTCATGATGGCGATGCACTTCATCTTCATGGTGACCAAAGCGACGTTGCTCAATACGCCGTCGTGCATCCCGGAGGTTGCCAAGATGCACTCGAGTGTCCTATTCGACCTCCTAGTCGTGTTGGCAATGGAGTTCGGCGCGATGTCCACTAGGTCCCCCTAGAGAGGTAGCAACTGGTTGATGAAATGGCTTTGACTAGGGTGGCTATTGGATCTCGGCATGACTAATCGGTGAATCATGCTCATAGAGCACGAAGGTCTCTAATCCTCACAAATCTCATTGACCTGACAGTGAACCACTTTAAGCATGGCAGCGATCTTGGTGAGCTCAGGTGTTTGAAGAAAACGAGTGAGCTCATTAGTGGCTACTGCTAGATTGGTGCTTAGAGTTTTGAAAACATCATGGCCATCGATGCGGAGAAATTCTTCATCGAGGTCATGGTGGAGCGAGAGCGGTCTTCCCTGAGAATCGAGCCGATTATTCTAAGCAGCCTCAGCCCTTGTGATGGCTGCCTTGTTTTCTCGCTGCTACGCACGGTTGACGTTCTGGTTCTCCCAAGCAACACGCTCCTCCTTGGTTTCGCCGTTCCGAGGAGGGCTATCGATGCTGATGTTGAAGATTGCCCCCCCCCGGAATGGTGGAAGGAGAAATTGCTTGAAGAAGGTTTTAGCGAGGGTCTCCGTAGAGCCCTGAGACTCAGAGCCTAGAGCTTCTTTTGGGATGGTCTAGAGGGGTGCCATAGGACTTTGGCCTAAGTGTAGTGTGTTGACAGCTGGCGGAAGCTGGAAGGCGGCCTGGTCAGCGAGTAGACAGGTAGAGTCCACCTGGTTGGCAAGTTTGCCCCTCAGGGCGTGTTGGTAAGTAGCGGCGGCGTTGGTGAATCCGAAGGATAGGGTCATAACCCTTGCAGTTTCCCGGGCAGCCTCTGATAGATCTAGATTGGAGGGTGGTCGGCGCTAAACCAGAGTGTCTAGAGCCAATTCAGCGATGGAGAGACAATCGGTGAGCTTCAGTCCGACCCGATCGATGGACTCGATCAGATCATCATTGTTGATTTGCCTCCTCTAGTAATGATGAAGCGGGTGGTGTGTCACTGCTGAAAGAGACCTCGAAGTCAGTTCTGAGATTGGATCTGCAGTTGTAGGTGTGGGGGTGGTCGGCGTAGAACCGATCTGCCTCGGCTTGAGGAGCTCTTTAACTCCATCATCGTTGATGACCCATGAGATGGATCCGACCATGAAGATCTGGCCGGGCCGCGGAAGGGACAAAGAGCCTATGGAAAAAGCCATCTTGTTCGATAAGGAAATAGCATGCACACCCCTACCTAGCGCGCCAACTATCAACAGAATATCGTTGGTAGTCCTTGAGGGGTATCCCATGAAGGTAGATTGATCAGGAGAGGAGCGTGAGATCAAGAACAAGAAGGCAACAGAGACACACGAGTTAGACAGGTTTAGGCCATCAGTATGACATAATACCCTACTCCTATAGTCTGTTGGTTTGTATTAGCTATCGCATGATATGCCGTGATTTTAGAGGGGGTCCCTGCCCGCCTTATATAGTCCGAGATATAGGGTTACAAGTCGGTTAGATCTGAGAGATAACTGGAAAGTAATAACTGATTACAGGAATCTTGGGATCATACATATCCTAACAGATCTCATAGTATCTTTAGGATATCTTTCTGATGTCTTGCGGAAGGCGCCGAGCAAAGTAGTGCCCCACAAGGCTTTTTCTTATGGGCTGGGCCACCCCTAGGGGCGCAGCCCATGTGGTCTGCCATGGGTATTCGGGGTCATACTCCCCACAGTTGCATTCTCATGTGATGGTACGGTATCATCTATGCTAGCTCGAGCCTAAGCAGTAGTGACCTAAGGCAACTACGGGCTAGAAGATAGGAAGGCGGGAGATGCAGTGGAGCGGCCTAGCCACGGCGAGCCAAGAGCGCGGCGACGTTCCAATGGCAACGGTGGTAATGATGAAGCGAAAAGCCGCTTTACCTCTATTTGAATGGTGGCGCTAGTGGTTCGAGGAGGTAGGGGTGATGGTGGAGCAGCTGTGGCCAAGAGGAACTGACTGATGGAGCTACAACGGTAGCGAGCAAGCTTGGCTTCGCTCTAGCTAGGCACGGTGAGAAAGAGAAAGCGAGTGAGAGCGAGTGGGAGGGAGCAGTAGGGGCATGGCCCTCTTGTCCACGCACTGGCCCGACTAGCCCGGCCATCACTGGTGTACGGCCACCACATGGCGGCCATGGCTTGGCGTGGTCGGCCACTGATGTCGTGCGTGTTTGCGGCCATCAGAACCCGACGTGCATGTTTGACATAGCAACTTTGTGACCACGTAACTCCTAATCCATGGTGATTCAATGCAAGGTGTGTGAACAAATCTTGTAGAACTATGTAAGGGCTATAAGATTGCTTTAGAAATCATCTTCTAATTCGTAATGGTTTGGAAGTTACATCACCAAGTCAGGTACATTGAAACTGTAATGAGCTTCGACACTTAGAAAGTTTTTTCAAAGTCCAAAATAGTATTTTCTTGCTACTTGTGAGTTGTTTTTGAGCATGCTATGCACTGAAGTAGGTCTTCGACCAAAAATGAAAGTTGTTACTCTAGTCAAGTACTACAACTTTGCTTAATGGTGCACTACCATGCAAGCACTCTAAAGCATATTTCAACTTTGGTCAAACTAGTAACATGAAAATTAGAGTTTCTAGAATAACTATGACTTGGGGGCTATTTTGGTCGATGTCATGAATACCAAACTTGTTCCATGTACCATCCTAAACATGTTAAGGTGTTTCTATGGCCCCACAAGCATTTCATGCATTGGTCACACACAATGGCAAACATATACATGCATATAGCTATCATCACATGTAACAAAACTAAGGTGATTGAGATAACACTTCATATGCTTATGCTCATGGATGCCCAAATGATGCTCATGCTCATGGATGCGTACCCAATGCATGCTTAACACTAGGGTGTTATAGCACATGGCTGGAGCTCACCGCTGCTTTGTTGTGGCCGTAACCTAGCCCTAGAGCTCTGCTAGGACATCCTAACATTGTAGCCATGCTCACCTAGTCATGTCATCGCTAGAGATGGCAAGTCCACCATCGCGTGCTGCCATCGAGCCGCCATGCTCACCGATGAGGTCGCTCTGGAGATGCACTGAGTCAATCATGGGTACCAGTCGATGCGGGGTGTCGAGGGGACCATGTAAGTGGCGATCTCACCATCGATGACTGCGGCGCCAGCAAGATATGGCCGGTCAAACGCCATGCCCTGCTTCTATGTGTTTGTCGTGTGGTGTCATGTTGACCGTGGGCCCCTACTGTCAGCCACAGTGGGTATATAGACCGGGTGCATGTAATATATTTCGGATTTTTGAGTGATTTTCTTTATTTGTTTTCAAAGATTTTGTAGCAAATTTGCAAACATCATATCTTGAGCTAGGAGTATCCAAATGAGGTGATCCTAATTTTGTTGGATTCATCATGAAGTGTACTATTTGATAATATTATGAAACCTATTGTTTGAAATATTTTTCTAGGGGAATTAAATTAAGATATTAAAGTTCTTTTAAATTAGTTTCTATCTTGTAGAATGCATAACTTGAGCTAGGGAAGTGCTAAAATTGTGATTCCAATTTTGCTAGTCTTATGTTGCCATGCTCTAGCTACAAAAAATACTAAACCTATATTAGGCATACCTGAAATATGGTCTTCCTATTTCACCTTGATTAATTGCTAGTTTCTAGTGAAAATAAATGGGATAAAAATACATAACTTATGATCATGCAAATTTTTACATAGTGTTATGATGCTAGGACGAAAGTAAGAAAAATATGAAATCTATTGTTTGACACTTTTCAGAAGGCTAAACTATTTTTGCTAAAATAAGCCTTTGCAACTTTGTCATTTTCGTAGAGGTCCCTATACTTATCCAAATGGCATGAAATTTGTATAGTAGACTATTGAGTTCATATGTAACCTACTGTAATTTTCCCTGAATTTATTGATCATTGGAAATAGTTATCCTCTAAATCACCCTATTATATAAGGAAATTAATAAATGCACATAAGTAAATTATTTGGGCTTAACCATGATGTTTTCTGTTGTGCTTGTGATGCATATGAGCGGTTGATGTTATTAGTTGGTCTTAGAAGTAATTGGTTATAGGTGGCTAGTTAATTATTGCCTTATAATTCAACTAAATGGCTGCATGAGTAGTTTATGTTGTGTTGACAAATTCATGATGATAGTGACCTTTTTTGTCAAACTTGTTAATTACAAAGTTGTAGATAACTTACTCATATTGCTTGTCCTAAAATTTCATGGTCATAGACCTAATGTTTTAAGAGTTATAGCTGTTAAAAGACTGCTATCAGATTTGCTTGTCCTCTAGATAGATCTGAAATATTGAATTGTTTGACCTTGATAGCTACTGAATCACCTTAAGATGATTAAAATAAAGTTGTAGGCAATTTCACAAGATTTCTAGAAAGTCTAGAACCATATTGTTTGGATGTGTACAACTCCAGTTATGGTAAAAACAAGTGGCTGCTATCTCGCAGTCCAAAAAATGCTTAAATGGACATTTGTTTAATTACTAGAGAAGACATATGCAGCTACTCAGTAAAAGAAAATTTATCTTGTTATCACTTTAATACATTACTATTAAGGACACTTATGAGTTTGCATTTTAGCATATCTATTATCCATGTCATTATCTATGCATCCATGATATCTTATTTCATGCTCATACATATAGGATCGCCCAAAGGAGTGACCCTACTGGAACTCGAAGAAGAGGCAGATGAGAATCAGGAGACACCACAACCCATAGCTCCTGAAGGCAAGGAGCAAGCTCCAAAAGAAGTACCAGAGTCCCCTGATCACCGGCCTACTTTTTTCCTGAAAGGCAAGCCCTAGAGCATTATAAGCCTCCTATGTTTTATAAAATATCACTTAAGTCCTTTTATGTTTGTTGCATTAGGTTATAAGAGTTGATTGGAAACACTTGATGCATAGAACTACCTTGTCCAAAAATATACCTTGAATCCTATGTAGGTCTAGGATCGAATAACTGCTTAGCAATGCTTAGCTCGGTAGAAGTCGGGTGATTTCTTGTCACCTACGAGATATAGGTGGGCACTAAACCACAGTTGACTATATTTGCTATCGTGTAAAAGAACCATGGGATGGTGTAAATTGAGGCCGAATGGAGTCTATGTTGTAGGTTGACTCATATGATTCTATCTACGCTGATTAAGGACTGCATCATAGATGGTCCTCGGTCATTTTGAACGCATGCCTCTCACTTAGCTGGCCGGATAACTCGTTCGGACCATGAAGCCGAGTAGCTCAACTCAGGCTGGGCCTCATTCTATCAAAGTGCGCACACTGGAGGTAGTAAGGATGTGTGGGGAGCTAGATGTGAGCCCAAGGGTAGGGTAGTCCTGATCGTCCTGCTTACTGATAGAGTCCCTAATTGTGTGGCGCTTATCGAACCCGTTTAATGTGTACCTGAGTTGTACCAAAGGTGACCTAAGGCTACCATGGCTGGCAGACCTAGGTTTGTGTTAGGAATAAATTCCCAGCTGGTTGCAATCGATTCGAATCACCCGCTCTCTCGGATAGTGAGAAACTTGACTGAGGTTCCTTGTATCATAGTGATAATGGCAAGTGGAATGGTTCTAGGAATGATATAAAAAATTGCTATGGTTACTATTGTTCTGTCACTACTGATATACCACATGTTTAGCATAGGTTAGTTGCTAATCTATAGATGAATAGCTATAATTAACTAACTTGATGATCGAATTATAAAATGTATAGCTCAACTAGTAGCTTTTATGCAAAATATTGTCAAGCTAGCTCCACTTATAAAGCCTTGCATGATCCTTGGAGTCACTTTATTTTTGGTTTATGATGGGTAAGTCTAGTAGAGTACCTTCTTGTACTCAAGGTTTATTTCTTGCTTGTTGCAGGTAACACAGTCTTTCTTGGCTATTGTAAGAATTGCTTCTGTCCCGCTGTGGATGAGGAGTAGGCCCCGGGCAAGCGCTTCTATTTATATATCTAATCTATGATGCTTTTGTGGGTTGTGATCGCATACTAGCAAGTATTTGAACAATGGTGTGAGATGTTGGTTCAAAAACTACTTTGCTTCCGCTACTACTTTATTTGAACTTAGTTTGTAATAACTTTAATTACACTCTGATGTATGGCAATGTATTTGTGAACTCTATGTAACATGTGGCATGTATGTTGAATCAATTATGATCTTGGTTGTATGTTGGCGATTAATCGAGACCCTTCATGGTACTCGATGGACTACCGGGTTTATATGGGCACAAGTATGATAGTACGACTGCTTCATAGGCTGCCATTGTACTTGTCCTCTTATAAATTGGATGGTTTTGTTACAGCTGGCATTAGAGCAAGATTCAACATTATTGCGACATGTGTATTTAAAACAAAAGTCTTTGTTTTACAAAAACCAGTTTTTGGCAAACTTATAACTATATATAAATAGGTGTTCAAATCTAAAATTTGAATATAAGGTGTGCCAGTGATCATTTCTCTTATGCCTAGTTAAGGATTTCAGGTGGCTAAATAAGTACTAACATGGGGGTTTTTATTCTCGTCGTCCATACGGCGTGCTATTGTATGGATGGCATTCACTTGAGTGGTAATGTATGGATCAAATGCCTCTATGCCCAAGGTAAGATGATGAGTGGCATGACCGCAAGATGTGAGCATGCGGTCTAAGGGGAGAGGTAGCTTTGATACTGAAGTATATATGTCTCATATATATATACTAAGGTATTTAATTGTGGGTTAGCTTTGATATGGCTGTATATGCATATTTATATGTATATATGGGACGTATTTCCTTTCGGGTAGCTTTGATACGGAAGTATATATATTGGTATATATATGGAAGTATTTAGTACTCAACCTAGAGCCTAGATTTTCATTTTTGTATTTATATAATTGTGGGGTTGGGTTGAAATGAAACTCTTGTGCAGGTACGATAACAACAAAACATGTAGCTCGACTAGTTACATTATATTATGGGAGAACGTCTATATGCCACCATGTATTTTGCTGGAAGTTTCAATTTTTCCTAAGTTTGTGAGGACATATGTAACATGCATGAATCATGATAAATCATTCATTGCATACTTGCATTGTTCCTCCCCTTATTAGTTTCTTATTCGGTTAAGTAACTCTTTTCTATTATAACATTGTTCTCATGAGAGTTGCACCATTTTGCTACAGATGGCAACCTATTACCAACCGAAAGGGAATGAGGCGTTCTTGGGTATCTTTGGCACCCCTGCCTTGCTCTAGAGAGTGTTGCATTTTGTGGGGTACACAGACCCGTCCCAATACTTTTGGACATAGAGGCATGTGTAGGTGCAAGTGTCCATCCTAGCTTGTATAAGGGCACTATAGTTTTAGGGCTAGAAAGCAGAGTCTGAGGGAAGAACCCCATGGGAAGGTGCTCAACTAGCAGCCTTTGCGATCTTGAGCACACTTTGTCAATAGCATGGTGATTCACTTACCAATAGTGCAGTGGGATCTATTCCTCAGGTGGATCTAGCTATGCAGTTTGGAGGCAGCATGACCATGTTTCTGTTGTGTGGGACCATGATGAGTGGGCATAGAGCTTGAGTCCTACTATGAGTGCCATGTTCGTTGTCATGTAGATGTTTTATGCCCGAGAAGACGCCCGCTATTTCTAGCAAGAGTTTTATAACATCTAGGTGAACAAACTCACGCAAGCTAGGGAAGTACAGCGAAGGTTGAAGAAGCATGTGTGTAAGCACAAGAAGATAGCTAGGGAGGCTCTTTGGGACACTACTGATGCTCATATAGTGTTGGGAGCCCTCTAGACTTAGATGGAGAATGTTGTTGCTGATAGGAATGCAGCACAGGTAGAGACATGGGCCGCCCATGCTTAGAGGGTGCAGGCCATCCAGCAGAGGGATGAGGCCTACCATCTTGCTGAGGCTAGAGAGGAGGTTGGGACTAGGACTATGGTTCTATTGGGTGGCTGGAGAATGACTTCCGTTAGAGGGAGGTAGAGTATCAAAGTAAGATTTAGGAGTACCAGAACACCATTGTGGAGCTTTAGCATGATGTTCATCGCCTCAACAACATCATTAATCCTATTCCTCCCCCAGTAGCCATAGAGGAAAAAGATCCAAATGTATTGGTTGCTGATGATGATGGCATGGAGGATGTCGAGGTGTCTGAGGAGGAGGTCGAGCCCTAGGAGGATGACCATGGTTATTATATGTCCGGTGTTGATAGTGACCACTTTGAACCCTAACTCAGCTATAGTGATTAGCTAGATGTGGTAGTTCCATATCTTTTTCGATCTTTTATGTAATGGACATGAAGCTTAAGTTTTGATCTTTGAATGTATCGTCAATGTAATATTGGAACCTTGCATGTTGGTCCATGATGGTTGGAATTTTAATTAAATTCTAGTTTCATTTTCCTAGTAAAAATATGACATGCATGTTAATGCATTGCAAGCATGATAAGTGATTAAATTGGTGATGTTATTCTTATGAGAATGAATAATTGTGCCTCTGTTTTATTGTGTGAATTTAAATTCTCTCTAGTAAATTCAGTTTAGCATGATTACACATTCTCCTACAATTCTTGACATCATCCAATAATCACTTATTGTTGCAATTTTGCAGATGACTCGCACTCGCACAGGGACTGGCACCAGTCAGGGTGGTAATGATGATGACCTACCACCACCACCGCCACCCTCCATGAGTGAATTTTTCGTGCAGTTCTTGGGGAATCAAAGAGCGATGGAAGAAACACTATGACTCATTGAGTATAACATAGCCCGTGTCTACCAACAGAATCCAGGGCCGGGGCCAAATCAATACAGTACATTCGAGGACTTTTTGGAGACTAAGCCTCCTATCTTTAAAGAGGTAGAAGAACCACTCCAGGCTAATGAGTGGTTGAACACTATTGAACAAAAGTTTCATCTATTGAGGGTCACTGAAATGATGAGGCCAAGTATGCATCGCATCAACTGTAGGGGCCTATAGGTATCTAGTGGACTCATTTTCTATCTACCTTACCTGCATGTGCAAATGTTACTTGGGAGCAATTCACGGTAGCCTTTAGGGGGCATCATATTCCCTAGGGCTGATGCGTATGAAGGCAGCCAAGTTCATGAAGCTCACCCAAGGAACCAAGAGTCTTATAGAGTATATGCATGCCTTCAATAACTTGTCTTGCTATGCCCCAGAATTTGTTGATACAGAGGCAAAGAAGATTGAAAGTTTTAAGAGAGGCCTCAGCACTAAGTTGATGAAAACAATGGCCAACTCCAAATGTGATACATACAATGACTTCGCTAGTGATGCCCTGACACAGGAAAACTAGAACAGTCTACATGTGATAGCAAAAGGCCACAAACGGGCAGCTAAGGTAGGTGCCTTAGGGTCTTCTCACTCCAGAGCTCTAGTGCTAGCTAGGCCACAATTCTGTCCCCCAGTACCTAAGTTTAGGCCTCCCTAGAAGAACACCTAGGCTAGCTAACCTTAGAAGGTATTTCTCAAGGCATTCACCATTGCCCTGCCCAAGGGTAATGTAGGCCAAGGAAGCCCAATAGGGCCAAGAAGTAACCAGCCGTGCTTCAATTGCATTTAGACGTGTCACTGGTCCAAGGAATGCCCCTACACCAAGAATAATGGGAATCAAAACTAGGGAAATCAGAAGCAAGCCAATCCTATGGCACGTCTTGGATATGTGCATTATACAACCATGGAGGAGATTCTTGCAGGGGAAGTCATGACTGCTGGTATGTTTCTTGTAAACAAGCACCCCATAATTGTTTTATTTGATTCTGGAGCTTCGCATTCATTTATGAGTCACACATTTGCATCTAAGCATGATCAGAAGATAATTGAGGAAGACAAGGGTGGTTATAGTATAAGTTTAGCTGGGGCTACTATTTCCACAAACCAATTAGTCAGAAATGTACTCATCTCCATACAAGAGTGGGAGTACACTATAGATCTTATAGTATTGCCAGTATAAGTTTAGTTGGGGCATGAAATGGATGAGTGGGCATGGAGTTCTTATCGACACATCCACTCGAACCATTTTGTTGAGGGAACCTAAAGGGGATGGTGCTTTCCTAGTGCCACTTCCCAGAAGTTTTGATCTTCAAAACTTGCCTTATGCCATACAAACCACTATTCTCTATGATATTCCTATAGTTTGTGAGTTTCCAGATATATTTCTAGATGAGTTGCCTGGTTTTCTGCTAGATAGGGATGTGGAGTTTAAGATTGAGTTAGTGCCAGGTATAGCACCTATCTCAAGAAGACCCTATAGGATGCCACCCAATGAGTTAGCAAAACTTAAAATTCAGCTATAAGAACTTTTGGAAAATGGTCTCATTCAACCTAGTTCGTCTCCATAGGGTTGTCTAGCTTTATTTGTGAAGAAGAAGGACAAATCCTTGTGGATGTGTGTGGACTATAGGCCGCTCAATGCCGTAACTATTAAGAACAAGTACCCTTTGCCTCATATTGATATTTTGTTCGACCAATTGGCAAGAGCAAATGTATTCTCTAAGATCGATTTGAGATCAGGCTACCAGTAGATTAAGATCAGGCTAGAGGATTTACCTAAGAGAGCTTTCTCCACTAGATATGGCTTGTATGAGTATTTAGTCATGTCTTTTGGACTGACAAATGCTCCAGCCTATTTCATGTACCTAATGAATTGGGTGATCATGTCTGAGCTTGACAAGTTCATGGTCATGTTTATCGATGATGTCCTAATTTACTCTAAGAATGAGGATGATCATGCAGAGCATCTGAGAGTTGTCTTATCTAGGCTAAGAGAGCATAAATTGTGTGCAAAGTTTAGCAAGTGTGAATTCTAGCTGAAGAAAGTACCTTTCTTGGGTAATATATTATCTTAAGATGGAATCTCTATAGACCCATCTAAAGTACAAGAGGTCATGGATTGGAAGGTCCCAACTTTGGTTCATGAAGTTCAGAGTTTTCTAGGGCTAGCAGACTATTATCGTTGTTTCAGTCTTACTTTTCCAAAATAGCTAAGCCCATGACCAGATTACTTTAGAAGAATGAAAAGTTTAATTGGACTCCAGAGTGTGAGGCTGCCTTTCACACTCTACAAGCCTTGCTAACCACTGCCCCTGTTCTGGGACAACCCAACATTGAAAAGCCTTTTGATGTGTTCTGTGATGCATCAGGTACAACTTTAGGGTGTGTGCTTATGCAAGAAGGTTGAGTTATTGTGTATGCTTCTTGGTAGTTGAGAAGGCATGAAGTCAACTATCCTACCCATGATTTAGAGCTTGCCATATTTGTCCATGCATAGAAGATATGGAGACATCACAAAAGTCTCAAATACATCTTCACTCAACCTAAACTGAACATGAGACAGTGTAGATGGTTAGAGCTGATTAAGGACTATAATTTGGAAGTGCACTATCATCCGGGAAAAGCTAATGTTGTAGCAGATGCACTTAGTCGGAAATCTCATTGTAACACCTTAGAAGCCTTGTTGGAAGATGGGTTTAATCTATTGCATCTTGTTGTGCTACACAACATCACTGTCAGTTGTTCACTTGAGAGCAAAATCATAGAACTACAGAAGATAGATGTAGGTGTGTTTTACATAAAGAGAAAGATGAAGGAACAGGAAACCATGCATTTTAGGTTGGATGTAAGGGGTGTGCTATGGTTCAAAAACTGACTAGTGGTACCGAAAGACCATGAACATAGAAATCAAATCCTAGATGAAGCTCATTCATCCAAGTTGTCCATCCATCTGGGTAGTAGCAAAATGTAGCAAGATCTAAAAACCTGTTTTTGGTGGACCAAGATGAAGACAAAAATTGCCACCTATGTCGCTAGGTGTGATAATTGCAGTAGAGTCAAAGTTGATCATTTGAAGCCTGTCGGGTTGCTCCAACCTTTGTCTGTTCTAGGATGGAAGTTGGAGGAGATTGGCATGGATGTCATTGTTGGACTCCCACCCACTCAAAAGGGTTTTGACTTGGTATGGGTAATTGTAGACCGTCTGACCAAGTCCGCGCACTTCATTTCCGTAAGAACCAACTATCGACTGCATCAGTATGAAGAAATATACATAGCTCTGATAGTATGCTTGCATGGGGTACCAAGAAAAATTGTGTCAGATAGGGGATCTCAAATCATTGCTCGGTTTTGGGAGCACTTGCACAAGAAGTTTGGTACCAACCTAGTTCGAAGCGCAACATATCACCTTTAGACCTATAGGCAGATTGAACGAGTAAATCAAATCTTAGAAGACATGTTGAGAGCATGTGTGATCTCTTCCAAGGGTTCATGGAAAAAATGGCTTACTTTAGCTAAGTTTTCCTACAACAATAGTTATCAAGAGAGCATCGAGATGGCTCCTTTTGAGGCCTTGTACGGTAAAAAATGTAGAACTCCTTTGAATTGGGTTGAGCCCAGAGAGAGGAGATACTATGGCATTGATTTGTTAAAGAAGCTAAAGAGTAAGTGAGTATTATCCAACAACATATCAAAGTAGCTCAGTCTAGGCAAAAGACCTATGTTGACAAGAGACGAAGGCCTATCGAATTTGAGGTAGGTGACTACGTATACCTCAAGGTATCACCCATGAAAAGGGTGCAATAGTTTGGGGTGAAAAGAAAACTAGCACCTAGATATGTAGGCCTATACAAGATCATCGAGCAAAGTGGAAGAGTGGCCTACAAGCTATAGTTACCTCTAGAAATGCAAGCCATATTCAATGTCTTTCATGTTTCTCAACTTAAACAGTGCCTTCGCATACCAGATGAAGCCATTGAACCCGCCAATATTAAGCTCCAATCATATTTGACTTATGAAGAGAAACCGATCCAAGTGTTGGAAGAAATGGAAAGAGTCACTTGAAACAAGGTTAACAAGTTCTACAAAGTGGTGTGGAATAACCACAGCAAACAAGATGCCACCTAGGAACGAGAGGATTATCTACATGAGGTTTGTCCCGCCTTTTATAAAAAATGGTAGGTCATCCAAATCTCGGGGTGAGATTTCAATAAGGGGGAGGGGATGTAACACCCTAGTGTTAAGCATACAATTGGCACTTGCATTTGATGAGCACAAGCATCATCCAAGCATTCATGAGCATGAGCATATGAAGTTTCATCTCATTCACTATATTTTTATCACATGTGATGTTGCTTATATACAAGCATATGCTTGTGATCATGTGTGACCAATGCAAGAAATGGTTGTGAGGTCACAAAAACACCTTAGACACATCTAGGATGGAAAATGGAACAATGTTTGTATTCATGACATGGTCCAATTTTGCTTCTAAGTCCTAGTTACTCATAATGTCATTTTTCATCATCCTACTTTAACCAAAGTCGAATTATAGCATAGAGTGTTTGCATGGTAGTGCACCCTTAATAAAAGTTGTAGTTCTTGACATGGGTAACAATCATTGTTTTAGGGCCATGAGGTAATTCAGTTCCTAACATAGTCAAAAATAGCTCCAAAGTAGCAATGTAATGTTGTTTCTAGACTTAAAAAAAATTCTAAGTCTAAACCTGATTTTAGTTTCCATGTGCTCTACTTTGGAGCTCTGTAGTTTGAAAACCATCATGGATTAGACAAAACTTTCTAAAGCAATGTTGTAGATCTCTTATAGCTCTACAATTTCTATTAATGTACTTTTTGCTAACTCAAATTGGATTAAGAGATATAGAGGTGCAAAGTGGCACTGTCAGTCGGCCTAATGGTCGATTTGAATCAGCCAACCAAGCACATCATGGCCGACTGCTGCCAGGCCACACGTGTTGCGTGGCAGCCACTCGCTAGCATTTACCTGTCCAGTCTAGCCAGCAGAGGGAGTAAAGGGAGGCGCAGCTGCTGCTCTCTCCCATTCCCACTCTCGCGCCCTGCCTTTCTCGCTCTTGCCCTCACCATTGCTGAGCCGCGCTGCCGTCACCACCGCCGCATGACCACCGTGCTTGCGCGCCACCACCACTACACCTCCATCCAATCCATCACATGCATAGGTTTGCCGTGAGCCGCTCTACCTCCCTGCCCCACCATTATCACCATTCGAGCCAAGGTAAAGTCGCATTGCACATTGCAGTCACCGCCATGGCCATGGAGCACCACCGAGCTATGAGCTCACCATGGCCAATGCTCTCTACTGCTCCTCCTACCTCCTTCTCCCATGGTTCATCATCACCTTAGGTCACAGAAGCTCATGCCATAGCTAGTTTAATCACTACCGCCACCACCACGTGGGTACGCACAACCGCACCGAGCACACCTACCATGGTCGTGAACTCAAGCTCGCCGTGGCTGACCCTAGCTAGACCCCATCGTCCCCCTATGGCATGTGTTTCTACAATGCCATGAACCCTAGCACCATCCCTGAAGATGGAGACCCATCACCGACCACCATCTTGTTGGAACGCTGACCTCACCATCACCGTGCTCACACCGCCGTGCTGCCATGCACGTGGCCAAAGCTCACTGCTGCTTCACCGTGGCCGTAACCTAGTCCTAGAGCTCCGCTAGGACATCCTGACATAGTAGCCACGCTCACCTAGCCATATCGTCGCTAGAGACAGAGAGTCCGCCACCGCCCACCACTACCGAGCCGCCATGCTCGCTGATGAGGTTGCTTCGGTGATGCGCTGAGTCAATCACGGGTACTAGTCGACGCGGGGTGTCGAGGGGAGCACGTTGGTGGCGACCTCACTGTCGGTTACCACACCATCGACAAGATATGGCCGGTCAAACGCTGTGCCTTGCTTCTATGTCTCGGTCACGTGGGGTCACGTTGACCGTGGGCCCCTACTGTCAGCTGCAGTGGGTGTATAGACTAGGTGTATGTAATATATTTTGGATTTTTGAGTGATTTTCTTTATTTGTTTTCACAGATTTTGTAGCAAACTTGCAAAAATCATATCTTGAGCTAGGAGTATCCAAATGAGGTGATCCCAATTTTATTGGATTCATCATGAAGTGTACTATTGGATAAAAATATGAAACCTACCGTTTGGGGTATTTTTCTTGGGGAATTAAATTAAGCAAGTAAAGTGCTTTTAAAATAGTTTCTATCTTGTAAAATGGATAACTTGAGCTAGGGAAGTGCTAAAATTGTGATTCTAATTTTGATGGTCTTAGTTGCCATGCTCTAGGTAGGAAAAGTACTAAAGCTACAGTAGTCATACTTGAAATATAATCTTCCTATTTAACATTGATTAATTGCTAGTTTCAAGTGAAAATAAATGGGGTAAAAATACATAACTTATGATCATGCAATTTTTTACATAGTGTTATGGTGCTAGGATGAAAGTAAGAAAAATATGAAATCTATTGTTTGACACTTTTCAGTAGGCTAAACTAGTTTTGCTAAAATAAGCCTATGCAACTTGTAATTTTCATAGTGGTGGCTATACTTTTCCAAATGGCATGAAATTTGTATAGTAGACTATTGAGGTCATATGTAACCTAATGTAGATTTCTCCTAATTTATTGATCATTGGAAATAATTATCCTCTAAATCACCCTATTATATAAGGAAATTAATAAATGCACATAAGTAAATTATTTGGGCTTAACCATGATGTTTTATGTGGTCCCTGTGATGCATATGATCTATTGATGTTATTAGTTGGGCTTAGAAGTAATTGGTTATAGGCAGCTAGTTAACTATTGCCTTATAATTCAACTAAATGGTTGCATGACTAGTTTCTGTTGTGTTGAAAAATTCATGATGATAGTGACCTTTCTTGTGAAACTTGTTAATAACAACGTTGTAGATAACTTATTCATCTTAATTTTACTAAAATATCATGGTCATAGGCCTAATGATTTAAGAGTTATAGCTATTAGAAGTCTGCTATCAGATTTGCTTGTCCTCTAGACAGATCTGAAAGATTGAATTGTTTGAACTAGATAGATACTGAATCACTTTAAGATGGTTAAAAGAAAGTGGTAGGAAATTTCATAAGCTTTCTAGAAAGTCCACAACCATATTGTTTGGATGTGTATATCTCAAGTTATGGTCAAAACAAGTGGCTGCTGTCTTGCAGTCCAAAAAATGCTTAAATGGACAATTGTTTAATTATTAGAGAAGAGATATGCACCGACGCAGTAAAAGAAAATTTATCTTATTATCACTTTAATACATTACTATTAAGGACACTTATGAGTATGCATTTTAGCATATCATATCATCCATGTCATTATCTATGCATCCGTGATATCTTATTTCATGCTCATGCATATATGATCGCCCGAAGGAGTAACCCTACTAGAACTCGAAGAAGAGGCGGAGGAGAATCAGGAGACACCATAGCTCGCAGCTCCCGAAGGCGATGAGTAGGCTCTAGAAGAACTACCAAAGTGCCCTGATCACCAGCCTACTTCTTTCCTGAAAGGCAAGTCCTTGAGCATTATAAGCCTCCTATGTTTTATAAAATATAACTTGAGTCCTTTATATTTGATGCATTAGGTTATAAGAGTTGATTGGAAACACTTGATGCATAGAACTACCTTGTCCAGAAATATACCTTGAATCCTATGTTGGTCCAGGATCGAATAACTGCTTAGCAATGCTTAGCTCGGTAGAAGTCGGATGATTTCCTATCACCTACGAGATATAGGTGGACACTAAACCATGGTTGGTTATATTTGCTATCATGTAAAAGAACCATGGGATGCTGTAAATCGAGGTTGGATGGAGTCTATGTTGTAGGTTGACTCATGTGATTCTGTTTGCATCGATTAAGGACCACATCGTTGTTGGTTCTCTATCATTTTGAACGCATGCCTCTCACTTAGCTGGCCGGATAACTCGTTTCGACCATGAAGCTGAGTAGCTCAACTCAGGATGGGTCTCATTTTGTCAAAGTGCGCACACTGAAGGAAGTAAGGATATGCGGGGAGCCAAACGTGAGCCCAAGGGCAGGGTAGTCCTGATCATCTTGGCAACCGGTAGAGTCCCTAATTGTGCGGCGCTTATCGAACCCATGAAATGTGTACCTGAGTTGTACCAAAGGTGACCTAAGGTTACCATGGCTGGTAGACCGAGGTTTGTGTTAGGAATAAATTCCTAGCTAGTTGCAATCGATTCGAATAGCCGTCTCTCCCAGATAGTGAGAAACTTAACTTATCTTCCTTCTATTGTAGTGATAATGGCAAGTGGAATGGTTCTACAAATGATATAATAAACTGCTATGGTTACTATTGTTCTATCACTACTAATATACCACATGTTTGGCATAGGTTAGTTGCTAATATATAGATGAATAGGTATAATTAACTAACTTGATGATCGAATTATAAAATGTATAGCTCAACTAGTAGCTTTTATGCAAAATATTGTCAAGCTAGCTCCACTTATAAAGCCTTGCATGATCCTTGGAGTCACTTTATTTTTGGTTTATGATGGGTAAGTCTAGCTGAGTACCTTCTTGTACTCAGGGTTTATTTCCCACTTGTTGTAGGTAACAGTCTTTCATGGCTATTGTAAGAATTGTTTCTATCCTGCTGTGGACCAGGAGTAGACCCTGGGCAAGTGCTTCTATTTATATATCTAATCTATGATGCTTTTGGGGGTTGTGATCATAGACTGGCAAGTATTTGAACAATGGTGTGAGATGTTAGTTTAAAAACAACTTTGCCTCCGCTACTACTTTATTGGAACTTGGTTTGTAATAACTTTAATCGCACTCTGATGTATGGCAATATACTTGTGAACTCTATGTAACATAAGGCATGTATGTTGAATCATGTACGATCTTGGTTGTATGTTGGCGATTAATCGAGACTCTTCGTGGTACTCGACGGACTATCGGGTTTATATGGGCTCAAGTATGATAGTGCGACTACTTTGTAGGCTACCATTGTACTTATCCTCTTATAAATTGGACGGTTCTGTTATAGCTGGCATCAGAGCAAGATTCAACATTATTGCCATATGTGTATTTAAAACAAAAGTCTGTTTTACAAAAACCAGTTTTTGGCAAACTTATAGCTATATATAAATAGGTGTTCAAATCTGAAATTTGAATATAAGGTGTGCCAGTGATCATTTCTCTTATGCCCAGTTAAGGATTTTAGGTGGCTCAATAAGTACTAACATGGGGGTTTTTATTTTCGTCATCCATACGGCGTGCTATTGTATGGATGCCACTCACTTGAGTGGTAATGTATGGATCAAATGCCTCTACGACCAAGGTAAGATGATGAGTGGCATGACCACAAGATGTTAGGGTGCGGTCTAAGGGGAGAGGTAGCTTTGATACTGAAGTATATATATGTCTCATATATATACTAAGGTATTTAATTGTGCGTTAGCTTTGATACGGCTGTATATGCATATTTATATGTATATATGGGATGTATTTCCTTTCAAGTAGCTTTGATACAGAAGTATATATATGGGTATATATATGGAAGTATTTAGTATTCAACCTAGAGCCTAGATTTTCATTTTTGTATTTATATAATTGTGGGGTTGGGCCGAAATGAAACTCTTGTGTAGGTACGCTAACAACGAAACATGTAGCTCGACTAGTTACGTTATATTATGAGAGAATGTATGTATGCCACCGTGTATTTCACTAGAAGTTTCAATTTTTCCTAAGTTTGTGTGGACGTATGGAACGTGCATGCATCTTGACTGGTCGGAGAACCCGATCACCTTCTCTAGGGCCGACCAATGGTCGGATATCCCATACTCGAGGTGTCTCCCACTCGTCCTAGATCCCATGGTCAAGGACGTGTGCTTCTAGAAGGTCCTCATTGATGGAGGGAATGCCCTCAATATTCTATTCACTGGGTCCCTAGAGGAGCTAGGGATAAAAAAAGACCTTATCCCCATGGACTCTCCATTCTGGGGATCATTCCTAGAAAAGTGTCTGTGCCTCTAGGATAGATTACACTACTAGTACAATTTAGCACCGCCAAACACTTCTACATTGAATACGTCAACTTACTGGTTGCTGACTTCAACATGGTGTACCATGCCATCCTTGGCCAACTAGCCCTCACCAAGTTTATGGCCGTGCCGCACTACACGTACTTGGTGTGGAAGATGCCGATGGAGCAGGGGGTCCTCTCCCTGCACGCCAACCTCGACGTTGCCTACTCCTATAAATAGGAAAGCTTTGTGCTCACCAAGGCTACTAACATCTCCATCCACATGCAGGACTGCCTCGCATCTTCATAGCAGATCTCCCCACAAGACCTAGAGATCCCAACCATGGAGGCTGCCCGAGCGTCAACCATGTCTAAGGAGGTAAAGGAAGTGGTCCTCGTCCCCGACGACTAGTCTTAGACTCCTTGGATCAGGGCCCACCTTGATCCCAAATAGGAAGACACACTCATCAGGTTCCTAAGGGAGCATGTTGACATGTTCGCATGGAACCCAGTGAACATGCCTAGCGTGCCTCGGGAGTTTATCGAGCACTCCTTAAATGTCTCAGCGACTACCAAGCTAATCAAGCAGAAGCTTCGACGATTCGTGTAGGACAAAAAGGAGGCCATTAGGCTAGAAATAACCTAGCTCTTAGTTGTCGGTTTTATCAAAGAGGTGTACCATCCAGAATGGTTAGCCGATCTGATTCTTGTAAGAAAAAAGAATAAAGAATGGAGAATATGCGTTGATTACACCGATCTCAACAAGCATTGCCCTAAAGACCCCTTTGGCTTACCTTGCATTGATGAGGTCATAGATTCTACAGCCGGTTGTGAGCTACTATTCTTTTTAGATTGCTACTTTGGTTATCACCAGATCATGCTGAAGGAAGAAGACTAGATCTAGACATCTTTCATTACACCCTTCGACGCCTACTGCTACATGACCATGTCCTTTGGGCTCAAAAACATGGAGTGACTTATCAAAGATCCATCTAGTGCTACCTCAAGGACCAGATTGGGAAGAACATCAAGGCTTACATCGATGACATGGTGGTTAAGTCTAGGACTGCCAACACCCACATCGCTGACCTCACCAAAGTTTTCAAAGCCCTAAAAGTGTACTGATGGAAGCTGAATCCCACTAAGTGCATTTTTGGCGTTCCATCCAGTATCCTGCTAGGCAACATCATCAGTCATCGTGGCATCATAGCCAACCTAGAGAAGATAGCGGTGGTGACTAACATGAAGCCACTGACCAATGTTAAGGATGTCCAAAAGCTAACAGGGTGCATGGCAGCTTTAAGTCATTTCATATCCCGTCTAGGCGAAAAGGGACTGCCTTTGTTCAAGTTACTCAAGGCTCAAGAGAAATTTGTCTGGTCGGAGGACATCGACAAGGTATTCGCTAAGCTCAAGCAGTTTCTCACCACACCTCTGATAATGACCACCCCAAAAAGGATGAAACCCTTCTAATCTACATCATAGCGACCAACTAGGTAGTTAGCACCGCCATCATTGTTGAACGAGAAGTGGCCGGACATGCATACAAAGTCCAGTGCCTAGTCTACTTCATCAGCGAGGTCCTAAAGGAGTCTAAGACTCGCTACCCCCAAATCCACAAGCTATTGTATGCCATCCTAATCACATCCCGGAAGCTCTATCACTACATCAATGCCTATCACATAGCAGTAGTTACTGAGTACCCACCCAGAAACATCCTCTGCAATAAGGAGTTCAGCGGCCACATCATTAAATGGGTGGTCGAGCTGAGCACCTATACCATTGACTTTAGGCCTTGCCACACGATCAAGTCATAGGCTCTTGCCGACTTCATCACCGAGTGGACGGATATGCAGACTCCTATCTTGGTCCACCACCCCAAGCATGGGACTATGTACTTCAATAGGTCTCTCAACCTTGATGGTGCTGGGGCAGGCATATTTTTCATCTCACCATCAGGGGATAAGCTTTGCTATGTTCTCAGCCTACACTTCCGAGCATCCAATAATATCGCTGAATATGAGGTAGCACCTCATGGTCTCTGTATAGCTATCGAGCTTGGCGTTAAATGCCTCTAGGTGTACGACAACTCTACACTCATGATCAATCAGCTCAACAAGGATTGGAATTGCACCAACGAGAAGATGGACGCTTACTAAGCCGCGTTAAGAAAGTTAGAAGACAAGTTCTACGGTATCGAGTACCACCATGTGTCAAAGTTAGGGTCAACCCGAGAAGAAGTTCCTACTAGAGTGTTTGTCTAGGACCTCATGATGCCATCCATCAAGTAGGGGCAAGAAGGCATTGAAGAAACCCACCTACCGAGCCATTAGTCGCAGTGGTCCCTGGCTTGAGCAGTGATTGGAGGGAACCTTTCATCAAATACCTCACCACTGCAAATGTCCCGAATGACAACATAGAGAGAGAGCGCCTCACCCGCCACAGCAAGCATTACATCCTAGTAGAAGGAAAGTTATATCACAAGAATGCCAAGGGAGAGCTACTCTAGAAGTGCACCTCCGTGGAAGAGGGCATGAACATAGTCAAGGAGATCCACATCGACACTTGCAGCAATCACGCAGCCTCTAGAACAATAGTCAGTAAATCCTTTTGAGCTGGTTTCTATTGGCCTTCTACAGTTGCCGATGCCGAGACATTTGTTCGCTGGTGCGAGAATTGTCAGTTTTTTGCTAAGCAAATCCACGTCCTGGCCTAGGCCTTGCAAATGATTCAAAGCCTGTGCTAGGAGGTTTCTACTGGGTCTATGTCTGCATCAAAAAAATCTCCAAGTGGATCAAATACAAACCCCTAGCCCATGCTATAGCAAAGAAGGCAGCCAAGCTGCTTGACGACATCATTCACCGGTTTGGCTTTTTAAACAGCATCATCACCAACTTGGGGTCCATGTTCACTGGTGTCGATTTTTGGAACTTCTAAGATGAAAGATGCATCTTAGTTAAGTATGTCTCGGTCATGCACCCCAAGGCTAATGGCGAAGTTGAGCGTGCCAACGGCATGATTCTTGATGCATTAAAGAAAAGGCTCTACACGAACGAGCAGAAGCACCCTGGCAAGTGGCTCAAGGAATTGCTAGCTATGGTCTAGGAATAAGGACCTAGCCTAATCACAACACTGGCATCTCCCTGTATTTCATGGTTTTTTGTTCTGAGACCATTTTTCTAGCCGACATCGCTTTTTGAGCACATAGAGTGGAGAACTACAACAAAGAAAACCCCGACCAAGGCCGGCTTGTTGAGTTGGATAGCCTAGAGGAGCAGCGCTTAGTTTCATGTGTTCAGACAGCGAAGTACCGTGATAGCATGCGAAGATACTACAACCGCAACATCAATGATTGATTCTTCATGGCTGGAGACCTAGTGCTCCGTAAGAAGCAGAAGACCGATGGGATGCACAAGCTATCTTCACCCTAGTAGGGCCCCTTCATTGTCAAGGTGGTCACCCAACCAGGTTCCTACAGGCTATACAACATGGATGAAAGAGATGTTCCAAATTCTTGGCACATCAATCTTCTTAGGCGTTTCTACCCTTGAAGGGTCCCCTTTCAAAGATATGTATCGTTCATATTCAAGTATTCAATAAAGTTTTTTTCTAATGTTTCTCCATATTGTTATCTTCGTGTTTTTTTCTAAGTGATTTTGTTTCTGCGTACAACATCTTAAAGATGATAGGACAACTATGCCTGAAGCAAATGCCCAAAAAGACATGTTGACGCTCGGACGCCTCTAGAGATGACCCTATCTCCGACTTCTCCCTGCACATGAATGAGCGTCCGCCCTCTATGTCATGGGTGGTCGATAGTTGTTCCTTAGCGATGCCCTATTCTACCCACATGCACACGGCCCCTATGCCTTGCATTCTGGTTAATAGGCTAGCTAGGGCTGGGGACTCAGCTATACACCACTACTCAGATGGTTTATATCAAATATAAACACAAATATACCATAACAACAAGTGTTCACCAAAAGTTGCTAAGCACTTTTGTACAATGATTCAACATGAGTTTTTTTCTAATCTACAGAGCACTTCTCCCCCTTCACCGAACAGCTCAACATCCTCAGCTAACCTCTTCACTAGATCTTCAATATCGCCTCCAACCTAGCAATCTTCTCCACATCCGTGCCCTACGCGTACCCGGTCACCACCCGTCGGAGATCCACTAAAGGGTAATGTGACCATAGCTGCATGAGTGCATGGACGATAGCTCCATGGGTAGTGCTACATGTGAACTCCTTGAAGTCTACCCATGCTATCCAATAACAATCCACGACCGACCGGTACCACCTGTCTCTAGGTAGTCGTGCTCCCTCGGGTTGCTCACAACTAACACTGTCTAGCACAGGCTAGATTCCCATGGTCAGCACCCCTAGCTTTTCATGACAGGCTTTCACTTGTTCTAGAAGCACCTAGAACTATGCCTGGGCCTAATGTTAATACTCTACAAACAAGACAACCATATGCTAAGCATACGCTTAACACCGCATAAGTTAAAATAGCAAGAAAAAAAATCATGTTGAAGTTCTTCAATGATTTTCTCGACCTTCTCTTATGCTTTCTCCTTCACCTCTAGAACCTAGCCAAAGGCCTCTAAGGAAAGGCTGAGCTCTATCTCTAGTGTTGTGTATAACAGTTAGATGTCTCACAATGTTGAATACCACCAAAGCGAAATTCCGAGACCTAGCTTTTCTGCCAATCAGTGCTACAGCTGAGCTGCTCGACCATCGACTGGCTCTCCACCTCCATTTGCTGGCGCTCCTTCTCCAATGCTAGAACCTTCACCTCCAAGTCTTCCCTGCAGTGGCACTCTTAGAGTAGGCGTGCCTAGAGGTCTTTCACTAATGCTTGTAGACTCTTATTCTCCTCTAGTATCGGAGCCATCTCCTCCAGCTACCGTCGGTGCTACTCGGACACCTTCCTCACATTCTGTAGTGGGCAAATAGATTAATAGACTACACTATTTAAAGGACAAAGAAGATCTCTTTAGGCTTACCTCAATACGGCCAATCATCGATGTTAGATCAGCCCTCAGCTTCTTTGTCTCTGCGCTCGCCTCCACCTCCTCCAGCATCTTAAACTCTTCACCATGTGGAATGACCATGTGGAGGAGTTGGGGCAGTAGGGTGGGCTCCCGCACTATCTCTTCGATCTCCATGGTGGCACCGGCAAAGGTGCCCTTCTTGGCTGCTACGGTGTTCAGACAGAGCGTCCAAGCGCCTCTCCCGCCATTGACGCCACTGCAAACAACACTTGTTTAGCAACCACAGGTGGACCTTGTGCTGCACTGCTTGGCGCGTCCCTCGCAAGCTCTATACCTACTCTGGCAAGGCCACTCGATGTCGCCATAGCATCCCACTACTCCTCTAAACTAGGATTGCCCTCATCACGCAATCGGCCGCTAGGTGAGGTTGGTCTAGTTGTAGTGGGCTCCTCCATAGTAGGGGCGGTCGGTTCCACAACCGTCGGTTGCTCCATAGTGGGGGCGATCGGATCCGCTCGTGCCTGTGCTTGTTTGGCATGGGGAGCTAACAGCTCCTTCATGTGCCTTCCATCATCAGCAACCGATGGCTATAGGACCTCCATCAACTCTACACTACTACAAAAAAATTATTAAGAAGCATACAACCATGCCGAAGGAATACGACAAATAAATAAAACACTTACAACTAGGACTCCCACTGCACAACTCGGAACCTATGACCCCACCTAGAACGGGTCTGTCCAGTAGCCGAACTGCCCGATGCCTCCACCCCTACCACCGGAGTCGCTCACATGGTCCCGGGGACCATGGTGGTCGCCTGCACTACCGCTACTAGAGTCATCCGCATGGTCTCAAGGACTATGGTAGATGTCCGGTCTATTGTTGATGGTGCTACCTGAGCTGCTACTGTTGGTGCCGCCTACGTGCTATCAGGTGTTGTAGCTATAGCCCCCGTGTTCGCTGCCTCTCCCGTGTCTCCACTCCTACCAGCATAGATGGCAGGGGCATCATGACCCATGGTGAAGGAGGCACTGCTTGTTCATCATTGTCCAATCAGCTCGACATCACCACCTGCCACCTCCAAGGCTAGGTGGACGCGCTAATATTTACCGGCCTCTCTTCACAGTAAGATGATGCAACTATTTTTCTTATTTTTAGGGATGGCTCCTCGCTAGTTGGCCACTTCCCCTAGAGCTTTTTAAGGACGTACAAAGTCTGCTCATCTTCATCTCTGTCGTCAAGGTCGGTCGAGCTATCACCACCAGCCTTCAGGCTATATCGATGCTGAGGATGGCTCAGCCGAGCATCAACACCCCTCGACCAGTCAGCTGATGGTACCGCCAAGAAGTATATCGACTGATCCTGCCCATGAGTCTTCAAGAAAATGAATAAGTATATTGCAACTGCAATAGATAAGGGATCAAGCGAATGTAACACCCTAAAATTAGCTACTTTCTAAAAAGAGTAAAATGATTTCTGTTAATTGTTTTGTTCTCATAAAAACATAGGTAAAAGAAAATTTTCTTTAAATTAAAATCCAACATAAGGGTAGCAACATGTTTGCACATACATGCCGTTGCATTGGTACTTTTGTGATGAGTGGTTTGGAAAATAAATTCAAATCTCAATCTTCAAAATATTATTTTCAAGTAGTGGTTTAAAACAAAAGTTAGATAAGGTGCTTTGTTTTCAAAATCCAAAGGCTTAGAAAAGGTTTTAAGACGCGTTAGAACCATGCCTCTCTTTCTGAAAATCTTTCTGACCTTTTTTGTTATTAAATTCCTATTTCTTGGAGCTTTCTCTTTTTCTTCGATCAATCCAAAAGTCTTTTCTAGGAGCTAAAAACCACTTTGGTTGTGTTCCTTATCTTTCCATCTATCCCTAGGAATTTTTATGGAATTTTTTGGAGCTCAGACATATTTTTCGGAGCCTAAATAGTAATTCTAGATTTTCTAGAATTATTTTAATTCTGAAAAACAATTATTCCTAAAAATAATAAATATCTCCACTTTTCAAAAGCTCCAAACCCTGCGTATATATATATAGCCCTTGATGTGAGGATTCTAAAAGAATAGTTCGTTTTTCGAGCCGCCACTCGTAGCCCCGCAGATCGGACATCGAAGTTCGTAAAAGCTAGGTTTTCGATGAACTTCTAGCGAGCTTTTCCAGCCAAACCATCGCATTCTAGCGTCAACCACCACCACCACAAAGTAGATCTCGTCGTTCTCTACACCGTAGTGTCCTTATTTTCTTGAATCCATCATCGTTTGACTGTTTACCCTTCATTCTCCTTTTTTCGGTCGATTTTCTAGCGAGCTCATCCATGGCCGGCACCTTCTTCCTCTCTCTCTGGCCGAGGAAGCTTCCCCTACAGTCGTCCGTCCACCACCGCAGCCTAGGCCGAGCGCCCTGCGCCCTATGCCCTGCGCCTCCCGTGCCACCACCAATCGCATGCGTGTGCGCCTGCTCACAGTCGAGCAGGGCCACCGCCGGCCTTCAGGCCCATGCAGGAGCGCCCTACGCCACCGCCTTGGCGTAGCTGAGCGGGCCTAGCCCATCCTATGTGTGGGCCCACGCTGCTGTGGCCTTTCACCGCACCGCCAGCTGGCCCAGCTGGCAGAGCCCTGGGCAGAGTCCCTCCCCTCCGCATGATCAGCAGCAACTTCCATGGCCATGTTCCGTACGTACGAACATCTTAAGGAAGAAGATGAAGGTAATTATAGTTTTACCATCCAACGTGTTTAGCCGTAGTTTATTCATTTTAGTTCCATTTTAAGTGGTTCAAGTTGCGTTAGATTCATGTCATCGAGATCTACGCAGTAGAGTTATTAGTTTATATGTCATATGTTTATGAATTTATTTTATTAAAATATTAATTGTGTTATAATTAATTAATCGCTGTTTAGGAAAAATCGATTTAGGTTTTTTATTCCGATTCGATTGCGCAAGTTTCATCGCAATGTGTGATATGTGTTAGCAGCGATGTTTAATATATCTCATATCTTGGAAACTTATAAGTTAAATATTAATTTGATTAATGATTATTCAATAACTTTTTAATTAAAAGCAATTTAAGTTCTAATTCCATTTTGCACCGTTAAGTTGTGTTTGGTTCATGCTGACGTGAACTATATGTTAGTGTTAATGTTTTTCATGTCACATGTTTTTCCATATGTAGCTAAATATTGAAATGATTAAATATGCGTGCAAATAGTTTATAATTAAGTAGTATATGTTTTATATCTAGACAATTTATGTATAATATCAATATGATTAATTGATGATATTAATATGTTTCTAAAATATAATTTGCTTAGTTTAACAACATGTCATATACAATTTGATTAGGTGCTCTCACATGTCAACTTGTATTTGTAAGTTAAAATTGAATTAGCATAAATGGTATCGAGATATTTATAAATAAAATTTGATTAGTTAAACACGTTGCATATGTGATAAACTTGTTTAGTTGCTTTCACATATACTTTATTTTGCAAAGATGTAGCTTAACTTGATTAAATTAAATGACATTATTTAGGAATAAAACATGCATAGTTTCAACTCTCGCTTTGGATTAAATTATGTTTTCACTAATCCAAATTAATAACACCTTCACATGGTTTTTCTTAATTAAAATAAATCAAGCATTTAGGCTTTTCTTTTATAATATAGAACTCCGGTAGTCGTTTCTTTTGTACCATAGTTTCATTATAGTTGTGTTCTATGTAGTGGTGTTAGTGGTTCTCATGTTACTCAGATGTGTTTTGGTAGTTAAAAAGTTAATTGTATTAATACTATCACTTGCATTGTTTTTGGAATATAAAGTCAAAATAGGCTTTATAGTACGCTCTTTCTTAAGCAATGAATCAAGTTGATTAATGAAAATATTTACATGTGTTTCTACAGTTAAAAATAAGTTAAATGGATAGGTTTTATTTTTTGTTGCACTGAAAATCCTTCGATAGTCGCTTTTTCGTTGAATCGCATATAGCGTGTCTTTTGTGTTTGTGTGTTTGTAGCGATACGCCATTTTGCTTATTTTATTGGTTGGTGTATTGTTCTCATATATTCTTGTTTGTATGCCATGTATGAATGTTTGTGTGGTGATATATGGTTCAGTCAATCGGTGAGGTTTACGTGGTGATTGAGAAGCTATTCTCTGAAGACTAGAAGCTGAGAATTAGAAGCAGAAGATTGAAAGTTGAATACTAAAGGCCTTTGAGCATATTGCTTTGGGTGAAAAGCAAGTTAAGGCAAGTATAATATAAGGCTCCTTGTTACCTATTCACTTTAATGCAATCTCAATTTATATGCATATGTTAATGAACCGTCTGGAGTATATTTACCATGATATTGGTTATCCTGTCCTTGATTTACCTATGGGTTTTGCATGTGGGTAGTATGCTCAATTTGCTCCAATTAATATTGACTAAAGAATACAATTAAAGATATATGCAACATGGTATTAAAATATGCTTTTAGCAACATGGATAGAAGGGTGCTAGAGCATTGGGCTTTTTGGGTGCTCTAGTCTGCCCTCCATAAGGACTGAATCTTAAAGTGGCAACCTAGGAATTACCGTATAGCCACAAGAACTGCATGGCTCTGGTCTTAGCCTAGTATCTTGATCTATTCTAGTTTGTTAGTAGCTTACTGAAAAGGGCAAGAGGGGGGCACTGGTTGGTATGTTTCTTTTCCTGCCAGGGTGTGTACTATGCCATGACCATGAGTGCCACTCCTAGAGGAGGGCTACATATGGCTAGACGGCTAAAACCTTAGCGGCTGCTACTTATTAGAATGACTGGTGAAAAGCTTCGTAGTGATCCCTGCTGACTTATCTTGGAAGTGAGTCAAGAGGCTGATCACCTCGGGCAAAGGGCAATCATGACTCATGGTGAAAGTGTACAAACTCTGTAGAGTATAAAACTAATATATCAGTCATGCTCACAGACACGAGTGGCCTAGATCCTTTTCAAGATAGATGGTTCTATGGATGGTTTGGGATATGATCAACCTTGATGTTAAATATACTTTCACCTTGGGAGCTTAAGCATAACCTAGCAACACAGGTTTAACAAATAAAATATGACCAACTAAAAGTGTTTACCACAGTTCAATCATGTCTAGCCTTTTGAGCATTGCATCCCCTCATGTTATACTTGTTGAGTATGGTGCGCTCATACTTGCTTTACAATCAACAAAAATCTTGGATGGGTACCAGATGGTGGATCAAGTGAAGAGTTTCTTGTGGAGTCCATGAGTACGAGGCGAGTGTTTCCCCCAATCAACCATCCCTGTGGAGTATGGAGTTCCAAAGAGAAGATTAAGAATAGTTTCTGCTATGCTTCTACAATAGTTGTAAGTCATGTTGTAATTATGTTCGATATATAATAGAGCATTGTTCTTGATATTCTCCATATTTGTCACTATATGTGTTGTGTGGACATCCTGGGCACACATATAGTTAGTGCTTAGTATTCTTTAGAAAACCAGGTGCGACAGCAAAATTAAAAAGAAGACTCTTACTTATGGTGGGAGGGCTCCTACACTAAAGGCCCTCTACTGATCATCGATCCTACGATGCCCCACGAGGTTAAACAACACTCCAATTCACTATATGACTTCGTCCCATTCAATTGGCTCAGGCACCTCATGGGTCCCATCAGTATCTCCTCAGAATTCATATCCGAGATGTGCTCTCTCCTTGCTAGTATGGCATCATCAAAAAGTAAGGTTCATCACCAATATGACCCCATCCACCCTTCTCCCATTGATAAGTGCCAACAACTCCATCACTTGCTCCATCCCATAGGCACCAGGTCTCTCCGACCATTTGGCGATGCTCACAGGAATCTGATCAATGTCGCATGCCATATAGTGTTCCCCCTATGTCATGTAGAACCATCACTGCTCCTAGTACTTCACATTTGTGTTACACGGGGTGGCGATGTATTGGCCAACCATCCCGTCCTAAATCTGCAAGTATGCGCTGCCTATGATCCTAGATCTAGATTCCTCGGGCTTTCAAATAGAAGAAGTGGCGGAAGAGATAAAAATGTGGAAGAATGCCAAGATAAGCCTCACAGAAATGGATGAAGACAGAGACATGAAGGATGGAATTTGGGCCCAGATTGCAAAGACTAATCTTGTAATAGTCAATCAATCCATGGAGGAACGGATAGATTGGAACACCAAATCTATGAAAGAAATAATCCTCAAAAACTACTAATTCATCACCGTGAGGAGTTGGAAAGCTCTCACCATGAGCTAGACGCCATCCCACTGTCACCCTATTGGGCAACATGCCGTCCTCCACAAACTGATTGAGCGCTGCCTCATTGCTGATGGACCCCACCCATTCCTCAGAATGATTGAGCTCGCATGATGCTCTACTCGAACCGCCGTGGTTTCTTTTGGGTGCCATCTAACAATCTGTCACCAGGAGGAGGCTGTGTGATTGTTGTTGGTCTAAAGGTGTAGTAGTTGCTAGGCGAAGCAGTGTGGGCAAGAGGAAGAAGATGAAGCAGCTGAGAGAGAAGTGGGGAATGTGTGTTACGGTTGTGGTGCTTTTATAACGGTTTGACCCCTGACCCTCTGCCTTCTAGGGTTTTTGTGAAACCACGCTGGCCACACCGCATTCTCTTCCAATGTTTTCGCACGCCTCTAGGCCGCTGACTGGGCCTAGTGGACCGCTGTGTCAAACTATGTCAAACACGGGTTGATATTCAATGCTAAGCACTGCTAAGACACGATATTTTTTCTCTAACCCTACTACAAGTTTCTTCGTAATCTTCCAGTAGGCTCAGGGACTATGTGTGTACACATCATCTCACGATGACTGTACTTATTTCTACATTGGTTTCCAGCAACATTGGAGGCTAGGCCAACACCTGAAGACCACTACTTTGGGCACACTTATTGCCTATTGCGAGGCTCAGGGACTAAGTGGGCACACTTCACCTCATGGTGAATGTGCTTATTTTTTGACTTAATCTTCTACAAAATGGATAAGTTCTTCCATGCTAACTAAGTCAAGGACGCCATGTGACCAACTTCGATGCGACGCCCAGAACCTAAGTGGGCACAACTTTGAAAATGTTTTACTTAAGCTCCTTACATCCTTCTGGCCAACCCTGTCTTCAAGTGTGCTCGGCTCTAGCAACCAGATGAATAGCATGAATGCATGCTTAGACAGCTCGGACGCATGCTCAGACAGCTCGGATGCATGCTCACACAACTCGGACACATGCTCAGATAGCTCGGATGCATGTTTAATAGCTTGGACAAGCTCAAGATGGTGTTGCTTAATGAATGCAAGGCGCTCAAGGACTAGTTGTGGGGTTATAACCCTAGATACCAGTAGGGCTATACATGGACCAAGCCACTAGGGGAGATCCAGCCCACAAGACTGTAAATGGACTGCGCCACTAGTGGATGCCCATCCTATGAGACAATGCCATGTGTGGCACGACATAGGTCAATGTGTCTCACAAGACTACATGAAGATCTTCAATGATCTAGGAAACCTGCTCAGATATGCCAGATCCCATAATATCTATAACTTTCTATCTTGTAAAACCAATTAGGATAGAAACAACCAATCTATAACCTTACCCCCTGAGCTATATAAGGCGGGTAGGGACCCCTTTGTTTTCATCTAATCATACGCAACACAATCCACAATGGCATAGGACATAGGGAATTACATCAAGCTGATAGCTCGAATCTGTCTAATCACTATCTCTTGCGTTCTGTGTCACCATCTAGCTCCCTCAAGTGCACCTCCACTGATTCATCTATTACCATGGGCATACCCCTTGGTAGACTACCAGACATATTTCGTCAACAACCATACTAGCTTGTCTATGGAAAAAGTTGCCACGTGCTTGTTGAGCTTGAACATCGAGCTCACTGGGCAATCAAAAGCTGGAATATGGATGTGAAGCTAGCTGGCAGAAACAGACAAAAACAAATAGCCGAGCTAGAAGAATGGTGAGAGAAGGCATACCACATTGCCAAGCTTTATAAAGAAAGAACCAAAAGATGTCATGATCACCGAATCAAGCTCAAAGAATTCAAGCAAGGAGATAAGGTCTTGCTATTCAATTCAAAGGTCAAACTATTTGGAGAAGGAAAATTGCGAAGCAAATGGCAAGGACCGTACACCGTCATCAACACTTCACCACATGACGCGATCAGCATCTAGGATGATGACGGTAACATATTTAAAGTCAACGGTCAACATTTGAAAATTTTCCTTGAGCCTTCTAATAACATTGATTTTAACTAAGAATTAGATAGAATAGATTTAATAGCTTTTGATAAATTTATTCAAAACATATGAAAATTTAAAAATTAATTATACTAACATATTCTTTCATTTACTTAAAATATAAAATTTGTTTTATCTTCTTAAGCAAGTCATCATGGTAAAAAGACCTTTATGCCCTCACTATACAAACCATGATTCTTGTTGAATCTTGCTTGATACAGGTTGATCACATGATATTCCACTCTTAATTACAAGATCATATGAAATTTGAATTTTCAATACCCTTGATTCAACTTGATCTAGTGCATCTTTGCATTATCACGCTGTGATCCTATTGAATCATAATCCAACACCAGCATCACTAGGACCCCCACGTATGCATTTGCACCTAGATGAAATCCTAGGCCACGACGAGCACCTGGGGGTGTGGGCGCATCCATGGTGCGGCCGCACCAACGCTAGCTCCACTGGCCCCCAATCTTTGCATGCATCTTCTTCATCCTTAGTGTATCATAGCCATGACAGTGCTTGGTTCGTTTCCATTGCGGTAGAGGGTTGAGCTCCTATATGAGACAACTCATAGCCTCTCCTCTCCTCACACCAAGCTTCAACTTTCTTCTCTCCCTCCACTAAGCACTCAAGTCCCAATAGGTTAGCAAATGGCCAGCGATGCCCTCATTTTGTATATGGCCTCTAGCTCCACCTATAGCTTTGACGGAGTGCTGCTGTCCATTGATTTAGTGCCCAAGAGCTCCTATGCGAGGGAGGAAGCAAGGCTCATCACCGAGGCACCACTTGCTATCATGCCACCACCAAGTTATGACATGAGCAGTGGTTTGAGCCTCAAGACCATGGCACATTCTAAGGCACCCCAAGGAGGCACTAAGGAGAAGAAGATGGCGCCTCAAGCAGAAGGCACCCAAAGTTAGCGGACCTAGCAAGCGCTCTATTGTAACATGTTTGGGCAATACGGTCTCCCATGCTAGTTCGTCCTTTCAAACCGTTAGGTCTAGTCTCTCCAATACCATGGTAGGGGTGTGCAAACCTAAAGGAGGGTATGGTAAGGTGCTCATGCGCAAGCCGGCTAAAAAGCTGGAAAGCAAGATAGCTCCATTAGGGAAGGAGTCAGAATCCTTAGGTGCGCCCCTTAGGATTAAAAGGTTTAGGAAGCACCCATCGATCAAAAGACCCGTAGGGTAGTACGAGAGTAGTGATGAGGAGCTTTAAAATTGAATAAATTTTAAAATGAATCAAAGTGACTATGCTCCATCTCCATGTCTTCCTGTGATTAAGAAGTTTGCATACTTTTTATTCCTTGCTAAAATTTCTAACAACTTGTGAACACTTATTAGTAGGGAACCCATTTTATCTAAGTAATTGACCAATGAGGTATAGTAGGATGACATGACACTTGCTTAATTCTTGTAAAGTACTTTGGATTTATTTTACAAAACAAAAATTCAAATAGCATGTTCCTTGAATGACATTCAAATACCTACCAAGGCCATATATGATCTTACATGACAAAAACTTCCATATATGCCTCTTACTTTGTGTTGAGTTTGGTCAAGTTTTGTGACCCCATTAAGAGATGCTTCATGCTCCCAAGATCAAAACTCACATACACGCCACAAATAAACAGCTATTCCTACACTAGGAATATGCTAAAACATGTTTTTCATCACCACCAAAATAAATACTCCATGCTTTAAATATGATCTCTCTAGCATATTTCTAGAAAGAGACAACAAGGCTATGCAAAAAGGCTGAAAAAGAATGGGACACATGAATGTCCCAAAGTATAGAAAAAAAGAGAGGGACAAAATGAAGGTCCTAAAAGTATTTTATAAAAATGATGAGCACATGAAGGCTCAGAAAGAGAAAATAAGCTAGCCATGTATCAAAATAAAAGCTATAAAAAATATCATATCTAATAGAGGAGTATATTTCCACCAAATGTTCCACACACTTGCACTGTTTTGATCTAAGAATATGATGCTTCTCTCCAGTGTGGTCTAGGATTTGATTTTATAGCAAATGCAAGGTAAGAGTGCCTAACAAATTTTCATTCCTACCTAAAAACTCCATATAAGCTTATTACAAGTAGGATGATCAAAAGAGAAGGCAAAACTTCAAAATATGCGTTGGTGAGGAACCACTTACAAACTTTGAGTGACTCGAGAGAATCATTCAAGGAACAAAACATATTTTTTATGTTTTCAAAATCATACAAAAATCCAAGTGTCTAAGCAAAGGAAAGAGTAAGAAGATTTTAATCCAAGCTATTCCATTTTTTAATTACCCAAGATATTTTGGTAGACACTAGAAGTTCATAGGTTCAGGTGAAGCTTGGAATAACCTGTATGAAGATTTTCAAATCAAGGAGATGAACCAGCTTAGTCCTTAGAACTTTACTCAAGGACGAGCAAAGGACTAAGTGTGGGGGAGCTTGTTGGCGGTTCTTAACTCACATTTCTACCACCAACATTTCAACAAAATAAAACAAATATGAAGACCAAAACATAGAATTAGGGTTTACAACTCACATTTTCCATGAGTTTTGGTATATACATGTTTTGCAGGCACAAGTATGAAAATTCACCAAAATACGCAACCATGATGGCGTATTCAAGCAAAACATATGCAAAAGCCCAACCAAACTTCAACTTTGGGCCAGAATACCAGTGTGGGAGTCTTCTAGGCCTAGCCAGCAACCCACTAGAGCAAGGCGGTGGTGAGTGGACTAGCCCAGGGTGAGGGTGCACCGCCCCCAGCTCTGCTCAGACACACCTTGCTCAGGCTGTGCATTCAATGCTAGGTGATCTGGTTGCATGTGGTATTTTCCTAAAATGCAAGCAAACCGACCTCCTTAAAGCCTATATAAGAAGACCCCCTCCCCATTCAATGGAGCATCATTCACATTTGTAGAAGAAGAAGAGGGTTACACACATTTCCATTAGCTTATAGCTAGACTTGTTAGGGAGTGAGAGAGGGAAAGACTCAGAGGAATAGCGGAGTAGCGATTCCCTCAATTTCTTGTACTTGGTGAGCCTTGTACATCGGGTGGATGGAGTGTCGGATTTGTTGGATCCCCTCTACACTTGTACCTCTACAAATGTCGTGCTACTTGGAGTAAGCTATTTATCTTCATCTTTTGGTTTGATCCCTTAATAAAACTTATCATTGTTACAACTTACTTGTGGGTTTGTTGTCCATCCTCATGATGGGTGCTCTAGTAGAGGACTCCTAATAAAGATAGAAGTTCCTAGCCAATGCTAGAGTAGTAGCGGTTAGTGTAGACGTGGTGTCTAAGCTACACATTACCTTTGTTTGCCTCGTATCCCATGGTTGAGGGGTAGGCGGTAGGTGGTGATAGCCCTGTCCATCCTTCATAATCCCCCACATTCGGATACGGCATAGAGCTACATGTTGGCCTCACTTGGCAGACCAGGTGTGATCTGGTGCCCGAAGTGAGTCTATAGTAGCAAAGTTATCTTTACTTAAGATTTCTACCTTTAGAAGAACCACACTACCCAAGTTACCCTTCATCTTGTTCTCTTGGGTAAACTAGCTAATAGACTACTTACACCTCCATTCCTTTGGGAAAATACGAAACCCTGAATACTTCTGAGTGAAGTGCTATAATGGTACTTTTGTGCGCTTGCGTACTTTCCTTCTTAAGCTAAGAAGCACCAACAACACACAACATATCTACCTCCTTGAGTTGATGTATACCTCCACCTCTTTTGTGGGCCTGAACACATTCTTTCATTCCAGCCTTGGTTGGAGGCCATCTTCTCCACGAGAGTTGTTGCAGCTGGGAGTGTGAGTGACATGAATGCACCTCCAGCTGCAGCATCCATCATCTCATGGGTACTAGTACTCAACCCATGGTAGAAGGTCTGCATGAGTAGCCAATTCTCCATCCTATGATGAGGACATTCTGCTATGTAGTCTTGAAGTGTTCCTAAGCCTCAGGGATAGATTCATTGTGTTGTTGCTAAAAACTTGAAATTCTCCCACGTAGAGCATTGGTCTTGCCTATGGGAAAGAACTTTGCTAGGAAGGCAGTGGAGCAGTTATCCCATATAGTATTTCTATCTTTGTTAGCGTAGAACCATTGCTTCGCCTTCCCCAAAAGTGAGAATGGGAAGGGGCAGTGTAAAATAGCGTCTCTGGTAACTCCTTTGATGGTGAAAGTACTGCAAATCTCTAGGAAGTATTGGAGATGCACACTCGCATCTTCATGCGCCTTTCCACAAAATTGGCTGGCTTGCACCATGTTGATGAGGGCTGGCTTGAGCTCGAATCCATTATCTCTAACATTGACCATCGGTCTAGTACGGATGTTGCCTATAGTTGGAGCAAAGAATTCACAGAGAGTCTTGTTAGCCTTGGATTCAAATTCTAGTATTAAGCTTCGCCTTGTCTACTTGTTGTCTTCCGAATCTAAAGCTAAGACTTTCTTGAGTTTAGCTCTAGTTCTTGGGATTAATGCTTCTGGATCTTCAATGTAGTTTATCGGAAGGTCAAAACCGGTCATACATTACCCTACATAAAATACACAAGTAGACAAAAACAACGGTAAGCCTATTTGAGCAGAGGTCAATTGTTATCTTGATCACATCAATAAGTATAAGTTTATCAATACTTCCTTTGACCAACTACCTTCCCCAGCAACGGCGCCAGAAATGCTTGTTGGTATTTATAAACTTGTCACTTGTTTTAAGTAGCCACCTATTATATGCCTACATCTATTAGCATTTGTACTAGGTTGTCATCCCTAATGGTGGTGTCAGAGATGCTTGCTAGTTTTACCTAGCATCACTACGAGAGTAATACTAAGTAGCTCTTTATTAATTTATGCGACTAGGAGGAATAGGTATGAATATATATATGAAAGGAATCTACAAGCACATAGATAATTATACCAGTATAGCACTTCACCAGAGAGTATTCCAGGTATCATTGTTTATATTTTACCACAGGGAAGGTCTAGCATGGACATGTATTGATAACTTATATTATTGATGGAGAAGTAAACCAAAACCAATGTTCTACTCATAACCAGGGTAAGTCATAGGATAAGGGATATTATGATAAGTATTAATCAATAATGTAAATCACTCAAAGTACTCCTTTCTAGGGCATTAGCATGATCAGATAGAATATTAGAGGAATAATTCTTAAATCATTCTTAATTACAAGTCAAAGCATACATTGATTAGTGCAATTACACCTAGTAGTCATGGCTAAGATCATCGTCATATCTACGATGGATATTACTAAGGAAGATTAAGAACAGAGCTAGCTCTTCCTTCGTAACTACATCCTACGCGTTGCCTATATTTGGGGAGTGGACTACAAAGGACTCAACGGGAGTGTCACATCCACAAACTACCACATGACACGGAATATAGGGTGTATCCGCAGATAAACAATGTATAAGCACCATGCTTACACAATGCTAATCACCCACCCATGGATCCTTAGATTGAGAGCTATATGAACTTATGCGTGAACATGATGATAATCTAACTATACTAAGCATATAATCAAAGTAGACGATGAACATTATAATGAAGAACATAAATAAGATGAATACTAATATTGTCATAACAATTGTAGCTAGCATATAAAAATAATGGAGATACAAAAGAGACGGGGTACAAAGAGTATATCAAAGCACGCTCTTGACACAAACGGGAATCCAAGGGAAGCCTGCTTGCCCCCCTCTAGACCGATCCTAACTAGCTATGCCCTAGAATATAGTGGAGCTCTAAGGATGATTAGGGTTTCTGTCTTCTAAAATGACTTATCAATGCCTCAGGGGGGTGGTAGGGGCTGATAAATATAGGCCACAGCGTCCAACGTGAGCCCTTGGATCAAACTAACCTAAAGGATTCCGTAGATGCATCCTAGGAGGTGGTGGAGAACTAACTTTGTGATAGAGACTGACATGTGGGACCCAAGGGGCTAGGCGGCCTATAGGTGGGGCTGGCCAGCCCCACCTGGCAGCCACTTGGGCAATACCTCGGTGTGTAGTCCCCTTGAGTCTTCTGGAGTCTTCTAGTGTCCTTTTCATGGTAGATAAGCATGATTAATTCTGACATCTAGGTCTACCTTGATGGTTTTCTAGATAAACCCTATAGAAATCATAGATTCACCAAAACTAATGGAATTTATTAGTTTAAACCCCTAGACCTTTCTTGTTGATTGCTTTCATGCCCTTATTCAAGTCATATTGATGGTTTATAATGGCTGTTAACTACCATCAACAAACTCTCCCAAGCTTAACCTTTGCTAGTCCCTTAGCAAAACTAAATTTACTAAATGGATCAGGAGTTGCGTCGATGCTTTCACTCCTCAAAAGTACACATGCGTTCAAACAAGAATTCTCCTCTGGATTAGAATAAACTGATCTAACTTTCAAACTTACCCATATTACTTCAACCATGGGGCTTCTTAGCCTTCACTTGGGTCTTTGAGCAATTGAAAGATAGAATGATCAAGTCAAGTACTATGTCTCAAGTTCTTTGCTCAACCATTATTTCAGAGTTTTTATAGATTTTCAAAATAAAACTTAGAGCTTCCATTGTATGACACTCTCAAGTCTCTCAATATATGTGGTATTTGTGGATCCTTACCAAGGCAATAGTGATGATATGCCTTTCTCTTCCTATCACTAAGGTTTATGTGGAGTTCATAGGAGTGGAAATAGCATAAAAGAGCATACTTGCAATACATATATTATTAAGTCAAACCTCAGATCCAATTAGAGTTGAGTCATACAATCAAATCATGGTGTGCATGTGTGTGGATGTATGGGCTGGATATATATGGTGGTTATCCTAATTCTACTTTGCTCCTTGAAAACATATCTCTCTTTTTAGAAATTGGAAAATATCTTTGCAAGAAAACATGGGCTATCTTATTCATCTCTTCTTCTCTCTTTTTTAGGTGAGCATCTAAGTACCCATTGTTTCAAATATCTTGGACACTTATCCATTTTTTCAATTCTTTTTTTCTTTTATGAATAACTTTTGCATAGCCCAATGCTTCTTTTTTGCAACAAAACATTTGAGAGATAGGAACTAGAACTTGGAGCATTTATTTGGAGTAGAAACCTAATAAACATGTTTTTGGTGTTTACTCCTAGTGTAGGAGTAAAACATTTTTGGGTGGATCTAGATGAAATGGCATGTTTTTGCGCCTACCCCTAGTGTAGGAGTAGTGCATATGTGGGTGGTGTGTACGTGATCTTTATTTTAAGAGCATGACAAACCACTTATAAGGGTCAACAAAGCTTGACTAAACTCAATGCAAAACAAGCTGCATATATGTGGAAATTTTCCTAATCTAAATATCATGTATGGCTCTGGTAGGAATTCAAGCTTTGTCATACAAGGAACTCATCATGTAGAATTTTATTTTTTTCAAAAGATAAATCTCCAAAATTCTAGTTTTACTTGGAACAATATAAATAGTAGCTCAGACCTTCTCATATCATATCCATCAATTGCCTAGACTTAGATCAAGCATATGCTACCCACGAGTTTCAAGTTTAGAGTAAATTCTTATATCAAAATAGTCTTATCCAAAACTCGGGAGAATTCAAGGTTGAAAACTAGGTACTTCAAAGGAATTACAATAGAGCAACTATTCATCATTTCCATTGCAAGAGATTATCCTCAAAGTCCTTTTATTTAGCTCTTAAAACTTAAACTTAAAGAAAACTAAACAACACATTTTTATTTTGTTTTCAAGATTTAAGATCACACCTTACTAATATATATATATAACTAGCTAAGGTAAAATTTTATTTTTTTTCTTAATTATGCATCTTTTTATTTCTTTAGCAAAATAAAAAATAGTAAAAACTAAATAGGAAAGAAATACTTAGCTAGATATATGGGGGATGCTCTTCCCCCAAGCTAAATGTTGCCGTGGGCGAATGTTGAAGTTGGGTGTTCTTTCTCAGAGCTAATTTGCTAGCGGATGTCTTTCTCGTCCATCAGGAGTGGACCGAGATGAAGACAACCGGGTGAACTTGCTCTTGATCTTGGTGCATCATCCTGCAAAATACCAACAAAAATACCAAAACTCATGGAATGGATTAGGATAAGGGGTTAGCGGTCAACCATCCGGAGATTTGTCATTCTTAAAGTTTAGAGATATTTTTGATTGGTAGAATTTTAGTAGGTTGTTTACCTAATATATATATTTTTATTTTATATGCATGCAGAAAAGGAAATACATATGCATGGTATTTTATTTTTATGCCACAACGGTGAATATTCCCGCGGGTGTTTACACACCGTAGATTTATTCACATGGGGCTTAGAATTTACAATGCAATAGTAAGATTTTTATTTTCTTTTCTAATGCACTATTAATGCAAAAAAGTAAATATGCTAAAGTGAAAATAATTCATGCAATGCTAAAAGTAAATATGGATAACTACCGATGTTACCTCCTGGTGAGGGTTTGGATTTTCGAGTCCTCTGGACAGGACTTGGCTAGAGAGATGTCCTTTATTCTTTGGGTGCATCATCTGGTCTCGAAGATGGAGACCTTGATTGTTGCACCTCTTGTGATGGTGACTTTGATGATGATGTACCCTTTTCTTTCCATACCTGCTTGGTTTGTGAACTTGACTTTGGTGGAGTAGGTTCATCTTTCACAACTTTTTCAGGTTCTTCATCTTCTTCCCATCCACTCTTCGGGGGTTGATTCCTTTGGCATTGGGATGATCGACAACTCCTCCTAGAGCAATTCTTCTTCGGCTATTCATACGTGGTATAGCTATTGAAATAATAGCGTACCTTCTCTCCAAGGAATTGGAAGTGGACTTATCTAGATCCAACATAGATGATCTCGTTGGTGGTGTTAAGGAATGGTCTTCCAAGGATGATGGGTGTATTGTCTTCTTCTACACCCATATCTAGAACCATGAAGTCAGTGGGGGCAAACTGATAATGTATTCTTACCATGACATCTTTAGCTATCCCCTCAGGAAATTGGATTGATTGGTTCACCATCTGCAATTGCATGTATGTAGGGAACAAAGGTTCGTTACCAAATAAATATTTATACATTACCTTGGACATTATATTGACACCTAGCCCAGTGTCATAGAAGGTCTTGTGGAAGATTCTTTGTCCAATAGTACAGTCGATCATGGGTACACCTAGATCATCCTTCTTGGTAAGGAACGGTGAAGCAAGGAGGTGGTCGTACTCTGAGCAAAGTGTGTTAATCATGTTAACTGATTCTTCTAGTGACTGTCTGGTCTTGTTCTTCCTCCCTCTTTGGTTCTTCTTCTTCTTGGTCACTGTTGTTTCTTCGGCTAGGTACGCCTCTTGTGGATGTGCAGGAGATTGCAAGATGTAGTTCTTGAAAGAGAACTTCTCCTTTCTATCTTTGATTGTGAAACAGATCTTGGCACTGTCCGTGTAGATGATGGCCTTTGCGGTGCTCAGGAAAGGTTGGCCCAAGATGATGGGTGCCCTTTCATTTCCATCTATTTCTAGAACCACAAAGTCTACGAGAACGTATGAGCTTCCCACTCGAATGATGGCATTTTCAAGAACTCCCTTAGGGTAGCAGAGTGACTGATCTACATGTTATAGATGCATATTTGTGTACAACAAAGTATCTCCATTAATTTTATCATAGATTACCTTAGGCATGATGTTGACACTTGCTCCAAAGTCATAGACAGCTTCTGGGAAGATGTGACATCCAATAGTGATGGGGATGACAGGTCTTCCTAGATAGGGATGAAAACGGTACGGATATTTTCCGACTGTATTTGAAACCGAATTCATTTAGAGGGGTTGAGATCTGTTGTATCCGAGTCTAGATATCCAACATCCGATACCGTATCCATATCTGAATACTCAAATTGCATATTTATGATGTCGATATTCAATCGTATCATATCCGACATAGTTGACACTATCCGTATTCGAATCCGAATCCGGACAGAAATATGAAAACAAATGTAATATCGGTGATATCCATCCGTATCCAATCCGTTTTCATCCCTATTCCTAGATCACTCTTCTTTTCTAGCAAGGTATAATATATCCACCTTCCCATTGATGGCTCCATGTAGTAGTAAGCTACATTATGAATATTGACAAGATTTGCAATTTCTAGATCTTTTAGCTGCCCTAGAATCTTACCTTTGTCAGATGGAGGAACAACAGCCGCTAGCTAAGCTATTTGTGATTCTATCATTTTATTAAAGCTATGTTGGTTCTTAATGGCAGAAGCAAAGACATCCATTCTATTATTTATGTTCTCTAGAATTTTATGATTGGTAGCTACCTTTCTAGATAATCCCTCCATAAGTTTGGATTGAACAACAATTAATTCTCTCAAGGGTGGTTGATTAAAGTTATTGAAATTACTACCTTAGTAGTTTGGCCTCTGTTGCTGGTTCCATCCTTGATTCTGTTGAGGACGATAGCTATTGTTGACAAAATTCACATCCTCATGGGTTTTAGGGCAGTTGTTTCCTGAATGCCCAGTGTTTCCACACTTTTCACATTTCATGCGGGAATCATGAATGTGCATGACTTCTTGCTTCTCATTGACTCAGTCTTTGAGCTTCTTGATCAGCAGGTCCATCTTGGCAGATGTTGGCGGTTCTTAACATACATTTCTACCGCCAACATTTTAACAAAATAAAACAAATATGAAGACCAAAACTTAGAATTAGGGTTTACAACTCACATTTTCCATAGTAGCAAAGTTATCTTTACTTAAGGTTTCTACCTTTAGAAGAACCTCACTACCCAAGTTACCCTTCATCTTGTTCACTTGGGTAAACTAGCTAAGAGATGACTTATACCTCCGTTCCTTTGGGAAAATACGATACCCTGAATACTTTTAGGTGAAGTGCTACAATAGTACTTCTGTGTGCTTGTGTACTTTCCTACTTTTGCTAAGAAACACCAACAAGCATTTCTGGCGCTGTTGCCAGGGAATGGTTGTCGTTGTAGTCTCCGAACCTAGTTTCCAAGTGTATCCTTTGTTTTTACCTTTCTTTTCTTTTTACTCTTTTTTAATGGAGTAGCCTACCATTCAAAACCTTTCTGCTCCCAAGGGTGAGTTTGTTGAAATTCCACAATCCTCAAAGCCAATCACAGCTTCTAGTTACAAACTCCACTCTAGTTTCATAGCCATGGTTCGGGAACAAGCCTTCTCAGGGTTGGATTACGAAAACCCCTACCACCACTTAAGGGAGTTTGAGCAGCTCTGTGCTTGCCTGACCATTTTAGGCATCTCACAAAAAACTCTTCAATGGAAGTTGTTTCCTTTCTTGCTTGATGAGAGGGCAAAACAATGGTGCACCCACAACATAGGGAAGGTAGCTAGTGATTTGGAAGAACTAAGAAACAAATTCTATCTCGCATTCTTCTCTATATCCTGAATTGCTGCCCTATGATAGGATATACTCAACTTCTAAGAAAAAGAGGAGGAATCCATAGGTGTAGCTTGGGATAGATTCTCAATTTTAACAAGATCTGGCCTAGACTTGTCTATACCCAACCATGTGCTTTTATAGCATTTTTTGTTAGGGCTTAGCAAGGAGTCTGCCCTATAGCTCAATATAGCTGCCGGAGGTTCATTTACTCATAAAACCACGGTGGAAGGAAAAGCTCTCCTAGACCGCATTCTAGAGAACACTCCCCCACTAGAACCCCTCTGTATAGAGCCTAAGCTAAATCATGAGGAAGTCTCTTTGGCTGAGCCTAAACCCATAGCATCTTTAGAATAACCCTCGCCCGAACCAGAAGAACCAGAGGAAGGTTCCCAACCTTTGGATCTTCTATATTTCGAGGACAAATTTTTTGAAGATTTTGGAAACACCATGAAGTACTCTTGCCAAAAGAGGCCACCTATTCCTATCACTCCACAAGAACATTTAGATGATGCTTTCCTTAAAGAATCTATCAAGGAGTTGACTACCTTAATAAGCAGTGAGTGGGTAGATGAAGTGGAGCACTCTTCTGAAGAAATTCAGATTTGGACTCCTTCTCTACCCATTCAATGCAAGGTTGTTAGAATCATGGTGGACCTTTTTATAATCCCATTGTCGCAGCAAATCTTATGCCTACTTCTTTCGCACGCACCTACTTAGGTGATGAAGCACTTTCTTTGACATCTAAGCATTTCAGAGTCGGCCCATGTTTGAGACTGAATGGGCTTGGGATTCTCCACAACATAACAGTTCATCATAACAATGTGGAGATGGCCCTAGATTTCCATGTCTTCGAAATCTAGGATTTCGACATCATGATAGGGCATCCCTTAGAAAAACTTATTGTGGATTCTCCTCCATCAGGGGCACTAGACGTAAAGCTGGGGAGAGACATCTTTACCATTCCTATCACTCGAGCCAAAAACTTGGTGGCAGAATCTATCCCCCATCTTAACCTGCCCATGGAAGTTATGTCGGTTTTGCCCTTTGATTCTCCCAAATTGTCCTTAGAAAAGGATGCAAAACTCTTCATAGAAGAAGAGGACGACTTAGGAGAAACCATAGACCTTCCCATAGAGGAAGCACCGGCACAACCTCAAGTTGAGCTAAAATCCCTACCTACTGGTTTATGTTATGCTTTTCTAAATGGCAAAAAAACACTCCTATAATCGTTAGCGATAAGCTTTCTAATAAGGAGACATCCAAACTCATCACCATCTTAGAAAAACATAGGTCAGTGTTCGGGTATTCCTTGCAAGATCTCAAGGGAACTAGCCCAACTCTCTATACCCATCGCATTCCGATTGACCCTGCAAGCACACCATCATGTGAGCCTCAGTGTAGGCTCAATAATGTGATGCAGGAAGTCATGAAGAAGGAAGTCCTCAAACTTCTTCATGCTAGGATTATTTATCCTATACCACATAGCGACTGGGTCAGTCCTGTCCAAGTGGTTCCCAAGAAAGGAGGCATGACGATCATTGAAAATAACAAAAAGGAGTTAATCTCGCAATGTACCATCACGGGGTGGAGAATGTGCATTGATTACTAGAAACTCAATGCGGCAACAAAGAAAGACCACTTCCCACTACCTTTCATTGATGAAATGTTAGAGTGGTTGGCAAAGCATTATTTCTTTTATTTCCTCGATGGGTATTCAAGATATCATCAGATTCCCATCCACCCTGATGATCAAAGCAAGACGACGTTTACATGCCCGTATGGAACATATGCTTAGCATAGAATGTTGTTTGGGTTGTGTATGAGGTCTATTTTCTTAGATATGACAAAAGAAATAATGGAGGTTTTCATGGATGACTTTTTAGTCTATGGAAAAACCTTTGACCACTGTTTGGAGAATCTAGACAAAGTCTTGTAGAGATGCTGAGAGAAGGACCTAGTACTTAATTGGGAAAAGTGCCACTTCATGGTCCGTGAAGGCATCGTTCATGGGTACCTTGTGTCTGAGAGGGGGATTGAGGTAGATAAAGCCAATATAGAAGTCATTGAGCAACTACCACCCCCATTAACGTAAAAGGGATCCGTAGCTTCCTAGGTCACACAGGGTTCTATGGGCATTTTATTAAAGATTTTTCACAAATCGCTAGACCCCTCATGAACCTATTAGCTAAGGATGCACCTTTTGAGTTCAAAGATGAGTGCTTTATTGCTTTCCACACTCTCAAGAAAGCACTCATCTCAGCACCAATCATCCAACCACCCGATTGGTCACTATCGTTTGAGACCATGTGTGATGCTAGTGACTATGCTGTTGGTGTGGTCCTTGGCCAAACCAAAGATAAGAAGCATCACGCAATCGCATACGCTAGCAAAACGCTGACAGGAGCACAACTTAACTACGCTACCACAGAAAAAGAGCTCTTAGCAGTCATTTTTGCTATCGATAAGTTTAGGTCATACTTAGTGGGTGCAAAAGTTATCATCTATACTGATCATGCTGCACTAAAATATTTACTCACTAAGAAAGATGCTAAACCTAGATTAATAAGGTGGATTCTCTTACTCCAAGAATTTGACCTTGAAATAAAAGATAAAATGGGAGTAGAGAATACTATTGTAGATCATTTGTCGCTTATGCAAGTCACTAACATGCAGGAACTACCAATTAATGACTTCCTACGTGATGACATGCTACTAAAGGTGATAGACTCCAACCCATGGTATGCAAACATTGTTAATTACATGGTTTCAGGCTATGTACCACTAGGCAAAACACAGGAGAAAATTACAAGTCAAAAGCCGACATCACCTTTGGGATGATCCGTATCTATCCCGGGTCTATTTGGATGGCCTATTGATGAGATGTGTGCCAACAGCAGAGGGACTACAAATCATTGAAAGATGCCAAGCAGCACCGTATAGAGGCCATTACGGAGTATTCTGCACACAAGCCAAAATCTGGCAATGCGGGTTCTTCTAGCCAACGATGTACGAGGACACCAAGGAGTTCATCCGAAGGTGTCGAAAGTACCAATTCCAAGGAAGCATCAACTCTCACAATGCAATGCCCCTACACTACAGCCTTCAAATAGAAATATTTGATGTATGGGGCATTGACTTCATGGGGCAATTCCAAAAGTCCCAAGATTGTGAGTACATCCTCGTCACTATGGACTATGTATCGAAATGGGTGGAAGCACTACCCTACCGAGCTGCTGACACTTGGCATGCAAGGAAGATGTTTCATGAAGTGATCTTCCCCTGCTTTGGAACACCAAGGATGGTGATAAGCGATGGGGGATCCCACTTCATAAACAAGACATTTAGAGCATTCCTGAGAGAGCTAGGAGCCAAGCACAATATTCCTACTCCATACCATCCTTAGACCAGTGGCCAAGCCAAGTCCTTAAATAAACAAATAAAAAACATCTTACCAAAAACTATCAATGAGATGGGAAAATGATGGAAGAACAAGCTTCCTGATGCACTCTGGGCATACAGGATAGCTTACAAAACCCCATCGACATGTCACCATCTAGCTGGTCTATGGAAAAAGTTGCCACTTGCCTGTTGAGTTTGAACATCGAGCTCACTGGGCAATCAAAAGCTTGAATATGGATGTGAAGCTAGCCGACAGAAACAGACAAAAACAAGTAGCCAAGCTAGAAGAATGGCGAGAGAAGGCGCACCATAGTGCCAAGCTTTCTAAGGAAAGAACCAAAAGATGGCACGATCACTAAATCAAGCTCAAAGAATTCAAGCAAGGAGACAAGGTCTTGCTCTTCAATTCAAAGGTCAAACTATTCGGTGAAGGAAAATTGTGAAGCAAATGGCAAGGACCATACACCATCATCAACACTTCGCCACACGGTGCGATCACCATCCAGAATGATGACGGTATCATATTTAAAGTCAATGGTCAATGTTTGAAAATTTTCCTTGAGCCTTCTCACAACATTGATTTTAACTAAGAATTAGATAGAATAGATTTAATAGCTTTAGATAAATTTATTCAAAACTTATGAAAGTTTAAAAATTAGTTATACTAACATATTCTTTCATTACTTAAAATATAAAATTTGCTTTATCTTCTTAAGCAAGTCATCATGGTAAAAATACCGTTATGCCCTCACTAGACAAACCATGATTCTTGCTCAATCTTGCTTGATACATGTTGATCACATGATATTCCACTCTTAATTACAAGATCATGTGAAATTTGAATTTGAATACCCTTGATTCAACTTGATCTAGTGCATCTTTGCTTTATCACGCTGTGATCCTATTGAATCATAATCCGACACCAGCATCACTAGGATCCCCAAGTATGCATGTGCACCTGGACAAAATCCTAGGCCAGGAGAAGCACTTAGCGGTGCGGGCGCACCCATGGTGTGGCCGTACCAACCCTGGCTCCGCTGGCCGCCAATCTTTGCATGCATCTTCTTGATCCTCGGTGTATCGCAACCATGATAGTGCTTGGTTCATTTCCATTGCGGTAGAGGGCTGAGCTCCTATATAAGCCACCCCATAGCCTCTCCTCTCCTCACACCAAGCTTCAAGCTTTCTTCTCTCCCTCTACTTAGCACTCAAGTCCCAATAGCTCAACAAATGGCCAGCCATGCCCTCTCTTTGTACATGGCCTCCAGCTCCACCTACAACCTTGATAGAGTGCCACTGTCCATCGACTTAGTGCCCGAGAGCTCCTACGTGAGGGAGGAAGCAAGGCTCATCTCCGAGGCACCACTTGCTATCATGCCACCACCAAGTTATGCCATGAGCGGTGGCTCGATCCTCAAGACCATGGTGCGTTCCAAGGCACCCCAAGGAGGTGCTAAGGAGAAGAAGACGGCACCCACATGACCTACCATCGGTGCCATCGGCCTCAAGCAGAAGGCACCTAAAGTTAGCGGACCTAGAAAGCGCTCTGTTGTAACGCCTTCAGGCAATACGGTCTCCCAGGCTAGTTTGTCCTTTCAAACTTCTAGGCCTAGTCTCTCCAATACCATGGTAGGGGTGCACAAACCCCAAGGAGGGTATGGTAAGGCACTCATGCACAAGCTGACTAAAAAGCCAGAAAGTAAGACAGCTCCGTCAGGAAAGGAGTCAGAATCCTTAGGTGCACCCCTTAGGATTAAAAGGTTTAGGAAGCTCCCACCGATCAAAAGACTTGCAGGACAATTTGAGAGTAGTGATGAGGAGGACACTCTTTCCAAGGGTCCTTCCATGGCCTCTCATAGCATCGAGAACAATAGCCTGCGAGATCTCCTTTGGAGCCTTAATGATAGCTTAGTCGCAAAACTACTCAAAATTAGAGATCTGGTCGATGACATCAACAGTTTGCGCTTCAAACTCAACTAGAAGTTAGCAAAAGTGGCTAAGGCAGTAGGAGTGGTGGATGCTCTAGATGAACCTTTCTAGTCCACTACCCGTTGTAAGAATAAATTAGGTGCATCATCTTCGTTCATGTTTTTCATTCTTATCATATTTAATTCCATCATGTAATGCGCCTATATTTTATAATTGAATAAAGATTTTATTATTATAAATATTTGTTGTACTTGTTTTCTTTTCTTTTTGTTATCATAATGAGAACAGGTATGAAAACAAGTGTGGGGGAGGAACCTCACTCACCTTCAACTCGGTTGCACAAAAGACAGTCAAATTCAAACTCGGTTTGTGCAACACTCTCTCACTCCATACTGTAATAGAGAAGCTTTAAAATTGAATAAATTTTAAAATGAATCAAAGTGACTATGCTCCATCTCCATGTCTTCCTGTGATTAAGAAGTTTGCATACTTTTTATTCCTTGCTAAAATTTCTAACAACTTGTGAACACTTATTAGTAGGGAGCCCATTTTATCTAAGTAATTGACCAATAAGATATAGTAGGATGACATGACTCTTGCTTAATTCTTGTAAAGTACTTGGGATTTATTTTACAAAACAAAAATTCAAATAGCATGTTCCTTGAATGACATTCAAATACCTACCAAGGCCATATATGATGTTACCTGACAAAAACTTCCATATATGCCTCTTACTTTGTGTTGAGTTTGGTCAAGTTTTCTGACCCCGTTCAGAGATGCTTCATGCTCCCAAGATCAAAACTCACATACATGCCACAAATAAACAACTATTCCTACACTAGGAATACGCTAAAACATGTTTTTCATCACCACCAAAATAAATACTCCATGCTTTAAAATATGATCTCTCTAGCATATTTCTAGAAAGAGATAGCAAGGCTATGCAAAAAGGCTGAAAAAGAATTGGACACATGAAGGTCCCAAAGTATAGAAAAAAGAGGGACACAATGAAGGTCCTAAAAGTATTTAAAAAAATGATGGGCACATGAAGGCTCATAAAGAGAAAATAAGCTAGCCATGTCTCAAAATAAAAGCTAGAAAAAGAGATCATATCCAATAGTGGAGTATATTTCCACCAAACATTCCACACACTTGCACTGTTTGGATCTAAGAGTATGACGCTTCTCTCCAGTGTTGTCTAAGATTTGACTTTACATCAAATGCAAGGTAAGAGTGCCTCACAAATTTTCATTCCTACCTAAAAACTCCATATAAGCTTATTAGAAGTAGGATGATCGAAAGAGAAGGCAAAACTTCAAAATATGCCTTTGTGAGGAACCACTTACAAACTTTGAGTGACTCGAGAGAATCATTCAAGGAACAAAAGCTATTTTTTATGTTTTCAAAATCATACAAAAACCCAAGTTTCTAAGCAGGGAAAGAGTAAGAAGATATGAATCCAAGGTATTCCATTTTTCAATTTCCCAAGATATTTTGGTACACACTGGAAGTTCATAGGTTTAGGTGAAGCTTAGAATAACCTATATGTAGATTTTCAAATCAAGGAGATGAACCCGCTTAGTCCTTAGAACTTTACTCGAGGACGAGCAAAGGACTAAGTGTGGGGGAGCTTGTTGGTGGTTCTTAAGTCACATTTCTACCGCCAACATTTCAACAAAATAAAACAAATATGAAGACCAAAACTTAGAATTAAGGTTTACAACTCACATTTTCCACGAGTTTTGGTATATACATGTTTTGCAGGCACAAGTATGAAAATTCACCAAAATGCGCAATCAAGAAGGCGTATTCAAGCAAAACATATGCAAAAGCCCAACCAAACTTCAACTTTGGGCCAAAATACTGGCGTGGGAGCCATCCAGGACTTGCCAGCAACCCACTAGAGCAAGGCAGTGGCAAGTGGGATGGCCCAGGGTGTAGCCGCACTGATGGTGTGAGCGCACCACACCCAGCTCCGCTCGGCCCCACCTTGCTCAGGCAGAGCATTCAATGCTGGGGGATGCGGATGGATGTGGTACATTTCCTAAAATATGAGCAAACTGACCTCCTCGAAGCCTATATAAGAAGACCCCCATCATTTCATGGAGGATCATACACATTTGGAGAAGAAGAGGGTTACACACATTTGCATTAGCTTATAGCTAGAATAGTTAGGGAGTGAGAGAGGGAAAGAGTTAGAGGAATAGCGGTGCCATCTACTTCTTGTACTCAGCGAGCCTTGTACATTGGGTGGACAGAGTGCCAAATTTGTTGGCTCCCCTCTACACTTGTACCTCTACAAATGTCGTTCTACTTAGAGTAAGACATTTGTTTTCATCTTTTGGTTTGATACTTTAAGTAAAAGTTATCATTGTTACTACTTTCTTACGGGTTCGTCATCCATCCTCATGATGATTGCTCTAGTAGAGGACTCCTGATAAAGATGAAAGTTCTAGGCCAATGCTAGAGTAGTAGCAGTTAGCATAGACATGGTGTCTAAACTACACATTACCTTTGTTTGCCTTGTATCCCATGGTTGAGGGGAAGGCGACAGGTGGTGATAGCCCTGTCCATCCATCGTAATCCCCCATGTTTGGATACGATGTAGAGCTATAGGTGTGATCCAATGCCCAAAGTGAGTCTATAGTAGCAAAGTTATCTTTACTTAAGGTTTCTACCTTTAGAAGAACCTCACTACCCAAGTTACCCTTCATCTTGTTATCTTGGGTAAACTAGCTAAGAGACTACTTACACCTCCGTTCCTTTGGGAAAATATGATACCCTGAATACTTTCAGATGAAGTGCTACAATGGTACTTTCGTGTGCTTGCGGACTTTCCTACTTATGCTAAGAAGCACCAACAATAGACAACATTTGTACCTCCTTGAGTTGATGTATACCTCTACCTCTCTTGTGGGTCTAAACACGTTCTTCATTCTAGCCTTGGTTGGAGGCCATCTTCTCCACGAGAGTTGTTGCATCTTGGAGTGTGAGTGATAGGAATGCACCTCCAGTAGTAGCATCCATTGTCTCATGGGTACTAGTAGTCAACCCATGGTAGAAGTTCTGCATCAGTAGCTAATTCTTTGTCCCATGATGAGGACATTTTGGTATGTAGTCTTGAAAGCGTTCCCATGCCTCGAGGACAGATTCATCGTGTTGTTGATGAAAACTTGAAATTCTTCCACATAGAGTATTGGTCTTGCCTGTGGGAAAGAACTTAGCTAAGAAGGTAGTGGAGTAGTTATCCTATTTAGTATTTCTATCTTTGTTAGCGTAGAACCATTGCTTCACCTTCCCCAAAGTGAGAATGGAAGAGGCGAAGTAAAATGGCATCTCTTGATGGTGAAAGTACTACAAATCTCCAGGAAGTGTTGGAGATGTGCACTCGCATCTTCGTGTGCCTTTCCACAAAACTAGCTAGCTTGCACCATGTTGATGAGGGCTGGCTTGAGCTTGAATCCATTATCTCCGACATTGACCATCGATCTAGTACAAATGTTGGCCATAGTTGGAGCAGAGAATTCATGGAGAGTCTTGTTAGCCATGGCTTCAAATTCTGGTGTTAAGCTTTGCCTTGTCTACTGGTTGTCTTCCAAATCTAAAGCTAAGACTTTCTTGAGTTTAGCTCTAGTTCTCTTGATTAATGCTTCTGGATCTTCAACGTAGTTTGTCGGAAGGTCAAAACCAGTCATATGTTACCCTATATAAGATACACAAGTAGACAAAAACAAGGGTAAGCCTATCTGAGCAGAGGTCAATGGTTATCTCGATCACATCAATAAGTATAAGTTTATCAATACTTCCTTTGCCTAGCTACCTTCCCCGGTAACGACGTCAGAAATGCTTGTTGGTATCTATTAACTTGTCACTTGTTTTAAGTAGTCACCTATTATATGCCCATTGTTGACACAGAATTTTTGCCTCCGTGCTAAGGACACACACAGCAAGCCAGAAGGGTCCGCTCGATGGAGCAGATCCGCCTAGCTTCAGCGCAAGGGTGGTTGATCCTACGCAATCCTCCAAAGATGTGCCAGTCAATTTGACCCTACAATTGACAAGGAGAGAAAGCTTATCAGTAATTAAGGGTGGAACGTGCCGGTGTTGCCAGACAGTCCTGAGTGTGCGGCTCTGAGAGCTGATATGAGAGGAAATCGACTAAATAGCCGATTCCAGCATGTTCACAAGAATGAGTCGATTAAAGCTCATGGGGTTGTATAAGAAGGATCGGTTATCATTCAGGATAAATGTTATTTAAGCAAATATTAATCTATGGCAATAAGATATCAATGATGATTGGTTTATACTGAGCCAATGATTACAAGTAACTGAACTCCTTTTATTTAAAGAAATAACTCAACACCTCTTATCCATTTAATAAAGGTAAATCTAATGAACATGTTAGATCTCATCTATCGCCATGACCAGTGGGGCATGATGCAGAATCATGCAGGCCATAGAAACAACAATAGACTTGATGACCCTAACTCATTACTAATATTAGTGGGGCATGAGGCAGAATCATGCAGGCCATAATACCGTAACAAGATCATGGGGCTAACGCATCTTTCAACTTATCTCTACTTCAATGATCTCGTAATGTGAACTGTTCATGAAAGCATTCGATATTGGCTAAACAACTGATTCAAGCATAGCACACAGTTAAGGTCTACTAACTAATGATCCCCACTCCACGGTGCCAACAGTGGGGTGAGAGGTAGAATCCCATAGGCCGTGATGACGGGCCACGGAATGGTTTTCATTAACTAATGGATCTACTAAAGATCAGACATGCCTTAACCGCATGCTATGCACGATTAAGATTGACGCAAAACAACCGATAAAAAACACAACTCATCGCTTAAGATGTAGATTAGATCAGTTTTAGATTAGCAAACGATGAGTTAAACAAGATATAAGGCCGATCCAGATCAATCTCAATCGGGCAGAGTGATATTGCTATAATTAGATAAACAATGAAAGCAATAAGCAATATCGATAACTTAATGAATCTACCAAAGACTGTCATACTAAGGTAGAGCCGATAACTTGACCTTGATCTAATTCAAGCAGTGGGGTGTGAGGTAGAATCACATAGGTCATACTTGAATTAGACAAGAATCAATAACTAGCCTATACCAGAGTCATAATGGGGGTCGACCGGATCGATGCAGCCATACGAACAGAGGTATAAACCATGACGGTACTTATAAACAAGCAGTGGAGGTCGACTGGATCGATGCAGCCATACTTGCTGAATAACTCACCGAGATCTACTCTACTTCTACTCCTAAGGGGTGGCCAGAGCCAAAAAAAGTAATTGACTTTGTATTTGATTGATTCATCCCTTTACAATAGCCAGGGTTTGGTATTTATACTCGGAGCCTAAAAATGAACCTTGCTCGAGTACGACCTAATACAATCTTTGGCATAATGAAAACATTCCTAATTTAAGATAACTTGGACTCTAATCTTTCCATTTTTGTAGAGTCCAGCATGTCTTGTCCCAGCGCCGATCATAGCCTCTATCGTTACCTGCTGGTGCTATCTGAAGAATGTCAATTCTAGCGCTGCTGTCTGAATCAGCTGGTTTCGATTTGTACACAATTGATCCCTTGTTGACATGATCTTGGGAACACTCGAGCTTCTAAGATCCTTCTTCCAAATTCTAGTGTAAATACATGCCCCCAATTTTGGGATAAAATTAATTTTATTCCAAAATTATCATGTCTGCATTCCTGATTGGTCCATAGTCATAGGTATAGAACTTTGATCTAGGGCCCACTATTTGTTGCCGCTTGCGTTCATTCATGAGCCTATGCCTCAAAACTTCTCACAAGAGCATCACTGTTTCACGGGCACTCGGATTCATCTTCCTAGGCTGGCTATAAAATGCCCATCTGACTCTGGCAAGAGCAACTCAATAATTCAGCCATGCTTTGTTCCCATCTATTCTTTCGAGTGCCTCTGGTTCTGCCAGACCCCCCATGGTCTGCCTTTTTGTTATGAAGACCTTTGAGTGGCTAGAAGAATTCTTGGGCATAGGGTGATTGCGTTACTCATTCCAGCACCTTGTTGAGCAAGAAGACCAGTCACTGCGGTTAGAAGAATTCTTGTGATATCACCTGAGTCTTCTCTCCATGCTCGCAAAGCTATCCTAGTGTTTGTGAGGGCTAGAATGTGTAATCACCTTCCCCTTGTTATTCCTCCAAACGCCCACCGAGAAAGCCTCAGGCTTCTTTCCCATAGTTCCTTAATTTATCAAGAAATCTGTTGAGCATATGTTAGGCAGGCGACCTTTCTTTCTCTCGAATATAACTTTATTGATGGGCCAATGCGACTTGGTTCACAATGAGTTTCGGCCTTGTGGAAATTCAGACTCCCTTCAATCCAAAGAAATTCTGGTCAGTTAATCCCTGGACAATGCATCCACCCCACGATATTTTGTAATTTAGGGAAGTAATAAATTCGAGTCTGTTATCTCTTCGTTATCTGTCCCCTAAACTTCTAGAGTGCCATTCCGTTTCTATTTCCGATTCCAAACTCACACCCCTAGTGAAGCCTATCTTCTTGCCTTCCTGGGCTATATAAACGGGCCTCGGTAGTGGATCTAACCATAACTTGCTTCGCCTCAAACCTTTTGTAATCTTAGCATAGTTCCTGCTTTTCTATAGGTCAAAGATCATGGAGAACAGCAAGAGGTTTCCCGAGAAGGTCTTCATCGGATCTGCATCATCGCGTTAGTGCCTTCATCATCAGGAGGGTATATCTTGTGATGTCCCCACTACCTCAGGGAATAGGGCTGACTTAGTTTAGCCTTTAGGGCCTTCTTCATTGATAACTCGCTGTCAGCTCCCTTGTCACCAAAGGAGGCAAATTGATAACGATGATCTGCTTGCCTCCATTGATCGACATGGCCAGAGTCTCGCTAAATGTCTTTCCCTCGTAGAATCGGCCCTGGCCATGGTTTGATGTCAATCACCTCCCATGACCAATTTGGTGGAGGATAGGTTGGCTAAGGCTGAAGCCAGAATCGTAGGTGAGATACCTATCATAGCTCACTTCTTTTCAATTTCATTTTTTGAGACTCTGATTGTCTTCCCTTTGAATCCTTTAGATCTGTCTGCTCAACTAGAGAGTCTCTGAATGGCTACGGAATACGCAATGGGATTCATCAATGCCAGAGGCATCATTCCGGTGGTTCGTCTGCATGACATCTTGAACCACAGTCAGGGAGGTTGCTTTGGCCAGCGTTCACCATGGTGCCGCTATGGTGTTGGTCTCTACATAAGTCCACTCTAGCCATGAGCTTCCATTCCTTCCCCATGGTTTTCTAGCCACGTCGCACTCTAGGGATTATGAAGGCTTGATTGAGGATTTTTCCAGTGCTGCTGATTTTGTAGCTCTTATTTCTCAAGCCGATGGTATAATAGCCAAATTGTTTTCCAGCCCATAGTTTGTAATAGTTGATATTAGCAAACAATCTCCCCACCTCAATTGATTTTCCTTTTTCTCTTGTATAATATATGTATCACTTTGTTCGTGTTTGCTTTGTTCCTGTGGGCAATACACTCTGTACCGGCTTTTACCCTTCTAGGGTTTTCTTCGCATTAGAAACGATACCTTTCTGGTATTGGCTGTCAAAGCTGTCAACCGAGCAAATTGGTTATCAAATACTAATCCAAACGTTAGGGTAATATTCCTTCAAATATTCCCCATTCAATTGCTCTGCCGAATTCTTCTTCTCCTCCCATTGTCTCCAAAACGTACTAAGCGCGCAACACCTGAGTCGATAAGGTTTCTCCTGATTAGGCGACCATACTGGCTATTTCATCTTTTGGTCATCATAAGTATGTCTTCGAGAGCATCTCTAGATCAGCCGAAGAAGTCAATAGCTCACGGGAGCTGACGCCATTTGACTATAAATACCGAGAGCGACCCATGATGTTCTAGACTTGAAATCTATATGTCATTGCATACCTCATGTAGAACCAATCATATTCTTCGATGTTCACTCATGCCTCCTCCTTCGGCTGAAGAGCCGATTTAATACAGCCGATCCAGGCCTCTAGTTCAATCATGTCTAAAAACACAGCTTTCACTAAGAGAACCCTTTGATTTTCTACCTTTCGGTTGCTCGACACCATGTTCCCATTATCATTAGTGAAGTGGCGCTTTGCCTTCCATTAATTGCCATTGCCTTTTACATGTCCTAAGGCGTCCACACTCACAACTGTTCCCTCGATCTTCTCTGCCTGCCAAAGTCCTATAGCGGTTTTTCCTTTTCACTTTTGTAGATCCAATCATCCCTCATGGCCGACGAAGACAACCGAGGCAAGCATGCGGTGGACGAAATCATGGAGGGGAATATGCCGATGAACTAGCATCTCCGATGCATGAGGTGAGATTGACATTTCTTGTTTGTGATGATGAACAGTTCTAACTCGCCTATAGGTTTGTTGTGAATGACAGTCTTTGTCCTCTTCCCAGGGCCGGCGGGCCTTCCAATGCCACATCTTCTTTTCCGGCCTCGTCGTTGGATTCTTCTGACTCCTACAATGGAGATGACGCCGGTGCTACCTTCATGAGTGGAGGATGGCTCAGAATCGCTATTCTAAGGTGACTTGGGAGAACAGCCAACTGGAAATTCACCTTGGGGTTTCTCAGGCCACCCTTCATGCGGTTGAGGAGGAGGCCGGTGCCGTCCGAGCGCGGCTAGCTAAGTTTAACACCACGGTTGTAGGTAAGGTAAATTCTAGGAATGCCTCATTCCAATTTCCATTATGTCTGTCTTGATAGTCCTTTGTTCCTGTGATTGTTAGCCCTGACAGTGTAGTTAGAGTCCCTCCAACTAGCAGCAAATGCAGCTGCAGACGTCGTCAATGCGCGGGGTTCCCATATTGACACTTGTCTCACAGACATCCCAGCCCGCATTTGGGAGATCACCCTCCATGGTGTTCGTCATGGTGCGGTGGTGGCGCTAGCCATGGCGCAAGTCCAAACTAGGTACGAGCTCTATGCCATGGAGACCGGTTTCCCAATGGGTGATGGCCCTGAGGAGCATGAAGACCTGCTCAAAGAATTCACCACAGCCATGGAGGCCATAGTAGACATCACATCCACTCAAGATGTAGTGAACAAGGTCTTTGATTAGTTTGTTCTTAGGGTAATCCATTGAACAAAGACCCCCGTTCTTTTATGGATATGCTTCAATGCAATGCCTTCGTATATGATTGTGAATGTTTCTTGCTCTTTTGGGTTTTTGCTCTATAGGCGATACACATCGTATCGGCTTTTACTATCTCTGAAGATTTTTACTCTTTGAACTAGAGGCGATACCCTCCTAGTACCAGCTATTGGAGCCAAGAACGAATCGGCTATCAAATTCAGATGTTAGAATAACATCTCTTCATGCATTTTTCATTCCAAAGATCAAATGATCGATCAATCCGAGTCAAGCATCCTATTAAGCGAAATAGAACTTCTCTTAAGAAATCCATTAACTCTGAATCGCACTTACAATTTAATTCAGCATTCACATACGTCGACCTAACCCATTTCCAAGACTCAATGTTTATTTTCCCTTAGCTCAATGGCCAACGTGACGCCATGATTACTAATTAAAACAAACTTTCAGAGCCGATTGCTTGAACCAGCTATTGTCCATTATTAATCCTGATGAAGCCTCCTTCCCATGTTTTGCCAGGAAGACATTCGAAATCTCCTAATTCCCAAAACACTGGATCGGCTGTTGCAATGCTCATAGACTCATCAGCGCGAACCACCTCAACATCATCCCCATGCCATTGAATCAAACATTGATGCATGGTTGATGGCATGTAATAGTCTGCATGAATCCAGTCATGACCAAGGTGTAAATTGTATGAGCCTTTTCCATCAATGACAAAGAACGTTGTGAGCAGAGTTTTACTCCCGATTGTTAACTCAACATTTATTACCCCCTAGGTCTTAGATGTATTCCCTCCAAAGTCTCTAAGAATCATGTCGGTCTCAAGCAAATCTCCTGGTCCCTTGCCAAGCTCATGAAAAGTAGTGTAAGGCATAAGATTGACAGAAGCACCTTTGTCCACTAACATTTTGTTCATCGGTTTCCCATCAACAAAACCTTTCATGTATAAATCCTTCAAGTGCCGATGTTTGACTGGCTTATCAAATATCACTTGGTGTGTAACCATCAACTTGGCAACCATCTCTTCATACTCTGATTCATCGAAGTCTGAGTAAACTTCCTGATCTGCTGGAGCTCTGAATTCTAATGGCAACAGAAAAGTCATTTGGATATTAGCCGTTGGTTGTTTCTTATTAGCTATTTGCTTGGTATGCCACACTTGAGTTTTACCGGATGGTTGAGCCTGTTCCATCTCCTTATTCCTTAGGCGTTGCACTCTTCTCTTCTGGCTTCTTTTTAAACCTCTAGGGCACAATTGGCCTTCCTGCCAAACATGTTCCCTCTGGTTGTTTCCTTCTTCATGATCAACCTAGTCTTGGTCAACAACTCTCTTTCCTAGCCGATCATGAATACTTTTATTTTTTAAGCGTCGATCCATGTTATTATGATGATATGCATTCTGGGCATGGATAGACCGGCAGTTGATTTGAGATTGCCTAAACTCCCAATATTGATTATTGCATTCTGGACAGTCATGTCTAGTAGGCAATTTCAAACCTTTGTTCTAGCAGTATCTAAAGAAAGGACAATTCTAGTGTGATTCAGCTTGCTTCCTTTCATACCTTTCTTCTTTTGGTTGACGCTGATATTCTTGATCCTCTAACCATTGATGATGATCTTTTTCCTTCTGCTGCCACCACTTATTCAATAGGATTCGAGATGTGACTCGTGGCCTCGTTGCTCCATCCTTTGATGTTCCCCCTACTCATATCGGCTCTTCTACTGATCATGACGTTTTTTTAACCTCTCTGTATTCATCAGCTGATATTTGCATCTTGGGATCGACTATTCCATCTTTTCTTGATTTGGTTGATGTTAGGACCTTAGTTTTTCCTTTGAATATCCCAACATCAACCATATTTTGATCTCCTGGGAAAGGATTATCATCAACTTTCATCTTCCGAGGCGTATCGAACTTGAGCCTCCCTTGCTGAATAGCCCTCTGTATATGTTGCCAAAAAATTCTACACTCATTAGTGGAATGAGAAGTAGCATTATGGAACTTCCAGAACTTCTTATTCTTCAACTGTTGAGGGGCAACATAACATGATTGTCTAGCAATTTGGTCTGGCCCTTCTCAAGTAAAAAGTCAAAGAGCATGTCCGATTTCATGACATCAAAGTCATAGCTCTCCTCGACTCTTCTTCCCCAAGGATTTGGCACCATTAATATCTTCTTGCCCAAATTCCAATTAGCTACAGTAACCTCCTCTTCTTCATCTTCATAGTCGTCATCTACTGAGTATGGATCATAAGCTTCGGCTACGGTGGTACTCTTCTAGAATCGGGTGTCTCTGTGCATACTCTGGAATTGGCTGTTGAGCGCTGCTACTCATTAAGCCAATTGACCCAAGTTGTCAAATTCTTGTCCTAGCAGCTTCTCCTTCCACATTGATAGCATTCCTTGGATAGCTAAAGCAGCTAGCTGATCATTAGCCAAACTCAATGAGAAGCACAAATTCCTAGTCTCTCAAAACCTCTAAAAAACTCAGTGTCCGATTCATTAGTACTCTGTATCATGGTTGTCAGAACGGTGATCTTCTTTTCTCTAGTCCCAGTGTAAAATTATGTATGAAACTTCTTCTCCAGGTCAGCCCAATTGGCAATGGAGTTGATTGGTAGTGATGAGAACCAAGTGAAGGTTGGCCCTGATAGGGATAAGGAGAAAAAACGAACCCAATGGGCATCCTCAACTGATGCTTCACCTAATTATGTAAGATACTGACTGACATGTTCTATTGTGCTTATACTATCTTGACCAGTGAACTTGGCAAACTCTGGGAGCCTGTAATTTGTAGGAAGAGCGACCAAATCATACCATTCTAGATATGGACATTTGTATAAAAAGGTCAGCCCCTTTGGCTTCAAACCAAACTGATTCTTCATCATCTTAGTCACCTTCAGCAGCAACTCATTAGCTTGCGGATTTGGATTTTTCTCAGTATTTGCTGACCCATCTATGGATTGAAATCTCGCGTGCCTTGATATCCTGGATTTGGCATCATGTGGAGGGTGTTATAATCTGTGCCATAGTGATAGCCTTGTGGAACCTCAATCTATTGGGTTCTTTGCTGGCTTGCTGCTTGAAGTCCCTGATTATAGACATAAGGATCTATATCTCTATGGATCTTTTGAATTGATGGTGCTATTTTTTGAGCCAACGATAGTATGTGGCCTAATGTGCCAAAATTGATCATCTAGTTCTGACTTTGCCTCATTGGTTGTTGTACATGCTATACTGACGGTCTAGGATTGTACTATACCTGATTCATAGCAGTGCCTAGAGTTTGTTTAGATGAACCTTGAAGTATCTGGACATCACCATTACCAGCTGATACTGCTTCTTGATGGCTGGTACTGACTTGATTAGTCCCTTGAGTCAATGGATCTTGAATGTTGTAACAAGTCGATCCAACCTGACCAACTGGAATCCCATGAATTGCCTCTTTCATGGCGTTATGAAATGCGTCAATGAAAGCTTCATTGCAGCTTGATATGGCATCACGAACAAATTTGTCTATGGCTTTTGTAAAGAAATGCCTGTCTTCAGCTTCAACTGTATCTGTCTGCCCGTGTAGTAGAACTCTTGGTAGTGGAAATTTTTGAATAATTGTGCTGTCACGTGTTTTGGTGTAGGACAACAAACACTTCTTCTAAAATTCTTCTGTAGCCTTACCAATGGTATCCTTATCCTCATTAGGTAGGTCTTTATAGTGTAGCATAAGGATGTTGTTGGTGTTGTGAGCCACCATGATGATTGTGGTGTCCCACCGGGCGTGCCAGAAACATGTGTCGACATAGAATTTTTGCCTCCGTGCCGAGGACACACGCAGCAAGCCGGAAGGGTCCACTTGATGGAGCAGATCCACCTAGCTTTAGTGCAAGGGTGGTCGATCCTGCACAATCCTCCCAAGACGTGCTAGTCATTTTGACCCTACAATTGACAAGGAGAGAAAGCTTATCAGTAATTAAGGGCGGAACATGCCGGTGTTGCTAGATAGTCCCGAGTATGCGGCTCTAAGAGCTGATATGAGAGGAAATCGACTAAATAGTCGATTCCAGCATGTTCACAAGAATGAGTCAATTAAAGCTCATGGGGTTGTATAAGAAGGATCGGTTATCATTCAGGATAAATGTTATTGAAGCAAATATTAATCAATGGCAATAAGATATTAATGATGATTGGTTTATACTGAGCCAATGATTACAAGTAACTGAACTCCTTTTATTTAAAAAAAGCAACTCAACACCTATTAACCATTTAATAAAGGTAAATCTAATGAACATGTTAGATCTCATCTATCGCCATGACCAGTGGGGCATGAGGTAGAATCATGCAGGCCGTAGAAACAACAATAGACTCGATGACCCTAACCCATTACTAATATCAGTGGGGCATGAGGCAGAATCATGCAGGCCATAATACCATAACAAGATCATGGGGCTAATGCATCTTTCAACTTATCTCTACTTCAATGATCTCGTAATGTGAACTGTTCGTGAAAGCATTCGATATCAGCTAAACAACCGATTGAGGCATAGCGCACAGTTAAGGTCATGCCTTCTCAAGAACGGGTCTACTAGCTAACGATCCCCACTCCACGGTGCCAACAGTGGGGTGAGAGGCAGATTCCCATAGGCCATGATGACGGGCCATGGAACGGTTTTCATTAACTAATGGATCTACTCAAGATCGGACATGCCTTAACCGCACGCTATCCACAATTAAGATTGACGCAAAACAGTCAATAAAAAACACAACTCATCGCTCAAGATGTAGATTAGATCAGTTTTAGATTAGCAAACGATGAGTTAAACAAGATATAAGGCCAATCTAGATCAATCTCAATTAGGCAGAGTGATATTGTTGTAATTAGATAAATAATGAAAGCAATAAGCAATATTAGTAACTTAATGAATCTACCAAAGACTGCCATACTAAGGTAGAGCCCATAACTTGACCTTGATCTAATTCAAGCAGTGGGGTTTGAGGCAGAATCACATAGGCCGTACTTGAATTAGACAAGAATCGATAACTAGCCTATACCAGAGTCATAGTGGGGGTCGACTAGATCGATGCAGCCATACGAACAGAGGTATAAACCATGACGGTACTTACAAACAAGTAATGTAGGTTGACCGGATCGATGCAGCCGTACTTGCTGAAGAACTCATCGAGATCTACTCTACTCCTACTCCTAAGGGGTGGCTAGAGCCGAAAAAAGTAATTGACTTTGTATTTGATTGATTCATCCCTTTACAATAGCTGGGGTTTGGTATTTATACCTGGAGCCTAAAAACGAACCTTGCTCGAGTATGACTCAATACAATCTTTGGCACAATAAAAACATTCCTAATTTAAGATAACTTGGACTCTAATCTTTCCCTTTTTGTAGAGTCCAGCATGTCTCATCCTAGTGCCGATCATAGCCTCTGTCGTTACCTGCTGACGCTATCTGAAGAAAGCAGATTCTAGCACTGCATCCAAATCAGCTGGTTTCGATTTGTATGCAATTAATCCCTTGCTAACATGATCTTGGGAATGCTCGAGCTTCTGAGATCCTTCTTCCAAATTCTGGTGTAAACACGTCTCTTAGCATTTGTACTACGTTGTCATCCTTAATGATGGTGCCGAAGATGGTTGTTGGTTTTACCTAGCATCACTACGAGAGTAATACTAAGTAGTTCTTTATTAATTTATGTGACTAAGAGGAATAGGTATGAATATATATATATGAAAGGAATCTTGCTCTAATGCCAGCTATAATAGAACCGTCCAATTTATAAGAGCACAAGTACAATGGCAGCCCACAAGCGGTCGCACTATCATACTTGAGCCCATATAAACCCAGTAGTCCATTGAGTACCTCGAAGGGTCTTGATTCATCACCAAGATACAATCAAGATCATACATGATTCAACATACATGCCACATGTTACATAGAGTTCACAAATACATTGCCATACATCATAGTGCGATTAAAGTCATTACAAACCAAGTTCAAATAAAGTAGTAGCGAAAGCAAAGTAGTTTGAAACCAACATCTCACACCATTGTTCAAATACTTGCTAGTCTATGATCACAACCCACAAAAGCATCATAGATTAGATATATAAATAGAAGCACCTTGCTCGGGGCCTACTCATCCACGACGGGACAGAAGTAGTTCTTACAATATCCATGATATACTGTGTTATTTGCAACAAATGGGAAATAAACCCTGAGTACAAGAAGGTAATCAGCTAGACTTACCCATCATAAACCAAAAAAATAAAGGGACTCCAAGGATCATGCAAGGCTTTCTAAGTGGAGCTAGCTTGACAACATTTTGCATAAAAAGCCACTAATTCAGTTATACATTTTATAATTTGGTCATCAAGTTAATTTAGTTATTCATCTATAGATTAGCAACTAACCTATGCCAAACATGTGGTATATCCATAGTGATAGAACAATAGTAACCATAGCAATTTATTATATCATTCTTAGAACTATTGCACTTGCCATTATCACTATGATAGAAGGAAGCTCAGTCAAGTTTCTCACTATCTAGGAGAGATAGCGATTCAAATCGATTACAACCAGCTCAGTAGTATTCCTAACTCAAACCCAGGTAGACCAGATCAATGGTCACCTTAGGTCACCTTTGGTACAACTTGGGTCCAATTCGTGGGTTTGATCAGCGCCGCACAATCACGGACACTACTAGATGCCAGGTCGATTAGGACTCTAACCTGCACTTGGCCTCACACTAGCTCCCCGCACATCCTTACTACCTCCACTATGTGCACTCTAATAGAATGAGGCCTGGCCTGAGTTGAGCTACTCGGCTTCATGGTTGAAATGAGTTATTTGGCCAGAAGTGAGAGGCATGCGTTCAAAATGACCGAGGACCAACAACGATGTTGTCCTTAATCGATGAAGATGGAATCACATGAGTCAAACTATAATATAGACTCTGTACGATCTCGATTTACAACATCCCATGGTTCTTTTATATGATAGTAAATATAGCCAACTGTTGTTCAGTGCCAACCTATATCTCTTAGGTGATAGGAAATCATCCGACTTCTACCGAGCTAAGCATTGCTAAGCAGTTCTTCGATCGTGGACCTACATAGGATTCAAGGTATATTTCTGGACAAGGTAGTTCTATGCATCAAGTGTTTCTAATCAACTATTATAACCTAATGCAGCAAACATAAAGGACTCAAGTGATATTTTATAAAACATAGGAGGCTTATAATGCTCCAAGGCTTGCCTTTCAGGAAAGAAGTGGGTCAGTGGTCAGGGCACTTCAAAACTTCCTCAATTGCTGGCTCCTCGCCTTCAGGAGCTACTAGCTGTGCTGTCTCCTGATTCTCCTCTACCTCTTCTTCAAATTCCACTAGGGTCACTCCTTCGGGTGATCCTATATGTATGATCATGAAATAAGATATCATGGATGCATACATAATGACATGGATAATATGATATGATAAAATGCATACTCATAGTGTCCTTAATAGTAATGTATTAAAGTGATAACAAGATAAATTTTCTTTTACTGAGTAGGTGCACATCTCTTCTTTAGTAATTAAATGAACACCTATTTAAAACATTTTCTGGACTGTAAGACAGCAGCCAGTTGTTTTGACCCAAACTAGAGTTATACACATACAAACAATATGGTTATGGACTTTCTAGAAATCTTATGAAATTGCCTAAAACTCTCTTTTAATCATCTTAAGGTGATTCAATAGCTATCTCGGTCAAACAATTCAATCTTTCAGATCTATCCAGAGGACAAACAAATCTGACAGCAGACTTCTAATAGCTATAACTATTAAACCATTAGGCCTATGACTATGAACTTTTAGGATAAGCAAGATGAGTAAGTTATCTACAACTTTGTTATTGACAAGTTTCACAGAAAAGATCATTCTCATCATGAATTTGTCAACACAATAGAAACAACTCATGCATCCATTTAGTTGAATTATAAGGAATAATTATCAAGCTGCCTGCCACCAAATACTTCTAAGCACAACTAACAATATAAATAGATCATATGCAACACAAGCACCACAAAAAACATCATGGTGAAGCCCAACTAATTTATTTATATACATTTATTAATTTCCTTATATAATAGGATGATTTAGAAGATAAATATTTCTAGTGCTCAATAAATTCTGAGAAAATTATAGTAGGTTTCATATAACCCCAATAGTCTACTGTACATATTTCATGCTACTTGGATAAGTATATCAACCTCTACAAAAATGACAAGTTGCATAGGCTTATTTTAGCAAAAATAGTTTAGCCTAGTGAAACGTGTCAAACAATAGATTTACTATTTTTCTTACTTTCATCCTAGCATAAGAACACTATGTAAAAATTTGCATGATCATATGTTATATATTTTTACCCCATTTATTTTCACTAGAAACTAGCAATTAATTAAGATTAAATAGAAAGACCATATTCTAAGTATGCCTACTATAGGTTTAGTATTTTTCCTAGCTGGGTCATGTTAACATAAGACCAGAAAAATTGGAATCATAATTTTTGCACTTCCCTAGCTCAAGAAGTGCATTTTAAAAGAAGGAAACAAATTTAAAAGCACCTATCTAGCTCAATTTAATTCTCCCAAAAAATATCTCAAATAGTAGGTTTGATATTTTATCAAATAGTACACTTCATGATGAATCTAACAAAATTTAGTTCACCTAATTTGGAAACTCTTAACTCCAAATATGATTTTTGTAAATTTGCTACAAAATCTGTGCACAAATAAAGAAAATCACTCAAAAAAATTTGAAATATACTGCATACACCCAGTCTATATACCCACTGCGGCTAACAGTAGGGGCCCACGGTCATTATGAGCCCACACAATAGACACATAGAGTAGGGGCGCAACTTGATCGGCGACAAACTCATCGATAGCGAGGTCACCAGCGGCGAGGTCATCGACATTGTGTTCCCCACACTCTTGCGTATCCACTAATACCCTTGGTTAGCCTGGTGGATCACCGGAGCTACCATGCCGGTGATAATGGCAGCATAGTGCAGGTGCTTTGTAGCAGGGTCATCATCTCCGATGATGATACGGTCACACGAGCATGGCTACAATGTTAGGAAGTCCTAGTGGAGCTCTAGGGTTAGGTCTAGGTCATGGTGGAGCGGTAGTGTGCTCCGGCCGCATGCATGGCAGCGCTATGGTGCATAGCACATGGTGATGAGGTCACCATTCTGACAAGACAGTGGCCGAAGGCAGGTCTCTATCTTTGGGGAGATTTGGAAGTTCTAGACGAGACGGTAACGGGCACTAGACGGAGCTAAAGGCGGTCGGTGAGGTCGGCGACAACGAGCTCTTGCGCACAGCCATGGCGGACGTGCACAATGTGGTTGCATGTTCTAGTGTGGTGGCGGCGGTAAAAGTGAAACTAGTTTCGGCCTTAGCATCTAGACCCTACGACGATGACCAGATGAGGGAGAGAGAGGTCGAAGGTGGATGGGTTGTGGCTGGCCACGGGCAAGCTTGAGCTCGGCGGTGCACTGCGGCCATGGTGGCAACATCGGTAGCACAATGTGGCCTTACCCTTGCACGAATGATGGTGTTAGTGGCTTGGGGAAGTCGAGCAAGTCACGGCTGAGCTATGCGCGTAACAGATTGAACGGCGAGGCTACGGTGGTGGCATGCCTGCATGGTGGAGGCTCGCAGTGATGGAGATGGCGATGGTGGTGGTGCTGCTTGCTCTGTGTGTGTGGGCGAGAGAGAGCGACTGAGAGTGAGGGTCAGCTCGAGTTAGTGGGAATGAGGAGCAGCTGGCTCACTCTCCCTCTTGACACGACGATGCAAGGATAGGCGAGGGGCGACATGTGGTGCACGCGCGCTGACGCCGGTCGACCACGATGGTGCGCGGCACCCATTTCAAACCCAGCCATCAGGTCGACTGATAGCGTGAGTTCAAGCCATTAGTACACGTAATCCATGGTGATTTAGCAAAAATTCTATTACTAAGAATTATAGAGCTACACATGATCTCCAATTTTGCTTAAATGAGCTTGGTCTAATTTGAGTTGGTTTTCAAATTGCAAAGCTTCAAAGTATGGTACATGAAACTGTAAACAGCTAATGACAACAAAAAATTTCTAAGTTTGAAAACAGCATTTCATTGCTTCTTCTGTTCTCTATTTGACCATGCTAGGCACTGAATTAGCTCATGACCCTTAAATAAAGTTTGTTACCCATGTCAAGATTGCAGTGAAGTCTCAAAATGTGAACCCAGATATTAAGGCTTTCTATGGCCTTCATGAGATGCATACTCAATTTAGGAACAAGATGGTTGATGGTAAGAAAGTTATCAAATATTTTGGTTGTAGTAGTTTCAAACTTGCTCGGATTGCTAAATAAATTGCTCCAGCTTCTAAGACTGAGTGGAATGAAGAATATTACAAATATTGGTTCTATCACTCGGTTCCACTTGTCGAAGAAAGAGATGAGTCAAGAAAGATGGTCAAGAGACATCCATTAGCAGCGAAGATGTCAAAGAATGATTTTGAATGTAGACCTATCTTCGCAAGTACTAAAAACTCAATGATTTGTGGGAAAGCTTATAAGTTGTGCCTGCATGCAAGGTTCTAGAGATCTTTGTGAAGAATATATTGCGGCCCATGTTTGGTCTCTTCGAAAGAGCTAGTGCTTTGTTCATTTTCACAAGAAGACTGTTAGAGGGAAAGATTATTTGTATCCTAATAATGAAGTTATTAGACCAAAAATTTATTCAACTAATGAAGATTTTGTCTCCGCTATTGAAGTGAAAGCAGCTGCAATTCTTGGGAAGTTTTTGAAGGAGAAAGATTTGATGGATAAAATTTTGGGAAAAGATTATAAGCACTTGAATAGGGTTTTTGAAATTGCTAATATCAAATATGGTGAGAGGCCACCACTAGCCTATACTCGTGGCATGAAGCCTGGTATAGAAAATATTACAAGGATAAAGAGGGCTAGTAAACTTGTTAAGAAGGTCAATAAGAAGAAGAAGACTATTGTTTCTTCTGGTTCAAAAAAGAGTAAAGATGGTGATGAAGATTTGGGTCTTTGAGAATTAGGAGACTTTTAGTCAACAAACTCATGATGCTAAGGTGAGAATGATTAGCTTAGTTTTTACTTCTAGTTGGCTGACTCCACCGATGCTGACTTCGCTTGGTCATTATTTCCAGAATTTTGAAGCTACATTTTCTCTTGATGTGAATGGTGGCGAAGCTACTTTGACTTCATCCCTGACACATGTTAGTGAAGACACTTTGCCTTCATCTCTGGCTAATCCGATTTCTTCTCCTGTGGTTGTCGCTCCTATTGTTGCTAATGTGGCTACTACTGCTGAAGAATAGTTAGAAGAAGGTGAGCTTGGAATTCAGGCTTCACAAGAGACTGTAGGGCCATCTTCTCAAAGATTTGTTGTTGAAACTCCACAATAAACTATAGGAGATGCTAATGTTAGGCTTCGCGCTACATCGCCCCTAGAAGTTGTAATGCAAGATAGTGATTTGGGAGGTGGTCCTGCCAAAGGTAATGATCAAAAAGCTAAGGGGTAACGATACTACCACTCTTACCCTTGACTTTGATGAGTTTGATGAAGATGTCTTTGATGAAGAAGCTAAGTGTGCTCGGGTTTCTTGTTTGACTGAGTCCACTATAAATGTTAATACTGGTGAAAAAGTTTCTTGTCAACTTGAAAAAGGTGTTTCCATAGGTTAGTTTGTTCTCTTTTTTTTTTGTTCGATTTGTATATATGTGTTTCTTATTTTTGACTTCGCTTTTGTTTTTGTAGATGAATTTTTTTCTTGATTCTTCATCTTAGAAAGAGACGACTATGGATATTAGCAAAATGAAGGATGTGGCTTAAGAGCCTACTACACTTGTCAAAGCCTTGGAGACAATCCCTAATGGACTTGATCCTAAGGCATATGTAACGTCCAGTCCCGACATACATGGCCCAGGCCCACTCTTCCTAGGAGTGGTCCCACCCGCGTAGCAACCCGCTTGAACTTTCGTCCTCGCTTCGTTCAAAACGATTAACCGAAGGTTACTACGCGTCTCTGGCCCTGGTATTTAAGTCGATCCGGCGATTTCAGGATTTCCAGTATGGTACTAAACTTTGGTTGCGCAGTGTTTTCGTGGCGCTACAGTATCTCGTGAACAGTACTCCGAATTTGACCGTCCCATTTTCGGGTGAACAGTGGTTTGGCGAACAGTAACCTAGAGTCCATATGCTACAGTACCCGACACTTTTTGCTACGGTAGCACCGGCCCATACTGAAATTTAATTGGGCCCACTTTGGCCCATTAGGATGTTACAGCATAGAAGCAGCATCTAGAGTACTGCCAAGCTCAAGGTGTGAATTTAGACACTTTTAAATTTGTTGGGATTGGCTTGGACAAACTTCCCATTATGCCGAAGAAATCAGAGCTAAAGTTATCAAAGTGCATTGATGATGCCTTCGTAGTTCCAGATGTGGAGGCTAAACTTGCTAGAAAATCATCCCTTGAGTTGGCAGATGCTAGTGTTTCTGTGATTTATAAGGTATTTTGATTTTATTATAGTTTTTGACTTCGTGTTTTGTTTCGGTTTTATAATATAATTAATTTTTTTTCTTTGTTTCTTTCTCTTCTTTCTAAAGTGCTCTTTTGCAAAGAGGATTACAAAAATCACTTGAAGAATGTAGCTCTTCATGAAAAGAATTTGCTTGAAGAAATTAAGTCTTTAAAATCTCAGCTTACTAATAAGGAAAAGGAGAGAGTGGATACTGTTGATACTCTCCATGCTATGGAAACGAGATGCATTTCAATGGAAGCAAGGCTTGAAGGTAAGACTAAAGAATTTAACAATTTAAAGAAAGATTTTGATAAAGTTGTGAGGTAGAAGAAGTATCTTGAGAAGAAGGCTACTGAAAAAGATCAAAGTTTTCATGACAAGTGTACTCGCTTGTGGGAGCTGTGCAAGAAATGCTATGATAAGTTTGGTGCGAAGCCAGAAGATCCCTATTGGGAGGTTGGAGAATTTGATCCATTCTTTGGCTGGTTATGTCACCAATATGAAGATTTGCCTACTATCATTCAGACTAGCACTAATTTGAGTTGTATGTACTCAACTCATGCACTCTTTCATTTGATGAAAGAAGCAAATGATCCCCTGTACGAGCAATTGTTGGATAAAAGCTATAAGTTCCCAACTATGGAGTCTTTGAGTCAGGTTTCTTCACGATCTTAGTTGCTTTGCAAAAAATATTTTCATCAATATTGGAATAAGGTGGTAGGGAGAATGCTTTTATGAAGGCCAAGAAGAAGATGGAGAAAGTTAGTTGAGACTTTGCTCTCTTTTTATCTATTTTTCATTTTATTTTTCATTCTAATATTTTTCCTCTTTCTGCAGCAGCTTGAGAAAGGGATTGCTGCTGATGAGAAGGAACAGGACAAGCAGGATGAATAGAATGCTAGAGATGATGGTGGTGGTGATCACCCAGTTTAGTTGTCTTTGTAGTTTAGTTTTTAGATTTTAAGTTGAGGGGTGAGGTTTTAAAGATCTTTTGACATTTGTAAATATTGAATGAGTAGGATGAAGTTGGTGTTTTGCCATTGTTAATGTGTAAGGACAACTTTGTCATTGAACCTTCATTGTGGTTGGAGTATGAAACCAACGATGCGAATTCTATGTTTGATAGATTAGTTGAACATAAGCTAACATAAGCGTTATGTTATATTGTTTTTTGTTTTTGATTGTTGTGATTTTTTCTTATAAAATATAGTGTTTTGGATTTTGAATCTAAAAATCATATTGCTGAAAACAAGGAACCGTGCTTGCCATGTGTTATCGACTTCAGCAAAATTTCTTAGGTAATTGGTGGTTCTTCTTTTTCTCATGAGATTTAAAAGAGAGATATTTTCTTGACTTTGGTGTTTTTCTTAGTCATCATGTTCAAGTGCATGGCTGAGCTTTATTTCTGAAGATTTTCTTCAATTGGAGGCTGATCATGTGTTGGATAAAGTCGTTGAAGACTTAGTTATTGAAGTTGCAAATATTGTAGCTTTGGAAAATGAATGATTGTAATTTTTGGATGTAAACTTGTTTTTCTGTGTTGTTAATCTATTTTGAGTAATATTGTTTTATAATTTGTAATATGAAAAGTTGTAATTTTTATTATTAAATTTGCAAATATATTTTGTCTTTATTGCGGCATGTTTGCTTATTTTTAAAATTTTCTTAATAAATCAGTACGTGGATTTCGCTTAGAAGTTATAATTCTCATTAGTGAATTTGAAAAAATGTTGTTGTTGGTGGTCCTTTACTCGAATTTCTAACCGCCAACTTCCATATAAAATATGCTCAAATAAACACCAAACTTAGACATAGGGCTTTAGAACTAAAAATTTCCACAAGTTTTGGTGTTTGACCAATTGCAGGAGGACATATCGGAATGGCACAAGAAATGTACCTAAAGTGGACAACAAATACAACAAAACAAACTCCGGTAGCTAAGCAATCTTAAACACATATGCATTCACCATTGACCAAATTCCACATGTATTTGGAGATTATTATTTTGCAGCACATAAACACAAATACATGGAAAATACACCAAGAAGGCGCTTTCCGATGAAGCATAAAGCAGACATGCACAAAGAATAAATGGAAAGGCCCATCAACTTGAATTATCTAGGCAAAAGACCACCCAAGGAGCAGCCCACATCCACTCAGCAGTCCACCATGCGAAGGCGGTGGTGAGAGGGTTCGGTCAAGGGTCAGCCGTCCCCTAGGATCGGCCACCCCCACTTGGCGCCACTTAGCCTCTTCTTCATCTAGTGGTGGCATGAGGGCATGTAGAAGGAGGTGGAGCATGTACTTCACGCCAAATATATACACACACACACACACACCGCCTTACTCCTGTTATAAATAGAGGGGTAGAGCTCCTCTCTAAACACAACACACACATAAGGAACAACACTCCACCTTTTAGCTTCACTCCAAGGGCATAGGCCCTAGATAGCTAGTATATTGGTAAGGGAGAGATGTGAGTGAGAGCTCAGGGAAGCGCCGGACCTGTCGGTGTCTCCCCAACTTGTACCTCCACAAGCATCTTTACTTCAACGAGTTCTCTCGCTAAGTGAGTGTTCGTGTTTTCTAAGGTATAAAGTTTTTTGATTAGTTAAGCTTTATTCTTACCTACTTGTGGGTTCGTCATTCATCCTTGTGGTGAATGCTCTAGTAGAAGGGCCCTGATAAAGATGGATAACCCTTGCTAGCACGCTATAGTACTAGTCGATAGCGTAGACATGGTGTCTATGCTAGAAGCTAACTTCATTTGCCTTGTTCCCCATGGTTGAGGGGTAGGTGGCAGGTGGTGATAGCCCTGTCCATCCCATGTAATCCCCCACATCTGGGTTCGACATTGAGCCATACACCGGCCTTGCCTAACAGACCAGGTGTGATCCGGTGCTCAAAGTAAGCAAGTAGAAGTAGAGTTTATCTATCCTTATGAGACCCTAATACCATAGGAATCCTTCTCTACTCTTTCTAACTCTATCCTTGTGTTGTCCTTAGACAAATTAGCTAGAAGAGTACCTCTGTTCCCTGTGGAAAATACAATACCCTGAATACTATCGGGTGAAGTGCTACAATGGTAATTTTATGCGCTTGTGGATTATTTCTATATGCGTTAAGAAATACCAACAAGCATTTCTGGTGACGTTGCCATGGAATGGTTGCCATATTTTCTTCAAACCTAGTTCATCCTTGTATCTATATCTTTTCTTTTTTATAAAGAAAACAAAAAAATATTTTCACCATGAAAACTACTCCTATCCGTTTCAAAGGGTGAGTTCCCTAAGCCACTTTCAAAACCAATTCCATCTGGCTTTGAACTCCACCATGGCTTGATAATCATGGTTTAGGCACAACCCTACTAAGGGCACGATAATGAAAACCCTTGCAACACCTGCACGAGTTCGAGGAGATGTGTTCATGTTTGAGCATCTCAGACATGGCATAGGAAACTCTAGGGTGGACATTGTTTCCCTTCTCTCTCATGGGGGAGGCAAAACAATGGTACACACTTGCCATAGAAAGTACGAATGGGGATTGGGATAAACTTAAGGACAAGTTTTGTCTTATATTTTCCCCATATCCCGTATCAATTTTCTACCAAGGGCAATCCTCAACTTTGAGTAGCGTGACGAGTCTATAGGTGTCGCCTAGGCTAGGTTCTCAGTGTTAATTCATGCAAGCCCAGACTTGTCTTTACCCAACAGCATATTGCTGTGACTCTTTTGTTTGGGTGTTGACATACATGCTGACCTATGCCTAGACATGATTGTTGGAGGTCATTTCACACACAAACCTATGACAAAACAAGTAAAATTCCTTGAAAACTTCATAGATAGACACACTTCTTCCGCCATAAAACCTAGAACCCTCTAGGCAAAAGTCATGTTGAGCATTGAGGAGTCCTCATCGGTTGAATCCAAACCCATAGTATCCTTAGATTCAACTCATGCGCCCTCACCTGAACCACGAACACCGAAGGAAAGATTAATTCATCCTTTGGAGTTTCCTATCGAATTTGAGGATTATAGCAATACCTCAAAGCTTTGTTGGCACAAAAATCTTACACATCATCTTGAGAAAGCTTTCCCTAAGACAGAACCATCAAAGGAATGGTTAATGGAATTGAAATGCTCTTCTGAAGCAATTTAGATTCTTTCACCTTCCATGATCGTACCTTGTTCATTAAGGGAAACCACCATAGAAGCCCTACACAACCCCATAGTTAAGACTAGTATCATGTCAAAATTCCTAGCATAAAACATTTTAGGTAATATGCTGCTAGTCCCAATGAATAAACTCTTCAAAAGTCCCTCGGGACTCATCTTTGAATGTTATGGGATTGTTAGGGTCGTATCAATCACAATTGACAAAATTGAGGTTTTTATAGATTTCCACATCTTTGCCATCCTTGAGTTTGAGCTTCTAATAGGCCACCCCTTGGACAATCTTTTCCAAGAAAAATCTTCCCATGGGAGCCTTAACAAAGAGTTTGGGAAAACTACTTCTGCTACTCACTCAAATATTCCAATGGCGAAGCATTACCCCAACCATGACCCGTTCGAGGAGGTCAAATTCATAACCTCATTCATTTCACCATCACCCTCGCTCGAACACAAGCCATGTCCCTCTGGCCATCCAAATGTTGTTCTCAATAATGGTTGAGATACAACATTGACCATACATGATGTATCCTATGAGAAAGAAAACATATGTGCCATGGACACCTTGCTCAGTACCACATGCTTCTACGAGGATCCCAACCATCTTTTGATCTTTGTTTTCAAACTTTCTAAAAGGATGGTTGTTGTTGTCTTCATTTATCATAAATACTGCAAATCCCGTAGTTGCACTATGATACTAACCTTGCAGATTGAACAAAAATGCTCAATGCTTTGTGGTGAAGCTGGGAACTACACCACCAAAGATAGCTGCAAGATGAAGTTCCCATGGTCAAGATTAAGACTATAAATTAAGCACTGCCAGGAGATACCCCAAATTATCATGAGAAAAAATATATACAATCACAAAAAAAGATTATTATAAGAAACAGCTTTCTTATTAATAAAAGCAAGAACATGTTATCAAGTTAGTATGCACCTTCGGGTATTCTTGGTCGCTAACCATTTTAGGCTGAGATTAAGAACAAGGGGCATACAATGATAAAAAAAATATGGGGCTGCATCAACTACATACCCAAATGATCTTTAGTGATGGAACACACTCACAAGGAAGCCTTGACTTTACACACTTGACTTTTACACAAAAGTCCAAGTGTGGGGGAGGATGGTGAAAATCTCACCACAAGTTCCATACACAAAGGCCATCTTGGTTAAAAAGAAAAAAAGTGATGACAACTCTGTCTTGCTGAAAATATAAAAAAAAAGATATATATAAAAAAGAAGAGAAAGAAGAAAGTAAAAAAAATTATATGATATAAAAAGAAAAAAAGCAAGAGAGAGAAGGAGGATTCTCCTCTCCTAAAGCCTTTGCTTACCACCACAATCAAGCCACCACTGCAGCAGTCCCACACCTTTCATCCACATATGTTGCCAGTACATATACTCAGGTATGCAAAGGTAAATAAAAGTTCACCAACTCCTTTACTCATGTTTTGTCTCCATGAAGATATAACCTGCTCATACGAATTCATGCTTTCCTGGTCTATGCCATATGCTCTGGTTTGGGTGTAGTCACATAGGCCTATGTGGCACATTCATAGGCTTTTTAAATTAAGCATAGTGCTTGGGTTAAAATAGCCTACTTTAATCAAAATTAGACATGGTGTTTAATCTTGATTAATGAACCTTGAGTTATCATTTTCATAAACAAATGGAAGGTAATCTAACATGGAGATAAATCAAAGCTATATTTTGTTTTGCAAACTTACTTTTAGCCTTGCTTGAGTTAAAAGAAAAAAAGTTAGGTGAACACAAAAAAGGTATATAAAATAATAATAATAATAATAAAATAAAATAATTTAGGCTCCTCAGTGTTCAAACCAGCAGAGCCCTTGTTTGTTTCCACCTTTGTTTCTTTTTTATTTAAATAAATAGGTACAAGAATAAGTATGGGGGGGATCTCTCATGCATAATGAACACACATTCGAGTTCTCCCACCAACAAGTTGCACAAACATCGAACGATCCAACATGAAAGAAGGACAAATAGATATTCCATCAAAGGGTTGGCAAAACCTTTGGTTTAGTCAAACCACCTCTGACTTAACTCCTTCTTCAATGATGGTGTGCGCAACACAACCCTCTACTCCCTACAATTTTGAGTTTGAACAAACATGAATCTTGATCACAAAAACTAAACTCAATTTATCCCTGCTATCTCCTCATGATCAACAATGCCCCTATAAAATTTTGCAAACCACACTTCGTTTAAAATTTGGAAAAGTGGCATGTTCATAACATGTTTAAGATATAAGTTTGCATAAAGTTTATTCCATATACATACACTTACGCTTGTGGGAAAATATTCTAATAGGACAATCATGTTGACTAAGTTGTTGTGAGGTGTGATATAGTTCTGACTTAGAAATCCTACCGTTTCTATTCAAAGCACTTGGAGAATTTGTTCTAATAAAAAAATATAAAACCATAGTATCACATACTCCTTAATTGGTGAACAATTCCTACCAAAGCCAAATACGACATCTTGCAAGATTCAAGCCTTCTACATATGCTTCATGTTATTGTGTTGAGTTTGGTCAAGTCTTGTTGACCCTTGTTGAGACATTTATCATGCTCCCAATATTAAGATCACTACACCCACATAAACATGCTACTCTTGCACTAGGAGTACGTAAAAACATGCTTCCATCTAGATCCACTAAAAATTCTACTCCTACACTGAGGGTAGACAAAAGTATGTTTGTTAGGAAAATACTCCATGTTCTAAAAAGATAATGATCTCTCCTTGAATATGTGGTTTAGAAGAAGAAACATGGGCTATGAAAAAAGCTTAAAAAAATAGGACACATGAAGGTCCAAATATATATATATATAATATGGACACATGAAGGTCCAAGTACAAAAGAAAAAAAATGATGAGCACATCAAGGCTCATGTATTGAAAAGAGAAGGAAGAAATATAGCCATGTTTCAAAACAATAAGTTATAGAGAGAGATCATATCTACCAAAGGAGTATAGGTTTAGTTTACCTTTTTCACACACATGCACATCTTCATCTAAGAGTATGGCACTTCTCTCCTTGGATCCTCGATTTTTCTTTACAACATATGCAATACAAGTATGCTATTTTGTTTTTCCGTACCTTAAGCTCCACATAAACCTTTTTAGAAGTAGGAGAAAACAAAAAACGACAAAACATTGCTATGCCTTGGTAAGGATTTATACACCACTGAGTGATTTGAGAGTGCCATTTGAGGAGTATACAGTGAACTATGCTTTTGCTTGAGAAAATCTTTCAAAACTCCATGTTGCTAAGATGTGAATTTGGGAGGACGACTTTGTTTTGAGAACTATTCCATTTTTCAACAACCCAAGGAAACATGTTACTTAACGCCACAAATCCCACTTGTGTAAAGAATGTGTTGGAATAACTTTTATGTAAGCCATATATCTTAGGATGTTATGCTCATGATTGCTTTTATCTCTAAGCTTTGATCGAGGTCGAGCAAAGGGCTAAGTGTGGAGGAGCTTGTTGGTGGTCGTAACACCCTAGGTGTTTGTTACCAGTTGAGCTCAACCATGACATGTTAAGTGGTGACAGATCAAATCTACAAAAATGAGCCACCACTTAAACTTGGACCATGCACCATTGCTTACATGTTGCCCTTTCCAAAAAGTATGCTTGAGTAATGTTGGATGTGCTTCTTTCATGTTCCTCACATCAATTTCCACCCACATGGATGATTGGAAAAGTTTCGTGAAGTTTGGAATCAAGAAGTCACATGAAATGATAAGTTATGTTCTCGCCTAAATTGCTTTATTAGGTGAATGAGAACATGTGATGACAAACAAACATTGCAACCTTGATCAAACAACTCTACTTACACTCATGAACAAAAGTGATTGAAGGGTTCATGTTGAGCAAGTGGCCAGAAAATGATCCAATAGATCAAAAAGTGTAATTTAAGCTTTATCATGATGCTACTTTGACTTGGTTTGAACTATGTCTTAGAGTATTTGCATGGCAGTGGAACCTAAATAAAAGTTGTAGTTCATCTTATGCAGAACAAACTTTATTTAATGGTCAAGAGCTAAATCAGTGTCTAGCTGAGCCAAACAGAGCTCACAAGAATGAACAAAATGCTGTTTTGGATCCCAAAATTTGGCTAAGTCTGGGATGACTGAATTTTCTTGTTTCCATTTTCATGTACTTGTCTTTGGTGAATTTTATTTTGCAAACCATGTCGATTTTGGCCAAACTCCTTTAATAAAGGTTGTAGTACTCACGTAGCACTACCACAAGGAGAAATTGGTTGATCGAATCATCAAATGGTTTGGGAGATATTAAGGGGAGAAGTTGGAGGTTTCAGTCGGCTTGAAACTGAATTCAGTTTTCAAGTTTTGTGAACCCCACTTTGGAACCATGTATCTCTCCAACCAGGCCGAACTAGACTTTGGCACTTTAAGCAATATTGGAGATCTCCCTTAGCTCTAAAACTTTGATTACTATAGATTGTGCCAAAACTAAACGGATTAGGAGTTATTGTAACACCTCGGGTGTTTAAATATTAAAATCTGACATGTCATCATATGTATTGCAAAGCATTTGGCATTTGGTGAAAACTTTGATGTGCATTTACTAAAACAAGTTTACATTTGTGTAATGAGTGTTGAATTATATTGTTTGACTCAAGTTCAAAGTTTGTCTGGGTTTTGAATTTTTCGAGAAAACCCTGCTTTTCGACATTTAAATCCTACCCTGAAAAATCCATTTCAAAATCTAAGCATATTTTGGGGTTGAGCCCAAAAGCAAAAGTGTAGAGCTTGGCATGTTATACAAAGTTTGTTTTTGGAGTTTTTCAAGTTGTTTAGAAAAATTTTGAGTAATTCAAAAAGGCGTAATTCGTTAAATTTCCCTATTCAAATTCAAAAGTTCATTTCAAAGTCTAGACCGAATTAGGAGATGGTTATAGAAGCAAAGTTGTAGAACTTTTGATTTTGAACAACTTTTGTTTTTGGAGATTTTTGAGTTGTTATGAAAATTTGAGAGTAATTTGTGAATTTTGGCGAATGGCAAACTTGTAATTACTGTGAACAGTGTTCACCGCTTGCGCTACACCGCCGGCGAGCTTTGGCTTGCTTCCAGGCACGCGCGTGGTGGCCTTGGCTTCGTGCTGGCATGGGAAAGGCATCATCGTGGCTTCTCCTTGCTTCCTTGGCCGCCCTATAAAGCTCCAACACCGTCGTCGTTGTTCTTCCTTGACCCTCTGTTTTTCCCATCACCACTGCTCCACTCCAGCGAGCCCGTACCGTCGTTGTCGTGCTCCACCGTCACTGATAAGCTAGTCCCAGCTTCGCCTTAACCTTACACATCCAACCGCCCCACCAATTCAGTTTATCTCCACCAGAAACTTGCTGTCCACGTCTTTCTTCTTCGCGGCCGGCGACCTTCCCGTCGCAAGCGCATCTCCGTGGTCAGCATCCTCCGGTGAGCTGCTGTCCTTGCTCTATGTACCTATGGCTTCGTCTCGATGCTATGGTGCTTACTCCATAGTTGGTTGTTCATTTTGACCACTGCAGTCACCGGTACACCATCGCTGACGACGTTTTGCTCCGCCGTGCCCGCGCTGATCGTCGAACCCCCTTGCTGTTGCTCCTTTGGCTCGGTCTTTGGCTCCAACGCGTTTGGGGTGTGCTCCTGATGCTTCCTGTGTCCTTTGTTTAATCTCTACTGCACTAGTGTCGCCGGTGTATCATGGCCGTGCCGTCGTGTCCGCCATGGCCACCATGGTGCTTGGTCCAGTTAGTGTCGAGGCTCGTTTGTGCCACCAATCGGAGCGTAGTGGTGTAGGGAACGTGGTAGTGCTTTCACCATCACCGTTAGTCTCACCGGCGGCGAGAATTCGCCGGTCAGAGCCGTCGCTGCCGTGGTCAACGTCAGAGGTTGAAGATGACATGTGGGACCCGGGTGTCAGTGACTCAGCGTTCTAAGTGGATTTTCTATTTTTCAGAATTAAATGAATAGTGTCTATTTTTGTTATTTTTGTGCAGATTTATTTAGATCTCCAAAAATTATGAAAATTTTTGTGTGACTTCTCTATGATGTATATTATTTAATAAAAATATGAAATAATGCTTTTCAGTAATTTTTGAATGTGATAAAAATTTCTCAATTTATTAATAAATGGTTTTCCATGATTTTTCTAGGCTTATTTATTTATCCAAAAATTATGAAATTTATTTTGCCACTTAGTTAACATGTACTGAACATTTACCAAAATTTTTAGCTCAATCAGAATAAGTTGATTTATTTCATAATTTTGAATTAAATAATTAATTCATAAAAGCAAATAGTAACCTTTAATGATTTAGGTTTTGTTTGAAATTTTGGATTGAGTGATGACCTTGGGTCCTTAGTTGATGATGGCCCTTGGCAATGGATGTATGTGTTATGAAAAATATTTAGTTGTTTGACTTGCAACTGTACCGCGAAGGAAAGTTGTATTGAAATTGTTAATTTTGCATCCATCATCGAGCATCATGTTTCGTATTCCACATCAGGTTAAACATGGCATTGTTGTTACGTGTAGTGAACGAAGGTGAAAATGTGGTAGTTAATCAAGCTGTTGAGGAGGTTAATCCGTCTATTGAGGTCGGATCGAATCCTTGTGTAACGTCGCAGGAACTGAACTTTTCCATCAACGAAGGCAAGCCTCGGATGCATACAACCCTACCTTGTGTTTTACAAATTAATTTCGCTTTTGCTTTCCGTTATTGCATTAAGTGATTAGGAGTTAAGTAAAATCCTAATTGGTGCATTACCACCCTTGTTATTCCATGTTTACCATATTACCAATTTTTAAACTCGTATATGCCTAGTTTTGCTTAGCTATGCGTAGAACGATGAAAGTCGGGTGACTACCTGCCACCTGCAAGTTTTAAATGGAACATTGGTTAATTATGTTAGCATGTGATATGGGAATGTGGAGTAATAAATCTAGACCGGGCGGACTCGGTGAGTGTGAGCCACCAGACATGGAGGTCATGTGAGCGGGGTCTTTCTGCCTGTGTCGATTAAGGCACGTTCATTGTTGAATTGCATGAGGTGAGAATTTGTAGTACTAACCACATACTCCGAAAAGCCTGAACTTGGCAATTCTATTACGAGAATGGCTACTCGCGCACTAGGAGTGGAGAGATGGCAGGAATAGCGTGTACCCACGTGGCCATGGGCTGGAATGGTGGAGTACTGTGTTCTCAGGTGGCACGGACCCGTTCTTGTTTTAGGGGATCCGAGGTTAGGTTGGTATATGTAGGTCGGGGACCTGCATATGTCGTGTGGTCTGGAATCCCCAGCTGGGTTCTTAATCGGTTCGAATCATCGTTGCTCCTCGGTTAAGGAGACTCAACTCACTATTCATCATTGTAGAATTAATAACCGGAACTTGAATAAGGCTTGTGAAGGTGTTGGATATGAAGTTTCAGGATCTCAGTGCGGATCGTGTCAGCTTTGTATATAATTCTTGAGAAGTTTTCTATATAAAGAATGTTGTTAAAAGAGCTTTTACGCAAAAGAACTTTGATCATTGTTAAAGTTATACCTTGAATCCCTGAGCCTGCATTACTGAGTTTATTAGTTAATATTTTGGATAAGTCTTGTTGAGTACTTTTGTACTCAGGGTTCGTTGACCCCTTGTTGCAGGTGAGCCTCATGAGCAGATCTGTTTTGGATCGTGCTGCATGACTATCGTTCGTTCTGACGACGAGAAGTAAATGTGTGATCCTTGGGCAGGATGTTTATTTTGTGTGATATGTCTATATTAATTATGCCACTCCACTACTACTATGGTTTGTAATAATTATCGAACTTAGTTTGTAAGGTTTGAAACAACTGGTTTGTAAACTAAGTTATCGTAAGACTTCCGCTATTTTACTCTGATGTACATATATTTGAATAAATGTTGTAATACTGCAATGACTCTATAACGTGATCCTGCTCGGAAATTATGGATGATTCGGGGTTCCCTGAGGACACCCGATAGTCTTTTTAAGTTAATGGAAACATATGCATAGATGTCAAAGGTCGTCGGACAGTGACAGATGCATGTGGGCCCTATAACTTAGGAGGTTCTGCCACAGAATGGTATCAGAGCATCGTTACAAGGGTTTTGTTGTATTGTTTTACAAAAACTTCAAAATGATTTGGGATGACTAAATTTAACTTGATAATTTGGTCCAAATTGCTTCTGACTTATCTTATTTCTTTCTCACCATTCCCTATTTGATTAAAAGGTTTTTGTGTGGTGGAGTAGTAATCATACTATGCCCTATATAAAAATAAATGTTGTTTATGTGCATTATAAACTTTGATGTTTTTGTTCGTAAGAATGATGCATGCATTATAAATAATTCACTTGTTACTTCCTTCACCTCTTAGTCTGGAGTTGGGTAGTGAGTCTGGTTTGAGGAATGTAATCCATCTTAGCTACTTTTTGGATTTTGATCAAATGATCTTACTTGGATTAAATTGACTTCCTACAGTATGGCTCGTGCCAAGATGATGCCCTGTAAGTCCACCGGACCCAAAGGAGTTCCTCGTCACCAACTTGCCCCTAGAAATGATGGTGCTAGCTGTAGCAGTACTAGGCCTGATCCCTAGGCAGAGATACTGAGGGTTTCTATGGAGTTAGCACAATCTACTAGAGATAGGGCTTTGGATGTTATACAAATAGGAGAATTACAGGGTCAATTGAGGCAGCTCACCACCGCGCATAGGAACTGTGAAAGTATGTTAGTTCATACAGTGGAAGGAAGAAATAAAGCTTGGCATAGGGAAAATGTAGCTAGAGCTAGAACTCATGAGCTAGAATTCTATGTAGAAAATTTAGAAGAACATAATACATATCTACATGAGGAAGTTCATAGGCTTAGCAATTTACTAAATCCGAATCATGAGCCTCAAGCTGATAACATGGACCCCGGTGTCATCCTTGCCGATGATGATGAATCAGGAGAGGAAGAAGAAGAAGATCCTGAAGAATTAGTAATGATCGATGAAAGTGATGATGAAGGCGGTAATAATTCTAGAATGGATACTGAGCCTGAAGTTTGAAGAAATTGAGGAAAAGAGTAGAGTTGTATAATAGTAGCTCTAGTTTAATTTATGCAGTTCTATTTTCGTACTCGTGGGTTTGTTTGTACATTAGTAAACTCTATGTAATGTGTCTAGAGTAAGCTTTGGTACAATTCAATAAAGACATGTGAATAAAGTTTGGCTTGTTATGAGCAGATGCGTCGTACACGGGGTTCGTTTATTTCGGGAACTTCACAAGATGAGGACGGTATTCCAGATCCGCCACCAGTTCCAACCAATTTAGCTGATGCTATAACTGCACTTGTCAATGTGATGGCTGAAAATTCTCATTTGCTTCATGAGATGGCTTAGAGTAATCAGAATCAGATGTACGGAAACCATGGACGCCACCATAACCGACAGGAGGCTACATATGTTGATTTTACAGACACAAGACCCCCAGTGTTCACCAAGGCAGATGAACCATTGGAGGCTGATGACTGGCTTCGAACCATGGAACAGAAATTTGACATTATCCCATGCACGGAGTATCAGAAACCTATGTTTGCCACCCAATAACTTACAGGAGCAGCAAGTGCTTGGTAGGCAAACTTAGTGGCTATGCAACCAGCTGGCATTCCAATAACTTGGGCTGAGTTCCGTACAACCTTCAGAGCCCATTATATTCCCGAAGGAGTGATGGCTATGAAGCTAGATGAATTCCTTGCTATGAAACAAGGAGATCAAAGCATGATGCAGTATGTGGGAAGATTTAATCATCTGTCCCAATATGCATCCGAACATGTCAATATCGATGCCAAGAAGAAGAGGTGGTTTATGAGAGGCCTAAATACCAAGTTGCAGACTATGATGACCACTTGCACTAATGTTACTTATCATGAGGCAGTAAATATTGCAATTGCTTCAGAGTCAAAGTATCGGCAGCATAAGGAGCTCAAAAAGAAAAAGAGTGTGCTGTCTGGATCTTTTGGGGGAAATTAGAAGAGGCAGAGGGTGATTTATCATCCAGTACAGCATAATCATCCTCCTTATCGTCCGCCGTAGTTCCAAGCCAGGCAACAGTCAAATGTTCGTCCTGCTATAACCTATCCGAGTTCACAGTCAACCAATGCTTCTGGTGGCAATGCTCCAACATCCTAGGGTCACAACTATCTGTGTTACAATTGTGGAAGGACTAGTCATTTCTCTAGGGAATGTCCATATCCTAGGCAGGCTAATCAAAATTATCAGAAGGCTCCTGCCAATCAATAATAGGGTCAGGCACCAAACAAGAACCACAATCAGAATGCTCAGAAGGGCAAAGATGAGAGGAAGATAGGACGGGTGTTCTATATTCAAGCTAGAGAAATTCTGGAAGGGGAGCCAGTGATGATGGGTATGTTTCCTGTTGCCAATCACCCTGCAGTTATACTTTTTGATTCTGGCGCATCGCATTCATTCATCAATAGAACATTTGTCGTGAAGCATGAAATTTCGATTGGGGCAACAAAGGAAAGTTTCTTTATACAGTCGCCCAGGGGATGTCTGTGTACTAAGGAAATGGTATACCAGGTACCCGTAAACCTGGGTGGGCATATTTTTCCCACTACCATGATTATCCTTAAGGATCAGGATATAGATGTAATCTTGGGAATGAATTGGATGTATCAGCATAAGGCTGTTATAGATGCTTTGAATAAGACCTTAAGAGTGAGTTTGCCTGATAGTAATTCTCAACTTCTCATCCAACTTCCAACCTTAAGAAGATCAGTGGGCAAGATTTGTGCAACTGCTGTCAAAGAGATTAGAGATATTCCGGTAGTGTGTGAATTTTCAGATGTGTTTCCTAAAGATTTACCTGGTCTACCACCTAATAGGGATGTATAGTTCAATATAGAGTTACAACCTGGAACAGCTCTGATTTCTCGGAGAGCTTATAGGATGCCACCTAAGGAATTGGCCGAGTTGAAAACTTAGTTACAAGAATTGATTGAGAAAGGGTTTATCTAACCTAGTTCTTCACCTTGGGGATGTCCGGCAATTTTTGTGAAAAAGAAAGATGAGACTTTGAGGTTATGTGTCGACTATCGTCCATTGAATGAAGTGACCATCAAGAATAAGTATCCATTACCTCAGATAGATCTGCTTTTTGATCAATTGGCTGGAGCCAAAGTTTTCTCCAAGATAGATTTGAGATCAGGATATCACCAAATCAAGATAAAGCCTGAAGATATTCCCAAAACGGCATTTACCACAAGATATGGATTATATGAATACTTGGTAATGTCTTTTGGTTTGACAAATGCTCCAGCTCATTTCATGTATCTAATGAACTCCGTATTCATGCCTGAGCTAGACAAGTTTGTAGTGGTGTTTATTAATGACATCCTAGTATATTCCAAGAATAAGAAAGAACATGCGGAACATCTTAGAATTGTTCTGACCCACTTGAGAGAACATCAACTATATGCCAAGTTCAGCAAGTGTGATTTTTGGCTTAAGGAAGTGCAATTTCTTGGACATGTCTTGTCAGCCGAAGGAGTTGCAGTTGATCCTAGCAAAGTGAAAGATGTGCTTGATTGGAAACCGCCAGCCACAGTTCATCAAGTTCAGAGTTTTCTGGGTCTGGCGGGGTATTACCGTCGGTTTATTCCAGATTTCTCAAAAATATCAAAGTCCATAACTGAATTGTTGAAGAACCAAGTTAAGTTTGTCTGGTCATCAGATTGTGAGGAGGCTTTCCAGACTTTGAAGAGACTATTAACCACCGCACCAGTGTTAGCCCAACCTGACATTGAGAAGTCGTTTGATGTTTATTGTGATGCTTCAGGTATTGGTATTGGATGTGTGTTGATGCAAGAAGGCCGAGTCATTACCTATGCATCTAGGCAACTTAAGCAACATGAAGAACATTATCCAACTCATGACTTGGAGTTAGCAGCTGTGGTTCATGCTCTGAAGATTTGGCGGCATTACCTGCTTGGTAATACGTGCCATATGTATACAGACCACAAAAGCTTGAAGTATATCTTTACTCAGTCAGAGTTGAACATGCGACAAAGAAGATGGTTAGAACTGATTAAGGATTATGATTTGGAAGTACATTATCACCCCGGTAAAAGCAAATGTGGTTGCAGATGCCCTCAGTCACAAAAGTTATTGCAATTGTCTGACAGTGAGAACAATGGGTTTGAATTTATGTCAAGAAATGGAAAAGTTGAATGTAGAAGTAATTCAACAAGGAAGTTTGACCAACATAATTGTTGAAGCCACTATTCGAGATCAAGTTATTGCTGCTCAGAAGGAAAATAAGGGTATAGCCCATATCAAGGAAAGAGTCAAGAATGGAAAAGCGGAATGCTTTAGTATTGACAATGAAGATGTGTTGTGATTCAAGGATCGCCTGGTGGTACCAAAAGTTCCTGAGTTGCGGCAGTCAATTCTAGATGAGGCACATGCTACTAGGTTATCAATCCATCCGGGAAGTAACAAGATGTACCATGACTTGAAGCAAAGATTCTGGTGGACTAAAATGAAAATAGAGATTGCTAGATATATAGCAAAGTGTGATACTTGTCAAAAGGTGAAAGCTATACATTTGAGGTCTGCTGGTGAATTACAACCATTACCTATTCCATCTTGGAAGTGGGAGGATATAAGTATGGATTTTATTGTTGGTCTACCCAAGACATCAAAGGGATTTGACTCAGTATGGGTTATTGTAGATCGACTCACTAAGTCAGCACATTTTCTTCCTGTCAAGACAATATATCCTATGATCCAATATGCTAAAATGTACTTAGCAAGAATCACGAGTCTCCATGGAATACCCAAGACTATTGTGTCAGATAGGGGTACACAGTTTGTCTCTAGCTTTTGGAAACACTTGCATGCTTTGTTAGGTACTAAACTACTATATAGTATAGCTTATCATCCGCAGACTGATGGACAGACTGAAAGAGTCAATCAAGTACTTGAAGATATGTTAAGGTGTTGTGTCCTTAACTATTCCAATAAGTGGGATGAATGCTTACCTTTGGCCGAGTTCTCATACAACAATAGTTATCAGGAAAGCATTAGAATGGCTCCATTTGAAGCACTCTATGGTCGTAGGTGCAGAACATCATTAAGTTGGTCTGAACCTGGAGAAAGAAGGTTCTTTGGGGTTGACCTTGTGAAAGAAACAGAAGACAAGGTTAGGCAAATACAGAATAATTTGAAGATAGCTCAATCCCATCAAAAGAGTTATGCGGATAGAAGGCGGAGCCTATTGGTATTTAACAAAGGAGATTTTGTATATCTGAAAGTATCACCAATGAAGGGAGTTACCCGTTTTGGTGTTAAAGGAAAGTTGGCACCTCGATATATTGGACCATATCAAATTTTGGAAAGGTATGGAAAAGTAGCATATCGTTTGAAACTACCTGAACATCTCGCAGCTGTGCATGATGTGTTTTATGTTTCTCAATTGAAGAAGTGTCTCCGAGTGCCTGAACAGAATGTTGAAGTTGAAGGAGTAGAACTAGAACCGGATTTAACTTATTCCGAATATCCTATACGAGTGTTAGATCAGAAAGATCGTGTTACTCGAAGATGGACAATCAAGTTCTATAAAGTATAATGGAATCAACATTCAGAAGAGGAAGCTACTTGGGAATCAGAAGATTACTTGTTAGAAAAGTTTCCAGAGTTTCTAGCGTCAATATAGAATAGAGTAATGTTAGTTGACTTCGATGGTACAAGTTGTGTTTTGTAAAGGAACCTCAGTTGTTTTATGGACAAGTTCTGGATGTTTTGGATTGACACATTTCCTTTTCCATTACTTACCCTATGGCTTTGAATCTTGGGGCGAGATTTCTTTTAGGGGGAAGGATTGTAACACCTCGGGTGTTTAAATATTAAAATCTGACATGTCATCATATGCATTGCAAAGCATTTGGCATTTGGTGAAAACTTTGATGTGCATTTACTAAAACAAGTTTACATTTGTGTAATGAGTGTTGAATTGTATTGTTTGACTCAAGTTCAAAGTTTGTCTGGGTTTTGAATTTTTCGAGAAAACCCCGCTTTTCGACATTTAAATCCTACCCTGAAAAATCCATTTCAAAATCTAAGCATATTTTGGGGTTGAGCCCAAAAGCAAAAGTGTAGAGCTTGGCATGTTATACAAAGTTTGTTTTTGGAGTTTTTCAAGTTGTTTAGAAAAATTTTGAGTAATTCAAAAAGGCGTAATTCGTTAAATTTCCCTATTCAAATTCAAAAGTTCATTTCAAAATCTAGACCGAATTAGGAGATGGTTATAGAAGCAAAGTTGTAGAACTTTTGATTTTGAACAACTTTTGTTTTTGGAGATTTTTGAGTTGTTATGAAAATTTGAGAGTAATTTGTGAATTTTGGTGAATGGCAAACTTGTAATTACTGTGAACAGTGTTCACCGCTTGCGCTACACCGCCGGCGAGCTTCGGCTTGCTACCAGGCGCGCGCGTGACGGCCTTGGCTTCGCACTGGCGCGGGAAAGGCATCGTTGTGGCTTCTCCTTGCTTCCTTGGTCGCCCTATAAAGCTCCGACGCCGTCATCGTTGTTCTTCCTTCGCCCTCTGTTTTTCCCGTCGCCGCTGCTCCACTCCGGCGAGCCCGTACCATCGTTGTCTTGCTCCACCGTCGCTGATAAGCTAGTCCCAGCTTCGCCTTAACCTTACACGTCCAACCGCCCCACCAATTCAGTTTATCTCCACCGAAAACTCGCTGTCCACGTCTTTCTTCTTCGCGGCCGGCGACCTTCCCGTCGCAAGCGCATCTCCGTGGTCAGCGTCCTCCGGTGAGCTGCTGTCCTTGCTCTATGTACCTATGGCTTTGTCTCGATACTGTGGTGCTTACTCCATAGTTGGTTGTTCATTTTGACCACTGCAGTCGCCGATACACCATCGCCGACGACGTTTTGCTCCGCCGTGCCCGCGTTGATCGTCGAACCCCCTTGCTGTTGCTCCTCCGGCTCGGTCTTTGGCTCCAACGGGTTCGGGGTGAGCTCCTGATGCTTCCTGTGCCCTTTGTTTAATCACTACCGCACTAGTGTCGCCGGTGTAGCATGGCCGTGCCGTCGTGTTCGCCATGGCCGCCATGGTGCTTGGTCCAGTTAGTGTCGAGGCTCGTTTGTGCCACCATTCGGAGCGTAGTGGTGTAGGGAACGTGGTAGTGCTTTCACCATCACCGTTAGTCTCACCGACGGCGAGAATTCGCCGGTCAGAGCCGTCGCTGCCGTGGTCAACGTCGGAGGTTGAAGATGACATGTGGGACCCGGGTGTCAGTGACTCAGCGTTCTAAGTGGATTTTCTATTTTTCAGAATTAAATGAATAGTGTCTATTTTTGTTATTTTTGTGTAGATTTATTTAGAGCTCAAAAAATTATGAAAATTTTTGTACGACTTCTCTATGATTTATATTATTTAAGAAAAATATGAAATAATGTTTTTCAGTAATTTTTGAATGTGATATAAATTGCTCAATTTATTAATAAATGGATTTCCATGATTTTTATAGGCTTATTTATTTATCCAAAAATTATGAAATTTGTTTTGCCACTTAGTTAACATGTACTGAACATTTAAAAAAAAATTAGCTTAATCAGAATAAGTTGATTTATTTCATAATTTTGAATTAAATAATTAATTCATAAAAGCAAATAGTAACCTTTAATGATTTAGGTTTTGTTTGAAATTTTGGATTGAGTGATGACCTTGGGTCCTTAGTTGATGATGGTCCTTGGCAATTGATGTATGTGTTATGAAAAATATTTAGTTGTTTGACTTGCAACTGTACCGTGAAGGAAAGTTGTATTCAAATTGTTAATTTTGCATCCATCATCGAGCATGATGTTTTGTATTCCACATCAAGTTAAACATGGCATTGTTATTACATGTAGTGAACGAAGGTGAAAACGTGGTAGTTAATCAAGCTGTTGAGGAGGTTAATCCGTCTGTTGAGGTCGGATCGAATCCTTGTGTAACGTCGCAGGAACCGGACTTTTCTGTCAACGAAGGCAAGCCCCGGATGCATACAACCCTACCTTGTGTTTTACAAATTAATTTCGCTTTTGCTTTCCGTTATTGCATTAAGTGATTAGGAGTTAAGTAAAAGCCTAATTGGTGCATTACCACCCTTGTTATTCCATGTTTACCATATTACTAGTTTTTAAACTCGTATATGCCTAGTTTTGCTTAGCTATGCGTAGAACGATGAAAGTCGGGTGACTACCTGCCACCTGCAAGTTTTAAATGGAACATTGGTTAATTATGTTAGCATGTGATATGGGAATGTGGAGTAATAAATCTAGACCGGGCGGACTCGGTGAGTGTGAGCCACCAGACATGGAGGTCTTGTGAGCGGGGTCTTTCCGCCTGTGTCGATTAAGGCACGTCCGTTGTTGAATTGCATGAGGTGAGAATTTGTAGTACTAACCACATACTCCGGTAAGCCTGAACTTGGCAATTCTATTACGAGAATGGCTACTCACGCACTGGGAGTGGAGATATGGCGGGAATAGCGTGTACCCACATGGCCATGGGATGGAATGGTGGAGTACTATGTTCTCGGGTGGTGCGGACCCATTCTTATTTTAGGGGATCCGAGGGTAGGTTGGTATATGTAGGTCGGGGACCTACATATGTCGTGTGGTCTGGAATCCCCAGCTGGGTTCTTAATCGGTTCGAATCGTCGTTGCTCCTCGGTTAAGGAGACTCAACTCACTGTTCATCATCGTAGAATTAATAACCGGAACTTGAATAAGGCTTGTGAAGGTGTTGGATATGAAGTTTCAGGATCTCAGTGCGGATCGTGTCAGCTTTGTATATAATTCTTGAGAAGTTTTCTATATAAAGAATGTTGTTAAAAGAGCTTTTACGCAAAAGAACTTTGATCATTGTTAAAGCTATACCTTGAATCCCTGAGCCTGCATTACTGAGTTTATCTGTTAATATTTCGGATAGTCTTGTTGAGTACTTTTGTACTTAGGGTTCATTGACCCCTTGTTGTAGGTGAGCCTCATGAGCAGATCTGTTTTGGATCGTGCTACATGACTATCATTCGTTCTGACGACGAGAAGTAAATGTGTGATCCTTGGGCAGGATGTTTATTTTGTGTGATATGTCTATATTAATTATGCCACTCCACTACTACTATGGTTTGTAATAATTATCGAACTTAGTTTGTAAGGTTTGAAACAACTGGTTTGTAAACTAAGTTATTGTAAGACTTTCGCTATTTTACTCTGATGTACATATATTTGAATAAATGTTGTAATACTGCAATGACTCTATAATATGATCCTGCTCAGAAATTGTGGATGATTCGGGGTTCCCCGAGGACACCCGACAGTCTTTTTAAGTTAATGGAAACATATGCATAGATGTCAAAGGTCGTCGGACAGTGACAGATGCATGTGGGCCCTATAACTTAGGAGGTTCTGCCACAGTTATGAAGAGAGGAAGATTGATGTTTGCGTGTATTTTTGCGGTGGTATTAGTTACTTCCTTTAGGTTTGAAACGTCGGGCATCATGGCCGACCGGCCACAGGCGTGCAACGCCGCGTGGCGTCCTTGCTCTCTTGCTTGTCCGCCACCGCACCACCTATTGTTCGGATGTGAAGAGGCCGAGCCTGAGCGCTTGCCTCCCTCCTCCACATTCTACTTGCTTTCTCTCCCTCTGCTCGGTCTCCTTCTCCTGTCCGTTTTGCTCGCCATGGCTAGGAGCTCGTAGTTGCCATCCCTCCCTCCTCCAACCTCTCCACCTCTCCATCCCGTGATGGCCACACTGCTCCTCCTCCATCGTCCGTTGCTGGAGCGCTGCTGCTCACTACCATGGCCGCCCTCCTCCAGCCGCTAGTGCCATCCTGCTGCTCGGCTGCTGCGCCACTGCTGTTGCCTACAGCTTGGGCTGCCCAGGGCCAGGCGTGGCCATAGCTAGCCACGGCTAGGCCAGGCAGCTCTCCTCTTCTGCCGCCGGCATGGCCTCCTCTGGCCGAAAACGTCGTCCTCGATGACCTCCCTGCTTTGATTCGCGTCAGGGACCTCGTCTTAAAATTTGAGGAAAGGGAGGGACCTAACTGCATAGTCTGTGACTCATATGAATAGTGTCTTTTGGATCTATTTGTTTTAAATCGGCTGGAACTTTAGAAATTCATAGTAAATCGTAGAAAAATTGTAAAATAGTAAATGAGGACTTTCTGAAATCCCTATGAGTAGATCTATGCAGTAAAGTCACAATATGATATGTGTTAGTAGAAGGGTTTTGCTGTTTTTATTTATCTATGACAATTAGGGATAAATTCTTATCTAAAGTTGTGGTGCTCCATTTGCTGTGAAATTTTTATGGTAGGCTACTGATGCTAGGTGTGTGTTGTGATAAAAAATTCAGGTTCATTGGATGCAGTATGCAGGAGTTATTGATTTAACTTGTTTAGGGTTGGATAAATAGCTTTAAATGGTTTTAAATAAGTTATCATTTTTATGATGAGGTAAAAATGGAAAATATTGTTCCATTACGTTGGTATGATGTTGTTGTGTCATGTTGATACATAATATGACCATGCTTTTGCAGAAAATATTGAATTTCATATTTATCTTGCTCTCACATGATTTCTTGCAATTGTAATTTGTCCTTTTTGTAGTAATTAAATTACAAAACCTGAGCATGTGAAAATTGAACAGTAATCATGTTTGGTCATCATCTCCCACTCATAAAAATCTCAGCCCCAAACTAGTTGTTCTCATATAGTTCTAAAAGTAATATGTATGTTGCATTATATAAATAGAGGATAAAGGTTTGTTAATAAATATATGTATTTATTGTCCTATGATGCTTCTCATAGCTATTAGTATGTGCTATGTTTGTTTGAATATGGTCGCAAGCTATTTAGAGTAGCATGTATGTCAAGAACATGTTAGTTTGTAGCAACTAAATAAGAGATAAATGTGGTATGCCTCTGCTGTCTAGACTGCATGTGCAGTTTTGCTTGTGCAATTATTTTCGTGGTGTAAATGATGTTTTCTATGGTTGTAGTGAATACAAAAGTTGTAGCAAATTTCATAATCTTGCTTGTGTTCAAATTGTAAGACCATAGGCCTGATAGTTTAGGAGTTACATGACTTTTAATTCTTCTGTCAGGTTTTGATTGTATTATGAGCAGATCTGAAAGATGCGAGTGTTTGATCTAGTTAGGATTTGAATCACACCTAGATGATAATAGAGTAGTTGTAGTGCTTTTGTTGAGATTTCCGAAATGTCTATGAACACCCTTTTTGGTGATCTGGATCTCTGGATACAACTGTCTGAAGTTGCATGGCAGAATCTGTCCAAGTCTGGACAGAGGTGCACAATTGTTCTTGATTGACCTGGTTAATGCTAGAATCACCTTGTGATGGTAATAAACATGTTTTAGATAATTTAATAAGCTTTCTATAAAGCTAAGGTTCATGCTTGTTTGATGTCTGTAACTCCAGTTATGCCATTTTGAAACTACTACTACTTGTCTGTCCTAGTTCGGTGCAGATCTGAAACATTGGCATGTTTGACCTAGTTAGCTTTGGAATAAGCTTTTGGTGATAATAACAAAGTTGTAGATAATTCATGTATCTAGCTTCTGTTAAAATTTTGTGGCATTTGTCCTTATGGTTCGTGAGTTATGCCTGTTTAAAGTTGGTTTTAAGAAATGGCTGCTCTCTGTCAATTGTGGACCAGTTTCTGTAAATGAGTACATTTGACTTAGTTAACTTGAGAATCATACTAAGATGATTAAAGATGAATTGTAGAAAATTTCATCAGCTTTCCATAATGTCTTGTTGCATGGCTATTGGATTTGTATAACTCTAGTTATGATCCAAACATGAAGCTGTTGATTCCAGTCCAAAAATAGACATATGCTAGTTGTGGTTGTTTACTCCATGTGTTGCTAAGTGTGCCTTGTGCCCTTGTTGATGGTCAAGTGATGATACTGGTGACCTTGTTAAACTTGTGTCATGCTTTATGTGCTTGCTCTCTATAGTTAGTTGTGTGATGTTAGTTAAATAGCTATTGGTGTCTATGTCTTGCATAATCTTGTGTTTGTCTTGAATGCTTATGTGATGCATCTTGTGTTACCATTCATCACATTCATACACATGCATCTTGCATCTCATTTAGGTACGCTAGATGAACCACGTACCGGATGGGATGTTGGAGCCGAACCCAAAGAAGGTGCATGGTGAACCTATCCCGAAGATGGAAGGACTTAGCGAGTGTCGTCTAACAAACACTGACTTAGTGTGGGATCCCAGGCAAGCCCCGGAGCATTCTGAGTCTCCCATGTTTTTACAAATATCTTCAGTATCTTTTATTGTTGATGATGCATTAAGTATAGGAACTGGTTGGAACTAATTGTTGCATTATATCCTTACCTTGTCCAGATAAAATCCTGTGAATCCTAATTAAGTGTAGGATTGAATGATGCTTAGCTATGCTTAGACTAGTAGAAGTCAGGTGATTTCATGTCACCTGTGAGATGTAGGATGAGCTCTGGTCACGGTTGGCTATATTTGGTATCATGAAAAAGAACCATGTGTTAATAATGAAAAGAGACCAGACAGGATGATGGTAGTGCAGCAACAAGGCATGGAGGTCTTGGGTGTGAATCTATCCCCATCTGTGTCGTTTAAGGACCGATACGATGTACATCCTTATGTCATGTTGAACGCAGCCTAACACTTAGCTGGCCGAATAAGTCGTTCCGACCGTGAAGCCTAGTAGCTCGATTCAGGCCGGGGACACGAGTAGTTGGTCACAATCTGGATGGCAGTAAGGATGTGCGAAGAACCATTAGTGTAAGCCCAAGGGTGGGTTAAGTCACCGAGCACTCATGGCAGAGTGGTTTTCTGGTTTTGCGGCACTGATTGGACCCATGACTCCTAAATTGTACCAAAGGTGACTTGTTTGCGACCTTGACGGGGGAAGCAAGGTTTGTGTTAGGAATACCCCTCCAGCAAGATAGGAATCGATTCGAATCACCATCTCTCCTTGATAGTGAGAACTTGACTGAGCAGCGGCAACGTAGATTCACTAAATTTAAAGATATGGTTAAATGATGATGATGATGATGATAATGATAATGAGCCATGAAAGACCTGATATGGTTATTATTGTTTGCAACTTAATCAAGTGATTGATTAGTACATGTGCTAATATAGATGGTAGAAAATGGCTAAAAGTCACTGCTAGTATAGGTTAATAATGCTAATGTTACTCAAGCTTTTACGCAAAGAGGTTGTCCAGCAAGATCCACTGATAAAGCCTTGCATAATCCTTGGTGTCACTTTATTTCTAGTTTATGACGGGTAAGTCTAGCTGAGTACATTTGAGTACTCAGGGTTTATCCCACCATGTTGCAGGTGAGGTTCTCATCCTATTGAAGATGGAGGCTAACCGTCAGTGGGCTCGGTGATTCTATATTTACTTCTCATCTATATGCTTTTGTCTAAGGATGTCACTTATGCTAGCAATGTATTTGGAACATATATTAATGTAATCATTTGAAAGCTATGTTGTTTTTAATAATCAGTTTGGAAACCCAAACTTGTACTATTATTTGTGAACCCATTTGTAATATTATTTCCGATGTAACTCTGCGTACGTGATGTGTATTTGCTTAATCACGCGATCTTGGTTGTGATGTTGATTTATCGAGGTCTTTCGGGACACTCGGCGGACTACCGGGTTTATATAAGTGAAAGTATGCGCGTGTCAACGTGTTAGTGGGGACAAACGTACTTGATCTTGTATAAATTGGGTGATTCTATCACAATGGTCCTTAACTCCAATTTCTAACCACCAATTTTCATATAAAATATGCTCAAATAAACACCAAACTTAGACATAGGGCATTAGAACTAACAATTTCCACAAGTTTTGGTGTTTGACCAATTGTAGGAGGACATATCGGAATAGCACAAGAAATGTACCTAAAGTGGGCAAGAAATACAACAAAACAAACACCGGTGGCTAAGAAATCTTAAACACATATGCATTTACCATTGACCAGGTTCCACCTGTATTTGGAGATTACTATTTTAAAGGACATAAACACAAATACATGGAAAATACACCAAGAAGGCACTTCCGACGAAGTGTAAAGCAGACATGCACAAGGAATAAATGGAAAGGCCCATCAACTCAAGTTATCTAGGTGAAAGACCACCCAAGGAGCAGCCCACATGCACTCAGCAGTCCACCACGTGAAGATAGTGGTGAGAGGGTTCGGTCAAGGGTCGATCGCTCCCTGGGGTCGATCGCACCCTACCTGGTGCCATTCGGCCTCTCCTTTGTCTGGCGGTGGCTTAAGGGAATGCAAAAGGCGATGGAGCATGTAGTTTGCGCCAAATATAGACGCACACACCACCTTACTCCCGGTATAAATAGAGGGTTAGAGCTCCCCTCTAAACACAACACACAAGAGGAAGAGCACTCCACCTTTGAGCTTCACTCCAAGGGCTTAGGCCCTAGATAGCTAGTAGAGTAGTAAGGGAGAGATGTGAGGGAGAGCTCGGGGAAGTGCTAGACTTGTCATTGTCTCCCCAACTTGTACCTCGATGAGCATCTTTATTTAAACAGGTTCTCCTGCTAAGTGAGTGTTCATGTTTTCTAAGGTATAAAGTCTTTTGATTAGTTAAGCTTTATTCTTACATGCTTGTAGGTTCGTCATTCATCGTTGCAGCGAATGCTCTAGTAGAAGGGCCCTGATAAAGACGAATAACCCTTGCTAGCACACTAGAATAGTAGTTGATAGCATAGATGTGGTGTCTAGGCTAGAAGCTACCTTTGTTTGCCTCATTCCCCATGGTTGAGGGGTAGGAGGTAGGTGGTGACAGCCCTATCTATCCCTTTTAATGCCCCATGTTTAGGTTCAACATAGAGCCATAGGCTGGCCTTGCCTGGTAGACCAGGTGTGATCTGGTGCCCGAAGTAAGCAAGTATAAGTAGAGTTTATCTATCCTTAGACCCTAATACCATAGGAATCCTTCTATACCCTTTCTAACTCTATCCTTATGTTGTCCTTGGATGAATTAGCTAGAAGAGTACCTCCGTTCACTGTGGAAAATACGATACCTTGAATACTTCTGGGTGAAGTGCTACAACGGTAATTCCGTGCGCTTGCGAATTATATTTGTATGCGTTAAGAAATACCAATAGTTGTCCCCTCACTTTTTTGCAAAGGCAACGCGTGAACTTCGCTTAGAAGTCATAATTCACCCTAGTGAATTTCCAAATCACCGTCCCCTTACTTTTTTGTAAAGGCAACACATAGACTTCATTTAGAAGTCATAATTCACCTTAGTGAATTTGAAAAACACTGTCCCCTCACTTTTTTCCTAAGGCAACACATAGACTTCGCTTAGAAGTCATAATTCACCTTAGTGAATTTGAAAAACGCCGTCCACTCACTTTTTTCAGAAGGCAACGCGTAGACTTCGCTTAGAAGCAATAATTCACCTTAGTGAATTTGAAAAATGTCGTCCCCTCACTTTTTTGTGAAGGCAACGCGTAGACTTCGCTTAGAAGACATAATTTACCTTATTGAATTTGAAAAATGCCATCCCCTCACTTTTTTGTGAAGGCAACCCGTAGACTTCGCTTAGAAGTCATAATTCACCTTAGTGAATTTGAAAAACACCAAAAGTAATATTTGTCTAGATAGGTTATGTAACATCCCAGATGTTAAAATGCCATTAAAACTTGATCATGAGCATCATCAAGCATAAACACCAAGTATCATGTCATGTATGCACTCCATGTTTCATTTATAACGCCTACATGATGTTTCATTTGTTACATGAAATGTTAACAATAATAATGTTTAAAGTTCTTTGTGAATTTATATAAGAGGTTTTGTTTAAACAAATAAAATTTTGTTAAAATCAACTTTGTGGTTTAAAGTATGCTCTTTAATATAGAATCAAGTTTGTTTGAGTTTCTAAACCAAAAATGTTTAAAATTTGAGCTCCAAAAATTTAAATTAGCATTGAAATTTAGCACTTGGTCAAGTTTTGGCTGTGTCAAAAATTAGTAAAGGATTCAATTTTAGGGAAATTATTGAATCAATTTTCATAAATAAAATATATCCAACTTTTGTTCTATTGATTGAAGTAATGCTTGTTCTATGATAATGTATAATTAGTTGTTATGCTTGATTAATGGTTAATCCCTAATTAATTGCTCTAGGTTGCTAATAAAAAAACTATTTTTCTAAAACCCTAACTGAACTCTGTTTTTAGTTTCAAAGTGCATGTGTTTGAAATTCACAATCTTCAAATCTATCAAGTTTTTCTTCTTGACCCTTTAAACTATATTGGAGATCTCACATAGTTGGACAACTTTGCTTAAAGCCGATCATGATGTTGTTTTGAAAAATCGGGAGAAAAGTAAAGGAGAATATGCCTTGTCAGACTATTACAGTGCTCGACGCTGGTAGCAGTCTGCCTGCCTCCTTGACATTGATGCACTGACCTCCTTTGCCGCCCTCATGTATCTTGACATGCAGTAGCCTGTGTGGCTCGCTCGAGAAGGAGCTAGCACACCTGGACGTTTCATCCTTGCACGTTTAAATCACCCTGACGCCGTCGTCGTCTTGTTCTCTTCCCTTAGCTCCGCTGTCATGCTCCACTGTGTGCTGGCCAAATTCATCATCCTAGCTCGCTCTCCAATCAATTGTTTGTAGCATCAGCTTTGCCTCACCCTTGCGTGCCACCTAAAACTATTCGTGTCGCCTCGCGCCTCCGCAATCGCCCACGCATGCTGTTTCTATCACGGTGGCAAGCCATAGCCGCTGAGGTCACCTCCACCAAGGCCAGGCCTCACTGGCTACTCTCTTATCCTATCTATTTTTGTTCTATCTTCCTTGTGCTATCGTGGTGCTCAGAGACCTCTTAGTTTTGGCAGGCGCATGCCGGAGCCACCAAAATGCAAACCTAGTCGCCAGTCTACGCCATCGTGCTTGCTATCACTATCGACAGCACGCTCTGCCTCGCCTCTGCTCCAAACTTTGGGCCACGTAGGTCTTGGTGAGTCTCATCATGCCTACTCGAACCCTATCGAGGCCATTAGAACATTCATGCGGTCGGTCCGATGCTGCGCCGCTGTGCCGAGCGCCGCCGAGCCACCATGGCTATGGCCGTGCTACGCACGAACCCTAATTCAACCAACTAGTGGCTCTAGCGTGTTCGCGTGGGTGTAGGGAACATGTTGGTGGTCTACCCATAGCCAGAGACCTTGCTAATGGCCATCTCTACAGCGCTAGAGTGCCACCGGCCACCATGGTCGCCGTCATGCGTGCCATGATGTGTTAGAGGTTCAACTAGTACTGTTAGGGAGTGCGTGGGAGAGAGGGGAACTCACTGGAGTAGGTCCTATCACCGGAGGTCTTTCCATCGACGAGTACCCACCGGTCAGAGCTGGGATCCCGCATGTCAGTGAGAGAGGGTAGGAGAGAGGCGGGTAAGAAAAGTCCTGGCATAGGAAAATAATTTTATCTTTTTTAGAAATGATTAAAAGTGCAATTTCTTTCTAAATTCATAACTAATTAGTGGTGCATGATAAAATTATGAAATTTTATGCGTAGCCTTGTTATGTTGTACTCTACCAAGGAAAAATAGGAAATGGGTATTTTCAATAGTTTTACTATGTTTAAAAATTACCTTTTTGTGTATGCTTTACATGCTTAGAACTGCTTTCATAAAAATTATGGTACTATTTTGATAATTTTAAATTATCCACTTAATTACATGCTTTAATTATTAATTAATAAATACCAAAATAATTAGGATAAATCATAAAATGACTTTGGTGTGTTTTATACCTTGATTGTAGACCTTAGGACACCAAACCCTCTGATGTTCCTAGGCAAATTAAATAATTATTTGATATGCTTATAATTAACTTGTTGGTTAATAACTAAAAGGACTTCTTTAAATGTTTAAATTAGTAGATGCATGTTTATAAGCTTTGATTGCTATTTGTATGCAATAGTTTGAGTAAGTGATTATGCTATGTAAATGCTTTTCATGTTAATCTCCTTCTAGTCCATTATAGTGTAATTCCTTGCATAATAGATAACTATTTAACTTGTTAATTAATAAATAAAATAGTTACCCAAATGATTAGTTAGAAGATGCATGTGATTAAGTCATGTCATGATCCTTTTTTGTTTTAATGGTTGAACTTTGTGTAATGTTAGTAAAGTACCTTGTCATGCTTGACTAGTATAACATGATAGGTGTTACTTAATTGTTAACCACATAAAGGACTTAATAACCAAATAATGCTAATGCTTTGTGAAGCGTAACCCTAGTTGTACCGCGAAGGAAAGTTGTATTTAACTTTCTTAGAGATTAGTTTAAGTTCTGCTATGCACTTATGTGTCTTTCATCATGCATCATGTTAAGCAAAGCATCATTTATTACGTGTAGTGTTTACGAAAGTGAGAAGACTCAAGTTGATCAAGTTTCAGAAAAGGTCCATCCACCATTGGTGTTAGTGTCAAGTCTAACTCTTCTAGATCCTCTGTGGAAACTAACCTTCTCTACAACACAGGCAAGCCCCGCTGCATACCCCTTCTCTAGTATTTACAAATCTTTATTACACTTAAGTCTTGTGAGATGTGCTTTAAGTAACTAGGAGTTGGTCGAATATCGTTGCTGCATGATTACCTTGATACTCAAGTATCCTTAGTTGTACCCTGCTAGTATGAATAGATCGATACCTCTTGAGCTTAGTCTTGCTTAGGCTTCGGTGTAAGTGAAATGATGGTTTCATCATTTGAGAGAAATAGGTTTTACCACGTTCTTCTCAGCTCTGCTGAAGGCTCATGTGGTTACCCTGTTAATGATAATGTTAAATTGAGACTAGGTGGACTCTTTGCTTGCGTCAAGTTTGAGTCTTGACATAGTGCCCTGCCTGTGTCGATTAAGGACCGTTCGTTGTAGGCTTGCATATTTTATCCATCAATTAAACATGCATAAGGGTGTAAATGAATCACTAAAGTAGACTTAGGGGTTTAATCTAACAAATTCCATGAGTTTTGGTGAATCTATGTTTCTAGCAAGATTTAATCAGAAAACTGGCAAGGAGGATCTAATCGTCAAAGGAAAATATGGAATCCCGCTGTGGTACCTACATGGGAAGACTCTAGAAGGATCCAGAAGCCACGTTACCGAAGCGGAGCCCAAGTGGCTAACATGTGGGGATACTTGGCCCCACTATCAGGCCACTTGGCCCTTGGTGGGCCCACCTATCAGCTAGCTTCCTACGTCAGTTTCCCACCACCTTTGAGGATGCATCTAGGCCATTGCTTAAGTCAGTTTGATCCAAGGGCTCACATTGGACCCCCCAGGTCTATATAATCTAGCCTATACCCCCTGAGGCAATGCTCATTTGATCCTAAGAGCTGAGAAGCTAGGAACCCTCATTCATATATCCACCAGGATTAGGTCTAGTAATCAAGAGAAGATTAGTGCTCGATAGGATCTAGACTTGTATTAGAGATAGAGAGATAGAGTGTGATGGAAGAGTTCTAGAGGAGTCTCGGCCTATCGGTGCTCTCTATATGGCTTGTACCTAGCAGATTTCTTGGGTAATCGACTACTAATTCAAGTAAGCATCTTGTTCATATTGTTCTTCAGGTTTGCGACTCTCTTTTGTGTACTTTAATCCTTGTAGCTCCTTGGTTAAAAAGTAGTATTCATAGTGTAAGCGTGGTGCTTAGACTCGGTTACTCGTAGATGTACCCTATTTTTTAGATCGATGGTAGCTCATGAGGGTGACTCTTATAGCCTCGTTGAATCCTCTGTAGTCCACCTCCTATTAATAGGACTAGCAGGACAGTATTGCAATGGGAAACATACTCTATCAGTGTTTTCTCTAGTATTATCCCCAGAATTGAACAATAGAAGACAAAGCTTACTAAAGTTAGAACTAGAAGACCTTAGCAGTCTCCTCTATGCTCCTATAATCTAGCCTTGATTATGAAGTTGGGTTAAGTTAGAATCAGTTATTATCACCCCCATTCCTTTGGGTTCAATATAAAATTAGGTTACTCTCGGTGAAGTGCTACAACGGTATAATATCTATGTGCCTATGGATTGTTCTGTGTGAATTAATTTATACCAATAAGCATTTCTAGCGCCGTTGCCAGGGAACAACTGCTGAGTTAACTTTGAACCTAGCTTATACTTGTATTATACTTTTATCTTTTCTTTTATTCTTTTTTTTGTTTTATCATGGATCTAGAATCCACACCTATTTACCAATATGGTGCACCTAGGAGCGCAAGCCTATAGCCAAAAGAGTCTTCAAAGCCTATCTGAGCACCTAGGTATGAGCTGCGCCTGTGTTTAGTTAATATGGTTCAGGATCCTTTTCGGGCGAAGATGATAAAAACCCCTATTCCCACCTAAATGAGTTTGAGTGGACCTATGCATGCTTGCGCATTGCGGGCATGTCAGAAGAAACCTTATGATCGAAGCTTTTTCCTTTCTCTTTGATGGGAAAAGCTAAATGTTGGTACAATCTAACTATAGGGAGTAGACAAGGAGATTAGGGAGCCCTATGTTCTAGCTTTTGCTTGCAATTCTTTCTCATCTCCAGGGTAGTCAGACTTCATTTAGAGGTTCTATCTTTTAGACAAAAGAAAAAAGAATCTCTAGGCATGCCATGGGAATGCTTTAATACTCTTATCAATACTGGCCCTGGCCTAGCCATTCAAGACCCTATTCTTCTTCAACACTTTTATATGGGTCTTGATAGGGAATCCTCAACACTTCTTAATACATCCTTAGGAGGCTCGTTCTTGCATGTCTCTGCAAATGCAAGGAGAAGCATTCTTATGAAAATTTTAGAGAACATCCCTAAGGAAGAAGAAGACATGCCATTAGAGGAAGAATCCCAGATAGCTGAACCTGAATCTTTACCAGACCCATCACCAACTTCAGCTGTCCCAAATTTTGAACCACTAGAAAAGGAGGAAACTCCAATTTTGGATTTCATGCTGGAATTCGAGGATGAACTTTTTGATGAATATGGAAACACCTTAAATTACCATACCATGAGGAGACCCTAGAAGTCTAAAAAATCATTGAATAAAGAACCTTTAGATCCTTCTAAGGAAGCTTTCCTTAAAAAGACAACGAAGGAGATAGTGTCTATTATAAGCAATGAATGGCTAGAAGAGTCAGAGATTTCCTCGAATGTGATTCGCTTAGATTCACCTTCTATTTCCATTCGTTGCCAAATTAATAAAGCTCCTTTCGATGCTCTTTACAATCTAGTTGTGGGTATTAATATCATGTCTCCATCTTTTGCTCCTGATTTATGGGAACACATGCCTTTAACCTCCACAACAAAGTTATTGAAAGGTCTTTTAGGACACATTCTCTTGAGTTTGGGAATTTTGTATGTCCTCCCTATCCATGTCAATGGAACTAGAGTTCATTTGTGCTTTTATATCTTTGATATTATGGAGTTTGACCTATTGATAGGACAACTAATTGAATGACTTATCCAAGAAGGACAAATAGGGAAGTTGAATATATGACTTGGGAAAAACTTTAAGCTTTTTATACCCATTACTCATTCTCTAAATACTAAGAGTGAGCCAATTCCTGAGGAAGACCTAATGGAAGAGGTTAAGGCTGCATCTCTTGATAATTTGATCGAACCTAACCTTGAAGATGATGCCCAGTTCTTCATCAAGGAGGAAGATGAAAATCCGACGGAATCCAAACCTCTAGATGAATTGCTGGAACCACCTAGGCCCACCATTGAGCTTAAACCCCTACCTTCTAGTCTTAGATATGTTTTTCTTAATAATGATCAGGATTCTCCTTTGATCATAAGTGACAAACTCTCTCATGAAGAAACCATATGCTTGCTAACTATCTTAGAAAAGCATCATTCTGCCTTTGGCTACTCGCTCCAAGACCTTAAGGGTATCAGCCCTGCTCTTTGCACCCATCACATCCCTACAAATCCTAATTCTATACCTTCTAGTGAGTCCCAACATAGGCCTAATAATGCGATGAGAGAGGTTGTTAAGAAAGAGGTTTTAAACTCTTGCACATCGGGATTATCTATCCTATGCCGCATAGTGAGTGGGTAAGCCCTATTCAAGTTGTACCTAAAAAGAGAGGCTTGACTATCGTTAAAAATGAAATGAATGAATTAATCCCCTAAAGAACCATCACTGGATGGCAGATGTGTATTGACTACTGAAAACTTAACAAGGCAACAAAGAAAGATCACTTTCCGTTGACCTTCATTGATGAAATGTTGGAGCGACTGTCGAATCACTCTTTCTTTTGTTTCCTTGATGGGTATTCAGGATATCATCAAATACCAATCCATCTAGATGACTAAAGCAAAACCACTTTTACATGTCCATATGGAACATATGCTTTCCATAGAATGTCTTTTGGATTATGTAATACTCTAGCTTCTTTTCAAAGATGCATGATGTCTATATTTTCTGATATGATTGAAGAGATCATGGAAGTTTTCATGGATGACTTTTCTATTTATGGAAAAACTTTTGATGATTGTCTTGAAAATTTAGACAAGGTTTTGCAAAGATGTGAAGAAAAGCACTTGGTCCTTAATTAGGAAAAATGTCATTTTATGGTTCAAGAAGGAATAGCGCTAAGACACTTGGTGTCTGAAAGAGGGATAGAGGTAGATAGAGCTAAAATTAAAGTAATTGAACAGTTACCTCCTCCCATAAATATTAGAGGGATCCATAGTTTCCTTGGTCATGCTGGTTTTTATCACCGCTTTATAAAAGTTTTGTCACATATTGCTAGACCAGTAATGAATCTTTTGGCTAAGGATGTTCCTTTTGAATTTGATGATTTGTGCTTGAAATCTTTTAATATTCTTAAGAAAGCACTTTATCTCTCCACCAATCATTCAACCCCCTGATTGGTCACTACCTTTTGAAATTATGTGTGATGCTAGTGATTATGTTGTGGGGGCAGTTTTGGGACAAACTAAAGATAAAAAGCATCATGCAATTGCTTATGCTAGCAAAACTTTGATTGGACCTCAACTTAATTATGCAACAACTGAAAAAGAACTCCTGGCTATTGTTTTTGCTATTGATAAGTTTAGATCTTACTTAGTAGGAGCTAAGGTGATTGTTTATACTGATCATATTGCTTTCAAATACTTGCTCACTAAGAAAGATGGTAAACCCAAATTAATAAGATGGATTTTGCTACTCCAAGAATTTGATTTAGAAATAAAAGATAAAAGGGAGTAGAAAATTCTATTGCCGATCACTTGTCCAAAAATGCAGTTTGAGAATTCGTAGGAACTACCCATCAATGATTCACTATAGGATGACATGCTCTTCAAGGTCATAAAATTCGACCCCTGGTATGCAAATATTGTTAATTTTATTGTTGTAGGATATGTACCACCAGGGGAGAACAAAAGGAAGCTCATCTATGAAAGTCATCTCCCCATATGGGATGAACTATACCTCTTTAGAGTCTTCTCTGATGGCCTACTTAGAAGGTGTGTACCAGTAGAGGAAGGCATCAACATCATAGAATGATGCCACTCATCACCATATGGAGGACATTATGGTGCATTCCACACTCATTCAAAGATCTGGCAAAGTGGATTCTTTTGGCCAACAATGTATGAAGACATGAAGGACTTCATCCGAAGGTGTGGAGCATGTTAGAGGCATGGGAATATTAATTCAAGAGATGCCATGCCACTCACCAACAACCTCTAGATCGAGCTCTTCGATGTCTGGGGAATTGATTACATGGGACCATTTCCAAAGTCAAAGCACTATGAATATATCTTGGTGGTAGTTGACTATGTCTCCAAGTGGGTTGAAGTCATGCCATGCAGAACTGCTAAAGCAAAACACTCCAAGAGGATGTTTAAAGAGATAATATTTCCAAGATTTGGAGTTCCAAGGATGGTGATTAGTGATGGAGGCACTCACTTCACTGACAAGAACTTTCATAACTACTTGTCAAGACATGGGATCCTTCACAATGTTGCTATTTCGTATCAGCCTCAGAAAAGTGGTCATGCAGAAACATCAAATAAACAAATCAAGAACATTCTGCAGAAGACAGTCAATGAGATGGGAACTGCATGGAAAGATTGATTACTTGATGCATATTGGTCTTACAAAACGGCCTATAAAACACCACTTGGGATATCACCATATCAATTGGTCTATGGGAGACATATCATCTACCTGTTGAGCTAGAATTCAAAGCTCACTGGGCCATCAAGCGATGGAACATGGACTTTGAAGCCATAGGAACTAAGAGGAAGATGCAACTCTCAGAGCTTGATGAATGGTGTGAAAAAGCATATCATAATTCCAACATTTACAAGGAGATAACATAAAGATGGCATGACAAGAGGATCAAGAAGAAGGAGTTCACCCCTAGAGATAAGGTATTACTTTTTAATTCTAGGGTTAAATTATTTAGGCACGGAAAAACTTCAGAGCAAATGGGAAGGACCATTCAAGGTGATAAGCACTTCGTCGCATGGAGTTGTAACACTTCAAAATGATGAAGGTATGTTATTTAAGGTAAATGGCCACCGTCTCAAGATCTTTCTAGAACCTAAATCACCGCCAGAGGATTTGGATGAGGTAGATTTTCTGATCTTACCATAGATTTACACCACTGCCATCCTCCATAATGTTTCATAACATGACAATATACTTTTTCAGGATTAGATAGGAGTTAGAAACCACAACGAGAAAAATCACCCTGAGACCCCGACATGTGGGGCTAGCCAGTGCCACCTAGAGGCCACCCTACCCACTATCAGTGCCTCTCATGTCCCGTCAACTCTCTCATGATCCCATGATATTCTCTTGCCGTAATCCCACAGATTTTTTATGAAATCTATTTTTCCTTGTTATGAGACCATATGGATAGATCTTGACCCCTATAGCAAGTTTCTCCCCCTATATAAACAAGCCTCTACCTCCTCCAAAGCCATCCCATTAGAGCTTTCCCTCTCCTACAGCAGCGAAGCTCTCCTCCTCTCCTAGTTCCCATGGCTAACAAGCAAATCATTCCCTTTGGGACCAACCCAAGGAAGCCACCTCCTATAGATGAGTCTTTAGCCATTATCCATGTAGGAGAACCTCTCCCCCTAGCCATTGTTCCTCTCAAGCATGTAGCTCTGGTTCATCCAAGAAGAAGCTATGAGCAATCCTACTATGCCCAAGTTCCTCAATCGGCACTCCCTCCATTGCAAGAGTGTCTACTCCTGAAGGACAAGCCACAACAGATGAAGATCCCAATGATCCAAGTGCTAAAGGATATCAAGCTCCTTCCCTCGAGGCCTAATGAGACACTGATGAGTATGAAGACCAACAACTTTGGTGATGTCACATGTGCCAAGTACATTATGGCCATACCTCATGTTGCTTTTGATAGAGTTTGGGCTGCACCCAGGTAGATCAAGATCATTCCACCAAAGGAGACACCGAAGAGGTCAGCCCCAGCTCCACTAGAGAGGGAAGAGAAGCGTCAGAGGACGACCATGGAAGACCTTTGGAAGAGAGTTGATCTCCTTACTTAGGCCATCACAACCCACCAAGAAAAGACCCATCTCCTCACTAGGACTATCGAAGCCATGCATAATATGATGGAATTAGAGCATCTATAGTGGAAGAATTTGAAAAGTGAAATCACTATCCTTTCCCGTTGTCTTGGGGATAAGAAGCAAAACTAAGAAATAGGTTGAGTGATAAGGCACAAGTGTTAGGTTAAGTGTGATTGTGTTTAATGTTTAGGTTTGTCGCTTAGCTTAGATAGTTAAAAGCTTGTGTTAGGTCAGGAAAAGGTGTGTGCTTAATGTGTGCTTGTGTAATAAAGTGCCTTATATATTAATAAAGTCTTCTTAATATATGCTCTCTATTTCTTTTGGACATGTGTTTGTCTCCACATGTTGTGCATAAAGGTATATAGGAAAACAAGTGTGGGGGAGACACACTACGACAACAAAGACAAGATCCAATTCGAGAAGCAATGGACCAAGAACCATGCTCACCAAAGTTGGACCAAGACGGGCCTAAGAATGGGCCACCCGGCCTCCTACATGGGCCACCCGACCCACCATAGCACCGCCTCACCTTGTGCTTTGTCCACGGTCAGGTATGAGCCCAATACACTCTATTTTTATATGTTTTGCTTTCCATTTTGAACCGAATTGAAAATCCATTAATAAACAACTTTAAAACTTGAGGAAAGATTATTTTAGTCATGACTTAAGGGTAGACTCACATAATACTTTTTTAGGAAGTCATGCTACTATTGGGAACTTATTATTAGGGACCCCATGTCACTTAAGTTGTTGTGGAATGAGGTATAGTAGAATAATAAGAACTTGATTCTTGATGTCTCGTTATTGGAGAATTTTATTTCAAAATTTTAAAAAGAATAGCTACACCTCTCCTTTGTGGTAAGCAATGTCCTACCAGAGCAATACATAGACTAGGAAAACCTTCTACATATACTACTTGTCATTGTATTGAGTTTGGTCAAGCCTTGTGACCCTTGTTGAGAAACTTATCATGCTCCCAAGATCAAGATCACATACACTCCACATATATCTATTGCTCCTACACTACGGGTATGCAACACCATGTTTTTATCCTCCCGAAAATGTTCTACTCCTACACTAGGAATAGACACAAAAATATGTTTGATAGGATACATGCTCCAAGTTCTTGTAAATGTCTTTCTTGAAAAGTTTCAATTGCAGAGAAGAGGCATGTGGCTATGCAAAAGTTATTCAAAGAAAAAGTATTAAAAAAATGGACAAGTGTCCAAGATATTGAAAACAATGGGTACTCAGATGCCTGCCTAAAAAAGGGAGAGAAAGAGATGAATAAGATAGCCCATATTTCCTTGCAAAGTGTTTTCCAAGTTTCAATCAAGAGAGATATGTTTTAAGGAGCATAGTAGAATTAGGTTAGCCACCATATATACATATCCACACACATGCTCATCTTGATCTAAGAGTATGACATCTTTCTCCTTGGATCCTCGTTTTGACTTTACAATATATGCAATGCAAGTATGTTTTCACATTTATCCCTATCTGAGCTCCACATAAGCATTTAGGAGTAGGTAAAAAGAAGGCAAAGACATCTATGCCTTGGTGAGGATCCAAAAATACCATATATATAGTGTGATTTGAGAGTACCACAAAAAGGAGAATGTAAGCTATGTTTTGTTTTAAAAAAAATCTTAAAATGTTTCTCCAATTGACTTGACTGATAGAAGATGGTGATCTGTTTCAAGCTGTTCCATTCTTCAACCACCCAAAATTTCATGGTAGACACTTTGAATCCTATGGTACATGCATAACTAGGAATGGTTTTATGTTCATGTCCTGTCCTAAGGTTATGTCTTGAGTAATCCAACCTTTTATCAAGGATGAGTAAAAGCCTAATTGTGGGGGAGTTGTTGACGGTAATTATCATACATATTTTATCCATCAATTAAACATGCATAAGGGTATAAATGAATTACTAAAGTAGACATAGGGGTTTAAACTGACAAATTCCATGAGTTTTGGTGAATCTATGTTTCTACCATGATTTAATTAGAAAACCGCCAAGGAGGACCTAATCGTCAAAGGAAAATATGGAATCCCACTATGGTACCTACGTGGGAAGACTCTAGAAGTATCTACAAGCCATGTCACCGAAGCAGAGCCTAAGTGGCTAACATGTGGGGCTGCCCGGCCCCACTATCAAGTCGCCCAGCCCCTAGTGGGCCCACATATCAGCCAGCTTCCTATGTTGGTTTCATACTGCCTTTGAGGATGCATCTAGGCTATTGCTTAAGTTAGTTTGATCCAAGGGCTCATGTTGGACCCCTAGGTCCATATAATCTAGCTTGTACCCCCCTAAGGCAATGCTCATTTGATCCTGAGAACTGAGAAGCCAAGAACCCTAATTCATATGTCCTCCAGGATCAGGGCTAGCAATCAAGAGAAGATTAGTCCTCGATAGGATCAAGTCTTGTATTAGAGATAGAGAGATAGAGTGTGAGGGAAGAGTTCTAGAGGAGTCCTAGCCTGTTGGTGCTCTCTCTATGGCTTATACCTGGCGGAATCAAGTTCTTAAGCTTGCTTCTGAGATTTCTCTAGTAATCAACTTCTAATTCAAGTAAGCATCTTATTCATATTGTTCTTTAGGTTTGCGACTCTCTTTTGAGTACTTTAATCCTTGTAGCTCCTAGGTTAAAGTAGTATTCATAGTGTAAGCATGGTGCTTAGAGTCGGTTACTCATAGATGTACCCTATTTTCTGGATTGGGGTAGCTCGCGAGGGTGACTCTTATAGCCTCGTTGAATCCTCTATAGTCCACCTCCCATTAAGAGGACTAGTAGGACATTATTGCTATAGGAAACAAACTCTGTCTATGTTCTCACTAGTATTATCCCCAGAATTGAACAATAGAAGACAAAGCTTACTGAAGTTAGAACTAGAAGACCTTAGTAGTCTCCTCTATGCTCCTATTATCTAGCCTTGATTGTGAAGTTCGGTTAAGTTAGAATCGGTTATTCTCACCCCTATTCCTTTGGGTTTGATATAAAATTGGGTTACTCTTGGTGAAGTGCTACAACGGTATACTATATATACGCTTGTGGATTGTTCTATGTACATTAATTTATACCAACATTATGTGTTCGAGACTTTGCAGTACTGAACACATACTCTGGTAAGCCTAATACCTTAGCTATTCCATCATGAGAAAGGAAAATTACACACTGGGAGTGGAGAGAAGGCAAGAGTAGCGTGTACACATCTTGTGAATCCATCACGGACGAACGACATAGGGAGGTGGAGTACTGTGCTCTCGGGTAGCACTGGACCTGTTCTTGTTTTGGAGGATCCAAGTGAGGATTGATATATGTAGGTCTAGGACCTGCATATGTCATGTGGTAAGGAAACCCCAGCTATGCCTAATCAATTCAAATCGTCGTGCTCCTCAGTTATGGAGACTCAATCCTCTGCCCTACATCATAGTTAATCAATGAAATAATGGTACTGATGGATATGAGCTGATATAAGATGAGATGAGAAGAGATGCTTAATGAAGTGATTAATTTAGACCAGGTGCAAACTAGATACTCTTCATTACTTAATACAAAGCTAAAACATGGAAAGTAAGGATCCACTTGTAGTAAGTTTTTTTGCAATAGTTATTTCTTGCTTCTACCTTACCTTTAAACTTACATACCCTTGGAGTCTTTTCTTTTAGTCGGGTAAGACTTGTTGAGTACCCTCAAGTACTTAGGGTTTGTTAACCCCTATTGTAGGTGCTGACTAGTGCTACTAATCAAGGTCATGTCGATGGGTTCGACATGATCTGGCTATCTCTTCTACCTTAGATGCTTCACCTAAGTTGCTTCCGTATTCCAACTCATCTTTTTGAATTTAAGTTAAGTTGTTACTTAAACATGTTTTGTAAACTAATATTGTAAACCTTCCATACTCTGATGGAAGATATTTTTATATTAATTGTTGTAATGTTATGGTAACTCCATGTTGATCCTATATGAGTTGTAAAATATAGATGATTTGGGGTTCCCCAAGGACACCCGATAGACTACCGGGATTGTATGGCTTATGTGTGCACCAGTCAGAGGTCTGTAAGACAATGACGGGCACATGTGGGACATATAATTTGGGTAGTTTTGCCATAGGTTAGCATTAGTTTTTGCTTGTTCAAAAAGATAGTGCTACCTATTAGTTTGTTATAGCCGATATTTGAGTATATTTTAAGTATACTCTTCGGCTTATTGCTTTTGTTATACTCGAGAGTTAGGGGAATAGTTTATTATTTATATTTGATGATAATTTACAATAGAGTCTGCCTCGTTAAAAAACCACTAACCCTGTGAAGGGCTTCCCCTAAGTGGAAAAAGAGTGTAGCTCGTTTACATTTCAATCAAAACTTGGAATGTAAAATGTTAATCTACTTCTAAAGTAGAACTTATAATGCTAAGAATAAAAGTCTAAGGGTAATATCTTCACAATGCTTCAATGTTCTAGGTGTGGTCAATCTCTTCCACATTCATATTTGCCAAGTGAAATGCGCTCCCAACTTGTTTGTTCTTGTGATGAGGTACGACCCTTCCCATTTTTGTTGAAACATTCCAACTATATCTTCATTTCTCTTTCATTTTAAAGTGAAGTCACCTAATGATAATTGCCTTGGCCTTAGTTTCTTGTTGTACCAACTCTTTGTTTCTTTCTAATATTTCTCAAGATTTTTAATTGCTTTCATTCTTTCTTCTTCAAGCAAATCTTTGCTTATCATTAGTTTGAATTCTTCAATGATTTGTACTTTAGTTCTTGGACCTTCAAACTTTATTTCTTCAGGCGTCATTGCTTCTTCTCCATACAATAGCTTGAATGGTGTGAAATTTGTTGATCTTGATACAGTTATATTATGGGCCCAAACAACTTTTGGCAATTTATCAACCTATTTTCCTTTGGGAAGCCCCATGAAGCATTTTGAAATTCTGGTTTATATAATTCCATTTGCTCTTTCGACTACACCATTTGATTTTGGGTGTCTTACTAAAGCAAAGCAAAGTTGGATTCCCATAGCTTCGCAGTAGTTTCTAAAGTCTTTGCTATCAAATTGAGTCCCATTGTCTACTGTAATGTGCCTTAGACTCCAAAACAGCATATGATATTCTGCCACAAGAGTTTTTTCATTGTGAAAGATGACATGTTTGTTATTGGCTTAGCTTCGATCCATTTTGTGAAATATTATGCTACCACAATTGCATATTGATAATTTCCTTGGGCTAGAGGCAACTTGCCTATTATGTCAACTCCCCATCTTGCGAGTGGCCAAGTTGGTACTATTGTTTGTAAGTTTGCTGCTGGTGCTCTTATCTTGCTTGCATAAATTTGACAATTATGGCAAGACTTGACTATTTCTTTGTTGTCACTTTGAGTTGAATGCCAATAAAATCCTTGACGGAATGCTTTTCCTATCATGGCTCTTGCGTCTGGATGTGTGCCACAAATTCCTTTGTGTATTTCCGATAAAAATTTTCTTCCTTCTTCTACTGATATGCATTTGAGAAGTGGTTCACAAATTCCTTGCTTGTATAATTGATTGTTGATGATTTTATAATTTCTTGTCCTATGTTTCATTCTAACTTCATTGACCTCATTTTCTAGTTCATAATGTCCGTGAAGATAAGCCATAATTAGTGCTCTCCAATCTTCGCTTTGTATCACATGAATTTCTCTTGGAGCTTCTTGTTTTGTCTAGATGGAAGCTTAAGTTAGGACTTGAAAAAAGGCATTTTAAGGCAAACTTGTGTTTTGGGCTACAGCTTTTGTTACCCCGTCAGCATCTGAGTTATCTACTCTTGAGATGATTTTGACTGTGAAACCTTCAAAATATTTTTCTTGATCTCTTAAAAATTGCAAGTATTTTGCCAACTCCAAATCTCTTGCCTTGTAATCTTTTTCTATATTTCTAGCCATGACTTGTGACTCTGTTTTGACTATTAGCCTTTGAATCCCCATTGCTCTTGCTTTTTGGAGTCCAAGCAAGATGGCTTCGTATTCTGCAATGTTGTTAGTACATTGAAATTGAAGTCTTGCAGCATATCTCATTTTGACTCCTAAAGGAGATGTAATTATTGCTGCTGCACCAGCCCCTGCGAAGCTCCATGCTCCATCACAATGTATGATCCATTCTGGTTGTGTTTGTTCTTCACTTGGATTTTGGGATGGAGTCCAAGCAGCTACAAAGTCTGCTAAAACTTGTGATTTTACTGATGTTGTTTTCTCAAATTCAATGTAATGCTGGGATAACTCCACAGCCCATTTTCCCAATCTTCTAGATGATCTACAACTTTCTAGGACTTCTTTTAGAGGGTGACTTGTTGGTACTCTGATTTTGTGAGCCTTGAAGTAGTGCTTTAGTTTTCTTGCTGCTGTCAAAACTCCATAGGCTATTTTCACAATCTCTGAGTAGTAGATTTTTGAGCCAGATAAGGCTTCTGAGACAAATTAGACTAGGACTTGTTTCTTTGAGTGTTCATTTTCTTCTTCTTGAACTAGGACTACACTTACTGCACTTTCTGTTGTTGAGACATATAGGAGCAATTTAGCCCCTGGAGTTGGTGTAGCTAGAGTGTTTGGCTTTGATAAATATCTTTTTATTTTTTCAAATGCATGTTGCTACGTAGGTCCCCATGTGAAGTCCATTTTTGTTCCCTTGAGTGCTTGAAATATTGGCAGGCTTCGTTCTGTTGATTTTGAGATGAATCTGTTTAAGGCAGCTAGTCTTCCTATCAACTTTTGGACATCCTTTATGTTTTTAGGAACCTTCATGTTCAAGATTGCTTGAACTTTATTTGGGTTTGGATCAATTCTCTTTGCTGATACAATGTAGCCTAAGATTTTTCTGTTTTGGACTCCCAAGGTGCACTTCTCAATATTTAACTTTAAATTTGCTCCTCGAAGATTTGAAAATGTTTCTTACAGATCTTTGATATGATCTTCTCTTTTCTTGCTTCTAACTACTATATCATCAACATAGGTGAGTAGATTTTTGCCAATTTGATCACATAGCATAATTGAAGTCATTTTGACAAATGTTATCTGTGAGGGCTAGCTTCCCGCACCAGTTGGGGCAACATAGGCATCATCCGCTTGACCAACCAGAGCCGCTCCCAACTAACATGGTCCCTTAGGAGTGTGCCATCCACACCTCCTCTTTAGGATCTTTTGCAGTTGAGTGGCATACAGCAATCCAAGTAATAAACTAACACATGACTCAACAAATAATACAAGTTAAAGGTTTAGAAATACTCTTCAATAATTCATATTAAAATATAGGATTCAAAATAGAGTTCATCCCATGTAATGGTTAACATTGCAAATCATTCATGAAGGAACTTCAGAGTTAGCTTGTAGCATACTTGGAGTCACCCACTCCAGGAGCTACTATGTAGCGGTGAACAGAGCGGGCTTAATTCGAGCTTATTGACTTTACCTGTAAAACAACTTATTAGAAACACCGTGAGTATATTTCATACTCGCAGGACTTAATTCCAACATATAGATATTTGGTGGTGTCGGCGCAAAAACATGTCGATGTGCCGGACACACAGCAAGCCAGAAGGATCAGCTTGGAGTAAGCCTGGAGATCCGCATGGCTTCAATGCAGCACCAGCCTATCCTACGAATTCCTAAGGTGTGCTAGTCAATTTGACTTGCAATAAACAAGGAGAGAAAGATTATTAGTAATTTAGGGAGGAACATGCCGGTTTTGCCTAGACAGTTCCAAGTGTGCCGCTTCAGGAGTAGCCAGATGAGAAAATAGACTAAATAGCCAATAAGTGAAGAAATCGCCTATTAAGAACTGTAACGCTCACGGGTCATGATTGATTTTATAGTAACGAATGCAATGCGCTCAATTTAATGATCCTTTCCCTTAAGCTATTAGCATGTATGCGTTAGAGATACATCACTAGCTAAATTAGATTTGATCAATTCATGGTGTAGAGCCAATGAATCAGGTGAAAAGGGATATGCCATGCAAACAATCGACTATTTGATATAGATAGATCTACGAACTGTCTAGGCCTAATCTATTATCGTCAATAGTGAGGTTCGACCAGATTGATGCAGCTCTGATAATGATGATAGTCTAGAACTAGAAAATCCATAGAACCGACCATACTTCAACAGGTTCATGAAAGCGTGCCATATCTGTGAAAGCACAGGTGAATCGGCTAAAATAGCCGATTTAGGTAGAAAAGCGATTACACCATGTGAACAATCGACTATTTAATATGGACAGGTCTATAAACTCATCAAAAATAACCCGTTATCCTTAACAGTGGGGTTTGACCGAATCAATGGCTGCCATAACAAATAAATAGATTAAACCTTTAAAGCAAATAGATCTATTCACCTTTAATAGAATCATGAAGACACACTATAAGCGTTAAAGTACAGGCAATCGGCTATTTAGCCGATGCAGGCATAGCAAACAGCCAAGGTCATGCCTAGTTGAAAGCACATCTACCAGCTAGCATACTCCGATTTAAAGTGCTAACAGTGGGGATCGACTAGATCGTTACAGCCATAATAGCGAGCTATAGACCAGATTCAACTAGCTAGTAAACTTACTCAAAATCAGACATGCCTTGACCACATACTATGCATGATCAAGATTGAAGTAGAATGGACGATAAAACATAATCCGTCGTTTAAAGTTAGAACCATCGCAATGTGACAAAATAAACGATGGACTAAAAGGATGTGAGGCCGATCTAGATCAATCTCGATCGAGCAGGTTGATGTTGCTAAAACTGATGACAATAAGAACATCACCAAGATCGGTAACTTAATGAATCTACCCGAAGGGTGCCACCCTTAGGTAGAGCCAATAACTTGACCTTAATCTAATTCATGCAGTGGAGGTCGAACTTAACCAATGGAGTCGTACTTGAACTAGATAAAGATCGATAACTAGCTTATACTAGAGCTCGCAAGAGGTTGGCCGAACTGATGTAGCCTTACAAACAGAAGTATAAGCCATGACATTAACTTATAGACAAGCCAGAGGTCGACCAGATCGATGTAGCCCTGCTTGTTGAAGAACTTGCCAAGATCTATAGTACTCCTACTCCTAAGGATTGGCGTGAAGCTAGAAAAGTAATTGGTATTGATTGATTAGGGATCTATCTATTACAATAGTCGGGGGTTTATATTTATACCCTAGGCTAATAAGAGTCCTAAATGAACATGACTAGATAACAAAAAGAAATATCAAGATACATGGACTCTAATTTAACTTATGCAGAATCCTTGTTGATGAAGCTTCCTTGTTTGATACATGTCCTTATTTCTTTCATCCTAATATGCACCGGGACATCATGTCTCTCTTAAATTTATTAAATAATAATTCCTAGCCAGCTCATAAATATCCCTTAATTAGGAAACTTTCTTGCTTTTGACATCATCGTCCGATCTCTTCCTTTTTAGGATAAGCTTACCAAATTTTGGTGTAAATAGGTGGATGCAGGGGTGTTATCAGGAATTTGTACATTTGTAGAAAAGCAATGGCATTTCTTATAATGACATGCTCATGATTCATTATTAAGGTAGAAAACAATTATCATTAATACAACAAGTACGGTAATCAACATTTGTGAATCATTCATCATCAAGTTTCATCATTAACACTACCATGGGTATAGAAAGTAAGAACAACCATAAGGTTTCCATCGCAAGGGACTTTAGGCTTTCAAAACTCTATAGAGGTGTACAACTGTATCCACACAGGGTTAAATTTATTAAATAATATTTCCTAGCCATCTTGTAAATATCCCTTAATTAGGAAACTTTCTTGTTTTTGACATTGTTGGCCGATCTCTTTCTTTTTAGGATAAGCATACCAAATTTTGGTGTAAACATAGGCCCCCTTAGTTTGGAGTATGAATTTTCATACTTCAAACTATTTTGATCCAATAATCTCCTTTCTCGTGTCAACGACATCTGATTGCAATGCTTGGCTTTGATGACTTACTTGGGTTGACTGTTCATCTGCTTTAGCTGATTAAGAGCTGGCCCCTGAGTTTATAACTATAATCAGCTATCAAATCACTAGTAAGGAGCTAAAGAATTCATTGGTAGCAATATTACCTTATTCCAAGCTTCACCTATACATGTGAACTTTGAAGTGTCTATGATGCCATCTTGGGTGGTTGAAGAATGGAATGGATTAGAATCCAGTCATCCTCACTTCTCTTGCTCATAAAACTTGGTTTTTTTGAAAGATTTTTTAGATTAAAACATAGCTTTGCTCCCCAAATGATTCACTCAGATCGCTCAATGTGCATAGTTCCTCACCAGGACATTGTTTTGCCTCTATTTACCCTACTTTTAAAAAGCTTATGTGGAGTTCGGGTAGGGACAAAGTATGTAGCATAATTACCTTGTGTATCGTAAAGTCAAACCCTGCTTCCAAGGAGAGAAGTGTCATACTCTTAGATCAAGATGTGCATGTGTGTGGAATATTTAGTGGCTAACCTAATTCTACTATGCTATCTAAAATATATTTGTCTCTTGTTGAATGTTTTTGCGATAATATGGATTATCTTTATTCTCATTTCTTTTTCTTTTTCTCCTTTTTTACTTTGGGCCTCTTTTGTGTCTATCTTTTATATTTTTGCATAACCCATGTCTCTTTTTACAACAACTTTTGAGAGAAATATTATTAAGAACTTGGAGCATTTATTCTGATAAAACCTAGAAAACATATTTTTGTCTTCTCCCAGTGTAGGAGCAGAACATTTTGAGGTGGATGAAAAACATGTTTTTGCAAACTTCTAGTATAGAAGCAGCACATATATGTGGCATGTATGTGATTTAGATCTTGGGAGCATGATAAATCTCTCAACAAGGGTCAATAAGACTTGACAAAAACTCAACAAAGAGCATGCAACTTATGTGAAAGGTTTTTAATGAGACTAATATATGGCACAGGTAGGAAATTCAACATCATTGAGGAGACAAGCTATTGATTATGAATTTTTATAAGAACATTTCCCAAGTACTTTGCAAAAAGAAGCAAGGTTTCTTTCATCATACCATATATCATTCATCAACTACTTAGATAGCATGCTTTCTCTATGATAGATTGTTCACAAGTGACAAGAAAAGTAGGAAATAAAGAATATGCGTACCTCTGCCTTGAACTGATGAATGCCTTTGCTCGGACTTTCTCCCAGTATGCATATATCAGCTAGACTTTGTTGGCCTTATGATCTATGCATTCCCAATCAAACATATGATATGGCATGACCACACGTACTTCCAAGATCTGATTCATCCTTTTTGTGCCCACGTACATCATGTATATATATGCATGGAAATCTGACTTGCATGCACTACATAAAGGGCTCTATTAGCTTGATGCCTTGATCTTCCAATTCTGAGCTGATTGCGAGCAATCTTTCATTTATTGCTTCTAACTTTTAATAAGGTGATTGTCAGTTTCAGAAGTACCGTAATCAGATCAAGTTGAGAACATTGAAAGAGCGTTGCAAAAAATTTGCTTGCCAAAGCCACAAAATGCAACAAATGTCAGGGCTAGCCAAGAGGCTTCCTGCATTGGCCACTGAGCACGCGTAGGTACATCATGGTAGTGCAAACGCCTTTGTTGTACTCGGACATGTCCTCACCAAGCATGAGCTTAGCGACCCTATCTTCTGCCAGCTCCTATCTTGTCACCAATGGAGCAGCGGTCGGTCATGTTGGTGCGGGGCTTCATGCTGAGCCATTTGAATGGCACAATGATAAATGTTGAGGATTGGCTGAGGAGCTTGGCCACTATGGTGGTCAGCTCGAACAGTCTGCTAATGTCGATGCTGCTGCACTACTCCAAGAAGGACGTGGATGCGTTGGACATGGCATAGCTGAGGTCACTCGCCATATCAACGAGACTCCCTGTGGACAACAATGAGCAGCATTTGTCATGTTATGGCCCACACTCTTCCACGCCCTTTGCTCATCCATCGGTTATGCCTCCACGAGAGAATATAGTCGATGTAGAGGAGGAGGTCCACAGCCTTGTTTGCCAGCATCACTTCCTTGTCATCACCATCATCCGCGAGTTCCTTGATTCTTGTTCCATAGTAACTTGTTGCTGCTACCACTAACCTTGCGTCGCCACACATACATAGCAGTCTCTACTCGGTCGGCCATTGCCAGCAAGTTGTGCTTCGATGAGATGTTGAGCGTGTCAAGAAAGAATTCTAGTGAGCACTTGTCAGCGCCTAGCATGACGTGATACACCAGGTCCTCATGCTTGTTTATCCACTCTTGGGGAACAAATGGTTCATAGGCTTGGGGGCAGCCAATTCTACTTCATTGGAAGATGGCATCTAGGACACAGGGCATCAGCAGCCATCACTAGTCCTTGCTCTAGTGATCCAACCTTCTAAATGACAATGGTATCCTCGGTGATGATGATGAAGCAATCAAGCTAGATGACCTTGTCCTAATATCCTTATCGTTAGCTAATCTCCACCATCTTCTGCATGTCAATAATAATTTTCAGCCGATGGTCTCCTATCGGCTATTAGGTTATCAACCTTTTCCGTATCTCTGATACAACCTCGCATGATGACTTTTCCTTCTTATCGAAAAATATACTTGGTCGAACAGTCGATGACAATAACCCATGGAAGAAAACTCAATGTGACCTCGATAATCAAACTAGCGATGGTCATTGGCTATGTTGATCCTCATTGGATCTTTGTGATTATTCTTGAAATTCCACTGTTGTACCAGAAACTGATATCTCACTAGTCTTACACCCTTGTTGATCGACTATAGACTCTGTTAGTTTGAAGTGTAAGGTCTTGAACCAACAGCCGATTCTAGCTCAAGAGAGGTGATTGGTCTTTGTCAACTTGGAGAGTAAATGTGTCATCGACAAGACCTTCCTCGCATGCCAACTTAAAGAAACACCAATTCCTTACTTCCTTGTCTGCTTTTCGATAAAGGCCACTGACAGTAAAACTCCTTCATGTGTATGTAAAATAGCTGATCTTAATTAATCCATGTCATGTATGCATCCATGAATAGTAAGCCAATGTAAAAATAGTCGATCTCCATATATTAGAATAATCATTATTAATTTGATCTTCTCTTGCTTGCATCGGTTGGCATAATAATGATATACTCCAAGCATCTTATCGGCTATTGACTTGATACCTTTGTTCTTGGCTACCACAATATTTAAACAAGCCCTGAGAACCTTTCAATACTCAGAGCCAATTTTCTATATGTTGATAATAACATTCGACCGATGGTTATTGCTCAAAATCACTCAACCGATGGTGGGGTAATTTGAAGAAATATTTCCTTAACCTATCAGCCATTTATAACAGCATGCAAACCTGACCTGCGAAAAACCTGAGTTCGGACTCCACCTCTTTTTGTAGATGCACACTTGCAAATTTTCCTTTTATTTATTTTTTCATATATGCATCCCATGTCACAATATATTTGGAGTCCTGATTCTCGGCCATCATATCAATACTTGCATATGTGATAGTCCTCAGTAGATTCCTGTTTGCACTTTGATCCCTTCCTTTTTTGTCTCAGTAGCAAATTTAGTCGATTGTGACTACATCGGCTCTACATAGCCGATTGTTCATTTAGAACACCATCTGCGTATCTGAGCTCTTCACATCGCACGCGGTCATCCACTGCTGATGTACCTTTGCTGGTGGTAACTCTACTTGAGTCGGCCATGTTTTGTCTACCAGGCCAAATGGGTTCATCACCTGATGCATCAGCTGAAATGGAAACTGAACTAGTACTAGCCCCCCAGCCGATCTCTATATATCTGGACTCTTGATTCTTGGCTACTTGCAGTAAAAGACCTCATTGGCTTTTATTAACATGCATGCCATCGGCTATCATAAGTTGAAGTTTTTGAGCTTGATGATGAATTTGTCGTGCACCTTGAATGTGTGCAGGTCCTAGGACCTGACTACCTTGGCGTACTTTGTGACCTGCTTGTCGAGCTCTGATAGCTCATGACGGTCCTGGTTGTCATCACCGAAGGAGTCAGGATTGGCTGTAGCCTAGTTGAGACCGTGCGACATCCTTTGTACCATGCTAGTGCTTCTCGTTCATCCTCACCATAGTTGGCAAACATGGTACTCAAAATCATGCTCAACCCAAATTCGTCAGTATGATGTCTGACGCACTCGGAGCCATATCCATCATGTCATTCACTGTGATGTTGATGTCCATCTTCCTTAGCGCCGACATGTTGTTCACGCCATCACTGGTACGTCGTAGATGTGTCTAGCCACTTCATGATCTTGTACCTGCACTTTAGGAATATCCCAGTGGATCCATCTACCTTGTTGATTGGACCATCCTTCTTGGCCTTGTTCTTCATGATGTCATGTCATAGTGGATCAAATAGTGGCAGGAGGCCAATGAACTACCATGGTTCATAAGTGCTTTCCTTTTCCCATCCAATGTAGCTATGGATCTTTTCCTCGGCACTCTTGTTCATCTGGCATGGCTAAGGATCTGCTCGGGGTCCACATCATTCTCCTTTCAAACTTTGTTACATGAACATGCTTCATCGTCTATTAGCTTCTCAATAAAATAACTCCATTCAGCTAATACTCCATTGGCTATTTAATTTTTATAGCCAATGAGCTATACTCATTTTATGCAAGCCGATAGGCAACCTAGAGGCCACTTAGAATTTCATGCAAGCTGATGAGTCGATAGAATTTATCCATGATCTTCTAAGCCAATATCATTATTCTAGAATATAATCATCCTGTAGTTAGATGCATCCATAGCCGATGAATTTACTTCTATGAGAAGCTAATTCTAGATGTATATGACCATGTCAATAGAGTCTGCTCCTGTTTCGATCTAATTCCATAGGAAGTTTGCTGGAGAACTTGAGGAACTACTGGCGTGTTCTTGGAGCTGCACACACTCTTCATCCACCATGACTAAGATATTCGGAGAATTGACGTGCATGAGTTCAGGCCTGACAGTCCCTCCATCTTTGGCTTTATTTAGCCGATTGGCTGTAGACATGTATATGCTTCCCTTTAGACAACTTCTCCTTCTTAAACATTACACCTCTGTGATCAAGCCAATCAAATAATCCATGGTATGTGTTACTTGTCCGGCCTATCCCTTGTTTATTTTATGATGATGAATTAACTCGCAGCGTCTTGATGGTGGCCGAATAAATGCTAACATCGGCCTCTGACTTTAGATCAAATGATTGCTGTCCCACCGAGCATGCCAGAACGTGTGTCGGTGCAAAAATGTGTTGATACGCCTTGAAGGGACCGTGACGCCTAAGAGGGGGGGTGAATTAGGCAACTTAAAAATTCTAACTCTAAACTATGGCCTCTTTTTCTATCCCTAGCAAAACATATGCAATAGTTGATCATCGGATCATCATGTTGCCTTCATCCAAGTCACGTCTTGCACCCTGTTGGACTACAAAACAAACACTTGCAAATTCATTACTCCAATTTGGTTGTGTTGGTCATCAAACACCAAAATCCAAAGTAAATGGGCCTAGGGTCCATTTTCCTTACACGTCTGACACACAGCAAGCCAGAAGGATCAGCTCAGAGTAAGCCTAGAGATCCACGTGGCTTCAACGTAGGACCAGTCTATCATGCGAATTCCCAAGGCGTGATAGTCAATTTGACTTGCAACTGACAAGGAGAGAAAGTTTATCAATAATTTAGGGTGTAACATACTGGTTTTGCCTAGACAGTTCCAAGTGTACCGCTTCAGGAGCAGCCAGATTGGAAAATCAACTAAATAGCCTATATGAGAAGAAATCGGCTGTTAAGAATTGTAATGCTCGTGGGTCATGATTGTTTTTATAGTAATGAATGCAACGCGCTCAGTTTAATGATCCTTTTGCTTAAGCTATTAGCATGTATGTGTTAGAGATACATCACTAGCTAAATTAGATTTGATCAATACATGGTGTAGAGCCAATGAATTAGTTGAAAAGGGATATGCCACACAAACAATCAACTATTTGATATAGATAGATCTATGAACCATCTAGGCCTAATCTATTACCGTCAACAGTGAGGTTCGACCAGATCGATGCAACTATGATGATGATAATAGTCTAGAACTAGAAAATATCTAGAACCGACCATACTTCAATAGGTTCATGAATGCGTGCCATATCTGTGAAAGCACAGGCGAGTCGGCTAAAATAGCTGATTTAGGTAGAAAAGGGATTATAACATGTGAACAATCGACTATTTAATATGGATAGGTCTATAAACTCATCAGATCTAGCCCATTATCCTTAACAGTGGGTTCAACCGGATCGATGGCAGCCATAATAAAGATAACAGATTAAACCTTTAAAGCAAACAGATCTATTCACATTTAATAGAATTATGAAGACACATTATAAGCGTTAAAGTATGGGCAATCAGATATTTGGCCGATGCAAGCATAGCAAATAGCCAAAGGTCATGCCTAGTCAAAAGCAAATCTACAAGCTAGCATACTCCAATTTAAAGTGCTAACAGTGGGGATCAACTAGATTGTTACAGCAATAATAGTGAGATATAGAACAAATTCAACTAGCTAGTAAACTTACTCAAAATCAGACATGCATTGACCGCGTACTATGCTTGATCAAGATCGAAGTAGAACGGTCGATAAAACATAATTCCGTCGTTTAAAGTAAGAACCATCGCAATGTGACAAAATAAATGATGGACTAAAAGGATGTGAGGCCAATCTAGATCGATCTCGATCGGGCAGGTTGATGTTGCTGAAACTAATGATAATAAGAACATCAACAAGATCGGTAACTTAATGAATCTAACCAAAGGATGCCACCCTTAGGTAGAGTTGATAACTTGACCTTAATCTAATTCGAGCAGTGGAGGTCAAACCTAACCGATGCATCCGTACTTGAACTAGATAAAGATCGATAACTAGCTTATACAAGAGCTCGCTAGATGTTGACCGAACCGATGTAGCCTTACAAGCAGAAGTATAAGCCATGATAGTACTTATAGACAAGCTAGAGGTCGACTGGATCGATGCATCCCTACTTGTTGAAGAACTTGCTGAGATCTACAGTACTCCTACTCCTAAGGGGTGGCGTGAAGTCAAAAAAGTAATTGGTATTGATTGATTAGGGATCTATCTGTTACAATAGTTAGGGGTTTATATTTATACCCTGGGCTGATAAGAGGCCTAAATGAACATGACTAGATAACAAAAAGAAATATCAAGATACATGGACTCTAATTTCCCTTATGCAGAATCCTTGCTGATGAAGCTTCCTTGTTTAATACGTGTCCTTGTTTCTTTAATCCTGATATGCACCTGGACATCATGTCTCTCTTAAATTTATTAAATAATATTTCCTAGCCAGCTCATAAATATCCCTTAATTAGGAAACTTTCTTGCTTTTGACATCATCGGCCGATCTCTTCCTTTTTAGGATAAGCTTACCAAATTTTGGTGTAAATAGGTGGATGCAGGGGTGTTATCAGGAATTTGTACATTGGCAAAAAAGCAATGGCGTTTCTTATAATGACATGCTCATGATTCATTATTAAGGTAGAAAACAATTATCATTAATAACAACAAGTATGGTAATCAACATTTATGAATCATTCATCATCAAGTTTCATCATTAACACTACCATGGGTATAGAAAGTAAGAACAACCATACGGTTTCCATCTCAAGGGACTTTAGGCTTTCAAAACTCTATAGAGGTGTACAAATGTATCCACACGGGAAGATGGATGAACCACCATACTCGTGCCCAGGTAAGGGTTGCCTCCTGCTTTCTAGCCTTTCCCTAATTCGGCCCGAATGTCACATGAAAGGTTCGAGTGGTGCCCAGGTAATGCTACCACCATCTAACCGGTGCCACCTTCTTGCCAGTTCCATGGATAGACCAGTCGCGATTAGTTACTAGGCTTGCCAGCCCTATCCACAGCATGTGGTCTCTATGGGTGGTTACTCGGACTCACGTATCCTAAGGCATGGTCCTTAACTACTCCATGAGCTGTCACTTGAGATCCCATACTCACAGTGACCTACCCCTCGCATGAGCAAGAATTACCAAATTTGATCATCATATTCACAAGTCAAGATTACGTTGAGTCCTTAATAAAAGTTAGGGAAGTAGATAAGTTGTAACCCTCATTCATTTTAGTAGTTAATTATCCCAGTGTAGCAACCTACATGCGCAAGTATGAGTTCCCTTCCTCATACTCGACTTCTACCGTCTTCTAAGCAAAATAAGCAATTAAACGTTATCGAACCCATTGATCAAGTGAAGGCTCTAATTAATTAATGGGTGGTTCTAACTTAGTGAAACATCATTAACTTGATTAACCAAATCTACATGAAATGCATGACTCATAATGAAACATAATAAGCATCCAAAATAGGGTTCATAATAGTGGGGTGCCTGCCTGGCATGCAATTTTTTAAGATCAAGACAACAATGATGACTCACGCATGATTCCTCACATGATAACCAAACCTAAAAGAAGGAATTCGAGGATTAGAGATAGTCGCGTGATTCGATAAAAAGATAAAGACAGAGACTTGATTTGGAACTTAGGAAGAGACATCTAACTATGCTTGGTTATCTTACTAACTGTCATCTAGTGTGGCTTGGGTTTACTATTACTTGGAGGTAAGGTTATAGGTCTCATACACTATCTCTGCAAACTATCCGACACTCCGTCATATGTGGCGGACACTTCGCTGCGTCAGCCACGGGGTTGACATGTCTATGTTCTAGTTCTGGTCTAGTTTGATGGACACTCCATGCAACTTGATGGATGCTCTGATAGGAACTTGGGACTATCGGGTTCACTAGTTGTTTAGGCTAATAAATTATCGGACACTCCATGAGATGTCACGGACGCTCTGGTATAACTTAGGTGTTCTCGGGTTCTCTAGATATTGAGTTATATAATTCAGCGGACACTCCAACGCGGGTCATGGACACTATGCTAAATCATACCGAAGGGGTTCAAGGTTTTGGTGACTGGGTGAAAGGGTTGGCGAACACTCCAACAACTTTGACGGACTCTCCACTGGTTGGGTGATAGAACCTATGTTCTTGTGTTCTTGTGTGAAGGTTTAGGGATTCATGCCTAGATGTTGAGGTAAGACCTCCATGCATGTACTAGGTATTCCTGTGGTGACTTGGGTAGTTTGCTAGGCTCATGATACCTAGGGTTTTGTGCTTTGAACTTAGCTAGTGCAACTAGTGATTCCTTAACTTACTTAGAAACCTAAAAGAGATTGAGAGCTTGAGATGACATCAAAATCATTTGATTTTCATGAATGAGCCTAATAAAATAGAACCACTTGAAAGGTCCTAATAAAATTGAAAATGTGACTAGATGCACTAAACATGTCCTTAGCAAGGATGTATGTTATGCCAATCAACTTTTACCTTAGATAGCTCGAAGGAGAGGCATGTCATAGTGAGAGGGTGCATCAACACATATTTGAGAAATCCAATATGTTCAACTCATTCCTTAGCTTGCAAAACCTTTTCTCATCCAATGGCTTAGTGAATATATCGGCAAGTTGATCTTCGGTGCCTACACTCTCAATGCAAATGTCCCCTTTTTGTTGGTGATCTCTTAAGAAATGGTGGCGGACATCTATGTGCTTTGTTCTTGCATGTTGAACCAAATTGTTGGTCAACTTAATTGCACTCTCATTGTCACATAGCAATGGCACTTTCTTAAACTTGATTCCAAAGTCACTCAAAGTAGCCTTCATCCAAAGTATTTGTGCACAACAACTACCAGTGGATATGTATTCGGCTTTGGCGGTTGATAATGCAACACTATTTTGCTTCTTTGATGACCATGAGACAAGTGATCTTCTCAACAATTGACATGTGCCCGAGGTGCTCTTCCTTTCAACCTTGCATCCCGCATAATCCGAGTTAGAGTAACCAACTAGCTCAAACTTTGCTCCTTTGGGATACCACAAACCAACATTTGGTGTATGCTTCAAGTACCTCAATATTCTCTTTGTAGCCTTCAAATGACTTTCTCTTAGTGAGGCTTAAAATCTTACACACATGCATACACTAAAAATGACATCTGGCCTTAATGCGGTCACATAGAGTAGGCTTCCAATCATAGACCGATACAACTTTTGATCCACCATATTTCCACTTGCATCACTATCCAAGTTGCCATTGGTTCCCATAGGTGTACTAATGACTTTACTATCACTCATGCCAAACTTCTTGATCATGTCCTTTATATACTTGCCTTGACTCACAAATGTACCATTCTTCAATTGCTTGATTTGAAGACCAAGGAAGTAACTCAACTCTCCAATCATGGACATCTCAAACTCACTAGACATCATCTTTCCAAACTCATCACAAAAATCTTGATTGGTTGATCCAAATATGATGTCATCAACATAGATTTCCAATACAAACAAGTCTTTTCCAATCTTCTTGAAGAAAAGAGTGGTGTCAACCTTGCCCATTATGAACCCTTTAGAGAGTAGGAAATCCCTCAATCTCTCATACCATGCTCTAGGCGCTTGTTTCAATCCATACAAAGCCTTCTTCAACTTGTATACATGGTTGGGCTTCTTGTCATCTTCAAAACCGGGAGGTTGCTCAATATATACTTCTTCATTGATGTAGCCATTTAGAAATGCACTCTTGACATCCATTTGATAGAGCTTGATATTGTGGGCACAAGCATAGGCTAGCAAGATTCTAATTGCTTCCAATCTAGCAACCGGGGCATATGTTTCTCCAAAGTCAAGACCTTCAACTTGTGTATAGCCTTGTGCTTCCAATCTTGCTTTGTTCCTTACTACTATCCCATCTTGATCTTGCTTTTTTCTAAAGACCCATTTGGTTCCAATCACATTGTGTCCCTTTGATCTTTCCACCAACTCCCATACTTGATTTCTTGTGAAGTTATTCAATTCTTCATGCATAGCATTTACCCAATCAATATCCTTCAATGATTCATCTATCTTCTTTGGTTCAATGGATGACACAAATGAGAAATGCTCACAAAATGAAGCCAATCTTGATCTTGTTTTTACACCTCTTGAAATATAACCAATGATAGTGTCCAATGGATGATCCCTTGCAACATTGGTTGGTTGGAGGATTGGAACTTGATTGCTTGCACTTGCTTGATCATTGGGTTGAGATGATGTACTAGCCACTTGATGTTGTTCATTATCATGAGATCCACTTGCACTAACTTGATTTGTATCATCTTGCACATTTGAGTTAGAGAGCACTTGCACTAGATCATCTTCATCATCATTCACTTGCCTAGGCCTCAATTCACCAATATCCATGTTCTTCATGGCATTTGAAAGTTGAATGCCTCTAACATCTTCCAAGTTCTCATTCTCTACTTGTGAACCCTTGGTTTCATCAAATTCAACATCATGAACTTCCTCAAGAGTACCACTATCCAAATTCCAAACTCTATATGCTTTGCTTGTAGTGGAATAACCAAGTAAGAATCCTTCATCACATTTCTTGTCAAACTTGCCTAATCGAGTGCCTTTCTTCAAGATATAGCATTTGCAACCAAAGACCCAAAAATATGCAATGTTGGGTTTTCTACCATTCAAGGGCTCATATGGTGTCTTCTCTTTCAATGGGTGACAATAGAGGTGGTTGCTACAATAGCAAGCCATGTTGATAGCTTCGGCCCAAAAAGATTGACTCACATTGTACTCACTAAGCATAGACATTGCCATATCAATGAGTGTTCTATTCTTTCTCTCAACAAGGCCATTTGATTGTGCAATGTACTTGGCTGAGAATTGATGTCTAATTCCAAATTCATCACACAACTCATCAATTCTAGTGTTCTTGAACTCACTATCATTGTCACTTCTAACTCTCTTGATGGTTGTTTCAAACTCATTGTGAATGCCCTTGACAAATAATTTGAATGTTGCAAACACATCACTTTTGTCCACTAGAAAGAATACCCATGTGTATCTAGTGTAATCATCCACTATCACAAAGTCATATTTGTTACCACTAATGCTAGTGTATTGAGTTGGCCCAAACAAATCCATGTGCAATAACTCAAATGCTTTACTAGTGCTCATCGTGCTTTTCTTAGGATGGGTGTTTCCAACTTGTTTGCCAGCTTGACAAGAGCTACAAAGCTTATCCTTTTCAAACATAGCATCTTTCAAGCCTTTAACTAAGTCATGCTTAACCAATCTATTCAATTATTTCATTCCAACATGACCAAGCCTTCTATGCCATAACCAACCCATGCTAGACTTAGTGAACAAGCATGTAGATAATCTAGCTTCACTAGCATTGAAATCAACCAAGTATAGATTCTCATATCTAAAGCCTTTGAAGATCAAATTAGAGTCATCTACACTTATGATCTCTACATCATCTATCCTAAATATGCATTTGAATCCAAGATCACACAATTGAGCTACGAATAGCAAATTGAAGTTCAAGCTCTCTACTAGCAACACATTGGAAATGCTCATGTCATTGGATATTGCAATCTTACCAAGCCCTTTGACCTTGCCTTTGCCATTGTCACCAAATGTGATACTATCATAACCATCATTGCCATTGGTGTTGATTGAGTTGAACATTCTTGCATCACCAGTCATGTGTTGAGTGCACCCACTATCAAGAACCCAATGCCTTCCTCTGGCTTTATAATTAACCTACAAAAGAAGATCAATTCTTTTTAGGTACCTGTGGGGGTATTAACCCCTATATCCTTACGGCTAAGCTTGGGCTGGCCCGGATCGATGGGTTCAGTCCACCTGAAAAACGACGTGCGGCTCGGTCCACCTGATCGGAGTTCCGCACAAGGAATCAAGACGGATTTGGCGACCAAGCAGGATCCTGGTCGATTAGAATAGGAATCCTTGTCCGGCCACATATGGCAATTGTAATTGACTAGGATTAGTTTCCAGATCTGTAACCCTGCCCCCCGGACTATATAAGGCGGGCAGGGGACCCCTCTAAAAGACATCTCTCATTGACATACAGCAATACAAATCAAACGCAGGACGTAGGTATTACGCCTTCTTGGCGGCCGAACCTGGATAAAACCTCGTGTCTGTCTTGCGTCACCGTCTTGTTTGGGACTTGCGCATCTGTCTGCCGATAATCTACTACCTTGGGCATACCCCTAGGTAGACTGCCGACCATATTTCGTCGACAGTGGCGCGCCAGGTAGGGGGTGTGCGTACTGCTCTCCAAGCAAACAAGATGGTCATCATCTCCGGCTCCATGGCTACGCCCAACGGCCTCACGTTCACCGTCGGCCAGATCACCTGGACCACCGGCCCCGACGTTTCCATCGCCATGACCGCGGAGGAGGCGTGGATTCAACCCGCGCCGACGACTACTTCACCTGCATCGGCTACGGCTCCGACCACGGTGGACACGGCTCCAACCACGACGGACGTGGCTCCGACCACGATGGATCTGGCTTCGACCACGGTACATCTGGCTCCGACCACGATTACAGCCACGCCGACAACCCGTCGTCCGCTTCCCCGCTACAAAGGAAAGCAGATCGACAACACCGACTTGCTCGACTCCATCGATCGGGTCGGCATCAAACTCGCTGAAACCCTAGCTCTGGTAAGTACGATTCAAAGCCAACCTAATGAGCAGGTAACATCTCCCCGCAACAGATCTATCCGACCAGCTCGGACCAGTCGTCCTGCACGACTTGGAACAGATCTTGTGGTCGTATCTACCCCTGAGGGGCGCTCCGCTCGTCGCCAGCCAGCCTTCGCGACGGGTCTCCGACTCTGCGAGTACGAGGTCCCGAAGGAGAACCACCAGGTCCAGCCCTACGGCCTGCGAAACGCTGCCTCCAGCTACGCGTACAACCTACGACGCCGCTCGGATCTGTGTCCTATACATCGATCTCGGCCGAAGCCATGCAACATCGTCAACATGGTCCGGATCGAAGATTATCAAGAAGGATCCGTCCACACAGTCCAAGAGGGTGATTCCAGCTCCTCATCCGGCATTGCTTCCAACGCATCGGTCCACACCGAGCTTCAGCGTCACGAAGATGAAGGCGTCAAATACGATCTGGATCTACCAGACCACGCCCCGGGTTTCCCCCAATTTCCGTCTTTCCCGCCAAGACGAGGGGATTTAATCCATGTTGTCAGCAACGACGAGCCGCCAGCGGTTGGCGAAACAGAACAAGAAAAGACTGCACGCGAAGCACGCAATATTGACCGGTTTAATCGCCGGCAAACCGAAGCTGAAGCAGACCAGGAGGCACGACGCATAAGGGTCCAGCCACGTGACCTCAACAATGCTTTCGACAGGGTGGGGGACAAACAAGTCTTCAAGACCCCAAGCGCCAACGTAGCCGTCGCCATGGCGATAATGCAGCGGCTGCCCAACACTCCCGAGACTCAAGTAATCCGTGATGACATACAAGCTTATCTGACGGCTGCTATGGCTCAGACCGCAGAGATGAACCAAGCCCGGGCTCCATCCGTTTCTGTCGAATCAAGCCACAGCCGCCAATACTCAAGTCGCTCACAGCCACTCAACCAACGTGGCTCGCGCAATAACGACCCATCAGACAACCGTCAAGGCGGAAACGGTGGTCGGGACGACAACCGCCGCCGGGAGGATAACCGCCACGACGTTCGAGGCGACAACCGCCGAGATAACCGCGACAATCGCCGTGATAACCACGGTCGCAGGGCCAACCCAGATGGCAATCGAGATCGCCGCGATGGCAATAACGATCTCCGCCATCACCTCGGTGGACGTGATCTACGTGCTCGCATCAACCAGAGAGCCGACGATCGTGCATCCCATGAAAGCTATCGCCGTATGGAGTATGACACCGCCCACGGTCCGCCGGGCCTGAAGCAGTTCACTCCACACCTGCGCCAAGTCATATGGCCCAAGAATTTCAAGCTCGAGAAGCTTCAGAAGTACGACGGCAAGGAAAACCCCGAATTATGGGTCATGCTCTACGAAACTGCGTGCCGCTCAGCCATGGCCGACGAGCACGTCATGTCTAACTACTTCCCAGTCGCTGTTGGTCATGCAGGTCACCAATGGCTGGTTAGCTTGCCAGCGAACTATTTTGACTCTTGGCAGGAGCTCAGGCAGGCCTTCATCGACAACTTCATCGCTACTTGTGAGCAACCCGGCAACAAGTACGATCTGCAGCGGATCCGAGATCGAAAGGATGAACCACTGCGCGAGTACGTTCGGCGTTTCTCGGAGATGCGCATCAAGGTCCCATCAATATCCGACAACGAAGCAATCGAGGCTTTCGTCACCGGCCTCCGTTTCCACGACGCCCTAAGAGACAAGCTCCTCCGGAAGAGACCCGAATCGGTCACAGCGCTTTTGGCCACCGCTAAGAAATATGCGGACGCTGACGACGCTAAAAAGATAATCGTTGAAGAAGCAGCAAGGGTTCCACGCTCCGACCACCCTCCACACCGCGACGATTACCGCAGTAATCGTGGTCGGAACGACAATTTTGACCGCCGCAACCAGCGCAACGACTCCCGCGACCACCGTGATCAACGTAATCAGCGGCGCAACCGCCGTGGCGATTACAGAAACAAGCGCGCTCGGGAAGACGACGGCGAGGTCAATACCGTGAAAAAGGGCGGCGGACGTCGTAACTACGAGGACGACTACGCCAAAGCATTGAAGGGGCCCTGCCAGCTCCATCCTAAGTCGAACCACACCATGGAGAATTGCCGCGTCCTCAAGACTATCTACACGCGTCAACAGGCTCCGGATACGTCCGACAAGCCTAACGACGCGGGGGAACAGCGCAACGAGGACAACGACGACGACGATGCAGACCCTCGTCACAAATACGTCAAGCCGACTGATCGCGTACACACCATCATCGGCGGCAAGGTGTCCATCGAAACCAAACGAGAACGCAAGCTGCTCGCCCGCGCTTGCATGAACGTGGCAAACACCGACAACCTTCTCACCGATCCACGGCTTCCTCCGTGGTCTCACCATGAAATCTACTTCAGCAGGAAGGACCAATGGGCCGCCATACCCGAGCCAGGGCGTTTTCCCCTGGTCCTCGATCCTTGTATCAACAAGGTTCAATTCGACAGGGTACTGATCGACGGCGGCAGCTCCATTGATATACTGTTCAAGAACAGCCTGCCCGCTCTGAAAATAGCCCAGGCAGACCTGAAGCCGTACGAGGCACAGTTCTGGGGCGTTCTCCCCGGACAGAGCTCCACACCTCTCGGGCAGATCACGCTACCTGTGCAGTTTGGGACTCCGGACCACTTCCGCACCGACTACGTCAACTTCGTGGTCGCTGACTTCGACGGCACCTACCATGCTATTCTTGGTCGACCGTCGCTCACCAAGTTCATGGCCATACCTCATTACAGGTATCTGGTGCTCAAGATGCCTACTGAGAAAGGAGTTTTAACCCTCAGGGGCAACGTATACGCAGCTTATACCTGCGAGGACGACAGCTTCAAAATCGCAGAGGCCCACGACCTCTCTATTCGCATGGCCGAGACCATGCTCGACGCTAAGAAGACCCCGGCCGACCACCTGGAGATCCCAGAGCTCGAGGCTCCGCGCAAGAACATCAGATCCAAGGAGCACAAGACGATCCAGCTGGTCGAAGGCGATCCCAGCAAAACGGCCCTTATCGGGGCCGACCTGGATCCCAAATAGGAAGACGCGCTCGTCAGGTTCTTGAGGGGCAACGTGGATGTGTTTGCATGGAAACCTTCCGACATGCCCGGTGTACCTCGGGACTTGATCGAGCACTCCTTAAATGTCAACAGCAAGGCCAAACCAATCAAGCAGAAGCTGCGACGATTCGCTCGCGACAAAAAGGAGGCGATTAGGGTAGAAGTTACGCGGCTTTTGGCAGCCGGATTTATCAAAGAAGTGTATCATCCGGAATGGTTAGCCAACCCGGTTCTTGTACGCAAAAAGAATAATGAATGGAGAATGTGCGTTGATTACACTGATCTCAACAAACACTGCCCTAAGGACCCCTTTGGTTTACCTCGCATAGACGAGGTCGTAGATTCAACCGCCGGTTGCGAGCTGCTTTCCTTTCTCGATTGCTACTCTGGTTATCACCAGATCGCTCTCAAAAAAGACGACCAGATCAAGACATCTTTCATCACGCCTTTCGGCGCCTACTGCTACACGACTATGTCGTTCGGGCTCAAAAACGCCGGTGCTACCTACCAACGCGCTGTACAGGCCTGCCTCAACGACGAGATAAAAGACGGCCTCGTCGAGGCTTATGTCGACGACGTAGTTGTCAAAACCAAGGAAGCTCATACCCTTGTTGACAATCTAGAACGCACCTTCGCAGCCCTTAATACGTTCCAATGGAAATTAAACCCAAAGAAGTGCATCTTTGGTGTCCCTTCTGGCATATTGCTTGGCAACGTCGTCAGTTACGACGGCATACGCCCTAACCCGGAGAAAGTCAAAGCTGTCTTAGACATGAAGCCCCCGAGAAAGGTGAAGGATGTCCAGAAGCTTACCGGCTGCATGGCTGCTCTAAGCCGTTTCATATCAAGGTTAGGAGAAAAAGGACTACCGTTCTTCAAACTGCTCAAAGCGTCCGAGAAGTTTGAGTGGTCGGAGGAAGCAGACGCTGCCTTCACGCAGCTGAAGCAATACCTCACGTCACCTCCGGTACTTACTGCTCCCAGAGAAGACGAAACTCTCCTACTTTACATTGCGGCAACCAATCGGGTGGTTTCCACTACACTGGTGGTCGAGCGCGACGAGCCGGGCCACGCCTACAAGGTACAGCGGCCAATTTATTTCATTAGTGAGGTACTCAACGAATCCAAAACCAGGTACCCACAGATTCAGAAACTGCTCTACGCCATACTGATAACATCCCGAAAGTTGAGACATTACTTCGACGGATATCGTGTGGTAGTCATGACCGAGTATCCTTTGGGGGACATCATTCGCAATAAGAATGCGAACGGGCGCATCGTCAAATGGGCAATGGAGCTATGCCCCCTTTCCTTGGAATTTGCAAGCCATACTACAATCAAGTCTCAGGCACTCGTCGATTTCATCGTCGAGTGGACAGACTTAAGCACGCCTGCCTCTCCGGGATCCGACGAATATTGGACGATGTACTTCGATGGTTCTCTCAACATTGACGGTGCGGGAGCAGGAGTTCTTTTCGTGTCACCATCCAAGGAGCAGCTCCGGTACGTCCTCAGGATTTATTTCCCAGCATCTAATAATGCCGCCGAGTATGAAGCATGCCTGCATGGTCTACGCATTGCGATTGAGCTTGGGGTTAAACGTCTCTATGTCTACGGAGATTCGGCTCTGGTCATCAACCAGCTCAACAAGGACTGGGACACGACCAGTGAAAAGATGGACGCATATTGCAAATCAATAAGAAAGCTGGAAGGCAGGTTCTATGGCATCGAGTACATACACGTGGTCCGGGACAAGAACCAAGCAGCGGATGCGTTGTCAAAGTTAGGATCATCCCGAGCCAAAATCCCACATGGCGTATTCGTCCAGGACCTGCTCACGCCTTCCATTGAAGACGAAGATTCAACGACCAACAAAATTTCAGACCAGCAATTAGTGGCTACGGTTCCGGCGCCGAGCACAGCCGAGCCGCTTCCGACCACTCATGAGCCGGACTGGAGAACACCTTTCATCAAGTACTTGACAGATGGTAGCGGTTATATCGATCGAACAGAAAATGAGCGACTGATGCGTCGTAGTAAGCAGTATCTGCTCGCCGATGGCAAGTTATGGCGCAAAAATGCTAAGGAGGAAATCTTGATGAAGTGTATAACCCAGGAGGAAGGCGAGCATCTCCTAGACCAAATCCACTCTGGCTCCTGCGGCAACCACGCGGCCTCAAGAACACTGGTCGGTAAGGCTTTCCGAGCAGGGTTCTATTGGCCGTCAGCAGTGGCCGACGCAGAGAAGCTAGTCCGCCGCTGTGAGGGTTGTCAGTTCTTCTCCAAGAGAATCCATGTACCAGCACATGAGATCCAGACGATTCCAGCCTCTTGGCCCTTCGCCTGCTGGGGACTAGACATGATTGGGCCTTTCAAACCAGCTCCTGGGAAATTTACATGTGTCTTCGTGCTAATTGATAAGTTTTCTAAGTGGATAGAATACATGCCTCTGGTACAGGCATCCTCAGAGAAAGCTGTCACATTCCTCGACCAGGTCATCCACCGTTTCGGCGTGCCCAACAGCATCATTACTGATCTAGGTACTCAGTTCACCGGGAACGCTTTTTGGGACTTCTGCGATGAAAGGAGCATAGTTGTAAAATACGTCTCGGTGGCGCATCCTAGAGCTAATGGACAAGTCGAGCGGGCAAATGGCATGATCTTGGACGCATTGAAGAAGAGGATGTACAGAGAAAATGATAAAGCTCCTGGAAGATGGCTCAAAGAGTTACCAGCCGTGGTCTGGGGCCTCCGAACTCAGCCCAGTCGTAACACCGGCGTCTCACCATACTTTATGGTTTACGGCGCTGAGGCAGTCCTCCCACCAGATATAGCTTTCAGATCAGCACGGGTAGAGAACTTCGATGAAGGCAGGGTCAATGAAATACGGGAGCTAGAAGTCAACAGCGCAGAAGAGAAAAGGCTTGATTCCTGCGTACGCACGGCCAAATACCTTGCTGTTTTGCGCAGGTACTACAACAAGAACGTTAAAGAGCGTTTCTTCATGGTCGGGGACTTAGTCCTGAAGTGGAAGACGAACCAGGTTGGCGTCCACAAACTCGCAACCCCATGGGAGGGACCCTTCATGATCAAGGAAGTCACACGTCCAACGTCTTACAGGTTAGCTCACCTGGACGGCACGGACGTACCAAACTCGTGGCACATCGACAAGCTTAGACGTTTCTATGCTTAACTACTGAGATATGTACTCTACTTACATTTTCGATTTACTTTAATAAAGCAATTATGATTTCTCCGACCACTCTAATGTGTCACTCCGAATTTTATGGTTATTTTAACCTAAGGCAGTACAAGCCGACCACCACTCCTTCTACGGTTTTCGGAGCAGGCCCTGTCTCCGGTTCCTCCCAACACGTGCACGGGATCTGCTCTCTGCGTTGCGGGTGATCGGCAGGTCCCCTCTGGTTTGACTTGTCTGCGTCCACGTATGCACAGGTCATAGTACCTCATACTCCGACCACATGCCAGACTGGGGCCGCACAAACTTTTCAGGATGATGTGTCGAGCAAAACGGTACAACTAAAACAGAGCGTTAACACGTTCCCACTTAGTTACACCGACAAAAAAAAAAAAAAAAATTCAAGCTTAAAGTGCGTTTTGTATAAAACAAATAAGCTTATAATGATATACAGTTACGTTATTACAAGCTTGCCTGAAAAGGCTCAAGTTTACAATAACACAACTATGTCCTCCTTCTACAGCTCTAAGCCTATTACATTGGCTGGTCGGGGCGCATGGCATTTACTGCTCGCCGCCTCCGATACCCTACTCGATTCTAGGGGACTCTAGAGCTAGTCAAGCTGAAGGGGATGGCCCCGCCGGTGCCTGGCTGGTCGAGACCGCAGGCTTCGTTGGTTGGCTTGAAGGTGATGGCATTTCCAGCTGGCTTGTCGATGGCATACCCTGCACAGGTGCTGTCCCACCTCCGCACAGGTTAATATCGCCAATTATCCTTGACGACAAGTCCAGCTGGGCCGTCCGAAGCTCTTCGGCCTTGTCTGGGTCTATCTCCTTCGGGTACCCAGCCTCCAAGCGTTTGAGATCGATCAGGGGGTAGTGAGCACGCACCATGCTTAGCACATGGGCGCCCGTGTACTCACCTGCCTCCTTCACGAAGTCTTGGAACCATCCCCATGCTTGCTTGCATCTCTCGACCAGTCCGAGCTGAGGCGTCCTTAGCTCTTCCTCTGTGAGCGCCGGGTCGATGAGGTCGAGGACGGGCACAATGCCAGTTGCCATTTCTTGGCACCGCTTGCTCCACGTGTCCCGCTCCTCGACGGCCTTAAGGCATTGTGCTTTCCAGTCGTCACGCTCCTTGATCACGGCCTCAAGGTGCCTCTTGGCATTTACTTTCAAAACTAAAAATATTACAAGACATCAAACGTGATGACACGACAAGGCAATGTGGGCAGTTGAATGAGCAAGGCGGTCTGGAGTGCTTACTTTTCAGGTCGTCCTTCATTCTGTTAGTGTGGTCTTGGAGTTCCGACTGGCGGCGTTCCAATTTCTCGTTGTCCTCCTTCAGGCGACCACATTCTGCAAGCGCGCGGCTGTTCTCCCCCTGGAGGCGGGTCACTTCAGCTTCTAAACCTGCATTACAGCTATTACTGTCAGAAACAAAAAAAAAAAAACACAAGTCCAGCACTTGCTATGATACGGTGAACACTTACATGTTTTCTCCTGTTCTTTGTTTTTGAGCTGGCCGACCAGGTTTTGGTTCTGTGCTTCTTGGTTTGTCCTCTCCTGGTCGGTGGCTTCAAGTTGGCGCCGTAGGCGTTCAACTTCAGCCGTCAGCTCCTTATTGGTCTTCATGACTCCTTCTATCTGGTCGAAGCACCTTTTTCGGTACCTCGCAGTTTTCATCACGTCCTGCATACAGACAAGCTACGTCAGACAGCTTGACTACACAACAGGTTTAAGGACTAAAGCCAAATATACCTGGACTTCAGTCACCAGGCGTTTGGCTGCTCGCTCAACTCTTAAGGTTTCCTCGGCCTCTGGGATCTCCTCGTGCATGACCCATTCATCGTTCCGATAGCGCGACACATATACATGTTGTCGTCTATCTTGGGGACGGCCCAGGACTTCTTCCACTTCATCCTCTTCAGCCTCCTGTTCGGGAGGCGGCAGTGGTCCGGAGTTCGCAGACTCCACGACCACCAGGGCTTTCCCACGAGCCGTCGCGTCGGCACCCTTGTCCTGGGCAACTTCTGGCTGCTGCCCCTCGGCTAGATCCAGCTCCTGTGGTGCTGTGGTATCCTCCTCATCGGGGTTTGTGCTCGGAGCACTTGTGTTCTGCTCGGGGACTGGCGTCTGGTCGTACGCCTGCCGAGGCCCAGGCAGAGTCCCTTCCATGGGCTCCTCCACGGCTTGTTTCTGTGCAGTTTGTCCCGCCGTTTTTGGAAAGGACGTCCCGCACCCAGCTAGCTGGTCAGGGCTTTCGGTGGACGCCGATCTAATACATTCAGAGACAAATTCATAAGACAATAGCATCCAATGCAAAATAACAAGCTTACATCCAAAATATATATACTTACAGTTTTGACTTGCGGAAGGATGTGGCGAAGGAACGTCTCCTCGACCGCCCCTGCTCTGCTTGCTCGGCAGTTTCCACCGGGACTTGTTCAACCTCCGGTACGGGCGTCGGCGGATGATGCGGCATGTTCCCTTCGTCTGTGCTCTGTGTTGCCGTGGTCGGTGCTGTGACCACTGATGGCACAGAGGAGCCACCCTGCTCCGACGGCCCCACCTGCCTTCTCCTCTTTCGGGGGATGAGCCGGAAGATGTCCGCATCCTCTGCTTCGTCGTCCGACTGGGAGATGATGGCTTGGCGTCGTTTGCTGGTAGCCGGACGCTTGCCGGCGGCTCTGGTCGAGGCGTCTTCAACGGTCTCGAGTACCGCCCAGTGAACGCCGTCGGTCCTGGCGCTGGTCTGGGCGGTTGGTCCAGTAACTTGCGGCCACTCTACACCGGGGGGAGGCGACACAAACACTCCTGCCCGGTCACGGCCATTATACTGAGACGCAAAATGAAGGAAAAAACAGTTATTTTCTTGGTGCAACATGACTTTACAGTTAAAAGGAGGCGTCATTTACCTTTGGGGGAGGGCGAGCCAGCTTGAAGGCGTGTTCAATGGCGTTCAATGCAACATAGTTGGGATCGGCCAGGTTGAACAGCTCTCCAATCCTGGTCTTGATCTCCAGCTTGTCCAGCGGCTCCTTTCTGGTCCTCGTCGGATCAGCGCCTCCTTGGTACTCGAAGCCGGGGTGAATCCTTTTCTGGCACGGCTGAATTCTACGGCTGATGAAGTTGCCGACAACGCTCGGGCCGTCAAGCCTTCCCCACGAAATCAACCCGAGTAGTTCGGCGATCTGCTCCAAGTTGTCGGGCTTCTCCGACCAGCTGCTTTTCTTCTCTGGAATCAGTCCCACATCGCACAGAGTGATGGAGTTTGGCTCTTCACGGATGTAGAACCACTTCTTGTACCACTCGTCCAAAGAGGTGTTCCAGGGGCAGTGCAGGTATTGAGCCTTCATGCCGTCCCGAAGGTTCAGGTAGACGCCTCCGGCGATCTTCGAGCCACCGCTTCCCTTTTTCCGAAGGCAAAACAGGTGGCGAAAGAGGTCGAAATGGGGCTGGAAGCCACCATACGCCTCGCAGAGGTGGATGAAGGTAGAGACGAGAAGAATCGAGTTGGGATGCAGATTGCAAATCCCAATCTCGTAGTACAAACAGAGCCCCTGAAGGAAAGGGTGCACTGGAATCCCAAAACCCCGTTTGAAAAAATCTTCAAAGATCACAATTTCACCTGGTTGTGGATCGGGGAAGCTTTCTCCTTCGGGTGCACGCCATCCCGCAAGTGCCTTGTTGTGGAGCACTCCCATGGCGACGAGGTCCTCGATGGTTTGCTCGTTGCTCCGCGATTTCCACCATTCCTTCGCCATGACCCCGCCTTTCTTCTGGGCGTCTCTCTTCGCCATTTGTTCGTCCTTACTAAGTGGGTGGATGCGGGAGACCGAGGGGATTGGTGGTGATCTTTGGGGAATAGGGTTTGGCAGGAGGAAGAAGAAGGTTGCGGCGGCGGATGACAATGGGGAATGGTGAGGGTAACTTACCAGACCTACATTATATAAAGCAAAAGGGCACCGTCGTTTCGTCCGCCCAAGAATATTGGGAGTCGTGCGCACGCGCCGCGGACGGTTGTTCACACAACCCCGAAATCTGCGCCAATAAACGCGCTCCTTCGATAACAGTGTACGCGCCTCTTCGTTGATGGTGTAAGAGGGCCCACACTGACACACCTCAATACAGGTGTCAACCGACTGTTTGTCAGAAAACAATAAGAAGACAGAATGACGTACTATACCTATTTGTTTTTTTTGACCAGACGTGTCAGACTGGACAGACTAGACTTGGCAGAGAGTAGAGAAAAATAAATACACCAAATAATAGTACAAGCAGCGCACGTGATCGTGGATTTGCCTTGACCACTACTGTGCTCGGGGACTGCCCAGACCACTACGGTGCTCGGGGACTGCCCAGACCACTACGGTGCTCGGGTACTGTCCAGACCACCTTTTTTGCTCGAAGGCTGCTCCGACCACGGTTGTGCCCGGGGACCGCTCCGACCATTACTATATTCAGGAACTGCTATGACCACCGCTGTGTTCGGAGACCCTCCCGACCACTTTTTGGAGTTTTGCTCTCTTCGGCTACATGTGATTTATACTCACATACAGTTGAAAGACATTTATTTGGACCTTGTTACAAGACTCATATTTCGCCTTCAGCAAGCTCGGGGACTACATCGGTACGATGCACCTGCCGGTGTATTTTGTTTGGCCTGTACGGCAATTGGATTCTTAACTTCAGCAGAATTTCTTTTTTAGACCCTGGCACCACGTGTTTGAGTCACCTACTACCAGGCTCGGGGACTAAGTGGGCACACTTCACCTTACGGTGAATGTGTTTGTGCTTTGAATGGTTATAAGGATTATTAATATGCTCGGGGACTGCCCCGACCACTGCTTGAATAGTGTTTTTCCTTGGCTACATGTGATTTGTACTCACATACAGTTAAGAGACATTTCTTTAGACCTTGCTACAAGGCTCATACCTCGCCTTCCAGCAAGCTCGGGGACTACATCGGTACGATGCACCTGCCGGTGCATCTCGTATCGCCTGTACGACGATTGGGTTCTCAACTAAACTATGAATTCTTTTTAGACCCTGGCACCACGTGCCTACGTCACCTCCTACCAGGCTCGGGGACTAAGTGGGCACACTTCACCTTGCGGTGAATGTGTTTGTTTTTCGACCCCTACGCTTCTGATGTTCAAGAATGCTATGCTTCAAGACCACTTACATTTCTTTTCAGAAATACAAGTGGGCACACTTCTCAGGACAGAAATCTTTTCTTTTTATAAGAGCACCATACATTCTTCGGACAACCTACTTCTCCGGTGATGACGGTGGTCGGAGGCGTCAAGGTTCCAAGCCTCGCTTGTCGGAGAAGGTGAAAATGGCGTGTCGCAGCATAATACATGATGCTCGGGGACTAGCTGTGGGGGTATTAACCCCTATATCCTTACGGCTAAGCTTGGGCTGGCCCGGATCGATGGGTTCAGTCCACCTGAAAAACGACGTGCGGCTCGGTCCACCTGATCGGAGTTCCGCACAAGGAATCAAGACGGATTTGGCGACCAAGCAGGATCCTGGTCGATTAGAATAGGAATCCTTGTCCGGCCACATATGGCAATTGTAATTGACTAGGATTAGTTTCCAGATCTGTAACCCTGCCCCCCGGACTATATAAGGCGGGCAGGGGACCCCTCTAAAAGACATCTCTCATTGACATACAGCAATACAAATCAAACGCAGGACGTAGGTATTACGCCTTCTTGGCGGCCGAACCTGGATAAAACCTCGTGTCTATCTTGCGTCACCATCTTGTTTGGGACTTGCGCATCTGTCTGCCGATAATCTACTACCTTGGGCATACCCCTAGGTAGACTGCCGACCATATTTCGTCGACAGTACCCAAACTTGCTTGGGTCCTTGAAGGTTAGTCACTAAGTTCTTTGGTACCCAAATGGCTTTCTTCTTTGAGCCCATCCAAGGTTTACCAATGAACTTAGCCTTTACACCATTTGTACCTTTGGTAAGCATATAGCATGAATCAAGCTTAATGGAGGATACATTAGCATTTTTTCTCTTGTTCTTGCACTCATGCTCTTTATGATCCACTTACTTGCAACTAGTGCAAAACTGACCATTGTTCTTCACAAAACTAGTCTTGTGAGGAGCAAAGGCCGCCTTGCCTTTCTTAGGGGTATAGCCCAATCCCTCTTTGTAGAGAGAAGCTCTTTGGCTACCCAAGCACATAAGCAAGCGGTCCTCACCATCATAAGCCTTAGCCAAGGTGTGAGTGAGCTTATTGACCTCCTTCTTGAGGTTCTCATTCTCAACCACTAGTGAGGCATCACAAGTGAGACCATCACTACTAGATGAGGTAGAAGTGGAAGTGCCACAAGAAGGGTTAGTAGTAGCAACAATGATAGGCATAGATAGTGATTCATCAATTATGTCACAAGTTAAACCTACATTGCAAGTTTCAACATGCTTCTTTTTATTTTGCTCATCAAGCAAAGAAGAATGAGCCTTTTCAAGCTTTTTGTGAGCTTTGCCAAGCTTCTCATTGGCTTCCTCTAGCCTCTCATGAGATGCATTGAGCTCATCAAAGGCTTGCTTAAGGGCTTTTAGTTCCTTATGTAAGCTTTTGCATTCCCTTCTCTTGATGTCAAAGTGTTCTCTAGCATCCTCTAGCATGTCAAATAATTCATCTTTGGTGGGTTCATCATCATCACTATCACTATCAAGGTTAATTTCATTTTCATCATCAAGTTCCTCATCGCTTTCATCATCACTAGTTTGTACCTTAGTGGCCTTAGCCATGAAGCATGATGAAGATTCGAAGAGAGAAGGCTTCTCATTGATTGCAATGCTTTCAAGAACCTTCTTCTTGGTGGTCTTGTTATCATCACTATCATCATCATCATCACTTGATGAAGCATTGCTATCCCAAGTGACTACATATGAACCACCCTTCTTCTTCTTGAAGGCCATCTTGTCCTTCTTCTCTTTCTTTTCCTTCTTGTCTTCTTCTTGTTCTTCTTGTTGTCATCATCATTATCGCTATTGAATGGACATTGAGCAACAAGATTATCTTTGCTTCCACACTTGAAGCATCTTCTTGACTCTTCTTTGTTCTTGGATGAAGACTTCTTTCTTCTAGCATGATAGCCCTTCTTCACCATGAACTTGCCAAATCTCTTGACAAAGAGAGCCATCTTCTCATCATCATCATCATCCCATGGATCATCTTCTTCACTTGATGTTTCTTGCTTGGCTTTGCCCTTGGATGATGTGGCCTTGAATGCCATGTTCTTCTTCTTGTCATCCTTCTTCTCATCTTTCTTCTCCCTCTTTTCTTCCTTCTCATCATCTCTATAAGCATCATCGGTTATAATATCTCCCAAGATTTGGTTTGGTGTCATTGTGTCCAACCCGGTCCTTACTAGCAAGGTGACCAACATGCCAAATCTTGTGGGTAAACATCTCAAGAACTTATTAGAGAAATCCTTGTCCTCTATCTTCTCACCAAGTGCTTTGAGATCATTGACAATCACCTCCATTAGATGGAACATGTCTGGCACACTTTCATCCTCCTTCATCTTGAAGCTTGCAAACTTCTCTTTGAGAATATATGCCTTTGCACCCTTCATGGCTTGAGTGCCCTCAAATGATTCCTCCAATTTCTTCCAAGCCTCATGAGCTCTCTCAATGTTCTTGATTTGCTCAAAGGTTCTCTCAACCAAAGCAGCATGGATGGCACTAAGAGCAATGTCATTGTTTTGGAGAAGTATTTCTTCGGCGGCGACAGGAGCATCTTCATCTTCAATCTCAATTTTTGTTTCTACCACCTTCCAAATCTTCCTATTGATTGACTTGATATATGTTGTCATCTTAGCCTTCCAATAAGGATCATTTGAGCCATGAAATTGGGGTGGCTTCTTGGTGTTGTTGATTTGAGCCATTTTTACACCGAATGTTGTTAAGCCTCAAATCACGGTGACCTCAGCTCTGATACCACTTGAAAGGTCCTAATGGCTAGAGGGGGGTGAATAGCCTAATAAAAATTTCTACAACAACACTTTACAAAATGGTTAGACAATTATGAGGTGAAGTAAGTGTTACGCTAGCCTACTCAAAATGCAAGCCACCAACCACAATTCTACTTTAGATAGTATCTATTCACACAACAGCTATGACACTACCCTATGTTAGTGTGCTCTCAAAGGCTAACTAAAGAGCAACACCAACCAAGCAAGCAAGCTCTCACAATTAGCTACACTAAAGAGCTTGACAACTAGTTTGCGGTAATGTAAAGAGAGTGATCAAGAAGGTTATACCGCCGTGTAGATGAAGGAACCAATCAATCACAAGGATGAATAACAATGAAGACCAATCACCTCGGAATCAATGATGAACACAATGATTTTTTACCAAGGTTCACTTGCTTGCCGGCAAGCTAGTCCTCGTTGTGGTGATTCACTCACTTAGAGCTTCACGCACTAATTGGCTTCACACGCCAAACCCTCAATAGGGTGCCGCACAACCACCACAAGATGAGGATCACACAAGCCATGAGCAATCCACTAGAGTACCTTTTGGCTCTCTGCCAGGAAAAGGTCAAGAACCCCTCACAATCACCATAATCGAAGCTAGAGACAATCACCAACCTCCGCTCGATGATCCTCGCTGCTCCAAGCCATCTAGGTGGTGGCAACCACCAAGAGTAACAAGTGACTCCCGCAGCGAAACACAAACACCAAGTGCCTCTAGATGCAATCACTCAAGCAATGCACTTGGATTCTCTCCCAATCTCACAAAGATCATGAATCAATGATGGAGATGAGTGGGAGGGCTTTGGCTAAGCACACAAGGTTGCTATGTCAATGTAAATGGCCAAGTGAGTGAGCTTGAACTGGCCATGGAGCTTAAATAGAAGCCCCCATGAAATAGAACCGTTGTACCCCTTCACCGGGCACAACATGGGCTGACCGGATGCTAGACCTCAGCGTCTGGTCGCTCGATGACAGCCACGTGTCCTGATCTCAACGGTCACTTGAGTTGACCGGACACTGCGCTATAACTGACCAGACGTTGAGCCACCAGCGTCCGGTCATTTCTAGTAAGGTACTAGAAACGCATTTTGCCCACCAGACACGTTCGGTCATGCACGACCGGACCCTGCTAGCGTCCGGTCTAAGACCCTAGCCTCTGTGCGCTGCTCGACAACAAGACCAGTCCCTAGAGCTCAGCATCCGGTCAGTCCATGACCCAGCATCTGGTCGATTGACCAACGCCAGTGTCTTCACTGTTACAACTGACCAGACGCGCTGGTTCCTCATAGACCAGTGTCCGGTCACCTTGTGACCAGCGAGACTAACTCCTTTTCACCTCTAACTTCTTCACCCTTGCTCAAATGTGCCAACCACCAAGTGTATCACCTTGTGCACATGTGTTAGCATATTTTCACAAACATTTTCAAGGGTGTTAGCACTCCACTAGATCCTAAATGCATATGCAATGAGTTAGAGCATCTAGTGGCACTTTGATAACCACATCTCGATACGAGTTTCACCCCTCTTAATAGTATGGCTATCAAACCTAAATGTGATCACACTCTCTAAGTGTCTTGATCACCAAAACAAAATAGCTCCTACAAATTATACCTTTGCCTTGAGCTTTTTATTTTTCTCTATCTTCTTTCCAAGTCTAAGCACTTGATCATTACCATGGCATCATCTTCATCATGCTATGATCTTCATTTGCTTCACGACTTGGAGTGTGCTACCTATCTCATGATCACTTGATAAACTAGGTTAGCACTTAGGGTTTCATCAATTCACCAAAACCAAACTAGAGCTTTCAACCTCTCTTATAACTTTTGCGTCTAGCAATCTTTGAAATTTAGCTTTGGTAGCCAGAACTCTGTCTTCAGCTAGTTTTCTTAACTTTTGTTTTTTGGGTCTAAATTTTGGGTCAATGTCTAGTTTGTGCTCAATTATGTCTCTGTTAACTCCTCCTAAGTCATTGAATGACCAAGCAAAGACATCTTTGTTGCTGCAAAAAAATTCCATGAGTTTATCTTCTTCTTCTTGAGAAAGTCCTATTCCAATGATAACTTGTTTATCTAGGACTAATGGGTCAAAAGGTACTTTCTTTGTGTATTCACAAGCTTGAGCTTTTGGTTGAGGCTTCGCATTTTATGTTTCTTCTTCCTCTTCTTCTTCTGAAATGGTATGCACATTCTTTTGGCCTGGAGTATATTCTTTTTTGATATTCCTTGCCTATGTTTGGTCTCCATGAACTATGATTACTCCATTTATGGCTGGTATTTTCATGCTCAAATAAGAGTAGCTTATTACTGCTTCGAATGCATTGTATGGATAATACATGTCAACCACATCAAATGTTATTTGCTCTATTCTTGCATTGCTTACTATTCCAAATGAGACTGGTAAAACTATTCACCCAATTGAGTGAATTCTTTTCCCACTAAAGCCAGAGTGGGTGTTTAGCTCTCCCCAATATTTTGCAATCAATTTTCATGACATCAAGTGTTGCTGTGAATATGATGTCCGCAGAGCTTCCACCATCGACTAAGATTTTTTAGACTGACCATCCATCAATGTTTGCTTCGATTACCATTGCATCCATGTGTGGATAATCTTTCAGCTGAAGGTCTTCTTTAGAAAATGTAATTGGCAAATGGGACCATCTTGTTTTCTTGTATGGGCATTCCATTGAAATTGAATTTACTTTTTGGAAGTAATTTCTTCTTTGGTTGTTATTTTCATGATCCATACTATTACCTCCTATTATTGTTAATATTCTTCCTCTGCTTGGAATGATTACATTATTGTTCACCATTGAAGTTGATAGAGAATTGTTTTCTTGCTTGGCTTTTCTATTTTGTGGGTTGTTATTTGCAACCAAAGCCTCAGGCTGTGTTGATTGAACATTAGATTGTTGGGGTTGGTTTTGCCTCCACTGATTGTGCATTGGGTTATACATTGCTATGGGCTCATAGTTGTATGCAGGTGGTGGCCCTAGAAGCATTCTGATGAGCATTTTGATGTTCTTGCATGACATGATTGACATCTTTTGTTTGGGTAGGTGTCATGTTTTCTTCTTGGGCTTCTTCGATACCTTTCTTCACCTTTGGGCATATCTTGGATGTTTGTACAGCCCCTTTGCCATGAATGATGCAATACATGTCTTCTGGTTTTAATGGTGCTCTTCCTCTTCCTCTTCCTCTTCCTCTTCCTCTTGTATGAAAGTCTCATCTTTCAAATGTTCTTTCATTGTATTGGCTTCGCTGGTTATATTGGTTTCAGTGTGGAAAATCGCTTTTAGCTATTGTGCTATTATCATTCTCAATTTGATTGACTTGGTTATGTGGTGTAAATGGTCTTTGCTCATTGTTGTTTGGTCTTGGAGGATGAAAGTTGTTGTTTTGCTTGATTTGAGCCCTGAAGTTGTTTTCTTCCTCAACTCTTTTCCTATAGGCATCATCTGACTTCCAATATTTTTGTATAACTTCATAAAGCTCAGCAACTGTACTTGGTTTTTCTCGAGCAAGATATCAAGCGCATTGGCCCACTCGAAAGCCCTTTGATTGCGGCTATTATTACCACTTCATCTAGAATATTTGAAATTTGTGCCTTGATTTGGATGAATCTTTTGAAATATTGGCTTAGGGGTTCTTTGATTTGTTGTTTGCAGTAGAATAGGGCTATGTCTGTAAGGCCAGCTGGCTGGAATCCTTGGAAGTCAATAAGTTTGCTTTGAGTTGATCCCATGAATGTATGGATTTTTCTTTTAGTGAAGAGTACCATTACTAAGCTAGTCCTTTAACTTCCATGACGAGTGATTTTGCCAATGTAGTTTCATCACTGCCTCTAGAAATTACTGCTGCTTCAAAACTCATTAGAAATTGCCTTGGGTCAGATTGTCCATCAAATGCTGGTATCATGTTGAATTTGTATCCCAAGGGCCATTATGCTAGCTGCAAGTTTAACTGTCAATTGACATGAATGACTTTTGGGAATTTCTTTCTTGAAAAACTTTGGTTGCTGAATTTGGGTCTTTTATATTTATGACTTCATGACTTGCGCTTTAAAGTTGATCATTTAGTTCACGAAGAGTGGCTTTGGCTTCTTCTATTCTTTGTTTGAGTAACTTTTCTCTTGGTCTTGTGCAACATTCTTTGAGTTCCTTTTGCTTTCTCGGTACTTGCTCTTCTAGCTCCTTTAGTCTTTGTTGCAATATACAAAATTAGTTATAATATACAAAATGCTCCATGCATTAGACTACCCTTGATGCAATGGCCTAAAAGTGTTGCAATATACCAAAAATGGTTGCAATAGACAAATTGCTCCACGCATTTCTTAATAATGTATTCTATTGAGAAAAAAAATGTTCCATAGAGGATTTGATCCCAGGAACTAAAGTACAAGCAAACACTCATCTACCACTAGGCTACTAAGGTGTGTTCAACATTAAGCCACCTTTATATTACTTGTTTACATGATGAAGATGGCTAATTCACTTCATATGTCAACAAGGACGATAACCATCCGCATCTTCCATGACAATTTTAGAAAACAAAAAAATTATCCAGCTTGCTAATATTTGTGCTTATGATAGAAAACAAACATGAGTATAGTAGTTTAAAGACCAACTGTAGGTATTCATTATCCCCGACAATGAGATTGTTTTAAAAAAATCCAAAAAAAACATCATTGTTATACAAAGGATAAGTATTTAAACAAAGAAATCATCTTCTATGCTTTCTACCGCAACTGGTGCAACAACTCCATTGTCAATGTAGGTGTCATCTTCATCATCATCATCCTCATCAAGTAAGACCGCATCATCTAGTTCAAGAACTACTTCACCACGCACCAGATTAATAATAGAGGCATCACCAGTTGTGCCTTCCTTGTCTGGTCTTGTCCAATTTGACAAATCCTCATTTGGGCCTAATAGATTCATGTCTTGGATTCCCACATCAAGTAGATCGACTTCCATGTCACCCTCATTTTCTGCTTCTGGCATGGCAAACAAATTTCTTGGTCTCACCGCAACAACACTAGACCATCCTGGCTTGTTCACGAGGTTGACAAAAAACACCGGTTCAGCCTATGTTGCCAGAATGTAAGGTTCATTTGAATATCTGAACCTAGAAGTATCGATATCGATAACACCATATTTATCCCTACTATATCCTCTACTTCTGCTAGTACTAGCAGCCGACACATCATACCAATCACACTGAAACAATAAAACTTCTTTTTGTGCAGGGAACTCGAGTGAGATCATTCTTCTAATCACTCCATACCAGGTCATGTTGCCAGTAGTACCATCACCCCTCACAAGCACACCACTATTTTGTGTGATGAGGTTTCTCTCAATGGTACTCGTTCGAAATAGCCAGTTATTGATGTAGCATCTATTGAACACATGAGCTCGATGGTCCAGTCCTTGAGAAAGGGCATACATAAGTTCACTTGCTTCACCTTTCTTGTATAGTTTGGTGATCTGCAAACATAGTTTGAAAACAAATGCCAGTTAATATGTACATCATTCTAACCATCACATGAAATAAAAAAATTAGAAAATAGAACTAACCTTGCCCTCGAACCACCTTACAAAGTGCTCCTTGTGTCATTTATTAAGATTCCTTATACTATTTTTTTAGTTCTTCCATGTGCTCGCTTCATTGAAATAGCCAATTAATTAATTAGTTGATGCTAGAAACAAAAAATAGATTAATTAATGATGGTATACTGCAACTTACTCGACCCATGGTCTGGCATCATCATAGTTACTAATTATGTAGTGCCTCATCTTTCGAACCTCATCGGCACCAAATATCTCGGTAGTCTGTCCTCTCCTCTTGTAATCCATTTCTCCAAATACGCTCAGACTAGATGGCGGCTCATTCACTATTGTACTTTCATGATGATCAGCGCGATTCAGCTTGGTGTCGACGTCCAAGAATCTAGAGCAAAATGTAAGGCACTCCTTGGCTATGTATCCCTAGGCTATTGAACCTTCTGGGTGTGCCTTGTTTCTCACATAGCCTTTAACAGTACGTAGATACCTCTCAACTAGATACATCCATCTATAACACACGGGCCCTCCAAGTTTAGCCTCTTCAGCTAGATGGACCAACAAATGAATCATGATATCAAAAAATGCTAGTGGGAATACCATCTCAAGCCGGCAAAGAGTCTCTTTAATTGAACTGCTAAGTTTGTCAAGATCTTCTTCCACCAGCTCCTTTGAACAAAGTGCACTGAAGAACCTACTAAGTTGAATCAATGGCGTGACAACTTCTTCGGGCAAAATGTTTCTGACGACTAAGGGTAACAATTTCTGCAGAATAATATGGTAGTCATGTGTTTTCAGTCTAGACACCTTACATGCATTTGTGTCAACACATCTCCTCATATTGGAGCTAAACCCATCAGCCATGTTCGTTCCATGTAGAAATTGGCATAAACTTTTCTTGTCAGCCTTATCTAAAAAGTACAAGGCCGGTGGCATGGTATAATTATCATTGTCAATGACAAGGTGCCGATCTTGCCTTATCCCTAGTTGTGTTGTTCCATGTCAAGTCGTGTCTTCTCGTTGTCCTTACATTTACCTTCAATTTCAAGCAAAGTACCCAATATGCTCTCGCATATGTTTTTCTCAATGTGCATCACATCCAAATTATGCCTTATGAGCAAAGAAGACTAGTAAGGGAGCTAAAAAATACTCTTCTTCCTCCAATTGCACCATCTTTTATCTTCGTCATGCTTCCTCTTTTTTGATGTCGCCTTTCCGAATATCACTTGATCAAAAGTTTCATACTGGTCCAATACCTATTGACCAGACAGTGGTACTAGAGCCTCCCTGGTTTCCACCTCATTGTTGAAGCTCATCTTGTTCATGCACCAAGGATGGTCTGACAGCAAAAAAATGATGATGTCCCATGTAGCAATGCTTTTTTCCAAATCTCAACCACAAATAATTTGTATCCTTGTGGCAGTATGGACATGCAAATTTGCCTTTTGTGCTCCAACCAGAAAGCATCGCATATGTAGGAAAGTCATTAATTGTCCAAAGTAGAATAGCATGTAGTTTAAAATTCTTCTTTACCTTGTCATCCCATGTATCAATTCCCTTTTCCCAAAGATCCTTCAGCTCATCAATGAGGGTCCTCAAATAGACATCAATATTCATTCCAGGAGATTTTGGACTAGGAATCAACATCGACATAATCCAATAAGGTTGTTTCTCAAACAACCAAGGAGGCAAATTATAAGGGATGAGAATAACAGGCCATGTGGTGTATGTAACATTTTGCATGCCAAAGGGGTTGAAGCCATCAGAAGCAAGACCCAGCCTAATATTATGAGCTTCCTTTGCAAACCAACCATACTTGTTATCCACATGCTTCCATGCCTTCAAGTCAGCAGGGTGACGCATTTTGCCATCATCGACCAATTCTTCCTTATGCCATCGCATTTGTGATGATGTGCTCTCTATCATATATAATCTTCGTAGCCGAGGAGTAAGAGGAAAGTACCGTATGATTTTATGTGGGACACGCTTCTTGTTTGTTGTATCAGTATCACCATCCACAGCGTCCTTGTGAGCACCATGGTAGGTTGTTTTCCTCCTAGACTCACCACATTTGGGACATGTATCCAAATTTGTGTTTTCCTTCCAAAATAACACACAATCCTTCTCACAGGCGTGTATCTTTACATAGTCCAAGCCTAGATCTCAAACCACCCTTTGCACTTTCTCCATTGTGTCCGGGACACAGTGGCCTTTAGGAAAAAACCTTGTGAACAGATTAAGTACCCCCTCCAATGCTCTATTACTAATACTGTACAAGCACTTAACTTGGAAAAGTTCCACAATAAAAGAGACCTTAGTAGCATCCTCGCAACCTAGATACAATTTCTTTTCTACCTCCTGTAATAATTTGAAGAATATCTTCACATGTTCATTTGGTTGTTCATTGTCATCAGTATCTCTGATCTCTCCATGTATAGCAACTCTGATTAGGGATCTAACCAAATTAGTGACACCACGGTCGTCATCACTCGGTGTGCCTTCTTTGTTGTCTACTCCAACTTCATGTGGTGCGGATTCGTTGTCTACTTCTACATCAGCTGGTGGTGGTGCATCATTCTGTACTTCTACATCAGTTGCTGGTGCGTCTTCATTATGGAATCCCACATCTAAACCTTCGCCTTCCCTGATAAAGCTTTCATCAAACCCTCTATGAAGCAAATGAAGCTGAACCAGAGGCTGCGGTCTATATGCCATGCATACACATCTAGGACATGGATATGCAGCAGTTCCACCTCTCGATGCGCCACCAAATGTGATGTATAGAAAATTTTGGAGATTCTCATGCCACTCAATTGAAGAACAAGGCAAGCGCATCCAACTCCTATCATCACCTAATATTATTCTGTAATGACGAGACACACCAACCGTGGTGGGTGGGCGGAGGAGTAGTTGAATGGGTGAAGCAGTAGGATGGGCACTAGATTGATGGCGATGCTCGGCACCAAACATCGCGAGAGGAGGCAGCGTCGATGATGCAAGGGTTTCAACCAAACTAGAATAGGAGAACTCTGTGTCACACATAAAAAATTGCATCCATGTGCTATGCTACGTGCAGGACCCATGTTGCTCTCATGGATGGCCCCTCTGGCATAGGCGCGCTATGTATGAGAATTTGTGATCCGAAGCCCAATTTTTTTTGGGTAAATTTTAGTTGGCAACAGGCTTTAAAAAAAAGATCACCATGAGCAAGTGGATTGCACATGCTAGTAACACGTTGAATAGGAGATCGATCTTGATTAACCACAAACATAGCACGCCCGGTGCCTTGGGAACTACCAAAGAACAAGTAGAGGAGTCAAGGAGACTGGGAGATGTATGTGTACATGCATTCATAGGCATACGCGTACATGCATTCAAAGGGGTAGATGGTGGACATGATAGATTAGTATTAATTCCCCGCTGTCGGTGCCTTGGGAACTGCCGAAGAACAAGCGGAGGAGACGAGGAGACAGGGAGATGTATGTGTAACATGTTGGCATAGGCATATGTGAACATGCATTCAAAGGGGTAGATGGTGGACATGGTGATGCAGCAAAACATGACATGCCCCAAGATGGTACATGATGGACATGACAGATCAGTCTTAATTATGAAGATAGCTTTCGCATGCCATATTATGAAGGACAATGAGTTTGATGCTATATTTCAGGAGCCCACTGAGTTGCCTCCTCCTCGCTCATGTGATCACTCTATTCAACCTAAGATAGATTAATCACTAGTGCTACTAATTACTACTGGTGCTACCGCATGCATCGTCCCCCTACTGCTGGTGCTCCTCTTCGCGCTTCTTCCACTCAGCCCTGCGCCGAAGCCGTTTCATGTCCATTATGAGACACCGCTTGGTCTCCTCCTCCTGGCGGCGACGCCCCTCCTCCTCCTCACAGCGGCGCTCCTCCTCCTAGCGGCGGTGCTCCTCCTCCTTGGAGATCTCAACGATGTGCTTTAGGATGTAGTCATCGGTCTCCTTCTAAGTGATGGCGCGGAGGTGCCTGTCCTCCTCCTTCCAAGCCATCTCCAATGAGTTGAAGACGACCTCCTCCACCGGAAGAGGTTCTGGTTCCTCCTTTGATGTGGTCTCACGGTCTAGATCGTCCTTAAGGTTAACCTCGAGGTCTGACTCGGACGATGGTGTCGATGGCGGTGTTGGGGGGCGATGTGAGGATGATGAGTTTAGCATTGCCCATGTTGTCTTTAAGTGGCGAGGCATTATGGCGGCAGGTCGAGGGCTAGGGCGAGTTGTGCATGGGAAGGGTGCTTCGCTTTCTTGACGTGCGGTGGTGTAATGGCGGCCGACTATGCATGGGTGCTGGGCTTATATAGGCATGTCGGTGGGTGGAACTAACGGTGCATTAACTCGCACCCCTCGAAAGACGGAGCGCACCTACGTTGGGAACTGGCGTGAGGAGCTGATGGACTCCTGGGTAAACGCGGCATCTCTTCATGGGGAACTGAAGGGCCGCGACCAGTCCAAGGACCGGGTAAAATGGCAGCTCTTCATCGGAACCATGTGACCAGCGTGGCTGGGATGTTGAAGGGCCTACGCGCAAAGTAGGGACAGATAATCACTCAAAGGAATAAATTCCTTCAAACTTACCGAAATCCGGTGATAGCTCAATGGTTTGTCCACTACTCTGGAACTTGTAGGCTTTGGTTCGATTCAGGGCTACAACACATTTTTTTGCATTTTCTTTCAATTTATATTCCTTCATTTTTAATTTACAAGTTTTTTAGTCCTAATTTTTTGCCAATTTAGGTTTATACAATTCCAATATATATTTTCTTAAGTGCTAACACAATGTGCATGAGGGAGTGGATGCTATCACAAATACAAAGGTAAGTGTATATCACTAGCTTGGTTTATCACAAATACAAATACAAAGACAAGTGTATCTTGGTGTCATGAACCCAAACCTAGGTAAAGATGTCATGCTACAAAAAGATGGTTTCTACGATAAACCCTATCCTTGAGGACATCGATTACCAATTTGCAATGAAACATTGTCTTAGCTCCCACATGAAATCACCTCTAGGCAAAGAAGGTGACACTGAACATGATACACCTATATGATATGCCATATATATCATACACCTAACACTTTTTTTGCATTTTCTTTCAATTTATATTCCTTCATTTTTAATTTACAAGTTTTTTAGTCCTAATTTTTTGCCAATTTAGGTTTATACAATTCCAATATATATTTTCTTAAGTCCTAACACAATGTGCATGAGGGAGTGGATGCTATCGCAAATACAAATGTTAATACAAGGGGTCGAGTAACACAATGCAAATAAAACCACATGAAAGGAAAAAGTTTTCTGAGAAATTGGAAAAAAGAATCACCTAATTTGGACAACAAATGTGAAATCTAAACATGTTTAACGTTTTTACAATGAATCAAAATAAAAAATATGAACACCATGAACCCAGCGCCGACAAGTGGGTCCCTTGTGTTAGTGGCACACCCTTTTTCCACTTATTTTTTTGTATTTTTTGCCAAAAATTGGCTTGGCGCCCGCATGCAGCCATTTACTGCCTAATACCCCGCCCATTATGAGAACAAAACGAATCTTAACATCCCCACTTCCTCATTATCCTCCTCATCTCCTCCAATTCTTTCCTTTCCCTCCTCCAACTCGGTTTCGATCTGCACCCGCCGTCGTCGCTTGTCTTCGCCATCACATCGTCATTGGAGGGGTGCCGGTGTAGGACAGGCCGCACCCGAAGGCCGCCGCGACATGCCTCCCCACCGTCGTTGCTCAAACCTCAAGGACTCCCATACTTCCTCTTTGTCAGAGTTACGACAACCCTAGGGCCATTGATCTATTCACTTTTCACTTATGAAAGAGTAATGCATGTACCTGTATGTCTATGTAGTTAACTTGTTCAATGTAGCAGGACTATAGATTGCATCAATGGAGACTCCATCAACGTCACCTGTGTTCAACACGCCAACACTTGCTTCATTGTCTAGACCTAGGGAAACAATGTTGCTTTTTCAAACACCTTCATCCAAGATGGCGACACCTCCTACCGATGAAGATGGAGGTGATGGCAGCCAATCACAAGAAAACCTCCAGCGTTCCACTCAGGATGACAATAGGTAATGGCACAATGTCTGTCTAGATGCTACTGCAATGATTTAGAATTCGACAAATTACATCAATAATAGTGAGATCCTTCAATAAACGGTAGTGAGATGCTTCAATAATATGAAGGACACATTATTGTTTGCCATTCTCAAGTTGTTCCTTCTTTCAATATTGTTTAGGGTGTGCTTATGTTTCTCATTACATTCTATGATAGCTTGGAACAAACATGGACTATTTCTTTCACTTGCAAGGGGGCACCAGGGGAACAACAATTTGCTCAATATACAATAGCTAGGGACGAGCTCATGTTTGGTAACTTAATAACAATGAAATCAAATTTGGGTTATGGTACCAGGGACTACCTGTACTATAAGAGGAGAAGTGGTAACTCTGTAGCAACACTAAACGAGATCAAATATGATGTCGATGCAAATGCAATGATATCAAGTAATGCAGAGGAGAGGGAGGTCAGATTAGTATTGTCAAGGGATCAAATAACAGAGCGAACTATGGACATAACACCCATTAAATTGCCAAGAACTATGGCATCAAATAGTGAACATTCCATAGATGAGTCACTTGATGATTACAAGGTGTGGCTTAATAATATGCATAGACAGGGCCAAGGCATGGGTAAGTTATGTTGCTGCCCTATTATGAATTGTTATATTATATTATATTGCAATGGCTAGATCACTAATAGCAACATGACTTTCGCAGATTTTGAAGATATATACAGGGATGACACAATCAAGACTTACAAAGAATGGTTAAGGGTGCAAGGACAACTAGATCAAATTAGTAATATATACCTTCTTTTCCCAAAATGTCAACCAACTTATTATTAGTCCTTCATAATACATTTATAGTTTACACTTGTGACCTATTGTCTACAGGTGCATATGACAACCCTACAAATCAGATAGATTTACTAAATTCAAGTCAAGATAGCAATCCAACACCACCTCTGAACCAGCCATCACATGCTCAGCATGAGAAAACACAGGGAGATAGTAAGTGATGCTTATTGTGATTTTATTTTGATGTTCAGTTCAATTTTCCCTATGTAAATGATTTTGTTTAATCTCTTGCACTATATATTATTTCGATGGACAAGACTCTCAAAAGAGGAAGGCATGAGGTATTGTGAAAGGATTGGCAGCCAGCCACAAGAGATCCAAGCAGGGTAGTCAGAAGCTTAAAGTCCAATTCTCTACACGTGGAGGAGCTGTAGGTGAGAATGCACGCACATTTACTGATGAAATAGTAGTGTACACAAGGAAAAAAGCACCACTCATTGGGGTGAGAACATGGAAAGATATCCACCAAGATGTCAAAAATTCAATAGTATCTAATATGATGGTAAGTTTTGGATTTGTTTTTACTAGCATACACAGTTTTGTTACCAAATTATTTAAGAAGTGACCTAGAATTTATGTTTTATATGTTGAACAACATAAGTGGGACATTGAGAATAATGAAGAAAATAGGAAAAAGATATGGACCATCGCTAATGAGCGTTACAAAGAATGGAGAGCAACCTTTAGTGCTACGTACAGGGCGTACACCACCTATGAGGAGAGAATGAGACATAAGCCAGAAGAGTTGGACATTGTATTTTGGCAAGACAAAATTTTAGGTTTGATGACCTTTACTTTATTCTTACCATTTGCACTTGATGAAATAAAGGCTATGTTTCGGTACATTGCAATATTTTTTATAATCAACTTGTGCAGAGGATTAGTTGCAAGAATTCTCGGAATCGGCAGAATGTAAAGGTACACCATCGGGCAGGATCAAAGACTTTTTCTCAGTGTGGCTTTGAGAAGGTAATAACTTCAGAAGCACATGACCATGCTTCCTTACATTTTGAAATATCGCTAATTTGTTACATTCTTGCCTAATTAGAGGGACCCAATAACTGGTGATGAGCCAAATGATTTAGAGCTTTTCATGATCACGCACAGTAAGAATAGGAAATGGACAAGCCAAGAATCTAGGGATGTCTATGTGAGTATATAACAGTTTGTACAAACCTTATTAACTGATGCAAAGTGAACCCCTACAAAATCATTTTTCACTTAACTACTTCAATTGTCCTCCTTTGTTAGGATAATGCATGCAGCAAAATTTTGGAGAGGGAAACAAATGGAGAAGCACTCATCATCTTAGACATGGAGCAAAATCAGATTTTCTAGTCAGCCTACCAGGAAACAAGAAACTACAAACAACCAAGATCTATGCTAATGGATACTTGGCAAAATACCCAACTAGAAGGCAACTACTGTCTGAGGATTACCAGTACCAAGTGTGTCAGGAATCGGCACTAGCCGAAGCATTTTCAAAGCTACAAGAGAGATTAGAATCTCAAGAGGCTAAAAGTGAAGCCGAAAGGGAAGAACATAGGCGTCAGATGGAAGAAATGATGAAGGCAAGGGAGGCCGATAGAGAAGCTCTTAGGCAAGAGTTTATGGCAATGATGCAAGCAACACATGTACAAGCTTCAATACAATAGTAATAGTTGGCTACAAACCATGCATCATTTTCATAGTTTCAAACTCCACTCATGATTTTTCTGACAAAAATTGAAATGCAGGCTAACAAAGATGGGGGACAAAATGCAGAGGTTGCTGCTACAACAAACATGGATGAAGAAAATGTAAATATAGAAAGTGAAGAAATATCACATCAGCATGTAGTTTGAGAACTGAAGAGTGTTTAATGTTGTCATGTGATAGTCCTTAGTATGAGGCATAATTTTCCCTCCATCTATTGATTTGTAGGAAAAGTAAGATAACATCCCACCACAAACACAACTTGTAGCTACAACAGCAGCATGTACAAGTAATGGTCGCACAACTAGAAATAGTGTTACGAATAAGACTCATACTGGCCAAAACAAAGGAGGGGATACGACAGTTAGTTTTACTACTGCTAAAGCATTGAGGGATGCTGCAGCTAAGAAATGAGCATTATCCAAAAGGAATCAACAAGCTGGCAAAGCACAGGTTATTTTTGACTCCACTACCTATGAATATTTCTAAATTAGATTTAGTTGGCTAGTTCCTGTTACTGTAAAGTGAAATGATACTTAGCTGAATACTAAGTTTCTGTTTGCTGAATATACCAATGTTAATGATTGTTTCAAGAGCAAGATAGAGTTTGAGTGGAGCGCACAGCTGACGGATGGTCAATGTCAAGCCAACCTTTGCTACAGTGCTACACATAGCTTATTACATTTTGAACTGTTCAAACTAGCTACTGTGCATCAGATACCTTATGTGTTTCAGTTGTTGTGCGTATGTTATCAACTAAGTTTGACATTGGATGTGGTTTTATTAATGAGTTGTACGAACAAAGCATATTTTGGTTTAATGGATGTCTAAATGCTTCTTTCATCATATATTGTTTGGCATGCAATTATTGTTTGAAGCAAACAAAGTGTTGCAATATGGACTATCGACAAAATAATTTGGCGTTGCAATATATGATATAGCAACAAACAAATGGTGTTGCAAAAAAACATCATACCAACAGAATAGTGGGTGTTGCAATAGAGTCTCCAAACTATAGCAACACAATATTTAGCATGGCAATAGAGGGTCCAACAATAGCAACCAATATTGATCGTTGCAATGGAGAGGCAACCTCTAGCAACCAAACAATTACTGTGGCAATAGACGAATGCACCTATAGCAACCACAATGTTTAGTGTTGCAATAGTGAGGCTACCTCTAGCAACTAAATATTTATCGTGGCAATAGATGGTTCCACCTACAGCAACCAGTATTGATCGTTGCAATAGAGAGGCTACGTCTAGCAACCAAATATTTATCGTGGCAATAGATGGTTCCACCTATAGCAACCACTGAGATAGCGTGGCAATAGAGGGTCCATCTATTGCAATGCTATTGATGCGTGGCAATAAGGTCTATTGCAACACCAAATATCGTTGCTAGGCACCTATTGCCACACTTTAGGTTCATGGCAATAGGTATTTTTGGTGTTGCAATACAGAAAAATCTAATGCAACACCAAAGAGAGTCGTTGGGCAAACCTTTCCCCATGGTTACTATGGCAACGCCTGCCAACAAAAATTTTCCGTTGCAATTGTGTCTTTCGCAACCATTTTTGGTATATTATAACGCTTTTAGGCCGTTGCATCAGGGGTAAAACCTTGTAGTGTAATTACTTAATGCACATCTCACAAGACGTAAAGTGTAATAAATATTTGTAAATACTAGAGAAGGGTTTATGCTCCAAGGCTTTGCATTGCAGAGAAGGTTAGATTTCCTAGAACATCTTAGGGGTCAGACTTGTCACCAACACCACTAGTAGATGGATCTTCTCCGAAATTTGATCAACATGAGTCTTCTCAGTCTCGTATGTACTACACGTAAGAAATGATGCTTTGCTTAACATGATGGAATGCATGGCATGATGCATGATGAAAGACACGCAAGTGCATAGCAAAACTTAAAGTAATCTAAGAAAGTTGAATACAACTTTCCTTCATGGTACAACTAAAGTTATTACTTGTAAAGCACTTTTATTTATTTAACTAACAAATGTGATTGTGGTTATCATGAAAGCAACACTTACCACATTATACTAGTCAAGCAAGGCAAGGTATTTAACTAACATTACATAAGTTCAAACATGAGGGCAAGCAAGGATCATTACATGCCTTAATCACATGCATCTTTTGACTAATCATTTGGGTAACTATTTTATTTATTAATTAACAAGTTAATTAGTTATCTATTATGTAGGGAATTACACTATCATAGACTAGAGGGAGATTAACATGAAAATCATTGACATAGCATAACCACTTACTCAACTATTACATACAAGGAGCAACCAAGGCTTATATACTTGCATTTAATAATTAAACCATTTATTTAATACATAACAAGTTCATGACAAGCATATCACGGAAAGTAATTAAATTACCAAGGAACAACAAGGGTTTGGTGTTCCAAGGTCCACAATCAATCCCAAAATGACATCAAAGTCATTTAAGGATTTATAGAAATCATTTTGTTATTTTTATTAATCCATAAAAGGCATTTAAATTAAGTAGACAATTTATTCTCATCAAAATAGTACCAAACTTTTTGTGAAGGTATATATAAGCATGTAAAGCATTCACAAAAAGTTTCATGATTAAAGCATAATTATTTTAGCCTATAAAAATCATGGAAGGTATATTTATTAATTAAAAAAGGTAATTTTAAAGCATTCAAAAACTATTGATTTTCACTATTTCATATTTTCCTAGATAAGGCATATCATGAAGAGGCTACTCAAAAATTTTCACCATTTTATCATGCACCAAGAATTAATTATGAATTAAACAAAATCAACATATATTTATATTTTCTAAAAAGTTAAAAGCATTTTCTGTGCAAGGAACTTTTCTCACCCACCCCTCCTCGACCCACTGCTACTGATAGCCTAGGCCCAAGGTCAAACTAACCTAGGCCAACTTTGACCACACGGTGGCCGGCAGGTAAGCGACAGAGCTCACCGCTGGTGAGATCTCCGGTGATGCAGACTGCACCGGCGTGATCTTCATCAATCCCCGCACCTAACCATGCTATAGATCGATTGAAAAGGGCACCATGGTGAGCACGATGTCGGCCATGGTGACCCAGTGGTGCACTACCACGATAGAGATGGCCGACGATGCGATCTCCATCAACAGGGAGACCACCCACATGTTCCCCAAGACCTAACGCTTCTCTCTGCCCTATCGGTTGAACAAAATTGGCCTTGGTTCATGTGCAGCCGTGGCCATGGTGGCTTGGTGGCACAAGGCATGGTGGCATGATGGCAGCTAGCCATTTTAGCCTCTAATAGGCCTAACTACTACATGAGATGGCTTCGTGATGCTCACCTCGATGTGCCAAGCGTGATAGTTGAAACGGAGATGGAGCAGGGATGGCTGGCGGTGGTGATGGTGTGCATGGTGCTATGGGCTAGTGGTGAGGTCATGCTCTGACATGATCTACATGGTAGAGATAAAACGAAAGGGCTAGTGAGCATCTCGGTAGCATAGGGTGTTCAAAATACTAAGGACGAGGGCAGGAGCTGTAGTGGAGAGGGTGGCTTGTCTTGATGGGAACGGTGCGCATGACTGGTAGCGATGGAGAGAGGTGGCGCAAGTGGGCTTTGGTGAAGCGCAAGGATGAGACGATGTTGTGCATGTGAGCAATTGGGTAGAGGGTGAGCGGGTGTGGTGAATTTCATCGGCAAAGGGAGCTCAGTCGGCGGTGGAGTAGAGGAAGAGAAGGAGATGGCGACCGGCACAGCTTAAGACGGTGCGGGCGACGCTTCTAGACAAACTAGCAGCTGCTTGACCATGACACACAAGTAGCTGCATGTCTTGGCATGAGAGAATGGCGTGCAAGGGCGGTGGGCAATCGACGGTGAGACAGGCAGCTTGCCTGCTGTCGCTGATGCACGTAATGCCTGAATCCCGATCTTCTTCTCCTTCTTTCTCCAAATTTTGCACAGCAACATGATCAACCCAAAGAACAAAACTTGAACATCTACAAGCCCTCTCCAACATTGCTTAAGGAACCAATAGCAAAACTCACTTGTTTTCAAGATCTAGGTTACCAAACATGAGCACTTTGAGACCAAAACAACACTTTCAAGCTAGGGTTATGACAATTGATTTGATTAAACAAAGTATAAACATAGTACCAAACAATGGAACAAGGGTTGAACAAATTTTATTTATGAAAATTCATGTAATAATTCAACAAAAACTGAACTTAATAACTTTATTTCAGGGACAGTCAAAATGGCTAAGTGTGAATTTCAATATCAAGTCTAGCTTTTGAGCTCAAAATTAAACATGCTTGGCTTATAAATATCATCAAACTTTGGTTTCATATGAAAGCACACACTTAGCACCACAAAGTTTATATTAAAAAATTTTAATTATTTAAGCAATTATTACTCTATAAATTCATAAAGAGCCTTAATCATTAATGTTGTTAACATTGTTTCATGAAACATGTGAAACATAGCATATGCAACATATGAAACACCACATTTGCAACATAGCAAAGCTATAAATGAAACATCACTTATACAACATATGAACACTAAAATTGAAACATGGAGTGCATTCTTGACATGATGTTTGGTACTTATGCTTCATAATGCTCATGATCATGTTTTAACTGCTTTTTAACATCTAGAATGTTACAAAGGTGGAGAATGTGAGGAAGAGGTTGATCAACTTGCCGCTGATGTTGCCAACTAGCTTAACTTGTAGTATTGTTTATGTATGGTTGTAATGAGTTGTGGAAACAAAACAATTAACCTTGTGGTAAGTTGAGTGCCTTGCAAGGCTTGGCTTGTTATATAACTTTTTGTTTCAAAAGTGTTTAGACTGGTAACCTTTGAGTAAGATTGTAGCCTATGTTAATCAGATTTATTTTGTCTTGTGTTGTCCTGGTAGGCGCATAAGACAAGTTATCCGAGTAAAGATAGTCAACGCAGTCACTATGGTTGTTAGAAACCATTTTGGACCCTTAGTCGATGTTAAGTGCGTGGGAGTGGCACTTGTGTCAAGGGGCCTTAGTGATTGTTCTTTGTGGGGCAAACTTGCCAGAACGAACGAATCTGGTGCCTTGCTTCTAGGAATCACACTACCTAGGACGACATGCGATAGTGTTAACTAAATGTTGGTTAGCGGCATACATCGACCACAGAGATGTGAGACGATTGAGCAGTCGATGTATCTCACAAAGAGGCAATATAGCCAAGTATCCAACATATATAGTTTAGACTATGTGTCGGGTAACGTCATCATAGTCGGAGAGATGTATTATCTGAGTAAGTAGTCGGCTTGTCTCTTATGGGTAGTAAAAGTACCCGGGAAAGGTGTATACAAATGTGGGGTTGCGTACCTTGTAAGGAAGTAAAACAATTTTATCTATAAAAGAACATTAATCTTTATTAATAACCAAGAATCTTGATTACACAAGCCAGAAACTGATATTACTAATAACTACTAAAGAAAAAAATTCTTAAGCATAAATCTCCGTAGCTTGTCAATGTTTGAAGAGCTAAGCATGGGATTGTCATCCTCTATGATTAACTCAAAGGAGTCTGGCCGAGTGACTTTGGAGATGATGAAGGGGCCTTCCTAGGGGGTGAGTAGCTTACACAGTACATCCATGAGTAACTAGAGTCTAAGCACCACGCTTACACCACAATTACTATTTTACTCCCTCTCGAGCAGGAATAAAGCACTTAAAAGAGTCACAAACTTGATGAACAATATAAACAAATTACTTACTTAGAGCAGAAGTTGATTAGCAGAGAAATCTTAGAAGCAAGCTCAAGTAGAACTTGGATCCGCAAAGGTACAAGCTGTAGAGAGAGCACCGACAAGCTAGCACTTCCTCCAAACTCTTTCCTCACTCTCTATCTCACTATTTCTATGTACAAGACTATATCCTAACTTGTAGGACTAAGCTTCTCTTGATTGCTGGCTCTGATCCTAACGATGAGGATATGAATTAGGATTTTAGGATATCAGGATGGCTCTGCCAGAGGGGGTATAGGGCCGTATATATAGGGGCCAACATCAATTATGGACAATATATAGAGCAGGAATAAAGCACTTAAAAGACTCATGAACCTGATGAACAATATAAACAAATTACTTACTTAGAGCAGAAGTTGATTAGCAGAGAAATCTCAGAAGCAAGCTCAAGTAGAACTTGGATCCGCAAAGGTACAAGCTGTAGAGAGAGCATTGACAAGCTAGCACTTCCGCCAAACTCTTTCCTCACTCTCTATCTCACAATTTCTATGTACAAGACTATATCCTAACTTGCAGGACTAAGCTTCTCTTGATTGCTGGCTCTGATCCTGACGATGAGGATATGAATTAGGATTTTAGGATATCTAGATGGCTCTACCGGATGGGGTACAGGGCCGTATATATAGGGGCCAACATCAATTATGGACCCTCAGATCAAACCGACCTTAAACAACGACGTAAATTTGATCTTTAAGGTGGTGGAGAACCGACATTCAAAGGAGAGCATGACAGGTGGGTCCCATGGGTCGGCCGGCTTGCAGGTGGGGCTGGTCGGCCCCACGTGTCAGCTTCTAGAGTCTTCCCAAGTCAGTTTTGTTGTGGATAAATGTGATTTAATTTGATGAATAGGTCCACCATAGTGGTTTTCTAATTAAATCCTCCTACAGTCATGAAATCACCAAAACTCATGGAACATATTAGTTTAAATCCCAATTCCTATGTTTGGTGATGGAACTAAGTATATATATAGGATATGTTGATGGTTTATGATTGATGTTTGTGACCATCAACAAGCTCCCCCAAGCTTGCCCTTTGCTAGTCCCTGAGTAAAGCTAAACTCAGCAATGGATCAGGAGTTGCTATGATATTTTTATGCCTCAAAAGTACACATGCGTTCAATCAAAAATTCTCCTCCGGATTAGAATAAACTGATCTAACTTTCAAACTTACCCATATTACCTTCAACCATGGGGCTTCTTAGCCTTCTCTTGGGTCTTGAGCAATTGAAAGACAAAATGATCAAGTCACTATGTCTCAAGTTCTTTGTTCCACCATTGTTCTAGAGTTTCTATAAGTTTTCAAAATAAAACTCAGAGATTCCGTTGTATGACACTCTCAAGTCTCTCAATATATGTGGTATTTATGGATCCTGAACAGGGCAATAAAGATGTTATGCCTTTTTCTCTTTCTACCACTAAGTCTTATGTGGAGTTTATAGGTAGGGAGAAAGCTAGAGTATACTTGCAATGCATATATTGTAAAGTCAAACAGTGGATTCAAAGAGAGTTGAGTCATACAATCAAACCAAGAAGTGCATGTGTGTGGATATATGTGTGGTGGATATACATATATGGTGGCTAACCTAATTCTACTTTGCTCCTTGAAAACATATCTCTCTTTTGAAACTTGGAAACATTTGCTAGAGAGCAGGGGCTATCTTATTCATCTCTCTCTTTTTTCAGGCGGGCATCTGAGTACCTATTGTTTTAAATATCTCGAACACTTCTGTGTCCATTTTTTTAATCATTTTCTTTTTTTTATGAATAACTTTTGCATAGCCCCATGTCTCTTTTCTACAACAAAAACTTTTGAGAGATAGCAACAAGAACTTGGAGCATTTATTTGGTGGATGGAAAACCTAAGAAGCATGTTTTTGTGTTCACCCCCAATGTAGGAGTAGAATATTTTTGGGTGGATCTAGATGGAAGGCATGTTTTTGCACCTACCCCTAGTGTAGGAGTAGTGCATATGTGGTGTGTACGTGATCTTGATTTTAAGAGCATGATAAACCTCTCATAAGGGTTTCCTAGCCTAAATAACAAGTAGCATATAAGTGGAAGTTTTCCTAGCCTAAATAACATGTATGGCTCTAGAGGGAATTCAAGCTTTGTCATACATGAACTATAATGGAATTTTTGTGTTTTTCAAAAAGTAAATCTCTAGAACTTTAGTGTCACTTGGAACAAGATAAACAGTAGCTCAGACTGTCTCATATCATATCTGTCAATTGCCTAGACTTAGATCAAGCATACACTACCCATGAATTTCAAGTTCAGAGTAAATCTTTATATCAAATCAGTTTTATCTAAAACTCAGGAGAATTCAATGCTAAAAACTAGGTACTTGAAAGGAATTACAATAGAGTAACTATTCATCATTTCCATTTAAGAGATTATTCAGAGTCCTCTTTATTTTATTCAGCTCTTAAAAATAAATAAAAGCAACCTAGACACACCCTTTTTTATTTTGTTTTCATTCATCATTTTTTAACTATTTAAAAGAAACTAAAAATTTAAGACAGAGGGAAAAGAATACTTACCAAGATACATGGGGTTCCTTCTCCCACAAGCTAGCTCTTTCTGTGAGGGCTTGGTATTGTAAGTCCTTTGAACCCAACTTCTCCTTGTGAAGTTCATTTATCAAGTACCTCGGTTTTCTCTAAAAATGAGGATTCTTGTGATGACGCCTCTAATGGTGATGTCACCTTCTTCTGTCAAACCTATCTTGGTTTTGAGTTTTGATTTTGGTTTGATAGGTTCAGATCTTTCACCTGTAGAAATTTGGGGAATTGACTAACTCCCCCACACACTTTGCTTGAAGTGTGTCATGCTTAAAAAGACAAGGTAGTGATCAAGTGCATGGGTTCTGTTGGTCAGAAAACACCAACAGAATCAAAACTCTATTCTTCTTCTCCAACCTTAAGCACATTGAATATGATGAAGTTGATGTTATATGCTTGTTCTTTTATAACATGGGTGATAAGATTAGAAGATTGAGCATGAATGTAGCATTTAAATATATTTGGCAAAAAAGGTTTTAGTTGCTTAACCTACGGAAGGATTGTCTATCTATGCATAATGTATCCATCTTTACATGATTATGACTATCATCTTTCAGAGATAGGATGTGCACTTTTTAGCTTATTTGGTTAAGACTATAGGATCAAGAAAGTGGCACTAGGAACGAGCTTCAAGAACTAAACATGTTGAGTTAATCATGATGGATTAAGTAAAATTATAACTCAAACATGTTTGTTTCTTATTTATGTGCATACCAGAATCAAGGAAAAGCTTTTTAAACAATGACCATTTACCTTAGGAAGTTACCTTAGTCATTAAAGCATGATGACACCACATGACAATGGGTAGATGGCTCATGATGGTCCTTCCCTTTTGCTTGAAGTTTTCCTTGTTCAACTAGCCTTGTAGCTTGAGCGAGCTTCTTCTTTCCTAGATTGCACCCTTTCTCTCTCATCCGTTTGTCATGCCATCTTTTTTTCTCTTTGATATTGACATCTTGCTAGACCTTTCGCTCTAGTCACTCATTGTTTTATGCCTCAAACCTTGATTTGTTTCCACAAATGATCTCCTATTGGTGAGGGCTTTTGGGTCTATTGATTTGCTTGTCCACTTCCTATGAGTGAGTGCTTTGATTGTACATCGTATTTTATGACAATCATTTTCTTCCTCTTCCATCCATGTTGAATGAGTTGTGTCTTCTTTGTGCAAAGTTATTGGAGTTCATCATGTGCCTTGCTTCATCTCTAATTTGAATTCATCTTGTGACTTACCCAAATTGAATTTAGAGTTTCCTACAGGGGTTAGTCCAACAAAATATCCAGTATCTACTAAAGCACACTCTTGGTTCAAAAATTAAACTAGACACCATATCTAATTTAAATCTAGGAAAGCAATTTAACACCATGCTTAATTTTAAAAGCCTTTGGAAGTAAGATCAACACCCCTAAACTAAGCACCATGCTTAATTTAAAAGATGTATGAACATACTCCAAACCTTGAGCATACTATAGCAAACAAAGGTAGCATGAAAGCATTATAGAGATTTATTCAAAGAGAGATGAAAGAGCATGATTGTTATTTAGCAAATTGAGCATGGCTTGAAGGTAGAGATAACCAAGATAATTTAGCAACATAGTAGGAGATTTTTTAGAGAAGTTTATCCCCTTGCTTGAATTTTGTAGCAAAATCAAGTTTGGATGATAGAACTCCCATGTGTGAATGTAATTCAATGTTGCATGATAATTGGTTGGACATACCTTGTGTCATCATCCTTCATTTTTTTTCTTCAAACCTGGAATGGTTAGTGACAAAAATACCCAAAGGAATATTTTCACAATTATATTTCTATGCTCATTTCACAAAGGCATCACAGCAAAAGGTGATCGCACAGGTTATCTCCCAAAAGTGCTTGTTTTAGGACAAAAGCTCGTCCTTGGGAAACCTTCAAATTGAGCTTCAAGTAAGTGAACACCAATCTTTGTGTACCTATCTCAAGAGTCATGCCAACATACGACGAGATCTGCAATATTTATGATAAACAAACGTGTCTACAACCACCCTTTCAATTTTTTTGTAACAGAACCGACCAAATCATAAGAACGTAAGCACAAAAACAATCACCGAAGCGATCAAATTCCTATACTTAAGCTCCCATAATCCCGGTAGTCCAGAAATCACGAAGGATTTCAACCAACTTTCGACATACAAACCAAGATCGTAGTGATTCAACACAACACATCATTCGTTACAACATCTCACAAGTAGCATTCGAATTACATCCATCAGAGTTCAAATAACATATTACAACTCAAGTTTGAGTGTGCAGAAGCAACATAGTTTAGTACAAAACATCATAGTTTTCAAATACATTGCCAAGTCTGAATCATGTCCCACAAAAGCATTATCAGGTACGAGAACTAGTAGAGACCGCGCCCAACAGTCTAGTTTTCATCCCCAGCTGGGAGAAGGCAGTACTTGCAGCAACCAAAGTAGAACTGGTCATCTGTAACAGGTGGGAGATAAACCCTGAGTACGAGAAGGTACTCAGCTAGACTTACCTGTCAAAAACCAGAAATAAAAGACACCAAGGATCATGCAAGGCTTTTTAGGTGGGCTAGCTTGACACAGTTGCATAAAAGAGCTTATGATTATAGTAACCAATTTAAACTTGGCATCAAGCTTATCATCATTTACCTGTCCACTAGATTAGCACCTGTACTAGAGCACTCAGTTATTAGGAGCAAACAATATTAACCATAGCAGGTATAATAAGGTTGTCATCATCATATCATCATTTCTGAACCATTAAGTTATTTAGTGTATCTACTTTGGAGATAAGCCCGTCAAGTTCTCACTAACTGGGAGAGACGGCGACTCGAATCGAATTACAACTCAGCTGAGGGGGTATTCCTAACTCTCACCCTGGCATACTTAGCAAGGGTAGCCATGGGTCACCTTTGGAACATCTCAGGAACCAAATTTGTGGGTTCGATCAGCGCCAGCACTCTCAGGGATTACCCTTCTGCCAGGATGATCAGGACTTTTAAATCACCTGCCCTTGGACTCACGCCTATGGCTCCCTTCCGAGGCGCACTTTATACTTATCAACTCTCGGCCTAAGGTGAGCTACTCGGCTTCATGGTCGGTCTTCAGACATAGCCAACTAAGAGAGAGGCATGCATTCAACATGAACAGGAAAGGCTCCAAGATTCAGTCTTTAATCGACACAGATGGAGTCACTGCAACCGGCAAGCCTCCGTCCGGTCTTCATTTCAAATTAAGACTGGTTCTTTTCCACGATAGCAAATATAGCCAACCATGCCATATGTATATTCCTATATCTCGCAAGTGACAGGAAATCACCCGACTTCTACTGCGTTTAAGTAGGGCTAAGCACTATGCGAACTTGAGCTACATAGGATTCAGGGTAACAATATCTGGACAAGGATTGGATAACCAATGCAGCAAGTGTTTGCACCCAACACCTAAACTTAATGCAACAATATATATATATGTAACAATAATACTGTAACTACATTTTGGAAATTAGGAGGCTTAATATGCTCTGGGGCTTGCCTTTCACAAAGTTGCAAGGACGGTGATTCGGGCACTCAACGGCGACCTCGTCTAGCACTTCTCCTGAAGGCTGCACCTCCTGAACCTCCGGTGTCGGCTGCTGCTGCTCGCTTGGTTCCTTGAATTCTAGCAGTGTTACTCCCTTTAGTACACCTATTGCATGCCGGTGCATGAGATAAAGATCATGGATGCATAAGGAATGACATGATGCTCATGATGAATGAATCACAGTAAGTGTTTATGAAAGCATCACTGGACACTCGTTTACCGAGTAAGAATAGTTCTATTCAAATCACTTTAAAACATGTATCTCACTTAACTTGAAGAACGAGATCTACTTACCTAACTTGCATAACCTAAGATAAAGATGCTCATCTTCAGTTAAAGGCCTAACACCTAGGAACATTACCACAAACTTAGAAATAGTAAAGGCATACATAAATAAACATTTAAAGTTTCATATGCACACAAGTAGTCCCTTAATTCAATCACAACCAGAGTTCTACAATTCCAAATGACTTGCATGAGGACATTCTGGAAAGCTTATGAAATTCTCTACAAAACAATTGTAAACATCATCGCATGATACTTATGTTAACCAAATCGAATTCCAGTAAACCTAGAATCTGTCCAGAAATGATAGGGTTACTAACTTAATTATTTAATGATGATGCAAAAGCCTAATTTGACCAAACCAAGTTTACCAACTTGTTGCACATACCAGAGGAACACTAGAAAGTATAGTGCTAACTTCTAAATAAATTATTTAATATCCTTTTCCAATTTATTTAGTTAATTTGGTGATTAAAGCAATATATAGTAAAACTATTCATAAAAATCTACAAAAATTACAGTAGCTATCTCATGCTTCACATAGACTCCATAAAAATTTCAAAGCCATTGAGCTAGCAGAACTTGCTGTACCCAAAATAACAGGTGGCATGGCTATTTTTAGCATAATTAGGAAACCCTATTGAAAAGTGTCAAGCAATAGATTTCTTATTTTTCCTAGTATCATTCTAGCATAAGAATAGCACTCACCAATTTTTACCTTCACTGGATCTATAGAAACATTATGAAAATTCACACAAGATCCATCCATGCAAACAAGATAATTTTTTATCTCCTACATATAGTGTCCAAAACTTAAGAAAATTTAACTACAAGCTACTCATGACATGAATAGTACACCATAAAAATTTCATGCCATTTGGAGCTACCTAGAAAAAGATATAATTACCCCAATTTCTTGTATGATTAAAAGAGATAAATAGAAACTCCCATTTTCATAACAGAACATGGCATGGATTATATTTTTCATAGAAACTAGACATTATCATGAACTCAACAAAATTAGAACCACATCATTTGGATCTACCATCTAAGAGCTACATATTTTTGAATATGTTCACAAATCTGTGAAATAATAAAACAAAACAAAATAAGAAAACCTATTCAACTACTGGTGGGCCGGCCCAAAGAAATGGTGGCCTGTGATGTAGGCGTAGGCGCGGCCCAGAAATGGTGTGGCCCAGCCAGGCTCCCGCCTGAGCCTCAGCTGCTGACAGCCGGGACCCGCGTGACAGAGAGACAGGCAGGGGAGGAGAAGGAGACGGTGGCATAGCTCATCGACAGTGGTTCCTCCGGTGAGGTCCGCAGTGCTACAGTGGTCAACTCACTCATGCGCATCTATTGGTGCCCTCAATTGAAGCTATTGCTGCGGCGATAGGGGTTGGCGACGAGCATGGCGGCACACGGCCACGGCATGGCCGGCTCCGGTGAGACTACGGCGCTACGACTTGAATGTGTGACCCTACGAGCTTCAGTGGCATGCACTGAACCTAGCGCAAGGTAGAGGAGGGATGGCAAGGGCACGAGGATAGCTAGCCATAGGGAGCACCAACTTCGGCGAGGTCAGCCATGTCGGCGGTGGAAGGAAGCTACGATTTCGCCCTTACCATGGCGCAATTGGATCGATGGTGGGGTGGAGGAGGTAGAGGAGATCACTGCGAAGCCACAGACGAGCTGGGCAATGCATTTTCACGGTGGCGAGCATGCACGGCGACAGCGACGCTCGGTCGGAAATGGAGAAGCCGCTATGGCTCGATGCTGCGCGCTGTGGAGGCGAGAGAGAGGCAATGGAGCGGTGAGCGCGTTCGGGCAGGCGCTGGCCTTCTTCTAGAGCTCGGACGCGCGACATGGAGGCTTTGGCAGTGCATGAGCACGGCAAATAGCTTCTGCGTCGGTCGGCCATGGCGACACTGACCATTTTCTGAAACGTTGTGATTCAGTGTTTGACGACTATGACTGACAGCGCCATTTCATCGTGTCAACATGGCTAATCCAATGACCCTTTGCAAAAACTATGTACATGAAAATTGTAGGTCTACCATCCATCTACAATTTCTTTTCAAGGACCAACACCTAAATCGCCGTGGATCCAAAGTTACATGAAGCCAAAGTGGGCTTGATGCAACTAAAAATGTAGCTATGACTTAGAATATTTTCTAAGTGTGAAATCAGCATGAAATACTGACTTGTGGGCCATGTTTGAGCATGTTCTAGCCATTTTCATGAAATGATCATAAAACAACTTTTGTTCCTTAATAAATTAGCTACAACTTTGGTAAAGAGTGCACAGCCATGCAAGGTCTCTAAGTTGGTCTTTTGAATCAGTCAAATAGTGACCCTCCAAGGGTCAATTCAAGTCAAACCTCCACTTGAGGGCATTTTGGTCATTTTGATCTACATGAGCAATGTCCCAACAAGTAACCTAAGTGTAGTTAAGGTATAATAGACCATAATCAACCACTTTACAAAATTGTTATACCAACTTCTAATGATCACATGTGATAAAGCAACTAAAACAAGCAATTCACTCATATGTTTCAATTCCATGTTTCACATGTTTCATGACCTTGTTGTTATTTTATATTTGTCATATTACTACCCTATTGCCATGTTTCAAGGTATGAGAAATTCATGTTGCATTCATATGTTGCACTACTACCATTCATAAGCAATCAAGTACGAAACAAATAGAATATGCGAATGTTGCATATGTATGTTTCAGTGACAATGGCATGATGACATAGATGATGCATATGTTTATGAAATGACATGCAATTTAGTGGAAGCCAAACACCTAGGGTGTTACAGCCCTCCCCCCTTAGAAAAATCTCGTCCTAAGATTTGGAAAGCGTACCATTTAATATAGAAAGCCGGATAATTTTCCTTTAGATAATCTTCCCGCTCCCAGGTTGCATCCCGTTCACTATGATTACTCCAAACTACCTTGTATAACTTAATTACTCATGTACGAGTCACTCTTTCTTAAGTATCTAGAACTTGAACGGGCTTCTCCTCATAAGAAAGATTAGATTTCAAGTTGACTTTCCTTGTTGCTATTCTTTCCTTGGGAATACGAAGACACTTCTTCAGCTGGGACACATGGAATACCGAAAATATAGCTCCCATCTCATGTGGTAGATCAAGCTTATATGCTACTCTTCCACTTTTCTCGATAATACGGTAAGGTCCAACATATCGAGGCTCAAGCTTCCTTTTAATTCCAAAACGTTTTACTCCTTTCATAGCGGATACCTTCAGATAAACGTGATCACCTACTTCAAACTCAATAGGTTTTCTTCTCTTGTCAGCATAGCTCTTTTGTCTAGCCTGAGCGGTAGTCATATTCTTCTGTATAGTTCGGACTTGCTCTTCGGCTTCTTTTAAAAAGTCAATACCATAGAATCTTCTTTTCTCGGGTTCCACCCAGTTCAAAGGAGTTCTACACTTGCGGCCATAAAGAGCTTCAAAAGGAGCCATTTTGATACTCTCTTGATAACTATTGTTATAAGAGAATTCAGCAAGAGGTAACTAGTCCTCCCAAGAGCCTTTGCAAGAGATAAGACAAGCCCTAAGCATGTCTTCAAGAATTTGATTAACATGCTCAGTCTGTCCTGATGTTTGCGGATGATAGGCAAAACTATGGATTAAATGAGTGCCAAGATTCTGATGTAAGCACTCCCAAAAGCGAGCCGTGAATTGTGGTCCTCTATCCAAAATAATGGATTTGGGTACACCATGGAGACGTACCACTTGTTGAAAATAAATCTCAGCATAATTGTGCGGGTGATAGGTAGACTTGACCGGAATAAAGTGAGCAGATTTAGTTAGACGATCTACGATAACCCAGATGGAATCACAACCCTTTTTGGTAGTGGGTAGTCCAACAATGAAATCCATGCTAATTTCTTCCCACTTCCAGCCAGGAATAGAGAGTGGCTGTAATAATCCGGGCCTTATGTGAATAGCCTTGACTCTGCAATAGTTATCACACCTTGCCACGTAAGCTACGATTTCCTTCTTCATCTTGGTCCACCAATAATATAGCTTGAGATCTTAATACATTTTACTGCTACCAGGATGGATGGATAATTTAGAAGAATGGGCTTCAGCCATAATTTGATTTCTAAGTTCTTTGTCTTTGGGTACCACAAGCCTATCATTAAACTAGAGAATTCCTTTGTCATCAACCCTAAAGTGCTTGGTCTCTTTCTCTTTCATCTCCCGCTTGATGTGAAACACACCCACATCAGTCTTCTGGAGTTTGATAATTCAACTTCTAAGAGAGCAACCCACAGTGATATTGTGGAGTACTACAGGATGAAGGAGGTGTGCTAGATGAAAGTCTTCACTAACTAAGGAATTGCAATGGGCCTTTCTGCTTAAGGCATCAACAACCATATTTGCCTTACCAGGATGATAGTGAACTTGAAGGTTGTAGTCTTTGATTAATTCTAACCATCATCGTTGATGCATGTTCAACTTGGGTTGAGTAAAGATATACTTGAGGCTTTTATGGTCAGTATAGATGTTGCACACATTACCCAGCAAGTAATGTCTCCAAATCTTCAGGGCATGAACAACCGCGGCTAGCTCTAAGTCAAGGGTAGGATAGTTGACTTCATGTTTTCGAAGCTGGCGTGAAGCATAAGCAATTACTTAGCCCTCCTGCATAAGAACACACCCCAAACAGGTGCCACATGTGTCACAGTAGACATCAAAAGGCTTCTCGATGTCAGGTTGTGCCAATACAGGAGCAGAGGTTAGTAAGGTTCGCAAAGTGTGGAAAGCCTCTTCACACTTCAGAGTCCACACAAACTTCTCATCTTTTTGAAGTAGTTGAGTCATGGGCTTGGCGATTTTTGAGAAATCCAGGATAAAGCGACGATAGTAGCCAGCCAAACATAGGAAACTTCGGACTTCTGTGACCGTAGTAGGTGCCTTCCACTCTAGGACTTCTTGCACCTTAGTAGGGTCAACCGAAATTCCATCACCAGATAACACATGACCTAGAAAAGGTATATTGTTCAATCAGAATTTGCACTTGCTGAACTTAGCATAAAGCTGGTTGTCACGTAACCGAGTTAAAACAATTCTCAGATGTTCAGCATGCTCTTCTTCATTCTGAGAATATACAAGGATATCATCAATAAACACGACGACGAATTTGTCTAGTTTTGGCATGAATACTGAATTCATCAGGTACATAAAGTGTGCCGGAGCATTGGTCAACCCAAAGGACATGATGAGGTATTCGAACAAGCCATAACGAGTAGAGAAAGTTGTCTTTGGTATATCTTCAGCACGAATTTTGATCTGATGGTAGCCAGACCTCAAATCGATCTTGGAGAATACCTTAGCCTTGGAGAGCTGATCAAACAGAATATCGATGCGAGGAAGAGGGTATTTGTTCTTGATAGTAACAGCATTTAGGGGGCAATAATCCACGCACATACGCAAAGATTCATCTTCTTCTTCACAAAGATGGCCGAACAACCCCAAGGAGAAGAACTAGGCCGAATCAAACCTTTCTTCAATAGCTCATTCAACTGACTCTTCAGCTCAGCCAACTCATTAGGCGGCATTCTATAGGGCCTTCGAGAAATAGGAGCCATACCCGAAATGAGTTCTATCTTGAATTCTACATCATGGTCCGGAGGTAATCCAGGCAAGTCATTAGGGAAGACATTTGGAAACTCACAGACAACCGGTAGATCCTCAATGGCTTTGGCTAGGGTAGCATTGGCTATATTGTGGATAGAGATATCATGAGGTAACTGCACTAGAAAACCCTTCTTATCCACATGATCCCTCAACATTACCACATGGGTTGATGTATCGATCAACACTCCATTCCTGCTCATCCACTTCATTCCTAGGATTACATCGATTCCTACCCCCGGTAGAACTACAAGATCTATAAGGAACTCTCAATCCCCAATCTCAATCTTTACATCTTTAACTACTTGGTTAGTTAGGATATTATTTCCAGCAGCACTAATACAATAACCACCCTTGACAATTGTAATCACATTCATCTTATGCTTAGATGCAAAAGTAGAACTCATAAAGGAATGTGAAGCACCCGAATCAAAGAGCACAACTTTAGGGTGATCATTAACAAGGAACTTACCAGCGGTGACCACTTCACCAGTAGGAATTTCCTCCACAGTCGTGTAGTGAACACGCCCCTGATGGATGTTTCCTTGAGCATTCTTCTTGGAAGGATAGGGACACTTATTTGCCCAATGACCAGGCTGGTTACAGTTTTAGCACGGCCTGTTTGCTGGTGGGGCATTGGAGCTGCCCTGCCCAGAGGTATTCTTTGTCAAGGAAATTGTGTATCCCTTGCAGAAACCAGTTTTAGTTTGATTCTTTTTCTGAGGTGGGCAGTACCGGACATTAGCATTGGGTGGACGGTACTAGGTCTTAGATACCATTGGAGCCTTAGACTAAGAAGCACCAGCCTCAAAGTTTCTTTTACGAGTCTTGGAAGCAGCATATATCTTGTCATTATTCTCCTGAGTCAGGGTGTCACTGATAAACTCATTGAAGGTGACACACTTGCAATTGCCCATAGATTTCATCAGTTTAGGGGAAAGTCCCCTCTTAAAGCTAGCTATTCTCTTAGTGTCAGTATCGATGAACTTGGGAGCATACCTTGCCAGGTTGTTGAATGCCTGGAGGTATTCATTAAGACTCTTGTTGCCTTGGGTTCGCTTCATAAACTCGGTATGCTTAATGGCCATGAGACCAGGAGGGATAAAGTGTCCCCTGAAAGCTGCCTAGAACTGGTCCCAAATGATCTCAACATTAGCAGGGAAGGTGGTCCTGTGATGGGTCCACCAGATGCCTACAGGGCCTTGGAGCTGGTGTCCTGCATATGAAGCCTTCATGCCTTCTGTCAAATGGAGCAATCCAAACCTTTGCTCTATCGTACTCAACCATTCATTAGCTTGTAATGGTTCTTCTGCCTCACGAAAGATAGGAGGCTTTGTGTCCATGAAGTCCTTAAAGCTGCTGTACTGGTTCGGCTCGGGTCCCTGGCGGACATGCCGATCCTCACAGTTAGCCATCTAGTGCATAGCCTTAGCTAGCGTGCGCTGACTTTCCACGATAGTTTGCATTATCTCAGCTGGTGTGGGTGGTGGAGGAGGTGGTTGTTCCTCATCTCCCATGCTATGACCGTGATGAAGGTTATAAGCCATCTACAAAAGGTATAGCCAATGAGCACTGACGATGTGGAAACTTTTGTAGATGAATTGTATAATTATGCCAAACTGATTCCATTGGAGAGAATGCATTTATAATCAACAGAGGCACAATCATTCATCACAATCACACAACTCCTCAAGTGCATCAATTGACACATAAATGCGATGAACTTAACCAACAATGAGATCTATAGACCGCAAAGATGGAATACATCAAAGGCTCACATACGTGGAGCATAATACGTTCGATAGGTTACATCCAAGCCATAGTGGTTCCAAACTTTCATCCGAAATAACAAAGGGTCCGATATTACATCCCAACGATTAACTTATTACAAAGCTACTTGTTCATGCACGAGGATCAACAAAAGACTAGCTCTTGCACATTAGCTAAGTAGTAAGCTAAACTACACATCGTCCTCGGAGTCAGTGTCGAAGATCTCTCCTCCATCTTCATCACTAGCAGGCTCTAACTCCTCATCTTCCTCCTCATTAGGTGGAATGTCCTTAGGTCCATTGACCTCAATGCCATCATTGCCTTCAGCCATGATGACACCAGAGCCCATCTCATCCTCATCATCAGGTGGCAGGAGAGGGTGAAGTTGATTGTGTAACAGGTGAACCTCCTCATGGAGATGGTCATTGTACTCTTCGGCAACTGCCAACTACTACTCTAGCTCCACCTGTCGTGCTCTCAACACATTCTCTTCATGCCAGGCTTCATTCCGTTGGTTCATCACATGAATCAACATATGTTCACAGTTGCGGTGAGCAACTGTCAACCTCTGAACCTCAAGGGTCTCTTGGTCCCATTCCTGTGTTACTTGCTCCAAACGGTGTTGTGCCGCATTCCTCTCAGCAGTCACCCGGGCCAGCTCTGCCCTCAGCCTTTCTGCCTCAGTAGGCTCAGGATGGGGCTCACGAGGAGCTAACCAGTGACGAGGTGCCCTGCCTCCAGTAGACTTGCGAGCAGTGAGTTTCATGCGCGCCATCTGTAGCAAAAAGTTGCAACATAAGGGGAGAATCATTTAAGGGATACAAAATTAATTAGTCGAGACAATCATATTTTAAAGGAGGGAGTAATGCAAGAAATGCCATGTATGCTTGAACATGATGCATGCACGATCCGTACGTCCTCACAAACCTAAAAAAAATTAAAGGCTAGCGAAATATACGGTGGCATACATACATTCTCTCGTATACGGTAGCTAGTCGATCTACAATGATATGTTGTTAGTGTACCTACAGAAAATTTCATTTCAGCCCAGTAATTTTCCAAAATGCATAAAAAACAAGCAGTAAACTAAATACTTTTATACATGCATCCCCTGATGCATATACTCTAGTATCACAGCTACCCATCAGAGATACCCACATTTAAGTACTCTCATAGATACATGATTGAATATGTAAGTATGCGAGCAACCACAACTACTCTCCCCTAGACCAACGGTTGGACGGTCATGCTCTCACAACTCCTACTTACCAGAGTGTAGAGGTATTTTGATCCATACATTACCACCCAAGCGGATGGCATCCATACAATAGCACGCCGTATGGACGACGAAACAGAACAAGCAGGAACCCCCAAGTTAGTACTTTAATAAGCCACCTAAGAGTTCTTATTTGGGCATAAGGGATATGACCACTGGCAATACTTAGTATTTAATTTAGGATTTTTGCAAATACTTTTGTTTTAAATACACAAATGACATGTTTAGTGTCGAATCTTGCTCTGATGCCAGCTATAACAGAACCGACCAAATCATAAGAATGTAAGCACAAAAACAATCACCGAAGCGATCAAATTCCTGTACTTAAGCTCCCATAATCCCGGTAGTCCGGAAATCACGAAGGATTTCAACCAACTTTCGACATACAAACCAAGATCATAGTGATTCAACACAACACATCATTCGTTACAACATTTCACAAGTAGCATTCGAATTACATCCATTAGAGTTCAAATAACATATTACAACCCAAGTTTGAGTGTGCAGAAGCAACATAGTTTAGTATAAAACATCATAGTTTTCAAATACATTGCCAAGTCTGAATCATGTCCCACAAAAGCATTATCAGGTACGAGAACTAGTAGAGACCGCACCTAACGATCTAGCCTTCATCCCTAGCTAGGAGAAGGCAGTACTTGCAGCAACCAAAGTAGAACTGGTCATCTGCAATAGGTGGGAGATAAACCCTGAGTATGAGAAGGTACTCAGCTAGACTTACCCATCAAAACTAGAAATAAAAGACACCAAGGATCATGCAAGGCTTTTCTGGTGGGCTAGCTTGACACAGTTGCATAAAATAGCTTATGATTATAGTAACCAATTTAAACTTAGCATCAAGCTTATCATCATTTACCTGTCCACTAGATTAGCACCTGTACTAGAGCACTCACTTATTAGGAGCAAACAATATTAAACATAGTAGGTATAATAAGGTTGTCATCATCATATCATCATTTCTAAACCATTAAGTTATTTAGTGTATCTACTTTGGAGATAAGCCCGTCAAGTTCTCACTAACCGGGAGAGACGGCGACTCGAATCGAATTACAACTCAGCTGAGGGGGTATTCCTAATTCTCACCCTAGCATACTTAGCAAGGGTAGCCGTGGGTCACCTTTGGAACATCTTAGGAACCAAATTCGTGGGTTCGATCAGCGCCAGCACTCTCAGGGATTACCCTTCTGCCAGGACGATCAGGACTTTTAAATCACCTGCCCTTGGACTCACGCCTATGGCTCCCTTCCGAGGTGCACTTTATACTTATTGACTCCTGGCCTAAGGTGAGCTAATCGGCTTTGCGGTCGGTCTTCAGACATGGCCAACTAAGAGAGAGGCATGTGTTCAACATGAACAGGAAAGGCTCTAAGATTCAGTCCTTAATCAACATAGATGGAGTCACTGCAACAGGCAAGCCTCCGTCCGGTCTTCATTTCAAATTAAGACTGGTTCTTTTCCATGATAGCAAATATAGCCAACCGTGCCATATGTATATTCCTATATCTCGCAGGTGATAGCAAATCACCTGACTTCTACCATGTTTAAGCAGGGCTAAGCACTATGCGAATCTAAGCTACATAGGATTCAGGGTAACAATATCTGGACAAGGATTGGATAACCAATGCAGCAAGTGTTTGCACCCAACACCTAAACTTAATCCAACAATATATATGTAACAATAATACTGTAACTGCATTTCAGAAATTAGGAGGCTTAATATGCTCCGGGGCTTGCCTTTCACAAAGTTGCAAGGACGGTGATCTGGGCACTCAACGGCGACCTCGTCTAGCAGTTCTCCTGAAGGCTGCACCTCCTGAACCTCTGGTGTCGGCTGCTGCTGCTCGCTCGGTTCCTCGAATTCCAGCAGTGTTACTCCCTCTGGTACACCTATTGCATGCCGGTGCACGAGATAAATATCATGGATGCATAAGGAATGACATGATGCTCATGATGAATGAATCACAGTAAGTGTTTACGAAAGCATCACTGGACACTCGTTTACCGAGTAAGACTAGTTCTATTCAAATCACTTTAAAACATGTATCTCACTTAACTTGAAGAACGAGATCTACTTACCTAACTTGCATAACCTAAGATAAAGATGCTCATCTTCAGTTAAAGGCCTAACACCTAGGAACATTACCACAAACTTAGAAATAGTAAAGGCATACATAAATAAACATTTAAAGTTTCATATGCACATAAGTAGTCCCTTAATTCAATCACAACCAGAGTTCTACAATTCCAAATGACTTGCATGAGGACATTCTGGAAAGCTTATGAAATTCTCTACAAAACAATTGTAAACATCATAGCATGATACTTACGTTAACCAAATCGAATTCCAGTAAACCTAGAATCTATCCAGAAATGACAGGGTTACTAACTTAATTATTTAATGATGATGCAAAAGCCTAATTTGACCAAACCAAATTTACCAACTTGTTGCACATACCAGAGGAACACTAGAAAGTATAGTGCTAACTTCTAAATAAATTATTTAATATCCTTTTCCAATTTATTTAGTTAATTTGGTGATTAAAGCAATATATAGTAAAACTATTCATAAAAATCTACAAAAATTACAGTAGTTATGTCCTGCTTCACATAGACTACCATAAAAATTTCAAAGCCATTGAGCAAGCAGAACTTGCTGTACCCAAAATAACAGGTGGCATGGCTATTTTTAGCATAATTAGGAAACCCTATTGAAAAGTGTCAAGCAATAGATTTCTTATTTTTCCTAGTATCATTCTAGCATAAGAATAGCACTCACCAATTTTTACCTTCACTGGATCTATAGAAAAATTATGAAAATTCACACAAGATCCATCCATGCAAACAAGATAATTTTCTATCTCCTACATATAGTGTCCAAATCTTATGAAAATTTAACTACAAGCTATTCATGATATGAGTAGTACACCATAAAAATTTCATGCCATTTGGAGCAACCTAGAAAAAGATATAATTACCCCTATTTCTTGTATGATTAAAAGAGATAAATAGAAACTCCCATTTTCATAACAGAACATGGAATGGATTATATTTTTCATAGAAACTAGACATTATCATGAACTCAACAAAATTAGAACCACATCATTTGGATCTACCATCTAAGAGCTACATATTTTTGAATATGTTCACAAATCTGTGAAATAATAAAACAAAACAAAATAAGAAAACCTATTCAACTACTGGTGGGCCGGCCCGAAGAAATGGCGGCCCGTGATGCAGGCATAGGCGCGGCCTAGCCAGGCTCTCGCCTGAGCCTTAGCTGCTGATAGCCGGGACCCACGTGACAGAGAGACAGGCAGGGGAGGAGAAGGAGACGGCGACGTAGCTCGTCGACGGTGGTTCCTCCAGCGAGGTCAGCGGTGCTACGGTGGTCAACTCACTCATGCACATCTATTGGTGCCCTCAATTGAAGCTATTGCCGCGGCTACAGGGGTTGGCGACGAGCATGGCGGCGCATGGCCATGGCATGGCCGGCTCCGGCGAGACTACTGGCGCTACGACTCGAATGTGTGACCCTATGAGCTTTAGTGGCATGCACTGAACCTAGTGCAAGGCAGAGGAGGGATGGCAAGGGCACGAGGATAGCTGGCTGCGGGGAGCGCCAACTCCGGCGATGTCAGCCATGGTGGCAGTGGAAGGAAGCTGCGATTTTGCCCTTACCACGATGCAATTGGATCGACGGTGGGTTGAGGAGGTAGAGGAGATCACTACGAAGCCACAGACAAGCTGGGCAACGCGTTTTCATGGTGGCGAGTGCGCATGGCGACGGCGACGCTCGGTCAGAAACAGAGAAGCCACTGCGGCTCGACGCTGCACGCTGTGGAGGCGAGAGAGAGGCAATGGAGCGGTGAGCGTGTTCGGGCAGGCGCTGGCCTTCTTCTAGAGCTCGGACGCGTGACGTGGAGGCTTTGGCAACGCATGAGCGCCACGCGGCGAACAGCTTCTACATCGGTCGGCCATGGCGACACTGACCATTTTCTGAAATGTTGCGATTCAGTGTTTGACGACTATGACTGATAGCGCCATTTCATCGTGTCAACATGGCTAATCCAATGACCCTTTGCAAAAACTATGTACATGAAAATTGTAGGTCTACCATCCATCTACAATTTCTTTTCAAGGACCAACACCTAAATCGTCGTGGATCCGAAGTTACATGAAGCCAAAGTGGGCTTGATGCAACTGAAAATGTAGCTATGACTTAGAATATTTTCTAAGTGTGAAATCAGCATGAAATACTGACTTGTGGGCCATGTTTGAGCATGTTCTAGCCATTTTCATGAAATGATCATAAAACAACTTTTGTTCCTTAATAAATTAGCTACAACTTTGGTAAAGAGTGCACAGCCATGCAAGGTTTCTAAGTTGGTCTTTTGAATCAGTCAAACAGTGACACTCCAAGGGTCAATTCAAGTCAAACCTCCACTTGAGGGCATTTTGGTCATTTTGATCTACATGAGCAATGTCCCAACAAGTAACCTAAGTGTAGTTAACGTATAATAGACCATAATCAACCACTTTACAAAATTGTTATACCAACTTCTAATGATCACATGTGATAAAGCAACTAAAACAAGCAATTCACTCATATGTTTCAATTCCATGTTTCACATGTTTCATGACCTTGTTGTTATTTTATATTTGTCATATTACTACCCTATTGCCATGTTTCAAGGTATGAGAAATTCATGTTGCATTCATATGTTGCACTACTACCATTCATAAGCAATCAAGTATGAAACAAACAGAATATGCGAATGTTGCATATGTATGTTTCAGTGACAATGGCATGATGACATAGATGATGCATATGTTTATGAAATGACATGCAATTTAGTGGAAGCCAAACACCTAGGGTGTTACATTTTTTGTGAACAAGAAGCATGAGGGGGTTGAAGATCTCGTGTGTGGTAGTAATGGAAAGACCAATTGATTTAGGAGATTTCTTATGTGAGCATGGATTTGATGAGGTGTTCATGAAGCAGCTTCCATGCTCATTGATGTCATCTTCCCTTTCATGCTCTAAGGTTAGTTCATCTTGAATGTCCAAAATTTCCCTTGGATTGGTGACTCTCGGGTTGATCTTGTCTAAGGCCTCCTCTAAACTTGGATGAGTCATATCTATTAAGGAGATTGACTTAAGCTCACCATTTGGATCTAAACTAGGGTTAGATTGTACCCTTAAGGATTCGTCCTTGTCCATCCATTCAATGGCATATGAATTCTTAACATCCTCCAACCATTGTCGTGGCTCTTCTTGGTCATCCTTGTAGTCTTCATGGCTCCTATGCTTTGGATATCTTAGTGAATTTCTAGGATCAACATGAGACTTAGGAGAAAGAGCATAAGAGGGATCATCGAGGTCAAGGATGGGTTTAGAGATGGGTTCAAAACTTATATCGGTTATGGTCATAGAAGGGGACAAGATAGGATTGGCTTCAAAATGACTTGGTTCTCCTTCTATGGCATCACTTGACATGCCACCCTTGAGTTTTTCTAGATGTCCTCTAAAGAAATTTGATTTAAGACGCTTTCTAAGAGATCCCATCTTGAGAGGATTTGAATTATATTCCCTCGAACATCTCTTATGTAGCAAAAAGTTTAAGCTTTTCCTAAAATCAGCATAAAAAGATCATCCTTAATTTTAACAGGGATTTCCAAAGGTGGAATTTCTTCTTCCCTTGGAGGATTTTGGGGTATCAATGGTTCAGGATTGATAGCTAAATCTTAGGATTGGAGTGGTTGTGGTTTGGCTATCAAAACTTTCTCTTCTTGTTCAGGAGATGATTTCTTCTCTTCCTTGGGAAGTTCATCATGAATGCTAGTGTAGGGAGTCTTTCCAATAATTCTATCAAGCATAGACCTTGCTTCACTAGCAGACAAATGAAAGAAAGCTCTTCTAGAGGACATATCAAGGAATTCCATGTAATCCTTGCTAAGTCCCACGTAAAAATATTGAAGAATTACAAGGTCTTAAATGGCAAGGTCAGGGCCAGTGGTGATGAGGTCATTAAAACAAGCCCATGACGTGCCAAGAGATTCTTATTCTTTTTGTTTAAAAGATAGAACCTCAAATCGAAGGCTGACAACTCTAGAGATGGGAAAGAAAGTTAAATAAAATTTAGAGCATAGCGTTTCCCAATCTCCTTGCATACTTTCTACGGTTTTGTTATACCAACACTTAGCTCTTCTCATCAAATACAATGGAAACAACTTCCACCTTAAAGTTTTGTCCAACATGCTAGCAATATGCAAGCATACATAGGTCTGCTTAAACTCTTGTAGGTGTAAGTATGGGTTTTCATTGCCTTCTCCTGAGAAGGATTGTTCCTGAATTATTTTTATTAAACACGGGCATAGCTCATAACCAAGCGCTAGGATACGCTCTGCAGATTTTAGTGGCTCTAGGCGTGCGCTTGTAGGTTTAGCATATTGATATAGGTGTGTTATCCATGCTAAAAGAAAAATTAAAACAAAAGATACAAAGTTAACCTAGGTTCGTAGTTAATTGAGTAACCGTTTCCTCGGCATAGTGCTAGAAAGCTTGTTGGTATACTTTAGACACACATAGATAAATCTGCAAGTGCACGGATACCACTATAGCTTTCACCCAGAAGTATTTCAAGGATCGTATCCACAACGAAACATGTGAGATTAACTACAATCTAACTTAACCAGGGGTAGAAACAAGGCTAAGGATAAATAGGAGCGTAGAGAGGATAACTAGGATTCTCTAGTTCTGACTTGGGTAAGTTATGTCTTCTACCATTCAACTAGGGACATTACTAAGGAAAGACACCAACTAAGGAAGCTTTCTGTAGCAACCGGGTTCTAATTGCCCTACAAATGGGAGGTGGACTACGAAGGACTCAACAAGGTTATATAGTCACCCTCATGATCTACCACTAGTCCAGAATGCAGGGTATAGACACAAGTAACCAAAGTCTAAGCACCACGCCTACACCATAATTACTACTTTACTCCCTCTAGAATAGGAATAAAGCACTCAAAAGAGTCATGAACCTAATGAACAATATAAACAAATTACTTACTTGAATCAGAAGTTGACTACTAGAGAAATCTCAGAAGCAAGCTCAAGTAGAACTTGGATCTGCCAAGGTACAAGCCATAGAGAGAGCACAAACAAGCCAACACTTCCTCCAAATTCTTCCCTCACTCTTTATCTCACTATTTTTATTTAGAAGACTAGATCCAAACTTGGAAGACTAATCTTCTCTTGATTGCTGGCTCTGATCCTAATGATGAGGATATGAATTAGGGTTTTAGGATATCAGGATGGCTCTATCGGAGGGGGTACATGGCCATATACATAGGGGGCAACATCAATTCTAGACCCTCGAATCAAACGGCGTAGATTTGATCTTTAAGGTGGTGGAGAACCGACATTCGAAGGAGAGCATGATAGGTGGGTCCCATGGGCTGGCTGACCAGCAGGTGGGGCCGGCTAGCCTCACATGTCAGCCTCTATGCATGGGTCTCGGTGAGTTGTTCTAGAGTGTTCTAGAGTCTTCCCAAGTCGGTTTCGTTGTGGATAAACATGATTTAATTTAATGAATAGGTCCACCTTGATGGTTTCCTGATTAAATCTTCCTGCAATCATGAAATCACCAAAACTCATGGAAATTATTAGTTTAAACCCCTATCCCTATGTTTTGTGATGGAATTAAGTATATGTATAGGATATGTTGACAGTTTATGATTGACGTTAGTGACCGTCAACAATAGCCGTGAAGGGGGAGCTGAGATCTATGATGATCCGATTGGGCATGCCAAAATGGTACATGATATCCTACATGAACTCAGTTGCCTTGGTAGAATTGTACTTAATGAGTTGCTTGTATTTGACACACATAGTAACTTGTCAATAGCCATGTAGATGTACTCGAAACCACCCAGACCACATTTGAGGGGTCCTACCATGTCGAGCCCCCAACATGAGAAGAGCCATGATAGCAGGATGTAGATGAGGTTGAAAGCTAGGATGTGAGTGTTGGTATATTTTAGATGTAGACAGAATAATCTGCAAGCATATGGACACCGATGTAGCCTTCACCGAAATATTCTAGAATATCAAACTTTGGGAAACGTGTGTGAGTTTAACTAAGTCTAACTTAACTAGGGGTAGCAATAAGGCTAAAGATAAACAAGAGTGTAGAAAGGATTAATTTCTAACTTGGGCAAGCTATGTATTCTAGTGTTCACCTAGGGACATTACCAAAGAAAGGCACAAACAAAGTATGTTATTCCATAGTAACCAGGTCCTACTTGGCGTACAAATGGGAGATGGACTACAAAGGACTCAACGAGGCTATCACCCTCGCGATCTACCACCGATCCGAAATGTAGGGTGCATCCACGAGTAACAAAGTCTAAGCACCACGCTTACACTAATGATTACTACTTCAACCCAAGAGCTACAAGGATTAAAGTACTCAAAAGGGGCACGATCCTGATGAACAATATAAACACAAAACTTACTTGAATCAAAAATTGATTACCAGAGATGTCTTAGAAGTAAGCTCAAGTAGAATTTGAATCCACTAATGTACAAGCCATAGAGAGAGCACCGATAGGCTGGTACTTCCTCCAAACTCTTCCCTCACTCTCTTTCTCACTATTTTCTATTAACAAAAGATAGCTCCTAATGTTGAGGACTATTCTTCTCTTGATTACTGACTCTAATCCTAAAGATGAGGATGGCCTTTTGGAGGAGATAAGGGGGTCCTTTAATAGGGGTCACCAGGCATCTTGTGGGCCCTTGAATCCATGGCAATGCCTCATCTTGACCCTCGATTTGAACCAACCATAATCCACTGTGTAGATTACACCTAAGAGGCGGTGGTAAACGAACGTTTAAAGTGGAGGCTGACATGTGGGCCCCAAAGGCTAGCCTAAAAGGGGGGGCGGTCGGCCCCACCCTCTAACAGCTTGGGCTGGATCATGGTGATTTGTCTTCTATGGTGGATTAGGGGTCCTCTAAGTCAGTTTCATCATGAATGATTATGATTTGCTCTAACATTATGGTCCACCTTGTCTGTTTTCTGATTAAATCCTCCTGCAATCATAAAATCACCAAAACTTGTGGAACTCATTAGTTTAAAACATTATACCTTTGTTGGTGATTCTTTTTAATTATATATGCAAGATATATTGATAGTTTATGATTGACACCAACTATCGTTAACAGTGAGCTTGCCTTGTGAAAAATTGGCAACCCTTGCAATGTCTAACCAACTCTTCTACGTCTTTGAGTGTAGTTGGCCAGTAGTACCTAGATTGAAAGGTTTGTTGACTAGGGTCCTAGAAGATGCATGATTACCATAGCACCCCATGTGGATTTCTTCTAAGATCACCTGGCCTTCTTTAGGTGTGATGCATTTGAGCAAAACGCTAGAGGATGCAGTGCATCGGTAGAGCCTATCTCTAACTAGAACTTAATTCTTACTTCTACGTGTGACTTGCTCATTTTCCTTATCAACTAGCAACTTGTGATCCCATGTGTAATCAATGAACACCTATGTCCAAGCTGGGTTGATAACTAGTACTTGTGCGTCGGGCATTGGGGTATCGGTTGGGGTGCAAACCTCTTGCTTGATGGATGGAGCATTGAGTTCTTAAACAAACACACCAGCTAAAACCTTTGCCCTGTCTGATGCGAGTTTAGCCAAGACGTCTACAGCAATGTTAAGATCTCACACCACATGATGGATTTCCAAGCCCTAAAAGTGCTTCTCAAGCTTGCGGACTTCTACACAATAAGCATCCATGGTTTCCTTGGTGCAATCCCAATCTTTGTTCACTTGATTGATAACCACCGAGGAGTCGCCATAGATGAGTAGTCGCTTGATGCCGAGTGAGACTGTCACTCGAAGGCTGTGAAGGAGGGCCTCATACTTGGCTTCATTGATGGTAACAGGCTAGAGAATCTATAGGACATACTTGAGCTGCTTTCCATCTGGCAAGATAAAAAGAAGACTAACACCTATGCCTCCAAGCTTCAAAGAACCATCAAAATATGTCTACCAATGATCCAAGATAACTTCTAAAGTAGGATGCTAAATCTATGTCCACTCAGCAATGATGTTAGCAAGGACCTGTGATTTGATAGCCTTGCCAGGGACAAATTCAATGTGGAGTGCTCCGAGCTTGACTGTCCTCTTGGATATGCATCCTATTGCATCACGCTTATGTAGGATGTCAATGAGTGGGAAGTCAGACACAACTATTGCCTTGTGTTCATCAAAGTAGTGGTGGAGCTTTCATGATGTAATCAAGAGGGCGTAGAGGAGCTTTTGCACATGTGGGTATCTGGCCTTGGAGTCTGAGAACACCTCACTGATGTAGTGGACAGGTCGTTGTACCTTATATGCGTGTCCTTCTTTAGCCAGTTCCATGACTATTATTGACATGCTCACCACCGTGGTAGTAGCTGCAATGTATAGCAAGAGCGGCTCTTGCTCTTCTGGTGGAGTGAGTAATGGAGAGGTAGCCAGGTAAGCTTTGAGTTTCTAGAAGGCTTCATTTGCTTGTGTCGTCCACTCAAACTTGCCCGACTTCTTCAAAAGCTTGAAGAAGGGCAATCCTTTCTCTCTGAGTCAGGAAATAAACCTATTGAGGGCGGCCATGCACCCTGTTAGCTTTTGGACATCTTTGACACAATGGGGATGGCCCATCTGAGTGATTGCTTGAATCTCCTTTGTGCTAGCTTCAATTCCCCAATGACTAAAGAGGAAACTCAGGAGCAGTCCTAATGGGACTCCAAAGACGCACTTGGTTAGGTTAAGCTTCCACTTATACTCTCGAAGGTTGTAAAAGGTTTCCTATAAGTTGTCGATTAGTGTAGAACGATCTTTGGTCTTGACAACTACATCATCAACGTAGGCTTCCATGTTATGACTTATCTATGCACTTTGGCATGCTTAGATGGCTCACTGATAAGTAGCTCTAGCATTTTTCAACCTAAATGACATAGTCATGTAGCAGTAGGGACCAAATGGAGTGATAAAGGATGTCTTGCTCTGATCTTCTTTCCTAAGGGCAATCTGATGGAAGCCCGAGTAACAATCAAGGAAGGATAAAATAGCCGACCTAGCCGTAGAGTCTACAAACTGATCAATGCATGACAAGCCAAAGGGATCCTTCGATCAAGGCTTGTTAAGATCAGTGTAGTTGATGCACATGTGCCACTCAATTGAGTTCTTCTTTTGCACGAGCACTAGGTAGGCCAACCAGTCAGGATAAAAAATTTTCCTCATGAACCCGGCAGCCAATAGCTTAGTGATTTTCTTCTTGATTGCTACCTTCTTGTCTGGTGAGATTAATTATAGGTGTTGCTTGACTAGCTTTGAGACAGGATTCAACTCCAATTTGTGCTCAACCAACTCTCTCAGGACACCTAGCATGTTGGCCGACTTCCAAGCGAAGATATTTTTGTTGTCCAAGAGAAAGTTGGTGAGCATGAGTTACTATTCATTGGAGAGGTGGGTACTAATGATCACCGTCTTAGTGGGATCACTGGTACCCAGATCGATCTTAATAACATCTGAGTCAGTAGGTGGTGTGATGAAACCCATCTTCTTAGTGGGAATCTCCATGTCTTTGGGCTTGGTCTAATGTGCAATGTTGGCAATCTCCTGAGCCTCGAGAGCGAGTTGTGCCTTGGCTACAATATGTACAACTTCTGTGTTGCAGTCGTATGAGCGCTTTAAATCACCATGGAAGGAGAGTATGCCATTGGGACCTAGCATCTTGAGCAAGAGGTATGGGTAGTGAGGAATAGCCATAAACTTGGACAAAGCTGGTCACCCGAAGATGGTGTGGGAAGATGATTTGAAGTTAGACACCTCTTTAACTTGAAGAACTCCATTAGGAAATTATCTGGGGAACCAAACATGACTAGGAGCATGATTTGTTTGAGTGGCATGGTTGCTTTGCCAGTACTATCCCATAAAAGGGAATGTCAGTCGGAGTGAGTAGGCTGGTGAAATCTAGGCCTATCTTTTTCAATGTATCAGCAAATATGATGTTTAATCCTGCACCATGTTGGTATTTCTTAACGCAAACAGAAATAATCCACAAGCGCACAGAAGTACCGTTGTAGCACTTCACCCAGAAGTATTCAGGGTATCTTATTTTCCATAGGGAATGATGGTACTCTTCTAGCTAGTTCATCCAAGGACAACACAAGGGTAGAGTTGGTAGAGGTTGAGATGGATTCCTATGGTTTAGAGCCTAAGCACAGATAAACTCTTCTATTACTTACTTACTTCGGGCACTAGGTAACACCGGGTCTGCCAAGTGAGCCCGACCTATAGCTCTATGTCGTATTTGAACATGGGAGATTATAAGGGATGGACAGGGTTGTTGTAGCAGAACCGACCAATTTATAAGAGCACAAGTATAATGGCAGCCCACAAGCGGTCGCACTGTCATACTTGAGCCCATATAAACCCGGTAGTCTGTCGAGTACCACGAAGGGTCTCGATTGACCATCAACATATAACCAAGACCATACATGATTCAACATACATGTCACATGTTACATAAAGTTCACAAATACCATTCATCCATTAGAGTATGAATTTGGGTTAATACAAACCAAGTTCAAGTAAAATAGTAGTGGAAGCAAATTAAAGTTTGAAACTAACATCTGTCATCATAGTTCAAATACAGTGTCAGCTCATGATCACACCCACAAAAGCATATGAGAAGGATTAATAAGAGATGCCTACCTAGGGCTCACTGCTTGTCCATAGTGGGATAGAAGTAGTTCTTGCAATAGCCATGATAAACTATACCATTTGCAAGAATGGGAAATAAAACATTGAGTATGAGAAGGTACTTAGCTAGACTTACCCGTCCTAAACCAAAAATATGGTGACTCTAAGGATTATGCAAGGCTTTATAAGTGGAGCTAGCTTGACAATATTTTGCATAAAAAGTGAATAATTCAGTTGTACAATTATAACTCGATCATCAAATTAATTATAGCTATTTATCTCTAGATTAGCAACTAACTTGTGTCAAACATGTAGCATATCATTTAGTAGCATACAATAATAACCATAGCTAGTGTAGTAATTCCATGTTCATCCAAAAAATCATATTCCATAACATAGTTACTACGATGTTGGGACTAGCCAAGTTTCTCACTATCCAGGAGAAACGGCGATTCAAATCAATTTTAACTAGCTGGGAATTTATTCCTAACACAAACCTAGGCAGACCAGATCAATAGTCACCTTTGGTACAACTTAGGTATACATTTTGTAGGTTCGACCAGCGCTGCATAATTAGGGACAACTAGCTGCTAGGATAATTAGGACTACCCTATCCTTGGGCTCATGTCTGGCTCCCCACACATCCTTACTACCATCCAAAGTGCGCACTTTTATAGAACAGGGCTAGGCCTAAGTTGAGCTACTTAGCTTCATAGTCAGAACGAGTTATGCAGCTAGCTAAGTGAGAGGCATGTGTCCAATCTTGTAAGAAGCGCCAACAATGGTACGGTCCTCAACCGATACAGACAGAAATTTAGGAGTCAACCTACACATAGACTCTACCCAGCCTCCATTTACATTACCCCATGGTTCTTTTTCACGATAGCAAATATAACCAATCGTGCTTCGGTATCCACATATATCTCGTAGGTGACATGAAATCACCTAACTTCTACCGGTCTAAGCATGGCTAAGCATATATTTGATCCTAGACCTACATAGGGTTAAAGGTATCTATAACTAGACATGGTAATTCTATGAATCAAGTGTTTCCAATCAACTCTTATAACCTAATGCATCAAACATAAAGGACTCAAGTGATATTTTGTAAAACATGGGAGAATTAGAATGTTCTAGGGCTTGCCTTTGAGGAAAGAGGTTGGCTAGTAATCTATGCACTCAGGGAGGTCCTCAAGAGTTTGCTCCTCTTCTCCTAGAGCTATGGCCTAAGGCATCTACTACTGATCCTCCTCTTCTTCCTCGTTGAACTCCAAAAGAGTTATCTCTTTGGATGATCCTATATGCATGAGCATGACTTAAGATATCATGAATGCATAAATGATGATATGTATAATATGATTTGATGTGATGAATGCAACCTCATAAGTGTTTTCAATAGCATTGCATTAAAGTAATAACAAGTTGTATCTTATTTTACTGAGTAGGAGCATATCTCCTCTCTAGTAACTTAAGCAAACATTTATGTAAATCATTTTCTAGACTACAAGACAGTAGCCACTTGTTTTGATCATAATTGGAGTTGTGCACATGAAAATAATATGGTTGTGGACATTCTGGAAAGCTTATGGAATTTCCTACAACTTTCTTTTAATCATCTTAATGTGATTCAGCAGTTATCAAGGTCAAACAAATCAATCCTTCAGATCTGTCTGACAGCAGATTTCTAACAGCCATAATTCTTAAACCATAAGGCCTATAACTATGAAAATTTAACACAAGGTATACAAGTAAGTTATCTACAACTTTGTTATTAACAAATTTTACATAAAAGACCATTACCATCACAAAATTATCATCACAACCGAAACTATAAATGCAGCCATCTAGTTGAATTATAAAGCAATAATTAACTAGTTGCATACAACTAATTGCTTTTAAGCCTAACTAATAATATTAATAGATCATATGCATCACAAGAACCATAGAAAACATTATGGTTAAACATAACTAAATTATTTATATCCATTTATTAATTTCCTTAGATAATAAGGTGGTTTAGAGGATAAATATTTACAGTGCTTCATAAATTCTGAGACAATTACAGTAGCCAAAAAATGACCTTAATAGTCAACTATACAAATTTCATGCCATTTGGATAAGTATAACTACCTCTACAAAAATGACAAGTTACCTAGGCTTATTTTAGCAAAAATAATTTAGCATAGTGAAAAGTGTCAAGAAATAGATTTAATATTTTTATTACATTCCTCCGAGCATAAGAATATTGTGTAAAAAATTGCATGATCATATGTTATGTATTTTACCCCAATTAATTTCACTAGAAACTAGCAATTAATTAGGATTAAATATGAAGACCATATTTTAAGTATGCTTACTGTAGGTTTAGTATTTTTCCTAGCTAAATCATGTCAACACAAGACCAGCAAAATTGGAAACACAATTTTATCACCTTCCTAGCTCAAGTTATGCAATTTATAAGATAGAAACCATTTAAAAAGCATTTATCTAGCTGCATTTTATTCTGCTAGGAAAATACTAGAAATAGTACATCTATATTTTTATCAAATACTACACTTCATGAGGAATTCAACAAAATTTGGTTCACCAAAATTGGACACTCCTAGGTTGAGATATGAATTTTTGAAACATGCAATCAAATCTATGAAATAAATCTAGAAAATCAAATTCAAATCCGACTGACACCTGGGGCCCATGGTCAATGGGACCCACCCATCAGCAAGACCGATATAGGGGACAGCGCTGACCGGTGAGAATTTGTCGACGGTGAGGTCTCCGGTGGTAGCGTCTTCACCACTGCACTCTTACCCCCGCGCATCGACTAGTAGGCTTAGTTGACTCGGTGGCTCACTAGAGCAAGCTCGATGGCAGCCATGGCAGATGATGGAGGTCTAGCGGCAGTACGCTGGCCATTTCTGACTATAGCACACTCAAGCGAGGATGGCTACTCTATCCTGGTGACCTAGCAAAGCTACACAGTGTAGGTGAGGGCTCTAAGGTGGCGTTGGTGAGCTTGGCCACATGCATGGCCGTGCGGCAGTGCACAGAGCACAGCGGTGCTCTCACTGTTCTGGCTAGATGGCGAAGAAAGGTGGGTCTCCATCATGCCACTAGCTAGGTCTAGGGTTACTCGACCTAAGGCGCGAGAGAAATGAGGGAGATGGTGAACCAACTCGGCGGTGGCGAGCTCGAGTGCCACGGCGGCCACACGTGGAGCAGCAACTCGTTCTGGCACAGTCAAGTAGTGGCGTCACTCCTAGATCTGGCCTAAACATCTAGACTCTAGCATGGTCCTAGAACAAAGAAGATGGAGGCACGTGCGGGGCCATAGTGAGCCATGAGCGCGGCGGTGCTCTGATGACAACAGCGACAATGGCGAGGCTTAATGTCATTATACCTAGGGTCGATAAGTGATGCTGGTGGCTCAAGGAGGTGGAGGTGATGATGGAGTAGCTATGGCTAAGATGAATTGGTTAGCGAGGCTACGTTGGAGGCGAGTAGCTATAGCGGAGCTGCGGCAGCGCACAGCGAGCTCGACGCAGCACTTTGGTGAGGCAAAGCGAGAGGGAGGAAGTGAGAGCAGGCGAGTGGAGTGAGCAGCAGGGGCGTGGTGCTTACATGCCTGCTCGGGCCTGATTAGCCAGGCCAACGCTGGCGCGCTGCCACCACGCGGTGGCCATAGCCTGTGGCTGGTCGGCCATTGCCATGTGCGTGGACGCGGGTTTAGACGCCGCTGAAGCTGACTGACAACGTGATTTCGACCCCATATATCTCCTAATCCGTTCGTCCATTGCAAAAACTCCATAAATGAAAGTTGTAGAGCTACATGCCATATACAACTTTGCTTTAGGAAGAATCCCCTAGTTAGCAATGGTTATCCAGTTATAGTGCTCCCAAGTGGGGTACATTGAAACTATAAACAGCACTATGACTTACAAAAATTTGCAAGTCTCAAAACAATATTTCCTTGCTATTTGTGAGCTATTTTTGAACATGCTATGCACTGAATTAGACCTTGACCCAAAAATAAAAGTTGTTACCCTAGTCAAGTACTACAACTTTTATTTAGGTCACATAGCCATACAAATATTCTAAGCTATTGTTCAACTTTGGTCAAACTAGTATCATGAAAATGGCATTTCAAATGAAACCAACACTTAGAATCAAATTTGGCCAATGCCATGAATACAAACATTGTTCCATTTACAATCCTAGATGTGTCTAAGGTGTTTTCATTACCTCACAACCATCTCATACATTGGTCATACATGATTGCAAGCATAAGCATATATATAAATCAACATTTCATGTGACAATGTATAAGAACGAGATGAAATTTCATATGCTCATGTTCATGAATGCTTGGATGATGCTTGTGCTCATGAAATGCAGATGCCAAATGCAAAGCTTAACACTAGGGTGTTATAGCTGTCACCACCTGCCGCCTACCCCTCAACCATGGAGTACGAGGCAAACAAAGGTAACTTCTAGCTTAGACACCACGTCTACGCTATTGGTTACTACTCTAGCGTTGGCCAAGAACATCCATCTTTATTAGTAGTCCTCTACTATAGCCTCTACCACAAGGATGAATGATGAACCCACAAACAAGTAAGAGTAAAGCTTAACTAAACAAAAGACTTTATACTATAGAAAACACGAACACTCACTTAGCGGGAGAACCCATTGAAGTGAAAATGCTCGTTGAGGTACAAGTTGGGGAGACACCAACAAGTTTAGTGCTTCCCCAATCTCTCCCTCACATCTCTCCCTTACTACTCTACTAGCTATCTAGAGCCTAAGCCCTTGGAGTGAAGCTCAAAGGTGGAGTGCTCTTATAGAGGGGAGCTCTACCCCTCTATTTATACAGGGAGCAGGGCAGTGCTGCAGCTATCTTTGGTGTGAAAACCCAGCTTCCACCACCTCTACATGCCTCCATGCCACTACCAGATGAAGGAGGGGCTGAGCATCACCACCTAAAGGTTAGGTGCCCCCATGGGTTAGCTGCCCCTTGACTGACCTCGGTGGCCACCGCCTTCGCACGGTGTGTTCTAGGCTAGACTTAGAGTGTGACCCCATGGTGCCTTCTGTCTAGAATTGGAGTTTGGATGGGCTACTTTGTGTTCCTTGGCCTGGATACGCATTCCACTTTTCCCTGATTACGCATTTTCTCATGTATTTCATAGTTGTGTCCTAAAAAACATACTTATACCAAAACTTGTGGAAAGTGTGAGGTAAAATCCCTAATTTTAAGTTTTGGTATTCTCATTTGTTTATTTTGTTTAAATGTTGGTGGAAGGATCATGAGTTAAGGACCGCCAACAAACTCCCCCACACTTATTCCTTTGCACGTCCTCAAGCAAAGCTTTGAGATAAAAGCAATCATGAGCATAACATCCTAAGATATATGGCTTACATAAAAGTTATTCCAACATATTCCTTACACAAGTGGGATTTGTGGCATTATCTAACATGTTTCCTTGGGTTGTTGAGAAGTGGAACAATTCTTGAAACAAAGTCATCTTCCCAAATCACATCTGAGTAACTTGGAGTTTTGAAAGTTTTTCTTAAGAAAAGCATAGTTCACTTTATACTCCTCAAATTGCACTCTCAGATCACTCAATGGTGTATAACTCCTCACCAAGGCACAACAATGTTTTGCCTTTTATTTTCTCCTACTTCTAAAAAGGTTTATGTGGAGCTTTAGGTAGGGATAAACAATATAGCATACTTGTATTGCATATGTTGTAAAGTCAAATCGAGGATCCAAGGAGAGAAGTGCCATACTCTTAGACCAAGATGTGCATGTGTGTGGAAAAATGGTAAACTTAAACTGCACTCCTTTAACATGAATGATCTCTCTCTTTCTTTGGTTTTTATTTTGAGAACATGGATATTTCTTTTCTTTCCCCTTTTTCAATACATGAGCCTTCATGTGCTCATCATTTTTTCTTTTGTACTTGGACCTTCATGTGTCCATATTTTTTATAACTTTTTACATAGCCTATGTCTCTTCTTCTAAATCACATATTTAGAGAGAGGTCATTATCCTTTTAGAACATGGAGTATCTGCCGAACGAATAGGTAAATTTTTTTTGTGTCTACTCCTAGTGTACGAGTAGAGTTTTTGTTGGATGGATGGAAGCATGATTTTGCGTACTCCTAGTGTAGGAGCAGCATGTGTGTGTATGTGATCTTGATCTTGGGAGCATGATAAATTTATTAACAAGTGTCAACAAGACTTGACCAAACTCAACACAATAACAAGCAGCTTGTGTAGAAGGCTTGAATCTTGCAAGATATCATATTTGGCATTGGTAGGAATTACTCACCAATTGAGGAGTATGTGATACTATGGTTTTATAACAATTTTATCAAAACAAATTCTCCAAGTTCTTAGAATAGAAATGGTAGGATTTCTAAGTCAGAACTATATCACACTCCACAACTTAGTCCACATAATTGTCCTATTAGATTATTTTCCCACAAGTATAAGTGTATGTATATGGAACAAACTTTATGCAAACTTCTATCTTAAACATGTTATGAACATGTCACTTTTCAACATTTTAAATAAAGTGTGGTTTGTTGAATTACATAGGGGCATTGTTCATCAGGAGGAGATAGCAGGGGTAAATTGAGTTTAATTTTAGTGATCAAGATTTGTATTTGTTCAAACTCAAAATTTGTAGGGAGTAGAGGGTTGTGTTGCACAAACCACCGTTTAAGATGAAGGAGTCATAGGGAATCAGAGATGGTTTGGCTAAACCAGAGGTTCAGCCAATCCTCTCAGAAGCCATTTGTTTTGTCCTTCTACATGTTGGATTGTCTGATGTTGTGCAACGTGTTGATGGAAGATCTCAAATGTGTATTTATTGTGCTTGAGAGATCTCCCCCCACACTTATTGTTGTACCTACTTTTTTTAACAAAGAAACAAAATATGCAGCAAACAAGGGCTCTATCGGCCTGAACACCGGGGAGCCTAAAACTTCTTTATTATTGTTATTTATTATTATCTATTTATTATGTTTATTTTTATTTGACCACCAATCCTTTTACCCAAGCAAGATTAAGGTAAAGTTGCATTGTATCTCTCATATTGATTATCTCCATTTTAAATTACCACCATTGTTTATGAAAGTAATTACTCAAAGTTCATTAATCAAAATTAAACACCATGTCTAAATTTGATCAAAGTAGGCCATTTTAACCTAAGCATCATGCTTAATTTAAAATGCCTATGGATGTACCACTAGTGAATATATCCAAACTAGAGCAAATACAACATAAACCAAAGGATGCATGAATTTGTATGAGCAAGTTAATTCTTATGGAGACAAGCATGAGTTAAAGGAGTTGGTGAACATAATAATTTTTTATAGCCAGGTAGAGCTAACATCATTATTTTTTTAAGCAAGATGGTCTTTGGTGTGTATGGAACTTTTGGACTCTCACCATCCTCCCCCACACTTGAACTTTTTTATGAAAGTCAAGTGTGCAGGATCGAGGGTCTCCTTTTGAGTGTGTTCCATTACCAAAGATCATCAACGTATGTAGTTGATGCAACTCCTATGATTTCAAGCACCGTATGTCCCATGACTTCTTAATCTTTAACCTAAAATGGTTAGCAAACAAGAATACCCAAAGGTGCATACTATCCTAACAACACATTTTTACTTTTTATTGAAAAAGGAAATTGTGTTTTTTTATTAATTTTTTTATGATAATCTGGGGTATCTCCCAGTAGTGCTTTGTTTATAATCACAAGCTCAACCATGGGAACTTCATCTCGTAGCTAATAATGGTGGTTTAGTTCCTAGCTTCACCACCAGGCATTTAGCATTATCGTTCAAGCTGCAAGGTTAGTATCACAATGCATCCACGAGATTTGCAATATTTGTGATAAACATATGCATCCACTACTATTCTTAGAAAAGTTTGTAAACGAGGACTAGGAGATTGTTGTGGTCTTTGTAGAAGCGTGTGGCACTAAGCGTGATCAACTCTAGAGACTCCAAGAGGGAGCATGATACACAAGGAGTCTCAAAAGAGAAACCTTCATGCTTGTTAGTGGAATTATTCTTTTTGAGCTCTAGAGTTGGTGCTCTGAGATTGTCCATGGCACAACAGTTTTCATTCTTAGGAGATATATCATGTAAGGGCAATGTCGAATCTCGACCATTACTGAGATAAACATTTTGATGGCCAGAGGGACAAGGTTTTGGTTCGAGCGAAGGTGATAATGGATGTTCCATTTCACAAGAAAACTCTGGTGAAACAAACGGGGATATGAATTTCATCTCCTCGAATGGGTCCTTGTTGGGACAATGCTTTGCCATTGGAAAATCTGAGTGAGTAGTGGAAGTAGTTTTCCCAAACTTTTTGTTAGGGCTCCCATGGAAAGATTTTTCTTGGAAAAGATTGTCCAAGGGGTGGCCTATGATAAGCTCAAATTCAAGGATGGCATAGATATGGAAGTCTAGGTGAACCTCATTTTCGTCTATTTTGATTGCATGTCCCTGGCAATCCCACAACATTCAAAGATAAGTCCTGAGGGACTTTTGAAAAGTTTGTTGGTCAGGACTAGTGGCATGTTGCCCAAAAGATTTTTTGCTAGAAATTTAGATATGATGCTAGCCCCGACTGTGGGGTTGTACAAGGCTTCTATGGCAGTTCCCTTTAACAAATAGGGTATGGTCGTGGAAGTTGAAAGAATCCGAATTGCTTTGAAAGAATGTTTCACTTCCATTAACCATTCCTTTGATGGTTCTACTTTAGGGGAAACTTTCTTAGAAGGATGTGTAAGCTTTTCATGCCCAACGTATTGTGAGGTATTGCCATAATCCTTGAATTTGATAGGGAACTCTGAAGGATGAATTAATCTTTTCTTCGGTGTTCGTGGTTTGGATGAGGGTTCATGAGTCAAATCTAAGGATGCTACGTGTTTGGATTCGACCAATCAGGACTCCTTAACACTCAACATAACTTTTGCCAGGAGGGGTTTGGTTCTTATGATGGAAGAAGTGTGTCTGTCTATGAAGTTTTTAAGGAATTTTACTTGTTTTGTCATAGGTTTGTGTGTGAAACGACCTCCGACAGTCATGTCTAGGCATAGGTCAGCATGTGTGTTGATATCCAAACAAAAGAGTCACATCAATATGTTGTCGGGTAAAGACAAGTCTAGGTCGGCGTGTATTATCGCTGAAAACCTAGCCTAGGCTGCACCTATAGACTCCTTCTCGTGCTGCTCAAAGTCGAGGATTTCCTTTGGTAGAGAGTCGATACGCGACATAGGGAATAATGAAAGGTGAAACTTGTCTTTAATTTCATCCCAATCCCCATTCATACTTTCTACGGCATGTGTGTACCATTGCTTCGCCTTTCCCATGAGAGAGAAGGGAAATAATTTCCACTTTAGAGTTTCCTATGTCATGCCCGAGATGCTCAGGCACGAACACATCTCCTTGAACTCATGTAGGTGATGGCAGGGGTTTTCATTATAGTGCCCTGAGAAGGGTTGTCCCTGAACCATGGCTATTAAGTCAGGGCGGAGTTCATAGCTAGATGAAAAGTTTGGTTTTGGTGGTGGCTTAGAGAACTCTCCCTTTGAAATGGACCGGTTGGATAGGAGTGGTTTTCATGGTGAAAATATTTTTTGTGTTTTTTATAAAAAAAGATATAGATACAAGGACAAACTAGGTTCGAAGAAAATAGCAACCATCCCTAGCAATGGCGCCAAAAATGGTTGTTAGTATTTCTTAACGCAAACAAAAATAATCCGCAAGCGCATGGAAGTACCATTGTAGCACTTTGTAACACCCTAGTGTTAAGCATTTCATTTGGTATTTGCATTTCATGAGCACAAGCATCATCCAAGCATTCATGAGCATGAGCATATGAAGTTTCATTTCATTTACCTTCTCTTTATCACATGTGATCTTGCTCATATACTTAATTATGCTTGTGATCATATGTGACCAATGCATGAGATGGTTGTGAGGTCAGCAAAATACCTTAGACACATCTAGAATTATATTTGGAACAATGTTTATATTCATGACTTAAGCCCATTTTGCTTCTAAGTGTTGGTTTACTTTGTAATGCCATTTTCATGATGCTAGTTTGACCAAAGTTGAATAGTAGCTTAGAGTGTTTGCATGGCTATGTGACCTAAATAAAAGTTGTAGTTCACATCATGGGTAACAAACTTTGTTTAAGTGTCATGAGCTAAATTAGTGCCTAACATGGTCAAATAGAGCTCACAAGTATCAACAAAATGTTGTTTTGTGACAGGAATTTTTCTAGCTCTTGAAGTTGTTTTTAGTTTCAATGTAGCCCACTATGGAGCCTTATAGTTTGAAAACCATTGCGATTTAGACAAAACTCCCTTAAGCAATCTTGTAGCACTCATGTAGCTCTACAACTTTCACTAATACCAATTTTGCTAACTTGAACTAGATTAGGAGATATAGAGGCACGAACTAGCACTGTCAGCCAACTAAATCAGACTTAGACGATTCAAATCGCCAGCTATCATGGCTGACCGGGCTCAGGCCGTGCGTCGTGTGGTGGCTGCCCACTGACAACAGTCCCACCAGTTAGGCCAACACGGGCAACAAAACAGCAGCGACACTCCCTCCCTCCTCACTCACTCTCACTCACCTCATTCTCACTTGCCTCTCTATACCTCTCTCTCGCCCTCTCCACGCCCGAGTGAAGCCACAGCGTGCCGCGCCACTGCCGCCGACCTCCGTCGAGCTCGCGCACCACCGTCCCCGTGCCATTCTTCAATAGCTCACGCACACAGCTTCGCCATGCCTCACTCCACCTTCCTGACCCTCTAGCATCACCATTCAAGCCCAGGTATAGTCGTAGTTCAAGTTCGCCATCGTCACGCCCTCGCCATAGCACCGCTAAGCTTGCGCTTGCCATGGCCGTGCTCCACCAAGCCGTCTCGCTCATGCGTTCCTCTCGTTAGGGTTAGGTTAGAGCTAGGTCTAACTTAAGGCAAGAGCCTAAGGCCGATGCTGGCCTCATTAGAGCAGAATGTTGTTGTGTCGTCATTGCGCTTGCGCCGTCGTGCTGCCATGCATGTGGCCAAGCCTCATCGCTGCTTCACAGTGTCTTGATCCGCGTCGTAGAGCTTCGCTAGGGTTCATGGATGTTGTAGTCGCGCTCACCTGGCCATGCCATCGCTAGAGATGACCGAAGCACCACTGTGCACCGTCGCTGAGCCGCCATGCTCGCTAGAGAGGTAGCTCCAGTGATCCTCTGAGCAAACATACTAGTAGATGCTCGTGATGATGGGGAACACAACGGCGGTGACCTCGTCGTCGGTGACCTCACCATCAGCAAGTTCTCACCGGTCAAAGCCAATGCACTGCCTCTGTCTCATTGGCGCATGGGACTAGGGTTGACTATGGGACCCGCGTGTCAGTCACAGCGGGGTGTATAGACCAGGTGCACCTAGCATTTAGGGTTTAGTTGTTTTTGTTTATTTTTCATAGATTTGAATACTAACTTGCAAAAATTATATCTAGAGCTAGGAGTATCCAAACAAGGTGAACCAAATTTTGTTACATTCGTCATGAAGAGTACTATCTGATAAAAATATGAAATCTACTACTTAGGGTATTTTTCTAGGAGAATTAAATTGAGCAAGATAAGTGCTTTTAAAGTAGTTTATATCTTGTAAAATGCATAACTTGAGCTAGGAAAGTGATAAAATTATGATTCCAATTTTGCTGGTCTTGTGTTGACATGCTCTAGCTAGGAAAAATACTAAATCTATAGTAGATATACTTGTAATATGGTCTTCCTATTTAATCTTAATTAATTGCTAGATTTTAGTGAAATTAATTAGGGTACAAATACATAACATATGATCATACAAATTAGGAGGAAAGTAAGAAAAATATTAAATCTATTGCTTTACACTTTTCACTATGCTAAACTATTTTTGCTAACATAAGCATATGTAACTTGTCATTTTTGTAGCGGTAGCTATACTTATTCAAATGGCATAAAATTTGTACAGTAGACTACTAGGGTCATGTGTAGCCTACTGTAATTTTCTTAGAATTTATTAAGCAATGGAAATTTTTACTCTATAAATCACCTTATTATCTAAGGAAATTAATAAATGAATATAAATAAATTAGTTATGTTTAACCATAATGTTTTATGTGGTGCTTGTTATGCATATGATCTGTTGATATTATTAGTTAGGCTTAAAAGTAATTGATTGTATGCAACTAGTTAATTATTGCTTTATAATTCAACTAGATGGTTGCATGTATAGTTTCTGTTGTGGTGATAATTTCATGATGATAATGGTCTTTTTCTGTAAAATTTGTTAATAACAAAGTTGTAGATACCTTACGTATCTACCTGGTATTAAATTTTCATAGTCATAGGTCTTATGGTTTAAGAATTATGGATGTTTGATGTCTGCTGTCAAAAATGCTAACTCTCTTGACAGATCTGAAAGATTAAATTGTTTGGCCTAGATAACTACTTAATCAAATTAAGATGATTAAAAGAAAGTTGTAGGTAATTTTATAAGCTTTCCATAATGTCCATAACCATATTTTTTTAATATGTATAACTCCAGTTATGGTCAAAACAAGTGGTTACTGCTTTGCAGTCCAGATAATGATCTACATAAGTGTTTCTTTAGTTACTAGAGAAGAGATATGACCTACTCAGTAAAAGAAAATATAACTTGTTATCACCTTAAGGCAATGCCATTGAGAACACTTAGGAGGATGCATTTCATCACACTATATCCTATGCTACTTGTCATTATATATGCATCCATGATATCTTATTTCGTGCTCATGCATATAGGATCGTTCGAAGGGATAACTCTATTGGAGTTTGAAGAAGAGCCGGAGGAACAATAGGAGGAACCTTAGGCCATAGCTCAAGAAGGAGAGGAGCAAACTCTAGAAGACTTACCCGAGTGCTCAAACCACAGGCCAACTTCTTTTATCAAAGGCAAGCCCTAGAGCATTCTATGTCTCCCATGTTTTACAAAATATCACTTGAGCCTTTTATGTTTGATGCATAAGGTTATTAGAGTTGGTTGGAAACACTTGATGCATAGAACTACCTTGTCTAGATATATACCTTTAACCATGTGTAGGTCGAGGATCGAATATATGCTTAGCTATGCTTAGACCGGTAGAATTCAGGTGATTTCCTATCACCTGCGAGATATAGGTGGGCACTGAACCACTGTTGGCTATATTTGCTATCGTGTAAAAGAACCATGGATGTTCTAAATCAAGGCCGAACGGAGTCTATGTTGTAGGTTGATTCATGTGATTCCGTCTGCACCGATTAAGGACTGTACTGTTATTGGTCCTCGGTCATTTTGAACGCATGCCTCTCACTTAGCTGGCCAGATAACTCATTTCGACCGTGAAGCCGGGTAGCTCAACTCAGGCCATGCCATATTCTGTAAGAGTGCACACTCTAGATGGTAGTAGGGATGTGCGGGGAGCCAGACGTGAGCCCAAGGATAGGCCAGGCCTGAATGTCCTGGTAGCTAGTCATCCCTGATTGTGCGGCGTTGATCGAACCCGCGAAATGTGGACCTAAGTTGTACCAAAGGTGACCTAAGGTAATTGTTGATCTGGTCTACCTGGTTTTGTGTTAGGAATAAATTCTCAGCTGGTTGAAATCAATTCGAATCGCCATCTCTCCCGAATAGTGAGAAACTTGACTGAGCTTCCTTCTATCATAGTGTTAATGGCAAGTGGAATGGTTCTAAGAATGAAATATTAAATGCCTATGGTTACTATTGTGCTGTCATTAACAATATACTACATGTTTGGCATAGGTTAGTCACTAATCTAGAGATGAATAGCTATAATTAACTTGATAGGTGAATTATAAAAGGTATAGTTGAATTAGTGGCTTTTTATGCAAAATGTTGTCAAGCTAGCTCCACTTATAAACCCTGAGAATATATTGGAGTTTGTGTGTCCGAACAAACACGTAGTAAGTGGAAAGTGTATATGTTTAAATGTTTAGCTCTATGTGTGCATGTACTAATGTCTCCTCTTTTAGGTGTATGGATTTGCGAAGTGTCATTTCAAAGAGTGGCTCTATAGTCCTAAGAATCAATGGTCGGAGCCACCAAAGGCAAAGGAAAAGAAGAAAGAAAGGTTAATTTACAAAGCACCTCCAGTCAAGTGCGAATGTGGTGTTAAATCCAACTACGGTCTAGTCTCTTCGGAGCTTGGCATAGACCATTATTGTGGCCATATGGTTGACTATGATGAGGTTGGTTATTTTTGTGGTAAACATAAAATCGTATTTTGTTTCTTTTGCTAAGACATATATGATATAATTTTTGTTTGAACAGAGCACTAGGAAATGCAGGTGGGAATGTTATGATGGTCAAGCTAAGTTCTTGGATGAACTGAAGGGAAGGCAAGTAATTGCACGAAATAGGGGATATGGACCTGACTACGTCAACCTATTCGTTAAACATCACAAAGACAAGATGCGTGAGTTTGCTAGACAACGTGAAATTCATAACCCGATCGATGTTGGGCTTAACAAATAGGGATTGGAGAGACAGAGGGTGTTAGAGGAGGAGAGGACAAACAAGGAGGCAAGGGAGGAGACAAGAGTACATATGCAGGTCTTGAACAAGCATGTTGTTGCATTATGTGCCCGTGAGTGCTTAAAACCCTAGGTGCAGTACACCCTCAACTGCAATGCCATCATCTCCAAGGCAATGCAGCTCCTCCCGAGTAATTGCAACCATCTCACCAAATGAAGGCCTATCATTGAATAGCACAGGCACGCTTTGTATGTCAATAAACTCAACATATCCATAGCGATCGTATTCAACGGTGCCTCCATGATATATGGTCACTAGGTTGTCCATCTAGTTTAAACACATAACGAAACACATGTCATTTAGTCCAAATTAGACGATAGATAGTACCTAACAAGTACTTTCTAACTACATACTAAGTAAATAAGATAATAACTACATACATAGATACAGTGTACTAACTAAATAGCTAGATCCTATTTAGTTAACTAAATATGTAACTACCTATCTAAGTAGCTATCTAACTATATCTATGTATCTATGTTTCTATCTATCTACATATCTATCTCACTAGATCACTAACTAAATCAACTACCTGAGTCATCACATTATCTAGTAAATAACAAATGCCAAAACTACTACACCACAATCAAAGCTAACTAAGTACGCACATTGCAAATTCATAATTTTTACCTATCCGACGATGGAGTCGCGGACGTCGACGGAGTCGCATCGGACGTTGGGCGTGGGTCAGGCCGACGAGCCGGTGGTGGCACAGCCGGGCGCTGCAGGTTCAGGGGCTAGCGAGGGCGCAGTCGAGGACGGCAGTGGCATGCGGCGGGCGCGAGAAGCCCGCGCTCCGCGTGGCGAGGCCGGCTCGGCGGGCGCAGGCGGCAAGGTGGGCGCGCCCGAGGCCGGCGGTGGCAGGCGGCACGGTCACGGTCACGACACCGGCGTGGCGGGGCGTGGCCAAGGCGGCCGCGGGCACGGGGGCTGATGGCACGTCAGGCGAGGCCCGAGCGCGGGGACCGGCACGACGGTCCGGCGAGGGCGCGAGGCGGCCTCGGTGGCAGCGTGGCGTGGATGGCCGGGCGCGGGGACCGGCGATGGGACCGACGCGGGGCACAGCGAGGCACGGGCGCGTGGGCGCTGCCGACCGAGGGGCGGGAGAGGGCGCGGTCGGCGGCGGTGGTGCGCTGCTCGGGCGAGGGAGGTGCGAGAGAGAGGGAGAGGAAGAGAGAAAGGATTGGGGCCCATATGTAAGACAGGCTCGGCCCCAGTCACGCTGGCGTCAAGCTCGGCGTCAAGCTAACTGGCGCCGAGCTTCCTGCCATATCACCGCCACATCTATTTCGAGCCTAATAGCAACGCTGGCACCGAGACGTGTAAGCTCGGCGCCAGCAATGATAGCGCCAAGCTAAGAGTCCAGGTTTTAAAATCTTACCTCTAGGTACATATTTGTGAATTTTTTTAAAAAAAGGCTAAAAAATAAAAAATTCGGTGGATGCTGGTGCATCCTCCTCTTGTTCTAGCTCCGTCGATGCATATATCCAATGACTAACAATTAAGCTGGATCCTACACTCGTCTATCCCAACTCCAACTGGGTAAGCCTTCCCTGCTAAGGCTCTCTGTTAGGGATGAAAACGGTACGGATATTTTCCGACCGTATTCGAAACCGAATCCATTTAGAGGGGTTGAGATCTATCCGTATCCGAGTCCGGATATCTAACATCCGATACCGTATCCGAGTACTCAAATCGCATATTTATGATGTCGATATCCAATCGTATCCTATCTGACATAGTTGACACTATCCATATTCGAATCCGAATCCGGACAGAAATATGAAAACAAATGTAATATCGATGATATCTGTCCGTATCCGATACATTTTCATCCCTACTTCCTGTGCATATGGTTGTACATAAGATCACCTCGCATTGCGAACAAACCCATCCCAAACCCATTTGCCATCCAACCGGTAGTGCCGCGACACGGCGGGGCTAAACGAGAAGTACGCGTGGCGCAGCGACAACTCACGAGCCACGGCAGGCGCACCCTCCGCCGCGTCGTGGGGTTGGACACGTACTGCTCGCCATAGTCCTGGCCACGGTATAGGACCAGGCTGTTGCAGTGGTCCATGACCTTGTACGGGCCGTAGGGCCTCTCCAGCTGTACGTAGCTGAAGTTGTCGTCGACTGGGGACTGACCGCCACAGCCAGGATACACCATAGTTGCTTGATCGTATCACAACAAAATAGTATCACCCCACTTATAAGCCACGTAAACTATTAAACGAACAGGGTAAAAGGGCGGGAGAAGAAGTGCAGCGAACATGCCAGACACCTAAAGCTGCTTCAAGTATTGTGAGCAAATGAGACTTGCATACACGTCGGCATGCATATGACTAGAAGGTGATTCTGAAAAGATCTTCGGTCTCTTCTTGCCTATAAATAGGGCCAAAGTTGGGATGACTACTCTTGCAGGGGTCTGTGACGTCCAGCCCGACATGAGTCCGATATGGCATAGCTTGCAGCAGTCTGTGACGTCCAGCCCGACATGACAGAGGTTGGATGGGGCCTGGTTCACTTTGTAAATTTTTTTAACCCGATGAATAGTATCACTTTCGTCTTATTTGACAAATATTGTCTAATCGTGGACCAACTAGGCTCAAAAGATTCATCTTGTGATTTTCAACTAAACTATGTAATTAGTTTTTTTTATCTATATTTAATACTCCATATAAGCGGCTAAAAATTAATGTGATGGAGAGAGAGTAAAAAAACTTAGAATTTTAGTGGCATCTAAAGAAGGCCTGGATGTGGGGTAATGTCGGTGACAATAGCACAAGCGAAGGTGATGGTGTGTCAGCTTTACGGTTGTCAATCAGGTGATGTTGGTGCAACGTGGTTTTCGGTGTGTAGCGGTGTGCTACTTGTTGAGTGTGATGGTGTGTCAGCTTTACGGTTGTCATTCAGGTGATGTTGGTGCAACGTGGTTTTCGGTGTGTAGCGGTGTGCTACTTGTTGAGTGTCAGTGGTCATCGGTAGTGTGGTAGCTTAGAGTTGCAGGCGGTACATGTTGTGATCCCAATCCAACCTGCCATTGTCTTTGTTTGTTGTTGTTGCCTTTGTTGTTTGACCTTTTGAGGTTTTTGCTTAGTTTTAAGATCAATTTCAACTGACTCTTTATATCGTTCAATTTATAGGAACAGAGATTTTAATGAAAAGAAATACCCTCTAACAGCCCTTTTAATTAGCTCTCCAAATATAAACATCGTATATTCCATATTTCTCGCTAGTCAAAGATAAAGAGCTAGGATGACTCTTTAGAGTGCACACAAGATATAGAAAAGTTACGAAAGATGCAAAAATATAGAAAGCAATTTTTACTCAAATAACTCTCCGAATGATAATTTAGAGAGTAAATATTAGAAAGACTCTTAGAGATCCTTGAATAGTCAGCAGCTTTTCTACCTGATTCTTTAAAAAAAAGGACAAAAGGGAATCCAGTAAAATAACATTGAGTGTACTGTATACACCATATTCAAGAGAAAAACAGAGCCCCCTATTGCTCTCGATGTTCATGTTGTACTCTGTGTGTGCATACACTGAAAAATAGAACGATTTCTCAACAATTCAAAACCACAAAAATAAGACTCCAGTCACTTCCTCGTTGGTTTGGTGGGCTGCTGGCAATCTGCTAACTAGCATGACCTGTCCTCGCCTACTGAAACCACTGTGACATTCAAGACACAACATTGCCACTACGCGGCCCCTTTATATAATTGCATTGCACCAACTATGACACTCAATTGAGAAACTGTCGGGGAGTAAAAGAACGCACTGAAAATTTCTAATTTCTTAACATCATAAAAAAAAACAGCTCCAAAAAGGTTATATTAATCTACAGAATACAATGGACTCATAGAGACATTTACTCAGCTGGTGGAAGTGCTTTGGTGATGTCTCTCTCAGACACGGCACCATAAAAACATATCCTCATGTTCCCTTCTCGGATCTTTGGATCTAGGTAACATTTGTACAGGTTCCAGAACTCATTGCTGCATTGTAATTCATACTGAGATCAGAAATAGATAAGGCTTTGTACGAATTTCTGGGAGCTGAAATGTGCTAATGAAATTAGTACCTGACTTGTGGTAATGTAAACAAGGTGAAGGACTTGGCATCTTTCTGCATGTCAAGTACCACTAGTTTCAAGCGTGACAAAGACAAAGCTTCCATGTCAATTAGTTTCTTGATCCTGCACTCAGACTGAACTATAAGGAGCAGCAATAGGAGGTAGAACTACTGAGAAACACACCATTGTTGTTACTACTGGACAAAAGGAAATATATATCAAGTTAAATTGCATAGAAGCTACAACAGGAACATCAGCCTTAAAACAGAGTTCACTGTGTGAACACCCAAACTATCTAGGATCTGTTTAGAAATAAATAAACATATTATATCCTTTAACATAACCAGAAATGACAATTACGAAGTATGAATGGAACACAAGGACTGATAAGAAAGATATTTTAGACAGACTGCTTAATAAACTTGAATGGAAATGTTTGCTTCCCATGTTTTTTCAGTTTTTGTATTAAAATGGTGATTATATGTTACCAAGATTGGATATTGGCACAGTCGATAATCGGCACAATGCTTCGGCGTCAGCAGATAAGCAAAAAGCCCAGCAAAATGGAAGGTCTACCAATGAAAACATTTTTTCAAAAAAAAAATGTTTTTTTCAGCCTTTAAGGGCCACAATGCAATTAAACTAAAGCAGTAAGGTTCTTTCGAAGAATCTCTAACAAATCAGTGTAAAACATGTTCACGAAGTTAGATAGAACTTCATAACATTTTGTAGAAATAACAGGATAAGGCGAAAGACACAATTTGCAAACGTGAATAGCAATATCATGGAAATAGGCGAAACCAGTAACCCATAGCTTTTTTGTTTTGGAAAATAAGGATACTCTTGACCATTTCCATAAATTATAAAGGGTCGAAAACACCCAAAGTTCTTAGAGCATCTCCAGTAGCACCTAAAACAGGCCCCCTACTTCACGTTTGGGTGCTCCCCCGATTTTTGAGGGCCCTGTTTTTTAGACAGCACTCCAGCAGTGGCCCTCAAAATAGAGCCCCAAATATAGGGACCCGGTTATCATAGACTGACTCAGCTAAAACACTGTGAATCAGGGAAGAAGACCAGTGGCTGCCGCAGGAATTCGCTGTTGCGGTCATGGTCATCACGGGGTGCGCCGCCAGGAGTCCGCCGTGCGCGGGTAGGGCGAGTCGCGCCGCCGGGATCTCGCTCCGCCGGGGGAATGTCGCGGTGCCAACGTGGGAATCATGCGCGCCAGTGGGGGACGGAGTCGTACGCCGCCGGTGGAGTCACAAGCGTCGAAGGGGCCCTGCTAGAGTTGCTCTAATGCCTAGATCCAACTCTATAGTGGCCCTAGAAAAAACTAGCAATAGGTCAATTCAAGACTGATATCCAAGAGTTGTCCTCACTAGGAAATTGCTTGCAAGCTTGATATCCAAGAGCTATCCTCGCTAGGAAATTGCATAGGCAAGCTTGATATCCAAGAGTTGCCCTCACTAGGAAATTGTATAGTGGTCAGGGTTGCTGCCAGCCTATCAACCACAAATGTCTTGTAAAAGAAATTGATATGTGGCACAATGTTATGGCAAGTGGAGCCAGCCCAGGGGCCCATGTGATTAGATTAGATTGGTTTGGTTTGTTAGGAAAGAGATAAGTTAGATTGATTTGGTTAGGATATTTCCTTAGGAATCAAGTCAGTCATCTCTATAAAAGGGAACCTAAGTAGTCTTCTACGGACGAAAGGGTTCTTCATGTTACCCCACCCAATCCATATCAATTGGTATCAGAGACCACTACCCAGGCATCGCCGTCCAAGGCCGGCCTCGACACCGATCCTGCTCGACCTCATCTTGGCCCAGTTCATCACCCTCAACAAGCACCTTGACGCCCGTGAACAGCGTATCGCGTGCGAGGAACATGCGTTCAGCATCGTCTCTGGGCCACTGGTATCTCCGACATCAGCGACCCCTACCTCGACAACTGTGACACCACTAGCGAAGGCCCAGGCTGCCACAACTCCGGTAGTCTCATCTCCGGCAGCCTCTGCCACACCCACCCTGATGCCCGTGGCTTCTACATCTTCTGCAGCAATCCCGGCAACCCCCACAACACTGGCATCTGCAGCACCACCACCTCTGCGGGCATCACCTCCTTTGCCAACAACAAAGTCCCAGAATGTCGTACCAGCAGTCGCTGTATCTTCACCGCTAGCAGCTTCGCCAACAGCCCCGTCGGCACCAGCGTCACCAACGCAGGCCATCGCCCCTGTACCAACTTTGGCGGTCATGGTGACCACATCAACACCGCCTGCGCCATCGCCAACAGTTTTACTGGCAGCCATGGCCACACCTGCGGCACCCTTGGCAACAGTTCAGGTTGCGTTGACTCCAGACTTGATGTCACAGCCCCTGCTACCTTGGCTGTGTCCCCATCCCATGGGTTCGTTCACCTGGGACCACCAGCTATCGCGATGGGACTATCAACCCTCTACTCAAGGAGGCAACTGTTGGAGTGGCGGCATGAAGTCCAGGTGCGGTGCTCAGCATCGCGGCCGCTCAACCTGATGCTGCCTTCTATGCTGGTGCGCCAGGCAGAGGTGACCTCAGTGCCATCTATCGAGGGCCCATCTGCACGAGCCGCCATGGCGACCTCCTTTAAGTCACCACGAGTGTGTCATGTTTTTTTGAACCTAAAATACTGCAGGGGAGGCCCCCACAGTAAAGTTTTTATTTAAAATAAAGTGAAGCCCAACAACTGTTCGAGAAACAACAAGGAGAAGAACTGTACAAGAGCAGAAGGAAAGAAGAGGGGTCCGAGGTGGAGCAGAGAAGAATGACAACCTCACAACTGAAAAAGGGAGAGAGCCAACAACACTAGACTGGACTGCTAAAAGGAATAAGAAAATCGCTCTTTTAGAGTCACAGAGTCTAAGAGCCTGTAAATTAGCTTCATCCAAAAAAACTTTGCTTCCAGGAGCTAAAGGAAGGGCGACCACGATCAAAGATGAAATTGTTCCTCTGCTTCCAGATTTGCCAAGCTCTAATGATGAAGATCTCCATGAAGAAAGGGCTCTGAAATTGCTGCTTAGCTTGAATCAGCATATGAAAGAAGTCCATGGAGAAATCCCAATGGATGCCAAGGTACTGCCAACAAGCTTGGCTAAAAGGACAGCTAAAAAGAGGTGAAAGGCAGTTTCCTCCAAGTTGTCGCTACAGAGTATGCAATTGTAGTAATTTCCTTCTAGCTTGTGCTTTTTTCTTTTGAGGATGTTCCTTGTGTTGAGCCTATCCATTAAAAGAAGCCAGGAGAAGACCCTGAGCTTATTGGAACATCTGGAATCCCAAACCCAGATGAACGGAGCAGGAGGTTGGACGTTCTTGTAAGGGAGATTGTGGAACTTTGAGGAAGAGTAAGTCTTGTTTCCCCAAATGTATTGCCAAGAATCTTTTGTATTGTGATGAACTTGAATTGTTTGAATATAATCTTGAATGCTTTGAAACTCTTGATATTCTTGTTCTGAGATAGGGAGATGAAACTGGGTCTCCAGGGAGTTGTTTGACAGAAACTGTGCAACTATGATATTCTTATTCTTTGCGAAGAAGAATAGTCGTGGGTATTTAGTTTGTAGGATGTTGTCATTCCAGAGATCAGACCAAAAGAGGACAGTAGAGCCATCTCCAATTTTACATTCAGCAATTCCTCTGAATAAATCACAAAGTTTTAGGATATCCCTCCACCAAAAGGAGCCTCTATCAGTTGTTGCATGAGGAACTTGACCATTGGGGTAATGGGCATTCCAAATAAGCTTGACCCATGGAATTTCCTTTTTATTGTATAACTTGTCCAAATGCTTTAATAGAAGGGCCTTGTTCTGACTCCTGAGATTAATAATTCCAAGACCTCCTTTTACCTTGGGCTTTGCACATTTCTTCCAAGCCACAAGGGGTTTCATTTTGGCATTGCTATCGAACCCTCTCCAAAGACAATGTCTCCTTGCTCTATCTATGTAGTCCAGGATAGTGGCTGGGACTTGTAGGGTACACATGGCAAAGGTGGGGAGGGAAGACTGTCATGTGGACAACATTCTCCAAGCAGCTTACTCATGGGAAGGCATCGTCACATCAATCGAGTAGCCTGCAAGGTCTTCTGCTCCAGCAATCGCCACAGCTCGAGGACGAGCTGTCTTGAAGGGGGGTAGTAGTGTTATGGCAAGTGGAGCCAGCGCAGAAGCCCACGTGGCACTCTAGAGCGTGAATAGTGCCAGATTAGATTAGATTAGATTAGATTGGTTTGGTTTGTTAGGAAGAGATAAGTTAGATTGAATCGGTTAGGATATTTCCTTAGGAGTCAAGTCAGTCATCTCTATAAAAGAGAGAACCCAATATCGATTGTAATCAAGCAAGAATCTAAGAAGTAGTCTATGGACGAAAGGGTTCTTCCTGCTACCCCGCCCAATCCATATCACACAGGTGTGGAGAAGGAAGAACATGTGGATAAGAGAATTTACAGTCAAGGCTTGATGAGTAGCAGATGATGGCGGCATACAATCAAAAAGGCGGATAGGCAACATAGAAAATAATTTTGGTAGCTTGGGATCTGTGTAAACACTGCAGGGGCTGCATGTTTAATGGTGCTTCCCTGCGTGCAAGAGTGGTGGTGTGGGCAATAAAGGAGGACGGAGCCCTACAGTCTGCAGCCTGGGCTAGCTACCTCCGAAACCTTACTTGACCTATCTCCGTAAGCTTTTAGGGCCATTCCTTTTCTTTCTAGCAGCGTATCCGTCTTATGTATGATGGATTGTGTGTGGATGTTGCGTGAATGGTGTTGAAAATTTGGGTACTCTTTCTTAATGAAATGAAACATAGATCTCCTTGCGTTAGAAAAGAATTAATGCCAGTGTTGATAGATATGCCAAAGAACTATCACAAAGGTGGAAAAGGTGATACAGTCAACAGGTCCTAGTTGAAGCTACTTTAAGAAAAGGGGACACAAACATTAGCATGTAAGAAGCCTAACAAAATAGGTATTCTTTGTGTAAGATATAATAAACACCAACCACTAGCATTTCGAACTTTGGAGAACGACACAAAATGGTCTTTGTTCCACAAGCTAAATAAGCCCAATCGACATGGATCAAACACAACAAGAAAAAGACAGATAGATAAAAATTGGAATAGTCAAGATTGCTTGCCTGCTCGGTGTACCACAGGCAATATTTACTCGAGCTTGAAGCATCGCCACCTGCATGAAAACTTTATAGTTCAAAAACCTAAAGCCAAAACAGTAGGAAGCTAAAACAATAGCAAAAAATACAGGTGGCATAACACAGAACAGAGTCTGGTATTATCATTTACATTTGCACTTCTTTTCAAGAATAAAAAATCATGCATTTTCCAAATACTCACATGGACAAAGCATATTCACGTTCTTTTAGTGAAATGCTGGACCCAAAGAAATCAACCAAGACAATGGTATTAATGGAATATTGTCTGATTTGCACCAAATGTACTGGTTTACCACTAGATTTTGTGAGTGATATCTGCAGATAGTCAGTAGACAAAAAAGAAAATGTCCTTGCCACAACAATTTTTGTTGTACCAGTAGAGTTATGAGTTTAGTCACTTATAGATGCAGCAGCACATTAAAGCAAACAATCCAGTACTCTACACGAGTAATACATTTGTAGTGGTTGAAGTGATAAAATTACCAATTCAGAAATTGCAATATACAGAGTATCAGCTGTGATTTTGATCAACGCACAAATAGATTAAATTGGAGCAGTTAAAATAAACCACGCCAATTTTTAACTTCTGAGTAAATACAGACCTGCTGCTCCACTTTCAAGTGTTTGGCAAAGAGCTTTACTGGGCGGCATTCATTAGTAAACATCTTTAAGCCCCTACAAACCAGTTGCTGCATTAATTATCTATAAGAATTACAAACGGATGCAGTGCAAAACTGAAAAACCTGTTGTTGCACTTTGGAACAACAGATTCTACCTCAGTAGGTCTAAGGATCGCAGAGCAGACGAGCTGATAACCAGAAGTGTCGGGCTGCCCAGGGCGATGTCCCCATCGATGTGATTTCCCTCACAGAGCTCTTCCTTCCAAGAAGAGCCGAACGCCCCCTTTACATGGTCACCGAAGCTCTCGACGTCCTGGGCTGCTCCCTCCGTGAGCTTCACCAAGCACCCCTCTGCAGTGAGTACAAACAGAGGAGGCCTTCAGGTAGTATCCCTCAAATTTGCATGCGGAATTGGACTTCATTGAATTGAATCCAACACGAGGATGAATGGGGTGCATACCTGAGTAGGAATCGAGTTCAAGAGGAGACAGTCGCATCTTAGCGGCGCGCTCGAAGCTACGAAGAAGAAACTCGAGCTGCCGCGCCGGCTGCATCACTGCCGACAGTAGGACCGCGCCCCCTGCGGCCCCATCTCCGACGGCAGCGGCGATTTGGTCCGGCTCGGCGGGTTTTGGCCGCGGCTTCTTCTCCTTATGCCTATGCTTCTCTTTCTTCTTCTTCCCGTATGCCGATTTGGGATCCGCGGATTCCTTCGCGAGGATTTCGGAGGGCCCGTGCGGTTTCTTGCGCTTGCGGCCGGCGGTCGGTTCCGGCGCCGGTGCCATTTTTGGGGTTCAAAAGGTTTGGTGGGATGGGGTGCGGCGAGCTCTTCGTTAGTTGAGGCTTTTACATAAAAAAATAGTAATTTCGCGCAAGCATTAAAAAAAATTGACCGGACACGAGCGTCATCGTTCACCTCTCCACGCCCGGCAGAGCTCACGCCCGGCAGAGCTTGGGCCCCCAGCCTGCTGCTGCTCCTTCTGCGCGGTCGCGTCGGCCTCGCTGTCGTCGTCCTCAACACCATTGTCGTCGCCGTCCGCGAGGAGGAAGTCGTCGGAGAACTTGATCTGCAGCGTGCGAACGCCGTGCGGTGGAGCTCGAATGGCCGCCCCGCGCTGGGCTTCTTCCTGGCACCGGCACCGCCGGTACCGACGGCCGCGGTGGCGGACGACGACAGCAGCAGCAGCGACGAGGTGAGGGAGACGAAGGAGAGGACAGAGCGAAACAGGTGCGCGGGGAGCAGGAATTAGGCCTCCCCGGGCTGCAGCTCCTTGCCGGGCGCCACAGCGGGGATCTTCTCCCCGATCAACAGCGCGTCAGCGCGGCACGCCAGGTGTCGCGGGTGCTCCTGCATCAGCTCCCGCGCCATCACGGGCAGTGCATACGCGCGCAGTGCCCGTCGCAACCCACCAGCCGCACCACCGTCGGAGCTGGCGCCGCGGCCTGCGGCGGCAAGAGGTCCGTCTCCTCCGCCCGGGGTGGCGACGGGCACGGTGACAGCGACGACGGCGGGTGTGGGAAGCAGGACGCAGCACCGGGACCAGGGACTTCCACTGCCTCATCACGGCTGTGGGAGCTGACCGCTGGTGAAAGAGAGGCGGAGAGGGGGAGAGAAAAAGGACGAGCCGGCCGCGGACGCGAGCTCCGCCGAGCGGGGCTTTGCCGGCCGCAAGCGCGAGCACAAGCTCCGTCGGGTGCGGATGCAAGCGCGTGTGTGAGCTCTGCTGGCCGCGGGGGCGAGAGAAGGGTATTTTGGACGTTTATACTGACCGAGCCCACATGTAATGGTGAAAAACGAACGGAACACTGATGGAATGGTTTGGAGGACAAAGAAGTTCAGAACGATGGCACTCGTGTGCGGTCAATTTTTTTAATGACTTATACGTAATTACTAATTTTTTTAATGACATACATGTAAAAGCCTCTTGTTAGTTAGGGTTTTAGGTTTCCTGTGCTTTGTTCGGGCTGGATTGTCCAAACGGTGGGCTTTTGGGCTTGTTCGGTGGACCATTTTTTTGTATGGTATGTACGCTGTACATTGCCTGGGATGTGTTTGGGCATTTTTGGTGGAGCAATTTTGTATGGTCTGTGCATTGTCTGTGATGTGTTTGGTTAGAGCTCTGGATACTAATCTGTACCTAGCATGTCCTCTCTTGGCCAGACGAATAAGAGTGTTTGGTTTGTGTCTTGCATGACTTATCTGGCAAAAAGTGTTGACTAGAAGTTAGCTAAAAAATTAATGAGTTTTGTCTGGTGAGACAAGGTTAGAGAAGTCAGTTTGGTTTAAAGCCTGTGCTTGAGAATACTTAAGCTAGAGAAATTTAACGTTTTTATTATTATTTGTGCAATGATTTTTTTTCGAGTAAAGAGAGACTTTATTAGCTAGGCATAACAAAGGTACAATAATTTCTGAGAAAATCAACAACACATGCATGCGCATCCTTCTCAAAAGATTTACATTGCCTAGCTAACCTAGCCAACGCATTGGCCACATAGTTTCTCTCTCTCCACTTAAGAAAACTTCCAGTCGCCCAGCAGATATGTGAGGCCTTGTACGATGGTGAATGAGTGCTATTATTGAGTGTTTACTAGAATAAACGATTTAGATTATCTTTTCTTTGTTAAAAAATTAATTCAAAGTTAATATTTCTAATGACCGTTTGTATATATTTAATTAGAGAGGAGAAAGAGACAAGTACTTGACACGTTCATGTAATAAACTAGATGAATTCCCCGCGCGTTGTCGCGGGAATTTGAAGACATAAATTTAAGATAAGCAAAGACTAAATTAGTTAGATATTTAATTAGGATACTGTAGTATGAGAATAATATTTGTGATCTCACGGAAAAGTATGATAGAATAACTCCATTTAAGTTTTTGATTATCTGAAATCCATGTCTTCAAAATCCCTCAGTTTCATCTTCTTATACTACAATTGATGTCCTGGTAAAGAGGAGCACGTAGTGGTGAGATGAGAAGTGCAAGAGGCAGGAGAAGTGCAAGTAACGTGCAATGGCAAATAAGTGACGGATCGGTGGAAGGCTGGAAGCCAGGCCCTCTCGATGACGTGATTACTACTGATCACTATCAAACGCCTAGGATAATCGCCAGCAATGGCTGGGAATAAAAGGATGACGTGGCACTCTCTGGTATAAGAAAAAAATAGGAGAGTGGAGTTTATCTTTATAAGAGTAATTTCACATGGAAGAAGATAGGGGCCTGTTTGGATGCTACCATGGAAAACATGTTAGGCATAGGGCAGGTACTCCCAGACGCTCGATTTCCTTAGGCTATCCGCACCGCACGCCTGCAAGCGGCAGCACGCGCGCACGCCTGGATAGCCCGCACCGTGCGCCTGTAAACGCACCTGCAGCGTACTAGCCGCACAGCGCATCGCTACCTGCAGTGTTCCGGTCGATCTGCGCTAAACACTATAGCGAAAGAGAGGGAGAGTTGGTGAGAGAGAGAAAGAGGGAGGGAGGGGAATAAAATATGGAATATTAGATATAGAGTATGGGATAGAGATAACACGGATGCGGAAAAAATAGGTATAGAGTAGAGAATCTCGATAACTAGGATAGGATATTCATTTTTAGAGATGAAAATAGAGGTAGACTAGTACGGATATCATTAGTCTGGGTCAGAATTGTTGCCTGGCTGCTCAGCTGTCAGGCAGTCAGCATCCAAACACGTCCAACACATGATGATTCGTTAAGACAAAAATAGGAACTGCAACATGACTGCTGGTCCGTCAACTAATCACGGTTAGGCTAGGCAACACACACACACCAGAGTAAGGCCCTCAGTTTTCGTTCGCCTGGGTAAGGGAGCACATGCATGTAGGTGTTTTGTAAACCGACTAGTAAATTTATACGATTATCGCACTACTCTAGGAAGATAATTGTAGCATCTAAAAGACACAAAATTATACTGGTTCAGGCCGGAATCTTACGTCCAGTCTTAAAGAAGATCGGTGCGTGTTACTTGGTTGAATGTTCTAAAGTTCTTACAATAGAATATGCAAGAAGAGTGGAAAGAGGTAGGAGAATGGAGAGGGACCGCCGAAATGAAGGATTCAGGAGTCTTATCGTGCCTTGGAAGGGCACCCTAGCTATCCTTATATAGAGTCTAGGGCTAGGGCGCGCACAAAGAGAAAGGTTCTCCTGACCGAGGGGGGCGTGAGCCTGAGGGAGGGAACATAGCTAACTTGGCTGGCAAGGAATGCTGTCTTGTCTTGGTGTAGCGCACGTCTGGGCATGATTGTCATCATGGTCTTTTGCCCACGTCGCGGTATGGTGTGGCATTGTGCTATTGTGCCGGTTGTGGCGGCACTGTAGGCACGGTGGTTGTTCGCCAGCCATCCTGCGCAACATGGTCTCGCCGTGGCCTTTGTCATCGCCTCCTAATCTCCTGGGGCGTCGTATAGGAGTTGGTAGCCGTCCCCGAGTCATTGGTCGTCTTGCTGCTTGTGGAACTGGTGGCCATGATCCCGAGTTCGGGGGTCGTGGCCTTCACTAGCTTGGATGTCCCCGAAAGTCAAGGGCACCATCGTGTGTCCCATCCTATAGTGGGTGGGGTTGTACATCTATCTCGTTGGGCCGTATTTATATAGAGTCTAGGGCTAGGGCGCGCACAAAGAGATAGGTTCTCCTGACCGAGGGGGTCGTGAGCCTGAGGGAGGGAACATAGCTAACTTGGCTGGCAAGGAATGCTGTCTTGTCTTGGTGGTCTTATGCCCATGTCGCGGTATGGTGTGGCGTGGTGCTACTGTGCCGGTTGTGGTGGCACTGTAGGCATGGTGGTGGTTCACCAGCCCCGTACTGGCCACCACCACTTGGCAGTGTTGTCTTTGTCTATGCTGCGTGGTGTAGGGATGGTGTCTGACTAGGGTCAGGGGACTGTTGTCCCCTCGATCCTTGTGGGGTCAGTGTGGCATACCTGCTCTTGTCAGAGCAAGCATGCCTGGCAGAGTCTGATCTCTCCCCATTCCTCCCAGGGGTCGGGACGGAGGAGAGGTTGTGTAGTGTTGTGCGGTGTGCGATGAAGGCAGAGGAGGTCATGGCCGACTCCCGCCCTAGTGCTTGGCCCAAGTCTGCATAACTTAGTTGGGCTGTGGTCGATTGGGCTCATGCTAGCTAGTGTACCGTGCACCGCCCAAGCGGCTAACTAATCGGTGTCTTGAGATACCCGGGGTATCATAACCCCGATAGTAGCCATGTTGTTATATTTAAGACGCACACATATAAATCCGCAGGCGCATGGATACTGTTGTAGCTTTCACCTAGAAGTATTCCAAGTATCGTATCCACAGGGAAACATGTGAGATTAACTACAATCTAACTTAACTAGGGGTAGCAACAAGGCTAAGGATAAATAGGAGCATAGAGAGGATTACTATGGTTCTCTAGTTCTAACTTGGGTAAGTTATGTCTTTTACTATTTAACTGGGGACATTACTAAGGAAAAACACTAGTAGAGGATGCTTTCTGTAGTAACCGGGTCCTACTTGGCCTACAGTCGGGAGGTGGACTATAAAGGATTCAACGAGAATGTCACACTCGCGATCTACCACCGGTCCGAAATGCAGGGTGCATCCACGATTAACCCAAGTCTAAGAACCATGCTTACACTTACGATTAATACTTTACTCCCCCTAGGAAGAGAATAAAGCACTCAAAAGAGTCGCGAACCTAATGAACAATATAAACAAAATGCTTACTTGAATCAGAAGTTGATTACTAAAGAAATCATCAGAAGCAAGCTCAAGCAGAACTTGGATCCGCCAAGGTAGAAGCCATAGAGAGAGCACCGATAGGCCGACACTTCCTCCAAACTCTCCCCACCTTACTATTTCTATTTACAAGACTAGATCTTATAGAGGATTAATCTTCTCTTGATAGCTAGCTCTGATCTTGATGAGGAAGATATGAATTAGGGTTTCATGATGGCTTTAGGGAGGGGGGGGTAGGGGGTACTATATATATGGGGTAGCATTAATTCTAGATCCTCAGATCAAACAGACCTTGATCTACGTTGTAGATGTGATCTTTAAGGCGGTGGAGAACCGACATTCAAAGGAGAGCATGACAAGTGGGTCCCATGGGCTAGCTAGCCTACAGGTGGGGTTGGCTAGCCCCACATGTCAGCCTCTAGGCGTGGGTCTCGGTGAGTTGTCTTCTGGAGTGTTCTAGAGTCTTTCCATGTTGGTTTTGTCGCGGATAAACATGATTTACCTTGACGAATAGGTCCACCTTGACAGTTTTCTGATTAAATCCTCCTGCATTCACAGATTCACCAAAAATCATGGAATTTATTAGTTTAAACCCCTATCCCTATGTTTGGTGATGGAATTAAGTATATATATAGGATATGTTGACAGTTTATGATTGATGTTAATGTCCGTCAACAAGCTCCCCCAAGCTTACCCTTTGCTAGTCTCTAGGCAAAGCTAAACTCAATAATGGATCAGGAGTTGCTATGATATTTTTACGCCTCAAAAGTACACATGCGTTCAATCAAAAATTCTCCTCCAAATTAGAATAAACTGATCTGACTTTCAAACTTACCCATATTACCTTCAACCATGGGTCTTCTTAGCCTTCTCTTAGGTCTTGAGCAATTGAAAGACAGAACGATCAAGCCAAGCACTATCTCAACTTCTTTGTTCCACCATTGTTCTAGAGTTTTTATAAGTTTTCAAAACAAAACTCAGAGATTCCATTGTATGACACTCTCATGTCTCAATATATGTGGTATTTGTGGATCCTCACCAAGGCAATAAAGATGTTATGCCTTTTCTCTTCCTATCACTAAGGCTTTATGTGGAGTTCATAGGTAGGGAGAAAGCTAAGGCATACTTGCAATGCATATATTGTAAAGTCAAACAATGGATCCAAAGAGAGTTGAGTCATACAATCAAATTGTTGGGGGTGTGCCCTGCCTATGGGCACCCTATGTGGCTCAATTGTTGTCCCGGTTTCATGCGAAAGCGAAATAACGGGAGTTGGGCCCTGGCGCGCTCAGCACTTCACTATAATAAAAGGTGAGAGGGCTGGCCACACCTAAAGAGAAGGATGAGTCGAGCTCCTTCCTCGCCGCAGCGAAGTAAGGGTAGCGCTTGCCGTCCTGTTCTTGGAATTCCCTTTTTGCTATGGCGAAAGGGTGGACTCTGCTGCTGAGACCAGGTCACGCCGAGTTCTTTTCCTTTCGCCTAGACAATAGGCTCGTTGACAGTCTCGATTATTTGCTCTGGCGAATAGCTATTAACGGTTTGGTCGATTGTTTCTGTAGGTTTCGCCAAAGGAGGGCACGTAGTCAGTCTTGGCTATTCGCTCAGTCAAATAGGTGTTAACAATTTGGTTGATCATTCCTACAGGTTTTGCCAAAGGAGGGCGCACATTCGGTCTCGGCTATTCGCTCTGGCGAATAGCTGTTAACGGTTCGGTCGATCGTTTCGGTAGGTTTTGCCAAAGGAGGAGCTGCCTACCTTCACATGGCCAACAGCTTCTGTCACCACCCCCTCGGTTGGCTGGACAGCCAACATAAGGCAAAGCCAGTTGGGCCTGACTGGGCCGGTGTTATCCGAGGAAGGCGGGTACTCCGAATGGCGAACAAGCCCAAAGCTGCGGGGAATATTTCCATAATTTGTAGTAGTTGAGAGGGCATTTATGTCCTATGAAAAGCTTATGGGCATGTATAAATAGCCCCCATTGAGGAGATGTAAAGGGGAGAAACAAGTTAATGAAATCATTAATTTTGTTTCACCTGAGTCTGGCTTTACCCACTTCTCGTGCTTGATTTCGCTTGAGCGATAACTGGTGTTCGACGGCCTTGGCCTAAAACAATATTGGCGCCCACCGTGGTTGTTGCTCGAGCTTATCATGGCACCAAAGAAACCAAAGTTACCGATGGATAAAGCAGCACCATCCACAGCTACAGCCATTGCGGTGGCAACGGAAGCAGCCGCGCGAGATGATGTAGCAACAGCTATGGAACCACCTGCACCACAACCGTAGATGGATAATACCACAGCGCTAGGAGGGCGAGAGCAAACACCGGAAGGTGACGTCGAAGAAGTCGGGATTGACCAAAGCGGCGATGAGATCGAAGAAGATGAAGATGGCTAGATCACTAAGCAAGCAAGAAACCTGAAGACGCTAAATCAGTACCAGCAAGACATAGTCAGACTACAGAACGAGAAGGAGCAGCTACTCTTGCAAGCCACTGCTCATAAGAGAGCCGAATAGACATAGAGGGCAATTAGGGAAGCCAAAATTTAAAGGGACAGATTAGTGAGAGAGATTCAAGGACTGTAGGGAGCAGGAGCAGGAGGTGCCGCTCGCGCTGGTGAAAACATTGTAATACCAGGTGATAACCTCCTGGAAGAAGATAAAAGCACATTTGACCCCACTTCACCCCTATCAAAAGAACTTCTACTATATCCATGCCTAGCCGGCTACAAGCCTCGCATCCTGGTATTGGACGGAAAGACAAACCCAAGGAAGTTCCTTGCGAGTTATGAAATTGTGGTAACGTTAGCCGAGGGAGATGGTCAAATCCTCGCAAAGTCACTCATCATGGCAGTCGAAGACATTGCACATGATTGGTATACCTCGCTCAAGCCCTTATCCATTAGGTGCTAGGGCCAAGTGAGAGTAGAGCTAGTGTCCACTTTCCAAGGATATCACCCAGGAACAAAAACGACAAGAGACTTGTTAAACTGCATTCAGCGAGACGACGAATCCCTGTCTGAGTTTTTGGAAAGATTCATTTAGACCAAAGCTCAGGTGCCAAATGCACTAGGGGAGACGGTTATAGCAGCAGCCATCGAAGGGTTGGCCATAGGCTAGTGTGCAGCTCATTTCGCCAAGGATTATCCCACCTCCATAAGGGAGCTGTTCGAGGTGATGAGACAATACGCAAGATCAAACGATGACTTGAAGAAGCGAAAAGCAATAAGGAATTCATCAAGACAAGTAGGCAAGGCCCCTAGGTCACCACGAACCTCAAGCTAGTGAAATATGAGGCCATTCCATGCATTCAACAATCTACAAGAACAACTATGGTAGAACCTCCTAAATTATAGGACCCATATGCACTTGTCACTGTCCAACGACCTTTAACAACTATGCATATGTTCCTGGTAACTTAAGAAGTCTATCGGGTGTCCTCGGGGAACCCCGAATCATCCACGATTTCCGAGTAGGATCACATTATAGGGTCATTGCAGTATTACAACATTTATTCAAATATATACATTAGAGTAAAATAGAGGAAGTCTTACGATAACATAGTTTACAAACCAGTTGTTTCAAACCTTACAAACTAAGTTCGATAATTATTACAAACCATAGTAGTAGTGGAGTGGCATAATTAACATAAACATGACACACAAAATAAGCATCCTGCCCAAGGATCACACATTCACTTATCATCATCGACCTGAACAACAGTCATGCAGCAAGGTCCAAAACAAACCTGCTCATGAGGCTCACCTGCAACAAGGGTCAATGAACCCTGAGTACAAAAGTACTCAACAAGACTTAACCGAAATAAAAACTGAGAAGACTCAGGAATGTAGGCTCAAGGATTCAAGGTATGGCTTTAGCAATAAGCAAAGTTCTTTTGCATAAAAGCTCTTTACAAAATTTTAGTATTTCAATATTTAAACTTCATAAGAACGATATATGAATTTGCCATGATCCATAATGAGATCATGAACTTCATATCAAACTCTTCTCAAACCTTTCTCAAGTTTTAGTTATTAAACTACGATGATGAACAGTGAGTTGAGTCTCCATAACCGAGGAGCAATGATGATTCGAATCGATTATAAACCCAGCTGAGGATTCTAGACCACACGACATATGCAGGTCCCCGACTCACATATATCAACCTATTCTCGGATCCTCTAAAACAAGAACGGGTCCACGCCACCCAAGAATACAGTACTCCACCAATCCGGCCCATTGTCACGTGGGTACATGCTATTCCCACCATCTCTCCACTCCCAGTGCACGGTTAGCCATTCTCGTAATAGAATTGCTAAGTTAAGGCTTACCGGAGTATGTGGTTAGTACTACAAAGTCTCATCTCATGCAATTCAACAACGGACGGACCTTAATCGACACAGGCGGAAAGAAGCCGCTCATAAGACCTCCATGTCTTGTGGCTCTCACACACCGAGTCCGCTCGGTCTAGATTTATTACTTCTATGCTCATATCTCATGATAACATAAGTAACCAAAGATCCATTTAAAACTCGCAGGTGATAGGTAATCACCCGGCTAAGCAGGACTAAGCATAACTAGTCATTTATGAATTAAAACTGGTAACAAGGTAGATATGGAAAAACAAGGTTAGTAATGCACCAATTAGGTTTCCACTTGACTCTTAATCACTTAATGCAGTATATAAAAGCAAAAGCGATAAAATTTGTAAAACACAAGGTAGGGTTAAATGCATCCGGGGCTTGCCTTCGTTGACGGAAAAGTTAGGTTCCTGCGACGTTCCACAAGTATCTGATCCGACCTCAACAGACGGAGTAACTTCCTCCGCAACTTGATTAACTACCACATGTTCACCTTCGTTCACTACACATAGTAACAATGCCATGTTTAACATGATGCGGGATACGAAACATGATGCTCGATGATGGATGCAAAATTAACAATTCAGATACAACTTTTCTTCGCGGTATAGTTGCAAGTCAAACTAACTAAATCTTTTTCATAACACATACATCACTTGCCAAGGATCATTATCAACTAATGACCCAAGGTCATCACTCAATCCAAAATTTCAAACAAAACCTAAATTATTAAAGGTTACTATTTGCTTTTATGAATTAATTATTTAATTCAAAATTATGAAATAAATCAACTTATTCTAATTAAGCTCAAAATTTTAGTAAAGATTCATCACATGATAAGTAAGTGGCAAAACAAATTTCATAATTTTTGGATAATTAATTAAGCCTAAAAAAATCATGGAAATCTATTTATTAATTAATTGAGCAATTTTCATCACATTCAAAAATCACTGTAATTCAATATTTCATATTTTTCCTAAATAATATTCATCACAGAGGGGTGACACAAAAATTTTCATAATTGTTGGAGCTCTAAATAAATCTACACAAAAATAACAAAAATTGACACTATTCATTCAATTCTGAAAAAGGAAAAATCATTTTCAAACTGCACAGTCGCTGACCTACGGGACCCACTTGTCATCTTCAACCTCCAGCTTTGACCCCGACGGCGACGGCGCTGACCGATGGAAACTCGCCGATGGTGAGTCCAACAGCGACGACTAAGGTACCAAAACAATCTCCATGACTAGGCGCATCGACTAACATCCCTACTTGCACCAATTACGGCCCTATTCTAGCTCAACGCCAGCCATGGCGGACGCGGTGGCTCGGCGACACTACGCCGGCGATAGGAGACTGGTAGCAATCAAATAAATAGCTCAGGAAGCATCAGTAGCATACCCCAAACGTGTTGAAGCAAAGAACGAGACTGGAAGAGCAACGACGACATGGGTCGACGTTCACGGTGATCACGGCGGAGCAAAGCTCATCAGTGACGGTGTTCCAGTGACTACAGCGGGTAAAATGATCAAGAAACAATGGATTAAGCACCACAGCATCGAGACAGAGCTGTAGGTACACAAAGCAAGGATAACGGCTCACCAGAGGGTGCTGGCCACGACGACGCAGCCACGACGGAGAGGCTACCGGCCGCGAGGAAGAAAGGCGGCTAGCGACGATTCCTGGTGGAATCAGGCGACCATAGTTGGTTGTCTAGGTGCGCAAGGAGTAGGCGAAGCTATCAAGCGCTTTGCTGCAATGGCGGAGGCGCTGGTTCGACGGCGAGGGCTCGACGGAGATGACCGGCGACAACGGGAACAACAGAGCAGAGAAAGGAAAGTCGACGATGGCGTCGGAGCTTTATAGAACGGCCGAGAGAGCAAGGAGACGACACGCAGTGCCCTTCTCCGCACTAGCGTGATGCCAAGAGCGGCCATAGGCACGTCTGGAAGACCGGAGAAGGAACGCCGGCGGTGGGGCGGTGGTCGTGGTACTGTTCCTCAAATTTACAGAATTGCCATCCGTTTTAAAATTCAAATTACTCCCAAATTTTATAACAACTCAAAAATCTCCAAAAATAAAAGTTGCTCAAAATCCAAAGTTCTACAACTTTGCTTTTATAATCACCCCCTAATTTGGTGTACATTTTGAAATGAACTTTTGAATTCAAATAGGGGACATTTAACAAATTTTGCCTTCTCAAATTACTTCAAATTTTTCATAACAACTTTGAAAACTCCAAAAACAAACTTTGTATAACTTGACAAGCTCTACACTTTTGCTTTAAGGCTTAACCCCAAAATATGCTTAGATTTTGAATTGGGTTTTTAGGGTAGAATTTAAATACTGAAAATCAGGGTTTTCTTGAAAATTCAAATTCAAACCAAATTTTGAACTTGATTCAAACAATACAATTCAACACATACCACATAAATGTAAACTTGTTTTAGTGTATGTATATCAAAATTTTCACTAAATGCCAAATGCTTTGCAATGCATATGATGACATGGTAGGTTTTAGTTTTTAAACACCCGAGGTGTTACAACAACCAGAGCACAACTCAGCGGAACAAGGTCTCTAAGGGTCACCGCCTAACCAGCAGTATAGAAGTTTTGATCAATCTCTGCGCGATGGGCGAGGAGGACGAACTCCCCATGATGGATGCGAAGGTAGAGGAAGAGGACGAGCCCAAACAATACCCTATTACGCCATTTGTGGCAAAAACACAGGACATTTTACAAAAAAACTACAAATACAAGAAAACGGTTAGAGAACTTAAGGAGAAAGATGAGGCCACAAAAAGCAGCAAAACATCTAACCATGTGTTCCACAATACATGTCCCGAAATAGTAGACAATCAGGGTTACGGTAGCTAGTATTTGTCGGCAGGCAACAGCGCTTTCCAGCACCCTAGCTTTACGCACGTATGCAACCAACATCCATACATCTGGCAGCAACCACTATTTCCAGTATACCAGCATTCACCAACCACCCATGGTAGTCGACCATTGCATCCTCGCCAGTTCAGCAAGAGCAGCAACATTCAAGCTAGCCTCCGCCCGCAAAGCAAGAAAATACTCAAGAACACCAAACCATAAACAATATCTTACCATCACAAGGCCATATATTCACAATCACTGGTGAGTCAAACTAGGAGCACAAAAACAAAAGAGCCAAAAAAAATTTTGAAAGAAGAGTGCACACCATCTCGCCAAGGGCACCACTCAATAGGGCTTCTTGGTCCATGGTGCCCATTACCTTTGACAAAAATTACTTTCAAGTACAGGATTTTCCACACGCAGACGCTTTTGTAGCAATAGTGAATGTAGCTGGGTTCACTGTACACAACATCATCATAGACAACGGAAGCTCCGTCAACATCTTATTCATCAAGCCTTTTGAGCAGATGAAGCTTGACAAGCGAACATTGGAACCAGTCGGGAACTCATTGTTCGGTTTTGGAGGAAAAAAGATAGACGCATTGGGGAAAAAGGCAATCCCGGTATCCTTCGTAGAAGGCAAGAAGGTCCGCATAGAAACCATAACTTTCGACATAGTCAACATGGATTATCCATACACAACAATCTTCAGGAGGGGAGTTCTGAGCAAATTCGAAATTGTGATAAAGGGAAGCTACTTGTGCATGAAGATGCCATCCCCTTTCGGCATCATCGCAGTACACGGAGACCAAGCTGCATCCAGGTGAATAGAGGGCAAATTGATCCCAGGTTATAGCCTTATAAATGAAGTTTCCAAGAAACCACCTAGCGAAGAGGAAGACAGTGAAAACAAAGTCGAACCAAGGGCAGAAGCAACAGAAGACACTTAGAAAGCCCCACTCTCAAAACTAGCGCTAGAAAAATGCATGTACGTGGGCACTGATCTAGTAGAGGATGAAAAAGATAGACTATTAGCTTTCCTCCATGAGAATCAAGACGTATTCGCCTGGTCAGCAAAAGACCTACAAGGTGTCAGTCGTGATCTTGTGCAACACAACTTAAATGTAGCAAAAAGGGGCAAAACCCAAGAAGCAAAAGCTGAGGAAGATGTCCGTAGAGAGAGCGGAAGCAGCAAAAGTAGAAGTGCAGAGGTTACTCGACGCTGGCGTCATGAGGTCTGTTCAGTACCTAGAATGGTTGGCCAATGTTGTAATGGTCAGAAAGAAAAATAGAAAATGGTGAATGTGTGTTGATTTCACTGACCTAAACAAGTGTTGCCCAAAAGATCCATATCCACTTCCAAGAATTGACAAGTTAGTTGATATCGCCACTGGATGCGAAGTGATGAGTCTACTAGACTGTTTTTCTAGATATCACCAAATTTGGATGAACCCGAATGACAAAGAGAAAATGAGTTTCATCACCTTAGGGGGAACCTATTGTTACCAGCGAATGCCTGAGGGACTCTGGAACATAGGACCCACCTTTTCCAGAATGGTAGATGGGGTCTTCGACAAGCAGAAAGGCAAAAATCTAATAGCATATGTCGATGATATCATGGTCAAGAGTGACAAGAGGGAGACCCATATTCAGGACCTGCAAGAAACATTCGAAAACCTATAAAAGGCAGGCCTTAGGCTGAACCCGAATAAGTGCATATTCGGCATCAAGAAAGGCAAGTTGTTCGGCTGTCTAGTATTGGCAAGATGCATCGAAGCAAACCCTGAAAAGATAGCAGCGATAGTAAACATGAAACTGCTAGCAAGCAAAAAGCAGGTGCAAAAGCTTACGGGAAGACTAGCAGCATTGAACAGATTCATCTTGAGATCAGCCAAAAAGGTTCGACCCTTTTCAGAACTCTTCGAAGCTCAGATCATTTCAAATGGGGGCATGAGCAGCAATAAGCTTTCGACGAACTCAAAACATACTTAACCAAGTTGACAACATTGTCCAAACCATCGCCATCTGCAACATTGCTATTATATCTAGCAGCATCACCAACAACTGTTAGTGCAGTACTAGTCGAAGAAAAGGAACATGAAAACAAGATGAAGCAGTTCTCGGTATACTTTGTATCAGAGACCCTATTAGGAGCAAAGCTCAACTATTCTGAACTAGAAAAAATAGTGTACACTATGGTCATGGCATCAAGGAAGCTAAAACATTATTTCCAAGCCCATCGCATCAAAGTCCTTTTAGCGCAACCGCTAGAAGCGCTATTTCACAACAGCGAAGCAATCGGCAGAATCAAAAAATGGGCCACCAAGTTAAATGAATTCATAGTGGATTTTGAACATAGATCCGCTATCAAGTCTCAAGCACTCGCAGATTTCATCGTAGATTGGACCCCAGCAGCTTATGACATAGCAATACAATTTGAAGAGCCAATTTGGACTGTGCATTACGATGGGGCATGGGGAATGAATGGTGCAGGAATAGCAGTGATATTACGTCGCTAAAAGGCCCAAAACTTCGTTATGCAGTGAGACTCCAATTCCTCACAACCAACAATATAGCTGAATACGAGACAGTGCTCCTAAGGTTGTGAAAGCTTAGAGCTATTGGAGTTTGGAGGTGTATAGTCTGGTGAAATTCTTAAGTAATAGTGGGACACATCGAAAAGGAGTTCACCACAAAAGAACCCAAGTTGATTAAATACTTGGCAGTGGTAAGAAGAATGGAAAAACATTTTGCTGGTTTCATTTTTGCCACATTCCAAGAAGCAAGAATGCTGAAGCCGATGAGCTAGCGAAAGCAGCTGCACAGAAAGCTCCAATGCCAGCAGATGTTTTTTGTCAAGAGCTGACAATCAAAGCAATATGAGAAGAAGAGGAATGACCCAACAGGTTGCATGTTATCGCAAGCTAGGATTGGAGATCACCCATATTCGCCTATCTTAATGGAACCTATGAGCCACAGAGCAAGCATGAGATAGATAGAATGAAGTCTAGGATGAAGCAATACTCCATCATAGCAGGAGAGCTATACAAAAGTGGAGTAGTCGTACCAATGCTGAAGTGCATAAGCAGAGAGCAAGGAATCGAATTGCTAAGCAAAATGCACGCTGGAATGTGTGGAGCCCATAGGGGACTACACAAAATCACTCATAGAGAGATGAGGCAAGGATTCTATTGGCTAATAGTAGCAGAAGACACAAAGGAGCTAGTACATAGATGCGAAAATTGCCAGATATTTGCTAAAAAGCAGAGAGCCCCAGCTAACCCAACCACATCAATCCTTCCAACATGGCCTTTGTAGAGATGGGGAGTCAATATTATCGGGCCATTACCAACTATGCCTGGTAACTTGTGTTTCACAGCAGTAGCTCTGGAGTATTTCATCAAGTGGATTGAGGCCAAGGCATTGGCGAAAATCACTTCTGCCACACTAATAAGCTTTGTGTGGCAAAGGATCATTTGTCATTTTGGGGTCCCATCCTACATCACAGTGGACAATGGGAAGCAGTTCGATTGCACGGAGTTCAGAAACTTTTGTAGTGAACTAGGGATCAAACTAGCATTCTCCTTGGTGAACCACCTAGAGAGCAACAGAGCAATTGTAAGGGCAAATGACTTAATTTTCAATGTAGTATGAAAGGCACTGTTTCATTTCCCCAAAGGGAAATGGGCCTAGGAATTGATCACTTCCATCTGGGGTCACAACATCTCGTGCACTAGGACAATAGGATTCACCCCTTTTGCCTACTATACAACAAAGAAGCGATCACACCAGAGGAGCTCAAGCTAGGATCTTTCCGCACTCAAATTGCAGCAACCCCCCCAATACAGCGATATATGGAGTTCAAGGTAGCAGAAAATGCTAGATTGCATGCGGCAACAAACCTCAACAGATATCACCAGGAAACGAAGACCTAGAGAGACAAGAAAATCCTATCAGAAAACATCAATCTAGGTGACATGGTGCTCATTCGCCACCCTAACAAGTAGGGCAAGCTACAGTCCCAGTGGTACTGGCCATTTGTGGTGGTGAACATGGTTAAGCTAGGAGTTTATTGGCTACTCAATGAGGAAGGAGTCAAAATGAGCCACACATGGAACACGGATAACTTGCGTCACTTTTACCCAGTCATTTTACCCCTAGAGGGTTGTAATTTTTATCTCTCTTCTTTGGCAATTCTGTAAACATTAAAAATGGGATACATACTCTTTTTCCTCATAGGGGAAACCTTTGAAAAAAGGTGTGAGGTTTTTTAATGAGGTGATCCTATGTACCCCTTTAATTCAAGTTCAACTTTTCCCCATACAAGATCCAAAAAGTAAGACGTCGAAACAAAACCTGACCTCGGTAGGTCATGGATATCAACAATGGCGAACAACAGAGCAGTTTGCACCGCTTTTCACTCATGCGAGATGTCACAAGCAAAGACTCAACAACCCAAAAACTAGCCTAGAGGCTACAAAAACTTTTCGCATCACCAAAAAGGAGTGAGTGAAAAGGAAAAGGCTGATAATCCATAACAACATTTCATCACACCAAAAAGGAGTGTGGATGAACGGAGAAAGCAAAAAAACTTAAAACGAATTCGCTCCGCCAAAAAGGAGTGGTGACGAACGAAAAAGGCCTAAAGAGCCACAATATGCGTGGCACCAAGGTTTAAAAACATAAGGGCGAAAAGACCCACCTGCAACATCATAAAAGAGCAGAAGTACTACTAGGAAGTGCATTCGCACGTATAAGCATGTACCGCAAAGGGCAATCAGAGTTAGGAAGGACACTTAACAATGAGCAGTGAATGCTACCACCAACCACAACAACCAATAGTAACGACTCTTGAACCCTAGGAACCCTATAAATAAGACACCAGGGCTCCCCAGGAACCATACCAAGTATCAGTCCAGAGCATAAGCATTAGATTAGCCACCTAGGTTGATAAGGCTAGTAGAGAGCGTGTGAGGATTCTTCCAGTAGGAGAGAAATGAGTGGGCTTGAGAGAGTGTCAGGGTTTTTAGCATTAGCCAAAGTAGCAAAGCCTCGTGTGTGGGATGGAAGGTTGCACAAGCTAAAGGCTATAGTAGCGAGAGTCAGATGTTGTGAGAAAGCACGTAAAGATAAGGGTGCATACTGTCCAAAAGGAGCATGCGCCATGTATTCGCTCAGCACAGAGCTGAAAGATGAGACAATAGGATATGGCCATGGCACAACGACAAGCAAGCATGGAGGGATGTTGCAAGAAAAATGTAACATCCCCCCATATGAAAAAACCACAAAGCAAGGCCATGTACCTACACGAGATGGGATTCTTGCTGTAGCTCTACGCTGGGAAGCATGACATCACAACACCGCACTTCAATTTAGCTAATTCGCCCAACAATAGTGATGATTCACTCTAGCGAACTAACCAAACAAACTAGATGTTGTGAACCAAGAAGTAGAAGGAAAGATATCGATTGTACATATCTGCCAGTACACCTAGCCCTGAATCAAATGTAAAACAACCAAGATCAAAAAAGAAAAATGAAAATATATCAAATGATGAATGGACCAGCAATCTCCTCACCCTAAAGGTTGGGGGACGATGTTTCTCCTTTTGCCTAAATGATATGTCGAGGGGCTAGCAAAGAAGCCATCTTGAGAATTCGCACCTTCATGTAGCCCCTCGCTCTAAAGGTTGGGGGGACAATGTTTCTCTTCTCGCTTAAATGATATGCCAAGGGGCAACCAAAGAAGCCATCTCGAGAATTCACGCCTTCACATATCCCCTCACCCTAAAGGTTGGGGGGGGACGACATTTCTCTTCTCGCCTAAATGATATGCCAAGGGGCTAGCAAAGAAGCCATCTCAAGAATTTGCACCTTCACATATCCCCTCGCTCTAAAGGTGGGGGGACGACATTTCTCTTTTTGCCTAAATGACATACCGAGGGGCTAGCAAAGAAGCGCCTTGAATGGTCGCGCATTCGCGTATCTTCTACCCAAAAAGGTTATGATGAACGACACCATCTTGCCTAAACATTATGATGAGGGGCTAGCAGAGAAGATGCATCAGACGCTCATGCTTTGGCATTTCTTTCACCCTAGTAGCTTGGAGAATGCCCCCCACTATCGCCCAATGAAAGGTCAGAGCAATACCACCTCCATAGGGTTGGGGGCGGCATAATCAAAACACAAGAAAATGATGGAGTACTCTCAAACACAACCGATCAGTGAAAAGTGCACACATGGCAAAACAAACACACTACATACATGATCAACCATACACAACAGCTCGCTAAGAGAGAACGCAAGCATCACACATTGTCTTCATACAGAAAACTACACTCCGTCCCTTTTGGGACGAACATTAAAACTATATCAATGGTTCTCCAAATCTATGGTCATCTCTTCAGTCGGATCCTCCTTGGGATCTTTTAGCTTGGAGGCCAAGGACTTCCCGCGATCACGCTAAGACTGTTCACGGTGAGTTTTTCGATCTTCCAAAATAGACGCGTCAAATTCTGAATAGAAGAACCTACAAAAACTCTTCTTTCCTAAGAAATCATTAGAAGCGCGACCTCAAAAACCCAGTCATACTAGATCCTAGAAATCTCTCGTGGTGGTGAGACCAGGATGCGCCTCCAAAGGGCCAATTCCTGGAGTTGGGCCCGAATGGAAGAAGATGAATTTTTCAAAATCAAATCATTTTCCAAATCTATTTTCTCTATTTTCAATTCTAAGCCAAATTCAAATAAAATTTGAATTCAACTTCAAATCATCTAGCCCTACACTCAACCAAAAATAATATGCTTCAGCATGAATGCAACAAACATGTTTCTAAATCTTATAGTTTATTTTATTTATCTAATATTTATTATTTGGGCTAAGTTAAAAATACCTAGGAAATGTAATAAAGGCTAAGAATTAATTGCTAATTTGTAGTAAAATTTTTGGGTGGTACACCGCATCCCCATGGGCATTCCACTCAGCGATGTACTTTTTAACCTTCTCCTTTATAGCCACGCACTCCTCGATAGACTGCAAGGTGGGTTTCAAAGGCACATGAGCATCCTTTTGCAACCCATTATGGAGCGACAAACAAAGCAAAAAGGAAATAAGTCACCTTGCCATGGCTCATGGTAGCCCAAAGGAGAGCTATATTGTAGCCTCCAAGATGCTAGAACCCTTTGAAGAACCTTTGTCCTGCCTCATGAGCACGACTAGGAGCATTCCAGTAAGTCTGAGGGTCCTTGGTCTCGAATTTTTTGAGATGATCGCACCCGCACTCCTCCAAGGCCTAAGTGAAGGCATGAAGCAAAACAAAAGAGGCATACTCCCACTCGATGGTCATGTAGTCACTCACGGTGGCCAGCTCATTCGCCAGCCACTCCATGAAATCAATAATAGGAGCATCATAGGGAGCTTCCTACTCTTTGCCTACACTCTCAATGAGATCCTTGTACATGTTTTCACCCTCTAGGTGCCAGCAACAAGCTTGTTCCGCTCTTTGAGCTTCCTCTTCTGGTACCCCTCAAAGTCTAGGTGCATCTTTTCAACCTGCTCCTCTATAGTCTTGCGGGTGGATGCATTCTTTTTGCCTAACTCCTTGGCCTCCTCTAGCTCCTTCTCAAGAGCCTAAATCCTTTCGTCCTTGGCTGCAAGATCTTTCTCCAGGCCTTGGAAGAAAGCATGCCCTTGATGTTGAAGCCCTCGAGCTAGGAGCATAGCCTACGAAAATCGAGCACGCCTCGTCAAACGGTGGCGAGGCGGAAAGCAAATGGCAAAAGCGAATGTAGATAAAGACAAAACCACTTACACTAGCAGCATGGAAGTTCACAACATCTATAAAGAATGAATTAGGAACTTTCAAAAGGTCCCTCTCTAGCTCTAGAGCCGAGAACGAACTGGCACACACGTAGGCAAAGCTGGCTGCTCCTGGGTTTAGTAAGAGGCCAATCGTGCGGTAGTCCACATTGGCGATGACCCCAAAACTCAGCGTGGCCCCTAAAGAATGAGCAATCCGATAAGTCTCCTCCTTTGTAGAATTTGTTTCGCCAGAAGAGCTCGACCCCAAATAAACCCACATTTCACCGTAATCCTCAGGGCCCTATGATCGAAGAGTTGTCTAAGGACCAAATTGTCGCTCAAGCGAATGTACTCCGCATAAAATCTAGACTTACCCTACAGCTGTGAGCCTAAAACATTAGGAGACACCATGGGACTAAGGACCAGGCGAGTAGTACCTGCCTCTTTGGCAGAAGCTAGCCTTGCCTTTTTCGCGTCGGTCTCCTTCGGGGGCTCGCTAGCCTTGCGCAAATTCTTCTTTGCCTTCTTGGTAAAAAGGTTGCCGATGGACCTAGTATCTGTAAGACCGATGGTGTCGCTCACATTAGTGACCATGGATTTACTAGCCATCCCATCAAAGATAAAGATGCCTGAAACACCAAAGGCAACATCGCATTAGCGAACAGATAAAACAAGAACGTACTATGAAACGAAAGGACAACCAACAACAACAACAATGAGAATATACAAAAAACATAACACTACCATTTTGGTCCAGACTTGCCCAAATCGATGGGTCTATCTGATCACAACCTTTTTGCTATTTCCCACCTTGCTGGCAATCTCTCTTCCAATCCGCACATCGGTAGGCTCTATGGGACCACGTCCTTGGTCGCTAAGCTTTTGCTTATAGGACTCCATTGCTGCAGTGTTCGTCCCACATCTAGCCATCATCTTTCACGCCCTGCCTCTTCACCCTCGGGCCCCACGGCCACAGCCATGGGGGGTGGCATCGTCAGCTGGAAGGCTAGTTCAAGGGCCAGACCGATCAGCATAACAAAGACCCCTCACTTTGAAGATGCAGTTCAATTGGCTCTTCCTAGCCAAGGACTGGCACCAACCCATGTGCTCCCTATCACCATAAAATCCAATGATTTCTTTAGCCTTGTGTTCTATCAAGTTAATAAAGCTAAAATCAGTGTAAACGCATCCGATGGTGCGATGACGAGACATTAGAAGATATATCCATCCCTTTGCTCTATGTTAGAAAATAAAGTCTCACTACTCAATGGAGGGCTATCGCAAGCTATCCATTCCTCAACCAAATCCTAGCTAATCTACTAGCATGATGTCAGGGCAAAGGCATCTACAGCTTTGGTATCACATGGCCCATCAGCCTAAATCTTAGCCAAGCAAAATCCCACCATTGGCATCATCTCCGAGACAAGTATATGCGCTTTCGGTAGTCCTTTGGTTAAATCCTAAACCACATCCTCATCGGAATACACGCGGTGGTAAAACCAGTAGTCGGTCCACCGAGGCCATTTATTCCGGTAAGCTGGCACGATTTGCACAGTGCCTTTCGTCTTCTTTGGGACAAAGTTATAGGACCTGTAGTGGGCCACCATCTCGATCTTGGTCTGCTTGTCCTTGATTGTCTACTTGTGAAAATGAATCTCATAGTAGTGAGCTAACGGGTTCACACTCAAGGCGCACCCACACATCTTGAGTGCCATGGCAAACACGCTGAGCCATGCAAAAGCATTAGGAGTCAGGTGATGGATCTATAGGTTGAAACGCTGCAAAATCTCGCCCACAAAATCTTCATAGGGAAACCGTAGCCCAGCTTTGATGAAATCACAAAAGACAACCGCCTCGTAGGGCTCTGGGTGGGAGACCTCTTCTCGGCCCGGAGCATGGCACAAGCTGTGAAGTGAAGATTTCAGAATACCTTGCTCGACATACTTATTGAGCTCCGCTTCTGTGACACGAGAGTGGCCCAAGCGATAAGTAACTAGAGTCAGATTCGGTTGGCCCTGAACGGCGGTGGGCACTGGCCCCGCAATTTTGCCTTCCTCACCTTCCTTCATGATCTCCACATCAGTATCAGTCCCCTCGCTAGAGTCATTACATGAAGGGCCTAGGCCACCTGCACCAAGTCCCTCTAGTGCTAGGTTACTGCCCTGCACATTCAACGAATGGGCCATATTGTGCTTAGACCCGCTTTGTGAATTGGTGCGAGATTCTAAACTAGAAGTGTCAGATGAGCTCCCACTGGACGAGCTACCGCTAGACGATGACTCACTCAACATCTATCCAAGCGAGTTACATACGAAAAACCCAACAAAAACCAAAAATAGTAAAGAGGCAAAAGGGCCACAACAATAAAATAAGACAAATGCACAAAAAGGAAGTAAAGGCAAGTACCACAAAATGAATACAAACCTACAAAAAAGCTCGGCGAAGGCTGGAGTCCTAGCAAAAGCGATCAAGGAAGCAAAAACCTAAGCGAGAAGACAAAGAGCGATGGCCTAGTTCTCAATTGGGGGCTAAAGATAACATGAGCATGTATGGCTCTCCTAGCTCGGAGGGGTTTATATAGGCACCTACCGGGCCTCGCGCGTGAATCGAGGAAACAACACAATTGTTCGCTTAACTGCCACGACGGTTTGAATTTTGAGAAACAATTACACAGCGCGATAACCGAAAAACTGCTACACACTGTTCCAAAAAATATTAATTAATTAATATTATTATAATAATAATAGTAATAAAACAAAAACAAAATACATACATATATATGTACATAGCAACAACATAGACATCTACCCTTCGCCTAGGATGGCGTACGAGCCCCACTACGCGACGGGCCCATAAATTCACGAGGCAAACGTGCTCGGATCGAGAAACTCCTCACGCATTTTCTGAGGGGCCAATGTTGTGGGCATGCCCCACCTATGGGCACCTTGTGTGGCTCAATCGCCATCCTAGTTTCATGCGGAAGCAAAATAATGGGAGTTGGGCCCTAGCGTGCTCATCATTTTGCTATAATAAAAGGCAAGAGGGCTGGCCATGCCTAAAGAGAAGGATGAGTAAAGCTCCCTCCTCGCCACAGCGAAGTAAGGGCGGTGCTTTCCATCCTATTCTTGGAATTCCCTTTTTGCTATGGCGAAAGGGTGGGCTCAGCGACCGAGACCAGGACGCACCGAGTTCTTTACCTTTCACCCAGAAGATGGGCTCGCTGACATTCTTAGTTATTTGCTCTAGCGAATAGCTGTTAATGATTTGGTCAATCATTTCTGTAGGTTTCTCCAAAGGAGGGCGCACAATCAGTCTCGGCTAATCACTTGGGCAAATAGGTGTTAACGTTTGGTCAATCGTTCCTGCAGCCCCTCCCCTGGTCGGTTGGATAGCCGACATAAGGCAGAGCTAGTCAGGCATCACTGGGTCGACGTTATCCAAGGAAGGAGGGTATTCTGAATGGCAAACAAGCCCAAAGCTGTGGGGAATATTCTCCGAATTTGTAGTGGTTGAGAGGGCATTTTATGTCCTATGAAAGGCCTATGGGCATGTATAAATAGCCCCCATTGAGGGGATGTAAAGGGGAGAAAGAAATTAATGAAATCATTCATTTTGTTTTGCTCGAGTCTCACTTTACCCACTTCTCGTGCTTGATTTCGCTTGTGTGGCAACCGGTGTTCGACAGCCTTGGCCTAGAATAGGTCCACCTTGATGGTTTTCTGATTAAATCCTCCTGCATTCATAGATTCAACAAAACTCATGGAATTTATTAGTTTAAAACCCTATCCCTATATTTGGTGGGAATTAAGTATATATATAGGATATGTTGATGGTTTATGATTGATGTTAGTGACCATCAACAAGCTCCCCAAAGCTTACCCTTTGCTAGTCTCTGAGCAAAGCTAAACTCAGCAATGGATCAGGGGTTGCTATGATGTTTTCACGCCTCAAAAGTACACATGCGTTCAATCAAAAATTCTCCTCTGGATGAAAATAAACTGATCTGACTTTCAAACTTACCCATATTACCTTCAACCATGGGGCTTCTTAGCCTTCTCTTAGGTCTTGAGCAATTGAAAGACAGAACAATCAAGCCAAGCACTATGTCTCAAGTCTTTGTTCCACCATTGTTCTAGAGTTTTTATAAGTTTTCAAAACAAAACTTAGAGATTCCATTGTATGACACTCTTATGTCTCTCAATATATGTGGTATTTATGGATCCTCACCAAGGCAATAAAGATGTTATGCCTTTTCTCTTCCTATAACTAAGGCAATAAAGATGTTATGTGGAGTCCCTATGGTAAAATATAAATAACGATACCTAGAATACTCTCAGGTGAAGGACTACAATGGTATAATTATCTATGCGCCTACAGATTCCTTTTCATACATATATCTTTATATTCTTTCTAGTCATATAAAATGATAAAGAACTACTTAGTATCATTCTAGTAGTGTTGCTAGGCAGTACCAACAAGCATCTCTGGCACCATCACTAGGGATGACAACCTAGTAAAATAATGTTAGGAGATGTAGGTAATTAATAGGTGGTTACTAAAACAAGTGACAAGTTAATAAATACCAACAAGCATTTCTAGCGCCATTGCCGGGGAAGGTAGCTAGCAAAGGAAGTATTGATAAACTTATACTTATTGATGTGATCGAGATAACCATTGACCCCTGCTCAAGTAGGATTGCCCTTATTTTGTCTACTTGTGTATCTTATGTAGGGTAATGACTGATCAATTTTAACCTTCTGACAAACTACGTTGAAGATCCCAAAGCTTTAATCCGGAGAACTAGAGCCAAACTCAAGAAAGTCCTAGATTTAGATTCAGAAGACAACCAGATAAGGCGAAGCTTAACACCAGAATTTGAAGCCATGGCTAACAAGACTCTTCATGAATTATCTACTCCAACCACTGCCAACATCCGTACTTGACCTAATGTCAATGTTGGAGACAATGGATTCGAGCTCAAGCTAGCTCTCATCAACATGGTGCAAGCTAGCTAGTTTTGTAGAAAGGCACATGAAGATGCGAGTGCATATCTCCAACACTTTATGGAGATCTGTAGCACTTTCACCATCAAAGGAGTAACCAAGGATGCAATACTACTTTGCCTCTTCCCATTCTCACTTTTGGGGAAGGCAAAGCAGTGGTTCTACGCCAACAAAGATAGAAATACTACATGGGATAACTGCTCCATTGCCTTCCTAGAAAAGTTCTTTCCCATGGGCAAGACCAATACACTACGTGGGAGAATTTCTTGTTTTTAGCAACAACATGATGAATCTGTCCCTGAGGCATGAGAATTCTTTCAAGATTACATATCAGAATGTCCTCATCATGGGATGGAAAATTGGCTACTCATGCAGACCTTCTACCATGGGTTGACCAATAGTACCCGTGAGACTATGGATACTAATATCGGAGGTGCATTTCTGTCACTCACGCTTCTAGCTACAACAACTCTTATAGAGAAGATGGCCTCTAACCAAGGTTGGAATGAAGAATGAGTTTAGACCCGCAAGAGGGGTGGAGGTATGCATCAACTCAAGGAGTTAGATATGTTGTCTGCCAAGATGGACCTGCTGATGAAGAAGCTCAAAGACCGAGCTAATGAGAAGAAAGAAGTCATGCGCATTCATGATTCCCGCATGACATGTGAAGAGTGTGGAAACACTAGGCATTTAGGGAACAACTGCCCTGAAACCCATGAGGATGTGAACTTTGTCAACAACAACTACTATCGTCCTCAACAAAATCAAGGATGGAACAAGCAACAGAGGCCGAACTACCAAAGTAACTACCAAGGTAACCCTCAAGGTAACAATTATAATAACTTCAATCAACCACCCTTGAGAGAATTAATTGCTAGCCAACCTAGACTCATGGAAGAATTATCTAAGAAAGTAGCTACCAATGATAAAATTCTTGAAAATATAAGTAATAGAATGGATAGCTTCACTACTACAAAACAAGGATATTGTAGCACTTTCTTGTAACATATTCATCAATGTGTTCCAGTGAAATTTCATAGTAACACGAAATAGTGTGTTACAGACTTCGATTGTAACACAAAATATTTTTTTATAAAAAATGTGTTACTGACAATAATTATAGTAACACAAAATTATTGTTACAAGCAAAATGTTACAAAAGTGTACTATGCTGTAACACATAAATGGAACACATAAAATATGTTACAAATATATGCCCTGTAGTAACACAAAAAAAATGTTACAGCCCAAGTGTTACAAAGAAACATATACATGTGAACCTTTCTATTCATAGGCGACATAGACATCGCACCTAAGTGTCGTCGAAGCGGTTAGGCAGCCACAACGTAGTCATCACATGAAAATCAAGTAGCAATGGGGTAGACGATTAAAAAGGTTAATTAGTTCGATGCCAGAGCCTGTTGTCAATTTATAGGCCGAGCTCAAGACTCTAGATGGAGCCGGATCACAAGAACACGTACAATGGGGAAGAAAAAAACTAGAAACCAAAAAATATGTGAAGTTAAATGAGAGTAATATAGATATTTTTGACATTGTTGCACGAACCCACTAACCTATCACTGTATATGTTGATCAAGAATTTCATCTTTTCATCGACATGAATACCCGTCAAATTTACAACACATTGTCAAGATATTGTTTCCTATGATCAAAACCTGAGTGCAAACATTTTTTGTGGTTTTGAGTCTAACAAAAAGTTATAAAAAACGATCATGTATGGCAACCAAAAAAAGTTAAATCAAATAAGTAATCACTCAAGAAAAAATCATCTCAATGTTATAAAATGCACACAAAGGCCACAAAAAAAGGCATTTTAGTCTAGCCTTTAAATGATATTTGAGGCAATATGAAACAAGCGCCATCACAATGAAATAGGAAATTCGAAAACAGCCACCAACATGTTTTGTGGTAATATTCAAAATATCATGACCATCATCTAGAATATTTACATATAGAATGTGAATTCTCAAAGGGTTCGACAATAAAAGAAAAATGTATTCTCTCCAACTTCACGAGCTTGCATCCATCATACTTTAGGATTGAACAAGGTGCCTAGGGATGCCACGCAACATTAGTAACCTGCAATTCAAGAAAAAAGAAAATAGTTTAAGAATTTTTCTATACATTAATTGGAAAATAAAGCTTCTAAAACTAAGACAAATTCAATGTTGAGATGTAGAACAATAATAAAGGTTCGACAATAATATATGCCATGCCTGACTGATTATGAATATTGTGTTATAAATTACATAAAGTGGACTCAAATAGTTTGTTTCATCTCAACTAATTGGGCAATGTTCTTGAAACAATATTTGTATGAAGAATACTTCGACCATTCCTACTTCAGACTTCAGTATGAAAATATATGGCTCAGAGTTGCAGCAAGCATCATTATATGCATTCAGCTATGATTACCATGATACTATAATGAACAAAGCAAGTACTAGATATTCCAATGATTATATTTTCTCTAGGTCTGTTGAAATTGAAGTTCATCAAATTTACCTTATTACTTCACGAGACACCTGCAAAGAACGGGCTACTAGCAAAGTAATTCATGTTTTCAGAATTGTTTGACTACCTGATAATCCATATATAAAACAATCATTAGTCCATGCCAAAATACGATAAACTGGCAAAAAAAATTTGGAGCTCCGCTTAAATGTGTGGTAACAAACTAATCCTGACGAAAGTGGCTGATGAGGGATTTTGAGTTCCTGATATGACTGACTGCAGATGTATCAAACTAAAATAGGAATAAATAGCAACGATCCATGCCATTGAAAAGGTATTGGACAAAAATCTAATACACAAAATCATATATCCCAGAGGAAATTGCTATCTATATAGGTGAAGGGCATGGTGATTAATCTCAACTAACCTGGAGACGACCCTCTGCATGGATCACGATGGCCAGCGGCTCAACTTAGTAATGTTGCCTTTTTTTACTAATGAACTGGAATCAGATGTGCCAATTTCTATTTGTAAAGGAGATGAGTTAGGTACAAGAGACCTAAAGAAACTGTACAGGCAAAGCAAAGATAAACAACCACAAGGCAAATAACTACGGAGTACTACGGTTGCCATAGTACAAATATGGCAAACATAATTCAAAAGGCATGCGTATGTAGCTCTTCTACATGTTTGCTAGTATGCAGTTTCACATTGTTGCCATTTAGTTAAACACAATTATGAGTAATGCAGCGAAAGTGTCATTATAAATGTTACTCACAACATTTTCTGTGGAGATTCAGAAATAGCACCGAGGATATGCAGTTTTGAAACACACATGGCTGACTCAGCAATGACAAACCGTGGAATTATTTATGGCTTCAGTTTTGCATTTTTCTTTTGAGGGGAGGGCAGGGTCCACTGAATGAGCGTTGAACTTACATAAATGGGCCTCCAGCCCAGTGTGAAATAGAGTAAAGTATAGAAGAGATTAAGCAAATATATTCCCCCACAGAAATGTGTAAATATAACTTTAAAACTTATTTTGTATTTAATTTACACCTCCACACATTACTTTCCCATATGATATTCGATAAAGACGAACTTCATACCAAAATTGTAGTACTCGACGAGATTTACAACTTTGTAGTTCAAACTTTTTATTATTTGAGATCTTTTGGATGCCCAAATATGCAACACAAGCTTTTATAGAGTTGTGCAGTGGTAGTAAAGGATCTCGGATGGATAAACAACCAAAATAAAAGTTGTAGAATTTTTTTTTGTAGGAGATACCTTGGATGATGTCATACACGACTTTGGCGTGTACACATATGTTGTTGACATCATATTTGACGAAGAGGAGTTGTCCGACTCGGATGATGAAGATTATCAGCAACTCCTACAAGAAGCAATAAATATGCTCAAGAATTTGACACAAAGACAAAGGCAAGACATATGAAGATTTGCTTCAATTAAGCACTAATGGCACATTACAACCAAACAGTACAACACTTATTGCTGCAAAGTACCATGTCCATGTGCGTACAATACGAGTATAGCAGAGAGCAAAAAATTGCTTGGCACATGGCATACCAGTAGATGTCAAATCTTTGAGACCTAAGAATTGTGGTCGTAAAAAAAAATCAAGTGGACCTCACTAGGGTTGTTGATCCTCAAGGCAAGGTTTTGGGATTCAAAACGCTAAAAATTTCGGTGGTCACCGAAATTGACGAAATTCGGAAATTTCAGAAATTTCGGACCGGTTTTCAGTTAAGTTGACCAGTCAAACATTTCGTATTTGCCCGAATTTTGACAAATTTGGTCCGAATTTTTGATAAAAAATAGAACAGCAGAGAAATCAATTAAAAACGATCAAACAATACATATACTTCGATCAAGGCTTAAGAACAATAAATACTCCAATAGTTTTCAAACAGAGACTGCAGCAAGCACAAATTTAATTTCACAAGTAGTGCCGACCATGGTGCTGTAGCCCTTGCATGCCCATCTGCAGCATCACCACGGGCCACGGCTAATGCTTGCACTGCCCATGGCCCTCATCTGGCTGATGCCGCTGCTACCAGTAGATTGGTGATTTGTTTTCCATGGCGCCACCAAATGAACCACTACAGCAACAATGGAGGATTGGGGATTAGGGATTGGGGAGTATTCAGGATAGGAGAGGAGAGGAGTGGAAGGGGAGACGATGGGAAAGGAGTGTACTGAACGGGAGATCCGTCGCCGCGCTTTCTGGTTGCGGGCACGCGCGCGCGCAACGCGCTAGGCGAGCCGCCGCCAGCCAGACGAACCGGAGGAAAAATGAAACTCTAGGGTTTTCACTTCTGTGTTTGTGCTTTTATATCTATGGAGGGCTAATGCAGGCTGCTAGATACCATGGGCTGGGCCGAAAATTCAAATTGGGCCGAAATATTTTGTCCGGTACCATTTTTTCTCGGGCCTGTCCGAAATGGATGAATCCCACCGAATTTCGGCCCAATTCGGTCGAATCCCAGAACCGTGCCTCAAGGCACGCTTCATCCGCAATTGACGAATGAACCGGCGAGTCACATATGCCCCTTGCCGCCTGTCATCCAACTATCCAAGGATTGCCTGCAGCACAAGAAGACCGGTTCAGTATCATCTATAAAGAGGCAGAAACCTAGACATGCCTACAAGCTGACCTCAGTCATGTACACAATATAATCGTATACATAAACTCTCGTTTATTAATAAAATTTGAACATAGTAGATCAAACAGAGTAGATCAATCGTTCGCCTAACACATGATGCCGGGATTGAACTACAGATTTATGAATTTGTAAAGCACACGTTGAGATCCTAAGGTCATTACCTGGTACTGCAACCAAAAATCATATAAAAAATCACAAGTAATCTATCCAATCACCCAATATAAAACAAGAGGAATCCTCTAATCTGAAGTTGAGATTGCAGGCAGCATCCGTGTCAGATGCAGACGTTACCCTGATACTACTATTACTAACCATCAAGTTTTTATTTTTTATATATACCATAAGTACCACACAAAAATGAATACAGCATTAGGCATCTACTACTAGCAAGCACGTACATGATTGAACTGCAGGTCGGAGCAGACGCCGTGCTTGGATCCTCTGCCGTCGGATGGGCATCGGCGATGTCGCGTGGAGGGGCCCGCGTTCCCGGCTCCGGGGGCCCGGCGCAGGATGGAAGTGAGAGGCCTGGCCGGACGAGGCGGACGCCGTGCGCCGCCGGAGCTCCTTGGCGGCGTCGCGCGGAGTAGGAGCCCTCGCTCCTCGCTCCCGTGGCCCAGCGCACGAGCATCTCGGCGCAGGGGAGTCGACGGAGGGCGGCGCAAGAGGATATTGGCGGTGGGGAGTCGACGGAGGGTGAGTCGGAGAGGCCAAAGCCGAGCAGCAGCAGGTGCGCGAGGAGTCCTCCCCCGCCGCCGCGGGGGCCGCCGCAGCAGTCTCCGTGGCAACTCCGACGACGATGAGGGCTTCTTGGGGGTGCCACCTCCGACGGGGAAGCTGCGCAGGGTGCCGCCCTTGGTCCAGTAGCGGGGAGCAGACCATGATGGAGAACGGCGAATGGAATGGCCAGGAGCAGAGGAAAAGGAAGATTGATTTGGGAGAAGACAAGGAAGGGGATAAGTCACGGATGGTCAAGGGAAATTTTTCGCAGCGCGCGCATCAGCGTCCCCTGTCCGCGCTATTTTTTCCCATGCTCCTCTGCCACGTGGGACATCTTTCATGATTTTTGCTCATGCGCCAGAAGAGAGAAGCATAAAAAAAATCTAGGGGCTCTTGCCCTTGTACCTTTGTTTTGTATCGAAATTATGATTTTGCTCTTATTTTTTTTTTTGACTTTGTGAATTTACCCCTACTATACCATTCACGAAGCACCAGTTTGCCCCTGCTCTGTCATCCACCCCTAACGGTGTTAACTTTTGTACCAAAGGACAAATATGCCCCTGTGATTTTACCCTCCCTCTCGCTCTGCGTCTCCCAGCCCGACACAAGGGGCGGCAGCGGCCGCCGCACTCTTTCCCCCTCCCTTCCCCTCCCTCTCCTTCTCTAGCCCGACGGCGCCTCACCACTCCCCTCCCAGCGGCGTTCCTCCCCCCGGCGGCGCGGTGGCTGGAGCTCGTGGTGGCGCGGCGGTGGTGGCTGTGTTGGCTCGGAGGTGGCTGGTGAAACGACTTGATTTCCGCGAAGGGAAATCCACAGAGTCAAAGTGTAATATGACCGTTGTAGATCATATTACCCAAATTACAGTCGAATACCACATCCATACAACGATAATATCAGAGTACAAATAGTGCGGAATTACATAAATTATTACATCGCCGCATTGGCGGAATTAAAAGTAGCATTCATTCAGAACAGCTTGGAGATAAGATCGCCAAACACTTAGGGTTAGCTCCTACAAATGTCACTCATCATCACATGGGGTTTTGAAGAAAAAAATTTGTAGTTGAGATTTGTGGTATGTGGATTTTTGGGTTGTTACAGCTAGGACCTAGATGGGAGGCAGGCACCTCCATCCAAGGCTGCCGAGAGGCAGAGAAAGTAGAACGGCGGCGTGCTCTGGTGGTGACGGCGGAGAAAGGACGGGGCGGCAGTATCTCCTGTGGCGGCGGGTCAGGGCGCGGGCGGTCTTCAGCATGGCGCCGACGACGTTGGGCTCTAGCGCGGTGGGCAGTGACCCTGGGTCTTGGCGCGGCGGTCTTGGAGCGGTGGAGCAAGGCGCCAACGGCATACGCCTTCAGCAAGAGTGGAGGGGAGCTTAGAGCGAGCGCGCGGCGTCCTGTGTTGCGGAGGAGGCCGCCGTCGCCGCCATTGCCGACCCAAGGTCGAGCTCGTCGATCTCCGCATACACAGCACCTCTCGCCTCCCCGTCTCCTCTGTTGGCGCCGTAAGGACCCGTCGCGGCCGCCTATCGGCTCGGATTCGCGAGCAAGAGCTCCCTGCTCGGCCATGGCATTCGAACGGTGCGGGACAAGCAGCGGCGGCGGGAGCTCCCTGCTCGGCCATGGCGTTCACGGCCGCGCTCATGGACAAAGGGCGAGGGAGCGGGCTGAGGCTTGAGGGCGCCGCTGGGGCCGAGCCGATGGAGCCGGAGCTCGCCCGCGCCATGGCCGGAGCTGTCCACGTCGAGGTCAGGCACCACCACCAACACAGCCACCACCGAGCCGCCTGCACAATGACCCGCGAACACCGCCACCACCGAGCCACCTGCAGCCACCACTGAGCCGCCTGCAGCCACCACCGCCCCCCGCACAACGCGCCCCGCGGCTGGGACCGGCCGACGCCCCGCGATGCTTGCTAAGCTGACACCGACCACTCCGGAGGAGAAGCGTGCACGCCCGCTCGATCTATCCCTGACCCATGTGGTTTGCCTGTGGCTGGACGAGCAGGAGGTTGAAGATAAGATGAGGGGCAACATGGTCTTTTTGCCTCTATTTGCAGGGATTTTGATTTTTTTTAATTCATTTATTCCATGTCCATCTAACAGACATCCAAACCAGGGGCAAACGGATAGTTCGTTTTAAAATAACAGGGGCAAAATCACAAAGTTGAAAAACACAAGGGTAAAATCTACAAACTTGCATGACAACATGATTTTGATATATAACCGTTGCATGAAAATTTCAAATGCTTTTAACAAAGCAGTACTACACATTGTTCATAAATGAGACATCTCACACATAGTTATATAACTAAGTGAGAGATGTTTCAATTTGTGAAGGATGTATAGTCCAAATTTATTAGAATTTTTAGATTTTTTATGGAATGCTTATGGACCCAAAATATGTTATGTTAGTTTCTAGAATTATTTAACCAAATTTAGTTACTATTGTAATTATTCATTGAATTACTAGAAAATAAAATGTAATAATATTTAATTTGGTTAGGAAAAATCAACATACTTGCATGACGATATGATTTTGGTATATAATCAGTGCATAAAATTTCAAATGATTTTAACAAAACAATACTACACATTATTCACAAATGGACACATTTCACAAAGAGTTATATAACTAAGTGAGATATGTTATTATTTGTGAAGGATGTATAGTCTCACTTTATTAAAATCGCTTGAAATTTTTATGGAACGCTTATGGACTCAAAATATGTTGTTCTGACAATTTGAAGAATTATTTAACCAAATTTAGTTATTATCGCAATAGAATAAATATAAATTACAATAGAATAAATGTGATAATATGTAAATTTGGTTAGAAAATATACAAACTTGCGTGACAATATGATATCTCAGTACATAGAAAAAATATGTACCCAAAAAAGCAAAAACGTTTTCTAATTTGGATGGTGGGAGTAGTAAAGTTCAAAAATTATTAAAACTCCAACATATGTGTAGTAAATTTATTACCTATAATAAAAAGAAAATACTTATTTTTAGACATCTAATCAAAAAGTTCAAAAAATTGAGTCCAGTAACTTGGTATCCCGCGCTAGGCAAACCGCAGCCAAGAGCCAAAAATTGGCCAAGCCCCGCACGCGCTCGTGCTTTTTAAAAAAAATTCCAATCTCGAATGCCCGCGCGCTCCCTCCTGACTGGCTGACCCAGAAATCCCTCCAAAATCTCACGTCTATCCTTTCTCTCCCCGATCCCCCATCAGTCGCCACTCGCCACACCCTTCAGATCCCCTCCATCGGTCATGAGCTCCTCATCGCCGCCCATCGCACGCAAATGATTCGAACTTTGCCGCCGCTGCAACGGGATCCCGCGACACCGGCCCATGCCAGTTCGTCGTCAACCGCCAACCTGATCCACCGACGCGCGTGGACGGGGATATGTGGTGCTCGTCAAGTGTCCGTCGCGCTCCGGCCTCCATCTAAGCCGGCGGCGTTGATTCGAGGGTGGGCGATCTCGATCCACATGTGGGCAGCCTGAATCCAGACGCTGGCAGCCTCGATCCGGTCCGGCTGCATCGATGTGCGCGCAGGTTGCATCAATCTGGGGCAGCTTTGATCTGCGACCGAGCATCCTCGACGCGGTCGACTCCTAATCTCCGCCGCCACCGACTCTTCTCGTCTTCTCCACCAACGGGTACGCTCTAGCACAAGTGGAGCGGTCGCTCTGGGCTCCACAAAATAATAGCCCTCCTAATCTGTAAATAAGAGTCTAATTAAACTTCTTTCTGCTGCCCAGAGCGAGTCCGGCATTGTGATCTGGACTCGCTCTACGCTTTGTGATTTGTGATCTGGATAGATACCATTCTGATGGTGAGTTTAATGGGGATGTGCCTTTTGTCTATATCTGAGCGTGCATACTATTTACCACAAGCATGATCTGTCCTGCATTTGAACTTTTTGCACAGGCGGCCCTGGCAGTGGCAAGGGAACTTGGTGTTCCAAGATTTATACTGAAGTTTTGTTGCCTAGTGGCTAAATTAGAACCCTGTAATTTCAGTCAATGAGAACTCGGTTATTTTAAACAAATAACTTTGTATCAGGGCAAGATGGGCAAGCAATCTATTGTGCAGGAGTTTTGTCATTGTTAGGCAGATGGTCCTTCTCTATTAGTAGGATGAAAAACAAAGCTTAAAACATGGTTGTACACTATGCTGAACCTTGTATGTTTTTAGGAACTTCTAGTTCTGGTTGAGGCCATTGACAATGCTAGTTACCGCTCTGCATATCAACCAAAATATGATAGGGCTACAGGTTGCTGACATATTGTAGCCACTGTTTTAAGCTTTGCATTTGTAGTACATAGTAGGCCACCTATAATATTGCTTATTTATCTTCGACCCTTTTTGTATATACAGTGTTGTTGATAAGTGGATCTTTAATCCGTATTGTCTATAAAGCAGGCCACCTGTAGACAACTGCTGTTAACACATTAGTCTTTTTTAATTTAGCCATGGTGTTGATAATTGGGTCTTAATTCCATGCTCATGAGATGTGAATGTGGATTTTAGAACAAAGTCTACACTGCTTCCTGAATCTGCATGTCTGTATTTTTCTTGGTCATTCTTCTAATTTCCTATATTTTATAAATGAACTTCTATTACCACATTAGTTGAATACATAACATTTTTTTCTTCTCTTCTCTTCGTAGGAGATGATCATGATCAGGGGATTCGCTTGTCTATTGGTTTGAGGGATGATGAGCCAATTGAAACATGCTAACGTGATAAGGTTAGTTTCGGTCAGTCTGTCACGTACTTAATGGCCTAGTCTCTTTGTAGCACATTCTTATATGTGGATGCCTTCATTTTAATGTTTGGCTGATAGATGCCAGTAGCACATCTCTGTTCCATTTATTTCCTATTTTAGGAGTAAGCATACATGCCATGTATTCACATGGAGCTAATCATATATGCTCAACTCAGATGAAAATGAAGTGCTCAAACCCATTAGAAATTATTTATCTGGGTGCTCCACTACACTTTATAAGCAAAGCCCATACTACAGCTAGATAGGAGTACAATCAGAATACAACTAAGATCATGCAGGAAAATGAGTCGGTCATTACTAGCAACTGAAAATGAGTCGGTCACACTTAATTCCAATTGTTACTCTGCATTTTAGCATATTTGGCATCAGCATATGGTGTCATCAGAACCTTGATATCACTCAGTGAAACTAAAGTTCTCTTGTTTTTAACTGGATCACCTGTCCTGATTTTAACTCAACATGGCACTCCGTCTTTTAATTAGCTGATGTTTCTGATTTTCCATTCTACTGTTTGTTTTTTTGGCCCTGCTGTGTTCCATAACCTTCATGTGATTGAAAGTCTGGCTGTGTTCTTGTTGCAGCTGTGGAACTCAGAAAGAAGTCATTATATTTAGAAAGATCCAATGGGTAGCTCTATTCCATAACCAGTTACATGTCCTTACTGTGCATTATATTTAGAAAGACTCAATGGGTAGCTCATAGAAATTTTTATTTCTGCAGAAGTGGGCACAACTTCTAGTGTTCTCGATGATGATGGCTTGCTAGACATTGATGGGATGGTCAACGTCAAGCCAACCTTTGCTACCGTGGTAGACATAGCTCATTAAATTTTGATGAGTAGAAACAAGTGTGTGTCCGATACCTTATGTGTTTGAGCAATGCTTGTGTCTAAGCCGAGTTTGACGTTGAATGGTTTCATTGATGATATGTACAGACAAATAATATTTTGGTTTAATGCCTTTGTCTAAATGCTTTATTGACCATATATTGTTGTTATGAAAATTAATGGCTTGTCAATATTGTTGATGCTAGTAAACAAAGTGTTGCAATATGGACTATTGGCATCATTTGGTGTGGCAATATATGCAACCACAGAGATAGTGTGGCAATAGAGGGTCCATCTATTGCAATGCTATTGATGCATAGCAATAAAGTCTATTGCAACACCTATTGTTGTTGCTAGTGCACCTATTGCTACTTTTTTGTATGTGGCAACATGTATCTTTGGCAACATCGGGTGTGTTGCAATAGTTACACAGTGGTTGCTTTATACTATGGCTTGCAACACTACATGATGTTGCAACAACACTCCATTGTGTTGCAATAGGAGAAACCAAAATGAACCGTGGCGTAAACTTTAGACCACGGTTACTGTGGCAACACCTCCCAACCAATTTTTTCTGTTAAAATTTTGTCTATTGTAACCATTTTTGGCATATTGTAACACTTTTAAGACGTTGCGTCAGGGGTAAAACCTTGTAGCGAGTGTTACTAGAACTAAAAAAAAGTGTTACATCAGATAATCACTATAACACTAGGCAAATGTTCTGATAGATAAATAAATGTGTTACAAACTATGCATTCTACAATAATGTGAAGTGTTACTAGAGCAAAAAAAAGTGTTACAACAAAAATTATTGTAACACGAGACAAATGTTCCTCTAGACAAGTAAATGTGTTACAATAAACCAGTCTATAGTAACATGGCCAATTGGAACACAACAAAAAATGTGGTACTAAGAGAGCTAGTAACACTCTTTCCAACCTATTGTAACACAAGTTGGTGTTACTATATCCCTGCGCTGTAGTAGTGCTTTGTTTCTGCCATTAAGAACCAGCATAGCTTTAATAAAATGATAGAATCACAAATAGCTTAGCTGATGTTCCTCCGTCCGACAAAGGTAAGATTCTTGGGCATCTAGAAGATCTAGAAACTACAAATCTTGTCTATATTCACAATGTAGCTTACTACTACATGGAATCATCAATGAGAAGGTGGCTAGATTATTCCCTACCCAACAAGAAGAGCGACCCAGGGAGACCTGTCATCTGCATCGCCATTGGACCTCACATCTTCCAAGAAGCTATCTATGACTTTGAAGCAAGTGTCAACATCATGCCTAAGGTAATTTATGAGAAAAACCTAGGAGATCCTTTGTTGTACACAAATATGCGTTTGCAGCTTGCAGATCAGTCACTCTACTACCCCTAATGGAGTTCTTGAAGATGTCATTAATCGAGTGGGACAATCATATGTTCCCATAGACTTTGTGGTTTTGGAAATAGGTGGAGATGAAAGGGCACCCATCATCTTGGGTCGACCTTTCCTAAGCACCGCAATGGCCATCATCTACGTGGACAGTGCAAAGATCTGCTTCATAATCAAGGATAGAAAGGAGAAGTTTTCTTTCAATAATCGCATCCTACAATCTCCTAGTCATCCACAAAAATCATACCTACGCGAAGAAACAATAGTGACCTAGAAGAAAAACAATAGGAGAAGGAGGAAGAACAAGACCAGGTAGTCACCAAAAGAATCAGTCAACATGATCAACACACTCCGATCAGAGTACGACCATCTCTTCGCTTCACCATTCCTTGGCAAGAAGGATGATCTTGGTGTACTGATGATCGAGTGTACCATTGGACAAAGAATCTTCCACAAGACCTTCTATGACATTGCATTAGGTGTCAACATAATGTCCAAGGTAACATATGAATATTTATTTGGTAACAAATCCTTGTACCCTACATATATGCAGTTGTAGATGGTGGACCAATCAATCCGATTCCTGAAAGGAATAGCGAAGGACATTATGGTAACAATACACGACCACTTTGCCCATACCAACCTCATGGTTTTGGACATGGGAGAAGAAGAGGACAATACACCCATCATCCTGAGGAGACCGTTCCTCAACACCACCAACGCAATCATCTTCGTTGGATCTGGACAAGTCCACTTCTAATTCCTTGGAGAAAAGGTACATTGTTATTTAAATAGTTATACTACTTATGAGCAGCCGAAGAAGAACCACTCTAGGAGGAGACATCGATCATCCCGACATCAAGGAACCAACCCCTATGGAATGAATGGGAGGAAGATAAAAAACCTAAAGAATTTATAAAAAAGGAACCTACACTGCCTAAGTCAGACCCACTGGTCAAGCTGGTGTGGAAGGAGAAGGTGACATCATTAGAATCACAAGAGGTGCAACCATCAGGGTCTCCATCACCGAGATTGGATTATGCACCCGAAGAATGAATAAGACTATAGTAAAGTCCTATCCAGAGGACTTAAAAATCCAAACCCTCGCTGTGAGGTAATATCGTTAGTCATCCATATTTATTTTCAGTATTGCATGAATTGTTCTTACTTTAGCATATGCACTTTTCTATATTAGCATTGCATTAGTTAAAAATATATGCATACATCTAGTTATATTTCATATAAAGAAAAATAAAAAGTTTTATTACTACAGATCATCATCACATCAGAAAAGAAAATAAAAATATTATTTCATCCTTAAGCCCCATGTGAATAATTTTCATGGTGTAACAAGCCCAAGGAATACTCACCGTGGTGGCATAAAAATAATATATATATATATATATATACTAGGCCTACATATTTTCTTTCTTGCATATATAAAAAAATAGAAAATCCAAAAAATATTAGATAGACATCTTGTTAACATTCTGCCATTAGAAAATCTATCTAAACCCGCAAGAAGAAATCTCTTGTTGGAGTATCCCCCATGAGTTTGTTCTTAATCGAGCCACGAGTTTGTTCTTGTTGGAGTATTTTGCAGGATGATTCACATGATCAAGAGCAATTTCACTCAGTTGTCTTCATCTCACTCCACTCATGGATGAGAAGGACATACATAGACAAATCCGCTCTGAGAAAGATCATTCAACATCCAACAATTGACCACGGCAACATCCAACTTGGGGGAGGAGCATCCCCCATGTATCTAGCTAAGTATTTCCTTCCTTTAGTTTTACTATTAGTAAGTTTGCTTTATATTAGCTAAAGAAATAAAAAGATGCATAACAAAATAAAAAAATATCTTAGCTAGTTACATATATATTATAAAGTGTGATCTTAAAACTTGAAAACAAAATAAAAAGTGTGTTTAGTTTTTTTCTGGTTTGATTTTTCTTAAAAAAAAAGAGAAAAGAGCTAAATTGAAAAGGACTCTAAAGATAATCTCTTACAATGGAAATGATGAATAGTTGCTCTATCATAATTCCTTTTAAATACCTAGCTTTTAGCCTTGAATTCTCCTGAGTTTTGGATAAGACTGTTTTGATATAAGAATTTACTTTGAACTTGAAACTCGTGAGTAGCATATGCTTGATCTAAGTCTAGGTAATTAAAGGATATGATATGAGAAGGTCTGAGTTGTTGTTTCTCTTGTTCCAAGTGATATTAGAGTTTTAGAGATTTATCTTTTGAAAAATATAAAAATATTTCATGATGAGTTCCTTGTATGACAAAGCTTGAATTTCTACTAGAGCCCTAAATGATATTTAGACTAGGAAAACTTCCACTCATATATGCTGCTTGCATTGCATTGAGTTTAGTCAAGCTTTGTTGACCCTTATGAGAGGTTTGTCAGTATCTTAAAATCAAGATCATGTATGCACCACCCACATATGCAGTACTCCTACACTGGGGGTAGGCGCAAAAACATGTCATTCCATTTAGATCCACTCAGAAAAAAATGTTTTACTCCTATACTAGGAGTGAACACCAAAAATATACCCTATAGGATATACCCCAAATAAATGCTCCAAAGTTCTTATTGCTATCTCTCAAAAGTTTTGTTGCAGAAAAGATGCATGGGGTTATTCAAAAGTTATTCATAAAAAAAGAAGAAGAAAGAAGAAAAAGAAGAAAAAAGAAAGAGTATTAAAAAAATGGACAAGTGTCCGAGATATCTTTTACAATGGAAATGATGAATAGTTGCTCTATCGTAATTCCTTTCAAAAACCTAATTTTTAGCCTTGAATTCTTCCAAGTTTTGGATAAAACTGTTTTGATATAAGAATTTACTTTGAACTTGAAACTCATGGATAGCATATGCTTGATCTAAGACTAGGTAATTGATGGATATGATATGAGAAGGTCTGAGCTGCTGTTTATCTTATTCCAAGTAATACTAAATTTTGGAGATTTCTTTTGAAAAGTATAAAAGGCAACATGATGAGTTCATGTATGACAAAGCTTGAATTCCTACCAGAACCAAACATGTTTATATTTAGGCTAGGAAAACTTCCACTCACTTATGCTACTTGTTTTGCATTGAGTTTGGTCAAGCTTTGTTGACCCTTATGAGAGGTTTGTCATGCTCTTAAAATCATGATCATGTACACACCACCCATATATGCACTACTCCTACACTGATGGTAGGAGCAAAAACATGCTTTTTATCTAGATCCACCCAAAAATGTTCTACTCCTACACTGGGAGTAGACACCAAAAGTTTGTTTGATAGATTTTTCACTAAATAAAATGCTCCAAGTTTTTGTTGCTATCTCTCAAAAGTTTTGTTGTAGAGAAGAAGCAATGGCTATGCAAGAGTTATTCAAAAAAAGAAAAAAGAGAATTGAAAAATAGACAAGTGTTCGAGATATTAAAACAATGGGTACTTAGAAGCCTGCCTGAAAAAAGAGATGAATAAGATAGCCCATGTTTTTCTTGCAAATGTTTCCAAGTTTTAAAAGATAGATAAGTTTTCAAGGAGCATAGTAGAATTAGGTTAGCCACCATAAATATCCACCATATTCCACACATGCACATCTTGATTTGATTGTATGACTCAATTCTCTTTGGATCCAAGGTTTGACTTTAGAATATATGCATTGAAAGTATGCTCTTTCATGTTATCACCATTCCTATGAGCTCCACATAAGCCTTAGTTGTAGGAAGAGAAAGGCATAACATTATTATTGCCTTGGTGAGGATCCACAAATACCACATATTTTGAGAGACTCGAGAGTGTCATACAATGGAAATTCTGAGTTTTATTTTGAAAACTTGCAAAAACTTCAGAATAATAGTTGAGCAAGAACATGAGACAGTGTGCTTGACTTGATCATTCTGTCTTTCAATTGCTCAAGACCCGAGTGAAGGCGATAAGCCCTATGGTTAATCTTGGGGGAGTTTGTTGATGGTAGTTATCATCTATTATAAACCATCAATATAACTTGAAATAATGCATAAAAATGATCACCAACATAGACTTAGGGGTTTAAACTGACAACTTTCATGAGTTTTGGTGAATCTATGTTTTTAGCAAGGTTTATCCAGAAAACCGTCAAGGAGAATCAAATCATCAAAATAAATCACACTTATCCACAGCAAAAACTACCCTAGAAGGTTCCAAAAGACTCGGGATGACACCACACCGAAGTGGAGGCCAAGGCACTGCCAAGCCGGTCCCACCTCAGGGCTTGCTGGCCCCTAGGCCCATCTATCAGCCCCCTGTTGTTATGTCCATTCTCCACTGGCTTAAGGATTGCATCTCCGCCATTTATTCAAGTCGGTTTGATATGAGGGTCCATAATTGATGCTCCGGCCTATATATACCAGCCCCTGCCCCCCTCCCTCAGCAGATTTGCATAAGTCAAGATCATACCAGAAATTATGGTTTCTAGAGAGAAGATAATAGAGCTCCAATTCTTCAAAGTTCTAGTATAGGCTAGCTAGCAAGGTTCAAGTAGAGTTTGGGCTATTGCTCAGGATTCTAGATTCACCATCTAGAGGCCATTATATCCCTCTTTATTTTATGACTTTGAGCTACTTCAATATTATGTTGCTATTTATTATGTTCCTAGTTTGCTCTAGTTATATGCTTGATATAGTCATGATTGATGATGAATTTATGCATATGTTTGCAAAGTGCTTAGCTCAATACTCAAGTGAGTGAAGTGGTCGACATTATGTAAGTGTGGTGCTTAATTATTGTTTACCTATGGATTCACTCTACACTCTGGGTCATGTGGTAGATTGCAGATGTGACACTCCCATTGAGTCTTTTGTAGTCCACTCCTCGTTTGTAGAGCAAGTAGAATCCGGTTATGAAGGGAGACAAGCTCTGTTCTTGATCTTCCTTAGTAATGTTCCTTATGCATAGATACAAAGTTAATTAGGCTATAGATGAGAGTATATATACTTGGGTGTACAAAAGACTTAGTAAATAAGGAATGACTTAGGAATATTTTGCTCTTAACTAATCTCGTGCCTGGCCATACTACATTTAAGAGTATCTATTTCTATCTCTAGAATACTATCAATGCCTTACACTTATCATTTATTTATCATTTGACTTACCCCTGCTATAGCATGAGAGTTAATGATCGTGTCATAAGTATGCATATTTTTCAATATCTCTAGCCCTTGCCCGGGTATAGCTCCTCCCTATGGATAAAATATAAATAATGATACCTGGTATACTCCCAGGTGAAATGCTACAATGGTATATTATCTGTGCGCTTGCGGATAGTTAGTATATATATGATTTTCTTTGAGTTTGCAAGTGTCATTAGTAATTACCAAACAACACATTTTATGGTATTGCTAGGGATGACAACTTAGTTTTAAGGTGATGCTAATGAATGCCAACACCCGTCCAGGGGTGGACTCTACGTAGGCGTGGTCACATCCCTAGGTGCCACCACATAAATAGTCCCCTCAACCTAAGTCTATCCCTTACCTTTGTTCTCACCTTCCATCGCCGTCTACTACAAACAATAGAGTGGAAAGGGACAGAGAGATTCGGCCATTCATCGGCTAGATCTGGTGAGTCAACCTTCTTTGTGCATCTTTCTGTTGTTCGAAGTCATCAGTTCTGCTAATCTTGCTTTCCCTACCCATGCCTTCATTCACCTCCTAGTTTCGCCTCCCTCGCCCTAGGGGTGCTAAACGCACCGCTCGGGAAAAAGTGGCCGCCGATGAGAGGAGGCACCTCCGGTAAGTGAAGGCGAGGAAGCACATGGAGCATTAAAAGCATGGGGCCTCGTTGCCAGATGAAGATGATGTCGATGACGATGATGATGAGGATTTCATTAATGAGGGGAGGACCTGGTGGCTCTCAAGAGTGTCCTTAATGCTCCATAGAAATCTAGTGATGTTGTCGGGCTGAGCAGTGCTGGCCACTTGGCGAGTGATGCCGGTGATGAGGGCACCACCCAGAGGCTCCTGCCTCCCTTGCCATTATGGGGGTAGAATCCAAAGCGCTCTCATGACATCATGGATGGTAGTCGGAGTTCCTTGTCTATGGCTCCCATCAACCCTTCCTTGGTGGGGGACAAGATCCCTACCCAAGGGGAGGACACCAAGGACACGATGGCAATAGGTGTCTGGCTTGAGGCAGACGGCAAGGCCCACTGCCATTTTCTAGAGGTGTCTAGAGGGGAGGGCTGAGACCTCCTACAGTAGCTTCTTGTTGATGTGGAGGTTGAGCACCCCACCCCGTGACCCCTCATGTGGGGACGTTAGAGACTACAGACACAGCGACCGCTAGAGACTATGGTATGGAGGAGATCAGTATTACCAGCATGACCGAGGGTGCCTTGTCGACATCTAGCCTGGTGGCGCCAGCAGTGGTGCCTCTTGCTATGACCCCTCCCATGTAATTGCGCGTGGAGAGGTGGATGACCCTGCCCTTTGTGGAATGTTCCACTAGGTATGCCATTCTTTGATCTCTTCTTCACCGTAGTGGTTGGCAACTTTCGGTAGTCTAATCCTGATGATTTCATGGTGCAGGGAACCCCTCTCGAGGCTCACAGTCTTGAGGCCATCGGTGAGCTTTATGCGCTCTCCCACATGGCTAGAATCGTCAAGTGATGGCATGACTTTGGGAAATGATAGCTAGGCTTCCACCATCGTGGCCCTACACTCAACCCTCAAGGAGAGATCCATAGTGGCAAGAGATCACACCCACACTAGCATGGAGGCGAGCAAGGCCATAGGGGATGAACTAGCTATCAAAAGGTGTGGTGCTACTGCATCCCTAGAGGGGGGGCATGGGCTCATTGCCCACTGCTAGCCACCCTCCTAAAGAGGTGGCTTCTGATGGCTTAGGCATGGCAGCCCTCGTGCACCACGAGGAAGAGCTCACGCTGGGTGAGGACTTCATTATGTGGCTAGACCCCATGAACTCCCATGAGGCTCTATTCATGTTGGATGATGAAGCCGAATGAGCTGTGTGGGAGGGCGTCTCCTAGAGCCATGGAGGAGTCCAGACAACCTTGTCCAAGCTAGACGACATGCTCGCCTAGCTAGGTTTGGCGGCCCGATGATAGATGGCTGACGAGATGTCACCCCAAATGTAGGTAGGCCATCTAGCCATCTCTATCTTCATTGTGCTTGCCCTACTTCTGTCATGATCATCAGATCATTCTTCCTTTCTTGCAGGGGCTGATGAAGACTTCACTAGCAAAGTCTCGGTTCTTGTGTCTGGCCTATATGGCATAGGTGGGAAGTAACATGGGACATAGCCGCCTAGATGTGGTAGAGGCCGAGGTACGGTGCTTGCACGGGGAGCTAAAAGCTTCCCGGAAAGCGAGTGAAGAATTGCTCCAGCGGGAGGTGTTGGCTCAGTTGTAGATCGGTGCTCTAATGTCCCAGGTGGTTGGTCTTAATGATGTGATAGCTGTCTAGGTTATAGAGCTCACCTTGTCGGGCGCTGCTTGGGATGAGGCCAAGCGGGGGCATTGATGCCTCAAAGCTGAGTGCCAAACCCTACGTTCCACTTGTGCTGGTGTGTATTCTTCTGCTTATGTCTTGCTTCCATTTATTTGGGGAGTCAGGCTATGAACCTATCATTCTTTTAGGGATGCGTGTGAAGGCACTCTTAGATTAGGAGGAGAAGATGGCCGTGATCCTAGTGGTCACAAGAGATGGGCAACCAACTGGCAGCACTGACCACTTTCAGGTGGGCCCTCTACGATGTCATGCTCGGTGCCGACCAGGGACATGCACAGCTGGTGCTCTACTTTGATGAGGCTCGCTAACAGGTGGATCACCTAATCTCTATGGCAGTTCACTATGGCATGCCTGTCGCCTTGATGTCAGTGGGGTCACACTACAATGGTGTTGATTTTGATGCCATTGGGAGAGGATATGCGTTGAAGAAATCAGACAATGATATCCTTGCCATTGGCAATGCCACTGCTCATAGCGCCAAGGCCCTTGCGAGCAAGGTGTTAGTGTCAACACAAAATTTTGTCCCATGCCGAGGACACACGCAGCAAGCCAGAAGGGTCCGCTCGATGGAGCAGATCCTCCTAGCTTCAGCACAGGGGTGGTCGATCCTGCGCAATCCTCCCGAGGTGTGCCTATCAATTTGACCCTACAATTGACAAGGAGAGAAAGTTCATCAGTAGTTAAGGGTGGAACTTACCGGTGTTGCCAGACAGTCTCGAATGTACAGCTATGAGAGCCGATATGAAAGGAAATCGACTAAATAGCCAATTCTAGTATATTCTTGAGAATAAGTCAGTCAGAGCTCATGGGGTCATGTGAAGAGAATCATTTATTATTTAGGATAAACATCATTTAAATGAATATTAATCAATGGCAATAAGATATCAATGATGATCGGTCCATACTGAGCCAATGATTATGAGTAACCGAACTCCATTTCATGTAAAGAAATAATTCAACACCACTTAATCATTTAATAAATATAAATCTAATGAACATGTTAGATCTCACCTATCGCCATGACCAGTGGGGCATGAGGCAGGATCATGCAGGCCATAGAAACAACAATAGACTCGATGACCCTAACTCATTACTAATATAAGTGGGGCATGAGGCAGAATCATACAGGCCATAATACAATAACAAGATCATGGGGCTAACACATCTTTCAACTTATCTCTACTTCAATGGTCTCGTGATGTGAACTGTTCGTGAAAGCATTCGATATTGGCTAAACAGCCGATTCAGGCATAGCGCACAGTTAAGGTCATGTCTTCTAAGGAACGGGTCTATTAACCAACGATCCCCACTCCACGGTGCCAACAGTGGGGTGAGAGGTAGAATCCCATAGGCCTTGATGACGAGCCATGAAATGGATCTCACTAACTGATAGATCTACTCAAGATCGAACATGCCTTAACCGCACGCTATGCACGATTAAGATTGATGCAAAACAGCCGATAAAAACATAACTCATCACTTAAGATGTAGATTAGATCAGTTTTAGATTAGCAAACGATGAGTTAAACAAGATATAAGGCCAATCCAGATCAATGTCAATCGGACAGAGTGATATTGCTATAATTAGATAAGCAATGAAAGCAATAAGCAATATCGATAACTTAATGAATCTACCAAAGACTGCCATTCTAAGATAGAGCCGATAACTTGACCTTGATCCAATTCGAGCAGTGGGGTGAGAGATAGAATCACACAGGCCATACTTGAATTAGGCAAGAGTCGATAACTAGCTTATACCAGAGCCACAGTGGGGGTCAACCTGATCGATGCAGCCATACGAATAGAGGTATAAACCATGATGGTACTTACAACAAGCAGTGGAGGTCGACCGGATTGATGCAGCCATACTTGCCGAAGAACTCACCGAGATCTACTCTACTCCTACTCCTAAGGGGTGGCCGGAGCCGAAAAAAGTAATTGACTTGTATTTGATTGATTGATTGTTCTTTTACAATAGGCGGGGTTTGGTATTTATACCTGGAGCCTAAGACAAACCCTACTCGAGTACGACTTAATACAATCTTTAGTATGAAGGAAATATTCCTATTTTAAGATAACTTGGACTCTAATCTTTCCCCTTTTGTAGAGCCTGACATGTATGTTCTCGATGCCAATCATATCCTGTCATCGTTATTTGCTGATGTCATTTGGAAAGAATAGATCCAGTATCATATTCGATCCAGCAGATATCAATCTTTACTCCATTGACTCCTTGATTGGCATAATTCTAGAAGCCTACGAGTTCCCGCGTTCTTCTCCCAAATTTTGGTGTAAACACATGCCCCCAATTTTGGGATAAAATAGTTTTATCCCAAAATTCTAGTTCACTGGTTTACCACGCCGCAACTGCACTATCCGAGATATACGCGTGACTCCTGACTCCTCGGTCTAAGTTCCATATAACATCCCAACACTATCTTTTGCAATTCACACGGCCTGTTTGCTTTCTCCTTCTCTCTTAAGCCAACTTCCAACAGCCGACACCGTCATCGTCGAGGCCCTAAACCCTAGCAGATCATTTGCTCCAACGAACCATCGCCCAAGCGATCCTTGCCAGATCCAAACCAATTTTTGACAGCGATGGCGACTGTCGACCACGTCCCTGAGGTATGTCTTCCAAGTTTCCATTTTCCAAGTATCAGCTGCTATCCCATATCTTCCCTCTTCTTGAATTGATTTTAATCGATTTCTAGGAAATGAGGAACGAGATCTTGATTTCATCAGCTGTCGTCCCTAATGCTTATTTTCATGGGTATTAGCGAAGTGGCACTCTGCCTTCTATTAATTGCGGTTACCCTTTGCACTTTCCGAGACGTCCATCTCTTTGCTTCACGACTTTAAATACCAATCGAGGGCTTCAGTTTTCAAACACCTTTCTATCTGCAACTGTTCTTTCGTTTTCTTCCATCTACCAAAACCTTGCAGTGGTTCCACTCTTCTATCTGTAGATTCAGTCATTCCTCATGGCCGGCGAAGGTAATCAAGGTAAGTGTGTGGTAGAGGAAATCCTAGCAGAAGACATGCCGATGAACTAGCGTCCCTGATGCACAAGGTAAGATAGGCAACCCCTATTCATGATGATGATCTGCTCTGACTTGCCTATAAGCTCATTGTGAATGACAGTCTTCACCCTTTTCCAGGACTGACAATCCCACTGACACTGCATCTTCCGCGCCAACTTCATCGTCAAGTTCTTCCAACTTGTATGACGGTGATGATGCCCGGTGCTTCTTCTAAGAATGGAGGGCAACCGAGGACCGCTATTCCAAGGTGATTTTGAACAATGGCCAGCTGGAGATCCATCTAGGAGTCCTCCAGGCTACTCTTAACATGGTGGAGGAGGAGACCAACGTTGTTCGAGTGCGGCTGGCTGAGTCTGATGTCGTTGTAGTAGGTAAGATGAGCTCCATGAATGTTTCCATCCTGGTTTCCGTTGCCTTTGTTCTTGATATTCTTCTGCAATTGCCAGCTCAAATGGTGCAACTAGAATCTCTTCAATCAGCGGTGAATGCATCTGCAGACATCGTTAATGTGAGGGGGTCCCCCATTGATGTTTGTCTCTAAGACATTCTAGCCTGCGTCCAAGAGATTGCTCTCCATGGCATTCGCCTTGGTGCGGCGGTAGCACTAACTGCGACGCAGGTCCAAACCAGGCATGATCTCCATACCATGGAGATTGGCTTCTTGACCGATGATGGCCCTGAGGGACATGAAGATCTGATAGAAGATTTCACCACAGCGGCAGAGGCCATCATGGACATCGCACCCACTCAGGATGTGATGAACAAGATCTTTGATTAGATTGTATTTAGGATAAATCAATGAATGAAGACTCCTATTCTTTTTTGATTGTTTTTCAATGCAATGCCTTTGTGTACGACTATGAATGTTTCTTGCTCCTTTGTTTTTTGCTCTATAGGCGATACATATCGTATCAGCTATTACTGTCTTCGAAGATGTTTACTTTTTGCACTAGAGGCGATACCCTCCTGGTATTAGCTATTAGAGCCAAGGATGAATCGGCTATCAAATGTTGCTCGGGTGTCAAGATAACATACCATAGAAAGTTTCACATCAAAAGTCGAATGAGCAGTCAACCCAGGTCGAACATCCTGTTAAGTGAAACATAACTTCTTCAAATCCATTAACTCCGAATTCACCACCTTATCTAGCATTCATACATCGGCCTAAACCTTATAACTAATACTTGTTTTCCTTTATTCCAATGGCCGATATGAAGCCGTAACCCTTTTTTTTACTAAAATAAACTCTCAGAGCTGATCGCTTGCATCGGCTATTGGCTTTCATTGCCGATCTTAATGAAGCCTCCTTCCCATGGCTTGCTAGAAAAACACTCGAAATCTCCTAGTTCCCAAAAGACTGGATCAGCTGTTGCGATGCTTATGGACTCATCAGCACGAACTAGTTCGACATCATCTCCATACCATTGAATCAAACACTGATGCATGGTCGACGGTATGCAGCAATTCGCATGAATCCAATCATGACCGAGGAGTAAACTATGTGATCCTTTCCCATCAATGACAAAGAACATGGTGAGCAGAGTTTCACTCCCGATTGTCAATTCGACATTTATTGCCCCCCGGGTCTTGGATGTATTTCCTCTGAAGTCTCTAAGCATCATGTTGGTCTCAAGCAAATCTCCTGGTCCCTTGCCAAGCTTACAGAAAGTGGTGTATGACATAAGCACCTTCATCCACCAACATCTTGTTCATCGACTTCCCATCAACAAAACCTTTCATATATAAAGTCTTTAAGTGCCGATGCTTGACTGACTTATCAAATATTGCTTGCTACACAACTATTAACTTGGCAACCATCTCTTCATACTCTAACTCATCGAAGTCTGAATAAACTTCCTGATCTGCCGGAGCTTTGAATTCTGATGGTAACAGAAAAACCATTTGGATATTAGCCGATGGTTGCCTATTATCAGCTATCTGCTTGGTATGCCATACTTGAGTTTTACCAGGTGCCTAAGCCTATTCCATTTCTCTGTTCCTTAGGTGATGCACCCTCCTCTTTTGGCTTCTCATCAAATCTCCTGGGCACCACTAGCCTTCCTACCATGTGTATCTTCTTTCAGTGCCTTCCTCTTCATGATCAGCCTAGTCCTATCCAATGACTCTTTTTCCCAACCGATCATGAACACTTTTGTTTTTTAAGCACCGATCCATGTTGTTATGATGATATGCATCTTGAGCATGGATAGACTAGCGGTTGGTTCGAGATTGCCTATACTCCCGATATTGATTGCTACACTCTATACAGTCGTGTCTGGTAGGCAACTTCAAACCTTCATTCCAGCAATGCCTAAAGAAGGGACAATTCCAATGTAATTAAGCTTGTTCCCTTTCATACCTCTCTTCTTCTAATTGATGCCGGTATGCTTGATCTTTTAACCAATGTTGATAATCCTTTTCCTTCTACCGTTGCCATTTATTCAATAGAATCCGAGATGTGACCCGCGGCTTTGACATCTCTGCTTTCGACGTCTTCCTCTGCTTGTATCGGCTCTTTTGTATGGCACGATGTCTTCTAATCTCTCTGTACTCATCAATCGATATTTACATTTTGGGATCGACTGTCCTAGCTTCTCTTGATTTGGTCAATGTTAGGACCTTGGTTTTTCCTTTGAACAACCTAGCATCAACCATGTTCTGATCACCTAGGAAAGGATTATCATCGACTTTCATCTTCCAAGGTGTATCGAATTTGAGCCTCCCTTGCTGAATAGCTCTTTGTATATGCTGCCTGAAGATCCTACATTCATTAGTGCAATGAGAAGTGGCGTTATGGAATTTGCAGAAGTTCTTGTTCTTCAACTGATCAGGGGGCAACATGACATGACCATCGAGCAACTTGATCTGCCCCTTCTCAAGCAAGAAATCAAAGAGCTTGTTCGATTTGGTAACATCGAAGTCATAACTCTCCTCAACTCCTCTTCCCCAAGGATTTGGCACCATCACTATCTTCTTGCCCCAATTCCATTCAGCTATAGCAACCTCTTCTTCTTCATCTTCATAGCCATCATTGACTGAATATGGATTGTAAGCTTTAGCCACTGAGGTACTCTTCTAGAATTAGGTATCTCTATGTATGCTCTGGAATTGGATATTCAGTGCTACCACTCGTTGAGCCAATTGACCCAAGTTGTCAAATTCCTGTCCTAGCAGTTTCTCTTTCCACATCGACAGCATTCCTTGGATGGCTAAAGCAGCTAGTTGATCATTGGCCAAGCTCAACGAGAAACATAGATTCTTAGTCCTCAGAATCTCTGAAGAAATTCAGTGCTCGATTCATTAGCCCACTGTCTCATGGTTATTAAATCGGTTATTTTCTTCTCTCTAGTCCCAATGTAAAAATATGTATGAAACTTCTTCTCCAGGTCAGCCCAATTAGCAATGGAGTTGACTGGTAGTGACGAGAACCAAGTGAAGGCTGGCCCTGATAGGGACAAGGAGAAGAAACAAACTCGATGGGCATCATCAACTGACGCTTCGCCCAATTGTGTAAGATACCAACTAACATGTTCTATTGTGCTTGTACCATCTTGACTAGTGAACCTGGCGAATTCCGAGAGCCTATAATTTGTAGGAAGGGCGACCAAATCATACCATTTTGGATATGGGCGTTTGTATGAAAAAGTTATTTCTTTTGGCTTTAGACCAAACTGATTCTTCATCATCTCTGTCACCTTGAACAACAACTCATCAGCTTATGGATTTGGATTTCTCGGTACTTGCTGACCCATCTGTTGATTGAAATCCCACATGCCTTGATATCCTAGATTTGGTATCATGTGGAGGGTGTTATAATCCGTGCCATAATGATAGCCTTGTGGAATCTCAATCTGTTGGGTCCTTTGCTGGCTTGCCGTTTGAAGTCTCTGATTATAGACATAAGGATCTATATCTCTACGGATCCTCTGAACAGATGGTGCTATCTTCTGAGCCGACGATGGTATGTGGCCTAATGTGCCAAAATTGATCATCTAGTTTTGACTTTGCCCCGCCGGCTGTTGCACATGCTGTACTAACGGTCCAGGATTGTACTATATCTGATTTGTAGCAGTACCCGGAGTTTGTTCAGATGAACCTTGAAGTGTCTGGATGCCACCATTACTAGTTGGTGCTGCTTCTTGATGACTGGTACCGACTTGATTAGTCCCTTAGGTCAATGGATCTGGAATATTATAACAAGTCGATCGAACCTGACCAACTAGAATTCCATGAATCGCCTCTTTCATGGCGTTGTGAAATGCGTCAATGAAAGCTTCATTATGGCTTGATATGGCATCATGAACAGACTTGTCTATGGCTTCCGTAAAGAAATGCCTGTCTTCAGCTTCAACCGTATCTGTCTGCCCATGTAGTAGAACTCTTGGTAGTGGAAATTTCTAAATAATTGCGTTGTCACGTGTTTTGGTGTAGGACAACAAACACTTCTTCTGAAATTCTTCCATAGCTTTATTGATGGTATCCTTACCTTCATTAGGCAGGCCTTCATAATGTACCATAAGGATGCTGTCATTGTTATGAACTGCCATGACGACTATGGTGTCCCACTAGGCGTGCTAGAAACATGTGTCAACATAGAATTTCATCCCGTGCCGAGGACACACGCAGCAAGCCAGAAGGGTCCGCTCGATGGAGCAGATCCGCCTAGCTTCAGCGTAGGGGTGGTCGATCTTACGCAATCCTCCCGAGGCGTGCCAGTCAATTTGACCCTGCAATTGACAAGGAGAGAAAGTTCATCAGTAGTTAAGGGCACAACTTGCCAGTGTTGCTAGATAGTCCCAAATGTACGGCTGTGAGAGCCGATATGAAATGAAATCGGCTAAATAGCCAATTCCAGTATATTCTCGAGAATAAGTCAGTTAGAGCTCATGGAGTCGTGTGGAGAGAATCGGTTATTATTTAGGATAAACATCATTTAAACGAATATTAATCAATGGCAATAAGATATCAATGATGATCGGTCCATACTGAGCCAATGATTACGAGTAACCGAACTCTTTTTCATGTAAAGAAATAATTCAACACCACTTAATCATTTAATAAAGATAAATCTAATGAACATGTTAGATCTCACCTATCGCCATGACCAGTGGGGCATGAGGCAGAATCATGTAGGCCATAGAAACAATAATAGACTCGACGACCCTAACTCATTACTAATATTAGTGGGGCATGAGGCAGAATCATGCAGGGCGTAATACAATAACAAGATCATGGGGCTAACACATCTTTCAACTTATCTCTACTTCAACATTCTCATGATGTGAACTATTCATGAAAGCATTCGATATCGGCTAAATAGCCAATTCAGGCATAGCGAACAGTTAAGGTCATGTCTTCTCAAGAATGGGTCTATCAACCAACGATCCCCACTCCATGGTGCCAATAGTGGGGTGAGAGGTAGAATCCCATAGGCCATGATGATGGGCCATGAAACGGTTCTCGCTAACTGATAGATCTACTCAAGATCGAACATGCCTTAACCACACGCTATGCACGATTAAGATTGATGCAAAACAGCCGATAAAAACATAACTCATTGCTTAAGATGTAGATTAGATCTATTTTAGATTAGCAAACAATGAGTTAAACAAGATATAAGGCCAATCCAGATCAATCTCAATCGGGCAGAGTGATATTGCTGTAATTAGATAAGCAATGAAAGCAATAAGCAATATCGGTAACTTAATGAATCTACCAAAGACTACCATTCTAAGATAGAGTCGATAACTTGACCTTGATCCAATTCAAGTAGTGGTGTGAGAGGTAGAATCACATAGGCCATACTTGAATTAGGTAAGAGTCGATAACTAGCTTATACCAGAGTCATAGTGGAGGTCGACCGGATCGATGTAGCCATACGAACAGAGGTATAAACCATGATGATACTTACAACAAGCAGTGGAGGTCAATCGGATTGATGCAGCTGTACTTGCCGAAGAACTCGCCAAGATCTACTCTACTCCTACTCCTAAGGGGTGGTTGGAGCCAAAAAAAGTAATTGACTTGTATTTGATTGATTGCTTGTTCTTTTACAATAGCCAGGGTTTGGTATTTATACCCAGAGCCTAAGACAAACCCTACTTGAGTACGACTTAATACAATCTTTGGTACGAAGGAAATATTCCTATTTTAAGATAACTTGGACTCTAATCTTTCCCCTTTTGTAGAGCCCGACATGTATCTTCTCGATGCCAATCATATCCTGTCATCGTTATCTGCTGATGTCATTTGGAAAGAATCGATCCAGTATCACATTCGATCCTGCAGATATCAATCTTTACTCCATCGACTCCTTGATTGGCATAATTCTGGAAGCCTACGAGTTCCCATGTTCTTCTCCCAAATTTTGGTGTAAACAGTTAGCCACCAGCATCTACCTCTAGTATCAGGCTCCTAGTGCATGAGAGTTGCTTGTGTAGGTGTTCTTTGTGATGTAGGTGCTACCATTGTAATGAACATGTCATGTTTATGTATATATGGTCTCTAATAGGCACATTCATTTGTCATTTTTTGCCCTTTTTGCTTTCTTTTTGTTCAGGTCAGAATGTACTCCATTTCCCTTAGTCTCATAGCGTAGGTGCATGTTTTAGCCTAGGGGCTAGCTCATAGGGCTAAAGGGTGATGACCTGATGTCACAGTAAGACATCGGGGGTAGGTCACAGATCCGGTGTGATGTAAGAAGAATGCGAGCAGGTGGCGAGAGTTCTGTCTTCCATTCATCCCCATTGCTTTGAGAGAAATAGCTCCCCATTCCCCTCCAAGCTCATGCATGAGTGCTTGGCCATGCCTTGGAGTTGGTCCACAAGGCTTGGTCGGAGCAACCTCTTAGTACGATTGAGAAGTAACGAAATGGGTCATTGGTTCATCATGGCATGAGGTACGGTTAGAAAAAACTCAACGCAGGTCACTAGGATGATGACGAATAGTGCTACGCCTTATTGCTTCTGTAGAGGTGGCTATATGTGTAGCCCTCGCAAGTGAGTCATGTCCGACTGCTGGCGTGAATCGAGTCAGGTCACTCAGAAGGTGAACATCACTAGAATAAGGTGTACATGTCTCATGCTTTTGGGTCTTTTCTATAGCTTGGCTCTAAGTTTCCAGAACTATGGGTGAGCATACATGTGTATCTGAACGTGCTTAGGTGGAAAAGCTTGGGATAGAGTTGATGTAATAGAGCGGTGTACCGAAAGCTATCGTGGATCATGTTGTCGTTGCTCGGGGCGTGGCAAGCCCCCAAGCGCATGTCCATGATGAGGTCATTGTGGTTCCTAAGCTACAAAACTAGCACAGGCGCTTCTCTATCACCCAGAGTGGTTGCAGTCAGTGTGGGTCAATCTTCTGGGTTCCTTTGGGTCGACCCTTGCCTCCTTGATGTCCTCGGTGGGCTTGAGAGCCCCCTAGGATGACTTCTTCACCCCTAGCATGTGGAAGTGCTTGGTCATGAGGGCTCGAGCTCTTAACCCCCAAGACCACATGCCACGATGTCATTGTGGTCATTCCTTGTCTGCTTCTAGCTGTGGTTGCCGTCTGTGATGGAGAGTTGGTGGGTCCTATCATTGTGGGTGCTGACTCTAAATGTTGCGTGGCATGGCCCGCTCAGCGTGGGGTGGTGCATGTTCAAGAGGCCCATGCCCTTGGATGCATGTGCCTCTGTCGGAGAGTTGATAGTTTGTGATGACATGGCAGGCCGCTGATCCTATGTTAGAGGTTTGGCCTTGGTTCTGATATGAACCCGCTAGGGTTTGTTCCCGATCTTTCGATGAGAGGTGTGGGATAACTCGATTGATGGGTGGAGACGACGTTCATGGCCCGACTACAGCCTTCCAAGCTACGCCTTAGCAACTGATACACCACCTCCAATGGCTGCCGTGATCTTGTGGAGCGCGTCACTCGGCCACTAGGGCACTCGTCCTACAAGCAATCAAAGAACTAGCAAGAACAAGTATAGCAAGTACTGAATTACTAGATGTAGATGAAAGTTTCAAACTCAATCTCAATTAAGGTGGGGTTCCGAAGACAAGAAGACGGGCGGCTGATCCAGCACGCGCGCTTACAAGCAAGTAGCGAGAGCTAAACTTGATCTAAACAAAACCCGACTATTCTTAGTGGTGGCTAAGGAGTATATGAAGGTGGAAGGACGACCGGGGGGGGGGGGGTGTTGGGGTCATTCTCCAAGCCTAGGATGCGTCCCTAATGGACCCAACTTGATACACAGCCCATTGGACCAAACCAAGGTGACGCAGCACCTTTGGACAGATAAGCTCTCAGTAGTAATTCAGTCATTGCGGCAGCCTCAAAATAGATATGGACTTGATTCTAGATCCATATGAAAATAGACTTCATAAGGATTCCATGAAGTACTTGAACGCCCCAATCCGAGTCCGTATGCGACTGTGGTGACCATCACAAGTTGGAGCTGTCCTAGAGTCCGAATTCGGCCTCCGCGAATCCTTGTCCCTTTCGGTCCTCTCCCTGGTTCCTAACCAAAACAAGAGTGCACACATCTCCATAGTCTAAATATGATGGACAGGAACTCAAGAGTGAACTTACTTGATGATTAATGTGACGAGCACGGGTGCGAGTAATAGGACCAGAAACTGGTACTCGTGTCGGCGTGGATGTATCGTTGGTGTTGATGTCCTCATCATCCTCCCCTTCTTGCATTTGAGGCATCCTCGACTCAAACTCGTCTTCTTCTCCCAAATATGGCTTCAAATCTGCAATGTTAAATGTGAGACTAACTCCAAATTCTGTAGGCAGATCAAGTTTATATGCATTATTATTAATTTTCTCTAACACTTCAAATGGTCCCTCAGCCCTAGGCATCAATTTAGACTTTCTGAAATTAGGAAACCTGTCCCTTCTCAAGTGCAACCAAACTAAATCTCCAGGTTCAAATATTAGTTCATTTCTACCTTTATCACCAGCAATCTTATATTTAGCATTCATACGCTCTATGTTTTCTTTAGTTGTTTCATGTAGTTTTAACATCAATTCAGCACGCTTAGTAGCATCAAAATTTAGTTTTTTAGAAGATGGCAAAGGCATCAAATCAATAGGAGCACGGGCAAGAAACCATAGACAATCTGGAATGGGCACATCTTTGTAGTAGAATGCAGCGAACAATTATAAGCAAATTCAATATGAGGCAAACAATCTTCCCACATCTTAATGTTCTTCTTTAAAATAGCCCTTAACATAGTAGACAAAGTCCTATTGACAACTTCAGTTTGACCATCGGTTTGGGGATGACATGTAGTAGAAAACAAAAGCTTAGTCCCCAGTTTTCCCCATAAAGTCTTCCAAAAATGATTAAGCAATTTAGCATCACGATCAGAAACAATTGTGTTGGGCACACCATGCAAACGAACAATTTCTCGAAAGAATAAATCAGCAATATGAGTAGCATCATCTGTTTTATGATAGGGTATGAAATGTGCCATCTTAGAAAATCTATCAACAACCACAAACACACTATCATGTCCCTTCCTAGTCCTTGGCAAACCCAACACAAAATCCATAGAAATATCTTCCCAAGGGGCACTAGGAACAGGTAGAGGCAAATACAAACCGTGTGGATTTAACCGTGACTTAGCCTTTTGACATGTCGTGTAACGAGCAACAAACCTCTCCACATCTCTTCTCATCTTTGGCCAAAAGAAATGACCAGCAAGTATGTCCTCCGTTTTCTTAGCTCCAAAATGCCCCATCAAGCCACCTCCATACGCTTCCTGCAACAACAACAAACGAACGGAGCTAGCTGGAATGCATAGCTTGTTAGCTCTAAACACAAACCCATCACTAAAGACGAATTTGTTCCAACCTTTCCCATCTTTACAATGCAGCAACACATCTTTAAAATCAGCATCATTAACGTATTGGTCCTTAATTATTTCTAATCCAAAGATTTTGTAATCAAGTTGATTCAGCAAGGTATATCTCCTAGACAAAGCATCAGCAATAATATTCTCTTTCCCTTTCTTGTGCTTAATAACATAAGGAAAAGATTCAATAAATTCAACCCACTTAGCATGTCTACGGTTCAATTTCCCTTGACTACGAATATGCTTCAAAGACTCATGATCAGAATGAATAACAAACTCTTTGGGCCACAAGTAATGCTGCCATGTTTCTAATGTGCGAACAAGAGCATACAATTCCTTATCATATGTAGAATAATTTAGAACAGGCCCACTCAATTTTTCACTAAAATACGCAACAGGTTTGTCGTCTTGTAACAAAACACCACCCAGTCCAGTTCCGCTAGCATCACATTCAAGCTCAAAAGTCTTATTAAAATCAGGAAGTTGGAGGAGAGGTGCATGTGTCAACTTATCTTTTAGCATATTGAAGGAGTTCTCTTGTACTTTGCCCCAACTAAAAGGCACTCCCTTCTTCGTAAGATCATTCAAAGGTGCAGCAATGGTACTGAAGTCCTTCACAAATCGGCGATAGAAACCAGCAAGTCCTAGGAAACTCCACACTTGTGTGATAGTCTTTGGTACAGGCCATCCCTGCATAGCTTCTACCTTGGCTTGATCAACCTCAATTCCCTATGGAGTCACAACATAGCCAAGAAAAGACACTCGATCGGTGCAAAAGGTGCACTTCTCAAGGTTACCAAATAAACGTGCATCTCGTAAAGCATTAAAAACAGCACGTAAGTGATCAAGATGTTCATCCATAGATTTGCTGTAAATCAATATATCATCAAAGTAGACTACAACAAATTTTCCAATGAAAGCACGCAAAACCTCGTTCATTAACCTCATGAAGGTACTAGGTGCATTAGTTAACCCAAAAGGCATGACTAACCACTCATATAAACCAAATTTAGTTTTGAAAGTAGTTTTCCATTCATCTCCCAATTTCATATGAATCTAGTGGTACCCACTTCGCAAATCAACTTTGGAAAACACATTAGCACCACTCAGTTCATCAAGCATATCATCCAATCGTGGAATAGGGTGTCGATATCGAATGGTGATATTATTAATAGCTCTACAATCAACACACATACGCCATGTTCCATCTTTCTTAGGCACTGAAATGACAGGAACAGCACAAGGACTAAGGGACTCACACACATAACCTTTGTCGAGTACTTCTTGCACTTGTCGTTGAATTTCCTTTGTTTCTTCTGGATTAGTCCTATATGGCGCACGGTTTGGCAAAGATGCACCAGGAATAAGATCAATTTGGTGCTCAATCCCTCGTATTGGTGGCAGCCCCGCTGGTATCTCACTTGGAAAAACATCCAAAAACTCCTACAAAATGTTAGCAACAGCAGGGGGCAAAGAATGCTGCATATCATGAACTAAAATCAAAGCACCCTTGCATACCAAAGCATAGGCAACAGAAGTGGAAGCAACCAATTCATTAATATTAGATTTAGTAGCAAGCAATCAATGTCCTTTCAATCTTATCTCATCTTTGTTACTACTAACAGATTTGACATTTTTATCGATCTTAGATTTAGTTTTCTTAGCTTTAGCAACATCATCACGCACAATGGCTTTAGGAGACATAGGGAGCAAAACAATTTTCTTATCATGGTGTATGAGAGAATACATATTTGATCTACCATGATGCATACAATCTGTATCAAATTGCCATGGTCTACCTAGCAGAATATGACAAGCTTCCATAGGCACAACATCACAGTCAACAACATCATGATATGATCCAATAGCAAAATGAATTCGTACCAATCTCGTTACCTTAACCTTACCACTATTGTTAAGCCATCGAATGTGATATGGATGTGGGTGCGGTTTGGTTGTAAGTGCAAGCTTCTCTACCATATCGCTGCTAGCCAAGTTGTTGCAGCTACCTCCATCAATTATCAAATGGCACGAACGCTCTTTAATGACACACTTTGTTTGGAACAGTGTATGCCGCTGATTTTGCTCCGCCTTCTCCATTTGTGCGCTAAGCACATGCTGTACAATGAGGCTCTCATAATGATCTGCATCCTCTGCTCCAATCTGCTCTTCTGGTTGTTCCTCACTTCCTACATGGTCAGCAGCAAGCAAAGCAAGTGTATCTTCATCAAAATCACTAGCAGAGGAATACTCACCATCATCTTTGATGACCATAACACGCTTGCTTGGATAGTCACGCATCACATGTCCATATCCCTTGCACCAGTGACACTGAATGTCTCTTGTTCTACCTATAGATGCCATGGATGAAGCACTCGCAGCAGGCTTCTAGGTCATCTTCGCCACTGAATTTGCGGAAGTAGCACGAGGTTTGTCGCTAGATGTTGGCATAGGAGCATGTGTGGTTGGAGTAGTAGTCATGCGGGGCTGCCATGAATTAGTTTTCCCTACAAAAATATTATTCCTTTCACTGGCACATCGCCCCTGCACTTCCCTTTTAGTTTTACAAGCAAGATGAAACAAACGGGTTATGTTAGTGTATTCTTTATAATCAAGGATGTCCTGGATTTCACGATTTAACCCACCCAAAAATCTTGCCATAGCAGGTTCCTCATCCTCATCTAAATTACAACGCAACATACCCATTTGCAATTCTTGATAATATTCTTCTACACTTTTAGCACCCTGTCTCAGTTGTTGCAATTTATTTAACAAATCACGTGCATAGTAAGAAGGAACAAATCTAGCCCTCATGATTCATTTCAAAGCATTCCAAGTTCGTGGTATGTTATTAGGATTTTTCTTGCATTACTCTATCCACCAAACAGTAGCAAAATCAGTAAACTCACTAGTAGCAGCCCTAACATGTGTATTCTCATGAAATTCATGACATGCAAACTTTTGATCAACAACAATTTCCCAAGTAATGTATGCATCAGGATCATATTTACCATCAAAAGGAGGTATCTTAAATTTTATCTTACTGAAAGCATCATTATTATTGGGTACCTGACATCGGCGGTGACCACCCATACCTCTACGATTATGGCATAGGCAACGCCAGTCACGAGTGTCATGAGCATCATGTTCAGTATTAGCAGTATAATCATCATCATAATTATCTTCGAATCTCTATTCATCCTTATTGTCTTCATTATGCTGCTCTGTCTTCCGTGTGGAAGTCATTAAAACGCTTCAGAAGAGCAGCAAGGCTTCTGTCCATACGGGCAATAGATGCCTCCAATCCTATAAGCTTGGTGGTGGAGGCAAGTTGGGTGGCCTCCAGTTGCCCAATCTTGTCATTGGTCACCTGTAAATCTTGATCAAGTCCTTCTATATGCTGCTGCACTTGCCTTGTAAAATGTTGAATGATGCCCTTGGTGCGAGGAGATTGTGGCCTCTTGTTAACATCCTCTGATCCTGACATGGTTTAAAAGACAAGGGCAACAAGAAAAACAGGTGAAGAAATAAAAGCCCTACAGCTATTAGGATGTAGCTACTGCAAGGCGCTCACTCTCAACCTGTTACAAAAGCTCTTACCAATTCTTACCTTGCTCAACAGGAGGGAACGACAACCAACAAGTCTGCAACCATGGAATGAAGTGTATCGGTGCCGCAACGACAACACCTGTCAAGCTATAGTTGAAATATGTGGAGCTATAGGTGGGCTGAAGCAAGGAAGTACTAGCACCACATTAGTCACAAAAACAAGCTGAATAATCATTCAACGGTGGTACTACGCTAGTCCTAGCCTAGACCGTGCTAGAGACGCGAGCCTGGGCACAAAGGAGGTCACAACACACCACCGGAAACAATGGAGAAGCACAACGAATAGCCCCCTTTTTTCTTTTTTTCCCTATTTTTTTTTCTCTTTTTTTCTTTTTTTTTCTTTCTTTTTTTTCTTTTTTCTGGGGATCCTCAAAACTGATTATATAAACAAAAAGACTTCATAGGAGTCACACACCACACAAACTTTTTTTTGAAGGACAGGGGTATTTCGGTAAAAACAGAACCAAAACGTATATGCAGGTCGTGGAGAGTTGGAGTATAAGTAGAACTACTGCTGCACAAAGATGTACTCAGATTCGGTCTCACAACAACAACCAGGCCGCTGTCAATTCAGACTAAAAACCAATTCCAACTCGAACTCAACACCACGTGGGATTTGGTCTCAAACTCTGATTCCTACTCGGTCTTGAACACAAGGATGTATTCGGATTCAGCCAACAGAAGGTTTATATGTTAGCACACGGCTATGACTAGAACGTGACAAGAACTCAAAACTCTAAAGGACAAAAACTAAGACCAGCAACTCGACACAACCGATGTAACCGAAAACTCAACAAGCCCTAACTAAGCAGTGCTAGCAAAAGCTCAAAGGGTTTATAGGATCATGGGTAAAACTAATCTACTATATTTTTTTTGCTTTTCTGGACTATAGGAAAAATTAGAACAATGAAAGGATTGGAAGACTCTCACCGATAAACCTTGCTCTGATTACCAACTGATATGAACCCGCTAGGGTTTGTTCCCGATCTTTCGATGAGAGGTGTGGGATAACTCGATTGATGGGTGGATACGATGTTCATGGCCCGACTACAGCATTCTAAGCTACGCCTTAGCAACCGATACACCACCTCCAATGGCTGCCGTGATCTTGTGGAGCGCGTCACCCGGCCACTAGGGCACTCGTCCTGCAAGCAATCGAAGAACTAGCAAGAACAAGTATAGCAAGTACTGAATTACTAGATGTAGATGAAAGTTTCAAACTCAATCTCAATTAAGGTGGGGTTCCGAAGACAAGAAGACGGGCGGCTGATCCAGCACGCGCGCTTACAAGCAAGTAGCGAGAGCTAAACTTGATCTAAACAAAACCTGACTATTCTTGGTGGCGGCTAAGGAGTATATGAAGGTGGAAGGACGACCAAGGGGGTGTTGGGGTCGTTCTCCAACCCTAGGATGCGTCCCTAATGGACCCAACTTGATACACGGCCCATTGGACCAAACTAAGGTGATGCAGCACCTTTGGACAGACAAGCTCTTAGTAGTAATTCAGTCATTGCGACCGCCTCAAAATAGATATGGACTTGATTTCAGATCCATATGAAAATAGACTTCATAAGGATTCCATGAAGTACTTGAACGCCCCAATCCGAGTCCGTATGTGACCGTGGTGACCATCACAAGTTGGAGCTGTCCTGGAGTCCGAATTCAGCCTCCGCGAATCCTTGTCCCTTTCGGTCCTTTCCCAGGTTCCTAACCAAAATAAGAGTGCACGCATCTCCATGGTCTAAATATGATGGACAGGAACTCAAGAGTGAACTTACTTGATGATTAATGTGACGAGCATAGGCATGAGTAATAGGACTAGAAACTGGTACTCATGTCGGCGTGGATGTATCGTTGGTGTTGATGTCCTCATCAGGTTCCGGGCTTGACCTCGCGAGGTGAGGTGTTGTATGGCCGTTTGTTTGCTTGCAACGACACGTCATGGCGGTGGGTGGTTCCGTCGCTCGCGTGTGCCCTAAGTTGTTGTGTCTTGCCGGTGGTAAAGTCACTGTTTAGAGCATGGTTCTACCACAGGGTCTAGGTTCCTAGCGTGGGAGGCCTAGATGGGGTAGGAACTAGTAATGGATGCAAACTCATTGGTGCGGGCGGTCTCATGGCTTACCAAGAGGATGTGACCAGTGAGGGCCATTCCATGGGCGAGCTCACCATGAGCCATGGGCCCTAGGTTTCCTATACAGAGGACCGGGTCATGACTAGTGATAAGAGAGGGTACTAGCCCACCAAGATAGGTGAACTCTAGGATGCGACCGCCAGGGGCCGTTCCGAGAGTGTGTCCACCATAGGCCATGGAGCTCAGGACCCTATTGACGGTCGTTAACGTTCATCATAAACTGTCAATATAACTTATATAAATGCATAAAAAGGATCATCAACATAGGTTTAGGGGTTTAAACTAATGAATTTCACAAGTTTTGGTGAATCAGTGTTTACAGGAGGATTTATTCAGAAAGCCAGCAAGGTGGGCCCAATCGTCAGATTTAATCGTGTTTATCCACGATGAAAACAACCCCAAAAGACTCTAGAAGGTACAAAAAGCCAAACCACCAAAGCAGAGGGCGAGACGCCGCCAGCCAGCCCCACTTGTAGGCCGGCCAGCCTATGGGCCCACCTGTCAGCCTCCGTCTTGCTACGTCGGTTCTCCACCGCCTTAGGGATTGCATCTAGGCCGTTCTTTTAAGTTGATTTGATTCGAGGGTCTAGAATTGATGCTACCCCCTATATATAGCAGCCCCTACCCCCTTCCCTAGAGACATCTTGGAAACCCTAATTCATATCCCTCATTTAGATCAACATACAATAGGAGGAATAGGTCTAGAACTCTTCAATGTAGTAGATTAGTAGCTCGGGAGTGAGGGTCAAGTTGGGCTCATGCTCAGGTTCCAGATCTAGTCTTGGAGGCTCAGTAAAGCCTTGTATCTTTAGTTCTACATCTCATAAGACTTATTATCAATTTATTGTAATCCTATCTACATGGCTATGCTTACTTTGAATATATATCTTGCTTAGTTAAGTTTGTCTTTACTTTTGTGTGCGGGTTCATAGAGCGCTTAGCTTGCTAGTTTATCGATTGGGCTACATAGCCGAGTCTCATGTAAGCATTGTGCTTATACAATGCTCTGCCTGTGAGTGCACCCTATCCCCTAGTTGTGTGGTAGCAGCAGGAAGTGATAGCCCCGTCTATCCTCTGTAGTCTACTCTAAATTGAGCAGGTTCTTAAATTGTAGGACCATAGTCGCGTCAGTAGAGTTATCTTTTGTGGTGCTCTACCATCTAAGCGGCATACCGAATTGCACAAGAGTAGAGTTAGTCTTAGCTATAGTTGGATGTATGTATACTTTGACCATGTAATAAGAATATTACAGGAATCTACCTCACCCTTTGTTCTTTTGAGTTAACTAGTTTACATTATCTTAGTGATTTATCCCCTGTGTGTCATTATGCTTAATTCCTATCATTACCTTTGCCCATTTCTCTAGCTATTCTGGTATATTGACTAATAGATATTCCTTTATTACTCAATAAGTCTTTAATCCATTGTTTCCCTATAGTAAAAATATAAATAATGATACCTGTAATACTCCCGGTAAAATGCTACAATGGTATTCTGTGCGCTTGCAGAATTCTTCATATTCTACAATGATTTACATCAAAATTTGGGAAGAAGAACGTGGGAACTCGAAGCTTCTAGGATTGTGTCATCAAGGAATTGATTAGATCTGAATCAGTATTAGTTGATTTAGATGCGATGTTAGAATCGGCTATTTTACACATGACGTCAGCGGATGACATCAATGGGTTATACTTGAATGGTGCCAGGAAGATACGCCAGACTCTACAAATAAGGAAAATTAGGGTCCAAGTTGTTATTTAGTTAGGAAGTTTTTTTATTCCAAGAATTGTAATGAGTCGTATTTGAGTAGGATTCATGTTTAGGTTCTGGGAATAAATATTAGAGCCTAGTTATTGTAAAAGGACGGACACTCAATCAATACAATCTTTTCGGCTTTTGCCATCGCATTAGGAGTAGGAGTACTGTAGATCTCGGTGAGTTCTTCAACAAACAGGGTTGCATCGACTGATCGATCTCTAGCTTACTTGTGAGTACCTTTATGACTTGTATTGTGCTTGTAAAGCTATATCAGCTGATTGATCTTTTATGAGCCATAATATAAGTTAGTTATCGATCTGTATCATAGTTTGTAAGGCTGCATCAGCTGATTGATCCCTTACGAATCATAATATAGATCAAAGTTATCGATCTTGTGTTAAATAACTTGTTGTTTAATACAATATCATCAGTTATCGAATCTGCTAAGATTAGAAAGATTTTCCTTGTTGTTTTTGGTTGATTCACCAAGTTATCGATTTTGCTGTAATTAATGTTTTATTAATTATAACAAAATCACCTGATTAAGATAAAGATAGATCGGCATCATATCATCTTAATTGGTCATCCTTTGATCTGGTCATGCTTTAAATCTTATAATTGATGGCTTAATTCTGCTAGATCGGCTGTTTTATCTCTATTCCAATCAAATATAGTATGCATCCAAAGACATATTTCGATCTTGAATAAACTCACTAGTTAATGAGATCTAATCTGATGACACCACCATAGCAGCATCGATCCGATCAAACCTCACTAGTAAGACTTTAGATTAGAAATTATCGATTAGTGGTTTTGTTCATGATCAAGATATGTACTATGTTTATTTGCTGTGACTGCATAGGCTGTTTTAGCCGATTTGCTTATACTCTCACTCATATAGCATGTTTTCATGAATCTATCAATATATAGATGGTTTTATAGATTCTTTGACTTTAGTTTATTATCATTATCATAGCTACATCGATCTGATCAAACCTCATTGTTGATGATAATAGATTAGACTCAAAACTGTTTGTAGATTCATTTATATTAGACAGTCGATTTGTTCGTATGTTATACTCTTTTCATCAAACTTATCGGCTCAACGCTTTATATCATCATGTTCCATTTAGCTGATGATGCTTTCTAATGTTCCATGAGCATCGGTTATTTTGATTCATATCATTATCATTTAATATTAGCCGATAATCCTTGATTTAAAGATCTTCATTTCATGGATACGCTGGATATCGACTATTTAGTCAATAGCCTCGTTGAATCGGCTATCTTGCCATATATTTGGAACTGTTTGGTGCAAAACCGACATGTTCCACCTTAAATTACTAATAAGATTTTCTCTCCTTATCAATTGTAGCTTAAATTGACTGGCACGTTATTGGGTTTTCAGAATCGGCTAGTTCTGTGTTGAATCCAAACAGATCTCTAGTCTTGTTCAACTCAGATCTTCCGGCTTGCTGTATGTTGATCACATTGCCACATTTTTGTGTCAACACACTTTTTGGCACGCCCTGTGGGACCACAATCGTCATGACAGTTCACAACAACAAGGACATTCTTATGGTACCTTATGAAGACTTACCTAATGAGGATAAAGATGTCATTGGTAAGGCTATAGAGAGTTTTAGAGCAAGTGCTTGTTGTCATACACCAAAACACATGACAATAAAGTTATTCAGAAATATCCACTGCCAAGAGTTTTGATGCATGGATAGTCAGATACAGACGAAGCTGATGATAGGCGTTTCTTTGTAGAAGCTATCAACAAATCTGTTCATGATGCAATGCTGAATCATAATACAGTTTTCTTGAATAAATTTCATAATACCATGAATGAGGTTTTCCATGGGTTTCCACTTGATTAGGTTGGACCAGCTTATTACAATATTTTGCATCCATCGGCTTAGGGGGCTAATCAAGCTGGTACTAGCCGTTAAGAAGCAGTACTAGCTAAGAGTGATGATGCCCAGGCAATTCAGAATCCATCTGAGCAAATTCAGGGTGCTAGTACTAATCAAATGCAATATAACCCTGGATCATCGATGCAGCATGTGCAATAGCCGATAGGGCAAGTTCAAAATCAGATGGTTAATTTTGGTACATCTGGACAAATACCACCATCACCTCAAAAAATAGCACCATCAGTTCATAGGATTCATAGAGATACAGATCCTAATGATTCAATCAGAGATTTCAAACAGTAAATTAGCAAGGGCATCGATAGATAAATATTCCCCAAGGATATCATTATTGTTTAGATTATAATACGCTCAATATGATTCCAAATCTAGGATATCAAGGCACTCAGAATTTCAATCTATAGATGGGTCAGCAATTGCCAAGAAATCCAAACTCAAATGTCGATGAATTATTGCGGAGTAATCGAAATGATGAAAAATCAGTTTTGTTTAAAACCAAAAGGGTAGACCTTTTTGTACAAGCATCCATATCTAGAGTGGTATGATTTGGTGGCCCTTCCTACGAACTACAGGCTTCCAAAATTTGCTAAGTTCACTAGTCAAGATAGCACAAGTACAATAGAACATGTTAGTCGATATCTTACTCAGTTGGGTGAAGCCTCTGTTGAAGAAGCGCATCGAGTTCGTTTCTTCTTTTTGTCCCTATCAGGAGTAGCTTTCACTTGGTTTTCATCACTAGCGGTTAATTCTATTATCAATTGGAGTGATATTGAAATGAAATTTTATACATATTTATACACTAGGACAGGGGAAATAAAGATCATAGATTTGACAACTATAAAGCAAAGAGATAATGAATCGGGTGTTGAGTTCCTTTAGAGGTTCCAAGAAACAAGGAAGTTATGTTTTTCGTTAAATTTGATGGATGATTAGCTAGCTACGTTGGCCGTTCAAGGAATGTAGCCAACATGGAGAGAAAAGCTTCTTGGGCAAGAATTTGACAATTTAGGTCAATTGTCTCAATGGGTGGCAGCACTTAATAGTTCTAGAATATGCGCAGAGATACCCGATTTGAGAAGAATGCTGCAATCACTGAAGCTTATAATCCGTATTTAGTCGATGATGATGACAAAGAAGAGGAAATTGCCATAGCTGAATGGAATTTGTGTAAAAAGATAGTAATGGATCCAAATCCTTGGGGAAAAGAAGTTGAAGAGAGTTATGATTTTGATGTTACAAAAGAAGACAAATGTTTTGATTTCTTGCTTGTGAAGAGACAGATTAAACTGCTATCCAATCATGTTATATTACCTCCAAATCAGTTGAAGAATAAGAAGTTTTGTAAGTACCATAACACTACTTCGCATACTACTAATGATTGTAGGATTTTTTGGCAGCATATTCAGAGGGCTATTGTCGATAGAATATCGTCGACAGTCCTCCAAGGGGTATGCCACAAAGGTAGATTGATCGGTAGAGGAGCATAAGATCAAGAATAAGAAGGTAATAGAGACACATGAGTTAGACAGGTTCAGGCCATCAGTATGATGTAATACCCTACTCCTGTGGTCTGTTGGTTTGTATTAGCTATCGTATGATATTGCATGAGTTTGGAGGGGGTCCCTACCCACCTTATATAGTTCGGGGAGCAGGGTTACAAGTCGGTTAGATCTAAGAGATAACCAGAAAGTAATAACTGATTACAGGAATCTTGGGATCATACATATCCTAATAGATCTTGTAGTATCTTTAAAATATCTTCCAGATGTCTTACGGGAGGCGCCGAGCAGAGTCGTGCCCCGCAAGGCTTCGTCTTGTGGGCTGGACCACCCCTAAGGGTGCAGCCCATGTGGTCTACCATGGGTATCTGGGGTCATACCCCCCACAGCTAATCCCCAAGCGCCTTGTACCCATAGTGCAATGCCGTCTTGAGCTTGTCCAAGCATGTGCGAACGAAGCCGAGAAGCGTGTACTATCATCGAGCAGCACGAACTATAGCCGAACAGCATAACCCAAGCATGGCTTGCCATAAGGGTGTAAGGAGCTCAAGTTTAGAATAAAAAATTTCTTCACAGTGGACCAAGTGTGCCCACTTAGAGTCCGACCATGAGAAAAGGAGATAGTCTTCTTCAGCTACAAGAAGCATGGAGTCTTCTGTAATAAAGCAAGCACATTCACCATGAGGTGATGTGTGCCCACTTAGTCTTTGAGACTGACAGTAGATGACATAGTCATGTGGTTCCAGTGTCCAAAGTAGAAGAATAGTAAAAGACTAGCTGAGCAGGCAGCTAGTCCTCGAGCGTAGCCCTGAAATGAGAGAGAGAGAGAGCACATTCACCGCAAGGTGAAGTGTGCCCACTTAGTCCCCGAGCCTGACAGTAGGTGATGCAGTCACGTGGTGCTAGGGTTAGAAATAGAAAAAATAGTAAAAAGACTAGCCGAGCAGGCATCCAGTCCCCAAGTCATTTACAGAGATATTTGAAAAAACCCAACTGTGGAGAAAAACCAGAGTAATGGTTGTATAGTAACTATTACTAAGCCTCAATAAATGGTGGAGAAGTCAGTGATTATTTGGCGTTTGATAACCAATAGTGGCGATAAATGAGCGACATGGGCTGCGTTTGTGTGAAAGCCCAGGTTACGACCCATTTAGCCACGTCAGAGAATTCAGAGGGGCACAAATTGTGGGAACAGTTCCCCAAAAACCCTTGAATGCAAAAGGGTGGGGAAAGTGCTTTATAACTATGCCGCTGCATCCCACGTTTCCACCTTTGCCACTTTGCCATTCCGTCTTCATCCTCAGTCCTCATGTTTCCAGATTCGCATCCACATTTGCTTCCGCTGCCAAACCCCAATCACATATGAGAGATGGCGCCAAAGAAGGGAGCTACCAAATCAAAGAAAACAAGCCCCAAGAAGGCGAGCACCGGCGCCCAGTGTGATGAAGAGTGGGTGCGGTCATGAACAGGAGAGGTAGAGCTTAGCAGATTGGTGGAGACTGGTGTTCATCCTGACTGCGCTATCGCCAAATGGCGGCCGGCCCTTGGTGAGCCCTTCCTAACACCTCATACCGATGAAGTGGTGGTATTCAAGGATTATTTCTGGCGCGGGTTGGGGTTTCCTATTCATCCATTCCTGAGGGATCTATTAGAGCTCTGGGTGGTTAGTCTGTGCAACCTCCATCTCAATACCATTCTGCACATCTCAATCTTCATCCATTTCTGTGAGGAATATCTCAGAATCCTCCCCCACTTCAACCTCTTCCATCACCTTTTCTGGCTAAAGAAGAGAGACGACAGTGGTTCCAAGGTGGTCAACGGGGTGTACCTTCAGCTGCGCGATGGGATGGAGGGCAAGTACTTTACTGTGCCGCTAAACAAATCAGTGAAGGGGTGGAATGCTAGGTGGTTCTACATGAAACAGAGCCACCTAGCCATCCACTTCGATGCCGACCACATCCCGGAGAGCCAAAGGAGCTGGTCGGAGATGTCGAGCAGCGCTGACATGGAGCAAGTAAGGGGCTCCTTGCCTTAATAAAGGGCATGATGACCAATGATGGATTGGTAGCGGCAAGCTTTATAGTATGCCGCGTGTAGCCCTATAAGGAGAGGGCGCACCCAGCCTTCGAGTTCAAGGGGGAGACCGATGCTACCCGGGAGAGGCCAGAGATGTTATCGAGGAACGTTATTGAAGAGCGAGCTATAGAGCTATTGGCTCCGTTTGCCTCATTCAACATGTCAGGGTATATGAAACCCTTTAACTGCAAAAATCTACCTCCTCAGGTAAATATCTCAGTTGTGTATTCCTGATGCTTTTTATCCTTGTCATTGCCGAGCAGTGGACTGATTTAGTTATGCAAAGATCCACTCTCATGATAGGGCTGTGTACTTTTCTGGTGTGCCAAGGGGCAATTGGCCGCCAACGGTGGATGCACGACCACCGGCTCAACTTGAAGAAAGTTTTGTTGGTGTTTCTTCGGAGTCCAGGGAGGTATGGATGCTGGTCGAACGGAGAGTCCTCCCCCAGTGTTAGAGAAAACCTGAGGGAACAAGCAGCGGTAGACGAGCTGACCTAGAAGAAGAGAAAGACAGTGGCTGCTGCTCCTTTCAAACTAGGTAACATCTCGCTTGGCGATGATTGGACCACTCGAACGCAAAGGACCATGATGTTCGATTGGTCTGATGATGATGAAGTTCCGATGGCTCCTCCACCGAGCACGAAGGAGCCTCCGCACAGCACACACGCAGAGGATCGATCAAGGGGAGGCGAAGAAGTCCCCGAGCAGTGGGCGAGGGAAGCCCCCGCACAGCAGATGATGGGAGTCCCTGAGCTACAGGTAGAGGTAAACCCAGAGCAGTAGGCGGAGATTATCTAAGAGTGGCAGGCAGAACAAAGATCGACTATGGAGGAGGCAGGACCTCCCACCTAGAGCATAGGAGTCGACCCCACAGCTGCGCCAGGGGGCTCGGGCAGGCACCATCGGTTCAAGAAGTTGAACTGGTAGACCAAACCATAAGTACCCTTGTCTTGGAGTTACTTTGCTATAGTTTCTTAATTTTTCTAGCAACTAAAGAGCTGATCTAATGCACTGCAAAGCGTATAGAGGATCTGACCCCGCCAGTTTGGACTGTCGAACAGGTAAGGGCTAAACCCAGGGTGGAAGCAACACTGGTTGAGGAGTCAACCACCGCTGCTAGCGGACTTGGCGGCGGTGAACAATTGGCGCCAGTAGTAAATGAGTCGGCGATGATACCTAAGGCAACAGCAGGAACCGTCAGGTCTTTAGGAGTAGAAGTTGGAGTTGCTGGTGATGCGCTGGAGTATGGGGCGATGAAGCTAGTGGCGGCCGAGGAGGAAACGGCTCCCCCTGAGGCGTCGCCGAGGATGGTCGGACCGATGTCCAGCCACGGAGCCCTCCAATGGTGCCTCGAGCTATGGCAAAAGATGATGAGGTGGAAGAGATCGAGCGTGATTAACCTCGACTCCAATCTGTCCGAATCCTCTGCAAGCGTAGCGACAAGGTGGTGGTTATCAAGGAGGAAGACACCACCATGGAGATGAAGAGACTAAAATCCACCATCATCGGAATAATGAAACAAATTGAGGTTAGTACTGCTTTTGGAATGCTCGACTATGATGTTGGAGATCAGAGTTCATCATTAGCATTCTACATTTGTAGGGGATAACTCGGACTACCGAGCATCGGCACTGCTGATAAAGAGGATGGAACCCCTCGCCGAGGAGAATGAGAAACTCAGGGAGGCGATGAACCTCTTAGAGAGAAACATCTAGACAGCCTGCCGTGAGCGAGACCTTGTAGAGTCCAATGCGCGGGACCTAGAATATCAGAGGGGGGTCATGTCCGAATAGCTGACGGCTGCATCCAAGCAGCTGCAGAGCAAGTTCAAATAGCTGGACACTATCTTTGAACAACTGAGGGATGCCTCCGAACCATTGGAACAGAAATTCGAACAGCTCAAAAGTGTATCCGAGTAGAAAGCAGGTATAGTATATCGATGAATGTACTTTGTATTGCTGAACAGCCATATTTTTGGTGATAATTATTGTGCTTGCAGAACAAGATGTGGAGCTCGGCCAACTATGTCAGGCCATCGAACAACTCTGATAGGAGAAGGTGAAGGAGTCAGACCGAGCAGACAAACTTGCCGAGGAGCTGAAAGGTGAATACCTCCTGGTCGGAGTTACTGTTGAAGTAATTTCCTTGTGTGATGGAACATTGTAATGCTTGCAGGCTACCATCATAAAGCCAAGGCACAGTTTGATGTGCTGGTGTAGGAGGCTAGGACCCAAAGGGATAACTTCATTGCTTTAGTCACCGCAATGAAACCCGTGCTCGACTGCGTCGACGTAGAACCGGCTCCTTAGCCCATCAACAGGCGGCAACGTTTGGACACCATCATCCAGAGGTGCAAAGTGGCGTGGGAGAACTTCAAGATCTTCAACCGTGATGCCATTGTAACCATCGCTACTCATGCCCTTGCGGTGGTTTGATCCCACTACCTAGCCATCGACCTTTAGGTGATATGGGGTGGGTTCGCCAAAGGGCTAAGCAAGGCAGAAACCCAGCAGCTGGAGGATATATGAGGTGGAGGACACAGCGAAGAAGTTGGACGATGATATAGACTTCTTTGGCAAGATGGACGGTGATGGTGGAGCACAATGATTTGTGTGGAGGGTATTATCTGTAACATCTTTAGAGGGTAGTTAGGACGCGTGAGAGCGCAATAAACATTTATGTATGTGTATAAATGTTATAAAGTGCATGTGATGCAGCTTGACTTTATTTGTGTCGAAAAATCATTGTAGTAATAGCCCTAATGCAATTATACGTAGTATAAGTAGTATCCGAGAAGTTAGTTCGTTACTAAGCCATATGGCCTTGGCTAGCCCATAGTCCATAACATTGAGCGCGGAGCCCGTGGACGTGTAGGAGGAATAGGCATGACCAAGAAACTGCAACCAACCACCCATAACGTAGAGTGCGGAGCCCATAGCATGGGTAGGGAGAGATCAGAGACTAGGTCTTCTCAATAGAGCGCAGAGCAGAACGTGTGCTGCTCGGCGGCTAGCGGAATAACTTGGAAATAGGCGTAGTATAAGTGGCGTCCGAGTAGTTAGTTCTTTACTGAGCTCTCAGCCTTGGCTAGCCCATAGTCCATAATGCCGAGCGCGGAGCCTGTGCACGTGTAGGAGGAACAGGCGTGACCAAGGAACCACCCATAACATAGAGCGTGGAGCCCATAACACATGTAGGGAGAGATTGAAGACTGGGTCTTTTCCATAGAGAACAGAACTAAACGTATGCTGCTCGCTAATCGGTGAAATATCTTGGAGATTTGGAGAAAAATCTTCGGCGATTTGGAGAAAGCATGCTCGGCAATTTGGAGAAAACGTTTTCGGTGATTTGGAGAAAACATGTTCGGCGATTTTGGAGAAAACATGTTCGGTGATTCAGAGAAAACATGCTCGGTGATTTGGAGAAACTCATTCAGCAAAAATGTTGGAGATTTAGAGAAACATGGTCGGCACAGTTATGGCAATTTCATATTGGATTTCGTTATGGAGTAGCTGAAAGCTCGGCGACCGTAAGTGGAGATTAAACCATAATGGAGACAAATTGTGAAGACCAAAACTTTATTCATCATAAAGTGGAGAGTACTTATCTGGGGCATTTCAAGGATAAAAATGTATGAGGTGTTTGATGTGCCATGAGTTGGGGACATCAATTCCATCTAAGTCACATAGGCGATAAGAACCTAGTCGAGTAGCCTCTTTGACGACACAAGGCCCTTCCCATGGGGAGGAGAGCTTGCGCATCCCTTCGGTTTTTTGTTTTCTACGGAGAACGAGGTCGCCGATAGCAAATGAATGACCTTTGGTGTTATGGTTGTAGTACCTCCACAAGCCATCTAGATATTTAGCTATGCGGACACAAGTGATTAGGTGTTCTTCCTCGGCCCTATTGACATCCTCTATCTAAACAGCTGTGGCTCACTCTTCATCATAATTTTCCACCCTATGTGCTCGGAAGGCAATATCCACTGGTAGTATGGCTTCTGAGCCATAGACTAAGAAATATGGAGACACACTAGTGTTGCGACTAGCTTGAGTGCGCAGCCCCTAGACTATAGCTGGTAGCTCCTTGAGCCATCTGCCCAGATGCTTTTCTTCTTTCTGATATAGCCTCTTTTTGAGGGCATCAAGGATCATGCCGTTCGCCCATTCGACCTAGCCGTTGGCTCTAGGATGGGCAACGGAGACATACTTGATGGAGATGCATCAGTCTTTGTAGAAGTCCCAAAAGTGATGGCCAGTAAATGTAGTTTCGAGGTCGGTGATTATGCTGTTTAGAAGACCAAATCTATGGATGATGTCTTCGAAGAGCTCAACTGCTTTCTTTGCAGTAGCAGAGATGAGCGGTTTATACTCGATCCACTTAGAGAACTTATCAATGACGACATATACGTACCAGAAGCCACCTGGCGCTAGCTTAAAAGGGACAATCATGTCCAGTCCCCAGCATGTAAAGGGCCAGGAAGCTAGAATGGTCTGTAGCTCTTGTGCCGGCATGTGTATTTGCTTGGCGAAAAAATGGCATCCTTCACAACATTGGATGAGGTCTTCTGCATTAGAGATGGTCATAGGCCAGTAAAAACTAGCTCAAAAAGCTTTGTCGACCAGTGTTCTCGAGGTCGCGTGGTTGCCGTAGGAACCAGAGTGAATTTCGAGAAGTAACTTCACTCCGTCTTCTTGGGAGATGTATTTTTGTAGAATCCCTTCCTTGGCACTTTTCCTCATCAAGTTGCCATCCACCAGCACATAATGTTTGCTTTGACAGATTAGGCATTCGGTTTTAGTCTTATCGGCGAGTACTTCGACGCTGGAGAGGTACTTGATGAACTGTTCCCTCTAATCGATGGCTGGCAAAGGTACTGTAAGTACCAGCTGCTCGACGGGGGGAACCTCCTAAATTTCCTTTTCTTCCTTAATGGATGGTGCCAGAAGATCTTGAACGAAGACCCCCGGTGGAATCACAGTGCGAGAGGAGCCCAACTTGGGCAATTGATCGGTGAGCTGATTTTGATAGCATACCACGGGGTGGTACTCGATACCGTAGAACTTCCCTTCAAGCTTCCTGATTTCGGTGCAATATGCATCCATCTTCTCGCTAGAGCAAGACCAGTCTTTGTTAAGCTAGTTTATGACCAGCGCGGAGTCCCTGTATACCATGAGGCATTTAACGCTGAGCTCAACAGCTATACAGAGTCTATGGAGACATGCTTCATATTCGGCGGCGTTGTTGGAGGCCGGAAAGTGTATCCAGAGAACATATCAGAGCTTATCCTCGGTCGGCGTAATGAACCAAATGCCCGTAGCACCATTGATGTTAAGGGAACCATTGAAGTACATCACCTAGTGCTTGGGGCAGGTGGCGGCGATGGGCTCTTGGATCTCGGTCCACTCAACGATGAAATCCGCAAGCGCCTGAGACTTGATCATGGGCCTACTTCTGAATTCAATGGAGTAAGTGCCGAGCTCGATAGCCCACTTGATGATATGGCTGTTGGCCTCTTTGTTGCGGAGGATGTCCCCCAGAGGGAACTCAGTGACCACGGCGATCTTATAATACTCGAAGTAGTGGTGGAGCTTGTGTGACGTAATCAGAATGGCATATAGCAGCTTCTAGACCTGAGGATAATGAGTCTTGGGCTCGTTAAGAACCTCGATGATGAAATATACTAGACATTGCACCTTATAGGCATGCCCTGCCTCCTCACATTCGACCACAATTGTTGTGCTGACGACGTGAGAAGTAGCGGCGATATAGATCAGGAGAGTTTCATCTGGCCATGGCGCCATCATGATCGAAGGCTTTGTTAGGAACAACTTAAGCTGCTCGAAAGTGGTGTCTGCCTCTTCTGACCAGGAAAAGCGCTCAAAGGCCTTGATGAGTTTGAAGAAAGGTAGCCCTTTTTCGCCGAGGCATGATATGAAGCGGCTTAAGGCAGCCATGCAGCCTGTCAGCTTTTGTATATCCTTGACACATGTTGGCCGTTTCATGTTGGTGATGGCGGAAACCTTGTTATGGTTGGGCTCAATGCCTCGTGCGCTGACAATGTAGCCGAGGAGTATACCGGATGGAACTCCAAAGATGCACTTTGAAGGGTTCAGCTTCCATCGGTACCTTTTTAGGTTGGTGAATGTTTCTTCGAGGTCGACGATGAGATCATCGGTAGTCTTGGACTTGGCGACCACATCGTTAATGTATGCTTCAACGTTGCGGCCAATCTGTTGATCGAGGCACATCTAGATAGCCCTTTGATAAGTCACCCCGGTGTTCTTGAGTCTAAAGAACATGGTGGTGTAGCAATATGCACCGAAGGGCATGATGAACGACGTCTTGATCTAGTCTTCTTCCTTGAGGGAGATCTGGTGATAGCCGGAATAATAGTCAAGGAAGGAGAGCAGTTTGTAGCTGGTAGTGGAGTCTACAATCTCGTCTATCCGAGGCAAACTGAAGGGGTCTTTAGGGCAGTGTTTGTTAAGATTAGTGTAATCAATGCACATTCTCCATTCTTTATTCTTTTTTTGAAAGAGAACAGGGTTCGCTAACCACTCAGGATGATACACTTCTTTTATAAATCCGGTAGCTAAGAGACGTTTTATCTCAACCCTAATAGTCTCCTTGTCTGGCATGAATTGATGGAGTTTCTGCTGGATCGGTCTGGTGGTCGGCGAGATATTCAAGGAGTGCTCGATCTTCTCCCATGGTACCCTCGGCATGTCTGCAGGTTTCCAAGCAAACACATCGGTGTTGGCACATAGGAAGGAGATGAGCGTGTTTTCCTATTTGGGGTCAAGGTGAGCCCCAATCTTCACTATCTTGGAGGGGTCATCGAGGCCGAGGCTGACCTCCTTTATTTCTTTGGACATGGTGGAGGCATGGGGAGGCTCCAGCTCTGGGATCTCCATGTCATCGGTGGGCAACGTCTTGGCTTTGGTGACCATGCTGGCCATCTAGATGGAGAGGTCGGTGGCTTCGGCAAGGGTGAGACTCTCTGTGTTGTAGGCATAGGCGATGGAGAGGTTGGCCCATAGGGCCAAAACTCCTATAGGCAAAGGCATCTTTAGCACCAGATATGCGTAGTGCGGTACAGCCATGAACTTGGCTAGAGCTGGCCGACCAAGTATGGCGTGGTAGGCGCTGTTGAAATTGGCAACGTACAAGTTGATGTGCTCAATGCGGTAGTTGCTTGCTGTGCCGAACTATACTGGTAGGGTGATCTCTCCAAGCATTTGGAGGCCCTACCAGGTACCACACCCCAAAAGGAGGAGTCAGAGGGTGTGAGATCTGCTAATTTGAGGCCCAGTTCCTTTAGGGCTCAGGTGAAGAGGAGATTCAGAGCACTCCCACCATCGACGAGCACTGTTCTGAAGAGCACCTTTTGGATGGTTGTGTCAAGGACGAGGGGGAAATGCCCTGTGTAGGGAATATCCGCCCACTGGTCGTCCCTACTGAAGGTGATGGGGACCTCAGACCATGGTTGATAGCTAGGGTTGGCGACGACGTCCTCTGTGGTGACGGCGAGCACCCACCGTGCAGCGAGCTTCCATTCTTTTCTGCTCTTGGTGGAGGCAAGGCCCCTGAAGATGGTGGCGACCACCTTGTCATGGTCCTAGAAGGCATTGTCATTGCCCCTAGGTGGTCAGCGACCTCCGGCTCCTCCGTCGGCATCGTCGTCTAGCTTTTTGTCCTAGAACTTCTTAGCCAAACTGAGGTAGTTCTTCATCTTGTGCTTGGCGTTCTTGTGGAGAGGGCACGGGCTATCAAGGATCTTCTTATACTATTTGTCATAGTTACGCTTGGCGCGAGGTTCATTGACGGTAGAGATGATGTGGTCTAGCCAGTGGCGGCGATTTTGACCAGTCTTGGGTCCTTCTGGCCAATCATGGCCGCTGTCATAATGATAACTATGATCTTTGTGGCGACGGTCATTGTGGCGGTGGTCATCGGGGCGGTCATCGTAGTGATGTGTTGGGCGATGAGTGCCCGCATCCTCATTGAAGCACACCTCAGCTTCCTTGGCATCGATGTACTGGTTGGCGGTTGTGATCATCTCACCGATCCCCGTGGGTGGCTTATGGTTGAACTTGGAGCGAAGCTCGCGGTGATGGAGTCCTCGGATGAAGGCGGTGATGACCTTAGCTTCCATGATGTTTGGAATAGAATTCCTCATCTTAGAAAAGCATCAAATGTAGCTACGGAGGAGCTTGGATGGCTTTTGGTTGATGCGGCTAAGATCATGCTTGGTTCCTGGTCATGTACACATAGCCATATAATTGTTGGTGAAGACTTTTTTTAGCTCTTCCTAGGATCCGATGGAGTTTGAGGCGAGGCTAGTAAACCAGTTCATGACGGTTGGCACAAGCATGACAGGAAGATAGTTCGCCATGACACTGGTGTCTCCTCCGGTGGGGCGAACAGCAGTGGCATAAGCCTATAACCACAATATTGGATTCATCCTCCCCTCATAGGGCTCGACCCAAGTGATTTTGAAACCATAGGGCCACTTAAGTGTTTGGAGCACCCTTGTGAATGTCGGGGGCCCCTCGGGGTTGTCAGCGCCATCATCTGTAGTGTTGCCGCTGGCGATTGGCTCAAGGGCTGAGTCCGGGTTGTCGTACTCTTGCTCATACTCCTGGTAGTGGCGTACTTCATCTTCATGGCGACTGAAGCGGTGTTTGTTGGTACATCATCATGCATCTCAGAGATTGTTGAGGTGCACCCAGATGTCCTGGTCGACCTCTTGGTCATGTTGGCGGTGATGTTTGGCGCGGTTGCCCCTAGCTCTACCCTGGAGGGGTTGCCTATCATCGTGGTGCTGGTTGGTGAAGCAACTTTGGCGGCGATTGGTTCTTGTGGTGACTGATCAGCGAATCAAAGTGGTGAAGTATAAAGGTCTCTGATCCTAGCGAATCTCATTGACCTGGCAGTGCGCTGCTTTAAGCATGGCAGTGACCTTGGCGAGCTCGGGCGTTTGCGGGAGGTGGGCGAGCTCTTTGGTGGCCACTGCCAGATTAGCACTTGGAGTCTTAAAGACATCATGGCCATCAACATGGAGAAACTCTTCGTCAAGGTTGCGCTGGAGTGGCCTTCCTTGCGAGTTGAGCTACTGCTCAGCCATCGCAAGGGCATTCTCGTTTGGTTGGTGTTGTGCATGATTAATGTTCTTATTCTCATGAGTGGCGCGTACCTCTCCGGTCTCACTGTTCTGAGGGGGGCTATCGACGCTGACGTTGAAGATCACACCACCCTAGAAAGGAGGGAGAAGGAGTTGCTTAGTGAAGGTTTTGGTGAGGGTCTCCATAGAGCCCTAAGACTCAAAGCCTAGATTTTCCTCTAGGATGGTCTGGAGGGATGTTTCGGGGCACCGGCCGATGTGTAGCATGTTGACGGCTGGCAGAGGCTGGACAGTGATCTGGTTGGCGAGTGGATGTGCGTCTCCCACCTGGTCGATGAATTTGCCCCTTAGGGCGTCTTGGTAGGTAGCGGCGATGTTGGTGAGTCCAAAGGGCAGAGCCACAACTCCTAGAGTTTTCTGAGCAGCCTCTGATAGATTTGGATTGAATGGTGGTTGGCGTTGAACCAAAGTGTCTAGAGGTGATTTGGCAATGGAGAGGCAATCGACGAGCTTCAGACTGACCCAATCAATGGATTTGATCAGATCATCATTGTTGATCTGCCTCCTCTAGTAGTGAGGAAGCAGGTGGCGAGTTGCTAATGAAGGCAACCTTGGAGGTGGTTTCGAGATCGGATCTGCAGTTGTAGGTGCGGGGATGATCGACATAGAATCAATCTACGCTAGCTTGAGGGGCTCTTTGACTCCATCAGCGTTAATGATCCAGGAGATTGATCCAACCATGAAGATCTGGCCAAGCCATAGGAGGGACGAAGAGCCTACAGAAAAAGCCATCTTGTTCGATAGGGAAATAGCACGCAAACCCCTACCTAGCACGCCAACTGTCGATAGAATATTGTCGGCAGTCCTCTGAGGGGTATCCCACAAAGGTAGATTGATCGGTAGAGGAGCATGAGATCAAGAACAAGAAGGCAAGAGAGACACACAAGTTAGACAAGTTCAGGCCATCAGTATGACGTAATACCTACTCCTATGGTCTGTTGGTTTGTATTGGCTATCATATGATATTGCATGAGTTTGGAGGGGGTCCCTGCCTGCCTTATATAGTTCGGGGAGTAGGGTTACAAGTCGTTTAGATCTGAGAGATAACCAAAAAGTAATAACTAATTACAGGAATCTTAGGATCATACATATCCTAATAGATCTCATAGTATCTTCAGGATATCTTCCAGATGTCTTACGAAAGGCACCGAGCAGAGTCATGCCCCGCAAGGCTTCGTCTTGTGGGCTAGACCGCCCCTGAGGGTGCAGCCCATGTGGTCTACCGTGGGTATCCGGGGTCATACCCCCCATAGCTATTCAACAAGGGAAGCTTAAATTTAATACAACTCAGAAAATGAAAGTTGATGATAATCCTTTCCCAAAGGATCAGAACATGGTTGATGCTAAGTTGTTCAAAGGGAAAAATAAAGTTTTGACATCAACGAGAGCAAGAGAAACTAGAATAGTTTATCCGGAGATGCAAATATCAGCTGATGAATATAGAGAAATTAAAAGACATCGTGACCAACAAAACAACCGATATGAGCAGGAAGAAACATTGAGAGATGGTGCGATGAGACCACATGTTACATCTCAAATTCTATTGAATAAATAGGAATGATAGAAGGAGAAAGATTATCAGCACTGGTTAGAAGAAAAGGAATATTAATGTCAACAAGAAGAAGAGAGATATGAAAGAGAACAATCTGAGTCACATTGGAATTGCCTTTTCTTCAGACATTGTTGGAATGAAGGTTTGGAATTGCCTACTAGAAATAATTGCTCAGAATGTAGCGAATAATATTGGAAGTTTAGGCAATCTCAAGTCAATCACCGGTCTATCCATGATCGAATTGAATATCAACATAATGATGTGGATCGATGCTTTAAAAATAGAAGCGTTCATGATTGTCTTGGAAAGCGGGTTGTTGATCAGAAATGGGCCAATTATGAAGAAGAGGATGATGAATAGTATGTTTGGTAGGAAGGACAGTGGTGTCCAGGAGGTTTAACAAGAAGTCAAAAGAGAAGAGTACAATGCCTAAGGAGTAGAGAATTAGAACAGACTCAGAATTCTAGTAAACCACAAGTATGGTGTGCTAAACAAATAGCCGATAAGGGTCAACCATCGGTTAATATTTAAATGGCTTTTCTTTTACCATCTGAATTTAAAGCTCTAGCAGATCAAGAAGTCTATTTGGATTTTGATGAATCAGAGTATGAAGAGATGGTAGCCTAGTTGACATTGGTACATCAAGCTATGTTTGATAAACCAGTTAAGCATCGATATTTGAAGGCTTTATATGTGAAAAGTTTTGTTGATGGGAAGCCGATGAGTAAAATGTTGGTTGATGGAGGTGCCTCTATTAATCTGATGCCTTATACTACTTTTCATAATCTTGGTAAAGGACCCGAAGATCTGATTAAGACTGACATGATGTTTAAGGATTTTGGGGGTAATGCATCCAAGACCAGGGGGCAATAAATGTTGAATTGACAATTGGAAGCAAGACTTTGCTCACTACATTCTTTTTCATTGATGGAAATGGTTCATACAGTTTACTCCTTGGTCATGATTGGATTCATGCCAATTGTTGTATACCATCGACTATGCATAAATGCTTGATTTAGTGGCATGGAGACAATGATAAGCTAGTTCATGCTGATGATTCTATGAGTATAGCAACAGCTGATCCAATGTATTGGGAACTAGAGGATTTTGAGTGTTTTTCTAGTAAGCAATGGGAAGGAGGCTTCATTAGAATCAATGATGAAGGCCAACAGTCAATCCAAGCAGTCGACTCTGAAAGTTTGTTTTAATGGATAATCCAATAGATGGTACAGATGGTAAACTAGGACATGGCTTTACATCGGCCGATGAGTTAGAAGAAATCAAAATTGGTCCTAGAGATAGGCCAACGTATGTAAGTGCTAAGTTGGATACTGAATATAAACAAGAATTGATAGATTTGTTAAAGGAATTTAAAGAATGTTTTGCTTGGGAATATTATGAAATGCCTTGTTTTGATCGGTCAATTGTTAAACATCAGTTGCCAATCAAACCTAGATATCAGCCATTTAAACAAGCTCCAAGGAGATTTAATCCAAATGTTTTTGTAGATATTGACTGAAAGACTACTAGAAGCAAAATTTATCCGGCCTTGCCGATATGCAGAGTGGATATCAAGTGTAGTTCCTGTGTATAAGAAAAATGGAAAGTTGAGAGTCTGTATTGATTTCAGAGATTTGAACAGGGCTACATCGATGGATGGTTATCCGATGCCAATAGCCGATATGTTGGTAGATGTAGCAGCCGGGTACAAGATAATTAATTTTATGGATGGTAATGCAGGTTATAATTAAATTTTTATGGCTGAAGAAGACATAGTGAAAACAACCTTTAGGTGCCCTAGCGCAATTGGCTTATTTGAATGGGTTGTGATGACTTTTGAATCAAAGAATGATGGTGCAACTTATCATAGAGCGATGAATTATATTTTTCATAAGTTAATCGGTAAGATTGTTGAAATCTATGTTGATGATGTGGTGGTGAAATCCAAAGGGTACAAAGAACATCTAGCTGATCTGTGGGAGACTTTGGAGTGCACAAGAAAACATGGTTTAAAGATGAATCCTAATAAGTGTGCCTTTGGAGTATCAAATGGATAATTTTTGGGTTTTATGGTCCACGAGAGAGGAATTAAGATTGGTCAGAAAAGTATGAAAGCAATTGATGAGGTAGTATCTCCAACTAATAAAACAGACTTACAATCTCTGCTTGGTAAGATTAATTTCATCAGAAGGTTTATTTCAAATATGTCAAAAAGGATTCTACCATTTTCTCCTTTGTTGAAGTTGAAAAATGATCAAGAATTTAAATGGGGTGACATACAACAAAAATCATTTGAGGAGATAAAAGAGTATATGAAATCTCCACCTGTGCTGGTACCTCCTCAGCAAGGTAAGCCTTTTAAGTTGTACATGTTGTCCGATAGCCAAACGATTGGATCGGCCTTGATGCAAGAGTTTGAAGGAAAGGAACGTGTTGTTTTCTATTTAAGTAGAAGACTTTTGGATCCAGAAACAAGATATTCTCCTATTGAAAAGTTATGCTTATGCTTATATTTCTCCTAAACTAAGTTACGACATTATTTATTATTGGTTGAGTGTACAGTTGTGTCTAAAGCTGATGTGATCAAACACATGTTGTCAGTGCCGATATTGAATGAGAGAATGGGAAAGTGGATTCTTGCACTATCATAATTTGATTTGAGGTATGAATCAGCTAAAGCAGTTAAAGGGCAAGTGATGGCCGATTTTATTACTCAACATCATAAACCAAGCATCGGCTATGTGAAACCTATGCCTTGGACATTGTTGTTTGATGGATCATCGTGCAAGCAAGGTGGTGGCATTGGTATTGTTATTATTTCACCTCGGGGAGCAAGTTTTGAGTTTGTCTTTCAAACCAAACCAATGGCCACCAATAATCAAGCAGAAAATGAAGCTATTCTTAAGGGACTTCAACTTCTTCAGGAAGTAAAGGCTGAGTCAATTGAAATATTTGGAGATTCACAGCTAGTTATTAATCAGTTGATCGGTCTGTATGAATGTAAAGATGACATTCTAAGGGGATACCATGATGAATGTCAAAAGTTGCTTGAGGAGTTTCCCCTTACTTCTCTATAGCATATTCGGAGAGCACAAAATCAAGAGGCCAATCGGTTAGGTCAGAATGCATTAGGCTATCGAGTGTTCCAAGAAATCTTAAGTAGTGTAACCTTGGCTAATGATTGGAGAGTTGAAATAGCCGATTACCTCAAGAATCCATCATAGAAGGTTACTAGAAAATTGAGATATAAATCGACTAAGTATGTTTTGTTGGATGATCAGTTGTATTACAAAATAGTCGATGGAGTTTTGCTTAAATGTTTAAGTCAAGAAAAAGCGAGAGTATTGATGGGAGAACTACATGAAGGAATATGCGGAGCTCATCAATTAACTTATAAAATAAAATGGGTTATTCACATGTCTGGATATTTCTGGCCAACAATATTAGAAGATTGTTTTGAATATTATAAGGGGTGTCATGATTGTCAGCGTTTTGGTAATGTTATGAAATCACCTGCATCGACTATGAACCCAATAATTAATCCATGGCCATTCCGAGGCTGAGGAATTGATTTGATTGGCCAGATTTTTCCACCTTCAAGTAGAGGGCACAAGTTTGTATTGGTAGCAATAGATTATTTTACTAAGTGGGTTGAGGCAATTCCTTTGAAAACTATAACTTCAAAGAATATGGTTGATTTTGTCAAGGAGCATATTGTTTATCATTTTGGGATTCCTCAAACCATTACTACTGATCAAGGGACAATGTTCACATTAGAAGAATTTAGAGATTTTGTTGCCAATATCGGAATTAAATTACTAAATTCTTCTCCTTATTATGCTTAAGCTAATGGCCAGGTAGAGGCATCCAATCAAATTTTGATTAAGTTGATTAAGAGGAAAATTGAAGAGTAACCAAGGAAGTGGTACTTGACACTTAATGAAGCATTGTGGGCATATAGGATGGCTTGCCATGGATCAATTAAATCATCACCTTATGAGTTAGTATATGGGCATAATGCAGTTCTTCCTTGGGAGATTTAGACTGGATCAAGACGTGTTACATTGTAAAATGATTTGAGAGCCGAAGTCTATAAAAACCCTATGATGGATGATTTGGAGGATTTAAGTTGTCATCGACTGTGTGCTTTTGAAAAATATTAATGCTAATAAATTAAGGGTTGCAAGGCATTATAATAAAAAGGTCAAGAACAAATAGTTTTGCATAGGAGAGTTAGTTTGGAAAGTAAGATTGTCGATTGGGTTTAAAGACAATAGATTTAGCAAATGGTTGCCTAATTGGGAAGGTCCTTATCGGATTAAATGTTGTGTGCCTATCAATGCTTATATTTTGGAAACGCTAGAAGGGGAAGAGGAGTTGGATATAGCAATCAATGGAAAATTCCTAAAGAAGTATTATCCTAGTGTTTGGATTAATACTTGATAGCCGATTTGTTTAGTCATCGGCTTTAATAGCCGGTACCAGGAGGGTATCTGTCACGGAACCGACCAATTTATAAGAGCACAAGTACAAAAACAATCGCCGAAACGATCAAATTCTCGAACTTGAGCCCATATAAACCCGGTAGTCAACCGAAATCTCGAAGGATTTCAAACCAACTTGCATACAACCAAGATCACAGTAATCCAACATAACATATCGTACGTTACAACATTTCGCAGATGTGCGCAAATAGATTACATCATCACAGAGTCATCGTTATTACAAAACAAGTTTTGTAAAACATGCGGAAGCAAATAGTTTAACTCACACACCGAGTTCAAATACACATACTGGTTGGTTGATCACAGACCGCAAAAGCATTCAGATAAGAGAGAGGGGATCATGCCCATGATCTAGTCCTCATCACCCGCCGGGTGGAGACAATACTTGCAAAATCCCTGATATAGGAGGTCATCTGCAACAAGAGGGAATAAACCCTGAGTACGGGAATGTACTCAGCTAGACTTACCCGTCGAAAACCAAACAAATGACACCAAGGATTATGCATAGCTTAATGTAGTGGAGCTGGCTGACATTTTCTCTTTGCAGAAAAGCATAAGTAATAATGATCAACTCTTAACCTGAACTAGCAGTAACTTTTTAGCCATTAACCTGTCATCTATATTAGCACCTGTACTAAGCAATCATTTTATTAGGGTGCAAACATTAATAACCATATCAGGTATTCATTGTGGCAACCTTATCATCATCCATTTAACCATATCGTTAAATTAATTGAATCTACGTTGCCGCTGCTCAGTCAAGTTCTCACTATCCGGGAGAGACGGCGATTCGAATCGATTCCTATCCAGCTGGAGGGGTATTCCTAAACACAAACCCTGCTTCCCCCGTCAGGGTCGCAACAAGTCACCTTTGGTACAATTCAGGAGTCGCGGGTCCGAACAGATCGGCATTCTCAGAGAACCACTCTGCCAAGGTTGTTCGGGACTCTAACCCGCCTTGGACTTATGCCAATGGCTCTCCGCACATCCTTACTACCTCCAGAGTGCCGCCACTGCTCGCGTTCCTGGCCTGAATCGAGCTACTAGGCTTCGCGGTCGGAACGACTTATCCGGCCAGCTAAGTGTTAGGCTGCGTTCAACATGACATGAGGACGTACAGTGTATCGGTCCTTAAACGACTCAGACGGAGTCACTATGTTCAAACCTACACAAGACCCCGCCCGGTCTTAATTCATTATTTACATGGTTCTTTTCCACGATAGCAAATATAGCCAACCGTGATCCACCTCATCCTAAAGCTCGCAGGTGACAGGAAATCACCTGACTTCTACCGCACTAAGCATGGCTAAGCATTTAACCCGTCCTGGACTTAAATGGGATTTCAGTGCGATATCTGGACAAGGAAGGATATATAATGCAGCAATTGGTTCCAACCAATTCCTATACTTAATGCATCATCAACAATAAAAGATACTCAATGTATTTGTGAAAACATAGGAGGCTTAATATGCTCCGGGGCTTGCCTTTCAGGAACGAGGAAGGCTGGTGGTCAGGGCACTCGGGCAATTCCTCCGCGGCGACTGCTTCGTCGGCTTCCTGCACCTCGGGTTCCTCCTCCTGGTTGGCTCCCTCGAACTCTAGCAACGTCACTCCCTCCGGCACACCTATTGCATGAATGCGCAAGATAAATATCATGGATGCACATGTATGAATGTCGGGGATGCTCGGGGAATGCACATGTTCGCTGTAGTTTGCATATTCCAACTTAAGCCCTATTCAAATCACTTTCACTTACCACGTTTATACAACCTAAGGTATAATTGCTCATCTTCCGTTAATGACCTAGCACCTGCACCTAAGCATATTCTTAAGTTAGGCTACCCCCTAAACAATCAATGAGAACATTGCACAAGCATACACTCAAGCATTTGTATTTCAGCAAAATGAATACTATGTAGCGGCGCAGTAAACTAGTCATAACTGAAGATTTATAAATCCAAATGATATGCAACAAGACAACTTGAAAAGCTTACAAAATTGTCTATAATACATTTTCAGAACTCAAAGCATGATTCAAACCTTTACCAGGTCGAATTCATCAATCAACCGAAGTCTATCCTCACAAGGCAGAGAATTAGCAAAAACTGCAACCTAACTTTAACAGCTGTAGTTTCTAAACTACTGAGCCAAATGCCCTCAATTTTTAACAGGAGCTAGATACATAGATTATCTACAACTCTTGTATTCAACTCAATCACAGAAAACCAAAATATCATGGGGAACCTTTCAAAGTCCCCAGATCTGTCCAGATGGACATAATGCAAACAAATAATTAGCAACTTATGATGTAAACATATAATTAGACAAAACCAACTTTACTATCTCATCACACATATCATAAGAACACCAGAAAGTAAAGTGTTCATCACCAAAACATTTCTTTTAATGCATTTCTTAATTTATTTAATTAATTAGGGGAAATAGTAAACATATATGAAAGCTACACCATTAAATCTACAAAAATTACAGTAGACCCTACATGGTCCAAGTAGACTACCATAAAAATTTCACACCATTTTAGTAAGTACAACAGCCTACACAAAAATGGTAAGACAGAATGGCTTAAAATGGCATAATTAGGAAACCTTAGTGAAAAGTGTCAAGCAACAGATTTCATATTTTTCCTAGCATCTATAAGGTACCAAGATACCACCTACCAAGTTTCATGTCCATAGGATTCATAATTAATTTACTAAAATTCACCCAAGTATCTACCAATGATAAAAGGAAAATCTATAACTTAAAAACTACACATGCAATGACTCTCAAATTTTAACCAGAGCTTCTACTATACAATACAAGCTTACCCACAAAATTTCATAATTTTTGGATCACAGAAACTCAAGATATGATTTAAACAAGTTTGCATGCATTCAAAAACACTTTTCAAGTTCCTATTTAATTCACCCAGAATTTCCACATAATATGCTCAAGACATATTTTTCTTAAATACTAGACCTAACTGTGAGTCTAACAAAATTGGAAGTACTCAATTTAGATCTACAAAACAGGAGATACAAAAATATCAAATAAGCAATCAAAACTGTATTTTTGAACTAGCTTAAGAATAACAGAGTGACTGACAGGCGGGGTCCACTTGTCAGCTGGGCCCACACGTCAGCGATACGAAAAACAGAGCACGGCGGCTCGCTCGACGGGGACCGGCGGAGCTCGTCGACGACGAGGACTCTGGCGAAACCGAAGGCACCGGCATGTCCCCCAAGCTACCCCGCGTCGATTGATACCCTAAACCTAGACCCTAACGGCCCCTAAGCATGCCGGCCATGGCGCACGGCGGCTCGGCCATGGCGCATGGCGGATCTCTGGCGAACCCCGGCATTCGGTGACCGGGCAAGGCACGCGTAAGCTTCTAGGGATCACGCTGGACCTATCTATGCTACCGCTAAAGGCTGAGGTGGAGTGCTCGAGCGTGGTCACGGGAGGTCACCGGCGGCGACCATGGCGGCCATGTCACGGTGGTGCGCGATTCGGCAATGCCGCTTACCTAGAGCTTGACCGGTTCAGAGAGAGTGGCGTCATGGTTCGGGGGGGTGCTCGTAGCGCTCTAGGTGGGACGGTGATGGCTGTGGTGCCGCGGCGAGCTCGAGCGAGTTCGGCGGCTGATGGCGTCGGCGGTGTGCTGCTGCGGCTGCGACGGAGAAGGAAGAAAGCAAGAAATGAACTGAGGCACAGGGGGGCTCTCGGTGGCGTGCTGCGGTTTATGCTGGCGCTCTCAGGCCCGTCGTGGCCTGGCCGGTCAGGCCGGCGGTGACGCGCGGCGCCACACGGCGGACGACCTCTGTTGCCGGTCGGCCATGACCGAACTAAAACTTTCGTTTCAGTGTTCATCGAGCCCGACAGACAGGCGAATTTTAACACCGATTAACTCCTAAACCGTGATGCCATAGAGGAAACAATGAACATGAAAGTTGTAGCCTGTACTTCCATCTTCAATTTCTATTTAAGTGCCAAGGACTAATTCTCAACGAATACAGAGAAAAGTCAAGCCAAAGTCCAGTTCATGAAACTGAAAACTCAGTTTCCTACTTAGAAAAATTCTAAGTGTTGAATCCACCTTCAAAGCTGACTTGTGGACCATTTTTGAACATGTTGTGCACATTTTCATGAGATGGCCATAAAATAACTTTTGTTCCACATATAATCCTCTACAACTTTGCTTTAGGTTGCTCAGACATGCAAACATCCTAAGCTACACATTTTAAACAGTCAAACACAGGAGCTCTAGGGTTCAAATTGGTCAACCATGACTTGGAAACCTAATTAGGCAAAATGATCCACATGAACATTGTTCCTAATGACATTCTAGGTGTAACTAAGTTACTTAGGATGATTATTGACCACACCACACATTGGTCACACAAGAATCAAGCAAGGTATGTACGGAAACAATGAAGAACACATGAAATGTTACAATTGTTCCATAGTCATGTTTCACACGTTTCATGATCTTGTTGCATAGTATTAACTAATCTTGTTTCACTAAGTGAATGGCACATGTTGCACTTAAGTGTTGCACACTTTACATTTCATAAAAGAACAACACACATGAAATATACAAAACGTTGCAGTGTTTCGAAATTATGTTTCATGTGCTATAAGTTCACGAAGGGATGCATGATGCTCATGTTCATGAAATGCAGTGCAAATGTGGAAGCTAAACACCTAGGGTGTTACAGTATCGCCTTTAGTTCAAAAAGGAAAATAAACCAAAGTGGTAAAAGCTGATATGATATGTATTGCCTATAGGGCAAAACACACACAAGGACAATCATAATTCATACTATGACAGTTTCAGAGATGAATTCATGAGGAAAAGGCAAAACCTTTATTCATTCATCATTTGCTCCTAGTACAGACTAATCAAACACCTTGTTCACAACATCTTGGGCTGGTGTGATGTCCACAATGGCTGCCATGGCGTTATCAAAGTCCTTAATTAGCTCCTTGTGCATGTCAAGATCATTGGCCATTGTGAAGCCTGGCTCCATGGAGCGGAGGTCGTCCCCGGTCTAGACTTGCACTACGGCCAGAGCCACTGCTGTGCCATGACGAACGCCATGGAGGGCAATCTCCTGGGCGCGCATTGGGATGTCATGTAGACAGTTGATGAGCAGAGGGCCTAGAGCGTTGATGGCCGACATAGCTGCGTTCACTACCAGTTGGAGGTTTTCCAATTGTACCATCAGGGCTATCAATCAAAGAGGCAAGAAGATTGTCAAGAAAGGGGTAGTGAAGATAAGAATGAGGGTTTTCTTGGAACTAGGCTTACCCACCACCATGGCATTGGACTCAGCCAACCTCGCCTGGGTGGCATTGGTTTCCTCCTCTGTGGTGAGGAGGGCGGCCTAGGAGGCCTCGAGATGGATCTTAAGTTGACCATTTTCCTGAGTTGCCTTGGAATAACGATCCTCGATAGCCCTCCACCTTTCTACCACATGCGGCGGAGGCACTGGTTCATCGACATGTTCTCCTCTGAGACCTCCTCTATCATGCACTTGCCATGGTTGTCTTCACCAACCATGGGTTTCGGTTTGGATCTTGAGAGGGGAAGAAGAAGAAACCGCTACACGGTTCTTGAAGGTAGAAAGATGTGAGAAAATGAGAAATAGTTTTGGATACAGATGTGTTTGAGGCTAAGGCCCTTGGCTGGTATTTATAGCCACGAAGGCAACATGGTAGATATCTTGGAAAGTGTGAAAGCAACCCCAATTAATGGAAGGGGGAGCACCACTTTGCTAATAACGATGAGAACGAGGCGTTGATGACTGAGGAGTTTGAAGGGTTTTTGCAATAAGGGCCATTTTTAGATTCAGTTAAGTCAGAGTAAAGTCAGAATCAGGAATCGGCTAATTTAAATTGGCTATTCTAGCCGAACCAAGAAGTATAGCAGACTAATAGGAAGAGTACAATTATCATCAGGTTTACACAGAATATATACTACAGATGCTAGAACATAAATTACAAGTTAAAAACATCATGAATTGCTCTTAGTGCTTTTAGCTGAATAGTATCAACTTCTGCAATTTGTTGTTTGTCTTCTTTGGCTGATCCGAGAATGCTCCTAAGACTGCTGCAAATAGCTTTGCCTTCCTTAACCTTGGTCAGCATCTCTTGTTTCTTCTGTTTGATAGCATTGGGGATCTGATTTAAGATGGACTCATGATGTTTGATGGTGTCTTTCAGACTTTCCAGTTCTTTTTCAAGCTTGGCATGCTTAGCTCTCAGCTGATTCAGTTTTGGTTCAACTTTGGAAGAAGAATTCTTCAAATTGTCGATCAGTTATGCTAATTCTTTGGCTTCCTGTTTGTTAGAATTTTTCTTGGCCATCAAAGCTTCACGATCAATCTGATTTCTTTGAGCCTTTTTCACCTTGGGAGCTTGGTCTTCGATATCGGACATAGGTATCAAGACCTCAGCAAGATTTGGGGTCAAATTATCCTTGATGGCCAAGAGGATTCTTCTCATTGTGTCTGCATCCTAGATCAAATCAGCTATATTCCTCTCGAGCATTGACAACATGTCTTTTAGCTAATTTTTTATCTCATCTGATAAAGTCTCTTGGGAAGAAATGGCTAATGAGATAATCTCACTTTCATCTATGTATTCTTCAAAGTTGAAGGAGTAGCTTAGAGCTGGAGAATTAAGTGCCTACATGTGAACAAAATGAATCTTATTAGAAATGGCAAATGGGTTGACAATGAGATGAATGGAGAGGGGAACATAGTACCTTTTCTAGAAGAGACTCTAGCTGAGGAGAAGGAATAGCCGATGATGTGCCAATATCTTTTTCAATGTTTGGTTGAATCAGCTTTGGACTTTTGATGCTAGTGTCTGTAGGCATCAAGAAGTTTTTTTGGTTTATATTTGTTATAGAAGGATACGAATGAGCATATAAATTTATTACCATTGACTGTTTGCTGAGTTGGAGGATCAACAGTTTGGGTATCAGCATCAATAGGATCATCTTGAATTGGTGAATTGTTAGACCTTTGCTCTTGTGCAGATATTTTCTTAGGTGGTGTCTGATAAAGGAAAATGATTAGAGAAGAGTGAGGATTACATAAGATTAAAAGGCTTGAGGAGATACCTTGGTAGCATTAGGAGAAGTATAGAGGTTCTCATCTTCTGCTATTTTGGGTCTGTCAAAAGCATTGGTTATTTCAATTATAATAAGCTCCTTAGGGGGATTAGTCAATGAGAGGTTGGTAGATGCCGATTCAAGTGCCTGGGACAACAATTTGGCACCCAAGACAGATTGAGATGCAATAGTTGATGGCTGCAAGAAAGGAATTGAATTAGAAGTTGAATATCATTTTAAAAGAGAAGATAAGTTAATTTACCTGAGCAACTAATGACTTTGTTCTATAAAGTCTCTTCCTAGTGGTGGTTTTCTGAGTTACACCTTTGGTTGCCTTGCGTTTTGAAGAATGATATGTGAATATTGTTGGGGGCAATTGGGGTTTTCATCAATTTTTTAGAGTGGGTGCAGTTGATCCCATTCTTGAGGCTGGACATGGTGGATAATATTCTATTGGATGCCCTTTCCTGTCCACACTTGGTGGATCAAATTCAGTATCTTATAAAAGAATTTGTTAGATGAATTGATAGGAGAACTTGTTAGATAATCCTTCTGAAAGAAAAGTAGTAAGTTACCTCACTATCAGAAATAAACTCTTCATCTAGGGCCAAACAGTTGGGATGAATTGGACTGCAGAAGAGGTGAGAGTGCCATTCTTGCCACTAGGAATGAAACATATTTGAGGAGAAGGTAGCTCTTGTCCATTCATGCAGGCAAAGAGAAGGAAGATCGGATACCCGTTGAAAACTCTAGAAGCTTCCATCATCTCACTGATACTTTCTCTTGGCTTCAGAATGTTCCTAAAGAATAGCCGAGGAGGTAGTTGACCAAGGCTGAATTGATGGGCCACAAAAGAAGGATTATAGAATTCATAAGTTGGGAGATTATCTAGGAGAAAAGAACCAGTAGCCATTTTGCCACAACCATGGCAAAATTTGGCTGGCAGTACATAGGGTTTGATAATACAACTAAAAATTATAGTAGTTGATTCTTCTGAGCAACCTGATTCAAACCAAAATTTGACTAGCAGAACTATTCATTGTCTTCATCTTCATCACAAGGCAGCCAAGTCAAGATGTTTATATCAAACCCTTTGTAATATTTCTTGAAAAGGTGGCCTACATCGACAACAATTGTTATGGCTAAGGTAGCTTCACCATAATTCAGACACTGTCGTGTTCTTCCTTCTTTTCCTTTATAATCTTCGACAAAGTTGGAAGAAGGGAAGCTTAGATTCCTAAGATCAGGTCTTACAATCTTATGCATGTATAGATTCAGCCACAATTGTATTAACCACCAAGGGCCACTGATGGTATGCACTAGTTCATTTTTTAGTAATTGGATAGATTCGCATCAGGTGATAAGCAGATCCTGGCAGATATTTTCTGAGGGGGATTTCATTGTTGGCTGCTAGATGCTCTACCATGTATTTATAATTATAAGTTGGTCCGCAAGATGACCCACAAAAGATGATTTTTTCTAGCCACATGTTCAGGAAAGCTACATGCTCTCTTTCATCAACAATCGATTCATCCCCAAAATGGTTCAGAATATAGCTTGCCCATCCTGTGCTATCTGATATTTTGGCTAATTTCTTGGACCCAGCACTTAAGAAATCATAGGGTTACATTGGTCCTATTATTCTAAGGCCGATCAACATGTAAATATTGGCCAAAGTGATGGTCATTGAACCGTGACAAAAAACAAAAGCATTCAAAGTGTTGGACCAAAAGTAAGATGCAGAAATCAAAAGTGAGTCATTCCTCTCCATTTCAGACAGTGAGAGTGTCAAGCATTGATTCAAGTCATAAATTTTCCAATCTCCAGCCTTTTTCTTTGATACCCTATCGAACAAATCCCTCCATCCCTTAGGTATTTTGGGCCAATTTCTAAAGGGAGTTTTGGTGTTCCAAGAAGACGATGGATTGTTTGAAGGGGATTTGGTTGATTTCTTGATTGATAAAATCAGATGGATTAGGGTCACCCATTAGTCTAAGATAATAGGCATTAGGAACAATAGCTGATGGAATCAAAGTTTTGTTCCTCATTTCCTAGAAACCAGTTGGGATGAATTTAAGAAAAAAGGAAAATATAGAGTAGCGGCTAATACTTAAAAGACATAAATCTAAAGGCATACCTCAGGAAAGTAATTGTTGGTTGCCATTGCAGCCAAAATGGCTCTAGATCTAAGGATGGTTGTAGAAAGGTGGCTTGAAACAATAGTTTGGTAGAGCGGAAGATCAGCTAGGGTTAAGGCTTTGGTGGTGGTGGTTTTGACTGTTCAAGAGAAAGGGGGAAAGTAAGTAGGCCGAGCCAGTTGGAAATGATACCATTGGGGTATTATATAGAATTCGGCCAGAGAAATCAGGAGTCACGCGTATATTTTGGGATGAGCAGTCGCAACATGGTGAGAAGATTAATAGAAATTTTGGAATAAAATCTTTTTTATCCCAAAATTGAGGGGCATGTGTTTACACCAAAATTTGGGAAGAAGAATGCGAGAACTCAATGCTTCCAGGATTGTGTCATCAAGGAATCGACTAGATGTGAATCGGCATCAGTTGATTTAGATGCAATGTCAGAATCGACTATTTTACAGATGACATCAGCGGGTTATACTTGAATGGCGCTAGGAAGATGTGTCAGACTCTACAAATAAAGAAAATTAGGGTCCAAGTTGTTATTTAGTTAGGAAGTTTTCTTTTATTCCAAGAATTATAATGAGTCGTATTTGTGTAGGATTCATGTTTAGTTTCTGGGTATAAATATTAGACCCTGGTTATTGTAAAAGGATGGAGACTCAATTAATACAATCTTTCGAGCTTTCACCATCGCATTAGGAGTAGGAGTAGTGTAGATCTTGGTGAGTTTTTTAGCAAACAGGGCTGCATTGACCGATCGACCTCCAGCTTGCTTGTGAGTACCGTCATGACTTGTATTGTGCTTGTAAAGCTGCATCAGCTGATTGATCTTTTATGAGCCATAATATAAGTTGGTTATCGATCTGTATCGTAGTTTGTAGGGCTGCATCAGCTGATTGATCCCTTACAAAACATAATATAGATCAAAGTTATCGATCTTGTGTTAAATAACTTGTTGTTTAATACAATATCATCAGTTATCGAATCTGCTAAGATTAGTAAGATTTTCCTTATTATTTTTGGTTGATTCACCAAGTTATCGATCTTGCTATAATTAATGTTTTATTAATTATAACAAAATCACTCGATTAAGATAGAGATAGATCGGCATCATATCATCTTAATTGGTCGTCCTTTGATCTGGTCACGCTTTAAATCTTATAATTGATGGCTTAATTCCGCTAGATCGGTTGTTTTATCTCTATTCCAATCAAACATATTATGCATCCAAAGACATGTTTTGATCTTGAATAAACTCACTTGTTAATGAGATATAATCTAATGACACCTCCATAGCTGCATCGATCCGGTCGAACCTCACTGTAAGACTTTAGATTAGAAATTATCGATTAGTGGTCTTATTCATGATTAAGATATGTACTCTATTTGTTTGCTATGACTGCATCGGCTATTTTAGCCGATTTGCCTATACTCTCACGCATATAGCATGTTTTCATGAATCTGTCAACATATAGATGGTTTTATAGATTCTTTGGCTTTAGTTTATTATCATTATCACAACTGCATTGATCCGATCGAACCTCACTATTGATGATAATAGATTAGACTCTAAACTATTTGTAGATTAATTTATATTAGACAGTCGATTTGTTCACATGTTATACTCTTTTCATCAAACTTATCGGCTCGATGTTTTATATCAATCATGCTTCATTTAGCTGATGATGCTTTCTGATGTTCGACGGGCATCAGTTATTTTGATTCATATCATTACCATTTAATATTAGCCGATAATCCTGGATTAAAAGATCTTCATTTCATGGATACGCTGGATATCGACTATTTAGTCGGTAGCCTTATTGAATCGGCTATCTAGCCGTACATTTGGAACTGTTTGGTGCAACACCGACATGTTCCACCTTAAATTACTAATAAGGTTTTCTCTCCTTGTCAATTGTAGGTCAAATTGACTAGCACATCATTGGTTTTTTAGAATCAGCTGGTTCTGTGTTGAAGCCAAGTAGATCTCTGGTCTTGTTCTACTCATATCTTCTGGCTTGCTATGTGTTGATCACATCGCCACATTTTTGTGTCAACAAGAGTGGAGAGTGACTGTCCGAATGAAGGATTTAGGAGTCTCATCGTGCCTTGGAAGGGCGCCCTGGCTACCCATATAAAGAGTACGGGGCTAGGGCACGTACAAAGAGATAGGTTCTCCCGACCGAGGGGGTCATGTGTTCGAGGGAGGGGACCTAGCTAACTTGGCTGGCAAGAAGTGTTGTCTTGTCTTGGTGTAGAGCATGTCTGAGCATGGTTGTCATCATGGTCTTGTGCCCACATCGCGGCATGCTATGGTGTGGTGCTACTGTGCTAGTTGTGGCAGCACTATAGGTATGGTCATGGTTCACGAGCTATCCTACTCAACATGGTCTTGTTGTGGCCTTCTTCATCGCCTCTTGATCTCTTGGGGGCATTGTATAGGAGTTGGTAGCTGCCCCTAGGTTGTTGGCCATCTTGCTACTTGTGGAGCTGGTGGCCACGATCCCAAGCTTTGGGGTCATGGCATTTGCTGGCTTGGATGGCCCTGAAAGTCAAGGCCACCACCGCTTGGCGGTGTTGTATTATCTACGCTGCATGGTGTAGGGATGGCGTCTAACCGGGGTTGATGGGACTGCTGTCCTCTCAGTACTTGCAGGGTTAGTGCGACGTACCTGCTGTTGTTAGAGCAGGCATGCCTAGAAGAGTCCGATCTATCCCTGTTCCTCCCATGGGTTGGGATGGAGTGGAGGTCGTGTAGTGTTGCGCGGCATGCGATGAAGGCAGAGGAGGTCATGGCTGACACCCACTCTAGTGCTTGGCCCAAGTCCACATAGCTTAGTTGGGCCGTGGTCGATTGGGCTCGTGCTAGCTAGTGTACCGTGGGCTGCCCAAGTGGCTAACTAATTGGTGTCTTGAGATACTTGGGGTATCATAACCCCAACACCAGGGCTATAACCAAACACATGACAGGCAATGTACTAGTAGAGTATAGACCAGGCAAAATTGCTCTAGGTGTTAAACCAAACAAGCCCTAAGCACCTGGCTCTAGTGTGAGTGTTGCGTGGCCTAATAACATGAATCATCATGTGTATGCCTTTATCTTCTTTCATGTGAAATTTATTACATGAACATGTCAAGTACTTGTCTCTTTTTCCTCTCTAATTAAATATACATAGTCTGTCATTAGAATCATTAACTTTGAATTAATTTAACAAAGAAAAGATAATCTAAGTCATTTTTTCTAGTAAACACAATAATAGCACTCATTAATCATCGTACAAATAATAAAAAAGTAAAAATTTCTCTCACATAAGTTTTCTCAAGCATATGTTTCCAACCAAATAACTTTTTCTAACCTTGCCTCACCAAGCAGAACTCATCAAATTTTCAAACAACTTCCCGACAACAATTTTTACAAGGCAAGTCACCTAGACCTCCAACTAAACAGGCCCTACCAGCATTGCACTATGTCTCCACCTCCTAACACTAGTAGCTGTGGGGGCTTTGCTTGTGTAAGGAAAATGGACCTTGGCCCATTAAGTTTAGATTTTGGTGTTTGATGATCAACAAGACCAAATTAGACTAACGTATTTGCTAGTGATTATTTTGTAGTCCAATAGGGTGCAAACATGACTTGCTCGAAGGCAACGAGGTGATTCAGCGATCAACATCTCAAGCAAGGCATTAGAAGCACAATGGAACAAGGTGAACAAGAAGTCCTCCACACCTTATCTCTTGAAGAAAAAGAAGAATGACAAGGTGGTGGCCATTCAGGTGAACAAGAGAGCCAACACAAATGGGGCCAAATGCATTTTGGTGCCAAAGGAAGTTATTTCAATCATGAAGATCACCATGAAGGTTTGGATCCTGAAGGGGAAATGAGAAGTCCAATGGACTTCAGGGAATTTCAAGACTTGGCAAAGTTTGGGTGCATTTCATGGGGTGCATCATGATGGATGAGGACATTGCCAAGTGGGTTAGTGAATATTATGGACCCAAATTCCCTTTCCCATGTTAGTTAACTAGATTTAAATTCTTGCAATTTCAATTAGAATCTAGTTCCTTTTCTTGCCTAGGTTTGCATTTGCATGTTTAATCTTTTGTCAAGCATTCACTAGGTAAATCATATGGTAGGGTTGCTTGGTTTCACTCGTAACCTTGGAGCAAACTAACATGGTTTTCATAGTTTAGGAGCATGGCACATAGCTTATTTTACAAGTATGTATCTAATATGTGCCAAAGTCCAAATTGTAGATAACTTTTCCCAAATATCATCTATGAAAATGATTCTCACATTCATGTGATGTCATCTTTCAAAGTGATATTTTGACTTTAAAAGTCAATGTGCATGTATCCTACAAGTTTTCAATGCTTGTGTGTACAAATTTATGGGGAGGTTATTCTACAAGTTGGATGCTTTGAGACTAACACCCTCTTCAAGCCTATCATGTGTGTAGTAGTCTCATTGCAAGGAAAATGGAGTCCCCAGAGATAAGCATCATGTTTTCAAAATCCACCACCCATTACAAGTGGTGCTAATCCGATTGGTTTCTACATGTGGTATTCCTAAACTGATATCATTATGTTGATTTCAATTTGGTATCTATATGCTTTCTCCATGCATTATATAGATTAAACTCCCTTGTGCATTAATTTGCCAATTATGCATATGCTTTTTCCATCCACCATATGTATGCATATATTTAGGGGGAGCTTAGTCCATGAAATGTGACAGTCAAGTTTTGTGATCAAATCCACTCCACATATAAAGGATCTCAAAGTGTGACCCTCCCTTGTGCTCCTAATGTCTTCCTTTTGTGTTTGATTCCAAAGGGGGTGAAATTGTAGGACCAAAAGCAAGGCCAATCCATAGATCAAAGGGGAGAACCCTTTTTGGAAATGGTTTGAGAAAGGGAGGATAGTGGATTATTGAGTTAGGGGGAGACTTAAGTGCATAATGCCACTTGGGGACATTTGCATGGGCAAGATAAGTTTGCAATGATCCATACAAGTATTATCTTTTAGCATCAAATAAACTTGCCTTTGCATTGCATCCTAGCAAGTAGAAAGCTTTTTAATTTCACATTTATTATTATTTGCTTGCTTTGGTCATGTTGTCATCAATCATCAAAAAGGGGAGATTGTAAGGAAAATGGATCTCAGCCCATTAAGTTTAGATTTTGGTGTTTGATGATCAACCAGACCAAATTGGTCTAATGTATTTGCTAGTGATTATTTTGTAGTCCAATAGGGTGCAAATGTGACTTGGACAGAGCCGACGAGGTGATTCAATGATCAACATCTCAAACAAGGCATTAGAAGCATAATGGAAGACCCAAAAGATCAAGCAAAGTCCAAGCACAAAGGATGGAACCAAACCAGATGCAAAGGTTGCGAAGAAATGAGGAGAAGGGAGCAGTTCAGGTGCTCCTGACCCTATGAATAGTGCCAGTCCGGTCCATGTGAATACTACCAGTCTGGTTGCTAGGGTATGCTATAGAGAGCTCCGAACCCTATGAATAGTGCCAATCCAGTTGCTAGGGTATGCCCCAGAGACCTCTGGACCCTATGAATAGTGATAGTCTAGACCATCAGTCAGCTTGGTCTGAAGGTGTGTCCAAAGAGGTTTTAGAGAGCTCCAAAGGCTCCAAACTCAGTCCGGTTGGAAGCTCAGGGCCATTGATAGTACGGTTCGGAGGTTGCGCAATGGTCAAATGTGTTAGTGACTGTTGGAGGGAACTAGACTGAGGAAGCATGGTCCGGGACCCCCTTAGACTCCGGTCCAAAGGTGAATAGAAAATCGCTCCAAGAGGACCATCGACTCTATTTGGTTGGGGGCTTATAAATACACCCATTGCTGACCAAATTGAATGTGTGAGAGTCCAAGGAATTGACATATCAGTTGAGACTCAATTTTAGTTGCTCTAGCCACCAAAGTGCTTAGCGAAATATTAGGTGATTAGCGTAGGTGCTTTATGAAGTGCTTAGGTTAGTTAGACCATCACTTATGCGCTTACTCTAGGTTTAGGCCCTGTGTGTAGTGAGGTTTTCACACCTCTTATCACTCGGTGCTTACGCGTACCATTGTTGTACTCGGTGGGGCTTGTAAGTCTTGTGAGACCACACCAATCGTGTTTGTGTTGTGGCTGCCACCGTGTACGGAGGGAACAAGGCCCACGATGTTTTAGCCATAAGTTGATAGTAAAGACGGCAGGGAGCGGTTCAGGAGAGGCACACCAGAGACCCACATGCACGTGGGGAAGACCCGAGGCTATCCATAGAGTTAGCCAACCAAGAGCTTGGCCCTTGAGAGGGGCTCCAATGAGGACTATGGGGAAGCTAGAGCACTTCTTGATACCTCAGTAAAAATACCAGAGTCACTGATAGGAGTTTGCATCTCTATTGCCCTTTTACCTTCCGCATCTATATTGTATTGTTGGTTGTGTGCTTTACCTTTCCTAGTTTAGTTGATAGGATTGGGACCTAGGTTGCATAACTCTTTTATAGTAGAGATAGCAACACATTAGCAAAATTGTTGTTGTACATTTAGATAGATTACTTTCTTGCATAGGTTTTGCTAAGGTGAAAATTAGAGGCCATAGTTAGAAGTAGAATTTTAAGTTGCCTAATTCACCCTTGATCCTTACAGCTTGGCCTCTTACCCTCGCTAAAGATTAGCGCGAAGGAGGCTGAGGGTGCCCACAAGTATGGTAAAGCAAAGGTAAGATAGAGGGTGACAAAGTGGAGTCGCAATAAATTCAGGAGTAATTGGCCATTAATTCATCATATGTTACCATGCCACCCACTGGGTATTTATAGGGCATACCCAGAGGCATGGCAAAAATTACAAATTGCCCTTTGACGGCAAGGGGAGCACCGCCTATGGGGACCACCAACTTCCCTCCTCTGCCTGACGACACAGAACCGGTCCTGTGAGGGCTACCACCCTTTTGAAAGGCCTTGTGAGCGACACTAAACCTGCAAAGACTCATGATCAACATTACCTTCACTTGGGTGTTAGTGTGGTGCCCTTCACGGGGGGGGGGGGGGGGGGGGGGCACCGAGCATGCACTACTAGGAATTCGCACTTTCATGACAAACAACTTTCATCACTGAAGAAGCAAAATTCGTCATAATTTACTTTTATGATGAATTTATGATGAAAAACAGCTTGTCATAGAAAGCACGACATACTTGAACTTTTGTGATGAATCTAAAAATTCATCATAGAAGTGGCTTCATCTGTGACAAACAACTGACCATCATAGAACTGTTTTGGCATGCATGGCAGGGGGTAGCCACATTGGTGGGTGCTTCTGCTAGAGATCCTTTCCATGTGTATTATGTCAGTTGCATTGGAGATGGTTTGGGTACGTGTCACCTTATTGCACAACATGGTCATCTCTAGTTCTTGCATGTTTCAGGTTATTATTGGACCATGTGTCGGTCCCTGTTGTTCCACATGTTAGTTTTCTATTGGCACACGTGTCGTGTTGCGGTTGGGTCACGTGGCACTTTTTCATTGGACCATGTGTCATATTTTTATTGGTCCACGTGGCGTGCCTGCTTTGCTCCTTCTCCGACGCTGAGGTGACCCTAGGTGAGACTACCATCACCCCCTCTCTCTCTTGGACTTTACTATTCTGAAAACCATGCTCCGTAGGCCAAGAACCATCATCGCCGGTACCCCATTTATGGCGCCGCCACCAATACCTCGCCATCGGTCCTATTCTGGCGGTCATGTTTGTTTCTCCCCGCCCGATTGCATCTCAGCCGTTCAAATCTAATCTAGTGGTTCATATCAAAGGATACCCCTTCGCTGTGAATTTTGCAAAAAGACCCTTATAAAAATTTAAGACTAAACCCGCGGTCCATTGCGTCTTTTCTGATTTTGTTTTCTTCTTTTGAAAGCGTACTTTGCTTCGGTTAGATTGAAAATATGTTTCTAGCTATTCATAGTTTTGCCACTAGATTTGTTTAGGCTATAACTTTTCTGTTTTAACAACGATTTGACCTGTTCAACTTGCATTAGGTTCGTAATTTCATAATCTACATGTTTCATCCACTATTAGATATGTTTTTGACTTTTAAAATTCATGAGTAGATTTAATCTATTATTTTAATAAAGAAAATCTTGTTTATTTCATATCTTCTATGTGTTAACTCCGTTTTAGTCCATTCAAGTTGCGTTAGATTCATAGCAATGGGATCTACATGTTAGTAACAGTGGTTACCATGTCACTATTTCTAGAATTTCATGGTTTAACTTCTAATTTAGATAATAATTATGCAATTGGATTTTATAAATAAAATATGATTTGTTTTACTTTAGTTTTATAAATCAAATCTCAATTTGACTTAATTCAATTTATATTATTTTCCATAGTTAAAATAAATGAAGCCCATAATTTTCTTTTCCACGTATAAAGTAGATCTTTCGGTAGTTGTATCTTTTCAACTGTAGCCCCGATTAGCATGTTTTTCGCAACTGTTTGTTCATAGCGATGCGTAGAATCGTATTTCAAACTCTTTTACTATTCTGATTTAGTTCTATTGTTTGCTTTGTGTATGATTGTATGGATGCTTATGTGGTGCTTTACGATTATATCCAGTCAGTGAGATATACATGGTGATCAAGAAGAAGAAGAAGAAGAACGTTGAAGATTAAAGCTTACCGAAGGATCAGTGTTTTTAGGCAAGTATAGCATGAGATCTTCCTTGTTATCCTATACACCTTTAATCATTTAACTCATACTGCATGTGTCTACCTTGACTGCCACTAAGGATTTCCTAGTACTTTGTTTCCTTATGCCTTGATACCTATGGGTTATTGCATTGGGTAGTTTGGTGCTAGTGCTCAACTACAACCATGATCTTGTAACTTGACTAATGTATATGCAATAAACATTAAAAGATGCTTTTTAGCAACATGGAACAAGGGGGCTAGAGCATTGGGCTATTTTATGGTGCTCTAGATTCCTCTCCCTAAGGACTTATCTATAAGTGATCATCTGGGACTTATAGTACAACTATGAGGGCTACATGGCTCTAGATTTAGCTCAGTATGAGGACCTTTTCTAGCTTGTTAGTGGTTACCTTTATTGGCGTAAGAATGGCTTGACGAATCGGGTATAGGACAGCCTCTGTCCCCTTGTGTATAGGCTACGTGTCATTGTGCCATTGGGAAGGGGGTTCCTACATCTGTTTGCCGAGTGAATCTAATGGCCCTACCTTGTTAGATGAACCTTTGAAAGGCTTCATAGTGAACCCTGCCGACCTTCCTTGGAAGTGGGTCAAGAGATTAGCTACCTCGGGCGAAAGGGTAAATCATGACTCACATTGAAAGTGTACAACCTCTGCAGAGTGTAAAACTGGTATATCTGCCGTGCTCATGGTCATGAGCGGCCTTGGAGCCCTTATGGAATATATGATCACTAATGGTTAATGATGATGAACACAAATGATACTAATGATGAATATGTTCATTAATGATTATTGTTTATGCTATTCATTATTCATGTTTACCTGATCATGTGTTTACGGGCTTGTGATAAACTTATTGCTACTCAATTGCTAAAATCATGACTCATTAAAAGCTAATCGTAGTTAACCAGTGTCAGCCTTTAGAGCCTCATGAACCCCATGTTATATTTATTGAGTACAACATGTACTTATGCTTGCTTTACTTTTTAATTATTTGGATAACAATCCCAAATGGGTACCAAATTGCTAGAGTTTGGAGGAATTAGGCTTATGATCAACTAGTCGGTTGTTGTTGATAGAATATCATCGGCAGTCCTCCGAGGGGTATCCCACGAAGGTAGATTGATTGGCATAGGAGCGCGTGATCAAGAACAAGAAGGCAACAGAGACACATGAGTTATACAGGTTCAAGCCGTCAGTATGACGTAATACCTTACTCCTATGGTCTGTTGGTTTATATTAGCTATCATATGATATGCCATGATTTTAGAGGGGGTCCCTGCCCGCCTTATATAGTCCAGGAGGTAGGATTACAAGTCAGTTAGATCTGAGAGATAACCAAAAAGTAATAATTGATTACAGGAATCTTGGGATCATACATATCCTAACAGATCTTGTAGTATCTTTAGGATATCTTCCTGATGTCTTGCGGAAGGCGCCGAGCAGAGTTGTGCCCCACAAGGCTTCTTCTTGTGGGCTGGGCCACCCCTAGGGGCGTAGCCCATGTGGTCCGCGGTGGGTATCAGAGGTCATACACCCCATAGCTAGTCTCTGAGCGCCTTGTACCCATTGTGCAATGTCATCTTAAGCTTGTCCGAGCAGGTGCGAACAATGCCGAGCAGTCAAGCTCATGGTCCAACCACCATGCTGAACTGCCAAGTTGTGTGAGCTGTCGCCGAGCAGTGTGAACCGTTGCTGAGCTGCACAACCTATCACCGAGCAGCGCGACCTGTCGTCGAGCAGTGTGACCTGTCGCCGAGCACCATGAACCATCGCTGAGCAGAGTGACCAAAGTATAGCTTTCCATAAGGGTGTAAGGAGCTCAAGTTTAGAATAAAAAATTTCTCTGTAGTGGACCAAGTGTGCCCACTTAGAGTCCAAAGAAAGTTGTAGGAGTCAATCTTCCTCTATAAGCATGGAGTCTTCGAGAAAAAACCCACACACTCACTACGAGGTGAAGTGTGCCCACTTAGTCCCCAAGCCTGATAGCAGATGATGTAGTCATGTGCTGCTAGGGTCAGAAACTTGAAGAATAGTAGAAAACCAGCCGAGCAAAAAGCTAGTCCCCAAGCATGTCCCAGAAAGAGACAAAGCACATTCAATGCAAGGTGAAGTGTGCCCACTTAGTCCTCGAGCCTAACAGTAGGTGGCATAGCCACGTGGTGCCAGGGTCAGAAATAGAAAAACAATCAAAGAGTAACGGAATAGACCACCAGTCCCCGAGCTACAGGCAGAGTTATCGGAGAAATCGAATTGTGGAGGAAAAAACCGGCGTAATAGTTGTATAGTGTTAGTTACTTAGCCTCAATAATTGGTGGAGATGTCGGTGATATTTTGGCGAGGAGCAACTAAAGGCAGCGATAAAGGAGCGCCATGGGCTGCGGTTATGCAGAAGCCTAGTAATGGCCCATTTACTGCATCGGAGAAATCACAGCGGCGCAGATTGCGGGAACGATTCCCAAAAAACCCTTGAATGCGGAACGGTGGGGAAGATCCTATATAATAGTGCCACCGTAGACCCCATTCCCACCTTTTCCACTTCATCTTCCTCCTCATCTCTCCCGCTGCCGAATCCACAACCACAGTTTCCTCCACCGCCAAAAACCTAACTAGATCTGAGAGATGGCGCCAAAGAGAGGAGCTACGAAACCAAAGAAGATGAGTCCCAAGAAGGCAGACGCCGTGGCCTGATGTGATGAGGAGTGGGTGCCATCATGAATAGGAGAAGCTAAGCTGAACCGATTGGTGGAAGCCGGCGTTCTCCCCGACCGTGCGACCGCCAGATGGTGGCCAGCTTCCGGTGAGTCTTTTCCCATGCCTCACACTGATGAAGCAGTAGTATTCGAAGACTATTTCTGGCATGGGTTAGTGTTCCCTATGCATCCATTTCTGAGGGATCTGTAGGAGCTCTAGGGGTTACTCTATGCAATCTCCACCCCAATACCATTCTACACATCTCTATCTTCATTCACTTTTGTAAGGCATACCTTGGCATCCTACCCCATTTCAATCTTTTTCATCACCTATTCTGGCTAAAGAAGAGAGGCGGCGCTAGTTCCAAGGTGGTCGGCGAGGTATATCTCTAGCTTCAGGATGGGATGGTGAGTGAATATCTTACCATACTGCTGAACACGTCGCTGAAGGCGTGGATCCCTAGATGGTTCTACATGAGACAAAGCCACCTAGCGGTGCATTGTAACGCCGACCACATCCTAGAAAGCCAGAGGAGTTGGTCAGAGCTACCGAGCAAGGATGACATGGAGCAAGTGAATGAACTCCTCGACTTGATAAAGGGTGTGAAGACCAATGGCAGATTGGTAGCGGCGAGTTTCATAGTGCGTCGCATACAACCCTCTAAAGAGAGGGCGCACCCAGGCTTTGAATTCAAAGGGGAGACCGACGAGACTCAAGAGAGGCCAGAAGTACTATCTAGGAGCGATGTCGAAGAGCGAACTACTGAGTTGTTCGCTCTACTATCCTCCTTCATGCTGTTAGGGTACATGAAGCCCTTCAATTACAAGAATCTACCTCCTCAGGTGAATGTCCTGATTATATGTTTCCGAGAAGTTTATTTATATTGCCAAGCAATAAACTGATCCTACTCATGTGAAGATCCATTCGTAGGATAGGGCGGTGTATTTCTTGGGTGTGCCAAGAAATGATTGGCCATCGTCAGTAGATGCACAGTGACCTGTTCAAATTGAAGAAAGCTCAGTCGGTGTCTCCTCAGAATCTAGAGGAAAGGACACTAGTTGGACAGAGAGTCCTCCCCCGGTGTCGGTGAAAACTAGGGGAAAGAGGCCGGCGGAAGATGAGCCGGCCCAGAAGAAGAGGAAAACAGCCGTGACTACTCCCCGCAAACTAGGCGGGATCTCTCTGGATGATGACCAGACCAATTGAACATGAAGAACCACAGTGTTCGATTGGTCTAACGATGACAACATTCTCACGAACCCTCTCCCGAGCATGAAAGAGCCTCCACGCAACCCACGCATGGAGCAACAAATCGGGGTAGGCAAAGAAGTCCATGAGGCCTCAACAAGGAGAGTCCCCGAGCATCGAGCGGAGGGAATTGCTACTCAACAGACGTCAAAAATCCTAGCAGAGTGAGCAATAGAGATCCCAGAGCAACAAACGGCAGTAGCCCCGGAGCAGCAGGTGGAACCAAGGCCGACCGAGGAAGAGCCGTGAATTCCCCTGCCGAGCACAGGAGTCGACCCCGTAGCTACACCCAAAGGCTTAGGCCAGCACCGTTGGTTCAAGAAATTGAACCATCAGACCAAACTGTAAGTGTCCTTATGCTGATGTTACTTTGCTGTATTTCCCTTACTTCTGTTGTGACTAAATAACTGATTTGGTATAGTGCAAAGCTAACAACTTATCCAACCCCACCTGCTCAGATTGAGCAGCAACCAGAAACTAGCCTTAGAGCGGTGGAGACACCAGTAGACCACATCCAGGAGTCCTTGAGTGTTTGGGAGCACATAGGGGAACCAATTGCTGCCCTTGGTGGGCTTGATAACCGTGAGCGAATGCCTACTATGGCGAAAGAGTCGGTGATAGCGCCTTCAGCAATAGTGGAATCAGTAGCGGAAGAGCTTTCAGCACCGAAGGAGCAAATGACAATCCCTGATACTTCAGAGGGCGTGGTTGGACCTGCTATCCAACCACTGAGCCTGAAGGTGGTCCCCCTAGCTGCAATGGAAGAAGGCGAGGTGGAGGAGATCGTGCGTGACAAACCTCGACCCTAAGCAGTCTAGATTCTTCAAAAGCATGGCGATGAAATAGTTGTTGTCAAAGAGGAGGACACCACCAAGGAGTTTAGTAGACTAGAGACATCTCTTAGTGGTGTGATGAAACAGATTAAGGTGAATGCTTCGTCTGGAAAGGTTCGGGTTGTTTATTGGAATTGGTTAACTATAATGTCATCATTCATTTTGTAGGAGATATCTCGAGTTGCCAAGCAGCGCTGCCAGCTGATAAAGCGAATGTCGACCCTTGCTGCAAAGAATGAAAAACTCAAAGAGGCCAGGAACCTCTTGAAGAAAAATATCCAGGGGCCCAACGTGAACAAGATCTTGCAGAGTCGAACACGTGGGACCTGCAATACCAGAAGGGGGTCCTTACCAAAAAGCTGGTGGCTGTGTTTGAGCAAGTGCGGAGCTAGTCCAAGCAGTTGGTCGCTGTCTCTGACCAACTAAGAAGTGCTTCTAAGAAGCTGGAGAGGAAAAGTGAACATCTCAATAGTGTATCCAAACAGAAAGCAGGTACATCAACGAATGTACTTTTGGTATTGCTGAACAGCTGCACTTCCATTAACAACTGTTGTTCTTGTAGAGCAAGACGCTGAGCTCAGACAAATGCGCCAGGCCATCAATCAACATCGCCAGGAGAAAGCAAAAGAAGCAGAGCGGGCAGATAAACTTGTTGAGGAGCTGAAAGGTGAATTCCTCCTGGTTGGAATTATTGTTGGAGTAGCTTCCTTGTATAATGGATCATTATAACTCTCACAGGCTATCGTCATAAAGCCAAAGCGCAGTTTGATGTGCTGATGCAGGAAGCCAAGGTCCAAAAGGAGAATTTCGACACTATAATCGCCGCAATTAAGCCGGTGCTTGACTGCGTCAATCTGGAAATGACTGCTCAGCATGACGACAGGCGTCAATGTCCCGACACCATAATCTAGAGGTGCAAAGCAGCATGGGAGAACTTCAAGACTTTCAACCATGACGCCATTACGACCGTTGCTACCCATGTCCTCACGGTTGTCTGGTCCCATTACCCTACCATTGACCTTCAGCCGATATGGGGTGGGTTGGCTGAAGGACTAGACGACGCAGGGACACAACAGCTAGAGGACAAAGTGGAGGACGTAGCGAAGATGTTGGCCGGCGATATAGACCTGTTTGGTGAAATGGATGGTAACGGCGAAGCTCAGTAATCAACTCATAGATTATCATCTGTAAAGGCCTGATGGTGTAATTAGAAAGCACGAAAGTGCAAGAAACAATTATTCGTCGAATAAATGCTATAAGGTGCATATATACGTAATATATTCAGTTTGCTTGTAGTTCGGTGAAATAATTTTCGTAGTTTCAAACCTGACGCGATTATGCATAGTTCAAATAACACCCGACCAGTTGGTATGCTACTGATCCCTATGGCCATGGCTAGCCCATAGTCCATAACATCGAGCGTGGAGCCCGTGCACGTGTAGGAGTAACAGACATGACCTAGGAACCGTAGCCGACCACCCATGACGTAGAGCGCAGAGCATGTGGCACGTGTAGGGAAAAATCGGTGGCTGAATCTTTTCCATAAAAAACAGCGCAGAACGTGTTCTGGTCGGCAGTTGTCATACGAACTTGGAGATAAAGGCATCATAAGCGGCGTTCGAGCAATGTATTCTATGTTGAACTCTCGGCCTTTGCTGACCCATAGTCCATAACGTTGAGCGCGGAGCCCATAGACATGTAGGAAAAATAGGTGTGACCAAGGGACTGCAGCCAACCACCCATAACGTAGAGCGCAGAGCCCATAGCACATGTAGGGAGAAATCAGAGACTGGGTCATCTCCGAAGAGAACAGAAAAGAAAGGATGTTGCTCTCTGATCAAAGAATGTTTTGGCGATGTGGGGAAAACATGCTTGGCGATTTGGAGAAATCATGTTTGGCGATTTGGAGAAATCATGTTCGGCGATTTGGAGAAACTGTGTTTGGTGATTTGGAGAAATCGTGTTCGGCGATTTGGAGAAATCATGTTCGACGATTTGGAGAAATCGTGTTTGGCGATTTGGAGAAATCGTTTGGCATTTTCATATTGGAGATCATTATGGAGTATTGTGATGCTCGGCAACCATACGTGGAGATTAAAACAAAATGGAAAAAGGAATATAACCAAATTACGGAGATCAAAACTTTATTCATCACAAATTGGAGAGTACATATCCGGAACGTTTCAAGGGTAGAAACATATTAGGTGCTCGATGTGCCATGAATTGGGAACATCAATTCCATCCAAGTCACATAGGTGATAAGAGCCTAGTCGGGTGACCTCTTTGACAACGTAAGGCCCTTCCCAAGGAGAGGAGAGCTTGTGCAACGCCTCGGTCTTTTGTTTTCTGCGAAGAATGAGGTCGTCGATGGTGAATGAACGACTTTTTATGTTGCAGTTATAGTATCTCCGCAAGCCTTCTAGATATTTGGCTGTGCAGACGCAGATGATCAGGCGTTCTTCCTCAGCCTGGTCGACGTCCTCTGTATGGATAGTTGTGGCCTGCTCTTCATCATAATTTTCCACCCTAGGCGCTCGGAAGGTAATATCCGCTGGTAGTATGGCCTCTGAGCCATAGACCAAAAAATATGGAGACACACCAGTACTGTGACTAGCTTGAGTACGCAGTCCCTAGACCACAGCTAGTAGCTCCTTAAGCCATCTACCGGGATGCTTTTTGTCTTTCTGATATAGCCTCTTTTTTAGTGCATCAAGGATCATACCGTTCACCTGTTCAACCTGGCCATTGGCTCTAGGATGGGCAACGGAGATGTATTTAACGGAGATGCACCGATCCTCATAGAAGTCCCAAAAATGATGGCCGATGAACGTGGTTTCGAGGTCAGTAATGATGCTGTTCGAGAGACCGAATCTATGTATGATATCTTCAAAGAGCTCGACTGCTTTCTTAGTAGTAGCTAAGGTGAGCGGCTTGTACTTGATCCATTTGGAGAACTTATTAATGGCAACATATACATACTGGAAGCCTCCTGTCGCTAGCTTGAAAGGCCTGATCATGTCTAGTCCCCAGCATGCGAAAGGCCAAGAAGCTAGGATGGTCTGAAGTTCTGGAGCCAGCATGTGTATTTGTTTGGCAAAAAACTAACATCCTTCACAGCGTCGGACGAGGTCTTCTACGTCGGAGATGGCCGTGGGCTAGTAAAAACTAGCTCGGAATGCCTTGCCGACTAGGTTTCTCAAGGCCGTGTGGTTGCCACAGGAACCAGAGTGAATTTCGAGAAGTAGCTTGACCCCTTCACCTTGGGTGATGCATTTCTGCAGTATCCCTTCCTTGGCACTTTTCCTCATCAAGTTGCCGTCTACCAGCATGTAATGCTTGCTTCGGCAAATTAATCGTTTGGTTTCGGTCTTGTCGGCGGGTACTTCGGTGCTAGTGAGGTACTTGATGAACTGCTCCCTCCAATCAGCGACCGGCGAAGGTACGTCAAGTACCAACTACTCGGCAGGGGGAACCTCTACAACTTCCTTTTCTTCTTTAATGGATGGAGCCAAAAGATCTTGAATGAAGAGCCCCGATGGAACCGCGGCGTGAGAAGAACCTATTTTTGAAAGCTAGTCGACAATCTGATTTTGATCTCATACCACATGGTGGTATTCGATACCGTAGAACTTCCCTTCAAACCTCCTAATTTCGGCGCAGTATGCGTCCATCTTTTCACTAGAATAGGACCAGTCTTTGTTGAGCTGGTTGATAACCAGCGTAGAATCCCCGTACACCATGAGGCATTTGACGCTGAGCTCAACTGCTATACGGAGGTCGTGGAGACATGCTTCATATTCCGCGGTGTTGTTGGAGGCCGAAAAGTGTATCCGGAGGACATAATGGAGCTTATCTTTGGTCGGCGTAATGAATAAAATGTCCGCACCAGCGCCATTGATGTTAAGGGCGCCATCAAAGTACATCAACCAATGCTCAGGGCAAGTAGCGGCAATGGGTTCTTGGATCTCGGTCCACTTAGTGATGAAATCAACAAGCGCCTATGACTTAATGGTAGGTCTGCTTCTAAATTCGATGGAGTAAGTTCCAAGCTCAACAACCCACTTTATGATTTGGCCATTGGCCTCTTTGTTGTGGAGAATGTCCCCTAGAGGGAACTCGGTGACCATGACCATCTTGTAGTATTCAAAGTAGTGTCGGAGCATGCGCGACATAATCAGAATTGCATATAACAACTTTTGTACCTGAGGATAATGAGTTTTTGGCTCATTAAGTCCTTCACTAATAAAGTAGACCGGATGTTGCACCTTGTAAGCGTGTCCAGCTTCCTCACGTTCGATGACGATAGCAGTGCTAACGACATGAGAAGTAGCGGCGATGTAGATCAGAAGAGTTTCATCTAGTCATGGCATAGTCAGGATCAGAGGCCTTGTTAACAACAACTTAAGCTGCTCGAAAGCTGTGTCCGCCTCTTCTGACTAGGAAAATGCTCAGAAGCCTTGAGGAGTTTGAAGAAAGGGAGCCCTCTCTCGCTGAGGCACGATATGAAGCGGCTTAAATCCACCATGCAGCCTATAAGCTTCAATATATCCTTGACACATGTTGGCCGTTTCATATTGGTGATGGCGGAGACCTTGTCAGGATTAGGCTCGATGCCTTGAGCACTGACAATGTAGCCTAGCAGTATACCGGATGGAACTCCAAAGATGCACTTTGAAGGGTTCAGCTTCCATCGATACTTGTTCAAGTTGGCGAAGGTTTCTTTGAGGTCGGCGATAAGGTTGTCAGCAGTCTTGGTCTTGATGACCACATCATCGATGTAGGCTTCGATGTTGTGGATGATCTATTGGTCGAGGCACATCTGGATGGCCCTTTGATAGGTGGCCCCAGTGTTCTTGAGTCCGAAGGACATAGTTTTGTAGCAGTATGCACCGAAAGGTGTAATGAATGATGTTTTTATCTGGTCTTCTTCCTTAAGAGAGATTTGACGATAGCCGGAGTAACAGTTAAGAAAGGAGAGTAGTTCGCAGCTGGTGGTAGAGTCTACAACCACATCTATCTGAGGCAAGCCGAAGGGGTCCTTAGGGTAGTGTTTGTTAAGATCAGTATAATCAATGCACATTCTCCATTCTTTATTCTTTTTTTTGAATGAGACACTTCTTTTATAAACCCGGTAGCTAAGAGCCATTTTATTTCTACCATAATAGCCTCCTAGTCTGGCGCGAATCGACAAAGTTTCTGCTTCATCGGTTTGGCGGTCGGCGAGACATTCAAGGAGTGCTCGATCTTCTTCGGTGGTACCCCCGGCATGTCTAAAGGTTTCCAAGCAAACACGTCGGTGTTGGCATGTAGGAAGGAGATGAGCATGCTTTCCTATTTGGGGTCAAGGTGAGCCCCAATCTTCATGGTCTTAGAGGCATCATTGAGGCTAAGGCCGACCTCCTTGATTTCCTTAGACTTGGTGGAGGCACGGGGAAGCTCTAGCTCTTGGATCTCCATGTCATCAGTGGGTGCTGTCTTGGCTTTGGCGACCACGCTAGCCATCTAGATGGAGAGGTCAGTGGCTTTGGCGAGAGCGAGACTCTCTGTCTCGCAGGCATAGGCAACTGATAGGTTGGCCCATAGAGCCAGGACTCCTATAGGCAAAGGCATCTTCAACACCAGATACGTGTAGTGTGGTATGGCCATGAATTTGGCCAGAGCTGGCTAGCCAAGTATGGCGTGGTAGGCGGTGTCAAAGTCGGTGACGTAGAAATTGATATGCTCGACGTGGTAGTTGCTTGCCATGCCAAACTATACTGGTAGGATGATCTCTCGAAGTGGTCTGGATGCCCTTCCAGGTACCACACCCTAGAAGGAGGAGTCCGAGGGTGTGAGATCTGATATTGCGAGGCCCAACTCCCTTAGGGCCCCGACGAAGAGTAGGTTCAAAGCACTACCACCATCAAAAAGGACTTTTCTGAAGAGCACCTTCTGGATGGTTGCGTCGAGGACGAGGGGGAAACACCCTGTGTAGGGTATGTCTACCCACTGGTTGGCCCTACTGAAGGTGATGGCGACCTCAGACCATGGGCGATAGCTAGGGTCAGAGTTAGTTTCTTCTAAAGTGACGGTGAGCACTCGTTGGGCGGCGAGCTTCCGCTCCCTTCTACTCTCAGTGGAGGCGATGCCCCTGAAGATGGTGGCGACCACCTTATCATGGTCCTGAAAGGCGTTGTTGTTGTTCCCCGGTGGTCGATGGCCTCCGCCGTTGGTGTTGTCATCCAGCTTTTTGTCTTGAAACTCCTTGGCTAAACCGAGGTAGTCCTTCATCTTGTGTTTGGCATTCTTGTGGAGGGGGCATGAGCTATTGAGGATCTTCTTGTACTGCTCATCATAGTTGTGCTTGGCGCGCGGCTCATTGACGTTACCGACAAAGTGGTCTGGCCAGCGGCGGTGATTCTAACTTGGCTTGGATCCTTCTGGCTAATCGTGGCCGATGTCCCGGTGGAAACTTCATTTGTCATAGCGGCGGTCGTTGTGGCGCCAGTTGTCAGGGCGGTCGTCGTAGCAGCGAGGCGGGTGATTGGTGTCTGCATCTTCGTTCAAACGTACTTTAGCTTCCTCTGTGTCAGTGTACTAGTTGGCCATCATGATCATCTCGCCGATGCCTGTAGGTGGCTTGCGGTTGAACTTGGAATGGAGCTCGTGGTGATGAAGTCCCCGGACAAAGGCGGTGATGACCTCAGCTTCCGTGATGTTGGGGATAGAATTCCTCATCTCGGAAAAGCGCCTGATGTAGCTACGGAGGAGCTTGGATGGCTTTTGGTTGATACGGTTGAGATCGTGCTTGGTGCCCGGCCGCGTACATGTAGCCATATAATTATCAGTGAAGACTTTCTTCAGCTCTTCCCAAGATCTGATGGAATCCAGGGCAAGGCTTGTAAACCAGCTCATGGCGGCTGGCATGAGCATGACGGGGAGATAATTGACCATGACGTTGGTGTCTCCTCCGGCAGCGCGGACAACAGTGGCATAAGCCTGCAGCCACTGAGTTGGGTTCATCCTTCCCTCGTAGGGCTCGACCCCGGTGATTTTAAAACCACGGGGCTACTAGAGTGTTCGGAGCGCCCTGGTGAAAGCTGGAGGACCTTTTGGGTTGTCGGCGCCATTATCTACAGCGTTGCCAGCGGCGATCAGCTCCAGAGCTGAGTCTGGATCACCGTACTCTCGCTCGAACTCCTAGCAGTGGCGTACTTCATCTTCGTGGTGGCCGAAGCGATGCTACTCGATATGCCATCGTGCATCCCAAAGGTTACTGAGGTGCACTCGAGCGTCCTGTTTGACCTCCTAGTCGTGCTAGCGATGATGCTCAGCTCGGTGGCCCTCGGCTCCCCCCTGGAGAGGCAGTGACTGGTTGGTGAAATGGCTTTGACTGGGGCGGTGATTGGATCTAGGCATAGCTGATCGACGAATGGTGCTGGTGGAGCACGAAGGTCTTTGATCCTCTCGGATCTCATTGACTTGATAGTATGCCGCTTTAAGCATAGTGGTGACCTTGGCGAGCTCGGGCGTCTGTGGGAGGTGGGCGAGTTCATTGGTGGCCACCGCCAGATTGGTGCTTGGAGTCTTGAAGACGTCGTGACCGTCAACGCGAAGAAAATCTTCATCAAGGTTGCGATGGAGTGGCCTTCCTTGTGAGTCGAATTGGTTGTTGCGAGTAGCCTCAGCCATCGTAAGGGCGCACTCGTTTTTGCGGTGTTGCACACGATTGACATTCCTATTTTCATCAGCGACGTTCCTCATCGGTTTGGCCATTCCGAGGGGGCTATCGATGCTAACATTGAAGATCGCACCACCCCAGAAAGGTGAGGGAGGGGGTTGCTCAGTGAAGGTTTTGGCGAGGGTCTTGGTGGAGCCCTGGGACTCAGAGTTTGGATTTTCCTCTAGGATGGTTCGAAGGGATGCTCCGAGGCCTCGGCTTGCATGCAGCATGTTGACTATTGGTGGGAGCTGATCGACGATCTGGTCGGCAAGAGGATGGGTATCCCCCACCTGGTCAGCGAATTTGCCCCTCAGGGTGTGTTGGTATGTAACGACAGCATTGTTGAGCCCATAGGGCAGGGCCATAACCCTCGGAGCCTATCAAGCGGTTTCTGATAGATGCATATGGCAGGGTGGTCAGCGATGAACCATAGTGTCCAGAGCCAATTCAGCGATGGAGAGGCAATCAACGAGCTTTAGACCGACCCAATCGATGGATACGATCAGATCGTCATTGTTGATTTGCCTCCACTAGTAGCGAGGAAGCGGGCAGCGAATTGTCGATGAAGGTGACCTCAGAAGCGGTTCCAAGATTGGATCTGCAGCCACAGGAGCAGGGGTGGTCGACTCAGAACAAATCTGCACAGCTCAAGGAGCTCTTTGACTCCATTAGCATTGATGACCCACAAGATGGATCCAACTGTGAAGATCTGGCTAGGCTGTGGGAAAGACAAAGAGCTTGTGGAAAAAAGCCATCTTGTTCAATGAAGAAACAGCATGCACACCCCTACCTGGTGCGCCAACTATCGACAAAATATCATCGGTAGTCCTCCGAGGGGTATCCCACGAAGGTAGATTGATCGGTAGAGGAGCGCGTGATCAAGAACAAGAAGGCAACAGAGACACATGAGTTATACAGGTTCAGGCTGTTAGTATGACGTAATACCTTACTCCTGTGGTCTATTGGTTTATATTAGCTATCGTATGATATGCCATGATTTTAGAGGGGGTCCCTACCCGTCTTATATAGTCCAGGAGGTAGGGTTACAAGTCGGTTAGATCTAAGAGATAACCAGAAAGTAATAATTGATTACAGGAATTTTGGGATCATACATATCCTAACAGATCTCGTAGTATCTTTAGGATATCTTCCCGATGTCTTGTGGAAGGCGCCGAGCAGAGTCGTGCCCCGCAAAGCTTCTTCTTGTGGGCTGGGCCACCCCTAGGGGCGCAGCCCATGTGGTCCGCTATGGGTATCCGGGGTCATACACCCCATAGTTGTCCCTATGGATTTGTAGTACTCTCCTAAAGATCGGAGTTGTCTTTTCGCTAGTGCACCATGGAACCCCTCTTCTTCTTCCCTTAGCCATTGTAGGGAAAATCATTCAAAAGCACTCAGACTCCACAACCTGCACAAAGCAGCAACATTAATAATATTCAACATACAAGTGCTTTAATTACCAAGGCAAAATTGGACTATACATAGAATGAAAACAACTCCCTACCTAGAGAAAGAATAGCATATGCAACTTTACTGCTCTCCTACTGACTCCATGAACAAGGGAACATAAGGAAGATAGTGAGGTCCCTCCGGATGTAACCTCTAGGTAGGTCTAGGATACCACGCGACCTGGGCAGGGAGGACAAGAACTTTTTTGAGGTTCATGTCATATGCGATCAGTGTTATTTCTTCACCAAGGAAAATCAAATTCTATTCTAGGTGAACTGATATCACTCTGTAGTCCGCATCGCAAACACCATAACCAAATTGAATATTGTTCCATCCAAATATCTCCATCATGGTCACTGTATGCTTCAATGTCTAGTTATCACTACCATAGTCTTCTAGGATCTAGAATGAAAGTTGATACTTCCTGAACATACTAGTAGTACATAAACATAACTGACCCTGAGCTTCATGGATGGAGATTGCTTCACCACATGGCCTATGAATTTTCCTCCATGTCTTTCCCTGCATATCAATAGCAACTATCTAGGACGACTCCAGCAAGTGCATAGAACCATTAAGGAACACACTTGTTGAATATGTCCATACAACACCCTCACCCCATTTAGATTCCTTAAACATCCATGCTACACTCTTAGATGAGTAGATGGTCACACCTATGGACTCACCCGCTCTCTTCTTCCCATATTCAATCACATGGAAGTGCGAGGAGACTATTGGATCGAACCCCAAGCAGCTAAACCAAAAGAATATTTGTTATCCAGTAGTAACAACCATTTGTTAGTCACCACATTGTAGACAACATAGCAAAACCCAATGCACCAGCAGAGGATGAGCCCATGGTAGCAATCTAAGATCACAACATCCTGAATGGGGAAGGGCAAGAAGGTCAAGGAGGGGTATTCATCGGTGATGCTAGTGAAGTTGTGTTTGCCTTTCCAGCTACAATAGAAGAATCCGGCGATAATCTGGGGTAGCTCCTTATGGTACTCGGATTTGAAGATGAGGTGGTTCTAGGAGCAATAGACACACTTCCAGCTACACAAGGAGTGGGTGGTGAGGCATTGGAGGATGAGGATGTCTGTGAGGATGACCACTTCATTCCTCTTGTTGAGGGCCTCCTCCTCCATCTTGAGTTCTTGACTAGGATCTGATGGAGCGGAGCCAGTGATGGAAGCGGTGGCACTGTCGCCTAAATTAGAGAAGGAGTGCCAATGGAGGTTGGATTGTGAGCTCCTTAGTAAATAGATCGAAGCTTGCTTCATACTTAGATGTATGAAGAAGGGGAAAATCCAAGAAAGATGGAGGAAAGTGCAAAAGCTTTACCATTGCCTTTGGATCTAGCGGGATTGAGCAAGAGTGGCCACAGCGTTGATGAGTACCAGCCTAGTCACTGGTGGATCTGTGCGGGCCCTTGCCGGTGAGGGGTACTAGCTTATCAGTGATGAGTGGCGGCTTGCACCCCGCTGAGTAGAGCCAGTCGCATAGTTCAGCACTAGGGAGCAAGGAGCGGCGATGAGGAATAAAAGCTATGGACAAGGAAAAAGACACATGGTGGGGAGCGTGCTTTGTAAGCAACCATTTCAGACACGGAAATGGAAATTATGCACAACTTTGTAAAAACACGTGGGACTCCACGTGTGGGCATGGAAATTGATGAAAGTGTTACCATCCAGACTATATGTATGCAGGTGGTGGTGAAGGCTACTGGTGGTGGTGAATGGGTCCTACGAAGATGTTCCAGGAGACACCGTGCCACTGTCGTCGCGGATGGCAGCGACTACTACCTGGTTGAGGACGTCAATCGTTCTACTCGATTGTAAACCATCACTCATTCTACCAGATTGTAACTAAAAATTGATAGATTAAGTATGAAATAAACTAGAACTGAGTCCAACATTCAACAATAAATATTTTATTAATATTTTATACCCTACATACAATCTACGGGTCTAGGAAATATGGCATTACAACGATCCTCATAACTTGCTTTGCTTTGGATAAGGGTCATTTGCATCTATCTCCTTAATACGTTCAATCAATGATGGATCTAGATGCAACAACACTCTTCCATTTGCATCTATATCCTTACTCGACTAAATAGGAGAATGGAGATGAGGAACAACCTCACGAAACTTCCTCTAACATCCCCTAGGAGCAGTGGGAGGAAGAGGAGAAAGTAGAGCAACGAGGATATCTATTCCCACATCTAGATTGCATTCGTGAGCCAGAACTGCTCTGGCTCACGAATATAATCCAGATGATGCTCGGGCCCTTGCTCTAGTGAAAGCTCCAGAAGATCCACCGGTGCTAGGTCCCTTGCTCCAATGAAAGCACTCCATGGTTTTGATTCTGCATGCTCTAACCATGGATGGCGATCAGTAGTGGGACCATACCATGGAGGCGTTTATCCCTACCTTTGAGAAAGATCCTCTAACACCCAGGACAAGCGAACATAGCCGTGCCTAGGTGATGGCAGAAGCTAATCTTGAAGGCCTTCTCCTAGCGGCGTTGAAGTCGATGGAGGTCTAGGGTAGCCATGGCGATGGGAGACTAGGAGCAATTGAAGGGTTTCTCTGGTTTAACTAAAGGTAAGGGAGGAAGAAGGTTGGGATTGGAGTGCACTTAAGAGGCTTGACTTACCTTTGCTTAAATAACCCCACCTCAAGACACGAGCGGGGAAGGAACCATCAAGATCCATGACTTGCGCGATCACCCATGCAGGTCACGAGTGACAGCACGATGAAGATGACGTGAAGTGGAAAATGAGGCGGTTTACATTCACTTGAACATTTCATACTCATCTAAAGGCCAGTCATAGTGGGACTTTTATTTTCATTAAATAGGCCATGTCTACCACGCGATCTTAGTGGAGCACACTTCTCCTAGAACGGTGTTGGAAGTTGGACAGAGAAAATTGACTGCACCGTGCGGCTAGTTGCGAGTTCCCACGCCACTTCATAGATGGTATTTAGCCCCCGCTCAGCCGCCTCCCCTGTCTCTTGCTCAATCAATGTACATCGATCGCTCCACTCCACCTCTCTAGCCCTCTGGCTTGCCACTGTCCACATGTTGTAGCTCCATCCATGCCACAATGTGAGCCCTAGGTTGGCCTCATCGTGGTCCACATCACATGACATCAACACCGGCAATCATGGCAACAAGGCAGTGCCCCACATCATTGATGGCGCTCCCTATCGGCCTAGCCATTGAGATCGTCGGCCACCTCGCAGCAACCTTAGAGCAGCCCATGGATGACCTCCATAGCCTATGGGTGACCTACTCGTCCATGTGCCACATCTGTGGTGACACCACCATCGGTCGACACCTGGCACTAGACTGGTGTAGTCGTGGGGTGACGTCATGGAATGATCTCGGTTACTACTATGCCCTCCTTCCTATCTTGACCCAACTCAGCAACCCAAAGGCTTGCTTGCGCATTGGGACACCAATCCTATTCGAGGGAAACCATAGCCCCCGACCATGCCTTGACGATCTCATCCGTGCTGCCGATGGCGGGCATAATCTAGTGGTCTATCTGGTTGCCATATTCCTGTATAGGCACAATGGTGATGCCGGTGACAACATCACTATGAGGCGGTACATGTGATAGGTCAAGGTCGAGGATGAATCGTAGGTGGCTAAGCAACAAGTGGTGTGTGCTATGCCATCACCTGGCCGCTAAGGTGATCTATGAAATGACATAGGGCAAGAAGTGGCTAACGTCGCCGACATAGATTCGTGGAGATCTTCCATGCGCAGGCAGTGCTTGTTGCATTGCAGATGGATTAGAAGGAAGGGATGTGTTTTGCAGTGAGGACTATAGGCTTTGCTGTGAATTTGAGTTGTTCACATGGCCTATTGGAATAAGAAACTACTAACTCACTATTGGTGGTCCTTATCGACCAAATTTGACCGCCAAATAAAGATACAAAAAGAGGAGAACTAGCATAACTTACACACATATGTTATTCACATTGACATATTTCCACATGTATTGGAAGATCAATGTTTTGTAGGACATATACAAGAATACGGTGGAATTATAGTCAAAGTACACCATCAAAGAAAGCGTAACATAGATCCGCTCATATGAAATAGAAGAAAGGCCCATGTACCTTGCAAATCTAAGCCGAGCACCGACGTGGCAAGGACCTAGGCCCATTTAGGAAGCAACCACATGAAGGTGGTGGCGAGCAGAGCCAGCCTAGGTGCGGCCACACCTAGGGTGCACCAGCACCCCCACTACCACCTCTTGAGCCCACCTTCGTCAAGCGATGCAATTATGACACCTAGGGTCAGTTCATGATAGTTTCCTAATTTTCCCCACCAAACCGACCTCAATCTTGTATAAAAAGAGGAGTAGAGCTCTCTCCCAGGAGACACACCACACAAGAGCCTCTCTCCCTCCACATTTGTATTCTTTTACCCTTTTAGTAGTTTAGTTGGAGTTAGGCAAGAAGCTTCATGGGTGAGCATGAACCTTGGAGTATTCTTGGTATGAAAAATATGAAGATTTCTCTTAGGTTCTTGCTTTCATATTTTCAATATAGCTATGTTTATGAATTAGAGCTAAGTTCTTATGTTATTCATTTAGCATATAGAACTTTATGCTTAATCTTTCATACATACATGTTTAGACCAAGACCTAAATTGAGGTAGTAGATTCTACCTTAAGATTAGTTTTGGTCATTATTTTCTTGTGGGTTCATCGTCCATCCCTGTGGTGGATGCTCAAGTAAGAGAACTCTTGATAAAGATGAAAGTTCCTGGCCACCGCTAGAGTAGTAACCAATAGCGTAGATAAGGTGTCTATGTTAGAAGTTACCTTTGTTTACCTCATATCCTCTGGTTGAGGGGTAGGCGGTAGGTGGTGACAGCCCTGTCCATCCTTCATAATACCCCACATTTGGATATAGCGTAGAGCTATAGGCCGGCATCGACTGGCAGACTAGTTGCAATCCGGTGCCCAAAGGAACTTTATAGTGACCAAAGCTATCTTAACTTAGGATATCTACCCCTAGAAGTTCATGTATTTGTATGATCATCTACTCATCTTAGCATAGCTATACAAGATAAGATTGCTCCAATTTATGTTTATTCTTTTATTCTTTATTCTTTCTTTTATATTTATCTTTGAGATTGGCTTGAGTGTGTGTCACACTATCCAATATCTATCTTGGATTACCCCTATTATGGACTTTGTTCTACTATGCAGTCATGTTATCTTGTCCATATCCTTATTAGAGACTTTTACACCATGCCTTCCTTTGAGAAAATATAAATGAACGATACCTGAATACTTCCAGGTGAAATGCTACAACAATATATCGGTGCGCTTGCGGAATATTTCTGCATGTGTTCAAAAATATCATCAAGGCATTTCTGGTGCCATTACTAGGAAACACCAATCCTAGTGGTGATGCTAAGACACGCCAACATTCACTCTTTACATGCGTGAGTGAATTAGTTAGCTTTTCATTTTCTATTGCTTTTGCTTTTGCTTTTTTGTTGTGTTTGTTTCAATTTTATTTATAGTGGCCCATAATTTAAGATGACTTAATAGACTATATGTACAATGGTTGTCCTTTTAAGTTGTCTCACAATAACTCATAATTCCTTAATTAATGCATAGAATAAAAATAGGAATGTGAGTTGCATGACAATAGCAACTTATATAATGGTACATCGTATGGTATGACACGAGTGGAGAAGGTAACAGTCAATAAAAGAAATAATATGTCTACAAATGCAAATGTTAAAAAATGAAACGATACACGCGGGACTCACACACAGGCTTGGAAATTGATATGAAAGTGTTACCATCCACACCATCTGTAGGCAGCGGTGAAGGCTACGGGAGGTGGTGAATGGGTCCTACGAAGATGTTAGCACCTAATAATGATGGCCGTGTCATACGGTGTCATATGTGTCAAAGGCACACAAATGGAACATTCCAGGCAACACTAAACATAGATATGTTCAAAGTTCAAACTCAAATTAAATAGTAGTATGAACAATTTTTGTACAGGATGTAGAGGCTGATTACAATCCAACTACTCACTGGGAGAGTTAAGAATGATGTCCGGTACATCCATCATGGCCAAGATGGCCGTGGCCATGAGCTAAAAGTAGATGATGAGGTCCTCTCGATCATGAAAGGACGACCGTGGTGGGAACCCCGGCTCTAGCCCACGTAGGCCCCCACGCCGAAGCTGGGCGGCGGCTAGGGCCCCCACGACACCTTGCTGAATGCCATAGTTTGTCACCTCTATGATCTGTGGCTAGCAAGGTGCAGAGATGCTCCTCCACTATCGCCCCCGTAGGCGCCACCACGCGGACGGCGGTGGCTGTTGCCTGGTTGAGGGCATTAAAGCGGCGGCTATTTTCCACCGACAAATGGACGGTAATGCGGGCATTGTCGTCGGCATCCCAGTGAAGGAGGATCGCCTCCACCATCTACCAGGCCAAGTCATCATTGGCCCAATGCAGGTCCGCTGCCTCGGCCTACATGGCATGGAGCTGCTCCTCGATGGCTGAAAAAGGTGACAAGAAAACCCTACAACTGAACACACGACATGGCCCGAAGTGAAAGAGCAAGATCGTGCCCAATATGACTTACCAGCGAGCCATGCCTAGGCCTCGGCGGCCGCCAACTCCACCACGGCCATTTCATGCTTCGACACGACAAGCGTCGTCTACACGGTGTTGAGGCAAAGTTGCAGCCAGTGCACCTCCTGGCTCTCCTCCCAAAGGGCGGATTAGGGTGCCGTTTGTGGTGACACCGAGGTGCCTTCCCCATCAACGAGGATGCGTGGCACCAGACGCACCATGGAGATAGCACTGTACAAAGGGAAGCATCAAGACCACCAGCGTAAGATAAAGTGCAAGATCCATACTTAATTACCAGTACTCCCATCACAAATTGTCAAGAAGGAGGGGAGGACCTCCGAACACCCTCTCCTCCGACGAGTCTTCCATTGGGCGCTTCTACCGCTCTGCCATTGGATGAGATTTGGAAGATGGGGTGTGTGGGTGGTAAGTGTAACGAGTTTAGAAATGAATCGTACTTGCTACCCGCTTTATCGAAGGATATATAGGCGATCTAGATGTCTATTGGATTTCCCTATGATTGCAGCGAGCGAGAGCAGGAGTTAAGGCAAGGCCACGTCTCCCATGATCTTAGTGGAGCACACTTCTCCCGGAACGACGTTCGAAGTTGGACGAAGAAAATTGAAAGAAATAATATGTCTAAAAATGCAAATGTTAAAAAATGAAACAATATACAGTTAAAAGTACCACAACCACATGAGGCAACATTTCATTAAAAAAGTAAATCTTTATTCATAAGTCCAGTAGGTTACAATCGGAATGTGTACAATAACACAGATGTATCCAAGACTACTGGGTGTACAATAACAAAGACATGTCTAGTATAGAAAACAACCTATACTCGACTACGACGGTGCAAAACTTCCACTAACATCACCCAAGAAGGGGCATGCAGCGGAGTTTGTCACGACAAAGTTGTAGTCATAGGTTGCTCCAATGAAGAGAGCCGACGCAACACCCACCTCGCAAAGCTTCCACTTGCATCCCCCCATAGGCAAGGGTTGCAGCAGAAAGTACGAGAAGGAAGGAAAACAAGCGTTCCCTTGCACCATCGCATCTTCAAGCTCTCCCTTGCACCATCGCATCTGCATCGCGATGTGGACGAAGTTTGCATCAGCATCACGACAAAGCTCCATGGAAGCATGCTTTCCTCACAATCTTCGCAAAACTTCCACTAACACCGAGGAAACGAGCAGGTATATAGCTACACATAGGTGTTGGCAGAAGCTGATCTTGAAGGCCTTCTCCCAGTGGCACTAGAGTCGATGCAGGATGAAGGAGGCTATGGCGACGGGAGACTATGTGCAACTCAAGGTTCTCTCTAGTTTTTCGGATGCTAAGGGAGGAATAAGGATTGGAGTTTGGCAGATAGGCTCCCCTTACCTTGGCTTAAATAGCCCCACCTAAAGATGCACGTGAGGAAGGCAACAATCAAGGTTCATGACATCCATGGCCACCCACGTGAGTCACGGGAGACGGAGCGGTGAACACAATGTGGTTCAGATTCCCTGGCACATTTGATTCCCAGCCACATTTCATCCTCATCTAAAACTAGACTTAATGATGACGTGTACTCAAGGGTATGATACGACACGAGCAGGGAAAGCAATAGTCAAGGTCCATGACATCCACGGCCACCAATGCGGGTCACAGGGCAACGGAGCAGGGAAGACGGGCGACGGAGCCATAACATGTTTTTTTTGTCAGCTTCGTGTTCCAAACAACTGTGGAAGTCAACCCCACAAGCACAAGTGTACTAGTTGTTAGTACTAGTAGCCCACCAGCCTAGTAGTACAATGGCGGATGCATTGTAGTGCTTTTGAGGTGTCACTTTTGTGTATTTTGGAGTGCCCTCATTGTTGGTATTTGTTAACGCAAACAGAGAAAACTACAAGCGCACGGATAATGTTGTAGCTTTTACCTAGGAGTATTCCAGGGTATTATATTTATCCTCAGGGAAGCAATGGTTAAAGAAGTTGATAAATAATGATCATGTATCTACTAGCTAGTATACCGACTAGACTAATGTGGAGGTAAGTGATATAGATAGGGTTTTTGTATAATGACACACAAGAGAACTCCATAATAATAAGATAAAAGAGTAGACAAGCTAAGCTGGGAGGACAACGGGTGAGTTGGTTCCTTTATACTTCTCTATTATATTGGTTCTGTCCTAGAGCAAACCAAAGGGATTAACTAAACAATGGGTAAACATAGAGATCACACCATAGCACTTTGGAGCAGTAGTACCTTTCCGACCCTCGAGGGGGGTAAGAAAGCGTGGTCGGGGGAAGGTTGCTAAAAGCTCTACGAATGCACCAACCCGAACGTGGTGGATTACACAGGCCTGGTTGGAGGTGTCACCTCCGGGGCTACCACCACTATCCGTTGGGTTTGACGCAAACTCTGGTAACCTATAGTCTAGACACCACGTCTATACTATCGATTACTACTCTAGTCAAGTACTATAACTATTGCACTCGGTCGAGCGGAGATTCCATACTAAGCTGCAGAACACCTATACTAACCATACCTAGCTAAACCACTAAGGCGTGAACTAGATAACCATGAAAGATATTTCAGTAAATAGAGAATGTAAATATATTGATACTTGAGTCTTACAAAGGAGCGACACAAAATTATACCGAACCTTTGAGGACTCATTCGGAACTTACACATCTCTTCCTAAATCCCAACTAGGTTAAGTAACTTTTACATCTTGGAAAATGGTAGAGAGGAGAACTCTGGTGATGTATGTTATAAGGGAGAGAGGCTTTATTTATAGGTTGTCACCGGTAGAAAACATTCATAGCTAATCAACGCGTAGGGGCCTTCGGCGTGTGTGGACGTGCACCTGGACCTGCTGTCCTGGCGGCCTGCACGTGGCTGGGCCGGTGCTTGATGGCGCGCGTGTGCCTGCTGCTCTCTGGGCTGGGTTGTGCTGATCGGCTTGCTGCATGGAAGCAGGCGGGGCCCAGCTGCCTCCTGCCCATTTCACGTGGACGTGTTGGCCTGCAACATCTGCTGGCGTTGACTCTTGAGGAGTAGAGGGGCCCAGCTGCGCCCTTGCAGTTTTTGCATGGCCTGATGGCCACGATGGCTTCGTGCTCACGTCGAATTCTGTGGAGTGCTGATTTCCTTTTAAATTTGTGAATTTAGTATCTCTCTCGTTTGTTCTCCAAAATATATGAACAATATATCCATTTTAATCGTCTCGACGAGCTCTTCACAATGGTCTACTTCATATATTTATTTGATTTGACTTTGCAACAGTAAAAATTCAAATTTTTTTCCTACCAATTTTCACGAAGCTGTATATGCACTATATATTATCTTTTGACACGTATTTTGAGTATATCATGCAAAACAACTTCGAGAACCATAACTCATGGAACTTGTTAGATAAAAGACCTATTTTGCTTAGATATATTTTATTTGTTGTCATTTTAATATACTTTGGTGGACAAAATATTTGAGTTAACGACCACCAACAAGCTCTCCCACACTTGTTCTTTGCTCGTCCTCGAGCAAAGGTAAATGCAAATATGAAGTATGACTTCAAAAGATACGATGCTAGCATAAAAGATATTCCATATCATTCCTCGTACTTGTGGATTTTTGAAGTATCTATCATATCGCCTTGGGTGGTTGAAAAGTGGAACGGCTATGACACCAAGTCATCACTGCCTCCCTATGGAGCATTCTATGAGTTTTTTTGTAACTTTTTGCAATTAAAAACATAGCTCATACCTCAAATGGTGCTCTCAATTCGCTCAATGGGGTATATATCCTTACCAAAGGCTTTTGAATTTGCCTTCTTTTTCATCCTACTTCTAAAAAGGCTTATGTCGAGCTTTGTGTAGTGATGAATAGAGAGGCATACTTGCATCACATAATATTGCTAAGTCAAAAACGGGATCCAATTAGATGCAAGCCATACACATTGATCAACAAGTACAAGTGTGTGGAAATTAAACTCTTTTTGGTGTAGACTCCTTTTTTATGACTCTCTCCCTCTTTGTTTTTTTTATTTTAGAAAACATGGGCTATCTTTTCTTCTTTTTTTCTCTCATGCTTTTGGCATGGATATTATTTCTCTATTCTTTTTTCTCGCATGCTTCTTTTAGCATGGATTTCTCTTCATGCTTTGCTTTTTTTAGCATGAATATTTTTTTGCATAGCCCATATTTTCTTTGGTGAAGGAGGATTTTGAGAGAGAGAGAGAGAGAGTCATGACATATGAATGGAGTATTTTTATTTGGTGGATGGATGGCATGTTTTTGCGCAACTCTCAGTGTAAGAGTCAGCATGTTATATCTAGGTGTACGTGAATCTTGATCATGGGTGGATGACGACAATCTCACAAGGGTCACAACAATTTGACAAAGCTCAATATGATAACAAGCAGCATATGTTTCAAGGTTTTTTAAAGTGTAATATCATATGGCTTTGGTAGGATATTTCACCATCGAGGAGAAGTATTTCTATAAATTTTGAAGTTTTAGCAAAACAGAAATTCTCCAAGAGCTTACATAGAAAAGATAGGATTTCTTTAGTCTTTACCATATCTCACTTCACAACAACTTAGTTGACATGTTTTCCTAATAAAGATGTGTCCACAAGTAACAACTATATGAACTAGGAATAAAGTTTACACCGGCCAATGTTTATAAAGTAAAGTTCATAATTTGGCAAGATTTTATCTTCCATTTTAAGTTTGATTGACATGTATGCCATTTTTAAACATAATCAAACTTATAGGTGCAAGGCATGGGTGAGAAGATGGCGTGCAAACCAGTGTGCCTGAGAAAAAGCATGGTAGGGTCGGGTCCCCCACACTTGGGCTTTTATGTCATTTGACACTAAAAGCCAAGTGTGAATGTTGGGGCATCTCTGATCCTTAATGTATATTGCAGCACCCATGTTCCATTTTTAGTCGTTAAGCAAGACTTCTCCATGGAATTCAGCTTGCATTTGTGCTATCCAATCCTGGAGATGAGGATATGGATAATGCACTTTTTTGGTTTTCACTATGCCATCTTGATCTTCATGTGGTTTGGCTTGGCGGGTGTGTGATCCATCTTTCTTTTGATCAATGTTTTATCCCTGCATAAGGTTAGTGGACAATACATACCCGAGGGATTTCACAAAGGTGTTGAAACACTAGTGGTTGATGTTATGAGCTAAAGGTTTTGCTCTATGCTAATGAAAAGTTGGCATTCATGTTAAGGTAGCAAAGAGAGCCCCTTTTTTAAATTGAAACCTTTGTTCATTCAAAGTTCACCAAATAAGGCTTGATTAATCTCTGTTATGAATTCATCTCAAGGACTTACCCACATGAATTTGATGATTTCCTACAGGGGTTAGTCCATGCATACAACCAAAGTCTACACTAGCAGTTTTGGTTCAAAAATCAAACTAGACACCATGTCCAATTTGATTAAGGTAGGCTAATTAACATAAGCACCACGCTTAATTTAAAAAGCCAATGGAAGTATGATCATTACATCCAAACTAAGAACCATGCCTAATTTAAAAGATGTACGACCAACATCCAAACTAGAGCATACTAGAATAGAAAAAAGAAACATGAAAGTAACATGAGATTCACTTAAACAGAGGTGAGAACTTTGAATGGTGAATCAGAGAACCAGTTTTTATTTTTTATGCAGAGCAATGCAAATGGGTTTGATGAAAGCAATTCAAACAAACATGCCATGGTTTTGGAAAAGGAAATCTAATCGAACGAGTGATATGCATGAAAATCTAGGCTTTAGCCTTTTCTTGTAGCACGAACCATCTGACAATATCATACCAATTGGCAAAGCCAATATATGAATTCGATGGTCCCATTTAACATCCATCTACTATGAATCTTGTAGCACCTAGTTTTAAAGACAAAACTAGATACACACTATATGTGAGCCCAGAAGTCAAATCTCACATATAGCCACAAATAAGGGTAATATCAAGAGACAATACTTATTACATAACGTATTAGTATAAAGAATATAACCTCAGAGTATAGATAGCGGAAAGGCAACTCTGATCTTCTGGTGAAGACTCCAAATCCACAGGGACAACTGACTGGTTGACCACAAGCCTAACTCCACCAAACCAGTAATCTGGTACCCATCTGGGATTTTTATCCAATGTATAGAAAAATAAAGCAAGCGTAAGTACATGTCATACTTAACAATTATATCATGGGGTTCATGAGGCTCAAAAGGGCTGACACTGGTTTAACTTCGATTAGCTTTAATAGGTCATCTTTTTAAGCAATTGAGTGGCAAATGATTTATCATTCCCATAAACACATGATTAGGTAAACATGATAATGTATAGCATAAACAATCAATTATTAGCATCATCATTATCCATTGGTGATCATCTCTATTCCATAAGGGTCCAAGGCCGCTCGTGTCTGTGAGCACGGCTGTTATAACAGTTTTACACTCTACAGAGGTTGTACACGTTCACTGTGAGTCGTGATTTACCCTTTCGCCCGAGGTAGCTAATCTCTTGACCCACTTCCAAGGAAGGTCGACAGGGTTCACTATGAAGCCTTTCAAAGGATTCATCTAACAAGTTAGGGCCGCTAGGCGTATGTGGCCTATCTCTAGGAGTGGCACGCGTGGGCATCGCAGCATGGTACATGCTTCCTAGTAGCAAAGGAAACATACCCTGTGTCTTAAAGGTAACCACTGACAAGCTAGAAAAGATCCTCATACTAAGCTAAAGCTAGAGCCATATGGCCCTCACAGCTGTACTGTAAGTCCTAGATGATCGCTTATAGATAAGTCCTTAGGGAGAGGAATCTGAAGCATATAAACACTCCAGCCCCCTTGTTTCCATGTTACTAAAAAGTCATGTTTTAAAGTTTATTGCATATACCATTAGTCAAGCTACAAGATCATGGTTTTGATTAAGCACTAGCAAAAACTACCCAGTGCAATGTCCCAAAGGTTTCAAGGTACAAGTTATCAAATATCTAGGATATCCTATTTGGCAACAAGGTAGACACATGCAATATGAATTAAGTGTTTAAATGTGAATAGGTAACAAGGATGGTCCCATGCTATACTTGCCTTACACACCGATCCTTCGGTAAGCTTTATCTTCAATGTCCTTCTTCTTCTAGATCACCACGTGTATCTCAACGACTGGACAATCGTAGAACACCACATAAACATCCATACACATATATGCATAGAATATAGTTGCATATATATCAGAACAGTACGCCAATCATAGAAAAATAAGTAAAAGAGATTGATATATAATTCTACACATCACTACGACCACACAGTCGCGAGAGGCACGCTAATCGAAGCTACGGTTGAAAAGTTACAACTACCGAGAGATTTGCTTAATATGTGAAAAAGAAAACTATAGGCTTCTTTTATGTTAACCGTATGAATTCATATATAAAAGACATTTTATAAATAATATGGATTGAATTAAGTCAATTTTTAGATTTAAATTATAAAACAAAAGTAAAACAAATTATATTTTATGTATAAAACCCAGTTGCATAATCTTTAATCAAGATATGATTTAGACTATGATTTTTATGAAATAGTAATGTGGTAAACATCATTACTAATACGTAGATCTCGACGTTATGAAGCAAACGCAACTTGAATGGACTATTTTGGAGTTAAAATGAATAAGTTACGATTTAAACAAGTTTTCCTATAGTTAAATAATAAATTAAATCTACTCATGAATTTCAAATATTGAAAACATACCTAACAGTTGTATAAACATGTAGAAAATGTAAATACAGACCTAACGCAATTCGAACGGGTCAAATCAGACTTAAAACGCAAAAGTTACACATGAAATAAGGTTTAATGGCATTTCTGTAAATAACTTGAACTCATTTTTGAATTAAAACAATTAAAAATATGTAATTTCATGGCTGCTGGACTACGGGTACTAATTCTGGAAAATATAGGGGCCTAAATGAATAAAAACAGGACTGTAAAATAATTCTTTTGAACTGATCTGGACTGAGGGCTTATTCTACAAAAACAGGTGGGCTTTTATGCAAAACAGGCGCGGCTTTGACTACGGGTTCACTGCGACGCTGATTCCGCAGACACGTGGCGGCCACTGGTTAGCACGGTGCACCATGCGGGCGGTGGACGCGCTGATATGGCGCCGTGGACTGAGTCCATGGCTCGCGATGGACCGGTTATACATCGAAATAGTGAGTTCTAATTGTGGCCATTCATCCATGATCCGGCGGCGTAGGTGAGTGCGGGCGAACAATGGTGGCTGCACAGTCCCGCCGGTGAGGATGCCATGGCCGGCGGCGACTGGTGCTTGCAGATACGACGTTCTAGGGCGCCAACTACCGAAAAGGGGGCATAGGGAGGTGGAGAAGCTCACCGCAATGCGTCTGGAGGTGGTTGTGGCGTCCGGGGAGGCTCGGTAGGGGCGGTCAACGACGGCGGCGATCTAGAGAGAGAGGGAGGGCACGGGTGAGGTTGAATCTGAGCGAATGAAGGTCAAATCGAAGAATGCGGGTACCTACGACACCGTTGGGTTGCGGAGGAGCTCCTGGACATGTTAGCGTCGAGTTTAGAGCGCCGGAGTAGCGGGGCTACAGGCGACAGTGGCGAGCTCCAATGGCGGTCAGATAAAAGAGAGGAGGATGGGGGAGGGTCAAGCTCAGGATTTATAGGAGGGACGAGTCACTGCGTAGATGGAAGGGGAGCAGGTGCTCAATGATTTCGGTCACCTGCCATACGGGCACGGTGGCTTGCCGTGGAAGCAGCACCATCGGCGGGCGACGGAAGGAAAGAGGCACGGGGAAGAAGGAAAGGGAAGAAGAAGGGAACAGGGCTGGCTAAAGGGTGGGCCAGTGGGGCAGTGAGGGAGAAGGGCGAAGCGCGTGCGGGTGCACGCTGACGAGTGGGTCCTGGCTTGCAGCAAGGGAGAAGGGAGCGGTTGGGCGCGTGCAGTGAAGGGCCGAAGTGGCCGCGGGGCGCTAGCTAGGCCGCACGGGGAGCAAGCACGGCTACGGGCTGGCGATGCTATTTGGGCCGGTGACTTGCGCGCGAGGAAGCAGCTGCAAGCTGGGCTAGTGCCACGTTCGGGAAAAGCGGAAGGAGGGGAGGGGCAACTGGGCTGGCAAGCGGGCCGAGCGCGGGAGGAAAGGAAGAGGAGGCTGGGCCAATTCCTGGCTGGGCTGAAAAGGTAGGAAGGAAGACTTTTTTCCAAACCAAATTCTTTTCTATTTTTAGTTTTCAAATCCTAAGCCAAAATCAAATCAAATTCAAATATGTTCTCAATATACTTTTCCTCTCAAATATAAATGAACAATTTTGGTAAGTTTCCAAAAATAAACTTTTCCATTTTTTTTAAATCCTCTTATTTTTCAAATTTTCTTTTCTTTTATTTCAAAGCCATTTTTAATTTCATTTCAAGAGCATTTTAACCATTTTGACTTTTCAATTAAAGCCACTCAACCAATAAAATCCAATGCAATGGCATGTATGCTTAAACATGTTGCTACCTTATGATGAATTTTAATTTAATGAAAAAATTTATTTCCTAAATTTCATGTGCACAAAAATTCCAACTTAAATCATTTTAACTCTATTTCAAAAGAGGCAAATTTTGGGGTGTTACAATTCTACCCCCCCTTAAGATGAATCTCGTCCTCGAGATTCGGAAGACGTCAACTAAGAGATGGGAATACTCCGTCCTTGGATTTTTCTTTGCTTCCTCGTGTAGTTCCATCATCTTGATAAAGATCCACTTTACCTTACATACCTGTTGCCCTTACTCCAAGTAATTTGCCTAACTAATTCCAAAATTTTGACAGGTACCTTGATCAAGTCTCAGGTAACCCTAATCACTAGGCCATAATTCTCTTTCCTCATATGTTCACCATCCAACAAAGCTTCCTTATCTTCTTGGTCCAAAAGAGAATCTACCACCAATCTTCAAAACATTAATGATCCTGGGACCTATGGGTTATGGGCCCACCACGCTTTCGCTTCGCAAACTTGAACATGTGATACTTCATCTTACAAATTCCTCAACTTGGCTACCCCCCTTAAGATGAGACAAACTAGGGGACACCAAAGTATAGCTTGCATCCTCTTGTGATTGCAGTCTACTGTTGTTCAGAATTTTCCTCAGGATTTTTGATCGTCCAAAATTAGAGATATGAACCGATAAAGACAGACAGCTCTAAAGACGGGATAGGAAAAACAGAAGAAAACCATAACCCAACTATTTATTTCATTAATCCTTATACCTTAAACCTATGAACTAAATGAAATTGCTGGAACACCCAACAAGATCATTGCAATCATTGCAAAGATGCAAAACAAGCATAAACATAATGATAAATCAACAAAGCACTTAAAAATGCATAACTCATTCTTTGACTCAACTTGTGATACTATCGTTTTTATTACATAAGGGGCACAACTCCTATCCTTAAATAAGGATCTTGGATAGTCTAGCATAACTTCTTCATTCACAACTCTCACCAATTGCTTCTTTCAGGTTGGGTATCACTGACACTTCCTGGTAATAGTCTAGTAGTGATCTAACTCTGGCTACTTCCTTGGTGTAATTGTTGATTCTTCTATGGGCAAGTTTTAACATAATGTCCTTCCTGCTGGCAATGATAACACTTTCTCTTAGCTAGATCTTTTGTGATGTCATACTCCACAGAATTGTTGCTTAGGGCATTGTCAACTTACTGACTCTATAAGTTCATCTTTGTTTGACTAGACCGCTTTTTAGCTCGCTTGATCTTTTGGGGTTGAAACTCCATGTAGGTGATTGTCCACTCATCTATACATACCTCATGTGGAAAGACTGGAGTAACCATAGCTTGAGAAACTTCCAATTCTTTAGAGTCTGAGTTTAACTAACTAGGGATTAGAGCTGGATGTGACAATGTAATAGAACTTGAATGTTGATTGCTTCTTATTCTAACTCTGGTGAGACCTCCTTTCTCTTCCTATCCACATTGTCCTCAGGTATAGGCTGAATACCTTCATACTCAATTCTTTCTCCTGACGGTGTGGTTAGAAGCACCAAACGTTGGGCATACTTGATCACTCCTTTACATGCTGACATCCATCCCATTCCAAGAATGACATCAATGTCCACTAACTCTAATACAATAAGGTTTGCTTCAAATTTTACCCCTTTGATGTTAAGACTAACTCTTGGGCATTTGCGGTTTGCCTTCATTTCTCCTTCTGGGGACTTAACTATCACTGGTCTCCTCATTGGAAGCATAGTTATCTTATGTTCCTTTACGTATGCACTAGAGATAAATGAATGTGATGCACTGGGATCAAACAGCACTGTGGCGGAAGCTGAGTTTACTCGAATGATACCATACACAACCTCCTTAGCTCCATGAGTAGTAGTCATATCCACATTATTCAATCTTCCTTGGATGTAGTTTCTCTTTGCTTTACTTCCTTGCTCCTGTTTCTTCTGGACCTTCTGTTCTTGCTTCGGCTGTGGGTGATCCTGGCATTCATGTGTCGTCCTTCCAACATCTTCGTTGGACTTTATATTCTTCCAAGCTTCTGCTACTTGTCTCTTCACTAGTCCCTTTGGTATGTTGGTTTGACCTTGTGGCAAGCACTGTTGAAAACTCCTAGGTTGAGTCATTCCTTCTGGTGCTTGTTGTTGCACAACTACAAACTTCTCCTTATCGAATGTAGTCAAGGGCAATGTAGCTTGGTCCTCCTGACCTTTGATACTGGTGGTCTCCTCATTACGATCCATCTATATAGACAAAGATAGAGGATTAAGAATAGAGACAAAGTTTTCATAACAGACAGAGGCTGAAGTGAGCATAAATTTTAGCAAATAACAAGGTTGGAGAGAAAACAAGAACTAAGAAAGATAAAAGCATGCTAAAACGTCCAGTTCTATCTAAGCTTGCGTCCTATAGTCAGCATTGCTCTAATACCACTTTGTAGCACCTAGTTTTAAAGACAAAACCAGATACACACTATATGTGAGCTCAGAAAGTCAAATCTCACATATAGCCACAAATAAGGGTAATATCAAGAGACAATACTTATTACATAACGTATTAGTATAAAGAATATAACCTCGGAGTATAGATAGTGGAAAGGCAACTCTAATCTTCTGGTGAAGACTCCAAATCCATAGGGACGACTAACTGGTTGACCACAAGCCTAACTCCACCAAACCAGCAATCTGGTACCCATCTAGGATTTTTATCCAATGTATAGAAAAATAAAGCAAGCGTAAGTACATGTTGTACTTAACAATTATATCATGGGGTTCATGAGGCTCAAAAGGGCTGACACTGGTTTAACTACGATTAGCTTTAATAGGTCATCTTTTTAAGCAATTGAGTGGCAAATGATTTATCATTCCCACAAACACATGATCAGGTAAACATGATAATGTATAGCATAAATAATCAATTATTAGCTTCATCATTATCCATTGGTGATCATCTCTATTCCATAAGGGTCTAAGGCCGCTCATGTCCGTGAGCACGGCTGTTATAACAGTTTTACACTCTGTAGAGGTTGTACACGTTCACTGTGAGTCATGATTTACCCTTTCGCTCGAGGTAGCTAATCTCTTGACCCACTTCCAAGGAAGGTCGACAGGGTTCACTATGAAGCCTTTCAAAGGATTCGTCTAACAAGTTAGGGCCGCTAGGCGTATGTGGCCCATCTCTAGGAGTGGCATGCGTGGGCATCGCAGCATGGTACATGCTTCCTAGTAGCAAAGGAAACATACCCTGTGTCTTAAAGGTAACCACTGACAAGCTAGAAAAGATCCTCATACTAAGCTAAAGCCAGAGCCATATGGCCCTCACAGCTGTACTATAAGTCTTGGATGATCGCTTGCAGTAAAGTCCTTAGGGAGAGGAATCTGAAGCATATAAACACTCCTGCCCCCTATTTCCATGTTACTAAAAAGTCATGTTTTAAAGTTTATTGCATATACCATTAGTCAAGTTACAAGATCATGGTTTTGATTAAGCACTAGCAAAAACTACCCAATGCAATATCCCAAAGGTTTCAAGGTACAAGTTATCAAATATCTAGGATATCCTATTTGGCAACAAGGTAGACACATGCAATATGAATTAAGTGTTTAAATGTGAATAGGTAACAAGGATGGTCCCATGCTATACTTTCCTTACACACCGATCCTTTGGTAAGCTTTATCTTCAATGTCCTTCTTCTTCTTCTGGATCACCACGTGTATCTCACCGACTAGACAATCGTAGAACACCAAACAAACATCCATACACATACATGCATAGCACATAGTTGCATCTATATCAGAACAGTACACCAATCATAGAAAAATAAGTAAAAGAGATTGATATACGATTCTACACATCACTACGAACACATAGTCGCGAGAGACACGCTAATCGAAGCTACGATTGAAAAGTTACAACTACCGAGAGATTTGCTTAATATGTGAAAAAGAAAACTATAGGCTTCTTTTATGTTAATCGTATGAATTCATATATAAAAGACATTTTATAAATAATATGGATTGAATTAAGTCAATTTTTAGATTTAAATTATAAAACAAAAGTAAAACAAATTATATTTTATGTATAAAACCCAGTTGCATAATCTTTAATCATGATATGATTTAAACTATGATTTTTATGAAATAGTAATGTGGTAAACATCATTACTAATACATAGATCTCGATGTTATGAAGCAAACACAACTTGAATGGACTATTTCGGAGTTAAAATGAATAAGTTATGATTTAAACAAGTTTTCCTATAGTTAAATAATAAATTAAATCTACCCATGAATTTGAAATATTGAAAACATGCCTAATAGTTGTATAAACATGTAGAAAATGTAAATTCATTCCTAACGCAATTTGAACGGGTTAAATCGGACTTAAAACGCAAAAGTTACGCATGAAATAAGGTTCAATGGCATTTCTGTAAATAACTTGAACTCATTTTTGAATTAAAACAATTAAAAATATGTAATTTCTTGGCTGCTGGACTGCGGGTACTAATTTTGGAAAATATAGAGGCCTAAATGAATAAAAATAGGACTGTAAAATAATTCTTTTGAACTGATCTGGACTGAGGGCTTATTCTACAAAAATAAGAGGGCTTTTATGCAAAACAGGCGTGGCTTTGACTACGGGTTGACTGCGACACTGACTCCGCAGACACATGGCGGCCACTAGTTGGTGCGGTGCACCACGCGGGCAGTGGACGTGCTAATATGGCGCCGTGGACCGAGTCCATGGCTCGCGATGGACCGGTTATACATCGAAACGGTGAGTTCTAATCGTGGCCGTTCATCCATGATCTGGCGGCGTAGGTGGGTGCGGGCGAACCATGGCGGCTGCACAGTCCCACCGACAAGGACGCCATGGCCGGCAGTGACTAGTGCTTGTGGATATGATGTTCTAGGGCGCCAACTACCGAAAATGGGGCACAGGGAGGTGGAGAAGCTCATCGCGATGCGTCTGGAGGTGGTTGCGGCGTCCGGGGAGGCTCGGTAGGGGCGGTCGACAATGGTAGCGATCTGGAGAGAGAGGGAGGGCACGGATGAGGTTGAATCCAAGCGAATGAAGGTCAAATCGAAGAATGCGGGGTACCTATAGCACTGGTGGGTCGCGGAGGAGCTCCTGGACACGTCGGCATCGAGTTTAGGGCGCCAGAGCAGCGGGGCTACGGGCGACAGTAGCGAGCTCCGGCGGTGATCAGAGAAAAGAGAGGAGGATGGGGGGGGGTCGAGCTCAGGATTTATAGGAGGGACGGGTCACTGTGTAGATGGAAGGGGAGTAGGTGCTCGGTGATTTTGGTCACATGCCATATGGGCGCGGTGGCTTGCCGTGGAAGCAGCACCATCGGCGGGCGACGAAAGGAAAGAGGCGCGGGGAAGAAGGAAACAGAGGAAGAAGGGAACGGGGCTGGCTAATGGGTGGGCTAGTGGGGCAGTGATGGAGAAGGGCGAAGCGCGTGTGGGTGCGTGCTGATGAGCGGGTCCCGGCTTGCAACGAGGGAGAAGGGAGCGGTCGGGCGTGTGCGGTGAAGGCCGAAGTGGCCGCGGGGTGCTAGCTAGGCTGCACGGGGAGCAAGCGCGACTATGGGCCGGCGATGCTATCTGGGCCGGTGACTTGCGCGTGAGGAAGCAGCCGCAAGCTGGGCCAGTGCGGGCGGGCCGCATTCAGGAAAAGCAGAAGGAGGGGAGGGGCGGCTGGGCCGGCAAGTGGGCCGAGCGCGGGAGGAAAGGAAGAGGAGGCTGGGCCGATTCCTGGCTGGGCTGAAAAGGTAGGAAGGAAGACTTTTTTTCCAAACCAAATTCTTTTCTATTTTTAGTTTTCAAATCCTAAGCCAAAATCAAATCAAATTCAAATATGTTCTCAATATACTTTTCATCTCAAATATAAATGAACAATTTTGGTAAGTTTCCAAAAATAAACTTTTCCATTTTTTTAAATCCTCTTATTTTCAAATTTTCTTTTCTTTTATTTCAAAGCCATTTTTAATTTCATTTCAAGAGCATTTTAACCATTTTGACTTTTCAATTAAAGCCACTCAACCAATAAAATCCAATGCAATGGCATGTATGCTCAAACATGTTGCTACCTTATGATGAATTTTAATTTAATGAAAAATTTTATTTCCTAAATTTCATGTGCACAAAAATTCCAACTTAAATCATTTTAACTCTATTTCAAAAGAGGCAAATTTTGGGGTGTTACAAATCTAGACTAAGAGCATCGAATAGATAGATAACAAAGAAATTTGCCATCTACCTAGACTAGGCATAGCACCCGAATACACCACAAAGTCTAGGAGCCACCCAAAGAAAGCACTAGATATTTGGTGAATCAAGCAAACATGTTGTGGTTAAAATAAAAATGGGAAAAATATTTTTGGGTTGGTTCTCTCATACACTGATCTATCACCCACAATTTGAGATGGCAGGGTGGAGGTGTTGATGGTTCATGATTGATCGGGCACCCTAGGCTCATGATGATTTTTTTCTTTTTTTATACCCACAAAAGCTAGTGGTAAACTAGATTAATAGATATCAAAGTCAATATCAAAATCTTTACGCCAATTGCTTCCCCGGCAACGATGCCAGAAAGCTTGTTGGTATTTGTTAATGCAAACAGAGAAATCCATAAGCGCACGGATACCATTGTAGCTTTCACCTAGGAGTATTCTAGAGTATCATAATTATCCTTAGGGAAGCAATGGATAAAGAAGTTGATAAATAACCATCATGTATCTACTAGCTAGTATACTGACTAGACTAATGTGGGGGTAAGTGTTGATGGTCCTAAACTCATATTTTCACCCACCAACTTTACACAACGAAATAAATAGGGTATGTCGAAATAACAAGGAAAACACGCCCAAATACGCAATAGAACAAGGTGTAACATCACCCGACATGAGCCTCGGGGGAGAAGGCCCACTTACCAGGCAAATTAGGGCCCTATCACGTGTAGAAAAAGGCCCAAAACCCAAAGCAAATGTGCTCCAAATAGGGCCAAACTTTGTAGGAGTGGCCCATGCAGTCCTAGAGGACTACACAAGGAAGATTGGGCCAAGACGACACCTCTAGGGTGTGGCCGCACCCCTATGGGCACGTCTCAGGCCCATCTTTGGTGGGCTACCTCTCACCTCCTTGCCAACATTAGTTGTTAGGGTGTCGGCCAAGTTCAACGCAGCTAGATGAAGGTTTTGAGGTCGGTTTAGTGCATTAATGAGGGGATCAAAACGCATTCCATGGAACATCCCCTCCTCTCCACCTATAAAAGGAGGCCTCCCCCCTCCTCATTCAACAACACATCAAGGAAGAATCAAACACAAGAGAGAGCAAAATGTGACAAGAAGATAAGAGCTCCATTCCTATCTTAGCTCTTTAGCTAGTTCTAGTGTAGGGAGTGAGTGAGAAAGAGTAAGAGGAGTAAAGGTTCCCTCTTCACTTGTACCTCGATGGACCTTGTGCTACTTGGAGTTCAAAGTTCGTGTTCTTCTACGGTGGTGAGCTCTTAATTTAAGTTAGTCTTATTCATTATTTATTTGCGGGTTCATCATTTGTCCTTATGACGAATACTCTAGTAAAGGGCCCTGATAAAGACGGATAACCCTAATCGATGCTAGAGTAGTAGTCGATAGCGTAGACGTGGTGTCTAGGCTAGAGGCTACCTTCGTTTGCCTCATACTCCATTGTTGAGGGGTAGGCGGCATGTGGTGATAGCCCTGTTCGTCCCTCGTAATCCCCCATGTCTAGGTACAACGTAGAGCTAGAAGCCAGAGATACTTGGTAGACCAAGTATAAGCCGGTGCCTGAAGCAAGTCTATAGTGACAATTCTATCTTAACTTAGGATCTTTATCCCCAGAAAACCTCACTACTCGAGCTATCTTTCTTCTTGTTATCATTAGGTGAACTAGCTTAAGAGACTCTTACACCTCCATTCATGTGGAAATACGATACCCTGAATACTTCTAGGGTGAAATGCTACAATGGTAATTCCATGTGCTTGTGGATTATTTCTGTATCTAGAGCCATTGCGGGAGAACGGTTGTCGTATTATCTCTGAACCTAATTCACCCTGTATCCTCATGTTTTATCTTTCTTTTCAAAAAGAAAAAAAAATTATTCCTTCTATTATTTTTCACCATGAATCCCTTCCATTCAAAAAAATCTTTCTACTCCTTAGGACGAGTTCTTAGAGCCAACACCATCGAAGCCAATCAAAGCTTCTGGCTATAAACTCCGTCCTGGCTTTGGCGGTCAAGCTTATGACCATAAACTAAGCACTGCCGGGAGATACCCCGGATTATCATAAAAAATCCACAACTTTTCTTATCAATAAAAGCAAGAACATGCTATCAGGGTAGTATGCACCTTCGAGTATTCTTGTTTGCTAACCATTTTAGGTTAAGAACAAGAAGGATAGGGGACAAACGATGCCTGAAAACATGGGAGCTGCATGAACTATACACCATTATGTTCTTTGGTGATCGAATACACTCAAGAGGAGACCCTGACCCTGCATACTTGACCTTTATACAAAAGTCCAAGTGTGGGGGAGGATGGTAAGAATCTCAAGTTCCATACACACCAAAGGCCATCCCAGTTAAAATATGATGTTGGCTCTGCCTTGCTATTGGTATATTTAATGCACATAGATAAATCCACAAGCGCACGGATACCGCTGTAGCTTTCACCCGGAGGTATTCCAAGTATCGTATCCATAGGGAAACTTGTGAGGTTAACTATGGTCCAACTTAACTCGGAGTAGCAACAAGACTTTAGAAAGTCAGGAGTGTAGAAAAGATCGCTAAGGTCTTCTAGTTCTAATCTCGATAAGCTATGTCTTCTATTGTCCGACTGGGGATATTACTAAGGGAAACACAAACAAAATATGTTTTCTATAATAACTAAATCCTGCTAGTCCTACAATCAGGAGGTGGACTATAGAGGATTCAACAAGGCTATAAGAGTCACCTTCACAAGCTACCACTAATCCAGAATGTAGGGTACATCCACAAGTTACCCGAGTCTAAGCACCATGCTTACACTATGAATAATACTTTAACCTAAGGCAAAGAGATTAAAGAACTCAAAAGAGACTCACAAACCAGAAGAACAATATAAACATGTTACTTACTTAAATCAGAAGTGGATTACCAGAGAAATCTCAGATGCAAGGTTGACTTCCACCAAGGTACAAGACATAGAGAGAGCACCGATAGGCCGACATCTCCTCAAAACTCTTCCCTCACTCTCCATCTCCCTATTTCTAAAGACTAGATCCTATGGAGGTCTAATCTTCTCTTGATAGCTAGCTTTGTTCCTCATGAGGAGAATATAAATTAGGGTTTCAGGATCTCTAAGGATCTGATGAGGCACGGGGCAGGGGCTGGTATATATAGCCCTGAGGGTCCAATGTGAGCCCTTGGATCAAACTGACTTATGCAATGGCTTAGATGCATCCTCAAAGGCGGTGGGGAACCAACATATGAAGCAGGCTAATAGATGGGGCCCACAGGGGCTGGGCGGCCCCATCTACAAGCTGGCTGGCCCCACATGGCAGTGGGTCGAGCCCTGCTTCAGTGATTTGCCTTCTAGACCCTTCTAGAGTCTTCTGACGTAGGTACCACGATGAAATTCCGTAATTTTCTTTGACGACTAGGTCCTCCTTGGCAGTTTTCTAGATAAACCCTGCTGAAAACACAGATTCACCAAAACTCATGGAATTTATTAGTTTAAACCCCTAAACCTTCATTGGTGATTACTTTTATGCCCTTATCCATGTTTAATCGACGGTTTATAATGGTTGTTAACTGCCATCAACACTTGCTAAAAGAAAAGAAAGAAAGAAAGAAAACTAAAAAAAGGGAAAGAGAAAAAAATAATATATATAGAAAAACAAAGAAAAAGAAAAAAGAGAGAGAAAAGTAGGGTTCCCCTCTCCTAGACCTTTTCTACCACTAAGATCCTTAGTCCATACACACTAGTTGTGTGTGTGGCCTAGCCTTGTGGTTCGCCTAAGTTGGACCATATGCAATCATGCAACCGCTGCAACAACTTCGAAGCTCCATCCACATATGCTGCCGGTAAGTATACTCAAGTATGGAAAGGTCACTCATTGTTCACCAACTCTTTTTTTACTCATAGTTATCTCCATTAGAATAAAACTTGATCATGCAAATCCATGCTTCCCTTGTTTATGTAGTATGCTCTGGTTTGGGTGTGTTCATGAGTACATCTGTTGATGGTCACTAACACCTATTTTGACCATCAACATTTCACCCAAAAGTAAGATAAAGTTAGGAAAATCATCATCACACGTGTAGGATTTGCTTTATAATTCACCTAGTTCCACTTGTACATGGAGATTTATTTGTATGCAGGAATTATAGCACAAATTGTGCAAAATGGTGAAGAAAATGGACAAAGGAGGCAAGTGGACGTGGCATGGAGGCCAGGGGCCCACATGCCACGCCGGCCGACACCACCATGGCACCGCCCGATGCCCCACTTGCCCATTCCATGTCACCGATCTGTGGGAGAGGTCCTCCAAGCTTTCTCTAGCGTTGATCTGAAGTTGGTTTGCACTGATGGTCATGATGGAGTGGTCTTGGATCCATGGGTCCACTGTCATGGACTTGGAGGCCTCCAACCGACCTTGGAACCGTCTTATCGACCAAATCTTCACACGTGCTGCCTTCACAACTACCTTTGGCAGCCAACCAAGGCCCTACGATCAAAAGGCAGTGCAATCCAACGCCACCCGGTGCCCAAGTTACCTCCACTGCCTTACTTGACATCTATAAGTAACCCCCTGTATCAACAGACCTTGGAGATCTATAAATAGTGGTGTGAGGAGCCATTTGTAGGGAGCACCATCTCATTCCATCACTCTAAGGGATGAGTAGTATCTAGGCTAGCTCTGTAGCTCTACTACTTAGAAGTAGAAGACAGGGAGAGAGTGAGGAGAAGCTTGGAGAAGGGCCGAGGTTGTCGGCATCCTCTCCACTTGTGCTTCACTGGAAGAAGCTCTTCTTCGAGTGAAGTTCAGCATCTTCTATGTGGTAACTCTGCTCTTTTACATTACTTAAGTATTATTTATATTATTGTGTTTACTGGTTTCACCACTTGGTTAGAGTGCTCTAGTCTCATTTAATTGTGTATAGGATTAGAGTAGTGAGTCTATAGATTAAGCGTGGTGCTTAAGCTATAGCTTGACTATGTTTATGGCTAGGCCTCTAGATAGATTATATTAGGTGGTAGGTGGTGATAGCCTTGTCCATCCTTTGTATTCCACCATGATAGCTCTAGTTATTAAATCGTAGGGCTTGTGGTGCTATTGTTCCTATGAAAGCTCTAGTTTGGTTTTGGTGAATCGATGAAACCCTAAGTGCTAACCTAGTTTATCAAGTGATCATGAGATAGGTAGCACATTCCAAGTGGTGAAGCAAATGAAGATCATGATGATGGTGATGCCATGGTGATGATCAAGTGCTTGGACTTGAAAAGAAGAAAGAGAAAAACAAAAGGCTCAAGGCAAATGTATAAATGGTAGGAGCCGTTTTGTTTTGGTGATCGAGACACTTAGCGAGTGTGATCACATTTAGGTTCGATAGCCATACTATTAAGAGGGATGAAACTCATATCAAAATGTGGTTATCAAAGTGCCAATAGATGATCTAACTCATTGCATATGCATTTAGGATCTAGTGGAGTGCTAACACCCTTGAAAATATTTGTGAAAATATGCCATCACATGTGCACAAGGTGATACACTTGGTGGTTGGCACATTTGAGCAAGGGTCAGGAACTTCACCGGTGGAGTGTCTGCCCATAGAGTGTGAACAGTCCGAGGGTGCCACCGGTGCCCTAAACTTAGTTGAACGTGGTCACTATAAGTGATTGGACATTGGTCTCTGAAGGACCGGCATGTCCGGTCAGTACCAGCAGAAGAAGCACAGCGTCGGTCATCGACCGAACACTAGCACTGAAATGACCGGACATTGGCTGGCTATGTCTGATCACACTGACATGGTCATGCACAGGGGAAACACCAAGTGACAGGACACTGGGTGTGTCCGGTCGAGCATGACCGAACATGTTCGGTTGTGAAAAATCATTTCTGGATGCTTACTAGAAATGACCGGATGCTGAGGTCCAGCGTCCGATCACTTTGAGCTGTTGCATCCGGTCATCACTTGACCATTGAGATTGGGCAATCAACATTTGAAGAGAGGAGACACGTGGCACGCATCGTGTGACCGGACGCTAAGGTCCAGCGTCCGGTCGATATGACCGGAGCATCTGGTCACCCCATGTTGTGCCCAATGAAGGGGTACAACGGCTCTATTTCATGGGGGCTTCTATTGAAGCCCCATGGCTGGCTCAAGCCCACCCTCTTGGCCATTTTGCATTGACATAACAACCTTGTGAGCTTAGCCAAAGCCCTCCCACTCATCTCCATCATTGATTCATCATCTTTGTGAGATTGGGAGAGAATCCAAGTGCATTGCTTGAGTGTTTGCATCTAGAGGCACTTGGTGTTTGTGTTTTGCTATGGGATTCGCTTGTTACTCTTGGTGGTTGCCGCCACCTAGATGGCTTGGAGCATCAAGGATCATCGAGCGGAGGTTGGTGATTGTCTCCGGCTTTGATCGTGGTGATTGTGAGGGGTTCTTGACCTTTCCTCGATGGAGGGCCAAAAGGTACACTAGTGGATTGCTTGTGGCTTATGTGATCCTCATCTTGTGTTGGTTGTGCGGCACCCAATTGAGGGTTTGGCGTGTGATGCCAATTAGCGCGTGAACCTACAAGTGAACCTCTGTAAAAATCATTGTGTTCATCATTTGATTTCAAGGTGATTGATCTTCATTGTTATTCATTCTTCTGATTGATTGGCTCCTTCCTCGACATGGTGGTATAACCTTCTTGCTCACTCTCATTACATTACTGCAAACTAGTTGTCAAGCTCTTTAGTGTAGCTAGTTGTGAGAGCTTGTTAGTTTGGTTAGTGTGGCTCTTTAGTTAGCTTTTGAGAGCACATTAACTTAGTATAGTGTCATAGCTATTGTGTGGATAGAAACTATATAAACTGGAATTGTGGTAGGTGGCTTGCTTTTTAGTAGGCTAGTGCAACACTTGCTTTGCCTCATAATTATCTAACCGGTTTGTTAAGTGTTGTTGTAGAATTTTTTAATAGGCTATTCACCCCCCTCTAGCCATTAGGACCTTTCAAGTGGTATCAGAGCCGAGGTCACCGTGATTTGAGGCTTAACAACCTTCGGTGTAAAAATGGCTCAAATCAACAACACAAAGAAGCCACCCCAATTTGATGGCTCCAACTTTCCCTATTGGAAGGCTAAGATGACAACTTATATCAAGTCAATCAATAGGAAGGTTTGGAAGGTGGTAGAGACAAAGATTGAGATTGAAGATAAAGAGGCTCCCACCGCTGCCGAAGAAATACTACTCCAAAATAATAACATTGCTCTTAGTGCCATCCATGATGCTTTGGATGAAAGAACATTTGAGCAAATCAAGAATATTGAGAGAGCTCATGAGGCCTGGAAGAAATTAGAGGAATCATTTGAGGGCACTCAAGCCATGAAGGGTGCAAAGGCATACATTGTCAAAGAAAAGTTTGCAAGCTTCAAGATGGAGGATGAGAGTGTGCCAAAGATGTTCCATAGGCTTCAAGTGCTTGTCAATGATCTCAAAGCACTTGGAGAAGAGGTGAAGGACAAGGACTTCTCCCACAAGTTCTTTAGATGTTTGCCTTCAAGATTTGGCACATTGGTCACTATTCTAGTGAGGAGTGGTTTGGACACCATGACACCAAACCAAGTGTTGGGAGATATAATGACTGATGATACATATAGAGATGATGATGAGAAAAAAGAAAAGAAGGAGAAGAAAGATGAGAAGAAGGATGAGAAGAAGAAGAGCGTGGCATTCAAGGCCACATCATCCAAGGACAAGGCAAAGCAAGAAACATCAAGTGAAGATGATGGCTCATGGGATGATGATGAGAAGATGGCTCTCTTTGTAAAGAAATTTGGCAAGTTCATGATGAAGAAAGGGTACCATGCTAGAAGAAAGAAATCTTCATCCAAGAACAAGGAAGAGTCAAGAAGGTGCTTTAAATGTGGAAGCAAAGATCATCTTGTTGCTCAATGACCATACAATAGCGACAATGATGATGACAACAAGAAGAACAAGAAGAAGGACAAGAAGGAAAGAAAAGAGAAGAAGGACAAGATGACCTTCAAGAAGAAGAAGGGTGGTTCATATGTGGTCACTTGGGATAGTGATGCTTCCTCAAGTGATGATGATGATAGTGATGATGACAAGACCACCAAGAAGAAGTCACTTGCATGCATTGCAATCAATGAGAAGCCTTCTCTCTTCGACACATCATCCACCAAGTGATGAGGAACATGATAATGAAAATGAAAATGAAAGTGATAGTGATGATGATGAACCTACTAAGGATAAACTATTTGACATGCTAGAAGATGCTAGAGAACACTTTGACATCAAGAGAAGGGAATGCAAAAGCTTGTGTAAGGAACTAAAAGCCCTTAAGCAAGCCTTTGATGAGCTCAATGCATCTCATGAGAGGCTAGAGGAAGCCCATGAGAAGCTTGGCAAGGCTCACAAAAAGCTTGAAAAGGCTCATTCCACTTTGCTTGATGAGCAAAATAAAAAGAAGCATGTTGTAACTTGCAATGTAGGCTTAACTTGTGATATAATTGATGAATCATTATCTATGCCTATCATTGTTCCTCTAGCTAACCCTTCTTGTAGTACTTCTACTTCCACCTCATCTAGTAGTGATGGTCACACTTGTGATGCCTCACTAATGGTTGAGAATGAGAACCTCAAGAAGGAGGTCAATAAGCTCACTCACACCTTGGCTAAGGCCTATGGTGGTGAGGACCACTTGCTTATGTGCTTGGGTAGCCAAAGAGCTTCTCTCTACAAAGAGGGATTAGACTATACCCCCAAGAAAGGCAATGCAACTTTTGCTCCTCACAAGACTAGGTTTGTGAAGAACAATGGTCGATTTTGCACTAGTTGCAAGCAAGTTGGTCATAAAGAGCATGAATGCAAAAACAAGAGCAAAAATGCTAATGTATCCTCCATTAAGCTTGATTCTTTCTATATGGTTACCAAGGGTGCAAATGGTGTAAAGGCTAAGTTCATTGGTAAACCATGGATGGGCTCAAAGAAGAAAGCCATTTGGGTGCTAAAGAGCTTAGTAACTAACCTTCAAGGACCCAAGCAAGTTTGGGTACCTAAAAAGAATTGATCTTCTTTTGTAGGTCAATTACAAAGCCGGAGGAAGGTATTGGGTTCTTGATAGTGGGTGTACTCAACACATGACCGTTGATGCAAGAATGTTCAACTCAATCAACACCAATGGCAATGATGGTTATGATAGTATCACATTTGGTGATAATGGCAATGGCAAGGTCAAAGGGCTTGGTAAGATTGCAATATCCAATGACATGAGCACTTCCAACGTGTTGCTAGTAGAGAGCTTGAACTTCAATTTGCTATCCGTGGCTCAATTATGTGATCTTGGATTCAAATGCATATTTGGGGTAGATGATGTAGAGATCATAAGTGTAGATGGCTCTAACTTGATCTTCAAAGGTTTTAGATATGAGAATCTATACTTGGTTGATATCAATGCTAGTGACGCCAAATTATCTATATGTTTGTTCACTAAGTCTAGCATGGGTTGGTTATGGCATAGAAGGCTTGGTCATGTTGGAATGAAACAATTGAATAGATTGGTTAAGCATGACTTGGTTAGAGGCTTGAAAGATGTTGTGTTTGAAAAGAATAAGCTTTGTAGCTCTTGTTAAGCTGGCAAACAAGTTGGAAACACCCATCCTAACAAAAGCATGATGAGCACTAGTAAAGCATTTGAGTTATTACACATGGATTTGTTTGGGCCAACTCAATACACTAGCATTGGTGGAAACAAATATGGCTTTGTGATAGTGGATGATTACACTAGATACACTTGGGTATTCTTTCTAGTGGACAAAAGTGATGTGTTTGTAACATTCAAATCATTTGTTAAGGGCATTCACATTGAGTTTGAAATAACCATCAAGAGAGTTAGAAATGACAATGGTAGTGAGTTCAATAATACTAGAATTGATGAGTTGTGTGATGAATTTAGAATTAGACATCAATTCTCAGCAAAGTACACTCCACAATCAAATGGCCTTGTTGAGAGGAAGAATAGAACACTCATTGATATGGCAAGGTCTATGCTTAGTGAGTACAATGTGAGTCAATCTTTTTGGGCCGAAGCTATCAACACGGCTTGCTATTGTAGCAATCGCCTCTATTGTCACCCATTGAAAGAGAAGACACCATATGAGCTCTTGAATGGTAGAAAGCCCAACATTGCATATTTTTGGGTCTTTGGTTCCAAATGCTATATCTTGAAGAAAGGTGCAAGATTAGGCAAGTTTGACAAGAAATGTGATGAAGGATTCCTACTTGGATACTCAACCACTAGCAAAGCATATAGAGTTTGGAATTTGGATAGTGGTACTCTTGAGGAAGTTCATGATGTTGAATTTGATGAAACCAAGGGTTCACAAGTAGAGAATGAGAACTTGGAGGATGTTAGAGGCATTCAACTTTCAAATGCCATGAAGAACATGGATGTTGGTGAATTGAGGCCTAGGCAAGTGAATGATGACGAAGATGATCAAGTGCAAGTGCTCTCTAACTCAAATGCGCAAAATGATACAAATCAAGCTAGTACAAGTGGCTCTCATGAAAATGAACAAGATCAAGCGGCTAGTACATCATCTGAACCTAATGATCAAACAAGTGCAAGCAATCAAGTTCCAATCCTCCAATCAACCAATGTTGCATGGGATCATCCATTGGACACTATCATTGGTGATATTTCAAGAGGTGTGCAAACTAGCTCAAGATTGGCTTCATTTTGTGAGCATTTCTCATTTATGTCATCCATTGAACCAAAGAAGATAGATGAAGCATTGAAGGATGTTGATTGGGTGAATGCTATGCATGAAGAATTGAATAACTTCACAAGAAATCAAGTATGAGAATTAGTAGAGAGACTAAAGGGACACAATGTAATTGGAATCAAATGGGTCTTTAGAAACAAGCAAGATCAAGATGGGATAGTAGTAAGGAACAAAGCAAGATTGGTAGCACAAGGCTATACACAAGTTGAAGGTCTTGACTTTGGAGAAACATATGCCCCGGTTGCTAGATTGGAAGCAATAAGAATCTTGCTAGCCTATGCTTGTGCCCACAACATCAAGCTCTATCAAATGGATGTCAAGAGTGCATTTCTCAATGGTTACATCAATGAAGAAGTATATGTTGAGCAACCTTCCGGTTTTGAAGATGACAAGATGCCCAACCATGTGTACAAGTTGAAGAAGGCATTGTATGGCTTGAAGCAAGCACCTAGAGCATGGTATGAGAGATTAAGGGACTTCCTACTCTCTAAAGGGTTCATGATGGGCAAGGTTGACACCACTCTTTTCATCAAGAAGATTGGAAAAGACTTGTTTGTGTTGCAAATCTATGTTGATGACATCAGATTTGGATCAACCAATTAAGATTTTTGTGATGAGTTTGGAAAGATGATGGCTAATGAGTTTGAGATGTCCATGATTGGAGAGTTGAGTTACTTCCTTGGTCTTCAAATCAAGCAATTGAAGAATGGTACTTTTGTGAGTCAAGGCAAGTATATCAAGGACATGATCAAGAAGTTTGGCATGAGTGATAGCAAAGTCATTAGCACACCAATGGGAACAAATGGTAACTTGGATAGTGATGCAAGTGGCAACATGGTGGAACAAAAATTATATCGGTCTATGATTGGAAGCCTACTCTATGTGACCGCATCAAGGCTGGATGTCATGTTTAGTGTATTCATGTGTGCAAGATTTCAAGCCTCACCAAGAGAAAGTCATTTGAAGGCTACAAAAAGAATATTGAGGTACTTGAAGCATATACCAAATGTTGGTTTGTGGTATCCCAAAGTAGCAAAGTTTGAGCTAGTTGGTTACTCTGACTTGGATTATGCAGGATGCAAGATTGAAAGGAAGAGCACCTCGAACACAAGTCAATTGTTGGGAAGATCACTTGTTTCATAGTCATCAAAGAAGCAAAATAGTGTTGCATTATCAACCACCAAAGCCAAATACATATCCACCAGCAGTGGTTGTGCACAAATACTTTAGATGAAGGCCACCTTGAATGACTTTGGAATCAAGTTCAAGAAAGTGCCATTGCTATGTGACAATGAGGGTGCAATCAAGTTGACCAACAATTCGGTTCAACATGCAAGAAGAAAGAACATTGATGTCCACCACCATTTCATAAGAGATCACCAACAAAAAGGGGACATTTGCATTGAGAGTGTTGGCACCGAAGATCAACTTGCTGATATATTCACCAAGCCATTGGATGAGAAAAGGTTTTGCAAGCTAAGGAATGAGTTGAACATATTGGATTTCTCAAATATGTGTTGACACACCCCCACTCATATGACATGCCTCTCCTTCGAGTAATCCAAGGTAAAAGTTGATTGGCATGACATACATCCATACAAGGACATGTTTAGTGCATCTAGACATCTTTCACATTCAATAAGCTCATTCATGGAAATTAAATGAATTTGATGATTGTATGGTACCACTATTGCTTCTATGTTTATCTTGGTCTAGTGGTAGCATATGACATGTTTGTGGGCTTGTAAACCTAGTGTTTGATCTAGAAAATGAGCTCTAAGTGTTTAACTGAACATGGTACAAGATAACTCTTATTTGGAGGTGTGAAGAAGCTTGTCCTTGGATCAAACCGAGTTAAATATCTTTGGTAAATGATCTAGATTGGACTAAATTTGGGAAAATGATCCTCACCCCATTGATTGACATTGATAATCTCAACCTATCTATAATTTAAGCCTTTGTGCTCATTGATGACAAAGGGGGAGAAAAAGAAATAGTGCACAAAGATAGTGAAAAGACAACACAAAGGGGAAGAGAAATAAAGATACAAGCGATAGGGGGAGAACTTGACATAAGGGGAGAAATATGACTAAGGAAAGGGATCAATTAAAATGTTGAGCACACAAGTAGGGGGAGCAAGCTCATGAACATGTATGGTGCATTTGAATGTGCATTTCATATGTTTGCTTGCATGGCACAAGTTTTAAATTTCAATATTCATGCTTGTGTGGTGTATGCTAGTTATAGGTTTGAATGATGAAATGAAAATCTAGCATGCATAGGTTATCTAGTGATTTCATTTCTAAGTGTTTCCAAGTGGTATCTAGCTAACCATGGTGCTAAGGATGGTATAATGGTGCACTCCAATTGGTATCACGCTTCAAAGGTCCATCTTTTATACCTTAGCATCATTTGGTAGACATTGTCTCCTATGTTTCCTATCTAAGCATATGCGCAAGCTTCAATCCAAACTCTTAGCACATATGTAGGGGGAGCAATTGCTACCATTTGGAGTTCATGAAACTTGTCCATATCCTTTTATACATAGTAAATATGTTTGGACAAGCAACATGGATTCAATTGAATTTTAATTCATATCTTTGTGAAAGGGTTGCCATCAATTACCAAAAAGGGGGAGATTGAAAGCTCTAGTTTGGTTTTGGTGAATTGATGAAACCCTAAGTGCTAACCTAGTTTATCAAGTGATCATGAGATAGGTAGCATATTCCAAGTGGTGAAGCAAATGAAGATCATGATGATGGTGATGCCATGGTGATTATCAAGCGCTTGGACTTGAAAAGAAGAAAGAGAAAAACAAAAGGCTCAAGGCAAAGGTATAAATGGTAGGAGCCATTTTGTTTTGGTGATCGAGACACTTAGCGAGTGTGATCACATTTAGGTTCGATAGCCGTACTATTAAGAGGGGTGAAACTCGTATCGAAATGCGGTTATCAAAGTGCCAATAGATGCTCTAACTCATTGCATATGCATTTAGGATCTAGTGGAGTGCTAACACCCTTGAAAATGTTTGTGAAAATATGCTAACACATGTGCACAAGGTGATACACTTGGTGGTTGGCACATTTGAGTAAGGGTTAGGAACTTCACTGGTGGAGTGTCCGCTCATAGAGTGCGGATAGTTCGATGGTGCCACCGGCACCCTAAACTCAGGTGAACGTGGTCACTGTAAGTGACCGGACGTTGGTCTCTGAAGGATCAGCGTGTCCGGTCAGTAGCAGTAGAAGAAGAGCAGCGTCGGTCATCGACCGGACGCTAGTGCTAAAATGACCAGACGCTGGCTGGCTATGTCTGGTCACACTGACATGGTCATGCATAGGGGAAACCCCAAGTGACCAGATGCTGGGTGAGTCCAGTCGAGCATGACCGAACGCGTCCGGTCGTGAAAAATCATTTCTGGATGCTTACTGGAAACGACCGAACACTGAGGTCCAGCGTCCGATCACTTTGAGCTATTGCGTTCAGTCATCACTTGACCGTTGAGATTGGGCGATCAACATTTGAAGAGAGGGGACATGTGGCATGCATCGCATGACTGGATGCTAAGGTCCAGTGTCCGGTCGATATGACCAGAGCGTCCGGTCACCCCGTGTTGTGCCCAATGAAGGGGTACAATGGCTCTATTTCATGGAGGCTTCTATTGAAGCCCCATGGCCAGCTCAAGCCCACCCTCTTGGCCATTTTGCATTGACATAACAACCTTGTGAGCTTAGCCAAAGCCCTCCCACTCATCTCCATCATTGATTCATCATCTTTGTGAGATTAGGAGAGAATCCAAGTGCATTGCTTGAGTGTTTGCATCTAGAGGCACTTGGTGTTCGTGTTTTGCTATGGGATTCGCTTGTTACTCTTGGTGGTTGCCACCACCTAGATGGCTTGGAGCAGCAAGGATTGTCGAGTAGAGGTTGGTGATTGTCTCTGGCTCCGATCGTGGTGATTGTGAGGGGTTCTTGACCTTTCCCCGGTGGAGAGCCAAAAGGTTATACCACCATGTCTAGTAGATTGCTCGTGGCTTGTGTGATCCTCATCTTGTGTTGGTTGTGCGGCACCCTATTGAGGGTTTGATGTGTGATGCCAATTAGCATGTGAACCTCCAAGTGAGTGAATCACCACAACAAGGAGTAGCTTGCCGGCAAGCAAGTGAACCTCGGTAAAAAATCATTGTGTTCGTCATTTGATTTCAAGGTGATTGATCTTCATTGTTATTCATTCTTGTGATTGATTGGTTCCTTCCTCGACATGGTGGTATAACCTTCTTGCTCACTCTCATTACATTACCGCAAACTAGTTGTCAAGCTCTTTAGTGTAGCTAGTTGTGAGAGCTTGTTAGTTTGGTTAGTGTGGCTCTTTAGTTAGCTTTTGAGAGCACATTAACTTAGTGTAGTATCATAGCTATTGTGTGGATATAAACTATATAAACTAGAATTGTGGTAGGTGGCTTACTTTTTAGTAGGCTAGTGCAACACTTGCTTCGCCTAATAATTGTGTAACCGGTTTGTTAAGTGTTGTTGTAGAATTTTTTAATAGGCTATTCACCCCCCTCTAGCCATTAGGACCTTTTAGCCTAATCAACCTTCTAGGTGAGGTTAGGGCAAGTATGCCCCGAAGTAAACAACCATGATATAGTATTCCTTAGTCTTGCTTTAGATAAGAGAAACCACATATATCCTCTCTACCTATTATTTTACCCTTGTTCTATCCTTGGATAAACTTAGTTCTTAGTCTAGTTCACTTCATGTTCCCCGTGGAAATACAATACCTTGGAATACTCCCGGGTGAAAGCTACATTGACATCCATGCCCTTGTGGATTTATCTGTTTGCCATATCTAGTGTCAATAGGCTTTCTGGCGCCATTGCCGGGGAACGGTAGCTGTTCTAATTTAGAACTGAGTCATCCAAGTATCTTTTATCCTTTATGTTTCATACCATGGATTGCATTCCTATCATTGAATTCGCTGCTCCAAAGGGTGCTAGTTTGGAGCCACCTCCATCATCAAACCCTATCCTCACCAATAATTATGTACTTCACCCTTGTTTCATAACTAAAGTTCAAGAATAATCTTTTTTTGGGGAAAAAGATGACAACCCATATGCTCATCTATGAGAGTTCAAGCATGTGTGTTCATGCCTTCACATTTTAGGCATGTCACACGAAACCCTTAAGTGGAAGCTATTTCCATTCTCTTTGATGGGATGAGCCAAACTATGGTATACTCAAACCGTAGAGAGTGCACAAGGAGAGTGGGAAGTTCTTCGAGCCAAGTTTTGCTTAACCTTCTTCACCATCCCCCGAGTTGGTAGTCTTCGAAGAGAGGTCCTAGCCTTCAAACAAAAAGAGAAGGAATCCCTAGGTGTCGCATGGACATGCTTGATGGATCTCTATTCATCTAGCCCTGATCTTGGTATACCTAGTCCTATCCTTCTACAACACTTCTATCTAGGTCTTAGTGAGGAATCTAAACAATTCATTGATATCACTTTAGGAGGAACCTTCTTACATCTTTCCAATAGTGAGGGGAGAGCTATCCTTGACACAATCCTTGAAAACTCTCCCTACATTGATGTCCATGATGATTCCCCTAAAGAAAAGGACATTCCAACCCCCAAGCAAGAAGAAGTTTCGATAGCTAAATCATTGCTAATTCCATCTAAAGCTTTAGCTGCTGACCCAATTCCTAAACCATTCATAGGGACACTAAAGGAAGAAGAAATTCATCCTTTGGAATTTCCCTTTGAATTCATGGAAGATCTCTCTCTTGATGCTAAAAACACCTTCAATCATCCAATCCAACAGAGATCTTTGGCATCCTTGACCCCAAGTCATCATCTTCTCTATTCATCTGAAGATTTGGTTGCCTAGGAGCCCTTCGAATCAATATCATTTTCCACCTTAGACTTTGACCTCCTCAATGTCCATCCTTGTTTCTTTGTTGATAATTCAAACCAAGGAGGCACTTCACCCCTTTTAGTTGACACAAAATGTGAGCACAAATCATCTGAGGCAAAAATCCTAATCCTAATGGAGGACAAGGATGGAAATCCACTCATAGAATGTCATAAACAGAAGACAATGGATGAATATGTTTGGTCTATGGACATTCTCGAGGGACCAACTTTGGAGTCCAAGGAGGATCATATGGACGAACATCAAAGCTACATTCTAGAAGGACCACAAGATCCACGCTTTCATGCGAAATCTCCATATTCAATCTTTCCTTCTACCAACTACACCTACGAGAGTTGCAACCATCCTATGCTTCTCTTTTATCAAATCCTCAAGAGGATGGTTGTGGATGCTTTTGTCTATCATAAGTATTCCAAAGGTCATAGTTGCCTTGGTGCAAGTTCTTGCAGTTGAAACTGCAAAGGTCGAGCTTATGACTTAAAACAAAGCACTACTGGGAGATAACCCATTTTCTTGCTATTTTCAATTCAATAAAGTTTGTTTAGTTTCTATCATCATAAGTAGTAGTAGTAGTAATAAATAAAAATAGTTTACCTTTTAAAAATTATGCTTTTCCCTTCAAATAAAATAGAGTGAACCCACTGAAGATTGAGCTTGATTGTTGCACTAGCTAATGTACTCACACATCGGTCGGGTTTGTAGTATCACCTTGCACTAGTCTTTGTTGTAGATATTAAAATCATGAATCAAGACTTTTTGAGCAAGCATCATAAGTGACATCAAGAAGAAGGAATTCAAGTCAAGGACAAGGTACAAATGTGAAATTCAAGAGTCAGGCTAATCAGGCATGGAGAGCTTGGAAGCAAATGTGATGGTCCATTCAAAGTCATCATCATGAGCCGTCACGCTTCAAAACAACAAAGGTAACATCTCTAAGGTATGTGTTTAATGTTTAAATTATTACCTCTGACCCGATAAGCATGAACATTTGATATGATTGAACTTGTTTAGTTTTTCTAACATAATGTTCAAGCTTAGCTTTTCAATCATGCCTTCTTTTTGTTCATAATCATAGTCAACTCTTTTAAACTCTTATCACATTGAGCAGCAGAAGTATGCCCAAAATGATTGTGCATATGTTGTTCTATCTTGTCTTGTCTGAATCCAACATAGGAAGAGTGTAGATTGAGATGTTAAAATTGAATGATCTTGTTATGCTTTTACATCCTCAACTCTAAAACAAATGCTTAAACATGAACCTCTTCTTATGCAACCTCTTGTCATGTTAAATTTTGCTAAATTATGTGACCTTATGAACTAGTGGCACTTCAAAGCAAATACCCCTTTTTGTTTTTTCAAGAGAGATATGGAGCTATAAAAAAGAAAAAAAATTGGGCACATGAAGGTCCAAGTAAAATAAAAAAATATGGACACATGAAGGTCCAAGTATATTAAAAGTATATTATATAAAAAAATTAAATAAATAAAAAATAATAATAGCTCCATGATCTCAAATGTTATCTTGTGGGGCTCATTAGCTTGAGAAGTGTCACAACCTTCACTAGGAACATTGTTTAACTTAACAATATACATGACATAGGTTTGTTTCTCCTTCACCTTAATCTCCCCTTTGGCATGATAAGTGTTAAGGCACTATTGTTTCATTGCAAATCATGCTATGTGCCTCTGTTTGCTTTTCAATAGGAGGAATAAAGTTTTTGGTTCACTAGTACATTTGTACTAGTAGAACCCTATTACTTTCACTCCTTGTGTGTTTGAATAAGCACATATGTCGAAGGAAACAGGTGTGGGGGTTGGGCAACCTGAACCCCAGCTGAAGTAACTTCTCTCCGATGAAAAACACCAAGGATACATGCAGAAGCACTTCATACATCAGCATCAACTCTCTAGACTTTATCTCAGTGTGAGATGCTAGTTTGTATCTTGGTACTCCTCTCCTACATTTATCTCCTTGAAATTGAATGCATAAAAAGCCAATTTCTCCATGTTATTAAAACTTGATGAACTCTAAAACATGACCCCAAGATTTGATCATGACTTGTCTTATGTGATTGGCTTGCATAATCTTTATTCCCTATCTTCCACTTAATGCCTGTGGGAACTTTACTTAATTAGGATAGCATTACATAAGCTGTTGTGAAGTGTGATATAGTGATGACAAGACTAGTCCTTTCTGATCAAGTGTTTTGGAGACTTTTGTTTTGAACAAAATTAAAAACCATGGCTTCATAACTCCTCTATGGTATAAATGTCCTACTACAGCTATAGGCAATATCTTGACAAACCTACACTTTCTTGCTTAGATTTTGTTTTTTGGGTTTTGTCAAATTGTGTGACCATAGTGAGTGATACACCATGCTTTCATGATCAAGATCACGTACACTCCACCATATATGCTTTACTCTTACACTTAGAGTAAGCTAAAACATGTTTTCCACACTTATGCTACGCTCTTACATTGAGAGCTAGCACAAACATTCCTTTCCACCTCTCCACAAACATTCCTTCACCTCTCCACAAATATGCCTTTCCACCTTTCAATAAAATAAAAAAACTCCATGTATATTTGATCTCTCTCCATTCTCCATACGAGTCTGAAAAAAGAGACATGGGCTATATGTTATGAAAAAAAGAGAGCTAGAAAAGATGATGAAAAGAGAGAGAGAGTGAGTGAAAAAAGTGTCGAGCAAAAAAAAGAGGATGAGCATCAAAGATATCCCATGATCTCAATCATTTGGAGAGAGAATCATTAAGGAGTCAACCTTCCACTCATATCCACACACTTGCACTCTTGATCATGTTTGTATGTTGTTTTCCTCCATGGATCCATGCTTTGACTTTACAATATAAACATTCTAAGTATGCCTTTCAAGTTCTCCTACCCAAAGCTCTACATAAGCCATAGTTGTAGGGCCTTGAGTCAAAGAAAGATCTTGGTGAGGTCATATATACAAATACCACTGAGTGATTTGAGAGAACCATATGAGGAGTAAAATGAGCTATGATTTGTTTTGAAAAATATTGTCAAAAATTCCAATCTCACTTGAGAAGGAGAAGTGTTCTATATCTTTGAGTCTGAACTATTCCATTTCTCAACCACCAAAGGTGATGCTCTAGCCACATCAAAACCAACAGGTATGAGTATGTGAATTGGGATATCTTTTATGCTTGCATCATATTCTAAGAAAGTTGTGTATCAAATCCACTCGAATCATAGCTCGGTCCTCTTTCTTGTTCGAATCCTTTACTCGGGACGAGCAAAGGCTCGATGTGGGGGAGCTTGTTGATGGTCACTAACACCTATTTTGACCATCAACATTTCACCCAAAAGCAAGATAAAGTTAGGAAAATCATCATCACGTGTGTAGGATTTGATTTATAATTCACCGAGTTCCACTTGTACATGGAGATTTATTTGTATGCAAGAATTATAGCAAAACTTGTGCAAAATGGTGAAGAAAATGGACAAGGGAGGCAAGTGGACGTGGTAGGGAGGCCCTGTGCCCCACTTGCCCATTCCACTTCACTGATCCATGGGAGAGGTCCTCTAAGCCTTCTCCAGCATTGATCTTAAGTCGGTTTGCACCGATGGTCATGATGGAGTGGTCTTGGATCCATGGGTCCACTATCATGGACTTGGAGCCCTCTAACCGACCTTGGAACCGCCTTACCGCCCAAATCTTTGCACATGCTGCCTTCACAACTGCCTTTGGGAGCCAACCAAGGCCCTATGATCGAAAGATGGTGCAATTCAATGCCAGCTAGAGCCCCTAACACGCCGCCCGGTGCCCAAGTTACCTCTACCACCTTACTTGAGATCTATAAGTAACCCCCCTACAGCAACCGACCTTGGAGAGCTATAAATAGTGGTGTGAGGCACCATTTGTAGGGAGCACCATCTCATTCCATCACTCCAAGTGATGAGTAGTATCTAGGCTAGCTCTGTAGCTCTACTACTTAGAAGTAGAAGATAGGGAGAGAGTGAGGAGAAGCTTGGAGAAGGGTAGGGTTGTCGACATCCTCTCCATTAGTGCTTCATCGGATGAAGCTCTTCTTTGAGTGAAGTCCGGCATCTTCTATGTGGTAACTCTGGTCTTTTGCATTACATAAGTATTATTTATATTATTGTGTTTACTAGTTTCACCGCTTCGTTAGAGTGCTCTAGTCTCATTTCATTGTGTACAAGATTAGAGTAGTGATTCTATAGATTAAGCATGGTGCCTAGGCTATAGCTTGCCTGCCTATGTTTACGGCTAGGCCTCCTGATAGATTGTGGTAGATGGCAGGTGGTGATAACCCAGTCTATCCTTTGTATTCTACCATGACAGGTCTAGTCATTAAATCATAAGGCTTGTGGTGCTATTGTGCCTAATCAACCCTCTGGGTGAGGTTAGGGCATGTACGCCCCAAAGTAAACAACCGTGATATAGTATTCCTTAGTCTTGCCTTAGATCAGAGAAACCACATATATCCTCTGTACCTATTATTTTACCCTTGTTCTATCCTTGGATAAACTTAGTTCTTAGTCTAGTTCACTTTGTGTTCCCCATGGAAATATGATACCTTGGAATACTCCCTGGTGAAAGCTACAGTGACATTCGTGTGCTTGTGGATTTATCTATTTGCCATATCTAGTGTCAACAACATCCATAGGCTTTTAAATTAAGCATGTTGCTTAGGTTAAAATAGCCTTCTTTAATCAAAATTTGACATGGTGTTGGATTTTTGGTTAATGAACTTTTTGAGTTATTGTTTTCATAAACAATAGAAGTAATCTATTATGGAGATAAATCAAGACTATATTTACACTGCATCTTTACCTTAGCCTTGCTTGAGTTAAGCTTAAAGATAGAAAGTTGGGTGAACAAATAAATAAATACATGAAAAAAATTACTACTACTACTACTACTACTACTACTACTACTACTACTACTACTACTACTACTACTACTACTACTACTACTACTACTACTACTAATAATAATAATAATAATAATAATAATAATAATAATAATAATAATAATAATAATAATAATAATAATAATAATAATAATAATAATAATAATAATAATAATAATAATAAAAGTAAAATTTAGGCTCCCTAGTGTTCAAGCTGGTAGAGCCCTTACTTGTTCCATTTTTCGTTTCATTGAATAAAAAGCAGGTACAAACTCAAGTATGGTGGAGATCAACGATCCACACGAGCTTTCGTAACCTCCCCCAAAATGATGCACAAGAGATCAACAGTTCCAAACTCGGTTTGTGCATCCTCACTCCGAACATCTAGATAAAGGTTAAAAATGAACAAATTAAAATTTTACAAACAAATGCTCCATCTCCATGCCATCCTATGATTAAAAGTTTGCATACTCTTTATTCCTTGCCAATATTCCTACACTTGTGAACAACTTATCACAGGGAACCCATTTTATCTAAGTCATTGGAATATGAGATATAGTAGGATAGAAATGAAACTTGCTCACTTTTACAAAGTACTTGGATTTATTTACAAAATCAAAAACTCAAATAGCATGCTCCTCAGATGATTTTTAAATACCTACCCAGGCCAAAAGGTGAATTCCTTTCAAAACTTGTTCACATGCTACTTATTCTTGTACTGAGCTTTGTCAAAATGTTGTGATATTTTGTGAAGAAATATTTCATGCTTTCATGATTCAAGAGCACGTACACGCCACCTACAAAATAAAGCTAAGCTTCTACATAGGAAGTTAGCACAAAATTCCATCCACCCACAACAAAGAAAGCTCCATGAAAATTCCTGATCTCATTTCACCAAGGTTTTATAATAAAAAAAGAGGCATGGCAATGAAAAAAAAGAGAAACAAAGAATGGACAAAGAAAAATCCAAAATAAATAGGACTCAAAGTAGTCCAAAGAAAAATGGAATCAAAGAAAGTCCAAAGAGAAAAGGAAAAAAAGGGAGTCAAAAGATTGTCATGACCTATAGAAAAGAAACTTATGATGAAGAAAGGTCAAAAACAATAAAGAAGTATTTCTTTCCACAAAAACCACAAAATACCTCACACTTGCTCCTCTTGATCAGATTGCATGACTTATTTCTCCTTAGATCTGGATTGACTTCGCAACATGTGCAAGGTAAGTATGCCACAATTTACCCTACCTTGAGCTCCACATAAGCTTTTTCTAGAAGTAGGAAGCAAGGGCAACACCTTTTGCCTAAGTGAGGAACCAAATACAAATTTGAGTGACCCGAGAGAATCATTTTGAGGAGCAAAGCTAACATTTACATTTTCAAAATCAAATAAAACCCAAGTTCATAAGCAAGAGTAGAGTAGGAAGATTTGAATCCTTACTGTTCCATTATCCAATCACTCAAAGTTTTATGGTAGACACTCAGAATGTTCATAGGTCCAGTTGAGATTTGGAATAACTAGTATGTAGATTTCAAATCAAGGAGATGAACCAACTTAGACCTTAGAACTTTACTCGAGGAAAAGCTAAGGACAAAGTGTGGGGGAGCATGTTGGCGGTCCTTGTTGGAATTTATTAACTTATCACTTATTTTAAGTAGTCACCTATGATATGCCTACATCTCTTAGCATTACTTGTACTAGGTTGTCATCCCTAATGATGGTGCTAGAGATGCTTGTTGGTTTTTCCTAGTATTACTACTAGAATGATACTAAGTAGTTCTTTATTATTTCATGTGACTAGAAAGAATATATATATACGAATAAAAAGGAATCTGCAAGCACACAGATAATATACCATTGTAGCACTTCACCTGAGAGTATTCCAGGTATCATTATTTATATTTTTACCACAGGGAAGGTCTAGCATGGACATGTATTGATAACTTATACTATTGACAGAGAAGTAAACCATAACCAATGTTCTACTCATAACAAGGGTAAGTCATAGGATAAGTTATATATATGATAAGTATTGATCAATGATAATGATAAATCACTCAGAGCACTCCTTTCTATGGCATTAGCATGGTCAGGTAGAATATTGGAGGAATAATTCCTAAGTTGTTCTTAATTACAAGTCAAAGCATACATTGATTAGTGCAATTATACCTAGTAGTCATTGCTAAGACCATCATCATATCTATACATAAGGTATATTACTAAGGAAGGTTAAGAATAGAACAAGTATTCCTTCGTAATTGCGTCCTACGTGAACCTATATTCGGGGAGTGGACTACAAAGGATTCAATGGGAGTGTCACATCCTCGATCTAGCATATGACCTAGAATATAGGGTGTATCTGTAGGTATACAACGTATAAGCACCACGCTTACACAATGTCGACCACCCACCCATGGATCCTTAGAGTGAGCGCTATATGAACTTATGCATGAACATGATGATAATCCAACTATACTAAGCATATAATCAAAGTAGACTATGAACATTATAATGAAGAACATAAATGAGATGAATACTAATATTGTCATAACAATTGTAGCTAGCATATAAAAGTAATGGAGATACAAAATAGAGGAGGTACAAAGATTATACCACACCATGCTCTTGACATGATCGGGCATCCAACCAAAGCCTACTTGCCTCCCTCTAGACCTTGCCTAACTAGCTATGCCCTAGAATATGGTAGAGCTTTGTGGATGATTAGGGTTTCTATCTTCTCAAATGACTTATGCCTACAAGGGGTGGCAGGTTCTGATATATATAGGCCAGAGCATCTATTGTGAGCCCTTGGATCAAACCGACTTAAAGGATGGTGTAGATGCAATCTAGGAGGCGGTACAGAACTAACATAGCAACAGGGACTGACATGTGGCCCCTAGAGGCTAGGCGGCCTACAGGTGGGGCCGATCGACCCCACCTGGTGGTGTCTCGCCTTCCGCTTCAGTGTGGAGTCCTCTCAAGTCTTTTGGAACCTTTTGGTGTCTATTTCGCTGTGGAAAGCACGATTAATTCAGACATGTATGTCCACCTTGACTATTTTCTAAATAAACCCTACAGAAATCATAGATTCATTAAAACTCATGGAATTTATTAGTTTAGATCCCTAGACTTTTGTTGGTGATTGCTTGCATGCCCTTATTCATGTTTTATTTACGGTTTATAATGGTTGTTAACTACCGTCAACAAGCTCCCCAAGCTAAACCTTACCTAGTCCCTTAGTAAAGCTAAACTTAGTAAATGGTCAGGAGTTGCTACAATGCTTTTGCTCCTCAAAAGTACATATGCATTCAAACAAGAATTCTCCTCTGGATTAGAATAAACCGATCTGACTTTCAAACTTACCCATATTACTTTCAACCATGGGGCTTCTTAGTCTTCACTTGGGTCTTGAGCAATTGAAAGGCAGAACGATCAAGTCAAGCACTATGTCTTAAGTTCTTTGCTTAACCATTATTCTGGAGTTTTTATAGCTTTTCAAAATAAAAATCAGAGCTTCCATTATATGACACTCTCAAGTCTCTTAATATATATGGTATTTGTGGATCCTCACCAAGGCAATGATGATTGTTATGCCTTTCTCTTCCTATAACTAAGGCTCATGTGGAGCTCATAGGAGTGGAAAAAACATGAAAGAACATACTTGCAATACATATATTGTAAAGTCAAACCTCGGATCCAAAGAGAGTTGAGTCATACAATCAAATCAAGATGTGCATGTGTGTGGATGTATGGGGTGGATATATATATGGTGGCTAACCTAATTCTAATATGCCCCTTGAAAATATATCTCTCTTTTGGAACTTGAAAACAACTTTGCAAGAAAACATGGGCTATTCTTTTTTTTCAGGCGAGCATCAGAGTACCCATTGTTTTAGATATCTTGGACACTTGTCCATTTTTTCAACACTCTTTTTTTTATGAATAACTTTTGCATAGCCCAATGCTTCTTTTCTGCATAAAACTTTTGAGAGATAGTAACAAGAACTTGAAACATTTATTTGATGAATATCCTATAGGGCATATTTTTGGTGTTCACTCCTAGTGTAGGAGTAAAACATTTTTGGGTGGATCTAGATGGAATGGCATGTTTTTGTGCCTACCCCCAGTGTAGGAGTAGTGCATATGTGGATGGTGTGTACATGATCTTGATTTTAAGAGCATGACAAACCTCTCATAAGGGTCAACCAAGCTTGACTAAACTCAATGCAAAACAAGCAGCATATAAGCAAAGTTTTCCTAGTTTAAATAATATATATGGCTCTAGTAGGAATTCAAGCTTTGTCATACAAGGAACTCATCATGAAGCATTTTTATGTTTTTCAAAACATAAATCTCTAGAACTCTAGTATCACTTGGAACAAGATAAACAGTAGCTCAGACCTTCTCATATCTTATCCATCAATTACCTAGACTTATATCAAGCATATGCTACCCACGAGTTTCAAGTTTAGTGTAAATTCTTATATCAAAGCAGTCTTATCCAAAACTCGGAAGAATTTAAGGCTGAAAATTAGGTACTTGAAAGGAATTACAACAGAGCAACTATTCATCATTTCCATTCAAGAGATTATCCTCAGAGTCCATTTATTTATTCATCTCTTGAAAAATCAAACTTTAAAGAAATCTAGACACACACTTTTATTCTATTTTCTCACTTTTAAGATCACACCTTACTAATAAAGATAAAATTTTTATTTTGCTTTAGTTTGTTATGCATCATTTTTAACTAGTATATAGCAAACTTAGAAATAGTAAAACAAAAGGAAAAGTACTACTTAGCTAGATACACAGGGGATGCTCATCCCCCAAGCTAGATGTTGGTGTGGTCGAATGTTGAAGTTGAGTGATCCTTCTCAGAGCAGATTTGCCAGCGGATGTCCTTCTCGTTTAGGAGTGGAGCGAGACAAAGACAACTGGGTGAACTTGCTCTTGATCTCATGTATATCATCCTACAAAATACTAATAAGAACACCAAAACTCGTGGAACGGATTAGGATGAGGGGTTAGCGGTCAGTCATCCAGAGATTAGTTGTTCTTGAGGTTGGAAATATTTCTGATTTGGTAGAATTTTAGTAGGATGTCTATCTAGTATTTTCTTTTTGGATTTTCTTATTTTGGTATGCAAAAGATAAAATATATATGCATGGTATTTTTATTTATTTTTATGCCACCAAGGTGAATGTTCCTATGGATTTTTACACACCGTGAAATTTACTCACATGGGGCTTTAGGCTTTTATGATGTAATGATGCAATTTTTATTTTCTTTTACTAGTGCAATGCTAATGTAGAAAAGTAAATATGTTAAAGTGAAAAATAATTTATGCAATGCGGAGAAGTAAATATGGATAACTACTGATGTTACCTCACGGGGAGGGTTTGGATTTTTAAGTCCTCCGGACAGGACTTAGCTGGAGAAGAGTCCTTTATTCTTCGAGTGCATCATTCGATCTCGGAGATGGAGACCTTGATGGTTGCACTTCTTGTGATGTTGACATAGACAACATTACCTTTTCCTTCCATACCTGCTTGGTCTATGGACTTGACTTTGGCGGAGTATGTTCATCTTTCACAACTTCTTTAGGTTCTTCATCTTCTTCTCATCCACTCTTTGGGGGTTGATTCTTCTAGCATTGTGACGATCGACGTCTCCTCCTAGAGCGGGTCTTTTTGGGTTGCTCATAAGTGGTATAACTATTGAAATAACTGCGTACCTTTTCTCTAGGGAATTGAAGTGGACTTGTCCAGATCTAATGTAGATGATCGCATTGGTGGTGTTGAGGAATGGTCTTTCTAGCTTGATGGGTGTATCGTCTTCTTCTTCACCCATGTCTAGAACCATGAAGTCATTAGGGGCAAACTAGTCATGTATTCTTACCATGACATCTTTCGCTATTCCCTCTAGAAATCAGATTGATTGGTCCGCCATCTGCAGTGCATATATGTAGGGAACAAAGGTATGTCACCAAATAAGTATTCATACATTTCCTTGGACATTATATTGACACCCAATCCAATGTCGCAAAAGGTCTTGTGAAAGATTCTTTGTCCAATGGTACACTCGATCCTGGGTACACCAGGATCATCCTTCTTAGCAAGAAATGGTGAAGTGAGGAGGTGGTCATACTCTGATCTGAGTGTATTGATCATGTTGATTGATTCTTCTAGTGGCTGCTTGGCCTTGTTCTTCCTCCTCTTGTTGTTTTTCTTCTTGGTCACTATTGCATCTTCGAGCTGGTATGGCGTTTGTGGATGTCTGGGAGATTGCAAGATACGATTATTGAAAGAAAACGTCTCCTTTCTATACTTGATTGTGAAGTAGATCTTGGCATTATCTGCAAAGATGATGGCTTTCGTGGTGCTCAGGAAAGGTCGACCCAAGATAATGGGTGCCCTTTCATCTCCACCTGTTTCCAAAACCACAAAGTCTAGGGGAACATATGATTGTCCCACTTGAAGTATGGCATCTTTAAAACTCCCTTAGGGTAGCAAAGTGACTGATTTGCAAGCTACAAATGTATATTTGTGTACAACAAAGTATCTCCATTAATTTTATCATAGATTACCTTAGGCATGATGTTGACACTTGCTCTGAAGTCACAAACAGCTTCTTGGAAAATGTGAGGTCCAATAGCTATGGGGATGATAGGTCTCCCTGGATCGTTCTTCTTCTCAGGCAAGGTATAATCTATCCACCTTCCCGTCGATGATTATATACAGTAATATGCTGCATTATGAATATCAACAAGATTTACAGTTTCTAGATCTTCCGGTTGCCCCAGAATTTTACCTTTGTTGATTGGAGGAACAGCGGCAGCCAGTGGAGCCATTTGTGATTCTATCATTTTATTAAAGCTATGCTGGTTCTTAATGGCAGAGGAGAGGTTATCCATTTTATCACTCATGTTTTCTAATATTCTATCATTGGAAGCTAACTTTCTAGATAAGCTCTTCATAATTTTAGCCTGTCCAGAAACCAATTCTTTCAAGGGTGGTTGATTGAAATTATTAAAATTATTACCTTGAGGGTTATCTTGGTAATTACCTTGGTATTTCGACCTTTGTTGCTGATTCCATCCTTGATTCTGTTGAGGACGAAAGAAGTTATTATTAACAAAGTTCAAATCCTCATGGGTTTCAGGATAGTTATTCCCTGAATGTCTAGTGTTTCCACATTCTTCACACATCATGCAAGAATCATGAATATGCATGACTTCTTGCTTCTCATTGGCTCGGTCTTCGAGCTTCTTCATCAACAGGTCCATCTTGACAAACAACATGTCTACCTTTTTGAGTTGATGCATACCTCCACCTCTCTTGTGGGTCTGAAGACGTTCTCCATTCCAACCTTGGTTGGAGGCCATCTTCTCCACAAGAGCTGTTGTAGCTAGGAGTGTGAGTGATAGGAATGCACCTCCAGCAGCAGCATCCATAATCTCATGGGTACTATTGGTCAACCCATGGCAGAAAGTCTCCATGAGTAGCCAATTCTCTATCCCATGATGAAGACATTCTGATATGTAATCTTGGAAGCGTTCCCATGCCTGAGGGATAGATTCATGATGTTGTTGTTGAAAGCTTGAAATTCTCCCACACAGAGCACTAGTCTTGCCTATGGGAAAGAACTTTGCTAGGAAGGCAGTGGAGCAGTTATCCCCATGTATTGTATCTATCTTTGTTGGCATAGAACCATTGCTTCTCCTTCCCCAAAAGTGAGAATGGGAAGAGGCGAAGTAGTATGGCATCTCTGGTCACTCCTTTGATGGTGAAAGTGCTACAGATCTCTAGAAAGTGTTGGAGATGAGCACTCGCATCTTCATATGCCTTTCCACAAAACTGGCTTACTTGTACCATATTGATGAGAGCTGGCTTGAGCTCAAATCCATTATCTCCAACATCGACTATTGGCTCAGTACAGATATTGATCGTAGTTGGAGCAGAGAATTCATGGAGAGTCCTATCAGCCATGGCTTCAAATTCTGGTGCTAAGCTTCGCCTTATTTGGTTGTCTTCCGACTCTAAAGCTGAAACTTCTCTGAGTTTAGCCGTAGTTCTCTTAAGTAATGCTTCTGGATCATCAATGTAATTTGTCGCAAGATTAAAACTGGTCATACATTACCCTACATAAGATACACATGTAGACAACACAAGGGTAAGCCTATTTGAGCAGAGGTCACTGGTTATCTCAATCACATCAATAAGTATAAGTTTATCAATACTTCCTTTGCTAGCTACCTTCCCCGGCAACGGCGCTAGAAATGCTTGTTGGTATTTATTAACTTGTTACTTGTTTTAAGTAGTCATCTATGATATGCCTACATCTCTTAGCATTACTTGTACTAGGTTGTCATCCCTAATGATGGTGCTAGAGATGCTTGTTGGTTTTACCTAGTATTACTACTAGAATGATACTAAGTAGTTCTTTATTATTTCATGTGACTAGAAAGAATATATATAGATATGAATAAAAAGGAATCTGCAAGCGCAAAGATAATATACCATTGTAGTACTTCACCCAAGACTATTTCAGGTATCGTTATTTATATTTTTACCACAGGGAAGGTCTAACATGGACATGTATTGATAACTTATACTATTGATGGACAAGTAAACCATAACCAATGTTCTACTCATAACAGGGGTAAAGTCATAGGATAAGATATATATATGATAAGTATTGATCAATGATAATGATAAATCACTCAGAGTACTCCTTTCTATGGCATTAGCATGGTTAGGTAGAATATTAGAGGAATAATTCCTAAGTCATTCTTAATTACAAGTCAAAACATACATTTATTAGTGCAATTATACCTAGTAGTCATTGCTAAGACTATCGTCATATCTACACATAAGGGATATTACTAAGGAACATTAAGAACAGAGCTTGTCTTCCTTCGTAGTCACATCCTACGTGCACCTATATTCAGGGAGTGGACTACAAAGGACTCAACGAGAGTGTTACATCCATGATCTACCACATGACCCAGAATATAGGGTGTATCCATAGGTAAGCAACATGTAAGCACCACGCTTACACAATGTCGACCACCCACCCATGGATCCATAGAGTGAGCGCTATATGAACTTATGCATGAACATGATGATAATCCAACTATACAAAGCATATAATCAAAGTAGACGATGAACATTATAATAAAGAACATAAATGAGATGAATATTGATATTGTCATAACAATTGTAGCTAGCATATAAAAGTAATGGAGATACAAAAGATAGGGGGTACAAAGATTATACCAAACCACGCTCTTAACACGATCGGGAATCCAAGCAAAGCCTGCTTGCCTCCCTCTAGACCTAGCCTAACTAGCTATGCCCTAGAATATGGTGGAGCTCTAGGATGATTAGGGTTTCTATCTACTCAAATGACTTATGCCTCTAGGGGGGTGGCAGGGGCTGATATATATAGGTTGGAGCATCCATCATGAGCCCTTGGATCAAACCAACTTAAAGGACGACGTAGATGCAATTTAGGAGGCGGTGGAGAACCGACATAGCAGCGGGTACTGACATGTCTTGCCTTTCACTTTGGTGTGGAGTCCTCTTGAGTCTTCTAGAACCTTCTAGTGTCCATTTTGCGGCGGATAAGCGCGATTAATTCCGACATGTAGGTCCAACTTGATGGTTTTCTGAATAAACCCTGTAGAAATCATAGATTCAACAAAACTCATGGAATTTATTAGTTTAGACCCCTAGACTTTTGTTGGTGATTGCTTTCATGCCCTTATTCATGTTTTATTTATGGTTTATAATGGTTGTTAACTACCATCAATAGTCCTTAACTCATATTTTCACCCACCAACTTTACATTAAATCCATAGAAACAAACACAAAAACTTAGTAAATAGGGTTTATACTAATGAATTCCACAAATTTTTGGTGTTTTACCATTCACAGGAGGATATGTCGGAATAACAAGGAAAACGTGCCCAAATACACAATAGGACAAGGCATAACATCACCTGACATGAGTCTAGGGGGAGAAGGCCCACTTACTAGGCAAATCAGGCCCTATCACATGGAGAAAAAGGCCCAAAACACAAAGCAAAGGTGCTCTAAATAGGGCCAAACTTTGTAGGAGTGGCACATGCAGTCCCATAGGCCCACACAATGAAGATTGGGCTGAGATGGCAACCGCACCCCTACGGGCGCGTCTTGGACCCATCTTTGGTGGGCTACCTCTCACCGCCTTGCCAACGTCAGTTGTCAGGGTGTTGGCCAGGTTCAACGCACCTAGATGATGTTTTTGAGGTTGGTCTGGTGCAATAATGAGGGGATCAAAGCATATTCCATGGAACATCCCCTCCTCTCCACCTATAAAAGGAGGCCTCCCCCCTCTTCATTCAACAACACATCAAGGAAGAATCAAACACAAGAGAGAACACAATGTGACAAGAAGAGAAGAGCTCCATTCCTATCTTATCTCTTTAGCTAGTTCTTGTGTATGGAGTGAGTAAGAAAGAGTAAGAGGAGTACCGAAGATGTCGGTTCCCTCTTCACTTGTACCTCGATAGACCTTGTGCTACTTGGAGTACAAAGTTTGTGTTCTTCTACAGTCGTGAGCTGTTACTTTAAGTTAGTCTTATTCATTATTTACTTGTGGGTTCATCGTTCGTCCTTGTGACAAATACTCCAGTAAAGGGGCCTGATAATGATGAATAACCCTAATCGATGCTAGAGTAGTAGTCGATAGCGTATACGTGGTGTCTAGGCTAGAGGCTACCTTTGTTTGCCTTGTACTCCATGGTTGAGGGGTAGGCAGCAGGTGGTGACAGCCCTGTCCATCCCTCATAATCCCCCATATCCGGGTATGGTGTAGAGCTAGAAGCTGGAGGTACTTGGCAGACCAAGTATAAGTTGGTGTCGGAAGCAAGTCTATAATGGCAATGCTATCTTAACTAAGGATCTCTATCCATAGAAAACCTCACTACCTAAACTATCCTCCTTGTAATCATTAGGTGAACTAGCTTAACAGACACTTACACCACCATTTCTCATGGAAATACGATACCCTACTTCCGAGTGAAATGCTACAATGGTAATTCTGTGTGCTTATGGATTATTTGTGTATGCGTTAAGAAATACCAATAGTAAGTGATATAGATAGGGTTACCACCATTTCTCATGGAAATACGATACCCTACTTCCGAGTGAAATGCTACAATGGTAATTCTGTGTGCTTATGGATTATTTGTGTATGCGTTAAGAAATACCAATAGTAAGTGATATAGATAGGGTTTTTGTATAATGACACACACAGGAGAACTCCATAATAATATAAAAGAGTAGACAAGCTAAGATGGGAGGACAATGGGTGAGTTCAAGGTTCCTTTATACTTCTCTATTACTGTGGTTATGTCCTAGAGCAAACCAAAGGGATTAACTAAGCAATGGGTAAACATAGATCACACCATAGCACTTTAGAGCAGTAGTACCTTTCTGATCCTCTAGGGGGGTGAGAAAGCGTGGTCGGGGGAAGGCTATCAAAAGCTCTATGAATACACCAACCCTAATGTGGTGGATTATAAAGGCCTGAATGGAGCTATCACTTTCAGGGCTACCACAACTATCCGTGGGGTTGGGCGCAAACTCAGGTAACCTATACTCTACACACCACATCTATTATATCGATTACTACTCTAGTCAAGTACTATAACTAGAGCACTTAGTCAAGCGAAGATCCCATGCTATGGTGCAGAACCACTATACTAACCATGCCTAACAAGACCACTAAGGCATGAACTAGATAACCATGAAAGATATTTCAGTAAATAGAGAAGGTAAATATATTGATACTTGAGTCTTACAAAGGAGCGATACAAAATTATACCGAACCTCCGAGGACTCCTTCGAAACTTGAGCATCTCTCCCTATCTCCCAACTAGGCTAAGCTACTTTTACATCATAGAAAATGGTAGAGATGAGAGCCCTTGTAATATGTGTTATAAGTAAGGGAGAGAGGCTCTATTTATAGATCATCACTAGTAGAAAACATTCCTAGCTAATAAATATGGTGCTAATAAATATGGTACTAAAATTAGTGTGTTGCGCGTAGGCACCTCTGACTTGCGTGGACATGCACCTGGACCTGCTGTCCTAGCGGCCTACACGTAGCTAGGCCGCTGCTTGATGGCGCGTGTGTGCCTACTGCTCTCGATTTTTTTAATTTTAACACTTTTTGGAAACTAATTTTAAATCTAACACGGTCATTTTTTTTAAACTAACACTTTTGGCCACGCCTATTGCCCTAGCGCGGCCAAATGCCAGTGTCACGCCATGCATGGTGGCACGACAGAGGTCTGACGTGGCGACGACCGGAATCATGATCGTTGACATGGCAGGGCTCTGCCGCGCCACCAATCTTGGCGTGGTAGTGTCGCGCCACCAATCTTGGCGTGGCTGGGCCAAATAAATATCGCGAGTGACCCTCCCCATCCACACGCACCCCTGCCCCGCCCGCTCGTCGCCGCTAGCCGCACATGCCCCGTCGCCGCGCAGCGCCCGCCCACACCACGCCCGCCCGCGGCGGCCGTGTCACGAACACCGGCGTGTCAAGGCCGCCCGCTCCTAAGGTACCACCCTCTCGATTTCATGTTATTTTGATTATTATTGTTTTAGGATAATTAGTGATTTAGGATAATAAGTAATATATGATAGTTAGGGTTTTATGATTGTTATTGATTTATGATAGTTAGTGATTTAGGATAGTTAGTGATTTAGGACAGTTAGATTAGTGAATTTGTTTATGATTTACGTAGGTAGTTTTTAGGTTTGAGGTTAGGATTTTGGGTTTAGGGATTGATTAGGTATTTATTATTTAGTTTATAGTTAGTTATTTGGTTAGGGATTTTGGGTATAGATACTAGTTTACAAATGTCGGTACTTACTAGTGCGTGATACATCGATTTTGATGACTTCATGAAGTTTCATCAAATACTTATATTCCTAGTGAAGTTGTTTATATTAGTAGTTCATGATATGTCTATTAATTTTACTTTGAATATATACATGTGCTTTCATATTGCATAACAAGTAGTTCAAATTTTGTAATGCTACATAATGTTAATTTAAATTTTGTTAATTTGAATACTCTAACACTTTGTTTATCAATTTGTAACAAGATGGCCCTTCCCACGCAGCACCCATTATACCCCATTCTTGAGGTGGAGTACAACGACCAGCACCGAGCACACATCTTGAGTGACAACGATGCAGAGGTGGCCTTGCCTACTTTGAGGCCCCACACGCACACTAGGGCGCACCAATGGGACGAGCGTTATGCGCCATACATACGGCGTGCCGGCTTCCTTGAGCTTGTCCGTGTTGTCAACCACGGTCTTCCGCCCCTTGACCTAGCACTACTTACTGCAGCTATAGACATGTGCGAGTGCATTCTTTGTACGTAAACTTTCTTGTAACAAATTTGAGGCAACTAACAATCGTTCTATTCTTATAACAGGTGGAGGCTTGAGACCCACATGTTCCACCTACCTTGTGGCGAGATGACCTTGACCATGCAGGACATGAAGGCTATTTTTGGTCTTCGGTTGGGGGACTTCCAGTGACAGGGATAGTTGACAATGATCATTGGAGGGAGCTGGTGGCTCAGTTTACTGGCTTTCTTCCACCGGACGACGAGGCTTCCAAGAAAAATAAGTGAGAAATTTAAGGCTATTTAATACTTGCATTGCTTTCCTGCAGCCATCGGGTCTCATTTTCTTTGGTAAATTTTAGGAAAACTTCCGGTGTTTCATCGTCCTAGATCATGGAGTGCTTTGATTAATTGGACCCACAGGCTAAGGAGGCTCAGATCAATAGGTTTGCTTGAGTGTGGCTCTAGTACTTCTTGGTGCTTTCCTCTTCCTAGACGCCTCGGCAACACCATCAGCTGGATCTTCCTTGACATACTATGCCAGCCGTGGGAGAACATAGCGACGTACAGCTGAGGTAGCGCAGTCCTAGCATGGACGTATCGATAGCTATGCGTTGCCTGCCGTCGCACCTTAGGGTATGCGAACCTTGGAGGTTGCTCGTACCTACTCTAGGTTTGGTGTTGGGAATGATGGCCCATTGGGAGGCCACTTAGTACTGGTTTACCGGTAACTACTTTGGTTCATTATATTCTTCGATGTGGTTACATATGATGAGTTTATTAATGGGTAATTCATTATCATGTTCAATGCAGCAATGGAACGGGCAGGATACACTCCCTACAACTCTGTTTATCTAGACGAAATCAGAGTTAGTTAGAGGGAATACGAGGCGCAAGTATAGGGAGTACACGAACGGTCTCGACAACCTAACACAGCACCAGGTTATGCTCTCTTTACTATCATACCTGTGTCTTGTTCGATGTAAACTATATCACAACCTAACTCAATTACGAAATTTCAGGTGCATTGGTGTCCTTGGGATGCTCCAGAGCTCCAATACTATCTCAGTCCTGTCACTAGGGATGAGTCAGACGAGTATCGCTACGACATCCCTCTTATTTTCTTCCATGTGGTCGAGATTCACTTGCCCATCAGGGTCTGCAGATAGTTTGGAAGAATGACAGGCTGCCCACCACCGCTTTACTCCACCAACCAAGGATTGCATGGGTGTGTTATTGATTAATAACAAAGCTAGAATTCAGAGGTGTGTGTGGTACAACTAACATCGTTTTATTGCAGGTATGACCGCAGGAAGACATACAAGACCAAGGATTGGCACATGACACACAGCGCACACATCCATTTATGGCAGAACAGGGTACGACATCCGGTCCATGCGGGTCCTCCACACGACCAACACACCTTCAACGAGTACCTACGGTGGCTTCATCGGTCTATGAGGACACATATCAAGCCCCCATACACTGAGGAGGCGATTGATGAGGACTCGGAGGAAGATATCATCGAAGATGTGTACGATGTTACCACTAGGGAGGACACACAGCTACAGAGAGCCCCGCTTCAAAGATACGTGGTAAGATACTTGAATGGTACAATTTGTTATCCTTTTGGTATTAAGTATGTGTACTAAAACTGTCCAACCACATTTCTGTATCCAGGCGACACAATTGTCAAGGCTGTCCAACGAAGCAGTGTTTTGACTTCATGAGTGTAGAGGGCAGGGGCCAGGCGTTCTCGCGGCTTTTTGTGGAGGTAAACATAAACTTGTCCGTTCCGAAAATGATTCTTTAGTGTATATGCGTTTGGGAAATGCACTAACTTTAATGTCTATTTATGCAGAAGGTGAAGAAGAGCTACAGGAAGCTAGCTCAGAAGCTGAGCTGCATGGACACTCCTTATGAGGAACCGCCACTCCCAGCGCGGTCGGGTGGCACGTCTTCAGCCTCTTTGAGGACACCAGCCGACTCTTCTCAGCCGATGACAGGTGCCACTTCCGTGGTGCATACACCACCACATCATAGCACTGGGAAGGACCCTGCAACCGAGGACGACGATGACGATGATGATGACCCCCCGGGCTTCCGCAGACAGCACAACCAACGGGACGATTGGTCGTAGGACGAGATCGGCATGTCTCAGCTAGGTGGTGCCCCGCTTGGTATCCAAGGAGCCTCACAGGTAATAACAAAGGTGGTTTCTTTAAATACGTATGCTCCATGAACTAACGATCATAAAGAATTATAAGTAATCATATGTATCATATACTTACAGGGTACAAGCCGTACGCACCGTCGACGCGACCATACCGACATTGGCTACACTTCCAATGTGTTCCGAAGAGATAGAGGCGTCTGAGGGATCCTTACACTCCTGGGTCTTAGTTTGTTAGGTCAAACGAATATTGGCTTTCGAAACTTGTGGGGCTATTTGGTTATGTTATGTCAAACTTATGTCAAACCAATGAAAATGTTATGTGACAGCTTGTCAACTTGCGCACGGACTTTATTTATTTGCTTCATATTCGTTTCTATGCGTCGCGGCAGCACTGTCGGCGAGATTAAGTAGCAACTAGTTCGGGAACCGGCAGTCCCGTCGTATCTCTACGTCGGTGGCCGGCGTCTTGCGCGAGGGGTCGAGGAAGCCGGGGTCCATGGTCGCGTCGCCGCCGATCCTACAATATGGGGCTAAAAAGCCCAAGAAATAAGTTCCCATAAAAAAATATTCGTTTCAATCCGATCCAATTTTTTGTAATCGATTAGTTAACATGGTGGTTAACAGTATTATGAAAGACGGGAAAAAAATCATTGCCTTATCAAATTCTCTATTCGGCCGTGAAACTAATTCAACAAAAGACAGAAACAAATCTACTATTGATTTTACGTCAAGCAATACTTAGAATAACTCCCACTATCGGCGCGATGCGTTCCGATTAACCGTCCAGGTACCGCCGGGCGGGCGGCAGGTGCAGCGGCCAGGCGGGCTTGCTGCTTGGGCAGGCAGGACTGGCCGCAGGGTTTTATTCGGCTCTGCCGCACCATGGATCAAGACGCGTCACTGCCGCGCCAAGGTCGATGGCGCGGCAGGCCCTGCCCCGTCAGCGGTAAGCGATTCCTGTCGTCACGTTAGACCTTTGCCGCACCACCATGCATGGCGCGGCACAGGCATTTCACCGTGCTAGGGCACTAGGCGCGGCCAAAAGTGTTAGTTTTTTTTAAAAAAATCGACTGTGTTAGATTTAAAATTAGTTTCTAAAAAGTGTTAAAATTAAAAAAAAAATCCCTGCTCTCTGGGCTGGGTTGTGCTGATCGGCTTGCTGCATGGAAGCAGGCGGGGCCCAGTTACCTCCTGCCCATTTCACGTGGACGTGTTCGCCTGCAACATCTGCTGGCGTTAACTCTTTGAGTAGAGGAGCCCAGCTGCGCCCCTGCAGCTTTTGCATGGCCGGATGGCCACGGTGGCTTCGTGCTCACGTCGAATTCTGTGGAGTGCTGATTTCCTTTTAAATTTGTGAATTTAGTATCTCTCTCGTTTGTTCTCCAAAATATATGAACAGATCATGTCGACGAGCTCTTCACAATGTTCTATTTCACATATTTATTTGAGTCTCCTTTGCAAGAGTAAAAATTCGAATTTCTTTTCATGCCGATTTTCACCAAGTTGTATATGCACTATATATTATCTTTCGACGCGTATTTTGAGTATATCCCGCAAAACAACTCCGAGCATCAAAATTCATGAAACTTGTTAGATAAAAAACCTATTTTGCTTAGATATATTTTATTTGTTGTCATTTTAATATACTTTTGCGGGTAAAATATTTAAGTTAACGACCACCAACACTCATCAGCATTCCTTATGTACCCATAACATTAGAAATCAATATAAGTATTCTACTACTACAGTGCTTCTTCCTTCTTCTTTGTCATGTGGCCTTCCTCCTCGTGGAGCCAGAGAAATAACGCTGAATCACCACCATAATGTAACACTAATGTTGAATCACCGTATGAAATGGCGACGAGATGTGTAACACCACCATAACGTACTGTTTGAACTAGAGAAATAAATCAATTTGCAAACACAACAAAAATGGCACACTAGTTTAGCTGCAATAATGATAACATCCATCCTAGACGAAATTAACATGGCCATAGATAATCAAACAACATTGGTCCATTTAACATATCTTAACACAGAGATATACATCGAATGCAGCTTTATTCACTGCTCCGCTAATGACTCCAAGAACAAGAACAAGGGAACATAAGCATGAAAGTAAGGTCTGCTCATGAGTCTTGATAGGACGGTACGTCTACCATAGCGACGGTCGACACTGGCAGAGATGGCATGAACTTTTCTTCGGTCCATGTCATACGCGATGATTGTTCTTTTGTGCCCAACTAAGAAAATCAAATTCCATTCTGTGTGCACTGTAATCGTTGTGTAGTCCGAATCATAATCCACGTAACCAAATGGAATATTAGTCTTTCCAAACACCTTCAGTGTGCTAATAGTATGCTTCAATATCCATTTATTTGTAGCATAGTCTTCAAGGATCCAGATTGAAAGCTAGGACATATTGTGAACACTAACACCACCAACAGTACATACACACAAGTGATCCTGAACTTGATGGATGAAGGGTAGAGTACCACGAGGCCTAGGAATTTTTTTCCATGTCTTTCCCTCCATATCCACAACAAGTATCAGAGAGTACCCCATAATGTATAGACAACCATTAAGGAACACACTTGCTGATCTTGATCGTATCACATCATCAATGTCCTAGCCCCATTTAGATTCCTTATTGATCCATTCTGTAGTTTTAGATTAGTAGATCTCCACACCTAGGCACTAAGCGTCCTCCTCCTCCACAAATTCAATCACATGGAAGTGCGAGGACGCTGTCGGATCAAACCTCAATCGAACCTGACCAACAACATGGATGCTAGGCGGCAGTAGCCGCAATTTCTTGGTTACCGGATTGCAAACAACACAGCGGGATCCAACAGCCTCAACACACAAGCATAGGATGAGGCCATTGCAGCAATCTAAGACAGCTACCATGTCATGGGGAAGGCAAGAAGGACAAGTCAAGGCGTTCACCGGTGACGCTGGTGAAGTTTTGCTTGTCGTTCTCGCCATCGTAGAAGAAGCCGGCCACAATCTAGGGCAGTACCTTATGTTTATTGGAGATGAGGCGCTTCTAGGAGCGAGAGACACATTTGTAGCAGAACAAGGAGCGGGCAAAGAGGTGGCAGAGGATCTCGAGAACGACATCTTCTGTGAGCCTGCGATCATTAGTGTGCAGTAGGATGAGAGCTTCCTTCCTAATGAGATCACTAAAGAGGAAAATAATCCGACAAAGATCCAAAAGTGAAGTACGAAAAGCATTATCATTGTGTTTGGATCTGTTGGTGGCACGACGAGATGCGTGCAATGGTTCACACAAATTGCAAGAGAGGAACAATGCTCCAACCTTGAAGATGGAGAAGTGGAATGAACGGTGATGCAACTGTGTTGTGGGTAGTAGTTGGGAAATAAATCACGCTGAATTTACTACCGCTGGTGCACCAAATGATCGTGTAGGGCCGGCAACCATAACGCCTATCCCAGTCAGCTCGGCTTTTCATGTGATGAAGAAAATACCACTGTCGCATCTATTGTTAACCCATGGGTGCTAGAAGTTTCAACGGCTGGTTTCCTTTCTTATGAGGCCTCCCTATCGGTCCAACCGGCGGTGGAAGTATCACACTATTGCTTCTATCAGTACGACACTGAAAGTGGCAACAGTGATAAATCAATCTGTAGTAGTGAAACCTATAGGGCATTCATAGAGCCAATTGGATACTTGTCGGGGACCTAATACTGGGGTACCCAATGAGGTGGAACTAATAACCATCGAACGTTTACACTTTCGGTCAGACAAGAATGCTACTGCGCTTCTTGCCCGAACGACGAAAGATTGGTTCCTCCTCGCCCGACCACCGAGGACTAGACTCCACCTCGCCCGATGGCTAAGGGCTGGCTCCACCTCACCCGATGTCTAGGGGCGGGCTCCGCCTCGCCCGAACCCCAAGGGCTAGGCTCCGCCTCGCCCGATGGCTAAGGGCGGGCTTCGCCTCACCCGATGGCTAAGGGCTAGACTCCGCCTTGCCCGACCCTTGAGGGCTAGGCTATGCCTTGCCCGATGGCTAAGGGCAGGCTCTGCCTCGCCCGATGTCTGAGGGCAGGCTCCGCCTTGCCCGACGGTTAAGGGCTAGACTCCGCCTTGCCCGACGCCTGAGGGAAGGCTCCGCCTCGCTCGACGACTGAGGGCTAGCTCCGCCTCGCCCAACGCCTGCACCCTAATCCTTCATAAAGATGAGCACATGGTATGACATGACATTCGAGTCAACTGTAGTATCGAGGGCCATGCCCTGTATGCCTATAGGAAGGCACCGCCAGGATACGATGGGACGGGCGCTTTAAGCCCTTTCCAACCGAACATTGCCCAATCAGTGTTGTAGGCGCCAACTTTTGTCCCACAGTGTTGTAGGCACCGCCATCAGCCCTTGGACATGAATACTAACACAAGCATACGACAACCACTATGATCCAAGACAGAATTCACATCACCTATAGTGACGGACGTAGGGTAACTTCCCCGTCTACTCCCTGAAGGGTCGTAGCTTGGCCCTCTAACACGCCGCACCATCCGCCGACGTAGGATGGGATGCACCCACTTGCTGATAGAAACCAAGGCATGACCCTATAAGGATCAGTGAACACGCCATCCCTGACATGGTCTACCATGTTAGCAGGGTAAGCACATGGGAAAAGGAAGACCTAGCTCCCCCGAAGGACCTTCTCTACCTTTGGTTTTTTCCTCTTTCTCCCATCTATAACCCCTGCCCCCCTTAGTCTATAAAAGAGAGGGCAGGGCACCCCACTAAGGGGACCAACTTTTGACGGATTATTTGGGACACACAACACGCAGTCAAGCAGCAACCAAGCTCTTGGTGTCCTTTCGACCCTTCCATCGAAGACTTGGGAACTGTCCCTCTCTCGACCATTTGTACCCCCTACTATGAACTTTTTTTGGTACTAATAACATGAGAAGCAGCGGACTGGACATAGGGACATTCTTCCTGAACCAATATAAACCTTGTGTCCTTTAGTACACCATCCGAGCCAAATGTGCAACAATTATAAATTTACTAGCCAGTGTTTGTTCGAAACACCAACAGTTAGCGCGCCAAGTAGGGGCCTATGCGTGTTCCAAATCAGGCCATGGATGGCTAGCCACTCAATCAGCTAGGTCTTAGGTGCACATGTGCATTTTGGTAACCTAGACTTCATCATCATGGTGGGAGGAGAGTTGGCGCTGGCCCACGCTGCCATATAGTCTCTCCCCTCAGTCAGCTTCAACTACGGGAGGCTTGAGCGCTAGCTCGGCATCTCCCTTGGATCCTAGCCATCTAGGGAGGACCCACGCTGCCTCACCCTCTCTCTGGAACACTTCACATGGAGCACCCCGATGGTGCTTCCATTCGGTCTCCACAACACCACGGCAACCGTTAGCCACCTTGTGGCACAGCGCATGATCCTATCCCCCATGAACAACGAGTTCGTGGGGATGATCGAAAGCATCATGGAATCCCTCCATGGCCTCCTCGTGGAGGGGCCAGGGTTGGACTCTAGCTCTGACTCTAGTAGGGGGAGCCATCACCCCTCCCAGGAATGTTTCATGGTGGAAACCCCCGAGGGACACGTTGAAAGCGTCTCTACGGATGCGGCTACCCCGGCAGGCAACCTCGATGATGGAACCGAAGGGGGAACAATAGCTCCACCTCATGTAGGGGTGGAGTAGCTGAGAGCTTGAAAGTGGGAGATAAATGAAGCCAGACAACAGCTTGTTTGGGAGTACATGGAGGTTGATCAGGAGATCGAATGCCACAAAAACGGTCGGCGCGCATGCGCCGTGGCACGTGACTTGAACCGAAGGATCATCACCGACGATGAAACCCTTCCTCACTTTGCTTAGGCAAGCCAAAACATCACCGCCACAAATGGCTTTGCTCCATGGCCTTCTAGAGGCCACAACGCCTGAGGAATGTCGGGCCCACCGTGAAATTTGCACACTATTGAGCGTGTGGCAGCGCAGCAGGTGGAGAGCTTGTTGTCTTGGCGATGCGAGCTCGACACTAGCCAATGTACGCCCTTGGTGCGCCCCGCTAGGGACGCATCAATCCACCAAGCGCAGCGAGGCGGTGGGCAGCGCACTACGGTCCTAGTACATCAATGTCTCGGCCATAACCGTGACGCATCTAGCACCCTCGACGCCCGTAGACGCACCTACAGCGACCCAAGGGAAGGAGCCTGCCACAGCTATCATCCTCGATGCGGCGGACGCTATGATAGCAGCGAGGACCGGAGCCCAAGCCCTAGCCTACTAGGGCCTCCAGCCTTTAGCTGGCACATCCTCAACGCTGCATTCCCACCAATGTATCGACCACCAACCAATATCCCTAAATACTCTGGGGAGACAAACCCTGGCCTTTGGCTTGAAGACTATCGACTTGCCTATCAAGCCGATGGTGTGGATAATGATGACTTCATTATCCGCAACCTTCCACTGTTCTTGGCCGATTTGGCACAAGCGTGGTTGGAACACCTATGGTCCAACAGAATCCAAAGTTGGGCGAACCTAAAGGAGATCTTTGTGGGAAACTTCTAGGTCACATACAAGCGCCCTGGGAACCCATGGGACCTCAAGAACTACCATTAGAAGGCCACTGATACCCTCTGTGAGTACATCCGGTGCTTCTCCTGATAGTGCAACGAGCTCCCTAATGTCGCTGACGCCGATGTAATAGGAACCTTCTTGTCTGGGATGACCTACAAGTCCTTGGTTCATAAGCTGGGATGTAAGGGCCCATAGACCACCAAGGAACTCCTAGACATCGCCACCAGCCATGCCTTAGGAGAAGAGGCAGTTGGAGCAATCTTTGATCGCCTCGAGGGCAAGGCAAGGTGGGACGAGGGTGCCGGCGAAGGCACCTCCAATCGTTTTGATAGCATGGGTGGTCAGAAGCCCACGGAGGGCACTCTGAACCACTTCAAAAAATGCTCAAAGGGCCATGCCTGAACCACGCCTTTCCTATAAAGCATCCGCTCAGACTGCAGCCTCATGTGGAAGTTCTTGTTTGGAAGCTCCAACAAAGGGGAGCAGGGAAAGGAACCTGCCCCCACTATGGACGATGCCAAGGAGAAGGACGATGACTTTCCAATGCCGGATGGCTGCCTTATGATCTTTGGAGCCTCAGTGGCCTATGACTCCAAACACCATCAGAAGGTCGCATGCTGTGAAGTCTACATGGCCCAACCGGCCACACCTCCCTTTCTCCGATGGTCGGAATCCGCCATAACCTTCGATCGGACCAACCATTCGGATACCATCCCGCACCCAGGGAGATATCCGCTTGTGGTCGACCCAATCGTCGGCCCAAAGCAACTCACCAAAGTACTGATGGATGGAGGTAGTGGCCTCAACATTATGTATGCCAAGACGCTTGACATGATGGGCGTCGACTGGACGCACCTTTGCCCAACCCAAGCACCTTTCCACGACATCGTGCCTAGCAAGCAAGCCATGCCACTTGGGCAAATCGATCTACCTATTACCTTTAGGGACCAGTTCAATTACAGGACTGAGACCCTCACCTTTGAGGTGGTTGGGTTCCCCGGAACCTTCCACGCGATGCTAGGACAACCATGCTACATGAAGTTCATGGCCATCCCTAACTACACATACCTCAAGCTCAAGATGCTGGGACCCCATGGGGTTATCACCGTTGGCACCTCCTTCCAATGGGCCTACAAGTGTGAGGTCAAGTGCTGCGGCCACGCCACAGCAATCATCGCCTCCGAGGAACTTGCCACCCTCAAGGAGGAGGTCGCTAAAGAAGTTCAAATCAATAGAGGGATCCAAGGGGGTCCTCATAGATCCCAGCAGATCCGAGGATAAAACAGTGCACATTGGTACCATGCTTTCCTCTGAATAGGAAAGGGTGCTCGTTGACTTCCTCTGTGGCAACAAAGACATCTTTGCGTGGAAGCCCTCGGACATGTCATGCATTCTGAGGGAGGTCGCTGAGCATACCTTGAAAATCCATCTAGGCTCCAAGCTGGTGAAGCAACGCCTACATCGCTTCGACGAGGAAAAGCGCAGGGCCATTGGTGAAGAGATAACAAAACTGTCGGCTGTCGGATTCATCAGGGATGTACACCACCTAGAGTGGTTAGCTAATCCCATTCTTGTACAAAAGAAGAGTGGGAAATGCAGGATGTGTGTTTACTATACGAGCCTTAACAAAGCATGCCCAAAGGATCTATTTTCTTTCCCGCGCATAGACCAAATAGTCAACTCTACCTTTGGGTGCGAAACCCTCTGCTTCCTTGATGCGTACTCCGGCTACCATCAAATTGCGATGAAAGAATTCGACCAGCTCGTAACATCTTTCATCACCCCCTTCGGATCATTCTGCTACGTTTCAATGCCGTTTAGACTAAAGAATGTTGGGGCTACATACCAGCGCTATATGCTCATATGCTTCGGGGACCTCATCGGACGGACCGTTGGGGCCTATGTTGATGACATCATGGTTAAGTCCAAATGGCTGACCACCTCATCGCTGATCTTGAGCAAACCTTTGCAAAACTTTAGGCGAATGGCATTAAACTCAATCCTGAGACATGTGTTTTTGGGGTCCCGAGGGGCATGCTGCTTGGCTTCATTGTCTCCGAGCACGACATTGAAGCCAACCTAGAAAAAATTTCAGCCATCACAAGGATGGGCCTGATCCAAAACATTAAGGTGGTTCAGCGAATCATAGGGTGCCTCACCGCCCTCGGCCACTTCATCTCGTGCCTCAGTGAACAAGGTCTCCCCCTTTATCGGCTCTTGAAGAAAGTCATCTACTTTGAGTGGATGTCCGAGGCCTAGGAGGCACTTGACATGGTCAAACTGCTTCTGACAAAGCCCCCAACCCTAGTTCCTCCAAGCAACAAAGAATCCCTCCTGCTATACATAGCGGCCACCATGTAGGTGGTTAGCGCCACCATGGTAGTAGAGCGGGAGGAAGTGGGGCACACCCTCATGGTGCAGCGCCCTGTGTACTTCATCAGCGAGGTACTATCTGACTCCAAGACTCGCTACTCCCAAATCCAGAGGCTCCTGTATGCCGTCCTCATCACCAAAAGGAACCCACGCCACTACTTCAAATCACACACTGTGATAGTTGTGACATCGTCCCCCCTTGGCAAGGTCGTCTAGAGCCAGGACACCATGGGAAGAACCACAAAGTGGGCACTCAAGTTGATGGATCAAGGCATCACATATGCCCCCCGAACGGCGATCAAGTCCCAGGTGTTGGCTGACTTCATCGTGGAATGGACCGAGGTCCAAACACCACCGGCGGTCGTCAATCAAGAGTACTAGATGATGCACTTCAATGGGTCACTGATGAAGAAGGGCGTCGGTGTGGGGCTGGTCTTCATATCAACCCTTGGGGTCCGCATGAGGTACATGGTTCGGCTCCATTTCTCCTCATCAAATAATGTGGCTGAAAATGAAGTGCTCATCAACGGCCTATGAATCGCCATCGAGCTAGGCATCCGATGCCTCAACATCTGAGGTGACTCCTAGCTAGTCATCAACCAAGTCATGAAGGAGGCTAGCTTCCATGACACCAAGATGGCTGCGTATAGCTAGGAGGTCCGACGGCTGGAGGACAAATTCGATGGCCTTGAACTCAATCACATCCCAAGGCGCCTCAACGAGGCGGCCGACGCACTTGCAAAAGCAACATCCGATCAAGAACCGGTGCCAATAGGCATCTTCACCATTGACCAACATAAGCCCTCGGTATGCTATGAAGGGTCGGAATGGGCCGACAAAGGCCGTCTGATCCAGCTCACAAGTCACCACCATCATGCCGCAAAAGCATGATGGTGTCTCTGGGGCACTATGACATGCCTCCTAAAACTCAGGCACAATTACCTTAAAGTGCTAGGAGGAGTTAGTTGTGGCCCTCGAAGCTTGTGCTTCGATGACCCAAAACTATGGGTTCAGGGGTATGCCAAAAACACAAGGACCTACAGTCAGCCCGGGCATCGCTCCAACACTTTCTTGCCTGCAAGATCCCTTCCAACATCGATTGTTGGAATTGGCAATGACGGCCTTCAGCTACCATAGATGATTCCCAGTAGGACACATGTCTAAGAACCATGTGGTTCCCTTTGACATCCTTTATTTTTGTCCCCTCACAAAACTCATCCTCAGAGGCAGCTCGAATGACGGAAAGGCCCTTACATATAAGCGTGAGGGCGAACTAAGCAGCCTAAGACTCCCACGCCTCATGGCGAACCATGGGAGGCATGGAAGGTTGGGAAAATTAGAATCCTCCTAAAGGCTGGGCTAGTACAACATCGACGAGACTACTTGGCCCTGCCTAGAATGCAAAACCCATGGACATGACATATGTGCATTACATTGAATACACCGACCTACGGGGGGCAAGCAGTAGAGCCCGAACAAGCTATGACCATGAGTCCATGCCATGACATATGTGCATACCAGCACTTTCATGATCACTTCATGTTCGCAAAAACACTCAAGGGCTACTATCGAGGTTATAACCCTAGGGTATCTCAAGGCATCAAATAGATAGTGGGCCGCATAGCTCATGACAAAAACAATAGACAAAGGCCCAAATGATCGAGGCTTAGTAAGAGACAAATAGGTTAGGCTAGGTGCTATGGATGGGGTTATCCATGACCCCTTCCACCTGCCTTGGTCTCACTATGCTTGCAAGGCATATGACCTCTCTCCATCATAACCTTTAGAAGAGATGGAAAGAGGTCGTGCCATGCCAAACGAGCCTGCCATAATAGGGGCAAGCATGCCGCATTGTGGGGGTATTAACCCCTATACCCTTATGGCTAGGCTTGGGCCGGCCCGGATTAGTGGGTCCGGTCCACCAAAAGATGACGCGCGGCCCAGCCAACCTGATCGGAGTCCCGCGCAAGGAGTCAAGGCGAATTTGGTGATCAAGCAAGATCCTGGTTGGTTAGAATAGGAATCCTTATCCAGCCACATATGGCAATTGTAACTGGCTAGGATTAGTTTCCAGATCTGTAACCCTACCCCCCGGACTATATAAGGCGGGCAGGGGACCCCTCTAAAAAGCATCTCTCATTGACATACAGCAATACAAATCAGACGCAGGACATAGGTATTACGCCTTCTTGGTGGCCGAACCTGGATAAAACCTCGTGTCTATCTTGCGTCACCATCTCGTTTGTGGCTTGTGCATCTGTCTGCCGACAATCTACTACCTTAGGCATACCCCTAGGTAGACTGCCGACCATATTTCGTCGACAGTGGCGCACTAGGTAGGGGGTGTGCGTACTGCTCTCCAAGCAAACAAGATGGTCATCATCTCCGGCTCCATGGCTACACCGAACGGCCTCACATTCACCATTAGCTAGATCACCTGGACCACCAGCTCTGACGACTTCATCACCATGACCCTAGAGGAGGCATGGATCTAGTCTGCGCCGACCACTGCTTCACCTGCATCAGCTATGGCTCTGACCACGGCAGATACAGCTTCGACCATGACGGATATGGCTCCGACCATGATGGATCTAGCTCCGACCACGGTACATCTGGCTCTAACCACGCCCACATCACTTTCAGCCACGTCAACAACCCATCATCCGCTTCCTCGCTACAAAGGGGAGCAGATCAATAACACCGACCTGCTCGACTCCATCGATCAGGTCGGCACCAAACTCGCTGAAACCCTAGCTCTGGTAAGTATGATTCAAAGTCAACCTAATGAGTAGGTAACCGCACCCCACAACAGATCTACCCGACCAGCTTGGGCCAATCATCCTGCGTGACTTGGTACAAATCTCGTGGTCATATCTACTCCTGAAGGGCACTCTACTCGTCGCCGACCAGCCTCCGCGATGGGTCTCTGACTCTCCAAGTACGAAGCCTCGATGGAGAATTACCAGGCCTAGCCCTATGACCTACGCAACGCTGCCTCCAACTATGCATATAACATACGACGCTACTCGGATCTGGCTTTTGTACATCAGCCTCATCAAAGGCCAAGCAACTTCGTCAACATGATCTAGATTGAGGATTATCAAGAAGGATCCATCCACACAGTCCAAGAGGGCGACTCTAGCTCCTCGTCTGGCATCGCATCTAATGCATCTGTCCACACCAAGCTTCAGCATCATGAAGATGAAGGCATCAAATATGATCTGGATATCCCAGACCATGCCCCGGGGTTCCCACAATTCCCGTCTTTCTCGCCAAGGCGAGGGGATTTGATCCATGTCGTCAGCAATGACGAACCACCGACAGTTGGCAAAATAGAACAAGAAAGGACTACACGCGAAGCACGCAATATTGACCGGTTTAATCACTGGCAAATCGAAGCCAAAGCAGACCAGGAGGCACGACACATAAGGGTCTAGCCACGTGACCTCAACGATGCTTTCGATAGGGTGGGGGACAAATAGGTCTTCTAGACTCCAAGCACCAACGTGCCCGTCGCCATGGCAACAATGCAACGGCTACCCAACATCCCGAAAACCCAAGCAGTTCGTGATGAGATACAAGCCTATCTGATGGCTGCTATGGCCCAGACCGCAGAGATTGTAAATCAAGCCCGGGCTCCATCCGTCTTAGTCGAGTCAAGCCACAGCCGCTAGCACCCAAGTCGCTCATAGCCACTTAACCAACGTGGCTCGCGCAACAACGACCCATAAGACAACCATCAAGGCAAAAATGGTGGCCATGATGGTGGCTAGGATGACAACCGCCGTCGGGACAACAACCGCCGCGATGTCTGGGACAATAACCACCGAGACAACCGCGACAATCCCCGTGATAACCATGGTCGTAGGGCTCATCTAGATGGCAATCAAGATTGCCACGATGGTAATAATGATCTCCGCCATTACCTCGGTGGACGCGATCTACACGCTCGCATCAACCAAAGAGCCAACGATCGAGCATCCCACGAAAGTTATTGCCGTATGGAATATGACACTGCCCACGGCCCACCGGGTTTGAAGCAGTTTACTCCACACCTTCGCCAAGTCATATGGCCCAAGAATTTCAAGCTCAAGAAACTTTAGAAGTATGATGGCAAGGAAAACCCCGAATTATGGGTCATGCTCTATGAAACTACGTGTAGATCAGCCATGGCTGATGAGCACATCATGTCTAACTATTTCCCAATCGCTGTTGGCCATGCAGGTCACCAATGGCTAGTCAGCTTGCCGACGAACTATTTTGACTGTTGGCAGGAGCTCAAGCAAGCCTTCATTGACAACTTCATTGCTACTTGTGAACAACCAGGCAACAAATACGATCTACAACGGATTTGAGATCAAAAAGATGAGCCACTGCGCGAGTACGTCCGGCGTTTCTCAGAGATGCACATTAAGGTCCCATCAATCTCTGATAACGAGGCAATCGAGGCTTTCGTAGATGGCCTCCACTTCCACGATGCCCTAAGGGACAAGCTCCTCCGCAAGAGACCTGAATCGGTCACAGCGCTCCTGGCCACCGCTAAGAAATACGTGGACACCGACGACGCTAAAAAGATAATTATTGAAGAAGCAGCAAGGGTTCCACGCTCCGACCACCCCCACACCACGACGACTACTATGGCAACCGTGGTCGGAATGACAATTTTGACCACCGCAACCAGCGCAACGACTCCCGCGACCACCGCGACCAACGTAATCAGTGGTGTAACCACCATGACAATTACAGGAGCAAGCATGCTCGGGAAGACGATGGGGAGGTCAACACCGTTAAAAAGGGTGGCAGACATCGTAATTACGAAGATGACTATGCCAAAGCATTGAAAGGGCCCTGCCAGCTCCATCCTAAGTCAAAGCATACCATGGAGAATTGTCGTGTTCTCAAGTCTATCTACACGCGTCAATAGGCTCAGGATACATCCGACAAGCCTAACGACGTAGGGGAACAGCGCAACGAGGATAACGACGATGACGATGCAGACCCTCGTCACAAGTACATCAAGCCAACCGATCACGTGCACACCATCATCGGAGGCAAAGTGTCCATCGAATCCAAATGAGAACGCAAGCTGCTCGCCCGCGCTTGCTTGAACGTGGCCAACACCGACAACCTCCTCACCGATCCGTGGCTCCCTCCATGGTCTCACCGTGAAATCTCCTTCAGTAGAAAGGACCAATGGGCCGCAATACCTAAGCCAAGGCATTTTCCCCTAGTCCTCGATCCTTGTATCAACAAGGTTTAGTTCAACAGAGTACTGATCGACGACGGCAGCTCCATCGACATACTATTCAAGAATAGCTTGCCCACCCTGAAGATAGCTCAGGCGGACCTCAAGCCGTACGAGGCACAGTTCTGGGGTGTTCTCCCCGGACAGAGCTCTACACCTCTCGGGCAGATCACGCTACCTGTGCAGTTTGGGACCTCGGACCACTTCCACACCGATTACATCAACTTCATGGTCGCTGACTTCGACAGCACCTACCATGCTATTCTTGGTCGACCGTCGCTCACCAAGATCGTGGCCATACCTCATTACATGTATCTGGTGCTCAGGATGCCTACCAAGAAAGGAGTTCTAACCCTCCAAGGCAATGTGTACGCAGCTTATGCCTATGAGGATGACAGTTTCAAAATAGCAGAGGCTCATGCCCTCTCTATTCGCATGGCAGAGACCATGCTCGACGCCAAGAAGACCTCGGCCGACCACTTGGAGATCCCAGAGCTTGAGGCTCCATGCAAGAACATCAAGTCTAAGGAGCACAAGGTGATCCAGCTGGTCGATGGTGATCCCAGCAGAATGGCCCTTATCAGGGCCAACCTGGATCCCAAATAGGAAGACGCGCTCGTCAGGTTCCTGAGGAGCAACGTGGATATGTTCGCATGGAAACCTGCTGACATGCCCGGTGTACCTCGAAATTTGATCGAGCACTCCTTGAATGTCAACGGCAAGGCCAAACCTATTAAGTAGAAGCTACGATGGTTTGCTCACGACAAAAAGGAGGCGATTAGGGTAGAAGTTACATGGCTTTTGGCAGCCGGATTTATCAAAGAAGTGTATCATCCGGAGTGGTTAGCCAACCCGGTTCTTGTATGCAAAAAGAATAATGAATAGAGAATGTGCGTTGATTACACTGATCTCAACAAACACTGCCCTAAGGACCCCTTTGGCTTACCTCGCATAGACGAGGTCATAGATTCAACCGCCGGTTGCGAGCTGCTTTCCTTTCTCTATTGCTACTCTGGTTATCACCAGATCACTCTTAAAGAGGACGACCAGATCAAGACATCTTTTATCACGCCTTTCGGCACCTACTGCTACATGACCATGTCGTTCAGGCTAAAGAACGTCGGGGCTACCTACCAACGCGCTATACAAGCTTGCCTCAAAGACGAGATAAAAGACGACCTCGTCGAGGCTTATGTTGATGATATAGTTGTCAAAACCAAGGAAGCACATACCCTTGTTGACAACCTGGAACGTACCTTTGCAGCCCTTAACACATTTCAGTGGAAGTTGAACCCAAAGAAGTGCATCTTTGGTGTTCCTTCTAGAATACTACTTGGCAATGTCGTCAGTCACGACAGCATATGCCCTATCCCGGAGAAAGTCAAAGCTGTCTTGGACATGAAGCCACCCAAAAAAGTGAAGGATGTTCAGAAGCTTACTGGATGCATGGCCGCCCTCAGCCATTTCATATCAAGATTAGGCGAAAAAGGATTACCATTCTTTAAACTACTCAAAGCATCCAAAAAGTTTGAGTGGTCGGAGGAAGCAGACGCTGCCTTCACATAGCTGAAACAATACCTTACGTCACCTCCGGTCCTCACTGCTCCAAGAGAAGACGAAACACTCCTACTTTACAATGCGGCTACTAACCGAGTGGTCTCCACAGCTATGGTGGTTGAGCACGATGAGCCCTGCCATGTCTACAAGGTACAGCAACCAATTTATTTCATTAGTGAGGTACTCAATGAGTCCAAGACTAGGTACCCATAGATTCAGAAGTTGATCTATGCCATACTGATAACATCTCAAAAGTTGAAACACTACTTCGATGGATATCGTGTGGTGGTCATGACTGAGTACCCTCTATGAGATATCATAAGCAACAAGGATGTAAATGGGCGCATCATCAAATAGGCAATGGAGCTATGCCCCTTCTCCTTGGAATTTGCAAGTCGTACTACAATCAAGTCTAAGGCACTCATTGATTTTATCGTCGAGTGGACAGACTTAAGCACGCCTGCCTCTTCGGGATCCAATGAGTATTGGACGATGTACTTCGATGGCTCTCTCAACATTGACGAAGTTATTTCCCAGCATCTAATAATGCCGCCGAATAATGCCGCCATCCAAGGAGTAGCTCCAGTACGTCCTCAGGATTTATTTCCTAGCATCTAATAATGCTGCCGAATACAAAGCATGCCTACATGGTTTGCGCATTGCGGTTGAGCTCGGTGTTAAATGTCTCTATGTCTATGGAGACTCGGCTCTGGTCATTAACCAACTCAACAAGGACTGGGACATGACCAGTGAAAAGATGGATGCATACTGTAAATCGATTAGAAAACTAGAAGGCAGGTTCTATGGCATCGAGTACATACACATGGTCCAGGACAAGAATCAAGCAGCGAATGCACTGTCAAAGTTAGGATCATCCCAAGCCAAAACCCCACATGGCATATTTGTCCAAGACCTGCTCATGCCTTCCATCGAAGAGGAAGATTCCATGGCAGACAAGCCTCTAGACCAGCAATTGGTGGCTACGGTTCCGACATCAAGCACCGCCGAGATGCTTCTGACCACTCATGAGCCCGACTAGAGAATACCTTTCATCAAGTACCTAACAGATGGCAGCGGTTACACTGATCGGACAAAAAACGAGTGCCTGATGCATCGCAGTAAGCAGTACCTGCTTGTTGATGGCAAGCTATGGCGCAAGAACACAAAAGAGGAAATCTTGATGAAGTGTATAACCCAGGAGGATGGCGAACATCTCCTGGACCAAATCCACTCTGGCTCCTGCGGCAACCACGCAGCCTCAAGAACGCTGGTTGGTAAGGCTTTCTGGGTAGGGTTCTATTGGCCGTCAGCAGTAGCCGACGCAGAGAAGCTAGTCCGCCACTGTGAGGGTTGTCAGTTCTTCACCAAGAGAATCCACGTACCAGCACCTACCGGTACATCTCGTATTGCCTATATGACTATTGGATTCTTAACTTCAATAGAAATTCTTTTTTAGACCCTAGCACCACGTGCCTACGTCACCTACTACCAGGCTCGGGGACTAAGTGGGCATACTTCACCTTGTGGTGAATGTGCTTATTTAATCGACCCCTATGCTTTGACTGATACTAAGGATTACTATCATGCTCGGGGACTGTCCCGACCACTGCTCGAAGATCGTTCTCCTCGGCTACATGTGATTTGTACTCACATACAGTTGAGAGACATTTATTTAGATCTTGCTACAAGACTCATACTTTACTTTCTAGCAAGCCCGGGGACTACATCGCTACGATGCACCTGTCGGTGCATCTCGTATTGCCTGTACGACAATTGGGCTCTTAACTTAACTGGGAATTCTTTTTAGACCCTGGCACCACATGCCTACGTCACCTACTGCCAGGCTCGGGGACTAAGTGGGCACACTTCACCTTGCGGTGAATGTGTTTGCTTTTCGACCACTACACCTCTGATGATCAAGGATGCTACGCTTCAAGATTCACTTACATTTCTTTACAGAAATACAAGTGGGCACACTTCACAGGATGGAAATCTTTTTCTTTTTTCTTAAAAGCACCATACATTCTTCAGACAACCTACTTCTCCAGCAACAACAGTGGTCAGAGATGTCAAGGACTCAAGCCTTACTTGTCGGATAAGGTTAAAATGGCATGTCACAGCATAATACATGGTGCTCGAGGACTAGCTGTGGGGGTATTAACCCCTATACCCTTATGGCTAGGCTTGGGCTGGCCCGGATTAGTGGGTCCAGTCCACCAAAAGATGATGCATGGCCCAACCAACCTGATCGGAGTCCCGCGCAAGGAGTCAAGGCAGATTTGGCGATCAAGCAAGATCATGGTCGGTTAGAATAGGAATCCTTATTCGGCCACATATGGCAATTGTAACTGGCTAGGATTAGTTTCTAGATTTGTAACCCTACCCCCTGGACTATATAAGGTGGGCAGGGGACCCCTCTAAAAAACATCTCTTATTGACATACAACAATACAAATCAGACGCAGGATGTAGGTATTACGCCTTCTTGGCGGCCGAACCTAGATAAAACCTCATGTCTGTCTTGCGTCACCGTCTTGTTTGTGGCTTGCGCATTTGTCTGCCAACAATCTACTACCTTAGGCATACCCCTAGGTAGACTGGCAACCATATTTCATCGACACGCACTGACCCCATAAGGATAGAGGTGATAGTAGTCACCTCAGCCCGGTCAGACACCAACCTTGTGCCATGCTACATGAACAAGACAATACCACCTCGAGGTGGTAATGATAGGTACGATGACCACCTACCAGATATGGCCCAACATGGCAGGTCTACCCACTATGGGATGGGAGCCACGACAAGGGTCTCAGTGCGGTGGCCATCCAAACTAGTTGAAAGCCCTGACCCTGATGATTAGGGTCATGGCCCTTAGCCCCATGAAATGACTAGGCGAACGATGACCCAGGGCGGCTACCAACTATGGGTACAATGCCCCGAGGAACCTAGAGATGATGGTGAAGACCATAATGGATGCCGCATTACATAGGATAGCTAACAAACTATCACCATGGCTATAGTGCCAGCCTTCATAGTAGCACCATGTTAGACCCCTACTGTGACATGGCCATAAGACCATGATGACAGCCACGCTCGGACAAGCTCCACAAGACAGCGTAGCTTGCACGCCAAGTTAGCTATGACCTCCCTCAGGCTCATGACCCTTTGGTCAGGAGAACCTCCTATATGTACAAGCCCTAGCCCCAAACTCTATATAAGGACCGCCAGGGCAACACATTCTTCATCCTGTACCATTCCATTCATTAACCAAAGTAGTAGGGTTCTTGAAGCTTCTCTTTAGGCTGCCCCTCACCTAGCATAGGTTCAACCACCTCTTCCACCATTCTTGCACCCCCCATTGTAAGAACTTTAGAGCATTCAAGCGAGGAACATGCACTCAATCATCTCTGAGACTGGACATAGGGCTCCAGCTTGAACCAATATAAATCCTCGTGTCTATTGGATGCTATCATCGTATTCCTAGAGCAGCATGGCAATCATATTAATTTACAGTCTGGTTTATGAAACACCGACATAAGTGGTCTTTCTTTGTTGTCGCATTGAGTTTTCTGTAATCAATACACATTCTCCAACCTATGACAATATGCTGTGGGATTGACTCATTTTTATTGTTTTCAACGACCGTCATTCCTCCTTTCTTTGGAACCAGTTGGATGGGACTAACCCAGTTGCTATGTGGTACGTGATAAAAAATCTGGGCGTGAAGAAGTTTGAGGACTTCCTTCTTCATGACTTCCTGCATCGCATTATTGAGCCTACGCTGAAGCTCTCGAGATGGTGTTATCGATGGGTCAATCGGAATGCGATGGGTATAGAGGGTTAGGCTAATCCCCTTGAGATCTTGCAAAGAATACCCAAAAACTAACCTATGCTTTTCTAAGATGGCGATGAGTTTGGATGTCTCCTCATCAGAAAGCCTATCACTAATGATTACAAGAGTGTTCTTGTTGCCATTTAGGAAAGCATAGCGTAGACCAGCATGTAGGGGTTTTAGGTCAACCAGAGGTTGTGTCGGTACTTCCTTTGTGGGACGATCTATGGTTTCTCCTAAGTCGTCCTCTTCTTCTATGAAGAGTTTTGCATCTTTTTCTAGGGAGGACTCGGGGGAAAAGGGCAAAACTGACATAACTTCCTTGGGAAGGTCAAGATGGGGAAGAGATTCTGCCACTGATTTTTTGGCTCGAGTGATAGGAATGGTGAAGGTGTCTCTTCCCAACTTTACATCCAATGCCCCTAATGAAGGAGGCTCCATGATAAGTTTTTCTAAGGGATGCCCTATTAAGATGTTGAAATCCTAGATTTCAAAGACATGGAAATCAAGGGCTACTTCAATATCCCTGTGATGTAAAATTGTATCATGGAGAGTCCTAAGCCCTTTTAGGCTAGTTCTTGGACTAGACCTAAGGGACTTAACTATTTGGACCAGGAATTTTTCACCTAGATAAGCAGATGCGAAGGCTATAGACATTAGGTTTGCTCCAACAGATGAGTTATACATCACATCCACCCAAGTTCCTTGAATTTTGCAATGAATGCTTCAAGAGGGGGTGAGTATCTGAATTTCTTCAGAAGAATGCTCTCCCTCATCCACCCATTCACTGCTCATGATAGCGGTCAACTCCTTGATGGACTCTCTAAGGGATTCTTTGTCTAATGGTTCAAGAGGAGTGATAGGAACTAGTGGCCTCTTTTGGCAAGAGTACTTCGAGGTATTTCCAAAATCTTCAAAAAGTTCATCCTCAAAATACGGGAGGTCCGAAGGCTAGAAACCTTCCTCCAGAACTTCTGGTTTGGGCAATGGTCTCTCTAAGGGTGTTATGGGTTTGGCTTTAGCCAAAGAGATTTCCTCATGGCTTGGCTCGAGTTCTACATGAAGGGGTTCTAGAAGAGGAGTGTTCTCTAGAATGCGGTCGAGGAGAGCTTCTCCTTTTGCTTTGGTTTTGTGAGTAAATGAACCTCTGGTAGCTATATCAAGTTGTAGGGCAGATTCCTTGCTAAGCCCTAACCAGAAATGCTACAAAAGCACATGGTTGGGTATAGACAAGTCTAGGCTAGATCTCGTTAAAATTGAGAATCTGTCCCAAGCTGCACCTATAGTTTCCTTCTTTTTTTGTTGGAAGTTGAGTATCTCTTGTTGTAGGGTAGTGATTCAGGATATAGGGAAGAATGCAAGACAAAATCTATTCCTTAGTTCTTCCCAATCGCCTGCTACCTTCCCTATGTTGTGGGCGTACCATTGTTTCACCCTCTCATTGAGCTAAAAGGGAAACAACTTTCACCGAAGTGTTTGTTGTGACATGCCTGAAATGGTCAGGCAAGCACAGAGCTGCTCAAACTCCCTTAGGTGATGATAAGGGTTTTCATAATCTAACCCTAAGAAGGCTTGTTCCCAAACCATGGCTATCAAGCCAGGGCAGAGTTCATAACTAGAAGTTGTGATTGGCTTTGAGGATTGTGGTAGTTCAACGAACTTGCCCTTGGGAGCAGAAAAGGTTTTGAATAGTTGGTTGCTCCATTGGAGAAGAGTAAAAAGTAAAGAAAGATAAAAACAAAGGATACATGGGCAAACTAGGTTTAGAAACTAAAATGATAACCATTCCCCAGCAACGACATCAAAAATGCTTGTTGGTGCTTCTTACCATAAGCAGAAAAGTCCACAAGCACACGAAAGTACCATTGTACCACTTCACCCAGAAGTATTCAGGGTATCGTATTTTCCCAAAGGAACAGTAGTTTAAGTAGTCTTTTGGCTAGTTTACCCAGGAGAACAAGATGAAGGGTAACATGGGTAGTGAGGTTCTTCTAAGGTTAGAAACCTTAAACGAAGATAACTTTGCTACTATAGACTGACTTTGGGCACTAGGTTGCAACTGGTCTACCAGTCGATGCCGGCCTGTAGCTCTACACCATATCTGAATGTGGGGGATTATGAAGGATGAACAAGGCTGTCACCACCTATCGTGTACCCCTCAACCAGGGGATATGAGGCAAATGAAGGTAACATGTAGCTTAGACACCACGTCTACGCTAATCGTTACTACTATAGCATTGGCTAGGAGCTTCCGTCTTTATTAGGAGTCCACTATTGGAGCACCCACCATGAGGACAGACGATGAACTTGCAAGTAAGTAGCAACAATGATAACTTTTCTTAAGGGATCAAAACCAAAAGATGAACATGAACTTCTTACTCCAAGTAGTAAGACGAACGTAGAGGTACAAGTGTAGAGGGGGGCCGACAAGTCTGACACTCCATCCACCTGATGTACATGGTTCGCCGAGTACAAGAAGTAGAGGGTACCGCTACTCCGCTATTCCTCTCACTCTTTCCCTCTCTCACTCCCTAACTAGTCTAGCTAGAAGCTAATGGAATCAGTGTAGCCCTTCTTCTTCTTCAAGGTGTATGATGATGATCAATGTAATGAGGAGGGGGCCTTCTTATATAGCTTGAGTATGACATTTTGGTCATGTATTTTAGGAAAGCACCACATGCAACCGCCTCCACCAACATTGAATGCACCGCTAGAGCAAGGTAGGGCCCGGTGGAGCTGGGGGTGGTGCACTCGCACCATGGTTGTGGCGCACCCTAGGCCAGCCCACTGACCACCGCCATTCTCTGGTGGGTTGCTGGCTAGGTCTGGACCCCTGCCACGCTAGTGTTCTGCCTAGAAATGCAGTTGGATGGGCTTTGCTTTGTGTTTTGCTTCAATGCGTCTTCTTAGTTGCACATTTTAGTGTGTTTTCATGTGTTGCCCTGCAAAACATATACATACCAAAACTCATGGAGAATGTTAGTTAAGAACCCTATTTCTAAGTTTTGGTTCTCATATTTGTTTATTTTGTTTAAAATGTTGGCGGTAAAAATATGAGTTAAGCATCGCTAATAGATGTGCATGTGCATGGATATGTATATGCTGGCTTTCCTAATTCTACTATGCTCCTTGAAACATATCTCTCCTTATTGCAACTTGAAAATACTTTGCAAGTGTTTACACTAGAATTTGGAAGAAGGGTTGCAAGAACTCAAAAGCTCCCAAGATCATATCATCAAGGAATCGATTGTATAAAGGCTGGTATCAACTGATTTGAATACAACACTAGAATCAGCTCTTTTCCGATATCGTCAGTAGATAACTATGATAGCTACAATCGGCGCCAAAAAAAACATGTTGGACTCTAAAAAAGGGAAAGATTAGGGTCTAAGTTATATTAAATTAGGAATGTTTTCTCTTAGGCCAAAAATTATAAATGAGTCATGCTTAAGTAGGATTCGTGTTTAGGCCTCGGGTATAAATATTGGACCCCAGCTATTGTAAAGACACAATCAATCAAATACAAGTTACTCACTTTTTCGGCTCTGGCCACCCCTTAGGAGTACGAGTAGAGTAGATCTCGGTGAGTTCTTCAGTGAGTAGGGCTGCATTGGTCTGGCCAACCTCTGGCTTGTCTGTAAGTACCATCATGGCTTATACTTCTATTCGTATGGCTGCATCGATCCAGTCGACCTCCACTATGAATCGGGTATAAGCTAGTTATCGATTCTTATCTAGTTCAAGTATGGCTGCATCGATCCGGTCGACCTCTACTACTCGAACTAGATTAAGGTCAAGTTATTGGCTCTATCTAAGGGTGGCGTCCTTCGAATAGATTCATTAAGTTATCGATATTGCTTATTACTTTCATTATTTATTTAATTATATCAATATCACTTTGCTCAATTGGGATTGATCTAGATCGGCCTTATATCCTATTTACCCATCATTTGTTAATTTAAACTGATCTGATTTGCACCTTAAATGATGAGTTATGTTTTATCGGTTGTTTTATGTCAATCTTGATCATGCATAGTGTGCGGTTAAGGCATGCCTGGTCTTGAATAGATCTATCAGCTAACGAAACTGTTCCATGGCCCGTTATCACGGCCTATGTGATTATTCCTCACACGCCACTGTTAGCACCATGGAGTGGGGATCGTTATTTGGTAGATCTGTTCCTGATAGAGCATGACCTTAATTGTCTGCTATGCCTGACTTGGTTGTTTTAGCCGATATCAAGTGTTTTCACATATGCAGTTCACGTCATGAGACCATTGAAGTAAGGATAGGTTGAAAGATATGTTAGCTCCATGATCTTATTATTGTATTATGGCATGCATGATTCTGCCTCATGCCCCACTAATATTAGTAATAAGTTAGGGTCATCGAATTTATTGCTGTTTCTATGACCTGCATGATTCTGCCTCATGCCCCACTGGTCATAGTGATAGATGAGATCTAATATGTTCATTTGATTTATCTCTATTAAATGGTTAAATGATCATGGGCTGAATTTAAATTAAAAATAGAGATTCGGTTACTTGCAGTCATTGGTTTAGCATAAACTGATTAGTGTTGACATCCTACTGCCATTGACTAATATTTGTCTAAATAACGATATTCATCCTAAATGATAACTGAATTTTCGTCCATAATTCCATGAGCTTTAACTGATTTATTCTTATGAGTAAGCTAGAATCGGCTATTTAGTCGATCTCCTTCCAATCGGCTCTTAGAGCTGCATATTCGGGACTGTCTGGCAACACCGGTATGTTTTGCCTTAAATTACTGATTAGCTTTCTCTTCTTATCAATTATAGGGTCAAATTGACTGGCACGTCTTGGGAGGAGTGCACAGGATCGATAATCCCTATGTTCAAGCTAGGCGGATCTCTAGCTCCATTGAGCAGTCCCTTCTGGCTTGCTCGTGTGCCTTAACATGGGATGAATTTTCATGCCGACAGCAAGAAAACATGGGCTATATTATTCATCTCTCTCTTTTCAGGTGGGAATATTAGTACCCATTGTTTTAGATAACTCAAACACTTATCCATTTTTTAATACTTTCATTTTATTTTTTTATGAATAACTCTTCCATAGCCCATGCCTCTTCTTCTGCAATTGTAACTTTTCAAGAGAGACATATACCAGAACTTGGAGCATTTATCCTATGAAACATATTTTTGTATCTACTCCCAATGTAGGAGTAGAACATTTTTGGGTGGATGGAAAACATGTTGTTGGGTACCCCCAGTGTGGGAGTAGCAGATATATGTGGAGTATACGTGATCTTGATCTTGAGAGCATAATAAATTTCTCAACAAGGGTCACAAGGTTTGATCAACTCAATGCAGTAGCAAGTAGAATATGTAGAGGTTAACTAGTCTATCATATCATGTATGGCTCTGGTAGGACATTGCTCACCACAAATGAGAGTTGTAGCTATTCATTTTACTTTTTGAAATAAAATTCTCCAATAATGAGACATCAAGAATCAAGTTCTCATTATTCTACTATATCTCATTTCACAACAACTTAAGTAACATGGGGTCCCTATTAAAAAGTTCCCAATAGTAGCAAGACTTCCAGCCAAAGTGTTCTTAAGTCATGACTGAAATAATCTTTCCTTATGTTTTAAAGTTGTTTTATTAAAGGATTTTCAATTCGGTTCAAAACGGAAAGCGAAACATGTGAAAATATAACATACGGGACTCAAACATGACTGTGGATGAAGCTCAAGGTGGGAGGCTACTATGGTGGGCTAGCCGACCCAAGAGGGAGACTAGGCGACCTGTCCCGGAGCCCTTTCGGGTCCATCTTTGGTCGATGTGGTCCTTGGTCCATTACTTTCTGAATTTTGGGATTTTCATGATCGGATTTCTTTCTGTTGTCATGGTGTGCTTCCCACACACTTGTTTTCTATTTACCTTTATGCACATGTTGGCATGAAATTTCATCCTATGCCGAGAGCACACGAGCAAGCCAGAAGGGTCTGCTCGACAGAGCTGTAGATCCGCCTGGCTTCAATGTAGGGATGGTCGATCCTGCATACTCCTCCTGAGATGTGCCAGTCAATTTGACCCTGCAATTGACAAGGAGAGAAAGCTAATCAATAATTTAAGGCAGAACGTGCCGGTGCTGCCAGACAGTCCCAAATGTGTGGCTCTGAGAGCCGATATGGAAGGAGATCGACTAAATAGCCAATTCTAGTATACTCATAAGAATAAATCAATTAAAGCTCGTGGAGTTATGGAAGGAAGATCGGTTATCATTCAGGATGAATCTTATTATTTACACAAATATTAATCAATGGCAATAGGATGTCAACAATAATCAGTTTACACTAAGCCAATGACTGCAAGTAACCAAATCCCCTTTTTATATAAAAGAAGCAGCTCATCATCATTTAACCATTTAATAAAGATAAATATAATGAACATATTAGATCTCATCTATCACTATGACCATGGGTCATGAGGCAGAATCATGCAGGCCATAAAAACAACAATAGATTCGATGACCCTAACTTATTACTAATATTAGTGGGGCATGAGGCAGAATCATGCAGGCCATAATACAATAATAAGATCATGGGGATAACACATCTTTCAACCTATCTTTACTTCAATGGTCTCGTGATGTAAACTGCATATGTGAAAGCGCTCGATATCGGCTAAAACAGCCAATACAGGCATAGCGCATAGTTAAGGTCATGCCCTATCAGGAATAGATCTACCAAATAATGATCCCCACTCTACAGTGCTAATAGTGGGGTGTGAGGCAGAATCACGCAGGTCATGATAACGGGTCACGGAACGGTTTTCGTTAGCCAATAGATCTATTCAAGACCAGACATGCCTTAACCGCACACTATTCATGATCAAGATTGACATAAAACAGCCGATAAAACATAACTCATCATTTAAGATTTAGATTAGATCAGTTTAGATTAACAAATGATGGGTTAAACCGGATATAAGGCTGATCCAGATCAATCCCAATCGGATGAAGTGATATTGCTATAATTAAATAAATAATGAGTAACTTAATGAATCTATCCGAAGGACGCCATCCTTAGATAGAGCCAATAACTTGACCTTAATCTAGTTTGAGCAGTGGAGGTCGACCGGATCAATGCAACCACACTGGAAATAAACAAGAGTCGATAACTAGCTTATAACAGAGTCGAAGTGGAGGCCGACCGCATCGATGCAGTCGTATGAACAGAAGTATAAGCCATGACGGTACTTACAGACAAGCCAGAGGTCAGCCGAACTAATGCAGCCCTACTCGCTAAAGAACTCACCAAGATCTACTCTACTCCTACTCCTAAGGGATGGCCGGAGCCAAAAAAAGTAAGTAACTTGTATTGGATTGATTGTGTCCTTACAATAGCCGGGGTCTGATATTTATATTCAGAGCCTAAACATGAATTCTACTCGAGCACGACTCATTACAATCTTTGACATAGAAGAAAACATTCCTAATATAAGATAACTTGGACCCTAATCTTTCCCTTTTTGTAGAGTCCGATATGTAATTTCCTAGCGCCAATCGTAGCTCATCATCGCTATTGGCTGACGTCATCCAAAGAGATCTAATTCTAGAGTCGTATCTGAATCAGCTGATATCAATCCTTATGCAATCGAGTCCTTGATTGACACAATTTTAGAAGCTTTGAGTTCCCGCGTTTTTCTCTCCAAATTTTGGTGTAAACACAAGCCCCCCAATTTTAGGATAAAAGTGATTTTATGCCAAAATTTCTATTTATCTATTTACCACACAGCAACTGTTTTGCTCTGAGATATACGTGTGGCTCCTGACTTTCTGGGCCAAGTGTTATATAATGTCCCAATAGTATCTTTTCTGACTCACTCGGCCTGTTTGCTTTCCCCTTCTTTCTCGAGCAAATCTCAACAACCGACGCCGCCATCGCCAAAGCTTCAACACTAGCAAATCTTCCGCACCGTCAATCTCTTATTCAAGCAGTCTTGCTCACATTCACATCTATCTCATCGGTAATGGTGATCAGCGACCACATCCCTGAGGTATGCTTTCAAATTCCCATTCTCAAAATGTTGATTGCTACCCTGCATTTCCTTTGTCCTCAAATTTATTTTATCCAATTTCTAGGAAATGAGGAACAAAATCTTGATTCCATCAGTTGTTACTTCCAATGTTTATTTTCTTGGGCCTATGGGTGAACCTGATCCATCTGATTTCATTCATCAAGAAACCAATCAAATCCCCTTCAAATAGTCTATAGTGGACTTGTCCTCCTGGAATATCAAAACCCCCTTCAGAAACTAGACCAAAATGCCCAAGGGGTGGAGAAATTGGTTTTGTAGGGTATCTAAGAAAAAGGGTGGAGATTGGGAGGTGTATGATTTGAATCAATGTTTGACACTTTCATTGTCTAGGATGGAGAGGAATGATTCACTATTGATTTCCGCATCCTATTTCTAGTCCAATCCCCTGAATGCTTTTATCTTTGGTCATGGCCTGATGACTATTACCCTGGCCGATGTTTACATGTTGACCGGCCTTAGGATAACTAGGTTAGTGAATCCTTATGAGTACTTGAGTGCTGGTTCCAAGAAATTAGCCAAAATATCAGACTACATAGGATGGGCAAGTTATATTATGAACCATATTGGAGACGAATCAACTGTTAGTGAAAGGGAATATGTGGCCTTTCTGAATATGTGGTTGGAGAGATTTGTCTTTTGTGGGTCAACTTATGGTCTGACTTATAATCACAAACTCATGGTAGAGCATCTAGCAATAGGCAAGGACATCCCTCTTAGAAAGTATCTACTAGGAGCTACTTATCATCTGATGTACCAGGTAGCCGCACAATTACTAAAGAATGAACCAGTGCATACCATCAATGGCCCTTGGTGGTTGATCCAAATGTGGCTCAACCTGTATATGCATAAGATTGTAAGGTCTGATCTCAGAAGCTTGAGTTTCCCTTCCTCCAACTTTGATGAGGAATATAGAGGTGAAGAAGGAAGAACTCGGTAGTGCATGAGCTATGGTGAGGCAGCATCGGCCATAACAATTGATTTTGATATTGGCCATCTCTTCAAGAAGTTTTACAGAGGGTTTGATGTAGACATCCTAACTTGGCTACCATACAATGATGACAAGAATGATGAGCTAATCTTCCCATTCAAGTTTCGATTTGAGTCAGGCTATTTGGATGAGGTGGCGGCTGCAATTTTTAATTCCTTCATCAAGCCCTGTGTTCTTCCCCTCGAATTTTATCATGGTCATGGCAAAATGGCTACAGGCTCCTCCCTTCGAGGCAACCTCCCAACTTATGAGTTCTACAATCCATCTTTCGTAGCCCATCAGTTTGGCTTTGGGTAGCTCCCCCCTCAATTGTTCTTTAGAAACATATTGAAGCCAAGAGAGGACATCAGTGAGGTGATGGAAGCCTCCAAAGTTTTTCAATTGGGATCGGATCTTCCTTTCCTTTGCTTGCATGACTAGATCAAGGTCAGCTTCTCTTCCATTCTTTTTGACTCCTGGTGGCAAGAATGGTGCTCCCATCTTTTCTGTGGGTCAGCCCACCCTTTGTGCATAGCTCTGGATGGGGAATTCACTTCTGACAATGAGGTAACATTTCATCTCTTTTTAAGAACATTATTCGATGAGTCCTTTTGCCAACCGTTCTAACCAACCTTTTTTAGGATGTTGAATTTGATCCCTCAAGCTTGGATAGGAAGGGGCGTCCTATAGACTATCAACCACCATGCCCAGTTTCAAGAATAGGATCAGCCGCACCTTCATTGACGAAGTTGATGAAAACTCATGCTACCTCCATCATCATGACATATCAATCTTCAAAGCGCAAGGCAGCTCAAGGGACAACCCAAAAAACCACTACTGGGATGAGACTCCATAGAACAAGACCATCAGCTACTTAGGTAAACAATTTATCTCCTTCTCACAATGTTATTCAATTGCTGACCCTGTTCCTTCATAGTTATCGAGCAGTGCATCCCAACCTGCTCTAGGTGTAGGACTGCTATCCCATGCGTTTAACTCAGCACCAACTAAACCTCCATCGGCTGATCCTAAAAAAGAGCCAATTTTGGTTGAAATAACCGATGCTTCCATAATAGCAGAAAATGTGAGTTTTATCCTTGATGCTTGTTAGAGCATTTTCTTTAACTTTTTGATCTACTCAGTTTCCATCCTTCACCTGGCTTCTTACCATGCCAAATACTTCCTAAGGAAACACCAACGCAAGAGCAGGAGCCTGACAGTCCACTTAATGATCCTATCGGCGTTGAGGGTGATCCTATTGCCATCGACACTCAGACTATTAAATCCCTAGCTCAGCATGCAACCGATGGTAAGGAAGTTATATGTCCCTTTTATTCTTCTACAATAATTATGAACTAAAATTTTCCTTGACATTGCAGATACCAATGTTGAAAGCTTGGAGCCGATTCAACCAGATGCTATTAGTGTATCATCAGTTGTTCCTTCTTTTTAGATGGAGGCTACTGCAGAGAAGGTATTGTATCCTCTTTGCCATCCATTTTTCATAAAATGATTTAAACCTCCTAATAAAGATTCCATTATACATAGGCATTCAATCTTCTAGCCCTAAGTTACTCTTTCAATCTTGAGGAGTATCTTGATGAAGATGAAATCAGTTCGTCAACTACCTCCAAGGAAACCTTGCCAAAAGAGACCAAAAATCAGCTAAGAGATGTTCTGCCAATGTTTGAAAAGAACATAGCCGATTTGGTTCAAGACACTGATCCAATACATAGAGTTTCCTTAGCCATTAAAGGTGATCCATCACTAGCTCTCTCCATAGTCTTTTCTCCTTTGTCCATCTTTGAAGATTAGGTCCTAAAGGTAAAATAGGCTCAGAGGAATCTGTTTGATTGTGAAACTTTATTGGCTAAGGGGAACTCTAACAGGCAAGAGGCTAAAGAGCTAACATAGTTGATTGATTATTTAAAGAATTCATCTTTCAGTATTGACCCAGAATTGTCTCAACTAGAAGCCATGCGTGCAGAACTTGAGAAGGAGCTAGAAAACATGAAGGCTACCATTGATCATCATAAGTCCACCCTGGCTCAAATACCCGATGCCATCAGGCAAAAGAAACAGGAACTGCTGGCCAAACTTAGAGAAGGTAGGGCCATCTGAAGTAGCCTCGAGAACATTCCTGGGTCAGCCAAAGGAGATAAGCAATAGATCACAAAAGCTGATGCTATCCGGCTAGAAGTACTAAAAGCAATCCAGGATGTTCTATATTTGTAATTTGTATATCATATATCTTGTGTAGAATTAATGACAGCCACATCCTCTGTTGTCTCATTATACTTCTTGTTTCGGCTAAAGAGCCGATTTGAAAATAGCCGATTCTAGACTTTCAATCCTAATCCAATTAAGTCTAAAAACACGGCCTTTATTAAGAGAACCCTTCAATTTTTTGCCCTCAGTCGCCCAACGCCGTATTCTCTTCGGCATTAGTGAGGCGGCGCTTCACCTTCCATTAATTACGGTTGCCCTTTGCACTTCCCAAGGCATCCACCTCTTCGCTCTATGGCTTCAAATACTAGCTGAGGGCTCTGGCCTTGAACACATTTGCACTCACAACTGCTCCTGTTCCTTTGCACTTCTCCACCCTTATAGAACTTTATAGCGGCTTTCCTTCCTTCTTTTAGATCCGATCAACTTCATGGCCAGCGAGGACAACCGCGACAAGCATCGGAGGAGGTCCCAGAGGAGAATATGCTAGTGAACCAGCACCTCCGATGCAAGAGGTGAGATCAACATCTTCTGTTTGCGATGATGAACTATTCTGATTTGTGTATAGATTCATTTTGAATGACAGTCTTCGTCCTCTTCCCAGGGCCAGCGAGCCCTCTGATGCTATATCTTCTATGTCAGCCTCATCGTTGGATTCCTCCGACTCGTGCAACAGTGATGATGCCCAATGCTTCCTTTGGGAGTGGAGGGCAGCCCAGGACTTCTATTCTGAGGTGACTTAGGAAAACGGCCAGCTCGAGATCCACTTTGGGGTTTCTTAGGCTGCCCTTCATGCTGCCAAAGAAGAGGCCAGTGTCGTCCAGGCGTGGCTGGCTAAATCCGACACCATGGTGGTAGGTGAGATGAATTCCAGGAAGGTTTCCATTCTGATTTCTACTACCTTTATCTTGATAGTCTTTCTATTTCTATGATTGCTAGCCCTGACGGTGCAGTTGGAGTCTCTCCAACTAGCGGCGAACGCAGCCGTGGATGCCGTCAACGCTCAGGGCTCCTTCATCAATGCCTACCTCCATGACATCCTAGCCCATGTCCAAGAGATTGCCCTTCATGGAGTCCGTCATGGTGCGTCGGTGGTGCTGACCACGGCGCAAGTCTAGATAGGGTATGAGCTCCATGCCATGGAGACTGGCTTCCCAATGGGCAACGGCCTCGAGGAGCATGAGGACCTAATGGAAGAATTCGTCATAGCGGCGGAGGCCATCATGGACATCACATCCGCTCAAGATGTGGAGAACAAGGTCTTCGATTAGATTGTATTTAGGGTGAACTAATGAATGAAACCCTCTGTTCTTTCATGAACATGTCTCAGTGCAATGCTCCTATATGTGTCATGAATGTCTTTTGTTTTTGTTTTTGCTCTAGAGGCGATACATATCGTATCAGCTTTTATGTCTTCGAAGATTTTCATTTTTGAACTAGTGGTGATACTTTTTCTGGTACTGGTCATTAAAGTCGATGACTAAACGAATCGACTACCAAGTGTTGATGAAATGCTAGAATAATATCTCTTCGAATATTTTCATCAATCACTATTGATAGGTTGTACCAGAGCTTTTTAGACCAAAGGTTAAACGATCAATCGATCCAGGTCGAGCATCTTATTAAATGAAACAAAACTTCCTTTAATAGATCTATCAACTCAGAATTGCACTTATGATTCGACTTAGTATTCACATATGTCGGCCTAAGCCCATCTCCAGGACCAATGCTTATTCTTCCTTAATCCAATGGCCGATGTGAAGCCATGACTATTTACTAAAACAAACACTTAGAGCAGATTGCTTGCATTGGCTATTGGCTTTCATTGCTGATTTTAATGAAGCATCCTTCCCATAACTTGCCAGAAAAGAATTCAAAGTCTGCTAGCTCCCAAAAAATTGGATCGGCTGTTGCGATACTTACAGACTCATCAGCGCGAACTAGTTCAACATCATCTCCATGCCATTGAATCAAACACTGATGCATGGTCAATGGTACATAATAGTTCGCATGAATCCAATCATGACCATGGAGCAAATTGTATGACCCTTTTCCATTGATGACGAAGAATGTGGTGAGCAGAGTCTTACTCATGATTGTTAGTTCAACATTCATTGCCCCCCGGGTCTTAGATGCATTACCCCCAAAGTCCTTAAGCATCATGTCAGTCTCAATTAGATCTCCTAGTCCCTTGCCAAGTTTATAAAAAGTGGTGTAAGGCATAAGATTAACAGAAGCACCTCTGTCCACCAACATTTTGTTCATCGATTTCCCACCAAGAAAACCTTTCAGATATAAAGCCTTTAAGTGCCGATGTTTGACTGGTTTATCAAATATAGCCTACTGTATAACTATTAGCTTGGCAACTATCTCTTCATACTCTAATTCATCAAAATCTAAATAAACTTCTTGATCTGCCAGAGCTCTAAACTTTGATGGCAATAGAAAAACCCATTTGAATATTAGACGATGGTTGTCTTCTATCGACTGTTTGTTTAGCACGCCATACTTGAAGTTTACAGAGTGCCTGAGCCTATTCCAACTCTTTATTCCTTAGGCGTTGCACCCTTCTCTTCTGGCTTCTTGTCAAACCTCCTACACACCATTGGCCTTTCTGCCAAACGTATTCTCTCTCGTTGCCCTCTTCTTCATAATCAGCCTAGTCTTGATCAACAACTCTTTTTCCAAGCCAATTATGAACACTTCCATTTTTTAAGCATCGATCCATGTTATTATGATGATACGTATCTTGAGCATGGATAGACTGGCGGTTGGTTTAAGATTGCCTAAACTCCCAATATTGATCGCTGCATTCTGGATAGTTATTCCTGGTAGGCAACTTCAAACCTTCATTCCAGCAATGTCTGAAGAAAGGACAATTCCAATATGATTCAGCTTGCTTTCTTTCATACCTCTCTTTTTCCTATTGACGCTAGTATTCTTGCTCTTCTAACCAACACTGATAATCCTTTTCCTTTTGCCGCTGTCATTTATTCAACAAAATTTGAGATGTAACCCGTGGCTTTGTTGCCCCACCTTTTGATGTTTCTTCCTGCTCATATTGGCATGTTTGCTTGTCATGACATCTTCAAATTTCCCTGTATTCAACAGCCGATATTTGCTTCTCGGGATCGACTGTTCTAGCTTCTCTTGATTTGGTTGATGTTAGGACCTTAGTCTTTCCTTTGAGCATGTGACAGAACCGCCCAATTTATACAAGATCAAGTATGGCTGTCTCCGCTTAACACGTTGACACGCGCATACTCTCACTTATATAAACCCGGTAGTCCACCGAGTGTCACGCAGGACCTCGGTAAATCAACATCACAACCAAGATCGCGTGATTAAGCAAATACACATCACATACGCAGAGTTGCAGTGGAAAGAATATTACAAATAGGTTCATAAATAATAAAACAAGTTTGGATTTCAAAATCGATTAGTGAAAACAACATTTGCTTTCGAAGGATTTCATTAATATGAGTTCCAAATACATTGCTAGCATAAGTGACATCCTCAGATAAAAGCATATAGATGAGAATAAATATAGAGTCACCGAGCCCACCGGCGGTTAGCCACCATCTTCAACAGGCCGAAACCTCACCTGCAACATGGTGGGATAAACCCTGAGTACTCGAATGTACTCAGCTAGACTTACCCGTCATAAACCAGAAATAAAATTGACTCCAAGGAGTATGCAAGACTTTATAAGTGGAGGTAGCTTGGCAACATTTTGCATAAAAAGCGATTAACTCAATTATACAATTATAATTCTGTCATCAAGTTAATTAGAACTATCCATCTCTAGATTAGCAACTATCCTATGCCAAACATGTGGTATATCTTTTTAGAGCATACAATAGTAACCATAGCAGGTATAGTAATTCCATGTTTATCCGAACCATCACATTCCATAATCCAATTACTACGATGTTGGGACTAGCCAAGTTTCTCACTATCCGGGAGAGACGGCGATTCGAATCGATTTCAACCAGTTGGGAATTTATTCCTAACACAAACCCAGGTCTACCAGCCACGATAGCCTCAGGTCACCTTTGGTACAACTCAGGTACACATTTCGCGGGTCCGTACTGCGCCGCACAATCTGGAACACCAGATGCCAGGATGCTCAGGCCAAGCCTGCCCTTGGGCTCAGTCTGATCGTTCCCCGGAAGGAGCGCACAACAAAACGGGTCCCGGCCTGAGTTGAATTACTCGGCTTCGCGGTCGGAACGAGTTATCCGGCCAGCTAAGTGAGAGGCATGCGTTCAATCTTGTCAGAAGCGCCAACAACGGTACGGTCCTTAATCGACACAGACGGGGATAAATCCACACCCAAGACCTCCATGTCTTGTTGCTTCTCTATCGACTTCCCGTCCGGTCTCGATTTACTTTTACCCCATGGTTCTGTTCCACGATAGCAGATATAGCCAACCGTGCTCCGGTGTCCACCTACATCTCGCAGGTGATAGGACATCACCCGACTTCTACCGGTCTAAGCATGGCTAAGCATATATTCGATCCTAGACCTATACCGGTTAAAGGTGTAATATCTGGACAAGGAATGTACATGCATCAAGTGGTTTCATTCAACTCTTATAACCTAATGCATCAATCATAAGTACTTAAGTAAACATTTGTAAATTAATGGGAGACTTATAATGCTCCGGGGCTTGCCTGGGATCCGACACAAGTCAGTTCAGTTAGCTTGCACCGTCTTGGTGACATCTCCGGTCCTAGCACTTGCATTCAGGGGTCCTTCCATCTTCTGGACAGCCCACCATTACACCATCGTCTGGCTCCACATCACGCGCCCCATGTCCACATGCTGTACCTAGCGTGCCTAGGATGAGATGCATAGATGCAGATGCATGAACATAAAGAATACACATGAAGGAATGCAATAAGCATACTAAACAAGCCTATGTTACACTCTACACACATAAGCATGTCATACAACCAGCTAGCTATACATGATCAAGTACTTCACAATTTAGCAAAACATTTTAGGCATGCTACCTTAACTCTAGGTGTCCAAGATAACCATTTGCAATCATACAAACAAGAGCAAGTAGAAGCAAACAATTCTAGATACAAGCAGATTTGGACAGCAGCAAACAGTCACTTGTTTCAAACATAACTTAAGCTACAAATATCCCACAAGGATGATCTAAGACTTTCTGAAAATCCATTGAAATTGTCTACAACATTGATGTTTACATCAAAAGCTAATTACAAAGTTAAACAGGTCAAACATGTAGATGTTTCAGACCTGTCCAGACATGGATATAAAACTGATTGCAACTTCAGAGGAACATAACTGTAGTTCTAAGCACCCAACAAACATGATATTTAACTTTCTGGAAAGATTTTAAAATTATCTAAAACTTTCTTATTACGATCTCAAGGTGATTCAACCATTAATTAACCTTAAACATGCAAAACAACAATTCTGTCCAGAACATGGACAGAATCTGACATGCAACTTTAAACAGCCATAACTTGACTTCTAGATATCAAACAAAGGTGGTTTGAGACTTTTTAGAAAGCTTAACAAATTGTAAACAACTTTGTTATAACCATCTAGCACTAATTCTACCATTAGCAAGGCAACATATTGCAAACAAAGCAACTCTGTCCAGACTTGGACAGAATTAGCCACAGATCTTTAAACAAGCATAACTAGAGATCTACTTCACCAAAAGATGTGTTCTTTAGCTTTTTGGGAAGATTAAGACAAGAACTACAACTCATTCAACATCACCAAGACGTGATTTCATGAGTAACTAAGGCAACCAAGTCAATCCTTCCAAACTGTACAGAGCACAAGCAAAACGGGACAGAGCACTTGCAACAAGCATAGCTCTTAAACTAACAGGCATATGGTCATAAAAATTTAACACAAGCAAGATAAGGGAGTTATCTACAACTTTAGTATTTTCATGATTCAGAGACAATATCATTATCAATATGAAAACAGTAGCACATCACAGAGCACACATGCAGCCATTTTCAGCAAGTAACAATTTGATTATCCCTTTGCGTTGCTAAACAAAGAGCACATGCATGAGCTAATCAAGTAGCTCCAATCAACACTAACATACTTAGAAGCACTTCTAACATATCACCAAGCAATCCATTCATCACAAAACACATTTTCATGCTTATCAACTAAAGAGCTTTCATTAACCTCTTTTCTAATAAACATATATATGAATATTTTAGGTACCCGTAAGAACAACTAGTTTGGAGCTAAAAATTTTATGAGAGGTAGGTGATATCAAAACATAATTACTATACAAACTTCACATGCTCAGGTTTTATGAATTAATTATCACAAGCAAAACAAATATTAAATATAGTTAAGCATGTGAGAGCAACATAAACCAATAACTCACTCATGCAGCAACCAATGACCATGAAATTTTTATCACACATCAAACATCATATGAGTAGCATGCCACAAAAATTTCACTTCATTTGTAGCCCTACATCTACAGTTATGAAAAAGACAAATACAACTAGCATTAAAAACCTAGCTGCATAAATCTATTTTTACAGCTAAAACTTTAAACTAAAACATGAAACATTATAGATCTACTGCATACATAATTTCACAAGGATTCCAAAAAGTCCTTATTTGCTATTTTACGAATTTCCTATGAATTACTATGAATTTCCAAAGATTCAGCAAATTTACTGCAAATGGGTCCTTATCGGCACTATTCATTTGAGTCACAGACTTCACAGTTAGAACCTTCCCTTTTCTCATATTCAAGCGCGAAGTCCTTCATTTTCCTCCATCAGACAGTGACGGAGCAGCAGCCAGCAGGGGAGACGGAGGGCTCGGCCAGCGGGCAGCGGCCGGCGGAGGCGAGGAGGGGACGCGCTGGGGCTTGGCCACGGCCATTCATGGCCGCGCCTGGCCTTGGCTGGCCACGCTGTAGGCAGCAGCAGCTGAGCAGTGCCAGGACAGCACTGCCGGCAGCGGCGGCCTCGGCGGCAGCACGCGCACGTGGGTCTTGGCTCCGACTAGGGCTTGGAGAGGTGGTCGCGGAGCCGTAGGAATACTTGGTGGTGGCGCTGGAGGAGCTGTAGGAGAGGGAACAGTGGTGGCAAGGAAGTTCGGCAGCGGCCATGGCGTGCAGCAGGTGCCGGTTGGGAGAGAGAGCAGGAGAAGAGAGGGGAAAGGAGAGGGAGAGAGTGGAGAGGGCAGGGGAAACTCGGTTCAGCACTTATGCACAGCAAGATGGCCACGCGGCGCGAGCAGGGGCGCATGGCGGCCACGCGAGCTGCAACGCCAGAGCAAACTGTCGGCCACTGTTCACCAAATTCAAAATTTCAATTCTACCTCAAAAATACGTCTGAAAGCCTAAGTTCGTCCATCCATAACTCCTAAACAAAGATGATCTAGCAAAAACTCTATTAATAAAAGTTGTAGATCTACATACCAGCTCCAACTTTTATTTAGAGGTTTTGGTCTAAATCTTAATGGTTTGAGAGTAATATCAACCCAAAGTGCAGCACTTGAAACTGTAACGCGCTCTCAGACTTAGAAAAATTCACTCTCAAAAACAGTAATACTTTTGTTACTTGTGGTCTATTTTTGAGCAGGCTATGCACCGAATTAGACTTTTACCCAATTATAAAAGTTGTTTATCTAGTCAAGTACTACAACTTTGCTTAAGGGTGCACTTCCATGCAAAGTTTCTAGAGTACAATTCAAACCAAGTCAAAGTAGTATCACGGTAAAGCTTAAATCCAAGTTTTAGACCGATGGAGGTATTTTCTTATCCTCCGCCCAACACGAACCCTTTATGACTTTTGTTGTAGAGTTTAATTAGTGTCATTTGGGCAAGGTTGCAAGGTTTGGTTGACAACCTATAATTCCATTCACTTAATAAAGCAATCCAAGAAAGATTATAACTTATCATTTCATGTAACTTTTTGATTCCAAACTTCACGAAACTTTTCCAATCATCCATGTGGGTGGAAATTGATGTGAGGCACATGAAAGAAGTAGATCCAACATTACTCAAGCATACTTTTTGGAAAGGGCAACATGTAAGCAATGGTGCATGGTCCAAGTTTAATTGGTCGCTCATTTTGTAGATTTGATCTTGAAACTTTCATCACCACTTAACATGTCATGTTTGAGTTTAAACCCATTGCTTAACTGGTGACAAACACCTGGGGTGTTATAGCCCTCCCCCCTTATAGGAATCTCGCCCCGAGATTCGATGCGAAAGACCTTTAAGGGAAGAGAAGCATGCCCTTCATTTTCCAATATCAGTGATAGCCTTAGGCTACATAACTTTGGAGCATCAGAGAGGCTAATTGGGTCAAGACACTTTTTGATACTTGCTCTTCGCAGTAAGTTTGGTCTGAAGAATTTTCTTCATTGGCGTCCATAAAGCATTGTTACATTGGGAGGAATCCAAGATAGCATGGTCCTGCGTACTTCATCCTCGATGTACGAAGAGTGATACAAGCATAGACTAAATACTTGTAACATCTACTTCCCTAGTGGATATAGCACAGACCATATGGACTTTGCACTAGATCATAACCGCCTGAAGGATACTCGTTGCAATGGTTCCATGTGTGTAGTTCTCTTTTTCTGATGACCACACCGTATTATCTGAGTTTGTTGAGTGAGCGGTGAATGTGATAGCTGACTCTGTTGGCCCAATGTTCTCGATGATCATTCTTTAGGTAGCCTTTGGATCCAAGTTGCAACAGTGATCTGGGTTGAATCTGATGCAACCTCTTGGGTGAAAACACCTGGAAGGCACCAAAGAACAAGTCCATCTTGTAAATCCTTGCTGAAGAAGGATGACAGCGAGGTCTGGAAGGCAACAAAGGTTGTAGTTATTCACCATCTGAAGAAATAGTACACTACTAAGCAGGTTGAGCACAATTTGACTTTATAGTGCAGTGGCGCAGTAAGTTGATTTGACTAACACTATAGCAAAACTAGCTTTGTTGAACTACATTGGACATTGAAGCCTCCTTTTCCAATCCAACGAGAATGACATAAGTTGCTCACTAGATGATCGACGTCATTACAGGGACCGTCAAATAGAGTCACTTGTCTACCGTCTTGCAGTCTGTTATGGTTTATGTCAGTGACCTGTTCTTCAAAGGTTATCCTTTGGACGACTCCAGAAGGAAGTCCTATGGTATCTAGTTCGACGTACAGATCTTTTGACAAGAGAAGGAGAGATAATCAAGGAGGAGCTCACGTGAAAATAACACATCGATGCAGTCCTGCAATGGATCATGACTAGAAACTTCGATACCAGCGCGTGCCGAGCAGCACAACCTTGTGGCTACAGTCCACAGGATGCCCTCGGTTTCGTCGCAGCACCATAGCTCGCTAATCGTGTCACCATTACTGAACATACAACCCACAAGCATTCTCACGTAGCACAAATTTGGTTGCATAAGAGCAAGCACAATGAGAAGGAGGGATAGCAACAAAGGTAGTCACAAGGTTAGGAGTCAACAAGGAAGCGATCCGAAGATCAAAACACAGCGCAAGAGAGCATAGCCTAATTGCCGAAGACAGCTGAGCAGGAGATTCTTGCAAAATTTCCATATACGCCTTGTGTCCACCAAGGTGATTACCATATAGTGACAAACATGAGATTTGGTCTTGCTGAGCAGCAACATGAGATCAAGACTGGTAACATCCAGAGACTTGAAAGAATTGGAAACAAAACAAACGAGATTCGGGGGACAGAGACAGTACACTGACTAGAGATTCAGTTGATAAGGTAATGATAGGATCTACGAGGAAAAGGTTCCAAGCCAGGGTAGGTAGCGATTAGCGTTGCACCAGATCATCTGTAGGAGAAGGAGCAATGAGGCTCGACAAGGATTTAGAGCAAGATCCTCTCACAAAGGAGCGGGACAACCACGACACATGCAAGCGTTCAAGGGAACTAAACTTGGGCCTAAGGTCAAGCAAGGACATGGATAAAGATCTTCGTAGCGCAACGTTCAATGGCTAGCAATCACATGTACCGGCTCAGGCTCCTAAAAGAGAACTTAAATGGGAGATGACAATCAAAAGATTATCAAAACTTAGACGCCGTTCTAGGATAGCGTTCTTCAACACTCGTATGCTTACCGAGGACAAAAGAGGTGACACCTATGGCACTACCTAGATAACGAGCACCCACACCTGCATCATGGTCTTAAGCAAGCTTTTCGAAACACTCAATCCAATTAGCTTAAATGACTATTACTAAGCACAAGGTTCGTTCATAATAAGCAGTCACCTACACCAACACTACTACACATATTATGCGAACATGGTAGTAAGGTACTGTTACCCTTTATTTTCTTTTTACAGAGTAGGTGGATATCTCTACAAAACAAGTTTTACCTACATTTAGCAATTTAGTTTTCAAGAAGTGAACTTTTTGCTAACTATTAACTTGTCATCTATTTCCTTTGGAAGCAAACATACAAGGCAAAGCTAATCACATCCTATCTTCAAGCACAGCTATTCAAGCGACATGGTACAAGGCATTTTATGTATCTTCACATAGGGAAGATAGTAACATCACATTGATCACAAGTTACTTAGTATTAGATCAAGGTGAGGGAAGCATATTTATGCACAAGCACAATCATGATGCATGCTCGTCCTATTCGTCCTCACAAAATTGACAGCCTAAGGCGGCAATCACGTTCTATGTCAGTGGCATAACACGTACTTTCTCTATATATAGCTAGTCGTCAGCTACATTCAATCTACGCATTCGTGGTTAGCATACCTGCAGGCAAACTCATTGCAGCCCATCCCCACAAGAGATAAATAAGCACACAATAAAAGTGGTAAACTAAGATACTCTCCCCTAGACCGATAGTTGGACGGTCATGCTCTCACAACTCACACTTACCTGGGCGTAGAGGCAATTGATCCATACATTACCATTCAAGTGAACGGCATCCATACAATAGCACGCCGTATGGACGATGAAAGTAAAATTTGCAAGAAGTAAACCCCCACAGTTAGTACTTAGATAGCCACCTAATAGTCCTTAACTGGGCATAAAGGAGGATGTCGCTAGCATAGTTTTGCAAATAAGTTTTGACAAATTTGCCTGTAGCTAAAGTTTTAGTTAAAATAGGCTTTTTAAAACCAAAACTTGGCTTTTAAAACTATGTACATGACAGTATTATGCTTAATCTCGCTCTGATACCAGCTGTGACAGAACCGCCCAATTTATACAAGATCAAGTATGGCTGTCCCCGCTTAACACGTTGACACGCGCATACTCTCACTTATATAAACCCGGTAGTCCGCCGAGTGTCACGTAGGACCTCGGTAAATCAACATCACAACCAAGATCGCGTGATTAAGCAAATACACATCACATACGCAGAGTTGTAGTGGAAAGAATATTACAAATAGGTTCATAAATAATAAAACAAGTTTGGATTTCAAAATCGATTAGTGAAAACAACATTTGCTTTCGAAGGATTTCATTAATATGAGTTCCAAATACATTGCTAGCATAAGTGACATCCTCAGATAAAAGCATATAGATGAGAATAAATATAGAGTCACCGAGCCCACCGGCGGTTAGCCACCATCTTCAACAGGCCGAAACCTCACCTGCAATATGGTGGGATAAACCCTGAGTACTCGAATGTACTCAGCTAGACTTACCCGTCATAAACCAGAAATAAAATTGACTCCAAGGAGTATGCAAGGCTTTATAAGTGGAGGTAGCTTGGCAACATTTTGCATAAAAAGCGATTAACTCAATTATACAATTATAATTCTGTCATCAAGTTAATTAGAACTATCCATCTCTAGATTAGCAACTATCCTGTGCCAAACATGTGGTATATCTTTTTAGAGCATACAATAGTAACCATAGCAGGTATAGTAATTCCATGTTTATCCGAACCATCACATTCCATAATCCAATTACTACGATGTTGGGACTAGCCAAGTTTCTCACTATCCGGGAGAGACGGCGATTCGAATCGATTTCAACCAGCTGGGAATTTATTCCTAACACAAACCCAGGTCTACCAGCCACGATAGCCTCAGGTCACCTTTGGTACAACTCAGGTACACATTTCGCGGGTCCGTACTGCGCCGCACAATCTAGAACACCAGATGCCAGGATGCTCAGGCCAAGCCTGCCCTTGGGCTCAGTCTGATCGTTCCCCGGAAGGAGCGCACAACAAAACGGGTCCCGGCCTGAGTTGAATTACTCGGCTTCGCGGTCGGAACGAGTTATCCGGCCAGCTAAGTGAGAGGCATGCGTTCAATCTTGTCAGAAGCGCCAACAACGGTACGGTCCTTAATCGACACAGACGGGGATAAATCCACACCCAAGACCTCCATGTCTTGTTGCTTCTCTATCGACTTCCCGTCCGGTCTCGATTTACTTTTACCCCATGGTTCTGTTCCACGATAGCAGATATAGCCAACCGTGCTCCGGTGTCCACCTACATCTCGCAGGTGACAGGACATCACCCGACTTCTACCGGTCTAAGCATGGCTAAGCATATATTCGATCCTAGACCTATACCGGTTAAAGGTGTAATATCTGGACAAGGAATGTACATGCATCAAGTGGTTTCATTCAACTCTTATAACCTAATGCATCAATCATAAGTACTTAAGTAAACATTTGTAAATTAATGGGAGACTTATAATGCTCCGGGGCTTGCCTGGGATCCGACACAAGTCAGTTCAGTTAGCTTGCACCGTCTTGGTGACATCTCCGGTCCTAGCACTTGCATTCAGGGGTCCTTCCATCTTCTGGACAGCCCACCATTACACCATCGTCTGGCTCCACATCACGCGCCCCACGTCCACATGCTGTACCTAGCGTGCCTAGGATGAGATGCATAGATGCAGATGCATGAACATAAAGAATACACATGAAGGAATGCAATAAGCATACTAAACAAGCCTATGTTACACTCTACACACATAAGCATGTCATACAACCAGCTAGCTATACATGATCAAGTACTTCACAATTTAGCAAAACATTTTAGGCATGCTACCTTAACTCTAGGTGTCCAAGATAACCATTTGCAATCATACAAACAAGAGCAAGTAGAAGCAAACAATTCTAGATACAAGCAGATTTGGACAGCAGCAAACAGTCACTTGTTTCAAACATAACTTAAGCTACAAATATCCCACAAGGATGATCTAAGACTTTCTGAAAAGCCATTGAAATTGTCTACAACATTGATGTTTACATCAAAAGCTAATTACAAAGTTAAACAGGTCAAACATGTAGATGTTTCAGACCTGTCCAGACATGGATATAAAACTGATTGCAACTTCAGAGGAACATAACTGTAGTTCTAAGCACCCAACAAACATGATATTTAACTTTCTGGAAAGATTTTAAAATTATCTAAAACTTTCTTATTACGATCTCAAGGTGATTCAACCATTAATTAACCTTAAACATGCAAAACAACAATTCTGTCCAGAACATGGACAGAATCTGACATGCAACTTTAAACAGCCATAACTTGACTTCTAGATATCAAACAAAGGTGGTTTGAGACTTTTTAGAAAGCTTAACAAATTGTAAACAACTTTGTTATAACCATCTAGCACTAATTCTACCATTAGCAAGGCAACATATTGCAAACAAAGCAACTCTGTCCAGACATGGACAGAATTAGCCACAGATCTTTAAACAAGCATAACTAGAGATCTACTTCACCAAAAGATGTGTTCTTTAGCTTTTTGGGAAGATTAAGACAAGAACTACAACTCATTCAACATCACCAAGACGTGATTTCATGAGTAACTAAGGCAACCAAGTCAATCCTTCCAAACTGTACAGAGCACAAGCAAAACGGGACAGAGCACTTGCAACAAGCATAGCTCTTAAACTAACAGGCATATGGTCATAAAAATTTAACACAAGCAAGATAAGGGAGTTATCTACAACTTTGGTATTTTCATGATTCAGAGACAATATCATTATCAATATGAAAACAGTAGCACATCACAGAGCACACATGCAGCCATTTTCAGCAAGTAACAATTTGATTATCCCTTTGCGTTGCTAAACAAAGAGCACATGCATGAGCTAATCAAGTAGCTCCAATCAACACTAACATACTTAGAAGCACTTCTAACATATCACCAAGCAATCCATTCATCACAAAACACATTTTCATGCTTATCAACTAAAGAGCTTTCATTAACCTCTTTTCTAATAAACATATATATGAATATTTTAGGTACCCGTAAGAACAACTAGTTTGGAGCTAAAAATTTTATGAGAGGTAGGTGATATCAAAACATAATTACTATACAAACTTCACATGCTCAGGTTTTATGAATTAATTATCACAAGCAAAACAAATATTAAATATAGTTAAGCATGTGAGAGCAACATAAACCAATAACTCACTCATGCAGCAACCAATGACCATGAAATTTTTATCACACATCAAACATCATATGAGTAGCATGCCACAAAAATTTCACTTCATTTGGAGCCCTACATCTACAGTTATGAAAAAGACAAATACAACTAGCATTAAAAACCTAGCTGCATAAATCTATTTTTACAGCTAAAACTTTAAACTAAAACATGAAACATTATAGATCTACTGCATACATAACTTCACAAGGATTCCAAAAAGTCCTTATTTGCTATTTTACGAATTTCCTATGAATTACTATGAATTTCCAAAGATTCAGCAAATTTACTGCAAATGGGTCCTTATTGGCACTATTCATTTGAGTCACAGACTTCACAGTTAGAACCTTCCCTTTTCTCATATTCAAGCGCGAAGTCCTTCATCTTCCTCCATCAGACAGTGACGGAGCAGCAGCCAGCAGGGGAGACGGAGGGCTCGGCCAGCGGGCAGCGGCCGGCGGAGGCGAGGAGGGGACGCGCTGGGGCTTGGCCGCGGCCATTCATGGCCGCGCCTGGCCTTGGCTGGCCACGCTGTAGGCAGCAGCAGCTGAGCAGTGCCAGGACAGCACTGCCGGCAGCGGCAGCCTCGGCGGCAGCACGCGCACGTGGGTCTTGGCTCCGACTAGGGCTTGGAGAGGTGGTCGCGGAGCCATAGGAATACTTGGTGGTGGCGCTGGAGGAGCTGTAGGAGAGGGAACAGTGGTGGCAAGGAAGTTCGGCAGCGGCCATGGTGTGCAGCAGGTGCCGGTTGGGAGAGAGAGCAGGAGAAGAGAGGGGAAAGGAGAGGGAGAGAGTGGAGAGGGCAGGGGAAACTCGGTTCAGCACTTATGCACAGCAAGATGGCCACGCGGCGCGAGCAGGGGCGCATGGCGGCCACGCGAGCTGCAGCGCCAGAGCAAACTGTCGGCCACTGTTCACCAAATTCAAAATTTCAATTCTACCTCAAAAATACGTCTGAAAGCCTAAGTTCGTCCATCCATAACTCCTAAACAAAGACGATCTAGCAAAAACTCTATTAATAAAAGTTGTAGATCTACATACCAGCTCCAACTTTTATTTAGAGGTTTTGGTCTAAATCTTAATGGTTCAAGAGTAATATCAACCCAAAGTGCAGCACTTGAAACTGTAACGCGCTCTCAGACTTAGAAAAATTTTCACTCTCAAAAACAGTAATACTTTTGTTACTTGTGGTCTATTTTTGAGCAGGCTATGCACCGAATTAGACTTTTACCCAATTATAAAAGTTGTTTATCTAGTCAAGTACTACAACTTTGCTTAAGGGTGCACTTCCATGCAAAGTTTCTAGAGTACAATTCAAACCAAGTCAAAGTAGTATCACGGTAAAGCTTAAATCCAAGTTTTAGACCGATGGAGGTATTTTCTTATCCTCCGCCCAACACGAACCCTTTATGACTTTTGTTGTAGAGTTTAATTAGTGTCATTTGGGCAAGGTTGCAAGGTTTGGTTGATGACCTATAATTCCATTCACTTAATAAAGCAATCCAAGAAAGATTATAACTTATCATTTCATGTAACTTTTTGATTCCAAACTTCACGAAACTTTTCCAATCATCCATGTGGGTGGAAATTGATGTGAGGCACATGAAAGAAGTAGATCCAACATTACTCAAGCATACTTTTTGGAAAGGGCAACATGTAAGCAATGGTGCATGGTCCAAGTTTAATTGGTCGCTCATTTTGTAGATTTGATCTTGAAACTTTCATCACCACTTAACATGTCATGTTTGAGTTTAAACCCATTGCTTAACTGGTGACAAACACCTGGGGTGTTACAGAGCAGCCTAGCATCGACCATGTTTTGATCTCCTGGGAAAGGATTATCATCAATTTTCATTTTCTGAGGTGTATCAAATTTGAGTCTTCCTTGCTAAATAGCCCTCTATATATGCTGCTGGAAAATTCTACATTCATTAGTGGAATGAGAAGTAGCATTATAGAACTTGCAGAACTTCTTATTCTTCAACTGATTAGGGGGCAACATAACATGATTATCGGGCAGTTTGATCTATCCCTTCTCAAGCAAGAAATTGAAGAGCTTGTCTAATTTTGTGACATCAAAGTCATAGCTCTCCTCGACTCCACTTCCCCAAGCATTTGGTACCATTACTGTCTTTTTGTCCCAATTCCATTTAGCCATGGCAACCTCTTCTTCTTCATCTTCATAGCCGTCATCGACTGAGTATGGATTATAAGCTTTGGCCACTATGATACTCTTTTGGAATCAAGTATCTCTGCACATACTCTAGAATTGGCTATTGAGCACCGCTACTGATTGAGCCTATTGACCCAGGTTGTCAAATTCTTGTCCTTGCATTTTTTTGTTTCCATGTTGGCAGCATTCCTTGAAAGGCCAAAGCAGCTAGTTGATCATCAACCAAATTTAATGAGAAGCACAAATTCCTAGTCTCTTAGAACCTCTGAAGAAACTTAGTGCCCGATTCATTAGTTTTCTGCCTTATAGTCATCAAATAGGTAATCTTCTTTTCTCTAGTCCTAGTATAAAAATATGTATGAAATTTCTTTTTTTAGGTCAGCCCAATTGGTAATGAAATTGACTGGCAGTGAAAACTAAGTGAAGGCTAGCCCTGATAGGGATAAGGAGAAGAAACAAACTTGATGGGCCTCTTCAATGGATTCTTCATCTAACTATGTAAGATACCGACTGACATGTTCTATTGTGCTTGTACTGTCTTGGCCAGTGAACTTAGCAAACTCTGCGAGCCTATAATTTGTAGGAAGAGCGACCAAATCATACCATTCTGGATATGGGCGTTTGTATGAGAGGGTCAACCCTTTTGGCTTCAGATCAAACTAATTCTTCATCATCTCGGTCACCTTCAGCAACAACTTGTCAGCATGTGAATTTGGATTTCTCTACACTTGCTAACCCATCTGTGGATTGAAATATCATGTGTCTTGATACCCTAGATTCAGAATCATGTGAAGGGTGTTATAATCTGTGCCATAATGATACCCCTATAGAATCTCTATCTGCTGCGTCCTTTGTTGGTTTGTTGCTTGAAGTCTCTGGTTATAGACATTAGGACCTATATGTCTTTGGATCCATTGAATTGATGGTGCTATTTTTTGCGTTGATGATGGTATGTGGCCTGATGTGCCAAAATTAATCACCTAGTTCTGACCTTGCCCTATTGGGTGTTGCACATGCTGCACTAATGATCCAAGATTATACTGTATCTGATTTGTAGTAACCCCTTGAGCTTGTTCAGATGAACTCTAAACTACCTGGACATTATCATTACCATCTAGTGTTGCTTCTTGATGGCTGGTACTAGTTTGATTAGTCCCTTGAGTTGATGGATGTGGAATGTTGTAATAAGCCGGTACAACCTGATCAACTGGAAACCCATGAAACACCTCCTTCATGGTGTTATGGAATGTGTTCAAGAAAATTTCATTATGGTTCGATATGGCATCATGAATAGACTTGTTTATAGCTTCTATGAAGAAACGCCTGTCTTTAGTCTCATCTGCATCTGTCTACCCATGCAACAGAACTCTAGGTAGTGGATATTTCTGAACAATTGTATTATCACATGTTTTGATGTAGGACAACAAACACTTGTTCTAAAATTCTTCTATAGCTTTGCTGATGACATCTTTATCTCCATTAGGTAGGTCTTCATAATATACCATAAGGATATCGTTATTGTTATGAACCGTCATGACCATTGTGGTGTCCCACTGGGCGTGCCAGACCGTGTGTTGGCATGAATTTTCGTCCCATGCTGAGAGAATACGAGCAAGCCGGAAGGGCCTGCTCGATGGAGCTATAGATCCACCTGCCTTCAACGCAAGGATGGTTGATCCTACATACTCCTCCCAAGACATGTCAATCAATTTGAGCCTGCAATTGACAAGGAGAGAAAGCTAATTAGTAATTTAAGGTGGAACATGCCGATGTTGCCAGACAGTCCCGAATGTGTGGCTGTGAGAGCCGATATAGAAGGAGATCGACTGAATAGATGATTCAAGCATACTCATAAGAATAAATCAATTAAAGCTCATGAAGTTATGGAAGGAAGATCGGTTATCATTCAGGATAAATCTCATTATTTAGACAAATATTAATCAATGGCAATAGGGCGTCAACAATAATCAGTTTACACTAGACCAATGATTGCAAGTAACCGAATCCTCTTTTTATATAAAAGAAGGAGCTCATCATCATTTAACCATTTAATAAAGATAAATCTAATGAACATATTTGTAACACCCTAAAATTAGCTACTTTCTAAAAGGAGAAATGATTTCTATTAATTGTTTTGTGCTCTTAAAAACATAGGTAAAAGAAGATTTAAAATCCAACATAAGGGTAGCAACATGTTTGTGCATACAAGCCGTTGCATTGATACTTTTGGGATGAGTGGTTTGAAAAATAAATTCAAATCTCAATCTTTAAAATATTGCTTTCAAGTAGTTTTTTTAAAAAGAATATGAAAACTTGCAAAAACAAAAGTTAGATAAGATGCCTTGTTTTCAAAATCCAAAGGCATGGAAAAGGTTTTAAGACACGTTAGAACAATGTCTCTCTTTCCGGGAATCTTTCTGACCTTTGTCGGGATTAAATTCCTATTTCTTGAAGCTTTGTCTTTTTCCTCGATTAATCTAAAAGTCTTTTTCAGGAGCTAAAACCACTTTGGTTGTGTTCCTTATCCTTCTATCTATCCCTACGAATTTTTCTGGAATTTTTCGGAGCTCAGAGATATTTTTCGGAGCCTAAATAGTAATTTCCGATTTTCTATAATTATTTTAATTCCGAAAATTAATAATGGCTAAAATATCTTCACTTTCCAAAATCGACAAACCCTGCATATATATATGCCGGCGTAACCCTCGACTCGAGGATTCTAGAAGTACAGCCCGTTTTTCGAGCCGCCACTCGTAGCCCCGCAGATCGGATGCCGAAGTTCTCCACAGCTAGGTTTCCGGCGAACTCTTCGGCAAGCTTTTCCGGTGAAACCGTCGCGTTTTGGCGTCGACCACCACCACCAAGAGGTAGCTCTCATCGTTCTCTTCACCATAGTGGCCTTATGTTCTTGAATCCATCACCATTTGATTGTTTTGCTTCCGTTTTTGTTTTTCCGGTCGTTTTTCCGGTGAGCTCGTCCATGGCCGGTTCTCTGTTCTTCGTCTCCGACCATCCCACAGCGTCCTCCGGTGCCTGAACCCGCCATCACCATTGACCCGCATGCCCCTGTGGCCATGCGCGTTGCGTCCCCAGCCCCGCGGCCTTCCACACCCTGCACAGCAGCGCGCCGCCGCCGGCCTGTGCGGACTTGGCCGTGCGGGCCTGCGTTGGCCACTGTGACCCCACGGGCAGGCACCGCGCGCTGCCGCCGTGGGCCCCAGCACCGCTGCTGCGCCATCGGCAGTTCGAGGCTGAGCCCCCTGCCCCGCGTCGGTTCCCTTCTGCTAGCAGCAGCAGGAAAATCCCACGGTGGCTAGAACCACGTACGTACTGCATGTGAATGAACCAAGGTAGAAGATGAACTATTTACGAGTTTGCCATTAGTCATTAAATAATCGTAGTTTATTCATTTTAACTCTGTTTCAGTTCGTTCCACTTGCGTTAGTTTCGTGTCGTCGAGATCTACACAGTAGAGTTATTAGTTTATATGTCACATGTTTATGAATTTATTTTATAAAAATATTAATTGTGTCTATAATTAATTAATCACTGATTAATTAAAGTCGATTTAGGTTTTTATTTCGATTCGATTGCGCGAGTTTTATCGCAATGTGTGGTACGTGTTAGCAACGATGTTTAACATGTCTCACATCTTGGAAATTTATAAGTTAAATATTAAGGATTATTCAATAACTTGTTAATTAAAAGCAATTTAAGTTCTAATTCCGTTTTGCACCGTTTAAGTTGTGTTTGGTTCGCGCTTACATGAACTATATGTTAGGGGCAATGTTTTTCATGTCACATGTTTTTCCATATACAGCTAAATATTAAATTGATTAGTATATTTGCACACTAGTTTGGAATTAAAAGCAATATAGGTGCTTAACTTTGATAATTTATACCTAAAAGTTAATATGACTAATTGTTAACTTAAAAGTGTTTCTAGAATATAATTTGATTAGCTGAACAAAATACATATGTGATAAGTACGAGTAGATGCTGTCACATGCTTAATTCCTTTGTGAAGGTAAAGTTTAATTTGTTTAATAAATTATGTGATAACATTTATAAACAATACATGATTAGCTTTAACTCAACTTTTAAAACTAAATATGTAATGATTAATCTAAATTAATATTGCTCATATAGTTTTCTTAGCTAACCTAAAACAAGCTCGTAGTTGTTCTTTTATAATATAATATAAATCTTTTGATAGTGGTTTTCTTTTAACTGTAGCATCGAGCCATTCTTGTCGTGTTACTTTTGTTTCGGCGTGTTCTACGCAGTGACGTTAGTGGTTCTCATGTTACTCAAATGTGTTTTGGTAGCTAAAAAGTTAATTGTATTAATACTATCACTTGCATCGTTTTCGGAATATAAAGTCAATATAGGTTTTATACTATGCTCTTTCTTAAGCAATGAATCAACTTGATTAATGAAAATATTTACATGTGTTTCTACAGTTAAAATAAGTTAAATAGATAGGTTTTATTTTCCGTTGCACTGAAAATCCTTCGATATTCGTTTTTTGTTGAATTGCATATAGCGCGTCTTTTGCGTTTTTGTGTTCGTAGCGATACGTCGTTTTGCTTATTTTATTGGTTGGTGTACTGTTCTCATATATTCTTATTGTATGCCATGTATGGATGTTTGTGGTGATGTATGGTTCAGTCAATCGGTGAGGTTTTTGTGGTGATTAAGAAGCTGTTCTCTGAAGACTAGAAGCTGAGAATTGGAAGCAGAAGATTGAAAGTTGAATACTAAAGGCTTTTGAGCATATTGCTTTGGGGGAAAAGCAATTTAAGGCAAGTGTACCAAAGGCCCCATATTACCTATGAACTATTACCATTCATATTCATGCATGTGTTTAATTTGAAATGCCTAAAGGACTTTACCTAGATGAATTCTTGTACCACATATCCTTGTTACCAATGGTTTGGGTATGTATTTTGGATAGATGCTGCAGCGCTTAACATAAAATAATTGTTAAACATGACTAAAGGCTATATGCAATGTGATAAAATGGAGCTTTTTAGCAACAGATAGGGGCTAGAGTATGGGGTTGAGTACTCTAGTGCCTCTCCATAAGGACTTAATCCTAAAGCGGCAACCCAGGAGGGACCATACAACCCCAAGTGTCACATGGCTCTGACTTTAACCTGTTAACTAGATTGTACTAGCTCGTCTATAGCTCCAGTAAGGGTAAGAGTGTATCTTTCCTTTTTCTGCTAGGGTGTGCACCGTGCTGCGATGCCCACGTGTGCCATTCCTTTGTAGCTACAACTTGTTAGTGCAACTAGCTAAGGGTTTCATAGTGAAACCTTGCCACACTTCCTAGGAAGAGGTGTAGTGGGCTTTGCAAACCCTGGCATTGGGAATCATGGCTTGGTGGGTAAAGATGTACAATTTCTGTAGAAATATTTAACCTGTTATAATGCAGTCTAGATCCTTCAAGATTAGTAGTTACTGTGGATGGTGGATGGTTGGGAATTGAGATAAACTTGACTATACTTTAATATCATTTGGGAATTGGGATTGTTCACTAAAGTAGTGATATAGGATGCTAAAACTTGATCAACTAAAATTGCGAACCGCAGTCAAACAGTGTCAAGCCTTTTGAGCCTCATAGATCCCTGTGATATACTTGCTAAGCATGGTGAGCTTACACTTGCTTTACATCCAATGAAAATCCTGGATGGGTACCAGATTGCTGGTTTGGAGGAGTTAGGCTTGTGGTCAACCAGTCAGTCGTCCCTGTGGATTTGGAGTCTTCGCCAGAAGATCGGAGTTGACTTTTCGCTATCTATACTTTGAGGTTATATCCTTTATACTTATACATTATGTATTTAAGCATTGTCCATTGATATTACCATTATTTGTGGCTATATGTGAGATTTGACTTCCTGGGCTGACATATAGTGTGTATTTGGTTTTGTCTTTAAAATCGGATGCTACAAAGTGGTATCAGAGCAATGCTGACTGTAGGACGCAAGCCTAGTTAACGCTGGTCGTTTCTGAAAACCTATTTTTCAAAAAAATTATTTTTCCACCTCCTTGACTCATTGAATTGAATATTTCCAATCCTTGTCCTATTGTCTCCTCTCCTTGATAACTTCCTTTGAGCTATACTTTCTTATCTCCTTGAGTTGTTGTTCTTGATCTCTTGCAAAACTTTCTAGTCTCACCTCTATTCAAATTTCCAAAGCCATGTTAAGAAGTTTTCCCCTAAGAATGCCTGTGGCAGAACCTCCTAAGTTATAGGGCCCACATGCACCTGTCACTGTCCGACGACCTTTGACATTTATGCATATGTTTCTAATAACTTAAAAAGACTGTCGGGTGTCCTCGGGGAACCCCGAATCATCCACGATTTCCGAGCAGGATCACGTTACAGAGTCATTGCAGTATTACAACATTTATTCAAATATCAAAACCAGAGTAACAACAGTGGAAGTCTTATGATAACATAGTTTACAAACCAGTTATTTCAAACCTTACAAACTAAGTTCTTTAATTATTACAAACCATAGTAGTAGTGGAGTGGCATAATTAATACACACATAACACCCAAAATAAACATCCTGCCCAAGGATCACACATTACTTCTCATCATCAGAACGAACGATAGTCATGCAGCACGATCCAAAATAGATCTACTCATGAGGCTCACCTGCAACAAGGGGTCAACGAACCCTGAGTACGAAAGTACTCAACAAGACTTATCCAAAATATTAACTGATAAACTCAGTAATGCAGGCTCAGGGATTCAAGGTATAGCTTTAACAATGATCAAAGTTCTTTTGCGTAAAAGCTCTTTTAACAACATTCTTTATATAGAAAACTTCTCAAGAATTATATACAAAGCTGACACGATCTGCACTAAGATCATGAAACTTCATATTCAGCACCTTCACAAGCCTTATTCAAGTTCCGGTTATTAATTCTACGATGATGAACAGTGAGTTGAGTCTCCATAACCGAGGAGCAACGACGATTCGAACCGATTAAGCCCAGCTGGGGATTCCAGACCACACGACATATGTAGGTCCCCGACTCACATATATCAACCTACCCTTGGATCCTCTAAAACAAGAACGGGTCCGCGCCACCCGAGAATACAGCACACCTCAAATCCGGCCATATTCCAGCCACGAGGGTACACGCTATTCCCGCCATCTCTCCACTCCCAGTGCGCGAGTAGCTATTCTCTTAATAGAATTTCCAAGTTCAGGCTTACCGGAGTATGTGGTTAGTACTACAAATTCTCACCTCATGCAATTCAACAACGGACGTGCCTTAATCAACACAGGCGGAAAGAACCCGCTCACAAGACCTCCATGTCTTGTGGCTCACACACACCGAGTCCGCCCGGTCTAGATTTATTACTCCACATTCCCATATCACATGCTAACATAATTAACCAATGTTCCATTTAAAACTAGCAGATGGCAGGTAGTCACCCAACTTTCATCGTTCTACGCATAGCTAAGCAAAACTAGGCATATACGAGTTTAAAATAGGTAATATGGTAAATATGGAATAACAAGGGTGGTAATGCACCAATTAGGCTTTTACTTAACTCCTAATCACTTAATGCAGTAACAGAAAGCAAAAGCGAAATTAATTTATAAAATACAAGGTAGGGTTGTATGCATCCGGGGCTTGCCTTCGTTGACGGAAAAGTTCGATTCCTGCGACGTTTCACAAGTATTCGATCCGACCTCAACAGACGGATAAACTTCTTCCACGACTTGATTAACTACCACGTGTTCACCTTCGTTCACTACACGTAATAGCAATGCCATGTTTAACATGATGCAGAATACGAAATATGATGCTCGATGATGGATGCAAGGTTAATAATTTGAATACAACTTTCCTTCGCGGTACAGTTGCAAGTCAAACAAACTATATCTTTTTCGTAACACATACATCAACTGCCAAGGATCATTAACAACAAACGACCCAAGGTCATCACTCAATCCAAAAGTCCAAACAAAAAACCTAAATCATTAAAGGTTACTATTTGTTTTTATGAATTAATTATTTAATTCAAAATTATGAAATAAATCAACTTATTCTATTTGAGCTCAAAATTTTAGTACATGTTCATTACATGTTAACTAAGTGGCAAAACAAATTTCATAATTTTTGGATAAATAAATAAGCTTAGAAAAATCATGGAAATCCATTTATGAATAAATTGAGCAATTTTTATCACATTTAAAAATTACTTAAAAACATTATTTCATATTTTTCTTAAATACTATACCTCACAAAGAAGTCACTCAAAAATTTTCATAATTTTTGGAGCTCTAAATAAATCTACACAAAAATAACAAAAATAGACACTATTCATTCAAATCTGAAAATAGAAAAATTCATTTTGAACGTTGAGTCACTGACATGGTGACCCCACCTGTCATCTTCTACCTCCCGCGTGTTGACTACGACGACGACGGCGCTGACCGGCGCAAACTCACCGACGGCGAGTCCAAAGGCGATGGTCAAGGCACCAAAATGACCACATCATCCCGGTGCATCGACTGAAGGCGCTAGCTAGACGAATTACTACGAGTTACGAGCTTGGCGTCGGCCATGGCGGATGCGGTGGCTCGGCGACGTTACGCTGGCGAAACGAAGCCGAAAACGGGGAAACAGAGGGCATGGGAAGATCCAGTAGCTCACCACGAACATGTTCAAGCAAGAATTAAGGCCGGAGAAGCAACGGTGAAGCGGGGCGGCGTTCACAGCGATCACGGCGGTGCGAGCAATAACGACGGCGGTGTTCCAGTGGCTGTGGTGGACAAAACGAGCAATCAACAAGATATTAAGCACCACGGCATCACGGAGAAGCTGAAACAATGCTTCCCGAGATCAGAAGCTCACCGTAGAGTACTGGCCACGACGGCGCTCGCTTGACGGGGACTCTGCCGACCGCGAGGAAGAAGAGCGTGGTCAGCGAGTTCTCGGCGAAATCAGCCGACCACAGTTGGCTGGGTGGATGCGCAAGAGAAAGACGGAACTGGAACAGCCTTTACCAAGACGACCGCGGCGCTAGGGAGACGGTGCGGGCTCGCCGGAGCTATGGCGGTGGTGTCGGGAAAACAGAGCAAGAGAACGGGGCCAACGGCGACGGCCTGGGCTAAATAGAGCAGCTCAGAAGCGCAAGGAAGCTGCGCTGTGGCCTTCACCGCGCCAGCGCGACGCCAAAGACGGCCACGACCGCGCCTGGAAGCAAACCGAAGGTCGCCGCCGGTGTAGCTTTGAGCGGTGAACACTGTTCATCGAAATTACAAGTTTGCCATTCGCCAAAATTCACAAATTACTCCCAAATTTTCATAACAACTCAAAAATCTCCAAACATAAAAGTTGTTCAAAATCAAAAGTTCTACAACTTTGCTTTTATAACCATCTCCTAATTCAGTCTAGATTTTGAAATGAACTTTTGAATTTGAATAGGGAAATTTACCGAATTACGCCTTTTTGATTTACTCAAAAATTTTCTAAACAACTTGAAAAACTCCAAAAACAAACTTTGTATAACTTGCCAAGCTCTACACTTTTGCTTTTGGGCCCAACCCCAAAATATGCTTAGATTTTGAAATGGATTTTCAGGGTAGGGTTTAAATGTTGAAAAGCGGGGTTTTCTGGAAAAATTCCAAATCCAAACAAACATTGAACTTAAGTCAAACAATACATTGCAACACATACCACATAAATATAAACTTGTTTTAGTAAATGCACATCAAAGTTTTCACCAAATGCCAAATGCTTTGCAATGCATATGATGACATGTCAGATTTTAATATTTAAACACCCGAGGTGTTACAATCCTTCCCCCTAAAAGAAATCTCGCCCCGAGATTCAAAGCCATAGGGTAAGTAATGGAAAAGGAAATGTGTCACGAGAATACATACAAACTCTGTCCATAAAACAGCTGAGGTCCCTTTTACAAAACACAACATGTACTACCGAGCTCAACTAACATTACTCGATTCTATATTGACGCTAAAAATTCGGGAAACTTTTCTAACAAGTAATCTTCTGATTCCCAAGTAGCTTCCTCTTCTGAATGTTGATTCCATTGTATTTTATAGAACTTGATTGTCCGTCTTCGAGTAACACGATCTTTCTGATCTAACACTCGGATAGGATATTCGGAATAAGTTAAATCCGGTTCTAGTTCCACTCCTTCAACTTCAATATTCTGTTCAGGCACTCGGAGACACTTCTTCAATTGAGAAACATGGAACACATCATGCACAGCTGCAAGATGTTCAGGTAATTGCAAGCGATATGCCACTTTTCCATATCTTTCCAAAATTTGATAGGGTCCAATGTATCGGGGTGCCAACTTTCCTTTAACACCAAAACGGTTAACTCCCTTCATTGGTGATACTTTCAGATATACAAAATCTCCTTTGTTAAATACCAATGGTCTCCATCGTCTATCCGCATAACTCTTTTGGCGGGACTGAGCTATCTTCAAATTACTCTGTATTTGCCTAACCTTGTCTTTTGTTTCTTTCACAAGGTCAACTCCAAAGAATCTTCTTTCTCCAGGCTCAGACCAACTCAATGATGTTCTGCATCTACGACCATAGAGTGCTTCAAATGGAGCCATTCTAATGCTTTCTTGATAACTATTGTTGTATGAGAACTCGGCCAAAGGTAAGCATTCATCCCACTTATTGGAATAGTTAAGGACACAACACCTTAACATATCTTCAAGCACTTGATTAACTCTTTCAGTCTGTCCATCAGTCTGTGGATGATAAGCTGTACTATATAGAAGTTTAGTACCCAATGAAGAATGCAATTGTTTCCAAAAGTTGGAGACAAACTGTGTACCTCTATCTGACACAATAGTCTTGGGTATTCCATGCAAACTCATGATTCTTGCTAAGTACATCTTGGCATATTGGATCGTAGGATATATTGTCTTAACTGGAAGAAAATGTGCTGACTTAGTGAGTCAATCTACAATAACCCATACTGAGTTAAATCCTCTTGATGTTTTGGGTAGACCAACAATAAAATCCATACTTATATCCTCCCACTTCCAAGATGGAATAGGCAATGGTTGTAATTCACCAGCAGACCTCAAATGTATAGCGCTATATATCTGGCAATCTCTATTTTCATTTTAGTCCACCAAAATCTTTGCTTCAAATCATGGTACATCTTGTTGCTTCCTGGATGGATAGATAACCTAGTAGCATGTGCCTCATCTAGAATTGACTGCCGCAACTCAGGAACTTTTGGTACCACCAGGCGATCCTTGAACCACAACACATCTTCATTGTCAATGCTAAAGCATTCCGCTTTTCCATTCTTGACTCTTTCCTTAATATGGGCTATACCCTTGTTTTCCTTCTGAGCAACAATAACTTGATCTCGAATAGTGACTTCAACAATTATGTTGGTCAAACTTCCTTGTTGAATTACTTCTACATTCAACTTTTCCATTTCTTGACATAAATTCAAACCCATTGTTCTCACCGTCAGACAATTGCAATAACCTTTGCGACTAAGGGCATCTGCAACTACATTTGCTTTACCGGGGTGATAATGTACTTCCAAGTCATAATCCTTAATCAGTTCTAACCATCTTCTTTGTCGCATGTTCAACTCTGACTGAGTAAAGATATACTTTAAGCTCTTGTGGTCTGTATACATATGACACGTATTACCAAGCAGGTAATGCCGCCAAATCTTCAGAGCATGAACCACAGCTGCTAACTCCAAATCATGAGTCAGATAGTGTTCTTCATGTTGCTTAAGTTGCCGGGACGCATAAGCAATGACTCGGCCTTCTTGCATCAACACACATCCAATATCAATACCTGAAGCATCACAATAAACATCAAACGGCTTCTCGATGTCAGGTTGGGCTAATACTAGTGCAGTGGTTAACAGTCTCTTCAAAGTCTGGAAAGCCTCCTCACAATCTGATGACCAGACAAACTTGACTTGGTTCTTCAACAATTTAGTTATGGACTTTGATATCTTTGAGAAATCTGGAATAAACCGACGGTAATACCCTGCTAGACCCAGAAAACTCCGAACTTGATGAAATGTGGCTGGCGGTTTCCAATCAAGCACATCTTTCACTTTGCTGGGATCAACTGCAACTCCTTCGGCTGACAAGACATGTCCAAGAAATTGCACTTCCTTAAGCCAAAAATCACACTTGCTGAACTTGGCATATAGTTGATGTTCTCTCAAGCGGGTCAGAACAATTCTGAGATGTTTCGCATGTTCTTTCTTATTCTTGGAATATACTAAAATGTCATCAATAAACACCACTACAAACTTGTCTAGCTCAGGCATGAATACTGAGTTCATTAGATACATGAAATGAGCTGGAGCATTTGTCAAACCAAAAGACATTACCAAGTATTCATATAATCCATATCTTGTGGTAAATGCCGTTTTGGGAATATCTTCAGGCTTTATCTTGATTTGGTGATATCCTGATCTCAAATCTATCTTGGAGAAAACTTTGGCTCCGGCCAATTGATCAAAAAGCAGATCTATCCGAGGTAATGGATACTTATTCTTGATGGTCACTTCATTCAATGGACGATAGTCGACACATAACCTCAAAGTCTCATCTTTCTTTTTCACAAAAATTGCCGGACATCCCCAAGGTGAAGAACTAGGTTGGATAAACCCTTTCTCAATCAATTCTTGTAACTGAGTTTTCAGCTCGGCCAATTCCTTAGGTGGCATCCTATAAGCTCTCCTAGAAATCAGAGCTGTTCCAGGTTGTAACTCTATATTGAACTGTACATCCCTATCAGGTGGTAGACCGGGTAAATCTTCAGGAAACACATCCGAAAATTCACACACTATCGGAATATCTCTAATCTCTTTGACAGTAGTTGCACAAATTTTGCCCACTGATCTTCTTAGGGTTGGAAGTTGGATAAGAAGTTGAGAATTACTATCAGGCAAACTCACTTTTAAGGTCCTATTCAAAGCATCTATAACAGCCTTATGCTGATACATCCAATTCATTCCCAAAATTACATCTATATCCTGATCCTTAAGGATAATCATGGTAGTGGGAAAAATATGCCCACCCAGTTTTACGGGTACTTGGTATACCATTTCCTTAGTACACAGACGTCCCCCGGGCGACTGTATAAAGAAACTTTCCTTTGTTGCCACAATTGCAATTTCATGCTTCACGACAAATGTTCTATTGATGAATGAATGCGATGCGCCAGAATCAAAAAGTATAACTGCAGGGTGATTGGCAATAGGAAACATACCCATCATCACTGGCTCCCCTTCCGGAATTTCTCCAGCTTGAATATAGAACACCCGTCCTGTCTTCCTCTCATCTTTGCCCTTCTGAGCATTCTGATTGGGGTTCTTATTTGGTGCCTGACCCTGTTGTTGATTAGCAGGGGCCTTCTGATAATTTTGATTAGCCTGCCTAGGATATGGACATTCCCTAGAGAAATGACCAGTTCTTCCACAATTGTAACACGGATAGTTGTGACCCTGGGTTGTTGGAGCATTGCCACCAGGAGCATTGGTTGATTGTGAACTCGGATAGGTTATAGCAGGACGGACATTTGACTGTTGCCCAGCTTGGAACTGCGGCGGACGATAAGGAGGACGATTATGATGTACTAGATGATAAATCACCCTCTGCCTCTTCGGATTTCCCCCAAAAGATCCATACGGCACACTCTTTTTCTTTTTGAGCTCCTTATGCTGCCGATACTTTGATTCTGAAGTGATTGCAATATTTACTGCCTCATGGTAAGTAACATTGGTGCAAGTGGTCATCATAGTCTGCAACTTGGTATTCAGGCCTCTCATAAACCACCTCTTCTTCTTGGCATCAGTATTGATATGTTCGGATGCATATTAGGACAGATGATTAAATTTTCCCACATACTACATCACGGTTTGATCTCCTTGTTTCAAAGCAAGGAATTCCTCTAGCTTCATAGCCATCACTCCTTCAGGGATATAGTGGGCTCTGAAGGCTGTACGGAACTCAGCCCAAGTTATCGGAATGCCAGTTGGTTGCATAGCCACTAAGTTTGCCCACCAAGCACTTGCTGCTCCTCTAAGTTGTTGGGCGGCAAATGTAGGTTTCTGATACTCCGTGCATGGGATAAGATCAAATTTCTGTTCCATGGTTCGAAGCCAGTCATCAGCCTCCAATGGTTCATCTGCCTTGGTGAATACCGGGGGTCTTGTGTCTGTAAAATCAACATATGTAGCCTCCTGTCGGTTATGGTGGCGTCCACGGTTTCCGTACATCTGATTCTGATTACTCTGAGCCATCTCATGAAGCAAACGAGAATTTTCAGCCGTCACATTGACAAGTGCAGTTATAGCATCAGCTAAATTGGTTGGAACTGGTGGCGGATCTGGAATACTGTCCTCATCTTGTGAAGTTCCCGGAATAAACGAACCCCGTGTACAACGCATCTGCTCATAACAAACCAAACTTTATTCACATGCCTTTATTGAATTGTACCAAAGCTTACTCTAGACACCTTACATAGAGTTTACTAATGTACAAACAACCCACGGGTACTAAAATAGAACTACATAACTTAAACTAGAGCTACTATTATACAACTCTACTCTTTTCCTCAATTTCTTCAAACTTCAGACTCGGTATCCATTCCAGAATTATTACCGCCTTCATCATCGCTTTCATCGATCATTACTAATTCTTCAGGATCTTCTTCTTCTTCCTCTCCTGATTCATCATCATCGGCAAGGATGACACCAGGGTCCATGGCATCAGCTTGAGGCTCATGATTCGGATTCAGTAGATTGCTAAGCCTATGAACTTCCTCATGTAGATATGTATTATGTTCTTCTAAATCTTCTACATAGAATTCTAGCTCATGAGTTCTAGCTCTAGCTACATTTTCCCTGTGCCAAGCTTCATTTCTTCCCTCCACCGTATGAACTAACATACTTTCGCAGTTCCTATGCGCGGTGGTGAGCTGCCTCAATTGACCCTGTAATTCACCTATTTGTATAACATCCAAAGCCCTATCTCTAGTAGATGGTGCTAACTCTGTGGAAATCCTCTGTATCTCTGCCTGTGGATTAGGCCTAGAACTGCTACTGCTAGCACCATTATTTCTAGGGGCAAGTTGGTGACGAGGAACTCCTTTGGGTCTGGTGGACTTACGGGGCGTCATCTTGGCACGAGCCATACTGTAGGTAGCCAATTTAATCCAAGTAAGATCATTGATCAAAATCCAAAAAGTAGCTAAGATGATTTATATTCCTCAAACCAGACTCACTACTTAACTCTAGACTAAGAGGTGAAGGAAGTAACAAGTGAATTATTCCTGATGCATGAATCGTTCTTACGAACAAAAACATCAAAAATTTATAATGCACATAAACAACATTTATTTTTATATAGGGCATAGTATAATTACTACTCCACCACACAAAAACCTTTTTACTCAAATAGGGAATGGTGAGAAAGAAATAAGATAAGTCAGAAGCAATTTGGACCAAATTAACAAGTTAAATTTAGTCATCCAAATCATTTTGAAGTTTTTGTAAAACAATACAACAAAACCTTGTAACGATTGCTCTGATACCATTCTGTGGCAGAACCTCCTAAGTTATAGGGCCCACATGCACCTGTCACTGTCCGACGACCTTTGACATTTATGCATATGTTTCCAATAACTTAAAAAGACTGTCGGGTGTCCTCAGGGAACCCCGAATCATCCACGATTTCCGAGCAGGATCACGTTACAGAGTCATTGCAGTATTACAACATTTATTCAAATATCAAAACTAGAGTAACAATAGCGGAAGTCTTATGATAACATAGTTTACAAACCAGTTATTTCAAACCTTACAAACTAAGTTCTTTAATTATTACAAACCATAGTAGTAGTGGAGTGGCATAATTAATACACACATAACACCCAAAATAAACATCCTGCCTAAGGATCACACATTACTTCTCATCATCAGAATGAACGATAGTCATGCAGCACGATCCAAAACAGATCTGCTCATGAGGCTCACCTGCAACAAGGGGTCAATGAACCCTGAGTACGAAAGTACTCAACAAGACTTATCCAAAATATTAACTGATAAACTCAGTAATGCAGGCTTAGGGATTCAAGGTATAGCTTTAACAATGATCAAAGTTCTTTTGCGTAAAAGCTCTTTTAACAACATTCTTTATATAGAAAACTTCTCAAGAATTATATACAAAGCTGACACGATCTGCACTGAGATCATGAAACTTCATATTCAGCACCTTCACAAGCCTTATTCAAGTTCTGGTTATTAATTCTACGATGATGAACAGTGAGTTGAGTCTCCATAACCGAGGAGCAACGACGATTCGAACCGATTAAGCCCAGCTGGGGATTCCAGACCACACGACATATGTAGGTCCCCGACTCACATATATCAACCTACCCTTGGATCCCCTAAAACAAGAACGGGTCCGCGCCACCCGAGAGTACAGCACACCTCAAATCCGGCCATATTCCAGCCACGAGGGTACACGCTATTCCTGCTATCTCTCCACTCCCAGTGCGCGAGTAGCCATTCTCTTAATAGAATTTCCAAGTTCAGGCTTACCGGAGTATGTGGTTAGTACTACAAATTCTCACCTCATGCAATTCAACAACGGACGTGCCTTAATCAACACAGGTGGAAAGAACCCGCTCACAAGACCTCCATGTCTTGTGGCTCACACACACCGAGTCCGCTCGGTCTAGATTTATTACTCCACATTCTCATATCACATGCTAACATAATTAACCAATGTTCCATTTAAAACTAGCAGATGGCAGGTAGTCACCCGACTTTCATCGTTCTACGCATAGCTAAGCAAAACTAGGCATATACGAGTTTAAAATAGGTAATATGGTAAATATGGAATAACAAGGGTGGTAATGCACCAATTAGGCTTTTACTTAACTCCTAATCACTTAATGCAGTAACAGAAAGCAAAAGAGAAATTAATTTATAAAATACAAGGTAGGGTTGTATGCATCCGGGGCTTGCCTTCGTTGACGGAAAAGTCCGATTCCTGCGACGTTTCACAAGTATTCGATCCGACCTCAACAGACGGATAAACTTCTTCCATGACTTGATTAACTACCACGTGTTCACCTTCGTTCACTACACGTAATAGCAATGCCATGTTTAACATGATGCGGAATACGAAATATGATGCTCGATGATGGATGCAAGGTTAATAATTTGAATACAACTTTCCTTCGCGGTACAGTTGCAAGTCAAACAAACTATATCTTTTTCGTAACACATACATCAACTGCCAAGGATCATTAACAACAAACGACCCGAGGTCATCACTCAATCCAAAAGTCCAAACAAAAACCTAAATCATTAAAGGTTACTATTTGTTTTTATGAATTAATTATTTAATTCAAAATTATGAAATAAATCAACTTATTCTATTTGAGCTCAAAATTTTAGTACATGTTCATTACATGTTAACTAAGTGGCAAAACAAATTTCATAATTTTTGGATAAATAAATAAGCTTAGAAAAATCATGGAAATCCATTTATGAATAAATTGAGCAATTTTTATCACATTTAAAAATTACTTAAAAACATTATTTCATATTTTTCTTAAATACTATACCTCACAAAGAAGTCACTCAAAAATTTTCATAATTTTTGGAGCTCCAAATAAATCTACACAAAAATAACAAAAACAGACACTATTCATTCAAATCTGAAAATAGAAAAATTCATTTTGAACGTTGAGTCACTGACATGGTGACCCCACCTGTCATCTTCTACCTCCCGCGTGTTGACTACGACAACGACGGCGCTGACCGGCGCAAACTCACCGACGACGAGTCCAAAGGCGACGGTCAAGGCACCAAAATGACCACATCATCCCGGTGCATCGACTGAAGGCGCTAGCTAGACGAATTACTACGAGTTATGAGCTTGGCGTCGGCCATGGCGGATGCGGTGGCTCGGCGACGTTACGCTGGCGAAACGAAGCCAAAAACGGGGAAACAGAGGGCATGGGAAGATCCAGTAGCTCACCATGAACATGTTCAAGCAAGAATTAAGGCCGGAGAAGCAACGGTGAAGTGGGGCGGCGTTCACAGCGATCACGGCGGTGCGAGCAATAACGACGGCGGTGTTCCAGTGGCTGTGGTGGACAAAACGAGCAATCAACAAGATATTAAGCACCACGGCATCACGGAGAAGCTGAAACAATGCTTCCCGAGATCAGAAGCTCACCGTAGAGTACTGGCCACGACGGCGCTCGCTCGACGGGGACTCTGCCGACCGCGAGGAAGAAGAGCGTGGTCAGCGAGTTCTCGGCGAAATCAGCCGACCACAGTTGGCTGGGTGGATGCGCAAGAGAAAGACGGAACTGGAACGGCCTTTACCAAGACGACCGCGGCGCTAGGGAGACGGTGCGGGCTCGCCGGAGCTATGGCGGTGGTGTCGGGAAAACAGAGCAAGAGAACGGGGCCAACGGCGACGGCCTGGGCTAAATAGAGCAGCTCAGAAGCGCAAGGAAGCTGCGCTGTGGCCTTCACCGCGCCAGCGCGACGCCAAAGACGGCCACGACCGCGCCTGGAAGCAAACCGAAGGTCGCCGCCGGTGTAGCTTTGAGCGGTGAACACTGTTCATCAAAATTACAAGTTTGCCATTCGCCAAAATTCACAAATTACTCCCAAATTTTCATAACAACTCAAAAATCTCCAAACATAAAAGTTGTTCAAAATCAAAAGTTCTACAACTTTGCTTTTATAACCATCTCCTAATTCAGTCTAGATTTTGAAATGAACTTTTGAATTTGAATAGGGAAATTTACCGAATTACGCCTTTTTGATTTACTCAAAAATTTTCTAAACAACTTGAAAAACTCCAAAAACAAACTTTGTATAACTTGCCAAGCTCTACACTTTTGCTTTTGGGCCCAACCCCAAAATATGCTTAGATTTTGAAATGGATTTTCAGGGTAGGGTTTAAATGTTGAAAAGCGGGGTTTTCTGGAAAAAATTCCAAATCCAAACAAACATTGAACTTAAGTCAAACAATACATTGCAACACATACCACATAAATATAAACTTGTTTTAGTAAATGCACATCAAAGTTTTCACCAAATGCCAAATGCTTTGCAATGCATATGATGACATGTCAGATTTTAATATTTAAACACCCACTACTAGGGATGTGTACATCAATGATGCTCTTCTTTCGTCACTAAAGACTCCAAAATCGTCACATATATTATTTTATGACGAATTTGTGACAATATGGTATTCGTCATTGAATGCGCGTCATATTTTACCTACCGTGACGAAATGTCTATTTTCGTCATAGATGTGCATTTGTTCTATGATGAAATGGCCGTCGTCATAGAAGTGTATTCTTTCTATGACGATCTATTTTCGTCATTGATATAGCCCCTTTTTCGTCATGACTTGCCGTCTATTAGGCGGCCAGACGACGTCTGCCACGCTGGCAGCTGACGTGTCTTGTCCACGTGGCGCGTCCACATTGTAGGTGATGTGTCCGACCACGTGGCAGCTGACGTGGCCAGTGATGTGGATGGTCCACGTGTCCACTTTTTATTGGGCCACAAGGCTTGCTGTGATAGGTTCTCATTTTCGTCACTGAAGTAAATAGAAATTCATCACAGAATCAATTACCAAATCGTCACAGAAAGGTCAGATAATTCATCACAAGTGCACATGCTGATTTCATTACAGAATGCAAATAATACTGGAATGTCCAAAAGCTTCCATAAATTAACAGATCCAGTATTCCAATGACCAACAACTTAATCAATAATTCTAAACTCGGTTCACATAACTCACTAGACATCACATTTGAACTACTAGTTTCATCTCAGTTCACATTAACATCACAGGAAATAATAAAAAGTTGCCAACCACCAGCAACATAAGTTACTACATAAACAAAATCACCAGCAGACCCCTTGTTTAATGAACCAGCAGCTACGAGCAGCGCTCATGTCGAAGAAGCATTGTTGATGGCCAAGATACGCTTGAGCAGCGCATTGTTCTCCTCCATTGCCTTATTGTTTATCTCTGTCAGCTTCTTGTACTCCTCCATCTCCTTTTGTGTCATCGCCAGCTTTTCCTCAGCTTCTTCACTTCTGTGCTGCATTGACATAAACTGATGCCAAATAGGTATGCAATCATGAGTCATTTATTTGTTGTTAGGTAACTGAATACAAGTAGAAGTCAACAACATAGGATTATTATTTAGCAAGTATGTCTAGCTATATTGGATTATGCAAGAAACAAGATGCATCTAAAAGCAAGGGCATATATTAAAGAATAGATTAAAAACATTCAAATGCAATGCAAATATTCCCCATCTAGTACTTTCAAGATAGAAGAAACACCTTAGTTGCCAGGGGTTGTGGCTGCTCATCAGATTCAGTGTCATCATCATCACTATCTCCTTGATCATCATCTTCAAGGAGATGCTCCACCTGCTCCGATGATGGTCCCATATTTTCCAAACATCTTCAACTCATCATCAGTAACAGTATCTGACAGATTCTTCACATATACATTACTGAATTTGAAATTGCTCGAAACATTTTCCCTGTCCTGCTTGCGAACAAAAGGTCCGACATACACTTTCTTGTCATTGATAAGCATCCCATTGAGTTTATCAATAGCAGACTGAGCAAATTCATCCCTCTCAAACTGAACGAAACCATAGCCCCTTGACTCTCCTGAGGGGTCTGTTGCAATTTTACATGAAAGGATATTCCCAAATGCACGGAACGTGTCATATAAATCTTTGTTGTCTATTGACTTATCAAGATTCTGCCAAATTAGAATAGAGGGGGTCAGGTATCACAACTGGAATAGTCAATGTGGCTTATAAAGATTTAGAACACCACTAATGGAACCTTCTAGTCCCAACTTGGCGTAGTCTACAGATGACCTAGCAAGGAGTTCAGCAAACAGGATAAAAACAAGGAACACACCTTAATAAATATATTTCCTGCACCACTTTTGCGCGAACTGGGGTCACGGTTAGAATACATGATCCTGATAGGCTTTCCATTGATAGGATTGAAGTTAAGCAGTTCAAGTGCCCGTGCAGCTGCAATAAATCTCTGATCAATACAAGGCCATAAAGAATAAAGAGAGGGAGGGGCTCCAAAGTGAAATGTAGTATGCAGAAGAGTTGGTCAGAAAGCAAGTGGCCACAATTGAGGACCAAAGGGCAACTATAATATTTCCCGTACGGTTTTTACAGACCTCTTCAGCATAACATAAATAGCATGGATAGAGCACAATAATAAGATTTTAAAAATATATCTTCTGGTAACTAAACAGATGTTCTTTGGCGTCCATAACATAATCTGAGGTTGCAACAAATCAGCCAACATTATATATACACATATATCGAACATCACAAGGCAACATCTCCCATGATCGAACAGCACATTAAGCCACATGAATTCAATAGAATGAAACAAATCCCACTAACTTCACATGGACAGCACAAGAAACACTTGCACAGGACAAAAACACAACTCCTCTAAAGTATTGGCACCTATTCAAGTTATCCCACAGGATCTATCCAGCAAGGTAATTCTCAATTTTTGGGGGCACCCAGCAGGCCAACCTCCTTAATTTATGGGGGCACCGAAGCAGGCTAAGAGCATCTCCAAGAGTTTTCTAAACTTTCCACCTAAAAACACTATATTTTTTAACTCCTAAAAAGATATTAAGAGAAAAAAAGAAGCTCATCTCCAATAGTACCCAATATTCCACTCCTAAAAAAATTAAAATTTGGTCCACTTGAGTTTTTTCTTTTTCGGCAATTTTTTCCGTGCGAGAGTCTTCGAGGCCGCCGCCGCTCCTCCTTCATGCCCTAGCGCCGTGCAGTTCCAACCGGCCGTGGCCACCACCTCCCAGCCACAGACTGGCGGCACCTCCCAGCAGGCCGACCATACCTCCCGACCTTGAGCCACAGGCCGCGGCCACCAGTCAGGGAACTAGCCATCAGCGGAGCAGCAGTATTTGCCGGCCAGTAGCAGTTCAGTACCATCAGCAACCATCAGCAGAGGACAGTACCATGAAGCGGCCATCAGCAGAGCTGATGCAGGCAAGCAGTAGCACAGTACCATGCAGCAGGCAAGTAGTCCAATGCAAAAAAAAAAAGTTGCTGGCTGCCGGCCACCAAGACAAGCTAGCAGCAGAGGAAGATGGCACGTAGATGGTGTAGTTCTTCATCCGCTGGAAGATGGCGCGGCTCGTCAGCACGGCGCTGATGATGACGCTCAGGCCGGGCTCTGTGAGCACGATGTCCGACGCGCCCCGCGCCGCGTCCGTCTCGCGTCCGCCACCCCGATCCCGATGCCCGCCTTCTTCAGCGCGGGCGCCCGCAGATGTGCTTCCGTTCCTGCAGCAGCCGAACGATCTCATACTTGTGCTCCGGGAACATGCCCGCGAACCCGTCCGCCTTCTCGATCAGCTCGTCCACGGCGGCGGCAGCGTGGATAAGACCAACGAACGGCAAAATACCAGAACGGCGCAGTAGATCGATGGAGTTTTTACCTCTTCCTTGGTCGGCGGCGGCGAAGATCCTCTGCCCTCGATGAAGAACAATGGCACGACGACAGAATCGCGGCAAAGGAAGGGCGCGGGAAGGAAGAAAACGTCGCGACCTTTGCGCCACGGAGGATACGCGTGAGTCTGCCGTGCGTAAAGTTACGTGGACGAGAGGGGTTTTTTCCAACTTCTAAAATATTAGGAGATTGTATTAGGAGTTGTTGGAGGAAGCTTTTTTCACATCTTTCTAAAAACCAAGGATTAGGGAGAGGTTCAGGGAACTCTTGGAGATACTCTAACCTCCTTATTTTGAGATAAGTTTAATATTAACCGTATGAAGCCACTAACCGATAGATCGAGAATACTGCAGAGGAGTTCTCACCGTTGCCAGGATTGTTGTAGTTGACGTAGGCGTACCCGAGTGACTTGCGGGAGTTTATGTCTCTGCAGACGTGCACGGAGACCACGCCGCCGACCTGGCTGAAGACGTCGAAGAGCTGCGCGTCCTGCACGCTCTCGTGCAGGTCACCCACCTAGAGCGAAGTTGCCGGGAACGCGGCCGCCGCAGCTGAGGCAGCCGGTGAGCCGCCGGACTCGGACGTGGATCTAGCCGCCGCCTGCCCTTGCGCCGCCATCTCCGATCAAGCGGTGATTTTTGGGATTTTTCTGGGTTTTTGCTGATTTTTTTGGGGTAGTTTTTGATTTAGGGTTTGATAAGGGTTGGGGGCTCTCCCAGGGCAGGGCTCCCAATGGCGGCATCGTGAGGAGAGAGAAAGAGCACGGTTGGCGGCGCGGAGGGGGAGGCGCGCTATTTGTACCGCCTGGGGCAAAACCTTCATCTTCTGAGGCCATTGGATCGGATACGGACGCTAGTGGACGGAGGCGATCGGGACGCGTGGGAAAGCCTACGTGTTCGAGCTGAACGGGGGCTCCACGTGCTTGCTACGAAGGTGCTAGCAATATACTCTATATTTTATTTATCAGAAATGCTATATAACATACATATTTTTTAGCACAATTTTTTTTCACGGACAAAGTATGTAGCTGACATTCCATAAATGTGTATATGGTCATTTACATCATCCTGAGGCCATAAACTTTGATTAAGACATTTGCTGCACGGACAAAGTATGTCTGATCTGAGAGAGAGAGAGAGGAGGCGACGCGTGTTCTTGGCAGCGCGCTTGTCGAGCACGAGGGCCAAGCGGAGAAGGCGGCGGCGGCGAGAGAGATGGGGAAGACGAGGAGATAGACGGAGGAGACGAGAGAGTGACCGGGGATGAGAGAGTGATTGGGGGGAGGGGGTGGGATGCTCGCGGCACCACGAACTTGAGTCCTTGGTAAGCTACGTTGTATATTTTTAACTCAAAGGGTCCGGAAAATCTCTAACAATGAAGCTAAAAGGAGTTCTTTTGTTTCTTCATGTGGCATCCCCCTTAAAATCAAAACTACTAAAATAATTTTGAGACACCAAATGATCTCAAATGAAAATTTGATAAACATCAAAGTTGTAGAGGCCACAAAGATCTACAACTTTTATTTTGGTCATCTTGTCATTTGACAAAATTTGAACCTTTCAAATTTGAAATTTTAAAAAATGACAAGTTCGAACCAAAATTTGAGACCCAAAATGATTTCAACATAAAAAGTGATGAATACCAAAGTTGTTCAACTCATTAATATCTACAACTTTTATTTTAGTCATCTTGTCATTTGACAAAATTTGAACCTTTCAAATTTAAAATTTTAAAAAACGACAAGTTCGAACCAAAATTTGAGACCCAAATTGATTTCAACATAAAAAGCGATGAATACCAAAGTTGTTCAACTCATGAATATCTACAACTTTTATTTTGCCTTATTTCTTCATTTGACAAATTCTTAGCACACATTTTTCACTAATCTTACACATGTCTCATATAGTTTATAAAACCTTACGAGATATGTGTCACATTTGTGAACAATGTCGTTACCATTTTGTCATATGAAGAAATGACCAATACAAAAGTTGTAGATCTTGATGAGTTATTCAACTTTGGTATTTATCACTTTTTCAGCTGAAATCATTTGGGGAACCAAAATATTGTCTGAAGTTGCATTTTTTTGAAATTCAAAATTTAAATTGCTCAAACTTTTCATATGTATATATTGACAAAACCAACAAAATAAATTGATAGATAATGATTTTAGAAAATTTTAGGAAAAAAATCATCAGATTTGGAGTTAGTATGAGTAAGAAAAACTAGTTACAAAGTTGACCCACGGATTAAAAAAAATCACACTTCACTAAGATCATGTAAGGATCATCTAGAACTGTGTGATTTCTCTTTTTAATCTATGGGTAAACTTTGTAACAAGTTGTTCTCTCTCATACTAACTCCAAATGTGATGGTTTTTTTTCTAAAAATTTCTAAAATCATGCTCCAGCATTTAAGTTTGATCAAACTTGGATCTGACAATGTTTTACACATTTTAAAATTTGAAATTTGACAAGTTTAAACCAAATTTTCAAACCCTAAATGATTTTATATGCAAAAGTTATGAATACAAAAGTTGTTCAACTCATCAAGATCTACAACTTTTATTATGGTTATCTTGTCATTTGACAAAATTTGCTCCTTTCAAATTTGAAATTTTAAAAAATGACAAGTTCGAACCAAAATTTGAGTGCCAAAATGATTTCACCATAAAAAGTGATGAATACCAAAGTTGTTCAACTCATTAATATCTACAATATTTATTTTAGTCATCTTGTCATTTGACAAAATTTGAACCTTTCAAATTGGAATTTTTGAAAAAAAACAAGTTCGAACCAAAATTTGAGACCCAAAATGATTTCAACATAAAAAATGATGAATACAAAAGTTGTTCAACTCATGAATATCTACAACTTTTATTTTGGTCATTTCTTCATTTGACAAATTCTTAACACACATTGTTCACTAATCTTACACATGTCTCATATAGTTTATAAATCCTTACGAGAGATGTGTCACATTTGTGAACAATGTCGTTACCACTTTGTCATATGAAGAAATGACCAATACAAAAGTTGTAGATCTTGATGAGTTATTCAACTTTGGTATTTATCACTTTTTCAGCTAAAATCATTTGGGGAACCAAAATCTTGTCTGAAGTTGCATTTTTTTAAAATTCAAAATTTAAATTGCTCAAACTTTTCATATGTATATATTGACAAAACCAACAAAATAAATTGATAGAGAATGATTTTAGAAAATTTTAGGAAAAAAATCATCAACTATCATGTTATACGTTTACAAATAGAAAAACATGCATGCCTTTATCACAAAACGGCGAGTGCTCCAGCGGTAACGCACCAACATGTCTAGCAGTAGGTCGTGGGTTCGAATCTCCCTGCGTGCGCTATTTTTTGGCAAAAAAAAGGGAGGCGGAAGGATGCAGGTCCACCTAGACCGTGTGGGCCACGCTGCCCCACTTGTTCGCCGCCACGTCCTCGGGCTGAGACCCGCTGGTGGGACCGCATCGCCACATCTTCGTGGTTGGGACCCAATGGTGGGACCACATGGCCACGTCCTCGAGGTGGGACCTGCTGGTGGGACCACGGCGCCACGTCCTCGAGGTGGTACACAAGCCAAACGATCTATGATGATTTAGTTTTGTTGTTTTATGACGATTCTTTTGTTTTCGTCATTATTCTTCGTGCCAAAGCTCCGTCACTTGTTACTTATGACGAAGTTAGAAATTTCGTCATAGAAGGCGCTTGTTCTGTGACGAAATTTGTAAGTGTCACAACTAAATCGTCATTGATGAACACATTTCTAGTAGTGACCCGAGGTGTTACAATGCCTACCAAGTAGCTAGAAGGAACGATTAGTAACGTGCTTGTATTTTGTGTTTGGATGGTTTGTCCTTATGTTATGGTTGAGTTGGATCTTTGTTATGAGTGCAATGAATTTGTGGGTTATGCTCACAATTTCATTAAAGGTTTAAAGTATAAGGGATAAGGAAATAAATAGTATGGGTTCTCTTTCACTTGTTTCCTGCTTTCTGTTTTCAGGAGCAATCTGTCTTCTATGGCCTATGTCTCCAACCTTTGGGCAACCAAAAATTCTGAGAAAAATCTGGGTGAAAGCATACTTCAAGATCTTTCTTTTCCCGCAAGAGTCACCTTGATAGCATTTCTGGATTGGGAGATATGAAAATCACAAGACGATACATCTACGCTGTCAAGAATCTGGAACAGTTCCTGTTGAGCAAAGATTTCGACCAAGTTAATTGCAGAATCTGAAGGAGGGGTCTAAAAGAAAGTTGTGAGTAATTTGATAATCTTTCCAACGGTTTAAGGCACAACTTTATTGGATAAACATAACTCAAGATATGGAAGTTTTCTGTGCTGCTGTTATCTATCTACGGGAAGGATCAATTTTTCTTATTCTTATCTATATTCACAAGCTCTCTGGGATGTCAAAGGATGGTAATACACCATGAAGAAAGTTTCATGTTGGATGTTGGTGCCCCTATCTCAACTCTTCTTAAGGGGGGTAGCCAAGCTAAGAGTGTTGCGAGTTGGTGATCTACAAGGAGTTTGGATCCACGTCAAGATTGACCTTCGAGCTAGCTATGGTTGGGAGTTTGATCTTCATGTACCTAGGATATAGACGTATACAAAAGAGTTGCAAGAATGCTCAAGACTAAGATTAACTCTTCAAAACAATTAGATTGGTTTTGGTTTCTATTTAAAGCTCTTTCCTTGAAATGAAATCTTCAAAAGATGTTGGAAAATGAATTAACAACCTTTTGATTCAAGAACTTTTAAAAAAAACTTCTTCAAAAGTTGATTTGAACTAAGTTCAAAAAGGGTTTAAGTTTGTTTTCTCATTTTCAAGTGTTGGTATTCGAAACTTAATTTCAAAAGTATTTCACCAAAGAATAAAAGTTGATTTGAATTTTGAAAGACTCTTTTGCTCATTCAAAAGAAAACAATTTGATTTGAGCTGCTTCACTCAAGGCTTTAGTTTAAAAATAGATATTCATAAAAAGTTTGAAGTATCCTATTCCTAAAACTTCAAAAAGTTGAAAGTGAAATCAGATTTGAAAACCCACTTTGCTTTGAACTAAATTTCAAAAAGAGTAAAATGTATTCGGTTACTCTTCAAAGTGTTATTCTAAAAAACACTTTTCAACCATTTTATTCTAAAACACTTTGAAAATGACTCTAAAGTGTTTTTAAAATGGGTTGTTTGGAAAAGACCGTTAAAAAAACAATTTGAGTTATCTTAGTTCAAATTTTATTTGAAAGGTGTTCAAAATGCTTTGAAAATATTTTACAAAAGTTTAAAAAATTTGGTTCAAAAGTTTGCAACAATTTGCATTTGGAAACTAAGCACTTTTGACTTTGAATTAGAATTATGTTTGATTTCTAAACAAAATTTGAAAAGAAAAGGTTTGAGTTGACTTCGAAAGTGTATTTCTAAAAGAGGTCTTCCAAAATGGTTCAAAAGGGTTGAAAATTATTTGATTTGATTCCCCAAAAGTCTTATTCCAAAAAGAACTTGAACATGTGTATTAAGTCTTTTGTTTGACTTCAAAAGAAAATGAGAATTGAAAACTTACTCTCTTCATTTCTAAAGTAGTTTTGAAATTGATTTGGTTTGATTTCAGAAATCCCAAAAGAGTTCATTTAAAATGATTTGAAAATAAAGTTTGAATGTTTCATTTGTTTTCTAAAATCTTGAAAATCCATTGTTTGAAACATATTTCAAAAGAACCTAAGTTGATTTGTCTACTCTTTATCTGAGATTTGATTATAAAGTCGATTTTTCAAAAGAGTTTGAAAAACAAAGCTTAGTATGTTTACCTGAGTTTCCAATGATTTGAAAATGGTTGGGTATATTTCAAAACCTTAAAACATTTATTCAAAAGAGTTTCAAAACATGGTTGAAATATTTTCTTGATTTCTAAACATAAAACATATTTTGAAAGCTCTTTCAAAAGGAGTTGAAAAAGAAAATTTGTTCGGTTTTGATTTAGAGACTTTCTTTTGAAAAGTAAAACATTTCAAAATGCATAAAAAAGAACCATAGAATTCAAAGTTCTGATTCAAGCTAAGCAAGATCTTTTGGAAGCTTAACATATGGATAATAAGATTCATTGGAACGAATTAAGAGAAGCAACAAGATCGGACTTAGAATAAGATGGAACAAGAATCTGCAAGAGTAGCCACGTGATGAATTATCATACAACACAAGGTGAGTATCAAGATGGTGTTGCTCAACGAAGTGAAGAAGATCCCAAGTTGAAGTATCCCTCTCTTCTTTGCTCTTCTTCTTCGAATCTCAGGGACGAGATTCATCTTAAGGGGGGTAGAATTGTAACACCCTAAAATTAGCTACTTTCTAAAAGGAGAAATGATTTCTGTTAATTGTTTTGTGCTCTTAAAAACATAGGTAAAATAAGATTTAAAATCCAACATAAGGGTAGTAACATGTTTGCGCATACATGCCATTGCATTGATACTTTTGTGATGAGTGGTTTGAAAAATAAATTCAAATCTCAATCTTTAAAATATTGCTTTCAATTAGTTTTTTTTTAAAAAGAATATGAAAACTTGCAAAAACAAAAGTTAGATAAGATGCCTTGTTTTTAAAATCCAAAGGCTTGGAAAAGGTTTTAAGACACGTTAGAACGATGTCTCTCTTTCCGGGGATCTTTCCGACCTTTGTCGGGATTAAATTCCTATTTCTTGAAGCTTTGTCTTTTTCCTCGATCAATCTAAAAGTATTTTTTAGGAGCTAAAACCACTTTGGTTGTGTTCCTTATCCTTCCATCTATCCCTACGAATTTTTCTGGAATTTTTTGGAGCTCAGAGATATTTTTCGAAGCCTAAATAGTAATTTCCCATTTTCTATAATTACTTTAATTCCGAAAATTAATAATGGCTAAAATATCTTCACTTTCCAAAATCGACAAACCCTGCATATATATATATATGCTGGTGTAGCCCTCGACTCGAGGATTCTAGAAGTACAGTCCATTTTTCGAGCCATCACTCGTAGCCCCGCAGATCGGATGCCGAAGTTCTCCACAGCTAGGTTTCTGGTGAACTCTTCGGCGAGCTTTTTTGGCGAAACCATCGCGTTTCGGCGTCGACTACCACCACCAAGAGGTAGCTCTCATTGTTCTCTTCACTGTAGTGGCCTTATGTTCTTGAATCCATCACCATTTGATTGTTTCCCTTTCGTTTTCGTTTTTCTGGTCGTTTTTCCGGCGAGCTTGTCCATGGCCGGTTCTCTGTTCTTCGTCTCCGGCCATCCCACAGAGTCCTCCGGCGCCCGAACCCGCCATCACCATCGACCCACGTGCCCCTGTGGCCGCGTTGCATCCCCGGCCCCGTGGCCTTCCACGCCCTGCATAGTAGCGCACCGCCGCCGGCCTATGTGAGCCTGCGCTGGCCGCTGTGACCCCATGGGCAGGCACAGCACGCTGCCGCCAAGGGCCCCAGCACCACCGAGGCTGAACCCCCTACCCCGCATCGGTTCCCTTCCGCTAGCAGCAGCAGGAAATCCCACGGTGGCCAGAACCATGTATGTACTGCATGTGAATGAACCAAGGTAGAAGATGGACTATTTACGAGTTTGCCATTAGTCGTTAAATAATCGTAGTTTATTCATTTTTCTGCTAGGGTGTTGCAAAAGACTATATTTGAGACATTTCAAAAGTAAGGGTAAGAGTGTATCTTTCCTTTTTCTGCTAGGGTGTGCACCGTGCTGCGATGCCCACGTGTGCCATTCCTTTGTAGCTACAACTTGTTAGTGCAACTAGCTAAGGGTTTCATAGTGAAACCTTGCCACACTTCCTGGGAAGAGGTGTAGTGGGCTTTGCAAACCCCAGCATTGGGAATCACGGCTCGGTGGGTAAAGATGTACAATTTCTATAGAAATATTTAACCTGTTATAACAGCCATGCTCATGGATACGAGCAGTCTAGATCCTTCCAGATTAGTAGTTACTGTGGATGGTGGATGGTTGGGAATTGAGATAAACTTGACTATACTTTAATATCATTTGGGAATTGGGATTGTTCACTAAAGTAGTGATACAGGATGCTAAAACTTGATCAACTAAAATTGCGAACCGCAGTCAAACAGTGTCAAGCCTTTTGAGCCTCATAGATCCCTTTGATATACTTGCTAAGCATGGTGAGCTTACACTTGCTTTACATCCAATGAAAATCCCAGATGGTTACCAGATTGCTGGTTTGGATGAGTTAGGCTTGTGGTCAACCAGTCAGTCGTCCCTGTGGATTTGGAGTCTTCACCAGAAGATCGAAGTCAACTTTTCGCTATCTGTACTTTGAGGTTATATCCTTTATACTTATACATTATGTATTTAAGCATTGTCCATTGATATTACCATTATTTGTGGCTATATGTGAGATTTGACTTCCTGGGCTCAAATATAGTTTGTATCTGGTTTTGTCTTTAAAACCGGGTGCTACAATATTAGATCTCATCTATCACTATGACTAGTGGGGCATGAGGCAGAATCATGCAGGCCGTAGAAACAACAATAGATTCGACAACCCTAACTTATTACTAATATTAGTGGGGCATGAGGTGGAATTATGTAGGCTGTAATACAATAATAAGATCATGGGGCTAACACATCTTTCAACCTATCTTTACTTCAACGGTCTCGTGATGTGAACTGCATATGTGAAAGCACTCGATATCGGCTAAAAGTGCCGATTTAGGCATAACGCACAGTTAAGGTCATGCCCTATTAGGAACAGATCTACCAAATAACAATCCCCACTCCACGGTGCTAATAGTGGGGTGTGAGGCAGAATCACACAGGCCATGATAACGGGCCATGGAACGGTTTTCGTTAGCCAATAGATCTATTCAAGACTAGACATGCCTTAACCGCACACTTTGCACGATCAAGATTGACATAAAATAGCCGATAAAATATAACTCATCATTTAAGATGCAGATTAGATCAGTTTAGATTAACAAACGATGGGTTAAACAAGATATAAGGCTGATCTAGATCAATCCCATTCGGGCAAAGTGATATTGCTGTAATTAAATAAATAATAAAAGCAATAAGCAATATCAGTAACTTAATGAATCTATCCGAAAGACGCCACCCTTAGATAGAGCCGATAACTTGACCTTAATCTAGTTTGAGCAGTGGAGGTCAACCGGATCGATGCAGCCATACTTGAACTAAACAAGAGTCGATAACTAGCTTATACCAGAGTTGCACTGGCGGTCGACCGGATCAATGCAGCCGTACAAATAGAAGTATAAGCCATGACGCTACTTATAGACAAGCCAGAGGTCGGTTAGACCGATGCAGCCCTACTCACTGAAGAACTTGCCGAGGTCTACTCTACTCCTACTCCTAAGGGGTGGCCAGAGCCAAAAAAAGTAAGTAACTTGTATTGGATTGATTGTGTCCTTACAATAGCTAGGGTCTGATATTTATACCCGAAGCCTAAACATGAATCCTACTCGAGCATGACTCATTATAATCTTTGGCATACAAGAAAACATTCCTAATTTAAGATAACTTGTTCCCTAATCTTTCCCTTTTTGTATGGTCCAATATGAAATTTCCTAACACCAATCGTAGCTCATCATCGCTATCTGCTGACATCATCCAAAGAGATCCGATTCTAGAGTCATATCTGAATCAGCTGATATCGATCCTTATGCAATCGATTCCTTGATCGACACAATTTTGGAAGCTTTGAGTTGCTATGTTTTTCTCTACAAATTTTGGTGTAAACAGCACAACATGTGGAGACAAACACATATACAAAAGAAGTATAGAGCTGGTAGTAATAATAAGATTTCATTGATAAGGCACTTTATTACACAATCCAACCTAAACACAAACTTTCATCTAGCTGGCTCAAACTTCAACCATCCTAACAACTGAGCTAAGCAAACAACCTAAACATTAACCTAATTGTGCCCTATTGATCCACAACCTAACTCATAACTCTCATACTTCTCTTTGTTGACAACAAAGTGACTTAAGATAGTAAGCTTATATTCTAGGTTCTTGTAATAAATGTGCTCCTGATCTACCCTAGACTGTAGAGCATGGGTATAGTCGGTGAGGGTTTTGATCTTGTCATGCAGCATAGCAACAGTCAGCTATTGGCGCTTCTCATCATTCTCTAGGATAGAGGATGGTGCCCTCTTCTTTTTCTCCTTCAGCGGCACGACCTTGATTTGCTCAGGAGCAGCACGAACACTATTAGTGCTCAAGTGAGGCATGACCTACTTGTAATTGGCGCATGTGATGTCTCCGAACTTGTTGGTCTTCACCCCGGTCAGCGTCTCATTCACCCTTGGAGGAAGGAGGTTGATCTCCTTTGGGACCTTGATCTTCGGTGCCTCCGGCTAGCATGGCTTGTCTCGAAGAAGTAGATGCGGCAGTGGTGGAGCAATCACTGGATGATGAATGGCTTGGGTGAAGTAGGATTGGTTGGAGGGAATAGGAGCTACTTCTCACGGTAGGATGATGCTTAGCGGTATGGATTCTTCAACTCTGTAGGGGATGATCTCTCTACCAGCCATTGGAACTTGGGAGGTGATGAGCTTTGGTGCTGCTAGAGATGGAAGGCTTTGATGGAATGGCTATGGAGGCATGCAGGGGCTCGTTTATATAGGGGGGAAACTTGCAATAGGGGTCAACATCTTATCTATTAGGGTTTCGTAATGAAGGAAAAACAAATGTGGTGCAAAACTATGGGATAGCAGAGGGGAAGGTTCTAGAAAACATGAGAGAATTGATCAGAGGTGAGAGGGCTGATAGGTGGACCGGTCGGCCTAAAGGTGAGGTCGGCCAGCCCCACATGTCATCTTCGTGGTGGGGGTTTTTCTCTCGATGGTTTCTAATGCCTAACTAATTTAGAAAAGGATATTCTTGCATTATGAAACATAAAGAGGAGGGCAGTGGTGTAAATCTATGGAAAAATAATAAAATCTACCTCATCCAAATCCTCAGGTGGTTTTTTAGGTTCTAGAAAGATCTTGAGATGATGACCATTTACCTTGAATAATGTACCTTTATCATTTTGAAGTGTTATCGCCCCATATGATGAGGTGCTTATAACCTTGAATGGTCCTTCCCATTTGCTCTAAAGTTTTTTGTGCCTGAACAAATTTACCCTAAAATTAAAAGGTAATACCTTATCTCATGGGGCGAACTCCTTCTTGATCCTCCTATCATGCCATCTCTTTGTTCTCTCCTCATACATTTTGGCGTTGCGATATGCTTTTTCACGCCATTCATCAAGCTCAGAGAGTTGCATCTTCCTCTTGGTTCCTGCAGATTCAAAGTCCATTTTCCATCATTTGATGGCCTAGTGAGCCTTGAATTCTAGCTCAACAGGTAGATGACAGGTCTTCCTATAGATGAGTTGGTACGGTGACATCCCAAGTGGTGTTTTATAGGCTATTCTACTAGCCTATAGTACATCAGGTAGTCTTTCCTTCCATGTAGTCCCCATCACGTTGACCGTCTTCTGCAGAATATTCTTGATTTGTTTGTTCAATGTTTCTACTTGGCCACTTGTCTAAGGGTGATATGGAGTAGCGACGTTGTGATAGATCCCATGTCTTAACAAGTAATTGTGAAAGTTCATGTCAATGAAGTGAGTGACTCCACTAATCACCATCCTTGGAACTTTGAATCGTGGAAATATTATCTCTTCAAACATCTTCTTGGAGTTCTTTGCATCAGTAGCTCTGCATGGCATGGCTTCAACCCACTTGGAGACATAGTCAACTGCCACCAAGATATATTCATAGTTCTTTGACTTTGAAAATGGTCCCATGTAATCGATACCCCAGACATTGAAAAGCTCAATCTAGATGTTGTTGGTGAGTGGCATGGCATCTCTTGAATTGATATTCCCATGCCTCTGACATGCTCCATACCTCCAGATGAAGTCCCTCATATCTTCATACATGGTTGGCCAGAAGAATCCACTTTTCTAGATCTTGGAATGAGTGCAGAATGCACCATAATGTCCTCCATATGGTGATGAGTGGCATCATTCTATGATCTTAATGCCTTCTTTTACTGGTACACATCTCCTGAGTAGGCCATCAGAGCAACCTCTAAAGAGGTATGGCTCATCCTATATGTGCAGACGACTTTCATAAATGAGTTTGCTTTTGTTCTCCCCTGGTGGTACATAGCCTGCAACCATAAAATAAACAATATTCACGTACCAGGGGTCGGATTTTGTGATCTTGAAGAGCATGTCGTCCCATAGCGAATCGTTGATATGCAATTCCTGTGGATTTTCAAACTGCATTCTAGACAAATGATTGGCAACAAAATTTTCTACTCCCTTTTTTATGTTTTATTTCTAAGTCAAATTCTTAGAGTAGCATAATCCATCTTATACATCATGGTTTAGCATCTTTATTAGTGAGCAGGTATTTGAAAAGGAGCATGATGAGTATAAACAATCACCTTAGCTCCTACTAAGTAAGATCTAAACTTATCAATAGCAAAAACTATAGCCAGGAGTTCTTTTTTCAGTTGTTGCATAATTGAGTTGAGGTCCTATCAAAGTTTTGCTAGCATAAGCAATTGCATGAAGCTTATTATCTTTTGTTTAACCCAAAACTACCCCCACAGCATAATCACTTACATCACACATAATTTCAAAAGGTAGTGACCAATCAGGCGATTGAATGATTGGTGTAGAGATAAGTGCTTTCTTCAGAATTTTGAAAGATTTCAAGCATGCATCATCAAATTCAAAGCGAACATCCTTAGCCAAAAGATTCATAAGTGGTCTAGCAATATGTGAAAAATATTTTATGAAGCGGCAGTAAAACCCTGCATGACCAAGAAAATTGTGGATCCCTCTTATATTTATGGGGGGATGTAATTGTTCAATCACTTCAATTTTGGCTCTATCTACCTCAATCCCTCATTTGGACACCAAGTGTACAAGCACTATGCCTTCTCTAACCATGAAATGACATTTTTCCCAATTAAGGACTAAGTGATTCCCTTCACATCTTTGCAAAACCTTGTCTAAATTTTCAATATAATCATCAAAAGTTTTTCCATAAATAGAAAAGTCATCCATGAAAACTGTAACAGAACCATCAAATTTATAAGAGCACAAGTATAATAGCAACCACCGAGGTAGTCAAACCATCACACTTGAGCCCATATAAATTCGGTAGTTCGTCGAGTATCACGAAGGTCACATGTTATGATAAGTTCACAAATAGTTTGTCATACATTGGAGTTCCAACCTAGTTATTTCAACATCAGTTTAACAGTAGCGGAAGCAACCTAGTTCTGAACGACATCAACAGTAGTTGAGATACATAGCTAGTTTTCACAGTCATCTCCAACAAAAGCACAAGGGTGAGATGATATATAGAATGACCATGCCCATGGTCCTATTCCTCATCCACTACAAGAGCAAAGCAGTGCTTACAGTAGCCATGGTACATCATGTTATCTGCAACAATAGGGAAATAAACCCTAAGTACAAGAAGGTACTCAACTAGACTTACCCATCATACACCAAAAATAAGAAACACTAAGGATCATGCAAGGCTTATAAGTGGAGGTGGTTGACATCCTTTGCCTATAAGCCAATATTTATCTACTATGTTTTAACTTTTGAATAACAAGTTTATTATTCCTATTCCATTCTATATTAGCATCTATCCTATGCCAAACATGTTGTGTACCATTAAATCATCACAATAGTAACCATATCAAGTTGAACATTTCCATAATCCACATAACCAACACTTTCATCAATTACTACGATGAAGGGGGCTCATGTCAAGTTCTCACTATCCGAGAGAGATGGTGATTTGAATTGATTCCTACCTAGCTAGGGAATTATTCCTAACACACACCCATACTCCCCCCGTCGGGGTCACATCAGGTCACCATTAGTAAAACTCAGGTCCAAATCATGGGTAAGACCAATGTCGTACCCTCAAAGATACTACCAATCTGCCAGGAAGCTCGGGACTCAAACCCGCGCTTAGAATCATGCCATTGGATCTCTACACATCCTTACTGCCTATAGGGTGCACACGTTAACTGCTCATGTCCCCAGCCTAAGTTGAGCTACTCCGCTTTGTGGTCGGAATGACTTATCCGGCCAACTATGTGAGAGGCATGCGTTCAACATGACAAGAGGGCCTCCAACGGTCGGTCCTTAAACGACATAGGTGGAATCACTATAAGTCATCGCACCTAACATATAAGATTCCATCCGATCTCCACTTGTTCAACATCACCAGGTTATGTTCCATGATAGCACAATATAGCCAACCGTGACCAAGTCACCACCTATAGCTCGCAGGTGATAGGAAATCACCCGACTTCTATCGGTCTAAGCATGGCTAAGCATAAAGGTCGATCCTAGACCTACATAGGATTTAAGATAGATATTTCTAGACAAGTAAAGTATATGCATCAAGTGGTTCCAATCAACTCCTAGTACTTAATGCATTAACATAAAAAGAACTCAAGTTGGTATTAGAACACATAGGATGTTAGAATGCTCCGGGCCTTGCCTTTCACAAACGTGGCCGGCTGGTGGTTAGGGCACTCTTGGAGATGATCAACTTTAGGCTCACCTTCACCTAGAGCTTCTTGGTGCTGAGCTTCCTAGTCTCCTCTTATGGATAGGCTTTGAGTTCCACCAACGTGATTCCTTCTATTGCACCTATTGCATGCAGATGCATATAGTAAGTATCATGGATGCATAAGAAGGATTGTGAATGATATGACAAGAGAACATGCATGATTCTATGTTGATGATTATATCAAGTTACTTAGATGATAACCAAGTTGAATTCTTATTTACTGAGTAGGTGCATATCTCTTCTCTAGAATTTTCAAGAATCCACACTAAGTCCATTTCTCGACCACAACATAGCGGCTACAAGTTTAGATCATAACTGGAGTTTTACTCAACCAAATGTTGTCATCTTGGTCTTTCTGGAAGGCTCATAAAATTTCCTACAACTTTCATTTAGTCATGACAAGATGATTTAATAACTATCTAGGTTAAACAATTCAATTATCCTGATCTATCTAGAAGACAAGCAAATCTAACAGCAGACTTCTAACAGCTATAACTCCCAAACCATTTAGTCTATTATAATGAAAATTTGACACAAGTAAGATAAGTAAGTTATCTACAACTTTGTTAACAACAAGTTTCACAGGAAATATAATTATCATCATGAATTTATCAATATAACAGAAACTACTCCTACAGCCATCTAGCGGAATTATAAAGCAATAATTAAGTAGCTACTTATAACAAATCAACTTCAAGCACAAGTTCCACTATCAGCAGATCATATGCATCACAAGGACCACAGAAAACATTATCTTTATGCCAAACTAATGTATTTAGATACCTTTATTAATTTCTTTATATAATAAGGTGATTTATGAGATAAATATTTCTATTGTTCTATAAATTCTAAGAAAATTACAGTAGCATACATATGACCCCAAAAGTCTACTATGAAAATTTCGTGCCAATTTGATAAGTATATCCCTCTATACAAAAATGACAAGTTGCTTAGGTTTATTTTAGCAAAAATAGTTTAGCATATTGAAATGTGTCAAGCAATAGATTTCATATTTTTCTTAGCATCCTTTGAACCCATTAACATTGTACAAAAATTTTCATGGCAAAATGTTACTTATTTTTATCCTTATGAATTTCCTCAGAAAACACCATTTATTAAAAGACAAATAGAAAGACCCAACTACAATCAAGTTTACTACAAGTTTAGTATTTTTCCTAGCTAGGGCATGTCAATACAAACTCAACAAAATTGTAATCACAATTTTTGCACAAACTAAGCTAAAGTTATGCATTTTTCAAGATAGAAACCATTTAAAAAGCATTTATTTAGCTCCATTTTATTCTCCTAGAAAAATACTAGAAACAGTGCATTTTGTATTTTTATCAAATACTTCACTTCATGATAAATCCAACAAAATTTGGTTTACCCTTTTTGGACATTCCTAGCTCTAGATTTGAATTTTTGAAACATACATTGAAATTTGTGAAAACAAATAAGAAAATCAATCACTACACATACTGATAGCTGGGGCCCGCTGGTCAATAGAACCCACGTGTCAGCGATACCAGAGTAGATGAGGTACTTTGGCTAGCATTATCTCGCTGGTGGCAAGATCACCGGCAACGACGGTGACTCCAACGTGTTCCCCGTGATCCCCTGCACCTAGTGGTACCCCTCGTTGGATCGGTGGTGCACTAGAGCACCCTCACCGACGGTGATGGCAGCACAATGGAGCTACGTAATGGTACGCCAGCCATCTTCAACATGGCATGTGCTGGTGAGGATGGCTACTCCATCCTAGTGACCTAGCACAACACTACGATGAGGATTAGGCCATGGTGACGCAATGGAAAAGCTTGGTTGCGTGCATGGCCATGCGGCGGTGCATAGTGTGCTATGGTGGGGCTCTCCATTCTGGCTAGCTAGTGGTGAGAGGGGAGTCACTGTCTAGCCCACTAGATTTAGGTCACAAGGCCATGTAGAGATGACTAAGAGCAGGGACTAGAGTGACCCCGATACGGCTGATCGCGGCAAGCTCAAGCGCACGGCCATGGCGGCCATGGTGGGAGCGGTGGTGTGTTCCTGTGCGACCGCACAGTAGCACTAACCTAGTTCCTACCTAAGCATATGGACCACAAAGCGGCTACAAACTGAAGAAGAGGAGGATAGGAGGTGCGGTGGAATGGCGTGGCTACGGTGAGTCAAGTGTGCGACAGTGCTTCGGTGATGACGCGGTGGAGGCGAAGCAAAATGTGCCCTTACCCTAGCTCAGCAAGTGGGGCTAGCGGGTCAGGGTGGAAAAGGTGATGATGGCAGAGCTACTAGCAAGTTGGATTGGGCGATGGTGCAGCGATGGCGGCTAGCGAGCATGACAGAGCGACGACGATGGTGCGATGCTCCGCTTTTCTCTTGCATGGCCGAGAGAGAGAGAGCGTGGTTCGAGAGCGAAATGGAGCGAGCAGCAAAGGCGTGCGCCTTATCCCTCCATGCTGGCCTGACTGGTTGGGCCGGTGCTGGCATGCGGCCACCACGTGGCATGCCTAGCCATCCCCTGGTCGGCCACTGATAGTGGCGTCGAAATGGCATCAAACTCAGATGACCATGACTGATAGAACAACTTCACACAATTGTTACTCCTAAACTGTTCACCCTTTGCAAAAACTTCTTTAACAAGAATTGTAGAGCTACACGAGATCTACAACTTTGATTTAGAAAGTTTCCTCTAATTCACCATGGTTTTCAAATTGCAAAGCTTCAAAGTAGGGTACATTGAAACTGAAACTACAATTAACACTTCGACAAATTTTCTAATTGTGGCAACAACATTTCTAGGCTACTTGTGGACTATTTTTGAGTATGCTATGCACTGAATTAGGTCTTGACCCAAAAATAAAAGTTGTTACTCTAGTCAAGTACTATGACTTTTCTTAAGGGTGCACTACCATACAAACATTCTATGCTATAGTTCAACTTAGGTCAAACATGCAACTTGAAAATGATAGCTTACACTATAACCATGACTTAGAGGGCAAATTGGTCCAAGTCATGAATACCAAAGTTGTTCCATATGACATTCTAAACATGTTAAAGGTACTCCTTGGGTCCCTCAAACATTTTATACATTGGTTACATGTAAACCCTAGCATATGTAGAGCACTTAGTAACAAACACATGTGATATAAGCAATCATAGAGATAAAATTGGAGATGCTCATGCTCATAAATGATCAATGATGCTTGTGCTCATGTAATGCCAATACCAAATGCATGCTTAACATGTACGGTGTTACAACCCTTCCCCCCTTAAAGAAATCTCATACCAAGATTTACACGACCAACCATTTCTTATAGAAAACCGGATAGACCTCACAAAGGTAATCCTCATGCTCCCATGTAGCGTCTTGCTCACTATGGCTATTCCATTCCACCTTGTAGAACTTAATGATTTTGCTATGGGTCACTCTTTCTATTCTCTCAAGCACTCGAATAGGTCTTTCTTCATAGGTCAAATCCAACTGGATCTTGACACTAGCGGGTTCAATAGCTTGTTTGGGCACACGAATACATTTCTTGAGTTGGGAGATCGACATGGAAAACATTGAATATAGCTCTCATTTCTGGAGGTAACTAGAGCTTATAGGCTACTGGTCCCCTTCATCTAATGATCTTGTATGGGCCAACATATCTAGGTGAAAGCTTTCGCTTCACACCAAACCTTTGCACTTTTTTCATGTGAGACACCTTCAGATATACAAAATCCCCAACTTCAAATGCAATGGGACTTCTCCTTTTATGTACATAACTTTTTTGTCTCGATTGAGCAGCTTTAATATGTTGTTGAATGATTCGAACTTGTTCTTTAGCTTCTTTGACAAAGTCAATCCCATAATACCTTGTTTCACCAGGCTCAATCCAATTCAGAGGAGTTCTACATTTTCGACCACACAAAGCTTCAAAAGGAGTCATCTTGATGCTTTCTTGAAAACTATTATTGTAGGAGAATTCAGCCAAAGGAAGCCATTTCTCCCATGAACCCTTAGAAGAAATCACACAAGCTCTCAACATATCCTCTAGAATCTGATTCACTCGCTAAGTCTGACCAACTATCTGAGGGTGATAAGTAGAGCTATGGATCAATTAGGTACCTAGCTATTTATGTAGATGTTCCCAAAAATGATTAACAAACTATGGTCATTGATCTAACACAATGCTTTTAGGCACACCATGTAATCATATGATTTGGGCAATGTACAACTCTACATACTGATGGGGTCGATACCTTTCCTTAACAGTGACAAAATGTGCAAATTTAGTCAAGTGGTCAATAATTACCCATATGGAATCATGACCCTTTTCACTGGTTGGAAACCCAACTATGAAATCCATACTGATGTCATCCCATTTCCAACTTGGGATAGATAGTGGCTGAAGTAGTCCAGCCGACTTCAAATGGATGGCCTTGACCCGACAGCAATTATCGCATCTAGCAACAAATGCTGCAATTTCTTTCTTCATTTTTGTCCACCAAAAGCATGTTTTTAGGTCTTGGTACATCTTACTGCTACCTGGGTGAATGGACAAATTGGAAGAGTGTGCTTCCTCTAGAATTTGGTTTCTCAATTCTCTATCTTTTGGCACTACAAGTCAATCCTTAACCACAACACACCCCTCTCGTCTAGCCAAAAATTCTTGGTTTCTTCCTCTTTCATCTTTCTTTTGATATGGAATATGCCCTCATCGGTCTTTTGGAGCTCAATGATTTTAGATTCAAGAGAGCAACTAACAGTGATATTGTGTAAGACTACTAGATGCAATAAGTTGAAACCATCTTCCAACAAGGGATTACACTGGTACTTCTGGCTTAAGGCGTCTACAACCACATTGGCTTTTCCCAGATGATAATGTACTTCTAGGTTGTAATCCTTGATCAATTCCACCATCTTCTCTGCCTCATGTTCAATTCAGATTTGGTGAAAATGTACTTGAGGCTCTTGTGATCGATGTAGATATGGAAAACATTACCAAGCAGGTAATGTCTCCAAATTTTTAGAGCATGGACAACTGCTACTAATTCTAAATCATGGTTGGATAATTGATTTCATGCTTTCTTAGTTACTGCAAGGCATAAGCAATGACTCGGCCTTCCTACATTAGAACACACCCCAAACTGGTACCCGATGCATCACAAAACACATCAAAAGGTTTCTCAATGTCAAGATGTGCTAAAACAGGAGCAGTAGTTAACAATGTTTGTAAAGTGTGAAAAGCTACCTCACACTTCAGTGTCCATACAAATTTTTCATCCTTCTGAAGAAACCTAGTCATGGGCTTGGCAATTTTGTAGAAATCTGAAATAAACCGATAGTAATATCCTGCTAAGCCAAGGAAACTCTAAATCTCATGAATGAAGGCTGGGGCTTTCCAATCAAGAACCTCCTGCACCTTGGATGGGTCCACCCAGAATCCATCTTTAGGTAAAACATGGCCTACGAAAGGTACTTTCCTCCACCAGAATTCACATTTACTAAATTTAGCATATAACTTATGCTCTCTTAGCCAAGACAACACCACTCTCAAGTGCTCTGCATGATCTTCTGCATTCTCGGAATAGATCAAGATATCATCGATAAACACGACCACAAACTTATCAAACTAGGGCATGAATACTGAGTTCATCAAATACATGGAATAGGCAGGAGCATTGGTCAACCCAAAGGATAGGACTAAATACTCATAAAGGCAATACCTAGTGGAAAAAGTCGTCTTAGGTCTGTCCTCAGGCCTGATCTTGATTTGGTGATAACCTGACCTAAAATCAATCTTAGAGAACACTTTTGCTTTTGCCAATTGATCAAATAAGATATCAATGCGAGGCATGGGATATTTGTTCTTGATAGTAACATCATTGAGTGGTCGATAGTCCACACACATCCACAAAAGACTTGTCCTTCTTTTTCACAAATATGGCTAGACAACCCCATGGTGATGAACTAGGGCGAATGAGACCCTTTTCTAAGAGCTCTTGCAATTGGATCTTCAATTCTGCTAACTCATTTGGCGGCATTCTATAAGGTCTTCAGGAGATGGGCATTGTACCTGGTATTAACTCAATCTTGAACTCTATATCCCTATTAGGTGGTAATCTGGGCAATTCATCAAGAAAGAAATCTAGAAATTCACATACTACAGGAATATCATCAAGGGCCACAGACTGGATAGCATTGACCACATTTTGGAGATCAAACTCCCTAGGAAGGGGTACTAGAAAAGCATTGTTATTCCTAGGGTCTCTCAACATAATGGTTCTAGTCAATGTATCGATAAGGACACCATGGTTCTTCCTCCAATTCATACCCAAGATCACATCTATACCCAATCCTAGTAATATCACTAAATTTGCAGTATATTCTCGTTCACTTATTTGGATAAGTACATCTTTAACTGTCTGATTGGTAGAAATGTTACTCCCGGCTGCACTTATGCAATAACCACCTTTGTGTACTACAAATATTTTCTGATCATACTTAGATGAAAATGTTGGACTCATGTAGCACCTGGTTTTAAAGACAAAACCAGATACACACTATATGTGAGCCCAGGAAGTCAAATCTTACATATAGCCACAAATAAGGGTAATATCAAAAGATAATACTTATTACATAACGTATTAGTACAAGGAATATAACCTTAGAGTATAGACAGCGAAAAGACAACTCCGATCTTCAGGCGAAGACTCCAAATCCATAGGGACAACTGACTGGTTGACAACAAGCCTAACTCCTCTAGGCTCGCAATCTAGTACCCATCTAGGATTTTCATTGGATGTAAAGCAAGTGTAAGCTCACCATGCTTAGCAAGTATAACAAAGGGATCTATGAGGCTCAAAAGGCTTGACACTATTTGACTACAGTTCGCAATTTTAGTTGATCAAATTTTAGCATCCTGAATCACTACTTTAATGAACAGTCCCAATTCCCTAGTGATATTAAAGTATAGTCAAGTTTATCTCAATTCCCAACCATCCACAGTAACCACTAATCTTGAAGGATCTAGACCACTCGTATCCATGAGCATGGCTGTTATAATAGGTCAAATATTTCTACATAAATTGTACATCTTTACCCATCGAGCCATGATTCCCAATGCCAGGGTTTACAAAGCCTACTACACCTCTACCTAGGAAGTGTGGTAGGGTTTCACTATATAACCCTTAGCTAGTCACACTAACAAGTCATAGCTACTAAGGAGTGGCACGCATGGGCAACGCAGCACGGTGCACACATCCTAGCAGAAAAAGGAAAGATACCCTCTTACCCTTACTAGAAGCTACAGACGAGCTAGTACAATCTAGTTAACAGGTTAAAGTTAGAGCCATATGACACTCGGGGTTTACGGAACCTCCTGGGTTGCCACTTCAGGATTAAGTCCTTATGGAGAGGCACTAGAGTACTCAACCCCATACTCTAGCCCCCTATCTATTGCTAAAAAGCTTCATGTTATCATATTACATAATGTCTTTAGTCATGTTTAATTATTATTCTATGTTTAGTGCTGCAGCATCTATCCAAAATGCATACCCAAACCCTAGGTAACAAGGATATGTGGTACAAGTATTCATCTAGGTAAAGTCCTTAAGGGTATATCAAATTAGACACATGCATCAATATGAAGTGTAATAATTGATAGGTACAAGGGGCCTTTGGTACACTTGCCTTAAATACCGATCCTTTAGTAAGCTTTAATCTTCAACATCCTTCTTCTTCTAGATCACCACGTATATCTCACCGACTGGACATAATCATAGAACACCACACAACATCCATACACATACATGTATAGCATACAATTGCATCTATATCAGAATAATACACCAATCATAGAAAAATAAGTAAAAGAGTTTGAAATTTGATTCTATGCATCACTACGAACATAGTCATGAGAGGCACGCTAATCGGAGCTACGGTTAAAAAGATACATCTACCGGAAGATTTTACTTATAAAATGGAAAACCATAAGCTTTAAAACAATATACTAAAAGAGTGGGATTGTCGCTACAATCACGGGAATGCAAGAATCAGCGATAACGGGACTATCATTAAAAAGAAATGACTATCGAACCATTTTATATATATTACAAAAGAAAGATTTACGAGCTTGATTCATGTTAATTAAGAAAAAACTATATGAGTAGCACCCACTCAGGTTACTCAGAACGTATTCAATTTGAAAAGTTGAGTTAAAGCTAATTATATTTTATTTATAAAAATATCTCATATCATTTAAGTCATTTAAACATTTAACTAGAAAGATTAAAGGACATGTGGCAAACGCCATACGAAAGCATAATGTGTTGGAGTTGAAGTAAGCATGTTATAAATTAAAAATGTATTAATGTCGATATTAATGATAGTGATTTATGAAAGACTGATGCATTCACCTAAGTTGCTTTTAATTATAAACCCAGTTGCATAACTATTAAACAAATTAACATATAACTCATAAAATTATGAACATGTGACATGATAAACATTACTACTAATGCATACCTTACATTGGCACGATTTAACATGACAAGAACGAAGTTAACCCTATGTAGTTGCTTTTAATTAAAAGATATTGAATAAATATAAATTAAAGTAATATCTTATATTAAAATTTAGAAACATTTATTATATTGGAGGACGCTGCTAACACATATCACACATTGCGATGAAACTCGCGCAATCAAATCAAAATCAAAAACATAAATCGACTTTAATTAAACAATGATTAAATAATTATAGACACAATTAATATTTTAATAAAATAAATCCATAAACATGTGACATATAAACTAATAACTCTACTACGTAGATCTCCACAACATGAAACTAATGCAACTTGAATGAACTAAAATGGAATTACAATGAAGAAACGGCGAAGATTTAACGAACTAGTGGTATTCTTGTAAATATCTTGTCTTCTTCCTTGAACTCCCATACGAACACAGCCATGCCAAATTGCTTGTTGCTACGCACGATGGGGGAGAGAGGGGCCTCGACTAGGGCTTAGCTGGCCGGGCAACCATAGGCACGGTGGGGCAGCGCAAGGCCACTGCAGTGTGGCCCGCACACGGGATGGGTTGGGCCCACTTGGCTGCCCTAAGGCGGCAGTGCAAGGGCCTAAAGGCTGGCGATGGCCCTGCTCGACTGTGAGCAGGCGCACGCGCACACGATGGGCGGTACCCTTGCTAAGTATGCTAGGGTGAGAGTTAGGAATACCCCCTCAGCTGAGTTGGAATTCGATTCGAGTCGCCGTCTCTCCCGGTTAGTGAGAACTTGACGGGCTTATCTCCAATGTAGACACACTTAATAACTTAATGGTTCGGAAATGAGGATATGATGATGATAGCCTTATTATACCTGCTATGGTTAATATTGTTTGCTCCTAATAAGTGAGTGCTCTAGTATAGGTGCTAATCTAGTGGACAGGTAAATAATGATAAGCTTGATGCTAAGTTTAAATTGGTTACTATAATCATAAGCTCTTTTATGCAACTGTGTTGAGCTAGCCCACCTGAAAAGCCTTACATGATCCTTGGTGTCTTTTATTTCTGGTTTTGACGGGTAAGTCTAGCTGAGTACCTTTTTGTACTCAGGGTTTATCTCCCACCTGTTGCAGATGACCAGTTCTACTTTGGTTGCTGCAAGTACTGCCTTCTCCCAGCTAGGAATGAAGACTAGACCATTAGGCACGGTCTCTACTAGTTCTCGTACCTGATAATGCTTTTGTGGGACATGACTCAGACTTGGCAATATAATTGAAAACTATGATGTTTGTACCAAACTATGTTGCTTCCGCACACTCAAACTTGGTTTGTAATATTCTATTTCAACTCTGATGGATGTAATCCGAATGCTACTTGTGAAATGTTGTAACGGATGATGTGTTGTGTTGAATCACTATGATCTTGGTTTGTATGTCGAGAGTTGGTTGAAATCCTTTGTGATTTCCGGACTACCGGGATTATGGGAGCTTAAGTACAGGAATTTGATCGCTTCGGTGATTGTTTTTGTACTTATGTTCTTATGGTTTGGTCGGTTCTGTTATAGCTGGTATCAGAGCTAGGTTTCGATCATGAAAATGTGTGGAACATGGTCAAACATGGCCCACAAGTTAGTATTTCATGCTGATTTCACTGAAAATTTTGTCTAAGTCTTAAACTGCATTTTCAGTTGGATCAGGCCAACTTGGGCTTCATATAACTTCTGATCTAGGTCGAATGAGTTGTTGATTTCTAAATCAAAGATGTAGCCCTACCATACATCTACATTTTTCATGTACACCATTTTTGCAAAGAGTCATTGGATTAGCCGTAATAAGGCATTGAATTCGCACTGTCAGGCGGTTCAAGTCGACTGAATGCGCGCTACAGTGACTGACATTCATCAGACAATAGACGCCGCATGGGTGACACACAAGGCGCAGGGCTATTCGACCCGAGGTGTGACGTGCCTGAAGGAGAGACACAGGGCGACGGGGTGGCCGAAGAAGACGAAGAACATGGCCGGCCATGGTGCACCTCACTAGAAATGAGGAAGATGGGTTAGGGAAACGATGAAATGATGGCATATTTGCCAAACAAAGGACGTGCTGGTGTAGAGGATGACGAGATCTACCTTGTGGTGGTGGCAGTTTTCGCCGGAGACATCCGAGGTGGCCAGAAATGCTTATCGGAGAGTTCGCTAGAAACCTAGCTGTGGAGAACTTCAGCGTCCGATTTGTAGGGCTATGAGTGGCGGCTCGAAAAATGGGTTATACTTCTAGAATCCTCGCATCGAGGGCTATGTTGGCATATATATATAAATAGGGTTTGGAGATTTTGGAAATCCAAGATATTTTAGGAAATAATTGATTTTCAGAATTAAAATAATTATAGAAATTTGGGAATTACTATTTAGGCTCTAAAAAATATCTCTGAGCTCCGAAAAATTCCATAAAAAATCCTACAGATAGCTGGAATGATAAGGAACACAACCAAAGTGGTTTGAGATCCCAAGAAGACTTTTGCATTGATCGAGGAAAAAGACAAATCTCCAAGAAATAGGAATTTAATCCTAAAAAAAGTCAAAAAGATTCTTGGAAAGAGAGGCATCATTCTAACGTGTCTTAAAACCTTTTCCAAGCCTTTGGATTTTGAAACAAGGCGTCTTATCCAACTTTTGTTTTTGCAAGTTTTCAAATTCTTTTTAAACCACTACTTGAAAGCAATATTTTAAAGATTGAGATTTGAATTTATTTTCCAAACCACTCATCACAAACGTATCAATGCAACGACATGTATGCGTAAACATGTCACTTCCCTTATGTTGGATTTTTATTTAAAGAAAATTTTCTTTTACCTATGTTTTTATGAGCACAAAATAATTAATAGAAATCATTTTACTCTTTTTAGAAAGTAGCTAATTTTAGGGTGTTACAACTCATGAATGAATGTGAAGCCCTAGAATCAAATAGAACAACTACATGGTTATGGTTCATAAGAAACATACCAGTCGTGACAACCTTGCTAGAGGGAATCTCTTCCATGGTGGTGTAATGGACGTACCCTGGGCGTGCATTTGTAGCTGCTGGCTTCTGATTGTTCTTCTTGGGGTAAGGGCACTCCCTCGCCCAATGACCAGTCTTGTTGTAATTGAAACATGGTTGATTGTTAGGCGGAGCTTCGAGTTGCCTTGTCCTACACCATCCTTAGGTGTTAGAGCAATAGAGTATGCCCGATGATACCCTTTATTTGCTTGGCTTGGCTGGGCCTTCTGAGGTGGCTTGTATTTTGGAGCAGGTGGGTGGTATTGGGTTTTTGCCACCACTACAGTTCTCAGCTAAGATGCATCAGCTTCAAAGGCCCTCTTGTGGCTCTTGGATGTAGCATAAATATTATTATGATTCTCTTGTGTGAGCGCATCACTAACGAATTCGTTATAGGTCTCACTATTGTTATTTGCTAGAGTCTTCATCAACTTTGTACCTAGTCCTCTCTTGAAACTTGCAATCTTCTTAGCATCAGTATTCACAAACTCGGGAGCATACCTAGAGAGGTTATTGAAGGCATGCAAGTACTCAGTTAGAATTTTGGTGCCCTGAGTAAGCCTCATAAACTCAGTAGCCTTCATGTTCATCAACCCTAGGGGGATGTGATGCCCCCTGAAAGCAGTCTCAAACTCATTCCATGTAACCTGAGCATTAGTAGGGAGGGTAGACAGGTAATGAGTCCACCAAATGCCTTCTAGACCATGCAACTGATGTGAGGCATATTTAGCCTTCATATGCTCTATAACCCTCAAGAGATGAAACTTCTGCTCAATGGTATTGAGCCATTCATCAACATGCAATGGCTCCTCTGCCTCCTTAAAGATAGGAGGTTTAGTGTCCAAAAAGTCCTTGAATTCACTATACTGATTTGGTTTGGATCCTTGGTGTTGGTCCCATCCCTGTCCATGATCGACGTTCTACGCAAGCCCATGCAGTACTTCCCCCATAGACCATTGGGTCTCCAGGAGCTAGGCCATCATTTCTGCTGGCATGGGGTGTAGTGGTGGTAGGAGATCATCATCACCCTCAGAACTGGTACTAGCCCCTCTGCAAGTGCAAGTCATCTACAAAATTGCAACAAGTGATTATTGGATGATGTCAAGAGATTGCAGAAGAATTGTATAATCATGCCATACAGTAATTACTGGAGAGAATCTTAAATTCATACAATAACACAGAGGCACAATAATTCATTTCCACAACATAACATCACCAATTGAACCACTTGTCGTACTCGCAACGCATTCCATACATGCCAAATTTTTCTTGCAAAAAACAACTGGAAATTCATTAAAATGTGCAATCACCACAAGTATTACATGCATGGTTCCAATAACATTAAAGGGGTACATCATGAAATTGAAACCTACATTATGAGTTCATTACATAAGGATCGAAGATAAAGAGCTAACGCATCTAGCTAGATATTATAGCTAAGCTACTCCTTGGGGTGGTCGCTGTCAATGTCGGACACACCATCACTGTGGTCATCCTAAAAGGCTCAATCTCCTCCTCTTCAGGCTCATCCTCGGTGTCCACCTCCATGCCATCATCCTTAGCAATCAACATGTTGGGATCTTCTTCAACCATTGGAGCTAGAGGAAGAATTGGGTTCACCATGTTGTTGAGATGATGAAGATCTAGCTAAAGCTCCTCAATCTGGTGTATGAGTTCCTACTCTATGTGATCAAACTCTGTTGCCTACCTAGCATCCTGGAACACAGTTCGGATCCTAGCTGCCTCCCAAGTCTCAGCAAGGTGAATGACGTCATCCCTCTCAGCGTGGATGTCCTATAACTCAGCCCTAGCTACATCTCTTTTTGCAACAGCATGGACAAACTGCCCCTAATGAGCTTCCAAGTCTATCATATAAATACCTATCTCATTCTGAGTTGCTCTAACTTCCCTTCGGTGCCTACACACATGTCCTCGCATCATGCGTTGTGTAACCTGTGCTCTTTGGAGCTCTTGCATACAGCTCATGTAGCTATCCTAGCGAGAGTAAAACATCCTCATAACTGCATACATGACACTCATGGTAGCATTACTCCTTCTTGCTCTTTCATCCCATTCTCTTACCAAAGCATTACCACCTAGCTAGGTCCAAGCAATCTATGATGCATCCACCTGAGGGAAAGATCCAATAGGCCCATTGAGAAGCTCATCACTGAATTCCTAACAGACTTCGCTAAGAACTTCAAAAGCGGCCACTTGGGCACCCTCCCAAGGGGTCTATCCATCTGACTCAATACCCCATCCTTGCCACTAAGGGTTGTCCACACAGGTGAGGTCAGTGACCCGTACATTGTACCACCACTGTCCCTTAGTTACCAGTTCGCTCCAAAAGTACTGAGGTGGTTTAGCATACCCGACAGAGTGTAGTACCCTCCATAGTAAGGTGGGAGTCCCAAACAGTGCCAAAAAGTTGTCGCTTGCAATAGGGGCTCCTAGGGCCACCATCTATAGCAAAATGTTACAATTTAGTGAGACAACACGATTATAGAAAAGAGTTACTTAACAATAAGATCTTGCAAGGGGGAGGAACAATGCAATGATATGCATGAATGATGTATCATGATGTATGCTCGTTCCATACGTCCTCACAAACTTAGAAAAAAAATCCTAACAACATATGCGGTGGCATACATACGTTCTCTCAATATAATCGTAACTAAATGAGCTACACGTTTTGTTGTTAGTGTACCTGTAGAAGATTCATTTCAGCCCAACCTAATAGTTATATGTACAGAAAGGTAAATCTATGCTCTAAGTTGAATATCAAGGATAGCAAGATATATATGAAAGTAGTAAACTAAATACTTCCATATATATATATATCCCATATATATACTTCTAAATCAAAGCTACCTGATGATCAATACACTACCCACAATTAAATATGCACCATACACACATGCAAGCATGCATATACAACCGTATCACAGCTTGCTCTCCCTGACCACACTCTCACTTCTTGCAGTCATGCCACTCATCAACTTACCTTCTTACCTGGCGTAGATGCATTTGATCCATACTTTACCACTCAAGTGAGTGGCACCCATACAATAGCACACCGTATGGACAACGAAAGTAAATGTGGGGGGTACGACCCTAGATACCCATGGTAGACCACATGGGCTATGCCCCTAGGGGTGGCCTAGCTCACAAGATGAAGCCTTGCAGGGCATGATTCTGCTCGGCGCCTCCTGCAAGACACGAAGAAGATATCCTAAAGATACTATGAGATCTATTATGATACGTATGATCCCCAGATTTCTATAATCTATTATTACTTTCTTGTTATCTCTTAGATGTAACTGACTTGTAATCCTACCCCTTGGACTATATAAGGCGGGCATGGACCCCTTCAAACTCAAGCAATATCATACAATAGCCAATACAAACCAACAGACCATAGGAGTAGGGTATTATGTCATACTGACTGCCTGAACCTGTCTAACTCATGTGTCTCTGTTGCCTTATTCTTCTCAATTACACGCCTCTCTGCCAATCAATCTACCTTCATGGGATACTCCTCAAAGGACTACCGACAATATTCTATTGATAGTTGGCCCGCTAGGTAGGGGTGTGCGTGTTGTTTTCCTTGTCAAACAAGATGGATTTTTCCACAGCCTCTTCATCCCTCTTGTAGCCTGGCCAGATCTTCATGGTCAGATCCATCTTGTGGGTCATCAATGCTGACAAAGTTAGAGAGCTCATCGAGCTGGTGTAGATCGATTCTACGTTGATCACCCCAACACCTGCGACTGTAGATCCAATCTTAGAACTACCTCAAAGGTCACCTTCATCAACAACTTGCTGCCTACTTCCTCACTACCAGAGGAGGCAGATGAAGAACGATGATCTGGCCGCATCCATCGATCAGGTTGGTCTAAAGCTTGTCGATTGCATCTCCATTGCCGAATTAGCTCTAGACACTCTGGTTCAGCACCGACCACCCTCTGATCCAGATCTATTGGAGGCAACTCAGGAGACTCCAAGGGTTATGGCCCTACCCTTCGGTTTTGCTAACGCTGCCGGCACTTACCAAGATGCACTAAGGGGTAGATTCGCTGACCAGGCTAGAGATGTCCATCCTCCCACCGACCAGATTGCCGACCATCCACTACCGACTGTCAACATGCTGCACATCGGCCGATGCCCTAGAGCATCCCTCCAAACCATCTTGGAGGAGATTCTAGACTCTGAGTCCTAGGGCTCTATGGAGACCATCGCTGAAACCTCCACCTTTCAGTCTACCTTCGTGGGATACCCCTTGGAGGACTACCAAGCATCTTTTGTTGATAATTGGCACCCACCGTCGGCACCACCGAGCTACTTCCTCTCCCTCCTTTCTGCTTTGGCACAATCTTCAATGTTAGTGTCGATAGCCCCCCTCAGAATGGTGAAACCAAGGAGTAACACGCTGCTCATGAGAACCAGAACGTCAACCATGCGTAGCACCGAGCAAACGAGGCTGCCCTTGCGAGGGCCGAGCAGCAGCTTGACTCACAAGGAAGGCCACTCCGGTGCAACCTCGACAATGAGTTTCTTCGTGTTGATGGCCATGATGTCTACAAGACTCTAAGCGCCAATCAAGCAGTGCTCACCAATGAGCTCGCTTAGCTCCCGCAGACACCAACTAGCTCAACAAAGACTAGCCATTGAGCTCGGCGTACAGCCGTATAGCCGTTGAGCTCAATATCAAATGCATCATGGTATACGAGGACTCCACGCTAGTTATCAACTAGCTCAACAAAGACTGGTCCTACTCTAGTGAGAAGATGGATGCATACTATGCTGAAATCAAGAAGCTTGAAGGGAAGTTCTATGATATCGAGTACCACCATGTGGTACGCGATCAAAATCAGCTCGCCAACCACATATCCAAGTTAGGCTCCTCTCGAGCCGTGATTCCACCGGGGGTCTTCGTTCAAGATCTTCTGGTGCCATCCATTAAAGAAGATAAGGAAATTTAGGAAGTTCCACCCACCGAGCAGCTGGTACTTATGGTACCTTCACCGGCCACCGATTGGAGGGAACAGTTCATCAAGTACCTTGCCAGTGCCCAAGTACCCACTGACAAGACTAAAACTAAACGCATAATCCATCGAAGCAAGCATTACATGTTGGTGGATGGCAACTTGATGAGGAAAAGTGCCAAGGAAGGGATACTGTAAAAATGCATCACCTAAGAAGAGGGAGTGAAGCTACTTCTCAAAGTTCACTCTGGCTCCTGTGGCAACCACGTGGCCTCGAGAAACTTGGCTGGCAAAGCTTTTTGAGCTAGTTTTTACTAGCCCATGGCCATCTCCGATGTAGAAGATCTCGTCCAACATTGTGAAGGATGCCAATTTTTCTCCAAGCAAATACATGTTGGGGACTAGATATGATTGGGCCTTTCAAGCCAGCGCCAGGTGGCTTTTGGTACGTATACATTGCCATCGACATGTTCTCCAAGTGAATCGAGTATAAACCACTCGTCTCGACTACTATAAAGAAAGCAGTCGAGCTCTTCAAAGATATCATCCACAATTTTGGTCTCCTGAATAGCATTATCACCAACCTCAGAACTACGTTTACTGGCCATCACTTTTGGGACTTCTATGAAGACCGATGCATCTCCATCAAATACGTCTCTATTGCCCATCCTAGAGCCAATGGTCAGGTCAAACGAGCGAACGGCATGATCCTTGATGCCCTCAAAAAGAGGCTATATCAGAAAGAAGAAAAGCATCCGGGTAGATGGCTCAAAGAGCTACTAGTTGTGGTCTGGGGACTACGTACTCAAGCTAGTCGCAGCACTGGTGTGTCTCCAGATTTCTTGGTCTACGGCTTAGAAGCCATACTACCAGCAGATATTGCCTTAAGAGCACCTAGGGTGGAAAATTATGATGAAGAGCAAGCTGCAGCTATTTGGATAGAGGACATCGACAAGGCCAAGGAAGAATGCCTAATCACCTGCATCCACATAGCCAAATATCTAGAAGGCTTGTGGAGGTACTACAACAACAACATTAAAGGTCATTCATTTGCTGTCGTTGACCTCATTTTTCATAGAAAACAAAAAACTAAAGGGATGCACAAGCTCTCCTCCCCATGGGAAGGGCCTTATGTCATCAAAGAGGTTACCCGACCAGGGTCTTATCGCCTACGCGACTTAGACGGAATCAATGTCCCCAACTCATGGCACATCGAGCACCTTATACGTTTCTATCCTTGAAACACTCTAGATATTTACTCTCCACTTTATGATAAATAAAGTTTTGGTTTCCATAATATTTTCTCCATTATGATTTAATCTCCACTTACGATCACTGAGCTCTAAGCTACTCCTTAATGAACTCCAGTACGAGATCGCCATAATTGCCCCACCACATTTCTCCAAATCTCTAATGTATTTCTCCAAATCACTGACCATGTTTCTCCAAATCTCCAACGTATTTTGCTGAATAGGGTTCTCCAAATTGCCAACCATGTTTCTCCAAATCGTCAACGTATTTCGCCAAACAAGTTTCTCTAAATCGCCGACCACATTTCTCCAAATCTCCAACATATTTCACCAAACAGGTTTCTCCAAATCACCAACCCCATTTCTCCATATCTCCAAATTGTTTTACCGACCACCGAGCAGCACACGTTCTGTTCTGTTCTCTCTAGAGAAGACCTAGTCTCTGATCTCTCCCTACATGTGCTACGGGCTCTACGCTCTGCATTATGGGTGGTCTGTTGTGGTTCCTTGGTGATGCTTGTTCCTCCTACACGTGCATGGGCTCCATGCTTGACGTTATGGACTATGGGCTAGCCAAGGCCGAGAGTTTAGTAAAGAACTAACTGCTCGAACTCCACTTATAATATGTTTATCTCCAAGTTATTTCACCAACCATCGAGCAGCACATGTTTCGCTCTATGCTCTATGGAGAAGACCTAGTCTCCAATTTCTCCCCACACGTGCTATGAGCTCTGGGCTATGCGTTATGGGTAGTCGGCTTCGGTTCCTTGGTGACACCTGTTCCTCCTACATGTCCACGGGCTCCGCGCTAGACATTATGGACTATGGGCTAGCTAAGGCCAAAGAGTTCAGTAATGAACTAACTGCTTGGATGCTACTTATACTATGTATAATTGTGTTAGGGTTATTACTACAATGAATTTTCACCACAAATACCAGCAAGTTGCATAAACATGCACTTCATAACATTTATATGAATACATAAATATCTTTTGCACTCTCGCGTGCTCTAACTACCCTCTCCAGATGTTACAGATAGTACTCTCTGAGCAGATCACTAAGCTCTGCCATCACCATCCATCTTGCCAAATAGGTCTATGTCACCGGCCAGCTTCTTCACCATGTCCTCCACCTCATCCTCTAGTTGCTGGGTCTCCGCCTTGCCCATCCCTTTGGTGAATCCGGCCCCTATCGCCTGAAGGTCAATGGATGGATAGTGGGACCAAACCACCGTAAGGGCGTGAGTAATGATGGCAACAATGGCATCATGGTTGAAGCCCTTGAAATTCTTCCACGCTGCTTTGCACCTCTCGATGATGGTGTTCGAACATCGCAGCCTACCATTGGGATGAGGAGCCACCTCTAGGTCGATGCAGTCGAGCACCGGTTTGACTCCATGTGGGGGGTATGACCCCAGATACACATGGCAGACCACATGGGCTGCGCCCCCTGTGGTGGCCCAGCCCACAAGACAAAGCATTGCGGGGCATGACTCTGCTCGGCGCCTCCCACAAGACACCGAGAAGATATCCTAAAGATACTACGAGATCTGTTAGGATATGTATGATCGCAATTATTACTTTTTGGTTATCTCTTAGATTTAACCGACTTGTAACCCTACTCCCTGGACTATATAAGGCAGGTAGGGACCCCTCTAAACTCATGCAATATCATACGATAGCTAATACAAACCAACAGACCATAGGAGTAGGGTATTATGTCATACTGATAGCCTAACCTTGTCTAACTCATGTGTCTCTATTGCCTTCTTGTTTTTGATCTAATGCTCCTCTGCCGATCAATCTACCTTCGTGGGATACCCCTCGGAGGACTGCCAATGATATTCTGTCGATAGTTGGCGCACCAGGTAGGGGCTGTGCGTGCTGTTTTCCTTGTCGAACAAGATGGTTTCTTCCATAGGCTCTTTGTCCCTCCCACAGCCTGGCCAGATCTTCACAGTCATATCGATCTCATGGATCATCAACACTGATGGAGTCAGAGAGCTCCTCAAGCCGGTGTAGATCAATTCTGTGTCGATCACCCCTGCACCTGTGACTATAGATCCAATCTCAGAACCACTTCCAAGGTCGCCTTTATCAACAACCCGCTACCTGCTTCCTTGCTACCAGAGGAAGTAGATCAACAGCAATGATCTAATCACATCCATCGATCAGGTTGGTCACAAGCTCATTGGTTGCCTCTCCATCGTTGAGTCGGCTCTAGACACCGTTGTTCAGCGCTGACCATCCACTAATCTAGACCTCCTGGAGGCTGCTCAAAAGACTTCGGGAGTAATGGCTCTTCCATTTAGGCTCGCCAACACCATCGCAACTTTCCAAGGTGCCCTAAGGGGCAAATTCACCGACCAGGTGGGAGATGCTCACCCTTTCACCGACTAGTTCGCCGACCAGCCTTCGCCAGCCGTCAACATGCTCCATGTCAGCGAGCACCCTAGGGCGTCCCTCCACACCATCCTAGAGGAGAGTCTAGGCTCTGAGTCCCAAGACTCCACAGAGACCCTCATTGAAACCTTTGCCGAACAATTTCCTCTCCCTTCTCTTTAGGGGGGCGCAATCTTCAACGTCAATGTCGATAGCCCCCCTCGGAACGGTGAGACCGAGGAGGAACGCGCCACTCACGAGAATCGGAACATCAACCATGCACAACACCGAGCAAACGAGCATTCCCTCTTGATGGCCGAGTAGCAGCTCGACTCGCAAGGGAGGCCACTCCAGCGCAACCTTGATGAAGAGTTTCTCCGCGTCGATGGCCATGACATTTTTAAGACTCCAAGCGCCAATCTGGTAGTGACCGCCAACGAGCTCGCCCGCCTCCCATAGATGCCCAAGCTTGCCAAGGTCGCTGCCATGCTTAAAGCAGCGCACTATCAGGTCAATGAGATCCGCCAGGGTTAGAGACCCTATTACTCCACCACTTCGATCCATCGATTCATTGCCACAAGGACCGACCACCACCAAAGTCGCCTCACCGACCAGCACCACGATGACAGGCAACCCCCCCAAGGTGGAGCTAGGGGCAATCACACCAAACATCACCGCCAACATGACTAGGAAGTCAACCAGGACATCCGGGTGCATCTCAATAATCGTCGAGATGCACAAAGGCGCATCGATGAACGCCAGTTTGGTCGCCATGAAGATGAAATCCACCACCATTAGGAGTACGACCAAGAGTACGGTAACCCAGACTTAGCTATCGAGCCGCTCACCGATGGCAATAACGCTAACAACAGTGTCGATAACTCTGAGGGGCCTCCGGCATTTACAAGGACACTCTGAACGCTTTAGTGGCCCTATGGTTTCAAGATCACTGGGGTCGAGCCCTACAAAGGAAGAATGAACCCGACATAGTGGCTATAGGCTTATGCCACTATTGTCCGCTTAGCTGGAGGAGACTCTAATGTCATGGCAAACTACCTTCCTGTCATGCTGACACCTACCGCCATGAGCTGGTTTACTAGCCTTGCCCTGGACTCCATCGAATCCTAGGAGGATTTGAAAAAAGTCTTCACCAATAATTACATGGCCACATGCACTCAGCCGGGCACCAAGCATGACCTAAACCACATCGACCAGAAGTTGTCTGAGCTCCTCCATAGCTACATCTGACAGTTTTCTGAGATGAGGAACTCTATCACCAACATCATGGAAGCTGAGGTCATCACCACCTTCATCCGAGGACTCCACCACTGCGAGCTCCGCTCCAAGTTCAACCGCAAGCCACCTACTAGGATCAGTGAGATGATCACAACCGCCAACCAGTACGCTGATGCCGAGGAGGCCAAGGTGCACTTCAACGAGGATGCGGGCACCCAACGACCAACACACTGGTATGACGACTGCCCTGTCGACCGATGCCACAGCGACCACTGTTTCGACGACCATAGTTATCCTTATAACAGTGGTCGAGATCGGCAAGAAGGGTCCAAGTCTGGCCAAAATCACTGCCGCCAGCTAGACCACATCATCGCTACCGTCAACAAACCTTGTGCTAAGCACAACTATGATGAGCAGTATAGGAAGATCCTCAATGGCCCATGCCCACTCCACAAGAACGGCAAGCACAAAATGAAGGACTGCCTCAGGTTGGCTAAGGAATTCTAGAACAAAAAGCTGGACAACAACGCTAATGATGGAGCCGAAGGTCACCGACCACCTAGGGGCAATGGCAATGCCTTCTAGGACCATGACAAGGTGGTTGCCACATCTTTGGGGGCCTTGCCTCCACCGAAAGCAGAAGGGAACGAAAGCTCACCACATGACGGGTGCTCAACATCACCACGGAGGACGCTGTTGCCAACCCCAGCTATCGCCCTTGGTCTGAGGTTCCCATCACCTTCAGCAAGGATGACCAGTGGGTAGACATTCCCTACATAGGGCACAACCATCCAAAAGGTGTTGTTCAGAAAAGTGCTCGTCGACGGTGGGAGTGCCCTGAATCTCCTCTTCACCGGAGCCCTAAAAGAGCTGGGCCTTGGTTTGTCAGATCTCACACCTTCTGACTCCTCCTTTTGGGGTGTAGTACCTAGCAGGGCCTCCAAACCACTTGGAGAGATTACCCTACTAGTATAGTTCGGCAAGACAAGCAATTACCGCGTTAAACACATCAACTTCTACATCGCTGACTTCGACACCACCTACCATGCCATACTTGGTTGGCCAGCTCTAGCCAAGTTCATGGCCATGCCGCACTACACTTATCTGGTGCTGAAGATGCCTTCGCCTACTGGAGTCTTGGCCCTATAGGCCAACCCCACCATCGCCTATGCCTATGAGACAGAGGGTCTCGCCCTTGCCGAAGCTACTGACCTCTCCATCTGGATGGCTAGCGTGGTCATCGAAGCCAAGATGGTGCCTACCAAAAACATGGAGATCCTAGAGCTGGAGTCTCCCCGTGCCTCTGCCAAGTCAAAAGAAGTCAAGGAGGTTGGCCTCGGCCTCAATGACCCCTCCAAGACCATGAAGATTGGGGCTCACCTTGACCCCAAATAGGAAAGTGCGCTCGTCTCCTTCCTACGTGCCAATGCCGATGTGTTTGCTTGGAAACCTGTAGACATACTAGGGGTACCATGGGAGAAGATCGAGCACTCCTTGAATGTCTTGCCGACAGCCAAACCAATCAAGCAAAAGCTTCACTGATTCGCGCTAGACAAGAAGGAGGCTATTATGGTAGAAATAAAACGGCTTTTAGCTGCCAGATTTATAAAAGAAGTGTATCATCCTAATTGGTTAGCGAACCTTGTTCTCGTTCAAAAAAGAATAAAGAATGGAGAATGTGTGTTGATTATACTGATCTTAACAAACACTGCCCTAAATACCCCTTCAGTTTGCCTCAGATAGATGAGGTTGTTGACTCCACCGCTGGCTGTGAATTACTCTCTTTCCTTGACTATTACTCCGGCTATCACCAGATCTCTCTCAAGAAAGACAATCAGATCAAGACATTGTTCATCACACCTTTTGGCACGTATTGCTATACCACCATGTCCTTTGGACTCAAGAATGCTGGGATGACTTATCAACGAGCTATCTAGATGTGCCTCGATCAATAGATCGGCCGCAACATCAAAGCTTACATCGACGATGTGGTCATCAAGTCCAAAACCACCAATAATCTTATCGCCAACATCAAAGAAACATTCGCCAACCTAAAAAGATACCGATGGAAGCTGAACCCTTCAAAAGTGCATCTTTGAAGTTCCATCCGGTATACCCCTAGGCTACATTGTCAGCGCACGAGGCATAGAACCCAATCTCGACAAGGTCCCCACCATCACCAAGATGAAACGACCAACATGCATCAAGGATATATAGAAGCTTACTGGCTGCATGGTGGCATTAAGTCGCTTCATATCGTGCCTCGGTGAAAAAGGTTTACCTTTCTTCAAACTCCTCAAGGCCTCTGAGCGCTTTCCCTGGTTGGAAGAGGCAGACATAGCTTTCGAGTAGCTTAAGTTGTTCCTTACAAAGCCTCCGATCATGATGGCGCCATGGTCTGACGAGACTCTCCTGATCTACACCGCCGCTACCTCTCGCGTCGTTTGCACAGCAATTATGGTCGAACACGAGGAGGTTAGACATGCCTATAAGGTGCAGCATCTGGTATACTTCATCAGCGAGGTTCTTAACGAGCCAAGACTTGTTATCCTCAGGTCCAGAAGTTGTTATACGCCGTCCTAATTATGTCGCGCAAACTCCGCCACTACTTTGAGTATTATAAGATCGCCGTGGTCATTGAGTTCCCTCTAGGGGACATCCTTCGCAACAAAGAGGCCAATGGCCATATCATCAAGTGGGTGGTCGAGCTCAGCACTTACTCCATTGAATTCAGAAGCCGGCCTATGATCAAGTCTCAAGCGCTCGCTGATTTTGTCGCTGAGTGGACCGAGATCCAAAAGCCCATCGCCGCTACCTGCCCTGAGCACTGGATGATGTACTTCAATGGCACCTTTAACATCAATGGTGCTGGTGTAGGCATTCTATTCATCATGCCAACCAAGGATAAGCTCTGATACGTCCTTTGGATACACTTTGCGGCCTACAATAACGCCGCCGAATACGAAGCATGCCTCCACAGACTCCATATAGCTGTTGAGCTCAGCGTCAAATGCCTTATGGTATATGGGGACTCCACACTGGTTATAACTAACTTAACAAAGATTGGTCTTGTTCCAACAATAAGATGGACGCTTATTGCGCCGAAATCAGGAAGCTAGAAGGGAAGTTTTATGGTATCGAGTACCACCACATGGTATGTGACCAAAATCAGATCGCCGATTACTTGTCCAAGTTGGGCTCCTCTCATGTTGTGGTTCCGCCTAAGGTCTTCATCCAAGATCTTGTGGCTCTGTCCATTAAAGAAGAAAAAGCAATTCAGGAAGTTCCACCCGCCGAGCAGCTGGTACTTATGGCACCTTTGCCGACTACCGATTGGAGGGAACAATTCATCAAGTACCTCTCTAGCGCCGAGGTACCAGCTGATAAAACTAAAACCGAATGCCTAACTCGTCGGAGCAAACATTACATGCTGGTAAATGGCAACTTGATGAGGAAAAGTGCTAAGGAAGGGATTTTGCATAAATGCATCACCCAAGAAGACGAAGTGAAGTTGCTCCTTGAAATTCACTCTAGTTCCTACAGCAACCATGCGGCCTCGAGAACACTGGTCGGCGAGGCTTTTCGAGCTGGTTTCTATTGGCCCACAGCCATCTCTGATGTAGAAGACCTCGTCCGATGTTGTGAAGGATGCCAATTTTTTGCTAAGCAAATACACGTGTCGGCGCAAGAACTGCAAACCATCTCAGCTTCCTGGCCCTTTGCATGCTGGGGACTAGATATGATCGACCCTTTTAAACCGGCACCAGGTGGTTTCCAGTACGTGTATGTCGCCATCGACGAGTTCTCCAAGTGGACTAAATATAAACCGCTCGTCTCGGCTACTACAAAGAAAGCAGTCGATCTCTTCAAAGATATCGTCCATAGATTTGGTCTCCCGAACAGCATCATCACCGACCTCGGAACTACATTCACTGGCCATCACTTTTGGGATTTCTATGAAGACCATTGTATCTCCATCAATTACATCTCCATTGCTGATCCTAGAGCCAATGGTCAGGTCGAACGGGCAAATGGTATGATACTGGATGCCCTCAAAAAGAGATTATTTTAGAAAGACGATAAACATCCGGGCAGATGGCTCAAAGAGCTACCAGCTGTAGTCTGGGGATTGTGTACTCAAGCTAGTCGCAGCATTGGCGTGTCTCCATACTTCTTTGTTTATGGCTCAGAAGCCATACTTCCAGCGGATATCGCCTTCCGAGCACCTAGGGTGGAAAATTTTGATGAAGAACAAGCCATAGCTATTCGGACAGAGGACATCGATAGGGCCGAGGAGGAATGCCTAATCACTTGTGTCTGCACAGCCAAGTATCTAGAAGGCTTGCGAAGGTACTACAACCGCAACATCAAAAGGTCGTTCATTTGCTGTCAGCGACCTTGTCCTTCGCAGAAAGCAGAAAAATGAAGGGATGCACAAGCTCTTCTCCCCCTAGGAAGGACCTTACATCATCAAAGGCGTTACCCGACCGGGGTCTTATCACCTATGTGGCTTAGATGGAATCGATGTTCCTAACTCCTGGCATATAGAGCACCTCATATGTTTCTATCCTTGAAACGCCTCAGATATGTACTCTCCACTTTATGATGAATAAAGTTTTGATTTCCATAATTTTTCTCCATTTTTTCTCCACTATGGTTTAAATCTCCACCTACAATCACCGGGTTTTTACGCCACTTCATGACGAGCTCCACCAACGTTGTCGCCGACCATGTTTCTCCAAATCTCCAATTTGCCGAATGTTCTCTCCAATTTGTCGAACGTATTCTCCAATTCGCTGAACGTTTTCTCCAATTCATCGAACGTTCTCTCCAATTCACCGAACGTTCTCTCCAATTCACCGAACGTTCTCTCCAATTCACCGAATGTTCTCTCCAATTCACCGAATGTTCTCTCCAATTCGCTGAATGTTTTGTCCAATTCACCGAACGTTTTCTCCAATTCGTCGAACGTTCTCTCCAATTCGCCGAACATTCTCTCCAATTCGCCGAATGTATTCTCCAATTCACCGAACGTATTCTCCAATTCGCTGAACGTATTCTCCAATTCGCTGAATACATTCTCTCTGAACCATCACAAAATGTTTCTCCAAAACGCCGAACATTTTGCTCCAAATCTCCAAGATATTTCGCCGATCAGCGAGCAATATACTTTCTTTTCTGTTCTCTTCAGAGAAAACCCAGTCTCTGATCTCTCCCTACACGTACTATAGGCTCCGTGCTCTGCGTTATGGGTGGTCGGCTGTGGTTCCTTGGTCATGCCTATTCATCCTACATGTCTACAGGCTCCGCACTCAACATTATGGACTATGGGCTAGCCAAGGCCGAGGGCTCGGCATAGAATTAATTGCTCAGACGCCGGTTATATTACATATATCTCCAAGTTATTTTGATAGCCGCCGTGCAGCTCGTGTTCCGTTCTTTTCTCTAGGGAGAAGACCTAGTCTCTGATCTCTCCGTACACATGCTACGGGCTCTGCGCTCTACGTTATGGGTGGTCAGCTGCGTTTCCTTGGTCATGCCTATTCCTCCTACATGTGCATGGGCTTCGCGCTCAACGCTATGGACTAAGGGCTAGCCGAGGCCATATGGGTTAGTAGCGAACCAACTGCTTGGACTCTACTTACACTATGTGGTTAAAATTATGAAGATTATCTTTGTCGAAATTCAATCTAATCGCATCCACATGCACCTTATAATATTTATCATATAGATAAGTGTTTTTTACGCCTTCGCTTGTTCTTGCTACACTGTCCAAAAATTACAAATGATATCCGCCAGGCAGATCATTGTGCTCCGCCATTGCCATACATTTCGCTAAATAGGTCTATATCGCTTGCTAACTTCTTCATGGCATCCTCCACCTCATCCTCCAGTTGCTAGGTCTCTGCCTCGCTCAGTCCTTCGGTGACCCCGCCCCCTATCGCCTAAAGGTCAGTGGCTGGATAATGGGACCGAACCACAGCAAGGGCGTGGGTAGCGGCAGTAACAATGGCGTTGAGGTTGAAGCACTTGAAGCTCTCCCATGCCATCTTGCATCTTTCGATGATGATGTCCGGGCACGGCGGCCTGCCATACGGCTGAGGAGCCACTTCTGGTTTGATGCAGTCAAGCACTGGTTTGATTCCGATGACTATGGCATCAAATTTGTCCCTTTGGGTCTAGGTGTCCTGCTCTAGCACATTGAATTATGCCTTTACCCTTTGATGGTAGTCTGCAAGCATTACAAAGTCCCATCAAGCGAGGAAGTTACTTCAACCATAACCCCGAACAGAGAATACTCATCGTTCAGCTCCTCGGCTAGCTTGCTCGCTCGCTCTGTCTCCTTCGCCTTCTCCTCTCGGAGTTGCTCGAGGGCCTGGCGTAGCTGGTCGAGCTCTACATCTTGTTCTACAACTAACAGTCAGCACCGCAAGTAAGTGTACCCAACTATGCAAAGCACTTTCGTCAATCACATGTACTTTTCTTCTGCTCGGAGACTTTCTGCAGCTGTTCCAAATGCTTGGAAGCATCCTTTGGTTGTGTGGAGGCAGTGGCCAGCTGCTCGGACTTGCTCCATAGCTATTCTTTCACAGTTGCTAGCTATTCGGACAGGACTCCCTTCTAGTATTCTAGGTCCCACGCGTTGGATTCAGCAAGCTCTCACTCGCGTCAGGCCCTCTAGGTGTGTCTCTCTGAGAGGTTTATCGCCTCCTTGAGTTTTTGGTTCTCCTCGGCAAGGGGTTCCATCCTCTTTATCAACTGGTGCCGCTGCTCGGTAGTCCGATTTATTCCCTGAAATTACAAGGATAATAATGGTATTCGATCTCCCATGTTAAAACTGAATACTTAGGATTGAGTACTAACCTTGATTTGTTTTATGACTCTAGCAAGGGCAGATTTTATCTTGCTTATCCCCTTGGGGTGTCCTCTTCCTCAACAACTACCACCTCATCACCGCACTTGCGGAGGATTCGGACGGATTGGGTTCGAGGTTCGGCATGAATGATCTCCTCCACCTCATCCTACTCTTCCATAGCAGTGGGACAAACCACTAGGGGGCTCTGTGGCCAGATAGCAGGTCCGACCATGCCCTGTGACGGCTCCGAGGGTGCCGTTAGCTCATTGGGCACCATTGGTTTCTCTGACCGGCCTCTGGTGCTTCACTGACAACTCCAGTTTCAACTCCTGAGGGCCCGGCAGTAGCCGCCATTGCTTCAGGTATTGTCACCAACCCGTCCCCCACTAATGCCGACCTCTTGCCATCTCCTAGTCCACCCACAGCGGTGGTTGACTTTTCCACCGGTTGCCGAGCACCCGGGGACCCCGACATGGGAGCTAACTGAAACGACCCCAATTTCCACGAAGGGAAATCCACAGTGTCGAAGTGTAATACGATCGTTGTAGATCATATTACCCAAATTCCAGTCGAATATCACATCCATACAATGATAATATCAGAGTACAAATAGTACAGAATTACATAATTTATTACATCGCCGCATTGGCGGAATCAAGAGTAGCATTCATTCAGAATAGCTTGAAGATAAGATTGCCAAACTCAAGCATAGGCATGAACCCCTCATCTGTTAAACTCCTCGGAGCTATACCCCTCAGCAGAACCTGTGTGCCAAAATTTATCAGTACGATTTGTACTGGCCACTCCCATCCCTATGAGCATTGCTTTGTGGAAATTGGATGCAAGTTGGATATAAGCAAAATGAACCTATAAGGCTGGGGTTTCCTATGCAGTAGTATATCAAGTAAATAATAGTTTGTCAAGTTTTAACACCATTCCCACTCACATTCCACTCCATTCCCTTTTTCGAGCCAGGTTTCGATCCTGGGATCGACATACCACCATCTCCATACCATCACCATACCATACCCTCGCTCAGTCATGTCATCTTAGGTATGGATTGGTTAACCATTCACCAAGGTATCATATCATGTTCACCTAGATATGTCCAAGCGACCCACCCATCAGGCCAAGTCGTTAGATGTGAACCTCAGTCTGGAAAGTCCACCTCTATCCTATGTGCCCTTAAAGCAAGTTCAGAATCATGAAAAGAGGAGAAGATAGTTCATGATGTGCCAGTAGTCAGAGACTATCCCAATATATTCCCTAAAGAATTATCGGGTATGCCACCAGACCATGATGTCGAGTTCATCATTGATCTATTACCGGGAACGGGACCCATTGCCAAGAGACCCTATCGCATGTCAGTTGATGAACTGACTGAGCTCAAGAAATAGCTTGATGAGCTCATCTTGAAGGGATATATCAGGCCCAATGCTTCACCTTGGGGATCCCCCATTCTGTTTGTTAAGAAGAAGGATGGCTCGATGAGAATGTGCATTGATTACCGAAACTTGAACGTAGTCACCATCAAGAACAAGTACCCCCTGCCAAGAATTGATGATCTGCTTGATTAGCTTTGAGGTGCAAAGTATTTCTCCAAGATTGATCTTAGATCAGGCTATCATCAGATGAAGATTCGAGAAAGTGACATCCCGAAGACAGCATTTGTGACTAGGTATGGTCAGTTTGAGTTCACCGTGGTGTCCTTTGGACTCACGAATGCTCCCACATACTTCATGAACATGATGAATAAGGTTTTCATGGATGAACTGGATAAGTTCGTGGTGGTATTCATTGATGACATCCTTGTCTATTCATCCACCGCTGAAGAACATGAACATCATCTAAGAATGGTGCTTGAGAAACTAGCCCAACATTAGCTATATGCAAAGTTCAGCAAATGTGAGTTTTGGCTATAGGAAGTTGCCTTCTTAGGCCATGTACTATCAGCTGAAGGTGTTGCAGTTGACCTAGCCAAGATTGAAGCCGTGAAAGAATGGAATCAACCCCGTAATGTGATAGAAATCCAAAGTTTCTTGGGATTGGCTGGATATTATCACCGATTCATCGAAAACTTCTCCAAGATAGCCCGTCCGATGACCAATCTACTGAAGAAGACCAAGGAGTTTGAATGGACGCCTGAGTGCGAACAAAGCTTCCAAGAATTGAAATAGAAGCTTACCACAACTCCTATGCTATCATTGCCTGATATCAGCAAAGATTTTGTGGTCTATTGTGATGCATCCCGTCAAGGACTTGGTTGTGTGCTGATGTAAGATGGAAGAGTGATAGCTTATGCTTCTCGACAGTTGAAAGAACACAAGAACCGTTATCCAACCCATGATCTAGAGTTAGTAGCAGTTGTGCCTGCCTTGAAGATCTGGAGACACTACTTGATAGGCAACAAGTGTGACATCTACACCAATCACAAGAGCTTGAAGTACTTTTTCACTCAAGAAGATTTGAATATGAGGCAACGCCGATGGCTTGAGTTGATCAAGGACTATGACCTAGAAATTCACTATCATCTGAGAAAAGCTAATGTTGTTGTAGATGCTCTTAGTCGCAAGAGTTACTGTCACACCTTGATCACTGAATCAGTACCACCTGAGCTCAAGGGAGAGATTGATGATTTCCAACTAGAGATACTACCGCATGGCTTGCTGAATGAGCTCCGCATACAGTATGATCTCACAGATCGCATCCATCAAGCTCAGAAAAGTTGTGAAGAGATTGAGTATCTCCGTGGTCTGATGAAACTAGGCTACAAGACCAACCACCAAGAAGATGAACAAGGAACCATCTAGTTCAAGAACAGAATCTGTGTTCCATCTGACCTAGTACTACGAGGGGAAATTCTGTTGGAAGCTCACAATTCCAAATACTGTATTCACCCTAGAGGGTCAAAGATGTACCAAGACCTAAAGAAACACTTCTGGTGGAAAGGCATGAAGATAGACATTGCAGGACATGTGGCACATTGTGACACCTGCAACAGAGTCAAGGCTGAACATCAAAGGCCTGCAGGATTGCTAAAGCCTCTTGACGTTCCTGAGTGGAAATGGGAGAACGTATCCATGGATTTCATAGTTGGATTGCCCCATTCATAGAAAGGCAATGATTCCATCTGGGTGATTGTTGATCGCTTGACCAAGATTGCTCACTTTGTACCAGTAAAGACCAAGACCAATGCTGAGAAATTAGCAGATCTATATGTTGAGCATATTCTCAGACTGCATGGAGCTCCCTCTAGTATTGTATCTGATCGTGGTCCTCAATTTGTGTCTCGATTCTAGGAAGCTCTGCACAAGTCTATTGGAACCAAACTTGATTTCAGTACTGCTTACCACCCACAGATAGATGGATAGACAGAACGAGTAAATCAGATCTTAGAAGACATGCTTCGCGCTAGTGCACTGAATTACGACTCTGATTGGGAGAAATGCCTACCCTATGCAGAGTTCTCTTACAACAACAGCTACCAAGCCAGTATCAAGATGTCGCCATTTGAAGCTCTGTATGGCAGACCTTGTAAGACACCCTTGATGTGGTCCCAACCAGGAGAAAGATCATTCTTTGATTCTGCTAAGATTCAAGATGTAGAAGAAGGAGTTGCTCAGGTAAGAGAGAATTTGAGAATTGCTCGAAGTCAATACAAGAGCTATGCTAACAAAAGAAGAAGAGAACTAGAGTTCAATGTGGGGGACTTCGTCTATCTCAAGGTATCCTCGCTACATGGAATGGTCAGATTCCATGTGAAAGGCAAGCTTGCCCCTAGATTTGTTGGCCCATACAAGATTTGTAAGAGAATTGGAAAGCTCGCCTACAAACTTGAGTTACCTAAGGAATTGATAGGTGTACACCCCGTATTTCATGTATCCTAGCTACGCAAATGTTTAAGAGTACCCGATGAAGCAGTCCCAACTGGTGCACTTGACATTCAAGATACACTTGAGTATAAAGAACATCCTATCAGAATTCTGGGTAGAGATACCAAAGAGACCCGTAGCAAGACTATTCCTATGTGCAAGGTTCAATGGAGTAATCATACTGAGAGAGAAGCAACATGGGAAAAAGAGTCTGACCTCCGGCTACGATATCCCTACCTCTTCGAAGAGTACGTTACGCTTTAATCTTGGGGACGAGATTCTGTTAAGGGGGGCAGGACTGTAACAACCCAAAAATCCACACACCAAAAATACCAACTACAAAATTTTTCTCAAAACCTCCATGTGATGATGAGTGTCATGTAAAGTAACCCAACCTAAGTCAATACATAAGCATAGCATGTCATATGTTGATTATGATTATTAATTTCTATTAAATAGATGTTGCATACATGATTAACTTAAATTGTGATTTGGATTCTCATTGCTTTATGTTATGACTAACAATTCTATAAAGTTTATTACTAAACAAAATTCCCTAAACTCCAATGAACAAGTTACCTTAGTTTTAAATTCAAAATCTAAACCAAATTTGAATTTAAACAATGGAAAGGAAATGAAAAACAAAAAAAAGAAAAGAAGAAAGGGAGAAGAAAGCCTCGTAGCCCAGCCGCTCGGCCCAGCCAGCCCCAGCGCGCGCGCGGCCTAGCTTGTGGCCCAGCAACGCCCGCACATCTCCCTGCCTCCGCTTGCAGCCGCTGCCACTGGACCCCGTGTGTCAGCCGCACGACGCCCACGCCCACACATCTCCCCACCTTTGCTCGCTGCCGCTGCCGCTGGACCCCGCAAGTCAGCCCTACTATTCCTCTTCTCCACACCACGCACGACCACCACGCGACAGAGCCCCGACAGCAATGGCAGGGCAGGCCAGGGGGTCACGCCTGAGCCATGGCCTTGCCCCCCCCTTGGCGCAGCGCCCACGCCAACCACCCACGCCCCGCAAGCCGCTCGATGCGCTCGGTGCGATCCTTAGCCGTCCGCCGTGGAGCTCGAAGCTCCGGCTATAAGAGCCCCAGCCCCAGAGCCATAGCGATCGTCCATCACCCGCTGCCATTTGGTGGCCATATGCTACGCACCGGAACCAAGAGAGAGGAGGGAGAAGGGGAAGGAAGGAGAGGAAGAAAGCGCCGAAGCCACCGCAGAGGAGGAGGTCATCGGAGCCGAAGGCGGTGCCTGCGCTTCGTCACTGATGCGGCTCGGCATGGCACTACATGGCCACACCGGAGCTACACGGCCTCGCATCGACACGGCAACACCATCCAGTCTTCCACGCCACCCATGGTGAGCTTTTTCCCCTCTTCCGATCTCTCTCTGCCGCCGGACCTCACCGTTGGCCATGGCGCCCCATGCCTGGAGCGCGTAGGCCAGTGCCTTGCCTCAGCCACTTGGAACACATGCACCCATGCGCACACTGAGACCACCGTGACACCCCACCGGAGCCCATAGCGCACCACCGTGCGCATCGCCATTGACACCGCGTCACCATGGCCGCTGGAGCCCCAAACGGCCACCTAGGAGTCCGAAGCCCTACTTGAGCCCTGGATGCCTTCGTCGTGCACCCACGGGACAACCGTAGAAGCCCCATTTGCCTAGCACTAGCCACCAGAGAGCCGGCGTGCGCGACCTCGCCACCGATGAGCCCTGCCGAGCCGCTGCTCGCCATGGCCAGCACCTTGGGGAGCTCTGGTCACCACCTTGACCCCGCAGACGCAGTCGCCGTGGCCCAGGGAAACTTTTCCCCACACCAATCAGACACTAGCCTCGCCATAGAGGCTCATCAGTGAAGATCGCCGCCAGCAGGAGCGCCGCCGCGGGAAAAATAGGGGAACACCCCCCCCCCTCGCCGACCACCTGCGCGTGCACCCGGAGTACCTGGACCATGCCTAGGAGGCGACGGGTGGACTTGGTCCACCATAGACCAGTCTGTGGTCCATGGACCAGCACCACTTAGTCCACCATAGACCGCAGCCATGGACCATGGCCCAGTAAGAGCCCACAGCCGTGACGTGGCCGTGTCACAGCGTGCCACGTGTTTGGCCTGGCCCAGCCCAACCCGAAGCCCAACTGGCCCAGTTCAGACCTGGCCCGTATTGACCGTTAACTGGTCAACGCTGACCATTGACCTAGCCCCACTTGTTAGTGACACAGACACCCTAGACCCACACATTAGATGCTGACGTCATGGTGACATCACGTGGACCCACATGTTAGAAGCCAGCACAGCTGAGGTGACATCATGCTGACATCAGCTGCTGACGTCAGCAGACCAGGCCCACATGTCAGTGACTGTGACTGTTGACCGTTGACCGTTGATCGTTGACTTGTCATTGACTGACGTTGACTTTGACCAGACCCACCTGTTAGTGACCCAATAGTCTTTGACCCCACCTGTCGGTGTGGACGACGTTGATGACGTCATGCTGACGTCAGCTGGGCCCACCTGTCAGCTCGGAACCATGATGACAATGTCATGCTGACATCATGCTGACGTCAGCAAGCCACGTGGACCAACCATAGCATGACACGTGTCAGCCCAGGATTAATTCAGCTTTTTTTCCATTTTCAGAAATAGATTTAATCTTTGGAAATTCATAACTAATTCATACGACCTCAAAAAAATACAAAACTAGGACCAAAATTCATCTAAAATCAAGCTCTACGCAATGGACCCATGTTTGAGTGCATTTGGTTCTTTTGAATTTTCATTGCTTCTTTGTGCTATTCTATAGACGTCGCTAACGCGATTATAATGCGGTCGTTTGCAGATTTGGAGGAGAACTGGATGGACAAGGACCGTGAGTACCATGAGGAGAATGAAGATGACTACACTAAAGGTGCCACATCCCACCCAATCTCATAGCACCTATTACGCATGGCTAATATAGAACTGTATTGCTTTACTTTACTGCTACAAATATATTATGCTAGGACTTGCATGGTAGTATGCTTGCTTGAAAGCCTTTACCTTGACGCAACCTTACCCCTGCATACCCTGCTATTAGGCTAGACACACGCTTACTGCTATATATTTCATTACTTATACTTCTACTAAACTTATACTACGTGCGTGGTGGAAACTGGTGTTACCTGGACTATGGGGAGAGTGCTGCGTGTGTGACTTGGGTGTGTGGAGGGTGAGGGTTGTGTCAACCAAGTTGGAGTATACGATGAGCCTGGGGCAAGTCTTGCCATGGGGTGCTACTTGGGCACCCCTAGAAATGGATACCTATGGTGGGTAAATGGAATATGAGGTGGACCTGGGTGTGCACCTATGACGGGTGGAGCCCGGGATGGAGGTGCTGTGGTGGCACGGTAAATGGAAACCCTGATGGAGACATTCTAGCTTGGTCACCCCTAAGGACTTACTAGTACTCAGATTCACCAGGAAGCCTTACGTACCACTCGCCCTATATGGTGCGGGACGACTGGACTACTTGGTAGGATATTGCCACTACTGCTAGGTTGATAGCGGACAGTGTAAGGAGGTATGGGGCATGGAGGATTTCCCCCACACCCTTCCGAGACTTCATGGAGACCTTGTGGACCCGGCTCATGACTCATAGTTTCAGCCACCCTAGACTTGACTTGGGGTGAACTAGGGCTAACTGGTGGAGTGGCATTATCCTAGGCTAGCAAGCAGCTGGAATTAGCCTAGTTGACGACGATCAGCGAGGAAGGCAGATCTTGTGGTTATGTAAAACCTCTGCAGAGTGTATGGTTGATTGATCGATACATGTGCCAACTTGTCAGCTATGGACCTTTCCTAGGTTTCGCTTAAACTAGATAGTGAGATGAGTCCTTCTCTTCTTCCCCCATGAGAGGGTGTCGGTCGTAGCCAGGGGCTACGGGCCTTGAGACAGTGTCGAGAGGGAGTTGGCCTATCGACTGAGCGAGGGTATGGTATGGTGATGGTATGGAGATGGTGGTATGTCGATCCCAGGATCGAAACCTGGCTCAGAAAAGGGAATGGAGTGGAATGTGAGTGGGAATGGTGTTAAAACTTGACAAACTATTATTTACTTGATATACTACTGCATAGGAAACCCTAGCCTTATAGGTTCATTTTGCTTATATCCAACTTGCATCCAATTTCCACAAAATGCTCAAAGGGATGGGAGTGGCCAGTACAAATCATACTGATAAATTTTGGCACATAGGTTCTGCTGAGGGGTATAGCTCTGAGGAGTTTAACGGATGAGGGGTTCGTGCCTATGCTCGAGTTTGGCAATCTTATCTTCAAGCTGTTCTGAATGAATGCTACTCTTGATTCCACCAATGCGGCGATGTAATAAATTATGTAATTCCGCACTATTTGTACTCTGATATTATCGTTGTATGGATGTGATATTCGACTGGAATTTGGGTAATATGATCTACAACGATCGTATTACACTTCGACACTGTGGATTTCCCTTCGTGGAAATTGGGGTCATTTCACTAACAGCATTACCTCCGCTCCGGGATCGGCCTGAGGCTACTCGTTAGTCTAGGCAGAAGGGTCTAGACCCTCCATATGACTTGCACTACATCATATCATTTGGTCAATTAGCAAAAAAGCTAAGACAAGATAGCAAAATAACTCCAATATGAGAAGTACTTACCGTTTGGTCTGCTGGTGCAATTTTTTAAATTGATGATGCCTACTCAAGCCCCCAGGTGTGGTGTTGGGTCGACTCCCTTATTCTGGGGTGTAGGTCTCGCCTTCTCCATAGTCGGCCTCTGCTCCGCCTGCTGCTCCGGGGTTTTCTCCGTTCGTTGCTCTGGATTTACCTCCACCTATTGCTCGAGGACTTCCATCGCCTATGCTCGGGGACTTCTTTGTTTCCCCTTGGTTGCTCCTCCATGTGTGTGCTACTTGGAGGTGCTTGGGTGTTTAGAGGAGGAGCAACTGGATCTTCATCGTCACCAGACCACTTGAGCACTATGGTCCTTCACGGTCGAGTGGTCTGGTCGCCACCAAGCGAGATGCCACCCCGTTTAAGGGGAGCGGTAGCCATTGTTTTTCTCTTCTTCTAGGCCAGCTCATCTGCCGCTGCCCTCTTTCCCTGGACTTTCTCCGTCACTAGGTGTGAAGTCTCTATCCGAGCAGGGTCAGTGCCTCTGGATTCTGATGAGGCGCTGGCTGCATCTTCTTTAGATCGAGCTTATCACCGGGCATCTACTCCCCTCGCCCAATCACCCCTCGGGACACCAAAGAAATACACCACTCTTTCCTGTGAATGGATCTTTGCATAAGTAAATCAGTTCACTGCTCGTCGATGTTTCAGGATTAAAAGTATTGGGAATAAAAATCACGATGATTACCTCTAGGGGCGGATATGAGTAATTGAAGGCCCTCATTTGCTTTGGCCAGATGAATGAAATGTTGGGAGCAAATAGCTCTATGGCCCGCTCCATGATATTCTTCTTCGTCAGTCGTTTCGTCCTCTCCTAGGTCCCATCGTCATCACCTCTATAGTCAAAACCTGGGTGGGCCCTCTCCTTGCAAGGCTGGACGCGGCACACTATGAAGCTTGCTGCCACCAGTTTGCCTCTAATTTCCATTCCTCTAATCAGGTCGAGGAGCTCCATCACTTGTTCCATCTCAACACTGTTTAGTTTCTCCGACCAGCTCCTCTGGTTCTCTAGGACATGGTGGATGTCGCAGCAGATTGTAGGGTGACTCTATTTCATGTAGAACCACTTGGAATTCCACCCTTTTAGAGAAGTGTTTAGCGGTACGTTAATATACTCATAGGCCATTTTGTCCCAGAGCTGCAAATAGATGCCATCGACCACCCTAGAGCCACCACCGCCTTTCTTCTTTAACTAGAAGAGATGTCTGAAGAGGTTGAAGTGCGGTAGAACCCTAAGAAATGCCTCACAGTAATGGATGAAGATTGAGATATGAAGAATGGTGTTGGGATGGAGGTTGCATAGACTAACCACCAAGAGCTCCAATAGATCCCTCAAGAATGGATGAACAAGAAACCCCAACCCATGCCAGAAATAATCTTCAAAGACTACAACTTCATTGGTGTTAGGCATTGGGAAGGGCTCACCACTAGCTAGCCGCCATTCGGCGGTGACGTGGTCAGGAAGCATGCCCACCGCCACCAATCTCTCGAGCTCCATTTCTCCCATGTGCGACGATGTCCACTCTTCGTCATGTTTGGCTCTAGTACTTGCTCTCTTTGGGCTCATTTTCTTCGAGTTCGTAGCTCTCCTCTTTGGCGCCATCTTTCAAATCTAGCTGGGGGCTAGTGCCGGCAGCGTGCGTGGGTGTGAATCTAGAAGTGTGAGGACTGTGGAGGAAGACGAAATGGCAAAGTGGCGAAGGTGGAAACTGGGGACACAGCGGTGTAGTTATAAAGCACTTTCCCCACCTCTTCACAATTGAGGGTTTTTGGGAAACCATTCCCGCAATTTGCGCCTCTCCGAATCCTCCGCAATAGCATGGTGGGCCGTAATGTGGGCTTTTGCGCAACCACAACCCACGTCGCTCATTTATCGCCACCATCAGTTGCTACTCGCCGAATGATCGCCGACTTCTCTACCATTTATTGAGACTCAGCAATCGACACTATTTAGCCATTACTTCGGGTTTTTCTCCACGGTTTGATTTCTATGATATCTCCGCTTGTAGCTCAGAGACTGGCTGCCTGCTCGACTAGTCTTTGATTGTTTTTCTATTTCTGACCCCAGCACCATGTGACTGCATCACCTACTATCAGGCTCAGGGACTAAGTGGGTACACTTCACCTTGCGATGAATGTGCTTTGTGATGAGGACATCGCCAAGATGGAGTCAAGGACGACTCCAATTCGAGAAGGGGAGGATGATGAGGACATCGCCACGCTGGACACATCGACGCCATGGTCTTCCCCAAGTTGCAATTCGTTCCCAACTCAGCTGTTACGTCGCCCTCGGATTCAGCAGACACGTCGTCACTGTTTCGGTCATAACTCTCTCATACGACATTGAAATGGGCCGTTCATGGATGCGTTGGAAAGGGGATGGTGACGCCATCATTTTGGATCTGGTCCCAGCTCCAGAAGGTTCATGGATCATTCTATGTGACCATGGCAAGGTGCTGCGTCACCTATTTGGGCCAACTTGGCCATGTATCATGTCGGGCCTTAAGCCCAAGTTGTGGGCGCCCAACCCCTGGCCGTCCCCAACCCTAGGTCAAGTCTTAGACTATAAACACAGCCGCCACCACTGCTACACAATTGGGATTTGTTTAGAGTTTAGTTTTCCATCGAGAAACTGAATTGTTCATTGTAACTGTGGTGACAAATCCTTTTACAGTGATCTAGGGCCCCCGTTCTTGATCTCCTCCACTATGTCGATTAGTCCTTTGGAACCGAGTTCTTGAATCCTTTATTGATATTCGCGTCATTCATATTTGCAATTTCAAATTGTGTGTTTTACCTTCTTGCTTGTGCTCTTCGATTCGCTTGCAGGAAAAGCCTTCTTGGTGAGGTCAATCAAGTTGTGCTTGGTTGATAACCAACGGAGCAGTGGTGTAATGGTTGCAGGGTTCGAATCGTGTCTGATTTGAAGCCAGATCGCCAACGTCGAGATCTCCACAAATCGAACTTATCGGCTACCTCTCAGAAGATTGGGCCTGTACTCATCACTTTGCCTCTTTTTGGTACAGCCCGGGGACTAGATGCCTGCTCAGCTAGTTTTCTACTATTCTTCTACTTTCTGACCCTGGCACCACATGACTACGTCATCTACTATCAGGCTTGGGGACTAAGTGGGCACACTTCACCTCACGGTGAATGTGTTTGCTTTGTTTTGGAAGACTCCATGCTGCTTGAAGCTAAAGAAGAATATCTCCTTTGTTCATGGTCGGACTCTAAGTGGGCACACTTCATCCATTGCGAGGAAATTTTTTATTCTAAACTTGAGCTCCTTACACCCTTATGGCAAGCCATACTTGGGTCACACTGCTTGGTGATGGTTCACACTGCTTAGCGACAGGTCACGCTACTCGACGATGGTTCATGCTGCTCGACAACTCATCACGGTGGCTGGACCATGAGTTTGATTGCTCGACTTTATTCGCACCTGCTTCGGACGAGCTCAAGACAGCAATGCACAACGGTGTAGCACCCGGTTTTAAAGACAAGACCAGATACACACTATATGTGAGCCCAGGAAATCAAATCTCACATATAGCAACAAATAAGGGTAATACCAAGAGACAATACTTATTACATAACATATTAGCAAAAGGAATATAACCTTAGAGTATAGACAGCGAAAAGTCGACTCTGATCTTTAGGCGAAGACTCCAAATCCATAGGGACAACTAACTGTTGACCACAAGCCTAACTCCTCTAAACCATATATCTGGTACCCATCCAGGGATTTTTATCCAAGTATAGAAAAGTAAAGCAAGTGTAAGTACATGTCGTACTTAACAATTATATCATGGGGTTCATGAGGCTCAAAAGGCTGACACTGGTTTACTGCGATTAGCTTTAATAGGTCATCTTTTTATGCAATTGAGTGGCAAAGAATTTATCATTCCCATAAACACGTGATTAGGTAAACATGAATAATGTATAGCATAAACAATTAATTATTAGTACCATTATCCATTAGTGATCATCTCTATTCCATAAGGGTCCAAGGCCGCGCATGACCATGAGCACAACTGATATATCAGTTTTACACTCTATAGAGATTGTACACTTTCACTATGAGTCATGATTTACCCTTTCACCTGAGGTGATCAGCCTCTTGACCCACTACCAAGGAAGGTCGCTAGGGTTCACTATGAAGCCTTTCAAAGGTTCATCTAACAAGTTAGGGCCGCTAGGCGTATGTGGCCCTTCTCTAGGAGTGGCACACATGGGCATCATAGCACGGTACACACATCCTAGCAGAAAAGGAAACATACCCTCTTGCGCTATAAAGGTAACCACTAACAAGCTAAAAAAGGTCCTCATATTGAGCTAAAGCCAGAGCCATATAGCCCTCACAGCTGTATTGTAAGTCCCGGATGATCGCTTACAGATAAGTCCTTAGGGAGAGGAATCTGAAGCATTTAGAAAGTAGCTAAATACTCCAGCCCCCTATTTCCATGTTGCTAAAAAGTCATGTTTTAATGTTTATTGCATATATCATTAGTCAAGTTACAAGATCATGGTTTTGATTAAGCACTAGCAAAAACTACCCAATGCAATATCTCAAAGGTATCAAGGTATAAGATATCAAATATCTAGAATATCCTTAATGGCAACAAGGTAGACACATGCAATATGAATTAAGAGATTAAATGTGAATAGGTAACAAGGATGGTCCCATGCTATACTTGTCTTACACACCGATCCTTCGGTAAGCTTTAATCTTCATGTCCTTCGTCTCCTTCTGGATCACCATGTATATCTCACCGACTGAACATAATCGTAGAACACCACACAAACATCCATACACATACATGCATAGCATACAATTGCATCTATATTAGAATAGTACACCAATCATAGAAAAATAAGTAAAATGGATTGAAATACAATTCTACACATCGCTACGAACACACAGTTGCGAGAAGCACTCTAATCGGAGCTACGGTTGAAACGATACAACTACCAAGAGATTTGCTTAATACGTGGAAAAGAAAACTATAGCCTTCATTTATATTAACCATATGAATTCATATATATATAATATTTTATAAATAATATTGATTGAATTAAGTCAATTTTAGATTGGAATTATAAACTTAAAGTAAAACAAATCATATTTTATTTATAAAATCCAGTTGCATAGTCATTAATCAAGATATGATTTAAACCATGGTTTTTTGAAATAATAATATAGTAAACACTATTACTATTATGTAGATCTTGTCGCTATGAATCTAACACAACTTGAACGGACTATTTTGGAGTTAAAATGAATAAGTTATGATTTAAACAAATTTTCCTATAGTTAAATAATAAATTAAATCTACCCATGAATTTGAAATATTGAAAACATGTCTAACAGTTGTATAAACATGTAGAAAACATAAATACGGTCCTAACGCAATTTGAACGGGTCAAATCGGAATTAAAATGAAAAAGTTATGCATGAAATAAGGTTCTGATGAGGACATCACTCTTTTGGATGTACCAGCTGATCCTCCAACCATCATGCAAGGTCCAATGACCCGGGCTCGAAAACAACAACTCAATTTAGAGGTGAGCTCATTCTTAAGCGATACTTTTCATACTTTTGAGAATAGACTACTACCTAATGATGTTATCTTGCTTAGGAACATTGAAGAGGGTCATGAAGGACTTAGAGGGAGTGGTGGAGGTGATGATGACCTGCAAGGACGTCCAACACAAGCCAGAGGCCCAGTCCAACAAGAATTCGAGTCTGCCTCGGCCTCCAGGACCAGTCTACCTTAAACTGATCTCCTAGGATGCATCCGGACTCCATTTTTGATGATCCACATATGGATGGAAAGCTAATTTGATAAGGAAGCCAATCCAAGTGGTTTGACGTCAAAAGCTATTCGGAATCAACAGGAATCGTCGAAATAAGTTAGCATCCAGAATCTGCTAGGGTGCTGCGACACCGTCTTTTGGTCCGTTGGACCATGTATCGAGTTTGGGCCCATTAGGGGCGTGTCCAGGGGTTTTGCACGACCCTAGAGTCTTCATAAACAACCGTCGCCCCCCCCCATTAGGGTTCGGGTTTTGCTTAGATTATTCTGTCAAGAACAGTTTCGCCGTATCATCAGTTTGTGAGACCCCAACTTCGTGAGTTTAATCATTCATCTGCAATTTGGTTGCATTCTTTCTTGTTCTTGCTTGTGTTCTTCGTTGCGCAGGCAGGGATTAGCCTTCTTGGCGAGGTCAACCTAGTCTATGACTCAGTTGATAACCAGAGGAGCTGTGGTGCTAAGATTGCAGGGTTCGATCTTTTGATCTGAAGCCGGATCGGTGTGTCATTCTCCGCCACAACGATAGTTACCATCACCTGATGGAAGATCAGGATTCCCATCTCCATTAAGTGGTAATCAGAGCTAAGGTATACTATCAGGTTCACTTTTATTCCCTAGTTTTGAGTGTTTTGTATTCGTCCCATAGTCCAGGGCCATACTCGTTTTTCCTGTCCTAGAACCTTTCATGCCATAGCCTTTGCATATTTCAGTTTCAGAGTCCATCGTGTTGAGTTTGTGTCCTGGTCGAGGTCTTGTTGCTGGTTAGGTCGTGTTAGAGTCCAGTTTGTGTGTTTTCCCCCATCGTTTCCATCAAATCTTTACTGTTGTGACAAATTTTGCGCACATTATTCCCATTTTGTCCGCTAATTCGGAGCCAATTCTTAAAACTGGTTTAGTTTTCGCATACAAACTCCATTTTCGACGTTCCATATATGCAAATCGATCAGAAAAAAATTTCAAATCCGTCCATCCCCCGCGTTGTCAGGGTTCGTGGTCACAAGGTTTTTGTCGATTTTGATCCAGTTTTCTAAAAATTCCATAGGCCACGTCTTTCACTTGTTTGAGCTCATATTTTCTGTGGTTACTTATTTTGTGCTCCTAAGTAAAGGAAAAATATGAAAAAAATAAAATAAAAAAGTCAAAATTTCCCAAAAAAAGAACAACAGCCCAAAAAATAGAAAAAAGAGAGGGGCAAAAGAGGAACAATATTTAGAGGAGTACATAGAGAAGACCAAAGTGAGCTGTGTTAGCGTGTGCTGTCTGGTTCCTTGTTTGTGTTGCTATCTCCATCCACCATACTTGTTTTTCTCACACCTATCACCTCGCTATCCACCATACTTTTGTCACACACCTGGTACTTGCAACACTTTAGACCGGCAACGAGAATAAGTACTTTGGACTATAATTCAGCATTACTTTCTGTTACTGACTTGTGTGCTAGATATACATATTACTCTTTGTTTGCCTTCCAAGCTCCACAAATTCTTTAGATCAGTACAGATAAAAGGCTTTACAGTCTCGGTACCACTGCCTCACAGGTATCACGAACCAGCCGCTGGTTGTACCGCCCACTACTTGTGTTGGTAAGAACTTTGTAAGAGCTTGATAAGACGCTTCCACTTGCTATGAAAAGTGACACCACTGCAACCATGTAGTCATTTGGTAGGGATAACTTTCACCGTTTGTTCCTGTTTTTGTGTTTTCAATGGCAGGAGATGAATAGACTGGAGATAACAATCCTAAGGGTTTCAATGAGTGTGTTAGTCAAGAGCAAATACAAGCTATTGTAGAGGATGCCCAAAAAAGGATGAATGAGGCCGTCACTGACGCACTCATTGAACTCAACATTGGCAATAGCATGGAGAGATTGGACAAGCAAATTTCCATGCTAACCGACAAGGTTACTGAGTTGGAAACCTTTGTGGCAGGCAACAATGACATCTCCGATGATCAAGACATGGTGTATGACGCCAATGGGAACATAGGTTGAGCAGCTGTCCGACAAGAGAGATTACGACAACATCTTTGCCGCAACATGATAGGTATGGGTGGTGTCCACCACCACCATCGTCAAGGTAATAATCACCGTGTGCCCGATGATCCTTATGCTAAAATTAAGTTCACAATACCATCTTTTTGGGTCATTATGATGTTGAGGGATATCTTGATTGGGAGATGATGGTAGAACAAAAGTTTAGTGCCCACCTTATACCTGAGCAGCATAGAGTTAGACAAGCTACTAGTGAGTTTAAGGATTTTGCCATTATTTGATGGAATGGGCTAGCTGCTCAGAATGTTTTACCTAGTACATGGGAAGAACTTAAGGTAGCTATGCATGATTGTTTTGTTCCTCCTTATCATAGAGACTTGCATAAGAAATTGATGCATTTAGAACAAGGAGATAAATCTGTATAGGATTACTATGGTGAGCTCCAAAAGGGATTGATGCGCTGTAGTGTTGTGGAGGGAAACAAAGATGCCATTTGTCATTTTTATTCGGGTTTGAGGCGTGAGATTCAGGACATTGTTGATTATAAAGAATTTAACACTGTCAACCAGTTGTTTCAGTTTGCTATGCTTATAGAAAAGGAATTGTAGGGGCATGAACAGCAGGGCAAGATCAAGGTCAGCACCAGCACATACATGCCACGCTCGGCACCATCTTCGGGGCTGACCAACCCAACCACTTTTCGGGCGCCTCCACCAGCGAGCAAGCGACCAACAACCTCTAGAGTTTCCGCTACACCTAAGGCACCTCCCGCAAGACCTTCACATTCTGGTAAAAATTCTTTACAGGTGCCTACCAAGAGTTTCTCATCCGTTGCATCGATGGGACACACTTCGGGTATTCAGTGCCACCGCTGCCATGGCATTGGCCATGTGCAGAAGGACTGCCCAAGTCAATGGGCATATATTACAATAGAAGATGGTTACATCAGCACCTCTGACATTGAGGATGAAGAAGACAAAGATGCAGATGAGGAGGATGGCAAAGTCCTTGGTGACGAGGCCACGACATCCTATAGGAGCATCATTGTACAGCGGGTGCTCAGCTCACAAGTCCAGCAACCTAAGAAGCTACAACGCCATAACTTGTTCTAGATTTTCTTCATCATCAACGACCATCGAGCACATGTCATTATTGATGGAGGTAGCTGCAACAATTTGGTGAGTTCTGATTTAGTCAAGAAGCTTGGCTTGACCACACATCCACACCCACATCCATACCATATTCAGTGGCTAAATGATTCTGGTAAAGCAAAGGTAACACAAACTTGCAGAGTTTTATTTTTCATTGGTTCTTATGCTGATTCTGTTGATTGTGATGTGGTACCTATGCAAGCTTGTTCACTTTTATTGGGTCGTCCTTGGGAACATGATAATGATGCTACACACCATGGTAGAAGTAATAAATACACTTTTGTGCATAAAGGAAAGAAAATTACTTTGGTACCTTTGACCCCTGCTCAAATTATACAAGCTGATAGAGAACGCGCTGCTAGTTTGAATGATGTTCAATGTAAAAATCAGCAAGTTGCTAATTTTATTTTCTCACCTAAAAAGGATAAGTCTACATCTATTTCTAAGGCTGAGGGGATTAAATTGAAGGGTGGTGTTATGCTTGCAACAAAATGTGACTTTGCTGAAATTTTTGATGATGATGTTTGCTATGCTTTGGTATGCAAATGAGCTATGTTTTCGCTTGATGATATTGTTAGTTTGGTACCTCCTGCTATCACTAACCTTTTGTAGGAGTATGAGGACATTTTTCCAGCTGAGATACCCCTGGGGCTGCCACCTATGAGAGGGATAGAGCATCAAATCGATTTGATTCCAGGAGAAACTTTGCCCAACCGTGCTGCTTATCGAACCAATCCAGAGGAGACTATGGAAATTCAGCGACAAGTCCAAGACCTTTTGGACTGTGGGTATGTACGTGAAAGCCTTAGTCCTTGTGCCATTCCTGTACTTTTGGTTCCTAAGAAAGATGGAAGTTGGCGTATGTGTGTTGATTGTAGAGCCATCAATAATATTACTATTTGGTATCGTCATCCTATTCCTAGGCTAGATGACATGCTTGATGAGTTGTGTGGTTCTATAATTTTCACTAAGATTGGCTTGTGAAGTGGCTACCACCAAATTAGAATGAAACTTGGAGATGAATGGAAAACTGCGTTTAAAACCAAATTTGGGTTGTATGAGTGGTTAGTAATGCCTTTTGGTTTGACAAATGCACCTAGCACTTTCATGCGCTTAATGAATGAGGTTTTAAGAGCTTTTATTGGACATTTTGTGGTAGTTTACTTTGATGATATATTGATTTACAGCAAGTCTTTTAATGAACATATGGATCACTTACGTGCTGTTTTAACGCTTTACGTGATGCACGTCTATTTGGTAACCTTGAGAAGTGCATCTTTTGCATGGATCGAGTTTCTTTTCTTGGCTATGTTGTAACTCCATAGGGAATTGAGGTGGATGAGATGAAAATTGAAGCCATAAAGAGCTAGTCGGTTCCCCAAACCGTCACACAGGTGAGGAGTTTTCTTGGTCTTGTAGGATTCTACCGCCGCTTCATCAAAGATTTCAGCACCATTGTTGCCCCATTGCATGAGTTGACGAAGAAAGGGGTACAAGAGGAGTCCTTTGACACTTTGAAGGACAAGCTCACACACGCACCATTGCTGCAACTTCCAAATTTTGGTAAGACTTTTGAGCTAGAATGTGATGCTAGTGGAGTTGGTATTGGTGGTGTTTTGATGCAAGATGGTAAACCTATTGCTTACTTTAGTGAAAAATTACATGGTCCTATTCTTAATTATTCCACGTATGATAAAGAATTGTATGCACTTGTCCGTTCTTTAGAGACGTGGCGTCATTATTTATGGCCTAAAGAATTTGTTATTCATTCTAATTATGAATCGCTTAAGTATCTTCGCTCTCAAAATAATCTGAATCGTAGGCATGCTAAATGGGTTTAATTTATTGAATCTTTTCCTTATATTATCAAACATAAGAAAGGAAAGGATAATGTGATTGCTAATGCTTTGTCTAGAAGATATACATTGCTGTCCCAACTTGATTGTCAGATTTTTGGTCTTCAATTAATAAAAGAATAATATGCGCTTGATCCTAAGTTTAAGGATGTGTTGCTTAATTGTAGAGAGGGACGTACATGGAATAAGTTTATGATCAATGATGGGTTTTTGTTTAGAGCTAACCGCCTATGCATTCCAGTTGGTTCCGTTCATCTTTTGTTGTTCAGGAGGCACATGGAGGCGGATTGATGGGACATTTTGGTGCCAAGAAGATGGAGGAGGTGCTTTCCACACACTTCTTTTAGCCTAGGACGAGGCGTGATGTGGAGCGGTATGTGGCTCGGTGCACCACATGTCAAAAAGCTAAGTCGCGGTTGAACCCACATGGTTTGTATATGCCTCTTCCTGTTCCTTCTACTCCTTGGGCTGATATATCTATGGACTTTGTATTGGGTTTGCCAAGGACTAAGAGGGGGAGGGATAGTATTTTTGTGGTGGTTGATCATTTTTCTAAGATGGCACATTTTATTCCTTGTCATAAGAGCGACGATGCTATTCATATTGCTGACCTTTTCTTTCAAGAAATCGTTCGTTTGCATGGTATGCATTCTACTATTGTTTCAGATCGCGATGCAAAATTCTTGAGTCATTTTTGGTGCACGTTGTCGAATAAATTGGGGACCAAGCTGCTATTTTCTACAACATGTCATCCCCAAACTAATGGGCAAACTGAGGTTGTGAATAGAACATTGTCTACTATATTGAGAGCAATTTTGAAGCGCAATTTGAAGATGTGGAAAGAGTGTTTGCCGCATGTGGAGTTTGCATATAACAGGGCGGAACATTCAACCACCAAGGTAAGTCCTTTTCAAGTAGTGTATGGTTTTAACCCCCGTGCTCCTATTGATCTTTTGCCTTTACCTACCACTGAGAGAATACATAGTGATGCTGGAGAGCGTGCTGATTTTATTCGTAAGTTGCATGAAACAACTAAAGTAAATATTGAAAGAATGAATGAAAAGTATAGAATTGCTGGTAGTAAAGGTAGAAAAGAGATTAAACTTGAACCGGGTGATTTGGTTTGGTTACATTTGAGAAAAGATAGATTTCCTGAGCTGCATAAGTCTAAATTAATGCCAAGAGCAGCTGGTCCTTATAAGATTATTGAGAAAATAAATGATAATCCATACAAACTTGAGTTGCCACCCGAGTTCGGGGTTAGTCCCACATTTAACATTGCAGATTTGAAACCTTATTTGGGAGAAGAAGATGAGCTTGAGTCGAGGACGACTCCAATTCAAGAGGGGGAGGATGATGAGGACAACACTCCTTCGGATGTACCAGCTGATCCTCCAACCATCATGCAAGGTCCAATGACCCAGGCTCGAAAGCGACAACTCAATTTAGAGGTGAGCTTGTTCTTAAGCGATACTTTTCATACTTTTGAGAATAGACTACTACCTAATGATGTTATCTTGCTTAGGAATAATGGAGAGGGTCATGAAGGACTTAGAGGGAGTGGTGTAGGTGATGATGACTAGCAAGGACGTCCAACACAAGCTGGAGGCCCAGTCCAACAAGAATTCGAGTCTGCCTCGGCCTCTAGGACCAATCTGCCTTAAACTGGTCACCCATGACGCATCCGGACTCCGTTTTTGATGATCCACATATGGATGGAAAGATAATTTGATAAGGAAGCCAATCCGAGTGGTTTGACATCAAAAGCTCTTTGGAATCAACAGGAATCGTCAAAACAAGTCAGCATTTAGAATCTGCCAGGGTGCTGCAACACCGTCTTTTGGTCCGTTGGACCATGTATCGAGTTTGGGCCCATTAGGGGTGCGTCCAGGGGTTTTGCATGACCCTAGAGTCTTCATAAACAGCCGTCGCCCCTCCATTAGGGTTTAGGTTTTGCTTAGATTATTCTGTCAAGAACAGTTTCGTTGTACATCAGTTTGTGAGACCCCAACTTCGTGAGTTTAATCATTCATCTGCAATTTGGTTGCGTTCTTTCTTGTTCTTGCTTGTGTTCTTCATTGTGTATGCAGGGATTAGCCTTCTTGGCGAGGTCAACCTGGTCCATGACTCGGTTGATAACTAGAGGAGCTGTGGTGCTAAGATTGTAGGGTTCGATCTTTCGATCTGAAGCCGGATCGGTGTGTCATTCTCCACCACAACGATAGTTACCATCACCTAACGGAAGATCGGGATCCCCATCTCCATTAGGTTCTATGGCATTTCTGCAAATAACTCGAACTCATTTTTGAATTAAAACAATTAAAATATTAAATTACACGGCTACTGGACTATGTGTACTATTTTTGGAAAATATAGGGGCCTAAATGAATAAAAATAGGGCTAATTTGTTTTTATTTTAAACTGTTATGGATTGCGGGTTGATTCACCAAAAACAAAAGGGTTTTTTCTGAAAAATGCGTGCGGCTGACCGGATGTTTGACTGCGGCTGCTGACTCATCCGACATGTGGCGCGAGGAGACTGGTGTGGAGCACCACGCGACGTGGACCAGAGCTGACACAGGCACGGTGCGCTGGGTCCATGGCTCACTATGGACCAAACCAGTATGATCTAATCTCAACCGTCCGTGCTAGATCAGGCGATGAGGGACGCTCGGGATACCTTCCAGCGGCGGCACGGCATCACCGGTGAGCTCGCCTTGGCTGACAGTGAGGCAGCGTGGTGGCGGACGTCTGGGGGGGCGTTCTAGACTTCCTCAATTGAAACAAGAAGCACAGGGATGATCTATAGAGCCTAGCAAACATAGTGGAGGAGCTACCGAGGCGAGTGAACGCGGCGGGGTACCAAGCCCACGGCGGCACCATGGCTGGCTTAACTGTTTCTCACCGATACGGCATTCTAGAGCATCATTCAACACAATGGAGGCACGGAGAGGTGAAGAAGCTCACCGCGAATCGATTGGAATGAAGCGCAGCATCCGAGGAGGCTCTGAAGGGGCGAGTCGACAATGGCGGTGGCTGGAGAGAGAGAAAGAATGAAGCGCAGCATCCGGGGAGGCTCTGAAGGGGCGAGTCGACAACAGCGGTGGCTGGAGAGAGAGAAAGGGGTGTGGGTGAGCAAGAAATTTGAGCAATTAATGACCAAAACCAAGAAGGGAAGGCACCTACGGATGCGTCGGGTCATGGCGGAGCTCATGGGCATGTCGGCGATGAGATTCAAGGTGCAGGAGGGGTGGATTGCTGGCGATGGGAAGTGCTTGGACACGAGTAGAGGAAAGGGGAGAAGGAGGGGTGCGGCTCGAAGCTTTATAGGACGGACGGCGATGCATAGAAGGAAGGGGAGCGGGAGCGCATTGATTGGTTGCCTTCCTTGCATGCGTGGAGGACCGGTGGCTTGCCACCGGGGCAGCGCCATCGGTGGGACGATGGAAGGAAAGAGCAAGGGAAAGAAAAGGAAGGGAAAGGAGATGGTGCTGACACGCGGGACCAGCAGCACAGTGAGGGAGAGGAGCGGTGCGTGCGAGCGGGCGCACGGGTGGTGAAGGCCAAGTGAGCTGGGGTGCTGGGCTGGGCCACGCGCATGTGCGGTGCGGTGTGGAGGAAGGCACGAGCAGAGCGGGCCAGGCGATGAGCTGGGCCGAGTCCAAGTAAACGGGAAAGAGGGGAAGGGAGGGGCGGCTGGGCTGGCCAGCAAGCCAGGCCAGGAAGAAGGAAGAAAAAAAAGTGGGCTAGTTCCAGGGATGGGCTGAAAAGGAAGAAAGCAAAAAAAATTTCAAATTCAAATCCTTTTCTATTTCTAGTTTCTTTTTTCTTATCTTAATTCAAAACAGTTTCAAATATGAACCGAATCAAGTGTAAATATGATCTAAAATACATTTTTTGATTCAAACATAAATGTACCAATTTTGGGTAAGTTTTCCGAAAATAACTTTTTTAAGTTCTTTCATTTTCTAATTCCTTTTCTTTTATTTCAAAGCCATTATTAATTTCATTTGCAAAATTAGTTTTAACCAATTTGAATTTTCACTCAAATTTACTCAATCGAATAAATCAAATGCAATGGCATGTATGCTCAAACATGTTGCTACCTTATGATGAATTTTAAATTAATGAAAATTTTTATTTTCCTATATTTCATGTGCACAAAAATTCATAAATAAATCATTTTAGCTCTATTTTTAAAAGAGGCAAATTTTAGGGTGTTACAATTCTACCCCCCTTAAGATGAATCTCGTCCTCGAGATTTGGAAGACGTCAACTAAAAGATAGGAATACTCCATCCTTGGATTCTTCTTTACTGTCTCATGCAGTTCCATTGTCTTGATAAAGATCCACTTTACTTTGCATACCTATTGCCCTTACTCCAAGTAATTTGCCTAACTAATTTCAAAATTTTGATAGATACCTTGAATAACTCTTAGATAACACTAATCACTAGGCCATAATTCTCTTTCCTCATATGTTCACCATCCAACAGAGCTTCCTTATGTTCTTGGTCCGAAAGAGAATCTACCACCAATCTTCAAAACATTAATGATCCTGGTGAAGTTGCTCGAATTGGAAATACAACTCTTAATCCTTCATGTCACTCGAACCTTCTTAGCACAATTCTTTGTTGCTAAGTGCATTGGCCATGACTTTGCTTCTCGAAGTGATAGCACTTTTCCAAGTCATTATCAATCTCATTCCAATGAGGTTATCACAAGCTCAATACCAACTTGGTGAAGATGTCCTATATATTCTTGTGATCCTCCTATATGTCACTTTTACCTTCAAGAAGATGGTACTTCCATGCTTCGCAATGGATAACTCCAAATAACATGTTAGGTGGTTCAACTCAAGCTCCCTTAGTTGAATTAATGAACAAGCCACTACTTTTCTTCTCATATAAGGACACATCCCACACCTTCACAAGATGCATTATTGTAGATACAAAGCTCTTGTCCTGATCTGACAAAGCTAATACTTAGGTTTTATTTTGACCTCTTGGACTCCTTCAAACACTTGACTGAGGTCTCTTGATCCAAACTAACTTAAAAGCTTCTCTGGTAACTTTTATCAACATCTTGATGGTCTTGGATAAATTTCCCTCTAACCTAACCTCATTATTTAATACTCTAAGTTCTCTCTTACATCCTTGAGTACCACCATGCTTCCGCTGTGCAAACTAGAACATAGGACACTTCATCTTGCAATTTCCTCAACTTGGCTACCCCCTTAAGAAAAGATAAATTAGGGGACACCAAAGTATAGCTTGCACCTTCTTATGATTGAAGTCTATCGTTGTCCAGAATTTCCTTAGGATTTTTTATCGTCCACAATCAGAGATACGAACCGATAAAGACAGGCTGCTCAAAAGACAAGATAGGAAAAACAGAAGAAAATCATAACCCAACTATTTATTTCATTAATCCTTATACCTTAAACCTATGAACTAAATGAATTTGCGGGAACACCCAATAAGATCATTGCAATCATTACAATGATTCAAAACAATCATAAGCATAATGACAATTCAACAAGTAGTAGAGATGCACAACTCAATCATTGACTCAACTTGCGATACTAATGTTTTTATTACATAAGGGGCACAAACTCCTATTCCTTAACTAAGGATCTTGGGTAGTCTAGCATGACTTCTCCATTCATCAATTTCACCAAATGCTTCTTCCGGGTTGGGTATCACTGACACTTTCTAGTAATAGTCCAGTAGTGATATGACTCTGGCTACTTCCATGGTGTACTTGTTGATTCTTCTATGGGCAAGATTTAACATAATGTCCTTTCTGCTTGCAATGTAGCACTTTCTCTTAGTTGGATCTTTAGTGATGTCATACTCCACAGAATTGTTGCTTAGAGTATTGTCAGCTTGCTGACTCTGTAAGTTCATCTTTGTTTGTCTGGACCGCTTTTTTAGCTCAGTTGATCTTTTGGGGTTGAAACTCCTTGTAGGTGATTGTCCATCCACCTATGCATACCTCATGTGGAAAGAGTGGAGTAACCTTAGCTTGAGAAACTTCTAATTCTTTAGAGTCTAAGTTTATCTGACCAGGGGTTGGAGCTAGATGTGACGATGTAATAGAACTCGAATGTTGATTGCTTCTTGATTCTGACTCTGGTGAGACCTCCTTTCTTTTCTTATCCACATTATCCTCAGGTATAGGTGGAATACCTTCATACTCAATTCTTTCTCCTAATGGTGTGGTTAGAAGCACCAGACGCTGGGCATACTTGATCACTTCTTTACATGCTGACATCCATCCCATTCCAAGAATGACATGAATGTCCACTAACTCTAATACAATAAGGTTTGCTTCAAATTTTACCCCCTTTATGTTAAGACTAACTCTTGGGCATTTGCGGTTTGCCTTCATTTCTCCTCTTGATCTCTAATGCTGGTGGTCTCCTCATTACAACCCATCTATATAAACGAAGAAAGAAGATTGAGAATAGAGACAAAGTTTTCATAACAGACAGAGGCTGAAGTGAGCATAAATTTTAGCAAACAACAAGGTTGGAGAGAAACACAAGAACTAAGCAAGATGAATACATGCTAAAACATCTAGTCAGCATTGCTCTGATACCACTTTGTAGCACCCGGTTTTAAAGACAAAACTAGATACACACTATATGTGAGCCCAGGAAATCAAATCTCACATATAGCCACAAATAAGGGTAATACCAAGAGACAATACTTATTACATAACATATTAGTAAAAGGAATATAACCTTAGAGTATAGACAATGGAAAGTCGACTCCGATCTTCAGGCGAAGACTCCAAATCCACAGGGACGACTAACTAGTTGACCAGAAGCCTAACTCCTCCAAACCAGCAATCTGGTACCCATCCAGGATTTTTATCCAAGTATAGAAAAGTAAAGCAAGTGTAAGTACATGTCATACTTAACAATTAGATCATGGGGTTCATGAGGCTCAAAAGGCTGACACTAGTTTACTGCGATTAGCTTTCTAGGTCATCTTTTTATGCAATTGAGTGGCAAAGAATTTATCATTCCCATAAACACATGATTAGGTAAACATGAATAATGTATAGCATAAACAATTAATTATTAGTACCATTATCCATTAGTGATCATCTCTATTCCATAAGGGTCCAAGGCCGCTTGTGACCGTGAGCACGGCTGATATATCAGTTGTACACTTTCACTGTGAGTCATGATTTACCCTTTCGCCTGAGGTGATCAGCCTCTTGACCCACTTCCGAGGAAGGTCTTCAAAGGTTCATCTAAAAAGTTAGGACCGCTAGGTGTATGTGGCCCTTCTCTAGGAGTGGCACGCATGGGCATCATAGCATGGTACGCACATCCCAGTAGAAAAGGAAACATACCCTCTTGCGCCATAAAGGTAACCACTAACAAGCTAAAAAAGGTCCTCATACTGAGCTAAAGCCAGAGCCATATAGCCCTCATAGCTGTATTATAAGTCCCGGATGATCGCTTACAGATAAGTCCTTAGGGAGAGGAATCTAAAGCATAAAAAACTACCCAATGCAATATCTCAAAGGTATCAAGGTACAAGATATCAAATATCTAGGATATCCTTAATGGCAACAAGGTAGACACATGCAATATGAATTAAGTGATTAAATGTGAATATGTAACAAGGATGGTCCCATGCTATACTTGCCTTACACATCGATCCTTTGGTAAGCTTTAATCTTCATGTCCTTCGTCTCCTTCTGGATCACCATGTATATCTCACCGACTGAACGTAATCGTAGAACACCACACAAACATCCATACATATACATGCATAGCATACAATTGCTTCTATATTAGAATAGTACACCAATTATAGAAAAATAAGTAAAAGAGATTGAAATACGATTCTATGCATCGCTATGAATACACAGTTGCGAGAAGCACTCTAATCGGAGCTAAGATTGAAACGATACAACTACCGAGAGATTTGCTTAATACGTGGAAAAGAAAACTATAGGCTTCATTTATGTTAACCATATGAATTCATTTACATAATATTTTATAAATAATATAGATTGAATTAAGTCAATTTTATATTTGAATTATAAACTTAAAGTAAAACAAATCATATTTTATTTATAAAATCCAGTTGCATAGTCATTAATCAAGATATGATTTAAACCATGGTTTTTCTAAAATAGTAATATAGTAAATACTATTACTATTGCATAGATCTCGTCGCTATGAATCTAACGCAACTTGAACAGACTATTTTAGAGTTAAAATGAATAAGTTATGATTTAAACAAATTTTCCTATAGTTAAATAATAAGTTAAATCTACCCATGAATTTGAAATATTGAAAACATGTCTAACAGTTGTATAAACATGTAGAAAACATAAATACGTTCCTAATGCAATTTGAACGGGTTAAATCAGAATTAAAATGCAAAAGTTATGCTTGAAATAAGGTTCTGATGAGGACATCACTCCTTCGGATGTACCAGCTGATCCTCCAACCGTCATGCAAGGTCCAATGACCCGGGCTCGAAAGCGACAACTCAATTTAGAGGTGAGCTCATTCTTAAGCGATACTTTTCATACTTTTGAGAATAGACTACTACCTTATTTCATAAATACGGTCCTAACGTAATTTGAACAGGTCAAATCGAACTTAAAATGCAAAAGTTACGCATGAAATAAGGTTCCGTGGCATTTCTGTAAAATAAGTTGAACTCATTTTTGAATTAAAACAATTAAAATATTAAATTACACGGCTGCTGGACTGTGGGTACTATTTTTGGAAAATACAGGGTCCTAAACGAATAAAAATAGGGCTGATTTGTTTTTATTTTAAACTATTATGGATCGCGGGTTGATTCAACAAAAACAGAAGGGTTTTTTTCTGAAAAATGAGCACGGCTGACCGGATGTTTGACTGTGGCTACTGACTCATCCAACATGTGGCGCGAGCAAACTGGTGCAGAGCACCACACGGCATGGACCAGCGCTAACGCAGGCACGGTGCGCGGGGTCCATGGCTCGCTGTGGACCGAACCGGTATGATCTAATCTCAACCGTCCGTGCTAGATCTGGCAGTGAGGGACGCTCGGGATACCTTCCAGCGGCAGCGTGGCATCACCAGCGAGCTCGCCATGGCCGACGGCGAGGCAGTGCGACGACGGATGTTAGGGGACGTTCCAGACTTCCTCGATCGAAACAAGAAGCACAGGGATGATCTACAGAGCCTAACGAACATGGTGGAGGCGCTACCGAGGTGAGGGAACACAATGGGGTACCGAGCCCATGGTGGCGCCATGGCTGGCTTAACTATTTCTCACCGATACGGCATTCTAGAGCATCGTTCAACACAATGGAGGCATGGGGAGGTGAAGAAGCTCACCGTGAATCGATTGGAATAGAGCGCGGCATCCAGGGAGGCTCCAAAGGGGTGAGTCAATGATGGCGGTGGCTAGAGAGAGAAAGGGGTGCGGGTGAGTGAGAAATCCGAGCAATTAATGACCAAAACCGAGAAGGGAAGGCACCTACGGATGCGTCGGGTCATGGCAGAGCTCACGGGCGTGTCGGCGACGAGATTCAAGGCGCAGGAGGGATGGATTTGCTGGTGGTGGGAAGTGCTTGTACATGAGCAGAGGAAAGGGGAGAAGGAGGGGTGCGGCTTGGAGCTTTATAGGATAAACAGCGATGCATAGAAGGAAGGGGAGCGGGAGCGTGTTGACTGGTTGCCTTCCTTGCATGCGTGGAGGACCGGTGGCTTGCCATCGGCGGGATGACGGAAGGAAAGAGCAGGGGAAAGAAAAGGAAGGGGAAGGAGATGGTGCTGACGTGCGGGACCAGCAGCGCAGTGAGGGAGAGGAGCGGCACGTGTGGGCGGGCATGCGGGTGGTGAAGGCCGAGCGAGCCGGGGTTCTAGGCTGGGCCACGCGCACGTGCGGTGCGGTGGAAGGCGCGAGCAGAGCGGGCCAGGCGATGAGCTGGGTCGAGACCGAGTAAACAGGAAAGAGGGGAAGGGAGGGGTGCTGGGCTAGCCAGTAGGCCAGGCCAGGAAGTAGGAAGAAAAAAAGTGGGCCGGTTCTAGGGATGGGCTGCAAAGGAAGAAAGCAAATTTTTTTTCAAATTCAAATCCTTTTCTATTTCTAGTTTCTTTTTTCTTTTCTTAATTCAAAACAATTTCAAATATGAACCAAATCAAATGTAAATATGATCTAAAATACACTTTTTGATTCAAACATAAATGAACAAATTTTGGGTAAGTTTTTCAAAAATAACTTTTTTAAGTTCTTTCATTTTCTAATTCCTTTTCTTTTATTTCAAAGCCATTATTAATTTCATTTGCAAAAGTAGTTTTAACCAATTTGAATTTTCACTCAAATTCACTCAACCGAATAAATCAAATGCAATGGCATGTATGCTCAAACATGTTGCTACCTTATGATCAATTTTAAATTAATGAAAATTTTTATTTTCCTATATTTCATGTGCACAAAAATTCATAAATAAATCGTTTTAGCTCTATTTTTAAAAGAGGCAGATTTTAGGGTGTTACAAATGGGTACAAGGCGCTCGGCGACTAGCTGTGGGGGGTTTGACCCTAGATACCCATGGCAGACCACATGGGCTATGCCCCCTAGGGTGGCCCTGCCCACAAGACGAAGCCTGACGAGGCACGACTCTGCTTGGCGCCTCTCGCAAGACACCGAGAAGATATCCTAAAGATACTATAAGATCTGTTAGGATATGTATGATCCCAAGATTCCTGTAATCAGTTATTACTTTCCGGTTATCTCTCAAATCTAACCGACTTGTAACCCTGCTCCCCGGACTATATAAGGCGGGTAGGAACCCCCTCCAAACTCACACAATATCATACGATAGCTAATACAAACCAATAGACCACAGGAGTAGGGTATTACATCATACTGACGGCCTGAACCCATCTAACTCGTGTGTCTCTGTTGCCTTCTTGTTCTTGATCTCACGCTCCTCTATTGATTGATCTACCTTCGTGGGATACCCCTTAGAGGACTGTCGACGATATTCTGTCGACACTCCAGCAACTATGGCGTCGAACTTCTCCCTTTGGGTCCTGGCTTCCTGCACTAGCACATCAAATTGTGCCTTGACCCTCCGATGGTAGTCTGCAAGCATTACAAGGTTCTATCAAGCAAGGAAACTACTTCAATAGTAACTTCAATAAGGAAGTACTCATCGTTTAGCTCCTCGGCCAATTTGTCTGCTTGCCCTATCTCCTTCGCCTTCTCCTCTCAGAGTTGTTTGATGGCTTGGCATAGCTGGCCGAGCTCCGCATCTTGCTCTACAAGCACAATAGACATCACCAAAAATATAGCTATTCAACTACACAAAACACATTCGTCGATATGCCATACCTGCTTTCTGCTTGGACATGTTCCTAAGCTGCTCGGACTTCCGCTCTAGCTGCTTAGAAGCACTTGATAGTTGCTGAGACTTGCCGCGTAGCTGCTCGGACATGGTCGCCAGCTGATCGGATAGGACGCCCTTCTGGTATTCTAGGTCCCACGTGTTGTACTCCGCAAGGTCTCACTCATGTTGGGCCCTCTAGATGTTTCTCTCCATAAGGATCATCGCCTCTTTGAGTTTTTTATTCTCCTCAATGAGGGGCTCCATCCTTTTGATCAGTTGGTGGCGCTACTCAGCAGTCCGAGTTATCCCCTGCAAGCGCACAATGATAGAGATGAACTTTGATGTCCAACGTCCAATACGAGGATTCCTGATGCAATACTGACCTCAATTTGTTTCATCACTCCTGCAAGGGTGGACTTCAGTCTCCTCATCTCCCTCGTGGTGTCCTCCTCCTTGACAACCACCACCTCGTCGCCACGTCTAGGAGGATTCAGATGGCCTAGGGTCAAGACTCCTCACATTCAATCTCTTGCACCTCGTCCTCCTCCGCCATGGCTAGAGGCACCACCTAGGGGTTCTGTGGCCAGACAGTAGGTCCAACCGCCGGCATCTCCCGCATTCACTGCTAAAGACCCAATAGTTTCTATCGTTGCCCCTAGCACCGTCACTGACCCATCCACTATCGACGCCAACTGTTCGCCACCACCAAGTTCAACAGTAGTGGCGGCTGACTCCTTTGCTGACTGCCAAGCACCTAGGGACTCCAGGATGGGGTCCATCGGCATCTCCTCCACCCTAGGGCCAGCCTTCGACTGCTTGTCATCTGCCCTAGGGCCAGCCTTCGGTTGCTCGTCAGTCTAGACGGGTAGGGCTAGATCCTCCGTACGCCTCACTCTGCATTAGACTAGCTCGTTAATCACCAAAAAAGGATAAGGAAATGACAACCAAATAACTCCAAGACAAGGGTATTTACGTAGTGGTCTTCCGATAGATCTTTCTGAACCGACATTGCCTACCCAAGCCCCTAGCCATGGCCTTAGGGTCGACGCCTGCATCTTGGGGTGGAGGTTTTGTGGTCTCTGCCATTGGCCTTTCCTCTGCCTGCCGCTCCAGGACTCCCCTCGCCTGCTGCTCAGGGACTTCCTTCGCTTGCCGCTCCAGGGCTTCCTTTGCCTGTTGCTTGGGGACTTCCTCCACTCGTAGCTCTAGGGCTCCCCTTGCTAGCTACTTGGGGACTCTGGTCGCCTATTATTGGGGAACTTCCTCCCCACCCCTCGATCGTTCCTCCAAGCATGGGCTACATGGAGGCGCCTTCGTGCTTAGTGGAGGAGCAACTAGAACTTCATCGTCATCTGACCACTCGAACACCATGATCCTCCGTGTCCAAGTGGTCTGGTCACCGCCAAGCAAGATGTCGCCCGACTTGAGGGGAGTGGCACCTGCAGTCTTTCTCTTCTTCTAGGCCGGCTCATCTGTCGCTACCCTCTTCCCTTGGATTTTCTCTGACACCAAGGATGGACTCTCCGATGAGATGCTGACGGTTTCCTCCTTAGGCTACGTCGGTGGCCGGACATCTACTGCCTATGGCTAATCACCCCTCGACGCGCCCGAGAAGTACACCACTCTTTCCTATGAATGGATCTTTGCATAAGTGAATCAGTCCACTACTCGGCAATGATAGATGAGAAAAAGCATCAGGAACACACAATTGAGATATTTACCTGAGGAGGCAAATTTTGTAGTGAAAGGGTTTTGTCTGCCCTAGCAAGTTGAATGAGGCAAATGGAGCGAACTGCTCGGTAGCCTGCTCTTTCACTACGTCCCTCGACAGCATCTCCGTCCTATCCCGGGTACCATCGGTCTCCCCTTGAAATCAAAGGCCACATGAGCCCTCTCCTTGCAGGGCTAAATGCGGTGCACTATCAAGCTCGCCGCCACCAATCCACTATTGGTCTTCATGCCCTTTATTAAGCCAAGGAGCTCCCTCATTTGCTCTATGTCAACGCTGCTTGTCATCTCCGACCAGCTCTTCTAGCTCTTCAGGATGTGGTTGGCGTCGTAGCAAACAGCAGGGTGGCTCTGCTTCTTGTAGAACCACCTAGCGTTCCACCCCTTTAGCAATGTGTTCAGTGGCACAATAAGGTACTCACCCACCATTCCATCGCATAGCTAAAGGTACACTCCACCAACCACCTTGGAACCACCACCGCCTCTCTTCTTTAGTCAGAATAGGTGACAGAAGAGGTTGAAGTGGGAAGGATTCTGAGATACACGTCACAAAAATGGATGAATATCAAGATGTGCAAAATGGTATTTGGGTGGAGATTGCACAGATTAACCACCTAGAACTCCAACAGATCCCTCAGGAATAGATGAACAGGAAACCCAACCCACGCTAGAAATAATCCTCAAATACCACCACTTCATCAGTTTGAGGCATTAGGAAGGGCTCACCGAGGGCCGGCCGCCATCCGGTGATAGTGCAGTCAGGTAGAATGCTCGCCTCCACCAATCTATTGAGCTCTGCCTCTCTAGTTCATGATGGCACCCACTATTCATCATGTCGGGCTTTGGCGCTTGCCTTCTTGGGGCTCATCTTCTTCGGTTTCGTAGCTCCCTTCTTCGGTGCCATCTCTCAGATCTAGTTAGGGTTTGGTGGCAGAAGCAAGTGTGGATGTGAATCTAGAAATACAAGGGCTAAGGAGCACGGGGTGCGGCAGTGCAGTTATAAAGCACTCCCCGCACCTTTTCGCATTCAAGGGTTTTTGGGAAACCGTTCTCATTTTCTGTGCTTCTCAGAATTCTCCGCAATAGTAGGGTGGTCCGTTACCTAGGCTTTCGCGCAAACGTGGCCCATATCGTCGATTTATCTCCATAATTTGTTACAACTCACTGAATATTCGCTGACATCTCTGCCAATCGTTATGGCTTAGTAATTACTACTATACAGCCATTACTCTAGTGTTTTCTCCATGATTTTGTTTTCTCCAAGTTGACTGTTGTTTCTAACCATGGCACCACATGACCATGTCACCTACTGTTAGGCTCGAGGACTAAGTGGGCACACTTCACCTTGCGGTGAATGTGCTTTTTCTCCTTTTGGGGCTACGCTCAGGGAATGGCTGCCTACTTGGCTAGTCTTTTACTATTCTTCTAGTTTGGACCCTGGCACCACATGACTATGTCATCTACTACTTATGTCCCCCGCTTGAGTTGAGCTACTCAGCTTCGCGGTCGAAATGACTTATCCGTCCAACTATGTGAGAGGCATGTGTTCAACTTGACAAGAGGGCCTCCAATGGCTAGTCCTTAAATGACATAGACAGAATCACTATAAGTCACCACACTTAACATATAAGATTCCATTCGGTCTCTACTTGTTCAACATCACTAGGTTATGTTCCACAATAGCACAATATAGCCAACCATGATGAAGTCACGACATATAGCTCGCAGGTGACAGGAAATCACCTGACTTCTTCTAGTCTAAGCATGGCTAAGCATAAAGGTCAATCCTGGACCTACATAGGATTCAAGATAGATATTTCTGGACAAGGAAAGTATATGCAGCAAGTGGTTCCAATAAACTCCTAGTACTTAATGCATTAACATAAAAAGGACTCAAGTTGGTATTAGAACACATAGGATGTTAGAATGCTCCTGGCCTTGCCTTTCACAAACGTGGTCGGCTGGTGGTCAGGGCACTCTTGGAGATGATCAACTTCAGGCTCGCCTTCACCTGGAGCTTCTTGGTGCTGAGCTTCTTGGTTCTCCTCTTGTGGATTAGCTTTGAGTTTCACCAATGTGATTCCTTCAGCTGCATCTATTGCATGCATATGCATATAGTAAGTATCATGGATGCATAAGAAGGATTGTGAATGATGTGACATGAGAACATGCATGATTCTATGATAATTATTATATCAAGTTACTTAGATTATAACCAAGTTGAATTCTTATTTACTGAGTAGGTGCATATCTCTTCTCTAGAATTTTCAAGAATCCACACTAAGTCCATTTTTGGACCACAACACAACAGCTACAAGTTTAGATCATAACTAAAGTTTTACTCTACCAAATGCTATGATCTTGAACTTTCTAGAAATCTCATAAAATTTCCTACAACTTTCATTTAGTCATCACAAGATGATTTAATAGCTATCTGGGTTAAACAATTCAATCATCCAGATCTATCTAGAAGACAAGCAAATCTAACAGCAGACTTCGAATAGCTATAACTCCCAAACCATTTAGTCTATTACCATAAAAATTTTACACAAGTAAGATAAGTAAGTTATCTACACCTTTGTTAACAACAAGTTTCACAGGAAATGTAATTATCATCATGAATTTTTCAATACAACAGAAACTACTCCTGCAGCCATCTAGCGAAATTATAAAGCAATAATTAAGTAGCTGCTTATAACCAATCAACTTCAAGCACCACTACTATTATCAACAGATCATATGCATCACAAGGACCATAGAAAACATTATGTTTATGCCAAACTAATGTATTTAGATACCTTTATTAATTTCTTTATATAATAACATGATTTATGAGATAAATATTTCTAGTCCTTTATAAATTCTGAGAAAATTATAGTAGCATACATATGACCCCAAAAGTCTACTATGCAAATTTCATGCCAATTGGATAAGTATAGCCTTCTATACAAAAATGACAAGTTGCTTAGATTTATTTTAGCAAAAATAGTTTAGCTTATTGAAAAGTGTCAAGTAACAGATTTCATATTTTTCTTAGCTTCCCTAAAACCCATCAACACTATACAAAAATATTTCATGGCAATATGTTACTTATTTTTATCCTTATGAATTTCCTCAGAAAACACCATTTATTAAAAGATAAATAGAAAGACCCTAATACAATCAAGTTTACTACAAGTTTAGTATTTTTTTCTAGCTAGAGCATGTCAATACAAACTCAACAAAATTAGAATCACAATTTTTGCACATACCAAGTTCAAGTTATGCATTTTCAAGATAGAAACCATTTAAAAAGCATTTATGTAGCTCCATTTTATTCTCTTACAAAAATACCAAAAACAGTGCATTTCATATTTTTATCAAATACTTCACATCATGATGAATCCAATAAAATTTGGTTCACCCCATTTGGATACTCCTAGCTCTAGATATGAATTTTTGAAACATGCATTCAAATCTATGAAAACAAATAAGAAAATCAATCACTACACAGACTAACAGCTAGGGCCTACTGGTCAGTAGGACCCACGCGTTAGCGATACCAGAGCAGACGATGTGCTTTAGCCAGCGTTATCTCGCTGGCAGTGAGATCACTGGCGATGATGGTGACACCAACATGTTCCTCATGATCCCCCGCACCTAGTGGTACCCCTCATTGGACTGGTGCTGCACTAGGGCACCCTCACAACAAAAATTTGGTTCACCCCATTTGCAAAAAGCATGGCAGCATGGCAGAGCTGTGCAATGGTGCACTGGCCATCTCTAACCATGGCATGCCTTGGTGAGGATAGCTACTCCATCCTATTGACCTAGCGTAGCACTACGATGAGGATTAGGACATGGTGACGTAGTGGAAAAGCTTGGCCGCATGCATGGCCATGCGATGTCACATGGTGCACTGTGGTGGGGCTCTCTATTCCGACTAGCCAGCGGTGAGAGGGGAGTCTCTGTCTAGCCTACTGGATCTAGGTCATAAAGCCATGCAGAGATGACTAAGAGCATGGACTAGAGTGACCCCGAGATGGCTGGCCACGACGGGAGTGGTGGTGTGTTCCATTGCTACCGCGCAGTAGCATCTAACCTAGTTCTTTCCTAAGCATATGGACTACAAAGCAGCTATAGACCAAAGAAGAGGAGGACAGGAGGTGCAGTGGAATGGTGTGACTATGGTGAGCCGAGTGCGTGGCGGCGCTCCGGTGATGGCGTAGTGGTGGTGAAGTGAAATGCGCCCTTACCCTGGCTCGACAAGTGGGACTAGAGGGTTAGGGTGGAAGAGGTGATGATGGTGGAGCTATTGGCAAGCTAGATTATGCGGTGGTGCAGCGATGCGATGAGTGGGCATGGTGGAGCGATGACAATGGCGAGGTGCTCCACTTTGCTATGGGTGGGCGAGAGAGAGAGGGGTGCGTGAGTGAAATGCAGCGAGCAGCAGAGACGCGCATCTTATCCCTCTGCATTGGCCTGACTAGCGGGGCTGGTGCTGGCGTATGGCCGCCACATGGCACACCTAGCCTGCCCTCGGTCGGCCACTAATAGCAGCCTAGAAACAACATCAGACTCAGATGAACATGACTGTTAGAGCTACTTCACACAATCATTACTCCTAAACCGTTTGTCCTTTGCAAAAACTTCTTTAACAAGAATTTTAGAGCTACACGAGACCTACAACTTTTGATTTAGAAAGTTTCCTCTAATTTTCCATGGTTTTCAAATTGCAAAGCTTCAAAGTAGGGTACATTGAAACTAAAACTACAGTTAACACTTAGCCAAAATTTTTAAGTGTTGCAACGACATTTCTAGGCTACTTGTGGACTATTTTTGAGCATGTCATGCATTGAATTAGGTCTTGACCCAAAAATAAAAGTTGTTACTCTAGTCAAGTACTACAACTTTGCTTAAGGGTGCATTGCCATGCAAACACTCTATGCTATAGTTCAACTTAGGTCAATCATGCAACTTGAAAATGATAGCTTACACTGTAACAATAACTTAGAGGCTAAATTGGTCCAAGTCATGAATACCAAAGTTCTTCCATATGACATTCTAAACATGTTAAAGGTATTCCTAGGGTCCCACAAACATTTTATACATTGATCACATGTAAACCCTAGCATATGTAAAGCATTTAGTAACAAACACATGTGATATAAGCAATCATAGAGATAAAATTTGAGATGCTCATGCTCATGAATGATCAATGATGCTTGTGCTCATGCAATTCCAATGCAAAATGCTTGCTTAACACCTAGGGTGTTACAAAAACTTCCATGATTTTTTCAATCATATCAAAAAATATAGACATCATGCATGTTTGTAAAGAAGCTAGAGCATTACATAGTCCAACAGGCATTCTACAGTAAGCATAAGTTCCATATGGACATGTAAAGGTGGTTTTGCTTTGATCATCTAGATGGATCGGTATTTGGTGATAACCTGAATACCCATCAAGGAAAAAGAAGAAAGAGTGATTCGCTAATTGCTCCAACATTTCATCAATGAAGGGCAATGAAAAATGATCTTTCTTGGTTGCCTTGTTAAGTTTTCGGTAGTCAATACACATCCGCCATCCAATGATGGTTCATTGGGGGATTAATTCATTCCATTGATTTTAACAACAGTCATGCTTCCCTTTTTAGGCACAACTTGAACATGGCTTAGCCACTCACTATGCGACATAGGATAGATGATCCTGGCATGTAGGAGTTTCAAAACCTCCTTCTTAACAACCTCTCTCATTACATTATTAAGCCTACGCTGTGGCTCCCTAGAAGGTATAGAGTTAGGATCTATAGGGATGCCATGGGTGCAAGGAGCAGGGCTAATTCCCTTAAGGTCTTGGAGCAAGTAGCCAAAAGCAGAGCAATGCTTTTCTAAGATAGTTATCAAGCGTAGGGACTCTTCCTGAGAGAGATTATCACTTATGATCATTGGAGAATCCTAATCATTATTGAGAAAAGCATATCTAAGACTAGAAGGTAGGGGTGTAAGCTCAATGGTGGGCTTAGGATTTTCTTCTTCCTCCTCGATGAAGAACTAGGCATCATCTTCAAGGTTGGGTCCGATCAAATCATCAAGAGATGCAACCTTAACCTCTTCCATTGAGTCTTCCTCGGGAATTGGCTCAGTCTCAGCATTTAGAGAATGAGTAATGGGTATAGAAAGCTTAAAGTTTTTCCTGAGTCTTATCTTCAACTTCTTTGATTGTCCTTCTTGGATAAGTCTTTCAATTGGTTGTCTTATCAATAGGTCGAACTCTATGATATCAAAGATATAGAAGCTCAAATGAACTTTGGTTCCTTTTACCTAGATAGGGAGGACATAAAGTATCCCCAAACTCAGGAGAATGTTTCCTGAAAGACCTTTCAATAACTTTGTTGTTGGGGTTAATGGCATGTGTTTTAATAAATCATGAGCAAAAGATACAGATATGATATTAACACCCACAACTGGATTATAAAGAGCATCAAAAGGAGCTTTGTTAATTTGTTAATGAATGGAGATTGAAGGTGAGTCTAAAAAATCACATCAGGGAAAGCTCTGATTCTTCTAGCCATTCATTGCTTATAATAGATACTAGCTCTTTTATAGTCTTTTTAAGGAAAGCTTCCTCAGAAGGGTCTAAGGTTTTTCATGAAATGATGATTTCCAAGACTTCTAGGGTCTTCTTATGGTATGATAATTTGAGGTCTTTCCATATTCATCAAAAAGTTCATCCTTGAATTCACCATGAAATCCAAAATTGGAATTTCCTCCTTTTTTGGTGGTTCAGGATTTGGGATAGCTAAAGTTGGTGATGGGTTATGCAAAGGTTCTAGTTTAGCTATCTAGGATTCCTCCTCTAGCGGCTTCTTTTCTACTTCTTTAGGGGTGTTCTCTAAGATTTTAGTAAGAATGCTTCTCCTCGAATTTGCGGAGACATGCAAGAATGAACCTTCTGAAGCCGTATTAAGATGCTTTGAGGTTTTCTTATCAAGAACCATATAAATGTGTTGAAGAAGAATGGTGTCTTGAATGGCAAGGTTAGGGCCAGTATTAATAAGAGTATGTAACACCCTGGGTGTTAGTCATAAGTTAAGCAGTGGGTTTGAGCTCCAACATGGTAAGTTCAGTAGTAACCAAGAGCTCTAGTTCAAACTTGTATTATTATTTGTGAACTCATTGTAAACATTATTTTCACTGCAACTCTGTGTATGTGATGTGTATTTGCTTAATCACTCAATCTTGGTTATGATGTTGATTTACCGAGGTCCTTCATGACACTCGGTGGACTACCGGGTTTATATAAGTGAAAGTATGTGCGCGTCAACGTGTTAAACGGGGGCAGTTGTACTTGATCTTGTATAAATTGGGCGGTTCTATCACAGCTGGTATCGTAGTAAGATTAAGCATAATACTATCATGTACATAGTTTTAAAAGCCAAGTTTGGTTTTAAAAAAGCCTATTTTGACTAAAACTTTAGCTACAGGCAAATTTGTCAAAACTAATTTGCAAAACTTTGCTAGCGACATCCTCCTTTATGCCCAGTTAAGGACTATTAGGTGGCTATCTAAGTACTAACATAGGGGTTTTAGTTTTGTCATCGATATGGCATGCTATTGTATGGATGTCATTCGTTTGAATGGTAATGTATGGATCACTATACCTCTACGCCTAGGTAAGATGATGAGTGGCATGACTGCAAGATGTGAGCATGCGGTCAAAGGGGAGAGGTAGTTTTGATACTTAAGTATATATATATGGAAGTATTTAATTGTGGGTTAGCTTTGGTACGGCTATAGATGCATATTCTATGTGCATGTATAGACGTATTTACTGCTAGGTAGCTTTGATATAGAAGTATATATATGTGGGTATATATATATGGAATTATTTAGCTTACAACCTAGAGTCCAGACTTTCATTCCTACATATATAATTGTGGGGTTGGGCTGAAATGAAATCCTTTTGTAGGTACGCTAACCACGAATGCGTAGATTGAATGTAGCTGATGACTAGCTAAAGATCGAGAGAGTACGTGTTATACCACCGACATAAAATGTGATTGCCACCTTAGGCTGGCAATTTGTGAGGACGACTAGGGTGGTCATGCATCAGGATTGTGTTTGTGCATAAACATGCTTTCCTCACTTTGTCCTAATATTAAGTAACTTGTGATCCATGTGATGTTACTATCATCCCTATGTGAAGCTTGGCAAAATGCCTTGTTCCATGCCGCCCGAATAGCTATGCTTGAAGATAGTGTGTGATTAGCTTTGCCTTGTATGTTTGCTTCCAAAGGAAATAGATGACAAGTTAGTAGTTAGGAAAAACTTCACCCCTTCAAAAACTAATTTGCTAAGTATAAGTAAAACTTGTTTTGAAGAGATGTTCACCTACTTAGTAAAAAGTAAATAAAAGATAACAATACCTTACCACCATGTTTTGCATGATATGTGTAGTGGTGTTGCTATAGGTGATTGCTTGTTATGTGCGAGATTTGTGCTTAGTAATAGTCGCTTAAGCTAATTGGATTAAGTGTTTAGAATTGCTTGCTTAAGACCATGATGTATGTGTGGATGCTCATTATCTAGGTAGTGCCATAGCTGTCACCCCTTTTGTCCTCGGAAAGCATATGAGTGTTGAAGAGCGCTATCCTAGAACAATGTCCAAGTTTTGATAATCTCATGGTTATCGTCTCCAATTAAGTTCTCTCTTAGGAGCCTGAGCCTGTACATGTGGTTGCTAGCCCTTGAACGTTGTACTATGAAGACCTATATCCATGACTTTGCTTGACCTTAAGCCTAAGCTTAGTTCCCTTGAATGCTTGCATGTATCATGGATGTCTTGCTCGTGTGTGGGAGGACCCTTCTCAAAAATCCTTTTTGAACCTCATTGCTCCTTCTCCTACAAATGATATGGTGCCATGCTAATCGCTATCAACCCTGGCTTTGGAACCTTTTCCCCACAGATCATGTCATTGCTTTATCAATTGAATCCCTAGTCAGTGCATTGGCTCTGTCCCTCGAATCTCATTTGTTTTGTCTCCAACCCTTTCAATTCTCTAGATGTTTGTTAGTCTTGATCTCATGTTGCTACTCGGCAAGACCAAATCTCATGTTAATCTTTACTTGGTAATCACCTTGGTGGACACAAGGCGTATTTGGAAATTAAGCAAGAGTCCCCTACTCAGTTGTCTTCGGTAATTAAGCTATGTTCTCTTGTGCTATGTTTTGATCTTTGAATCGCCTCCTTATTGACTGCTAACCTTGTGACTGCCTCTGCTTGCTATCCCTCCTTTGAATGGTGCTTGCTCCTATGCTTGGTCTTCTAGTGAGCAACTTATGTCATCCCCATTGGATCAAAAAGGTACACAACATGTAACATTGGATAAGTTATTAGTCGAGTGACAAAGGATGGAGATATTATGTGCTGTAATAGGTCACCTGGTACTCCTAAGCTTTCTATCCAAGTTCTTGATCTTTAGGTGTAAGATGATCATGCAGTCAAAAACCGACCTTCTTCAGTGTGACCCCTTCTCTACTGACTTCCATGGTGACTATCTGTTTGCACCTCAACTACAATCGTTGCCATAAAAAAAGAAGTTTTGGAGCCTCAAATGTTGAGAGACAACTAATTAGTTACCAATAGGAAGGTTAATTACTAGCTAGGTAATATCTCTTTGGTAGCTCCAAAGGCTATGTCTCACTGAACAATGTTAGACGAAGAAATAGCAAAGCCGGTCAGCGATGCTAGTACAGCTTTCTTCTCCAAGCCCTATGTCGTCAAGTCAATTCCATCTTAGACAATCGCATGGGTAGTGCAAGAGGCTATATCAGCTAAGTAAAGAGCTAGAGAAAGCACATCCCTAGTCTTAGTCAGCATCATTATGTATATGGTGCTATCAAAGGATTTGTTCAAGACCCTATTAGAGGAAGTATAGAAGGGTAGTTGGAAATGGTCCCTTATCTGGTAGGACTGCCCCTCCACGTGAAGTATGCATTGTGCCCTGCAAAAATAGCCCACCAGTCCAATGCTTGTGCATCATCGAGTTGGTGTCTAACTCAATGGTTGGGGTTGTTTCTTAAGAGGCATGTAAGGACAAACCCTAGTCTCTCTCCTTAGTGAGAAGGCTACTGCTGCTTCTATAAGAAAAAGTTAAAGAGTGCAGAACACACTCCCCAACATGGGAGGCAAAGGAAAAGAAGAGCGGGAAATCTGTCTAGATTTCATGGCACTAAATCGGTAATCCTTAAGCCAGTGATTAATGGCTCAAACATGGTTGGATTGCCACAAAACTTGGCAAACTCATTCCTCGCTTAGGGTACTCCAATGTCATAAGTTGGTTTGAGGATTGGTTGAGTAAAGCATCAAATTTGAGAGATATTTTTTCAGTTCAGGTCATTAAAATTTCACAACAGAGCAGTTTTGGTAGATGATTTGTTTGGACAGTCAAATGGTGTCCATTTGAGCTAAATTTTGGTCAGTAGTTAAAGGATTCTTTGATCTATATGGTTACTAAAATTTATGCACAATGGCCCAATAGTTTGTGAGATATGAACTGAAAACCAAGGTGTATAGAATCTGTGATTTCTCTGTTGACTGCTGTCATCCCTCGTATTAGAAGGTTGTGTTAGTAATTGATGCCAAGGTTGCAACATGGTCAATGTTTTGCCATTTGTTAATACTTTAGATGCCCTAGAAAAGACTCCTTGCACCCCTTGTTGGCTTGCTTTTGCTCTCTTATATCAACAATGCTTGAGCAGTCAAGGTGTTCTACAAGTCAATTTGTGCCTTTGCGAGTCAAAAACAATTTGAAAAGTGTCAAACAACAGATTTTAGATTATAATTTTGAGTTGTTGATTGACATTAGAAAGAAGCCTCAATGTCAAAAGTAGTACAACAAGGAAAGTTTGGCTACAGTACAAGTCAACCCAACTTAATGTGCAACAGCACCATGAAGGAAAAGTGTACTCGATCTTAGTAGTGTACTGTTTCTCCGTTTGGTGAATAACTACAACTTTTGTTGTCCTCCAGACCTCGCTGTCATCCTTCTTCAGCAATGTTTTCCAAGGTGAACTTGTCGTTGGTACCGTCCATGTGTTTTTACCCAAGAGGTTGCCTCAGATTCAACCCAGATAACTGTTGTCGCTTGGATACAAGGATTCCCTTAAATAATGATCGTCGAAAAATGCTGAGTCAATAGAGTCAGCTATCACATTCACTACTCACTCAACAGACTCAGATAATATAGTGTTATCATTAGAGAAGGAGAACTACACACATGGAACATTATGTAGTTTTCCATCGGTTGGTATCTGAGTGATTGAATGGTTATGACCGGCATAGATATTGTCTACTGGTTACTCGGTTTCTTACAGCCTTGGAGGATGTTTACCCCGTCTGTGATCTCATCCCTTATGAAAGGTTGTACTCAAGCTACTTTGGTAGAGAACTACTTTTTGAACTTTGTGAATGAACATGGAACCATTGTAATGAGTAGCTTTCAAAAGCATGAAGCCTAGTGCAAAGTTCATAGCTATATTCACTAGGGAAATAGAGATTGTGGGTAATTAGTTTATGCTCCATAGTACTCTCTGGATCCTGAGAATGAAGTGTTGTGCTGATGTGGATTCCTCCCAAAGTAACAATGCTTCATGGAAGCCAATGAAGGAAATTCTTCAAACAAAACTTACTATGAAGAGCAAGTATCAGAAAGTGTCTTGACCAAATTAGCCTCTCTGATACTCTAAAGTTAAGTAGCCTAATGCTATCACTGATGTTGGAAAATGGATGACATGCTTCTCTTCCCTTAAAAGTCTTTCGCACCAAATCTCAGGGCGAGATTCCCATAAGGCGGGTGGGCTATAACACCCCGGGTGTTAGTCACAAGTTAAGCAGTGGGTTTGAGATCCAACATGGTAAGTTCAGTAGTAACCAAAAGCTCTAGTTCAAACTTGTATTATTATTTGTGAACTCATTGTAAACATTATTTCCACTACAACTCTGTGTATGTGATGTGTATTTAATCACTCGATCTTGGTTATGATGTTGATTTACCGAGGTCCTTCATGACACTCAGTGGACTACTGAGTTTATATAAGTGAAAGTATGCGCACGTCAATATGTTAAATGGGGGTAGCCATACTTGATCTTGTATAAATTGGGCGGTTCTATCACAGAGTATTAAAGCGTTCCCAAGCCATGCCTATGGATTTTTTTCTTCTTGTTTAAAAGATAGAATATCTAAACAAAGGCTGACTATCCTAGAGATGGGAAAGAATTGTAAGCAAAAGCTAGAGCATAGGGCTTTCCAATCTCCTTGTCTACTCCCTATGTTGAGATTGTACCAGTGTTTTGCTTTTCCCATCAAAGAGAAAGGATAAAGCTTCCATTGTAGGGTTTCATCGGACATGCCTACTATGGGGTATGACCCCGAATACCCACTGCGGACCACATGGGCTACGCCCCCAAGGGTGGCCCAGCCCACAAGATGAAAGCCTTATGGGGCACAACACTGCTCGACGCCTCCCGCAAGACACCGAGAAGATATTCTGAAGATACTACAAGATCTGTTAGGATACGTATGATCCCATGATTCTTATAATCTATTATTACTTTCTGGTTATCTCTCAGATCTAACTGACTTGTAACCCTACCCCTTGGACTATATAAGGTGGGCAGGGACCCCCTCTGAACTCATGCAATATCATATGATAGCCAACACAATCCAACAGACCACTAGAGTAGGCTATTACGTCATACTGATGGCCTAAACCTGTCTAACTTGTGTGTCTCTATTGCCTTCTTGTTCTCGATTACACGCATCTCTACCAATCACTCTACCTTCATGGGATACCCCTTGGAGGATTGTCGATGATATTCTATCGACAGTTGGCGTGCCAGGTAGGGGTGTGTATGTTGTTTCCATGTCGAACAAGATGGTACATTTTGTAGGCTCTTCATCCCTCCCATAGCCCAACCAGATCTTTATGGTCAAATTGATCTCATGGATCATCACCACTGACGAAGTCAGAGAGCTCATCGAGCTGGTGTAGATCAATACTGTGCCGATCACCCCAACACCTGCGACTGTAGATCTGATCTTGGAACCGCTTCTGAGGTCGTCTTCACTGACAACTCACCGCCCGCTTCCTCGCTACCAAAGGAGGCAAATCAACAATGACGATCTGATCACATCCATCGATTAGGTAGGTCAGAAGCTCGTTGATTGCCTCTCCATCATAGAATCGGCTCTAGACACTCTAGTTCAACGCCAACCTCTCTCTGATCTAGATTTGTCGGAGGCTGCTCGAGAAACTCTAGGGGTTGTGGCTCTACCCTTCAGGCTCACCAAGATCACCGCTACCTACCAAGATGCCCTAAGGGGCAAGTTCACCAACCAGGTTGGAGATGTCCAACCTCCCACCGACCAGCTTTCGCCGGCTGTCAATGTGCTACACATTGGCCGATGCCCTAGAGTGTCCCTCTAAACCATCTTGGAGGAGAATTCAGACTCTGAGTCCCAGGGCTCTATGGAGACTATTGCCAAAACCACCTCTGAGTAACCTCCCTTCCCTCCTTTCCATGGAGGCACAATCTTCAATGTCAGCATCGACAGCCCCCATGGGAAGGGGAAACCAAGGAGGACCACACTGCCTGCATCAATAGGAACATCAACCATGCATAGCGCCGGACAAATGAGGCTGCCCTTGCGATGGCTGAGGCTCAGCTCTACTCGCAAGTAAGGTCACGCCAGCTCCAATGCAACCTTGTCGATGAGTTTGTCTATGTTGATGGCCACGACATCTACAAGACTCTAAGCGCCAACTTGGCCATGGCCGCTAATGAGCTCGCTCGGCTCTCGCAGACACCAAAGGTCACCAAGGTCGCTGCCATGCTTAAAGCAGTGCACTACCAGGTCAACAAGATCCACTAGGACCAGAGACCTTCCTACTCCACAAGCTCGATTCACTGATCAGTCGAGCTGAGATCTGATTGCCGCCCAAGTCACTTCACTGACCAGTACCGCGACGATAGGCAACCCTTCCAAGGGGGAGCTAGGGGAAACCACATCGAACACCTTCACCAACATGACTAGGAGGTCGACTAGGACATCCCAGTGCACCTCAATAATCTTTGAGATGCACGACGACGTATCGACGAGCACTGCTTTGGTTGCCATGAAGAAGAAGTATGCCGCCGCTAAGAGTATGAGCAAGATTTCGGTAACCTGGACTTAGCTCTCGAGCCGCTCAACACCGGCAATGCTAAGATCATGGTGCCAACAACCTTGATGGGCCCCCAGCTTTCATGAGGGCACTTCAAACACTCTAGTGGCCTCGTGGTTTGAAAATCACTAGGGTCGAGCCCTACGAGGGAAGGATGAACCCCACACAGTGGCTACAAGCTTATGCCACTGTTGTGTGCACTGCCAGAGGAGATACCAGTGTCATGGCAAATTATCTTCCCATCATGCTCATGCCAACCGCAATGAAGTAGTTCACAAGCCTTGCCCTGGACTCCAGCGGATCCTGGGAAGAGCTAAAAAAGGTCTTCACTGACAACTACATGGCTATGTGTACTCAGCTAGGCACCAAGCATGATCTGAACCGCATCTATCAGAAGTTGTCTGAGCTCCTCCATAGCTACATTAGATGCTTTTCTGAGATGAGGAATTCTATTCCTAACATCATGGAAGCTGAGGTCATCACCGCCTTCGTCCAAGGACTCCATCACCATGATCTCCGCTCAAAGTTCAACCGCAAGCACCATTGGGGATTAGCGAGATGATTATGACCGCCAACTAGTACATCGACACCGAGGAAGCCAAGGTGTGCTTCAACGAGGATGCGGGCACTCATTGCACAACTCGCCACAGCGACGATCGCCTTGATGACTGGCACCACAGCGACTGCCGCTATGACAACCATAGTCACCATAGGGATAGTGCCTGTGATCGGCAAGAAGGTTCCAAGTTTGGTCAATATCACCGCTGCTGACTAAACCACATCATCACTACCATCAAAGAACCACGAGCCAAGCACAACTATGACAAGCAGTACAAGAAGATCCTCAACAACCCATGCCCTCTCCACAAGAACACCAAGCATAAGATGAAGGACTGCCTCAGCTTGGCTAAGGAATTCCTGGCCAAAAAGTTGAACGACGACAACAATGATGGAGCCAGAGGCCGTCGACCACCTGGGGGCAACAACAATGCCTTCCAGGATCACGACAAGGTGGTCGCCACCATCTTTGGGGGCCTCGCCTCCACCGAGAGCAGAAGAGAATGGAAGCTCACCGCCCACCGAGTGCTCGCCGTCACCGCGGAAGATGCTGCCACCAACCCCAGCTATCACCCTTGGTCCAAGGTCCCTATCACCTTTAGCAGGGCTAACCAGTGGGTGGACATCCCCTACACGGGGTGTTTCCCACTCATCCTTGATGCAACCGTCTAGAAAGTGCTTTTCAGAAAAGTGCTCGTCGACAGTGGGAGCGCTCTGAACCTCCTCTTTGCTGGAGCCCTAAAGGAGCTGGGCCTCGGGATAACAGATCTCACACCCTCCGACTCCTTCTGGGGTATGGTACCTAGCAGGGCATCCAAACCGCTTGGAGAGATTACCCTTCCAGTATAGTTTGGCATGGTAAGCAACTACCACATCAAGCACATCAACTTCTCATCGCCGACTTCAACACCGCCTACCATGCCATACTTGGTCGGCCAGCTCTGGCCAAGTTCATGGTTGTACTGCACTACACTTATCTAGTGCTGAAGATGCCTTTGCCTATAGGAATCCTGGCTCTACAGGCCAACCTCTCCATCGCCTATGCCAGCAAGATAGAGAGTCTCGCCCTTGCCAAAGCCACTGACCTCTCCATCCAAATGGCAAGTGTGGTCACTGATGCCAATATGGTGCCCTACGATGACATAGAGATCCCATTACTAGAGCCTCCTCACACCTCCGCCAAGTCTAAGGAAACTAAGGAGGTCAGCCTCAGCCTCGACAACCCCTCCAATACTATGAAGATTGGGGCTCACCTCGACCCCAAATAGGAAAGTGCGCTTGTCTCCTTCCTACATGCTAGCACCGACGTGTTTGCTTGGAAACCTACAGACATGCTAGGGGTACAACGAGAGAAGATCAAGCACTCCTTGTATGTCTCACCAACCACCAAACCGATCAAGCCAAAACTTTGACGATTCGCGCCAGACAAGAAGGAGGCTATTAGGGTAGAAATAAAATGGCTCCTAGCTACCAAATTCATAAAAGAAGTGTATCATCCTGAGTGGTTAGCAAACCCTATTCTCGTTCAAAAAAAGAATAAAGAATGAAGAATGTGTGTTGATTACACTGATCTTAACAAACACTGCCCTAAAGACCCCATTGTTCTGGCTCGGATAGATGAGGTTGTAGACTCCACCGCTAGCTACGAACTACTCTCCTTCCTCGACTATTACTCTAGCTATCACCAGATCTCCCTCAAGGAAGAAGACCAGATCAAGACATTGTTCATCATGCCTTTTGGTGCGTACTGCTATACCACCATGTCCTTTGGACTCAAGAACGCTAGGACGACCTACCAAAGGGCCATCTAGATGTGCCACGATCAACAGATAGGCCACAACATTGAATCTTACATCGATGATGTGCTTGTCAAATCCAAGAAACGTTCACCAACCTAAAAAGGTACCGATGGAAGCTCAACCCTTCAAAGTGCATCTTTGGGGTTCCATCCGGAATACTCTTGGACTACATTGTTAGTGCTCATGGCATCGAACCCTACCCTGACAAGGTCTTTGCCATCACCAGCATGAAATGGCCAACGTCCATCAAGGATATTTAGAAGCTTATGGGTTGCATGGCTACTCTAAGCCGCTTCATATCGCGCCTTGGCAAAAAGGGACTACCGTTCTTCAAACTCCTTGAGGCCTCCGAGCACTTCTCCTGGTCGGAGGAGGTAGATGTAGCTTTTGAGCAGCTCAAGTTGTTTTTAACAAAGCCTCCAATCATGATGGTGCCTCGACTAGATGAAACTCTCTTGATCTACATCGCTGCCACTTCTCGCATCATTAGCATAGCTATCGTCATTGAACGTGAGGAGGCCGAGCACGCCTATAAGGTGCAACGTCCGGTCTACTTCATCAGTGAGGTCCTTAACAAGCCCAAGACTCGTTATCCTTAAGTTCAGAGACTACTATATGCTATTCTGATCACGTCATGCAAGCTCCACCATTACTTCAAGTATTACAAGATCGTCGTGGTCACCGAGTTCCCTCTGGGGAACATTCTCTGCAACAAAGAGGCCAATGGCTGCATCATCAAGTAGGCTATCGAGCTTGGCACTTACTCCATCAAATTTAGAAGCAGACCTACCATCAAGTCATAGGCGCTCGCTGATTTCGTCGCTGAGTGGACCGAGATCCAAGAGCCTATGGCCGCTACTTGCTCTGAGCACTGGGCAATGTACTTCAACGGCGCCCTCAACATCAACGGTGTTGGTGCGGGCATTCTGTTCATTACGCTGACCAATGAAAAACTCTGATACATTCTCCGAATACATTTTCTAGCCTCCAACAATGTCACCAAATATGAAGCATCTCTCCACGGACTTCGTATAGCCATTGAGCTTGGCGTCAAACACCTAATGGTATATGAGGACTCTACGCTGGTCATCAACTAGCTCAACAAAGATTGGTCCTGCTCCAGTGAAAAGATGGATGCATATTGCGCCGAAATCAGGAAGCTTAAAGGAAAATTCTACGGTATCAAGTACCACCACGTGGTACGAGATCAAAATCAGCTTGCCAACCACCTATCCAAGATAGGCTCTTCTCATGCCATGATTCCACTTAGGGTCTTCATCCAAGATCTTTTGGCGCCATCCATTAAGAAAGAGAAGGAAGTTCAAGAAGTTCCCCCCACCGAGCAGCTGGTACTTACAGTACCTTCACTGGTCAATGATTGGAGGGAATAGTTCATTAGTACCTCACCAGCGCCGAAGTACCCATTTACAAGACTAAAACTAAATGCCTAATCTGTCGAAGCTAGCATTACATGATGGTGGATGGCAACTTGATGTGGAAAAGTGCCAAGGAAGGGATACTGTAGAAATGCATCACCCAAGAGGAGGGAGTGAGACTACTTCTCAAAATTCACTCTAGTTCCTATGGCAACCATGTGGCCTCGAGAAACCTAGTCGGCAAAGCTTTATGAGCTAGTTTTTACTGGCCCATGGCCATTGCCGACACTAAAGACCTCGTCCGACATTATGAAGGATGCCAATTTTTTGCCAAGCAAATACACGTGCCGACACAAGAACTGTAGACCATCCTAGCTTCCTGGCCCTTCGCATGTTGGGGACTGGATATGATCGGGCCCTTCAAACCAGTGCCAAGTGGTTTTTGGTATGTGTACATCACCATTGACAAGTTCTCCAAGTGGATCGAATACAAACTGCTTGTTTTGGCCATTACAAAGAAAGCAGTCGAGCTCTTCGAAGATATCATCCACATATTCAGTCGCCCAAACAGCAATATCACTGACCTCGGAACTGCATTCACTGGTCATCACTTTGCAACTTCTATGAAGACCATTGCATCTCCATCAAATATGTCTCCGTTGCCCATCCTAGAGCCAATAGCCAGGTCAAACAGGCGAATGGCATGATCCTTGATGCCCTCAAAAAGAGGCTATATTAGAAAGAAGAAAAGCATCCGGGCAGATAGCTCAAAGAGGTACCAGCTGTGTTCTAGGGACTGTGCACTCAAGTTAGTCGTAGCACCGATGTGTTGCCATATTTCTTGGTCTATGGCTCAGAAGCCATACTACCAGTGGATGTTTCCTTCCGAGCACCTAGGGTGGAAAATTATGATGAAGAGCAAGCCGCAGCTATTCGGATAGAGGACGCCGATAGGGCCGAGGAAGAATGCCTAATCACCTGTGTCCACATAGCCAAATACCTAGAAGGCTTGGGGAGATACTACAACCGCAACATCAAAGGTCATTCATTTGTTGTCGGTGACCTTGTTCTCCGCAGAAAGCAAAAAACCAAAGGGATGCATAAGCTCTCCTCCTCCTAGGAAGGGCCTTATGTCATCAAAGAGGTGACCCAACTAGTGTCCTATCGGCTATGTGACTTGGATGGAATCGATATCCCCAATTCATGGCACATCGAGCACGGGCCTTATGTCATCAAAGAGGTGACCCGACTAGTGTCCTATCGGCTATGTGACTTGGAAATAATCGATATCCCCAATTCATGGCACATCGAGCACCTTATACGTTTCTCTCCTTGAAACGCTCTAGATATGTATTCTCCACTCTATGATGAATAAAGTTTTGGTCACCATAATTTGTCTCCATTATTTCTCTATTACGATTTAATCTCCACTTACGGTCGTCGAGCTCTAAGCTACTCCTTAACAAACTCCAATACGAGATCACCATAAATGCTCCGCCACATTTCTCCATATCTCCAATACGAGATCGCCATAAATGCTCCACCACGTTTCTTCATATCTCCAACATGAGATCACCATAAACACTCCGCTGCGTTTCTCTAAAAATGTTTCGCCAATCGCCAAGCAGCACACGTTTTGTTCTGTGCTCTATGGAGAAGACTCAGTCTCCGATCTCTCCCTACACGTGCTACGGGCTCCACGCTCTGCATTATGGGTGGTCGGCTATGGTTCCTTGGTCACGCCTATTCCTCCTACACGTGCACGGGCTCTACGCTCGATGTTATGGACTATGGGCTAGCCAAGGCCGAGAGCTTAGTAACAGAACTAACTACTCGGACGCCACTTATACTACATATATCTCCAAGTTTATTCACCAACCGCTGAGCAGCATACGTTCCACTCTATTCTCTATGGAGAAGACCCAGTCTCCATTCTCTCCCTACACATGCTATAGGCTCCGCACTCTGCATTATGGGTGGTCGGCTGTGGTTCCTTGGTCACGCCTGTTCTGCCTACACGTGCATGGGCTCTGCACTTGATGTTATGGACTATGGGCTAGCTAAGACCAAAGAGATCTGTAATGAACTAACTCCTCGGACGCTACTTATACTATGTATAATTGCATTAGGGTTAACACTACAATGATTTTTTCGCCACGCTATTAGCAAACTGCATAAACATGCACATGTCAACATTTATACATGTACATAAATGTCTGTCTATGACCTTGCATGTTTTAACTACTCTATTCAGTTATTACAACATGTTCTTCGAGCAGATCATTGGGCTTCGCCATCACCATCCATCTCGCCGAATAGGTCGATGTCGCTGGCCAGCTTCTTCACCGCGTCTTCCACCTCATCTTATAGCTGCTGGTGCTCCGTCATGCCTGCTCCACCGGCAAATCTGCCCCTATTACTTGAAGGTCAATGGTCGAGTAATGGGACCAGACCACCGTCGGGGTGTGTGTAATGACGGTGACATTGGCATCATGGTTGAAGCTCTTCAAGTTATCCCACGCTACCTTGCACCTTTTGATGATGGTGTCTAGACACGGTCCGCCTACCGTCGGGTTGAGGAGCCACGTCTAGGTCGACACAGTTGAGCACCAATTTGACTCTGGCATCAAACTTGTTCCTCTACGTCCTGGCCTCCTGCTCTAGCACATCGAACTATGACTTAACCCACCGACGGTAATCTGTAGGCATTACAAGGTTCCATCAAGCAAGGAAATTACTCCAACAGTAACTCCGATCACGAAGTACTCATCTTTCAGCTCCTCAGCCAGTTTGTCCACTTGCCCTAATTCCTTCGCCTTCTCCTCTTGGAGTTGCTCGATGGTTTGGCATAGCTGGCCGAGCTCTGCATCTTGCTCTACAAGTACAATAGTTGTCAGCAACAATAATGCTTCAGCAATGCCAACCAAGTTCGCCGATATGCCATACCTTTCCTCTGCTCGGAGACACTTCTGAGCTGCTCGGACTTGCGTTCTAGCTGCACGGCAAGTCTCGTGGCCTGCTCAGAGACAGTGGGTAGTTGCCCAGACTTTCCCTATAGCTGCTTGGACACGGTTGCCAGCTGCTCGGATAGGACACCCTTCTGGTATTCCAGGTCCTACGCGATGGACTCATCAAGGTCTCGCTCACGCTAGGCCCTTTGGATGTTCTGATCCATAAGCTTCATTGCCTCTTTGAGATTTTCATTCTCCTCAGTGAGGGTCTCCATCCTCTTGATCAACTGGTGGCGCTGCTTGGCAGTTCGAGTTATCCCCTGCAAATGCACAATGATTATGAAGAACTCCAATCACCAATGACAAAGATGAGCATTCCAAGTGCAGTTCTAACCTTGATCTACTTCATCACTCCAAAAAGGGTGGACTCCAGCCTCCTGAGCTCCCTGGTGGTGTCCTCCTCCTCAACGACCACCACTTCGCCGCCTTGCTTGTGGAGGATTCGGACAGCTTGAAGTCATGAATCCTCACGCTTAATTTTTTCCACCTCGTCCTCCTCCTCCATAGATGGAGGCACCACTAGGTGGCTCCATGGTCAGACAGCATGTCCGACTACGCCCTTCGACGATTTAGGGCGCGCCGTCTGCTCCTTCGGCACCATAGATTTCTCCACCCTAGACTTAGGTGCGGCACCAGCATCTCCAACATTTGCTGCTGAAGACACAGTGGTTTTCGCCATTGCCTTGGGCATCGCCGCTGACCTATCTACCGTTGGCACCAACTGTTCGTCGCTGCCAAGTATGCCAGCAGCGGCGGTTGACTCCTTCGCAGGCTGCCGAGCACCCGGGGACTCCGAGACATGGTCTGCCTACATTGCCTCCACCTTAGGACCAGCCCTCAACTGTTCGTGAGTCTGGACGAATGGGGTCAGATCCTCCGTATGCCTTGCACTACATCAGATCAGCTTGTCAGTTGCCAAAAGAGATAAGGATATGGCAACAAAATAACTCCAAGGCAAGGATACTTACGTGTTGGCTTGTTGGTATACTTTTCTAAACTGGCGTTGCCTTCCAAAGCCCCTAGGCGTGTTCTTGGGGTCAACTCCTGCACCATGTGGTTGAGGTCTCATGGCCTCCATTGTTGGCCTCGCCTCCTCCTATCGCTCCAAGACTCCCGTCGCCTACTGCTCAGGGACTACCTCCCCTCCCTTCAGTTGCTCTTCCATGCACGAGCTATGTAGGGGAGCTTTATTGCTCGGAGGAGCTACTAGAGCCCCATCGTCATTTGGCCACTCGGACATCGCCGCACTTCGTATCCGAGTGGTCTGGTCACCACCAAGTGTGATGCCGCCCGATTTGCGGGAACAACACCCACCATTTTCCTTTTCTTCCGAGCCAGCTCATCTGCCGCTGCCCTCTTCCCCTGGATTTTCTCTAACATCGGGGGGTACTCTCCACCTAACTAGCATCTACACCTTCAGACTCCGATGAGGTGTTGGCCGCATCTTCCTTAGGTCGACTTGGTGGCTAGGCATCTATTGCCTGTGGCCAATCACCCCTTGGCATGGCCGAGAAGTACACTACTCTTTCCTATGAATGGATCTTTGCATAAGTGAATTAGTTCACTGCTTGGCAACAATCATGGATAAAAAGCATCATGAACAAAACAATTGGGATGGTTACCTGAGGAGGCGGATTTGTACAGTTGAAGGCCCTTGATAGCCTTGACACGCTGAACAAGGCATTTGGAGTGAAGAGCTCTGTGGCCTGCTCTAGCACATCATCCCTTGTCAGCCTCCCTGTTCTCTCCCGGGTGCCGTCGTCGCCCTTGAAGTCAAAGCTCAGGTGGGCCCTCTCCTTGTAGGGCTAGACACGGTGCACTATGAAGCTTGCCGCCACCAGTCCGCCATTAATCTCCATGCCTTTTATCAGGTCAAGGAGCTCCCTCACCTGCTCCATGTCGACACTGCTTGACTTCTCTGACCAGCTCTTTTGGCTCTCCAGGATGTGGTCGACATTGTAGCGGATTGTAGGATGGCTCTGCTTCATGTAGAACCACCTAGCGTTCCATCCCTTTAGGGAAGTATTTAGCGGTATAGTATGTACTCACTCACCATTCCATCCTAGAGTTATAGATATACGTCGCCGACCACCTTAGAACCATTGCCGCCCTTCTTCTTCAACCAGAATAGGTGTCTGAAGATGTTGAAGTGTGGAAGAACCCCCATATATGCTTCGTAGAAGTGGATAAAGATTGATTTGTGCAAGATGGTGTTTGGATGGAGATTGCACAGACTAATTACCCAGAACTCCAATAGATCACTTAGGAAAGGATGAACAGGAAATCCCGACCCACGCCAGAAGTAATCCTCAAACACCACTACTTCATCAGTATGAGGCATGAGGGAGGGCTCACCGCTGGCTAGCTACCATCTGGCGGTGACTTGGTCAGAGAGAACGCCCACCTCCACCATCCTATTGACCTCTGCCTCCCCCATCCTTGATGGCACCCATTCCTCATCATGGCTGGCTATGGCGGCCGCCTTCTTTGGTTTCACAGCTCCCTTCTTCGGTGCCATTTCTCAGATATGATTCGGGATTGGCAACGAAAGCGCATATGAATCTAGAAGTGTGATGGCTGAGGAGGAAGATGAAATGGCAAAGTGGCAAAGGTGGGAGCGTAGGGTGCGGCGGCATAGTTATAAAGCACTCCCTCTACCTTTTCGCATTCGAGGGTTTTTGGGAAATCGCTCCCATGATTTGCACCTCTCCGAATTCTCTACTATAGTGTGGTGGACCGTTACCTAGGCCTTCACACAAATACAACCCATATCGCTCACTTCTCGCCGCAATTTGTTACTGCTCATTGAATATTTGTCGACTTCTCCGCTAACTATTATGGATCAGTAATTACTACTGTACAACCATTACTTCGGTATTTTCTCCGCGATTTGTTTTCTCCAAGATTTCCTCTTGTGGCTTGGGGACTGCGTCAGCATTACATCTCGGTTCCTCACCGCATTGGGGAATTTATTCTAATTGACTATTTTTTCTGACCCTAGCACCACATGACCACGTCACCTACTATCATGCCTGGGGACTAAGTGGGCACACTTCACCTTGCAGTGAATGTGCTTTTTCTCATTTTGGGGCTATGCCTAGGGACCGACTACTGCTCGACTGGTTTTCTACTTTTCTTCTACTTTGGACCCTAGCACCACATGACTACGTCACCTACTATCAGGCTTAGGGACTAAGTGGGCACACTTCACCTTGCGGCGAGTGTGTTTGCTTTAATCTGGAAGACTCTGTGTCTCTTGAAGCTGAAGAAGACTATCTCCCTTTCTCGTGGTCAGACTCTAAGTGGGCACACTTGGTCCAATGTGAGGAAATTTTTGATTCTAAACTTGAGCTCCTTACACCCTTTTGTCAAGCCTTACTTGGGTTACACTACTCGACGATGGTGCACATTGCTCGGCGATGGTGCACACTGCTCGGCAATGGCTCACACTGCTCAGCGATGGTTCATGCTGCTCGACGATAGTTCACGCTGCTCGACGATAGTTCACGCTGCTCGGCGACAGTTCGCGCTGCTCAGCGACTGCTCACAACTACCCAGCTACTCATCATGGTGGTCGGACCATGAGTTTAACTGCTCGGCTTTGTTTGCACTTGCTCGAACAAGCTCAAGACGGCATTGCACAATGGGTATAAGGCACGTGGGGACTTGCTGTGGGGGTACAACCCTAGATACCCATGGTGGACCATATGAGCTATGCCCCTAGGGGCGGCCCAGCCCACAAGACGAAAGCCTTGCGGGGCACGACACTGCTCGGCACCTCCCATAAGACACCAGGAAGATATCCTAAAGATACTAAGAGATCTGTTAGGATACATATGATCCCATGATTCCTGTAATCTATTATTACTTACTGGTTATCTCTTAGATCTAACGAACTTGTAACCCTACCCCCTGGACTATATAAGGCAGACAGGGACCCCCTCCAAACTCACATAATATCATACGATAGCCAATACAATCCAACAAACCATAGGAGTAGGGTATTACGTCATACTAATAGCCTGAACCTATCTAACTCATGTGTCTCTATTGCCTTCTTGTTCTTGATTACACGCATCTTTGCCGATCAATCTACCTTCGTGGGATACCCCTCAAAGGACTACCGATGATATTTTGTTGACACCTACAATGCGCAAGCATGCATAGGTCTGCTTAAACTCATGTAGGTGGAAATAGTGGTTTTCATCATCTTCACCTTAAAGGGGTTGATCATGAACCATGTTAATTAAACATGGGTGCAGCTCATAGCCGGGTGTTAGGATAGGCTTTGAAGACTCTTGTGGCTATAGGCGTGCGCTTGTGGGTGCATCATATTGGTAGATAGGGGTGGATTCTAGATCCATGGTAAAAAGGAAAGATAAAAAGATAAAAGATACAAGAATAATGATACAAGGATAAGCTAGGCTCGAAGTTAACTCAACCACTGTTTCCCTAGCAATAGTGCTAGAAATGCTTGTTGGTATAAATTAATGCACATAGAATAATCCACAAGCGTACGGATATTATACCGATGTAGCACTTCACCGAGAGTACCCACTTTTATATCGAACTCAAGGAAACATGTGTAAGAATAACCAAATCTAACTTATCCCAACTTCACAATCAAGGCTAGATAAAATGAGTGTAGAGAAGATCGCAAAGGTCTTCTAGTTCTAACTTCGGTAAGCTTTATCTCTATTGTTCAATTCTAGGGATATTACTAGAGAAAACACAGGGAGAGTATGTTTCCTATAGGAACAAAGTCCTGCTAGGCCTACTAATAGGAGGTGGACTACAAAGGATTCAATGAGGCTATAAGAGTCACCCTCACAAGCTACCACCGATCCGGAAAATAGGGTACATCCATGAGTAACCGAGTCTAAGCACCACTCTTACACTATGAATACTACTTTAACCCAGGAGCTACAATGATTAAAGTACTCAGAGAGAGTCACAAACCTAAAGAACAATATGAACAAGATGCTTAGTTGAATTCGAAGTTGATTACCAGAGAAAGAAATCTCAGAAGCAAACTCAAGAAGAACTTGATGTTGCTAGGGTACAAGCCGTAGAGAGAGCACCGATAGGCTGGGACTCCTCCAAAACTCTTCCCTCTCACTCTATCTCTCTATCCCTAATACAAGACTAGATCCTATGAAGGACTAATCTTCTCTTGATTGCTAGCTATGATCCTGGTGGGAATATGGATTAGGGTTTCTGGCCCTTAGGCTCTCAAGATCTAACTTGGCATTCCTTGGACGGGGGGTGCAGGTAGGTATATATAGGCCGAAGCATCAATCCTGAGCCCTCAAATCAAACCAACTTGAATAAATGGCAAAGAGGCAATCCTTAAGGTGGTGGAGAACTGACATGGCAACAAGAGGCTACCAGATGGACCACACATGTCAGGGGCACAGGCTCTGCTTTAGCGGAGAGCCTCCTGGGGTCTTCTAGAGTCTTCCCACGCTATTTACATAGTGGAATTCTGTAATTTTCTTTGATGAATAGGTCCTCCTTGATGGTTTTCTGATTAAATCCTGCTAGAATCACAGATTCACCAAAACTCATAGAATTTGTCAGTTAAAGCCCCTAAGTCTATGTTGGTGATCCATCTTAGCTATTTATCAAGTTATATTGATAGTTTGTGGTGAATGTTAACTACCATCAACACTAGGAAAGCATTGGAACACTTGTCCTAGGTGTCTACATCATTGTGGTTAGAGTAAAACCATTGCTTAGCCTTTCCTAACAAAGAGAAGGGGAAAAGGTGAAGACATATAGCCTCTTGGCTCACTCCCGTAATGGTGAAAGTGCTACAAATCTCCAAGAAATGTTTGAGGTGAGCATTTGCATCCTCGTGGGCTTTCCCACAAAACAGACTAGCTTGAACTATTGTAATTAACACTGGCTTAAGCTCAAAGTTAGCGTCCCCATTGATAACATTAGGTCCAGTGGCTACATTAGCAGCCGAAGGTGCCGAAAAATCATGAATGGACTTGTCATCCATGGTCGTGGAGGGTAGTGAAGGATTTGAGGAAAAAGGATAAACTACTAAGGATAACTAAAAACAACCTAGCTAACAAATCTAGCAATATAAATCTGAGGTCAGTTGCCTTCCCTAGCAACAGCGCTAGAAATGCCTGTTGATATTTCTTAATGACTATTGGAGGATTTTGCAAGCACATAGAACTATCACGTAGCACTCCACTCGATGAGTACCGAGTGTCAAATTTATATTTTTTTCCACAGGAAGGTGGAAGGCTAGAATTTATAATTGGACTAGGATTTGCTAAAGGAAGGCTAAAGTTGATCCTAGGTTGGTGAACGATAGTGAAGGATGAATGTAAACTACCCAAACTAACTACTAAATACAAGCTAACCTAGAGATAGCTAGGTGGCAGAGCGAGCGATTTATCTTTTTAGTAACTAAGGGTAAACAAGTGACTAGGAGAATTGCAATAGTACTTTGGGGCCTAGCCCGCCAACCAACTAGGAGAGTTAAATAGACAAGGTCTGCCACGAGCCCTATGATTTAATAAATAGACCTATTGTGGTGGAATATAGAGGATGGACAAGGTTGTCACCACTTGCCACCTACCACAATCTATCCGGAGGCCTAGCTGTATCCACAGGTAATCTATAGGCTAAGCACCACACTTAATCTATGAACTTACTACTTCAATCTGAGCTCCGATGAAATAAGATCAGAGCACCCTAACCAGACGGTGAAACCAGTACTAACAAAAGACTACTAACTATAAGATAACCTATGCTACTAATGCCAAACAACAAGCACCTAAGCTCACTAATGATGAACACTAATGACTAAGTACTTAAAGTAAAGCAAACCAATAATACTAGAATAAAGTACTTAAATAAATACTGAATAAAATAAATGCTAAAATGAAAGAATTACAAAGGAGCCATACCAGACCCATAAGACTCTTTCAGACTTTGAGAGTAGCTCCACTCTTGCTCTACTCCACTACTAGACTACTACTCTATAGCTAAGCTAAGCTACAAAGCTAAGAGAAGCTTGGAGAGCTTGGAAATGAATGGGGCACTTCTCCACCAAGCTCCACACCCTCTATTTATAGTGTAGAGAGGCATGGGGGCATTTGTAGGCAGTGGCAAGGTCAGTGGAGGACCTAGGGCATTGGGCTATAGCAGTAGGGCATTAGTCGATGGCGGTAGGGTGTCGGCTAGCCCTTCGATGCACCACCTTTGCATTCAAGGGTGCTAGTTGCTCCTCCAAGGTGGCTGCACTGCCAGCACATGGTGAAACTTGGCCAGTTAGGTGGTTCCAAGGTCGATTGGAGCCTCCAAGTGTATGATGGTGGGCCAGTGGATCCACGTCACTCCATCTCGTCCATCGGTTGAAACCGACTTAGATCAGCGCAAGAGAATGCTTTTGGAGGAGCTCCCATGGATCGATGACATGGTAAAGTGCTAAGGTGGCACCTTGGGGGGCCAGGCGGCACCTAGGTGACACCAGGTGGCACTGCCCAATGGGCCCAAGTGGCCCTGCCACTCCACTTGCTTCCTTGGTCCATGTTTGTCACCATTTTGGCCAAATTTTGCCATATTTCCTGTGTATAAATAATTCTACAAGCACAAGTGAAACTAGGTGAATTATAAACAAAATTCTTCACATGTGATGATGATTTACCTCACTTTGCCATACTTTTGGGTGAAATATTGATGGTCAAAACAGGTGTTAGTGACCATCAGTAATACCCTCACTAGACAAACATGATTCTTGCTCAGTCTTGCCTGATACATGCTGATCACATGATATTCCACTCTTAATTAGAAGATCATGTGAATTTTGCAACTTGAATAATCTTGATTCAATAGGATTCCAAGTACTCTTCACTCAATCACTTGTTGATACTGTTGAATCAAAACCAAGCACCAGCATCCTTAGGATCCCCACGCATGCATGTGCATCTGGACACAAACTTAGGGCAGAGAGACGACCTTGGGGTGGTTTGCCCACACCACTCGTGGCTCCTCTCACCGCCAATCTTCATCCACATCTCGTTGATCTCCTATGAATCATGTCTATGGTGGTGCTTGGTTTGTTTCCTTCACGGTAGAGTCTAAATCACCTATATAAACCACCTCTAAACCTTTCCCTTGCTTCATACCAAGCTTCAAGCATTCTTCTCTCCCTCCACTTAGCACTCAAGTTCTAAGCTTAGCATGGCCAGCCATGCCCTCGCTTTGTACATGGCCTCCTGCTCTCCCTATGACCTTGAAAGAGTGCCAGCTTCGATCGATCTAGTGCCCAAGAGATCCTATGTGAGGGAAGAAGCAAGGCTAATCAGCGAAGCGCCACTCGCTATCATGACACCACCTAGCTATGCCATAAGTAGTGGTTCTAGCCTCAAGACCACGGTGCGTTCCAAGGCACCCCTTGGTGGTGCCAAGGAGAAGAAGGTGGTGCCAGCACAACCAACCATCGATGCCATCGGCCTCAAGAGAAAGGTCCCCGAAGTTAGCGGACCTAGCAAGCGCTCTTTTGTAATGCCTTCAGGCCATTCGGTTTCCCACACTAGTTCATCCCTACCTTTTATTAGGCCTAGCCCTTCATACACCATGGTAGGAGTGCACAAACCCAAAGGAGGGTATGGGAAGGAGCTCATGCGCAAACCAGCTAAAATGCTAGTAAACAAGCCGGCTCCGTCAAGGAAAGAGTCAGAATCCTCGGGTGCTCCTCTTAGATTCAAAAGGATAGTGAAGCCTCCTATTAGAGGGCTACCTGCTGGAATTTTTAGCGATAGTGAGGATGAGCAGCCACCCCAAGGCCCTACGCTCGCCTCACTTAGCACTAGCAACAAAAGCCTACGCGGAAGCATAAAAAAGGCCAATGATCGTCTCGTCGAGAGTCTAATGAAAATCATGGAGCTCAGTGATGAGATCAATGAGCATCGCCATAGCTTTGGAGAAAAAGTTGCTAGGGTGGCAAAAGCGGTGGGAGTAGAGCATGCTTTATATCAACCTTTCTAGACCTCTCCCGCTAAATAAATTAGGCGCTTCTTTATCTTTCAAGTTTTTTTCATTCTTATCAGTTTGAATTTCATCATGTAATGCGCCTATCATTTTATAATAAAGATTTTATTATTAGAAATATTTGTGCACTTGTTTTCTTTTTCTCCTTGTTTCAAATAAGAACTGGTAAGAAAACAAGTGTGGGGAGGAATCGCACTCACCTCTGACTTAGTTGCACAAAAGATGGCCAAATTTCAAATTCAGTTTGTGCAACTTTCTCTCTCACTCCATATTTAATAGAAGCTTTAAAACTGAATAAATTTGAAAATAAAGAAAATGCTCCATCTCCATGTCTTCCTATGATTAGAAAGTTTGCATACTTTTTATTGCTTGATAATATTCCTAAAAACTTATGAACACTTATCAATAGGGAACCCATTTTATCTAAGTAATGGACAAATGAGATATAGTAGGATGACATGACACTCGCTCATTTATTGCAAAAGCACTTGGGATTTATTTTACAAACCAAAATTCAAATAGCATGTTCCTTGAATGACATTCAAATACCTACCAAGGCCATATATGATCATACATGACAAAACCTTCCATATATGCCTCTTACTTTGTATGGAGTTTGGTCAAGTTTTGTGACCCCTGTTGAGAGATGTTTCATGCTCCCAAGATCAAAACTCACATACACGCCACAAATAACCAAGCTATTCCTGCAGTGGGAATATAGTACAACATGTTTTCCATCACCAACAAATAAATACTCCATGCTCTAAAATATGATCTTCCTAGCATATTTCTAGAAAGAGACCGCAAGGCTAGGAAAAAAGTATTGAAAAAGAAAGAATGGGACACATGAAGGTCCTAAAGTATAGAAAAAAATTGATGAGCACATGAAGGCTCATAGAGAAAATAGCCATGTCTCAAAACAAAAGCTAGAAGAAGAGATCATATCAAATAAGAGGAGTATAATTCCGCCAAAAATTCCACACACTTGCACAATTTTGATCTAAGAGTATGACGCTTCTCTCCAGTGAGGTCCGAGATTTGACTTGACAACATATGCAAGGTAAGTGTGCCTCACAATTTTCATCCCTACCCAAAGCTCCATATAAGCTTCTTAGAAGTAGGATGATCAAAAGAGAAGGCAAAATTTTAGAATATGCCTTCGTAAGGAACCACTACAAATTTGAGAGCCATGAGAGAATCGTTCAAGGAACAAAAGCTATCTTATTGTTTTCAAAAATCATAAAAACCCAAGTTTCTGAGCAGGGATAGAGTGAGAAGATTTGAATCAAAGTTGTTCCATTTTTCAATTACCCAAGATATTTTGGTAGACACTTGGAAGTTCACAGGTTTAGGTGAAGCTTGGAATAACCTGTATGTAGATTTTTCAAATCAAGGAGATGAACCTGCTTAGTCCATTGAACTTTACTCGAGGACAAGCAAAGGACTAAGTGTGGGGGAGCTTGTTGGCAATGCTTAACTCATATTTTTACCGCCAGCATTTGAAACAAATTAAACAAATATGAGAACCAAAACTTAGAAATAGGGTTTTTAACTAACATTCTCCACGAGTTTTGGTATGTATATGTTTTGTAGGCGCATTCAAATGCACAACTTCATTTTTGGGCAACTTAGAAGGCGCATTCAAGCAAAACACAAAGCAAAGCCCATCCAACTTCATTTTTGGGTAGAACAACAGCATGGTAGGGGTCTAGGCCCACCTAGCAACCCACCAGAGCAAGGCGGTGGCAAAAGGACTGGCCCAGGGTGCGGCCGTACCCATGGTGTGGGTGCACCACCCCCAGCTCCGCCCAGCCCCACCTTGCTCAGGCGATGCATTCAATGTGGGCGAGGTTGGTTGCATGGGTGTTTCCTAAAATACATTAGCAAACCAAGCATCCTCAAGCTATATAAGAAGACCCCTCCTCACATTCCATGGATAATCATACACATTTGGAGAAGAAGAATGGCTACACACATTCCATTAGCTTCTTGCTATACTAGAGTAGGGGCTGAGAGAGGAAAGAGTTAGAGGAATAGCGGAGTAGCGGGTGCCCTCTACTTCTTGTACTCGACAAGCCTTGTACATTGGGTGGACGCAGTTTAGGACTTGTTGGCTCCCTCTACATTTGTACCTCTACGTTTGTCTTACTACTTAGAGTTAGAAGTTCATGTTCAACTTTGGTATTGACACTTTAAGTAAAGTTATCATTGTTACTACTGACTTGTGGGTTCGTCATCCATCCTTGTGTTGGGTGCTCTAGTAGAGGACTACTGATAAAGACGGAAGTTCCTAGCCAACGCTAGAGTAGTGACCGATAGCATAGATGGGGTGTTTAAGCTAAAAGTTACCTTTGTTTGCCTCATGTCCTTCGGTTGAGAGGTAGGCAGCAAGTGGTGACAACCCTATCCGTCCTTCATAATCTCCCACATTTGGATACAGCATAGAGCTGTAGGCCGACATCACTTGGCTGACCAAGTGCGATCCAATGCCTAAAGTGAGTCTGTAGTAGTAAATTTATCTTTGCTTAAGGTGTCTACACTTAGAAGAACCTCACTACCCGAGTTGTCCTTCATCTAGTTCTCCTAAGAAAACTAGCGAAGAGACTACTTACACCTCTGTTCCTCATGGAAATATGATACCCTGAATACCACTAGGTAAAGTGCTACAACGGTACTTCCATGCATTTGTGGACTTTTCTGCTTATGCTAAGAAGCACCAACACAAGCTTAACATGGACATAAGGAAGCTACATGCATCATAGTCCCCCTTCCATGGCATCATCCCTAGGCAGCGCATTATGCTCCTTGGTACGATAGATATATCTATGACATTCAATGACATAGTATACTACTGGAAGGAGACACTCTCCTTTGAAGTTGTTGATTTCTAGGGACCCTATAGTGCCATATTCGGGAGGCCATGCTATGCCAAGTTCATGGTGGTCCCAAACTATGCCTCCTCAAGCTAAAGATGCCAGGACCAAGTGGTGTCATCATGGTGTTTGGAAACATCAAGAGCGCCTACCAATGTGAGAGGGATGTCGTCGAGTACTTTGTTGATGGTCACTAACACCCATTTTGACCATCAACATCTCACCCAAAAGCAAGATAAAGTGAGGTAAAACATCATCACATGTGTCCAATTTTCTTTATAATTCACATAGTTCCACTTGTAATTGGAGATTTATTTGTATGCATGAATTTTGGCAAAAATGTTACAAAATATTTGCATTGGAGGCAACTGGACGTGGCAAGAAGGCTAGGGCCCATAGGGCCACGTCGGTTGATGCTACATGGCATCACCCAATGCCACCCAGGCCCCTGCCATGTGAGTGATCTATGGGATGGACTCCAGAAGGTCTCACTAGCATTGATCTATGTTGGTTTGATTCAAGAGACAAGATTAAGCTGCTTTGGATACATGGCACCACTATCATTGACTTGGAGGGCTAAACTGACCTACAAACTACCTTTCTCCAATGTAACCAACCTACCTACCATGCAACCTTCTTTAAGGAGCAATCAAGGCCCTATGATGCAAAGGCGGTGACATCCAACATTGGTTGATACCTAAGGACGTCGCCCGACACCCAATGTCACACCCGGTTTTAGAGACAAAACCGAATGAACATCACTTGTATGCCAGGATCTGTTTATTCATACATGCAATGATAATTATAGTGATACATTATAGTGTTATGTACAAAAGCATACTTATTACAAAATGACTAGAGGGTCTAAAACAAAATTACATCAAAGTCACAGCGAAGCAGGGTCTCCATCCCTGCAGGCATTCGATTAGGGGTACACCAGCCTAGCCATCAGCACCATCTTCATGAAACTCCATCTTCAAGTCTAAACTGTTGGGTGGGGTAGCAAGGGGGACAAAGAAGAAGGGTGAGTACATCAAAATGTACTCCACATCTATAAGAAAGTATGACATGAGGCTTAAAGCAAGGAAAGGCTTACAATGTTTGACACAAGCACTTACGCAACACATCCTAGTTTACCTTAAATCCTTAGCACCATTTACTAGGTGAAACCACCACCTCCTTAGAGAACCAAACCATAACCACACTTGGATTCCATCCAAGCTTCATCTAATCCATCCATCCTCACAGATCCAATAATCATGAAGAAGTCTAGGCTACTATTGACCATGAGAACGACTGATATATTAGTTTTACACTCTGTAGAGGTTGCACACTATCACCACAAGTCATGTTTCCCTATCATGCTAAACACTACATAGGTGCTCAGTAGGGTCACACTACAAGGCCTTTACAAAGCCCCTCCAAGCCCATTTTACACCTCCACTAAGGTTTCACTGCTAACAGTCACTACTACACTCGGACCTTTCACAACCATGTCGTAACCCCTATCGCAATCCAATTTTGGCGTCGGCAGTAAGCTACCAGCAGTGATATTCATAGCATTCACCATTGATATCTAAGACTGACTGGGGTGTACACTACACCGCCATATTGGCTTATCATCTATCTGTGATAAGGTCCTTACTTCTGTGACATTGGAGTATGACCCGCCTGTGTGAGTATGCACTAACACCGCCACATGGCTTATGATCCATCCATGATCAGATACTTATTCTATCACAATGGAGCACAACCTGCCTATATCGAGCCAAACTTGACTGTTGCTTCTATGTATGAACCATCTAGTCATAGGGCATGGTCACCGTTGTGTTGCCATATGATCCGCTGGTGATGATCCTTTAGTCGGTGTTGGGTTACTAAATGATTCGGTAGTGATACACTATTGACCCCTACCATATCAGACAAATAGCTATAGTGATGGCCATCTGGTTCACCATCAGCGAGTGGCACGATGGTGATTACAAACCAACCAATGGCCCTTACATCCAATGGTGATAGAATTGCATCTGGTTTTTACAATGTATTTACTAATTCAACTAGGCCTTAATAACTTACTGAACACACACCATACAGATATAATCATTACACATCATTCGTCATGTCCACAATGCAGAGTACTTGTTATAAACAATGCTCAACACTAACATAATAACTATGTCAACTGATGAATTAACACATGCAGTACATAGATAACATAATAAAGGTTCTGCTCCCTAAAGACTTACGTAACTAAAATGAGGTAGATGTGCTCTGCTCCTTCAGATTGGCACTCCTTGATCAGCTTGGCAACCAATGCACCATGGAACCCCTCTTCTTCCTCCCATAGCCATTGCAGGAAAATAGTTCAAAAGCACTGACACTCCAAAACCTACACAATGCAAAACTTTATTGCTCTGAACAAAATTGGAATATATATATATATAGACTCAAAACAACTCCCTACCTAAACAAAGACATGTCCTAACCACAAAATACAGCATATGCACCTTTACTGCTCTGCTAATGACCCCATGAACAAGGGAACATAAGGCAGATAGTGAGGTCCATTCAAATAAATACTCCAAATACTTCTAGGATAGAGAACGACTTGGGCAGGGAGGACATGAACTTTTGTGTGGCTCATGTCATATGCCATCAGTGTTTTGTCCTCCCCAACAAGGAAAATCAAATTCCATTATAGGTGAACTACAATCACTTTATAGTCTGCATTGGTAGCCTTGGAACCGAGTTGAATATTGTTCAGTCCAAATAGCTGCACCATGTTCACCGTATGCTTCAATGTCCATTTACTAGTACCATAGTCTTCAAGGATCCAGCTTGAAAGGTCAGACCTATTGAAAATATCAGCAATACATAGACACAACTGACCCTGATCTCCATGGATGGACTTTGTAGCACCTGGTGGCCTAAGAATTTTCCTCCATGTCTTTCTCTCCATATCAATAGTAACTATCTGGGACACCTCCAGTATGTGCATAAAACCATTAAGAAACATAGTTCCTAAAAATTTACATACTAGAATATCGTCTCCCCATTCAGATCCTTTACACATCCATGCTCTAGTTTTGGATGAGTAGATGCTGATAACTAACACCCTAGGCTACCTTACCTATAGTTCTACCACATGGAAGTGCTAGGAGATTGTGGGATTGAACCCCAAGCAAGTTAAACCATAACAAAGGTTGCTATGCAGCAGTACCACTGATTTGCTTATCATCGGATTGTAGACAACATAGCGAAGCCCAATACACTAGCAGAGAAGAGGCCTCTGCAACAATCTAAGATGACTAAATCCTGAATGGGGAAGGGCAAGAAGGAAAAGGAGTGGTATTCACCAGTGAAGCAGGTGAATCAGTGTTTGCCTTTCCTGTTGCCATACATGAATCCGACGACAAATTGGGGTAGCTCCTTATGGTACTCGGATTTGGAGTGAGGTGGTACCAGGAGCGATAGGCACACTTGCAGCTGCACAAGGTGCGGGTGGCGAGGTGGTGGAGGATAAGGACCAAGACTTCGTTGGTCAGGATGTCTACTTCGTTCCTCTTATTGGTGGCCCCCTCCATCTTCACTAGGATCTAGTGGAGCAGGGCTAGCAATGGAATTGGCAGCGTTGTCGCCTAAGTCAGAGTAGGAGGGCCTACAGGGATGTGCTCGTGGGCTCCTTAATGATCAGATGGAAGCTTGATTCATACTCAGATGAGATAAGAGGGGAATAAAACACCAATAAATTAACATGAAAAAGGGAAGTGCGAGAAAGCATTACCCTTGCCTTTGGATCATGCAGCAGTGAGCTCGAGTGGCCATGGCGGTGATGAGTACTGGCCTGGTCACTGGTGGATCTGTGTGGGTGTGTCGATGAGGCATACTAGCAGTGGATCTATGCCCATGAGTAGGTGAGGAATAGCAGCAATTAAGAAGGAGATGGACAGGGTGGCTAGGTGGGTAGAGGTCTTTGTAAGCTAACTATAAAGTAGGACTTGCGGGAATAGACATTTCCACCAAAAATTCTGAAAATGCGTCGGAGTCTCACACTGGCTTGCAAATTTTAACAATATCAACAGTGAAGGCTACCAGCGGTGGTGATTGGGTCTTAAAGAAGATGGTATGTAGCACCTAACGACAGGCATGACATATGAAAATGGAACGTTGTAAAGGAACAAAATATTATGAACATTATTTTTGTAGGTTACAGCAAGAAGATGTTAGCACCTAACGACGAATAGCGGCGGTGATACAATTTTTTCAACGACGCTTATATCCAATGGTGATAGAATTGTACAATGTTGATACTAATTTAGCTGAGGCTTAATAGTTTATTGAACACACAACATACTTTTTACAATAACAATGGACGCTAATATGACAAAGTTTGTCAGTTGATGTTGCATAATAAAGGTACTGATCTCTACAATAACAATACAGGTGATAACAAAGTTGTACCATACGATGCTTTGCACATACAAAGCAACACTCCACCAGCATCTCAGTGAGGTAACAACATTCAAAATCAACAAAAGACATTCTTTTTTCAATTAACTCTGTTACACTTTTCATTCACACGGCGTACAATAACTTGGATCTATCAGCAACTATAGTTATGATGACAAAACCTTGGCCCTATTCTTCAGCACTACTCTAGTAGTACTTTTCAGTGAACGAACATTGTTTTTCTCTCACAATAATTCAGCATAAGCATAAGCATAAGTCTAATTTCAGCGATGAGCTTAGGTTTATTCCTGCACTCAACGATGGACGTCTCATGAAGCATAGAAGCCGAATGAAGGCATACCTAAACCTTCACTATGCCTCTAGATCTTTGCCACGAGCAGGGACGATGCCTAGAAGAAGTCTAGGGAAGAACCACCTCATGGAACTCCCTCTAACATCCGAGAGGATGAGGAGTCCCGTGAAGATCCTTGTCCGCGCCATCTTCTTCATCATTAGGTGTAACACCCCTGGTGTTAAGCATCACTAAAAACATGATCATGTCATCATCATGCATAGTAAGCATGCCATTTAGCTAATCATGTCTTGCATAGTAAGCAGGCATAGGCAGCCTAGCGTGGAGGACAGACACAGAGCCCAGCATACATGGCAGTAGGGTCAGTAGCATTGGTTAGTTCTCAGCGTATGATGGTGGGAGATATGGTGGGAGTGATTTTTGGCACTAGGACTGACTTGGGAACGTTGGTTCCTACCCTAGTGTTAGGAATATTCCACCGGATCCTAAGGAGCATCTCCACATGCTCAAGTTTCCTTCCACCTACAAATAGAGGACCCCTCTACACTAGTAAAGATACACCAAAGGGCTCTCCCCTCTTTCCATTTCCAAGATGTAAAAGTAGTGTAGGCTAGTTGGGAGTTAGGGAGAGATGCTCATGTTCTAGAGTGGTCCATGAAGGTCTGGTATATTTTTATCGTACCTTTGTAAGACTCGAGTATTTAATATATATTTATCTTCTCTAATTACTTGAATGTCTATTTTTGTTATCTAGTCATGCTATAGTGTTTAGCTAAGCTTGGTAAATATAGTTGACTACACCTTAGCATGGGATCTCCGCTCACATCGAGTGCTCTAGCTATAGATCATGACTAGAGTAGTAATCGATATACTAGATATGGTGTCTAGTCTATAGGTTACCTGAGATGGCACCCAACCCTACGGATAGTTGTGGTAGCCTCAGGTGGTGACAACCCTGATGGCCGATGTATTCCACCACGTTCGGGTTGGTGTTTATAGGACCGTGGTCAGTGCTTCCTAGTCCCCTTCTCATCCCTATCCGTGGCTAGTGTTCTGTTGTCCCAAAGTGTTATGGTGTGATCGCTATGTCTTACTCATGTTTAGTTATCCCTCTGGTATGCTCTAGAATAGAACTATAAGTAATAGAGAAGTATAAAGGAACCTTGAACTCTCCCGTTGTCCACCCAGCTTAGCCTGTCTACTATTGTATCTTACCATGGAGTTCTCCTGTGTGTGCAATTTATCAAGCACTCCTATCTTTCATGGCTTACCGCCACATTAGTCTAGTCGGTATACTAGTTAGCAGATACATGATGGTTAACTATCAATTTCTTTAACCATTGCTTCCCTGAGGATAAATACGATTGTTGACGGTCGTTAACATCAATCATAAATCGTCAACATATCATGCATATGTACTTAATTTCATCACCAAACATAGGTCTAGGGGTTTAAATTAATAAATTTCATAAGTTTTGGTGAATCTATGTTTGTAGGAGGATTTATTCAGAAATTGTCAAGGTGGACCCAATCATCATATTAAATCATGTTTATCCATGACGAAACCAACTTAGGAAGACTCCAAAACACTCCAAAAGACTCTCCACCAAAGATTGAGCCAAGAGGTAGACAAGGCGAGCTGGCTAGCCCCATGTGTAGGCCGGCCAGCTAGTGGGTCCCATAGGTTAGCCCCTCCTTCGAATATCGGTTCTCCACCGCCTTGAAGATCAAATCTATGCCGTTGCTCAAGGTCAGTTTGATCTGAGGGTTCAGAATTGATGGTTCCCCCTATATACTAGCCCCTACCCCCCTCCTGAGGAATCTCTCATTCAGATCAACACACACTAGGAGGATTAGATCTAGAACTCTCTATTGTAGTAGATTAATAGCTTGGGAGTGAGGGTCGAGTTGGGCTCATGCTCAAGTTCTAGATCTAGTCTTGAAGGCTCGAAAAAGCCTTATATCTTCACTTTTACATCTTGTAAGACTTATTATCAATTTATCATATTCCTATCTACATGGCTATGCTTAGTTTGAATATATGTATCTTGCTTAGTTAAGGTTATCTTTACTTTTGTATGCGGGTTCATAGAGCGCTTAGCCTGTTAGTTTATCAATTGGATTATGTAGCCGAGCCTCGTGTAAGCATGGTGCTTATATGATGCTTTGCCTATGAGCACACCATGTTCCCTAGCCATGTGGTAGCAATAGGTGGTGATAGCCCCATGTATCCTCTGTAGTCCACCCTATGTGAGCAGGTTCTTAAATTGTAGGACCGTAGTCACGTCAATAGAGTTATCTTTTGTGGAGCTCTGTTGTCTAGCGACGTCTTGAAGTGCATAGGAGTAGAGTTAGTCTTAGCTATAGTTAGGTGTATATATACTTTGACCATGTAATAAGAATATTATAGGAATCTACCTCACCCATTGTTCTTCTGAGTTGACTAGTTATTTATCTTTATTGATTTATCCACTGAGTGTCATTATACATAATTCCTATCATTACATTTACCCCTACTCTAGCTATGCTGGTATGTTGATTAGTAGATTCTCCTTTGTTATTCAATAATCTTTACTCCATTATTTCCCTATGGTAAAATATAAATAACGATACCTGGAATACTCCCGGTGAAATGCTACAATGATGATCTGTGCGCTTGTGGAATCCTTCATATTCTATTTGCACTTATAAATACCAATAAGCATTTTTGGCGCCCTTGTTGGGGAAACAATTGGCGTAAAGATTTAGATCATTAACATACCACTAGCTTTAGTAAGATTACCCCTATTCTATTGTATTATGAAATAGACAGAACAACAGATGCCGTTTTGACCTCTTGACAAGCTTCCACAAGAAAATAAGAAAATATTGAAGAACCCAGGGTGCCTGAGCATTCAAGATCCATCAACACTGGAACCCTGCCATCTCATAGGTTTGTATAAACATATATATATTCTCTAACCATATGTAGATTGGAGAAAAAGGTCAACATCACAAGAATACAATTCACATCTCAAGTGACAAAAATAGAAGTTGCACTACTCACAAATTCCATCTTGTGAGTCATGGTAAGTATGATCAAGAGAGGTGAGATAGTCTTGCTCATGGACTTTAAATTTGATGAGTATTTATCTTCTAATTTGTGCATTCCTCTACATATTTATTTTGAATAATCCATGCATCTAGTCCATTTAGTTTATGTTTCCTGATTTCAAATTCATAGCATGTTTAGTTCCTTGCATGCATGTCTCTTGCATTTAAAAAAAAGAAAATCCTCACCATGATCATACTCTTTCATCTTCATTTGGGTAAATCTCTATAATGCTTTCATGCTACCTTTGTCTACCATAGTATGCTTTGGTTTGGAAGTACTGGACATACTTCCCAAGGCTTTTCAATTAAGCATGGTGCTTAGGTTAAATAGCCTTCCTTAATCAATTAGACATGGAGTCTAGTTTGGTTATTGAACTAAAAATTGCTTGTGTAGACACTGGTTATTTTGTTAGACTAATCCCTCTAGAAAACTCTCAAAATTCAATTTTGGTAAGTCAAGAGATGAACTCACACTGGAGATGAAGCAAGGCACATTATAAACTCAAAATAACTTTGCTTAAAGAAGACACAGATCATCCTTCATGGATGGAAGAACTATAATGATCAAAGTTTATTCACTTCTTTTGCTGCAAGTTACCTTTGCCTTGAACCATGCTAGAATCCAGCAAACACATAAAACACAATAAACAAAATCTATGTTGAATAATCCTAAAACCATCCTTTCATTAGCATAGATGAAAAACACATAAATTATGGACAACAACCTGTATTTCAAATTTGTTGTATTCCTTTAGGTATGTGTCCATTAACATTTTGCAAGAAAGAATAAATCTACGTTGTGCATGTTCATGTTTTGGTATGAACTTGCCAAACCACCACTTCATCAATGGAACAAAGAAGAAGGAGATGAGTACCATAAAATAGGTCCACAATAAAAGCACTCACTCATAGGAAGTTGATGAACAAAGTGATAGGCCATGAGCAACGTTGAAGGTAGCCTAGCATTGAGTCTTTCCAAAATTCAAATTAGGATGCTGATGTGAAGTAGGGTGCAACTCACCTCATATTAGCCAATCTGAGACCTGCTTTCATTATCTTCAAAGACAACATCTTGCACGTTGGCAGCAAGGACAAGAATGACAAGATGCCATTATAGCATGGCATGTATCCTTGTGTCAACAAACATCAATCAGTGGTGGACTACCCACTATGTCTCGTGACACCATGAACAACCATGGCTACAAGATGATGTCCCTAAGTCATTGGAGATGAAGCTTTCATGCATGTACCAATGAGGTTCCTTCCTTGACCATCAAGTCAGCTGGCAAACAAAGAACAACTCTTTGCCATGCCGCTAGAAGACAAAGACCATCAAGGAGGAACTTGAATTTGCATCTCCAATGAACACCAATTTGTCGACCAAGAACCAACAAAAATCAAGAAGGGTTGATGAGAGAAGAACAAGTAACTGCTCGAATGGTACAAAGAAAAGAGAAGATCCTACTCAATGAACTACAAGCCTTCACTGATAGGAATGAAACAATGAGAGGAGCATAAGGTCCAAACAAAGTGCAAAGATCCAAAAAGGAAGGACAAAAAGGATGGCATGACAAGAGGATGAGAAAGAAGGAGTACACCATATGAGACAAGATGCTCATGAATATCTCAAGATGCGAAGTTAGTCAAGCAAGAAAAGATCACCACAAGTCATCTGCCCTTCATCACATGGTGCCCTCATACTCCAATGATGAAGGTAACATCTTAAGGTAAGTGGTCTATTGAAGGTAGTTAATGTTAATCACAAACTATCAATATACCTTGCATAAATGACTAAAATGGATCACCAACATAGACTTAGGGGTTTTAACTAACAAATTCCATGAGTTTTGGAGAATCTATGTTTCCAGCAGGATTTAATCAGAAAACTACCAAGGAGGACCTATTCGTCAAAGGAAATCACATAATTTCACAGCGGGACCAATGTAGGTAGACTCTAGAAGACTCCAAGAGGCTCTCCACCAAAGCAGGCCTAAAGCCACTACCATGTGGGGCCAGTCGGCTCCATTGATAGGCTAGCCAGCCTATGGGTCCCACCTATTGGCCTCTCCTCGCTATGTCAGTTCTCCACCACCTCTAGGATCACATCTACGCCGTTCTTTTAAGTCAATTTGATCTAAGGGTCTAGGATGCTTAAAGGGCCCAATATATACCTGCTTGTACCCCCTCCTCTAGGATATACAGAAGGCAATGATCCTAAGAGCCTAAGGGCCAGAAACCCTAATTCATATTTCAACCAAAATTAGAGCTAGGAATCAAGAGAAGATTAGTCCTCAATAGGATCTAGTCTTGTATTAGAAATAGAGAGATAGAGTGATAGGGAAGAGTTTGGAGGATGTGTCAGCCTGTTGGTGCTCTCTCTACGTCTTGTACCTTGGCGCGATCAAGTTCTTCTTAAGCTTGCTTCTAAGATTTCTCTAGTAATCAACTTCTAATTCAAGTAAGCATCTTGTTCATATTGTTATTCAGGTTTCAAACTCTTTAGAGTACTTTAATCCATGTAGCTCCTAGGTTAAAGTAGTATTCATAGTGTAAGCGTGGTGCTTAGACTCGGTTACTTGTGGATGTACCCTACTTTCCGGATCAGTGGTAGCTCACGAGGGTGACTCTTACAGCCTTGTTGAATCCTTTGTAGTCCACCTCCCATTTGTAGGCCTAGTAGGACTTAGTTACTATAGAAAACATACTATGCCTATGTTTTCTTTAGTAATATCCCTAGAATTGAACAATAGAAGACATAGCTTACCAAAGTTGGAACTAGAAGACCTTTGCGATCTCCTTTACACTCCTGTTATCTAAGCCTTGTTACAAAGCTGGGTTAAGTTAGATTTAGTTATTCTCACACACATTTCCTTGAGTTCGATATAAAACTGGGATACTTCCGGTGAAATGCTACATCGGTATAATATCGGTGCACTTGCGGATTATTCTGTTTGCGTTAATATATACCAACAAGCATTTCTGAAGCCGTTATTGGGGAAACGGTTGCTGAGTTAACTTTGAACCTAGCATAACCTTGTATCATTATTCTTTTATCTTTTTATTCCTTTCTTTTTATTAAGGATTTAGAATCCACTCCTATCCATCAATATGTTGCACCTACGAGCGCACACCTAGAGCCACTAGAATCTTCAAAGCCTATCCTAACACCTAGCTATGAGCTGTGCCTGTGTTTAATCAACATGGTCTAGAATCAATCTTTTTTAGACGAAGATGATGAAAATCCTTACTTCCACCTAAATGAGTTTGAGCAAACCTGTGCATGCCTACGCATTATGGGCATGTCAGACAAAACATTACGATGGAAGCTTTTTCCTTTCTCTTTGATAGGAAAAAGCCAAACGTTGGTACAAGCTCACTATAGGAAGTAGACAGGGAGATTGGGAAGCCTTGTGTTCAAGCTTTTTCTTGCATTTCTTTCCCATCTCTAGAGTTGTTAGCCTTCGTTTAGAGGTTCTATCATTTAAACAACAAGAAAAAGAATCACTAGGCATGGCTTGGGAACGTTTTAATGCTCTCATTAATACTGGCCCTGACCTTGCCATTCAAGACCCATTCTTCTTCAACATTTTTACATGGGTCTTGATAGGGAAACCTTGAAGTGTCTTGATACCGCCTCAGGAGGCTCGCTCCTTCTTGTTTCTACCAATTCAGGGAGAAGCATTCTTACTAAAATTCTAGAGAACACCCCTAAAGAAGTAAAAAAGAAGCCATTAGAGGAGGAACCCCAGATTGCTAAATTGACAAAGCTCCTTTAGATGCTCTTTATAGTCCAGTTGTGGGTGTTAATATCATGTCTGCATCTTTTGCTCATGATTTATTGATAGACATACCATTAACCCCAACAATAAAGTTATTGAAAAGTCTTTTAGGACACATTCTCCCAAGTTTTGGAATTCTGTATGTCCTCCCAATCTAGGTACAAGGAACCATGGTTCATTTGAGCTTTTATATCTTTGATATCATAGAGTTTGACCTATTGATAGGACAACCAATTGAAAGACTTATCCAAGAAGGACAAATAGGGAAATGAAAAATAAGCCTTAGGAAAAACTTTAAAATTTCTATACTCATTACTCATTCTCTAAATGCTGAGACTAAGCCAATTCCCGAGGAAAATCAAACGCAGGAAGTTATGGTTGCATCTCTTGATGACTTGATCGAACCCAAACTTGAAGATTATGCCCAGTTCTTGATCGAAGAAGAAGATGAAAATCCTACAGAACCTGAACCCTTAGATGAATTGCTAGAACCACCTAAGCCCACCATTGAGCTTAAACCCCTACCTTCTAGCCTTAGATATTCTTTTCTCAATAATGATAAGGATTCTTCTATGATCATAAGTGATAAACTCTCTTAGAAAGAAACCCTCTGCTTGCTAACTATCTTAGAAAAGCACCGCTCTGCTTTTGGCTACTCGCTCCAAGACCTTAAGGGATTTAGCCCTGCTCTTTGCACCCATCGCATCCCTACAGATCCTGATTTTATACCTTCTAGGGAGCCACAACATAGGCTTAATAATGTGATGAGAGAGGTTGTTAAGTAAGAGGTTTTGAAACTCCTACATGCTGGGATCATCTACCCCATTCCGTACAGTGAGTGGGTAAGCCCTATTTAGGTTGTGCCTGACTATTGTTAAAAACGAAAAGAATGAATTAATCCCCTAGAGAACCATCACTGGATGGTGGATGAGTGTTGATTACCAAAAACTTAACAAGGCAACAAAGAAAAATCATTTTCTATTGCCCTTCTTTGATGAAATGTTAGAGCGATTAGCAAATCACTCTTTCTTCTATTTCCTTGATGGGTATTTAGGTTTTCACCAGATTCTGATCCATCCAGATGACCAAAGCAAAATGACCTATACATGCCCATATGGAACTTATGCTTATCGCAGAATGTCTTTTGGACTATGTAATGCTCTAGCTTCTTTTCAAAGATGCATGATGTCTATATTTTTTGATATGATTGAAGAAATCATGGAAGTTTTCATGGATGATTTTTTCTATTTATGGGAAAACTTTTGATGATTGTCTTGAAAAAATAGACAAGGTTTTGCAAAGAATTGAAGAAAAGCACTTAGTCCTTAATTGGGAAAATGTCATTCCATGGTTAGAGAAGGCATAGTGCTTGGACACTTGGTGTACAAACGAGGGATTGAGGTAGATAGAGCTAAAATTGAAGTAATTGAACAATTACCACCTCCCATAAATATCAGAGGGATCCGTAGTTTTCTTGGTCATGCAGGGTTTTATCGCCGCTTCATAAAAGGTTTTTTCACATATTGCTAAACCACTTACAAATCTTTTGGCTAAGGATGTTCCCTCTAAATTTGATGATGCATGCTTGAAATCTTTCAAAATTCTAAAGAAAGCACTCATCTCTGCACCAATTATTCAACCCCTAATTGGTCGCTACCTTTTGAAATTATGTGTGATACAAGTGATTATGTTGTGGGGGCAGTTTTGGGTAAAACAAAAGATAAGAAGAATAATGCAATTGCTTACGCTAGCAAAACTTTGATAGAACCTCAACTTAATTATGCAACAAGTGAAAAAGAACTCCTAGCTATAGTTTTTGCTATTGATAAGTTTAGATCTTAGTTAGTAGGAGCTAAGGTGATTGGTTATACTGATCATGCTACTTTCAAATGCCTGCTCACTAAGAAAGATGCTAAACCATGACTTATAAGATGGATTTAGCTACTCTGAGAATTTGACTTAGAAATAAAAGATAAAAAAGAGAGTAGAAACTTCTGTTGCCAATCATTTGTCCAGAATGCAGTTTACAAATCCACAGGAATTGCCTATCAACAATTCACTATGGAACGACATGCTCTTCAAGATCACAAAATCTAACCCCTGGTACATGAATATTGTTAATTTTTTGGTTGCAGGCTATGTACCTGTTGCACTTGGTTTTCCAAAGAAGACCAAGCACTAACTATATGTGTGCCTAGGATATCCACACAACACATATAGTGACAAATATGGAGATTATCAAAGACAATGCTTTATTATATATCGAACATAGTTACAACAGGACTTACAAGTATTACAAAAGCATAGCGGAAACTAATTCTTAACCTTCTCTTCGAGACTCCATACTCCATAGGGACGGTTGACTAGGTGAGCGCTCTCCTAGTACTCTTGTAACATCTTAGGGAACTCCTTTGAATCACCATCTGGTACCCATCCAGGATTTTTTTGTTGATTATAAAGCAAGTGTGCATGCACCACACTCAACAAGTATAACATGAGGGGTTGCAAGGCTCAAAAGGCTAGACACGACTGAACTGCGGTAAACACTTTTAGTTGGTCATATTTTATTTGTTAAACCTATGTTGCTAGGTTATGCTTAAGCTCCCAAGGTGAAAGTATATTTAACATCAAGGTTGATCATATCCCAAACCATCCATAGAATTATCTATCTCAAAAAGGATCTAGGCCGCTCGTGTCTGTGAGCACGACTAATATATTAGTTTTATACTCTAAGAGTTTGTACACTTTCACCGTGAGCCATGATTGCCCTTTGCCCGAGGTGATCAGCCTCTTGACTCACTTCCAAGGTAAGTCGGTAGGGATCACTACGAAGCTTTTCACTAGTCATTCTAATAAGTAGTAGCCACTAAGATTTCTACCATCTAGCCATATGCAGCCCTCCTCTAGGAGTGCCACTCATGGTCATGGCATAGTACACACCCTGACAGGAAAAGAAACATACCAACTAGTGCCCCCTCTTGCCCTTTTGGTAAGCTACTGATGAACTAGAACAGATCAAGATACTAGGCTAAGACCAGAGCCATATAGTTCTCATGGTTGTACGGTAAGTCTTGGGTTGCTGCTTTAAGATTCAGTCTTTTTGGAGGGCAGACTAGAGCACCCAAAAAGTCCCATTGCTCTAGCCCCCTTCTATTCATGTTGCTAAAAAGCATCATTTTAACATTGATTCCATAATCCATTAGTCAAGCTTAACATTATATAGTTTGGTGATTGCAGACTAAGCAACTACCCATATGCATAAACCCTAAGCTAATTAAGGAATATAGGGTACAATAGTTCTAGGTAAAGTCCTTAAGGGTTCATCAAATTAGACACATGCACATGAAATGTGAATATAAGGTTATTAGGTAACAAGGGTACTCATGTTACACTTGCCTTCCAAAAGCTTGCTATCCAACTTGATATTCTTGCAGAGCTCCTCTTCTAACGATAGCAATCCACTGGTACAAGCATCACAAGAACCTAAAAATAGTACACCAATCATTAAAAAAGCATACTTTAAAGATTACTAACATATACTACTTGTCGCTACGAACTTGTGAGTGTAAGAACTAACTAAAATGGAACTACCGTTAAAAAGTTATAAGCTTTTGAAGTTTCAGGGATTTATTTATAATTAAAAGAGCTTAGTTGTAATTACTTTTCAAAAGACAGGGTCCAAAGTGTAAATATTTGGACCCCAAAACTATTTTATAAAAGCTAAAGAGATCATTTGTCTTTTTTTAAAATTAATTTATAAATAGGAACACGTTAGTGTCATCATAGATATAATTTTTATGGCATCATTAATCATTTTATGAAGACAAAATACACATCTCTTTTATAATTCCTTCATAAAATCAAAATAGATTATTTTCATAATTATTTTTATGAAGACAAGATATTGAAAAAGCATGTCTCTAAATAGTTTTATAAAAGAAAAGCGTGGTATTAACATTTTTGTAGATATATAAAACATGTGTAAATTTGTTTTTAACAGTTTCTCTTACTAAGACAAAATATATTTATAAACATTTCATATAAAAGGTATATTTATACATCATTAATATTTTTTGGAAATAAATATTTATAACGTCAATTTAATTGAAAACATTTCTGTACTGGGCCGAAACATAATTAACTATAGCTTCTAGGAATTATCATGGAAGATATATGAGACTCACAAAACAGTAGCTCGATTACAGATAAGTATAAGGGTTAGAATGCAAAGTGCGCATGCACTATACTATGGACCGAGTCTGCTGGCCATGGACCGGTGGAAGTGTGTGTGAGCAGTCCACCATGGACCCAGTCCATGAGTGAAGAGGTTTGTATTGGTGTATTTCCATTGTATTTCTTTTTCTAAAGGAAAATGACCATAAAGTTAAGACACATCATGCTGATGTCAGCAAGCTAGCAAGGAGCGAGGCAGGAGCACGGTGCTCGGCCTTGGTGCTGCACATGCTCATGCAGGGAGGGGCACAGGGTTGTGCGCAGCATGCCTACATGCATGTGCGCTGTAGGGACGGGGATGTCCACGCCTGCCTTGAAATTGCTTGGAAATGGCTCGACCAGGCAGTAGACGATGAGGCCATGTGTGGTGGTGCCATGGCTACTCACGGTGGAACTTTGCCGATGCAAGCCGGTGAATTGGGTTGAAGCTAGTGAAAGGAGATATTATGGAATTGATTTTGTTCAAGAAGCTAAAGAACAAGTCTGTACTATCCAAACCCATATGGCCGTAGCTCAAGCTAGGTAGAAAAGTTATGCTGATCGTCATAGAAAACCTATCGAGTTCGAAGTTGGAGACTTTGTTTATCTAAAAGTCTCACCCATGAATAGTGTCCAACGATTTGGTGTGAAGCGAAAGCTTGCGCCGAGATATGTCGGTCCGTTTCAAATTATAGGATAGAGTGGTAAGGTAGCATACAAGATCCAATTACCTCTTGAGATGAGTGTTATCTTCAATGTCTTTCACGTATCTCAGTTGAAGAAATGTCTTCGCATCCCTGAAGAGAGTGTCCCACTGGGGGATATCAAGTTAGAATCTAATTTGACTTTTGAAGAAAAACCAGTCCGAGTAATTGACACTCATGAGCAAGTGACTCAAAGTTGGGTGGTCAAGTTTTACAAGGTCATATGGAGTAATTAGGGTAGTGAACGCGATGCAACTTGGGAAAGAGAAGATTATTTGAGGGAGGGTTATAAGGAATTCTATCAACAATGGTACGCTTGTCAAATCTCGGGACGAGATTTTTATAAGGGGGGAGGGCTATAACACCCCATGTGTTTGGCTTCCACATTTGCACTGGCGTTTCATAAACATGAGCATCATTCATCCATTCATGAGCTTGGATTGTTGAAACATGCTTTTAAAACATTGCAACATATTTTTCTATTCCATGTGTGTTTGTTTTATGAAATGAATAGTGTGCAACACTCAAGTGCAACATGTGTAGTTCACCCTTGAAATGTGTCACATACTTTAGTGAAACATGGTTAGTTAGTACTATGCCACAAACTCAAGAAACATATGAAACATGACTTTGAAACAAAAGTAACATTTCACTTGTTCTTCCTTGTTTCAATACATGTGAGGCTTGACTTTTGTGTGATCCATGTGTGGTGTGGCTAATTATCCTCTTAAACAACTTAGCTACACTTAGAATGTCATTAGGAACAATGTTCATGTTGACCATATTGCCTAATTATGCTTTCAAGTAATGGTTTGACTTGTATTGACCCCTAGAACTCTTTTGTTTGACTATTTAAAAAGTATAGCTTAGTCTATTTGCATGTCTGAGCAACCTAAAGCAAAGTTGTAGAAAATTTTATAAGGAACAAAAGTTATTTTATGACCATCTCATGAAAATGTGCAGAACATGCTCAAAAAGGGCCCACAAGTCAGTTTTGAGGTCTATTTAGAAACTCAGAAATTTTCTAAGTCTTGGAACTGATTTTCAGTTTCATGTGTCGATGTTTGGAACCTTGTATCTCACTAACCAAGCCGAACCAGCTCTAGCTCCAATTGGCAAAGTTGTAGTCCTCATTTAGATCTCCAACTTTGTCAACTATGCCATGAGCTAGATCATCACGGTTTAGGAGTTTTAACACTATCAAGTTGCGTTGTCAGGCTCTGAACGAGGACTCTGAATCGTGTCTACAGTAGCCAACCGACTTTAGAATTTCAGCATTGCGTGGCGCCGCACATCGCTGCCGGCCTGACCATCTAGGCCAAGTTGGGCTCCTGCGCGCCAACACAGGCCCCAGCATCCCCCCTTGTTTCCCAGTGCTTCTATTTCCATTTCCTGCTCCTCCATTCGCTCCCCGCAGCGTCCGCCGCAGCACAGCGCAGCGTGAGCATGCCGCTGTCGCCATTGCTGGCCCCTGCTCGCGCCTTGTCGTTCAATCACCACCACAGCAGCTTTGCCGTACTCCTACCATCGCACCGCACCCACATTTGCTCGCTTGAATCGCAAGGTGAGCTATTGTGCCGCGCGCGGGCCTCGCTGTTCTTCCGCCACCGCATCCCGTCACTGTGGCCAGCTCATCTTTGACCGCCACTTGCTTAGGTAGCATGTGCACTAGCTTGGTCATGGTCTATAGAGTCTTGGCCGACCCTTGGATCGAGCCCTCATTGCCAGCTCCGGCGCCACGCCGTTGAGCCGCACCGCCGTGCCGCCATGACTGCCGCCATCGTGCTTAGCGCCGGCAATAGGCCGAGCTAGGTAGCTCGGTAGGTGCGCAATGTCATGGGGATGCTCGTCGTGTCGTTGGTGTCATCGGAAAACCTCGCCATCGGCGAACTCCGATCGAACCACGTCGTCCCGCGCCGTGGCTCTACTTTTCAGTCATTGATGCGTGGACCCGGCTGACCGGTGGACCCCGGTTGTTAGTGACTTAAGGATTGAAAGCTAGTTCAAATATTTCAGTTTTAAATGCTGTTTTGTAAAATTTATATCTCTTGTTTTGTAGATCCCAATTGGGTGGTTCCAATTTTGTTAGGATCTTGGCGAAGTGTAGTATTTAGGAAAAATATAATATTAGCACTTATAGTAGAGTTTCTGGAAGAATTAAAATGAAACTTGAAATGTGTTTTGAAATGAATGCAAACTTGTTTAATTCATATCTAGAGTTCATGTTCTCTAAAAATTACGAAATTTGGACGGTGAGTTCTTCTTGATGAGTAGAAGCTCTGGTCAAAATTTTAGAGTCAGTGCATGAATAGTTTTTGAGTTATAGATTTTCCTTTTATCATTAGATGATCCTTGTGTGAATTTATTAATTAATCTATGAATCTAATGACTATGAAATTTATTGGAGGTTGTCCTAGTACCTTAAGGATGCTAAGAAAAATATAAAATATGTTGCTTGACACATTTCACTAGGGTTTCCTATTTATATTATTTTAAGCCTTTATGCCTTGCCATTTTTGTGTAGGATGTTATACTTGTTCAAATGATATCAAATTTTACAGTACTCTACATTGAGCATGTAGTACCTACTGTAATTTTTGTAGATTAAGTGATGCAGTTTTCATATATGTTTATTATTCCTCTTAAATAATTAAATAAATTAAGAAAGGCATTAAAAGAAATGAATTGGTGGTGAACACTTTACTTTCTACTGTTATGTTGATATGTGTAATGAGTTAGTAAAGTTGGTTTTGTCCATTTATATGTTTGCAACATAAGTTAATAATTATTTTCTTGCATTATGTCTTTCTGGATAGTTCTGGGAACTTTGCAAAGTTCACCATGATAATTTGGTTTTCTGGGAAAGTCGTGAATACCAAAGTTTTAATAACTTATGTATCTATCTCCTGTTAAAATTTGGTGGCATTTAGCCTAGTAGTTTAAGAGTTACAGTCATTCAAAGTTGGATCACAGTTTTGCTTGCTCTCTGTCTTGTTTGGACCTGAGTATGTGGTTATGTAAATTCGACCTGGTAAAGGTTGGAATCATGTCTTGAGGTCTGAAAATGAATTGTAGGCAATTTCATCAGCTTTCCAAATTGTCATGTTGCTTGTCATTTCAATTTGTAGATCTCCAGTTATGATCAGTTTATTGTACCGCTGTATAGTTCCTGTTTTGCTGAAATGCGAATGTTTGTGTGTATGCTTTGTTGCAATGTTCTTGTTGATTGTTTAGGTGCTAGCCTAACTTGAGAACATGCATAGATGCAGGTACTAGGTCCTTAACTGAAGATGAGCAATTGTACATTAGGTTGTATAAACTTGGTAAGTTAAAGTGATTTGAATGGAGCTTATGTTAGAATATGCGGACTGCAGTAAGCATGTGCATTCCCCGAGCATCCCTAACTTTATTCATGTGCATCCATGATATTTATCTTGTGCATACATGCAATAGGTGTGCCGGAGGGAGTGACGCTTCTGGAGTTTGAGGGAGCGAGCCAGGAGGAGGAGCCTGAGATTCAGGCAACTGACGAAGCAGCTGGCGAGGAGGAGTTGCCCGAGTGCCCTGATCACCGCCCATCCTCTTTGTTGAAAGGCAAGCCTTGGAGCATTCTAAGTCTCCCATGTTTTACAAATATATTGAGTATCTTTTATTATTGATGATGCATTAAGTATAGAAATTGGTTGGAACCAATTGTTGCATTATATATCTATCCTTGTCCAGATATCGCACTTGAATCCAATTTAAGTTCAGGAACGGGTTAAATGCTTAGCCATGCTTAGTGTGGTAGAAGTCGGGTGATTTCCTATCACCTGTGAGCTTTAGGATGAGGTGGGTCACGGTTGGCTATATTTGCTATCGTGGAAAAGAACCATGTTAATAATGAATTAAGATCGGGCAGAGTCTTGTGTAGGTTTGGACATAGTGACTCCGTCTGTGTCATTTAAGGACTGATACGCTGTACGTCTCCATGTCATGTTGAACATTGCTTAACACTTAGTTGGCCGGATAAGTCATTCCGATCGTGAAGCCTTGTAGCTCGGTTCAGGCCGAGAGCACAAGCAGTTGGTCGCAATCTGGATGGTAGTAAGGATGTGCAGAGAACCATTGGCGTAAGCCCAAGGGCGAGTTAATTCACCGAGCACTCATGGTAGAGTGGTTCTCTGGTTTTGCGGCACTGATCATACCTGCGACTCCTGAATTGTACCAAAGGTGACTTGTTGCGACCCTAACGGGGGAAGCAGGGTTTGTGTTAGGAATACCCCTCCAGCTAGATATGAATCGATTCGAATCGCCATCTCTCTCGGATAGTGAGAACTTGACTGAGCAGCGACAACGTAGATTCACTTAATTTAATGATATGATTAAATGGAGAATGATGATAATGTTGCCACAGTTTATACCTGCTATGGTTAATAATGTTTGCATCTTAATCAAGTGATTGCTTAGCACAGGTACTAATATAGATGACAGGTTAATGGCTAAAAGTCACTGCTAGCTCAGGTTAAGAGTTGATCATTATTACTTATGCTTTTCCACAAAATGAAAGTGTTAGCCAGATCCACTAAATTAAGCTATGCATGATCCTTGGTGTCAATTATTTTGGTTTCCGATGGGTAAGTCTAGCTGAGTACATTCTCGTACTCAGGGTTTATTCCCTCTTGTTGCAGATGACCTCCTTTATCAATGCTTCTGTAAGTACTATCTCCACCCGGCGGGTGACGAAGACTAGATCACCGGCATGATCTCTGCTTATCTTATCCGTATGCTTTTGTGGGATGTGGTCGGCAAGCTAGTACTTGTATTTGAACTCGTGTGTCTGAGTTAAACTCTTTGCTTCCACTACTTTGCAAAACTTGGTTTGTAATAACTATGGCTCTGATGTGTTGTAATCTATCTATGAACTGTTTGTGAAATATTGCAACGTGTGATGTGTTATGTTGAACTACTGTGATCTTGGTTGTATGCGAGTTGGTTTGAAATCCTTCGTGGTTTTAGTTGACTACCGGGTTTATATGGGCTCAAGTGTGAGAATTTGATCGTTTCGATGATCGTTTTTGTTCTTGAGCTCTTATAAATTAGACGGTTCTACGACACTTGTCACCCATGGCTTCAAAAACTAGTGTTAAGCTTCGCCTGGTCTGGTTGTCTTCTGATTCTAAAGCAGAGACTTTCTTGAGTTTAGCTCTAGTTCTCCATTTAATGCTTCTAGATCTTCAACATAGTTTGTTAGAAGGTCAAAACTGGTCATACATTACCCTGCATAAGATATAAAAGTAGACAGAACAAAGGTAAGTCTGTTTGAGCAGAGGTCAATGGTTATCTCGATCACATCAATAGGTATAAATTTATCAATATTTCCTTCTTGCCTAGCTACCTTCCCCGGCAATGGCGCTAGAAATGCTTCTTGTTTTTTATTAACTTGCACTTGTTTAAGTAGCCACCTAATGTAGATGACATTTCCTAGCATCACTTTTACTAAGTTGTCATCCCTAGCGATGGTGCCAGAAATGCTTGTTGGTGCTACCTAGTACCGCTTCTGGAATGACACTAAGAAGTACTTTTAGTATTTCATGTGACTATATAGAATATGTATAATAAGATGAAAGGGATCCGCAAGCGCACAAATAATATACCATTGTACCAATTCACCCGGGAGTATTCCAGGTATCATTATTTATATTTTTACCATAGAGAAGGACGGGCAGTGGGAATATATTGATAACTTAGACACATGATGGAGAAATAAACCATAACCAAACTTCTACTCACAATAGGGGTAAGTCAAGAGATAAATATATATGAATGGTGAATAATAACTAATCATTGATCACTCGGAGTACTCCTTTCTATGTCATTACCATGGCTAAGTAGAATATTAGAGGAATAATTACTAAGTCATTCTTAATTACAAGTCAAAGCATGCGTTGATTAGTGCAATTACACTTAGTAATCATGGTTAAGATCAACTTCATATCTACACATAAGGGATATTACTAAGGAAGATTAAGAACAGAGCTTGTCTTCCTTCTTAACTAGATCCTACTTGTCCTATATTCGAGGAGTGGACTACAAAGGACTCAACATGAGTGTCACATCCATGATCTACCACTTGGACCAGAATATAGGGTGCATCCGAAGGTAAACAACATATAATCACCATGCTTACACAATGTCGACCACTCACCCTTGGATCCAAAGAGCGGGCACTATACGAACTTATGCATGAACATGATGATAATCTAACTATACTAAGCATATAATCAAAGTAGACGATGAACATTATAACTAGGAGCATGAATGATTTGGACAATAATGTCATAACAATTGTACCAAACATATAAAAGTAATGAGAGATACAAAGGAGAGGGGGTACAAAGGTTGTACCAAGCCATGCTCTTGACACGATAAGGAATCCAAGTGAAGCTTTTCTCCCTCTAGACCTAGCCTAGCTAGCTATGCCCTAGAATATGGTGGAGCTCTAAGGATGATTAGGGTTTCTATCTTCTCAAATGACTTGATCAGGGTTTTCATTCTTGATTGATTTGGGGGGTGGCAGGGGCTGATATATATCAGCTAAGTAGAGAGCTAGAGAAACCACGTCCCTAGTTTTGGTCAGCATTGTTATGTATATGGTGCTATCAAAGGATTGTTCTAGATTTTATTGGATGAAGCACAGAAGGATAATCAAAGACATCCCTTATCCTATAGGACTACCCCTCCACATGAAGTATGCATTGTGCCCTGCAAAAATAGCCCACCAGTCCAATGCTGGTGCATTGTGAGCTGGTGCCTACATCAATGGTTGAAGTTGTTCCCTTGGAAGCATATGAGGAAAAAAACCTAGCCTCCATCCTCAGCGATAAATCTACCACTATCATAAAGAGAATTAGAGAGCATAGAACACACTTCCCAATGTGTAAATCAAAGGAAAAGGAGAGCAGAAAATCTATCGAGATTTCATGGCACTAAACCGTTTATCTTTAAGCCAGTGATTAGTGGATAAAAAATGGTTGAATTCACACCAAACTTGGTGATCCCATTCCTTGCTTAAGGTACTTCAATGTCTTAAGTTTTTTTGAGGATTGGTTGAGTAAAGCATCAGATTTGAGAGATGTTTTGACAGTTTGGTCACAAAATTTCAAAGCAAAGCAGTTTTGGTAGATGATTTGTTTGGATAGTCAAATGGTATCCGTTTGAGCTGAATTTTGGTTAGTAGTTAAAGGACTCTTGGATCTAAATACCTACCAAAATTTGTGCACAATGGAGCAGTAGTTTGCAGGATATGAACTGATTACCGAGAGGTACAAAATCTGTGATTTCTCTGCTGACTACTTGCATCCCTCATATTAGTAGGTTGTATTGTAGTTCAGGTCATGTTGGCAATGTGTTGATTGTTAATACTTTAGATGCCCTAGAAAAGACTCCTTGCACCCCTTGTGCCTTGCTTTTGCCGTCTCATATCAACAATGCTTGAGCAGTTAAGGTGTTCTACAAGTCAATTTGTGCCTTTGCGAGTCGCTAACAATTGGAAAAGTGTCAAACAATAGATTTTAGATTTTGTTTATGAGTTGTTGATTGACATTAGAAAGGAAGCCTCAATATCAAAAGTAGTCCCACAAAGCTAGTTTTGCTATAGTGCAAGTCAACCCAACTTACTACGCCACTGCACCATGAAGGCAAATTGTGCTCAACCTGTTTTTCTAGTTGGTGTATACTTGCAACTTTTGTTGACCTTCAGACCTTGTTGTCATCCTTCTTTAGCAATGTTTTCCAAGGCAGACTTGTCCTTGGTACATTGTATGTGTTTTTACCCATGAGGTTGCATCAGATCCAACCCAGATAACTGTTGCCGATTGGATAGAAGGATTCCCTTAAATAATGATCATCAAAAACACTGAGTCAACAGAGTCAGCTATCACATTCACCACTTACTCAACAGACTCAGATTATATAGTGTTATCATTAGAGAAGTAGAACTACACACATGGAACATTATGTAGTTTTCCATCAGTTGGCATCTGAGTGATTGAATGGTTACAATCGGCATAGATATTGTCTGTTGGTTACTCAGTTTCTCACAACCTCAGAGAATGTTAACCCTGCCTGTGATCTCATCCCTTATGAAAGGTTGTACTCAAGCTACTTTGGTAGAGGACTGCTTTTTGAATTTTGTGAATAAACATGGAACAATTGTAATGAGTAGTTTTCAGAAGCTTGCAGTCTACTGCTAAGTTCACATGGTCCATGTTATATTCACTAGGGAAATAGAGATTATGGGTAATTAGTTTATACTCCATAGTACTCTACATATCTCAAGAACGAAGTGATGTGCTATCTTGGATTCCTCCCAAAGTAACAATGCTTCATAGAAGCTAGCGAAGGAAATTCTTTAGACAAAACTTACTACAAAGAGCAAGTATCAGAAAGTGTCTTGACCAAATTAGCCTCTCTGATACTCCGAAGTTAAGTAGCCTAAGGATATCACTGATGTTGGAAAATGGATGACATGTTTCTCTTCCCTTAAAAGTTTTTTGCACCGAATCTCAGGGTGAGATTCTCATAAGGGGGAGGGTTATAACACCCCAGGTGTTTGTCACCAGCTAAGCAATGGGTTTGAGCCCAAACATGACATGTTAAGTGGCGATGAAGGTGTCAAGATCAAATCTATAAGAGTGAGCTACAACTTAAACTTGGACAACACACCCTACTTCCATGTGGACCCTTGTTAAGATTATGCTAGAGTAATGTTAAACATGCTTATTTCATGTACATTACATCAACATGCATCCATCATGACCTGTGGAAAGGTTTCATGAAGTTTGGAATCAAGAAGTCACATGAAATGATAAGTTATAATCTTTCTTGGATTGCTTTATTAAGTGAATGGAATTATAGATCATCAACCAAACCTTGCTACCTTGCTCAAATGAATCTAATTGAACTCTACAACAAAAGTCATGAAGGGCTGATGTTGAGCAGAAGTCAAGAAAATGCCTTAATTGGTCTAAAACTCTAATTTATGCTTTACCATGATACTATTTTGACCTATGTTGACCAATTGCTTATAGTGCTTGTATGGAGTTCCACCTTAAATAAAAGTTTAAGTTTGAGTGGAGTAGAACAAACTTTGTTTTTAGACCAAGAGCCAGATCAACTTGTAAGAAAGTCTAACCGAGGCTTAAACTTTGAATCTGCTGTTGTTTTTAGAGTCCAAAAATATTCAAGTTTGGGAGTTTCACTAAGCAACAACATTGGCATTCTGTGTTCTCCAAATTTTGTGAAGCAACTCAATTTCGTCCAAAGATAAAAGTTGGAGCATACATTGTGGAGAAGAGCATATAAAAAGTTGGACTAAGTTTGACTCTGTTTTGGTCCTCAATCTTGGGTTTCCTGAACCGCTGTCAACACACTAACACTATCACTTTGGGGCTTAATTAGCCACTATCAATCCTTAATGGCCAGTTACCCTTAACAAAAGTTGGAGAGGACTTACAGGGCAACAACTTTGGTATAGGCTCCTAGGTCTGGATCCAAGTGGAATATGCCAAAAATAGGATCAAAGCAGGTCGGTTTTACGCACACCAGGTGTCCGATGATTTGCCTTTGTGGCAACCTTGCACCGAGCGCGCCCCCACCATTGCTGCATGCCGCTGTCATGTGCCTTGCCTCCCTATTATGTCCTAGAGCTCTCCTGAAGTGGACGCCGTGTTTCCCTCTCTCCCTCACTCGCTATGCAGCTCCCTCCCTCGCTCTCTGGCGTCGCACGCGTGCTCCAGGATGCGGACGCCATTGATGGCACCGGCCAGCTCCCACTGCCGCTCACACAAGCCATGGCTGGGCTGCTACTACCTGCGATTGGCCAAGCCAGGGCCCTAGCGTGGCCACGGACCTCCTTCGCAACCAGCCGACTAAGCTCCAGCGCTCGCCCTCGCCTGCTGCCACCGGTGTGCCGCCCTGCCATCGCCTCTGTCCGTTGCTGCTGTAGCTATGCCGCTATTGGCTCTAGACGGTCAGGCTAAAGCCACATCCGTCCATGGCAGAGCTGGCTAGCCCTTTTCCCTACCACTACTGGCCACCAACCAGCTAGCCCCGTCACCTCCCCAGTGCCCCTGCTCTCTTCCTGTGTTGAAGAGGAGGAGAGGGACGATGGGCTTGAATAAGGGAAAATGAAGGGGTCTAATGGAGACGGGGATCCCGATCTTTTGTCAGGTGATGATAACTATCGTTGTGGCAGAGAATAACACACCGATCCGGTTTTAGATCGAAAGATCGAAACCTACAATCTTAGCACCACAGCTCCTCTGGTTATCAACCGAGTTACGGACCAGGTTGACCTCGCCAAGAAGGCTAATCCCTACCTGTGCAACAAAGAACACAAGCAAGAACAAGAAAGATCGCAACCAAATTGCAAATGTATGATTAATCTCACGAGTTGGGGTCTCACAAATCGAAGAACGGTGAAACTATTTCTTGACAGAATAATCTAAGCAAAACCCAAACCCTAATGGAGGGGCGGCGGCTGTTTATGAAGACTCTAGGGTCGTGCAAGACTACTGGATGCACCCCTAATGGGCCCAAACTCGATACATGGTCCAACGGACCAAAAGACGGTGTCGCAGCACCCTGGCAGATTCTGGATGCTAACTTGTTTCGATGATTCCTGTTGATTCCGAATAGCTTTTGACGTGAAACCACTTGGATTGGCTTCCTTATCAAATTAGCTTTCCATCCATATGTGGATCATCGAAAATGGAGTCCGGATGCATCCTAGGCGACTAGTTTAAGGCAGACTGGTCCTAAAGGCCGAGGCAGACTCGAATTCGTGTTGGACTGGGCCTCCGGCTTGTGTTGGACGTCCTTGCTGGTCATCATCACCTCCTCCATGTCCTCTTAGTCCCTCTTGATGCTCTCCAATGTTCCTAAGCAAGATAACATCATTAGGTAGTAGTCTATTCTCAAAAGTATGAAAAGGATCGCTTAAGAACAAGCTCACCTGTAAATTGAGTTGACGCATTCGAGCCCGGGTCATTGGACCTTGCATGACGGTTGGAGGATCAGTTGGTACATCCAAAGGAGTGATGTTCTCATCATCCTCCCCCTCTTGAATTGGAGTCGTCCTTGACTCAAGCTCATCTTCTTCTCCCAAATAAGGTTTCAAATCTGCAATGTTAAATGTGGGACTAACCCCGAACTCAGGTGGCAACTCAAGTTTGTATGCATTATCATTTATTTTCTCAATAATCTTATAAGGACCAGCTGCTCTTGGCATTAATTTAGACTTACGTAGCTTAGGAAATCTATCTTTTCTTAAATGTAACCAAACCAAATCACCCAGTTCAAGTTTAATCTCTTTTCTACCTTTACTACCAGCAATTCTATACTTTTCATTCATACTTTCAATATTTGCTTTAGTTGTTTCATGCAACTTATGAATAAAATCAGCACGCTCTCTAGCATCACTATGTATTCTCTCAATGGTAGGTAAAGGCAAAAGATCAATAGGAGCACGGGGGTTAAAACCGTACACTACCTAAAAAGGACTTACCTTGGTGGTGGAATGTTCCGCCCTGTTATATGCAAACTCCACATGCGGCAAATACTCTTCCCACATCTTCAAATTGTGCTTCAAAATGGCTCTCAACATGGTGGACAATGTTCGATTCACAACCTCAGTTTGCCATCAGTTTGAGGATGACATGTTGTAGAAAATAGCAGCTTGGTCCCCAATTTATTCCACAACGTGCGCCAAAAATGACTCAAGAATTTTGCATCACGATCTGAAACAATAGTAGAAGGCATACCATGCAAGTGAACAATTTCTTGAAAGAAAAGGTCAGCAATATGAACAGCATCGTCGCTCTTATGACAAGGAATAAAATGTGCCATCTTAGAAAAATGATCAACCACCACAAAAATACTATCCCTCCCCCTCTTAGTCCTTGGCAATCCCAACACAAAATCCATAGATATATCTGCCCAAGGAGTAGAAGGAACAGGAAGAGGCATATACAAACCATGTGGGTTCAATCGTGACTTAGCTTTTTGACATGTGGCACACTGAGCCACGTATCGCTCCACATCATGCCTCATCCTAGGCCAAAAGAAGTGTGTGGACAGCACCTCCTCTGTCTTTTTGGCACCAAAATGTCCCATCAATCTGCCTCCATGTGCCTCCTGCAACAACAAAAGACGAACGGAACCAACTAGAATGCATAGGCGGTTAGCTCTAAACAAAAACCCATCGCTGATCATAAACTTATTCCATGTGCGTCCCTCTCTACAATTAAGCAACACATCCTTAAAATCAGGATCAAGCGCATATTGTTCTTTAATGGATTGAAGACCAAAAATCCGGCAATCAAGTTGAGACAGCAATGTATATCTTCTAGATAAAGCATCAGCAATCACATTATCCTTCCTTTTCTTGTGTTTGATAATATAAGGAAAAGACTCAATAAATTCAACCCATTTAGCATGCCTATGATTCAGATTATTTTGAGAGCGAAGATACTTAAGTGATTCATGATCAGAATGAATAACAAATTCTTTAGGCCACAAATAATGACGCCACATCTCTAAAGAATGGACAAGTGCATACAATTCTTTATCATACATGTAATAATTAAGAACAGGACCATGTAATTTTTCACTAAAGTAAGCAACAGGTTTACCATCTTGCACCAAAACACCACCAATGCCAACTCCACTAGCATCACATTCTAGCTCAAGTCTTACCAAAATTTGGAAGTTGCAACAATGGTGCGTGTGTAAGCTTGTCCTTCAAAGTGTCAAAGGACTCCTCATGTGCCTCTCCCCAATGAAACACCACTCCTTTCTTCGTCAACTCATGCAATGGGGCAGCAATGGTGCTGAAATCTTTGACGAAGCGGCGGTAGAATCCTGCAAGACCAAGAAAACTCCTCACCTGTGTGACGGTTTGGGGAACCGGCCAGCTCTTTATGGCTTCAATTTTCATCTCGTCCACCTCAATTCCCTATGGAGTTACAACATAGCCAAGAAAAGAAACTTGATCCGTGCAAAAGATGCACTTCTCAAGGTTACCAAATAAACGTGCATCACGTAAGGCATTAAAAACAGCACGTAAGTGATCCATATGTTCATCAAAAGACTTGCTATAAATCAATATATCATCAAAGTAAACTACCACAAAATGACCAATAAAAACTCTTAAAACCTCATTCATTAAGCGCATGAAATTGCTATGTGCATTTGTCAGACCAAAAGGCATAACTAACCACTCATACAACCCGAATTTGGTTTTAAATGCAGTTTTCCATTCATCTCCAAGTTTCATTCTAATCTGGTGGTAGCCACTTCGCAAGTCAATCTTAGAAAAAATTATAGAACCACATAACTCATCAAGCATGTCGTCTAGCCTAGGAATAGGATGACGATACCGAATAGTAATATTATTGATGGCTCTACAATCAACACACATACGCCAACTTCCATCTTTCTTAGGAACCAAAAGTACAGGAATGGCACAAGGACTAAGGCTTTCACGTACATACCCATGGTCCAAAATGTCTTGGACTTGCCACTGAATTTTCCTTAGTCTCCTCAGGATTGGTTCGATATGCAGCTTAGTTGGGCAAGGTCGCTCCCGAAATCAAATCGATTTGATGCTCTATCCCACTCATAGGTGGCAGCCCCAGGGGTATCTCAGCTAGAAAAATGTCCTCATACTCCTGCAAAAGGTTAGTGATAGCAGGAGGTACCGAGCTAACAATATCATCAAGTGAAAACATAGCTCGTTTGCATACCAAAGCATAGCAAATATCATCATCAGAAATTTCAGCAAAGTCACATTTTGTTGCAAGCATAACACCACCCTTCAATTTAATCCCCTCAGCCTTAGAAATAGATGTAGACTTATCCTTTTTAGGTGGGAAAATAGAATTAGCAACTTGCTGATTTTTAGATTGAACATCATTCAAACTAGCAGCGCGTTCTCTATCAGCTTGTACAATTTGAGCAGGGGTCAAAGGTACCAAAGTAATTTTCTTTCCTTTATGCACAAAAGTGTATTTATTACTTCTACCATGGTGTGTAGCATCATTATCATGTTCCCAAGGATGACCCAATAAAAGTGAACAAGCTTGCATAGGTACCACATCACAATCAACAGAATCAGCATAAGAACCAATGGAAAATGAGACTCTGCAAGTTTGTGTTACCTTTGCTTTACCAGAATCATTTAGCCACTGAATATGATATGGACGTGGGTGTGGGCGTGTGGTCAAGCTAAGCTTTTTGACCAAATCAGAACTCACCAAATTGTTGCAGCTACCTCCATCAATAATGACACGTGCTCGACGGTCGCTGATGATGAAGAAAATCTGGAACAAGTTATGGCGTTGTAGCTTCTCTGGTTGCTAGACTTGTGAGCTGAGCACCCGCTGTACAATAATGCTCCTATAGGATGCCATGGCCTCGTCACCAAGGACTTCGCTGTCCTCCTCATCTGCATCTTGGTCTTCTTCATCCTCAATGTCAGAGGTGCTGATGTATCCATCTTCTGTAGCAATATATGCCCACTGACTTGTGCAGTCCTTCTACACATGGCCAATGCCATGGCAGCGGTGGCACTGAATACCCAAAGTGCGTCCTGTCGATGCAATGGATGAGGAACTCTTGGTAGGCACCTGCAAAGAATTTTTACCTAAATCTGAAGGTCGTGCGGGAGGTGTCTTAGGTGTAGCGGAAACTCCAGAGGCTGTTGGTCGCTTGCTCGCTGGTGGAGGCATCCGAAAAGTGGTTGGCTTGGTCAGCCCCGAAGATGGTGGCGAGCGTGGTGTGTATGTGCTGGTGCTGACCTTGCTCTTGCCCTGCTATTCATGCCCCTGCAATTCCTTTTCTGCAAGCATAGCAAACTAAAACAACTGGTTGATAGTGTTAAATTCTTTATAATCAACAATGTCCTGAATGTCACGCCTCAAACCAGAATAAAAACGACAAATGGCATCTTCGTTTCCCTCTACAACACTACAACGCATCAATCCCTTTTGGAGCTCACCATAGTAATCCTGTATAGATTTATCTCCTTGTTCTAAACGCATCAATTTCTTACACAAGTCTCTATGATAAGAAGGAGGAACAAAATGATCACGCATAGCTACCTTAAGTTCTTCCCATGTACCAGGTAAAGCATCCTGTGCAGCTAGCCCATTCCACCAAATAATGGCAAAATCCTTAAACTCACTAGTAGCTTGTCTAACTCTATGCTGCTTAGGTACAAGGTGGGCACTAAACTTTTGTTCTACCATCATCTCCCAATCAAGATATCCCTTAGCATTATAATGACCCAAAAAAGATGGTATTGTGAACTTAATCTTAGCATAAGGATCATCGGGCACACGGTGATTATTACCTTGACGGTGGTGGTGGTGGTGGACACCACCCATACCTGTCGTGTTGCGGCAAAGATGTTGTCGTAATCTCTCTTGTCATATAGCTGCTCGACCTATGTTTCCAGCGGCATCATGCACCGTGTCTTGACCATCGGTGTTGCTGCCGGAAATGTCGTTGTTGCCTGCCATAAAGGTTTCCAACTCAGTAACCTTGTCGGTTAGCGTGGAAATTCGCTTGTCCAATCTCTCCATGCTATTGCCAATGTTGAGTTCAATGAGTGCATTAGTGATGGCCTTACTGATGGCCTCATTCATCCTTTTTTGGGCATCCTCTACAATAGCTTGTAGTTGCTCTTGGCTGACACACTCGCTGAAACCCTTAGGATTGTTATCTGCAGTCTGTTCACCTCCTACCATTGAAAACATAAATTATCCCTACCAAATGACTACGTGGTTGTAGTGGTGTCACTTTTCACAGCAAGTGGAAGCATCTTACCAAACTCTTACCAACGCAAGTAGTGGGCGGTACAACCAGCGACTGGTTTGTGATACCTATGAGGTAGTGGTACTGAGATTGCAATGCCCTTTGTCTGTACTAATCTGAAGAATTTGTGGAGCTTGGAAGGCAAACAAAGAGTAATATGTATATCTAGCACACAAGTCAGTAACAGAAAGTAATGCTGAATTATAGTCCAAAGTACTTGTTTTCGTTGTTGGTCTAAAGTGTTGCAAGTACCAGGTTGTGACAAAAGTATGGTGGATAGCAAGGAGATAGGTATGAGAAAAACAAGTATGGTGGATGGAAATAGCAACACAAACAAGGAACCAGACAGCACACGCAAACACAACTCACTTTGGGCTTCTCTATGTGCTCCTCTAGATATTGTTCCTCTTTTGCCCCTCTTTTTTTCTATTTTTTGGGCTGTCGTTGTTTTTTTGGAAAATTTCAACTTTTTTATTTTATTTTTTTGATATTTTTCCTTTACTTAGGAGCACAAAAGCAGTAACCACAAAAAATATGAGCTCAAACAAGTGTAAGACGTGGCCTGTGGAATTTTCAGAAAACTAGATGAAAATTGACAAAAACCTTGTGACTACGAAACGAGGATCTTGTGACCACTTTTTGGCCAATCTAAAAATTCCAAACCCTGACAAGATGGGGATGGATGGATCCGAAATTTTTTTCTAATTGATTTACATATATGGAACGTCGAAAACGGAGTTCGTATGCGAAAACTGGACCAGTTTTAAGAATTGGCTCCAAATTAGATGATAAAACGGAAACAATGTGTGCAAAATTGGTCACAACAGCCAAGATTTGATGGAAACGATGGGGGAAAACACACGAACTAGACTCTAACACGACCTAACCAGCAACAAGACCTCGACCAGGACACAGACTCAACATGACGGACTCTGAAACTAAAATATGCAAAGGCTATGGCGCGGAAGGTTCTAGGATAGGAAGAACGAGTATGGCACTGGACTATGGATGAATACGAAATACTCAAACTAGGGAATAAAAAGTGAACCTGACGGTATACCTTAGCTCTGATACCACTTAATAGAGACGAGGATCCCGATCTTCCATCAGGTGATGATAACTATTGTTGTGGCGGAGAATAACACACCGATCCGGCTTCAGATCAAAAGATCGAACCCTGCAATCTTAGCACCACAGCTCCTCTGGTTATCAACCGATTCATGGACCAGGTTGACCTCGCTAAGAAGGCTAATCTCTGCCTGCGCAACGAAGAACACAAGCAAGAACAAGAAAGATCACAACCAAATTGCAAATGTATGATTAATCTCACGAGTTGGGGTCTCACAAACCGAAGAACGGCGAAACTGTTTCTTGACAGAATAATCTAAGCAAAACCCAAACACTAATAGAGGGGCGGCAGCTGTTTATGAAGACTCTAGGGTCATGCAAGACCCTTGGACGCGCCCCTAATGGGCCCAAACTCGATACATGGTCCAACTAACCAAAAGACGGTGTCGCAGCACCCTAGCAGATTCTGGACGCTGACTTGTTTCGATGATTCCTGTTGATTCCTAATAGCTTTTGACATGAAACTACTTGGATTGGCTTCCTTATCAAATTAGCCTTCCATCCATATGTGGATTATCGAAAACGGAGTCCGGATGCGTCCTGGGCGACCAGTTTAAGGCAGACTAGTCCTGGAGGCCGAGGCAGACTCGAATTCATGTTGGACTGGGCCTCTGGCTTGTGTTGGACGTCCTTGCTAGTCATCATCACCTCCTCCACGTCCTCTTAGTCCCTATTGACCCTCTCCAATGTTCCTAAGCAAGATAACATCATTAGGTAGTAGTCTATTCTTAAAAGTATGAAAAGGATCGCTTAAGAACGAGCTCACCTGTAAATTGAGTTGACGCATTCGAGCCCGGGTCATTGGACCTTGCATGACGGTTGGAGGATCAGTTGGTACATCCAAAGGAGTGATGTCCTCATCAGGGTCTAAGTGCAAAGCCGTGACTCCATTGAATAGTGCCAAAAAGGATCTTTTTGTTTGAGTTTAATTGGTGAAAACTACAAGGTCTCCGATGCAAGATCTACATGCCTTTTATTTGGTTTTTGCAGATTTGGATGATCAACTTTGCAAATTCATAGTAATTAGTAGAAAAATTGTAAATTAGTAAATGAGGACTTTTTGTAATCCTTGTGAAATTATATATGCATTAGATCTATAATATGGCATGTTTTAGTTTAAATATTGTTCTGTAAAAATAGTTTTATGCAGTTAGGTTTTTAATACTAGTTATGTCTTATCTTTTTCATAACTGCAGTTGTGTTGCTCAAATAAATGTGAACTTTTTATCATAGGCTACTTATGATATGTGTATGCTATGGTCAAAATGTCAGGAGTTTAGACTTGAAACTTTAAGAGATATAAAAATAACAAATGCCCTGCGTTGCTTTGCTCCTATTCTGAATAGGCCTGCATGTTTATATTTATTGGCTAAGTTAAGTTATGAATCATGCCTTGATGACAGTACATGACTTGTATTACTTTTCTTAAGCTTTTAAAAAAGCTAAATAGCACAATTTTTGGTTAAGTAGATTTTTAGTTATTGTTGCTAAAATTTTTGTGGCTGTTTCTGCCTAAACCCAGATAGGGTTGCCTTGTTGGTAATATGTGGCCTTGTTAATAATAGAATTAGATCTAGGTGTTTATAACAAAGTTGTTTAGAATTTTCTAAGATTTCTAAAAAGTCTAGAACCACATTTATTTGACATGTAGAACTCAAGTTATAGCTGTTTAAAATGGCATGTCAGATTCTATCCATGTTTTGGACAGAGATGCAATTATTAGATTAATTGACCCTATTAACTATAGAATCATCTTAAGATGAGAATAAGAAAGTAGTAGGTAACTTGATAAGGTTCTAAAAAAGTTATGATTCATGTTTGTTGGAGGTCTAGAACTCCAGTTATGCTTCTCTGAAGTTCCTATCAGTTTTCTGTACCACTGCTGTTTGGGCTGCATGTGCAGTTTTGCTTGTGCAATTATTTTCATGGTGTAAATTATGTTTTATGTGGTTGTGGTGAATACCAAAGATGTAGGTAACTTCATAATATAGCTTGTGTTAAAGTTTCATGACCATAGGCCTGATAATTTAGGAGCTATAGATTTTATAATTTTCCTATTAGGTTTCGCATGCTCTCTGTATAGATCTGAATGATTGTGTTATTTGACCCAACTAAGCTTGGAATCATGTATTGGAGATAATATAAGAAGTGTAGTGCCTTTCATGTTATTTCCAAATTGTTAAAGATCACTCCATTTGCTAGTCTAAATCTCTAGTTATAAGCTTGTGAAGTTGCATGGCAGAATCTATCCATGTCTGGACAGAGGTGCTCAATTGTGCTTGATTGACCATGTAAATGGTGGAATCACCTTGTGATGATAATAAACATGTTTTAGATAATTTAATAATATTTCTATAAAGTTATGGTTCATACTTGTTTGATGTCTGTAACTCCAGTTATGCCTTTTGGAAACTACTACTACTTTTCTATCCTAGTTCTATGCAGATCTGAAACATTGGCATGTTTGACCTAGTTAGCTTTGGAATAAGCTTTTGGTGATAATAAAATGTGGTAGGAAATTTTATTAGCTTTCCAGAAAGTCTAGGATCACCTTCTTTGGATGACTAGATCTCTAGTTATGGTTAAAATAAGTGACTGATGTACTGTTGTCCAGATTTCTATACATATGTTAGGTGATTGCTTTAGCTTGCTCTTGTTTTGGCTAAACCTGTGGGTTAGTTCTTGATGAATGCATGGGTGCGATATTTGAACTTAAGTTCACTTGTGTTCCATACTAATATGCTTTCTATCCCTCTATAATAGGTTTTGTGATGTTTAGTTAAATAACTCTTGGTGCCTATGCCTTGCATGATCTTATGCTTGCCTTGAATGCTATTATGTGATGTATCTCATATTACCATTCTTCATATTCATGCACTTGCATCTTGCATCTCATCTAGGTACACTAGATGTACCCCGTGAAGTACGTGATGTTGGTGCCAAACCTGAAGACGGTGTATGGTGGACCTATCCCAAAGATGGAAGGACCCCTGGAGTACATGCCTGAATGGGAGATGATTGCCAAGCGAGTGTTGTCTAACAAACACTAACCTAGTGTTGGATTCTAGGTGAGCCCCAGAGCATTATAAGTCTCCCTATTTTATTAATGTCACCTAAGTTATTCATATTGATGCATTACATGACAGGAGTTGTTTGGAAACACTTGCCGCATATTACCTTTCCTTGACCAGAAATATCTACCATGAATCCTAATTAAGTCTAGGAACTCTTATCATGCTTAGCTATGCTTAGTCTAGTAGAAGTTGGGTGATTTCCTGTCACCTACGAGCTATAGGTGATAACTTGGTCACGGTTGGCTATATTGTGCTATCGTGGAACATAACCTGGTACTATTGAATAAATGGAGACCAGGTGAAGTCTTATGTTGTGGTATCATAGTGATTCCGTCTGTGTCATTTAAGGACCAGACGTTGGAGGTCATCTTGTCATGTTGAACGCATGGCTCTCACATAGTTGGCCGGATAAGTCATTTCGACCGCGAAGCCGAGTAGCTCAACTTAGGCGGGGGACACAAGCAGTTAAAGTGTGCACCCTGGAGGCAGTAAGGATGTGCAGAGAGCCAAAGGTGTAAGCCTAAGGGCGGGTTAGAGTCCCGAGCCCCTTGGCAGATTGGTTGTATCTTTGAGGGTGCGGCGCTGGTCGTACCCATGATTGTACTTGAGTTGTACCAAAGGTGACCTAAGACTACCTTGGCATAGGTATGTCTAGGTGTGTGTTAGTAATAATTCCCTAGCTGGGTAGGAATCGATTCGAATCGCCGTCTCTCCTATATAGTGAGAACTTGACAGGATCACACTTCACCGTAGTAATTGATGGAACTATGGTTATGAGATTATGTAAGAACTCAATAGGATATGGCTATTATTGTGATGACTTAATGGTACCAACATGTTTGGCATAGGATAGTGCTAATGTAGTATGAGATAGGATTAATAACTAGTGATTCACAATTAAAGAGATATTGGATAACTTATGCTTTTTATGCAAATAATGTCTACTAGCTCTACTTATAAATCCTTGCATACTCCTTGGTGTCTTAGTATTTTAGTTGGACAGGTAAGTCTAGCTCAGTACATTCGAGTACTCAGGGTTTATCCCACCATGTTGTAGGTGAAGTTCGTGGCCTGCTAAAGATGGTGGCTAACCGTCGGTGGGCTCAGTGACTCTATATTTATTTCTCATCTATATGCTTTTGTCTGAGGATGTCACTTATGCTACCAATGTATTTGGAACTTATATTAATGTAATCATTTAAAAGCTATGTTGTTTTCACTAATCGGTTTTGAAACCCAAACTTGTACTATTATTGGTGAACACATTTGTAATATTATTTTTGCTACAACTCTGCGTATGTGATGTGCATTTGCTTAATCACGCGATCTTGGTTGTGATGTTGATTTACCATGGTCCTTCATGACACTCGGTGGACTACCAGGTTTATATAAGTGAAAGTATGTGCATGTGAACGTGTTAGCAGGGACAACCATACTTGGTCTTGTATAAATTAGGCAGTTCTATTACAACAGCTGATGATCCTTATACTCAAGAGCACCCAAAATCTAGGGGATTACAATAGAGTATAATGGAAGAAGATTTGGTAGGGGGTTAGCACGGTGCTAATCCTAAGGTTGCCTCATCATCGGTGGAGTCTCCCCCTCGAAGGAGTGGAAGGAGACGACAGGATGCGGTGGTGGAGGGGCTCTTGTTGTCCCTCTCTAGGTTGCCTCACTCTTAGTGTAGAGCAGAGGCAGATGAAATGGAATGGAGTGTCTAGTGATTTAATTGGGATCCTCTCCCGTCGTAGCTCTAACCTTATCCCTTATATAACGAGATAGGTTAGGTACATGGCGGTTTGGGGGTTCTAGTCTATGGTCTACATGTGCCAGAGTCTAGGAGGGCCTTGTAGCAGTGCACCATGGACCATCAAGGTGTCTTGGAGCAAAAGAAGCCTAGGCATTGACCGGCTACTCTGTTCTGACACTCTACATGTAAGGCAATGTCAGCTTGGACTAGCCTCCCTTGGGTGAGACCTTTTGGAGTCTTCCTGGTGGCAAAGTTGGTCAGCTCTAGGAGCTGACATGTGGGCTCAGAAGCCCCCAAGTCCCTAGAGGCCATATGAAGCTTTGTCTTCTTGTATCATGCCTCGGACGTGACCCTGTCGGAGGAGTAGTTAGCAGGGGCACACGTAGGGAATGGCACCAGGGAGCCCTAAGGCTTTGGTAGCCTGAGGCTTGTCTTCTTGTGCTTGGGACTTGGTTGGCATCATTAGCCAGGTAGGAGCCATGGGCCAGGCCTAGAGGTGCCATAGATTAGGACCCCAAGGCTCAGGGAAGCCCCCAAGCTCTAGGCGGAAGCTGTGGTCGAGTCAGGCTCGGCTAAATCTCTTTGGCAGATGGTATGTGCAAGCATGCCCAATGGGCATAGCCCCTGAGCCCCTAGGCAATCCTAAAGGTGTCGGTCAGGGGTCTTCTTTGTTTAGGAAACATTGGACCTGAGGCTTAACATACCTGTATGTTAGGATCTTGTAAGGAGCCCCCGAGCCCTTTGTGGCCTCACCTTGCATGATGGCGACGAAGGGCTGAATTCGATCTACTGGTGACTGGACTCTCCTTGGTCGGGATGGCTTCTGCTAGCATGAGTGTTGTGCCCTGCTTGGGGCCTTCTTCTCTAGTGTGATGGATGATGCTCGGCTATCGAGGGTCTTTGACTTGAGCGAGAGCTTGGCGAACTTGTCTTTGAGTTGCCGACTATAGGCCTGGGGCCACCCTCCTTTCTAGTCGGAGCCTACCATGGGATAGGTAATCAAGAACACTGGGCACTGGCTTGGGACCATCTGATCATCTGGAGCTCCACGCCCTTCTAAGGGCTATTATAACAGATTTCAATCCTCTCAAGCCAGCATTCTAGGGGCAACCTTCTGCATCCATAGATCAGGGAAGTGGGAGCATGCTAAGGCTCAGACAGAGGCCCTTGTTGGGCCCACCACTTAGCGGCTCCCGACCCAACTCTGGGAAGTTGGTTGGTTTTGGGGGATGTGCCACCCGAGCACCCATTGATTGGGGGGTTAGGCTGCTCTATCTGGGGAGCTAGTGCAGCCCCCGAGGCCATTGTGGGGCCTCCTTGCTAGCGATTGGGGCATCTTCTAGGTGTGTCCTGTCCATTGATGCCTTATGCAAGCGGTTGATGGCATCTGGGCCATCATGCCTGGTGGAGGAGTTATGGCATGCAACCCCTATGCTGTCCTGCCTCACTAGGGAGATTGGACATCGGGGTCACGTGGAGCAGATCTGGTGGAGGAGGATCCACAACACTTGCTGCGTGTGGATCCAAGCCATCGATGGTAGCTGGTGGGCCTGGGGAGAGTTGGATCCCCTAAGTCTCATGATGAGACGTGCGCGGAGTGGGCAACGCATGTGGTGGAAAGTGGAGGAAGGACTTGATTCATTGTCAATGGTTCCCTAACTCCACCTTTACTATGTGGCTATCAACACGCAACTGCCTAGAGGCGTGCTGTGGGGATTGAAGGGACACCTAGCCAGTTCCCTAGGGTCCTTTGTAGCCACTGATGGCTGATCAGAGGGCCTAGAGCCACTCATAGCACACCACCTTTAGCTATAAAGGGAGGAGCCCTAGGGACATGACATCTTCAATCCCTTCCTCCAGCCCTCTCTCTTCTTCTTCTTCAACAGCAATGGCAACAACGATGAAGTGTGATGCTTCCCTCTGAGTGAGCTTCCTTTTGTCCACTGGGTGACTACATCTTTGAAGGTGGAAGGACTCTAGCAAAGGAGAGCTGGCAGCATGGCATAAAGGCAGCTACTGAACTGCACCGCTGGGCAGAAGGCCAAGGCCTCAAAATGCCTCTGGTGGCCCAAGCATCCGCAGTCTTGCTCAGAGTTGCTAGTGCCAATGCCTCCCCGATGCTGGGGATCATTGAGTCCCTACCCCGTTGCTCCTCCTTAAGAAAGGGGAAGGATCCTAGAGCATTGGGCTATTAGGGTTTTTTGTTTGGTCAATGGGAGAGCTAGCAACCTAGGGGCTCGGTAAGCCTTTGCATCGGCAAGCTTGGTCGAGCACCATCGGTCCCGAGTGAGAATCGGCTTTAGACCTCTGGCGAGGCAAGGTCAGCCCTACCTTCACTATGCCTATTTTTGTGCCACAGAAGCTTGGCTATGAGTCCTGGCTAAGTGATTGCAACCTTGGCTACCACTGTGGTGGGTCGATAGCGGTCCTTGCCGCCGTATATTGTAATCGGGTCGTTCCCAATTAATGAAATGAAATTACCTTCGTTTGTAATCTCATTTTGCTCTTGAGTCATGCTTAGAGATTTAATCCCTCATTGGGCTAGGCTATTACGATGATGGCCTCATTGGCCAAGATCACCCTACCCGTGCTGCTAATGGGTAAGTCAATGAGAACCCCGGGTTTATGGTCGTTTCGTGATCCGGTCATGTCCCCTAGAGAGGAGATCCTCGACTTCCCAATCGAGCCACTCATATAGATCCTGAGCCCATCTGTTGGTACTCAGGGATTTGCTGCCTCCCTCATTGGGTAACCATGAGCAGCTCTAGGTCAGTACTCGAACATCGCTCATTCATATGGTCGGCGCGCTCCTGGGCGCCCTGGCTACAGCCATGTGGTCTCGTCTCATGAGCATCCCTCACACTTTTAGTTGCTTCAGGCAACCTTGAAGCCCAGTGGGCCAACCTTGAACCCTTGGTGATGCCCCTTCTAGGGGGGCCAGACCGACATGTGGTGGGGTGGAACAGTTTGATGAAGGATTAGGAGATAGGCAGATAGCTACAAAGAAAAAGGAATGGACACAAGAGAGGGGAAAGAGGACATAGCTGGTAACACGATGGTTGGGGCCGCTCCGTTAGCGCCTTGTCGATCTTTCACCTACTCCTCCTGCTCCATCTGTCCCATCCTTTCCTTGCTCGAGGGCCTTCTATAGTAGTCCTCCTTCAAAAAAGGTCAGTAGGTGGTTAGCTTAATCATTCCCATGATGTTGCTAAACTCCCGGTGGAGTCAATCGGGTTAAAGGAGACAATGACTGAAGCAAGTGAAGCAAGAGGGTCAGGAGAATTGGACTTATCTTGGTTTTTGTTATTGTAGAGGTAGGCCAGCGAAGGAGGTCAGTAGGTGGACCATGGCTCAGGAGACAGCGGTTCTAGGCGGATGGTTCGGCGGTGGCCTTCCCTCATGGGGAAAGGTTAGAACTCACCTCGATCAGGTCAGCCCCTTCTAGAAGGGCATGTGCCTAGATGGAGGGGCCAGTCAAGCCACCACTACTACTAGGAGTGTTGGCCACCTCGCCGATGCTCGATCGATCGAGCACTGCTCCTGCCTTAATCACCTCCTCCTCTGGTGCCCTCTCTACATCATGCCATGGGCCATCGAGAGCATAGGGGGTGATGAGTGTGGCCACTTGGGTGACATAGTATTGCTCACAGTAGTAGGCTTGCTTGAAGATGCCCTCGATAGTGATGACCCCCTTTGGGCTAGCCATCTTGAGCTTGAGGTAGGTGTAGTTGGGGACGACATGAAATTGGCGAAGCATGGTCGACTGAGGAGGGCATGGTAGACACTAGGGAAGTCAACAACCTTGAAGGGGAGAGGCTCCTTATGGAAGTTGTCTAGCTGGCCGAAGGTGACGTTGAGCCGAATACGCCAGAGGGGCATGACTTCCTTCCCCAGCATGATCCCATAGAATGGCACCTTGATTGGGCGTAGGCCACTATGAGGGATGCCCATCTTATTGAGGGTGCTAGCATAGAGTATGTTGAGGCCACTGCCCCATCCATCAGCACCTTGGAGAGGCACGTGGTGCCCATGATTGGGGCTAACCACGAGCGGGTAGCGCCCCGCATGAGGGCCGCGATTGGGGTGATCTTCTTGGTCGAGGGTGATGGCTGTCTGGGACCATTGGAGCCACATTAGGGTGGCAAGGGCATGGATGGTGTTCACCTCCTTCTCGGTGATACGGTGCTGCTGGCGGGATTCATACACCTTGGAGCCCTGAAGATCATGAGGTAGTGCTTGGCTTTGGGGAACTCATTATCTTCCTCCTGTGCCTATTCCACTGGGTCACCCACCTTTGATGTAGGCTTCTAGGCCTTGCCCTATTGGCTGAGGGTGCTATGGATGTAGCCCATCATGGTAGCGTTGTCCTTGAGAAGATGCTTCACTTGCCCCCCATGAAATGGGTAGGGGGACTCAAGCGCCTTCTCGAAGTATTCTGGGCATGCAGTGTGCCCATGGGGCTGAGGTCTAGTGGCGCGGTCGGCCATGACAATCAACTCCTCCCTATGGTACTTCCAGTCCTTGTTCCACCTATTGCAGCATCGCTGGGATGAAGCGGGATCATTGGTGCTATCACCACCACTAAGGTGGCCAGTGGCCTTGGCTTTCCCACTAAAGTTGCCCTAGACTACATCCTCACTGGTGGCGTACTAGGTGGTGACATCCAGGAGATCCCACATCATGCATGGGGTCTCATGGTTGAGCATGTGGATGAGGGACTCATAGATTGTGCCATAGATGAAGGCATTGATAACATCGGTGTCGGTGATGTTGGGGAGCTCATTGCACTTCTTTGAGAAGTGCTGAATGTACTCCTAGAGGGTCTTGTTGGCCCTCTGCCTATAGTTGCGGACATCCTAGGAGTTCCCCAGGTGGGTGTAGGTACCCTAGAAGTGGCTGATGAAGACTGAACGGAGATCACACCACAAGCAGATGCTTCCACGCTCAAGCTGCTCGAGCCAAGCTCTAGTTGAGCTCAACAGAAGTAGAGTAAAGTATTGGATGGTGAAGTCATCGTCTAACCCCCCAACCTTCATGGCGAGGCGGTAGTCCTCTAGCCAGTGGTCCAGGTTGGTCTCACCATCGTACATGGAGATGTGCGTTGGTGGCTAGAATGCTAGGGATAGGGGGCTGCATAGATCACTAACATGAAAGCTAGGGGGGCAAAGTGATATGTGGTGGGGCCCTAGGCCCATCGCTCAGGGGTATGGGACTATGCTTGAGCATGGCATTTGGCCTCAATGGTGTCATAGACATTGCAGTCATCACTGATCCGATGGTGTGTGGGGGGACACCTAGGAGAAAGGTCGTTCCTTAGCTCCTATCGAGGCTTGGCACCCTAGGTCCATGACCCATCGGAGCTGTTGCCAAAGGTGTTGCCACTGCTCCCCACCACCTATGGGGTGTGAGCATTAGAGTGCCCCCATTGGCAGTGGCCATCATCTAGGATGGCCAGGAGGGCACGGCGCGGCACTGAGAGGCTGAACACTCAACTTGCTGCTTGAGGGCAACGTGAAGGAGTCGCTTCAACTCATTTAGCCGCTCATTGGTCTTTGGTTCCATCATGTCAGAGATGTCTTCTAGGTGGCAAGCAGCAGTTGCCATGTTGTAGACCACATGGGGGAAGCAAAGTCCACTAGGAGCCCCCGTGCGAGCGTCATTGTTGTTGCTAAGAGGGTGCGCTACTTGCTGCCATGCAAAGTCTCACCTTTGGCACTCAAGCTCTACCTCGATAGCCACCTGGTCCACTTGCTGGGTGCACAAGTGGTCTGTCTTGTCCTAAAGGTAGGCCACATGGCTATGGGGACTCTAGTCTAGCAGCGTGAGCCTAGGTGCCTCCTTAGGCCAATGCTCATCATTGATTTGGTAACACATGCGGGGAGGGGCATTGTAGTCGATGTCATCGGAGTCGTACACTAGGCCATCCCCTGATAGGATCTTGAGGAAGGCACAGAGAAAGGGGACATCGGTCCTCGCCGTGCTAGAGAGGATAGTGCTCTATGATGCCTCATGACTGATGAGGTTCTCTAGCTCTAGTTGGAAGGCCGCCGCCACATTCTATATCCCAAAAGGTAGGTCTAGGAGGTAGTACCAGAAGCGATCAGGTGGCGGGAGCACCTCACTGTTGGTGATCTGGTGGTGGACGTTGGCCAACATGTAGAACATCTAGTGGCGGTCTAACATAGTGGGATCTGGCATAAAGCTATGCTAGACCTATTGGGCTAGGACCTCGAGATCTATCCTCGAGAGTCCTGGTAGAGGAGGCAGCACTAGGTGCTCGTTGCCCACTAGCATAGCCCTGTGGCATGGATGAATCATGTTGTAGCAGTCAATGATGTAGGCTAGGCTCCCAAAGTTGAGAACCTAAATTAGAGCGAAGGTGCCGGCCATGATGGAGAACTTGCTGGGGATGCGAACACCGCTATCTAGGTAGTGCCGCTTGCTCCAGCGATGAGATGGGTGGCTCTAGTCACCGAAGAGCTAGAATTGTAGTTGACGCTGCCCCATAGCTAGCGCGCCAGCTATCGTGGGGTCAAAACCATGACAAGCATGTTGTTTAAGTCAGTGTCAGAGTAAGGGTCTTCGGTGGCTTGGGTGGGCTAAGGAAACATGAATCATACTGAGAACACACAATGGTTTATCCTATTTTAGGCCAATTCGGTCCCTACATCTAGCAGCTAATGATCCTTATACTCAAGAGCACCCAAAATCTACGGGGTCACAACAGAGTGTAAAGGAAGAAGATTTGGTAGGGGGTTAGCTCGGTGCTAATTCTAAGGTTGTCTCACAACCGGTGGAGTCTCCCACATGTCAGAAAGGAAGGAGACTGATGGGATACAATGGAGGAGGGGCTCTTGGTGCCCCTCTCTGGGTTTCCTCACTCTCAGTGCAGAGTAGAGGTAGATGGAATGGAATGGAGTGTCTGGTGATTGAATCAGGATCCTCTCCCCTCCTAGGTCCGACCTTATCCCTTATATGACAAGATAGGTCAGGTACATGGTAGTTTGGGGTTCTAGTCTATGGTCTATGTGTGCCAGAGTCTAGGAGGGCCTTGCAGCGGTGCACCATGGACCGTCATGGTGTCTTAGAGCTAAAGAAGCCTAGGCACCATCCAGCTACTCTGTTCTAACACTCTACATGTCAGGCGGTGTCAGCTTGGACTGGTCTCCCTCAAGTGAGACCTTCTAGAGTCTTCTTAGTGGCGAAGGAGGTCAGCTCTAGGGGATGACGCATGGGCTTGGAGGCCCCTAAGCCCCTAGAGGCTATAGGATGCTTTGTCTTCTTGTGCCACGCCCCAGACATGACCATGTCGGAGGAGCAGTTGGTAGGGGCAAGCCAAGGGTGTGGCGTCAGGGAGCCCTTGGGCGTCAGTAGCCCAGGCCTTGTCTTCTTGTGCCCGAACCTTGGCTGGCATCATTAGCTAGGTAGGAGCCAAGGGCTAGGCCTAGAAGTGTTGTAGATTGGGAGCCCAAGGCTCGGGGAAGCCCTCAAGCCCCAAGCGGAACTGCTATCGAGTCAGGCTCGGCTAGATCTCTTTGCCAGAGGGTGCACATGAGTGTGCCCGATGGGCATAGCCCTCGAGCCCCTAGGCCATCCTAAAGGGGTTAGTCAGGGGGTGTTCTTCATTCAGGAACCATTGGACCCAAGGCTTAACATACCTATATGTTAGGATCTCGTCAGTATGCAAAGTTTCTTAGAGTTTAGACCATTCGGTGGACACTGACAAAACTAGCATTAGAACAAAGAATATAGTGTTTGAGAGCGCTAATCTATGCATTTGTTCATATGATACTATGGGATAGTCTGGTTTCTACTTTTATGTGACAAAAGCATTAATTTCCATTGAAATTCATATAGAATAGCCTTTCTTTATGCGTACTTTACTTTATCGTGTACAGAAAATGCAGTCCTATAATTATAGAAGAAGGTACTCATACCTTTGTTCTACGTACTGGCATGGCTCAACTGCAAGCTGCCTCTACTGCGGCACACACCTGATCACATGGAAGCCAATGCCACCACGCTCCATTGGGAGAGCCCTGCCATGCCACCAAAAGGATGCCAGAGCCACCACAGCAGACCGGGGATCCTCTACCTGTGCCTCTGCTGCTGCCACCGCAAGTCCAGTGGGCACAGATTTGTTTCCACTTGCAGTGGATATCCAATTTAGGTCAACCTATAGGGCATCCACATAGCCAATAGGATACTATAGCAACTCCAAAGAGATGTCAGCATAGCCAGGTGTCTAGCGTAATGGTAAAGATGCTCCATTTCTTGTTATAGATCCTAGGTTTGACTCCCAGGTATTAGACCTTTTTTAAGAAATTAAACCCTGATGGCACACATGGTACAAGTGACATGCAAAATGTCAGGTCCCACATGTCGAATGGAGATGGAGAAAGGTCCCACAGGTACATGTGACATGTAAGATATTAGGTCCCATAGTTGGGATGCAGAAGGATCAAGCAGAGACTTTTATGACTAATTGCAAGTGTCAAGTGACACGTAAGCCATCGGGTCCCATAGGTTGGATGGAGATGGGCCATCGGGTCTCACAGGTCAGATGGACATGCAAAATGGTCCCATAGGTACGCATGACACGTAAGCCATTGGGTCCCATAGGTCAGATGCTAAAGGGTCCCATAGGTACATGTCAGATGGAGAAAGGGCCAAGAAGAGACTTTTATGCCGAATTACAAGCATCATGGATGAGTAAGTCCCACATGTACATGTCATATAGAGAAAGGATGAGTGGAGACTTTTATGACAAATTACAAGTGTCAAGGATGAGTAATTACAGGTCCCATAGGTACACATCTGATGGAGAAAGCACCATGTGGAGATCTATGATGAAGCACCGTTCATTATAGATCAAATATTGTTCATCATAGATGTGTAATTAGTTCAATGCCGAAGCCCTATTCGTCATAGTATTAAAGGAGATCGTCACAGATGAGTCATGCGAGTGACCTGCGATGAAACCCTATGCTCTTCTATGATGTTTTTTGTGACGATGCCTGATTTCATCATAGACATGGAGGGTTGGAGGATCGTCACCATTGATCTATGATGAAATAGGAATATTTGTCATAAAAAGAGCTCTTCTATGACAGTTTCAGATTTGTCATTAAGATTTTCATCATAGAAGTGGATATTTATAATGGTGACCCCTGGTGCACCCACACCTTGGGTGGTGCCTCCCTGCACTGCCTTTGTGGGGGTGGTTGCTAGATGGGCCTAGACCTCATCTTCATGGGTTTAGCCCCCTGAATCCATAGGTACATGGGGCTTCTTCCTATTTCTTGGCTTAGGTATGCTCAACGCTTTGCCTGGTTGCACATTTTGAAATATATTTCATACTTATGTCATGCAAAACTTAAAAACACCAAAGCTTGTGGAAAATATGAGTTAAAAACACTAATTCTAAGTTTTGGCAAAACTTATAAACACCAAAGTTTATTTTATCAAAATGTTGGCGGTAAGAATTGTGAGTTAAGTGCCACCAACAATCCTAGCTACTGTGCTATAGGCTGATATGGAGCAACATCGATAGCTCTAAGAATGTGCTCCATAAATCAAACGTGGTCTGCTAGAAGGCAATCAACTGATCCTGAAGCAGATCCTAATGAAGGTGTATCTGGGAATTAGCTGATGCCTAAGCCTATGCCTAGCATGCCTTCTCTTGCTAAGGTCTGTCTGTTGCGACTATGGTGAAGCTGACCTAGAGATGCTGACCTCTCTATTGTGTGCTCATGGAGGCATCTGTGGAAAAGGCTAATAGTCCTCATTTGAGCTGTCAGATGGGAGGTCGTCTAGTGTTGGGTCATCCTGCTATGCCTCTAACTGTGCTTGCTCAGTGTCTGCAACAACCCTGATGGTCTTGTCCTGCTCAGCCTCTATCTCTGGGACCTTTGGTCTCTGGCAAGCTATCTCGCTACCCTATACCCTTGACTATGACCCATCAGCTAACACATGTCATAGGCAGGTGTCAGATATATGGGCCCGGGGTACCCTCAATGGCCATATATCTATCCCGTCGAGTGGAGGATGTCTAAGGATGAAGCCCATGAGGATTAGGTTCAACCACCAACCTGGAGATCACAATGTATCAAGGATATCTACCGCCATCGTAGCTATGGTAGGATAGAATTGATCTATTGTAACAAACTAGGAATCCAATCTACAACACTGATCGCCTTCATTGTAACCCTACCCCTCTGCCTATATAAAGGGGGGTGGGTTAGGATCCCACGATCGGCATGTTCACAATGACACTAGTCATTTCATTCCAATCTACCTTGTAGCTAGGGGCAACAGCCCCTGTAATTGAGCATATGAATGCAAGAAGAGCAGCAACACCACTAGAGTAGGGTTTAGCACACATCACACCCCAAACAAGTATAAATCCTTGTGTCTCGTGTGTTACCATCTGATTCCATCAATGTGATTATGTTGCTAGGCATTGACGTTGCTAAATCATTCAACAGTTGATGCACCAGGTAGGGGCCTTTCGCATATAGATTTATATTGTGTTTCAGATGGGAATCATCATCAACATCAATGACGCCATGGAGAAGATGCATCTGGGTGAGAAGATCACCTTCAGTTTGGGGACTTGCATCTCCAAGAACCAAAACTACCCATGGAGGAGAAGGAGCAGCCTCTCCTGATCTATGCATTCTTCACTGGGTTGGAGGAAGCTATGGATGTTGGGCCCCGTGCTCTCACCCAACACCTGAACCACTACAAATGTAATGTTTTCACTAAGCTTGGTTAAGAGCACAATCTTGAGACCATACTCCCACTCTATGAAGATCCAAACTAGGTCCCTGATTGGATCTACTATCCCTACCCGACCACTTCCTCCCTAGTTTCCCAATCAGGTTAAGGAACATGACAGCATCTTAAACAAGTTGGCTTCAACAAGCCCTAGTAGAACTCATTGAACCTCACACCGAGGAGCTTCCAATCTGTGGTTTGGATTCTCCTTGTCGCTTTAATGATCTCGCTAACTGGTCAGACATGGTGTTCTCCCACGGAGACAAAGAGATGTTCAAAGTACTAGAGGACTAAGAGAACATAGATGGTGAGGAGCCCATCCTCGATCTCGATGAGATTGACTATGACTAGTTCCTTGTCGAGAACCTAGACTTGTAGGAGGAAGGACCTGAGGAAGGGAATGTCAAACCCTTAGAGCAACTTGAGTGCTACATGAACATGCAAGACCCCAAGCCACCTTAGGAAGAACTCGAGAAGCTCGTGCTCGACGGCCCTACCACTTCATTGGGAGACTCAACCGTCCCTAATGCCACTTACGAGATGAGCGATGAAGCTCACCTGCGCCTGCTCTACCAGAATGACTATTGGTATATTATAGATGTACACAAATAAATCCACAATCGCACGGATATCGCTGTAGCTTTCTCCTAGAAGCATTCCAAGTATCGTATCCATAGGGAAACATGTGAGATTGGCTACAGTCTAACTTAACTAGGGGTAGCAACAAGGCTAAGGATAAACAAGAGCGTAGAGAGGATTACTAAGGTTCTCTAGTTCTGACTTGGCTAAGCTATGTCTTCTATTGTTCAACTAGGGATATTACTAATGAAAGACACCAACAGAGGATGTTTTCCATAGCAACTAGGTCCTGCTTGGCCTATAGATGGGAGGTGGACTACAAAGGACTTAACGAGGCTATATAGTCACCCTCGGGATCTACCACTATTCTAGAATGCAGGGTACATCCACAAGTAGCCAGAGTCTAAGCACCACGCTTGCACCACAATTACTACTTTACTCTTCCCCAATAAAGAATAAAGCACTTGATTCCACCAAGGTACAAGCCCAAGTAGAACTTGATTCCACCAAGGTCCAAGCCATAGAGAGAGCACCGACAGGCCTACACTTCCTCCAAACTCTTCACTCACTCTCTATCTCACTATTTATATTTACAAATGATAGATCCTAATGTGGATGACTATTCTTCCCTTGATTGCTGATGTACCCTAGAGGGGCAGTATGGGGGTTTATATAGGGGGCACCAGGGGTCCTATGTCACATCTAAGCCCTCGATACGAGCTGACCTTGAGCAACGGCGTAGATGGACCCTCAAATGCAGTGGGAAACCGACCTTCAAAGGAGAGGCTGACCTATGGGTCCCATAGGCCAACTAGCCTATAGGTGGGGTAGGCTAGCCCCATATGGCAGTGCCTTGGTCTCTACATAGTGGTTTGCCTTCTAGAGTGTTCTAGAGTCTTCCTAAGTCGGTTTCATCGTGGATAAGCGTGATTTAATCTGACAATTATGTCCATGTTAACGGTTTTTGAATAAACCCTACTAAAACATAGATTCACCAAAACTCATGGAATTTGTCAGTTTGAACCCCTAAACCTATGTGTTGGTGATGGAATTAAGTATATATATAAGATATGTTGATGGATTGTGATTGATGTTACTGACCATCAACAACGACGACCTTGAGGTGGAGAACATTCATCTCTCCCAATAGCTCGATCTGCCTCCTAGCACGCAATAGATCCAATTAGCAAAGCACCCACCTAGTGGGTGGCCAAAACATGGCTGATCGGACCTATGGGATGGTTAGGTTGCTCCAATTGGCTATCAAAGCCGAATAGAAGATGCTCCTGATAACTCAAAAGTCGGTACCAGATTAGGAAACTACCATGGTACGTCACGCTCCTGCGGCGTGCGACCGCTAGCAATGTTCCTCAAGGAACAAGCACTAGTCGATGGGAGGGCCAGGCACCAACCACCCCCCAAACCCGATCTATGTTCGACTAGGAGGTGGACGAGATGCCCGCTCCATCATCAACATGCGACAGCAAGGAATGCGACACTCTCAATCTTGCAGATCACTCGGTAGCTTTTTAGAAATAGCTCAATCCCCAATCAAGCTCGAGTACACAATCCCAAGGAATGTCCCAAATGCTCGCAAGAAGCATGCCTATCAGGACATGTTCAAGCGGATCATGAACAACCCCTGTCAGAACCATGGCTTCCCCGTTACCCACTTTGCCAAAGATTGTGTTGCTTATCAGGAGCATGTCACTCTGGAGGCCCAGAAGCGGCCAGGTCAGGATGGATATTGGGGAGATTATGATGATGATGGGGGAACCGATGTAGCCGCTAGATACACCATGCTCATATTCGGTGGCTCCCAAGCCTACCAAGAGCGAAGGCTGCAAAAGTTGACCCACAGGCACATCTAAATGACCGCACTAGCCGCCCCGCTAAACCTATGCTGGTCCGAGCGGCTAATCACCTTTGAGCATACCAATCATCCTAAATGTGTGGTCATGGTGGGACAATTTCCCCTAGTGGTCAGTGTAGTGGTCGAGATGGGTGAGGATGATGAAGATGCTTATGGACAGGTGCAACGATATCAACATCCTTTACAAGGATGCCTTCGACAAGCTGTTGGCGATGCTTAGCTCATATTTTTACCGCTAGCATTTTAAACAAAATAAATAAATATGAGAACCAAAACTTAGAAATAGGGTTTTTAACTAACATTCTCCACGAGTGTTGGTATGCATATGTTTTGTAGGGCAACTCATGAAAACACACTAAAATGCGCAACCGAGAAGGCGCATTGAAGCAAAAACACAAAGCAAAGCCCATCCAACTCCATTTCTGGGCAGAACACTAGCATGGCAAGGGTCCAGGCCTAGCCAACAACCCACTAGAGCAAGGTGGTGGCCAATGGGCTGGCCTAGGGTGCGGTCACACCACCCCTAGCTCCACATGGCCCCACCTTGCTTAGGCGATGCATTCAATGCAGGGGAGGTCGGTTGCATGGGTGTTTCCTAAAATACATGAGCAAACCAACCATCCTCAAGCTATATAAGAAGACCCCCCTCCTCACATTCCATGGATCATCATACACATTTGGAGAAGAAGAAGGGCTATACACATTACATTAGCTTCTAGCTAGACTAGAGTAGGGAGTGAGAGAGGAAAGAGTTAGAGAAATAGCGGAGTAGCAGTGCCCTCTACTTGTACTCGACAAGCCTTGTACATTGGGTGGACAGAGTGCTAGACTTGTCGGCTCCCTCTACACTTGTACCTCTATGTTCATCTTGCTACTTGGAGTAAGAAGTTCATGTTCAACTTTGGTATTGATACTTTAAGTAAAGTTATCGTTGTTATTACTTACTTGTGGGTTCGTCGTCCATCCTTGTGGCGGGTGCTCTAGTAGAGGACTCCTGATAAAGATGAAAGTTCCTGGCCAATGCTAGAGCAGTGACCCATAGCATAGACATGGTGTCAAAGCTAAAAGTCACCTTCATTTGCCTCATTTCCTCCGATTGAGGGGTAGGCGATAGGTGGTGATAGCCTTGTCTATCCTTCATAATCCCCCATGTTTGGATATGGCATAGAGCTATAGGCTAGCATCACTTGGTAGACCAAGTGCGATCCAGTGCCCAAAGTGAGTCTGTAGTAGCAAAGTTATCTTTGCTTAAGGTGTCTACCCTTAGAAGAACTTCACTACCCGAGTTGTCCTTCATCTAGTTCTCCTAGGAAAACTAGCCAAGTGACTACTTACACATCCATTCCTCGTGGAAATACGATACCCTGAATACCATCGGGTGAAGTGCTACAATGGTACTTCCGTGCGCTTGTGGACTTTTTGCTTACGCTAAGAAGCACCAACAAGCATTTCTGGCACCGTTGTTGGGGAACGGTCATCATTTTAGTCTCTGAACCTAGTTTGCCCATGTATCCTTTGTTTTTACCTTTCTTTTCTTTTTACTCTTTTCTAATGGAGCAACCTACCATTCAAACCCTTTCTGCTCCCAACGGCAAGTTCGTTGGACCACCACAATCATTGAGGCCAATCATACCTTCTAGTTATGAACTCTGCCCTAGCTCCATAGCCATGGTTCAGGAACAAACCTTCTTGGGGTTGGATTATGAAAACCCCTACCACCACCTAAGAGAGTTTGAGCAGCTCTATGCTTTCCTGACCATTTCAGGCAAGTCACAAGAAATACTTCGGTGGAAGTTGTTTCCTTTCTCACTTAATGAGAGGGCAAAACAATGGTATGCCCACAACATAGAGAAGGTAGCTAGCGATTGGGAAGAACTAAGGAACATATTATGTCTTGTGTTCTTCCCTATATCCCAAATTGCTGCCCTACGACAGGAGATCCTCAACATCCAACAAAAAGTGAAGGAAACAAAAGGTGTAGCTTGGGATAGATTCTCAATTTTAACAAGATCTAACCTAGAATTGTCTATACCCAACCATGTGCTTTTTATAACATTTCTGGATAGGGCTTAGCAAGTAATCTACACTATAGCTCAATATAGCTACCGGAGGTCCATTTACCCATAAAACCACATTAGAAGGGGAAGCTCTCCTAGACTGCATTCTAGAAAACACTCCCCCGCTAGAACCCCGTTGTGTAGAGCTAGAGCAGAGTCACAAGGAAGTCTCTTCGACTGAGCTCGAACCCATAACATCCATAGAGAGACCCTCACCCAAACCTAAAGATCCAAAGGAAGGTTCCCAACCTTCGGACCTTCCGTATTTTGAGGACGAATTTTTCAAAGATTTTGGAAATACCTCAAATTACTCATGCAAAAGGAGGCCGCCAGTCCCTATCACTCCTTGCGATCCCTTAGACAAAGAACTCCTTTGGGATTCCATCAAGGAGTTGACTGCTATCTTGAGTAGCGACTGGGTAGATGAGGGAGAGCTTTCTTCTAAAGAGATTTAGATTCACACCCCCTCCCTACCTATCCATTGTAAAATCCAAGGGAACTAGGTAGAAATATTGTACAATCCAACTATTGGAGCAAACCTCATGTCAAAATCCTTTGCACTCACTTGTTTGGGTGAAGAACCTCATGCTCCAACACTCAAGTCCTCTAGAATCGCCCCTCAATCCAACCTAAAAGGACTTGGGATTCTGCACAACATAACACTCCACCATGACAATGTCGAAATGACCCTCGATTTCCATGTCTTTGACATAACATATTTAGACATTTTGATAGGGCACCCCTTAGAAAAACTCTTCTTAGACCCACCAAAAATAGGGGATCTAGATGTAAAGTTTGGGAGAGACATCTTTACCATTCCTATGACTCGAGTAAAAAACTCGATGGCAGAATCTCTCCCCTATCCTAACCTACCCAATAAAGTTATGTCGGTTCTACCCTTCGAATCTCACAAATCATCCTTAGAAAAGGATGTGAAACTCTTTGTAGAAGAAGAGGAGGACATAGGAGAAACCATAGATCTTCCCAAAGAGGAAGCACTGGCATGACCTCTGGTTGAGCTAAAACTCCTACCCGCTAGTCTATGTTTTGCTTTCCTAAATGGCGACAAAGAAACACCTATAATCATTGGCGATAAGCTTTCTGATGAGGAGACATCCAAACTCAACGCCATTTTAGAGAAACATAGGTCAGTCTTTGGGTATTCTTTGCAAGATCTTAAGGGGATTAGCCCAACTCTCTATACCCATCACATTCTGATTGACCCTTCAAGTAAACCAACTCGAGAGCCTCAGCATAGGCTCAACAATGCGATGCGGGAAGTCGTGAAGATGGAAGTCCTCAAAGTTCTTCACACTGAGATTATCTATCCCATACCACATGGCGACTAGGTTAACCCCATGCAAGTGGTTCTAAAGAAAGGAGGCTTGATGGTCATTGAAAATAATAAAAATGAGTTAATTCCACAACATATCATCACGGGGTGGAGAATATGTATTGATTACCAGAAGCTCAATGTGGCAACAAAGATGTGACAGAACCTCCCAATTTATACAAGATCAAGTACGGCTGTCCCGCTAACATGTTGACACGCACATACTTTCACTTATATAAACCTGGTAGTCCACCGAGTGTCACGAAGAATCTCGGTAAATCAACATCACAACCAAGATCACATGATTAAGCAAATACACATCACATACATAGAGTTGCAGCAGAAATAATATTACAAATGGGTTCACAAATATTAGTACAAGTTTGGGGTTCAAAACCGATTAGTGAAAACAACATAGCTTTCAAATGATTACATTAATATAAGTCCCAAATACATTGCTAGTATAAGTGACATCCTCTGATAAAAAGCATATAGATGAGAAATAAATATAGAGTCATTGAGCCCATCGGTGGTTAGCCACCATCTTTAGCAGGCCAAGAACTTCACCTGCAACATGGTGGGATAAACTCTAAGTACTCAAATGTACTTAGCTAGACTTACCCATCATAAACCAGAAATAAAATGACTCTAAGGATCATGCAAGGCTTTATAGGTGGAGCTTGCTTGACAACATTTTGCATAAAAAGTGACTAATTCAGTTGTACAATTATACTTTGGTCATCTCTAGATTAGCAACTAACCTATGGTATATCATTTGATAGCATATAGTAGTAACCATAGCCGGTGTAGTAATTCCATGTTTATTCAAACCATTATATTCCACAACACAATTAGTACGATATTGTAGCTTGCCAAGTTTCTAACTGTCTAGGAGAGACGGCGATTCGAATCAATTTCAACCAGCTGGGAATTTATTCCTAACACAAACCCAGGTCTACCAGCCATGGTAGCCTTAGGTCACCATTGGTACAACTCAGGTCCACATTTTGTGGGTTCACCCAATGCCGCACAATTAGGGACAGACGGTAGCCAGGTCTCTCAAGCCATGCCTACCCATGGTCCTAGACCAGGTCGCTCTGGTCATGCTTACCCACGGTCTATTGATCTGCTCCCTACTCATCCTTAGTACCATCCAGAGTGCGCACTTTTATAGAGCAGGGCCCGGCCTAAGTTGAGCTACTTGGCTTCACGGTCGAAACGAGTTATCCAGCCAGCTAAGTGATAGGCATGTGTTCAATCTTATTAGAAGTTCCAACAACGGTACGATCCTTAATCGGCATAGACGGGGATAGATCCACACCTAAGACCTCCATGTCTTGTTGCTTCTCTATCAACATCCCACCTGGTTTCCATTCATTATTAACACATGGTTATTTCCACGATAGCAAATATAGCCAACCGTGCTTTGGTATCCACCTATATCTCACAGGTTACTAGAAAATCACCCGACTTTTACCAGTCTAAGCATTGCTAAGCATACATTTGATCCTAGACCTACATAGGGTTCAAGGTATATCCTTGGAAAAGTTAGTTTGTAGCACCCAGTTTTAAAAACAAAACTAGATACACACTATATGTGAGCCTAGGAAGTCAAATCTCACATATAGCCACAAATAAGGGTAATATCAAAAGACAATACTTATTACATAACATATTAGTATAGGGAATATAACCTCAAAGTATAGGCAGCGGAAAGACAACTTCGATCTTCAAGCGAAGACTCCAAATCCACAGGGACAACTGACTGGTTGACCACAAGCCTAACTCCTTAAGACTAGCAATTTGGTACCCATACGGGATTTTTATCCAAAGTATAGAAAAGTAAAGCAAGCGTAAGTACATATCATACTCAGCAATATAACATGGGGTTCATGAGGCTCAAAAGGTTGACACTGGTTTAACTGCGATTAGCTTTTAATTATCACCATTTTTGCAAGTGGGTGGCAACAAGTTTATCCATAAGCCCATAAACACATGATCTGGTAAACATGAATAATGAATAGCATAAACAATTAATCATTAGTACAATTAACCATTAGTGATCATCTCTATTCTATAAGGGGTCCAAGGCCGTTCGTGTCTGTGAGCACGGCTGTTATAATAGTTTTACACTCTATAGAGGTTGTACACTTTCACTGTGAGTCGTGATTTACCCTTTCGCCCAAGGTGATTAGCCTCTTGACCCACTACCAAGGAAGGTTGGCAGGGTTCACTATGAAGCCTTTCAAAGGTTTGTCTAACAAGTTAGGGCCGCTAAGGTTTCCCCATCAATAAGCATGAACCCCCCTCCAAGGAGTGACTAACAAACTACACGCTCTTGGCAGGCCAAGATCATACCTGTCGAAGCCCCTCTTGTGCCATAAAGGTAATAACTAGCAAACTAGAAAAGGTCCTCATACTGAGCTAAAGCCAGAGCCATATAGCCCTTAGAGTTGTACTATAAGTCCCGGATGATCACTTATAGATAAGTCCTTAGGGAGAGGAATCTACATTATTTAGAAAGTAGCTAAACACTCTAGCCCCCTATTTCCATGTTGCTAAAAAAATCATGTTTTAATGTTTATTGCATATTCTATTAGTCAAGTTACAAGATCATGGTTATTCATTTTGACCACTAGCATAATACTACCCAATGCATAATCACCCATGGTGTCAAGGTATAAGATATCAATTATCTAGGATATCCTTATTGGCAACAAGGTAGACACATGCAATATGAATTAAGTGATTAAAGGTGAATAGGTAACAAGGCTGGTCCCATGCTATACTTGCCTTAAACACCGATCCTTTGCTAAGCTTTAATCTTCAACGTCCTTCTTCTTCTTCTGGATCACCACGTATATCTCACCGACTAGACATAATCGTAGAACACCACACAAACATCCATACACATACATGCATAGCATACAATTGTATCAATATCAGAATTGTACACCAATCATAGAAAAATAAGTAAAAGAGTTTGAAATACGATTCTACGCATCGCTACGAACACAGTTGCGAGAGGCACACTAATCAGAGCTACGGTTGAAAAGATACAACAACCAAAATATTTATTTTAAAAACAAAACCATAGAATTCATTTATTTTAATAATTATATAAAACATGTATAAGATATTTCAGAGAAAATACTTAGGTTGAATTAAGTCAAACTTATATTTGGTTTTAAAAATTGAAGCAGAATTTATTATATTTTATTTATATATCTAGTGACATAATTATTATTCAAGTTGGGATTTAAACCATGAAATTCTAGAGATTTTGAAATTAATACTAATGCATAGATCACATCGTTATGAAACCAACATAACTTGAACGGACTATTTTGGAGTTAAAATAAATAAGTTAGGATTTAAACAAGTTTTACTTTAGTTAAATAATAGATTAAATATACCCATGAATTTTAAATATTGAAAACATGTAAAATAGTAGTATAAACATGTAGAAAATGTAAATACGGTCCTCACGCAATTCAAACAGGTCAAATTGGACTTAAAATGCAAAAGTTATGCATGAAATAAGGTTCAATGGCATTTCTATAATTAATTAAACTCAAATTTGAATTTAAACTAATTAATTTTGAATTTTATATGCTAACTCGACTGCGGGCACTAAAACTCAAAAACATAGGGTCTAAAACAGAAGAAAATAGGACCTAAAAGAAATTATTTTGAACTTCGATTGGACTGCGGGTTAATTACTTGAAAGCTCTAGGGCTAAACTACAAAAATGAGCGCGGCTTGACCAAGGGCTGACTACGGCTGCTGACTGGACAGCCACATGGTAGCCACTGGTTGGTGTGGTGCACCACGTGTACGGTGGATGTGCAGTGACGTGGCCCCATGGACCAAGTCCACGGTCGTGGTGGACAGATTACGCATCAAAGGGGTATGATGTAATCATGGCTGTCCGTGCGAATCCGATGGCGTAGGTGTGCACAGGTCAAACTCCGACGGTTGCACAGTGGCTCCGGTGAGCCCACCATGGCTGGCGGCAAGGCAACACTACGATGGACGTCGGGAGGGTGATTCCGGCCACCCCAGACCAAGCCGAACCCACGAACTTGAAGCGCAGCACCTCGCAAACTCAACAGAGTGCAACCTAGGGTGGGGAATGCGCTGAGGTGCTGATCCCATGGTGGCACCATGGCTGGTGGCAATAGGTGTTCTATGATATGGCGTTCTAGTGCACTATTTGATGAACTAGGGGCATGGGAAGATGGAGGAGCTCACCGTGAAGTCTAAGGAATGGAGCGTGGTGTCCGAGAATGGCCTCAAAGGCACGGTCGATGTCGGCGGTAGCCGGAGAGAGAAGCACGGCATGGGTTAGGGGAAATTCGAGCAATCCAAAACCAAAACAAGGAATTGAGACCACCTACGGTTGCATCGGGTCATGGCGGTGGTCATGGGCGTGTCGGCGATGGCGATTGAGGCACGTGTACGGTGTATTGCGGCGGCGGTGGCGGGCTTGAGCTGTGAACGGAGAAAAAGGGGAGAGAGAGGCGCTTGGTTCAAGTTTTATAGGCAGCAGGCACTACGTAGAAGCAAGGGAAATGGGAGGCGGGTGGATTTTGGTCGCTTGCCATGTGGGCGCGGTGGCCCAACGGCTTGCCGTGCATGGCATACGCCATCGCCGGTGGTGAAGAAAGGAAGGGAGTGGGGAAGAAAGAAAAGGGAGAGGATAGCGACTAACGGATGGGGCCAGCGGCGTAGTAAGAGCGAGAAGGGAGAGAGCGGGCGTGGGGGCACAGGGCAAGCCAAAACAGGTTGGGTGCTGAGCTAGGCCACGCGATGAGCAGGCGCGCACAGTGCGAGGAAGGGCGCAGGGTAGCAGGCTGCCGAGCAGGGCAGCTGCGAAGTAGGCCGTGCGTGAGGAAAGGAAGGAAGGGAAGGAAGCGGAGTGGGCTTCCTAGCGGGCCAGTGCGCGGGAGGAGGAGGAAGAGTCTGGGCCGACGGAGAGGAGGAAAGGAGTGGGCCGTCCAGAGAGGAAGCATGGGCCTTAGGGCCAAAATGAGAAAGATGAGATTTTTTTCTTCTTTTGTATTTTTTCCAAATCCTTTTTCTTTTCTTAATTCAAAACAAATTCAAATATGAATCAAATCGAGTATAAATATGATTTAAAATACACTTTTTAATTCAAAACCAATTTTGGTAAGTTTTCCGAGAATAACTTTTTAAATTCTTTCATTTTTCTAATTTTCTTTTCTTTTATTTCAAAGCCATTTTTAATTTCATTTGCCAAAGCAATTTTAACCATTTTGAATTTTCAATCAAAACCACTCAACCAAATAAATCAAATGCAAGTGGCATGTATGCTCAAACATGTTGCTACCTTATGATGAATTTTAATTTAATGATTTTTTTATTTTCCTATATTTCATGTGCTCCAAAATTCCAATTTAAATCTTTTTAGGTCCATTTCCCGAAATTCAAATTTTAGGGTGTTACATTGTTCTATGCATCAAGTGGTTCCAAACAACTCTTATAACCTAATGCATCAAACATAAAGAACTCAAGTGATATTTGTAAAAACATAGGAGGCTTAGAATGCTCTGGGGCTTGCCTGGAATCCAACACTAGGTTAGTGTTTGTTAGACGACACTCGCTTGGCGAGCATCTCCCGTCCTAGCACTTGTCTAGTCCTTCCACCTTTAGGATAGGTCCACCATACACCATCTTCGGGTTTGGTTCCAACATCCCAACCTTCACGTGGTTCATCTAGCATATCTAGATGAGATGCAAGTGCATGATTATGAAGAATGGTAATATGAGATGCATCACATAATAGCATTCAAGGCAACCTAAGATCATACAAGACATATGCACCTAGAGTTATTTAACTGAACATCCCACAACCTATTATAGAGGGATAGCAAGCATACTATGCATGAAAAACACATGAACTTAAGTTCAGATATTGCACACATGCATCGATCGAGAACTAGCCAACATGTTTAGCCAAAACAAGAGCAAGCTAAAGCAATCACCTAGCATATGTATAGAAATCTGGACAGCAGCACGGCAATCACTTGTTTTAATCATAACTAGAGATATAAGCATCCAACAAGGGTGACCCTAGACTTTATGGAAATCTAATGAAATTGTCTACAATATTGTTATTATCACCAAAAGCTTATTCCAAAGCTAACCAAGTCAAACATGCCAACGTTTCAGATCTGCACAAAACTAGGACAGAAAAGTAGCAGCAATTTCAACAATGATAACTGGAGTTATGGACATCAAACAAGCATGAACTTTAACTTTATAGAAAGCTTATTAAAATATCTAAAACAGGTTTATTATCATGACTAGGTGATTCCACAATTAACAAGGTCAATCAAGCACAATTGAGCACCTCTATCTAGACTTGGACATATTCTACCATGCAACTTCACAAGCTTATAACGGGAGATTTAGACCACCAAAAGGTGTGATCTTTAACAATTTAGAAAGATAATGAAAATCACTACACTTCTTATATTATCTCCAAGACATGATTCAAAGCTTAGCTAAGTCAAACAACAAAATCATTCAGATCTGTACAAAGAGCATGCAAAATCTAAAAATGAACTTGTAAAATCTATAACTCAAAAATTATCATCCCTATAGTCATGAAAATTTATCACAAGATATATTATGAAATTATATACAACTTTGGTATTCACTACAACCATAGCAAACATCATTTACACCATGAAAATAATTGCACATGCAACCCAAATAGCAGTGTTATAGAAAACTGTTAGGAATTTCAAAGAAGCATAACTGGAGTTCTAGACCACCAACAAACATGAATCATAACTCTTTCAAAAGATTGTGAAGTTACCTACAAGTTTCTCATTATCATCTTAAGATAATTCTATAGTTAACTAGGTCAATTAATCCAATAAATGCATCTCTGTCCAAAACATGGACATAATCTGACATGCCAATTTAAATAGCTATAACTAGAGTTCTACATGTTCAATAAATATGGTTCTAGACTTTTTATAAATCTTAGAAAATTCTAAACAACTTTTTTGTAAACACCTAGAGCTAATTCCACAATTAAAAAGGCCCCACAATACCAACAAGGCAACCCTATCTGGGTTTGGGCAGAAACAACCACAGAAATTTAAGCAACAATAACTAAGAATCTACTTACCAAAAATTATGCTATTTAGCTTTTTAAAAATCTTAAGAAAAGTAATACAACTCATGTATTGTCATCAAGTCATGATTCATAACTTAACTGAGCCAATTAATTCAAACATATAGGCCTATTCAAAATAGGAGCAAAGCAACATAGGGTATTTGTTATTTTTATAGCTCTTAAACCATCAAGCCTAAAATCCTAAAATTTTTACCAGACATCAACCATCACCTGAGTAGCACTCCATAAACATTTCACATTTATTTGAGCATAACAATTATAGTTATGAAAAATACAAGACACAATTAGTATTAAAAACCTAACTGCATAAATTGATTTTTACAGCAAAAACTTTAAATTAAATCATGCCATATTATAGATCCATTTCATATATAATTTAACAAGGATTCCAAAAAGTTTTCATTTGCTATTTTTTGGATTTTTCTACAATTTACTACAATTTTCCAAAGTTCGGCTGAATTAAATGCATAAAGGAAAAACACTTTTACGTCAGGAACCCTGTAGTTTTCTCAAATCGACCAAGCCCATAAAGGTAAACTCTCTGTCTCTGGCTATTAAGCCTCAAGAACCTCGGTAAAAGTTTCTATTCTAATCCGTGCCCTTCTTCTACCTTGGCCGATGCAGAGCACAATAGAAGAGTAGGGATGGAGGGGGAGGCCGGGCTCTGGCCAGTGGAGGGGGTAGCCGGTGGCAAGGGGGAGGTCGACTAGGCTCGGATGTGGCCAGCCATGGTCACGCCCTACCCCAGGCTTGGCCAGCAGTGGCCTATGGAAGGGCCAGCTATGGTGGTGCACATGGTTGTTCGCGCCCGATGCGCGGGGCCTGCAGGGCCTAGCTCGGCCGACCGACGGCACGCGGTAGCAGCAGTGGCGCGGCGTGGCTGGTCTAGGTAGAGGAAGGCTAGAGCAAGGAGAGCAGTGGCGGTGATGGAGCTCCAATAGTAGCGACGTCCATGGCAACAGCAAGGTGTTGGCTTGGAGAGAGCAGGAGAGGGAAGGAGAAGGGAGAGGGAGAGAGTGGAGAGGAGGGTGTCGTTTCCTTTTCTTGAGCACGACAAGGTGGTGAGCTAGCAGCCATGCAAGCAGCAAGGGCGAGCGAGGACAACACGCGGCCTGCAGCATCTGAGCACGGTCGGCCGAGCTCTAGTTCAACTATGAAGATAGCAATACCACCTCAAAAATACACTAAAATCTCAATCTTTGTCCCTTCATAACTCCCAATACATTTAGTCTTGGGACAAGAGGTAGAACCAATGTTGTAGAGTTACACGAGATCTCCATGTTTGCTTAAAGTGTCAAAGTCTAATTCGGCCTAGTGGGAGAGATACAAGGCTCCAAAGTGGGGTACATGAAAACTGAAATCATGAATTCAGTCTTCCCAGACTTAGCCAAATTTCGAGCTCCCAAAACAGCCATGGATTCCAACTTGAGGGCTCAGTTTGAGTTGCTTACAAGTTGATCTAGCTCTTGGTCTAAACACAAAGTTTGTTCTACTCCACTTTAACTTCAACTTTTATTTAAGGTGCAACTCAATTCAAGGACTATAAGACACAGTTCAAACCAAGTCAAATTACCGTCATAGTAATGCTTAAATTATAGTTTTAGACCGATTGAGACATTTTCTTGACTTCTGCACAACATGAACCCTTCATTACTTTTGTTGTAGAGTTCACTTAGAGTCATGTGGTCAAGGTAGAAAGGTTTGGTAGACATCTCATATTCCCATTTGCTTAATAAAGCAATCCCAGAAAGATTATAACTTATCATTTCATGTGACTTCTTGATTCCAAATTTCATGAAACTTTTCCACTGGTCAAGATGGATGCATGTTGATGTAATGTACATGAAATAAGCATGTTTAACATTAGTTTTGCATAATCTTAACATGGGTACACATATAAGTAAATGTGTGTTGTCCAAGTTTAAGTTGGAGATCACTCTTGTAGATTTGATCTTGACACCTTCATCACCACTTAACATGTCATGTTTGAGTTCAAACCCAGTGCTTAACTGGTGACAAACACCTAGGGTGTTACAAAAGAAAGACCACTTCCCATTGCCTTTCATTGATGAAATGTTAGAGCAGTTGGCGAAGCATTCTTTCTTTTGTTTTCTTGATGGGTATTCGGGGTATCACTAGATTCCCATCCATCCCGATGATTAGAGCAAGACAACTTTTACATGCCCGTACGGAACATACACATCATTGAATGTCGTTTGGGTTGTGTAACGCACCCATGTCATTTCAATGATGCATGATGTCTATTTTCTCAAACATGATAGAAGAAATCATGGAGGTTTTCATGGATGATTTCTCGGTCTATGGCAAAACCTTTGACCAATGTCTGGAGAATCTAGATAAAGTCTTGCAAAGATGCCAAGAGAAGGACCTGGTACTTAACTAGGAAAAGTGCCACTTTATGGTGAAGGCATCATTCTCGGGCACCTCATGTTCAAGAGGGGGATTAAGGTAGATATGGCTAAGATCGAGGTCATCGAGCAGCTACCACCCCCCATGAACATAAAAGGGATCCGCAACTTCCTAGGTCATGCTGGGTTCTATAGGTGGTTTATCAAGGACTTTTCACAAATCGCTAGACCCCTCACGAACCTACTAACTAAGGATGTACCCTTTTTGTTCATAGATGAGTGCTTAACTGCTTTCCACACTCTTAAGAAAGCACTCATCTAAGCACCAATCATCCAACCACCCGATTGGTTGCTGCCATTCGAGATCATGTGTGATGGTAGTGACTATGCTGTTGGTGCAGTCCTTGGCCAAACCAAAGATAAGAAGCATCACGTAATCGCATATGCTAGCAAAACACTGACAGGAGCACAACTTAATTACACAACCATAGAAAAATAGCTCTTAGCAGTCATTTTTGCTATCGATAAATTTAGGTCATACTTAGTGGGTGCAAAAGTTATCGTTTATACCAATCATGCTACACTTAAATATTTTCTCACTAAGGAAGACGCTAAACCTAGATTAATAAGATGGATTCTCTTACTCCAAGAATTTGACCTTGAAATAAAAGACAAAAAGGGAGTAGAGTATACAGTTGTAGATCATTTGTCGTGTATGCAAGTCACTAACATGCAGGAACTACCAATAAATGACTTCCTACGTGATGACATGCTAATAAAGGTGACGGATACAAACCTATGGTACACAAACATCATGAACTTCATGGTTTCAGGATACATACCACTCGGCAAAAACAAAAGAAAGCTATAAGCAGAAAGTAGACGTCACCTTTGGGATGACCCATACCTATATAGGGTATGCTCTGATGGCCTATTGAGTAGATGTGTACCAATGGCGTAAGGTTTGCAAATCATTGAGAAATGCCATGCAACGCCGTACGAAGGCCATTAAGGAGTATTCCGCACACAATCCAAAATCTAGCAGTGTAGATTCTTCTGGCTGACGATGTATGAGGATAGAAGGAGTTCATCCAAAGGTGCCAAAAATGTCAGCTATAGGGTGGCATCACAGCTCGCAATGCAATGCCCCTCCACTATAACCTACAAGTGGAGATCTTCAATGTTAGGGGCATTGACTTCATGGGGCCATTCCAAAAATCCCATGATAGTGAGTACATCCTTATCGCTGTTCACTACATGTCAAAATGGGTGGAAGCTCTGCCTTGCAGAGCTAGTGACGCTAGGCAAGCAGGGAAGATGTTCCATGAAGTGATCTTCCCTCGCTTTGGAACACCACGAATGGTGATAAGCAATTGTGGATCCCACTTCATTGACAAAACCTTTAGAGCTTTCTGGAAAGAGCTTGTGGCCAAACACAACATTGCCACCCCATACCATCCTCAAACAAGAGGTCAGGCATAAAATTCAAATAAAACAAATTAAGAATATCTGTCGCACCCAATTTTGCATAGCAAAACCAACTACTCATTTATATGCGCCTAGGATGTCCAAACACACATATACCTTCAAATTGTAATAATATCAAAGTAAAGTTCTTTATTACATCGCATATCTCATCATAATGTTATTGCATAGTCTTGCTCATTGGCAACATTATTACACAAAGCGGAATACTAGCCCAAACTACCATAGGGACTCCAACTGGTGAACATCAATCTAATAGTCCTGGACATCTTCTGGAAACTCCTCATACATGTTATCTATTACCCATCCAAGATTTCCATTGAATGTAAAGCAAGTGTAGGCTCACCATGCTTAGCAAGTATATCAAAGGGATCTATGAGGCTCAAAGGCTATACACGGTTTGACTACGGTTCGCAATTTTAGTTGTTCAAGTTTTAGCGTCCTGAATCACTACTTTAGTGAATAATCCCAAATCCCCAGAGATATTAATGTATAATCAAGATTATATCAATTCCCAACCATCCATAGTAACCACTAATCATGAAGGATCTAAATCGCTCATATCCGTGAGCACGGCTGTTATAACAGGTTAAATATTTCTGCATAAATTGTATAACATTACCCACCGAGCTGTGATTCCCAATGCCAGGATTTGCAAGGCCCACATCACTTCTACCTAGGAAGTGTGGTAGGGTTTCACTATGTAACCCTTCGCTAGTCACACTAAAAAGTCGTAGCTGCTAAGGTTTTAGTCATCTAGCCATATGTGGACCTCCTCTAGGAGTGGCACGTGTGGTCACAGCACGGTACACACCCTAGCAAGAAAGGAAACATACCAACTAGTGCCCCCTCTTGCCCTTATGGAAAGCTACAGACAAGCTAGTACAATCTAGTTAACAGGTTAAAGTCAGAGCCATATGACACTCGGGGTTATACAAAACCTCCTGGGTGGCCGCTTTAGGATTAAGTCCTTATGGAGAGGCACTAGAGCACTCAACCCCATACTCTAGCCCCCTAATTGTTGCTAAAAAGCTCCATTTTATCACATTGCATAATACCTTTAGTCATGTTTAACAATTATTTTATGTTGAGTGCTGCAACATCTATCCAAAATTCATCCCAAACCATAGGTAGCAAGGATATGTGGTACAAGTAATAATCTAGGTAAAGTCCTTAAAGGTAATTCAAATTTAGACACATGCATGAATATGAATTATAAAGTTGATAGGTACAAGGGGCCTTTGCTACACTTGCCTTCCTCAAAGTTATCCTCTGGGTACTGCTGATTTTCTTGCTGATCCTTAGTCACCTCGAACTGATCACCCTCTAAACGTGTTCCAATTCACCAATCAAGCATCCAATCCAATCATTACATGCATACAAATAGACTTCTATTAGAACAGTACACCAAACAGTAAAAAACATAGATTCAAAAGCTTATATAACTATTCTACATACTGCTATGAACACGTGAGCGAAAGAATCACTCAAATCAGACTTAAAAAATTTATGCATAAAACAAGTTTCAATGGCATTTCTGTAAATAAACTGAACTCAAATTTGATTTTAAACTAATAAAATCTGAATTTAAATAATTTATGGATGGCACGCTCTATTACTGAAAACTACAAGGTCTAAAATGAATAAAAACAGTACTGGAAAGTAACTCTTTTGAACTGAACTAGATCGTAGGTTGATTCATTAGAAACCGAGGGTCTGATTTGCAAAAGAACCCGGCTGACTACGGGTTGACCCCATGGCTGCTGATTGGATGGCCCATGCCCATGTGTGAGTGGTGTGGTGCACCATGTGTGCGTTGGCACATGCTGACATGGCACTGTGGACCGTGTCCACAGCCCGACGGTGGATCGGTTACACATTCCAACCGGTATGTGATCTTGATCGCTAATCCAAGAACGGACAACGAGGAATGTATAGGACAACCTCTACCACTGTACTACATCTCCAACGAGCCTGCCATGGCTAGTGGCAAGCCATGCACCATGGTGAATGCCGGTACGGCGTTTTGGACCACCCTAGAACAAACCGAACACATGAAAATGAAGTACGAGATCTCACAAACTCAACGAAGTGCAAACCTATTACGGGAAACATGTCGAGCTGATGGTCCCCATGGTGGCACCATCGCTGGTGTGACTGAAGCTTGCTGATATGATGCTCTAGGGTGTCATTCAGAGAAATAGGGGCACAGGAAGGTGGAGCAGCTCACCATGAATCCGATGGAGGTGGTCATGGCGTTCGGGAGAGCTCTAAAGAGCTGGGTCGATGGCGATGGCAAACTCGAGAGACAAGATGGGTGCGAGTGAGTGAAATCCGAGCATTATAATACCAAAATGAAGAATTGAGGCCACCTACGGATGCGGTGGAGTACATTGAAACTTCAGAGGGCGTCAGCGACGTTAATTGGGGGACTGGAGCGATGGATTGTAGTCGACGGTGAGAGCTCGAACATGAACAGGAAAAGGAGAGAGGGAGGGGTTCAGCTTGGGGTTTTGTAGGTGGGTGGTGTGCGGTAGATGGAAGGGAGTGTGACGAGGGTGAATTTGGACGCCTTCCAATCCTGGCCTGGTGGCCCAGCGGGTGTGGCTGCCTCTGATGGGAAGCATGCCATCATCGGTGAGGCAGGGAAGGAAAGGAGGGAGGCACGTCTGATAGGCGGGACCCATGCACAGTGAGAGGAAGAGAGCGACGCTCGGGCATGGGCAAGGGGAGCTAGGCCGAGCGTCGAGCTGGGCCGCAGGGTGAGTTATAGGAGCTCGCACGGAGGAAGGGCATGAAGCAGGTCGCGAGCAGGCTGGTGCGGAGCGGGCTGCATGCGGGAAGAGAAGGAAGGGAGGGGAGATGTGGGCTGGGTCGCCAGCAGGCCAAGTGCAGGAAGGGGCTAGGTCAGCCTAGGGTTGGGCTGGAAAGAGGAAAAAGAGAGCTTTCCAAAAATAAACCCTTTTCCATTTCTAGTTTTCAAATCCAAGCCAAATTCAAATGAAATTTGAATTCAACTTCAAACAACCTAGCCCTACACTCAACCAAAGATAGTATACTTTGGCATGAATGCAACAAACATGTTTTTAAACCTTATAGTTAATTTTAGTTAACCAAAATTTATTATTTGGCCTAGGTTAAAATGCATAGAAAATCAAATAAATGCTCAAATTTTATTACTAATTTGCAGTTGAAATTTTTGGGTGTTACAATATCCTGTAGAAAACAGCAATGCAATGGGAAAAGGATGGAAGGATATGCTACCTGAAGCACTTTGGGCATATAGGACTGCTTATAAAACTCCCATTAGCATGTCGCCGTTTAGCTAGTCTATGAAAAATTCTGCCATTTACTAGTTGAGCTTAAACACTGAGCTCACTGGGCTATAAAGAGCTAGAACATGGATGTAAAGCTAGCCGACAGAAATCATCAAAAACAAATTGCCGAGCTCGAATAGTGGTGAGAGAAGGCATACCATAGTGCCAAGCACTGCATAGAAAGAACTAAGAGATGGCACGATCACCGAATCCAACAAAAAGAGTTCAAGGAGGGAGACAAGGTCCTACTGTTCAACTCCTGAGTCACACTCTTCGGTGAAGGAAAACTCATAAGCAATTGTCAAGGACTGTACATCGTCATCAACACATCGCCACATGGCACGATCACCATCCAAGATGATGACAGTAACATTTTCAAAGTTAATGGTCAACGTTTAAAAGTTTTCCTAGAGCCTTCTTAGAACACTAACTTAGAAATAGATAGAATAGATTTAATTATGCTAACATATTCGTTCAAAACATATGAAAATTTACAAAAAATAATTATGCTAACATATTCTTTTATTTACTTAAAAATATGAAAATATTGCTTTATCTTTCTGAGCAAGCAATCTTGGCTAAATAACCTTTATACCTGTTGATATTTGTTAACAACTATTGGAGGATTTCACAAGCGCACAGAACTATCGCGTAGCACTTTGCTCGATGAGTACCGAGTGTCGAATTTATATATTTTTCCCCATAGGAAGGTGGAAGGCTAGAATTTATAATTGGACTAGGATTTGCTAAAGGAAGGCTAAAGTTGATCCTAGGTATGTGAATGATAGTGAAGGATGAATGTAAACTACCTAAACTAACTACTAAATACATGCTATCCTAGAGATAGCTAGGTGGGAGAGCGAGTGATTTATCTTTCTAGTAACTAAGGGTAAACAAATGACTAGGAGAATTGTGATTGTACTTCAGGGCATAGCCCGCCAACCAACTAGGAGAGTTAAATAGACAAGGTCTGCCACGAGCCCTACAATTTAATAACTAGGCCTATCGTGGTGGAATATAGAAGATGGACAAGGCCGTCACCACTTGCCACTACCACAATCTATCGGAGGCCTAGCCATATCCATAGGTAATCTATAGCCTTAGCACCACCCTTAATCTATAAACTTACTACTTTGATCCGAGCTCCGATGAAATGAGATCAAAGCACCCTAACCAGATGGTGGAACCGGTACTAATGAAAGACTACTAATTATAAGATAACCTATGCGATTAATGCCAAACAACAAGCACCTAAGCTCACTAATGATGAACACTAATGACTAAGTACTTAAAGTAAGGCAAAGCAATAATACTAGAATAAACTACTTAAATAAATATTGAATAAAGTAAATGCTAAAATGAAAGAATTACAAAGGAGCTATACCGGACCCAGAAGACCCTTCCGGACTCCGAGAGCAGCTCCGTTCTTTCTCTACTCCACTACTAGACTACTACTCTATAGCTAAGCTAAGCTAGAAAGCTAAGAGAAGCTTGGAGAGAATTACAAAGGAGCTATACCGGACCCAAAAGACCCTTTTGGACTACGAGAGTAGCTCCGTTCTTGCTCTACTCCACTACTAGACTACTACTCTATAGCTAAGCTAAGCTAGAAAGCTAAGAGAAGCTTGGAGAGCTTGGAAATGAATGGGGCACTTCTCCACTGAGCTCCACACCCTCTATTTATAGTGTAGAGAGGCATGGGGGTATTTGTAGGCAGTGGCAAGGTCGGTAGAGGACTTAGGGCGCCAGGCGGCGGTAGTAGGGCATTGGGCAGCCCTTGGATGCACTGCCTTTGCACCCAAGGCTCCTGGTTGCTCCTCCAAGGTGGTTGTGAAGCTAGCACATGGTGAAACTTCGCCAAAAAGATGGTTCCAAGGTCGGTTGGAGCCTCCAAGTGCATGACGGTGGGCCGGTGGATCCGTGTCAACTACATCTCGTCCATCAGTTGAAACCGACTTAGATCATTGCATGCGAATACTTTTGGACGAGCTCCCATGGATCGATGATGCGGCAAAGTGCCAAGGTGGCACCTTGGGGGGGCAGGCAGCACTACTCAGTGGGCCCAAGTGGACCTGCTTCCTTGGTCCATGTTTGTCACCATTTTGGCAAAAAATTTCCATATTTCCTACATACAAATATTTCTACAAGCACAAGTGGAACTAGGTGAATTATAACAAAATTCTTCACATGTGATGATGATTTACCTCACTTTGCCATGCTTTTGGGTGAAATGTTGATGGTCAAAATAGGTATTAGTGACCGTCAACATGCTACCCCTTTACTGTCCTCAACAATGATGTGGGTTTAGCATGGAATAGGTGTTGGATCAAGAGTTTCTACTATGTAATGCCCTGCAAAGACTTGTATACAAACAAATACTATATCTTGAGTTGAACATGTTAGCGCTTAGAAATTTCACCATCAGACTTAGCAATGTGGGACTTATAGCCTTCACCTTGACACAAGCAATTGCAAGAATGTGTAGCTAGATAGATACTTTTTGCTTACTTTGGTTTAGCTCAAACTTCTTGGAGGTTTTCAAATGATGTGAAAAGAAAACTTTCCTAAGTTCCTTAGATGGTACACTCAAGTCACTCAATGGTGTTTGAAATCCTTACCAAGGCCATGAATTTTAGCCTTAATTTCTATCCTAAAGCTTATGTGGAGCTCAAGGTAGGTGGTAAAAGCATAGCTTACTTGAATTGAAAATATTGCTAGGTCAAACACTTGGATCATAAGGAGCAACAAATCATACAAATTGATCAAGATGTGCATGTGTGTGGTAAATTTTGTGGAAGTGGTACTCCTTTGAGAAGTTTGCCTTCTCTAGCTTCTTTTTGATAGGGCATGGCTACTTTCTTTTTCCCTCTTCTCTTTTTTGAATACTAGAGCTTTTTGCTCTTTTATTCTCTCTCAATTTTTTCTATAGCCCATGCCTTTCTTTTTGATGTAAGATAGCATAGAGAGGTAACTTTGATTCTCATAGAGCAATAATGAATGGAAAGCATATGTGGTTGCATATCCCCAGTGTAGGAATAGCATCGATAGGTGGGTGTACGTGATCTTGATCAAAAGTACGAAAAGTTTCTCTACTTAGATCAACAAGGCTTGAAAAAGCTCAAAACAAACAAGCAGCTTTTATGGTGGCTTTATCATATATGAATGGATGTTTATTTGGCTCTGGTAGGAATTTATCACCATTGAGGAACTTCTAGCAAGAGAGTTTAGCATTTTGCAAAACAAAAGTCCAGGTTGTTTTTACCATTCCTCAGATAGGTTGAAAGATTTACTCTAATCATGGCTACAACATATCTCACAAAAACCTATTCTTGGTTCTAGCATTTGCAACCCACAAAAGCATTCAACTTAAGATGAACTCTAAGTTTATCATGCTCAAAACTTAAGAAGCATAAGTGTTAATGGTAGATAACAAACATCATAAACCATCAATATAACATGCATAAGGGCATGAATACAATCACCAACATAGGTTTAGGGGTTTAAACTAACAAATTCCATGAGTTTTGGTGAATCTGTATTTTCTATATGGTATATACAGAAAACCATCAAGGTGGACCTAGATGTTAGAATTAATCACGCTTAATCATCGCATAAATAACTCTAGAAGGTTCTAGAGGACACCAGAGGACACCACACCAAAGCAGAGGGTGAGCGGATGCTAGCTGGGACCAGTCGGTCTCACCTATAGGCCGGCTAGTCTGGGACCCCACCTGTTAGCCTCCATCTTGTTATGTCAGTTCTCCGCCACCTCCTACATTGTATCTACACCATTTATTCAAGTCAGTTTGTTCTAAGGTCTTAGGATTGACTCTCTGATCTATATATATCAGTCCCTACCACCCCCCAAATCAATCAAGAATCAAAACCCTAATCAAGTCATTTGAGAAGACAATATAGATAACAATGCTGACCGAAACTAGGGACATGGTTTCTCTAGCCCTTTACTTAGCTAATACAGTATCTTGCACTACCCATGTGATTGTTCAAGATGGAATTGACTTGATGACATAGGGCTTGGAGAAGAAAGCAGTACTAGCATTGATGACCGGCTTTGTTATTTCTTTGCTTAACATTGTTCTACGAGATCTGGCCTTCGTAGTTACCAAGAGTCATTACTTAGCTAGAGATTAAACTTCCTACTGGTAACTAATCAGTTATCTCTCAACACCAAAAAGGTTCCAAATCTTCACTCTTGACAAAAAGAATTGTGGTCAAAGCATAAACAGATGGTCGCCATTGAAGTTAGCAGAAAGGTGTCACACTGAAGAAGGTCGGTTGATCATCTTGCACCTAAAGATCAAGGCTAAGATAGAAAGCTCATAAGCACTAGGTGACCCATCATAGGACATAATATCCTGGTCCATTTATTATCCAACTGATAACTTGTCTAACTTTTAAATATTGTGTAGCCTTCTGATCCAACAGGTACGACATAAGTTACTCACTAGATGACTGATATCATTACAAGGATAGTCACATAGAGTCACTTGTCTATCATCTCTTGTAATCTATTAAGTTCATGCCAGTGACCTATTCTTCAAAGGTTATCCTTTGGACGACTTTAGAAGGAAGTCCTATTGCATCTAGTTCTACATACAGATCTTCTGCCACTATAAGGAGAGATAACCAAGGAAGAGCTCACATGAAAATAACACATCGGTGTAGTTCTATAATGGATCATAACTAGAAACCTCGATACCAGTGTGCACCCAGTAGCACAACCATGTGTCGATCGGCCACAAGGAGGCCCTAGGTTCCATCGCAACACTATAGTTGCTACTCATAACACCATTACTAAACATACAACCCACAAGAATTTTCATGTGGTACAAATTTGGTTGCATAGGATCAAGCACCATGACAAGGAGGAATAGCAAGCAAAGGTAGTCACAAGGTTAGGAGTCAACAAGGAGGTGATTCGAAGATCAAAACATAGTGCAAGAGAACATAGCTTAATTGCCGAAGAAAACTGAGCAGGGGACTCTTTCTAATTTCCATATACGCCTTGTGTTCACCAAAGTGATTACCAAATAAAGATTAACATGAGATTTGGTCATGCCAAGCAGCAACATGACATCAAGACTGATAAACCTTTAGAGATCTAGGAGCATTGGATACAAAGCAAGCAGGATTCAAGGGACAGAGCCGATACATTGACTAGGGATTCAGTTGATAAAGCAATGATATGATATGCGAGGAAAAGGTTCCAAAACCAGGGTAGATAGCGATTCACGTTGCACCAGATCATCTGTAGAAGAAGGAGCAATGAGGTCTAATAAGGATTTTTGAGCAGGGTCCTCCCACACAAGAGCGGGACAACCACGACACATGCAAGCATTTAAGGGAACTAAGCTTAGGCCTAAGTTCAAACAAAGGCATGGACAAAGGTCTTCGTAGAGCAACATTCAAGGGCTAGCAACCATGTGTATAGGTTCAAGCTCCTAAGAGAGAACTTAATTGGAGATGACTACCATGAGATTATCAAAACTTGGACATTGTTCTAGGATAGCGGTCTTCAACTCTCGTATGCTTACCGAGGACAAAAGGAGTGACAGCTATGGCACTACCTAGATAACGAGCATCCACACCAACATCCTGGTCTTAAGTGGTCATTTCAAAACACTCAATCCAATTAGCTTAAGCGACTCTTACTAAGCACAAAGCTCGCACACAACAAGCAATCACCTACAGCAACACCACTACCCATATCAAGCAAAACATGGTGGTAAGGTACTGTTATCTTTTATTTCCTTTTTACAAAGTAGGTGGATATCTCTACAAAACAAGTTTTACTTATATTTAGCAATTTAGTTTTCAAAGGGGTGAAGTTTTTGCTAACTATTAACTTGTCATCTATTTCCTTTGAAAGTAAACATACAAGGCGAAGCTAATCACACACTATCCTCAAGCACAGCTATTCAAGCATCATGGAATAAGACATTTTGCCTAGCTTCACACAGGGAAGATAGTAACATCACATTGATCACAAGTTACTTAGTATTAGAACAAAGTGAGGGAAGCATGTTTATGCACAAGCACAATCATGATGCATGCTTGTCCTATTCATCCTCACAAAATTGTCAGCCTAAGGTGCAATCATGTTCTTTGTCGGTGGCATAACACGTACTCTCTTGATATATAGCTAGTCGTCAGCTAATTCAATCTACACATTCGTGGTTAGTGTACCTACAGAAAGATTCATTTCAGCACAACCCCACAATTATATATGCTGAAATGAAAATCTAGGCTCTAGGTTGCAAGCTAAATACTTCCATATATATATACCCATATATATATATACACTTCCATATCAAAGCTAACCGATCATTAAATTTACTACCCACAATTAAATACGCACCATACACACATGCAAGCATGCGTATACAGTCGTATCAAAGCTAGCTCTCCCCGACCGCACGCTCACACTTACGGTCATGCCACTCATCAACTTACCTTCTTACCTAGGCGTAGAGGTATAGTGATCCATACATTACCATTCAAGCGAATGGAATCCATACAATAGCATGCCATATGGACGATGAAATAAAAATTGCAAGAAGTAAACCCCCCATAGTTAGTGTTAGTTTACTTATTGCCACCTAGTAGTCCTTAGTTGGGCATAAAGGAGGATGTTGCTAGCATAGTGTTGCAAATTAGTTTTGACAAATTTGCCTATAGCTATAGTTTTAGTCAAAACAGGCTTTTTAAAACCAAAACTTTGTTTTTAAAACTATGTACATGACAGTATTATGCTTAATCTTGCTCTAATGCCAGCTGTAACAGAACCGCCTAATTTATACAAGATCAAGTATGGCTGTCCCTACTAACATGTTCACACACGCATACTTTCACTTATATAAACCCGGTAGTCCGCCGAGTGTCACGAAGGACCTCGGTAAATCAATATCACAACCAAGATCGTGTGATTAAGCAAATACACATCACATACGCAGAGTTGTAGCAGAAATAACATTACAAATGCGTTCACCCATAATAGTACAAGTTTGGGTTTCAAAACCAATTAGTGAAAACAACATAGCTTTCAAATGATTACATTAATATAAGTTCCAAATACATTACTAGCATAAGTGACATCCTTAGACAAAAGCATTTAGATGAGAAATAAATATAGAGTCACCGAGCCCATCGGCGGTTAGCCACCCTCTTCAGTAGGCCGAGAACTTCACCTGCAACATGGTGGGATAAACCCTGAGTACTCGCATGTACTCAACTAGACTTACCTGTCCAACTAAGATACTAAGACACCAAGGAGTATGCAAGGCTTTATAAGTAGAGCTATTAGACATTATTTGCATAAAAAAGCATAAGTTATCCACTATCTCTTTAATTGTGAATCACTAGTTATTAATCCTATCTCATACTAAATTAGCACTATCCTATGCCAAACATGTTGGTACCATTAAGTCATCACAATAATAACCATATCCAGTTGAGTTCTTGCATAATCTCATAACCACACTTCCATCAATTACTAAGATGAAGTGTGATCCTGTCAAGTTATCACTATCTGGGAGAGACAGCGATTCGAATCGATTCCTACCCATCTGGGGAATTATTCCTAACACACACCCAGACATACCTGCGCTAAGGTAGTCTTAGGTCACCTTTGGTACAACTCAAGTACAATCACGGGTAGGAACAGCGCCGCATCCTCAAAGATTATACAAATCTACCAAGGTGGCTCGGGACTCTAACCCACCCTCGGGCTTACGCCATTGGCTCTCCACACATCCTTACTGCCTCCAGGGTGCGCACTTTAACTTCTCATGTCCCCGGCCTGAGTTGAGCTACTCGGCTTCGTGGTCAGAACAACTTATGGGGCCAACTATGTGAGAGGCATGAGTTCAACATGACAAGATGACCTCCAACGTCCGCTCCTTAAATGACACAGACAGAATCACTACGATACTACAACATAAGACTTCGCTTGGTCTCCATTTATTCAATAGTACCAGGTTATGTTCCTTGATAGCAAAATATAGCTAACCGTGATCAAGTTATCACCTATAGCTCACAGGTGATAGGAAATCACTTGACTTCTACCGGTCTAAGCATAGCTAAGCATGATAAGTGTTCCTGGACTTAATTAGGATTCATGGTAGATATTTTTGGTCAAGGAAAGGTAATATGCAGCAAGTGTTTCCAAACAACTCCTGTCATGTAATGCATCAATATGAATAACTTAGGTGACATTAATAAAATAGGGAGACTTATAATGCTCTGGGGCTTGCCTGGAATCCAACACTAGGTTAGTGTTTGTTAGACGACACTCGCTTGGCGATCATCTCCCATTCAGGCATGTACTCTAGGGGTCCTTCCATCTTCGGGATAGGTCCACCATACACCATCTTCAAGTTTGGCTCCAACATCACGTCCTTCATGGGGTACATCTAGTGTACCTAGATGAGATGTAAGATGCAAGTGCATGAATATGAAGAATGGTAATATGAGATGCATCACATAATAACATTCAAGGCAAACATAAGATCATGCAAGGCATAGGCACCTAGTGTTATTTAACTAAACATCACACAACCTATTATAGAGGGATAGCAAGCATATTAGTATGACACACCAGTGAACTTAAATTCAGATATTGCACCCATGCATTGATCAAGAACTAACCAACAGGTTTAGCCAAAACAAAGAGCAAGCTAAAGAAATCACCTAACACATGTATAGAAATCTGGACAGCAGCATAGCAGTCACTTATTTTAACCATAACTAGAGATCCAGACATCCAAAGAAGGTGATCCTAGACTTTCTAGAAAGCTAATAAAATTGCCTACAACATTTTTATTATCACCAAAAGTTTATTCCAAAGCTAACCAGGCCAAACATGCCAATGTTTCAGATCTGCACAGAACTAGGACAAAAAAGTAGTAGTAATTTCAAAAAGGTATAACTGGAGTTACAGACATGAAACAAGCATGAACCTTAACATTCTAGAAATCTTATTAAATTATCTAAAACATGTTTGTTATCATCACAAGGTGATTCCGCCATTAACATGGTCAATCGAGAACAATTGAGCACCTCTGTCCAGACTTGGACCGATTCTGCCATGCAACTTCACAAGCTTATAACTGGAGATTTAGATTACCAAAAGGAGTGATCTTTAATAATTTCAAAAGATCATGAAAAAAATACACTTCTTATATTATCTCTAAGACATTCTTCAAAGCTTAGTTGGATCAAACAACACAATCATTCAGATCTGTACAGAGAGCATGCAAAACCTGACAGGGAAATTATAAAATCTATAGCTCCTAAATTATTAGCCTATGATCATGAACATTTAAAAAAAGCTATATTATGAAGTTGCCTACAACTTTGGTATTCACCACAACCACATAAAACATAATTTACACCATGAAAATAATTGCACATGCAGCCTAAATAGCAGTGGTACAAAAAACTGATTGGAACTTCAGAGAAGCATAACTAGAGTTCTAGACCTCCAACAAACATGAATCATAACTTTTTGAAAAGCTTATGAAGTTACCTACAACTTTATTATTCTCATATTAAGATGGTTCTACAGTTAACAAGGTCAATTAATCCAATAATTGTATCTCTGTCCAAAACATGGACATAATCTGATATGCCACTTTAAATAGCTATAACTAGAGTTCTACATGTCCAATAAATGTGGTTCTAGACTTTTTAGAAATCTTAGAAAATTTTAAACAACTTTGTTATAAACACCTAGAGCTAATTCTATTACTAACAAGGACACACATTACCAACAAGGCAATCCTATCTGGGTTTGGGAAGAAACAACTACAAAAATTTTAGCAACAATAACTAAAAATCTACTTAACCAAAAATTATTCTATTTATCTTTTTGAAAAGCTTAAGAAAAGTACTACAACTCATGTAATGTCATCAAGGCATGATTCATAACTTAACTTAGCCAATTAATACAAACATGTAGGCCTATTTAGAATAGGAGCAAAGCAACACAGGGCATTTGTTATTTTTACATCTCTTAAACTATCAATACTAAACTCCTGAAATTTTTACCACAACATAAAAATATCATAAGTATACTACCATAAAAATTTCACATTTATTTGAGCAACACAACTACGGTTATGAAAAAGACAAGATATAACTAGTATTCAAAACCTAACTACATAAATCTAATTTTATAGAAAAATATTTAAATGAAAACATTCCATATTATAGATCTACTGCATAGATAATTTCATAAGAATTCAAAAAAGTCCTCATTTACTAATTTAAGATTTTTCTACTAATTACTATGAATTTGCAAAGTTGATCATCCAAATCTGCAAAAACCAAAGAAAAGGGATATAGATCTTGCATCGGGGACCCTGCAGTTTTCACTAATTAAACTTGAACAAAAAGATCCTTTTTGGCACTATTCAATGGAGTCACGGCTTCATGCTTAGACCCCTTCATTTTCCCTTATGCCCACGGTCCCTCTCCTCCTCTTCAACACGAGAAGAGAGCAGAGGCACTGGGGAGTGGCCGGCTGGAGGCCAGCGGTGGCACGGAAAAGGGCTGACCAGCTCTGTCATGGCTGGCTATGGCTTTAGCACGAATGTCTAGAGCCAACAATGGTGTAGCTGTGGTGTCAATGGATAGAGGCAATGGCAGGGTGACACACCGATCGCAGCAGGCGAGGGTGAGCGTTGGGGCTTGGCCGGTTGGCTACGAAGGAGGTCCATGGGCGCACGTGGGGCCTTGGCTCAGCTAGTTGTGGGCAACAGCAGCCTAGCCATAGCCTACGTGAGTGGCAACAAGAGCTGGCCAATGGCATCAATGGCGGTCATGTCCTGGAGCACGCGCGTGATGCCAGAGAGTGAGGGAGGGAGCGGCAGAGCGAGTGAGGGAGAGAGGGAAACACGGCGTCCACTTCAGGAGGGCATAGGGATGCGATAGGGAGGCATGGCACGCGGTAGTGGCACATGGCAATGGTGGGGGAGTGCTCAGTGCATGGTCGCCACGAAGGCAATTCATCGGACACCTAGTGTGCGCAAAACTGGCCTACTTTGATCCTATTTTTGGCATATTCCACTTAGATCTAGACCTAGGTGCCTGTACCAAAGTTGTTGCCCTCTAAGTCCTCTCCAACTTTCATTAAGGGACCCAATTAGGGCTGCAGGTTAGTGGCTAATTAAGCCCCAAAGTGACAGTGTCTGTGTGTTGACAGCGGTTCAGGAAACCCAAGATTGAGGACCAAAACAAAGTCAAACTTAGTCCAACTTTTTATATGCTCTTCTCCACAATGTATACTCCAACTTTTATCTTTGGACCAAATCAAGTTGTTTAACAAAATTTGATGAACATGGAATGCCAATGTCATTGCTTAGTGAAACTCCTAGACTTGAATATTTTTGGACTTTGAAAACAGCAGCAGATTCAAAGTTTTAGACTCGGTTAGACTTGCTTACAAGCTGATATTGCTCTTGGTCCAAAAACAAAGTTTGTTATACTCCACTCAAACTTCAAATTTTATTTAAGGTGCAACTCCATGCAAGTAATATAAGCAATTGGTCAACACAGGTCAAAATAGTATCACGGTAAAGCTTAAATTAGCGTTTTGGACAGATTGAGGCATTTTCTTGACTTCTGCTCAACACGAACCCTTCATGACTTTTGTTGTAGAGTTCAATTAGATTCATTTGAGAAAGGTAGAAGGTTTGGTTGATGATCTATAATTCCATTCACTTAATAAGGCAATGCAAGAAAGATTATAACTTATCATTTCATGTGACTTCTTGATTCCAAACTTCATGAAACCTTTCCACAGGTCAAGATGGATGCATGTTGATGTAATGTACATGAAATAAGCATGTTTAACATTACTCTAGCATAATCTTAACAAGGGTCCACATGGATATAGGGTGTGTTGTCCAAGTTTAAGTTGGAGCTCACTCTTGTAGATTTGATCTTGACACCTTCATCACCACTTAACATGTCATATTTGGGCTCAAACCCATTGCTTAGCTAGTGACAAACACCTAGGGTGTTACAGCTGCTGGACGTAGGGACCAAATTCACCCAAACTAGGATAAACCATTGTGTCTTCTCTATGTGATTCATGTGTTCTTGAGTCCACTCAAGCAACCGAAGACCCCATACTCTGACATCGACTTGAACAACAAGCCTGACGTGGTTTCAACCCTATTACACATACTTTTGCTGTAATAGATGGATAGATCCTAGACTCATAATGGAAGACCATTCTCACCAACGTTCATCGCAGGAGTTGAAGAGTTCATGGATATGGTTGAACAAAGATACTTGGGGCAAAAAATCCCTTGCCATGTACACAATGTCTTAACCAGGTGGATAAAATTTGGCAGGAGGTGAAGGATGACTTACTTATATACAGAATGTCACCCACATACACCACATGGATTCATCATGGGGAAGAGGGTGGAGGTACTAACATTATAGAGCCATCAGATGTGCAAGGATCTCATCTTAATGGTTGGATTGTGGAGGAGTAGGAGTAGGAGGACGGCGATGATAACATATTATCAGATTTTGATGATTTAGTTCAAAACCTGTTGACATCTAAAGAGTGGGCTGGAAGAGTCCCAAAGTTTGAAAGAGTGTTGGATGAAATGAAGCAATCAGTTTCTTCTGGATCTACCTTCTCAAAAGAACTGAAAGACATATGGAAGGGTGTCAACACTTTTCATGTACTACATCCTAATAATAAAAAGGGTTCACTCTACGAGCTGCCATACTTTGGTGCATACATGATTTTCTAGCATTGAGCATCTTGTCTAGACGAACTACAAAAGGTTATTATGCATGTATTTATGATGAGAAAACTCCATTGTCAAGGAGCCTAAGAAAGAAGCTAGGCTACCTTGGACACCGTCATTTCCTTCCTAGGCATCACCCTTGGAGGAAGAGCTTAGATTTTGAGGGAAAAAACTAAGGACCAAGATGCGCCAGAAAAGTTCACCTTATAGGAGGTGCTTGAGGAACGCGAGAAGGTGAAAGATGTCTACCCAGGTAAGCACGGTGAAAAAATGAAAGCATGGAGAGCCAGTGATTTATAATAAAAAATCTTCTTGGTGGGGGCTGCCATATTGGAAGGACCTATTGCTGCCACACAATCTTGATGTCATGCACATTGAGAAGAACATATGTGAAAACATTCTTTGGATATTGCTGAAAGTGGAGGGCAAGACAACAGACACAACGAACCTAGGCTAGATTTGCATGATATGAATATAAGGCCTCAATATCATGGCATGCAGCAAGGCACCTCACTTAAATTCCTAGAAGCTCGCTATGTCATGATGGAAAAACACAAAGCAGAATTTTAGAAGTTCCTTAAAGGTGTCAAGTTTCCAGATAGTTATGCTGCCAACCTAGCAAAATCCATAAGTGCAGATGATACCAAGGTAGTTGGCAAGCTAAAAATGCATACTTGCCATGTCCTTCTCTAGGGGATCATACCTATAGGCTTAAGAGGGCTGCAGGTTAGTGGCTAATTAAGCCCCAAAGTGACAGTGTCTGTGTGTTGACAGCGGTTCAGGAAACCCAAGATTGAGGACCAAAACAAAGTCAAACTTAGTCCAACTTTTTATATGCTCTTCTCCACAATGTATACTCCAACTTTTATCTTTGGACCAAATCAAGTTGTTTAACAAAATTTGATGAACACGGAATGCCAATGTCATTACTTAGTGAAACTCCTAGACTTGAATATTTTTGGACTTTGAAAACAGCAGCAGATTCAAAGTTTTAGACTCGGTTAGACTTGCTTACAAGCTGATATTGCTCTTGGTCCAAAAACAAAGTTTGTTATACTCCACTCAAACTTCAAATTTTATTTAAGGTGCAACTCCATGCAAGTAATATAAGCAATTGGTCAACACAGGTCAAAATAGTATCACGGTAAAGCTTAAATTAGCGTTTTGGACAGATTGAGGCATTTTCTTGACTTCTGCTCAACACGAACCCTTCATGACTTTTGTTGTAGAGTTCAATTAGATTCATTTGAGAAAGGTAGAAGGTTTGGTTGATGATCTATAATTCCATTCACTTAATAAGGCAATGCAAGAAAGATTATAACTTATCATTTCATGTGACTTCTTGATTCCAAACTTCATGAAACCTTTCCACAGGTCAAGATGGATGCATGTTGATGTAATGTACATGAAATAAGCATGTTTAACATTACTCTAGCATAATCTTAACAAGGGTCCACATGGATATAGGGTGTGTTGTCCAAGTTTAAGTTGGAGCTCACTCTTGTAGATTTGATCTTGACACCTTCATCACCACTTAACATGTCATATTTGGGCTCAAACCCATTGCTTAGCTAGTGACAAACACCTAGGGTGTTAAAGCTGCTGGACGTAGGGACCAAATTCACCCAAACTAGGATAAACCATTGTGTCTTCTCTATGTGATTCATGTGTTCTTGAGTCCACTCAAGCAACCGAAGACCCCATACTCTGACATCGACTTGAACAACAAGCCTGACGTGGTTTCAACCCTATTACACATACTTTTGCTGCAATAGATGGATAGATCCTAGACTCATAATGGAAGACCATTCTCACCAACGTTCATCGCAGGAGTTGAAGAGTTCATGGATATGGTTGAACAAAGATACTTGGGGCAAAAAATCCCTTGCCATGTACACAATGTCTTAACCAGGTGGATAAAATTTGGCAGGAGGTGAAGGATGACTTACTTATATACAGAATGTCACCCACATACACCACATGGATTCATCATGGGGAAGAGGGTGGAGGTACTAACATTATAGAGCCATCAGATGTGCAAGGATCTCATCTTAATGGTTGGATTGTGGAGGAGTAGGAGTAGGAGGACGGCGATGATAACATATTATCATATTTTGATGATTTAGTTCAAAACCTGTTGACATCTAAAGAGTGGGCTGGAAGAGTCCCAAAGTTTGAAAGAGTGTTGGATGAAATGAAGCAATTAGTTTCTTCTGGATCTACCTTCTCAAAAGAACTGAAAGACATATGGAAGGGTGTCAACACTTTTCATGTACTACATCCTAATAATAAAAAGGGTTCACTCTACGAGCTGCCATACTTTGGTGCATACACGATTTTCTAGCATTGAGCATCTTGTCTAGACGAACTACAAAAGGTTATTATGCATGTATTTATGATGAGAAAACTCCATTGTCAAGGAGCCTAAGAAAGAAGCTAGGCTACCTTGGACACCGTCATTTCCTTCCTAGGCATCACCCTTGGAGGAAGAGCTTAGATTTTGAGGGAAAAAACTAAGGACCAAGATGCGCCAGAAAAGTTCACCTTATAGGAGGTGCTTGAGGAACGCGAGAAGGTGAAAGATGTCTACCCAGGTAAGCACGGTGAAAAAATGAAAGCATGGAGAGCCAGTGATTTATAATAAAAAATCTTCTTGGTGGGGGCTGCCATATTGGAAGGACCTATTGCTGCCACACAATCTTGATGTCATGCACATTGAGAAGAACATATGTGAAAACATTCTTTGGATATTGCTGAAAGTGGAGGGCAAGACAACAGACACAACGAACCTAGGCTAGATTTGCATGATATGAATATAAGGCCTCAATATCATGGCATGCAGCAAGGCACCTCACTTAAATTCCTAGAAGCTCGCTATGTCATGATGGAAAAACACAAAGCAGAATTTTAGAAGTTCCTTAAAGGTGTCAAGTTTCCAGATAGTTATGCTGCCAACCTAGCAAAATCCATAAGTGCAGATGATACCAAGGTAGTTGGCAAGCTAAAAATGCATACTTGCCATGTCCTTCTCTAGGGGATCATACCTATAGGCTTAAGAGGGCTGCAGGTTAGTGGCTAATTAAGCCCCAAAGTGACAGTGTCTGTGTGTTGACAGCGGTTCAGGAAACCCAAGATTGAGGACCAAAACAAAGTCAAACTTAGTCCAACTTTTTATATGCTCTTCTCCACAATGTATACTCCAACTTTTATCTTTGGACCAAATCAAGTTGTTTAACAAAATTTGATGAACACGGAATGCCAATGTCATTGCTTAGTGAAACTCCTAGACTTGAATATTTTTGGACTTTGAAAACAGCAACAGATTCAAAGTTTTAGACTCGGTTAGACTTGCTTACAAGCTGATATTGCTCTTGGTCCAAAAACAAAGTTTGTTATACTCCACTCAAACTTCAAATTTTATTTAAGGTGCAACTCCATGCAAGTAATATAAGCAATTGGTCAACACAGGTCAAAATAGTATCACGGTAAAGCTTAAATTAGCGTTTTGGACAGATTGAGGCATTTTCTTGACTTCTGCTCAACACGAACCCTTCATGACTTTTGTTGTAGAGTTCAATTAGATTCATTTGAGAAAGGTAGAAGGTTTGGTTGATGATCTATAATTCCATTCACTTAATAAGGCAATGCAAGAAAGATTATAACTTATCATTTCATGTGACTTCTTGATTCCAAACTTCATGAAACCTTTCCACAGGTCAAGATGGATGCATGTTGATGTAATGTACATGAAATAAGCATGTTTAACATTACTCTAGCATAATCTTAACAAGGGTCCACATGGATATAGGGTGTGTTGTCCAAGTTTAAGTTGGAGCTCACTCTTGTAGATTTGATCTTGACACCTTCATCACCACTTAACATGTCATATTTGGGCTCAAACCCATTGCTTAGCTAGTGACAAACACCTAGGGTGTTAAAGCTGCTGGACGTAGGGACCAAATTCACCCAAACTAGGATAAACCATTGTGTCTTCTCTATGTGATTCATGTGTTCTTGAGTCCACTCAAGCAACCGAAGACCCCATACTCTGACATCGACTTGAACAACAAGCCTGACGTGGTTTCAACCCTATTACACATACTTTTGCTGCAATAGATGGATAGATCCTAGACTCATAATGGAAGACCATTCTCACCAACGTTCATCGCAGGAGTTGAAGAGTTCATGGATATGGTTGAACAAAGATACTTGGGGCAAAAAATCCCTTGCCATGTACACAATGTCTTAACCAGGTGGATAAAATTTGGCAGGAGGTGAAGGATGACTTACTTATATACAGAATGTCACCCACATACACCACATGGATTCATCATGGGGAAGAGGGTGGAGGTACTAACATTATAGAGCCATCAGATGTGCAAGGATCTCATCTTAATGGTTGGATTGTGGAGGAGTAGGAGTAGGAGGACGGCGATGATAACATATTATCATATTTTGATGATTTAGTTCAAAACCTGTTGACATCTAAAGAGTGGGCTGGAAGAGTCCCAAAGTTTGAAAGAGTGTTGGATGAAATGAAGCAATCAGTTTCTTCTGGATCTACCTTCTCAAAAGAACTGAAAGACATATGGAAGGGTGTCAACACTTTTCATGTACTACATCCTAATAATAAAAAGGGTTCACTCTACGAGCTGCCATACTTTGGTGCATACACGATTTTCTAGCATTGAGCATCTTGTCTAGACGAACTACAAAAGGTTATTATGCATGTATTTATGATGAGAAAACTCCATTGTCAAGGAGCCTAAGAAAGAAGCTAGGCTACCTTGGACACCGTCATTTCCTTCCTAGGCATCACCCTTGGAGGAAGAGCTTAGATTTTGAGGGAAAAAACTAAGGACCAAGATGCGCCAGAAAAGTTCACCTTATAGGAGGTGCTTGAGGAACGCGAGAAGGTGAAAGATGTCTACCCAGGTAAGCACGGTGAAAAAATGAAAGCATGGAGAGCCAGTGATTTATAATAAAAAATCTTCTTGGTGGGGGCTGCCATATTGGAAGGACCTATTGCTGCCACACAATCTTGATGTCATGCACATTGAGAAGAACATATGTGAAAACATTCTTTGGATATTGCTGAAAGTGGAGGGCAAGACAACAGACACAACGAACCTAGGCTAGATTTGCATGATATGAATATAAGGCCTCAATATCATGGCATGCAGCAAGGCACCTCACTTAAATTCCTAGAAGCTCGCTATGTCATGATGGAAAAACACAAAGCAGAATTTTAGAAGTTCCTTAAAGGTGTCAAGTTTCCAGATAGTTATGCTGCCAACCTAGCAAAATCCATAAGTGCAGATGATACCAAGGTAGTTGGCAAGCTAAAAATGCATACTTGCCATGTCCTTCTCTAGGGGATCATACCTATAGGCTTAAGAGGTTTTGTTCCCAAAGATGTATACCTAAGTCTAGGTCTGTGTAGCTTGCAATATTAATGGAGTCAGGTATAGCATTGTTGACCACGAGAAATCCCTACATACACAAAATAGTGGAGTCATGACCTCCATCACACATGAAGGCTAATCAGTGTAATTTTATTGTGTCCTTAGAGGAGTTATTCATTTGATGTATAACTCCAACGTACAAAGCCATAGGATGGTGGTTCTTCTGTGCTATGACTGGTACAATCTAGCTAGCAATATGAAGTCTATAGACATTGACGATGATTGACATTTTAGATCCATCAACATTAAATCATTCTGGTATAAGGATGACCCTTACATTCTCGCAACACAGGCAAGGAAGATTTTTATCTATAGGACACCTCCTTGGGCAAAGATTGGTGGGTCATGCAAAAGTTCGAACATAGGGATATGTATGACATGAATGAAATAGAGCATCAAGTGCACCAAGATTATCACTATTCTAACAACAAGCATGAAGTCCTGCTGGGTGATAGTGATCAGGTTATGCATGAAGCTAGTCATGATGGAGAAGGCACTATCATTCAAGACAATTTAGAAGACCTTCTAAGAGATAAGATGGAAGCAGTTGGCATACTTGAAGGCAGCAAGGATGAAGATGATACTAGAAACTAGTATTGAAGTGACGATAGTAATTGTGGTAGTAGAAATCACATGTCTGGAGATGACGATGACTTGTAGGAGATTTCATGTATAATCTTTGGGAAAACATGTATTCTAAAACTGCACTTTGCTTTGGATTTTTGGCTTTGTATTCTGAACATGTTCGGTATGCTCAGTTGTTATAAACGTGTGCTTCCACAGACACATAGGCTTTGTTCGCCAGGGTCAGTACTGCACTATGCGGACTGTCTATTGTGTACATGACTATTCCATTCAACTACAACTAGTACTTGTTATAGGCTCATAACACTATTATTGATGGTAGATAACAAACATTATAAACCATCAATATAACATGTATAAGGGCATGAATATAATCACCAACATAGGTCTAGGGGTCTAAACCAACAAAATCCATGAGTTTTGGTAAATCTGTATTTTCTGCATTGTTTATCAAGAAAACCGGCAAGGTGGACCTAGATGTCAGAATTAATCATGCTTAATCATCGCATAAACAGCTCTAGAATGTTCTAGAGGATAGTAGAGGATACCACACCAAAGTAGAGGGTGAGGGGCCGCTAGGTATGACCAGCCGATCCCACCTATAGGCTGGCAAATCTAGGGCCCCACTCGTCAGCCTCTGTCTCGTTATGTCAGTTCTCCACCGCCTCCTAGATTGCATCTATGCTATTTATTCAAGTCGTTTTGATCCAAAGGCTCAGGATTGATGCTCTAGCCTATATATATCAGCCCCTACCACCCCCAAGAGACATCTCTAGTCATCAAGTCATTTTGCGAAGATAGAAACCCTAATGATCCTCAGAGCTCCACCTTATTGTAGGGCATAGCTAGCTAGGCTAGGTCTAGAGTGAGGCAAGCTTCGCTTCAATTCCTGATCTTATCAAGAGCGTGGATTGGTATAGCCTTTGTACCCCCTCTCCTTTATATCTCTCATTACTTTTATATATTTGCTACAATTGTTATGACATTGTTCTTCATATCATTTATGTTCCTAGTTATAATGTTCATCATCTACTTTGATTATATGCTTAGTATAGTTAGATTATCATCATGTTCATGCATAAGTTCATATAGCGCTATTTGGATCTAGGGGTGAGTGGTTGACATTGTGTAAGCGTGGTGCTTATATGTTGTTTACATGCGGATACACCCTTCATTCCGGGCCATGTGGTAGATCGTGGATGTGACACTCCTGTTGAGTCCTTTATAGTCCACTCCCTGAATATAGGACAAGTAGGATCTAGTTACGAAGGGAGACAAGCTTTGTTCATAATCTTCCTTAGTAATATCCCTTATGTGTAGATATGAAGTTGATCTTAACCATGATTACAAAGTGTAATTGCACTAATCAATGTATGCTTTGACTTGTAATTAAGAATGACCTAGGAATTATTTCTCTAATATTCTACTTAGCCATGCTAATGCCATAGAAAGGAGTACTCTGAGTGATCAATGATTAGTTATTATTTACCATTCATATATATTTATCTCTTGACTTACCCCTATTGTGAGTAGAAGTTTGGTTATGGTTTATTTCTCCATCATGTGTATAAGTTATCAATATATTCCTGTAACACCCTAGGTGTTTGGCATCGACAAAAGTGCATTTCATTTCATAAACATATGCATCATCCATGTCACCATGCCATTGTCACTGAAACATACATATGCAACATTCGCAAATTCTGTTTGTTTTATACTTGATTGCTTATGAATGGTAGTAGTGCCACATGTGAATGCAACATGAGTTTCTTATACCTTGAAAGATGGCAACATGGTAGTAATATGACAAGTATAAAATAACAACAAGGTCATGAAACATGTGAAACATGAAATTGCAACATTTGAGTGAATTGGTTGTTTTTGTTTGCTTTATCACATGTGATCATTAGAAGTTGGTATAACAATTGTGTAAAGTGGTTGATTATGGTCTAATACACCTTAACTACACTTAGGGTAATTGTTGGAACATTGTTCATGTAGATCAAAATGACAAAAATGCCCTCAAGTGGAGGTTTGACTTGAATTGACCCTTAGAGTGCCACTGTTTGACTGATTCAAAAGACCAACTTAGAGACTTTGCATGGCTGTGCACTCTTTACCAAAGTTGTAGCTAATTTATCAAGGAACAAAAGTTGTGTTATGATCAACTCATGAAAATGTGTGGAACAGCCTCAAACATGGCCCACAAGTCATTCTTGATGGTGGATTCAACACTGAAAAATATTCTAAGTCATAACTGCATTTTTAGTTGGATCAAGCCCACTTTGGCTTGATGTAACTTCAGATCCATGGCAAATTAGATGATGGTCCTTGAAAATAAATTGTAGATGGATGGTAGACCTACAATTTTCATGTACACTATTTTTGCAATGGATCAACGGTTTAGCCGTACTCAGACATTAAAGTCACACTGTCAGTCATCATCGTGAACATTGAATCGCAATTTTTAGAAAATGGTCAGAGCTCGCCGTGGCCGACCAGCACAGGAGCTGCTCACCGCGTGGCACGCATGCTCGGCCGAAGTCTCCACATCGCGCGTCCGAGCTCCAGAAGAAGGCCAGCGCCTGCCCGACGCACTCGCCTGCTCCATTTGCCTCACTCTCGCCTCCACCGCGCGCAGCGCTGAGCCGCAGCAGCTTCCCCATTTCTGACCGAGTGTCGCTGTCGTCGTGCACGCTTGCCACTACAAAAACGCGTTGCCTAGTTCGTCAACAGCTTCGCCGTGATCCCCTCTACCACCTCCACCTTTCAATCGGTCCAGTTGAGCCTTGGTAAGGGCAAAATCGCCATTTCTTCCACCGCCGTCGTGGCGGGACCTCGTCGAAGTTGGCGCTCCCCGTGGCCAACAGTCACCGCAACCTTCCCATCCCTTTCTCCCTTGCGCTAGGTCTTGTGAATGCCACTAATGCTTGTAGGGTCACCCATTAGGGCTACGACGCCGTCGTCTCGCCAGAGCCGGCCATGCCATGGCCGTGCGCCGCCATGGCCGTCGCCATTGCCAGTAGCCACAGCAATAGCTTCGATTGAGGGCACCACTAGATGCGCACGGGCAAGGAGAACATCGTAGTACCGCTGGACTCGCTAGAGAGGCCACCGGCGACGAGCTACGCCGTCGTCCGTTCCTCCTTCCCTGCCTGTCTCTCTATCGCGTGGGACCCACGCGTCAGCCGTTGTTCTCAGGCGAGAGCTAGCATGGGCCGCGTCGCATTTGGGCCGCACCAGCGCGTGTTGTGTGGGCCGCCGAGTCTGACCGGGCCGGCCCAGCAGTAGAGTAGGGTTTCAAATTTGTTTTTGTTTTATTCTTTTCATAGATTTGTGTATATATTCAAAAATATGTGTCTCCTAGTTGGTAGATTCAACTGATGTGGTTCCAATTTTGCTGAGTTCATGATAATGTCTAGTTTATATTAAAAATATGATTTATGCCATGTTCTGTTATGAAAATGGGAGTTTCTATTTATCTCTTTTAATCATGGAGGAAATAGGGATAATTATATCTTTTTCTATGTAGCTCCAAATGGCATGAAATTTGTATGGTGTACTGCTCATATCATGAATAGCTTGTAGTTAAATTTTCATATATTTTGGACACTGTATGTAGGAGATAGAAATTTATCTTGTTTGCATGGATGGATCTTGTGTGAATTTTCATAATTTTTCTATAGATCCAGTAAGGGTAAACTTTGGTGAGTGCTATTCTTATGCTAGAATGATGCTAGGAAAAATATGAAATCTATTGCTTGACACTTTTCATTAGGGTTTCCTAATTATGCTAGAAATAAACATGCCACCTGTTATTTTGGGTATAGCAAGTTCTGCTTGCCCAATGGATATGAAATTTTTATGGTAGTCTATGTGAAGCATGAGATAGCTACTGTAATTTTTGTAGATTTTTCTGAATAGTTTTACTATATATTGCTTTAATCACCTAATTAACTAAATAAATTAGAAAAGGATATTAAATAATTTATTTAGAAGTTGGCACTATACTTTCTAATGTTCCTCTGGTATGCACAATAAGTTGGTAAACTTGGTTTGGTCCAATTATGCTTTTGCATCATCACTAAATATTTAATTTAGTAACCCTGTCATTTTGGACAGATTCTAGGTTTACTAGAATTCGATTTGGTTAAGTTAAGAATCATGCTTTGATGTTTACAAATGATTTGTAGAGAATTTCATAAGCTTTCCAGAATGTCCTCTTGCAAGTCATTTAAATTTATAGAACTCTAGTTATGATTGAATTAAGGGAACTACCTGTGTGAACAAGAATGTTCCTAGGTGTTAGGCCTTTAACTGAAGATGAGCATCTTTATCTTAGGTTATGTAAGTTAGGTAAGTTGATCTCGTTCTTCAAGTTAAGTTAGATACATGTTTTAAAGTAATTTGAATAGAGCTATTCTTAATCAGTAAACGAGTGTCCAGTGATGTGTTCGTAAACACTTACTGTGCTTCATTCATCATGAGCATCATGTCATTTCCTTATGCATCCATGATATTTATCTTGTGCATCGGCATGCAATAGGTGTACCGGAAGGTGTGACACTACTGGAATTTGAGGAACCGAGCGAGCAGCAGCAGCCGACACCAGAAGTTCAGGAGGTGCAGCCTTGAGGAGAGGTGCCAGACGAGGTCACCGTTGAGTGCCCGGATCACCGTCCGTGCAACTTTGTGAAAGGCAAGCCCCAGAGCATATTAAGCCTCCTAATTTTTGAAATGCAGTTACAATATTATTGTTACATATATATATTGTTGCATCACGTTTAGGTGTTGGATGCAAACACTTGCTGCATTGGTTATCCAATCCTTGTCCAGATATTGATACCCTGAATCCTATGTAGCTCAGGCTTGTGTAGTGCTTAGCCCTGCATAAACATGGTAGAAGTCAGGTGATTTCCTATCACCTGCGAGATATAGGAAGATACATATGGCACGGTTGGCTATATTTGCTATTGTGGAAAAGAACCAGTCTTAATTTGAAATGAAGACCGGACGGAGGCTTGCCGATTTGCAGTGACTCCGTCTGTGTCAATTAAGGACTGAATCTTGGAGCCTTTCCTGTTCATGTTGAACGCATGCCTCTCTCTTAGTTGGCCATGTCCGAAGACCGACCACGAAGTTGAGTAGCTCACCTTAGGCTGGGAGTCGATAAGTATAAAGTGCACCTCGGAAGGGAGCCGTAGGCATGAGTCCAAGGGCAGGTGATTTAAAAGTTCTAATCATCCTGGCAGAAGGGTAATCCCTGAGAGTGCTGGCGCTGATCGAACCCACAAATTTGGTTCTTGAGTTGTCCCAAAGGTGAGCCACAGCTACCCTTGCAAAGTATGCTAGGGTGAGAGTTAGGAATACCCCCTCAGCTGAGTTGTAATTCGATTCGAGTCGCCGTCTCTCTCGGTTAGTGAGAACTTGACGGGCTTATCTCCAAAGTAGATACACTAAATAACCTAATGGTTCGGAAATGATGATATGATGATGACAACCTTATTATACCTGCTATGGTTAATATTGTTTGCTCCTAATAAGTGAGTGCTCTAGTACAGGTGCAAATCTAGTGGATAGGTAAATGATGATAACTTGATGCTAAGTTTAAATTGGTTACTATAATCATAAGCTCTTTTATGCAACTATGTCAAGCTAGCCCACCTCATAAGCCTTGCATGACCCTTGGTGTCTTTTATTTCTAGTTTTGATGGGTAAGTCTAGCTGAGTACCTTCTCGTACTCAGGGTTTATCTCCCACCTGTTGCAGATGACTAGTTCTACTTTGGTTGCTACAAGTACTGCCTTCTCCTAGCTGGGGATGAAGACTAGACCGTTGGGCGCGGTCTCTCATAGTTCTCATATCTGATGATGCTTTTGTGGGACATGACTCAGATCTAGCAATGTACTTGAAACTATGAAGTTATGTACTAAACTATGTTGCTTCCATGAACTTGAACTTGGTTTGTAATATTTTATTTGAACTCTGATGGATGTAATCTGAATGCTACTTGTGAAATGTTGTAACGAATGATGTGTTGTGTTGAATCACTATGGTCTTGGTTTGTATGTCGAAACTTGGTTGAAATCCTTCATGATTTCTGGACTACCGGGATTATGGGAGCTTAAGTACAGGAATTTGATCACTTTGGTTCGGTGATTGTTTTTGTACTTACGTTCTTATGATTTGGTCGGTTCTGTTATAGCTGGCATCAGAGCAAGATTTGACACTAAACATGTCATTTGTGTATTTAAATACTAAGTATTGCTAGTGGTCATATCCCTTATGCCCAAATAAGGACTCTTAGGTGGCTTATTAAAGTACTAACTTGGGGGTTCCTACTTGTTTCTGTTTCGTTGTCCATACGGTGTGCTATTGTATGGATACCATCCGCTTGGGTGGTAATGTATGGATCAAAATACCTCTACACTCTGGTAAGTGGGAGTTGTGAGAGCATGACCATCCAACCGTCGGTCTAGGGGAGAGTAGTTGTGGTTGCTCGCATACTTACATGTTCGATCATGTATCTATGAGAGTACTTAAATGTGGGTATCTCTGATGGGTAGCTGTGATACTAGAGTATATGCATCGAGGGATGTATGTACGAAAGTATTTAGTTTACTGCTTACTATACATGCATTTTGGGAAAGTATTGGGCTGAAATGAAATTTTCTGCAGGTACACTAACAACGTATCGTTGTAGATCAACTAGCTACCGTATATGAGAGAACGTATGTATGCCACCGTATATACGCTAGCCTTTAATTTTTTCTAGGTTTGTGAGGATGTACGGATCGTGCATGCATCATGTTCAAGCATACATGGCATTCTTGCATTAATCCCTCCTTTAAAATATGATTGTCCTGACTAATTAAATTCCGTATCCCTTAAATGATTCTCCCCTTACGTTGCAACTTTTTGCTACAGATGGCATGCACGAAACTCACTACTCACAAGTCCACAGGAGGCAGGGCACCTCGTCACTGGTTAGCTCCTCGTGAGCCCCGTCCGGAGCCTATGAAGGCAGAAAGGCTGAGGGCAGAGCTGGCCCGGGTGTCTGCTAAGAGGAATGTGGCTCAGCATCGTTTGGAGCAAGTAACACAGGAATGGGATCAAGAGACCCTAGAGGTTCAGAGGTTGACAGTTGCTCACCGCAACTGTGAACGCATGTTGATTCATGTGCTGAACCAATGGAATGAAGCCTGGCACAAAGAGGATGTGTTGAGAGCATGACAGGTGGAGCTAGAGCAGCAGTTGGCAGTTGCCGAAGAGTACAATGACCATCTCCATGAGGAGGTTCACCTGTTACACAATCAGCTTCACCCTCTCCTGCCACCTGATGATGAGAATGACAATGAGGATGAGATGGGCTCTGGTGTCATCATGGCTGAAGGTGATGATGGCATTGAGGTCAATGGACCTAAGGACGTTCCACCTAATGAGGAGGAAGATGAGGAGTTAGAGCCTGCTAGTGATGAAGATGGAGGAGATTTTTTTGACACTGACTCTGAGAATGATGCATAGTTTAGCTTCCTACTTAGCTAATGCGCTAGAGCTAGTCTTTTGTTGATCCTCATGCATGAACGAGTAGCTTTGTAATGAGTTAATCATTGGGATGTAATATCGAACCCTATGTTACCCTTGATGTAAGTTTGGAACCTCTATGGCTTGGATGTAACCTATCAAATGTATTATGCTCCACGTATGTGAGCCTTTGTTAAATTCTGTCTTTGTGGTCTATAGATCTCATTGTTGGTTAAGTTCATCGCATTTATGTGTCAATTGATGCACTTGATGAGTTGTGTGATTGTGATGAATGATTGTGCCTTTGTTGATTATATAAATGCATTCTCTCCAATGGACTCAGTTTGGCATAATTATACAATTCATCTACAAAAATTTCCACATCGTCAGTGCTCATTAGCTATACATTTTGTAGATGGCTTATAACCTTCATCATGGTCGTAGCATGGGAGATGAGGAACAACCATCTCCTCCACTGCCCACCCCAGCTGAGCTAATGCAGATAGTTGTCGAAAGTCAGCGCATGCTAGCTGAGGCTATGCATCAAATGGCTAACCGCAAGGATCGACATGTCCTCTAGGGACCCGAGCCGAACCAGTACAACAACTTTAAGGACTTCATGGACACCAAGCCTCCTATCTTTAGAGAGGCAGAAGAGCCATTACAAGCTGATGAATGGTTGAGCACGATAGAGCAAAGGTTTGGATTGCTCCGATTGACAGAAGGTATGAAGGCCTCGTATGCAGGACACCAGCTCCAAGGCCCTACAGGCATCTGGTGGACCCATCACAGGACCACCTTCCCTGCAAACGTCGAGATAGTTTGGGACCAGTTCCAGACAGCTTTCCAGGGACATTTTATCCCTCCTGGTCTCATGGCCATTAAGCATACCGAGTTTATGAAGCTAACCTAAGGCTACAAGAGTCTTAATGAATACCTCTAGGCATTCAACAACCTGGCAAGGTATGCTCCCGAGTTCGTCGATACTGACGCTAAAAGAATAGCTAGTTTCAAGAGGGGACTTTCCCCTAAACTGATGAAGTCTATGGGCAACTACAAGTGTGTCACCTTCAATGAGTTTATCAATGACACCCTGACTCAGGAGAATAATGATAAGATATATGCTGCTTCCAAGACCTGTAAAAGAAACTTTGAGGCAGGTGCTTCTTAGTCTAAAGCACCAGTGGTATCCAAGACCCAGTATCGTCCACCCAATGCTAATGTCCAGTACTGCCCACCTCAGAAGAAAAATCAAGCTAAAACTAGTTTCCGCAAGGGGTACACAATTTCCTTGCCACAGAATACCTTTGGGCAGGGCAGTTCCAATGTCCCACCAGCAAACAGGCCATGCTGGAACTATAACCAGCCTGGTCATTGGGCAAATAAGTGTCCCTATCCTTTTGAGCAGAATGCTCAAGGAAACATCCGTTAGGGGTGTGTTCACTACACTACTATGGAGGAAATTCCTGCTGGTGAAGTGGTCACCGCTTGTAAGTTCCTTGTTAATGATCACCCTACAGTTGTGCTCTTTGATTCGGGTGCTTCACATTCCTTTGTGAGTTTGACTTTTGCATCTATGCATATGATGAATGTGATTACAATTGTCATGGGTGGTTATTGTATTAGTGCTGCTAGAAATAATATCCTGACTAACCAAGTAGTTAAAGATGTAAAGATTGAGATTGGGGATCGAGAGTTCCTTATGGATCTTGTAGTTCTACCGGGGGTAGGAATCGATGTAATCCTAGGAATGAAGTGGATGAGCGGGAAAGGAGTGTTGATCGATACATCAACCTGTGTGGTAATGTTGAGGGATCTTGTGGATAAGAAGGGTTTTCTAGTGCAGTTACCTCGTGATATCGCTATCCACAATACAACCAATGCTACGCTAGCCAAAGCCATTGAGGAGATACCGGTTGTCTATGAGTTTCCAGATGTCTTCCCTAATGACTTGCTTAGATTGCCTCTGGACCGTGATGTAGAATTCAAGATAGAACTCATTCCGGGTATGGCTCCTATTTCTCGAAGGCCCTATAGAATGCTGCCCAATGAGTTGGCTGAGCTGAAGAGTCAGTTGAATGAGCTATTAAAGAAAGGTTTGATTCGGCCTAGTTCTTCTCCTTAGGGTTGTCCGACTATATTTGTGAAGAAGAAGGATGAGTCTCTACGCATGTGCATGGATTATCGTCCCCTTAATGCTGTTACCATCAAGAACAAATACCCTCTTCCTTGCATTGATATTCTGTTTGATCAGCTCTCCAAAGCTAAGGTATTCTCCAAGATCGATTTGAGGTCTGGTTACCATTAGATCAAAATTCGTTCTGAAGATATACCTAAGATAGCTTTCTCTACTCGTTATGGCTTGTTCGAATACCTTGTCATGTCCTTTGGGTTGACAAATGCTCCGGCACACTTTATGTACCTAATGAATTCATTATTCATGCCAAAATTGGACAAGTTTGTCGTCGTATTCATTGATGATATCCTTGTATATTCTCAGAATGAAGAAGAGCATGCTGAACATTTGAGAATTGTTTTAACTCGGTTACATGACAACTAGCTTTATGCTAAGTTCAGCAAGTGCGAATTTTGGTTGAACAAGATACCTTTTCTAGGTCATGTGTTATCTGGAGATCGAATTTTGGTTGACCCTACTAAGGTGCAAGAAGTCCTAGAGTGGAAGGCACCTACTACGGTCATAGAAGTCCGAAGTTTCCTGGGTTTGGCTGGCTACTATCATCGCTTTATCCCAGATTTCTCAAAAATCGCCAAGCCTATGACTCAACTACTTCAAAAGGATGAGAAGTTTGTGTGGACTCCAAAGTGTGAAGAGGCTTTCCACACTTTGCGGACCTTACTAACCTCTGCTCCTGTATTGGCACAACCTGACATCGAGAAGCCTTTTGATATCTACTGTGATGCATGTGGCACCGGTTTGGGGTGTGTTCTTATGCAGGAGGGCTGGGTCATTGCTTATGCTTTGCGCCAGCTTCGAAAGCATGAAATCAATTATCCTACCCATGACTTAGAGCTAGCCATAGTTGTTCATGCCCTGAAGATTTGGAGACATTACTTGCTAGGTAATGTGTGCAACATCTATACTAGCCATAAAAGTCTCAAGTACATCTTTACTCAACCCGAGTTGAACATGCATCAACGATGATGGTTAGAATTAATCAAAGACTACAACCTTCAAGTGCACTACCATCCTGGTAAGGCAAATGTGGTTGCTGATGCCTTAAGCAGAAAGGCCCATTGCAATTCCTTAGTTAGTGAAGACTTTCATCTAGCACACCTCCTTCATCCGGTAGTACTCCACAATATCACTATGGATTGCTCTCTTAGAAGTCGAATTATCGAACTCCAGAAGACTGATGTGGGTGTGTTTCATATCAAGCGAAAGATGAAAGATCAGGAGACCAAACACTTTAGGGTCGATGACAAAGGAATTCTCTAGTTTAATGATAGGCTTGTAGTACCCAAAGACAAAGAAGTTAGAAATTAGATTATGGCTGAAGCCCATTCTTCTAAATTGTCCATCCATCCTGGTAGCAGTAAAATGTATCAAGATCTCAAGCTGTATTATTGGTGGACCAAGATGAAGAAAGAAATTGCAGCCTACGTGGCAAGGTGCGATAACTGTTGCAGAGTCAAGGCTATTCACATGAGGCCCGGATTATTGCAGCCACTCTCTATTCCTGGCTAGAAGTGGGAAGAAATTGTCATGGATTTCATTGTTGGATTACCCACTACCAAAAAGGGTTATGATTCCATCTGGGTTATCATAGATCGTCTAACTAAATCCGCTCACTTTATTCCGGTCAAGTCTACCTATCACCCTCACAATTATGCTAAAATTTATTTTCAACAAGTGGTACGTCTCCATGGTGTACCCAAATCCATTATTTCAGATAGAGGACCGCAATTCATGACTCGCTTTTGGGAGTGCTTACATTAGAATCTTGGCACTCATCTAATCCGTAGTTTTGCCTATCATCCGCAAACATCAGGACAGACTGAGTGTGTTAATCAAATTCTTGAAGACATGCTTAGAGCTTGTCTTATCTCTTGCAAAGGCTCTTGGGAGGACTGGTTGCTTCTCGCTGAATTCTCTTATAACAACAGTTATCAAGAGAGTATCACAATGGCTCCTTTTGAAGCTCTTTATGGCCACAAGTGTAGAACTCCTTTGAACTAGGTGGAACCCGGAGAAAGAAGATTCTATTGTATTGATTTTGTAAAAGAAGCCGAAGAGCAAGTCCGAACTATACAGAAGAATATGACTACCGCTCAGGCTAGACAAAAGAGTTACACTGATAAGAGATGAAAACCTATTGAGTTTGAAGTAGGTGACCATGTTTATCTGAAGGTATCCCCTATGAAAGGAGTAAAACCTTACTGCATTATCGAGAAAAGTGGAAGAGTAGCCTATAAACTCGATCTACCATGTGAAATGGGAGCTATATTCCCGGTATTCCACGTGTCCCAGCTGAAGAAGTGTCTCCGTATTCCTGAGGAAAGAATAGCAACAAGGAAAATCAACTTGAAATCTGATCTTTGTTATGAGGAGAAGCCCGTGCAAGTTCTGGATACTCAAGAAAGAGTGACTCGTAAGCGAGTAGTTAAGTTGTACAAGGTAGTTTGGAGTAATCATAGTGATCGGGATGCAACATGGGAGCGGGAAGATTATTTAAAGGAAAATTATCCGGCTTTCTATACTGATTGGTACGCTTTCCAAATCTTGGGATGAGATTTTTCTAAGGGGGAAGGGCTATAACACCCTAGGTGTTTGGCTTCAACAAAAGTGCATTTCATTTCATAAACATATGCATCATCCATGTCACCATGCCATTGTCACTGAAACATACATATGCAACATTCGCAAATTCTGTTTGTTTCATACTTGATTGCTTATGAATGGTAGTAGTGCCACATGTGAATGCAACATGAGTTTCTTATACCTTGAAAGATGGCAACATGGTAGTAATATGACAAGTATAAAATAACAACAAGGTCATGAAACATGTGAAACATGAAATTGCAACATTTGAGTGAATTGGTTGTTTTTGTTTGCTTTATCACATGTGATCATTAGAAGTTGGTATAACAATTGTGTAAAGTGGTTGATTATGGTCTAATACACCTTAACTACACTTAGGGTAATTGTTGGAACATTGTTCATGTAGATCAAAATGACAAAAATGCCCTCAAGTGGAGGTTTGACTTGAATTGACCCTTAGAGTGCCACTGTTTGACTGATTCAAAAGACCAACTTAGAGACTTTGCATGGCTGTGCACTCTTTACCAAAGTTGTAGCTAATTTATCAAGGAACAAAAGTTGTGTTATGATCAACTCATTAAAATGTGTGGAACAGCCTCAAACATGGCCCACAAGTCATTCTTGATGGTGGATTCAACACTAAAAAATATTCTAAGTCATAACTGCATTTTCAGTTGGATCAAGCCCACTTTGGCTTGATGTAACTTCAGATCCATGGCGAATTAGATGATGGTCCTTGAAAAGAAATTATAGATGGATGGTAGACCTACAATTTTCATGTACACTATTTTTGCAATGGATCAACGGTTTCGCCGTACTCAGACGTTGAAGTCGCGCTGCCAGTCATCATCGTGAACACTGAATCGCAATTTTCAGAAAATGGTCAGAGCTCACCGTGGCTGACCAGCATAGGAGCTGCTCGCCGCGTGGTGCGCATGCTTGGCCAAAGTCTCCACGTTGCGCGTCCGAGCTCCAGAAGAAGGCCAGCGCCTGCCCGACGCACTCGCCTGCTCCATTTGCCTCTCTCTTGCCTCCACCGCGCGCAGCGCCGAGCCGCAGCAGCTTCCCCATTTCTAACCGAGTGTCGCCATCATCATGCATGCTCGCCACTACAAAAACGCGTTGCCCAGTTTGTCAATAGCTTCGCCGTGATCCCCTCTACCACCTCCACCTTTCAATCGGTCCAGTTGAGCCTTGGTAAGGGTGAAATCGCCATTTCTTCCACCGCCGTCATGGTGGGACCTCGCTGGAGTTGGCGCTCCCCGTGGCCAATGGTCACTGCAACCTTCCAATCCCTTCTCTCCCTTGCGCTAGGTCTTGTGAATGCCACTGATGCTCATAGGGTCACCCATTAGGGCTATGACGCCGTCGTCTCGCTGGAGTCGGCCATGCCGTGGCCATGCGCCGCCATGGCCATCGCCATTGCCAGTAGCCGTAGCAATAGCTTTGATTGAGGGCACCGCTAGATGTGCACGGGCGAGGAGAACATCATAGTACCACTAGACTCACTGGAGAGGCCATCGGCGATGAGCTACGCCGCCGTCCGTTCCTCCTCCCCTGCCTGTCTCTCTGTCGCGTGGGACCCGCGCGTCAGCCGTTGTTCTCAAGCGGGAGCTAGCGTGGGCCACATCGTGTTTGGGCCACGCCAGCGTGTGTTGTGTGGGCCGCTGAGTCTGACTGGGCCGGCCCAGCAGTAGAGTAGGGTTTCAAATTTGTTTTTGTTTTATTCTTTTCACAGATTTGTGTATATATTCAAAAATATGTATCTCCTAGTTGGTAGATTCAAATGATGTGGTTCCAATTTTGCTGAGTTCATGATAATGTCTAGTTTATATTAAAAATATGATTTATGCCATGTTCTGTTATGAAAATGGGAGTTTCTATTTATCTCTTTTAATCATGGAGGAAATAGGGATAATTATATCTTTTTCTATGTAGCTCCACATGGCATGAAATTTTTATGGTGTACTGCTCATATCATGAATAGCTTGTAGTTAAATTTTCATATATTTTGGACACTGTATGTAGGAGATAGAAAATTATCTTGTTTGCATGGATGGATCTTGTGTGAATTTTCATAATTTTTCTATAGATCCTGTAAGGGTAAAATTTGGTGAGTGCTATTCTTATGCTAGAATAATGCTAGGAAAAATGTGAAATCTGTTGCTTGACACTTTTCATTAGGGTTTCCTAATTATGCTAGAAATAGACATGCCACCTGTTATTTTGGGTATAGCAAGTTCTACTTGCCCAATGGCTTTGAAATTTTTATGGTAGTCTATGTGAGGTATGAGATAGCTACTGCAATTTTTGTAGATTTTTTAGAATAGTTTTACTATATATTGCTTTAATCACCTAATTGACTAAAAAATTAGAAAAGGATATTAAATAATTTATTTAGAAGTTGGCACTATACTTTCTAATGTTCCTCTAGTATGCACAATAAGTTGGTAAACTTGGTTTGGTCCAATTATGCTTTTGCATCATCACTAAATATTTAATTTAGTAACCCTGCCATTTTGGACAGATTCTAGGTTTACTAGAATTCAATTTGGTTAACTTAAGAATCATGTTTTGATGTTTACAAATGATTTGTAGAGAATTTCATAAGCTTTCTAGAATGTCCTCTTGCAAGTCATTTGAATTTATAGAACTCTGGTTATGATTGAATTAAGGGAACTACCCGTGTGAATATGAAACTTTAATTGTTGTTTTAAGTATGCCTTTACTATTTCTAAGTTTGTGGTAATGTTCCTAGGTGTTAGGCCTTTAACTGAAGATGAGCATCTTTATCTTAAGTTATGCAAGTTAGGTAAGTTGATCTCGTTCTTCAAGTTAAGTTAGATACACATTTTAAAGTAATTTGAATAGAGCTATTCTTAATCGGTAAACGAGTGTCCAGTGATGTGTTCGTAAACACTTACTGTGCTTCATTCATCATGAGCATCATGTCATTTCCTGATGCATCCATGATTTTTATCTTGTGCATCGGCATGCAATAGGTGTACTGGAAGGTGTGACACTACTAAAATTCGAGGAACCGAGCGAGCAGCAGCAGCCGACACTAGAAGTTCAGGAGGTGCAGCCTTCAGGAGAGGTGCCATACGAGGTCGCCATTGAGTGCCCGGATCACCGTCCATGCAAATTTGTGAAAGGCAAGCCCTGGAGCATATTAAGCCTCCTAATTTTCGAAATGCAGTTATAGTATTATTGTTACATATATATATTGTTGCATTAAGTTTAGGTGTTGAATGCAAACACTTGCTGCATTGGTTATCCAATCCTTGTCCAGATATTGATACCCTGAATCCTATGTAGCTCAGGATCATGTAGTGCTTAGCCCTGCATAAACATGGTAGAAGTCAGGTGATTTCCTGTCACCTATGAGATATAGGAAGATACATATAGCACGGTTGGCTATATTTGCTATCGTGGAAAAGAACCAGTCTTAATTTGAAATGAAGACCGGACGGAGGCTTGCCGGTTTGTAGTGACTCCGTCTGTGTCGATTAAGGACTGAATCTTGGAGCCTTTCCTATTCATGTTGAACGCATGCCTCTCTCTTAGTTGGCCGTGTTCGAAGACCGACCGCGAAGCTGAGTAGCTCACCTCAGGTCAGGAGTCGATAAGTATAAAGTGCGCCTCGAAAGGGAGCCGTAGGCGTGAGTCCAAGGGCAGGTGATTTAAAAGTCCTGATTGTCCTGGCAGAAGGGTAATCCTTGAGAGTGCTGGCGCTGATCGAACCCATGAATTTGGTTCCTGAGTTGTCCCAAAGGTGACCCACGGCTACCCTTGCAAAGTATGCCAGGGTGAGAGTTAGGAATACCCCCTTAGCTGAGTTGTAATTCGATTCGAGTCACCGTCTCTCCCAGTTAGTGAGAACTTGACGGGCTTATCTCCAAAGTAAATACACTAAATAACCTAATGGTTCAGAAATGATGATGGCAACCTTATTATACCTGCTATGGTTAATATTGTTTGCTCCTAATAAGTGAGTGCTCTAGTACAGGTGCAAATCTAGTGGACAGGTAAATGATGATAACTTGATGCTAAGTTTAAATTGGTTACTATAATCATAAGCTCTTTTATGCAACTGTGTCAAGCTAGCCCACCTCATAAGCCATGCATGACCCTTGGTGTCTTTTATTTCTAGTTTTGATGGGTAAGTCTAGCTGAGTACCTTCTCGTACTTAGGGTTTATCTCCCACCTGTTGCAGATGACTAGTTCTACTTTGGTTGCTGCAAGTACTGCCTTCTCCCAGCTAGGGATGAAGACTAGACCGTTGGGTGCAGTCTCTCGTAGTTCTCATACCTGATGATGCTTTTGTGGGACATGACTCAGATCTAGCAATGTACTTGAAACTATGAAGTTATGTACTAAACTATGTTGCTTCCGCGAACTTGAACTTGGTTTGTAATATTTTATTTGAACTCTGATGGATGTAATCCAAATGCTACTTGTGAAATGTTGTAATGAATGATGTGTTGTGTTGAATCACTATGGTCTTGGTTTGTATGTCATAAGTTGGTTGAAATCCTTCGTGATTTCCGGACTACCGGGATTATGGGAGCTTAAGTACAGGAATTTGATCACTTTGGTGATTGTTTTTGTACTTACGTTCTTATGATTTGGTTGGTTCTGTTACAATTCCCACTGCCCATCCTTCTCTATGGTAAAAATATAAATAACAATACCTATAATACTTCCGGGTAAAGTGCTACAATGGTATATTATCTGTGTGCTTGCAGATCCCTTTCATCTTATTATACATATTCTATCTAGTCACATGAAATACTAAAAGTACTTCTTAGTGTCATTCTAGAAGTGGCACTAGGTAGCACCAACAAGCATTTCTGGCACCATCGCTAGGGATGACAACTTAGTAAAAATGACTCTAAGAAATATCAACTACATTAGGTGGCTACTTAAACAAGTGACAAGTTAATAAAAACCAAGAAGCATTTATGGTGCCGTTGCCAGGGAAGGTAGCTAGGCAAGGAAATATTGATAAACTTATACCTATTGATGTGATCGAGATAACCATTGACCTCTGCTCAAATAGGCTTACCCTTGTTCTATCTACTTTTATATCTTATTGTCGGTGTTTCGAACAAACACCGGCTAGTAAATTTATGATTATTGCGCATTAGGCCCAGATGGTGCACTAAAGGACATGAGGTTTATATTGGTTTGGGCTGAACATCCCTATGTCTAGTTTGCTGCTGCTGCTGCTCATGTTATTAATACCAAAAATGGTTCGTAGTAGGGGTACAAACAGTTGAGAGAGGGATGGGTCCCAAGTCTCTGATGGAATGGACGAAAAGGTCACCGAGAGCTTGGTCGCTGCTCAGCTGTATGTGAAGTGTCATGTGTGTTCAACTTGTTCCTTTAGAGTCAATCCCCTTAGTGGGGGGCCCTGCCCTCCCTTTTATAGACCAAGGGAGAAGTAGGGGTTACAGATGGGAGAAAGGAGAAAAACCAGGAGCCAAGAAGCCCCGCCGAAGGTGTCGAGCCCTCCTTTTCTGCTGAGCCAGTCTTGCTCACACGGCCAGATGGTGTCAGGGATTGGCACGTTCATCGAGTGCCTGTGTCCTGGCGATGCCATGCCCTTACTGGATTAGCAAGTGGCCACATCCCATCCCACCCCTTCAGGAGGCATGTCGGACAAGGGTGTTGACCTATGGCCCTATGTGGAGCGGGTGATGCGGTAACAATTTGTCTGTCACTGTAGATGGTGTGAGTCTCTCCCGAGACCATAGTGGTTGTCATATGCCGATGTTAGTATCCACGCTCGAGGGCTGGTGGCGGCGCCTACAACACTATGGGACAAAAGTCAGCGCCTACAACACTATTCAAGTACTGTTAGGTTGGATAGGGCATAAATCACCTGTCCGATCATATCCTTATGGTACCTTCCTATAGGCATGCAGGGCATTGTCCTCGGTATGGTGGTTGACTCGAATGTCCTATCATACCCCGTGCTTGTCAGCATGAAGGGGTTGGGTGTAGTCATTTGGGGAGGCAGAGCTAGCCCTCAGTCGTCGGGCGAGGTGGAGCCCACCCTTAGACGTCAGTCAAGGCGGAGCCGGCCCTCAGCCATTGGGCGAGACGGAGCCCATCCCCGGTCGCTAGGTGAGGCGGAGCCAGCCCACGATGGTCGGACGAGGCGGAGCCAGCCCTCGGAGGTCAGACGAGGCGGAGCCAATCCTCAGGGGTCAGGCAAGGCAGAGCCAGCCCTTGGGGGTTGGGTGAGGCGGAACCAATCTTCCATCGTTCAGGCAAGAAGCGGAGTGGCATTCTTGTCTAATCGGAAGCATCAATGTTCGATGGTTATTAGTCTCACCTCATTGGGTGCCCTGGTATTAGGTCTCCAACAGTAGCCCCTTAGCCCCTGGGTGATTCCGAGAGAATTGCCTGGAGGGTATTTCGATTCACCAGAGGGTGCACGCGAGTGCACCAACCTGGTGTAGCCCCCGAGCCCCTGGGTGATTTGGATAGAATCGACCGAGGGGTATTTTGATTCATCAATTTCAGATCCTTTGCAGGTAAGGTTGTGGGATTTGGTTTTCATTAGCTGGATAGTTTTAAGGGGACCCTGGTATCCCATTTGTGGGGATTTCGTTCAGGGTCAGTCTAGCTGGGACTCGATTATGGATTGAGACCCCCCTACTGATGTTCGCATACCTAGGTCTTAGTCGCCTGTGGCCCCATCCCTCGTTGGGATGGCCATTGAGATCGTCGGGCTAACCCTTGGGCTTTCTGGGCCATCAAAGAGATTTTCTAGCCCGTGTCCCCTCCGCGGGGGGAGAGTTCGATTCGTTCAGGAAGGCGAAGCATCCAGGGTGATTTTCGTGGGAAAGGATAGGGATCGTGGGAGCGTGTCCCGCAATGTGACATGGCGGCATGTCATGGCAGGCTTAGAGATCGAGGCGGATGGTTGCGCTTCTCGCATCCGTCGCCTCTATAATACCATGGGGTTCGCCCCTAGGGTTCCATACTCCATCTTTTTGCCTTCGCATCACCAACCTCCACCACTAATCGCCAGAGCTTCCCACACTAGTACTGTCGTCGCCATTGAGCTTGCATCCGCATCGCAGCCGCCGTCGGGCTTGCATCCACATCGCAGCCACTGTCGAGCTCACATCCGCATCATAGCCACTATTTCAATGGAGCCGTGGTGTAGATCCAACATTACCTCTCAGCGCCTGGAGGGCCTCATCTACCGAGGCCTCCTTCTCCCATTGTCTGCCTTCACAGAGTGGCTGCTTCCCGATGATGAGGACGAGCCATCGCCACTGGAGGGGTATGTTGTGTCCTTCGCTCTCTTCCATGAGCAGGGATTCACCGTCCCTGCCCATATGTTTTTTAGGGGCTATTGGATTACTACTAGGTGGAGTTGTAGCATCTTAATCCTAATGGGATCTAGCATATCACGGCATTTGTCGCCCTATGTGAGGGGTTCTTGGGGGATTAGTCCCCACTTCGATCTGTGGTGGCACTTCTTCACCGTCAGTCTATCGAAGAAGTGGGTCGAGAAATAGGAGCTAAGCACGCCAATAGGTTGTGCAGCATTCATCTACGCAACAACTGGGCATCCAACTACCTATTGATGTGCTTGTCAAGCTCCAACAAGGGGTGGCACTTGCAGTGGTTCTACATCAAGAATGACATGACCACCCCTTTGTCGATGTACATTGGGTGCCTCCTCGAACAGGCTCCAGGTTTCCTAGACAAAGATAAGAAGAGGATCAAGGACCACCTCGCCACCCTCGAAGAGGATCAAGAAATTCTGAAGGACAGGGGTGTGAAGGGGTCAGGGATCATCAACGCCTACCACACGTGGAGGGTAGCGCCACTGATGAGCCGTGCGCTTCCCCTATACCAGATGGCGCCTGGGGCATCGCTTGAAGGGACGACGCTCACCGACAGAGCGCTCCCTCCCACCGAAGTGGCATAGCAGATCAAGGAGGTGATGGAGCCTTTGAAGGACACCAATGGTGTTGTCCTTGACTTTGTGTATCTAGTGCTGGGACATCCTTCGATGCGGCCAAAACCGGGGTTCATCGATTTCGTTAGTTCTCCCTTCCTGTGTCTTTTTCTTTACTTAAACTTCCGACCCTTTGACGCTAACCTCGAGATTGTGGGAGCAGTCGAGGAATCTTGTCCTTAAGATAGCCTGGCTCCAGTATCGAAGGACCAGATCCTAGCGGCCATGAATCATATCGCGGCCACCTGGGACAAAAGGACAAGAGAGCTCCAGAAGAAGGAGCGGCTTGGAAGAAGCAAGCGCGTGATCGAGGAGAGGAGACAGACAGTGACGATGACGATGACGATGATGACGATGAGGTAGCCACTGGCGTGGATTGGGATGTCTTGGAGGACGAAGGTATGATGATAGTCACCCACTGACCCATGCAGGGACCCCTCCCCTTCCACGTGGAGGGAAGCGAGTCCTCGGGGCTGGTGGGAGCAGGAGAGTCTACCGCCCCATCTGGTGTGCCACCAGAGGATCGGTGGATGGGGGGAGATGGGTCGCTCGCTACCCCCATGGTGCTGATGGAGGGGGGCAGCTCTGCTGCCGTGCCCCACGAGCTAATGGGGGCGAGCAGGTCCACCGCCATGTCTGAGGCATCAATGGAGAGGGGCCGCTCTATTGCTGCGCCTTAGAGATGAGGGAGACAAGCCCCCCTACCTAGGAGTAGGGGCAGGCTCGAAGCAGTCCCACCCAGATGGCTCAGGGCGGGGGTCTAGGGGTTTGTCCCCAAAATGTTCCCACCGCCCAAAGGCGTCAGAGTAGGCCACTGACTCTCCCATTTTCCCCCTTTTTATTTTTCTGTTTCGACCTTATGCCTTTTTTCCTCTTGCAGATTCTTGCAATGGGGCCACTCTCTAGGGCTGGCGCCCAAGAAAAGCCTTGCCCTTCAGGCGGGATGGACGGCGCTGCCCGATGTCGCCCCTATTTTGGGCAAGAGCGGCGCTGATGCTACGGCCTCGTTGGCCGATCCAGTGGCGCCTGTGGTGGTGCCTATGTCCTCAGTGGTTGCCGAGCGAGCGGTGTCTTCTGTGGTGGGTGCGGCACCGCCATCCAGGGGTCTAATGTCGCTGGTGGGGGTGGTCACGACCGTGCCAAGCTAGGAGCAGCCAGACACGGCCATCGTGGTGTCCGAGGGGGCGGCACAATCTGTGCCTCTGGCGGCCCAAGCGATGGCGCCTGATGCGGGCCAGGCGGAGGAGAACATGGTCAGAGGGTCCCCAACCCTGATGAGCCAGGCATAGTCAGACGCAGCCGTGGTGGCATCTAAGGGGCCGGTGCAATCCGTGCCACCGGTGGCCTAGGCTACGGTGCCCGAGGCAGGCCGAATGGAGGAGGACACGGCCAGAGGGTCTCCAGGCGTCATGGCAGTGGTGGAGAGGACTCACAAGAGGTCGCCCTCAACCTTGTTGTCGGGGGGCAGCTGCTCTAACGCACGGGGGGAGCCACCGCTCCAGTGGATGGAGACCGAGGACCCAACATCGGTTCTTTTCTCGCTTGATGATGCTGCCGAGAGCTTGGAGCGAAAAAATCTTGACATCAGGTTCTCCGCTGTGATGAATGCCTTGAACCAGGGCAGTGGTGCCTTGCGCAAAATCCTCATTCCTACTAGCCAGGTATCCACTTGATCTTCTCCCTTGTTTTCTTCTTTCTTCACGCATTTTTGTGTTTTTGTATTTTTGATACCGGTCTTCTTTTAAGTGTATCGTTGCTCGTAGCCAAAACAAGTCCTGGTTCCTCTGTGAGCAAAAGGCAGAATGGGACCACCTTACCAAGGAGGCCTGGCTATGAGGAGATGAGGGTGCGTAGCTTGCTGCCGCCCAGCAGTGGGAGGCCAAGGTGCATCGGGACGCGGAGGAGATCCATGGGATGTTCGAGGACTTGTCGGCAAGGGTGAAGCTAGACGAGGAGGCAGCTACTCAGATCCAAAAGGAGTGGGACAAGCTGCTCTAGAAGGACACCACGGCCAGTGAGCGGGCTGTCGAGGTCCTGGCTGAGCTGGCGATGGAGCGGGATCTCAGGCGGAAGGCTAAGGATAGGTCCATGGCCTTGCAGTAGAGGGTGGACCAGGACACCGAGGTGATCGCCCGGTTGCATGGGGGAGCGGGATGAGCTACGCCAAACTGAAGAAAGACTTCGGTCGGAGTGTGGCATGACCTGCGAGGAGCATGACCGGGCCATTCAAGAGCATGACGAGGCATGTTAGGTGGTTAACTCCCTTCGAGCAGATCTTGGAGCCACGGTGAGCTCAAGGTTGGATGCCGAGAGCGTCTCGGCCGGGCTGGTCGAGGAGCTCGCCGAAGTGCGAGGGATACTTCAGACCGAGAGTGATGAGCATGACCTTATGCAAGCCACTATCAGGGTGGTCATTGATGCCCTGAGGGTGGTGCAGCCAGAAAGAACCAGCTCGCTCACAGCTCGTGCCGCGGGTATCACGGCATGGGTAGGCCAACTTGAGGAGGACGCCTTTCACGCCGGGATCACCTAGGCCTTCACCATTGCCCATTCCCATTATGATCAGGAGATCAACTTGGAGGTAATGAGCCAAGGCTTCGCACCTATCTATGAAGATGCTGAGTTGGACGAGATGGAGAGGGAGGTGACTCCCCTTGCGCGGAACCTAGCGAACAGGCTGAAAGAAACGATTCTCCCTCCATGAAAGTAGTAGTTGAATCAGTTTAATAAACATTTATCCATAATGTGTGAACAAGTGTCGGTTCTTTTGTGTCTGAAAATGGATTCATGGGCCTTTTGCGGTCTTACCAATCTGTTCCCCTGAACTTTGCCGCCAGTCTTGGAGCGAGGAAGAGGTTTGCTATAATGACTTTTTCAAAAAAAAAATAAAGGAGGTACCCATACCTTTATCAGCCCCTGAGTGAGATCCGACCCCTTGTGGTTGCTGGGGTTGGATGTTACTATAGACCGGAGTGAGGGAAGCGAACTTACGTTTGTTTTTACACGTACCCCTTACTTGGGATTTTAGTGATTGTTGTGTGACCGTATGTTCGGTCTCATTGCTGGTTCGGCCTTCCCTGAGCCCCTCGCGTGGTGGGGATTTGGTCAAGGGCCAGCTCGTTTTGTGACTGTCGCCCCATCAGTTGTTTTTTGCAACTGGGGGTTAAGGCAACGTCACTTGCCTTGATGGCTTGAGTGACATGCTTCATGAGCTTGCTAACGGTGATGTTCGAGTGGAATTCGATCTCGTTGCTTTACAACAGAGTCGACAAAGCCCTCGGGTGGCATTTTGTTGCTCCTTGCCCCGCCTTCCAATAGATTCCCCCTCAATGGGGTTTCTATGGGCTCGGCTAGGGGCTAGATTGAACTAGAAGGTTGAGATGACCCTATCCTCCTCAATGCGGGTTGGGCAAAGGCCATCGAGGCTTATCTACATTTTCTCTCCTAGCTCTTATTCAACATGGGGCAGCCCCAGACCCTTTGTGGGTTAGCCTTCGAACCACGGTCTCTCGATCTTGGATTGATCGGCTTAAGCCCCTGAGCCCTTTAGGGTCTGATAGGGGTCGGCCATGTTTTCACATGTTACCCCATCCTTGGTTTCTATAATCGGAAGGGTTAAGTTGATGACACTTGCCTCGATGGCTCAAGTGTCGTGCTCAATGAGCTTGCTAACAGGTAGGTTTGTGTGAAATCTAGGTCCATCATTCGCTGACAGGGTCGGTAGAGCCCTCATGTGGCATTTCACTACTTCTTAACCCGCCTCCCAGCAGATGCCCGAGCCATTCGATAGGCTGAGGTGGCCCGTTGGCCTCTCCTCGATGGAGATTCTGTGGGTTTGGCTCGGGGTTAGAATCGAACGAGAAAGGTCGAGACGTCCCTGTCCGCTTCTAAGCAGGGTCGGGCAAGGCCGCTAGGGCTCGTCTCTATTTTTCTCCCTTGGCTCTATTTGATGTAAGGTGGCCTCGAGCCCTTTGCGGGCTGGCCTTTGAACCTTGGTCGATCGCCGCTCATATTGAATGAGGCGACTGCCGCTTTGTGATGCGACATGATGCGTTGAGATGTAGAGATTTGCATATGCAATGTTTGGACGTATGGATTTAGCGCATCACTTAATTGAAATGAAAGTGGGGTTTGGCAACATTACCTTGGTGATATGAGTGATGGGAAGCTCCTACCAGACATGTTCGTGTGGGGTTTGGGCCCGATGTTTCTGATGAGGTCGGCGTAACCTGCATAAGCATCGCTATTTTTTGTTTCCTGTCTCTCAACGGTGATCCGAGTGGCTTGATTGATTTAGTCGACCTGACAGCTTCTCCTCAAAGGAGGTTCTACAGGGGGACCCCTCCAAATCCTTCTTAGGAAGGTGGGAGCCGAGGCTTGTGGTGCGGGGAACTGTGAGTTCGATTTTATGCTGGTGAACAAAAAACACCATAGCCGCCGAGGCATAGGGTCTGGCGGTTCGCCTAGTTGTATTCAAAGTTTTATACCCACACACCGTGCTTCTAGTTCTGAACATAAGGAGGGGTCGGGCGAAGAGGGTGTCTAAACAAATAGACACCCTCGACAACCCCTGAGCAATGTCCGTGCCTTTGCTGTTGCTTGGGTCAGAGGCTCGGTAAAGAAATTAACACTCAAAGTAAGTAAACAGGGGTGCCTATCTTTTAGAGGTCGTTTGTTTGTTGTTTTGCCTGGGCCACCCGATCAACCTAGGAGGCCCATTGGGCCCCCCTAGACGGGGGTTCCATCATTGGGTCATTCCACGGTCCCGCCTGGGGAAGCGGAGAGTGGCACGCATGCGAGTGGGCCCTAGTCCTTGTGACTGGGGCGCATTAGTGGTGAGCCATGCCCAAGCGACGTTCTGTCTAACCAAGTGATGTCTTGTCGACCAGAGCACGTCCCGTTGGCTCCGGCGTATCTCCTCGGATTTCTGTCAGCATTGATTTCGCATTTGCATTAAATAGGGGAAGGTAGAGAGTTTTTTGTCCCAACCTTTCACCTTTCCTCAGCTGTTGAGCCCCTTCTTTAAATAGTGGGGGGAAGAGGAGTTTTCATCCCACCTCCTCGCCAGCCTCTGAGCCACCACCTCTTCTCCTTCCTTTCCACCAAATGCAGCGGTTCCTAAGTAAGAGAGGGTAATGCCAAGGAGGGAAGAACTCATAGATCTACTCATGAATCTAGAGCATGATGTCGAGCTAGAGGTCATCCAACGTAGATGAGATAGTGCGGGTCGCCTATGCTAAGGAGGGGTCACTGCTGCCAAAGGAGGAGGAGTGCTAGAGGGTGCCGAACGTTGTCGGTTTTACTATCGTGTGTTGTGGCCTTCCATCGGTGGGAGGTGCCCCTTGCCCAGACGCTGTTGTCGGGGTTGTGGCTAATGATGATGGCATAGTCCCTAGATGCCCTAGCGGAGGGGCACTGCAATCGCCAGTGTGGTGCTCGATGTTGCAAATGACAGCACCTTCGAGGATCCTGCGGAGCGGTAGGACGTCGCCGATGGAGAGCGTGGCGTGGCGGCGGTAGTAGATGAACTGGCCCATGTACATGCCCAAATGTTGCCGATGGAGAGTGTGGTGCAGTGGCGGCAGTAGACGAACTAGCCCATGTACATGCCCGAACGTTGCCGATGGAGAGCATGGCGTGGTGACCATAGTAGATGAACTGACCCATGTACATGCCCGGACGTTGCCGATGGAGAGCGTGCCGTGGCAACAGCAGTAGTACTTGTAGTAAAGCTAGGTAGAGGCTGTAATTAGATAAGTTTGTGGGGGAGCCCCTGAGTGAACAGTCCTTTGATTTTAAGAGTACATTAGTCCTTTTTGTGATGAAATCACTTTGTAAGTGGTGAATTTGTGCAAAGAATGAACAATAAACAAAATTTCATCTTTTGTTACGGCAAACAGTCTTTTCAGCTTCCTCTCTTTGTAGAAGAGTTTTCGGTGCCCTCCGATCCTTCCCATGGCTTAGGTTGTAAAGGCTAGGATTACGGGTGAAATAGTTCGGATCACGCTGGTGAGCAAGGAGGTCGTAGCTGCTGGGGCATGGGTTTCCCGTAGTCCTACCAGTTGTACTCAGAAATTGTTTCCAAAATCCTAGCCCTTAGGACTTGTTACGGGAAGAGTGGAAAACTTAGAGAATGTTTGCAAAGGTAACACATAAAGTGTTTGCAAGATAAACGTACTTGTATCATTTGTATCAGCCCCCGAGTGAGGTCCAACCCCTCGCAATTTGTAGGGGTCGGATGTCACTAAAGATCGGGGATTTGTAAAGATAAAAACTGATAAGAAGAAGTATGTGTTTATTTAAGGGTAAAAACAACGTAGCTGCTCGATGTTCTAGGCATTGGTGAAGACCTCACCATTGATGGTTTTCAACTTGTAGGCGCATGGGTGTAGTACTTCCATGATGACATACAGCCCCACCTAGGGTGGAGAGAGCTTGTGGCGGTCCTTGTTGCTCTTCACGAGGTAGAGGACAAGGTCCCCGATGTTGAAGGCTTGGTCCCACACCCATCGGCTATGGTACCATCGCAACACCTACTGGTACTTGGCCAAATGGTGGAGGGCGATGTCACGGGCTTCGTCTAGTTGGTCCATGATGTCCTGGTGGGATGCCTCGGCTCCCTACTCATCGTATGCTCTGATTCTTAGCACTCCATAGTTGAGGTCCATTGGGAGAATGGCCTTGGAACCATAGACCATGAAGAAAGGTGTGTAGCCGGTGGCCCAGCTGGGGTTGTCCTTAGGCTCCAGAGCACCACCGGGAGCTTGGTGACCCAGTGCGCGCTAAACTTGTTCAACCGATTGAAGATCCTAGGCTTGAGGCCCTGAAGGAGCATGCTGTTTGTGCACTTGACCTGCCCATTTGTCCAGGGGTGCGCGACGGCTGCCCAATCGATCTGGATGTGTTGTTCATCATAGAATCGAATGAATTTCTTGCCGATGAACTGTGTGCCATTGTCTATGATGATGGAGTTTGGTACTCCAAAGTAGTGGATGATGTCGAGGAAGAATAGCATAGCTTGCTCAGATTTGATCGTGGAGATCGGTTGAGCTTTGATCCATTTCGTAAACTTGTCTATGGTGACAAGTAGGTGGGTGAAGCCCCCGGGCACCTTTTTGAGTGGCCCAATTAGGTTGAGCCCCTAGACCACGAAGGGCCACATGATGGGGATCATTTGGAGTGCCTGGGCCAGGAGGTGAGTCTATCGAGCGTAGTACTAACACCCTTCGTAGGTGCATATGATTTGCTCGGCGTCAGCTACTGCAGCGGGCTAGTAGAAACCCTATCGGAATGCATTTCCAACCAAGGTCCTTGATGCGGCATGGTGACCATAGACCCCACCATGGATGTCGCTTAGCAAAAGTCTTCCCTATTCGCCGAGGATGTAGAGCTATAGGATCCCGGTGTGGCTTCATCTGTAGAGTTCGCCCTCTACAAGAATGAAAGACTTGGCACAACGTGAGAGCCGTCAAGCTTCTGTCTTGTCCGTCGGTAGTGTGTCGCGGAGGAGGTAGTCGAGGTAGGGCATTCTCCAGTCATCTAGAGGGTCGGGCTCTCTAGCTAGATCTTCTTCGAGCTCCATGACCTCAGGGTCGAATGGAGCAGTCGGCGGTTCAGCCCTCGGGGCCGGATCAGATGGGCCATCTTTGGCCCATTCTGACCCTTCGTAGCGCACCAAGGGTTTGTGTTGGTCACTGGCAAAGATGCCCATTGGCACCAGCTCTCAACTAGATGCCACCTTTGAAAGTGCGTTGACTACCTCGTTGAGGCACCTTAGGACGTGATTAAGTTCGAGGCCATCGAACTTGTCCTCCAGCCATCGGACTTCTTGGCGGTACGTAGCCATCTTGGCATCGTCACAGCTAGACTCCTTCATGACTTGGTTAACGACCAGCTAAGAGTCACCCCAAATGTCAAGGCGTCGGATGCCCAGCTCGATGGCGATGCGTAGGCTATTGACGAGTGCCTTGTATTTGGCCACATTATTTGATGAGGGAAAATGGAGCCAAACCATGTACATCATGTGGACCCCGAGGGGTGATACGAAGACTAGCCCCACGCCAGCATCCTTCTTCATTAGTGACCCATCGAAGTACATCATCCAGCACACTTGATTGACGATCGTCGGTGGTATCTAGACCTCGGTCCATTCCGCGACGAAGTCAGCCAGCACCTAAGACTTGATCGCCATTTGGGGGGCATACACGATGCCTTGATCCATTAGCTCAAGTGCTCACTTTGTGGTTCTTCCCATGGCATCCTGGCTATGGACAACCTCGCCAAGGGGGAATGATGTTACGATAGTCATATGGTGTGACTCGAAGTAATGGCGTAGCTTCCTCTTGGTGATGAGCATGGCGTATAGGAGTTTTTGGATTTGGGAGTAGTGGGTTTTGGAGTCGGATAGTACCTCGCTGATGAAGTACACTGGGCACTGCACCTTGAGGGCGTGCCCCTCTTCTTCCCGCTCTACCACCAGGGTGACGTTGACCACTTGTGTGGTGGCCGCTATGTATAGCAGGAGGGATTCTCCGTCACTTGGAGGAACTAGGACCGGGGGTTTTGTTAGAAGTAGCATGACCATGTCAAGCACCTCCTAGGCCTCAGCTGTCCACTCGAAGTGGTTAGCTTTCTTCAGGAGTCAATAAAGGGGGAGTCCTCATTCGTTGAGGCGCAAGATGAATCATTTGAGGGTGGCGAGCCACCCTATGATCTGTTGAACCCCCTTTATGTTCTAGATTGGGCCCATCCTTATGATGGCTAAGATTCTCTCCGGGTTGGCTTCGATGCCACACTCGGAGATGATGAAGCCGAGCAACATGCCCCTTGGAACCCTGAAAACACACTTCTTGAGATTGAGTTTGATGGCATTTGCCCAGAGTTTCACAAAGGTTTGTTCAAGATCGGCGACAAGGTGGTCAGCCCATTTGGACTTAACTATGATGTCGTCGATGTAGGCCTCAATGGTCTACCCGATGAGGTCCCCGAAGCAGTTGATCATACAACACTGGTAAGTTACCCTAGCGTTCTTCGGACCGAACGACATTGAGATGTAGCAGAACAATCCAAAGGGGGTGATAAAAGACATCGTGAGCTGGTTGGACTCTCTCATCACGATTTGGTGGTAACCAGAGTATGCATCAAGGAAGCAGAGGGTTTCACACCCTGAGGTTGAATCAACTATTTGGTCTATGCATGGTAAAGGAAATGGGTCCTTTGGGCACACCTGGTTGAGACCCGTATAGTCGACACACATCCTCCATTTCCTGCTCTTCTTTCATACAAGAACGGGATTTGCTAACCACTTTGGGTGGTGTGCTTCCTTGATGAATCCGGCGGCCAGCAGTTTTGCTATCTCTTCACCGATGGCCCTACGCTTTTCCTCGTCGAAGTGGCGTAGGTGTTGCTTCACTGGCTTGGAGCCTAGGTGGATTTTCAAGGTATGCTCAGCGACCTCCCTTGAGATGCCTAGCATATCCGAGGGTTTCCACGCAAAGATGTCTTTGTTGTTGCAGAGGAAGTCGACGAGCGCGCTTTCCTATTCAGAGGAGAGCGTGGTACCAATGCGTACCATTTTACCCTCAGAGCTACAGGGGTCTATGAGGACCTCCTTGGAGCGCTCTGATGATTCGAATGACCTGGTTGATCTCTTGCGTCGGGCACTTCTTCGATGACCTCCTCCATGAGGGCAGCGAGTTCCCTGGAGGCGATGATTGTTGTGGCATGGACGCAGCACTCGACTTCGCACTCATAGGCCCGCTGGAAGGAGGTGCTGACAGTGATGATCCCGCATGGGCCCGACATCTTCAGCTTGAGGTATGTGTAGATGGGGACGACCATGAACTTCGCGTAGCATGGTCATCCCAAGATGGCATGGAAGGTTCTAGGGAACCCTACTACCTCGAAGGTGAGGGTCTTAGTCATGTAATTGGACTGATCCCAAAAGGTAAGGGGCAGATTGATCTATCTGAGTAGCATAGCCTACTTTCCAAGGACAACTCCATGGAAAAGGCACTCGGACTGGGTGGAGGTGCGTTCGGTCGATGCCCATTACGTCGAGCATCTTCGCGTACATGATGTTGAGGCCACTGCCTTTGTCCATCAGAACTTTGGTGAGGCGCTTTGGGCCGATGATCAGGTCAACAACAAGCAGATACCTTCCTGGATGTAGGATGGTGTCCGGATGGTCGGTTCGATCGAAGGTTATGGCGGACTCTGACCACTGGAGAAAAAGAGGTGTGGCCGGTTGGGCCGAGTAGACTTGGTGGCGTGCGACCTTCTAACGACATTTGGAGTCATAGGCCGTTGATCCTCTGAAGATCATGGGGCAGTCGTCTGGCGTTGGAAAGCCATTGTCCTTCTCCTCGACGTCGTTGGCAGTGGGGGCAGGTTCCTTCCCTTGCTCCTCCTTGTTTCTGGCCAAGAACTTTTGCATGAGGCCGTAGTCCTTGAGCAGATGCTTTACAGGGAAAGCATGGTTCGGGCATGGCCCGTCGAGCATTTTCTTGAAGTGGTTCGTAGCGCCCTCCATGGGCTTCCAACCACCCTTATGGTCAGCAGTAGCCATGAGTGGGTCCTCACGCCATTGCTTCTTCTTTTTCCTTTTGGTGGAACGATTGGAGGTGCCTTTGTCAGCACCCTTGTCCCACCTTGCCTTGCCCTCGAGGCGATCAAAGATCGCTCCGACTGCCTCTTATCCTGAGGCATGGCTGGTGGCGATGTCCAGGAGCTCCTTGGTGGTCCATGGGCCCTTGCGTCCTAGCTTGTGAACCAAAGACTCATAGGTTGTCCTAGATAGGAAGGCTCCTATCATGTCGGCAACATTATGGAGCTCGTTGCACTATCAGGAGAAGCACTAGATGTACCCATGGAGGGTTTTGCCGGCCTTCTGGTGATAGTTCTTGAGGTCCTAGGGTTCCTAGGATGTTTGTACATGCCCTAGAAGTTCCCCACAAAGATCTCCCTTAGGTCCGCCCAACCCCGGATGGTGTTGGATGGAAGGTGCTCTAACCACACTCATGCCGAATCGGTGAGGAATAGTGGAAGGTTGCAGATAATGAAGTTGTTATTATCCGCACCACCGGCTTGATAGGCAAGCGGATAGTCTTCAAGCCAAAGTATGGGGTTTGTCTTCCCAGAGTAGGGATGTTGGTAGGTGGTTGATACCTTGGTGGGAATGCAGCATTGAGGATGTGATGGCCGAAGGCCTGAGGGCCTGGCAGGCCGAGGCTCGGGCTCTGGTCCTTGCCGTTGTTGTAGCGTCCGCCGCGTCGAGGATGATAGCCATAGTGGGATCCTTCCCTCAGGTCACCGTAGGTGTGCCTACGGGCGTCGATGGTGCTGCGCGTGTTGTGGTTGTGGTAGAGACATTGATGTACTAGGATTGCACCGTGCTGCTTGCCGCCTTGCGGTGCTTGTTGGACTGATGCATCCCTAGCGGGATGCACCGAGGGGGTATGCTAGCTGGCGTCGGGCTTGTGTCGCTGAGACATCGAGCTCTTCGCCTGCTGTGCCGCCGCACGCTCAAGTAGCGTGCGAATCCCGTAGTGGACCCAATGATCCTCAAGTGTCGCGGCCTCTAGAAGGCCATGAAGTAGGGCCATCACGGCGGTGATGTCCTGGCTTGCACGAGCAAAGTGGGGAAGGGTTTCATCGTCGGTGATGATCCTTCAGTTCATGTCGCGGGCCACAGCGCGTGCATGCCCTCTTGCTCTATGGTGCCTGATGTCCTCGTCGATCTTTTTGTACTCCCAAACAAGCTGTTGTCTAGCTTCGTCTATTTCCCGCTTTTGGGCTTTCAGCTGCTGAACCCCTACATGAGGTGGGGCCACTGCTCCCCCTTCGGTTCCATCGCCGAGGTTGCCTGTCGGGGTGACCTCCTCCTCGGAGGTGCTTTCGACATGTCCCTCAGAAGTTTCTGCCATGAAGCATTCCCAGGAGGGATGATGGCTCCCCCTACCTGAGTCAGAACCAGAGTCCGACCCCCGGCCTTCCGCAAGAAGGTTGTGGAGGGATTCTATGATGCTTTTGATCATCCCTGTGGGGGTATTAACCCCTATACCCTTACGGCTAAGCTTGGGCTGGCCCGGATCGATGGGTTCAGTCCACGCGAAAGACGACGTGCGGCTCAGTCAACCTGATCGGAGTCCCGCACAAGGAATCAAGATGGATTTGGCGACCAAGCAGGGTCCTGGTCGGTTAGAATAGGAATCCTTATCTGGCCACATATGGCAATTGTAACTGACTAGGATTAGTTTCCAGATCTGTAACCCTGCCCCCCGGACTATATAAGGCGGGCAGGGGACCCCTCTAAAAAACATCTCTCATTGACATACAGCAATACAAATCAGACGCAGGACGTAGGTATTACGCCTTATTGGCGGCCGAACCTGGATAAAACCTCGTGTCCGTATTGCGTCACCGTCTTGTTTGGAGCTTGCGCATCTGTCTGCCGATAATCTACTACCTTGGGCATACCCCTAGGTAGACTGCCGACCATATTTCGTCGACAGTGGCGCGCCAGGTAGGGGGTGTGCGTACTGCTCTCCAAGCAAACAAGATGGTCATCATCCCCGGCTCCATGGCTACGCCCAACGGCCTCACGTTCACCGTCGGCCAGATCACCTGGACCACCGGCCCTGACGTCCCCATCGCCATGACCGCGGAGGAGGCGTGGATTCAACCCGCGCCGACGACTACTTCACCTGCATCGGCTACGGCTCCGACCACGGTGAATACGGCTCCGACCACGACGAACGGGGCTCCGACCACGATGGATCTGGCTCCGACCACGGTACATCTGGCTCCGACCACGCCTACAGCCACGCCGACAACCCGTCATCCGCTTCCCCACTACAGAGGAAAGCAGATCGACGGCACCGACCTGCTCGACTCCATCGATCGGGTCGGCACCAAACTCGCTGAAACCCTAGCTCTGGTAAGTACGATTCAAAGCCAACCTAATGAGCAGGTAACATCTCCCCACAACAGATCTATCCGACCATCTCGGACCAGTCGTCCTGCACGACTTGGAACAGATCTTGTGGTCGTGTCTACTCCTGAGGGGCGCTCCGCTCGTCGCCAGCTAGCCTTCGCGACGGGTCTCCAACCCTGCGAGTACGAAGCCCCGACGGAGAACCACCAGGTCCAGCCCTACGGCCTGCAAAACGCTGCCTCCAGCTACGCATACAACCTGCGACGCCGCTCGGATCTGTGTCCTGTACGCCGATCTCAGCCACAGCCATGCAACGTCGTCAACATGGTCCGGATTGAAGATTATCAGGAAGGATCCGTCCACACAGTCCGAGAGGGCGACTCCAGCTCCTCATCCGGCATCGCGTCCAACGCATCTGTCCACACCGAGCTTCAGCGTCACAAAGATGAAGGCATCCAATACGATCTGGATCTACCAGACCACGTCCCGGGATTCCCCCAATTTCCATCTTTCCCGCCAAGACGAGGGGATTTAATCCATGTTGTCAGCAACGACGAGCCGCCAGCGGTTGGCGAAACAGAACAAGAAAAGACTGCACGCGAAGCACGCAATATTGACCGGTTTAATCGCCGGCAAACCGAAGCTGAAGCAGACCAGGAGGCACGACGCATAAGGGTCCAGCCACGTGACCTCAACAATGCTTTCGACAGGGTGGGGGACAAACAAGTCTTCAGGACCCCAAGCGCCAACGTAGCCGTCGCCATGGCGACAATGCAGCGGCTACCCAACACTCCCGAGACTCAAGTAATCCGTGATGACATACAAGCTTATCTGACGGCTGCTATGGCTCAGACCGCAGAGATGAACCAAGCCCGGGCTCCATCCATTTCTGTCGAATCAAGCCACAGCCGCCAATACTCAAGTCGCTCACAGCCACTCAACCAACGTGGCTCGCGCAATAACGACCCATCAAACAATCGTCAAGGCGGAAACGGTGGTCGTGATGGTGGTCGGGACGACAACCGCCGCCGGGAGGATAACCGCCACGACGTTCGAGGCGACAATCGCCGTGATAACCACGGTCGCAGGGCTAACCCAGATGGCAATCGAGATCGCCGCGATGGCAATAACGATCTCCGCCATCACCTCGGTGGACGTGATCTACGTGCTCGCATCAACCAGAGAGCCGACGATCGTGCATCCCATGAAAGCTATCGCCGTATGGAGTATGACACCGCCCACGGTCCGTCGGGTCTGAAGCAGTTCACTCCACACCTGCGCCAAGTCATATGGCCCAAGAATTTCAAGCTCGAGAAGCTTCAGAAGTACGACGGCAAGGAAAACCCCGAATTATGGGTTATGCTCTACGAAACGGCGTGCCGCTCAGCCATGGCTGACGAGCACGTCATGTCTAACTACTTCCCAGTCGCTGTTGGTCATGCAGGTCACCAATGGCTGGTTAGCTTGCCAGCGAACTATTTTGACTCTTGGCAGGAGCTCAGGCAGGCCTTCATCGACAACTTCATCGCTACTTGTGAACAACCCGGCAACAAGTACGATTTGCAGCGGATCCGAGATCGAAAGGATGAACCACTGCGCGAGTACGTTCGGCGTTTCTCGGAGATGCGCATCAAAGTCCCATCAATATCCGACAACGAAGCAATCGAGGCTTTCGTCACCGGCCTCCGCTTCCACGACGCCCTAAGAGACAAGCTCCTCCGGAAGAGACCCGAATCGGTCACAGCGCTTTTAGCCACCGCTAAGAAATATGCGGACGCTGACGACGCTAAAAAGATAATCGTTGAAGAAGCAGCAAGGGTTCCACGCTCCGACCACCCCCCACACCGCGACGATTACCGTGGCAATCGTGGTCGGAACGACAATTTTGACCGCCGCAACCAGCGCAACGACTCCCGCGATCACCGTGATCAACGTAATCAGCGGCGCAACCGCCGCGACGATTACAGGAGCAAGCGCGCTCGGGAAGACGACGGCGAGGTCAATACCGTGAAAAAGGGCAGCGGACGTCGAAACTACGAGGACGACTACGCCAAAGCATTGAAGGGACCCTGCCAGCTCCATCCCAAATCGAACCACACCATGGAGAATTGCCGCGTCCTCAAGACTATCTACACGCGTCAACAGGCTCCGGATACGTCCGACAAGCCTAACGACGCGGGGGGACAGCGCAACGAGGACAACGACGACGACGATGCAGATCCTCGTCATAAATACGTCAAGCCGACTGATCGCGTGCACACCATCATCGGCGGCAAGGTGTCCATTGAGACCAAACGAGAACGCAAGCTGCTCGCCCGCGCTTGCTTGAACGTGGCGAACACCGATAACCTTCTCACCGATCCGCGGCTCCCTCCGTGGTCTCACCGTGAAATCTACTTCAGCAGGAAGGACCAATGGGCCGCCATACCCGAGCCAGGACGTTTTCCCCTGGTCCTCGATCCTTGTATCAACAAGGTTCAATTCGACAGGGTCCTGATCGACGGCGGCAGCTCCATCGATATTCTGTTCAAGAACAGCCTGCCCGCTCTGAAAATAGCCCAGGCGGACCTAAAGCCGTACGAAGCGCAGTTCTGGGGCGTTCTCCCCGGACAGAGCTCCACACCTCTCGGGCAGATCACGCTACCTGTGCAGTTTGGGACCCCGGACCACTTCCGCACCGACTACGTCAACTTCGTGGTCGCTGATTTCGACGGCACCTACCATGCTATTCTTGGTCGACCGTCGCTCACCAAGTTCATGGCCATACCTCATTACAGGTATCTGGTGCTCAAGATGCCTACTGAGAAAGGAGTTCTAACCCTTAGGGGCAACGTATACGCAGCTTATACCTGCGAGGACGACAGCTTCAAAATAGCAGAGGCCCACGACCTCTCTATTCGCATGGCCGAGACCATGCTCGACGCTAAGAAGACCCCGGCCGACCACCTGGAGATCCCAGAGCTCGAGGCTCCGCGCAAGAACATCAGATCTAAGGAGCACAAGACAATCCAGCTGGTCGAGGGCGATCCCAGCAAAACGGCCCTCATCGGGGCCAACCTGGATCCCAAATAGGAAGACGCGCTCGTCAGGTTCTTGAGGGGCAACGTGGATGTGTTTGCATGGAAACCTTCCGACATGCCCGGTGTACCTCGGGACTTGATTGAGCACTCCTTAAATGTCAACAGCAAAGCCAAACCAATCAAGCAGAAGCTACGACGGTTCGCTCGCGACAAAAAGGAGGCGATTAGGGTAGAAGTTACACGGCTTTTGGCAGCCGGATTTATCAAAGAAGTGTATCATCCGGAATGGTTAGCCAACCCGGTTCTTGTACGCAAAAAGAATAATGAATGGAGAATGTGCGTTGATTACACTGATCTCAACAAACACTGCCCTAAGGACCCCTTTGGCTTACCTCGCATAGACGAGGTCGTAGATTCAACCGCCGGTTGCGAGCTGCTTTCCTTTCTCGATTGCTACTCTGGTTATCACCAGATCGCTCTCAAAAAGGACGACCAGATCAAGACATCTTTCATCACGCCTTTCGGCGCCTACTGCTACACGACTATGTCGTTTGGGCTCAAAAACGCCGGTGCTACCTACCAACGCGCTATACAGGCCTGCCTCAACGACGAGATAAAAGACGGCCTCGTCGAGGCTTACGTCGACGATGTAGTTGTCAAAACCAAGGAAGCTCATACCCTTGTTGACAATCTGGAACGCACCTTCGCAGCCCTTAATACGTTCAAATGGAAATTAAACCCAAAGAAGTGCATCTTTGGTGTCCCTTCTGGCATATTGCTCGGCAACGTCGTCAGTTACGACGGCATACGCCCTAACCCGGAGAAAGTCAAAGCCGTCTTAGACATGAAGCCCCCAAAAAAGGTGAAGGATGTCCAGAAGCTTACCGGCTGCATGGCTGCTCTAAGCCGTTTCATATCAAGATTAGGAGAAAAAGGCCTACCGTTCTTCAAACTGCTCAAAGCGTCCGAGAAGTTTGAGTGGTCGGAGGAAGCAGACGCTGCCTTCACGCAGCTAAAACAATACCTCACGTCACCTCCGGTACTTACTGCTCCCGGAGAAGACGAAACTCTCCTACTTTACATTGCGGCAACCGATCGGGTGGTTTCCACTACAATGGTGGTCGAGCGCGACGAGCCGGGCCACTCCTACAAGGTTCAGCGGCCAATTTATTTCATTAGTGAGGTACTCAACGAATCCAAGACCAGGTACCCACAGATTCAGAAACTGCTCTACGCCATACTGATAACATCCCGAAAGTTGAGACATTACTTCGACGGATATCGTGTGGTGGTCGTGACCGAGTATCCTTTGGGGGACATCATCCGCAATAAGGATGCGAACGGGCGCATCGTCAAATGGGCAATGGAGCTATGCCCCCTCTCCTTGGAATTTGCAAGCCGTACTACAATCAAGTCTCAGGCACTCGTCGATTTCATCGTCGAGTGGACAGACTTAAGCACGCCTGCCTCTCCGGGATCCGATGAATATTGGACGATGTACTTCGACGGTTCTCTCAACATCGACGGTGCGGGAGCAGGAGTTCTTTTCGTGTCACCATCCAAGGAACAGCTCCGGTACGTCCTCAGGATTTATTTCCCAGTGTCTAATAATGCCGCCGAGTATGAAGCATGCCTGCATGGTCTACGCATCGCGGTTGAGCTTGGAGTTAAACGTCTCTATGTCTACGGAGATTCGGCTCTGGTCATCAACCAGCTCAACAAGGACTGGGACACGACCAGTGAAAAGATGGACGCATATTGCAAATCGATAAGAAAGCTGGAAGGCAGGTTCTATGGCATCGAGTACATACACGTGGTCCGGGACAAGAACCAAGCAGCGGATGCGTTGTCAAAGTTAGGATCATCCCGAGCCAAAATCCCACATGGCGTATTCGTCCAAGACCTGCTCACGCCTTCCATTGAAGACGAAGATTCAACGACCAACAAAGTTTCAGACCAGCAATTAGTGGCTTCGGTTCCGGCGCCGAGCACAACCGAGCCGCTCCCGACCACTCATGAGCCGGACTGGAGAACACCTTTCATCAAGTACTTGACAGATGGTAGCGGTTATATCGATCGAACAGAAAATGAGCGCTTGATGCGTCGTAGTAAGCAGTATCTGCTCGTCGATGGCAAGTTATGGCGCAAAAACGCTAAGGAGGAAATCTTGATGAAGTGTATAACCAAGGAGGAAGGCGAGCATCTCCTAGACCAAATTCACTCTGGCTCCTGCGGCAACCACGCGGCCTCAAGAACACTGGTCGGTAAGGCTTTCCGAGCAGGGTTCTATTGGCCGTCAGCAGTGGCCGACGCAGAGAAGCTAGTCCGCCGCTGTGAGGGTTGTCAGTTCTTCTCCAAGAGAATCCATGTACCAGCACATGAGATCCAGACGATTCCAGCCTCTTGGCCCTTCGCATGTTGGGGACTGGATATGATCGGGCCTTTCAAACCAGCCCCTGGGAAATTTACATGCGTCTTCGTGCTGATTGATAAGTTTTCTAAGTGGATAGAATACATGCCTCTGGTACAGGCATCCTCAGAGAAAGCTGTCACATTCCTCGACCAGGTCATCCACCGTTTCGGCGTGCCCAACAGCATCATTACTGATTTGGGTACTCAGTTCACCGGGAACGCTTTTTGGGACTTCTGCGATGAAAGGAGCATAGTTGTAAAATACGTCTCGGTGGCGCATCCTAGAGCTAATGGACAAGTCGAGCGGGCAAATGGCATGATCTTGGACGCACTGAAGAAGAGGATGTACAGAGAAAACGATAAAGCTCCTGGAAGATGGCTCAAGGAGTTACCAGCCGTGGTCTGGGGCCTCCGAACTCAACCCAGTCGTAACACCGGCGTCTCACCATACTTTATGGTTTACGGCGCTGAGGCAGTCCTCCCACCAGATATAGCTTTCAGATCAGCACGGGTAGAGAACTTCGACGAGGGCAGGGTCAATGAAGTACGGGAGCTAGAAGTCAACAGCGCAGAGGAGAAAAGGCTCGATTCTTGTGTACGCACGGCCAAATACCTTGCTGTTTTGCGCAGGTACTACAACAAGAACGTTAAAGAGCGTTTCTTCGTGGTCGGGGACTTAGTACTGAAGTGGAAGACGAACCAGGCTGGCGTCCACAAACTCGCAACCCCATGGGAGGGACCCTTCATGATCAAGGAAGTCACACGTCCAACATCTTACAGGTTAGCTCACCTGGACGGCACGGACGTACCAAACTCATGGCACATCGACAAGCTTAGACGTTTCTATGCTTAACTGCTAAGATATGTACTCTGCTTGTATTTTTTCGATTTACTTTAATAAAGCAATTATGATTTCTCCGACCACTCTAATGTGTCACTCCGAATTTTATGGCTATTCTAACCTAAGCCAGTACAAGCCGACCACCACTCCTTCTACGGTTTCCGGAGCAGGCCCTGTCTCCGGTTCCTCCCAACACGTGCACGGGATCTGCTCTCTACGTTGCGGGTGATCGGCAGGTCCCCCCTGGTTTGACTTGTCTGCGTCCACGTATGCACAGGTCATAGTACCTCATACTCCGACCAAATGCCAGACTAGGGCCGCACAAACTTTTCAGGATGACGTGTCGAGCAAAACGGTACAACTAAACAGAACGTTAACACGTTCCCACTTGGTTACACCAGCAAAAAATTTCAAGCTTAAAGTACGTTTTGTATAAAACAAATAAGCTTATAACGATATACAGTTACGTTATTACAAGCTTGCCTGAAAAGGCTCAAGTTTACAATAACACAACTATATCCTCCTTCTACAGCTCTAAGCCTATTACATTGGCTGGTCGGGGCGCATGGCATTTACTGCTCGCCGCCTCCGATACCCTACTCGATTCTCGGGGACTCTAGAGCTAGTCAAGCTGAAGGGGATGGCCCCGCCGGTGCCTGGCTGGTCGAGACCGCAGGCTTCGTTGGTTGGCTTGAAGGTGATGGCATTTCCAGCTGGCTTGTCGATGGCATACCCTGCACAGGTGCTGTCCCACCTCCGCACAGGTTAATATCGCCAATTATCCTTGACGACAAGTCCAGCTGGGCCGTCCGAAGCTCTTCGGCCTTGTCTGGGTCTATCTCCTTCGGGTACCCAGCCTCCAAGCGTTTGAGATCGATCAGGGGGTAGTGAGCACGCACCATGCTTAGCACATGGGCACCCGTGTACTCACCTGCCTCCTTCACGAAGTCTTGGAACCATCCCCATGCTTGCTTGCATCTCTCGACCAGTCCGAGCTGAGGCGTCCTTAGCTCTTCCTCTGTGAGCGCCGGGTCGATGAGGTCGAGGACGGGCACAATGCCAGTTGCCATTTCTTGGCACCGCTTGCTCCACGTGTCCCGCTCCTCGACGGCCTTAAGGCATTGTGCCTTCCAGTCGTCACGCTCCTTGATCACGGCCTCAAGGTGCCTCTTGGCATTGACTTTCAAAACTGAAAACATTACAAGACATCAAATGTGATGACACGACAAGGCAATGTGGGCAGTTGAATGAGCAAGGCGGTCTGGAGTGCTTACTTTTCAGGTCGTCCTTCATTCTGTTAGTGTGGTCTTGGAGTTCCGACTGGCGGCGTGCCAATTTCTCGTTGTCCTCCTTCAGGCGACCACATTCTGCAAGCGCGCGACTGTTCTCCCCCTGGAGGCGGGTCACTTCAGCTTCTAAACCTGCATTACAGCTATTACTGTCAGGAACAAAAAACACAAGTCCAGCACTTGCTATGATACGGTGAACACTTACAGATTTTCTCCTGCTCTTTGTTTTTGAGCTGGCCGACCAGGTTTTGGTTCTGTGTTTCTTGGTTTGTCCTCTCCTGGTCGGTGGCTTCAAGTTGGTGCCGTAGGCGTTCAACTTCAGCCGTCAGCTCCTTATTGGTCTTCATGACCACTTCTATCTGGTCGAAGCACCTTTTTCGGTACCTCGCAGTTTTCATCACGTCCTGCATACAGACAAGCTATGTCAAACAGCTTGAATACACAACAGGTTTAAGGACTAAAGCCAAATATACCTGGACTTCAGTCACCAGGCGTTTGGCTGCTCGCTCAACTCTTAAGGTTTCCTCGGCCTCTGGGATCTCCTCGTGCATGACCCATTCGTCGTTCCGATAGCGCGACACATATACATGTTGTCGTCTATCTTGGGGACGGCCCAGGACTTCTTCCACTTCATCCTCTTCAGCCTCCTGTTCGGGAGGCGGCAGTGGTCCGGAGTTCGCAGACTCCACGACCACCAGGGCTTTCCCACGAGCCGTCGCGTCGGCACCCTTGTTCTGGGCAACTTCTGGCTGCTGCCCCTCGGCTAGATCCAGCTCCTATGGTGCTGTGGTATCCGCCTCATCAGGGTTGGTGCTCGGAGCACTTGTATTCTGCTCGGGGACTGGCGTCTGGTCGTACGCCTGCTGAGGCCCAGGCAGAGTCCCTGCCATGGGCTCCTCCACGGCTTGTTGCTGAGCAGTTTGTCCCGCCATTTTTGGAGAGGACGTTCCGCACCCAGCTAGCTGGTCAGGGCCTTCGGTGGACGCCGATCTAATACATTCAGAGACAAATTCATAAGACAATAGCATCCAATGCAAAATGAAAAGCTTACATCAAAAATATATATACTTACAGTTTTGACTTGCGGAAGGATGTGGCGAAGGAACGTCTCCTCGACCGCCCCTGCTCTGCTTGCTCGGCAGTTTCCACCGGGACTTGTTCAAGCTCCGGTACGGGCGTCGGAGGATGATGCGGCATGTTCCTTTCGTCTGTGCTCTGTGTTGCCGTGGTCGGTGCTGTGACCACTGCTGGCACAGAGGAGCCACCCTGCTCTGACGGCTCCACCTGTCTTCTCCTCTTTCGGGGGACGAGCCGGAAGATGTCCGCATCCTCTGCTTCGTCGTCCGACTGGGAGATGATGGCTTGGCGTCGTTTGCTGGCAGCCGGACGCTTGCCGGCGGCTCTGGTCGAGGCGTCCTCAACGGTCTCGAGTACCGCCCAGTGAACGCCGTCGGTCCTGGCGCTGGTCTGGGCGGTTGGTCCAGTAACTTGTGGCCACTCTACACCGGGGGGAGGTGACACAAACACTCCTGCCCGGTCACGGCCATTATACTGAGACGCAAAATGAAGGAAAAGACAGTTATTTTCTTGATGCAACATGACTTTACAGTTAAAAGGAGGCGTCATTTTACCTTTGGGGGAGGACGAGCCAGCTTGAAGGCGTGTTCAATGGCGTTCAATGCAACATAACTGGGATCGGCCAGGTTGAATAGCTCTCCAATCCTGGCCTTGATCTCCAGCTTGTCGAGCGGCTCCTTTCTGGTCCTCGTCGGATCAGCGCCTCCTTGGTACTCGAAGCCGGGGTGAATCCTTTTCTGGCACGGCTGAATTCTACGGCTGATGAAGTTGCCGACAACGCTCGGGCCGTCAAGCCTTCCCCACGGAATCAACCCGAGTAGTTCGGCGATCTGATCCAAGTTGTCGGGCTTCTCCGACCAGCTGCTTTTCTTCTCTGGAACCAGTCCCACATCGCACAGAGTGATGGTGTTCGGCTCTTCACGGATGTAGAACCACTTCTTATACCACTCGTCCAATGAGGTGTTCCAGGGACAGTGCAGGTATTGAGCTTTCATTCCGTCCCGCAGGTTCAGGTAGACGCCTCCGGCGATCTTCGAGCCGCCGCTTCCCTTTTTCCGAAGGCAAAACAGGTGGCGAAAGAGGTCGAAATGGGGCTGGAAGCCACCATACGCCTCGCAGAGATGGATGAAGGTAGAGACGAGAAGAATCGAGTTGGGATGCAGATTGCAAATCCCAATCTCGTAGTACAAGCAGAGCCCCTGAAGGAAAGGGTGCACTGGAATCCCAAAACCCCGTTTGAAAAAATCTTCAAAAACCACAATTTCACCTGGTTGTGGATCGGGGAAGCTTTCTCCTTCGGGTGCACGCCATCCCGCAAGTGCCTTGTTGTGGAGCACTCCCATGGCGACGAGGTCCTCGATGGTTTGCTCGTTGCTCCGCGACTTCCACCATTCCTTCGCCATGACCCCTCCTTTCTTCTGGGCGTCTCTCTTCGCCATTAGTTCGTCCTTACTAAGTGGGTGAATGCGGGAGACCGAGGGGATTGGTGCTAATTTTTGGGGAATAGGGTTTGGCAGGAGGAAGAAGAAGGTTGCGGCGGCGGATGACAATGGGGAATGGTGAGGGTAACTTACCAGACCTACATTATATAAAGCAAAAGGGCACCGTCGTTTCGTCCGCCCGAGAATATTGGGAGTCGTGCGCACGCGCCGCGAACGGTTGTTCACACAACCCCGAAATCTGCGCCAATAAACGCGCTCCTTCGTTAACAGTGTACGCGCCTCTTCGTTGATGGTGTAAGGGGGCCCACACTGACACACCTCAATACAGGTGTCAACCGACTGTTTGCCAGAAAATAATAAGAAGATAGAATGACGTACTATACCTATTTGCGTTTTTGACCAGACGTGTCAGACTGGACAGACTAGACTTGGCAGAGAGTAGAGAAAAATAAATACACCAAATAATAGTACAAGCAGTGCACGCGATCGGGGACTGCCCAGACCACTACGGTGCTCGGGGACTGCCCAGACCACTACGGTGCTCGGGGACTGCCCAGACCACTACGGTGCTCGGGTACTGTCCAGACCACCTTTTTTCTCGAAGGCTGCTCCGACCACGGTTGTGCCCGGGGACTGCTCCGACCATTACAATATTCAGGAACTGCTATGACCACCGCTGTGCTCGGGGACCCTCCCGACCACTTTTTGAAGTTTTGCTCTCTTCGGCTACATGTGATTTATACTCACATACAGTTGAAAGACATTTATTTGGACCTTGCTACAAGGCTCATACCTCGCCTTCCAGCAAGCTCGGGGACTACATCGGTACGATGCACCTGCCGGTGCATCTCGTATCGCCTGTACGACGATTGGGTTCTCAACTTAACTGGGAATTCTTTTTAGACCCTGGCACCACGTGCCTGAGTCACCTACTACCAGGCTCGGGGACTAAGTGGGCACACTTCACCTCGCGGTGAATGTGTTTGCGCTTTGAATGATTATAAGGATTATTAATATGCTCGGGGACTGCCCCGACCACTGCTTGAATAGTGTTTTTCCTTGGCTACATGTGATTTGTACTCACATACAGTTAAGGGACATTTCTTTAGACCTTGCTACAAGGCTCATACCTCGCCTTTCAGCAAGCTCGGGGACTACATCGGTACGATGCACCTGCCGGTGCATCTCGTATCGCCTGTACGACGATTGGGTTCTCAACTTAACTGGGAATTCTTTTTAGACCCTGGCACCACGTGCCTACGTCACCTACTACCAGGCTCGGGGACTAAGTGGGCACACTTCACCTTGCGGTGAATGTGTTTGTTTTTCGACCCCTACGCTTCTGATATTCAAGGGCGCTATGCTTCAAGACCACTTACATTTCTTTTCAGAAATACAAGTAGGCACACTTCTCAGGACAGAAATCTTTTTCTTTTTTCTTAAGAGCACCATACATTCTTCGGACAACCTACTTCTCCGGTGATGACGGTGGTCGGAGGCGTCAAGGATTCAAGCCTCGCTTGTCGGAGAAGGTTAAAATGGCGTGTCGCAGCATAATACATGATGCTCGGGGACTAGCTGTGGGGGTATTAACCCCTATACCCTTACGGCTAAGCTTGGGCTGGCCCGGATCGATGGGTTCAGTCCACGCGAAAGACGACGTGCGGCTCAGTCAACCTGATCGGAGTCCCGCACAAGGAATCAAGATGGATTTGGCGACCAAGCAGGGTCCTGGTCGGTTAGAATAGGAATCCTTATCTGGCCACATATGGCAATTGTAACTGACTAGGATTAGTTTCCAGATCTGTAACCCTGCCCCCCGGACTATATAAGGCGGGCAGGGGACCCCTCTAAAAAACATCTCTCATTGACATACAGCAATACAAATCAGACGCAGGACGTAGGTATTACGCCTTATTGGCGGCCGAACCTGGATAAAACCTCGTGTCCGTATTGCGTCACCGTCTTGTTTGGAGCTTGCGCATCTGTCTGCCGATAATCTACTACCTTGGGCATACCCCTAGGTAGACTGCCGACCATATTTCGTCGACAATCCCCATGAACTCATTGTTTGCGGGAAATGGGATCGCGTGCTGGGCCACAAGGTGGCTTACGGTCGCCACGGACGTTGCGGAGACCAAATGGAAACACCATCGAGGCGCGCCATGTGGAGCATTCTAGAGAGAGGGTGATGTAGCGCGGGGTCTCCCTGGATGGCTAGGGTCCAAGGGAGACGCTGGGCTGGCCCTCAAGCCTCTAGTAGCTGAAGTTGATGGAGGGGAGAGACTGGACGGCCGCGTGGGCCATCGCCAACTCTCCTCCTAGTGTGATAATGAAGTCTAGGTCACCGAAACACATGTGTGCGCTCAAGACCCAGCTAATTGCGTGGTTAGCCATCCGAGGCCTAACTTGGAACCCACAAAGGCCCCTACCTGGCGCGCCAACTATCAGTGTTTCGAACAAACACCGGCTAGTAAATTTATGATTATTGCGTGTTAGGCTCGGATGGTGCACTAAAGGACACGAGGTTTATACTGGTTTGGGCTGAACATCCCTACGTCTAGTTTGCTGCTACTGCTTGTGTTATTAATACCAAAAATGGTTCGTAGTAGGGGTACAAATAGTTGAGAGAGGGACGGGTCCCAAGTCTCTGATGGAATGGACGAAAAGGTCACCGAGAGCTTGGTCGTTGCTCAGCTGTATGTGAAGTGTCATGTGTGTTCAACTTGTTCCTTCAGAGTTGATCCCCTTAGTGGGGGGCCCTGCCCTCCCTTTTATAGACCAAGGGAGGAGCAGGGGTTATAGATGGGAGAAAGGAGAAAAACCGGGGGCCAAGAAGCCCCACCGAAGGTGTCGAGCCTTCCTTTTCCACTGAGCTAGTCTTGCTAACACGGCCAGATAGTGTCAAGGATTGGCACATTCGCCGGGTGCCCATGTCCTGGCGATGCCATGCCCTTACCGGATCAACAAGTGGCCACATCCCGTCCCGCCCTTCCGGGTGGCATGTCGGACAAGGGTGTTGACCTGTGGCCCTGTGGGGAGCGGGTGGTGCGGTAACAATTTGTCCATCACTATAGATGGCGCGAGTCTCTCCCTAGACCATAGTGGTTGTCATATGCTGATGTTAGTATCTGCGCCCGAGGGCTAGTGGCGGTGCCTACAACACTGTGGGACAAAAGTTGACACCTACAACACTATTTGAGTACTGTTAGGTCAGATAGGGCTTAAAGCGCCCGTCCCATTGTATCCTGATGGTACCTTCCTACAGGCGTGCAGGGCATGGTCCTCGATATGGGGGTTGACTCAAATGTCCTGTCGTACCCCGTGCTTATCAGCATGAAGGAGCAGGGTGTAGTCATTGGGTGAGGCAGAGCCAACCCTCAGTCGTTGGGTGAGGCAGAGCCCACCCTCAGATGTCAGGCGAGGCGAAGCTAGCCCTCAGCCATCGGGCAAGGCAGAGCCCGTCCTCGGTTGCTGGGCGAGGCAGAGCCAGCCCTCGGGGGTCGGACAAGGCGGTGCTAGCCCTCGGAGGCTGGACGAGGTGGAGCCAGCCCTTGGGGGTCGAGTGAGGTGGAGCTAGCCCTCAGGGGTCGAACGAGGTGGAGCCAACCCTCGGGGGTTGGGCGAGGTGGAGCCAGCCCTTGGGGGTCAAGCAAGGCGGAACCAATCTTCCATCGTTCGGGCAAGAAGCGTAGTAGCATTCTTGTCTAACAGAAGCATCAACATTCGATGGTTATTAGTCTCACCTCATTGGGTACCCTGGTATTAGGTCCTCGACACTTATGTAGGGTAATGTATGATCGGTTTTGACCTTCTAACAAACTACGTTGAAGATCTAAAAACATTAAATAGGAGAACTAGAGCTAAACTCAAGAACGTCTTAGCTTTAGAATCAGAAGACAACAAGACCAAGCAGAGCTTAACACCAGTTTTTGAAGCCATGGGTCACAAGACCCTTCATGAGTTCTCTGCTCCAACTATGGCCAACATCTATACTGGACCGACGGTCAATGTGGGAGACAATGGATTTGAGCTCAAATCAACTGTTATCAACATGGTGCAAACCTACCAGTTTTGTTGAAAGGCACATGAAGATGCGAGTGCGCATCTCCAACACTTCCTGGAGATCTGCAGCACTCTCACCATCAAAGGAGTGACTAGGGATGCCATACTACTTTGCCTCTTCCCATTCTCACTCTTAGGGAAGTCAAAGCAATGGTTCTACGCCAACAAAGATAGAAACACTATATGGGATAACTGCTCCACTACCTTCCTAGCAAAGTTCTTTCCCATGGGCAAGACTAATGCTCTATGTGGGAGAATTTCAAGCTTTCAGCAGCAATATGATGAATCTGTCCCTAAGGCATGGGAACGCTTTCAAGATTATATATCAGAATGTCCTCATCATGGGATGGAGAATTGGCTACTCATGCATACTTTTTACCATGGTTTGACCAACATACCTATGAGAACATGGATTCTGCTGCTGGAGGTGCTTTCCTATTACTCATAGTCCTAGGTGCAACAGATCTCATAGAGAAGGTGGCCTCCAAACAAGGTTGGAATGAAGAACGTCTTTAGACCCATAAGAGAGGTAGAGGTATGCATCAACTCAAGGAGGTAGACATGTTGTCTACCAAGATGGACTTGCTCATGAAGATGCTCGAAGATCGAGCTAATGAGAAGTAAGAAGTCATGCACATTCATGATTCCTGCAAGACATGTGAATAGTGTGGAAACACTAGGCATTTAGGGAACAACTGCCCTGAAATCCATGAGGATATGAACTTCATCAATAGTAACTACTTTTGTCCTTAATAAAATCTAGGATGGAATCAACAACAAAAGCCGAACTACCAAGGTAATTACCAAGATAACTATCAAGGTAATAATTATAATAATTTCAGTAATCAACCACCCTTGAGAGAATTGATTTTTGGCCCAGCTAAAATAATGGAGGGCTTATATAGGAAGTTAGCTTCCAATGATAGAATCTTAGAAAACATAAATAATAGAGTGGATAGCTTCTCCTCTGCTATTAAAAACCAACATAGCTTTAATAAAATGATAGAATCACAAAGGTAAGATTCTAGGGCAACCGGAATATCTAGAAACTACCAATCTTGTCAATATTCACAATGCAGTAAACTAATGTATACAACCATCGACAGGAAGGTGGATAGATTATTCCTTGCCTAAATAGAAGAGCGATCCAGGAAGACCTATCATTCCCATCGCCATTGGACCTCACATTTTCCAAGAAGCTATCTAGGACTTCGGAGCAATTGTCAACATTATGCCTAACGTAATATATGATAAAATTAATGGAGACACATTGTTGTACACAAATATGCATTTGTAGCATGAAGATCAGTCACTTTGCTACCCCAAGGAAGTTCTTGAAGATGCCATTGTTTGAGTGAGACAATCATACTTACCAGTAGATTTTTGTGGTTTTGGAAATAGGTGGAGATGAAATGGCACCCATTATCTTGGGCCGACCTCTCCTAAACACCACAAAAGCCATCATTTACATGGACAGTGCCAAGATCTGCTTCACAATCAAGGATAAAAAGGAGAAGTTTTCTTTCAAGAATCGTATCTTGTAATCTCCCGGACATCCACAAATGTCGTACCTACTCAAAGAGACAACAGTGAGCAAGAAGAAGAACAATAGGAGAAGAAGGAAGAACAAAGCCAGATAGTCACTAGAAGAGTCAGTCAACATGATCAACACACTCCAATCAGAGTACGACTGTTAGTGCTTCTTAGCGTAAGTAGAAAAGTACACAAGCGCATGGAAGTACCATTCTAGCACTTCACCCGGTGGTATTCAGGGTATCGTATTTCCATGAGGAACAGAGGTGTAAGTAGTCTCTTAGCTAGTTTACCTAGGAGAACAAGATGAAGGGTAACTTGTGTAGTGAGGTTCTTCTAAGTGCAGAAACCTTAAGTGAAGATAACTTCGCTACTATAGACTCACTTCGGGCACAAGATCACACCTGGTCTGCTAGGCGAGGCTAGCCTATAGCTCTACGCCATACCCAAACATGGGGATTACAAAGGACGGATAGGGCTATCACCACCTATCGCCTACCCCTCAACCATGGGATATGAGGCAAATAAGGGTTACTTGTAGCTTAGACACCACGTCTACACCAACTGTTACTACTCTAGCATTGGCCAGGAAGTTCCATCTTTATCAGGAGTCTGCTACTAGAATATACATCATGACAATGGACGATGAACCCCCAAGTAAGTAGTAACAAAGATAACTTTTACTTAAGAGATCAAAACCAAAAGATGAACACAAACATCGAACTCCAGGTAGCACGATGTTTGTAGAGGTACATGTGTAGAGGAGGTCGACAAGTTCGGTACTCCATACACCCGACATACAAGGCTCGCCGAGTACAAGAAGTAGAGGGCACCACTACTCTACTATTCCTCTTACTCTATCCCTCTCTCACTCCCTAACTAGTCTAGCTAGAAGCTAATGGAATGAGTGTAGCCCTTCTTCTTCTCCAAATGTGTATGATGATGATTGAATGTGAGGAGGGGGCTCTTTATATAGGCTTGGAGGAGGTTGGTTTGCTTGTATTTTAGGAAAGCACCACATGCAACCACCTCCCCTAGCATTGAATGCACCGCTAGAGCAAGGTGGGACCTGGCGGAGCTAGGGGCGATGCGCCCGCTCCATGGGTTGAAAGCTCTAGTTTGGTTTTGGTGAATTGATGAAACCCTAAGTGCTAACCTAGTTTATCAAAGTGATCATGAGATAAGTAGCACATTCCAAGTGGTGAAGCAAATGAAGATCATGACATGATGATGGCAATTCCATGATGATGATCAAGTGCTTGGACTTGGAAAAGAAGAAAGAAAAACAAAAGGCTCAAGGCAAAGGTATAAGTGGTAGGAGCCATTTTGTTTCAGTGATCAAGACACTTAGCGAGTGTGATCACATTTAGGTTTGATAGCCATACTATTAAGAGGGGTGAAACTCATATCAAAATATGGTTATCAAAGTGCCACTAGATGCTCTAACTCATTGCACATGCATTTAGGTTCTAGTGGAGTGCTAACAACCTTGAAAATGTTTGTGAAAAATATGCTAACACACATGCTCAACGGTGAGACACGTTGTCTTTTGTGAATCTATGTTGCAAATCTATGTTGATGACATCATATTTGGATCAACCAATCAAGACTTTTGTGAAGAGTTTGGAAAGATGATGGCTAATGAGTTTGAGATGTCCATGATTGGAGAGTTAAGTTACTTCCTTGGTCTTCAAATCAAGCAATTGAAGAATGGTACATTTGTGAGTCAAGGCAAGTATATCAAGGACATGATCAAGAAGTTTGGCATGAGTGATAGCAAAGCCATTAGTACACCAATGGGAACAAATGGTAACTTAGATTGTGATGCAAGTGGAAATATGGTGGATCAAAAATTGTATCGGTCTATGATTGGAAGCCTACTCTATGTGATCGCATCAAGGCCAGATGTCATGTTTAGTGTATGCATGTGTGCAAGATTTCAAGCCTCACCAAGATAAAGTCATTTGAAGGCTACAAAGAGAATATTGAAGTACTTGAAGCATACACAAAATGTTGGTTTGTGGTATCCCAAAGGAGCAAAGTTTGAGCTAGTTGGTTACTCCGACTTGGATTATGCGGGAAGCAAGGTTGAAAGAAAGAGCACATCAGACACATGTCAATTGTTGGGAAGATCACTTGTTTCATGGTCATCAAAGAAGCAAAATAGTGTTGCATTATCAACCACCGAAGTCGAATACATATCCACCGGTAGTTGTTGTGCACAAATACTTTGGATGAAGGCCACTTTGAGTGATTTTGGAATCAAGCTCAAGAAAGGGCCATTGCTATGTGACAATGAGAGTGCAATCAAGTTGACCAACAATCCAGTTCAACATGCAAGAACAAAGCACATTGATGTGTGCCACCATTTCATAAGAGATCACCAACAAAAAGGGGACATTTGCATTGAGAGTGTAGGCACCAAAGATCAACTTACCGATATATTCACCAAGCCATTGGATGAGAAAAGGTTTTGCAAGTTAAGGAATGAGTTGAACATATTGGATTTCTCAAATATGTGAACCCCCCACTTATATGACATGCCTCTCCTTTGAGCAATCCAAGGTAAAAGTTGATTGGCATGACATACATCCTTGCTAAGGACATGTTTAGTGCGTCTAGACATCTTTCACATTTAATAGGCTCATTCATGAAAATCAAATGAATTTGATGATTATATGGTACCAATATTGCTTCTATGCTTATTTCGATCTAGTGGTAGCATATGACATGTTTGTGGGCTTGTAAACCTAGTGTTTGATCTAGAAAATGAGCTCTAAGTGTGTAATCAACATGGTACAAGATAACCCTTATTTGGAGGTGTGAAGAAGCTTGTCCTTAGATCAAACCAAGTTAAATGTCTTTGGCAAGTATTCTAGATTGAACCAAATTTGTAAAAATGATCCTCACCCCATTGATTGACATTGATACTCTCAACCTATCTACATTTTGAACCTTTGTGTTCATTAATGACCACGGGGGAGAAAAACAAAGATATTAGTGATATTAGTACTATGGGGGAGATAAACAAAGATATTAGTGTACTAGGATAGTGAAAAGACAACAAAGGGGGAGAATTTGACATAGGGGGAGAGATATGACAAAGAAAAGGGATCAATTAAAATTTTGAGCACACAAGTAGGGGGAGCAACCTCATGAAGTTGTATGGTGCATTTGAATGTGCATTTCATATGTTTGCTTGCATGGCACAAGTTTTAAATTTCAATATCAATGCTTGTGTGGTGTATGCTAGTTGTAGGGTTGAATGATGAAATGAAAAACTAGTATGCATAGGTTAAGTAACTAGACTCATGCTCTTATTATAAAAACTAGACCCTTACTTCTAATGTTGATCTCATGGGGTATTCTAGTTTTTGTGTATGTCTAGTTGCTAATGGTGCTAAGGATGGTATATTGGTGCACTCCAATTGGTATCACGCTTCAAAGGTCCATCTTTTATACCTTAGCATCATTTGGTAGACATTGTCTCCTATATTTCCTATCTAAGCTATGTGCAAGCTACAATCCAAACTCTTAGCACATATGTAGGGGGAGCAATTGCTACCATACGGGGTTCATGAAACTTGTCCATATCCTTTTACACATGGTAAATATGCTTGGGCAAGCAACATGGATTCAATTGAATTTCAATTCATATCTTTGTGTAAGGGTTGTCATCAATTACCAAAAAGGGGGAGATTGAAAGCTCTAGTTTGGTTTTGATGAATTGATGAAACCCTAAGTGCTAACCTAGTTTATCAAAGTGATCATGAGATAGGTAGCACATTCCAAGTGGCGAAGCAAATGAAGATCATGACATGATGATGGCAATTCCATGATGATGATCAAGTGCTTGGACATGGAAAAGAAGAAAGAAAAACAAAAGGCTCAAGGCAAAGGTATAAGTGGTAGGAGCCATTTTGTTTCGGTGATCAAGACACTTAGTGAGTGTGATCACATTTAGGTTCAATAGTCATACTATTAAGAGGGTGAAACTCATATCGATATATGGTTATCAAAGTGCCACTAGATGCTCTAACTCATTGCATATGCATTTAGGATCTAGTGGAGTGCTAACACCCTTGAAAATATTTGTGAAAAATATTCTAACACACATGCACAAAGGTGATACACATTGTGTTTAGCACTTGGGAGCAAGGGTGAGAAACTTCACCGGCGCACTGTGTAGAAAAGATAGGGTTTCATAGAGTGCATCGGACGCTGGCCTCAACTGGACTGGTGCATTCGGTAAGTGGAAGTAGTGAAGATGATGGCATTGGTCTTCGATCGAACGCTGGGTCACCTCGTGACTGGACGCTGGTAGGGTGCGTTTGGTCCTGCTGACATGGCAGCACATAGAGGAGACAGTGAGTGACCGAACGATGGGTGAGTCTGGTCGAGCATGACCGGACATGTCTGATCGCTTGTGGAGGCTTACTAGAAATGACTGGACGTTGGGTTCCTATGTCTAGTCATGGTCAAACTAATGCATCCGGTCATAGCTGGAACCTTACTAGAAGTGACTGGACACTAGGGTCCTACGTCTGGTCGTGGCACTGTGCTACGTCCAATCATCACTTGACCGTTGGGATCGGGCACATAGTATTTGAAGACACGGATGACGTGGCAACCATCCATTGACTGGATGCTGGCAGGGTACGTCCGATTGATCTGACCGGAGCATCCAGTCAACCCGAGCAGTGCCTAATGAAGGGGTACAATGGCTCTATTTCTTGGGGGCTTCTATTTAAGCCCCATGGCCAGCTCTAGCTCACTCTCTTGGCCATTTGCATTGACATAGCAACCTTGTGAGCTTAGCCAAAGCCCTCCCACTGATCTCCATCATAGATTCAACATCTCTGTGAGATTGGGAGAGAATCCAAGTGCATTGCTTGAGTGTTTGCATCTAGATGTACTTGGTGTTCGTGTTTCGCTATAGGATTTGCTTGTTACTCTTGGTGGTTGCCGCCACCTAGATGGCTTGGAACAGCGAGGATCGTCAAGCAGAGGTTGGTGATTGTCTCTGGCTCCGATCGTGGTGATTGTGAGGGGTTCTTGACCTTTCCCCGGCGGAGGGCCAAAAGGTACTCTAGTGAATTGATCATGGCTTGTGTGATCCTCATCTTGTGTTGGTTGTGTGGCACCCTTTTGAGGGTTTGGCGTGTGATGCCAATTAGCGCATGAACCTCCAAGTGAGTGAATTGCCACAACGAGGACTAGTTTGCCGGCAAGCAAGTGAACCTCGGTAAAAATCATTGTCATCATTTGACTCCGAGGTGATTGGTCTTCATTGGTTATCATTCTTATGATTGATTGGTTTATTCCATGACACAGCGGTATAATTATCTTCCTCTCTCTCTTTACATTTCCGCAAACTAGTTATCAAGCTCTTTAGTGTAGTTAGTTGTGAGAGCTTGTTAGTTTGGTTAGTGTGGCTCTTTAGTTAGCCTTTGAGAGCACACTAACTTAGTGTAGTTCCATAGCCATTGTGTGGTTAGAAACAGTAGAAACTAGAATTATGGTAGGTGACTTGCATTTTTAGTAGGCTACTACAACACTTGCTTCGCCTCAATTTGTCTAACTGGTTTGCCAAGTGTTATTGTAGAAATTTTTAATAGGCTATTCAACCCCCCCCCATCTAGCCATTAGGAATTTTTATGGGTGCAGCTGCACCCTGGGCCAGCCTAGTCAGCATTGCCTTGCTCTGGTGGGTTGCTGGCTGGGCCTAGATGGCTCCTATGCTGGTGTTCCGGGCTAGCTCTGTAATTTGGTTGGTCTTTGCTTCTGTTTTACTTGAATACGCCTTCTTGATTGTGCATTTTAGTGTATTTCCACATATTGTCCTGCATAACATGTATATACCAAAACTCGTGGCAAATTTGAGTTGTAAACCCTAATTCTATGTTTTGGCATTCATATTTGTTTTATTTTGTTTAAATGTTGGTGATAGAAATGTGAGTTAAGCACCGCTAATAAGCTCCCCCACACTTAGTCCTTTGCTCGTCCTTGAGTAAAGTTCTAAGGACTAAGTGGGTTCATCTCCTTGATTTGAAAATCTACATATAGGTTATTCCAAGCTTCACTTAAACCTGTGAACTTCCAAGTGTCTACCAAAATATCTTGGGCATTTGAAAAATGGAATAGCTTGGATTGAAATCTTCTTACTCTATTCATGCTTAGAAACTTGGGTTTTTGTATGTTTTTGAAAACATAAAGATAGCTTTTGTTCCTTGAATGATTCTCTTAGGTCACTCAAATTTATAAGTGGTTCCTCACCAAGGCATATTTTGGAATTTTGCCTTCTCTTTTGATCATCCTACTTCTAATAAGCTTTTGCGGAGATTTAGGTTGGGATGAAAGTTTGTGAAGCACACTTACCTTGCATATGTTGTAAAGTCAAATCCTGAACCGCACCGAAGAGATGCATCATACTCTTAGATCAAAACAGTGCAAGTGTGTGGAATTTTTGGTGGAATTATACTCCTCTATTTGATATGATCTCTTTTTCTAGCTTTTTGTTTTAAGACATGGCTAGCTTTTTCTTATGAGCCTTCATGTTTTCAATCTTTTTTTCTATTCTTTTGGGACCTTATTGTGTCCCTATATTTTTTTCTATACTTTGGGACCTTCATGTGTGCCATTTTTTCAATCTTTTTGCATAGCCTTGTTGTCTCTTTCTAAAAATATGCTAGAGAGAGATCATATTTTAGAGCATGGAGTATTTCTGTTGGTGGTGATGGAAAACATGTTTTAGCGTATCCTAGTGTAGGAATAGCTGTTTATTTGTGGCGTGTACGTGAGTTTTGATCATGGGAGCATGAAACATCTCTCAATAGGGTCACAAAACTTTACCAAACTCAGCATAAAGTAAGAGGCATATATGGAAGGTTTTGTCATGTAAGATCATATATGGCCTTGGTAGGTATTTGAATGCCATTCAAGGAACATGCTATTTGAGTTTTGATTTGTAAAATAAAATTCCAAGTACTTTGTAAGAAATAAGCAAGAGTCATGTCATCCTACTATATCTCATTCATCAATTACTTAGATAAAATGGGTTCCCTATAAAAAGTGTTCACAAGTTTTTAGAAATTTTAGCAAGGAATAAAAAGTATGCAAACTTCTTAATCACGGGAAGACATGGAGATGGAGCATATTCTTTTTACTTTATAATTTATTTAGTTTTAAAGCTTCTTTATTAAATATGGAATGAGAGAGTGAGAGTTGCACAAACTGAATTTGAATTGGATCGTCTTTTGTGCAGCCGAGTCGGAGGTGAGTGTGGTTCTTCTCCCACACTTGTTTATGTTCCTATCTTTATTAGTGTAACAAAAAGAAGAAGTGCAACATACTTCTAATAATAAAAGCTTTATTCAATTATAAAATGTAACCGCATCACAAGATGAAATTCGAACATGATAGGAATCAAAACTTAAAAGGAAATGATGTGCCTAAATTATTGTTGTAGTGGTTCATCTAGAGCATCCACCACTCCTACTGCCATAGCCACCTTAGCTAATTTCTGGTCGAGCTTGAAGCGCAAGCTGTTGATGTCATCGACCTAGTCTCTTATTTTGAGGAGGTTTGTCGCTAAGTTGTCATTAAGGCCCCAAAGGAGATCTCACAGGTTGTAGCAGAACTATCCAATTTATAAAAGCACAAGTACAATCGCAGCCCGCAAGCGGTCGCACTGTCATACTTGAGCCCATATAAACCTGGTAGTCCATCGAGTACCGCGAATGGTCTTGATTCAACCAACATACAACCAAGATCATACATGATTCAACATACATGTCACACGTTACATAAAGCTCACAAATACAGTTCCATACATCATAGTACGATTAAAAGTTATTACAAACCAAGTTCAGGTAAAATAGTAGCGAAAGCAATTAAAGTTTGAAACCAACTTCTCCATCGTTGTTCAAATATTGTGTCAGCTCATGATCACAATCCCACAAAAGCATAAGACAGGGATTAACAAGACATGCCTTGCCTAGGGCCCTACTCCTCGTCCACGGTAGGATAGAAGTAGTTCTTACAGTAGCCATGATACATCATATTATCTGCAACAATGGGAAATAAACCCTAAGTAAAACAAGGTACTCAACTAGACTTACCTATCATAAACCAAAAATAAAGTGACTCCAAGAATCATGCAAGGCTTTATAAGTGGAGCTGGCTTGACAACATTTTTCATAAAAAGCTTACCAATTCAAGTATACAGTTATATTTTGGTCATCAAGTTAATTATAGCTATTCATCTCAAGATTAGCAACTAACCTGTGCCAAACATGTGGTATATCATTTGGTAGCAGAACAATAATAACCATAGCTGGTGTAGTAATTCCATGTTCTTCATAACCATCATTCCATAATACACTTACTACAATGTTGGTGTGAGTCAAGTTTCTCACTATCCGGGAGAGACGACAATTAGAATCAATTTCAACCAGCTAGGAATTTATTCCTAACACAAACCTAGGCAGGCCAGATCAATGGTCACCTTAGGTCACCTTTGGTATAACTCAGGTCCACATTTCATGGGTGTGATCAGTGCCGCACAATCAGGGATGACCAACTACCAGGACGTTTAGGCCTGACCTGCCCTTGGGCTCATGTCTGGCTCCCCGCACATCCTTACCACCATCTAGAGTGCGCACTCTTACAAAACAGGGCCCGCCCTGAGTTTAGCTACTTGGCCTCATGGTCAGAATGAGTTATCTAGCCAGCTAAGTGAGAGGAATGCGTTCAATCTTGATAGAAGTGCCAACAATGGTACTGTCTTAATCAGCATAGATGGAATCACATGAGTCAACCGTGCTTTGGTATCCACCTATATCTCATAGGTGACAGGAAATCACCCAACTTCTACCGGTCTAAGCATGGCTAAGTGTATATTCGATCCTGGACCTACATAGGGTTAAAGGTATATTTATCTGGACAAGGTAGTTCTATGCATCAAGTGTTTTCAATTCAACTCTTATAACCTAATGCATCAAACATAAAGGCCTCAAGTGATATTTTGTAAAACATGGGAGGCTTAAAATGCTCTGGGGCTTTGTCTTTGATAAAAGAAGTTGACCTATGGTCTAGGCACTCGGGTAAGTCTTCAAAAGTTTGCTCCTATCCTTTTGGAGCTACGGCCTAAGGTGCCTCTTGTTGTTCCTCCGGCTCTTCTTCGAACTCCAACAGAGTTATCCCCTTGGACGATCCTATATGCATGAGCATGAAATAAGATATCACGAATGCATATATACTGACATGCATGATATGATATGGTGTGATGAAATGCATCCTCATAAGTGTTCTCAACAGCATTGCATTAAGGTGATAACAAGATAAATTTTCTTTTACTGAGTAGGTGTATATTTTTTCTCTTGTAATTAAACAAATTCTCATCTAAGCAATTTTTTGGACTGCAAGACAGCAGCCACTTGTTTTTACCATAAATGGAGTTATACACATCAAAATAACATGGTTGTGTATATTGTGGAAAGATTATGAAATTTCCTACACCTTTCTTTTAATCATCTTAATGTGTTTGAGTAGTTATCTAGGTCAAACAATTTAATCTTTTAGATCTGTCCAGAGAACAAGCATTTCAGATAGCAGATTTCCGACCACCATAATTCTCAAACCATAAGGCCTATGACTATGAAAATTTAACACAAGGTAGGTAAGTAAGTTAGCTACAACTTTGTTATTAACCATCTTTATAGAAAAGATCATTATCATCACCAAAATAGAAACTATACATGCAGCCATCTAGTTAAATTATAAAGCAATAATTAACTAGTTGCATACAACCAATTACTTCTAAGCCTAACTAATAACATCAACAGATCTTATGCATCACAAGCACCACAGAAAACATCATGGTTAAACATAACTAATTTATTTATATTCATTTATTAATTTCCTTACATAAAAAGGTGATTTACAGAGTAAATATTTCTAGTGCTCAATAAATTCCGAGAAAATTATAGTAGGCTACACATGACCCCAAAAGATCTAGGATTAAGTTGGGGCTTTGGTGGAGTGGCGGTGAAGCTTGGCCGCGTGCGTGGCGGCACAGCCGTGTTCTGGCACCGGTGTGTCAGCTTTGGCTCAATGGCTAGTGGTGTGACCTAGACCTAACCCTAGGTTAAACATAGCACCGGAAGAGAGTCAATGTGGGCGCTCCAGCGAGCATGGCCACGATGAGCGCAAGCTCGGCGGCACTCTAGTGAGGGCGCGGCTACAGCGAACTCGCCCTTAGGCGTTTACCTTGGCTTGATTAGCATAGCTAACTGGTCGGGAAGGTGGAGGAGGTGATGGCCGAGCGGTGCACGCGAGCAATCAGACAATGGCGCTGTGGTGGTAGTGAGTGAGCTCGGTGGAGGTGTGGCGATGATGGCGCGGTCCTATGGTTCTGCTCTGGAGCGGTGCGTGGGAGAGAGAGGAGGTGGGAGAGAGAGTGAGCGCGTGTGAGCGGGTGCGCGCGACGCAACACTCTTTACAGCCCGCTCCGGCCTAATGGATGGGGCCGGCGCCGACATATGGCCACCAAGTGGTGGCCATAGCTTGAGCACGGTCAGCCACAATGCTGCTGCTCGAGCCGGTTCAGACGAGTGAAGGAGCCGACTGATAGCGCATTTTCAAACCCCCAAATATCCCAAACCGTGGTGAATCAGTGAAAATTTTATTAATACAAAGTGTAGAGCTACATGAGTACTACAAGATTGCTTAAAGAAGTTTTGTCTAAATCACCATGGTTTTCAAACTACAATGCTCTCAAGTAGGCTACATTGAAACTGAAATTTCAAGTTTTGAAAACAGCATTTTGTTGATACTTGTGAGTTCTACTTAACCATGTTAGAGACTGATTCAGCTCATGACTCTTAAACAAAGTTTATTACCCAAGATGTGAACTACAACATTTATTTAGGTCACACAGCCATGCAACCTATCTAGCCTACTATTCAACTTTGGTCAAACTAGCATCATGAAAATGGCATTACAAAGTAAACCAACACTTAGAAGCAAAATAGGCTTAAGTCATGAATATAAACATTGTTCCAAATATCGTTCTAGATGTGTCTAAGTTATTTTGGTGACCTCACAACCATCTCACGCATTGGTCACATATGATCACAAGCATAATTAAGTATATGAGCAACATCACATGTGATAAAGAGAAGGTAAATGAAATGAAACTTCATATGCTCATGCTCATGAATGCTTGGATGATGCTTGTGCTCATGAAATGCAAATGTCAAATGCAATGCTTAACACTAGGGTGTTACAGCCCCTCCCCCTTATAGAAATATTGTCCTGAGATTTTGCAAGACCTACCATTCTTCATAAAAAGCAGGATAGACTTCACGCAAATAATCCTCCTATTCCCAAGTGGCATCTTGTTCACAGTGGTTATTCCACACCACCTTGTAGAACTTAATGACCTTGCTCTAGGTTACTGTTTTCATTTCTTCTAGCACTCGGATTGGTTTCTCTTCATGTCGGTGCAGAAAGTGACCAACTAGTGAATATTTGTAGTTTTGCTGTACGTTGTGATTGGAGGTGGCCTAGCACTCAATGACATAAGATTTATACTAGTTCAGGCAATGTGCCCTACATCCAGTCGGGGTCGGTCGGTGACTTTATTCCTGAGCCTAGGTGCTCAAAGTTTGCAGTGAGGTTACAAATGAGAAGGAGAAAGATGGGGTATACAAGAGGTCCGGTTGGAAGGGCTGAGAGTGACAGGAACTTCGCTATGGACTAAGTGTTCAAGCGGGTGCTTGAGGTCTAAACCTGGCGGTTCTGTGGTTGAGAGCTATCGATCTAAGGAACTCTAAAGGAACTGAGCTTGGATGATTTGATCTGTCTGTCAGAGGGAGTGCATCCCCTTTTATAGATGAAGGGGATGGCTTTACAGGTGAGAGGGAGAGGATATGGATGTTTCTAAGCCTTGTTGCACATGCCGATGAGGATTGGATAATGGTAGGTGCCCACAACACTGTTGACGTCACTGTAGAATGTCAGGTGCACATGGGAGGTTGTGTTGTCTTCTTGATGAAGGATTGACGCTGGTACCTACAAAATACTGCTAAGGAGTCTCACCACATTTACCGGGTATGGTGAATCCTGGCGCCTACAACACTATTGATGCTCAAAGGCATGTGAGGGGCTTTTTGCCATACGGGAGTCCAGCGGTGCCTACAATATTGTTTGTGTCAGGATGGTTATGGAACACTATTCCTGCAGGTGTGCAGGGTATGGTCCTTATACCATGGTTTGACTCATGTGCTGCTTTCTCCATTCGTCCTTGGTCCCTTCCGAGCGGGCGTCCCTGGTCGGATGGCCCCAGTCGGCTTAGGTTGTGCCGGTCAGAGAAGAGCGGCGAGCAGGGTTCTTACGTACCCCAGTCGGAGAGACACGGGGTTAGAGTTAGAAGTAGGGCTTGGGGTAGGCCTTCCAATCGGAGAGGCCGTTCGGAGATGGCTAGAGCCCGAATCGAGCGCTCCGGTTGGATAGGTGGGCCAAAGTAGCTGACGAGCGGGCATTGCTCTTTTTGGGCCAGGCCTTCCGGTTGGTTACTGGACCATCCCTTTGCCCTGTTGTTTTTAGACTCTCGGGTTGAGCCTTGGCATAGAAGCCGGTCCTTGAGGGACCCCGGGTTTATGAACCCAACAGGAGCCCCCGAGCCCCTGGGTGATTCAGGTAGAATCGTCCGGGGGATTTTTGTCTTGCCGATGGGTGCGCGTGAGTGCACTCGCAGGTGTAGCCCCTGAGCCCCCAGGTAGTTTGGGCAGAACCATCTGGGGGGTGTTCTATGTCATTAGGGGAAGTTTTCTATGTTGTCGGTGGGTGCGCGTGAGCACACCCGCGGGTGTAGCCCCCGAGCCCCTGGGTGGTTCGGGCGGAACCGTCTAGGGGGTTTTGTTTTAGTGGGCATGTGTGCGTGTTTTTAGTCTGAGATGGAATTTTGTCAACCAAGGCGTTGTTGTGCAGCCGAGGCATTTTTAGGTGCGAAGATTGGATTGAAACAGAACTGACTGATCCTAGCGTCGATGCGCGCCATGGATCGGGTGAGGAAGTTATTTTGGACGCGAGAAAGCTCACTGATCCTGGCATTGATGCGCGCCATGGGATCGGACAAGGGAGTTAGTTTGGTCATGAGAGAGCTCACTGATCTTGGTGTCGATGCATGTTGTGGGATCGGGTGAGGGAGTTAGTTCGGATAGACCCTGGCGTTGGTGCACGCCATGGTTTTGAAATGGTTAGTTCAGGGGATGGACGAGACTGAGCCCGTGGGTTCTGGTGTCAGTGCGCACCGTGGGACCGGGTGGGTCAGAGTCATGGATCCTTGGCCTTGGCGCAGCCTGGGTAGTCGGGGTAGTTTGTTTAGTTAGTTTTCATGCGAGTTCAGAGTCATGGTCCCTGGATTTTTTGGAGCGCAATCGGAAGTGAAGCCGTTATGCGAGTTCGGAGTCACGATCCCAAGCCATAGCCGGATGTCATAGATCCTATCGACGCGAGTTTGGGGTCGTGGTCCCACATTTTTTGGAGCATAGTCAGAAGTGAAGCCGTTACATGAGTTTAGAGTCACGGTCCCAAGCCATAGCCGGATGTCATAGATCCTGTCGACGTGAGTTTGGGGTCGCGGTCCCTAGATTTTTTGGAGCACAGACGAAGCGTAGTTAGTTAGCTAAAGATCGGACGAGGCGGTGCTCGTGGATCCTGGCATCAGTGCGCGCTGTGGGATCGAGTGAGTCGTAGTTGTGGATCTGGTGAGCTTGAGGTCGCTTCCTTAGCGTTTGTCTTGAGCCCTCAAGCCCTATTGGACCTTCGTGGAGGTCGATGTGAGTTGTGTGCGTTACCCCATCCAGTTCCTCACAACTAGAGGGGCTGAGTTTCATCACTTGTCCTGATCGCTCGGGCTCAAAGACTAGCTTGGTGAGTTCACTAATGGGTGTGATCAAGCGGAATCTGGGTCTGTCGTTCGTGACTGGGGTCAGCATAGCCCTCTTGTGACATTCCACTACTCCTTTACCTACAACCCGATAGATGCCTAGGTTGTTCTGGAGACTGACCCGGGTGGCCTAATGGCCTCCCCTCGATGGAGATTCTGTGGGCCTGGCAAGAGGTTCAGCATCAAATGAGAAGGTTGAGATGACCCGGTCTTCCGGACCGAGCGAATGCCACATGGTGCTCATCTATAGTTATCTCCCCTAGCTTTATTGGTTACTCATGTCGAATGAGGCAACCACCGCTTTGTGATGCAACACGGAGCGTTCTGATGCATTTTGCTGCACGTGCGATGCTTAGATCCTGAGCCCCCAGGCGGTTCAGGGCCCGAATCGTCTAGGAGGCATGGGCGTATGGAATGAAATGCGCGTATGGATGTATGAAATGATTTATAATGAAATAGAGGGGGTTTGATAGTGTTTACCTTGACAACTGGAGTGATGGGGCTCGGAGAGCTTCAGTTGAAAATGTCCAATTGAGACCTGTGCTTGTTAATCATGGGTGAGTCCTTATGTGAATAGTTTTTGTATTTAATGAACACATGCTCACCTTGATGACCTAAGTGATAGGGTTCAGAGAGCTTTAGTCAGAAATGTCCGACCGGGACCCGTGCTCGCTGTTCATGATGGAGTCGGCATGGCCTACATGGGGTGCCCCTTCGCTTCCTTACCTATCTCTTGGTGTCTATCCTAAGTTATTCGATCGACTTAGGGGGTCGAATGGTTTCTCGGTAGAGATTTCATTTTTGGTCTCCCAAGTCTATCCTAGGAAATCAGGGAGCCACCCACGTGCAGTGGCGCTTTGGTTCCTACGCCCGTCGTGTGGTAGTGGTTGATTGTGCGGTAGTGGTGGGCCATGGCCTAGCCACGTCCCTTCTGATTAGGAGCCATTCCGTCGAGCAGAACATGTCTCATCGGTCAGGGTATGTCTTATCTGCATTAAATGGAAAAGAGAGAAATTCTTGCTCCGTCGTTCCGGCTTCCCCGATCAGCGCATCCTTCCCTAACTGTTGTTCCCTTTTCCTTAGGTAGAAGAGGGGAGAGGGTTTTCATTTTGTTCTTTTGCCTATTCTTCATCTGTCATCGCCTTCTCTCTTCCTTTTTTGCCGTGAGCATTCCTAAGAGCTGCGGAGGTTTCTAAGGAAGGAAGGGGAGAAAGCGAGGGAGAAGAGAGGAACTCACCAAAATGTCAGACTAGAGGTCGTCCACCATGAGGGCGTCGGTGCTGGTGGCTTTTGTCATGAAGGGGTTTCTACCGCCGCAGGAGGTGGCACACTGGAGGGTCTATGGGAGGGAGGAGTTCCCGCAACCTCGTCCCAACGAGGTGGTTTCTTTCCATACCTTTCACGAGCACATATTAGGATACCCCACGCACTGGTTCCAGCATGGGCTCCTCAATAAGTGGGGTCTGGAGCTGTAGCACCTCAATCCGATGGGGGTGCTGCACATCGTTGGTTTCATCACCGTCTACGAGGCTTTCCTCGGGATGGAGCCGCACGTGGATCTCTTTCGGCTTTTCTTCTCCGGGAGAGGTATGATGGTGGGGAATTTGGCCGAGACCGCACCGGTGGGGGGGTTCACCCTGCAGAGGAAGCCAAGCGTGGGAGGTTTGTATCCCACATACACCTCATGTGACTCCAACTGAGGATGGCATGGGGAGTGGTTTTACATCCAAAATCCGGTGGGGGCGCTGTTTTCGGCATTCACCGGTGGGAGGCCGGTGAAGCAGAAAAGTTGGTCATGGTATTATGCCTGCATGGAGAGGCACAAGGTGGAGGTCATTGAGGAGGAGTTGTGGAAGCTCGTAAGGCTTGACCTTGATGGGGTGCGGGTGTTCCACACCCTCTTCCACCGCTGGGTTGTGCCATTGGTGGATAGGATGTGGCCGATGTGGATGTACGGTGGCTGGTCGGACCTGGACCATGCATCGTCGGAGGACCTACCAGACAACGAGGTCTAGAGTTGCCTTGGCTAGGTGCTGTAGCTAAGGCCCAAGGATACGGTTGTGGGGGAACCCATACCGTTTAATGCCTCAATCGTGTCTAACCTGGTATGATCCTTTATTTTGTTCGTGTTTCTTCCTCTACTTTTATTATTTCTTAATCCTAGGCCATTCATTCCGTAGGGGCTTGAGAGGTACAAGTCCTAGCCACACCTTCCTAAGGGACTAGAGGGCAGGGCCCGGTAGGCCACCCAGAAGGAGGCGGCAGACGCCTGGAAGAAGAAGAGAACCAGGGAGGTTCAGCAAAATGAAGAGAAGAAGAAGGAGGTTGCCTGGCATGTGAGGGCCGAGGAACGTAGGAGCGATGTCGAGTCGGAACTCGCTTTGGATGATCCTATGGATTTGGATGACATGGCCTTCTCCGACAAGGAGGAGAGTCGAGAGGTCATTGTGACCTCAGCAGAGCATCGTGACCCTACGGCAATGTCCGCTAGTGAGGAGCAAGAGGCCACATGGCGTGCGGAGGTTCCTATGTCGAGGAAGTGCACAACAAGTGTGAACATTGTCGGTGAACGGGCAATGAAGTGGATGCGGTCACTACGCCCCTCGGTTGTGTTGCCGATTCCGTCGTCGCCTGTGGCGGATGCGACCGAGCGAGCCAGGCGGTCTGAGGAGTGGACTGGCACTTGTGCGCTAATGGGACTGGTGCCAATGCCAGGCTCATAGCCGGAGGAGGCCCTACCTACCATGGGTGCAGTCGAGCAGTCCGGGTAGTCTGAGGAGCAGAATGGTGCCCGGGCAACACGTGACTTGCAGTCAAAGGACGCTCCACCCGCTGCTCCGATCGGGGAGTCCCGATCCAGAGGTCGTAGTGACCTACAGGCCGGGCAGGAACCGGTCGGGATGACTACGCCCCCATCTGAAGTCAGGGGGCATGGGTCATAGCTTGGGAGCGGTCCTCGTGCTACAGGCCCATCGACATCAGGCCCTGCTTTCAGAGTCATGCCACTCACCTTCCGGTATGTTTTTCTTTCTATTGTTTTTCGATATTCCGCTGGTTGAGCTTTTTTGGAGGGTGACTTACCCGCACTTTATGTTAGTGGCCAGGGGATGCCAGGGTTGAGCATTGCTCTGACCCCCCGTGTAGGAGACTTGGATGCCTACCCTGTAGCGTTCCCTCCCGGGGGTGGTGCCCCCCGGGGCGGCTGCTGATAAGGCGGCAGCGGTGGCGGTGGTGTTGGCAGCCATCTTGATGCCGATGGTAGGGGTTGCATCGGAGGTAACTCTCATGGCCCCTCATCCATCGGTTGCGGTGGAAGAGACAAGGGAGGGCGAGCTCCCTATCTCACCGGGTGGAGGACCGCATGGCCTATCCTTGCTGTTGGAGCCGAAGGCACCAGAGGTAAGGGTAGCTGGGATGGAGTTGGGACGCCTAGCGGCGTTCCACATGAATGAGGTGGTGGACATCCCATCTGACGACAAGGCAGACGTCATGGCAGAACCACCAGTGTCACCATGGGAGCTGGTGGTGTCACCGCGGGAGCTGGCAGTGTCACCGCAGGAGCTGGCGGTGGTCTAGTTGGAGGTTAGGCCCTCTGGTGGTTCGCCGAAGGGTGACCTAGAGTGGCCCTACCTTGAGGACCCATCAAAGGCATGGTTCGTCCTCCGAGATTCTCGGGAGCATCAGCTCTAGGACATTTTTGGGGGGCAAGGGCATGCTGCGGTGTCCGAGCTCACCAAGCTGTCTGTGAAGCTTGAAAGCACCCGGAAGCAGGCTTAGTTTGCTCGGCAATTGGTTGAGGGTGACCTGCACCTTGCCATGGAGGTGAGTTTCTGGTACTTGTCCTTGCCCTTTGAATCTTTCATCAGTTGTTTTTAGCATGCTTGTTTTTTCATAGGATATAAGGAAGATGTCATCCCGCAAGTCTTACTTCCTCCAGGTGCAATACGCCTAGATGGCTAAGCTCGAGCATCGGGTAGAGTCCGCTCGATGCGAGTCCCAGGACTAGGTGGCCAAGGTGGCCGCGGTGTGGGCGGAGGGGCAGCGTGCAGCGGAGCGGGTGACTACCACCGAGCAAGGGCTTGAGGTGATGAAAGCCCACCAGGCGGAGACTGAGGTGGGGTTGCAGACATCCCTGGCGAGCACCAAGGTGGCGCTTCAAGAGGCCTTGGTGGCCCTTGAGCCAGAGTGGAGTGCTTTGGCGTCAGAATGGGCCACCCTGGAGTCGGCGTGGATGGCCCTGGAGGTGGAGCAGAGGGCCTAGTCAGTGGCGGACCTGGAGGTGTTCGCGCTCGAAGGCCAGGTGATGGGGACAGTGGAGGCGAACACCTGGCAGTGCACTCAGGCGACTCGACAGGCGAAGGAATTCTTCACCCTTGAGAACTCTCATGCTAGTACATACCCTTTCTTGTTTTTTGTTGCATTGGTTTCTATCTTCAGCCTGTTCCTAAGCTTATCGCCCCTCCTTCAGAGCTGGATGGAATGATGAAGATGCTGGAGTAGGACCTAGAGACAACCAAGGTGACCCTTAGCCAGAATGCGGAGGAGCTGGCCAAGTCCCATGAAGAGCGACATGCTCTTGAGGGGGACCTTGACCAGATCCACAATGTTGCCTAGCTCATCGTCTTAGAAGTCCTTAGGTCAGTGCTAAGCACTAGCGCACCTACTGTCCAGCTAGTGGAGGTTCCGGACACGGTCAAGGACCTTGTCAGGAGCAGGCTATTTTATAGGGTGTTGGGGTGCTGACCTCGATGGTGATGCACCAGCCGAATCTGGACTTCGCCACCATCTACAGCGGGTATTCTGAAGGCCTGAGCATGGAGGACATCTAGTCGATCGAGGAGAGCTTGCTGCCACACGCGCGGTCGGTGTCGGAGTAAGTCTCTGCCGAGTGGGTGATGGATGGTCGCCATAAAGACATGGCTTGAAGCATGCGTGGGGAGGATGCCTCTAAGCCTACAGATAGCACGGAGCCTAGTTATGGGGGAATGTTGCCTCGACCCCGATCGAGCTGAATGTCATGCTACCGGGGAGTGAGCAGCCTGTGCCTTCGTCGGTCACGCCATCCGCAGATGCCGCCGGGCTAGTTTAATAGCTTGCAGAATATAAGTAGTTAGTAAATGTAAAAAGTTTAAGTTTGTGGGGGAGCCCTTGTGTAAAACGTTCATGTGTGTTTTAATAACTGCAATCGGTTTTTGTTTTTGTGATGGAGTTGCTCCGTTCGGGGAAGCTTGTTCCCTTTCATTTCTTAGTTTTCCCTTAGCATAATTTTGTTTTTTATTTCTTTCTTTCTCGTACCTGCCTATTTGTCCCATAGGCTACAACCCTATGAGCCTGGGGCATGGCTCGCAAGGCTTGGCTGCTCGTAACCATAGGAAAAGGCGGGGTGCGATTAGTCAGAATGTTTTAAAGCAAAGCTACGTAAGGTAAATCAAAGGAACAAACTGCCCTTTTGTTCGGGTAGGGAGGAGTTTCTCCATATGAAAGTAAAAGAGTACTTAAAGTAAAAACAAAATAGAGGGGTAGTAGAGCTCCTTAGTGGAGCCCCTGAGCGCCTTGAGCCGAAAAGTGTTCGGGTCGGGGTGCTTTTATAGGAGCGTTCGCTAAGTAAACAAAGGTAAGACTGAAACTTAGGAAAAGAAAAAATGACATAGCTGTTCTAAGGTGCTCGGATAGAGCATTGTCATTGTTGTCCTTCAGTCAATAGGTGTCTAGTCAGATCACTTCATCCTTCAGTTGTATGGATCCTTGCCCACTGTGCCCCCTTCTTCAGTTGCTGCCTCTTCGCCTTTTTCTCTCCTTGGCATGCCAGACTACCTTAGTAGGCGCTTGATGAGCTGGCAGTTCTTGTAGAGATGTTTGACAGGATAGTCATGGTTGGTGCATGGGCTCTCCATGAGCTCATGAAAGTGACCTGGAGGTTCTTGCTTGGGTTGCATGCCCGCATGATCGGTCACAGCGACCGACGCGGAGTTGGCCGGTCGGCAGCGATCCTTTCTGTTCTTTTTTCCCCTCTGCATGGAGGGGCCCTCGTCTTGATCCTAGTGCTTGGCCTTACCTTTCCCGCGGCCTCCGTTGAAGCAAGGTGGGAATAGTGCTTGCTGGAGGTGTTGGACAAAGGTCTGTGGTCCTAGGTTGTCAGGGCTAGGACTCCGGTCGACGCTGCGTGCGTCTCGGTTCGGCCTGAGCCACGCATATACAGGCGGTCGGCATGGAGCAGTCATCAAGTCGAGGTGAGGTGCCATTGCAGCTTCCTATGCCACACTCTGTGGTTGTTGCGGTGATAGGGTGTAGCGCCCCATCAGCTACATCCCTGTTCCCCGGATGGGGAGCGAGGTCATGAGTCGGCATCATGATACAGAGCACTTCACTTGTTGAACGGCGGCGGTCTCCAGTAGTGCCCAGAGGTTCCGGTGGATCACCCATTCATGAGGGTCGTTCAGCTCGGAAAGGTCGCGTAGGAGCATTACCGTGGCGGCAATGTTCTGACTGGCCCAAGCGAACTACGGGGGATCGGTCCCCCTAACTAGGATATTGTGCTGGACGTGACGGGCGTGACCCAGAGTGCCATTCACCGGTCTATGTGCATGGGGCGCAGTGTTGTGCGTCGAGCACGCTGGTGTAGTCGGTGGCTAATGCGACCACTATCATTGTAGATCCTCCCCGTGCTCATGTGTGAGCTCGGGGGTCTCCGCATGAGGGTCCGAAGGGGCGTGAGCCCGTGAGGACTCTGTTACCCCTGGCAGCTATTCTAGAGCATCTGCCATAGTGCACTCTCGGGACGGACGGTGGCTAGGTGTCATGTTGCCGATGCTGGAGCCGTCACTCCCGATGTCATCGTCCATGATGTTGAGGAAATAGGTGGGAGCATAGCTTGCCATTCCCACAAACTCAGACGTGAGAGGAGGCGGCACCAGCATCTTTTGGAGTCCCCGGGTGCATGCATCCGCAGGAGACATGAGGCCATAGGGGAACCAGTCATATGGTGGCGGTGATGGGGACAATGGCAACCCTTTGGGTACTTGGTGGAGGATAGAACATAGTAAGTGAATAATAGCATTTATATTACTCACAGTGGGGTTTGAGCAGAGAGTTTGCTCGGAATGAAGCGTAGATGCCGCGTCGTCGAAGTCATGCATCCCGGAGTCGATGGAGGATGTCTCTCTAATGGGTGCCAGGTCATGAGTCTCCTTGCGGAGGTGGAGTACGCTGAGCTGGTCGACGATGAAGTCTAGGCTTCTAAAGAGGAAGGCCTAGGATGGCTCGAAAATGGGTGGAACCCACATCCTAGTGGGCGAGAGTGCAGGGAACTCCAATGAGGCAAAGCAAATCGTATCACCCGAGCCCGCCACGGCGGGGGTGGTTGAACCATGGGCAATCTGATAACCAAAAATGTGTTGAATGTACAGCGTCTTCCCCACGGACGGTGCCAACTATCGGTGCAGAAAGTGACCAACTAGTGATTATTTGTAGTTTTCCTGTACGTTGTGATCGAAGGTGGCCTAGCACTCAATGACATAGGATTTATACTGGTTCGGGCAACGTGGCCTATGTCTAGTCGGGGTCGGTTGGTGACTTTATTCTTGAGCCCAAGTGCTCGAAGTTTGCAGTGGGGTTACAAACGAGAAGGAGAAAGATGGGGTGTACAAGGGGTCCGGTTGGCTCCGATCGGAAGGGCCGAGAGTGACAGGAACTTCGCTATGGACTAAGTGTTCAAGCAGGTGCTTGAGGTCCGAACCTGGTGGTTCTATGGTTGAGAGCTATCTATCTAAGGAACTCTAAAGGAACTGAGCTTGGATGATTTGGTCTGTCTGTCGGAGGGTGTGCATCCCCTTTTACAGATGAAGGGATGGCTTTACAGGTGAGAGGGAGAGGATACGAATGTTTCTAAGCCTTGTTGCCCACGCCGATGAGGATGGATAATGGTAGGCGCCTGCAACACTATTGACATCACTATAGAATGTCAGGTGCACGTGGGAGGTTGTGTTGTCTTCTTGAGGAAGGGTTGATGTCAATACCTGCAAAATATTGTTAAGGAGTCTCACCACGTTTACCGGGTATGGTGAATCCTGGCGCCTACAACACTACTGATGCCTAGAGGCATGTGAGGGGCTTTTTGCCATACGGGAGTCCAGCGGCGCCTACAATAATGTAGGGATAAATGTTAGTGCCTATAATACTATTTGTGTCAGGATGGTTGTGAAACACTATTCCCACAGGTGTGCGGGGTATGGTCCCTGTACCATGGTTTGACTGGTGTGCTGCTTTCTCCATTCGTCACTGGTCCCTTCCGAGCGGGCAACCCTGGTCGAATTACCCTAGTCAGCTTAGGTTGCGCCGGTCGAAGAAGAGCGGCGAATAGGGTTCTTACGTACCTCGGTCGGAGAGACACGGGATCAGAGTCAGAAGTAGGGCTCGAGGTAGGCCTTCTGATTGGAGAGGCCATCTGAAGACGGCTGGAGCCCAAATCGAGCGCTTCGATCGGATAGGTGGGCTAAAGTAGCTGATGAGTGGGTGTTGCTCTTCTTGGGCCAGGCCTTTCGGTCAGCTGCTGGACTATCCCTTTGCCCTATTGTTTTTAGACTCTTGGGTCGAGCCTTCGCATAGAAGCCGGTCCCCGAGGGACCCCGGGTTTATGAACATGAACTTCATAAGTCAAATCCGATTAAAGCTTAATGCTGGTGGGTGCAATAGCTTCATCCAGTATGCGGGGACATCTTTTTAACTAAGAAACATGGAAGACATTGAATATAGCACTCATCTCTAGAGGAAGTTGTAACTTGTAGGCGACATTTCCCTTTTGTTCGATAATCTAGTATGGCCCTGCATATCTAGGCGCGAGCTTCCTTTTTACTCCAAATCTCTACGCTCCTTTCATGGGTGAAACCTTTAAGTACATATAGTCTCCCACTTCAAAGGTTAGTGGTCTTCTTCTTTTATTAGCATAACTCTTTTGTCTAGACTGATCAGCTTTCATATGCTATTGAATAATGCGTACTTGCTCTTCAGCTTCTACGACAAAGTCAATGCCATAATATCTTCTTTCAGCGGGCTCAATCCAATTCAAAGGAGTTCTACATTTTTGACCATACAAGGCTTCAAAAGGAGACATTTTGATGCTCTCTTGATAACTATTGTTGTAGGAAAACTCGGCTAAAGGTAGTCACTTTTCCCATGAACCCTTAGAGGATGTAACACAAGCTCTCAACATATCTTCTAAGATCTGGTTCACTCGCTCAGTCTGTCCTAAAATTTATGGATGGTATGCTAAACTTCTAATTAGTTTAGTTCCCAAGGCCTTGTGTAAATGTTTCCAAAAGCAAGCTATAAACTATGGTCCCCAATCTGAAATTATGGTCCTTGGTACTCCATGTAGCCTCATGACCTGAGAAATGTATAGCTCAGCGTACCTCCTAGCTTAATACTTCATGTTAACCAGTACAAAATGTGCTGGCTTGGTAAGGCGATCTATAATGTCCCATATGGAATCATGACCTTGTTGTGTCTGCGGGAGGCCTGTAATAAAGTCTATACTTATTTCCTCCCATTTCTAGCTTGGAATAAGCAACGACTGAAGTAATCCAGCAGATTTCAAATGAATGGCCTTGACTCTACTATAACTATCACACCAAGCGACATAGGTGGCGATCTCTTTCTTCACCTTGGTCCACCAAAAACTGGTTTTGAAATCTTGATACATTTTGCTACTACCCAAATGGATAGACAACTTGGATGAATAAGCTTTATCCAAAATTTGATTTCTAAGTTCTCGGTCTTTCGGTACCATAAGTCGGTCCTCAAACCATAGCGCACCTCTTTCATCCAACCTAAAATGCTTGGTTTACTTTTCTTTCATCTTTCGCTTGATGTGGAACACACCCATATCTGTCTTCTATAGTTCTATGATTTTGCTCTCAAGTGAGCAACTGATAGTGATATTGTGCATCATAACAGGATGTAACAAATTAAATCCATCTTCCAACAAGGCTTCTAAGGTGTTACAATGAGATTTCTGACTAAGTGCCTCTACTACAACATTGGCTTTTCCTAGATGGTATGCACTTCCAAATTATAGTCCTTGATCAACTCTAACCACCTATGTTGTCTCATGTTCAGGTCAGATTGAGTGAAGATATATTTGAGACTCTTGTGATCAGTGTATATGTGACATACGTTTCCCAACAAGTAATGTCTCCATATGTTCAAGGCATGAACAACTGTTGCAAGCTCCAAATCATGGGTGGGATAGTTGACTTCATGTTTTCTCAATTGCTGAGAAGCATAGGCAATAACTTGGCCTTCTTGCATAAGCACACACTCTAACACTATACCTGATGCATCATAGAACACATCAAAAGGCTTCTCAATGTCGGGTTGTGCTAAAACAGGAGCTGTAGTTAATAAGGTCCATAAGGTGGGAAAAGCAGCTTCACACTTTAGAGTCCAATTGAATTTTTCATCCTTCTAGAGTAGTCTAGTCATGGGCTTAACTATTTTGGAAAACTCAGGAATGAAATGACGATAGTAGCCTGCTAGCCCTAGAAAACTTTGAACTTCATGAACCATAGTTAGGGCCTTCCAATCCATGACCTCTTGTACTTTAGTCAGGTCTACAGAGATTCCATCTTTAGATAAGATATGACCCAAGAAAGCTACTTTCCTCAACCAGAATTCACATTTGCTAAATTTGGCATATAATTTATGCTCCCTCAATCTAGACAAAACAACTCTCAGATGCTCTACATGATCTGCCTCATTTTTTGAGTAAATCAAGATATCATCAATAAACACAACCATGAACTTGTTGAGCTCGGGCATGAATATCGAATTCATCAAGTACATGAAGTAGGTAGGAGCATTTGTCAGTCCAAAAGACATGTCCAAATACTCATACAAGCCATACCTAGTGGAGAAAGTTGTCGTATATCTTCTGGACTGATCTTAATCTGGTGATACCCGGATCTCAAGTCAATCTTTGAGAGTACCTTTGCTTTTGCCAGTTGATCAAACAAAATATCAATATGGGGCAAATGATACTTGTTCTTAATGGTCACAGTATTAAGCGACCTGTAGTCCACACACATCCCTAAGGATTTGTCCTTCTTCTTTACAAATAAAGCTGGACAACCCCATGGAGCGAACTAGGTCGAATGAGACCTTTGTCCAAAAGTTCTTGTAACTAGATTTTAAGTTTGGCTAACTCATTTGGTGGCATCCTATATGGTCTTCTTGAGATAGGTGTTGTACCTAGCACTAACTCAATCTTAAATTCCACATCCCTATCAGGCGGTAAACCTAGCAACTCATCTTGAAATACATTAGGAAATTCACAGACTACTAGAATATTGCATAGGGTAGTGGCTTGGATAGCACAAGACAAGTTTTGAAGATCAAAACTTCAGGGAAGTGGTACTAGAAAAGCATTACTCCGCTTTGGTTCTCTCAACATAATTGTTCTAGTGGTAGTGTCAATGAGCACTCCATGACCCCTCATTCAATTCATACCCAAAATCACATCTATTGCTAGTCCTAGTAATATTATAAGATCCATAGTGTACTCCCTCTCTGGTATAGATATGAGCACATCTCTCACTAAGTGATTAGTAGAAATAGTGGCCCCAGCTGAACTTATACTATAATCACCCTTGTCTACCTCAATTATCTTCTAATGATGCATAAATGCAAATTTTTGGCTCATAAATGAATGAGAAGCTCCAGAATCAAATAAAACAATGGCGGGATGTTTGTCAACAAGAAACATACTGGCGGTCACAACTTCTCTTGTGAGAATTTCTTCCATGGCTGTATAATGCACATATCCAGGACATGCTTTTGGATTAGCCTATTTTTAATTACCCTGGTTTTGATTACCATTCTTCTTGGGATGGGGGCACTCCTTGGCCCAATGACCCAACTGATTGCAGTTAAAGCATGGCTAGTTGTTCCTTGGACTTGCTGACCTTCTTTGGCCTGCTTTGCCCTTAGGTATGGCAATGGTGAATGCCCTGTGGAATGTCTTCTGACGGCGATTGGCTTGAGCTTTTGGCTAAGGAGGCCTATACTTAGGCACTGGTGGATGGAACTGTGGCCTAGCTACCGCTAGAGCTCTAGACTGAGATGACCCTAAGGCACCTACCTTAGTTGCCCTTTTCTGTCCCTTTGCTATTGCGTATAAATTATTCTAGTTCTCTTGGGTTAGGGCATCATTAACAAACTCATTATATGTAGCACATCTCGAGTTGGCCATAGTTTTCATCAGTTTGGTGCCAAGGCCTTTCTTGAAGCTTTCTATCTTCTTTTTCTCTATATCAACAAACCCTGGTGCATATTGGGACAAATTGTTGAAGGCATGCATATACTCGGTAAGGGTCTTGGTCCCTTGAGTAAGTCTCATGAACTTAGTGGCTTTCATGCGCATCAACCCTAGGGGAATATGATGTCCCCTAAAGGCTAACTTGAATTATTCCCATGTGACCTTTATCTTTGTAGGTAGAGTAGACAGGAAATGGGTCCACCATATCCCTAACGGTCCCTGTAGTTGATGGGATGCATATTGGGCCTTCAGATTTTGAATAACCCTCAATAGACGGAACTTCTGCTCCATCGTGTTAAGCCACTCATCCGCCTGGAACGGTTCTTCACCCTCTTTGAAGATAGGGGGCTTAGTGTCTTGGAAGTCATTGAATGAGCTATACTAATTTGGTTCAGGCCCTTGATGTTGCTGGTGGGCCTGAGAGGTGTTCTGCACAATGAGACACAGTGTCTCTTCCATAGCTCTCTGATTTCCTAGAAATTGCACAAAGAACTCATTCGTAGAAGGGGACAGTGGTGGTGGTAAATCACCATCATTGCCACCATGGCTAGTGCTTGCCCTAGCATGGGTGTGAGTCATCTGTAAAATTGCAACAATAAGTGATTATTGGTTAATGTCAAGAGATTGCGGATGAATTGTCTAATCATGCCAAACTGAAATTACTGGAGAGAATCTTAAATTCATACAATAAAACAGAGGCATAATAATTCATTCTCGCAACATAACATCACCAATTAGGTCAATTATCGTACTCACAAGGCATTAACATGCATGTCATATTTCACCAGTAAAACTAAACTAGAATTTCATCAAAGTTCAACCATATTGAAACAACATGCAAAGTGCCAATATTACATCGAAGTTACGTCACGAATATCAAAATTCAAACTACTAGTCTATTACATAACGATAGCATGGATACAACTAGTGCTTCAAACTAGTCACTAGATGGCTCTACTCTTCAGCGTGCTCACTGTCAAGGTCAGAGATAGCATCATCCTCATCCTCTAGATCCACTTCTTCCTCCCAACCGTCATCTTCAACTAACATCTCCGGATCTTCTTCTTCCTCATTAAGGAGCAGGTGCAGTTGGTTGTTTAGATAATGCACCTCATGCTGAAGATCAACCACCATGTTTTGGGTCTATGCAAGCTGCTGGCGCAAATCCCTCTTGACATGGTCCTGCTGCATGGTTAGGGCTTCGTCTCTATTTCATGCTGCTTCTGCCATGGCTACATGGTCGTTTGCTTGGATCCACTGGCACGTAGCTATGAGTGCCTTTGCACGAGCGGTCTTCTAGCTACTCTCATAGTCCTGTTAGCACTGCCTGATCATCAGCTCTTGCCGCTTGGGCGGCAACTCTCTACTAATCGACCTGTTCCATCTGAATGTGGAGATTTCCCAATGCTACATAAGCTTGATCAGTGTCCCAACGAGCCTCCCTTGCTACCTTTTTGTTCTTGTGAACATGCTTCCTCAGCTTACACTGCAGCTTCGGCTCTCATGAGCCTATCCATGCAAGTGGTATAAAACTACTGCAAGAAGTCTCAAGTGTCCTGACAAGCATAAAACATCTTCATCATGGCGAACATTGGACTCATAGCGGGACTAGAACTATCTGCCCGCTCATCCCGGTCTTGGATCAATGCATTGCAGTTGCATTGTGCCGAAACTGCTATGGATGGATCCACCCGAGGAAAAGTACTAGTGGCACTGTCGGTAAGCTCATCCTCATGTTGCTGACATATATTTCTCAGCACCTCAAAAGCAACTACCTAGGCACCTTCCCAAGGAGATTTTCCTTCAGATTCTGCCTTTGACTCCTACCACAGGGGGGCCTAGGTACGAGCTATTATGGTTAGCTGCACCTCGTACCATGGTTGTCCCTCCAGGTACACCTCACTCCAGGAATAGCGAGGCGATTAGGTATATCCCCCATAATGCAGGTCTCTCCAAAGTAGGGCAGGGGTACCAAACATTTCCAAGAAAGTCTTGCTCCCTACTAGTGCTGCCACCTGTACCAACCAAAAATGGTGCAACTCTCATGAGAACAACGATATAATAGAAAAGAGTTACTTAACCAATTAAGAGACTTATAAGGGTAGGAACAATGCAAGTGTGTAATGAATGACTGATCATGATGCATGTACATTTCGTACGTCCTTAGAAACTTAGGAAAATTAAACTTCTAACAACATATATGGTGGCATACATGTGCTCTCTCATATATAACGTGGCTAGTCGGGCTACATGTTTCGCTGTTAGTGTACCTACACAAGAATTTCATTTTAGCCCAACTCCACAATTATATATGCAAAAATAAAAATCTAGGCTCTAGGTTATAAGCTAAATACTTCCATATATATACCCATATATATACTTCCATATCAAAGCTACCTGAAAGTAAATATGTCCCATATATAAATATAAATATGCATATAAAATACCTCCGTATTTATATATGAGACATATATATACTTTAGTATCAAAGCTAACTCTCCCCATTAGACCGTATGCTCATATCTTGCGGTCATGCCACTGTGATGATGAGTGGCATCTTACCTTAGGCATAGAGACATTTGATCCATACATTACCACTCAAGTGAATGGCATCCATGCAATAGCACGTTGTATGGATGACGAAAATAAAACCCCCCAAGTTAGTACTTAATTAGCCACCTAAAATCCTTAACTGGGCATAAAGGGAGTGATCATTGGCACACTTTAGATTCAAACTTTATGATTAAACACCTATTTATATATCTATCAGTTGTCAAAACTGATTTTGGAGAAACAAAAACCTTTGTTTTAAATACACATGTGACAATTAATGTTGAATCTTGCTCTAATGCCAGCTATAGTAGAACCATCCAATTTATAAGAGCACAAGTACAATAGTAGCTTGCAAGCAATCGCACTATCATACTTGGGCCCATATAAACTTGGTAGTCCATCAAGTACCACAAATGGTCTCGATTCAACCAACATACAACCAAGATCATACATGATTCAACATACATGTCACACGTTACATAAAGTTCACAAATATAGTTCCATACATCAGAGTACGATTAAAAGGTATTACAAACCAAGTTCAGGTAAAATAGTAGCGGAAGCAATTAAAGTTTGAAACCAACATCTCCATCATTGTTCAAATACTATGCCAGCTCAAGATAGAAGCAGTTCTTATAGTAGCCATGATACATCGTATTATCTACAACAATGGGAAATAAACCCTGAGTAAAATAAGGTACTCAACTAGACTTACCTGTCATAAAACAAAAAAAAGTGACTCCAAGAATCATGCAAGGCTTTATAAGTGGAGCTAGCTTGACAACATTTTGCATAAAAAGCTTACCAATTCAAGTATATAGTTATAATTCAGTCATTAAGTTAATTATAGCTATTCATCTCAAGATTAGCAACTAACTTGTGCCAAACATGTGGTATATCATTTAGTAGCATAACAATAATAACCATAGCCGGGTGTAGTGATTCCATGTTCTTCATAACCATCATTCCATAATACACTTACTATGATGTTGGTGTGAGTCAAGTTTCTCACTATACAGGAGAGACGGTGATTCGAATCGATTTCATCCAACTGGGAATTTATTCATAACACAAAACTAGGTCACCTTTGGTACAACTTAGGTCCACATTTTGTGGGTTCGATTAGCACCACACAATCAGGGACAACCAGCTGCTAGGACATTCAGGCCTGGCCTGCCCTTGGGCTCATGTCTATGTCTCTGCACATCTTTACTACCATCTAGAGTGCGCACTCTTATAGAACGAACCTATCCTGAGTTGAGCTACTCGGCTTCATGGCTAGAATGAGTTATTCGACCAGCTAAGTGAGAGGCATGTGTTCAATCTTGATAGAAGCGCCAACAATGGTATGGTCCTTAATCAGCATAGACAGAATCACATGAGCCAAGCGTGCTCTGGTATCCACCTATATCTCACAGGTGATAGGAAATTACCCGACTTCTACGGGTCTAAGCATGGATAAGCATATATTCGATCCTAGACCTACACAGGGTTAAAGGTATATTTATCTGGACAAGGTAGTTCTATGCATCAAGTGTTTCCAGTTCAACTCTTATAGCCTAATACATCAAACATAAAGCACTCAAGTGATATTTTGTAAAACATGGGAGGCTTAAAATGCTCTAGGGCTTGCCTTTGATAAAAGAAGTTGGCCTGTCATCTGGGCACTCGGGTAAGTCTTCAAGAGTTTGCTCCTCTCTTTCTAGAGCTATGGCCTAAGGTGCCTCCTATTGTTCCTCGGACGATCCTATATGCATGAGGATGAAATAAGATATCACGAATGCATATATACTGACATGCATGATATGATATGGTGTGATGAAATGCATCCTCATAAGCATTCTCAATAGTATTGCATTAAGGTGATAACAAGATAAATTTTCTTTTACTGAGTAGGTGTATATCTCTTTTCTAGTAATTAAACAAATTCTCATCTAAGCAATTTTCTAGAATACAAGACAACATGCAATTATTTTGACCATAACTGGAGTTATTCACATCAAAATAATATGGTTGTGGACATTCTGGAAAGCTTATGAAATTTCCTATAACTTTGTTTTAATCATCTGAATGTTATTCAGTAGTTATCTTGGTCAAACAATTCAACATTTCAGATCTATCCAGAGAGCAAGCATTTCAGATCGCAGATTTTCGACTACCATAATTCTCAAATCATAAGGCCTATGACTATGAAAATTTAACAAAAGGTAGATAAGTAAGTTATCTACAACTTTGTTATTAACCATTTTTACATAAAAGATCATTATCATCATGAAATCAACACCACAACAGAAACTATATAAGCAGCCATCTAGTTGAATTATAAAGCAATAATTAACTAGCTGCATACAACCAATTACTTCTAGGCCTAACTAATAACATCAACAGATCATATGCATCACAAGCACCACAGAAAACATCATGGTTCAACATAACTAATTTATTTATATTCATTTATTAATTTCCTTACAAAACAAGGTGATTTACAGAGTAAATATTTCCATTCCTCAATAAATTCCAGAAAAATTACAGTAGGCTACACATCACCATAATAGTCTACTGTATAAATTTTATGCCATTTAGATAAGTATAACTACCTCTACAAAAATGACAAGTTATATATGTTTATTTTAGTAAAAATTGTTTAACCTAATGAAAAGTGTCAACCAATAGATTTAATATTTTTCTTACTTTTCTATTAGCACAAAAATACTGTATAAAAATTTGCATGATCATATGTTATGTATTTTTACCCCATTTAATTTCACTAGAAACTAGTAATTAATTAGGATTAAATATGAAGACCATATTTTAGATATGGCTACTATAGGTTTTGTATTTTTTCTAGCTAGAGCATGTCAACACAAGACCAGTAATATTGGAATCATAATTTTATCATCTTCCTGGCTCAAGTTATGCATTTTACAAGATATAACCTAATTTAAAAGCATTTATATTACTCAATTTAGTTCTCCTAGAAAAATACCATAAATAGTAGATTTCATATTTTTATCAAATAGTACACTTCAAGATGAATCTAACAAAATTTGGTTCACCCAATTTGGATACTCCTAGCTCTAGATATGAATTTTTGAAGTTTGTATTCAAATATGTGAAATTAATTCAAGAACCAACTAAACCCTAACTGCTAGGTGCACTCGGTCTATACACCTACTGTGACTAACATGCGGGTCCTGCAGTCAACTTGGTCCCACATGCTAGTGAGACAAAGACAGGGCGTCAGCTTTGATCGGCGAGAACTCACCGACGGTGATGTCACTAGCGATGAGGTCACCACCGACGTGTTCCCCTCCTCATTCTACACCTAGTGAGCTAAGTGGGTGAACCCCTAACGGTTGTTGGCTATGGCGATGGCGCTACTAGTGGATGGTGGTGATGCTATGGTGGCACACCAGTCATTTTTGGCCATGGAAAGCTCTGATGAACATGGCTATGGCTTCCTGGTGGTGTAGCAGAGATCTATGGTTCAATTGGGGCTTCGGTGGAGAAACGATAAAGCTTGGCCGCGTGCATGGCAGCACGGCGGTGAGAGCATGACAGTGAGCAATCATGTTCTAGCTCTGGTGTGCCGGCATTGGCTTAATGGCTAGTGGCATGACATAGACCTGACCCTAGGCTAACCCTAGCACCAAAAGAGAGAGAATGTGAGGGCTCTAGTTAGCACGGCCACGGTGAGCGCAAGCTTGGCGGCGCTCCGGCGAGGGTGTGGCTACGACGAACTCACCCTTAGGCATTTACCTTGGCTCGATTGGCATGAATAACTGGTCGGGAAGGTGGACGAGGTGATGGCCGAGCGGTGCGCGCGAGCAATCAGACAATGGCACGGTGGCGGTAGTGAGCGAGCTCGACGGAGGTGCGGTGGCGATGGCATGGCACTATGGTTCCGTTCTAGAGCGGCACATGGGTGAGAGAGGAGGCGAGAGCGAGAGTGAGCGCCTATGAGCGGGTGCGCATGACGCGGCACTCTTTACCACCCGCTCCATCCTAATGGGTGGGGCTAGCACCAGCGTACGGCCACCAGGTGGTGGCCACACCCTGAGCTTGGTTGGCCACGACACTGCTGCTCCAGCCAGTGCAGATGAGTGAAGGAGCCGACTGACAGCGCATTTTCAAACCCCCAAATGTCCCAAACCTTGTTGAATCAGTGAAAATTTATTAATACAAAGTGTAGAGCTACATGAGTACTACAAGATTTCTTAAAAAAAGTGTTGCCTAAATTGCCATGGTTTTCAAACTATAATGCTCCCAAGAAGGCTACATTGAAACTAAAATTCAGTTAAAGACTTAGCAAAATTTCAAGTTTTAAAAATAGCATTTTGTTGTTACTTGTGAGCTCTATTTGACCATGTTAGACACTGATTCAGCTCATGACCCTTAAACAAAGTTTGTTACCCAAGATGTCAACTACAACTTTTATTTAGGTCATAAAGCCATGAAAAATTTCTAAGCTACTGCTCAACTTTGGTCAAACTAGCATCACGAAAATGGCATTACATAGCAAAACCAACACTTAGAAGCAAAATTGGCTTAAGTCATGAATATAAACATTGTTCCAAATATCATTCTAGATGTGTCTAAGGTATTTTGGTAACCTCACAACCATCTCATGCATTGGTCACATATGATCACAAGCATAATTAAGTATATGAGCAACATCACATGTGATAAAGAGAAGGTAAATGAAATGAAACTTCATATGCTCATTCTTATGAATGCTTGGATGATGCTTGTACTCATGAAATGCAAATGCCAAATGCAATACTTAACACTAGGGTGTTACACATGCTATCATTTTTAGCGCTAAGAGAGGCGATGGAAGGACCCTTGGAAGGTGCATCCTCCTCATCACTACTCTCGTATTGCCCTATAGGTCTTTTGATTGGCTGGAGCTTCCTAAACCTTTTGATCCTAAGGGGTACACCCAAGGATTCTGACTCCTTCCTTGTTGGAGCTGGTTTGCTCACCAGTGTTTTAGCGGATTTGCGCATGAGAGCTTTGTCGTAGCCTCCTTTGGGTTTGTGCACTCCTACCATGGTATGGGAGAGACTAGGACTAGCGGTTTGAAATGATGAACTAGCAAGAGAGACCATATTGCCTAAAGGCGTTAGAACAGGGCACTTGCTAGGTCCACTAACATCGGAAGTCTTTTGTTTGAGGCCAATGGTGCTGGTGGTTGGGTGTCTTGGCACCGCCTTCTTCTCCTCGGTGCCACCTTGGGGCACCATGGAACGTGCCGTGGTCTTAAGGCTTGAGCCACCACTCATGGCATAGCTTGGAGGTGCCATGATAGCGAGCGGTGCTTTAGTGATGAGTCATGCTTCTTCCCTCACAAAGGAGTGCTCGAGCACTAAGTCAATGGACAGCGGTGCTCCTTCGAGGTCATAGGTGGAGCAAGAGCCCTTGTATAGAGTGAGAGAGTGGCTGGCCATTGCTAAGTTTAGAGCTTTGAATGCTAAGTGGAGGGAGAGAAGAAAGCTTGTAGCTTGGTGTGAGGAGAGGAGAGACCATGGGGGGTTATATAGGAGCTTAGGCCTCTATCACGATGGAAATAAACCAAACACCGCCATGGCAGCGATACACCGAGGATCAAGAAGATGCACGAGAAGATTGGGGGCAGCGGAGCCAGGGGTGGTACGACCGCACCATGGGTGTGCCTGCACCCCTAGCTCCTCCCTTTGGTTTGAGATTTCATCTAGGTTCATTTGCATGCATGGGGATCCTAGTGATGCTGGTGTCGGGTTTTTATTTAGCAGGATCACAGCGTGATAGAGCAAAGATGCACTTGATCATGTTGAATCAAGAGAATATTCATATTGCAAATTTCACATGATTTTGTATTAATGAGTGAATATACATGTGATCAACAAAAATCAAGCAAGATAGAGCAAGAATCATGGTTTGTCTAGTGAGGGCATAAAAGTCAATTTACCATGATGACTTGCTTAAGAAGATAAAACAAAATTTTATATTTTAAGTAAATGAAAGAATATGTTAGTATAATCAATTTTAAATTTTTCATATGTTTTGAATAAATTTATCAAAACCAATTAAATCTATTTTATCTATTTCTAAGTTAGTGTTATAAGAAGGCTCTAGGAAAACTTTTAAACATTGATAGTTAACTTTGAAAATGTTACCATCATCGTCCTGAATGGTGATCGCATCGTGTGGCAAACTGTTGATGACAGTCTATGGTCCTCGCCATTTGCTTCTTAGTTTTCCTTATCTCCCTCCTTGAACTCTTTGTATCAGATTCGGTGATCATGCCATCTCTTAGTTCTTTCCTTGTAGATCTTGGCACTGTGGTACGCCTTGTCTCACCATTCTTCAAGCTCGGCAAATTGTTTTTGACAATTTTTGCCGGCTAGCTTCACATTCATCTTCCAGCTTTTTATGGCCCAGTGAGCTCATTGTTCAAGCTCAATTGGTAAATGGCATATTTTCCCATATACGAGCTAGAACGACGACATGCCAATGGGAGTTTTATAAGCTATCCTGTATGCCAAAAGGGCATCAGGTAGCTTATCTTTCCATTCTTTTCCCATTGCATTGACTATTTTTTGTAGGATATTTTTGATCTGTTTATTTGAAGTTTCTGCCTGACCGCTCATTTGAGGATGGTATGGGGTGGCAATGTTGTGCTTCGCCCCAAGCTCTTTTAGGTAGGCTCTGAAGGTTTTGTCAATGAAGTGGGATCCTCCATCTCTTATCACCATTCGTGGTGTTCCAAAGCAAGGGAAGATCACTTCATGAAACATCTTCCTTACATGCCTGGTGTTAGTAGCTCTGTAGGGTAAAGCTTCCACCCATTTTTACACGTAGTCAACAGCGATGAGGATGTACTCACTATCATGGGACTTTTGGAATGGCCCCATGAAGTCAATGCCCTAAACATCGAAGATCTCCACTTGTAGGTTGTAGTGGTGGGGCATTGCATTGAGAGCTGTAATGCCACCTTGCAGCTGGCATTTTCGGCACCTTCTGATGAACTCCTTGGTGTCTTTGTACATCGTTGGCTTAAAGAACCCACATTGCTAGATTTTAGCTTGTGTGCGGAATACTCTGTAATGGCCTCAGTACGGTGCTGCATGGCATTTCTTGATAAAATGTTGTCCTTCCGTGTTGCAGAACCGACCAATTTATAAGAGCACAAGTACAATGGCAGCCCGCAAGCGGTCGCACTATCATACTTGAGCCCATATAAACCTAGTAGTCCATCGAGTACCATGACGGGTCTAGATAAACGATCCACATACAACCAAGATCATACATGCTTCAACATACATGTCACACATTACATAAAGTTCATAGATACAGTTCATTCATTAGAGTACGGAATAGAGTTATTACAAACCAAGTTCGATAGGTAGTAGCGGAAGCAAATTAAAGTTCAAAAGTAATGTTTGCCAACATAGTTCAAATACGGTGCCAACACATGATCACAATCCACAAAAGCATAATAGAAGGATTATTAGAGATGCCTGCCCAAGGCTCACTCCTCATCCACGGCGGGATAGAAGGAATTCTTGCAATAGCCATGATAGATTGTACCATCTGCAACAATGGGAATAAAACCATGAGTACGAGAAGGTACTCAGCTAGACTTACCCATCATAAACTAGAAATAAATTGACTCCAAGGATTATGCAAGGCTTTATAAGTGGAGGTAGCATTGACAACATTTTGCATAAAAAGCGAGTAACTCAATTATATAGTTATACTTTGGTCATCAGGTTAATTATAGTTATTCATCTCTAGATTAGCAACTATCCTATGCCAAACATGTGCTATATTATTTAAGAGCATACAATAGTAACCATAGCCAGTGTAGTAATTCCATCTTTATCCGAACCATCACATTCCATAATACACTTACTACGATGTTGGAGCTAGCCAAGTTTCTCACTGTCCGGGAGAGACGGCGATTCGAATCGATTTCAACCAGCTGGGAATTTATTCCTAACACAAACCCAAGAAGACTAGATCAATGGTCACCTTTGGTATAACTCAAGTACACATTTAGTGGGTTCGCCTAGCGCCGCACAATCAAGGACAACCAGCTACCAGGACGATTAGGACTACCCTGCCCTTGGACTCAAGGCTAGCTCCCCACACATCCTTTCTACCTTCTAGAGTGCACACTCTAATAGAGCGGGACCTAGCTTGAGTTGAGCTACTTGGCTTCGCGGTCAGAACGAGTTATCTGGCCAGCTAAGTGATAGGCATGTGTTCAATCTTATCAAAAGTTCCAACAATGGTATGGTCCTTGATCAGCACAAATGGGATCACATGAGTTAGCCTACACATAGACTCCACCCGGCCTCCATTTATATTATCCCATGGTTCTTTTCCACGATAGCAAATATAGCCAACCATGCTTCGACATCCACCTATATCTCGCAGGTGATAGGAAATCACACATCTTCTACCAGTCTAAGCATGGCTAAGTATATATTCGATCCTAGACCTACAAAGGGTTAAAGGTGTATATATTTGGATAAGGTAGTTCCATGCATTAAGTGTTTCTAGTCAACTTTTATAACCTAATGCATCAATCATAAAGGACTCAAGTAGTATTTTGTAAAACACTAGGAGACTTAGAATGCTCTGGGGCTTGCCTTTTGAGGAAAGAGGTGGGTCAGTGATCAGGGCACTCAGGGAGCTCTTCTAGAGTCTACTCCTCTTCTCCTAGAGCTATGGCTTGAGGAGTCTCCTGCTAATTCTCTTCCTCTTCCACATTGAATTCCAGCAATGTTATCTCCTCGGTCGATCCTATATGCATGAATATGGCATAAGATATCGCGAATGTATGTATGATGACATGTATAATATGATAAAACATGATGAATGCATCTTTGTAAGTATTTTCAACAGCATGGTGTCAAAGTAATAACAAGTGCGTCCTATTCTACTGAGTAGGTGCATATCTCTTCTCTATTACTTAAGCAAACACTATCGAACTACGACACAGCAGCTAATTATTTTAACAATAACTAGAGTTATATACATCTAAATTATATGGTTGCAGACAATCTAGAAAGCTTATGAAATTGTCTATAACTTTCTTTTAATACTCTCAAGGTTATTCAACAGTTATCTAGGTCAAACAAATCAGTCAATCTAATCTGCCCAGATAGTAAACATTTCGGACAGCAAACTTCTAACAGGCAAAACTCTTAAATCCTAAGTTGTACGATCATGAAAATTTAACACTGGGTATATTAGTAAGTTATCTACAACTTTGTTATTAACAAGTTTTACAGAAAAGGCCATTATCAACATGAAATCAACCACACAACCGAAACTAGACATGCAACCATTTATTTGAATTATAGAGTAATAATTAATCAGTTGCATACCACCAATTGCTTCTAAGCCTTACTATGATCATCAACAGTTACTATGCATCACAAGCATCATAGAAAACATCATGGTCAAGCACAATCTATTTATTTAAATGTATTTATTAATTTAATTAGATAATTAGGGGAAATAACAAACATATACAAACTATGCACAATAAATTCTCATAAAATTACAGTAGGTTCCAAGTGCTCACACTAGACTACTATGAAACTTTTATACCATTTGCACATGTATAACATCCTCTACAAAAATGACAAGCTAGCAAGGTCTATTTTAGTGAAAATGGTTAACCCTATAGAAAAGATTCAAACAACATATTATATAATTTTTCTAGCTTCATATTAGTGCCATACTACTATACAAAAATTTGCCTAGCAATATGTTACATATTTTTATCCCTATAATTTTCCTCAGAAAATGCCATTGATTAATAGATAAATAGAAAGATCATATTTCAATCAATTTTATTGCAAGCTTAATATTTTGCATAGCTAGAGCATGTCAATACAAGACCAGAAAAATTAGAATCACACTTTTATCACATTCCTAGCTCAAGTTACACATTTTACAAAATTGTAAGCATTCAAAAAGCACTTATCTAGCCATATTTTATTCACCAATAAAAATATTAGAAACTGTAGTTATCTTATTGCACAAGAATCTATAAAAGAAATAAACTTATGATTTTTCAAAATTAGCACAAGAATCTACAAAAGAAATAAACAAAACCCTAAACTGCTCTCATTGACATTAGGGACCCACGGGTTAGTGGGGTCCACTGGTCAGTGAGTCGAAGTAGAGCCCGATGATCAGTTGGCGTTATCTTGCTGATGGTGAGCACTCCGGCGAAACTAACTACACCATCATGATCTACACATCAAACCGCATCAATTGACCTAGTTGGTGGAGGCGTGGACGCACAGGAGCCACCTCATCGCTGGCCATGGTGGCATGGCGGTGTGGCGCTGTGGTACGCCAGCCATTATAGGCCATGGCGAAGCCAGGCGAGGAGCGCATGAGCTCCATGGCGATGACGTGGATCTAACGAGGCGACCTAGGCTAGGTGGGATGCTCCGACAAGGCTCATCCGTGTGTGCGGTGGCGTGGCGGTGAGAGCACGACGGCGCTGTGTGTCGTGTTTCACACCGGCGAGACATCCATTTGCGGTAAGGTCATGCCACTAGCTAGCCTACACTGGGACCAAGCTCTAACGCTAGGAACTAAAAGCAATGCACATGCGAGCCAAGCAGCAGTGAGATCACCGTGGAGGCGGCCATGGAAGCCAAGCTCTCCAGTAAGGACGGGAATGGTGATTTCACCCTCACCATAGCTCGTCTGGCGTAGCAACCACGTCGAGGAAGTAGAGTGGAACACAGTAAAGCTATCTACGAGATGGAGGCGGCAATGGCATGGTGGAGCGAGCGCTAGGCGACGACAGAGCTGCTCAGTTGCTCGGTGGCGCTCGGCTCTTCCGCGGCGAGGGCGAGAGAGAGCTGTGGAGAGGGAGAGAGTGAGCATGAGTGAGTGGAACTGAGGCACGCGGCTTTGCAGATAACGCACGCTAGCACACTATGACAAGGGCCCATCATCGGCTAGCAGCGACCATGCAGCAGCTAGAAGCTACGCCTGGTCAGCCACCTCGGTGCGTGACACGGCGTTCATCAGGGTTCAAACAAGTGACTGACAGAGCAAATCAAAGGCGCTAAATCTCTCGATCCATGGCGAATTAGTGCACAGCATTTAAAACCAAACTTGTAGAGCTATGTACCAGCTACAAAACTTCTTAAGAAATCAAAGTCCAATTCTCCATGGTTAGGAAGATATATCAGCATAAAGTCGAGCACGTCACACTGTAAACTCCAAATGACTTAGCAAATTTTCTAAGTGTGGAAAATTGGGTTTTGCTGATTTTTTAGAGCCAAATTCAAGCATGTTAGGAGCTGAACTAGCCTATGACCCAAAAATAAAAGTTGTTGCTCTACTCAAATACTACAACTTTGCTTTAGTCCACACATCCATGCAAAGGCTCTATGACATGGTTCAACTTAGGCAAACATGCCACTTTCAAATGATGACTTACACTAGAATTATGACTTAGATACCAAACTTGCCCTAGTCATGAATACCAAAGTTGTTCATAGTGACATTCTAAACATATTTAATTAAGGGCATTTCTAAGGTCACACAAGCATTCCATACATTGGTTACATAAATTACTTCCTAGGTCAACCAGCATATCATCACTTAGGATCTTAATTAGACAAAGTGATCTACATGAACATTGTTTCATGAGTCATCCTAAATGTAGCTAAGGTGCTTTAGTGACCAACATCAACCATTTACACTTATTCACACATGATCATAAGCATACACATATGGAAACATAAAATAACAAGGCATGTTTCACATGTTTCAGTTGTATGTTTCATATGTAAAAGCTCATAGATGAATGCTTGATGATTATGCTCATGCAATGCAAGTCAAATTATACAAGCCTAACACCTAGGGTGTTACAGCCCCTACCCCTTATAGAAATCTCATCCCGAGATTTGCAAGACCAACCATTCATTGACAAAGGCAGGATAAACCTCACATAAATAATCCTCTCGTTCCCATGTGGCATCTTGTTCACTGTGATTATTCCACACCACCATGTAGAACTTAATGACCTTACTCCATGTTACTCTTTCCATCACTTCTAACACATGGATTGGTTTCTCTTCATAGGTCAAATCCGATTGGCGCTCAATGTTGGTGGGTGTAATGGCTTCCTTAGGTATACAAAGACATCTCTTCAACTGAGAAACATGGAAGACATCAAATATTGCACTCATCTCTGGAGGAAGTTGTAACTTATAAGCAATCTTCCCTTTCCATTTAGTAATCTTGTATGGCCCTACATATCTAGGCGTAAGCTTTCTTTTCACTCCAAATCTCTATACTCCTTTCATGGGTGACACTTTCAAGTATACATAATCTCCCACTTCAAAAGTCAGTGGTCTTCTTCTTTTATTAGCATAACTCTTTTGTCTTGACTGAGCTACTTTCATATGCTATTGGATAATGCACACCTGCTCTTCAACTTCGGTGACAAAGTCAATGCCAAAGTATGTTGTTTCACCGGGCTCAATCCAATTCAACGGAGTTCTACATTTTCTATCGTACAAGGCTTCAAATGGAGCCATCTTGATGCTTGCTTGATAACTATTGTTGTAGAAAAACTTGGCTAAAGGTAGCCATTTCCCCCATGAACCCTTAGAAGATATAACACAAGCTCTTAGGAAATCTTCTAAGATCTGGTTCACTCACTCAATCTGTCCAGAAGTTTGTGGATGGTATGCTGAACTTATGATTAGTTTAGTCCCCAAGGCCTGGTGCAAGTGTTCCCAGAAACAAGCTATAAATTGATGTCCTCAATCTGAGATTATAGTCCTGGGTATTCCATGTAGTCTCACAATCTAAGAAACATATAGCTCAGCGTAGTTCGCCGCGTGATATGTTGTGTTAACCGGTATAAAATGTGCTGACTTGGTAAGATGATCTACAATGACCCATATGGAATAGTGACCTTGCTGTGTCATTGGAAGGCCTATGATAAAGTCCATACTGATTTCCTCCCATTTCCAACCTAGAATAGGCAAAGGTTGAAGTAACCTGGTAGATTTCAAATGAACGGCCTTTACTCTACTGCAATTATCAAACCTAGCGACATAAGCGGCGATCTCTTTCTTCATCTTAGTCCACCAAAAATGGGTTTTCAAATCTTGATACATTTTGCTACTACCCAGATGGATAGACAACTTAGACGAATATGCTTCATGCAAAATTTGATTTCTAAGCTCACAGTCTTTCAGTACCACAAGTCGGTCCTCTTACCATAGCACACCTCTTTCATCTAATCTAAAATGATTGGTTTCTTGCTCTTGCATCTTTCTCTTGATGTGAAATATACCTGCATCTGTCTTCTACAGTTCTATGATTTTGCTCTCAAGTGAACAACTAATAGTGATATTGTGCAACACAGTAGGATGTAACAAATTAAATCCATCCTCCAACAATGCTTCCATAGTGTTGCAATGAGATTTCCAACTAAGTGCATCGGCTACAACATTGGCTTTCCCTGGATGGTAGTGCACTTCTAAATTGTAGTCCTTAATCAACTCTAACCATCTTTGTTGTCTCATGTTCAGCTCAAGTTGAGTGAAGATATATTTGAGACTTTTGTGGTCAGCATATGTGTGGCATACATTGCCCAACAAATAATGTCTCCATATCTTTAATGCATGAACAACTGCCGCAAGCTCTAAATCATACATAGGATAGTTGACATCATGCTTTCTCAACTACCAAGAAGCTTAGGCAATCACTCTTCCTTTTTGCATGAGCACACACCCCAAACCTATACCTGATGCATGACAGAACACATCGAAAGGCTTTTTAATGTCGGGTTATGCTAAAATAGGAGTTGTAGTTAACATAGTCCTTAGCGTGTGAAAAGCTACTTCACACTCTAGTGTCCAATTGAACTTCTCATCTTTCTAAAGTAGTCTAGTCATGGCCTTAGCTATCTTGGAGAAATCTGGAATGAAATGATGATAATAACCTGCCAACCCTAGAAAACTCCAAACTTCATGAACCAAAGTTAGGGCCTTCCAATCCATGACCTCTTGTACTTTAGATGGGTCTATAGATATTCCATCTCTTGATAAGATGTGACATAAGAAAGGTACTTTACTCAACCAAAATTCACATTTGCTAAACTTCGCATATAACTTATGTTCCCTCAATCTGGATAGAACAATCCTTAGATGCTCTATATGATCTACCTCATTCTTAGAATAAATCAAGATATCATCGATAAACACAACCATGAACTTATCGAGCTCAGGCATGAATACTGAATTCATCAAGTGCATGAAGTTGGCAAGAGCATTCATCAGTCCAAAAGACATGACCAAATACTCATACATGTGGTACCTAGTGGAGAAAGTTGTTTTAGGTATATCCTCTGGCCTAATCTTTATCTGATGATAGTCTAACCTCAAGTCAATCTTGGAGAATACCTTTGCTTTTGCCAACTGATCGAACAAGATATCAATACGAGGCAAAGCATACTTCTTTTGATGGTCACGACATTAAGTGGCCGATAATCCACACACAATCTTGAGGACTTGTCCTTCTTCCTTACGAACAAAGCTGGACATCCCCATGGAGATGAACTAGGTTGAATGAGACCTTTGTCCAATAGTTCTTGTAACTAAATTTTAAGTTTGGCTAACTCATTTGGTGGCATCCTATAGGGTCAACTTGAGATAGGTGTCGTCCATGGCACTAACTCAATCTTAAATTCCACATCCCTATCTGGTGGTAAACCTAGTATCTCATCTGGGAATACATCAGGAAACTCACAAACCACTGTGATATCACATAGGGTAGTGGCTTGAATAGCACAAGCCAAGTGTTGGAGTTCAAAATTTTGGGAAAGTGGTACTAAGAAAGCATTACCTCCCTTTGGTTCTCTCAACATAATAGTGCGAGTGCAAGTGTCAATGAGAACACCATGATCCCTCATCCAACTCATGCCTAATATCACATCTATGAATAATCTGGGCAATACTATCAGATCCATCATATACTCCCTCTCTTGTATAGAGATGAGCACATTTCTGACTATCTTATTTATAGAGATAGTAGCCCCAACTGAACTTAACTATAACCACCCTTGCTTACCTCAATTACTTTCTGATCATGTCTAGATGAAAATGATTGGCTCATAAATAAATGAGAAGCTCCCGAATCAAATAAAACAATGGTGGGATGCTTGTTAACAAGAAACATACTAGCAGTGACAACCTCTCCTGTGGCCATCTCTTCAATAGCGGTGTAGTGCACATACCCAGGACATGCTTTAGGATTTGCCTATCTCTGATTGCTCTGGTTCTAATTGTTGTTCTTCTTAGGATGGGGGCACTCTTTGGACCAATGGCCCAACTGATTATAGTTGAAGCAGGGTTGATTGCTCTTGGATCCTGTGGAGCTTTCTTGCCCTCCATTCCCCTTGGGTAAGGCAATGGTGAACCCCTTATGAAACATCTTTTGATGTCAGTTGGTCTGAGCTTTTGGTGGAGGAGGCCTGAACTTGGGTGCTGGTGGTCAAAACTGTGGCCTAGCTACCACTGGAGCTCTGGACTGAGAAGACCCTAAGGCACCTACCTCAGCTACCCTCTTGTGGCCCTTTACTGCTGCATGTAGATTGTTGTGGTTCTCCTGAGTCAATGCATCACTGATGAACTCATTGTAGGTGGTGCACCTCAAGTTGGCCATAGTCTTCATCAACTTAGTGCCAAGGCTTCTCTTGAAGCTTTCTATCTTCTTTTCTTTAGTGTTAACAAAACCTAGGGCATAATGAGATAGATTGTTGAAAGCATGTATATACTCAGTAAGGGTCTTAGTCCCTTGTGTGAGCCACATGAACTCAGCTGCCTTCATGCGCATCAGCCTTGGGGGAATGTGATGTCCCCTAAAGGCTAACCTGAATTGCTCCCACGTGACCTGTGCATTGGTAGGTGGAGAGGACAGGAAATGGGTCCACCATATCCTAGCCGGTCCCTGCTGTCACACCCTAGGTGTTAGGCTTGCCTAATTTGACTTGCATTGAATGAGCATTGTAACACCCTAGGTGTTTGGCTTCCACATAATTGCAATTCATTTCATAAACATATGCATCATCCATGTCACCATGCCATTATCACTGAAACATACATATGCAACATTCACACATTATGTTTGTTTCGTATTTTATTGCTTATGAATGGTGGTAGTGCAACATATGAATGCAACATGAATTTCTCATACCTTGAAACATGGCAACATGGTAGTAATGTGACAAGTATAAAATAACAACAAAGTCATGAAACATGTGAAACATTGAATTGCAACATTTGAGTGAATTGCTTGTTTTGTGCTTCATCACATGTGATCATTAGAAATTGGCATTTGCATTTGTGTAAAGTGGTTGATCATGGTCTAATACACCTTAACTACACTTAGGGTAAATGTTTGGACATTGTTCATGTAGATTAAAATGACAAAAGTGCCCTTAAGTGGAGGTTTGACTTGAAATGACACCTAGAGTGTTACTGTTTGACTGATTCAAAAGACCAACTTAGAGACTTTGCATGGCTGTGCACTCTTTACCAAAGTTGTAGCTAACTTATCTAGGAACAAAAATTGTTTGATGATCAACTCATGAAAATGTGTGGAACATGTTCAAACAAGGGCCACAAGTCATTTTCCCTGCTAAGTCTCACTGAAAATTTTGTCTAAGTCATTGATGCCATTTTTAGTTTGATTGAGCCATCTTTGGCTTGATGTAACTTCTGATCCATGGTGAATTAGATGATGGTCCTTGAAAAGAAATTATAGATGGATGGTAGACCTACATTTTTCATGTACATAGTTTTTGCATTGGATCGATTGTTTAGCCGTACCAACACGTTGAAGTCGCGTTGTCAGTCATCGTCTTTGAACACTGAAATGAAAAATTCAGAAAACGTTCAGAGCTGCCATGGCCGACCGACGCAGGAGCTACTCGTTGTGTGGCATTCATGCTCTACCGACACCACCACGTCGTGTGTCCGCACTCCAGAAGAAGGCCAGCGCCTGCACGATGCACTCGCCAGCTCCATTCGCTTCCCTCTCGCCTTGACCGCGCGTAGCGTCGAGCCACAGCCGTCCGCCATTGCTGGCCGAACCTTCACCCTCACCTAGCTCACGCCCCTTTGCAAAAACGCGTTGCCTAGTTCGCCCAAAGCCTCGCCGTGATCCCCTCTACCACCTCCACCGTTCAATCGAGTCTTGGTAAGCGGGTGTTTGTCAATTCTCCCACCGCCGCCATGGCTGACCTCGCCAGAGTTGGTGCTCCATGCGGCCAACTATCCTCATGCCCTTGCCATCCCTTCTTTGCCTTGCGCTAGGTGCTGTGGACGCTACTAATGCTCGTAGGGTCAACCGATAGGGCCAGGACACAGTAGTCTCACCAGAGCCAGCCATGTCGTGGCCGTGCACCGCCATGGTCATCACCACCCCTAGTAGCCGCAGCAATAGCATCGATTGAGGGCATCACTAGATGCACACAGGCAAGGCAAACGTCGTAGCACCGCTGACCTCGCCGGAGGAGCCACCGGTGACGAGCTACGCCGTCGTCTTCCTCCGTTCCCCTGTCTGTCTCTCTGTCACGTAGGGTCCACTCGTCATTCGCCGAGCCGAAGGCAGGAGCTAGCCTAGGCTACGCCGCATTTTGGGCCGCGCCAGCGCGTGTGTTGTGGGTCGCCGGATCTGTTCGGGCCGGCCCAGCAGTAGAGTAGGATTCAAATTCATTTTTGGTTTTTATTCTTTTCATAGATTTGTATATATATTCAAAAATATGTATCTCCTAGTTGGTAGCTTCAAATGATGTGGTTCCAATTTTGCTAAGTTCATGATAATGTCTAGTTAATATTAAAAATATGAGTTATGCCATGTTCTGTTATGAAAATGGGAGTTTCTATTTATCTCTTTTAATCATGCAAGAAATAGGGGTAATTATATCTTTTTCTATGTAGCTCCAAATGGCATGAAATTTTTATGGTGTATTGCTCATATCATGAATAGCTTGTAGTTAAATTTTTGTATATTTTGGACACTATATGTAGGAGATAGAAAATTCTCTTATTTGCATGGATGGATCTTGTGTGAATTTTCATAATTTTTCTATAGATCCAGTAAAGGTAAAATTTGGTGAGTGCTATTCTTATGCTAGAATGATGCTAGAAAAAATGTGAAGTCTGTTGCTTAACACATTTCATTAGGGTTTCCTAATTATGCTAAAAATAGACATGCCACCTGTTATTTTGGATACAGCAAGTTCTGCTTGCCCAATGGCTTTGAAATTTTTATGGTAGTCTATGTGAAGCATGAGATAGCTACTGTAATTTTTGTAGGTTTTTCTGAATAGTTTTACTATATATTGCTTTAATCACCTAATTAACTAAAGAAATTAGAAAAGGGCGTTAAATAAATTGTTTAGAAGTTGGCACTATACTTTCTGATGTTTCTCTGGTATGCAAAACATGTTGGTAAACTTGGTTTGGTCCAATTATGCTTTTGCATCATCATTAAATAATTAAGTTAGTAACCCTGTCATTTCTGGACAGATTCTAGGTTTACTGGAATTCGATTTGGTTAACGTAAGAATCATGCTTTGATGTTACAAATGATTTGTAGAGAATTTCATAAGCTTTCCAGAATGTCCTCATGCAAGTCATTTGGAATTGTAGAACTCTTGTTGTGATTAAATTAAGGGACAACTTGTGTGCATATGAAACGTTAAATGTTAATTTAAGTATGCCTTTACTACTTCTAAGTGTGTGGTAATGTTCCTAGGTGTTAGGCCTTTAACTGAAGATGAGCATCTTTATCTTAGGTTATGCAAGTTAGGTAAGTTGATCTTGTTCTTTAAGTTAAGTTAGATACATGTTTAAAGTGATTTGAATAGAGCTATTTTACTCGGTAAACGAGCGTCCAGTGATGCTTTCATAAACACTTACTGTGATTCATTCATCATGAGCATCATGTCATTCCTTATGCATCCATGATATTTATCTCATCCATCGGCATGCAATAGGTGTACCGGTGGGAGTAACACTGCTGGAATTCGAGGAACCGAGCGAGTAGCAGCAGCCGACACCAGAGGTTCAGGAGGTGCAGCCTTCAGGAGAAGTGCCAGACGAGGTCGCCGTTGAGTGCCCAGATCACCGTCCGTGCAACTTTGTGAAAGGCAAGCCCCGGAGCATATTAAGCCTTCTAATTTTCAAAATGCAGTTATAGTATTATTGTTACATATATATATTGTTGCATTAAGTTTAGGTGTTGGATGCAAACACTTGGTGCATTGGTTATCCAATCCTTGTCCAGATATTGATACCCTGAATCCTATGTAGCTCAGGTTCGTGTAGTGCTTAGCCCTACTTAAACGCGGTAGAAGTCGGGTGATTTTGTGTCACCTGCGAGATATAGAAATATACATATGGCACGGTTGGCTATATTTGCTATCGTGGAAAAGAACCTATCTTAATTGAAATGAAGACCAGGCAGAGGCTTGCTGGTTTGTAGTGACTCTATCTATGTCGCTTAAGGACTGAATCTTGGAGCCTTTCCTGTTCATGTTGAACGCGTGCCTCTCTCTTAGTTGGCCGTGTCTGAAGACCGACCACAAAGCCGAGTAGCTCACCTCAGGCCGGGAGTCGATAAGTATAAAGTACGCCTCGGAAGGAAGCCATAGGCGTGAGTCCAAGGGCAGGTGATTTAAAAGTCCTGATCGTCCTGGCAGAAGGGTAATCCCTAAGAGCGCTGGCGCTGATTGAACCCACAAATTTGGTTCCTGAGTTGTCCCAAAGGTGACCCACGGCTACCCTTGCTAAGTATGCCAGGGTGAGAGTTAGGAATACCCCCTCAGCTGAGTTGAATTCGATTCGAGTCACCGTCTCTCCCGGTTAGTGAGAACTTGACGGGCTTATCTCCAATTTAGATACACTAAATAACATAATGGTTCAGAAATGATGATATGATGATGATAGACTTATTATACCTGCTATGGTTAATATTGTTTGCTCCTAATAAGTGAGTGCTCTAGTACAGGTGCTAATCTAGTGGACAGGTAAATGATGTTAAGCTTGATGCTAAAGTTTAAATTGGTTACTATAATCATAAGCTCTTTTATGCAACTGTGTCAAGCTAGCGCACCTCATAAGCCTTGCATGATCCTTAGTGTCTTTTATTTCTGGTTTTGATGGGTAAGTCTAGCTGAGTACCTTCTTGTACTTAGGGTTTATCTCCCACCTGTTGCAGATGACCAGTTCTACTTTGGTTGCTGCAAGTACTACCTTCTCCCAGCTGGGGATGAAGACTAGACCGTTGGGCGCGGTCTCTACTAGTTCTCATACCTAATGATGCTTTTGTGGGACATGACTCAGACTTGGCAATGTATTTGAAAACTATGAAGTTATGTACTAAACTATGTTGCTTCCGCACATTCGAACTTGGTTTGTAATATTTTATTTGAACTCTGATGGATGTAATCCGAATGCTACTTGTGAAATGTTGTAACAGATGATGTGTTGTGTTGAATCACTACAGTCTTGGTTTGTATGTCGAGAGTTGGTTGAAATCCTTCGTGATTTCCAGACTACTGGGATTATGGGAGCTTAAGTACAGGAATTTGATTGCTTCGATGATTGTTTTTGTACTTACGTTCTTATGATTTGGTCGGTTCTATTACAGCTGGCATCAGAGCAAGATTCGACACTAAACATGTCATTTGTGTATTTAAAACAAAAGTATTTGTGAAAATGCTAAATTAAATACTAAGTATTGCCAGTGGTCATATCCCTTATACCCAAATAAGGACTCTTAGGTGGCTTATTAAAAGTACTAACTTGGGGGTTCCTGCTTATTTCTATTTCGTTGGCCATACGGCGTGCTATTGTATGGATGCCATCCGCTTGGGTGGTAATATATGGATCAAAATACCTCTACGCTCTGGTAAGTGGGAGTTGTGAGACCATGACCGTCCAACCATCGGTCTAGGGGAGAGTAGTTGTGGTTGCTCGCATACTTACATGTTCGATCATGTATCTATGAGAGTACTTAAATGTGGGTATCTCTGACGAGTAGCTGTGATACTAGAGTATATGCATCGGGGGATGTATGTATGAAAGTATTTAGTTTACATGCCTTTTTGGGAAATTACTGGGCTGAAATGAAATTTTCTATAGGTACACTAACAACGTATCGTTGTAGATCGACTAACTACCATATACGAGAGAACGTATATATGCCACCGTATATTTCGCTAGCCTTTAAATTTTTCTAGGTTTGTGAGGACATACGGATCATGCATGCATCATGTCCAAGCATACATGGCATTTCTTGCATTACTCTCTCCTTTAAAATTGATGGTCCTGACTAATTAAATTTTGTATCCCTTAAATGATTCTCCCCTTACGTTGCAACTTTTTGCTACAGATGGTGCGCACGAAACTCACTGCTCACAAGTCCACTGGAGGCAGGGTGCCTCATCACCGTTTAGCTCCTCGTGAGCCCCGTTTGGAGCCTACTGAGGCGGAAAGGCTAAGGGCAGAGCTGGCTCGGGTGACTGCTGAGAGGAATGCGGCTCAGCAGTGTTTGGAGCAAGTAATATAGGAACAGGACCAAGAGACCCTAGAGGTTCAGAGGTTGACAGTTGCTCACCGTAATTGTGAACATATGTTGATTCACGTGATGAACCAATGGAATGAAGCCTAGCACAAAGAGAATGTGTTGAGAGCACGACAGGTGGAGCTAGAGCAGTAGTTGGCAGTTGCCGAAGAGTACAATGACCATCTCCATGAGGAGGTTCACTAGTTACACAATCAACTTTACCCTCTCCTGCCACATGATGATGAGGATGAGATGGGCTCTGGTGTCATCATGGCTGAAGGTGATGATAACATGGAGGTCAATGGACCTGAGGACATTCCACCTAAAGAGGAGAAAGATGAGGAGTTAGAGCCTGCTAGTGATGAAGATGGAGGAGAGATCTTCGACACTGACTCCGAGGATGATGCGTAGTTTAGCTTACTACTTAGCTAATGCGCTAGAGCTAGTCTTTTGTTGATCCTCATGCATGAATGAGTAGCTTTGTATCAAGTTAATCGTTGGGATGTAATATCGAACCCTATGTCACCCATGATGTAAGTTTGGAACCACTATGGCTTGGATGTAACCTATCGAACATATTATGCTCCATGTATGTGAGCTTTTGATGAATTTCGTCTTTGCGGTCTATAGATCTCGTTGTTGGTTAAGTTCATCGCATTTATGTGTCAATTGATGCGCTTGATGAGTTGTGTGATTGTGATGAATGATTGTGCCTCTGTTGATTATATAAATGCATTCTCTCCAATGAAATCAGTTTGGCATAATTATATGATTCATCTACAAAAATTTCCACAGCGTCAGTGCTCATTGGCTATACATTTTGCAGATGGCTTATAACCTTTGTCGTGGTCGTAGCATGGGAGATGAGGAACAACCACCTCCTCCACCGCCCACACTAGCTGAGCTAATGCAGGCAATTGTTGAAAGTCAGCGCATGCTAGCTGAGGCGATGCACCATATGGCTAACCGTGATGACCGACATGTCCGCCAGGGACTTGAGCCGAACCAGTACAGCAGCTTTAAGGACTTCATGGACATAAAGCCTCCTATCTTTTGTGAGGTAGAAGAACCATTACAAGCTGATGAATGGTTGAGCACGATAGAGCAAAGGTTTGGATTGCTCCATTTGACAGAAGGCATGAAGGCCTCGTATGTAGGACACCAACTCTAAGGCCCTGTAGGCATCTGGTGGACCCATCACAGGACCACCTTCCCTACAAACATCGAGATAGTTTGGGACCAGTTCTAGACAGCTTTTCGGGGACATTTTATCCCTCCAGGTCTCATGGCCATTAAGCATACCGAGTTTATGAAGCTAACCCAAGGCAACAAGAGTCTTAATGAATACCTCTAGGCCTTCAACAACCTAGCAAGATATGCTCCTGAGTTCATGGATACTGATGCCAAGAAAATAGCTAGCTTCAAAAGGGGGCTTTCCCCTAAACTGATGAAGTCTATGGGCAACTGCAAGTGTGTCACCTTCAATGAGTTTATGAGTGACACCCTGACTCAGGAGAATAATGATAAGATATATGCTGCTTCCAAGACCCGTAAAAGAAACTTTGAGGTAGGTGCTTCTTAGTCCAAAGCACGAGTGGTATCCAAGACCTAGTATTGTCCACCCAATGCTAATGTCCGGTACCACCCACCTCAGAAGAAGAATCAAGCTAAAACTGGTTTTCACAAGGGGTACACAATTTCCTTGCCAAAGAATACCTCTGGGCAGGGCAGCTCCAATGCCCCACCAGCAAACAGGCCATGCTGGAACTATAACCAGCCTGGTCATTGGGCAAATAAGTGTCCCTATCCTTCCAAGCAGAATGCTCAAGGAAACGTTTGTCAGGGGCATGTTCACTACACGACTGTGGAGGAAATTCCTGCTGGTGAAGTGGTCACCGCTGGTAAGTTCCTTGTTAATGATCACCCTGCAGTTGTACTCTTTGATTCGGGTGCTTCGCATTCCTTTGTGAGTTCTACTTTTGCATCTATGCATAAGATGAATGTGATTACAATTGTCAAGGGTGGTTATTGTATTAGTGCTGCTGGAAATAATATCATGACTAACCAAGTAGTTAAAGATGTAAAGATTGAGATTGGGGATCGAGAGTTCCTTATAGATCTTGTAGTTCTACCGGGGGTAGGAATCGATGTAATCCTAGGAATGAAGTGGATGAGGGGGAATGGAGTGTTGATCGATACATCAACCCGTGTGGTAATGTTGAGAGATCCTGTGGATAAGAAGGGTTTTCTAGTGCAGTTACCATGTGATATCTCTATCCACAATATAGCCAATGCTACCCTAGCCAAAGCCATTGAGGTTCTACCGATTGTCTATGAGTTTCCAGATGTCTTCCCTGATGACTTGCCTAGATTACCTTCGGACCGCGATGTAGAATTCAAGATAGAACTCATTCTAGGTATGGCTCCTATTTCCCGAAGGCCCTATAGAATGCCACCCAATGAGTTGGCTGAGTTGAAGAGTCAGTTGAATGAGCTACTAAAGAAAGGTTTGATTCGGCCTAGTTCTTCTCCTTGGGGTTGTCTGGCTATATTTGTGAAGAAGAAGGACGAGTCTCTACGCATGTGCGTGGATTATCGCCCCCTTAATGCTGTTACTATCAAGAACAAATACCCTCTTCCTCGCATCGATATTCTGTTTGATCAGCTCTCCAAAGCTAAGGTATTCTCCAAGATCGATTTGAGGTCTGGCTACCATCAGATCAAAATTCGTCCTGAAGATATACCTAAGACAGCTTTCTCTACTCGATATGGCTTGTTTGAATACCTTGTCATGTCCTTTGGGTTGACAAATGCTCCAGCACACTTTATGTACCTGATGAATTTTGTATTCATGCCGGAACTGGACAAATTTGTCGTCATGTTCATTGATGATATCCTTGTATATTCTCAGAATGAAGAAGAGCATGCTGAACATCTGAGAATTGTTTTAACTCGGTTACGTGACAACCAGCTTTATGCTAAGTTTAGCAAGTGCGAATTTTGGTTGAACAAGATACCTTTTCTAGGTCATGCGTTATCTGGAGATGGAATTTTGGTTGACCCTACTAAGGTGCAAGAAGTCCTAGAGTGGAAGGCACCTACTATGGTCACAGAAGTCCGAAGTTTCCTGGGTTTGGCTAGCTACTATCGTCGCTTTATCCCAGATTTCTCAAAAATCACCAAGCCCATGACTCGACTACTTCAAAAGGATGAGAAGTTTGTGTGGACTCCGAAGTGTGAAGAGGCTTTCCACACTTTGCGAACCCTACTAACCTCTGCTCCTGTATTGGCACAACCTAACAACGAGAAGCCTTTTGATGTCTACTGTGATGCATGTGGCACCGGTTTGGGGTGTGTTCTTATGCAGGAGGGCCAGGTCTTTGCTTATGCTTTGCATTAGCTTCGAAAACATGAAGTCAACTATCCTACCCATGACTTAGAGCTAGCCGCGGTTGTTCATGCCCTAAAGATTTGGAGACATTACTTGCTGGGTAATGTGTGCAACATCTATACTGACCATAAAAGTCTCAAGTACATCTTTACTCAACCCGAGTTGAACATGCATCAACGACGATGGTTAGAATTAATCAAAGACTACAACCTTCAAGTGCACTACCATCCTGGCAAGGCCAATGTGGTTGCTAATGCCTTAAGCAGAAAGGCCCATTGCAATTCCTTAGTTAGTGAAGACTTTCATCTGGCACACCTCCTTCATCCTGTAGTACTCCACAATATCACTGTGGATTGCTCTCTTAGAAGTCGAATTGTCGAACTCCAGAAGACTGATGTGGGTGTGTTTCATATCAAGCGGAAGATGAAAGAGCATGAGACCAAGCACTTTAGGGTCAATGACAAAGGAATTCTCTAGTTTAATAATAGGCTTGTAGTACCCAAAGACAAAGAACTTAGAAATCAAATTATGGCTGAAGCCCATTCTTCTAAATTGTCCATCCATCCTAGTAGCAGTAAAATGTATCAAGATCTCAAGCTGTATTATTGGTGGACCAAGATGAAGAAAGAAATCATAGCTTATGTGGCAAGGTGTGATAACTGTTGTAGAGTCAAGGCTATTCACATGAGGCCCGGATTATTACAGCCACTCTCTATTCCTGGCAAGAAGTGGGAAGAAATTAGCATGGATTTTATTGTTGGATTACCCACTACCAAAAAGGGTTGTGATTCCATCTGGGTTATCGTAGATCGTCTAACTAAATCCGCTCACTTTATTCTGGTTAAGTCTACCTATCACCCGCACAATTATGCTGAGATTTATTTTCAACAAGTGGTACGTCTCCATGGTGTACCCAAATCCATTGTTTCAGATAGAGGACCGCAATTCATGGCTCGCTTTTGGGAGTGCTTACATCAGAACCTTGGCACTCATCTAATCCGCAGTTCTGCCTATCATCCACAAACATCAGGATAGACTAAGCGTGTTAATCAAATTCTTGAAGACATGCTTAGAGCTTGTCTTATCTCTTGCAAAGGCTCTTGGGAGGACTGGTTGCCTCTTGCTGAATTCTCTTATAACAATAGTTATCAAGAGAGTATTAAAATGGCTCCTTTTGAAGCTCTTTATGGCCACAAGTGTAGAACTCCTTTGAACTAGGTGGAACCCAGGGAAAGAAGATTCTATGGTATTAATTTTGTAAAAGAAGCCGAAGAGCAAGTCCAAACTATATAGAAGAATATGACTATCGCTCAGGCTAGACAAAAGAGCTATGCTGACAAGAGAAGAAAACCTATTGAGTTTGAAGTAGGTGACCATGTTTATCTGAAGGTATCCCCTATGAAAGGAGTAAAACGTTTTGGAATCAAAAGGAAGCTTGAGCCTCGATATGTTGGACCTTACCGCATTATCGAGAAAAGTGGAAGAGTAGCCTATAAACTCGATCTACCACATGAAATGGGAGCTATATTCTTGGTATTCCATGTGTCCCAGCTAAAGAAGTGTCTCCATATTCCCGAGGAAAGAATAGCAACAAGGAAAGTCAACTTGAAATCTGATCTTTCTTATGAGGAGAAGCCCATGCAGGTTCTAGATACTCAAGAAAGAGTGACTCATACGCGAGTAGTTAAGTTATATAAGGTAGTTTGGAGTAATCATAGTGAACGTGATGCAACATGGGAGCGGGAAGATTATCTAAAGGAAAATTATCCGGCTTTCTATATTAAATGGTACGCTTTCCAAATCTCGGGACGAGATTTTTCTAAGGGGGGAGGGCTGTAACACCCTAGGTGTTTGGCTTCCACATAATTGCATTTCATTTCATAAACATATGCATCATCCATGTCACCATGCCATTATCACTGAAACATACATATGCAACATTCGCATATTATGTTTGTTTCGTACTTTATTGCTTATGAATGGTGGTAGCGCAACATATGAATGCAACATGAATTTCTCATACCTTGAAACATGGCAACATGGTAGTAATGTGACAAGTATAAAATAACAACAAAGTCATGAAACATGTGAAACATTAAATTGCAACATTTGAGTGAATTGCTTGTTTTGTGCTTCATCACAAGTGATCATTAGAAATTGGCATTTGCATTTGTGTAAAGTGGTTGATCATGGTCTAATACACCTTAACTACACTTAGGGTAATTGTTTGGACATTGTTCATGTAGATTAAAATGACAAAAGTGCCCTTAAGTGGAGGTTTGACTTGAAATGACCCCTAGAGTGTCACTGTTTGACTGATTCAAAAGACCAACTTAGAGACTTTGCATGGCTATGCACTCTTTACTAAAGTTGTAGCTAACTTATCTAGGAACAAAAGTTGTTTTATGATCAACTCATGAAAATGTGTGGAACATGTTCAAACAAGGGCCACAAGTCATTTTTCCCTGCTGAGTCTCACTGAAAAATTTGTCTAAGTCATTGATGCCATTTTCAGTTTGATTGAGCCATCTTTGGCTTGATGTAACTTCTGATCCATGGCGAATTAGATGATGGTCCTTGAAAAGAAATTGTAGATGGATGGTAGACCTACATTTTTCATGTACACAGTTTTTGCATTGGATCGATCGTTTAGCCGTACCAACACGTTGAAGTCACGCTGTCAGTCATTGTCTTTGAACATTGAAACGAAAAATTCAGAAAACATTCAGAGCTGCCGTGGCCGACCGGCACAGGAGCTACTCGCCACGTGGCATTCATGCTCTACCGACGCCACCACGTCGCGCGTCCGTGCTCTAGAAGAAGGCCAGCGCCTGCCCGACGCACTCGCCAGCTCCATTCGCTTCCCTCTCGCCTTCACCGCGTGCAGCGCCGAGCCACAGCCATCTGCCATTGCTGGCCGAACCTTCGCCCTTGCCTAGCTCATGCCCCTTTGCAAAAACACGTTGCCCAGTTCGCCTAGAGCCTCGCCGTGATCCCCTCTACCACCTCCACCGTTCAATCGAGTCTTGGTAAGTGGGTGTTCGTCAATTCTCCCACCGCCGCAATGGCTGACCTCGCCGGAGTTGGTGCTCCACGCGGCCAACTGTCCTCGTGCCCTTGCCATCCCTTCTCTGCCTTGCGCTAGGTGCTGTGGATGCTACTGATGCTCATAGGGTCAACCGATAGGGCCAGGACGCAGTAGTCTCGCCGGAGCCGGCCATGCCGTGGCCGTGCGCCGCCATGGTCGTCACCACCCCAATAGCCACAGCAATAGCATCGATTGAGGGCACCACTAGATGTGCATGGGCAAGGCGAATGTTGTAGCACCACTGACCTCAGCCGGAGGAGCCACCGGCGACGAGCTACGCCGTCGTCTTCCTCCGTTCCCCTGTCTGTCTCTCTATCGCGTAGGGTCCACTCGTCAGTCGCCGAGCCAAAGGCGGGAGCCAGCCTGGGCTGTGTCGCATTTTGGGCCACGCCAGCATGTGTGTTGTGGGCCGCTGGATCTGTTCGGGCTGGCCCAGCAGTAGAGTAGGATTCAAATTCATTTTTGGTTTTTATTCTTTTCACAGATTTGTATATAGATTCATAAATATGTATCTCCTAGTTGGTAGCTTCAAATGATGTGGTTCCAATTTTGCTGAGTTCATGATAATGTCTAGTTAATATTAAAAATATGAGTTATGCCATGTTCTGTTATGAAAATAGGAGTTTCTATTTATCTCTTTTAATCATGCAAGAAATAGGGGTAATTATATCTTTTTCTATGTAGCTCCAAATGGCATGAAATTTTTATGGTGTATTGCTCATATCATGAATAGCTTGTAGTTAAATTTTTATATATTTTGGACACTGTATGTAGGAGATAGAAAATTCTCTTTTTTGCATGGATGGATCTTGTGTGAATTTTCATAATTTTTCTATAGATCTAGTAAAGGTAAAATTTGGTGAGTGCTATTCTTATGCTAGAATGATGCTAGGAAAAATGTGAAATCTGTTGCTTAACACTTTTCATTAGGGTTTCCTAATTATGCTAAAAATAGGCATGCCACCTGTTATTTTGAATACAGCAAGTTCTGCTTGCCCAATGGCTTTGAAATTTTTATGGTAGTCTATGTGAAGCATGAGATAGCTACTGTAATTTTTGTAGGTTTTTCTGAATAGTTTTACTATATATTGCTTTAATCACCTAATTAACTAAAGAAATTAGAAAAGGGCATTAAATAAATTGTTTAGAAGTTGGCACTATACTTTCTGATGTTTCTCTGGTATGCAAAACATGTTGGTAAACTTGGTTTGGTCCAATTATGCTTTTGCATCATCATTAAATAATTAAGTTAGTAACCCTATCATTTCTGGACAGATTCTAGGTTTACTGGAATTTGATTTGGTTAACGTAAGAATCATGCTTTGATGTTACAAATGATTTGTAGAGAATTTCATAAGCTTTCCAGAATGTCCTCATGCAAGTCATTTGGAATTGTAGAACTCTTGTTGTGATTAAATTAAGGGACAACTTGTGTGCATATGAAACGTTAAATGTTAATTTAAGTATGCCTTTACTACTTCTAAGTGTGCGGTAATGTTCCTAGGTGTTAGGCCTTTAACTGAAGATGAGCATCTTTATCTTAGGTTATGCAAGTTAGGTAAGTTGATCTTGTTCTTTAAGTTAAGTTAGATACATGTTTAAAGTGATTTGAATAGAGCTATTTTACTCGGTAAACGAGCGTCCAGTGATGCTTTCATAAACACTTACTGTGATTCATTCATCATGAGCATCATGTCATTCCTTATGCATCCATGATATTTATCTCGTCCATCGGCATGCAATAGGTGTACCGGTGGGAGTAACACTGCTGGAATTCCAGGAACCGAGCGAGTAGCAGCAGCCGACACCGGAGGTTCAGGAGGTGCAGCCTTTAGGAGAAGTGCCAAACAAGGTCGCCGTTGAGTGCCCAGATCACCATCCGTGCAACTTTGTGAAAGGCAAGCCCCAGAGCATATTAAGCCTTCTAATTTTCAAAATGCAGTTACAGTATTATTGTTACATATATATATTGTTGCATTAAGTTTAGGTGTTGGATGCAAACACTTGGTGCATTGGTTATCCAATCCTTGTCCAGATATTGATACCCTGAATCCTATGTAGCTCAGGTTCGTGTAGTGCTTAGCCCTACTTAAACGCGGTAGAAGTCGGGTGATTTTGTGTCACCTGCGAGATATAGGAATATACATATGGCACGGTTGGCTATATTTGCTATCGTGGAAAAGAACCTATCTTAATTGAAATGAAGACCAGGCGGAGGCTTGCTGGTTTGTAGTGACTCTGTCTATGTCGCTTAAGGACTAAATCTTGGAGCCTTTCCTATTCATGTTGAACGCGTGCCTCTCTCTTAGTTGGCCGTGTCTGAAGACCGACCACAAAGCCGAGTAGCTCACCTCAGGCCGAGAGTCAATAAGTATAAAGTACGCCTCGGAAGGGAGCCGTAGGCGTGAGTCCAAGGGCAAGTGATTTAAAAGTCCTGATCGTCCTGGCAGAAGGGTAATCCCTGAGAGCGCTGGCGCTGATCGAACCCACGAATTTGGTTCCTGAGTTGTCCCAAAGGTGACCCACGGCTACCCTTGCTAAGTATGCCAGGGTGAGAGTTAGGAATACCCCCTCAGCTGAGTTGTAATTCGATTCGAGTCGCCGTCTCTCCCAGTTAGTGAGAACTTGACGGGCTTATCTCCAATGTAGATACACTAAATAACATAATGGTTCAGAAATGATGATATGATGATGACAGCCTTATTATACCTGCTATGGTTAATATTGTTTGCTCCTAATAAGTGAGTGCTCTAGTATAGGTGCTAATCTAGTGGACAGGTAAATGATGTTAAGCTTGATGCTAAAGTTTAAATTGGTTACTATAATCATAAGCTCTTTTATGCAACTGTGTCAAGCTAGCCCACCTCATAAGCCTTGCATGATCCTTGGTGTCTTTTATTTCTGGTTTTGATGGGTAAGTCTAGCTGAGTACCTTCTTGTACTTAGGGTTTATCTCCCACCTGTTGCAGATGACCAGTTCTACTTTGGTTGCTGCAAGTACTGCCTTCTCCCAGCTAGGGATGAAGACTAGACCATTGGGCGCGGTCTCTACTAGTTCTCGTACCTAATGATGCTTTTGTGGGACATGACTCAGACTTGGCAATGTATTTGAAAACTATGAAGTTATGTACTAAACTATGTTGCTTCCGCACATTCAAACTTGGTTTGTAATATTTTATTTGAACTCTGATGGATGTAATCCGAATGCTACTTGTGAAATGTTGTAACAGATGATGTGTTGTGTTGAATCACTACAGTCTTGGTTTGTATGTCAAGAGTTGGTTGAAATCCTTCGTGATTTTTGGACTACCGGGATTATGGGAGCTTAAGTATAGGAATTTGATCGCTTTAGTGATTGTTTTTGTACTTACGTTCTGATGATTTGGTCGGTTCTGTTACAAGCATAATCATCAAGCATTCATATATAAGCTTTTACATATGAAACATACAACTAAAACATGTGAAACATGCCTTGTTCTTTTATGTTTCTATAGGTGTATGCTTATGATCATGTGTGCCTAAGTGTAAGTGGTTGATGTTGGGTACTAAAGCACCTTAGCTACACTTAGGATGACTAGTGGAACATTGTTCATGTAGATCACTTTATCTAATTAAGCTCCTAAGTGATGATATGCTTGTTGACCTGGGAAGTATTATGTGTAACCAATGCATGAAATCCTTGTGTGACCTTAGGAGTACCTTAAACATGTTTAGAATGTCATTATGCACAACTTTGGTATTCATGACTAGGGCTAGTTTGGTCACTAAGTCATAATTCTATTGTAAGTCATCATTTGAAAGTGGCATATTTGACCTACTTTGAACCATGTCATAGAGCCTTTGCATGGATGTGTTCACTAAAGCAAAGTTGTAGTATTTGATGAGAGCAACAACTTTTATATTTGGGTCATAGGCTAGTTCAGCTCCTAACATGCTCGAATTTAGCTCACAAGAATCAAGATTTTATTGTTTTTAGTACTTAGAAAATTTGCTAAGTCATTTGGAGTTTACAGTGTGATGTGCTTGACTTTGTGCCGATATATCTTCCTAACCATTGAGAATTGGACTTTGGTTTCTTAAGGAAATTTGTAGCTAGTATGTAGCTCTACAAATTTGGTTTTAACACTATGCACTAATTCGCCATGGATCAAGAGATTTAGCGCCTTCGATTTGCTCTATCAGTCGCTGATTCAGGCTTTGTGGAACGCCGCGTCGTGCGTCGAGGTGGCCAACCGAGCGTAGCTTCTGGCCCCCGCATGGCCGCCGCTGGCCGACGATGGGCCCTCGCCATAGTGCGCTGGCACTCAATACATGTGTTGACACTATTTTTTGCACGTGTCAAAATGATCAGAGTGGGCTAATCGGCAGAGGAAAGTTACTGTGTACGCTGACAGTCGATGAAAATCAGCTTGTAAAGATGGTTGCCGATGAATAGTGGTGATCGATGGAAAGGTTGATTTAGACTCGGGCGTTGCCGATAAGGTTGGAGATGTTATTGTTGATGCTGATGAAGGAAGGCTTGAAGACTACTGCCGATGAAACAGGAAGTATGACGATGGAAAGGAGGTCGGTGAGATTTCCATCGTAATTGAGGCGGGCAGGGAAATAGATAGGAGTTGATTTCCTTTTCTATATTTGTTAGAGTATGATTCATGTAAGAGTCACGTGTTTCCTTAGATATGGACTTGGTGTCCTAGTTGTGTTTGGTTATGTCTCTTTAGATCAGGGTATAAATATAGAGTGAGGGGCAATGTAATAAAGATATATCAATCAATATCAAAACCAATTTTTAATACTATTTGCATCTACTTACTTTTCGGCGGCTTCGTCAATTTGCATATTTTTTTCTTTTTACGAGTTCTCATTGATTCGGCGAGTTGCATAGCTTCAGTGCGACCTTCGGTGATTCTCGAGTTCCGTGTGAGTACCTCTTGGCCATGACTTCCAGGCGTATCGCTGTTGTTAGGACCAAAGTGCTCGTATCTTCATCCTTGTCGATTAACAGGTCAAATCGACTGGCACGCTTTGGATATCGATTCGGGTATTAGCCCTTTGTGTTTGCAGATCCACTTTTGCATCAACACATCTTTTGGCACGCTCGGTGGGACCAATCAATCTGATCAATATGTTCAATTCCGAGATTGATTCAGGGAACATTATCGCGGTATCAGAAAAAGATCTTAAGGAAGAGCAGAGGCAGGCTATGGAAAAGGCTGTAGAAGAATACAGGCAGCTTTGTCTGAAATCGTTTAGCCTGAACAAGAGTGGACAAGTCATCCAGAAGCAAGATTTGCCATTGCCTCGGCAAGTTACCTTTGACTCCAATCCTAGTAAACTTCAAGAGATGGTTAATTCTGCAGTAAATCATGCTTTGATTAATCATTCCAATGTGCTGTCCAATACTATTCATAATGCTGTGGTTCGAACTCTCAAAGAAGGACAAGCATCACCGCATTACATTGGGCCTGCCTATCACCAACCAGAGTCGGCATCTATTAATACTCCATCGGCTCCCTCGGCCGTTGTAGGTACAGAAGTTACTTCTCCTCCAGTATCGACAGGCTTACCTAATATTCAATCTACACCGATACGATCAGATCCGGTGCTACCAGGAGGACGAGTTCAGCTTAATACAGATCTAGCGGCATCAGCTATGTCAGGCCCTGTGTCTCAGAATAGCCAGATTCCTACTAATTGGTGGGGATATGGTATGCCTCCAGAGTCATCTGCTTTCAATCCTGGGTTACCCCAGTGTTTGATGTAGTAGGAAAAGCTCCTATACCATCGGCTGTTTTGCCGATGGCTCAAGTGCCTCAATATGCCACAGCAACTACTGTGCAACCAACTCTAGGAGGTTTCTAGATGCCTTTGGTTCAAACACCCAGTTCAAGTCCATCGGCAAGCTTACTACCGATGCAGCAGAAAGCCCCTGTTATGAGTTAAACTGGGGTTCAGTTCATGCCTCAAGCTGGCTATAATTATCCAACAATGTCAGCAAATTACCAGCCATCGGTAAGTTTTGTACCGATGAGTTCTAATAATGGTTGGTCAGGACAGTTACCTATTCAACATATAGTTCAGCAAAATCAGCAGGTTGCAGGGATTCAACAATGTCATGTGCAAGCTGGTTTCTAGAATCAAGCATCGGTAGCTCAGCCGATGAATCCTTTCCAGCAGGTTAATGGACCACAAGTAACGGCAAATATGCCGATTGCTGGAGATCGTGGGCCACAAAGATATGTGGAGGGATATCAGCAGGCACCCCCCGTAGAAATTCAGCCACTCCATCAGCAGGAGGCTGATGCTTTTTGGGCGAATAAGATAGCAGAGATTATGAAGGATCAGTTTGGAATAAAACCCAAGGTCAATACTTATTCTTATCGGACTCCATACCCTCCTGCATATGATTTAATTCCTCTCCCAAATTGGTACAAGGTACCAGATTTCACTAAATTCTCTGGGCAAGATGATACATCAACAATGGAACACGTCAATCGCTTCATTATTCAATGTGGAGAAGCAGCTAGCAGAGATGAATTAAGAGTTCGATTATTTTCATCATCTTTGTCTGGATCGGCATTTACATGGTTCATTTCATTACCACCAAATTCTATTATTACTTGGGTTGATCTAGAAAAACAATTTCATAAGTATTTCTTTACTGGAATCCATGAAAAGAAGCTTACTGATTTAGTAAAGTTGAGACAGCGTAATGATAAATCGGTGGAAAGCTTTGTGCAAAGGCTACGAGATGTAAAAAATAAGTGCTACAGTCTGGTGCTGGATGATCGGCAGCTTGCCGATCTGGCTTTCCAAGGGTTATTGCCACATCTTAAAGACAGATATGCTTCTCAGGAGTTTGAAAGCCTCAGTCATCTTGTGCAAAGGATCTCTGATCAAGATACTAGGGTTTTTGAGCCTAAAAAGAATTGGAGTAAAAAAGTATCATTTGTTGAAGAAGTAGGAGATTCTGATTCTGATGAAGAACCAGTTATCGGCTTAGCTGAGTGGGTTAAGAATAAAAAGCTGATATCTTGTCCCTTTGGTCAGAAAGAACCAGAAAAGTTTACCTTTGATATCACCAAGGCCGACAAAATATTCGATCTTCTGCTTCAAGAGGGCCAAATTAAGCTATCACCTAATCATGTGATCCCATCGGCAGAAGAGTTGAAGAAGATCTTGTACTGCAAATGGCACAATGCAACTTCACACAGTACAAATGAGTGCAAGGTGTTTAGGCAATAGTTACAATCGGCTATTGAATCTAGGAGAATTAAGTTTGGTACTTCCAAGGCCCAGAAGCCGATGAAAATTGATCAACACCCTTTTCCAGCAAATATGTTGGAGGCCAAAGGGAAGACCAAGGTATTGACGTCAGAAGCTGCTGAGAAGAACGCATCAGTAGATCCCCAACATCGGATAACTACCGATGATGCAAAAAGTAAGGGTTTGCTGGGAGAAAGCAGTAGTTCCAAAAACCCTCCTCGACCTGGCATTGTGATTACCCATCGAAGGCAGCAGGAGGATTGGCGTCAGCGTAAGGACCGATATCGGCAACAGCAAGAAGAGAGACGTCGGGAAGAATGGTATCGGCATAAAAATCATTGGAGGTGCCCGTTTTTCATACATTGTTGGGAAGAAGGTATTAAATTGCCAACTATTGAAAATTGCCCTGAGTGCAATGGTTATTATGGGGTCAATCGGTCAGAAAGGAGGTTTCAACCTGGCAATCGGGGTTTATTTATCAATGAGCCGATCAGAGGCAGAGCGTCAGTGCATGATCGGCTGGGGGGCAGACTTAGTGTACATGAGAGACTTGGTAAACGCGCTGGATATTTTCCAAGGAATCAAGAGGAGCTTGAGGAAATGGCAAACGCAAGAGTTCCCGATGAAGAAATATTCTACAGGGACCCTAATATACGCCGTGTAGAATCAACTGGGACCTGTTATTAGCCGGTTTGGAAAACCAAGTTTCCTCGATGGTGCCCGGAGGGTCTGACAAAGACACATAAAAGAAGGATGCAACATGAGCATCAGGAGGATTTATACCGAGAGGAAAATTCCTCTAATGAGAGGTCCGATCATCAGCACTGGTAGGTAAAACACAAAAATAAGGGTCCATCGGCAGATGTTAATATGGTATTCATGTTGCTGATGGAGTTTTTGGCACTATCTGATAATGAGGACGAAGTTGTTCTCTCTGATCAAGTAGCTCAGTTGACACTAGATCCAATGATGGTTGTTTTTGAGAAACCTACTGATGACGAGAGACAGCATCTTAAAGCTTTGTTTGTGAAAGGCAGAGTTGATGGGCAGCCTGTATCTAAGATACTTATCGACGGAGGGGCTGCGATTAATATTATGCCTTATGTGATGTATCGGAAACTTGGTAAGGGAGATCAAGACTTGACCAAAACCGATATGATGCTGAAGGATTTCGAAGGCAATGTGTCACCGGCTAAAGGGCAGTATGCGTTGAATTGACCATCGGTAGCAAAACCTTGCCGACGGCGTTCTTTGTTATTAATGGCAAGGGTGCATATAATCTGCTTCTAGGGAGGGATTGGATTCATGCTAATTGTTGTGTTCCTTCTACAATGCATCAATGCCTCATACAGTAGATTGGGGATAAGATTGAGGTTGTTCCTGGTGATTCTTCTTATATCATTGCATCGACAGAATCAGATACTTATGAGCGAACTAAATGCATATCAGGAGAAGTTTGGGAAAAAGAGTTCCTTAGAGTTGCTGATTATGAAATTCCACCGATCCAAGCAGTCGGTTCTGAAGAAGAGTTTTAATGGATAGGTTTGCTGATGATGGAAAATTAGGTCAAGGGTTCACATCGACAGATGATTTAGTAGAAGTAGATATTGGTGATGGCGATAGGCCAAGACCTACTTTTATTAGTGCTAAGTTAGATTCCAAGTGTAAGCAGCAAATGACTGATTTGTTAAAAGAGTATAAAGATTGTTTTGCTTGGGATTATACTGAGATGCCTGGATTAGACCGATCGATAGTTGAACATCGGTTACCTATCAAATCTGGATTTTGGCCACATCAGCAGCCAGCGCGCCGATTCAACCCTAATATACTTCCTGACATTAAGGCTGAAATAACTAAATTAATTAAGACAAAGTTTATTCGGCAGTGTTGATATGCAGAGTGGATCTCTAATGTGGTTCCTGTTTATAAGAAAAATGGAAAACTTCATGTTTGTATTGATTTCAGGAATCTTAACAAAGCCACACCGATGGATGGCTATCCAATGCCGATTGCTGATTTGTTGATTGATGCTATAGCCGGACATCAAATTATCAGCTTCATGGATGGTAATGCAGGTTACAATCAAATATTCATGGCTGAAGAAGATATTCCCAAGACTGCTTTCAGATGTCCAGGTCATGTAGGGTTGCTTGAGTGGGTAGTCATGATGTTTGGTTTGAAAAATGCCGGCGCTACTTATCAAAGAGCTATGAACTTTATTTTTCATGAATACATCGGCACATTAGTGGAGATCTACATTGATGACGTAGTGATTAAGTTTGGAGATATCACAAAACATCTAGCCAATTTACGAAAGATATTGGAGTGCACAAGGAAGCATGGATTGAAGATGAATCCTAATAAATGTGCATTTGGTGTATCGGTAGGTCAATTTTTGGGTTTTATGGTGCATCAGCGGGGCATCGAAATCAGTAGGAAGTCTATTGATGCAATTAACAAGGTGGTTGCTCCTGCCAATAAAACTGAATTGCAATCTTTGATCGGTAAGATTAATTTCATTAGAAGATTCATATCTAATCTGTCGGGAAGGATCAAGGCTTTCAGTCCATTACTTAAATTGAAGGTCGATCAGGAATTTGTATGGGGAGCTGAGTAGTAGTTAGCCCTGGATGAAATTAAGAAATATTTTACAAATCCTCCAGTGCTAGTTCCACCTCAACACGGGAAACCTTTCAGGTTGTATTTGTCAACTGATGATACCGCTATCGGTTCAGCTCTTATTCAAGAATTTGAAGGGAAAGAACGTGTTATTTATTATTTGAGCAGAAGATTAGTGGATGTTGAGACAAGGTATTCGGCCATTGAAAAATTATGTCTATGTTTATACTTTTCTTGTGTCAAATTAAGACATTATTTGTTGTCTGCCGAATGTACGGTCATATGCAAAGATGACGTAGTCAAGTATATGCTGTCGATGCCGATATTAAGTGGTAGAATCAGCAAGTGGATTTTGGCATTATCAGAATTTGAACTATGTTACGAATCGACTAAGGCACTTAAGGGGCAGGTTATGGCTGATTTTGTCACTCAGCATTGTAATACAGTGGACTCTCTGGAGGTTGCTCCTTGGACACTTTTCTTCGATGGGTCCACATGTGGTGAAGGAGCAGGTATCGGCATTGTGTTGATTTCACCTCAAGGAAGGAAGTATGAGTTTTCATTGCCGATTGTTGCTACGTCGACAAACAATCAGGCTGAATACCAAGCCTTGATAAAAGGGTTAGAATTGCTGAAGGAGATACATGCCGATGCTGTTGAAATCTTTGGTGATTCTATGCTAGTTATAAATCAATTGGCTGGGATCTATGAATGCCAAAGTGAAGTTTTAATTTTGTATTATGAAAGATGTTTACAATTGTTGAAAGGGTTTAGAGATTTTCGTCTTGAACATATTTCTCGACTGCATAATGAAGAGGCTAATCGACTAGCTCAGCATGCTTCAGGGTATCAGCCTATTCAGGAAGTGCTAACATCGGTAGTCGATACCGATGACTGGAGAAAGGAGATTGTCGATTATTTAAAGGATCCATATAAAAAGGTTGAAAGACATATAAGGTTTCAAGCTACCAAGTATGTGCTCCTCGATGATGAATTATATTATCGAACTATAGATGGAGTTTTACTCAGATGTGTTAGCAGTGATGAATCGAAAAGCTTGATGGGTGAAATTCATGAAGGAGTGTGTGGAGCGCATCAATCGGCTTTCAAGATGAAGTGGATGATCAGAAGGAATGGATATTATTGGCCAACTATTCTTGAAGATTGTTTTAAGTATTTTAAAGGATGTCAGGGGTGTCAAAAGTTTGGTAATATTAAAAGAGTGCCTGCATCGGCTATGAACCCTATAATTAAACCTTGGCCGTTCCGGAGATGGGCTATCGATCTCATCGGTCAGATTTATCCACCATCGAGCAAAGGACATAAATTTATTCTGGTTGCTACCGATTATTTCACAAAATGGGTTGAGGCAATTCCTTTAAAACAGGTGACATCGGCTAATATGATCGATTTTGTGAAGGAGCATATTGTTTACCGATTTGGTATTCCTCAAACTATCACTACCGATCAGGGTACTATGTTTACATCGGGAGAATTTGATGAGTTTGCTGTAGGTATGGGAATTAAAGTTTTAAATTCTTCTCCATATTATGCTCAAGCTAATGGTCAGGCTCAGGCTTCTAACAAAGGGATCATCAAACTCATTAAGCGCAAAATTAAAGAAAATCCTAAGAGGTGGCATACAGTATTAAATGAAGCCTTGTGGTCATATCGGATGTCATGTCATGGTGCAACCAAAGTAACGCCTTATCAGTTAGTATATGGACACGACGCAGTATTACCTTGGGAAATTAAAATTGGCTCTAGGCGAATACGTTCTCAAAATCAGCTGACAGCCGATGATTATGATACTCTTATGAAGGATGAGTTGGAAGATGTGGCGGGTCATCGGTTAAGGGCTTTAGTTAGCATTGAAGAAAATAAGAAAAGAGTAGCCAGATGGTATGACAAGAAGGTGAAGGTAAAGGAGTTTGCCGATGGAGATCTGGTCTAGAAATTGATTTTACCGATTGGGACTAAAAGTTCAAAGTTTGGAAAGTGGTCTCCTAATTGGGAAGGTCCATATCAGATAAATCAGTATGTTCCTGGTAACGCATATATTCTAGAAACCCTCGAAGGGGTTGTGTTTCCCAGAGCATTAAATGGAAAATATTTAAAGAAATATTACCCTAGTATCTGGATGGATGCATAAAAGTATAAGTGTCGATAATAGTCCTATCGGCTAGAATTATACAAGGATGTCAATGTCTCGTAAAGTGCCGATGCAATAGACAAGATTTACAAGTTTAACAAGGATTGGATAGCCAATATCGCACGTAGGCGAATCTGGTCGGCTTCCTTCATTTCTTTGATGTCTTCATCGGCAGCACCCTCCATAGGCTTGAGTTTTTTCTTCATGGCCAAGGCTTTGCGAGCCTGGGTGTCTCTTTCTTGCTGAAGGGCCTTGATGGCATTGGGTAGCTGGCTTTCTTCTTGTTGAGCATGAGTTAAGGCTGCCTCGACTTTTTTCAATTCAGCCAATAGAGCCATCTTCTTTGCCAATAAATCTAAGATTTTCTGCTTAAGTTCAGCGCCCGAAGTCTGCAAGTTGCCGATGCCCTTGTGCTTCTCATCGGCAATTTGTTTCAATTGTAGCATCTCTTCTTTGAGTTGAGCCTGAGCTGCTCTATCGGCAATGCGTTGAGCAGCCTGTTGATATTGTAGTTAGCGGCTTTCTAAATGAGCTACTGGGAAGAGTACTTCTTCAACATCGGTAGGGACCTAGCCACGGATTGTTTTGAAAATTGCCTGTGTGGGGTCCGAGTCATCTACCAGTTGGGTGGTATCCTACTGTAACAAGTTCAAGAGAGCTTCCAACTTGGACTTAGTTTCTGCCAATATTGTTCCCAGTGCAAGGGAAGAACTTGTTTCCTCTCCATCATCGTCAAAAACGTCAATGGCAAAGGAAAACAGGCTGTTTGGGGAGTCTTGTTCCTAAGGAAAAGAAAAAGAGGTCAGTTAAGGATAAGTATGAATATTATAAATCGACTAGATCAATCGGCTTACCTGTTTCAAGGCAATTTCCTATACTTGGCTGGAGGAAGCAGCCTGGAGTATGCTGTGTGGAGGATCGGCTGAGCTTGCTGATGGGATATCCTCTGTGACCTCATCGGTGGTTGGCTCTTGGGTTATGATGACTGATGACATTGGGGCAGATGTGGGGATCGGCACGGACTTCTATCGTTTTAGCTGTGCCTCGGCATCTGTTAAGGCTTTGCGCTTTGCTTGGGCATCAGCAACGGTTGGCTGGGGGGCATCGGCACTTGTTGGTTGTGAAGCTTGGACATCTGGTACGCTTGCTGATGTACCCATTTGTTGCTGCAAAACAAGTGTAAGGTATGATATTTAACAGATAAAATGTGAAATCAAAGGGATACCTCTGAAGGTTTGTCAGAAGAAGTGGTGTTTGATATCGGAGGAATTACCAATGATGATCCAGCAGTGGCTCTTACACCCTGATGATTAATGTTAATACAGTTTGTGATCGGTATGAGTAGAAATAAATAGGGTTGTTACCTTGAATGCCTTGACCAGGGTTGTAGTAGCTGTCAATGGAGTGGTCCTAGCTATAGCCAATTTGGACTTGGAGGTGATGGTCTTGGCATGGGTCTTCTGGTGAGTCAAAGCAGCTAAGGTGGGGGCATTGTAGCTGATCGGTGATATTGGGGAGACAGGCCAAAGATCGAAGGGTTTTCCACTTTTGCTCATAGATGGTGCTGGGTTGTTAACCTGTCACGAGAAAATTAGTTACCGATATATGAAAGGAAAAAGCAGAAGGGAGTTAAAAAAAACTTACTGCATCATCAGGGATGGCGTATTCAGGGTCAATCATGTGCCGATATGTGTGAGCAGATGTTGCAAACAGTTATTCCCTCCACTCTCGCCACCATTGCTTATATGATTCGGTGATGAAAGATACTGGTGTCCAGATGGATAGATCGACATCTGTAGTATCGGCATTGGGGGAGAGTCGCACTACCCTGTTCCAATCTGTTCCGCAGGTGATTGTTTCTCTAGGTTTGATCACATCGGCAAAACAAAGTTTGATTGGCAGTTGCCCAAAAGCTAATTGACGGGATACTGTCGATGGATTGTAAAACTCATACGTGATATTGGTGTTTTTCCCGCTACCGAATGTGTTTACTGGGATTGCCCTGGGAGTAATGATGGCCATCATGAGTTCATTATCCTGATTCAGAGTGTCATCGGCAAAGTTGAAAAGAAGGGGGAATCTATTTTCTTCGTCAATATAAGGTACCTAGGCCCTATGATCACAAGAAAGACCATTGTAGAAGCTTTGGAAGAATCTACCGATCTGGTCTTCATTGGCCTCTGTTCCAGGGAGGACAATTATGGCTTCACCAAAATTGAGGGGTGAGCGTGTTGCCGATTCCTCATCCCCAAGTACATGGTCTTCAGCAATTTCTCGTGGGAATTGTTGGGCAAAGAAGTCCCATTGCAAACGTTTGTGCATATGGGTATTCAGCCACATGTTGATAAACCACCATGGGCCTCCTAAGTTGCCAATGGGTTCGCCAAGCAAAAGTTTCTGAGACACTTGGTGAAGAAGATGATAAGTGGAGCTCAGAAGGTATCGGCCAAGAGGAAACCTTACACCATTGGCCAAGGGTTCAGCCATGGGGAGGAAGGCATTGGTTGGTCCTACTGATCAACCACAGAAGATAAATTTTTCTAACCACATATTCAAGAATGTGGCATGTTCCCTCTAGTTAACTGTCCTAGTCTTCTGGCATTCTTGAATGTATCCTGTCCAACTGCCGATGTTGCGGGTATTCACCCTATATTCAGATTTTCTGCCATAGATGGAGCCTTCATCGGTAGTTGAAATATCCAAGCCAGTAAGCATGTAGACATCGGCAAGTGTGGGAGTGGCTGGGCCATGTCCAAACATAAAAGTGTTTGTTGTGTCTGACCTGAAGTAGGCAGCTGCAATCATCATTGACTCATTCTTTTGCATATCGGCAATAGATAGCCTAATGCATTGGTCTAGCTTCCGTTCTGCCCAGTGTACTTGCATCAACCTATTAACCCTCAAGTACCAATCTTTCCACCCTTTGGTGGTTTTGGGCCAAGATCAGAATGTATCTTTCCATAAATTCAGAGAGAAATTTTGGGCTCTAAAGGGGATTCTGTTAACCTCTGCATTAATTAGATCAGTTGGATCTGGGTTGCCCATTGGTCCTAGGCATTGGACATGCGGCTGATTGGTTGGAATAACTAATTTGTTGCGTAGTTCCTAAGTTTAGAGGATTCGGAGAACAAAAGAAAAGAAAAATTACCAACTTTATGAACTCGCAAAGACTAGAGGAATCGAGGTAAAAGGTAACGGAAGTGGAACGAACCGCAGGGACGTCGAAGTTGATTGCCATTATCTTGAGGTAGATGGGGGCATGAGCCGGAGACTCGAGGTTGACGCTGGAGAAGAGTTCTTGTTGGTTGAGGTCGCGCAGTTGTTCGTCGGAGTCGCCGCCGGAAAGAGAAAATGTCAAAGATTGGAGTCTGAGGGTAGAAGACGAGCGTTCTAGAGAAATCTATTTATAAGCCGCTTGGAGTAGGGGTATTTTTGACTTATCTCTATGCCGCACGCATGTAGGTCGAGGTGGTTCAAATGGATATGGTAACTGTTCGCACGATAATCAGGGGATTGTATAGATGATTTGATGGCAAGTAATCATGACTTAGAAGAGATATCGGTACAGGATATTTTAATTCTGAAAGTGGTGGCATTATTATGTTAGGATCTTGCCGATGGATTATTGTTTTGGTATCTTAACCATAATCAAGGCAAGAGTGGTTGACAATTGTGCGATATTTACTGAGGTGCGTGAATCAGGATTAGATTTTATTAGATTTGATAACAGATCAAGTTTTGGCTTGAAGGATGAGTTATGGTAATTGGGCGAAGGCAAACGTTATCTGGAGTAAATTTCGGAGCATTAATGGTTTTATACTCTGAAATTGGGGGGCATGTGTTGACACCGTTTTTTGCACGTGTCAAAATGATCAGAGTGGGCTAATCGGTAGAGGAAAGTTACTGTGTACGCTGACAGCCAATGAAAATCAGCTTGTAAAGATGGTTGCCGATGAATGGTGGTGATCGATGGAAAGGTTGATTTAGACTCGGGCGTTGCCGATAAGGTTGGAGATGTTATTGTCGATGCCGATGAAGGAAGGCTTGAAGACTACTGCCGATGAAACAGGAAGTATGCCGATGGAAAGGAGGTCGGTGAGATTTCCATCGTAATTGAGGTGGGTAGGGAAATAGATAGGAGTTGACTTCCTTTTCTATATTTGTTAGAGTATGATTCATGTAAGAGTCACGTGTTTCCTTAGATATGGACTTGGTGTCCTAGTTGTGTTTGGTTATGTCTCTTTAGATCAGGGTATAAATATAGAGTGAGGGGCAATGTAATAAAGATATATCAATCAATATCAAAACCAATTTTTACTACTATTTGCATCTACTTACTTTTCAGCGACTTCGTCAATTTGCATATTTTTTCCTTTTTACGAGTTCTCATTGATTCGGCGAGTTGCATAGCTTTAGTACAACCTTCGGCGATTCTCGAGTTCCATGTGAGTACCTCTTGGCCGTGACTTCTGGGCATATCGTTGTTGTCAGGACCAAAGTGCTCGTATCTTCATCCTTGTCGATTAACAGGTCAAATCGACTGGCACGCTTTGGATATCGATTCGGGTATTAGCCCTTTGTGTTTGCAGATCCACTTTTGCATCAACAACATGAGACCCTGTGTGCCTCATTTCGCATTCACCCGCTCACTCGCTCCCTCTCCATAGCTCTCTCTCGCCCTTGCCATGGAAGAGCCGAGCGCCGCCGAGCAACCGAGCAGCTCCGCTATCGCCTAGCGCCTGCTCCACCACACCATTGCCGCCTCCATCTCGTAGCTAGCTCTGGTGCGTCCGCGCGGTCACCTTGGGTACCAATCGACGTGGCTTGGTGAGCCAAGCACGTAGGTATGGTCGGTTTCGCCGGAGTGCTTGCCGTCAGCGAGATAACGCTGGCCAACCACCGGGCTCTACTTTGGCTCACTAACGGGTGGACCCTGCTAACCTATGTGTCCCTGATGTCAGTGAGAGCAGTTTAGGGTTTCAGTTATTTCTTTTGTAGATTCTTATGCTAACTTTTCAAAATCATAATTTGAGTTGTAGAGGTCCAATTTTGGTGAACAAAATTTTGTTGTGTTCCTTAGGAAGTGTAGTATTTTATAAAAATATGAGATGTATAGTTTCTAGTATTTTTATTGGAGATTAAAATGTATTTAGATAAATGCTTTTTGAATGTTTACAATCTTGTAAATTATATATCTTGAGCTAGAAATGTGATAAAATTTTGATTCCAATTTTGTTAGTCTTGTGTTGACATGCTCTAGCTAGGAAAAATATTAAGCTTGCAGTAAACCTGATTGAAATATGATCTTTCTATTTATCTATTAATAAATGGCATTTTCTGAGGAAAATTATAGGGATAAAACTATGTAACATATTGCTATGCAAATTTTTGTACAGTAGTATGGCACTATTATGAAGCTAAGATAAATATAGAATCTGTTGTTTGACACTTTTCTATGGGGTTAACTATTTTCACTAAAATAGGCTTTGCTAGCTTGTCATTTTTGTAGGGGATGCTATACATGTCCAAATGGTATGAAAGTTTTATAGTAGTCTAATGGGGGCACTAGAAAGCTACTGTAATTTTATGAGAATTTATTGTGCACATTTCGTGTATGTTTGTTATTTCCCCTAATTATTTAATTAAATTAATAAAGGCATTTAAGTAATTAAATTGTGATTGACCATGATGTTTTCTATGGTTCTTGTGATACATAGTAACTATTGATGTTAATAGTAAGGCTTAGAATCAATTGGTTGTATGCAACTAATTAACTGTTGCTTTGTAATTCAAATAGATGGTTGCATGTATAGTTTCGGTTGTGTGGACGATTTCATGTTGATAATGGACTTTTCTATAAAACTTATTAATAACAAAGTTGTGGATAACTTAATAATCCACCTCATTTTAAATTTTGATGGTCATAGGCCTTAGGGTTTAGAAGTTTTGGCTGTTAGAAGTTTGATGTCCAAATTGTTTACTTTCTGGAAAGATTTGTTTGACTGAATTGTTTGACCTAGATAACTATTGAATCACCTTATATGTATTAAAAGAAAGTTGTAGACAATTTCATAAGCTTTACATAATGTCCACAACCATATAATTTTGATATATATAACTCCCATTATGGTTAAAACAAATAGCTATAGTTTTGTACTTTGACAAATAAGTTGTAGGAGTATTTGCTTAAGTAATAGAGAAGAGATATGCACCTACTCAGTAAAATAGGATGCACTTGTTATTACTTGACACCATGCTATTGAAATTACTTACAAGGATGCATTCATCATGTTTTATCATATTATATGTGTCATCATACATGCATTCGCGATATCTTATGCCATATCCATGCATATAGGATCGACCGAGGAGATAACGTTGCTGGAATTCAATGAGGAAGAGGAAGAGAATCAGCAGGAGACTCCTCAAGCCACAGCTCTAGGAGAAGAGGAGTAGACTCTAGAAGAGCTCCCTAAGTGCCTAGATCACTGCCCCACCTCTTTTCTCAAAGGAAGCCCCGGAGCATTCTTAGTCTCCCATTGTTTTACAAAATACTACTTGAGTCCTTTATGATTGATGCATTAGGTTATAAGAGTTGACTAGAAACACTTGATGCATGGAACTACCTCGCTCAGATGTATACACCTTTAAGCCTATGTAGGTCTAGGATTGAATATATGCTTAGCCATGCTTAGACAGGTAGAAGTCAGGTGATTTCCTATCACCAGCGAGATATATGTGGATACCAAAGCACGGTTGGCTATATTTGCTATCATGGAAAAGAACCATGGGGTAAAGTAAATGGAGGCTGGGTGGAGTCTATGTGTAGGTTGACTCATGTGATTCCGTCTGTGTCGATTAAGGACCGTACCATTGTTGGCACTTTTGACAAGATTGAACGCATGCGTATCACTTAGCTTGCTAGATAACTTGTTCCTACCACGAAGCCAAGTAACTCAACTCAAGCTGGGCCACGCTCTATTAGAGTGCACACTCTAGATGGTAGTAAGGATCTACGGGGAGCTAAACGTGAGCCCAAGGGTAGGCTGGGCCTGAATGTCCTGGTAGCTGGTTGTCCCTAATTGTGTGGCGCTAGGCAAACCCACGAAATGTGGACTTGAGTTGTACCAAAGGTGACCGTTGATCTAGTCTACCTAGGTTTGTTTTAGGAATAAATTCCTAGCTGGATGAAATCGATTCGAATCGCCATCTCTCCCGGATAGTGAGAAACTTGGCTAGCCCCAACATCGTCGTAATTGTATTATGGAATGTGATGGTTTAGATAAACATGGAATTATTACACGAGCTATGGTTACTATTGTATGCTCTTAAAATTATATATCACGTGTTTGGCATAGGATAGTTGCTAATCTAGTGATGAATAGCTATAATTAACTTGATGACCAAAGTATAATTGTATAACTAAGTTAATTGCTTTTTATGCAAAAATGTTGTCAAGCTACCTCCACTTATAAAGCCTTGCATAATCCTTGGAGCCAATTTATTTCTGGTTTATGACGGGTAAGTGTAGCTGAGTATCTTCTCGTACTTAGAATTTTATTCCCATTGTTACAGATGGTACCGTCTACCATGGATATTGCAAGAATTGCTTCTATCCCGCCGTAGATGAGGAGTGAGCCTTGCGTAGGTATCTCTAATAATCCTTCTATTATGGTTTTGTGGATTGTGATCATGTGATGGCACTGTATTTGAACTATGTTGGCAAATGTTACTTTCAAACTTTAATTTGCTTCTGCTACTATCTATCGAACTTGGTTTGTAATAACTCTGTTTCGTACTCTGCTGAATGAACTGTATCTGTGAACTTTATGTAACGTGTGACATGTATGTTGAATTATGTATGATCTTGGTTGTATGTGGAACATTTATCAAGACCTGTTATGGTACTCGACGGACTATCGGGTTTATATAGGCTCAAGTATGACAGTGCGACTGCTTACGGGCTGCCATTGTACTTGTGCTCTTATAAATTGGTCGGTTCTGCGACAGCTGGTATCAGAGCAAGATTCAATATTAATTGCCACATGTGTATTTAAAACAAAGATTTTTGTTTTCTAAAACCAGTTTCCAGCAACTAATAACTATATAAATAGGTATTTAAAACCTAGAGTTGAAATATAAAGTGTGCCAGTGATCACTTTCTTTATGCCTAGTTAAGGACTCTTAGGTGGCAATTTAAGTACTAACATGGGGGTTTTTACTTTCGTCGTCCATATGGCATGCTATTGTATGGATGCCATTCACTTGAGTGGTAATGTATGGATCAAATGCCTCTACGCCAAGGTAAGAATGTAGGTTGATGAGTGGCATGGCCGCAAGATGTGAGCGTGTGGTCGGTGAGAGCTAGCTTTGGTATGACTATGTATGCATGTTTGCATGTGTATATGGTGCGTATTTAATTGTGGGTAATAAATTATCATCGGGTAGCTTTGATACAGAAGTATATGTATGGTTATACATATATGGAAGTATTTAGATTACGACCTAGAGCCTAGATGTACATTCTGCATATATAATTGTGGGGTTGGGCTAAAGTGAAACTCTTATGCAGGTACACTAACAACAAAACATGTAGCCCGACTAGCTATTCTATATATGAGAGAATACATGTATGCCATCGTGTATGTCATTAGAAATAATTTTTCCTAAGTTTGTGAGGACATACGGAACATGCATGCATCATGATACATAATTATTTAACACTTGCATTGTTCCTCCCCTTATAGATCTCTTACTTAGTTATGTAACTCTTATCCATTATGACTTTGTCTCACAAGAGTTGCATATGTTGTTGGTACAGATAGCAACACCAGTTGGAAGTGAGAGTTTCTAGATGATGTTTGAAACTCCTGCCCTGCTTTGGAGAGTCTTGCACTATATGAGGTATTATGAACCACCCCTCTATCACTGGAATGAGGAGTACCTAGAGGGACAACCATGGTATGAAGTGCAGCTAACCATACCCGCTTGTACTCAAGCACCCTTCTGGCAGGAATGGAAAGTGGAATCTAAAGGAAGAACTCCTTGGGAGGCTGCCCAAGTAGTAGCCTTCGAGGTACTAAGTCAGATCTGTCAGTAGCACAGGGATGAGCTTACTGGTAGTGCCGCTGGTGTTTTTTGTTGGGTGGATCCGTCCATAGCAGTGTGGGCACAACGCAACCACAATGCATTGATCCGAGATCAGGATGAGCGGGCAGATAGTTCTAGTCCCACTATGAGCACCATGTTTGTAGTAATGAAGATGTTCTATATTCATCAGGACATCAGGGATTTCTGGCAGGAGTCCTATACCACTTGCATGGATAAACTCATGAGGGCCGAAGCCACCCAACGTAAGCTCAAGAAGCGTGTGCGCAAGCACAAAAAGGCAGCAAGTGAGGCTTGATGGGAAACCGATCAAGCATATGTAGCTTTGGGAAATCTCCACACCCAAATGGAGCAAGTGGATCAGTAGAGAGCTACCGCCTAGGAGGCAAGAGCAGATGATTAAGGAGTGTTAGTAGGACTATGGGAGTAGCTAGAGGCCGCCCATGCCGAGGTGTCCACAGCTACGCGCCAGCGAATCTTAGCAAACAACCATGCCGCTTTAGTAGAACCAAAATGAGATAGGACCCACGCTGTGAGTGCCATGTAGGATCATGCTGAGAGGGACTTGTGCCAGCAGCTTGCATAGACCCAGCATGTAGTGATGGATCTTTAGCATGAGGTGCATTTTTTGAACAACCAACTGCACCCACTCCTTGATGGGGAAGAAGATGGTCCAGAAATGTTAGTAGAAGATGATGGCTAGGACGAGGAAGAAGTGGAGCCAGAAAATTAGGATGATCCTATCTCCGACCTCGACAGCGACCATGATGAAGATTAGAATCACCTAGTGACTAGTTAAAATGCTAGGTGTATCCCCTCTATTTATGTAATGGACTTGTAGTTGAAGTTTGGTAATTTCAATTGAACTTTCATGTAATATTGGTACATTGCATGTTATTTCACGTTTGGTTGAACATTAATGAAATTCTAGTTTTGTCTTACTGGTGATTATGACTTGTATGTTAACGTGCTATGAACCCGATAGGTGATCAAATTGGTGATGTCATGTTGTGAGAATGGATTATTATGCCTCTGTTTTATTGTATGAACTTAAGATTCTCTCTAGTAATTTTAGTTTGGCATGATTATACAATTCATCTACAATCTCTTGACATCATCAAATAATCACTTATTGTTGTAACTTTGCAGATGACTCGCACTCATGCTAGAGCAGGCAGCAGCTAAGAGGGCAATGATGGTGACTTACCACCACCGCCACCACTGTCTCCTAATGAGTTCTTTGCATAATTCCTGGAAGTCAAAGGACTATGGAGGAAACCCTGCACCTCATTGGGTAGAACACGGCTCGCGCCCGCCAATAACAACATGGGCCTAAGCCAAATCAATACAACACTTTCAAGGATTTCTTGGACACCAAGCCTCCTATTTTCAAGGTGGCCGAGGAACCGCTCTAGGCGGATGAATGGCTCAACAATATTGACCAAAAGTTCCATCTACTAAGGGTCACAGAACATCAAAAGGTAGAATATGCATCCCATCAGCTATAGGAACCGGCCAGGATATGGTGGACCCATTTCCTATCCTCTTTACCTGCCAATGCATAGGTCATGTGGGAGCAATTCAAGTTAGGCTTTAGGGGACATCACATTCCCCTAGGGCTGATGCGCATGAAGGCAGCTGAGTTCATGTGGCTCACATAAGGGACTAAGAACCTTACTGAGTGCATGCATGCTTTCAACAATCTGTCTTGTTATGCCCTAGGTTTTATTGACACTGAAGAAAAGAAGATCGAAAGCTTCAAGAGAGGCCATGGCACTAAGTTGATGAAGACTATGTCCAACTCGAGGTTCACCACCTACAATGAGTTCATTAGTGATGCATTGACTCAGGAGAACCACAACAATCTACATGTGGTAGCAAAGGGCCATAAGAGGGCAGCTGAGGCAGGTGCCTCAGGGTCTTCCTAGTCTAGAGCTCTAGTGGCAGCTTGGCCACAGTTTCGACCACCAGCGCCCAAGTTCTGGCCTCCTCCACCAAAAGCTCAGAACAGCCGACCTCATAAGGTGTTTCACAAGGTGTTCACCATTGCCTTACCAAAGGGGAATGACAACAGGGAAGCTCAGCAAGACCCAAGAGCAACCAACCATGTTTCAACTATAATCAAGTGGGTCACTCGGCCAAAGAGTGCCCCCATTCTAAGAAGAACAACAATTAGAACTAGAGCAATCAGAGACAGGCAAATCCTAAGGCACGTCCTAGGTATGTGCACTACACTATTGTTGAAGAGGTTCCCGTAGGAGAGGTTGTCACCACTGGTATGTTCCTTGTTAACAAACATCTCACCATTGTTTTATTTGATTCAGGAGCTTCTCATTCATTTATGAATCAAGCATTTGCATCTAGACATGATCATAAAGTAATTGAGGTAAGCAAGGGTGGTTATAATATAAGATCAGCTGGGGCTACTATCTCTACAAATAAGATAGTCAAAAATGTGCTCATCTCTATACAAGAAAGGGAGTATACAATGGATCTAATAGTATTGCCCGGATTATCCATAGATGTGATATTAGGCATGAGTTGGATGAGCGATCATGGTGTCCTCATTGACACTAGCACTCGAACTATTATGTTGAGAGAACCCAAGGGAGGTAATGTTTTTCTATTACCACTTTCCCAAAATTTTGAACTCCAACACTTGGCTTGTGCTATCCAAGCCACTACTCTATGTGATATTCTAGCGGTTTGTGAGTTTTTTGATGTATTCCTAGATGAGTTACTAGGTTTGCCACCTGATAGGGATGTGGAATTCAATATTGAGTTAGTGCTAGGTATGGCACCTATCTCAAGGAGACCCTATAGGATGCCACCAAATGAGTTAGCCAAACTTAAAATTCAGTTACAAGAACTATTGGACAAAGGTCCCATTCAACCTAGTTTGTGTCCATGGGGATGTCCAGCTTTGTTTGTAAAGAAGAAGGACAAGTCCTTGAGAATGTGTGTGGATTATAGGCCACTTAATGCTGTGACCATGAAAAACAAGTATCCTTTGCCTCATATCGATATCCTGTTCGATCAGTTGGCAAAAGTAAAGGTATTCTCCAAGATTGACTTGAGGTCAGGCTATCATCAGATAAAGATCAGGCCAGAGGATATACCTAAAACAACTTTCTCCACTAGGTACGGCTTGTATGAGTATTTGGTCATGTTTTTTGGACTGACGAATGCTCCTGCCTACTTCATGTACTTGATGAATTCGGTATTCATGCCTGAGCTCGACAAGTTCGTGGTTGTGTTTATCAATGATATCTTGATTTATTCAGAGAATGAGGCAGATCATGCAGAGCATCTCAGAATTTTTTTATCCAGATTAAGGGAACACAAGTTATATGCCAAGTTTAGCAAGTGCGAATTTTGGTTGAGTAAAGTACCTTTCTTGTGTCACATCTTATCGAGGGATGGAATTTTTGTAGACCCATCTATAGTACAAGAGGTCATGGATTGGAAGGCCCCAACTTCGGTTCATGAAGTTTGGAGTTTTCTAGGGTTAGTAGGTTATTATCGTCGTTTTATTCTAGATTTCTCCAAGATAGCTAAGCCCATGACTAGGCTACTTCAAAAAGATGAGAAGTTTTATTGGACACCATAGTGTGAAGCAGCTTTTCACACCCTAAGGACTCTATTAACTACAGCTCCTAGTTTAGCATAACCCAACATTGAAAAGCCTTTCGATGTGTTCTATGATGCATCTGGTATAGGTTTGGGTTGTGTGCTCATGCAAGAAGGAAGAGTGATTGCCTATGCTTCTCGACAGTTGAGAAAGCATGAAGCCAACTACACTATGCATGATTTAGAGCTTGTAGTTCATGCATTAAAGATATGGAGACATTATTTGTTGGGCAATGTATGTCATATATATACGAACCACAAAATTTTAAATATATCTTTACCCAACCTGAGCTGAACATGCGACAACAAAGATGGTTAGAGCTGATTAAGGACTACAATTTGGAAGTGCACTACCATCTAGGGAAAGCCATTGTTGTAGCAGATGCACTTAGTCAGAAATCTAATTGCAGCACTATGGAAGCATTGTTGGAGGATGGATTTAATTTGTTACATCCTATTGTGCTGCACAATATCACTATCAGTTGTTCACTTGAGAGCAAAATCATAGAGCTACAGAAGACAGATGTAGGTATATTTCACATCAAGAGAAAGATGCAAGAGCAAGAAACCAAGCATTTTAGATTAGATGAAAGAGGTGTGTTGTGGTTTGAGGCCCGACATGTGGTACCGAAAGACCGTGAGCTTAGAAATCAAATTTTAGATGAAGCACATTCGTCCAAGTTGTCTATCCATCCGGGTAGTAGCAAAATGTATCAAGATTTGTAAACCTATTCTTGGTGAACTAAGATGAAGAAAGAGATCGCCGCCTATGTCGCTAGGTGTGATAACTTTAGTAGAGTAAAGGCTGTTCATTTGAAATCTATTGGATTACTTCAGCCATTGCCTATTCTAGGGTGGAAATTGGAAGAAATAAGTATGGACTTTATTACAGGCCTTCCGCTGACACAACAAGGTCACGATTCCATATGGGACATTGTAGATCATCTCACCAAGTTAGCCCATTTTATACCAGTGAACATAAGGTATCACGTGAGGAAGTACGCTGAGCTGTATGTTTCTCAGGTTGTGAGACTACATGGAATACCTAGGACTATAATCTCGGATTGAGGACGGTAGTTTATAGCTCATTTCTAGGAGCACCTGCACCGGGCCTTGGGGACTAAACTAATCAAAAGTTCAGCATACCATCCATAAACTTTGAGACAAACTGAGTGAGTGAACCAGATCTTAGAAGATTTGCTGAGAGCTTGTGTTATATCTTCCAAGGGTTCATGGGAGAAATGTCTACCTTTAGCCGAGTTCTCCTACAACAACAGTTATCAAGCAAGCATCAAGATGGCTCCATTTGAAGCCTTGTATGGTAGAAAATGTAGAACTTCGTTGAATTGGGTTGAACCCGGTGAAAGAAGATACCTTGGCATTAACTTTGTCACTAAAGCTAAAGAGCAGGTGCGCATTATCCAATAGCATATGAAAGCAGCTCAGTCAACACAAAAGAGTTATGCTAATAAAAGAAGAAGACCACTGATTTTTGAAGTGGGAGATTATGTATACTTGAAAGTGTCACCCATGAAGGGACTATAGAGAATTCGAGTGAAAAGAAGGCTTGCACCTAGATATGTAGGGCCATACAAGATTACTAAACGGAAAGAGAATGTCACTTACAAGTTACCATTTCTGTGATAGAACTGCCCAATTTATACAAGATCAAGTATGATTGTCCCTGCTAACATGTTGACACACACATACTTTCACTCATATAAACCCAGTAGTCCATCGAGTGTCACGAAAGACATCGGTAAATCAACATCACAACCAAGATCGCGTGATCAAGCAAATACACATCACATACGTAGAGTTGCAGCAAAAATAATATTACAAATGGGTTCACAAATAAAAGTACAAGTTTGGGTTTCCAAACTGCTTAGTGAAAACAACATAGCTTTCAAATGATTACATTAATATAAGTTCCAAATATATTGCTAGCATAAGTGACATCATCTGACAAAAGCATATAGATGAGAAGTAACTATAGAATCACCGAGCCCACCAGCGGTTAGCCACCATCATCAACAAGCCGAGAACTTCACCTACAACATGGTGGGATAAACCCTAAGTACTCGAATGTACTTAGCCAGACTTACCCATCGGAAACCAAAACAAATGACATCATGGATCACGCATAGCTTAATTTAGTGGATCTGGCTGGACAACCTTTTTGCATAAATGCTTGAGTAACCATTAGCATTATTCACCTGTACTAGCAGTGACTTTTAGCCATTGCCTACCATCTATATTAGCACCTGTACTAATCAATCACTTGATTAAGTTGCAAACAATAATAACCATATTAGGTATTTCATGGCTCATTGTCATTATCATCATCATCATCATTTAACCATATCTTTAAATTTAGTGAATCTACGTTGTCGTTACCCAGTCAAGTTCTCACTATCCAGGAGAGATGGCGATTCGAATCGATTCCTATCCAGCTGGTGGGGTATTCCTAACACAAACCCTGCTTCCTCCGTTAGGGTCTCAAACAAGTCACCTTTGGCACAACTCAGGAGTCGCGAGTCCAAACAGATTGGCAATCTCAGAGAACCACTCTGCTAAGGTTGTTCGGGACTCTAACCTACCTTGGACTTATGCCAATGGCTCTCCGCACATCCCTACTACCTCTAGAATGCACGCCACTGCTCGTGTTCCTGGCCTGAGTCGAGCTACTAGGCTTCGCAGTCAGAACAACTTATCCGGCCAGCTAAGTGTTAGGCTATGTTGAACATGACATGAGGACATACAACGTATCGGTCCTTAAACGACACAGACGGGGGTAGATTCACACCCAAGACCTCCATGCCTTGTTGCTGCACTACCATCATCCTGTCCGGTCTCCATTCATTATTAACACATGGTTCTTTTTCATGATAGCAATTATAGCCAACCGTGACCAGAGCTCATCCTACATCTCGCAGGTGATAGGAAATCACTCGACTTCTACCGGTCTAAGCATACCTAAGCATCATTCGATCCTACACTTAATTAGGATTCATAGGATTTTATCTGGACAAGGTAAGGATATAATGCAATAATTGGTTCCAACCAATTCCTATACTTAATGCATCATCAACAATAAAAGATACTCAAGATATTTGTAAAAACATGGGAGGCTTAGAATGCTCTAGGGCTTGCCTGGGATCCCACACTGAGTCAGTGTTAGTTAGATGACACTCGCTAAGTGAGCATCTCCCGCCCTAGCACTTGTCCAGTCCTTCCACCTTCGGGATAGGTCCACCATACACCGCTTCGGGTTCAGCTCCAACATCACATCCTTCAGGTGGTTCATCTAGCACACCTAGATGAGATGCAAGATGCAAGTGCATGAATAAGAAGAATGGTAATACAAGAGGCATTCACATAAACATTCAAAACAAACACAAGATTATGCAAGACATAGACACCAATAGCTATTTAACTAACATCACACAACTAACTACAGAGAGCAAGCACATCAAGCATGACACAAGTTTAACAAGGTCACAAGTATCATAACTTGACCATCAACAAGGGCATAAGCCACACTTAGCAACACATGGTGTAAACAACCACAACTAGCATATGTCTATTTCTGGACTGGAAACAACAGCTTCATGTTTGGATCATAACTAGAGTTATACAAATCAAATAGCCATGCAACAAGACATTGTGGAAAGCTTATGAAATTTTATACAATTCATCTTTAATCATCTTAGCATGATTCTCAAGTTAAGTGGGTCAAAATTAGATATTTATAGAAACTGGTCCACAATTGACAGAGAGCAGCCATTTCTGAAACCCAGCTTTAAATAGGCATAACTGACAAACCACAAGACCAAATACGACCAATTTTTAACAGCAACTAGATACATGAATTATCTACAACTTTGTTATTATCACCAAAAGCTCATTCAAACCCTAACTAGATCAAACACTAGTATCTTTCAGATCTGCTCAGAATACAATCAAAACCTGACAGAAGACTTAAAAGTCATGTAACTCCTACACTATCAGGCCTATGGCCTTGCAATTTGAACACAAGAAAGATCATGAAATTTTCTACAACTTTTGTATTCACTACAACCATAGCAAACATCATTTACACCACAAAAATAATTGCACAAGCAAAACTACAAATGCAACCCAATAGCAGTGGTACAGAAAACTGATAGGAACTTCAGAGAAGCATAACTGGAGTTCTATACCTCCAACAAACATGAACCATAACTTTTTGAAAAGCTTAGGAAGTTACCTACAACTTTCTTATTCTCATATTAAGATGATTCTACAGTTAGAAGGGTCAATTAATCCAATAATTGCATCTCTGTCCAAAACATAGATAGAAACTGACATGCCACTTTAAAGAGCTATAAATGGAGTTATACATGTCCAATAAATATGTTTATAGACTTTTTAGAAAGCCTATCAAATTCTAAACAACTTTGTTGCAAACACCTCAAGCTAATTCTACTATTAAGAAGGCCCCACAGTAATAACAAGGAAACCCTCTCTGGGTTTGGGCAGAAACAGCCACAGAGATTTAAGCAAGAATAACTCAAGATCTACTTAACAAAAAAAATCATGATATTTAAGTACTACAACTCAAGTATTATCGCCCAGACATGATTCACAACTTAACTGGGCCAATTAATTCAAACTTGCAGACTTATTCAGGATAGGAGCAAAGCAACACAGGGAATTTGTTATTTTTATAACTCTTAAACCATCAAGCCTAAACTCCTGAAATTTTTACCAGACATCAAACATCACTAGAGTAACACTCCATAAAAATTTCACATTTATTTAATCACCATAACTTCAGTTATGAAAAAGACAAGACATAACTAGTATTAAGAACCTAACTGCATAGATCTATTTTTACAGCAAAATATTTAAACTAAAACATGTAATATTATAGATCTACTGCATTGACAATTTCACAAGGATTCCAAAAAGTCATCATTTACTTTTTTATGATTTTTCAACTAATTACTATGAGTTTTCAAAGTTAATCATTCAAATCTGTAAAAACAAAAGAAAAGACATGTACGTCTTTCATCGGGGTCGCTGCGAAAAACTGAAATCAAAGATCAGCGATTGACTCTTCTTGACACTATTCACCAGAGTCACGGTTCCTTCACTTAACCCCCTCACTTTCTTCAAATTTGAGCGTGAACTCCTTCGTCTTCATCCTTACAATGACAGAGCAGGGAGCGGCCGGGCTTGCGGCTCCGGCCGGCTGAGGTGGCACCGGCAGCAAATGGCGGTGCTGGGGCGTACGCACACTCTAGGGGGTGCCCACGTGGCTGGCCAAGGGGCATGCATGGCCACAGTGACCCAGGCCAGCTTGTCCGTGGCATCAGTGCAGCGAAGATGGCGGCCGCCATGTATGTCAGTGCGCGGTGCTCGAAGGAGAGCCACACCACGTGCGCTTGGTGGTGGAGGTAGGTAGGACAAGGTCCGAGCAAGCGGAGGAGGACCGGCACGACGGGAACGGCGGCGCTGGAGCTTTGCGGCTCGGCAATGGTGGCTACGGAGCTCCAACAGCAGTGGCGTGGTGCCGGCTTGGAGAGGGAGCAGGAGAAGGAAGGAGAAGTGAGAGGGCAGGAGGGAGAATGGAGGATGCTCTGCTGGCCCGAGGCGAGTAGGCAGCCATGCAAGCAGCAAGGCGAGCACGCGGCCTGCAGGTCTGTGCATGGTGTCGGCACTGTTCATCAATTTCAAATTTCCAATTCTACCTCAAACATACCACTGAAACCCATACTTCGTGCCTCTGTAACTCCTAAACCACGACGAGTTAGCAAAAACTCTATTAATAAAAGTTGTAGATCTACATACCAGCTCAAACTTTTATTAAAGCTTCAAAGTCTAATTAGGCCTGGTTAGAGAGATAGAAGGACCTAAAGTGGGGTACACGAAACTAAAAATTCAGGTTTTAGTTAACTCAGACTTAGAATATTTTTGAACTCTGAGAACAGCAGTAGATTCCAAGTTTGAGCCTCGGTTTGACATTCTTACAAGCTGATCTGGCTCTAGGTACAAAAACAAAGTTTGTTCTACTCCACTCAAACTTCAACTTTTGTTTAGGTTCCACTGCCATGGAAGCACTGTAAGCCATAGTTCAAACTAAGTCAAAGTAGCGTCGCCATAAAACTTAAATTAGACTTTTTGATCTATTGGAGCATTTTTTGGCCACTTGCTCAACATGAACTCTTCATAACTTTTGTTCATGAGTGTAAGTAGAGTTGTTTGATCAAGGTTGCATTATTTGTTTGTCATCACATGTTCTCATTCACCTAATAAAGCAATTCAGGCGAGAACATAACTTGTCATTTCATGTGACTTCTTGATTCCAAACTTCACGAAACTTTTCCAATCATCCATTTGGGATGAAATTGATATGAGGAACATGAAAGAAGCACATCCAACATTACTCAAGCATACTTTTTGGAAAGGGCAACATGTAAGCAATGGTGCATGGTCCAAGTTTAAGTGGTGCCTCATTTTTGTAGATTTGATCTGTCACCACTTAACATGTCATGGTTGAGCTCAACTGGTAACAAACACCTGGGGTGTTACAGCCCTCCCCCCTTAAAGGAATCACGTCCTGAGATTTAGGATGAAAGACTTTTATGGAAGAGGGGCATGTTACCAGTTTCCAATATCAGCGATAGCTTTAGGCTACATAGCATTCAAGCATCAGAGGGACCAAAATGGTCGATATAACTTTCTATATTTGTTCTTTGTAGTAATTTTTTGTAAAAAGAATTTCCTTCATTGGCTTCCATAAAGCATTGTTACATTGGGAGGAATCCAAGATAGCATTGTCCTGCGTACTTCATCCTCGATGTACGAAGAGTGATTCAAGCGTAGACTAAATACTTGTAACATTTACTTCCCTAGTGGATATAGCACAGAACTTATGGACTTTGCACTAGATCGCAGTCGGTTGACGGATATTCCTTGCAATGGTGCTATATTTGTTCCCAAGGTTTGAAAAGCAGTTCTCTACTAAAGTGGCTTGAGCACAACTTTTTGTAAAGGATGTGCTCATAGATGGGGTAAACATCCTTTGAGGGTATGAGAAGCTAGTTAACTAATATTCAAACTGGTTGTAGCGGTGCAATCACTCATATGTCAACTGATGGAAAGCTACATAATGTTCCATGTGTGCAGTGCTCTTTCTCTGATAACAATACTATATTACCTGAGTCCATTGAGTGAGCGGTGAATGTGATAGCTGACTCTATTGACTTAGCGTTTTTGATGACCATTATTTAAGGGAATTCTCGTATCCAAGCGGCAACAGTTATCTGAGTTGTATCTGAGGCAACCCCTTGGGTAAAACACATGGAAGACACCAAAGGCATGTCAGCATTGGAGAACCATTGATGCAGAAGGATATTAGCGAGGCTTGGAGGACAACACAAGTTGCAAGTATTTCCTCAAACTAGGGAATTAGTTCACTACCATGCATTTTGAGTATGATTCTCCTTCATGGTGTAGTTGCTCAGTAAGTTGGGTTGACTTGCACTATATCGAACTATCTTTGTGGCACTACTTTTGACATTGGGGCTTCATTTCTAATGTCAGCCAATATCTCCAAATCACAATTTGAAATTTGTTGTTTGACGCTTTTCAAATTGCTTACGATTTGCAAGGGTACAAATTGACTCGTAGAACACCTCGATTGCTCGAACATTGTTGATAGAAGAGGCCAAGAACAAGGTACAAAGGGGTCCAAGGAGTCTTCTTTAGGGCATCTAAAGGATTATCTAGCAACAATTATTGACCGCGTTACATACCTTGGCATCAATTGCACACACAACTTTCGAATGCGAAGGATGATCGCAATCACAAAGAAATTACAGATTCTGTACTCTTTGCTTTTCTGTTCATATTTCACAAACCAGTGCTCCATTGTGCATGAATATTGGTAGGAATATAGATCCATGAGTCCCCTAATGGCTCACCAAAATTCAGCTCAAACGGACACTGTTTGACTATCCAAACAATGCGGCTACCAAAACTGCTCTGTTCTGAAATGGCAGCAAACCGAGCTGACAATACATCTCTCAAATCTGATGTTTTACATAACCAATACTCAAACCAACTTAAGACATTGAAGGGTCCTAAGCAAGGAATGAGATCACCAAGTTTGGGGTCAATCCAACTTCGTTTGAGTCACTAATCGCCGGCTTGAAGATAACCGGTTTAGTGCCACAAAATCTGGACAGATTTCGTGTTCTTCCTTTTCTTTGCTTCACACATTGAGGTGTGTGTTTTGCACTCTCCAATCTTTCTCATAGCAGCAGCAGCCTTTCTCTAGCTGAAGATGGAGGCTATAGTCTTCCTGACATGTTTCTTAGGTAACAATTTCCGCCGTTGATCTAGACACCAACTTGACGATGCACAAGCATTGGACTTGTGGGCTATTTTCACAGGGCGCAAAGCATTACTCCACATTGAGGGCATCCCTATATAGATAAGGAACCATTTCTGAATATTCTCTGGCACTTCGTCCAATAGAGCCTTGAACAAATCCGTTTGTGGTACCTAGGGGCACATTGATGCTGACTGAAACTATGGACGTACTTTTGCTAGCTCCTTACGTAGCCGATACAACATCTTGTACTATCTGTGTGATTGTCCAAGATGGAATTGACTTGATAGCATAGGTTTTGGAAAACAAAGCAGTAGTTGCATTGCTAAACGGCTTATTGTTTCATTGCTTAACATTGCTCTGCGAGACATAGCCTTCGTAATTAGCAAAAAGTTGTCACCTAGCTGGAGGTTAAGCTTCCTACTAGTAACTAATCAGTTGTCTCTCAACACTAAAAGTTCTAAATCTTCACTCTTGCCAACATAGTTGTGATTGACGCATAACAAATGGTCGCCATCAAAGTCAGCAGGCAAGGGGTCACACTAGAGATGGTTGATCTTGACTGTGCGATCTGCATGCACATAATGATCAAGACTTGGATAGCCAGGCCATAATCATAATGTGATGTTCGATTCTTATCTGACTAACCATTTGTCCAACATTAAGTGTTGTGTGCATTTTTGATCCAACGGGGATGACATAAGTTGCTCACTAGATGACTGACATCGTTACAGGGACAGTCATGTAGAGTCACTTATCTACCATCTCTTGTAGTCTATTAAGTTCATATCAGTGACCTATTTTTCAAAGGTTATCCTTTGGACTACTCCAGAAGGAAACTCTACTACTTTAGGTCTAATATAAGGATCTTCCGATTAGATATGGAGAGATAACCAAGGAAGAGCTCACGTGAAAATAACACATCGGTGCAATTCGGCAATGGATCATGACTAGGAACTTTGATACCAGCGCATGCCGAGCAGCACATCCTTGTGTGTGCACCCACAGGAGGCTCTTGGTTTCATCACGGCACCATAGATCGCTAATCATGGCACCATTACTGAACATACAACCCACAAGAATTCTCACGGGGCATAAATTTCATGGCATAAAAGCAAGCACCATGCTAAAGAGGAATAGCAAACCAAGATAGTCACAAGGTTAGGAGTCAATAAGGAGGCGATCATAAGATCAAAACACAGTGCAAGAGAACATAGCTTAATTGCCAAAGACAACTGAGCAGGAGACTCTTGCATAATTTCATATACGCCTTGTGTCCACCAAGGTGATTACCAGTTAAAGATTAACATGAGATATGGTCTTGCCGAGCAGCATCATGCGATCAAGACTGATAAACATCCAGAGACTTGAAAGAGTTGGAGGCAAAACAAACAAGACTCGAGGGACAGAGCTAATGCACTGACTAGAGATTCAGTTGATAAAGCAATGACATGATTTGTGAGGAAAAGGTTCCAAAGCTAGGTAGATAGCGATTAGCGTTGCACCAAATCATCTGTAAAAGAAGGAGCAATGAGATCTAACAAGGATTTTTGTAGCAGGGTCCTCCCACACAGGAGCGGGACAACCATGAAACATGCAAGCATTCAAGGGAACTAAGCTTGGGCCTAAGGTCAAGCAAAGGCATGGATAAAGGTCTTCGTAGTGCAACATTCAAGGGCTAGCAACCTTGTGTACATGATCAAGCTCCTGAAAGAGAACTTGATTGGAGATGACAACCATGAGATCATCAAAACTTGGACGTTGTTCCAGGATAGCGCTCTTCAACACTCGTATGCTTACCGAGGACAAAAGAGGCGACAGCTATGGCACTACCTAGATAACAAGCATCCACACATACATCATGGTCTTAAGCAAGCATTTCGAATATACTCAATCCGATTAGCTTAAGCGACTATTACTAAGCACAAAGCTCGCACCTAACAAGCAGTCACCTACAGCAACACCACTACACATAAACATGCGGACCTGGCAGCAAGGTACGGTTATCTTTTATTTCCTTTTTACCGAGTAGGTGGATATCTCTACAAAACAAGTCTTGCATTTAGCAATTTAGTCTTCCAAGAGGTGAAGTTTTTTTTTGCTAATTAATAACTTGTCATATATTTCCTTTGGAAGCAAACATACAAGACGAGCTAATCACACACTATCTTCAAGCATAGCTATTCAAGCAACATGGGACAAGACATTTTGTCTAGCTTCACACAAGGAAGATAGCAACATCACATTGATCACAAGTTACTTAGTATTAGAACAAGGTGAGGGAAGCATATTTATGCACAAGCACAATCATGATGCATGCTCGTCCTATTCGTCCTCACAAAATTGCTAGCCTAAGGTGGCAATCATGTTCTATGTTGGTGGCATAACACGTACTCTCTCGATATATAGCTAGTCGTCAGCTATATTCAATCTACGCATTCGTGGTTAGCATACCTGTAGGCAAATTCATTGCAGCCCATCCCCACAAGAGATAAATAAGCACACAATGAAAGCAGTAAACTAAGATATATCCATATATACATCCCGAGATATATATACTTTGGTATCCATAGCTACCCAACAGATATACCCACAATTAAGTACCTTCATATATACATGTGTGTAACATGTAAATATTCCAGTATCCAAAGCTAACTCTCCCCTAGACCGACAGTTGGATGGTCATGCTCTCACAACTCCCACTTACCTGGGCGTAGAGGCAATTGATCCATACATTACCATTCCAGTGAATGGCATCCATACAATAGCACGACATATGGACGACGAAAGTAAAAACCCCCATGTTAGTACTTAGATAGCCACCTAATAGTCCTTAACTAGGCATAAAGGAGGATGTCGCTAGCATAGTTTTACAAATAAGTTTTGACAAATTTGCCTATAGCTAAAGTTTTAGTCAAAATAGGCTTTTTAGAACCAAAACTTTGTTTTTAAAATGACGTACATGACAGTATTATGCTTAATCTTGCTCTGATGCTAGCTGTGATAGAACCACCCAATTTATACAAGATCAAGTACGGCTGTCCCCGCTAACACGTTGACACACACATACTTTCACTCATATAAACCCGGTAGTCCGCCGAGTGTCCCGAAAGACATCGGTAAATCAACGTCACAACCAAGATCGCGTGATCAAGCAAATACACATCACATACGCAAAGTTGCAGCGAAAATAATATTACAAATGGGTTCACAAATAAAAGTACAAGTTTGGGTTTCAAAACCGCTTAGTGAAAACAACATAGCTTTCAAATGATTACATTAATATAAGTTCCAAATATATTGCTAGCATAAGTGACATCATCCGACAAAAGCATATAGATGAGAAGTAACTATAGAATCACCGAGCCCACCGGCGGTTAGCCACCATCATCAATAGGCCGAGAACTTCACCTACAACATGGTGGGATAAACCTTGAGTACTCAAATGTACTCAGCCAAACTTACCCGTCGGAAACCAAAACAAATGACACCAAGGATCATGCATAGCTTAATTTAGTGGATCTGGCTGGACAACCTTTTTGCATAAAAGTTTGAGTAACCATTAGCATTATTCACCTGTACTAGCAGTGACTTTTAGCCATTACCTACCTTCTATATTAGCACATGTACTAATCAATCACTTGATTAAGTTGCAAACAATAATAACCATATCAGGTATTTCATGGCTCATTGTCATCATCATCATCATCATCATCATCATTTAACCATATCTTTAAATTTAGTGAATCTACGTTGCCGCTGCTCAGTCAAGTTCTCACTATCAGGGAGAGATGACGATTCGAATCGATTCCTATCCAGCTGGAGGGGTATTCCTAACACAAACCCTACTTCCCCCGTCAAGGTCGCAAACAAGTCACCTTTGGCACAATTTAGGAGTCGCGAGTCCGAATAGATCGACATTCTCAGAGAACCACTCTGCCAAGGTTGTTCGGGACTCTAACCCGCCTTGGACTTATGCCAATGGCTCTCCGCACATCCCTACTACCTCCAGAATGCATGCCACTGCTCACGTTCCCGGCCTGAGTCGAGCTACTAGGCTTCGCGGTCGGAATGACTTATCCGGCCAGCTAAGTGTTAGGCTGCGTTCAATATGACATGAGGATGTACAGCGTATCGGTCCTTAAATGACACAGATGGGGGTAGATTCACACCCAAGACCTCCACGACTTGTTGCTGCACTACCGTCATCCCGTCCGGTCTGCATTCATTATTAACACATGGTTCTTTTTCATGATAGCAATTATAGCCAACCGTGACTAGAGCTCATCCTACATCTCGTAGGTGATAGGAAATCACCCTACTTCTACCGGTCTAAGCACAGCTAAGCATCATTCGATCCTACACTTAATTAGGATTCATAGGATTTTATCTGGACAAGGTAAGGATATAATGCAACAATTGGTTCCAACCAATTCCTATACTTAATGCATCATCAACAATAAAAATACTCAAGATATTTGTAAAAACATGGGAGGCTTAGAATACTCCGGGGCTTGCCTAGGATCCCACACTGAGTCAGTGTTAGTTAGATGACACTCGCTAAGTGAGCATCTCCCGCCCTAGCACTTGTCCAGTCCTTCCACCTTCGGGATAGGTCCACCATACACCATCTTCGGGTTCAGCTCCAACATCATGTCCTTCACGTGGTTCATCTAGTGCACCTAGATGAGATGCAAGATGCAAGTGCATGAATAAGAAGAATGGTAATACAAGAGGCATTCACATAAACATTCAAAACAAACACAAGATTATGCAAGACATAGACACCAATAGCTATTTAACTAACATCACATAACTAACTATAGAGAGCAAGCACATCAAGCATGACACAAGTTTAACAAGGTCACAAGTATCATAACTTGACCATCAACAAGGGCATAAGCAACACTTAGCAACACATGGTGTAAACAACCACAACTAGCATATGTCTATTTCTGGACTGGAAACAACAACTTCATGTTTGGATCATAACTAGAGTTATACAAATCTAATAGCCATGCAACAAGACATTGTGGAAAGCTTATAAAATTTTCTACAATTCATCTTTAATCATCTTAGCATGATTCTCAAGTTAAGTGGGTCGAAATTATATATTTACAGAAACTGGTCCACAATTGACAGAGAGCAGCCATTTCTGAAACCCAACTTTAAACAGGCATAACTCACAAACCACAAGACCAAATACCACCAAATTTTAACAAACGCTAGATACATGAATTATCTACAACTTTGTTATTATCACCAAAAGCTCATTCAAATCCTAACTAGATCAAACACTAGTATCTTTCAGATCTGCTCATAATACAATCAAAACCTGACAGAAGACTTAAAAGTCATGTAACTCCTACACTATCAGGCCTATGGCCTTACAATTTGAACACAAGCAAGATCATGAAATTTTCTACAACTTTTGTATTCACTACAACCATAGCAAACATCATTTACACAACAAAAATAATTGCACAAGCAAAACTACAAATGCAACCCAACAGCAGTGGTACAGAAAACTGATAGGAACTTCAGAGAAGCATAACTGGAGTTCTAGACCTCCAACAAACATGAACCATAACTTTTTGAAAATCTTAGGAAGTTACCTACAACTTTATTATTCTCATATTACGATGATTCTACAGTTAGAAGGGTCAATTAATCCAATAATTGCATCTCTATCCAAAACGTAGACAGAAACTGACATGCCACTTTAAACAGCTATAAATGGAGTTATACATGTCCAATAAATGTGGTTCTAGACTTTTTAGAAATCTTATTAAATTATAAACAACTTTTTTGTAAACACCTCAAGCTAATTCTACTATTAAGAAGGCCCCATAGTAATAACAAGGAAACCCTCTCTGGGTTTGGGCAGAAACAGCCACATAGATTTAAGCACGTATAACTCAAGATCTACTTAACCAAAAATCATGATATTTAACTTTTTGAAAATCTTATGAAAAGTACTACAACTCATGTATTATCACCCAGACATGATTCACAACTTAACAGGGCCAATTAATTCAAACATGCAGACTTATTCAGGATAGGAGCAAAGCAACATAGGGAATTTGTTATTTTTATAGCTCTTAAACAATCAAGCCCAAACTCCTGAAATTTTTACTAGACATCCAACATCACCAGAGTAACACTCCATAAAAAGTTTACATTTATTTGAGCACCACAACTTCAGTTATGAAAAAGAAAAGACATAACTAGTATTAAGAACCTAACTGTATAGATCTATTTTTACAGCAAAATATTTAAACTAAAACATGTAATATTATAGATCTAATGCATAGACAATTTCACAAGGATTCCAAAAAGTCCTCATTTACTATTGTACGATTTTTCTACTAATTACTATGAGTTTTCAAAGTTAATCATTCAAATCTGTAAAAACAAAAGAAAAGACATGTAAGTCTTGCATTGGGGTCCCTGCAAAAAACTGAAATCAAAGATCAGCGATTGACCCTTCTCGACACTATTCACCAGAGTAACGGTTCCTTCACTTAACCCCCTCAGTTTCTTCAAATTTGAGCGTGAAGTCCTTCGTCTTCATCCTTACAATGACAGAGCAGGGAGCGGCTGGGCTCGCGGCTCCGGCCAGCTAAGGCGGCGCCAGCGGCGAATGGCGGTGCTGGGGCGTACGCACACTCCAGGGGGAGCCCATGTGGCTGGCCAAGGGGCACAGCATGGCCACAGTGACCCGGGCCAGCTTGGCCGTGGCGTCAGTGCAGCGGAGACGGCGGCCGCCATGTACGGCAGCGCGCGGCGCTCGAAGGAGAGCCACACCACGTGCGCTTGGTGGTGGAGGTAGGCTGGACGAGGTCTGAGCAAGCGGAGGAGGACCGACGCGACGGGAACGGTGACGCTAGAGCTTTGTGGCTCGGCAATGGTGGCTACGAAGCTTCAACAGCAGTGGCGTGGTGCCGGCTTGGAGAGGGAGTAGGAGAAGGAAGGAGAAGTGAGAGGGCAGGAGGGAGAATGGAGGATGCTCTGCTGGCCCGAGGCGAGCTGGCGGCCATGCAAGTAGCGAGGCGAGCACGCGGCCTACAGGTCTATGTAGGGTGTTGGCACTGTTCATCAATTTCAAATTTCCAATTCTACCTCAAACATACCACTGAAACCCATACTTCGTGCCTCTATAACTCCTAAACCACAACGAGTTTGCAAAAACTCTATTAATAAAAGTTGTAGATCTACATACCAGCTCCAACTTTTATTAAAGCTTCAAAGTCTAATTAGGCCTGGTTAGAGAGATAGAAGGACCTAAAGTGGGATACATGAAACTAAAAATTCAGGTTTTAGTTAACTCAGACTTAGAATATTTTTGAACTCTGAAAACAGCAGTAGATTCCAAGTTTGAGCCTCGATTTGACATTCTTACAAGCTGATCTGGCTCTGGGTACAAAAACAAAGTTTGTTCTACTCCACTCAAACTTCAACTTTTGTTTAGGTTCCACTACCATGGAAGCACTGTAAGCCATAGTTCAAACTAAGTCAAAGTAGCGTCACGATAAAGCTTAAATTACACTTTTTGATCTATTGGAGCATTTTCTGGCCACTTGCTCAACATGAACAATTCATAACTTTTGTTCATGAGTGTAAGTAGAGTTGTTTGATCAAGGTTGCAATATTTGTTTGTCATCACATGTTCTCATTCACCTAATAAAGCAATTCAGGCGAGAACATAACTTGTCATTTCATGTGACTTCTTGATTCCAAACTTCACGAAACTTTTCCAATCATCCATGTGGGTGGAATTTGATATGAGGAACATGAAAGAAGCACATCCAACATTACTCAAGCATACTTTTTGGAAAGGGCAACATGTAAGCAATGGTGCATGGTCCAAGTTTAAGTGGTGCCTCATTTTTGTAGATTTGATCTGTCACCACTTAACATGTCATGGTTGAGCTCAACTGGTAACAAACACCTGGGGTGTTACAATTTCCCCCAGAGATGAGTGCAATATTCAATGTCTTCCATGTTTCTCAGTTAAAGAGATGCCTTCGTATGCCTGAGGAAGCCATTGCACCCACCAACATCAAGCTCCAATCAGATTTAACCTATGAAGAGAAACCAATCCGAGTGTTAGAAGAGATGGAAAGAGTAACCTAGTGTCAGCTCATTAAGTTCTACAAGGTGGTGTGGAATAATCATAGTGAACAAGATGCCACGTGGGAACAAGAGGATTACTTACGTGAGGTTTATCCTGCCTTTGTCAAAGAATAATAGGTCATGCAAATCTTGGGATGAGATTTCTGTAAGGAGGGGCTATAACACCCTAGGTGTTAGGCTTGCCTAATTTGACTAGCATTGCATGAGCATAATCATCAAGCATTCATATATAAGCTTTTACATATGAAACATACAACTGAAACATGTGCAATATGCCTTGTTATTTTATGTTTGTATAGGTGTATGCTTATGATCATGTGTGCCTAAGTGAAAGTGGTTGATGTTGGGCACTAAAGCACCTTAGCTACACTTAGGATGACTAGTGGAACATTGTTCATGTAGATCACTTTATCTAATTAAGCTCCTAAGTGATGATATGCTTGTTGACCTGGGAAGTATTATGTGTAACCAATGTATGAAATACTTGTGTGACCTTGGGAGTACCTTAACCATGTTTAGAATGTCATTATGAAAAACTTTGGTATTCATGACTAGGGCTAGTTTGGTCACTAAGCCATAATTCTAGTGTAAGCCATCATTTGAAAGTGGCATGTTTGACCTAGTTTGAACCATGTCATAGAGCCTTTGCATGGATGTGTTCACTAAAGCAAAGTTGTAGTATTTGATGAGAGCAACAACTTTTATTTTTGGGTCAAAGGCTAGTTCAGCTCCTAACATGCTTGAATTTAGCTCACAAGAATCAAGATTTCATTGTTTTTAACACTTAGAAAAATTTGATAAGTCATTTGGAGTTTATAGTGTGACGTGCTCGACTTTGTGCTGATATATCTTCCTAACCATTGAGAATTGGACTTTGGTTTCTGAATTAAATTTGTAGCTGGTATGTAGCTCTACAAATTTGGATTTAACACTGTGTACTAATTCGCCGTGGATCGAGAGATTTAGCGCCTTTGATTTGCTCTGTCAGTCGCTGATTCAGGCTCTGCTGAATGCCACATCGCACACCGAGGTGGCCGACCGGATGTAGTTTCTGGCCACTGCATGGCCGCTGCTGGCCGATGATGAGCCCTCGCGCGCAATGTGCTGGCGCTCGATACCTGAGACCCCATGCACCTCATTTTGCATTCTCCCACTCACTCGCTCCCTCTCCATAGCTCTCTCTCGCCCTTACCGTGGAAGAGCCGAGCACTGCCGAGCAACGGAGTAGCTCTGTCATCGCCTAGCGCCCGCTCCACCATGACATTGCCACCTCCATCTTGCAGCTAGTTCTGGTGTGTCCGTGTGGTCACCATGGTTTCCAATCGACGTGGCTTGGTGAGCCAAGCACGTAGGTGTGGTCGGTTTTGCCGGAGTGCTCGCCGTCAGCGAGATAACACTGGCCAACCACTGGGCTCTACTTTGGCTCAGTGATGGGTGGACCCCGCTGAACTATGGGTCCCTGATGTCAGTGAGAGCAGTTTAGGGTTTTAGTTATTGATGTTAATAGTAAGGCTTAGAATCAATTGGTTGCATGCAACTAATTAATTGTTGCGTTGTAATTCAAATAGATGGTTGCATGTATAGTTTCAGTTGTGTGGATGATTTCATGTTGATAATGGCCTTTTCTATAAAACTTGTTAATAAAAAGTTGTGGATAACATACTAATATACCTCATGTTAAATTTTTGTGGTCATAGGCCTTAGGGTTTAGGAGTTTTGGCTGTTAGAAGTTTGATGTCGTAATTGTTTACTTTCTAGACAGATTTATTTGACTAAATTGTTTGACCTAAATAACTATTGAATCACCTTATAAGTATTAAAAGAAAGTAGTAGACAATTTCATAAGATTTCCAGAATGTCCATAACCATATGATTTCGATGTATATAACTCTAGTTATGGTTAAAACGAGTAGCTGTTGTTTTGTAGTTTGGTAAATAACTTGCAGAAGTATTTGCTTAAGTAATAGAGAAGTGATATGCACCTACTCAGTAAAATAGGATGCACTTGTAATTACTTGACACCATGGTGTTGAAATTACTTATGAGGATGCATTCATCACATTTTATCATATTATACGTGTCATCATACATGCATTCGCGATATCTTATGCCATATCCATGTATATAGGATCAACCGAGGAGATAATGTTGTTGGAATTCAATGAAGAAGAGGAAGGAAATCAACAGGAGACTCCTCAAGCCACAGCTCTAGGAGAAGACTCCAGAAGAGCTCCCTGAGTGCCCAGATCACCGCCCCACCTAAGTCTCCCATTATTTTACAAAATACTACTTGAGTCCTTTATGATGAATGCATTAGGTTATAAGAGTTGATTGGAAACAATTGATGCATGGAACTACCTTATCTAGATGTATATACCTTTAAGCCTATGTAGGTCCAGGATCAAATATATGCTTAGCCATGCTTAGACCGGTAGAAGTCGGGTGATTTCCTATCACTAGCGAGATATAGGTGGATACTGAAGCATGGTTGGCTATATTTACTATCGTGGAAAAGAACCATGGGGTAAAGTAAATGGAGGCCGAGTGGAGTCTATGTGTAGGTTGACTCATGTGATTCTGTCTGTGCTGATTATGGACCATACCATTGTTGGCACTTCTGACAAGATTGAACGCATGCCTATCACTTAGCTGGCCGGATAACTCATTCTGACCATGAAGCTGAGTAGCTCAACTCAAGTCAAGCCCCACTCTGTTAGAGTGTGCACTATAGATGGTAGTAAGGATGTGCGGGGAGCCAGACGTGAGCCTAAGGGCAGGCTAGGCCAAGACGTCCTAGCAGCTGGTTGTCCCTAATTGTGCGGCGCTAGGCAAACCCTCGAAATGTGGACTTGAGTTGTACCAAAGGTGACCTAAGGTGACCATTGATCTGGTCTGCCTAGGTTTGTGTTAGGAATAAATTCCCAGCTGGTTGAAATTGATTCGAATCGCCTTCTCTCCCAGATAGTGAGAAACTTGGCTAGCCCCAACATCGTAGTAATTGTATTATGGAATGTGATAGTTTGGATAAACATGGAATTACTACACCGGCTATGGTTACTATTGTATGCTCTTAAAATGATATATCACATGTTTGGCATAGGATAGATGCTAATCTAGAGATGAATAGCTATAATTAACTTGATGACCAAAGTATAATTGTATAACTGAGTTAATTGCTTTTTATGCAAAAATGTTGTCAAGCTACCTCCACTTATAAAGCCTTGCATAATCCTTGGAGTCAATTTATTTCTCGTTTATGATGGGTAAGTCTAGCTGAGTACCTTCTTGTAATCAGGGTTTTATTCCCATTGTTGCAGATGATACCATCTACCACGGCTATTGCAAGAATTGCTTCTATCCCACTGTGGATGAGGAGTGAGCCTTAGGCAGGCATCTCTAATAATCCTTCTATTATGCTTTTCTAGATTGTGATCATGTGATGGCACTGTATTTGAGCTATGTTGGCAAATGTTACTTTCGAACTTTAATTTGCTTTTGCTACTATCTATCAAACTTGGTTTGTAATAACTCTATTTCGTACTCTAATGAATGAACTGTATCTATGAACTTTATGTAATGTGTGATATGTATGTTGAATCATGTACAATCTTGGTTGTATGTGGATCATTTATCGAGACCCATCGTGGTACCCGACGGACTACTGGGTTTATATGGGCTCAAGTATGATAGTGCGACCACTTGTAGGCTGCCATTGTACTTGTGCTCTTATAAATTGGTTAGTTCTATGACACCTACAGCTGATGGGACGAATATTCTACCTTCTAATGTTCTGTGACCCTCAACAGATGGAACTTCTGCTCAATAGTGTTGATCCATTCATCCACCTGGAGCGGTTCTTCGGCCACCATGAAAATAGGAGGCTTGGTGTCCATGAAATCCTTGAAAGTGCTACACTGATTTGGCTCAGCCCCTATTGCTACTGGCAGGCGCAAGTCATGTTCTATGCAATGAGGCACAGGGTTTCCTCCATAGTCCTCTGACTTCCCAGAAATTGTGCAAAGAACTCATTAGCAGACGGTGGTGGCGGTGGTGGTAAGTCATCGTCATTGCCCTCTTGGCTGCTGACTACTCCAACACGAGTGCGAGTCATCTACAAAGTTGCAACAATAAGTGACTAATCGATGATGTCAAGAGATTGCAGATGAATTGTATAATCATGCCAAAATAAAATTACTGGAGAGAATCTTAAATTCATACAATAAAACAGAGGCATAATAATTCATTCTCGCAACATGACATCACCAATTTGACCACTTATCAGGCTCGCAGCGTGTTAACATACAAGTCATAATCACCAGTAAGATGAAACTAGAATTTCATTAATGTTCACACAATGTGAAATAACATGCAAAGTACCAATATTACATGAAAGTTCAACTGAAATTACCAAACTTCAACTACAAGTCCATTACATAATAGTGGGGATACATCTAGCATTTTAACTAGTCCCTAGGTGAATCTAATCTTCATTATGATCACTGTCGAGGTCGGAGATAGGATCATCCTCACTCTCTGGCTCCACTTCTTCCTCGTCCCAGCCATCATCTTCTACTAACATTTCTGGATCTTTGTCTTCCTCATCAAGGATCGAGTGCAGTTGGTTGTTTAGATAATGCACCTCATGCTGAACATCCATTACTACATGTTGGGCCGATGCAAGCTGCTAGCGCAAGTCCCTCTCAGCATGGTCCTGCATGGCGCTCATGGCATGGGTCCTATCTCATTCTGCTTTTGCTGAAGTAGCATGGTTGTTGGCTAGGTTTCACTGGTGCGTAGTTGTCAATGCCTTGGCACAGGCGGCCTCTAGCTGCTCTTGCAATCCTGCTAGCAATGCTTGATCATTTGCTCTTGCTTCTTGGGCGGCAGCTCTCTGCTAATTGGCTTGCTCCATTTGGGTGTGGAGATTTCCGAAAGCTGCATAGGCTTGATTAGTTTCCCATTGAGCCTCACTTGTTGCCTTTTTGTGCTTGCGCACACGCTTCTTGAGCTTACGTTGTGTGGCTTCACCTCTCATGAGCTTATCCATGCAAGTGGTATAGGACTCCTACTAGAAATCCCTGGTGTCCTAATGAGTCTAGAACATCTTCATTATTGCAAACATGGCGCTCATGGCAGGACTAGAACTGTCTGCCCGTTCATCCTGATCTCGGATCAACGCATTGCGATTGTGTTGTGCCATACTACTGTGGATGGATCCACCCAACAAAAAACACAGCGGCACTACCGATAAGTTCATCCCCGTGCTGCTGACAAATCTAACTTAGTACCTCAAAGGCTACTACTTGTACTAGTAGAGAAATGACCTTTGATCTACTTCAAAATTTGGCTTTAGTCCCGGTATTTTTTACGCATGGGACTAGAGAAACCTTTAGTCCCGGTTGGTAGATCCAGCCGGGACTAAAGGTCCCTACCCAATGGCTACTGCGGCAGGCTTTTGCTGTAGGGGACCTTTAGTCCCGGTTGGAGCTACCAACTGGGACTAAAGGTTAACTTTTACTCCCGGTTGGTGCCTCCAACCGGGAGTAAAAGTCTACTCCCGGCTGGAGGCTCTGTCCAGGACTAGAAAGTGACATTTAGTCCCGGTTTCTGTCTCCAACCGAGACTAAAGGTCCCCTCCTATATACCCCTTCTTCCTCCCTGAGCCCGAGCCACTTCGAGCTCAGTGTTCTTGCTTCATCGCCAGCCTCTCTGCTTCCTCATCGCCTTTCTTCGATTCCTCATCGATTCTTTGGTTCTAAAGGTTACCAACTTTATACTCTCATGTTTCATCAGTAGCATATCTCATTTTGTGGACTAGATATATGTGGTTTTTTATGGTGGATTTTTTTATTTGTAAGCCATTTAAGCACAAAATCACTTTAAAATTTGCATATTTGGATGAAGGAAGGTTAAAGTAGTTATTCAAAACTAGTATTCAGCTTTCATTTCTAGCATGCATAGCACACTTCATGGTTTAGAGATATAAAGAATTTTAGAGTTTTTTTAATTTTATTTGTTTATAAAATGAGAAATTTATATTATATTAAAAATGAGTATAGAGAGTAGATGACAGCTTCTTCCAGGTCCTCGGCCTCTCATCGGGTTCTAAAGCGACTGAGGCTAGACCTCCCTCTCATTGCATGCGGTAAGTGTGAGGAGAAAATTATGATGGAGTACCGGGTGAGGAAGGAGTGTCCCAACAAGGGCCATATCTTCTACAAGTGTCCAGATCATAATGTGAGTTATTTTGTCGCATTTGATGATTATGGTTAATTTATACTTATTTTCATGATGATTGTGATTAGAGTTCTAATTTTTTGTTTTAATTTTAGTGGGATGGCACTGGATGTTCAGGTTGGTACTGGGAGGAAGAGTATGTTGAACACGTGCAAAACTCTCTTGCACAGGCGGCTACGGCGGCTGATGAGGCAGTGATCCTACGGAAGAAGCCCATAGATGTTGAACAAATGCATGATCTGTCTGTTTTAGTTGGGATTGGTCGCGAAATCCTTATGCTGCTGAAGTGCATTTTAGCTTTAGTTTTTTTAGTGGTAGTTGGGATTGTCTACATTGTAGCGAGACTTTCATAAATTAATACCTTATGTGGTGGCATGCATGTCATATAATTAACTAATTATGTTATAGGTTTTAATATGGTATGTATGTCATGTAATGCAGATGAGTTAGCATTGGATGTACAATGCTGATCGCCGCTCCCAAGAATTCATTGAGGGCGTGCATTCTTTCTTATGTGTGGCCAAGGTAAACAAACATGATGGTTTCATGTGCTGCCCATGTGCCATATGTAAGAATTTGAAGGAATATGCTAGCTCAAGGAGTCTTCATTCACACTTGTTGAAGTCGGGTTTCATGCCAAACTATATTTGTTGGATGAAGAACAGAGAAACTAGGGTTGTAATGGAAGAAGGTGAAGAAGAACAATGGGACGATGATGACATTATTGCTGAATATGGTACCTTCAATGATACTGTAATGGGGGAAGCTGAAGAAGAGGTAGGGGCAGAAGATGAGCCCGCTGATGATCTTGGTCAGGCCATTTGTGACGCACAAAGAGAATGCGAAAGTGAAAAGGAGATGATCAAGTTCGAGCGCATGCTAGAGGATCACAAGAAATTGCTATGCCCAACTTGTGATGCGGGGTAGAAAAAGTTGGGTACTACACTAGAATTGCTGCAATGGAAGGTAAAGAATGGTGTATCTGACAAGGGATTTGGGGAGTTACTAAAAATCCAAAAGAAGATGCTTTCGAAGGATAATGAATTGCCTGCCACTACATACGAAGAAAAACAGATAGTCTGCCCTTTGGGATTAGAAATCTAGAAGATACATGCATGTCCTAATGACTGCATCCTCTATCGTGGCAAGGAGTATGAGAAGTTAGATGCATGCCTAGTATGTCATGCATCGTGGTATAAGATCAGGCAAGATGACCTTGGTGATGTTGAGGGCGAACGTCCCACGAAGAAAATCCCTGCCAAGATTATGTGGTATGCTCCTATAATACAACACTTGAAACATCTGTTCAGAAACAAAGACCATGCAAAGTTGTTGCGATGGTACAAACAAGACTATAAGGTAGACAATATGTTGAGACACCCTGGTGATGGGTCCTAGTGGAGAGCAATCGATAGAGAATTCCTGGAGTTTGCAAATGACACAAGAAACTTAAGGTTTGCTTTAAGTACAGATGGTATGAATCGTTTCGGGGAGTAGAGCAGTAGTCATAGCACTTGGCCTATTACTCTATGTATCTATAACCTTCCTCCCTGGTTATACATGAAGCATAAGTTTATTATGATGCCAGTGCTCATCCAAGGCCCAAGGCAACCTGGCAACGACATCGATGTGTACCTAAGGCCACTAGTTGAAGAACTTCTACTTTTGTGGAATAGACCAGGTGTACGTATGTGGGATGAGCACAAACAGGAGCACTTTGACCTGCGAGCATTGTTGTTCGTAACAATCAATGATTGGCCTGCTCTAAGTAATCTTTTAGGATAATCAAACAAGGTATATAATGCACGCACGCACTGTTTTGATGACATTAAAGGTATATTCATGAAAAAATGTCGGAAGGTCATGTACCTTGGCCATCATCGATTTCTTCCTACGAATCACCCCCTAAGAAAGAAAGGCAAGCATTTTAAAGGTAAGGCAAACCACCAGACCAAGTCAGGCAACCAAACTGGTGAGGATGTACTCAATATGGTCAAGGATGCTAAAATAGTATTTGGAAAGGCACATGCCAGCGAACCTATTCCGAACGATGTTGACAGTCATGCACCCATGTGGAAGAAGAAGTCCATATTTTGGGAGCTACACTATTGGCAAGTCCTAGAGGTCCGTAGCGCGATCAACGTGATGCACCTAATGAAGAATCTTTGTGTGAACCTGCTAGGCTTCATGGGTGTGTATGGGAAGCCTAAGGACACACTTGAAGCACGACAGGACCTACATTGTTTGAAAGAATGAGACAACTTGCATCTAGAGAAGACAGATGCTGGATGCCATAACTTAAGACCTGCCAGCTACACTCTTAGCAAAGAAGAGAAGGAAAGCATGTTTGAATGCCTAGCAAGCATCAAGGTACCATCTGGATTCTCCTCGAATATAAAGGGTATAATAAATGTGCCAGAGAAGAAATTCCTAAACTTAAAGTCCCATGATTGCCACGTGCTCATGACGCAATTGCTTCTAGTTGCATTAAGAGGAATTCTACCTCCAAATGTATGTCTAACCACTGTGAAGCTATGTGCATTCCTCAATGCAATTTCTCGGAAGGTAATCGATCCAATGGATCTAGCTAAACTACAGAATGTTGTGGTTCAATGTCTTGTTAGCTTTGAGTTGGTGTTCCCTCCTTCCTTCTTTAATATCATGACACACCTCCTAGTTCACCTGGTCAAGGAGATTAGCATTCTTGATCCTATGTTCCTGCACAACATGTTCCCCTTTGAGAAGTTCATGGGAGTCCTAAAGAAATATGTTCACAACCGTGCTTGGCTAGAAGGAAGCATCACCAAGGGCTATGGAACAGAGGAGGTCATTGAGTATTGTGTTGACTTTATTCCTGACCTTTACCCAATTGGTGTTCCTGAATCGTGACACGAGGGGAGACTAAGTGGAAAGGGGACACTAGGGATGAAAACATATATTGGTACGCAAGACAATTATTTTAATAAAGCACACTATATACTTCTACAAAACTCCTCCTTGGTGGATCCATATATCGAGACACATAAAGAGTTGTTCCGATCCGAGTTTCTAGGGAAGTTTGAAGCTTGGATTATGCGTCAGCATATGGAAACTTTTAGTGACTGGTTGTGAAAAGAATGTCAGGGTGATGAGAGTATTGATGAGCAACTGTATTTATTGGCTAGGCAGCCATCGTGGCATATCCTCACATACAAAGGGTACGAGATAAATGGGAATACATTTTACACAGTAGCCCAAGATAAAAGGAGCACCAACCAAAATAGTGGTGTCCGCATAGATGCCACCGACCCTAATGGAAATAAGCAAACATATTATGGCCGCATAAAGGAGATATGAGAACTAAACTATGCACCTACTTTTAAGGACCTTTGTTCAAGTGCCAATGGGTAAAGGCCACTAGAGGTGGGGTAGCAATCGACAACCAGTATGGAATAACAACCGTGGACCTCAATAATATTGGGTACAAAGATGAACCGTTCATCCTTGCTAAGGATGTGAATTAGGTGTTCTATGTCAAGGACATGTCTACAAAACCTAAGAGAGGGAAAAACAACAACGACCCAATCAATGAGGCAAAGTGCCACATAGTTCTTTTAGGGAAAAGAAACATCGTCGGAATTGAAGACAAGTTAGACATATCAAATGATTATGAAAAGGATGATCGAATTGCACCCTTCATAGTGAACAAAGACCCAAGCATCCAGCTAAATGATGAGGACACTCCATGGTTACGGCGAGATCATAACCAAGGGATATACGTTAAGAAGAAGTTCACTACTATGCCAGCTTGATATATATAGTGTATTCATATTTCTGTCATGTATTCATATTTTCTATGATTTAAATGAATTTTCTGCTTGACGGTGGATTTCCTAGGGAGAATGTGTCATGAAAAAACAAAAGATCAACGTCAATAAGATGTGAAAACTAATTTCATATCGAAAAACAATAGTTTTAATGATTTTAATTAAGTATTACATTTTTGCATGGTGAAAATTATGATTATTATTTACACTATGTTAAATATTTATATGGTAAAACAAAAGAGTTTAGGTTACAGATTTTTCTTATGTACAATAATGCAAAACCAGGTCCCAGAATTCTTTTTGTAATTGTTTTGCTAATATTTTTTTACTAGGCAATTAACAAATCTCTGCATATTTATATAAAAGAAATATATAAAAAAGGAAAAAACTTCTAGAAACTGGTGGGAAGCCAAACTGCAGCCCACCTTTACTTCCGGGTGGACCAATCACCCAGGACTAAAGACAGGCTGCGTTTTCGCAGCCCGCCAAACTCACCTTTACTCCCAGGCCATGGCTACACCCGAGACTAAAGGTCAGACCTTTAGTCTCGGTTCTAACCATCACCCGGGACTAAAAAACCTTTAGTCCCGGTTCTAACCATCACCCGGGACTGACTAAAGATGGGCTGCGTTTTCGCGGCCTGCCAAAATCACCTTTACTCCCAAGCCGTGGCTACACCCGGGACTAAAGGTCAGACCTTTAGTCCTGATTCTAACCATCACCCGGGACTAAAGAACCTTTAGTCTTGGTTCTAAACATCACCCGGGACTATAGGTCCCCCTTTATAAATCACGCCCTTCTCCCTTAGTTCTCTTCCTCTCTATGTCTGCTGCCTTCTTCTCCAACAGGATCTAGTAGCCGCAAAGCCTTCTTCTCCGTCGCCTCATCTTCTCCACCAGATCGATCTGATCCAGCAGCACCGCCGCCCCCAGGCGACCACCCTAGCCTTGCCTCATCACGCGCGCACGCTGTCACCGGCCCCACGTGCATGCGCGCTTCTTCTTCAGCTGGCCAGTGCATGCCTCGTGTCGTCCTCGTCCCCGGCCCACCTCGCTCGTCATCACCAATGACGGCACACCTGTCCTCCTCAAGACCGTCGTCCTCAATGACCAAGAAAAGGCCGTCCTCCTCAACGACCAAGAAAAGGTCGTCCTCCTTAACGATCCTGTCCTCGCCGAGATGGAGCGCATCAAGGCCATCCTCCTCAACGACCAAGAAAAGGTCCCTCCATTTTTATCACCGCCGGTTCCATTGGTAACTCGCACTGAATCTTCTCTGCTCTCATGTTGTTGCAGCCGGAGTCTGATCGAGTTGCTGGAGCTACTCCGGCGGCTGTAGGAGCTGGACCTCGTGTTTGACACCTTGGTTGTGAGCCACCACCACCACCATAATCCGTTTATGATGGATTAATTGCTCCAACCTTTTGTAATCGGATGGATGCGTGTGCCGAGCCCTCGTGCCGACAATCTTGTAATGCGATTTTGCGCTGAGCCATCGAGCTCAGTGGAGCATGGGCGCGGCCTAGTGTCTCATCGTTTCCTCCTTTTCGAGCAGGTCACTTAGAAATCATGCCTTTTATTTTTTAGAATTAATTTTTCCATGAAATGAAAAACTTAGAAAATAGTTAGAAAATTGTAGAAAATCCATACTAGTTGAACTTGCGGACCATGTTCATCTCGACTAGCATGTTCTCTACCAAGCGGTAACGGACGTCAAGGAGGAGCATTGATTCTATGAGGGAGAGCGACAACAGTCGTGGAAGACCATGTTCCCTTCCTCATAGAATCAGAGCTCTTCTGTGGCCAAGTACGGTGCCGTCCGGTGGAGAAATACTCGTCGAGATGATCACGTAAGCAAGGTCAACTAGTATAGAAGCTTACATGATCTTAGAATATGTGTGATGGCATGAGAGCATGTGTTTTTTCTCAATTTTGTCGAGCAGGTCACTTAGAATTAATTTTTCCATGAAACACCCGCGAGCTTGCCGATGTCGAGCAGGTCACTTAGAATTAATTTTTCCATGAAATGAAATACTTAGAAATCATGCCTTTTATTTTTTAGAATTATTTTTTCCATGAAATGAAAAACTTAAAAATAGTTAGAAAATTGTAGAAAATCCGTACTAGTTGAACTTGCGGACCGTGTTCATCTCGGCTAGCATGTTCACTGCCGAGCGGTAACGGATGTCAAGGAGGGGCTTTGATTCTATGAGGGAGAGCGGCAATAGTTGTGGAAGACCGTGTTCCCTTCCTCGTAGAATCAGAGCTCTTCCGTGGCCAAGTACGGTGCCGTCCGGTGGAGAAATGCTCGCTGAGATGATCACATAAGCAAGGTCAACTAGTACGGACGGTTATTTATTTAAACATGTTTTTGAGCTAGAATTTGATGGATATTTGATAACTTCAGACCTACAAATATCATCTACAAATGTTACTATCCTCGAGGTGGCACGTCCTGCAGGAGTCCATTTTATAGACATAGTTTTTTTATATAGATATATCTAGTGGTGTAAAAGTTAGATGGCTGCCCCGAGAGACAACATGGATGAAGAAATGATGGATATTATCAACACTGGCACTCAATTTGCTGATGGTGACCAGCAGGATGCAGATGACAGGAGTCAATACCTGTCTCTTGAAGATAACCAAGAAAATATTGTGTAAGAAAATACTAGCGAGGTATATATATTTATATATATTTGAATATTATATATATATATTTGAATATCTATCATCTATTATGTCTACACATGATATTTATTTATTTATTTTTAAACGTAGCCCTCTAGATCGACGACCACAATGGCAAAAAACAAAAATATTCGAGGCCCGAAAAAGCCATTGGAGGGGCACTACATAATATCGGAATTCAATATCGAGACAGGCGAACCACTTGGTCCACATGCAAGGAAATTCATGCAACACTGTGGGTGCCTTGTAAGGGATAGACTTCTGATCAGTGCCCATGAATGGAAGCAAAAGATCAACGAGCCTCATGTTAGTTTTGTCTCTGATCTTGATAAGAATTTAATTTGGGATGATATCCTTCAACATTTCACGTTGCAAACGGATGATTATGATGATATCAATGATGATGAATTGAAGGAGCTAGGTTGAAAGTGGGCTATGAATAAGATGGCCACACAATTCCAGACTTGGAAGAAATCCCTATACACAAAATACGTCAAGAAGAACCTAACACCCAATTTCAATACTAGTGGCCCGCTCGCGAAGTTGAGGCCCTATTGGAATGATTTTGTACAGTACAAGACATCAGAAGAGGGTGAGGAACAGGTGAGAAGGAACCAAGAGAATGCCCGATAGAAGGTATACCACCATGGTACGGGATCAGGTGGCTACGCGACTACCATTCCCAAGTGGGAAAAAATGGAAGTGGACATTCTTGCCAAGGGTATCACACCAGAATCACTCAATTGGCCCAAATGCGTGAAGAATTGGTTTTTAGCTCATGGGGGAAGACTAGACCTAGAGATTGGGAAGCTGGTTCATGGCCCAAAACTTGAAAGAGCAACATAAAGATTTTCTTATGCTCTACAAGCTAAAGCTATTGGTGCGTTTAGGCCCAATAGAGAGAAGGATGAACTGACATATGCCATCGGGACTGCTGAACACAGTGGCCGAATGAGAGGTTTAGGATGGAACATTTCTTAGGAGCATGGTTTCCCTAACGACAGAGAGACCTATAGAAGCCGGCAGAGAAGGAAGGATGAGGAAGCAGCGCGGATCAGCAGGTTGGAGGAATATGTTCATGAGTCACAGGAGGCGTTGCTTCAAGCACAGGAGCGCGAAAAAGACATGCAAGCTAGAATGCAGGACGAAATCATAAAGCAAGTGCAAATAGCAATGAGTGCCCAAAGGCAGGCATCAGATCTAGGAATCAACATTAATATTAGCCCCCTTGATCAGTTGAAAAGTAGCTGCGCTTCCCGGAGTTGCCAAATCAAGATGACGCAATGCTACGTTTTCACGTGGATGACATCACTACACTGTTTACATCATGTGAGCTACATATTCCAAAAGGGAATGCCACAATCATGGTGGCTCTCGGTGTTTTTTCTCCTCTAGATCCTACCAAGACACCAAGAATCCATGGGGCAATAATACCACCTAGATATGTTAGCGTCTTAGTGGATAGAGTTAACAAAGGTTTTAGTGATCTAGCTCTTGACATTCTAGGAGGTGATTGGGAGAAGACTCTAGGAGAAGCAGAGAAGACATTCATACTATGGCGCAAGTGCTACATCATTATTCCTAGGGTCTCTAGTCCACCGCCGCTTCCTCAACTACCTAACAATAGGTGCGGACAAAAGTGAACGAAACAATTTTTTCACTAATTTTCTATTGACATGCATGATTAATAATAACAATTTCTTATACCTAATTATTCTTTTTTGTACTCACACAGCAGGGCCTCCGCCAACCTAAGTCCAATTATTCAATCTCTAGATCATCATAGTGCTCCAGGCAATGATTATGCAACACCGCCACCGCCGCCACCTCCAAGGAGGTCTCCAACGCCTCCAAGGAGGTCTCCAACGGCTGCCCCGCCTCCCTTCATGACCAAGAAGCAGCCAGCTCCTAAGAGGTCCGCCCCACAAATGAAGCCATTGGCCCACCAGCTGGCAAAGAAGAAAACCTCCTCTAATCCAGTTATTCCCCAAAAACTGGCTTACGAGAAAAGTGAAAAGGAATTAAATGCTACAGTACAAAAAGATGTGAGCAGTTTCTTCGAAAAAGTAAGAAAGCAACGAGAAGCGAGGGAGAACCTAGAGAAACCGTACTTCTACCTACCTCTAGATCTTCTAAGAAAGAAGGTGGACCAAAAAAGGCAGGAATCTCAAAAGGCCCTGCCAAAATTAGACTACGACCGCTCTCTCACCAAGTCATTTAAGGCGGCGCAGAAAAAGACTAGAGCAGGGAAAGGTGTTGCACAACTCGGACAACAATCACAACAATCAGTCCCCCCTCTTGTCATTCGTAATGAATATGGTTCAAACTTAGACATACTGGATGTTGATTTTGAGGACCTGGCTCGGTTTTATGAGGATACCGGTTTGGACCTTGCCCAAGTGCTCGCTGAAGGACCATCTGCTCTGAAAGTGGATCCTTGGAAGAAATTTGAACATGGAAAGAGTCTATACAACCCTAAGGCCTTAGGTGAACTAGGTACGCAAATGTACTTGCTAAACAAGTGGTACATGGTGGAGTGTGAACGGGGAGAGAACTTTGTTTCTATCAGAGTTAGAAACCAACATTACTTCCACGGCGACGACGTTATATATGTCGAGTTTTTAGAATTACACCAACTATGCCACCTGGACTCTCTCAACAAAAGTCTCATTAGCTGCTATTGTCTGTAAGTGTGATTATTTTCTACTATTAAAGTGTATATATAAAGCTACATGTATATGTATATAAATTATATATCCTCACACTATATTTTTATATATGTAGATATGAGATGACAGAACTCAGAAAGAGAAAGGATAATGATGTTGGTTTTGTTGATCCAAATGTCGTATTCAAACACCCTAATCCCCTGCCTCAAAGGAAAGCTAAACTCAAGAAAAATCTCATGAGGTTCTTAGTGAACCAACAAAACAAGGACATACTCTTCCCCTATAACTTCAAGTGAGTGTTAAATAATTAATGTCAATCATATGGACATTTGTTCAATTATTTGCTTACTAGCTAAGCTATCTCCCATATATATATATATGTTGACTCTAGTTAATGTCGATCATATTTGTGTATAAAAATATATGCAGCAATCACTAGATATTGACGGTCATCGATATGGCCAATAGTCGGTTGAGCATTTTAGACTCATTAAGAAAAGAGCAAATAGAGTACCAAGACATGATAGATATTATCCAAGGGTAATTTGGTCTCTCTAGCAACTATATATACCCCGATCTCTTAACTGCAACAATTATTAAAGGCCAAATTAATTTTTTCTTTTATTGAGCATAGTGTTTGGAAAAGTTTCATTGAGGAACACCACATGAAACATTGGAAAGCACCACTGGATGTAATTGCACACAACATAAGTACTAGCTACATATATATATATAATTCAATTAACACCATGCATGCTTTCAATTCACCGGATCTTTTTTCTTGTAAAAGTGGGCCTAAAGGGGTATTACCAAAACGAATCATCAATTGAAAATAGAAACAAAAAATAAAGAAAAAAAACCTTTAGTCCTAGTTGGTATTACCAACCGGGACTAAAGGGCCGGTCCACGTGGCCAGGCCGGGAGGCCTCTTTAGTCCTGGATTCGTGCTCCCGGTTGGGAAACCGGGACTGAAGGGGTTTCCCAATCGAGAGTAAAGCCTATTTCTGTACTAGTGTTGGGCAGCCTCCCATGGAGTTCTTCCTTCATATTCTGCTTTTCCATTCCTCACATAAGGGTGCTTGAGTATGAGCGGGTATGGTTAGCTACACTTCATACCATGGTTACCCCTCCAGGTACTCCTCATTCCAGTGATAGAGGGGCGGTTCATAATACCCTGCATAGTGCAAGACTCTCCAAAGCAGGACATGAGTTCCAAATATCATCAGGAAACTCTCACTTCCAACCGGTGCTGCCATCTGTACCAACAACATATGCAACTCTCATGAGACAAAGTCATAATGGATAAGAGTTACATAACTGAGTAAGAGATCTATAAGGGGAGGAACAATGCAAGTGTTAAATAATTATTTATCATGATGCATGCACATTCCGTACATCCTCACAAACTTAGGAAAAATTATTTCTAATGATATACATGGTGGCATACATACGTTCTCTCATATATAGCGTAGCTAGTCGGGCTACACGTTTTGTTGTTAGTGTACCTACACAAGGTTTTCACTTCAGCCCAACCCCACAATTATATATGCAAAATGTACAACTAGGCTCTAGGTTGTAATCTAAATATTTCCATATATGTATACCCATACATATACTTCCATATCAAAGCTACCCGATGACAATTTATTACCCTCAATTAAATACACACCATATACACATGCAAGCATGCATACATAGTAGTACCAAAGCTAGCTCTCCCCAACCACACGCTCACATCTTGCGGTCGTGCCACTCATCAACTTACCTTCTTACCTTGGCGTAGAGGCATTTGATCCATACATTACTACTCAAGTGAATGTCATCCATACAATAGCACATTGTACGGACAACAAAAGTAAAAACCCCCATGTTAGTACTTAAATAGCCACCTAAGTGTCCTTAACTGGGCATAAAGGAAGTGATCACTGGCACACTTTCGATTTCAATTCTAGGTTTAAAATACCTATTTATATAGCTATTAGTTGCTAGAAACTGGTTTTGGAAAAAAAACCTTTGTTTTAAATACACATGTGGCAATTAATGTTGAATCTTGCTCTAATGCCAGCTATCGTAGAACCGAGCAATTTATTAGAGCACAAGTACAATGGCGGCCCGCAAGCGGTCGCACTGTCATACTTGAGCCTATATAAACCAGGTAGTCTATCGAGTACCACGATGGGTCTCGATAAATGATCCACATACAACCAAGATCGTACATGATTCAACATACATGTCATACGTTACATAAAGTTCACAGATACAGTTCATTCATCAGAGTACCAAATTGAGTTATTACAAACCAAGTTCGATAGATAGTAGCGAAAGCAAATTAAAGTTCAAAAGTAATGTTTGCCAACATAGCTCAAATACAATGCCATCACATGATCACAATCCACAAAAGCATAATAGAAGGGTTATTAGAGATGCCTGCCCAAGGCTCACTCCTCATCCATGGTGGGATAGAAGCAATTATTGCAATAGCCCTGATAGACTATGCCATCTACAACAATGGGAATAAAACCCTAAGTACAAGAAGGTACTCATCTAGACTTACCCATCATAAACCAAAAATAAATTGACTCCAAGGATTATGCAAGGCTTTATAAGTGGAGGTAGCATTGACAACATTTTGCATAAAAAGTGAGTAACTCAATTATATAGTTATACTTTGGTCATTAGGTTAATTATAGCTATTCATCTCTAGATTAGCAACTATCCTATGCCAAACATGTGGTATATCATTTAAGAGCATACAATAGTAACCATAGCCAGTGTAGTAATTCCATCTTTATCCGAACCATCACATTCCATAATACACTTACTACGATGTTGGAGCTAGCCAAGTTTCTCACTGTCCGGGAGAGACGGCAATTCGAATCGATTTCATCTAGCTAGGAATTTATTCCTAACACAAACCCAAGCATACCAGATCAACAGTCACCTTTAGTACAACTCAAGTACACATTTCATGGGTTCGTCCAATGCTACACAATCAGGGACAACCAGCTACCAGGATGATTAGGACTACCCTACCTTTGGCTCAAGGCTAGCTCCACACACATCCTTACTATCATCTAGAGTGCGCACTCTAAAAGAGCGGGGCCCAGCTTGAGTTGAGCTACTCAGCTTCACGGTCAGAATGAGTTATCTGGCTAGCTAAGTGATAGGCATGCATTCAATCTTGTCAGAAGTTCCAACAATAGTATGGTCCTTGGTTGGCATAGACGAGATCACATGAGTCAGCCTACACATAGACTCTACCCGGCCTCTATTTACATTACCCCATGGTTCTTTTTCACGATAGCAAATATAGCCAATCGTGCTTCAGCATCCACCTATATCCAATGTTTTCCTAAACGGTAAACGGTCTTTACACCCAACTTCTACCAGTCTATGCATGGCTAAGCATATATTTGATCCTAGACCTAAATAGGGCTAAAGGTGTATATATCTAGACAAGGTAGTTCCATGCATCAAGTGTTTCTAGTCAACTTTTAAAACCTAATGCATCAATCATAAAGGGCTCAAGTAGTATTTTGTAAAACCCTGGGAGACTTATAATGCTCCGAGGCTTGCCTTTGAGGAAAGAGGTGGGTCGGTGATCAGGGAACTTAGGGAGTTCTTCTAGAGTTTGCTCCTCTTCTCCTAGAGCTGCGGCTTTAGGAGTCTCATGCTGATCCTCTCTCTTCTTCATTGAATTCCAGCAACGTTATCTCCTCGGTCGATCCTATATGCATGAATATGACATAAGATATCGCGAATGCATGTATGATGACACGTATAATATGATAAAACGTGATGAATGCATCCTTGTAAGTATTTTCAATAGCATGGTGTCAAAGTAATAACAAGTGCGTCCTATTCTACTGAGTAGGTGCATATCTCTTCTCTATTACTTAAGCAAACACTTCTGCAATTCATTTACCGAACTATGACACAATAGCTACTTGTTTAAACCATAACTAGAGTTATATACATCAAAATTATATGGTTGTAGACATTCTAGAAGGCCTATGAAATTTTCTATAACTTTCTTTTAATACTCTCCAAGTAATTCAACAGTTATCTAGGTCAAACAAATCAGTCAATCAAATCTATCCAGACAGTAAACATTTCGGACTACAAACTTCTAACAGCCAAAACTCTTAAACCCTAAGGCCTATGATCATAAAAATGTAACACCAGGTAGATTAGTAAGTTATCCACAACTTTGTTATTAACACATTTTACAGAAAAGGCCATTATCAACTTGAAATCATCCACACAACCGAAACTATACATGCAACCATTTATTTGAAATATAGAGTAATAATTAATCAGTTGCATACCACCAATTGCTTCTAAGCCTTACTATGATCATCAACAGTTACTATGCATCACAAAAAACATCATGGACAAGCACAATCTATTTATTTAAATGCCTTTATTAATTTAATTAGATAATTAGGGGAAATAACAAACATATACCAACTTTGTACAATAAATTCTCATAAAATTACAGTAGCTTCGAAGTGCTAACACTAGACTACTGTGAAAATTTCATACCATTTGCACATGTATAACATCATCTACAAAAATGACAAGCTAGCAAGGTCTATTTTAGTGAAAATAGTTAACCCTATAGAAAAGTGTCAAACATATTATATAATTTTCCTAGCTTCATATTAGTGCTATACTACTGTAAGAAAATTGCATAGCAATATGTTACATATTTTTATCCCTATAATTTTCCTTAGAAAATGCCATTTATTAATAGATAAATAGAAAGACCATATTTCAATCAAATTTACTGCAAGCTTAATATTTTTCAAAGCTAGAGCATGTCAATACAAGACCAGAAAAATTGGAATCACAATTTTATCACATTCCTAGCCCAAGTTACACATTTTACAAAATTGTAAGCATTCAAAAAGCACTTATCTAGCCATATTTTATTTACCAATAAAAATATTAGAAACTATAGAAATCATATTTTTATAAAATACTACACTTCAAAGGAACACAACAAATTTTGGTTCACCAAAAATTGACCTCTACAATGCAAGTTATGATTTTTCAAAGTTAGCACAAGAATCTGCAAAAGAAATAACCGAAACCCTAAACTGCTCTCATTGACATCAGGGACCCATAGGTCAGCGGGGTCCACCCATCAGCAAGCCAAAGCAGAGCCTGGTGGTCGGCCAACGTTATCTCGCTGACGGTGAGCACTCTAGCGAAACTAACCACATCATCGTGATCTACACATCAAACCGCATCGATTGACCTAGGTGGTGGAGGCGCGGATGCATAGGAGCCACGTCATCTCCAGCCATGGTGGCACGGCGGCATGGCGCTGTGGTACGCTAGCCGTTATAGGCCATGGTGAGGCTAGGCGAGGAGCGCATGAGCTTTGTGGTGACGACGTAGATCTAACTAGGTGACCTAGGCTAGGCGAGATGCTCTGATGAGGCTCATCCGTGTGCATGGTGGCATGACAGTGAGAGCGTGATGGCGTTGTGCATCGTGTTTCATGCCGGCGAGACATCCATTCGTGATAAGGTCATGCCACTAGCTAGCCTACACCCTGACCAAGCTCTAACGCTAGGAACCAAAAGCAATGCACATGCGAGCCAAGCAGCAGCAAGCTTGCCGTGGAAGTCGAGCCCTCCGGCGAGGACGGGAACGGTGATTTCGCCCTCACCATAGCTCGTTTGGCACAGCAACCATGTCAAGGAGGTAGAGGGGAACACACCGAAGCTAGATGCAAGATGGAGGCAGCAATGGTGTGGTGGAGCCGGTGCTAGGCAGTGGCGGAGCTACTCGGTTGCTCAGTGGTGCTTGGCTCTTCCACGGCGAGGGCGAGAGAGAGCTATGGAGAGGGAGATAGTGAGCGCGAATGAGTGGAACTGAGGAGTGTGGCTTTGCAGATAACGCATGCTAGCACACTACGGCGAGGGCCCATCGTTGGCCAGTGGCATCCATGTGGCGGCCAGAAGCTGTGCCCGGTCGGCCACCTCGGTGCGCGATGCGGCATTCGTTAGGGTTCGAACAAGTGACTGACAGAGCAAATCAAAGGCGCTAAATCTCTCGATCCATGATGAATTAGTGCATGGTGTGAAAACCAAACTTGTAGAGCTATGTACCAGCTACAAAACTTCTTAAGAAACCAAAGTCCAATTCTTAATGGTTAGGAAGATATTTCAGCACAAAGTCGAGCACGTCACACTATAAACTCCAAATGACTTAGCAAATTTTTGAAGTGCTAAAAACAATGAAATCTTGATTCTTGTGAGCTAAATTCAAGCATGTTAGGAGCTGAACTAGCCTATGACCCAAAAATAAAAGTTGTTGCTCTACTCAAATACTACAACTTTGCTTTAGTGCACACATTCATGCAAAGGCTCGATGACATGGTTCAACTTAGGTCAAACTTGCCACTTTCAAATGATGACTTACACTATAATTATGACTTAGAGACCAAACTAGCACTAGTCATGAATACCAAAGTTGTTCATAGTGACATTCTAAACATATTTAGGGTATTCCTAAGGTCACACAAGCATTTCATACATTGATTACATAAATTACTTCCTAGGTCAACCAACATATCATCACTTAGGAGCTTAATTAGACAAAGTGATCTACATGAACATTGTTTCATGAGTCATCCTAAGTGTAGCTAAGGTGCTTAGTTGACCAACATCAAACATTTACACTTATTCACACATGATCATAAGCATACACATATGGAAACATAAAATAACAAGGCATGTTTCACTTGTTTCAGTTGTATGTTTCATATGTAAAAGCTCATAGATGAATGCTTGATGATTATGCTCATGCAATGCAAGTCAAATTATGCAAGCCTAACACCTAGGGTGTTACATTGTGCCATTGGCACACATCTCGTCAACAGGCCATCAGAGCATACCCTATATAGGTCCGGGTCATCCCAAGGGTGACATATGCTTTCTGCTTGCAACCATGAAGTTCACGATGTTTGCATACCACGGGTTTATGTCTGTCACCTTTAGTAGCATGTCATCATGTCGGAAGTCATTTATTGGGAGTTCCTGCAAGTTAGTGACTTGCAAACATGATAGATGATCAGTGAAAGTGGTCTCTACTCTCTTTTTATCTTTTATCTCAAGGTCAAATTCTTGGAGTAAGAGAACCCATCTTATTAACCTAGGTTTAGCGACTTTCTTAGTGAGCAAATATTTAAGTGCAGCATGATCAGTATAAATGATAACTTTTGCACCCACTAAGAAAGACCTAAACTTGTCGATAGCAAAAATGATTGCTAAGAGCCCTTTTTCTATGGTAGCGTAATTAAGTTGTACTCCCGTCAACATTTTCCTAGTGTATGAGATTGCGTGATGCTTCTTATCTTTGGTTTGGTCGAGGACCGCACCAATAGCATAGTCACTAGCATCACACATGATCTCGAACGACAACGACTAATTGGGTGGTTGGATGATTGGTGCTGAGATGAGTGCTTTCTTAAGAGTGTGGAAAGCATTTAAGCACTCATCTATGAACTCAAAAGGTGCATCCTTAGCTAGCAGGTTTGTGAGGGGTCTAGCGATATGTGAAAAATCCTTGATAAACTGCCTATAGAACCCTGCATGACGTAGGAAGCTACCGATTCCCTTGACGTTCATGGGGGGCGGTAGTTGCTCAATGACTTCTATCTTGGCTTTATCTACCTCAATCCCCTTCTTGAACACAAGGTGCTCAAGAACGATGCCCTCATGGACCATGAAGTGGCACTTTTCCTAATTAAGTATCAGGTCCTTCTCTTGGCATCTCTACAAGACTTTGTCTAGATTTTCCAGACAATGATCAAAGGTTTTGCCATAGACTAAAAAATTGTCCATGAAAACTTCCATGATTTCTTCTATCATGTATGAGAAAATAGACATCATGCACCATTGAAATGATGTGGGTGCATTACACAACCCAAACGACATTCTACGATAGGTGTATGTTCCATATGGGCATGTAAATGTCGTCTTGCTCTGATCATCGGGGTGGCTAGGAATCTGATGATATCTCAAATACCCATTGAGGAAATAGAAGAAAGAATGCTTCACCAACTGCTCCAACATTCCATCAATGAAAGGCAGTGGGAAGTGGTCTTTCTTTGTTGCCGCATTGAGTTTCTAATAATCAATGCACATTCTCCACGCCATGATGGTTCGTTGTGAAATTAACTCATTTTTATTGTTTTCAACAACCGTCATTCCTCCTTTCTTTGGAACCACTTAGACAGGACTAGTCCAGTCACTATGTGGTATGGGATAAAGAATCCTAGTGTGAAGAAGTTTGAGGACTTCCTTCTTCATGACTTCCCACATTGCATTGTTGAACCTACGCTGAGGCTCCCGAGATGGCGTACTCGACGAATCTATCAGAATGCGATGGGTATAGAGAGTTTGGCTAATCTACTTAAGATCATGCAAAGAATACACGAAGACCGACCTATGTTTTTCTAAAATGGCGATGAGTCTAGATGTCTCCTTATCAGAAAGCTTATCGCTAATGATTACTAGAGTTTTCTGTGTCACCATTTAGAAAAGCATAACATAGACCGATAGGTAGGGGTTCTAGCTCAACCAAAGGTTGTGCTAGTACTTATTCTATGGGAAGATCGATGGTTTCTCCTAAGTCATCCTCTTCTTCAATGAAGAGTTTTGCATCTTTTTCTAAGGACGACTCAGGAAAATCAAAGGGCAAAACTGACATGACCTCCTTAGGCAGGTTAAAATAGGGGAGAGATTCTGCCACTGAGTTTTTAGCTTGAGTAATAGGAATGGTAAAAGAGTCTCTCCCCAACTTTATGTCTAATGCCCCTGATGAAGGAGGCTCCACGATGAGTTTTTCTTAGGCATGCCCTATCAGAATGTCAAAATCCTAGATTTCAAAGACATGGAAGTCTAGGGCCATCTCCACATTATTATGATGAATTGTTATGTCATGGAGGATCCCAAGCCCTTTTAGGCTCAAAAGTGGGCCAACTCTAAAATGTTTAGATGTTAGAGCAAGCATTTCATCACCTAAATAGGTGAGTGCAAAAGAAGCGGACATAAGATTTGCTCCGACAGTGGGATTATAAAGAAAGTCCACCATGATCCTTGCAACCCTGCCTTGAATGGGTAGAGAAGGGGTGCGAATCTGAATTTCTTTAGAAGAATGCTCCACTTCATCTATCCATTCGTTGCTCATTAAAGCCGTCAACATCTTAATGATTTCTTTAAGGAAAGCATCGTCTAATGGTTCATGCAAAGTGATAGGAACAGGTGACCTCTTTTGTTAGGAGTACTTCAAGGTGTTTCCAAAATCTTCAAAAAATTCATCCTCAAAATATGAAAGATCCAAAGGATGGGAACCTTCCTCCAGATCTTCTGGTTGGGGCGACGGTCTCTCTAAGGGTATTATGGGTTCAGCCTCAACCAAAGAGACTTCCTTGTGGTTTAGCTCAGGTTTTACATGGAGGAGTTCTAGCGGCGGAGTGTTCTCTAGAATGTGGTCTAGGAGAGCTTCTCCTTCCACCATGGTTTTATGGGTAAACAAACCTCCGACAGCTATGTCGAGCTATAGGGCAGATTCCTTGCTAAGCCCTCACCAGAAATGTTGTAAAGGCACATGGTTGGGTATAGACAAGTCTAGGCCAAATCTTGTTAAAATTGAGAATCTGCCCTAAGCTACACCTATGGATTTCTTCTCTTTTTGTTGGAAGTTGAGAATCTCTTGATGTAGGGTAGCGATTCAAGATATATGGAAGAACACATGAAAGAATCTATTCCTTAGTTCTTCCCAATCGCCAGCTACCTTCCCTACATTGTGGGCGTACCATTATTTTGCCCTCTCATCAAGTGAGAAAGGAAACAACTTCCACCGAAGAGTTTTTGGTGACATGCCTAAAGTGGTTAGGCAAGCACAGAGCTACTCAAACTCCCTTAGATGATGGTAGGGGTTTCCATAATCCAACCCCAAGAAGGCTTGTTCCCAAACCATAGCTATAAAGCCAGGGTGCAGTTCGTAATTAGAAGTTGTGATTGGCTTCGAGGATTGTGCTGGTTCAATGAACTTGCCCTTGGGAGCAGAAAGGTTAAGAATGGTAGGCTGTTCCATTGGAAAAGAGTAAAAAGAAAAGAAAGGTAAAAACAAGGATACATGGGAAAACTAGGTTCAGAGACTAAAACAACAATCGTTCCCCGACAACGGCACTAGAAATGCCTGTTGGTGCTTCTTAGCGTAAGCAGAGAAGTCTGCAAGCACATGGAAGTACCATTGTAGCACTTCACCTGATCGTATTTAGGGTATCGTATTTCCATGAGGAATGGAGGTGTAAGTAGTTTCTTAGCTAGTTTACCTAGGAGAACAAGATGAAGAGTAACTTGGGTAGTGAGGTTCTTCTAAGAGCAGAAACCTTAAGTAAAGATAACTTTGCTACTATAGACTCACTTCAAGCATCGGATCACACCTGGTCTGCTAGGCGAGGTCGGCCTATAGCTCTATGCCATACCTGAACATGGGGGATTATAAAGGATGGATAGGGCTATCACCACCTACCACTTACATCTCAACTGTGGGATATGAGGCAAACAAAGGTAACGTGTGGCTTAGACACCACGTCTACACTAACAGTTACTACTCTAGCGTTGGCTAGGAACTTCTGCCTTTATCAGGAGCCCTCTACTAGAGTATCCATCATGAAGGCGGATGACAAACCCGCTAGTAAGTAGTAACAAATATAACTTTTACTTAAGAGATCAAAACCAAAAGATGAACACAAATGTCTTACTCCAAGTAGCGCGATGTGTGTAGAGGTACAAGTGTGGAGGGGGCCAACAAGTTTGGCACTCCATCCACCCGATGTACAAGGCTCACCGATTACAAGAAGCAGAGGGCACTGCTACTCCGCTATTCTTCTAACTCTTTCCCTCTCTCACTCCCTAACTAGTCTAGCTAGAAGATAATGGAATGAGTGTAGCCCTTCTTCTTCTCCAAATGTGTATGATGATGATTGAATGTGAGGAGGGGGCTCCTTATATAGGCTTGGAAGAGGTTGGTTTCCTTGTATTTTAGGAAAGCACCATATGCAACCACCTCCCCTAGCATTGAATGCACCGCTAGAGCAAGGAGGGACCGAGAGGAGCTGGGGGTGGTGCACTAGCACCATGGGTGCGGCCGCACCCTGGGCTAGCCTCTCGTGGGTTGTTGGCTGGGCCTAGATGGCTCCTACACTGGTGTTCTGGCCCAGCTCTGTAGTTTGGTTGGGCTTTGCTTATGTTTTGCTTGAATACGCCTTCTTGAATGTGCATTTTATTGTATTTTCACATATTGTCCTGCAAAACATGTATATACCAAAACTCATGGAAAATGTGAGTTATAAACCCTAATTCTAAGTTTTGGCATTTATATTTGTTTTATTTTGTTTAAATGTTGGTAGTAGAAATGTGAGTTAAGCACCGCCAACAAGCTCCCCACACTTAGTCCTTTGCTCGTCCTCGAGTAAAGTTCTAAGGACTAAGCGGGTTCATCTCCTTGATTTGAAAATCTACATATAGGCTATTCCAAGCTTCACCTAAACCTATGAACTTTCAAGTGTCTACCAAAACATCTTGGGCAATTGAAAAACGGAATAGCTTGGATTGAAATCTTCTTACTCTATTCCTGCTTAGAAACTTGGGTTTTTGTATGTTTTTGAAAAAATAAAGATAGCGTTTGTTCCTTGAATGATACTCTCGGGTCACTCAAATTTGTAAGTGGTTCCTCACCAAGGCATATTTTGAAATTTTGCCTTCTCTTTTGATCATACTACTTCTAATAAGCTTATATGAAGCTTTAGGTAGGGATGAAAGTTTGTGAGGCACACTTACCTTGCATATGTTGTAAAGTCAAATCTTGGACCACACCGGAGAGAAGCGTCATACTCTTAGATCAAAATAGTGCAAGTGTGTGGAATTTTTGGTGGAATTATACTCCTCTATTTGATATGATCTCTTTTTCTAGCTTTTTGTTTTGAGACATGGCTAGCTTTTTCTTATGATCCTTCATGTGCTCATCAATTTTTTTTCTATTCTTTTGGGACCTTCATGTGTCCCTATGTTTTTTCTATACTATGGGACCTTCATGTGTCCCATTTTTTTCAATCTTTTTGCATAGCCTTGTTGTCTCTTTCTAAAAACATGCTAGGCTAGTGATCATATGTTAGAGCATGGAGTATTTATGTTGGTGTGATGGAAAACATGTTTTAGCTTATTCCTAGTGTAGGAATAGCAGTTTATTTGTGGCGTGTATGTGAGTTTTGATCTTGGGAGCATTAAACATCTCTCAACAGGGTCACAAAACTTGACCAAACTCAACACAAAGTAAGAGGCATATATGTAAGATCATATATGGCCTTGGTAGGTATTTGAATGCTATTCAAGGAACATGCTATTTGAGTTTTAATTTGTAAAATAAATCCCAAGTACTTTGCAAGAAATAAGCAAGAGTCATGTCATCCTACTATATCTCATTCATCAATTACTTAGATAAAATGGGTTCCCTATAAAAAGTGTTCACAAGTTTTTAGGAATTTTAGCAAGGAATAAAAAAGTATGCAAACTTCTTAATCATAGGAAGACATGGAGATGGAGCATATTCTTTTTACTTTATAATTTATTTAGTTTTAAAGCTTCTTTATTAAATATGGAATGAGAGAGTGAGAGTTGCACAAACCAAATTTGAATTGGACCGTCTTTTGTGCAACCGAGTCAGAGGTGAGTGTGATACTTCCCCCACACTTGTTTTCATTCCTGTCTTTATTATGATAACAAAAAGAACAAGTGCAACATATTTCTAATAATAAAAGCTTTAATGAATTATAAAATGTAGGTGCATTACAAGATGAAATTCGAACATGATAGGAATGAAAACTTGAAAGGAAATGATGCGCCTAAATTATTGTTGCAGCGGGAGTGGCCTAGAGTAGTTCATCTAGAGCATCCACCAGTCTTACTACCTTAGCCACTTGAGCCAATTTTTGGTCGAACTTGAAGCACAAGCTGTTGATGTCATCGACTAGGTCTCTTATTTTGAGGAGGTTTGTGGCTAACTTGTCGTTAAGGCCCCAAAGGAGATCTCGTAGGCTATTGTTTTCTGTGCTAAGAGAGGTGATGGAAGGACCCTTGGATGGTGCATCCTCCTCATCACTACTCTCATATTGTTGTATGGGTCTTTTGATTGGCGGGAGCTTCCTAAACCTTTTAATCCTAAGGGGCACACTCGAGGATTCCAATTCCTTCCCTGTTGGCGCCGGTTTGCTCACCAACTTTTTAGCCAGTTTGCACATGAGAGCTTTGTCGTACACTCCTTTGGGTTTGCGCACTCCTACCATGGTATGGGAGAGACTAGGCCTAGCAGTTTGTTTAACACTCTAGGTGTTTGTCACCAGTTAAGCAATGGGTTTGAGCTCAAACATGACATTTTAAGTGGTGATGAAGGTGAAAGATCAAATCTACAAGAGTGAGCTCCAACTTAAACTTGGACAACACACCCTTATTACATGTGGACCCTTGTTAAGATTATGCAAGAGTAATGTTAAACATACTTATTTCATGTACATTACATCAACATGCATCCATCTTGACCAGTGGAAAAGTTTCATGAAGTTTGGAATCAAGAAGTCACATGAAATGATAAGTTATACTCTTTCTTGGATTGCTTTATTAAGTAAATGGGAATATGTGATGTCGACCAAACCTTGCTACCTTGCCCAAATGACTTTAATTGAACTCTACAACAAAAGTCATGAAGGGTTCATGTTGAGCTAAGGTCAAGAAAATGCCTCAATCGGTCAAAAACTCTAATTTAAGCTTTACCGTGATGCTATTTTGACCTATGTTGACCAATCATTTACAATGCTTGGATGGAGTTGCACCTTAAATCAAAGTTTAAGTTTGTGTGGAGTAGAACAAACTTTGTTTTTGGACCAAGCGCTAGATCAGATTGTAAGCCAGTCAAACCGAGGCTCAAACTTTGAATCTATAGCTATTTTCAGTACTTAAAATTTTGCTAAGTCTGGAATTCATCGTCATCGACCTTGGCATCTTGCGTTCTTGTGATTTTGTTAAGCAACATGATTGGGTCCCAAAATAAAAGTTGGAGTATACATGATGGAGAAGAGGATGTATAAAGATGGCACTCAGTTGACTTCATTTTGACCATTAATTTTGGAGTTTGTGAATCATCGTTAATACATTGACAATGCCATCTTGGAGTGTCCTTAATCGCTAATATACTGCTCTAATGAACATGGCCCCTAAATGAAGATTGTAGAGCAGTCCATGTAAATCAAACTTCATTTTGGGCCCAATGTCTGATTCAGCCCAGATCTGACCCAATTCTGCTCCCACCTTGCCCACCTTGCTGCACGCTACATGTTCGATGAAAGGCCGATGCATCGTCCATGCGTGAGAGCATGCTCCCACCATTGCCACACGCTGTTGCCATGTGGCCTCCCTCCCTATCATGTCCCCATGCCCTCCTGAAGTGGACGTCGAGTTTCTCGGTCTCCCTCACTCGCTCTACCGCTCCCCGCCTTGCCCTGTCGCTCTATGCCACGCGCGGACATCGAGCACCACCATTGATGCCGAGCTGAGCACCATGGCTGCCTCATTCCCCTACTCCCTCTCCATGGCCATCGGTCTGAGCACTGCTACTTGCCGACGCCACGACGCGGCCATGTCCCTCCTTCGCAACCAGCCGGCCAAGCCCCAGCGCGCTCGCCCTCGCCTGCACAGTTCATCACTGCTGGGCTCCATGGTCGTCTGACCACTGGCGCTCGGGGCCAGCCACCCTCAGGCCACCATGGGTCAGGACATGACCACCCACTGGTGCGTGCAGGTCCTAGGGCGACCACGCAACCCCGCCCTTGCTGTCACCGGTGCCGGACCGCCGGAAATCGGGTCGAGCTCTGGCCTCCTCTACTCCAGTTTGCGAGCAGGGGCCTTGCGCTCAAATAACGAATAAGGGAGGAGGTTAAGTGAAGAATCCGTGACTCAGTTGAATAGTGCCAGAAAGGATCATTTTGTTCTAGTTTAATTTGTGAAAACTGTAGGGTCCCCGATGCAAGATCTACATCCCTTTTCTTTGATTTTTGCAGATTTGGATGATCAACTTTGCAAATTCATAGGAATTAGTAGAAAAATCGTAAAATAGTAAATGAGGACTTTTTGGAATCCTTGTGAAATTATATATGCAGTACATCTATAATATGGCATGCTTTAGTTTAAAGTTTTTGCTGTAAAAATCAATTTATGCAGTTAGGTTTTTAATACTAGTTGTGTCTTGTCTTTTTCATAACTACAGTTCTTTTGCTCAAATAAATGTGAAATGTTTACAGAGTGCTACCTAGGTGATGGTTGATGTCTGGTAAAAATATCAGGATTTATACTTGATGGTTTAAGATCTATAAAAATAACAAATGCCCTGTGTTGCTTTGCTCCTATTCTGTATAGGCCTGCATGTTTGTATTAATTGGCTCAGTTAAGTTATGAATCATGCCTTGTTGACAATAAATGAGTTGTATTACTTTTGTTAGGATTTTCAAAAAGTTAAATAGTATAATTTTTGGTTATGTAGATTTTTAGTTATAGTTGCTTAAATTTCTGTGGTTGTTTCTGCCCAAATCCAGACAAGGTTGCCTTGATGGTACTGTGGGGCCTTTTTAATAGTAGAATTAGGTCTATGTGTTTATAACAAAGTTGTTTATAATTTGCTGATATTTCTAAAAAGTATAGAATCACATTTATTTGACATGTAGAACTCTAGTTATAGCTATTTAAACTGGCATGCTAGATTCCATCCATGTTTTGGATAGAGATGCATTAATTGGATAAATTGACTTTTTTAACTATAGAATCATCTTAAGATGATAATAATAAAGTTGTAGGTAACTTCATAAGATTTTCAAAAAGTTACTATTCATGTTTGTTGGAGGTCTAGAACTCTAGTTATGCTTCTCTGAAGTTCCTATCAGTTTTCTGTACCACTGCTATTTGGGCTGCATGTGTAGTTTTGCTTGTGCAATTATTTTCGTGGTGTAAATGATCTTTCCTATGGTTGTAGTGAATACTAAAGTTGTAGACAATTTCATAATATAGCTTGTGTTAAATTTGCATGAATATAGGCCTGATAATTTAGGAGCTATAGATTTTATAAATTCCTGTCAGGTTTTGCATGCTCTCCGTATAGATCTGAATGATTATGTTCTTTGACCTAACTAAGCTTTGAATCATGTCTTGGAGATAATAGAAGAAGTGTAGTTACTTTCATGATCTTTCCAAATTGTTAAATATCACTCCTTTTGGTGGTATAAATCACGAGTTATAAGCTTTGAAGTTGCATGGTAGAATTTGTCTAAGTCTGGATAGAGGTGCTCAATTGTGCTTGATTGACCTTGTTAATTGTGGAATCACCTTGTGATGATAATAAACATGTTTTAGATAATTTAATAAGCTTTCTATAAAGTTAAGTTTCATTCTTGTTTGATGTCCATAACTCCAGTTATGCATTGTTGAAATTACTACTACTTTTCTGTCCTAGTTCTATGCAGATCTGAAACATTGGCATGTTTGACCAGGTTATCTTTGGAATAAGCTTTTGGTGATAATAACAATGTTGTAGGAAATTTGATTAGCTTTCCAGAAAATCTAGGGTCACCCATGTTGGATTCTTATGTCTCTACTTATGGTTAAAACAAATGACTGTTGTGCTGCTGTCCAGATTTCTATACATGTGCTAGGTGATTGTTTTAGCTTGCTCTTGTTGTGACTAAACATGTTGGTTAGTTCTTGATCAATGCATGTGTACAATATCTGAACTTAAGTTCACTTGTGTGCCATGCCTAATATGCTTACTATCCCTCTATAATAGGTTGTGTGATGTTTAGTTAAATAACTCTAGGTGCCTATGTCTTGCATGATCTTATGTTTGCCTTGAATGCTATTATGTGATACATCTCATATTACCATTCTTCATATTCATGCACTTGCATCTTGCATCTCATCTAGGTACGCTAGATGAACCAAGTGAAGGATGTGATATTGGAGCCAAACTCGAAGACGGTGTATGGTGGACCTATCCCAAAGATGGAAGGACCCCTAGAGTACATGTCTGAACAGGAGATGCTCGCCAAGCGAGTGTCATCTAACAAACACTAACCTAGTGTTGGATCACAGGCAAGCCCCGGAGCATTCTAAGCCTCCTATGTTTTTACAAATATCACTTGAGTCCTTTTATGTTTGATGCATTAGGTTATAAGAGTTGATTGGAACCACTTGATGCATATAATTTCCTTGTCCAGAAATATACCTTTAACCCTGTGTACGTCTAGGATCAAATATATGCTTAGCCATGCTTAGACCGGTAGAAGTCGGTGATTTCTAGTCACCTGCGAGATATAGGTGGATACCAAAGCACGGTTGGCTATATTTGCTATCGTGGAAAAGAACCATGGGGTAATGTAAATGGAGGCTGGGCGGAGTCTATGTGTAGGTTGACTCTTGTATTTTCCATCCATGCCGATTAAGGACCGTACCGTTGTTGGCACTTCTGACAAGATTGAACACATTCTTATCACTTAGTTGGCCAAAAACTCGTTTCGACCGCGAAGCCGAGTAGCTCAACTCAAGCTGAGCCCCGCTCCGTTAAAGTGCGCACTCTAGATGGTAGTAAGGATGTGTGGGGAGCCAGACATGAGCCCAAGGGTAGGGTAGTCCTGATCGTCCTGGTAGCTAGTTGTCCCTGATTGTGTGGCGCTAGGTGAACCCGCAAATTATGGGCCTGATTTGTAACAAAGGTGACCCAAGGCTACCGTGGCTAGTAGACCTTGGTTTGTGTGAGGAATAAATTCCCAACTGGTTGAAATCAATTCGAATCACCATCTCTCCCAGATAGTGAGAAACTTGGCTAGCCCCAACATCATAGTAATTGTATTATGGAATGTGATGGTTCAGATAATCATGCAATTACTACACCGGCTATGGTTACAATTGTATGCTATCAAATGATATACCACATGTTTGGCATAGGTTAGTTGCTAATCTAGAGATCAATAGCTATAATTAACTTGATGATCGAGTTATAAAAATATATAGCTAAATTAGTGGCTTGTTATGCAAAATGTTGTCAAGCTAGCTACACTTATAAAGCCTTGCATACGCTTTGGTGTCACTTTATTTCTAGTTTATGATAGGTAAGTCTAGCTGAGTACATTCGAGTACTCAGGGTTTATCCCACCTTATTGCAGGTGAAGTTTCAGCCTATTGAAGATGGTGGCTAACCACCGATGGGCTCAGTGACTCTATATTTATTTCTCATCTATATGCTTTTATCTGAGGATGTCACTTATGCTAGTAATGTATTTGGAACTTATATTAATGTAATCATTTGAAAGCTATGTTATTTTCACTAATTGGTTTTGAAACACATACTTGTACTATTATTTGTGAACCCATTTGTAATATTATTTCTGCTGCAACTCTGTGTATGTGACGTGTATTTGCTTAATCATAAGATCTTGGTTGTGATGTTGATTTACTGAGGTCCTTCATGACACTCAGTGGACAACCGGGTTTATATAAGTGAAAGTATGCGCATGTCAACGTGTTAGCGCGGATAGCCATACTTGATCTTGTATAAATTGGGAGGTTCTATTATAGTTTGAAAGGACAAACTAGCGCAAGAGACCATATTGCCCAAAGGCATTACAATAGGGTGCTTGCTATGTCCGCTAACATTAGAAGTCTTCCGCTTGAGGCCGATGGCACCGGTGGTTGGGCATGTTGGCATTGCCTTCTCCTTGGCACCACCTTGGGGCACCTTGGAACGTGCCATGGTCTTAAGGCTTGAGCCACCACTCAAGCATAGCTCGGAGGTGCCATGATAGTGAGCGGTGCTTCGGTGATGAGTCGTGCTTCTTCCCTCATAGATGAGCTCTTGGGCACTAAGTCAATGGACAGCGGTACTCCTTCGAGGTCGTAGGTGGAGCAAGAGTCCTTGTACAGAGTGAGAGCGTGGCTGGCCATTGCTGAGCTTAGAGCTTTGAATTCTTAGTGGAGGGAGAGAACAAAGCTTGTAGCTTGGTGTGAGGAGAGGAGATACCATGGGTGGGTTGTATTGGAGCTCAGGCCTCTACCACGATGGAAATAAACCAAACACGACCATGGTGGCGATACACCAAGGATCAAGAAGATGCATGAGAAGATTGGGGGCCAACAGAGCTAGGGGTGGTGCGGTCACATCATGGGTGCACCTGCACCCCCAGCTCCTCCCTTTGGTTTGAGATTTTGTCCAAGTTCATTTGCATGCATGCGGATCCTAGTGATGCTGGTGTCGGATTTTTATTTAGTAGGATCACAGCGTGATAGAGCAAAGACGCACTTGATCATGTTGAATCAAGAGAGTATTCATATTGCAAATTTCACATGATTTTGTATTAATGAGTGAATATACATGTGATCAACAAAAATCAAGCAAGATAGAGCAAGAATCATGGTTTGTCTAGTGAGGGCATAAAGGTCATTTTACCATGATGACTTGCTTAAGAAGATAAAGTAAATTTTTATATTTTAAGTAAATGAAAGAATATGTTACTATAATCAATTTTTAAATTTTCATAAGTTTTGAATAAATTTATCAAAAGCAATTAAATCTATTTTATGTATTTCTAAGTTAGTGTTATAGGAAGGCTCTAGGAAAACTTTTAAACATTGACCGTTAACTTTGAAAATGTTACCGTCATTGTCCTGAATGGTGATCGCATTGTGTGGCGAAGTGTTGATGATAGTGTACGGTCCTTGCCATTTGCTTCTTAGTTTTCCTTCACCGAAGAGTTTGACTCAGGAGTTGAATAGAAGAACCTTATCTCCCTCCTTGAACTCTTTGTATCGGATTCGGTGATCGTGCCATCTCTTTGTCCTTTCCTTGTAGAGCTTGGCACTGTGGTACACCTTCTCTCACCATTCTTATAGCTTGGCAATTTGTTTTTGATGATTTTCTGCCGGCTATCTTCACGTCCATGTTCTAGCTTTTTATGGCCCAGTGAGCTCGGTGTTCAAGCTCAACATGTAAATGGAAGCTTTTCCCATATATGAGCTGGAACAGCGACATGCCAATGGGAGTTTTATAAGCTATCCTGTATGCCCAAAGTGCATCAGGTAGCTTATCTTTCCATCCTTTTCCCATTGCATTGACTATTTTTGATAGGATATTTTTTATTTGTTTATTTGAAGCTTCTGCCTGACCGCTCTTTTGAGGATGGTATAGAGTGGCAATGTTGTGGTTGGCCCCAAGCTCTTTCAGGTAGGTTCTAAAGGTTTTGTCAATGAAGTGGGATCCTCCATCACTTATCACCATTCATGGTGTTCCAAAGCAACAGAAGATCACTTCATGAAACATCTTCCTTGCATGCTTGGCATCAGTAGCTCTATAGGGTAAAGCTTCCACCCATTTGGACACATAGTCAATGGCGATGAGAATGTACTTGCTATCATGGGACTTTTGGAATGGCCCCATGAAGTGAATGCCCCAACCATCGAAGATCTCCACTTGTATTTTGTAGTGGAGGGGCATTGCATTTTAGCTATAATGCCACCTTGCAGCTGGCATTTTTGGGACCTTTGGTTGAACTCCTTGGTGTCTTCATACATCATTGGCCTAAAGAACTTGCACTGCTAGATTTTGGCTTGTGTGCGGAATACTCTGTAATGGCCTCTATATAGTGCTGCATGACATTTCTCGATGATTTGTAGTCCTTCCGCCATTGGCACACATCTCCTCAATAGGCCGTCAGAGCATACCCTATACAGGTATGGGTCATCACAAAGGTGATGTCGGCTTTCTGCTTGTAGCTTCCTTTTGTTTTTGCCTGGTGGTACATATCCTAAAACCACGAAGTTCACAATGTTTGCATACCACGGGTTTGTGTCTACCACCTTCAGTAGCATGTCATTGCGTAGGAAGTCATTTATTGGGAGTTCCTGCATGTTAGTGACTTGCAAACGTGATAGATGATCGATGACATTGTTCTCTACTCCCTTTTTATCTTTTATGTCAAGGTCAAATTCTTAGAGTAAGAGAACACATCTTATTACACAAGGTTTACCATCTTTCTTAGTGAGCAAATATTTAAGTGTAGCATGATCAGTACAAATGATAACTTTTGCACCCATTAAGTAAGACCTAAACTTGTCGATAGCAAAAACAGCTACTAAGAGCTCTTTTTCCGTGGTAGCGTAATTAAGTTGTGCTCCCATCAGCATTTTGTTAGCGTAAGCGATTGTGTGATGCTTCTTATCTTTGGTTTGGCGAACGATCGCACCAACAACATAGTCACTAGCATCACACATGATCTCAAATGGCAGTGACCAATCGGGTGGTTTGATGATTGGTGCTGAGATGAGTGCTTTCGTAAGAGTGTGGAAAGCGTTTAAGCACTCATCTGTCAACTCAAAAGGTGCATCCTTAGCTAGCAGGTTCATGAGGGGTCTTGCGATTTGTGAAAAATCCTTGATAAACCGCCTATAGAACCCTGCATGACCTAGGAAGCTACAAATTCTCTTGACATTCACGAGGGAGCGGTAGTTGCTCAATTACTTCTATCTCGGCTTTATCTACCTCAATCCTCATCTCAGACATAAGGTGCCCAAGAACGATGCCTTCATGGACCATGAAGTGGCACTTTTCCATGTTAAGTACCAGGTCCTTCTCTTTGCATCTTTGCAAGACTTTGTCTAGATTTTATAGACAATGATCAAAGGTTTTGCCAAAGACTAAAAAATCATCAATGAAAACTTCCATGATTTACTCTATCATGTCTGAGAAAATAGACATCATGCACCGTTGAAATGACGTAGGTGTATTACACAACTGGAACGACATTCTACAATAGGTGTATGTTCCTTATGGGCATGTAAATGTTGTCTTGCTCTGATCATCGGGGTGGATGGGAATCTGATGATATCCCAAATACCTGTCAAGGAAATAGAAGATAGAATGCTTCGCCAACCGCTCTAAAATTCCATCAATGAAAGGTAGTGGGAAGTGGTCTTTCTTTGTTGTCGGGTTGAGTTTCTAGTAATCAATGCACATTCTCCACCCCGTGACGGTTTGTTGTGGAATTAACTCATTTTTATTATTTTCAATGACTGTTATTCCTCCTTTCTTTAGAACCACTTGGACAGGACTAACCCATTCGATATGTGGTATGGGATAAATAATCCTAGCATGAAGAATTTTGAGGACTTCCTTCTTCATGACTTCCCGCATCGCATTGTTGACCCTATGCTGAGGATCTCAATGGATCTATCAGAATGCAATGGGTATAGAGAGTTGGGCTAATCCCCTTAAGATCTTGCAAAGAATACCCAAAGACTGACCTATGTTTTTCTAAAATGGTGATGAGTTTGGACGTCTCCTTATCAGAAAGCTTATTGCCAATGATTACCAGAGTTTCTATGTAGCCATTTATAAAAGCATAGCATAGACTGGCGGGTAGGGCTTTTTGCTCAACCCAAGGTTGTGCCGGTACTTCCTCTGTGGGAAGATCAATGGTTTCTACTAAGTCATCCTCTTCTTCAATGAAGAGTTTCACATCTTTTTCTAAGGACGACTCAGGAGAATCAAAGGGTAAAACCGACATGACCTCCTTGGTCTGGTTAAAATAGGGGAGACATTATGCCACTGAGTTTTTAACTCAAGTGATAGGAATGGTAAAAGTGTCTCTCCACAACTTTACATCCAATGCCCCTGATAAGGGGGCCCCACGATGAGTTTTTCTAAGGGATGCCCTATCAGAATGTCAAAATCCTAGATTTTGAAGACAAGGAAGTCTAGGGCCATCTCCACATTATTATGAGGAATTGTTATGTTGTGGAGGATCCCAAGCCCTTTCAGGCTCAAACATGGGCCGACACTGAAATGTTTAGATGTCAGAGCAAGCGTTTTATCACCTAAATAGGTGCGTGCAAAAAAAGAAGACATAAGATTTGCTCCTACAGTGGGATTATAAAGAAAGTCCACCATGATCCTTACAACCTTGCCTTGAATGGGTAGAGAAGGGGTGCGAATCTGAATTTCCTCAGTAGAATGCTCCACTTCATCTATCCATTCGCTGCTCATTAAAGCTGTCAACTCCTTAATGGCTTCTTTAAGGAAAGCATCATCTAAAGGTTCATGCATAGTGACAGGAATAAGTGGCCTCTTTTGGCAGGAGTACTTCGAGGTGTTTCCAAAATCTTCAAAAAATACCATGCATACATATTTGTTTTTCTGCATAATCAGAAAATTCAAAAAAATACTAGACAGACATCCTACTAAAATTTTACCAAATCTGAAATATTTCTAAATCCCAAGAACAACTAATCTCCAAATGGCTGACCACTAACCCTATCTATCCTAATCCGTTCCATGAGTTTTTGGTGTTCCTATTGGCATTTTGCAGGATGATGCACACATGATCAAGAGCAAGTTCACCCGGTCTTCTTCATCTCACTCCACCCATGGATGATAAGGACATCAGTTGGCAAATTCGCTCTGAGAAGGATCACTCAACTTTAACATTTGATCATGACAACATCCAGCTTGGGAAAAGAGCATCCCCCACGTGTCTAGATAAGTATTTCTTTCCTTTCTGTTTTACCATTTCTAAGTTTACTATATACTTGTTTTAAAAAGATGCATAATAAACTAAAGCAAAATAAAAAATTTATCTTAGTTAGAATTAAATATTTTAATAAGGTGTGATCTTAAAGTAAGAAAATAAAATAAAGGTGTGCTTAGTTTTCTTTAAATTTGATTCTTAAGAGCTGAATGAATAAAATGACTCTGAAGATGATCTCTTGAAAGGGAAATGATGAATAGTTGCTCTGTTGTAATTCTTTTCAAGTACCTAGTTTTCAGCCATGAAATCTCCTGAGTTTTGGATAAGACTATTTTGATATAAGAATTTACTCAAAATGTGAAATTCGTGGGTAGTGTATGCTTGATCTAAGTCTAGGTAATTAATGGATATGATATGAGAAGGTTTGAGCTGTTGTTTATCTTGTTCCAAGTGATACTAAAAATTCTAGAGATTTATCTTTTAAAAAACATAAAAATGTTTCATGATGAGCTCCTGTATGACAAAGCTTGAATTCCAACTAGAGCCATATATGTTATTTAGACTATGAAAACTTCCATATATATGCTGCTTGTTTTGCATTGAGTTTAGTCAAGCTTTGTTGACCCATATGAGAGGTTTGTCATGCTCTTAAAATCAAGATCACGTACACACCGTCCACATATGCACTACGCCTACATCGGGGGTGGGTGCAAAAACATGCCATTCCATCTAGATCTACCCAAAATATTTTACTCCTACATTGGGAATAAACACCAAAAATATGTTTGATAGGATATCCACAAAATAAATGCACCAAGCTCTTGTTACTATCTCTCCAAAGTTTTGTTGCAGAAAAGAAGCATTGGGCTATGCAAAAGTTATTCAAAAATAAAAAAAAGAGTTGAAAAAATGGACAAGTGTCTGATAGATATTGAAAACAATGGGTACTCAGATGCCCGCCTAAAAAAAGAAAAGAGATGAATAAGATAGCCCATGTTTTCTTGCAAAATGGTTTTTCTAGTTTCCAAAAGAGAGATATGTTTTCAAGGACCATAGTAAAATTAGGTTAGCTACCATATATACATCCACCATACATCCACGCACATGCACATCTTGATTTGATTGTATGACTCAACTCTCTTTGGACCTGTGGTTTGACTTTACAAAATATGTATTGCAAGTATGCTCTTTCATGCTTTTTCCACTCCTATGAACTCCACATAAGCCTTAGTTGTAAGAAGAGAAAGGCATAACATCACTATTGCCTTGGTGAGGATCCACAAATACCACATATATTAAGAGACTTGAGAGTGTCATACAAAGGAAGCTCTGAGTTTTATTTTTGAAAATCTATAAAAAGCTCCGAAATAATGGTTGAGCAAAGAACTTGAGACATAGCGCTTGACTTGATCATGCTATCTTTCAATTGCTTGAGACTCATGCTATTAGTTCTCCACTGCCTCCTAGATTCTATCTATGTCATTTATTCAAGTTAGTTTGATCCAAAGGCTCAGGATTGACGCTCAGGCCTATATATATCAGCCCCTGCCACCCCCTAGGAGATATCCCTAGTCATAAAGTCATTTGAGAAGATAGAAACCCTAATCATCCTCAGAGCTCCACCATATTCTAGGGCATAGCTAGCTACACTAGGTGTAGAGGGAGGCAAGCTTCGCTTGGATTCCTGATCATGTCAAGAGCATGGCTTCATATAGCCTTTGTACCCCCTCTCCTTTGTATCTCTCATTACTTTTATATGTTTGCTAAATTGTTATGACATTGTTCTTCATATCATTTATGTTCCTAGTTATAATGTTCATCATCAACTTTGATTATATGCTTAGTATAGTGAGATTATCATCATGTTCATGCATAAGTTCATATAGCGCTCGCTCTTTGGATCAAGGGGTGAGTGGTCGACATTGTGTAAGCATGGTGCTTATATGTTATTTACCTATGGATAGACCCTATATTCTGGGCCATGTGGTAGATCACGGATGTGACACTCCCATTAAGTCCATTGTAGTCCACTCCTCAAATATAGGACAAGTAGGATCTAGTTATGAAGGGAGACAAGCTCTATTCTTAATCTTCCTTAGTAATATCCCTTATGTGTAGATATGAAGTTGATCTTAACCATGATTATTAAGTATAATTGCACTAATCAACATATGCTTTGACTTGTAATTAAGAATGACTTTGGAATTATTCCTCTAATATTCTACTTAGCCATGTTAATGCCATAGAAAGGAGTACTCTGAGTGATCAATGATTAGTTATTATTTACCATTCATATATATTTATCTCTTGACTTACCCCTATTGTGAGTAGAAGTTTGGTTATGGTTTATTTCTCCATCATGTGTATAAGTTATCAATATATTCCCACTATCCATCCTTCCCTATGGTAAAAATATAAATAATGATACCTGGAATACTCCCGGGTGAAGTGCTACAATGGTATATTATTTGTTCTCTTGTAGACCCCTTTCATCTTGTTATACATATTCTATCTAGCCACATGAAATACTACAAGTATTTCTTAGTGTCATTCTAGAAGTGGCACTAGGTAGTACCAACAAGCATTTCAGGCACCATCGCTAGGGAAGACAACTTAGTAAAAGTGATGCTAAGAAATGTCAACTACATTAGGTGGCTACTTAAACAAGTGACAAGTTCATAAATACCAACAACTGCATAAGCCATTGACATAAAGCATTCCTTTCACACAGCATGCTTCAACCACTATGGCGAGATCATTAATCAGTTTGGCCAGCATGTCAAGTACGTATACTGATATATGTTTGGTTTGCCAAACTAAGGCACAAAGCAACCCTTGCGCGGTTGTCAATAGTAAATTGAATGCAAGAGGAAAGCCTCTGCAGTTATTTCACTCCAAAACACAGTCACAACAGTCAAGGGGCAAACTAAAGAGTGAAGAGGAGTTGCTTTCCTAAGCAATTTCTCTTGGTTGGTTTTGCAGAGGCATGCAACAACTAGCTAGAGATGGCTACACTTTTTTTTATCCGACGAGAGATCAAATGGACAACGGCAGACTTTCTGGCATGTGTAGTAAAAATGCAATAGCTATGCCTCCTCCATTGTGCATTAGATCAATGTGACACTTGTTCAGATGAACTCCTCATTGTGTGGTTCTTGCAAATTCAACAAATTTTATCGAAGACATGAGTTGGGTTCACCACAAATCAAAGCCACTCATGACTACTACAACTACTGATATGTTTTTGGTTCACCAAACCAAGGCACAAAGGTACCCTTGTGTGGTTGGCAAGAATGAGAATTGCTCAGCCTGGTCAGATGGACGATGCTCAGACCATCAAGTGCGCATGAAGATAATGGTAAATGTTACTTTGTGAACCAAAATGTTTGCACAAATGTGCACATTACATGCAAAATATGAGGATATCAGTACTACTAGATAGAAAGATAACATAATGACAAACCAGACTTCATATATATATGGAGTATAGCTATGATCTACCATCTACCATAAGAGGAGAGTAGTGCCATCGCACTACTCAAAGGCATCCAACTATTACCTTGACATACTAGTTCTAACTACAGATGATTAACATGACTTTACATGAGGCAGCATACTAGACCTTTTTGCCACGGCGAACTAGCATGGTCGTATGATCCCTTTAGTCCATCTAGTGCTGGTTCCTCGCTAGGGTGGGCAATGTTCTTGTCCTTGGTGTAGTAGCCATCTCAGAGGCCACATGCCTTTGACAGGACTTGCGCCCTAGCATTAGCCTCGTTCCAACCATGGGGCATACGGTTGGCGCAGACAGGACACCGGGCCACCAAATGGGCTGGTGCAGATGAATAGATTTGGGCCCGCGGGGATAGGTGTTGGGTAGCCATGCAGAAGATCATCGTTAGAGTTCATCGTGACATTTCCCAGAGATCCATCGGACTCAGCCATGGCCTCAACGAATGGCGAGGGGCACTGCAACGGTGGAATAGACCCACTCCCATCAAGAGTAAATCTAGCGACAGCGAGCGGACCCAGCGATGGTGAGCAGGACCACACTGAGGTTGGTGGTGGCGAGCAAACCACTAGTGCCGGTGGCGTCAGCATCATCATCGAGGGCAATGGGGAGAGCAATGGTAGCCTAGTAGATGGCTTGTGGTAGGGCAATGGGAATGCCGGTGCTGCCTCCACTGACAACAACCTAGGGTGTGCCACCGGTCCTAACTCTATAGAACCACTGGAGGAAGAGGGGACTAGAGCTAGTCCACCCTTCCTCAATGTGGACCTATAGCGATTCATGGGGATGGCCTTCATGGAAACTGATGGGGAGGTGGAGGTGTGGACTTTGTGAGGCGAGGCGAGTGCTTTTGCACAATGCAAGGTGGAAACAATTGGAATTGGAGCGAGGCCATGCTTTATGTATACACAGGGACAGTAGGGCTTGTAAGGCAAGATAAAGATTTATTTTTTCCAAACCGCTATGCGTCGCCTCGGGTGCCATCTTACTACCTTAGGAATAGCAATTGTATTACACTAGGGAAGGCGTGTGTGACCAAAGATGTAGGAGTAATGGCATACCCATTTGTCCTCTACAAAAATAGAGCACATCTCATCCATTTACGCCAATGAGATGGCATGATGATATCAAATGTATGGCTGGTGGACTTTCTATCTAGGCAACGATGCTTGTTCAGATGAACTCCTCATGGCACAGTTGTTGGAAGTTCAATAAATTTTATCAGATACATGTAAACAAGATGAGTTGGGTTCACCACTGATCAAAGCCACTTATACCACTGATACTACAAATGAATGCACATAGATCGCTACTGTTGATATTTCCTAATGTCTATTGGAGGATTCTGCAAGCGCATAGTGCTATCGCATAGCACTTCGCTTGGTGAGTACTGAGTGTTGAATTTATATTTTTTCCCACAAGAAGATAGAAGGATAGAATCTATACAGGACTAGGATTTGCTAAAGGAAGGCCTTATGTTGATCCTAGGTAGGTGAACGATAGTGAAGGATGGGTGTAAACTACCTAAACTAACTACTAAATACAAGCTAATGAGAGATAGATAGGTGGGAGGGCAAGCGATATATCTTTCTAGTAACTAAGGGTAAACAAATAACTAGGACAAATACGATAGTACTTTAGGGCACAACCCGCCTACCAACTTGGAGAGTTAAATAGACAAGGTCTGCCATGAGCCCTACGATTTAATAACTAGACCTATCATGGTGGAATATAGAGGATGGACAAGGTTGTCACCACTTGCCCATTACTACAATCTATCTAGAGGCCTAGCCGTATCCATAGGTAATCTATAGCTTGAGCACCATGCTTAATCTATAAACTTACTACTTCGATTCAAGCTCTGATGAAATGAGATCAAAGCACCCTAACTAGATGATGGAACTAGTACTAATGAAAGACTACTAATGATAAGATAACCTATGCTACTAATGCCAAACAATAAGCACCTAAGCTCACTAATGATGAACAGTAATGACTAAGTACTTAAAGTAAAGCAAGCAATAGTACAATAATGTAGTAAAATAAATACTAAATAAAGTAATGCAGAAATGAAAGAATTACAAAGGAGCTATACCAGACCCAGAAGACTCTTTTGGACTTTGAGAAGCTCCATTGTTGCTCTACTCCACTACTAGACTACTACTCTCTAGTTAATGCTAAGCTAAAATGCTAAGAGAACCTTGGAGAGCTAGGAAATGAATGGGGCATCTTTCCACTGAGCTCCACACCCTCTATTTTTAGTGTAGAGAGGCATGGGGATACTTGTAGGTAGCTAGGAGGTCAGTGGCCACCCTAGGGTGTCGAGCAGCGGTAGTAGAGCATCGGCCAGCCCTTGGTTCCACCGCCTCTTGATCCAACGGTGATGGTTGGCTCCCAATGGCTGTTACCTAGACAAGACATGTCGAAATTAGGTAGCACATTGGTTGGTAAGTCGGTGGAGGCTCCCAACTATATGAGAATGGGCCCATGAATCCACCTCAAACAAATCATGTCTATTGATCAAACTGACTTAAATGGAGGCTTCCCATTGGCTGAGGAGCAGCTCCCATGGATCAATGACGTGGTAGGTGCCGAGGTGGCACCAGACGGTGCCCAAGTGGGGTCGAGCGGCACTGGCCTATAGGCCCAGGTGGCCCTGCCATGTCCACTTGCTCCATATGTCCATGCTTGTCACCATTTTGGCCTATTTTTGCCATATTTCCTACATACGAATAATTCTACAAGCATAAGTGGAACTAGGTGAAATTTAAACATAATTCTTCACATGTGATGATGATTTACCTCACTTTACCATGCTTTTGGGTGGAATGTTGATGGTCAAAATAGGTGTTAGTGACCATCAATAAGCTCCCCCAAGCTACCCCTTTGTTGTCCTCAGCAAAGATGCGGGTTTAGCATGGAATAGATTGTTGGATCAGGAGTTGCTACTATGTAATGCCCTACAAAGACTTGTATACAAACAAATACTATCTCTTGAGTTGAACATGTTAGCACTTAGAAATTTCACCATTAGTCTTAGCAATGTAGGACCTATAGCTTTCACCTTGATACAAGTAGTTGCAATAATGTGTAGCTAGATAGATACTTTTTGCCTACTTTGGTTTAACTCAAACTTCCTAGAGGTTTTCCCATGATTTGAAAAGAAAACTTGCCTAAGTTCCTCGTATGGTACACTCAAGTCACTCAATGGTTTTTGAAATCCTCACCAAGGCCATGAATTTTAGTCTTAATTTCTATCCTAAAGCTTATGTGGAGCTCAAGGTAGGGGTAGAAGCATGGCTTACTTGAAGTGAATCTATTGCTAAGTCAAACACTTGGATCACAAGGAGCAACAAGTCATACAAATTGATCAAGAGGTGCATGTGTGTGGTATATTTGGTGGAAGTAGTACTCCTTTGAGAAGTTTCCCTTCTCTAGCTTCCTTTTGAGAGGGCAAGGATACTTTTCTTTTTCTCACTCACTCGCTTTTTTGAACACTAGAGCTTTTTGCTCTTTTATTCTCTCTCAATATTTTTTCTTGCAGCCCATGCCTCTCTTTTTGATGCAAGACAGCAAAGAGAGGTAACTGGGATTCTCACAGAGCAATAATAAATGGAATGCATATATGGATGCATATCCCCAATGTATGAATAGCATAAATATGTGGGTGTATGTGATCTTGATCAAAAAGCATGAAAAGTTTCTCTACTCAGATCAACAAGGCTTGAAAAAGCTCAAAACAAACAAGCAGCTTTTATGGTGGCTTTATCATATATGAGTGGATATTTATTTGGCTCTGGTAGGAATTTATCACCATTGAGGAACTTCTAGCAAGAGAGTTTATCATTTTGCAAAAAAACTCTAGGTTGTCTTTACCATTCCTCAGATAGGTTCAAAGATTTACTCTAATCATGGCATACATCATATCTCACAAAAGCCTATTCTTCGTTCTAGCATTTGCAACCCATGAAAGCATTCAACTTAAGATGAACTCCAAGTTTATCATGCTCCAAACTTTAGAAGTATAAGGTTGTATCACAAGCTTTTGCAAAGTATCATAGAGCAACTATTCATCATCTCCAAATAATTTGTCATCATTTTCTTAGAGTAGAGTTTCTCTCAGAATAATTTAAAGGCACTCCTCTCTACATTCGATGATCATGAATATTGAAATATAAAGCAAACATGAATGTAAAGAGAGGGTTTAAGATTTTCATACCTGAGCAGGGAGAGACGTCTCCCCCAAGCTTGCCTTTGGCATAGGTTGGAATGTCTCCTGCTAGCTCTTTTGATTCTTTTCTTTATTGACTAATTAATACTACTAGAATGCATAAATAACTAGCTAAACCTATAACTACTAGATAACATATTCAGTAGGGATGCTACTAAATTTTATTCATTATTATTAAATATTTTTTCATATGTTGCTTTAAATGCATATCTATCCTATCAGGCATTAGCTACTACAGAACTTTACTTATTAACATAGAGTAGCTAATGCAACTAACCTATGATGCAATGTAAAGCAAATTTATTGGAAATGAAATGCAACTAACGAAATACTATAAATAAATTCAATGAATAGAAAACTTACCTTTTTGTCAGGCTCAAGGTCATTCGTCCTTGGGCGGAGGTGTTTCCTCTTGTTACACCTTGTAGGCCTTGTCAGGATAAGGGGATGACGAGTTTGAGGATGGATCTTTCTTTTTATGCCATCTCTTTCTATTCTTCTTCTTCCTAATAGGTTTCTTTGGCTCTTCAATTGGCTTTGGTTTCTTTATCTTGATTCTCTTTGGATGCTTCTTCATTTCCTATTTCTCATCAAAGAGGGGTTGTCCAAAGGCAAAAGCAAATATTTCTTTTCTTCCAGCAAAGTGGAATTGGATTTGCCTAGAAGCCACATATATGCAAGCATCTACAGTATTAAGGAAAGGACGACCAAGGAATAAAGGTATATCCTCAGCATTACCCATGTCTAAGATCATAAAATCTATAGGAATATAGGCACTCCTAACTTTAACTAATAAATTAGTGGCTACTCCCTCAAGATAATGGGTAGATTGATTGGCTAATTGCACATAAACTGATGTTCATGCTAGGAGAGTATAGAACAAGTTATCATATGTTTCCTTAGACATGATGTTAATACTAGAGCCTAGATCACAAATGGCATTATGAAAAGTGTGGGGGCTATGGAGCAAGTAATGATTGGGTTCCCAAGATCACCTTTCTTAATAGGAAATCCCCAACCATTCTAAGAGAAGTCATACCTTGCTGTGACAAGGTTGGTTGTCTCCATTGTTCCCTCAGGTTTGCCAGGAATTCTATCTTTTTTATAGGATGGGATAGCAGCAGCAATTTGAGCTAATTGGGTTTCTATCATCTTATTAAAACTAAGTTGATTCTTTAAGATAGAAGAAAGTTCATCTAATTTGCCATTTATGTTTTCCAACACCTTGTCATGAGCATGCAACTTTTTATTAATGCTATCAGTCATTCTACCATTGCCATAAACAAGATCTTTTAGGAAAGCATAACTATTATTACCTTGGTTATTCAAACGAGAAGAAGAGTAATAATTGTTACCTCCCTGGTTGTTGGAGCGCTGATTCTAGCCTTGATGTTGTGGACGGAACCCGTTGCTAGTGTTAACAAAGTTGAGATCCTCTTGGGTTTCGAGGCAGGAATTGCCCGAATGTCCAGCATCTCAATAGGCTTCGCAAGTCATATGGGAATCCATGGCTTTGAGTGTCTCTTGGGCACTCAGCTTCTCATAATGTTCCACTGGCTTTGTGAGCAGATACATCTTAGTTGCAAGCATGTCAATTACTTTAATTGAATGCATACCTCGTTTATGGGGTTGGAGTCGATCGTCGCTCCATCCTTGGTTGGAGACCATCTTCTCAATCAGTGTCTTTGCATCTACAACACTTAGCAAAAAGATTGCACCACCAGTAGCAGCATCTAAATGGTTCCTATCTAACGGCACTAATCCATGGTAGAAGTTCTAGATCAAAAGCTAGTCTTCCATGCCATGGTGTGGGCATGCAGAGACATACTCTTGCATTTGTTCCCAAGCCTTAGGAATCGATTCATCTGCTAGGTGTTGAAAACTAGAGATTTTATTGCGCAGAGCATTAGTCCTCCCCATGGGGATAAAGTTAACTAGGAAAGCATTGGAACACTTGTCCCAGGTATCTACAGCGTTGCGGTTAGAATAGAACCATTGCGTAGCCTTTCCTAACAAAGAGAAGGGGAAAAGGCAAAGACGTATAGCCTCTAGGCTCACTCCCTTAATGGTGAATGTGATACAAATCTCCAAGAAATGTTAGAGGTGAGCATTTGCATCCTCGTGGGCTTTCCCATAGAACGGACTAGCTTGAACCATTGTGATTAACGCTGGCTTAAGCTCAAAGTTAACATGCCCCCTGATAACATTGGGTTTGGTGGCTACATTAGCAGCCTAGGGTGCAGAAAAATCATGAATGGACTTATTGCCCATGATCATGTAGGGTAGTGATAGGATATGAGGAAAAAAGGACAAACTACTTAGGATAACTAAAAATAGCCTAGCTAACAAATTCAGCCTCATAAATTTGAAGCTAGTTGCCTTCCCTGGTAACAGGGCAAGAAATGCTTGTTGAAATTTCTTCACGACTATTGGAGGATTCCACAAGCGCACAAAACTATCACGTAGCACTTTGCTCAGTGAGTACCGAGTGTTGAATTTATATTTTCCCATAGGAAGACAAAAGGCTAGAATCTATACAGGACTAGGATTTGCTAGAGGAAGGCCTTAAGTTGATCCTAGGTAGGTGAATGATAGTGAAGGATAGGTGTAAACTACCTAAACTAATTACTAAATACAAGCTAACTAGAGATAGCTAGGTGGGAGAGCGAGCGATATATCTTTCTAGTAACTAAGGGTAAACAAATAACTAGGAGAAATACGATAGTACTTTGGGGCATGGCCTGCCTTCTAACTAGGAGAGTTAAATAGATAAGGTTTGCCACGAGCCCTATGATTTAATAACTAGACCTATTGTGGTGGAATACAGAGGATGGACAAGGCTATCACCACTTGCCCCTACAATAATCTATCCAGAGGCCTAGTCGTATCTGTAGGTAATCTATAGCCTGAGCACCATGCTTAATCTATAAACTTACTACTTCGATCTGAGCTCTGATGAAATGAGATCAAAGCACCCTAACCAGATGATGGAACTGGTACTAATGAAAGACTACTAATGATAAGATAACGTATGCTACTAATGCCAAACAATAAGCACCTAAGCTCACTAATGATGAACACTAATGACTAAGTACTTAAAGTAAAGCTAGCAATACTACAATAAAGTACTAAAATAAATACTAAATAAAGTAATGCAGAAATGAAAGAATTACAAAGGAGCTATACCAGACCTAGAAGGCTTCCCATTGGTCGACGAGCAGCTCCCACAGATCAGTGACATGGCCGGTGCCACGGTGGCATCGGGCTGCGCCTAAGTGGGGCTGAGCGACGCTGGCTTGTGGGCCCTGGTGGCCCTGCCATGTCTACTTGCTCCATATGTCCATGCTTGTCACCATTTTGATCTGTTTTTGCCATATTTCCTACATACAGATAATTCTACAAGCACAAGTGGAACTAGGTGAAATTTAAACATAATTCTTCACATGTGATGATGATTTATCTCACTTTACCATGGGTTTGGGTGGAATGTTGATGGTCAAAATAGGTGTTAGTGATCATCAATAGCTACGACACTCAAAACTATGAACGACACATTCTCTATCTGACGTGTTCAAATACAAGGTGGAAGGACTTTCTTACGTGCATAGTAGAATTTCAACACCCATGGCTACTCTATTCTACATTTAGGCCAGGCTGGCTCCTCTCAAAGAAACCTTGTGCGATTGCTAAGAGCGAAGTGATGAGTTGGGTTCAACACATATCAAAGCCACTCATGACTTCTACTACCACTACTGATATGTGTTTGGTTCACCAAACCAAGGCACAAAGCAACACTTGCATGGTTGGATTGAGATATGTCCAGCCAATTTAGGTTTACAATGCTCGGACCAACACGTGTGCACAAAGATAATGGCAAATGATACTTTGTGAACCAAAATGTTTGCATAAATGCGCACATTACATGCATAGTAGTAGGATATCAGTGCTACTAGATAGAAAGATAATGGCAAACCATACTTCATATATATGTGGATTATAGCAATGATACAAATTTAGCCTACATAACCATGCCTCCATCTGCCATAATAATAAGAGGAGAGCAGTGCCATCCCACTACTCAAAGTCATCCAACTACTACCTAGACATACTAGTTCTAACTATAGATCATTAACATGACTTCATACTAATTCTAACAACATCTGGCATGACTTGATACTACTAATGAGGAGTGCCATCCCACACCTCTACTCAAGTCATGCAACAAGGACACTAATAGGCATGAACAAGATCCAATGCCTACAAGGTAAACTAGCCTTAGTTGAAACTAGCAAACCTCTTGTCCATGGTGAACTAGCATGGTCGAACGATCCCTTTAGGCCATTTAACCCTAGTTCCTCACTAGGGCATGATGGCAAGCAACATTCTTGTCATTGGTGTAGGTGCCGTCTAGGGGGCGTGTGCCTTCACCAGCACATGCGCCCTAGCATCGGCCTCCATCCAACCATGGACCATATGGTTGGGGTAGACGGGGCACACCAGATTGACATATGGGTTGACGCACATGAATAGATTTAGGTCCAGGGTAACTGGCATTTAGTAGCCATGGAGATGACCATCCTCCAAATCTATCAGGACGTAGCCAGAGAGCCATCGGCCTTGGCTTCGGCCTTGTTGTCTGCATCGGCAGATGGCAAGGGGGACCACGATGGTGTAGGTAACCCACCACCGTTGGGAGCGGATCCAATGATGGAGAGCGGACCTGGTGACGGCGAGCAGGACCACACTAGGGCCAGCAGTGGCAAGGCAACCACTGGTGTCGGTGGTGTTAGTGTCATCATTGAGGGTGATGGGGAGAGTAGCTGCCTCAGAGATGGCATGCGAGAGCATGATAGGAACACCGATCCCCTAGGATTGGATGTCACCACCGCTACCAACACCAACTTGGGTTGCACCAATGGCCCTACCTCTACCAAACCACTAGAGGAAGTGGGGCATGGAGCTAGGCCATCGAGGGCCTTCATGGCAACCAACGGGGTGGCGAAGGTGGGAGGCAAGGAGGGGGCTTTTGGGCAATGGAAGTTGGGATGGGAAACAATAGGAATTAGAGTGATGCCAAAGCAGGGCATGGAGCCAGACCACCGAGGTCCTTCATGGAAACCAATGGTGTGGCAGAGGTGTGAGGCGAGGCAAGGGCTTTTGGGGAATGGAAGGTGGGATGGGAAACAATTGGAATTGGAGCGAGGCCAAGCTTTATGTATACACAGGGATGCTAAGTCTTATAAGGCAAGATACTACATAAAGATTTATGTATAGTACATAGGAAAGCTAGGGCTTCTAAGCCAAGATACTCCATGAAGATTTATTTTTCCTAGAGTTGGGTGCTATCGTGCTCCCTCTAGAATCACAACCATATTACACTAGAGGCTACAAAAATAGAGCATGTCTCCTCCATTTTGGCCGATGAGACAGCGTGAGTCACAAACTTTCTGACATGCATAGTAAAATTTCATAGTTTGTGGTCAACCACACTCACTCATCATTTCATCCAATATTATTATTACTAGTAGTAGGGGTGTGGTCACATGTATCATTTCTGCTTGGCTTTTAATTTAATTCCTAAAACAAAGTAACATTTTTCATAATGTATGACTAGGGGCCAGGAGTACATTTGCACAAATGCGTACGACACATATACTATCCGACCCGTTCAAATATACGGCGGCAGGACTTTCTTGCATGTGTAGTAGAATTTTCAACACCTATGGCTCATCTGTTCAGCATTAGGCCAGGCTTGCTCCTCTCAAAGAAACCTTGCGCAGTTGTCAAGAGTGAAGTGAATGCAGTATGAAAGCATGACAGGAGTGAAAATTTAATAGATTTTGACCACCATGACATGGTTGAGACTTGAAAGCCTAGTGCGGTTGTGATAGGTCTTTTCACTCCTATCCAAGCAGTCACAATAGTCGAGGGGTAGACTAAAGAGTAAAGAGGAGTTGCTTTTGTAAGCAATTTCTCTTGGTTGGTGTTGTAGAGACATGCAGTGGCTAGCTAGAGATGGGTACACTTACTATCCGACAAATAATCAAATGGACAGCATGGGACTTTTTGGCGTGTGTAGTAAAAATTGCAACATCTATGCCTCCTCTGTAGTGCATTAGATCAATCCAAGACTTGTTCAGATGAACTCCTCCCTACATGGCTATTGCAAGTTCAACAATTTTTATCACACATTCTAATAAGATGAGTTGGGTTCATCACGGATTCGAGCCACTCATTTTGAGCATGATCAGAGCTACTCATGACTACTATGACTACTGATACGTGTTTGGTTCACCGAACCGAGGCATAAAGCAACCATTGCGAGGTTGCCAAAAGTGAGATGTGTCTGGCCCGGTCAGATTTGCAATGCTCATACCATCATGTGTGCATCGAGATAATGATAAATGTTCCTTTGTGAACAAAATTGTTTACACAAATGGGTACAACATGTATAATATCCAACGCATTCAAATATATGGTGGCATGATGTTCTGGTTGCCAAGACTTTCTCCTCTCAAACATACATTGCGTGGTTGCCGAGAGCGAAGTGAATGCAGGATGAAAGCTGGACAAGAGTGAATCGAGAAAATTTAAAAGATTTTGACCACCATAACACAATTGAGACTTGAAAGCCTGGTGTGGTGGTGATAGGTCTTATCACTCCTCAGGTGCCATCACACTCCCTCGGGAACCACAACCAGTCGTACCACAGAAGACATGTTCGACAGGAGATGCAGGAGTACACTGATGAAAAAAGAGCATGTCTCCTCCATTTACGCCGATGAGACGATGTTAGTCTCAACACTGGTTTTTACATGTTAGCTCCTTGACTGATACCCCAAAAGTGTGTGCCCTCCTTGCATTTGTGACAACACTAGAAACACAGAAAAAGAAAGCTGCCCATGTGAGGAGAACGAGAACAGAGAAAGCCCCACAACAAGGATTCCTCAAGATTGTCAAGTTCCCTAGTTGGCACGGTGGGGCTGTAAGAAGACATGGTGGGACCAAGCCAGAGTGACCTAGAGTGCATGATGATCCTTCTTCTAGGAATGTATGCAGAAAAATTGGTAAGTGCCAATTTTTTGTGTGCTGAATTTGATCTGCTGGGGTTTGCCTTTGGGATTGAACTTGTCCCTCTATATGTCTATGTTGATCATTGTGCACGCAAAAGCTACCGGCTGCTGTTGATGGTCACCAAATGTCTATTTGACCATCAACATTGCACCAACAATGGGAGAAAACAATACCACAAGTACTAATTTATGTTTATAATTCACATATTTCCACCCGTACTTGGAAGATTGTGTATGTAGGGGAAAAAATGGTCAACACACATCAATACAAGGCTTCTTGAAGGTATTCCATGTGGTAGGAGGGTCTGGGCCCACTTGGTGGGGCTGGCCAGCCCCACTTGGCGTTGCTCAGTGCCCTTTGGCTCCCTACCACATCACTGATCCACTCCAAGTGCAAGAAACACACTCCCAAGCTTCCTCCACCATTGATTCCAAGTTGTTGCATGATCAAGGGTCTGAATGAATCATCAAGTGGATTGTGGGAGTCACCATGCATATGATAGTGCTCAAATGGACAAAATCTCATGCATACCCACACTCTACATCACCTGGGGGCCACCACACCGAAGGAGGAGGGCCCACACCATAGTGGTCCATTGGCTGGCATGGGTGGGGCGTCGCCCGGAGCCCCACTTTCACTCCACCACCTATCCTTTGGACAACATGCAAAGAAGCACAAGTGTGAGCCATCCCAAGCGTTGGTTAAGTCTATTTCAAGGTGGTTTGATCCAAGGGAAAGGAGAGGGTGTCTCACAGATCGCTGACATGACGATGGAGTAGCCCTTACTCCACCTTAGGCTATAAATAGGATCCTAACCCCTCACTTGTAACACACACCATAAGACAAACTCTCTCTACTCTCAAGATGTAGTCTTAGTGTGAGCTTTAGTGGGAGTTAGAGTGAAGAGGAGCTCTTCCTAGAGTCCGGAGTAGTATTCAGGAGTCTGGTATAGCTTCGTATATCTCTTGTAGAACTTTCCTTATTTCAATGTATTACTTTCTATGCAAAATATTAGTATCTTCTTTATTGTTTATCTAGTTCATGCCTTTGTTGTTTAGCTAAGTATGGTTAGTATAGTTGTATCGCACCGTAGCATAGGATCTCCGCTCGCATCGAGTGCTTTAGTTATCATACATGACTAGAGTAGTAAGCGTTAGCATAGACATGGTGTCTATGCTAGTGTTTACCTGAGTTTGCACCCAATCCTATGGATAGTTGTGGTAGCCCTAGAGGTGACAGCTCTGTAAGGCCTTTGTAATCCAAAACGTTTGGATTGGTGTTTTCGTAGAGCTTTTTGGCAACCTTCCCCCGACCACTCTTTCTCACCTCCTTCAAGGGTTAGAAAGGTATTGTTCCTCCAAAGTGTTATTGTGTGTGATCGCTATGTCTTACCCATTCCTAGTTATCCCATTTGGTCTGCTCTAGAATATAGATAAGAACTTAGGAAAGTCCCTCACTTGTCCTCCCATTTAGCTATGCTTTCACTTTATCCTTTCTAGAGTAGAATGTAACACCCCAAAATTTTCTGATTTTGGGTTATGCATAGAAAACACTAAATAAAATGAATTATTTTAATATTTGGATAAAATTTACCAAGTTTAGTTTGAGGTAGCACAAATTTAGTTATAAGAAAAATGTGAATTTTCAAAGTTTTCTAATTTTGATGGGCGTTTGGATGATATGATGTTTGCTTGTGCTTCTTTGTGTGTTGAGAGTGAGCAAAGTCTTTAAAATGCGTTAGTAGGTCGATTTTCCTTCTCCGGCACGCCTTTATCTTTTTCTACAATCAAATTCTTTGTTTTTTGGCTCAAGTTTTCATTGGGAGCTTCGTAAAATCTTTTCTTTGTAATGCAAATCACTCCTTTCAGTTTCTAGTCCGTCAATCAATCTCGACAAACTTCTTGGGAAATTTTCTAGCTTTTTCTAGAACTTGTTCCTACTTGTCTATGAGCATAATTTAATTTTTAGATGCTCCAAATTATCTTATCATGGGATCCAAATACTTTATTTGGGTTCGTCATGTTCCAAAGTGTCTCTGGGAATTTTCCCCAAATTTTCAGAGATCTCAAAGTATTTTTCGTGGCTTAAATATCAATTCTAGACTTTCCTAGAATTATTTTATTCGCAAAATTAATTAATTCTGAAAATAAATAATATATCTCATTTTCCAACCAACTCTCAAAGCCCATGTGCAATAATCTTAATAAATCCTAAAGGCACATGTCTTTATTTACTAATGGGCTCTAATGTTTATTTAGGCCCATTAGTGCATGTGGATGGTGTAACGTCAGTTAGTACCATATCGCTAGTTGACGTGGATGTGGGGAATTTTTCTCCTTATAAATATGTACCAACCCCTTGAGCAAAGCACACCAAAACTACCATAAGTGAAGCCCCAAGTTTGGGAAATCTCTCATGTAGTAAATGAGATTTTTCTCCTCAACTCGCCGTCGCCGTCGCCGTCACCGTCACTATCGCGCTGCCCAGTCCGGCCATCCTCTCCTTCGTGCAACAAGTCAAGCCCACCCCTGTGTAGCTGCTATTGCCATGGCCATGTGGTGGTTGTATGGGAGGCCAAAGGATGAAGATGATGTAATTATGAAATTGCCACCAGTTTGTAATATCGTCGTCGTATATTCATTTTAAGTCTGTTTTGAGTCATTCCAATTGTGTTAGATTCGTATTGATGTGATCTACATGTTAGTGTGGTCATTTTTCATGTCAAGTGACTTTGATATATATGTTTAAATATTAGTTTGATTAATATACATGCAACTAGTTTTTATAAATAAAAGCAACATAATTATATACAATGCTCTTTTGCAAATAAGTTTTAACATGACTAGTTGCTAACATAAATATGTTTCTAAATTATAATATGCTTAGTCTAAACACACATATCAAATTTGATTAGATGTTCTCACATGTTAGTTTGTATTTGCAAGTTAAAGTCGAATTGGCATAAATGATATCAAAATATTTATAAATAAAATATGATTAGCTTCAACTCAGTTTTTAAGTATAAATATGATTTGTTTAATCTAAATTAATGCTACTCACATAGTTTTTCCTAATTAACATAAATCAAGCTTATAGTCTTCTCTTTTCTTTTATAATATAAAACCCTATAGTCATTTCTTTACAACCGTAGTTCCGATTAGCGTGCTTTTCATGTCTGTGTGTTCGTAGCGATGTGTAGAACATCTTTAAAACCTATTTACTTTCTATTTCATATGTTTGGTGTACTGTTCTAATTTAGTTCTATTGTTTGCTTCGTGTATGATTGCATGGATGCTTGTGTGGTGCTTTATGATCATGTCCAGTCGGTGAGCTTTGCGTTGGTGATATAAAAGAAGTGGGTGATCCATAACAAGTCCTTTGGAGGTTACAATTCAATAGAAGAAGGATCTAAGTTTAAGGCAAGTTTAGCATGGGATCTTCCTTGTTGTCCTATACACCTTTAATCATTAAATTCATGTTGCATGTCTCTACCTTGACTACCACTAAGGATTTCCTAGTACTTTGTACCTTGTGCCTTGTTACATATGGGGTATTGCATTAGGTAGTATGATGCTAGTGCTCAATTAAAGACCATGATCTTGTAACTTGATTAATGGTATATGCAATAAACATTAAAGATGCTTCTTAGCAACATGGAATAAGGGGGGCTAGAGCATTGGGCTATTTTTATGGTGCTCTAGATTCCTCTCCCTAAGGACTTATCTATAAATGAACATCCAGAACTTATAGTACAACTGTGAGGGCTACATGGCTCTGGCTTTAGCTCAGTATGAGGACCTTTTCTAGCTTATTGGAGGTTACCTTTATGGTGTAAGAATGGCTTGATGAATCAGGTATAGGACATCCTCTACTCTTATGTGTATAGGCTATGTGTCATTATGCCATTTGACAGGGGGGTTCCTATATTTGTTTGTCGAGTGAATCTAGGGGCCCTAACTTGTTAGATGAACCTTTGAAAGGCTTCATAGTGAATACTACCAACCTTCCTAGGTAGTGGGTCAAGAGGCTGATCACCTTGGGCGAAAGGGTAAATCACGACTCACAGTGAAAGTGTACAACCTCTGCAGAGTGTCCATGTGGATTGGAGTCTTCACCCGAAGATAGGAGTTGTCTTTCCACTGTTTGTTGTCTAAGGTTATATCCTTTATACTAAGTATGTTATATATTGAGCATTGTCTCTTGATATTACCCTTATTTGTAGCTATATGTGAGATTTGACTTCCTGGGCTCACATATGGTGCATATCTGGTTTTGTTCTTAAAACCGGGTGCTACATAGAACTTCTTGTGTATCACCCTATTTTACCATGTGTCACTTACCCCACTTTAGTTTAGTCAGTATATTAAGTTAGTAGATACATGATGGTTAGCTATCAACATCTTTAACCATTGCTTCCCTATGGATAAATATGATACCCTAGAATACTCTTGGGTGAAAGCTACATCGGTATCTGTGTGCTTGCAGATTTCTCCATGTGCGTTAATACATACCAATAGCTGCGATAGCCTGGGACGTCGGTGGTCACCGAAAACTCAAGCTTTGTCTAGACAATGAGCTGAGCCTGGCCCGGTGGAAGGTGGAGGTGTTCTACAATGATGGCTGCTTGTACCTCCACTGGGGATGGAAGCACTTCGCCCGCACCCTCGACCTGCAAGATGGGTTCTCTCTTGTATTGTGGTATGACGGCCAGCCACAGATTAACGTCAAGGTCTTTGACCTTACTACCTACAGCAAGCAGTACCTGCATGACTTCCAGGCCAGTGGTAGTCAGCTCTCCCTACCTATCGTGGAGCCTAGGAGTTTTGCAGTGATCCTAAAGAATTACAACCTCAAAGCGAAGTATCTGGTGAGCACTCACGTGAGGCATAGAACGTACCGATGCCGTAAGTTATTAGTGTTGTCTTTCTCATCAATCTTTTTTTTGTGCAAGGTGAAGATCAGGCTAGTGGACTTTGAGGTAGCACATGGCTACCAGTAGTGGCAAAACATCGAGTTGTAGATGGCTAGGCAGTCAAGTTTGTGGACTTGGATAGAACCCTCACCAACAAGAAAGTGTGCATGTCATTCATGTATGGGTGGGATGAGTTCTATGCAAGCAACCACCTCGACATTGGTGACACCTGCTTCTTTAGCATGATCCATGAGGCCACCTATAGTGATGACAAAGATGAGGAATGGGAGGAAGAGTAGGAGGACGATGAAGCTAAGCTCAAGGTGGAGGTGCACAAGACAAACAACAGTTGGATGCGGTGAACTCGGTGCAAGAGTTGACACGATCTGTATTTTGTAGTTTCATCAAAACTATTATTTGGCCTATCAAGATTTCATAGTATCAGACTATCTTAGGCCCTATTTGGATGGATCATGACTAGTTAGCCATGGCTAAACTTATTGAACTAAAAATTAGCCAATTAGTTGTGTTATTAGTACATAACTATTTGATTCCTAAACTAATTGTTGGGTTCTATGGACTAGTTGGATAGCCCTTGATAGTTTCTACCACTATATTTCTTTGTTCATTGACTTGTGGTGATCCAAAGTGTCTATATTTTGTAGGATTAGACAATCTTAGGGTACCAAAAATCTCAACAGCTATACACCCACATCCTCTGATCAGATAGGGCGAACTTTGATGGTTGCGATGCCCAAGATGATGTGATGCCCCTAAGGAGACATGGCCCAATCTCAATTCAACCGCATTGATGTAGCAGTTACTTATCATACTCCATCCTGTGTTTGGAACTACCACAACACATTCCCGTACATAAGTGAAAAGTTAGTAGTCAACAACTTCTTTTGCCTCCCACTTAGTTGTTACATCGATCCACACAACTGTCGTTGTTTCCCATGGCCTTTAATGAGCACACATGCGACAACATCCAACATATGGCACTAGTAGAGCACAACACTAGAGTTATCCCTAGCACCATGGTTGTCGATGCTGATGGTGCCACGGTTGTCGATGCTAATGGCACCGTGGTTGCTAATGCTGGTGGCATCATGGTTGATGATGCTCATGGTGTCATGGTTGCCAACAATGATGCCATGCTCATTGTAGTTGTGGATTATAGGTGACCCTACCATTTGTCTCTAGGGGCCTAGCATCGTCGTCTGGCTATTCTGCTCTATGGGACATGCATTGGGCATTGCCCTATCTGATAGCGTGAATAATTTAGCGGTTCACCGGATAATGGAATGCATGGGATACAGTGCTGGCTATGGCCTCGGACTACACCACCAAGGGGATGCCAACCTTATCCATGTGTGAGTGTGCCATAGGTACTTGGGTCTCGGCACCAACCATGCCGATGCCTCCTCCATCATCCCTGCAGCCAATAATCCCTCTAACGATTCAACCTTGTCTGATGATGAGGGCGCAAGCAATTTGAATCCTCATGATGACAAGGTCATGCAGCCCCCAAGCCCATAGGAGAACCACACTGAGGTTGTCTTAGATATAGTTATTAGTGAGTTTATGAAGTTGCTAACTGAGTATCCCTCCAATTACATGGAGATGTCCCTACCAGACACAGCGCATAAGATGTTGGTCCCTATCCTGTAGGAGATGTTCAAGTAGTTGACATGGTATGATCCGCTAGAGTAGCCAAATAGGAAGATGGAGGCAGTGAGCAAGCTCAAGTACATACTCTCTTGGATGATGAGTCTACCACCTCGCCGTATGTTGGGCTGCTCATTGAACTAGTGGTCGACCCCATTATGAAATGGTGGAAGGAGACGTGGACTCCCGCCAGGTTCCCATAGCAGGAACAACTGGTGAAGTACTTGCAGAACCAGCCGCTAGAGTTCCCTCACGCTATGGAATTCCTACATGATGTAGTGTTGCCCAGACTATCTGACACCGCCGATAGGTACTGTGTGTCCTAGGAGACTATTTAGGTAATGTATTTCTACAGTCATGGATGTCGACCATCGACCAAAACTTGCTACAGCCGATGGTCACCAAGGTGTTGACCATGGTCCAAAAGCTCCTATTGAAGTGTATTGGTAAAAACACGCACAAAAATTACAACATTGTGCTGCCATGAAATCAAGCTACTTAGCCTGACGATTAGAACGAGTTTGTTGATGGTGTCATCATGCCTCACCAAAAGCATGGACATGGAAATGTCCACAACAAGCCATCGCCGAGAGGAATGGCAGCTACGAACACGTGGGTTGACCACCTGATGAGGTGGGCATCCAAGATGACGTCCCAAAAAATGCTTGACCTCCTATAGGGTGAGTTCCCTAGAAAAGATTGGCAGGTTGCTCTATGCAAGTGGTTCTTCATGGCAGATTGCGATGACAAGATGGTGCTACAGTATGAGCTCGCTTTCAGTGGGACCAATCGGTGGACGCCATTCATCGACAAGCTCATTGTACTATGCTTGGCATCTCAGTTGATTGCCATTAGTATCGTCTCTCCGAAAGAAGGGTATGACATGTTCCACATGCTCATCACCAGGTGGAAGCCAATCGTGTTGCCAGAGTCAATGATGAAGAAGGTCCTCAAGTGCTTCATGGAGAAATGGACCGGCGGGCTATGGCGCTGGTTGTTCAATGCGCAACCCATAGAGGAGGAGGTCATGGCCTAGTGCTAGGAGTGGATGCGGCTCCTGATGATGGATCTGCTTGCCATCGATAGTGAAATGCACAATGGCCCTGATCCACAAAGCATATGAAATATTGTAGGTAACTTAGTGTATTCCTGTTCTAAATGCTTGCACCTATGTCAGGCATTGTAAATGTTAATCGCTGGCACAATGTGTATTATTCTTTTGTAAATGCAGACGCGATAAATTCGAAACTATGTGATTGTAACGTGCTGGATAATGACTGAATGCTTTCACCTATGTCAGGCATTGTATAAATGTCAATCATTAGCACAATGTGTACTACTATTTTCTAAATGCACATGTGAGAAAGTCCTATATTATGTGATTGTAATATGTCAGACAATATCTATTACTCTTTTTCTGAATGCACCTGCTGCAACCTATTGCTTGGAAATCCACATCAAGGAAATTTGTATTAAATTTGCATGAAACCTAGAGAGGTAAGAGCAAGGCAACTGCTCTTCTCTAACTTCCTATGGTACTGCTTCGCCTTCTCTCTAGCTTCGAGCGAGTCATGTTTTTGGTCAGAGTGATGGACCGTGGGAAGTGCCCAGCAGAGAACCCCCTATAGGGGAGCGGGCCTCCGCCGCATCTCCGCTAGCATTTGTGGCGCCTTCACTAAGGTGGTCTTATTCTTAGTTGCCGGAGTCATTCCATTTTGATCTCCTTAATATTTTTAGGGCCATTTCTCATATCGAGGTTAGGCGGTTCTCCGATGCCACCCGCTCTCTAGACATGCGCCCTATGGAACTAGAGGCATCTTCTCCCCTCGGCCACTGGGAAGTCCACAAGCCCCTTTGTGATTAGGATGTGGCTCATGACCCATGAGGTTAGTCGACTCGTGCTCTACCTCGACATCGTCTAGACTACCCTTGCTGCCTTGGAGCGGGACACTACTACAGCTCGGGTGGCAGCTGTCGATGCTCAGGCCAAGATGATCAGAAAGGTTTCCTTCATTGAGAAGCTCTATCCAAATGTCCACGGCCTTATTTTGATAGTTTATTTATGTTGTCAGCCCTAGAGGAGTAGTTGGCCGCTCTTCGAGAGACGGCCCTCATCGCCATCAACGATGTGAACGTAGGGGGTCTCCTACTTGAGGACCGTCTATGGGTCATGCCAGCTCGCATTAGGATAGTGGCCCTTCGTGGGGTGCGCCATGGGGATGCCTTAGCCCTAGCCACAGCACAGCTTCGTTCCACCCATGATCTCTGCCTGCTTGAACCTAGCTTCCCAGTTGGCACCAATGAGGAGCAGGAGGAGCTCATTGGTGACTTATCGCTGCCGTGGAGGCCATTGTGGTGGCCATGCATGCAGGAGACATCATCCTCACTACCTTCTTTGACCCGTAGATTGTATCTAGGCTCATTCCAATCTTAATGAAACACCATAGGTAACTTAGTAACTTCGCATATTTCTATTGTGAATGCTTCCACCTATGTCAGGCATTATAAATGTTAATCATCGACACAATGTGTATTACTCTTTTCTGAATGCACACATGAGAAAGTCTAGAGCTATGTGATTATAACACGTTGAATAATATCTATTACTCTTTTATGAATGTGCACACATGATTTGATTGCGCACAAGATTTGATTGTAACGCGCTGGATAATAGATTTTGAGTCCGGTCAACTCCTCGACTTGCAATGGGGTTGTTCGACCCTGTAGTTCTCTCTTAAGAGGAACAACTTGAGTTGCAATGAGGTAGTCAGACTAGATAGATGTTGGTACTTATTAATGCAAATAGAATATGAAGGATTCTGCAAGCGCACATAATACCATTGTAGCATTTCACCGGGAGTATTCCAGGTATCGTTATTTATATTTTACCATAGGGAAACAATGGAGTAAAGTCTTATTGAGTAATAAGGGAATATCTATTAGTCAACATACCAGCATAGCTAGAGCAAGGGGTAAATATAATGATAGGAATTATGTATAATAACACTCAGGGGATATATCATTAAGATATTGTAGACTAGTTAACTTAGGAGAACAATGGGTGAGGTAGATTCCAATGATATTCCTATTAGATGGTCAAAGTATACATATACACCCAACTATAGCTAAGACTAACTATACTCTTGAGCACTTTGGGATGTCGCTTGACAGTAGAGCACCGCAACAGATAACTCTACTAACGCGACTACGGTCCTACAATTTAAGAAGCTACTCATGTGGAGTGGACTATAGAAGATAGACGGGACTGTCACCTCCTGCTACTACCACATGGCTAGGGAATAGGGTGCACTCATAGGCAAAGGTCGTGTAAGCACCATGCTTACATGGGGCTCAGCTACTTAGCCCAACTGGTATACTAGCAGGATAAGCGCTCTATGAACCCGCACCCAAAAGTAATGATAACCTTAACTAAGCGAGATATATATTCAAAGTAAGCATAGCCATGTAGATAGGAATATGATAAATTGATAATAAGTCTTACAAGATCTAGAAGTGAAGGTACAAGGCTTTGCCGAGCCTCCAAGACTAGATTCGGAACTTGAGCATGAGCCCAACTCGACCCTCACTCCCGAGCTACTAATCTACTACATTGGAAAGTTCTAGACCTATTCCTCCTGGTATGTGTTGATCTGAATGAGAGATATGAATTAGGGTTTTAGGATGGCTCTAGGGAGGGGGTAGGGGCTGCTATATATTGGGGGTAGCATCAATTCTCGACCCTTGGAGAATAGACATAGCAAGGAGGCGGCTAATAGGTGGGGCCATAGGCCAATCGGCCTAACCTAGCAACATCTCGCCCTCTGCTTTGGTGGTTTGCTTTCTGGTGCCTTCTAGAGTCTTCTAGAGTTGTTTTCATCGCGGATAATTATGATTAAATCTGACGATTGGGTCCACCTTGCCAGTTTTCTGAATAAATCCTCTTGTAAACATTGATTCACCAAAACTTATGGAATTCATTAGTTTAAACTCCTAGACCTATGTTGGTGATCCTTTTTATGCATTTATATAAGTTATATTGATGGTTTATGATGAACGTTAATGCTGATGGTCGTTAACATCAATCATAAACCATTAACATATCCTACATATGTACTTAATTCCATCACCAAACATAGGTCTAGGGGTTTAAACAAATAAATTCTATGAGTTTTAGTGAATCTGTGTTTGTAGGAGAATTTAATAAAAAAACTATCAAGGTGGACCCAATTGTTATATTAAATCACAATTATCCACGGCGAAAACAACTCTAGAAGACTCTAGAAGGCAAACCACCGAAGCAGATTGAAGATGACTGCCAGGTGGGGCCAGCCAGCCCCTCCTTCAAATGTCAGTTCTCCATCGCCTTAAAGATTGCATCTACGCCATTTATTCAAGTCGGTTTGATCTGAGGGTCTAGAATTGATGCTACCCCCTATATATACAGCCTTGTACCTTCCTCCCTAGAGCCATCTTCAAAACCCTAATTCATATCTCTCATTTAGATCAACACAAACTAGGAGGATTATGTCTAGAACTCTCTAATGTAGTAGATTAGTAGCTTGGGAGTGAGGGTCGAGTTGGGCTCATGCTCAAGTTTTGGATCTAGGCTTGGGGGCTCGGCAAAGCCTTGTATCTTCACTTCTACATCTTGTAAGACTTACTATCAATTTTTCATATTCTTATCTACATGGCTATAATTACTTTGAATATATATCTTTCTTAGTTGAGGTTATCATTACTTTTGTGTACTGGTTCATAGAGCGCTTAGCCTGCTATAGTTTATCGATTGGGCTAAGTAACCGAGCCTCGTGTAAGCATGGTGCTTATACGATGATCTGCCTATGAGTGTAACACCCTAGGTGTTAAGCTTGCATTTACCCTTGGCATTGCATGAGGACAATCATCATTGATCATTCATGAGCATGAGTATTTCAAATATTATCTCTATGTTTGCTTATATTGCATGTGTGGTCACTAAAATGCTTTACATATGCTAGGGTTTACATGTAACCAATGTATAAAATGTTTGTGGAACCTTGGGAGTACCTTAAACATGTTTAGAATATCACATGGAACAACTTTGGTATTCATGACTCAGGCTAGTTTGGTCTCTAAGTCAAAGCTAGTGTAAATCATCATTTTCAAGTTGTACATTTGACCTAAGTGGAACTATAGCCTAGATTGTTTGCATGGTAGTGCACCCTTAAGAAAAGTTGTAGTACTTGTTTAGGGCAACAACTTTTATTTTTGGGTCAAGGTCTAATTTAGTGCCTAACATGGTCATTTAGAGCTCACAAGAATCAACATTGTACTATTTTTGGATCTTAGAAATTTTTCTAAGTCAAGATTGGTTTTACAGTTTCATGTGCCTAACTTTGTGATGATGTATCTTCCTAACCATTGTGAATTAGGAGATGAGCTCTAAAGAAATTTTGTAGCCTTCACTTAGATCTCCAACTTTTATTAATGGATCGCTTGCTAACTCACCACGGTTTAGGATTTAGGAGGGGGAGAAAATGCTCAGTCAGTTAGTTGATGACAGGCCTGATGGCCATCTCAGTCAGGCCATCATGGCCGACCGAGTGCAGGGCTTGGCCGCTGCATGGCTGCCACTGGCCGGTGTTGGGCCCCCATCGTGGCCATGTGGTGATCGTTAACAGAGGTGCCACACTGCTCATTTCATTTGTTCAAGCACACTCTCGCTCTCTCTGCTACTCCCTGTCGCGCGCGCAGTGGAGGTGCTCTTGCTGCCGAGCCACTGCACTGTGCCACTACCCCATAGGTCCTCCGCCACCCAGCCATTCCTCAATTGCTTGCTCACATAGACGTGCCTTGCTCTGCTCTACGCCCTCGTCATGTTTGTAGCCCTATTCGAACCACGGTGAGGGCGGATTTCGCCGTTCTTGTCCTAGCCATAGTCCCTGCCTCCATGGCCGCCATCGCAGCGAGCTCGCCGCTGCTCTACTCCCTCGCACATTCTCTATTCTTCTTTGCATTAGCACTAGCTTAGGGGTGTAGTCTAGCCTCGGTGATGATCTCACGGCGAATAGTAGCTTTGCAGGCATTGAACACGATGGTCAGGGCCGTCGTGCTCTTACCGCCACACATGTGGACACTCTCGCCGGTGCTTCCACCCAAACCCTAGGTAGTCTAGATAGGTCCGCATCGTCACCATGGAGCTATTGTGCCCCTCGCTTGGACTTGTCATGGACGGAGACGGTCGGCGCACCTCCACGCAGTGCTGCCATGCCGCCATGGCCGGTGACAAGCTATCTCTGGTGTGTCCCTGTGCGAGCGACTTCCCTCTATCGATGCAAGAGGGTGTGAGGAACATGATGGTGGAGTCGGTTTCACCGGAAAGTTCATCGTCAGCGAGCTAGTGCTGGTCAAACCACCACCCCTATCTCCATGTGACTGATAGTGGGGTCCCCTGACTGCTGGGTCCCGCATGTCAACATTTGTAGTATTAGGTTTTGTTTATTTCTTTTCCTTATTTTTGTGCTAATTTTGGAAAATGATATCTAGAGCTAGGAGTGTCCAATTTTGGTGAACCAAATTTTGTTGGATTCCTAATGAAGTGTTATATTTTCTAAAAATATGAAATGCACTATTTATGGTATTTTTCTAGGTGAATAAAATGTAGCTAGATAAGTGCTTTTTGAATATTTACAATCTTGTAAAATGTGTAACTTGATCTAGGAAAGTGATAAAATTGTGATTCCAATTTTGCTAGTCTTGTGTTGACATGCTCTAGCAAGGAAAAATACTAAACTTGCAGTAAACTTGATTGAAATAGGATCTTTCTATTTATTTATTAATAAATGGTGTTTTTTGAGGGAATTTATAGGGATAAAAATAAGTAACATATTGCCATGCAAATTTTTGTACAGTATTATGGCACAAGGATAAAGCTAAGAAAAATATAGAATTAGTTGCTTGACACTTTTCTATAGGGTTAACTATTTTTTTACTAAAATAAACCTTGCTAGCTTGTCATTTTTAGAGGATGTTATACATGTCCAAATGGTATGAAATTTTTGCTGTAGTCTAACAGGAGCACTTGGAAGCTATTGTAATTTTATTACAATTTATTGTGCATATTTGGTATATGTTTGTTATTTCACCTAATTATGTAATTAAATTAATAAAGGCATTTGAATAAATAAATTGTGCTTGACCATGATGTTTTCTATGGTGCTTGTGATATATATGAAATGTTGATGTTAGTAGTAAGGCTTAAAAACAATTGGTTGTATGCAACAAATTAATTATTGCTTTATAATTCAACTAGATGGCTACATGTATAGTTGTTGTTGAGTTGATAATTTCATGGTGATAATGGTCTTTTTTGTAAAATTTGTTAAAAACAAATTTGTAGATAACTTACTGATCTACCTTGTGTTAAATTTTCATAGTCATGGGCCTTATGGTTTAAGAATTATGGCTGTTAGAAATTTGCTTTCATAAATGCTTGCTCTCTAGATAGATTTGATTAATTGAATTGTTTGACCTAGATAACTATTGAATTGCATCAAGGGTAGTAAAAGAAAGTTGTAGACAATTTCATAAGCTTTTCAGAATGTCCAGAACCATATTATTTTGATGTATATAACTCCAATTATGGTTAAAACAAATAGTTGTTGTCTTGTAGTCCAGAAAATAATTTATAGAAGTGTTTGCTTAAGTAGTAGAAAAGAGACATACACCTACCCAGTAGAATAGGATGCACTTGTTATTACTTTAATATCATGCTGTTGAAAACACTTATGGAGATGCATTCATCACGTTATATCATATTACACGTGTCATCGTATATGGATTCGTGATATCTTATTTCATGCTCATGCATATAGGATCGTCCGAAGAGATAACGTTGTTGGAGTTCAATGAAGAAGAGGAAGGGGGTTAGCAAGAGACGCCCCAAGACATAGCTCTAGGAGAAGAGGAGTAGACTCCCAAAGATCACCCTAAGTGCATGGATCACCAGCCAACCTCTTTCCTCAAAGGCAAGCCCCGGAGCATTCTAAGTCTCCCATGTTTTACAAAATATTATTTGAGTCCTTTATGTTTGATGCATTAGGTTATAAGAGTTGACTAGAAACCCTTAATGCATAGAACTACCTTGTCCAGATATATACACCTTTAGCCCTGTGTAGGTCTAGGACCAAATATATGCTTAGCCATGCTTAGACCAGTAGAAGTTGGGTGATTTCCTGTCACCTACGAGTTATAGGTGGATACCGAAGCACGGTTGGCTATATTTGCTATTGTGGAAAAGAACCATGGGGTAATGTAAATGGAGGCCAGGCAAAGTCTATTTGTAGGTTGACTCAAGCGATTCTATCTGTGCCGATTAAGGATTATACCATTGTTGGCACTTCTAACAAGATTGAACGCATGCCTATCACTTAGCTAGTCAGATAACTCATTTCGACCGTGAAGCTGAGTAGCTCAACTCAGGCTAGGCCCCGTTCTATAAAACTACACACTCTAGATGGTAGTAAGGACGTGTAGAGAGCCAGCCTTGAACAAAAGGGTAGGGTAGTCCTGATCATCCTAGCAGCTGGTTGTCCCTGATTATGCGGTGCTAGTCAAACCCGTGAAATGTGTACCTAAGTAGTACCAAAGGTGACCTAAGGTGACTGTTGATCTGGTCTGCCTGGGTTTGTGTTAGGAATAAATTCCTAGATGGTTGAAATCGATTTGAATCGCTGTCTCTCTCGGACAGTGAGAAACTTGGCTAGTCCCAACATCGTAGCAATTATATTATGGAATGTGATGGTTCGAATAAACATGGAATTACTACACCGGCTATGTTTACTATTGTATGCTATCAAATGATATACCACATGTTTGGCATAGGTTAGTTGCTAATCTAGAGATGAATAGCTATAATTAACTTGATGACCAAAGTATAATTGTATAACTGAGTTAATCACTTTTATGCAAAATGTTTGTCAAGCTACCTCCACTTATAAAGCCTTGCAAATCCTTGGAGTCACCTTATTTTTGGTTTATGATGGGTAAGTCCAGCTGAGTACCTTCTCATACTTAGGGTTTATTCCTATTATTGTAGATGGTATAGTTTATCACGGCTATTGCAAGAACTGCTTCTGTCCCACTGTGGATGAGGAGTGAGCCCTAGACAGGCATCTTTAATAATCCTTCTTATATGCTTTTGTGGATTGTGATCATGAGTTGGCACTGTATTTGAACTATGTTGGCAAATGCTAGTTTCAAACTTTAATTTGCTTCTGCTACTATTTACCGAACTTGGTTTGTAATAACCTTATTTCGTACTCTAATGAATAAAATGTATCTTTGAACTTTATGTAACATGTGACATGTATGTTGAATCATGTACGATCTTGGTTGTATGTGGATCATTAATCGAGACCCGTCATGGTACTCGAAGGACTACCGGGTTTATATGGGCTCAATTATGATAGTGCGTCCGCTTGCGGGCTACCATTGTACTTGTGCTCTTATAAATTGGTCGGTTCTGCGATAGCTGGCATCAGAGCAAGATTCAACATTAATTGCCACATGTGTATTTAAAACAAAGGTTTTGTTTTCCAAAACCAGTTTCTAGCAACTAATAGCTATATAAATAGGTGTTTAAAACCTAGAGTTTGAAATCTAGAGTGTGCCAGTGATCACTTCTTTTATGCCCAATTAAGGACATTAGGTGGTTAATTAAGTACTAACTTGGGGGTTTTCATTTTCATCATCCATACGGCGTGCTATTGTATGGATATCATTCACTTGAGTGGTAATGTATGGATCAAATGCCTCTACACCTAAGGTAAGATGCCAATCATCATTATAGTGGCATGACTGCAAGTTGTGAGCGTGCGGTCTATGGGGAGAGTTAGCTTTGATACTAAAGCATACATATGTCTCATATATATGTTGAGGTATTTAATTGTGGGTTAGCTTTGATACGACTGTGTATGCATATTTATATGTATATAGAGGACATATTTACTTTCAGGTAGCTTTGATATGGAAGTATATATATATATATATATATGGAAGTATTTAGAATACAACCTAGAGCCCAGATTTACATTCTGCATATATAATTGAGGGGTTGGGCTGAAATGAAAGTCTTGTGCAGGTACACTAACAGCAAAACATGTAGCCCAACTAGCTACGCTATATATGAGAAAATGTATGTATGCCACCGTGTATGTCGTTCGAAATAATTTTTCCTAAGTTTGTAAGGACGTACGGAACGTGCATGCATCATGATAAATCATTATTCAATACTTGTATTGTTCCTCCCCTTATAAATCTCTTACTCAATTATGTAACTCTATCCATTATGACTTTCTCTCTTGAGAGTTGCACATGTTGTGGGTATAGATGGCAGCACCGGCTGGAAGTGAGAATTTCCTATTGATGTTTGGAACTCCTACCCTACTTTGGAGAGTCTTGCATTATGCGGGGTATTACAAACCACCCCTCTATTACTAGAATGAAGTAAACCTAGAGGGACAACCATGGTATGAAGTATGGATGACCATACCAGCTCATACCCAAGCACCCTTCTGGCAGGAATGGAAGGTGGAATCTGAAGGAAGAACTCCTTGGGAGGCTGCACAAGTAGTAGCCTTCAAGGTACGAAGTCAGATTTGTTAGCAGCTCGGGGATAAGCTTACTGGTAGTGCCGCTGGTACTTTTCCTTGAGTGGATCCATCCACCATAGTATGGGCACAACACAACAACAATGCGTTGATCTGAGATCGGGATGAGTGGGCCGACAGTTCTAGTCCCGCTATGAGCGCTATGTTTGCAGTAATGAAGATGTTGTACACTCATTAGGACACCAGGGACTTCTAGCAGGAGTCGTATACCACTTGCATGGATAAGCTCATGAGAGTCGAAGCTACACAGCGTAAGCTAAAGAAGCATGTGCGCAAGCACAAAAAGGCAGCAAGTGAGGCTCGATGGGAAACTGATCAAGCTTATGTAGCTTTGGGAAATCTCCACACCCAAATGGAGGAAGTTGATTAGCAGAGAGCTACCACCCAAGAGGCAAGAGTGGATGATCAAGCAATGTTAGTAGGACTATGGGAGCAGCTAGAGGCCGCTTGTGCTGAGGCGTTCACAGCTACGCACTAGCGGATCCTAGCAAACAACCGTGCAGCTATGGTAGAAGTAGAATGAGACAGGACCCATGCCTTGAGCATCTAGCAGGACCATGTTGAGAGGGACTTGTGCCAGCATCTTGCATAGGCCCAGAATGTAGTAGTTGATCTTTAGCATGAGGTGCATTTTTTGAACAACCAACTGCACCCGATCCTTGATGAGGAAGAAGAAGATCCAGAGAAGTTAGTTGAAGATGATGGCTGGGATGAAGAAGAAGTGGAGCTAGAGAATGAGGATGATCCTATCTCTGACCTCGACAGCGAGCATACTGAAGATTAGAATCTCCTAGTGACTAGTTAAAGCGCTAGATGTATCCCTCCTATTTATGTAATGGACTTGTAGTTTGAAGTTTGGTATTTGTGTTTTGACTCTCGTGTAATATTGGCACTCTACATGTTGTTTCATGATGGGTTGAACTTCAATGAAATTATAGTTTTGTTTTACTGGTGATTATGATTTGTATGTTAACACGCTGTGAGCCCGAAAAGTGATCAAATTGGTGATGTCATGTTGCGAGAATGAATTATTATGCCTCTATTTTATTGTATGAATTTAAGATTCTCACCAGTAATTTCTGTTTGTATGATTATACAATTCATCTGCAATCTCTTGATATCATCTAATAATCACTTGTTGTTGTAACTTTGTAGTTGACTCGCACTCTCACTGGAGCAGACAGAAGCCAAGAGGGCAATGACGGTGACTTACCACCACCACCACCACCAACATCTACGAATGAATTATTTGCACAATTCTTGGGTAGTCAGAGAACTATATAGGAAACCCTGCGCCTCATTACGCAGAACACAGCTCACGCCCATCAGCAACAACAGGGGCCTAAGTCGAATCAGTACAGCTCTTTCAAGGATTTCCTAGACACCAAGCCTCCTATCTTCAAGGTGGCCGAAGAACCACTCTAGGCGGATGAATGGCTCAAGACCATTGAGTAAAAGTTCCATCTATTGTGGGTCATGGAACATCAAAAGGTAGAATATGCATCCCATCAGCTGCAGGGACCAGTCGGGATATGGTGGACTCATTTCCTATCCTCTTTACCTGCCAATGCATAGGTCACCTAGGAGCAATTCAAGCTAGCCTTTAGGGGACATCATATTCCCCTAGGGCTAATGCACATGAAGGCAACTGAGTTTATGCGACTCACATAAGGGACCAAGACCCTTACTGAGTACATGCATGCTTTTCAATAATTTGTCCTATTATGCCCTAGGTTTCGTTGATACAGAAGAAAAGAAGATTGAAAGCTTCAAGAGAGGTCTTAGCACTAAGCTGATGAAAACTATGGCCAACTCGTGGTGCACCACATATAATGAGTTCATCAGTGATGCCTTGTGTGACAGAACTGCCCAATTTATATAAGATCAAGTACGTCTGTCCTCGTTTAGCACGTTGACGCGCACATAGTTTCACTCATATAAACCCGGTAGTCCACCGAGTGTCACGAAGGACCTCGGTAAATCAACATCACAACCAAGATCATATGATTAAGCAAATACACATCACATACACAGAGTTGCAACAAAAATAATATTGCAAATGGGTTCACAAATAATAGTACAAGTTTGGGTTTCAAAACCGATTAGTGAAAACAACATAGCTTTCAAATGATTACATTAATATAAGTTCCAAATACATTGCTAGCATAAGTGACATCCTCTGATAAAAGCATATAGATGAGAAATAAATATAGAGTCACCAAGCCCACCGACGGTTAGCCACCATCTACAGCAGGCCGAGGACTTCACCTACAACATGGTGGGATAAATCCTGAGTACTTGAATTTACTCAGCTAGACTTATCCGTCATAAACTAGAAATAAAGTGACACCAAGGAGTATGAAAGGCATTATAGGTGGATCTAGCTTGAAAACATTTTGCATAGAAGCCAAGAGTTGAGCTATACATTTTTACAATTCAGTAACCAATTTAATTATAGCTATTCATCTCTAGATTAGCAACTAACCTGTGCCAAACATGTGGGATATCATTTAGTAAAAGGCAATAGTAACCATAGGCGGTATAATGTTGTAACATCATCATCATCATTATAACCATCAAGTTCAATTAAGTGTCTCTACGTTGCCGCTACTTAGTCAAGTTCTCACTATCTAGGAGAGACAGCATTTCGAATTGATTCCTACCCAGCTGGGGAATTATTCCTAACACAAACCCAATCAACCTGATCAGTGGTTGCCTCAGGTCACCTTTGGTACAACTCAAGAACAAATTCGTAGTTCTGAGCAGCGCCGTACTCTCAGGGAATCCACTCTGCTAGGTAATAAATCTCACCGTTGGACTTACGCCAATGGCTCCCTGCACATCCTTACTACAGCTAGAGTGAGCACTTTCACTTCCCGGCCTTCTGGACTAAGTTGAGCTACTCGGCTTCATGGTCAGAACAAGTTATCTAGCCAACTAAGTGATAGGTATGCATTCAACATGACATAAGGACGTACAACGAATCGATCCTTAATCGACATAGATGGGGATAGATCCACACCCAAGACCTCCATGTCTTGTTGCTTCTCTATCGACATCCCGCACGGTCTCCATTTGTTATTAACACATGGTTATTTCCATGATAGCAAATATAGTCAACCGTTCTTTGGTATCCACCTATATCTCGTAGGTTACAGGAAATCAACCGACTTCTACCAGTCTAAGCATCGCTAAGCATACATTCGATCCTTGACCTACATAGGGTTCAAGGTATATTTCTGGACAAGGTAGTTCTATGCATCAAGTGGTTCCAATCAACTCTTATAACCTAATGCATCAAACATAAATAACTCAAGTGATATTTATAAAAACGTAGGAGGCTTAGAATGCTCCGGGGCTTGCCTGGGATCCACACTAGGTTAGTGTTTGTTAGATGACACTCGCTTGGGGAGTATCTCCCATCCTAGCACTTGTCCAGTCCTTCCATCTTCGAGATAGGTCCACCATACAGCGTCTTCGGGTTTAGCTCCAACATCACGTCCTTCACGTGGTTCATCTAGCGTACCTAGATGAGATGCAAGATGCAAGTGCATGAATATGAAGAATGGTAATATGAGATGCATCACATAATAGCATTCAAGGCAAACATAAGATCATGCAAGACATAGGCACCTAGAGTTATTTAACTATACATCACACAACCTATTATAAAAGGGATAGCAAGCATATAAGGCATGGAACATAAGTGAACTTAAGTTTAGATATTGCACACATGCATCGATCAAAAACTAAACAACATGTTTAACCAAAACAAGAGCAGCTAAAACAATCACCTAACACATGTATAGAAATCTGGACAGCAGCACAGCAGTCACTTATTTTAACCATAACTAGAGATCCAGACATCCAAAGAAGGTGATCCTAGACTTTCTAGAAAGCTAATGAAATTTCCTACAACATTGTTATTATCACCAAAATCTTATTCCAAAGATATCTAGGTTAAACATGCCAATGTTTTAGATCTGCACAGAACTAGGACAGAAAAGTAGTAGTAATTTCAAAAATGCATAACTGGAGTTACAGACATCAAACAAGCATGAACCTTAACTTTACAAAAATGTTATTAAATTATCTAAAACCTTTTTGTTATCATCACCAGGTGATTCGACCATAAACAAGGTCAATCATGCACAATTGAGCACCTCTGTCCAGACTTGGACAGATTCAGTCATGCAACTTCACAAGCTTATAACTGGAGCTCTACAACACCAAAAGGGGTAATCTAGGATAATTTGGAAAGCTTATGGAAAGAACTATAACTCTTATATTATTCCGAAGACATGATTTCATACTTAACTAGGTCAAACAATGAAATCATTCAAATCTGCACAGCGCATAGACCAAACATGATAGATCATTTGTCAAATCCATAACTCCTAAACTATCAGGCCTATGGTCATAAAAATTTAACACAAGCAAGATACGATAATTATCTACAACTTTTGTATTCACCAAAACCACATAAAATATCATTTACACCATGAAAATAATTGCACAAGCAAAACTGCACCTGCAGCCCAAACAGCAGTGGTACAGAAAACTGATAGAAATTTCAGAGAAGCATAACTGGAGTTCTAGACCTCCAACAAACATGAATCATAACTTTTTGAAAATATTATAGAGTTACGTACAACTTTCTTATTATAATATTAAGATGATTATACAGTTAACAAGGTCAATTAATCCAATAATTGCATCTCTATCTAAAACATGGACAGAATCTAACATACCACTTTAAATAGCTATATGTAGAGTTCTACATGTCCAATAAATGTGGTTCTAGACTTTTTAGAAATCTTAACAAATTATAAACAACTTTGTTATAAACACCGAGAGCTAATTCTGCTATTACCAAGGCCATACATTACCAACAAGGCAACCCTATCTGGGTTTGTGCAGAAACAACCACAGAAATGTAAGCAACAATAACTAAGAATCTACTTAACCAAAAATTATTCTATTTAGCTTTTTGAAAATCTTAATAAAAGTAAAAGAACTCATGTATTGTCATAAAGTCATTATTCATAACTTAACTAAGCCAATTAATTCAAAATGCAGGCCTATTCAGAATAGGAGCAAAGCAACATAGGGCATTTGTTATTTTTATATATCTTAAACTATAAAGCTTGAAACCCTGAAATTTTTATCATACATCAACCGCCACCTTAGTAGCACTACATCAAAATTTCACATTTATTTGACCAAAACAACTATAGTTATGAAAAAGACAAGACACAACTAGTATTAAAAACCTAACTGTATATATCTATTTTACAGCAAAATATTAAACTAAAACATACCATATTATAGATCTATTGCATAGATAATTTTGCAAGGATTCCAAAAAGTCCTCATTTGCTATTTTTGAATTTTTCTACAGTTAGCTACAATTTTCCAAAGTTCAGCTGATTTTATGCATATAATGAAAAAGAAAAGGAAAACGCTTTTGCACTGGGTCCCTGAGTTTTTCCTGAATCAACCCACAGTCTGCTGCACTATTCAACTGAGTCACGAGATCTACATTTAGAAGCCTCCAAAAGTTTCTATTTACATGTGAGATCCTTCTCTCTTTCTTCTTCACCGAGTCGGTGCAGGGCACGGCAGAGGAGGCCGTTGGGCCGGCCGGTGGCCGATTCGACTGGCTGGAGAGGGGCGTCGACGGCCATAGAGGGATGATGCAGCCTCACGATGGCCAGCCATGACAGTGCCTAGCCCTAGTTTGGCTCGCAGCAGCCTGTGGCTGTTTGGCCACGACAGCCGAGGGAGGCGGGAAGAACGACGGTGACGGCAGACGACAGCGCACGGTAGGTCTTGGCTCCACCTAGGGTTTGGTGGTGCATGCGTGGCATGCCTAAGCACTATAGTGGAGGGGGAGAGGGAGCAATGCCTAAAGCAGCAGCAATAGCTCGAGCTTTGCTGCTCAGCAATGGCGGCCATGGCCGCAGCTCAGCATCCATGCTCTGGAACAGAGCGACTAGGCGAGGCGGGGTGCGGCAGCATGAGTGAGGGAGGTGTGGGGAAGCTTGGGTGCTCGGTTGGAGGAGCAAGGGCATAAGGCAGCATGTGGCATGGTGGTGGGACACGCATCAGCCATGGTGGGGGTGCCCTGCCTACATGGTGGCCACATAGGCATTCTGCCGAATACGTGGCGTGCGCGAATGAGCCTAACTTGGATCTAGATTTTGGCATATTCCACTTGGATTCAGACCTAGGTGATTGTACCAAAGTTGTTGCTCTCTATGTCCTCTCCAACCTTTGTTAAGTGTAACTAGCCATTAGGGTAGCAGGTTAGTGGCTAATTAAGCCCCAAAGTGATAGTGTCAGTGTGTTGACTGCGGTTAAATAAACCCAAGATTGAGGACCAAAACAGAGTCAAACTTAGTCGAACTTTTTATATGCTCTTCTCCACAATGTATACTCCAACTTTTATCTTTGGACCAAATTAAGTTGTTTAACAAAATTCAGAGAACGCGGAATGCCAATGTCGTTGCTTAGTGAAACTCCCAGACTCGGAATATTTTTGGACTATGAAAATAGCAGTAGAGTCAAAGTTTAAGCCTCGGTTAGACTTGCTTACAAGTTGATCTAGCTCTTGGTCAAAAACAAAGTTTGTTCTACTACACTCAAACTTTAACTTTTATTTAAGTTCCACTGCCATGCAAACAATCTAAGCCACAGTTCAAACCAAGTCAAAGTAGCATCACTATAAAGCTTAAATTAGAGTTTTAGACTGATTGAGGCATTTTCTTGACTTTTGCTCAACACGAACCCTTTATGACTTTTGTTGTAGAGTTCAATTAGAGTCATTTGGGCAAGGTAGCAAGGTTTGGTTGATGACCTATAATTCCATTCACTTAATAGTGCAATTCAAGCAAGAATGTACCTCATAATTTCATGTGACTTTTTAGCTCCAAACTTCATGAAACTTTTTCCACTGGTCAAGATGGATGCATGTTGATGTAATATATAAGTAATAAGCATGTTTAACATTACTCTTGCAAAATCTTAACAAGGGTCCACATGGAAGTAAAGGTGTGTTGTCCTAGTTTAAGTTGGAGCTCACTCTTGTAGATTTGATCTTGACACCTTCATCACCACTTAATATGCCATGTTTGAGCTCAAACCCATTGCTTAACTGGTGACAAACACCTAGGGTGTTACACCTTGACTCAGGAGAACCAGAACAATCTACATGTGGTAGCAAAGGGCTACAAGAGGGCAGCTGAGGTAGGTGTCGAGGACCTAATACCGGGGTACCCAACGAGGTGGAACTAATAACCATCGAACGTTGATACTTCCGGTCAGACAAGAATGCTACTGTGCTTCTTACCCAAACGACAGAAGATTGGTTCTGCCTCACCCGACCACCGAGGGCTAGACTCGGCCTTGCCCGACGTCCAAAGGGCAGGCTCCGCCTCACCCAATGGCTAAGGGCTAGACTCTGCCTCCCCCGACCCCTAAGGGCTAGACTCCATCTCACCTGACCCCCGAGGGCTAGACTCCACCTCGCCCAACCCCCAAGGGCTAGGCTCTGCCTCGCCAGATGGCTAATGGTGGGCTCTGCCTCGCTCGACGTCTGAGGGCAGGCTCCGCCTCGCTCAATGGCTAAGGGCTAGGCTCGGCCCTGCTTGACGCTAGAGGGCAGGCTCCGCCTCGCCCAATTACTAAGGGCTAGCTTTGCCTCACCCGATGATTGCACCCTAATCCTTCATAAAGATAAGCATAGGGTACGACGGGACATTCAAGTCAACCACAGTATCAAGGGCCATGCCATGTATGCATGCGAGAAGGCACCACTAGGATACGATGGGACAGACGCTTTAAGCCCTTTCTGACCTAACAGTGCCCAAACAGTGTTGTAGGTGCTGACTTTTGTCCCATAGTGTTGTGGGCACCGCCATCGGTCCTTAGACATGGATACTAACACAAGCATGCGGCAACCACTATGATCCAAGATAGAATTCACATCACCTATAGTGACAGACATAGGGTCACTTCCCCGTCTACTCCCCAAAGGATCACGGCTTGGCCCTCTAACACGCCGCACCATCCACTAGCAAAGGATGGGACACACCCACTTACTGATAGAAGCCAGGGCACGGCCCTATAAGGATCAGCGAACATGCCATCTCTGACATGGTCTGCCATGTTAGCAGGCTAGGCACACAGGAAAAGGAAGACCCAGCTCCCCCAAAGGACCTTCTCTACCTTTGGTTTTTTCCTCTTTCTCCCATCTGTAACCCCTGCTCCCCCTTGGTCTATAAAAGGGAGGGCAAGGCACCCCACTAAAGGGACTGACTTTTTGAGAGATTAGTTTGACACACAACACATCACTCATACAGCCAAGCAGCGACCGAGCTCTTAGAGTTCTTTCGACCACTCCATCAGAGACTTGGGACATGTCCCTCTCTCGACCGTTTGTACCCCCTACAATGAACCTTTTTCGGTACTAATAACATGAGTAGCAGTAGACTAGACTTAGGGACATTTAGCCCAAACCAGTATAAACCTTGTGTCCTTTAGTGCACCATCTGGGCCTAACGTGCAACAATTATAAATTCACTAGCCTATGTTTGTTCGAAACACTGACTATTGGTGTGCCTGGTAGGGGCCTTTGCACATTCCAAATCAAGCCTCGGATAGCTAGCCATGCAATTAGCTAGGTCCTAGGAGCACACGTGTGTTTTGGTGACTTGGACTTCATCATCATGGTGGGAGGAGAGTTGGTGTTGGCCCACGTCGCCATCCAGTCTCTCCCCTCCGTCAGCTTCAACTACGGGAGGCTTGAGTCTTCATAGCTCGATGCGAAGCCGAGGCTCACTACCTCCAAGTTGATCTCCCGATCATAATGAGAGCGGGCAACAGTGAAGGCTTGGGTGATCCTAGCTTGAAAGGTGTCCTCCTCAAGCTAGCCCACCTGCGCCATGATACCCGTGGCATGAGCCGCAAGTGAGCTGGTTTCCTCTGGCTATGCCACCCCTAGGTCATCGAAGACCACCCCGATGGCGGGGCATAGAAGATTGTGCTCATCACTCTCGGCCTAAAGAATCCCCCGCACTTCAGTGAGCTCCTTGCCTAGCCTGGTAGAGATGCTCTCGACCTCTAACCTTCAGGTCACCGTGACTCCAAGATCCACCTGAAGGGAGTTGACCACTTGATATGCCTCATCACGCTCTCAGATGGCTCAGTCATGCTCCTCGCGAACCGTGCCATGCTCCAACTAGAGCCTTTCTATAGTCAAGAGCAGCTTGTCTCGCTCCCTACATAGCCAGGAAATCACCTTGGCATCCTGATCTGCCCTCTGTTGCAGCACCACGGACCTATCCTCAGCTTTTAGCTTGAGATCCTGCTCTATCTCCAGCTCTGCTAGGAGCTCGATGGCCCGCTGGCTGGCCTCGGCGTCCTTCTAGAGCAGCTCATCCTGCTCCTTTTGGACCCTGGCGACTGCCTCCTCGTCATGCTTCACCCTCACCGACAGGTCCTCGAACATCCCATGGATCTCCTCTATGTCCCAACGCACCTCAGCTTCCCACTGCTAGGCAGCAGCAAGCTGCGCGCCCACATCTCCTCGCAGCTAGGCCACATCGGTGATGTGGTCCCATTCCACCTTTTGCTCATGGAGGAACTAGGATTTGTCCTGGCTATGAGCAATGAGGGACTAAAAAGATGAAGTGAGGGAGAAGATCAAGCGGATACGTGGCTAGTGGGAATGATGATGTCACGTAGGATGCCTCTGGCCTGGCTCAAGGCATCCATCATTTCCAAGAACCCAATGTCGAGACTCTCCTGCTCCATGCTCTAGGCAGCATTGTCAAGCGAGAAGAGAGTCAACGTTGGGTCTTGAGGAGCCAAACACTAGAGTGGTAGCTCACCCCATGTGGGCAAGCGGCTGCCCCCCAACATCAAGGCCGAGGGTGACCCCCCGCTAGTCCTCTCCACCACCGCCACGGCACTCGAGGACCCTTCGGCCATGTCCCCCTCCGTCTGGCCTGCCTCGGGCATCGTCGCCTAGGGCGTCGGAGGCGCAGATTGTGCCACCCCCTCGGACACCACCGTGGCTACATCTGGCTGCTCTTGACTTGGCGTGGTCACAGCCACATCTACTTGCGATGTTGGGGCCTTGACTTGCGGCACCGCGCCAACTGTAGAGGGTGCCACAAGCATGGGTGTCAGCCCCATCTGCTCCAACGTAGGCAGCGGTGTCACCTCTCCCATCGTCTGCTCGGCAACCCCCAAGGGCACTTCTTTAGCCCCGGCACCTGCTTGACTAGCCAATGAGGCCGCAATGTCGGTTCCACACCTACCCCAAATAGGGACAATGTCGGGCGACAATGTCCCTCCCACTTGAAGAGCAACACTCTTCTTGGGCACCAGCGCCAAAGAATGGCCCGTCGCAAGAATCTACAAGAGGTAAAAGACATAAGGTCAAAATAGAAAAACAAAAAAAGGAAAAACAGGGGAATCGGTGACCTACTCTGGCGCTTTTGGGTGGTGGGAACATTTTGGGGACAAACCCCTAGATCCCTGCTCCAACTTGTCTGGGTGGTACTGTTTCGAGCCTACCCCCTGCTCCCAGGCAGGGGGGCTCATCTCCCTTATCTCCAAGGGCATGGCAGCAGAGCCACCCCTCTCTGTTGGTACCTCGAGCATGGCAGCAGGTCCACCTCATTGCATCGGCTCGTGGGGCATGGCAGCAGAGCCGCCCCCTCCATTAGCACCTCAGGGGCAATGGCAGATCTACCTCCCTCCATCCACCGATCCTCCGTCGGCACCCTAGGTGAAGCAGTGGATCCTCTGGCTCCCATCGGCCCCGAGAATGGGCCGATGGTTTGGCCTGCCTCCGCCAGCCTTATGGACTCACTTCACCCCATGTGGAACAGGAAGGGTCCCTATGTGGACAATAGGGTGCCTATCAGGGAATCCTCACCCACCCGAACATCCCAATCCATGTCGGCAACTACCTCATCATCGACATCATCATCATCACCATTGTCACTACCTGTCTCCTCTCCTCAATCCCATGCTTGTTGCTTCCATAGCATCTCCTTCTTCTTGAGCTCCCTCGTCCTCTTATCCCACTCGGCCATGGTGCGATTCGCTGCCGCCAGGATCCAGTCCTCCGGTAGTGGAGCTAGGCTATCCCCAAGGATGAGTCTCTTCGGCTGGTCCTGCTATCCTAAGGTTAGTGTCAAGGGGTCAGAAATTCAAATGAAGAAAAGGCATGGGAAAGGGGAACTTATGAAATCGATGAACCTTGATTTTGACCACATTGGAGATGTGCCAGCACCAGATATATGAAATCAAGGACAACACCGGTGGTGTCCTTTGAAGGCACCATCGCCTCCTTGATCTGCTACACCACTTTGATGGGGGGAGTGCTTCGTTGATGAGCCTCATCCCTTCAGGCGATGCCCTAGGCGCCATCAGGTTTAGGGGGAGCACGCGGCTCATCAGCGGTACCACCCTCCACATGTGGTAGGCGCCGATGATCCCCGATCCCTTCACACCCCTCTCCTTTAGAATTTGGAGGGTGGCGAGATGGTCCTTGATCCTTTTCTTGTCTTTGTCTGGGACACCCCACTTCCATGACCCTAGGACATCTTCGATGAGGCGCCCAGAGTACACCAGCAAGGGGGCAGCCATGTCGTCCTTAATGTAAAACCACTGCGAATGTCACCCCTTGTTGGAGGTCAATAGATGCATCAACGGGTAGTCATTCACCTGGTTGTTGCGCAGATGAATGTTGGCACATCCCATCAGCGTGCTCAGCTCTTGCTTCCCAACCCGCTTCTTCGATAGGATGACGACAAAGAAATACTGCCACAGATCGAAGTGGGGACTAATCCCTAGGAACCCCTCACATAGGGCGACAAATGCCACAATATGCTAGACCCCATTGGGATTAAGGTGCTACAACTCACTTGGTAGTACTCCAATAGCCCCCGAAGGAACTTATGAGCAGGTACGGTGAATCCCCGCTTGTGGAAGAGAGCAAAGGACATGACATACCCTTCGGGTGATGATGGCTTGTCCTCATCATTAGGCAGCCGCCACTCCTCGATGGCGGACAATGTGCGAAGGAGGCCATAGTAGATGAGTCCCTCTAGGCATTGAGGGGTAATGTTGGATCTGCACCATGGCTCCATTGAAATGATGGGAAAGGGGGTGGATGTGAGCTCAATGGCGGCTGTGATGTGGATGCGAGCTAGACGGCGACAACAATATGGGTGTGGGAGGCTCAAGCGATTGGCAGCGAAGGTTGTAGATACGAAGGTGAGGAGGCAAAGTACAGAACCCTGGGGGCAAACCCTGTGGTTTTATAGGGGCGACGGATGCGAGAAGAGCAATTGTTCACCTCGAACTTCGAGCCTGCCATGACACACCACCGCGTCATGTCGCAGGATACGCACCTGCAATCTCTATCCTTTCCCACCAAAATAGCGCTAGATGGTTCGCCTTCCCAAGAGGACCAAACTCTTTTCCCACAGAGGGGATACTTGTCAAAAATCTTCTTCTTTGGCCCGCATGGGCCCAGGGGTCCAAGGGCCAGCCCAACAGTCTCGATGGCTATCCCAATGAGGGATGGGCCCATGAGCAACTAGGACTTAGGTACATGAGCATCAGTGGGGCCTTGATCCATAGTTGAGCCCCAACCAGGCTGACTTTCGACAAAAGATGCTCGATAGTCCACTGAGGGGTATCCCACGATGGTAGATTTGTCATAAAGGTGAGTGAGATCAGAAGCGAGATGGTAATACAAGCACCAAGACACAAGAATTAGACAGGTTCGGCCATCAGTATAATGTAATACCTACATCATGTGTTCTGATGTATTGTATTGAGATGTATGGATCATTCTATCCACTAGGGGACCCCTGCCTCTCCTTATATACTCTAGAGGAGGAGGGTTACAAGGAAAGTAGCCTATTTGGTACTATACAATATCTTATGGTGCACGCCGAGCAGCGCCGTGCATGCCTTGATCTTATGGGTTGGGCCACCTCTGATGGTACAACCCATGTCTTGTCTTATGGATACCGGGGGCCATACCCAGACAACTAGTCCCCGAGCCTGACAGTAGGTGATGTAGTCATGTGGTGCTAGGGTCAGAAAGTAGAAGACCAGCCGAGTAGGCAGCCAGTCCCTAGGCATAGCCTTAAGATGAGAACAAGCACATTCACCGCAAGGTAAAGTATGCCCACTTAGTTCCCAAGCCTACTAGAAGATGAAGAATGAATCTTGTAGCAGGGTCAAAGAAAAAGAAGTCTAAAAGCTTTGCTAACATTATATGACATGTGCGTATCAAGACCCTAGACATGCTACCCAAGAACAGCACCCTGATTCGAACAGCATGGAGCAACTTGATAGCACACCGATGAGACGTAGCAAGATTAAAGCACCGAGGAGTCCTAGGCATCACTGGCGATGACTGAGCACTGAGGAGCGAGGAGTCCTGATGTCACTAGCGATGACCAAGCATTGAGGAGCGAGGAGTCCCTAGCATCGCTAGCGATGACCAAGCACCAAGGGGCGAGGAGTTTCTGATGTCACTGGCTATGTCCAAGCACTAAGGAGTCCCCAGCATCACTGGCGATGACCGAGCACTGAGGAGCGAGGAGTCCTCGGTGTCACTGGCAATGTCCGAGCACCGAGGAGCGAGTAGCCCCTTGCATCGCTAGTGATGACCGAGCACCGAGGAGCGAGGAGTTCCCAACATCGCTGGCGATGTCTAAGCACCAAGGAGCGAGGAGTCCTGATGTCGCTGGCAATCACCAAGCATTGAGGAAGGAGGAGGCCCCAGCATCGCCGGCGATGACCAAGGAGCGAGGAGTCCTCGATGTCACTGGCGATGTCCGAGCACCGAGGAGAGAGGAGTCCCCAGCATCGCTGGCGATGTCCTAGCACCAAGGAGCGAGGAGTCCTTGGTGTCACTAGCGATGACTAAGCACCGAGGAGTCCTGGGCGTAGGTGGCGATGTCTGAGCACCAAGGAGTCCCCAGCAAAGCTAGCGATGTCCAAGCACCAAGGAGTCCCCAATGGAGCTAGCAAGGTCCGAGCACCAAGGAGCGAGGAGTCCCAGATGTTGCTAGCGATGACCAAGCACCGAGGAGTCCCTGGCATAGGCAGCGATGTTCAAGGTCCAATGAGTCCTAGGTGAAGCTAGCGAGGTTTGAGCAATGAAGAGTCCCCGGCATAGCTGGCGATGTCTGTGCAGTGAAGTGTGCCCACTTACTCCTTGAGCATGAAGAAACCGAGCATCGAGGAGTCCCCAGCGTAGCTGGCGATGAAGCATGAGCGATGAATAGTCTAGTCAACTAGTCGGCGGCAAAATGAGCATTGAGTAGAAGCGACCGGTGAATAGTCCGATCAACTGGTCGGTGATGGAGTCCATAAACCAAGCGGTCCGACCAGTTGATCGATGGAGAAGCCCGAGCACCAGGTGATCCAATCACCTAGATGATGATCTTGCAATACAAACATGTAGAACAGGTAGTACATGATGTAAAGATATATGAACTCCAGAGAAAAAATAGCGTATGTAGCTTGGTGATCAGTTGGAGTGAAGATGTATTTAATATAAACCACCCGAACAGTTAGTGTTTAGCTGAGTCTCTAGCCCTAGCTAGCCTATTAACCATAACATGGAGCACGAAGCCCATGCACGTGTAGGAAGAACAAAGCATCGCTAAGGAGCCGCTACCGACCACCCATAACGCACAGGGCAAATGCTCGTGCATGTGTAGGGAGGAGCTAGAGACAATGCCATCTCTAGGGACATCCGAGTGTCAACATGACTGTTTAGGGGTTTAGAAAATTGTTTGGAGAGCAAACATGGAAAAACAGCTCGGAGAAACATTATGGCGATATACGAAGATTGGAGAATATTTAGAAAAATATTAAATTGTGACTTAGCTTTAGACAGAATGTCTGGTCGACAGCGTATGGTGTTATCTGGTCGGTGATGCGGGCAGCTCGCTTAGCGGCTCGCTTGATGGCTAGAACAAAGTTGACTCATGTTGGAATAGGACGGTCGTAGTTGGAGCTTGGCGGTGTCAATCCATGTATGAAGATGTGCGCTATGGTTGTCGAAGGATGTCAACGCGATCCGCTGAGTTGCCGCGAAGGATGTTGATCTTCAATTACGCCATCTGGTTCGCCAAGGATCAGCATGCACGTGCCCCTACCTGGCATGCCAACTATCGACAAAAGATGCTCAACAGTCCACCGAGGGGTATCTCATGATGGTAGATTGATTGGTGGAGGTGCGCGTAATTAGGAATCGAATGGTGATACAAGGCGCAAAGATACAAGATTTAGACAGGTTCGGCCATCAGTATGACGTAATACCTACATCATGTGTTCTAATGTATTGCATTGAGATGTATGGATCATTCTATCCACTAGGGGACCCCTACCTCTCCTTATATACACTAGAGGGGTAGGGTCATAAGGAAAGTAGCCTATTTGGTACTATACAATATCTTGCGGTGCATGTCGGGCAACGCCGTGCACGCCTTGATCTTGTGGGCTAGGCCACCTCTGATGGTGCGGCCCATGTCTTGTCTTGTGGATACTGGGGGCCATACCCCCACACTGACCTTGGATGAAATCCCCGTGAATGGGATACCAAGGTTCCCTTAAAGTTATCCAGTTGATAAAAAACTGAATCTCATAGCCCTACCCATGAAGGGCCAAAATTACCCCTCGGGCAATTCTGCCCGAATCACCCGGGGGCTACACCCGATGGGTGCACTCGCGCGCCCCCTCTGGCAAATCAAAATACCCCCCGGGTGATTCTTCCCGAATCACCCGGGGGATCGGGGGCTACACCCGTCGGGTGCGCTCGCACGCACCCTCTGGCAAGACGAAACACCCCTCAGGCAATTCTGTCCGAATCACCCAGGGTCTCGAGGGCTACTATTGAGGACCTAATACCGGGGTACCCAATGTGGTGGAACTAATAACCATCGAATGTTGACACTTCTGGTCAGACAAGAACGCTACTATACTTCTTGCCCGAATGATGGAAGATTGGTTTTGCCTCGCCCGACCACCGAGGGCTAGACTCTATGTCGCCCGACATCCAAATGGTGAGCTATGCCTCACCCAACGTCCAAGGGTGGGCTTCGCCTCGCCCGATGGCTAAGGGCTAGACTCCGCCTTGCCTGACCCCTGAGGGCTAGACTCCACCTCACCCGACCCCAAGGGCTAGGCTCTACCTCACCCAATGGCTAATGGCGGGCTCTACATCACCCGACGTCAAAGGGTGGGCTCTGCCTCGCCCGGCGGCTAAGGGCTTAACTCCGCCCTGCTCGACGCCTGAGGGCAGGCTTCGCCTCGCATGACGACTGCACCCTGATCCTTCATAAAGACAAGCACAGGGTAGGATAGGACATTCAAGTCAATCATAGTATCGAGGGCCATGCCCTATACGCCTATGGGAAGGCACCGCTAGGATATGATGGGACAGGCGCTTTAAGCCCTTTCCGACCTAACAGTGCCTGAACAGTGTTGTAGGCACTGACTTTTGTCCCACAGTGTTGTGGGTGCTGCCATCAGTCCTCGGACGCGGATACTAACACAAGCATGCGACAACCACTACGATCCAAGGCATAATTCATATCACCTATAGTGACGGACGTAGGGTCACTTGCTCGCCTACTCCTCGAAGGGTCGTAGCTTGGCCCTCTAACATGCCACACCATCCATCAGTGAAGGATGGGATGCACCCACTTGCTGATAGAAGCCAGGGCACGACCCTATAAGGATCAGTGAACACGCCATCTCTAACACGGTCTGCCATGTTATTACAGCAGGCACATGAGAAATGGAAGACCTGGCTCCCCCAAAGGACCTTCTTTACCTTTGGTTTTTTCCTCTTTCTCCCATCTATAACCCCTACTCCCCTTGGTCTATAAAAGGTAGGGTAGGGCACCCCACTAAAGGGACCAACTTTTTGAGAGATCAGTTCAACACACAACATATCACTCATACAAGCAAGCAGCGACCGAGCTCTTAGCATCCTTTTGACCACTCCATCAGAGACTTGGGACCTGTCCCTCTCTCAATCATTTGTACCCCCTACTATGAACCTTTTTCAGTACTAATAACACAAGCAGCAGTAGACTAGGCGTAGGGACATTCAGCCCGAACCAATATAAACCTTGTGTCCTTTAGTGCACCATCCGGGCCTAACGCACAACAATTATAAATTCGCTAGCTATTGTTTGTTCGAAACACTGACAGTAGGCACCTCAGGGTCTTCTTAGTCCAAAGCTCTAGTGGCAGCTAGGCCATAGTTTCAACCGCTGGCTCCCAAGTTTAGGCCTCCTCCACCAAAAGCCTAACCCAACCGACCTCAGAAGGTGTTTCGTACGGCGTTCACCATTGCCTTACCCAAGGGGAATGAAGGGTAAGGAAGCTCCATAGGATCCAGGAGCAATCGGCCATGCTTCAACTATAATCAGTTAGGCCATTGGTCCAAAGAGTGCCACCATCCTAAGAAGAACAGCAATCAAAACCAGGGAAATCAGAGGTAGGCAAATCCTAAAGCGGGTCCTAGATACGTGCATTATACCACTATTGAAGAGGTTCCCACGGGAGAGGTTGTCACCGCTGTTATGTTTCTTGTTAACAAACATCCTGCCATTGTTTTATTTGATTCTAGAGCTTCTCATTCATTTATGACCCAAGCATTTGCATCTAGGAATGATTAGAAAGTAATTGAGGTAAACAAGGGTGGTTATAGTGTAAGTTCGACTAGAGCTACTATCTATACAAATAGATAGTCAGAGATGTGCTCATCTCTATACAAGAGAGAGAGTACACAATGGATCTAATAGTATTGCCCGGATTATCTATAGATGTGATCTTAGGCATGAAATGAATGAGCGATCATGGAGTTCTCATTAACACTAGCACTCGTACAATTATGTTGAGAGAACCAAAGGGAGGTAATGCTTTTCTAGTACCACTTTTGCAAAGTTTTGAACTCCAAAACTTGTCTTGTGCTATCCAAACCACTACCCTTTGTGATATTCCAGTGGTTTGTGAGTTTCCTAATGTATTCCCAGATGAGTTACCAGGTTTCCAGCCTGATATGGATGTGGAATTTAAGATTGAGTTAGTGCCAGATACGACACCTATCTCAAGAAGACCCTATAGGATGCCACCAAATGAGTTAGTTGAACTTAAAATTCAGTTACAAGAACTATTGGACAAAGGTCTGATTCAACCTAGTTCATCTCCATGGGGATGTCCAGCTTTGTTTGTAAAGAAGAAAGAGAAGTCTTTGAGAATGCGTGGATTATAGGCTACTTAATGTTTTGACCATCAAAAACAAGTATCCTTTGCCCCATATCGATATCTTGTTCGATCAGTTGGCAAATGCAAAGGTATTCTCCAAGATTAACTTGAGGTCAGGCTATCATCAGATAAAGATCAGGCTAGAGGATATACCTAAAACCAATTTCTCCACTAGGTATGGCTTGTATGAGTATTTGGTCATGTCTTTTAGACTAACAAATGCTCCTGCCTACTTCATGTACTTGATGAATTCGGTATTCATGCCCGAGCTCGACAAGTTTGTGGTTGTGTTTATCGATGATATCTTGATTTATTCAGAAAACGAAGCAGATCGTGCAGCGCATCTGAGAATTGTTTTGTCTAGATTAAGGGAACATAAGTTATATACCAAGTTTAGCAAGTGTGAATTTTGGTTGAGCGAAGTACCTTTCTTGGGTCCTATCTTATCTAGAGATGGAATTTCTATAGACCCATCTAAAGTACAAGAGGTCATGGATTGGAAGGCCTCGACTTCGGTTCATGAAGTTTGGAGTTTTCTAGGGTTAGCAGGTTACTATCGTCGTTTCATTCTAGATTTCTCCAAGATAGCTAAGCCCATGACCAGAGTACTTTAGAAAGATGAAAAGTTCAGTTGGACACCAGAGTATGAAGCAGCTTTTCACACCCTAAGGACCCTATTAACTACAGCTCCTATTTTAGTGCAACCCAACATTGAAAAGCCTTTCGATGTGTTCTATGATGCATCGGGTATAGGTTTGGGGTGTGTGCTTATGCAAGAAGGAAGAGTTATTGCCTATGCTTCTTGATAGTTGAGAAAGCATGAAGTCAATTACCATACGCATGATTTAGAGCTTGCAATAGTTGTTCATGCATTAAAGATATGGAAACATTATTTGTTGGGCAACATATGTCACATATATATTGACCACAAAAGCCTCAAATATATCTTCACTCAACCTGAGCTAAACATGAGACAACGAAGATGGTTAGAGTGGATCAAGGACTACAATTTGGAAGTGCGCTACCATCCAGGAAAAGCCAATGTTGTAGCAGATGCACTTAGTCGGAAATCTCATTGCAACACTTTGGAAGCATTGTTGGAAGATGGATTTAATTTGTTACATCCTATTGTGCTGCACAATATCACTATCAGTTGTTCACTTGAGAGCAAAATCATAGATCTATAGAAGACAGATGTAGGTATATTTCACATCAAGAGAAAGATGAAAGAACAAGAAACCAAGCATTTTAGGTTAGATGAAAGAGGTGTGTTATGGTTTGAGGACCGACTTGTGGTACCAAAAGACCGAGAGCTTAGAAATCAAATTTTAGATGAAGCTCATTCATCCAAGATTTCTATCCATCCGGGTAGTAGCAAAATGTATCAAGATTTGAAAACCCATTTTTGGTGGACCAAGATGAAGAAGGAAATCGCCGCCTATGTCACTAGGTGTGATAATTGCAGTAGAGTAAAGGCCGTTCATTTGAAATCAGCCGAATTACTTCAGCCATTGCCTATTCCAGGCTAGAAATGGGAAGAAATAAGTATGGACTTTATTATAGGCCTTCCGATGACACAACAAGGTCACGATTCCATATGGGTCATTGTAGATCACCTCACCAAGTCAGCACATTTTGTACTTGTTAACACAAGGTATCTAGTTGGGAAGTATGCTGAGTTATACATTTTTTAGATCATGAGACTACATGGAGTACCTACGGCCATAATCTCAGATCAGGGACCACAGTTTATAGCTCATTTATTGGAACACTTGCACCAAGCTTTGGGGACTAAACTAATTAGAAGTTCAGCATACCATCCACAAACTTCTGGATAGACCGAGCGAGTGAACCAGATCTTAGAAGACTTGTTGAGATCTTATGTTATATCTTCCAAGGTTTCATGGGAGAAATGGCTACCTTTAGCCAAGTTCTCCTACAACAATAGTTATCAAGCAAGCATCAAGATGGCTCTGTTTGAAGCCTTGTACGGTCAGAAATGTAGAACTCCTTTGAACTAGATTGAGCCCGGTGAAAGAAGATACTTTGGCATTGACTTTCACTAGTACAGAAACAAGCTTTACTCCTGGTTGGGAAACCCCTTTAGTCTCAGTTTCCCAACCAGGAGCACGAATCCAGGACTAAAGGGCCCCTCCTTTAGTCCCAGTTTCTTGCCTGGGACTAAAGGTCCAACCTTTAGTCCCAGTTGGTAATACCAATCGGGGCTAAAGAGGCCTCCTGGCCTGGCCACGTGGGCTGGCCCTTTAGTCCCGGTTGGTATTACCAACCGGGACTAAAGGTTTTCTTTTTTTCTTTTTTTGTTTCTATTTTCAATTGATGATTCATTTTGGTTTTTGAATAGGTTTTCAAATACGCATTCTACGCTGCTAATAATATATGTATTCTACATGCTTATAATGTTTGAACATTTTGTACAAACTAAAGTATGAAACTAACGTATATATTACATGCATATACATATATTGTACGTTATTTTATGTACATATAATATGTATATATATATTACAAATAAAGCTTGCATTGTATATTCTATCATATCCTTTGGATAACAAATTCACTCCATCTGGTTTGACTTCCATGTTTCGTTCATGTCATTGTAGAACTCGCCGACGGGGTTTAAGACCTGGTCATTAAGAAATCCTGCTATGCTCTCTTGAATTGCTTTCAGTTGGTCACATCATATGACTTTTTCCTTCAACCATAGAGTCTTCAATAAAAGTTAAAGGAAAAGTATTAATATATATATGTGTTGGTCACGTGATTACTTATATATATGAGCAATAAAAGAAATTGTGAATATATGAATATATTCATATAATATACTTTGAGGATCTCTTCAAGAGTTCTTTTTTAGTATGCCATGATGAACTTGCAAACATAGTATCCACAGTAGTTGGTCCCTATTCTTGCCTCAGAACCCACTTTTACGAGAAAAAAGATCCGGTGAATTGAAAGCATGCATGGTGTTAATTGAATTATATGTTTATATATATAAATGTAGCTAGTACTTACTTTGTGTGCAATTACATCCAGTGGCGCTTTGCAATGTTTCATATGGTGTTCCTCAATGAAACTTTTCCAAACACTGCACCCAATAAAATAAAAAAATAATTTGGCCTTTAATAATTGTTGCAGTTAAGAGATCGGGGTATATATAGTTGCTAGAGAGACCAAATTACCCTTGGATAATATCTATCATGTCTTGGTACTCTGTTTGCTCTTTTCTTAACGAGTCTAAGATGCTCAACCGACTATTGGCCATATCAATGACCATCAATATCCAGTGATTGTTGCATATGTTTTTATACACAAATATGATCGACATTAACTAGAGTCAACATTATATATATGGGAGATAGCTTAGCTAGTAAGCAAATAATTGAACAAATGTCCATATGATCGACATTAATTATTTAACACTCACTTGAAGTTGTAGGGGAAGAGTATGTCCTTTTTTGTTGGTTCACTAAGAACCTCATGAGATTTTTCTCGAGTTCAGCTTTCCATTCAGGTGGGGGATTAGGGTGTTTGAATACGACATTTGGATCAACGAAACGAACATCATTATCCTTTCTCTTTCTGAGTTCTGTCATCTCATATTTGCATATATAAAAATATAGTGTGAGGATATATAATTTATATATATACATATAGCTTTATATATATACACTTTAATAGTAGAAAATAATCACACTTACAGATAATAGCAGTTAATGAGACTTTTATTGAGAGAGTCCAGGTGGCATAGTTGGTGTAATTCTAAAAACTCGACATATATAATGTCATCGCCATGGAAGTAATGTTGGTTTCTAACTCTGACAGAAACAAAGGTCGTCCCACCCCGTTCACATGCCGCCATGTACCACTTGTTTAGCAGGTACATTTGCATACCTAGTTCACCTAAGGCCTTAGGGTTGTATAGACTCTTTCCATGTTCAAATTTCTTCCAAGGATCCACTTTCAGAGCAGATGGTCCTTCAGCGAGCACTTAGGCAAGGTCCAAACCAGTATCCTCGTAAAACCGAACTAGGTCCTCAAAATCGACATCCAGTAAGTCTAAGTTTGAACAATATTCATTACGAATGATAAGAGGGGGGGGCTGATTGTTGTGATTGTTGTCCGAGTTGTGCAACACCTTTCCCTGCTCTAGTCTTTTTCTGCGCCGCCTCAAATGACTTGGTGAGAGAGCGGTTGTAGTCCGATTTTGGTAGGGTCTTTTGAGATTCCCGCTTTTTCTGGTCCACCTTCTTTCTTAGAAGATCTGGAGGTAGGTAGAAGTAAGGTTTCTCTGGGTTCTCCCTCACTTCTCGTTGCTTTCTTACTTTTTTGAAGAAACTGTTCACATCTTTTTGTACTGCAGCATTTAATTCCTTTTCACTTTTCTTATTAGTCAGTTTTTGGGGAATAACTGGATTAGAGGAGGCTTTCTTCTTTGCCGGCTAGTGGGCCAATGGCTTCATTTGTGGGGTGGACCTCTTAGGAGCTGCCTGCTTCTTGGTCATCAAGGGAGGCAGGGCAGTCGTTGGAGACCTCCTTGGAGGCGTTGGAGACCTCTTTGGAGGTGCCGGCGGTGGTGGCATTGCGTAATCATTGCCTAGAGCACTATGATGATCTAGAGATTGAATAATCAGACTTAGGATGGCGGAGGCCCTGCTATGTGAGTACAAAAATGAATAATCAGGTATAAGAAATTGTTATTATTAATCATGCATATCAATAGAAATATAGTGAAAAAATTGTTTCGTTCACTTTTGTCTGCACCTATTATCTGGCAGTTGAGGAAGCGGCGGTGGACTAGAGACCCCGGGAATAATGTTGTAGCGCTTGCGCCATAGTATGAATGTCTTCTCTGCTTCTCCTAAAGTCTTCTCCCCATCACCTCCTGGAATGTCAAGAGCCAGATCACTAAAACCTTTATTAACTCTATCCACTGAGACGCTAACATATCCAAGTGGTATTATTGCCCCAAGGATTCTTGGTGTCTTGGTAGGATCTGGAGAAGAAAAAACACCAAGAGCCACCATGATTGTGGCATTCCCTTTTGGAATATGTAGATCACATGATGTAAACGGTGCAGTGATGTCATCCATGGGGAAACATAGCATTGTGTCATCTTGATTTGGCAACTCCATGGAAGCGCAGCTGCTTTTCAGCTGATCAGGGAGGCTAATATTAATGTTGATTCCTGGATCTGATGCCTACCTTTGGGCACTCATTGCTATTTGCACTTGCTTTATGATTTCCTCCTGCATTCTAGCTTGCATGTCTTTTTCATGCTCCTGTGCTTGAAGCAACGCCTCCCATGACTCATGAACATATTCCTCCAACCTACTGATCCGCGCTGCTTCCTCATCCTTCCTTCTCTGCCAGCTTCTATAGGTATCTCTGCTGTTAGGGAAACCATGCTCCCAAGAAATGTTCCATCCTAAACCTCTCATCGGCCACTATGTTCAGCAGTCCTGTTGGCATACGTTAGTTCATCCTTCTCTCTATTGGTCCTGAACGCGCCAATAGCTTTAGCATGTAGAGCATAAGAAAATCTTTATGTTGCTCTTTTGAGTTTTGGGCCATGAACCAGCTTTCCGATCTCTAGGTCTAGTCTTCCCCCATGAGCAAAAAACCAATTCTTCACGTGTTTGGGCCAATTGAGTGATTCTGGTGTGATACCCTTGGCAAGAATGTCTGCTTCTATTTTTTCCCACTTGGGAATGGCAGTCGCGTAGCCACCTGATCCCATGCCATGGTGGTATATCTTATGTTAGGCATTCTCTTGGTTCCTTCTCATCCGTTCCTCACCCTCTTCTGATGTCTTGTACTATACAAAATCATTCCAGTAGGGCCTCAACTTTGTGAGCGGGCCCCTAGTATTGAAATTGGGCGTTAGGTTCTTCTTGACGTATTTTGTGTATAGGGATTTCTTCCAAGTCTAGAATTGTGTGGCCATCTTCTTCATAGCCCACTTTCGATCTAGCTCCTTCAATTCATCATCGTTGAAATCATCATAATCATCCGCTTGCAACGTGAAATGTTGAAGGATATCATCCTAAATTAAATTCTTATCAAGATCAGAGACAAAACTAACATGAGGCTCATTCATCTTTTGCTTCCATTCATGGGCACTGATCGGAAGTCTATCCCTTACAAGGTACCCATAGTGTTGCACAAATTTCCTTGCATGTGGACCAAGTGGTTCGCCTATCTCGATATTGAATTCTGATATTATGTAGCACCCCTCCAATGGCTTTTTCGGGCCTCGAATAATTTTTCTTTTTGCCGTTGTGGTCATCGATCTAGAGGGCTACATATAAAAAAATATCATGTGTACACATAATAGACGATAGATATTCAAATATGTATATAATATTCAAGTACATATATAAATATATATACCTCGCCAGTATTTTCTTGTATAATATTTTCTTGCTCATTTTCAAGAGTCAGGTATTGACTCCCGTCATCTACATCCTGCTGGTCACCATCGGCAAATTGAGTGCCGATGTTGATAATATTCATCATTTCTTCATCCATGTTGTCTCTTAGGGCAGCCATCTAGCTTTTACACCACTAGATATATCTATAAAAAATAAAAACCATATATCTATAAAATGGATCGAGTCATGTGCTTAAAATTAATTAAATAACTACACTCGAAATTCAAGTCTGCAAAGCATAACTTTGATATCTTATTTTCTAGAAATATTTATTGGCAAGTGATATATAACAAATTTATATATATAACAATAAATTTGCAGAAAACCCCTCGCCTTCCTTTTATCTTCTCTTCGGCTGTTGAGTCATCCAACAGCGATGAACTATTGGTCATTCAGTACGACGGCCGGACGGCGATGATTTGGGGCCTCGAGATCCTACCGGTGCAGGTGGAGCTTCGTGTCAAGGAGCTGTTGTGGCTCATCGATGACTCGGCCACTCAGAGGTCTAGGTTCACCTTCTGGCTCTAGACCTTGCACCACGCCCAGGGCTTCCGCAGGGTGCTTGTCAACTCCTTCCCGGCCGAGGTCGAGGCCAGGTGTCCAGCAGCCACTAGGAACGAGAATGACGATGATCTCTAGCTTGAGGAAGGAGAAGGGATGGGTGCATGGCTGACGTATGAGCCCAAGCCACAAGAGAGAGAAAGGAGGGAGGGTGCGGGATGGAGCGGGCCGCTCCACTTGAGCCTCCCATCGCTCCAATAGCCCCCGCGGTGGCGGCGAGGACAGTAGCAATGGGCGACGGTGATGAGGGCGGCGGCGGCGGCAGTGGCGATGGGCAACGAAGACGAAGAGTGAGGAGGAAGAAGAAATGGCCGTCTTATATAGGGGAGGGACCTTTAGTCTCGGCTCCTGTAAACGCCCAAGACAAAAAGACCTTTAGTCCCAGCTAGTAATACCAGCTGGGACTAAAGGTATTTGCTGGTAATACCAACCAGGACTAAAGGTTACCTTTAGTCTTGGCTGGTATTACGAGCCGGGACTAAAGGTGTATTTTGGTGGGCCGCAAAAAATGCAGCCCACCTTTAGTCCCGGGTGGTAGATCTACCCGGGACTAAAGTTGGGCTGCAGTTTCACTTCCCGCCCATTTCAAGCTCCATTTGTTTTTTATATATTTATTTCTATAAAATGTTAAAGTCTTGTTAATTGCACAGTAAATTAAATACAAGGCATAAAATTGTTTTAAAAGAATATGGATTTACTTTTGCTTTATTGCACACAAGAAAATTGTGTTACCTAAAGTTTTTTGTTTTTTCTTATAAATATTGAAACATAATGTCATTAATAATTACTATTTCATTAATGCAAAAATGTAGTGTTTAATTTAAATCATTAAAACTTTTGTTTTTGATTGGAAATTTGTTTTCACATCATTTTAACGTAAATCTTTTCATTTTTTCATCACTCATTGTCCAAAAGCTACATGGAAATCCCACCATCAAACACAAATTTAATCTGAACATAGAAAAAAAAGAAACACCTAATAAACATCTCTGAATTCACAATTATTACATAATACCTCTAATACACACTATTAAACATCACTATATATATCAAGCGAGCATAGTAGTGAACTTCTTCTTAATGTATATCCCTTGGTTATGATCGCACCGTAACCATAGAGTGTCCTCATCATTTAGCTGGTTACTTGGGTGTTTGTTCACTATGAAGGGAGGAATTCGGTCATCCTTTTCATAATCTTCTGATATGTCTGACTTGTCTTCAATTCTAACGATGTTTCTTTTCCCTAAAAGAACTATGTGGCGCTTTGGCTCATTGATTGGGTCATTGTTGTTTTTTCCTCTCTTCGGTTTTGTAGACATGTCCTTGACATAGAACACTTGATTCACATCCTTTGCAAGGATGAATGGTTCATCTTTGCACCCAATATTGTTGAGGTCCACGGTTGTCATTCCATACTGGTTGTCGACTACTACCCCACCTCCAGTCGCCTTTACCCATTGGCACTTGAACAAAGGTACCTTAAAAGTAGGTGCATAGTTTAGTTCCCATATCTCCTCTATGCGGCCATAATATGTTTGCTTATTTCCATTAGGGTCGATGGCATCTATGCGGACACCACTATTTTGGTTGGTGCTCCTTTTATCTTGGGCTACTATGTAAAATGTATTCCCATTTATCTCATACCCTTTGTATGTGAGGATATGCCACGATAGCTACCTAGCCAACAAATACAGTTGCTCATCAATACTCTCATCACCCTGACATTCTTTTTGCAACCAGTCATTGAAAGTTTCCATGTGCTGACGCGTAATCCAAGCTTCAGACTTCCCTAGAAACTCAGATCGGAGCAACTCTTTATTTGTCTCGATATACGGATCCACCAAGGAGGAGTTTTGCAGAACTGTGTAGTGTGCTTTATTAAAATAATTGTCCTATGTACCAATATATGGTTTCTTCCCTAGTGTCCCCTTTGCACTTAGTCTACCCTCGTGTTGCGATTTAGGAACACCAATCAGGTAAAGGTCAGGAATAAAGTCAACACAAAACTCAATGACCTCCTCTGTTCCATAGCCCTTGGTGATGCTTCCTTCTGGTCGAGCATGGTTGTGAACATATTTCTTTAGGACTCCCATGAACCTCTCAAAGGGGAACATGTTGTGCAGGAACACTAGACCGAGAATGCTAATCTCCTTGACTCGGTGAACTAGGAGGTGTGTCATGATATTAAAGAAGGAAGGGAGGAACACCAATCAAAGCTGATAAGACATTGAACCACATCATTCTGTAGTTTAGCTAGATCCATTGGATCGATTGCCTTCTGAGAAATTGCATTAAGAAATGCACATAGCTTCACGGTGGCTAGACGTACATTTGGAGGTAGAATTCCTCTTAATGCGACTAGAAGCAAATGCTTCATGAGCACATGGCAGTCATGGGACTTTAAGTTTAGGAATTTCTTCTCTGGCACATTTATTATACCCTTTATATTCAAGGAGAATCTAGATAGTACCTTGATGCTTGCTAGGCATTCAAACATGATTTCCTTCTCTTCTTTGCTAAGAGTGTAGCTGATAGGACTTAAGTAATGGTGTCCATCATCTGTCTTCTCTAGATGTAGGTTGTCTCGTTCTTTCAAACACCATAGGTCCTGTCGTGCTTCAAGTGTGTCCTTAGGCTTCCCATACACACCCATGAAGCCTAGCAAGTTCACACAAAGATTCTTTATTAGGTGCATCACGTCGATCGCACTATAGACCTCTAGGACTTGCCAATAGGGTAGCTCCCAAAATATGGACTTCTTCCACATGGGTGCGTGACCGTCGATGTTGTTCGGAACAGGTTCGCTGCCATGTGCCTTTCCAAATACTACTTTCACATCCTTGACCATATTGAGTACATCCTCACCAGTTCGGTTGCCCGGCTTGGTCTGGTGGTCTGCCTTACCTTTAAAATGCTTGCCTTTCTTTCTTAGGGGGTGATTTGTAGGAAGAAATTGATGATGGCCAAGGTACATGACATTTTGACATTTATTCAAGAATATACCTTTAATGTCATCGAAACAGTACATGCATGCATTATATCCCTTGTTTGATTGTCCTGAAAGATTACTTAGAGCAGGCCCATCATTGATTGTTATGAACAACAATGCTCATAGGTCAAAGTGCTCCTGTTTGTGTTCATCCCACACACGTACACCTGGTCTGTTCCACAAAAGTAGAAGTTCTTCAACTAGTGGCCTTAGGTACACATCGATGTTGTTGCCAGGTTGCCTTGGGCCTTGGATGAGCACTGGCATCATAATAAACTTATGCTTCATGCATAACCAGGGAGGAAGGTTGTAGATACATAGAGTAACAGGCCATGTGCTATGACTACTGTTCTGCTCCCTGAAAGGATTCATACCATCCATACTTAAAGCAAACCTTAAGTTTTTTGCGTCATTTGCAAACTCCAGGAATTCTCTATCGATTGCTCTCCACTAGGACCCATTAGTAGGGTGTCTCAACATATTGTCTACCTTATGGTCTTCTTTGTGCCATCGCAACAACTTTGCATGGTCTTTGTTTCTAAATAGATGTTTCAAGCATGGTATTATAGGAGCATACCACATAATCTTGGCAGGGAATTTCTTCGTGGGACATTCGCTGTCGATAGAATATTGTCGGCAGTCCTCCAAGGGGTATCCCACGAAGGTAGATTGATCGGTAGAGGAGCGCGAGATCAAGAACAAGGCAATAGAGACACACGAGTTAGACAGGTTCAGGCCGTCAGTATGACGTAATACCCTACTCCTATGGTCTGTTGGTTTGTATTAGCTATCGTATGATATGCCATGATTTTAGAGGGGGTCCCTGCCTACCTTATATAGTCTAGGAGGTAGGGTTACAAGTTGGTTAGATCTGAGAGATAACCAGAAAGTAATAACTTATTATAGGAATCTTGGGATCATACATATCCTAATAGATCTCGTAGTATCTTCAAGATATCTTCCTGATGTCTTGCGGAAGGCGTCGAGCAGAGTCGTGCCCCGCAAGGCGTCTTCTTGTGGGCTGGGCCACCCCTAGGGTTGCAGCCCATGTGGTTTGCCGTGGGTATCCGAGGTCGTACACCCCACAGCTAGTCCCCGAGTGCCTTGTACCCGCTGTGCAACATCGTCTTGAGCTCGTCCGAGCAGGTGCGAATAACACCGAGCAGTCAAGCTCATGGTCCAACCACCATGCTGAATTACCAAGCAGCGTGAACCACCCAAGTATGGCTTGCCATAAGGGTGTAAGGAGCTAAAGTTTAGAATCGAAAATTTCTCCATAGTGGACCAAGTGTGCCCACTTAGAGTCCGAACAAAGTTGTAGGAGTCAATCTTCCTCTTAGGCATGTAGTCTTCGAGAAAAAATCCCGCACACTCACCGCGAGGTGAAGTGTGCCCACTTAGTCCCCGAGCCTGACAGTAGATGATGTAGTCATGTGGTGCTAGGGTCAGAAACTTGAAGAATAGTAGAAAACCAGCCTAGTAGGTAGCCAGTCCCCGGGCGTGGCCCAAAAAGAGACAAAGCACATTCACTGCAAGGTGAAGTGTGCCCACTTAGTCCCCAAGCCTGACAGCAGGTGATGCAGTCATGTGGTGCCAGGGTCAGCAATAGAAAAATAATCAAAGACCAACGGAGCAGGCCGCCAGTCCCCAAGCTGCAGGTGGAGTTATCGGAGAAATCAAATCATGGAGATAAAACTAGAGTAATAGATGTATAGTGTTAGTTACTTAGCCTCAATAAATGGCACAGAAGTTAGCAATATTTCAGTGAGGAGCAACTAAAGGTAGTGATAAATGAGCGACATGGGTTGCGGTTGCACAGAAGCCCAGGTATCAGCCTATTTGACGCATCAGAGAAATCGAAGTGGCGTAGATCGTGGGAATGGTTCCCAAAAAAACCTTGAATGCAAAACGGTGGGGAAAATCCTATATAATAGTGCCATAGCAGACCCTGTTCCCACCTTTTCCACTTCATCTTCCTCCTCATCTCTCATGCCGCCAAATCCATAACCACATTTGCCTCCGTCGCCATAACCTAACCACATCTGAGAGATGGCGCCAAAGAGAGGAGCTATGAAATCAAAGAAGACGAGTCCCAAGAAGGCGAACACCGTGGCTCGACGTGATGAGGAGTGGGGGCCATCATGAATAGGAGAAGCTGAGCTGAACCGATTGGTGGAAGCCAGTGTTCTCCCCGACCGTGCGACCACCGGATGGCGGCCAACTCTCGGTGAGTCCTTTCCCACGCCTCACACTGATGAAGTAGTGGTATTCGAAGACTATTTCTGATGCAGGTTAGGGTTTTCTATTCACCCATTTTTGAGGGATCTGTTGGAGCTCTGGGGGTTACTCTATGCAATCTCCACCCCAATACCATTTTGCACATCTCAATCTTCATCCACTTTTGTGAGGCATACCTTAGAATCCTACCCCACTTCAATCTTTTCTGTCACCTATTCTAGCTGAAGAAGAGAGGCGGCGCTGGTTCCAAGGTGGTCGGCGGGGTGTATCTCCAGCTTTGAGATGGGATGGTGAGTGAATACCTTACCATACCATTGAACATGTCGCTAAGGGGGTGGAACACTAGATCGTTCTACATGAAACAAAGCCACCCAGCGGTTCGTTGTAACGCCGACCACATCCTAGAAAGCTAGAGGAGTTGGTCGGAGCTACCGAGCAATGACAACATGGAGCAAGTGAATGAACTCCTTGGCTTGATAAAGGGCGTGAATACCAATGATGGATTGGTGGTGGCGAGTTTCATAGTGCGCCGCATACAACCCTATAAAGAGAGGGTGCACCTAGGCTTTGAATTCAAAGGGGAGACCGATGGTACCCGAGAGAGGCTAGAAATACTATCTAGGAACGACGTCGAAGAGCGGACTACCGAGCTATTCACGCCGCTAGCCTCCTTCAGGTTATCAGGGTACACAAAGCCCTTCAATTGCAAGAATCTACCTCCTCAGGTGAATATCCTAACTATATGTTTCCGAGAAGTTTATTTATACTATCGAGCAATAAACTGATCCTACTCATGTGAAGATCCATTCGTAGGACAGGGCGGTGTATTTCTCGAGTGTGCCGAGAAATGATTGGCTGCCTTCAGTGGATGCACGACGACCAATTCAAATTGAAGAAAGCTCTGTCGGTGTCTCCTCGGAATCTAGAGGAATGGATAGTAGTTGGACGGAGAGTCCTCCCCTAGTGTCAGCAAAAACCCAGGGGAAGAGGCCGATGGAAGATGAGCTGGCCTAGAAGAAGAGGAAAACAGTAGCGACTGCTCCTCGCAAACCAGGTAGCATCTCTCTAGATGATGACCAGACCAATCGAACATGAAGAACCACGGTGTTCGATTGGTCTGATGACGATGAGATTCTCATGAACCCTCCCCTGAGCACAAAAGGGCCTCCACGCAACCCATGCATGGAGGAACAAATCGGGGTAGGTGAAGAAGTCCATGAAGCTCCGACAAGGAGAGTCCCCGATCAACGAGTGGAGGGAATTGTTGCATAGTAGACATCAGAAATCCCCTCAGGGCGGGCAATGGAGGTCCCCGAGCAACAAACGGAAGCAGCCCCAGAGCAGCAGGTGAAACCAAGGCCGACCGAGGAAGAGCCAAGAACTCCCCTGCTGAGCATAGGAGTCGACCCCACGGCTGTGCCCGGAGGCTCAGGCCGGCACCGTCGGTTCAAGAAATTGAACCGTCAGACCAAACTGTAAGTGTCCTTGTGCTGATGTCACTTCTATTGTGACTGAATAACTGATTTGGTATAGTGCAAAGCCAACAACTAATCCAACCCCACCCGCTCTGACTGAGCAGCAACCAGAAACTAGCCCTAGAGCGGTGGAGATGCTAGTAGACCACATACTAGAGTCCTCGAGTGTTCGAGAGCATGCAGGAGAGCCAATTGCTACCCCTAGTGGGCTTGGTAGCCATGAGTGACTGCCTACTACGGCGAATGAGTTGGCGACAGTGCCTTCGGCAACGATGGAATCAGGAGCGAAAAAGCTTTTGGCGCCGAAGGAGCAGACGGCAGTCCCTGATACTTTGAAGGGTGTGGTTGGACCTGCTATTCGACCACTAAGCCCCCAGGTGGTCCCCTAGCTGCAATGGACGAGCATGAGGTGGAGGAGATTATGCGTGATGAACCTCGACCCCAAGCAGTCCAGATCCTCTGAAAGTGTGGTGATGAAATAGTTATTGTCAAAGAGAAGGACACCACCAAGGAGTTCAGGAGACTGGAGACTGCCCTTATCGGTGTGATGAAACAGATCAAGGTGAATACTTCATCTAGAAAGGTCCTTGTTGTTTATTGGAATTTGTTAACGATAATGTCATCATAAAATTTTGTAGGAAATATCTCGAGTTGCCGAGCAGCGCCACTAGCTGATAAAGCGAATGGAGCCCCTTGCTGAGGAGAACGAAAAACTCAAAGAGGCCTAGAACCTCTTAGTGAAGAATATCCAGAGGGCCCAATGTGAACGAGACCTTGTGGAGTTGAACACGTGGGACCTAGAATATGGGTCCTTACCAAAAAGCTGGCGGCTGTGTCCAAGCAGGTGCAGAGCTAGTCCGAGCAGCTGGCTACTGTATCCGACCAACTAAAAAGTGCTTCCAAGCAGCTGGAGAGGAAAAGTGAACAGCTCAACAGTGTATCCAAACCAAAAGCAGGTACGATACATCAATGAATGTACTTTGGTATTGCTGAACAGTCGTATTTTTGTTAACAACTATTGTGCTTGTAGAGCAAGACGCTGAGCTCGGCCAGATGCGCCAGGCCATCGATCAACTTCGCTAGGAGAAAGCAAAGGAAGCAGATCGGGCGGACAAACTTGTTGAGGAGCTGAAAGGTGAATTCGTCTTGGTCGGAATTACCGCTAAAGTAGCTTCCTTGTATAATGGATCATTATAATGCTTGCAGGCTATCATCATAAAGCCAAAGCATAGTTCGATGTGCTGGTGTAGGAGGCCAAGGTCCAAAAGGAGAACTTTGACGCTGTAATCACCGCAATTAAGCCAGTGCTTGACTATGTCGATCTAGAACCGGTCGCTCAGCATGACGGCAGGCGTCAACGTCCCGACACCATAATCTAGAGGTGCAAGGCAGCATGGGAGAACTTCAAGACCTTCAACCATGATGCCATTACGACCGTTGCTACCCATGTCCTCGTGGTTGTTCGGTCCCATTACCCTACCATCGACCTTCAGTCGATAGGGGGTGGGATTGCTGAAGGACTAGATGACGTAGGGACACAACAGCTGGAGGATGAAGTGGAGGATGCAGCAAAGATGCTGGCCGATGATATAGACCTTTTTAGTGAAATGGATGGTAATGGCAAAGCTCAGTAATCAGCTCATAGATTATCATCTATAAAAGCTTGACAGTGTAATTAGAACGCGCGAAAGCGCAAGAAACAATTATTCATCGAATAAATGCTATAAGGTGCATGTATATGTAACATATGCAGTTTGCTTGTAGTTCGGTGAAAAAATCTTTGTAGTTTCAAACCTGACACGATTATGCGTAGTTCAAATAACATCCGAACAGTTGGTTTGCTACTGATCCCTATGGCCTTGGCCAGCCCATAGTCCATAACATCGAGCGTGGAGCCCATGCACATGTAGGAGTAACAGATGTGACCCAAGAACCACGGCTCACCACCCATGATGCAGAGCGCAGAGCCCGTGGCACGTGTAGGAAAAATCTGTGACTGGGTCTTTTCCATAAAAAACAGCATGGAACATGTGCTGCTCGGTAGTTGTTATACGAACTTGGAGATAAAGGCAACATAAGCAGTGTCCGAGCAATGTATTCTATGTTGAACTCTTGGCCTTGGCTGACCCATAGTCTATAACGTCGAGCGTGGAGCCTGTAGACATGTAGGAAAAATAGGTGTGACCAAGGGACCATAGCCGACCACCCATAACGCAGAGCACAGAGGCCGTAGCATGTGTAGGGAGAGATCGGAGACTGGGTCATCTTCGAAGAGAACAGAAAAGAAAGGATGTTGCTCTCCAATCAAAAAATGTTTGGCGATTTGGAGAAATCATGTTCGGCGATTGTGGAGAAAACATGTTCGGTGATTTGGAGAAATTGTGTTCGGTGATTTGGAGAAAACGTGTTCAGCGATTGTGGAGAAAACATGTTTGGCCATTTGGAGAAATCATGTTCGGTGATTTGGAGAAAACATGTTCGGTGATTTGGAGAAATCGTGTTCGGCGATTTGGAGAAAACATGTTCGGCGATTTGGAGAAACGTGGTCGGCGCAGTTACAGTGATTACATATTGGAGTTCATCATGAAGTAGCATATAGCTCGGTGACCACAAGTGGGTGTTAAACCACAATAGAGACAAAACGGAGACAAGTTATGGAGACCAAAAACTTTACTGAATAAAATTGTAGAGTACATATCTGGAGTTTTTCAAGGATAGAAACGTATAAGATGTTCGATGTGCCACGAGTTGGGAACATCGACTCCTTCTAAGTCACTTAGGCGATAAGAACCTAGTCGAGTAACCTCTTTGACGACATAAGGCCCTTCCCAGGGGGAAGAGAGGTTGTGCAACCCTTCAGTTTTTTGTTTTCTTCGAAGAACAAGATCACCGACAGCAAATGAACGACCTTTGACAATTTGGTTGTTGTACCTCCACAAGCCTTCCATATATTTAGCTATATGGACGTAGGTGATTAGGTGTTCTTCCTCAGCCCTATCAACGTCCTTAGACCGAACAGCCTCGGCCTGCTCTTTATCATAGTTTTCCACTCTAGGTTCTCGAAAAGTAACATCCGCTGGTAGTATGGCTTCTAAGCCATAGACCAAAAAGTATGGAGTCACGCCGGTGCTACGACTAGCTTGAGTATGCAATCCCTAGACTACAGCTAGAAGCTCCTTGAGCCATCTGCCTGGGTGCTTTTCTTCTTTCTATCATATTCGCTTTTTTAGGGCATCAAGGATCATACCGTTCGCCCGTTCGACTTGACCGTTGGCTCGTGGATGGGCAACAGAGACATATTTGATGAAGATGCAACGGTCTTCGTAGAAGTCCTAGAAGTGATGGCTAGTAAATGTAGTTTCGAGATCGGTGATGATGCTGTTTGGTAGACCAAATCTGTGGATGATATTGCCTTCTTTGCAGTAGCCGAGATGAGCGGTTTATATTAAATCCACCTGGAGAACATGTCAATGGCGACATATATGTACCAGAAACCCCCTAGATTGAAAGGCCCGATCATGTCTAGTCCCTAGCATGCAAAGGGCCAGGAAGCTAGGATGGTTTGTAGCTCTTGCTCCAGCACGTGTATTTACTTACCGAAGAATTGACATCCTTCACCACATCGGACGAGATCTTCTCAGGCCTAGAACCTCTCAGAGAAGAATATCCAGAGGGCCCAATGCGAATGAGACCATGCAGAGTTGAACGCGTGGGACCTGGAATACGGGTCCTTACCAAAAAGCTAGTGGTTGTGTCCGAGCAGGTGCGAAACTAGTCTGAGCAGCTGGCTGCTGTATCCAACCAACTAAAAAGTGCTTCCGAGCAGCTGGAGAGGAAAAGCGAACAGCTCAACAGTGTATCCAAATAGAAAGCAGGTACGATACATCAATGAATGTACTTTGGTATTGCTGAACAGTCGTATTTTCGTTAACAACTGTTGTGCTTGTAGAGCAAGACGCTGGGCTCAGCCAGATGCGCCAGGCCGTCGATCAACTTCGCTAGGAGAAAGCAAAAGAAGCAGATCGGGCAAACAAACTTGCTGAGGAGCTGAAAGGTGAATTCGTCCTGGTTGGAATTACTGCTGAAGTAGCTTACTTGTATAATGGATCATTGTAATGCTTGTAGGCTATCATCATAAAGCCAAAGCACAGTTTGACGTGCTGGTGCAGGAGGCCAAGGTCCAAAAGGAGAACTTCGACGCTATAATCACCGCAATTAAGTCGGTGCTTGACTGCGTCGATCTAGAACCGGTCGCTCAGCATGACGGCGGGTGTCAACATCCTGACACCATAATCTAGAGGTGCAAGGCAGCATGGGAGAACTTCAAGACCTTCAACCACAATGCCATTATGACCGTCGCTACCCATGTCCTCGCAGTTGTTCGGTCCCATTACCCTACCATCGACCTTTAGTCAATAGGGGGTGGGTTCACCGAAGGACTGGATGACGCGGGGACACAGCAGCTAGAGGACAAAGTGGAGGACGCAGCGAAGATGTTGGCCGGTGATATAGACCTTTTTGGTGAAATGGATGGTAACAGCAAAGATCAGTAATCAGCTCATAGATTATCATCTATAAAAGCTTGATAGTGTAATTAGAACGCGCGAAAGCGCAAGAAACAATTATTCATCGAATAAATGCTATAAGGTGCATGTATATGTAATATATGCAGTTTGCTTGTAGTTCGGTGAAAAAATCTTTGTAGTTTCAAACCTGACACGATTATGCGTAGTTCAAATAACATCCGAACAGTTGGTCTGCTACAGATCCCTATGGCCTTGGCCAGCCCATAGTCCATAACATCGAGCGTGGTGCCCATGCTTGTGTAGGAGTAATAGACATGACCCAAGAACCATAGCCGACCACCCATGATGCAGAGCGTAGAGCCCATGGCACGTGTAGGAAAAATCGATGACTAGATCTTTTCCATAAAAAACAGCACGGAACGTGTGCTACTCGGCAGTTGTTATACAAACTTGGAGATAAAGGCAACATAAGTGGTGTCCGAGCAATGTATTCTATGTTGAACTCTTGGCATTGGCTGACCCATAGTCCATAACGTCGAGCGCGGAGGCTGTAGACATGTAGGAAAAATAGGTGTGACCAAGGGACCATAGCCGACCACCCATAACGCAGAGCGCGGAGCCCGTAGCACATGTAGGGAGAGATCGGAGACTGGGTCATCTTCGAAGAGAACAGAAAAGAAAGGATGTTGCTCTCCGATCAAAAAATGTTTGGCGATTTGGAGAAAACGTGCTCGGGGATTTGGAGAAATCATGTTCGGTGATTGTGGAGAAAACATGTTCGGCGATTTGAAGAAATCGTGTTCGGCGATTTGGAGAAATCATGTTTGGCGATTTGGAGAAAACATGTTCGGCGATTTGGAGAAATCATGTTTGGCGATTTGGAGAAAACGTGTTCGGCGATTTGGAGAAACGTGGTCGGCGCAGTTACAGTGATTACGTATTGGAGTTCATTATGAAGTAGCATATAGCTCAGTGACCACAAGTGGGTGTTAAACCACAACAGAGACAAGTTATGGAGACCAAAAACTTTACTGAATAAAATTGTAGAGTACATATCTAGAGTTTTTTAAGGATAGAAACATATAAGATGTTCGATGTGCCATGAGTTGGGAACATCGACTCCTTCTAAGTCACTTAGGCGATAAGAACCTGGTCGAGTAACCTTTTTGACGACATAAGGCTCTTCCCAGGGGGAAGAGAGGTTGTGCAACCCTGCAGTTTTTTGTTTTCTTCTGAGAACGAGATCATTGACAGCAAATGAACGACCTTTGACATTTTGGTTGTAGTACCTCCGCAAACCTTCCAGATATTTAGCTGTACGAACACAGGTGATTAGGTGTTCTTCCTTAGCCCTATCGACGTCCTTAGACCAAACAGCCTCGGCCTGCTCTTCATCATAGTTTTCCACTCTAGGTGCTCAGAAAGTAACATCCGCTGGTAGTATGGCTTCTAAGCCATAGACCAAAAAGTATGGAGTCACACTGGTGCTACGACTAGCTTGAGTATGCAGTCCCTAGACTATAACTAGAAGCTCCTTGAGCCATCTGCCCGGGTGCTTTTCTTCTTTTTGATATATTCGCTTTTTTAGGGCATCAAGGATCATACTGTTTGCCCGTTCGACTTGATCATTGGCTTGTGGATGGGCAACAGAGACATATTTGATGGAGATGCAATGGTCTTCACAGAAGTCCCGGAAGTGATGGCAGTAAACGTAGTTCCAAGATCAGTGATGATGCTGTTTGGTAGACCAAATCTGTGGATGATATCTTCGGAGAGCTCAATTGCCTTCTTTATAGTAGCCAAGACGAGCGGTTTATATTCAATCCACCTGGAGAACTTGTCAATGGCAACATATATGTACCAGAAACCACCTGGGGTTGGCTTGAAAGGCCCGATCATGTCTAGTCCCTAGCATGCAACGGGCCAGGAAGCTAGGATGGTTTGCAGCTCTTGCGCCAGCATGTGTATTTGCTTAGCTTAGAATTGACATCCTTCACAACGTCGGACGAGATCTTTTGAGGCCAGGAACCTCTCGGAGAAGAATATCTAGATGGCCCAATACGAACGAGACCATGCAGAGTTGAATGTGCGGGACCTGGAATACAGGTCCTTACCAAAAAGCTAGCGGCTGTGTCTGAGCAGGTGCAGAGCCAGTCTGAGTAGCTAGCTGCTGTATCCAACCAACTAAAAAGTGCTTCTGAGCAGCTGGAGAGGAAAAGCGAATAGCTCAACAGTGTATCCAAATAGAAAGCAGGTACGATACATCAATGAATGTACTTTGGTATTGCTGAACAGCCGTATTTTCATTAACAACAATTGTTCTTGTAGAGAAAGACGCTAGGCTCGGCCAGATGCGCCAGGACGTCGATCAACTTCGCTAGGAGAAAGCAAAAGAAGCAGATCAGGCGGACAAACTTGCTGAGGAGCTAAAAGGTGAATTTGTCTTGGTCAGAATTACTGCTGAAGTAGCTTCGTTGTATAATGGATCATTGTAACGCTTGTAGGCTATCATCATAAAGCCAAAGCGTAGTTTGACATGCTGGTGTAGGAGGCCAAGGTCCAAAAGGAGAACTTCGACGCTATAATCGCCGCACCGGTGCTTTACTGTGTTGATCTAGAACCGGTCGCTCAGCATGATGGCAGGCGTTAACGTCCCGACACCATAATCTAGAGGCACAAGGAAGCATGGGAGAACTTCAAGACCTTCAACCATGACACCACTACGATCGTCGCTACCCATGTCCTCGCGGTTGTTTGGTCCCATTACCTTAACATTGACCTTCAGTCGATAGGGGATGGGTTCACCGAAGGATTGGACGACGCGGGGACATAGCAGCTGGAGGACGAAGTGGAGGACGCAGTGAAGATGTTGGCCAGTGATATAGACCTATTTGGTGAAATGGATGGTAACAGCACAGCTCAGTAATCAGCTCATAGATTATCATCTACAAAAGCTTGACAGTGTAATTAGAACGCGTGAAAGTGCAAGAAACAATTATTCATCAAATAAATGCTATAAGGTGCATGTATATGTAATATATGCAGTTTGCTTGTAGTTCGGTGAAAAAATCTTTGTAGTTTCAAACCTGACACGATTATGCGTAGTTCAAATAACATCCGAACAGTTGGTCTGCTACTGATCCCTATGGCCTTGGCCAGCCCATAGTCCATAACATCGAGCGCGGAGCCCATGCACGTGTAGGAGTAATAGACATGACCCAAGAACCACAGCCGACCACCCATGATGCAGAGCGCAGAGCCCGTGGCATGTGTTGGAAAAATCGGTGATTGGGTCTTTTTCATAAAAAACAGCGTGAAATGTGTGTTGCTCGGTAGTTGTTATACGAACTTGGAGATAAAGGCAACATAAGCGGTGTCCGAGCAATGTATTCTATGTTGAACTCTTGGCCTTGCCTGACCCATAGTCCATAACATCGAGCGCGAAGCCCGTAGACATGTAGGAAAAATAGGTGTGACCAAGGTACCATAGCCAACCACCCATAACGCAGAGCGCGGAGCCCATAGCATGTGTAGGGAGATATCAGAGACTGGGTCATCTTCGAAGAGAACAGAAAAGAAAGGATGTTGCTCTCCGATCAAAAAATGTTTGGCGATTTGGAGAAAACGTGCTCGGCGATTTGGAGAAATCGTGTTCGGCGATTGTGGAGAAAACATGTTCGGCGATTTGGAGAAATCGTGTTCGGCGATTTGGAGAAAATGTGTTCAGCGATTGTGGAGAAAACATGTTCGGCGATTTGGGGAAATCGTGTTCGGCGATTTAGAGAAAACATGTTCGGCGATTTGGAGAAATCGTGTTCAGCGATTTGTAGAAAATGTGTTCGGCGATTTGGAGAAACGTGGTCGGCGCAGTTACAGTGATTACATATTGGAGTTCATCATGAAGTAGCATATAGCTCAGCGGCCACAAGTGGGTGTTAAAACCACAATAGAGACAAAACAGAGACAAGTTATGGAGACCAAAAACTTTACTGAATAAAATTGTAGAGTACATAGCTGGAGTTTTTCAAGGATAGAAACGTATAAGATGTTCGATGTGCCACGAGTTGGGAACATCGACTCCTTCTAAGTCACTTAGGTGATAAGAACCTGGTCGAGTAACCACTTTGACGACATAAGGCTCTTCCCAGGGGGAAGAGAGGTTGTGCAACCCTTTAGTTTTTTGTTTTCTTCGGAGAACGAGATCGCCGACAGCAAATGAACGACCTTTGACATTTTGGTTGTAGTACCTCTGCAAGCCTTCTAGATATTTAGCTGTACGGACACAGGTGATTAGGTGTTCTTCCTCGACCCTGTCGACGTCCTTAGACCAAACAGCCTCGGCCTGCTCTTCATCATAGTTTTCCACTCTAGGTGCTCGGAAAGTAACATCCGCTGGTAGTATGGCTTCTGAGCCATAAACCAAAAAGTATGGAGTCACGCCGGTGCTATGACTAGCTTGAGTATGCAGTCCCTAGACTACATCTAGAAGCTCCTTGAGCCATCTGCCCGGGTGCTTTTCTTCTTTCTAATATATTCGCTTTTTTAGGGCATCAAGGATCATACCATTCGCCCGTTTGACTTGACCGTTAGCTCGTGGATGGGCAATAGAGACATATTTGATCGAGATGCAACGGTCTTTGCAGAAGTCCCAAAAGTGATGGCAAGTAAACGTAGTTCCGACATCGGTGATGATGCTGTTTGGTAGACCAAATCTGTGGATGATATCTTTGAAGAGCTCAATTGCCTTCTTTGCAATAGCCGAGACGAGCGGTTTATATTCAATCCACCTAGAGAACTTGTCAATGGCGACATATGTGTACCAAAAACCACCTGGGGTTGGCTTGAAAGGCCCGATCATGTCTAGTCCCTAGCATGCAAAGGGCCAAGAAGCTAGGATGGTTTGCAGCTCTTGCACCAGCACGTGTATTTGCTTAGCGAAGAATTGACATCCTTCACAACGTCGGATGAGATCTTCTGAGGCTAGGAACCTCTCGGAGAAGAATATCCAGAGGGCCCAATGCGAACAAGACCATGCAGAGTTGAACGCGCGGGACCTAGAATACGGGTCCTTACCAAAAAGCTGGCGGCTGTGTCTGAGCAGGTGCAAAGCCAGTCTGAGTAGCTGGCTGCTGTATCCGACCAACTAAAAAGTGCTTCCAAGCAGCTAGAGAGGAAAAGCGAATAGCTCAACAGTGTATCCAAATAGAAAGCAAGTACGATACATCAATGATCATACTTTGGTATTGCTGAAAAGCTGTATTTTCGTTAACAACTATTGTTCTTGTAGAGAAAGATGCTGGGCTTGGCCAGATGCGCCAGGACGTCGATCAACTTCGCTAGGAGAAAGCAAAAGAAGTAGATTGGGTGGACAAACTTGCTGAGGAGCTGAAAGGTGAATTCGTCCTGGTCAGAATTACTGCTAAAGTAGCTTCCTTGTATATTGGATCATTGTAACGCTTGTAGGCTATCATCATAAAGCCAAAGCGCAGTTCGACATGCTGGTGCAGGAGGCCAAGGTCTAAAAGGAGAACTTCGATGCTGTAATCGCCGCAATTAAGCCGGTGCTTGACTGCGTCGATCTAGAACATGTCGATCAGCATGATGGCAGGCGTCAACGTCCCGACACCATAATCTAGAGGTGCAAGGCAGTATGGGAGAACTTCAAGACCTTCAACCACGACGCCACTATGACCGTCGCTACCCATGTCCTCATGGTTGTTTGGCCCCATTACCCTACCATCGACCTTCAGTCGATAGGGGGTGGTTCACCGAAGGACTAGACGACGCAGGGACACAGCAGTTGGAGGACAAAGTGGAGGACGCAGCGAAGATGCTGGCCGGTGATATAGACCTTTTTGGTGAAATGGATGGTAACGGCAAAGCTCAGTAATCAGCTCATAGATTATCATCTATAAAAGCTTGACAGTGTAATTAGAATGCGCGAAAGCGCAAGAAACAATTATTCATTGAATAAATGCTATAAGGTGCATGTATATGTAATCTATGCAGTTTGCTTTTAGTTCGGTGAAAAAATCTTTGTAGTTTCAAACCTGACACGATTATGCATAGTTCAAATAACATCCGAACAGTTGGTCTGCTACTAATCCCTATGGCCTTGGCTAGCCCATAGTCCATAACATCGAGCGCGGATCCCATGCACATGTAGGAGTAACAGACGTGACCCAAGAACCACAGCCGACCACCCATGATGTAGAGCGCAGAGCCCGTGGCACGTGTAGGAAAAATCGGTGACTGGGTCTTTTCCATAAAAAACAGCGCGGAACGCGTGCTGCTTGGCAGTTGTTATACGAACTTGGAGATAAAGGCAACATAAGCGGTGTCCAAGCAATGTATTCTATGTTGAACTCTTGGCCTTGGCTGACCCATAGTCCATAACGTCGAGCGCGGAGCCCGTAGACATGTAGAAAAAACAGGTGTGACCAAGGGACCATAGCCGACCACCCATAATGTAGAGCGCGGAGCCCGTAGCACGTGTAGGGAGAGATCGTAGACTAGGTCATCTTCGAAGAGAACAGAAAAGAAAGGATGTTGCTCTCCGATCAAAAAATGTTTGGCGATTTGGAGAAAATGTGCTCGGCGATTTGGAGAAATCGTGTTCGGTGATTGTGGAGAAAACATGTTCGGCGATTTGGAGAAATTGTGTTCGGTGATTTGGAGAAAACGTGTTCAGCGATTGTGGAGAAAACATGTTCGGCGATTTGGAGAAATCGTGTTCAGCAATTTGGAGAAAACATGTTCGGCGATTTGGAGAAATCGTGTTTGGCGATTTGGAGAAAACATGTTCGGCAATTTGGAGAAACGTGGTCGGCGCAGTTACATTGATTACATATTGGAGTTCATCATGAAGTAACATATAGCTCGGCGACCACAAGTGGGTGTTAAACCACAATAGAGACAAAATGGAGACAAGTTATGGAGACCAAAAACTTTACTGAATAAAATTGTAGAGTACATATCTGGAGTTTTTCAAGGATGGAAACGTATAAGATGTTCGATGTGCCACGGGTTGGGAACATCAACTCCTTCTAAGTCACTTAGGTGATAAGAACCTGGTCGAGTAACCTCTTTGACGACATAAGGCCCTTCCCAAGGGGAAGAGAGGTTGTGCTACCCTTCAGTTTTTTGTTTTCTTTGGAGAACGAGATCGCCGACAGCAAATGAATGACCTTTGACATTTTGGTTGTAGTACCTCCGCAAGCCTTCTAGATATTTAGCTGTACGGACATAGGTGATTAGGCATTCTTCCTCGGCCCTATCGAGGTCCTTAGACCGAACAGCCTCGACCTGCTCTTCATCATAGTTTTCCACTCTAGGTGCTCGGAAAGTAACATCCGCTGGTAGTATGGCTTCTGAGCCATAGACCAAAAAGTATGGAGTCATGCCGGTGCTGCGACTAGCTTGAGTATACAGTCCCCAGACTATAGCTAGAAGCTCCTTGAGCCATCTACCCGGGTGCCTTTCTTCTTTCTAATATATTCAGTTTTTTAGGGCATCAAGGATCATACCGTTCGCCCGTTCGACTTGACCGTTGGCTCGTGGATGGGCAATAGAGACATATTTGATGGAGATGCAATGGTCTTCATAGAAGTCCTAGAAGTGATGGCTAGTAAACGTAGTTCTGAGATAGGTGATGATGCTGTTTGGTAGACCAAATCTGTGGATGATATCTTCGAAGAGCTCAATTGCCTTCTTTGCAGTAGCCGAGACGAGCAGTTTATATTCAATCCACCTAGAGAACTTGTCAATGGCGACATATACGTACCAAAAACCACCTAGGGTTGGCTTGAAAGGCCCAATCATGTCCAGTCCCTAGCATGCAAAGGGCTAGGAAGCTAGGATGGTTTGCAGCTCTTGCGTCAGCACGTGTATTTGCTTAGCGAAGAATTGACATCCTTCAAAACGTCGGACGAGATCTTCTGCATCAATGATGGCTATGGGCCAATAAAAACTAGCTCGAAAAGCCTTGCCGACTAGTGTTCTCAAGGCTGCATGGTTGCCATAGGAACCAGAGTGAATTTTGAGAAGTAGCTTCACTCCCTCCTCTTTGGTGATGCATTTCTGCAGTATCCCTTCCTTAGCACTTTTCCTCATCAAGCTGCCATCCACCAGCACGTAAAGCTTGCTTCGACTGAACTAGGCATTCAGTTTCAGTCTTGTCTGCGGGTACCTTGGTGCTGGTGAGGTACTTGATGAATTGCTCCCCCCAATCGGTGACCGGTGAAGGTACCGCAAGTACCAACTGCTTGGTAGGGGGAACTTCTTCGACTTCCTTATCTTCTTTGATGGATGGCGCTGGGAGATCTTGAATGAAGACCCCTGGTGGGATCGCGGCACGAGAAGAGCCCAACTTGGATAAGTGGTCGGTGAGTTGATTTTGGTCATGTACCACATGGTGATACTCAATGCCATAGAATTTTCCTTCAAGCTTTCTGATTTCAGCACAGTAAGCATCCATCTTCTCACTGGAATAGGACCAGTCTTTGTTGAGCTAGTTGATAACCAGCGTGGAGTCCCCGTACAACATGAGGCATTTGACATCAAGCTCGACGGCTATACGAAGACCATGGAGACATGCTTCATATTCCATGGCGTTGTTGGAGGCCAGGAAGTGTATCCGGAGAACATAATGTAACTTGTCCTTGGTTGGTATAATGAACAGAATGCCCACACCAGCACCATTGATGTTAAGGGCGCCGTTGAAGTACATCACCTAGTGTTCGGGGCAAGCAGCGGCGATGGGCTCTTGGATCTTGGTCCATTTAGTGACGAAGTTAGCAAGTGCCTGTGACTTAATGGTAGGTCTACTTCTAAATTTGATGCAATAGGTGCCAAGCTCAATAGCCCATTTAATGATGTGGCCATTGGCCTCTTTGTTGTGGAGAATGTCCCCTAGAGGGAACTCAGTGATCATGGTGATCTTGTAGTATTCGAAGTAGTGTCGGAGTTTGCGTGATGTAATGAGAATGGCATATAACAGCTTTTGTACCTGAGGGTAATGAGTTTTGGGCTCATTAAGTACCTCGCTGATGAAGTAAACCGGACGTTGTACTTTATAAGCATGACCGGCCTCTTCGCATTCGATGACAATAGTTGTGCTCACGATGTGAGAAGTGGCGGCGATGTATATTAGTAGTCTCATCTGGCCTTGGCACTGTCATGATCGGTAGCTTTGTTAAGAACAACTTGAGCTGCTCGAAAACTGAGTCTGCCTCCTCCGACCAGGAAAAGCGCTCGAAGGCCTTGAGGAGCTTGAAGAAAGGTAGCCCTTTTTCGCCGAGGCATGATATGAAGCGGCTTAAAGTAGCCATGCAACCTGTAAGCTTCTGTATATCCTTAATGCATGTTGGCCGTTTCATATTGGTGATGGTGGAGACCTTGTTAGGATTAGGCTCGATGCCTCGAGCACTGATGATGTAGCCTAGCAGTATACCGAATGGAACTCCAAAGATGCACTTTGAAGGGTTCAGCTTCCATCAATACTTGTTCAGGTTGGCAAAGTTTCTTCGAGGTTGGCGATAAGGTTATTGGTTGTCTTGGTCTTGATGACCACATCATCAATGTAGGCTTTGACATTGCGGCCGATCTATTGGTCGAGGCACATCTAGATGGCCCTTTGATAGGTAGCCCTAGCATTCTTGAGTTCGAAGGACATAGTTTTGTAGCAGTATGCACCAAAAGGCGTAATGAACGACATCTTTATCTGGTCTTCTTCCTTAAGGGAGATCTGATGATAACTAGAGTAACAGTCAAGGAAGGAGAGTAGTTCGCAGCCGGCGGTAGAGTCTACAACCTCGTCTATCCGAGGCAAGCCGAAGGGGTCTTTAGGGCAGTGTTTGTTAAGATCAGTATAATCAACGCACATTCTCCATTCTTTATTCTTTTTTTGAACGAGAATAGGGTTTGCTAACCAATCTGGATGATACACTTCTTTTATAAACCCGGTACCTAAGAGCCATTTTATTTCTACCCTAATAGCCTCCTTCTTGTCTGGTGTGAATTGGTGGAGTTTCTGCTTGATCGGTTTGGCGGTCGGTGAGACATTCAAGGAGTGCTCGATCTTCTCCCATGGTACCCCTAGCATGTCTATAGGTTTCCAAGCAAACACATCATCATTGGCACGTAGGAAGGAGATGAGCGCACTTTCCTATTTGAGGTCAAGGTGAGCCCCAATATTCATGGTCTTGGAGGCATCGTCGAGGCCGAGGCCGACCTCCTTGATTTCCTTAGACTTGGTGGAGGCACGGGGAAGCTCTAGCTCTAGAATCTCCATGTCATCGGCGGGTCCTATCTTGGCTTCGATGACCACGCTAGCCATCTGGATGGAGAGGTCGGTGGCTTCGGTGAGAGCGAGACTCTCTGTCTCGTAGGCGTAGGCAATAGAGAGGTTGGCCCATAGAGCCAGGACTCCTGTAGGCGAAGGCATCTTCAACACCAGATATGCGTAGTGCGGTACTGCCATGAATTTGGCCAGAGCTGGCTGGCCAAGTATGGCATGGTAGGCGATGTCAAAGTCAGCGACGTAGAAGTTGATATGCTCGACGCGGTAGTTGCTTGCCGTGCTGAACTGTACTAGTAGGGTGATCTCTCCAAGTGGTCTGGATGCCCTTCTAGGTACCACACCCCAGAAGGAGGAGTCCGAGGGTGTGAGATCTGATATCGCGGGGCCCAACTCCCTTAGGGCCCCAGCGAAGAGTAGGTTCAAAGCACTACCACTATCAATAAGGATTTTTCTGAAGAGCACCTTCTAGACGGTTGCGTCGAGGACAAGGGGGAAATGCCCTATGTAGGGTATGTCTGCCCACTGGTTAGCCCTGCTGAAGGTAATGGGGACCTCAGACCATGGGCGATAGCTGGGGTCGGTGGTAGTTTCCTCTGAAGTGACAGCAAGCACTCATCGAGCGGTGAGCTTCCATTCCCTTCTACTCTTAGTGGAGGCAAGCCCCCCGAAGATGGTGGCGACCACCTTATCGTGGTCCTGAAAGGTGTTGTTGTTGCCCCCAGGTGGTCGGTGACCTCCGGCGCCATCGTTGGTGTCGTCATCAAGCCTCTTGTCCTAGAACACCCTAGATGGACCAATGCAGTCCTTCATCTTATGTTTGGCGTTCTTGTGAAGAGGGCACGGGCCATCAAGGATCTTTTGGTACTGTTTGTCTAGTTATGCTTGGCGCGAGGTTGACTAATGGCGGTGATGATGTGTTTTGGCCGACGACGGTGATTTTGGCCAGGCCTGTGTCCTCCTGTTCGATCACGGCCACTATCGCGATGGTAGCTGTCGCGGAACCGACCAATTTATCAGACCACAAGTACAAAAACAATCGTCGGAACGATCAAATTCTTGAACTTGAGCCCATATAAACCCGGTAGTCAACCAAAATCTCGAAGGATTTCAAACCAACTTGCATACAACCAAGATCATAGTAATCCAACATAACATATCGTACGTTACAACATTTCATAGACATTCGCAAATAGATTACACCATCACAGAGTCGTCGTTATTACAAAACAAGTCTTGTAAAACATGCGGAAGCAAATAGTTTAACTCACACACTGAGTTCAAATACACATACTGGTTTGCTGATCACGGACCGCAAAAGCATTCAGATAAGAGAAAGGAGATCATGCCCATGATCTAGTCCTCATCACCCACCGGGTGGAGACAATACTTGCAGAATCCCTGATATAGAAGGTCATCTGCAACAAGAGGGAATAAACCCTGAGTACGGGAATGTACTCAGCTAGACTTACCCGTCGAAAACCAAACAAATGACACCAAGGATTATGCATAGCTTAATGTAGTGGAGCTGGCTGACACTTTCTTTTTGCAGAAAAGCATAAGTAATAATAACCAACTCTTAACCTGAACTAGCAGTAACTTTTTAGCCATTAACCTGACATCTATATTAGCACCTATACTAAGCAATCATTTTATTAGGGTGCAAACATTAATAACCATATCAGGTATTCATTGTGGCAACCTTATCATCATCCATTTAACCATATTGTTAAGTTAATTGAATCTACGTTGCCGCTGCTCAGTCAAGTTCTCACTATCCGGGAGAGACGGCGATTTGAATCGATTCCTATCCAGCTGGAGGGGTATTCCTAAACACAAACCCTGCTTCCCCCATCAGGGTCGCAACAAGTCACCTTTGGTACGATTCAGGAGTCGCGAGTCCGAACCGATTGACATTCTCAGAGAACCACTCTGCCAAGGTTGTTCGGGACTCTAACCCGCCTTGGACTTATGCCAATGGCTCTCCGCACATCCTTACTACCTCCAGAATGTCGCCACTGCTCGCGTCTCCGACCTGAGTCGAGCTACTAGGCTTCGCGGTCAGAATGACTTATCCGGCCAGCTAAGTGTTAGGCTGCGTTCAACATGACATGAGGACGTACAGCGTATCGGTCCTTAAACGACTCAGACGGAGTCACTATGTTCAAACCTACACAAGACCCCGCCCGGTCTTAATTCATTATTCACATGGTTCTTTTCCACGATAGCAAATATAGCCAACCGTGATCCACCTCATCCTAAAGCTCGCAGGTGATAGGAAATCACCTGACTTCTACCGCACTAAGCATGGCTAAGCATTTAACCCGTTCCTGAACTTAAATAGGATTCCAGTGCGATATGTGGACAAGGAAGGATATATAATGCAGCAATTGGTTTCAACCAATTCCTATACTTAATGCATCACCAACAATAAAAGATACTCAATGTATTTGTGAAAACATAGGAGGCTTAATATGCTCCGGGGCTTGCCTTTCAGGAATGAGGAAGGCTGGTGGTCAGGGCACTCGGGCAATTCCTCCGCGGCGACTGCTTCGTTGGCTTCCTGCACCTCGGGTTCCTCCTCCTGGTTGGCTCCCTCGAACTCCAGCAACGTCACTCCCTCCGGCACACCTATTGCATGAATGCGCAAGATAAATATCATGGATGCACATGTACGAATGTCAGGGATGCTCGGGAATGCACATGTTCGTTGTAGTTTGCATATTCCAACTTAAGCCCTATTCAAATCACTTTCACTTACCACGTTTATACAACCTAAGGTATAATTGCTCATCTTCCGTTAATGACCTAGCACCTGCACCTAAGTATATTCTCAAGTTAGGCTAACCCCTAAACAATCAACGAGAACATTGCAACCACATACACTCAAGCAATTGTATTTCAGCAAAATGAATACTATGTAGCGGTGCAGTAAACTAGCCATAACAGGAGATTTATAATTTCAAATGACATGCAGCAAGACAATCTGGAAAGCTTATAAAATTGTCTACAATACATTTTCAGACCTCAAAGCATGATTCTAACCTTTACTAGGTCGAACTCATAAATCAATAGAACTCTGTCCTCATAAGGCAGAGAACAAGCAAAGACTGGAACCTAACTTTAAACAGCTGTAGTTTCTAAACTACTGGGCCAAATGCCCTCAAATTCTGACAGGAGCTAGATACATAAGTTATCTACAGCTTTTGTATTCATCACAATCACATAAAACCAAACTATCATGGGGAACTTTCCAAAGTCCCCAGATCTGTCCAGAGGGACATGATGCAACAAATAATTATTAACTTATGATATAAACACTTAATTGGACAAAACCAACTTTACTGACATATCACACATATCACAAGCACACCAGAAAGTAGGGTGTTCATCCCCAAAACATTTCTTTTAATACCTTTCTTAATTTATTTAATTAATTAGTGGAAATAGTAAACATATATGAAAACTACACCATTAATTCTACAAAAATTACAGTAGACACTACATGCTCTAAGTAGACTACCATAAAAATTTCACACCATTTGAGTAAGTATAACAACCTACACAAAAATGGTAAGGCAGAATGACTTAAAATGGCATAATTAGGAAACCTTAGTGAAAAGTGTCAAGCAATAGATTTCATATTTTTCCTAGCATCTATAAGGTACCAAGATACTACCTACCAAGTTTCATGGCCATAGGATTCATAGATAATTTACAAAAATTCACACAAGTATCTACCAATGATAAAAGGAAAAATCTATAACTCAAAAACTACACATGCAATGTCTCTCAAATTTTAACCAGAGCTTCTACTAAGCAATACTAGCTTACCCACAAAATTTCACAATTTTTGGATCACAGAAACTCAAGATAAAATTCAAACAAGTTTGCATGTATCCAAAAACACATTTCAAAGTCCTATTTAATTCATCAAAATTTCTAAAACATGTGCTCATATAATATTTTTTTTAAATACTAGACATGACTAGGAACTTCACAAAATTGGAACCATATCCTTTGGATCTACCAAACTTGAGTTACATATTTTTGAATCTATACACCAAACTGTGAAAACAGTTAAACAAAACAATTAAGGAAACCATTTCACTGATGTTGGGCCGGCCCGAGGAAATGGCGGCCCAGGAACACGCGCTGGCGCAGCCCAGACAATGGCGCGGCCCACGCTGGGCTCCCGCTTCAGCCGCGGCGCTGACAAGAGGGACCCGCGCGTCAGCGAGACAGGGCAGGGGAGAAGGAACGGCCGGTGGCGCAGTTCGCCGCCGGTGGCTTCTCCGGTGAAGGCAAAGGTGCCAACATGTTCGCCTCACCTAAGCGGACCAAGGGGAACCTTCTATTGCAGCTACTGACACCGCCAGTGGGGGTGGCGATGGCCATGGCCGCGCTCAGCCACAGCACGGCCAGCTCCAGCGAGGCTACGGCGCTACGTCCAGAACAGAAGGCGCTATGAGCATCAGCAGTGCACCTAGGATCTAGCGTAAGGCATAGGAGGGGATGGGAGGGTCACGGTGGCGGTTGTCCGCGTGGAGTGACAACGCCGGCGAGGTCCTGCCATGGCTGCGGTGGGGGAAAACGGCGAATACGCCCTTACCGAGGCACGATCGACTCGACAGTGAGGTGGAGATGGTAAAGGGAATCACGGCGAAGCTCTAGGTGAATGGGGCAACGCGTTTTTGCAACGGCGTGGAAGCTAGGTGAAGGCGAAGGTGCGGCTGGCAATGGCGGATGGCTGCTTGCTTGGCGCAGCGCGCGGTGGAGGCGAAGAAAGGCGAACTGGAGCGGGTGAGTGCGTCGACAGGCGCGGGGTGGCTTCAAGACGCGGCTGCGACGCCATAATGCGCACGGCGCGTGGCCAGCGCGGTCAGCCAGCCATCGACGCACGGCGTACACGTGGCCACCAAGTTCTGAATCACCCAAGCACTGTAGCGTCTAAATTTTTCGTTTCAGTATCCAACGAGCCGACTGACAGCGAAACTTGTCGACAATAGATCTCTTAATCCGTGGCGATCTAGGGTAAGTTGTAGTTAACAAAGATGGAGATCTACATGTGGTCTACAACTTTCACAATTGGAGCTCGAGCTGGTTTGGCTTGGTTTGCAGACTACAGAGCTCTCAACTAGGGTACATGAAACTGAAACTCAGTTTTCATACTTAGAAATTTTCGGAGTTTCCAAATAGCCCTCAAAACTGACTTGTGGGCCATTTTTTTGCATGTTCAGCACATTTTCATGAGATGGCCATAAAATAACTTTTGTTCCTTACATAATTCTCTACATCTTTGCTTTAGGTTGCTTAGACATGCAAACATCCTAAGCCACACTTTTTAAACAGTCAAACAAAAGGGTTTAGGGGTCAAATTTGGTCAAACCATGACTTGGAAACCTAATTAGTCAAAGTGACCAACATGAACAATGTTCCAAAAGACATTCTATGTGTAACTAAGTTACTTACAAGCATTTCTAGCCATCCCATGCATTGGTCACACAAGAGTCAATCAAGGTATGTACTGAAACAATGAAAAACACAAGAAATGTTGCAAATGTTTCATAGTCATGTTTCACATGTTGCATGATCTTGTTGCATAGTATTAACTAATCTTGTTTCACTAAGTGAGTGGCACATGTTGCACTCAAGTGTTGCACACTTTATATTTCATAATAGAACAACACACATGAAATATACAACACGTTGCAATGTTTTGAAATTATGTTTCATGTGTTATAAGTTCACCAAGGGATGCATGATGCTCATGTTCATGAAATGTAGTGCAAATGTGGAAGCTAAACACCAGGGGTGTTACAGCCCTCCCCCCTTATAAAAATCTCGTCCCGAGATTTGAAAAGCGTACCATTGTTGATAGAATTCCTTATAACCATCCCTCAAATAATCTTCCCTTTCCCACGTTGCATCGCGTTCACTACCCTGATTGCTCCACATGACTTTGTAGAACTTTACTACCCGACTCCGAGTCACTCGCTCATGAGTGTCAATCACTCGAACCGGCTTTTCTTCAAAGGTCAAATCTGATTTTAACTCGATATCCCCCAATGGAACTCTCTCTTTAGGGATGCGAAGACATTTCTTTAATTGGGATACATGAAAGACATTGAAGATAGCACTCATCTCAGGAGGTAATTGAATCTTGTACGCCACTTTACCACTTTGTCCAATGATTTCAAACGGACCAACATATCTCGGCGCAAGCTTTCGCTTCACACCAAAGCGTTGGACACTCTTCATAGGTGAGACTTTTAGATAAACGAAGTCTCCAACTTCGAACTCAATAGGTTTCCTACGTCGATCAGCATAACTTTTCTGCCTAGCTTGAGCTGCGGCCATGTGGGTTTGGATAGTACGGACTTGTTCTTCAGCTTCTTGAATGAAATCAATTCCATAATATCTCCTTTCACCGGCTTCTACCCAGTTCAACGGGGTTCTACACTTCCGGCCATACAAAGCTTCAAACAGTGCCATCTTTATGCTCTCTTGATAACTATTATTGTACGAGAATTCAGCTAGGGGTAACCATTTTTCCCATGAGCCCTTAGCCGAGATGACACAAGCTCTTAACATATCTTCTAAGATTTGATTCACCTGTTCAGTTTGCCCATTGGTTTGCGGATGATAGGCAGAACTTCTTACGAGCTTAGTCCCTAATAATCCGTGTAAGTGCTCCCAAAAGCGAGCAGTGAACTGTGGTCCTCTATCTGAGACAATAGTATGAGGGATCCCATGAAGTCGGACTATCTAGTTGAAGTACAACTCCACGTAGTCGGTTGGACGAAAGTCTATGCGGACAGGAATGAAGTGTGCCGACTTGGTCAGTCGGTCCACAATTACCCAAATTGAGTTAAAATTCCTCTGTATGGTAGGGAGTCCAACTATAAAATCCATACTTATCTCTTCCCATTTCCAACCTAGAATAGAGAGTGGTTGAAGTAATCCAGCTTTCATGTGTACCGCCTTGACCCGACAACAAGTGTCACACCTAGCCACATAAGCGGCTATCTCTTTCTTCATTTTGGTCCACCAAAATCGAGGCTTTAAATCATGATACATTTTACTACTACCAGGATGAATAGATAGTTTAGAGGAATGAGCTTCGAATATGATTTGATTTCTAAGCTCTCTATCCTTCAGAACTACCAACCTATCCTTGAACCATAACACGCCTTCCTCATCTACTCAAAAATGTTTGGTTTCTTGCTCTTTCATCTTGCGCTTGATGTGAAACACACCTACATCTGTCTTCTGTAGCTCGATAATTCGACTCTGTAGAGTACAACTGACAGTGATGTTGTGCAGGACTGTAGGATGAAGGAGCTTTGACAAATGGACATCACTCTCAATCAACGAGTGGCAATGAGACTTTCTGCTTAAGGCATCCGCGACGACGTTTGCCTTGCCCGGGTGATAGTGCACTTGAAGGTTATAATCTTTGATCAACTCAAGCCATCTTCTCTGACGCATATTTAACTCTGGTTGAGTGAAGATGTACTTGAGACTTTTATGATCAGTGTAGATGTTGCACACATTGCTAAGTAGATAATGTCTCCAGGCCTTCAAAGCATGAACAACTACAGCGAGTTCCAAGTCATGCGTTGGATAATTCACTTCATGCTTCTGAAGTTGGCGAGAGGTATAAGCGATGACTCTACCCTCTTGCATAAGAACACCTCCTAACCCAATACCTGATGCATCACAGAACACATCAAAAGGTTTCTCGATATCCGGTTGCGCCAAAACCGAAGCCGATGTTAGAAGAGTTCGCAGGGTATGGAAAGCCGCATCACACTCAGGAGTCCAGACAAACTTCATGTCTTTTTGCAGCAATCGAGTCATAGGCTTGGCTATTTTAGAGAAATCTGGGATGAAGCGACGATAATAGCCAGCCAACCCTAGAAAACTCCGAACCTCGTGCACCGAGATGGGAGCCTTCCAGTTTAATACTTCTTGCACCTTGGTGGGATCAACCATAATTCCACCATCGGACAACACGTGTCCAAGAAAAGGTACCTCATGAAGCCAAAATTCACATTTGCTGAACTTTGCATACAGATGGTGTTCTCGCAATCTAGTAAGAACCACTCGCAAATGTTTAACATGATCTTCTTCATTCTCAGAATAGACCAGGATGTCATCTATAAATACCACCACAAATTTGTCCAACTCGGGCATAAACACTAAATTCATCAGATACATAAAATGTGCGGGGGCATTAGTCAATCCAAAAGACATAACCAGGTACTCATATAGACCATATCTTGTAGAGAATGCAGTTTTTGGGACATCCTCAGGCCAAATTTTGATTTGATGATACCTAGATCTCAAATCAATCTTGGAAAAGACTTTTGCTTTAGATAACTGATCAAACAATATATCTATGCGTGGCAGAGGGTACTTATTCTTGATTGTAACTGCATTCAAGGGTCTATAATCTACACACATGCATAGAGATTGATCCTTCTTCTTCACAAAGATGGCTAGGCACCCCCACGGAGATGAACTAGGGCGGATAAGGCCTTTCTTTAGTAGTTCATTCAACTGGGTCTTAAGTTCAGCTAGTTCATTGGGAGGCATTCTATATGGCCTTCTAGAGATGGGAGCTGTACCAGGAAGCAACTCTATCTTGAATTCTACTTCTCGATCCGGGGGCAATCCAAGCAAATCATCGGGAAAAACATCCGAAAAGTCAGACACGATAGGGATATCTACCAGAGACTTTGCGTGCACCGCATTGGTCATACAAGAAAGATTGATGTCCCTGGGTAACTGTACTAGAAAACCCTCCTGATTGCTCGGATCTCTGAGCATAACTACTCTAGTCGATGTATCGATAAGCACTCCATGACGGCTCATCCAGTTCATTCCCAATATCACATCGATACCTAGCCCCGGTAAAATTACCAGATCAACCCGATAACTTCGCCCCTCTATCACAAATTGTACATCCCCAACTACCAGCTTGGTTGGGATAATACCACTGGTAGCCCGAATACAATAACCCTCACCCTCAATAGTATATGTTTTCTGCATAAACTTGGATGCAAATGATGGACTAATGAAGGAATGCGAAGCACCTGAATCAAATAGTACAACTGTGGGGTGTTAGTCAATCAGAAACTTACCGGCAGTCACTACCTCTCCTGAAGGAATCTCAGTAATATTAGTGTGGTTCACTTGTCCCTGATGGCCACCCTGGTAATTATTCTTCTTAGGGTAAGGGCATTCCCATGCCCAGTGGCCTGTCTTGTTGCAGTTCCAGCATGGCATGTTGCTTGGTGGAGCCCTGGAACTACCCTGACTGGTAGTGCCCTTGGGAAGAGCAACTGTAAATGCCTTGCGGAACCCCGTCTTGGCGGGATTCTTCTTCTGCGGTGGGCGAAAATTGGCGGCTGACGCTGGAGGATGGAATGGAGTCCTTTGTGTGACGGGAGCCTTAGATTGTGAGGCACCCGCCTCATAGGCCCCCTTATGACTTTTCGAAGCCGCATATACAGCATTGTTGTTCTCTTGCGATAAAGCATCACTCACAAACTCATTAAAATGAGCGCACTTGCAATTGCCCATGGTCTTCATTAGTTTGGGGCTAAGTCCCCGCTTGAAGCTTGCAATCTTCTTGGCATCTGTGTCCACAAACTCGGTAGCATACCTTGCAAGGTTGTTGAAAGCTTGCAGGTATTCATTCAGGCTCTTGCTTCCCTGAGTCAGCTTCATGAACTCTGTATGTTTGATCGCCATAAGACCAGGAGGAATGTAATTTCCCCTGAAAGCAGACTTGAACTGATCCCAAGTGATTTGGGCATTAGCAGGCATAGTGGACCGATGATGACTCCACCAGATGCCAGTAGGCCCATGAAGTTGGTGCGATGCGTACTCAGTTTTTAGCACCTCAGTCAAGCGGAGCAGACGGAACTTCTGCTCGAGAGTATTCAACCACTCATCAGCTTGTAGAGGCTCCTCAGCCTCCTTGAAGATTGGGGGTTTCGTGTCAAGGAAATCCTTGAAATCACTGTATTGATTTGGATCCGGTCCTTGTCATGGACCACGGCCATCACGATTCGCAATTGTATGGAGGGCCTCGGCCATAGTGCGTTGTCCTTCCGCAAGCATTGCTATAAGTTCCGTGGGTGTGGGTGGTGGTGGCGGAAGATCAGCATCATCACTCGCACCGGTGGAACGAGTACGAGGCATCTGCACAATGCGCAACCAGTAATTATTGATGATGTCAGCACATTGGAGAGGAACAACATAATCGTGCCAAACTGTATTTACTGACGAGAATGAAAACTTCATACAATAAACAGAGGCAATAATTCATTCTCCAATCACCACATCATCAAGTAGATTACTAGCACCATACGCAGTGCATTCCAACATGACAACTTTTAAACTTCACCAACGTTACGCATCCCGAAGGGAGCGAATTAAAATATATTACCAGTATGACTGCAAAAGCTTAATTCGTGAGACTTGCTAACGAACCACTCGTCGAAGTGATTACTGTCCACATTGGAGACACCTTGGACTTCTTCTGGTTATTTCTCTCCTTCTAACTTCTTGCCGAGAGATTTCACTTTATACTTGGGATAAGCAATTATAAGGGAGGGAGTAATGCAATATGAATGTCATGAGTGAATATGATGCATGCTCGTTCCGTACGTCCTCACAAACCTAAGAAAATTTAAGCTTTAGCGGAATATACGGTGGCATACATACGTTCTCTCAATTAGCGGTAACTAGTCGATCTACACGGTGCGTTGTTAGCGTACCTGCAGAAAAACTTCATTGCAGCCCAACCCAACAAGATATAATGCTAATTACACAAACAGTACTAAGATACTTTCCATATATACATCCCCCGATATATATACTTCGGCATCCAAACTACCCGACAAATGTACCCACAATTAAGTACTTTCATATATACATGTATGCAACATGTAAATACTCCAGTAACCACAACTAGCTCTCCCCTAGACCGACGGTTGGACGGTCATGCTCTCACAACTCACTCTTACCTTAGCGTAGAGGCAATTGATCCATACATTACCATTCAAACGAATGGTATCCATGCAATATCACGCCGCATGGATGACGAAATAGAAACAATCAATTTCCCCAGTTAGTAATTATATATAAGCCACCTAGAAGTCCTTAAGTGGGCTATAAGGGATGTGATCACCAGTATACCATAAAATTTTTGATTTTTGAACACTTATATATAACTATAAGTTTTGAAAACCATTTTAACAACAAAAGCTTTTTGTTTTAAATAGTCGTAAGACATGTTTAATGTTGAATCTAGCTCTGATACCAGCTGTCGTGGAACCGACCAATTTATAAGAGCACAAGTACAAAAACAATCGTCGGAACGATCAAATTCTCGAACTTGAGCCCATATAAACCCAGTAGTCAACCAAAATCTCGAAGGATTTCAAACCAACTTGCATACAACCAAGATCACAGTAATCCAACATAACATATCGTACGTTACAACATTTCGTAGACATTCGCAAATAGATTACACCATCATAGAGTCGTCGTTATTACAAAACAAGTCTTGTAAAACATGCGGAAGCAAATAGTTTAACTCACACACCGAGTTCAAATACACATACTGGTTTGCTGATCACGGACCGCAAAAGCATTTAGATAAGAGAAAGGAGATCATGCCCATGATCTAGTCCTCATCACCCGCCGGGTGGAGACAATACTTGCAGAATCCCTGATATAGAAGGTCATCTGCAACAAGAGGGAATAAACCCTGAGTACGGGAATGTACTCAGCTAGACTTACCCGTCGAAAACCAAACAAATGACACCAAGGATTATGCATAGCTTAATGTAGTGGAGCTGGCTGACACTTTCTTTTTGCAGAAAAGCATAAGTAATAATAATCAACTCTTAACCTGAACTAGCAGTAACTTTTTAGCCATTAACCTGACATCTATATTAGCACCTATACTAAGCAATCATTTTATTAGGGTGCAAACATTAATAACCATATCAGGTATTCATTGTGGCAACCTTATCATCATCCATTTAACCATATTGTTAAGTTAATTGAATCTACGTTGCCGCTGCTCAGTCAAGTTCTCACTATCCGGGAGAGACGGCGATTTGAATCGATTCCTATCCAGCTGGAGGGGTATTCCTAAACACAAACCCTGCTTCCCCCATCAGGGTCGCAACAAGTCACCTTTGGTACGATTCAGGAGTCGCGAGTCCGAACCGATTGACATTCTCAGAGAACCACTCTGCCAAGGTTGTTCGGGACTCTAACCCGCCTTGGACTTATGCCAATGGCTCTCCGCACATCCTTACTACCTCCAGAATGTCGCCACTGCTCGCGTCTCCGACCTGAGTCGAGCTACTAGGCTTCGCGGTCAGAATGACTTATCCGGCCAGCTAAGTGTTAGGCTGCGTTCAACATGACATGAGGACGTACAGCGTATCGGTCCTTAAACGACTCAGACGGAGTCACTATGTTCAAACCTACACAAGACCCCGCCCGGTCTTAATTCATTATTCACATGGTTCTTTTCCACGATAGCAAATATAGCCAACCGTGATCCACCTCATCCTAAAGCTCGCAGGTGATAGGAAATCACCTGACTTCTACCACACTAAGCATGGCTAAGCATTTAACCCGTTCCTGAACTTAAATAGGATTCCAGTGCGATATGTGGACAAGGAAGGATATATAATGCAGCAATTGGTTTCAACCAATTCCTATACTTAATGCATCACCAACAATAAAAGATACTCAATGTATTTGTGAAAACATAGGAGGCTTAATATGCTCCGGGGCTTGCCTTTCAGGAATGAGGAAGGCTGGTGGTCAGGGCACTCGGGCAATTCCTCCGCGGCGACTGCTTCGTTGGCTTCCTGCACCTCGGGTTCCTCCTCCTGGTTGGCTCCCTCGAACTCCAGCAACGTCACTCCCTCCGGCACACCTATTGCATGAATGCGCAAGATAAATATCATGGATGCACATGTACGAATGTCAGGGATGCTCGGGAATGCACATGTTCGTTGTAGTTTGCATATTCCAACTTAAGCCCTATTCAAATCACTTTCACTTACCACGTTTATACAACCTAAGGTATAATTGCTCATCTTCCGTTAATGACCTAGCACCTGCACCTAAGTATATTCTCAAGTTAGGCTAACCCCTAAACAATCAACGAGAACATTGCAACCACATACACTCAAGCAATTGTATTTCAGCAAAATGAATACTATGTAGCGGTGCAGTAAACTAGCCATAACAGGAGATTTATAATTTCAAATGACATGCAGCAAGACAATCTGGAAAGCTTATAAAATTGTCTACAATACATTTTCAGACCTCAAAGCATGATTCTAACCTTTACTAGGTCGAACTCATAAATCAATAGAACTCTGTCCTCATAAGGCAGAGAACAAGCAAAGACTGGAACCTAACTTTAAACAGCTGTAGTTTCTAAACTACTGGGCCAAATGCCCTCAAATTCTGACAGGAGCTAGATACATAAGTTATCTACAGCTTTTGTATTCATCACAATCACATAAAACCAAATTATCATGGGGAACTTTCCAAAGTCCCCAGATCTGTCCAGAGGGACATGATGCAACAAATAATTATTAACTTATGATATAAACACTTAATTAGACAAAACCAACTTTACTGACATATCACACATATCACAAGCACACCAGAAAGTAGGGTGTTCATCCCCAAAACATTTCTTTTAATACCTTTCTTAATTTATTTAATTAATTAGTGGAAATAGTAAACATATATGAAAACTACACCATTAATTCTACAAAAATTACAGTAGACACTACATGCTCTAAGTAGACTACCATAAAAATTTCACACCATTTGAGTAAGTATAACAACCTACACAAAAATGGTAAGGCAGAATGACTTAAAATGGCATAATTAGGAAACCTTAGTGAAAAGTGTCAAGCAATAGATTTCATATTTTTCCTAGCATCTATAAGGTACCAAGATACTACCTACCAAGTTTCATGGCCATAGGATTCATAGATAATTTACAAAAATTCACACAAGTATCTACCAATGATAAAAGGAAAACTCTATAACTCAAAAACTACACATGCAATGTCTCTCAAATTTTAACCAGAGCTTCTACTAAGCAATACTAGCTTACCCACAAAATTTCATAATTTTTGGATCACAGAAACTCAAGATAAAATTCAAACAAGTTTGCATGTATCCAAAAACACATTTCAAAGTCCTATTTAATTCATCAAAATTTCTAAAACATGTGCTCATATAATATTTTTGTTAAATACTAGACATGACTAGGAACTTCACAAAATTGGAACCATATCCTTTGGATCTACCAAACTTGAGTTACATATTTTTGAATCTATACACCAAACTATGAAAAACAGTTAAACAAAACAATTAAGGAAACCATTTCACTGATGTTGGGCCGGCCCGAGGAAATGGCGGCCCAAGAACACGCGCTGGCGTGGCCCAGACAATGGCGCGGCCCAGGCTGGGCTCCCGCTTCAGCCACGGCGCTGACAAGAGGGACCCGCGCGTCAGCGAGACAGGGCAGGGGAGAAGGAACGGCCGGTGGCGTAGTTCGCTGCCGGTGGCTTCTCCGGCGAAGGCAAAGGTGCCAACATGTTCACCTCACCTAAGCGAACCTAGGGGAACCTTCTATTGCAGCTACTGACGCCGCTAGCGGGGGTGGCGATGGCCACGGCGGCGCTCGGCCACGGCATGGCCGGCTCCGGCGAGGCTACGGCGCTACGTCCAGAACGGAAGGCGCTACGAGCATCAGTAGTGCACCTAGGATCTAGCGTAAGGCATAGGAGGGGATGGGAGGGTCACGGTGGTGGTTGTCCGGGTGGAGCGACAATGCCGGCGAGGTCCTGCCATGGCTGCGGTGGGGGAAAACGGCGAATACGCCCTTACCGAGGCACGATCGACTCGACGGTGAGGTGGAGATGGTAAAGGGAATCACGGCGAAGCTCTAGGTGAACGGGGCAACGCGTTTTTGCAATGGCGTGGAAGCTAGGTGAAGGCGAAGGTGCGGCTGGCAATGGCGGACGGCTGCTTGCTTGGCGCAGCGCGCGGTGGAGGTGAAGAAAGGCGAACTGGAGCGGGTGAGTGCGTCGGCAGGCGCGGGGTGGCTTCAAGACGCGGCTGCGACGCCAGAATGCGCACGGCGCGTGGCCAGCGCGGTCAGCCGGCCGTCGACGCGCGGCGTACATGCGGCCACCGAGTTCTAAATCGCCCGAGCACTGTAGCGTCTGAATTTTTCGTTTCAGTATCCAACGAGCTGACTGACAGCGAAACTTGTCGACAATAGATCTCTTAATCCATGGCGATCTAGGGTAAGTTGTAGTTAACAAAGATGGAGATCTACATGTGGTCTACAACTTTCACAATTGGAGCTCGAGCTGGTTCGGCTTGGTTTGCAGACTACAGAGCTCTCAACTAGGGTACATGAAACTGAAACTCAGTTTTCATACTTAGAAATTTTCTGAGTTTCCAAATAGCCCTCAAAACTGACTTGTGGGCCATTTTTTTGCATGTTCAGCACATTTTCATGAGATGGCCATAAAATAACTTTTGTTCCTTACATAATTCTCTACATCTTTGCTTTAGGTTGCTCAGACATGCAAACATCCTAAGCCACACTTTTTAAACAGTCAAACAAAAGGGTTCAGGGGTCAAATTTGGTCAAACCATGACTTGAAAACCTAATTAGTCAAAGTGACCAACATGAACAATGTTCCAAAAGACATTCTATGTGTAACTAAGTTACTTACAAGAATTTCTAGCCATCCCATGCATTGGTCACACAAGATTCAATCAAGGTTTGTACTGAAACAATGAAAAACACAAGAAATGTTGCAAATGTTTCATAGTCATGTTTCACATGTTGCATGATCTTGTTGCATAGTATTAACTAATCTTGTTTCACTAAGTGAGTGGCACATGTTGCACTCAAGTGTTGCACACTTTATATTTCATAACAGAACAACACACATGAAATATACAACACGTTGCAATGTTTCGAAATTATGTTTCATGTGTTATAAGTTCACCAAGGGATGCATGATGCTCATGTTCATGAAATGTAGTGCAAATGTGGAAGCTAAACACCAGGGGTGTTACAGTAGCTGCGGTCATTGGGGCGGTGGTCGCTATGACGTCGGTCGTTGGGGCAATCATCATAGTGGTGAGGCAGGCGCTGAGTGCCTGCATCCTCATTGAAGCGCACCTCAGTTTCCTCAGCGTCAGCGTACTAGTTGGCAGTAGTTATCATTTCGCCGATACCGGTGGGCGGCTTGCAGTTGAATTTGGAGCGAAGCTCGCGATGGTGGAGTCCTCGGATAAAGGCGATGATGACTTCAGCTTCCTTGATGTTGTGAATAGAGTTCCTCATCTTAGAGAAACACTGGATGTAGCTGCGGAGAAGCTCGGATGGCTTCTGGTTGATGCGGCTGAGATCATGCTTCGTGCCGGGTAAAGTACATGTGGCCATATAGTTGTCGGTGAAGACTTTCTTCATCTCTTCCCATGACCCTATGGAGTCTAGCTCAAGGCTGGTAAACCAGCTCATGGTGGGTGGCGTGAGCATGACGAGGAGATAATTTGCCATGATGCTGGTGTCTCCTCCTGTGGTGTGGATAGTAGTGGCGTAAGCCTGCAGCCACTGAGTCGGGTTCATTCTTCCTTCGTAGGGCTCGACCCTAGTGATATGAAAACCACAGGGCCATCGAAGCATTTGGAGTGCCCTTGTAAAAGCCGAAGGCCCCTCAGGTTTGTCGACACCATCATCTGTGGTGTTGTGGTCGGGGATAGGCTCGAGGGCTAAGTCCGGGTTGCTGTACTCCTTTTTGTAATCCTAGCGACGACGGACTTCGTATTCATGGTGACCAAAGCGACGTTGCTCGATATGCCGTTGCGCATCTCGGAGGTTGCTGAGATGTACTCTAGCATCCTGTTTGACCTCCTAGTCATGCTAGTGATGGTGTTCGGCGTGATGCCCCCTGGGTCCCCCTAGAGAGGTAGCGACTGGTCGGTGAAATGGCTTTGACTGGGGCGGTGATTGGATCTTGGCGTAGCTGATCGGTGAATCGTGCTTGTAGAGCACGAAGGTCTCTGATCCTCACGAATCTCATTGACCTGACAGTGAGCTACTTTAAGCATGGTGGCAATCTTGGCAAGCTCAGGCATTTGAGGGAAATGAGCGAGGTCGTTGGCGGCTACTACCAAATTGGTGCTTGGAGTCTTGAAGACATCGTGGCCATCGACATTGAGAAATTCTTTGTCGAGGTTGCGGTGGAGCGGGAGCGGTCTTCCTTGAGAATCGAGCCAATTATTCTGAGCAACCTCGGCCCTTGTGATGGCTGTCTTGTTTTCTCGCCGCTGCGCGTCGTTGATGTTCTGGTTCTCCTGAGCAACGCGCTCCTCCTCGGTTTCACCATTCCAAGGAGGGCTATCGATGCTAACATTGAAGATCGCACCACCCCAGAAGGGTGGAAGGAGAAATTGATCAGAGAAGGTTTCGATGAGGGTCTCCGTAGAGCCCTAAGACTCAGAGCCCGGAGTTTCTTCTGAGATGGTCTAGAGGTGTGCCCTAGGGCTCCAGGCTAAGTGTAGCATGTTGACGGCTGGCAGAAGCTGGATGGTGACCTGGTCGGCAAGTTTGCCCCTTAGGGCATGTTGGTAAGCGATAGCAGCGTTGGTGAATCCAAAGGGTAGGGCCATAACCCTTGCAGTTTCGTAGGCAGCCTCCGATAGATCTAGATCAGAGGGTGGTCGGTGTTGAACCAGAGTGTCTAGTGCTGATTCGGCGATGGAGAGACAATCAATGAGCATTAGTCCGACCCGATCGATGGATTCGATCAGATCATCGTTGTTGATCTACCTCTTCTGGTAGTGAGGAAGCGGACAGCGAGTCATCGCCGAAGGAGACCTCGGAATTGGCTCCAAGATCAGATCTACAGTTGTAGGTGCGGGGGTGGCCAGTGCAGAACCGATCTGCTTTGGCTCGAGGAGCTCTTTGACTCTGTTAGCGTTGATGACCCACAAGATTGATCCGACCATGAAGATCTGGCCGGGCTACGGAAGGGACGAAGAGCCTGTAGAAAAAGCCATCTTGTTCGACAAGGAAATAGCACCCACACCCCAACCTGGCGTGCCAACTGTCGATAGAATATCATTGGCAGTCCTCTGAGGGGTATCCCATGAAGGTAGATTGATCGGTAGAGGAGCGCGAGATCAAGAATAAGAAGGCAACAGAGACACACAAGTTAGATAGGTTTAGGCCATCAGTATGACGTAATACCCTACTCCTATGGTATGTTGGTTTGTATTAGCTATCATATGATATGCCATGATTTTAGAGGGGGTTCCTACCTGCCTTTTATAGTCCAGGAGGTAGGGTTACAAGTCGGTTAGATCTGAGAGATAACTGGAAAGTAATAACTGATTACAAGAATCTTGGGATCATACATATCCTAACAGATCTCGTAGTATCTTCAGGATATCTTCCTGATGTCTTGCGGAAGGTGCCGAGTAGAGTCGTGCCCCACAAGGCTTCTTCTTGTGGGCTGGGCCACCCCTAGGGGCGCAGCCCATGTGGTCTGTCGTGGGTATCTAGGGTCGTACACCCCACATTTGCCCTCAACATCACCAGGGTCATCTCGTCTGATCTTATACCACGACGCATGACATACCAGGCATGCATCTAACTTCTTGTACTCCATGCCATGGTAAAGGATGCAGTCATTAGGACATGCATGTATCTTCTGGATTTCTAATCCCAAAGGGTAGACTACCTACTTTGCTTCATACATAGTGGCAGGCAATTCATTATCCTTCGGAAGCATCTTCTTTTGGATTTTTAGTAACTCCCCAAATCCCTTATCAGATACATCATTCTTTGCCTTCCATTACAACAATTCTAGTGTGGTACCCAACTTTTTCTGCACTGCATCACAAGTTGGGTATAGCAATTTCTCATGATCCTCTAGCATGTGCTCGAACTTGATCTTCTCCTTTTCACTTTTGCATTCTCTTTGTGCGTCATGAATGGCCTAACCAAGATCATCAGTGGGCTCATCTTCTGCCCCTACCGCTTCTTCAGCTTCCCCCATTATAGTATCATTGAAGGCACCATATTCAGCAATAATGTCATCATCGTCCATTGTTCTTCTTCACCTTCTTCCATTACAACCTCGGTTTCTCCGTGCTTTGTCCAACAAATATAGTTTGGCATGAAACCCGACTTCAACAAGTGTGAATGAAGACTCCTTGAGCTAGCATATTCCTTCAAATTCTTACATATGGCACATGGGCAGCACATGAAACCATCGCGTTTGTTTGCCTTGGCCACACATAAGAAAGAATGCACGCCCTCAATGAACTCTTGGGAGCGGCGATCAGCATTGTACATCCAATGCTGACTCATCTGCATTACATGACATACATACCCTATTAAAACCTAGAACATAATTAGTTAATTATACGACATGCATGCCACCACACAAGGTATTAATTTATAAAAGTCTCGCTACAATGTAGACAATCCCAACTACCACTAAAAAACTAAAGCTAAAATGCACTTCAGCAGCATAAGGATTTCATGACCAATCCCAACTAAAATAGACAGATCATGCATTTGTTCAACATCTATGGGCTTCTTCCATAGAATCACTGCCTCATCAGCCGTCGTAGCTGCCTATGCAAGAGAGTTTTGCACATGTTCAACATACTCTTCCTCCTAGTACCAGCCTAAACATCCAGTGCTATCCCATTGAAATTAAAACAAAAAAATAGAACTTTAATCATAATCATCATGAAAATAAGTATAAATTAACCATAATCATCAAATGCGACAAAATAACTCACATTGCGATCTGGACACTTGTAGAAGATATGGCCCTTGTTGGGACACTCCTTCCTCACTTGGTACTCCATCACAATCTTCTCCTCACACTTGCCGCATGCAATGAGAGGTAGGTATGGCCTCAGTCGCTTTGGAACCCGATGAGAGGCCGAGGACCCGGAAGCAGTTGCCATCTACTCTCTATACTCATTTTTAATATAATACAAATTTCTCATTTTATAAACAAATAAAATTAAAAAAACTCTAAAATTCTCTATATCTCTAAACCATGAAGTGTGCTATACATGCTAGAAATGAAAGTTGAATACTACTTTTGAATAACTACTTTAACCTTCCTTCATCCAAATATGCAAACTTTAAAGTGATTTTGAGCTTAAATGGCTTACAAATAAAAAAATCCACCATAAAAAACCACATATATCTAGTCCACAAAATGAGATATGCTACTGATGAAACATGAGAGTATGAAGTTGGTAGCCTTTAGAACCAAAGAATCGATGGAGGAATCAAAGAAATCTTGTGATTACTAGCGATGAGGAAGAAGAGAGGCCGGCAATGAAGCAAGAACACTGAGCTCAAAGTGGCTCAGGCTCGGGGAGGAAGAAGGGGTATATAGGATGGGATCTTTAGTCCTGGTTGGAGACAAAAACCAGGAATAAAGGTCCCTTTCTAGTCCTGAATGGAGCCTCCAGCTAGGAGTAGACTTTTACTCCCGGTTGGAGGGACCAACCGGGAGTAAAAGTTAACCTTTAGTCCCGGTTGGTAGCTCCAACCGGGAATAAAGGTCCCCTACAGCAAAAGCCTACCATAGTAGCCATTGGGCAGGGACCTTTAGTCCTGGTTGGAGCTACCAACCGGGACTAAAGGTTTCTCTAGTCTCGGGCGTGAAAATACCGGGACTAAAGCCAAATTTCGAAGTGGATCAAAAGTCGTTTCTCTACTAGTGTTTGTCACTGAAGCTGAAGAGGAGGTGCGCATTATCCAATAGCATATGAAAGAAGCTCAGTCAATACAAAAGAGTTATGCTGATAAAAGAAGAAGACCACTGACTTTTGAAGTGGGAGACTATGTATACTTAAAAGTGTCACCCATGAAGGGAGTACAGAGATTTGGAGTGAAAAGAAAGCTTACGCCTAGATATGTAGGGCCATACAAGATTACTGAACAGAAAGGAAATGTCACTTACAAGTTACAACTTCCCCTAGAGATGAGTGCTATATTCGATGTCTTCCATGTTTCTCAGTTGAAGAGATGTCTTCGCATACCTGAGGAAGCTTGCACCCACCAACAGTGAACTCCAATCGGATTTGACATATGAAGAGAACCAATCCAAGTGTTAGAAGAGATGGAAAGGGTAACATGAAGTAAGGTCATTAAGTTCTACAAAGTGGTGTGGAATAACCATAGTGAACAAGATGTCACGTGGGAACGGGAGGATTACTTACGTGAGGTTTATCCCACCTTTTTCGAAGAATGGTAGGTCCTACAAATCTTGGGATGAGATTTCTATAAGGGGGAGGGGCTATAACACCCTAGGTGTTAAGCTTGCATTTAGCCTTGGCATTGCATGAGCACAAGCATCATTGATCATTCATGAGCATGAGTATTTCAAATATTATCTCTATGTTTGCTTATATTGCATGTGTTGTCACTAAAATGCTTTACATATGCTAGGGTTTACATGTAACCAATGTATAAAATGTTTGTGGAACCTTAGGAGTACCTTAAACATGTTTAGAATACCACAAGGAACAACTTTGGTATTCATGACTAAGGCTAGTTTGGTCTCTAAGTCATAGCAAGTATAAATCATCATTTTCAAGTTGTATGTTTGACCTAAAGTTGAACTATAGCCTAGATTATTTGCATGGCAGTGCACCCTTAAGCAAAGTTGTAGTACTTGTTTAGGGCAACAACTTTTATTTTTGGGTCAAGGTCTAATTCAGTGCCTAACATGGTCATTTAGAGCTCACAAGAATCAACATTGTACTATTTTTGGATCTTAAAATTTTTTTCTTAGTCAAGATTGGTTTTACAGTTTCATGTGCCTAACTTTGTGATGATGTATCTTCCTAACCTTTGTGAATTAGGAGATGGGTTCTAAAGCAATTTTGTAGCCTTCACTTAGATCTCCAACTTTTATTAATGGATCACTTGCTAACTCGCCACGGTTTACGATTTAGGCGAGGGAGAAAATGCTCTGCCAGTCGATTAATGATAGGCCTGATGGCCATCTCAGTCAGGCCGTCGTGGCCAACTGAGTGTAGGGCTTGGCCATCACATGGCCGCCGCTGGCCAGCATCGATCCCCCACCATGGCCATGTGGCGAGCGTTAACAGAGGTGCCACGCTACTCATTTCATTTGCTCGAGCGCACTCTCGCTCTCTCTGCTGCTCCCTCTCATGTGCGCAGCAGAGGCGCTCTCACCACCAAGCCACTGCATGGCGCCACCACCGCATAGCTCCTCCACCGCCTAGCCATTCCTCGATTGCATGCACACATAGACATGCCTTGCTCTACTCTACGCCCTCATCATGTTTGTAGCCCCGTTTGAGCCACGGTGAGGGTGGATTTTACCATTCCTCACCGGAGTCGCTACCTCCATGGCCGCCATCACGGTGAGCTCGCCGCTGCTCTACTCCCTCGTGAATTCTCAATTCTTCTTCATGTTAGCACTAGCTTAGGGTGTAGTCTAGCCTTGGTGATGATCTCATGGCAAACCAAAGCTTTGCCGATGTTGAACACGACGGTCAGCACCGTCGCACTCTTGCTGCCGCACTGCCGTGCACGTGGACACTCTCGTCGGTGCTTCCACCTAAACCCTAGGTAGTCTAGGTACGTCTATGTTGTCACGATGGAGCTATTGCGCCCCTCACCTAGACTTGTCATGGCTAGAGACGGCCGGTGCACCTTCACCCAACACCGCCATGCCGCCATGGCCGGCTATGAGCTATCTTTGGTGTGTCCCCATGCGAGCCACCTACCTCTATCGACGCGGGAGGGTGTGAGTAACATGATGGTGGAGTTGGTTTCACTAGAAAGTTCACCATTGGTGAGCTAGTGCTGGTCAAACCACTACCCCTGTCTCTGTGTGACTGACAATGGGGTCCCCTAACTGCTGGGTTCTGCATGTTAGCGTCTGTAGTATTAGGTTTTGTTTATTTCTTTTCTAGATTTTTGTGCTAACTTTGGAAAATGATATCTAGAGCTAGGAGTGTCCAATTTTAGTGAACCAAATTTTGTTGGATTCCTCATGAAGTGTAGTATTTTATAAAAATATGAAATGCACTATTTATAGTATTTTTCTAGGTGAATAAAATGTAGCTAGATAAGTGCTTTTAGAATGTTTACAATCTTGTAAAATGTGTAACTTCAGCTAGGAAAGTGATAAAATTGTGATTCCAATTTTGCTGGTCTTGTGTTGACCTTTTTTAGCTAGGAAAAATACTAAACTTGTAGTAAACTTGATTGAAATAGGGTCTTTCTATTTATCAATTAATAAATGGTGTTTTCTGAGGGAATTTATAGGGATAAAAATAAGTAACATATTGCCATGCAAAATTTTTTATAGTATTATGGCACTAGGATAAAGCTAAGAAAAATATAGAATCTGTTGCTTGACACTTTTGTATAGGGTTAACTATTTTTACTAAAATAAACCTTGCTAGCTTGTCATTTTTGTAGAAGATGTTATACATATCCAAATGGTATGAAATGTTTACAGTAGTCTATTGGGTGCACTTAGAAGCTACTATAATTTTATGAGAATTTATTGTGCACAGTTGGTATATGTTTGTTATTTCACCTAATTATCTAATTAAATTAATAAAGGCATTTAAATAAATAGATTGTTCTTGACCATGATGTTTTCTATGGTGCTTGTGATACATATGAACTATTGATGTTAGTAGTAAGGCTTAAAAGCAATTGGTTGTATGCAACTAATTAATTATTGCTTTATAATTCAACTAGATGGCTGCATGTATAGTTGTGGTTGAGTATATAATTTCATGGTGATAATGGTCTTTTCTATAAAACTTGTTAATAACAAAGTTGTAGACCACTTACTGATCTACCTTGTGTTAAATTTTCATAGTCATAGGCCTTATGTTTTAAGAATTATGGTTGTTAGAAGTTTGCTGCCTGAAATGCTTGCTCTCTGGATAGATTTGATTAATTGAATTGTTTGACCTAGATAACTATTGAATCACATCATGGGTATTAAAAGAAAGTTATAGACAATTTCATAAGATTTCTAGAATGTCTGCAACCATATTATTTGGATGTATATAACTCCAATTATGGTTAAAACAAATAGCTATTGTCTTGTAGTCCAGAAAATAATTTACAGAAGTGTTTGCTTAAGTAGTAGAAAAGAGATACACCTACTCAGTTGAATAGGATGCACTTGTTATTACTTTAATACCATGCTATTGAAAGCACTTATGGGGATGCATTCATTATGTTATATCATATTACATGTGTCATCATATATGCATTCGTGATATCTTATTTCATGCTCTTGCATATAGGATCATCCAAAGAGATAACGTTGTTGGAGTTCAACATAGAAGAGGAAGGGGATCAGTAGGAGACGGCCCAAGCCATAGCTCTAAGAGAAGAGGAGCAAACTCCTGAAGATCTCCCTGAGTGCTCAGATCATTGGCCAACCTCTTTCCTTAAAGGCAAGCCCAGAGCATTCTAAGTCTCCCATGTTTTATAAAATATTATTTGAGTCCTTTATGTTTGATGCATTAGGTTATAAGAGTTGACTGGAAACACTTGATGCATAGAACTACCTTGTCTAGATATATACACCTTTAACCATGAGTAGATCTAGGATCGAATATATGCTTAGCCATGCTTAGACTGATAGAAGTCGGGTGATTTCTAGTCACCTGCGAGTTATAGCTAGATACCAAAGCATGGTTGGCTATATTTGCTATCTTGGAAAAGAACCATGAGGTAATGTAAATGGAGGCCGGGTGGAGTCTATGTGTAGGTTGACTCATGTGATTTCATCTGTGCCGATTAAGAACCGTACCGTTGTTGGCGCTTCTGACAAGATTGAACGCATGCCTATTACTTAGCTAGCCAGATAACTCATTCCAACCACGAAGCCGAGTAGCTCAACTCAGACCAGGCCCTGTTCTATAAAAGTGCACAATCTAGATGGTAGTAAGGATGTGCGGGGTGCTAGCCTTGAACCCAAGGGCAATGTAGTCCTGATCGTCCTGGTAGCTGGTTGTCCCTTATTGTGCGGTGCTTGTCAAACCCGCAAAATGTGTACCTGAGTTGTACCAAAGGTGACCTAAGGTGACCGTCGATCTGGTCTACCTAGATTTGTGTTAGGAATAAATTCCTAGCTGGTTGAAATTGATTCGAATCACCATCTCTCTCGGATAGTGAGAAACTTGGCTAGTCTCAACATCGTAGTAATTGCATTATGGAATGTGATGGTTCGGATAAACATGGAATTACTACACAGGCTATGGTTACTATTGTGTGCTATCAAATGATATACCACATGTTTGGCATAGGTTAGTTGCTAATCTAGAGATGAATAGTTATAATTAACTTGATGACCAAAGTATAATTGTATAACTGAGTTAATCGCTTTTATGCAAAATGTTGTTAAGCTACCTCCACTTATAAAGCCCTGCATAATCCTTGGAGTCGCCTTATTTTTGGTTTATGATGGGTAAGTTTAGCTAAGTACCTTCTTGTACTCAGGGTTTATTCCCATTGTTGCAGATGGTATAGTTTATCATGGCTATTGCAAGAACTGCTTCTATCCCGCTGTGGATCAGGAGTGAGCCCTAGGCAGGCATCTTTAATAATCCTTCTTATGTGCTTTTGTGGATTGTGATCATGAGTTGGCACTGTATTTGAACTATGTTGGCAAATGCTAGATTTGAGTTTTAATTTGCTTTCGCTACTATTTACCGAACTTAGTTTGTAATAACCTTATTTCGTACTCTGATGAATAAACTATATCTGTGAACTTTATATAACATGTGACATGTATGTAGATCGTTAATCAAGACCCGTCGTGGTACTCGATGGACTACCGGGTTTATATGGGCTCAAGTATGATAGTGCGACTGCTTGTGGGCTACCATTGTACTTATGCTCTTATAAATTGGTCAGTTCTATGACAATGAGTACACCATGTTCTCTGGTTGTGTGGTAGCAGCGGGTGGTGGCAGTCCCGTCTATCCTTTGTAGTCCACACCAAATTGAACAAGTTCTTAAATTGTAGGACCATAATTGGGTCAGTAGAGTTATCTATTATGGGTGCTCTAGCGTCTAAGCGGCATCCTAAATTGCACAAGAGTAGAGTGAGTCTTAACTATAGTTGGGTATATATATACTTTGACCATGTAATAAGAATGTCACAGGAATCTACCTCACCCGTTGTTCTCCCGAGTTGACTAGTTTACATTATCTTGATATATCCACTGAGTGTCACTATGCTTAATTCCTATCAATACATTTATCCCTTGCTCTAGCTATGTTGGTATGTTAATAGATACTCCTTTGTTACTCAATAAGTCTTTACTCCAACGATACCTAAAATACTCCTGGTAAAATGCTACAATGGTATTATGTGCACTTATGGAATCCTTCATATTCTATTTGTGTTAATAAATACCAACAAGCATTTTTGGCACCATTGCTAGGGAAACAATTGGCGTAAAGATTTAGATCATTAACATACCACTAGCTTTAGTAGGATTACCCTTGTTCTATTGAATTGTGGAATAAGACAAGATAGTAGACGTTGTTTCGACCTTTCGGCAAGCTTCCACAAGAAAAGAAGAAACATTGAAGAATCCCAGGGTGCTTGAGCATACAAGATCCATCAACACTGGAACCCTACCATCTCACAGGTTTGTATAGACATATACATATATTCTCTAACAAAGGTGTAGATTGGAGAAAAAGGTCGTCGTCACAAGAATTCAAATCACATCTCAAGTGACAAATACAGATGCTGCACTACTCACAAATTCCATCATGTGAGTCATGGTTAGTATGATCAAGAAAGGTGAGATAGTCTTGCTCATGGACTTAAAATTTAATGAGTAGTTATCTTTTAAACTTTTTGTATTCCATTTCATGTTTACTTTGAATAATCCATGCATCCACTCTGATTAGGTCCCATATCAAATCCACAACATGTTTAGTTCTTTCATATATCCATCCCACTTGCATCTTTATTAAATAAAGAGAAAAAATATATGGACACATGAAGGTCCAAGTATAAAAATAAAGAAAAAAATGTGAGCACATGAAGGTTCATGCTTGGTAAAAAAATCTCTCACCATGATCATGCTCTTTCATCTCTATTCGAATAAATCTCTATAATGCTTTCATGCTACCCTTGTTTGTTATAGTATGCTTAAGGTTTTGAAGTATCCTCATACACCTTTTAAATTAGGCATGGTGCTTAGTTTAAACTATTTTCTTAAATCAAATTAGACAAGGTGTTTAGTTTGATTTTTGAACCAAGAGGTGTGTTGATCTTACTTCCAAAGGCTTTTTAAATTAAGCATGGTGCTTAGGTTAAAATGCCTTCCTAAATCAAATTAGACGTGGTGTCTAGGTTGATTTTTGAGCCGATAGTATGCTTTAATAGATACTAGATATTTTGTTGGACTGACCCTGCTGGGAACTTTCAAATTCAATCTGGGTAAGTCAAGAGATGAATTCACATCGAAGATGAATCAAGGCAAGTGATGAACTCCAATAACTTTGCACAAAGAAGACCCAGCTCATTCTTTATGGAAGGAAGAAATCTGAGTATCAAGGTTTATTCACTTATCTTTTGTTGCAAGTTATCTTTGCCTTGAACCATGCTAGAATGCAACAAACACATAAAACATGATAAACAAAATCTATGCTAGACAATCCTAAAACCATCTTTCCATTAGCATAGAGAAAAAAATGGACAATAAAACCCATGTTTCAAATTTGTTATATTCCCTCGGGTATGTGTCCATTAATATTTTGTAGGAAAAAATGAATACAAGATGTGCCTATCCATGGTTCGGTATGAACCTGTGAACCAAAACCAAATCACCACTTCAAGTATGGAACAAAGAGAAATGAGACGAGTGCCACAAAAAGGATGTACAATAGAAAGTGGATGAACAAATCAATAGGCCACAAGTAACGTCAAAGGCAACCTAGCAACTCACCTTTCCAGGACTCAAGCTAGGAGGCTGATGAGAAGCAGGGTGCAACTCACCTCATATTAGCCAAACTGATGCCTGCTTTCATCATCTTCAAAAACACTGACTCGCATGTCGACACAAGGACTAAGACAACGAGATGCCATGACATTCATCCTCGTATCAACCAACATCATCAACTAATGGTGGACTGCCAATGGTGTCTCATAAGGACCAAAAACAGCCATGGTCACACATGACACTCCTTAAGTCATTGGACATGAAGCTTTCATGCAAATTCCAAAGAAGTTCCTTCCTTGACCATTAAGACGGCTGGCATATCGCTAACAAACAAAGAAGAATAACTCTCCGCCATGCCGCTAGAAGATAAAGCCAATCAAGGAAGAACTTGAGTTTGCATCTCTAATGAACCCCCAACTCATCAACCAAGCATCAACAAAAATCAAGAAAGGTTGATGGAAGAAGAGCATGCAATTGTTTGTATCCTCATCTCTAGGATTGGATGGTGCAAAGAAAAGCCAAAGGCAAGAAGAGGTCCTGCTCAATGGACCTAATGCCATGAAGCTCTCACCAATAGCTAAATTGGATAAGCTTCCTTTAGGTATGTTTTGTCACTAATCATTTCAATAAAACAAAGGAAAACACAAGGTAGATTCAACCAAGCATTATGCAACATGGAATCACATTCATAGGAGAATTCTATCAACCAAACTTGATTATGCATCTATAAAATTCAAGTATGGGGGATAGAGTTCTCTAAAACATCTCATGTCATGTTGCTAGTTTGTCTTGGTCATCCCTACCTTTGTGATGTGCTCAACTTGCTAAATCTCTAACAAGTAATAATTTAAATAATCATGCTCCTTTGAGTCCCCATACATATTCTTGTTTCTACTCGAATGGATCTCTTTAGTCTTTCAAACTTTCTTATTCTATTATAAGTATGCTTTGGCATATTATTCAAACATAATTATTAAATCAAAACATACTTGTATAGAATTTGGTTGTATATGTGGACTAACCCTTACAGGAAAATATTCAAAATTTATTGGGAATGTTAGGAGATCATTTGAAGAAACAAATCAAGGTTTGAGGTATTCTTCCAAACAATTTTGCACATTTTTGCCTAAACCTTGTTGAAAATTTGAAGTAGTGGTGAATAATAAAGGCACATTATTTAAAACATGGGATACAGAAAACCTTTAGCTCTATGACAATACTATCCTTGTTTTGAATCATTTGTATACTCCTTTGGGTATGTGTTGTCCACTAATTCTTTGTAGAAAAGAAACAATGAGTAGAGCAGAAGGTCAAAACAGAATGACAAGATCCACAAAAGAAAAAACAAAAAGATGGCATGACAAAAAATGAGAAAGAAGGAGTGCGACATAGGAGACAAGATGCTCATAAATAGCTCAAGCAAGGAAAGCTTCAAGCAGGAAGAGAAGACCACCACAAGTCATCTACCCTTCATCACATGGTGTCATTCCGCTCTAATAATGAAGGTAACATCTTAAGGTAAGTGGTCATCATTTTCCTCTTGATCTTGGTATGCACATAAATGAAGACACAAACACGTTTGAGTTACAACTTTGCTTGATTCAACCTGATTAACTCAACATGTTTTGTTCCTTAAGTTTGTTCATAGCACCACTTTCTCATAGTCTTAACCAAATGAGCTAAAATGTTGCGTATCTTATCTTTGGAAGATGATAATCATAATCATGTAAAGTTTGATACATTATAAAGATGGGCAATCCTTCCATAGGTTAAGCAACTCCACTCTTTTTGTCATCCTTCTGATCTTATCACCCATGTTATAAGAATAAATAATGCACATAACATTAACTCTATCATGATTCAATGTGCCTAAGGCTAGAGAAGAGTAAATAAAGTTTTGGATCTGTTGGTGTTTTTCCACCAACAGAGCCCATGCACTTGATCTATACCTTGTCTTTATAAGCAGAACACACTTTTAGTAAAGTGTGGGGGAGTTGATCCCCCAACTTCTACAAGTGGAAGTTCTGAATTCAACAACAGACTCATAACCATTGATGAGAGGACAGCTGCCATCCAAGGTATGTTACATAAACAACCACATTGGCGGGCTACTATGGGACACAAGGTGGCTAGCCTCCAGCAACAATAGCAATAGCAAAACCAGAACTGGGAGGCTCTATTCTAGCATCTCCACATCCAGCCATCGCATTGAGAACCACGACAACAACCAGCTTTAGGGAGAGGCACCCCATTGTATCGAGCTAAGTATTTTTATTACCCTTTTTATTTTATTTTTTTAGGTTTCCTTTATATAAAAAATATGAATAACTAAAAACAAAATAAATAATTATCCTTATAATAAGTATATATAGTCATAATAATAATGTGTGATCTAAAAGAATGAAAACAAATAAAGAGAGTGTGTCTAGTTTGCTTTAATTTGTTTTTAAGAGCTGAATAAAATAAAAAGGACTTTGAAGATGATCTTTTAAACTATAAATGATGAATAGTTGCTCTATTGTAATTCCTTTCAAGTATCTAGTTTTCAGCCTTGAATTCTCCCGAGTATTGGATAAGATTGTTTTGATATAAGGATTTACTCTGAACTTAAAACTTGTGGATAGCATATGCTTGATCTAAGTCTAGGTAATTGATGGATATGATATGAGAAGGTCTGAGCTGCTATTTATCTTGTTCCAAGTGACACTAAAGTTCTAGAGATTTATCTTTTGAAAAACAAAAAAATGCTATGACGAGTTCCTGTATGACAAAGCTTAAATTTCCCACCAGAGCCATACATGTTATTTAGGCTAGGAAAACTTCCACATATATGTTACTTGTTTTGCATTGAGCTTTGTTAAGATTTGTTGACCCTTATGAGAGGTTTGTCATGCTCTTAAAATCAAGATCACGTACACTCCACCCACATATGCACTACTCCTACGCTAGGGGTAGGTGCAAAAACATGCCTTCTATCTAGATCCACCCAAAAATGTTTTACTCCTACACTAGGGGTGAACACAAAAACTTGCTGTTAGGTTTTTCATCCATCAAATAAATGCTTCAAAGTTCTTGTAGATATCTCTCTCAAAGTTTTGTTGTAGAAAAGAGGCATGGGGCTATGCAAAAGTTATTCATAAAAAAAGAGAGAAAAGAAAAAAAATAGTTGAGAAAAAATGGACACAAAAGTGTCTGAGATATTGAAAACAATGGGTACTTATATGCCCGCCTGAAAAAAAAGAGAGAAAGAGAGATGAATAAGATAGCCCCTGTTCTCTAGTAATTGTTTCAAAGTTTCAAAAGAGAGATGTGTTTTCAAGGAGCAAAGTAGAATTAGGTTAGCCACCATATATATATCCACCATACATCCACACACATGCACATCTAGATTTGATTATATGACTCAACTCTCTTTGGATCCATTGTTTGACTTTATAATATATGCATTGCAAGTATGCTCTAGCTTTATCCCTACCTATGAACTCCATATAAAGCCTTAGTGGTAGGATGACAAATGAGAAAAAGGCATAACATCTTTATTGTCTTGGTAAGGGTCCACAAATACCACATATATTAAGAGACTTGAGAGTGTCATACAATGCAATCTCTGAGTTTTATTTTGGAAAACTTATAAAAACTCTGGAACAATGGTGACACAAAGAACTTGAGACATAGTGCTTGACTCGATTGTTCTGTCTTTCAATTGCTCAAGACCCAAGTGAAGGCTAAGAAGCCCCATGGTTGAAGGTAATATGGGTACGTTTGAAAGATAGAACAATTTATTCTAATCTGGAGGAGAATTTTTGATTGAACGCATGAGTACTTTTGAGGAGTGAAAGCATTGTAGCAACTCCTGATCCATTGTTCAAGTTTCACATTGCTCAAGGACTAGCAAAGGTTAAGTGTGGGGGAGCTTGTTGATAGTCGTTAACATCAATCATAAACCGTTAACATATCCTGCATATGTACTTAATTCCATCACCAAACATAGGTCTAGGGGTTTAAACTAATAAATTCCATGAGTTTTCATGAATCTATGTTTGTAAGAGGATTTAATTAGAAAACCATCAAGGTGGACCTAATCATCAGATTAAATCGCAATTATCCATGGCAAAAACAACTCTAGATGACTCTAGAAGACTCTAGAAGGCAAACCACCAAAGTGAAGAGTAGGTGGCTACCAGGTGGGGCCGGCTAGCCCCACCTATAGGCTGGACACCCTGTGGGCCCCACCTATCAGCCCCCCCTCGAATGTCAGTTCTCCACCACCATAAAGATCGCATCTATGCCATTTATTCAAGTCGGTTTGATCTAAGGGTCCAGAATTGACATTACCCCCTATATATACAGCCCTGTACCCCCCTCCCTAGAGCCATCTTAGAAACTCTAATTCATATCTCTCATTCAGATCAACACATATAAGGAGGATTAGGTCTAGAACTCTCCAATGTAGTAGATTAGTAGCTCGGGAGTGAGGGTCAAGTTGGGCCCATGCTCAAGTTACGGGTCTAGTCTTAGAGGCTCGGCAAAGCCTTATATCTTCACTTCTACATCTTGTAAGACTTTCTATCAATTCATCATATTCTTATCTACATGGCTATACATACTTTGAATATATTTCTTGCCTAGTTGAGGTTATCATTACTTTTGTGTGCTGGTTCATAGAGAGTTTTGCTTGCTATAGTTTATCGATTGGGCTAAGTAGCCAAGCCTCATGTAAGCATGGTGCTTATACAATGCTCTGTCTATGAGTACACCTTGTTATCTGGTTGTGTGGTAGCAGCAGGTGGTGACAGCCCCATCTATCCTTGGTAGTCCATGCTGAATTGAGCAGGTTCTTAAATTGCAGGACCATAGTCACGTCAGTAGAGTTGTCTATTATGGGTACTTTACCGTCTAAGCGGTGTCCTAAAGTGCATAAGAGTAGAGTGAGTCTTAACTATAGTCGGGTACATTATCTTAGTGATATATCCCCTGAGTGTCATTAGGCTTAATTGCTATCAATACATTTATCCTCTACTCTAGCTATGTTGGTATGTTAACAAATACTCCTTTGTTACTCAAAAAGTCTTTACTCCATTGTTTTCCTATGGTAAAATATAAATAACAATACCTGGAATACTCCCGGTAAAATGCTACAATGGTATTTTGTGCGCATGCAGAATCCTTCATATTCTATTTGCTTTAATAAATACCAACAGTTAACTACCATCAATAAACTCCCCCAAGCTTAACCTTTGTTCATCCCTGAGCAAAGCTAAACTCAGTAATGGATCAGGAGTTGCTACAATGTTTTCACTCCTCAAAAGTACACATGCGTTCAAACAAGAATTCTCCTCTAGATTAGAATAAACTGATCTGACTTTCAAACTTACCCATACTACTTTCAACCATGGGGCTTCTTAACCTTCACTTGGGTCTTGAGTAATTAAAAGACAGAACAATCAAGTCAAGCACTATGTCTCAAGTTCTTTGTTCCACCATTATTCTAGAGTTTTTGTATGTTTTCAAAATAAAACTCAGAGATTTCATTGTATGACAGTCTCAAGTCTCTCAATATATGTGGTATTTGTGGATCCTCACCAAGGCATAAAATGATGTTGTGCCTTATCTCTTCCTACCACTAAAGCTTATATGAAGTTCATAGGTAGGGAGAAATCTAGAGCATACTTGCAATGCATATATTGTAAATTCAAACAATGGATCCAAAGAGAGTTGAGTCATACAATCAAATCAAGATGTGCATGTGTGTGGATATTTGTGGTGGATATATGTGGTGGCTAACCTAATTCTTCTTTGCTCCTTGAAAACATGTCTCTCTTTTGAAACTTGAAAACATTTTTGCAAGAGAACATGGGGTATCTTATTCATCTCTCTTTTTTTCATGTGGGCACCTAAGTACCCATTGTTTTTCAATATCTCGGATGCTTGTCCATTTTTCCCAATTCTTTTCTTTTCTTTCTTTTTTCTATGAATAACTTTAGCATAGCCCATGCCTCTTCTCTACAACAAAACTTTTGAGAGATAGTAACAAGAACTTTGGAGCATTTATTTGGTGGATGGAAAACCTATCAAGCATGTTTTTGTGTTCACTCCCAGTGTAGGAGTAAAACATTTTTTGGTGGATCTAGATGGAAGGCATGTTTTTGCGCCTACCCCCAGTGTAGGAGTAGTGCATATTTGGGTGGAGTGTATGTGATCTTGATTTTAAGAGCATGAGAAATCTCTCATATCAAAACAATTTTATCCAAAACTCGAGAGAATTCAAAGCTAAAAACTAGATACTTGAAAGGAATTACAACAGAGCAACTATTCATTATTTTTATTTTAAAAGATCATCTTCAGAGACCTTTTTATTTTATTCAGCTCTTAAAAACAAATTAAAGCAAACTGGACACACTCTCTTTATTTTGTTTTCATTGTTAGATCACACATTATTACTATATATATTTCTATAAAGATAACTTTTATTTCATTTTCAGTTATTCATCTTTTTTCTAAAGTAAACTAAGAATAATAAAAGGAAAAGAAATACTTATCTAGATACATGGGGGATGCCTTCTCCCCCAAGCTGGTTGTTGTCGTGGTTGCTCAATGAGGTGGTCGGATGTGTAGGTGCTGGAACAAAGCCTCCCAATTTTAATTTTGTTGTTGTTGTTGTTGCTGGAGGCTGGCCATCTCGTGTCCCATGCTTACCTGCCATTGTGCATGATTATGTAACGTACCTTGTATGACATCATTTGTCTATTCAATGGTTGCAAGTCTGTTGTCAAAGCGGTGGTCGGCCTCCTGAGAGTCATGATGCCCTCAGCTAGAGAAAGATATACGTCCTCCCTGATGCCCACTTGAGGTTGCTTCATAATCTTGCCCTTGGTAGTTGTGAAAGTTGATTGACCGAGTACCTTGGTTCACTCTTGAAGATGAGGATTCTTGTGGTGGTGCCTCCAATAGTGGCGCTTCCAATGGTGGTGCCACCTTCTTCTGCAAAACCCATCTTGGTTTTGAATTTGATTTTGGCTTGAAAGGTTCATACTTCTTGCCTTGTTCTTCCTCCTTGTTTAGTGTTTTAAAGTCAATCATCAGCAATATAAGCTAGCAACATCTTATGTGCATCATTGTTGCTGATTCAGAACTTCTATTTGTAGAATTTGGGGGGATCAACTCCCCACATTTTGCTCAAAGTGTATTTTGCTCATAAAGACAAGGTAGAGATCAAGTGCATAGGCTCTGTTGGTTTGAAAACACCAATAGAACCAAAACTTTATTTATTTATTTATTTATTTATTAGCCTTAGGCACATCGAATCATGTTACAGTTGATGTTATGTGCATTCATTCTTACAACATGGGTGATAAGATTAGAAGGATGAGCATGAATGTAGCATTTGAATACATTTGTCAAAAAAAGTAGAGTTGCTTAACCTATGGAAGGATTGTCTATAATGTATCAAACCTTATATGATTATGACTATCTTCCAAGGATAAGATATGCAACATTTTAGCTCATTTGGTTAAGACTATGAGATCAAAAAAGTGGTGCTATGGACAAACTTAAGGAACAAAAAATGTTAAGTTAATCAGGTTGGATCATGCAAAGTTGTCACTCAAACATGTTTGTTTCTTTATTTATGTGAATAGCAAGATTAAAGGAAAGATTTTTAAATAATGACCACTTACCTTAAGATGTGACCTTCATCATTGGAGCATGATGACACCATGTGAAGAAGGGTAGATGATTTGTGATGGTCCCTTCCCTTTTTGCTTGAAGTTTTCCTTGTTTGCCTAGCCTCGCATCTTGAGTTTCTCATGAGCTTCTTGTCTCCTAGATTGTATTCCTTTCCCATCCTTTTATCATGCCATCCTTTTGACCTTTCTTTTGTGGGTCTCGACACTTTGTTTGGACCTTTTGCTCCTCTCATTATTATATTTCTCAAACCTATCAGTGAGGGCTTCATGGCTTTAGGTCCATTAAGCTGGACCTCACCTTTTCTTTGGATAGTTGCTTGTTCTTCTCCCATCAACCCTTCTTGATTTTTGTTGATTCTAGGTTGATGTGTTGGTGTTCCTTGGGGCTATGAACTCAACTTCTACCTTGATTGTCTTTGTCCTCTAACGAAATGGCAGAGAGTTGTTCTACTTTGTTTGTTAGCGGTACGCCAGCCGTCTTGATGATCAAATAAGGAACCTCATTGGTACTCACATAGAAGCTTCATCTTTAATGACTTAGGGATGTTGCCTCATGACCATGGTCATGGCCTTATGAGACACCATCGACAGACCTCATTGATTACTGATGCTTGTTGACATGATGATGCATGCCATGATGTAATGGAATATCATTGTCTTGGTCCTTGTTGCCAATGCGCGAGCCGGTCCCTTCGAAGATGATGAAAATAGGCATATTCTGGCTAATACAAGGTGGGTTTCATCCTGCTTCTCATCAGCATCCTAGCTATAGTCTTGGGAAGGCTAAATGCTAGGTTGCCTTTGATGTTGCTCATAGTCTGTCGATCTGTTCATCTAGTTTTATAGCTGTGGTGGTGATTTCTAGATTTGTAGGTTCATACCATGAACAGGCAAAGCTTATACTCATTTTTTCTGCAAAAACATTAGTGGACACATACCCGAGGGAATACAACAAATTTGCATTATGGGTTGTTGTCCATAACTTTTGTAGTTTTCCTCTATACTAATGAAAGGATGGTTTTAGGATTGCTTTAGCATAGATTTTGTTTATTAACAAATTTTATGTGTTACCTGCATTCTAGCATGATTCAAGGCTAAGATAACTTGCAACAAAAGATAAGTGATTAAACCTTGATACTCATAGTTCTTCCTTCCATGAAGAATGAGCCGGGGCTTCTTTGTGCAAAGTTCTTGGAATTCATATGCCTTGCTTCATCTCCGGTGTGAATTTATCTCAGGACTTCCCCAATTTGAGTTTGAGAGTTTTCTGTAGGAGTTAGTCCAACAAAATAACCAGTATCTACTACAACAAGTTTTAGTTCAATAACCAAACTAAACTACATGTCTAATTTGATTAAGGAAGGCATTTTAACCTAAGCACCATGCTTAATTTAAAAAGCCTATGGAAATAAAGTCATACACCTATTGATTTAAACTACGCACCATGCTTACTTTAAAAGATGTATAAAGATACTTCCAAACCTAAACATATTATAGTAAACAAAAGGTAATATGAAAGTATTATAGAGATTTAATCAAATAGAGATGAAAGAGCATGATCATGGTGAGGGATTTTTTTAATAAAAGATACAAGTGGCATGAATGTATGCAAGGAACTAAATATGTTGTGGACTTGATATGAGAAAACTCAAACTAAACGGAGTGGATGCATGGATTATTCAAAGTAAATGTGTAGTGGAGCTAAACATGTTGTGGATTTGATATGGGAAAATTTAAACTAATCAAAGTAAACATGAAATGGAACACAAAAAGTTTAAAAGATAACTACTCATTAAATTTTAAGTCCATGAGCAAGACTATCTCACCTTTCTTGATCATACTTACCATGACTCACATGATGCAATTTGTGAGTAGTGTAGTATCTGTTTCCATCACTTGAGATGTGATTTGAATTCTTGTGACGTCAACCTTTTTCTCCAATCTACACATGGTTAGAGAATATATATGTCTATAGAAACCTATGAGATGGCAGGGTTCTAGTGTTGATGGATCTTAAATCATCAGGCACCTTGGGGTTCTTCAATGTTTCTTCTTTTCTTGTGGAAGCTTGCCAGAAGGTCAAAATAGCGTCTGTAGTCCTGTCTTATTCCACAATTCAACAGAACAGGGGTAATCCTACTAAAGCTAGTGGTATGTTAATGATCGAAATCTTTACGCCAATTGTTTCCACGGCAATGGCGCCAAAAATGCTTGTTGGTATTTATTAACGCAAATAGAATATGAAGGATTCTACAAGCGCACATAATACCATTGTGGCATATTACCGGGAGTATTCTAGATATCATTATTTATATTTTGCCACAGGGAAACAATGGAGTAAAGACTTATTGAGTAATAAGTGAATATCTATGAGTCAGCATACTAGCATAGCTAGAGCAAGGGTAAATGTAATGATAGGAATTATGTATAATAACACTTAGGGGATAGATCACTAAGAAATTGTAAACTAGTTAACTCAGGAGAACAACGGGTGAGGTAAATTCCTATGATATTCCTATTACATGGTCAAAGTATATATATACACCCAACTATAGCTAAGACTAACTCTACTCTTGTGCACTTCAAGACGCTGCTAGATAGTAGCGCACCACAATAGATAACTATACGGACATGAATATAGTCCTACAATTAAGAACCTGCTCACATGGGGAGGACTATAGAGGATAGACGGGGTTGTCACCTCCTGCTGCTACCACATGGACAGGGAATAGGGCACACTCACAAGGAAAGCATCGTGTAAGCACCACGCTTACATGAGGCTCGGCTACTTAGCCCAACCGGTATACTAGCAGGTTAAGCGCTCTATGAACCCGCACCCAAAATTAATGATAACCTTAACTAAGCGAGATATATATTCAAAGTAAGCATAGCCATTGTTGATGATAGTTAACAACCATTATAAATAGTCAATATAACAAGTATAAGGGCATAAATATGATCACCAACAAAGGTCTAGGGGTCTAAACTAATAAATTCCATGAGTTTCGATGAATTTGTGATTTCTACAGGGTTTAACCAGAAAACCATCAAGGTGGACCTATATGTCGAAATTAATCACACTTATCCATCATGAAACAGACACTAGAAGGTTCTAGAGGACACAGCGCCGAGGCAGACCACGAGTGGCTGCTAGCTAGGTTCGACCGGCCCCTAGGCCCACCTATTTGTCTCCCCGTTGTTATGTTGGTTCTCCACCACCTCCTAGGATGCATCTACGCCATTTATTCAAGTCAGTTTGATCCATAGGCTCAGGATTGATGCGCCAACCTATATATACCATCCCCTGGCACCCCCCCGAGGCATAAGTCATTTGAGAAGACAGAAACCCTAATCATCCTTAGAGCTCCACCATATTCTAGGGCATAGCTAGTTAGGCTTGGTCTAGAGGGAGGCAAGCAGGCTTCTCTTGGATTTCTGATCTTGTTAAGAGTGTGGTTTGGTATAATCTTTGTACCCCCTCTCTTTTGTATCTCTCATTACTTTTATATGTTTGCTACAATTGTTATGACAATCATCTTCATATCATTCATGTTCCTAGTTATAATGTTCATCATCTACTTTGGTTATATGCTTAGTATAGCTAGATTGTCCTTATGTTTAAGCATAAGTTCATATAGTGCTCACTCTAGGGTACCATCAGTGGGTGGTCGACATTATGTAAGCGTGGTGCTTATACGTTGTTTACCTACGGATATATCCTATATTCTAGGTCATGTGGTAGATCATGGATGTGACACTCCCATTGAGTCCTTTGTAGTCCACTCCCCGAATATAGGACAAGTAGGATCTAGTTACAAAGGAAGACAAGCTCTATTCATAATCTTCCTTAGTAATATCCCTTATGTGTAGATATGAAGTTGATCTTGTAACACCCTAAAATTTGCTTATCTTGAAATAGAGCTAAAATGATTTAATTTTGTATTTTTATGCTCATGAAAACATGGGGAAATAATAAATTTTCATTAGATTAAAATTTATCTTATGGTAGAAATGCGTTTGTTGCATTCATGCCGGTCGCACCTTGTGTTTCTATGTGCAAAATATGTTTTTTTAAATACATTTAGGAGACGAATATCTATCTCTAGGAATTTTCCAGCTTCTTTCTAGAATTTAATTCCTACCTCCTTCACCTTAATCTTTATGTTCCAAGTTCCCAACAATCTTTCATGAGCTCCAAATACTTTATTTGGGTTCATCATATTCCAAAGTGTCTCTGGGAATTTTTCCTAAATTTTCGGAGGTCTCGGAGTATTTTTTGTGGCTTAAATATCAATTTTGGACTTTTCTAGAATTATTTTATTCACAAAATTAATTAATCCAAAAATAAATAATATATCTCATTTTCCAACCAACTCTCAAAGCCCATGTGCAATAATCCTAATAAATCTCAAAGGCCCATGCATTTATTTACTAATGGACTTTAATGATTATTTAGGCCCCATTAGTAAATGTGGAGGGTGCAACATCAATTAGTACCATATTGCTAGTTGATGTAGACATGGAGAGTTTTTCTTCCTATATATTTGTACCAACCCCTTGGGCAAAGCACACTAGAACTACCTAAGGGAGCCTCTAGTTTGGGAATTCCTAAGGTAGTAAATTAGATTTTTCCATCCTATCTCTACTATATGTCGTCTCAAACGTCTCGCCTACGCCACTAATGCTCGAGCTTCACAGCTGACTGCTGATCACCTTAGCTCAGACGGCCATGGCTGCCTCTAGCCTCGTCGTGCACGGACACCACCACTAGTTGGCCCGGTCACTGCTACCATGAATCTAGGAGCCAACGTTATTGCCATCGCCGCTCCATGCTATTGATTGATCAAGAGCACATGAAGCTCACGCTGACACTTTCATATCCACGACGCTGTTGTTCGTATTATGACATGGTGAGCACATCCATGATTTCTCTATCTTCTCTATACTGGCCATTGCCATCTCCCTGCTGCAATCCAATTTACCACACATGCTTTGTTTCTTGTGTGGAGCTGCACCGGCCATCATCTATCTATCACTGTGGATGCAAGAAGATGGCATGCCTTGTAGATAGTAGGCAGCAAACGTCCATGAGTCAAAGCAGCCTATCGCATGATCAGGCTGCTATGTTGAACAGAGGCGGTTGGACAAGCAGGTGTTTCTCTTTTCTATCTAATTTCTGCTAATGATTTGAGTTCCAATCCTATGTTCTACTATGCTTATGATAATCCTATATTCCTATTAATATTACGCCCATGTAGCAACCTAGCCCTCATAATCAACCCTTTGATGAACATATGTAATTGTTTTCCTCCACCATGGTTAACCAGCTGCACCTGTGATATCGTCGCAGCCCAATCCTAGCATCTTTAATCTTGTATCGTTTTTTTGGTCTCTTCTTTTTCCATTAGATTTGCAGCAATGTAATTTCTGTGTTAGTATCAATGTTCGTTATGTCATAAACTTGTGAACTTTACAAATTGAATGATCATTAATTTGGTTAATATAATATGCATGCAACTACTTTTTGATTTTAAAAGCAACATATGTTTTATACCTTAGTGATTGATATACAAATATTAATATGATTAATTGCTAATATTAATATGCTTCTAAATTATAAATTAGCTTAGTCTAGATACGTATATTAAATTTGATTAGATGCTCTCACATATCAATTTGTATTTTGCAAGTTAAAGTTTAATCGATATAAATGATGTCAAAATATTTATAAATAAAATATGATTAGCTTCAACTCAGTTTTTAAGTATAAATATGATTTGTTTAATCTAAATTAATGCTACTTACATAGTTTTTCCTAATTAACATAATCAAGCTTATAGTCTTCTCTTTTCTTTTATAATATAAAATCCTATAGACGTATCTTTACAACCGTAGTTCCGATTAGCGTGCTTTTCGTGTCTGTGTTTTCGTAGCGATGTGTAGAACATCTTTAAAGCTTTTTACTTGTTGTTTCAGATGTTTGGTGTACTATTCTAATTTAGTTCTATTGTTTGCTTCGTGTATGATTGCATGGATGCTTGTGTGGTGCTTTATGATCTTGTCCAGTCGGTGAGCTTTACGTGTTGATCAAGAAGGAGTTCCTTTGAAGGTTTGGACTAGAAGAAGGATCTGAGTTTAAGGCAAGTATAGCATGGGACCATCCTTATTACCCATTCACCATTAATCATTTAATACATACTGCATGTGTCTACCTTGACTGTCACTAAGGATTTCCTAGTACTTTGTACCTTGTGCCTTGATACCTATGGGGTATTGCATTGGGTAGTATGATGCTAGTGCTCAACCAAAGCCAAGATCTTGTAACTTGACTAATGGTATATGCAATAAACATTAAAAGATGCTTTTTAGCAACATGGAACAAGAGGCCTAGAGCATTGGGCTATTTTTTTGGTGCTCTAGTTTCTCTCCCTAAGGACTTATCTATAAGTGATCAGTTGGGACTTGGAGTACAACCATGAGGACTATATGGCTCTAGTCGTAGTCTAGTACCTTGCTCTTTCTAGTTTGTTGTAGTTTACCGAAAGGGCAAGATGGGCATACCAGGCTAGGTATGGGCCTCATCCTAGGGTGTGTACAATGCTGCATGTATAAGTGCCACTTCTAGAGATGACTCCATGACACTTGGGAGATGGAATCCTTAGCAGCTACTCCTTATTAGAATGACTTGGGAAAAGCTTCATAGTGTACCCTGCCTGCTCACCTTGGAAGTGTTTTGGGAGTTGCAAACCCAGGCATATGGGTAACATGACTCATGGTGAAAGTGTACAACCTCTGCAGAGTGTAAAACTAGTATATCAGCCATGCTCATGGTCATGAGCGGCCATGGAACCCTTACGGAATAGACGATGAACACTGATGATATGGATGATGAAGATGCTCATTAATGATTACTGTTTATGCTATTCATTATTCATGTTTACCTGATCATGTGTTTATGGTCTTGTGATAAACATGTTGCTACTCCTTTGCTAAAATTGTGATAATTAAAAGCTAATCACAGTTAAACCAGTGTTAGCCTTTTGAGCCTCATGAACCCCATGTTATATTTATTGAGTACGACATATACTTACACTTGCTTTATTTTTCACATATTTGGATAAAAACCCCGGATGGGTACCAGATTGCTAGTTTGGAGGAATTAGACTTGTGATCAACCAGTTAGTTGCCCCTATGGATTTGGAGTACTTGCCTAAAGATCGGAGTTGTCTTTCCGCTGTCTATACTTTGAGGTTATATTCTTTGTACTAATACGTTATGCATTTAAGCATTGTCTATTGATATTACCCTTATTTGTAGCTATATGTGAGATTTGACTTCCTAGGCTCACATATGGTGTGTATCTGGTTTTTGTCCTTAAAACCGGGAGCTACAGATCTTAACCATGATTACTAGGTGTAATTGCACTAACCATAGTATGCTTTGACCTATAATTAAGAATGACTTAGGAATTATTCCTCTAATATTCTACCTGACCATGCTAATGCCATATAGAGTACTCTGAGCAATTTATCATTGATCAATACTTGTCATATAAATATCTTATCCTATGACTTACCCCTGTTATAAGTAGGACAATGATATTGGTTTACTTCTCCATCAATAGTATAAGTTATCAATACAAGTCCATTCTTGACCTTCCCTATGGTAAAAATATAAATAAAGATACATGGAATACTACCGGGTAAAGAGCTACAATAGTATAATTATTTGTGCGCTTGCAGATTCTTTTTCATTCATATCTATATATTCTTTCTAGTCACATGAAATAATAAAGAACTAAATATTACTCCAGTAGTAGTACTAGGCAGCAATCGTAAGCATCTCTGGCATCATCACTAGGGATGACAACTTAGTAAAAATAATGCTAAGAGATGTAGACTTACATTTGGTGGCTACTAAACCAAGTGACAAGTTAATAAATACCAACAGCCATGTAGATAGGAATATGATAAATTGATAATAAGTCTTACAAGATGTAGAAGTGAATATACAAGGTTTTGCCAAGCCTCTAAGACTAGATCCAAAACTTGAGCATGAGCCCAACTCAACCCTCACTCTCAGGCTACTAATCTACTATACTGGAATGTTCTAGACCTATTCCTCCTAGTGTGTGTTGATCTGAATGAGAGATATGAATTAGGGTTTTAGGATGACTCTAGGGAGGGGGGTAGGGGCTGCTATATATAGGGGTAGCATTAATTCTTGACCCTAGGATCAAACTAACTTAAATCAATGGTGTAGATTTGATCTTTAGGCGGTGGAGAACCGACATAGCGAGGAGGGGGCTAACAGGTGGGCCCATAGGCTGGCCAGCCTATAGGTGGGGCTAGCTGGCCCCACTTGGTGGCATCTCGCCCTTTGCTTTGGTAGTTTGCCTTCCGGTGCCTTCTAGAGTTGTTTTCATCATTGATAATTATGATTAAATCTTACGATTGGGTCCACCTTGCCGTTTTTCTGAATAAATCCCCCTGTAAACACTAATTCATCAAAACTTGTGGAATTCATTAGTTTAAACCACCAAACCTATGTTGGTGATGCTTTTTACGCATTTATATAAGTTATATTGATGGTTTATGATGAACGTTAACTACCGTCAACAATAGATGTCGCTCATATCGCACGTAGATGTTAGGTTTAATTTACCACAATTCCTAAACATTAGACGCCTGATATTTTTGTCCCTTCAGGTGATGGTGCTTGTGCAATGCTATGGCAGCTCAGTGTATCAAACATCAGACACACATGTGACCAGCCATGTCCTTGCCGCTGGGGACATCCAGAGGAGGGATGGTGCAGGAGGCGACCATGTACAAGTGATGCAAAGCAGCAGTTATGCTAGAAGTTGAAAGCGATGGTTCAGCTATTCAATCAAATTCAATGGATGTAATACATCGCCTGAGAGATGACTAATTTTCATGCACCTATAAATTAGCATCTCCCTTAATTTATAGTGGCAACATAGTGATAAAAATGGTTCAACCTATACAACTTATTACAGAACCATAAAATAGACATTGTGTCATAAGCAAGACTTCAATTATTACATCAAGAATCATTTTGAATCCAAATTTCGATTCCTATGTGGCAACATAGTGATAAAAAGGGTTCAAGATGTACAACTTATTACAGAACCATAAAATAGACATTGTGTCATAAGCAAGACTTCAATTATTACAACAAGAATCATTTTAAATCCAAATTTTGATGCCTCCGTTCCCTCACCTTCTATTGCATACCTCCCTTCAACTATCAAACTATCACCAATGTCTTGTACATCCCTTCCTCGACAAGGAATCAAGGTGACAACACATCTGAAGGATGTGGTGATGACGACGAATCAGGCATTGAAGTCATGATAGTGCTATTGAGGTTGAACTCACCTAGTGAGTATGCTAAAATCTCATCGTCTGAATCCAATGTCTCATCATGCTCAGTGGCATGGTTACCTAGATGAATGGTGGACTCTCCGGTCTGCTAAACTAAAGTAGTAGTATCATTAGACCCTAGGGTTGACTCAACTCTATTAATGGTAGGATTAGTAGGCTCGGTGGTCGCATTAGGCACCATGATTGTTGGGGAAGCCCTAGGAGGCTCTATATGTGCCCTTGTGGCATCACACGTAGTATCTGGCCTCTCGACCTGATTGGGCGGAGAAGGTCAATCAGCTACCTCATGAGCTAAAGCTAAACTCTACTTATGTTCGACTATAGTAATACTAGCATTAGTAGGTTCAAGCATCTCGGTAGTTGGAGAAGCCTCGAGAGGCTCTATATGTGTCCCCGTGGTAGCTTGCACCTCAACCTAAGGGGGTGAAGAAGGTGGATCACCTGCCTCATCAGAACTAAAAGCTGGCACATGTATCTTGGGCATGGGAGAAGCCCTGAGAGGCTCTGTACGTGCCACCATGGTGACTTGCACCTCGACTTGAGGGGGTGAAGAAGGTGGATCACTGGCCTCATCAGGACCTGAAGCTAAACTCTGCTTATGTAGCATCGCAATGGGTAACTCTGTGTGGGCAGTTGTATTATCAGGACTAGGCAGATAACCAGCAATGGGGTTGACTTGACTACCACAATGCAACTAAAGTGTCTGAAAGTCAGGGGCCTTAACCCCTATGGCATTGTATAGTTGATTAAAGCAACCAGTGAACACATTTCACATTAGGTTAATTTTTTGGCCTTGTTGGTTGATGGCCTCACAAAAAGAACGTGTCAGCCCATGATTAATTCGGCCTTTTCCATTTTCAGAAATGATTTAAAACTTTGAAAATTCATAACTAATTCATATGACCTCAGAAAAATACAAAACTAGGACCAAAATTCATCTAAAATCAAGCTCTACGCAATGAACCCATGTTTGAGTGCATTTGGCTCTTTTGAATTTTCATTGCTTCTTTGGGCAATTCTATAGATGTCGCTAACGTGACTATAATGCAATCGTTTGCAGACTCGGAGGAGAACCTGACGGATGAGGATCGTGAGTACCATGAGGAGTATGGAGACGACTGCACTAAAGGTGCCACATCCCACCCAATCTCGTAGCACCTATTACACATGGCTAATATAGAACTGCTAATGCTTTACTTTATTGACACTATGATAGGACTTGCATGGTAGTATGCTTACTTGATGGCCTCTACCTTGACGCAACCTTACCCCTACATACCCTGCTATTAGGATAGACACACGCTTACTTCTTTATTTCATTGCTTGTACTTCTACTACGCTTATACAACATTAATACGTGGTGTTATCTGGACTATGGGGAGAGTGCTGCGTGTGTGACTTGGGTGTGTGGAGGGTGAGGGTTGTGTCAACCAAGTTGGAGTATACGACGAGCCTAGGGCAAGTCTTGCCATGTGGTGCTACCTAGGCACCCCTAGAATGGATACCTGTGGTGGGTAAATGGTATATGAGGTGGTCCTAGGTGTGAACCTGTGATGGGAGGAGCCCGGGATGGAGGTGATGTGGTGGCACGGTAAATGGAAACCCTGATGAAGACATTCTAGCTTGGTCATCCCTAAGGACTTACTAGTACTCAGATTCACCGGGAAGCCTTACGTACCACTCGCCCTATATGGTGCGGGACGGCCGGACTACTTGGTAGGATATTGCCACTACTGCTAGGTTGATAGCGTACAGTGTAAGGAGGTACGGGGCGCGGAGGATTTCCCCCCACACCCTTCCGAGACTTCATGGAGACCTTGTGGACCTGGCTCATGACTCACAGTTTTAGCCACCCCAGACTAGACTTGGGGTGTACCAGGGTTGAATGGTAGAGTGGAATTATCCTAGGCTAGCAAGCGGCCGGAATCAGCCCAGTTGATGATGGTCAGTGAGGAAGGCGAATCTTGTGGTTATGTAAAACCTCTGTAGAGTGTATGGTTGATCGATCGATACATGTGCTGACTTGTTGGCTATGGACCTTTCCTGGGTTTTGCTTAAACTAGATAGAGAGATGAGTCCTTTTTCTTCCCCCGTGAGAGAGTGTTGGTCATAGCCAGGGGCTACGGGCCATGAGGCAGTGCCGAGAGGGAGTCGGCCTATCGACTGAGTGATGGTATGATGATGATGGAGATGGTGGTATATTGATCCTAGGATCGAAACTTGGCTCTGGGAAGGGAATGGGGTGGAATGTGTGTAGGAAATGGTGTTAAAACTTAACCAACTATTATTATATACTTGATATGCTACTGCATAGGAAACCCCAGCCTTATAGGTTCCTTTGATTATATCCAACCTGCATCCAATTTCCACAAAGCAATGCTCATAGGGTTGGGAGTGGCTAGTACAAATCATACTGATAAATTTTGGCACACAGGTTCTGCTGAGGAGTATAGCTCTAAGGAGTTTGACGGATAAGGGGTTCGTGCCTACGCTCGAGTTTGGCGATCTTATCTTCAAGCTGTTCTGAATGAATGCTACTTTTGATTCCGCCAATGTGGTGATGTAATAATTTATGAAATTCTGCACTATTTATACTCTGATAATATCATTGTATGGATGTGATATTCGACTAGAATTTGGGTAATATGATCTACAATGGTCTTATTATACTTCGACGTTATGGATTTCCCTTCATGGAAATTGGGGTCGTCTCAGTTGGTATCAGAGCCATACTTGACCATAGGACGAAACTCTTAGAAATGGACGACAGAATAGGACATGGACAGCCCTTCTTTCGGTTATATACCGACCCTACATTTACTTTTATGCAAGGCTTATCTATTATTGACCTACTAACACCTGATTCCTTAAAACATGCAGATGGCAACGAACATCGACTGGCCGCCTCTAGGACCGCTACCTCTGGACCACGCTAAGCTTACCTTCGACCTATGTGAGCTTAGGGGTTTTGCACAGACCCTCTGCCAAGTTCTCGTCATGTTAGGTGTCCCCGACGAGCTTGTTAAGGTCACCTACACCGGGAAGCCAGTTTAGGAAGGAGGAATCGAAGGACCGATTATCACCTTAGTCGAGTTCCTAGCCAGCACTGCCTTACCTTCTGTCCTAGCTTTCACCGAGTTGACTATAGAGGACACAGTCGAGGAGGGACTGCAAGCTATCTCACACAAGGCACTTCGCAGAGTGATGAGGGACCACTATGAGCACCTAAAGACGATAGAGTTTTGTCTACTTCCCTAGGCCCTCGACCTCAGCCTTACCCCTAGTGAGCAGAGTTTTGCAGCCGGCAGAGTTATCCTTACCGAGGAGGATAGATGCCTTTGCGTCTTAGCTATCCACCTACTAGAGCAGGATAGGTACGTGACCTAGTTGGAGCAGAGGAGACATCAAGACCAGGCCCTCCGATGGGAGTACCAGGAGCAAGACTCGCAGAGAGCATAGGAGCGAGCTAGTCTACTGGAGACAGTTGCCAAGCTATAGGATGAACTCAACTGTCATGATGAAGTCCACATAGCCAAGGTCGCTGACTTACAGGACAAAGCAGCCGACCTAGGCAACAGGAACTGCTACCTCGACAGCAAGGTCTTGGAGTTGTAGAGAGAGTTGGACGACAAGAAGGCCGAGTTCAACTGTAGAGGAGACAGAGAGAGGTCCAAGGGGATTGATATGCTGAAAATCCAATCCAGGAACAAGACCATGACTCAAGATATAGAGGAGTTTAGGAAGAAGGCCGTTCGCAACCAGGGTCACCTAATCGAGGCACTCAGGCAGACCGAGTACCTACAGGACAAGTGTGAGAGGACATGGCAGGCTTGGTAGAAGTTTGATAGGAAGCACCTTAGGGAGATGAAGGGTATGTGGGATCAGCTACCCAAGGAGATTCGTAGCAAGACAAAACCTAGGATAGAGGAGTTTGAGTTAGCCCCGACTCGCCTCAACCTAGACGCCTGCCCTACCTTACCTAGAGCCAAGCCTAATGAGGAGCTCACTGAGGCCTTAAAGTACATGTCCCAACTTCACAAGTCTGACGAGGAGATCGAGATCGAGAATAGTCGTATCCCAGCTATAGTGTACGAGTTAGAGTAGAATGACCCTGCGTGGTCATGAGTCATGTCAGTAGCTTCCATGAGTTGTACCCCATGATGTACCCCTTATGAGATGTATTATGAGACATTATGCGTAGTACGATTCTCACACGTCTTCAAGTGTAGCTACTGGAGATGATGCTATGTAATAAAACCCATGTAATGAATGTTTTGGATCTTATTGCATCTTATGAATCTTATCACTTCTTTGTAATGAGTGTTGGATAGTATAAATGTTTTTCTTTAAATCATCAAAATCATGCAATCATATTAAATTATAAGCACTTATGGCACAAACACTAAATTCTCTATGATCCGTGTGGTAGATGCCGAACCGCCGATCTAATCGCCAAATGAATCGTGGACATGCGCCCACCCCTGAACTAGTTGAACCAAATGGGGGACATGGTGGCAACAACCATGGTTGTGGCCGTGGCTGTGGACGTGGAGGGATACCCTTCCACCTGGAAAATACTCCGCCACCTAAGGAGAACATTCCTCCACCACCACCACTGAACCTGGCAGAAGTAATGGCGCAGCAGACCCAGCTTCTTGCAGCTCTTGTTGAAGGAGCAAACCATCACCAGGGAGGTGAGCAGAATAACTTCCAGAGGAAGTTAGAGGGATTTCTAAAGCTAAGACCACCTACCTATGATGGCACCGACCCTGACCCACTTGTAGCCGATGACTGGCTCAAGGAGATGGAGAAGAAGCTTGACCTCACTACCTTCACCGATGATGAGTGTGTTTGAGCAGTCGCACACCAACTCATAGGTGCAGCACGCGCTTGGTGGGACAGTTTTAGTGATTCCCATGAGGACCCTGCCAACATCTCGTGGGATGAGTTCATCGAAGCATTCACTGAGTATCACATTTCCAAGGGTGTCATGGAGGCCAAAGCTAAGGAGTTCCACAACATCAAGATGGGAAAGGACAGGGTGACTGAGTACACTACTCATTTCACCAACCTTCTACGCTATGCACCTTCCTATGTTATGAACACTAAGAAGGAGAAGCTGTACTATTACCGCAAGGGACTTAACCCGCACATCAAGCTAAAGTTTGGCGGTATTGAGAGTAACACGTTGGGTGCTCTAGTGGATCGCTGCATCCAGATTGAGAAGGACCATGCTAAAGCTAGAGAAGAGTACAGGGAGAGGAAGCATAAGCCTAAGGAGTCTCTCCGTGGTCATGATCGCAAGAGGTTCTACAGAGATGCACCATCCAGGGAATGCTCTCACCACAACAAGGATGACAACCCTAGATCGAGTAGCGGTAGTGGAGGCTACATCGCCAAATACTCCCACCCTACTCAGGATCGTTACCCGGGACCGTTATGCTCAGGACCGTAACACTTAGGACCGTTTCAACCGTTCCTGCTCAGCAAATGAACGCCCAGCACAGAACCGCTCTACACCAAGCACTGGAAACTGGAAGGCACCCGCGCCAACCCCTATAGGCGGTATGCCTTTCACCTGCTTGTGGCCAACCAGGTCACAAAGCCACTGAGTGCCCACAGAACTCAGCTGCTCAGAAGTCTTAGTTCAAGGGATCTGCTACCCATGGACGTCTCAACCATCTAGACGCCAAGGAAGCATAGGCTGCCCCTGACATTGTGTACAGTATGTTTTTAGTTAATGGCAATACTACATCGGTTCTATTTGACTCTAGAGCAACTTGTTCTTACATATCATCCAAGTTTGCACGAGAACATAACCTACCAGTAACCCCACGTGAAAAGCCTATCATCACCAGCTCACCTTTAGGAGACCTAAAGTGCACCCACATCTGTAAGGGAGTGAGTCTTACCATTGAGGGTCTTATCTTTAAAGCCGACCTAACCCTATTACCTTCCACAAACCTAGATGTCATCTTAGGTATGGATTGGTTAACCATTCACTGAGGTATCATATCATGTTCACCTAGATATGTCCAAGCGACTCATCCATCAATCCAAGTCATTAGATGTGAACCCCAGTCCAGAAAGTCCACCTCTATCTTGTGTGCCCTAAAAGTGAGTTCAGAATCACAGAAAGAGGAGAAGACAGTTCATGATGTGCCGGTGGTCAGAGACTATCCTGATGTATTCCCTAAAGAATTACTAGGTATGCCACCAGACCGTGATGTAGAGTTCATCATTGATCTCTTACCGAGAACATGACCCATTGCCAAGAGACCCTATCACATGTCAATTGATGAACTGGCTGAGCTCAAGAAACATCTTGATGAGCTCATCTCGAAGGGATATATCAGACCTAGTGCTTCACCCTAGGGATCCCCTATTCTGTTTGTTAAGAAGAAGGATAGCTCAATGAGAATGTGCATTGATTACCAAAACTTGAACGCAGTCACCATCAAGAACAAGTACCCCCTGCCAAGAATTGATGATCTGCTTGATCAGCTTCGAGGTGCCAAGTATTTCTCCAAAATTGATCTTAGATCCGGCTATCATCAGATGAAGATTCGAGAGAGTGACATCCCAAAGATAGCTTTCGTGACTAGGTATGGGCAGTTTGAGTTCACTGTGGTATCCTTTGGACTCACGAATGCTCCCGCATACTTCATGAACATGATGAATAAGGTTTTCATGGATGAACTGGATAAATTTGTGGTGGTATTCATTGATGACATCCTTGTCTATTCACACACTGCTGAAGAACACGAACATCATCTAAGAACGGTGCTTGAGAAACTAGCCTAACATTAGCTCTACACAAAGTTCAGCAAATGTGAGTTTTGGCTACAGAAAGTTGCCTTCCTAGGCCATGTACTATCAGCTGAAGGTGTTGCAGTTGACCCAGCTAAGATTGAAGCTGTGAAAGAGTGGGATCAACCCCGTAATGTGACAGAAGTCAGAAGTTTCTTGGGATTGGCTGGATATTATCGCCGATTCATCGAGAACTTTTCCAAGATAGCCCGTCCAATGACCAACCTTCTGAAGAAGACTAAGGAGTTTGAATGGACGCCCAAGTGTGAACAAAGCTTCCAAGAATTGAAATAGAAGCTTACCACAACTCCTGTGCTAGCATTGCCTGATATCAGCAAAGATTCCATGGTCTATTGTGATGCATCCCGTCAAGGACTTAGTTGTGTACTGATGCAAGATGGAAGAGTGATAGCATATGTGTCTCGACAGTTGAAAGAACACAAGAACCGTTACCCAACCCATGATCTTGAGTTAGCAGCAGTTGTGCATGCTTTGAAGATCTGGAGACACTACTTAATAGGCAACAAGTGTGATATCTATACGGATCATAAGAGCTTGAAGTACTTTTTCACTCAAGAAGATCTAAATATGAGGCAACGCCGATGGCTAGAGTTGATCAAGGACTATGACCTGGAAATTCACTATCACCCGGGAAAAGCTAATGTAGTCGTAGATGCTCTCAGTCGCAAGAGTTACTGTCACACCTTAATCACTGAATCTATACCACCTGAGCTCAAGGTAGAGATTAATGATTTTCAACTAGAGATACTACCGCATGGCTTGCTAAATGAGCTCCGCATACAGTATGATCTCACGGATCGCATCCGTCAAGCTCAGAAAAGTTGCGAAGAGATCGAATATCTCTGTGGTCTGATGAAACTAGGCTACAAGACCAACCACCAAGAAGATGAACAAGGAACCATCTGGTTTAAGAACAGAATCTGTGTTCCATCTGACCCAGTACTACAAGAGGAAATTCTGTCAAAAGCTCACGATTCCAAGTATCGTATTCACCCTGGAGGTTCAAAAATGTATCAAGACTTGAAGAGACACTTTTGGTGGAAAGGCATGAAGATAGACATTGCAGGACATGTGGTACGTTGTGACACCTGCAATAGAGTCAAGGCTAAACATCAAAGGCCTGCAGGTTTACTAAAGCCTCTTGATGTTCCCGAGTGGAAATGGGAGAGTATATCCATGGATTTCATAGTTGGATTGCCCCGTTCATAGAAAGGCAATGATTCCATCTGGGTGATTGTTGATCATTTGACCAAGATTGCTCACTTTGTACCAGTTAAGACCAAGACCAATGCTAAAAAAATAGCAGATTTATATGTTGAGCATATTCTCAGACTGCATGGAGCTCCTTCTAGTATTGTATCTGATCGTGGACCTCAGTTTGTGTCCCGATTCTGGGAAGCTCTGCACAAGTCCATTGGAACCAAACTTGATTTCAGTACCGCTTATCACCCACAGATAGATGGATAGACAGAACAAGTAAATCAGATCTTAGAAGACATGCTTCGCGCTAGTGTACTAAATTATGGCTCTGATTGGGAGAAATGCTTACCCTATGCAGAGTTCTCTTACAACAATAGCTATCAAGCTAGTATCAAGATGTTGCCATTTGAAGCTCTGTATGGCAGACCTTGTAAGACACCTTTGATGTGGTCCCAACTGGGAGAAAGATCGTTCTTTGACTCCGCCAAGATTCAAGATGCTAAAGAAGGAGTTGCTCAAGTGAAGGAGAACTTGAGAATTGCCCAAAGTCGATACAAGAGCTATGCTGACAAAAGAAGAAGAGAATTGGAGTTCAATGTGGGAGATTTTGTCTATCTTAAGGTATCCCCACTATGTGGAACTGTCAGATTCCATGTGAAAGGAAATCTTGCCCCTAGATTTGTTGGCCCATACAAGATTTGCAAGAGGATTGGAAAGCTCGCCTACAAACTTGAGCTACCTGAGGAATTGATGGGTGTACATCCCGTATTCCATGTCTCACACCTACGCAAGTGTTTGAGAGTGCCCAATGAAGTAGTTCCAACTAATACACTTGACATTCAAGATACACTTAAGTATAAAGAACATCCTATCAGAATTCTGGGCAGCAATACCAAAGAGACCCGAATCAAGACTATTCCTATGTGCAAGATCCAATAGAGCAACCACACCGAGAGAGAAGCAACATGGGAGAAAGAGTCTGACCTTCGACTATGATACCCTTACCTCTTCGAAGAGTACGTTATGCTTTAATCTCGGGGACGAGATTCTGTTAAGGGGGTAGGACTGTAACAACCCAAAAATCCATACACCCAAAAATACCAACTACAAAATTTTTCTTAAAACTCCCATGTGATGATGAGTGTCATGTATAGTAACCCAACCTAAGAAATGCATTAGGTCTAACCCCAACCCAAGTTAACACATAAGCATGGCATGTCATTAGTTAATTGTGTTTATTTAAATTCTAACAAATAAAGTATTGCATGCATTGTTAATTCAAAATGTGATTTGGATTTCCATTTGAGTTATGATATGCTTAACAACTCTAATAAAATAATAAACCATAAAATAATTAAAACTCAAACCAAGGAATAAAGGTTTAAAGAGAAAAACTAATTCTATTTTTATATAACAAAAACCACACCTATTTTTGTTATACAAAATAGCTAAATAAATTACTAATATTTATATAAGTATGTTGTGGGCCTCATATCAAAAACTCCAATGAATATGGTGCACCAATTTGGAATCCAAATTTAAAAATCAAAATTGAATTCAAATAAAGAAGAAGGGAAATAACATAGAAAAAGAAAAGGGGAAGAAGAAGGCCTCGTAGGCTCGGTCTACTTGGCCCGCGCCAGCCAGCCAGCCCAACCGGCCTGCCAACCCCTTCCCGTCTTCCTAGCACACGTGCGTGGCCCACAAGCCAGCCCAGCACGCCCGTGCACCCTCCGTTCGCCTGTTGTCGCTGCCTGCCGAGCCCACCCGTCAGCCTTTCTCTTGTTCATCTTCTCCACACCACGCCCTAACCACTCACGCCGATTTCCTTCGCCGACCGAGCCCCGATAGCTATGGCAGGGGCAGGCTAGGGGGTCATGCCCGGGGCATGGCCTTGTCCCCTTGGTGCCACGCCCACGCAACCATGCACGGCCGTTGGATGAGATGCACATGCCTCTGATCCTCCTCAATCTCCAGCCACCGAACACCAAGCTCCATGGCCGAGCTCGGCTATAAGAGCCCCGGTCCTGGTTGCCCTAGCACATTCCCGTGCCTGTCGCCACCTTGCGGCCACCCCCCTATGCACCCGAGCCGAGAGAGAGAGCCAAGAGAGGAAGAAGGAAGGGAGCGGGAGAAAGAAGAAGGAGCCACCGACGGAGCACCTCTGAAGCTGTCGGAGCAAGGACGATGCCATGACGCTACATGGCATTGCATGGCTTCCGAAGCTACATGACTGCAACTCACGACTGTGTCACCATCCCCCCTTCCACAACACCTACGATGAGCCCCTGGTTCTTCCCCTGCTCGCTGCCGGACCCTACTACTCCGGCCATGGCGCTCCATACCATGAGCACATAGGCTAAGGCCATCTCCGGTCTCTAGGCACACAAGCACAGCACACTCACGCGCACGTCGCGACCACCTCCGAGCACCAGACCACCGGTCCGAGCACTAGACCACCAGCCCGAGCACCAGACCACCGTGGCCAGTACCACTAAGAGTGCCTGGCGCCTCCCTGACTCGCTCGCCCTATTCGCTGGAGCCATGGGAAACTCACGCACCTCGCCAAACGCGCTCTTGGCCGCCACCACAGCCTGACCATGCCACACCAACGAGCACCGCCATGCCAAGTTGCTGACCACCATGGCCGACACTCTAGAAAGCCCTATCCACCACCTAGATCCCACCACCGTGTACGCCGAGGCTTGGCGGAGCTTTTCCCCTCCTCAATTGGGCACCAACGCCTACGACAAGGCTCACCGACGAGGCACACCGCCAGCAGGAGCACGGCCATGGAAGAAACAAAGGAGAAGGGGCGAGTTGAGCAGCACAGCCCTGCACTCGGTGCATGTGAGCCGAGCTGAGGGAAAAGAAGGTGGACTCGGTCCACCATGGACCCTGCCTTAGGTCTATGGACCATGAACATGGGTCCACCGTGAGCCACGCTCACACCCATAGCCATAGACTACAGCCCAGTGGAGGCCCAAGGTCGTGACGTGGCTGCGTCTCAGCATGCCATGTGTCTGGCCCGGCTCGGCCTGGACCAGCCCAACCCGAGCCCACTAGAGCCCGTTTGAGACCCGGCCCATGTTGACCATTGACCAGTAAACGTTGACCGTTGACCTGGCCCCACATGTCAGTCGCACGGACACTCTGGACCCACATGTTAGATGCTGACGTCACACGGGACCCACACGTCAGAAGCCAACACAGCCGGGGTGACGTCATGCTGAGGTCATGATGACATCACCTGCTGACGTCAGCAGCCTAGGCCCCACATGTCAGTGACTCTAATCGTTGACCATTGACCATTGACCATTGACTCGCCATTGACTGATGTTGACTTTGACCGGACCCACATGTCAGTGACCTAAGAGCCCCTAGACCCACCTATTAGAACTGATGACGTTGCTGATGTCATGCTGACATCAGCTGGACCCCACCTGTCAGCCCGGAACCAAGATGCTAACGTCCGCATGCCACGTGGACCAGTCACAGCATGACACATGTCAGCCCAGGATTAATTCGGCCTTTTCCATTTTCAGAAATGATTTAAAACTTTGGAAATTCATAACTAATTCATACGACCTCAGAAAAATACGAAACTAGGACCAAAATTCATCTAAAATCAAGCTCTATGTAATGAACCCATGTTTGAGTGCATTTGGCTCTTTTGAATTTTCATTGCTTCTTTGGGCAATTCTATAGATGTCGCTAATGCGACTATAATGCGACTGTTTGCAGACTCAGAGGAGAACCTAAGGGATGAGGATCATGAGTACCGTGAGGAGTACGGAGATGACTGCACTAAAGGTGCCACATCCCACCCAATCTCGTAGCACCTATTATGCATGGCTAATATAGAACTACTAATGCTTTACTTTATTGACACTATGATAGGACTTGCATGGTAGTATGCTTACTTGATGGCCTCTACCTTGACGCAACCTTACCCCTGCATACCCTGCTATTAGGATAGACACACGCTTACTGCTATATTTCATTGCTTGTACTTCTACTATGCTTATACAACATTAATGTGTGGTGTTATCTGGACTATGGGGAGAGTGCTGCGTGTATGACTTGGGTGTGTGGAGGGTGAGGGTTGTGTTGACCAAGTTGGAGTATACGATGAGCCTAGGGCAAGTCTTGCCATGTGGTGCTACCTAGGCACCCCTAGAATGGATACCTATGGTGGGTAAATGGTATATGAGGTGGTCCTGGGTGTAAACCTATGATGGGAGGAGCCTGGGATGGAGGTGCTGTGGTGGCACAGTAAATGGAAACCCTATTGAAGACATTCTAGCTTGGTCATCCCTAAGGACTTACTAGTACTCAGATTCACTGGGAAGCCTTACGTACCACTCGCCCTATATGGTGCGGGATGGCCGGACTACTTGGTAGGATATTGCCACTACTGCTAGGTTGATAGCGGACAGTGTAAGGAGGTATAGGGCGCGGAGGATTTCCCCCCACACCCTTCCGAGACTTCATGGAGACCTTGTGGACCCGGCTCATGACTCACAGTTTTAGCCACCCCAGACTGGACTTGAGGTGTACCAGGGCTGAATGGTAGAGTGGCATTATCCTAGGCTAGCAAGCGGCCGGAATCAGCCTAGTTGACGACAGTCAGCGAGGAAGGTGGATCTTGTGGTTATGTAAAACCTCTGCAGAGTGTATGGTTGATCGATCGATACATGTGCCGACTTGTCGGCTATGGACCTTTCCTGGGTTTCGCTTAAACTAGATAGAGAGATGAGTCCATTTTCTTCCCCCGTGAGAGTGTGTCGGTCGTAGCCAGGGGCTACAGGCCATGAGGCAATGCCGAGAGGGAGTCGGCTTGTCGACTGAGCGATGGTATGATGATGATGGAGATGGTGGTATATTGATCCCAGGATCGAAACTTGGCTCTGGGAAGGGAATGGGGTGGAATGTGTGTAGGAAATGGTGTTAAAACTTGACCAACTATTATTATATACTTGATATGCTACTACATAGGAAACCCTAGCCTTATAGGTTCCTTTGATTATATCCAACCTGCATCTAATTTCCACAAAGCAATGCTCATAGGGTTGGGAGTGGTCGGTACAAATCGTACTGATAAATTTTGGCACACAGATTCTGCTGAGGAGTATAGCTCCGAGAAGTTTGACAGATAAGGGGTTCATGCCTACGCTCAAGTTTGGTGATCTTATCTTCAAGCTGTTCTGAATGAATGCTACTTTTGATTCCGCCAATGCGGTGATGTAATAATTTATGTAATTCTGCACTATTTATACTCTGATAATATCGTTGTATGGATGTGATATTCGACTAGAATTTGGGTAATATGATCTACAACGGTCTTATTACACTTCGACGTTGTGGATTTCCCTTCGCAGAAATCAGGGTCGTCTCAGACACCATACTACTTTGCCTCTTCCCATTCTCACTCTTGGGGAAGGCGAAGCAGTTGTTCTACACCAACAAAGATAGAAACACTACATGGGATAACTGCTCCACTACCTTCCTAGCCAAGTTCTTTCCCATGTGCAAGACCAATGCTCTGCATGGGAGAATTTCAAGTTGTCAGCAGCAACATGATGAATCTATCCCTAAGGCATGGGAACGCTTCCAAGATTACATTACAGAATGTCCTCATCAAGGGATGGAGAATTGGCTACTCATGCAGACTTTCTACCATGGGTTGACCAATAGTGCCCATGAGATTATGGATGCTGCTGCTAGAGCTACTTTCCTGTCACTCACCATACCAGCTGCAACAACTCTTGTGGAGAAGATGGCTTCCAACCATGGTTGGAATGAAGAACGTCTTCAGACCTGCAAGAGAGATGGAGGTATGCATCAACTCAAGAAGGTAGACATGTTGTCTGCCAAGATGGACCTACTAATGAAGAAGCTCGAAGACTGAGCTAATGAGAAGCAAGAAGTCATTCACATTCATGATTCCCACATGGCATGTGAGGAGTGTGGAAACATTGGGCATTTAGGGAACAACTGCCCTAAAATCCATGAGGATGTGAACTTTGTCAACAATAACAACTACTTTCGTCCTCAATAGAATCAAGTATGGAATCAGCAACAAAGGCCAAACTACAAAGGTAATTACCAAGGTAACCCTCAAGGTAATAATTACAATAATTTCAATCAACCACCCTTGAGAGAATTAATTTCTGGCCAAGCTAAAATTATGGACAGCTTATCTAGAAAACTACCTTTCAATGATAGAATATTATAAAACATGAGTAATAAAATGGATAACCTCTCCTCTGCCATTAAGAACCAGCATAGCTTTAATAAAATAATAGAATCACAAATAGCTCAGCTAGCTGTCGCTATTCCTTTGATCGACAAAGGTAAGATTTCAGGGCAACCAAAAGATCTAGAAACTACAAATCTTGTCAATATTCACAATGCAGCATACTACTGTATACAACCATCGATGGGGAGGTGGATAGATTATACCTTGCCTAAAAAGAAGAGCGATCTAGGAAGACCTATCATTCCCATCACCATTGGACCTCACATTTTCCAAGAAGTTGTCTGTGACTTCGGAGCAAGTGTCAGCATCATGCCTAAGGTAATCTATGATAAAATTAATGGAGATACTTTGTCATACACAAATATGAGGATGCAACTTGCAGATTAGTCCCTTTGCTACCCCAAGGGAATTCTAGAAGATGGCATTGTTCGAGTGGGACAATCATATGCTCCCATAGACTTTACGGTTTTGGAAATAGGTGGAGATGAAAGGGCACCCATCATCTTGGGCTACCCTTTCCTAAGCACCACAAAAGCCATCATCTACGCTGATAGTGCCAAGATCTGCTTCACAATCAAGGACAAGAAGGAGAAGTTCTCTTTCAAGAACCGCATCTTGCAATCTCCTAGTCATCCTCAAAAGGCATACCTACCTGAAGAAATGATGGTTACCAAGAAGAAGAAAAACTGGAGAAGGAGGAAGAACAAGGTCAGACAGTCACCCAAGGAATCAGTTAGCATAATCAACACACTCCGATCAGAGTACGACCACCTCCTTGCTTCACTAATCCTTGCTAAGAAGGATGATCCAGGAGTACCCACGATCGAGTGTACCATTAGACAAAGAATATTCCATAAGACCTTCTATGACATTAGGTTGGGCATCAACATAGTGTCCAAGGTAATGTATGAATACTTATTTGGTGATGAACCTTTGTTCCCTACATATATACAATTGCAGATGGTGGACTAATCAATCTGATTTCCGGAGGGAATAGCGATAGGTGTCATGGTAAGAATACATGATCACTATGCCCCTGCCGACTTCATGGTTCTAGACATGGGTGAAGAAGTCAACACACCCATCATCCTTGGAAGACCATTCCACAATACCACCAACGCAATCATCTACATCGGATCTGGAGAAGTCCACTTCCAATTCCCCAAAGAGAAGGTACGCTACTATTTCAATAGTTATACCACTTATGAATAGCCCAAGAAGACCTGCTCTAGGAGGAGATGTCGATCATCCTGATGCCAAGAGAGTCAACTCCCAAAGAGTGGATGGGAAGAAGATGAAGAACCTAAAGAAGTTGTGAAAGATAAACCTACTCCACCAAAGTCAAGTCTGCAACCCAAGTAGGTATGGAAGGAAAAGGTGACATCGTCTGTGTCAACATCACAAGAGGTGCAACCATCAAGGTCTCCATCTCCAAGACCAAATGATGCACCCAAAGAATGAAGGACTCTTCTCTAGCCAAGTCTTGTTTGGAGGACTTAAAATTCCAAACCCTTGCCGGGAGGTAACATCGGTAGTTATCCATATTCAATTTTTTGCATTGCATGAATTACTTTAGCATATTTACTTTGTTGCATTAGCATTGCATTTAGAAAAGAAAGATAAAAAGTTTCATGACTGCATTTTATCATTGCATTATAAAAACCTTAAGCCCCATATGAATACTTCTACGGAGTGTAAAAACCCGTAAGAATATTTACTATGGTGGCATAAAATTAAAAATACCATGCATACATATTTTTCTGTTCTACATATCATAAATGAGAAAATTCAAAAAAAAATATATTAGGTAAACATCCTGCAAAAAAACTACCAAAACAAAAATATTTCTAACCTCAAGAACAACTAATCTTTGAACGGTTGACCGCTAACCCCTTATCCTAATCTGTTCCACGAGTTTTGGTGTTCTTGTTAGTATTTTGCAGGATGATATAAATGAGATCAAGAGCAAGTTCACCTAGTCGACTTCATCTCATTTCACCAAGAGTGCACCCTCTGAGAGAAACCCAACTTCCTGATGGACGACAAAGACATCTACTGGCAAATCTGCTCTAAGAAGGATCACTTAACTTCAACATTTGACCACGACAACATCCAGCTCGGGGGAGGAGCATCCCCCATGTATCTAGATAAGTATTATTTTTCCTTTGGTTTCACTATTAGTGAGTTTGTTATATACTAGTTAAAAAAGATGTATAACTAAAAGCAAAATAAAAATTTATCTTAGCTAGCTATATATTTAATAAGGTGTGATCTTAAAAGTGAGAAAACAAAATAAAAAGAGTATGTCTAGATTTCTTTAAAGTTTGATTTTTAAGAGCTGAATAAATAAAAGGACTCTGAGGATAATCTCTTCAATGGAAATAATAAATAGTTGCTCTGTTGTAATTCCTTTCAAGTACATAGTTTTCAGCCTTGAATTCTCCCGACTTTTAGATACGACTGTTTTGATATAAGAATTTACTCTAAATTTGAAACTCGTGGGAAGCATATGATTGATCTAAGTCTAGGTAATTGACAGATAAGATATGAGAAGGTCTGAGCTATTGTTTATCTTGTTCCAAGTGATACTAAAGTTCTGGAGATTTGCCTTTTCAAAAAAAACATAAAAATGCTTCCTGATGAGCTCCTGTATGACAAAGATTGAATTCCAACCAGAGCCATATATGATTAGACTAGGAAAACTTCTACATATATGCTGCTTGTTTTACATTGAGTTTATTCAAGCTTTCATCACTGAAGGAGCCAAATTCATCATAATTTTAGTTTTATGATGAATTTATGATGAAAAACGGTTTGACATAGAAGTCGTGTCATTCTTGAAATTCCATGACAATTCTATAAATTCATCATAGATGTGGATAGATCTATGATGAAAACTGACCATTATAGAACTGCTTTGGCATGCATGGTAGGGGCAGCCATGCTAGCGGGTGCTTTCGTTGGAGGTGCTTTCCATGTGTACATGTTATAGCCAGTTGCATTGGAGATGGTTCGGGTATGTGTCACCTTCTTATTGCACAATGTGGCCATCTCTGGTTCTTGCACATTTTAGGTTCTTACTGGACAACATGTCAGGACCATGTTGTTCCACATGTTGGTTTTCTATTGGCACACGTGTCATGTTGCGGTTGGGTCATGTGTCATATTTTTATTGGTCCATGTGGCGTGACCACAATGCCCTGCGTCTCTTTCTTTTACTCGACCACGTGTCATGATTCTGTACATCCGTATGTTAGTATTTTATTGGGACACGTGTCGTGATCCGAGCTACCCACATGTCTTTTTCTGATTCAACCACATGGAAGGATGAATTTGTACAATGTATTTTGTTTGTATTGGCCGACGTGTTCTATCCTGGCTCTTACACATGTCATTCATTGGTTTGTCCATGTGTCAGATTTTGATTTAACAACATGCCTGTGCTGGATCTACCACATGCACACCAATCATTACATAAGAAAAAATGATTTTAGATCTACACTGCTGCACAAAATGACTACATGCATAATTATATTGAACCTAAATCAAATAATAGCAGTTCAGCTCAGTAGCAAACCATTAACAGAGTTCACATATCAAGCCGCCAAAATTTCACATCAAAATAGCAAACAAACCACATGTTCACTACATCAACAAGACTGAGAGTTACCAGCACTTAAGAGCATGATATGCTCACGAACCTTATTATACTCCTCCTGTTGCTATTTCTTGAACTCCTCAAACTCCCTATCAGTGTTTTCTGCCTTCCTCTTTAGTTGATCCACTTGTTTAGCAAGGACAGCTGAACTTTCTAGATGAGCAACAAGCTATTCCTGAAGTCTGGAGCAGCTTGTCCTGATACCAGCATTCTTCAAAGAAAAGGTGTTGCAACTGGCGTGGGAGAGGACCTTGGAAACATCATTAGCAACAGGTTATGCTCGTATAGTTTCCATAGCTTCCTATGAAAACCAATTAGTAAACATTAGGAAGAGGACTTAAATTGCAGAACCAAGAGATTATTTCATTACAACTAATGCATTGGTCTTCCTCAACCTACTACCGATAGAGATTCATAAGCACAATGCATAGGTAGCATATTAACTATTGTAATATTACAACTTCAAAATGATGGTGCCACTTTAGGCTCCTCCTACTTTTCCTTCTTTTATGCCAATGGCTTTAGCAGATTTCAAGGAAAGCAAATGAAGGTACTTACCATAGCTTCTCTTACAGCATCGCTCAGTCCCATGTTGCTACTGGTATGGAAGTTGTTGAAGATTCCCACTGCATCAACATCTTCATGAGGTCGATCATGATCTTCAATGAGCACTTCTTGATCATGTCCAGCGTCCTTCCTATTTTTGTCCTTCTGTTAAAATCGAACATGCCATTCTATTGATACAAAAGACATTGCGTATTTGATATAAAAAGAGTAACACAACCATCACTTACATATGCTTGCAGGTGGGCAATATAGGAGCGAAATCTGGTGACCCGGTGGCACTTGACTTTTGCACGGTTTTGCATGTTCTGCTCCGATACTACCTACAACCAAAATTATGTTAGACTACAGTACAAGTAGACCACATAAAGACTAGACAAGAAATAAATGAGTTCACACACACATACACATCTTGTTCTTGGAACATAACCACATGTGGACAAGTGCACACCACTGTGTGTCATTCATGCAAGGCATAGGAGAGGTCTTTCTGATTTCAACAGCGGGGATGCCATTGATGTAAGATCGCTTGAACCTATACCGTGTCTGTCGTATAATATTCTAGAATACACTTGTGCCTGCTTCTTTTGTTTCTTCATCATTGTCATCATGGCCAACCTCAACTATAGAAGTGTGAATGCAAATTAAATCCATTACTAAGTTGCTCAAGGTAGAGTTGAATGTCAATAGAGGATATACATACTTACAAATAGCTTGGCCACAAATCCATTGAGATGTTTGATCCGTCGCTTGTAATGTTTCCCATGTGGGAAAATTGGTACTTGAGACCTAACTACTACACATGCCTCTGAGGCAAACTTGGTAGCTTGCAATGGATCATGTCACCTTCTGTTCCCCTTGACAACTAAGATGGGCATCCTTGTTCCCATTGATTGGGTGGTTTTGTGAAGCCCAACCCCCTTAGTTGCTTGCCTCGACTTCCTCGCTCTTCTCTTCAATGGTACTACACAGTTTGCATACATTCAGATTGTTAGAAAAGTAACATGGATATCAAATAGTGTGACTTGATTTATAGACATGTCTAAGGTAGTGCCAACCTTTGCAAGTTTGGTCATTCCATGGGTGGGGAGGTGGAGTCTCCTCTTTGGCATGGCTAAGGTCATCTTCACATGACCAGTCCCTCATTAGGCTTTGTTTGCCTTGTGCGTGCTGACTTTTGGACCTAGTTGGAACTACAAGATGCTGCAACTCTGTTGGACTAGTTGGCTTCACTCTCTTGGATTGCCATCCCCTAGGACCCATATCAGTGCTACCTTTTGCTCTACTAGCAGGAACTTCTCTATGGCTTGTTCAACCCACACTCTAAAATTGGAGAAACAAACTTAAGCGGCAAGCATGTAAAAATTGCATTGCAATCCACACAGCAAAGAATTGAATTACACTGCTAGCTAAACCATAACCCTCCCATCCCAACATGACCAGATAGAACAAGCACCTCAATTGCAAGGGGTACTGGCTCTTCTAAATCTGTATCTGTATCACCATATCCCTAAAAATGCTCCACTGCTTTAGGGAGATATTCTGGATGTCAACATGTAGATCACAAAGGCATTTATTAAGTTAACCATGTACCGAATGTCAACAAAACAGAGCTGGAGCATGCAAATTAGGCACCTAAACTATAGCTTATATAGAAGCCATTACTTGAATAAAGCACATGTGAACTACAACTTATACGAAAGCTATTATACTCGAATAAAGCAAATGTGAACTACAATAAACTAAGAAACATGTAACCCCATCACTATATATGTACATGTCCCTGATTCAATCACTAGAATACATCATGCATTATAATAGGAATTTGGGTACCTCTTCCTATTCTTGGCTATGTTGCATCGTCGGCACCACCCTCTTGTCATCCTAGTCGCAGAAGTGGTGTGGCCGACGTCGAAGAAGGGTAGCAGATCTAGTGCGGCTGTCGTCAATGTTGACGCTGGGGCATGGTCAGAACAGGTGTCGACATAGGGGGTTCATATCCGGCATGTATGTACCACCACTGACGGTGGTCCTTCCATCGTTAGTGGACCTACTGTCAATGAAGGGGATCAGATTTGGATCTAGCTTCAGCTTTGAACCGCCATCAGCGGACCTGCTGTCAATGAAGGGGATTGGATTTGGATCCAGCTTCGGCTTTGTCTAGGGTTCAGAAAGGTATGAGAGAGGGTCTGGTTGGAGAGTGGAGAGGGAGTCAAGCTGCTATGCTAATCCACCTAGCTAGGGTTCTGACTGGGGTGGCAGAGGGGGCTAGGATTTGGAGCAAGAGGAGAGACAGTGCGTCTAGTCTGGCTAGAGAATGGAGATAGAGGCGGCGACGACAACTCCTTGCGCTTTTATGTGGCCATCACAATACCACAAATACCCTTATCTAAAATCGATGGTGTGGTAAACCAATTTTCCATGAGGATGGCAAATAGAGAGATCTAATTTTTAGTTTGTGTTGGCGGCACTATTGGGCGCGGGGATTTCATTTTTGCCCGAAATCAAATTTTCGCACGGGCAGATCGCCGCCCCGTCTAGCGTCTAGTGAGCAGAGACCAAATTTTATATGACGAATGGTGATGATATATATATAGTCATACACTAATGTGTATTAACCATCAGATCACCAATATTAATCCCCCAAGTTTCGGTGGATCCCACAAGTTTCGGTGGACGGCGACTCTTGAGAGCGTTTATGTGTCGGTGATGCAATTACGTGGCATGTGGGACAGTTTGCTGCTAAAGGCATTCTCTCAGTACCCATCTTTTCCTCTTTTGTGCGCCATTTCCATTACCGCTTGCCCTGTTTGGCACCACCCACCCTACGCCACCTACCCCTCACCCCTCCCCCCACCCCCATCTCCCCCGCACACCAAAACCTCTTGCCTAGATCCTTCTGCACTACAGGGATCTACTACACCATTGTCTATCAGTGCACCACTCCTCCAGGGAGCAAGCTGGTCCAGATCGCCTTCTCTCCTTGACAGTGAGGCCGTCTGCAATCTCCTCTATTTTTCTTCATGAATTTATGGTGTTTGATGAAACACGTGCGTAATTTTTTCTAATTATTACAGATGGTGCGAGTTAAATCAAAGCGAACAGAACTACCACATCACAGAAAGAGACAGTGGCAGGCAACCATTCTCTAAGAAGCAGAGGAACAGGCACCACCATAACCTAGAAAGAGCCAGAGGAAGGCTCGCAGTGCCCCAGAAGCAGAGGAACAAGCACCACCATAGCCCAAGAAGAGGCAGAGGAAGGCGGATAGTATCCAAGAAGCAGAAGAAGAAGCAACCAAAGCTATGCTAGCTCTAGAGTCTAGGAATTCTCACACGTAGACTTGAAGGGCCCGCCGATAGCAGTAGCATGAGGTGAGTGCTAAAATGGAACTTAGGGAGGAGGAGCTCACTAAGGAACAACTACAGCAAATGACCGAGTTCCACTCCAAAAATCAAACTAGTCGCTTTACACCTTCCTGGATCAAATCTATAGCTACTCATGGGGGCATGCATGCTTGCACTCATGGAGGTTTGATGCGTGCAACAATTTGTGGTACGAGGAGCAGTCGAGGAGGTAACTTGATGTGTGCCACAATTGGTGGTACGAGGAGTAGTCAATGAGGTAATTTGATGTCTGCCAATGGTGGTACGAGGAGCAGTCGAGGAGGTTTGATGTTTGCCAATGGTACTACAAGGAGCAATAATATTGAGAGAAAGAAAGCAGTGGTTCAGTTCTATGACTTTTGGTATTACGGCTCAAACAAGATACAGAGCATCAGGTTTTGTGATATTGAGTTCTGGTTTCCACTAGTCAAAGAGCCTAGCACAAAATCACAGTTCTAGACTATGACTCAGGAGAGTTTCTTTAGGAGCTACCATGCTAGAGGTGATGAGATTAGCAGACCAAAGGATACTTGGTTGGGATGAGCTTGAGAGAGCAGCTAGTATACCCATCTGGCACCTCTTTTAGCGGTTCCTAGGCTTTATTCACCATTTTAGTGAGGTTGATTGAATTGTGATAAGCTAGGTGTGTCAGTTCTATGCAACAGTGTGGATTCATCTGAAGCATGACTACATTGCTTTTATGCTCCATAGTCGGCCAGAGCGATTGTCCTATGACCACCTACAAGAACTCCTCGGGGTTGACACTTCAGATAGGAAGCTCCATGAGATAGTCCATGGAGATGCTCTTCCTCGACATCATAGCAGGGACAGAGGTACTTTTCCTATAGACCAGGAGATTCGACTGCTCTTCATGGAGCCCTTCACCGATGGCTCCTTGCATACACCAAACAGACTACGTCTAGAGGTTTACATTCTACACATGGCTCTGAGGAAGACAGTTGTTTACACCAAAATTTGGAAGGAGTCTCACGGGGATTTGAAAGCTCCCAAGATCATGTCATCAAAGAAGCAATTACATGCAGATCGAAATTAGATGATTCGAATGCAGCACTGGAATTGGCTTTCTTCAGGTAACGCCAGCAGATGACGGCGAGGGCTATGATCGGCGCCAGGAGAAAACATGTTGGACTCTACAAAAAGGGAAAGATTAGAGTCCAAGTTATATTAAATTAGGAATGTTTTCTAGTAGGGCCAAAGATTGTGATGTGTCGTGCTTAGATAGGAGTCATGCATAGGTTCCAAGTATAAATACCAAACCACGGCTGTTGTAAAAGACACAATCAATCAAATATACAAGTCATTTAGTTTTTTTGGCTCTGGCCACCCCTTAAGAGTAGGAGTAGAGTAGATCTCGGCGAGTTCTTTAGCAAGTACGGTTGCATCGATTCGGTCGACCTCCACTGCTTGTTGTAAGTACCATCATGGCTTATACCTCTGTTTGTACGGCTGCATCAATCCGGTCGACCACCACTACGACTCTGGTATAAGTTAGTTATCGATTCTTGCCTAGTTCAAGTATGGCTGCATCGATCCGGTCGACCCCCACTGCATGAACTAGATCAAGGTCAAGTTATCAACTCTATCTAAGGGTGGCATTCCTTCAAATAGATTCATTAAGTTACCGATATTGCTTATTGCTTCCATTATTTATTTAGTTATAGCAATATCACTTTGCCCAATTAGGATTGATCTAGATTGGCCTTATATCCTTTTTAACCCATCGTTTGTTAATCTAAAATTGATCTAATCTGTACTTTAAATAATGAGTTATATTTATCGATTGTTTTACATCAATCTTGATTGTGCATAGCGTGCGGTTAAGGCGTGTTTGATCTTGAGTAGATCTTGAGTAGATTTATTGGTTCGTAAAAACTGTTCCATGGCCCGTTATCATGGCCTGTGTGATTCTACCTCACACCCCACTGTTAGCACCGTGGAGTAGGGATTGTTATTTGGTAGATTTATTTTTGAGATGGCATGACCTTAACTGTGCGCTATGCCTGAATCGGCTGTTTTAGCTGATATCGAGTGCTTTCACGAACAGTTCACATCAAGAGATCATTGAAGCAGCGATAGGTTGAAAGATGTGTTAGCCCCATGATCTTATTATTGTATTATGGCCTGTATGATTCTGCCTCATGCCCCACTGATATTAGTAATAAGTTAGGGTCATCGAGTCTATTGTTGTTTCTATGGCCTGCATGATTCTGCCTCATGCCCCACTAGTCATAGCAATAGATGAAATCTAATATGTTCATTAGATTTATTTCCATTAAATGGTTGAATGATGGTGAACTATTTCTTTTATAAAGGAGTTCGGTTACTTGTAGTCATTGGCTTAACATGAACTAATTACTGTTGATATCTTTTTGCCAGTGACCAGTATTTGTTTAAACAACAACATTCATAATGATAACCAATTCTTCTTACACAACCCCATGAGCTTTAACCGATTTATTCTTATGAATATGCTGGAATCGGCTATTTAGTCGATCTCCTTTCATATCAGCTCTCAGAGCCGCACATTCGGGGCTGTCTAGAAACACTAGCTTGTTCCGCCCTTAATTACTGATAAGCTTTCTCTCCTTATCAATTGTAGGGTCAAATTGACTAGCACATCTTAGGAGGAGTGCGTAGGATCGACCACCCTTGCGCTGAAGCTAGGCGAATCTCTAGCTCCATCGAGTGGACCCTTCTGGCTTGCTACGTGTATCCTCGGCATGTGACAAAATTATGTGTCGACAACAGTCCTTCCTCGTGGCGGCAACGGGGAGTCCTTAACTAGCTTGCAGTAATGGCTACTACTATCAATATCGAGAGGCGAGTAGTTTGACTTCTTACACTTTTTCCTGTCTAAGATCGAGGATGTGATAGCTGACGCTATTAGTACTAGATGGCAGCACATGTACCCTCACATCATAAGCTATCTACTATGCATGATTGACTCTGAAAAGAATAGGCCATTGTACAACAAGTCGACATGTGTGGTTGTGACCTACATGCTAGCAAGTCTGGACAATCGTCATTGTGGACAGCGTGCCCTTAGGTCTGTTCAAGAGATGTTACCCATATAGGACAAAGAAAGACATGAAATGGTGGATGCATCCTTAGAGCAGGTAGAGCACCAGTCTGTGATTGGAGAATCTTGTATGTACAAATGCAAGATTCAGACTCCGATGACAGTGACTACCATGACCCTATGTCAGTCGATCATGACAAGGGAGGGTCGTCCTTCGGTGGTGTGGCCAACAAAGAGATGGACGATGTTCCACCTACTACAGAGACATTAGCCAAGTAGGCACCGCCTCCAATGTCCATTCAGCAACCGTAAGAGCTTGGACAGATACTTGTTAGGCTAGTTGTCGACCAGGAAGAAAATTAGAAGTGGATGGAACGATAAGAGAGGTGTTTGAAAGCAAGTATTGATAAGCAAGTGGAGAGTGTGGTCCTTCTCAAAGAACAGATGAGCTAGCAATCATCTTCTTTTTGTGAGGCCATCAACCAACAAGGCCAAAAAATTAACCTGATGTGAAATGTGTTCACCGGTTGCTTTAATCAACTGTACAATGCCATAGGGGTTAAGGCCCCTGACTTTCAGACACTTTAGTTGCATTGTGGTAGTCAAGTCAACCCCATTGCTGGTTATCTGACTAGTCCTGATAATACAACTGCCCACACAGAGTTACCCATTGCGACGCTACATAAGCAGAGTTTAGCTTTAGGTCCTGATGAGGCCAGTGATCCACCTTCTTCACCCCCTCAAGTCGAGGTGCAAGTCACCATGGTGGCACATACAGAGCCTCTCAGGGCTTCTCCCATGCCCAAGATACATGTGCCAGCTTTTAGTTCTGATGAGGCAGGTGATCCACCTTCTTCGCCCCCTTAGGTCGAGGTGCAAGCTACCACGGGGACACATATAGAGCCTCTCGAGGCTTCTCCAACTACCGAGATGCCTAAACCTACTAATGCTAGTATTACTATAGTTGAACATAAGTAGAGTTTAGCTTCAGCTCATGAGGCAGCTGATCGACCTTCTCCGCCCAATCAGGTCGAGAGGCCAGATACTACGTGCGATGCCACAAGGGCACATATAGAGCCTCCCAGGGCTTCCCCAACAATCATGGAGCCTAATGCGACCACCGAGCCTACTAATCCTACCATTAATAGAGTTGAGTCAACCCTAGGGTCTAATGATACTACTACTTTAGTTCAGCAGACTAGAGAGTCCACCATTCATCTAGGTAACCACGCCACTGAGCATGATCAGACATTGGATTCAGACGATGAGATTTTAGCATACTCACTAGGTGAGTTCGACCTCAATAGCACTATCATGACTTCAATGCCTGATTCATCGTCATCACCACATCCTTCAGATGTGTAGTCACCTTGATTCCTTGTCGAGGAAGGGACGTACAAGACATTGGTGATAGTTTGATAGTTGAAGGGAGGTATGCAATAGAAGGTGAGGGAACGGAGGCATCAAAATTTGGATTTAAAACGATTCTTGTTGTAATAATTGAAGTCTTGCTTATGACACAATGTCTATTTTATGGTTCTGTAATAACTTGTACATCTTAAACCCTTTTTATCACTATGTTGCCACATAGGAATCGAAATTTGGATTCAAAATGATTCTTGATGTAATAATTGAAGTCTTGCTTATGACACAATGTCTATTTTATGGTTCTGTAATAAGTTGTATAGGTTGAACCATTTTTATCACTATGTTGCCACTATAAATTAAGGGAGATGCTAATTTATAGGTGCATGAAAATTAGTCATCTCTCAGGCGATGTGTTACATCCATTGAATTTGATTGAATAGCTGAACCATCGCTTTCAACTTCTAGCATAACTGTCGCGGAACCGACCAATTTATAAGAGCACAAGTACAAAAACAATCGCCGAAATGATCAAATTCTCGAACTTGAGCCCATATAAACCCGGTAGTCACCCGAAATCTCGAAGGATTTCAAACCAACTTGCATACAACCAAGATCACAGTAATCCAACATAACATATCGTACGTTACAACATTTCGTAGACATTCGCAAATAGATTACACCATCACAGAGTCATCGTTATTACAAAACAAGTCTTGTAAAACATGCGGAAGTAAATAGTTTAACTCACACACCGAGTTCAAATACACATACTGGTTTGCTGATCACAGACCGCAAAAGCATTTAGATAAGAGAAAGGAGATCATGCCCATGATCTAGTCCTCATCACCTGCCGGGTGGAGACAATACTTGCAGAATCCCTGATATAGGAGGTCATCTGCAACAAGAGGGAATAAACCCTGAGTACGGGAATGTACTCAGCTAGACTTACCTGTCGAAAACCAAACAAATAACACCAAGGATTATGCATAGCTTAATGTAGTGGAGCTGGTTGACACTTTCTTTTTGCAGAAAAGCATAAGTAATAATGATCAACTCTTAACCTGAACTAGCAGTAACTTTTTAGCCATTAACCTGTCATCTATATTAGCACCTATACTAAGCAATCATTTTATTAGGGTGCAAACATTAATAACCATATCAAGTATTCATTGTGGCAACCTTATCATCATCCATTTAACCATATTGTTAAGTTAATTGAATCTACGTTGCCGCTGCTCAGTCAAGTTCTCACTATCCGGGAGAGACGGTGATTTGAATCGATTCCTATCTAGCTGGAGGGGTATTCCTAAACACAAACCCTGCTTCCCCCGTCAGGGTCGCAACAAGTCACCTTTGGTACAATTCAGGAGTCGTGGGTCCGAACAGATCGGCATTCTCAGAGAACCACTCTGCCAAGGTTGTTCGGGACTCTAACCCGCCTTGGACTTATGCCAATGGCTCTCCGCACATCCTTACTACCTCCAGAGTGTCGCCACTGCTCGCGTTCCCGGCCTGAATCGAGCTACTAGGCTTCGCGGTCGGAACGACTTATCCGGCCAGCTAAGTGTTAGGCTACGTTCAACATGACATGAGGACGTACAGCGTATCGATCCTTAAACGACTCAGACGGAGTCACTATGTTCAAACCTACACAAGACCCCGCCCGGTCTTAATTCATTATTCACATGGTTCTTTTCCACGATAGCAAATATAGCCAACCATGATCCACCTCATCCTAAAGCTCGCAGGTGACAGGAAATCACCTGACTTCTACCGCACTAAGCATGGCTAAGCATTTAACCCGTTCCTGAACTTAAATAGGATTCCAGTGCGATATCTGGACAAGGAAGGATATATAATGCAGCAATTGGTTTCAACCAATTCCTATACTTAATGCATCATCAACAATAAAAGATACTCAATGTATTTGTGAAAACATAGGAGGCTTAATATGCTCCGGGGCTTGCCTTTCAGGAACGAGGAAACAATGAGCATGAAAGTTGTAGCCCGTACTTCCATCTTAAATTTCTATTTAAGTGCCAAGGACTAATTCCCAACGGATATAGAGTAAAATCGAGCCAAAGTCAGCTCCATCAAACTGTAATTGCAATCAATACTTAGAAAAATTCTTAAGTGAAGAATCAGCCCTGATTTCTTGCTTGTGGGCCCAAATTGAACATGTTGTGCACATTTTCATGACTTGGCTTCAAAACAAATTTTGTTCCTTATTAAATTTGCTACAACTTTGCTTTAGGTTGGCCAGACATGCAAACATCCTAAGCTACACTTTTTAAATAGTCAAACACAAGAGCTCTAGGGATCCAAATTGGTCAACCATGAATTGGAAACCTAATTAGGCAAAATGATCAAATTGAACAATGTTCCAAATGACATTTTAGGTGTAACTAAGTTACTTACAAGCATTTTTAGCCACACCATACATTGGTCACACGAGAGTCAAGCAAGATATATACTGAAACAATGAAAAACACAAGAATGTTGCAAATGTTTCATAGTCATGTTTCACATGTTTCATGATCTTGTTGTATAGTATTAACTAATCTTGTTTCACTAAGTGAGTGGCACATGTTGCACTCAAGTGTTGCACACTTTATATTTCATAAAAGAGACAACACACATGAAATATACAACATGTTGCAATGTTTCAAAATCATGTTGCATGTGATATAAGTTCACGAAGGGATGAATGATGCTCATGTTCATGAAATGCAGTGCAAATGTGGAAGGCAAACACCTGGGGTGTTACAATAACTGCTGCTTTGCATCACTTGTACATGGTTGCCTCCTGCACCATCCCTCCTCTGGATGTCCCCAGCGGCAAGGACATGGCTGGTCACATGTGTGTCTGATGTTTGATACACTGAGCTGCCACAGCATTGCACAAGCACCATCACCTGAAGGGACAAAAATATTAGGCGTCTAATGTTTAGGAATTGTGGTAAATTAAACCTAACATCTACGTGCAATATGAGCGACATCTATTGTTGACGGTAGTTAACGTTCATCATAAACCATCAATATAACTTATATAAATGCGTAAAAAGCATCACCAACATAGGTTTGGGGGTTTAAACTAATGAATTCCATAAGTTTTGATGAATTAGTGTTTACAGGGGGATTTATTCAGAAAAACAGCAAGGTGGACCCAATCGTAAGATTTAATCATAATTATCAATGATGAAAACAACTCTAGAAGGCACCGGAAGGCAAACTACCAAAGCAAAGGGTGAGATGCCACCAAGTGGGGCCAGTTAGCCCCACCTATAGGCTGGCCAGCCTATGGGCCCACCTGTTAGCCCCCTCCTCGCTATGTCAGTTCTCCACCGCCTAAAGATCAAATCTACACCATTGATTTAAGTTAGTTTGATCCTAGGGTCAAGAATTAATGCTACCCCTATATATAGCAGCCCCTACCCCCCCTCCCTAGAGTCATCCTAAAACCCTAATTCATATCTCTCATTCAGATCAACACACACTAGGAGGAATAGGTCTAGAACATTCCAATATAGTAGATTAGTAGCCTGAGAGTGAGGGTTGAGTTGGGCTCATGCTCAAGTTTTGGATCTAGTCTTAGAGGCTTGGCAAAACCTTGTATATTCACTTCTACATCTTGTAAGACTTATTATCAATTTATCATATTCCTATCTACATGGTTGTTGGTATTTATTAACTTGTCACTTGGTTTAGTAGCCACCAAATGTAAGTCTACATCTCTTAGCATTATTTTTACTAAGTTGTCATCCCTAGTGATGATGCCAGAGATGCTTATGATTGCTGCCTAGTACTACTACTGGAGTAATATTTAGTTCTTTATTATTTCATGTGACTAGAAAGAATATATAGATATGAATGAAAAGGAATCTACAAGCGCACAAATAATTATACCATTGTAGCACTTTACCCGGGAGTATTCTAGGTATTTTTATTTATATTTTTACCACAGGGAAGGTCTAGCATGGACTTGTATTGATAGCTTATACTTTTGATGGAGAAGTAAACCAATATCAATGTTCTACTCATAACAAGGGTAAGTCATAGGATAAGATATTTATATGATAAGTATTGATCAATGATAAATTGCTCAGAGTACTCCTTTCTATGGTATTAGCATGGTCAGGTAGAATATTAGAGGAATAATTCCTAAGTCATTCTTAATTATAAGTCAAAGCACACATTGATTAGTGCAATTACACCTAGTAATCATGGCTAAGATCATCTTTATATCTACACATAAGGGACATTACTAAGGAAGATTAAGAACAGAGCTTGCCCTTCCTTCGTAACCACATCCTACATGCTACCTATATCAGGGAGTGGACTACAAAGGACTCAATAGGAGTGTCACATCCGTGATCTACCACATGGCCTAGAATATAAGGTGTATCCACAGGTAAACAACATATAAGCACCACGCTTGCACAATGTCGACCACTCACCCCATGTACTTTGGAGAGAGCGCTTTGTGAACTTATGCATAAGCATAATGATAAACTAGCTATATTAAGTATACAAGTCAAAGCATACTATGGTTAGTGTAATTACACCTAGTAATCATGGTTAAGATCAACTTCATATCTACACATATGGGATATTACTAAGGAAGATTAAGAACAAAGCTTGTCTTCCTTCGTAACTAGATCCTACTTGTCATATATTCCAGGAGTGGACTACAAAGGACTCAATAGGAGTGTCACATCCGCGATCTACCACATGGCCCATAATATAGGGTGTATCCGTAGGTAAACAATGTATAAGCACCATGCTTACACAATGTTGACCACTCACCAATGGTGCCCTAGAGTGAGTGCTATATGAACTTATGCATAAACATAAGGATAATCTAGCTATACTAAGCATCTAACCAAAGTAGACGATGAACATTATAACTAGGAACATGAACGATATGAAGATGATTGTCATAACAATTGTAGCAAACATATAAAAGTAATGAGAGATACAAAAGAGAGGGGGTACAAAGATTATACCAAACCACGCTCTTGACAAGATCAAGAATCGAAGCGAAGCCTACTTGCCTCCCTCTAGACCTAGCCTAAGTAGTTATGCCCTAGAATATGGTGGAGTCTGCGGATGATTAGGGTTTGTGTCTTCTCAAAGGACTTATGCCTTAGGGGGTGGCAGGGGGATCAAACTGACTTGAATAAACAATGTAGATGTATCCAAGGAGGCGGTGGAGAACCGACATAACAACGGGGAGACAGACAGGTGGGCCTAGGGGCTAGGCGGCCTACAGGTGGGGCCAACCAGCCCCACCTAGCAGCTACTCGCGGTCTACCTCGGCACGGTGTCATCTGGTGTCCTCTAGAACCTTCAAGTGTCCACCTTGACGGTTTTCTGGTTAAACCCTGCAAAAATCATAGATTCGCCAAAACTTATGGAATTTATTTGTATAGACCCCTAGATCTTTGTTGGTGATCATATTTATGCCCTTATACATGTTATATTGATAGTTTATAATGGATGTTAACTACCATCAACAAACTCCCCAAGCTTAACCTTTGCTTGTCCCTTAGCAAAACTAAACTTAGTAAATGGATTAGGAGTTTCATCAATGTTTTCACTCCTCAAAAGTGCACATGCATTCAAACAAGAATTCTTCTTAGTATTAAAATAAACCAGTCTAACTTTCAAACTTACCCATCATCTATGCGGATATTGTAAAGATCTGCTTCACAATCAAGGATAGAAAGGAGAAGTTTTCTTTCAAGAACTGCATCCTACAATCTCCTAGTCATCCACAAAAAGCATACCTACCCGAAGAAACAGTAGTGACCAAGAAGAAAACAATAGGAGAAGGAGGAAGAACAAGACTAGGCAGTCACCAGAAGAATCAGACAACATGATCAACACACTTCAATTAGAGTACGACCACCTCCTCGCTTCACCATTCCTTGCCAAGAAGGATGATCCTGGTGTACCGATGATCGAGTGTACCATTTGACAAAGAATCTTCCACAAGACCTTCTATGACATTGGATCAGGTGTCAACATAATGTCCAAGGTAACATATGAATATTTATTTGGTAATGAACCCTTGTACCCTACATTTATGTAGTTGTAGATGGCAGACCAATCAATTCAATTCCTAGAAGGAATAGCAAAGGACGTTATGGTAAGAATACACGACTACTTTGCCCCTACTGACTTCATGGTTTTGGACATGGGAGAAAAAGAAGATGATACACCCATCATCCTGGGAAGACCATTCCTCAACACCACCAACGCGATCATCTACATTGGATCTGAACAAGTCCACTTCCAATTCCCTAGAAAAAAAGGTGTGTTGTTATTTCAATAGTTATACTACTTATGAGCAGCCGAAGAAGAACCGCTCTAGGAGGAGACGTCGATCATCTCAACATCAAGGGAACCAACCCCTGTGGAATGAATGGGACAAAGATGAACAACCTAAAGAATTTGTGAAAAAGGAACCTACACCACCTAAGTCAAGCCCACCGGTCAAGTAGGTGTGGAAGGAGAAGTTGACATCATCAAAATCACAAGAGGTGCAACCATTAGGGAATCCATCACTAAGATTAGATGATGCACCCAAAGAATGAATAAGACTAGAGTAAAGTCCAATCCAGAGGACTTAAAAATCTGAACCCTCGCCGTGAGGTAATATCAGTAGTTATCCATATTTATTTTTAGTATTACATGAATTGTTCATACTTTAGCATATGCACTTTTCTATATTGGCATTGCATTAGTTAAAAATATATGCATACATCTAATTATATTTCATATAAAGGAAAATAAAAGGTTTTATTACAGCAGATCATCATCGTATAAGAAAAGAAAATAAAAATATTATTGCATCCTTAAGCCCCATGTGAATAATTTTCATGGTGTAACAAGCCCAAGGAATATTCACCGTGGTGGCATAAAAATAAAATATATATATACTATGCCTACATATCTTCTTTATTGCATATATATAAAATAGAAAATCCTAAAATATTAGATAGACATCCTATTAAAATTCTATCATTAAAAAATCTATCTAAACCAACAAGAACAAATCTCTTAATGGCTGACTGCTAACCCCTTATCTTAATCGAGCCACAAGTTTGTTCTTGTTGCAGTATTTTGCAGAATAATTCACATGATCAAGAGCAAGTTCACTCGGTTGTCTTGATCTCACACCACTCATGGATGAGAAGGACATACGTCGACAAACCCACTCTGAGAAAGATCACTCAACATTCAACAATCGACCATGGCAACATTCAGCTTGGGGAAGGAGCATCCCCCATGTATCTAGCTAAGTATTTCCTTCCTTTAGTTTTACTATTAGTAAGTTTGCTTTATATTAGCTAAAGAAATAAAAAGATACATAACAAAATAAAAATTTATCTTAGCCAATTATATATATATATATATATATTATAAGGTGTGATCTAAAAATGATGAAAACAAAATAAAAAGTGTGTCTAGTCTAAGTTTTCTATTTTTAAGTGCTGAATAAATAAAAGGACTCTGAAGATAATCTCTTATAATGGAAATGATGAATAGTTGCTCTATCATAATTCCTTTCAAGTATCTAGATTTTAGCCATGAATTCTCCTGAGTTTTGGATAAGACTATTTTGATATAAGAATTTACTCTGAACTTGAAACTCATGGGTAGCATATGCTTAATCTAAGTCTAGGTAATTAACGGATATGATATGAGAAGGTTTGAGCTGTTGTTTATCTTGTTCCAAGTGATACTAAAAATTCTGGAGATTTATCTTTTGAAAAAAATAAAATATTTCATGATGAGCTACTGTATGACAAAGCTTGAATTCCTACCAGAGCCATAAATGATATTTAGACTAGGAAAACTTTCACTCATATATGCTGCTTGCATTGCATTGAGTTTAGTCAAGCTTTGTTGACCCTTATGAGAGGTTTGTCATGCTCTTAAAATCAAGATCACGTACATACCACCTACATATGCACTACTCCTATACTAGGGGTAGGCGCAAAAACATGCCATTCCATTTAGATCCACTCAAAAAAATGTTTTACTCCTACACTAGGAGTGAACACCAAAAATATACCCTATAGGATATCCCCCAAATAAATACTCCAAAGTTCTTGTTGCTATCTCTCAAAAGTCTTGTTGTAGAAAAGAAGCATGGGGCTTGTCGGTGTTTCGAGCAAACACAACGAGCAAATTTGTATTATTGCGCTTTCTGGCCCGGATGGTGTGCTAAGAAGATACAAGGTTTATACTAGTTCAGACAGAATGTCCCTACGTCTAGTTTGTGGCTGCTGCTCATGTTACTAGCACTGAAAGTCCGTAGTAGGGGTTACAAATAGTCGAGAGAGATAGGTCTCAAGTCTCTAGTGATGTGTTGTGATGAGTTCCGATCGGTTTGGATGTATTCGGATCGAGTGTGCATTGTGCGATGCCCCTTAATGGGACGCCCTGATTTCCCTTTTATAGACCAAGGGAAAGCAGGGTTACAATGGGAGAAAAAAGGAGAACAAGAGGCCACCGAAGTCCTTCAGGGTCATCGGGCCTTTCTTTTCTTCTATGCAGGCCCCGCTGACACAGCAAGTGGTGATAGGGATAGCCCCACGCCAGGTGCCTGTCTGCTAACAATGCCATGCCATGGCATTGTCAGTGGGTCATCACGTCCCACTATGCCCCGGCAGGCAGCGCGGTGAAATAATGTGCTGATCAGCGGCTGTACAGGGAGTAGGTAGCATAGTGACCACGTGTTCGTCACTGTGCTTGATGTGAGTTCCCAGGAATGGCATGTCACGGGGATAGGTCATGCTGAGATGTGATCGGTCCCTGCATGATGCTAGAAGTTTGACCTTGGGTTATACTTTCTGGCCCATAGTGGTTGGCAGTGGCATGAGCTTCCATTAGGATCCATGCCTGAGGGATTAGGCGAGGCGGAGCCAGCCCTCAGATGTTGGGTAGGGCAAAGTCAGCCCTCAGACATCGAGTGAGGCGGAGCCAGCCCTTAGATGTCGGGCGAGGTGGGCCCACCCTCAGACATCGGGCGAGGCGAAGCCCGTGGCCTCGATGGTCAGTAAGAGCCAGAGCCAACCCTCAATGGTTGGATGAAGCGGAGCCCGTGGCCTCGGTGGTTAGCAAGAGCCAGAACAAACCCTCGACAGACAGACGTGGTGGAGCCCACGGCCTTAGTGGTTGGCAAGAGACGGATCCAACCCTTTGGGGTTAGACGAGGCGAAGCCCGTGGCCTCGGTGTCGGGCAAGGCAAAGCCACCCTTAGGGGTCAGACAAGGTGGAGCCCGCGACCTCGGTGGTCATCAAGAGCTATAGTCATGCTCTTGACTGCTTGGATGAATCATCATTGATGGTTATTAGCTCCTCCTCTTTGGGTACCCCAGTATTGGTCCCCGATAGGGCTATGCAAAAGTTATTCATAAGAAAAGAAGAAAGAAGAAAAAAGAAAGAGTATTAAAAATGGACAAGTATCCAAGATATCTAAAACAATGGGTACTCAAATACCCGCTTGAAAAAAAAAGAGAAGAAAGAAAGAGATGAATAACATAGTCCATGTTTTCCAACAAGGTTATGTTTCCAAATTCTAGAAAAAGAGATAAGTTTTCAAGGAGCAAAGTAGAATTAGGTTAGCCACCATATATATACCATACATTCACACATGCACATCTTGATTTGATTGTATGACTCAACTCTGTTTGGATCCGAGGTTTGACTTTACAATATATGTATTGCAAGTATGCTCTTTCATGCTTTTTCCACTCCTATGAGCTCCATATAAGCTTTAGTTGTAGGAAGAGAAAGGCATAACATCACAATTACCTTTGGTAAGGATCCACAAATACCACATATATTGAGAGACTTGAGAGTGTCATACAATGGAAGCTCTAAGTTTTGTTTTGAAAACTTACAAAAACTTTGAAATACTGGTTGAACAAAGAACTTGAGACATAGTGCTTGACTTGATCATTCTGTCTTTTGATTGCTCAAGACCTAAGTGAAGGCTAAGAAGCCCCATGGTTGAAGGTAATATGGGTGAGTTTGAAAGTTAGATCGGTTTATTCTAATCCCGAGGAGAATTCTTGTTTGAATGCATGTGTACTTTTGAGGAGTGAAAGCATTGAAGCAACTCCTAATCTAATTTTTGCTAAGTTTCATTTTGCTAAAGGACTGGCAAAGGTTAAGCTTGGGGAAGTTTGTTGATGGTAGTTAACAACCATTATAAACTGGCAAGGAAACATGAATATGGGCATAAATATGATCACCAACAAAGGTCTAGGGGTTTAAACTAATAAATTCCACAAGTTTTGGTGAATCTGTATTTTCTGTAGGGTTTAACCAAAAAACCGTCAAGGTGTACCTACATGTTAGATTTAATTATGCTTATCCACCACGAAACAAACACTAGAAGGTTCTAGAGGACACCAGATGACACCACGCCAAGGCAGAGAGGCAGCCCACCTACAGGCTGCCCGGCCCCTAGGCCCACCTATCGGTCTCTATGTTGCAATGTAGGTTCTCCACCACCTCCTAGGTTGCATCTACATCGTTCCTTAAGTCAGTTTGATCCAAGGGCTCGTGTTTGATGCTCTAAGCTATATATACCAGCCCCTGCCACCCCCCTAAGGCATCAAGTCATTTGAGAAGATAGAAACCCTAATCATCATCAAAGCTCCATCAATTCTAGGGCATAGCTGTTAGGTTAGATTTAGAGGGAGGCAAGCAGGCGTCGCTTGGATTCCCGATCGTGTCAAGAGCATGGTTTGGTATAATCCTTGTACCCCCTCTCTTTTGTATCTCCATTATTTTTATATACTTGCTACAATTGTTATGACACTATTAGTATTCATGTTCTTTGTTATAATGTTCATCATCTACTTTGATTATATACTTAGTATAGCTAGTTTATCATTATGTTTATGCATAAGTTCACAAAGCGCTCGCTCCAAAGTACATGGGGTGAGTGGTCGACATTGTGTAAGTGTGGTCCTTATACGTTGTTTACCTACGGATACACCATATATTCCGGGCCATGTGGTAGATCACAGATGTGACACTCCCATTGAGTCCTTTGTAGTCCACTTCCCGATATAGGTGGCACGTAGGATGTGGTTACGAAGGAAGGGCAAGATCTGTTCTTAATCTTCCTTAGTAATATCCCTTATGTGTAGATATAAAGATGATCTTAGCCATGATTACTAGGTGTAATTGCACTAATCAATGTATACTTTAACTTATAATTAAGAATGACTTAGGAATTTTTCCTCTAATATTCTACCTGACCATGCTAATGCCATAGAAAGGAATACTCTGAGTGATTTATCATCATCATTGATCAATACTTATCATATATCTTATCCTATGGCTTACCCTTGTTATGAGTAGAATATTGGCTATGGTTTACTTCTCCATCAATGGTATAAGTTATCAATACTTGTCCATGCTAGACCTTCCCTGTGGTAAAATATAAATAACAATACCTAGAATACTCTCGGGTTAAGTGCTACAATGGTATAATTATCTATGCGCTTGCAGATTCGTTTTCATTCATATATCTTTATATTCTTTCTAGTCACATAAAATGATAAAGAACTACTTAGTATCATTCTAGTAGTGATGCTAAGCAGTACCAACAAGCATCTCTAGTACCATCACTAAGGATGACAACCTAGTAAAGTAATGTTAGGAGATGTAGGTAATTAATAGGTGGCTACTAAAACAAGTGACAAGTTAATAAATACCAACAATGAGCATGGTGGCCGCTGTGACATTCTGGCTGGCGCGAGAGAAGACAGGTGTCTCCCTCTTGCCCTGCTGGATTTGATCGTATACTCGGCGTGCTCGCGCCCGTGCACCCATAGCATTGAGGTGTTGTGGGCTAGGGCATCCGTCGTCGTGACGTTCATTGGCCTAATCAACTTCATGGGCCTTGGCTCATTCCAGGGCTCCTGGTCATACTCGGCCTATTCCCTAGGGGTGCGTGGAATTGGATAGGCGTCATCCTCTACATCCTTCCGCCGGTGCTGGGCCATCCTCCGAGAGGTGCAACATGTTGCATTCTCTTAGCGGATGGTAGCTCCCCTCGGAATTGGACTCAGAGTCCATGTTCTCAAGGGTTGCCAACAAGAGGTCATAGATGGACTCCGGATCCCGCTCCATCATCCCACAAACTCAGAGGATTCTAGCGTCGTCGATCGGCCGTCATTCCTAGCTAGCTCTCGCTCAAAGAGTGCGATCGTGTCCCTCATTTTGGGGGGCGGTGCGGTGCTAGTGTTCTAGAATTCAGCCTCTGGTGGTAGGGCCCACCTCCGGAGAGTTGGGCGAAAGCATTTGCAAACACATAGAAAACACGTCGGCTTAGCCCTGGCTTGGGATTCACCCTAAGATGGGTGTCGATTCTGCATGCTAGCACGTCAGAGTCGATGATTGCGGGACCAGCTTGGGCTAGTCCGTGATCAGGCATTGAGATGTGCGGTGGGTCCACATTCACTTCGCTCAGCCGTAGCGGACCTATGCGGTCGACCTCAAAGTCTAGGTCCCTAAAGCGTAGGGCTTGGCCAGGGAGAAGACCATTAACGGGAGCTGGCCCGTTGATGTCGGTGAACTCGAGGCTTCTGAAGTGGATGTGACCACCGAGGGCCACGCCAAGAGCAAGTCCGATGTAAGGCAGGGAGCCATCGCTTCCTTCTTAATAACGAGAGTGCACGACTATCCCCTACCTGGCACACCAACTGTCGGTGTTTTGTAAGCCGGACTAGTAAATTTATATGATTACCACACTGCTCTAGGAAGATGATGGTAGCATTCAAAAGACATGAGGATTTATATAGGTTCAGGCTGGAGCCCTATGTCCAGTCTCAGAGATGATCGAGTGTGTGTTCTTCGCTTGAATGCTCTGAAGTTCTTAGAATGGGGGTGCAAGAATGGTGGAAGATGATGTAGATAGGCCCGATCTTCCAAAAGGTATGATAGCGTCGATTGGTGGAGACTTGACGTTCATGATCGAGGCTTCGAACCAAGGCTGATTCGGACCCCCGTAACCGTTACACCACTGCTCCATTGGTTATCAACCACGTGAACGTGATTGACCTCGCCGAGAAGGCTTTCCTGCAAGCGAATCGAGAACATAAGCAAGAACAGGATGAACGCAATCTAAAATTGCAAATAAATATGAGGCTTATGATAACAAGAAGGAGTTCAAGTCTTTATTCGAAAGGACTAATCACCATAGGTGAACAAGAACAAGAACTGGAGCCCTGGTTCACAGCAAGTGGCCTTGACGGCGATAGTTGCAGCAAAACGATGTTTGATTCAAAAGGAAATCAAGAACTAAACAAAACCCAAACCCTAAGAAGAGCGATGGCTGTTATTTATAGAGTCTTAGGCGTCACCCCCTAGATGCGCCCCCTAATGGGCCCAAACATGATACACGGTCCAATGGACCAAAAGACGGTGTCGCAGCACCCTAGTAGATTCTGGACGCTGACTTGTGACCACGATTCCCGTTGATTCTAAATAGCTTTTGATGTGAGACCACTTGTATTGGCTTCCTTATCAAATTAGCTTTCCATCCATATGTGGATCGTCAAAAATGGAGTCCAGATGCACCCTGGCAGATTTAAACGTTGCAGTTTTAATCGCAGATCACGCTGATAGTATGGAGGAACAAATCTTGATTTCATTCGTCGTTTAAGTACAGTCCAGGTTTGAGGTATTTGAGCATTAGCATTATTGCAAATATCATTCCACTAGAAAAGAGCAAAACTAGTAAACTCACTAGTAGCAAGCCTAACTCTATATTCTTTAGGTACTTGATGGGAGCTAAATTTTTTATCTACAGCCATCTCCCAATCTAAATATGCTTCAGGATCAGCAGAACTAGAAAAAGGAGGTACCTTAAACTTGGTTTTAGAGAAAGGATCATTATTACCTTGGTTGTTATCTCCCATACCACGTCGGTTAAAGTTCAACCGATTATGGTTACGTGCATCCTCAGCACGTCGTTGAGCTTCGGCTTCAGCCTCCGCGTCGCCATCGTCCTCCTTAGAGAGATCATCATCATCATCATCATCTTCAGGACGTGGTTCAGGATGTCGTTGTTCAACATCTTCAATCCTCTTGGCCAAATTGGTGATTTGTTGAAGGATCTCATTGAACTTGTCATCAAGAACGGCACGAAGCTCATTCTTAGAAACACAGTCATTGAAATATGTAGGTGCGTCCTCGTTTCCTTGGCCGCTGCCTCCGGCTTTCCTGACATGGTTAGTAGAAAGGAAAAGACAACACAAATAGTATTATCCCTACCAACTACTTAGGTTGTGGACAAGGAAAAATAAGGCACTCAACTCTCAAACGTCTTACCATAGTCTTACAAGTGTTCTTACCAAAGCAACAAGCGGTGCAATCGGTCGGTGACTGTAATACCATTGTAGCTTGAGTGTAATAGTTGCAAGGCAAATATGTACTTGGTTAGAAGAAAGTGGAGCTTGGACAGGCACAATATAGTAGCAAGGAATAGCAAAATTCGCAACTGAATAGCAAAGCTGAATAAATATCCCAAGTACTTGTTTTAGTTGCTGGCCTACTCACCTTCCAAGTACTAGATGTATTAAGTGATGTGAACAGTAAGAATATGATTAGGAATAAGGTAAAAATCAGCACACACCAACACAGCTCAAATGGCGCTCTCTATGTGCTCCTTTAGATATTGTTCCTTTTTTGCCCCTCTCTTTTTTCTATTTTTGAGGTTGTCGTTGTTTTTTTGAGAAATTTTGACTTTTTATTTTTATTTTTTTGATATTTTTTCTTCACTTAGGAGCACAAAAGAAGTAACCACAGAAAATATGAGCTTAAACAAGTGAAAGACGTGGCCTGTGGAATTTTTCGAAGACGTGCTCGAAATTGACAAAAACCTTGTGACCACAAAAAGATGATCTTGTGACCACTTTTTGACCAAAATAAAAATCTCTGACCCCGACAATGCGGGGGATAGACAGATCCGAAATTTTTTTCTGATTGATTTTGATATATGGAATGTCGAAATTCGAGTTCGTATGCGAAAACTAGACCAGTTTTACGAACGCACTCCGAATTAGAGGACAAAACGTGAACAATGCGCGCAAAATTGGTCACGGTAGCAATGATTTGATGGAAACAGTGAAGACAAGTGTAGGAAATTTGATGGCGTGGACTAGGGTTTGATGGATACAAAGGAAACTCAACAAGACTGGACTCAAAAAATGATCTAAAACCAGCAACTAAAACTTGACCTAGGGCATAAACTCAACAACGCGAAACTGAGACGAAATTGCACGGCACAATGATGCTATAGGACAGGGAATATGTGACGATGTATATTTTTTGGCTTTTTGTGGACTATAGGTAATGCAAAAACAGTAATAATCTAAAGGGGAAAACAAAGTTATACCTAACGGGCAATAAGGGCTCTAATACCACTTGATGTAGATTAGGCCCGATCTTCCGAAAGGTATGATAGCGTCGATTGGTGGAGACTTGATGTTCACGATCTAGGCTTCAAACCAAGGCTGATTCGAACCCCCGCAACTGTTACACCACTGCTCCGTTGGTTATCAACCACGCGAACGTGATTGACCTCGCTGAGAAGGCTTTCCTCCAAGCGAATCGAGAACACAAGCAAGAACGGAATGAACGCAATCTGAAATTGCAAATAAATATGATGCTTATGATAACAAGAAGGAATTCAAGTCTTTATTCGAAAGGACTAATCGCCACATGCGAACAAGAATAAGAACTGGGGCCCTAGTTCACAGCAAACGGCCTTGGCGGTGACAGTTGTAGCAAAACGATGTTTGTTTCACGAGGAAATCAAGAACTAAACAAAATTCAAACCCTAAGGAGAGCGACGGCTGGTATTTATAGAGTCTTAGGCGTCACCCCCTGGACGCGCCCCCTAATGGGCCCAAACACGATATACGGTCCAATAGACTAAAAGACGGTGTCGCAGCACCCTGGCAGATTCTGGAAGCTGACTTGTGACCATGATTCCTGTTGATTCTAAATAGCTTTTGATATGAGACTACTTGGATTGGCTTCCTTATCAAATTAGCTTTCCATCCATATGTGGATCCTCGAAAACGGAGTCTGGATGTATCCTGGGTGACCAGTTTAAGGAAGACCGGTACTAGAATCCGAGATGGGCTCCAACTTTAGTTGGACTGGGCCTCCACCATGAAAAAGATGAATTAGACGCCCATGCTGAACCTCCTCGTCTTCTTGGCTTGTATGCGACGAAGTAGTGATATCCTCATCAGAAGAGAAAGAAGAGCTAGAGCTCGGAGATGAACTGCCTAAAGAGAAGCTCCAGGAGCCCAACTACGATGGAGAATGAATGAAATTGTAGAGGATGTGAATGTCTAGAGAGGGTGCCCTGGCTGCCCTTATATAGAGTTTGGAGCTAGGACATGTACAAAGCAGTAGGTTCTCCCGATCGAAGGGTCATGAGCCTAAGGGAGGGCCTAGCTAACTTGGCTTGCAAGCTACGCCGTCTTGAGGTACATGTCTGTGCCTGGTTGTCATCATGGTCTTGTGGCCACGTCATGACATGGTAATTCTTCTAACTACGATCATTGAGGGCGTCGGTTCAACCCCACCCTTATGCAAGTTTCATTTTTTTTTTGTTTTTCTATGGACTTTTTGTATGCATTACATATCCGTGTTAACTCTTGTCTGTATTATTTTTGTGTCTGAATCTCCCTACCAACTCAGCAAATAATTTTAAAACATTTGTACATTTATGTTATTTATGTCTGACATACTATCGAAATCAGCTTGTGTTTTCTTTGAGTACAATGCAAGACTGTGGGTAATCAAGGGGCAGCTCCTTGTTCCATGTTACATATTGGGCTTATGTATATGGGTGGTTTTGTTGGTAGCAAGGCATCCTCCTCCCTCTCCACAAATTTAGAAAAAAGAGATGAAGTTGAGGGCCAACTCCAGGTATTTTATGGAGCACCTAAGGGATATCCTAGAAACTCTAGTTTTTTTTGTGAAATTGCTTTATAGTGGAGTTAGTTCACCGCCGAGAAATCCAAAAGCTACCTGTTGAAAACTAAAATCTAGTAACCTATAGCCTCTTCCCTCTACAAATATCCCTCGTCTTTTCTCCCTCCCACCCCCATTGACCCAATCCCACAACTCTTAAAATGTGACACAAGCCTCAAAGAGGGTGGGTCTCAGGATTTGGATTTTTTTTATTGCTTTCTCACGGCTGAACCGTCTCTGCTGCTTGAAAAAAAGTTCTTGCTCTCCTTGTCTTGTGAGCTACGAGCTAGCGATGAAACAATAGCTAGCGAGTTCCTTTTTTATCTGTTTTCTTTGCTCCACATGAGCTCTGATCCTAGTCCGCTATGTAGATAGCCTTTGGGGACATCATCGATTAATTCCATAGCGCCAAGAAGCCAACATCTGAGCTTGGATTCGGCCGTGGTCTACCACCCGGTAGATGGCTTGGCCTAGACCAACGCGTCAACGGACGCTGTACTGAATGATCAATGTGATTTCCTAAACAAAGTGAACCATTTTTCTAAATTTTGTTTGATTTTTTGTATAATCGATGAACCATGTTTATCAGATCAACCGGGTTTGCAATTTCGGCAAATATTTGTCAAAAAAATCTGAGTTTTCGCCATTTTCGATGCATCCAAAAAATACCATGCCGGTCAAATTTTTTAGCCAAAATTTGGCCACCCATGTCCCATCCAAATCACGCGCCACGAGGTCAAAAAGCACCATTCTCGCTGGCTAGTTGCGGCTGGGCCAGCCCACCGTATAACCCCAAAAGTCCGAAAGCCTAAGGGGGGTGTTTCGTTCCCTAAATTTTAGTCCATGTTACATTGGATGTTCAGATGCTATTTAGAAGAACTAAATATGAGTTAATTATAAAACTAATTACATAGATGGAGACTAATTTACGAGACGAATTTATTAAGTCTAATTAATCCACCATTAGTATATATTTACTGTAGCACCACATTGTCAAATCATAGACTAATTAGGCTTAAAAAATTTATCTCGCAAATTAGCCACAATCTGTGTAATTAGTTATTTTTTTCATCTATATTTAATACTTCATATATGTATCTAAACATCCAATGAAACATGGACTAAAATTTTCCTGTAGGAACCAAACACCCCCTAAATCCACTTCATCCCCCCCCCCCGCACCCACTTCGGCTGCCATCGACATCCGAGTGACCCGCAACCCCGCCGCCGCCGTCAGCCATCCCCGCCTGCCTGCGCCGCGCTGACGCGCCACCGGCTCTCCCCGCCCGCCTGTGCCGCGCCGACGTGCCACCGGCTCTCCCCGCCTGCCTACGCCGTGCCATCCTCCTGCCCCACCACGCGCCGTCCTGCCGTCCACCTGCATCTGCGCCGCCACCCGTGACCTGAGGACCTGCCCAGGTGGTGCCTTGACGGTCCACAAGGCCGAGCCTTGTCCTGACCACGCCATCGGCTTGGCCAGGGAGGGAATCGTCATCAGCTCCCACGGCATCTTTTGGTGGGAAGATGTTGCGCAGCGATCTCTCTCAAGTTCCATAGCGACCTGTTTCCAGCAGCGAGGAAAGAATGCGCGCTTCGCATGAAGCCTGGTAGCTACCACACCAGCACTCCAATCTTCTGCAGGTGACTGAGCAACCCTAGCTAGCTTGTGTTTTTCATCATTTATATTCTCTTGTCCGATTAGCATTTGGCAGCTTATTTTGTCCCATTACTGTGTCTTTGATCGTAGTGATTGGATCTTTGTGCTGTTACTAATCAATCGTTCAATTGATGCTCACTAGGGCATAGGGAAACCGTGTGGTCAACTAGACTTTCTCTCTTATGCAAAGCCTGCAAAGATAGTGGTTTTTGTTGACACTGCTTAGGGATTGAGCAATCTGAACTTTCAACTAAATCAATTATGGTGCCACTTTTTCTGTTTTTGTTGTCCTACCATGCTACCGCCCTATAAATTTCTATGCATCTCTTTTATTGCTGCCATGCTCATGTTGCCCACATCTTGTAGAGGTTGCAAACACCTCTATACTACTGTAGGAATGTAGTAGTGATCAATAGACAACAGTCCTTTTTTCAGTTCTGCTTATTTTATTCACACATATTTATTATAGTTTAACTGAACGATCTGTGCTCTAACAATATAATAGTATTTTACACATTTTATTCCTATTCTTGTGAATAATCACCTCGTTCGGCTGGTCCGCGCTACAGTAAAAAACAGATGGTTTTAGATAAATAAATAGTATTATGTGAGAGAGAATAAGCTGAAACAAGCTGGAACAAGCGAGAACATGACCAGCCGAACGGCATGAATGCCAGCAGCCAAGCACTATCTGGCATGTCATTTGGTTCCATCATTCATACATATGCTTGCATATGGAAGCACTATTTACTGAATTTTCTAGTAGTGACTGAATAGTATACAGCTTCTGTTCGGATTCATTAATCAGATATTTCCTTTTTCCCTACACTGTTTATGTCCATGCATACATTGTCGATAAAGCATCAAAATAAATGGCAAAAGCTTTTGATCCTACTATAACAACAACAACAACAACAAAGTATTTAAGTTTCAAACAAGTTGGAGTAGGCTAGAGTTGAAACCCAGCAGAAGCAATCAAGGTTCAGGCACGTGAATAGTGTCTTCCAAGCACTCCTATCTAAAGCTAAGTCTCTAGGTATATTCTATCCTTTCAAGTCTCCTTTTATTGCCTCTACCCAAGTCAAGTCAACTTCGGTCTTCCTCTGTCTTTCTTCACGTTACTATCCTGGCTTAGGATTTCACTATACACTGGTGTCTCTGGAGGTCTTCGTTGGATATGTCCAAACCATCTCAACTGGTGTTGGACAAGCTTTTCTTCAATCGGTGTTACCCCTAATCTATCACGTATATCATTATTCTGAACTCGATCCCTTCTTATATGACCGCAAATCCAACGCAACATACGCATTTCCGCGACACTTACCTATTGAACATGTTGTCTTTTCGTAGGCCATCATTCTGCACCATACAACATAGCAGGTCTAATAGCCGTCCTATAAAACTTGCCTTTTAGCTTCTGTGGTACCCTTTTGTCACATAGGACACCAAATGTTTGCCGCCACTTCATCAACCCTGCTTTGATTCTATGGCTAAATCTTCATCAATATCCTCGTCTTTCTGTAGCATTGATCCTAAATATCGAAAGGTATCTTTCCTAGGCACTACTTGACCTTCCAAACTAATACCTTTCTCCTCCCGAGTAGTAGTGCCGAAGTCACATCTCATGTACTCAGTTCTAGTTCTACTGAGTCTAAAACCTTTGGACTCCAAAGTCTCCCGCCATAACTCCAGTTTCTGATTCACTCCTGTTCGGCTTTCATCAACTAGCACTACATCGTCCACGAAAAGCATACACCAAGGGATGTCCCCTTGTATGTCCCTTGTGACCTCATCCATCACTAAGGTAAACAAATAAGGGCTCAAAGCTGACCTTTGATGTAGTCCTATCCTAATCGGGAAGTCATCCGTGTCTCCATCACTTGTTCGAACTCTAGTCACAACATTGTTGTACATGTCCTTAATAAGCCCAACGTACTTCGTTGGGACTTTATGTTTGTCCAAAGCCCACCATATAACAATCATTGGTATTTTATCATAAGCCTTCTCCAAGTCAATAAAAACCATGTGTAGGTCCTTCTCCATATATCGCTCCATAACTTGTCTTATTAAGAAAATGGCTTTCATGGTTGACCTTCCGGGCATGAAACCAAATTGGTTCATAGAGACCCGCGTTATTACTCTCAAGCGATGTTCGATAACTCTCTCCCATAGCTTCATAGTATGGTTCATCAACTTAATTTCCCGGTAATTAGTACAACTTTGAATATCCCCTTTATTCTTGTAGATCGGTACCAATATACTTCTCCACTCATCAGGCATCTTGTTCGATCGAAAAATATGGTTGAACAGCTTGGTTAGCCATACTATAGCTATGTCCCCGAGGCATCTCCGTACCTCGATTGGGATACCATCCGGTCCCATCTTCTTACCTCCTTTCTTCCTTTTCATCGTCTCTCTGACCTCAGATTCTTGGATTCTCCGCACAAAACGCCTATTGGTGTCATTAAAAGAGTCATCCAACTGAAAGGTTGTATCCGTATTCTCACCATTGAACAATCTGTCAAAATACTTTTGCCATCGATGTCGGATCTCATCCTCCTTCACCAGGAGATGCTCCCTTTCATCCTTAATGCACTTAACTTGGTTGAAGTACCTTGTCTTTCTCTCACGAATCCTAGCCATCCTATAAATGTCCTTCTCTCCTTCCTTCGTACTCAAACGTTGGTAAAGATCCTCGTACGCTCTACCTTTTGCCACATTTACAGCTCGCTTTGCAGTCTTCTTTGTCATCTTATACTTCTCTATGTTGTCCACACTCCTGTCATGGTACAAGTGTCTATAGTATTCTTTCTTCTCCTTAATAGCCCTTTGGACTTCCTCGTTCCACCACCAAGTATCTTTAGCCTCGCCTCCACTTTCTTTGGTTACTCCACACACCTCTGAGGCCACCTTCCGAATGTTGGTTGTCATCTTCTCCCACATGTTGTTTATTTCCTCTTCTTCCTTCCAAGAGCCCTCTTTGATAACCCTTTCCCTGAATACCTCTGACATCTCCCCTTTCAGTTTCCACCACTTTGTTCTTTCAATCTTAGCTTATTTGTCCCTACGGGCACGCACCTAAAAACGAAAGTCTGCCACCAAAAGTTTATGTTGAGAAACAACACACTCCCCTGGTATCACCTTGCAACCCAAGCATGCTCGTTTGTCCTTTCTTCTTGTGAGGACAAAGTCAATATGGCTCGAGTGTTGTCCGCTACTAAAGGTCACTAGATGAGATTCTCTCTTTCTAAAGAAAGTGTTGGCTATCATCAGGTCAAAAGCTACTACGAAGTCCAAAACTTCCTCCCCCTCCTGATTCCTACTACCATACACAAAACCTCCATGAACTGTCTTGAAACCTGCGCTTATAGTACCTACATGCCCATTAAGATCTCCTCCTATAAAAAGCTTCTCACTATTAGGGACAGCTCTAATCAGGCCATCTAAGTCTTCCCAGAACTGTCTCTTAGCACTTTCGTCGAGGCCTACTTGGGGGGCATATGCACTAATTACGTTCAAGACCATATCACCAATGACAAGCTTGACTAAGATAATCCTATCTCCTTGCCTTCTCACTCCCAACACACTTTCTTGAGGCTCTTATCAATCAAAACTCCTACTCTATTTCTATTCGCAACTGTCCCTGTGTACTGTATTGTCCACCTCCTTCGTCTTCTGACCCTTTCATTTAGTCTCTTGAATGCATAATATATTTGCACGCCTCCTAGTCGCGGTATCAACTAATTCTCTTAACTTACCTGTAAGCGACCCTACATTCCAACTACCTAAACGGATCCTAGTTGGTTCGACTAGCTTCCTTACCCTTCGCACTCATCGACTCAGATGTGAAGACCCTTACTCATTTTTCACTACACCCGGGGGCCGATGTAGCTCGCCACTAAGGATGCGACGACCCGATCCTTGCTCACTTGACACCGTGCCTAGATCGCGACACAGCGCGTCACGGGGGTGACGACCCGGCCCTTGCTCATTTAACACCATACCCGGGTTCTGATATGGCGCGTCGCTAAGAGGGTTACGCCCCAACAGTTTTCTTTCGGGTTTCATCTCCATTAAAATGGCTAGATTTAACGATGGCTCGCCACGCCTATCACAACCCTCCTCCTTTTTCAGGGTTTGGGACCTGCTATGTTGAGACAACATAGGCGGAGTTAAAAGCATTTGATCCTAATGTAGCAGAAATGAAACTTAGGGGGATGCACCTACTTTATTTCCTAGAAAGCAAAGTCCAGCACAATGTTGGGCTAAGGAATCTATTAACCCTCTTTTACATAACTCGATCAGAAAGCTCCAGTTTTGATTCCCCCAGTACTATGATAATAGGACTGAAACAAAATTGTCAAAATTGTACCATATACTTAGAAGTGATGAAATCCAGGCCTGTGGGTCAACAGGTCTCTGCAGCTCTATCTCAACAAAATCGAAGTGTCTCTCTACGGTACTTTACTGTTTCTGATTATTTTTTTTCTTTAGCTTGCTTGAAACCATGGAATTAGGAATTCAATGATGATTCATCATAAGCTACAATTAATCTGGAGATGAGGGACAGTGACCTGAGCCGGCCCTTGAGGCATACCGGAAGGCAGGCAAGGGTTTCCTGAACCAGAGCACACTGCAGGTCGAGAGCAGTTTGATGTTCAGCACATGTAGGAGCAGCACGTTGCAGGCTGACCTCGTGATCATCTGGATGGTAAGCTTGCTCAAGCACTCAAGCTCCAAGTTGACATGATTCTCTCTTTAAGGTTTCATAGTGAGTACTTGCACAACCCTTGATATGCCATGATTCTCTCTGAGGTTTCATATTTCGCTGGACTCTATTGAGTATTAATTACTTGCTCATGCTTCGCCCTTTTCTGTCCTAAGAGTACATATATGTTTGAGATAATGATTTATTTTTGTTTCCATGGCTACAGGATTATACTGCTAAACTATCCAACTTTGTACTGGCAAAAGCTGGTTCTTAACGTGATGAGACTCGTGTTGACATGGGTGATGGGAACCTATTGATATGTTGCCCCTGAATATGTGATGACTGGTACTTTCCTCATTGTTTCTATATGCTTGGTAATTTCATTTTTTTAGAAGATATATCATTGTTTCTACTCATGAGATGAGATCACATATATTACCATTCACTGCTGCTTTCAGTATTTGAATATTATAACAGCAAAATTTATAGTCACAAAAACGTATTATTTGTAATGCATGATCTGATGTCACATACTCACATATAGATTGTTTGCTGCTTGCTTCAGTATTTGTACAGCAAACTATGGCCCAACCCTACACATGTATATAGTATTTGTCTGTGTTTATTTGGGTTCTCATGTATATAACTGATGTGCAGGTCATTTGAGGGCTACAGCTTTGGCGGCGTCCTTCTTGACAGGGCGTGGGTCAATTGACAAGTTACGGCTCAGCAAGATTGAGATACCTAGATTGTTCACCAAATCATACTGAGGTAAGATGTGAACTCAAGGGGTGGAAATGTCCTCGGCCTACTTAAGATATGTGAACTCAAGGGTGCAAATGTCAGACGAAATGATAATACAAAATGCATGCAAATCAACTAATGTATCCATAGCTAGATTCAGACACTACAAGAGGAGGCCGCTTCTTGGGTTCATGACTTCATGTCCATCATTGAACTAGACCTGTAGCTAGAAAATGACAGAATGTAATTACCTATGTAAGGTGTTTTAAACATGATGGGTGCTTGCAATGGTCCAACTATTAGTGTACTTTGCAAAACAAATTAGCTATTCCCCTCTAGTAATTTGTTACGTGCAAGCTAGATAGTCATGGCTAGATGCATGTCTATTAGTCTTTAATTTATGATTCTAAATTGCTTACCTTCGAAATGGTTCAGTCCATGGTATTGCTAAAATATTACAATTTTAGTTTAACTGATGCATATAAATATGTCAATGATTCTTCTTAGGAGGAAGCTAGAGTTTGAGTGGAGGGCACGGGTGATGGAATGTCAAGCCAACCTTTGTTGCAATGGTGGACATAGCTCATTAGATTTCATGTGTATAAATAAGTGTGTCAGATACCTTATGTCTTTGAGCAATGCATGTGTCTAAGTTGACTTTGACATTGGACGGTCTCATTAATGATTTGTACGAACAAAGCATATTTTGGTTTAATGGATGTCTAAATGCTTCATTTCGGCATGCAATTATTGTTTGAAACTACCAAACAAAGCGTTGCAATGTTGGCTATCGGTATAATCATTTGGCATTGCAATATTGGCTATAGCAACAAACAAATGATGTGGTAAAAAATCTCATACTAATGAAACAGTGGGCGTGGCAATAGAGTTTTCAAACTACAGCAACATAGTAGTAAGTGCGGCAATAGAGGGGTTCCTATATGACAAAGCTTGAGTTCCAACCAGAGCCATACATGTTATTTAGGCTAGGAAAATTTTCACTTATATGCTACCTGTTTTGCATTGAGTTTTGTCAAGCTTTATTGACCCTTATGAGAGATTTGTTATGCTCTTAAAATCAAGATCACGTATACACCACCCACATATGTAATACTCCTACACCGGGGGTAGACGCAAAAACATGCCTTCCATTTAGATCCATCCAAAAATATTCTACTGCTAAACAGGGGGTAAACACAAAAACAAGTCTGATAGGTTTTCCATCCACCAAATAAATGCTTTAAATTCTTGTTGCTATCTCTCAAAAGTTTTTGTTGCAGAAAAGAGACATGGGGCTATGCAAAAGTTATTCAGAAAAAAGAGAAAAGAAAAGAAAAAAAGTTAAGAAAAAAATGGACACAAAAGTGTCCGTGATATTGAAAACAATGGATACTTAGATGCTGGTCTAAAAAAAGAAGAAAGATGAATAAAGATATCCCCTGTTCTCTTGCAGAAATATTTTCAAGATTCAAATGAGAGATAAGTTTTCAAGGACCAAAGTAGAATTAGAATAGCCACCATATATATCCACCATATATCCACACACATGCACATCTTGATTTGATTGTATGACTCATTTCTCTTTAGGTCTGTTGTTTGACTTTACAATACATGCATTGCAAGGATGCTCTAACTTTCTCCCCACCTATGAACTCCACATAAGACTTAGTTGTAGGAAGAGAAAAAGGGCATAACATCATTACTGCCTTTGGTGAGGATCCACAAGTACCACATATATTGAGAGACTTGAGAGTGTCATACAATGGAATCTCTGAGTTTTTTTTAAAAACTTATAAAAACTCCAGAACAATGGTGGAACAAAGAACTTGAGACATAGTGCTTGACTTGATTGTTCTGTCTTTCAATTACTAAGACCCAAGTGAAGGCTAAGAAGCCCTATGGTTAAAGGTAATATGGATAAGTTTGAAAGTCAGGTTAGTTTATTCTAATCTAGAGGAGAATTTTTGATTGAACACATGTATACTTTTGAGGCGTGAAAGCATAGTAGCAACTCCTGATCCATTGTTCAAGTTTAACTTTACTCAAGGACTAGCAAATGTTAAGTGTGGGGGAGCTTGTTGATGGTCGTTAACATCAACCATAAACTGTCAACATATCCTGCATATGTACTTAATTTTATCACCAAACATAGGTCTAGGGGTTTAAACTAAAAAATTTCATAAGTTTTGGTGAATCAGTGTTTACAGGAGGATTTATTTAGAAAACCGGCAAGGTGGAACCTGTTGATGGTCCTTAACTATCAATTTTGACCATCAATATTGCACCAAAAATGGGAGTAAACAACAACATAAGTAGTGATTTATGTTTATAGTTGACCTAGTTCCACTTGTACTTGGAGATCTTTGCTCATGCAGGAAAACTAAACAAAAATACCAAATATAAAGCACTAGAAGCAATTGGAGCAAGGCAGGGCCACCATGGGCCACTTGGTGGGGTCGGCCGACCCCACATGGCATCGGCCAACATGGCACCACCAGTGCCACCACACCAATTCATGGGAGTGGCCAAGAAACACACTCCCAAGCTCTCTCTACCGTTGATCTCAAGTCAGTGCATGATCAAGGGTCCAAAAGAGTCTATACATGGATAGTTGGACGCACCATGCTTATGTCGGTGCTCAAATGGACAAAGGGGCTTCATACCCACACTCTACTACACCTCTAGAGGCCCCACACCAAAGGAGGAGGGCCCACTCAACAGTGGGGGGTCGCCCGACACCATCCACCGTCGGCCGACGGCCCATTTCCACCAAATCGACTCATTTTTGGACACGTGCAAGAAGACACCAAATGGAGCAACGTGGTGCATCGGTTTAAGGTGGTTCATTGGCGGTTTGATCCAAGGGCAAGGAGGGCATGTCACATGGATTGATGACATGGCAATGGAGTAGCCCCTACTCCACCTTAGACTATAAATAGGACCCCCTCTCCCTCACTTGTTACACACACCACAAGAAAAACTCTCTACTCTCAAGATGTAGTCCTAGTGTGAGCTTTAGTGGGAGTTAGAGTGAAGAGGAGCTCTTCCTTGAGTCAGGAGTGGTCTTCAGGAGTCTAGTATAGCTTTGTATCTCTCTTGTAGTACTTTCCTTATTTCAATATATTACTTGCTATGCAATATATTAGTATCTTCTTTATTCATTTATCTTGCTTAGTCTGAATGTCACTATACCTTTGTTGTAGTAGTACTTTTGGATATAGTTACTTTCTCTATTTACTTGTATGCCTTTCATGTTATTCTAGTTCATGCCTTTGTTGTTTAGCTAAGTATGGTTAGTATAGTTGTATCACACCTTAGTATGGGATCTCCGCTCGCATCGAGTGCTTTAGTTATCGTACGTGACTAGAGTAGTAATCCTTAGCATAGACGTGGTGTCTAGGCTAGTGTTTACCTGAGTTTGCGCCCAATCCCATGGATAGTTGTGGTAGCCCCAGAGGTGATAGCTCTGTAAGGCCTTTGCAATCCACCATGTTCGGATTGGTGTTTTCATAGAGCTTTTTGGCAGCCTTCCCTAACCACTTTTTCTCACCCCCTTCTAGGGTCGGAAAGGTACTATTGCCCCAAAGTGTTATTGTGTGTGATCACTATATCTCACCCATTCCTAGTTATCCCGTCTAGTCTGCTCTAGAATGGAACTATAGTAATAGAGAAGTGCCCTTTGTGATAGAGAAGAACTTAGGAAACTCCCTCACTCATTGTCCTCCCACTTAGCTATGCTTTCACTCTATCCTTCTGGAGTGGATCTTCTTGTGTGTCACCCTATCTTATCTTATATCACTTACCCCCACTTTAGTCTAGTCGGTATACTAGTTAGTAGATACATGATGGTTAACTATCAACTTCTTTACCCACTGCTTCCCTGTGGATAAATACGATACCCTAGAATACTCCTGGGTGAAATACTATAATGATATTCTATGCACTTGCGAAATTATCTACTTGAGCATAAGAAATATCAATAGACCCAATCATCAGATTTAATCGTGTTTATCCACGACAAAAACAACTCTAGAAGACTCTAAAAAGCACCAGAAGGCAAACCACCGAAGTAGAGGGCGAAACACCGGCCGGCCCCACCTGTAGGCCAGACGGCCTATTAGCCCACCTGTCAGCCTCTGTCTCGCTACATCGGTTCTCCACCGCCTTAGGAATTGCATCTACGCCATTCTTTCAAGTTGGTTTGATCCGAGGGCTCATAATTGATGATTCCCCCTATATATAGTAGCCCCTACCCCCCTCCTAGGAGCCATCCTGAAACCCTAATTCATATCTCTCATTCAGATCAACACACATTAGGAGGATTATGTCTAGAACTCTCCAATGTAGTAGATTAGTAGCTTGGGAGTGAGGGTCAAGTTGGGCTCATGCGCAAGTTCTAGATCTAGTCTTGGAGGCTCGGCAAAGCCTTGTATCTTCACTTCTACATCTTGTAAGACTTATTATCAATTTATCACATTCCTATCTACATGGCTATGCTTACTTTGAATATGTATCTCGCTTAGTTAAGGTTACCATTACTTTCGTGTGCGGGTTCATAGAGCACTTAGTTTGCCAGTTTACCGGTAGGGCTAAGTAGCCGAGCCTCATGTAAGCATGGTGCTTATATGATACTCTGTCTGTGAGTGCACCCTATTCGCTAGCCGTGTGGTAGCAGTGGGAGGTGATAGCTCCATCTATCCTCTGTAGTCCACCCCATGTGAGCAGGTTCTTAAATTGTAGGACCATAGTCGCGTCAGTAGAGTTATCTTTCGTAATGCTCTACCATCTAGCAATGTCCCGAAGTGCATAAGAGTAGAGTTAGTCTTAGCTATTGTTGGATGTATATATACTTTGACCATGTAATAACAATATCACAGGAATCTACCTCACCCGTTGTTCTTCTGAGTTGACTAGTTATTTATCTTCATTGATTTATCCCCTGAGTGTCATTTTACATAATTCCTATCATTACATTTACCCCTTGCTCTAGCTATGCTGGTATGTTGACTGATAGATATTTCTTTATTACTCAATAAGTCTTTACTCTGTTATTTCCCTGTGGTAAAATATAAATAACGATACCTGGAATACTCATGGTAAAATGCTACAATGGTATTCTATGCACTTGTGGAATCCTTCATATTCTATTTGTGTTAATAAATACCAACAGCTGCCATTCGAGATCAAGTGTGATGCTAGTGACTACACTATTGGTGTGGTTCATGGCCAAATCAAAGATAAGAAGCATCATGCAATCGCTTACGCTATAAAAACACTGACAAGAGCCCAACTTAACTAAACTACCATGAAAAAAGAGCTCTTGGTAGTTGTTTTTGCTATAGACAAGTTTAGGTTTTACTTAGGGGGTGCAAAAGTTATTGTTTACACTGATCATGCTGCACTTAAATACTTGCTCACTAAGAAAGATGCTAAACCTAGACTAATAAGATGGGTTATCTTACTCCAAGAATTTGACCTTGAAATAAAAGATAAAAAGGGAGTAGAGAATATCGTTGCAGATCATCTATCACATATGCAAGTCACTAGCATGTAGGAATTACAAATAAATGACTTCCTACATGACGACATGCTACTGAAGGTGACAGACTCCAACCCATGGTACGCGAACATCGTAAATTTCATGGTCACAGGTTACATCCACCGGGGGAGAACAGGAGTAAACTACAAGTCGAAAGCAGATGTAACCTTTGGGATGACCCATACCTATACAGGGTATGCTCTGATGGCCTATTGAGGAGGTGTGTCCCAATAGCGAAAGGAGTGCAAATCATTGAAAAATGCCTTGCAGCACCGCACGAAGGCCACTACGGAGTATTCCGTGCACAAGCCAAAATCTAGCAGTGTGGATTCTTCTAGCCGATGATGTACGATGACACCAGAAATTCAACCGAATGTGTTAGAAATGCCAACTGCAAGGTGGCATCACTGCTCGCAACACAATGCCCCTCCACTACAACTTCCAAGTGGAGATATTTGATGTCCAGGGCATTGACTTCATGGGGCCATTCCAAAAGTCCCAAGAATGCGAGTACATCCTCATCGCCATTGACTATGTGTCAAAGTGGGTGGAAACCTTACCATGCAGAGCTGCTGATGCCAAGCACGCACGGAAGATGTTTCATGAAGTGATTTTCCCTCACTTTGGAACACAAAGGATGGTAATAAGTGACGGGGGATCACACTTCATCGACAAGACATTTCGAACCTTCCTAAAGGAGCTTGGAGCCAAGCACAACATTGCCACCCCTTACCATCCTCAAACAAGTGGCCAGGTAGAGACTTCAAATAAACAGATCAAAAATATTCTACAAAAGACGGTCAATGAGATGGGGAAGGGTTGGAAGAACAAGCTTCATGATGCACTCCGGGCATACAAGATAGCTTACAAAACCCCCCATCTACATGTCACCATTCTAGCTTGTCTATAGAAAAAGCTGCCACTTGCCAGTTGAGCTTGAGCACAGAGCTACTAGGCCATAAAAAGCTAAAACATGGATGTTAAGCTAGCCGACAAGAATAGACAAAAACAAATTACCGAGCTAGAAGAATGGCGAGAGAAGGTCTATCATAGTGACAAGCTTTACAAGGAAAGAACCAAAAGATGGCACGATCATCGGATCCAACAGAAAGAGTTTAAGGAGGGAGATAAGGTGTTACTTTTCAACTCCCGAGTCAAGCTCTTCGGTGAGGAAAATTGGGCAGCAAATGGAAAAAGGACCATACACCGTCATCAACACGGCACCACACAGCGCAATCACCATTCAAGATGATGACGGTAACATTTTTAAAGTCAACAGTCAATGCTTAAAAATTTTCCTAGAGCCTTCTCATATTCATTTCATTTAATTAAAAAAATTCTTTCTCTTCAAGCAAGAACCTTGACAAATTACTTTTATGCCCTCACTAAATATACCTTGATTCATGCTTGATCACATGCAATCTTCACTCATAATTATGAATCATGTGACAAATATCAACTTGAATATCCTTTGATTCACCATGATGCTATGTATCTTGCTCTATCATGATCTGATCATGGTGAATAAAAATCTCAAACTATAATATTTTGTGATCATGAGTTTGCATGAGAATCTAGATGCAAGCACATCCCGAGGGGGGCACTGGGGGTGTGGGCGCATCCAAGGTGTGGACGCACCACCCTTGGCCTCAGTAATCCCCCGCTTTCAGCGGTCTGCTCTTTGAATCTTGTAGAATCATGATCCTAGGTTATGGCGGTATGTTGATCATGTTACCATCTCGGTAGGGGCCTAAAACACCTATAAAAGCTACCCTAAGCCTCACCCTCTCCTCACTCCTTTCACAAGACAAGCAAGCACTCCTCTCTTGAGCACTCTTGAGTCATGGCCAGCCACACTCTCACCCTCTACACCTCTTCTTGCTCAACCTATAACCTAGATGGGGCGCTATATCTAGCCAATGCTATGCCCAAGAGCGAGTTTGTGAGAGAGGAGGAGAAGGCGATCACCAAGACGCCTCTAGCAATCATGTCACCACCAAGCAGCGGTATGAGCGGACGCCAAGCTTGAGGTCTACAGCAAGGACAAGGGCACCCCTTGGCAGTGCCATGGTGAAGAAGGCACCTCCAAAGAGAACAACCATCGGCACCATCTGCCTCAAAAGGAAGGCACCCAAGGACAACGGGATGAAGAAGAGAACTTCTGTAGTGCCTTCGGGCAATTTAGCTTCTCGCCCAAGCTTATATGTACCCTCTGCTCGTCCTAGCCCTTCCTACATGGTAGTAGGCATGCGTAAACCTAATAGGGGGTACAGAAAGGCCCTCATGTCCAAACCTAAGCCACTACCTAAGGAGCAGGCGGAGTCGTCGTCCTAGCCCCTTAGGATTAGGAGATTTAGGCAACCTCCGATCCTAAGATGACCTCCCGCTATCTTCGAGAGTAGTGATGAGGAGGCACCACCTAAAGGTCCCACTATCTCCTCGCTCAGCACTAAAAACAAAACCATGCGCGAGGATATTAGGAGCCCGAATGCCCATCTCGCTAAGAGTCTAGTCAAGATAAAAGACCTCAGTGATGACATTAATGAGCTTCGTCGTGGCCTAGGGCAAAAGATTGCTAGGCTAGCAAGGGTGGCAGGAGTGGCAGATGTTCTCAATCAACCTTTTTAGGCCAATCCTGCTGAATAATTAGGCGCATGTTTTCATTCCCGCTTCACATTTCCAAACATTCTAAGATCCCAATCCTGTAATGCGCCTTTATCAAGTTTTTGATGATTCAATAAAGTTTACTATTATTCAAAATATTGTCTGCACTTGTCTTTGTATTTCCTTTTGTTATCAAAATAAAAGACAGGTACAAAACAAGTGTGGGGGAGACGCCACACTCATCTCCAACAAAGTTGCACAAATGATCGACATATTCAAAAGTTTGGTTTGTGCAAATCTCTCTCTATAGTTAAAATAAAAAGGTTAAAATTGAACAAATTTTAAAAATATAAGTTAAAAAAATATTGCTCCATCTCTTGTCATCCTATGGTTAAAAATTTGCATACTCTTTATTCCTATCTAAAATTCCTATAACTTGTGAACACTTTCCATAGGGACCCCACTTTATCTAAGTAATTGGGAAATGAGATCTAGTAGGATGATATGAAACTTGCTCTCTCTTGCAAAGTACTTGGGATTTATCTTTGAAAAACAAAATTGAAATAGCATGTTCCTTGAATGATATGCAAAATTCCCACCACCAAAGCCATATATGTTTACACATGACATGAGCCTTCTACATATGCCACTTACTTTGTGTTGAGTTTTGTCAAATTATGTGATCCTTGTTGAGAGATTTTTCATGCTCCCAAAATCAAAACTCACGTACATGCCACATATAAACAACTATTCCTACACTGGGAATACGCTACAACATGTTTCCATCACATCAAATAAATACTCTATACTCTAAAATATATGATCTCTCTAAGCATATTTTTAGTAAAAGAGACATAAAGGCTATGCAAAGTATTGAAAAAAAGAAAAAAAATAATGGGACACATGAAGGTCCCGAAGTAATGAAAAAAGAAAAAAAAATGGGACACATGAAGGTCCCAAAATATTGAAAAAAATGATGAGCACATGAAGGCTCATAAGAAAATAATGCTAGCCATGTCTCAAAATAAAAAGCTAGAGGAAGATATCATATTAAATAGAGGGTTATAGTTCCACAATATTCCACACACTTGCACAGTTTTGATCTAAGAGTATGACACTTCTCTCCTATGGATCCAGAATTTGACTACAACATATGCATGGTAAGTGTGCCATAATTCTTCATCCCTACCCAAGTTCCATATAAGCTTTAAAAAATAGGATGGTCAAAAAGAAGGCAAACATTCAATATATGCCTCGGTGAGGAACCACTTACACAATTGAGTGACATGAGAGAATCATTCAAGGAACATAGGCTATCATTACATTTTCAAAACAATGCAAAAACCCAAGTCTCTAAGCAAGAGTAGAGTAAGAATATTTGAATCCAAGCTATTCCATTTTTCAGTTACTCAAGATATTTTGGTAGACACTCAGAAGTTCACAGGTTCAGGTGAAGCTTGGAATAATTTGTATGTAGATTTCAAATCAAAGGAGATGAACCCGCTTAGTCCATAGAACTTTACTCGAGGACCAGTAAAGGACTAAGTGTCGGCGAGCTTGTTGGCAGTGCTTAACTCATAATTCTTACCACCAACATTTTGATAAAATAAACAAATATTAATGCCAAAACTTAGAATTAGGGTTTTCAACTCATATTTTCCATAAGTTTTGGTGTTTATAAGTTTTGCAGGACATAAGTATGAAATATATGTCAAAATGCGCAACTAGGCAATGCATAATGCATACCTAAGCCAAGAAATAGGAAGAAGGCCCATGTACCTATGGATTTCAGGGGCTAAACCCATGAAGATGAGGCCCAGGCCCATCCAGCAACCGCCCCCATGAAGGCCATGCACGAAGGCACCATCCAGGGTGCGGGCGCACTAGGGGTGTGGTCGCACCCTAGGGGCTGCCATCTAGGCCCACCTTTTGGGACGCAGTACAATTAATGCCCCCAAGGACGGTTGCATGTGGATCCCTAGGAATATTCCCCCACAACCGTCCTTAGTGAGCTATAAAAGCAAGGGGGAGGCCTCCTCATTCAACATCAAGCATACACGAGAGAAGAAGAAGAAAAGCCTCATTCATATCATTAGCTTCTAGCTAGAGTAGTATAGGGAGTGAGAGATAAGAGTTGGAGAAGTACTGGAGTCGTTGGCTACCTCCACTAGTGTACTCAGTACACTTGTACACTTAGCGGAAGGAGTGCTAGAGCTATCGGCTCCTCTACACTTGTACCTCTACAATCATCTTACTAATTGGAGTAAGAAGTTCATGTTCATGTTTTGGTATTGAGTTCTCAAGTAAGTTATCTTTGTTCATTATTTAGTTGCGGGTTTGTCATCCATCTCCATGGCGGATACTCTAGTAGAGGACTTCTGATAAAAGATGGAAGTTCCTGTCCCACACTAGAGTAGTAACCGATAGTGTAGACATGGTGTTTGAGCTAGAAGTTACCTTTGTTTGCCTTGTTCCCCGTGGTTGAGGGGTAGGCAACAGGTGGTGATAGCCCTATTTGTTCCTTACTTCATATCTATTGAGTAGATTATGTTGGCTTGGTTCGTATAACCATTCCTAACCCCTTTGATCTTATTGTCAAGTGCTTATATGAACCAAGCATGTTGAAAACCTCACCCATCTCTTACACAAACTGGAGGTTATGTTGTCATCAATCACCAAAAAGGGGGCGATTGAAAGCATCTAGGCCCCTAGTGGGTTTCGGTGATTAATGACGACATAGATTATTGTGACTAACATGTGTTTTGTAGAGGCAATTTAAGTTAGGTCACAATAATGGCAATTGTTTGGGCAATCAATGGTTTTCATGCCCCTATCAATGGAAATCATTTTGGTTTTCAAAGGATGGGCGGCAAGGTTAAGGACAGACTAGTTCTAAGTATCATTTGAAGTTGAGAGACATTTAGAGTAGTTTAGGACTTTTTTCCTTTGGCTATACTATTAAGGGGGTGTATGAACTAGTAGCTTGATCTAGGTAAGTATAATCTATTAGGTGTGGTGCACAATTGTCAATCTTAGCACTAGGTAGCTTGGAGTTAGCCCAAAGATCAATTCGAGTCAAACTCATTCACAAAGAATTTTGAATTGGAAGTGAATGGTGTGTTGATTGTTGTACCGGACGCTGGTGCTGCCTGGACTTTACCAAACACGATCGAGTAGAGTCCGATCAGTAATATCATATGCATAGCTAGGGTTGCCACCGACTGGATGCTGGTAGAGGAGTTTGACCGACATGCCCTTAGCACTGTAGATGTTGGGGCAGGCCACTCACGATGGACCAGACGCTGGAGGATGTTGACCAGACCCTAGAAGTCAATGAGTACGGTCACAAATAGAGGTCCCAGAAGGCAATTTTATTGACTAGACAAGCACGGTGGGGATGGACTAAACATGGCTCAGGGTCCAGTCATAGTAACAGCTAGTTGAAAATGTTGATGTCACGTAGCCATTATGTATTGACTGCACGCGTCCGGTCACTGTGATAGGCGCGTCCGGTCATTGTGATAGGTGCATCCTATGATTTTGCTGAGTTTGAGCCCAACGGGTATGTTTGGGTGTGGGGTGTATAAATACATGTCCAACTAGTGCCTATGATTTCGCTTGCTCATTTGTTCAACTAAGAAACACATTTGGAGTTCAAGGGAGTGCAAGAGCCTAGTGGGGTGATTAAGATTTATTAATCTAAGATTAAGGACCTTGTTGGTATTTATTAATGACACTTGTAATTTAAGAAGAGGATATATATATATGAAGAATTCTACAAGCGCACAGATATACCATTGTAGCACTTCACTAGGGAGTATTTTAGGTATCATTATTTATATTTTACCACAGGGAAGAGCGGTGGCTAGAGATATTGATAAATATGTATACTTATAATGAGATCATTAACTAAACACTTACTCTAGATAGGGGTAAGCCAAATGATATATAAATAAAAGTATAGGGCAATGATAATAATCTAGAAATAGAATTAGATACTAATAAATCTAGTATAGCTAGACTAAGTGATTAATTAAGAGAAAGATTCCTAAGTCATTCCTATTTAACAAGTCTTATGTACACCCTAGTATATATATACTTTCATCTATAGCAAAATTAACTCTTCATCTATGCATATGGAACATTACTAAGGAAAATCAAGAACAGAGCCTGATTTCCTTCGCAATTAGGTCCTACTTGTTCTACAGATGGGGAGTGGACTACAAAGGACAAAAAGAGAATGTCACACTCACGATCTACCACATGGCCCAAAATGTAGAGTGCATCCATAGGTAAACAACATATAAGCACTACGCGTACATAATGTCAACCACTTAACTCACTTGAGTAACGAGCTACTCACTTTGCAAACTTATGCATAAACTTAGTATCAACTATGACTATATCAAGCATACTACCAAAGCAAACTAAGAACATAATAGATAGAAACATAATATAGATTAAGAATAAAGTCATGAATAATAGAGGATACAATGGCTATACCAGCCTATAGATGATGAATCCAAAATCCTGAGCAATGGCCCAACTCTACTTGAATCTTACTAGCTAGCCTATACTAAAGCTTTGAAGAATTGGAGATCTATTCTATTCTCTGGTTGATCTTCTTGAATAATTTTGGTAGCTCTTGATTGAAGATGAAGATGCCTCAGGGGGTATGGGGGGCTTTATATAGGGGGAACCAGGAGTCCTATGGGCCCATGAATCCATGGCATCGCCAAATATGCGCCTTCGAATCGAACCGACCTTGAGCAATGGTGTAAGATTGATAATTAGAGGCGGTGGAGAACCGACGTTGAAGCAAAGGCTAACAGGTGGGGCCCATAGGCTAGCCAGCCTGCAGGTGGGGCCGGCCGCCCCCACCCTATAGTGACTTGCTGCGGGTCACGGTGGTTTGCCTTCTGGAGTGTTCTGGAGTCTTCCTAAGTCGGTTTCATCGTGGATAAACGTGATTTGATCTGACGATTGGGTCCACCTTACTTATTTTCTCAATAAATCCTGCTGAAAAAATAGATTCACCAAAACTCATAGAATTTGTCAGTTTAAACCCCTAAACTTATGTTGGTGATCATTTTCATCCATTTATACAAGTTATATTGACAGTTTATGATGAGTGTTAACTACCATCAACAAGCTCCCCCAAGCTTAACATTTGCTTGTCCCTGAGCAATGCAAAACTCTGCAATGGGTCAGGAGTTGCTATAATATTTTCACTCCTCAAAAGTACACATGCGTTCAATCAAAAATTCTCCTCCGGATTTAAATAAACTGATTTGACTTTCAAGCTTATCCATATTACCTTCAACCATGGGGCTTCTTAGCCTTCACTTGGGTCTTGAGCAATTGAAAGACAGAACGATCAAGTCAAGCACTATGTCTCAAGTTCTTTGTTGAACCATTATTCTAGAGTTTTTGTAAGTTTTTCAAAATAAAACTCAGAGCTTCCAATGTATGACACTCTCAAGTCTCTCAATATATGTGGTATTTGTGGATCCTCACCAAGGCAATAGTAATATTATGCCTTTTCTTCCTATAGCTAAGGGTTATGTGGAGCTCACGGGAGTGGAAATAGCTTGAAAGCATACTTGCAATGCATATATTGTAAAGTCAAACCTCGGATCCAAAGAGAGTTGAGTCATACAATCAAATCAAGATGTGCATGTGTGTGGATGTATGATGGATATATAAAGTGGCAAAACTAATTCTACTTTACTCCTTAAAAACATATCTCTCTTTTGAAACTTAGAAATATCTTTGCAAGAAAACATGGGCTATCTTATTCATCTCTTTTTTCATGCGGGCATCTAAGTGTCCATTGTTTTCAATATCTCAGACACTTATCCATTTTTTTCTCAACTCTTTCTTTATTTTATAAATAACTTTTGCATAGCTCATGCCTCTCTTCTGCAACAAAACTTTTGAGAGATAGCAACAAGAACTTTGAGCATTTATTTGGTGGATGAAAACCTATCAAGCATATTTTTTGGTGTTTACTTCTAGTGTAAGAGTAAAATATTTTTGAGTGGATCTAAATGGAATGACACATTTTTGTGCCTACCCCTAATGTAGGAGTAGTGCATATGTAGGTGGTATGTACATGATCTTGATTTTAAGAGCATGACAAATCTCTCATAAGGGCCAACAAAGCTAGACAAAACTCAATGCAATACAAGCAGCATATATGAGTGGAAGTTTTCCTAGCCTATATATATGGCTATGGTAGGAATTCAAGCTTTGTCATATAGGAACTCATCATGTAGCATTTTATGTTTTTCAAAAGATAAATCTCTAGAATTTTAGTATCACTCGGAATAAGATAAATAGCAGCTCAGACCTTCTCATATCATATTCATCAATTACCTAGACATAGATCAAGCGTATGCTACCCACGAGTTTCAAGTTCAGAGTAAATTCTTATATCAAAACAATCTTATCCAAAACTCGGGAGAATTCAAGGCTGAAAACTAGGTACTTGAAAGAAATTACAACAGAGCAACTATTCATCATTTCCATTTTAAGAGATTATCTTCAGAGACTTCATTTTATTTTATTTAGCTCCTAAAAATCAAACTTAAGCAAACTTTTATACACACTCTTTTTATTTTGTTTCCATTTTTTTAGATCACACATTACTAATATATATATCTAATATAAAGATAATTTTTTTTGTTTTTTAGTTATGCATCTTTTTTAGCACATATATAAAGCAAACTCAAAAATAATAAAACACAAGGAAAAGAAATACTTATCTTAGATACACGGGGGATGCCCTTCCCCCAAGCTGGTTGTTGACGTAGTCGTTCAATGTGGTGGTCGGATGTTGAACTTCTGGAATAAAAGGTCCCAGTTCTGGTTCTGTTGTTGCTGTTGTTGTTGAATGTCGGCAATCGTGTGTCCCATGGTTGCCTGCCATTGTGAGTGTTGGTGCAGTATACTTTGTATGGTAGTATTTGTCTCCTCAATGGTTGTCAGCCTGCCATCAATGCGGTGCTGATTCTCATGGAAGTCATGGTACCCTCAACTAGAGAAAGACATGCATGCTCCCTGATGGCCACTTGAGGTTTCTTCATAATTCTGCCCTTGGTAGTTGTGGTAGTTTCTGTCTTGCCAATGCTCGCTCGAAGCTTGCTGCCAAGAGCCTTCAGATTGGTGAGGTGATGGTTGGTCCCAACCAGTATGTTCGGTCTAGAACCTACAGGAAGTTCCTGCTTGGTCCTAGCCTGCATAGCCAGTGTAGGCCGGTCCTTTAGGTATTAGGTCAGCACCATAGTATCGAGGTCGAGGAGCATGCGTTAGTCTCGCAGATGCACTCGTGCGAGGTGCCGCATCCCTTGCCTGCAAATCAAAAGTGAAAGAGTCCACAGTATATAAACCAAGATTCCGGTTAGGTAATGGAATCTCAGTTGTATAACCGCGATACACATGACAATTCTTCCATCCTCTATCTTTTTAAGTATTTGAGATTGATGGAAGTATTCAAAATCAATATACAAGTGCTCCTCATCAATAAAAGAGATCAAAGCATTATTCAGCAGACCCATGTTTTGGGCAATTCGAGTGACAAAAGAGGTACACTCGACATCACCCGTGAGAGTGAAAACCTCCAACCATTGGTGCATCATAAATTTAATAGGCGAAACTTTTCTTCTTTTCACCATGGCATAGAGCAACTTGAGATCATCTATCATCATAGTGTGAGTATTGGGTCTAGGAAACATGGTAAATCCTAGCTATTTATGCATGAAGCGAAGTGTGGGATGTTGAATGTCATTGGTACAGGGACGATAAAATTCATTATGCCCGAAATTTCCTTCCAGAATTTTAATTTGTCAAAGTTTTACAAAGCATGGTCTACATCAACTACACATTGTGAATTAAACCCTAGGAGCAAACTAAGATCCTTCCAAGGAGAAGAATACTCTTTCTCGAAAAGCCTAAATTTGACCTCGGAGTTGGTGATTTGCAATGTGCATAAAAATTCCAACATCAAAAGTCTAGACCCATGCTCAGCAATATTCTAGAAGCTATCCCAACCAACAACTTGGAAAATAAAATTGAACTCGACGTCCATACCTATTTATTGTAGTAGGAGAGGATCATACACAGTTGTCTGTATAAACCTTCGAGATTTCAGCTTCTTGAAAGCATCCTTCTCCGCCTTGGATTGCCAGCGGATATGTGATTCCTCCAGTAGGACATTGTTTGTAGATGATGACGATTGTGGTGGTGCTTCATCTCTAGCAGATGGAACATCTACCTACATGTCAGAGCCTGCCCTAGAGGATGAACTCCTCAATGAGCGGGATGACTATGAACGGGTAGCCTTTCCCTTAAAAGCCTTCCACATACTGCAAAAATGACAGAACAACAAAACTCATGGAGCGGGTTAAGAAATAAAATAGTCAGCGATTAGCCGTCCAAGAGTTAGTCATCCAGGGGTTAGTCATTCTGATTGACTATAATTTCTTTAAGCAAGATTTCAGTAGAACCTCTACCCTTAATATTTTTTGCTTTTCCTAATTTCTGCACCACTTTTGCTAGTGGAATTACTAGACTACAGAGATGATTTCAAAATTTGGAAGTAGAGAGCTGGAATGTGGTTGTGTGAATCAGAGAGTAGCCAGGAGCCTCCAATTTATAGACGGCAGCAACAACAGGCCAACCGGCCTAGTGGTGGGGCCGGCTAGCCCCCTCAGGCCCACTTGGATCATGTCTTCTTCAAAGCTAAGCAAGCTTAATGCTCTGTCGGTGCAGATGCACCAAATTTGATGGTGGAGAGATGTGGCAGAAGCACCCTAATTATATGGCCCACATGCACCTGTCATTGTCCTTAAGACCTCTGACTGCTGCATATGAGAGCCAAATAACTCATGTAGTCTGTTAGGTGTCCTCAGGGAACCCCAAATCATCCACATTTTATAACTCATATAGCATCAACATGGATTTGCCACAACATTACAACATTGGGTACAAAAATAACTTACATCAAAGTATGAAAGAATTATGATAGTAGATTACAAAACATGTTCAAGTCAAATTTATCTAAAGTTCCACAAGATGGGTAGAACTACAGAAGCAACTTAAGTGTAGCATCTAAGGAAGAAGAGACGACCAGATCATGTCGAGCTCACTAACATGACCTCGATCAACAGCACAAGTCAGCTCCTGCAATAGGGGTCAACAAACCTTGAGTACTTGAGGGTACTCAACAAGTCTTACCCGACTAAAAGAAAAGACTCCAAGGGTATGCAGGCTTAAGGAAAGTTTAGAAGCAAAAACAACTTTTGCATAAAAGCTTACTATAAGTGGATCCTTACTTTTAATGTTTTAGCTGTGTATTAAGTTTATTAGTAGTATCCAGTTTGCACCTAATCTAGCTCAATCACTTCATTAACCATCTCATCTCATAATCATCTCTTATCCACAGGTAACCATGTTTCATTGATTAACTACGATGTATTTTCAGAGGATCGAGTCTCCTTCTTTGAGAAGCAACGGCGATTCAAATTGATTTGGCCTAGCTGGGGTTTCCTTACCACATGACATACACAGGTTTCAGACCAACGTATATCATCCCTCACTCGGATCCTCCAGAACATGAACCAGTCTGCGCTACCTGAAAAGACAATACTCCACCTCCATGCGCTGTCCTGGATTCACAGGATGTGTACACGCTACTCTTGCCATCTCCCACTCCTAGTGCGTAGTTGTCTTTTCACATAATGGTATAGCCAAGGTATTAGGCTTACCGAAGTATGTGTCTAGTACTACAAAGTCTCGACCACACGGTGGCCTACAACGAACGGTCCTTAATGGACACAAGCGGGGCACTACATCAAGACTCAAACTTGATGCAAGCAAAGAATCCACCCGGTCTCAATTTAACATTATCATTAATAGGGTAACCACATGAGCCTTCAATAGAGCTGAGAAGAATATGGTAAAACTTATTTCTCGCAAACGATGAAACCATCATTTAACTTATACCAAAGCCTAAGTAGGACTAAGCATAAGAGGTATCGACCTATTCATATTAGCAAGGTATAACTAAGGGTACCTGAATATCAAGGTAATCATGCAACAACGGTATTTGACCAACTCCTAATTACTTAATGCACATCTCACAAAACTTAAGTGTAATAAAGATTTGTAAATACTAGAGAAGGGTGGTATGCACCAGGGCTTGCCTGCATTGCAGAGAAGGTTAGAATCCATAGAAAGGTCTAGTAGTTAGACTTAGCACCAACACTAGTGGATGGACCTTCTTTGAAACTTGATCAATGTGGATCTTCTTACTCTCGTATACTACACGTAATAAATGATGCTTGCTTAATATGATGGACTACATGCCATGATGCATGATGAGAGGCATATCAAGTGCATAACAGAGGTGTAACAAAGTTAAGAAAGTTGAGTACAACTTTCCTTCACCAAAGAACTACGGTTTTTAAGCATAAAAGCATCTTAGTTAATTAGCTATTAAGTTAGTTAGTTGTCTATCATGAAAGGAACTACATTAACATCTATCTTAAGTCATGACCATTATAAGGAACTTAATAATTAAGGCATATTAATTATTGTATAAACAAGTTGATCATATGGTTATTAAGAAAGCGATACTTTTCACATTACACTAGTCAACAAGGCAAGGTATAACTAACATTACACCAAGTTCAACCATAAGAGCAATCAAGGATCATTACTTCACATGCATTCACTAATTAATCATTTGAGTAAACTATTTCATTTATTAATTAACTAATTAATTATGAACATAACAATCATGTAATTAAGTTGCCAAGGAACAGTAAGGGTTTTGTGTCCGAAGGTCCACAATCAACTCTAAAATCACATTAAAACCATTTAATGATTTATAGAAATTATTTTAGTATTTTTATTAATCCATATAAGGCATGGAATTAAATGGACAATTTATTTTCATCAAAACAACACCAAACTTTTTGTAAAGATAGATCTAAGCATGTAAAGCATACACAAAAGGTTTCATGATTTTAGGATAAATATTTTAGCCTATAAAAATCATAGAAGGTACATTTATTAATTAAAAGAGGTAATTTCTAAGTATATCAAAACTACTAAAAATGCTCATTTCATATTTTTCATAGGTAGAGTACATGATAACAAGCATACACAAAAAAATTCTTAATTTTATCATGTCCCAATAATTAGTTATGAATTTAGCAAGACACTACACTTTTAATCCATTTCTGACAAAAAATAAAATCATTTTTCCTGCGATAAAACTTTTCTCACGTGCTGCCTCCCCAGGCACAGTCATTGACGTGTGGAACCTAGGTCAACGCACAATACTGCTCGCGCTGACCGCGGTGACACTGGCTTTGACCGGTGGGTGCTTCTCGGCGGCAACCTCGCTTACGACGAGACCAACCCCGGCATACTCGTCTTGCTCTCGTGCACACGCTGATGCTACCCGTTGACCCTCTAGCGCACCGCAACAATCACGATGACGGCCATGGCGGAACGGTGGTGCTCTGGTGCGGTGGACAACACCGACGGTGAGGTCTCCGGCAGCGTAAAGGACACCAACAACACCCCCATGACCTAGCGACTCTAACCCCGATATCGGTTGAACAATACGCGGCATGCAGCGAGCTCGGCTCCATCTATGGTAGCATGGGGGGGGGCAGAACATGGCGGCGCTACGCATTCCGGTGACAACATCATGGTAGAGTCTAAATTAATGGTGCGGTTAGCACCAGGAGCTCACCGCGACTTCGATGCACGTCCTGGATGAGACAGGGACGAAGCGGAGCTCGGTGGTCGATGGTGAGGACGATGGTAGTGGCATGAACTCACGGCGACAATGATGTTCTGGCGTGTCTGTCACTTATCTGTGAAAATCGACAAGCCAATAAGCATCAGGGGATCTTGGCGACGCTAGCACGTGAAATGGATTGGCGAGAGGCTCATCAGAGTGGCCTAGCCACAGTGGGGGTGGTCACAGCGGCGCTGTGAACGTCATCACAGAAGACGATAGTGTCTAGGCAACTCCAGTGGCTAGAGGTGGTGCTAGCTGGCTCGACCGATGTGCTATGAGGAGGCGGAGCTGGCTGCGAGGTGAATTGGGCTAGGGCGTAGCAAGAGCGAAGAAATCGGCCGACGATGTAGAGGCTCTCGACGACAGCGAAAAGAGGAGAAAGATGAGTTCATGACCGACTCGGCGAGATAAGGGCGACGACGCAGCTTCTAGGCATCCAGCAGCTGCTTGCACCATTGCCACCGAAGCAGTTGCGTGACAGTTTCTCCCATGCTACTGTAGCAGACTGAAAGCTCATCGTCCCCTTTGTTTTTCTCCTGATTTTGCAAAAGAACATGATGATCGGCCTTAAGCAAACTTGTACAACGATCAGAGATCTACAACATTGCTTAAGGGCCTAGCATCCAAAACTTGATAGTTTTTTAGATTTTGAATTCCCAAGATAGGAACTTTAAAAGTGAAAAACATGATTCAGTTAGGGTTTTGAAAAGGAGTTTTGGTTAGCAAACTTTGAGCAATTAATTAAGACTAAACATGGATCAAGCATTACAACTAATTACCCCTTATCATAGAACAAGCATTACTCCAATCAATAGAACAAAAGTTGGATAAATTTTATTTATGAAAATTGATTTAATAAAATCCCAAACATTGAACCTTATAACTAATAACAGACACTTAGGCAAGAATGACTAAGTATGAGAATTAGTTATAGGATTCAATCTTTGAGCTTAGATTCCAACATGTTTCATTTGAAACCATTTCCCATCTTTACTTCCCTGATAAAAGGCATAATTTAAATAACAAAGTATATATTAACAAAAATTTTATTGTTTAAACAGATATTACTATATATATTCATAAAGAACCTTAATTACTATTATGGACACCATTTCATGAAACATGTGAAACATCACCATTGCAACATATGAAACACTATAAAGCAACACATGAAATCACATATGCAACATGGACATGCTATAAATGAAACATGAGTTGCATTAATGAAACATTACTTGATGATTATGCTTTATGATGCTTATGATCAAGTTTTAACTACTTTTTAACATCTGGGATGTTACAAGAGAGCAATATGTGATGGTGGTGCATCCTAGGTGTCTACGAGTCTGTATACCAGTATTTCCTCTGTATGTGTATATATATATATATATATTGTGTAGAAAATATTTTATGATACTATGAAATATAACTAGATGTATGCATTATATTTTTATATTTATACCACCATGGTGAATATTTTTATAGGTTTTTACACACCGTCAAATTTTTCACATGGGGCTTAAAGATTTTATAATGCAATACAAAAAAATTTATTTTATTTTCTAATGCAAGTGTTGAAAAGTAAATATGCCAAAATGATTTATGCAAAGTAAAAAGTAAATATAAATAACTACCGATTTTACCTCCCGACGAGGGTTTGGAATTTTGAGTCCGCCGAACCGGACTTCTCCAATCTTGTTTATTCTTTGGGTGCATCAATTGGTACTGGAGACGGAGACCTTGATGATTGCATTTGCTTCTCACGCCACACCAATTTAGAGCATTGTTCTGGTCTTGGCTTAAAGGCAAATCACTCTTCCTTCCCATTGATATGGAATCGGATTTCTCCAGCTCTGACATCAATGTGTTCATTTGTGGTGCTCAAGAAGGGCCTCCCAAAAATAAGGGGTGTCTTTATGTCCTCCATGTCAAGCACCACAAAATCGACTAGTACAAAGAAGTTTCTTATTTTTACTGGGATATTCTTGACAATTTCTATAGGGTAGCGGACTGATTGGTCGGCTAGTTGTAGGCACATTGATGTTGCCGTGAGTGTTGAATAGTTGAGTTTGTCGAAGATGGCTTTGGGCATGACACTGACGTTGGCACCAAGGTCACAAAGCGCATGCTCAAAGTTCTGGTTTCCGATCAAATATTCAATAGTGGGGCATCCTGGATCCTTCTTTATGGGTGATGTATTGAGGATGGCCACACTTCACTCCTTCGTTAGCTTGATTACTTCAGTGGTGGGCAGTGGTCTCTTGTTGTTCAGAATGTCTCTGAGATACTTCGCATAGGTATGTACTTGTATGGCATCTAACAGAGGGATATTGATATATAACTTTTGGATCACCTCTACAAACTTACCAAATTGCTCATCCACTTTGGCTTTTCGATTTCTACATGGAAACGGTAGGAGGTTGGTGTCATGAAAATCTTGCAGCAATTCTTGCTCTTGCGGCTCAACTTCATCATTCTTCTCTTGCTGTTCTGCTGGTGTCTTACCTGTCCTTGTTGGATATGGAGGATCACGAGTAGATTTGCCACCTCTTGTAGTTATGGTGTTGACATTTTCAAGGTTAGTGGCAAAAGGTAGAGCAGCGGCCAGCTGAGCTATTTGTGATTCTATCTTTTTATTATAGCTAAGTTGGTCTTTTATAGCAGAAGAAAAACTCTCCATTTTAGTATTTATATTTTCTAAAACCTTATCATTAGAAGCAAGCTTTTTAGAAATGTTCTCATTAATCTTAGCCTGTTCTAGAATCAAATCTCTCAAGGATGGCTGATTAGGATTAGAATAATTATAGTAATTGTTTGGGTACTTACCTTGATAATTTGACCGTTGTTGTTGATTCCATCCTTATCTTTGTTGCTATGAACCAAAATTTTTGATGATGAAGTTCACATCCTGTTGTGTTTCTAGGTAATTACTCTCTAAGTGCCCATTGGTTCCACAGATGTTGCACATGATTTGTGAATCATAATTGTCTTAGATGGCCTGTCGATCCTTCTTGTAATTGGCTCACTGTTCGAGCCAGTTTAGTAATACGTCCATCTTGGTCGATAGTGCACACACCTCTTCATTGGCTTCATTGCCCTTCTTGCAATGTTGAATTCTATCTTGAGACCAGCCTTGATTAGAGCCTATCTTCTCCATAAGAGCTTCAACTTTTCCAAGGGTGAGTAACATGAATGATCCTCCAGCAGTAGCATCAAGTTGTTCATGAGCTTTCTTAGTTAATCCATGGTAGAAACCTTGCATGAGCAACCAATCCTCCATCCCATGATGAGGACAATCTGAAATGTATTCTTGAAAGCATTCCCATGCCTCTAGAATGGTTTCACCTTTCTGTTGCTGGAAGTTGGAGATTTTTCCTCTTAAGGCATTGGTTTTGCCTATAAGGAAAAATTTTGTTAGAAAGGCCTTCGAACATCTTGCCCATGTGTTGATGTCATCTTTGTTGGCATAAAACCATTGCTTTGCCTTTCCCACAAGTGAGAATGGAAATAGGTAGAGCAGCATGATGTCTTGAGTAATGTCCTTGATGATAACTGTGTTGCTAATCTCTAGGAAATTCTAGAGATGAGCATTAGCATCTTCATGTGCCTTTCTACTAGGTAGCTTGCACCATGTTGATGAGGCTTGGCTTGAGTTCAAACTCAAGATTGTTGGTTTTGAGTGTTGGTCCAGTGCGAATGTTCTCAGTGCTTGGAGTAGAGAATTCACACAGTGTCTTATCAGCCATAGCTTCAGAAACTAGTATTTAGCTGCCTCTTGATTGGTTTGATTCTGCTCAAGAAGCTTGGCCTGATGAGCTTGGTGTTGTTCTTTGGAGTGTAAGCTTCAAAATCAAATTGGTCCTGCAATACCCTATATAAGATATGAACAAATAGAAACAAGGGTAAGCCTGCTTGAGCAGTGGTGCAAAGCCTGCTTGAGCAGTGGTGCAAAGTTATGATATCATCAATAAGTATTATTTGATCAATTCTCTTTTAGCTGTGTGCCCTCCCCAGCAACGGCGCCAGAAATGCTTGTTGGTATTTATTAATGACACTTGTAATTAAGAATATATGAAGAATTCTGCAAGCGCACAGATATAACATTGTAGCACTTCACAACTAGGAGTATTCCAGGTATCATTATTTATATTTTACCATAAGGAGGAGTGGTGGCTAGAGATATTGATAAACATGTATACTTACAATGAGATCATTAACTAAACACTTAATCTAAATAGGGGTAAGCCAGATGATATATAAATGATAAGTATAGAGCAATGATAATAATCCAGAGATAGAATTAGATACTCATAAATGTAGTATAGCTAGACTAATTGATTAATTAAGAGAAAGATTCCTAAGTCATTCCTATTTGCCAAGTCTTATGTACACCCTAGTATATATACTTTCATCTATAGCATAATTAACTCTTCATCTATGCATATGGAACATTACTATGAAAAATCAAGAACAGAGCCTGATTTCCTTCGCAATTAGGTCCTACTTGTTCTTACTTGTTCTATAGACGGGGAGTGGACTGCAAAGGACTCAATAAGAATGTCACACTCGCGATCTACTACATGGCCAGGAATGTAGAGTGCATCCACAAGTAAACAACATATAAGCACCATGCTTACATAATGTCGACCACTTAACTCACTCAAGTACTAAGCTAAGCACTTTATGAACTTATGCATAAACTTAGTATCAACTATGACTATATCAAAGCATACTACCAAAGCAAACTAAGAACATAATAGATAGAAACATAATATAGATTAAGAACAAAGTCATGAATAATAGAGGATACAATGGCTATACCAGCCTCTAGATGACGAATCCATAATTCTGAGCAGTAGCCCAACTCTACTTGAATCTTACTAGCTAGCCTATACTAAAGCTTTGAAGAATTGAAGATCTATTCTATTCTCTCTGGTTGATCTTCTTGAATAATTGTGGTAGCTCTTGATTGAAGATGATGATGCCTCAGGGGGTATGGGGGGCTTTATATAGGAGGAACTAGGAGTCCTGTGGGCCCATGAATCCATGGCATCGTCAAATATGTGCCTTCGAATTGAACCGACCTTGAGCAATGGTGTAAGATTGATCCTTCGAGGCGACGGAGAACCGATGTTGAAGCGGAGGTTGATAGGAGGAGCCCATAGGCTAGCTGGACTGTAGGTGGGGCCAGCTAGCCCCACCCTACAGTGACTTTCTATGGGTCGCGGTGGTTTACCTTCTTGAGTGTTCTAGAGTCTTCCTAAGTCGGTTTCATCGCGGATAAATGTGATTTGTTCTGACGATTGGATCCACCTTGCTTATTTTCTGAATAAATCCTGCTGAAAATACAAATTCACCAAAACTCATGGAATTTATCAGTTTAAACCCCTAAACCTATGTTCATGATCATTTTCATGCATTTATACAAGTTATATTGATGGTTTATGATGAGTGTTAACTATTGTCAACAGACTTCATTAGTCCATAGGGAGTAGCAAGTGTGCATCCACCTTTCTCATTAGGCTAGTCATGGTCAAGTGAGAGTTTGTGCTTGTTACTCTTGGTGATCACCATCACCTAGACAGATCGGTGGTGATTGGAAGCTTGGTGATCATCCGGTGGTGATTGTGGATGACCCAAGTCGTCTTTGTGAGCAGCTGTAGACGATTCACCGTGACAGTGTCAAAGAATCAATCCGTAGAGAGCACTTGATCCTTATGCGGATCAAGAGGGAGCTACACCCTTACGCGGGTACTCCAATGAGCACTAGTAGGAAGTGGCGACTCTCTGATACCTCGGCAAAACATCGTCATGTTTATTTCCCTCTCTTTACTTTGGGCATTTACTTTCAAGCAATTCATTTCATGTCTTTATATTCCTAGAATTGCCATGCTAGAGTAGGATTGGAACCTAGGGTGCAAAACTTTTGTGCGGTAGAACAATAGAGAACACATTTAGGCACTTGGGGTGAAATGAGCTAAGTGTAGGACTTAATTATTGCAAGAATTTTTAGTTGAGCCCAATTCATCCCCTCTTGGTCATCTTGATCCTTTCAACATGATATATCAAATGCTATTGTTGTTGATATATCAAATGCATACAGATAGTTGATTTTGTGCCAAAATTCAATTTTTGCAAATGAAACAAATCACTGTTCCCATATGCAAATATAGTAATTTGGTGCAACATGTAAACACTGCCTATTTATTTATTTATTTCAACAGAAATGTCCCTTTACATAGAGTTCAAGTTGATCCAAAGGCTGAGTGATGGTGTTTTGCCAGTAAGTCCACTCATACTATTTAACTCAATTCTAAGCATTGCATTAACACTAATGTTGATAGTATGGGTCCCATATATCCTCACCGAGAAGGAAATCAACCTACCAGTCGAGGGTGGGCTAGTCCATCTACTCGGAAGGCCCAATGAAGTGGGGATGTCTTATCTACTTGGCAAATGCATCCGAGTTACCTAAACTGTAAAGATCCACTTAGATCTCCTTGTAATAAAATAGGAAACCAACCTTTAGCAATAAGAGCTTCCTTTGTAAACCCTACCTCTATATTATATAAGGAGGCGTAGGGTGCATCCGATCAGGAAGGCGCACACACATATATTCTCCACCATCATTAGCACCCCGCTCCCAGCATGCGACACACAACAACAAAACTCCTGTTCAACTGGATGTAAAAGGCACATGTTCCTGAACCCATGCGTTTCCCCTCTGATCTGCTACGCGCGATAGGATTATTACTAATTGAACACAAACCTACCAAAAATCAAACTTTTTAACCTGTAAGGGAACAAATCATTAACTGATCAACACAAAAAAAATCTTAAGAGTCAGAGAAATCCAAATTAGATCATCATGCATGGAAGTCTAAAATGATAATTTCCTATTTTTTATTGTTTCCCTTTTTGATTTTGGCATTCATCCTATTCACCACTTCAGATTAACAAATGTAAGTTTGTTGGAGCGGATCTTGGGAGCAAACCTTTGAAGCGCAAGCTTGCAAGTTAGCAATGCTCACATTAATCATGTTTCTTTGTCTTTTGGTTCTTGAGTCCTGATAACTCCACCACTGTTGTAGATCTTTGTTAGTTGTACTACGCCTATATATACTTATGTATTCAGGTAGGATCTATCATTAAGTTTCTATAAGCACTAGCAATGATTTTTAAAGTTTCATAGCAAGTGATGGTAAAAAGAAAATAAGGTATGTCCTGCTTATTTTGCTAAAGCATGCTTAGTATGGTGTAGCTTCATTGAAATGGATATTCGTTATACCCAAGTATAATTATTCAATCTATGGAGGAATATTTATGATGATTAGATGTGGTGTTGTTCGATTATTCTATAAAAACAGGTATACAAAAGTCATTTAAGTTAGCGACGAGAATTGAAGATACAATAAAATCCTTATGACTAGATTGATCTCAATCAGGAACCATGACATTTAATTGGGCAGTATGGATTGTATACTAAGAATGTTATGAAGTTTTCTTATAAAAATATCACATGGAAGACATCCGGTACCATGTGAACATGAATAATCAATATCTTGATTTCAGTCCGGTGAGGATTCTTTGACGATATCAAATATCTCATGAACTGTGTGATCTTTGTTCATAGCTGAGCACATACATTTAGGAATTAACATGTATTGTTATTAAGAGATAAGAAATCACTGAAATATATGGATAGTGCATAGCCTTTCTAGGATTTGGAGGCTATTATTTTGAACTTTGCTTCGTACTTTTCAAAATCAACATGTTTTTATTGCTTGCAATCTCCATCAATTGTTAATTCAGGGGATCCACTATGTAACAAATGATGGGCGTGTTTGCGACCGCCGTGGCCACACCGCACGATGTGGTATCGATATCGCGACCTCCACCCAACGGTACAAAAAACACGAGCGCTAGTTCTACGGCGGTGGAAAGGATCATCGATTATAGTGGGGTGTTTGGCGGGATTTTCTAGATTCTTGTGGTGAGGCGACCACAAATACGATTTTAAGCGGTCCCAAACACGTCCAACAATAGTTATGAAGGAATAATTATGATAATTAGTTGATCGTTGCATGGAAATAGGTTGACATTTTGATACAAAAGTAATTTAAGTTGGTGATAAGAGAGTTGAGGACACAAGAATTATAATATAGTTTAGCCTTGGACTAAATCTCAGTCAGCATAACGTTTAATTGGGGCATATTTGGGTGTCATGGTGTTTTTTTTCTAAAAAACAACAAGTTACATGCCTAGAAACCTATTGAAAGATGAACCCTTAATATTTTGATTTTGGCTTGCCAAGGATTATCGTACAACTATATTAAACATTTTATGCATTATTTAGTACTCCTATTGAAATGTTTGGATAATCACTGTATAGAGATAAAAAGGTTCTGTACAAATGTTATCGCACTAGAAACATCGACAACTACTTTTTGTTTTCTCTATTTTTTGAGCCAGCTCACCTATATGACATGGCCTAATATAACACTAGTCCGTGGCGCGTGCCCTCACGCGCATCGGCACTCAGATTGGAAATATAATCACAAATCTAATCGTGTGCATATATATATTTTTTAAGATCGGAGCATAGACACAATAAATATCCGGCATTGTAATATGAGGATGGTTGATGTCTATGTGAAACATACATGCTGAATAAATGGAGTGCAAGAGGATTAAGAGGATAAGGATCATGTATAAATTTAGTAATATGTCTACGTCATGGTACATGGTGGCATTTTAGAGCTAACATAGTACCGGATAGGCATAGCGGTTTTGTACAATGCCTTTTATGATTAGTAGTACACGGTATAGAGCATAATTATACAGATTTTGTAGAAACGGTTCCTTCTGGACAAACTGTACATATGGATGCATCTTTTGATCACGATGCGGCAGTGCGGCTCAGCTGTTTAGTATTCTGGTTCACGGTCTAAAAGGCCGCTGTTGATGGACAATAAGCTCGGCCTGCTGGAGTCTTCTGTCTATAGATGCTATATTAGTTTTTTTTCTATGAGTTTGTGAAAAGAATATGGGTGCTCTGCATGGATAAGAATGTTTACCAGAGATCTGGTAGTGGCACATGCATTCTGTGTGGTGACTACAACCTGAGAAATAATTAGTGAAGTAGAAACTGATATGGAGTGCTTGGAAAAGCGTAGAAGTAATATATGTGATGGACCTGAGGAATAAAATACTGATACGTTTTCATCATCTGGTTATGAAAGCAGTTTGTTAGTTTATGTATAAAACCATTATGTATATAAGTAATGTACAATTAGTAAAGTGTCTTATCTGTGTAGTTTTGTTTAGTAAAGGTCATCAGATGCTGATCATCGTCTAACCCGTGCAGTGCTGCACAACCCATGTAATAAATGGGAACAAAGAGAGGGGCTCTATGGTAAGGGAAGCTCGATTTCTTAGGGCCAGATCGGGTCCAAACCAATCTTTTCATGTGAAGGGTTCATGTTTCTCTCGACATGCTAGACCTCCCATGATTAGTTGGCCTTGCCTGGCACACTACAGCAAGGGGACAACACTAGGGAGACACGAAACACCGCGGAGAAGGTGTGCCGAGCTGCGATGGCTGAAAGGATGCTCCTCGTCCTGTGCATGCATAGATTGTAACCAATATTTGAGCTATATGTAATTTACTAAAAGGAAGCAAACATATTTTGGTTGTCTATATGTATAATCAGTCTCCAGATTAGACATTGCAATAAAAACAAAGAATCATGATTTCCATGTCATGTGCTGGAGATAATTTGTGCTTGATGATTCACATCAAAGTGCAAAAGCAGAAAAAAGAGAACACTGCATTTAGCAGTATCAGTTTTTTTTGTCTTGCTCTCAAGTGATTCAATGAGAAGGGGGGGCCTGGTGCAAGTGGTAGAGTCTTACCGCCTATGACCGGAAGGTCCCGGGTTCGAGTCGCGGTCTCCTCGCATTGCACAGGCGAGGGTAAGGCTTGCTACTGACACCCTTCCCCAGACCCCGCATAGAGCAGGAGCTCTCTGCACTGGGTACGTCTTTTTTTTGTCAAGTGATTTAGTGGCATAGCAATGGTTTGCTAGATAACTAAAACCAAGATATATCTACTATGGTTTGCTAGATAACCAAAGCCAAGATATCTCTATCTACTAAGAAAAGGTGTCAAAAAGGGATGTAACAATTTTGAAGGAAAGTTTTTGGCACCGGCAAAGGTCAATCGGGATCTGGTTTCTAATGCATCCTGTAGTTCTCTGATGTGTTTCAGGCTGCTGCAACATGGAAAAGCCTAAGTTATACCTGCATTACTATGATATCAATTATCATCCCTGTGTCAAATGCAAGGTACTTCAATGATGTTCAAATATCAAGTGTACATTTGTTTTTCCGTGCTTCTTTTCTCAGTGTGTTTCTAGGGAAAGAAATAATAGTCACAAAAAGAAGTACACATCAAAACTGCATGACCTCTAAACGGGTTCCCTGTCATACACCAAAAGCGGAGGGAGGGGACGGAAAGGGAGAGAGGCTTATCTGGTTTGATCCATTGTCATTCTAAACCATAGATGCAAATACAACTCTGGATGGAGGGAGCGCTCTAGTACGGCGCAGCCTCTTCTAGCAACAAAACTGACTATAGAATGGAGTTGAATAACAACACATACTAATACAACTCTAGAAGCAACGATGGATGAAGGCCACAGATGCAAACCTGGATCGCTCCTATTGGCATAACCTACACGGAACTGAGGGAGCGCTCTAGTACGGCGCAGCCTCTTCTATCAATGGATAGGATCATTAAGCAACCTCCCTGATGGGTGAGTGAGGCAGGTCTAATGGCACAATTCCTGCCAGCATCTATTGTAACAACGTGAGGTCATCATTGCCGGCCTATGGCCACCACACAAAACAAGAAAACAACATCACCAAAGCAGAGGATTCTAATAATGGATAAAAGGGGAAAACGGTTCAGATGAAGGCCATGATATACCTAATGGATTGGAGTTGCATAACTCTCTTCTAATGCACAATTTGCTAGGTACTCAGCACGGTATTCGTGGAAGTAATTATCCATCTGAGCATAGGTACTATGAGTGCTCATAACACCTTTCATTCCTGCATTTGCAACGACTGTACTGTCAGCACTGAAAGTTTACAGATGGATAATGAGAAACTTTTGAGAGAGTGTCCATATATGTCTCTTCAAAGAGATTGGAACTATTACAAGACAGTGGGACCATGGGGACTGCTACCAATTTGAAAACATGATAAATTCAAGGTTCTAGGAACTGGGTTATCGCTTATGGTATAAATTAACCAAGCAAAGATAAATTGAGGGTTCTAGGACTGCTAAACTCTAGACCCTCAATTTATTTGGTGCATTTTTATTCTGTCACAACGATTCACTATATTGCTCTCAACTAAATAAAATGTAAATTCAGGAATTAAATGTCCCATGAACATTACGCATACTACAACTCAGTACATGAAGGAAGTCCAAGGGCCTAAAATGATTACCTTGATGGGATAAGCTTTCTTGCTTTCAATGGAAGAGGTCACCATGGCAGTCTGCTCCTAAATTTCTTGAAAAGCCTATAACTGCAACCACTAAGGCACTAAGGAGCAGTTGTGGTATTAATATATAGTTGGAAATTAAGCAAAGACAAAGTAGCAGGAGATACAAGAAAAAATGGTACCAACTCTAAGTTGTTGGTTAGCAAACCATGCTGGTGGAGAGGGCAGTGAGGACTAATAGGCCGCGCGAAGCCATGTTCGTGATTGCAGTCAACTCATCGTAGGCATTGGATGAGCTGCAAAGAAATATAAAAATATCTAGATAAGACTTTTGGAAACTTTAGAATCCCTGTATCTAGGTCACGAATCAGTGTAGGAGGACTCATTTATGCGTTCAAATCTAAATCTCATCCAATTCATGGTAGTAGCAGAAAGAGTAAAACAAAACTGAATATCAAGCATGGACAATGTAGGTAGGCATTGATAATTCTATACTGGGTCTATATGTAGAACACAATTATTTAGCTTCACATCCATGAGGACCAACTAATACTGTGAAAACCGAGAACACATGGAAAAAAGTGAAGCTGACACCGATGTCCTGAACTTCTTGTAAGATGGAATGGAAAAGAGGTCACCTGACCCTATGATTGAAACAAGAGCAGGTCTAATATTTTTCTTTCTGATTGTTGTGCAAACTAATCTACCAGAAATGAATGGCTTTTAGGCCTCTCTACAACAACTCTAAATTAATTAATGTCCATGCTCAATAAAGATGCTTGAACATTCTGATAGGAATGACATACCAAATGAATATCTAGCATATTGTTTTAGGGAAATTGTATCCAAGCTCAATCATCTACAACGGGTATAAAGGGTCACGATATAGTAGCTGTGGCAAAGACAGGTTCATCTAAAACACTAGGCTATCTCCTCCCAGGGTTTATTCCTATGGAGCGCCTGAAGCATAATTCAAGTGAAGGTCCAACAGTATTAGTTTTGTGTCCAGCCAGGGAATTGGCAACATAAATTCAAAATGCGTAATCAAGTTTGGCAGATCTTGAAGAATATCTTCTACTGTGTGTTGCTCTGTATTTTCTGATATAGGAAACATGCCTCACTCGTATTAGTGAAGAACATTAGAATTGCGTACACAACTATTGAAAGGGAATAAAAAATTAAATAAAACCCAGATCACCTTGTCCAATAGTGGTTACAAAAGAGAAACATGAAAATCACGGGATCGCATCTGAAAGAAAAAGAAGGGTGCATTAATATAGTTCAATTTCAAGGATAGATTACTCCAAAGATTTTACAAATAAAATTAAGACTTTTTCTAGACAATAGAAGCATGACAGTAATCAAAAACTAAAGAGAATCCCCAACTAAAATTAGTTGCAAGCTGGTAGCATTGAGAAGGTATCCCTTTCATTAACTCTACGATATTAGCAAGACAAAACTGATATCTATAGCAAGTTAGTTGGTCGAAGCTGCAGCACAAAATTTAAGGACAAAATAAACATCCTCATAATTTCCAACATTTGAGTGGTCTGCAACTTGGCTAAATCGGATTGAACAAACATTGAGTGTGCTTCTTATCTCTTTGCTTGTGACAAGAAAGAAGGACAAAGGGGCAGCAGAACCAAACCTCAGAAAAACTCATCGTGGTGGCCTGACCCTCGTTCCAATAGTCATCTCCATCAACAAATCGCCCGTCCCCGATGTCGGCGAGGGAAGGGGAGAGGAACAAAGGAGGCAACACACCCTCACTTAGGGCTGGTCGCGACTGAGGCCTCTCGCACCGAGACGGCTGCATCCGTGCCGCCGCGCTAGGGCTTGCTCGTGTCGGGAGGGGCGGAGCAGCAGCGATGACACTGGGGCCACGCCGCCGGTGCAGCCAGCGTCGCGTGCGCTGGGACGGGCGCGCTGCTGGGGCCGGTCGTCGTCCGTGCCGCTGCGCTAGTGCTTGGTCGTGTCAGGAGGGGCGGAGCAGCAGCTGTGGCATTGTGGTCGCTTCGCCGGGTGACCGGCGTTGCACGCCCCTGGGGCGGCCACGCTGCTAGGGCCGGTGGTCGCCCAATGTGGCCCAGTGCGGAGGGAGCAGGAGGAGTCGCCGTTGGGGGAGGAAAAAGCGGAGGAGACGAGGAGGCAACAGGAGAAGTGGAGGAGACGAGGAAGATATTTTTGTGTCAAAGCCTATGGGAGGTTAACACGTGGAGTAGCACACACTTACTGAGCGGTGGATAAATCTGAAGTGTTAAAAGCACATCAAATGATGTAAATTGTTTTTGCTAACGTGGACGGGCTCAGTGGCAGTCAAAGTCGGCTAGCTTGATAAGAGTAGATCACGGCCTTGTTTATATTGTGGTTAGAAATCCGTATTTGGTACTGTAGCACTTTCGTTTGTATTTGATAATTATTGTCTAATCATGACCTAACTAGGCTCAAAAGATTCGTCTCGTAATTTACAATCAAACTGTGTAATTAGTTATTTTTTTATCTACATTTAATACTCCATACATATGTCCAAAGATTTGATGTGACGAAAAAAGAGTGAAAAAACTTGCAATCTAAACCAGGCCCACATATCAGTCCATTGCTATTGCTAAGCTGGCTTGATAAGAGTAGATCACGTATCAGTCCCCCACCGTCCCGATGTGTAGCCGAACACAAACCGGTAGGCCGTAGGTAAAGGCCGCCCAATCCGTCTTGCCTCCAGCCCTCCACTACAGTTGCTGCAGCGCATCCCCGCGCGGCCAAAATGAGGTGACGACCCAACGAAGCAACCGGGCGCCGAAAAGGATTGCGGAAGTGCGAAACCCAACAGCAAGGAGAAGGTGAGGGAAAAAGAAAAGAAAAGAAGAGAATCGAAAAGGCAAAAGGCGAGCCCCCTCGACCCGCGATCCCCGCACACCGGCCGCCGGCGATCGCCGCCGCCGCGGATGCGATGCGCTCCCCCTCCGGCGGCGGCAGCGTGGTGGCCCGCGCACGTTCGTGACGGGTCTTCCGCCACGCGCCCCGGTTCCTGTGGCTCCGAGTCCGGGCTCGCTCCCCGCGCCCGCGCCATCGCCGCGGGGCGGAGCGGATTCACCAACATGTGGCTTTTCTGGCGCACTAGGAACCGCTTCTCCCTTGAGGAGCTCCGGTGAGTCACGTACCCCTTGCGCAGCCCTCCCTGGCTCGACGGCCGACGTGGTCGAATTAGGTCACAGGATGGAGCCGCCCGTAGATCCGCGCGGTTGCTCGCCCGGATTTTTTTTCCCTCAAAGAACATGCACGAGAGCTGCTATCATTGCATTAAGCCCCGCCAACTAGAAGAGGATTACAGAAGCTCCACTTAATTTATTAAACATGACCCAAAGCAGATGCAGCAAAAGTCGCCTAGCGACTATGAAACCCCAGAGATAAGATTAAGTGTATTTCACTAGTAATTTTTCATTCAATACAAATGGAAAGAGGATCTTACTCTTACCGAAAGAAAGAAGTTGATAAGTGACCACAGGTCCATGCTATCACTCAAAACTCTTTTGCTTCATGAGTGTAGTAGTGGTAGGGAGTTAAAGTGTTGCAATAGCTACCAGCTTGATTTCTTCTATTCACAAATATTTATTCTGAAATGTGTCTCCTGTGTACAAAAACAAATTGAGGCCAAGGGATTATATAAAAACTAAACACATATGAAGTGTACATGATGTAACTGTGTACTTTTCATCTGCAATAATCTTTACCTGTGGGCATAAAAAATCTGGCTTTATTATGCCCATTTTATTGTTAATCAGCAACAGCAGTCTGTACATAGCACATAAACTCAAATATTTCTGCTAGCTAATACCCTTTTATGAGCTTATTAGGACAAAAAATTAATCTTGGTTTTGTATATTCTTCTTATCTTTTGGTTTGTGCATTTGATTGCGTATTTTGTCAGTGTTGAAATTGTTTGTTGAAGAAGACAATCCACTGCCAAAAATATCAAAATAGATCCTATGTTGCTATGGTCAATTTCAATTTTTCAGAAACTAAGATCCCATTACCTTTCTACTCTACCCTCCTCAATGTGATTGATGTAAAAAAGTTCTTGCAATTTGATTCTGTATTCATGTTATGTGCTAGAATTTCAAATTCTTCATCATGATCATAATTGTTTCATATTTTGTGATAAGTCAGATCTTTTTGTTCAGGTATCTAACAGACCAGCTACAAAAGGTTCATGTTGTCAATGAAGCTAACAAGGCAGGTTTAGCTGGCCATCCTAATATTTTTGAAATTCATTTAGACTTCACAGTTGTTCCATTGATACTGATGTTTGTCATATAGGATTTCGTGATTGAAGCATTGAGATCAATTGCGGAACTTATGATATATGGTGACCAGCATGATCCTTCGTTTTTTGAGTAAGTGTTGAACAATCAAGTGTTGCAGGAAATTTGCTCTGGTTCTATTTATTTATTGTTTTCTCTTTCAGATATTTTATGGAGAAACAGATCATGGGTGAATTCGCTCGTGTCCTAAGGATCTCTAAGCTGTCAAGAGTGTCACTCCAACTGCTACAGACAATGGGTATCATGATCCAAAATCTGAGAAATGAACATTCAATTTGTATGTTCTCCTACTTTGCAGCATCCACTCAGTTTTGCAATGCGGATAGTTGAAAGGCCTAATATGCAAGTGTTTATGTTTTCTGCAGATTACATTTTTAGCAATGAGCACATCAACTTCTTGATTACATACCCATTTGACTTTCGAATTGATGAGATGTTATCGTACTACATATCTTTTCTGCGGTTCGTAATACCTTCCTATATAACTTTAGTTTTAGTACTGACCATTATATGTATCGGCTTACCTGGTACCATTTTGTGAAGGGCGATAAGTGGGAAGTTGAACAAGAATACAATTTCTTTGCTCGTGAAGACGAAAAATGTATATATCTGAACTTCTGGAAGACAGATACTCTAGCCTTGTTCCTTGCTTCTTTTGTTTGGACTGCTAAGTATATTCTATTCTGTTCCCTTTCATACTTCTTGGTTTGTTTTATGTGTACAATTAGTGTAGCACAACATTTTTTCTGTATCCAACCAACAATTGTGACTCCTCAGATGTAATGCAGCTTCACCGAGTGGACTGCCAAAAAAAAAAAAACTGTTGCCATGTTATTGAGGTCAGCAGCAGCATTTTATCACTTTAAGGACAAATATGCCCAAATAAGAACCATGGCACTACCGCGGTTAAGTTTGGGATACGACTGTGCTGTGGGCAATGTTTAGCGATCTGGTTCTTGCCCTGTTTTGCTAGGGGTGTTCCACCCATATTGTTGTTACCCAGTTTTGCTAGGGGTGTGCCACCCATATTGTTGTTACGTGTGCCACCCATATTGTGCTTACCCTGTTTTGCTAGGGGTGTGCCACCCATATTGAAATATAGGCATATTCTAAAGATAGTTATTTGCTTGTCTCACGCGGCTACTCTAATCGCATCATTCATTTGTTTGCCCACTAAAAGTTTGGACTAGTTGAGCTTTAGAGGTTTGTTGTGCATCGCAGATCCCTTGTTTACTAGCTTCCTCTCATCCCCTTTGTTCTATGCAGGATGAGGTCACTTCCTTTCCTCTTTATGTTGAGGCCTTAAAGTTTGCTTTTCACGAGGATAGCATGATTCGAGTTGCTATACGTACCTTGACACTCAATGTCTATCATGGTAAGTTGGTAAGCCCTTGGTGTCCATTATGAATGCTTGTGTCCTGTATCCACTTTTGCTTATTGGGCAATTCTTTGTTTTCAGTTGGAGATGAATCTGTTAACAGATTCGTTTCCCGTGTGCCTCTATCAGATTATTTTTCGGACATGGTTCAGCATTTTCAGAAGCAGTGCATTGACTTGGATAAGTTGGTTGCACGCTCCTCACAGTAACTTAGTGACATCACTAGAATGGGTTTTTTTGTGTTAAATTTATATTCCTTATGCTGGATTATTTATTTTATTACAGAAATGCGAATTCTTCTTTGCCAATGTCTTCTGTTGAAGATGCAATTGTGCAAATTGAAGACACACTGTATTATTTCAGTGATGTTATGTCTTCTGGTATTCCTGATCTTGAAAGGTTCATCACTGAAAATATCTTGCAAGTTCTGGTGTTTCGGTTCTTACTCCCATCATTGCAGAGGCAGAGCACAGTAAGTGCTGAGAAACATTTTACATATTATCTCATCTACTTCTGCGTTGGCTTCTTATTTCTTATATTTTATTATAATTTTTTTCTTTAGGATTTGGACTTAAGTGTCACTACATCCATGTATCTACTTTGTTGTATACTACACATTTTTAAGAATAAGGATATGGCAAGTACTGTAGCTGCTGCCCTTTTTCATCAACCTGATGGCCCTCATGATAGGAAGCAAGGGACGCCTAATGGGTATACATCTGAGCATGATAATTCCAAATTTGAGAATCATTGCACTACTGCCTCTGCTGTCGAGCAATCAAATGAGGATGAGCCACATTCTTTGTCTTCTGTTAGTTGGAAACGCTTGCCCAACAATTCACCGCCAAGTGATTGCTGCCAAGGCAACACACCAAGGTATGTTACTGTAGCTGAAAAGGTGCTTCCATTATGCAAGTTTGTCCTATTCATACTTTATTTGTTCAAAATGATAGAGGATAAATGCCATATGTAAGATAACAAAATGCATGCTTTTATAGGAATGGGCATTCGGTTTGTTCGGTTTTGTTTCGAGTGCTGCAGTTACATTTTCGAGTGCTGCAATATTCTAATGGCATGCTTTATGCCTTACTAACAATGCTGCAAAGTGAAAATGTCTACTTAAGCCCTATTTCAAAGAGCTCCAGCTCTCACCTTTACGTAAGATCTGGAGTTTGTATGCTAAAAGCCTAACATAAAGTGGTTTAGATCTCTAAAATGTAAAGAAAGTGAACCACCTAAAGATTTTGTTGTACCCCCAGTTCGAGCTCCATGAGTTATTGGAGATATGAATTCCCAGTTTCAAGAACTCGTGGAGCTGGAGCTCTGTCAAACTGGGCTTTATGATCTATGGGCACACACAGCTGTGCCTCAGCTCCCTAGGCATGCTCAGCAGTTTTCCATGTTGGTCCCTAAACTTTGAAATCAAACTTATTTTGGCAGGCCCCTTAATTTGAACATTGTGCCGTGTAAATCAGGACATTTCTCATGATTATGTGCTTTGATGATTTGGTAGTAGAGTAAAGATTGGTGTCTTAGGTAAATGTGTACAAGTGGTTATGGCATAATGGTGTCATGTTAAGCTCATGTTTGTTGGAAGTAACTATAATAAGAGCTATAAAGAACTCATCTATCCCTTACTGTGCAGTTGTCTTTTACATATTTATTTGTTTTTTATATGTAAATTGTGTCCTTGAAGGGCAGGCCTGGTGCAAGCGGTAGAGTCTTACTGCCTGTGACCGGAAGGTCCCGGGTTCGAGTCGCGGTCTCCTCGCATTGCACAGGCGAGGGTAAGGCTTGCCACTAACACCCTTCTCCAGACCCCGCACAGAGCGTGAGCTCTCTGCACTGAGTACGCCCTTTATGTAAATTGTGTCCTTGAACCCACTTGTAGTTGTAAGTTTTGGGACCTATGTTTCATTAGATCTGGTTTGTTGGGCATTTGTGTGACAGACAAGGGATTGTGCTCCCTGGTCCCTGAAACGTTTTGGTTGCTGTCCCCAACCTGAATTTCAAATGACTAATTTGCACTTTGATATCCTATCAAAACCTGATAGAGTTCTGAATTCATGAAACTGTTTTCGAGAAAAATGGCAAATCCACTAGTTTAAATATTTATAGATATGTTGTCTGTCTAAATTTAGTAAGTTGACTAGAGAAATTCCAGAATGTCCCCTCTTTTGAGCAGAAGCAGCAGTACCGTTGTTGATAATATAATAGATAACAATATCTACCTTTCTCTGTGGGCTTACATTTTTTTTAAAAATGGTTTAAATCTGCACCGGTTGAGATGGTTTGGACATGTGCAACGGAGACCTCCAGATGCACCGGTGCGTAGTGGAATCCTAAGTCAGGATAGTAACGTGAAGAGAGGCCGAGGAAGACCGAAGTTGACTTGGGTAGAGGCAATAAAAGGAGACTTGAAAGGATGGAATATACCGAAAGACTTAGCCTTAGATAGGAGTGCTTGGAAGACAGCTATTCACGTGCCTGAACCTTGATTACTTCTGTTGGGTTTCAACTCTAGCCTACCCCAACTTGTTTGGGACTTAAAGGCTTTGTTGTTGGTTGTTGGTTGTTGGTTGGTTTAAATCTGCATACTATTAATATTCTTTTTCCTTAATGGGACAATCTTGAATTTATTAATTTAAATGCTACAAAATTGCAAGATTCTGTGTTCAGACTTCAGAGTTCAACAAACGACCACTTAAACGATGGCATCAACTACTATTACACAACTAGAATAAAGCTGAAACCAGACTGAGAGCACCCAGGGCTCCAGATCTGGCTAGTACAAGAACTACGAACTTTGCACAAAGCAATACAACTACATCAAAGCAAGCTCCATTCCTAAAAAGTAGCAATGACTCTAAAGAATTCCTCCAATGATACATCTAAATAGTATGTTCCTCATCACAACTAGCATACTATTTTGATATTGGAGTATTGCTTTCCGCAGTTCACATATCAGATTATTGTATACATGCGTGTTGACTCCTGCAATTTCAGGGAACACTTGCTGTCCTATATCACAGAAGGAGATGATTCACAAGCTTTGGGTTCATTGTGCTTATTCGCTACATTATTGCAGACGAAAGGTGTGCTTGACATTTTCTCATATGCTTATGCTTTTCACTGTGTCTTTCCCAGAAAATATTTGTAAGTAATTATTGGCTTTATAGAACTTGATGAATCAATGCTGGATGCACTTGGAATCCTCCCTCAAAGAAAGCAGCATAAGAAACTTCTATTAGTAAGTATACTGTCACCTTCCCACTTGGAGAGAAAAAACAGTTCTTTTACTTGTTTGCTTACTCTAGTGTGGTCAGTTGTAGAATGCACCCATGTTTTCCTCAACATTAGTCGACTATGTTGTTAGCATCCTAAAATTCTGACACCTTGTTTGTAGATGTCTATGTGAATGGTTATTGTGCTATATTTTTCTTATTTTTTTAGTAGCTACAGTTTGTTCTATACCATGTGCAGGGTTTCTCTTCCCATTAAAAATCACGTAAGGCAGCTAGTATAATGTTTTATGGGTAGTCATGATTGGCGTTAAATGTGTTTAAGTATAAAGTGGATTGCCCACCCCTTCCCAAAGGCTTTAAGCGTTTGGGTTCGTTTGGTTGGTGCATGAAACCTTACATGGTATCAAAGCCAGAGGTCTCGAGTTCGAGTCCCGGCAGAGGCGTCATTTAAGTCCTCCGCTCCATTATTTCCACGTTTGCACCTTGTCTGTGGCTGCACGTGAGTGGGAGTGTTGAAGTATAAAGTGGATTGCCCACCTCTTCCCAAAGGCTTAAGCTTTGGGTTCATCTGGTTGGTGCATGAAACCTTACAAAATGAACAAGATTTGGCAGATTTATTGGCCCTTCATTGTTTTGCAGTCCGCTGTTCCTTTGTTCTAGTTGTCTTAGTATTACCTCCTTTGTATTTGAAAACTTGATCATGGTACTACATTTTACTTTGATTTTCTGACACCTGTCTTCTCTACCTGCAGCAAGCTTTAGTAGGTGAAGACCTTGCTGAAAGACAATTATTTTCGTCAAGCAGCGGTCTAACTGATGACAGCATTTGTAGTGATTTTGATATTTATGTAAGGAAGCTTCAGGTACACTGCTGCTCTTTATCCCTACAATTTTTTTTCTCGAATACGCATATTATTTCATTAAATTAGATGAAATAAATTGTACAGGTCTTTACACACACATTATAATAAGCGTCTACTTTAAAATGTAAAGAACAATCTGGCTGGAAAAACATGCTAAGGAAAATAAGTATAGCCTATTCCCAATAATAGAATCCGGAGCTCCTTAGCTCTTGCCATGCACCACAAAGTTTCTTCCTTGATCACCCTCACGACATTGTTTTCTTCTGAAACAGCATCACTGAAACAGCGTTGTTGTGATGTTTCCAAAGCTCCCAGGCAACAAGGATAATTAGTGAATTTAAACCCTTGTCTTTGTTGTTTATCCACTTGAGAGACTGACTCAACAAAACTAGAAAAACTCCCAGCAGCATTAAAAGGAGAAATCCTCTCAAGTCCAGCCTGTTGGAGAACATTCAACCAAATTTGCTGAGACAACACAACATATAAGGATGTGCTGCATGGTCTCAACAGCTTGATTACAAAGAGGACAGCAAGGAGGATGAGGGAGACCTCTTTTCGCCAACCTATTGGCTGTCTCACATCGTTTAAGAACAGCCAACCATATGAAATATCCACAACATAGAGGAGCCCACGATTTCCAAATTCTTTTCTATGGTGCAATCCTGATGTTGCCCACAAAGAAGGCCTTATAAGCAGATTTGCATGTGTATACGCCCAAACTAGACAGCTTCCAAATATATTGATCCTTCACATCATGTTGCAAGACCACATCCTCGACCAAATCCCAAATCAGTAGATATTCCTCAATGGCTTGTCTTGTACTGCCAAAGCTCTTTTTATATGAATCACCCAGCGACTATTATCGTAATACAATTTATTTAATACTTGCACCAGTTTCATGCGTCTTCAAACTCCTGTTTTATACATCAACATGGTCTACAGCAGCATAATGCACATACTATGTTATGGGTGTTGGGCCCAGGATGGCCCAGCCTGGGCTGGTGTGAACAGTACCCATGGTACTGTAGCGCGGCCTATAGCACCCTTGTTAAGGAAGGAATAAGGATTAGGAAAGAGATTAGGTTAGATCAATTAGAGGGATTTGATCAGTTAGAGACAGGATTAGATTTGGGTCAATTAGTGATAGGATTGGATATGATTTGTTGGCTCCGTTCGGCTTGCTGAAACTTGGCTGAAACTGGCTGAAAAACACTGTTCTGGCTGAATTGTTGTGAGAGAAAAATACTGTTCCGGCTGAATAAACAAGCCGAACAAGCCGGTTTCTGGGTAAGCCGAACGGGGCCGTTATTATTTGATTGGGCCTTCCTTAGGTGGCCAGGAGTGCTCTCTATATAAAGGGAGGTGATGTACCAAGGAAAGGAATGAAGAAAGAACAAACAATCCAATTCCCCTAAATACTCTAGTCTCTCTAGTCTCCCTCCAAGCCGGCTTTTCCCAGCTATCTTCCTGGCAATGGTTCTACCTATCCCCAAATGAACCTTCATAACATACTAGTGGGAGAATTTTGAAAAGGTGCTTGCTTCCTAAGACATCAGAAAGAGAAAGGGGGTATCTGGGTATCGAATGTTTCTGATTGGCTGTCTGGTAACACACGCTATTCATATAAGAAAAAAGGAATTTGACCGCAAATCCCCTCTTATGTCTCACAAATTGGCATATCATGCCATATACTTGAATTTCTAGAAAGAGAACAGAATAAGTGCTTTGAGTTACCTACCAACTATTGCAGTCCTGGCTCTATGGTAAAACGTATCAAGTGCTCGAAGCCATTTAGCCATTGGATGAAAAACAAATTAATGTGATTGTGGAAGTGGGATTCAGCATCTTCTTGTACATTTGCACCTCAGCCCCTTAGCAATGCATAGAGCGCAATGTCTATCACTCATCCATTACATTCTGTTCTTAGATTCTGATCATATTGGAGCAGAAGATACATTCTGAGTCCACATTTGTTTGAAGAAACTTAAAAATAAGAAGATAAATGGACTTTTGTTATATATAGACTTTGTATGGTGGTAGACTACCACAACTTTATTCAATTTCTCTTTGTTTTTGGAAATTCATATTTATTTTCTGAATAATAGGGATGAAGTGAATCTGATGTGAACTGTGTGGTTGCACCACTCATCCATATTTTGTAAGCGAATATGAATATTCAAAATAGATTGAGTGGCATATAAGTACAAATATCTACTCAATTCTGTACATTAATGGTGGGGTATTAGTGATATTTCAACCTCATACCATCACAGCTCATGGTTGTAATTTATTCATTCAACCTAAACAAAGATGTATCACATTAATTCTGAAGTTCTGTTCAACTATCTGTAGTTTCTGGAACTGCATTAATCTTTTTTTATTATAAATATGTGCACTGCTGTGATAAACTTTTGCTTGATGCAACTGTATGTGGAACATGTGAGTTAGTTGAGTAAATTTAAGAGAACTACACATGGTCTGAATTAAAAACCACAGCTTCTGGAATACATCATAAACTATTTTGTCTGACGTGCGGGACTGAATGCTAATTGATGTCCAAGCTAACGGTGTAGGTTTGTGAAATTTAGATCAAGTATGGTTATCCAAAATTTACTCTAATTCGATTTCATATATGAAATACTGATAGCAGTTTTATTTAGTTTCTCACACTTGCTATCTTATTTTTTTTTATCGTTCTTTAGATTCTTAGTTTGTCAGGACATCCTTAATATACTATTTTCCTCTCTACAGGATAAATATGGGCTACAGTGTCACCATCCACGGCAAATGACTTCCAAAGCTCACAGATATCAGGTTTATTTGTTGATCCTCACACAAATTACCTGTTTGGTTCCTTTATCTGTGGAGTATTGGAGTGTGTTTTCTTGAAATAATTATGGCATCCTTCATTTGTGTACTTTGAATCAGAAAATAACATTGCTTTTGTATCAATGCAGAAATAATCTTTATTGCTTTGCTTTCATTGAGAGCATGTGCATATACCAAACACCTCTAGGCACCTTAATAAAGTGTATCCTAAGGTGTTGGATGTGATGTTTCTCCAAATTACTTCAACTTTTCGTCTAGGCTAATGTTACAGTTCATCCATTGAGATTTTGTGTTACCACTGTGGGCATCTCTATGTTGGGCATCCCAGTAACTGATATAACTTGTATTTTAATTCTTTTATTAGGATTATCTTGTAAGTTAGTAACCTAGAAAGGTTATTTTAAGTAATTGTTTGCAGCATTAGAATTTTTATCCAGACCTATCTGTGTCACAGATGCTGATCTCCTGGACTTAGTTAATGATATTGTATCTGCTCGCTAGTTTTAGTTATAGTTCTTCGTTAATGTTTGGAGGGTGATTGTGACACATGCTATCAACTTTAAACTTACATTAAAATATTGACCTTTTGCTTTATGAGCCTTTTTTCTGAACACGTGATGCTTTATGATGTCGTGGGATGCTTACGTGTTTCTTTGCCATTTATACACCTTGATTGTTTGTAGGTGCTCGATGCTTTAGTCGACCTTTTCTGCAGATCAAAGGTTTCTGCAGATGTTCGTTTGGTTGGTGGCTGGCTTTTCCGGCAACTGCTGCCTCATGGAGAGGAAGAATTCACTGCTTTTCATCTAAGGCGACTAAAGGTACATTCATACTGCCTTATCATTCCTGTAATACTTATGCTGGGGTTTAGAGATATAATAGTAGTCTGCTTCCTTGATTTCTTTCCCAGCAAAATACAAGGGGAGAACTACGATTCTTTTCCTGTTTATTATTATCAAATTTCGCTGTGAGAACACTTTTCTTGGAATCAGTTCATATTGGTGCCTCAACAAAATACAGTAGATTTTTAACTTTCTGTGGTCTCTATGTTATTGGTGTTGTAGTGACAATTCTTGCTTGTTTGCATTGAAGCAACATTGCCTCATCTCACTTATGTTTTTAAGCAGTTTTCTTTGAATGCCATGAAATGTGTCTGGAACCTGTCAGATAAAACTATATTAGAGATGGGTTTCCACATTGATATTTTCTCTTCGGTTTCTTGCAACCCAGCTTTCTATCTTTCACTAGATGTTGCTTTTTCTGTTCAAAATTGCATATAAAGAAAACACTGTACTCCCTCTGTTAGTCGCTTAATTCTCACTCTTGGTAGTAGGAGAATTCTTACTCTCATCGAGAGAGGATGACACTAGGAGTTGGGGCAATTTTCTTGTCTATTTCTCACACAAGCTCACACAAATGCCATGCCAACCCAAGAGATTGGGGTTACATATTTATAGGCTGCTAGCCAGCCAAGCATATGCCAAGATGCTAGTCTAAAATGCTAGTCTAAGATGCTAATATGCTGTCCTAGCTAAGATGCTGTCCTCTAGTCTAAGATGCTGTCCTCTAGTCTAAGATGCTGTCCTAAAAACAGAAAAACAGCCACAAGGACCATGACCATGTGAGCATCATAGCCCCACAAAGACCAGCCACACATGAGACTTATCCATCATTCTCCCCCTAAGTCTTGTGCGTCGTCTTGTGGGAGAGTTGAACCATCCCGGTCCTGGAGCAGAGCTCAAGGAACTTGATCCTTCCAAGGGGCTTGGTGAGCAGGTCCGCAAGCTGGTCCTTAGTGTTGATGTAGCTCGCCTTGATGCTCCCTTCCTCCAAACAGCCTCGGATGAAGTGGTACCTCACCCGGATGTGCTTGCTGCGTTCGTGGAACACGGGGTTCTTTGCCAGGGCCAGAGCGGACTTGCTGTCCACCCTGAGCTCCACCGCCCTAGTGTCTCTGCCGAGGAGATCACCAAGCAGTCGAGCGAGCCAGAGCGCCTGAGTCGAAGCGGTGGAGGCCGCTATGTACTCGGCCTCGCAGCTGGACAGGGCCACCACCTGCTGCTTGACTGACTGCCAGCTAACGAGGCACTTGCCGAGGAAGAAGAGGATCCCGCTCGTGCTCTTGCTGGTGTCGATGTCGCCGGCGTGGTCGCTGTCGCTGTACCCGACGAAGTGTGCCGCCCCAGGGCACCTCGGGTAGTAGAGGCCGTGGTCAAGAGTCCCCGCAACATAGCGGATGATCCTCTTCACAGCCTGCTGGTGCTCCGTCGTCGGTCGCTGCATGAACCGACTAACGTAGCCGACGGAGAATGCCAAGTCCGGCCGTGTGTGGGCGAGGTAGCGAAGGCTCCCCACAAGACGCCGGTACTGCGTAGCGTCCACCTCCTCCGTTGTGCTGTCGCGGCTCAGCTTCAGCCTCTCCTCCATCGGAGTGAGAGCTGGGTTGCAGTCGGTGAGCCCAGCTAGCTCAACGACGCGCTTGGCGTAGGCGGTCTGTCGAAGCGTGATCCCAGAGTCATCCTGGTGTACCTCGATTCCCAGGTAGAAGGAGAGAGGCCCCAGGTCACTCATCTGAAAGGTGGCCTTCATCTCTTCCTTGAATGCCGCCACCTCCGCATCCTTGGTGCCGGTGATCACCAAGTCGTCGACGTAGACACCCACCAACAGGGCATTACCTCCATTGCCCCGTCGGTAGATGGCCGCCTCGTGCGGGCTTTGCTCGAAGCCCATCCCCTTTAGCGTGGAATCCAGCTTGGCATTCCACGCCCTCGGTGCCTGCCGCAAGCCATAGAGGGCCTTGCGCAGGCGGAGCACCTTGCCCTCCTTGCCGGGGATCGCAAATCCCGGCGGCTGGTGCACGTAGACCTCCTCCTTCAAGTCGCCGTTAAGGAACGCCGACTTGACGTCCATGTGATGAACACGCCAGCCCTCCTGGGCAGCTAGCGCAAGGAGGAGTCGCACGGACTCCATCCGTGCCACAGGAGCAAAGGCGTCGTCGAAGTCGACCCCCTCCTGCTGCACGAAACCTCGTGCCACCAAGCGAGCCTTGTGCTTGACGATGGCACCGGCTTCATCCCTCTTCAGCTTGTACACCCACTTAAGGGTGATCGCGCGATGACCACGAGGAAGGTCAGCAAGCTCCCAGGTGCGGTTCTTCTCAACCGCATCCATCTCCAACTGCATCGCGGCGCGCCATGCCGCGTGTCTCTCGGCCTCTGCGAACGACCGAGGCTCGCCGTCGTCACACGCAAGGTGCAACTGCGCCTCCAGGTCCTCCAGGTCATGAGGCACCAGTCCCGGCACCAACTGGTCGCCGAGAAGGTTCTCCATCGTACGGTACCGCAACGGCTCGCCGTCGTGGTACGCATCGATGCGCTCCTCGTCGTGAGAGAGTGGAGTAGCGAGCTCAACCGGGCTATGCTCGACACGAGCTGGTGTTGGAGTAGACGTGCCCGGAGAGGTGCCTGTCGGTGCTGGAGTGCGTGGCGTTGCCGGCTGTGGTGAAGCCGGCGAAGAACTCATCGTAGCCGAGGTCCTGGCTGGAGAGCGTGGAGCTGTCGGAGTAGCAGGCGCCGGGGTCGGTGGAGGCTCGGGGACTGGGGTAGACGCGCTCGCCGAAGAAGAGCTGCCTACTCCCCCAGCTCCCTCGAAGTGGACGTACTCGACAGTGAAGTCGTCGTAAGTCGGAGCCGAGCCATCGTCCACCGCCTTGTCCCACGCCCATCCTCGCCCTTCGTCGAACACAACGTCGCGCGCCGTGCGCACACGCTGTGTCTTCGGGTCGAGGATGCGGTAGGCCTTCGAGCCCTCCGCGTAGCCGATGAACACTCCCGGAGTGCTCCTGTCGTCGAGCTTGCTGATGTGGCCAAGCTCCTTGGCGAACGCGAGGCAGCCGAAGACCCGCAAGTGGGAGACCGCCGGCTTGCGCCCATGCCAAGCCTCGTACGGCGTCCTGCCGTCGAGCGCCTTGGTAGGCGAGCGGTTGAGGATGTAGACGGCCGTCACCACCGCCTCTCCCCAGAAGACAGCCGGCATCCCCCTCTGCTTGAGGAGGGCCCGAGCCATCCCCACAACCGTCTGGTTGCGCCGCTCGACGACGCCGTTCTGCTGCGGGCTGTACGGCGCGGAGTAGTGGCGCTGAATGCCCTCGTCAGCGCAGTACGACGCGAATTCAGCCGCCGTGAATTCGCCGCCGTTGTCGGTGCGCAGCACGCGCAGCTTGCGGCCGCACTCCGCCTCCGCAGAAGCCTGCGCGCGTCTGATGGCGTCCGCAGCCTCTCCCTTGCTGCCGAGGACCATCACCCACATGTAGCGGGAGAGGTCGTCGACGAGCAGCAGGAAGTAGCGTCGTCCTCCCGGTGTGGCCGGTGTCACCGGGCCACACAAGTCCCCGTGCACGAGCTCGAGCCTCTCCTTGGCTCGAAAGCTCGCCTGCTGGGGAAAGGGGAGTCGCCTCTGCTTCGTCAACACGCAGACGTCGCAGAGCTGCTCCACATGGTCGAGGCACGGCAGGCCTCGCACCATCTCCGTGGCACTGAGCCGCTTCAGGGCCTCAAAGTGAAGGTGCCCGAAACGCTCGTGCCACTGCCACGCCTCGTCGTCCCGACGAGCAGCGAGACAGAGGGGTTGTGCCACCTGCACGTTAAGGACGTAGAGTCGATTTGCGCTTCTGGATACCTTGGCAAGAAGGCGACGACGACGATCCCAAATCCTCATGACTCCGTCCTCAACCACCACGCGCGAACCGTTCTCATCCAGCTGTCCCAAGCTGATGATGGAGTTCCTCAACGCGGGGATGTAGTAGACTCCGGTGAGCAGCCTGTGCTCACCAGACACGGCGGTGAAGATGATGGAGCCGACGCCCTTGATCTCCACGCCGGAGGCATCCCCAAACTTGACGGAGCCTCGGACGCTAGAGTCAAGCTCGGTGAAGAACTCCCGTCGACCGGTCATGTGATGGGTGGCGCCGGTATCGAGGCAACACCCGTCAGTCTTGTCGTTGCCGGAGCTGTCGCCGAGGAGGGCGTGTGCTTTTGGCTCGTCAAGGTGGAGGAGAGCCGCTGCGGTCGGTGCCGCTGGAGGTAGCTCGATGCTGGCATGTGCCATGAACAGAGCCGGCTCCTCCTCCTCCGCCTGTGCGACGTGGGCCTGGCCGCGTCGTGGCTGTCGACAGTCCTTGGCCCAATGGCCAAGCTGGCCGCAGTTGCGGCAGGCGTCGTCTCGTGCCGGCTTGTGCCTGCCGGCGGCGCCGCCCTGGGCGCCTCCGCGGGCATCACCCTCGGCACGTCCTCGCGCCCCGGCCTGGGCGTCTCTGCGCGCCTTGCGTGGCTTGCCACGCTTGCGGCCGCCTGTCGCGGAAGAAGGCTCCCCCTTCCTCCGGTCACCCTGGCTGGCAAGCCACTGCTCTCGAGTGAGAAGGAGCTTCCCGCCAGTGGTGATGGGCCCTGAGAGGGACTGTGGCTCATCACTATCGACGACCTTGAGGCGACCTATCGCCTCCTCGATCGACATCGTGGAGAGATCCAGCAACGACTCGATCGAGCGAGCCATCTGCTTGTACTTCTCGGGGACGCAGCGGAAGAGCTTTTCGACAGCTCTCTCCTCGCCGTAGGTGTCGTCGCCGAACTGCACCATCTTCTGCAACAGAGTGTTGAGACGGAGAGCAAAGTCATCAACGTCCTCACCTGGCTTGAAAGCCAGGTTCTCCCACTCCCTGCGAAGTGCCTGCAGTGTGGACTTGCGGGCGCGGTCGCTGCCGATGCGTGCCGCAGCGATGGCGTCCCAAGCCTCCTTGGCAGTCCGCTTGCTGGTAAGCGAGAACTGCATCTCGGGCGGGACTGCAGCGATGAGAGCATCCAGCGCCCGTCGATCTAGGTCGTAGTCGACGTCGCCGTACCGGACTGCCTCCCACATGTGCCGCACCTGGAGCTTTACCCTCATCACCGCAGCCCACTCGACGTAGTTGGTCTTGGTGAGGGTAGGCCACCCACTGCCGGGACCGACGTCCCTGACAACAGCCTGGAGCCCGTGGTAACCACGGTACCGATCCGGGGAGAGAGAGCCACGCTGCCTGTGAAGGCCGCGCTCTCCATCGACCCGTCGGTACCGATCCGGGGAGAGAGAGCCACGCTGCCTGTGAAGGCCGCGCTCTCCATCGACCCGTCCGCCACCGTTGCCGTGCGCGCCTCCTCCAGGAGCGCCGCCGCCGTGCGCGCCTCCTCCAGGAGCGCCACCGGCGCGTCCGCGCCTGTCTGGGCTGCCGCCGCGCTCGTGGGCGTGCGCGGCTGCCCCAGGAGCGCCACCGCCGTGCGCGCCTCCTCCAGGAGCGCCGCCAGCGCGTCCGCGCCTGTCTGGGCTGCCGCCACGCTCGTGGACGTGCGCGGCTGTCCATTGCGCCGCCCGCGCTCGCGCTGCCTCCCTCTCTAGCAGCTCGAGGTCCGCGTCGGCGGTGTCGTCAGCGGAAATGGAGCTGCCGATGCTGCCGCGCAGAGCCTCGACCTCCGCCGCCGCCGCACGCGCTGCATTCGCCGCCGCCGCTGCTTCCGCCTCCGCTCTGGCTGCTGCCAGCTCCGCCGCTGCTAGCCTCGACGCCCTTGCCGCCGCCGCAGCGGTCTCTGCCGCCGCTCGCTCGCGTTCCTCTGCCGCGGCAAGTTCGGCCTCCTGCCGACGCCGCGTGCTCGAGGCGACCGAGCGCTGAGACTGCCCTGCGGACATGACGCGCTACCGGGGGGCTGCTGCGTGGGGAGAGGGCTGCTTCAGACGAGCTGGGAGAGGAGTGAACAGGAGCGGCCGGAGGAGCTGCTGCTGCCAACAGCTGGGGCTGTTGTGGGGCTGGGAGAGAAGATGAGCAAGAGATGCTCAGGCTACAGGATAATACGGCTCTGATACCACTTGTTAGTCGCTGAATTCTCACTCTTGGTAGTAGGAGAATTCTTACTCTCATCGAGAGAGGATGACACTAGGAGTTGGGGCAATTTTCTTGTCTATTTCTCACACAAGCTCACACAAATGCCATGCCAACCCAAGAGATTGGGGTTACATATTTATAGGCTGCTAGCCAGCCAAGCATATGCCAAGATGCTAGTCTAAAATGCTAGTCTAAGATGCTAATATGCTGTCCTAGCTAAGATGCTGTCCTCTAGTCTAAGATGCTGTCCTCTAGTCTAAGATGCTGTCCTAAAAACAGAAAAACAGCCACAAGGACCATGACCATGTGAGCATCATAGCCCCACAAAGACCAGCCACACATGAGACTTATCCATCACCCTCCGTTCCAAATTGTAAGTCGTTTTGTCTTTTTTAGGTACATAGCTTTTATTATGCATCTAGATATATGCTATGTTTGGATATGTAGTAAAAACAATGTATCTAAAAACGCCAAAACGACTTACAATTTGGAAAGGAGTAGATGTGAAGTAAGCACTATATTTAAATTCCTAACTGGGCTTTAGGGCACTCCCAATGCAGAAACCAGCATGGTTTGTATCTCTATTAAATTACCTTGCCAGGTAGACATTTTGCTGATGTGGCAAGTAATTTATTGAGGAGAGATTAAAAATCGAAGAAACAGTTTCTAAACAAAAAACTGTGCCTTCACGCAAATCGATGGTAGAAGAAACTACACGCATTGCATTGGGGAGGGCTGCTAGTTTCTTCTTGTTGGACATGGAGAGCGGATTGGATGGAGGTAAGAAAGGGCCCCATACAAAAAATTCTGCATTGTGAGTTGTGGTTTCCATGGGTAGTTTCTTAGGCTATGGAAAATATCCAGTAGTTTCTGCATTGAGAGTGCCCTTACCCAAACGGCCAAACGTATAGAAGTCTTACAGAGAAGTGAAATGCCTTTCTTAAATGTTTATCCTATTGAATCAGCCTTACCAGAGATGTAGACATATTAGTGTTCTTTGCCTCCTGCTGATTATTAAGTGCTATCTGTAGGATTCACACAAGGATTGTAGCTCAAAGCTTTCTGAGGAATCTGGAGGATGCTGGTGTGACATGCTTCTTCCTATTGTTAAAGAGGCTTGGAGGAACTGCAAGAAAGGTAAATTTCAATCTTGATATGAATGTTATCTGTTTTTATGTGTTTTGTACGTAACATTCCCACCTAATATTTGTGTTTTTCTTTGGAGTTAGCAATTGAGGCATCTTCGCCACCAAAAGGATCCAAATCTATTATTGTACCCATGGATTTGTGTTCATTTGGAGGTCAGTATTAGAGCATAAACATGCTTCTGTATATTGATTGATTGATAACAGCAGAGGTTACAAGGATTTATAGGAGAAGCTAAGGTAGTAATTAAGAAAGGGGGAGAATCCCAGACAACACGCCAGGGAAGAATCCCAGGCAACAGCATGCAGGCAATAAACACAGTATTAAACATGCTAACAGTTAGGACTAATTGATATATTATCCTCGGCCCAAATTATGTCTTACAAATACACAGTGATAAGTTTCCATAAACTTGTGATGTACTGAGTCATATGCACTGTATTTCAGGTGATTCTTCTGTTGCCATCGCAGAGGGAGTCTATGAGATGGTTAAGGTATGGATGGATCTTTATTAGTTGATATCCCACATATTGCTTTTTCCCCTAAAATGTATACCATTCCAAATCACAAGCTTGTTCTGTCCTCCCATTGGATAAGGAGCTCGTAATAATAATCATGAATGGAATGAATGTTATCTTACCTTTCCAAGCGGTGCTTAATGCTTATATGGTCAAACTACACCTTACTGAGATTATTAATTGTTAGCACATCTCACAAGAAAGTGCTTACCAGCGTTAGCCTTCATATGCAGATGCATTATCCAATGTCAAAGAAGAAACAAGTTATGTTCATATTCATGCATTGTTTCTAAAGATGCTTTACTCAGATCTGCTTCTGAATTTTGCCTTCTAAATGCATGAAGTTTGTAGTCATTTTTGTATTTTGTGACCATTGAGCAAGTGACACAATATCCCTTATTTGATTACAAAATACGCAATTCAATTGAATGGTTAAGATGTACAACCAAATTTCTTAATAGAAAATGCCATAACTTTTCCCTGGTGGTTATGCTGGACTCTAGGAAATTTGGGCACAAAATACGATAAATCAATTGGATGTGCTTACACTCAGGAAAACTGAAGGAAAAAGTACACTTTACTCTTCTGAAGTGAATAGGATTTTATAGGGATAGTGAATAAATGAGATTTTAATTTAAGAGCTGGAATGAACAAAGGAGCATGACTGCAGGAATTTATCGACACATGTTTTGAATACCTATTTCTTTTGGAATGTCATTACTGATTCCTCAACTGTCAAATGGTCATAATGACTTTAATTTTTTATTTCTATTAAGCAAATCTTGGGATTGGAACACAATACCAAACGCTAAATATTTTCATACATGCAGCATTGCATTCTTGCTAGTTGTAGAATTACGAAAGACGATGAAGACTGCCAAGAGGAAAGCCCACCCAAATACTTAGGATACCCTCCATGCATCTCCAAGGACATAGAAACATTTTGCTGGTGCAAGCAACCAATGGGGGAAGAAGAGATCTATACTAGCAGAATGGAGGAATACTCACACAGCTACATTGAACCGCTGATGTCGACTCATGACGCAAAGAGAGGCTGTAGAAGGCAGACTTTCAGCAGCTACAAGCTGCAACTGCTTACTGTGCTGAACAATGCTATAAATTGCAACAGCTTAACATGCTGAACACTTGAGTTGAACATTTGGGAAGCTTACAGAAGAGGATCGGGTTGCTTGGCCAGTTGCCATATACTAGGGGTTGATTCAGGACTATGGATTCAACTGTGCTTCAGTGTTTTCTTCTTTGGATAATTCGATCAACCCTATATTACCTCAATGCAAGTGCATAACTATGCATGTCTGATATATTTTACATCTTGATTGAAATTGGAAAATTTAGGTTCATGCCATTGCTTCAATTGGCGTTTATCTCTGCCTTTTGAATTATTATAGGCTCATGCCTCTAGCCCCAAAACCTTTCAGGGTCATGCCACGTAAGAGCAAGTGCTATCTGGTGATTCATTTGACCATTCCAAATGACCCTCCCTTTTCTTTCCGCCCCATTGCTTTTCTTCTTCCTCTGGCAGGAGTGCACAACACAATACTGCCCAAAATCTAGCTCCATGCAGCCAGACTTGGTTCCATGTGGCTATCACATAGCAGTGCCCAGAGCGCTGCTGTGCTCCCTCTTTGTCCTCTATCTAGAAAAAACTCGACCTGTGGGGGGTAAGACAGCCCTTGGGCGTTGCATAGGAAGACCTTGTCACGCAGGTCGAGAGAAGCCCCGAACCCCTTAGCCACCCATGTTGGAAGACCTTGTCACGCAGGTTAAGATTATGTATACCTGAACCACCAAATTCCAAAGGCATCAGAACCCTTTGCCAGGACACAAGACAATTGCCCCCCATTGGCTTGTTCTTGACCTTTTCCAAAGAAAACCTTGACGTTTCTTGTCAATTGCTTTAATTACCCACTTCGGGAGGTCAAGGGCGGTCATAAGATAAACAGGAGTAGCAGTCAGCAACGTTCGGACCATTATCAGACGCCCAGCTTGGTTCATCAAGGATGCCTTCCATCCTGGGAGGTGATGTGTGTAAGACATAATCTGCTGCTGCTCTCCCTCTCTTTTCCTGCGTAGCAGGAGTTGGCAAAGGTCAGCTCTTGCTGTCCTGTTTCCTGTTCAAGTATGGCAATAGGCCATCACTTGTACCTGGGTGTACCTTAGGTAGATATGGCTTAGCTCAGCCATCTTTAGTTGTTGGGGCTGATATCAGCCATGTCCTAGAGGACATTGTAGTAGGTGTACTAGTGCACCTTGTATGGTACTAAGTAGTTGTATATACTCTACATCGAAGCAATGGAATATTCAGTTCAGCTGAGCCACATTTCAGAGCAGCAGTGCTGTTGTTTGTGCGTGTGTGTGTGCTGTGCTCCTCCCCTTCTTCCACCTCTAGCCGACTGAGTTTGTGAGTGTGTTGGTGAGTTAGCTGCTCACCTGTGCAGCGAGATCGAGGGCCAACAAGTGGTAGCGGAGCCGAGGCTGTCATTGCGGTTGATCACCGGAAATGACCGGTGAGGATGTCTCATCGGTGTAGGGTGGTGGAGGTTCCATTGCGCTAGGAGGTCATCGTGCAGAGGATCGTGCGGAAGGTTAGTGGTGGCCGCTCCTCACCCGCACAAACTACGACAGGTGGGTGGTGCATGTGAAGGTCAAGCACAGGGCATGGAAGCTCTGGAAGGCCGTCGATGAGGGCACCGAGGATGAAGAGGAGGACTGCTTGGCGATGGATGCGATCCTCTGCACCGTGCCTCACGAGTACGTGGAATCGCTGCTTGGGACGCCCTCAAGGCCATGCGCATCGGGTCTGATCGCGCGAAGATGGCGAAGACACAATAGCTTCGGCGGGAGTACGATGTGTTGGCGTTCCGCGACGGCGAGGCAGTGGAGGATTTCTCGCTCTGTCTGCAGTCGCTCATCAGCCAATTGGCGGCGCATAGCATCACCGTCACCAACGAGGAGGCGGTCGCCAAGTACATGCGCGTCGTGCCGCCCAAGTACACGCAGATCCCACTCCACCCTCACAATTGAGGATGTGACTGGGCGGTTGAGGGCGGTGGACGATCGCGTGGAGGAGGCCACGACAGCGGCTGGCGACAATCTGCTGATGACCGAGGAGTGGACGGCCCGAATGTGGGAGAAGCGGTCCGAGGAAGGCTCCTCCAGCCGCGCTGGCGACGACAAGCGCCGCGGCAAGGCTCCGCTGAAGGACGGCGAGCCTCTCGGCAGGGACACCTGTCGGCTTTGTGGGAAGGCGGGCCATTGGGCCAAGAATTTCAAGAATCTGAAGGAGAAGAAGGCAGAGGCTCACCTCGCGCATGTGGACGACGATGAGCCTACTCTCCTGATGGCGACGTTCTACGCACTACACGACGTCGAGCCAGAGTCAGAGCCAGAGGCGAAGGAGGGGGTGGCGGCTGTGGAGCAGGGGAAGGCATCATAGGCCATCTACCTCGATGAGTCGCGCGCCCAAGTCCACCTCGGACGAGTGGGCAGTGGCCTGGAGCAGAGGTGGTACCTGGACTCGGGCGCCAGCAACCACATGGCCGGCTCTAGGGAGGCCTTCTTCGAGCTCGACGGCGGTGTGATGGGCTCGGTCAAGTTCGGTGATGGCTTGACGGTGGTGATTCGAGGCAGTGTCAAAGTGATCTTCCGATGCCAGAACGGGGAGCACCGTGCACTGACGGATGTCTATTGCATCCCTTAGCTGCACTCGAGCATCGTCAGCATTGGCTAGATGGACCAGATGGACGGATCGCGGTGGTGAGTTCACATCGGTGGAATTCGCCGCCTATTGCCGCGTCGTACTCGCCGCAACAAAATGGTGTTGTGGAGTGGTGGAACTAGACGATGGTGGGCATGGCTCGAAGCATGATGAAGGCATAGGGCATGCCGATAGAATTCTAGGGAGAGGCGATGAACACGGCGGTGTTTATCCTCAATTGCGCTCCTTCGAAGAGCTTGAAGGGCATGACGCTGTTCGAGGCTGGTTTCGGAGGAAGCCGGGCGTCTCCTTCCTCAGGACGTTTGGGTGCATCGGCCACGTCAAGAAGACCAAGCCAAACCTCACCAAGCTGGAAGATAGGAGCACACCGGTTGTGCTCCTGGGCTACGAGGAGGGCAGCAAGGCCTACCGGATGTTTGATCCGCGTGGAGGCAAGGTGGTGGACTCGCGGGATGTGGTGTTCGACGAAATGGCGGCCTGGGATCGGAAGGCTCCGGGCGCGGAGGAAGCCAGCGGCGTCGACGAGATGTTCGTCAATGAGCACATGGTCATCCATGGAGGAGGAGATGCAGAGTAGAGGAGCTAGCTGCGGACGCACCAAGTCCAGCAGCTGTGGCGGCACCATGTGAGCCGCCAAGTCTGGCAATGGCGGGCGCGGGCGAGCAGACTCCACCAGCATCCGCGCACACACCACCACTGTCCCCTGCTGCAGCATGACAGGGGACACCGCCAGCGACACCGGTCGAGTTTGCCTCTCCTCTGAGCAACATTGACGAGTATGTGGACGCCTTCCACGACGGCGAGGATGTGCGCTTCCGCACCATGGACAACCTCGTCGGTGACTCAGCTGCACTAGGTTTGGCGAGCTGGCTACTTGGTGATTAGGAGCTGCTCCTTGTCAGTGCAGAGGAGCCACCCACGTTTGCGCAGGCCGAGCGGGATGCCAATTGGAGGGTGGCAATGTTGGAAGACATGAAGGCGATCGAAGAAAATGAGACTTGGGAGCTCATCGATCCGCCTCCAGGCTGCCGTCCGATTGGGCTGAAATGGGTCTACGAGGTGAAGCGGGACGAGCACGGTGCCATCGTCAAGCACAAAGCGCATCTTGTCGCCCGCGGCTTCATCCAGCGTGAGGACATCGACTTCGAGGAAGTCTTTGCGCTGGTGGCACGCACGGAGTAGGTTCGCCTGTCGTTGGCTTTGGCAGCGACGAAGGACAGTTGTCGCGTTCACCACCTGGAGGTCAAATCGGCCTTCATCAACGGCGAGCTGGCGGAGATAGACAGTCTTCGTCAACCAAGCTCCGGGCTTCGCCATCGACGGAGCAGAGCACAAGCTGCTGCGGCTGCACAAGGCCCTGTACGGGCACCGCGGGCGTGGAACGCCAAGCTCGACGCTACATTGGGTTCGCACGCTATGCACCGGAGCATGGCTCTACACGTGGTGACGGGGAAGGAGGAGCTCGTTGTCGGCGTGTACGTGGACAACTTGATCGACACCGGACCGCGCGCGGAGGACATCAACGGCTTCAAGCGCGAAATGACGGCTTGTTTCCACATGAGCGATCTCGGCCAACTCTCCTACCTCGGCATTGAGTTGAAGTAGGGAGCGACTCCAATCTCCCTGGGCTAGCGCGCCTACGTGGAGAAGTTGCTGGAACGCGGTGGCATGGCTAATTGCAAGTTGTGCGCGACTCCGATGGAGGAGCGGCTGAAGCTGTCAAAAGATAGCACCGCGGTGAAGGTGGACGCGACGCGCTATTGGAGTATCGTTAGAGGGCTGTGGTACCTGACTCATACTCGACCGAACATTGCGTTCGCGGTCGGGGAGGATCATTGGGCTGTAGTGAAGCGGCTGCTGCACTACGTTAAGGGGACGGTGGATCAGGCGGTCATCTTCCCCAAGACTGGCTGCGGAGGTGGGCTACAACTCACGGTTTTCGGCGATGTAGACATAGCGGGCGACATTGATGGGCGGAAGAGCACCTCTGGCGTGCTCATCTTTCTTGGATCGGCCCCAATATCGTGGTAGTCGCTGAAGCATAAGGTGGTGGCGCTGTCTACGTGCGAGGCGGAGTACGTGGCGGCGGCCACAGTGGCGTGCCAGGCGTTCTGGCTGCATCGGCTGCTGGGTGAGCTGACTGGCGAGGAAGCTCGTCTGCCAGCTCTGATGGTGGACAACCAGCCCGCCATCGCCCTCTCCAAGAACCCTGTCGTCCACGGCCGGAGCAAGCACATCGACGTCAAGTTTCATTTCTTTATGGATTGCGTCGGTGAAGGACAGCTTGTCATCGAGTTCGTCGAGACCGGCCGATAGCTCGCTGACATCCTCACCAAGTCACTCGGGCGACTTCAGTTCTCGGAGCTGAAGAAGATGATTGGCATGGTTGAGGTCAAGGCATCGGGGTTAGCAGCAGGATTAGGGGAAGAATTATAAGACATAATCTGCTGCTGCCCTCCCTCTCTTTTCCTGACCAGCAGGAGTTGGCAAAGGTCAGCTCTTGCCGTCCTGTTTCCTGTTCAAGTATGGCAATAGGCCATCACTTGTACCAGGCTGTACCTTAGGTAGACATGGCTTAGCTCAGCCATCTTTAGTTGTTGGGGCTGATATCAGCCATGTCCTAGAGGACATTGTAGTAGGTGTACTAGTGTACATTGTATGGTACTAAGTAGTTGTATATACTCTACATCCAAGCAATGGAAAATTCAGTTCAGCTGAGCCACATTTCAGAGCAGCAGAGCTGCTGTTCGTGCTGTGTGTGTGTGCTGTGCTCATCCCCTTCTTCCAGCTCTAGCCGAGTGAGTTTGTGAGTGTGTTGGTGAGCTAGCTGCTCACCTGTGCAGGGAGATCGAGTACCAACAATGTGCAACCTTTTCAATTAGAGGTAAAAACTCTGTTTTAGTAGGCTTCCGCATGGAGAGAGGAAGGCCAAGATAAGTGCATGGGAATTCCTTCACCGGGCAAGACATAATTTCCGAAGTGAGTAGCAGGTCATTTTCCGAGCAGTGAATAGGAGAGGCTGAACTCTTTGCCAAATTTGTCCGGAGAGCAGAGACATGCCCAAAATAATTAGGCAAATTTTGCTGTGTGACACGGAGAAACATGGTATTGGCAAGTTCACACCACCAACGATGAAATTTGCTGAGTTCCATTATGAAATCGTGATTATTTGCCGTAAGACACCAAATTTTTTTTCTCGAATATGAAGGATGGCTTCTTATCTTTGTATTATAGAGAGAAAGAATAGGCCCCTTACAATCACCACCACCTTACTACGAGCCGAGCCATGAGGGGTTGAATTTTACATGAACAGGGCTTACTCTCAAGAAACACGGGAGAGATGAGACCTGTCCCACAAAGAGCGAGGAAACAAACGAAGACAGCCCCGTCTCCCTGACCTTGACCCTGTTAGTCGCTGAATTCTCACTCTTGGTAGTAGGAGAATTCTTACTCTCATCGAGAGAGGATAACACTAGAAGTTGGGGCAATTTTCTTGTCTATTTCTCACACAAGCTCACACAAATGCCATGCCAACCTGAGGGGTTGGGGTTACATATTTATAGGCTGCTAGCCAGCCAAGCATATGCCAAGATGCTAGTCTAAGATGCTAGTCTAAGATGCTAAGATGCTAGTCTAAGATGCTAAGGTATTGTCCTCTAAGATGTTGTCCTCTAATATGCTGTTCTAGATGCTAACAGCCACTGTCCTAGATGCTAACAGCCAACAGCCCCACAAAGACTAGATGCTGCCCTTGTGCAACAGCCTCCAACAGCCCCACAATAGACCAGCCAGACTTATCCATCATTCTCCCCGTAAGTCTTGTGCGTCGTCTTGTGGGAAAGTTGAACCATCCCGGTCCTCGAGTAGAGCTCAAGGAACTTGATTCTCCCAAGGGGCTTGGTGAGCAGGTCCGCAAGCTGGTCCTTGGTGTTGATGTAGCTTGCCTTGATGCTCCCGTCCTCCAAACAGCCTCGGATGAAGTGGTACCTCACCCGGATGTGCTTACTCCGTTCATGGAAAACGTGGTTCTTTGCCAGGGTCAGAGCGGACTTGCTGTCTATCCTGAGCTCCACCGCTCTAGTGTCTCTGCCGAGGAGATCACCAAGCAGTCGAGCGAGCCAGAGCGCCTGAGTCGAAGCGGTGGAGGTCGCTATGTACTCGGCCTCGCAGCTGGACAGGGCCACCACCTGCTGCTTGACCGACTGCCAGCTAACGAGGCACTTGCCGAGGAAGAAGAGGATCCCGCTCGTGCTCTTGCTGGTGTTGATGTCGCCGGCGTGGTCGCTGTCGCTGTACCCGACGAAGTGTGCCGCCCCAGGGCACCTCGGGTAGTAGAGGCCGTGGTCGAGAGTCCCCGCAACGTAGCGGATGATCCTCTTCACAGCCTGCTGGTGCTCCGTCGTCGGTCGCTGCATGAACCGACTAACGTAGCCGACGGAGAATGCCAAGTCCGGCCGTGTGTGGGCGAGGTAGCGAAGGCTCCCCACAAGGCGCCGGTACTGTGTAGCGTCCACCTCCGTCGTGCTGTCGCGGCTCAGCTTCAGCCTCTCCTCCATCGGAGTGAGAGCTGGGTTGCAGTCGGTGAGCCCAGCTAGCTCAACGACGCGCTTGGCGTAGGCGGTCTGTCGAAGCGTGATCCCGGAGTCATCCTGGTGCACCTCGATTCCCAGGTAGAAGGAGAGAGGCCCCAGGTCACTCATCTGGAAGGTGGCCTTCATCTCTTCCTTGAATGCCGCCACCTCCGCATCCTTGGTGCCGGTGATCACCAAGTCGTCGACGTAGACACCCACCAGCAGGGCATTACCTCCATTGCCCCGTCGGTAGATGGCCGCCTCGTGCGGGCTTTGCTCGAAGCCCATCCCCTTTAGCGTGGAATCCAGCTTGGCATTCCACGCCCTCGGTGCCTGCCGCAAGCCATAGAGGGCCTTGCGCAGGCGGAGCACCCTGCCCTCCTTGCCGGGGATCGCAAATCCCGGTGGCCGGTGCACGTAGACCTCCTTCAAGTCGCCGTTAAGAAACGCCGACTTGACATCCATGTGATGAACACGCCAGCCCTCCTGGGCAGCTAGCGCAAGGAGTCGCACGGACTCCATCCGTGCCACGGGAGCAAAGGCGTCGTCGAAGTCGACCCCCTCCTGCTGCACGAAACCTTGTGCCACCAAGCGAGCCTTGTGCTTGACGATGGCGCCGGCTTCATCCCTCTTCAACTTGTACACCCACTTTAGGGTGATCGCGCGGTGACCACGAGGAAGGTCAGCAAGCTCCCAGGTGCGGTTCTTCTCAACCGCATCCGTCTCCAACTGCATCGCGGCGCGCCATGCCGCGTGTCTCTCGGCCTCTGCAAACGACCGAGGCTCGCCGTCGTCACACGCAAGGTGCAACTGCGCCTCCAGGTCGTGAGGCATCGGTCCCGGCACCGGCTGGTCGCCGAGAAGGTTCTCCACCGTACGGTACCGCAATGGCTCGCCGTCGTGGTACGCGTCGACGCGCTCCTCGTCGTGAGAGAGCGGAGTAGCGAGCTCAACCGGGCCGTGCTCGACACGAGCTGGTGGTGGAGTAGACGTGCCCGGAGTGGTGCCTGTCGGTGCTGGAGTGCGTGGCGTTGCCGGCTGTGGTGGAGCCGGCGAAGAGCTCATCGCAGCCGAGGTCCTGGCTGGAGAACGTGGTGCTGTCGGAGTAGCAGGTGCCGGGGTCGGTGGAGGCTCGGAGACTGGGGTAGACGCGCTCGCCGAAGAAGAACTGCCTACTCCCCCAGCTCCCTCGAAGTGGACGTACTCGACAGTGAAGTCGTCGTACGTCGGAGCCGAGCCATCGTCCACTGCCTTGTCCCACGCCCATCCTCGCCCTTCGTCGAACACAACGTCGCGCGCCGTGCGCACACGCTGTGTCTTCGGGTCGAGGATGCGGTAGGCCTTCGAGCCCTCCGCATAGCCGATGAACACTCCCGGAGTGCTCCTGTCGTCGAGCTTGCTGATGTGGCCAAGCTCCTTGGCGAATGCGAGGCAGCCGAAGACCCGCAAGTGGGAGACCGCCGGCTTGCGCCCATGCCAAGCCTCGTACGGCGTCCTGCCGTCGAGCGCCTTGGTAGGCGAGCGGTTGAGGATGTAGACGGCCGTCACCACCGCCTCTCCCCAGAAGATAGCCGGCATCCCCCTCTGCTTGAGGAGGGCCCGAGCCATCCCCACAATCGTCTGGTTGCGCCGCTCGACGACGCCGTTCTGCTGCGGGCTGTACGGCGCGGAGTAGTGGCGTTGAATGCCCACGTCAGCGCAGTACGACGCGAATTCAGCCGCCGTGAATTCGCCGCCGTTGTCGGTGCGCAGCACGCGCAGCTTGCGGCCGCACTCTGCCTCTGCAGCAGCCTGCGCGCGCCTGATGGCGTCCGCAGCCCCTCTCTTGCCGCCGAGGACCATCACCCACATGTAGCGGGAGAGGTCGTCGACGAGCAGCAGGAAGTAGCGTCGTCCTCCCGGTGTGGCCGGTGTCACCGGGCCACACAAGTCCCCGTGCACAAGCTCGAGCCTCTCCTTGGCTCGAAAGCTCGCCCGCTGGGGAAAGGGGAGTCGCCTCTGCTTCGTCAACACGCAGACGTCGCAGAGCTGCTCCACATGGTCGAGGCACGGCAGGCCTCGCACCATCTCCGTGGCACTGAGCCGCTTCAGGGCCTCAAAGTGAAGGTGCCCGAAACGCTCGTGCCACTGCCACGCCTCGTCGTCCCGACGAGCAGCGAGACAGAGGGGTTGTGCCACCTGCACGTTAAGGACGTAGAGTCGATTTGTACTTCTGGATACCTTGGCAAGAAGGCGATGACGACGATCCAAAATCCTCATGACTCCGTCCTCAACCACCACGCGCGAACCGTTCTCATCCAGCTGTCCCAAGCTGATGATGTAGTAGACTCCGGTGAGCAGCCTGTGCTCACCAGACACGGTGGTGAAGATGACGGAGCCGACGCCCTTGATCTCCACGTCGGAGGCATCCCCAAACTTGACGGAGCCTCGGACGCTAGAGTCAAGCTTGGTGAAGAACTCCCGTCGACCGGTCATGTGATGGGTGGCGCCGGTGTCGAGGCACCACCCGTCAGTCTTGTCGTTGTCGGAGCTGTCGCCGAGGAGGGCGTGTGCTTTTGGCTCGTCGAGGTGGAGGAGAGCCGCTGCGGCCGGTGCCGCTGGAGGTAGCTCGATGCTGGCATGTGCCATGAACAGAGCCGGCTCCTCCGCCTGTGCGACGTGGGCCTGGCCGCGTCGTGGCTGTCGACAGTCCTTGGCCCAATGGCCAAGCTGGCCGCAGTTGCGGCAGGTGTCGTCTCGTGCCGGCTTGTGCCTGCCGGCGGCGCCGCCCTGGGCGCCTCCGCGGGCATCACCCTCGACACGTCCTCGCGCCCCGGCCTGGGCGTCTCTGCGCGCCTTGCATGGCTTGCCACGCTTGCGGCCGCCTGTCGCGGAAGAAGGCTCCCCCTTCCTCCGGTCACCCTGGCTGGCAAGCCACTGCTCCCGAGTGAGAAGGAGCTTCCTGCCAGTGGTGATGGGCCCCGAGAGGGACTGTGGCTCATCACTGTCGACGACCTTGAGACGACCTATCGCCTCCTCGATCGACATCGTGGAGAGATCCAGCAGCGACTCGATCGAGCGAGCCATCTGCTTGTACTTCTCGGGGACGCAGCGGAAGAGCTTTTCGACAGCTCTCTCCTCGCCGTAGGTGTCGGGGTCGCCGAACTGCACCATCTTCTGCAACAGAGTGTTGAGACGGAGAGCAAAGTCATCAACGTCCTCACCTGGCTTGAAGGCCAGGTTCTCCCACTCCTTGCGAAGTGCCTGCAGTGTGGACTTGCGGGCGCGGTCGCTGCCGATGCGTGCCGCAGCGATGGCGTCCCAAGCCTCCTTGGCAGTCTGCTTGCTGGTAAGCGAGAACTGCATCTTGGGCGGGACTGCAGCGATGAGAGCATCCAGCGCCCGTCGATCTAGGTCGTAGTCGACGTCGCCGTACCGGACTGCCTCCCACATGTGCCGCACCTGGAGCTTTACCCTCATCACCGCAGCCCACTCGACGTAGTTGGTCTTGGTGAGGGTGGGCCACCCACCGCCGGGACCGACGTCCCTGACAACAGCCTGGAGCCCCTGGTAACCACGGTACCGATCCGGGGAGAGAGAGCCACGCTGCCTGTGAAAGCCGCGCTCTCCATCGACCCGTCCGCCACCGTTGCCGTGGGCGCCTCCTCCAGGATTGTCGCCGCCGTGCGCGCCTCCTCCAGGAACGTCGCCGCCGTGTGCGCCTCCTCCAGGAAAGCCGCCGGCGCGTCTGCGCCTGTCTGGGCTGCCGCCGCTCTCGTGCGCGTGCGCGGCTGCCCCAGGGGCGCCACCGCCGTGCGCGCCTCCTCCAGGAGCGCCGCCAGCGCGTCCGCGCCTGTCTGGGCTGCCGCCACGCTTGTGGGCGTGCGCGGCTGCCCACTGCGCCGCCCGCGCTCGCGCTGCCTCCCTCTCTAGCAGCTCGAGGTCCGCGTCGGCGGTGTCGTCAGCGGAAATGGAGCTGCCGATGCTGCCGCGCAGAGCCTCGAACTCCGCTGCCGCCGCACGCGCTGCATTCGCCGCCGCCGCCGCTTTCGCCTCCGCTCTGGCCGCTGCCAGCTCCGCCGCTGCCAACCTCGACGCCCTTGCCGCCGCCGTAGTGGTCTCTGCCGCCGCTCGTTCGCATTCCTCTACTGCGGCAAGTTCGGCCTCCTGCCGACGCCGCGTGCTCGAGGCGACCGAGCGCTGAGACTGCCCTGCGGACATGACGCGCTACCGGGGGGCTGCTGCGTGGGGAGAGGGCTGTTTCAGACGAGCTGGGAGAGGAGTGAACAGGAGCGGCCGGAGCTGCTGCTACTCTCAGCTGGGGCTGTTGCGAGGCTGGGCAAGGGGATGAGCAGGAGATGCTCAGGCTACAGGATACTACGGCTCTGATACCACTTGTTAGTCGCTGAATTCTCACTCTTGGTAGTAGGAGAATTCTTACTCTCATCGAGAGAGGATGACACTAGGAGTTGGGGCAATTTTCTTGTCTATTTCTCACACAAGCTCACACAAATGCCATGCCAACCTGAGGGGTTGGGGTTACATATTTATAGGCTGCTAGCCAGCCAAGCATATACCAAGATGCTAGTCTAAGATGCTAAGGTGCTGTCCTCTAAGATGCTGTCCTAGATGCTAACAGCCACTGTCTTAGATGCTAACAGCCAACAGCCCCATAAAGACTAGATGCTGTCCTTGTGCAACAGCCTCCAATAGCCCCACAATGGACCAGCCAGACTTATCCATCAGACCCAACGCGCTCAGACTTTGAGCTCCAGCAAGACACCAGAGGTGTTGCTCTTCTCTGAACATCCGGAGAAGGTCGTTGATGCTCAGCTGCGTGCCATCAAAAACACATGCATTACCATGTCTCCAGATTACCTAGGCGCCCAAAATGATAGTCAAGTTCAACCCTTTTTTTATCTTTCTGAACCTTTTTCACTGCTTTTCTCCACCAATCTGCAAAAGACAATTCATGATGTCCTGGAACCCGATCTTGTAAGCCCAAAGGTGCAAGAATCCGGAACCAGAAATCCCGGGAGAACACACATGTGGTGAGCAGATGTTGAATGTCTTCTTCCTCCTGGTCACATAGTGGACACTTGGGGATGCGGAAGGCCTCGCCACTCAAGTCTGTCCACTGTCCAGCACCGGTTCCGGATGGTGAGCCAAAGAAAAACTTTGCATTTTGATGGAGCCTAGGATTTCCATAGCCGACGTCAATGCTCAAAAGGGATTGCTCCATTGAAGAAAGCACGATAAGCAGATTTTGAGAAATTACCCGAGCCATCCAGTCTGCATATATGCACATCTTCATCCTGGGAAAGATGTATATCCAGTAACATCCAACAATTGAAAATACTCAAAAAGCCCTATTAGTGATAGTCCTCCTCGGATATCCGTAGGCCAGGATTGGTCATGCAGGGCCTGTGCTACTGTGCGTTGCTTACGGGTTTTTGAAAACACCAATTTTGAGTTTTCATCAATGGTAACAACAACAACAACAACATAGCCTTTCAGTCCCAAGCAAGTTGGGGTAGGCTAGAGTTAAAACTCACCAAGAGCCTCAAGTCACGGTTCAGGCACTTCAATAGCTGCTTTCCAAGTAGTCCTATTCAAACATAGATCTCTAGGTATATCTCAAGCTTTTAAATCTCTTTTTATTACCTCCCCTCATGTCAATTTCGGTCTTTCTCTACCTCTCCTCATATTATTAGCTTGGCTTAGGACTCCATAATGCACTGGTGCCTCTGAAGATCTCCTTTGGACATGGCCAAACCATCTCAACCGATGTTGGACAAGCTTTTCTTTAATTGGTGCTACCTCTAGACGATCACGTATATCATCGTTCCAAACTTGGTCCATTCTTGTGTGATCGCAAATCCATCGCAACATACGCATTTCTGCAACACTCAGTTGTTGAACATGTCGAATCTTTATAGGCCAACATTCTGCTCTATACAACATAGCCAGTCTAATCGCTGTTCTATAGAACTTGCCTTTTAGCTTTTGTGGTACTCTATCGTCACAGAGAATGCTAGAAGCTTGTCGTCACTTGATACACCCTGTTTTGATTCTATGGCTAACGTCCGCATCAATCTCCATCCCTCTATAGCATCGATCCCAGATAGTGAAAGGAATCCTTCTTAGGCACTACTTGACCTTCCAAACTCACATCTCCCTCCTTCTGTACAACTCCGCCAAGTCGCATCTCATGTATTCGGTTTTAGTTCAGCTCAATCTAAAACCTTTAGACTCAAGGGTCTGCCGTCATAACTCTAGTTTCCTATTTACTCCCGCCTAGCTTTCGTCCACTAACACTACATCATCAGCGAACAACATACAACAACAATAACAACAACAACAAAGCCTTTAAGTCCCAAGTAAGTTCAGCGAACAACATACACTAAGGGATATCCCCTTGTATGTTCCTGGTAACTTCATCCATTAAAGGCAAAGAGATATGGGCTTAAGGCTGACCCTTGATGAAGTCCAATTTTAATCGGGAAATAATCTGTTTTACCATCATTTGTTCGAAAACTAGTCACAACATTGTTGTACATGTCCTTGATGAGGGTCACGTACTTTGATGTGACTTTATGTTTGTCCAAAGACCACCACATAACATTTCATGGTATCTTGTCATAAGCCTTCTCCAAGTCAATAAAAACCAAGTGGAGGTCCTTCTTTTGCTCTCTAAACCGCTCTATAACCTGTCTTATTAAGAAGATTGCTTCTGTGGTTGACCTTCCGGGCATGAAACCAAATTGGTTTGTTGATATCTGCGTCGTTCCTCGCAGGCGGTGATCAATGACTCTCCCATAACTTCATAGTGTGGCTCATCAACTTAATTCCCCGATAATTAGTACAACTTTGGATATCTTGCTTGTTCTTGTAGATTTGTACCAATATGCTTTTTCACTCCTCAGGCATCTTGTTCGATCGAAAGATATTGTTGAACATCTTGCTTAGCCATACTATAGCTATATCCCCGCGACATCTCCACACCTCGATTGGGATACCATCAAGGCCCATCACTTTGCCCCCTTTCATCCTTTTCAAGGCATCTCTGATCTCTGATTCTTGAATTCTTTGCACAAAGCGCTTGTTAGTGTCATCAAACGAGTCGTCCAGCTGAACGGTGGTGTTCTCGTTCTCACCATTGAACAATTTATCAAAATACTCTTGCCATTTATATCTGATCTCATCCTCCTTCACCAAGAGCTGCTTCCTCTCATCCTTTATGCACTTGACTTGGTTGAAGTCCCTTGTCTTCCTATCGCGAGCCCTAGCTATCCTATAAATGTCCTTCTCTCCTTACTTCGTACTCAAACGTTGGTAAAGGTCCTCATAGGCCTGCCCCTCTTCCTCACTCACCGCTCATTTTGCAGTCTTCTTTGTCACCTTGTACTTCTCTATGTTGTTTGTACACCTGTCATGATACAAGCACTTATAGCACTCTTTTTCCTTAATAGCCTTTTGCATATCTTCATTCCACCACCAAGTGTCTTTCGATTCGCATCCGCTCCCTTTGGTCACTCCAAGCACCTCTGAAGCAACCTTTCGAACACATGTTGCCATCTTCTCCCACATGTTGTTTGCATCGCCTTCATCATTCCAAGGGCCCTCTTTAATGACCTTTTCCTTAAAGACCTTTGATGCCTCCCCTTCTAATTTCCACCACTTCGTTCTAATAACCCTAGCTTGTTTGTTCCTACGAGCTTGCACCAGAAAGCAGAAGTCAGCCACCATCAGCTTGTGTTGAGCGACCACACATTCTCCATGTATCACCTTACAGTCCACGCATGTTCGTTTATCCCTCCTTGTAAGGACAAAGTCGATTTGACTAGAGTACTGGCTACTACTAAAGGTCACTAAATGGGACTGTCTCTTACGGAAGAAAGTGTTAGCTATCATCAGATTATAAGTTATGGCGAAGCCTAAGACTTTCTCTCCCTCCTGGTTCCTACTACTATATCTGAAACCCTCATGAACCGCCTCGAAACCTGCACTTGATGTACCGACATGGCCATTAAGATCATCTCCTATAAAGAGCTTCTCGCTACTAGGGACAGCACTAACCAAGCGATCTAAGTCTTCCCAGAAAAGCCGCTTAACACTCTCATCATGGCCTACTTGGGGGCATACGCACTAATTACGTTTAAGACCATATCACTAATGACAAGTTTAACTAAGATGATCCTATCCCCTTGCCTTCTCACCTCCACCACACCATCCTTGAGGCTCTTATCAATCAAAACTCTTACTTCATTTTTCATTTTTATTTGAAGTTGTCCCTGTGTACCAGAGCTTGAAGCCGGTATTGTCCACCTCCTTCGCCTTCTGCCCCTTCCATTTAGTCTCTTGGACGCATAAGATATTTATACGTCTCCTAACCGCTGTGTCCACTAACTCTCTTAACTTACCTGTAAGGGACCCTACATTCCAGCTACCTAAACGGATCCTAGTTGGCTCGACTAGCTTCCTTACCCTTCGCACACACCGAGGTAGGTGTGAAGACCCTTGCTCATTTTGCACCACACCCGGGCGCTGATGTGGCGCGCCACTAAGGATGCGACGACCCGATCCTTGCTCACTTGACACCGTGTCTAGATCGCGTCACGGGGGTGACGACTCGGCCCTTGCTCATTTAACACTATACCCGGGTTCCAACATGACGCGTCGCTAAGAGGGTTACGCCCCAACGGGATTCTTTTGGGTAGTTTTCATCAATGATAAAAACGCTTTAAAAAGATGTGATATTATCATTCAACCATGGTTGTTTTTTTATAATGGGACTTGTTGCCACATATGAAAGGAACTCTATTATTACTGTATTGTCACTTCAATGTGTCTCTTGCTAAATTAGTTTAAATCTTAAACCATCAACCTTTACTCCTGGTGTCCACTGAAAAAGCTGTTTGGTATAGCTTTATATTTAAATCCAGCGGATTTATTTTGATGCGATTATATTCCATCTTTAAAACATGGATAGTTGTTTGTACAAAGAAAGATGCTCTGCTTGAAGTGTTTTGCAGCTAATGCGCTTACAATAGTTGGCTGACATTTTTACTATTGATCTTGAAGGGTTATGTGGCCATCAGTTTCATACTGAAAATACCACAAAAAAATGCATTGTAGAAATTAAGACAGTTGTATCAAAATTTAATCTTAACTTGCAACTGTGACTTACTGACTTGGTAAAAATGGGGATCTGGTTTAAAATTTCTGTAATTCTCATTTCCAGAGTGACAAATTTACAAATCAATGCGTTTTATTGTTTACCTTGATTTTTTTTGTCAAAAGTTTGGTAGGGCAGATAGCAGGACCATTGGTTTTACTACGTGGCTCAGCAGCAAATGTAGACATTAGAATTTGGCAGTGGTTGATGTGTTGAGTGTGCACAGTTAGCAGGCACTAGCACACAGGTAGATCCTGGTAGCTCCAGAACATGGCAGTTTCATGTGAACACATGGCTTGGAAGCAGCTGTGTTTGGAAAACAAAAGTATGTGGAAGCAGTGGTGCCTACGCCGGTGTCCCATGGGCCTCCCTGGCTTGGTTGTAGCAGAGAAAACAGGATGGCATGGTGGTTGCTACACAACAGCGGTAGCTGGTTGCTGGTGCAATGATATTGGTGGCCACAGATGGTTGTGTACGTATTGTTGAGTTCATGCACATAGGAGTTGGGAGGTTAAGGAAAGGAAGGGAATGGCAGGAGTGCACCGGAATATACTCATTCTACCTCAGTAGAGTATTTTGAAATCAATTGTCAGTCTTCATTTGCATTCTTCAATGTTATTTTCGGTGGAGGATCGCCAGTAAAAATTTCCAGTTAACATTCCTCTGTTTGGTGGTGAGCATCAATAAGTTGTGCTAGAATTTTTTTTCCCTCCTAAGTCCTAACAGATCAACTGGAGTTTACTAGCTTAGCAGAGCTGCTGCTACAGCACCTCCATTAGACAAATATTCTGTATTTCCTCTACCTTGCATGCTTGCATAAGAAACATTAATGATGGCTTTTGAGGTTAAGCGTATAATGTCATGAAGTGAATTTTTTGAACTGCATATTCTGATTTGGATTTTCCGTCATTACGTTGATTGGACTTCTCTGCTTAATTTGTAGATGAAGCTATGAGTTATGCAAGTTCGCTGAATTATTGTGATTTTTCAGGGTTTTGTGCTGCAGCATCAAGTTATACTCTTCTGCCTTGGAGAAACTTTCACAGAGCAACCTCCTATTTACCCTCCTGTTGATTTGCCTGTAAATACTAGGGCAAATGCTGCAGATTTTGGTGGTTCAGTGCCTAAACCTGGGCTTGAGGTCAACTTAGGTCTGTGTTTACCTATAAGTCTTTATGCTAGCATTATGAGAAATGCAAAGCTATCTTAGTTCCTCTAGATTTGTTAAAGCATAATTATCTGGTACGTTCTTGCAGTCGACGCTGTTCCTTGTCGAATAGCCTTTGAGAGGGGCAAAGAACGCCACTTCTGCTTTTTGGCCATATCTCACAGAACTTCTGGTTGGATTCTTCTTCTAGAACAATTACCTCTAAAGCAAGAACGAGGAATTGTCCGTGTCATGGCTCCTTTGGCAGGATCTGATGTATGTGTCATGATGCCATGGAAAATCTGTTTCATTGCTCATTTTGCTTTGTTGTCGTCATTATATGGAGTCAACCATATTCTATGAATTGTTGTGCACCAAAACAAACTTATTTGTCACAGGCGTATCTCATTGGGATATCCTTGGTTTTGCTTTCTTTCAGCCAAGAATAGATACAAAGCATGAGAAGTGGTTACATCTACGCATTCGACCTTCTTCAGTGCCTTTTTTGGACACTGAAAAACATAAAGCGAAGATAAAGTATCTTGTTGATGGGAGATGGACCCTTGCTTTTAGTGACGAGCAGTCCTGTAAGGTTGCAGAGAGTATGGTTATCGAAGAGATGAAACTCCAACGAGATGCTGTTGGAGAACAATTGAAGCCATTGGTTAAATTTGACATGCCTGAGGATGGATTGCAGCATCCCCAGCCTTCACATGAAACCCCTTCTGATGATGGATCATGACTAAGTTTTCATCAAGTGCAGTGTTGAGCTTCTCAATTACGGAGACATGGCAACAGATCGCCACAAAAATGCAGCATTGAACATCTCAACCATGGCTGCAGGAAAACCCACCATGGTAAGCCATCGAAAATTCTGTACATTATATTGGAAGATTAGAGGTGTCTCCTTGTTAACACACAACTGTAGAGTTCTGGGCCATCTTGAGTTGAACTAGCTGGATAGGATTCTTTGTACAATAGTTTGTCTCTCTCCTTGCCGCTTGTAACCTTATATATACAAATCAAAACCCATTCTTTGATAAGTTTCAGGGCATAGTTGTGTTGTGTACACTAAATGTTTAAAGAAATTTGCAGTTAGTCATACCTGTTGTCAAAACAAGCCCTGCCTGTGGTAATAAAATGTCAGATCGATAATTTTTTGGTTCCTCTTTTTTTTTTTCTTTGAATAACTATTGCCAATAACACCAAGGGCTTTCGGTTATATATATCAGACATCAAGGTTCATGTAATTCCCTTGTACAGTTTGTTGGCTGTTCTTATTTATTGAATTTTACTGTTGAGGTGGAACACCTAGTTGGGGATATTTTATGTGTGGAACATGTTGCATGCTGGTGTAATGGCGTTATGAGTTGACTGATCAGAGAATTGATGTCCAGAGTTCTGCATCCGTGTAGGGTTGATGAGTATTCTGTAAATTTCCTACAAAGGTAGGGAACCAGATAACTTGCGATCAAGCTATGATGGCGTTTGGTTTCCTGCCCGGTAACGTCAACAGAAATGGAAACAGATGACAGGGGTTAGTTTCAGGGACCAATGATTCCCAGATTTTTTTTTTTGATTTACCGATATATACTGGCAGCCCCAAATATTCTTTCGTTGCTTGCTAGCTGTGAAACACCCAATTCTGTGAGCACCTGTCTCTGGACATGCGTCTCTGTATTAGGACTGAACATAATTGTTGTCTTGTCCTTATTTATCTTGTGGCCTGAGGCATCTTCATAGAGCTATAGAATATTTTGTATTGTGCGAGCTCCTGATGCAGTAGCCTTCAGAAGTACTAGTGTATCATCAGCAAAGAAAAGATGGCTGACCCGTTCAGCGCCTCGAAATAATTGAATTCCTTCCAATTGCCCCTTCTCTGCTCTCTTAAAAAGAGCCGATAGGCCTTCAGCACATATAATAAACAGATATGGAGGAAGAGGGTCGCCTTGACGAAGACCTGCCTTATGTTTTCAGAATAATCACCATTAACCTTCACTCTGTAGGTGACTATAGACACATACTTCATAATCAAATCAACCCATTGTGTGGCAAATCCCATCTTAGTCATGATTTTCTCTAGGAATATCCACTCAACCCGATCGTATGCTTTACTCATATCCGGTTTAATGGCAACCAGCCCCTCTTTGCCTTTTCTTCTATTCCTTAAGTGGTGTGTCAACTCATATACCAATAGCACATTGTCAGTAAACGCCCTGGGATAAAAGCACTCCAGGAAGGAGAAATGATCTCTGGAAGAATTTTTTAAGGAGATTATCAAGGACCTTGGATACCAATTTGTATAGCACATTACATAAGCTAATAGGCTGGAGATCTTTAACTTTATCAGGATTTTGAACTTTTGGAATAAAAACTGTGAAGGTATCATTCCATGTTTCTGGCATAGGATTACCATTCAAAACAGCCAACACCTCCTCCACTTTATCCCCCATCAACCCCCATAAGCGTTTGAGCAAAAAATGGAGGGTATACCATCTGGACCTAGGGCTTTCAGATCTCCAATACTATTCAGACCCTCCTCAACCTCATCGCCTGTGAAGGATTTAAGTAAGGTTTCATTCGTAGAAGAAGAGACCCGACTCTCAACCACTTGAAGTACCTCTTCCATTCTTTCGTCTACATGAGATGAAAAAAGAGACTCACCTTTTGGCCCTGTTCGGCTGGCAGAATTCTGGCTGAAAACACTGTTTTGTCTGAATTGTTGTGAAAGAAAAACACTGTTCCGGCTAAAAAAAAGAAGCCGAACAAGTCGAATATGGGGTAAGCCGAACGGAGCCAAAAGGTGAGTCTCTTCGCTGCCACCACATCGCTTCCTTTCCCCTTGAACGCCCTAATATAATTTCTTCTTTTACGCTCTGAGGCACATGTATGAAAAAAAACATCGTGTTTCTATCGCCTTTAGTCAGCCACAACGAGTGTGCTCTTTGCTTGCAGTAAATGTGCAATTGTTCCTGCAATCTGTCCAGTTTGAATCTAGCACATGCTCCATGTTCACATTTTCCTGGGACAATGTTGCTCTTCAACAGATCTCCAGCTCCTTCTTTAGTCTACTAATTCTCTTTTCCAGCACCCCAGGAACATTCCTGTCCCACTCTTTAAGATCACCTAGGATATTCCTTTGAATATCCACCAAGGTTACAGCTCCCGCATCAATAGCCTCAGTCCAAGCTTTCTCCACGCGACATATGCAATCCTCCTCTAACCATTTTGCTTCAGACTTGGGCGCATGCTTACGACCAACCTGATTTGGCTCCCTCTCTCTGCATTCAACAATTATTGGTCTATGGTCTGAATGTCGGGATCCCCATTTACCACTCTCACAGGAGGGAACAGGCTCCGCCACTCCCTATTTGCCACATCAAGATCTAGGCCCCATTCGCTAGTCTGAAACTTGACTGAAACTGACTGAAAAACACTGTTCGGCTGAATTGTTGTGAGAGAAAAACACTGTTCCGGCTGAAAAAAGAAGCCGAACAAATAATTTTTAAGACAAGCGAACGGGGCTCTAGTCTTTCTTTGATATAACTTTTTGCACAATGAAGATGATTTCTCCAAGTAAACAGGTTACCCACAAAGCCTAAGTCCTGCAACCTACAACCTTCCTTCTCATATCCAAACAGGATTTCATTAAAATCCCCTAGGCATAACCATGGATTTGCGTACTGATTGTTTAGAATTCTAAGCAAACGCCATGTCCTTCCTTTTTCTTATGTTTTTTGTTCTCCATACACCCCTGTCATACTCCATCCTCTTCCTGTACAAGAGCATCAATATGATATTTTGAAAGACTCGTAACAGCAACCTCCATACCCCTCCTCCAAAATAAAGCTAAACCACCGCTGCACCCTTTGCATTCCCACACCACAAGATTACGCATATTCAAAATCCACTGGAAACGATCTATCCTCTTTCTTTCTATTTTTGTTTCATGAAGAAAGAAGAAAGAGGATTATTGTTGGTGTTTTGAGAATAAACCAGTAAATTTATCGCCGCACTGCTCAAGGGATTCATTCAATGGCTAGCACTCAGAACACAAAGGATTTATACTGGTTCGGGACAAAGCCCTATGTCCAGTGCCGGAGACCTGTGAGTACGTGTTCCTCAATGCCAAAGTACTCCAAAAGGCTTACAACAGAGGGTATGCAATCTACAGTCCTACTGGTAGGAAGAGTTCGAGGAAGGGGAAATCGATCGTCTGGAGTCCGATCGTTTGGAAGAAGGCCTGGCTCCCCTTATGTAGTTGCGGGGGCCAGGTTACATGCAGAGCAGGGTTCTCCTAGCCCGAGTGCCTAGGAGCCCGAGGGATGGAGAAGCTAGTGTGCTTGTTAAGCAGTCCGTCTGGTCTTGTCGTCGCGTCGAGGTATGGTCGCCTTGAGTTTGCTCCTTACACCAAAGGCATGGCGTACGAGCGGTACTGTTCCAGCCATGGCGGCGCAATGGGAGTGGTGATCGCTCACCAATTCCCCTGTCCGGTATGGCTTGCTTGCTGTTGCCGTGGTCTTCGTCCTTGCGCTCCGCTTCTTTGGGGAGAAGTCGTGATATCACTGTACGGGAGAAATGGTTGTCCCGTCGTGGGCTGCCTGCTCCCGGGTGAAAGCCCTAATTTGGTTTTGGATAATTGATGAAACCTATTTGGACTAACCCTATTCTCTTAGCGTGAAGTTGAGATAGGTTGGTCCAATCCAAGTGATGGAGCTAGGTGGCACTCAAGGATGGAGATGGCCACATGAAATGTTGATCAAATGCTCCAACTTGAAAAAGAAGAAAGAGAAAAATAAAACCCTATGGAAATCAAGGCAAAGGTATAAATATGAATTTTGTTTTGTCGGTCAAAAGACTATAAAGAGTGTGACTGGGTTTCGAATAGATGGTCGTACTATTAAGAGGGGAGCTCTATTAGACAATTAGGTCATCTAGTGCCACTAGGTGTTGGAATACATTGTATTGCATACAGGTCTAGTGCACGTTGGAGACCAAGCGAAAAATATATATGGAAAATATTTTTGGAAATGCTAACTTGCCTCAAACATGTTTTGAGAAAACATCTTGAGAGTTAGTATCGCTTGCAGAGACAAGTTTGGGTTGTTCATGGGTCGAAAAACAACCAAACTTGCAGCGACACTGTTTCGTATATTGGGCATAACTTTTAGCTCCGAACTCCGATTCCGACCATCTTAGACTTTTTAGAAAGCTAATGAAAAGCTCTACAACCCTGACCTAGGGGTGGCACCGCCCCCTATGGCAGTGGCACCCCCCATGGCGGTGCACCGCCTCCTATGGTGGTGCTAGGAATTGTTCCAGCAACTAGTCACCAGTCAATGCCATGACCGTTGTACATCACCGTGGCTCGGGTGGTGGCACCACTACCATAGGGCGGTGCACCGCCCCTTTTTTTCTAGACTGGTTTTTCAGGTGTTGGAGAAGATGGGCACCGCCACCCTTGGGTGGTGGCACCGCCCTTTTTTTCTCGAGGGCGACGAAAACTTGATCGGGCACTGTTGTGGGCACCGCCCCCCTATGGCGGTGCCAGGCACTATGCCAATGGCTAATCAAACTAACCGTTGGATTTGACAGTTGGAGGGCACCGCCACCCTATGGCGGTGTGGCACTGCCCTATCCGGTGCCCTCGCAGAAATTGCTACAAAGGGGTAATGGCTCTATTTTGTGGTGGGGCTTATAAATAGCCCCCTTGGCTAGCCATGGCCACTCCCTTGGATCCCCTAAGTGTTGAGATATCATACTATGAGCAATAGAAAGCAATCCACTCCACTTCATCACTTGAGATAACATTTGTGAGTGAGATTGAGAGCCTCTAGTGCATTGCATTGTATTGTTGCATCTTGTGGCACTAGTTGGACATGTTGGGCTGGTTGAGCGCTTGTTACTCTTGGTGTATTCTGACACCTAAATGGCCCGATGATTGGAGGATCGTTGAGCAGAGTTGGTGATTGTCTCTGGCTCTAATCAGTTGCTTGTGATGGGTGTTGTGCCTTCCCCGTCGAAGAACCAAAAGGTAACTCTAGTAAATTGCTCGTGTCATTGAGTACCCTCACTTGTGTGTGTTGGTTCTTGCGGTGCCCAATTGTTGGGCTAGGCTTGTGAACGCCTAATACCTCGCCGAACCACCAAGTGAACAGTCGATACAACGGGGACTAGCATGCCGGCAAGCACGTGAACCTCGAGAGAAAAATCATTGTGTCATTTGTCCCCTTGGATCACTTGGTATTCATTGATTGATTGTCTCATGCATGGATTGGTAACTATGTCTATCACATGTATTTACATTTTGATATACTTGTGTAGTGGTAGAAGTAGTTAGTATTGCTAGTTAAGTAGAGTTGCAATTGGTTGAGTAGCTAGAAGTTATTAGTTGTAATTCTTGTGCTAGCAGCACACTAGTACAGAATTAACAACCTAAACTCTTGTGTGTCATAGAGATCATAATTCACTAGAATTGATTAGATAGGTGGCTTGCATCACTTCGTAGAGCTAGAGCAAAACTTGCTATCGCCATTTGTTGTACTAATCATTTTGCTCTAAGTGGTTTGTAGAATTTTTATTAGGCTATTCACCCCCTCTAGCCATTTAGGATCTTTCAAGTGGTATCGGAGCCGTGGTCACCGTTTAATCAAGGCTTAACAACCTTCATGTCAATGATGGCTCAAGTTGTGTTCAACCATGTTGGGGGCAAACCACCGTTCTTTGATGGCACATCTTATGATCATTGGAAGAGAAAGATGAAGATGTATTTGGGTTCAATCAATGAGAAGGTTTGGGAGGTGGTAGAGAATGACTTTGTGGTTCTAGATCCTACAAGACCAACCCCAAGAGAGCAAGCAATGCAATACCATGGCCATCAACACAATCTATAGTGTAATTGATCCAAAAGTGTTTGAGCAAATCAAAGATCTTGATAGAGCATATGAGGTTTGGAAGAGATTAGAAAAAACATATGAGGGCACAACGGCAGTCAAGAGTGCCAAGCTATATATCCTCAAAGAGGGCACAACTGGCTCCCACCCTATGCTTTGTGTATGCTTTGTGGTAAGTGGAATGCAAGGGTAGAGTAAAAGGCCTATATATGGTTGTAGGTTTCCTATGCAAGTTCATCAATATTTTATAATAGTTCATCAAGTTTTAACCCATCTCATCCACACATTCACCCATCCCATCACACACATCTCACCACACTCTCACTCTCTAGGCGGCAAGGACAACTCCCTCTCGTACCTTGCCTTATCGGCTAACAGCCAAAGTCCAACAAACCCAGGGGGAGAAGAAGAACACCTCTCACTAATCAAGGGAAGCGTAGGTAGGAATGTCCATATCCGTGGGCACGGCTATATGTATAGATCGATCAACTCTGTAGAATGTGTACACCTAGAACCACAAGATCTTTTGTCATCGATGACCGTCATCGTCTAGGCTGATTTTGGACTGCCTTCCAAACTAGTGCAATACCACCCTGTCACTCAGCCCTAGGCCACCCTGGAGTCCACTGGCACGCTAAGACTGTGAGACGTAGTACCAGGCCCCCAAAGGTCACCACACTATCTTAGGAGGGTGTGGGCCATACGCCCGTACCTTCCTACACTATCCACTATCAACCTAGTAGTAGTGGCACCGCCCTAGTAGGTCAACATCCGTCCCTCGCCCAACCAGGGATGAGTGGTGTGTACGTATGATCCTATGATCTAGTTCTCTTGACATACCAGTCCTTATGGGGACCAGACAGGACATCTTGTCAAGGGGCCAACTAATGCCCCGTGCCTCGTCGGCACCTCCATCCTAGGGCTTCATTCCACAAAGACACTCCACCCCGAGACCTCCTCATCTCACATGTACCCACATAGGTACCTCTCGTAGTGAATGCCTAGGTTGCATCCCCCTGGCAAGACTTGTCCAAAGACTCGTCGTAGAATCATGTCTAGTCGACTCAACCCTCACCACACACCCAAGACACACGCCAAGATCTCCCCAAGTTGTTATCACATTATTACCATATTATCGGCACCATGTGCCTTAGCCACTCACAAACAATCCTCCACCAAGCATCACATCATAGATATAATGTGTAGTAGAAGCAAGTAGTAAGTAGTATGCGAGCGTCTATCCTATCAGCGGGTGTGTAGGGGTAAAGGTTGCATCAAGGTAATGGCTTTCAAGCAATTCTACCATGCAACCTATCATAGATCATGTGTAGTAGAAGCAAGTAGTAAGTAGTATGCGAGCGTCTATCCTATCAGCGGGTGTGTAGGGGTAAAGGTTGCATCAAGGTAATGGCTTTCAAGCAATTCTACCATGCAACCTATCATAGATCATTTGCATGAAAGTAAATCACTAGCAGCTACATTATTGCATGTGTAATAGGATTCTACGAGGTTGGGTGGGACGTGGCACCTGTCAACAGGTCCTCCGAGGTCCTCAATGTACTCATAGTCATTTTCCTCCAAGGTCCTGCTACCATCTGCATGTCCTTCCTCCAACAGGTTCTGTTTCAATCAATGTTATCCTCGATGCATCTACCTCGCTTAGAGCGACAAACACGGCAAAAAGCAATCAATACTCTAAAAAAGCAACAAGACACCAAAAGAACAACTGCACCAAAAGAACACCAAAGGGAAAACAACTTAGCCCTCTCAGCGGATGTCCGATCCCTAGGCCAAAGAAACAGGAGTGATTGCTCGCTAAGCACAAGCTTAAGTCATAGCCTAGCTAGTACTTCCCGGGTCGATCGTGTCGACCTATACGGCTTCAATAATAATGGCATAGACCCTAGCTCTTCTTAAGCGAACACCATGGCTCGCGGTCTTCCAATCTAGGCGTCATAGAGATTGATGGGAATTGAAAAGAGCAACTAAGGGGGAAAGGAAATAGTTCCAGTCTCTCTCAATCCATCCACCATTATAATTGATGAGAACCAAGAGAGGGTGGAATGGGGAGAGAAAAGAAGGGAGGTGGTCTACTTCTTCCAATCCACATGCCATGGCAAGAGATGGGGCATCGAAAAGAGAGACACACAAGAGAACATAAGTGCCTAACTACTTGTAGGGTACCATGACCTAGGTGCACCAAATGCACTAAGGCATCCCTAGGGTTCTTAGCGGTGCGGTTGTCACCGCAAGAACCAAAGAAATGCTATGGTCTAAATAGGTACAAGCATACAAAGTCTTAAGCACGACAGAACCAAAAGAGGGGGACATGGGATTCAGCTTCCTTTGATCCACTCGCCATAGCAAACGACAGGAATTGAAGAAATGGAATCAAGAGAGTAATAAACATCAAACAACAAAGGGCTCAATCCACATCTTACTGGATCGACAAGGATTGAGAACAAGAGAGGAGAGAAGAATGGAATCCGCACTCTTACAACCAACTCATCATGGAACGGATGAAGGTTGGAAGAAAGGAAACACAATCCCATGATCCAAACCCACTTGTAGGGCACCATGACCGTGTAACTAAATCAGCACAAGGCTATCCCTAAGGTCCATAGCGATGCAGTTGTCACTGCTTGATCCAAAGGAATGCTATGGTCAATGTGGTACAAGCATACGAGGTGGTTAGGATAAACAAGCGAGCAAAAGAATTAAAGTCCGATGGTCATGGCGAGGCAACTTGCGGCCATGAGCTTCACCTAAACAAGTTGGCTTCCAATGGTTTTACGAAGGTTGCCCCTAATTCGTATCCCACTAGACTAGGTCACATAGGCCTCAAAATGTGTGGGTAAGAACCACGTCGATATCAACATCAAGTCCACAATGGCCATGTCCTAGGGACGTGGATAGGAGCTAGCATTGAATACTTCAAAGCCAACTAAGAAGTGAGGGAATGAGTTACACTCTATGTTACGGCCACGGCAAGATGAACCCACAAGCAAAACGATCAAACGAAGTACGATCCCTCGACCGGCTCGAAGGCACGGTCCCCAGATGACCCACAAACAACACACAAAGGAACCACAACATGACAACAATGACAGACGGAGTGGCACATATCCAAAGCACAAGAGATAGACCGGCGACAACAATGACAGGCAGTCATAGATATAGATAGTTGATCATGTATGAAGTGCATGAACAAGTATAGATGATAGATGGTAAAATGATGTATGAACAAGTGAATGAAATGAAAAGCAGAGCTTTGCCGACGTCGAGGAAGGCGTCGGCTAGGTTAAAAAGGGTCGACCTTGCTGTGATGAGGAAGAAGGGCTGCAGCAGCATGTTCCAGTGAACTATGGCTAGCTACAGCTTGCTGTGGCCTGCTGCTGGCTGGCTACGGCTGGTCGGCGGCTGGCTATGGCTGGCTAAAGCTTACTAGAGGTGGCTACTGCTACTAGACGTGACCCTAGTGGCGTGGAAGAAGGCTGGCGAGGTTGGCGACAACATCCAGCTCCATTGGTCAACATAGCTGGGTCGACGGCTTCCTACGATGATGAAAACAGTGGCATGGAGGTCAGTCTCAGCATGATAGTGATGGAAAGAGAGCAAGATATGAGCTTTGGCTACTGTTGGCTCACCAACAGCAGTGGAGGGGGTCTGGTGAGGTCGACAGCGACGTTTGGCTCTCCAACGATGATTAACATGGGGGTCTGCCCCTCTGCGGTAGTGAGAAAACACGACATGAAGGTCGGTCTCAGACAAGAACGGAGGTGAGAACAACGACAATGAGGAAAAGGCGAAGCTTTTAGGGTTGTGGCCTCACCAGTGGTAGAAGAGCGGCTCCGGCGAGATGACAGTGATGTAGAGGTGACCTCGATTGGTAGCAGGTGACGGAGAGGCGGAGAAGGTCACGGTGGTGCTCTACTGCCTAGCGGGGATGAGGGAGGTAGTGGTTGTGGATGAAGCAGGGCCGGTGGGCGTCGGGGTCGCTAGCCTTGGGACAGTGTGGCTCTAGGTTGTGGACAGAGTCGAGGAGGCCATGGTCATCATGGTATGGAAGGAGGTGGTGGTGTGGTGACCATGGTGGGCTCATGGCGAAGGCTGGGTCGACGTCGGGCATGGTGGGATAGAGGCGAGGGTGGCTCGATTAGGAAGAGGAGGTGGACATGGCGAGCTCATCGGGAGGCACTGGACAAGGTGAGGAAGAGGAGCAAATCAGGGTGGTGCTGCTTCACATCGCCGATGATGGATTCTGATGCAGGGGAGATGGCTCGGCATGATTGCAACAAGGATGAGGTAGAATGTGGCGTCGCGGTTCCGTGCTCAGTGAGGAAGAAGAGGGATGCTAGGGAAGGAGAGTTGGCCAGCGTTGAGGTAGGCAAGGCGAGGATGAGATGGAGTGTGGCATCACGGGCGAAGGGTGCACAGCGTCACGATCATAGAGGCAGTGCACGGTGGCATGGTTGTCGTGTCCGTCGGCGAGGAAGAGATGGGCTGCGCGCGTAGTCTCGACGGCGAGGCGGGTTCCCGGGCATGGATGGCGATGTGCCTCGGCATCCGTACCATAGGATGCATGGCGTGCATCGAAGGGGGGCACGTGGGTGCACATGTAGCAGCAGTGGCAGAGGTGTGCTAGGGTTTGGAGGAGTAGCGTTTGCCATTTGGTCCCACAAGGGCAGTGCTTGGTCTAGCGGGCTTGCGCGTGTGGGCCTGCGGGGGCTAGGCAGGTGTGCTGGTGGGCCTACAGGGGCCGATGGGTGGAGCTGGGCTATGGCTATGCTGCTGGGCCAAACAAGGCAAAGGGGAGGACATGGGCTGCGCCGTTGACGAGCTGGGCTGAAGGGGGACAGAGCGCAGGGTAGGCCAACTCTCCTTCCCTAGCATCTTGGGCTAGAGCGAGGAGGAAGAGGCGGGGCGGGCCAACTGGTGAGAAGGAAAGAGAGAGGGGGGAATGGGCTATGGGTAGGGTGGAAGGAGGAGCTTGGCCCAAGAGGAAAGAAGAGGATTTCCCAATTATGACTAAATGATTTTTAGATGGAATCAAAAGGAATTCGAGAGGTAAGAGATTTGAGATGAATTCAAAGGGGAAATTTGAGAAGGGATTCCTCCTATGGATTTGTGCACTCCAAACTCCAACAAGACTCAGACACAAAAACCAGTCAAGAGGCACTTTCCTACAACCAGTTCTATATGAGTCCAACAATTTATTAGCGGGTTTGACTTAGATTTGACCTAGAGACTACATGCTTCACACATTTGCAGGATTTTTTTTAAAAAGCTCATATTTTTGGATGCTCGAAAACCTGGCTTGTTACAGGGGCACCATCCTTCTTGTACCTAGCGGAGTGCGTGCGTGCGCATCCTATCCGGGCAGGCGTACTACATGCGTCTTCCCACCTCTTTCCCTTTCCTTAGTGGCTAAGGTTGAAGGTGGTCGGGGGCACCATGGTGCAAGGTCAAGAGATGGGAGAGGTCGAGGTGGGCCTCATACACTCGAGGGTGAGGGATCGAGGTGGGCTACATTTGGTCGAGCTAGTGGCTAGCTAGGCTATCCTAAGTGGCTCTTAAGGTCGAGCTTTGGGGTATCCTATTTATAGACCCCCGACAATCATGGTCGGAGCCACCCAAGGAGCGTGGTGGGGTGGCCGCCACAACTATTGACGTGGTCACCTGAGACCCCTCCTTCCTTACCTCTGACGACTGAGTGCTAACCCGAGCATCCGCCGACACAGCGATATGGTGAGGAATGGCCGAACATCGATAGAAGAAGGCTGATGCCTGGGCCTTACTTTGATTTAGTCAGCCCACTAGGCAACAACAGCCCTACTAAAGGCCCAACCATCCCACATAATGCAAGTGACCGGTTTCTTCCCTAATGGACGCATCGGTCATCCTTCACCTCCGACTCCAATCTTCCATTCTTTTTTTCTTTTCCTCGAACATACCTTAGGCACGAAATTCATTAAACAGAAGCAGAGTTTTTAAGGTTACACAATACTAGCAGGTAATCCAAGGATTACCAGCACAGTCCCACAAGCACAAATAAAAATAGCAAGAAAGCATGGGGGGTGGGGCCTCCACCACAAAACCCAAACAGACTGAACCTATTATAGGAAGACAATAATACATTGGTAGCCTATGTGTAGTGTTGCCGCAATAGTGATGAAGCAAGCTTCTAGCAGCATCCACCAAGGAAGCCAAGGGAGCTGGCATGACAACAACGGCAAATCATCCACTGAAGAAATGACCATAGCGGCCAAGCATCCGCCAGAAAGGACCATCATGGCAAAGCATCCGCAATGAGGGCCATCACACGCTCTGCAACAACTTGAGCATGGAGACCAAAGCGACAACGTTGGCGAAGCAACCGCCCAAGCAGCAACGGCGATAAGCATCCACCAAAGAACCAAATGACTGTGGCAACACCAAACACTGAAGGAAAAAGTAATGCGAAGAGAGAGTTGAGGCACACATAGGCATAGCACAGTAGGTAGCAACACTGACGAACGACACAGGAGGGGGGAGGATAGTCGTGGCAGCTAGAGTGCACCAAATGAAGCCTTCAAGAAGGGGATGACATCCACGGATGCCAACAACATTGGGAGAAGCACATGAGGGATTTTCATCGCCAGCATGAACAGAGCTTCGACGACGCCTTCAAGAAGGTAAGTGACGCATGTTGCGCCACCACCGCCGGCCCAGATAAACTGGGCAAGGTTTTCACCCAAAGATGAACATCCATAGTAGCAGTATAGACGGCACCTGCCCCAAGCCATAGGTCGGGCAGACGGCCTAGGCCGTGGCTGGCCAAATCCAGCCACCACCCTGACCTAGGACGCCTAGGTGGAGCAGTCCAAGAGCGGCAGGCCTTAGACTATCAGCCGACCGTCGGCCATCGTGACACAGGCCACAAGACCGACCGCCCCAAGCCACAACCCAACCATAACTAGCCATAGAGTGACGCTGCCCCAGCCCCGGCTGCCTAGGAATGGCATGGGTGGAGCAAGAAACACCATCTGGCGTGCACCGCCCTAGCCCCGATTGCCCAGCGCTCGTCGTCACAGATTCGGTGAGGGGAAGACCAGATCTGGCCTGCCGGCCAACGAGCTTATCGGAGAACCACCGAGAAAAGGTATAGAGGTGGAGGAGTATGAGAGAAAGAGGGGGAGGAAGTGGCTGCGGTGGGCACCTTTTTTTAGGCCACCGCGAACCGCCGCCACCGCACACTAGAGGGCGGAAACGACGGCCAGAGGGGAGACAGGGAGGGGGAGGCCCTAGGGGCGCTGAGGTGGTCACCCCCGAGTCGCCCTTGGGGAGCACTTGGGGAAGGAGGCTACCTTTCAATCTCGAATTGTTTATCTCCTTTACCCCTCCCTGACCCTGAGGCCTAAGCTATCACTCCCAATCTTCCGTTCTTGCATCCCAATTCCCAACCCTAGCTAGCACTTAGCGAGCACGGAGCACCGAGGGCCGACCAGTTGTATCAGGCAAGGAGTCGCTGTGGCACCACCTACTGCTAATCAGATGGATGGAGGGCAAAGGCCCCATGGCCGAGCGCCTTAGCCAGTTAGCCCTTAAGGCCTCAGCAGCACGCGGCTGTGTAGCCGGCCAGGTGGCCATCGGCCATGTGAGTGCGTGGGCACTAGAGCAAGAGCGGCCCATGACTCGTCGGTGACCAGCTGGAGTTGCGAGCAGTGATAGAGGGAGGAGAGTAGAAGCGATGCTAATTGCTAATAGATCTTCATACAATTTACAGGTTCATCCATTCTCGGTTTCTTGTATTTTGCAATGTATCATGTATGGATCAATGGGACCAAAACTAAATTTATTCTTTAAATTTTGATTCTAGCAGTTTTCCTTAATTTGTACATGTGAACACGGTGAGTCTTTTGGTTCATTTTTTCATTAAAACTTACAGCAGCTATAAATTTTTCCAGGCTCCACCACTAAAGAGGATGTCTGGGGTTTCTCGCTTCTAGATATCGAGAAGCCCACAAACTGCTGTGGCATTGTCCAAACCCCATTAGTTCCATGCTATGATCTTCATTTCATCGGGCGGAGTTGTCTGTGCAGCCCCACCTCCAGTAGAGAAGTTACAGTCTCTACCTCCACAACAACCCCTTCCTCGTCCCTCCATATTACCTTCCACAGTTTCTTCCTAACTCCATTGTCTTCACCTCTACCCTCCCAACTCCACTTCCTCTCTATTTCAGAAATATCCATCGTGATTGTCTCCTTGCTCTATATCTTCCCTTTTCTGATTGTTCTTCGCTTTTGTTGTTTTTCATTAAGAAATGTAACTAAAAGGGTCTCATCCTCACCATTTTCCTTCCCTTTCTCAGCCTTTGGAGCATGTGCTTATCATTAAGCAGCCCCCAAATTTCTCCTCGCTGCTGATTTTCAGGGTTAGAAACTAGACTCACATCCACATCCATACCGTCCTCCCTGACAATACCCTCTTTAGGATTAAAAACATCATGGAAAAATTTAGAAGGAGCAGCTTCCTTTAAAATACTGCTGTCATATAATGTCCAATTTTGAAGATGCCAAAACCACATGCTAATTTTTTTGGCTCTGGTAAGAAGGAATTTGGTTTCTTGTGGATCCCTGATATTGACTACAAATTAGAGACACCTGATCCGGCTCCTACAGCATTGGTCAAGGTGACAGGTAGTAAACTATCAGCAGCCGTGGTTCAGTCTAAATTGGTGAAAATCTCACAGGCGGATTGGACGTGGGAGGCCTTGCCCCATGAGGAGGATTCATTCCTTGTGGCCTTTCTGTCAGATGAGGAGATGCAGCGGATGGCATCCATTGATTATCATCTAAAGAATCATGGTGTCACGATAACTATTTCAGCATGGCAAAGCTCTAGTGACGTGCAACCCACTTATCAGTTGGAAGAAATTTGGGTGCACATCACAGGTGTCCCTCATGCATGGAGGCACTATCTTGTCTTTTGGGCTTTGGGTACAGTGATTGGCACCACGCTAGAGGTAGATATGTCCACTTACAGAAAAAAGGATCATCTGAGTTCAGGTTGGGGTGCTAGACAAAAGTCAGCTTCCTTTCACCACTGACTTAGTTTTTGGGATAGAAGGATATGACATAACTTATAAGTTAGAAGATACAAATTTTGTACCATCTTCACCGACTCCGAGGGATCAGGATCCAATGGATCATGATGGCAATGATGGATACAAAGATAAGCCTATAGAAAATGATCCAGAAAATGTGCTCAAGAAGTTCAAAAATGCCCAAGGTTTAAGTGGATCCAAATTTGCAACCAGATCTAAAAACAATGGGCCAGCACTTATGCAAGCTCAACTCACAATCTCACCCTCCGGTATTCAGCGTTTGAGGTCCCTAATGCAACCTTTACAATGGGAAGATTTAGCCAAACTACCTCCTGTTGCTGTGACACCTATGGCTGCTTCAACTCTAACAAGTCCAAAAGGTACTCTTGGATCAAAAAGGATCCCTAACAATTGCAAGAAGATTTTGCCTTCTTCTACGAGCGATCTGACTAGATCAACTTCAGGAACTAGGGCTGTAGTTGGCGTTCCATTGTCAGCCACTTCACCTATATCGGATAAAAAAATGGAATGCTCCTTGGCCAGCACAACAGAAATGGTACATATTGTTACTGCACATTCAAAGAATAGCATACAAAGCAACTCAGAGTGGGGAAGAAAAACCATGGAGATCCCTACATCGTTGCAGGACAAAGCTAGGGCTGTCAACAATTCTCAGCTGCCCTTAGACATGGTTGAGTCACAAACCACCATGCCTCTCATGGGTTCATCATGCCAAAAAGCTTCGTTATCTGCAACAACAACCTTAGACCACAAAGCTACTAGTACACATACAACATTGAGCAAATGCCAAGCTGATGAGGACACATTAACAAAGGCGATGAAAAGAGCAGCATCAAGGAACATGGATGGCACAAAAAAGGACAAGCCAATGGGAGAGACTACTACTCTATCACCACTTTCGGCTATGTCTTCAGCCAACATGACCCCAGGTACGCCCAAGTCACGACCATCTTCTATTTCGGTTATGTCTATACCTAAAAAAAGATGCATTTCAAATCTGAGCAATGTAGGCCTGGTTCTAGGTAGCAATAGTAATACAATTAGTTTGTCCATCAATGCTCTTAAGAGGGTCGAGGTTGATAGGACATCTGTAACGCCAAATCAAAAAGTGGCTAAAAGGTTAGGAGCAGGTGAAAATCCTTTTGCATTAAGCGAGGACGAGGATGCTGATAATGATGGTACCCTTCTCGATCACTTAGTGAAGGAAATAACTGATGTAGGCTTGGATGATCTGAACCTAGACACAAAAATTTGTGACCTTATGGTTACTGGTCGAAAATCTAAGGCATCATCAAAAAAGCGTAAAAACCACTAGAAAGTTTCTCATCAAAAAGTTTCCCCATGAAAGGCTTCTATTGGAATAGTAGAGGTCTATCGGACTTGGCTAAATACCGCTACATAGCTGAAGCAATCTGAGATCATAACCTTGATTTCGTGGCTGTCATGGAAACTGGGAAGCAGGACATGTCAAAATCAAATCTCTTTCGACTATCTTGAGGGGCAGATTTCACTTGGCACTGTCTACCACCTCGGGGGAGGTCTGGAGGAATCCTCCTTGGCATTAATGCTTCATTTCTTGATCTATCATTAATTGTAGAAGGGGAATTTTACATCAAATTTCATCTCTGCAATAAATCAGATAATTTTAAGTGGATACTCATGGCAGTCTATGGTCCAACTCAAGAGGAGTTTAAAACGCCTTTCTTGACTGAACTCGTACGCGCTTGCCAACAAAACCCGCTTCCTACTCTAATCGGTGGGGATTTTAATATTATGAGAAATAGCAGTGAGAAGAATAACGATAGATTTAGTGGCCGCTGGCCTTTCCTGTTCAATGCTGTCATTGACAGCTTTGATCTTAGGGAAATTGATTTGATAGGTAGACATTTTACTTGGGCTAATTCTCTACCTCACCCCACTTATCAAAAGCTTGATAGGATCTTAATGACGACTGAATGGGAGTTTAAATATCCTATGGTGACTGTACATGCTCTTTATAGAGGTGTTTCAGACCATACACCTTTACTACTTGACATTGGCACACCAGCCTTCACGAGAATAGCAAAACCATTTAAAATGGAACTCAGTTGGTTCTATCGTGAGGATTTCTATAATCGAGTTGTAGAAATATGGAATAAGCCGGTGAGGGGCCAAAATTCTATCCAGAGATGGATTAAAAAAATAGGAGCGCTACGCAAATATCTCCGAGGTTGGGCCTCACATACAAATGGTGTATATAAACAACAGAAAACAACCCTTCAGTCTACCATCCATAACCTTGATATTGCCGTTGAAAATCGGGACTTAACTGAGGATGAGAGAAGCCAACTTGATCAAGCTAGAAGCGATCTGGCCAAACTCTTGAGAGAGGAAGAATTAAAATTCTATCAGCGAGCAAAGGCCACTGATGTTCTACTTGGGGATAATAACACCCGTTACTTCCAAATGGTTGCCAATGGTAAACATAGGAAGAAAAGAATTTTCTCTCTGGACCATGAAGATGGAAAAATAGAAGGTCAGACTAACCTTAAGAACTATATCACACGTTTCTACAAGGACTTATTTGGACCATCACAAGATAATACCATGACCTTAGATGAGGCACAAACATTTGATATTCCGCAAGTCACCCAAGCTGAAAACAAATTCCTAACGGCTTCTTTTACGGAAAAGGAGATTCGGGATGCAGTTTTTGCGATGGAACACAATAAAGCACCAGGGCCAGATGGCTTCCCAGCCGAGTTTTATCAAAAGTTTTGGGATGTCATCAAAGGTGACCTGATGCAAATGTTCCATGATCTCCACTCAGGAACTCTGTCGCTCTTTAGCCTCAACTTTGGTGTTATAACTCTGATTCCAAAAGTCCAAGATGCTAATAGAATTCAACAGTATCGACCAATTTGCTTACTAAATGTCAGCTTCAAAATTTTCACTAAAGTGGCAACCATTAGAATTAACTCAATAGCATATCATATAGTTGGTCCAACTCAAATGGCCTTTATGCAAGGACGTAACATCCTTGAGGGAGTCGTCATTCTGCATGAGACAATTCATGAGTTGCATCGTAAAAAGCAAAGTGGAGTGATTTTTAAAATAGACTTCGAAAAGGCTTACGACAAAGTGAGATGGCCTTTCTTGCGGCAAACAATGCGGATGAAAGGATTCTCTCCTAGATGGATCTCTTGGGTGCAAGATTTTATATCAGGCGGAAGTGTGGCAATCAATATTAATGATGAGGTCGGACCTTACTTTCAAACAAAAAAGGCCTTCGACAGGGGGACCCACTATCCCCCATTTTGTTTAACATTATAGCTGATATGCTAGCTATAATAATTAAAAGAGCCAAAGCAGATAGTCAAATTAGTGGAATAGTGCCACATCTAGTTGATGAAGGTTTATCTATCCTACAATATGCGGATGACACGATACTCTTTATGGATCATGACCTCGAAAAAGCTCGCAACATGAAGTTATTACTTTGTGCATTCGAGCAACTTTCAGGGCTTTAAAATAAACTTCCACAAGAGTGAAATATTCTACTTTGGAGCAGCACAAGAATATTTGCCCCAATATATAGATCTTTTTGGTTGTAATCAAGGAGCTTTTCCAATGAGGTATTTAGGCATACCTATACACTATAGGAGGCTCTCAAATGCAGATTGGAAAAGAGTAGAAGAACGTTTTGAAAAAAGACTAAGCAGTTGGAGAGGGAAACATTTATCAACTGGTGGGCGCTTGACACTGATTAACTCAGTACTTAGCAGCTTACCAATGTACATGATGTCCTTTTTTGCGATCCCAAAAGGAGTTCTCAAGAAATTAGATTACTTCAGATCAGGATTTTTTTTGGCAAAGTGATGAACATAAACGTAAATACTGATTAGTCAAATGGGACATATTATGCCAACCCAAAAACCAAGATGGACTTGGAATAGACAATTTGGACATCAAGAACACAACCCTTCTGAGTAAGTGGCTTTTCAAATTGCTCACAACTGAGGGTACATGGCAACAAATGCTACACAAAAAATATTTAGGATCTAAGCCCCTTTCGCAAGTTCAGTGGAAATATGGGGACTCACATTTCTGGGCTAGCTTGATGAAGGTTAAACGGGATTTTCTCCATTTTGGGACCTTCATAATTCAGGATGGATCACAAGTAAGATTCTGGGAAGATAGGTGGCTAGGACAGTCAACTCTGCGGGAACAATATCCTTGTCTTTACAACATAGCATGGCATAAACAGGTTTCTATAGCTGAAGTGCTAAGCACGTCTTCACCTACTCTATCCTGGAGAAGAGATCTAATTGGACACAAATTAGTGGCTTGGAACAAATTACTTCCACGCATCACGCATATTGTGTTAAGCCAGCACGAAGACGAATTTCGTTGGAACTTGCATCCTAATGGACAGTTCTCAGTCAAATCTCATTACCCGGCAATGATCTATAATGATGTCCCCAATATTAATAAAGGCTTATGGAAATTAAAAGCTCCTTTGAAGATCAAGGTTTTTCTGTGGTACCTACGTAGAGGCGTAGTGTTAACCAAAGATAACTTAGCTAAACGTAATTGGCATGGCAGTAAACAGTGTTGCTTTTGTCACAAAGATAAAACAATTAAGCACCTGTTTTTTGAGTGTCGTTTCGCTCATGCTGTTTGGTCTGTTATTCATGCGGCTTCAGGCTTGTCTCAACCACATAGTGTTTCAAACATGTTTGGGTCTTGGCTCTATGGTCTTAGTAAAGATCAGAAGTCGTTAGCTTTGTTAGGAGCAACAGCTACGTGTTGGTCGTTTTGGTTATGTAGGAATGACCTAGTTTTTGAGAAGAAATGCACTTCTTTTCCTTTACAGGTTATATACTCGATTATTCACTGGCTTCGTACATGGGCTGTCCTACAGAAGCCACCTTCGCAAGGTTTGGTTGTAGCGGCATCTCAACATTTGGCACAGGTGGCCAAGGAATTTTTTACCCGGGCACATGGGTGGTAGTCTAGTCTTCGGATTGAGCATTATTAGTGTGCCTTTTGTTTTAAGATCTTTTGTAAGGCTGTGTGTATCCTTATTATACAGAGGCCAGAAGTGTTTATAGGTCTTTGTATCATCTTGATGTAATGATCTTGAAATTAATAAAGCTTTCCTTATCAAAAAAATATATAATCCTTATTTTTTAGTTTGTTTTTTTCAGCCTTAATAGTGTTTTTCTCTCACAATAAATCAGCTGGAACAGTGTTTTGGATTTTTTTTTTCAGCGAAGCGAACGGGGCCACCTGCAGCCCTCTTCTCTCCATCTCACTCTAAGCCCCTCCTGCATTCCACATCCCTCGCACCACCAGACCCTCCAATTTTCTTTGCAAACTCACCACAACCATCAGAGACTGACCGTTTGCAGTTCGCCGCCCCACTTTCGCTGGCACTACAGAGTTCCCATCTGATTTTTGGCCCCCCTGAGCCCTACTCTTTGAGATTCGGCTTCTTGCCTCCTCCATACTTCATCGACGTGACAGCCAGTCTCGAAGTTCTGGATCAAATGTTTTTTTCTTCTCCTTCCAGCGACGAGATGGACATTCAAGATCAACATGCCCCAATAAAACCACTGGAGTAGCTAAAGTTGGGAAGAAATTCATACTCCAATGGACATCATTGGGTTCTACCATCTGTCCCAACCACTATTGTAACTCCTCTCAGTAGTGGTTTCCGGATATCTAATTGAACCTTGATATGCAGGAATTTTCCCATTGCTAACCCCCTTCATCCATGTCCACTTCAATGGTTTTACCCACTTCAGTTCCCATTTCTTCCCCTATCTCCACATTCATCATTCCAACTGGGAGTCTAAACACCCTAATCCACATAGGCGTCAATACAAATACAAACTCCACTTCTTCCGGCATATAGCTTTCGGACCCGTTTGGTAGAGCTCCGGCTCCGGCCAAAACAACTTCAATTGTGGCTTCATTGTAGAGCAGATTTACTTGGGGAGTTAAAGCTGTTTTTTGAACCATTTAATAAAATAGCTTGGTAAGAAACGATAGAATCTTCAAAATACCCTTATTTTTTTCTTTTTGTTTCTATTTCTTTTTTCTTTTGCTACCTTATCGGCTCGCTTGTGGTTGCAACAGCCGCACGCGAGTGCCTTACCTGCTCGCTCGCATGGCCATACGCGAGCGCATGAGCGTCTTCATCCTCTGGACGCACCCGTGCGCTCGGTGAGAAGGCGACTCGGCTATTGGCGGCGCACCTCTGCTGCCTAGCGACACGTGCACCTCTGCTGGCGGCGCTCCGGCACCCGCGCACTCGAGCGTCACCTCGGACTGCACACCCACGCCTCGGCGAGATGGCGACCCCGACGCCACTCCGCCTCGAGTCTAAGTCTGTCCTGGAGCTACGTGGACCGACGGTGATGGTCCAGCGCGGCGGCGATGCTCCGGCACCCATGTCTGATGAGGGGTATTTTTGCCTGGGCCCACAAAGACAGAGGATGGAGCCGGGTGAAGCTCGTTTTTTTTACTCCTCCTCTTGTCTGCGGCTCCCGTCAGCGGGAAACGCGGAGCTTCACACACGGAGCACCGCTGCCTTCACCCATTTGGCTGGCGGAGCAAAAAAAAACAGCTCTAGGAGCCAAGCGAGAAGCTGTACCAAACGGGTTCTTCATCAAACTCCCTCATGATGAGCAGATCTTCGCCAAACTCCCAGGGACTATCCTCAATGGCTCTCTTCTTACTAGCCGGCTGGAGAAAAGTGAAGAGAAACAAAATTTACCCTAAATCCCTTTGCGAGGACACCAAATGTTACCTATTGCATTCATAATGCCCTCTGCATTCCCAAGTTTATATGAAAAGAGCTTTCCTACCGCTTGCATCTCGCCACCGGAACCTCCCCCATTCTACCTCCATGAGCCCTTCATCACTGAGCTTTTAGCTTTCGACGGAAGCCACATAGCAACCTCCCCATCTCCACCCTCGCTCCCTTACTGTGCGCCATGGATGCCACCAGGAGCCCAGCTTTCTTGGGACTGAAATTGGTGGGAAAGATGGATGGATGGATGGATGAACAGAAGAGATGTGGATGAGCACGAAAGTGAATTTGACTTGGGAAATTTGAGACTTTTGGTGGACAAACCTACTCGAAGCCCAAGATTTTGGTCTGGGTCTCGAGACGGCTCTGAGACGCCCAAGCTACATGGGAAGCTTCACGACCAGAGCCCATTCCCTGATTTTGTATGGTTGCACATGGTAAAGGTAATGAATACCAGAGTGGCGAGACAGAAAATTGTTGCCACAGTAGTATGTTCTTCCTCGAAACAGGAAATTGTCCTCGAAACAGGAGATTGTGACAATGGTTTCTGCTCTGGTTTTATGTTGGACATGGTACATATATTTGGGCATGAACAGCGGTCGCAAAAGTCTGACTGATGTGTTGCTTGATGTCGCATTTCGTTTGTGCACTACTACCAGCAGCGCTGTTGAAGAAGTGCTGCTCTACAACTCTGGTACCGGAGAATCACTTGTGACTAATGTCTAGCTCAACCGAGTACGGTGGCAACTAAAAAAAATAAAATAAAATGGAGTACTCCCTCTATCTTGTGCTACATCTGTTCCAAATTATAAGACATGTTTATATTTACAGATACATTTTTTTACTACGACATAGTGTAAAAAATTATATATCTCAAAAAATCAAAGTGGACATATCTTGTAATATAGTGCATTTTAGAGATTTTAGGACAAATTAAAAGAGACATGTTTTCCATGAACAGAGATCGTACTGTAGTGGGTAAGGCAACTTGCGATGGACAACCACTCTCCCCATATGATGTCACAAGAGGTCGGGGCAACGGGGCCGCGACCCAGAGAGAAGGCAACCTGCGATGGACAACCACTCTCCCCATATGATGACATCATGACTTCTCCCCGAAGAAATGGATGCTAGGACGAAGGCCACGATGACCACGACAAGCCCATGCCATATAGGGGAGTTGGTGAACAACCACCATGTAAGGAAAATGGACCCTAGGCCCATTTACTTTGGATTTTGGTGTTTGATGACCAACACAACCAAATTGGACTAATGAATTTGCAAAAAATTGTTTTGTAGTTCAATTGGGTGCAAGACGTGGCTTGGATGAAGGCGACATGATGATCCTATGACCAACACCATAAGCAAGACCCTAGAAGCACAAGAGAAGACCTAAAGATATCAAGAAAAGTCCAAGCACGAAGATGGACACCAAGCCGGATGCAAGATCACGAAGAAACGAGCTCGGCAGAGGTGACCAGATGTGGCCCTATGAGGACCAGACCCATCCGGTCAGTTGGTCGGCAACAGCAGGTGTCAACAGTTGTGACCGGACGCTGAGCGAAGCAGTGACCGGACGCGCAGATGACACTGTTCTTCATCACGGTAATATTTTCAGCGTGACCAAACGCGGCGGCACTGGATGACCGGACGCACAAAGTGTAGCGTCTGATCATATCCAGAGAGGTTCTAGAGTGGCGCAATATGAGCGGACGCATCCGATCGATGATGACCGGACTCTGAAGTACATCCGATCTCTACGCGCGCGCTCAACGGTCGAGATGATCAGACGCGCCCGGTCAGGATGATAACAGCGTCCGGTCAGTAGCAGAAAGCTAGGTTTCGCCCCCAATGGCTACTTTCTCTATGGGGCTTATAAATAGACCACCCAACCAACTATTTGAAGGGTGGAGAGCTGAGAAAACATACCAAGGGTATTGATACACCATTTTAGTGATCTCCACTTGCATAGTGCTTACTGATTTATTAGGTGATTACCATAGGTGTGTCAGAACTGCCTAATCTAATTCCTCCTAGAAGTACTTGTCTCCCATTAGACACTAAGTACTCGAGAGATAACACTAAATTATATAGTTTCATCGAGCACACCCCAAGGAAGAACCCAAAAATCCACATTTTTCTATCAGGATCACAAATGAGAGAATAAAGCTTACAACATTCTTAAGCATTTCTTACATCACTTTTAATACAAACATCAAAGTTATGAACAATTTAATTTAACAGCGGAATATAAACATGTGATCAGAGTTACAGCGGAAATAAATATCTATTCATGACATGATGAAGCATTGATATATAAGCTATGACAACATATTATAAAACTTTTATTTGTAAAAACATTTAGTTAGAGTTATAAATAAAAACTATGATCGTAGTGTAAAGGAATCCTCTCTGAGCCCACCAGGAGGAATCCACACACACGAGTCAGCTCTAGCATCCGCCTGTCACCTACAATAGGGGAAAATAAAACCCTAAGTACTTAATTGTACTCAGCAAGACTTACCCGATAGGAGAAAATAAAAGACTCAAAGGATATGCATGGCTATCTGTCTTGTGGGTTTATTGCATCTGCAGGAAGCATTACTAAAAGTGCATCCTTATATTCATTTTATTAGCAGACATGATTAGTTCATTTATATGACCATTCTATATAAGCACATGTGCTACTTTCAAGCAGGTGGTAAGCAATCAGAACCATTTCCCATCTTTCATATTCCAGTTCTTACTATCGTGCTAGATCATAGCCAAGTCGTACCGGATTACCCGGCGATTCACGAATCAATGTGCCTAGCTAGGTACCCCAAAACACATGCCCCGTTTGTACCCAGGCACAACTAGGACCAACCCACCACTCTCCTGTTAAGGGGTCTAGGTCCCCATCCAAACTTGGACTCCAAGCCCCCACACCTGAGTCTCGCACTCAGTGTGATGCTAAGACATCCACCATCCCCGCCTCCAATCAGTCGATCTGGAAAGAGCCAGAACCCACGATAAGAGAGCAATGAGTCTTCCTTGCTCCCATAAACAAGTATGTGCATCAGGATAATAAGTCTGTGACCTGATTAGAACCCAATGCAATAGCCGGTCCTTAACCGACACAGGCGGAACAAGTGCAATCCGAGCCTCGCTCGAATACCAAACCAAGTCCAGATCCAAAGTACCATTCTGCCCGGTCTCCAATTATTATTCATATATATATATATATATATATATATATATATATATATATATATATATATATATATATATATATATATATTCCATGTGATAGTGATATAATAACAACAATAATACCTTTCCTATCTCTCGCGAGTGACAGGCAATCACTCGACTTCTACTAGAGTCCAATAGCATAGCAATCTACATGATCCTGTCATACTAGTAAGACTCATAGGATAAGGATATATACATGAAAGTGGGTTTCATTCAACTCCTTAAACTTAATGCACAAGCATAAAATAAAGTGCAGAATAATAGGGGTTTTGCACCGGGGCTTGCCTGGGTAAGATATAATCAAAAGTTAGCATTCCAACATGGTGGCATGATCCTCTGGATCATCCTTTCGATACTCTAGATGACTCCGTGATCCCTCATTGTTCCTATTAGGGTATACGTGGGAGACCGCGCATGCGCGCCATCTTGCAAAAGAGACCATGTTCTTCTTCATAATAGCACAACCTCCCTACACACTATTCTCCTAGTCATCATCTTTGCAAATGGGCCCCCGATTGTTGCCGACTTCACCACGGGGAGGTCCCCGATGACCCCACGTGCGACGGCGTGGCTCCGGCCAGCATGGCCCGGCCATGCCGGCCTATCAAAAGTCAAACTGACGTGTCCAATGAGCCAACATGAATCTATGGACCAACATGCATAGGTCGGAGGCAGTGGAAGAGCCCAGCGGTGAAGTACCTAACCTAGTCTCGACGATGGGGCAACCCACGTGGTGGCACGAGCATTCCAGTGAACCTACACGCTCATGGAGAGATAGACATGACAAAGAAGCTTTAGGAGATCACCGTGGTGTACGCTATGGCGACCATTGATGTAGGGGAGGTCCGAGGTGATTTGGCCATGTGCGAGCCATGGGGGTGGCAGTGCTTCGAGGCGGACACCGGCGTGTCACCACATCTCTAGCGAGGTCCCTAACCAGAAGAACGCAAGCACTAGCTAGAGAAGGTCAAGACGAGTTCACAGCTACAAGTAATTGAACTTCTACCAGCTTTATGGCCTTACCCCAAATGTGCTTTGCTACAGCGGTGAGACAACGGTCGGCTCAGAAAATGCCGAATTCGGCCAACAAAAGGGAACAGAGGGGCTCGAAGAGGGTCAGCTAGCTAGCCAACCTCCATAGCCAACCGTTGTTGCAAGGAATCAAGCTAAGGCATTTGGGAAAGCATGAATGGCGGCATCAGGCTCGACCAGAGCTTGGCGTGGCCATGGCGGGGGTGAAGGTAGTGGAGTTCTCAGCTAGTTAAGGTGAGACTGAGTACATGTAGGGGAAACAATGCAACACCATGGTCCCTCAAATGGTGTTTGGATGGCACTCCTAAGGCCAGAGCCTGTGTGTCAATGCATGGACACATGCAGGTGGCAGCCCACCATCGCGACGCAGTCAGAGATAATGCAAGTAGGAGCACGGTAGGCGAGTTGAGCGGCTGTGAACGCACCATAGGGCAGAACGAGGTGAAAGGAAAGGATAGAGCGCAACCCTGTGTGAGACTCGGCCACACCTACATATAGCACGGCTACGGTGACCAAGCCAGGCTCAGCGCGTCGCCGGCTAGCCTCCAGACTGGCCCGAGGGGCTCGGCCAAGGCGACGATAAGACGTCGCGCGCACTCAGTGACACACGGCATGGCCTGAGGGCTAACCAACAGCGTCCAACTGGCCATGGCCCCACTCGACACCGGCACACATACGCACACGCATGGTGGTCGTGGCCACGGAATCCAAATGGCCAAAACGACAACACGCATGATTTTTAAAGCGAGCCAAAAACCGCTAATGACCCTGGATGAAGCTCAACTACTTTCCTTAACCTCAAACCCATAGTGCCAACTATCTGGCAAAGCAATCACCAAGGCCTAGGAGTAGCTCGAGGAGGAGTTATATGCATGCCAACATGGGCTTCTCACGCCGAACGCCCGTTCCCGAACAGAACACCGAAACGTGATTCACCGCGTGTTCTAGGGAATTTGGGCAATTTTTGTGGGCACATCGTGACTCCCATCGTGACTACAACCTATACCATACTCAAGTACTCACCTTGATGCAATCAGTTGTACACTTACATGAAGCTAGTGTTTTGGCATTTTGGTAAAAAATTAAATGATAAAATAGCATTGTCAATTATCATTTCAGACTTATAAGAATTCGATGTTCGATTACTACTAACCTCCCCTAACACTTTTGATTGAATTTTTAAAAGGTCTAAACATTGTTAATTTCAACTAACTAACATACCATGACCTAGTCCATATTTTGTACTAACTCATAGGAACAAAATATTAAAGCACTATTTAAGTATGCTCCACTATATAATTTATCAAAGATAGCACTTTAAACTTAAATCATTTGTTTGCTGACTTAACCATGAAGAGTGGATTTAAATTCAATTTGATTTCCAAGCTTCGCAAAAATACTAGCTGACATTATTATTCTCCAAGATTTAAAATTTCATGCCCAGCTATGTAACTCGCCCTCAAATCTTTATTTCCACACTATACTCTAGTTATAATTGGCCGTTGTTCATAGAAATTGTTTTCATGCCAACAATTAACACAACTTATTCTATTCTTTTTGTTAGGAGTTTTCATTAACACATTTAATTAAACTCAATGCTTAGCGAGCGCATAATCTCAGTGCTTAGCGAGTGCATAACACCAGAGGTGTTATAACCAACCTCCCTTAAAAAGAATCTCGCCCCAAGATTCGGAGCAAGAACCGAAAAGGAGACAATGCGATTACACTTCACAGATATGAAATTACACGAAAGATTACATGACTTCGAACATTGAACCACATGGGGATTTATGGATATTTGGGTAAGAACAACCTAATACAACCAAGGCTTAATCCAGAAGTCAGGATAGACGAGGGCAATAGAGAAATAACAAGAAAATGATTATCCAAAACATGGTGTATGTCCAACAGATCTAGAAATAAGAGACTGAGAAGTCAAACATCATGAACCTTAAGACCAACTAACCATCGGTAGACTTGAACTTCTTTGATGAAACTAGATCCCTTCTTCTTCTCAAAATACGCAATCACCTCTGACTGACGAACCTAGTTCCACAGTGACGATTGGATTTCGTAGCTCTGCTACGGATTCAAGGGGAATGGGGATGCAAGAGGAGAGTAGGGGCATCTTATAATGATGAACAAAGGTGGGGCATAGTGCACCAGAAGTGGAGGCGGCGTGGATGGGAGACATTGATGGGTCATGCTGTGGGGATAAAGTCGGCCATGGTTCGCTCCCCTGCGCGAGTGGACGGAGGGAGGATAAGGAAAGGAGAGGAGGGGATTCACTTGGTGGGGAAGGCATGCGGCGACTGTGTCTCCAAAAGAAGAAAAGAAGAGGGGAAGGGGGGTCTAGTATGGGGACGAGGATGTAGGATCGAGAGCCGACAAGAGGGGAAGCGCATAGTACACGAGGACGGCAGTGCGGCACGATGTCGTAGCCACATGAGAATGGGCTGCTAATGGGCCCGGCATAGACAGCGTCCGCAGGGCATGCGACAATAGTGACCGACGTGCATAACGTGGCCGAGCTAGACATAGTGCTTATAGGGGTAAATAAACCCTGAGTACATAATGTACTCGCAAGACTTACCTAACTAGTGGGAATAGTTTCTCTACTCCAAAGGATATGATAAGCTTTATGGTTTGCTGGGTTTCCTTTTTGCGGAAAGCAATACTAGTAGTGAATCCTTATGTATGTGTTTTATTAGCAGTCATGATTAGTTCATTATCTAACCATTATATGTATGCACCTGTTCTACTTTCAAGCAAGGGTTGAGCAAATAAATCCATTTCACCATCTTTCATCTTCCAGTTCTTACTACGGTGCTAGACTGTAGACAAGCCATATCGGATTACTTCATGATTCGTGAATCAATGTGCCTAGCTAGGTACACCAAAACACATGCCCCGCTTGTACCCCTGGCACAAGCAGGACCAACCCACCACTCGCCTATTAAGGGGCCAGGTGCCCATCCAAACTTGGACTCCAAGCCCCCACACATGAGTCTCGGACTCAGTGTGGTGCTTAGACCTCCACCATCCCCACCTCCAATCAGTCAGTCTAGAAAGAGCCAGAACCCACGACAAGAGAGCAACGAGCCCTCCCTGCTCCCATAAACAAGTATGTGCTCAGGATAATAAGTCTATGACTTGCCTAGAAACTAATGCAATAGCTGATCCTTAACCGACATGGATAGGGAACACAGTGTAACCAAGCTATGCCTCATTGGCCATGGGACACAACCTATTACACCCACCAATACCCATACCATATCCCTGTCCGGTCTCCATTTCCTTTCACAATTTTTCATGAGAGTGATAATAATAATCACCTATTATGAGTAACGACAGGTTACTCATGCTACCAAAAAACCTAAGTATAGCAACTACTCGACCTAAGATAGTAGGACTCATAGGTAGGTATATCTATGCATGTAGTTTCAATATAACTCCTGTAATGTAAATGCACATCATATATATATATATATATTTCCAGGGATTATTCAAAATAAGGGTTATGCATCGGGGTTTGCCTTGGGCAGGCGGGGTGTTAGCAAAATCAGTTGTTGATGGCTCCGAGGCTCCCTCCTATATGAGAATCTCCTCCTCGTACTCTTCAATCACCTCCTCATACTCCTACTTGCCCACGGTCACGAACTCCACCAATTCGATCTCTACATGCATGCAATGATGGTGCAACACTTAGTATTACGACAACAACAACTCTTAATTAACAATATATCTACCAAGCTACTAAGCTAACTCTAATGACTAAGATGCTAAACTACCCATCCTTTCCACTAAATAGGTATGAAACATTCAAGTATTATCGAGGTGATTGAAGAGTATGAGGAAGAGATTCTCGTGCAAGAGGAGGTCCCGGAGCCGCCATTGACTGACTGAGCTGACACCCTGCCTACCCAAGGCAAGCCTCGGTGCATAACCCTTATTTTGAATAATCACTAGAAATATATATATATGATGTGCATTTACGTTATAGGAGTTATATTGAAATGACATGCATAGATATACCTACCCATGAGTCCTACTAGCTTAGGTCGAGTAGCTGCTATGCTTAGGTTTTTTGGTAGCATGAGTAACCTACCGTTACTCATAATAGGTGATTATTATTATAACTCTCATGATAAAATAGTGAAACAATTTTGTTAGGCACCTAAAATCATGATCTATCTGTTAGCGTAATTGGTTCATCTAGTTTTAAAATTTTTCCAGGGTTACTCTAATTATTTTAAAATGTTTAATATTGTTAAAATGTGAACTTGTGGGATTTTTTGTGAGAAAATGGTGATATTGTTGACCCTGAAAATTTTATAGTAAATTCCTTATATTATTATCTGCTCACTGTAATTTTTGTAGCTCTAGAGTAATTAGGTTGTTAGATAGATAATGATGCCCTATTTTGAATAGATATTAAATCGATAGAATGGAATAAAGAAACAACTTGGGTTTGTATAGCTAAAACACTCATTGGGAAATAACGTCTGGTTCATCAACGTGGATGCATAGCCTAAGTAAGGTCATCATTGGAACTAGCTCGTTAGCTTGAGAGGTGTAAATCATATTTTACGAGTCACGGTTGTAGTTGGTTAATTACGTCTCTGCATTTCGTCCACGTATACCCTAATAGGAACAATGAGGGATCATGGAGTCATCTAGAGTATCAAAAGGATGGTTCGGAGGATCATGCCACCATGATGGAATTCTAACTTTTGGTTATATCTTACCCAAGCAAGCCCCAGTGCATAACCCCTATTATTCTGCACTTTATTTTATGCCTGTGCATTAAGTTTAAGGAGTTGAATGAAATCCACTTTCATATATATATCCTTATCCTATGAGTCGTACTAGTATGATAGGATTGCGTAGATTGCTATGCTATAGGACTCTGGTAGAAGTTAAGTGATTGTCTGTCACTCGTGAGAGATGGGAAAGGTATTATTGTTGTCATTATATTACTATCACATGGAATATATATATATATATATATATATATATATATATATATGTGTGTGTGTGTGTGTGTGTGTGTGTGTGTGTGTGTGAATCATAGTTGGAGACGGGGCGGAATGGTACTTTGGATCTAGACTTGGTTTGGCATTCGAGCGAGGCTCGGATGGCACTTTTTCCGCTCGTGTCAGTTAAGGACCGGCCATTGCATTGGGTTCTAGGCAGGTCATAGACTTATTATCCTGAGCACATACTTGTTTATGGGAGCAGGGAAGGCTCGTTGCTCTCTTGTCATGGGTTCTGGCTCTTCCGGATCGACTGATTGGAGGCGGGGATGGTGGAGGTCTAAGCACCACACTGACTCTAGGACTTAGGTGTGGGGACTTGGAGTCCAAGTTTGGACAGTCGTTTTCTTTGAGGGAACACTATTTCATCAACCTGTTGTGGATTTCCCATTCAAACACTCGAATATTTCCAAGGAGAATATTTTATAGCAAAAGAGGTACGGCAGTGTAACTTGGTAAAGGTGCTTGGTCAACAACCTCGATACCAGCGCGTGCTGAGCAGCGTCACCATGTGGAAGCTATTCCATAGGGGCCCTCGGTTTCATCACGGCACCAAAAGCTATTAACTAGGCAACTACTACCAACTTATATGCAATGAATGTGGTGGGGTCATAGACCATAGAATCAGAGGAGTATTGCATGGAAAGATTCAGAGAACAAGGGTTCCTTTCACAACAAGGGACAAGGAATCCAAATCCAACGACGGATTTGATTTCTAGAGATTCAAGGGTTCTGCTGGGACATCCATAATTAGTCGATATAGTGTCCTATCTTATCCAATCACAACTGGTCTACTGGCATCTGAATGGTAACTTCTCTGTTAACTTGCTTAACATTGCCCTTGAAAACCCTAAGCACGTCTAACAAAACTTAAGGGTAGATGGATGCAATAACCATAGTGAAATAAATAAAATGCACGTTCTGAATGTCCTTATGCTGGTACAACATATAGGCACTCACTCTCACATTCTCGACACATCTTTCACCTTCCCTATGATCGGACGGTCGCAACAACTATGGATGAAATACAACGGAAAGATTACAATACTGGAGGACAGCGATGAAAGACACTACTAACTATGGGTACATTATCCTAAGGCAACTAATCTACTTTGGACCACACATCTTCATTCTCGGGCTCAACGTATTTTTCTACTACCTAGGCAACAGATCTGTCTCCTCTCTTAGCAGTGGCTGAGTGAGGGGAAGCAAAGGTTTTACTTCTGACACTTCTGAGGATGGGGGTGCTAGTGGTACTGCAACACCAGTTCTTCTTCTTTCTGGTGGGTGGATAGGGATTCCCTCCACGATCAAGGAATCCTGTCGTTCAGTAGCCAGTGTCCTACGCTTAGCCCTGGTGACAAGGTAGGCCTCTTCCAGCTGGTGGGCATGCTGATCTTCAGCCTTCTTTAAGGCTTCCAACATGAAAGTCTCCCAACTCTCAGTGGCTACCGCACTGGCATGTGCTTCGGCAAGCTGCACCTAGAGCATCCTGGAGAAGATCTTGGCTTCCTCGGCTCGCCGAAGGCACTTCCTCAATGCCAAGGCTTGTCGGTCATACTGCTCATCCAGAGCAAGCAGGTACACGGTCAAGTGCACAATGGTTGGACTATCTTCTTACGCATCCCGCCCTTGCAAAGCCTCCATATGAGCCCTCCATGCCTGTCGATTCTTTTCCAAAGGTGGAAAGAAACTCATGGGGGTACGGGCAATGGGCTCTTCATAGATTTGGCAAAGGTACCATAAGGCTTTACGGGCCACAACCTGATAGGTGTCGACAAAGCAAAACCCGGTTGCGGTCACATTCTAGGCTTTAGTGATGTTGGGGAACTCTTCACTCTTCCCAATGTAGACGGTAACTTCACACCGCTCTATGCCATGCTTTTCATACTCATGGCCCTCATACTCGGGACAATCTTTGACTCTGAGCTTTTGAAGGGTGGCATATAGGATTTTGGGAAAACCCTCAGTGCTTAGGCAGTAACTACTAACCTAGGCTCCTGCCATCCCTAGTGGGTGGTTGCAAAGGAGGATTGAGCAAAAAGCTTGCTCAAAAGAAAAAGCTAGGTGAGCTAAAGTGCATCAAGTGGTGGTGCCAATGGCTAGGCCAGGTCCTACTTATAAAGGTAGAGCGGTCAATGGTCCTAGCGTAGTCCACCCACTTCTCCTGCACGGGATCACTACAAATGAACCGACAGAATTTTCACGCATTTGAGACGAGCGATGTCCGAGGCCATTAATGACTAGTACGATTGTAGGGCAAGGGTCCGATAAGAGCATAGAAATGAGTATGGGAAGACATGGGTCATGGCAGGTGTGAAGCATAGGCAAACGCGGAGCACAAAGCCATAGTACCACAGTAACTCCTAAATAGGGATGAGTCAGTCGTGCACAATATGATACGCATGACATCTTCGAAGGGCACACCTAACCGTGGTACGGTCATGACGATTAAGGCATTACTAGCGCGACTGATTTAAAGATCGTATACTATGCGAGAGTTAGTCTACCAGAGAGAACCTAGTTAAACCTACTCCGGATGTTTAACCATAGCAATAGGGGTACTTATATATTTCATAGTTAAACGCCCTAACTTTTTGCAAAAATATGTTGTCAAATTTTAGTTTAGCAAAGGATTTTGAAGCTTTACCTCCTCATTTATGCTCTGATACCACTAGGAGGAATCCACACACAAGAGTCAGCTCTAGCATCTGCCTATCACCTGCAACAGGGGGAAATAAAATCCTGAGTACTCAATTGTACTCAACAAGACTTACCCGATAGTAGAAAATAAAAGACTCAAAGGATATGCATGGCTATCTGGCTTGTGGGTTTATTGTATCTATAGGAAGCATTACTAAAAGTGCATCCTTATATTCATTTTATTAGCAGTCATGATTAGTTGATTTATCTAACCATTCTATGTAAGCACCTGTGCTACTTTCAAGCAGGTGGTAAGCAATCAGAACCATTTCTCCATCTTTCATATTCTAGTTCTTACCACACAGCTAGATCGTAGCCAAGTCATACCAGATTACCTAGTGATTCGCAAATCAATGTGCCTAGCTAGGTACCCCAAAACACACGCCCCATTTATACCCCAGGCATAAGCAGGACCAACCCACCACTCTTCTATCAAGGGGTCAGGTCCCCGTCCAAACTTAGACTCCAAGCCCCCATACATGAGTCACGGACTCAGTGTGGTGCTTAGACCTCCACCATCCCCGTCTTCAATTAGTCGGTCCGGAAAGAGCTGGAACCCACGACAAGAGAGCAACGAGTCTTCTCTGCTCCCATAAACAAGTATGTGCATCAGGAGAATAAGTCTATGACCTGACTAGAACCCAATGCAACGACCGGTCCTTAACCGACACAGGCAGAACAAGTGCAATCCAAGCCTCGCTCGAATGCCAAACCAAGTCCAGATCCAAAGTACCATTCTGTCTGGTCTCCAATTATCATTCATATATACATTCCATGTGATAGTAATATAATAACAACAATAATACATTTCCTATCTCATGCAAGTGATAGGCAATCACTCGACTTCTACCAGAGTCCTATAGCATAGTAATCTACATGATCCTATCATACTAGCAAGTCTCATAGGATAAGGATATATATGCAAGTGGGTTTCATTTAACTCCTTAAACTTGATGCACAAGCATAAAATAAAGTGCAGAAAAATAGGGGTTATGCACCGGGACTTGCCTAGGTAAGATATAACCAAAAGTTAGCATTCCATCATGATGGAATGATCCTCCAGACCATCCTTTCGATACTCCAGATGACTCCATGATCCCTCATTGTTCCTATTAGGGTATACGTGGATGAAATGCAGAGACGTAATTAACCAACTACAACCGTGACTCGTAAAATACGATTTACGCCTCTCAAGCTAACGAGCTAGTTCTAAAGATGATCGTACTTAGCTATGTATCCACGTTGCCGAACCAGACGTTATTTCCCAATGAGTGTTTTAGCTATACAAACCCAAGTTGTTTCTTTATTCCATTCTATCGATTTAATATCTATTCGAACTAGGGCATCATTATCTATCTAAGAAATTAATTACTCTGGAGCTACAAAAATTACAGTGAGTAGATAATAATATTAGGAATTTTCTATAAAAATTTTAGAGTCGACACTATCACCATTTTCTCATAAAAATTCCCACAAGTTCACATTTTAACAATATTAAACATTTTAAAATAATTAGAGCAACCCTAGAAACATTTTAAAACTAGATGAACCAATTACGCTAACAGATAGATCATGATTTTAGGAGCCTAACAAAATTGGTTTCACTATTTTTGGATCCCTAAATGATTTTTTATCTAAATAACAAAAATCAGCTCAAAATTTATTTTAGAAAACCTTTTCTAATTCCCAGGAAAACGAAAAGGGCACCATGGCCCACTCGGCCTAGTGCGAGGCGTGACCACAGGCAGCAAGACGGCCTAGCAAGTGGCCCAAGGCGAGGAGCCCATGCACGCGCGCCATCTTGCAAAAGAGACCCCGTTCTTCTTCGTAATAGCACAACCTCCCTACACACTATTCTCCTAGTTATCATCTTTGCAAATGGGCCCCTTAATGTTGCCGACTTCACCACGAGGAGGTCCCCGATGACCCCGCGGGCGACTGCGCGGCTCCAGCCGACATGGTCTGGCCATGCCGGCCTACCGAAGGTCAAACCGACATGTCCAGCGAGCTGACATGAATCTACAGACCAACACGCATAGGTTGGAGGTAGTGGACAAGCCCAGCGGTGAACTACCTAACCTAGTCTCGACGATGGGGCAATCCACATGTCGGCGCGAGCGTTCCGGCAAACCTACCCGCTCACGGAGATAGACACGACGAAGAAGCTTTAGGAGATCACCGTGGTGTATGCTATGGCGACCATTGATGTAGGGGAGGTCCGAGGTGATTGGGCCACGTGTGAGCTATCAGGGCGGTGGTGCTCCGAGGCAGACACCGGCGCGTCACCGCATCTCCGGCGGGGCCCCTAACCAGAAGAACATGAGCACCAGCTAGAGAAGGTCAAGATGAGTTCACAACTACAAGCAATTGAAGTTAACTATCTTTAACTTTGACTAAATATATATAACAAAATATTAATATTTATGATACATAATTAGTATCATTAGATAAATCTTTTAATATTTTGATAATAAACTTATTTGGAGATACAAATGCTCATAATATTTTTTACAAATCTAGTCAATAGCATGAGTCTTGTAGTGACACCTTTTATGTGACAGAGGGAGCATGAGTCCTGAAATCTCACTCGCTATATATGCCATGTTCGCTTGGCTGATAAGCCATGTCTGAAAGTACTATTGACTAATTTGTTGTGAGGGAAAAATAATGTTTGTTGGCTAAAAAAATATGGCTCATAAGGCAAGATAATTATTACCAATAATAACAAAAACACTTTTCCTATGTCTCTGTCGCCTGATATCTGGCTGCTCTCTTCAGGCGATACGTGGTCCGTTGGATGCGCTTTGTGATCCATGCGCCAGGTGTGGTGCTTGTCGGGTCCGCATCTTCTTTTATCGGGTCTAGTATTGTTGAGCGTGGGTTCAGGAATGTTGAGCGCGCCCGCTACCGGTTATGGACAAAACACCGAACCCAACACTATTTGTATTCTCGATCCATGCGCCCAGACAGAAAGGGACTCGGTGCTTGTCTGGGCGGAGGGGGCAATTCTTCTTCCTCTATCCTTGGTCCTCCCCATCCTGCTATGGATCTTCTCCGTCGCTAGTTCAGAGGCTTCATCATGGCAGCGCTGCCAGAGGTCAGCAGGTAGCTTCGTTCGTGGCTCCCTCTCCCTTTGAGTTGAGGTATTTGTGTTTGGGATTTCATGGTGCCTAGATCTGGTATTTGAGTTGGCTTTGTTTAGTAGAACGTATTTCGAGGGCTTAGTTCATTAGATCAGGTGTTGTCTATGTTGATTTGCCTTGTGGTGATGTTTATTCTTCACTGCCGACAGCATACGACGGTTGTCCGTCTGTGATGGTGGTGTCAATGGGGAGACGAGAGTTTGGAGTGTGTCTAGATCTATCCATTGCTCTGTAGTTTAGTTTGGAGTGTTTGATCTATTCATGTAGAATGTCGGTGCAAGATTGTGGTCCTGCATGTGGTGGGGGGCAGGATCTCCTCCTTCGTCCTCCCTGTGTTTGTGATTTGTGTTTTAGGTGCTAGGATTGTCTGTCATTAGTCATTACTTTACTGACCTTGGACAGTTAATGGAGGTTGTAGTCTGCTTCCTTTCCCCTCACCTAGCCATTTGAAAATAGAGATTATTTAGGAAAGCTCTTACTGTGGATCTATGGATGCATAGGATGTAGCCTGTACCTGCATTGTATTCAATTTCCATTTTAGTGAATGTGCTGCTTACATGTATCTGTGAGTTGAATGATGAAGCTGCAGGCTACAGGTAGCTGCTCTGCTCTCGGCCAGCCACCAACTACGTCATGTATGCTATATATGCTATTGCTAATGCTATGATATGATTTCGATCCTCCATGCATGTGCAGATGTGCTCGCTGATACACATGCTTAAATAGGACTGCCATTTAGCAGTTTTTGTTTATTTGATTCTGTCAGATATGTCATACACATGATTAAAGAGGGCTGAACATATTAGGAACTTTATTTTCTAAACTACTATATGTCTGCTTGCAATCAAAACATCGCCTGGATTTTTCTAAACCTTTTGTATGTCTAAACCTTTTTCTGAACTACTATATCAGGGTTGGCATGTTGTGGTGGTAAGGACTGAATTAATTTGTGTTTGTGTCTGCATGTGTTTGTGTTCTTCATGTGATTGGTTCTTGCATGCAGTAGGCCTCTTCTAAGATAACATAGCTGACAAAATTGCAATGGACCACATGGTGTTTGAGGTTGCACAATTGGATGGAGCAATATTGATTTGTTACAATAACATTTTTTAGTAATTGCATGGAGCTCATCTAGTTTTTACCGTCTCCTGACTTTGGCAAGTATTACATATATTGGGATCTATTTTTATAAGTTTGAGCTCACATGCATGGTTTATTTTAGAAATTTGTTTAAGCTCCCACAACTTACTGCATGTTTTAGAGTTTTATGGGCTCCTAGTATTTCAGTCAGTCATTGTGCACCCTCTTGACATAGGTGATACACATGTGGCACCTGATCGTGGAAGGATTACATGGCTGTGTCTTATTAAGACACAATTTGTTTCATTCTTTGTGGAGTATGGGCATTGGGTAGGGTTGTTGCAACTCTGTCGCCCATTTGCCCCTTTTCCTGCCAGATTGGAATTAGATTGTACTAATCGGCTCAACGACTTTATTTTAGGAGTTGATAGATCAATCAGGGATTTTGACCACCAGTTTGTTTGGTTGACATTGATTTGTTTCTTTGTTAGATCTAATCATGTAGAATGTCAGTGGTCCTAAAACTGATTTTGTATGCCTTTGTTATGTAATTTTGATAACTAAATTATGTGTTGTACTATACTATTGTACTATCTGCATATTAATAAGAAACCATGAGAGTGCTATGCATTCTGCATTTCATGACTGAATTTCCTTTGCGCAATATATGAAAATTCTATAGGGTGAGCAATACTGTCCACAAGCAGCATGTTAAGCATCTAGGTGTTCTGGTCAAAATCATGCTCCTGTTCTAGTAATTTCCTTCTTTATATAGAAGTCCTTGTACTAGTAATTTTAGCTTCTTATGCACTTGACATGCTAGGCCCTGACCCCTCATCTGTAGAGAGCTTTGCTAAATTTCAATTCGATTGGTTTTTTACTACAGCTAGCAAGGAGATCATTAACCATTTTTTTGTTATGTAGCCATGGATGATGATGAGTTTCTTTCTGATGGTGAGTCTACAAATGGTGAGAGTGAGGATGATCTTCCTAACAACTTAGAAGAGGAAACCTCTTATCCTTTCAATGATGGCGAGGTACTAAGTTCATTTTGACTTTGTTTTTGTGTGTGCACTTGTGTATTATAATAATTTGATATTTGATATATCTTGTTGCCTTTTTTAGGATCCAAATCCTGAAGATGATAATATTGATACTAGTGAAATGCTGAAAACTTTGAAGCATGTTCAAAAAGCCATTTGTGGAGTATGTTCTGAAACCTTTGTCTGTTAATATCTGATATATCGTGTTGTGGCTGTTTTAGTTTTGTATTACTCCTACAGTAGTAGTAGTTTAGGGTCCATGCTAGTTTATTGTTCCTGTATATACTGCATGATTATTATACTGTACATGATTGAGTGATACTGGTGGCATTGGTCCTTGCCTATTTTTCTTTTCTGTTCTTGAATGCTTGATCTCATCATGCACTTTTGTTCTTGTATAGTGCTATTTGCATTTGAACTGTACCTGATATTTTTGTTTCTATTATATATTCTTAGTTTGCTAAGTTTGTTGAGAAGAAAGGGAAAGCAAGGGGTTTAGGTGTCCAGACTGGAAAGGTAAATTCAGTAGCATTACGATTGAGTGGATGCATGATGAGCATGATATTTTAGGGAATAGGTTTTGTTCAAAAAACATAGCCAACTAATCAAGTTTTTTGCTAAATTTGTCACCATGTTTAGTGATTCTAGTATCCTAACCAGATTTTCTTTTTTGTTGCATTGTTTTACAGAGTATCAGAACAGTTAGAGGTAGAAGTAAAGGGAAATTGAGTGGCGCTGTAGGTACATCAGAGAGACCAGGAAGTAGGTTTAATAGCAAGTACTTTGGAGAAAAGATAATAGCAAAGTTGGATGAGCGCAAAAAGAAAATTATTAGGCATCATGGCTTTGGAATTTTACTGGAGTATGATGGTTGCTCAACACCCAGAGGCTTTGTGCAATGGATAGCAGATCAAGTAGATGTGAGTTGTAGTGACATAGTAGTTGGAGAGAAAGTGATTCCACTGGATCCATTGTTAGTCCATCTCTTTTTAGGGGCTTCCAAATGATGGTGAAGATATTAAGGAGAATTATACTGAGTCTACGAAGAGCAACTTCCTTTCAGCAATCAAAGAGCCCTCTTTGCCCACGATCAAGACATTTGGGGACAAGTTGGTAGGAGGCACGTTATCTGATGATGACGTGCTTCGATACTTCATGGTTGTAGCCTTGTCTACATTTCTTTGTGCTAATTCTAGTACTTATCCGAGCCCGCAGTATCTAGGTGCATTGATTGATGTATCTAAGGTGAAAGAATGGAATTGGTCAAAGTTCATCTATGATTGGATGTTTTCTTCCATTACAAACTATAGAAAGAAGCATCGGAGTACAATTGGTGGTTGCAGATACTTTCTAGCTATAAGTGTGCCTATATTTGTATTTTTTCCTTTATTCAGTTGTCTGTTTTTTGGTTATGCAGCATGTTTTAGTGATGCCTTTGAAATCATATGTAGGTTTATTATCTTGATTATATCAACTTTAGAGTACGTAATCAGTTGCCCCTAGATCTACCAAGAATCCATTGTTGGAAGGGCTCGATGATCAAGACCTTTGCTTCATATGATCGTGTGTCTGGTGACATTTATGGAAAGCGACCGGTGAGTAGTGAACCTGAAAATTCATATTTGTAGTTGTGATGTTGTGTATCCATGAGCTTTATTGATGTATCATGTATCCTTGCTGCATGAGTTTAGATCTTTCTGGAGTTGTATAAATGTTTCTTAGTCTTAGTGCCCTAAGGCTCTTTTGATTCTTACTGTCAACAAAATATTGACCTTGTACTTTCTTAGAAAAAATTCTCTTCTGATTCTGCTAACACAACTTTTCATCTATTTATTGTGGTTTTGCTTGCCCAACATACATTGGTGTTGTATTGTCTAGTATGAAAAAAATCTACCAAAAATCTTGAGTGTTGATCTTAGGTTGCTTACTTGATCAAAGGCATTTATTGCAATCACCAATAATATAAATTGCAAGTTACGACCATTACAATTTTAGTTATAAGCATGTGCAATATGCATGTTACATCTGTGCAAGTGTCATTCTTGTATTGAGTTCATAGCTCAAGATTGTGATTTCTGTAGCGATGTTGTTGGTCTAACTGTGATTAATTTTAGAGGCTACCTATTCAGTTTTTAGAACCAGTGGCTATCTATTTAGTGAAATTTGGTAATAAATTGAAGAAGCATGTTTTAGCCAATTATCTTGATGGATTGATAATGTTCTGTAGTCATAGAAGAATAAATCTTTCTATAACTTTTTCCTTTTTCTATATCTTTGTAGTAGTTGCAGGCAGTGTTTCATTTTGTCCTATGTAGTATTTATTAAGTTTTAGAAGTAATTTATCTGCTATGTGACATCTCAAAACTTTCTACATCTACTTGTCCTATCCAAATAAAAGCTCTCCTTTACTTCTCTTAGCCAAATAAATGGTCTGAACACCCTATTAAAAGAAAGCTGTGTTGAAATAGAAAATATCTTCCTCTAAATTTTATTCTAAAAATCATACATGCATGACGAATCCTGGGGCGTTGGATGGTAATCTAATAGCCCCTAGTTCTCTATGAAGTTTGTGTGGCTGCCCATGCCTTGTTAACATTCTGTTATTGGGTTTTTGTTGACTTCTAATGCACATCTAGAGTTGTATTAGCTGTAAGGGTTTTTTGAGATCACTGGTTGAGTTAATTTTATGTAGGTGAAATCCATCAATGACACATGCTATGCTGAAGAGTATCTACCAGAAGAGGCTTGTGCTCTTTTTAGGAGAACTTTGGATAGACATTGTGATTTCATCGGGACAAATGTATGTGTCTTTGTGCAATCCTTTGATTTGATCATTCATTACTCTTGTATAATGAAATTTACATGATTCATATGTTACTATTAACTTGGCACTACAGGACATGGATAACATGTGCAAGATTTTTGAAAACCACCATACAAGACTAGGCTTTAGGAGCCCGGGCACACTTGTTGCTAAGATGTTTATGTACATGCATAGGACTCATGTAATTAATCATGGTGGTGAGCTTCTGATGAGGCTGAGGGTTCTACCGCTAGAGTGCCCCCTCCAAGACATGATGATGGTGATGATGGAGTTGTTGATGGTATCCCTGCTGAATATGAAGCTCCTCTTCCTTCTCCAGCACATCATAATGGTGATGATGATGCTGTCCGTGCTGAATATGAAGCCCCACTGCCTTCTCCAGGACATTTTGTTATGCAAGATGATGTCTTTGATGCGGGAATGGCTGGTGATACAAGTAAAATAGCTGTGAAAGAAGTGGATGGTGCTGCTACTGCTACAAATAATACCATTATTGAAGATGTGCATCCTATAGTTGCTGCTCCTACTGAAACAAATGAAGAAGAATGCTCTGTGACTGATAAAATTGAATTTGATGGATTATACGATGGATCTGGTGGTGAGAATTATCGTGCTTCTCAGTCAACTGAAATTATTCCTTCCAAAGACTCATCAGCTGAAGGTACATGGAATGTTATGTAACATTTATTTCTACATTTAGTTGATTTGTTTGTATGTGTGTTCATAATCTTATGATTATTTTTAGGTTTAGCTATAAGTAAAGGAAGAGGAAAAGATGTGCATCACAATATTCGAGCGCCAATAGTGTAGCGTCTAGGACTCGACTCTCTCAACGTCTTGGCAAGTCCCCTCTAAGTCACATAAAAGATCATAATGTTGAGGTGAATGTTCCTATTTCTCATTTTATTTGTCTTCAGTTGTGTATTTTCTAAATTGTTGGGTCACTTTTGTCTTTTTAGGCAACTATGCCAGATCAAACTGGAAATGGATGTAACAAGGATAATCCTGTAGTTATTGAGGAAGACCAAGTGTTAACTACTAATGTTGCAACTAAACGTCAAAAGCTCCATCTAAAAGTGAGTTTTGCATTATTTGGTTCTTGTTTTTATATGCTTTTGTAGCTGTTCTGCTATTCCATGATCAGATAGGCATAGGTTCCAGCATATTTTTGCTGTTAGTAATATACACTACTAGGTATTGATGTAGTAAATGAAATACCCTACTGAATAGACTTGTTTCATTCTGTTCTCTATTGTTTAGGAAGGCGAAGCAACTAGTGCATATACTGCTTCCCCCTTGGTTCCTACTGTTCATGAAGGCGAGACAACTAATGCGGCCGCTACTATCCCCTTGGTTGGTACAGTTGAGAGGGCCCTGGTTTGTCTCGCTAATGAAAAAAAATGCTTTACGAAATCTAAGATATATGAATTGGGCTCATGTTTGAGCATGGTCTCTATGTAGGACAAATAGGAGAAGCACTGAGTCTAAGGAATGCTATTGGTTCTCTGAGTGGTCTTTGTCCTTGTGGAGTGGAGAATGCTCAAGCTGGTTCTAGAGCTGACTTGGATGAAAATGCAGTTTCTGCTCAAGATCTTAATGGTTAGTCCCTATTTTTCATGTTGCATTCTCTTTATCAGTAAATTGCACCTTTGTAATTCTGCAATTGTAGTATTTGAATTGTGCAATATGACTTTTTTTATTTCATTTAAGTTTTAGCCTTCTTTATTGTCTTATTTTTTTTTGCTAGAAAAGCACTTGTCAAGGAACCTTGTCTAAAGACGAAGACTCCATTCTTTTGTAGCCCTAGTGTACCTTCATTCAGAATGTTTGAAGAACTAGATGACTTAGGAAATTATGTTGCAGATCCTAACTTGAGGCGCCCTATTGGTACAACTTGTGATACATCTTGTCCTCTTGATAGAGCATTGTCTATGGTACATGTCCTCTTCCATCTTGTTTATTCTTCCCATGCTAAGTCATTATATATTATGTGTATGAAATTTTATTTATTCTTTGTTGCTGCAGTTGAGTAGAGTTTCTACTTCAGGTCAGAAAGTTGGTGCTAATATGTCCCATGGAGGTGTCCCTGGAAATGTATGTTGTTTTGATTTTGTAGATGCCAAGTAGTTTTTGATGTACAAGGAATGTTTTCCCACCTGATTTAGTTTCATTTTTTATAGGTTGAAACCAAAAGCAACTTGAACTTGAAATCTAGGTCTGCATCTAAAGAATGGGTTTTTGTTGATAAGCCGACGTCTCCTAGAGGTGGTAATGTGAGCAATGAGGAGACCATTGGCACTGGAAATGTTGGGACTAAGATAAATGGGAATGTTGAAAAATGTAATCCTCCCTATTGCATTATATCAATTTTGTATTGTGATGTAACTTTTGATCTCTCTAGTCTTATTTCTGTATTTATTGTTGTTTTAGGACGTTATCCGTATGGAGTCTTTACCTTTTACTGGATATTCTAAGATCGAAGAAGATCCAAGTCAACTTGTTCCTCTTGCTGTAGTCAGTCCTTATGGAGATCCTATAAAAATTGTAAATAGGCGTACCTAATCTTATCATTCTAGAAAGTTTGTGGTGGGAGATAATGTGATGGTGCCTGCTTCCTTTTGCTTTATCTTTTTTGGAGACATGATAGTAGAAGGGGAAGTAGTTAGTACAATGCTACATGGTAGCAGTTGGGGCTGCTTTTGGATCATGTAATAGCTTGTATAAGTAGTTGTAGTAATGTTCATACTCTTGCGAACCAGTACTAGTGTTGTATATATATTTGGAATAAATGCCCCCTTCTTTTTTCTTTGTAAGTGTATCATATTGTGTTTGTGTGATTTTTTGTGATGCAGTTTTAGGATATATTGAAATTATTAGATCCTTGCTCTAACACTATTAGTTTTTCCATTTTTCGAACAATTTTATGTGTTCCTTGTTGTATGTTTTGTAGACACCTATTCAATCACGTCTTCCATCCCATCGTGAAAAGTCTATGGTTGGTGGTCCTTGCTTGTCTGCAAAGTCTGTTGGCAGCAATGGATTTGTATTGAACTCTGAGCCGTCCAGTGAAGCTGTTTGGCAGTCTTCGAGTTCAAAGGTTGCTATTCATCATCCTAGATGGCTTGCGAAGCCCAGCATGTACAAGATCAGCCCTTTTATCATCCCTCAATCCAAGATTAGTGTGTCCAAACTTGAATCTGATGTGTATGAAGCTGTTTTGAAGATGGGAGAAAGCAGCAAACACTTGAAGTAAGTTTGAAATTTACACAATTTTCCCATTCTTAGCCTTCTACAGCACCGTGTGTTAATACTTGTACCAATTCACTGTAAATTGTTTTGTTTTTGTGTTTGTAGTCTAAAAGTGGTGGATTATGGTTTTGTTGTTGTCTTGTTGAGTGCACTTTCATCTTCTCTTCGGCCTGGCGGAAAGGTCAACCATTTTGTAGTGAACGCATTTTGCAAGCTGCTGTTCCTTAGAAAACACCCCAGCGATTCTAGAAAGCATTACTTCTTCTCTAAAGTTGGGGTTAGTAGTCGTTGATGTATTCTTTGTAAACTATATGTTTGCACTATATGGAAATAATATCGGTCAATTTGTTATGTAGGATTATCTTATTGGAAATCATGGTCATAATGATGAGAAGGAGAAGGAGCTATTTGAGACAGCTGTGAGATGCTTTAAGGGTGCTCATCGTGCCAGGCCTTTAACATCCAGCGACTATGTGCGTAACATATCTTCTCTATTGTTTGAAAAAGAGTACTAGCATAAATGTTGTGTTCTAGTCCTACTATGTGATGTTACTAATAATCACAATGTTTATTATTTTGTCAGCTCTATTTTCCAATACTCTTCCATGATCGGTGGTATGTTGTTGTACTGTATTTTAGCCTGAGATGGTGTATAATCTTGGATTCATGCACAGTGTGCTTTGGAGTAGACTCAACTTTCCACAAAGCTGTGAAAGATGAATTTGTAAGTATCAGTTTGTATTTGTATATGCACCATTTGTCTATTTTTAGTATTGCAGTGGCAATTTTTCCCATTATTTTTAGTGCTACAGTAGTTTACTATATCCTTCATCAAAACAAATATTATTTTGCATGGTGTAGTCATTTTCTTTTTGCCTGATTTGTAGCTAGACAACTTGGCCACCATCTGGAAACAAGTTGTTAATATCGACTATGGCTTACATGCATTCCATGTCTTCTTTGGAACTGTACCCCAGCAATCTAATAAGTATGTGATTGAAATGTAGTCCTTTGATTTATATAGATCATGTGGATTTTGTTTGTGCTTATAGTCCCATTGTTTCCTATTTTTCCCTTTTTGTTTTTCTTTTTTCAGCATAATCAATGATAGTGGTATGTATGCTATAAAGAATCTAGAGCATTTTGATGTCCATCTGAATATGTTGGAGAAGTACACCGAAGATGATATTAGTCAACTTCGCATCAAACTTGTTAATGACATGGTTTTCAATTAATACAATAGTGCATATGATGGTACATGCAAAGTGAAGGAGGTAATATTAGTTCCAACATCACTTTGTTTATTATAACTTCACGTTTTTGAATCTGATTGTTTGTTTCTATTTTTTCTTTCTCAGGTCTCTGGCAATTTGAATCAGGGAGCATGATTTGAGGCTTGTCTCTAGATCTTGCGTTTAGGTCAATATAGGGTGTAGGTTCTTGCTATGAGTGCATGCCACTTTGTAAAGAAGTAGCTAGTTTGGTGAGAGCATTTGATGCTAAAGTGGTTATAAATTTTAATATACATTGAAGAGGCTAAAGTAAACAAGATGATAATATTCTGTTGGATTGCTGATGTTAACTCTTTTGTACCCATTATTCTAGCTTTATGGTTTTCTCTATAAGTGTTTTTTGTTGTGTACTACTAACCTTTTATAGGGAAGACAAGGAGAAGTTTGAGGATTGTGCATGTTCCTCTTATCTTCTTGTTTATAGATAGTTCAATTGGGTCTTGTGTTATATTATTATGAGTTTGATTTTGTTCTTACAGACCAAGATGTTGAAGTATGACTTTTGTGCATGGATACTAGAAGCACCATGAGGGTATGCGGTCAGTTAAAGTCCAACCAGCATCTTATTAAGATCCTTTGTCCTCAGTACCATGGCAATAGGTGAGTTTTGCATTTTTTAAATTTAGTCTGTGTAGCACTTGCTTTTTAACTCATTGATAGTTGTTGAATTGATCATATGATGACAATATGAGTCACCTTGTTATATGTTTCTTGTGATTTCTTTGTTATTTGTGATTGTGCTTACCCTCACCAAGTTTTTATCCTTGTCCTTCCATAGAAAGAAACTGTCCTTTGTGATTTGTGCTAACACACCTTGTCTTATGTTTGTTGTGTTTGTGATTTCATTGTTATTTGTGATTGTGCTAACCCTCACCAAGTTTTTATCCTTGTCCTTCCATAGAAAGAAATTGTCCTTTGTGATTTGTGCTAACATACCTTGTCTTATGTTTGTTGTGTTTTGTGTCAGCCCACACCAAGTTTTTATCCTTGTCCTTCCATAGAAAGAAATTGTCCTTTGTGCTCTATCCTATGTGATCTATGTTTGTGTTAGATGAAGGTTTGTGGAGGTAGGCCAAGATGTGGGGGCTGTTCCATCTATGTTTTTTCAACAAATTCTATGCTTGGTCTGAATATACCAGAGTATTTGTTACTGCATAGTTCACAGGAGGTTCGATGGCCTCATCAACAATTGTTATATGTTTTTCTTGATCTAGAATGATTTCATCATTTAGTTGTCTTTCCTGTTCTGTATATTCTGTGCAACCATTTCTTGCATATTGATTATGTATGCAACCATGCTTTTCTTGATTGGGCTGTTTTTGTATTTTATTTAATTTGGTTGTTTTCTATTTAAGAATTTTTCGAAGTCTGCAAGAGAACTAGTAGACCAAATGCAGAAGATTGATAGTCCATGAGGAAGTAAGTTTATCCATTTTCCTTTGTCGTTACAGTTGGATCTGATTTTTCCTTTGCTTTTAGTCTTATGAACTGCATTTATCATGCAGTTCTACTTGTGTCTATGGTACCTTGCAGTATATTATACTGTAACCATGCTGCCATGCTTGCTAATATTTTTGTCAACTTTTTCCTATGTATTGTGATTTGACTACATTGTCTTGTTTGTTGGGTTTGTCTGTACAGGAAGATGGGAAGGCCACCTAGCTCCAATTCTACCGATATCAGGAGTGGGAGGCCACCTGAGCAAGTTAGAGCAGAACATGCCATTGCTCAAGCAGAGGGTCGCCTTTCTTGATATTGCTAGGATTTGTGAACTCTTTGTGTGAGTGATTGAAATATTTATGTGTTGATAATTTAGTTGTGAAGCATGATCATAATTTCATAACAAGGATGACTCAAAAGTTGTTATTTTTTTGCAGCTTGCAACAAAAAAGAAAAATGACAATCCAATTGAAACCATGGATGAAGCATATGGCAGGTATGTATGTCTGCACCAAGTTCTCTTAGCAGTAGCAGTAGCTGTAGGCCACTGCATATGTAAACCAAACAACTTAAATATTCAGTTATGTAATTGCAGTTTGATGTAATGTAAATTGCAAGTGTAGGGCACTGCAATTTTAGTTATGAGCACGTGCAATCCATGTTTTATCAAGTTGCGGCCCAGTAGTCTCTTCCAGTAGCCTCAGATAGATACATTTCATTGTAGGTCTAAAGATATAATAGTACTGAATTTACAATTGCTCTATTACTAATAAATTACATAAATTATTTGGCCATTGTAATTGCAGCTATTAGCATTCCATCTCTTGTTTTTTGTTTTCTCAATTCTTGACTTTCCCCTTCTTTGGTTTGCTTGCTGCACTTGCACTGCTACTATTTATTAGTGTTGTCAATATCTCCTGCATGATAATATCAACAACATTAGATGAATATACATATGAAGAAGTGACATCAATTGCTGTTGTGCTAACATTTACTTTTTGCCTATGTTTCTCTGTGTTACCTGATTTCCTTTTCTTTGTTTTTTAGGCACAGGAGGAAGATGCTTTTTTTGGCATGTCTTGATGTTATGCCCTCCTTCACGATAGTGTGTACAGGTAAAGTTGCTTTTTGCTTTGCTTCTGATGTCCTCAACTATTCCTATTTGCCTCTTGGGCCTTCCTCTTTTCTGAGCATTATTAGGGTCTTGCAAAAGCATTGTATCACTTTCTTGAGTTGATTCTGTTTGAGGTAGTCTGGCTGCATCATTAGCATCTTGCAAAACATTAGTACCACTTTGTTGAACAGATTGTGATTGTTGCAGTCTGACTTCATCTGCTGGTTCATTGAGTTTTCTTTGCATTCGCTCGGCTTCTTCTAGAACATAGTTGAATGTTTCCATTGTTCTTGATCCATCTGAAGCAATATTGCTCAACTTGTTTGACAATATGTTGTGCCTCAATGGACTGCTCTTCTCAATCTCTATTTCTGATACAGTATTCTGCCTTGTCAACTATTTCCTCTCTTTAGCCCTCCATCTTTCAATGAAATAACTGTCATCTAGCTGAGATATATTTAGGTTTGTGAGCACCTTGATGATATGGCAGCATATTATACCATCTAATAAGAACCCGCTAGGGTTTATGGATGATCTTTCGATGAGAGGTGTGAGATAACTCGATTTGGTGGATGGAGATGACGTTCACGGCCTGACTACAGCCTTCCAAGACTGCGCATTAGCAACCGATACACCACCTCTAAAGGCCGTCACGATCTTGTGGAGCGCGATAACCAGCCACTAGGGCTCCCGTCCTGCAAGCAATCGAAGAACTAGCCAGAATAAGGAAACAAGCACTGAATTTGCAAGATGAAATTGAAAACCTCAAACTGAATCTTATTATGAGTGGGCTTCCAAAGACAAAGAGACGGGCGGCTGGATCAGCACGCGCACCTACAAGCAAGTAGCAAAGGCTAAACTTGATCTAAACAAAAACCCGAGTGTCTTGGCGGCGGCCAAAGGGTATATAACATGGGGTGGATGACCAACAAGGTGTTTGGGTCGTACTCCAACCCTAAAACACGTCCCTAATGGACCCTAAGACGATACACAGCCCATCGGACTAAAATAAGTTGACGCAGCACCCTGGACATAAAGACCTCTCGACGGTAATTGAATAATTGCCGATGCTGCTGAACAGATATGGATGTGGAACTGGTTCCATATGAAAATAGACTTGATAAGCTTTCCAACAAGTCCTAAAGCGCCCGAATCCGACTCCGTATACAACCGTGGTGATGGTCACAAGTTGGTGCCTTTCTACAGTCCGAATCCAGCCATCGCGAATCCTTCTCCCTTTCGGTCTTCTCCTTGGTTCCTAATCAAAACAAGAGTGCACGCGTTTTCAAGATCTAAACAAGATGGACAGGAGCTCAAGAGGCAACTCACTTGATGATTAATTTTACGAGCACGAGCACGAGTAAGAGGACCAGTGATAGGTACTGGTGTCGGCGGTGATGCGTCGTCGGTGTTGATGTCCTCATCATCCTCCCCTTCTTGCATTTGAGTCGTCCTCAACTCAAGCTCATCTTCCTCACCCAAATATGGCTTTAAATCTGCAATGTTAAATGTGGGACTAACCCCAAAATCTGCTGGAAGATCAAGTTTATATGCATTCTCATTAATTCGTTGTAATACCCTAAATGGTCCATCAGCTCTAGGCATCAATTTAGACTTTCTCAATGCAGGAAACCTCTCCTTTCTCAAATGCAACCAAACCAAATCTCCAGGTTCAAAATTTATTGCTTTTCGACCTTTATCACCAGCAAACTTATATTTAGCATTCATACGCTCTATGTTTTGTTTAGTTGTTTCATGTAGTTTCAACATTAATTCAGCTCGTTGTTTAGCATCAAAATTTAATTTTTCTGAAGTTGGCAAAGGCATTAAATCAATAGGAGTACATGGTAACAAGCCATAAACAATCTCAAATGGACACATCTTTGTTGTAGAATGCATTGAACGATTATAAGCAAACTCAATATGAGGCAAACAATCTTCCCACGTCTTAATATTTTTCTTTAAAATAGCCCTTAACATAGTTGATAAAGTTCTATTCACAACTTCAGTTTGACCATCAGTTTGGGGATGACAAGTGGTAGAAAATAAAAGTTTAGTCCCCAATTTAGCCCATAAAGTTCTCCAAAAATGGCTAAGAAATTTAACATCTCGATCAGAAACAATTGTGTTTGGCACACCATGCAAATGAACAACTTCGCGAAAGAACAAATCAGCAATATGTGTGGCATCATTAGTTTTATGACAAGGTATAAAGTGTGCCATTTTCGAAAATCTATCCACAACCACAAAAACACTGTCACGGCCCTTCCTAGTCCTTGGTAATCCCAACACAAAATCCATAGAAATATCTTCCCAAGGAGCATAGGAACAGGTAGAGGCATATACAAACCATGTGCATTTATGCGTGACTTAGCCTTTTGATATGTCGTGCAGCGAGAGACAAATCTCTCCACATCTCTCCGCATCTTTGGCCAAAAGAAATGATCAACAAGGATGTCCTCCGTCTTCTTTGCTCCAAAATGTCCCATCAAACCACCTCCGTGCGCTTCCTGTAACAACAACAAACAAACGGAGCTAGCTGGAATGCATAGCTTGTTAGCTCTAAACACAAAGCCATCATTCACAACAAATTTATTCCATGCTTTTCCATCTTTACATTGCAGTAAGACATCCTTAAAATCATCATCATGCACATATTGTTCTTTAATTGTTTCCAAACCAAAGATCTTATAGTCAAGTTGTGTCAACAAAGTATATCTCCTAGACAAAGCATCAGCAATGACATTCTCTTTTCCTTTCTTGTGTTTAATTACATAAGGGAAAGATTCAATAAATTCAACCCACTTAGCATGTCTACGATTTAGTTTTCCTTGACTATGAATATGCTTCAACGATTCATGATCAGAATGTATAACAAATTCTTTAGGCCACAAATAATGCTGCCATGTTTCCAATGTTCGCACAAGTGCATACAATTCTTTGTCATAAGTAGAATAATTCAGCATAGGTCCACTTAGTTTCTCACTAAAATATGCAATGGGTTTTCCTTCTTGCAATAAAACACCACCCTTTCCAATTCCACTAGCATCACATTCAAGTTCAAAAGTCTTATTAAAATCAGGAAGTTGGAGCAGAGGTGCATGTGTTAACTTATCTTTTAGCATGTGGAAAGAATGCTCTTGTGCTTTGCCCCAAGAAAAGGACACTCCCTTCTTTGTAAGTTCATGTAACGGTGCAGCAATGGTGCTGAAATCTTTCACAAATCGGCGATAGAAACCAGCAAGTCCTAGGAAACTCCACACTTGTGTGATCATCGTGGGTACATGCCATCCTTGTATAGCTTCAATCTTGGATTTATCAACCTCAATTCCCTGTGGAGTAACAACATAGCCAAGAAACGCTACTCGATCGGTGCAAAAAGTGCACTTCTCAAGGTTACCAAATAAACATGCATCACATAGAGCATTAAAAACAGCACGCAAGTGATCAAGGTGTTCATCCATGGATTTGCTGTAAATCAGTATATCATCAAAGTAGACGACAACAAATTTCCCAATGAAAGCTCGCAAAACCTCATTCATTAATCTCATGAAAGTACTAGGTGCATTAGTTAACCCAAAAGGCATTACTAACCACTCATACAAACTGAACTTAGTTTTGAAAGCCGTTTTCCATTCATCTCCCAATTTCATACGAATCTGGTGGTACCCACTATGCAAATCAACTTTTGAAAATAGAATAGCACCACTCAATTCATCAAGCATATCATCTAATCGTGGAATAGGGTGTCGATATCGAATGGTGATATTATTAATAGCCCTACAATCAACACACATACGCCAGGTTCCATCTTTCTTAGGCACTAAAATTACTGGAATAGCACAAGGACTAAGAGATTCACGCACATAACCTTTGTCTAGTAGTTCTTGCACTTATCGCTGAATTTCCTTTGTTTCTTCTAGATTTGTCCTGTATGGCGCACGGTTTGGCAAAGATGCACCAGGAATAAGATCAATTTGGTGCTCAATCCCGCGTATTGGTGACAGCCCTGCTGGTATCTCACTTGGGAACACATCAGAATACTCCTGCAAAAACATTAGCAACAGCAGGAGGCAAAGAACGTTGCATATCCTCATTTGAAATCAAAGCATCCTTGCATACCAAAGCATAAGCAACAGAGGTGGATGCATTGAACTCATTAATATCGGATTTTGTGGCAAGCATACATTGTCCTTTCAGTTTTATCTCATCTTAGTCTTCAATTACAGATTTGTCATTTTTATTGCTCTCGCTCTTGGATTTAGCAGCCCTAGCAACATTAGTTTGCATAATAGCTTTAGGAGACATAGGATGCAACACAATTTTTTGATCATGGTATAGAAAAGAATATTGATTTGATCTACCGTGATGCATAGAATCCCTATCAAATTGCCAAGGTCTACCTAGCAGAATATTGCAAGCTTGCATAGGCACAACATCACATTCAACAATATCTTTATATGTCCCGATGGCAAAATTGATTCGCACAAGTCTAGTTACCTTGGCCTTACCACTGTTGTTTAGCCATTGGATGTAGTAGGGATGTGGGTGTGGTTTGGTGGTGAGTGCAAGCTTCTGTACCATGTCACTGCTTGCCAAGTTGTTGCAGCTACCCCCATCAATGATCATGCGGCACGAACGGTCTTTGATGACACACTTTGTTTGAAATAAGGTGTGTCGCTGATTTTGCTCCGCCTTCTCCATTTGTGCACTAAGCACTCGCTGTACGATCAAGCTCTCATAGTGGTCCACGTCACCTGCATTAACATGTTCTTCTATTTGTTCTTCACTACCTGCATGGTCAACCACAAGCAATGCAAGTGTATCTTCATCAAAATCACTAGCAGATAAACACTCACCATCATCTTTGAAATCATGACATGCTTGTTTGGATAGTCACGCATCACATGCCCATATCCCTAGCACCGGTGACATTGTATGTTGCTTGTTCTACCCGTCGATGCCACGGATGAAGTACTTGCAGCAGGCTTTTGTATTGTCTTCGCAACTGAATTTATGGGAGCAACTCAAGTCTTGTCACTGGATGATGGTGTAGGAGTACGTGGAGATGGAGTTGTAGCCGTATGTTGCTGCCATGAACTAGCTTTCCCTACAGAAGCATTAGTCCTTGCGCTAGCACGTCATCCCTGCACTTCCCTTTCAGCTTTACAAGCAAGATGAAACAAACGGTTTACGCTATTGTATTCTTTGTAAGCGAGGATGTCCTAAATTTCCCGATTTAACCCACCCAAAAATCTAGCCATAGCAGGTTCCTCATCCTCCTCTAAATTACAACGCAACATACCCGTTTGTAATTCCTGATAATATTCTTCTACACTTTTAGCACTTTGTCTCAATTGCTGCAACTTATTTATCATATCACGAGCATAATAAGATGGAACAAATCTAGCTCTCATGGCTCGTTTCAGCACATCCCATGTTTTAGGTAGTTTATTAGGATTTTTCTTGCCATATTCTATCCACCAAACAGAAGCAAAATCTGTAAACTCACTAGTAGCAGCCCTAATACGTGTAGTCTCAGCAAAGTCATGGCATGCAAACTTTTGATCAATAGCAATCTCCCAAGTAATATATGCATTAGGGTCACATTTACCATCAAAAGAAGGTATCTTAAATTTAATCTTACTGAAGGCATCGTCATTATTGTGTACCTCGCGTCGGCGGTTGCCACCCATACCTCTACGGTTGTGACGTAGACGACGGCGTTCACGAGTGTCTCAATCATCATGTTCAGTATCACTAGTGTAGTCAACATCATCACCCCCATCCTCGTGACCTGCCTCCTTTTCTTCTTTATACTTCTCTTTATCATCATTGTGCAAGGCTTATCATCATTGTGCAAGGCATCAAAATGCCTTAGAAGAGCGACAAGGCTTTTGTCCACACTAGCAACAGATTCCTCCAAACTTGCGAGCTTGTTATTGGTGGCAATCTGCATTGCCTCCAACTGCCCAAGCTTTTCATTTGTCACCTGCAAGTCGCTATCAAGGCCCTCGGTGTGCAGCTTCACTTTCCTTTCAAAATGTTGTATGATGCCCTTAGTGTGAGGTGAATGTGGAATAGTTTTATCATCACCTGACCCTATCATGGTTCAAAGGCAAAGACAACACGAAAACAAGTAGAGATAAAAGCCCTACAACTACTAGGAAGTAGCTACAGCAAGTCGCTCGCTCTCAACTTGTTACACAAGTTCTTACCAATTCTTACTTTGCTCGACAGTAGGGGTCGCCTACCAACAAGTCTGCGGCAATGGATGAAGTGTATCGGTGCCGCAGCACAAGACCTGTCAAGCTATAAAATATGTGGAGCTACAGGTGGGCTGAAAACAAAGGAACAACTAGCACCACGTTAGTTATAAAAAGCAAGCTGAATAATTGTTCAACCGGCGGTACTGTGCTGGTCCTAGCCTAGACCATGCTAGAGACGCGAGCCTGGATACAAATGAAGGCACAACGCACCACCTGAAGCGAACAAACAATCACAAAACAGCCCCCTTTTTTCTTTCTCTTTCTTTTTCTTTTGTTTTTTTTTCTTTTTTTCTTTCTTTTTTTTGCAGGGGACACTCAAAACTGATTATATGAATAGAGAGATGACAAATGAGCAACTCACCACTCACACTTTTTCTGAAAGTGTAGGGGTATAAAGGTAATTAAAAGATACTCTCTCTCTCTCTCTCTCTAGAGTAAGATCACTCAAAGTATGGTATGACTTGAGTTGTTTGGTCAGCAACTCAAACTTGGACTTGCACACAGCAAACAACTTAGATTCGGAAATAACTAGATCACCAAAACCTACTCAGATTCGGAAACAATGAATCACCGAAATCTACTTAGATTCAGAAACAATGGATCACCAAACCTGCTCAGATTCAGAATATGGTATGACTTAAGTGGTTCGGACAGCCACTCAAACGTGCACGGTTGTGACTAGAACATGACAAGAACTCGAAACTCTAAAGGACTAAAACTAAGACCAGCAACTTGACACAACCGATGCAACCGACGACTCAACAAGCCCTAACTAGGTAGCACTAGCCACGGCCCAAAGGTTTATAGGATTGCAGGAAACTAATCTACTTTTTTTTGGCTTTTCTGGACTATAGGAAAAAATAAAAACAATGAAGAATTGCAAGTCTCTCACCGATAAACCTTGCTCTGATACCAATTGATAAGAACCCGCTAGGGTTTATGGACGATCTTTCGATGAGAGGCGTGAGATAACTCAATTTGGTGGATGGAGATGACGTTCACGGACTGACTACAGCCTTCCAAGACTGTGCCTTAGCAACCGATACACCACCTCCAAAGGCCGTCACGATCTTGTGGAGCGCGACAACCAGCCACTAGGGCTCCCGTCCTGCAAGCAATCGAAGAACTAGCAAGAACAAGGAAACAAGCACTGAATTTGCAAGATGAAATTGAAAACCTCAAACTGATTCTTATTATGAGTGGGCTTCCGAAGACAAGGAGACGGGCGGCTCGATCAACACGCGCGCCTACAAGCAAGTAGCAAAGGCTAAACTTGATCTAAACAAAAACCCGAGTGTCTTGGCGGCGGCCAAAGGGTATATAACATGGGGTGGACGACCAACAAGGTGTTTGGGTCGTACTCCAACCCTAAAACACGTCCCTAATGGACCCTAAGACGATACACCGCCCATCGGACTAAAATAAGGTGACGCAGCACCCTGGACATAAAGACCTCTTGACGGTAATTGAATAATTGCTGATGCTGCCGAATAGATATGGACGTGGAACTGGTTCCATATGAAAATAGACTTGATAAGCTTTCCAACAAGTCCTAAAGCGCCCGAATCCGACTCCGTATACAACCGTGGTGATGGTCACAAGTTGGTGCCTTTCTGCAGTCCGAATCCAGCCATCGCGAATCCTTCTCCCTTTCGATCTTCTGCTTGGTTCCTAATCAAAACAAGAGTGCACGCATTTCCAAGATCTAAACAAGATGGACAGGAGCTCAAGAGGCAACTCACTTGATGATTAATTTTACGAGCACGAGCACGAGTAAGAGGACTAGCGATAGGTACTGGTGTCGGCGCGGATGCGTCGTCGGTTTTGATGTCCTCATCATCATCTTTTTCAAATTTGCAACACAGACATCTGTAGTTTTTCTATGTCAAGTCTACTGTCACAATGTATCTCCTTGTTCTAAATTCAAATTGCCTATGGTACTCTGATTTTAACACTGCATAAACTTTATCTTTCTGGAGTTCTTGAGCCTCATACTTTGTTGCCAATATGAGCTCCTTTTGAAACTTGAAGAATATCTTTCTATTGTACAGCCTTGTAGCCTGCCTTTCGAACTCATATGCTGTACTCAACCAAGGCATTGATCTAGTTTCAAAGTCCTATTCTACTTGATTCTTTTCTATTGTATCTGAAATTCTTTGGAACTCATTCATAAATCTCATAATACTATACCTTGGTGTGACATCCAGTTTGAATAATGCATTTGTGCCTTCACTTCTCGCTGTAGAGTTGATGAAAGGGAAGAAATGCTTCTTGAAGTAACATGGAACAAAATTTTCCCTATTAAACCACATGTCATCAAGGTATCTGAAGCCACCGACATCATATGTTTGTGGCAACTTCTTGTACAAGTACTCAAACTCTATTTCGATCAATGAGTTCCTAAGAATGTCAAAGAGATCGTCATGCAGCTTCTTGTTCCTTTCCAATGAAAATATCCTGCCACCTTTCTCCTGAGCTTTCTTCATAATGTGGAAGAAGCAGTTTTGATGAATAGTGTCCGATAGAACGTTTCTGATAGCAGCCTTCATTGCTAGGTCCTGGTCAGTGATTATAGTTTTAGGGTGCTTTCCTCCCATACAAGTCAGCATTGTCTAAAACAACCACTCAAAAGTTTTTGTAGTTTCATCCATTATGAAAGCGCAACCAAACAGACAATTGTCCCCATGACCTGTAATACCAACAATTGGTGCAAACTTGAGGGAGTACTTGTTTGTGTTGTAGGTTGTATCAAAACTGATGCAATCTCCAAATTCCTCATAGTACCTTCTACTTGTACCATTGGACCAGAAAATGTTTTTCACTTTGTTGTTTTCATCTATGGAAAACTTGTAGAAGAACATTGGGTCCTCAGCCTGTTTCTTAGAGAACCAGTCATACACTTGCTGCATGTCATTATCCGATGTTGCCTTATTTATCTTTGTCTTCTCGTTGCTGATATGTTTCTTGTTATATGGAGTGACATCCCCTCTTATATAAGATAGGACTGCCATAATATTCCTATCTGGTAGGTTCACTTTGTTGAATGTTGCAATAAGTTCTTTCTCCATTTCAGTCATCCTAATCTGTGAAAATAGTTTATTCTTCTGATCCTTGCTTGCAAACACATGATTATGCTCAAGATTCAACCTGGTTATTTTCCATTCTCCATTCTATAGTGTGACAACAAGTTCAGCGGGGCACTCAGTTGGTACAAGCGTACTTGTTTTCCTTTTGTTTGGCACAAGATTAGGTGTTGGCGGTGTACCAGAAATCTTCTTTTTGTTCTTTCTTGCGCTTTGGACTCCTGAAATAGAAATCTTCCTTTTGTTGTTTCTTGTGCTTTGTACTCCTGAAACATTAGTGCTATCATCCTCCTTTCTCTTACCAGACAAGTTACACTTGTATGTGACCCTTGTTACCTGGCCATAGTTGTGATCTTTCTTGTCTTGGCACTTGTATGTGTGCCATTTGACCAATGAAAACCTGACTATAAATGCATAGTCATTGTAGAAACTGTACGCATCTTCTATTGTTTTGAATTTCATGCCTAGCTGAGGAACATGCCTGCTAGCATGTTCCTAAGACAAACGCTCAGCTGCCATAATACTTTGGCTTTCAATCTGAATTGCCCTGAGCTCTTTCTTCATCTTGTTCTTCACTTGCTACTAGATGTTGTTTTGTCATGTTGCCCTCTGTATCTTGCTCCCCTTCACTGCCTTGTTCATCTTGTCTTTCCTCATGTACCATGTTTTCTTCATTTGCAAACTCTGGTACTGCTTCTAATTCTTCATTTCGCAGGCCGTCTACATCATCTTGTGGTGGCTCATAGATTCTACTGGTAGTGATGAACATCCGGTTCTGTTTTCACCGGTAAGGAAAAAGGTGTACTGTTAGATATTTCATCTTGTATTGTAGCAAACAAAGTAATTTAGCTGTATATGTAGAGAACAAGTAAATACCTCTAGTGGAAATGGCTCATTGAGTATGTCCATGAAACTTCCTGTCATTTCATATGACAAAAATTCTTCATAATTCTGATTTGAAGATTTAGCCTGAGCTATGACTTGGTTCATAAGGCTTGTATAGCTTGATCCGCCCTGTGATAGTACATAACTTGTTCCTCCTGGTGACATGATCACCTGCAAATTTTGGGGTTCACCATTACAATAAAATCTTAGTTCTTTTGTTAGTACCCATTTTTTAAAAAAAAATTGTGAAATGCGAGTTTTAGGAATCTCACTTCTTATCTCTGCATTTCTTGTTCTTGTCCATAGCTGCTGTAGTTCACTGGTGGTATTGAGCTCTGCTGTTACAGCATGAGGTCAGTCAAATGCCAAGGAGATAGAGAGGAAGACAAAGTAGTGGAATAACACATTGAAGCAAGACAAAGTAAGTCAAACTTGTAGTGCCTGCTGCATTATTATTATTATATTTTTTGCACAGGGTTTGACAAACTTATATGTCACACTGACAATATGTGTTATAAGTTGAATTCCTTTTTACCTCATGAGTATTGTTGGCATTTTCAATGTTTGTATGAAACATGTAGTAGCTCTCAGGATTGAATTCCACTTCTCTTTCGGACGCACCCTGCATATGAAGAAGACTATCCTGTCCATAACAGTTGTAGTCCAGTAGTGCTGATGAACTATCCTGTTCATTACAAACAAACAAAAAGAAACTCAAATATCAGTAGTTGCAATTAGGAATAGTCTAAATTACAAGTTTGTAGCATTGCAATTGTAGTTTTATTAATATATAATAACTGCAATTTTTATTTACCTCATTAGTATAATTGGGGTTTACAATGTTTGAATCAAAATTGTAGTAACTTTGAATATTGGCTTCTAAATCTCTTGCTAAAGCACTCTGCATATATTAAGATAAACCGATTAGTGAAAGCAACACTGCCAAAGCACTCTGCATATAATAAGATAAATCAATTTTTCAAACCTGTTCACAATGTATGTTAGCTGTTATCTCTGATAATTGTGTAAGTTCTAGTCCAGTGTCATCACATCCAATACCCATTTCCCTTAAGAAGTCTTCATCTCCTATTTGATGCCGTCCTTCGTTGTGAACCTGCATAAATATGCAACAAACTATTATTTTTAGGTGTAAGAAGATCTTTTGCATTGCAGTCAGCCAGTGGGTAGTGACATTTGTGGTGATCATCTAAACTTACAACCAAAACAAACAAGCAAAAAAGAAGGGTGTCTGTCGGCAATTCTATCATGTGCATGGAATTCCACAAGCTGATCAATTTGTGATCAAGTTGCCTCTGAGTTCTTTACAAGTTTCCCCAAAATCCTATACAAGTTACCTCTAAATCCTATACTAGTTGCCTCTGAATTCTATACAAGTTCCCCCTAAATCCTATTCAAGTTGTCTCTGAATTCTATACAAGTTGCCCCTAATTCCTTTACAAGTTGCCTCTGAATTCTACACAAGTTGCCCCTAAATCCTATACAAGTTGCCTAGGTTCATAACACATTGTTCTTGTAGTCATCAACCACCATGTAGGCATGGATCCCACTAGATTTGCTCTATGGTCACTGTTATGATTTGTGCTACCACTTAAATGCAGTTTACATAACTCATGATGTACCATCCTACTCTTAAATGCAGGTGAATGTCTTACTAAATTTTTTAGGCTCTATGAAAATGCAAATGTGACTTTGACATACTACTCTGTTCCTCACTCCTTGATGGGCTTATAATACTAGTAATTAGTTTGTATATATACATGTATTTATATAAGTAACAATACGTTACAGTTGCACTATTTGAAACTTGCAATTTTCATATACTTATTTTGTAATTGTTGGAGACAGATAACTGGAAATCTAAATCGGTTTGACAAGTGTACTTTACTTTGGATAACTATAGAGCTATAGCAACAGCAACAAAGAAGACAGAAGCAAGATGGTTACGGTTCAGGTGTTTCAGTGAACTGATGCAATGAGAAAAAGGAGATGAAGACAAGAAATAGAATAATCTTGCTGGTTAGTACCTTTTTCCTAGGCAGATCATGTAACACCTCAAGTGTTTGCCTTCCACATTTGCACTTGCATTTCATGAACATGAGCATCATTCATCCATTCATAAGCTTGTGTTGCCTGAAACATGTTTTTGAAACATTGCAACGTATCGTTATATTTCATGTGTGTTTTTTCGTTTATGAAATGAAAAGTGTGCAACACTTAAGTGCAACATGTGCAACTCACTTTAGTGAAATATGGTTAGTTAATACTATGCAACAAGATCATGAAACATGTGAAACATGACTATGAAACATTTGTAACATTTCATGTGTTTTTCATTGTTTCAGTACATACAATGCTTGATTCTTGTGTGACCAAGGTGTGCTGTGACTAATAATTCTCTTAAACAACTTAGGGACACCTAGAATGTCATTTGGAACATTGTTCATATTGATCATGTTGCCTAAATAGGATTTCAAAAGTGGTTTGACTTGTTTTGACCCCTAAACCCCTTTTATTTGACTGTTTAAAAAGTGTAGCTTAGGATGTTTGCATGTCTGAGCAACCTAAAGCAAAGTTGTAGCAAATTTTATAAGGAACAAACTTTGTTTAGGAGCTAAGTCATGAAAATGTGCACAACATGCTTAAAAATGGCCCACAAGTCAGAATTTAAAGCTGATTCAACATCTGAAAATAATTCTCAGTGTTATAACTGGATTTCAGTTTCATGTACCCTAGTTTAGAGCTCTGTAGTTTGCAAACAAAGCCAAACCAGCTCGAGCTCCAATTGTAAAAATTGTAGTTCACATGTAGATGTTCAACTTTGTCAATTGTACCTTGAGCTATATCATCACGGTTTAGGAGTTAATCACTGTCAAACTTCGCCTGTCAGTCGGTTGATGGATCACTGAATCAGAGTTTCAGGCAAGCTACAGTGCTGACCATTTTCAGAAAACGTCCAACGCGTGGCGCCACCTGTCGCCAGCCGTCTGACTGTGCAACCACGCACCGTGGCCGTCCTGGTGCTGCTGGCCACGATGTGAACACCCCCACGCGCCTACCGACCGGCTCATAGTCTGTTTTTCATTTCCTTCGCCTTCACCCGCGTGCAGCAACAGAGCAGCTGCTCCGCCATTGTTGCCGACCAAGCTTCGCTAGCGCCTAGCTCGCTCGTCGCTGCAAAAAAACGCACCGGCCAGCTCGTCCATAGCTCGTCGTGCTCTCCTCTACGTTCTCCACCTCCTAGCTGAGTTGTTTGAGCTTTGGTAAGGGCGCAGTGACCATTCCAGCCACCGCCGCCATGAGCATGTCCTCGCCGGAGTTGAGGGCGCCATGGTCGGGGTAGCTAGGAACCTTCCCGCCTCTTCTCTTTGCTGGGATAGCACCGTGGCGACCTCCTGTAGCTCATACCGTGCTCGGTTAAGCCAACCATGGCTTGCTGACGCTGGCAGCTCGCGCCGAAGCTCTGCCGTGCTGCCATCACCGGCGACGAGCTACCTCCGGTTAAACCTAGGTCACACTAGTAGCATTGATCGATGCGTCTCGTCACGTAGATCACGTAGGTGTCCTCCATTTCGTCAGAGGAGTCGCCGTTGGCGAGCTTCGCCGTGATCAGCGCCGTCGAAGCCGCCTCCCCTGTTCTGTCTCACTGACAAGCGGGTCCGGCTGACAACCGGGTCCCACACGTCAGTGACTGTTTGTTCAAAAGGCTAGTTCATTTATGCAGATTTTGATGCTGTTTTGTGAATTTTGTAACTCCAAATGTGTAGATCCAAATGGTGTAATTCAAATTTTGTTAGACTCACAGTGAGGTCTAGTATTTAAGAAAAATATGTCTTGAGCACATGATGTAGAAATTTTGAATGAATTAAATAGGAACTTGAAAGGTGTTTTTGAATGCATGCAAACTTGTTTAAATCATATCTTGAGTTTATATGATCCAAAAATTATGAAATTTTGTGGTTAAGCTAGTCTTGCTTAGTAGAAGCTCTGGTTAAAATTTGAGAGTCATTGCATGTATAGTTTTTGAGTTATAGATTTTCCTTTTATCACTGTTTGATACTTGTGTGAATTTTTGTAAATTATCTAGGAATCCTATGACCATGAAACTTGGTGGGTAGTATCCTAGTACCTTAAGGATGCTAGGAAAAATATGAAATCTGTTGCTTGACACTTTTCACTAAGGTTTCCTAATTATGCCATTTTAAGCCATTATGCCTTATCATTTTTGTGTAGGCTGTTATACTTACTCAAATGGTGTGAAATTTTTATGGTAGTCTACTTAGGGCATGTAGTATCTACTGTAATTTTTTAGATTTAATGGTATAGTTTTCATATATGTTTACCATTTTCTCTAATTAATTAAATAAATTAAGAAAGGTATTAAAAGAAATGTTTTGGTGACGAACACCCCACTTTCTGGTGTTCTTGTGATATGAGTAATAAGTGAGTAGAGTTAGTTTTGTCCAATTATGTGTTTATATCATAAGTTAATAATTATTTCGTTTGCATTATGTCCCTCTGGATAGATCTGGGAACTTTAGAAAGTTCTCCATGATATTTTGGTTTTCTGTGAGTGTGATGAATACAAGAGTTGTAGATAATTTATGTATCTAGCTCCTGTCAAAATTTGAGGGCATTTGGCCCAGTAGTTTAGAAACTACAGTTGTTTAAAGTTAGGTTCCAGTTTTTGCTTACTCTCTGCCTTGTGAGGACAGAGTTCTGTAGATCAAAGAATTCGACTTGGTAAAGTGTTGAATCATGCCTTGAGGTCTGAAAATGAATTGTAGACAATTTCATAAGCTTTCCAGATTGTCTTGTTGCATGCCATTTGGATTTATAAATCTCTAGTTATGGATAGTTTACTGTACCATTACATAGTCTTAATTTTTCTGAAATACAAATGCTTGAGTGTATGCTTGATGCAATGTTCCTGTTGATTGTTTAGGGGTTAGCCTAACTTGAGAATATGCTTAGATGCAGGTGCTAGGTCATTAACTGAAGATGATTAATTATACATTAGGTTGTATAAACTTGGTAAGTAAAGTGATTTGAATAGGGCTTAAGTTGGAATATGTAAACTACAGCGAACATGTGCATTCCTCGAGCATCCCGGACATTCATTCATGTGCATCCATGATATTTATCTTGCGCATTCATGCAATAGGTGTGCCGGAGGGAGTGACATTGCTGGAGTTCGAGGGAGCCAATCAGGAGGAGGAGCCCGAGGTGCAGGAAGCTGACGAAGCAGCCGCCGCGGAGGAGTTGCCCGTGTGCCCTGACCACCAGCCTTCCTTATTCCTGAAAGGCAAGTCCCGGAGCATATTAAGCCTCCCATGTTTTTACAAATACATTGAGTATCTTTTATTGTTGATGATGCATTAAGTATAGGAATTGGTTGGAACCAATTGCTGTATTATATATCCTTCCTTGTCCAGATATCGCACTGGAATCCTATTTAAGTTCAGGACGGGTTAAATGCTTAGCCATGCTTAGTGCGGTAGAAGTCAGGTGATTTCCTATCACCTGCGAGCTTTAGGATGAGGTGGATCACGGTTGGCTATATTTGCTATCGTGAAAAAGAACCATGTTAATAATAAATTAAGACCGGACGGAGTCTTGTGTAGGTTTGAACATAGTGACTCCGTCTGAGTCATTTAAGGACCGATACGCTGTACGTCCTCATGTCATATTGAACGCAGTCTAACACTTAGCTGGCCGGATAAGTCGTTCCGACCGCGAAGCCTAGTAGCTCGACTCAGGCTGGGGACACGAGCAGTGGCGTGCATTCTAGAGGTAGTAAGGATGTGTGGAGAGCCATTGGCATAAGTCCAAGGTGGGTTAGAGTCCCGAACAACTTTGGCAAAGTGGTTCTCTAAGAATTTCGATATGTTCGGACTCGCGACTCCTAAATCGTACCAAAGGTGACTTGTTTGCGACCCTGACGGGGAAAGCAGGGTTTGTGTTTAGGATTACCCCTCCAGTTGGATAGGAATCGATTCGAATCGCCGTCTCTCCCGGATAGTGAGAACTTGACTGAGCAGCGGCAACGTAGATTCAATTAATTTAACGATATGGTTAAATGGATGATGATGATAAGGTTGCCACAATGAATACCTAATATGGTTATTAATGTTTGCACCCTAATAAAATGATTGCTTAGTATAGGTGCTAATATAGTTGCCAGGTTAATGGCTAAAAGTCACTGCTAGTTCAGGTTAAGAGTTGATCATTATTACTTATGCTTTTCTGCAAAAAGAAAGTGTCAGCCAGATCCACTACATTAAGCTATGCATAATCCTTGGTGTCATTTGTTTGGTTTTCGACGGGTAAGTCTAGCTAAGTATATTCCCGTACTCAGGGTTTATTCCCTCTTGTTGCAGATGACCTTCTATATTAGGGATTCTATAAGTATTGTCTCCACCCGGCGGGTGATGAAGACTAGATCATGGGCATGATCTCTGTTCTCTTATCTGAATGCTTTTGCGGGTTATGATCAGCAACCAGTATTTGTATTTGAACTCGAGTGTGTAAGTTAAACTATTTGCTCCCGTATGTTTTACAAGACTTGTTTTGTAATAACGATGACTCTATGATGATGTAATCTATTTGCGAACGTCTGCGAAATGTTGTAACGTACGATATGTTATGTTGAATTACTGTGATCTTGGTTGTATGCAAGTTGGTTTAAAATCCTTCGAGATTTCAGTTGACTACCGGGTTTATATGGGCTCAAGTTCGAGAATTTGATCGTTTCGGCGATTGTTTTTTTTTTTTTTGTACTTGTGCTCTTATAAATTGGTCAGTTCTGTGACAGATCATATCATTTGCCCTTGTTCATCTTCTTGTGTTTTACCTGTGCATTTATTCTCTAATTTTCGCTCTTCTCTCCACTCTAATTCCCCTTCTAGATCCAGATTAATCGGGGGTGTTTCTTTCTTGCTGGAGGGTGTAGTGTCGGAGCTGTAATTTCTGTGTACTGTTTTATTGGGCCGAATAGCTGCTTTGTGGCTCGAATGAGTAGTTATTTGATATAGCGGGTATCGGATCTTGCACCCGTTAAGGTTTGGCGGGTCCGGTAGCTGCTTTGGTTGGGTTTGCGGGTTCATTTGCGGACCCGTTTTGTTGCCTGCTACAGAAAAACAACAGAGAATAGATCTAACATTTGGATGCAGATCCAAGAGTTCTGAACGTTGCCTGAGATGGTTCATATATTTCATGCGACTGAAATATAGCAACTCCTTAACAAAAACAGTAAAAAAATTAAATGGAGACAGGACAGGAGGGTTTTGCCGCAGGACTTCCGTTCCATGTCCGTCTCCGACCCAGCACCCGGCGGCGCGCCCAAGGCGTGGTCTTTTCCTGCGCGCATGCGGCCAAAGCGGGGAAAGGAAAGCCAAAAGGAGCCCGTCTCCTACACCAGGGCCGGCCGGCGACCGGCGGAGACTGAACAACCACCCGAGGAGGTCCTCCGGCAAAAGGAAAGGCTGATGGAAAGCGAAAGAAAGCGCGCAGGGCAGCCAGGGGAGTGGGTGTTCCTTTGTCCCTCTCGCCGCCGTCGCGTCCGCTTTCCTGCACGCATCGGAACCAGCGATATTCTTCCCTTTCCCTCTGTTCCCGTCGCGTGCGTCGTGTGACGTGTCCGTGCGATGCGTGTCACTCATCGGGTCCTCTCTCCTCTCTCATGCACTCATGTCAGGGACGAGTAGCTGGCACATCATCTGCGGGTAAGCAGTGGTTAACTCGAAGTTTCACAAACCCATGAACGGAAATGCTAACATTCGAATGATACTCCATTGTAGTTCGAAATCATGTGAATCTTTAGCCACAAAGTCTCTGGAGATACTCTGTGCTCACTTGTGGATCCAAATTCCAAGGTTCAAGTTGAGCAATCCACATTCCACACCCACACGTATTAGGGCGCGTTTAGTTCTAAAAAATTTTGGTTTTTGTCCATCACATCGAATTTTTGAACGCATGCATGGAACATTAAATATAGACGAAAAAAAAACTAATTGTATAATTGGGTGAGAAATCGCGAGACAAAACTTTTAAACTTAATTAGTCCATAATTAGACACTAATTGCCAAATACAAACGAAAGTGCTACAGTAGCCAAACCCAAAATTTTTCACGAATTAAACGTGCCCTTGGTAAATTAACATGCTAAACTACTTATGTAAGAATAGTAGGACATTTGGCGAATACATATAAACCCTACTTAGCCCATCCCAAATTCTCCATTTCCAGGCCCCAATCCTACCCTTACATATAAACAACTTCCTCCTTTCCAAAACGAGAGCAAAAAAATGCGCAGCACAGCTCAGTCCACCTGGACCCTACTTGGAAGGACCGAGCCCATGAACCCTGCTGTCTCCCGGACCCCTCCGCCGGGCCCCAATCCAAGTACTATTATCACCTTCCCCTTCCCGTCATTTTTGACCGCTGCCACCGCCACCGCCGGTTCAAGCACCTCCGCCGTCCAACTGTCAAGCTCCTCCTCAAGGAACTGTCCGGACGCCGCTGCGAGCGCCTGCACCGCCGTCTCCTCCACACGCGTCCCAGTTCCTCCTTGGCCGATGGCCCTGGCAAGCCTTGCGCGGATGGAGGCTGTGGCGTCGCCGCCACCGCCACCTTCCTTGTCGAGGGTGACCACGCTGGCCGCGAGGGCCTCGAGGAGGCCGTGGGGCTGTCCGTGCTCGCTCGAGTCGCTGGAGTCGCCTTCGTCGGTTAGGTCGCTGGGGGCTCCATCGTCTTCGTCTTCGTCTGGGTCATCCTCGGCGCAGAGGTTGAGATCAAGGCTGCCCAGCCCGACGTCGTGCCGTGCCCGCTTGCCCTCGCCCTGCGGTGACTCCGTCTTCCTCTTGAGAGCGCCGGACGACGCCTCGTCCTCCGACCACAGACTCAGGCTGATTATTTGGTCGCTGTAGCCGCCGGGCAACTTCGATGCCGTCAGGATCACGATGCAGCCGGAGAGATCCAGTACTTGTCCGGACTGATGATCCTTGAGAGAACCGCTCTTAGATGCGGCGACCAGGCAGTCGGCAACGTCGCACGATGCGTTCTCGACATCGTCCACGATCACCACCAGCATCCTGCCACCCATCTCGGACGCCCTGGAGACAACATCCAAGCACAGCTCCTCGGCGCAGCTGAACTTGCTCGCGTCGGCGCAGATCACGCGATCAGCCGAGCCGCAGCGCGTCTCCGCGATCACCATGACAGCGCGCCGCGTGGCGCTGTGGTCGCTCCCCTTCACGTACAGCCACGCGCCCATCGCACCGTCGCTCTCTCGGCGACGGCTAGCAACCACCGCCTTGGCAATCTCCGCGACGACGGCTCGGGGCTGCCACGGGATGTTCCTGCGCAGCCTCTGCTCCAGCTCGCGCACCGCCGCCGCGGAGCCATCGCCGCTTCCTGGGGCGCGGCTGTCGGATGTCGCCGAGTCCGAGAGCGGGTGGCTGCTAAGAGCAAGCGTAGTTGCCACGCCCTGACATCCCGGTCCCATCGTCGGTGGACTCAGGCCCCAACGAGGACCCCTTGACGGTGAGGGCGGGGGCCACCGTCCTGTCCTGCTCTTGCGTTGCTCCATCAAGCCATCCAAGCCCAAGAACCCCGCCACGCTTGGCTTGCTCTTGCTGGCAGGTAGCAAGCAAGAACCAGACCACCATGGACACGGAGGGGAGCATGGATCAGAGCAGAGGTGAAGCTTGCGGCACAGCCCGCTCCATTTCCTCTTCAACTCGATCAGATATCTCTGCTAAACCATCAAAAGAATCACAGTTAGGACACATCTTGTTAAGATCAGTAGCTTCTTGGCATGCCAAGAAATCCAATTGTCATTGTTTTCTTACCTTGTGTGGTGCTTGGGCTGCCGGTGGCCTGTCCAACACCAGCCAGTCCGGGAGGCTGGCACGTGGGGCCTCCGCATCAGCCTCTGCCTTCACGAGCGACGCCTCACTCTCGTAGTGCTTGGTGCACTCGGTGCAGAGCACCAGCTGCATCTCATCCTGCTCATCTCTGCTCGCAAACGCAGTCGCCGCCCTCGCCATTGCCAAAGGATTCTGCCGAAGCTGCTGTGATGTCACCATTGCCGGAAGCACCCCTGCACTGGCACTAGACAGGACAAAGAAAGCAATGCTAAACAATATAAGGGCATTACAATCGTTCTAAAAAAAAAAGATCAGGACGAAGCTTCTACTATATTAGAGTAGACAGCTTTCACAGAAATTGACCAACAAACAAGCGAGTCTTACTTAATGTACTTTAGTCCTCTAATAGAGTAATAGTTTCAAGTAATCACAAAACTTCAGCGAAGTCCCTTCTAATCAAGACAAAAGCAATGCTGTTACACTTACGCTAGGCAGGGACAAACAAATACATGTCATGAAAGAACACTGGTACTGGTACAAAGAGATGATAGAGCTTCTAGCCTTCAACTATAGATTATAGATGAGTACTTCTCAAACAAGATGAGCCAAAAACAATGTTGAAAATAGTAGGCTATAGTGGTCTTAGAGCGGCTGGACGTTCTCCCCACTATGTTTTTTTGTTCTTTCTCACGCTATGGCTGTTATGGATGCTATATCAGGCAATAGCGGAGCTAAACCGCGATTGTTTTGAACTATAGCCAGCCACTGTCTTTATTTAGTGACGCTAAACAGGTTCCACATGTTCTTTTAAGTTAGATAAGTTAAAAACTTAATCAACCAACATCTGATTGTCTGGTTAGTGTTTGTTTATGCCTTGGGCTGCTGGACAACTACTGATGTTATACTCCCTTCGTCCTAAAAAGTATAGAAGTTTTGCTTCCTCATGAGTCAAACAATTTCAAATTTAACTAGATTTATATAAAAAAATACCATAAACATTTATAGACTCAAATAGTTCTATTATAATAATATAAATATATTTCAAGCTTAATCTAGTAGGTATCATAAATATTAGTACTACTTATAAATATTTAGTCAAACATAAAATTGTTTGAGTCATCGAAAAGTGAGAGTTACATCCTTTTTGAAACGAGAAATCAGTTAATTTTATTGGAATAATGAATGTTCTAGCTTATAAATTATATTCAGTTTTCCAAAATGCTAAATGGCTTAGCGGCTGCTATAGTGCAGCTATAGTTGTCATAGCTGTTTCAGCAAGCCACCACTAATAGTCCAATTTTCAACATTGGCCACAGTAGAAGTCTAGTTCTGAGTTTTTTTTTCGGAACATTTGAATTTCCTTCTAGACATTATCAGAGAAGATAAGTGTTTTTTTTTCCTGACCGGTAGCCAGCACCGGTTCAAGGATAATCGAAACTTTCTATTTTATCAGAGATTTCCCCTCAACTCTGCATTGCAATACAGAAATGTGATTGAACTTGTGAAAGGCAGCATGATTGCTAGGAAAAGGGACGCAACGCAGCAGCATCGGATCAGTCTGACGCGTCCTCCCGGTGTACCAAAAGGAGGGCCGGGCTCATCAGGATGCCAGGCACTGTCGCTGCATCAGATGAAGCCCTTTTACGTCAGACAGAAACTGAGACCAGCTCAGATCGATGGAATCTATGCTCTGCGCCACAGATAGGGGAAAAAAATCACACGGCTGCTATGGGCCAGTTTGGTTGTGGGAATTTTTGGCAAAACGACACTGTAGCGTTTTTGTTGTTATTTGGCAATTAGTGTCCGATCATAGTTTAATTAGGCTTAAAAGATTCGTCTTGTGGATTTCGTCTAAACTGTGTAATTAGTTTTATTTTTTATTTATATTTAATGCTTCATGTATTCGTCCAAAGATTCGATGTGACGAGGAATCTTGAAAAATTTGGCATTTTGGGAGCGAACTAAACAGGGCCTAGGCTACCATCCCGTTCGGCCCCGCGAAACATGCTTCCAGGTGATTTGTTGCGAGAGATCAACACTATTCGGGTTGAAAGATAAAGGCACATTTGGTTCTAAATAAGTCACCTACTTATAAGTTGAAAAGTGAAATAAATGACTTATTTTGTCAAACACCACTAACTTATAAGTCACTCTGCTTATAAATTTTAAGTTGGTTCACCCTTACTTAAAACTTATAAGTTACCCTTTTCCGCGTGGGGCCCACACCTTTAATGAGCTTATAAGTCATCTACAATCAAATAGACATGACTTATAAGTCACTGGTTTTCAGTCGCCAGACTTGTATGGAAACCAAACAGGCCCTAAGTCTAAAACTACGGATTATAAGCCCTTCGGCCTGTTCACTGGTTGGTTTGTGGGCTGGTTTGGGCTGGTTGGTGCTGGTTTGTTGTGAGAGGAAAACACTGTTGGCTGGCTGAAACCAACAAGTGAACAGGGTGCTTGTTTAGTTGCACCAACTTTGCACCTCCAAAATTTGCACAATGCAAGATTCTTCATCACATCACATCAAATCTTTGGACACATGCATGGAGTATTAAATGTAGATAAAAAAATAACTAATTACACAATTTGGTTGTACTTTGCGAGACGAACGTTTTAAGCCTAATTAGTCAACGGTTGAACAATTATTACCAAATACAAACGAACGCTACAGTGCCACTACAGTGCATGATGCTTTTTGGATGTGCAAAGTTTGGACAACTAATCGCACCCTAAGACAAACAAACGAAGAGAGCAATTTCTTCGTCCTCATGTCCTCTCTGCAATATTTCAGTACCTTGAGTTTACATGACAAGCTAGTAGCTCATTAATGGCTACTAGGAACTAGGAGTAGTGTTAGCAGGTGGATGCTGCCTCACGGGGGAGCTTGCAAGATGCACGCTGAGCTGACCAGCACAGCTTGTCCGTTTGCTTGTTCTAGCCAGTAAGGCATCAATGGAGGACCAGAGCAAGAATGCAACAGTAGTGAGCAAAAGGGAACACGGACACGAGCACAGACGGAAACATGGTGGCAGCACGCAGGAGAGCATAGTACTGTAGTATGTAGGAAAGCAGGTTTCTCGGTTGGGAACTGGTTTGCTTGGTGCTTACCTTGGGAGGGAGGAAGAGGACGACGACGAGGAATGGAGGCTGTTGAGGGACAGGCCGGTGCCGCTGCCGCTGCCGGTGGGGACCACCACGGCCTGCAGCGCCCAGGCGGACTCCACCGGCCGCCGGCGCCGCTGCTGCCACCTCATGTACGTCTGATAGCTGGCAGTGGCCACGAGCCAGGCGCGGCCGCGGGAGGCTCGGAGGTCGTCGAGGAGGCGCCCGAGCTCGGCGACCATGTGCTCCACGGGGCTGTACGACGACACCGCGTGGTTGTCGTTCGGTTCCTCGTCGAGCGCCCACCGCAGGTCGCCCACGTAGACCACCAGCCCGCCGCCGCGCTGGAGCTGGACGGCGTCCACGCTACGGCGGAGCTCGGAGGCCCGGGCGTTCACGTTGGCGCGGCTCATGAGGCGGAAGTGCACGTAGGAGAGCTGCAGTTTGAGGAGGTGAGCGCCGGCGAGGTCTTCGGGGACGTCACCGCGTTCGAGGCGCCGCAGCAGCTCGCCGGCCACGGCCTCCGCCATGGACACCGAGTCGCCAACCACAACGGGGTTGCTTCGCCGCCCCTGCTTCCGGACCATCACTTGCAGGACCGCGCCGACGTCGTCGTTGCATGCGCTCGGGACCGGCGCGGCCAAGAACTGCGCCGGCCACAGCCCGAAGCGGTCACCACCTTTGCTGCCGGAGGAAATGCTGGGGTCGATGAAGAAGTGGGGAGGGATGGGTGGCGGCGGCGGGGACGAGGAGGAAGGTGGTGGCATGAGCACGCTCTCCTCCTCGAGGTTGCTCTTGACTGTGGCGCTGGAGAAGCCGGCTTCCCGCATGACGCGGCTCACGCTGGGGTCGTCGAGGATGGACATGACTAGCTGCTCCAGCTCCACCTTGATGGAGAGTAGTGGCTGCTGCTGCTGCGGCGGCGCATTTGTTGCTGGCGGCGGCTGCTGGAGCTCAACGCACCCGCGGCGCTGGTTGGACTGCGCGCGCTTGAGGGCGGCGACGAGCGCGTTGGAGAGTGTGGGGCTGGGCTGGATAAGCGGCGACGTGAATGGCGCCGTCGAGGAGGGCGGCGAGTGCGGGCCGGAAGCGGGCAGGCGGTTGAGCGCGACATTGAAGCATAGCTGGAGCGCGCGGCACTGGAATGGGTGCTGCGGCGCGCCGTGTGACGACGACGCACGGGGCGCCGGGTGCGAGCGCAGGCAGGCACGCTTGAGCAGACCGTACGGCGCCGCCGGGGACGCGGGTGAGTAGAAGGCCGCGAGAGGCTGCGCGCACGCGGCGGCGGCGGGGCCGGTCAGCAGCGCGAATGCGACGTGCAGCGGCGTGACCTGCGCATGGCCGCGCCGGCGCGCAAGCGCGAGCGCGAGCTTGAGCACCGCGGCCGCCTCGGCGGTGAGCGACTGGTGGATGGTGTATGCCCCCGCCCGCATCCCTCACCGTCACCCGGCCACCCCTCCACCTAACACGCTGTATGTTTGTGTCACGTTCTTGCTTCTTCTCCCTCGCTCGCAGCAATGGGAGGGAAAGACGCCTTCTTTCGTGCTCGAACGTTGGGAGGCAGCGCAGCAATGATGGCGTGTCGTGTGAGCTAGCTGAGCGCTTCTCCCCTCTGTTTTATCGGATCAGATGAGAGCGCTCTGCTGCTGCTTGGCAATAGGTGCCGTCTGTCTGTGTACGTGCCTAGGCTAGCTAGTGCTGGCGTGCTGCTGGCTCCTTTTATGGCTGCTTTTCTTTACGACCTTTGTATTCTCTCTCCAAACATTTTACGGAGAATTTGAGATTGAAGTAGCTTTTTTTTTTTTTTTTTTTGCTACATGGAGGGTAGCTAGTTTGTCTCTTTACGAAGTGTGGCGGATGCCGCCTGCTGAGCCGCCTTTGCACAGCCGCGCCAGCCTTTGCTCCCTGCTTTCTCTCTCACGCCCAGTGTGCGGGCCAATGCCATGCAAGGGTCCTTTTCTTTTGCTGGAGCACAGGACTCTGTTTTTCAGGGAAGCAGGGATCGATCGAGCTTACCCTTTCACACACTACTTCCTATCCATGCAGCCATGCAGAAGTGCTCCTTGTTTTGTTTTAGGCGCCGGTTAGCTCAGCTAAGAAGCAGTTTTTTTTTTGAAACAGTTGAACTTTTTTTTTTTTTTGCCTGGTTCGGCTGGCAGAATTTTAACTAAAACTGGCTAAAAAATATTGTTCTGGCTGAAATATTGTGAGAGAAAAATATTGTTCCGGTTGAAAAAAGAAGCCGAACAAAACCGAATATAAGGGCCCCATTCGCTTGTCTTAAAAATAGCTTGTTCGGCTTCTTTTTTTAGCCAGAACAGTGTTTTTCTCTCACAACAATTCAGCCGGAACAGTATTTTTCAGCCAGTTTCAGCCAAGTTTCAGACCAGCGAACGGGGCCAAGGTAAACTGAACGGGAACTTTATGTGAAGCTGGACTGTTTTTAGAAAATTATTTGGCAAAACATTTTCACTAACAGCTTAATGTCTGGACGAGAAAGATAAATGTGGGAGGGAGCTAAGATATGCTACTTTTTTCAACTTCTTCTCAACTCATCACTTGTAGCTAATCTTATATTTGATTTTAGTTTTATAAAAATTATTACTTTCCTATGTTTGAATGCTCACATAAATTGCTTAAATAAATCAATTTGACTATCTTTTTAGAAAATGCAAAATTAGGGTGTTACAATTCTATCCCCTTAAGATGAATCTCGTCCTCGAGATTCGGATGATTGCTTACTCAAACAGTTGTGGGTAAGACTTTCTCAGATCCTCTTCTCTTTCCCAAGTAGCTTCATCCTCTGTATACCGATTCCACTGCACCTTGCACATCATTATGGTTCGGCTTCTCGTAACTCTTTCGGCAGTTTCCAAGATCTTTATCGGATACTCTTCATAAGTAAGATCTTCCTTAACAGCAAGTTCTTCCAAAGGAATCTACTCTTCTGGTACCCTCAAACACTTTTTCAATTGGGAAACATGGAACACGTCGTGCACACCTGACAAACTCTCAGGCAGTTCCAACTGATAAGCTACTTCTCCACGTCTCTCTAGGATCTTAAAAGGTCCAATATACCTTAGTGCTAACTTTCCCTTCATATTGAATCTTTTCACACTTCTCATTGGTGACACTTTCAAATACACATAATCACCAACTTCGAAAGTCAGCTCTCTTCTGCGAGTATTAGCGTAACTCTTCTGTCGGGACTGAGCCACTCTCAAATTGTCTCTAATCATTCTCACTTGTTCTTCCGCGTCTCTAAGGACATCAGGTCCAAACACTTGAGTTTCTCCAGTCTAATTCTAGAACAAAGGCGTTCTACACTTACGTCCATACAGCGCCTCGAAAGGTGCCATCTTGAGACTCTTCTGATAACTGTTGTTATATGAGAACTCTGCGTATGGCAGACTCTTATCCCAACTATCACCATACTGAAGTGCATAAGCTCTCAACATATCTTCCAAAATATGGTTGATCCTTTCAGTCTGTCCATCAGTTTGCGGGTGGTAAGTAGAACTGAAATTCAACTTTGTCCCCAAAGATCTATGTACTTTATGCCAGAATTGCGATGTAAACTAAGTGCCTCTATCCGACACAATTTTTTTGGGAACACCATGTAAGCACACTATTCTTTCCATGTACAATTCTGCTAGTCTTGCACCTATATAGGTAGTCTTGACTGGTAAAAAGTGGGCAACCTTGGTGAGTCGATCCACTATTACCCATATTAAATCATAACCTCTTTGAGTGCGGGGCAATCCTATGATAAAATCCATACCAACTTCTTCCCATTTCCATTCAGGAATCTTCATTGGTTGTAGCAACCCTGTAGGTCTTTGATGCTCAGCTTTCACTCTTTGACAAGTGTCACACAAAGCCACATACTCTACCACATCTCTCTTCAAACCATACCACCAATACTTCTCCTTGAGATCCAAATACATCTTGGTACTTCCGGGATGTATAGAATAAGCAGACTCATGGGCCTCTTGCAGAATTGCATTACGGATAGCCTTCACTTCAGGTACACATATCCTTTTTCCAAACCAAAGAGTGCCATTCTCATCCATTCTGAATTCGGGTGCCTTTCCAAGCACTACATTCTCTGCTATCTCCTTAAGTTTTTCATCCTCCAATTGACCCTTGTGTATCTCTTGCTCCAAAGTAGGCTCTATCACCAATTCCATTGCATTAGTGACAAAACTCAAGTTGAGATACTCCATTTTAGCACACAACTCTGCTGACATAATTGTCGTCCCCAGTCCATTAGCATACCTCTTCCTGCTAAGTGCATCAGCTATGACGTTTGCCTTTCCTGGGTGATAATGCACTTCCAAATCATAGTCTTTGATCAATTCCAACCAACAACATTGTCTCAGATTCAGATCTAATTGGGTAAAGATATACTTCAAACTCTTATGATCTATATAAATATCACTCTTATGTCCAATTAGATAATGTCTCTAGATCTTCAAAGCATGAACCATAGCTGCCAATTCTAAGTCATGAGTAGGGTAATTCAACTCATGCTTCCTCAGTTGTCTAGATGCATATGCCACCACTCTTCCTTCTTGCATAAGCACACATTCAAGGCCCAAACGGGATGCATCACAATATATAGAGAAGTTCTTGCTTAAATCAGGCAGAATTAATACTGGAGCTGTAGTCAATCTCTTCTTTAGCTCATCAAAGTTTGCCTAGCATTTATCTGACCATGCATACTTAGCATTCTTTTTCAACAGAGCTGTCGTAGGCTTAGCTAGCTTGGAAAAACCTTCAATGAACCTTCTGTAGTATCCAGCCAATCCCAAAAAGCTTCGAATCTCACTTACAGTTGTTAGTGGTTTCCAATTCAATACATCTTGCACTTTGTCTGGATCCACTGCTATTCCACCATTAGAGACAACATGACCCAGAAAAGAGACTTCCTTCAACCAAAACTCACACTTGCTCCGCTTAGCATACAACTTATATTCTCTAAGCTTTTGCAAGACTAACCTTATATGTTCAACATGTTCTTCTTCAGTCTTGGAGAATATTAGTATGTCATCTATGAATACCACCACAAATTTATCCAGAAACTCCATGAACACCTTATTCATCAGATACATGAAGTATGCAGGTGTATTGGTCAATCCAAAAGACATAACGGTGTACTCATATAATCCATACCGTGTAGTGAATGTTGTCTTGGGTTTGTCCGAGTTTCAAATCTTAAGCTGATGATACCCTGAGTGGAGATCAATCTTGGAGAACACATGGGCTCCTCTCAACTAATCAAACAAATCATCAATCCTAGGCAAAGGGTATTTATTCTTGATTGTAACCTCATTAAGTGAACGGTAATCCACACACATCCATTGACTACCATCCTTCTTATCCATAAAGATCATAGGTGCCCCCCATGGGGAAGAACTAGGGCGTATGAAACCTTTTTCTTGCAACTCTTTTAGTTGTTTCTTAAGCTCTTCTAATTCATTAACCCCCATTCTATATGGACGTTTAGCTATTGGTGCAGTTTCAGGTAATAATTCAATAATGAATTCAATGTCTCGGTCAGGTGGTATACCTAGCAAGTCATCGGGGAAGACATCCGGGAACTCCTCCACGACACGATCTTGTTCATTGGCTTCACCATCTAGCTAGTTCACTATGGCTATAGGCTGAGCTTGCACTACCACTTCCACACAGATTCTATCTCCATTGAGTGATGTCACAACCACAGATTTCTCCTGATACTAAATCACTGCCTGATGTTGTTTCATCCAATCCATTCCTAGAATAAGATCAATTCCTGCTGTTCTCAACATAATTGGTTTCACTTTGAAGTCTACCCCCCTAAGGAAATGCTAGTTGAGGGACTCCAATATGAAGTGGGCATACTACCTCCCGGTGAATTTACTAGTATGGGTTTTTTCATGGCACACAAAGGTATGCTATGCATTCTAACAAAAGCTTGGGATATAAAAGAATGCGAAGCACCAGAATCAAAAAGTACTGTAGCAGAGATAGAGTTGATGCTGAACATACCCAACATGACCTCTGGCGTCTCTTGAGCTGCATCAGATGACACATAGTTCACCTTCACAGTGTGAGGTGGTCGAGCGTTGAACTTCTGATTGCAGTCTGGTTCTGAGGTGCTTGTTGGTTCTACTTCTTAGGGCACTGATGAGCATAGTGACCTACTTCTCCGTAGCGGTAGCAGGCATTGGGGTTATTGGGTACACCACTCTTCACAGGAGCATTGTTGGATGGTCCCTGGTGTGTTGCCGGATTGCCAGTCTGTTGCGGGGGACGTTGATTACTATACTGTTGCTGGTACTGAGGGCGTTGCTAGAACTAATTCTGTTGAGGATACTGACCATGGTTTCCCTAGTTAGATGATCCTTGATTCCTTTGCTGGAAACCCTACCGGGAATAGGCACACGGGCGGGTGTTACTTCTAGAAGCTTGCCCTTGAAGCCTCCTCTTCTTGGCTTCCATCTCTTTACGCTTATCATCAATCACAAAAGCGCAGTTCACTAATGACAAAGTTGGGGTAGGTGTTGGACATCAGTTGAAGCTGCAGTCCATCATAGAGTCCCTTGAGGAAACGGCGTTGCTTATCCTTGTCCTCAGCCACATCATTTGGAGCATAGCGTGACAGTTGAGCAAACTTGTCACGATACTCCATCACAGTCATGGATCCTTGTTTGAGGGACCTAAATTCCTCCTACTTCAATTCCACGAGTCCATTAGGGATATGATAAGATCAGAAATTGTCCTTGAATTCCTGCCAGGTGATAGCAGGAGCATTGTTGGGACGTTCGTACTAGAAAGAATCCCACTAATCCTGAGCTGCTCCCTGGAGTTGACCAGAAGCATACAACACCTTCTCCAGATCGTTGCATTATGCTATGTTAAGTTGCTTCTCTACAGCACGCAACCAATCATCTGCCTCCATAGGGTCTGAGGCATGAGTGAACACCGGTGGATGACCCTTCATAAACTCTCCACGCTTATCTCTGACCTAAACAGGCGATGGTCCTCTTGCAGGTTCATTGTCCAAGCACTGCATCATAGCTTGCATCAGCTGCGCTTGCATTCCCAATATTTGTTCCATGGTCATAGGTGGCGGTGGTGGTGGATTTATGAGAGCATCATGCCCACGACCATGGCCTCTGCCTCTTCCTCCTCTTGCAGCCATCTGTTTTCCAACAAATGCGGAAAATTTAGAGATTTTCCAATTATAGAGAGCTTACAAAAGATAAGAAACAATGCTGAGAATTTTTTGGACAAGATTCAAATTGAGCAGTTCAGTAAAACTGTTAGAACTCGAGTTTTAGAGATCCAACAGAGGTGTACTAAGAATTGTTAGAAAGCTTAGGAGATCAGCTACAACTTTTATGTAGATCACTTTTACAGATTCTGACACACACATGGTCAAAAGTAGAGCTAAACTGAATCTATTCTGGGTTCCAGACTGTGCAGGAACATCAACTTGTGACAGCTAGATCTCACAAATCTGAATAGATATTGACGTGATTCCAGAGACATTTGAAAGATACAGAAGTCTAGTTATCTCCACAAAAATTTCAGAATTTTTGACAGCCCAGATTTCGAGATACCGGATAAAGAACACAGGCTGCTCCAGAAATCAGCACAGCAGAGATAAGATAAAGCGAAACATCTGCATTAAGATTTTATTCTAAACTTAAGGTTCCAATCTAAGGAAGTTGTGGACATGTCCACAAACTTCCAGCAATCAAACAAATACCAAATCAACCAAGTTCACAAATTAAACATCTAATCATCCAAGTTCACAAGACCAAACAAGACTAAATATGAAACACGAACTAACGACGTGGTAATCTAGATCAAGGCACCTAACACCTATGGAGCGGTGTCAATCATGGTGAAGGACCGGCGCTTCTTCTTGTAGATGGATGGCTGCCCAAGTTGAGCTCAAAGTTCATCCACTTGTTTCTGGAGACGTCTCTCAGCCCTCTAAGATGCACACAGTTCTCCTTTGACTTCCTCATCCACCCCCTGCATAGCGTGGACATGCTGCACTGTTGCTTCCAGAGTTGGGTCACTCTCTAGTGGAGCCAAGACCTACCAAACACCCTCATGATCATTGCGAGGAAGGAACCTGAAGCGATCCTCCCTCATGGACTCAAAGCGACGACCATGGTAGTGGATGTTGGCGTCTTGTGCTGCATCCTCCATGCCATCCAAGGCATGGGCCCTCCTAGCAGGGGCATGGTGGACAGTCTCCACCTCATGTCCATTCTTGATGTTGTTCCAAGCAGTGACCACCAGCTCTACCTTCCAGAAGGTAGCCTCCAATGGATGCTGGTACTCTGCACAGTGGTAGCTGATGGAGGCATGTAGGTCGGGGTAGTAGTCGTACAACACATGAGTGAGGAGGGTGTGGTAGTAGGCCATCTCTAGGGCTGGCTTGAAGTAGTACTTGCACTTCTAGACTATCTCCTCATCCACCATGAGGACAACTGGGGATGGTGCAGGTGTAGGGGAAGTAGCCGTCGACTCCTCATGTGAAGCTACGACAGGACAGACCGGTGCGACAGCTAGAATAGGAGCAGGTGTAGGCATCGGGGTAGCCATCTCCTCGTCGTTAGACATGATCACAATCTCTTTCTCCACCTATGGAGCACGTGGGGTGAACAGGACATGATAGCCAGCAGTGCTGAGGCGAACAGTCTTCGGGTCATGAGACATCTATAGATTTAAAGTGAGATAGAATTAGAATTAACAATTTTATATAATAGATTAAGGTATGAAAAGCATAACTGTTTTAATAAAATAACAAGAATAAGACAGTAAGCAAGAAACCAGAGGAGTAAAGATGCTAAAACAACCGTTTTCTAACTAGGCTTGCGTCCTACAGTCAACCTGGCTCTGATACCAATTTGTCACACCCAATTTTAAGGATAAAATTGAATGCACAAAACTCATGTGTGCCTAGGGATCAATCACACACACAAGCTGACAAATTACATAAAGTATCATCATGGTGTCTCTTACATCAGGTTCATAATATATCATAGTCTACAGCACACAGTGGAAAATAAAAAGATAACTCTCTCGTGGGCTTCATCATAGGGAAGGTCAACTGGTTGACCACAAGCCTAAAAATCCTCAGGGAATTCCTCATATCCGTTGTCATCTGTTACCCATCCAGGATTTTTATCCAAATAAAGAAAATAAACAAGCGTAAGTACATCCCGTACTTAACAAGTTAACATAGGGTTATGAAGCTCAAAAAGGTTGACTCTGGTTTACTGCAGTTAGTATTTTTAGTAAGTCAAGCTTTTATTCTAAGGTATTATCAAATTATACTTAAGCTCCCATTTAATTCCCATATGAGCAGATATCAGGGTCAAGTGTATCATATATCATCATAGAACAACTTAAATAATCAACAACAAGTAACCAGTTATTCTGTGAGTTTTTCGGGCCGCTCGTGACCGTAAACACGGCTGTTATAACAATTTGTTACCCTCTGCAGAGGTGGTGCACATTTACCGCGAGTCATGATTCCCATATGCCCGGGTTAATTACTCCCATGTCACTACCAAGGTGAGCGAGTAGGGTACACTATGAAGCCATTTCATAGGTTTCTCTAACAAGTTAGGGCCGCTAGGTTTCCTTGGTAGGCAGATGTAGGAACCCCCCTTTCCTATGGCACATATCCATCGCGGCTATACACATAGGAACAGAGGCAGCCCTATACCCAACGTGGCAAGCCCCATTTGCACCAAAAAGGTAACCTCTAACTAGCTAGAAAAGGTCCTATTACTAAGCTAAAGTCAGAGCCATGACTCTCCCGGTTGCACTGTCAGTCCCAGCTTTTGCCGACAGATAAGTCCTTATGGAGGGCCGGGAGCAACATGATCAAAAGTCATTTGCACCTTTGCCCTATGGAACAGTTGCTATAAATCATGTTATACTTTTGGTTCCATAGAACCATTCATCATCATGTAGATCATGTTTAGTTAGAGCACTAGCAATCTACCCATATGCAATTACCCCATAGGAGTCAAGGGAACAAGTCATCAACTGTCTAGAATGTCCTTAGGGTTATCAAAATTAGACACATGCACATGAGTAATTGATTAAAGTGAAATAGGACATCAAGGTAGGCCCATGCTATACTTGCCTTGGTTCACAAACTCTTGCTGGTCCTGCTGGTCGTCGAAGAATTCTTGGTCTCCAACGTTCTCCTCACCGTCTGAACACGACCAACACGGCAACATACGACATTCCAAAAGCATTCATGCAAAGCAAACATTCCTATAATTAGAACAGTACACCAACAGTATATAAAACAAGATAAAATGTTTGTGAAAATAATCTACATCTCGCTACGATCACGTCAACGCGAAGTTCACGAAAAACAAAGCTAAAATGCAAAAGTTATGATTTAAACAGGATTTCCTTTAGCAATATATTTAATTAAATCTAACCATGAAATTTAAAAGTTCCAAACTTGACTAACAGTGGTTCTAACATGTAGATTATGAAATTACGAAGCTAACGCGATTTGAACGGATCAATTCAGAGCTAAAACAACGATTTTATAACAGTTCAAATGGCATTTCTGTAAATACTGAAAACGTATTTTAGACTAAAGCAGTGAACTTTACGCTTTCAAAACGAGAATGCGTACTCGGGGAAATGCGCTTTGGACTGCGGGTTAGGACTTAGAAAAGCTCAGGGTCTCTTTAGCTAATTTACCCACGAAGGGGTATCAGTCACTGGTGGCCGTTGATCTCGCGATGGGCGGTTGAGATTAAACAGAGGAGGGAGAACAAGGGGGGGGTGGCCAAAATAGTGCTCCAGGCAGCCAGGTGCCATGGCCGACGGTGAAGACTCGCCGGCGAGCTCGGTTAGGGGGGCCACGGTCCATGTAAAACATATCCGAAAACACCGGGAAGATGCGGAGGAGCAGGGGATCCCGACTAGGCCAAAAAGGTGGCTGGAGGGTGCGGCCGTGGCGGCGGTCACCATGGACGATGGCCGGAGATCCTCAGCACATGCGGTTAGAGCTCTAGGGGCTGTGAAACAATGAATTGAATGCATTGGGAGGTAGAGGGAAGCATGGCGAGGCTCACAGTGGGAGAAATCGGGGTCAGAGTCGGCTCGGGGAAGACGGCGACGTGGACGGTGGACGGTGGTCCTCAAAACTTCTTCGCGCGGTGGTTGCGGGCTCCAAGGCATGAGCGAGAGCAAGAAAATGGAGCGGGGAGCGAAAGGGGGACGCATGGGGGTTCGGCTTTGCTTAAAAAGAGGCCGGGGCACGAGGAGGGGGGGGGGGGGGGGCGCTCCCACGATGTGCGTGGAGCGGGTGCAGTTGTGGCTGTGGCCTGACCGAGGCTGCGGTTGCGGGAGGAAGGTGGGGGAGCTAACAGGTGGGGCCAGGCGGTCAGCAACTGAGCACGGGGAAGACCACGACGGTTGCTACGGTGCTGGGCCGCGCAGGCCGTTGCGGAGCGCAAGGCTGGGCCAGCGGGCTGGCGGGAGTGGGAGCTGGGCTGTGCGGCTGCTCGGGCCGAAAATAGAGGAGGGGGAGAAAAGAAAGAATTTTCTTTTTTTTCCAAACAAATTTTCCAAAAGCATTTTAAATTCAAATTTCAATTCTCTTTGAAATTTTTGATAATACCAAACATTCACAAAATAATATGCAGCAGCATGTATGCATCACTTGTAGCTAATCTTATATTTGATTTTAGTTTTATAAAAAATATTACTTTCCTATGTTTGAATGCTCACATAAATTGCTTAAATAAATCAATTTGACTATTTTTTTAGAAAATGCAAAATTAGGGTGTTACATACAATATGATAATTGTTGATGGTCCTTATACACCATTTCTAACTATCAACAATTAATAATTTGAGGATGCAACCAACATAAAAGAAAAGCTTTGTTCAATTTTACATGGTTGCACTTGTACTTGGAGAAATTGTGTATGTTGGGGCAAAGTAGTAAAAATCATCAAGTGAAGCTAGAAGACATCCAAGAAGGTAGGCGAGCCAGGGGCCACCTGGTGGGGCCGACCAACTCCACCTAGGTCGCCTTGACCTAGCCCATCAGCTGCCACATCACCAATGTAGGCTAAAGGCAGACTACACACTTGTGGGCACCGTGGCACATTGATCAAAGGTTTGTTTGATCCTGTTGTCACTAGGACCTCTCCCATGTAACAAAGGGCCCACCATCATACACCAGAGCATGCCACCAACTCCAAACTACCTCAAGTAACTATGAACCACCACCAGGGAGCATCCAGGGCCATTGGATGGTGAGGCAATGGCATCCTAGGGTCGGTTCCCTGACCCCACTTGGCCACCTACACTGCTTCTACCACTCCTACAGCTACCCCCGCTTCTCTTGAACACTATAAAAAGGAGGATTGATGCCATTTGATGGATCCATCCAAGGAGGATCAAGCAAGAAAGTAGTGAGCTTAGGTGAAGCCATATTAGTAAATTTAGAAGATAGAGAGAGTGAGGAGAAGCTAGGAGAGGAGTCAGGCTTGTCAGTGACCTCTTCCACTTGTACCTTGGCAGATGAAACTCTGGATCGAGTGAAGTCCAAGATCTTCTGTGGTAACTCTGATCTTCTGCATTAATTAAGTATTGATTATTTTTATTGTTATTTGTGAGTTTCACCACTCTTTTAGAGAGTTCTAGTATTACTTTACCGAGATCCAGATTAGAGTAGTGAGTTTTATAGCATAAGCATGGTGCTTAGGCTATAGCTTGTCTGGGTTTAAGGCTAGACCCATGGATAGTTTGTGGTAGTTACCAGGTGGTGACAGCCTTGTCCAACTGTTGGGGTTATGATACCCCAGGTATCTCAAGACATCGATTAGTTAGCCGCTCAGGCACCCCGTGACAGTCAAGCTAGCACAAGCCCAGTAACCATGGCCCATCTAAGCCGCATGGGCCTAGGCCAAGCACCAAGGCGAGGGGTCGACCATGGCCTCTCCCTTCTCCATCCACTATGTGCAATGTAGGTTCACACGATCTCTCCTCCATCCCGACCTCTGGGTGGAACGGGGAGAGGTCGAGCTCCACCAAGTACGCCTCCTCTGACCAGAGCAGGCACGCCCCGCTCACTCCACTAGGACTAAGGGGATGGCTATCCCCTTGGTCTGAAAAGCCGCCATCCCTGCACCACGCTGCTGAAAGCTCTAGTTTGGTTTTGGTTAATTGATGAAACCCTAAGTGCTAACCTAGTGTATCAAAGTGATCATGAGATACGTAGCACTACTCTAAGTGATGAAGCAATGAAAAAGATCATGACAATGGTGATGCATGGTTATGATCAAAGGCTTGAACTAGGAAAAGAAGAAAGAGAAAAACAAAAGGCTTAAGGCAAAGGTATAAAATGTAGGAGCCATTTTGTTTTAGTGATCAAGACACTTAGTGAGTGTGATCACATTTAGGATAGATAGCCGTACTATTAAGAGGAGTGAAACTTGTATCGAAATGCGGTTATCAAAGTGCCACTAGATGCTCTAATTCATTGCACATGCATTTAGGATCTAGTGGAGTGCTAACACCCTTGAAAATATTTGTGAAAATATACTAACACATGTGCACAAAGTGATACACTTGGTGGTTGACACATTTGAGCAAGGGTGAAGGAGATAGAAATGAAAGAGGGTTAGTCTTGCTGTTTTACAACTGACCGGACGCTGGTCTCAGTGGGATCGGCATGTCCGATTAGGCGTGGCAGTGATAACCTGGCGTCGGTCATGTGACCAGATGCTGGGCCTCTGACTGACCAGACGCTAGAAGGCAGCGTTCGGTCAGAGCTGACATAGCTACACAGAAATTAGGGTAACTGACCAGACGCTGGCTGTGTCCGGTCAAGTGCCACCGGACATGGTCGGTCGAAGAAAACTAGTTTTGGAACCTTACTGTAAATGATCAAACGCTGGGGGTTCAGCGTCCGATCACTTGTGCTGGAGCGTCCGGTCAACTGTCGACCGTTGAGATCTGGTGGTCATAGTTAAATGAAGATTGACATGTGGCTAGCATCGGGCGACCAGACGCTGGGTTCAGCGTCCGGTTAATATGACCGGAGCGTTTGGTCACCCCGATCAGTGCCTAGTGAAGGGGTACAACGACTCTATTTCTTGGAGCTTCTATTTAAGCCCCATGGCTGGCTCAAGCTCACTCTCTTACATATTTTCATTGATATAGCAGCCTTGTGAGCATAGCCAAAGCACTCCCACTCATCTCCATCATTGGTCCATCATCTTTGTGAGATTGGGAGAGAATTCAAGTGCATTGCTTGAGTGATTGCATCTAGAGGCACTTGGTATTCGTGTTGCGCTGTGGATTTCGCTTGTTACTCTTGGTGGTTGCCACCACCTAGACGGATTGGTGCAGCGGTGGAGGATCGGCACGAGTTGGTGATTATTCGTGGCCGCCTCCGGTGATTGTGAGGGGAGTTGTACCTTCCCCGGCGGAGTGCCGAAAGGTAACTCTAGTAAATTGCTCATGTCATTGAGTTACCTCACTTGTGGGTAGGTTCTTGCGGTGTCCAATTGTGTGGACGAGGTTTGTGAAACACCTCTTAGCCACCGAACCACCAAGTGTTGGTTGACACAACGGGGACTAGCGTGTTGGCAAGCACATGAACCTCGAGAGAAAATTGGTTGTCTCTTGTCATTTGTATTCTCCTGGTGATTGGCGTAATCTTCATCTTGTGATTGGTTTATTCCTCTATACGGCGGTATCATCATCCTACTCACTCACTTACATTCTTGCAAACTAGTTATAGCAATCTCTTTAGTGTAATTAGAATTGAGAGCTTGTATTGTTATTCTAGTTCATCTAGCTAGTAGGATTGCAAGTGGTATGCCAAGTGATCATTGCTACTAGAATTGTTGGATAGGTGGCTTGCTACCCTTGTAGAGCTAGAGCAAGTTTGCATTTTGCCTTTTGTCATACTAATCAAATTGCTCTAGTTGATTTGTAGAATTTAAATAGGCTATTCACCCCCCTCTAGCCATATTAGGACCTTTCAAGTGGCATCGGAGCCGTGGTCACCATTTGATTGAAGGCTTAATAGCCTCGGTGTCAAATTATGGTTCAAGTTGTGTTCAACCATGTGGGGGGCAAACCACCGTTCTTTGATGGCACATGCTATGATTATTGGAAGAGAAAGATGAGTATGTATTTTGGTTCAATCAATGATCAAGTATGGGAAGTGACCGAGAATGACTATGCTATCATTGATCCCGATGATCCCACCAACCAAGACAAGACCAACAAGCAATGCAATACAATGGCTCTAAACACCATATACAATGCCATTGATTCCAAGGTATTTGAGCTAATCAAGGATTGTGAAAGAGCAAATGAGGTGTGGAGAAGATTGGAGGAAACATATGAGGGCACACTAGCGGTGAAGAGTGCTAAGTTGTACATTCTCAAGGATAAGTTGACAAGCTTCAAGATGAAGGAAGATGAGAGCATTTCGGAAATGTTTCATCAGTTGTAAGTGATTGTAAATGACTTGAAGGCCTTGGGAGAGAAGATCAAGGATGATGATGTCTCTCATCGGTTCTTGATGTGCCTACCTCCAAGATTTGAGATGTTGAGATTGCTAATCTTAAGAGGAGGATTGAAGGAGATTACCCCTAACCAAGTACTAGGTGATGTCATGACCCAAGAGACATACCATGTAGAAAGGGAGGGGGATGACAAGGAGGACAAGAAGGAAGAGGAGGACAAGAAGAAGAAGAGTGTAGCCTTTAAGGATAGCTCATCATCATCCAAGAACAAGGGCAAGTCTAAGAAAGAATCAAGTGATGATGATGATCTTAGTGACATTGATGATGAAGCCATGGCTCTATTTGTGCGCAAGATGGGCAAATTCATGAAGAAGAAGGGCTATGGTGCAAGAAAGAGAAGAGATCACACCAAAAGCAAAGAATATGTGAGAAAATGCTACAATTGCAAGAGCCCTGATCATGTTGTAGCAAATTGTCTCTACAATAGTAATAATGATGAAGATAAGAAGAAGAAGAAGCACAAGAAAGATAAAAATGAAAAGAAGGAGAAGATAATGACCTTCCAAAAGAAGAAGGGTGGAGGCTATATAGTCACTTGGGATAGTGATGGCTCATCGAATAGTGATGACTCTAGTGATGATGGCAAGAAATCTATCAAGAAAGCACTAGCAAGCATCACCATCAACAACAAGCCCTCCATCTTCGACACTCCATCGACATGTCTCATGGCAAAGCCTACCAAGGTAAAATATGATGAGAGTGATAATGATGAATGTGAAAGTGACTCTTGTAGGAATGATAATGATGATGATGATGAGGAGTACACCAAGGAGGAGCTCTTGGACATGTGTGAGCAAGTGCACGCTTGCAATGAGATGAAGAGAAAGGAGTGCAAAGAATTGCGCAAGAAAGTAAAATTTCTTGAGCAATCCTTTGATGAGCTCAATGCTACTCATGAGAGGCTAATGGAAGCCCATGAGAAGCTTGGCGAAGCTCACACTAAGCTTGAAAAGGCTCACTCCTCTCTCATTGAGCAAGTCAAAGTGGAGGAAGCCAAGAAGGAGCAAGTGATCATATCATGTGATGTGGGACTAACATGTGATCTTATTGATGAATCTATTTTTGTTGCTCCCACTAACACTTCTTGTAGCACTACCATTTCTACTTCACCTTTGAGTGATGGTCTCACTTGTGAAACCTCACTAATGGTGGAAAATAAGACCATCAAGAAGGCGGTGAATGAGCTCACTCATGCCTTAGGCAATGCCTATGGTGGAGAAACCCGCTTGCTAAAGTGCTTGGGTAGCCAAAGGTTTTCTCTCAACAAAGAGGGATTAGGCTATACCCCTAAGAAAGGCAAGGAGGTCTTTGTCACTCCCAAAGCCAGCTTTGTGAAGGACAATGGTCGGTTTTGCAATAGATGCAAGCAAGTTGGGCATATAGAGCAAAATTGCAAGACTAACAAGAACAAGCTATCTAATGTATCCTCAATTAAATTTGATTCTTGTTACATGCTTTATAAGGATGCCAATGGTGTGAAGGCTAAGTTCATTGGTACACCAATTGTGGGCCCAAAGAAAAAGGCCATTTGGGTACCAAAGACCTTGGTAACTAACCTTCAAGGACCCAAGCAAGTTTGGGTACCTAAAAAGAATTGATCTTCTTTTGTAGGTCAATTATAAAGCCAGAGGAAGGTATTGGGTGCTTGATAGTGGGTGCACACAACACATGACCAGTGATCCAAGAATGTTCAATTCAATCAATGAAAACAAGAGCAATGGGTTTGATAGTATCACATTTGGTGACAATGGCAAAGGCAAGGTCAAAGGGCTTGGTAAGATTGCAATATCCAATGACTTGAGCATTTCCAATGTGCTACTAGTAGAGAGCTTGAACTTCAACCTTTTATCGGTAGCTCAATTGTGTGATCTTGGTTTTAAGTGCATATTTGGTGTGGATGATGTAGAGATTATAAGTGTAGATAGCTCTAACTTGATATTCAAAGGATTTAGATATGAAAATCTATACTTGGTTGATTTCAATACTAGAGAAGCTCAATTGTCAATATGTTTGATCACAAAATCTAGCATGGGTTGGTTATGGCATAGAAGGCTTGGTCATGTTGGAATGAAACAATTAAACAAGTTAATCAAGCATGACTTAGTTAGAGCCTTGAAAGATGTCACTTTTGAGAAAGATAAGCTATGTAGTGCATGTCAAGCCAAAAAGCAAGTTGGTAACACACATCCTAAGAAGAGCATGATGAGCACATCTAAGGCATTTGAGTTGATGCACATGGACTTGTTTGGACCAACCACATACACAAGCATTGGTGGAAACAAATATGGATTTGTGATTGTGGATGATTTCACTAGATAGACATGGGTATTCTTTCTTGTTGACAAGAGTGATGTGTTTACAACATTCAAATCATTTGTCAAGGACATTCACAATGAGTTTGAAACAACCATTAAGAAAGTTAGAAGTGACAATGGTAGTGAATTCAAGAACACTAGAATTGATGAGTTGTGTGATGAATTTGGAATTAGACATCAATTTTTGGCCAAGTACACTCCTGAATCAAATGGCTTAGTTGAAAGAAAGAATAGAACTTTGATTGACATGGCAAGATCAATGTTGAGTGAGTACAATGTGAGTCATTCATTTTGGGCCGAAGCAATCAATATGACTTGCTATTATAGCAACCGACTCTACTATCACCCCATGATGGAGAAGACACCTTATGAGCTATTGAATGGAAGAAAGCCCAACATAGCATACTTTTGGGTTTTTGGTTGTAAATGCTACATATTGAAGAAAGGCACTAGATTGAGCAAGTTTGAAAAGAAATGTGATGAAGGTTTCTTGCTTAGTTACTCCACTACTAGCAAGGCTTATAGAGTTTGGAATTTGGCTAGTGGTACTCTTGAGGAGGTTCATGATGTGGACTTTGATGAAACAAATGGTTCCCAAGAGGAAGATGAGAATCTAGATGATGTAAAAGGCACTCAATTGGTCAAGGCAATGAGAAACATGGACATTGGTGAGTTAAGGCCTAGAGAGGTGATTGATATTGAAGATAACAAGAATCAAGTGCTCTCTAACTCAAATGTGCAAGCTAGTGGTTCTCATGATCAAATCCGAGCAAGCACTAGTGATGGCAATGTGCAAGATCAACAATAAGTGGTTAGTTCATCATCTCAACCAAGTGATTAATCAAATGCTAGCAATCAAGTGCAAGTGCTTCAACCAACCAATGTTGCACGAAATCATCCATTAGACACTATCATTGGTGATATTTCAAGAGGTGTGCAAACAAGATCAAGGTTGGCTTCATTTTGTGAGCATTTCTCATTTGTGTCATCCATTGAACCTAAGAAGATAGATGAAGCTTTGTGGGATATTGATTGGGTCAATGCCATGCATGAAGAGCTAAACAACTTCACAAGAAACCAAGTATGGGAGTTAGTTGAGTGGCCTAAGGATCATAATGTGATTGGAACCAAGTGGGTCTTTCAGAACAAGCAAGATCAAGATGGGATAGTAATAAGGAACAAAGCAAGATTAGTGGCTCAAGGTTACACTCAAGTTGAAGGTCTTGACTTTGGAGAAACATATGCCCCGGTTGCAAGATTGGAAGCAATTAGAATCTTGTTAGCCTATGCTTGTGCCCACAACATCAAGTTGTACCAAATGGATGTGAAGAGTACATTTCTCAATGGGTACATCAATGAGCTTGTGTATGTTGAGCAACCTCCCGGTTTTGAAGATGAAAAGAAACCCAATCATGTTTACAAGTTGAGAAAGGCTTTGTATGGATTAAAACAAGCACCTAGAGCATGGTATGAGAGATTGAGGGATTTCCTACTCTCTAAGGGATTCAAGATGGGAAAGGTTGACACCACTCTCTTCACCAAGAAGCTTGGAAATGATTTCTTTGTAATGCAAATCTATGTTGATGACATCATATTTGGGTCAACAAATCAAGATTTTTGTGAGGGGTTTGGCAAGATGATGGCAAGTGAGTTTGAGATGTCTATGATTGGAGAGCTTAGCTACTTCCTTGGTCTTCAAATCAAGCAAATGAAGAATGGCACATTTGTGAGTCAAGGCAAGTATATCAAGGACATGCTCAAGAAGTTTGGAATGGATGATGCTAAAGCTATTAGTACACCAATGGGGACAAGTGGAAGCTTGGATAGTGATGCTAGTGGTAACATGGTGGATCAAAAGATGTATCGGTCTATGATTGGAAGCCTACTCTATGTGACCGCATCAAGACCAGATGTGATGTTTAGTGTATGCATGTGTGCTAGATTTCAAGCCTCACCAAGAGAAAGTCACTTGAAAGCAACAAAAAGGATATTGAGATATTTGAAGCATACACAAAATGTTGGATTGTGGTATCCCAAAGGAGCAAGGTTTGAGTTGATTGGATATTCGGACTCCGATTATGCAGGATGCAAAGTTGAGAGAAATAGCACTTCGAGCACATGCCAACTATTGGGAAGATCACTTGTGTCTTGGTCATCAAAGAAGCAAAATAGTGTAGCACTTTCAACCGCCGAAGTGGAGCCGGTAGTTGTGCTCAATTACTTTGGATGGAGGCTACTTTGAGTGATTTTAGAATTAAATTCAAGCAAGTGCCATTGCTATGTGACAATGAAAGTGTCGTAAAGCTCACCAACAACCCGGTTCAACATTCAAGATCAAAGCATATTGATGTCCGCCATCATTTCATAAGAGATCACCAACAAAAAGGGGACATTTGCATTGAGAGTGTGGGCACCGAAGATCAACTTGCCAATATCTTCGCCAAGCCACTTGATGAGAAGAGGTTTTGCAAGCTAAGGAATGAATTAAACATACTTGGCTTCTCCAATATGTGTTGATGCACCCCCAATTATACGACATGCCTCTCCTTTGAGCAATTCAAGGTAAAAGTTGATTGGCATGGCATACATCCTTGCTAAGGACATGATTAGTGTATCTAGACATACTTCACATTTGAATAGGCTCATTCATGAAAATCAAATGAATTTGATGCTTGTATGGTACCACTATTGCTTGTATGTTTGAAATGATCTAGTGGTAGCATATGACATGTTTGTGGGCTTGTAAACCTAGTGCTTGATCTATAACATGAGCTATAAGTGTTTAACTCAACATGGTACAAGATAACCCTTATTTGGAGGTGTGAAGAAGCTTGTGCTTGGATCAAACCAAGTTAAATATCTTTTGCAAGTAATCTAGATTGAATAAAATTGGGAAAATGATCCTCATTTCATATGGTTTCACCCCAACCTATGTATAATTTGAGCTCACTTTTTGTGCTAATTGTTGATATTAATAATCTCAACCTATCTCTACTTTAAATCTTTGTGGTCATTGATGACAGAGGGGGAGAAATAGTGTACAAAGATAGTGAAAAGAAAAGATGAAAAGATAAGGGCGAGATAAAATATGACAAAGGAAGGGGATCAATTAAATCAATTAAAGTTTTGAGCATACAAATAGGGGGAGCAAGCTCATAAACTTGTATGGTGCATTTGAATGTGCGTTACATATATTTGCTTGCATGGTACAAATTCTTAATTTCAATATCTATGTTTGTGTGGTGTATGATAGTTGTAGATTTGAATGATGAAATAAAAATCTAGCATGCATAGGTAATCTAATGATTTAATTCTGATGTATTTACAAGTGGTATCTAGCTAAAGTAACTAGACTTATGTCCATTTCATAAAAACTAGACCCTTGCTTATAATGTTGATCTCATGGGGTTTTCTAGTTTTTATGTATGTCTAGTTACTAATGGTGCTAAGGATGGTATAATGCTGCACTCCGATTGGTATCACGCTTCAAAGGTCTATCTCTTATACCTTAGCATCATTTGGTAGAAATTGTCTCCTATATTTCCTATCTAAGCATATGTGCAAAGCTACAATCCAAACTCTTAGCACATATGTAGGGGGAGCAATTCCTACCATATGGAATTCATGTAACTTGTCCATATCCTTTACACATGGTAAATATGCTTGGGCAAGCAACATGGATTCAAATGAACTTTAATTCATATCTTTGTATAAGGGTTGTCATCAATTATCAAAAAGGGGGAGACTGAAAGCTCTAGTTTGGTTTTGGTTAATTGATGAAACCCTAAGTGCTAACCTAGTGTATCAAAGTGATCATGAGATAGGTAGCACTACTCCAAGTGATGAAGCAATGGCAAAGATCATGACAATGGTGATGGCATGGTTATGATCAAAGGCTTGAACTAGGAAAAGAAGAAAGAGAAAAACAAAAGGCTCAAGGCAAAGGTATAAAATATAGGAGCCATTTTGTTTTAGTGATCAAGACACTTAGTGAGTGTGATCACATTTAGGATAGATAGCCATACTATTAAGAGGAGTGAAGCTCGTATCGAAATGCGGTTATCAAAGTGCCACTAGATGCTCTAATTCATTGCACATGCATTTAGGATCTAGTGGAGTGCTAACACCCTTGAAAATATTTGTGAAAATATACTAACACATGTGCACAAGGTGATACACTTGGTGGTTGGCACATTTGAGCAAGGGTGAAGGAGATAGAAATGAAAGAGGGTCAGTCTCGCTATTTTACAACTGACCGGACGCTGGTCTCAGGGGGACCGGCGTGTCTGATTAGGCATGGCAGTGATAACCTGGTGTCGGTCATGTGACCAGACTCTAGGCCTCTGACTGACCGAATGCTGGAAGGCAGCGTCCGATCTAAGCTGATGTAGCTACACAGAAATTAGGGTAACTGACCAAACGCTGGTTGTGTCTGATCAAGTGCCATCGGATGTGTCCGGTCGAAGAAAACCAGTTTTGGAACCTTACTGTAAATGACCGGACGCTGGGGGTTCAGTGTCCGGTCACTTGTGCTAGAGCATCCGGTCAACTGTCGACCGTTGAGATCTGGCAGTCATAGTTAAATGAAGATTGACACGTGGCTGGCATCGGGCGACTGGAAGCTGGGTTCAGCATCCGGTCAATATGACCGAAGCGTCCGGTCACCCCGATCAGTGCCTAGTGAAGGGGTACAATGGCTCTATTTCTTGGGGGCTTCTATTTAAGCCCCATGGCTGGCTCAAGCTCACTCTCTTACACATTTTCATTGATATAGCAACCTTGTTAGCTTAGCCAAAGCACTCCCACTCATCTCCATCATTGATCCATCATCTTTGTGAGATTGGGAGAGAATCCAAGTGCATTGGTTGAGTGATAGCATCTAGAGGCACTTGGTATTCATGTTGCGCTGTGGATTTCGCTTGTTACTCTTAGTGGTTGCCAGCGCCTAGATGGCTTGGTGCAGTGGTGGAGGATCGACACGAGTTGGTGATTGTTCGTGGCCACCTCCGGTGATTGTGAGGGGAGTTGTACCTTCCTCGGCGGAGTGCCGAAAGGTAACTCTAGTAAATTGCTTGTGTCATTGAGTTACCTCACTTGTGGGTAGGTTCTTGTGGTGTCCAATTGTGTGGACGAGGTTTGTAAAACACCTCTTAGCCACCGAACCACCAAGTGTTGGTCGACACAACGGGGACTAGCGTGTTGGCAAGCACGTGAACCTTGGGAGAAAATCGGTTGTCTCTTGTCATTTGTATTCTCCCAGTGAGGGGCGTAATCTTCATCTCTTGATTGGTTCATTCCTCTACACGGTGGTATAATCATCCTACTCACTCACTTACATTCTTGCAAACTAGTTGTAGCAAGCTCTTTAGTGTAATTAGAATTGAGAGCTTGTATTGTTATTCTAGTTCATCTTGCTAGTAGGATTGCAAGTCGTATGTCAAGTGATCATTGCTACTAGAATTGTTGGATATGTGGCTTGCAACCCTTGTAGAGCTAGAGCAAATTTGCATTTCGCCATTTGTCATACTAATCAAATTGCTCTAGTTGATTTGTAGAATTTAAATAGGCTATTCACCCCCCTCTAGCCATATTAGGACCTTTTAGCTGTGCAAACAAGACACCACCACCAAGGAGTGATGACTAGTACAGTGACCCACCGTCCAAATACGGCTCGACGAGATGGACGTACGGCCCCACCCACTACAGAATGGGGCTCACGACTATGGCCTAAACTTTCAAGGCCATCAAAGCTAACGAAGTCGATGACCCCGAAGCTTAGGAACGTGGTCACCGGCTCCACGACCAGCAAGGCAACCAATGACATGGGAGTAGCTACCTGCTCCCTTACTGAAGCCACCGATAGAGCGAGAATCGATGACGAAGGCCACACCGAGCTCACGTCGCATAGGACGGTTGGTGAACCAGCACCGTGCCAACAGTGCTGTCATGACCGGCACTGTAGCATCATGCCACACCATGCTGCGACATGGGCACAAGACCATGATGACAACCATGCATGGATGTACGCTGACATCAAGACAAGATGACTTTCCTTGCAAGCCAAGATAGCTAGTTTCCCCTCCCTTAGGCTCATGACCACTTAGTCAGAAGAACCTATCTCTCTGTATGTAACATGGCCCTGGACTCTATATAAGGGTAGCCAAGGCACCCTTCCAAGGGAACAAACTGTTAAGACTTCATTCGGATTGTCCCTCTCCACTCTCTTACCTCTTCCACTCTTCTTGCAGACCCCTATTGATGGTAGTTAACAACCCTTATAAACTGTTAATAAAACATTTATAAGGGCATAAATATGATCACCAACCAAGGTCTAGGGTTCTAAACTAATAAATTCCATGAGTTTTGGTGAATCTATGATTTTTGTAGGGTTTATCTAGAAAACCATCAAGGTGTACCTAGATGTCAGAATTAATTGCGCTTAGCCACCGTGAAACAGACACTAAAAGGCTCTAGAAGACTCGAGAGGACTCCACACCAAAGCAGGAGCTAAAACACCACCAAGTGGGGCCAGCCAGCCCCACCTAGAGGCCGCCCGACCCCTAGGGTCCCACTTGTCAGCCTCGTCACAATGTCGGTTCTCCACCACCTCCTAGGTTGCATATACGCTGTCCTTTAAGTTGGTTTGATCGAGGGCTCACGTTGGATGCTCCGGCCTATATATATCAGCCCCTGCCACCCCCTAAGGCATCAAGTCATTTGAGAAGACAAAAACCCTAATCATCCTCAAAGCTCCACCATATTCTAGGGCATAGCTAGTTAGGCTAGGTCTACAGGGAGGCAAGCAGGCTTCGCTTGGATTCCTGATCGTGTCAAGAGCGTGGTTTGGTATAATCTTTGTATCCCCTCTCTTTTGTATCTCCATTACTTTTATATGCTAGCTACAATTGTTATGACAATATTAGTATTCATCTCATTTATGTTCTTCATTATAATGTTCATCGTCTACTTTGATTATATGCTTAGTATTGTTGGATTATCATGATGTTCATGCATAAGTTCATATAGCGCTCACTCTAAGGTACCATGGGTGGGTGGTCGACATTGTGTAAGCATGGTGCTTATACATTGTTTACCTACAAATACACCCTATATTCTGGGTCATGTGGTAGATCGTGGACGTGACACTCCCGTTGAGTCCTTTGTAGTCCACTTCCCGATATTCTTACTTTGTTCTTACTCTTCCCTAGTAATATCCCTTATGTGTAGATATGAAGATGATCTTAGCCATGATTACTAGGTATAATTGCACTAATCAATGTATGCTTTGACTTGTAACTAAGAATGACTTAGAAATTATTCCTCTAATATTCTACCTGACCATGCTATTGCCATAGAAAGGAGTACTCTGAGTGATTTATCATTAATCAATACTTATTATATACATATATCTTTTATCCTATGACTTACCCTTGTTATGAGTAGAACATTGGTTATGGTTTACTTCTCCATTAATAGTATAAGTTATCAATACATGTCCATGCTAGACCTTCCCTATGGTAAAAATATAAATAACGATACCTAGAATACTCTCGGGTGAAGTGCTACAATGGTATATTATCTGTGCGCTTGCAGATCCCTATTCATTCATATCTATATATTCTTTCTAGTCACATAAGATCATAAAGAACTACTTAGTATCATTTTAGTAGTGATGCTAGGCAGCACCAACAAGCATCTTTGGTACCATCACTAGGGATGACAACCTAGTAAAGTAATGTTAGGAGATGTAGGTAGTTAATAGGTGGCTATTAAAACAAGTGACAAGTTAATAAATACCAACAACCCCATTATAAGAACTTTAGAGCATTCAACCGAGGAACACGCACTTGAACTATCTCTAAGACTAGATGTCAGGCTCCGATCTAAACCAATATAATTCCTTGTGTCTTTGAATGCTACCATCGTCTTCCAAGAGCAACGCAACACACATATAAATTCACTTGCCGGTTGAAAAAGCACCGATAGTTGGTGCGCTAGGTAGGGGACAGTAGTGCACTCTCCTTGTCAAGAAGGAAGTGATGGCTCCCTGCACCTACGTCAGACTCGCTCATGGTGTGGCCCCTGGTGGCCTCATCCGCTTTGGAAGCCTTGAGTTCACCGACGCCAATGGGCCAACGCCCGTTTTCAATCTTCTCCTCAGCCAAGCTCTTCGCTTCGGGGACCTAGACTTCATAGCTGACCACCTAGGTTAGGTATGCCTCTATGAAGGGGATATGGCACCGCCGCACACCCCAATGCTCAACCTTGGACCAGCCCGCATTGGTCCTGTGATTGTCGATTCTGATGTGCTAGCATGCAGAATCGACGCCTACCTTGGGGCAAACCCTGAGCCAGAACAAAGCCGACACAATTTCTATGTGCTGGCCAACGCCTTTGCCTAGCTTTCAGGGGATGGGCCCATGCCATAGGAGGTAGAATTTTGGGACCTCTACATCGCACTACCCTCAGGAATGAGGGATGGTGCCATGCTCTTTGAACAAGAGCTGGCCAGGAGCAATTGCCGTTCAGTGATGCCTAGCCTTTGTAGATTCATGGGAATGATGGAACAGGACCTAGAGTCCATCTATGACCTCTTGCCATTGATCCCTGATGATCCGGACTCTGAAGGGAGCTATCACCCAGCGTGGGAGTGCAACATGTTGCACCTCTTAGAAGACGAGGCAGCTACAGCAGGAGGCAAAGAGGACGACACGTACCTGATTCCATGCACCTTCGGGGAGCAGGTGGAGTGCGAGCAGGAGCATCTAGAATGAGCCAAGGCTCGTGAGGCCGACTAGGCCAATGAACGTCACAACGGTGGGTGCCCCAGCCCACAACACCTCGACGCTGATGGCGCGCAGGCACGTGTATGCCGCATGTATGATCAGATCCAACGAGGCATGAGGGAGACGCCTATTTTCCCCTGAGCCAGCCAAAATGTCGTTGCAGCGGCCATGATCATACAAACAGCTCCTGAGCCCTCGATCGACGAGGGAAGGCATGTTAACAAGGAGCTACGAGATTTGCTAGAAGCTACGATGGCACAACAGGCTCAAAGCTCTATGGAGAAATGACACCCCAAGTCCAGTGTCGTGCGTGTTGATACTTTTTAATGACTAGTGGAAGAATTCCGTAGGTGCACAGAACTATCATGTAGCACTTCGCTCGGTGAGTACCGAGTGTCAAATTTATTTTTTCCCATAGGAAGGCGGAAGCCTAGAACTTATATTTAGGTTAGGATTGCTAAGGTAAACCGTAAGTGTATCCCAGGTAGGTGAACGATAATGGTGGGTTATGTGTGAACTACCTAAACAAACTAAATAAACAAGCTACACTAGAAATAGCTAGGTGGGAGAGTGAGTGATATATCTTTTAGTAATAAAGGCTAAACAAATGACTAGGAGAAATGCGCTAGTACTTTGACGCATAGCCCGCCTACCAACTAGGAGAGTTAAATAGACAAGATCTACCATGAGCCCTATGATTTAATAACTAGACCTAACGTGGTGGAATACAGAGGATGGATAAGGCTGTCACCACTTGCCAACTACCACAATCTATCTAGAGGCCTAGCTGTATCCACAAATAATCTATAGCCTAAGCACCTCGCTTAATCTATAGGCTTACTACTTTGATTTGTGCTCTGATGAAATGGGATCAAAGTACCATAACTAGATGGTAGAACCGGTACTAACGACAGACTACAAATTAATAGATAACCTATGCTACCAATGCTAAGTAATAAGCACCTAAGCTCACTAATGATGAACAATAATGAACAAGTACTTATGCAAAGCAAAGCAATAATACTAAATAAAGTAGTAGAAATAAAGTACTAAATAAGTAAATGCGAAATGAAAGAATTACAAAGGAGCTACACTAGACCCAGAAGACTCTTTCAGACTCTGAGAGAAGCTCCGCTCTTGCCCTACTCCACTACTAGACTACTTCTACTACTAAGCTACTAAGCTACTAAGCTAGAGAGCTTGGAGAGCTTGGAATTGAATGGGGCACTTCTCCACCGAGCTCCACACCCTCTATTTATAGTGTAGAGAGGCAGGGGTACTTGTAGGCAGCCAGGAGGTCGATGGCCACCTTAGGGCGCCGGGCGACGGCATAGGGATTTATCGTTGTAGCATTTCACCTAAAAGTATTTAGGGTATTGTTATTTATATTTTCCCAAAGGAGGGCAAGGTGTAAGAGCCTAGTATGGATATGAACAAGATTACATACTTGCATAGTAAACCAATAGTCTATGACAGGGGTTAAAATGGTATTTCAAGGATAGTGGACACACATCTGGGCCAACCTCAAGGATAAAAGAGAAACAAAGAATAAAAGAATGTTCCTAAGTAGAGCAGGCATGTTCTAATATTGCCGTGCAAAGAACAGTTGATGATCATACAAATTCCATGGTTAGAGCTAGAACTAAGTGTAAGATGGACATGGAGATCTCCGAGCACTGGTCTGCCAGCAAGCGCGAGAGACTTTAAGACTCCTACACAATACCCAAATGTGGGGATTACAAGGGATAGACTAGGCATTCACCACCTACCGCCTACCCCTCAACCATGGAGTACTGTCATATCCAAAGGTTTCCGTGCACCCGAGCACCACGCCCATGTACAAAGAAACTATCCATATCCCCCGGGACTCCGACCCTATGGATCGACAAGCATAGGACATGGGCAAACCCGAAGGAATGATGAACCGCCACCTCAACTTAGCTCTACTTCTAATCATACAAGTTATATGAATGATTAAGCATAAAGTTGCACATGTTAAGATCATAGCATAGAAACCATATGCTAGTTCATATGACATGATTATAACATGAAAACTATACTCTAGTTCTATAGCACAACTATATTTATAAAATGAGAGCATGACTTTGGAAGAAATTCTTCTTGTATTCATACCAAGCTTTCTCTCTTTTCTCCCAAGGAGCCAAGCCCTCCTTGATAGCTCTTACAAGCTCCAAATACTACTAAAAGCTAAAAAGAGTACAAGGTGTAGTGTGAGGTGTAGAGCCCAAATGAGGTGTGTTTTGGAGGACAGAGCTCCACCCCCTTCTTATACTAACTCTAGGTCGGTTTAGCGTAGATAAATTAGGAAACTGATGTGGACCGCCTTTGCATGCTGCCATGAAACCGCTAGATTAAGGTGGGCCCAAGAGGTAGTGGTGGGGGTGTGGGCGCACCCCTGCTGTGACTGCACCTGGGTTGGCCACCGCCTTGCTCTGGTGGGCTACGGGCTGGGCCTGGGTCATATCTACATCGGTGCTTGGCCCAGATTCGTCGGTTGCTTGGGCCTTTGCTTGGTTCCTTTGCACTTTTCTGCTTTACGCTTTTCTATGTTGTGCCTTTTAATCATATTTCCATGTATTTGATGAATAAGTCCTGCAAAACACTAAGTCTCCATTGCATGTGGAAATATGTCAATAGTAAAGGCATGTGTCAAAGTTTGTTTATTTCTCCCGTTTTGGGTATTAATTGGTTGTCAAATATGGTCATTAAGGACCACCAACAAATCCCATAATCTTAACCTTTACTCATCTCGAGCAAATAGCTAAGTACTTGGTTGTTGATCAGGATTTGCTACTATGCCAAATATATTTCACAAGTTCCATGCCTACAACAAAGTATTCTTCCACAATTCAAATTAGTTGGCATTTTTATCCACCCTTTTACTTAATCCATATGGGGCGTATAGCTTTTCCAAGTTCTTGGGTGGTTGCAAGATAGAACGGTTGTAATAGAATCACTAATCTCTTATTCTTTTATCAACTGTCTATCTAGAGGTTTTATAAGTTTTGCAAAATAAAAGTAAGTTTCTCAAATGATTCTCTCAATCTCTCAATGTGTATGAAACCTCACCAAGACATTTGATATTTTGCCTTCTTGTTCATCCTACCACTAAAGGCTTTTTGTAGAGTTGTGGGTAGGTATGAAATTTGAGGCATCTTACATCACATATTTTGCTAAGTCAAAAACCGGACTTCAAGGAGAGGCAAGTCATACACTTTGATCAAGACGTGCAAGTATGTGGAAATTTTATAATCTCCTAATTCTAAAATATTTTTGTACTCCTTTGAATCATGAATCTCTCTCTTTTTGGATGAATGCCTTTTATTTGAAAGTATGGGCTATCTTTATTTCTTTCTTTCTTTTCTTTTCTTTTCTTCATGCTCTTTGGCATGCATTTTTTTCTCTCATGCCTTTTGGCATGGATATTTTTCTTTTTCTTTTTCTATTCCCTTTTTTAGCATAGCTCATACTATTCTTTTGGCATATGAAAGAGAGACTCATGACAAATGGATGGAGTAATTATTTGGTGGACAAAAAAAACATGTTTTTGCGTAACTCTCAGTGTAAGAGTTAGCAGTTTATTTGTGGGTGTACGTGTGTCTTGATCATAGACGCATGACAAGAATCTCAACAAGGGTCACAACAATTTTGACAAGCTCAATGCAATAACAAGTAGCATATGACTAAGGTTTTGCAAGTATGTATTGTCATATAGCCTTGGTCGGTATTCATAATCATTGAGGAATTTTAAATTTTATCATTTTTAAAATTGAAAACTCCGGACGTCTAGTCTTTCTTAGAATAAAATCATAGCAAATTCTATTCGTACCATATCATAGCTCACAACAACTTAGAAAAGGAACATGCATGTGCAACCCACAAGTTTTCAAGTTTTAGGATGAGACATTTTTAGCCAACAAACTTAAATCTCTGGGAATACTAAGTTCTAGGCACGGATGAATTATAGATATAGCAACTATTCATCATTTCAACTTAGGAGAAACTAAACATTCTTAAAACACATATGAGAGTGGAATTCATATTTTTTGGTATTTTTATCATATTTCATTTTTTTGTATTTTGTATTTTTTTTATTTTTTAAATGCTAATAATTAAATAAATGCAGAAAATAAATATGAAAATTTAAACTACAAAAAATAAAAGATACAAGTTACCTCTGCGGGGGTCCTCCCCCAAGCTAGCTCATGGCATATGGTCCGGGATTGTATCCCATGGACCGCCAATAGGCCACCTGCGCATCTTCCTGTTGCTTCAGCAACACGTTCATTTGCACCTTCTGTTGCTGCTGCTGAAGCTACCACTAGGTCGTATCCTGCACATGAGTGTTAAGTGTATTTTGAATTTCACCAGTATGAACCTCTAGTCCTCCAAGACGGGCGTTGATGCCATCTAGCTCACGATGATCCGAAGTAGATTGTCATGGCTGGACGGGTGGTGGTAGTCCCTCGGAGTCAGAGGAGTGAGTATGTCTCCATGCTGCGTCATTAGCCTCGTGCCATCCCGATCCACCGACCTCTTGTGGTTGCAGGGTGTGACTGCAGCCAGGCTGGTACCCAGGTGTGAACCCAGGCATCTACATGGCCGAAAACCACTCCGCATGGTACGCCTAAGGCACAAGTGGTGTCGGTGTTGGCGGTGGCTGATGAGAGCTGCCTGCTTCATTCCTAGTCTTGCTCCTTGTTGACTTGTGAGAAACAGAACTCCTGCATTCTTTCTCTTTGCTCGACAAGAGTGAAGGTTAGCTCAGAGGACTTATACAAAGAGAGTTCCGGGTTAGGTAACAGAATCTCATTTGTATATCCTAGGAAGAAAAACACAAGGTTCCCTGCATCATCATATTTCAAATGATGCCCTTACATCAAGTAGTGCTCATTAATATCGATGCATGGAGTAGAGATGTATGTCACATCTTGTCCATCCAATGCACCAATACTAGCGGCAATATGAGTCACAAGGGACGTGCAAGGGATATATGTAGAAGCCTTGAATGTTTCTAACCAATGTTTAAACATTTCTTTCATAGGATCAATTTTAATCTTTTTAAGCATGGCATTGAGAATTTGCATTTCTGCATGGTAAACAAATCGAATGTCCTACCTAGCAAACAAAGTCATGGCTATCCAATGATGCATGAACCTCAAAGTAGGATGGTGAATATTCATATTTCGAGGTTGAAACTTGCCAACTACGTTTTGACCCAAAATTACTCTCCAAATTTCATGACGATTAAAACCTTTGAGAGAATGATCTAAGTCAATTGAGCATTTGGTACTAAAGCCTAAGTGAGAATTGAGATTCCTCCTTGTAAGATGTCTAGAGAAAAATAAATAAAGTTTTGGTTCTATTGGTGTTTTCCCACCAATAGAGCCCATACACTTGATCTCTACCTTATCTTTATGAGCAGAACACACTTTGAGCAAAGTGTGGGGAAGTTGATTCCCCAAATTCCACATGTGAAATTTCTGAACTGCTAATAATGATGCACATAAGATGTCGCAAGCTTCAACTATTAATGGTTGAATGTGAAACACTGAACAAGGAGGAAGAACAAGTCAAGAAAGATGAGCCTGTCAAACCAATATCAAATTCAAAACCAAGATGGGTTTGGCAGAAGAGGGTGGCACCACCATTGGAAGCACCACTACTGGAGGCACCGCCACAAGAATCCTCATCTTTTGGAGCGAACCGAGGGAGAACATATGCCTTTCTCTAGCCAAGGGTACCATAATACTCAAGAGACCTATCAATGCTTCAACAATAGGCTCACAACCATTGAAGAGACAATTGCTGGAATACAAGGTACGTTATTTAATCATACACAATGGAAGGCAATTATGGGACATGAAGTGGCCAGCCTCCAACAAAAGCAAAACCAAAATTGGGAGACTTTGTTCCAGCACCTCCATATTCGGCCACCCCATTGAGCAACCACGTCAACAACTAGCTTGGGGGAGGAACATCCCCCATTTGTCTAGCTAAGTATCTCTTTTTCCTTATTTTTTTACTATTCTTAGTTCATTTTATATATCTAAAAAAGATGCACAACAAAAAAAACAACAAAATAAAAATTATTCTTCGCAGTAATAATAATATAGAAGTATGTTTATGTTTATAATGTGTGATCTAGAAAAATGAAAACAAAATAAAAAGAGTGTGTCTATTTTGATTTTTAGGAGCTAAATAAAATAAAAAGGACTCTGAAGATAATCTCTTAAAATGGAAATGATGAATAGTTGCTCTGTTGTAATTCCTTTTAAGTACCTAGTTTTCAGCCTTGAATTCTCCTGAGTTTTGGATAAGATTATTTTGATATAAGGATTTACTCTGAACTTGAAACTTGTGGGTAGCATACGCTTGATCTAAGTCTAGGTAATTGATAGATATGATATGAGAAGGTCTGAGCTGTTATTTATCTTGTTCCAAGTGACACTAAAATTCTAGAGATTTCTTTTGAAAAACATAAAATGTTACATGATGAGTTCTTATATGACAAAGCTTAAATTCCTACCAGAGCCATACATATTTTTTAGGCTAGAAAAACTTCCACTTTTATGCTGCTTGTATATGTGTTGAGTTTTTTCAAGCTTTGTTGACCCTTATGAGAGGTTTATCATGCTTTTAAAATCAGGATCATGTACACTCCACCCACATATGCCCTACTCCTATACTGGGGGTAGGCGCAAAAATATGCCATTCCATTTAGATCTACCCAAAATATTTTACTCCTACACTGGAGGTGAACACAAAAACATGCTTGATAGGTTTCCCATCCACCAAATAAATGCTCCAAGTTCTTGTTGATATCTCTCTCAAAATTTTGTTGCAGAAAAGAGACATGGGGCTATGCAAAAGTTTGCAAAAAAAGAAAGAGAAGAAATGGACACAAAGATGTCCGGAGTATTTAAAACAATGGGTACTTAGATGTCCGCCTGAAAAAAAGGAGAGAAGAAAAAAAGATGAATAAAGATAGCCCCTGTTTTGTTGCAAAATATTTCCAAGTTTCAAGAGAGAGATATGTGTCAAGGAGCATAGTAGAATTAGGTTAGCCACCATATATATCCACCAAACATTCCACACACATGCACATCTTGATTTGATTGTATGACATTTTTCTCTTTGGATCCATTATTTGACTTTATAATATATGCATTGCAAGTATGCTCTAGCTTTGTCCCTACCTATGAACTCCACATAAGCTTTAGTTATAGGAAGAGAAAGGCATAACATCACTTTTGCCTTGGTGAGGATCCACAAATACTACAAATTTTGAGAGACTTGAGAGTGTCATACAAAGGAATCTCTGAGTTTTATTTTGAAAACCTATAAAAACTCCAGAGCAATAGTGGAACAATGAACTTGAGACAGTGCTTGACTTGATTGTTCTATCTTTCAATTACTCAAGACCCAAGTGAAGGCTAAGAAGCCCCATGGTTGAAGGTAATATGGGTAAGTTTGAAAGTCAGATCAGTTTATTCTAATTCGGAGGAGAATTTTTGATTGAACACCTGTGTACTTTTGAGGTGTGAAAGCATTGTAGCAACTCCTGATCCATAGTTCAAGTTGAACTTTACTTAGGGACTAGCAAAGGGTAAGTGTGGGGGAACTTGTTGATGGTTGTTAATGTCAAACATAAACCATCAATATAACCTACATATATGCTAAATTCCATCACCAAACATAGGTCTAGGGGTTTAAACTGATAAATTCTACAAGTTTTGGTGAATATATGAATGCATGAGGATTTATCTAGAAAACTATCCCTAGGACCACTGTCATACACTCCAAATAGGCAAACCGACATCAACAAGTGATTCAACTCTCAAAAACTGCAAAAGTTGACTCAAGACAGAGCCTAGGACCCACCACCCGAAGGGGAGGCCCACCTGCCACTATAGAAGGCCGGCTGGCCCAGTGGTGAGGCCGGCTGGCACATTATGGAGGCCCCTTGCCCTCCACCACCTTGTATGCCTTCCTAAGATCTGGACCCTGAAACATCCTCAATTTTCCACGAAGGGAAAATTCCACAGAATGAATTATAATATGATGAAACCAAGAACCGATTCCATCATATTATCATATTTCAGTCGATGTCATAGTCATACGTCATAAGATTACAAGAATACAAGATAATACATCACTGGGGAACACACCTATTACAGAGTTAATCTAGCGGAAGACTATCGAGTGGAGGCTCCTCCTTCACGGGCATCATCAGAGTTGGCGTAGTGCAGCGTAGATTCCATCTCCGAACCAAACTTGAGCGTAGGCACGAGACCTTCTAATCCTTCTAAAGTCAGCATCTCTGAGAACAGGAAATCAGCACACCACCAGATGTGTGCAGGCCATGGTCAGCACCGATGAGCTTTAGTGGAAAAGATAAAACAAGAGGATCTAGCGATCCTAACATTTGGCTGTGGTTTGCATCCTTAGCACACGTGAAGTAAGTAACAGTAGTAATGTAATAATAATATCCAATTTTAACACATTCTCAGCCACACACATCCACATCCATCCATATCCATCCACCAACCCAACCCAACCATAGCCACACCACCATCTCCACATCTCATCTCACTCACTCAGGTCGATAGGCCGACTCCCTCTTGGCACTGGTCTCAACGGCCCACAGCCCCTAGCTCATGGCCGGAAAATACCCCAACCCTAGAGGGAGAAAAGGACTCATCTCCTATCTAGTATAAGCGAAACCCAGGAAAGGTCCATAGCCGACAAGTCGGCATATGTATCGATTGATCAACCAACACTCTGTAGAGGTTTTACATACCCACAAGATAGCCATCCTCGACGGTGCCCCGTCTAGGTAGATTCTGACCGCTTGCTAGCCTAGAACGATGCCACCCTACCTCTCAGCCCTGGTACATCCCAAGTCTAGTCTGGGATGGCTGATACTGTGAGTCGTAGACAGAGTCGGGGCCCTCCGGATGTCAAGAGCTAGGTCCACAAGGCCTCCTGAAGTCTCGGAAGGGTGTGGGGGAAACCACGCACCCCATACCTCCTTGCACATGTTCACCTAATAGTAGTGGCATTGTTCTACCAAGTAGTCCGACCGTCCCGCACCATATAGGGCGAGTGGGATGTAAAGGATTCCCGGTGAGTCTGAGTACTAGTAAGTCCTTAGGGATTGACCAAGCCAGAATGTCTTCATTAGGGTTTCCATTTTACGTGCCACCATAGCACCTCTACCTCGGGCTCCACCTCTCCGAGGTTCACACCCAAGGCCACCTCCAATTACTATTTACCCACCACAGGTATTCCATATCCAAGTGCCCAGGTAGCACCACATGGCAAGACTAGCCCCAGGCTCGTTGTTATTCTAGCTCGGTCGACACAACCCTCACTCTCCACGCACCCAAGACACACGCAGCACGCTCACACACCACTAAGTCCAGCTCCCGTAGCCAAACCATTCCTAGGGGTTCACCACCAGCATCACATCCCCGACATAATGCGAAGTGGAGTTAATAATAAGTATAGTGATGTAATATGCGAGCAAACAGGCAAGTAAGCATATATAAGTGAGCGAATGTGCAAGGTAGGGTGACGTGGTAGAGTGGGTTGCATCAGGGTGATAATGGCTTAGGTAGTAGCATGCATCAATATACTAGCAAATGATTAAATATAAAGCGCTAGCAGTTCTAGATATTGTGCAATGTCTAATAGGATTCTCTAAAAGAGGGTGCTACCATGACACCTGCGATGTAGAGGTAGTAGTGGTACAATTCTCCATTCATTGGTGTTCCATTAGCGGGGTCACCTCCTTCTACGTTGACTCCATTCCGCAATCCTTGTCATCGTCCACATTCTCTTGGTCCAATCATCAGCTACTTCGCGAAGCGATACGCAAGGCAAAAGAGCACTCAACACTCGAAAGGACGACAAGATGCAGGAAGATCCAATAATACCAACGGCACACTAAAGGATTCATAGCTTAGCCCTCTCGGCAGTTGTCCGATTTCCTCGGGCCAAGAATCACAAGTGGTGGTTTGCTAAGCACAAGCTTAAGTCATGGCCAAACCGGTATGGCTTTATGATAAACGGTTTAAGCCAGAGCTTACCCAGAGCAAACACCACGGCTCACGATCTTTCGATCCCGTGTCATTGACTTGACGGGGATTGGAAGTCGAGCCCCAAGAAAGAAGAACGATGGGGCTCAGATCTTATAGCCTTATCCCGTAGGTCACAATTGGACACAAGTAGCAAACAAGAACGATTAACACTATTGTAACTTGGCTCCAATGTACTTCGGCTCGCCCGCTATGGTAGAAAGTGGTAGCGCAAAGAGATTGGACATCAGCGGGTTCTCTCGATCCTCACGACATAATAACGTCAGACGCCGAGAAGAGAGTTGCTCAGCAAAACAAAAGAAGCGGGGGTTAGCTAGGTACATCCATGTCATGTTCTCAGACACATCTTTAGGAAGATGGTTTTAGACGGCCGATCGGGTTGACACGCATGGGTCTGAGGTATGACATAGACTATAGCTTCGCTAGCTAAAAAGAGATAGTCCGGTCTTTGATCCAATCGCCATGGACACGACGGGATCGAACAGAGCGGCTCATAGGGCAATAGCAGCAAGGAAGCGAGGTCTGCTCCTTCCAACACACACGCCATGACAAAAGACAGGGCATTGGAAGGAGCGACTCACTAAAGAGTACAAGTGCACAAACCACTCGTAGGGTACCTAACTTAGGTGCACTGGCACTAAGACATCTCTCTAATTCATGGTGGTGCGGTTGTCACCATGGGAATCAAGGAAATGCGATGGTCATACAAGGTACAAGCATATGGGGGTTTGTGCACGAAGAGGCAAGTGAAAGTAAAAGAGTGGCGTAACTCCATGGTCATGGCGAGGCGAACTCGTAGCCACAAGCTATACCAACGGGTTGGCACCCATTGTTCCACGATTGTTATCTCTAGGTCATCTCCCACAGGACTTGGTCATGGAGGGCTCAAGGCGTGCATCGATGTTAGTATCGATATCGAATCCATCATGACCATGTTCAAGGGCCGAAGGCAGGGGCTAACACTCGTGGTACTATGAAGCCAACTAAAAAGCGACGGGTCAAGTTACACTCAGCATCACGGTCATGGCGAGACGGATCCCGCGATCATAACGTCCGAACGAGGTATGATCCCTCAGCCGGCTCGAAGGCTCGTCACACAGGTAATAATACCAACAATCAGCGATAAGAACCAAACGCGACCGAAGACGCAACAACTTGACACGACTGCGGAGTAGCACATTCCATAGCTGGGTGATAGGTGAATTCCTGTAAGATAGTCATGGACAGATGGGTTGTAAGAATAGGGCCCAACAAGGTAGATATGCGTATACAGAAAGATGTGAGATGGGGCTTTCATCGGTGGTGGGAGATGTCACCGAGGTGGTCGGTGAGATCACCGTCATGGTCGGAAGGCTGGCCGAGGTGGTCGGAAGGCTGGCCGAGGTGGTCAGAGAGCTTTGCCAACGTGGTCGGTGAGATCACGGAGGTGGTCGGAGTGATCATCAACGTGGTCGGTGAGATTGCCGAAGTGATCGGAAAGGTTGCCAACGTGGTCGGAAAGGTTGTAGACGGCTTTCCAAGGTCTCAATAAAACATCGACTATGATTTGGTCACCCAAAGGTTCAGAGGGTAACGTGGCTTGCCCTAGAGGGTCACAGTTTGCATCTGGTCAACTATGGCCCACTATGGCTTGGTACGGCTTTAGTTATCTAGTCTCGTGGGGCTACGGTGGGCCGTGGTTGGCCGGTCATGGCTACAGGTGGCCAGGGGTTGGCTACAAGCATCGACTCTTTGGCTTAGGCATATATCATGGCCATCAGGTGCTAGGGTCCCGCGGTGGTAATCCAAAGTTAGTCTGTGAGCTACGTGAACGCGAGTAAGCGCAAGCATTGTGATGGCTTACCATTTGGAGGGGTCAGAAATACTCAAGGATGGGTCCATGACGTAGGGCTTGATTTTAGAAAAATTATGGAACTGTTTTCATAAATTTTAGGAGCTAAGATGAATTCTTTTGGAGGTTGGACAGGTTCTTTGAAAATAGATAAAAGGGGAACGCCTAGGGATTTGGCTGGGCCTTGAGTGCTCTGAGGGGCTAGGTGGGCGGTGGATCTAATAGGGCCCAAAGGCCGAGGCAAGGGCTGCTGAAGGGGCTGCGTGAGCTTGTTCACCTTTGGTTGGGACTCGGGCCTAAAAGGAAAGGCCTGAAGGGTGGATTGGGCATGGTCGTAGGCTCCATTTGCGTAGCTAATCTAGGCCAAGGCCAACCTCTTGGTCCGGAGACAGGAAGGGCAAGGACAGGGCCTCCATGTGCGCTAGGTGTTCGATGCCAGAATGCCCACAAGGCTCGCTGTGCTTGCGGTGCGTGGATGACGTCTGCAACCACGAAGGTGGGACGGGGCAGTGGAAAGGCCGGAGCTTGGCTTGCCAGGAGTGGTGCCAGCGAGGCGGACACGCCATGGCCTCGCACCACCGTCTGTGGGTGCGGGTTTGTGTTGTGCGTGTAGGGTTGTGCGGCCGGGAGGCTCTAGGCTCGTGCGGGTACAAGGAGCATGGCGTCCACAGCGTTCTACAGCTGGCGGCTAAGGGCTGCAGGTGATAGCCGTGACTATGAGGGCGAGGCCTTGGGTCAACTAAGGCAAAGAACGCCTGTGCATGCATGTGTCCAGGCCAAGGTCAGGGCTATGAGCGCGATGGAGGGATCAGAGGCTCGATGGTGGTGTGGAGATGTTGCGGTGCTGCAGCTGGCACTGCGTCATGGCATCATGTAGGGTCATGACGAGGTCCGCCAGCGGCATGACGCCGAGGCGAGGCGGAGCCTTGATCGGTGAAGGTAGGGGCGGTGTGGCCTTGGCAAGGCAAGGGCTGTGCGGTGCATGTGCGGTGGGCTAGCGGCGGCGAGCATGACCGGCCAGTGCTCGCATCCATGCCTTCGTGAGCTATGTTCGTGCGGTGGCTAGGTAAAGCGGAAGCCACGGCGTGTGCGGGATGTGGTGGTACTGAGGGCTTGGCCTCGCATCTCCCCTGGTGTGGGGAACATGGCAGCACAAGCATGGTGACTCCATGCACTGTGGACATGGGAGGAGGCTGGGGAAGCTCACCAGAGGTGCCGGTGAGGTTAGGCTGGTGGTGCGGTGGCGATTCGGTGCCGTGTCGAGTTGACGCAGCGCCGTGCCAAACAGCAATGGAGAAGAAGGCGTGCTTCATCTTTGTCTCCGATGGCCACGATGGCTTGGTGGCATCGGGGCTCATGGCGCTGGTCACGGGCTTGGCAGTGTGGCCTTCGTTGTCATGGCCGCCAGCATCATGGATGTGCCCATGCTTGGTGACGAGGTGGCTCCCTGAGGCGGCGATTGTATGACGGTGTGGTCAGGGTCCTCTGTCTGGTGCCAAGGGCGGAGCATGAGCTCGTAGGGGCCTACGGCAAGGACATGGATGTCGTCGTGGTTCAGCGCGAGGTCGTTGACGTCGTGGCAGAGCGGCTCGCGGTCGTCGTGCTGGTGGCACGGCTCGGGGGCAGGGCACGCGGTCGTGCAGCAGAGGAGCATGGCGTTGGGGAAGGGTGGTGATGGTCCATGGCTTGGTCCATGGAGAGGGTGTTGGCATTGCTGGTTCGGGCGGCGTTGTGGTCGGCGCTATGGCCTCGATTCTAGGAACGGCTGCCTGAGAAGCGTAGCATGCGCGGGCGACGTTGTGGGGGCGTGCAGAGGGATCTTGGTCGGCATCGCCATGGCTAGGGGCTCCAGCAAGGTAGTGGAGGGCCACAGCCAGCGACGGCTGACCGGCATGGCTATGCAATAGGGCAGGGCGAAGCAAGGAGGGAGGGAGAGGGATGGAGCGGTGGCGGCTATAGGGGGAAAGCTCTAGAGCGGGCGGCGTCGGGGGTACTTATAGCGCGCCAGCTAGGGCTCCAGGCGCTATGGACAGTGATCCTCGGCTTTCGTGCGGAGAAGGGGCACGCGGCATGCATCAAATGGCATGGATGTCGAGAGGGAGTAGGTGAGGGCGCTGGTGCAGAGGCGGCTCCTGGTTTGCCTTTATGGCGCGGCGGTGGCTGCTGGGAGCGTCTGCTCCCGCTAGGGCTTGGGGTTGGGCAGCTTGCGGCTGCTGGGTAGGCACTGGTGGGCCACGTGGCTGGGCTAACAGGCCACGGGCTGCCGCACCGGTTGGGCTAAGGCGCTGGCAGGGTGGGCCAAAGAGAGGAGCGAGGGTAGGCCAGGCCATGGCTTGGCAAGGAGAGAGGGGGGCTCGGTTGGGCTCCTACGCTGGTTGCACCGAGGAAAGGGGTGAGTGGGCCAAATGGAGGAGTGGCGAGCTGGGCCAAGGCGTGAGGAGAGAGAAGAGAGAAGGGAATAGATTTTCCAATTTATGTTAAATGGATTTGAATTTGGATTTGAGAAGAATTCACCACATCTTGAGAAGGATTTCCCAGGTGAAATATAAAGCGGTGTTCGAGGAATCATTCGGAGAGATTCATATGAACTCAAGACAAAATTTCGTCGAGTGTTTGGATGGGGATTTTTGGAAAGACTCGAAGGGGAAAATTTGGGGGGGGGGGAAATTCAGGGGAATCTGCATGGGGTTTGAATAGGAATTTCAAGAGAGGGGTATTGATGGTACTTGAGATGTGAGCTCCAAGAGGGGACTCAAGATGATTTCCACTGGTGGCTAGAGGAGAGGGTCTTTTCCTTTGTTCTCCTACTCCTAGGTCTTATATGTGCGTACTCGCATGTATTAACAACATGCTTACTCATCGTGGTGGTCTACTAGGGGTCTTAGGGTTTAGGGACTCCGGTCCAATGGTCGGCACAAATATAAATGGCAAGTCCAGGTTCTAGTGGGGTTCGGGATTATAAAGAGAGATTAACGGAAGACTCAAAATAATCCCGCGAGGATCACAAGGAGGTTGCTATGGGTTGTGCTCTCCAACAATAATCAAGACTCAACCACAGGACAACTCGAAAACTCCAGCAATCACCTACGAACCATCTACATGTATGCAACATCTTGTTAGCAAGTTGGACTCATGTTTGACCTAGCAATTACATGTTTCACACATTGTAGGAAATTTTTTAAAAAGTTCATATTTTTGGCTTCTCCAAAAACCTAGGTTGTTACAGTCCACCCTCCTTACAGGAATCTCATCCTTGAGATTTAGGTGTTGCTCGATCAATGAAGAGGCAAGGTGTCCATAGAACCTTGCAAAAGGAATTGTCGTCCTTTTGTTTTCTTCGATAACTCAATCCAAATTTGTACGGGGTGTCCAAGGATCTCTAGAGGTTTTGTCTAGTCATATGGCCGTCTTGGTTCATAACATGCTAGGTTAGCCAGGGTCCTGGAGTCACATGTAAATAAAATAGCTTCTATATTCTTCACTCAAGCAATATAATCACAAGAAGCATAAGAAGTAAAAAGATCCAAGCACTCAAGCAGCATTACAACTCCTATATGCATAGTGTTGACTTAAGGCGACTCCTAAGCCTTTGAGTCTCACACATCTATCGATCTTGCGTGGGCGACATAGGGAATCATTTCCTAGTGGTCAACTTTTTAGATTGAGGATAGTCAGTTAGAAGTAGAACTCAAGGTAGAGATGGGGAATCAAGTGTCAGTAGCTATGACTCCACTACAGATAGAATGTTTGGCTTCTAAACTAGTGTTTGGTACTAAAGGTCTCGTCCTAAGGTCAAGTATGGCTCTGATACCAACTGAAACATCCTCAATTTTCCGCGAAGGGAAAATTCCACAGAATGAATTATAATATGATGAAACCAAGAACTGATTCCATCATATTATCATATTTCAGTCGATGTCACAGTCATACATCGTAAGATTACAAGAATACAAGATAATACATCACTGGGGAACACACCTATTACAGAGTTAATCTAGCGGAAGACTATCGAGTGGAGGCTCCTCCTTCACGGGCATCATCAGAGTTGGCGTAGTGCAGCGTAGATTCCATCTCCAAACCAAACTTGAGCATAGGCATGAGACCTTCTAATCCTTCTAAAGTCAGCATCTTTGAGAATAGGAAATCCTACACACTACCAGATGTGTGCAGGCCATGGTCAGAACCGACAAGAGGATCTGGCGATCCTAACATTTGGCTGTGGTTTGCATCCTTAGCGCACATGAAGTAAGTAACAGTAGTAATGTAATAATAATATCTAGTTTTTAACACATTCTCAGCCACACACATCCACATCCATCCATATCCATCCACCAACCCAACCCAACCATAGCCACACCACCATCTCCACATCTCATCTCACTCACTCAGGTCGACAGGCCAACTCCCTCTCGGCACTAGTCTCAACGGCCCACAGCCCCTGGCTCACGGCTGGAAAATACCCCAACCCTAGAGGGAGAAAAGAAGGACTCATCTCCTATCTAGTTTAAGCAAAACCCAGGAAAGGTCCATAGCCGACAAGTCGGCATATGTATCGATCGATCAACCAACACTCTGCAGAGGTTTTACATACCCACAAGATAGCCATCCTCGACGATGCCCCATCTAGGCAGATTCCGGCTGCTTGCTAGCCTAGAACGATGCCACCCTACCTCTTAGCCCTGGTACATCCCAAGTCTAGTCTGGGATGGCTGATACTGTGAGTCGTAGATAGAGCCGGGGCCCTCTGGATGTCAAGAGCCAGGTCCACAAGGCCTCCTAAAGTCTTGGAAGGGTGTGGGGGAAACCGCGCACCCCGTACCTCCTTGCACACGTTCACCTAGCAGTAGTGGCATTGTTCTACCAAGTAGTCCGATCGTCCCACACCATATAGGGCGAGTGGGATGTAAAGGATTCCCGGTGAGTCTGAGTACTAGTAAGTCCTTAGGGATTGACCAAGCCAGAATGTCTTCATTAGGGTTTCCATTTTACGTGCCACCATAGCACCTCTACCCTGGGCTCCACCTCTCCGAGGTTCACACCCAAGGCCACCTCCAATTACCATTTACCCACCATAGGTATTCCATATCCAAGTACCCAGGTAGCACCACATGGCAAGACTCGCCCCAGGCTCATCGTTAGCTAAAAAGAGATAGTCCGGTCTTTGATCCAATCGCCATGGACACGGCGGGTTCGAACAGAGCGGCTCATAGGGCAATAGCAGCAAGGAAGTGAGGTCTGCTCCTTCCAACACACACGCCATGACAGAAGACAGGGCATTAGTAGGAGTGACTCACTAAAGAGTACAAGTGCGCAAACCACTCGTAGGGTACCTAACTTAGGTGCACTGGCACTAAGACATCTCTCTAATTCATAGTGGTGCATTTGTCACCGCAGGAATCAAGGAAATGTGATGGTCATACAAGGTACAAGCATACGGGGGTTTGTGCACAAAAAGGCAAGTAAAAGTAAAAGAGTGGCGTAACTCCATGGTCATGGCAAGGCGAACTCGCGGCCACAAGCTATACTAATGGGTTGGCACCCATTATTCCACGATTGTTATCTCCAGGTCATCTCCCACAGGACTTGGTCATGGAGGGCTCAAGGCGTGCATCGATGTTAGTATCGACATCGAATCCATCATGACCATGTTCAAGGGCCGAAGGCAGGGGCTAACACTCGTGGTACTATGAAGCCAACTAAAAAGCGACGGGTTGAGTTACACTCAGCATCACGGTCATGGTGAGACGGATCCCACGATCGTAACGTTCGAATGAGGTACGATCCCTCAGCCAGCTCGAAGGCTCGTCACATAGGTAACAATACCAACAATCAGCGATAAGAACCAAATGCGACCGAAGACGCAACAACTTGACACGACTGCGGAGTAGCACATTCCATAGCTGGGTGATAGGTGAATTCCTGTAAGACAGTCATGGACAGATGGGTTGTAAGAATAGGGCCCAACAAGGTAGATATGCGTATACAGAAAGATGCGAGATGGGGCTTTCGTCGGTGGTCGGAGATGTCACCGAGGTGGTTGGTGAGATCACCGTCATGGTCGGAAGGCTGGCCGAGGTGGTCGGAAGGCTGGCCGAGGTGGTCGGAGAGCTTTGCCGACGTGGTCGGTGAGATCGCGGAGGTGGTCGGAGTGATCATCAACGTGGTCAGTGAGACAGCCGAAGTGGTCGGAAAGGTTGCCAACGTGGTCGGAAAGGTTGTAGACGGCTTTCCAAGGTCTCAATAAAACATCAACTATGATTTGGTCACCCGAAGGTTTAGAGGGTAACGTGGCTTGCCCTAGAGGGTCACGGTTTGCATCTGGCCAACTATGGCCCTCTATGGCTTGGTACGGCTTTAGTTATCTAGTCTCATGGGGCTACGGTTGGCCATGGTTGTCCGGTCAAGGCTACAGGTGGCCAAGGGTTGGCTACGAGCATCGAGTCTTTGGCTTAGGCATATATCACGGCCATCAGGTGCTAGGGTCCCACGGTGGCAATCCAAAGTTAGTCTATGAGCTGCGCGAACGCGAGTGAGCGTAAGCATTATGATGGCTTACCATTTGGAGGGGTCAGAAATACTCAAGGATGGGTCCATGATGTAGGGCTTGATTTTAGAAAAATTATGGAACTGTTTTCATAATTTTTAGGAGCTAAGATGAATTCATTTGGGTGTTGGACAGGTTCTCTGAAAACAGATAAAAGGGGAACGCCTGGGGATTCAGCTGGGCCTTGATTTCTCTGATGGGCTAGGCAGGCGGTGGATCTAATAGGGCCCAAAGGCCGAGGCAAGGGCTGCTGAAGGGGCTGCGTGAGCTTATTCACCTTCGGATGGGACTCAGGCCTGAAAGGAAAGGCCTGAAGGGCGGATTGGGCATGGTCGCAGGCTCCATCTGCGTAGCCGATCTGGGCCAAGGCTAGCCTCTTGGTCTAGAGATAGGAAGGGCAAGGACAGGGCCTCCATGTGCGCCAGGTGTTCGATGCCAGAATGCCCACAAGGCTCGCTGTGCTTGCGGTGCGTGGACGACGTCCGCAACCATGAAGGTGGGAGGGGCAGTGGAAAGGCCGGAGCTTGGCTTGCCAGGAGCAGTGCCAGTGAGGCGGACATGCCATGGCCTCGCACCACCATCCATGGGTGTGGGTTTGTGTTGTGCGGTCGGGAGGCTCTGGGCTCGTGCGGGTACAAGGAGCGTGGCGTCCACGGCGTTCTACGGCTGGCGGCTAAGGGCTGCAGGCGATAGCCGTGACTATGAGGGCGAGGCCTTGGGTCGACTAAGGTGAAGAACGCCTATGCGTGCATTTGTCTAGGCCAAGGTCAGGGCTATGAGCACGATGGAGGGATCAGAGGCCTGATGGTGGTGTGGAGATGTTGCGGTGCTGCAGCTGGCACCGCATCGTGGCATCGTGTAGGGTCCCGACGAGGTCCGCTAGTGGCGTGACGCCGAGGCGAGGCGGAGCCTTGACCGGTGAAGGTAGGGGCGGTGTGGCCTTGGCAAGGCAAGGGCCATGCGGTGCATGTGTGGTGGGCTAGCAGCGGCCAGCATGACCGGCCAGTGCTCGCATCTGTGCCTTCACGAGCTATGTTCGTGCGGTGGCTAGGCGAAGCAGAAGCCGTGGCGTGTGCAGGACGTGGTGGTACCAAGGGCTTAGCCTTGCATCTCCCCTGGTGTGGGGAATGTGGTAGCATGAGCATGGCGACTCCATGCACTGCGGACATGGGAGGAGGCTGGGGAAGCTCACTAGAGGTGCCGGTGAGGTTAGGCTGGTGGTGCGGTGGCGATTCGGTGCTATGTCGAGTTGACGCAGCGCCGTGCCGAACAACAATGGAGAAGAAGGCGTGCTTCATCTTTGTCTTCGGTGGCCATGATGGCTTGGTGGCGTTGGGGCTCATGGCGCTAGTCACAGGCTTGGTGGTGTGGCCTTCGTCGTCATGGCCGCCAGCATCATGGACGCACCCATGCTTGGTGATGAGGTGGCTCCCTGAGGTGGTGATTGTATGACGGTGTGGTCGGGGTCCTCTGTCCAGCGCCAAGGGCGAAGCATGAGCTCATAGGGGCCTGCGGCAAGGACATGGACGTCGCCGTGGTTCAGTGCGAGGTCGTTGACGTCGTGGCGGAGCGGCTCGCGGTCGTCATGCTAGTGGCGCGGCTCGGGGGCGGGGCACGCGGTCGTGCAGCAGAGGAGCATGGTGTCAGGGAAGGGTGGTGATGGTCCATGGCTTGGTCCATGGAGAGGGTGTTGGCGTCGCTGGTTCGGGCGGCGTTGTGGTTAGCGCTACGGCCTCGGTTCCGGGAACGGCTGCCTGGGAAGCGTAGCACGCATGGGCGATGTTGTGGGGGCGTGCAGAGGGATCTTGGTTGGCGTTGCCATGGCCAGGGGCTCCGACATGGCAGTGGAGGGCCACGGCCAGTGACGGCTGACCGGCATGGCTATGCAGCAGGGCAGGGTGGAGCAAGGAGGGAGGGAGAGGGATGGAGCGGTGGCGGCTACAGGGGGAAAGGTCCAGAGCGGGCGGCATCGGGGGTACTTATAGCGCGCCAGCTAGGGCTCCAGGCGCTATGGACGGCGATCCTCGGCTTCTGTGTGGAGAAGGGGCACACGGCGCGCATCAAATGGCATGGACACTGAGAGGGAGCAGGTGAGGGCGTTGGTGCAGAGGCGGCTCCCGGTTTGCCTTTGTGGCACGGCAGCGGCTGCTGGGAGCGTCTGCTCCCGCTAGGGCTTGGGGTTGGGCAGCTTGCGGCTGCTGGGCAGGCACTGGTGGGCCGCGCGGCTGGGCCAATAGGCCACAGGTTGCCACGCCGGTTGGGCTAAGGTGCTGGCAGGGTGGGCCAAAGAGAGGAGCGAGGGCAGGCCGGGCCATGGCTTGGCAAGGAGAGAGGGGGGCTCGGTTGGGCTCCTGCGCTGGTTGGGCCAAGGAAAGGGGTGAGCGGGCCAAATGGAGGAGTGGCGAGCTGGGCCAAGGCATGAGGAGAGAGAAGAGAGAAGGGAATAGATTTTCCAATTTATGTTTAAATGGTTTTGAATTTGGATTTGAGAAGAATTCACCACATCTTGAGAAGGATTTCCCAGGTGAAATATAAAGCGGTGTTCGAGGAATCATTCAGAGAGATTCATATGAACTCAAGACGAAATTTCCTCAAGTGTTCGGATGGGGATTTTCGGAAAGACTCAAAGGGGAAAATTTGGGGGGAAAATTCGGGGGAATCTGCATGGGGTTTGAATAGGAATTTCAAGAGAGGGGTATTGATGGTACTTGAGATGTGAGCTCCAAGAGGGGGCTTGAGATGATTTCCACTAGCGGCTAGAGGAGAGGGTCTTTTCCTTTGTTCTCCTACTCCTAGGTCTTATATGTGCGTACCCGCATGTATTAACAACATGCTTACTCATCGTGGTGGTCTACTAGGGGTCTTAGGGTTTAGGGACTCCAGTCCAATGGTTGGCACAAATATAAATGGCAAGTCTGGGTTCTAGTGGGGTTCGGGATTATAAAGAGAGATTAACAGAAGACTCGAAATAATCCCACGAGGATCACAAGGAGGTTGCTATGGGTTGTGCTCTCCAACAATAATCAAGACTCAACCACAGGACAACTCGAAAACTCCGGCAATCACCTATGAACCATCTACATGTATGCAACATCTTGTTAGCAAGTTGGACTCGTGTTTGACCTAGCAATTACATGTTTCACACATTGCAGGAAAAATTTTAAAAAGTTCATATTTTTGGCTTCTCCAAAAACCCGAGTTGTTACAGACCCTTGATTTTAAGGTGGTTTTAAATTGGTTCATCCAACGGTGATCGAGGGAGTTGATGCGGATCGATGATGTGGTGATTCCTTGTCCCTTACTCCACCTTGATTCCTTGCCCCTACTCCACCTTGATTCCTTGCCCCCTACTCCACCTCCACTTATATATAGCAGCCCCTACCCCCCTCCTTGGAGGCATCCCTAAAACCCTAATTCATAACCTCCTCATTGGGATCAGAGTTAGCTCTTAAGATGTGGAAGTAGAATAGCTCTAGTTGAGAGTTAGGGAGAGTTGAGCCATGCTTAGGTTGTGGAGAAATCTTCGAAGGTCGGGTATATCTTTGTATCTCACCTTTGCAAGACTTATGCTTTAATATATATCTTCTCTATCTACTTTTATGCCTTTCATGTGTATGGTTAGTATAGTTATCATACCTTAGCATCAGATCTTCGCTCGCATCAGGTGCTTTAGTTATCATATGTGACTAGAGTAGTAATCCATAGTATAAGCATGGTGTCTAAACTATAGGTTACCTGAGATTGTGCTCAATCCTATGGTTAGTTGTGGCAGCACCAGGGGTGATAGCTCTATTAGGCCATTGTAATCCACCATGTTAGGATTGGTGTTCGTAGAGCTTTAGGCAGCCTTCCCCCAACTACGCTTTCTCACCCCCCTCGAGAGTTGGAAAGGTACTGTTGCTCCAAAGTGTTTTTGTGTGTGATCGTTATATGTATCCATGAATTAGTTATAACCTATAGAACCAAAGTGATAGAGAAGTATTTAGGAACCTTGAACTCACCCGTTGTCTTCTCAACTTAGCTAGACTACTCATTTATTATGTAATTCTCTTAAGTGTGAGTCATTATTCATAACTCTTATTATAAACAACACTTAACCCTACTTTAGTTTAGTTAGTATACTAGTTAGTAGATACATGATGGTGAATTATCAACTTCTTTAACCATTGTTTCCCTGTGAAAAAATATGATACTCTAGAATACTCCCGGGTGAGAGCTACAACGGTATCCGTGCACTTGCGGATTTATCTATGTGCGTTTAAAATATACCAACTCTAGCTAGGCCTGGGTCATGTCTATGCCAGTGCTTAGCCTAGATTCATCGGTTGCTTGGGCCTTTGCTTGGTTCCTTTGCGCCTTTTCTGCTTTACGCTTTTCTGTGTTGCGCCTTTTGATCATATTTCTATGTATTTGATGAATAAGTCCAGCAAAACACTAAGTCTCCAATACATGTGGAAATATGTCAATAGTAAAGGCATATGTGTCAAAAGTTTGTTTATTTCTCCTATTTTGGGTATTAATTGATGGTCAGATATGGTCGTTAAGGACCGCCAACAGTAGCTAGACAAATACTTTTTCCCTTACTTTGGTGTAGCTCAAACTTCCCAAAGGTTTTTGATAGATTTTGAAAAGAAAACTTGCCTAAGTTCCTCATATGGTACACTCAAGTCTCTCAATGGTGTTTGAAACCTTACTAAGGCCATGGATCTTGGCCTTAATATCTATCCTAAAGCTTATGTGGAGCTTAAGGTAGGGGATAAAAGCATAGCCTACTTGAATTGAATTTATTGCTAAGTCAAACACTTGGATCACAAGGAGCAACAAATCATACTAATTGATCAAGATGTGCATGTGTGTGGTATATTTGGTGGAAGTGATACTCCTTTGAGAAGTTTTCCTTCTCTAGCTTCTTTTTGAGAGGGCATGGCTACTTTCTTTTCACTATCTCTTTCTCTCTTCTTTTCTCTCTTTTTTTGACACTAGAGCTTTTGCTCTTTATTCTCTCTCTCTCTTTCATAGCCCATGCCTCTCTTTTTGATGAAAGATAGCTAGAGAGGTAACTTTGATTCTTATAGAGCAGTAATGAATGGAAAGCATATGTGGTTGTGTATCCCCAGTGTAGGAATAGCATAAATATGTGGGTGTATGTGATCTTGATAAAAAAAACATGACAAGTTTCTCTACTCAGATCAATAAGGTTTGAAAAAGCTCAAAACAAACAAGCAACTTTTATAGTGGCTTTATCATGTATGAGTGTGTATTTGGCTCTGGTAGGAATTTATTACCATTGAGGAACTTCTAGCAAGAGAGTTTTAGCATTTTGCAAAACAAAACTCCAGGTTGTTTTTACCATTCCTCAGATAGGTTCAAAGATTTACTCTAATCTTGGCTACAACATATCTCACAAAGACTTAGACTTGGTTCTAGCATTTGCAACCCACAAAAGCATGGAACTTAAGATGAACTCTAAAATATCATGCTCAAAACTTAAGTATCAGGTTGTATAACATGCTTTTGCAAAGTATCACAGAGCAACTATTCATCATCTCCAAATAATTTTATCATCATTTGTTAGAGCAGAGTTTCTTTTAAGATAAATTTCAAGGCACTCCTCTCTACATTCTATGATCATGGATATTGACATGTAAAACAAATATGAATGTAAAGAGAGGGTTTAAGATTTTTCATACCTGAATGGGAAGAGATATCTCCCCCAAGCTTGCCTTTTGCATGGGTTGGAATGTCTTCTGGCGACTCTTTGATTCTTTCTTTATTGACTAACTAAGACTACTACTAGAATGCATAAATGACTAAATGACCAAACCTATTACTACTAGGTTCACTGTCGCTTCGATGGTCGAGACGTCTGTAGAGGTAAACATCACCGTCGCTTCAGCGTATGAACCATCAGTACAAAAGGTCATGGTCACCGTTGCCTTGCACCATGATCTGCCTTTAATGATCGTTTAGTCGGTGTTGGGTTACTAAACGATTCGGTGGTGATACACTTTTGATCCCTACAACATAATACGTATAGCGACTATGTTGGACGTTTGCACCACCAATGACGGTGGTGATAACAAAACAATAAAATAGCTTACTAAACACAAAGCATACAGATATAATCATTTTTACATCCATAAACCATGTTCTTACAATAACAATGGACACTTACCATAATATCTTTCTCAACTGATTTCCTAACACAAGTGGTACATAGATTGCAAACTAAATGTACTAATCTCTATAGACTTACATAACAAAACGACATAGTTGTGCTCCTCCTATGTTGCACTCCTGCTTGCTAGGCAAAAATGAATATAATTAGTGCATTCTTCAGATTGGTAGCCAATGCACCATGGAACCCCTCTTCTTCCTCCCTTAGCCAATGCAGGAAAATTGTTCAAAAGCATTCAGACTTAACCAACACAAAGTAGCAGAATTAATGATATTGAACACACCATTCCTTTAGTTACCAAGCCCAAATTAGCTTATATATAGAATCAAAACAACTACCTATCTGAATAAACAAAATACAACAAATACACCTTTACTGCTCTACTAATAACTCCATGAACAAGGGAACATAAGGAAGATAGTGAGGTCCGTTGATACATAGACTCTAGGTAGGTCTAGGACAGTGGATGACCCATGTTGGGAGGACATGAACTTTTCTGTGGTTCATGTGATATGCAAGTGTTCTATCCTCCCCAACAAGGAATATCAAATTCCATTCAAGGTGAACTGCAATCACTCTATACTCCATATCACAAACCTCATAACCAAATTCAATAGTGTTCTGTCCAAATATCTCTAGCGTGGTCACCGTATGCTTTAATGTCCATCTATTACTACCATAGTCTTGAAGGATCCAGATTGAAAGCTAAGTCATAGTGTAAATGTCAACATACATAAACACAACTGACCCTGGGATTCATGGATGGAGATTGCATCACCATGTGAATTCTATATTTTTGTCCATGTCTTTCCATCCATATCAATAGCAACAATCTAGGAGAACTCGAGCTAGTACATAAAACCATTAAGAAACACAATTCTCGCATATGTTGATACTATAATACCATCACCCCATTCATATTTTTTAAAGATCCAAGATGCACTCATAGATGAGTAGATGCTCACACCTATGGACTCACCCTCCCTCATATTCCCATATTCAAACACATGGAAGTACGAGGAGACTGTCGGATCAAACCCCAAGCGAGCCTCACTACAAGAACAGAGATTATCTAGTAGTAGCAACCATTTGTTAGTCGCCAGATTGCAGACAACATAGCAACACCCAAAACACTAGCAGAGGATGAGGCCGCTGCAGCAATCTGAGATGATGACATCACGAATGGGGAAGGGAAAGAAGGACAAGGAGGGGTGTTCACTAGTGACGCTGGTGAAGTGGCATTTGCCTTTCCAGGTGCGATAGAAGAGTCCGACAATAATCTGGGGTAGCTCCTTTCGATACTCGGCGTCCGAGATGAGGTGGTTCTAGAAGTGACAGACACGCTTGCAGCTACATAAGGAGTGAGCGGTGAGGCAGCAGAGGATGAGGACAAGACATGGTCTATGAGGATGCCCACTCCCTTCATCTTATTAGGGACCTCCTCTATCTTGATAAGGATCTGCTGGAGCGACAGGCACACACTAATTAGATGGAAGCTTGCTTCCTACTTACATGAGTGAAGAGGGGAATTAAAATCCAAGAAATATGGATACAGGAAGTGCGAAAGCATTACCCTTATGTTTAGATCTTGCAACAGTGAGCTCGAGTGGGCACGGTGGTGAGTACCACCTTGGTCATCGGTGGATCTGTGTGAGCCGGTTAGGCGTATCGACGCCACGACACGGAGCACTAGATTGTCAGCGATGAGTGGTGGTGATTGGGAATAGTAGCACTGAGGAGGAGGTAGACAGGATGTGAAAGTGGCAGTCTTTGTAAGCTAAAGTAGGAGCTACGGAAATGCAAATTTGAGTTAAACTTTGTAAATATGCGTGGGAGACTTGGGCGGTCTTGGAAATTGATGATAGCGGTGCCATCTTGAGTTCCTAACTGTCTAGAAGCGGCGGTGGACGCTGCCAGCGGTGGTGGTTGTGTGTTATGAATATCACCTAACTACGGATGTGACATACAGTCATGAAATCTAAGGTGCTTGGGGGTACCAACACACTACCGGTCGTAGAAGACCGCTTCCCCATCACATAAAATAAACGTCTCAACCAAGATAAGGAAGATCCTAAAAAATACATAAGTTAAGAACATTTCATATTTCATCTAAATAAAACATACATATTCTACGCTAAAAATTTAGTACATAAAATAAAAATCCTACTACAAGACTAGCTTCAGCGAGATGAGGATGACCCTCCATCGAGCCTTCTGCCAGGCTTGTAGTAGGGGCCCTTTCCCTTGCGGCGCTCGGTCCACTGTGTTAATTAAAATATAGTTAGTTTTAATTGGTGACAGTAACTACATAGTAACTTAAAAATTGAAAGAAGGTTGATCACAAAAAACATCATCACACAGAGTTATTTCTTCAGTACCTTCTCCTTCCGTGCTTCCTTATTGGCCATATTGGCCATGTGGCGCTTGTCCCTATGAGCCTTCACCGCCTAATTGTCGCCACAGTCCCCAACTCCACCAAGCTCACGATCGCGGGCCATGGCGTCATTGCTCAGGATATACTTGGCCAAAGCACTATGCTCTGGCCCAGATATCCCCTCGCCACTGTGAGACTTCCCATTGGAGTGCTACAACAACTCACAAAGACTCCATGATGGCACTTTCTTGCCACAGGAAAAAGGACACACAAAGGTGCCCTCGCCATGACCACAAAACCTGACGCCTCCATTAGAGAGGCCGAGTAGGATCTTGCTCTCCTTGTCTTCGAATTCAACCTCGTCTGATTATGAGTTTTTGCTCTCAGAGTCACTGTGGCCTACCATGCTTGTGGAGGAACTAGAAGAAAGAAAGAGAAAGATCAACTACAAAATTTGGCAAATTTAGAGTGGAGAAAGCAACACACCACACCCCCTTCTTATATCAAGCAATGGCGATGATTCACATGGCAACGTCGACTTCCCTATGCTCATATTTCCCATCTCCTCATGTCGCAGCATACCTAACATGTCCATTCAATGGCAACCATTCGCATGGCAGCGTCGAGTTGCCAAGGCGTGTATTTCACGTTGCTTCACATGGCAGCGTACCCAAAGCATTCAAGAACATTAGAGAAGCAACTGCCACAATGGTCATTAATTAGGAGTGTGATTCACATGTAAGAACATGCCATACCCAACAATGATGTTGTGGGCTACGCCATCAAGATCGTGTCCAACATCCAAGATCAAGTGGCATAGTGCACTGCATGGCCGGACAATACTCTTTAAATAACTTGGAAACATGTTCGTCACAATAATTCCTCCTCAATCAAATTCCCCCCCAAAAATCTCCTCAATCAACGTACATCGCGCCGTCCATGCACCGTACCTACATCCATGCCAGCAATCATGGCGGTGAGATGGCACCCCATGCCACTAATGGTGCTCCCTACTAAGGTGCAAATTGAGATCGCCAGTCACCTCGATGTGACCTCAAAACGGCCCAGGGATGACCTCTGCAGCCTACGGGCGACGTGCTTGTCCTTGCATCGCATCTACGGCAACCCCACCGTCGGTCGTTGCATGGTAGTGGATTGGTGCAGACATGGGGTGAGGTCATCGAACGACCGTGTCAATTACTTTGCCCTCCTTGCTAGGCTGACCCAAGTCAGCAACCCAGATGCTTGCTTGCTCACTGGGATACAAACCATATTCATGAAAAACCACAGCCCTCAGCCATGCCTCGACTATCTCACCCATGCCGCTAATGGTGGGCACAATATGGTGGCCTATCTAGTCACCATATTCCTCTATGGGCACAATGGAGGTGCTAGAGGTGGTACATAAGATGGGACGAGGGTGAGGAAGAATCGTGGGTGTTAGTGGCGGGCGGTGGCGGGGACCAATGAGTTGGCGGCTAAGCAACTAGGGGTGTCGGCTGTGCCACAAGGCAGCCATGAACATGATCCATGAAACAACGTGGTGGCACAACAAGTGGCCACCGTCACCACTGGCATAGGTGCACGGCGATCTTTCGTGCGTAGGTGGCGACTATGACGTTCCAAAAGGATGGGAACAAAGAACTCTGCTTTGCAATGGGGACTATAGGCTTCGTCGCAAAATTATTTTGTTCAGAAAGGCAATTGGAATAGGAAACTAATTCACTCTTTACATGTGAGAGTGAATTAGTAAGGTTTTGATTTTTTGTTGCAAGAGTAAATAGGAAACTACTCCATAATTCAATATAAGTGTTCTACTATAGTACTCTTCGCGCTACTAATGCTAAATCACCGTATGAAACAGCGACGAGAGCTGTCACACCACCATGAATTGATGTCTAATTCTAGATTCATCGCATAATAGAGTTCATAAGATCAAGTCTTGTGTTACATTTTTCTGCGAGGAATTAAATTAAAAGCCAAGCAGAAGACGGTACACGTGACCACGTCCCTCTATTAAAAGCCAAGTAGAGGAGCCATTAGTTTTCAAATGTTATTATAACACCAACGTAATGCATGTGTGCACCAAATAAATGATTCAATTTGTAAAACAAAACAAAGATGTCACACTAGTTTAGCTGAAATAATGACAACATCCATCATTGAGAAAATTAACATGTCAATAAACAAGCAAACAACATTGGTCCATTTAAAATGCTTGACAGAGAGATACATCAAATACAACTTTATTTACTGCTCTGCTAATGAATCCAAGAACAAGGGAACATAAGAAAGATAGTATGGTCTATAGATGAACTCTTTTTTAATGCTATGAATACCATACCGAAAGACCCGGGTAGGGAAGACATATACTTTTATGCAGTCCATGTCATATGCGATGATTGTTCTATTCTCCCCAGCAAAGAAAATCAAATTCCATTCTAGGTGAACTGTAATCATTGTGTAGTCGTCAACACAATCCATGAAACCAAATTTAATATTAATCCTTCGAAACAGGATTCATATCCTGACCGTATGCTTCAATGTCCAATTATTACTACCATAGTCTTCAAGGATCCATATTATAATCTTGGAATCATTTGGACCACCAACAGTACATACACACAAGTGACCCTGAGATTGATGCATTGAGTGTTGAAGACCACTAGGCCTATCAATTTTCCTCCTTGTGTTTCCATCCATATCCACAGCAAGTATCATAGAGTACCCCTTGAGTCCCCCATAATGTGTAGACAACCATTTTGAAACACACTTGGTGATCTTGAAAATGTCACATCAACCTCCTCGCTCTATTCCGATTCCATATAGATCCATGCTGTAGTTTTAGATGAGTAGATCTCCACACCTATGCACAAATCATCGACATCCACATATTCAATCACATGAAAGTGCGAGGAGGTTGTAGGATCAAACCCTAAGCGAGCCTCACTAATAGAATGACCAACATGTTGGGTGCTAGGTGATAGTATATTAAACTTCTGGGTCATTGGATTGCAGACGACATAATGGTATCTAGTAGCCCTAAGGCACCAGCATGGGATGAGGCAATTGCAGTAATCTGAGATAGCTAAATTGTCCTTGAGGAAGGGCAAGAAGGACAAGTTAGGGGGTGTTCACTGGTGACACTGGTGAAGTTTTGCTTGTCGTTCTTGGTGTCATAGAAGAAGCCGACCATTGTCTAGGGTAGCACCTGATGGTTGTCGGAGATGAGGTGCTTCTAGGAGCGACATACACATTTGCAGGAGCACAAGGAGCAGGCAAAGAGGTGGCGGAGAATGTCAATAAGGAGATCGTGTGTGAGGCTGGCCACTATGTTCCTCTAGTTAGGGGCCACCTCCATTTCAAAGAGCCTAAGACAAAGATTCATTCCTTACTAACAAAATCTAAAGAGGAAAATAATCTGACAAAGATCCATCAGTGAAGTGTGAAAGCATAACCTTGCCTTTGGATCTGGCGGTTGCGTGGCGTGAGGCATGCAATGGTTTACACAAATTGCGAGAGGATCAATGTGTTGGCCGTGCAAGAGGTGGCGGTGGCGGTGGCACACCGCGAGACGTGCAATGGTTCACATAAACTGGGAGAGAGGAACAATGTGCCAACATTGAAGATGGAGAAGTGGAAGTATAGAGTAATATTGGTGATGCAACTATGTTGTGGGTAGTTGGGAAATGAGGAAATAACTCACGCTAAAATTACTATCACTGGTAGACCAAATGGTCGAGTAGGGCTGACGGCTAGAACACCTATCCTAGTTGGCTCAGCTTTTCATGCGATGGAGAAAACACCACTGCCGCATCTATTGTTAACCTATGTGTGGTAGAAGTTTCAATGGTTGGTTACCTTCCCTATGAGGCCTCCCTATCGGTCCAACCGGTGGTGAAAGTATGACACCATCGCTTCTATCGTAACGGTTGTGAAAGTGGCGATAGTGATAAATCAATCTGTAGTAGTGTGAGATGCAACTACTAAAATGCAATAAATATGTAAGGGATAGAAAACTTACCTATTTGATGGGCTCAAGGTTATTCTTCCTTGAACGGGGGTGTTTCCTCTTGTTCCACCTCGGCGGCCTTGTTAGTATTAGGAAATGACGAATTTGAGGACGGATCTTTCTTTTTATGCCATCTCTTTCTATTCTTTTTCTTCTTGACGGGCTTCTCCGGTTCTTCAATCAGCTTTGTTTTCTTCATCTTGATTCACTTCGGATGCTTCTTCTTTTCCTATTTCCCTCAAAGAGGGGTTGTTCAAAGGCAAAAAGAAATATTTCTTTTCTTCCAGCAAAGTGGAATTGGATTTGCCCAGAAGCCACGTATATGCAAGCATTTGTAGTATTAAGGAAAGGATGACCAAGGATTAAAGGTGTATCCTTGTCGTTGCCCATGTCTAAGATCATAAAATCTATATGAACATAAGCACTCCTAGCCTTAACTACAAGTTAGTTGCTACTCCCTTGAGATAATGGGTAGATTGGTCAGCTAGCTGTAGGTAAACTAAGGTTGGAGCTAAGGTAGTGTAAAACAATATATCATAAGTCTCCTTAGACATGATGTTAACACTAGATCCTAGATCACAAATGGCATTATGAAAAGTGTGGGGTCCTATGGAGCAAGTAATGATGGGGTTTCCAGGATCACCTTTCTTAATAGGAAATCCCCAACCATTTTCAGAAAAGTCATACCTTGCTGTGACAAGGTGGGCTAACTCCATGGTTCCTTTAGGTTTGCCAGGAATTCTATTTTTTCATAGGATGGTATGGTAGCAGCTATTTGGGCTAATTGGGTTTCTATCATCTTATTGAAACTAAGTTGATTCTTTAAGGCAGAAGAAACTCATCCAATTTAGCATTTATATTTTCCAACATCTTGTCATGAGCATGCAACTTTTTATTTATTCTATCAGTCAATCTACTTTGACTATAAACAAGATGTTTAAGGAAAGCATAACTATTATTACCTTGATTACTCAAACATTGAGAAGAGTAATAATTGTTACCTTCTTGGTTGTTGGAGCATTGATTCCATCCTTGATGTTGTTGTGGACGAAACTAGTTGTCGGTGTTGACAAAGTTGAGGTCTTCCTAGGTCTCGGGACAGGAATTTCCCGAATGTCCAACATTTTCACAGACTTCGCATGTCATGTGGGAATCCATGGCTTTGAGTGTCTCTTGGGCACTCATCTTCTCATAAGGTTCTACTCGCTTTGTAAGCAGATCCATCTTAGCTGCAAGCATGCCAACTTCTTTTTTTGAATGCATAACCTCGTTTACGGCGTTGGAGTCTATCGTCGCTCCATCCTTGGTTGGAGACCATCTTCTCAATCAATGTCTTTGCATCTGCAACACTTAGCGAAAAGAATGCTCCACCAGCAGCAGCATCTAAATGGCTTCTATCTAACAGCACTAATCCATGGTAGAAGCTCTGGATTAAAGCCAGTCTTCCATGCCATGGTGTGGGCATGCAGAGACATACTCTTGCATTCGTTCCCAAGCCTTGGGAATTGACTCATCTGCAAGTTGTTGAAAACTAGAGATCTTATTGTGAAGAGCATTAGTCTTCCCCATAGGGAAAAACTTGACTAGAAAAGCATTGGAACACTTGTCCTAGGTGTCTACAATGTTGCGGTTAGAGTAAAACCATTGTTTAGCCTTTCCTAACAAAGAGAAGGGGAAAAGGCAAAGACGTATAGCCTCTTGGGTCACTCCCTTATTGGAGAATGTGCTACAATTCTCCAAAAAGTGTTGGAGGTGAGCATTTGCATCCTCGTGGGCTTTCCCACAAAATGAACTAGCTTGAACCATCATAATTAGTGCTGGCTTAAGCTCAAAGTTAGCATCCCCATTTATAACATTGGGTCCATTGGCTACATTAGCAGTCGAGGGTGCAAAAAAATCACAAATGGACTTGTTGGCCATGGTCGTGTTGGGTAGTGATAGGATATGAGGGAAAAGGATAAACTACTTAGGATAACTAAAATCCTTATTAGCAAAACTAACTTGAAATACAAATTCGATGCTAGTTGCCTTCCCTGACAATGGCGCAAGAAATGCTTGTTGATACTTAATGACTAGTGGAGGAATTCCACAAGCGCATAGAACTATCATGTAGCACTTCACTCAGTGAGTACCGAGTGTTGAATTTATATTTTTTTCCTACAGGAAGGCGGAAGGCTAGAACTTATATTTAGGTTAGGATTGCGAAGGTAAAGCCTAAGTGTATCCCCGGTAGGTGAATGATAACGGTGGGTTATGTGTGAACTACCTAAACAAACTAAATAAACAAGCTACACTAGAAATAGCTAGGTGGGAGAGCGAGTGATATAGCTTTTAGTAACAAAGGGTAAACAAATGACTAGGAGAAATGCGCTAGTACTTCGGGGCACAGCCCGCCTACCAACTAGGAGAGTCAAATAGACAAGGTCTGCCATAAGCCCTATGATTTAATAATTAGACCTAACGTGGTGGAATACAGAGAGGATGGACAAGGCTATCGCCACTTGCCAACTACCACAATCTATCCAGAGGCCAAGCCGTATCCATAGGTAATCTATAGCCTAAGCACCTCGCTTAATCTATAGGCTTACTACTTTGATCTGAGCTTCGATGAAATGGGATCAAAGTACCCTAACTAGATGGTGGAACCGATACTAATGAAAGACTACTGATTAAAAGATAACCTATGCTACCAATGCCAAGCAATAAGCACCTAAGCTCACTAATGATGAACAATAATGAACAAGTACTTAAGCAAAACAAAGCAATAATTCTAAATAAAATACTAGAAATAAAGTACTAAATAAAGTAAATGTGAAATGAAAGAATTACAACAAAGTTATACCAACCCAGAAGACTCTTTCGGACTCTGAGAGAAGCTCCGCTCTTGCTTTACTCCACTACTAGACTACTTCTACTACTATGCTACTAAACTAGAGGGGTTGGAGAAGCTTGGAGAGCTTGGAATTGAATGGGGCACTTCTCCACCAAGCTCCACACCCTCTATTTATAGTGTAGAGAGGCTAGGGGTACTTGTAGGCAGCCAGGAGGTCGATGGCCACCTTAGGGCTCCGGGCGGCAACATAGGGATTTATCATTGTAGCATTTCACCTGAAAGTATTCAGGGTATCGTTATTTATATTTTCCCAAAGCAGGGCAAGGTGTAAGAGCCTAGTATGGATATGAACAAGATTACCATCCAAGGGCCAAGAGATTGGTGGCCACCCTAGGGCACCAGGCGGTAGCATAGAGGTGTCGGTCGGCCCTTGGATGCACCGCCTCTTGATTGTAGCACCTTGGTTGCTCCTCAATGGCGGTTGTGAAGCCAACACATGCCAAGTTTTGGCCGGTAAGGTGGTTCTAAGGTTGGTTAGAGGCCTCCAAGCCTATGATGGTGGGCCGGTGGATCCGCAGCCACTCCATCATGACCCTCGGCGCAAACTGACTTAGGATCGACGCATGGGAAGACTTGTGGAGGAGCTCCCCACAAATTAGTGACATGGCAACGACCAGGGTAGCGCCGGGCAGTGCCCTTTTGGGGACAACCGATGGTGCCAAGTGGTCCCAAGGCCTCCTACCACGTCCATTTGCTCCCTTTGTCCATTTTGTCACCAATTTACACAATTTTTGCTATAATTTCTGCATACAAATAATTGTACAAGTACAAGCAGAAATAGGTGAATTATAAACAAAATGCAACACATGTGATGATGTTTTACCTTACTTTATCATGCTTTTGGGTGGAATGTTGATGGTCAAAATAGGTGTTAGTGACCATCAATAGTGCCTATCTCCTCTGCGCGCGGCGCACCTGAAGGGCACTGCGCGCCGACCATGCTTCGACCCAAAGATGATGGAGCGGCACGCAAGTGGGAACCTTCCTAGTGCATAGCCGCTTTGTTAGAAATCACAATGCCCATCGGGCTCAAGGTGCAAGATGCCCTAAACTGGAGGCAAACAAGGACCAGCTACACTACGGCGACAGTGACCCAAACAACCACGGTCGACACCCTAGGATCTGAGATGCTTGGCACAGTCCAAGCCCGGAAGCTTACGGTCCGCAAGCGTTCATGAAGAAGATCCAGCAAACTATGTTCCTGGCCTGGTTCCACGTACCGCCGAACATCACCAAATACTCTAGGGACACCAACCCCGCCATATGGCTAGAAGACTTTCACCTCGCCTATCGAGCAGGCAGAGCAGATGATGACCTCTTCATCATCCATGAATCATCGCTGTACCTCACAAAAAGCACCCGAGCGTGGCTCGGGCACCTCACCGCGGATAGCATCCACTCATGGTCAGACTTCAAGCGCATCTTCATAGGGAATTTCTAGTGCACATACATGCGCACCGGAAAACTCCTAGGATCTCAAGGCCTACAATCAAAAAGTGGGAGAAACTCTACGTGAGTACATCTGCTTCTTCTCCAAGCAGTGCAATGGGATTTACAACATCATAGACATGAACATGATTAGAGCATTCATCTCTGGCACGACCAACAAAGCCTTTCTCCATGAGCTCGAACGCATCAAACCGCAAACAACGCAGGAGGTGCTCGACCTTGCTAGAAGCCCTGTCTTCAATGAGGAGACCGTCCGGGCAATCTTATGCAAGTACAAGGGCAAGGCTTAGGCCGAGCCCACCAACAAGGCTAGGGATAGCACTCAGCAGGGGAAGGGCAAGAACAATAGCTATAGGCGTCGTGACAGCGAGTTTGTTGCGGCGGTCGATAGAGTCCATAACCAGAAGGCTAGCAAGCTCAACCATGTCAGCTTCGACAAAATAATCAAGTTGTTGTGCTGCAACCATGGCTACCCAGTCAAACACACCCTTGAAGACTGCAATCTCATCAAATGCTACTTCAAGGGCGACTACAAGACCATTGGCACAGATGCGTCGTCAGGATCCACCGGCAACAAGGAAAAGGGGGAAGCCTTTCCTGACCCATAAGGGCGCCCCATGATTTTTGGTGGACTGGTGGCATGCGAGTCCTGACGCTAACAAAAGCTCACGGTCAGAGAGGTTAATGCGGCCACTTTGGGTGAGGCCGCTCCGACTTCCTAAAATGGTCGCAAACCACAATCACTTTTGACACAAAGGATCTCCCCGACCACATTCCGTAGCTAGGGCGCTTCCAACTTGTCGTCGACCTGATCATCAGCAAGACACGCCTATCTCGTGTCCTCATGGCAAGCCGAGTCATGCATTTGGCGGCTCGCCACACCAAAAACCATAGGAGTTAGGGACCACGTCAACTACATGAGCATCCGACGCTCATGTTAGAGTTGTCCCAAAAATTTCCCTGGTCAAGTTGGTACATATGCACTAGCGTAATCCCTTCCCGCTATTGATGGTCACTAAATACCCAATTTGACCATAAACATTCCACCCAAATCAAGGTAAAACAACATCACAAGTGACATATTTTGTTTATAATTCACCTAGATCCACTTGTACTTGGAAAATTTATTTGTATGCAGGAAAAATTACAAAAATGGACAAATGACGTGCATAGGAGGCAACGGGACATGGCAGGGGGCCGTGGGTGCACATGCCACGTCGGCCGATGCCATGTGGCATCATTCGAAGGCCCCACCCCCTTGTCATGTCACTGATCCGTGGGATGGCCTCCTCACTGCTTCTCTAGCATTGATCCTTGTTGGTTTGATCCAAAGGTGCACATTGAGCTGCCTTGGATCCATGGGCCTATAGTCATACACTTGGAGGGGCTAAACTGATGTGCAAACCGCCATTATAACCATGGCAACCGACCTACTTGCCATGCAACCGCCTCCAAGGGCGAACCATCATCATTGGATGGCAAGGCGGTGGGATGGATGGTCAGCCAACGCCCCTTGGCGTTGCCCAATGGCCAAGTCACCCCCAAACCTCCTCATCTTCGCCTACAAGTACCCCCATGCCCTCTACACACTATAAAAGGGGTTGTGGTGCTCAGTGGAGATCATCACTCAGTAGCTCTCAAGCATTCCATGTGTTCTCGACTCTTAGAAGCTCTCCAAAAGTAGTAGCATAGAAGTTGTTGATAGCTAGTAGTGATAAGAGTAGAGCGGAGCTTAGCGCGAAGTCCAGAAGAGTCTTTTGGTCTGGTATAGCTCCTTTGTAATATTTCTTTTAGTATTTACTTTATTTAGTACTTTACTTTTGCCAAGTACTTTATTCAGTAATATAGCTTTGCTTAGTTCAAGTCTTGTCTTGCTCTTGTATATCATTAGTGAGCCTAGGTGCTTATCCTTTGGCATTTGCATCATTATTACCTTAGTGTTTAGTTCGTTCATCATTACTACTTGTTCTACCATCTGGTTAGGGTGTTTTGATCTTATTTCATCGGAGGTCAGATCAAAACAACGAGTTTATAGATTAAGCATGGTGCTTAGGCTATATCTTGCCTGTAGGTATGGCTAGATCCCCGGATAGATTGTGGTAGTGGCAGGTGGTGACAGCCCTGTCCTTCCTCTGTATTCCACCACGTAGGGTCTAGTTATTAAAACGTAGAGCTCGTTGTGCTTTGTGTTTGGTTAAATCCAACACAAGTACGCCCCTCGTACTAAGGACGTTCTCACTATCATTAAGCTACTTTTGTTGCTTTGAGATTACATACACTACTTCTTACACTCAGCTACACTACACTTCTAGTTACCCCTGTCTGTGTGATCAAAAACCCTTTTTATCTTTTTCTGTCCATCATCCATACTACCCTCATCACCCCCATGTTGCTAGACCTACCTACTTAGTCTACCTAACCATAGTACCCAAACACGTCCTCTCACCTTCCTTTGGGAAAATATAAATTTGACACTTGGTACTCACCAAGTGAAGTGCTACACGATAGTTCTATGCGCTTGCGAGATTCCCTTTCCTATATACACACATACAAACCGTCAACAAGCATTTCTAGTGTCGTTTCCGAGGAAGGCAACTAGTGCGTGTTACCAATCCGCCGTTAGGTTCTAGGTCTCCGTCTTAGCAACCTTCTTTTCCTTTTCCTTTTTCTCTTTTTAGTTACCTTCTTTTCTTCCTAGCACGGTCATGGCCAATAGGACCATCCATGAATTTTCTGCCCCTTCGGCTGCTAATGTAGCCACTGGTCCTGATGTCATCAATGGAGGCACTCACTTTGAGTTGAAGTCCACATTGATCACAATGGTACAAGCTAGTTCTTTCTGTGGTAAAGCCCACGAAGATGCTAATGTGCATCAACAACACTTGTTGGAGATCTATAGCACTTTTACCATTAAGGGAGTGACTCAAGAGGCCATTCGTCTTCGTCTTTTCCCCATCTCTTTGTTCGGAAAAGTGAAACAATGGTTCTACTCGAACCTCAATGCTGTAGATACCTGGGACAAGTGTTCCAATGCTTGCCTAGTTAAGTTCTTCCTGATGGGTAAGACCAATGCTCTTCGCAACAAAATCTCTAGCTTTCAACAGCAAGCCGATGAATCGATTCCCAAAGCCTAGGAACGAATGCAAAAGTATGTCACCGCATGCCCACACCATGGTATGGAAGACTGGGTTTTGATCCAGAACTTCTACCATGGCTTAGTTCCATTGGATAGGTGCCATTTGGATGCTACCGCTGGAGGAGCATTCTTTTTGCTTAATGTCACAGATGTCAAGGCATTGATCGAGAAGATGGTTTCCAACCAAGGATGGAGCAATGAACGACTACAGCCCCACAAACGAGGTATGCATTCTCTTAGAGAAGCTGACATGCTTGCAACTAAGGTAGATCTGCTTGCAAAGAGACTAGAAAATTGCAAGAAGATGAGTGCCCAAGAAACTGTACAAGCCATGGACACCCACATGACTTGTGAAGTTTTTGGAGAGATTCGACATTCAAGCAATTTCTGCCCCGAGACCGATGAAGATCTCAACTTTGTCAATAATGACAATGGTTTTCGTCCTTAGAATCAAGGATTGAATCAGCTCTCCAACAACAAAGGAGGTAATATTTACAATAATTATTCATAATGTCCGAGTAATCAAGGTAATGGTTATCCTTTCCATAACGATCTTGTCTATAGTCAAGGTAGAATGACTGATAGTATAAATAAGAAACTCCATGCTAATGACAAGATGTTGGAAAACATAAACGCTAAATTGGATGATTTTTCTTCCGCTATAAAGAATCAACTTAGCTTTAATAAGATGCTAGAAACCCAATTAGCACAATTAGCAACTGATATCCCATCTTTTGAGAAAGGAAGAATTCCTAGCAAGCCTAAAGAATTCATAGAGACCGCCAACCTCGTCCAATCAAGGTATGATTTTGGTTTAGATGGTTGGGGTGTTCCTATTAAGAAAGGTGATCCGAGAAGTCCTATTATTACTTGCTCTATTGGTCCTTATACTTTTGAAAATGCAATTTGTGATCTTGGATCTAGTGTAAACATAATGTCTAAGGAAACTTATGAAAACTTGTTCTACACTAAATTAGCTCCAACTTCTATCTATTTGCAACTAGTTGATCAGTCAGTGTGCTATGTAGAAGGAATAGCTCTAGCCCTTTTGGTCAGGATTAGAGATGCTTACGTTCCCTCTGATTTTGTAGTATTGAATATGGGAATTAGCAAGGATGCACCCCTCATCCTTGGCCATCCTTTCCTCAATACCACTAATGCTTGTATATATGTGGCATATAGACGAATTCAATTCCACTTAGATCGAAAGAAAGAAACATTTTCTTTTGCCTTTGGAAAACCTATCTTTTATGAGAAACAAGAATGGAAGAAGCAACCAAAGAAGAGAAGAACAAGAAAGCCAAAGCCAATTGAGGAGAAGGAAGAGCCTAGCAAGAATAAGCCAAAACCAAGAGCGACATGGCGCAAGAAGAAAGAAGCATCATCTACATCATTGTTGCCTAATCCTGTGAACATCCCTAAAGAAAACAAGAAGGAAGAATTCCCGTACATGGAAGAAGAACCCCCACGCAAGGAAGAACATCCATGAGCCGGTACTAGAAGGTATGCTTTTACTGCATTTCCATTACATTTAGTATAGGTTGCATTTGCATATTTCCCTTTTCAACTTTGCATTACATGTTTGGTTATTAGTTGCATTGCATGTTTACATTTTCAATAAAAGGTACTTATGAAGTACTAGCATTTAGAATAAATTCATAATAGTATAAAAACATATTTTAGTAAAATAAATCTCATAATAAATAGGCTTAGTAATAAATTATCGTAGTAGTAGTAATAAATAAGGAAAGATTCAAGAAGAGCCGCCCGAGAAGAAGATTCCAACCTTCATAAAAGGCAAGCTTGGGGGTGAACCTCTCTCGCTCAGGTATGAAGTTATTCAGACCTTCTCTTTTATCTGCATTAATTCTTTGTATTGAAAAAATGCATGATTTATACAATAATAATAGTAGCATAACAATGACAATAGAATATGAATACAACTATGCTATTATAACCGTTGTAGAGGAGAATCATTAAAGCTGCCTTAAACACTCTTGCTCTTAAAATTGATGTTCAAATACCTTTTGGAAATAATGAATAATTGCTCTGTGATACTTTTCAAAAGCTTGTTATACAACCCTTTACTTCTCAAGTTTTGAGCATGCAAAATTAGAGTTCATCTTATGTTGATTGCTTTTGTGGGTTGCAAATGCTAGAACCAAGTATAGGCTTTTGTGAGATATGTTGTTGCAAGGATTAGAGTAATTCTTTTTAACTTGTCTGAGGAATAGTTGAAACAACCTAGAGTTTGATCTTACAAAAAGAGAAAAACCCTTGCTAGAAGTTCCTCAATGGTGAAAAATTCCTACCAGGGCCAAATGTATGCTTTATGATATGATAAGCCTACAAAAAAAGCTACTTGTTTATTTTGAGCTTTGTCAAGCCTTGTTGATCTAAGTAGAGAAACTTGTCATACCCTTTGATCAATATCACATACACTCCAAATATATATTTGCTACTTCTACACTAGAAGTATGCAACCACCATTCCATATTTATGCACCCCTTGCTCCATAAGAGACATATGTTGATACCCCCTCTAGCTATCTATCATTATAAAGAGAGGCATGGGCTACTGAAAAAGAAGAAAAAAAGAGAGAGAAAAGAGCAAAAGCTCTATAGTTCAAAAGAGAGAGAGTGAGAAAATAAGGTAGCCATGCCCTCTCAAAAAGGAAGCTAGAGGAAGGGAAGTTTTCAAAAGGAGTACCACTTCCACCAAATACCACACACTTGCACATCTTGATCATTTTGTATGACTTGTTGCTCCTTGTGATCCGAGTGTTTGACTTAGCAATAAATTCTATTCAAGTAAGCCTTGCTTTTTACCCCCTACCTATGAACTCCACATAAGCCTTAGAGTAGGAAAAAGGCTAATACCTTTTGGCCTTGGAGATGATTTAAACACCATTAAGTGATTGAGTGTACCATTTGAGGAACTTAGGCAAGTTTTCCATTCAAAAATCTTGAAAACCTCCAGGAAGTCTTAGCTAAACCAAAGCGGGGAAGAAAGTTTCTATCTATGCTATGCTAATTTTGCAACTGTCTATGTCAAGGTGAAAGCTATAAGCCCCATATGGCTAAGACTTATGGTGAATTTCTAACACTAACGTGCTTAACTCAAGAGATAGTATTGGTTTGTATAAGAGTTTTTGTAGAGAGTTACATTGAAGCAATTCCTAATCCAACATGCTAAACCCTCATCTTTGCTCGGGAGGAGCAAAGGGGTAGCTTGGGGGAGCTTGTTGATTGTCACTAAATACCTAATTTGACCATCAACATTCCACCCAAATCAAGGTAAAACAACATCACATATGTTGGTGCTTCTTAGCATAAGCAGAAAAGTTCACAAGCGCATGGAAGTACCGTTGTAGCACTTCACCCAGAAGTATTTAGGGTATTGTATTTTCCCAAAGGAACGGTAGTGTAAGTAGTCTCTTGGCTAGTTTACCTAGGAGAACAAGATGAAGTGTAACTTGGGTAGTGAGGTTCTTCTTAAGGTAGAAACCTTAAGTGAAGATAACTTTGCTACTACAGACTCACTTCAGGCAATGGATTGGAACTAGTATGCTAGTCAATGTCGGCCTATAGCTCTATGCTGTATCCGAACATGGGGGATTATGAAGGATGGACAGGGCTATCACCACTTGTCGCTTACCCCTCAACCATGGGATACGAGGCAAACGAAGGTAACGTGTAGCTTAAACACCATGTCTACGCTAACCGTTACTACTCTAGCATTAGCTAGGAACTTCTATCTTTATCAGGAGTTCTCTACTAGAGCACCTGCCATGAGGATGGACAACGAACCCGCAAGTAAGTTGTAACAATGATAACTTTTACTTAAAGGATGAAAACCGAAAGATGAACACGAACTTCTTACTTCAAGTAGTAAGACAAACATAGACGTACAAGTGTAGAGGGGGCCGATAAGTCTGGCACTCCATCCACCCGCGGTACGAGGCTCGCCGAGTACAAAAGGTAGAGGGCACTGCTACTCCGCTATTCCTCTAACTCCTTCCCTCTCTCACTCCCTAATTAGTCTAGCTAGAAGCTAATGGAATGAGTGTAACCCTTCTTCTTCTTCTCCATAATGTGTATATGATTCTTGAATGTGAGGGGGGCTCCTTATATAGGCTTGAGTATGATAGTTTGGTGAGGTATTTTTGGTAAGCACAACATGCAACCATCCTAGGGGCATTAAATGCACCGCCTCCTGAAGAGTTAGCCCGAGAGGCAGCAAGGGGAGTGTGGCCGCACCCAGGGTGTGCCCACACCTTGGTTGGTGCCTCCCCACACCACCTTTGCTAGGTGGGCTCCTAGGTTGACCTAGATCCCTGCCACGCTGGCGTTCTGGCCTAGAATTGAAGTTTGGTTGGGCTTTGCTTATGTTTTGTATGAATACGCCTTCTTGATTGTGCATTTTGATGTATTTTCACAAATTGTCCTACAAAACTTGTATATACCAAAAGTCATGGAAAAATGTGAGTTGTAAACCCTAATTCTAAGTTTTGGCATTCATATTTGTTTTGTTTTGTTTGAATGTTGGCGGTAAAAATATGAGTTAAGCACCGCCAACAAGCTCCCCCACACTTAGTCCTTTGCTCGTCCTCGAGTAAAGTTCTAAGGACTAAGCGAGTTCATCTCCTTGATTTGAAAATATGCATACAGGTTATTCCAAGCTTCATCTGAACTTGTGAACTTCCAAGTGTCTACCAAAATATCTTGGGCAATTAAAAAACGAAATAGCTTAGATTCAAATCTTCTTGCTCTATCCCTGCTCAGAAACTTGGGTTTTTGTATGATTTTGAAAACATAAAGATAGCTTTTTGTTCCTTGAATGATTCTCTCGAGTCACTCAAATTTTGTAAGTGATTCCTCACCAAGGCTTATTTTGAATTTTTGCCTTCTCTTTTGATCATCCTACTTCTAATAAGTTTATATGGAGCTTTGGGTAGGGATGAAAATTGTGAGGCACACTTACCTTGCATTTGTTGTAAAGTCAAATCCTGGATCGTAGGTGGACCTGGATCGTAGAAGCGTCATACTCTTAGATCAAAACAGTGCAAGTGTGTGGAATTTTTGGTGGAATTATACTCCTCTATTGGATATGATCTCTTTTTCTAGCTTTTGTTTTGAGACATGGCTAGCTTTTTCTCATGAGCCTTCATGTGCTCATCATCATTTTCTTGAATACTTTTGGGATGTTCATTGTGTCCCCCTCTTTTTTTCTATACTTTGGGACCTTCATGTGTCCCTATTCTTTTTCAACCTTTCTGCATAGCCTTGCTGTCTCTTTCTAAAAACATGCTAGAGAGATCTTGTTTTAGAGCATGAAGTATTTATTTTGGTGGTGATGGAAAACATGTTTTAGCATATTCCCAGTGTAGGAATAGCTAATTATTTGTGGCGTGTACGTGAGTTTTGATCTTGGGAGCATGAAACAACTCTCGACAGGGGTCACAAAACTTGACCAAACTCAACACAAAGTAAGAGGCATATATGGAAGGTTTTGTCATGTAAGATGATGTATGGCCTTGGTAGGTATTTGAATGTCATTCAAGGAACATGCTATTTCAATTTTTCTTTGTAAAATAAATCCCAAGTACTTTGCAAGAACAAAGCAAGAGTCATGTCATCCTACTATATCTCATTTGTCAATTACTTAGATAAAATGGGTTCCCTATTAATAAGTGTTCACAAGTCTTTAGGAATATTAGCGAGGAATAAAAAGTATGCAAACTTCTTAATCATTGGAAGACATGAAGATGGAGCATATTTATTTTGATTTATTTTAAAATTTGTTCTATTTTAAAGCTTCTTTATCAAATATGGAATGAGAGAGTGAGAGTTGCACAAACCGAGTTTGAATTTGACCGTATTTTGTGCAACTGAGTTGAAGGTGAGTGTGGTTCCTCCCCCCACACTTGTTTTCATTCCTATCTTTATTATGATAACAAAGAGAAAAGAAAACAAGTACAACAAAATGTTTCTAATAATAAAAGCTTTATTCAATTATAAAATATAGGCACATTACAAGATGAAATTCAAACATGATAGGAATGAAAACTTGGAAATATAGAAAGAAAATGTGCCTAATTTATTGCTTGTAGCAGGAGTGGTCTAGAAAGGTTCATCTAGAGCATCCACCACTCCTGCTGCCTTAGCCACTTTTGCTAACTTCTGGTCGAGCTTGAAGCGCAAGCTGTTGATGTCATCAACCAGTTCTCTAATTTTGAGGAGTTTTGTGGCATAGCTGTCGTTAAGGCTCCAAAGGAGATCTCATAGGCTATCATTCTTGGCACTAAGAGAGGCGATGGAAGGACCCTTGGAAGGAGTGTCCTCATCACTACTCTCGTATTGCCCTATGGGTCTTTTGATCGATGGGAGCTTCCTAAACCCTTAATTCCTAAGGGGCACACTCGAGGATTCCGACTCCTTTCCTAACGGAGCCATCTTGCTTTCTGGCTTTTTAGCCGACTTACGCATGAACGCCTTTCCATACCCTCCTTCAGGTTTGCATACGCCTATTATGGTGTAGGAGAGACTAGACCTAGAGGCATGAAAGGATGAACTAGCATGAGAGACTATATTGCCCGAAGGCGTTATAAGAGGGCGCTTGCTAGTTCCGCTAACATCGGGTGCCTTCCGCTTAAGGTTGATGGCACCGATGGTAGGTTGTGTTGGTGTCGTCTTCTTCTCCTTGGGGCACCTTGGAATGTGGCATGGTCTTGAGGCTTGAGCCACCGCTCATGGCATAGCTTGGAGGTGCCATGATAGCGAGCGGTGCTTCGATGATGAGTCATGCTTCTTCCTATACAAAGGAGCTTTCAAGCACTAATTTAATGGACAGTGGTACTCCATTGAGGTTGTAGGTGGAGCAAGAGCCCTTGTACAAGGTGAGAGCATGGTTGGCCATTGCTGAGCTTCTAGGAACTTGAGTGCTAGTGGAGGGAGAGGAGAAAGCTTGTAGCTTGTTGTGAGGAGAGGAGAGACTATGGGGTGGTTCTTATAGGTGCTCAGGCCTCTAACGCGAAGGAAACAAACCAAGCACCGCCATGGCTGAGATACACCGAGGATCAAGAAGGTGCACGAGAAGATTAGGAGCCAGTGGACCCCTAGGTGCTCCTCCTAGCCTAAGATTTCATCTAGGTGCACATGCAAATGTGGGAATCCTAGTGATGCTGGTGTTGGATTATGATTCAACAGGATCACAGTGTGATAGAGCAAAGATGCAATAGATCAAGTTGAATCAAGAATATTCAAATTTCAAATTTTCACATGATCTTGTCATTAAGAGTGGAATATCATGTGTTCAACATATATCAAGCAAGATTGAGCAAGAATCATGGTTTGTCTAGTGAGGGCATAAAGGTCATTTTACCATGATGACTTGCTTCAGAAGATAAAGCATATTTTTATATTTTAAGTAAATGAAAGAATATGATAGCATATTTGATTTTTAAATTTTCATAAGTTTTGAATAAATTTATCAAAAGCAATTAAATCTATTCTATCTATTTTCTAAGTTAGTGTTATAAGAAGGCTCTAGGAAAACTTTCAAATGTTGACCATTAGCTTTGAAAATGTTATCGTCAACGTCCTGGATGGTGATCGCGTCATGTGGCAAAGTGTTGATGTCGGTGTACGATCCTTGCCATTTGCTTCTTAGTTTTCCTTCACCGAAGAGTTTGACTCGGGAGTTGAATAGAAGAACCTTATCTCCCTCCTTGAATTCTTTGTATTGGTTTTGGTGATCGTGCCATCTCTTAGTTCTTTCCTTATAGAGCTTGGCACTGTGGTACGCCTTCTCTCTCCATTCTTCTAGCTCAAGAATTTGTTTTTGACGATTTCTATCGGCTAGCTTCACATCCATGTTCTAGCTTTTGATTGCCCAGTGAGTTCGATGCTCAAGCTCAATAGGCAAGTGGTAACTTTTTCCATAAACTAACTGGAATGGTGACATGTCGATGGGGGTTTTGTATGCTATCCTATATGCCTAGAGCACATCAGGAAGCTTGTTCTTCCAACCTTTACCCATTTTGGTGACCATTTTTGTAAGATGTTTTTGATTTGTTTATTGGAGGTCTCAGCCTGACCGCTGGTTTGAGGATTGTATGGAGTGGCAATATTGTGTTTGGCTCCTAACTCTCTCAGGAATGCTCTAAATGTTTTGTCAATGAAGTGAGATCCCCCATCACTTATCACTATTCTTGGTGTTCCAAAGCGAGGGAAGATCACTTCATGAAACATTTTCCTTGCATGCTTAGCATTAGTAGCTCAGCAAGGTAGTGCTTCCACCCATTTTGATACATAGTCAACAGCGACGAGGATGTATTCGCAATCTTGAGACTTTTGGAATGACACCATGAAGTCAATGCCCCACACATCAAATATTTCTACTTGAAGGTTGTAGTGTAGGGGCATTGCATTGCGAGCGTTGATGCTTCCTTGGAATTAGCACTTCTGACATCTTTGGATGAACTCCTTGGTGTCCTCGTACATCATTGGCCAGAAAAATCCACACTGCCAGATTTTGGCTTGTGTGCGGAATACTCCGTAATGGCCTCCGTATGGTGCTGCATGGCATCTTTCAATGATTTGTAGACCCTCTGCTGTTGGCATGGACCTCCACAGTAGGCCATCCAAACACACATGGTATAGATATGGGTCATCCCAAAGGTGACGTCGGCTCTCGACTTGCAATTTTCTTCTATTTTTGCCCTATGGTACATAGCCTGAAACCATGTAATTTATGATGTTTGCATACTACGGGTTGGAGTCCGTCACCTTGAGTAGCATGTCGTCGTGTAGGAAGTCATTTATTGGCAGTTCCTACATGTTAGTAACTTGCATACGTGACAAATGATATGCAACAGTATTCTCTACTCCCTTTTTATCTTTTATTTCAAGGTCAAATTCTTGGAGTAAGAGAATCCATCTTATTAATCTAGGTTTAGCGTCTTTCTTAGTGAGAAAATATTTTAGTGCAGCATGATCAGTGTAAACGATAACTTTTGCACCCACTAAGTAAGACCTAAACTTGTCGATAGCGAAAATGACTACTAAGAACTCTTTTTCTGTGGTAGCGTAGTTAAGCTGTGCTCCTATCAGCGTTTTGATAGTGTACGCGACTGTGTGATGCTTCTTATATTTGGTTTGGCCAAGAACCGCACCAACAACATAGTCACTAGCATCACACATGATCTCGAACGGTAGCGACCAATCAGGTGGTTGGATGATTGGCGCTGAGATGAGTGCTTTCTTGAGAGTATGGAAGGCGGTTAAGCACTCATCTATGAACTCAAAAGGTGCATCCTTAGCTAGCGGGTTCATGAGGGGTCTAGCGATTTGTGAAAAATCCATGATAAACTGCCTATAGAACCCTGCAAACCTAGGAAGCTATGGATCCCTTTGATGTTCACGGCAGGTGGTAGTTGCTCAATGACTTCTATATTGGCTTTATCTACCTCAATCCCCCTTTCGGACACAAGGTGTCCAAGAACGATGCCTTCTTGGACAATGAAGTGGCACTCTTCCCAATTAAGTACTAGGTCCTTCTCTTGGCATCTCTACAAGACTTTGTCTAGGTTCTCCAGACAGTGGTCAAAGGTTTTGCCATAGACTAAAAAGTTGTCCATGAAAACCTCCATGATTTCTTCTATCATGTATGAGAAAATAGACATCATGCACCGTTGAAATGACATGGGTGCATTACACAACCCGAATGACATTCTTCGATAAGCTTATGTTCCATATGAGCATGTAAACATTGTCTTGCTCTGATCATCAGGGTGGATGGGAATCTAATGATATCCTGAGTACCCATCGATGAAATAGAAGAAAGAATGCTTTACCAACCGCTCTAACATTTCATCAATGAAAGGTAGTGGGAAGTGGTCTTTCTTTGTTGCTGCATTGAGTTTCTGGTAATCAATGCACATTCTCCACCCCATGACGATACATTGTGGAATTAACTCATTTTTATTGTTTTCAACGACCATCATGCCTCCTTTCTTAGGAACCACTTGGACGGGACTAACCCAGTCACTATGTGGTACAGGATAAATAATCCCGGTGTGACGAAGTTTGAGGAGTTCCTTCTTCATGACTTCCCGCATTGCATTATTGAGCCTACGCTGAGGCTCTTGAGATGGTCAATTGAAATGTGATGGGTGTAGAGAGTTGGGCTAATCCCCTTGAGATCTTGCAAGGAATACCCGAAGATTGTCCTATGTTTCTCTAAAATGGCGATGAGTTTGGATGTCTCCTCATCAGAAAGGTTATCTCTAATGATTACAGGAGTTTCTTTGTCACCATTTAGGAAGGCATCGCGTAAGCCAGTAGGTAGGGGTTTTAGCTCAATTGGAGGTCATGCTAGTGCTTCCTCTTGAGGAAGATCTATGGTTTCTCCTAAGTCATCCTCTTCTTCTATGAACAGTTCGCATCCTTTTCTAAGGATGACTCAAGGGAATCAAAGGGTAAAACCGACATGACTTCCTTGGGTAGGTCAAGATGGGGGAGAGATTATGCCATCGAGTTTTTAGCTCGAGTGATAGGAATGGTAAAAGTGTCTCTCCCCAACTTTATGTCTAATGCCCCTAATGAAGAAGGCTCCATGATAAGTTTTTCTAAGGGATGCCCTATCAAGATGTCAAAATCCTAGATTTTGAAGACATGGAAATCAAGGGCTACCTTGATATCCCTATGATGTAGAGTCGTATCATGGAGAACCCCAAGCCCTTTTAGGCTAGTTCTTGGACTAGACCTAAAGGACTTGACTATTGGAGCTAGGGATTTTTCACCTAGATAAGCAGATGTGAAATCTACAGACATTAGGTTTGCTCCAATAGAAGGATTATATAGCACATCCACCCAAGTTCCTTGAACTTTGCAATGAATGGTTGAAGAGGGAGTATGAATCTAAATTTCTTTAGAAGAAGATTCCACCTCTTCTGCCCATTCTCTGCTTAAGATAGTAGTCAACTCCTTTATGGATTCCCTAAGAAATTCTTTGTCTAAGGGTTCAAGAGGAGTGACAGGAACTAGTGGCCTCTTTTGGCATGAGTACTTCGAGGTGTTTCTGAATTCTTTGAAAAAATCATCCTCGAAATACAGAAGGTCCGAAGGTTGGAAACCTTCCTCTAGATCTTCTGGTTTGGGTGAGGGTCTCTCTAGGGATGTTATGGGTTTGGTCTTAGCCGAATAGACTTCCTCGTGGTTCAACTCAGGTTCTACATGGATGGGTTCTAGCGGGGGAGTGTTCTCTAGAATGCGGTCTAGAGAGCTTCTCCTTTTGTTGTGGTTTTATGGGTAAACAAACCTCCGGCAGCTATATCGAGCTGTAGGGCAGATTCCTTGCTAAGCCCTTAACCAGAAATGCTACAAAAGCAAATGGTTGGGTATAGACAAGTCTAGGCCAGATCTCGTTAAAATTGAGAATTTGTCCTAGGCTGCATCTATGGTTTCCTTCTCTTTTTGTTGGAAGTTGAGTTTCTCTTATCATAGGGAAACGATTCAGGATATAGGGAAGAATGCTAGACAACATCTGTTCCTTAATTCTTCCCAACCACCAGCTACCTTCCCTACGTTGTGGGCACACCATTGTTTCGCCCTCTCATCAAGTGAGAAATGAAACAACTTCCACCAAAGTGTTTCTTATGACATGCCTGAGATCATCAGGCAAGCATTGAGCTGCTCAAACTACCTTCTATGATGGTAGGGGTTTTCATAATCCAACCCTAAGAAGGCTTGTTCTTGAACCATGGCTATAAAGCCATGGCAGAGTTCGTAACTTGAACCTGTGATTGGCTTCAAGGATTGTGGAGGTTCAACGAACTCGCCCTTGGGAGTAGAAAGGTTTTGAATGGTAGGTTGCTCCATTGGGAAAGAGTAAAAAGAAAAGAAATGTAAAAACAAAGGATACACAGGCAAACTAGGTTAGGAGACTAAAACAACAATTGTTCCCCGGCAACGGTGCCAGAAATGCTTGTTGGTGTATCTTAGCGTAAGCAGAAAAGTCTACAAGCGCATGAAAGTACCATTGTAGCACTTCACCTGAAAGTATTTAGGGTATCATATTTTCCCAATGGAATGGTAGTGTAAGTAGTCTCTTGGCTAGTTTACCTAGGAGTATAAGATGAAGGGTAACTTGGGTAGTGAGGTTCTTCTTAAGGTAGAAACCTTAAGTGAAGATAACATTGCTACTACAGGCTCACTTTGGGCACCAGATTGCAACTGGTCTGTCAGGCCATGCCAACCTATAGCTCTACGTCATATCCGAACATTGGGGATTACGAAGGATGAACAAGGCTATCATGACCTGCCACCTACCCCTCAACTGTGGGATACGAGGGAAACAAAGTAACATGTAGCTTAGACACCATGTCTATGCTAACCATTACTACTCTAGCATTGGCCAGGAACTTCCATCTTTATCAGGAGTCCTCTACTAGAGCACCCGCCATGAGGATGGATGGTGAACCCGCAAGTAAGTAGTAACAATGATAAATTTTACTTAAAGGATCAAAACCAAAAGATGAACACGAACTTCTTACTCCAAGTAGTAAGACGAATGTAGAGGTACAAGTGTAGAGGGGGTTGACAAGTCTAACACTCTGTCCACCCAAGGTACAAGGCTCACCGAGTACAAAAGATAGAGGGCACCGCTACTCCACTATTCCTCTAACACCTTCCCTCTCTCACTCCTAACTAGTCTAGCTAGAAGCTAATGGAATGAATGTAGCTCTTATTCTTCTTCTCTAAAATGTGTATATGATTCTTGAATGTGAGGAGGGGGGCTCCTTATATAGGCTTGAGTATGATAGTTTGGTGAAGTATTTTTGGTAAGCATCGCATGCAACCGTCCTAGGGGCATTAAATGCACCACCTCCCGAAGAGTGGGCCTAAGAGGCGGCAAGGCGGGCACACCCGTGTGCCCACACCCTAGTTGGCGCCTCCCAGCACTGCCTTCATCAGGAAGGCTCCTAGGTGGACCTGATCCCTACCACGCTGGTGTTCTAGCCCAGAATTGAAGTTTGGTTGGGCTTTGCTTATGTTTTGTTGAATACGCCTTCTTGATTGCGCATTTTGATGTATTTTCACATATTGTCCTACAAAACATGTATATACCAAAACTCGTGGAAAATGTGAGTTGTAAAACCTAATTCTAAGTTTTGGCATTCATATTTGTTTTGTTTTGTTTGAATGTTGGCGGTAAAAATATGAGTTAAGCACCGCCAACAACATGTGCCATATTTTGTTTATAATTCACCTAGTTCCACTTGTACTTTGAAAATTTATTTATATGGAGGAAAAATTACAAAAAATGTACAAATGACGTGCATAGGAGGCAATGGGACATGGAAGGGGGCCATGGGCCCACATGCCACATCGGCCGACGCCATGTGGCATCACCTGACGGCCCCACCCCCCTTGCCATGTCACTGACCCATGGGATGGCCTCCTCACTACTTCTCCAATGTTGATTCATGGCGTTATGATCCAAAGGTGCACGTTGAGCTGCCTTGGATCCATGGGCCCACTGTCATACACCTAGAGGGGCCAAACAGACCTCCAAAATGCCATTATGACCATGGCAACTGACCAACCTGCCATGCAACCGCCTCCAAGGGCTAACCATCATCATTGGATGGCAAGACAGTTGGATGGATGGTCGGTCAACGTGCCTTGGTGTCGCTCGATAGCCAAGGCACCCCAAGCTACCTCATCTTTGCCTACAAGTACCCCCATGCCCTCTACACACTATAAAAGGGGCTGTGGTGCTCAGTGGAGATCATCACTCAGCAGCTCTCAAGCATTCCAAGTGTTCTAAGCTCTTAGAAGTTCTCCATGAGTAGTAGCTTAAAAGTAGTAGCTAGCTAGTAGTGATAAGAGTAGAGCAGAGCTCACCTCAGAGTCCAAAAGAGTCTTCTGGTCTAGTATAGCTCCTTTGCAATCTTTCTTTTAGCATTAACTTTATTTAGTACTTTACTTTGTCAAGTACTTTATTTAGTAATATAGCTTTGCTTAGTTCAAATCTTGTCTTGCTCTTGTATATCATTAGTGACCCTAGGTGCTTGTCCTTTGGCATTTGCATCATTATTACCATAGTGTTTAGTTCGTTCATCATTAGTACTTGTTTGACCATCTGATTAGGGTGTTTCAATCTTATTTCACCGGAGCTCAGGTCAAAACAGGGAGTTTATAGATTAAGCATGGTGCTTAGGCTATATCTTTCCTGTAGGTATAGCTAGATCCCCAGATAGATTGTGGTAGTGGTAGGTGGTGACAACCCTGTCCTTCCTCTGTATTCCACCACATAGGGTCGGGTTATTAAAACGTATGGCTCATTGTGCTTCTTGTTCGGTTAAATCAAACACAAGTACGCCCCTCGTGCTAAGGACATTCTCACTATCATTAAGCTACTTTTGTTGCTTTGAGATTACATACTCTACTTCTTACACTCAGCTACACTACACTTCTAGTTACCTCTGTCTGTGTGATCAAAAACCCTTTTTATCTTTTTCTGTCCATCATCCATACTACCCTCATCACCCCTATGTTGCTAAACCTACCTACTTAGTCTACCTAACCACAGTACCCAGACACGTCCTCCCGCCTTTCTTTGGCAAAATATAAATTCAACACTTGGTACTCACCAAGCGAAGTGCTACATGATAGTTCTATGTGCTTGCAGAATCCCCTTTCCTATATACACACATGCAAACCATCAACACCTACGTCCAAGTCTCACAAGGCAACTATCCATGCATGTAGGAGAACGCGTGTCGAACACAACGTTCTAGCGATGCTCTTGCTCCTCGAGTGACCCATCTTGACCCATGCAAGCTAGTCAATGTGGGGCACAACGGTACATCATGTGCCAACACACACCAATGAGTTACATGAGCCCAAGTCATGAAAGCCAGCTTCAGGCAAGGCCAAGCACCCACATGTGAGAACAAAGGAAAGGGAACGTTGACACAACCTAATTAGGAAAAGTCAAGAGAAAGCGCAATGTTGCTAGATCTGTTCTACAAAGTCTCAGTCATGAAAACAAAGTCACGCTAGTCTAAGCCTTATGAGTCGATCCTTGGGCAAGGTCGCGCGACAGTGGCATATCGAATGACCAAATCATCAACGTTCATGATAGATCAACAAAAAAGATGAAATTCAAACATTCTAAACTAAATTCTTTTATTTATCAAAGGACCCTAGGTACAACCTAAGGCCTTTGGCCACCACCGTGGATGATATCCTCCACTTTCATGATAGCCATGACAGCAGCCACGATGGTTGCAAAGTCGCCAACCACGTCTGCCCACTCTGGCTGCTCGACGTAGTCTAGGAACCTAGTCTCCACCTGATGGATGTCCTGGCCAGTGTGCAGCTACACGGCGACAAGGGCAACGTCGGCTCCCTATCGGATACCCATCACCACCACCCACTCATGGTCCTCCATCAGGCAAGCATCTCGAACGAGGTCCTCCTACGTCTCCTCGTAGGAGGACACCAGCTGCTCCTCCAGTGCTAGCAACAAGGCAACACAAAGATCAGAAGCTACAGATATCAAGCGAAACATCAAGATGAAAGGAGCCCTTACCCACGATGTGGGCCTAGGTGTTAGCGGTTGTTGCTTGTGCAACTTTCGTCTCCCTCTCCGAGGCGAAGAGGGCCACCTCAATGGCATTGAGGTAGAGCTCCAGCTGGCCCACCACATGGGTGGCATTGGAGTACAAGTCGTTTGACTCATCCACCGCTCAAATGAGCTCGCGGAACTCCTGCCAATCATCTAAGGAAGATTGTTGACACCTATGAGGCACATAGAGACAAAATCTGCAAGCGCACAGGTATCGAAGTAGTTTTCACCTAGAGTATTATCGAGTATCGTATCCATGAGGAAACCTGTGTTGTCTATTTATGGTTTGTCTAGGGATAACAATCAAGGTATAAGTATGACTAGAGAGGATTCCTATGGTTTTGACCCTATGCAAAGCAAGGCTTATGATTCTAGTGTTCACTTTGGGATGCCGCTTAGACGGTAAAGCACCGCTAATAGATAACTCTACTGATGCAACTATGGTCCTACTAATTTAAGAACCTGCTCAATTCAGTGTGGACTAAAAAGGATAGATGGGGCTGTCACCTCCTGCTGCTACCACACAACCAAGAAATAGGGAGCAAACACATGTAGCCGATAGCCTAAGCAACACGCTTATGCTAATGATTACTACTCTAATCTAGAGATCTAACAAGGACTAGAGCACTCAAAGGAACTATGAACCCGTGAACAAAAAATCACAAAACTTACTTTAAATAGAAATCAATTACTAGAAGTATCTCAGATGTAGACATGGAGAAGCCTAGATCCACCAAAGTACAAGCCATAGAGATAGCACCGATAGGCCGGTACTTCCCCCAAACTCTTCCCTTACTCTCTCTATTAGTGTAAAAAGAATAGATCCTAACTAGAGGACTAATATCTCTTGAATGCGATGCCTAGATTCTAAGATGAGGATATGAATTAGGGTTTTAGGATGGCTTTAGGGAGGAGGGTAGGGCCTGGTATATATAGGACAAAGCATCAATTCTAAGCCCTCGAATCAAACCAACTTGAAAAGACGACGTAGATGCAATCTAGGAGGTGGTGGAGAACCGACATTCAAAGGAGACACTTGATATGAACCCGCTAGGGTTTGTTCCCGATCTTTCGAAGAGAGGTGTGGGATAACTCGATTGATGGGTGGAGACGACGTTCACAGCCCGACTACAGCCTTCCAAGCTGCGCCTTAGCAACCGATACACCACCTCCAATGGCTACCGCGATCTTGTGGAGCGCGTCACCCGGCCACTAGGGCACTCATCCTGCAAGCAATCGAAGAACTAGCAAGAACAAGTATAGCAAGTACCGAATTACTAGATGTAGATGAAAGTTTCAAACTCAATCTCAATTAAGGTGGGGTTCTGAAGACAAGAAGACGAGCGGCTGATCCAGCACGCGCGCTTACAAGCAAGTAGTGAGAGCTAAACTTGATCTAAACAAAACCTGACTATTCTTGGTGGTGGCTAAGGAGTATATGAAGGTGGAAAGACGACCAGGGGGGTGTTGGGGTCATTCTCCAACCCTAGGACGCGTCCCTAATGGACCCAACTTGATACACGGCCCATTGGACCAAACTAAGGTGACGCAACACCTTTGGACAGACAAGCTCTCAGTAGTAATTCAGTCATTGCGGCTGCCTTAAAATAGATATGGACTTGATTCCAGATCCATATGAAAATAGACTTCATAAGGATTCCATGAAGTACTTGAACGCCCCAATCCGAGTCCGTATGTGACCGTGGTGACCATCACAAGTTGGAGCTGTCCTGGAGTCCGAATTCAGCCTCCGTGAATCCTTGTCCCTTTCGGTCCTCTCCCTGGTTCCTAACCAAAACAAGAGTGCACGCGTCTCCATGGTCTAAATATGATGGACAGGAACTCAAGAGTGAACTTACTTGATGATTAATGTGACGAGCACGGGCGCGAGTAATAGGACCAGAAACTGGTACTCGTGTCGGCGTGGATGTATCGTTGGTGTTGATGTCCTCATCATCCTCCCCTTCTTGCATTTGAGGCGTCCTCGACTCAAACTCGTCTTCTTCTCCCAAATATGGCTTCAAGTCTGCAATGTTAAATGTGAGACTAACCCCAAATTCTACAGGCAGATCGAGTTTATATGCATTATCATTAATTTTCTCTAACACTTTAAATGGTCCATCAGCCCTAGGCATCAATTTAGACTTTCTGAAATCAGGAAACCTATCCTTTCTCAAGTGCAACCAAACTAAATCTCCAGGTTCAAATATTAGTTCCTTTCTACCTTTATCACCAGCAATCTTATATTTAGCATTCATACGCTCTATGTTTTCTTTAGTTGTTTCATGCAGTTTTAGCATCAATTCAGCACGCTTAGTAGCATCAAAATTTAGTTTTTCAGAAGATGGCAAAGGCATCGAATCAATAGGAGCACGAGGCAAGAAACCATAGACAATCTGAAATGGGCACATCTTTGTAGTAGAATGCAGCAAACGATTATAAGCAAATTCAATATGAGGCAAACAATCTTCCCACATCTTAATGTTCTTCTTTAAAACAGCCCTTAACATAGTAGACAAAGTTCTATTGACAACTTCAGTTTGACCATCGGTTTGGGGATGACATGTAGTAGAAAACAAAAGCTTAGTCCCTAGTTTTCCCCATAAAGTCTTCCAAAAATGACTAAGAAATTTAGCATCACGATCAGAAACAATTGTGTTGGGCACACCATGCAAACGAATAATTTCTCGAAAGAACAAATCAGCAATATGAGTAGCATCATCCGTTATATGACAGGGTATGAAATGTGCCATCTTAGAAAATCTATCAACAACCACAAACACACTATCACGTCCCTTCCTAGTCCTTGGCAAACCCAACACAAAATCCATAGAAATATCTTCCCAAGGGGCACTAGGAACAGGTAGAGGCAAATACAAACCGTGTGGATTTAACCATGACTTAGCCTTTTGACATGTCGTGCAACGAGCAACAAACCTCTCCGCATCTCTTCTCATCTTTGGCCAAAAGAAATGACCAGCAAGTATGTCCTCCATTTTCTTAGCTCCAAAATGCCCCATCAAGCCACCTCCATGCGCTTCCTGCAGCAACAACAAACGAACGGAGCTAGCTGGAATGCATAGCTTGTTAGCTCTAAACACAAACCCATCACTAAAGATGAATTTATTCCAACCTTTCCCATCTTTACAATGCAGCAACACATCTTTAAAATCAGCATCATTAACATATTGGTCCTTAATTGTTTCTAATCCAAAGATTTTGTAATCAAGTTGATTCAGCAAGGTATATCTCCTAGACAAAGCATCAGCAATAATATTCTCTTTCCCTTTCTTGTGCTTAATAACATAAGGAAAAGATTCAATAAATTCAACCCACTTAGCATGTCTACGGTTCAATTTCCCTTGACTATGAATATGCTTCAAAGACTCATGATCAGAATGAATAACAAACTCTTTGGGCCACAAGTAATGCTGCCATGTTTCTAATGTGCGAACAAGAGCATACAATTCCTTATCATATGTAGAATAATTTAGAACAGGCCCACTCAATTTTTCACTAAATACGCAACAGGTTTGCGTTCTTGTAACAAAACACCACCTAGTCCAATCCCGCTAGCATCACATTCAAGCTCAAAAGTGTTATTAAAATCAGGAAGTTGGAGGAGAGGTGCACGTGTCAACTTATCTTTTAGCATATTGAAGGAGTTCTCTTGTACTTTGCCCCAACTAAAAGGCACTCCCTTTTATGTAAGCTCATTCAAAGGTGTAGCAATGGTACTCAAGTCCTTCACAAATCGACGATAGAAACCAGCAAGTCCTAGGAAACTCCGCACTTGTGTGATAGTCTTTGGAACAGGCCATCCCTGTATAGCTTCTACCTTGGCTTGATCAACCTCAATTCCCTGTGGAGTCACAACACAGCCAAGAAAAGACACTCGATCGGTGCAAAAGGTGCACTTCTCAAGGTTACCAAATAAACGTGCATCTCGTAAAGCATTAAAAAGAGCACGTAAGTGATCAAGATGTTCATCCATAGATTTGCTGTAAATCAATATATCATCAAAGTAGACTACAACAAATTTTCCAATGAAAGCACGAAGAACCTCGTTCATTAACCTCATGAAGGTACTAGGTGCATTAGTTAACCCAAAAGGCATGACTAACCACTCATATAACCCAAATTTAGTTTTGAAAGCAGTTTTCCATTCATCTCCTAATTTCATACGAATCTGGTGGTACCCTCTTCGCAAATCAACTTTGGAAAACACATTAGAACCACTTAGTTCATCAAGCATATCATCTAATCGTGGAATAGGGTGTCGTTATCGAATGGTGATATTATTAATAGCTCTACAATCAACACACATACGCCATGTTCCATCTTTCTTAGGCACTAAAATGATAGGAACAGCACAAGGACTAAGGGACTCACACACATAACCTTTGTCGAGTAGTTCTTGCACTTGTCATTGAATTTCCTTCGTTTCTTCTGGATTAGTCCTGTGTGGCGCACGGTTTGGCAAAGATGCACCAGGAATAAGATCAATTTGGTGCTCAATCCCTCGTATTGGTGGCAGCCCCGCTGGTATCTCACTTGGAAAAACATCCAAAAACTCCTGCAAAATGTTAGCAACAGTAGGGGGCAAAGAATGTTGCATATCATGAACTGAAATCAAAGCACCCTTGCATACCAAAGCATAGGCAACAGAAGTGGAAGCAACCAATTCATTAATATCAGATTTAGTAGCAAGCAAGCAATGTCCTTTCAATCTTATCTCATCTTTGTTACTACTAATAGATTTGACATTTTTATCGATCTCAGTGTTAGTTTTCTTAGCTTTAGCAACATCATCACACACAATAGCTTCAGGAGACATAGGAAGCAAAACAATTTTCTTATCATGGTGTATGAGAGAATACATATTTGATCTACCATGATGCATACAATCTGTATCAAATTGCCATGGTCTACCTAGCAGAATATGACAAGCTTCCATAGGCACAACATCACACTCAACAACATCATGATATGATCCAATAGCAAAATGAATTCGTACCAATCTCGTTACCTTAACCTTACCACTATTGTTGAGCCATCGAATGTGATATGGATGTGGGTGCAGTTTGGTTGTAAGTGCAAGCTTCTCTACTATATCGCTGCTAGCCAAGTTGTTGCAGCTACCTCCATCAATTATACAATGGCACGAACGCTCTTTAATGACACACTTTGTTTGGAATAGTGTATGCCGCTGATTTTGCTCCGCCTTCTCCATTTGTGCGCTAAGCACATGCTGTACAATGAGGCTCTCATAATGATCTACATCCTCTGCTCCAATCTGCTCTTCTGGTTGTTCCTCATTTCCTACATGGTCAGCAGCAAGCAAAGCAAGTGTATCTTCATCAAACTCACTAGCAGAGGAATACTCACCATCATCTTTGACGACCATAACACGCTTGCTTGGATAGTCATGCATCACATGTCCATATCCCTTGCACCAGTGACACTGAATGTCTCTTGTTCTACCTGTAGATGCCATGGATGAAGCACTCACAGCAGGCTTCTAGGTCGTCTTCGCCACTGAATTTGCGGAAGTAGCACGAGGTTTGTCGCTGGATGTTGGCATAGGAGCACGTGTAGTTGGAGTAGTAGTCATGCGGGGCTGCCATGAATTAGTTTTCCCTACAGAAATATTATTCTTGGCACTAGCACGTCGCCCCTGCACTTCCCTTTCAGCTTTACAAGCAAGATGAAACCAACGGGTTACGTTAGTGTATTCTTTATAATCAAGGATGTCCTGGATTTCATGATTTAACCCACCCAAAAATCTTGCCATAGCAGGTTCCTCATCCTCATCTTGTTCACGAGTGTCATGAGCATCATGTTCAGTATCAGTAGTATAATCATCATCATAATTATCTTCGAATCGCTCTTCATCCTTGTTGTCTTCATTATGCTTCTCTTTGTCTTTCGTGTGGAAGTCATCAAAATGCTTCAGAAGAGCAGCAAGGCTTCTGTCCATATGGGCAACAGATGCCTCCAATCCTGTAAGCTTGGTGGTGGAGGCAAGTTGGGTGGCCTCCAGTTGCCCAATCTTGTCATTGGTCACCTGCAAATCTTGATCAAGTCCTTCTATATGCTGCTGCACTTGCCTTGTAAAATGTTGAATGATGCCCTTGGTGCGAGGAGATTGTGGCCTCTTGTTAACATCCTCTGATCCTGACATGGTTTAAAAGACAAGGGTAACAAGAAAAATAGGTGAAGAAATAAAAGCCATATAGCTATTAGGATGTAGCTACTGCAAGGTGCTCACTCTCAACCTATTACAAAAGCTCTTACCAATTCTTACCTTGCTCAACAGGAGGGAACGACAACCAATAAGTCTGCAACCGTGGAATGAAGTGTATCGGTGCCGCAACAACAACACCTATCAAGCTGTAGTCGAAATATGTGGAGCTATAGGTGGGCTGAAGCAAGGAAGTACTAGCACCACGTTAGTCACAGAAGCAAGCTGAATAATCGTTCAACAGTGGTACTGTGCTGGTCCTAGCCTAGACCATGCTAGAGACGCGAGCCTGGGCACAAAGGAGGTCACAACACACCACCGGAAACAATGGAGAAGCACAACAAACAGCCTCCTTTTTTTGTTTTCTTCTTCTTCTTCATGTTTTCTTTTTTTCTTTTTTTCCTTATTTTTTTTTCTTTTTTTTGGGATCCTCAAAACTGATTATATAAACAAAAAGACTTCACAGGAGTCACACACCACACAAACTTTTTTTTTGAAGGACAGGGGTATTCCAGTAAAAATCGAACCAAAAACGTATATGCAGGTCGTGGAGAGTTGGAGTATAAGTAGAACTACTGCTGCACAAAGATGTACTCAGATTCAGTCTCACAACAGCAACTAGGCCGTTGTCAATTCGGACTAAAAACCGATTCCAACTCGAACTCAACACCACGTGGGATTCGGTCTCAAACTCAGATTCCTACTCGGTCTTGAACACAAGGATGTATTCGGATTCAGCCAACAGAAGGTTTATATGTTAGCACATGGCTATGACTAGAACGTGACAAGAACTCGAAACTCTAAAGGACAAAAACTAAGACCAGCAACTCAACACAACCGATGTAACCGACAACTCAACAAGCCCTAACTAAGCAGTGCTAGCAAAGGCTCAAAGGGTTTATAGGATCACGGTAAAACTAATCTACTATATATATTTTTTTGGCTTTTCTAGACTATTGGAAAAATTAGAACAACGAAGGATTGGAAGACTCTCACCGATAAACCTTGCTCTGATTACCAACTGATATGAACCCACTAGGGTTTGTTCCCGATCTTTCAATGAGAGGTGTGGGATAACTCGATTGATGGGTGGTGACGACGTTCATGGCCCGACTACAGCCTTCCAAGCTGCACCTTAGCAACCGATACACCACCTCCAATGGCTACTGCGATCTTGTGGAGCGTGTCACCCGGCCACTAGGGCACTCGTCCTGCAAGCAATCGAAGAACTAGCAAGAACAAGTATAGCAAGTACTGAATTACTAGATGTAGATGAAAGTTTCAAACTCAATCTCAATTAAGGTGGGGTTCCAAAGACAAGAAGACGGGCGGCTGATCCAGCACACGCGCTTACAAGCAAGTAGCGAGAGCTAAACTTGATCTAAACAAAACCCGACTATTCTTGGTGGCGGCTAAGGAGTATATGAAGGTGGAAAGATGACCAGGGGGTGTTGGGGTCATTCTCCAACCCTAGGATGCATCCCTAATGGACCCAACTTGATACACGGCCCATTGGACCAAACTAAGGTGACGCAGCACCTTTGGATAGACAAGCTCTTAGTAGTAATTCAGTCATTGAGGCCACCTCAAAATAGATATGGACTTGATTCTAGATCCATATGAAAATAGACTTCATAAGGATTCCATGAAGTACTTGAACGCCCCAATCCGAGTCCATATGTGACCGTGGTGACCATCACAAGTTGGAGCTGTCCTGGAGTCCGAATTCAGCCTCCGCGAATCCTTGTCCCTTTCGGTCCTCTCCCTGGTTCCTAACCAAAACAAGAGTGCACGCATTTCCATGGTCTAAATATGATGGACAGGAACTCAAGAGTGAACTTACTTGATGATTAATGTGATGAGCATGGGCGCGAGTAATAGGACCAGAAACTGGTACTCGTGTCGGCGTGGATGTATCGTTGGTGTTGATGTCCTCATCAACACTGAGCCATGGGTCGCACAGGCTGGCTAGCCTACAGGTGGGGCCGACTGGCCCCACTTGGCATCCCCTCGTAGTCTTCTTTGGTGTGGTGTCCTCTAGAACCTTCTGGAGTTGTTTATGCCATGGTTAAGTGTGATTTACTTTGACGAATAGGTCCACCTTGACGGTTTTTTTGGATAAACCCTGCTGAAAACACATATTCACCCAAACTCATAGAATTTGTCAGTTTAAACCCCTAAACCAATATTGGAGATCATTTTTATGCTTTTATACAAGTTATGTTGATGGTGTATGATTGATGTTAACAACCGTCAACAAGCTCCCCCATACTTAACCTTTGATCGTCCCTGAGCAAAGCTAAAGTCAACAATGGATAAGGAGTTGCTATAATGCTTTCACTCCTCAAAAGTACACATGTGTTCAATCAAAATTTTCCTCCGGATTAGAATAAATTGATTTGACTTTTAAACTTACACATATTACCTTCAACCATGGGGCTTCTTAGCCTTCACTTGGGTCTTGAGCAATTGAAAGACAGAATGATCAAGTCAAGCACTATGTCTCAAGTTCTTTATTCCACCACTGTTTTAGAGTTTTTATAAGTTTTCAAAATAAAACTCACAGATTTTATTGTATGACACTCTCAAGTCTCTCAATATATGTGGTACTTGTGGATCCTCACCAAAGGCAGTAATGATGCTATGCCTTTTTCTTTCCTACAACTAAAGCTTATGTGGAGTTCACTGTTAGGGAGAAAGCTAGAGCATACTTGCAATGCATATATTGTAAAGTCAAACAATGGATCCTAAGAAAAATGAGTCATACAATCAAATCAAGATGTGCATGTGTGTGGATATATGTGGTGGCTAACCTAATTCTACTTTGCTCCTTGAAAACATGTCTCTCTTTTAAAACTAGGAAATATTTTTGTAAGAGAATAGGGGCTATCTTATTCATCTCTCTTTTTTTGAGGCGGGCATCTAAGTACCCATTGTTTTAAATATCTCAGACACTTGTCCATTTTCCCTCAACAATGGATCCAAAGAGAAAAATGTCATACAATCAAATCAAGATATGCATGTGTGTGGAATGTTTGGTGGATATATATGGTGGCGAACCTAATTCTACTATGCTCTTTGACACATATCTCTCTCTTGAAACTTGGAAATATTTTTGCAAGAGAACAGGGGCTATGTTTATTCATCTTTTTTTTCTTTTCTCCTTTTTTAGGCGGGCATCTAAGTACCCATTGTTTTAAATACTCCGAACATCTTTATGTCCATTTTTTTCTCTTTCTTTTTTTTCAAACTTTTGCATAGCCCTATGTCTCTTTTCTGCAACAAAACTTTGAGAGAGATATCACGAAGAACTTGGACAATTTATTTGGTGGATGGGAAACCTATCAAGCATGTTTTTGTTTTCACCCCTAGTGTAGGAGTAAAACATTTTTGGGTAGATCTAAATAGAATGGCATGTTTTTACGCCTACCCCCAGTATAGGAGTTGGGCATATGTGGGTGGAGTGTACGTGATCTTGATTTTAAAAGCATGACAAACCTCTCCTAAGGGTCAACAAAGCTTGAAAAAACTTAACACATATACAAGCAACATATAAGTGGAAGTTTTTCTAGCCTAAAACATGTATGGCTCTGGTAGGAATTGAAGCTTTGTCATCCAGAAACTCATCAAGTGGCATTTTTATATTTTTCAAAAAAAATATCTAGAACTTTAGTGTCACTTGGAACAAGATAAACAGTAGCTCAAACCTTCTCATATCATATCCGTCAATTACCTAGACTTAGATCAAGCATATGCTACCCATGAGTTTCGAGTTCAAAGTAAATTCTTATATCAAAACAATTTTATCCAAAACTTAGGAGAATTCAAGGCTGAAAACTTGGTACTTGAAAGGAATTAGAATAGAACAACTATTCATCATTTCCATTTAAGAGATTGTCCTCAGAGTCTTTATTATTTATTTAGCTCTTAAAAGAAATTAAAGCAAACTAGGCACACTCTTTTTATTTTGTTTTCATTTTTACTACTATAGGGATAACTATTTATTTTGGTTTTAGTTTGTAGTTTTTTAAACTAGAATAAAGGAAAAAGAATACTTACCTAGATACATGGGGGTGCCTTCTCCCCCAAGCTAGTTCTTGTTGTGGTTCTTTCATCATTTGTTGATGTTGTGCTCTGCTTGGCAGGTTTGCCTTCCCCACACTTGATTCTGTTACCTTGCATAAACAACATGGGGAGACAAGCACCAACAAAAGACTAGAGAGATCCTGGCAATATTTTAGTCGGTAAACATGGTTTTAAGGGTTTTTCACAGAGTAGAGAAGAAGAGCTAAATTTAAAATGTTATTTAAATTCTATAAAGTTAATTACATCCAATTCTTCTTCTAGCAATTGTGTGTCACGGAAAACTATTAAATGCTGACCACTTACCTTGAAAAGCGTACCTTCATCATTTTGGAGTGTGACTGCTCCATGAGACGATGTACTAATTACCTTGTAAGGTCCTTCCCATGTGCTTCGTAGTTTTCCATATCCAAACAGCTTCACTCAGGAGTTGAAAAGCAACAACTTGTCACCTGGATTGAATTCCTTCTTTTCAGTCTTTTGTCATGCCACCTTTTTGTCCTCTCTTTGTAGAGTTTTGCATTATGATACGCCTTTTCTCGCTATTCCTCCAGCTCAGAGAGTTGCATTTTTCTTTTCCTTCTAGTTGCTTCAAAGTACATGTTACACCTTTTTATGGCCCAATGAGCTTTGAATTCCAACTCGACAGGTAAGTGGCACATTTTTCCGTAGACAAGTTGGTACAGTGACATTCCTAGAGGTGTTTTGTAAGCCCATAGTGCTCCATGTAACTTATCCTTCCATGCTACCCCCATCTCATTAACGGTCTTCTGCAGAATGTTCTTGATTTGCTTGTTTGATGTTTCTACTTGTCCGCTAGTTTGAGGATGATATGGTGTCGCAATGTTATGATGGACTCCTTGATCGGATAAGAAGCGTCAGAACTTCCTATCAATGAAGTGAGGACCTCCATCACTAATTACCATGGGTGGAACTCTGAAGCGTGGAAAGATGGTCTCTGAAAACATCCTCTTAGCATTATTGGAATCTGCAGCTCAACATGGTAAAGCTTCAACCCATTTTGAGACATAGCAGTCGACTGCCACCAGGATGTATTCGCACTACCAGGATTTTGGAAATGGTCCCATGTAGTCGATTCTCTAGACATCAAAGAGTTCTAACTGGAGGTTGGTGTTGAGTGGCATGGCATCTCTTATATTGATATTCTCGTGTTTCTGATACGAGCTACACCTCCGTATGAAGTCTTTGGTGTCGTTGTACATGGTTGGCTAGAAGAATTTACTTTGCTAGATTTTAGCATTAGTGCGGAATGCCCCATAATGTCCTCCATATGGTGATGAGTGGCATCTTTCAATGATCTTTGTTGCTACCTTAGCCGGAGCACACCTCCTAAGCAGTCCATCAGAGCAGGCTCAATATAGGTATAGTTCATCCCATAGGTGGAGGCAACTTTCGTGGATGAGCTTTCGCTTATTTTCCCCTGGTGGTACATAACCTGCAACCATAAAATTAATAATATTTGCATACCAGGGGTCAGATCCTATGACCTTTAGAAGTGTGTCGTCCCGTAGAAAATCATTGATGGGCAACTCCTGTGGATTCTCGAACTGCATTCTTGACAATTGATCAGCTACAAAATTTTCTATTCCTTTCTTATCTTTAATTTCTAAATCAAATTCTTGAAGCAAAAGGATCTATCTTATAAGCCGAGGCTTAGCATCTTTCTTAGTAAGGAGATATTTAAGAGCAGCACGATCAGTGTAAACAATAACTTTAGCGACTACTAAGTAAGATATAAACTTGTCAATAGCAACAACAACAGCTAGGAGCTTTTTTCAGTTGTTGCATGATTAAGTTGAGGTCCTAACAGAGTTTTACTAGCATAAGAAATTGCATGATGCTTTCTATCCTTTGTTTGACCCAAAACTGCCCCACAGCATAATCACTAGCATCACACATGATTTCGAAAGGCAGCGACCAATCAGGGGGTTGAATAATTAGTGCAGAGATGAGTGCTTTCTTAAGGATTTGAAAAGCATTTAATCACTCATCATCAAACTCAAAGGGAGCATCCTTGGCTAACAAACTTGTTAGGGGTCTAGTAATATGAGAAAAATCTTTTATAAAACGACAATAGAACCCCACATGACCAAGGAAACTTCGTACCCCTTTGACATTCGTAGGAGGAGGTAGTTGTTCTATTACTTCTATCTTAGCTCGGTCTATCTCTATCCCATGTTCAGACACCAAGTGTCCAAGCACTATGCCTTCTCTAAGTATGAAATGACATTTTTCTCAATTAAGGACTAAGTGCTTTTTCTCACATGTCTGCAAAACTTTGTCTAGATTTTCTAAGCAATAATTGAAAGTTTTCCCATAGACAAAAAAAATCATCCATAAAAACTTCCATGATTTCTTCTATCGTATCAGAAAAAATAGACATTATGCACCTTTGGAATGAAGCTAGAGCGTTGCACAATCCGAAAGACATCCTGCAATAAGCATAAGTTCCATAGGGACAAGTAAAAGTAGTTTTGCTTTGGTCGTTAGGATAGAATGGGATTTGATGATAGCTAGAATACCCATCAAGGAAACAAAAGAAAGAATGCTTTGCAAGCCGTTCCAACATCTCATCGATGAAGGGTAACGGGAAGTGATCTTTCTTTGTTGCCTTGTTTAGTTTTCGGTAATCAATACACATCCGCCATCTTATGACTGTTTGTTGGGAGATTAATTCATCTTTTTCACTTTTACCACAGTCATGCCCCCTTTCTTTGGTACAACTTGTACTGAGCTTACCCACTCACTATAAGGGACGTGATAGATTATTTTGGCATGCCAAAGTTTCAAAACCTCTTTCTTAACATCTTCTCCCATCGCATTGTTAAGCCGACGTTGGGGCTCCCTAGAAGGTGGATATGATGGATCTATGGGAATGCGATGGGTGCAAAGGGCAGGACTAATCCCCTTGAGGTCTTCGAGTGAGTAGCCGAAAGCAGAGCGATGCTTTTCTAAAATGGTAAGGAGCCAGAGGGTCTCGTCCTTAGAGAGTTTATCACTAATGATCATAGTAGACTCCCTATCGTTGTTTAGAAAAAGCGTATTTCATACCTGAAGGAAGGGGTTTGAGCACAATGGGGGGTTTTGGCGGCTCTTGTGTTACATCTAGAGGAAAAGGATCTCGTGGTTCTTCTTCTTATTGGATGAAATCCTTGGCATCTTCTTCAAGATCTTTGTTAGAAGCTTCTCAGAGAGAAGCTGCCATAATCTCCTCCATTAGATCTTGCTCAGGACTCAACTCTGTCTTAACATGTAATGAGTGAGTGATGGGAATAGAAACATTTATGCTTTTCCTGATACTTACATTTATACTCCCCTTTCTTCCTTTGTGGAGGAGTCTCTCTATTGGATGCCCTATTAGAAGATTGAACTCCCAAAAATAAAAAACATAAAAACTAAGATACACTTTGATTTCGTGTACTTTGATAGGGATGAAGTGAAAGATTCCTTCACTAGGAAGGATTTGCCCTGAGAAACTTTTTAAGAGTTTGGTTGTTGGAGTTAATTGCATATTTCTAGGAATGGTATGTGCAAAAGATTTAGACATAAGATTTACTCCTACAACCAGATTATAAAAGGCATCGAAGGAGGTTTTACAAATCTAACAACGAATGGAGGTAGAAGGGGAATCTAAACGAATAACTTCGAGAGAAAGCTTGGATTCTCCCAACCACTCATTGCTTACGATCGTTGTCAACTCCTTCATAGTCTTTTTAAGGAACTTCTCTTTGGCTAGGTCAGGAAGATGCTGGTTAGGTGCTGATGGTGCCGAATATTTCCTTATTGCATAATAATTCGAGGTGTTTCCAAAGTTAGAGAAGAGCTCATCCTTGAATTCAAATAATTTTCCAAAGGTGGAATTTCTTCCTCCTTTGGTGGTTCAGGAACATGGAGGATAGTTGAGGCTTCAAGTGGAGTAGTTAAAGGTTCGGGCTCAACTATCAAAGGTTCTTCCTCAGGAGTTTTCTCAACTATGTCTTCTGGGCCATCGTCACGCATGCTGGTGTAGGGGGTGTTATGTAGGATTTTTGTAAGGATGTTTCTCCCTTCACTAGTAGAGCAGTGTAAGAAGGTGCCTCTAGAAGTTGTATCAAGAAGCTGCATGGTCTCCCCACTAAGACCCATATAAAAGTGTTGTAAAAGCATAGGGTCTTGAATGGCAAGGTCAAGGCTAGAACCTCTCTTCAAAGGCTAACCACTTCAGAGATGGGAAAGAAAGATAAGCAAAAGCTAGAGCATAGAGTTTTCCAATCTCCTTGTACACTCCCTATGGTTTGGGTATACCAGTGTTTAGCTCTTTCCATTAAGGAGAATGGAAATAGCTTCCACTTTAAAGTTTCATGTGACATGCCTGTGATATGCAAGCATGCACAGGTTTGCTCAAACTCTCATAGGTGAGAATGAATATGGGTTTTCATCACCTTCTCTTGAGAACGATTGTTCATGGACCAAATTTATTAAAGATGGACGCAACTCATAGCCAGATGTAAGGATATGTTTTGAAGATTCTGGTGGCTCTAGTTGTGCGCCTGTGGGAGCAGTGAATTGATTGATAGGCGTGATGTTATCCATGCTTAAAGATAAATAAAATAAAAGATACAAGGACAAACTTGGTTCGACGAAATCACAGCAACTATTTCCTAGCAACGGTGCCAGAAAACTTGTTGACTCCTGTGATAGCACACAGAGACAAAATCTACAAGCGCACGGGTATCAAAGTAGTTTTCACCAGGAGTATTATCGAGTATCGTATCCATGGGGAAACATGTGTTTGTTGTCTATTTATGGTTTGTCCAGGGATATCAATCAAGGTATTAGTATGAGTAGAGAGGATTCCTATGGTTTTGACCCTATGCAAAGCAAGGCTTATGATTCTAGTGTTCACTTTGGGATGCCGCTTAGACGGTAAAGCACCGTTAATAGATAACTCTACCGACGCGACTATAGTCCTACTAATTTAAGAACCTACTCAATTCGGTGTGGACTACAAAGTATAGACAGGGCTGCCACCTCCTGCTACTACCACGCAACTAAGAAACTCAGAGCAAATGCAAGTAGCCAATAGCCTAAGTACCACGCTTATGCTAACGAGTACTACTCTAATCTAGAGATCAAACAAGGACTAGAGCACTCAAAAGAACTATGAACCCATGAACAAAAGAGCACAAAACTTACTTTAAACAGAAATAAAGTACCAAAAGTATCTTTGATGTAGACTTGAAGAAGCCTAGATCCACCAAAGTACAAGTCGTAGAGGTAGCACCGATAGGCCGGTACTTCCCCCAATCACTTCCCTTACTCTCTCTCTATTAGTGTACAAAGAATAGATCCTAACTAGAGGACTAATATCTCTTGAATGCGATGGCCTGATCTTGAGATGAGGATATGAATTAGGGTTTCAGGATGGTTCTAGGGAGGGGGTAGGGGCTGGTATATATAGGCTAGAACATCAATTCTGAGCCCTATGATCAAATCGACTTGAAAGGGTGGCATAGATGCAATCTAGGAGACGGTGGAGAACCAACATTCGAAGGAGACACTGAGCTGTGGGTCCCATAGGTCGGTCGGCCCCACTTGGCAACCTCTCGCGGTCTTCTTTGGTGTGGTGTCCTCTAGAACCTTCTAGAGTTACACCACTGTTAAGCATGATTTACTTTGATGAATACTTTGATGAATAGGTCCACCTTGACGGTTTTCTAGATAAACCCTGCTGAAAACACAGATTCACCAAAACTCATGGAATTTATTAGTTTAAACTCCTAAACCTATGCTGGTGATTATTTTTATGCATTTATACAAGTTATGTTGATGGTGTATGATTGATGTTAACGACCGTCAACAAAGATGAGCTCGACCCCACCGCCAGTGAGGTCACGGCTCAGTTGGCGCTGGCAGCGCCTCCAGATGCTGACACAACATGGGAGATGGCCCTAGAAATGTTAACGATCAGCACAAGTCAATCTCAAAAACAATTATGTCACTTACCCCTAACCATGCAGGTCAGCTTAAAGACGTGGCGGCAGCCTGGCGGCCTCCGGTGACTCCTCCCATGGGTGCTTGCCACGATCCACCAAGACTAAGAGAGGAGGCTATGAGCACACAAGAACAAAGAGGAGGAAGTTGTAGAGCAAGCGACTAAGACCAAATGCTTTCCTCACCATACCACTGCTACGAATTCATAGCCATAGGGATAACCACAACGGAGCCTCGGGTGCACGCGTGCTCACAGTCATTTATTAACTACTTTGAAAATCTCACAATACAAGAGGAGTGGCTAGGCGGAAGGCGGAGCAATGGTTGTCCATGTGGCAGTAGAAACCAACTAAGCCTCGCGCATCCCCACTTTCCATATTGTTTCGATTCACACACCCGCATTCTATGAAGCATGACCGCTAGTGGGTGGGCACCATTAAGGCACGACGTGACTAGCGAGGCCAACCTCTCCTCAAATCCGTGCACAGAGCAACCCACTGCATCCACGACCTAGCATCGCATTTGGGGAACCTTCTCTTGGGCTGGCCCTTAGATGGGCTCAAGGCCACAAAGGGGTAGGGGTAGGGTGAGAAGGCCCTAGTGGCTCTTAACGGTGGTGGGGAGCCTCTCAACCTTCTCTCCCTTTGTTTGAGTCATTGGCTTTGAAGTCACCCAAGTTGACCCCCTCTAGGGGAGGCATCTTTCCCTTTGGCCACTGGGGAGGCGATTAGAGACCAATGGGCTTAACGACTGATGATTTATAGGATGTCTCTCAATGAGGCACAACCGAACTTATTCACATCGATTATTGGAGGATATCGAGTCCCACTCGAATTACCCATTGACCTCGACGAGGTGCACCGCTCTGACCATGTGGTTACGGTGGAAGGTATCTCCCCGTGTGGGGGCAAAACCAAGCTTTCCTATAACAAGGCAACAAGGACACCAGGGAAGAATGGAGCTAGGTCCCGATGACCTCGATAGAGGTTGAGGCCAAGCCTCGACTGGCTCCTCCCGGTGTCCTAGGTCGATGACCTAAGGATAGCTCCAGAGTCTCACAAACCGACAGAGGTTAGCGACCCTTCCAGGAGAGATCGATGGAGCGGATAGGTAGGGTTATGTAGCGGCGTCTTCCTCATGAAGAAATGTGCAACCCAAACAAAATGCAATCATGGCTCAATCACGCAAAATTCAAAAAGGTCCTAGACCCACGCGCCAGAGCACGGTCGTCGGAAACCTTGTGACCAAGCACAAGGAGGTCGTGAAAGCGACCCCTCGCACCGTTAAGGCAAGTCAACCCTTTCGGCCTAGCGACCCTGAGCTAGTGACATGACCCCAACCCAAAGGCTCGAGGGCTCATCACGACCATAAGGGTAGCCAAAACATTTAGAAAAGAAACCCCTTTTTGTTCAATAACCCATGAATACAAGAGCGGTCATGCCACTTAAAAATAATGAAAATCCTAGTATGACCTCAAAGGCGATACCGTTAAGTCCTAGGGGCGAATGCTGCAAAAGCAAGGAAGGCAAGGACAAGAATTACCTCACATACCTTCCCATAACATCGCGACCCCAAGGACAATACACAGGGAAAGAGAGAAAAGGGTGGTACCAACTGGCCACCACCATCATGCTCTAGAAAGCATGATGGGTGCACAAAGGCACTACAACTCTCTCCCCAAACCTCACATAGCCTCCTACGGTCACTAAATGATCTTCATGAAAGATCGTGACCCATAGTCGAGCTACCCATAGGTTCTAGGAGAAGCTAATCATGACCACTGGGGCTTGTGATTCAGCGACCCCAAACCCAAGGGTTTCGGGAGACGCTAAAGCTACAAGACCCAGAAAGCGGCCCGAGCATCGCCTCAATCTCTTCCTACTCACAAGTCTCCTAGCACCAGCTACTAGATGAGGTGAAGATGGCCTCTGACTGATCCAAACGACCCCTAGCAGGTTGCATTCTCAGAACCTCACAATCTACCAAGAAACACTCCTCTCAAAACAGCTCGAAGGCGTGGTTGAGAGTAGTTCAAATGGTAGGAAGGCCCTCATTTATATGCCCAAGGGTGGACTGTGCAGCCTAAGATCCCCACATCATGTGGCGAACAACGGGAGGTCACAGCTGATGTTAGGAGCCCACGTGAGGTTGCAGAAATCGAGATCCTCCAAAAGACGAAGCTGTTACAACATCGACAAGACTACTCGGCTCTGTCTAGATCTCGTATCCCAGCACGCAGCACCCTGACATGACTAGGTTCAGTAGAGCAGTCACATACCAGAACATCAAGATGGCTTGATAGGCCATGATGCAATAGCCACCTACCGCATTGAATGCACTAGCCTGCAAGGGATCGAGCTCCGAGCTCAGACCAGCCACAACCTCGAGCCCACACTTGGAACACATGGATTTCAGCATCTCCATGATCACTTCATGATCACGAAGATGCTCAAGGGCTACTGTTAGGGTTATGATACCCTGGTATATGAAGACACCGGCCCATGACAGCCAAGTTAGCACAAGCCCATCAACCGTGGCTCATATAAGCCGCGCGGGCCTGGGCCAAGCACCAAGGCGAGGGGTCAACCATGACCTCTCCCTTCTCCATCCACTACGTGCAACGTAGCTCTGCACGACCTCTCCTCCACCCCAACCTCTGGGTGGAACGGGGAGAGGTTGATATGAACCCGCTAGGGTGAATCCCGATCTTTCGATGAGAAAAGGTGGATAACTCGATTTGGGGATGGAGATGACGTTCACGGCCCGACTACAGCCTTCCAAGCTACGCCTTAGCAACCGATACACCACCTCCAACAGCCGTCGCGATCTTGTGGAGCACGATCAACCAAACCACTAGGGTAATTCCTGCAAGCAATCGAGGAACAAGCAAGAACAAGTAGAACAAGCAACTCAATTGCAAATATGGAGATGAAAACCAATCTGAAATATCAAAGTTGGGGTTCTGAATCGAGTAGAACGGATGGTCTAGTCGACACACGCGTCTACAAGGAAGTAGCAATGGCTAAACTTTCAACAAAACAAAACCCAATCTGTTTGTGGCGGCTCTAATCCTTATTAATACCTAGGGGAACGACCAGGGGGTGTTGGGGTCGTTCTCCAACCCTAGGACGCATCCCTAATGGACCCAACTTGATACATGGACCATCGGCCCAAAATAGGGTGACGCAGCACCAAAGGCAGAAAAGGTCCTGGCGTGAAAACGACGACTACGGAAGCATCGGATAAGATATAGCCATGAGTCCAGATCCGTTGGAAAATAGACTTGATAAGCTTTCCAAAAAGTGCTAGAACGTCCCAATCCGAGTCCGTATGCGACCGTGGTGAACATCACAAGTTGGAGCTGTCCTGGAGTCCGAATCCAGCCCCAAAACGTGTTGGATTTGATCTCTTTCTTCCCTTGGACCAAAAGTGACGTGGTGTCCAGGTGGAGGACGTTAGGAATACATGGATTTGGTCCCCAATCAACTTCATTAACCTTCCATGCTTTCCATATGCAATCAAACCTTCCCTTGATCCATGTAAGTATTTCTGAAAATGACAACGAACACACATCATGGTGCAGCATCAATTCATCAAATGTATCAAATACAATCATGGTAAAGGATTGTTTCACCTGTGAATCAAAAGTTGCTAATGTGGTTGTATCCAGGCAGGTGATGTCCTCATCATTCTCCCCTTCTTGGCTGCAAGTCGTCCTCGACTTGCCCCAATGGCATTCAAAGGTGCTTGCTTTGATGTTGGAGCATGGAGCGACGACTATGCTGCATGGCCACAACCAGCAATGCTCCCCTTCTTTGGCCTTACCCTGTTGCATATTGGAAAAACTAGGAAAACTTTGCAAGACATTATTAGTGTTAGTGCAGCCCTCAATTTGATCTTGGTATTGTGGCCCAAAAGGATATTTTAGATTAGAGCAAATATAAACTTTATGCACCAAATATTCTCCTTTGCTGTCATATTTGCCAATTGCATGAAGCGAGCAATGATTAAAACTTGGCAAACCAGAATCAAATTTAAGTTTCTCTTTTAGACAATTTAGATTACACAGAATATCAAATTCAATATAACCCAAAGTATTTAAAGAGGACAGCAAGTTCAGTTCATCTTGTGCACATGTAATAGGATGAAAAAGCTTATCTTCAGCACATTTGTATGGTTCCAAACCAAAAGTATCACACTTATTCGCTACTTGTGGCATAGGAGTAAAAGAATCATCAGCACACAACTCCTCTTTATCACAAGGAACAACAAGTAATTCATTTTGTGACAAAGGAAAATCAGTAGTGGGTTCCACTATTTGTTGCTCTTCATTAGCATGCAGAGTGGACAAATTTTGGACATTATGGGTCACATCATTCTTGCAAGTATTCACAGATAATAGACTCTCCTTTTCAGCATTGAGAGCAAGACAAAACAATTGACCAATATGTTTGTATGATTTACTAATTAACAAGGTTCGAATTTCAGAATTGAGCCCTCTCATGAACCTACTCATAACATCTTCTATGCATTCATCTAATCCACCAAACATGATGCAAATCTTAAAATCATGGTAGTATTCTTTTACAGTCCTACTATCTTGCTTCAAGTTGTCTAATTTTGCAAGCAAATAATCAGCATAATATGAAGGAACGAATGCATCTCTAAAAAGAAATTTGAAGTCTTCCCAAGATTCTAGAACTTTGTTATGCCTACAAATGTGTTTCCATTCTAGTAAAGCATATTCAATCAAAACATTAGAGGCAATACAAATCTTTTGTTTCTCGGACAGGTCATGCTCATCAAATTCATTGTCTACTTTTAACTCCCAATCAATGTAAGCTTGAGGATCAAACTTACCATCATATAACGGCAAGTGTTGAATGACATCCTGAATATGAGGGTCTAGTTTCAATAGCTCAAAAATCTCCATATCACCTGCCATGATTAGTAGAAAACAAGAAACACAAAAATAATATGTATCCTCCTATCAACTACTAGGATGTGTTGGTTCTAATTCTCTCAAACTCAACTTGTTAAAACAAGCCCTTACAAGTTCTTACCAAGCCAAACAGGAGGTGACGGCAACCAACAAGTCTATAACCGTGGAGCGAAGTGTATCGGTGCCGCAGCAACAAAAACCTCTCAAGCTGTAGTCGAAATATGTGGAGCTATAGGTGGGCTAAAGCAAGGAAGTACTAGAACCACGTTAGTTGCAAGCAAATTGAACAAACGCTCAATGACGTTATTGTGCTGGTCCTAGGCTAGTACATGCTAGAGACGCGAGCCTAGACACAAACGAAGTCACTGAGCTGCAACAAAGAAGGATCCCAAGGAGAGGAATAACAACAAAAGAAAAATCCTTCTCTTCTTCTTTCTCTTTCTGTTCTTTCTTTCTTTCTTTCTTCCTGTCTTTCTTTTCTTTCTTTCTTTTCTTTCTTTCTTTTCTTTCTTTCTTTCTTTTCTTTCTTTCTTTTCTTTCAAGTAGCACAAAGCTGAAATTTTGCAACAAGAGATAACAAGCTACTTACAGCAATTAAATGTATCCTTGGGAAGGGTGATTCAGTAGCAAAGTCAAACCAGTGGCTGTTTTGCAAAACCAGGAGATGCGCAAATCTCCAGGGCGATTACGAAGCGCTCAAAATGAATTTAGGAGCAATGTCAGATCTGTTGGAAAGAGCACAAGTTAAGGTTTCCAGATTATATTTAAACTCCTTATTCGGACTCCTGACAAAGGAAATATGGTGCTTTTCTTTTCAGGATAAAACAGGACTCCGAATCGAATTCTACCTTGATCTTGTTGGATTTCCTTTTTGTAGATGGAAATATGGACGTGGATGAAACCTCCAAGGACGTGGCTAGGATAATGGTGGTAAACAAAACAAAGGAATTTGGAAATCCACTCGGATTCGTAGAGAGAAACAAATAAACTCAAATCTGCGATGGTGACAGAAACGTGACTAGAACTCGAAACTCTAAACGACTAGACGCTAAGACCAGCAACTTGACACGACGATGCAACCGTTAATTCAATAAGCCCTAACTAAGCAGTAATAGTATTAAGCTCAAAGGGTTTTTGGGATTATGAAGAACTAATCTACTAATTTTGTTTTGGCTTTTTCTGGATTAAAGGAGATTAAAAACAGCAAAGAACTGGAAGTCTCTCACCGATCAACCTTGCTCTGATTACCAACTGATATGAACCCGCTAGGGTGAATCCCGATCTTTCGATGAGAAAAGGTGGATAACTCGATTTGGGGATGGAGATGACGTTCACGGCCCGACTACAGCCTTCCAAGCTACGCCTTAGCAACCGATACACCACCTCCAACAGCCGTCGCGATCTTGTGGAGCACGATCAACCAAACCACTAGGGTAATTCCTGCAAGCAATCGAGGAACAAGCAAGAACAAGTAGAACAAGCAACTCAATTGCAAATATGGAGATGAAAACCAATCTGAAATATCAAAGTTGGGGTTCTGAATCGAGTAGAACGGATGGTCTAGTCGACACACGCGTCTACAAGGAAGTAGCAATGGCTAAACTTTCAACAAAACAAAACCCAATCTGTTTGTGGCGGCTCTAATCCTTATTAATACCTAGGGGAATGACCAGGGGGGTGTTGGGGTCGTTCTCCAACCCTAGGACGCGTCCCTAATGGACCCAACTTGATACATGGACCATCGGCCCAAAATAGGGTGACGCAGCACCAAAGGCAGAAAAGGTCCTGGCGTGAAAACGACGACTACGGAAGCATCGGATAAGATATAGCCATGAGTCCAGATCCGTTGGAAAATAGACTTGATAAGCTTTCCAAAAAGTGCTAGAACGTCCCAATCCGAGTCCGTATGCGACCGTGGTGAACATCACAAGTTGGAGCTGTCCTGGAGTCCGAATCCAGCCCCAAAACGTGTTGGATTTGATCTCTTTCTTCCCTTGGACCAAAAGTGACGTGGTGTCCAGGTGGAGGACGTTAGGAATACATGGATTTGGTCCCCAATCAACTTCATTAACCTTCCATGCTTTCCATATGCAATCAAACCTTCCCTTGATCCATGTAAGTATTTCTGAAAATGACAACGAACACACATCATGGTGCAGCATCAATTCATCAAATGTATCAAATACAATCATGGTAAAGGATTGTTTCACCTGTGAATCAAAAGTTGCTAATGTGGTTGTATCCAGGCAGGTGATGTCCTCATCAGAGGTCAAGGTCTACCAAGTATGCTTGCTCTCACCAGAGTAGGCACACCCCGCTCACTCCACTAGGACTGAGGGGATGACTATCCCCTTGGTCTGGACAGACGCCATCTCTGCGCCATACTGCGTAGACAAGAAAGCATCACCAGGTGTTGATGACTGGTATAGTGACCCACCATTCAAATATGGCCCGACGAGATGGCCATACGACCCCACCCACTATGGAATTGGGATAAAACTATGACCTTGACTTTCAAGCTAACCCAAGCTAACGAAGGCCATGAACCCGAAGCTTGGGATCGTGGTCACCAGCTCCATGACCAGCAAGGCAACTGATGACATGGGAGCTGCTACCTACTCCCATACTGAAGCCACCGGTACAGCGGGAGACGATGACGAAAGCCATGCCAGGCTCATGTCGCATAGGACGGCTGGTGAACTAGCATCGTGCCAACAGTGCCATCATGACCGGCACTGTAGCATCACGCAACACCATGCTGCGGCATGGGCATAAGACCACAACAACAATCACACACGGACGTATGCTAACATCAAGGCAAGATGGCTTTCCTTGCAAGCCAAGATAGCTAGTTTCCCCTCCCTCAGGGTCACGACCACTCGATCGGGAGAACCTATCTCTCTGTATGTAACCTAGCCCTAGACTCTATATAAGGGCAGCCAGGGCACCCTTCTAACGGGACAGACTCTCGAGACTTCATTCGGACAGTCCCTCTCCACTCTCCTACCTCTTCCACTCTTCTTGCATACCACATTGTAAGAACTTCAAAGCATTCAACCGAGGAATACGCACTCGAACTATCTCTGAGACTAGACGTAGGGCTCCGACCTGAACCTGGTATAATTCCTTGTGTCTTTGGATGCTACCATCGTCTTCCTTGAGCAGCGCGACACACGTATAAATTCACTTGCCGGTTGACAAAACATCGACACCAACCTATGTATTCCACCATGTTGGGTCTAGTTCTTAAGGCGTAGGGCTCTTTGCAATTTATTCCTTTAATCTTCTGGTTATTGAATGGGATGTGACCATAGGAAACAGCAATGACATCTTCACCCTTAATCTTGCCTATGTTTCTTGGAAGCCATAGGAATCCTCTCTACCTGGTCTCTTACCCCTCGCTCTAGCTTGGGGTGTTCTTTAGTTCATAACCTTGTCAGTTCACGTTCCCCGTGCAAATTCGATACCTTGGAATACTTTCGGGTGAAAGCTACTTTGATAGTCGTACGCTTGGGTTAATCTATGTGGCACCAAATACAAGTGGGGTTGTAGTGGTTGAGGAACGGGTTGGACAATTCCACCAATGTCAACCAGGTTGGAGGCTCCTATCTACCAAGTTGTCATGTGCCACGAAGAAGCTCTATCCCATCATATCTCAAATTGAGTACCAATCTCCAAAATCTGATTAGTGATTTCGGTTCACTTTTATTGATGCCACCCAGTCCTGATCTACACTTCACTTGTCTAGGCTACTAAAACATCAATGGCTAGTAGAGCAGCTGGGGTAGACACAGACCTAAAGTATCTGCTCATGTGAGTGTCATGAGACGCAATATATAGTAATAGTACGAAGCAAGCAATATCAACAATAAGTATATGGGAACTATTTTCTAAGGAATGAACATCTAGTTCTTGATCTATTGCGCATCTATGTTTGTGCTCAAAATCAACTCACATAGGGGTAGGGATGAAAACGGATCGGATACGGACGGATATCACCGATATTACATTTATTTTTATATTTTTGTCCGGATTCGGATTCGAATACGGATAGTGTCAACTATGTCGGATAGGATACGATTGGATATCGACATCATAAATATGTGATTTGAGTATTCGGATACGGATATGGTATCGGATGTTGGATATCTGGACAGATCTCAACCCCTCTAAACGGATTCGGTTTCAAATACGGTCGGAAAATATCTGTACCGTTTTCATCCCTACATAGGGGAGTAGGAGGTGTTGCTAAGCTTCTAGATGCCACCTCTCCATCTCCTTGTCCTTCTTCTTGAAATCTCCTCGAGGATCCTTGCTAGGGAAAGAGGGTCCTCCCTCTTTTATCCCCAGCAACTTGTGGACTTCTTGGGGATGATCTCCATGGTCTTCTTGCTGTGGTTGAGCTTCAATCCCCCTCCTTCTCCTCCTTGTGCTCTTAATTGGAAGCTAGAGAGAGTGAAAGAGATGAACTACAGGGAGAGTGGGGAGATGAGAGTGTGAGAGTGTGAGAGAGTGAGAGATTGAGGGAGTGTTGCTGGCAAGTTTTCCCACTAATTGAGGAGATGTGGTATGACACGTGGGACCAAGAGTGTACAGATGAGGACAGCTCATCACTATTTTGCATGAAGTGATCTAGCGGACGGTTCAGGAGTGCACGGGATGGTCCGCGGGGACAGCGAGTTTGTGAAAATTGCTAAGTGTGTAGACATGTTCTCGTAAACTACCTGGCAGTGCACCGGACGGTCCACGGAAACATTACATAGCCCCGAAAGTTTAGTTTAGTGCATATGCAGTTTTCCCAAGTTGAAAATAATTTGTAGACGATGCTCATGATGATGATGAAGATTACCATGTCATGATCGAGTTGTGACACTTTTGTTTGGTTGACCGAATAAGTAGATATTGAATCAGCACATTAGTTGTCCATTTGCTGGCTCGTAGTTGCACTCGCTATCTATCGGCTGAGCCACGAGGTGCACGCGCTCCCACCCACAGGAGGTAGTCTCCAAAGAAGCAAAAATAAGATTCGTTTCATGGGAACTATGCTTGGTGGGGCTGCTAGCATGTGCCAGCCAGGTTCTGATGCTTGCCCAACCATCCAATCGCATCGTGCCTGCACCCCACGAGCCGGGGCTGGTTGGAAGAAGGTAACCAAATGTGCGTGTAGAGTTCCAAATATGTGTTTTAAGTTCATAGATTTTGAAATTGAAAATTTAGAATTTTAAAAAAAACTTTGAATTTTCACATAGTTAATACCAAACATGGGCTCCTTGCACCCCACGGGCCTGGTTGGACCCCATGCTCCGGTGGCCGCTTCCTAGAGGCTGACTTTCAGCCAATGTAGAGGTGTGGTGCGGCTCCCTCTATCACTCTGAGATCTGGATGCGTAGTGGTGGCAAACTACTAGGTGTATAGTTAGTTTGAGTTGATGATTGTAAAATTGGATTGCAAAAGATGGATAATTAGTTCTTCCCTTTGAGATCTTGGATATATGTATTATAGGTGTGACTTTGCTGCATGCTTCCTTCATATTTTGGTTTTAGCTCTATACTGATGCACAACAAACAACCCCTTTTTAATTTGTAAGATATAAAAGATTATTTTTGTTGATCCGTGCTCGTTTGGTGGTTGATGTACCACATTTAGTGAATGATGGCTATGGCTCTATTAGTTGACTCAAAAACAATGTCAAGTGATGATACTCGCTGCTGCTTTCAAGCTACAGATACATGATATATTTTAGTTGATGTGTAAAGCACAATGATAGATTATTGTGTTGTAAAAATATGTTATATTTAAATTAAACTGGAGGATTAATCATACTACTATAAAAAAAAACTCTCGTCCCCGCGTCGCTCTATCCTGGGCGACACAAGCGGCCACCCAGGCACCGCAACCACCCCGTCGTCCTCCCGCTCTCCCACCTTGCCGTCGCCTGAGCGAGCCATTGGAGGCCCACAAGGACGGCGACCGCGGGCCCTCATGGCTGGTCTTCCGTTGGGGAGCACTGGTCCCCTCTCCTGTGGTTAAGTTCATGCCATCCAGGAAGAATAGAGGCCGCTGTGTGGTGGCTCAGATCCATGCTGGGGAAGACAAATTCGATGAGCCAGCGTCCGGATCTGGCCTAGTTGCAGCGCTGCAGCTCGTGTGCGGTCGTTGGTCGAGCTTGGTGGTTGAATCAGGCGGTGGCCCTTGTGAGGCGTGGTGGCAGCGATCCTGGGGGCGCTGCCTGGGGTGGAGGCCGCAGATCCACCACGTCCGAAGGTGGATCTGTTGGTGGATTCGTCGGTGGTATAGGTGCCGTGGAGGCCGTTGCCCCACTCGGGAGGCACGACGACAGTAGGGAGGCCAGAGTGCACACAATGGAGGCGTAGCGTGGAGGTGATGCTGGCGCCCGGATGGTGGCCCTGTTTGCCGGCAGCGCTCCCGCTAGCCGGCGGCTGTTCTGGCGGTCAGCTGGTAGCGCGGGCCTGTGGCGACTTGCAGGGCTGCAGTAACAGCGGCAGCTGGCGTAGCTGATGAACCGGGCCATGTCCATTGCCATGCACGGGGTTGAGGCGCCATGGCGAAAGCTTTATCTCTCTTGGGCCGATGACAGCGACGCCTCTGAGCACCGTTTTCTTCCTTGGAAGCATCCATCGAACGGTCCTCTCCTCTTTGCGCCGCGTGTCTTCCCTAGGTGAAAACCTTGACCTTCTGGTCAGGCAACGGTGGCGCCGTTGGCGTCACATCCCTTCTTGGAGGTGTCATTTTGGAATTTCGTGCTCGGTCAGTATGTAGCGGCGGCCAGCACCATGGTGAGGAAGGTGGAGACCTAGTCGATGATTCAAGTTTGCAGTGTCCATGGCGGAGGAAGGCGGTCAGGAGGAGGGCGTTGGCGTGGCCATTGGAGGGCCTCGTATTTGCTTGGCAGAGGAGGGCGATGGTTTGGTGGGACTGTACGCCAGTTGCGACCACGAAGTTGGCGAGGAGGCTGGTGTGGGAGGTGCCCACTAAGTTGGCGATGATGCCGGCGTGGGAGGTGGTGGCCAGCAGATTTGCGTTGCCGAGGTGACCTGCGTGGTGTGGCTTCGGGCGGTCCCGCTCAGCGGTAGTTGTTTTTAGCACAAGGAGGCGTTCTGACTGACAGTTGGAGGATGTGTGTCGCACTTCTACCTTAGATGAGGTGACAAGGTCCTGGAAGCTACGGTGGCGCGCTTGAATTTCGGTGGACCATGTTGGCTTGGCGAGCGAGGCAGCTATGGCTTGCAGCGGACTACGGCGGTTAGCCCTGCTTTGCGGCGGCTACCTTGGTATGGGACAGCATCGGCAACGATGGCGCAAGCGGTGACGGTGGTGTTCTCGTCCTGAAGGCTCTGTCGTACGGCTGTTGGCGGTGCAGTGTAGTGACTGGTTTGTGGAGATTCGGAGGCAGTCAAGCGTGTATTCTGTGCTGAGCTTTGACCTGTGTGTCTCATGTCGATGTCCCATTCGACCGACCAGAGTTGTTTTTCTTTTTCTCTTGAGTTTGAGTTCAGTGCGTGTTGATGGCCCAATCCAATCCATTATAGTTGTATTATTTTTATTTTGTCGAGTCTGGGCTTCATCTACTTTTTAATATAATCTGTCTGATTCATTTAAAAAAAGAACTTGTGAAAATATGCAGCGCCATCGGTTCGTTAAACAAACCAGTGGTGATAATTTTATCTCCGCTGGCTCATTGCACAATCTGACAGTGAAAAGTTTATTATCACCACCGATCTGTATAACAAGCCGATGACGATAACTTTGTTCACTGCCAGTTTGCAACATGTAATGATGAACCTAATTGTCACTCTCCAGTTTCAGCATTGAAGTGCAAAACTAGCGGTGACTGGGGTTATGAACCGGTAAAAATATTTCTGTAGTAGTAAGAAGTCTTGCATTCTGTAGAGTTCATGAGCGAGCAAAAAAAAATGTATTAATAAGATAAGTGATTCAAACAAGCCAAATCTATGCCGAATAGTGAACACATTCTTGTTTGAGAATCTAATGAACAACTTTCTATAGTTCTATATCTTAGATGTTGAATCCATTTTAGGCCCCTTTGGATTGTAGGAAAAACAAAGGAAAAATATAGGATTTTCATTCCAATGGATTGAATTATTATAGCCTCTGGTTCCTAGGAATCGCTTACCGGAAAAACATAGAAAACTTTTGTTTGTTTTTTATTTCACAAGAACACCATGGAAAAAAACATCGACTCAAACCATGTTTCTTGTTTCATGTATTTTTTTTGGCCGTTGATCCAAACACCTATTCCTAAAAAATTCCTATGTTTTTCAATTTTGTGTTCCGTATATGCATTCCTTTTCCATTTTTGTGTTTTTCTTTATTTCTGCATTTTTTTCAATCATATATTAGAAAGGGGACCTTAATCTTGTAAAGTTGTCAAAATTGCAGTTTTGCACCTTCTTACAATGGATGATACTCCTACTCTCTCTTAAAGTTCTTTAACAACCCGTTTGGATGTTGGTATTGAGGCCTGGAATTTGGCATTGACATTGAATACCTCCAATTCTAATGTTTGGATGATCTTGGCATTCGCAGTTGGAAACCAGCTCCAATACCGCATGACATTCGACCTGCCTGCTCAACCCCGCCCACAATACCGGGGCCTGCCCCTCTGTATTCGCGCCTTTCTTCCCCACGCGGAATAAGTCGCCGGTCGCCGCAAACTCGATCCTTCCCCTCGTCTTCTCCCGCACACCAGCCCTCTACCCCTCATCGCAGCCTATAGAGCTCCTTCCCCTCATCTTCTCCCGCTCCGGCAAGGTGCGGCGCCATGCCGGGCACCGCCTCTGCCCACTCCCCGACGATGAGGACAATGGCGAGCGGTGGCGCGAGCGCCCGTGTGGGCGAGCGGCGGCGCACGAGCGGGTGGCAGCGCGAGCGCGTGTGAGGGTGAGCGGGCAGCGGCGTGTGTGAGGTCGAGCGAGCGAGCCGGTGGCGGTGCGAGCACGCATGAGGTGGAGCTCCCCATGCCCGGTCGAGATCCCCCGAGATCCGCCATGGCCGATCGAGCTCTCCCATCGGCGACCCCTTCTTCCCCGTCGTCTGTCGGCTGCTGAGATCCACCATGGGCAGTCAAGCTCTCCCATCAGCGCTGCTTCTTCCCCATCAGTGCGGATTGACAGCCATGGCCGGGGTTGAGCTCCCCTCGTCGTGGCCGGGGTCGAGCTCCTCCTACCGTGGCCTGCCATGGTGGCCGCTGCCAACCTCCACCTACCATGGATGGGTCAAGCTTCCCCAGCATTTCAATTCTATGCTTTTGCATCCAAACAGTAAACAGATTTGAGCTGCGTACTAGGATTCCAAAAGCCAATTCAATGGTCATCTAAACAATAATATTCGAATTGTTGACATTTCAATACAATGGCTGCTTTGGTATTGAACCCAATTCAGTTCTAGTTTCCCCAATATTTACATCCAAACGGACCCTAAAACTTGTTTGAGGGGATGGTTGGCACGTGGTTTTTGCGTGGTAGTAGAAACAAAAGTTCCAAAGGGTTTTGAGTGCCAATATGCAAGCCAGATGGCGTAGAAAAGGCATGAAAAAGTATCTAGGTCTGAGCCCCCGTGTGCCTTTCTAGCGGATCGAATGGGGCAAAAGGAAAAGGGTCTTCCGGTGTTGAAGCCACCCCTTGCCTTTTTCTCCAAACTCCCTTCCCAAAAGAGCAGCAGCAACGAATATAAATCCCTCGTTTGTCACTCCTTTTTTTTCACTTTGGTGTGAGTGTGACTGACACACTGGCTATGTAAAGACTCACCTAATCATGATAAGCATGGAATTATTAGTTTAAGAAAACATGCAGCTTGTACTGATGTGTTCAAATCTATTAGTCATAAATCTGTCAATGTGAAAGTGAGACTCTGAGTAAACAGATGACACTTATGCAGGTGGCCACAAATAACACCCAAACTGTACACATCAATGCATGGGAGGAAAGGTGGAGGCGCTTGAGTCCAAACCAGGGGAAGCAACGTTTCTTTCTCGCGGAAAAAGTGCAGCTCCTGTGATCATTCTTTTTTGGCGAAGGCTGTGCATACCTGCAAGCAAAAGCCTGTATCCAAACGGCTACAGTCACTACACAGTACACGCTCACCTGCAGAGCGATTGACATGCGCGGCCCACTAGAATTGGACATACTCTAGCTAAGGTGAGACTATTTTCCTTTTTGAACGACACGAGATCGTTTGTACACCATTTCTATTAGGAGTAAGCATGTAAGCAGGCGTGGAAGGTAACAAACAGGCAATAGACAAACAAGAAAAGATTTTTGTACAAGAAAATTTGTGCAGAGGCCTAACATGGAATTGAGAGCTAGGCAGAAGAGCCGCCAAGGAATTTGCCCAAGGTTCTTGCCTCATCTTTTATGCATTAAACAAAAACTCAGTACCAAACTTTCTGCGTTCGCTCAAAATTGTGGGCGTTTGTTTCCGTCCAAACCTCCCATGTTAGGTAAGACTAGCATTGTCCCTTTCGTTTCTTCCTGTTTTTACTTCTTTCTAATAAAATAAATGCCAGCCACTATTGTTGAATCATTCGTTCTAAAAGAATTGCTGCATCCAATGATAAGTGAAAATAAAATATTGTTCCATTTGCAAACAGGTTTTCTAGTAGCATATGTTTTGAACATCAATACACTCATCAAAAAGAGTGTAAGTAATTATTAAAGTTGCACAATAAAAGAATTAACAATAATATATGTCACTCTATTAGCTTACTGATGAAGTACTTGAGAGGTATAGGTATTCACAGCCATTTCGCTCTGCCATTGATACCTAGGGCATCATGCCCATCATTAGGCATGGTCAAAAAGAGTGTTGCAACGCATACTATGCACAAATGAATTATATGTGGTTATTATGTAGTAATCTGTCTTTTCAGCAGCAATCCATTCCATCATTCCAGCATAATAGCAGTCAGATATGCAAGACCTACATGTCCATGCATGCTACTAGCAGATTGGAGCCCAGGACAGTACTACAGATGGGCTAGCAATAAGATGCAACCACTATGTCAGAATACCACATCACTGCCGGTTCAAAATACCCCATCACTGTCGGATTTTGAACCGGCACAACCATACCGGCAGTGATGAGGGTTAGCTATTACTATCGATTCCTACAAACCGGCAGTGTTCTTCAACTTCACTGCCGGTTCTTTACACAACTGGCATTGTTCATTTCCACCAACACTGCCGGTTCATAAGACCACCCGGCAGAGCTCAGTTCCAACAATAATGTCGGTTTGTGTTTCAACCGGCAGTGTTATAGTAAGAATCACTGCCGGTTTGTGACAAGAACCGGCAGTGATGGCTAAGCCAACGCTGCCGGTTTGTGGCTCGAGCCGTCAGTGCCATCACTGTCGGTTTTGTTGCTAACTGACAGTGATGTTGACGACAACACTGTCGGTTTTCGGATAATCGGCAGTGATGTTACGTTCGCAATTTATTGTTTTATAATTGATTTTAATTTATATTTTTTCGTGGAATCGGGTTTCGCTTTATATACGCTACGTAGATGATAGGTACATCAATATTAAACATTACAAATGTTACAGTTACAATTCAAATATTCTTATCCACATCTCGATCACTCAAAATAAAAAAGAAATATTCTTGGACTTCACACATACTTCTCGGACTTCTTACAATAATATGGAGAGCCGCTCTGGGCCATACTGGTCCTTGTACTTCATGGATTGTGCAATGGAAAATACTCCATCTTTTTTCAATACCTCGGCTAAGATGAATTTTGCCAGCTTCGATTGCAGTGCGATGATCTCCATGTCTAAGAGCCTTTCGTGGTTATATTTCTTGCACTGTCGTTCAAAAAAGATGATGTCCAAAGAGGAATAGTAAATCATTTTGTTGAATTATTAACAGACATAAATGAAATGGGGATTATACACACCAACTTATCGTCTTCTTCCGATTTCTCGCTGATGTAGCGAAGCATTACCCACATTACATAAAACCCGCATTCATTGTTTTCCGCCGGCTGTGATAGGTATTTCCCCTCCATTTCGACAACCTTGAATGGGGCCGGCTTCCCACCATGTCTTCTTCGGACACTGAGCAACATTAAAAGGAGAAACATTAGAAAGTGGTATGTATGATTAGAAAATAATATGTTATCAGGATCGCTTACTAATTCAGCACTACCACCGGTGCATCCAGATGATGAAATAGTTTTTTCTTTGAGTCCCACACCTCGATCAAATTTTTGGCAAGATTAACATAAATGAAGATGAAATGGTTGCTGCAATCACAGAATTCTAATTATCGAATAATCTTAACGAAAAAAGAAGAATAAAATTAAAAGCCGAGAACACATACTCGAAGTTGTAGGCTAGAAGTATGTGGATTTTGTTCTTCATCGTGAATTCGTCGAAAACAACAATCAATCTCTGTTTCAGGTCTTCCACGTCATATCCATGGAGGCCTAAACATGTTCTCTCATTGACTCGCAAGGGGTCCAAGAAGCCTATGTAATCCCATTTACTTTTTAGAATGCAAAATTTTGCTATACAACTACATAAAAATCATGGGAAGTGCTCAAAAGTTAACAATTTGTGTCTCAAGAGAGTAGTTAATTGTAATATCGTGCATGTAGGGTACTTACATAATCCACAGTGTCAACAGTTGAACATCAAGAGAGTATTTCTGGTATAGTTGGAACAAGCACTCCCACTCGACATCAAACTTCTCTTCTTCAGGATAATGAAAAACATGTGGCGAACGGATAATAACCTCAAAACCAAAGTCATCCGTCTCTGTTGCTTGAGCCATATAATATTCATGTAACTAGCATATATATGTCGTCAGATTTTTATACTCATGATCGGGAACTAAAAGATTGCCCCTTTCATACTTCATTGCCGGTGTTGCCGTCCCTTGTACATCATAATAGATGGTTGCGGCCTCTTCCATGGTTAATCCTGGGTTGTCTTCGACGTACTTCTGTATGTTTCTTAAATCTTTATTATGTATTTCTTCGTCTCTTGTTATAGCATATTTATTTTGTGTTTGCCTTTTGAATTCGGACTTCAACAAAAACAAAGCAGTGAGGCATAGAGATTGAAGAAACTAACACAATCTTCCTTCGAGATGTGTGTGGTAAATTTTTCTTTCATCAAGGTGGTAACATTGCCACTGAATGACCTTTTTCTTTTCTGTTGGTCCACTTTGGGAGCATTAGCGACTGAATCCAAGGACCTTTTCTGCGACTGCGAGGATGTCCTTGATCTTGTTTTGGGCTGAGGCGGTGGAGGAGGAGGAGGATGACGATGAGAATTCTGTTTTCCCGACGCTAATGAAGATGGAGGAGGAGGAGGAGTCTCTTTTCTCAAGGCTGATGAAGATGGAGTTGGACGAGGAGGAATAGAAGGAGACCTCTGTCTTCTTGGGGGTGATGGCTCCGGATGAGGAGGAGAGTGATCTCTGTTGGGAGATGGTGAGTGGTCATCATGGGTGGGCGAAGACTCACAGTCGTCCTCATCATCAGAGGACAATTGATGGTCAAGCTTAATGAAGCACTTGCGCCAGGCCACTTGAGAGCCCTTGTTTTGACCAAGTTTCGGTATGTCTTCCGCTATGGGGTACTCAATGGGTATCTTATTAAACTTCTTATCAAGTATTCTGTCAATGGTGATACGAGCATACCCCTGTGGAATTGGGCGGCCATTAATCGTCCCATCTCCCGTGGGCTAGGCCTAGCCAAGCGCCACCTTATCCTTTGTCCATTCTTGACGGATGTACAACTTGACATTGATAGGTTTAGTGATGCTATCCACCGGATGAGGCACATTCGCCTCTTCTTCGTTGAGCAGGGTCGATCCGTAGCTGCTGCGACCCCTAAACTATGGGCTAAAGGCAGTAAGAGTAGGGTTTTGTGGTACTCCTGACCCCTTGGACAACAAAATTTGCTTGACTCATGCTTCAACAGTCGCCTCAATCTATGCTTCCATTCTATCTTCCATCTCTTTTAGTCGCCTCAAATACTTTGCCTCCTGTTCTGCTCTACCCCTCGAGCGGCTCCGGTAAGTGTTAGATTCTTGGGGGAATGCTAGTTTCTAAAGAACAACACCGGTTCCTCTAGTGCGACCAGGGTGCTCCTTGGTTCCTAGTGCTTGGGTGAGCACGTCTTTCACCCTATTAGAAGTACGAGTCCCTTGCCTCACTTCCTCAGTTACCTAGGAGATCCTCTGGATGAATTTGCTCATGGGTTCATTTGTGGAGCTAAAGCTCCCGTCCTCGGTGTGCTATACATTCCTCCCCATATAGTATAATACCAATCTAGGCTCCCAATCGGCTGTCTCAACCTGAATACCTTCCTTAGCAAGGCGATCCATCTTTCAAAGTTCTGCTTCAAATTCTGGCATCTTTTTAGCATAGCCACGAGAGCCAAGATGATGAGGATTCGTCACTTTCTACAAGTTCTCCTTATTCTTCCTGCTCAGTGCTAAGTACTCCTCGGATAACCTGTATTCCTTGAAATCCTGCTAGAAGTCCTTCTGCATGCTAAACTATCCACCATTGAAATCTGAGTCTTTATTTTGGAGGATAAAATTCTTGTACAATGTCCCCTTGAAATTCTTGAAGCATGTCCCCATGATTTCTTTTGCTTTTTTCTTGACTAACTCCGTGCCATACTGTTTACACTAGAATTTGGAAAGAGGATCTCAAGAGCTCAAAAACTCCCAAAATCATGTCAGCAAGGAATCGATTATGTGCGGATCGGAACCAGCTAATTCAGATGCAGCACTAGAATCAGCTTTCTTCAAATAGCGCCAGTAGATAACGACAGAGGCTATGATTGGCACTGGGACAAGACATGCTGGACTCTACAAAAAGGAAAAGATTAGAGTCTAAGTTATCTTAAATTAGGAATGTTTTCTTTAGAGTCAAAATTTGTGATGAGTCATGCTTAGATAGGAGTCGTGCGTAGGTCCTGGGTATAAATACCAAGCCCCGGCTATTGTAAAATCATCAACCAATCAAATATAAAGTCAATTACTTTTTTTGGCTCCAGCCACCCCTTAGGAGTAGGAGTAGAGTAGATCTCTGCGAGTTCTTCAGCAAGTATGACTACATCGATCCGATCGACCTCCACTGCTTGCCTATAAGTACCGTCATGGTTTATACCTCTGTTTGTATGTCTGCATCGATCCGGTCGACCCCCACTACAACTCTGGTATAGGCTAGTTATCGACTCTTGTCTAATTCAAGTATGGCCTGTGTGATTCTGCCTCACACCCCACTGCTTGAATTAGATCAAGGTCAAGTTATTGGCTCTACCTTAGCATGACAGTCTTTGGTAGATTCATTAAGTTACCAATATTGCTTATTGCTTTCATTGTTTATCTAATTACAGCAATATCATTCTGCCCAATTGAGATTGATCTGGATCGGCCTTACATCTTGTTTAACTCATCGTTTACTAATTTAAAACTGATCTAATCTACATCTTAAGTGATGAGTTATGTTTTATTAGCTGTTTTGCGTCAATCTTAATCATGCATAGCGTGCGGTTAAGGCATGTCCGATCTTGAGTAGATCTATTAGCTAATGAAAACCGTTCCATGGCCCGTCATCATGGCCTGTGGGATTCTACCTCTCACCCCCACTGTTGGCACCATGGAGCAGGGATCATTAGTTGGTAGACCCGTTCCTGAGAAGACATGACCTTAACTGTGCGCTATGCCTGAATCGACTGTTTAGCCGATATCGAATGCTTTCATGAACAGTTCGTATTACGAGATCGTTGAAGTAGAGATAAGTTGAAAGATATGTTAGCCCCATGATCTTGTTATTGTATTACGGCTTGCATGATTCTGCCTCATGCCACACTGATATTAGTAATGAGTTAGAGTCATCGAGTCTATTGTTGTTTCTATGGCCTGCATGATTCTGCCTCATGCCCCAGTGGTCATGATGATAGATGAGATCTAACATGTTCATTAGATTTATCTTTATTAAATGGTTAAGTGATATTGAATTGTTTCTTTATATAAAAAGGAGTTCGGTTACTTATAATCATTAGCTCAGTACAAACCGATCACCGCTGATACCTTATTGCCATTGATTAATATTTGCTTAAATAACATTTATCTTGAATGATAACCGATTCTTCTTATACAACCCTATGAGCTTTAACCGATTCATTCTTGTAAATATGCTGGCATTTACTATTTTGTCGATCTCCTCTCATATCGGCTCTCAAGCTGCACATTCAGAACTGTTTGGCAACACCGGCATGTTCCAGCCTTAATTACTGATGAGCTTTCTCTCCTTATCAATTGCAGGGTCAAATTGACTGGCACGTCTTGGGAGGATTGTGCAGGATCGACCACCCTTGTGCTGAAGCTAGGCGAATCTGCTCCATCGAGCGGACCCTTTCGGCTTGCTGTGTGTGTCCTCGGCACAGAGACAAAAATTTTGAGTTGACACATGTTTCTGGCACGCCCGGTGGGACCCCACAATCATCATGGTGGTTCACAACAACGACAGCATCCTCATGGTACATTATGAAGACCTACTTGATGAAGATAAGGATACCATCAACAAAGCTACCGAAGAATTTCAGAAGAAGTGTTTGCTGTCCTACACCAAAACGCGTGACAGCACAATTATTCAGAAATTTCCACTACCAAGGGTTCTACTACACGGGCAGATAGATACGGTCAAAGCTGAAGACAGACGTTTCTTTACCAAAGCCATAGACAAGTCTGTTCGTGATGCCATATCAAGCCACAATGAAGCTTTCGTTGACGCATTTCACAATGCCATGAAAGAGGCGATTCATGGAATTTCAGTTGGTCAGGTTGGATCGACTTGTTATAATATTCCAGATCCATCAACCCAAGGGACTAATCAAGTCAATGCCAGCCATCAAGAAGCAGCAGCAGCTGGTAATGGTGATGTCCGGACACTTCAAGGTTCATCTAAACAAACTTCAGGTACTACAACAAATCAGATACAGTACAATCCTGGACCATCAATACAGCATGTGCAATAGCCAGCGAGGGAAAGTCAAAACTAGATGATCAATTTTGGCACATCAGGCCACATACCATCGTCGGCTCAGAAGATAGTACCATCAGTTCAAAGGATCCGTAGAGATATATATCCTTATGTCTATAATCAATGACTTCAAGTAGCAAGCCAGCAAAGGACCCAATAGATTGAGATTCCACAAGGCTATCACTATGGCACGGATTATAACACCCTCCATATGATACCAAATCTAGGATATCAAGGCACATGGGATTTTAATCCATGGATGGGCCAGCAAGTACCGAGAAATCCAAATCCGCAAGCTAATGAGTTGCTGCTCAAGGTGACCAAGATAATGAAGAATTAGTTCGGTCTGAAGCCAAAAGGAACAAATTTTTTGTACAAATGCCCATATCTAGAATGGTATGATTTGATTACTCTTCCTACAAATTATAGGCTCCCAGAATTCGCCAAGTTCACTAGTCAAGACGGTACAAGCACAATAGAACATGTCAGTCAGTATCTTACACAATTGGGTGAAGCATCAGTTGAGGATGCTCATCGAGTTCGTTTCTTCTCCTTGTCCCTGTCAGGGCCGGCCTTCACTTGGTTCTCGTCACTACCAGTCAACTCCATTGCCAATTGGGCTAACCTGGAGAAGAAATTTCATACATATTTTTACGCTGGGACTGGAGAGAAGAAAATAACTGATTTGACAACCATGAGACAGAGGACTAATGAATCGGGCACTGAGTTTCTTTAGAGTTTCTGAGAGAGTAAGAATTTGTGTTTCTCATTGAGCTTGGCCGATGATCAGCTAGCTGCTCTAGCCGTCCAAGCAATGCTGCCAATATAGAAAGAAAAGCTGCTAGGACAAGAGTTTGACAACTTGGGACAATTGGCTCAATGGGTGGTAGCGCTCAATAGCCAATTCCAGAGTATGCGCAGAGATACTCGATTCTAGAAGAGCACCAAAGTAGCCAAAGCTTATGATCCATACTCAATTGAAGACAGCTATGAAGATGAAGAAGAGGAGGTTGCTGTAGCTGAATGGAATTGGGGCAAGAAGATAGTAATGGTGCCAAATCCTTGGGGAAGAGGAGTCAAGGAGAGCTATGACTTTGATGTCACAAAATCGGACAAGCTCTTTGACTTCTTACTTGAGAAGGGCCAGATCAAATTGCTAGACAATCAAGTTATGTTACCCCCTGAATAGTTGAAGAATAAGAAGTTCTGCAAGTTCCATAATGCTACTTCTCATTCCACTAATGAGTGCAGAATTTTCCGACAGCACATACAGAGGGCTATTCAACAAGGGAGGCTCAAGTTCGATATGCCTCGAAAGATGAAAGTTGATGACAATCCTTTCCTAGAAGATCAAAATATGGTTGATGTTGGGATATTCAAAGGAAAAACTAAAGTCCTAACATCGACCAGATCGAGAGAAGCTGGAGCAGTTGATCCCAAGATGCAAGTATCGGCTGATGAATACAGAGATATTAGAAAACATCATGATTAGCAGAGGAGCCGATATGAGCAGGGGGAAACATCAAAGGATGGAGCGATGAAGCCGTGAGTTACATCTCGAATCCTGTTGAATAAGTGGAAGCAATAGAAAGAAAAGGATTATCAGCGGTGGCTAGAGGATCAAGAACACCAGCGTCAATTGGAAGAAGAAAGGTATGAAAGGAAGCAAGCCGAATCACATTGGAGTTGTCCTTTCTTCAGATACTGCTAGAACGAAGGTTTAAAATTGCCTACCAGACATAACTGTCCAGAATGCAGCAATCAATATTGGGAATTTAGGCAATCTCAAATCAATAGTTGGTCTATCCATGCCCAAGATATCAACACAATAACATGGATTGGCGCTTAAAAATAAAAGTATTCATGATCGGCTGGGAAAAAGAGTTGTTGACCAAGACTGGGCTGATCATGAAGAAGAAAGCAACTAGAGGGAACATGTCTGGTAGGAGGGCCAATGGTGCCCTGGAGGATTGACAAGAAGCCAGAAAAGATGGGTGCAGTGCGTAAGGAATAAAGAGACAGAACAGGCTCAGCCATCTGGCAAAACTCAAGTGTGGCGTACTAAGCAAAGAGCCGATATAAAGCAACCATTGGCTAATGTCCAAATGACTTTTCTATTGCCATCAGAATTCAGAGCTCTGACAGATCAGGAAGTTTACTTAGACTTCGATGAATCAGAGTATGAAGAGACAGTTGCCAAGCTAACAGTTGTGCAACAAGCAATATTTGATAAGCCAGTCAAGCATCGACACTTAAAGGCTTTATATATGAAAGGTTTTGTTGATGGGAAGCCGATGAAGAAGATGTTGGTGGACGGAGGTGCTTCTGACAATCTTATGCCTTACACTACTTTTCGTAAACTTGGCAAGGGACCAGGAGCTCTACTTGAGACCGATATGATGCTTAGAGACTTTGGAGGGAATACATCCAAGACCCAGGGGGCAATAAATGTTGAGTTGACAATCGAGAATAAAACTCTCCTCACCATGTTCTTTGTCATCGATGGAAAAAGGCTCGTACAGTTTGCTCCTCGGTCGTGACTGAATTCATGCAAACTGTTGTGTGCCATCGACCATGCATCAGTGTGTGATTCAATGTCATGGAGATGATGTCGAGGTGGTTCGTGCTGATGAGTCTATGAGTATTTCAACAGCCGACCCAGTGTTTTGGGAGCTAGGACTTCGAATGCCTTTCTAGCAAAACATGGGAAGGAGGCTTCATCAGGATTAATATGAAGGCCAATAGCCGGTTCAAGCAATCGGCTCTCAGAGTTTGTTTTGATCAATAGTCATGGCGTTGCGTCGGTCATTGAGTTAAGGAAAAATAAGCATTGAGCCTTGGAGATGGGTCTAGGCTAACGCACGTGAATGCTGAGTTAAAGTGTAAGTGTGATTTAGAGTTAATGGATTTCTTAAGAGAAGTTCTATTTCGCTTAATAAGATGCTTGACTTGGATTGATCGATCGTTTGATCTTTTGGAATGAAAAATGCATGAAGAAATGTTATCCTAACATCTAGATCTGATAGCCGATTCGTTCTCGGCTCCAAAAGCCGGTACCAGGAGGGTGTCACCTCTAGTTCAAAAAGTAAAAAATCTTGAAAGATAGTAAAAGCCGATATGATATGTATCGCCTACAGGGCAAAAACAAAAAGCAAAAATAGTCATACGCAAGGATGTCACACTGAAGCACAATCATAAAGGAACAGGAGTCTTCATTCATCGGCTTATCCTAAATACAAACTAGTCAAAGACCTTGTTCACCACATCCTGAGTGGGTGTGATGTCCATGATGGCCTCTGCCGCTGCGGTGAAATCTTCTATTAGATCTTCATGTCCCTCAGGGCCATCGTTGGTCAGGAAGCCAACCTCCATGGTGTGGAGATCATGCCCGGTTTGGACCTGCGTTGCAGCTAGCGCCGCCGACGCACCGTGACGAACGCCATAAAGGGCAATCTCCTGGACACGGACCGTGATGTCTTAGAGACAAGCGTCAATAAGGGAACCCCTGGCATTGACGGTGTCCATGGCCACATTTGCCGATAATTGAAGAGAATCTAGTTGCACCGTTTGGGTTGGCGATTGCAGAAGAATATCAAGACGAAAGCATTTGAAAAGACAGATGGAAGAAAAACATGGCTGAAGTGTCGAGTTGCTCTCGCCAGGGTCAGATGAGCGTTTTATAGCCAGTCCGGGAAGGTGAATCCAAATGCTCGTGAAACAGTGGTGATCTTGCAAAGGTTTTGAGGCATGGGCTCATGAATGGATGTAAGCAGCGACAAACGGTGGACCCTAGATCAGGTTCTCTACCCGTGACTGTGGACCAATCAAGGATGCAGACAGGACAATTTTAGAATAAAATTACTTTTATCCCAAAATTAGGGGGCATGTGTTTACACCAGAATTTGGAAGGAGGATCTCAAGAGCTCAAAAACTCCCAAAATCATGTCAGTAAGGAATCAATTACGTGCTGATCGGAACGAGCTGATTTGGATGCAGCACTAGAATCAGCTTTCTTCAAATAGCGCCAGCAGATAACGACAGAGGCTATAATTGGCGCTGGGACAAGACATGCTGGACTCTACAAAAAGGCAGAGATTAGAGTCTAAGTTATCTTAAATTAGGAATGTTTTCTTTAGAGTCAAAATTTATGATGAGTCGTGCTTAAATAGGAGTCGTACGCAGGTCCCGGGTATAAATACCAAGCCCAGGCTATTGTAAAATCATGAACCAAGCAAAGACAAAGTCAATTACTTTTTTTGGCTCCGGCCACCCCTTAGGAGTAGGAGTAGAGTAGATCTCGGCGAGTTCTTCAGAAAGTACGGCTACATCAATCCGGTCGACCTCCACTGCTTGCCTGTAAGTACCGTCATGGTTTATACCTCTTTTCGTATGGCTGCATCGATCTGGTCGACCCCCACTGTGACTCTGGTATAGGCTAGTTATCGACTCTTGTCTAATTCAAGTATGGCCTGTGTGATTCTGCCTCACACCCCACTTCTTGAATTAGATCAAGGTCAAGTTATCGGCTCTACCTTAGCATGGCAGTCTTTGGTAGATTCATTAAGTTACCGATATTGCTTATTGCTTTCATTATTTACCTAATTACAGCAATATCATTCTGCCCGATTGAGATTGATCTAGATCGGCCTTACATCTTGTTTAACTCATTGTTTACTAATTTAAACCTAATCTAATCTACATCTTAAGCGATGTGTTATGTTTTATTGGTTGTTTTGCATCAATCTTAATCGTGCATAGCATGTGGTTAAGGCATGTCTGATCTTGAGTAGATCTATTAGCTAATGAAAATTGTTCCATGGCCTGTCATCATGGCCTGTGGGATTTTGCCTCTCACCCCACTGTTGCCACCGTGGAGTGGGGATCATTAGTTGGTAGACTCGTTCCTGAGAAGGCATGACCTTAACTGTGTGCTATGCCTGAATCGGCTATTTAGCTGATATCGAATGCTTTCACGAACAGTTCGTATTACAAGATCATTGAAGTAGAGATAAGTTGAAAGATATGTTAGCCCCATGATCTACTTATTGTATTACGGCCTGCATGATTCTGTCTCATGCCCCGTGATATTAGTAATGAGTTAGAGTCATCAAGTCTATTGTTGTTTCTACGGCCCACATGATTCTGCCTCATGCCCCATTGGTCATGATGATAGATGAGATCTAACATGTTCATTAGATTTATCTTTATTAAATGGTTAAGTGATGTTGAGTTGTTTCTTTATATAAAAAGGAGTTCGGTTACTTATAATCATTAGCACAGTACAAACCGATCACCGCTGATACCTTATTGCCATTGATTAATATTTGCTTAAATAACATTTGTCTTGAATGATAACCGATTCTTCTTATACAACCCCATGAGCTTTAACCGATTCATTCTTGTAAATATGCTAGGATCAACAATTTAGTCGATCTCCTCTCATATCGGCTCTCAGAGCCACACATTCGGAACTATCTGGCAACACCGGCATGTTCCACCCTTAATTACTGATGAGCTTTCTCTCCTTGTCAATTGCAGGGTCAAATTGACTGGCACGTCTTGGGAGGATTGCGCAGGATCGACCACCCTTGCGCTGAAGCTAGGCGAATCTGCTCCATCGAGCGGACCCTTCTGGCTTGCTGCGTGTGTCCTCAGCACAGGGACAAAAATTTTTGTGTTGACACCCGGTGGGACCCCACAATCATCATGGTGGTTCACAACAATGACAACATCCTCATGGTACATTATGAAGACCTACCTGACGAAGATAAGGATACCATCAACAAAGCTACAGAAGAATTTTAGAAGAAGTGTTTGTTGTCCTACACCAAAACGCATGACAGCATAATTATTCATAAATTTCCACTACCAAGGGTTCTACTACACGGGTAGACAAATACGGTTGAAGCTGAAGACAGGCGTTTCTTTATGAAAGCCATAGAAAAGTATGTTTGTGAGCCATATCAAGCCACAATGAAGCTTTGGTTGACGCATTTCACAACGCCATGAAAGGGGCGATTCATGGAATTCTAGTTGGTCAGGTTGGAACTTGTTATAATATTCTAGATCCGTCGACCCAAGGGACTAATCAAGTCGGTGCCAGCCATCAAGAAGCAGCACCAGCTGGTAATGATGACGTCTGGACACTTTAAGGTTCATCTGAACAAACTTTAGGTACTTCTACAAATTAGATACAGTACAATCCTGGACCATCAATACTGCATGTGCAACAGCCAGCTGGGGAAAGTCAAAACCAGATGATCAATTTTGGCACATCAGGCCACATACCATCGTTGGCTCAGAAGATAGCACCATCAGTTCAAAGGATCCGTAGAGATATATATCCTTATGTCTATAATTAGAGACTTCAAGTAGCAAGCCAGCAAAGGACCTAATAGATTGAGATTCCATAAGGCTATCACTATGGCATGGATTATAACACCCTCCACATGATACCGAATCTAGGATATCAAGGCACGTGGGATTTTAATCCACAGATGGGTCAGCAAGTACCAAGAAATCCAAATCTGCAAGCTGACGAGTTACTGCTCAAGGTGACCGAGATGATGAAGAATCAGTTCGGTCTAAAGCCAAAAGGAACGACTTTTTTGTACAAACGCCCATATCTAGAATGGTATGATTTGGTCGCTCTTCCTACAAATTACAGGCTCCCAGAATTCGCCAAGTTCACTAGTTAAGACGGTACAAGCACAATAGAACATGTCAGTCGGTATCTTACACAATTGGGCGAAGCATTAGTTGAGGATGCCCATCGAGTTCATTTCTTCTCCTTGTCCCTGTTAGGGCTGGCCTTCACTTGGTTCTCATCACTACCAGTCAACTCCATTACCAATTGGGCTGACCTGTAGAAGAAATTTCATACATATTTTTACACTAGGACTGGAGAGAAGAAAATAACCAATTTGACAACCATGAGACAGAGGGCTAATGAATTAGGCACTGAGTTTCTTTAGAGTTTTTGAGAGAGTAAGAATTTGTGTTTCTCATTGAGCTTGGCTAATGATCAGCTAGCTGCTCTAGCCATCCAAGGAATGCTACCAATATGGAAAGAAAAGTTGCTAGGACAAGAGTTTGACAACTTGGGACAATTGGCTCAACGAGTGGCAGCGCTCAATAGTCAATTCCAGAGTATGCGCAGAGATACCCGATTCCAGAAGAGCACCACAGTTGCCAAAGATTATGATCCATACTCAATTGAAGATAGCTATGAAGATGAAGAAGAGGATGTTGCTGCAGCTGAATGGAATTGGAGCAAGAAGACAGTAATGGTGCCAAATCCTTGGGGAAGAGGAGTCAAGGAGAGCTATGACTTTGATGTCACAAAATCGGACAATCTCTTTGACTTCTTACTTGAGAAGGGCCAGATCAAATTGCCAGACAATCATGTTATGTTACCCCCTAAACAGTTGAAGAATAAGAAGTTTTGCAAGTTCCATAATGCTACTTCTCATTCCACTAATAAGTGTAGAATTTTCCAGCAGCACATACAGAGGGCTATTCAACAAGGGAGGCTCAAGTTCGATACACCTTGAAAGATGAAATTTGACGATAATCCTTTCCTAGGAGATCAAAATATGGTTGATGTTGGGATATTCAAAGGAAAAACTAAAGTCCTAACATCGGCCAGATCGAGAGAAGCTAGAACAGTTGATCCCAAGATGCAAGTATCGGCTAATGAATACATAGATATTAGAAAACATCATGATAAGCAGAGGAGCGGATATGAGCAGGGGGAAACATCAAAGGATGGAGCGACGAAGCCACGAGTTACATCTCAAATCCTGTTGAATAAGTGGAAGCAACAGAAAGAAAAGGATTATCAGCAGTGGCTAGAGGATCAAGAACACCAGCGTCAATTGGAAGAAGAAAGGTATGAAAGGAAGCAAGCCGAATCGCACTAGAGTTGTCCTTTCTTCAGATACTGCTGGAATGAAGGTTTGAAATTGCCTACCAGACATAACTGTCCAGAATACAGCAATCAATATTGGGAATTTAGGCAATCTCAAATCAACCGCTGGTCTATCCATGCCCAAGATACATATGAACACAATAACATGGATTGGCGCTTAAAAAATAAAAGTATTCATTATCGGCTGGAAAAAAGAGTTGTTGACCAAGACTGGGCTGATCATGAAGAAGAAAGCAACCAGAGGGAACATGTCTGGCAGGAGGGCCAATGGTGCCCTAGAGGATTGACAAGAAGCCAGAAAAGAAGGGTGCAGCGCCTAAGGAATAAAGAGACAGAACAGGCTCAGCCATCCGACAAAACTCAAGTGTGGCATACTAAGCAAAGAGCCGATAGAAAGCAACCATCAGCTAATGTCCAAATGGCTTTTCTATTGCCATCAGAATTTGGAGCTCCAATAGATCAGGAAGTTTATTCAGACTTCGATGAATCAGAGTATGAAGAGACAGTTGCCAAGTTAACGGTTGTGCAACAAGCAATATTTGATAAGCTAGTCAAGACTCGACACTTAAAGGCTTTATATATGAAAGGTTTTGTTGATGGGAAGCCGATGAACAAGATGTTGGTGGATGAAGGTGCTTCTGTCAATCTTATTCCTTACACTACTTTTCATAAACTTGGCAAGGGACCAGGAGAGACCGATATGATGCTTAGAGACTTCGGAGGGAATACATCCAAGACCCGGGGGGCAATAAACATCGAGTTGACAATCGGGAATAAAACTCTGCTCACCACGTTCTTTGTCATCGATGGAAAAGGCTTGTACAGTTTGCTTCTTGGTCATGACTGGATTCACACAAACTGTTGTGTGCCATCGACCATGCATCAGTGTGTGATTCAATGGCATGGAGATGATGTCGAGGTGGTTCGCGCTGATGAGTCTGTGAGTATTTCAATAGCCAACCCAGTGTTTTGGGAGCTAGGAGACTTCGAATGCCTTCCTAGCAAAACATGGGAAGGAGGCTTCATCAGGATTAATAATGAAGGCCAACAGCCGGTTCAAGCAACCGGCTCTGAGAGTTTGTTTTGATTAATAGTCATGGCGTTGCGTTGGTCATTGATTTAAGGAAAAATAAGCACTAAGTCTTAGAGATGGGTTTAGGCCGACGCACATGAATGCTGAGTTAAAGTGTAAGTGCGATTCAGAGTTAATGGATTTCTTAAGAGAAGTTTTGTTTCGCTTAATAAGATGCTTGACTTGGATTGATCTATCGTTTGATCTTTTGGAATGAAAAATGCATGAAGAAATGTTATCCTAACATCTAGATCTGATAGCTGATTCGTTCTCGGCTCCAAAAGCCGGTACCAGGACGGTGTCACCTCTAGTTCAAAACGTAAAAATCTTCAAAGATAGTAAAAGCTGATATGATATGTATCGCCTACAGGGCAAAAACAAAAAGCAAAAATAGTCATATGTAAGGATGTCACACTGAAGCACAATCATAAAGGAATAGGAGTCTTCATTCATTGGCTTATCCTAAATACAAACTAGTCAAAGACCTTGTTTACCACATCCTGAGTGGGTGTGATGTCCACGATGGCCTCTGTCGCTACGGTGAAATCTTCTATCAGATGTTCATGTCCCTTAGGGCCATCGTCGGTCAGGAAGCCAACCTCCATGGTGTGGAGATCATGCCCGGTTTGGACCTGCGCCGCAGCTAGCGCCGCCGACACATCGTGATGAACACCATAAAGGGCAATCTCCTAGACATGGACCGGGATGTCTTGGAGACGAGCGTCAATAAGGGAACCTTTGGCATTGACGGCGTCCGTGGCCACGTTCGTCGATATTTGAAGAGACTCCAGTTGCACCGTTTGGGCTAGCGATTGCAGAAGAATATCAAGACGAAAGCATTCGAAAAGATAGACAGAAGAAAAACATGGCTGAAGTGTCGAGTTGCTCTTGCCAGGGTCAGGTGAGCATTTTATAGTCGGTCCGAGAAGGTGAATCCAAATGCCCGTGAAACAGTGGTGATCTTGCAAAGGTTTTGAGGCATGGGCTCGTGAATGGATGTAAACGGCGACAAACGGCGGACCCTAGATCAATGTTCTCTACCCGTGACTATGGACCAATCAAGGATGCAGACAGGATAATTTTAGAATAAAATTACTTTTATCCCAAAATTAGGGGGCATGTGTTTACACCAGAATTTGGAAGGAGGATCTCAAGAGCTCAAAAACTCCCAAAATCATGTCAGCAAGGAATCGATTATGTGCGGATCGGAACCAGCTGATTCAGATGCAGCACTAGAATCAGCTTTCTTCAAATAGCGCCAGCAGATAACAACAGAGGCTATGATTGGCGCTGGGACAAGACATGCTGGACTCTACAAAAAGGGAGAGATTAGAGTCCAAATTATCTTAAATTTGGAATGTTTTCTTTAGAGTCAAAATTAGTGATGAGTCGTGCTTAGATTGGAGTCATACGCAAGTCCCGGGTATAAATGCCAAGCCCCGGCTATTGTAAAATCATCAACCAATCAAATACAAAGTCAATTACTTTTTTCGGCTCTAGCCACCCGTTAGGAGTAGGAGTAGAGTAGATCTCGGTGAGTTCTTCAGCAATATGGATGCATCGATCCGGTCGACCTCCACTGCTTGCCTGTAAGTACCATCATGGTTTATACCTCTTTTCATATGGCTGCATCGATCCGGTCGACCCCCACTGCGACTCTGGTATAGGCTAGTTATCGACTCTTGTCTAATTCAAGTATGGCCTGTGTGATTCTGCCTCACACCCCACTGCTTGAATTAGATCAAGGTCAAGTTACTGGCTCTACTTTAACATGGCAGTCTTTGGTAGATTCATTAAGTTACCGATATTGCTTATTGCTTTCATTGTTTATCTAATTACAGCAATATCATTCTGCCCGATTGAGATTGGTCTAGATAGGCCTTACATCTTGTTTAACTCATCGTTTACTAATTTAAAACTGATCTAATCTACATCTTAAGTGATGAGTTATGTTTTATTGGTGTTTTGTGTCAATCTTAATCGTGCATAGCGTGCGGTTAAGGCATGTCCGATCTTGAGTAAATCTATTAGCTAATGAAAATCGTTCCATGGCCCGTCATCATAGCCTATGGGATTCTGCCTCTCACCCCACTGTTGGCACCGTGGAGCGGGGATCATTAGTTGGTAGACCCGTTCCTGAGAAGGCATGCCCTTAACTATGCGCTATGCCTGAATCGGCTGTTTAGCTGATATCGAATGCTTTGATAAATAGTTCGTATTTCGAGATCATTGAAGTAGAGATAAGTTAAAAGATATGTTAGCCCCATGATCTTGTTATTGTATTATGGCCTACATGATTCTGCCTCATGCCCCACTGATATTAGTAATGAGTTCGAGTCATCGAGTCTATTATTGTTTCTACGGCCTGCGTGATTCTGCCTCATGCCCCACTAGTCATGATGATAGATGAGATCTACCATGTTCATTAGATTTAGCTTTATTAAATGGTTAAGTGATGTTGAATTGTTTCTCTATATAAAAAGGAGTTCGGTTACTTATAATCATTGGCTCAGTACAAACCGATCACCGCTGATACCTTATTGCCATTGATTAATATTTGCTTAAATAACATTTGTCTTGAATGATAACCGATTCTTCTTATACAACCCCATGAGCTTTAACCGATTCATTCTTGTAAATATGCTGGGATTGACTATTTAGTTGATCTCCTCTCATATTGGCTCTCAGAGCCGCACATTCAGAACTGTCTGGCAACACCGGCATGTTCCACCCTTAATTACTGATGAGCTTTCTCTTCTTGTCAATTGCAGGGTCAAATTGACTGGCACGTCTTGGGAGGATTGCGCAGGATCGACCACCCTTGCACTGAAGCTAGGCAAATCTGCTCCATCGAGCGGACCCTTCTGGCTTGCTGTGTGTGTCCTCAGCACAGAGACGAAAATTTTATGTCGACACATACTCGGTTGGGAAAGTGAAATACTCTGGGATCTTGACATCCCATATGTAATCCTTCTCACTTTTGGATACCCTCCATGGGTCATCATCTTTCCCAATCCACTTCCTATACCTAATTGGGATGAAGTCCCTAACAAGTAACCCAAGGATAGTCTTGTATTTGGTCAAAGCTATAGGCAGTGAGAGTGGATCCTCGAATTCATTGAACTCAGTAATGTGCTAGTGTGCATTCCTACCAACAGGAATCTTTGACATGCCTCGCTTGGATCTGGCCTTCCCGCTACCCGAACCCTCTAGCTCCTCGGCCAGCGGAGGCTCCTGCTAGAGACACCAAGTAAGCTATGACCCTCTCAATTGATTAGCATGTGTGGCTACATAGTCACATGATGCCAAAGTTACCTGGCCATCTTGGTCATTTTGACCTAGATCGAGCAAGCTGGATGGGGTCCATGGTTGCTCGTTCTCACCGACCTGATTGACACCATCACCATTTGTTGGATCATATGGCTCTCCCATCCCAACGATATTAGCCGCTTCTTGTTGCCGATCTGTTCTTCGACGATGGGGTAACAGGCGACAATGAGTCATGGCTGTGACACGATTGTGGTTAGTTTTGGCCGCGGACAACTACTAATAGCATATGTTCATATATATATAATATGTTTAATGCAAAGTCTAATAATGAGTCCACATACAACAAAGTCAAATAATAGCATATGTTCACCTAGAACAAATTCATTGTTTGATTGACCACATACAACAAAGTCCACCTACTGATCTACGAAACTAAGCCTACATCAACTTCCAAATAAGAAAAGCGATGACAATAGCCATAAATAAAAGTATGACATCTTTCCAAGACCAAGGAGCATTTCTCCTAATCTTCACATCTCTGGCAGGTGGCTTCTCTTCGATCTCCAGTGCTAGTGGATGGCCATGGTTTGCATTCATTGGACCATAGTAGGCCGGTTGCCCATGGTTTGCAAGGTAGGCCGGATGACTATAGTAGGCCCTCAAAGCTTTAGCTTCTGTGTTATATTTTTTATGCAAATTACTAGGGTAGCGATTGACTTGAGCATAGCAATCTTCCCAGGTTCGATAAATCTCAGGCATGTGACCAACATGCACTACATACTATGCTATGGTTGCCTATACATTTAAGTAAATTTGGTTGTCATTCAAACATGATGTATTCTTATAAAATTTAATATATTTATGAATAACACACAACCATTGCATAGATAGGAGTGTTTGGAAAACAGCTATTCACGTGCCTTAGTAATAGTTGTTAGATGTAGGAAAGATATAAAGAATATTTTTTATTCGTTAAAAACCAAATGATGATTTAGAGAGCAAGTTTAAGACTTTTGGATATACTCCTAGAGATGTCTTAGAGTCTTCAGTCTCACTATAAATCCTCCAACCATCGGCGCGAGGTTCTTTCACAAGTATCAGTGCAGGTAAGCATCTTTCCAAATTAGTGATACTTTGATTTGAAACTTACATGGTTGGTAGGGGCAAATAGGCATCTCATACTATCCTAGGAAAGTGACATGCAAAAACTCATAATAAGATATGATTGTTGGAAAATATTCTCAGTTTAATGCACAAGGCTTCATAACTATGCAATACTTATAATCTTGCATAAGTTAATAATTATGCATCTTTATGCTGATAGCATGGAGAATTCGATGACAAGTTTGGACATATATTAGTTCTATAGGTCTAAAGTATATACTCCATCCTCACATCCAAAAACATTGAGCATCGGTGGCACAATTCCAAAAACATTGAGTACCCACCTGATGGGAGCGCAGTTGCAATTGCAAGCTACGAGGTGAGGCTAGCCATTGGTTTCATATATGTATCCGGCCAAGCTCCAATGATGCACAAGATGGTTTCACAAAGAAAATGTAAGTTTGTTTCACAGAGAAAATGCAAGTACTCCAAAAACAAACTACCATTAATGTTTAGAGAGCAATTTCTATCAAGTATTATAAGTCCCTGCTATGTTTATCCTGATAACCAAAAATAAAATTACGCTTTTGTTCTTATCAGTATACTGATGAATAGAGCTGAGCAACATGCTACTAATTAACAATGTACTACTTACTAGCAATGCGTCTAGAAAAACAAAGAAACAGACAACACACACTGTGTGGCAAACCTAGGTTCTGGCATTCATAGCTGCATGATCAAACTGTTTGACAGCACACACTGCATGATCAAACTGATTCAAGTAACTAGCTGTGGGACATTTCATCAGACATGTAGCGGGCAGTGAGCCACGCACTCACCATGGGGGTGGGAAAGTAGCTGTTTGTGCGCTCCTGAAGGTCTCGGTGGTGGGATGGATGGCACGGTGCTCCGAATGGCGCGGTGCTCCGGCTTGGCATGGACGGCGCGGTGCTCCGGCGTGGGGCGGTGCTCTGATGCGGGGTGGTGCTCCAGCGGCGAGGGGGGAGGGGTTGGTGCGGGGTTGAAATGAATTGGGATAATTTCAACCTGTGCCACTTTTATAGCAGTAGCTCATCACTGCCGGTTCTGCTTGTAAACCGACAGTGATGGGGTACATCACTGCCAGGTCATTCCCCAAACCGGTAGTGATGTTGTGTAGCAGTTAGGTGTTAAGTAGGATAAGTTTTTGTTTTTTTCAAACTCCTCCTACTGGCGCAATGGTTAAGACCCCTCAACTTAGCCCCCGAGACCCGTGTTCGAGTCCCAAGCGGCCCAATTTTTTTTAATTTTTTATATATCACTTCCGGTTTTCAAGATAAACCGATAGTGATGACCAGTATCACTGTCAGTTTATTCTCATCAATGCTGGTTTTTTAACTGACAGTGATGTTTATATATATTAAAAAATTTCTTTTATATATTGAATAAATAGAAGCATATGTATTCTTATGTCGAAATGGCTTGAAATTTTTTTGGCAAGCTTGTACACCAAAATTAAGACCCCACACAGGATCTTAGGTTTTTCTGATCAGTTTTTTATTTATTATGTTTTTTGTGTGCTGAATGAGACAAAAGAGGGTGAATTTCATCTTGGACCCAATAGATTTTTCATCCACCTCTACAAAATTCTTATCCTTATGGCACATTAGAGACAGTGTAAAAGTTTGGCACCATTCTGGATCTTTTTGTGGGTAGACTCAGTTCAACCTATAATTAATCGGTGTCGTCGCGCAGAAATTCAATTAAACCTCAGAAAGTAGCAAACCATCTCTGGAAAATCCCAAACTTGGTGTTTCCTTCACACGTGGCACGTGCAAGCCTAAGAAAAAGTTTGAGACGAATACGACATCAGAATACCTTTGAACCACAGAAACCTTGATAACCTATGTGTATAGTCATGGTTCGATGAAAGGGCACGTGTGCCTCTGTGAAGCATGTATACTCTGCCTATGTCGAAATGGCTTGAATTTTTTTTGACAAGCATGTACACCCAAATTAAGACCCACATAGGATCTGAGGTTTTTCTAATCTTTTTTTATTTATTATATTTTTCTCTGTGCTGAATGAGACAAACGAGGGTGAATTTCATCTTGGACCCAATAGATTTTTTCATCCACCTCCATAAAATTCTTATCCCTAGGGCACATTAGAGCCTATGTAAAAGTTTGACACCATTTTGGATCTTTTTGTAGGTAGACTCAGTTCAACCTATAATTAAACGGTGTCGTTGCGTGGAAATTCAATTAAACCTCAGAAAGTAGCAAACCATCTCCCGAAAATCCCAAACTTGGTGTTTCCTTCACACGTGGCACGTGCAAGCCTGAGAATAATTTTGAGACCAATACGACACCAGAATATATATTTCTAGTTGCCCAACAAATATTACATGAATTACATGCATGACAATACAGTCCAGAGCGCACCAGGTCTCTCTGGACATACAGTCCAGAGTGCGCCACAACGGATGGCTCTATGAACTTCGTGGCATCTCTAATCTTCGGCGTTGCTCTATCTTCAATAGCATTCTTCTAGTACCTCATGTGTGCACCATTTTGGTGGACTACGATGCATAACGATATATGTGGTTTGTTGTGAGAGGAAACATTGTATCATGGCTGATAAGGCCTGGCTAAAACCAACATGCATGGAGAGGCTAGCTCCTGACCGAGGGCCATTTTATAGGGGCTAGCAGTCATGGTACATTTTTATTTCTGAACTAAAGTTGTCAGGGTAGGTGGGAGCAATGTTCCAACTATTGTGGTCATGGGAGCACTGTTGGCATGTGAGGAGTATCTACACATCACTATCGGTTTTAGTTTAAAACCCGACAGTGAATTGGGCCTTCTGTGTCGGTTTGAGCAACCGACTGTAATAGAAGCTATCACTGCCAGTTTTAAAACCAAAACCGACAGTGAAGAGCCCTGCTGCTATCTTTTAGTGAAAAAATATAAAAAAACACTATCGGTTTGGAGCCTGCCATCGCAGTCTTTTTGTAAAAAATATAAAAAAGTTTGGTCCGCTTGAGATTCGAGCGCGTGTCATGGGGTCAAGAGTGCGCGGCCTTAACCGCTGAGTTAGGTTCGGGAGTTCAGTTAGAATGGTTTTATTTTTTTCTTTTATCCTATCGTAATGCACTACTAAATAATAAATGTAAAATCAAAAAAGTTTGGCTTGCCTGGGATTTGAGCGCGGGTCTCAGAGTATAGAGTGCGCGGCCTTAACCGTTGAGCTAGGATAGGGAGTTTGGTTAGTTTGCTTTTCTTTATTTATTTATTAATAGAAATAATGCAGTTAGTTTATATTCTAAAATAACACAAAAATTTATGTCTTCGTTATTTAATTTTATGATAATTAATTAATGGTCTATAATTATCAAGTAATAGTGTTTGTGAACATCATCTTAATATTTGATTACATAGTCAATAATTAAATTGTAGAGATGCATACAAAATATAAATTAAATATTTAGTGCGAATTACTGATACAACGTCTGCATAATGATTACATAGTTAAGAATAATCTAACTATCTTTAGGTGCATCAACAATGAGGGCCTCATTATGATCAATTCTTATGTAAGCTGGTTCGTCACCCTCTTGAAGAATAGGTAGGGGTTCGTTCGCCCTGAATGGATGCATTTCCTGATAGCCCCTGTAGTCTTCTTCGTCTGTCACTCCATCGACACTGACAATCTTCCTTTTCCCTTTTAGGACTATTTTTAGCCTTCCTTTTGTCTTGTTGTCCCTTCTATAGAAGGCTTGCATAACATCTCTTGCAAGGACGAAGGGGTCGTCTCTGTATGCGGTCTTAGTGAGATCAACGGTAGTGAACCCTTCACTGTCAGTGTTGATTTCCTCGAGCCGAACCCACTGGCAGCGAAAAAGAGCTGCCTTCAATGGACTATAGGCTAGCTCCTATATCTCCTCAATGAAACCATAGTATATCGCTTGCACATTGCTGTTTTCATCGTGAGCATCAAAACAAACACCGTAATTTTGGTATGTGCTCCTTCCATCTTGCTTTTTGTGTAAAATGTGAATCCATTGATCTCATACCCTTGGTACTTAAGATATGTACTCGAAGGCCCCTTGGTTAAGGCATCTAGTTGATTACCCAACTTTATTCCAAGCAAGCGACGTCGTAACCAGCTAACAAATTCCTCCTTATGTTTTTTATCCAGCCAAGCCTATGACCTGCTCGGATATAGAGTTTGCAGCGATTGCCTGTGCTCGTCAATGTATGGTATCACACCCTCGGCTTGTTGGAGAACAGCAAACTATGCCTGTCTGAAATAAATAGGGTCAGCTACTGTAACAGATTTCTCCACGATCGTTCCTTTGCAGAACTCAATGGCCTCCTCCATTGACCATCCTTCAACCATGCCCCCTTCTGGCCTGAATCTGTTCCTAACATGCCTCCTGAAAACTTTCATCAATCTTTCGAAAGGAAACATCTAATGTAGGTACATTGGGCCAAGGGCTCTAATTTGGTCAACAAGATTAATGAGCAGATGCAATGAGATATCAAAGTAAGTCGGCGAGAAATGCATCTCAAGCCTAATGAGAGTTTCAGCTATGTCCCACTGCAGCTTCTCTAGCGTGGACACATCAATGTCCTTTTTTGAGATCGCGTTGAAGAATGAGCAAATCTTTATGATTCAGGCATGGACCTTTGGGGGAGGATACCACGCAGGGCAATAGGGAGTAGCTAAGTCATAATGACATGACAGTCATGGGCCTTCATAGGGCCATAGTTGAACTTGAGTTCTCTCATGTTCACTAGCCTCTTCGGATTCACACATTAGCCAGTCAGAACTTTGAGTTCATTGAAGAAAGAAATAAGCACACACTTTTCTTCCTTCTTTAATGTCCATGACGCAACCGGAAGTTCGAACTGGCCATTCTCTAGCTCCATAAGATGCAGCTCCTTCCTAATTCCCAAGTGTTGCATGTCCAGACGTGTGGCTAGTGAATCCTTCGATGTCCCCCTAGTGTCCATCAAGGTGTTAAGAGTGTTAGCACACACATTTTTAGTGATGTGCATGGGATCAAGATAGTGGCGTACACTCAGAAATGTCCAGTAAGGTAGTTTCTAGAAAACTGATTTTTTCTTCCAAACGCTCCCATCAGGCGCTGCTACTGCATTGTCCCCCTTCCCAAGGACAACCTCTAGTTTGTTGAGTTCTCAAAGTATCGTAGGCCCGTCTCGATATTTTGGAGCTAAGCATTTCTCAATAGTACTATTGAAATCTTTTCTGTTCCTATGGTAAGGGTGATCCTTAGGTAGGAACCTACGGTGTCCCATATAAACTATCTTTGAGTTATTTGGCAGATTTACCGCATCGGTGTCGTCCAAGCACTCGACACATCTAGTATAGCCTTTTGTCTTCTCTTCGGACAACGAACCTCGACCTGGTAGGTCGGTGATTGTAGCGATAAGTACTTCCTTGATCATGACATGTTCCTTTTTGTACTCATCCCAAACATCCGACACACCCTTTTCAAATATCTCCACTAGTTCATCGATCACTGGTTCTAGAAACACATCGATGTCATTCCTAGGTTGTCTTGGCCCTTGGATCAGTAGTGGCATCTTGTTGTACGACCACTTCATATAGACACAAGGTGGAAGGTTGTATATATAGAGCATCACTAGCTAGGTGCTATGATTGCTTCTAACTTGGTCGAAAGGATTCATCCCATCTGTGCTCAAAGCAAACCAAAGGTGCCTTACCTCTCCACCGATGTACTTATAGAACATAGTATTGACAGTCCTCTAGTGTAACACCCGGTTTTAAGGACAAAGCCGAATGCACACCATATGTGAGCCCTGCTAATCAAACCTCACATATAGCTACAAATGAAGGGACAGTATCAATTCACAATGCTTAATATATAGCAAACTTAGCAAAAGAGATAACCTTAGAAAACAATCAAGGGATAGACAACTCTGATCTCCGGGTGCAAACTTCACTCCATAGGATCCAACTGACTAGTTGATCACAAGCCTAACTCCTTCAGACTCTAGCAGCCTGAGGTGTGGGGGAAATTGCAAGGGTGAGTCCATGTCGAACTCAGCAAATATAGCAACAAGGTAGTGCATTCCATAGCCACATGATCAAGTATAATTGAATAATAAATAGCTCAAAATAACTCAGTTAAGCATGATTTAACAAGTGCTCATCTTTGGTGTAAGAATCCCTTGGCCGCTCGTGACCGTGAGCACGGCTGATATATCAGTTTATTAAACTCTGCGCAGAGGTGTACACTTTCACTGTGAGTCATGATTTCCAAATGTACGGGTTTGCAAGGTCCAAACACCGGAAATCATATAAAGTTGCTCAGAAGTTCGTCTAATCGGGAAGGGCCGCAGGGTCATCAGATATAGGAACCCCCCATCCATTAAAAGGCCGCTTCCATAGCAAGGCACAATAGGACAGAGGCTGTCCTATACCCAACTCATAGTATCCTCTAAGCCTGCTAGAAAAGGTCTCCCAAGCAACTAGAGCCAGTGCCATATAGCCCTCAAAGCTGTACTGTAAGTCCTGGATGATCACTTACAAATGAGATCTTGTGGAGAGGGAATTTAACCCTCCTGTTGTTGCTAACAAGTCATCTTTTATGTTTGTAGCATATTCATTAATCAAGTTTCAAGATCATGGTCACAGAAAGAAAACCCAAGCTATACATGCCTTAAACACCGATCCTTCGGTAAGCTTTAATCTTCAACATTTTCTTCTTCTTCTTCTTGATCTCTAACTTCTTATAGATCACCAACGCAAAACTCACCGACTGGACAAGACCGAAAAGCACCACACAAGCATCCGAACAAGCATGCATAGCAAACATACTAGATTAGAACAATACACCAATCAATGAAAAGATTCAAAATCTAATCTACGCATTGCTACGATCACACACACGCGAAAGGCACACTAATCGGAGCTACGGTAAAACAGAAACATCTATCGAAGGATTTGCGTTGGAAAGAAAACTATATGCTTTATCTATTTTAATGATCATAAAACATGTATAAGATATCTCAGGGGAATATCTAAAATTGAGTTAAGTCATTTTATACTTGAGTTATTAGATTTAGAAAACTTAGATAAATTAATCATATCTTAATTATAGTTATTTTGATATCATTTATGCAAATTAAATTTTGACTTACAAAGATATAATAACAAGTGAGAGTATATATTCAAAACATATATAGCACGTATAAGCCCTTGCATTTATTATTTTTAAAATAAAAAACAAAATGATGTAAGCATTACATCAGTTTAGGATTTATCAATGGAATAATTAATAATGTATTAAGGAGCGGATGTGCATGTATTATTTAATCAAAATAAACTTTAACTTTGCAAAGGTAAAATGCACGTGAGAACATCTAACAAGTTTAATATATGCAAGGTGTGTTTAAACTAATCAAACTATAACTTAGGAATACATTTATATTAATAATTAATCATATGAATATCATTTATTAAATACTGAAGTGTAACATATATATATATATATATTGCTTTTAAGTTAGAAAACTAATTGGTTGTAGGTTAATCATATTAATATTTAACTTATAAACTTCCAAGACGTGAGACATGCTAAACATCGCTGCTAACACGTACCACACATTACGATGAAACTCGCGCAATCACATCGAAATCGAAAACCTAAATCAACTTTAATTAATCAGTGATTAATTAATTATAGACAAAATTAATATTTTAATAAAATAAATTCATAAACATGTGATACGAAAACTAATAGCGCTACTGCGTAGACCTCCATGACACGAAACTAACGCAACTAGAACGAACTAAAACGGAATTAAAACGAAGAAACCACGGGGATTAAACGAACCGGTGGCAATACCGTAAATATAGTCATCTTCTTCCTTGTGATCTTCACGTACAGAACATGGCCATGGCAGCCATGGGGGTGCTGCTGCTCACGCGATGGGCGGGGAGAGAGTGGCCTCGGCCTACGGCAGCAGCCGGCTGACCGGAGGCACCAGACCATAGTTGATGCAGGCCGGGTGGAGCCGGTTGGTCTGCACGACCGTGCAGGACTCAGCGGCGGCCTACCCTGCCAGAGCAGCGCCTGCTGTTCCTTCACGGGGCAGGGGCTTGGGCGTGGGTCGGCGGCGGCGTGGGGCACAGTGGGGCCTGATGCGGCGCAGGTGATTCCCACCGACGACAGCGCACAGAGCCGGGGTGGCCGCAAAAGACGAACGCCGGCCATGGTTGCTCCTCGCCGGAGAAAAGAAAGATGAGACAGGAAACGGTCAAACAGGCACGGATTCGCGAAAAGGATGGAAAGACGGTGTAGAGGACGACGAGATCTACCTCATGGTGGTGACGGTTTTCGCTGGAGACGTCCAAGATGGCTGGAAAAGCTCACCGAAGGTTCGTCGGAAACCTAGCTGTGGAGAACTTCGGCGTCCGATCTGCGGGGCTACGAGTGGCGGCTCGAAAAACGGGCTGTACTTCTAGAATCCTCGCGTCGAGGGCTACGCCGACATATATATATACGTAGGGTTTGGATATTTTGGAAATCCAAGATATTTTAGTAAATATTGATTTTCGGAATTAAAATAATTATAGAAAATCAGGAATTACTATTTAGGCTCTGAAAATATCTGTGAGCTCCGAAAAATTCCATAAAAATTCCTAGGAATAGATGAAAGGATAAGGAACACAACCAAAGTGGTTTAGCTCCCAAAAAAGACTTTTGCATTGATCAAGGAAAAAGATAAAACTCCAAGAAATATGAATTTAATCCCAAAAAAGGTTGGAAAGATTCCCGGAAAGTGAGGCATCGTCCTAACGTGTCTTAAAACCTTTTCCAAGCCTTTAGATTTTAAAAACAAGGCATCTTATCTAACTTTTGTTTTTGTAAATTTTCAAATTCTTTTTAAATCACTACTTGAAAGCAATATTTTAAAGATTGAGATTTGAATTTATTTTCCAAACCACTCATCACAAAAGTATCAATGCAACGGTATGTATGCACAAACATGTTTTTACCCTTACGTTGGATTTTAATTTAAAGAAAAATTTCTTTTACCTATGTTTTTATGAGCATAAAATAATTAACAGAAATCATTTTACTCTTTTTAGAAAGTAGCTAATTTTAGGGTGTTACAATTCTACCCCCCTTAAGATGAATCTCGTCCTCGAGATTCGGAAGATGATGATCAAGACACTGGAATGCACACTGCCATTGGATCTTCTTCACTTTCTCGAGTAGTTCCACCGTCTTGACAAAGATTTCTCTTGACTTTGCACACCTGTTACTTTTACTTCAAATAGCATACTCGCTGATCCCCAGATGTTGATAGGCCCTCTAATTAACTCTCAAGTATCCACAAACCAACTCTCTGGTACTCTTCCAATTGTTAGGCCTCTTTGCTTTTCCTTTTTAACAACCTCAATGAACTGTTGCAGCTGGGTGCTAGCTTATTCTTCACACTGACACCATACGCTTATTCTTCTCACAAAGACCACTTTGGAATCCATTGAGTGACAAACTCTTGTCCTCACTAGTTCCAAAATGTAACACAATACTTCTCAACATGTCTTGCTAGATTTTTTTTAGTCCAAGATATCAAATCGACCACTTCATACATCCATATTCTAATTGATCCTCATGTATTACTCTCTTGGTCCAAAATAGATTCCAACTTCAAAACACTATTAACTATATATATGCTCAGGTTGAGTTGTGACTCTTAAACACAAAACTTAATCCATGGTGTCGTTCAATCTTCTTAGCATAGCTTTTCCAATTTGCTAACGGCATTGACAACGACTTTTATTTCTTCTAAAGATAACACATACTTCTAAACCAAAAACATTTGGTTAATTGAACCCAACACTGATGTCACAATCTCAAACCAACTTACTGAAAGTGTCCCTTAGATTCTTATGATTCACGTAGATATCACTCTTCATGTCCAAGTAGATAATACCACTATGCTCCACAATGGATATCTCCAGATCTCATATGTCAAATAGCCCATCTCAAGCCTCCATAGTTGACTTGATGCATAATTCACTACTTTTCTTACATAGAGCACATCCATATCCTTGCCAACCGCTTTATAAAAGAAACTCTTGTGTTCAACACTATAATACCTCTAATGAACGTGTGATAGAATCTTACCATTCCGAGGAATTCTGAATCACTCTTGCATACTTAAGCGGGTTCTAGCTCAACACATCTCTCTTGAGCGATTGTCCGTATAATTCTATCATTAGAGACATCCCACAACAAAAAAGAGAACGCCATCCAAACTAAACTCACTTAAGTTGCCAAAGAACCAACTGTAGAGAAGTCCAATCATCATATTTTCGTATGCCATCAGTGCCAACTTGTCTTGAGTTGAAGATTGAACTCCCAAGTGATGATAGCTTGAAGCGAAGACCAATCTTGACAAAATATTTGAGCTCCTTGTAGATGATCCAACCTGTTAACAATCTTGAACAAAGATCCTTGTGTCTGATAGTGATTCCTCAACCGTAGAAATAACCGACACTTTCAAGTGAAGCTCTAGATTATATGAGACCCCCATCTTGCGATTCCTTTATGCCTTGGCTACCCCCCTTAAGAAAAGATCAAGTAGGGCGCCAAAGGATAGCTTGAATCTTCTTCTAAGTGAGTTAACTTATCAGGATGACCTTTGATGACCAAGAGTAACTCATGTGTATAAGTAGGAACAAGTAACCTCACTTTATCCGCGAGTAGAAAAACAGCAGTGCAGTAAAACTACTATAATTCCTGTTCTGTAAATCCAATAATGTCGTACTTTACACCGTTGGAAAGCTCATTAAATCCTTTATAACTTTCATGTAGAAGACTTCTCCAGATTCTACAGCTAAGTTGGTCAAAAATAGTGCACAACAGAAACTGTTCCAGGTTTCAGACTGCACAGAAACTTCAACTTGTGATGACTATATTTCCCAAATTAAAATAGCTATGAGGGTGAATCCGGAGGCATATGATAGGTATAGAAGTCCAGTTGATCCCATAGAAATTTTGTAACATTTTCTCAAACAGGTATTGTGATATAACCAGAAAACCACATACTGCTCCAGATCTCAGTCAGCACAGCTATATCCTCTTGAGATTTTGATAACTCCATAACCAAATTAGATATCAGGGTGATTCTTGTGGTCAAAGAAACATGTTGAAGTCTACTGTTCTCCAGAATTTTGTCATGATTTTTAATTACCCAAGAATAGAGATATAAACCAAAGATGATAGGTTGCTCCAGAAAGATAGGATAGGAAAACAGGAGAAAACCAAAACCCAACTATCTATTCATTAATCCTTATGTCTTATGCTTATAAACTAAATGAATTTGTGGAAAATACCACAAAATCATTGCACTCATTACAAAGATTCAAAACAAAACATAATCATAATGACAAGCCAACAAGCAATTAGGGTGCACAATTCAATCATTGACTTAAACTTGCGATGCTATCGTCTTCTTAATATTATGGGTAAAGATCCTATAGCTTAACTTCGAATTGCGCGAGAAGGTGGTAAGACAAGATTCTAAAAGCATATCAAAGCAAGGAGTAGATGGGAACAAAAAGCTTTTAAAGAAGCATCAAGGAGGGAACGAATATCAAGGGTAAGAATGTAGTAGAGAAGAAAATATCAAGATTTATAGAACAAGGATTTTTGCTGTAACTTGTAAACCTTAGAACGACCAGTTTCTACTAGGCTTGCATCCTACAGTCAGCATTGCTTTGATACCACTTGTAACACCTGGTTTTAAGGACAAAGCCGAATGCACACCATATGTGAGCCCTGGTAATCAAACCTCACATATAGCTACAAATGAAGGGACAGTATCAATTCACAATGCTTAATATATAGCAAACTTAGCAAAAGAGATAACCTTAGAAAACAATCAACGGATAGACAACTCTGATCTCCGGGTGCAAACTTCACTCCACAGGATCCAACTGACTGGTTGATCACAAGCCTAACTCCTTCAGACTCAAGCAGCCTGAGGTGTGGGGAAAATTGCAAGGGTGAGTCCATGTCGAACTCAGCAAATATAGCAACAAGGTAGTGCATTCCATAGCCACATGATCAAGTATAATTGAATAATAAATAGCTCAAAATAACTCAGTTAAGCATGATTTAACAAGTGCTCATCTTTGGCGTAAGAATCCCTTGGCCGCTCGTGACCGTGAGCACGGCTGATATATCAGTTTGTTAAACTCTGCGCAGATGTGTACACTTTCACTGTGAGTCATGATTTCCAAATGTACGGGTTTGCAAGGTCCAAACACCGGAAATCATATAAAGCTGCTCGGAAGTTCGTCTAACCGGGAAGGGCCGCAGGGTCATCAGATATAGGAACCCCCCTTCCATTAAAAGGCCGCTTCCATAGCAAGGCACAACAGGACAGAGGCTGTCCTATACCCAACTCGCAGTATCCTCTAAGCCTGCTAGAAAAGGTCTCCGAAGCAACTAGAGCCAGAGCCATATAGCCCTCACAGCTGTACTGTAAGTCCCGGATGATCACTTACAAATGAGACCTTGTGGAGAGGGAATTTAACCCTCCTGTTGTTGCTAACAAGTCATCTTTTATGTTTGTAGCATATTCATTAATCAAGTTTCAAGATCATGGTCACAGAAAGAAAACCCAAGCTATACTTGCCTTAAACACCGATCCTTCGGTAAGCTTTAATCTTCAACGTTTTCTTCTTCTTCTTGATCTCTAACTTCTTATAGATCACCAACGCAAAACTCACCGACTGGACAAGACCGAAAAGCACCACACAAGCATCCGAACAAGCATGCATAGCAAACATACTAGATTAGAACAATACACCAATCAATGAAAAGATTCAAAATCTAATCTACGCATTGCTACGATCACACACACGCGAAAGGCACACTAATTGGAGCTACGGTAAAACAGAAACATCTATCGAAGGATTTGCGTTGGAAAGAAAACTATATGCTTTATCTATTTTAATGATCATAAAACATGTATAAGATATCTCAGGGGAATATCTAAAATTGAGTTAAGTAATTTTATACTTGAGTTATTAGATTTAGAAAACTTAGATAAATTAATCATATCTTAATTATAGTTATTTTGATATCATTTATGCAAATTAAATTTTGACTTACAAAGATATAATAACAAGTGAGAGTATATATTCAAAACATATATAGCACGTATAAGCCCTTGCATTTATTATTTTTAAAAGAAAAAACAAAATGATGTAAGCATTACATCAGTTTAGGATTTATCAATGGAATAATTAATAATGTATTAAGGAGCGGATGTGCATGTATTATTTAATCAAAATAAACTTTAACTTTGCAAAGGTAAAATGCACGTGAGAACATCTAACAAGTTTAATATATGCAAGGTGTGTTTAAACTAATCAAACTATAACTTAGGAATACATTTATATTAATAATTAATCATATGAATATCATTTATTAAATACTGAAGTGTAACACATATATATATATTGCTTTTAAGTTAGAAAACTAATTGGTTGTAGGTTAATCATATTAATATTTAACTTATAAATTTCCAAGACGTGAGACATGCTAAACATCGCTGCTAACACGTACCATACATTACGATGAAACTCGCGCAATCACATCGAAATCGAAAACCTAAATCAACTTTAATTAATCAGTGATTAATTAATTATAGACACAATTAATATTTTAATAAAATAAATTCATAAACATGTGATACGAAAACTAATAGCGCTACTGCGTAGACCTCCATGACACGAAACTAACGCAACTGGAACGAACTGAAACAGAATTAAAACGAAGAAACCACGGAGATTAAACGAACCGGTGGCAATACCGTAAATATAGTCATCTTCTTCCTTGTGATCTTCACGTACAGAACATGACCATGGCAGCCATGGGGGTGCTGCTGCTCACGCGATGGGCGGGGAGAGAGAGGCCTCGGCCTGCGGCAGCAGCCGGCTGACCGGAGGCGCCAGACCGCAGTTGATGCAGGCCGGGTGGAGCCGGTTGGTTTGCACGACCGTGCAGGACTCAGCGGCGGCCTGCACTGCCAGAGCAGCGCCTGTTGTTCCTTCACGGGGCAGGGGCTGGGGCGTGGGTCGGCGGCGGCGTGGGGCACAGTGGGGCCCGATGCGGCGCATGTGATTCCCACCGACGACAGCGCACAGAGCCGGGGTGGCCGCAAAAGATGAACGCCGGCCATGGTTGCTCCTCGCCGGAGAAAAGAAAGATGAGACGGGAAACGGTCAAACAGGCACGGATTCGTGAAAAGGATGGAAAGATGGTGTAGAGGACGACGAGATCTACCTCATGGTGGTGACGGTTTTCGCCGGAGACGTCCAAGATGGCCGGAAAAGCTCGCCGAAGGTTCGCCGGAAACCTAGCTGTGGAGAACTTCGGCGTCCGATCTGTGGGGCTACGAGTGGCGGCTCGAAAAATGGGCTGTACTTCTGGAATCCTCGCGTCGAGGGCTACGTCGGCATATATATATACGTAGGGTTTGGATATTTTGGAAATTCGAGATATTTTAGTAAATATTGATTTTCGGAATTAAAATAATTACAGAAAATCAGGAATTACTATTTAGGCTCTGAAAAATATCTCTGAGCTTCGAAAAATTCCATAAAAATTCCTAGGAATAGATGAAAGGATAAGGAACACAACCAAAGTGGTTTAGCTCCTGAAAACGACTTTTGCATTGATCAAGGAAAAAGATAAAACTCCAAGAAATATGAATTTTATCCCAAAAAGGTCGGAAAGATTTCCGGAAAGTGAGGCATCATCCTAACGTGTCTTAAAACCTTTTCCAAGCCTTTAGATTTTAAAAACAAGGGATCTTATCTAACTTTTGTTTTTGCAAATTTTTAAATTCTTTTTAAACCACTACTTGAAAGCAATATTTTAAAGATTGAGATTTGAATTTATTTTCCAAACCACTCATCACAAAAGTATCAATGCAACGGTATGTATGCACAAACATGTTGTTACCCTTACGTTGGATTTTAATTTAAAGAAAAATTTCTTTTACCTATGTTTTTATGAGCTTAAAAAAATTAACAGAAATCATTTTACTCTTTTTAGAAAGTAGCTAATTTTAGGGTGTTACATCTAGTCATGCCTATCGGCGGGGTGCCTTATCATTGTATCTTTCTTACGCTCTTCGCCATGCCAGCGCAACAGTTTGGCTGACTTTGCACATGCAAACAGCCTATGCACCCGGGGAGCTATAGGGAAATACCAAATGACCTTTACGAGACCTCCTCTGGTCTTGGTACTCTCATCTAACGGCCCTTCCTTATACTGTGGAGCTTCACACTTGGGGCACTTGTCCAAGTCTTTGTATTTTTCTCCACGGTACAATATGCAATCATTAGAACACGCGTGGATTTTTTCAACATCGAGGCCGATGGGGTAGATCATTTGCTTGGCCAAGTATGTCTTTTCTATAAACTCATTTTTTCTGTGAGCATTTTCCTTATTATACCTAACAACTGATCGAATCTTTTATCGCTCAATCCATTTGTCGATTTGAACTCTAACAGCATGATGTCGGCTTCCAGTTTGCTCATTAGACAATTCCTATACAATGGTGTTTTACCATCTTGTCTCATTTTCTCTAGCTTTCTCAGCTGTCTTTCACTAAGACATCCGGTCTCTACATTACGTAGTAGCTAAGAAATACCATCGTTATCCTCGGTGTCGTCAGCTAGCGTGTTCCTAAACACATTATTAATTGTGGTCATAGGTTCCGTGTTGACACCGGGTTCCTCGTCAGCATCATGGATGGCTACGTCAGGCATGTCCACATCATCATCGTTTTCCTGCAAAACATTCACACCAACCTCACCATGCATAGTCCATATCGTATAGTTTGGCATGAACCCCTGGTAATCAAGTGCGGTCGTATAAACTCAATTTGACGAAAGTTCCTATGATTTTTTGCAATCTTTGCATGGGCAGAAGACAGGGTTCACATTCCCAGCATGGGCTTTGGCATCGGTGATAAACTGACTAATGCCATGCATATACCACTTGTTCGTTCGGGATAGATGCATCCACTCTCGATCCATCTCTGCACAAAAAACACTAATTACAAAGAATTAATAAGAAATCGAGCTTCAGGAACAACAATTGTAGCTCAAAAGTACCATTTTTGAAAAATATTATTGTACACTAATTATTGGAAAATTGAAATTGGTAGCCCTGACCCTGTAAATTGAAAATCGTAGTAAAAAATAATTATTGCACAATATTGAAGAACAACTATCCTACTCTACTTCTAAGAACTAATTATAGCATCACATACTAACAATGATGATCTTGACCACCATGGAATAATTAGCTAGGAATTTAAATGTGTTCATAGACATCAACCTTTTGGATAATGGATTCACCATAATTTTAGCCTTGCACAAATGTCCAATTGGAAAAGTGCTCTCTAGAATGGAGAAAGAACTAGAATGAGAATCAAACAATGTAGCCATCAAAACGAAGCTAATTAAGCAACAAAATCAAAGGAGTGGATGTTTGTTACTAACCTTAAAGCAAAAAGATCAAGCCATTCTTCAAAATCTAAGCACTAGCTTCATGGTGAAGAGTAGCCGCAACAATGGAGGGAAGGGTCCAAACACGCGTCTCTGTTCTCAGGATGGAAGAGAGGAGGAAGGAGAGGACGGCTGTAGCCTTTTTGTGTTGTAGGCTTATCACCGTTGGTTCTTGGCTAAACCGACAGTCATAGAGCCCAATCACTGTCGGTTCTTGGCTTAAACCGGCAGTGATGAGTACCCGCCAAAACACTGCCAGTTCAAGCCATAAACCGGCAGTGATGTGGTTCTTCACTGTCGATTTTAGCCCAGCCCCAATTATTTTTTTATTTTCAAGCTCATAACCGGCAGTGAAGGTACATCACTACCGGTTCTCACAAATTCGGTAATGATGATGCCAGCAGTGATGTACACGTAGTGAAACCAACCCTGAAATCATGAATCTTCTAAACACTATGCCATCAGTCATGCTTTTCATTCCCTGTCCCCCCTTTCCCCTCTCTTTGTGTAGCATCTTTGCTGCTGGCTGGCTTTTTTGACCAGTTCCTTTTTCTTAAAAAGCAGCGAAAGTCTCATCAATTGCTACCCCTTTACCCTTCTTTCCAAAATGACCAATATTGCTGGAACCCAGTTGTAATTGTGAGATTTTCAGTCTGCAGCCTTTTCCCTGAGAACACCTCTGTCTCTCTTTACTTCACTTGTGTACGCTCAAAGCTACTAAACGGAAACAAAAAAAGAAGAGTGTTATGTCTCTTGTAGTTTGCAGATTATCGTCGACCCTGGACCTGTTGGCAGCTGTCCGTGTGTCCTCATCAACTGAAGTGACAATCAGAAGCTTCTGAATCGCTTGATGAGAAGTTATTAGCCCCCTTCAGGTCCTGGTTGATCATGGATGTCACTGCCACTCCCATCTTTAATTCCGATAAAGTGGCCCTAGTAAATATTGAAGAGACAGCCCAATGAACATTGGATGAGGATAATGGCAAAACTACATTGGTTCCGGCATGAAAACTTAGCCAATGCTTCCTCTACAAAATTTAGGGCCTGTTCGTTTGATCAAACGAACAAGGTACTGATACTGAAATTTGGCTCGTAGTGTTTTATGTGTCAATATCGAATAGCCAAATTTAATTATTCAAATGATTTTGGTGATTATCGCTTCGTTTGATTAATTCGGCTAGTAAATAAAAAAAAACGTACCCAGTGCAGAGAGCTCCCGCTCTGTGCGGGGTCTGGGAAAGAGTGTCAGTGGCAAGCCTTACCCTGACATGTGCAATGTAAGAAGACCTCGACTTGAACCCGGACCCTTCCGGTCACAGGTGGTTCTACCACTTGCACCAGGCCTAAATAACGATGCAAACAATTGTTTGACTGATTAATTGTTCGATCTGGTGATATGTACATTGATTAATTTGCATTGACGGCTAAGCAAATGAAGAGGGCGAACGATAATTTTGTGGGAACGCGCAGCGAGAGATGCTCGCAGACCTCTGTTGTCCCAGGGCCCAGGCATATATGGAGTCTGTTGTTTTGAGAGAATACCGAAGAGCATTGCGTACAAAGACATGTGTTTGTCGTCATAGCAAACTTGTCTGCAGTTTCCAGCGTCCTCGGATTCGACTATTGTCTGTTGTAGTGCTGTGTACAAGCATACGGAGAAGCGTTGGAAGTCACGTGACCGGTCAACAGGTATATGGCGTATGCCTACTTGAATACGTGCATGAAGGAAAGACAATCATTGGTTGAGACTAAAAACTTTGGTGACGTCGTCCAGGAGGAGTTGGTGTGATGCATGGATGTGGTGGTGCATCAATGCTGCATGCACGGGACTAAATCAATGGTGTGTGCGCGCATGGAAAGAAAGCAAGACAAGTATGGAAGATGCATGTGCATGCCGGGGTTAGGTATGCATCATTGTTGAAGTAAGTCAGGTTTAATCAACTCCTATAAAACTTTGAAATTAACTATGCATTCTGGCTCTTATTTCATTTCATCACCCATTCTCATTCATGGAAATAACGCAATAGAACTTAGCACCGTGAATGGTCTATGTTTTTATAGACACTAGCCCACAAAAGATTTCAGAAATGATCAAAATTGATTTTTAGGGCCAGTTTTCCTTCATGCATCCATGGTAGAAATGAGGTATTTTCAGGGGTGGCTTTAAAACCGTCGTTAAAAAAATCAATTTTACAGTTTAGTTAAGTCAATTGCCCTTGAAAATCAATTTGCATGGACCGGTATTGTTAAGTTAACCACCTCTAAAAATGATTTCCATAAATGATATGATTGACTAAAAAATAATTTCTAGATTTTTAAGAATTATAAAAATAATCTTAATGAAAAGTTTTTAACTACAAAATTTTAGATCTTCTCGAGCACTACAACATTGATATACAACATGTCCCTATCCAAGGCCATTTCAAAATTTGGTAACTTAATATATATATTTGTGTCCCTAATTGACCTCAAATAAAAAGTTATCAATTATAAAGTTTTAGATCTCGTCGATATCTACAATTTTCTTATGAATTTTATCTTCATCTGACTTCATATGAAAAAGTTACAAATTTATCTATGCTGTAGCTATTTTCAAGGAAGGTTGACTTTTGTTGACCACATCTGAAAAATCGATTTCTATTAGAAATCACCAATTTTTAGAATAGTTGACATAAACAACTACCTCTAGAAATCATATTTATCTTAAGCCAATCGTCCCTGAAAATGGATATATTTCGAGGAGTGGTTTATTTAACAGAACCACCTCTGAAAATGTATTTTTAGAGGGGCAATTCGTAAGCCACATTGGTCCACCTAGTTAAAAAGGTTTGCTATGTGGATTGTCCTTGAAAAGTTTAGAAAGCCTTTATAAAAGTTATTTTTATAGTAATGAGACTTATTAAGTACGAGAACCAAGAGTGTATAGTGATGATTACCCATCAATTAATGATTCTCGAGCAATTAGAGTAGATACAACTTGTGACAAATATGTGAAGAAACAGTGGGGAAGAGCATGATGTGGAAGTACCTTGAAAGTGTTACGACCTCTATTTTGGATAGAATATATATGGACGATTAACACTACTTTTAGAGTTGATTGAAAACAAGAACTGCCGCTGCAAATTGATTTTAAAAAACTTGATCCCACATGTAGCCGTGCCGGCTGGTTATGGGGTTGTCGTGCTGTGTGTGCCCATGCTTTACACGGGTAACATGAAGTTTTTCTTATTTGTTTAGTGTTGGGAATGGAAATGTGTTGAAAATAAGCTGCAATTATGATTATTTGTTTTCTCATAGATTCAGTTAGATTGCGAGTTCTATGAGTTATTGATCCTACACTTGAAACATTTTTGCAGACTTTGCTAAAAAAATTACGTGACAAGACATGAGAGCTGAAGGGGAACAGAAATATTACGTAGAACAAAGAGTTTCAATCTGTAGCATTCGACAAGGACATGCAGGAGGTCGAAGAGATGGCATATATTGAAGAAATGGTGATGGTTCCAACGAAGATGATGGAAGAATTGGTATCTATGGAAAAGAAATGTCCTGTTCTTCTTCTTTCAGCTCTTTTCTACTTCTCTTAGTTCTTGATATGTTCATTGGTCAGTTCTTGAGTCCACTGAAATAGTTCCAAGTGTGTCCGAATTAGTGTTATTTACTTTAGGGTTGTCTTGTTAAACTATCAATGTGTCAGACTAAAGTGTCCATTGCTTCCCTGGGGCCTTAATTTGTTGCGTTTAATTTACACTCCTAGCAGACCTCCCACCCGCTCATTCCCCTCTCTCCTCTCCTTCTCTACCCCACCCTGCTATCGGCAGACGAAAGCCAACTTCTCTCGGGCTCTCTACTTCATCATCGCCATACTCACCAACGCACACATCTGTAGTGCATGGTTGATGCTGTTACGAAGCTGCAGTTAGTGCAATCAACCCCACCTTAGTTTTTAGCGATTCAGACCATATTTGTGGGATCTAGAATACCCCCAATCTTAGCTACAGTACTATTCTTCGATCTGTAGATGAAAATGTGTTTTCTTCTTTTGGAGTTTGTGGGGGTATAACCCTGGATACCCATAGGGCTTCACATGGGCCGAGACGCCAGGGGAGGCCCAGCTCGCAAGATCATGCCAGGCGGTGCACGGCACAGGTCAGCGTGCGTCGCAAGATTACGGGAAAGATCCTTGACGATGAAGGAACATCTTTTCAGATATGCTAAGATACCACAATCCTTGTAACGCTTATCATGTAAACCGATCAGGCTTAGATTCAGCTAATCAGGGATAGACTCAACCGACCTGTAACCCTACCCCCATGCTATATAAGGCGGGTAGGGACCCCCTCGTTTTCATCTCACCACAATATACAATCCACCAAAGATACAGGACGTAGGGTATTACGTCGACTTGACGACCTGAACCTACCTAAATCGCTGTCTCTACGTCTTGTGTCACCATCTAGTTCGTATCTCACGCACCTCCACCGATTAATCCACTACCATGGGCATACCCATCGGTAGACTGCCGACCATATTTCATCAATAATGGCGTGCCAAGTAGGGGGTGTGCGTGTTGATTCCATGGCAAGCCAGATGGTCCGCTTTTCGAGCTACATGGTCCTCCCTAAGCCAGGCCAATCATTCACGATTGGATCCATGACCTAGGTCATCGGTGTCGACGGCGTCGAGGAGATCATGGGGGTGGTGCAGAATCACCCTGCGTCGATCATGCCAACACCTACAACAACATCTCCGATCTCAATGCCCCACCGCTGGGATAGAAGATCCATCAACCAAGACGATCTAATCGCATCCATTGATCGGGTCACCAACATCTTAGTCGAATGCCTGTCTCTCACGGAGTGGGTCTTAGATTGATCTACTGTGAGCGACCAAGTTCCTACACTTTGAGGTCGTCAAGCCGCTGCAACCGAGCATCCTGCTCGGCCGCATCGTCCGAGGGAGCAAGATTCTGATCTAGTGATCACAGCTACTCCAGAAGGGCGCACGGTGTGACGCCGACCACTTCTAGCTACCGGCCTACGCCTGGCCGATTATGAAGCCCTATTGGAGATGTGTGAAAGGTCTCTAGTTTGGTTTTAATAATTGAGTGACAATCTAGGTGGACTAATGTGTTTAATTGTGAGATACATAGGTGATTAGTCCACAGTTACACTTGTGTGAGCAACACATGTCATGGAGGTGGAAATGGCTTGATATGTTGCAAGGCTCACACATGTGATGAAGGAGCTCATTGCATATGAGACATGACATGGAGTCATGTGACTAAGGTGGAGAAGATCAAGACAAGACTTGGCTTGATAGACCGGTTGCAAGAGTGAAAGGGTCGAGATGGCAGACTAGAGGGGGGTGAATAGTCCTTTCTAAAATTAATCGCGTCGGCTAACCGAAACAAGTGCGGAATTAGAACTATTGGTCTAGCCAAGACTACACCCTCTATCTATATTCTCTACACACCTATGACCGGTGAAATGAAATGCCCTAGGTTATACCTTTGCCTTGCGCATTCCATTCCATCTCCTCCAATGTTGATGCAACACATGCACCAACATGATCAACAATGATATGATCCACTTCATATCATCATGTGATCATATTGGTTCATCGATCTTGACATCACATGCTTTTCACCGTTGCCTTCAACCATCGGTGCCTAGTCTTGCTCAAGCTTCACCGCCACTCGGTCCATCGCTCCAAAGCCTCCGACTTACCCTTCACGCTTGCAACCGGTCCATCAAGCCAAGTCTTGTCTTGATCTTCTCCACCTTGATCACATGACTCAATGTCATGTCTCATGTGTAATGAGCTCCTTCACCATCACATGTGTGAGCTTTGCAACATCTCTAAGCCATTTTCACCTTTATGGCATATGTTGCTCACACATATGTACCTGTGGACTAATCACCTGTGTATCTCACATAAACACAATTAGTCCACCTAGGTTGTCACTCAATTAACAAAACCACACAAGGACCTTTCAATCTCCCCCTTTTTGATAATTGATGACAACTCTACAAAGATATGGAAATTAAGCTCTTTTGGATTCATGTTGCTTGCCCAAGCAATTTTACCATGTGAAAATGATTTTGGACAAGTACCACAAACCCGAGATTGTAGTATTAGCTCCCCCTACATATGTGCTAGAGTGTTTGATTTGAAGCTCGCACATATGCGTAGATTAAAAATTGTGGGAGAGTAATTACTACAAAATGATGCTAAGGTGTATAGAATAAACCTTTGAAGCGTGTACCAATCGGAGTTGCACCTTTAAGTTCATCCTTAGCACCATGGTTAGCTAGATATCACTTGGAATAAAAGCACTAGATACCTTGTGAGATTAACATTAAAAGCAAGGTACTAGCATTACTTGAAAAACATACCAAGTGTCTAGCTATCATCTTATGCATGCTAGTTATCAAATCATCATTCAAGTTCTGCAACTAGCATACACCATACAAGCATGCATATTGAATTTGAAAGCTTATGCAATGCAAGCAAGCACATGAATATGCACATATCAAATGCAATCAATCAAAGGTCATGAGCTTGCTCCCCTACTTGTGTGCTTCTCTTATCTAAGAATTTTGATCCACCTCTTTTCTTCAATGTTGCTCCCTCTTTGTCCGTGTCCATGTCCAACCTCTACTTCTTTGAGCTTTTATATCTTATCTTTCCCCTTTGTGTGTAACTTGGTGAATTACCATTTTTATGGAAATTGATGACAAAGGGGGAGAGATTGTACAATCTCAATCTCTAAGCTTTCATATCTTTGTACAATCTCTCCCCCTTTGTCATCAATTTCCATAAAAAAGTGAGCTTCTCATTGATGCAAGGGTATGCATATGGGGTAGATGGTTGAGACTTGAATCTTGCATTTTTGATGGACATCACTTGATTGTTGGAATAACACCACTTGTAGATACCACTTGTAACTTATACCACTTGTATCTTGTGTAGGGCTTCTTGAGATACCACACATAGGATCTTTGATTTTGATATCAATTTGTGGTACACCTCCCCCTATGTGATAGCATGGGTCATCCATTTGATACACTTTAGCTCTTGTAGTTGAGGGATGCATTCTTCATTTGATGATCACTTAAAGTTGAGGATCACTTGTGGAACCATCGTCTTGCATGATTGATACTATGTATAGATACGATACCACTTGTATGAAGTGAATACCATTTGAAAGAATCTTCTAGTAAGGAACCACTTGTTTGATTTATCAATAAAGACCATTTCTTGAACATTTGCTATCTTCATGAGTACCACTTATAGGATATCACTTGTGAGTTGATCTAGACATTATTTGTAGATTCTTGATAAAATACTTGAGTCTAGATACCATTTGAAACATACAAACTAGATATCCATTTGCATTGTTGTCTTGTGCTTGTACTCTTATCACTATCATGAGCTTCTATGATTGACTTGAACTAAATTGATTTGCCTAAGCTTCCAAGTCCAGTTTGAACAATGACAAGCTTCTTTAGACCTCTTGCAAGGGTTATCTTGCCAATGTTGTACTTGTCACTTGTTAGCAATCCAAATTGAGTCAAGTACTTGGGTTCACTAGCTCATGAACAAATTCATGTACTAACCACTAGATCAAGTAATCATTCAAACAATAGTGGTAGGCTATGAATTTAAGCATTTCATTTGTTATGCATGATCCTATGAAGCATGTACTATATGCACTAACCGCATACTAGTAAGGGATGAAATGGTCATGCACATTACAATAATACCTTTGCTATGTTGAAGTAGAGGATAGTCACATAGATTCCAATTTATTACTCCAAAAGCAATGTGAAGTCCAATTATAAGCTTGGTGAAGACCAATAGATACCATGTTGAATTTCATTCTTCACCCATATGAAATGAATACCACTTATGATCAAGTGCACTTTCTTGTTGTGGTTGGCTTGCTTTATCTTTTGATTTTTGCTTGCATGAGAGCATCAATTTGAGAATACCACTTAAAATATCATGACTAGCTCTCTTTTGGGTGTTGCTTGCTTTTCTTGATCAACCCTTTTGATTGCTTCAACTAAGCATCTCAAATGTTCCTTGGATCACCACTTCCATGTTAGCCTTCCAAGTATCACACTTGGTTCACCTACACATAGGCGGCAAGCCCCTACACTAGGGAGAAGTGACCTCTCTCCAAGAATCATTCTTGATACTCACTTGAAATGACTTGATTGATTGATCCAAGTGAAGGACTTAACTTGATGAGTAACCTTGATTCCTTCTTTAAGTCATTTTCTTTCTACTTGTTTAAGTCCTTTTCTTTCTACCAAATGATTTCCAATATTCACTAGAACTTAAACTTCAACTTCATCTTGAGTTTGATCTTGATCTTTCAATTTGAGTACCAAATGTGTGCAAAGTACACTCCACAATCAAATGGCCTTGTACTCTTTGTTTGTCATGCTTCTAGATCATCTCAAAACCAAACTTAGGTACCTCAAACACTTGTAAACACGTTTCCAACTTGAGGACCTTTCAATCAAAGTGACTTTAGATCAATCCAACATTTGTCACTTTTCTAACAGATTTTGTACCCTTCAAAGAAATAAGCATATCTCCCAAAGTACTAATTCAAATATCACAAAATTTTGTGGAGGTGTGCATTACCCAGTTATATAGTAGCTGTAAAAATTTTAGCTTCATTTAGGTTCTAGATTGCTACCATATTTCAATTCTTCCACCACTGCTATATGCTGAAAACAGCTGCACTATAGCTGACAAGATCCACTCCAAAACCGAAGCATTTCTTATCCAATTCTCATGAAAATTGTACAGCATCTTATACCATAAGTCTAGAGCATGTACACAAATTTTTATGCCAATCCAATAAGTGTTGATTACTCAAACATGGCTAAGATCACAGCCAGCTCAGATTCTCAATTATAGGACAGATTTCAACAATTGAGCTATACTTCATCAAATATGAATCAAACTTGAAACTAACTCGTTTGAATACTTCCATAAGACATAAATCCATTCAATCCATTTACTAAATGTCATCTTATGAACTTATCCAACACAAATCAATCCAAACTTGACTACTCAATTAATTTATCCATTCAAACATCTCATAGCAAGCAACTTTGCATATTTATTCAATTCAATCAACTATCCATTCAATCCACTTACTAAATGTCATCTTATGAATTTATCCAACACAAATCAATCCAAACTTGATTACTAATCAATTATCCATTCAATCATCTCATAGCAAGCAATATTGCATATTTATCCAATTCAATCAACTAATATGCACCCAAATGAAATGATCAACAAGAGATATACCTTGGTTAGCTCATGATCATCCAACTAGCAAGCTTCAACTCAAATATTTGCAAGCCATCAAATAATCCAATAAATCAACACAACTTGAATATGACACTTGTATGTTGTAGCACTTGGACTTCACTCAATTTTCACTGAGCATTGGGTTGGATATGCACTACGCTTCAATGCTTGATTCAACATATGATGATTAATATGAAAACAATTTGAATCAAGCCTCCAATGCCATGGTACCTACACACATTCATCCTACCCAAACAATTTTGGGTCCTCTCAAGTTAGGAGCAATATACTTAGGCGATGCCTTAGTATGAGTAGCGGGATGGTTTGCAATAGCAACCATAGAGGTACCATCACCATCCTTTCTAAGCATATCATGATCATCAATTGAAATAGCCTTAGAAATTTTACCTAGGGGACATGAATGTTCCATGTGTCCCCTTTCCCGGCATGAGAAGCACTTTCTCTTTGCTTGAGCCTTCTCTTCTTTGCTCATGTGGTGCTTCTCATTGCCTTGCCTCTCATGGATTGCTTGAGCCTTCTTCTCAAGCTTGGTAGGACACTTAGAGGCAAAGTGACCCATACTTCCACACTTGAAGCACTTGATGTGAGCACGATCTTTCTTCTCATCTTCATTCTTGCTCATCATCTTGGCATCTTGAGTTTGCATTGGATGCCTTGCCTTTCCACCCCTTCTTGTTTTCTTCTTCTTCATCATCAAATCACCACCATCTTCATGGTTGATCTTGATTTGCTCTTAGGGTGTCTTCTCTTGCTCAACTTGTGGCTTTGGTTGAGGCTTCACTTATTGCTTTACCAATTGCTTGGTTGGGCACATTGAGGTAAGATGACCCCAAGTGCGGCACTTGAAGCACTTAACATGCTTGAGCCTCTCTTCTTCTTTTATCTTCTTGAGCTTCTCAATGTTAGGGCAACCATTTGCAAGGTGTCCCGCTTCATGACACCGGTAGCACATGGTATGAGAGAGCTTCCTTTGTTGTAGCTTCTTTATCTTTCTTTCTCTCTTTATTTTGCCCTTTGTCATCTTCTTCTTAAAGCCAAGGCCACACTTGGCTCAAATTTGGATTGTACAAAAATGAAGTGAAGAATTTGAGCAATAAGTTATTGAAAGGTCCTTGTGTGGTTTTGGTAATTGAGTGACAACCTAGGTGGACTAATTGTGTTTATGTGAGATACACAGGTGATTAGTCCACAGGTATATATGTGTGAGCAACATATGCCATAAAGGTGAAAATGGCTTGGAGATGTTGCAAAGCTCACACATGTGATGATAAAGGAGCTCATTGCACATGAGACATGACATTGAGTCATGTGATCAAGGTGGAGAAGATCAAGACAAGACTTGGCTTGATGGACCGGTTGCAAGCGTGAAGGGCAAGTCGGAGGCTTTGGAGCGATGGACCGTGTGTCGGTGAAGCTTGAGCAAGACTAGGCACCGATGGACAAAGGCAATGGTGAAAAGCAAGTGATGTCAAGATCGATGAACTAATATGATCACGTGATGATATGAAGTGGATCATATCATTGTTGATCATGTTGGTGCATATGTTGCATCAACATTGGAGGAGATGGAATGGAATGTGCAAGGCAAAGGTATAACCTAGGGCATTTCATTTCACCGGTCATAGGTGTGTAGAGAATATAGATAGAGGGGTGTAGTCTTGACTAGACCGATAGTTCTAATTCCGCACTTGTTTTGGTTAGCCGACACGATTAATTTTAGAAAGGACTATTCACCCCCCTCTAGTCCGCCATCTCGACGCTTTCAATTGGTATCGGAGCCCGGTCTCTCATTTGTGGTCTTCACCAACCTGAGAGGATGGCGTCTAATGGGATAGATGTTTGTGAGGCACACATTTTTGATGGCATAAACTTTGCACTTTGGAAAAATCACATGCTTGATCATTTTCGTGCAAAGGGGCCTAAATTTTGGTGGGTTGTCACAAGTGGTCTCACCCATGTCTTGGACCATAGAAATCTCACCAAAGCTCAAAGAGTTCTCTATGAATTTGATGCACATGCTTGTTGCTTTTCTAATGGATGCTTTAAGCTTTGATTTGATGAACAAGTAAACATCAAGGGAACCACTCGTGAGATATGGGAGTCCATCAAGGAAACCTTCGGTGATTCCTCCACATGGGATGATGGCAAATTCAATATGGAGGATGAGCCTAAGAAGGAGGTGCATGAGTGTGTTGAGTATAACCACAATTTGGTGATTGTGGAAGATTGCTCCACCTCATGGTCAAGTGATGATGATGATGATCGATCTACTAAAAGTTCACTTGACAAGGTTGATGATGATGCCACAAGTGTTTCAAGTGATGATGCTACCCCATGCACACTTGATGGTAATGGTGGTTCATGCTCAAGCCATGATAAAGATGCTACTACAAGCTCTCCAACTACATCACCACATTGCTTCATGTCACAAGGTGACACCAAGGTAACAAATGATAATGTGGTTGATCATGTTGATTCATATGATGAGCTTGTTAGTAGACTTGCTAGCATGACCATATCTTTAGAAAATGAGAAAGCTAAAACATTGAACTTAGAAAATGAAAACTCAATTCTAAAGAACTCTTGTGATGTAACACCCAGTTTTAAGGACAAAGCCGAATGCACACCATATGTGAGCCCTGGTAATCAAACCTCACATATAGCTACAAATGAAGGGGCAGTATCAATTCACAATGCTTAATACATAGCGAACTGAGCAAAAGAGATAACCTTAGAAAGCAATCAACGGATAGACAACTCTGATCTCCGGGTGCAGACTTCACTCCCCTGGATCCAACTGACTAGTTGATCACAAGCCTAACTCCTTCAGATTCCAGCAGCCTGAGGTGTGGGGGAAATTGCAAGGGTGAGTCCATGTCGAACTCAGCAAATATAGCAACAAGGTAGTGCATTCCATAGCCACATGATCAAGTATAATTGAATAATAAATAGCTCAAAATAACTCAGTTAAGCATGATTTAACAAGTGCTCATCTTTGGCGTAAGAATCCCTTGGCCGCTCGTGACCGTGAGCACGGCTGATATATCAGTTTATTAAACTCTGCGCAGAGGTGTACACTTTCACTGTGAGTCATGATTTCCAAATGTATGGGTTTGCAAGGTCCAAACACCGGAAATCATATAAAGCTACTCAGAAGTTCGTCTAACCGGGAAGGGCCGCAGGGTCATCGGATATAGGAACCCCCCTTCCATTAAAAGGCCGCTTCCATAGCAAGGCACAACAGGACAGAGGTTGTCCTATACCCAACTCGCAATATCCTCTAAGCCTGCTAGAAAAGGTCTCCCAAGCAACTAGAGCCAGAGCCATATAGCCCTCACAGCTATACTGTAAGTCCTGGATGATCACTTACAAATGAGACCTTGTGGAGAGGGAATTTAACCCTCCTGTTGTTGCTAACAAGTCATCTCATGTGTTTATAGCATATTCATTAATCAAGCTTCAAGATCATGGTCACAGAAAGAAAACCCAAACTATACTTGCCTTAAACACCGATCCTTCGGTAAGCTTTAATCTTCAACGTTTTCTTCTTCTTCTTCTTCTTCTCCAACCTCTTATAGATCACCAACGCAAAACTCACCGACTGAGACCGATCACAAAGCACCACACAAGCATCCGAACAAACATGCATTGCAAACATAGTAGATTAGAACAATACACCAATCAATAAAAAGGTTTGAAAACCAACATACGCATTGCTACGATCACTCAGACGGGAGAAACACTCTAACCGGAACTACGATGAACAAGAAACGATGGCCAGGAGTTTTATATTATAAAAGAAAAGACTAGGTGCATGGTTTGCTTCTAATTACATAGGATCATGTGCAGAATATAACTTAGTCAATATATATATATATTTTTAATTAAAACACCGAGTTCAGTCTAGTCATATTTTATTTTGAAGAATCGTTATAAGCAAACAAACATTATTTATGATAAGAATTTAAACGAGATTCATGCCTAACGTGTTTAGACCAAGCAGGGTATAAATTAAATATATTCATGTTCTAATAAATCAAATTAACATTTGATATATAAAAGGGGGGCGTTAAACCTATATTGTTTTTATTATAAAACTAGTTGTGTGTAGATTAATAAAATTATTATTTGATTATATAAACTCTTAAATAGATAACATGGTAAACGTACAGACTATCGGGTACGTCACGTCTTTAGGAAACTAACACAGAAAGAAAGGACTAAATAAAACAAAGCTAAGATGAGAATACGACCAGATTATACACAAGAGCTTACAGGGAATTCGGATGTGTAGACGAGTAGTTGTTTCTGCATGGCGTAGTGCATGGATGAAGGTACTGGCTTGTGTGTATACAAGCATTGTAACACCCTAAAATTAGCTACTTTCTAAAAAAGTAAAATGATTTCTGTTAATTGTTTTGTGCTCATAAAAACATAGGTAAAAGAAATTTTTCTTTAAATTAAAATCCAACGTAAGGGTAACAACATGTTTGCGCATACATACCGTTGCATTGATACTTTTGTGATGAGTGGTTTGGAAAATAAATTCAAATCTCAATCTTTAAAATATTGCTTTCAAGTAGTGGTTTAAAAAGAATTTGAAAATTTGCAAAAACAAAAGTTAGATAAGATGCCTTGTTTTTAAAATCTAAAGGCTTGGAAAAGGTTTTAAGACACGTTAGGACGATGCCTCACTTTCCGGGAATCTTTCTGACCTTTTTCGGGATTAAATTCATATTTCTTGGAGTTTTATCTTTTTCCTTGATCAATGCAAAAGTCTTTTTCGGGAGCTAAACCACTTTGGTTGTGTTCCTTATCCTTTCATCTATTCCTAGGAATTTTTATGGAATTTTTCAGAGCTCAGAGATATTTTTTAGAGCCTAAATAGTAATTCCCGATTTTCCGTAATTATTTTAATTCCGCAAATCAATATTTACTAAAATATCTCGGATTTTCAAAATATCCAAACCCTACATATATATATATATATGCCGGCGTAGCCCTCGACGCGAGGATTCCAGAAGTACAGCCTGTTTTTCGAGCCGCCGCTCGTAGCCCCGCAAATCGGACGCCGAAGTTGTCCACAGCTAGGTTTCCCGCGAACCTTCGGCGAGCTTTTCTGGCCACCTCGAACGTCTCCGGCGAAAACCGTCACCACCACGAGGTACATCTCGTCGTTCTCTACGACGTCTTGTCATCCTTTTCGCGAATCCGTGCCCGTTTGTCGTTTCCCTAACTTCATTTTCTCTTTTCCGGCGAGCTCCTCCATAGACATCATGTTCATCGTCTTCTCCGGCTTGCTGGCCACCCGGCGCCACCACAGTACCCTCCCGTGTCCCGGCCTGTGGCCCTGCGCCACCCTGTCCCACGCCCCTGCTCGCGAGCACAGCCAGGTAGCCGCCGTCGCCCCTGCACGTGCGTGCAAGCACGCCGCATGGCCTGGCCAGCCAACCGCCGCCGCCGCCCCTTTGGACGCGTGCGCACGTGGCTGTGTCACAGCCGACGCCGCCCGCAGCCCTCCCGGCAGGCCGCCGACCAGCCCCGGCCGAGTCCCTCCCTCTCCTCCGCGAGCATCACAGTAGGCTCCCATGGCCACTGCTCTGTACGTAAGAGAAGCAAGGTAGAAGATGGAGTATTTACAAGATTGCCATCCGATAATTATCATTGACCTTTAATCATTCGCCGTTTCGTCATTTTAGTTCTGTTTCAGTCCGTTCCAATTGCGTTAGTTTCGTGTCGTCGAGATCTACACAGTAGCGTTATTAGTTTTCAGATCACATGTTTATGAATTTATTTTATTAAAATATTAATTGTGCCTATAATTAATTAATCACTGATTAATTAAAGTTGATTTAGGTTTTCGATTTCGATGTGATTGCGCGAGTTTCATCGTAATGTGTGGTACGTGTTAGCAGCTATGTTTAGCATGCCTCACGTCTTGAAAATTTATAAGTTAAATATTAATATGATTAACCTACAACCAATTAGTTTTCTAACTTAAAAGCAATATATATATATGTTACACTTCAGTATTTAATAAATGATATTCATATGATTAATTATTAATATAAATGTATTCCTAAGTTATAGTTTGATTAGTTTAAACACACCTTGCATATATTAAACTTGTTAGATGTTCTCACGTGCATTTTACCTTTGCAAAGTTAAAGTTTATTTTGATTAAATAATACATGCACATCCGCTCCTTAATACATTATTAATTATTCCATTGATAAATCCTAAACTGATGTAATGCTTACATCATTTTGGTTTTCCTTTTAAAAATAATAAATGCTAGGGCTTATACGTGCTATATATGTTTTGAATATATACTCTCACTTGTTATTATATCTTTGTAAGTCAAAAGTTTAATTTGCATAAATGATATCAAAATAACTATAATTAAGATATGAATAGTTTATCTTAGTTTTCTAAATCTAATAACTCAAGTATAAAATGACTTAACTCAATTTTAGATATTCACCTGAGATATCTTATACATGTTTTATGATAATTAAAATAGATAAAGCATATAGTTTTCTTTCCAACGCAAATCCTTCGATAGATGTTTCTGTTTTACCGTAGCTCCGATTAGTGTGCCTTTCGCGTGTGTGTGATCGTAGCAATGCGTAGATTAGATTTCGAATCTTTTCATTGATTGGTGTATTGTTCTAATCTAGTATGTTTGCTATGCATGCTTGTTCGGATGCTTGTGTGGTGCTTTTCGGTCTTGTCCAGTCGGTGAGTTTTGCGTTGGTGATCTATAAGAAGTTGGAGATCAAGAAGAAGAAGAAGAAAACATTGAAGATTAAAGCTTACCGAAGGATCGGTGTTTAAGGCAAGTATAGTTTGGGTTTTCTTTCTGTGACCATGATCTTGAAGCTTGATTAATGAATATGCTATAAACACAAGAGATGACTTGTTAGCAACAACAGGAGGGTTAAATTCCCTCTCCACAAGGTCTCATTTGTAAGTGATCATCCGGGACTTACAGTACAGCTGTGAGGGCTATATGGCTCTAGCTCTAGTTGCTTGGGAGACCTTTTCTAGCAGGCTTAGAGGATACTGCGAGTTGGGTATAGGACAGCCTCTGTCCTGTTGTGCCTTGCTATGGAAGCGGCGTTTTAATGGAAGGGGGGTTCCTATATCCGATGACCCTGCGGCCCTTCCCGGTTAGACGAACTTCTGAGTAGCTTTATATGATTTCCGGTGTTTGGACCTTGCAAACCCATACATTTGGAAATCATGACTCACAGTGAAAGTGTACACCTCTGCGCAGAGTTTAATAAACTGATATATCAGCCGTGCTCACGGTCACGAGCGACCAAGGGATTCTTACGCCAAAGATGAGCACTTGTTAAATCATGCTTAACTGAGTTATTTTGAGCTATTTATTATTCAATTATACTTGATCATGTGGCTATGGAATGCACTACCTTGTTGCTATATTTGCTGAGTTCGACATGGACTCACCCTTGCAATTTCCCCCACACCTCAGGCTGGATGATAGTCTGTCAGAGGCTTGAGAAGTTGGGCTTGTGGTCAACCAGTCAGTTGGATCCAGGGGAGTGAAGTCTACACCCGGAGATCGGAGTTGTCTATCCGTTGATTGCTTTCTAAGGTTATCTCTTTTGCTAAGTTCGCTATATATTAAGCATTGTGAATTGATACTGCCCCTTCATTTGTAGCTATATGTGAGGTTTGATTACCAGGGCTCACATATGGTGTGCATTCGGCTTTGTCCTTAAAACTGGGTGTTACAAGTGGTATCAGAGCAATGCTGACTGTAGGACACAAGCCTAGTAGAAACTGGTCGTTCTAAGGTTTAAAAGTTGCAACAAAAATCCATGCTCTATAAACCTTGATATTATCTTCCCTACTACATTCTTACCCTTGATATTCATCCCCTCCTTGATGCTTCTTTAAAAGCTTCTTGTTCCCATCTACTCCTTGCTTTGATATGCTTTTAGAATCTTGTCTTACCACCTTCTCGCGCAATTTGAAGTTAAGCTATAGGATCTTTACCTATAATATTAAGAAGACGATAGCATCGCAAGTTTAAGTCAATGATTGAATTGTGCACCCAAATTGCTTGTTGGCTTGTCATTATGGTTATGTTTTGTTTTGAATCTTTGTAATGAGTGCAATGATTTTGTGGTATTTTCCACAAATTCATTTAGTTTATAAGCATAAGACATAAGGATTAATGAATAGATAGTTGGGTTTTGGTTTTCTCCTGTTTTCCTATCCTATCTTTCTGGAGCAACCTATCATCTTTGGTTTATATCTCTATTCTTGGGTAATTAAAAATCATGACAAAATTCTGGAGAACAGTAGACTTCAACATGTTTCTTTGACCGCAAGAATCACCCTGATATCTAATTTGGTTATGGAGTTATCAAAATCTCAAGAGGATATAGCTGTGCTGACTGAGATCTGGAGCAGTATGTGGTTTTCTGGTTATATCACAATACCTGTTTGAGAAAATGTTACAAAATTTCTATGGGATCAACTGGACTTCTATACCTATCATATGCCTCCGGAATCACCCTCATAGCTATTTTAATTTGGGAAATATAGTCATCACAAGTTGAAGTTTCTGTGCAGTCTGAAACCTGGAACAGTTCTGTTGTGCACTATTTTCGACTAACTTAGCTGTAGAATCTGGAGAAGTCTTCTACATGAAAGTTATAAAGGATTTAATGAGCTTTCCAACGGTGTAAAGTACGACATTATTGGATTTACAGAACAGGAATTATAGTAGTTTTACTGCACTGCTATTTTTCTACTCGCGGATAAAGTGAGGTTACTTGTTCCTACTTATACACATGAGTTACTCTTGGTTATCAAAGGTCATCCTGATAAGTTAACTCACTTAGAAGAAGATTCAAGCTATCCTTTGGCGCCCTACTTGATCTTTTCTTAAGGGGGGTAGCCAAGGCATAAAGGAATCGCAAGATGGGGGTCTCATATAATCTAGAGCTTCACTTGGAAGTGTCGGTTATTTCTACGGTTGAGGAATCACTATCAGACACAAGGATCTTTGTTCAAGATTGTTAACAGGTTGGATCATCTACAAGGAGCTCAAATATTTTGTCAAGATTGGTCTTCGCTTCAAGCTATCATCACTTGGGAGTTCAATCTTCAACTCAAGACAAGTTGGCACTGATGGCATACGAAAATATGATGATTGGACTTCTCTACAGTTGGTTCTTTGGCAACTTAAGTGAGTTTAGTGTGGATGGAGTTCTCTTTTTGGTTGTGGGATATCTCTACTAATAGAATCATACGGACAATTGCTCAAGAGAGATGTGTTGAGCTAGAACCCGCTTAAGTATGCAAGAGTGATTCAGAATTCCTCGGAATGGTAAGATTCTATCACACGTTCATTAGAGGTATTATAGTGTTGAACACAAGAGTTTCTTTTATAAAGTGGTTGGCAAGGATATAGATGTGTTCTATGTAAGAAAAGCAGTGAATTATGCATCAAGTCAACTATGGAGGCTTGAGATGGACTATTTGACATATGAGATCTGGAGTTATCCATTGTGGAGCATAGTGGTATTATCTACTTGGACATGAAGAGTGATATCTACGTGAATCATAAGAATCTAAGGGACATTTTCAGTAAGTTGGTTTGAGATTGTGACATCAGTGTGGGTTCAATTAACCAAATGTTTTGGTTTAGAAGTATGTGTTATCTTTAGAAGAAATAAAAGTCGTTGCTAATGCCGTTAGCAAATTGGAAGAGCTATGCTAAGAAGATTGGACGACACCATGGATTAAGTTTTGTGTTTAAGAGTCACAACTCAACCTGAGCATATATATAGTTAATAGTGTTTTGAAGTTGGAATCTATTTTGGACCAAGAGAGTAATACATGAGGATCAATTGGAATATGGATGTATGAAGTGGTCGATTTGATATCTTGGACTAAAAAAATCTAGCAAGACATGTTGAGAAGTATTGTGTTATATTTTGGAATTAGTGAGGACAAGAGTTTGTCACTCAATGGATTCCAATGTGGTCTTTGTGAGAAGCATATGGAGTGTCAGTGTGAAGAATAAGCTAGCACCCAGCTGCAACAGTTCATTGAGGTTGTTAAAAAGGAAAAGCGAAGAGGCCTAACAATTGGAAGAGTACCAGAGAGTTGGTTTGTGGATACTTGAGAGTTAATTAGAGGGCCTATCAACATATGGGGATCAGCGAGTATGCTATTTGGAGTAAAAGTAACAGGTGTGCAAAGTCAAGAGAAATCTTTGTCAAGACGGTGGAACTACTCGAGAAAGTGAAGAAGATCCAATGGCAGTGTGCATTCCAGTGTCTTGATCATCATCTTCCGAATCTCGAGGACGAGATTCATCTTAAGGGGGGTAGAATTGTAACACCCTAAAATTAGCTACTTTCTAAAAAGAGTAAAATGATTTCTGTTAATTGTTTTGTGCTCATAAAAACATAGGTAAAAGAAATTTTTCTTTAAATTAAAATCCAACGTAAGGGTAACAACATGTTTGCGCATACATACCGTTGCATTGATACTTTTGTGATGAGTGGTTTGGAAAATAAATTCAAATCTCAATCTTTAAAATATTGCTTTCAAGTAGTGGTTTAAAAAGAATTTGAAAATTTGCAAAAACAAAAGTTAGATAAGATGCCTTGTTTTTAAAATCTAAAGGCTTGGAAAAGGTTTTAAGACACGTTAGGACGATGCCTCACTTTCCGGGAATCTTTCTGACCTTTTTCGGGATTAAATTCATATTTCTTGGAGTTTTATCTTTTTCCTTGATCAATGCAAAAGTCTTTTTCGGGAGCTAAACCACTTTGGTTGTGTTCCTTATCCTTTCATCTATTCCTAGGAATTTTTATGGAATTTTTCGGAGCTCAGAGATATTTTTTAGAGCCTAAATAGTAATTCCCGATTTTCCGTAATTATTTTAATTCCGCAAATCAATATTTACTAAAATATCTCGGATTTCCAAAATATCCAAACCCTACATATATATATATATGCTGGCGTAGCCCTCGACGCGAGGATTCCAGAAGTACAGCCTGTTTTTCGAGCCGCCGCTCGTAGCCCCGCAAATCGGATGCCGAAGTTGTCCACAGCTAGGTTTCCGACGAACCTTCGGCGAGCTTTTCCGGCCACCTCGAACGTCTCCGGCGAAAACCGTCACCACCACGAGGTACATCTCGTCGTTCTCTACGACGTCTTGTCATCCTTTTCGCGAATCCGTGCCCGTTTGTCGTTTCCCTAACTTCGTTTTCTCTTTTCCGGCGAGCTCCTCCATAGACATCATGTTCATCGTCTTCTCCGGCTTGCTGGCCACCCGGCGCCACCACAGTACCCTCCCGTGTCCCGGCCTGTGGCCCTGCGCCACCCTGTCCCACGCCCCTGCTCGCGAGCACAGCCAGGTAGCCACCGTCGCCACTGCACGTGCGTGCAAGCACGCCGCATGGCCTGGCCAGCCAACCGCCGCCGCCGCCCCTCTGGACACGTGTGCACGTGGCTGTGTCACAGCCGACGCCGCCCGCAGCCCTCCCGGCAGGCCGCCGACCAGCCCCGGCCGAGTCCCTCCCTTTCCTCCGCGAGCATCACAGTAGGCTCCCATGGCCACTGCTCTGTACGTAAGAGAAGCAAGGCAGAAGATGGAGTATTTACAAGATTGCCATCCGATAATTATCATTGACCTTTAATCCTTCGTCGTTTCGTCATTTTAGTTCTGTTTCAGTCCGTTCCAATTGCGTTAGTTTCGTGTCGTCGAGATCTACACAGTAGCGTTATTAGTTTTCATATCACATGTTTATGAATTTATTTTATTAAAATATTAATTGTGCCTATAATTAATTAATCACTGATTAATTAAAGTTGATTTAGGTTTTCGATTTCGATGTGATTGCGCGAGTTTCATCGTAATGTGTGGTACGTGTTAGCAGCTATGTTTAGCATGTCTCACGTCTTGAAAATTTATAAGTTAAATATTAATATGATTAACCTACAACCAATTAGTTTTCTAACTTAAAAGCAATATATATATATATATGTTACACTTCAGTATTTAATAAATGATATTCATATGATTAATTATTAATATAAATGTATTCCTAAGTTATAGTTTGATTAGTTTAAACACACCTTGCATATATTAAACTTGTTAGATGTTCTCACGTGCATTTTACCTTTGCAAAGTTAAAGTTTATTTTGATTAAATAATACATGCACATCCGCTCCTTAATACATTATTAATTATTCCATTGATAAATCCTAAACTGATGTAATGCTTACATCATTTTGGTTTTCCTTTTAAAAATAATAAATGCTAGGGCTTATACGTGCTATATATGTTTTGAATATATACTCTCACTTGTTATTATATCTTTGTAAGTCAAAAGTTTAATTTGCATAAATGATATCAAAATAACTATAATTAAGATATGAATAGTTTATCTTAGTTTTCTAAATCTAATAACTCAAGTATAAAATGACTTAACTCAATTTTAGATATTCACTTGAGATATCTTATACATGTTTTATGATCATTAAAATAGATAAAGCATATAGTTTTCTTTCCAACGCAAATCCTTCGATAGATGTTTCTGTTTTACCGTAGCTCCGATTAGTGTGCCTTTCGCGTGTGTGTGATCGTAGCAATGCGTAGATTAGATTTCGAATCTTTTCATTGATTGGTGTATTGTTCTAATCTAGTATGTTTGCTATGCATGCTTGTTCGGATGCTTGTGTGGTGCTTTTCGGTCTTGTCCAGTTGGTGAGTTTTGCGTTGGTGATCTATAAGAAGTTGGAGATCAAGAAGAAGAAGAAGAAAACGTTGAAGATTAAAGCTTACCGAAGGATCGGTGTTTAAGGCAAGTATAGTTTGGGTTTTCTTTCTGTGACCATGATCTTGAAGCTTGATTAATGAATATGCTATAAACACAAGAGATGACTTGTTAGCAACAACAGGAGGGTTAAATTCCCTCTCCACAAGGTCTCATTTGTAAGTGATCATCCGGGACTTACAGTACAGCTGTGAGGGCTATATGGCTCTAGCTCTAGTTGCTTGGGAGACCTTTTCTAGCAGGCTTAGAGGATACTGCGAGTTGGGTATAGGACAGCCTCTGTCCTATTGCGCCTTGCTATGGAAGCGGCCTTTTAATGGAAGGGGGGTTCCTATATCCGATGACCCTGCGGCCCTTCCCGGTTAGATGAACTTCTAAGTAGCTTTATATGATTTCCGGTGTTTGGACCTTGCAAACCCATACATTTGGAAATCATGACTCACAGTGAAAGTGTACACCTCTGCGCAGAGTTTAATAAACTGATATATCAGCCGTGCTCACGGTCACGAGCGACCAAGGGATTCTTACGCCAAAGATGAGCACTTGTTAAATCATGCTTAACTGAGTTATTTTGAGCTATTTATTATTCAATTATACTTGATCATGTGGCTATGGAATGCACTACCTTGTTGCTATATTTGCTGAGTTCGACATGGACTCACCCTTGCAATTTCCCCCACACCTCAGGCTGGATGATAGTCTGTCAGAGGCTTGAGAAGTTGGGCTTGTGGTCAACCAGTCAGTTGGATCCAGGGGAGTGAAGTCTGCACCCGGAGATCGGAGTTGTCTATCCGTTGATTGCTTTCTAAGGTTATCTCTTTTGCTAAGTTCGCTATATATTAAGCATTGTGAATTGATACTGCCCCTTCATTTGTAGCTATATGTGAGGTTTGATTACCAGGGCTCACATATGGTGTGCATTCGGCTTTGTCCTTAAAACCGGGTGTTACAAGCATGCATAGCGCTGAGTTGGAAGCATGCAGGTGCGCTTGCTAGGCAACGGGTTGAGCAGTATATGGATGGATAGCTTGCTTGGTACAGACACTCGACCAAGCCGAGGCAAGATGCAATTCACACGTGATGGACGAGGGAGACATGAACGTGTGCCTGGAGTTCTCACTGATCAAGTTTGATAATGAATCCGACGATCCACGGCACAAAGGTAGAATCGACGGGCGTGGCGGCGGTTCACAAGATAGCGAACAAAGACGATGGAATCAGCAATGACCGGACGTGGTTGAGCAGTCTTGGAGCGCGTAGGTCCCACTGCGAGCGGACGATGACGATGAGGCATGGAGCAGCTCAGAGGCAGGGCGGCGAAGGTACTCCTTGGACAGCTTTGGTCGGGGATGGCGGTTAGGATCATGCATGAGGCCGGTGATGCAAGACGAGACGACGGCGGCGACAGCGTAGGGCTGCGTACAATTTGATTACCTAGATTGGGATTGCAAGGGTTTGGAAAATAGGGTAGGTAGAGGCAAGCCGCCGCAACATATTTATATATAATATACGTCTAAATAAATATATATAAGCTGGGTTGGAATTTGAAAACGTATATAGGTGTATATATACTGCAGGAAGGAGACATGAACTGCCTGGATTTCTATTGGGCTGGCTTCAAGGTGATATGTTCCGATCGCTATTTGGAAAAGGCCCATACGTGATGGAGAGAGCGAGTTTGGGATCAGATGCATTAGCTTTTAGAACTAATTATTTTCCAAACGTTTTATTTTTTTCATGGAAAGCTGCCAGAAATCATATCCATGACATCATTTGATGTCAGCAAGCTAGCAAGGACGTCAGCAAGCTAGGAAGGAGGCCATGGCCAGCGATGGAGCTTTGTGGACTTTGCTGAAATCAAAGTGCACGCCTCGGTTTAACTCTGGAAAGGAACATGAAGATACAGGAGGATCCAGAGAGCTCACGTAGGGATTTCTGAAAGACGATGAAGGCATGCCGACGGTGTGCTTGGCTCATCTTGCTTTGGGCTGACTCGAGCCATGCATGAGCTGAAAACGACGACGGTGGAGCTCGGCAAGGAGTCGAATTCGTTGGTGATGCAACGAAACGGCTCGGCGTGCGGCTACCTGCGAATTCGACGGTGAAGTGTGACGAACGCAGAACAAGACATAGAGGAGGAACCGCGCCTAAAGCTTCTTCACCTTGATGCAGAATACGTCAATGGTCTAGGCAAGATGGCAGGGCAGCAAAGGTCGTCAACAGCGGCGGCGACTTCGTCTGCTTGTCAACGAGATCCAAATGGCACAGCGCGGGGCAAAGCTAGGGCAAAGATGGCGGTGTACAAGGGAACCGGGCACGGACGACGGGCTGCTTTTATAGGGGCAAGGGTGTGGCACGCACGCCACAATCCGCGGAAGATACGAGCGTGGCTGTGGACCCGGAACAAGTCCCGCTCGGCTTCGGCTGGATGTGGGAGACGACGCCGACGCGTGGGACCTCCTCGTCATCGATAGATGGCACAGGACCATGATGTCAGCCAGAGAGAGGGAGAGGGCAGGCCGAGATGATGGGCCAGCGAAGCGGCTCGGGCTGCCTCCAGCTGAGCAAGGAAAGTGGCCAGCAGGCCGAAAAACAAGAGAGATGAAGAAGTTTTCCTTTTTTTGAAACTGAATTTTCCAAGGCTTTTCAAATTCATTTTCAAGAGATTTTGAACTCCTTTTCATCTTTAGTCAAAACCAATCAACACAACAGAAAATATGCAACAGCATGAGTGCACACACATGTATCTAACCTTATATTTGATTTCAATTTCACAAAACTATTTATTTAGCCTATGTTAAATGCTCACAAAATGCATATTTAAATCAATTTTAACTATTTTGAAAACATGCAAATTTTTAGGGTGTTACAATTCTACCCCCTTAAGATGAATCTCGCCCTCGAGATTCGGAAGATGGTGATCCAAGTGACAGGGATACTCCGGCATTGGATCGTCTTCATTTTCTTGAGTTCTTCCATATTTGTGGTAGGGGTTTGACTTTACTTTGCACACTCCGTTAACCTTATTCCAAGTATCTTGTTCAACTAATTCCAACATTTGGACGGATACTCCAAACAACTTTAAGGTAACTCCCAATTGTTAGGCCACTCCTCTCTTTCGGGTGCTAGCTTACTCTTTACACCAACGCTCTTTATGCTTTTCAGAAAGACCACTTTGGAATCCATTGGGTGACAAACTCTTGTCCTCACTAATTCCAAAATGTAACACAATACTTCTCAACATGTCTTGCTAGATTTTTTTTAGTCCAAGATATCAAATCGACTACTTCATACATCCATATTCCAATTGATCCTCATGTATTACTCTCTCTTGGTCCAAAATAGATTCCAACTTCAAAACACTATTAACTATATATATGCTCAGGTTGAGTTGTGACTCTTAAACACAAAACTTAATCCATGGTGTCGTCCAATCTTCTTAGCATAGCTCTTCCAATTTGCTAACGGCATTGGCAACGACTTTTATTTCTTCTAAAGATAACACATACTTCTAAACCAAAAACATTTGGTTAATTGAACCCACACTGATGTCACAATCTCAAACCAACTTACTGAAAATGTCCCTTAGATTCTTATGATTCACGTAGATATCACTCTTCATGTCCAAGTAGATAATACCACTATGCTCCACAATGGATAACTCCAGATCTCATATGTCAAATAGTCCATCTCAAGCCTCCATAGTTGTCTTGATGCACAATTCACTGCTTTTCTTACATAGAGCACATCCATATCCTTGCCAACCGCTTTATAAAAGAAACTCTTGTGTTCAACACTATAATACCTCTAATGAACGTGTGATAGAATCTTACCATTCCGAGGAATTCTGAATCACTCTTGCATACTTAAGCGGGTTCTAGCTCAACACATCTCTCTTGAGCGATTGTCCGTATGATTCTATCAGTAGAGATGTCCCACAACAAAAAAGAGAACTCCATCCAAACTAAACTCACTTAAGTTGCCAAAGAACCAACTGTAGAGAAGTCCAATCATCATATTTTCGTATGCCATCAGTGCCAACTTGTCTTGAGTTGAAGATTGAACTCCCAAGTGATGATAGCTTGAAGCGAAGACCAATCTTGACAAAATATTTGAGCTCCTTGTAGATGATCCAACCTGTTAACAATCTTGAACAAAGATCCTTGTGTCTGGTAGTGATTTCTCAACCATAGGAATAACCGATACTTCCAAGTGAAGCTCTAGATTGCATGAGACCTCCATCTTGCGATTCCTTTAAGCCTTGGCTACCCCCCTTAAGAAAAGATCAAGTAGGGCACCAAAGGATAGCTTGAATCTTCTTCTAAGTGAGTTAACTTATCAGGATGACCTTTGATAACCAAGAGGAACTCATGTGTATAAGTAGGAACAAGTAACCTCAGTTTATCCGCGAGTAGAAAAACAGCAGTGCAGTAAAACTACTATAATTCCTGTTCTGTAAATCCAATAATGTCGTACTTTACACCGTTGGAAAGCTCATTAAATCCTTTATAACTTTCATGTAGAAGACTTCTCCAGATTCTACAGCTAAGTTGGTCGAAAATAGTGCACAACAGAAACTGTTTCAGGTTTTAGACTGCACAGAAACTTCAACTTGTGATGACTATATTTCCCAAATTAAAATAGCTATGAGGGTGAATCCAGAGGCATATGATAGGTACAGAAGTCCAGTTGATCCCATCGAAATTTTGTAACATTTTCTCGAACAGGTATTGTGATATAACCAGAAAACCACATACTGCTCCAGATCTCAGTCAGCACAGCTATATCCTCTTGAGATTTTGATAACTCCATAACCAAATTAGATATCAGGGTGATTCTTGCGGTCAAAGAAACATGTTGAAGTCTACTGTTCTCCAGAATTTTGTCATGATTTTTAATTACCCAAGAATAGAGATATAAACCAAAGATGATAGGTTGCTCCAGAAGGATAGGATAGGAAAACAGGAGAAAACCAAAACCCAACTATCTATTCATTAATCCTTATGTCTTATGCCTATAAACTAAATGAATTTGTGGAAAATCCCACAAAATCATTGCACTCATTACAAAGATTCAAAACAAAACATAATCATAATGACAAGCCAACAAGCAATTAAGGTGCACAATTCAATCATTGACTTACACTTGCGATACTATCGTCTTCTTCATATTATGGGTAAAGATCCTATAGCTTAACTTCAAATTGCGCGAGAAGGTGGTAAGACAAGATTCTAAAAGCATATCAAAGCAAGGAGTAGATGGGAACAAAAAGCTTTTAAAGAAGCATCAAGGAGGGGATGAATATCAAGGGTAAGAATGAAGTAGGGAAGATAATATCAAGGTTTATGGAACAAGGATTTTTGCTGTAACTTGTAAACCTTAGAACGACCAGTTTCTACTAGGCTTGCGTCCTACAGTCAGCATTGCTCTGATACCACTTGTAACACCCAGTTTTAAGGACAAAGCCGAATGCACACCATATGTGAGCCCTGGTAATCAAACCTCACATATAGTTACAAATGAAGGGGCAGTATCAATTCACAATGCTTAATACATAGCGAACTTAGCAAAAGAGATAACCTTAGAAAGCAATCAACGGATAGACAACTCTGATCTCCGGGTGCAGACTTCACTCCCCTGGATCCAACTGACTGGTTGATCACAAGCCTAACTCCTTCAGATTCCAGCAGCCTGAGGTGTGGGGGAAATTGCAAGGGTGAGTCCATGTCGAACTCAGCAAATATAGCAACAAGGTAGTGCATTCCATAGCCACATGATCAAGTATAATTGAATAATAAATAGCTCAAAATAACTCAGTTAAGCATGATTTAACAAGTGCTCATCTTTGGCGTAAGAATCCCTTGGCCGCTCGTGACCGTGAGCACGGCTGATATATCAGTTTATTAAACTCTGCGCAGAGGTGTACACTTTCACTGTGAGTCATGATTTCCAAATGTATGGGTTTGCAAGGTCCAAACACCGGAAATCATATAAAGCTACTCAGAAGTTCGTCTAACCGGGAAGGGCCGCAGGGTCATCGGATATAGGAACCCCCCTTCCATTAAAAGGCCGCTTCCATAGCAAGGCACAACAGGACAGAGGTTGTCCTATACCCAACTCGCAGTATCCTCTAAGCCTGCTAGAAAAGGTCTCCCAAGCAACTAGAGCCAGAGCCATATAGCCCTCACAGCTATACTGTAAGTCCTGGATGATCACTTACAAATGAGACCTTGTGGAGAGGGAATTTAACCCTCCTGTTGTTGCTAACAAGTCATCTCATGTGTTTATAGCATATTCATTAATCAAGCTTCAAGATCATGGTCACAGAAAGAAAACCCAAACTATACTTGCCTTAAACACCGATCCTTCGGTAAGCTTTAATCTTCAACGTTTTCTTCTTCTTCTTCTCCAACCTCTTATAGATCACCAACGCAAAACTCACCGACTGAGACCGATCACAAAGCACCACACAAGCATCCGAACAAACATGCATTGCAAACATAGTAGATTAGAACAATACACCAATCAATAAAAAGGTTTGAAAACCAACATACGCATTGCTACGATCACACAGACGGGAGAAACACTCTAACCGGAACTACGATGAACAAGAAACGATGGCCAGGAGTTTTATATTATAAAAGAAAAGACTAGGTGCATGGTTTGCTTCTAATTACATAGGATCATGTGCAGAATATAACTTAGTCAATATATATATATATTTTTAATTAAAACACCGAGTTCAGTCTAGTCATATTTTATTTTGAAGAATCGTTATAAGCAAACAAACATTATTTATGATAAGAATTTAAACGAGATTCATGCCTAACGTGTTTAGACCAAGCAGGGTATAAATTAAATATATTCATGTTCTAATAAATCAAATTAACATTTGATATATAAAAGGGGGACGTTAAACCTATATTGTTTTTATTATAAAACTAGTTGTGTGTAGATTAATAAAATTATTATTTGATTATATAAACTCTTAAATAGATAACATGGTAAACGTACAGACTATCGGGTACGTCACGTCTTTAGGAAACTAACACAGAAAGAAAGGACTAAATAAAACAAAGCTAAGATGAGAATACGACCAGATTATACACAAGAGCTTACAGGGAATTCGGAGGTGTAGACGAGTAGTTGTTTCTGCATGGCGTAGTGCATGGATGAAGGTACTGGCTTGTGTGTATACAAGCATGCATAGCGCTGAGTTGGAAGCATGCAGGTGTGCTTGCTAGGCAACGGGTTGAGCAGTATATGGATGGATAGCTTGCTTGGTACAGACACTCGACCAAGCCGAGGCAAGATGCAATTCACACGTGATGGACGAGGGAGACATGAACGTGTGCCTGGAGTTCTCACTGATCAAGTTTGATAATGAATCCGACGATCCACGGCACAAAGGTAGAATCGACGGGCGTGGCGGCGGTTCACAAGATAGCGAACAAAGACGATAGAATCAGCAATGACCGGACGTGGTTGAGCAGTCTTGGAGCGCGTAGGTCCCACTGCGAGCGGACGACGACGATGAGGCATGGAGCAGCTCAGAGGCAGGGCGGCGAAGGTACTCCTTGGACAGCTTTGGTCGGGGATGGCGGTTAGGATCATGCATGAGGCCGGTGATGCAAGACGAGACGACGGCGGCGACAGCGTAGGGCTGCGTACAATTTGATTACCTAGATTGGGATTGCAAGGGTTTGGAAAATAGGGTAGGTAGAGGCAAGCCGCCGCAACATATTTATATATAATATACGTCTAAATAAATATATATAAGCTGGGTTGGAATTTGAAAACGTATATAGGTGTATATATACTGCAGGAAGGAGACATGAACTGCCTGGATTTCTATTGGGCTGGCTTCAAGGTGATATGTTCCGATCGCTATTTGGAAAAGGCCCATACGTGATGGAGAGAGCGAGTTTGGGATCAGATGCATTAGCTTTTAGAACTAATTATTTTCCAAACGTTTTATTTTTTTCATGGAAAGCTGCCAGAAATCATATCCATGACATCATTTGATGTCAGCAAGCTAGCAAGGACGTCAGCAAGCTAGGAAGGAGGCCATGGCCAGCGATGGAGCTTCGTGGACTTTGCTGAAATCAAAGTGCACGCCTCGGTTTAACTCTGGAAAGGAACATGAAGATACAGGAGGATCCAGAGAGCTCACGTAGGGATTTCTGAAAGACGATGAAGGCATGCCGACGGTGTGCTTGGCTCATCTTGCTTTGGGCTGACTCGAGCCATGCATGAGCTGAAAACAACGACGGTGGAGCTCGGCAAGGAGTCGAATTCGTTGGTGATGCAACGAAACGGCTCGGCGTGCGGCTACCTGCGAATTCGACGGTGAAGTGTGACGAACGCAGAACAAGACATAGAGGAGGAACCGCGCCTAAAGCTTCTTCACCTTGATGCAGAATACGTCAATGGTCTAGGCAAGATGGCAGGGCAGCAAAGGTCGTCAACAGCGGTGGCGACTTCGTCTGCTTGTCAACGAGATCCAAACGGCACAGCGCGGGGCAAAGCTAGGGCAAAGATGGCGGCGTACAAGGGAACCGGGCACGGACGACGGGCTGCTTTTATAGGGGCAAGGGTGTGGCACGCACGCCACAATCCGCGGAAGATACGAGCATGGCTGTGGACCCGGAACAAGTCCCGCTCGGCTTCGGCTGGATGTGGGAGACGACGCCGACGCGTGGGACCTCCTCGTCATCGATAGATGGCACAGGACCATGATGTCAGCCAGAGAGAGGGAGAGGGCAGGCCAAGATGATGGGCCAGCGAAGCGGCTCGGGCTGCCTCCAGCTGAGCAAGGAAAGTGGCCAGCAGGCCGAAAAACAAGAGAGATGAAGAAGTTTTCCTTTTTTTGAAACTGAATTTTCCAAGGCTTTTCAAATTCATTTTCAAGAGATTTTGAACTCCTTTTCATCTTTAGTCAAAACCAATCAACACAACAGAAAATATGCAACAGCATGAGTGCACACACATGTATCTAACCTTATATTTGATTTCAATTTCACAAAACTATTTATTTAGCCTATGTTAAATGCTCACAAAATGCATATTTAAATCAATTTTAACTATTTTGAAAACATGCAAATTTTTAGGGTGTTACATGTGAAGAACATAAGAAATTACTTGATGCTTATAAATCTTCACATGATGAGCTAAAATTGAATCATGAGACACTACTTGCATCTCATGATGAATTATTAGAACAACATGCTTCTCTCATTAAAGTGTTTACAAAGAAACTTAAAAATAATGAGAGCACATCACATGGATCAAATGATAAATTGCAAAATGTTGCTAACCCTTTTGATGTTGGCAAGAAGTATGTATCCGCCTCTTGTGATGATTTATTAGATATGCCATGCTCTTCACAATTAGATGCTTGTTCTACTTCTATGTCTTATGAGACTAACCTTTTGAAGGAGAACAATGAGCTAAATGAACAAGTGAAGAAATTGAACAATAAGTTAGAGAGGTGCTACAACTCTCAAGTCACCTTTGAGCATATGTTGAAGACTCAAAGAAACTTTGGTGATAAGATTGGAGTCGGCTTCAAGACTAGCAAAGTCAATCATCAAGAAAGCCGCAATGACACAAGTGGCATTGGCTTCAACAAGAGCAAGATCAAGGGCAAAAGATGGGGCAAGAGAAGATATGAAAGAGAGATGAAGAAGCAAGAACAAGAGAAGCTCTCTCATTTCATGTGCTTCAAGTGCCATGAAGTGGGACATCTTGCAAATGGTTGCCCCAATGAAGAAATGCTCAAGTTGAAGAAAGAAGAAGAGAGGCTAAGGCATGGTAAGTGCTTCAAGTGCCGCACTTGGGGTCATCTTACCTCAATGTGCCCAACCAAGGAATTGGTGAAGCAACAAGTGAAGCCTCAACCAAAGCCACAAGTTGAGCAAGAGAAGACACCCCAAGAGCAAACCAAGATCAACCATGAAGATGGTGGTGATTTGATGATAAAGAAGAAGAAAACAAGAAGGGGTGGAAAGGCAAGGCATCCAATGCAAACTCAAGATGCCAAGATGATGAGCAAGAATGAAGATGAGAAGAAAGATCATGCTCACATCAAGTGCTTCAAGTGTGAAAGTGTGGGACACTTTGCCTCTAAGTGTCCTACCAAGCTTGAGAAGAAGAGTCAAGCAATCCATGAGAGGCAAGGCATTGAGAAGCACCACATGAGCAAAGAAGAGAAGGCTCAAGCAAAGAGAAAGTGCTACTCATGCCGGGAAAGGGGACACATGGCACATTCATGTCCCCTAGGTGACATTTCTAAGCCTATTTCAATTGTTGATAATAATGTGCTTAGAAAGGATGGTAATGGTACCTCTATTGTTGCAATTGCAAAACATCCCTCTACTCATACTAAGGCGTTGCCTAAGTATGTTGCTCCTAACTTCAGAGGACCCAAAGTTGTTTGGGTACCATCAAAAAGTGGATGATTGTTTGTAGGTACCAACGGCATTGGAGGCTTGGTTCAAATGATATTCATCTTGTTGATCATGTAGTTGAGCCAAGTATTGCTAAGTGATGATCATTATCCCAATGCCATGACAAATTGAGTGGAGTCCAAATGTGCTACAACATACAAGTGTCAATTTCAAGTGGTTGGTGATTAATTGGATATATTTGATGACTTGCAAATAATTGAGTTGAAGCTTGCTAGTTGGATGATCATGAGCTAACCAAGGTATATCTCTTGTTGATCATTTCATTTGGGTGCATATGAGTTGATTGAATTGGATAAATATGCAATATTGCTTGCTATGAGATGATTGAATGGATAATTGATTAGTAATCAAGTTTGGATTGATTTGTGTTGGATAAATTTGTAAGATGACATTTAGTAAGTGGATTGAATAGATATATGTCTTATGGAAGTATTCAAACAAGTTAGTTTCAAGTTTGATTCACATTTGATGAAGTATAGCTCAATTATTGAAATCTGTCTGATATTGCAAAATCTGAGCTAGCTGTGATCTTAGCCATGTTTGAGTGATCAAAACTTATTGGAATGGAATAAAAATTGGTGTACATGCTCTAGACTTATGGTATAAGATTCTGTACAATTTTCAAGAGAATTGGATAAGAAATGTTTCGGTTTTGGGGTGGATCTTGTCAGCTATAGTGCAGCAGTTTTCAACATGTAGCAGTGGTGGAAGCATTGATATATGGCAGCAATCTAGAAGTCAAATAAAGCTTAAATTTTTACAGCTGCTAGATAACTTAGTAAAGAACATCTCCACCAAAGTTCGTGGTATTTGGATTTGTACTTTGGGAGATATGCTTATTTCTTTGAAGCATATAGGTTACTCGCCAAGTTAAGTCCATCACTTGGATCAATCAATCAAGTCATTTCAAGTGAGTATCAAGAATGATTCTTGGAGAGAGGTCACTTCTCCCTAGTTTAGGGGCTTGCCGCCTATGTGTAGGTAAACCATGTGTGGTACTTAGAAGGCTAACATGGAAGTTGTGATCCGAGGAATATTTGAGATGCTTAGTTGAAGCAATCAAAAGGGTTGATCAAGAAAAGCAAGCAACACCCAAAAGAGAGCTAGTCATGATATTTTAAGTCTTATTGTCAAATTGATGCTCTCATGCAAGCAAAAATCAAAAGATAAAGCAAGCCAACAACAACAAGAAAGTGCACTTTGTCATAAGTGGTATTCATTTCATATGGGTGAAGAATGAAATTCAACGTGGTATCTATTGGTCTTCACCAGGCTTATAATTGGACTTCATATTGCTATTGGAGTAATGAATTGGAATCTATGTGACTATCCTCTACTCCAACATAGCAAAGGTATCATTGTAATGTGCACGATCGTTTCATCCCTTACTAGTATGCGGTCAGTGCATATAGTACATGCTTCATAGGATCATGCATAACAAATGAAATGCTTAAATTCATAGCCTACCACTATTATTCGAATGATTAGTTGATCTAGTGGTTAGTATATGAATTTGTTCATGAGCTAGTAAACCCAAGTACTTGACTCGATTTGGATTGCTAACAAGTGACAAGTACAACATTGGCAAGATAACCCTTGCAAGAGGTGTGAAGAAGCTTGTCATTGGTTCAAACCGGACTTGGAAGCTTAGGCAAATCAATTTAGTTCAAGTCAATCATAGAAGCTCATGATAGTAATAAGAGTACAAGAACAAGACAACAATGCAAATGGATATCTAGTTTGTTTGTTTCAAATGGTATCTAGACTCAAGTATTTTATCAAGAATCTACAAATGATGTCTAGATCAACTCACAAGTGATATCCTATAAGTGGTACTCATGAAGATAGCAAATGTTCAAGAAATGGTTTATATTGAAAAATCCAATAAGTGGTTCCATACTAGAAGATTCTTTCAAGTGATATCACATCTACACATAATATCAATCATACAAGAAAATGGTTCCACAAGTGATCCTCAAGTTTAAGTGATCATCAAAAGAAGAATGCATCCCTCACCTACAAGAGCTCAAGCGTATCAAATGGATGACCCATGCTATCACATAGGGGGAGGTGTCTCACAAATTGGTATCAAGAAAAGATCCGATGTGTGGTATCTCAAGAAGCACTATAAAAGATACAAGTGGTATAAGTTACAAGTGGTATCTACAAGTGGTGTCATTCCAACAATCAAGTGATGTCCATAAAAAATGCAATATTCAAGTATCAACCATCTACCCCATATGCATACCTTTGCATCAATGAGAAGCTCACCTTTTTTTTTGGAAATTGATGACAAAGGGGGAGAGATTGTACAAAGATATGAAAGCTTTGAGATTGAGATTACACAAGGGGGAGAGATAAGATATAAAAGCTCAAAGAAGTAGAGGTTGGACATGGATATGGACAAAGAGGGAGCAACATTGAAGAAAAGAGATGGATCAAAATTTCTTGGCCAAGAGAAGCACACAAGTAGGGGGAGCAAGCTCATGAACTTTGATTGATTGCATTTGATATGTGCATATTCATGTGCTTGCTTGCATTGCATAAGCTTTCAAATTCAATATGCATGCTTGTGTGGTGTATGCTAGTTGTAGAACTTGAATGATGATTTGATTACTAGCATGCATAGGATGATAGCTAGACACTTGGTATGCTTTTCAAGTAATGCTAGTATCTTGCTTTTAATGTTGATCTCACAAGGTATCTAGTGCTTTTATTTCCATGTGATATCTAGCTAACCATGGTGCTAAGGATGAACTTAAAGGTGCAACTCTGATTGGTACATGCTTCAAAGGTTTATTCTATACACCTTAGCATCATTTTGTAGTAATTACTCTCCCACAATTTTTAATCTATGCATATGTGCGAGCTTCAAATCAAACACTCTAGCACATATGTAGGGGGAGCTAATACTACCATCTCAGGTTTGTGGTACTCGTCCAAAATCATTTTCACATGGTAAAATTGATTGGGCAAGCAACATGAATCCAAAAGAGCTTAATTTCCATATCTTTGTAGAGTTGTCATCAATTACCAAAAAGGGGGAGATTGAAAGGTCCTTGTGTGGTTTTGGTAATTGAGTGACAACCTAGGTGGACTAATTGTGTTTATGTGAGATACACAGGCGATTAGTCCATAGGTACATATGTGTGAGCAACATATGCCATGAAGGTGAAAATGGCTTGGAGATGTTGCAAAGCTCACACATGTGATGATGGAGTTCATTGCACATGAGACATGACATTGAGTCATGTGATCAAAGGTGGAGAAGATCAAGACAAGACTTGGCTTGATGGACTAGTTACAAGCGTGAAGGGCAAGTCGGAGGCTTCGGAGCGATGGACCACATGGCGGTGAAGCTTGAGCAAGACTAGGCACCGATGGACAAAGGCAACGGTGAAAAGCAAGTGAAGTCAAGATCGATGAACCAATATGATCACGTGATGATATGAAGTGGATCATATCATTGTTGATCATGTTGGTGCATGTGTTGCATCAACATTGGAGGAGATGGAATGGAATGCGCAAGGCAAAGGTATAACCTAGGGCATTTCATTTCACCGGTCATAGGTGTGTAGAGAATATAGATAGAGGGGTGTAGTCTTGGCTAGACCGATAGTTCTAATTCCGCACTTGTTTCGGTTAGCCGACGCGATTAATTTTAGAAAGGACTATTCACCCCCCTCTAGTCCGCCATCTCGATGCTTTCAATTGGTATCGGAGCCCTATCTCTCATTTGTGGTCTTCACTGACCTAAGAGGATGGCATCTAATGGGCTAGATGTTTGTGAGGTACACATTTTTGATGGCACAAAATTTGCACTTTGGAAAAATCACATGCTTGATCATTTTCATGCAAAGGGACCTAAATTTTGGTGGGTTGTCACAAGTGGTCTCACCCATGTCTTGGACCATAGAAATCTCACCAAAGCTCAAAGAGTTCTCTATGAATTTGATGCACATGCTTGTTGCTTTTCTAATGGATGCTTTAAGCTTTGATTTGATGAAACAAGTAAACATCAAGGGAACTGCTCATGAGATATGGGAGTCCATCAAGGAAACCTTTGGTGATTCCTCCACACGGGATGATGGCAAATTCAAGAAGGAGGATGAGCCCAAGAAGGAGGTGCATGAGTGTGTTGAGCATAACCACAATTTGGTGATTGTGGAAGATTGCTCCATCTCATGGTCAAGTGATGATGATGATGATCGATCTACTACAAGTTCACTTGACAAGGTTGATGATGATGCCATAAGTGTTGCAAGTGATGATGCTACCCCATGCACACTTGATGGTAATGGTGGTTCATGCTCAAGCCATGATGAAGATGCTACTACAAGCTCTCTAACTACATCACCACATTGCTTCATGTCACAAGGTGACACCAAGGTAACAAATGATAATGTGGTTGATCATGTTGATTCATATGATGAGCTCGTTAGTAGACTTGCTAGCATGACCATGTCTTTAGAAAATGAGAAAGCTAAAACATTGAACTTAGAAAATGAAAACTCATTTCTAAAGAACTCTTGTGAAGAACATAAGAAATTACTTGATGCTTATAAATCTTCACATGATGAGCTAAAATTGAATCATGAGACACTATTTGCATCTCATGATGAATTATTAGAACAACATGCTTCTCTCATTAAAGTGTTTACAAAGAAACTTAAAAATAATGAGAGCTCATCACATGGATCAAATGATAAATTGCAAAATGTTGCTAACCCTTGTGATGTAGGCAAGAAGTATGTATCCACCAATTGTGATGATTTATTAGATATGCCATGCTCTTCACAATTAGATGCTTGTTCTACTTCTATGTCTTGTGAGACTAACCTTTTGAAGGAGAACAATGAGCTAAATGAACAAGTGAAGAAATTGAGCAACAAGTTAGAGAGGTGCTACAACTCTCAAGTCACCTTTGAGCATATATTGAAGACTCAAAGAAACTTTGGTGATAAGAGTGGAGTCGGCTTCAAGACTAGCAAAGTCAATCATCAAGAAAGCCGCAATGACACAAGTGGCATTGGCTTCAACAAGAGCAAGATCAAGGGCAAAAGATGGGGCAAGAGAATATATGAAAGAGAGATGAAGAAGCAAGAACAAGAGAAGCTCTCTCATTTCATGTGCTTCAAGTGCCATGAAGTGGGACATCTTGCAAATGGTTGCCCCAATGAAGAAATGCTCAAGTTGAAGAAAGAAGAAGAGAGGCTAAGGCATGGTAACTGCTTCAAGTGCCACACTTGCGGTCATCTTACCTCAATGTGCCCAACCAAGCAATTGGTGAAGCAACAAGTGAAGCCTAAACCAAAGCCACAAGTTGAGCAAGAGAAGACACCCCAAGAGCAAACAAAGATCAACCATGAAGACGGTGGTGATTTGATGATAAAGAAGAAGAAAACAAGAAGGGGTGGAAAGGCAAGGCATCCAATGCAAACTCAAGATGCCAAGATGATGAGCAAGAATGAAGATGAGAAGAAAGATCATGCTCACATCAAGTGCTTCCAGTGTGGAAGTGTGGGACACTTTGCCTCTAAGTGTCCTACCAAGCTTGAGAAGAAGGCTCAAGCAATCCATGAGAGGCAAGGCAATGAGAAGCACCTCATGAGCAAAGAAGAGAAGGCTCAAGCAAAGAGAAAGTGCTACTCATGCCAGGAAAGGGGACACATGGCACATTCATGTCCCCTAGGTGACATTTCTAAGCCTATTTCAATTGTTGATAATAATGTGCTTAGAAAGGATGGTAATGGTACCTCTATGGTTGCTATTGCAAAACATCCCGCTACTCATACTAAGGCGTTGCCTAAGTATGTTGCTCCTAACTTCAGAGGACCCAAAGTTGTTTGGGTACCATCAAAAAGTGGATGATTGTTTGTAGGTACCAACGGCAATGGAGGCTTGGTTCAAATGATATTCATCTTTATGATCATGTAGTTGAGCCAAGTATTGCTAAGTGATGATCATTATCCCAATGCCATGACAAATTGAGTGGAGTCCAAATGTGCTATAACATACAAGTGTCAATTTCAAGTGGTTGGTGATTCATTGGATATATTTGATGACTTGGAAATAATTGAGTTGAAGCTTGCTAGTTGGATGATCATGAGCTAACCAAGGTATATCTCTTGTTGATCATTTCATTTGAGTGCATATGAGTTGATTGAATTGGATAAATATGCAATATTGCTTGCTATGAGATGATTGAATGGATAATTGATTAGTAATCAAGTTTGGATTGATTTGTGTTGGATAAATTCATAAGATGACATTTAGTAAGTGGATTGAATGGATATATGTCTTATGGAAGTATTCAAACAAGTTAGTTTCAAGTTTGATTCACATTTGATGAAGTATAGCTCAATTATTGAAATCTGTCCTATATTGCAAAATCAGAGCTAGCTGTGATCTTAGCCATGTTTGAGTAATCAAAACTTATTGGAATGGAATAAAAATTGGTGTACATGCTCTAGACTTATTGTATAAGATGTTGTCAATTTTCAAGAGAATTGGATAAGAAATGCTTCAGTTTTGGAGTGGATCTTGTCAGCTATAGTGCAGCAGTTTTCAACATGTAGCAGTGGTGGAAGAATTGATATATGGCAGCAATCTATAAGTCAAATAAAGCTTAAATTTTTATTGCTGCTAGATAACTTAGTAAAGAACATCTCCACCAAATTTCGTGGTATTTGGATTTATACTTTGAGAGATATGCTTATTTCTTTGAAGCATATAGGTTACTCATCAAGTTAAGTCCATCACTTGGATCAATCAATCAAGTCATTTCAAGTGAGTATCAAGAATGATTCTTGGAGAGAGGTCACTTCTCCCTAGTGTAGGGGCTTGCCGCCTATGTGTAGGTGAACCAAGTGTGGTACTTGGAAGGCTAACATGGAAGTGGTGATCCGAGGAACATTTGAGATGCTTAGTTGAAGCAATCAAAAGGGTTGATCAAGAAAAGCAAGCAACACCCAAAAGAGAGCTAGTCATGATATTTTAAGTGGTATTCTCAAATTGATGCTCTCATGCAAGCAAAAATCAAAAGATAAAGCAATCCAACCACAACAAGAAAGTGCACTTGATCATAAGTGGTATTCATTTGATATGGGTGAAGAATGAAATTCAACGTGGTATCTATTGGTCTTCACCAGGCTTATAATTGGACTTCATATTGCTATTGGAGTAATGAATTGGAATCTATGTGACTATCCTCTACTCCAACATAGCAAAGGTATCGTTGTAATGTGCACGATCGTTTCATCCCTTACTAGTATGCGGTCAGTGCATATAGTACATGCTTCATAGGATCATGCATAACAAATGAAATGCTTAAATTCATAGCCTACCACTATTCTTTGAATGATTAGTTGATCTAGTGGTTAGTATATGAATTTGTTCATGAGCTAGTAAACCCAAGTACTTGACTCGATTTGGATTGCTAACAAGTGACAAGTACAACATTGGCAAGATAACCCTTGCAAGTGGTGTGAAGAAGCTTGTCATTGGTTCAAACCGGACTTGGAAGCTTAGGCAAATCAATTTAGTTCAAGTCAATCATAGAAGCTCATGATAGTAATAAGAGTACAAGAACAAGACAACAATGCAAATGGATATCTAGTTTGTTTGTTTCAAATGGTATCTAGACTCAAGTATTTTATCAAGAATCTACAAATGATTTCTAGATCAACTCACAAGTGATATCCTATAAGTGGTACTCATGAAGATAGCAAATGTTCATGAAATGGTTTATATTGAAAAATCCAATAAGTGGTTCCATACTAGAAGATTCTTTCAAGTGATATCACATCTACACATAATATCAATCATACAAGAAAATGGTTCCACAAGTGATCCTCAAGTTTAAGTGATCATCAAATGAAGAATGCATCCCTCACCTACAAGAGCTCAAGTGTATCAAATGGATGACCCATGCTATCACATAGGGGGAGGTGTCTCACAAATTGGTATCAAGAAAAGATCCTATGTGTGGTATCTCAAGAAGCACTATAAAAGATACAAGTGGTATAAGTTACAAGTGGTATCTACAAGTGGTGTCATTCCAACAATCAAGTGATGTCCATAAAAAATGCAAGATTCAAGTATCAACCATCTACCCCATATGCATACCTTTGCATCAATGAGAAGCTCACCTTTTTTTTGGAAATTGATGACAAAGGGGAGAGATTGTACAAAGATATGAAAGCTTTGAGATTGAGATTATACAAGGGGGAGAGATAAGATATAAAAGCTCAAAGAAGTAGAGGTTGGACATGGATATGGACAAAGAGGGAGCAACATTGAAGAAAAGAGATGGATCAAAATTTCTTGGCCAAGAGAAGCACATAAGTAGGGGGAGCAAGCTCATGAACTTTGATTGATTGCATTTGATATGTGCATATTCATGTGCTTGCTTGCATTGCATAAGCTTTCAAATTCAATATGCATGCTTGTGTGGTGTATGCTAGTTGTAGAACTTGAATGATGATTTGATTACTAGCATGCATAGGATGATAGCTAGACACTTGGTATGCTTTTCAAGTAATGCTAGTACCTTGCTTTTAATGTTGATCTCACAAGGTATCTAGTGCTTTTATTTCCATGTGATATCTAGCTAACCATGGTGCTAAGGATGAACTTAAAGGTGCAACTCTGATTGGTACATGCTTCAAAGGTTTATTCTATACACCTTAGCATCATTTTGTAGTAATTACTCTCCCACAATTTTTAATCTATGCATATGTGCGAGCTTCAAATCAAACACTCTAGCACATATGTAGGGGGAGCTAATACTACCATCTCGGGTTTGTGGTACTCGTCCAAAATCATTTTCACATGGTAAAATTGATTGGGCAAGCAACATGAATCCAAAAGAGCTTAATTTCCATATCTTTGTAGAGTTGTCATCAATTACTAAAAAGGGGGAGATTGAAAGGTCCTTGTGTGGTTTTGGTAATTGAGTGACAACCTAGGTGGACTAATTGTGTTTATGTGAGATACACAGGCGATTAGTCCACAGGTACATATGTTAGAGCAACATATGCCATGAAGGTGAAAATGGCTTGGAGATGTTGCAAAGCTCACACATGTGATGATGGAGTTCATTGCACATGAGACATGACATTGAGTCATGTGATCAAAGGTGGAGAAGATCAAGACAAGACTTGGCTTGATGGACCAGTTACAAGCGTGAAGGGCAAGTCGGAGGCTTTGGAGCGATGGACCACATGGCGGTGAAGCTTGAGCAAGACTAGGCACCGATGGACAAAGGCAATGGTGAAAAGCAAGTGAAGTCAAGATCGATGAACCAATATGATCATGTGATGATATGAAGTGGATCATATCATTGTTGATCATGTTGGTGCATGTGTTGCATCAACATTGGAGGAGATGGAATGGAATGCGCAAGGCAAAGGTATAACCTAGGGCATTTCATTTCACCGGTCATAGGTGTGTAGAGAATATAGATAGAGGGGTGTAGTCTTGGCTAGACCGATAGTTCTAATTCCGCACTTGTTTCGGTTAGCCGACGCGATTAATTTTAGAAAGGACTATTCACCCCCCTCTAGTCCGCCATCTCGATGCTTTCAATTGGTATCGGAGCCCTAGTCTCTCATTTGTGGTCTTCACTGACCTAAGAGGATGGCATCTAATGGGCTAGATGTTTGTGAGGCACACATTTTTTATGGCACAAAATTTGCACTTTGGAAAAATCACTATGCTTGATCATTTTCATGCAAAGGGACCTAAATTTTAGGTGGGTTGTCACAAAGTGGTCTCACCCATGTCTTGGACCATAGAAATCTCACCAAAGCTCAAAGAGTTCTCTATGAATTTGATGCACATGCTTGTTGCTTTTCTAATGGATGCTTTAAGCTTTGATTTGATGAAACAAGTAAACATCAAGGGAACTGCTCATGAGATATGGGAGTCCATCAAGGAAACCTTCAGTGATTCCTCCACATGGGATGATGGCAAATTCAAGAGGAGGATGAGCCCAAGAAGGAAGGTGCATGAGTGTGTTGAGCATAACCACAATATGGTGATTGTAGGAAGATTGCTCCATCTCATGGTCAAGTGATGATGATGATGATCGATCTACTACAAGTTCACCTGACAAGGTTGATGATGATGCCACTAAGTGTTGCAAGTGAGGATGCTACCCCATGCACACTTGATGGTAATGCTGGTTCATGCTCAAGCCATGATGAAGATGCTACTACAAGCTCTCTAACTACATCACCACATTGCTTCATGTCAGCAAGGTGACACCAAGGTAACAAATGATAATGTGGTTGATCATGTTGATTCATATGATGAGCTTGTTAGTAGACTTGCTAGCATGACCATGTCTTTAGAAAATGAGAAAGCTAAAACATTGAACTTAGAAAATATAAACTCATTTCTAAAGAACACTTGTGAAGAACATAAGAAATTACTTGATGCTTATAAATCTTCACATGATGAGCTAAAATTGAATCATGAGACACTACTTGCATCTCATGATAATTATTAGAACAACATTGCTTCTCTCATTAAAGTGTTTACAAAGAAACTTAAAAATATTGAGGGCTCATCACATGGATCAAATGATAAATTGCAAAATGTTGCTAACCCTTGTGATGTAGGCAAGAAGTATGTATCCACCTCTTATGATGATTTATTAGATATGCCATGCTCTTCACAATTAGATGCTTCTTCTACTTCTACGTCTTGTGAGACTAACCTTTTGGAGGAGAACAATGAGCTAAATGAACAAGTGAAGAAATTGAGCAACAAGTTAGAGAGGTGCTACAACTCTCAAGTCACCTTTGAGCATATGTTGGAGACCCAAAGAAACTTTGGTGATAAGAGTGGAGTTGGCTTCAAGACTAGCAAAGTCAATCATCAAGAAAGCCGCAATGACACAAGTGGCATTGGCTTCAACAAGAGCAAGATCAAGGGCAAAAGATGGGGCAAGAGAAGATATGAAAGAGAGATGAAGAAGCAAGAACAAGATAAGCTCTCTCATTTCATGTGCTTCAAGTGCCATGAAGTGGGACATCTTGCAAATGGTTGCCCCAATGAAGAAATGCTCAAGTTGAAGAAAGAAGAAGAGAGGCTAAGGCATGGTAAGTGCTTCAAGTGCCGCACTTGGGGTCATCTTACCTCAATATGCCCAACCAAGCAATTGGTGAAGCAACAAGTGAAGCCTCAACCAAAGCCACAAGTTGAGCAAGACACCCCAAGAGCAAACCAAGATCAACCATGAAGATGGTGGTGATTTGATGATAAAGAAGAAGAAAAAAAGAAGGGGTGGAAAGGCAAGGCATCCAATGCAAACTCAAGATGCCAAGATGATGAGCTAGAATGGTGATGAGAAGAAAGATCATGCTCACATCAAGTGCTTCAAGTGTGGAAGTGTGGGACACTTTGCCTCTAAGTGTCCTACCAAGATTGAGAAGAAGGCTCAAGCAATCCATGAGAGGCAAGGCAATGAGAAGCACCACATGAGCAAAGAAGAGAAGGCTCAAGCAAAGAGAAAGTGCTACTCAGGCCGAGAAAGGGGACACATGGCACATTCATGTCCCCTAGGTGACATTTCTAAGCCTATTTCAATTGTTGATAATAATGTGCTTAGAAAGGATGGTAATGGTACCTCTATGGTTGCTATTGCAAAACATCCCGCTACTCATACTAAGGCGTTGCCTAAGTATGTTGCTCCTAACTTGAGATGACCCAAAGTTGTTTGAGTACCATCAAAAAGTGGATGATTGTTTGTAGGTACCAACGGCATTGGAGGTTTGGTTCAAATGATATTCATCTTGTTGATCATGTAGTTGAGCCAAGTATTGCTAAGTGATGAGCATTATCCCAATGCCATGACAAATTGAGTGGAGTCCAAATGTGCTACAACATACAAGTGTCAATTTCAAGTGGTTGGTGATTCATTGGATATATTTGATGACTTGCAAATAATTGAGTTGAAGCTTGCTAGTTGGATGATCATGAGCTAACCAAGGTATATCTCTTGTTGATCATTTCATTTGGGTGCATATGAGTTGATTGAATTGGATAAATATGCAATATTGCTTGCTATGAGATGATTGAATGGATAATTGATTAGTAATCAAGTTTGGATTGATTTGTGTTGGATAAATTCATAAGATGACATTTAGTAAGTGGATTATATGGATATATGTCTTATGGAAGTATTCAAACAAGTTAGTTTCAAGTTTGATTCACATTTGATGAAGTATAGCTCAATTATTGAAATCTGTCCTATATTGCAAAATCAGAGCTAGCTGTGATCTTAGCCATGTTTGAGTGATCAAAACTTATTGGAATGGAATAAAAATTGGTGTACATGCTCTAGACTTATGGTATAAGATTCTGTACAATTTTCATGAGAATTGGATAAGAAATGCTTCAGTTTTGGAGTGGATCTTATCAGCTATAGTGCAGCAGTTTTCAACATGTAGCAGTGGTGGAAGAATTGATATATGGCAGCAATCTAGATGTCAAATAAAGCTTAAATTTTTACAGCTGCTAGATATCTTAGTAAAGAACATCTCCACAAAATTTCGTGGTATTTGAATTTGTATTTTGGGAGATATGCTTATTTCTTTGAAGCATATAGGTTACTCACCAAGTTAAGTCCATCACTTGGATCAATCAATCAAGTCATTTCAAGTGAGTATCAAGCATGATTCTTGGAGAGAGGTCACTTCTCCCTAGTATAGGGGCTTGCCGCCTATGTGTAGGTGAACCAAGTGTGGTACTTGGAAGGCTAACATGGAAGTGGTGATCCGAAGAACATTTGAGATGCTTAGTTGAAGCAATCAAAAGGGTTGATCAAGAAAAGCAAGCAACACCCAAAAGAGAGCTAGTCATGATATTTTAAGTGGTATTCTCAAATTGATGCTCTCATGCAAGCAAAAATCAAAAGATAAAGCAAGCCAACCACAACAAGAAAGTGCACTTGATCATAAGTGGTATTCATTTCATATGGGTGAAGAATGAAATTCAACATGGTATCTATTGGTCTTCACCAAGCTTATAATTTGACTTCACATTGCTATTGGAGTAATGAATTCGAATCTATGTGACTATCCTCTACTCCAACATAGCAAAGGTATCGTTGTAATGTGCACGATCGTTTCATCCCTTACTAGTATGCGGTTAGTGCATATAGTACATGCTTCATTGGATCATGCATAACAAATAAAATGCTTAAATTCATAGCCTACCACTATTGTTCGAATGCTTAGTTAATCTAGTGGTTAGTACATGAATTTGTTCCTGAGCTAGTAAACCCAAGTGCTTGACTCAATTTGGATTGCTAACAAGTGACAAGTACAACATTGGCAAGATAACCCTTGCAAGAGGTGTGAAGAAGCTTGATATTGGTTCGAACCGGACTTGGAAACTTAGGCAAATCAATTTAGTTCAAGTCAATCATAGAAGCCCATGATAGTAATAAGAGTACAAGCACAAGACAACAATGCAAATGGATATCTAGGTTGTTTGTTTCAAATGGTATCTACACTCAAGTATTTTATCAAGAATCTACAAATGATGTTTAGATCAACTCACAAGTGATATCCTATAAGTGGTACTTATGAAGATAGCAAATGTTCAAGAAATGGTTTATATTGAAAAATCCAACAAGTGGTTCCATACTAGAAGATTCTTTCAAGTGATATCACATCTACACATAATATCAATCATACAAGAAAATGGTTCCACAAGTGATCCTCAAGTTTAAGTGATCATCAAATGAAGAATGCATCCCTCACCTACAAGAGCTCAAGTGTATCAAATGGATGACCCATGCTATCACATAGGGGGAGGTGTCTCACAAATTGGTATCAAGAAAAGATCCTATGTGTGGTATCTCAAGAAGCCCTATACAAGATACAAGTGGTATAAGTTACAAGTGGTATCTACAAGTGGTGTCATTCCAACAATCAAGTGATGTCCATAAAAAATGCAAGATTCAAATCTCAGCCATCTACCCCATATGCATACCTTTGCATCAATGGGAAGCTCACCTTTTTTTGGAAATTGATGACAAAGGGGGAGAGATTGTACAAAGATATGAAAGCTTTGAGATTTAGATTATACAAGGGGGAGAGATAAGATATAAAAGCTCAAAGAAGTGGACGTTGGACATGGATATGGACAAAGAGGGAGCAACATTGAAGAAAAGAGATGGATCAAAATTTCTTGGCCAAGAGAAGCACACAAGTAGGGGGAGCAAGCTCATGAACTTTGATTGATTGCATTTGATATGTGCATATTCATGTGCTTGCTTGCATTGTATAAGCTTTCAAATTCAATATGCATGCTTGTGTGGTGTATTCTAGTTGTAGAACTTGAATGATGATTTGATAACTAGCATGCATAGGATGATAGCTAGACACTTGGTATGCTTTTCAAGTAATGCTAGTACCTTGCTTTTAATGTTGATCTCACAAGGTATCTAGTGCTTTTATTTCCAAGTGATATCTAGCTAACCATGGTGCTAAGGATGAACTTAAAGGTGAAACTCCGATTGGTACACGCTTCAAAGGTTTATTCTATACACCTTAGCATCATTTTGTAGTAATTACTCTCCCACAATTTTTAATCTATGCATATGTGCGACCTTCAAATCAAACACTCTAGCACATATGTAGGGGGAGCTAATACTTCCATCTCGGGTTTGTGGTACTTGTCCAAAATCATTTTCACATAGTAAAATTGCTTGGGCAAGCAACATGAATCCAAAAGAGCTTAATTTCCATATCTTTGTAGAGTTGTCATCAATTACCAAAAAGGGGGAGATTGAAATGTCCTTGTGTGGTTTTGGTAATTGAGTGACAACCTAGGTGGACTAATTGTGTTTATGTGAGATACAAAGGCGATTAGTCCATAGGTACATATGTGTGAGCAACATATGCCATGAAGGTGAAAATGGCTTGGAGATGTTGCAAAGCTCACACATGTGATGATGAAGGAGTTCATTGCACATGAGACATGACATTGAGTCATGTGATCAAAGGTGGAGAAGATCAAGACAAGACTTGGCTTGATGGACCAGTTGCAAGCATGAAGGCAAGTCAGAGGCTTTGGAGCGATGGACCACGTGGCGGTGAAGCTTGAGCAAGACTAGGTGCCGATGGACGAAGGCAACGATGAAAAGCAAGTGAAGTCAAGATCGATGAACCAATATGATCACGTGATGATATGAAGTGGATCATATCATTGTTGATCATGTTGGTGCATGTGTTGCATCAACATTGGAGGAGATGGAATGGAATGCGCAAGGCAAAGGTATAACCTAGGACATTTCATTTAACCAATCATAGGTGTGTAGAGAAGTTTTTGACCAGGTTTAGGATAGATGGCCGTACTATCAAGAGGGGCAAACTTGTTTGCATATCGGTCATCTAGTGCCACTCGAGTGATCTAACTTTGCATTGTCGCTAGGATCGAGTGGCATGGCAAGTTGAGTGGCTAACACCCTTAAAAATGTTTGTGAAAATATGCTAACACATGTGCACAAGGTGACACACTTGGCGGTTGGCACATTTGACCAAGGGTGAAGAAGAGAGTTGAAAACAAGTTAGTCACGCTGGTCATAGAGTGACCGGACGCGTCCGGTATGGAGATCAGACATGTCCGGTATGTGGCTCAGGACTAGACTGCACAGTGCGACCGGCGTCTGGTGTGAATCCACAAAGACGGTGTTTGGTAGATCTGTTGATCAGACGCTGGCAGCGTCCGGTCCGGAGTGACCGGATGCGTCCGGTCGAGCATGGGTGCTTACTGTACTCAACCAGACACTGAGGCTCAGTGTCCGGTCAGCTTCTAATAGACGTGTCCGGTCGGCCCAGGAGGCTTACTAGACTCGGCCGGACGCAGCGGTTGAGCGTCCGGTCATTTCGGTGCTAAGCGTCCGATCATTTTGAACTGTGCGTCCGGTCGTCTTGTTAGAGAGCCGTTGGAGGCAACAGTGGGACATGTGGCTGTTTGGCAGCTACCGAACACGTCCGGTATAGCGACTGGACATGTCCGGTATTCACGATCGGTGCGTCCGGTGTAGTGTCCGGTGATGCGTCCGGTCGACCCGAAAAACACCCAGTGAAGGGGTAATGGCTCTATTTGTTTGTGGGGTTATAAATAGAAGCCATGGCCGGCCTTTGGTCGGTAGCTTAGAAGAGTTGAGTACACTAGAGCCTTGGTGGCTTGTGTGGTAGTGCTTGGGAGCCCTCCATCTCACACACACTTGATAGTGATTATTCGATTGTGTGAGAGAGCGATTCTAGTGCATTTGCATCATGAGGTTGCATCGAGTGGCACTAGGTGATCGAGTTGTAAGCCAGTGGTGCTTGTTACTCTTGGAGGTTGCCACCTCCTAGACAGCTTGGTGGTGGTCTCTGTTGAAGCCCGCAAGAAGGTTGTGCGGCGCTCTGGAGAAGTGCTTTGTGAGGGGCATTGTGCTCGCCCCGCGGGAGCCGTGAAGAGCAACTCTAGTTGAGCATGTCATTGAGCTACCCTCACTTCTGGGGTAGGTTCTTACGGCGCTCGACGTGCGGGCTTGGCGGGTGATGTCAATTAGCCACCAAACCACCAAGTGAGCGGTTGACACAACGGGGACTAGCGTGTTGGCAAACACGTGAACCTCAGGAGAAAAATCATCATGTCAACCTTGTTCTTTCCGTTGGTTTGCATCCCTATTACACAAGCTTGCAATTACTTTCATATACATCGAGCTTGTGTTGTTGCTTTTGTAATTAGTTAGCTTGTGTAGCTTGCTAGTTACCTTCTTGCTTGTGTAGCATAGAAGTAGCTCCCTTGCATGGCTAATTTGGTTTGTGTAACCTTGTTAATCACATTGCTTAGTTTGTGTAGCTAAGTAATTGCGCTCTCTAATTTGGCATTGGTTGCCTTGTTATTGAGCATTGCTAGTGAGCTTAGTTGGCTTTGTGCTTTTGCTTACTAGCATGTGTAGGAGCTCCCTTATTGCTTAAAGTACTAGTGGCATAGGTTTGTGTGACCTTGCTCCTAGAATTGGTTAGGTGAGCTCTAGCTAGCCTGGCACCTTTGTTGCTTAATTAGCATCTTTGGAAGGTGCTAGAGAATATAGATAGAGGGGTGTAGTCTTGGCTAGACCGATAGTTCTAATTCTGTACTTGTTTCGGTTAGCCGACGCGATTAATTTTAGAGAGGACTATTCACCCCCCCTCTAGTCCGCCATCTCGACCCTTTCAAAGAGTGAAGGTTAAGTCAAGGACTTGGCACCGATGGACTGAGGCAACGGTGAAAAGCATGTGAGGTCAAGATCAATGAACCAACATGGTCATGTGATGATATGAAGTGGATCATATCATTTGTTGATCAAGGTTGGTGCATGTGTTGCATCAACATAAAAGGAGATGAAATGGAATGCGCAAGGCAAAGGTATATTTGTAGGGCATTTCATTTCACCGGTCATAGGTGTGTAGAGAAGTTTAAGACTAGGTTTAGGATAGATGGCCGTACTATCAAGAGGGGCAAACTTGTTTGTATATCGGTCATCTAGTGCCACTTGAGCGATCTAACTTTCCGTTGTTGCTAGGATCGAGTGGCGTGGTGAATTGAGTGACTAATCCTTTGAAAAATATTTTTGAAAATATTAACACACATTCACATGGTGGTGTAGACTTGGTGGTGTTGGCACATTTGCAAAGGAGAAGTTGTTGGAGTTGAATTAGATCAACTTGGAGAAGAGAAAAAGGTTTTTCGGTGTACTCCAAACTATAGGATAGCTCTTGGATTGGAATTCTACATTGATCCATTGTGCTTTGGATCAAATATGCAAGTGGGTTGTGTAGCCCTCTAAATAAACTTTCTAAAATATCCAAGATCATCAAAATCGAACTTTGGAGCTAAGAGTTATAGCCGTTTTAGCGATGAAAGGTCTGTGACAGGACTCTATGACCGGATGCATCCGGTCAGCACCTGTGAGTCCGGTCATAGAGTCTGGTCAGTGTTTCTTTCATGTGCAAAGGCGACCAGATGCAAGGAGAGTCCTATCGGTGATGACCTAACGTGTTCGGTCATCAAAAGAGCTCTCTAGAAACTCTCTAAAAGTGACCGGACTCTAGGAGAGTCGAGTCCAATCATAGGAGCAAGGAGGGTGTGGTCAGTTGTGCTGAGACATGTTGGTGACCAGACTCGGCCTCAGCGCATCCGGTCACTGGACCTGGGCGTGTTCAGTTAGGAGTATGTGCATGCAGGAGCTAGCCATTGGCAAGCAATGGTCATCTTCAAACGGGTACACGTGGCACGTGAGGAGCGACTGGACTCTGTGACATGTGTGTCTGGTCACTGCAGCAGCGAGTCCGATCAGTATGAAAAGTGCCTAGTGAAGGGGGTAACGGCTGTTTTAGCCCTTGGGGCTATAAAAGGAGTGTGTGGCTGGCCTTGGCACATGCTTGGCACCCTTGGGACTTAGTTTCCATGCTTGGGTAGTGCTAGGAGAGCCTCTAACTCACTTGTGCACATAGTGATTGCATTCGATTGCGAGTGAGTGATTGTAGTGCGATTGCATTGTGAGATTGCATCTAGTGGCACTAGGTGATCGTGTTGCAAGCCAATGGTTCTTGTTACACTTGGAGGTTGCCACCTCCTAGATGGCTTGGTGGTGGTCTCTGTCGAAGCATGCAAAGAAGATTGTGTGGTGCTTCGAAGAAGTGATTGTGAGGGGGATTCTGCTCACCCCGTGGGAGCCGCGAAGAGCAACACTAGTAGAGCATGTCCTTGGGATACCCTAACTTGTAGGTAGGTTCTTGTGGTGCCCGACGTGTGGGCTTGGTAGGTGATGCCAATTAGCCGTTGAACCACCAAGTGAGCAGTCGACACAACAGGGACTAGCGTGTTGGCAAGCACGTGAACCTCAGGAGAAAAATCACCCTATCATCCTTTTCTTCTGGTTGGTTTGCATCCCCGTTACACAAGCTTGTATTTACTTTCATATACATTGCACTTGTGTAGTTGCTCTTGTAATTAGTTTGCTTGTGTAGATTGCTAGTTACCTTCTTGCTTGTGTAGCATAGAAGTAGCTCCCTTGCGTGGCTAATTTGGTTTTAGTAACCTTGTTAGTCACATTGCTTAGTTTGTGTAGCTAAGTAATTCGTGCTCTCTAATTTGGCATTAGTTGCCTTGTTATTGAGCATTGCTAGTGAGCTTAGGAGCTTTGTGCTTTTGCTTACTAGTTGTGTAGGAGCTCCCCCGTGCTTGAAGTACTAGTGGCATAGGTTTGTGTGACCTTGTTGCTAGAATTATTTAGGCGAGCTCTAGCTAGCCCGACACCTTAGTTGCTGGTTTAGGATCTTTTTAAGGTGCTTGATAACTTAGATAGAGGGGTGTAGTCTTGGCGAGACCGATAGTTTTAATTCTGCATTTGTTATGGTTAGCAGACACGATTAATTTTAGAAAGGACTATTCACCCCCCCTCTAGTCCGCCATCTTGACCCTACATGTGGCATCGGAGCTAGGTCTCTTATTTGTGGTCTTCACCAACCTATGAGGATGGTGAATTATGGGCTAGATGTTGAGTGTCCACACATTTATGATGGCACACACTTTACATGGTAGAAAGAATGAAACTCAAGCGCAAAATAAATGGCTACATCTCGATTGCCAAGCTACTAATATTTTCTATCAATCGATGAAAGATAACATATTTGGTGAGATCATGGATATGGAATCCACCCATGAGATTTGGATATATCCCAATGGAAAGTATGGGATGGTCTCCGACGATGATGATGATGAGCCCAAGGAGGAGCATAGCACCCGGTTTTAAGAACAAAACCAGATTCACACCATATGTGAGCTAGGAAGTCAAATCTCACATATAGCTACAAATAAGGGTAATATCGAAAGACAATGCTCAATATATAACGTACTTAGTATAAAGAATATAACCTTAGATAGCAAATAGCGGAAAGACAACTCCGATCTTTGGGTGAAGACTCCAATTCCATAGGGACAACTGACTGGTTGATCACAAGCCTAATTCCTCTGAACTCTAGAAATTTGGTACCCATCCAGGATTTTTCCAAAGATTGGAAAAGTAAAGCAAGCGTAAGTACATGTCGTACTCAACAAATATAACATGGGTTCATGAGGCTCAAAAGGTTGACACTAGTTTAACTGTGACTAGCTTTTAATTGTCATAATTTTAGCATAGGAGTAGCAACAAGTTTATCACAAGCCCATATAAACACATGATCAAGTAAACATGAATAATAAATAGCATAAACAATAATCATTAATGAGCATCTTTATCATCAGTGTTCATCATCTATTCCATAAATGTTCCAAGGCCGCTCGTGACCATGAGCATGGCTGATAAACCAGTTTTATACTCTACAGAGGTTGTACACTTTCACTGTGAGTTGTGATGTACCCTTTCGCCCGAGGTGATCAGCCTCTTGACCCACTACCAAGGAAGGTCAGTAGGGTTCACTATGAAGCGTTTCAAAGGTTCATCTAACAAGTTAGGGCCATTAGATTCACTCGGCAAACAGATGTAGAGCCCCCCTCCCGATGGCACAATGACGCGTAGCCTATACACAAGGGGCTAGAGGCCACACTATACTAGATTCATCAAGCTATTCTTATGCCAATAAAGGTAACCACTAATAAGCTAGAAAAGGTCCTCAAACTATGCTAAAGCAGAGCCATATAGCCCTCACAGTTGTACTATAAGTCCTAGATGATTATTTACAGATAAGTCCCTAGGGAGAGGAATCTAGAGCACCATAAAACAATCCAATGCTCTAGCCCCCTTGTTCCATGTTGCTAAAAAGCATCTTTTAATGTTTGTTGCATATTCCATTAGTCAAGTTACAAGATCATGGCTTTAGTTAACACTAGCATCACACTACCCAATGCAATAGCCCATAGGTAACAAGGAATCTAGGATATCAAATAGCTAGGGAAATTACTATGGTTGCCAAGGTAGATACATGCATATGATCAAAATGATATTAAGGTGAATAGGACAACAAGGAAGATCCCATCCTATACTTGCCTTAAACTTAGATCCTTCTTCAAGTCCAAAACTGCAAAGATCTACTTCTTGATTCACCACGTATAACTCACCGACTGGACATGATCATAAAGCACCACACAAGCATCCATGCAATCATACATGAAGCAAACAATAGATCTAAAATAGAACAATACATCAATCATAGAAAAGTAAGTAAAAGAGTTTGAAACATGATTCTACGCATCGCTACGAACACAAAGTCGCGAGAGACACGCTAATTGGAGCTACGGTTTGAAAGAAACGGCTACGAAAAGATCTACTCATAAGAGAAAATATACAACTATAAGCTTCATGTGTTTTAACTATATAAAAGTATATGTGAATTGAATTAATTCAAATTTAGATTTGAATTATAAAACTAAAGTAGAACAAATCATATTTTATTTATAAAATCCAGTTATATAATTATTATTCAAATTAGAGTTTAAACCATGAAATTCTAGAAATAGTGACATGATAAACATTGTTACTAACACGTAAATCTCATTGCAATGAATCTAGCACAACCGGAATGGGTCAATTAAGAGCTAAAACGTAGAAGATATGAAATAAACAAGATTTCCTTTATTAAAATAATAGATTAAATCTAACCTTGAATTTTAAAAGTCAAAAACATATCTAACAGTAGCATGAATATGTAGATTATGAAATTATGAACCTAACACAAGTTGAACGGATCAAATCAGAGTTCAAACGAAGAAGATTTGGCCTACAGAAGGTAGTGGCAATTTTATAGATATTTTGAAATCAATTTCATATTAAAAATAATTAAAAACCAAATTTAAAATGCCTAATGGACCTGGCCTCGTTTTTGGAAAAATACAGGGGCCAAAACATAAAAAGCAGGGGCACGGTTAGAACTAGTTCTAAACTGAGGTGGACGGCGGGTTAATTCTGCACAACACTAGGGTCACTTTTGCAAAAGTGCAGTGGCTGTCGGCATTGACCCAGTCAGAGGATGATGTGGCAAAGTAGGATTGGACAGAGATGGTGCGTCGGTGGTGGACCAGAGCTGTGGACCTAGTCTACACTGTGCTCATGGACCGGTTATGAAGGGGTATGCGGGGTTCTAAATTGGGTGGTTCATCTAAGATCGGATGGCTGAGGACGATTGGGGAGGTTAGAGGCCGCCGGAGTAGAGCCCCCTATGGTGGTGCCATGGCCGGTGGGGCTTGGACCTCACCGAAGTTTGCCCAGATGATGACTTCGGCCACAGTTGTTCCAATGGAGGACACAGGGAGGTAGAGGGGAAAATGGTGAGCTAACCTAGGTACTTCACATGGACGAGAATGGGTCTGTGGTGACATGGGGCTCCATGGGGTGATAGCAACGGCAGTGCTAGGGTTTGGCTAGGCGGTGGCACTGCGAGCTCGAGGCGAAGTGGCTTTGGCAGCTTGAGGGGAGGTGGCATGGTGGGGGCTACTATTTATGAGGGTCTCGGCGTGGAGGCCACGCCAAGGAGGTGGAACCAGGGCAGAGATGAACACAGCCAAAGAACTCCATGCTGATTATAATGGGAACGGGGATCCCGATCTTCCATCAAGTAGTGGTAACTATCATTGTGGTGAAGAATGACACACTAATTCGGCATCAGATCGAAAGATTGAACCCTACAATCTTAGCACCACAACTCCTCTGGTTATCAACCGAGGCATGGATTCAGTTGACTTTGCCAAGAAGGCTAATTCCTGCCTACGCAACGAAGAACACAAGCAAGAACAAGAAAGAAAACAACCAAATTGCAGATGAATGATTAATCTCACGAAGTTGGGGTCTCACAAACCGATGAATGATGAAACTGTTCTTGATAGATTAATCTAAGCAAAACCCAAAATCTAATGACGGCGGCGGCGTATGATTATAAAGGTATTAGGGTCATCGCCTACCCTAGATGCGCCCCCCTAACAGGCTCAAAGACGATACATGGCCCATTGGACCAAATATGGTGATGCAACACCTAGACAGATTCTGGATGCTGACTTGTTTTGACAATTCCCGTGGATTCCAAAGAGCTTTTGATGTGAGACCACTTTCATTAGCTTCCTTATCAAATGAGATTTCCAACCACATGTAGATTGTCGAAAACGGAGCCCGGATGCGTCTTGGGTGACCATTTTAAGGCAGACTAGTCCTGGAGGCTGAGGTAGACTCAAAATCATGTTGGACTGGGCCTCCGGTTTCTGTTGGACGTCCTTGCTGGTCATCATCGCCTCCACCACTTCCTCTAAGTCCCTCATGACCCTCTCTAATGTTCCTAAGCAAGATAACATCATTAGGTAGTAGTCTATTCTCAAAAGTATGAAAAGGATCGCTTAAGAACGAGCTCACCTCTAAATTGAGTTGACGCATTCGAGCTCGGGTCATTGGACCTTACATAACGGTTGGAGGATTAGTGGGTACATCCGAAGGAGTGATGTCCTCATTAGGTTATGAAGTTGAGCTGGGGGATGAAGCTGACAGGTAGGTCCCACCTATCAGCATCGGCGAGAGCAAGGGCCAGCGGTCAGAGAGAGAGAGAAGGGGCACGCAGCTGCTGCCTAGCTTGCTGGGCCGGCGGGAAGAGAAAAAAGCCGGCTATGGGCTGATAGAGAGAGGGAGAGGGTGGGAGTGGCGACGACGCTAGGCTGGCAGGGAGTGGGCCGCTGGGAGCGGGACCGGGCCGACGCAGTGGAGAGAGGGAGAGAGAGTTTTCTTTTTTTATTTTGTTTTCTTTTTCTTAAACCATTTTCAAATATGAACCAAATTGAATTCAAATATTATTTCAAATATACTTTTTAATTCAAACAAAAATGAGAAATTTTGGTAGTCTTCCCAAAAATAAATTTACAATCCTTTTAAACTCTTTTATTTTCCTATTTTTCTTTTCTTTTATTTCAAAGCTAATTTCAAAAGTGAATTTGAATTCATTTTGAATTTTGAATTCAACCATTCAACTCAATAAATCAAATGCAAGGGCATATATGCACAAACATGTTGCTACCTTATGATAAATTTTAAATTAATGAAAATTTTTATTTTCCTATGTTTTCATCAGCGCATAAATTCCAAATTAAATCATTTTAGCTTTATTTCCAAAAATTCAAATTTTAGGGTGTTACAAGGAGGTACATGAGGATGTTGAGCATTGCCACAATTCAGTGGTTGTGGAAGATTGCTCCACCTCATGGTGATGACACTACCTCAAGTTCACTTGACAAGGTTGATGATGATGACTCAAGTGATGCAAATGATGATGCTACTCCATGCACACTTGATGGTGATGATGATGGATCATGCCCGGATGACATTGCTACTACAAGCTCATCCACTACATCACATTGTCTCATGTCACAAAGTGACACTAAGGTATCTAATGCAAATGTGATTGATCTTGATTCATATGATGAGCTTCTAGATAGATTTGGTAGCATGATCAAAGCGTTTGAAAAAGGGATGGCTAAAACTGAGAAATTAAAAAATGAAAACTCTTTTCCAAAGAAAACATGTGAACAACAAAAGCATCTACTTTGTGTTACTACTTATTCACATGAGGAGCTAAAATTGGCTCATGAGGAACTGTGTTGCTCATGATAACTTAGTACAAGACCATGCTTTTCTCACTAAAAGGCTTTCTAATGAAGAAATTAAAACTAGTGAGAGCTCTTCACATGGGTCAAATGATCAATTACATAATGTTACTAACCCTTGTGATGTAGGAAAGAAGCATGTATCCACCTCTTGTGATGATTTATTAGATATGCCATGTTCTTCACAAATAGATGCTTGTTCTACTTCTATGTCTTGTGAGACTAACATTTTGAAGGAGAACAATAAGCTCAAAAATGAAGTGAAGAATTTGAGCAACAAGTTAGAGAGGTGCTACAACTCTAAAGTCACCTTTGAGTATATAGTGAAGAATCAAAGAAGCTATGGTGACAAGAGTGGCATTGGCTTCAACAAGAGCAATATCAAAGGCAAGAGATTTGGCAAGAGAAGAAATGAAAGAGAGATAAAGAAGCAAGAAGAAAAGAAGCTCTCTCATTTCGTGTGCTTCAAATGCCATGAGATGGGACATCTTGCCAAGTCTTGCCCAACCAAGAAGCCAAAGATGGGGCCACAAGATGAAAAGAAGAAGCCCAAGAGCAAATCAAGATCAACCATGAAGATGGTCATGACATGAAGAAGATGAAGACAATAAGAAGGGGTGGAAGAGGAAATGCAAGGCATGCGATGCTTATTCAAAATGCCAAGATGATGAGCAAGAATCAAGATGACAAGAGAGATTATGCTCACATCAAGTGCTTCAAGTGTGTAGATATGTGACACTTTGCCTTGAGGTGTCCTACCAAGCTTGAGAAGAAGGCTCAAGCAACTCATGAGAGGCAAGGCAATGGGAAGCACCACATGAGCAAGGAAGAGAAGGCTCAATCCAAGAAAAAGTGCTACTCATACCGGGAAAGGGGACATATGACTAATTCATGTTCCCTAGGTAACACTTCTAAGCCTACTTCAATTGATGATGATATTGTGCTTAGAAATGATGGCAATGGTACCTCTATGGTTGTTGTTGCAAAACATCCCGATTCATACTAAGGCTATTCCTAAGTATGTTGCTCCTAACTTGAGAGGACCCAAACTAGTTTCGGTACCATCAAAAAGTGGATGAATGTGTGTTGGTACCATGGCATTGGAGGCTTAATTTAATGGAATTCTTATTGATCATATGTTGAGTCAAGTTGTGAAGCTTAATGCATAACCAATCCCAATGCCAAGTCAAAAGTGAGTGAAGTCCAAGTGCTACAATATACAAGTGCTATAATTTAAGTTGTGGTTATATATATTTGATGGCTTGCAAATATTTGAGTTGAAGCTTGCTATGGATGATCATGTGCTAACCAATGTATATTCTTTGTTGATCTATTTTATTTGGGTGCATATGAGTTGATTGAATTGGATAAATATGCAATATTGCTTGCTATGAGATGTTTGAAGGGATAAATAGCTTAGTAATGAAGTTTAGATGGATTTGTGTTGGATAAATTCATGAGACGACTTTGAGTAAGTGGATTGAATGGATATATGTCTTTTGAAAGTATTCAAACAAGTTGGTTTCAAGTTTGATTCACATTTGTTGAAGAATAGCCCGTAATTAAAATCTGTCCTATATAGCAAAATCTGAGTGAGCTGTGATCTTAGCCATGTTTGAATAACCATATCTCTTTGGATTGGCTTGAAATTTGGTATGCATGCTCTAGACTTATGGCTTAAGATGCTGTACAAATTTCATGAGAATTGGAGAAGAGATTCTTCAGTTTTGGAGTAGATCTTGTCAGCTATAGTGCATCAGTTTTTAGCATGTAGTAGCGGTGGAAGAATTGAAATCTGGTAGCAATCGTGAAGTCAAATGAAGCCCAAGTTTTTACCGCTGCTAGATGACTTAGTTAACCACATGTCCAACAAATTTTGTGGTATTTGGATCTGTACATTGGGAGATATAGATTTTTCTTTGAAGAGTACAGAATCTGCCAGAAAAGTGACATCTATTGAATTGATCAAAAGTCACTTTGATTGAAAGGTCCTCAAGATGGAAACATGTTTATAAGTGATTTAGGCACCTAAGTTTGGTTTTGAGATGATCTAGAAGCATGATAGGCGAAGAGTACAAGGCCATTTGATTGTGGAGTGTACTTGGCACACAATTGGTATTCAATTGAAGATCAAGACCAAGCTCAAGATGAAGATAAAGTTTAAGTTCTAGTGCTTGTTGAAGATCATCTGATAGAACAAAAAGGACTTAAACAAGTGGAAAGAAAAGGACTGAAAGAAGGATTCAAGGTTAATCATTAAGTTAAGTCCATCACTTGGATCAATCAATCAAGATATTTCAAGTGAGTGTCAAGAATGGTTCTTTGGAGAGAGGTCACTTCTCCCTAGTGTAGGGGCGTGCCGCCTTTTGTAGGTAAACCAAGTGTGGTGCTTGAAAGGCTAACATGGAAGTAGTGATCCGAGGGACATTTGAGATGCTTAGTTGAAGCAATCAAAAGGGTAGATCAAGAAAAGCATCTCAATTTAGTAACAAGTGGTATTCTCACATTGATTCTCTCATACAAGCAAAGATGAAATGAAGAAGCAAGCCAACCACAACAAAAAAGCATACTTGATCATTAGTGGTTATTAAATCATGTGGGTGAAGAATGGACTCTATCTATGATGATTGGTCTTCACCAAGCTATAAATTGGACTTCACATTGCTGTTGGAGTAATGAATTGGAATCTATGTGACTATCCTCTACTCCAAGATAGCAAAGGTATTATTGTAATGTGCATGATCATTTTCATCCCTTACTAGTATGCGGTTAAGTGCATATAGTACATGCTTATTAGGATCATGCATAACAAATGAAATGTTTAAATTCATAACCTACCACTATTGCTTGAATGGTTAATTGATCTAGTGGTATGAGTATGAGTTTGTTCATGAGCTAGTGAACCCAAGTACTTGATTTAATTTGGATTGACAACAAGTAAGAAGTACAACCTCGATAAGATAACCTCTAAATAAGTGTGAAGAAGCTTAGAGAGGGTTCAAACCGGACTTGGAAGCTTAGGCAAATCAATTTAGTTCAAGTCGACTTAGAAGTTCATGATAAGTGACAAGAGTACAAGCACAAGACAACAATGCAAATGGATATCTAGTTTGGTTGTTTCAAGTGGTATCTAGACTCATTTCATTTATCAAATGGTATTCACAAGTAGTGTTTATATCAACATACAAGTGGTACTCATGAAGATAGCAAATGTTCAAGAAATGGTAAAAATTGACAAATCCAACAAGTGGTTCCATGGTAGCAAATTCTTTCAAGTAGTATCACATCTCTACATGTGGTATTAACTATACAAGATAGTGGTTCCACAAGTGATCCTCAACTTTAAGTGATCATCAAGTGAAGAATGCATCCGTTATCTACAAGAGCTCAAGATTATCAAGTGAATGACCCATGCTATGACATAGGGGAGGTGCCCCACCAATTGATATCAAGGTCAAAGATCCTATATTTGGTATCTTGAGAGCTATACAAGTGGTGTCATTCCAATATTTGGAAGTGTCCATCAAAAAATGCAAAATTCAAGCCTCAACTATCTACCTCAATGCAAGCCTTTGCATCAATGAGAAGCACACCTTTTATGGAAATTGATGACAAAGGGGGAGAGATTGCACAAAGATATGGAAGCTTTGGGGCAAAAGTGGACAAAGATTTCAAAGACATGAGGAAGAAGTAGAAGTTGGACATGGACATGAACAAAGAGGGAGTAACATTAAAGAATTGAGAAGGATCAAAATTCTTGGACAAAATAAGCACACAAGTAGGGGGAGCAAGCTCATGAACCTTGATTGGTTGCATTTGATTTATCCATATTCATGTGCTTGCTTGCATAAGTTTTTAAATTTGATATGCATGCTTGTGTGGTGTATGCTAGTTGTAGAACTCAAATGATGACTTGATAACTAGCATGCATAGGATGATAGCTAGACTTGTATTTCTACATGTGGTACTAGAACCTTGCTTATAATGCTGATCTCATAGGGTTTCTAGTGTTTTTGTTGTTTTCTAGCTACTCATGGTGCTAAGGATGGTGTTAAAAGTGCAACTCCAATTGGAATCACGCATCAAAGGTTAATTCTTTACACCTTAGCATCATTGGTTGTAATTACTCTCCCACAATTCCAATCTACGCATATGTGCGAGCTTCAAACCAAACACTCTAGCATATATATAGGGGGACCTAATACTACCAATTTAGGGTTGCGGTATTTGTCTAAAATCATTTACACATGGTAAAATTGCTTGGGCAAGCAACATGAATCCAAAAGTGCTTAATTTCCAAATCTTTGTAGAGTTGCCATCAATTACCAAAAAGGGAGAGATTAAAAGGTCCCTAGTTTGGTTTCGGTAATTGAGTGACAATCTAGGTGGACTAATGTGTTTAATTGTGAGATACATAGGTGATTAGTCCACATGTACACTTGTGTGAGCAACACATGCCATGGAAGTGGAAATAGCTTGATATGTTGTAAGGCTCACACATGTGATGAAGGAGCTAATTGCATATGAGACATGACATGGAGTCATGTGACTAAGGTGGAGAAGATCAAGACAAGACTTGGCTTGATGGACTGGTTGCAAGAGTGAAGGTTAAGTCGAGGACTTAGCGCTGATGGACCAAGGCAATAGTGAAAAGCATGTGAGGTCAAGATCGATGAACCAATATGGTAATGTGATGATATGAAGTGGATCAACTCCTACGCGTGAAAATGCAAAACTACAGCGAATAATATTTCACATCCGCATCCCAGATTTGAACAAAACTATAAATAACCTCGATGAATAATGTTTTGAGATCCACCGCTCCTACCGCCATCGTTAGGTTACACATGGTCTCCTCGATATCTAGAGCATTTTTTCACCTCTTGTTTTCACATGGCTTGAGAAACTCTGTCGGTACTTCTTCGTGGTTATAGATACACCCTCAAGGCCTAGCCGAGATCGCACTACTGCCACCCAATTCTTAGATGTAAAGCCACCTTTGCTTCTCAAAATCTTAGCTGACGGCAAGCATTCAACAGGTGACTTCCCAAAAGAAGAACTCCCCATGCGCCAACACCTCTGCCACCTAGGGTAAGATAGATCTTTTTTATGTTCTCGCTTTCGTCCAATCATCCATATTGACCTTCCATATCCTCACAGTGCCATATCTCACGTAGGTGCTCAGCACTATAGGTCGAGGCCTCCTAGCTGATGAGGACATCACTTCTTCAGAGGTACCCGTTGATCCTCCAACCGTCATGCAAGGTCCAATGACCCGGGCTCGAAAGCGACAACTCAATTTAGAGGTGAGCTCATTCTTAAGCGATACTTTTCATACTTTTGAGAATAGACTACTACGTAATGATGTTATCTTGCTTAGGAATATTGGAGAGGGTCATGAAGGACTTAGAGGAAGTGGTGGAGGTGATGATGACCAGTAAGGACGTCCAACACAAGCCGGAGGCCCAGTCCAACAAGAATTCGAGTCTGCCTCAGCCTCCAGGACCAGTCTGCCTTAAACTGGCCACCCAGGATGCACCCGGACTCTGTTTTTGACAATCCACATATGGATGGAAAGCTAATTTGATAAGGAAGCCAATCCAAGTGGTCTCACATCAAAATCAGTTCGTAATAAACAGGAATCGTGGTCACAAGACAGTGTCTAGAATCTACCAGGGTGCTGCGACACCGTCTTTTAGTCCGTTGGACCATGTATCGTGTTTGGGGCCATTAGGGGCGCATCCAGGGGTCTTGCATGACTCTAGAGTCTTTATAAACAGCCATCGCTCCTCCATTAGGGTTCAGGTTTTGCTTAGATTATTCTGTCAAGAACAGTTTCGCTGTTCATCGGTTTGTGGGACCCCAACTTCGTGAGATAATCATTCATCTGCAATTTGGTTGCATTCTTTCTTGTTCTTGCTTGTGTTCTTTGTTGCGTAGGCAGGGATTAGCCTTCTTGGCGAGGTCAACCTGGTCTGTGACTTGGTTGATAACCAGAGGAGCTGTGGTGCTAAGATTGTAGGGTTCGATCTTTTGATCTGAAGCTGGATCGGTGTGTCATTCTCCGCCACAACAATAGTTACCATCACCTGACGGAAGATCGGGGTCCCCGTCTCCATTAAGTGTTAATCCGAGCTAAGGTATACCATCAGGTTCACTTTTATTCCCTAGTTTTGAGTGGTTCGCATTCGTCCCATAGTCCAGTGCCATACTCATTTTTCCTGTCCTAGAACCTTCTGCGCCATAGCCTTTGCATATTTTAGTTTCAGAGTCCGTCGTGTTGAGTTTGTGTCCTGGTCGAGATCTTGTTGCTGGTTAGGTCATGTTAGAGTCCAGTTCGTGTGTTTTCCCCCATCGTTTCGATCAAATCTTTGCTGTTGTGACCAGTTTTGTGCACATTGTTCCCGTTTTTTCCTATAATTCGGAGCCAATTCTTAAAACTAGTCTAGTTTTCGCATACGAAGTCCGATTTCGACGTTCCATATATCAAAATCGATCTAAAAAAAATTTCGAATCCATCCATCCCCGATGTTGTCGGGGTTCAAAAATTTTAGATTGGTCAAAAAGTGGTCACAAGATCCTCTTTTCGTGGTCACAAGGTTTTTGTCGATTTTGAGCAAGTTTTCTGAAAATTCCACAGGCCACGCCTTTCACTTGTTTTAGCTCATATTTTCTGTGGTTACTTCTTTTGTGCTCCTAAGTAAAGGAAAAATATCAAAAAATAAAATAAAAAAGTCAAAATTTCTCAAAAAAACAACGACAGCCCAAAAAATAGAAAAAAAGAGAGGGGCAAAAGGGAAACAATATCTAGAGGAGCACATAGAGAAGACCAAAGTGAGTTGTGTTAGCGTGTGCTGTCTGGTTCCTTGTTTGTGTTGCTGTTTGCATCCACCATACTTGTTTTCATACACCTATCACCTTGCTATCCACCATACTTTTGTCACACACCTGGTACTTAGAACATTTTAGACCAGCAACGAGAACAAGTACTTTGGACTATAATTCAGCATTACTTTCTGTTACTGACTTGTGTGCCAGATATACATATTACTCTTCATGTGCCTTCCAAGCTCCACAAACTTTTCAGATCAGTACAGACAATGGGCCTTACAATCTCGGTACCACTGTCTCACAGGTATCATGAACTAGCCGCCGGTTGTACCGCCCACTGCTTGTGTTGGTATGAACTTTGTAAGAGCTTGGTAAGACGCTTCCACTTGCTGTTAAAAGTGACACCACTGCAACCACGTAGTCATTTGGTAGGGATAAATTTCACCGTTTGTTCCTGTTTTTGTGTTTTCAATGGCAGGAGGTGAACAGACAGGAGATAACAATCCGAAGGGTTTCAGCGAGTGTGTCAGTCAAGAGCAACTACAAGCTATTGTAGAGGATGCCCAAAAAAGGATGAATGAGGCCGTTAGAAAGGCCGTCACTAACACACTCATTGAACTCAACATTGGCAATAGCATGGAGAGATTGGACAAGCGAATTTCCACGCTAACCAACAAGGTTACTGAGTTGGAAACCTTTGTGGCGGGCAACAGCGACGTCTCCGCTAGCAACACTGATGGTCAAGACACGGTGTATGATGCCAATGGGAACATAGGTCGAGCAGCTTTTCGGCAAGAGAGATTACGACAACGTCTTCACCGCAACATGATAGGTATGGGTGGTGTCCACCACCACCACCGTCAAGGTAATAATCACCATGTGCCCGATGATCCTTATGCTAAAATTAAGTTCACAATACCATCTTTTTCGGGTCATTATGATGCTAAGGGATATCTTGATTGGGAGATGACAGTAGAACAAAAGTTTAGTGCCCACCTTGTACCTGAGCAGCATAGAGTTAGACAAGCTACTAGTGAGTTTAAGGATTTTGCCATTATTTGGTGGAATGGGCTAGTTACACAGAATGCTTTACCTGGTACATGGGAAGAACTTAAGATAGCTATGTGTGATCGTTTTGTTCCTCCTTATCATAGAGACTTGCGTAAGAAATTGATGCGTTTAGAACAAGGAGATAAATCTGTATAGGATTACTATGGTGAGCTCCAAAAGGGATTGATGCGCTGTAGTGTTGTGGAGGGAAATGAAGATGCCATTTGTCATTTTTATTCGGGTTTGAGGCGTGAGATTCAGGACATTGTTGATTATAAAGAATTTAACACTGTCAACCAGTTGTTTCAGTTTGCTATGTTTACAGAAAAGGAATTGCAGGGGCGTGAACAGTAGGGCAAGAGCAAGGTCAGCACCAGCACATACACGCCACGCTCGGCACCATCTTTGGGGCTAACCAATCCAACCACTTTTCGGGTGCCTCCACCAGCGAGCAAGTGACCAGCAACCTCTGGAGTTTCTGCTACACCTAAGGCACCTCCTGCACGACCTTCCGATTCAGGTAAAAATTCTTTGCAGGTGCTTACCAAGAGTTCCTCATCCGTTGCATCGATGGGACGCACTTCGGGTATTCAGTGCCACCACTGCCATGGCATTGGCCATGTGCAGAAGGACTGCCCAAGTCAGTGGGCATATATTGCTACAGAAGATGGTTACATCAGCACCTCTAACATTGAGGATGAAGAAGACCAAGATGCAGATGAGGAGGATGGCGAAGTCCTTGGTGACGAGGCCACGGCGTCCTATAGGAGCATCATTGTACAGCGGGTGCTCATCTCACAAGTCCAGCAACCTGAGAAGCTACAATGCCATAACTTGTTCTAGATTTTCTTCGTCATCAGCGACCGTCGAGCACGTGTCATTATTGATGGAGGTAGCTGCAACAATTTGGTGAGTTCTGATTTGGTCAAGGAGCTTGGCTTGACCACACGCCCACACCCACGTCCATACCATATTCAATGGCTAATTGATTTTGGTAAAGCAAAGGTAACACAAACTTATAGAGTTTCATTTTTCATTGGTTCTTATGCTGATACTATTGATTGTGATGTGGTACCTATGCAAGCTTGTTCACTCTTAGTGGGTCATCCTTGGGAACATGATAATGATGCTACACACCATGGTAGAAGTAATAAATACACTTTTGTGCATAAAGGAAAGAAAATTACTTTGGTACCTTTGACCCCTGCTCAAATTGTACAAGCTAATAGAGAACGCGCTGCTAGTTTGAATGATGTTCAATCTAAAAATCAGCAAGTTGCTAATTCTATTTTCCCACCTAAAAAGGATATGTCTACATCTATTTCTAAGCCTGAGAGGATTAAATTGAAGGGTGGTATTATGCTTGCAACAAAATGTGACTTTGCTAAAATTTCTGATGATGATATTTGCTATGCTTTGGTATGCAAATGAGCTATGTTTTCGCTTGATGATATTGTTAGCTCGGTACCTCCTGCTGTCACTAACCTTTTGCAGGAGTATGAGGACATTTTTCCAGCTGAGATACCCCCAGGGCTACCACCTATGAGAGGGATAGAGCATCAAACTGATTTGATTCTGAGAGCAACCTTGCCCAACCGTGCTGCCTATCGAACCAATCCCGAGGAGACTAAGGAAATTCAGCGGCAAGTCCAAGACCTATTGGACTGCAGGTATGTACATGAAAGCCTTAGTCCTTGTGTCATTCCTATACTTTTGGTTCCTAAGAAAGATGAAACTTGGCGTATGTGTGTTGATTGTAGAGCCATCAATAATATTACTATTCGGTATTGTCATCCTATTCCTAGGCTAGATGACATGCTAGATGAGTTGTGTGGTTCTATAATTTTTACTAAGATTGACTTGCGAAGTGGCTACCACCAAATTAGAATGAAACTTGGAGATGAATGGAAAACTGCGTTTAAAACCAAATTCGAATTGTATGAGTGGTTAGTAATGCCTTTTGGTTTGACAAATGCACCTAGCACTTTCATGCGCTTAATGAACGAGGTTTTAAGAGCTTTTATTGGACATTTTGTGGTAGTTTACTTTAATGATATATAGATTTACAACAAGTCTTTTGATGAACATATGGATCACTTACGTGCTATTTTTAATACTTTACGTGATGCACGTCTATTTGGTAACCTTGAGAAGTGCATCTTTTGCACGGATCGGGTTTCTTTTCTTGGCTATGTTGTAACTCCATAGGGAATTGAGGTGGACGAGATGAAAATGGAAGCCATAAAGAGCTGGCCGGTTCCCCAAACCGTCACACAGGTGAAGAGTTTTCTTGGTCTTGCAGGATTCTACCGCCGCTTTGTCAAAGATTTCAGCACCATTGCTGCCCCCATTGCATGAGTTGACGAAGAAAGGAGTGGTGTTTCATTGGGGAGAGGCACAAGAGGAGTCCTTTGACACTTTGAAGGAAAAGCTTACACACACACCATTGCTGCAACTTCCAAATTTTGGTAAGACTTTTGAGCTAGAATGTGATGCTAGTGGGGTTGGCATTGGTGGTGTTTTGATGCAAGATGTTAAACCAGTTGCTTACTTTAGTGAAAAATTGCATGGTCATGTTCTTAATTATTCCACGTATGATAAAGAATTGTATGCACTTGTTCATTCTTTAGAGATGTGGCGTCATTATTTGCGGCCTAAAGAATTTGTTATTCATTCCGATCATGAATCGCTTAAGTATCTTCACTCTCAAAATAATCTGAATTGTTGGCATGCTAAATGGGTTGAATTTATTGAATCTTTTCCTTATATTATCAAACACAAGAAAGGAAAGGATAATGTGATTGCTGATGCTTTGTCTAGAAGATATACATTGCTGTCCCAACTTGATTGTCGGATTTTTGGTCTTCAATCCATTAAAGAACAATATGCGCTTGATCCTAATTTTAAGGATGTGTTGCTTAATTGTAGAGAGGGACGCACATGGAATAAGTTTATGATTAGTGATGGTTTTTTGTTTAGAGCAAACTGCCTATGCATTCCAGTTGGTTCTGTTCATCTTTTGTTGTTGCAGAAGGCACATGAAGGCGGATTGATGGGACATTTTGGTGCCAAGAAGACGGAGGAGGTGCTGTCCACACACTTCTTTTGGCCAAGGATGAGGCGAGATGTAGAGCGGTACATGGCTCGGTGTGCCACATGTCAAAAAGCTAAGTCACGGTTGAAACCACATGGTTTATATATGCCTCTTCCTGTTCCTTCTACTCCTTGGGCAGATATATCTATGGATTTTGTGTTGGGATTGCCAAGGACTAAGAGGGGGAGGGATAGTATTTTTGTGGTGGTTGATCGTTTTTCTAAGATGGCACATTTTATTCCTTGTCATAAGAGCGACGATGCTATTCATATTGCTGACCTTTTCTTTCAAGAAATTGTTCGCTTGCATGGTATGCCTTCTACTATTGTTTTAGATCACGATGCAAAATTCTTGAGTCATTTTTGGCGCACATTGTGGAATAAATTGGGGACCAAGCTGCTGTTTTCTACAACATGTCATCCCCAAACTGATCGGCAAACTGAGGTTATGAATCGAACATTGTCCACCATGTTGAGAGGCATTTTGAAGCACAATTTGAAGATGTGGGAAGAGTGTTTGCCGCATGTGGAGTTTGCATATAACAGGGCGGAACATTCCACCACCAAGGTAAGTCCTTTTCACGTAGTGTATGGTTTTAACCCCCATGCTCCTATTGATCTTTTACCTTTACCTACCATTGAGAGAATACATAGTGATGCTAGAGAGCGTGCTGATTTTATTTGTAAGTTGCACGAAACAACTAAAACAAATATTGAAAGAATGAATGAAAAGTATAGAATTGCTGGTAGTAAAGGTAGAAAAGAGATTAAACTTGAACCGGGTGATTTGGTTTGGTTACATTTGAGAAAAGATAGATTTCCTTAGCTCCGTAAGTCTAAATTAATGCCAAGAGCAGCTGGTCCTTATAAGATCATTGAGAAAATAAATGATAATGCCTACAAACTTGAATTGCCACCCGAGTTCGGGGTTAGTCCCACCTTTAACATTACAAATTTGAAACCTTATTTGGGAGAAGAAGATGAGCTTGAGTCGAGGATGACTCCAATTAAAGAGGGGGAGGATGATGAGGACATCACTTCTTCAGAGGTACCCGCTGATCCTCCAACCGTCGTGCAAGGTCCAATGACCCGGGCTCGAAAGCGACAACTCAATTTAGAGGTGAGCTCGTTCTTAAGCGATACTTTTCATACTTTTGAGAATAGACTACTACCTAATGATGTTATCTTGCTTAGGAACATTGGAGAGGGTCATGAAGGACTTGGAGGAAGTGGTGGAGGTGATGATGACCAGCAAGGACGTCCAACACAAGCCGGAGGCCCAGTCCAACAAGAATTCGAGTCTGCCTCGGCCTCTAGGACCAGTCGGCCTTAAACTGGTCACCCAGGACGCATCCGGACTCTGTTTTTGACGATCCACATATGGATGGAAATCTAATTTGATAAGGAAGCCAATCCAAGTGATCTCATGTCAAAAGCAGTTCAGAATCAACAGGAATCGTGGTCACAAGATAGAGTCCAGAATCTGCCAGGGTGCTGCGACACCGTCTTTTGGTCCGTTGGACCATGTATCGTGTTTGGGCCCATTAGGGGCACGTCCAGGGGTCTTGCACGACCCTAGAGTCTTCATAAACAGCCACTGCTCCTCCATTAGGGTTCAGGTTTTGCTTAGATTATTCTGTTAAGAACAGTTTCGCCGTTCATCGGTTTGTGAGACCCCAACTTCATGAGATAATCATTCATCGGCAACTTGGTTGCGTTCTTTCTTGTTCTTGCTTGTGTTCTTCATTGCGCAAGCAGGGATTAGCCTTCTTGGTGAGGTCAACCTGGTCCATGACTTGGTTGATAACCAGAGGAGCTGTGGTGCTAAGATTGCATGGTTCGATGTTTCAATCTGAAGCCGGATCGGTGTGTCATTCTCTGCCACAACGATAGTTACCATCACCTGATGGAAGATTGGGATCCCGGTCTCCATTACTAGCATTGCCCCGGATGCCGGATTGTTGGCGCTGGTAGGATCCTCTATTCATCTACCTCTCAGAGTCCACTTTGAATGTTTCTCAAACTGCGCTAGCCGCCGTGGAGGAAGAAACCAATGTGGTTTGGGCACAGTTGGTGGCATCCGACGCCAAGGTCGCGGGTGAGTTAATCAACATGATCTCGTACCAGACCACTTTGCTTTGTCGATCCTCTCTTGATAACCTTGCCTTCCTTATTGTAGTTTTGATAGAGCAACTAGAGGCCCTCCAGTCGGTGGTGAACAATGTGGATGATGCTTTGCATGCCTAGGGTGATGGATTGGTGGCCTATCTTTAGGATGTCTCCACACGCGCTAGAGAGGTGGCCCTCCATGGTGTTCGACATGGAGCCACCGTTGCTTTGGCGGTCACCCAAGTGTGCTCAGGGTGCGACCTTCGTCCATTACAACCTGACTTCTTGAATGGCGAGGATGTTGACTATCATCAGGAGCTGGTGATCGAGTTTGAGGGCACTGCTGATGCTGTGGTGCACATAACCCTAGCCGAAGGAATTATCAATCATGTTCTCCTCGGCCCTTAAAATGTAATAGGTTTATATTAAGAAATAAAATATCTTTTGCACCTATTCTTTATGATTTAGCCTTTAAACCCTTTTTCTTGTCATTGTCAATCTTTTATACCGTCGGTCCTCGAACTGATAATCATTAGAGAGACCCGAACTTGGGCTCAAAAATAGCCAATCAGATCAAACCGGCTAACTTCCTAGGGTCGGACCTTCCATAGCCTAGCACAAATCATAGCACCATGTCGAACAAACCGCTTTCTAAAATTGGCATTCTAGACCGTTGAATGATAATGTAGTCACAAAAACCAGAGCTACTTTCTTGGATGCTTGAACCATAACTCAAACAATCTAGATTTGTAACTGCCAAGCCTCATTTGAATTAGATCTGAAGCTCTTAGGTGCGAATGTTTGGTTGATGCATCTTTCTACTTTGCATGAAATCTATACCTGCTTAACGATTGACTCTCAATGATTCTTCGAAATAGGGCTCTCGCAACTGTTTCCAACTGATCAATCCTTTAGGTCGGCCCTCAGGTTTGGATAATCACAAAATTGCAGCAGACAGATCCTTTCGAAGTCCGGAGCCTGGGACCGAGTGAAAATGTACAATTCTAATGAAATGACAACTCAACCGTCGCCTTCTCATTTGGCCACGCATAGCCTCCTCAATTCTCGGAACGGCCTCTCATCTTCTATTAACTGCTTCTTTATTTTGACACGGTGCGATAAACCTACCTGTGTCATTGTCAGTTATAAATATATGCCTTAGGGATAATTGAGAGGTCACATTTGCACTTGTTTCCGCTCTTGCTACTGCACATCTTCTTCTTCTTCTGACCAAAAACTCACTTTTAGCCAAGAACAATGGCTGACGACAAGCGTCCTGCTGGCGATATTCTAGAGGAGGATCTCCCTCCATGCCAACGCCTCTGCATCCTTGGGTATGTTAGACTTGTAACTCTGATTTTCTGATTACCATTTGCATTTAGTAATTTTTCTTTATAGGAACATCACCTGGGTCGCCGTCCAAAATCTCCTAGCGAGGTTTGAAGCTCAACCAGCAGCGCCCGTAGCTTCCTCCATCGACTCCACTGACTTGTACAATGGTGATGACGCCCGGCGTTACCTTTGTGAATGGGATGAGGCGTTGGGTCATCACTGGGAGGCAACCCAAGAAACTGATTGCCTGGAAGCTGCCTTGGCTGCTTCCCAAGCCACCCTTGCCTCTATGGAGGAGGAGAGTCGTGCCACCTGGGCGCGATTGGTGGAATATGACGCTAGAGTCGCATGTAGGATCTTCAGAATAAACCCTATTCCTTCATTACTCTGCTCTGTCGTGCTTCTCTTGATATCTTTCTCTTTATTATTATAGCATTGATAGAGGAGTTGGAGGCTCTCCAACTGGCAGTGAATAATGCCACTGGGCTCTAAACGCCTAGGGTGGCTTGCTGGCATATTGCCTTTAGGATGTTCCCACTCGCGCTGGGGAGATTGGTCTCCATGGTGTTCGACATGGGGCTGCGGTCGCCCTGATGACTGCCCAAGTGAACTATGGGCATGAACTTTGAGGGCTCCAGCCCAGCTTCGCCAGTGGTGACGACCATCATGAACTGGTGGATGATTTCAATGGTCACGCTAATGCTGTGGTGAATACCACCTTGGCCAAAGGAATCATGAACAACATTTTCTTTGGCCCTTAGTTTGTATCTAGGATTGTAATTATGAATAAAATCCTAGACAATCCTTGTGTTTCGTGTTCGATCCTGTGAATGCCACTGTTGCTTTCCTCATGACTTGTATTTTCTTTATTTTTTGCAGTATAGGCGATGCATACAACACCGGCTTCTGCTCATTTAGGCTAGATTAGGATTCCTTATTTTTGTTCTAAAGGCGATACTTTGCTAGTATTGGCTGTTAGATTTGGCGACAACCCACACTTCGAGCGTTAACTTTTAATCGCTAGAATCTAAACTCCATAATGAACAATTGTTTCTGAAATAGTCAATGATGATTCACATATCAAATCACTTATGAACCCTAGAAATCATTGGCTGCCAAGCTCTTTCAAAGTATTATGCAATTAAATCCAAATCTGCCCTCTTAAAATAGAATGGTCGTATTCTGATAAACCCAAAAAGCAATGTTTAGCCGATCTATAATAACCAATAGGAGGAGTCAATAAAATAAACTCTCAGAACCGATTGTTGGATTGGCTATTGATGTTCATCATTGATCTTGATGATGCCTCCTTCCTAGACTCTTCCAGAGAAGCATTCGCAATCTTCAAACTCCCAATATGTTGGGCCAGCTGTTGCCACACTCATAGACGTGTCAGCCGAAACCATGTTGTTAAGTTGATAATTCAAATGCTCTTGGATGGACCGACGGTTGGATTGAGATTGCCTAAACTCTGCATATTGATTACTGCACTCTGGCAGTTACGTCTTGTAGGTAATTTCAATCCTTCATTCCAATAGTGCCTTAAGAAAGGACAACTCAACTGTAGTTTGGCTTGTTCCCTTTTGTACCTTTCTTCTTCACACCGATGTTCATATTCTTCTTCTTCAAGCCAACGCTGATAGTCCCTCTCCTTCTAGCATTGCCACTTGTTCAACAAGATCCTGGAAGTGACCCAAGGATGTCAAGCACCAGCTCTGGATGTCTCACCCTATTCATATCGACTCTTTTGCTGATCACATTGCTTCTTAGTTTCTTCATACTCATTAGACGATATTTCACTTTGGGGTCAACTGACCCATCTTCTTTGGCCTTGGCCGACGTCAAGACCTTCGTCTTTCCCTTAGCCAATTGGAATTCCACCATGTGCACCCTTGGGAAAGGATGCTTGTCTATGTCCATTGTTGGTTTCTTAGCTAGCTCAAACTTGATCCTCCCTTGCTCGAAGGCCTTCTGAATGTGGAAGCGGAAGATTCTGCACTCATTGGTACTGTTGTTGGTAACATTGTGGAATTTGCAGTATTTCTTCCCTTTAAGTTCTTCAGCCGAAGTGATCTGTGGCAGAACGACCCAAATTATATGGCCCACGTGCACATGTTATTGTCCTAAAGACCTCTAGCAGCTGTACATGAGAGCCAGATAACCCTGAATCATCCACATTTTACAACTCATATAGGATCAACATGGAGTTACCACAACATTACAACACTTGGTACAAAAATAACTTACATCAGAGTGCAGAAGACTTATAACATTAGTTTACAAAATATGATTAAGTATAAACTTAACTATGTTCCAAATGGTGAGTAGAATTGCAGAAGTGACTTAAGTAAAGCATCTAAGGTAGAAGAGATGGCCAGATCATGTTGGGCCCACTGACATGACCTCAATTAGCAGCTCAAGTCAGATCCTACAATAGGGGTTAACAAACCCTAAGTACTTGAGGGTACTCAACAAGTCTTACCCGACTAAAAGAAAAACTCCAAGGGTATGCAGGTATAAAGGTAAGGTAGAAGCAAGAAGTAACTTTTGCAGAAAAGTTTACTATGACTGGATCCTTACTTTCAATGTTTTAGCTTTTGTATTAAGTTATTAGTAGTATCTAGTTTGCACCTAATCTAGCTCAATCACTTCATTAATCATCTCATCTCAAGTTCATCTCTTATCCACAAGCAACCATGTGCCATTGATTAAGTATGATGCAGGGTAGTTGATCGTGTCTCCTGTTACCGTGGAGCAAATGGTGATTCGTATTGATTTGGCCCAGCTGGGGTTTCCTTACCACATGACATATGTAAGTCTAGGACCGGTCCTAAACCTACATATATCAACACTAACTCAGATCCTCTAAAACATGAACGGGTCCAGCACTACCCGAGAGCATAGTACTCCACCTCCCTGTGCCACTCCTAGTGAATTCACAGGATGTGTACATGCTCCTCTTGCCATCTCTCTACTCCTAGTGCATGGTTGGCCTTTCACATATTAGAATAGCTGGGGTGTTAGGCTTACCAGAGTATGTGGCTAGTACTACAAGTCACGATCACAAGCAGGCCTACAATGATCGGTCCTCAATCAACATAGACGGAGCACTATGTCGAGCCTCAAACTTGATGCAAGCCAAGATTCCGCCTGGTCTCAAATTAAATATTAATATCATCATGGTATACTCCTAACCCATATGCAGAGTCGAGAAGAGCAAGGTAAAACCTATCTCCCACGAATGATGAAATCATCATTCGACTTCTATTGAAGTCTAAGCATTACTAAGCAATAGAGATATCGAGCTATTTATACTAACATGGTATAATTAAGGATACCTGAATATCAAGGTAATCATGCAGCAATGGTATCAACCAACTCTAAATTACTTAATGCACATCTCACAAGACTTAAGGTGTAATAAAGATTTGTAAATACTAGGGAAGGGTTTATGCTCTGGGGCCTGCCTGCATTGTAGAGAAGGGTATATTCCAGAGAAAGATCCAAGAGTTAGACTTGGCGCCAGCACCACTAGTGGATGGACCTTCTCTAAAACTTGATCAACACGAGTCTTCTCACTCTCGCGTAGGTACTACACGTAATAGATAATACTTTGCTTAACATGATGGAATGCAGGACATGATGCATGATGAGAGACACACAAGTGTATTAATAGAACTTAAACTAATCTAAGAAAGTTGACTACAACTTTCCTTCACCAAAGAACTAGGGTTATTAATTATAAAAGCATTTTAGTTATTTACTATCAAGTTTCATTAGTTGTCTAACATGGAAGCAACACTAACAAGACAAGTTATTTGACTATCATTACACTAAGATCAACCATGAGGGCAAGAAAGGATCATTACATGACCTATTCACATGTATTTACTAATTAAGCATTTAATTAAACCATTTATTTATTATATAACAAGTTGATGATAAGCATATCATGGAAAAGAATTAAGTTGCCAAGGAACAATAGGGGTTTGGTATTCCAAGGTCCACAAGCAATGTCCAAAATACACCAAAGCCATTTAAGTATTTATAGAAATCATTTGGGTAATTATTTAATTAATAAACAAGGCATTTTAATACACCTAAACTAAGTGGGCAATTTATATTTATCAAAACAGTACCATAATTTTTATGAAGGTAGGTATAAGTAGGTAAATCACACACAAAATGTTTCATGATTAAAGGATTAATATTTATATATATATAAATCATGCAAGGTTGATTTATTCATTAAAAGAGGTAATTTTAAAGCATAACCAAATTACTAAAAATGACTATTTCATATTTTTCCATGGTAGAGCATAACATCACAAGGCTACACACAAAATTTCACATTTTTATCATGCACCAAAATTTAGTTATGAATTATACAAGAATCAACACATAAAACCATTCTATAAATCATTTTCTATGTAAAAACCTTTTCTCACTCCCCACTCCTTTACCCTCTCTCAATGATAGCGGACCCTAGGGTCAAACCGACCCTGCCCCACCCTTGACCATGGCCTGCTAGCCTTTGACCGGTGGGTTCTCACCACTGGTGAGGCTGCCGGTGATGAGGCGGCACCTATGTGACCATGGCGGTCAGGCGCATACTGCGGTGGTGAAAATGAATGTCTAGGGTTTCGTGACGAGCTCGCCATTAGTGATGGCGGTATGGTGGTACTTCGACATGGTGGAGGCGGTTGCTGTCATGGTCATTGGTGTCGGGAAAAGCGACTACGCACTCAGGCAAACCTTGCAAGTCGTCTAGGGGTACCAAATGATCAAGCTAACTACTATGGCGAACTTGACCACAACCATGGCAGCTTGGCGGCAGTCCGCACGGCGGTGCGGTCATGGTCTAGTCATTATAGCATGGTAGAGATAAAAAGGAAGGGACAACAAGGCCTAGGGTGCTCACCGCGACCTGAAACACTAGCTAAGCAAGTCGGAGTTGGGGTAGAGCTAGCTGGTTGATGGTGATGTTGATGACGATGGCGTGACCTAGGTGATACGGTGTTCTGGCACATCTATTGCTCTATAGGTCAAATGATAAGGATGATGAGCAACACGGCCTCAAGGGCAACCTAAAAAGAGAGATGGATAGGAGAGGTGTGCCCTAGATCGTGGTGGCCACGGTGAGGGTGATCTTGATGACGATGGTGAGCTACCACGGCAGCAACGGGTCGTGCGGCCAACTCCAGCATCAAGAGATGGCTTGAGTGGTTTGGGGAGGTGCATAAGGATGTAGTGGAGCTACACGCGTGAGCAATTTGGTGGAGGTGCATTGGTCATGGTGAATTGCTTAGCGAGCTCCTCTGGTGGAACGGTGGAACAGAGGGAGGAAGAAGGAAGAAGATGGCCGGCTTAGTTCTTAATGATGAGGCAAGGATGGCGAAGCATCCAGGCGAGGCCAGCAGCTGCTTGGGCATGGATGCATCAACAAATACGTGTCCACGCGTGTAGTGGCGGTGCTGGAGGGCGGCGTATCGGTGGCAAGTAGGCGGAAGCAGACAGGCAGGCAGGTGATGTTGGTGCACTGTTCATGGCTGAAATTGTCCCCTTCTCCTCTCTTGGCCTCCCAATTATGCTAAGCAATGTCTGATTCACCTTAAGCAAAGTTGCTCATTGATAAAAAATTGCTAAGTTTTCTTAAAGGATCAACCCCAAAATCTTTTCGGTTTTGAAGATTTGAAGGATCAAAGATGAGTACAATGAGTTTCAAGTTTTGAAATTTGTTTTAACTAAGCATTTTTGGTAATTTATTTAAGAGCAAGATACAAGATACAAGAGCCTTACCCCATGTCCATTTAGTGATAGCAAGTTCTGGATCATCCCCATTGGAGTCTGCATTATAAGGATCAGTCATAGCAGTAGTACCCTTTAAATACTTCTCTTTGCGTAGGTTTCGGTGCTGAGTCTCGAAGGCAGATACTCTCTGAACTAAGTGGGCCAAGCTTTCAAACTCTTAGCTATCAAATTTCTCTCTGATCAATTTTCTCTCTAATCAATGGGGACATTCCTTGAAGGGCCAATTCAGCCAATTGGCCATCAGACATATTCAATGAATAGCAATGGCCCCTCACTTCTCTAAATCTTTGGACGAACTCAGGGCCTGACTCATTGTTCTTCTGCCTCATGCTTGTCAAGTCTGTAATCTTCTTTTCACCTGTCCCACTATAGAAATATGCATGGAACTTGTTTTCTAGATCGGCCCACCCAGTGATTGAGTTTGGTTCTAGTGATGAAAACTAACTGAAGGCCGGTCTAGACAAGGACAAGGGGAAGAATCTAACTTTATGTGCCTCCTTAATAGATGCTTCTCCAAGCTAAATGAGATAGCGGCTGATATGCTCCATGGTTGTCATCTCATCTACCCCAGTGAATTTGGAGAAATCTGGGACTCTGTAGTGTGGTGGGAGTTGCACAAGGTCATACCAGGCAGGGTATGGGCACTGGTAAGGGCCAACTTGTTCTTTAGGCTTTAGACCAAACTAGCTTTGCATCATAACTATTATCCAGTTGACAAACTCTTTAGCATCCATGCTAGCAACTTATTATTTTGGCTGCCCTTGAGCCTAAGGCTAAGATCCTTATACTTAGACTTGTTGATTCTAAGTCAGAGACTGCTGGAGTTGCTACGCATTATAATTGTAAGGGTTCTGATACCTAGGATGTGGTAGAAGCTCATATATACTAGCATTAGAAACCAAGTGGTATCCCTCTAGATATTCGATCTAGGCATTGTGAGTTGCATATCCCTGCAATCGACTATTGAAGTAGTTAGAATCAATGTTCCTAATGATCCTTTGCACTGATGGAGCAATTCTTTGGGCCGACCGAGGCATTTGATAGGAAGTACTGAATCTTCCTTGAACTAGGCATTACACAACCTACTGAGTAGCTAGGGAGGTTAGCTGCTCGACTATCTACATGATAGGAGCACTTGGTGATTGCTATGGTGGTGGCTGCCCCCTGTCATCTGAGCTTGTCCTGCTATCATCTGAGCTTGCCCCTTTCCATTGGTAAGGCTTGACCTTGCCCCCTGCTATTTGTAGGGTCTGATCTTGAGCTTGTCCTCCTGAAAGCAGCTACATTGGTGGCTGGTGGAACTATCCACCATTCGGCTGCTGACTAGTACCAGGTATGTTGCTTCCCATAGCCGAAGGATTTAAGCCATTAGAGTATGCTGGTCCAACTTGATCAACTGGCACTCCAAAGAAGATCTCTTTCAAAACATTGTCAATCGTGTTGGCCAACACTTTATTGTGGTTTGTAAAGGCTTCATGGACAGCCTTGTGAACAAAATGAGCAGTGGTTCTTGCTTGAACATCTTCACTTTGACCATGCAGGAGAATGCTTGGTAGGGGAGTCTTCTGAACAACTGAATCATGTGTCCTACTATAAGACAAGAGGCACTTTTCTCTAAATTCCTCTGCCGCTTGCTCAATGAGCACCTTCTGGTCATCGGGCAAGTCTTCAAGGTTCACCTTGAGGATCATTTGATTATCCATGCTGACAATTATGGTTGACTTCTGATCAAACAATTATGGTCCCACTGGGTATGCCAATCTATGTCGATGGCAAAAATACGCTCGATAGGGAGCCACCGACACGTAAGCAAGCCAAGAGAAACCGCGTGGAGCAGATCCCAAGCTCTCTCTAGACTTAAAGGTGAGGCGTTGGACCGGATGGTCATGACCGAGGGCGTGCCGGTCAATTTGACCCTACAATTGACAAGAATAGAAAGTGATCAGTAATTTAAGGTGGAACATGTTGGTGTTTGTCCAGACAGTTACAAATATATGGCCAAATGGTCAGCACAATAAGGCTATCGACTAGAGAGTCGATATGCAGCATGTTCATGATGTAATGTAAACAAAACATGCATATCGGCAATTATTATTTACTTAGTTACATGGATCTAACTTAGCTGATGTTCATGAAAACATGAGAAAGATGTAAGGGTAAACGTGTAAGCATGCATGTGAAAGACATACTAGCTTTTAACTAGGATAGAAATAAGTAAAAGCATATAAACAACTAGTACATCCTCAATAAAGCAGGCTATCGGCTAAAATAACCGATTCTAGTAATCGTGTCATACGACATACTATCACTCATCCATTGGATACAACTAAACCTACATATGACTAGACTCAATGTATTGTACTGCTAACAGGTCGAGTCGTCTGATGCAACATTGACGGTAGGACTCTAGATCAGAGGCTAGCAATCAGATCTACTTATGTCATAACAAAATTATGAAAGCATGTCATACGCGTTATAGGCCAGGCCATCGGCTAATTAGCCGATGGAGACATAGTGGATGATTGACACCATGCTCTTCTTAACAGATAGATCTATTAACCACCAATGTCTGATCTGACACGCTATCAATAGATCAAGTCATCTGATGCAGCATTGATAGTGGATTCATACTAGATACTGGCGATGAATGGATCTATCTCCTAATGGAACACGACTTTAAACACTCGCCATTTATGATCAGGACCGAGATAGATTGGTCATTGAAACCGGATCCAACGTCAAGAATTGAATTCAATCGTGATAGTAATCAGCAGATGATAGATCAAAATAGAGAGGACCAATGAATCTCAATCTAGATTGTGCAATTGGTGATATTGTATTAAATAGCGAACTATCTAACACAATATCGATAACTTTGATTAATACCAATGTTGACACGACATTAGTCGTCTGTTGCAGCCTTGTAAAAGTTGATACAAATTGATAACTAATCTATACTGTGATTTGTAAGAGATTAGTCGTCTATTCCAGCCTTACAAATAACAATATAGATCGATAACTAACTTATACTGCGACTCGCAAAAGATCAGTCATTTGTTGCAGCCTTACAAGTAACAATATAAGTCATGATGGATACTCACAAACATGCCAGAGGTCAGGTCATCTGATGCAGTGCCGCTTGCCTGAAGAACTCGCTGAAATCTACTCCACTCCTATTCCTAATGGACATCTCACATCGATCACACAAATCCTGATGTTGGAGCTAAAAAAGTAAAGGTACTAGATTTGTTTGATCGATGTGAGATGTCCATTACAATGGCCAGGGTTCAATATTTATACCCAAGGCCTAACTATGAGTCCTGGTCGAACATGACCAATTATGAAAACTTGGAGAAGAAAACAAAACTTCCTAATTTAAAATAACTTGGACTCCAATCTTTCCTTTCTATGGAGCCTAATTCATCTTCTTGCTCACATCTTGCTGATCCTGCCAATAGGGCTCATTCTCTTGATGATCTCATCTTGCTAGCTGATCTAGCAACCTGGTTAGCTCATTTGATTGAAGGTCTCAGCTTTCTTTTGATTAATCTCGACCTTAGGGCCTTTTCTTCTTGAACCAAATTTTGGTGTTAACAGACGGCAAGGCCAATCCCAAGCAGTGGCTAACGCTGTACGAGATCGCCGTGCATGCTGCCGGTGGAAGTGAAGATGTGATGGGAACCTACCTCCCCATCATGCTAAACCAATCTACAAACAATTAGCCACAAACTTCGTGAGATTAATCATTCATTTGCTAAACCCATTGTCTGTACTGACCTCAAGAGAGCTTTCATCACAAACTACATGGCTACCTATGAGCAGCCAGGCACCAAGTATGACTTGGAGAAGCTTCATCAAACCTCCAAGGAGCCCTGCATAGCTTCATTAAGTGCTTCTCGGAGACAAGGAATTCTATCCCAAACATCACAAATAGCGAGGCCATTGCTGCGTTCACCAAAGGGCTACTCAATCATGAGCAACTTCATGAAAAGTTGTATCACAAGAGGCCAATGACCATCGGTGAGCTGCTACAAACTACAAATGCCTATGCCAACGCCGAAGAGGCCGATCAGTCCACCCGCCCCGAGCAGCAGCAGCACCACAACGACGTCCGTCATGAAGAGAGGCACTATGATGACCTTGGCTAACGCCACGACAACCATGACCACTACCATGATGAGCGTGACCATCGTCATGATGATCGTGACCACCGACCAAATCGCTCAAGAGGCAGGCAAAACTGTCGACATAGACTAGACAACTTCATGAACACCATCAACGCTCGCGCTAAACGTAGCTACGATGCTGACTATGCCAAACTCATGGATGGTTCCTGCCCCATTCATAAAGATAGAAAGCATACCATGGGTGAGTGTAGAGGCTTGAACAAAGCATTTCGTGAGGAAGATAGGAAGAGGCTGTGGCACAAGGACGATGAAGCCGATGAAGGCCAAGAGGAGGATCATCACAAGGATGCTTGCCCTGCCTGCTAGGATCCCACCAAGACCATCACCTCAATCTTTGGTGGGAGGGTAGCCGTTGATACCAAGTAGGAGCTGAAGCTCACCGCCCGATAGATCATGTCGATCACCACCTACGATGACACCATCGATGTCCCAAGTACCTAGACAGGTCAGAGCACCCCATCACTTTTCCTAGGGCCGACCAGTGGGCGGATATCCCATGTCTAGGGTGCTTCCAGCTCGTCCTAGATCCAATCATCAAGAGCGTGCATTTCTAGAAGGTCCTCATCGACGGAGGGAGCACCCTCAACATTCTTTTCATCGGGTCCCTAACTGAGTTGGGGCTCACCAAGGAAGACCTCACCCCCATGGACTCCCTATTCTAAGGGATCGTGCTCGGGAAGGCGTCCCAACCTCTAGGGCAGATCACTCTACTAGTATAGTTCAGCACCACTGACCACTTCCGCATCAACTACATCAACTTCCTCATGGCAGACTTCAACACGGCATACCACGCCATCCTAGGTAGACTAGCCCTTGCCAAATTCATGGCAGTGCCACATTATGTGTACCTAGTCCTGAACATGCCGATAGAGTAGGGAATCCTCATCCTGCATGCCAACCTCAATGTCTCCTACGTCTAGGAAAGGGAAAGCTTCATGCTCGCCGAGGCTACTGACATCTCCATCCACATGTAGGACTACCTCATCGCTTCCTAGCATGTGCCACTAGAGGAGCAGGAGATTCCCACCAGGGAGGCCTCCTAAGCAGCCACCAACTCTATGGAGGTCAAGGAGGTGGTCCTCGTCCCCGGTGATCGGAGCAATACTGCTCGGATTAGGGCCAACCTTGATCCAAAATAGGAAGACACACTCATCAGCTTCCTTATGGAGCATGTCAATGTGTTCACATGGAAACCTACAGACATGCCCGACGTACCTTAGGAGCTGATTGAGCACTCCTTAAATGTCTCAGTGATCGTCAAGCCAATCAAGTAGAATTTTCGACGATTCGCACTGGACAAAAGGAGGCTATTAGGGTAGAAATAACATGGCTCCTAGCAGCTAGTTTTATTAACAAGGTCTCAATGAAACATTCAAAGCCCTAAAGGAGTACCAATGGAAGCTTAATCCCACTAGGTGCACTTTTGGCGTTCCATCCGGCATCCTCCTGGGCAATATCGTTAGATGCCATGGCATTGAGGCCAATCCAGAGAAGATAGAAGCGGTGACCAAGATGAAATCACTGACCTATGTTAAAGACATCCAAAAGCTAATAGGGTGTATGGCAGTGTTAAGTCATTTCATATCCCCGCTAAGTGAAAAGGGTCACTCCTTCAAGTTGCTCAAGGCTCAAGATAAGTTCACCTAGTCAGAGGATGCAGACCAAGCATTTGCTGAGCTCAAGCATTTCCTCACCCGACCTCTGATCATGATTGCACCCCAAATAGGCAAAACCCTGCTAGCCTACATTGCGACGACCAACTAGGTGGTCAACACAGCTATCGTCGTCAAGCGCGAAGAGGTCGGACATGCCTACAAAGTCTAGTGACTAGTCTATTTCATCATCGAGGTCCTGAACATGTCTAAGACTCGCTACCCTCAAGTCCAGAAGCTACTATATGCCATTTTGATCATGTCTAGGAAGTTCCGTCATTACTTTGAGATGTTTCCCATAGAGGTGGTTACTGCATAACCACTTGGCAATATTCTTCGCAACAAGGAAGCCAATGGCCATACCATTAAATGGGCGGTTGAGCTGAGCTCCTACACCATCGATTTCAGACCACGCTAGACAATCAAGTCGCAAGCGCTTGTTGATTTCATTGCTGAGTGGACAGATATGCAGACACCAGTTCTGGTCAATCACCCCAAGCACTGGACGATGTACTTCATTGGTTCCCTCAACCTTGATGGCGCCAGGGCAGGTGTATATTTTATCTCTCCATCTAGGGATAAGCTTCGCTATGTCCTTCTGATTCACTTTCGCGCCTCCAATAACATCACGGAGTACGAGGCAGAACTACATGGTCTCCGTATAGCCATAGAGCTTTGCGTTAAACACCTCATGGTGTTTGATGACTCCACACTTGTGATTAACCAACTCAATAAAGATTGGAACTACACCAACAAGAAGATGGATGCTTACTACACCGAGATGAGGAAGCTTGAAGGCAAGTTCTACAGTATCAAGTACAATCATGTGGTTCGAGCAGATAATCAAGCAGCCAATGAGTTGTCAAAGCTAGGGTTGACTTGAGCCAAAGTTCTAGCCAAAGTATTCATCTAGGGCCTTGTGACTTCATCAATCAAGTAGGGGCAAGAAGTCATTGAAGAAGCGCTACCTGCCGAGCAGATAGTTGCAGCAGTTTCTAGGTCAACCAGTGATTGGAGAGAGCCTTTCATCAAGTACCTAACCACTATAGACATCCCAGCTGATAGGACAGAGATGGAGCACCTCATTCATCGCAACAAGCATTACGTCCTAGTCGATAGGAAGTTGATGCGCAAGAACGCTAAAGAAGAACTACTCCAAAAGTGCATCTCTAAAGAAGGAGAAAAGATACTCAAGGAGATCCACACTGGCACCTATGGCAACCATGCAGCCTCTAGAACATTGGTTAGCAAAGCCTTCTAAGTAGGTTTCAATTGGCCACCAGCCATGGCCGATGCAGAATCACTTATTCACCGGTGTGAAGGTTGTCAATTTTTTGCTAAGCAAATCCATGTTCTAGCCCAGGATCTATAGATATTCCTGCTTCTAGGCCATTCGCATGCTAGGGACTAGATATGATTAGGCTATTCAAGCCCACGCTAGGAGGTTTCCGCTAGGTCTATGTCGCAATCAACAAATTCTCCAAATGGATCAAGTATAAGCCTCTCATCTAGGCCATGGCGAAGAAGGCTGCAGAGTTGCTCGGTGATATCATTCATAGATTTAGCCTACCGAACAATAGCATCATAGACCTGGGTCCATGTTTACCGACAGTGACTTCTAGGATTTTTGTGATGAACGTTGCATCTCAGTCAAATATGTCTCAGTTGCTCACCCTAGGGCTAATGGTTAGGTCAAACACGCCAATGGCATGGTTCTGGACGCATTGTAGAAGAGACTCTACGAGAAAGAGCTGAAGCACCTAGGAAAGTGGCTTAAAGAATTGCCAGCTATGGTCTGGAGACTAAGGACCGAACCTGGACGCAACACTAGCATCTCCCCTTATTTCCTGATGTTCATTTCTGAGGCTATACTACCTACTGATGTCGCCTTCCGAGCACCAAGGGTGGAGCACTACAATGAAGAGAATTCTGATCATGCTCGGGTAGTTGATGTCGATCGCCTAGAGGATGAGCGTGTAGTCATGTGTGTTCAGATGGCCAAGTACTTGGATGGTTTGCGATGGTACTATAACCGCAACATCTAGGACAGGTTCTTTGTGGTCGGCGACCTAGTACTCCATAGGAAATAGAAGACTAAGGGATGCACAAGCTTTCATCACCTGTGGAAGGCCCCTAGATCGTCAAAGCAGTCACCCGACTAGGGTCTTACAGACTATGCGATATGGATGAAGTAGACGTCCCAAACTCCTGGCACATCGACCTACTTAGGTGTTTCTATACTTGAAACATTCCATGAAAAAGATATGTACCCTTTATGTTTTAGTATTCAATAAAGTTTTTGCCTTGATGTTTTATCCATGTTGTTTTCTTCATAATTATTCTCCAAACGGCTTTTCTCCATGTATACCATCTTAAAGATGACATACGCCTTTATCTCAGTGGCTCCCCGAACAGTAATGTTTATGCTCGTGCTTTCCAGAGATGGCCCTATCTCTGGCTTCTCCCTAGATGTGCATGAGCGCCAGCCCTTTGCGTTATGGGTGGTTGGCAGTGGCTCCTCGGTGACGTCTGTCTTCCTACACGTACACGAGCTACAGCGCTTTGCGTTACAATTTACGGGCTAGCCGGGGCAGGAGGTTCAGCCACAAACTAATGGCTCAGGGCAACTTATATTAAATATATACAACACTTAGTGTTCGCAACTCCAAAATAACACTTAGTGTTTATGACAACTATAAGAAAACATTACATAACATTTTAGTTACAAGTTTTTCTCTAATCTACTCGGTGTTGCTTCTCTCTTCGCCAAATAGGTCAACGTCACCTACCAGCTTTGCCGCTGCCTCCTCTGTCTCATCCTCTAGCTTTGTGATCTTGTCTAAGCTCATCCCATAGGCAAAGTCGTTCCCTATCACCTCAGGTTTAACCAAGGGATAGTGCAACCATATCACTGTGAGTGCATGAATGATGATAGAGTGGGTGGTGCTAACACCCGGTTTCAAGGACAAAACCTAATGTACACCATATGTGAGTCTTTAGAAACAAATCTCACATATAGCTACAAATGAGGGGTAGTATCAATAAACAATGCTTAATTACATAACGTACACAGTATAAAAGAGATAACCTTAGAAAGCAATCAACGGATAGACAACTCTGATCTCCGGGTGCAGACTTCACTCCACAGGATCCAACTGACTGGTTGATCACAAGCCTAACTCCTTCAGACTCTAGCAAACTGTTATCCAGCCTGAGGTGTGGGGGAAATTGCAAGGGTGAGTCCATGTCGAACTCAGCAAATATAGCAACAAGGTATTGTAATCCATAACCACATGATCAAGTGTAATTGAATAATGAATTGCACATAAACAATTTCAATGAACATACAACAATTCCCTCAGTTTTCCGAGCCACCTGTATCCGTGGGCACGGCTAGTATACCAGTTTATCAAACTCTGCGCAGAGGTGTACACTTTCATTGTGAGTCATGTTTCCCAAATGAGTGGGTGGATCAATCCCAAAACACCGAGAACCATATAAAGCCACCCAAGAGCTCGTCTAACTGGCCAGGGCCGCAGGGTCATCAGATATAGGAACCCCCCCTTCCAAAAAAAAAATAAAAAGGCCGCTTCCAAAGCTAGGCTCAACAGGACAGAGGCTGTCCTATACCTAACTCGCAGACCTCTAACCAGCTAGAAAAGGGTTTCTTAAGCAACTAGAGCCAGAGCCATATAGCCCTCACAGTTGTACTATAAATCCCAGCTTTTGCCAAAGGATAACATTCATCATTTATGTTTATATCACATTTCATTAAACAAGCTCAAGATCATGGTCACAGAAAGAAAACCCAAGCTCAAGATCATGGTCACAGAAAGAAAACCCAAGCTCAAGATCATGATCACGGACAACCATGCAAAAAACTTAAGGAGCGGCATTCATCAGCTCCCACACAATTTCCTCCACCTCTTCAAGAACAGGCCTCGGAGGCGACCTTCTCGGGTGACCCTATGGCCACATAGGACCTCCGAGGCCCAGCTCCACTTATTCCACCACCAGGGGCGCTGCCTTTCCTGTGGGTGTAGAATTTCCCTGCACTTTCCCTATAGTTTCGGCTTCAGCTTCCATAGGGGTGACTGGAACACCCACCATGTCCGCCATCTCTGAAGTGACCAGCCCGTCCACCACGACCGGCATCTCCAAAGTAGCCGGCACATCCATTGCTGCTAGCATCTTTATATAGGCCGGCACATCTATCGCTGCTGGCATTTCCACACTAGTTGGCATGCTCGTTGGCCTCTCCTTGCCATGAGCTTCACCACCCTCGGTGGTCGGCCGCATAGCAACCGACCCTTCTCCAATCGGGGCGACCAGATCTGCCCCTTGCTTGGGGCTGCTCAACTCTCAGCGCCACCGACTCCACCTCATGCTAGTCATCAGTAGCGCTAGATGGCTGTAGGTCTTTGGTCGACTCCATACTACGTCAAGGAACTACTCTGTCAAACCTTAACAAAAAACTACAAGGATATGGTAAATAAAGATAACTTACAACTGTGATTCTCGTTGAGCTGTTCTGAAGTGGTGCGCCCTTCTAGAGCCACCCTGCCCACCAGTAGAGTCAACTGGCACCCAAGCAGTTCTTAGGCTGGTTGCCTCGGCTGCCATCATTGGGGTCGCCCTAGTAGGCTTGGGGACTTGGCTGGCGGCCCTAGCTATCGCTACTGGGGTCGCTCGAAAAGTCTTAGGAACTTGGGCCATGGCCTCCTATGCTTGGCGCATCTCCCTCATCTATGTGCCAACACATATAGCTGGTGGAGGCATCTCAGGGGTTGAAGGAGGGGCATTGCCACCCCATTGTCGTCAGATAAGTCTGACACTACTTGCTTCTGCCTCTAGTGAGGGGCAGGGCCTCTAATGCTAACACCTCCCTCCTCATGGTGGGAGGAACTTGACGTCTTTTTTTTCTTCGAGGATGGCTTATCTTCTGCTGGCCGCTTTCCCCGAACTTTTTCATGGACATAGGAGATCAGCCCATCTTTGCCTCCAACTCTAGGGCCATTCGGTCTATCCTCGTCATCCCCCAAGCTAGACTAACTCTGGGGACTACTCGGCCAAGCATGAATGGTGGTTGGCTAGTCCTCCGATGGCATGGCGGAGAAGTACACCTCCCGATCCTACCCATGAATCTTCAAAAACATGATTGAATACATCGCTCAATTGTAAAAAGAGAAACATACACGCTGAACAAATCATTGTCGTCGGAGGAAGGCTCATGATGTTGTAAGCCCTCTACTGATCCCTAATGGGAGTATGCACTGCGAGGTTGAACAACATCATGACACGGCGCTTGACTTCATCTCGATCTATCTCTTTGGGCACTTTGTAGGTCCTATCGGTCTCTCCCCTACACTCATATCTAGGATGCGCCCTCTCCTTGCAGGGTTGAGTCCATCAAAAAATGAAATTCATCACCACAATAACCCCGTCAAGCCTTTTGCAGTTCAGTAGAGTCAGAAGCTCCTTCACCTGCTCCATACCGTTGGAGTTGGGTCTCTCCGACCACCTCATGTTGCTCGCAACAACCTGATCTACATCACATTGCACATATGGCAACACCTGCCTAATGTAGAACCACCTGGAGTTCTAGTACTTCCTGTTGGTGTTGAGGGGGACGGAGATGTACTAACTCATCATCTGACAACCTCGCTAGAGGGAATATCTTCCATGGTGGTGTAATGCACATACCCTGGGCGTGCATTTGCAGCTGCTGGCTTCTGATTGTTCTTCTTGGGGTAAGGGCACTCCCTCATCCAATGACTAGTCTTGTTGCAATTAAAACATGGTTGATTATTAGGCAGTGCCTTCGAGTTGCCTTGTCCCACACCACCCTTAGGCGGTAAAGCAATAGAGTATGCCCGATGATACCCTTTATTTGCTTGGTTTGGTTGGGCCTTCTTCTAAGGTGGCTGGTATTTTGGAGCAGGTGGGCGGTATTGGGTTCTTGCCACCACTGGAGCTCTCTGCTAAGATGCACCAGCTTCAAAGGCCCTCTTGCAGCTCTTGGATGCAGCATAAATATTATTATTAATCTCTTGTGTGAGCGCATCACTCATAAATTCACTGTAGGTCTCACTCTTGTTATTTGCTAGAGTCTTCATCAACTTTGAACCTAGTCCTCTCTTGAAACTTGCAATCTTCTTAGCATCGGTATTCACAAACTCAGGCGCATACCTAGAGAGGTTATTGAAGGCATGCAAGTACTCAGTGAGACTTTTGGTGCTTTTAGTCTACCTCATAAACTCTGTATGTTTCATGCTCATAAGACTTGGGGGAATATGATGCCCCTAAAAGTAGTTTTAAACTCATTCCATGTAACCTGAGCATTAGTAGGGAGGGTAGACAGGTAATGAGTCCACCAAATGCCTGCTAGACCATGCAACTGATGTGAGGCATATTTAGCCTTCATATGCTTTGTAACTCTCAAGAGACAAAACTTCTGCTCAATGGTATTGAGCCATTCATCGGCTTGCAATGGCTCCACTGCCTCCTTAAAGATAGGAGGTTTAGCGTCCAAAAAGTCCTTGAATTCATTGTATTGATTTGGTTCGGGTCCCTAGGGTTGGTCCTGTCCTCATCCACAACCAGTGTTCTGCGTAAGCCCATGCAGTACTTCCCCCATAGACCATTAGGTCTCTAGGAGCTAGGCCATCATTTCCACTGGCGTGGGGTATGGTGGTGGTGGGAGATCATCATCACCCTCATGATTGGTACCGGCACCTCCGCGAGTCTGAGTCATCTGCAAAATTGCAACAAGTGGTTATTGGAAGATGTCAAGAGATTACAGAAGAATTGTACAATCATGCCATACTATAATTTCTAGAGAAAATCTCAAATTCATATAATAACACAGAGGCACAATAATTCATTTTGCACAACATAACATCACCAATAGGACCACTTATTGTACTCCCAACGTGTTTTGTACATGCCAAATTTTTCTTGCCCAAACACAACTGGGAATTCATTAAAAAGTGCAATCACCACACAAATTACATGCATGGTTCCAATAACATCAAAAGGGTACATCATGGAATCAAAACCTACATTACCAGTTTATTACATAAGGATCGAAGATAGAGAACTATCACATCTAGCTAGATATTATAACTAAGCTACTCCTTAGGGTGGTCGATGTCAATGTCAGACACACCATCACCGTGGTCATCCTCAAAAGGTTCAATGTTCTCCTCTTTAGGCTCATCCTCAACATCTACCTCCATACCATCATCCTCAGCAATCAACACATTGGGATCTTCTTCCACCACTAGAGCTAGAGAAAGAATTGGGTTCACCATGTTATTGAGACGATGAGCATCTAGCTGAAGCTCCTCAATCTACCGTATGAGTTCCTACTCTCTATGATCAAACTCCATTGCCTACCTAGCAGCCTAGAACACAGTCCGGATCCTAGCTGCCTCCCTAGTCTCGACAAGGCAAATGACCTCATCCCTCTTAGCATGGACATCATGTAACTCAGCCATAGCTACATCTCTTTCAACAACAGCATGGACAAACTGCCCCCGATGAGCTTCCAAGGTTATCATATAATTACCTATCTCATTCTAAGCTGCTCTAACTACCCTTCAGTGCCTGCGCACATGTCCTCACATCCTACGTTGTGCAGCATGTGTTCTTTGGAGCTCTTGCATACAACTGATGTAAGTATCCTAGCGAGAGTAAAACATCCTCATAATTGCATACATGGCGCTCATGGTAGCATTAGTACTTCCTGCTCTTTCATCCCAATCTCTTACCAAAGCATTACCACCTAGTTAGGTCCAAGTGGTCTATGATGCATCTACTCAAGGGAAAGATCCAACGGGCCCATTGACAAGTTCATCACCAAATTCATGACAGATTTTGCTAAGAACTTCAAAAGCGGCCACTTGGGCTCCCTCCCAAGGGGTCTGTCCATCAGACTCAATACTCCAATCTTGCCACTGAGGGTTGTCCACACGGGCGGTGATAGTGACCCACACATCGTACCACCATTGTCCCTCAGTTACCACTTCGCTCCAAAAATAGCGAGGCGGTTCAGCATATCAGCATACCCGATAGAGTGCAGTACCATCCACAGTAAAGTGGGAGTCCCAAACAGTGCCAAAAAGGTGTCGCTTCCAATAGGGGCTCCTTGGGCTACCATCTGTAGCAAATGTTACAATTTAGTGAGACACACGATTATAGAAAAGAGTTACTTAACAATAAGATCTTGCAAGGGGGAGGAACAATGCAATGATATGAATGAATGATGTATCATGACGTATGCTCATTCCGTACATCCTCATAAACTTAGAAAAATAAATTCTAATGACATACGCGGTGGCATACATACATTCTCTTAATATAATCATAACTAAACGAACTACACGTTTCATTGTTAGTGTACCTGCAGAAGATTCATTTCAGCCCAACCTAACAGTTATATGTATAGAAAGGTAAATCTAGGCTCTAAGTTGAATATCAAGGATAGCAAGATATATATGAAAGCCATAAACTAAATACTTCCATATATATATATCCCATATATATACTTCTATATCAAGGCTACCCGATGATCAATTATACTACCCACAATTAAATACACACCATGCACACATGCAAGCATGCATATACAACCGTATCACAGCTAGCTCTCCCCGACCGCACGCTCACTTCTTGCAGTCATGCCACTCATCAACTTACCTTCTTACCTGGCGTAGAGGCATTTGATCCATACATTACCACTCAAGTGAGTGGCATCCATACAATAGCACGCCATATGGACAACAAAACTAAACCCCCCCCATGTTATTACTTAAATAGCCACCTAATAGTCCTTAACTGGGCATAAAGGAGATGACCACAAGCACACTATAGTTTTCAGTTCAATCTTCAACACTCTAAACTTATTTCTATAGTTGTAGAAATTAAGTTTATAAAACAAAACCTTTGTTTTAATTATACATGTGACGAGTTTAGTGTTGAATCCTGCTCCGATGCTAGCTGTAACAAAAGCGTCCAATTTATAAGAGGACAACTACAATAGCAACCACCGAGGCAGTCAAACCATCACACTTGAGCGCATATAAATCCGGTAGTCCATCGAGTATCATGAAGGATCTCGAATCAACCAATATACAAGCCAAGATCATACATGATTCAACATACAAGCCACATGTTACAACAAGTTCACAAATAGTTTGTTAGACATCGAAGTTCCAACATAGTTATTACAACATCAATTTAACAGTAGCGGAAGCAACATAGTTCTGAATGACATCAAAGTAGTTTAGATACATAGCCAGTTTTTACAGTCATCTCCAACAAAAGCACAAGGGTGAGATGATATATATAATGACCATGCCCATGGTCCTATTCCTCATCCACTTAAGGAGCAAAGTAGTGCTTATAGTAGCCGTGGTACATCATGTTATCTACAACAATAGAGAAATAAACCCTAAGTACGAGAAGGTACTCAGCTAGACTTACCCATCATAAACCAAAAATAAGAGACACAAAGGATCATACAACGCTTATAAGTGGAGCTGGTTGACATCCTTTGCCTACAAGCAACATTTATCTTGTATCTTTTATCTTTGAAATAACAAGTTTATTATTCCTATCCCATTCTAGATTAGCATCTATCCTATGCCAAACAAGTTGTGTACCATTAAATCATCACAATAGTACACATATCAAGTTGAGCATTTCCATAATCCACATAACCATTACTTTCATCAATTACTACGATGAAGGGGGCTCATGTCAAGTTCTCACTATCCGGGAGAGATAGCGATTCAAATCGATTCCTACCCAGCTGGGAATTATTCCTAACACACACCCATACTCCCCCGTAAGGGTCGCATTGGGTGACCTTTGGTACAACTCAGGTCCAAAATCACGGGTAAGACCAGCGATGCACCCTCAAAGATACTACCAATGTGCCAAGAGGCTCAAGACTCGAACCCGCCCTTGGACTCACGTCATTGGCTCTCCACACATCCTTACTACCTCTAGGGTGTGCACTTTAACTGCTCATGTCCCCGGCCTGAGTTGAGCTACTCAGCTTCATGATCGGAAAGACTTATCCGCCCAACTATGTGAGAGGCATGCATTTTACATGACAAGAGGGCCTCCAACGGCCAGTCCTTAAATGACACAGACGGAATCACTATAAGTCACCACACCTAACATATAAGATTCCACCCGGTCTCCAATTGTTCAACATCACCAAGTTATGTTCCACAATAGCACAATATAGCCAACCGTGATCAAGTCACCACCTATAGCTCGCAAGTGATAGGAAATCACCCAACTTCTACCTGTGTAAGCAGGGCTAAGCATAAAGATCAATCCTGGACCTACATAGGATTCAAGATAGATATTTCTAGACAAGAAAAGTATATGCAGCAAGTGGTTCCAATCAACTCCTAGTACTTAATGCATTAACATGTAAAGGACTCAAGTTGGTATTAGAACACATAGGATGTTAGAATGCTCCTAGGCTTGCCTTTCACAAACATGGCCGGCTGGTGGTCCGGGCACTCTTGGAGATGATCAACTTCAAGCTCGCCTTCACCTGGAGCTTCTTGGTGCTGAGCTTCCTAGTTCTCCTCTTGTGGATCGGCTTCGAGTTCCACCAACGTGATTTCTTCCGCTGCACCTATTGCTTGCATATGCATAAAATAAGTATCATGGATGCATAAGAAGGATTGTGAATGATATGACATGAGAATGTGAATGATTATATGCTGATGATTGTATCAAGTTACTTAGATGATAACCAAGTTGAATTCTTATTTACTAAGTAGATGCATATCTCTTCTCTAGAAATTTCAAAAATCCACACTATGTCCATTTCTAAACCACAACACAACAGCTAAAACTTTTGATCATAACTGGAGTTTTACTCAACCAAATGCCATGATCTTGGACTTTTTGGAAAGCTTATAAAATTGCCTACAACTTTCATTCAATCACCAAAAGATGATTCAACCTCTATCCTAGCCAAAATAGGTAAACTTTCTAGGTCTATTCATAAATTTCAGAGAGTAAGCATTTCGGGAGACCAACTTCTAACAGCCATAACTAGTAAACCATTTGGCCTATTGCCCGGAAATTTTGACAAAAGCTAGACAAAGAAGTTCCCTACAACTTTATTATTAACTATTTTTACAACAAATCTCATCTTGGCAATGCAATTCACCAAGTGACATAATCTGTCCAAAACAACCTCTATGATGGAATTATAGAGCAATAATATTTTCACTGCATACAAGCATTCAAAATTGGACATCAACAATTGTACCAATAGTTTGTAGACCACAAATACACCCTAGAAAACATACTGGTCAAGCCCAATTTATTTATTTAAATGCCTTTATTAATTTATTAGATAATTAGGTGAAATAACAAACATATAACAAATGTGCACAGTAAATTCTGAGAAAATTATAGTAGCTTCCAAGTGCTCCCAATAGGCTACTGTATAAATTTTATTCCATTTGAACATGTATAACATCCTCTAGAAAAATGATAAGCTAGCAAGGTTTATTTTAGCAAAAATAGTTTAGCCTATTGAAAAGTGTCAAGCACCAGATTTCATATTTTTCTTAGCTTCCCTAAAACCCATTAACACCATACAAAATTTTGCATGGCAATATGTTACTTATTTTTATCCTTATGAATTTCCTTAGAAAACACCATTTATTAAAATATAATATAAAGACCTTACACCAATCAAGTTTACTGTAAGTTTAGTATTTTTCCTACCTAAAGCATGTCAACACAAGATCAGCAAAGTTGGAATCACAATTTTATCACTTCCCTAGCTCAAGTTATGTATTTTACAAGATTGCAAACAATTTAAAAGCACTTATTTAGCTCAATTTAATTCTCCTAGAAAATATCAAAAATAGTGCATTTCATATTTTTATCAAATACTACACTTCTTAAGGAATCCAACAAAATTCGGTTCACCAAAATTGGAGACTCCTAGCTTGAGATATGAATTTTTGAAACATGCATTCAAATTTGGAAAATAAATCAGAAAATCAAAACCTACACAGGCTGACAGCTAGGGCCCACGGTCAATGGGACCCGCACATCAGACACACAGAAGCAGAGCATGGTGGTTGACCAGCAAGAGTTCGTTGTCGGTGAGGTTTTCGACTGTAGCATCTACACCATTGCACTCTACACATCGAGCCACGTTGGTAGGTGTGCTCGATTTGCCCGAAAGCTCACCAGAAGTAGCTCGCCGGTGGTAATGGAGGACATTAGAGGACATCAGAGGTCACACGGCAGTATGCCAGCATCCTCCGACCACCATACGCTCTAGTGAGGTGCTCTATAGCTTCGTGGTAACCTATCGGAGCTAACCTAGGTGGCTAGGGTTCTAGTGATGTGATGGCGAGCTTGGTCCACGTGCGTGGCCACACGGCGGCGCTCGGTGCAAGGTGGTGCTCTCACCGTTCTGGCAAGATGGCGATGGGAGAGAGGTCTCTGTCATGCCATTAACTAGACCTAGGGTTATCCTACCGAAGACACGAGAGGAAGGAGGGATACGGTTGACTAGCTCAACGGCGATGAGCTCGAGTGTCACGACAGCAATGGCGGCCGCGCACGGAGCGGCGCCCCGTTCCGGCACCAACACATAGTGGGGTCATCCCAAGATTTGTCCTAACCTTTTAGACTCTAGTGGGGTACTGGACCAAAGGAGAAGGAGGCCTATGGGGTAGTGGAATGGCTAGGCCATGATAAGCTACGAGCGTGGTGGCGCTCCGGTGATGACACGGTGGCGGCAAGGCAAAATGGGTCCTTACCAAGGCACGACATGAGGTAGCAATGGTTCTAGGAGGTAAAGGTGGATGGGGTGGAGCTTTTGGCATGAGGAATGAAGTGGTGGAGCTACGATGGTGGCGAGCAGGCATGGCAGAGCGATGGCGAAGGCGCGGCAGCGCTGTGCTTCGCTTTGCTTTGGCGACGGCAAGAAAGAGCGAGGTGTGAGGGTGAAATGGAGCGAGCAGCAGAGGTGCGTGCCTTAACCTTCTATGATGGCCTGATTGGCTAGGATGACGCTGACGTATGGCCACCACGAGGCACACCTGGCCTACCCCCAGTCTGCCACTGCCGTTGCCCTTAGCCGATTCAGTCTGGTGAAGAAGCCAACTAACACAACAACCTTGATCCCTAATATCTCCCAAACAAGTTAGAGTTAGCAAAAATTCCCTAAATAGAAATTGTAGAGCTACATGTAAGAAGCATCTCCAAATTCTCAATGGTTAGCTAGTTAAAATGCTCCCAAGTGAGGTACATTGAAACTGTAAACAACATTAAGACTTAAAAAAAATTTAGCAAGTCCAAAATAGCATTTCTTGCTACTTGTAAGCTATTTTTGAGCATGGTAAGCACTGAATTAGACTTTGACCCAAAACTAAAAGTTGTTACTCTAGTCAAGTACTACAACTTTGCTTAAGGGTGCACTGCCATGCAAACACTCTGCTATAGTTTAACTTAGGTCAAACATGCAACTTGAAAATGATAGCTTACACTATAATCATGACTTAGAGGCCAAATGGGTCCAAGTCATGGATACCAAAGTTGTTCCATGTGACATTCTAAACATGTTTCAGGTACTCCTAAGGTCCCACAAACATTTTATACATTGGTCACTTGTAAATCCTAGCATATGTAAAGCATTTAGGAACAAACACATGTGATATAAGCAGTCATAGAGATAAAATTTGGCATGCTCATGCTCATGAATGATCAATGATGCTGGTGCTCTTGCAATGCCAATGCCAAATGCATGCTTAACACCAAGGGTGTTATAGTGTCTCCTTTGTGTTCTATTTTCCCAAGTGTTGATTCAAGAATGAGGAGAGGGAGCCTCCTTTTATAGGTGGAGAGGAGGGAATATGCTTGCTCCCAATATGGAAGGCACCAAACCAACCCCAAACCGCCATCCTGTGCATTTACTTTACCGCCAATACCCATGCAACCGTCATTGGAGAGGCAGTGTGAGGTGGCCCACCAAAGACAGGGGTGCGGCCGCACCTCAACTAGGCCCAAATGGCCCCAGCTTTAGTGTGTTGCCTTCATTGGGCCTCTAGATGGGTCCTACAAAATTTGGCGCCATTTGGAGATGATTTGATATGGGTTTTGGCCTTTTTTCTCCATATGGTTGGGCCCTAATTTGCCTGGTAGTGGGCCACCTTCAACTTGGTCTCATGTCAGGTGATGGTTTGCTATGTGCTTTAAGCACATTTCCAGTGTTATTCTGACATACCCTCCTACAAATGATGAATCACCAAAACTGTGGAATTTGTTAGATATAAGCCCAAATTCTAAGTTTGGTATTCATATGAGTTGATTTTATGTAAGAATTGGCGGTTAGAAGTAGGAGTTAAGGACCGCCCACAAGCTCCCCCAAACTTATCCCTTTGCTAGTCCTAGAGTAAAGTTTGAAGGACTAAGATGGGTCATCTCCTTGATATCATATCTACATACAAGTTATTCCAAGCTTCACCTGCACTTGTGAACTTTGAAGTGTCTACCATATTATCTTGGGTGATTGAATAATGGAACAGCATGGATTCAAATCCCCTTGCATCACTTAGTTCAGAAACTTGGGTTTTCATTTGATTTTGAAAATGTAAGCATAGCTTAGCTCCTCAAATGATTCTCTTGATTCGCTCAAATATGTGGTTGGTTCCTCACCAAGGCATATCATAGTGTTGCCTTCTTTCTTTCCTACTTCTAAAAAGCTTATATGGATCTTTGGGTGGGGAAAGATATGAAGGCATACTTATTCTGCATATTTTGTTGAGTCAAAGCTTGGATCCAAGGAGAAAGATGTCATACTTATTGATATTTATTAACTTGTCACTTGTTTTAGTAGCCAACTATTAATTACCTACATCTCCTAACATTACTTTACAAGGTTGTCATCCCTAGTGATGGTGCCAGAGATGCTTGTTGGTGCTGCCTAGCATCACTACTAGAATGATACTAAGTAGTTCTTTATCATCTTATGTGACTAGAAAGAATATATAGATATGAATGAAAAGGGATATGCAAGCGCATAGATAATATACCATTGTAGCACTTCACCTGAGAGTATTCCAGGTATCGTTATTTATATTTTTACCCTAGGGAAGGTCTAGCATAGACATGTATTGATAACTTATTTAATTGATGGAAAAGTAAACCATACCAATGTTCTACTCATAACAGGAGTAAGTCATAGGATAAGATATATATATATATAATAATAATAAGTATTGATCAATGATAAATCACTCAGAGTACTCCTTTCTATGGTAATAGCATGGTTAGGTAGAATATTAGAAGAATAATTCCTAAGTCATTCTTAGTTACAAATCAAAGCATACATTGATTAGTGCAATTACACCTAGTAATCATGGCTAAGATCATCTTCATATCTACACATAAGGTATAATACTAGGGAAGAGTAAGAACAGAGCTTATCTTCCTTCATAATCAGATCCTATGTGCTACCTACATCAGTGAGTGGAGTACAAAGGACTCAACGGGAGTGTCACGTCCGTGATCTACCACATGACCTAGAATATAGGGTGTATTCACAGGTAAACAATGTATAAGCACCACGCTTACACAATGTCGACCACCCACCCATGGTACCTTAGATTGAGCGCTATACGAACTTATGCATGAACATGATGATAATCCAACTATACTAAGCATATAATCAAAGTAGATGATGAACATTATAATGAAGAACATAAATGAGATGAATACTGATATTGCCAAAATAATTGTAGCTAGCATATAAAAGTAATAGAGATATAAAAGAGAGGGGGTATAAAGATTATACCAAATCACAATCTTGATATGATCAGGAATCCAAGCGAAGCCTGCTTGCCTCCCTCTAGACCTAGCCTAACTATCTATGACCTAGAATATGGTGGATCTCTAAGGATGATTAGGGTTTCTATCTTCTCAAATGACTTGATGCCTTAGGGGGGTGGCAGGGGCTGATATATATAGGCTGGAGCATCCAACGATAGCGTAGATGCAACCTAGGAGGCGATGGAGAACTAACATTATGACGAGGCTGACAGGTGGGACCCTAGGGGGCCGGGCGGCCTCTAGGTGGGACCAGCCGGCCCCACCTAGTGATGTCTCGGCTCTCGCTTCTTTGTGGAGCCCTCTCGAGTCTTCTAGAGCCTTCTAGTGTCCATTTCATGGTGGATATGCGCAATTAATTTTGGCATCTAGGTCCACCTTGACGGTTTTCTAGATAAACCCTGCAGAAATCACATATTCACCAAAACTCATGGAAGTTATTAGTTTGGACCCCTAGACCGTGGTTGGTGATCGTATTTATGCCCTTATACATGTTTTATTGATGGTTTATAATAGTTGTTAACTACCATCAACAAACTCCCCCAAGCTTAACCTTTGCTAGTCCCTTAGCAAAGGTAAACTCAGTAATTTGGATCAGGAGTTACTGTGATGCTTTCACTCCTTAAAAGTGCACATGCCAAATTAGAATAAACCTATCTGACATTCAAACTTACCCATATTACCTTCAACCATGGCGCTTCTTAGCCTTCACTTGGGTCTTGAGCAATTAAAAGATAGAATGATCAAGTCAAGCACTATGTCTTAAGTTCTTTGCTCAACCATTATTTTGGACTTTTTATAGGTTTTCAAAATAAAACATAGAGCTTCCATTGTATGACACTCTCAAGTCTCTCAATATCTGTGGTATTTGTGGATCGTCACCAAGGCAATAGTGATGCTATGCCTTTCTCTTCCTACAACTATAGCTTATGTGGAGTTCATAGGTAGGGAGAAAGCAAAGAGCATACTTGCAATACATATATTGTAAAGTCAAACATTGGATCTAGAGAGAGTTGAGTCATACAATCAAATCAAGATGTGCATGTGTATGGATGTATGGTGGATATATATGGTGGCTAACCTAATTCTACTATGATCCTTAAAACATATCTCTCTTTTAAAATTGGAAACAACTATGCAAGAAAACATGGTCTATCTTATTCATCTCTTTTTTCAGGCGGGCATCTGAGTACCCATTGTTTAAATATCTCGGACACTCATGCATTTTTTCAATACTTTTTCTTTCTCTTTTTTATGAATAACTTTTGAATACCCACATGGTTCTTTTCTGCAACAAAACTTTTGAGAGACAGCAACAAGAACTTGGAGCATTTATTTGATGGATATCCTATAGGACATATTTTTGGTGTTTTCTCCTAGTGTAGCAGTAAAACATTTTTGGGTGGATCTAGATGGAATTGCATGTTTTTGCGCCTACCCCAGTGTAGGAGTAGTGCATATGTGGGTGATGTGTATGTGATCTTGATTTTAAGAGCATGACAAACCTCTCATAAGGGTCAACAAAGCTTGACTAAACTCAATGCAAAACAAGCAGCATATATGAGAAAGTTTCCGTATTCTAAATATCATATATGGCTCTAGTAGGAATTCAAGCTTTGTCATACAGGAGCTCATCATGTAGCATTTTTATGTTTTTCAAAAGATAAATCTCTAGAACTCTAATATCACTAGGAACAAGATAAGAAGTAGCTCAAACCTTCTCATATCATATCTGTCAATTACCTAGACTTAGATCAAGCATATGCTACCCATGAGTTTCAAGTTTAGAGTAAATTCTTATATCAAAACAGTCGTATCCAAAACTCAGGAGAATTGAAGGCTAAAAACTAGGTACTTGAAAGGAATCACAATAGAGCAACTATTCATCATTTACATTGCAAGAGATTATCCTAGAGTCTTTTATTTATTGAGCTCTTAAAAATAGAAAACTAGACACCCAATATATATATATATATATATATAACTGGCTAGGACAAATTTTTATTTTGTTTTAGTTTGTTTTGCATCTTTTTATTTCTTTAGCTAATATAAAGCAAACTCAAAAATAGTAAAACTAAAGGAAAGAAATACTTAGCTAGATACACGGGGGATGATCCTCCCCCAAGCTAGATGTTGCCATGGTCGATTGTTGAATGTTGAGTGATCTTTCTCAGAGCGAGTTTGCTAGCGTATGTCCCTCTTGTCCATGGGTGGAGCGAGATGACTTTAGCCGAGTGAACTATCTCTTGGTCTCATTTATCATCCTGTAGAATACTCCAATAAAAACACCAAAACTCGTGGCATATATTAGGATAAGGGGTTAGCGGTCAGTTGTTCGGAGATTAGTAATCCTTGTGGGTATAGACAAATTTTCTAGCAGGATGTCTATCTAATATATTTTTGGATTTTCTTATTTATATAATGTAGAAAGAAAATATGCATATATAGTATTTTAAATTTTTATGCCACCACGGTGAATATTCCCATGGGCTTTTACACCCTAGAATTATTCACAAGGGGCTTAGAATTTTTATATTGCTATAATGAAATTTTTATTCTCTTTTACTAATGCAATGCTAATGTAGAAAAGTAAATATGCTAAAGAGATAAATAATTTATGCAATGCGGAAAAGTAAATATGGATAACTACCGATGTTACCTCATAGCGAGGGTTTGGAATTTTAAGTCCTCTAGATAGGACTCGTCTGAAGGAAAATCCTGCATTCTTCAGCTGCATCATCTGGTCTTGTGATAGAACCACCCAATTTATACAAGATCAAGTATGGCTGTCCCCATTTAACACGTTGACACACGCATACTTTCACTTATATAAACCCGGTAGTCCACCGAGTGTTACGAAGGACATCAGTAAATCAACATCACAACCAAGATTGCATGATTAAGCAAATACACATCACATACACATAGTTACAGTAGAAATAATATTACAATTGGGTTCCCAAATAATAGTACAAGTTTGGGTTTCAAAACCGGTTAATGGAAACAACATAGCTTCCAAATGATTACATTAATATAAGTTCCAAATACATTGCTAGCATACATGACATTCTCTGATAAAAGCATATAGATGAGAAATAAATATAGAGTCACCGAGCCCACCGGCAGTTAGACACCATCTTCAATAGGCCAAGAACTTCACCTGCAACATGGTGGGATAAACCCTAAGTATTCGAATGTACTCAGCTAGACTTACCCGTCAGAAACCAGAAATAAAGTGACACCAAGGAGTATGCAAGGCTTTATAGGTGGAGCTAGCTTGACAAAATTTTGCATAAAAGCCACTAGTTGAGCTATACATTTTATAATTCGGTAACCAAGTTAATTATAGCTATTCATCTCTAGATTAGTAACTAATATGTGCCAAACATGTGGAATATCATTTAGTAACATGCAATGGTAACCATAGCCGATGTAACATTTCCATATTCATCATAGCCATCAAATTCCATCAATTAATGATATGTTGTTGCTGCTCAATCAAGTTCTCACTATCCGAGAGAGATAGTGACTTGAAACGATTCCAACCAGCTGGGGAGTTATTCCTAACCCAAACCCAGACATACCTACGCCAAGATAGTCTTAGGTCACCTTTGGTACAACTCAGGTACAGTCGCGGGTCCAAGTAACGCCACACCCTCAGGGATACTACCAGTCTACCATGAAGTTTAGGCTTGGCCTGCCCTTGCACTCACAACACTGGCTCCCTGCACATCCTTACTGCCTCTAGTGTGCGCACTTTCACTTACCGAGTCCTAGCCTGAGTTGAGCTACTTGGCTTCATGATCAAAATGACTTATCCAGCCAACTAAGTGCTAGGCATGCGTTCAACATGATATGAGGACGTACAACAAATCGATCCTTAACCGACATAGACAAGGATAAATACGCACCAAGACCTCCATGCCTTATTGCTTCTCTATCACAATCCTGCCCGGTCTCCTTTTATTCATCAATACATGGTTATTTCCACGATAGGAAATATAGCCAACCATGCTTTGGTATCCACCTATATCTCGCAGGTGATAGGAAATCACCTGACTTCTACCAGTCTAAGGATTGCTAAGCATACATTTGATCCTAGACCTACATAGGGTTCAATATATATTTCTAGACAAGGTAGTTCTATGCATCAAATGGTTCCAATCAACTCTTATAACCTAATGCATCAAACATAAAGGACTCATGTGATATTTGTAAAAACATAGGAGGCTTAGAATGCTTCGGGGCTTGCCTATGATCCAATACTAGGTTAGTGCTTGTTAGACGACACTCACTTGGTGAGCATCTCTTGTTTAGACATGTAGTCTAGGGGTCCTTCCATCTTCTGGATAGGTCCACCAACACCGTCTTCTGGTTTGACTCCATCATCACGTCCTTCACGTGGTGCATCTAGCATACCTAGATGAGATGCAACAATGCAAGTGCATGAATACAAAGAATGGCAATATGAGATACCACACATAAAAGTATTCAAGATAAGCACAAGGTTACACCAAACATATATAAGCACTCCCCGTTACCTAATTAAACATCCCACCACCTATCATTCTAGGATAGCAAGGAAGGTAGCACCAAGCATGACACAAGTTTCACTAGGTTTTAGGTATATTAACTTAACACCATCAAAGGCATGAGCCACACTTAGCAACACACCAAGCAAAGCAAGGTGAAGCAAACAATTTTAGGTACAAACACAGATTCTAAACAGCAGCACTATAGTCACTTGTTTTAATCATACCCAGAGTTCTAGACTTGCAAAAAGTGTGATTTAAGCCTTTATGGAAAGCTAATGAAATTACCTAAAACTTTGTTATTAACACCAAAAGCTAATTCAACAAATAACAAGGCCAAAATATATCATGAAGCAGAGCTTATATAACTAAGGACAGAAAAATAATATTAACTTCAGAAATGCATAACGGGAGTTCTAGACATTCAGCAAATATGATTCTTAACTTTATTCAAAGCTTATTAAGTTATATATAACTTTTTAATTGTCATTTTAAGATGATTCTACAACTAACAAGATCAAACAACACCAAGAAGGCTTCTCTATCTATATTTGGATAGAAATCTGCCATTCCACTTTGAACAGCTATAACTAGACTTCTAGACCACCAAAAGTAGTGATCTTAGACATTTTGGAAATCTAATGAAAAGCACTACAACTCATCTATTATCACCAATAAATGATTCCTTGTTTAATTGATCTAAATAATATAGTCATTCAGATCTGTCTAGAGGACATGCAAAAACCTGACAGCGAACTTCTAAACTCTATAACTCCTAAACCATCAGGTCTAAAATCATGACATTTTAGAACAAGTAAGATAATGAAATTATCTACCACTTTTGTATTCACCATATTTATAGAAAACATCATTTGATTCATGAAGTTATCATCACAACATAAAATGCACATGCAACCATTTTAGAATATAACAATTTGATGTTTCACTTGTTTGCTAACAAAGAGCATACACACATGAGCCATTCAAGAACTTCAACCACCACTAACATATTTAGCAACACTTTATTGAACCCAAATCACTCAAAGCATCACCAAATACAATTTCACGCTTTATCTACAATTCTGCTTTTATTAATCCTTCTAATAAACATATATATAAAGTTTAGTGATGTATGAGAACAACTAGTTTGGGGCTGAGATTTTTATGAGTGGTAGATGTTATCAAAACATGGTTACTGTACAAATTTCACATACTCAGCTTTTATAATTTAATTACTATGAAATGACAAATTGCTATTGTAAGAAAACACGTAAAAGCAAGATAAATCTAAAAATCATCATTTTCTATAAACATATAGCCATATTATGGTTTCTTAGGCCACAATATCACCATGCAAGGGTAAGGGAACCACATTTCACATTTTTGCATATATAAATTATTTATAAATCATTTAAAACCATTTATCAAGCATTAATCAAGTTAAATTCATAACTCAAGCATACATACACCAAAAATTATGAAATTTTATCCAGAGCTCACACATGCTATATGTATACTAGAATAAAAATTTTAGGTCATTTGGAGTAGTACAACAGTAGATGTGACGATTGCAAGCAAAGTAAGCTAGAATTAACCATTAATCATGATTAAATCAAAACATCATAAAACATTGATCAGATAACATTTTTAATATTTTTTAGCTAGCACATGCCAAAACAAGACTCCCCAAACTAGAATCACATTTTTAGGACATTCCTACCTTGAGATATGCATCTTACAAACTTAAAAGGATTTCTAAAAGCACTTTATAAGAATAAATAAAAACAGCAGAAATTTTCTACTAACACATATCATATTATGATACTAATGCATATATCTACTCTCAAGGATTCCAAAAGGTCCTCATTTGCTATTTTTTGATTGTTCTAAAATTGATTTTGATTTTCCAAAGTTTCAATAATAAAAGAAACACAAACTTGCACCGAGGACCCCAAACTTCCTCAAAAATAAACTCCAGCGAAACAGTCCTTCTAGCCACTATTCATATGAGTCAACAACTTTGGAGTTAGGCCCTTCCCTCTCATCGAATTCATGTGTGAGGTCCCTCACATGGATTAGAACAGAGGAGGCGGAGGAAGATTGCCAGTGCTCGTTGGAGGAGGCTCATCGGCGGTGGTGGAGTGGTGGAGAAGCATCATGGGACCGCCATGCACCCATGGGTGGCCTTAGCTCGGCCAGAGATGGTTCGTGGTGTCCTAGACATGGAGGTGGTGGTCTGTAGTGGCAGCGGCTCCGACGGTGGCAAGCGTCAGCGGGAAGGTGGCCGGAGGAGGGCCGGGCGGGCTCTGGCCATGGACAGCCATGGCCACGCCTAGCCCTAACCTTCTCCAACTATAGTCAGTAGCTGCTTAGCCATGGTAGTAGGCAGCAGCGATAGACATCGCTCCGGTGGTCGAGGTTGTAGGCGATGGCATGGCCTGCGAAGTGGCATGATGGAGGTAGCGTGACACAAGGAAGGGGATGGTGAGGCTAGCTGGTGAAGAGGTGATGCGTAGCAGCGATAGCGAGCTTAGCTCAGGAGTCGACCATGGTGAGAGTGCTTTGGCACGTGCGTGCGGTGTAGAGGGAGAGCACAAAGGAGGCAAGAGTGAGTAGGGGAGGACTGGGGAGCGTTTGAGAGTGGCTCGGCATCCCCATCGCATGAGGAGAGAGCAGGTGCACGCGGCAAGGAGGTGGGGCACGTGTCGGCATAGTGGTGCACTCAGCTCGGGCATGGCTGCCATGCATAGGGCACGCGTTGCCCTTTGGGGCATTTCCCTGCGCACATGGTGGGCAATGGTGTGGGTAAGGTGGGCGCCGTTTTTGGGCTAGCTACAGTCCGATTTGGACCTTAGGCCCAAAAGTAAAGTTGTAGCCCACTTGATGATCTACAAAACTCATTAAGGGTGCCTGGCCATTAGAGCTCTCCATTAGTGGCTAATTAAGCTCCAAGTTGATAGTGTCAACAACTTTAATGAAGGTTAAGCCTTGCTCTGCTTGAGCTCGAATTACTTGGTCAAAACATGGACAAATTTGATCAAACTTTTTGTTTGTCCTTCACCAAGATGTAAACTCCAACTTTTATTTTGGGATCAAGTCAAGTTACTTAACAAAAACATAGGAATGCAACTGCCAACTAACCTTGCCACTAATCTTAGACTTGGAATATTTTTCAGGGCTAAAAACAGCAGTTGATTCAAAATTGAGACCACTATTTGAGCCACTTAGGAGTTGAAATTGGTCTTGGTCCAAAAATAAAGTTTGTTGTACTCCACTCAAACTTCAACTTTTATTAAAGGTCAAACTTCATATCTAGTACAGAAACCATTTCTTCATCTTGGTCAAGGTAGCACCTCGTTAAACCCTAGAATTAGGGTTTTCGACCAATTGAGGCCTTTTCTTGACATTTGCTCAACACGAACCCTTCATAAATTTTGTTGTAGAGTTCAATTAGAGTCATTTGGGTAAGGTAGCAAGATTTGGTCGACATCCCATGTTCCCATTCACCTGATGAAGCAATTCAATCAAGGTTATAGCTTGTCATTTCATGTGACTTCTTGATTCCAAACTTCATGAAACTTTTCCACTGGTCAAGATGGATGCATGTTGATGTAATGTACATGAAACAAGCATGTTTAACATGACTCCTACCTAACCTTAACTAGGGTCCACATGTAAGCAAAGGTGTGTTGTCCAAGTTCAAGTTGGGACTCAATTTCATAGATTGACCTCAACACCTTCATCACCACTTACTAGTTTGAACTAGAGCTCTTGATTACCACTTAACTTGTCAAGTTGGAGCTCAAGCCCACTGCATAACTAATGATAAACACCTTAGGTGTTATAGCCCTCCCCACTTACAAGAATCTCACCCTGAGATTGGGTGCGAAAGACTAAGGGAAGAGAAGCGTGTCATCCATTATCCAACATCAATGATAGCATTAGGCTACTTAGCTTCGGAGCATTAGAGAGGCTAATTTGGTCAAGACAACTTTCTAATGTTTGCTCTTCGTAGTAAATTTTGTTTGAAGAATTTCTTTCATTGACTTCCATGAAGCATTGTTACTTTGGGAGGAATCCAAGACAGCACAACACTTCATTCTCAGGATACGGAGAGTACTATGGAGCATAAACTAATTACCCATAATATCTATTTCTCTAGTGATTATAGCATGGACCATGTGAACTTTGCATTAGATAGCAAGCTTCTGAAAGCTACTCATTACAATGGTTCCATGTTCGTTCACAAAGTTCAAAAAGTAGTCCTCTACCAAAGTAGCTGGAATACAACCTTCCATAAGGGATGAGATCATAGACGGGGTAAACATCCTCTGAGGCTGTGAGAATCCGAGTAACCAACAAACAATATCTATGTCGGTCATAATTGTTCAATAACTCAGATGCCAACCGATGGAAAACTACATAATGTTCCATGTGTGTAGTTCTCCTTCTCTAATGATAACACTTTATTATCTGAGTCCATTGAGTGAGTGGTGAATGTGATAGCTGACTCTGTTGACTCAGCATTTTCGATGATCATTATTTGAGGGAATCCTCGTATCCAAGTGACAACAGTTATCTGGGTTGAATCTAAGGCAACCTCTTGGGTAAAAACACATAGAAGGTACCAAGGACAAGTCCGCCTTGGAAAAAATTGCTAAAGAAGGATGATAACGAGGTCTGGAGGACTACAAAGGTTGCAAGTATTCACTAAATGGAGAAACAGTACACTACTAAGCAGGTTGAGCACAATTTGCCTTCATGGTGCAGTGGCACAATAAGTTAGGTTGACTTGCACTGTAGCAAAACTATCCTTGTTGGACTACATTTGACATTGAGGCTTCTTTTCTAATGTCAATCAACAACTCAAAATCATAATATGAAATATGTCGTTTGGCACTTTTCAAATTGTTTTTGACTCGTAATGGCACAAATTGACTTGTAGAACACCTTGACTGCTCAAGCATTGTTGATATCAGAGGGCAAAAGCAAGCCACAAAGGGGTGCAAGGAGTCTCCTCTAGGGAACCTAAAGGATTATCTAACAGCAAAACATTGAACATGTCGCTAATCTTGGCATCAATTACAAACACAACCTTCTAATACGAGGAATGATAGCAGTAAACAGAGAAATCACAGATTCTGTGCACCTTGGTTTTCAGTTTATATCTCACAAACTATGGCTCCATTGTGCACAAATTTTGGTAGGCATTTAGATCCAAGAGTCCTCTAACTACTGACCAAAATTCAGCTCAAACGTACACCATTTGTCTATCCAAATAAATCATCTACCAAAACTGCTTTGTTCTGAAATTTTGGGACCGAACTGTCAAAACATCTCTCAAATCTGATGCTTTACTCAACCAATCCTCAAACCAACTGAAGACATCGAAGTACCTTAAGCGAGGAATAAGATCACCAAGTTTGGTGTGAATTCAACCATGTTTGAGCCACTAATCACTGGCTTAAAGATAACCGGTTTAGTGCCATGAAATCTCGACGAATTTCCTGTTCTTCTTTTTCTTTGCATCACACATTGTAGAGTGTGTTCTGCACTCTCTAACTTTTCATACAGGAGTAGCAGTAGCTTTCTCACTAAGGAGAGAGACTAGGGTTTGTCCTTACATGCTTTTTTGGGAACAACTTCAATCATTGATTTAGGCACCAGCTCAACGATACACAAGCACTAGACTTGTGGGCTGTTTTTGCAGGGCACAATGCATACTTCATGTGGAGAGGTAGCCTGGCGAAGATAAGGGAACGTTTCTAATTATTCTTCTATGCTTCATCCAATAGAGTCCTAAATAAATCCTTTGATAGCACCATATACATAAGGATCCTGACCGAAACTAGGGACATGCTTCCTCTAGCTCTTTACTTAGCTGATGCAGCATCTTGCACTACCCGTGTGATTGTCCAAGATGGAATTGACTTGACGACACAGGGTCTAGAGAAGAAAGTAGTACTTGCATTGTTGGTTGGCTTTGTTGTTTCTTCATCTAACATTGTTCTATGAGACATAGCCTTCGGAGCTACCAAAGAGTTATTATCTAGCTGTAACTTAACTTTCCTATTAGTAACTAATTAGTTGTCTCTCAACATTTAAAAGCTCCAAAACTTCCTTTTGACGGCAATAATTGTATTTGATGTGCAAACAGACAGTCACCATGGAAGTCAGTAGAAAAGGGGTGACACCAAAGAATGTCGATTTTTGTCTACATGATCCTTATGCACCTAAAGATTGAGAACTTGGATAGGAAGCTCATGAGTAGTAGGTGACCTATTATAGGACATAATATCCTAGTCCATTTATCATCCAATTGATAACTTGTTCAACCTTAAGTGTGGTGCACCTTCTTGATCCAACGGGGATGACATAAGTTGCTCACTAGATGACCAACGTCATTATAGGGACAGTCAAGTAGAGTCACTTGTCCACCACCTCTTGTAGTCTGTTAATGTTTATGTCAATGACCTATTCTCCAAAGGTTATCCTTTGGATGACTTTAGAAGGAAGTCCTATTACATCTGGTTTGACATACAGATGTTCCAATTAGATATGGAGAGATAACCAAGGAAGAGCTCACATGAAAATAACATATCGGTGTAGTTCTACAATGGATCATGACTAGGAACCTCGATACCAGTGTGTGTTGAGTAGCACAACCTTGTGTGCGCGCCCACAGGAGGCTCTCGGTTTCGTCGTGGCACCGCAGTTGTTACTCATAACACCATTACTGATCACACACCCAAAGTGAAATTTCAAGTTGCACAGATTGGGTCGTAAGAACAAGCTCTATGCAAAGGAGGGATATTAAGCAAAGGTAGTCACAAGGTCAGAAGTCAATGAGGAGGCGATCCGAAGATTAAAACACAACGCAAGAGAACATAGCTTAATTGCCGAAGACAACTGAGCAGGGGACTCTTGCTTAATTTCCATATACGCCTTATGTCCACCAAGGTGATTATCAGGTAAAGATTAATATGAGATTTGGTCTTGCAGAGCAGTAACATGAGATCAATACTGATAAATATCCAGAGACTTGAAAGAGTTAGGTACAAAACAAATGAGATTCGAGGGACAGAGCCAATGCACTGACTAGAGATTTAGTTGATAAAGCAATGACATGATCTGCAAGGAAAAAGGTTCTAAAGCCAGGGTAGATAGCGATTAGCGTTGCACCAGATCATCTGTAGGAGAAGGAGCAATGAGGTCCGACAAGGATTTTTGAGCAGGGTCCTCCCACATAGGAGCGAGACAACCACGACACATGCAAGCATTCAAGGGAACTAAGCTTGGGCTTAAGGTCAAGCAAAGGCATGGATATAGGTCTTCGTAGTGCAATGTTCAAGGGCTAGCAACCACATGTATAGGCTCATGCTCCTAAGAGAGAACTTAATTGGGGACGACAACCATGAGATTATCAAAACTTGGACGTTGTTCTAGGATAGCGCTCTTCAACACTCGTGTGCTTACCGAGGACAAAAGGGGTGACAGCTATGGCACTACCTAGATAACGAGCATCCACATGTCTAAAGAACTAATGTGAAGATAACTTGAAAGGAAGAACCTAACATTATATTTAAAAGAAAAAGCATGTGCAGGCTTCTAACAAGGTATCACTACCAGTTTTAGTTTTCAAAGGGGTGAAGTTTTTGCTAACTACTAACTTGTCATCTATTTCCTTTGGAAGCAAACATACAAGGCAAAGCTAATCATACACTATCTCCAAGCACAACTATTCAAGATGATGAGGACATCACTTCTTCAGAGGTACCCGCTGATCCTCCAACCTTCATGCAAGGTCCAATGACCCGGGCTCGAAAGCGACAACTCAATGTAGAGGTGAGCTCGTTCTTACGCGATACTTTTCATGCTTTTGCGAATAGACTACTACCTAATGATGTTATCTTGCTTAGGAACATTGGAGAGGGTCATGAAGGACTTAGAGGAAGTGGTGGAGGTGATGATGACCAGCAAGGACATCCAACACAAGCCGGAGGCCCAGTCCTACAAGAATTCGAGTCTGCCTCGGCCTCCAGGACCAGTCTGCCTTAAACTTGTCACCCAAGACGCATCTGGACTCCATTTTTGATGATCCACATATGGATGGAAAGCTAATTTGATAAGGAAGCCAATACAAGTGGTTTCATGTCAAAACATCTTTGGAATCAATGGAAATCGTTGAAACAAGTTTGCATCCAGAATCTGCCAGGGTGCTGCGACACCTTCTTTTGGTCCGTCGGACCGTGTGTCGTGTTTGGGCCCATTAGGGGGCGCGTCTAGGGTAGGCGATGACCCTAAGACCTTTATAATCATACACCACCACCATCATTAGGTTTTGGGTTTTGCTTAGATTATTCTATCAAGAACAGTTTCGCCATTCATCGGTTTGTGAGACCCGAACTTCGTGAGATAATCTTTCATCTATAATTTGGTTGTGTTCTTTCTTGTTCCTGCTTATGTTCTTCGTTGCACAGGCAAGGATTAGCCTTCTTGGCAAGGTCAACCTAGTCCATGACTTGGTTGATAACCAGAGGAGCTGTGGTGCTAAGATTGCAGGGTTCGATCTTTCGATCTGAAGCCGGATCGGTGTGTCATTCTCCGCCACAACGATAGTTACCATCACCTGACAGAAGATCGGGATCCCCATCTCCATTAAGTGGTAATCAGAGCTAAGGTATACCGTCAGGTTTACTTTTATTCCCTAGTTTTGAGTGTTTCGCATTCGTCCCATAGTCCAGTGCCATACTCATTTTTCTTGTCCTAGAACCTTCCGCGCCATAGCCTTTGCATATTTCAGTTTCAGAGTCCATCGTGTTGAGTTTGTGTCTGGGTCGAGGTCTTGTTGCTGGTTAGGTCATGTTAGAGTCCAGTTCGTGTGTTTTCTCCCATCGTTTCCATCAAATCTTTGCTGTTGTGACCAATTTTGCGCATATTGTTCCCGTTTTGCACTCTAATTTGGAGCCAATTCTTAAAACTTCTCTAGTTTTCGCATACGGACTCCGATTTCGACATTCCATATATCAAAATTGATCAGAAAAATTTTTTGGATCTGTCCATCCCCATCTTCTCGGGGTTCGAAAATTTTAGATTAGTCAAAAAGTGGTCACATGATCCTCTTTTCGTGGTCACAAGGTTTTTGTCGATTTTGAGCAAGTTTTCTAAAAATTCCACAGGCCACGGCTTTCACTTGTTTCGGCTCATATTTTCTGTGGTTACTTCTTTTTTGCTCCTAAGTAAAGGAAAAATATAAAATAAAATAAAAAAGTCAAAATTTTCCAAAAAAACAACAACAGCCCAAAAAATAGAAAAAAGAGGGGCAAAAGAGGAACAATATCTAGAGGAGCACATAGAGAAGACCAAAGTGAGCTGTGTTTACGTGTGTTGTCTGGTTCCTTGTTTGTGTTGCTGTTTCCATCCACCATACTTGTTTTTCATACACCTGTCACCTTGCTATCCACCATACTTTTGTCACACACCTGGTACTTGGAACATTTTAGATCAGCAATGAGAACAAGTACTTTGGACTATAATTCAGCATTACTTTCTGTTACTGACTTGTGTGCTAGATATACATATTACTCTTTGTGTGCCTTCCAAGCTCCACAAACTTTTCAGATCAGTACAGACAAAGGGCCTTGCAATCTTGGTAACACTGCCTCACAGGTATCACGAACCAGCCACCGATTGTACCGCCCACTGCTTATGTTGGTAAGAACTTTGTAAGAGCTTGGTAAGACACTTCCACTTGCTGTGAAAAGTGACACCACTGCAACCACGTAGTCATTTGGTAGGGATAACTTTTACCGTTTGTTCCTGTTTTTGTGTTTTCAATGGCAGGAGGTGAACAGACTAGAGATAACAATCCTAAGGGTTTTAGTGAGTGTGTCAGTCAAGAGCAACTACAAGCTATTGTAGAGGATGCCCAAAAAAGGATGAATGAGGCTGTCACTGACGCACTCATTGAACTCAACATTGGTAATAGCATAGAGAGATTGGACAAGCGAATTTCCACACTAACCGACAAGGTTACTGAGTTGGAAACCTTTATGGCAGGCAACAACGACATCTCCGCTAGCAACACCGATGGTCAAGACATGGTGTATGATGCCAATAGGAACATAGGTCGAGTAGCTTTCTGGCAAGAGAGATTACGATAATGTCTTCGCCGCAACACGACAGGTATGGGTGGTGTCCACCACCGTCAAGGTAATAATCACCGTGTGCCCGATGATCCTTATGCTAAAATTAAGTTCACAATACCATCTTTTTCGGGTCATTATGATGCTGAGGGATATCTTGATTGGGAGATGATGGTAGAACAAAAGTTTAGTGCCCACCTTATACCTAAGCAGCATAGAGTTAGATAAGCTACTAGTGAGTTTAAGGATTTTGCCATTATTTGGTGGAATGGGCTAGCTGCATAGAATGCTTTACCTAGTACGTGGGAAGAACTTAAGGTAGCTATGCATGATTGTTTTGTTCCTCCTTCTTATCATAGAGACTTGCGTAAGAAATTGATGCGTTTAGAACAAGGAGATAAATCTATACAGGATTACTATGGTGAGCTCCAAAAGGGATTGATGTGCTGTAGTGTTGTGGAGGGAAACGAAGATGCCATTTGTCATTTTTATTCGGGTTTGAGGCATTAGATTCAGGACATTGTTGATTATAAAGAATTTAACACTGTCAACCAATTATTTCAGTTTGCTATGCTTGCAGAAAAGGAATTGCAGGGGCATGAATAGCAGGGCAAGAGCAAGGTCAGCACCAGCAAATACACGCCATGCTCGGCACCATCTTCGGGGCTGACCAAGCCAACCACTTTTTGAGTGCCTTCACTAGTGAGCAAGTGACCAGCAGCCTCTGGAGTTTTCGCTACACCTAAGGCACCTCCCGCATGACCTTCAGAATTAGGTAAAAATTCTTTGCAGGTGCCTACCAAGAGTTCCTCATCTGTTGCATCGACGGGACGCACTTTGGGTATTCAGTGCCACTGCTGCCATGGCATTGCCCATGTGTAGAAGGACTGCCCAAGTCAGCGGGCATATATTGCTACAAAAGATGGTTACATCTACACCTCTGACATTGAGGATGAAGAAGACCAAGATGCAGATGAGGACGACGACGAAGACCTTGGTGACGAGGCCACGACATCCTATAGGAGCATCATTGTACAGCGGGTGCTTAGCTCACAAGTCCAGCAACCTGAGAAGCTACAACGCCATAACTTGTTCTAGATTTTCTTCGTCATCAGCGACCGTTGAGCACATGTCATTATTGATGGAGGTAGCTGCAACAATTTGGTGAGTTCTGATTTGGTCAAGAAGCTTGGCTTGACCACACGCCCACACCCACGTCCATACGATATCTAGTGGCTAAATGATTCTGGTAAAGCAAAGGTAACACAAACTTGCAGAGTTTCATTTTCCATTGGTTCTTATGCTGATTCTGTTGATTGTGATGTGGTACCTATGCAAGCTTGTTCACTCTTATTGGGTCATCCTTGGGAACATGATAATGATGCTACACACCATGGTAGAAGTAATAAATACACTTTTGTGCATAAACGAAAGAAAATTACTTTGGTACCTTTGACCCCTGCTCAAATTGTACAAGCTGATAGAGAACACGCTGCTAGTTTGAATGATGTTCAATCTAAAAATCAGCAAGTTGCTAATTCTATTTTCCCACCTAAAAAGGATAAGTCTACATCTATTTCTAAGGCTGAGGGGGTTAAATTGAAGGGTGGTGTTATGCTTACAACAAAATGTGACTTTGCTAAAATTTCTGATGATGATATTTGCTATGCTTTGGTATGCAAACAAGCTATGTTTTTGCTTGATGATATTGTTAGTTCGGTACCTCCTGCTGTCACTAACCTTTTGCAGGAGTATGAGGATATTTTTCTAGCTAAGATACCCCCGAGGCTACCACCTATGAGAGGGATAGAGCATCAAACTGATTTGATTCCAGGAGCAACCTTGCCCAACCGAACTGCCTATCAAACCAATCCTGAGGAGACTAAGGAAATTCAGCAGCAAGTCCAAGACCTTTTGGACCGTGGGTATGTACATGAAAGCCTTAGTCCTTGTGCCATTCCTGTACTTTTGGTTCCTAAGAAAGATGGAACTTGGCGTATGTGTGTTGATTGTAGAGCCATCAATAATATTACTATTCGGTATCATCATCCTATTCCTAGGCTAGACGACATGCTTGATGAGTTGTGTGGTTCTATAATTTTCACTAAGATTGACTCACGAAGTGGCTACCACCAGATTAGAATGAAACTTGGAGATGAATAGAAAACTATGTTTAAAACCAAATTCAGGTTGTGTGAGTGGTTAGTTATGCCTTTTGGTTTGACAAATGCACCTAGCACTTTCATGCGCTTAATGAATGAGGTTTTAAGAGCTTTTATTGGTCATTTTGTGGTAGTTTACTTTGATGATATATTGATTTACAGCAAGTCTTTTGATGAACATATGGATCACTTACGTGTTGTTTTTAATGCTTTACATGATGCACGTCTATTTGTTAACCTTGAGAAGTGCATCTTTTGCATGGATCGAGTTTCTTTTCTTGGCTATGTTGTAACTCCATAGGGAATTGAGGTGGACGAGATGAAAATTGAAGCCATAAAGAGCTGGTCGGTTCCCCAAACCAACACACAGGTGAGGAGTTTTCTTGGTCTTGTAGGATTCTACCGCTGGTTCGTCAAAGATTTCAGCACCATTGCTGCCCCATTGCATGAGTTGACGAAGAAAGGAGTGGTGTTTCATTGGGGAGAGGCACAAGAGGAGTCCTTTGACACTTTGAAGGACAAGCTTACACACGCACCATTGCTGCAACTTCCAAATTTTGGTAAGACTTTTGAGCTAGAATGTGATGCTAGTGGAGTTGGCATTGGTGGTGTTTTGATGCAAGATGGTAAACCAGTTGCTTACTTTAGTGAAAAATTGCATGGTCCTATTCTTAATTATTCCACGTATGATAAAGAATTGTATGCACCTGTTCGTTCTTTAGAGACGTGGCATCATTATTTGTGGCCTAAAGAATTTGTTATTCATTTTGATCATGAATCGCTTAAGTATCTTCACTCTCAAAATAATATGAATCGTAGGCATGCTAAATGGGTTGAATTTATTGAATCTTTTCCTTATATTATCAAACACAAGAAAGGGAAGGATAATGTGATTGCTGATGCTTTGTCTAGAAGATATACATTGTTGTCCCAACTTGATTGCTAGATTTTTGGTCTTCAATCCATTAAAGAACAATATGCGCTTGATCCTGATTTTAAGGATGTGTTGCTTAATTGTAGAAAGGGATGCACATGGAATAAGTTTATGATCAGCGATGGGTTTTTGTTTAGAGCTAACCGCCTATGCATTCCAGTTGGTTCTGTTCATCTTTTGTTGTTGCAGGAGGCACATGGAGGTGGATTGATGGGACATTTTGATGTCAAGAAGACGGAGGAGGTGCTGTCCACACACTTCTTTTGGCCAAGGATGAGGCTAGATGTAGAGCGGTACGTGGCTCGGTGTGCCACATGTCAAAAAGCTAAGTCACAATTGAACCCACATGGTTTGTATATGCCTCTTCCTATTCCTTCTACTCCTTGGGCAGATATATCTATGGATTTTGTGTTGGGATTGCCAAGGACTAAGAGGGGGAGGGATAGTATTTTTGTGGTGGTTGACCGTTTTTCTAAGATGGCATATTTTATTCCTTGTCATAAGAGCGACGATGATGTTCATATTGCTGAACTTTTCTTTCAAGAAATCGTTCGCTTTCATGGTATGCCTTCTACTATTGTTTCAGATCGCGATGCAAAATTCTTGAGTCATTTTTGGCGCACGTTGTGGAATAAATTAGGGACCAAGCTGTTGTTTTCTACAACATGTCATCCCCAAACTGATGGGCAAACTGAGGTTGTGAATCAAACATTGTCCACCATGTTGAGAGCCATTTTGAAGCACAATTTGAAGATGTGGAAAGAGTGTTTGCCGCAGGTGGAGGTTGCATATAACAGGGCGGAACATTCCACCACCAAGGTAAGTCCTTTTCAGGTAGTGTATGGTTTTAACCCCCGTGCTCCTATTGATCTTTTGCTTTTACCTACCACTGAGAGAATACATAGTAATGCTAGAGAGCGTGCTGATTTTATTCGTAAGTTGCACGAAACAACTAAAGCAAATATTGAAAGAATGAATGAAAAGTATAGAATTGCTGGTAGTAAAGGTAGAAAAGAGATTAAACTTGAACCAGGTGATTTGGTTTGGTTACATTTGAGAAAAGATAGATTTCCTGAGCTGCGTAAGTCTAAATTAATTCCAAGAGCAGCTGGTCCTTATAAGATCATTGAGAAAATAAATGATAATGCCTACAAACTTGAATTGCCACCCGAGTTTGGGGTTAGTCCCACCTTTAACATTGCAGATTTGAAACCTTATTTGGGAGAAGAAGATGAGCTTGAGTCGAGGACGACTCCAATTCAAGAGGGGGAGGATGATGAGGACATCACTTCTTCAGAGGTACCCGCTGATCCTCCAACCGTCATGCAAGGTCCAATGACCCGGGCTCGAAAGCAACAACTTAATTTAGAAGTGAGCTCGTTCTTAAGTGATACTTTTCATACTTTTGAGAATAGACTACTACCTAATGATGTTATCTTGCTTAGGAACATTGGAGAGGGTCATGAAGGACTTAGAGGAAGTGGTAGAGGTGATGATGACCAGCAAGGACGTCCAACACAAGCCGGAGGCCTAGTCCAACAAGAATTCGAGTCTGCCTCGGCCTCTAGGACCAGTCTGCCTTAAACTGGTCACCCAGGACGCATCCGGACTCTGTTTTTGATGATCCACATATGGATGGAAAGATAATTTTATAAGGAAGTCAATCCAAGTAGTTTCACATCAAAATCTCTTCGGAATCAATAGTAATCGTCGAAACAAGTCTGCATCCAGAATCTGCCAGGGTGCTGCGACACCTTCTTTTGGTCCGTTGGACCGTGTATCGTGTTTGGGCCCATTAGGGGGTGCGCCCAGGGTAGACGAAGACCCTAAGACCTTTATAATCATATGCCGCCGCCATCATTAGGTTTTGGGTTTTGCTTAGATTGTTCTGTCAAGAACAGTTTTGCCGTTCATCGGTTTATGAGACCCCAACTTCGTGAGATAATCTTTCCTCTGCAATTTGGTTGTGTTCTTTCTTGTTCTTGCTTGTGTTCTTCGTTGCGCAAGTAAGGATTAGCCTTCTTGGTGAGGTCAACCTGGTCCATGACTTGGTTGATAACTAGAGGAGCTGTGGTGCTAAGATTGCAGGGTTCGATCTTTCGATCTGAAGTCGGATCGGTATGTCATTCTCCGCCACAACGATAGTTACCATCACCTGACAGAAGATCGGGATCCCCGTCTCCATTACAAGAGGCATGGAACAAGGCATTTTGCCTAGCTTCACACAGGGAAGATAGTAACATCATATTGATCACAAGTTACTTAGTATTAGAACAAAGTGAGGGAAGCATATTTATGCACAACCACAATCATGATGCATGACCATCCTTTTTGTCCTCATAAAATTGCCAACCTAAGGTGGCAATCATGTTCTTTGTCAGTGGCATAACACGTACTCTCTCGATATATAGCTAGTCGTCAGCTACATTCAATCTACGCATTCGTGGTTAGCGTACCTACAGAAGGATTTCATTTCAGCCCAACCCCACAATTATATATGCAGAAACGAAAGTTTGGGCTCTAGGTTGCAAGTTAAATACTTCCATATATATATATATACCCACATATATATAAATCCATATCAAAGATACCCAAAAGTAAATACATCTATACATACATATAGAATATGCATATATAGTCATACCAAAGCTAACCCATAATTAAATACTTTCGTATATATATATATATATATATATATATATATATATATATATATATATATATATATATATATATATATATATATATATATATATATATATATATATATATATATATATATATGAGATATATACTTAAGTATCAAAACAACCTCTCCCCTTTGACCGCACACTCACATCTTGCGGTCATGCCACTCACCATCTTACCTGGGCGTAGACGTATATTGATCCATACATTACCATTCAAATGAATGGCATCCATACAATAGCCCACCATATGGACGACGAAATAAAAATTGCAAGAAAGTAAACCTCCCATAGTTAGTGTTAGTTTACTTATTGCCACCTAAAGGTCCTTAATTGGGCTTAACTAGAGGTTGTTGCTAGCATAGTTTTGCAAATTAATTTTGACAAATTTGCCTATAGCTAAAGTTTTAGTCAAAATAGGCTTTTTAAAACAAAACTTTGTTTTAAAAACTAAGTACATGATGGTATTATGCTTAATATTGCTCTGATGCCAGCTGTGACAGATCGCCCAATTTATACAAGATCAAGTATGGCTGTCCCCGTTTAACACGTTGATGCGCACATACTTTCACATATATAAACATGGTAGTCCGCCGAGTGTCACGAAGGACCTCGGTAAATCAACATCATAACCAAGATCGCATGATTAAGCAAATACACATCATATACACAGAGTTACAATAGAAATAATATTACAAATGGGTTCATAAATAATAGTACAAGTTTGGGTTTCAAAACCGGTTAATGGAAAACAACATAGCTTTCAAATTATTACATTAATATAAGTTCCAAATACATTGCTAGCATAAGTGACATCCTTTGATAAAAGCATATACATGAGAAATAAATATAGAGTCACCGAGCCCACCAGCGGTTAGCCACCATCTTCTGTAGGCTGAGAACTTCACCTACAACATGGTGGGATAAACCCTAAGTACTCAAATGTACTCAACTAGACTTACCCGTCATAAACCAGAAATAAAGTGATAACAGGGAGTATGCAAGGCTTTATAGGTGGAGCTAGCTTGATAAAATTTTGCATAAAAGCCACTAGTTGAGCTATACATTTTATAATTCAGTAACCAAGTTAATTATAGCTATTTATCTTTACATTAGCAACTAACCTATGCCAAACATGTGGAATATCATTTAGTAACATGCAATAGTAACCATAGCCGGTGTAACATTTCCATATTCATCATAACCATCAAATTCCATCAATTAATGCTATGTTGCCGCTGCTTAGTCAAGTTCTCACTATCCAGGAGAGATGGTGACTCAAATCGATTCCAATCAGCCGAGGAGTTATTCCTAACACAAACCCAGACATACCTATGCCAAGGTAGTCTTAGGTCACCTTTGTTACAACTCAGGTACAATCACGGGTCCGAGCAGCATCGCACCCCCACGGATACTACCAGTGTGCCAAGAAGTTTAGGCCTAGCCTACCCTTGGACTCACGCCACTTGCTCCCCACACATCCTTACTGTCTCTAGTGTGTGCACTTTCACTTTCTGGGTCCCGGCCTGAGTTGAGCTACTTGGCATCACAGTCGGAACGACTTATCCAGCCAACTATGTGCTAGGCGTGCGTTCAACATGACATGAGGACGTACAGTGAATCGGTCTTTAACCAACACAAATGGGGATAAATAGGTACCAAGACTGAAAGGTCCTAATGGCTAGAGGGGGGTTAATAGCCTATAAAAATTACTACAACAACACTTAGTAAACTAGTTAGACAAATATGAGGCGAAGCGAGTGTTGCGCTAGCCCACTAAAAATGCAAGCCACCTACCACAATTCTAGTTTATATAGTCTCTATCCACACAATGGCTATGTCACTACACTAAGTTAGTGTGCTCTCAAAAGCTAACTAAAGAGCTACACTAACCAAACTAACAAGCTCTCACAACTAGCTACACTAAAGAGCTTGACAACTAGTTTACGGTGATGTAAAGAGAGAGAGCAAGATGGTTATACCGCTGAGTTGAGGAATGAACCAATCAATCACAAGAATGAATACCAATGAAGACCAATCACCTCAGAATTGAATGATGGCACAATGATTTTTTACCGAGGTTCACTTGCTTGCCGGCAAGCTAGTCCTTGTTGTGGTGATTCACTCACTTGGAGGTTCACATGCTGATTGGTATCACATGCTAAACCCTTAATGGGGTGCCACACAACCAACACAAGATAAGGATCACACAAGCCATGAGCAATTTACTAGAGTACCTTTTGGCTCTCTACCGGAGAAAGGTCGAGAACCCCTCACAATCACCACGATAGGAGCCGGAGACAATCACCAACCTCCGCTCGGTGATCCTCGCTGCTCCAAGCCATCTAGGTGGCAGCAACCACCAAGACTAATATGCAAATCTCACAGCGAAACATGAACACCAAGTGCCTCTAGATGCAAACACTCAAGCAATGCACTTGGATTCACTCCCAATCTCACAAAGATGATGAATCAATGATGGAGATGAGTGGAAGGGCTTTGGCTAACCTCACAAGGTTGCCATGTCAATGCAAATGGCCAAGAGGGTGAGCTTGAGCTGGCCATGGGGCTTAAATATATAGGCCCCATGAATAGAGTCATTGGCTCTCTGTTTACTAAAAAATCAAGGCGATCGGACATGCCGGTTAGATCGACCGAACACAGGACCCCAACATCTGATCGCGCGATGCACGCCACGTGTCCCCTGCTTCAAATGCTGATCGTCTGATCTCAAGGAGGTGGTCATACTCAGATCAGAGTGTATTGATCATGTTGACTGATTCTTTTGGTGACTGCCTAGTCTTGTTCTTCCTCCTTCTCCTATTATTTTTCTTCTTGGTCACTGTTGTTTCTTCAGGCAGGTATGATTTTTGTGGATGACTAGGAGATTGTAGGATGTGATTCTTGAAAGAAAACTTCTCCTTTCTATCCTCGATTGTGAAGCAGATCTTGGCACTGTCCGCATAGATGATGGCTTTTGCGGTGCTTAGGGAAGGTCAACCCAAGATGATGGGTGCCCTTACATCTCCACCAGTTTCTAAAACCACAAAGTCTACGGGAACATATGATTGTCCCACTCGAACAATGGCATCTTCAAGAACTCCCTTGGGGTAGCAGAGTGACTGATTTGCAAGCTACAAACGCATGTTTGTGTACAACAAAGGATCTCCTAAAATTTTCTCATGGATTACCTTAGGCATAATGTTGACACTTGCACTAAAGTCATAGATAGCTTCTTAGAGAATGTGAGGTCCAATGGCGATGGGGATGATAGGTCTCCTTGGATCACCTTTCTTGTTTGGCAAGGTATAATCTATCCACCTTCCCATCGATGGCTCCATGTAGAAGTAAGCTGCATTGTGAATATCGACATGATTTGTAGTTTCTAGATCTTCCGGCTGCCCTAGAATCTTAGCTTTGTCGGATGGAGGAATATCAGCTGCCAGCTGAGCTCTTTGTTATTCTATCATTGTATTAAAGCTATGCTAGTTCTTAATGGCAGAAGCAAAGCTATCCATTCTATTATTTATGTTCTCTAGAATCTTATCATTGGTAGCTACCTTTCTAGATAATCCCTCCATAAGTTTGGATTAGCTAGTAATTAATTCTCTCAAAGGTGGTTGATTGAAATTATTATAATTGTTACCTTGATAGTTACCTTGATAATTACCTTAATAGTTTGGCCTCTATTGCAGGTTCCATCCTTGATTCTATTGAGGACGATAGTTATTGTTGTTGATATAGTTCACATCCCCATGAATTTTAGGGCAATTGTTCCCTAAATGCCTAGTGTTTCCACACTCTTCACATGTCATGCGGGAATCATGAATGTGCATGACTTCTTGCTTCTCATTGGCTCGATCTTCGAGCTTCTTCATTAGTAGGTTCATTTGAGCAGATAGCATGTCTACCTCCTTGAGTTGATGCGTACCCCCACCTCTCTTATGGTCTAAAGGTGTTCTTCATTCCAACCTTGGTTGGAGGCCATCTTCTCTACAAGAGTTGTCGTAACTGAGACTATGAGTGATAGGAATGCACCTCCAGCAGCAGCATCCATAGTCTCACGGATACTGTTGGTCAACCCACGGTAGAAAGTCTGCATGAGTAGCCAATTATCCATCCCATGATGAGGGCATTCTGATATGTAATCTTGAAAATGCTCCCATGTCTTAGGGTCAGATTCATCATGTTGTTGCTGAAAACTTGAGATTCTCCCATGTGGAGCATTGGTCTTGCCTATGGGAAAGAACTTTGCTAGGAAGGCAGTGGAGCAGTTATCTCATGTAGTATTTCTATCTTTGTTGGCATAGAACCATTGCTTCGCCTTCCCCAAGAGTGAGAATGGGAAATGCAAAGTAGTATGGCGTCTCTGGTTACTCCTTTGATGGTGAAAGTGATGTAGATCTCTAGAAAGTGTTAGACATGAGCACTCGCATCTTCATGTGCTTTTCCACAAAATTGGCTTGCTTGCACCTTGTTGATGAGAACTGGCCTGAGCTTGAATCCATTGTCTCCGACATTAGTTCTCGATCTAGTATGGATGTTGGCCATAGTTGGAGCAGAGAATTCATAGAGAGTCTTGTTAGCCATGGCTTCAAATTCTGGTGTTAAGCTCCTCCTTGTCTAGTTGTCTTCGGAATCTAAAGCTGAGACTTTCTTGAGTTTAGCTTTAGATCTCCTAATTAATGCTTCTAGATCTTCAATGTAGTTCATTAGAAGATCAAAACTGGTCATACATTACCCTACATAAGATATAAAAAGTAGATAGAACAAGGGTAACTCTGCTTGAGCAGAGATTAGTCATTATCTCGATCACATCAATAAGTATAAGTTTATCAATACTTCCTTCTTGCCTAGTTACCTTCCTCGGCAATGTTGTCAGAAATGCTTGTTGGTATTTAGTAACTTGTCACTTGTTTTAATAGCCACCTATTAATTACCTACATCTCCTAACATTACTTTACTAGGTTATCATCCCTAGTGATGGTGCTAGAGATGCTTGTTGGTGCTGCCTGGCATCACTACTATTATGATACTAAGTAGTTCTTTATCATCTTATGTGACTAGAAAGAATATATAGATATGAATGAAAAGGGATCTACAAGTGCACAGATAATATACCATTGTAGCACTTCACCCGAGAGTATTTCAGGTATCGTTATTTATATTTTTACCATAGGGAAGGTCTAGCATGGACATGTATTGATAACTTCTACTATTGATGGAAAAGTAAACCATAACCAATGTTCAACTCATAATAGGGGTAAGTCATAGGATAAGATATATATATAATAAGTATTGATCAATGATAAATCACTCAGAGTACTCCTTTCTATGGCAATAGCATGGTCAGGTAGAATATTAGAGGAATAATTCCTAAGTCATTCTTAGTTATAAGTCAAAGCATACATTGATTACACTACAAGATTTTGACCCTATTGCCACTTGACGCCATTTGCATCACCACAAATTGTGTTGTAATAGGGATGTGTTTTGCAACATTTGTCCAATAAGGTGGCAATAGGGGGACTGTGTTGCCACAAAAATAGTGCCTTACAATTTTTATATTCGGTGTTGCAAGAGGTGAGACCTATAGCAACCTTTTTTTTGAAAAGTATTGCTATTGGTTAATAATATTGCCATGATGACATTTAGTTGCATTAGTATTGATTGGCGTTGCAACTGTCTGGTGCTTTTGCAACAAAATAGAACAGTGTTGTATTGCTTGAAATTATTACCACAGTGTTGTTGGGTTGTAATAGTTCTCACAACCATTGCAATAGGTAGACTGTGTATTGCAACTAAATTTCTAAAGTGATGTAATAGTTTGTTGCTATTGCCATAGTTTTTGTTGGTTGTAATATTTCTCATGACCATTGCAATAGGTAGTTGTTTATTGCAACTAAATTTCTAAGGTGATGTAATAGTTTGTCGCTATTGCCATAGTTTTTGTTGGTTGTAATATTTCTCATGACCATTGCAATAGGTAGTTGTTTATTGCAACTAAATATCTAAAGAGATGCAATAGTATATTGCTATTGCCACATGTGTTTTTGGTTGCTATAGAAACATGTGTCATTGCAATATGGTATTGTATTGCAACACTTTTGTCTATGGCCCTTTGGGTGTGAAGGGCTAAAAAACATGAACCCACCCCCAACATGAACAAAAGGAGACGCTGGTGCCCTAGAGATCAAGAAATGCCAGCAACACACCTTTGATCAAGACATCGACACTACACACATCGTTTGCATTCAACCTGATTCATCTTGCCTCTAGTAAATTAAGTTCTAACGATCTCAAAGACACATACTCTCCCATGCCACAAACATGTGCAATTCTAATTTAATTTGTGTTATTGGCATACTGGGGGATTCTATTTCTCAACCAAATAGTTGCCAGCTTAAACATACAAGTATATATTTAGTAATGTTTTTGAGGGCAAACCTAGCCATGAAATTGACATTAGTTTATGCCAACTACCAGTTCATATATACATATATCATGGTTCTGAACATAGCCACAAACTAACATTGGTTCATACAAACCAACTGCCAACACATATAGTGCTTCCATTCCAACCAAGTCATATATAAACATACATCATTGTTCATACAAGCAATGAACTAATTACGAGCCACTATAAAAGATGAACACCAGGTAAGACTTATATTTAACCAAGACAAAACATCCACCCCATCATGAGGTCATCACACATTTTATTTCTTGTGAGAGGCCCCTTGTTGCACTTCTTCACCACTTCAGCTGGTCGTCCATGATTGCGTCTGTTTACACCAAAATTTGGAAGGAAAGTCACAGAGACCCAGAAGCTCCCAGAATCGTATCATCAAGGAATCAGTTGTGGGTGGATTAGAAATAGCTGATTCAGATGCGAAATCTAGGAATCGGCTTTCTTCGGACAGCACCAGTAGATAACGACAAGGCTACGATCAACGCCAGGAAGAAAACATGTTGGACTCTACAAAAAGGGAAAGATTAGAGTCCAAGTTATCTTAAATTAGGAATATTTTTATGCCAAAGTCCGTAACAAATCATGCTCAAATAGGATTCATATTTAGGCTCTAGATATAAATACCAAACCCCAGCTATTGTTAGAGAGAACCAATCAATCAAATACAAGTTAATTACTTTTTTCGGCTCCAGCCACCCCTTAGGAGTAGATGTAGAGTAGATCTTGGCGAGTTCTTCAGCAAGTACGGCTGCATCGATCCGGTTGACCTCCACTGCTTGTTGTAAGTACCATCATGGTTTATACCTCTGCTCGTATGGCAGCATCGATCTGGTCGACCACCACTGCAGCTCTAGTATAAGCTAGTTATCGACTCTTGCCTAATTCATGTATGGCCTATGTGATTCTGCCTCACACCCCACTGCTTGAATTAGATCGAGGTCAAGTTATTGACTCTTTGGTAGATTCATTAAGTTACCGATATTGCTTATTGCTTTCATTGTTTATCTAATTACAGCAATATCACTCCGCCCGATTGAGATTGATCTAGATCGGCCTTATATCTTATTTAACCCATCGTTTGCTAATCTTAAACTGATCTAATCTACATCTTAAATGATGAGTTATATTTTTATTGGCTATTTTATATCAATCTTAATCGTGCATAGCGTGCGGTTAAGGCATGTTCAATCTTGAGTAGATCTATTGGTTAGCGAGAACCGTTCCATGGCCCGTCATCATGGCCTGTGGGATTCTGCCTCTCACCCCACTATTGGCTACTTCAAGTGGGGATCGTTAATTGGTAGATCCATTCCTGAGAAGGCACGACCATAACTGTGCGCTATGCCTAAATCGGCTGTTTAGCCGATATCGAATGCTTTCACGAACAGTTCACATCATGAGATCGTTGAAGTAGAGATAAGTTGAAAGATGTGTTAGCCCCATGATCTTGTTATTGTATTATGGCCTGCATGATTCTGCCTCATGCTCCACTAATATTAGTAATGAGTTAGGGTCATCGAGTCTATTAGTGTTTCTATGGCCTGCATGATTCTGCCTCATGCCCCACTGGTCATGGCGATAGATGAGATCTAATATGTTCATTAGATTTATCTTTATTAGATGGTTGAGTGGTGTTGAATTGTTTCTTTACATAAACAAGAGTTCGGTTACTTGTAATCATTGGCTCAGTATAAACCAATCATCATCGATATCTTATTGCCATTGATTAATGTTTGCTTAAATGATATTTATTCTAAATGATAACCAATTCTTCTTCACACGACCCCATGAGCTCTAACTGACTTATTCTCATGAATATACTAGGATCGGCTATTTAGCCGATTTCCTTCCATGTCGGCTCTCATAGCCGTACTTTCAGAACTGTCTGACAACACCGGCAAGTTCCACCCTTAATTACTGATAAACTTTCTATCCTTGTCAATTGCAGGGTCAAATTGACTGGCATGCCTCGGGAGGATTGTGCAGGATCGACCATCCCTGCGCTAAAGCTAGGCAGATCTACTCCATCGAGCGGACCCTTCTGGCTTGTTGCGTGTGTCCTCGGCACAGGATGAAATTCTATGTCGACACATGTTTCTAGCACGTCTGGTGGGACACCACAATCATCATGGTGGTTCATAACAACGATGACATCCTTATGGTACATTATGAAGACCTACCTGATGAAGATAGGTATACCATCAATAAAGCTATGGAAGAATTTCAGAAGAAGTGTTTGTTGTCCTACACCAAAACATGTGACAGCACAGTTATTCGTAAATTTCCACTACCAAGAGTTCTACTACATGGATAGACAGATACAGTTGAAGCTAAAGATAGGCGTTTCTTTGCGGAAGCCATAGACAAATCTATTCGTAATGCCCTATCAAACCCAATGAAGCTTTCATTGACACATTTCACAATGCCATGAAAGAGGCGATTCATGGAATTCTAGTGAGTCAGGTTGGATTGACTTGTTACAACATTCTAGATCCGTTGACCCAATGGACTAATCAAGTCGGCACCAGCCATCAAGAAGCAGCACCAACTGGTAATGGTGAAGTCCAGGCACTTCAAGGTTCATCTGAACAAAGTCCAGGTGCTACTACGAATCAGATATAGTACAATCTTGGACCGTCAATACAGCATGTGCAACAGCCGGTGGGGAAAAGTCAGAACTAGATGATCAATTTTGGCACATCAGGCCACATACCGTCGTCGGCTCAGAAGATAGCACTGTCCGTTCACAAGATCCGTAGAGATATAGATCCTTATGTCTATAATTAGATACTTCAAGCAGCAAACCAGTAAAGGACCCAACAGATTGATATTCCACAAGGCTATCATTATGGCACAAATTATAACACCCTCCACATGATACCAAATCTAGGATATCAAGGCACATGGGATTTCAATCCACAGATGGGTCAGCAAGTACCAAGAAATCCAAATCCACAAGCTGACGAGTTGCTGCTGAAGGTGACCAAGATGATGAAGAATCAGTTTGGTCTGAAGCCAAAAGGGTTGACCTTTTCATACAAACGCCCATATCCAGAGTGGTATGATTTAGTCGCTCTTCCTACAAACTACAGGCTCCCGGAATTCACCAAGTTCACTAGTCAAGATAGTACAAGCACAATAGAACATGTCAGTCGGTATCTTACACAATTGGGCAAAGCATCAGTTGAGGATGCCCATCGAGTTCGTTTCTTCTCCTTGTCCCTGTCAGGGCCGGCCTTCACTTGGTTCTCGTCACTACCAGTCAACTCCATTGCCAATTGGGCTAACCTAGAGAAGAAGTTTCATACATATTTCTACACTAGGAGTGGAGAGAAGAAAATAACCAATTTGACAACCATGAGACAGAGGACTAATGAATCAGGCACTGAGTTTCTTCAGAGATTCCGAGAGACTAAGAATCTGTGTTTCTCGTTGAGCTTGGCCGATGATTAGTTAGCTGCTTTAGCCGTACAAGGAATGATGCCGATGTGGAAAGAGAAACTGCTGGGGCAAGAATTTGACAACTTGGGTCAATTGGCTCAACGAGTGGTAGCACTTAATAGCCAATTCTAGAGCATACGCAGAGATACCCGATTCTAGAAGAGTACCTCAGTGGCTGAAGCTTATGATCCATATTCAGTCGATGACGGCTATGAAGATGAAGAAGAAGAGGTTGCTGTAGCTGAATGGAATTGGGGCAAGAAGATAGTGATGGTGTCAAATCCTTGGGGAAGAGGAGTTGAGGAAAGTTACGACTTTGATGTTACCAAATCGGACAAGCTCTTCAATTTCTTGCTTGAGAAGGGGCAGATCAAGTTGCCCGATGGTCATGTCATGTTGCCCCCTGATCAGTTGAAGAACAAGAAGTTCTGCAAATTCCATAATGCTACTTCTCATTCCACTAATGAGTGCAGAACCTTCAGGCAGCATATACAGAGAGCTATTCAGCAAGGGAGGCTCAAATTCGACACACCTCAGAAGATGAAAGTCGATGATAATCATTTCCTAGGAGATCAGAACATGGTTGATGCTGGGCTATTCAAAGAAAAAACTAAGGTTCTAACATTGGCCAAATCAAAAGAAGCTGGAATAGTTGATCCCAAGATGCAAATATCGACTGATGAGTACAGAGAGATTAGAAGACGCCGTGCCGAACAAAAGAGCCGATACAAGCAGGGGGAGACGTTGAAAGCAGAGACGTCAAAGCCGCGGGTCACGTCTCGGATTCTATTGAATAAATGGCAGCGGTAGAAGGAAAAGGATTATCAGCGTTGGTTAAAAGATCAAACATACCAGCATCAATTAGAAGAAGAGAAGTATGAAAGGGAATAAGCAATTTTTCTAAATGGTAGATTGCAACAATGGAGAAGAAAAGAAAAAGGAATATTTTTTTTGAAAGGTAAACACAAGGATATACGGGTGAACTAGGTTCAGAGATACTATAGCAACTGTTCCCTAGCAATGGCGCTAGAAAGGCTTGTTGGTATTTCTTAACGCATATAGAAATAATCTGCAAGCGCACGGAATTACCGTTGTAGCATTTCACCCAGAAGTATTCAGGGTACCGTATTTCCACGAGGAACGGATGTGTAAAAGTCTCTTAGCTAGTTCACCTAGGGTAACAAGAAGAAAGATAGCTCGGGTAGCAAGGTTTTCTAGGGATAGAGATCCTAAGCTGAGATCGCTGTGCCACTATATACTTGCTTCGGACACCAGAGCACACCTGGTCTGCCAGGTGATCCTGGCCTATAGCTCTACGCTAAACCCAAACATGGGGGATTACAAGGGACAGACAGGGTTGTCACCACCTGCCGCCTACCCCTCAACCATGGGGAATGAGGTAAACAAAGGTAGCCTCTAGCCTAGAGACCATGTCCACTCTATTGACTACTATTCTAGCGCTGTATAGGGTAATCCGTCTTTATCGGGAGCCCTCTACTAGAGTATCCACTATGAGGATAGACGATGAATCCATAAGTAAATAGTAAACAAGACTAACTTAAAGTAGAACTCACCACCGAAGTTAAACACAAACCTTTGCACTCCAAGTAGTACTAGGTCCGTCGAGGTCCAAGTGAAGGGGGAGCCGACATTCCAGGCATTCCTTCCGCTACAAATGGAGGTAGCCGACAATTCTAGTACTGCTCCATCTCTTTCTCTTCCTCACTCACTGCCTAAACTACACTAGCTAGAGAGCTAAGATATGAATGGAGCTCTTCTCTCTTCTTAATACATTATGTCTCCTTTGTGTTAGACTAGATAGAGAGCTAAGATATGAATGGAGCTCTTCTCTCTTCTTGATACATTATGTCTCCTTTGTGCTGTATTTTCCCAAGTGTTGATGATTCAAGAATGAGGAGAGGGAGCCTCCTTTTATAGGTGGAGAGGAGGGAATATGCTTTCTCCCAACATGGAAGGCACCAAACCGACCCCGAACCGCCATCCTACGCATTTACTTATCGCCAATACCATGCAACCATCATTGGAGAGGCGGTGTGAGACGGCCCACCAAAGATGGGCTCAAGGCACGCCAGATAGGGTGCGGCTGCACCTCAACTGGGCCCAAATGGCCCCAGCTTTGGTGTGTTGCCTTCATTGGGCCTCTAGATGGGTCCTGCAAAGTTTGGCGGCATTTGGAGATGATTTGATATATGTTTTGGCCTTTTTTCTCCACATGGCTGGGTCCTGATTTTCCTAGTAATGGGACACCTTCCCCTGAGGCTCATGTCGAGTGATGGTTTGTTGTGTCCTTTAAGCACATTTCCTACGTTATTCTGACATACCCTCCTACAAATGATGAATCACTAAAACTTGTGGAATTTGTTAGATATCAGCCCTAATTCTAAGTTTGGTGTTCATATGCGTTGATTTTATGTAAGAAATGGTGGTTAGAAGTAGGAATTAAGGACCACCAATAATAATCCTCAAACACGACCAACTCGTTGGTGTGGGGTGTCAGAAAATCCTCACCGGTAGCCGAATGCCACCCTTTAGTCACCCTATCGGGAAGGACGCCGGGGACCACCAAGCTGTTGAGTGTCTCTTCGCTGTTGGTCGACCGCACCCACTCCTCATCATGGCTGACCCTGCGAGCCTCCTTCTTTGAACCTTCGTGGTTTCTCTTCGACACCCTCGATCAGATCTGGCGAGGCGGAGGCTGTTCTATGCTCGGTTTAGCCCTAATGGCAGAGCTGTTGCAGATGAGGAGGCACGTGCACAAGGAAGAAGAAGAGACAATGGAGAAATGGGGAGTGTGTGATAGAGCCACAGTGGATTTATATTGATTTGACCCCAACCTTTTGACTTCTCAGGTTTTTGGGAAACCATGACCCGTCGTGCCACATTCACTTCCGAATCCTCCCACTACTAAGTTTTGACCCTTATGCCATGTTTTTTTGTCGCAACGGCAAGATTTGGTTGCAATAGGGGGTGTTCTCACAACCATTTCCACTTTTGGTTGCGATAGGTGGGCTTTTTACCACGCAAATTGTTTCGTGGTCCTGAGTGCGAAGATTGTTGCAACCATGTTGTGATAGAGTTTTTCTATACATGTCTGATTCTTTTGGTAAGTAGGTGTACAAACTTTGAGTGGATGCTCAGAATCAAGCAAGAACAAAGCTGAGATGATGACAGGTTGCATTGCCAGGAAGTTCACAAGTGCTGAATAGATGTTGTGAAGTTTTGGAGCACTGCAAGTTTTTTGTTTTTGTAAAATCTGAATGTGCCCTACTTTTAGTTGTGATTTTAGATACCAGTTTCAATGATTTGTCTATTTAGTGAATGATTTGTTAAAATATGTGTGTGCAATCTATTCTATTATGGTCTAATCGTTTTGTAACAATGATTTATTGTACCACAAATGAAATGCTACATGCGTTGCAGTAAAAAAAGTCATGTTGTGATAAACCCTAATGCAATGACAAATCAAATGCTATAGGCATTGCAATAAAATAAAATCATGTTTTGATAAACCTTGATGCAATGACTACGCTATGTTGTCAGTACCATCAATGGCCACGAAACTATTTTGGTGGCAAGAAAGGCTAGCGTGGCAAAATGATATGTGACAACGAATAAAATTACATGGCAAATGGTACTATTGTCACGGCATGACTACCGCGGTAATAACATAATCTCTCACAACTAATAAAATTGCGTGGCAAATGATACTATTGCCACGGCACAGTAGTTGTGGCAATAGTGTATGATCTCTTGCAACAAATAAAATTACGTGGCAAATGTCTCTATTGCTACGCTATCGAAAGTTGCATGTACCACCTCTTGTTACGAAGATGGGTGTGGCAAGTGCTTCTATTGCCACAACTGTGAACATTGTGATAACATTCTGTTGCCATGCTTGGCAATGGGCAACTATGGTTGCAATAAACCCCAACACTTGCAACATCAAACTAGCAACAGTTGCAATACCTTATTGCAACATGACTTTTTGCAACCATTGGCAACGAACGCGATTTGGTTGCAACATCTACCTTTTGCAACTAAATTGGGCCTCTGAAGGGGACCATGATGCCTAAGAGGGGGGGTGAATTAGGCAACTTAAAATTCTAGCTCTAAACTATGGCCTATTTTTCTAACCTTAGCAAAACCTATGCAAAAGATAAACTATCTAAATGTGCACCTACGGTTTTGCTAGTGTGTTGCTATCTCTACCACAAAAGGAGTAATGTAAACAATACAAATGCGGAAGCTAAAAGGCAAGGTAGAGATATACAAACTTCTATCCATGATTCCGGTATTTTTATCGATGTATCGAGAAGCGCGCAAGCTTCCCCCTAGTCCTTGTTGGAGCCCCTCGCAATGAATCCCTCGCAAGAGCCAAGCTCCCAAACGGGTAACTCCGTGGATATCCTTGGGCCTTCACCATGCGCAAGTGGGTCTCTAATGTGCATTCTAGTAAGCCTCTCCTAGATGCTCCACGCCCTCTTCACTATCAAGCTTCTGACCGAAACACTGCGGGCCTTGTTCCCTTCGGTACATGGTGGCGGCCACACCACAAACAGGGTTGGTGTGATATCGCAAGACTATAAGCCCCTCCGATGTACAACAATGGTGTGCACAAGCGCCGAGTGGTAAGAGGTATACAAACCTCACTAAACACTAGGCCTAAACCTAGAGCAAGCGCATAAGCAGTGGTCTAATCAACCTAAGCACTTCACAAAGCACCTACGCTAATCACCTAATGAATCACTAAGCACTATGCAAGTGGAGATCAGTAAAATGGTGTATCAACACCCTAGATATGTTTCCTCAGCTCTACCCCCTCAAATGGCTGGTTGGGGGTCTATTTATAAGCCCCACTGAGAAAGTATCCGTTGGGGATGAAATCCCGCATTTCTTCTACTGACAGGACGCGCAGGTCATCCTGATCAGACGCGTCTGGTCATCCTAACTGTTAGAGCCACGATCAACTGATCGGACACTGCCAGCGTCCGATCACATGCCACAGGACACGTCCAGTCGCAATTTCGCCGCTCTAGAACTTTTCTATACTCGATCGGACGCTGTAGTCCTATGTCCGGTCGATTTGCCGCCAGCATCCGGTCAGTACTAGATGTGTTGCCGGTGATAATGAACGGTACCATTGGTTCATCCGATCACTTTACTGTTTAGTGCCCGGTCGCTACTGCTGATGCCTTCTGTTGCTGAGTCTCTTGATCGGAGGGTCCAGTCGCTATACACCAGCGTCTAGTCCAGTGTTCGGTCCCTCTGTGAGCTCGTTTCTTTGGGATCTTGCGTCCGGCTTGGTTCCTATCTTCGTGCTTGGACTTTGCTTGATATCTTGGGTCTTCTCTTGTGCTTCTAAGGTCTTGCTTAAGGTGTTGAATGTGAGATCAACACGTCACCTTCGTCTAAGTCACGTCTTGCACCCAATTGAACTACAAAACAATCACTTGCAAATTCATTAGTCCAATTTGGTTGTGTTGGTCATCAAACACCAAAATCCAAAGTAAATGGGCCTAGGGTCCATTTTCCTTACAATCTCCCCCTTTGTGGTGATTGATGACAACACGACCAAAGCAAGCAAATAATAGAATTTTGGAATTTAAAAACTATCTACTTGCTAGGATGCATTGCAAAGGGCAAGGTTATATGATGCTAAAAAGGTACCACTTGTAAGACTAAAAGATAGCAATTGAAGATACCACATGTAAAGTAAAAGGTACCAAATGTAAACATCTTTTGAAACTTATCTTGCCCTTACAAATGTCCCCATGTGGCATTATGGATTTAAGCCTTGTTTTTTGGTCCTACAAATTCTCGCCATTACATAGACTTATTCATAATCCATTATCCTCCCTTTCTCGGACCATTACCACTTGTAGACCATTACCCCTTGTAAATTGTTATGATCTAGCTTTTGGTCCTACAAATGTATGCTTGCTTTTGATCCTCTCCTCTAAATTCTCCCCCTTTGGAATCAAACACTGAAAAGGAAGACATTAGTAGCACAAGGGAGGGTCAAACTTTGTGATCCTTTGTATGTGGAGTGGAATAGGTCATAAAATTTGACTCTCACATTACATAGACTAAGCTCCCCCTAAATATATGCACACATATGATGGAGAATGAAGTTTATGCATAATTGGCAAATTAATGCTCAAGGGAGTTTAATCTATATAATGTATGGAGAAAGCATATAAATTACAAAGTGAAATCAACATGATGATGTCAGTTTAGAAATACCACATGTGGAAACCAATTTAATTTCTACAACTTGCAATAGGTGGTGGATATTTGAAGTATGATGCTTAACTCCGGGGACTCCATTTTCCTTGCAATGAGACCACTACACACATGATAAGCTTAAAATGGCGTTAGTCTCAAAGCATCCAACTTGTAGAGTAACCTCCCCATAAATTTGTTCACATAAGCATGGAATACTTGTAAGAGATATGCACATTGATTTTAGAATAAAAAATACCACTTGAAAGATGACATCACATGAATGTGAGAATCATTTTCAAAGGTGATATTCGGGAGAAATTATCTACAATTTGGACTTTGGCACATATTAGATAAATAATTGTAAAACAAGCTATGTGACATGCTGCTAAACAATTTAAACCATGTAGGTTTGCTCCAAAAGTTAAGAGTGAAACCGAGCAAACCTACCATATGGTATACCTAGTGTATGCATGACAAAAGATTAAACATGGAAATGCAAACCTAGGCATGAAAAGTAACTAGATGCTTAAAGATACCACTTGTAGGAAATTTAAATCTAGTTACCTAACATGGGAAGGGGAATTTGGGTCCATAGTATTCACTAACCCACTTGGCAATGACTTTGTCCATAATGATGCACCCCATGAAATGCACCTATACTTTGCCAAGTCTCCAAATTCCTCAAAGTTCATTGGACTTCTCACTTCTCTTTTAGGATCCAAACCTTCTTGGTTCTCTTCATGTTGGAAATGATCTCCTTTGGCACCCAAAAACGTTTGACCCCATTGTTGGCTTGCTTGTTCACCTTGATGGCCACCACCTTGTCATTTTTCTTGTTCTTCAAGACATAAGGTGTGGAGGTCTTCTTGTCCACCTTGTTGGTGTAGGTGTTGAAGAGCTTGCTTGTTTGCTTTTTCTCTTTCTTTTGTGCTCCTCCCCCATTCTTCACCTTGCACTCATAGGACTTGTGGCCTTCCCTATGGCACACGTAGCAAACCACGATTTGTCCTTCATCAAGCTTCTTTACTCCCTTAACGAGGTTATCTTGATGAAGTTGGGCTTGCTTCGTCTTGTCTTTCACTTGAGTCAAGTCCTTGGTGAGGCGAGCCACTTCTTGCTTGAGTTGCTCATTCTCGATTGCAACCTCTTGTGTGCATGTATCTACAACAACTTTCTCAACATAAACTTGGTTGCACAAGGGTGAGTCTAAACATAAATCATTGCAAGAAGTAGAAGCATCCTTTTTAGGCATGTTAAACATAGAACTTTTCTTTTTAGATGCGTTGGTGGGGGTTGGACCAATGGCTTCAAGATTAGCAAATTTATTAGTTAGCTCATCATAATGTTTGCACATGGTTTCCATTTTAGCAAGCAAACTTTTATAAGCATCTTGTGAGCTAGCTAACTTTTCTTTTAATTTTTCATTTTTCCTTACAAGTTGCTCATCATTGATTGTGCATGCATTTGTTGTTGCACTAGCCTCAAGTTGCCCAATTTTAGTAGATAGTTCAATATTGAGATTAGCAAATGTCTCATATTGTTCAAGCAAAGTTTTATATGCTTCTTGTGAACTATCTAGCTTTTCTTTTAATTTTTTGAGCTTCTTTTATTGACTAGTGCAAACTTTAGCATAATTAAGATTTTATTGCACAATTTCATTATAAGAAGGCATTTCATCGTCACTATCACTCTCACTAGAGGATGAGCTTTTGTTACCTCATGCCATAAGGCACACATGAAAAGAGCTTGATGATGAGTGATTGCGGCCTTGCCTCTTGTGATGGTGTTCTTCTTCATTTGAAGAATCATCCCATGACCTTATTGATGTGAGGGCTCGGTTCTTGTATGCCTTCTTCTTTGCCTTGGGTGTGGGCTTGTTTAGACAAACTTCCACAAAGTGCCCCAACTCGCCACATCCATAGCATCCTCTCTTTCTTTTCTCATTTCTTTGATTGGTGAAAATGAGATCTTGAATTTGGATGGGCACACCCTTGACATTGAGCCTTTGAATCATCTTCTCCACCTTGTTGATGAGTTTGATTGATTCTTCATCAAGGTCAGAGGTGGAGGAGGAAGATTGATCATCATCACTTGAATCTTCATCATCATCATCATCATCATCATCGTCCTCATCTTCCTCTTCATCTTCACTTGAGGAGCTTGAGCTTGAGCTTGTCTCAACTTAATTGCCCTTCATCTTCTTTTTCTCGCTACATGCGAGAGCTTTGCCTTTGCTTGATGAAGAGGCTTCGTCTTGACCCATCTTTCGTGACATTTCAAATGCCACTATCTTGCCAATAACTATGGTCGGGGTCATGGTGCTTAAGTCCTCCATGTTGTGAAGGATGGTGATGATGCTTGCATATTTCTTTTGTGGTAGCACGGAGATGATCTTCCTCACGATGTCTGCATCATCTAGCTTTGTTAATCCTATTGAATGGAGCTCATTGATAATTAGATTCAAACAAGAGTACATATCAGGAACAAGCTCATCATCATTCATTGTAAAGGAATCATAATTTTGTTTAGATAGACAATGTTTTTGCTCATGGACATTAGATGTGTCGTCATGGAGCTCTTAGAGTTTTAACCAAATTTCATGTGTCGTATTTAAAATGAACACTTGGTTAAACACATCCATGCTAAAAGATTCAAACAAGCAATTTTTAGCTCTAGCATTGAAATGCATTTCTTTTTCTTTACTCTTTGTGGGTTTATCGGGATTCTTAATGGGTTTCATCCCATCACGAGTGACTCTCCAAACACCCAAATCAATCGCCTCACGGTGACAAGCCATTCTAGCTTTATAATAGGGGAAGTTAGTGCCATCAAAGTGTGGAGGCCTAGAGATATCCATCCCAACAACTCTTAATAGTGTTGGCTCAACGGGCGGTTAAGCCAAATGTCCAAATTGAGCCAATCGGCTCTGATACCAATTAAAGGGGACCGTGATGCCTAAGAGGGGGGGTGAATTAGGCAACTTAAAATTCTAGCTCTAAACTATGGCCTCTTTTTCTAACCTTAGCAAAACATATGCAAAAGATAAACTATCTAAATGTGCAACTACGGTTTTGCTAGTGTGTTGCTATCTCTACCGCAAAAGGAGTAATGTAAATAATGCAAATTTGGAAGCTAAAAGGCAAGGTAGAGATATGCAAACTCCCGTCGATGATTCTGGTATTTTTACCGAGGTATCGAGAAGCGCGCAAGCTTCTCCCTAGTCCTCGTTGGAGCCTCTCACAAGGAATCCCTCGCAAGAGCCAAGCTCCTGGTTGGGTTACTCTATGGATAGCCTCGGGCCATCCCCACGCTCAAGTGGGTCTCCGACATGCCTTCTGGCAAGCCTGTCCCGGTTGCTCCCCGACGTCTTCACTATCAAGCTTCCGACTGAAACGTCGTGGGCCTTGTTCCCTCCGGTACACGATGGCGGCCACACCACAAACGCGGTTGGTGTGATCTCACAAGACTACAAGCCCCTCCGATGTACAACAATGGTGCATGCAAGCACTGAGTGGTAAGAGGTATGCAAACCTCACTGAACACTAGGCCTAAACCTAAGCACTTCGCAAAGCACCTACGCTAATCACCTAATGAATCACTAAGAACTATGCAAGTGGAGATCACTAAAATGGTGTATCAACACCCTAGATATGTTTCCTCAGCTCTACCCCCTCAAATGGCTGGTTGGGGTCTATTTATAAGCCCCACTGAGAAAGTAGCCCTTGGGGATGAAATCTCGTATTTCTGCTACTGACCGGATGCGCAGGTCGTCCTGATTGAATGCGTCCGGTCGTCCTAACCGTTAGAGCCGCGACCAACTGATCAGACGCTGCCAGCGTCTGGTCATATGCCACCGGACACGTCCGATCGTAATTTCGCCGCTTTGGAACCTTTCTGTACTCAATCAGACACTGCAGTCCTACGTCCGGTCGATTTGCCGCCAGCGTCCGATCAGTACTAGATGTGTTGCTGGTGATGATGAACAATACCATCGGTGCGTCCGGTCACTTTACTATTTAGCATTCGGTCACTGCTGCTGATGCCTTCTATTGCCGAGTCTCTTGATCAGAGCGTCCGATCACTATACGCCAGCATCCAGTCCAGTGTCCAATCACCTCTGTGAACTCGTTTCTTCACGATCTTGCGTCCGGCTTGGTTCCTATCTTCGTGCTTGGACTTTGCTTGATATCTTGGGTCTTCTCTTGTGCTTCTAAGGTGTTGATCGTGGGATCATCACGTCGTCTTCGTCCATGTCACGTCTTGCACCCTATTGAACTACAAAACAATCACTTACAAATGCATTAGTTCAATTTGGTTGTGTTGGTCATCAAACGCCAAAATCCAAAGTAAATGGGCCTAGGGTCCATTTTCCTTACAGCCTCTTGCAATGTTTTTTCGTCGTTCGCAAGGGTTTGAAGTTAGTAGTGTCCATGTGCTATCCTGGGCCGCTAAATGGGCCTGGCGGAATACACAGTCAGGGCCACGTCACGCGTGGGCCGCAAAGAGAAGTTAACTGCTAAGCACTGTTTAGTTGGTGTTCTTGGATTTTTCAAGCATTTTTTTATCCTGCTACAAGATGTCTCCTTAACCTTCCAGCAGGCTCGAGGAGTATGTGTGTACACGTCATCTAGCGATGACTGTACTATTTTTTCTACGTTCGTTTTTTCTCAGCTATGCTGCGGACCGGTTTCCAACTAAGCTGGGGACTGGTCTGGCATCTGGAGTCTACTATTTTTTTATCCTAGCACCACATGAATACTTCACCTACTGCCAGACTTGGGGACTAAGTGGGCACACTTCACCTTGCGGAGAATGTGCTTATTTCTAGGACCCAATGCTTCCCTACGCGACTAAGTCGTGGATGGTAATCATCTAGGCTCTCTGCTTGGCTCTAAGAGCCCCCTTTTTTGCCTAAGGCATGGATGCTAAGCATCTATCTTCGCACACGAGGGACTAAGTTCCTCCGTACTGACTAAGTCAGGGATGCTAAGCATCCAACTTCGTCCCACGGAAGCTAAGTGGGCACACTTTCACCTAAGGTGAAGGCCTCGAAATTCTTTTACTTGAGCTCCTTACATCCTTCTAGCAAACTTCAACTTTAAGTGAGTCCGAGGTCGGTCGACCAGTTAAACTGGTCGAACGTTCGATTTGACTACTCGGTTCCTAGTTAAACTGGTCGGACGCTTTCTACTGTTGATCGGCTACACGTTGAACTACTCGGACAAGCTCAAGACGATGTTGCTCAACAGATACAAGGCGTTCAAGGACTAGCTATGGGGGTATAACCCGGATACCCACAGGGCTTCACATGGGCCGAGCCACCAAAGAGGCCCAGCTCGCAAGATCAAGCCAGGCGGTGCACGGCACAAGTCGGCGTGCGTCGCAAGATTACGGGAAAGATCCTTGACGACGAAGGAAGATCTGTTCGGATATGCTAAGATAACGCAATCCTTGTAACGCTTATCATGTAAACCGATCAAGCTTAGATTTAGCTAATCAGGGATAGACTCAACCAACCTGTAGCCCTACCCCCCATGCTATATAAGGTGGGTAGGGACCCCTTGTTTTCATCTCATCACAATATACAATCCACCAAAGACACGGGACGTAGGGTATTACGTCGAGTTGATGGCCTGAACCTGCCTAAATCGTTGTCTCTGCGCCTTGTGTCACCATTTAGTTTGTATCTCGCGCACCTCAACCGATTAGTCTACTACCGTAGGCATACCCTTCGATAGACTGCCGACCATATTTCGTCTACAGAGTTTGTGGTCTTTTATATCTCTGTGGAGTTAAACTAGTGAGCCTTAGTGACCTTATTAGACTTGGTGTCGTGCTAGTGCAGTAGTGCTAACCAATTTAACTTTGATGTCAGTCTAATTTATTGTCGCCCTTGGTCATGGATTCATGTATACGTTCATACAGTACACGAAGTGCACCCTTGATGAACAGACCCTTATCATGTGACCTTCCATTAGATTCTTGTGTAAATGTTTCTTTGATTGATGTAGATGTTGCTATAGTTGATCGTGAATATGTTCTTCGCCTCGTGATCCCGCCGATGACGTAACTGTGGTGTATTTCCTCTAGCCTCTTCATCATATAGGTCTGGACGTGCTTGACCGGGCTTCAAATTCCAAGGTTGTAGGTACATGAAGAAACCATATTCAAATCTGCAATCGTGCCAAATCATTTCTAGTTTTAGGGTAGCTACAATTTTTTTTAATTTATAGAGTGACTAGGTATTCGGCCCTTAATGTTAAGAAATTAAAACTCCACCCAAATTCAAATATAACCAACAGCTCCTATCAACCGCGGCCATCTCATTGGTACAAATGCAAATGCAATGGATGATGACTGTGTTTCATTTTTCATTGTATGATTTCCCAATTTGCAGTTTGCCATCGATTATACATCGGCCTTGAGTAGTCACCGCAACTCTCAACAAGGTACAAAAATATTTCTCGAGGGATAATTAGTATCAGCATGGCAAACCTTTGGAAACAACCTAAGTATTGTTCTCTAGAAACGAACAAAAGACAAAGACCAATTTACATTCCCTTGCCCGTCCGTTGCCCTACAACTCCTGGCCCCATAGCGAGAAAAGGCTGAAGCTCTATGTAGCTAGCCCATCAGGTCATCAGCGTCGACAACACAGCATGCTGCTCACATAGGATAGGACGCAGATGGAGACACGCATAGCAACTGGGTTTCAGAGTACTGTGGTACGCGAGAGAGCGACGAGTGATCGCATGCATGCACGGAGACGAGTGGGCATCTTGGCATGGGAAAGAAACGCCATGCAGATACTACTACAAGCGACGATGCCTGCAGGCTGCTGTGCCTGTGCAGCATTCCCGCGAAACCCGAGGCATTCTCGCGAAGCTCGAGGCGTGCATATGTCCCTGCCGGCCGCTGGTTGCAAATTCTCGACAAACCGCAGGGTGGCCGTCTGATCGTCGTCAGCGTCCAAAAGGGTCGTTTGCTTCGGCAGAACGCAGGCCGAATTTGCGAGGGAAAGAGGGCCGGTGGCATGCGCGCATCCACTACGGGAACAGATCCTTGTCGAGAGCAATTTTTTTTTTTTTTTTGTCGAGGACTAAAAGTCGGGCACTCGGCAAAGAGCTATTTTACCGAGTACCGTACTCGGCAACGATATACATTCGGCAAAGAAGGCTTTGTCAAGTGTCAGGCACTCGGCAAAGCCAGACACTCGGCAAAGGCCCTTTTTACCGAGTGTCAGGCACTCGGCAAACCTTGACGCTCGGCAAAAAGCGGCGTCCGGTAACGGCCGCCATCTGCCGTCCATATTTGCCGAGTGCCAGCGGATAGGCACTCGGCAAACCACTTCTTCGTCGAGTGCTAGACCCTGACACTCGATAAAGAATAACGGCAAACTATTTTTTTTCCATTTTTGAACTCCAAAAATTTTCTCGAGTCCTCCTACAGTACATGAGACTCCATGTTAAAATTTGGTACATTTTTATGGCTTTTTGCTATATTTAGTTAATTTATTTCATTTAATTGATTTTTTTCGGAAAATGCACATTTGAACTGCACGTGCATCGAATAATGGAATTTAATGATTCAAAAAATGATATTCATGGTATTGAGTGTAGTGTGAGGCCATATCCAGGAACGGACCCGAAATTTCGAACATCTTGTTCACGAAACATGACCACGAACTTGCGGACGAATTGTTTTTAAATTCTATAAAATGCAAACGAAGTCCGAAAATCATGAAACTTGTCGAGATGTCATGATATCGTATGTGGAGGATGTGATAAAATTTTGAGAAGGTTTGGTGCACGTTATGAGATGTCCTGGTTTGTAAGCATCGTACGTGATAACGTGCACCAAACCTTCTCAAATTTTTATCACATCCTCCATATACGATATCATGACATCTTGATAAGTTTCATGATTTTCGGACTTCGTCTGCATTTTATAGAATTTAAAAATAATTCGTCCGCAAGTTCGTGGTCATGTTTCGTGAACAAGATATTTGAAATTTTGGGTTCGTTCCTGGATACAGCCTCACACTACACTCAATACCATGAATATCATTTTTTGAATCATTAAATTCCATTATTTGATGCACATGCAGTTCAAATTTGTATTTTCTGAAAAAATCAATTAAATAAAATAAATTAACTAAATATAGCAAATAGTTCGGGAAATGTACCAAATTTCGACATGGAGTACCAAGTACTGTAAGAGGACTACAAAAAAAGTTTAGAGGTCAAAATACAAAAAAGATTTGGTTTGCCGAGTGTCATCTTTTGACACTCGGCAAACATGCTCTTTGCCGAGTGCCAGATGCCAGGCACTCGGCAAAGTGTTCCCTTTGCCGACTGTCCGTGGGGACACTTGGCAAAGAGCGTGCCATTTTTTTAAAAAATATTTGTCGAGTGCCTCTCCGCCCGGCACTCGGCAAAGTGGTATTGTTTTAAAAAAAATACGATGCAGTGCAGTTTAGGGTTTAGATTTAAAAAAAAAGGAAAACACATTTGCCGAGTGCCCCGATCTGGCACTCGGCAAACCGGCAGCCCTAGTCCTTTACCGAGTGTCAGATCGGGGCACTCGGCAAATGGCCCATCCACACTCAAACCGGCCAACCGTTACCTCCCTCCCTCCCACACACGCACACACGCACGCCACCGTCCCGCCCCGCCTCGCGCACGCCCTGCCCGCGCACGGCGGCGTGCCCCCGTCGGCATGCCCCCACCGCCTTTGCCCGCCCCGCCCGCCGACGCACGCCCGCCTGCCCAACCCCACCGATGTGCCCCCGCCGGCGTGCCCCCACCGCCTTCGCCTGCCGGCCAGCCCACACCGACGCGCCTCTATCGGCCGCCCCGGACACCGTGGCCCACTGGCGCCCACCGTCCTGCCCTGCCCCGCGCATGCCCCGCCCGCGCACGGCGGCGCGCCCCCGCCGGCATGCCCCCACCGCCTTCGCTCGTCCCGCCCGCCGACGTGCTCCCGTCGCTCCGCCGCCCGCGCAGACGCGGCGCGCCCTCGCCGACGTGCCCCCACCGCCTTCGCCCGCCGGCCCGCCCACACCGACACGCCTCCGCCGGCCGCCCCGGACACCACGGCCCGCCGGCGCCCACCGCCCCACGCCCACCGCTCCAACCCCGCAGCCCACGCCCCGGCCCACAGCAGCGCCACCTCGGCCCTCTCGTCGCAACCCCGGCTATCCTCGGCGCGCCCCCGACCGCCACGGTCATGTACAGTAGGTGGTTGTGGTGGAAGTAGTAGTAATAGGTGGCGGTGGTGGTGGTTGTAGTAGTAGAAGAGTAGAGTGGCGGTGGTGGTGGTGGTTGTAGTAGTAGAAGAGTAGAGTGGCGACGGCGGTGGTGGTGGTGGATGAATGTGACTTGGCAATGATATGTTGAATTGAATGCATATGTATATGTGGTTGTCGGCCATCGTGCCGTATGTTTTTTTGCAGGTTTTGGATACCTCACCGTGCAGGGGAGGTTCTGCCGAATTTTTGAACTGAGATAGTATTTTGTTCTTTTTTTGCAGAGAAGAGCCATCTAGTCGAGCCGGAGTATCTCGACGACCCCGATCATCTTCCTCGCCGCTGTGGGTCTGCCTGCACCGCGTCGCCTCGCCATTGCACCAACCCGCCACGGCCCCGCTAGCCTGACTCCACCGCCACCCTAGGTATAACCCCTCTTTTCGTATCATGGTCGTAGATCGCGTAACCTAGTTAGGCGTCTCCCATTTGAAAGAGATACGGTTGGAGGTGTGCAGATCTTCGCATATCTACGACCGTATCTGTTTTGGATTGTTCATGTTTTTTGGACAACCCATGGATGCGTAGATGGGTTAGTTTTCATGGTCTGTTCCGATCCGAGATAGAGTTTCGGCATCACCTCCCTATTGTTCTCTGGATACGCATTCTTCTTTGGCAGGACGTGTATCTGGAGAACAACGGGGAGGTGTTGCTGAAATTCTATCTTGGATAGGAGTAGAGCATGGAGACTAACCTCATCTACACATCCGCGGGTGGGATTAGGACCTATCCTCACCTATTAGACAGTAGGAACACCATGTAGATGCAATTGATGGTTACTTTTCTCGGTGATACATATGTCAGTGGATGTACACGGGCCGAAGAAGTCAGAGTGATTACACCAATGAATGGATGAACAAGACCAATGCTTTCTTGAATAGTGCATTTGGCAAGGGTGCTAAAGGACATTGCCTAGTTTTGTGTCCCTGCGGCAAATGCGGAAACCGGAGAAGGGTAAACAAGGTATAAATGGGTAAACATCTTGTGAAGAATGGATTTACGCTAGACTACACCCGGTGGGTCCACCATGGTGAAGCCCATCGTATGAGAGAGGAGGTGGTGAGACCACGGGTGGAGGCTTTTGATGCTGATGCGGGGGTAGCACACATGTTAGATGACTTTCACCAAGGATAGTTCGATGAGGGACGTGAGAAGGAGGAGATGGAGGCAGCTGTATAGGTGTTCTATGACATGATGGACTCGGCACAGAAACCCCTTCACGATCGGTCAACGGTGTCTCAACTGGATGCCATTGGACGCTTAATGGGGTTGAAGTCTGAGTTAAACTTGAGTCAAGAAGGCTTCAATAAGATGTTGGTCGTGATTGGCACCCTGCTTTCAGAGGGCCACATTCTGCCAAAGAGCATGTACAAGTCACAAAAACTCCTTCATGCACTTAAGATGCCGTATGAGCAGATACATGCTTGTCCGAAGGGGTGCGTCCTATTTAGAAAAGAACACGAGCATGCAAAGTTCTGTCCAAAGTGTAAATCCTCCAGGTACCTAGAGGTAGACTCTGATGATGGCCATAAGAGGCAACTTACGATCCCCATGAAAATCCTATGGTATCTTCTATTCCTACCGAGGATCCAACGGCTATACATGACCGAGGAATTCATGAAACAGATAACATGGCACAAAAATGGCAAACGGTACAATCCTGACAAGATGGTACATCCATCCGATGGTGAAGCTTGGATCCGCTTTAATGACAAACATCGTGACAAAACAGATGAGGCTCGTAAATGTACGTGTTGCGCTAGCAACAGATGTGTTCAATCGTTATGGAATGATGGCTGCCCCATACACATGTTGGCCCGTCTTTGTTATCCCCCTTAATGTCCCCCTGGTGTCTCCTTTCAACGACATAATGTATTCTTGTCATTGATAATTCTTGGACACCCAGGGAGTAATATGGGTGTGTTCATGGAGCCCGTGTTGGACGAATTGGTCCTTGCTTGGGACGAAGGGGTATGGACATACGATCAAGCTACAAAGACAACCTTCAAAATGCATGTTTGGTACCACTACTCCCTGCATGACTTCCTGGCATATGGGATATTCTGCGCCTGTTGTGTTCACGGGAAGTTCCCATGCCCAATATGCAAGGAAGGTGTGAGGTTCATTTAGTTGCAAAAGGGTGGCAAGTATTCGTCATTCGACAGACATCGTCAATTCCTACCTCTTGACCATCCATTTAGACAAGACATCAAGAACTTTACGAAAGGTGTCAAAGTGACAAACCCTGCACTGCGGATGATGACTGGTGCCGAGGTTCATACTCAAATAGATGCTCTCATGCCCAATGAAGAAGGTGGTTTTGTGGGATATGGTGAGCAACATATGTGGACTCATATCTCAGGCATGACGAGGCTCCCCTATTTCAATGACCTTCTTCTGCCACATAACATTGATGTAATGCACACTGAAAAGAATGTCGTTGAGGCACTTTGGGCAACACTCATGGACACTAAAAAGTCTAAGGACAACCCTAAGGCTAGAGTGGACCTAGCAACGTTGTGCGATAGACCAAATCAAGAGATGCAGCCTCCTAGTTGTGGCAAGACCTGGAGAAGGCCTAAGGCCGATTTTGTCTTGAAAAAGGACCAAACGAGGGAAGTACTTGAATGGATCTAGACGCTAATGTTCCTTGATGGGTATGCAGCGAATCTAAAGAGGGGAGTGAACTTAGGCACTCTGCGAGTCAACGGGATGAAGAGTCATGACTACCACATATGGATTGAGCGACTTCTTCCAGCGATGGTTCAAGACTATGTCCCAGAGCATGTCTGGCAAGTGTTGGCAGAGTTGAGCTACTTATTCCACCAACTTTGTGCTAAGGAGCTCTCTCGGACCATCATTGCTGACTTGGAAAAAGCGGCACCCGTGTTGCTCTGTAAGTTGGAGAATATCTTTCCACCCGGCTTCTTCTTACCGATGCAGCACTTGATTGTGCACCTCCCGTTTGAGGCACGGATGGGGGGCCCATGTAGGACCATTGGTGCTATCCAATCGAGAGATGTCTGAAGACTCTTCGCAAAAAAATGTAGAAATAAAGCCAAAATTGAGGCTTCCATTGCAGAGGCATACATTCTAGAGGAGGTGTCGAACTTGACAGAGAAATACTACACTAAGAACCTTCCTAGTGTTTATAATTCACCCCCCCCCCCCATTATAATGTTGGAGAAAATGAATCAAACCTCAGCCTTTTCCAAGGGCAACTCGGAAGTGCAAGTGCATCGACCACTAAGCAATTGAAAAATGAAGAGTGGCGTAGTATCATGCTATATGTGTTGACCAACCTTGTCGAGAGCAGCCGTTCATTGGGTAAGTTCTGAACGAACTTGTTTCATTTCGCCGTATGTCCTTGTTTCTTTGTCCAACCCCCTTGTTTCTTGTTGGTACAGGGAATTTCTTTGTCAATCCTGGCATGGATCAAGGCAACCTACCCTGCAAGAAAATGATACCCTTCTTTCACAGGGTGCGGGACCAGAGAGCCCCGATTTCATTTGTTGGTTCAAATAGAAAGCCCAAACTGATGCGCCTATAAGTGACGAGCTGAGACAGGTTGCAAACGGCTGTGTCGTTAGGGTCAAGTCATTTACCGGTTATGACGTGAATGGATATCGTTTTCACACAGCAAGCTACGAGCAGAGTCGGTCCAATCAAGAAACCACAAACAGCGGAGTTGTTACGCCCGGCACTGATGGACTCAACTATTATGGAAGAATTAAAGAAATATACGAACTATCATTCTATGGTTCTAAACCTCTTACTCCTGTCATATTCAAATGCCACTGGTTTCATCTTGGAGTAATAAGACGGACCCCTAAGCTTGGGCTAGTTGAGATTCGACAGAATTCTGGCTATCCAGGAAAAGATGTCTACATTGTGGCTCAATAGGCCGTCTAGGTTTATTATACATCATACGCGTGCAAAGACATTGAGCATCTTAAGGGTTGGTCTATTGTGCACAAGGTATCGCCACATGGTAAACTACCTGTCCCAAACGATGAAGATTACAACTTCAACCCAAACACACATGATGGAGAGTTCTATCAAGAAGAGGGGCTACAAGGGAGGTTTGACATAGACTTAACCATAGAGATAGGAATGGAAGTAGACAATGAAAGGGATGATGACGAGGACGCTGGAGACGAGGTGCGAAATCTAAAGGACATACAAATGCTTGAGCAATTACGTTTAGGCAATGACAATGAAGACAACATTCCTCCTTCAGATAGTGTTGATGAGTTGGACAATGTTGATAGTGATGACGAGACCTATGATCCAGCTAATCTCAATCATGAAGATTATTTCTAATACATGTAATACTATGTTTTTTGTAATTATGTTTTGTTCATTTTTGCATATATTTCTAATACATGTATTACTATTTTTTTATAATTATGTTTTGTTCATTTTTGCACCTATTTCTAATTACGTCTTGTTTTTCTTTTTTATTGCAGGTGATTGAACAAAGATGGCGGGCGACCGTCATAAGTCCGTGAACTCGATTTACCAAAGACCACGCCGGCTGTAGGAGGAGGCAGAGGGGGCAGCGAAGGGATCAGACAGCAGGAGGAGAAGGAGGACTGCCAGCCATAGGAGGGGGTCGTCTCCTCCCACGCCGTATGAGGAGGAGCTGGAGGAGGAGGTGGCGCCCGTGGATGAGTTGGACGAGGAGCTGGTTTGGCAGACGGACGAGGAGGAGGGGTCGCACGAGGACGAGTCTCCTCCCGCACCATGGGAGGCGGCAGGCACGGGTTTCGCTTCCTCCGACTCCTCTTCAAGTGTCTACTTGCGAGGTCCTGCGAGCCTCCCACAGGTTCCACTTCGTCACCAACGCCCAGTGATTCGCCCCGAAGGGCAAAAGTAAGTAACTTTGTATGTTATTACCAATACTACATATGATATGATGAAAAAAACTAATAATTTTTCTTAATCAGTTGTGCAGGAATTGGGTGGTTGTGTCGGGTGGTAGCGCACAACAAGTCAACGGCATCCTGGGTCTTCTGTGCAGGCAACACTTCCCCGGCATTATCACGTACGCATCGAAGACGGAGCCGGCCTACTCGTTTGACCACTACGCCATCGCCCCCGATGCGGAGTACCCCAATAAGGCGGCGCTGGTGAAGGCAGAGTTTTGGGTAAGTCTCCCTTGCACAACACTGCTCAATATGTCGCATTCATTGGACTTTTCTTGAAATAATAAATGGATACATCGCTTTTGTATGCAAACTTATTACAGATGCGAGGAGGGATTTAAGGCCAGGGCGGAGCAGGTGACTACCAAAGCCTGTAAAAAACTCATCACCGACATGCATCACGAGGTGCGCATCCAGGCCATCGTAACCTACTACGGGTCGAAGCTTGGAGAGAGGAAAACCAAGAAAGACGTAAGAGAGATGCAGCTGACCCGAGAGCAGTACCTTGAGGTAAATAAAGAACATCAATATTGATTCATTTTGAGATTAAGTTGGTTTAATTTGATCTTCTTATATGTCCAATACTTGATGACGTGTAGGTGATTCCCTAGTGGTGCCAAGCGTATCCCGAGTGCTGGGCGATGATGGTGGAGAGGCAGTTCACGGAGGAGTATCTCAATATGCACAGGGATGCCCGGGACCGTCGTTTGCAGATGCAAGGTCCAGCACACCATCAAGGCAGTCGCAGCCTCGCCGGATACAAACAAGCATGGGTACGCGAATTCATTTATCTATTGTGACGCTCAGTTCTGCCTGATTTCTAATCATCGTGCTGTCTTTCTTGTAGTCGACGTCACATAGTGGCTAGGCTTGCTCGGACTTCTACTCATGGTGTATGGCCCACAAGGGTAAGGCGACGTCCGACGTCTCCTTCAACCTGGAGGACCCATCTGAGGCATACACAAACCCGAGTGTCCACTCCCGCATCAGTGAGTACACTGAGGTGGCAAGGTCGCTCCATGGGCTAGACCATAATCCAAGCACCCAGGATTTTGATGGAGAGGCCGTCATGAGGGCGGGGCAAGGCAAGAAGCATAGGTGGTTCTGGCTTGGCAACGGCGTCATTGACACGGCCTCTATTCCCTCTCTCTCCCAGATCCGAGCACGGAGCACGAGCGAGAGCCCGGCCATTCGCACACGGCTGATCGCTGCACAACACCGAGTCGACGCACTTGAGGTTATTCCTGTTTTACTCGTCATACATTGATCTTTACACACCTTAATTAGCTTTGCATTACTGAAACATTGGGGTAAAATATTGCAGGCCCGGTTGGAACAAGAAATGAGGCAACGTCAGGAGCTGGAGGCCGGGCAGCAGAGGATGGTGACCCAGCTGGAGGCCGAGCGGGCCGAGCGGCAGGCCCAGGCATAGAGGCTGACGGACATTACGGAGTTCCTACAAGGGCTTGGGCAACGTGTGGGCTTCTCTCTGCCAACCGGGCTATTGGTTCCACCTCCGCCTCCGTGTCCTGCAGCTGCAGCTACTCCTGTGAGTATGAAAGTTTTTTACTTTCGCTTGTGCTTTGCTTGTATGGCCTCTACCTTCCTAGATTAGCTATCCAAATAATCTTGTCTCACATGTAATCTTTTCTTCTTTGTGCAGTCTCCATCTGATGGTGGTTCGAATAATCCACCTCATGCACCTCTGAATGATGGAGCTAGGCCTTCACCACAGTCGCAGTGGCCGAGATGAGTGCACGTTGTATTTTTTTCATTTGTTGTTCACTTGGTGATGGACTTGTGATATACTTGTGATGCACTTGTGGACTTTGATGGACTTGTGGATTTATTTGGATGGACTTGAGCACTTATTGTTATATATGTGATATATATTGTGATGGATGTGATATGTGCGGATGGATGTGTGGATGGATGAGATATATATGTGATGGATGAGATATATATTTGATGAATGAGATATATATGTGATGGATGAGATATATATGTGATATATGTTTGTATGAATTTATTTGTCACGATGGAATGTAAAAAAAAATTAAAAATTACCGTTTTGGGTCATTTTGCCGAGTATTGCACTCGGTAAAGGACCCCGTTGCCGAGTGCCATGGTCTCAACTCTCGGCAAAGCTAGAAAAATGGGCGCTCAGAAAACCATTTTTCTAGCTTTGCTGAGTGTCATGACCATGGTACTCGGCAAAGAATTTTTTTTAAAAAAATCAAACTTTGCCGAGTGCCGGCCAGAGGGCACTCGGCAAAGAAATTTTTTTAAAAAAAAAATTCAAACTTTGCCGAGCGCCGGCCAGAGGGCGCTCGGCAAAGAATTTTTAGAAAAAAAATAAAACATCTTTGCCAAGGGTCGGATTGAGGGCACTCGGCAAAGAATTTTTTTAAAAATAAAAATAAAAAATCTTTGCTGAGTGCCTGAAGGATTAGCACTCGGCAAAGCGACTGTCAACGGGGCCGGCGCCGTGACGGTCGCTTTTCTTTGCCAAGTGCCCCCGGGGCTCTCGGCAAAGCCTTTGCCGAGTGCCCGATGAAAGACACTCGGCAAAAAGGGTTTTGCTGATCAATTTTTTGCCGTGTGTTCTTTGCCGAGTGCCGCACTCGGCAAAGACTTTGCCGAGTACAATTTGGCCTTTGCCGAGTGCCTCAGACACTCGGCAAAGAACCTGAATCTAGTAGTGATGAGGCAGAGAGACTGATGAGGCACTGAGAACTGGTGCTAGGGTTGGACAAAATTCTTATGGCTTGTCAACTCGTTTGACTTGTGTCTGACTCGGCTCAGCTCGTTTTAATTTTTTCATGAGCTGAGCTAGAAGTCTAGCTCACTGTTTTAACCTCCCAGCTCGTGAGCTACTCACGAGCTCAAATGAGCTGAGGCCTATCAGCCCATGACCATAAATCCAGAAGATGATAATGCTGACCTAAAAGTGTACACATATTCTATTAATTTATAATTCTTATTTTCAGCTGTTTCATGTGAATTTTGATTTTATAATTGTTGTGGTGCTTAAATGTTGATTTTTGGATTGTTTTCTAGGAAGAAGATGATGATACTGACATTAAATTTTTTGACTTTCCTACATCTGTGGTGGCAAGCAACTAGTAAGTATGTTGTAACTGCATGTATCATGGATGGACTAGCTATGTTGCATGGTTGATATTTTTGATGAACCTGATATGTATTAATCATGTATGGTTGCATAATGATGAACGTCACCTTCTGAAATTATTGTGGTATGAACATTATAAATATGTGTATCCTTTTTTTTGAAGTAGCTCGTGAGCTAAACGAACCAACTCGAGCTCGCTAACGAACCGAGCTGAGCTGCCTCTTTAACTCGTAACATTAACGAGCCGAGCCAAACTGGCTTGTTAGATTAACGAGTCAGCTCGAGCTGGATCGAGTCGAGCCGAGCTGGCTCGATACCCAGCCCTGCCTCGTGCTGGGATCGGCTTGGGTTCAGGCTTTTGTTCTGGAATTATTGCAGTGGCAGTGGTAATTGGTAAAAAAAGGCAACATGTATCAAGAGTGCTGGCAGTACGTGGTAAAAAGTTTGCTTCGAATTGAAAACTGTAGAGGGCGGTCAAGAAAGGCTGGAGCGAGCAGCGGCGGCGCTTCACGAGCTGCTGCTTAGGGCACCCTCGATAGCGCGCTGATATGAACTTAAAGAAAAATAAAAATTAAGTAACCTAACATATTAATATTAGCATAGGAAAATGTGTGAACATAGACATATGAATCAAAGAAAAATATATAAGCTTAGTTTTTTTATGAAGAGCTATATTATCATTCTCTCTCTTTTTTACTCAATAAAATATTCTATGAGCTAGTTGTTTTAACATTGTTGGAGCTGTCCTTAGTAGAATCATATGTATATATATAAGCCAACCTAAATGGTATAAATGGTTTTATATTATATCCCTCAAAAAAATGGTTTTATATTATATCACCACAATATACATGTTTTTGCATTTAATAAAGAAAGTATATATATTGTAGCAAGTATATATATTTACGAATATAAAAACATCAATAATACATATTCATGTATGTAGCAAATAAGCTATACATATTTATGGATGTAAAAACTAAAAAGGTTAAGTATTAAATTTATTGCATGTAAAAAATCAAATGGATTTATCAATACTAAACAATGGGTTAAATAGGTGTTCACCGCTTCTAATAGCATTTAACTCTGTTCCGTTTAATCCGTTTAAAGCTCTCAAGAGCTTCACCTTTGGCTTCTCTGGCTTTTGGTAAAACTTTTCTGAAAGTTAGCTCATAAAACGCCTCTACGAGAGAAGCTCCAGATGTGAGAATCCTAAACCTTTTTTCTCAGTTTTTACCATTTCAATCATTCAACTCTTTAAAGGACCATTTAGCCTAAACAACATGTATGACCTATGACTACCATATAAACACTATTTAAATGATTGTTTAGGCATTTACACTATGCCAAAACAGCACAAAGGAGACATCTAATTTAGTGACGCGGAAATAAAACACGTATGTAGTGTGTGTATCACAGACACATCTAGTAAAAACATGTCACTGATATATTGGCTCTCAAGATACAGGTCACGTGGGAGCACATATTGAAGACACAGCTCAAGCAAACGAATCTACGGTATATGAATGAGATGCATTTGTTTTAAGATATGTTATCACAGACATGGTCAATAAACACATGCATCACATACGAAGGTGTTCAAGGACCCAAAAAATCATTCAATTAAGTGAGAATTTCCAACTCAAGTTCGGCATCTGTCTCCACTCTCCCGTCGCCCTCTCTCTCCTCTGATAGCCACCGCCCCCTCTACTCGGTCTCTAGAACTCTGCCGCCATGTCCGCCGCATCGTCATCTTCCTCCGACGCTCTGACGCCACCACCCCATTCTCCAACGGTACGACAACCGCCCCTCGTCCTCTACCGCCACCGCAACCTCCTCCTCTCCTGGCACCCTCCTCTCCTTTCACCTCCTAGACCTAGATCTAGAAGGGCAAGTTCCTCCTCGCTGTTGTCCACATCACCCTCTAGCCCAACGTCGCCCAGGACTTGGAGCCGTAGCCGCCCAATGACAGCGCATGGGCCCCAGTCACCAAGCGCGTGGGGTGTGGAGACGAGGGTTATGGCCCCAAATCTGGCCACTGTGGGCCGAGTGATGTTATTTGAGTGGCGACGGTGGTGCTTCTAGTGCTATCAGTGGCAACACGTAGCTGTTTTCCGATCCAACAAGCAGTGAAGGACAAACAAGCACTGTGCCAAATATAGGCAATCACTGTCGGACTATCACTACCAATTATTCTGGAACCGACAGTGACAAAGTATCACCATCGGTTCAATTCGTGGCTTTAACAGATAGTGATAGTACAAATGGCAGCGATAGGTGGCCTATTACTATGGGTTCGTAGTTTCAACAGGTAGTGACAGGCCGTGAGCTAACACTGCCAGGAGTGACCTATCACGGCCAGGTCTGGCTTGAACCATCCGTGATAAACTTTTTTGCACAAGTCTAGCATGCAGCATCAGATGCTTACTATTATTAGTGGAATCTCAAGAGGTAGAGGTAATGCATGAGTTGGAGCCTAATTGTTTTTCTTTATCACAGCCGATTGGCACCAAATACACGTATCTTCTAGCAAATCCCACCATGTTATTGAGGAGCGGAGCTACAGGGTGGTCCTTGTGGGCCGTGGACCACCCAGCGCTCGGCTCAATCAAAGCCCATAGAAAGAGTCGGGAGAGTCCAGATTGTGTGTCGCTCGGCTTTCTGCCTTCCACCATCGCCTATCGTGAGTTCGCACAGCGCCGCCGCTCCGACGGCAGTAGCGGCGGGCACCGCACGACCATCGCCAACTCCGTGAGTCCGTGACTGCAAGCTTCGAGCAGCAGCCCAAGCAGGTACGGTACACTGGATTCTGGGGTGAAGACTCAAGTCGAACTGTGAATGCCGTTAAACCAAATGCCAAAGCCAATTAGCCTGCTGCCCTTTTCAGCTTTAGTCACGTACTCGTTTCTCCTTTTCTTTTCAGCTTCTCCATTTCGACTAAGCAAAATAGCAGCAAGGATCGGCCAATGGCGATCCGCGCTCGACACAAGCACACGAACAACAAATGTGCACAAGCCACACGGTATCTGAAACTGATTTAGGTTCTAGTACTTTGGTAATTTATTTCAATTATAGGTTTTTGTTTGTAGTGACATATTGTTTTTGTTTGTATGTGAGTAATTTAATGGCTGCCTCTTGAAAGAACATATCGATAGGTACCTCAAGGAAAGCACCTGAGGTAACCATTTGGCCCATTCCCATGAACGTTGGCTGCGATCGGCTGGCTGGCCGGCTGGGGCTGGGCTGGCCAGCGCAGTCACATTTCACTGTTCATGCGAACAATGTTTCCATACGTATTTTTCTCTCACAACAATCAGTCGGAACAGTATTGTTCTTAAGGACGAACCATATCACAAGTGGCCATCATCGAACACAGTCTCTGCAATCTCCATAGGCAGCTGGTAAAATGAGCTGCCAGTAGACATAGGGTCTATGTAAAATTTACATTTTTGCAGTATAGCTAGTTGTTGAAGTCGAGATTTTTGTGATGCAGTCGACGAGGCATCTGTTGATTCGGTCCATAATGGAGTTAAATATAATTCAGAGCAAGTTGAGGCATTTGATCTTGCAGCACAACCAAAGTTTAAGGCTGCTCAACGATTCTTATACAAGCATTGTTAATTATTTGGCTATTCGGTTCTTCATTACCGCATCCAGTCATCCACCTAAGGCAGGGTGAAGGAAGAATAAATAAAGTGATGGACTAGAATGTTGTGTTCAATGTTATTTCTTTATTTTTTTAGGTTTATTCACAAAATTTTAGGATGTACATATTTTATCTTTAATATAATCTTCATTTTGTCAGAAAAAGAACAATATATATACTGACAGAATTACGACTACGCGAGTTAGTTTTGGGAGATTGTTAGGCTTCTATTTAATGTATAGTGTTCTAGGGCCTCTATTTTCTGTTGTCCAAAACCTGCCTGGTAGGAGGAGAGTTGGGTTATTGCCCTTGAGTTTTGGGCTGAGCCCACTAACCTCAGCAATTTTACTTTTGGGGCGGATGTTCGTGTCATCGCATATATTTATTTAGGCCCATAGTGGTTAAAAAGCGTTAGGAAAGCTCAATTGGCAACTTATGAGCTAGTTCAAAACATATTATTCTATACTTTAATAGAAAATGAAAAAAAAATAGCTCTCGATCAAGAGCCAGTCTCATGCACATATTTTAAGATTATAGAAGGATGTCATGTGAGACTATCCATGTTATGAATTATGTGCTAAAAGTTAATATCCTTGGAGACGTTGTCTCAGAGTTAGTGACTAGCTCATACCATTGCGGTTGCTCTTTACGGGAGCGAATATTCTAGAATTTAACGGCGTTGCGCTGTCAGTGGTAGGTGACATTCCCATTGACAGCGAGACACCCACGATGACTTCGTCGATCTCAAGAATTTGCAGGCGGCCCAGTCTTCGAAGATGTCCGTAGGAGTACGGTTTGTGAAAGTACGTTCCTAAGGGATGAGTGTGCATGCATTGAAAAAAGTTGAAAAATATGCAAGTATAAATTAACACATAACATTCCCTGTAATATAAACACATGAAACTGAAACATGATGCAGAACGAATTATTTGCTAGCTTACCTCAACGTGAATATCGGCATCGCAGAATCTGGATAGCGCCGTTTCACATTAGCTCAAACCATTTGCACTGTATATATACTATATATAATAATATAACTCTTGTACTTCTAGAAAAGCTATAACAACTTTTTTTTTGAAAAATTATAACAACATTATTGAATGGGGCAGATGCAGTGAGACAAAGACGACGATACCAGGTGTCGTTTGTGATGCCACCGCATCAATCATTCCAGCAACTCACGGAGTACTTAGCAAGCTTCTGGTCACGCTGAGCCGGGCGAGAGCAGCCAACCGAGCAGCGCCGGTTTCTCCTGTCCAGATAACAACACCTTTTGGCATCATGAAAAGGGAAAATAAAAGTGTAAGCTCAGAGTGGGCCTAATGAATTCATGAGTATTCAGTTGAATATCTATTATTTTTACAAAAATGATTATGTATGTATATGTACATGAATCAAAAAATAAAATTACACAAAACGACATGATATTCAAGCATTCAGACGAAAAGAAAGACTACTCCACCCCTGCTTCTCTCCCTCTCTACTTTTTTTCTAAACGATCAAGAAAATTATGATTTGAAATTTTAAATACATACTCTCTAGCTAAATCCTGGGCTTGCCCTTAAGGGTTTGTTTACGTACACTCATATCTATCTCAATTCACATATGTTGTAGTTGATTGGGGGTGCAAATTAGTTAATTTTTAACCACAATCCACTGCCACATATGTTTGAGATGAATATGAGTGTATCCAAACAAGCTCTGAGTAGTATAGCTAGATATTTGGATGTCCATAATCATTTGATCCAATAAAATCCAAAATCCATTAGACATTAACTCAAAAACTCTAGTGTCCATTGGATTTATTACTACTCTACAAAGAGCATCATCGCCGGTTGATAAAGCCCATCACCGCTGGTTTTGCGCTTAGGCATTGAAAGTGGGTACTAATGCTCAGCTTCATCGCCACCGATTTGAAACAGGAGGAGAAAATTTTTTAAAAAAAAGTCGGTCGCGCCCATGTCCATTGGCCATGCCCTCAGTTGTGGCCCCAGCTTTCTCCGTCGTTGCATGTGAATTGTGGGTTGAATCTATGGTGAAAATGATTTTCATGTGGGTTCTATTTTGAACCGCCAAGTTTTAATAAAAACAATGGTAAGAATACTATAGGGTAAGACCATTTTAGGCCCCGTTCGTTGGTCTGCAACTTGGCTGAAATTGGCTGAAAACACTGTTCCAGCTGAATTGTTGTGAGAGAAAAATATTGTTTCGACTGAAAAAAAAAACCGAACAAGCCGAATATAGGTTAAGCCGAATAAACCGTAATACGTAGTAGTGCATGTGGACTTGACTAACTATTAATGTATATTTTAAATTTATGATATGGAACTCATGTATATATCTAGTCATATCGGTCCATGAAATTAGCGAGCAGTGGTACTGTGACATCTCCAACAGATTTAAGTCAATTTAGCTAAAATTGTATTGTGTGGACATAAGGTTTTAAATATTTCAGTGTGGACTTTCAATGTGGCACCCACACACAAATATATCTAGTCATTCCGGTTTGCACAAAAGTAGCAGGTAACCGTATTAAGTCATTTTCAAAAGTGAAAGGATCCAGATGCTCAAGAGAGAGTGAATTGGGCTAATTCTAAACTTCTTTGTAATAAATAAACTCTACGGTTAGCCCAATTAACCCCTTGTGCCTAGAAAGTGTTTCTATTGATCTAACGCATAAAAGTTTAGTCCCATAAATTCCAATCCTACTCTAGCATGGTAATTCTAGGAATATAAATGACAAGATTTGAATTGCTAAAAGTAAATGCTCAAAGTAAAGAGAGAAGAAGGAACGCGGCGATATTTTGCCGAGGTATTAAAGAGTCGTCATTCCCCACTAGTCCTCGTTGGAGCACCCACGTAAGGGTGTAGCTCCCCCTTGATCTGCGCAAGGATCAAGTGCTCTCTACGGGTTGATTCTTCGGCACTCCGTCGCGGTGAATCACCCACAACCGCTCACAACTTGAGTTGGGTCATCCACAAGCACCGCCGGATAATCACCAAGCTCCTAATCACCACCAAGTCGTCTAGGTGATGGCGATCACCAAGAGTAACTAGCACGAACTCTCACTTGACCACGACAAGCCTAATGAGAAGGCTGGATGCACACTTTGCTACTCTTGATCTCACTAATGAGGGCTCTCTTTGGGATTCTCAAATCTCAATCACCTCACTAGGACCTTGCTCTTATTGGCACTCTCAAAGGTGTTTCTCAGCTGTTGGAATGAGCAAAAGTACCCCCACACACGAATGGAGGAAGTATTTATAACATAGGCTGAAAAATGAACCGTTATGTGCCTCTGCAGGGTGACCGGACGCGTCGGTCAGTTCACCCCAAACTCTAGTGTTTATAGTGTGACTGGACACTGGCCAGCGTCCGGTCAGCACTGACCGAACACGTCCGGTCGTGATTTTCCCTCTCTGGAACCTTACTGGAGTCGACCGAACGCTGGCCATCAGCATCCGGTCACATGATCTCTCAGCGTCCGGTCACACCAGACAAAAACACCTTGGTCAAATGAACAGACCAAACCTTAAGCCAGCGTTCGATCACACCGGAGCCAGCGTCCGGTCAGTATTTGACCCTCCATTCACTTCCAACTCTCGATCATACGTGAATGAAGTTTGCTCCATTGGATCTAAGGGCTATTTTGGAGCTACCTAGTGCTAGGATTAGCAAGTGTGCACCACACCTAACCCACTAGACTCGCCTAGGTCAAACTACCCGTCCATACCCCCCTTAATAGTACGGTCAAAGGAAAAATAAAGTCCTAAACTACTCTAAGTGTCTCTTCAACTCCAATTGACACTTAGAACTAGTCCATCCTTAACCTTGTCGTTCATCCTTTGAAAACCGAAATAATTTTCATCGTAGGGGCATGACCACCATGATAGCCCAATCGATCTCCATTACCATGACCTAACTTAAATGCCTCTGCAAAACACACATTAGTCATAGTAATCATGTATTGTTATTAATCACCAAAACTCAACTAAGGGCCTAGATGCTTTCAATCTCCCCCTTTTTAGTGATTGATGACAATACTACCTCGAGTATGTGAAAAGGTTGAGGTTTTTTTACATGCTTGGTTCATATAAGCTTTTGGCAATAAAAACAAAAGAGTTAGGCAAGCTTATATGACTCAAGCCAACATGATATACTCAAAAGATATGAAAAAAGCATGAGTACAAGTAATAAAGCTCATTTGCATCGGAGTGAAATGCGGAAGCAAAGCAAATAAGCATAGCACAAGTGATATGACATATAAATAATTCAAAGTAGAGAGCACACATGTCATATATCACGATTACGTAGATATCACTATCACATAGATATAGTTTGATGCATAAAAGTAAACACACAAATGCAATAGATAGTCTAAGTAAACTAAGCTCCCCCTAAGTCGCTCCCCCTAAGTCTAGCATACTCGATCCCTCTCCCCCTTTGGCATCAAACACCAAAATGTAAGGGTCGGTCAGTGGGGCTGCAGCGGATGAGTCAGGCGTTGAGGTACGAGGAGCAAGCTGAAACTGGGTGCCATCATCATCTGAGCCAGAACACGGAGCTGTCTAACCCTCTATAGCTGGAAGCGACGCTAAAGTGGTCTAGGTCGGATCAACAACTAGAGCTGCTGTAGACTGTGCAGGTATGACTAGAACAGCCGGCTCTGATGATGCCACTGAGGAAGGGAGCGTCTCTATAGTCCCGGTAACAAGTGCAACTATAGAAGGACCTGGGACATGCAAATATGGCGGAGTAGGCTGCTATGCCCCTGATAGTAGCATCCTACTAGGCTACAGTCTCTAGCACCTCTGGACGATGGCACAGCTGGCTAGGTGCAGTCGGTGTACTATGACGGATCATGAGTCAGGTTATATGTAGGGAACTCTGTCGTAACACCACTATACTCAGCTAGCATCTTAGGCGGCCTCACTATAACTGCCCTGTGAATAAGAAACATGTCCAGTGGGCATAGGGCAACTATCGGTGACCTCTAAACCCCTCAGCAATAGTGTTCTGCATCTTTGATAGAAGGAGATCCCAAATATCAAACACTGTCTGCTCTATCAGACAGTTCAGTAGCCACAACTGTATGCGAGTCAAGCCCTCATGATACCCCATCCTCGGAAGCAGTGTCCTCCTTATAATGGCATCAAGCACTCTAGTAGTGGAAGTAAGATCACTGGGTGTCCTGCTAGACCCCTCGCCGAATGGCTCTGTGAAGTAGTGGTAGACTAGATCTATAGGGGGCACCATCCCGCCATGAGGACGTCTAGGGGGTGCTGTCTGTCCATAGCAAACCTCATGTAGCCAGACGAGCTACTCCTGAAGCCAGAGTATCTCTCTGACCCTAGTGCTCATCAGCCTGTAATCTCTGCCACTGAATGCGAAGTGTATGAATCTGTGCTGCAGGTCAATCCAGAGAGATGCATAGAACTGACAAACCCAAGATGGAACATACAATCCTATCTATCCAAGTAAATCTATCAGCCCTAGCAGGTAAGAAAGGTAGGGGCGAATGTGCTCTCCAGCTATTGCAGCAATAGACTCTATGTTGTACACCCTCTGAGATCTGAAAACAGCTCCACTGTTAAGATATGCATTGTAGAAATCCTCCTGTAGTGGTGTGTAGAAGCCCTCTAATGCACGCTCATCTCGCCTCAGCGAAAACCACTGCTCAAACTCCATAAATTTGAGCTACCACACCTGCTTGGCCATGGCGGCCCTCAGATCAAGATGAGTCACTGGAGGCAGATCCTGTGGTATGGGCGGTGGACGAGAACCCCTCCGCTGTATATCTTCCCTCGGTGTGACTGGAGCACGGGTACAACTAGAGCGACGAAGCTGTGGCTGAGGTGCCTGCTCTATCTCCTAGGCCTGTTGTCCCTCCTGAGTCTGCTCTGCTGCCTGTGGCTCCTGCTGTGACTCCCCCTATGGCTGACTCTCATCCAAGACAACTCGCTGTCCTGCAACCATGACGGTCCTAGCTGGACCACCATGACAGCGCTCAACCTACTCTAGTGTGGCCCTCGTAGATGGAGAGAGCTGATCTACAATAACAACACCACTACGAGCACCTCCTCTCTCGGCACGCTCTGCGGCCTCTTATAACTATGGCTGCTCTAGCTGTGTCTGCATCTGGATACTTCCGCTTCTTTGTTGCAAGTTTCTTCGTCGCCTTGCCTTTTGGATCTATAGGCAAGCAAGGCAGGTGTCTCGGATCCTCATCACTAGAACCACCTCCAACATTCTTGACGCGAACCATTGGTTGGATCTGAAAAGAACAACTGCCGCCTATCACTTCTGAGGGTTGGCCTTGATCCGTACTCGCGAGCTTGGCCCTGAGTTGACTGACAACAGCAAATAGGACCTCAACGGCACCGACTCGCTGCATGATAGAATAGAGGATATATAGATAATATTAATTATTCATCTAGAGATACGAAACCCTAAGAAAGCAAGCAACTAGGTACGAAATTGAATTGAGGGATTGCTACCTGATGAACTAGCGATCCGATGAGAAGAGAAATGACACGTGGGGAACCACCGAGTCGGATAGGGTTAGGGGTCCAGCGACGCACTGCGATGAATCAGCGAGGAGATCAGTGGTTAGAGCACCAACGGCGATGAAGCTAGGGCACGACGGCACGGGAGCTAGGGCATGGTGGTGGTGGCATGCGGGGGTGTGGGTGGCGTGAACGGTGGCACGCGGAGGTGGCGACATCTCAGACGCGACCCAATGAGGGCGGCATCACGTGGAGGTGCGGTGTGGCGGTGGGCGGAGGCGTCGGCGTCGCGGCGGTGGCGGTGCGGGGTGCGGCGGTTGTCAGCGGATTAGGTAAAGACGCATGCGGCGAAAGGTTATATGGGGGTCCCCCGTGTCAGAAAAGGAAACGGGAAAAGAATCCAGAACGTGCACGTTTTCTACTGACCGGACGCTCTGGTGGCAGCGACCGAATGCTGCCACCCAGCGTCCGGTCGATTCTAGAGAGGTCCAAATCCCCTAGAATCGCAACCGGACGCGTCCGGTGGACACCGACCAGGCTTAGCCAGAGTCCGGTGCAAGCTGTCACCTTCGTCTTCGATCGACCGGACGCTAGATCGCCTTCTGACCGGATGCTGGGAGAACACTATTTTAGCATCCGGTCACTCTTTCTCAGCAGCAGTTCACCTCCTGTGAACTGACTGGACGCTGGACATCAGAGACTGGTGCAGCATCCGATCACTCTTTTTCCAGCAAATCTTCAAAGTCCTTCGTGCTGCCTGTTCCTAATCAAGTCCCAACTCCAATAAGATCCAAATAAACACCAATTGGGACTGATGTGAGTGACCTCTCTCAAACCCTCATGTTTTTCAAAAATATTTTGCCTTAGGCTATTATTCTTTTTATGAAAATAGGCAATAAGAGGGCAATTAAAAATAAACGATAAAATAACATTCATGCATATGCAATGCAATACTTGAAGATAAATCTAGTTGCTTGTCAAGTTTGATCCAAGGTTAAGCTTCTTCACACGCTTTACGGCGGTTATCTTAACCATGTTAGACAAGCCCTATATGCATTACCAAAAATTAAACATGTTGTATATTACAATGCAATGCAAGGGATAATACAAGCTCATTTTTTAGTGAAGTTACTAAAATCAAGAACATTGAGCTCATTCCGTAATCGATAAAAAGTCACCTCATCTAGCGGTTTAGTGAAGATATCCACCAATTAATCCTCGGTCCTTACATCTTCTAAAGATATATCATTTTTAGCAATATGATCTCTAAGAAAGTGATGGTGGATATCTATGTGCTTGGTGCGAGAGTGTTGAACCTGATTATTTGCAAGTTTTACCGCACTTTCATTGTCGCACAAAAGAGGTACTTTTCTAGAACTACACCATAGTCTAGCAAAGTTTGTTTCATATAAAGTATTTGTGCACAACAAGCACCCACGGCAATGTATTCTGCTTTGGCAGTGGACAAGGCCACACTATTTTGTTTCTTGGAGGACCAAGACACAAGTGATCTACCAAGCAAATGTCACCCTCCGGATATGCTTTTTCTATCAACTTTGCAACCGGCATAATCCGAATCAGAATAACAAACTAACTCAAATATAACTCCTTTGGGATACCAAAGGCCAATGCTTGGTGTGTGCTTAAGATACCTAAGGATTCTTTTTACGGCAATTAAATGAGTTTCCTTAGGATTAGCTTGAAATCTTGCACACATACACACACTAAATATGATGTCAGGCCTAGATACGGTTAAATATAACAAGCTACCAATCATAGAGCGGTAGATAGTTTGATCAACTGTGTTACCTTCCTCATCTAGGTCAAGATGTCCATTAGTTGGCATTGGTGTCTTGATTGGCTTACATTTATCCATCTTGAATCTCTTGAGAAGATCATTTGTATATTTCTCTTGAGAGATGAAAATCCCTTCTCTTATTTGTTTAATTTGAAAACCAAGAAAGAATATAAGCTCTCCAATCATTAACATCTCAAACTCTTTTGACATCAATTCACCAAATTATTTGCAAGAATCTTCATTTGATGACCCAAAGATGATATCATCAACATAAACTTGACAAATGAAGATGTGTCCATCAAGCTTCTTCATGAATAGTGTGGTGTCGACCTTTCCGATGGTGAAGCCCTTCTTAATGAGGGAGTCCCGAAGGCGCTCATACCAAGCTCTTGGGGCTTGCTTAAGCCCATATAATGCCTTGGACAACCTATAAACATGATTATGATATCTAGAGTCTTCAAACCTGGGAGGTTGATCAACATAGACTAGTTCATTAATAAAGCCATTTAAAAATGCACTTTTCACATCTATTTGATATAGTTTCATTTCATGATGTGATGCATATGCAAGGAGGATACAAATGGCCTTTAGTCTTGCAACCGGTGTAAAGGTCTCTCCAAAATCCAATCCTTCAACTTGAGAGAACCCCTTTGCAACTAGTCTTGCCTCGTTCCTCACAACTACGCCTTGATCAACTTGCTTGTTGTGGAAAACCCACTTTGTTCCAATGACTCTTGCACCTTTTGGCCGCTCTTCAAGAGTCCAAACTTCATTGCGGGTGAAGTTGTTCAACTCTTCATGCATGACATTTATCCAATCAAGATCTTGAAGGGCTTCTTCTACCTTGGTAGGCTCATAGCAAGAGACAAAAGAGTGATGAGCAATAAATGAAGCAAGTTTTTGTAAGTGAGTCATTACTCCCTTTGATGGAATCCCAATGATGAGATCTTGTGGATGATCTTGTAGTATAGGTGTATTTCTTCTATTGACCACTTGAGGAGGAGGTTGTGGAGCATCAACATCTTGTGCTTGTACCACCATTTGCTCATGGGAGACATGAGTGTCTTCATTTTCTACTCTCTCATCTTTTTCACCATCTTGTGGCATACTTGATGAAGAAGGTGGATCAATCACTTGTACATCATCTTCATCATCTTTAGGCTTGATGTCTCCAACTGAAATGTTCTTCATAGCCTCCCTCAATGGTTCATCACCTACATCATCAAGATTCTCATGTGCTCCTTGGGAGCCGTTAGATTCATCAAATTCCACATCATATGTTTCTTCAACCAAGTCGGTGGCATGATTAAATACTCTATATGCTTTGGACTTTGATGAGTAACCAACAAGAAAACCAATATCACAACGTCTTTGAAACTTCCCTAGGTGTTGCCGCTTCTTATAGATGTAGCATTTGCAACCAAACACCCTAAAGAAGGAGACGTCCGGCTTCTTCCCATTAAGCAACTCATAAGGTGTCTTGCCAAGGAATTTTTGAAGGAATAGGTGGTTGGATGCATAGCATGCGGTGTTGATAGCTTCCACCCATAGAGCTTCGGATGTGTTGTACTCATCAAGCATTGTTCTTGCAAGAGTGATCAAAGTTCGGTTCTTCCTCTCAACTACACCATTTTGTTGAGGAGTATATGTTGCGGAGACCTCATGTTTGATTCCAACTTCATCACAATAGGCTTCTATGTTTGTGTTGTCAAATTCATTCTCATTGTCACTTCTTATCTTTTTGAGCTTCACTTCAAATTCATTTTGTGCTCTCTTGGCAAACTTCTTGAAGCAAGATGCAACTTCGGATTTGTCATGAAGGAAGAATACCCATGTGTATCTTGAATAGTCATCAACAATCACAAGACAATAAATATTTCCTCCCAAACTCTTGTATGTTGTTGGCCCAAATAAGTCCATGTGAAGGAGTTCTAGCACTCTTGTGGTTGACATGAAAGCTTTGGTTGGATGAGTATTTACAACTTGCTTGCCGCCTTGACATGCACTACAAAGCTTGTCCTTCTCAAACTTCACATCCTTCAACCCTCTCACCAAATCATTCTTCATTAGCTTCTTGAGTGAGCTCATCCCAACATGAGCAAGTCTTCAATGCCATAGCCACCCAGGTGTTGTTTTAGTGAATAGACAAGTCTTCAAATTTGCATCTTCGGAGGTGAAATCCACAAGATATAGGTTGTTGTATCTAAATCCTTTGAATATCACTTGATCATCATCCTTCTTAGATACAACAACTTCATTATCGGTGAACAAGCATTGGAAGCTAAGATCACACAATTGTCCAACGGATAGCAAGTTGAAACTCAAAGAAGCAACATATAGCACATTTGAGATAGAATGATCATTTGATATTGCCACTTTGCTCAATCCTTTAACCTTGCCCTTTGAATAATCTCCAAATATGATTCTTTCTTGTCCATCTACTTCTTTATCTAGTGAGGTGAACATACGAGGATCACCGGTCATATGTTGTGTGCAACCACTATCAATAACCCAATGACTTCCACCGGTCTTGTAGTTCACTTACACACAAGAGATCAAGCTTTAGGAACCCAAACTTGTTGAGGGCCCTTCACCTTCTCAACAAGTGACTTAGCAACCCAAATCTTCTTAGGCCTATTCTTGTTGGGAGGTCCTAAGAACATGACTTTCATCTTTCCACTAGAATCCTTTCTAAGCATGTAGTGAGCATTGAAGGCAAAAGGTCTAGCATGCTTGGGCAAGGGTTGTGGTGGTGGAGTTTTGCACTCATGAGCGAAGTGGCCTTCTGTCCACACTCAAAACACTTCTTTGGCTTTGGCTTATGTTGTTGAGCTTGAGCCTTCTTCTCTTTGTTTGCCATGTACCCAATGCCACTTCTATCCATCTTCATGACAGTGTTCATTAGTAGCTCACTTTAAAGATACTTGCCTCTAGTGAACTTGCTCAATCTAATTTTGAGATGCTCTTTCTCCAACTTGAGCTTCTTGTTCTCTTCTTTAAGAGCATCATTGTTTTTCTCTTCCTGGAGCTTCTTGTTTTCTTCTTTGAGCTTCTCATTCTCAACTATCAACCCATCATCATGAACAAGAGTTTCTAGCATTATATACTTGGTGGTTTTGAGTTCTTCAAGATTTTTCTTGAGCTTTTCATTGTCATTCTTGAGCTTGACAAACTCATCATAATCATCGGCCTCAACCACTTGCTTGCCCTTGCTACTAGAACTTTGCCCAATGCTCTCAATGATCAAATCATCACATGATGTAGCTATATCAACCTTAACAACATTGTTAGTAGCATCATGTGGCTCATTGGATAAATATTCTTGAGCAATAACAAGGTTATCATGATTTACCTTACGAGTCGTATATTCTTCTTTTAGCTTGTTATGGCTAGTGATGAGCTCATTGTGTATCCTCTCAAGTTTATCATGTTTTTCTCTAAGCTCTTTCTTAGAAGATTTGAGCTCCTTGAGTTTGGATGATATAGCATCATTTGCTTCTCTAAGCTCAATACTACCCTTTTCTGCCATATCACATTTTGCTAAAAGTGAATCATTTTTATCTTCTAGCTTGTCATTCTTAGCTCTAGTCTTTATAATGATCTTAGAGTATTTATTTAGCAATTTAACAAGATCATCATAAGAGGGTGATTCATATTCATCATCATCACTATCCCTATCATCATTACTAGCATGTTCATCACCACTACTCTCATCATCATTTGATACCTTGCATTCACCCTTGGCCATAAGGCATAGGTGTGTAGAGGATGATGGCGATGGTGGCGATGAAGATGATGAAGAGTCAATAACAATGGCGGCCACCTTCTCGTTGTCACTATCATCATCAAATGAGCCACTAGATGAATCATTGTCCGTGAGCCAATCACCGATGATGTATGCCTTTCCACTCTTCTTCTTCTTGTGGAAGTCCTTCTTCTTGCCATCTCTCTTCTTGTATGGCTTGTCTTTCTTCTTCTCATCTTCATCACTTGAGTCATCTTTCTTGCCCTTGTTCTTGTTCTTGAACTTGTCTTTCTTGGGCTTTGTGCATTGGTGAGCTAGATGACCAAGTTCTCCACAATTGTAGCAATCCATCTCGGAGATTGGATTCCTTTTAGAGCTAGTGAAGAACTTTTTCTTCTTGCCATCAAACTTGATGCCACTCTTGTTGAGCTTCTTTAGCACCTTGGTGGTTTTTCTCACCATGAGAGCAAGGCTGGCATCATCAACTTCATCATCACTTGAGCTCTCATACTCAAGCCTTGTTTGCCCTTCTCTTGACTAGCTTTGAATGCTAAGTCCTTTTCTTTCTTCTTGTTAGAGGATGAGCCATCTTGAGGTGTGATGTGCATGTACATCTCATGAGCATTGATCTTTCCCAAGATTTGTGTCGGTGTAGCAGTGAAAAGATCACCTTGATAAAGCATGGTCACAATATGCCCATATTTGTCAATGGGGAGGACACTCAAGTCTTTCTTACAACATCAGATGGTTGCATTTGAGTTAGTCCAAGCCCATTGACTTCCTCTACAAGAACATTCAAACGTGAATACATTTCATTAGCACATTCTTTAGGAAGCATTTCAAAAGAGTTAAGCTTTTTTATGACAAGATGATACCGTTCCTCACGCTCACCCTTTGTTCCCTCATGGAGCGCACAAATGTCCGACCATAGTGCATGGGCGTCTTTGTGGTTCCTCACCCGGTTGAACACATCTTTACAAATGCCTCTAAATATGGTGTTTCTAGCCTTTGCATTCTATTTTTCATAATTCAACTCATCGCCTTGTAGGTTAGTAGCATCCCGAGGTTTTGGGAAGCCTTGTGAGGTGGCTCTAAGTATTCCAACATCTAGAGCTTCTAAGTACGTCTCCATGCGAATTTTCCAATATGGAAAATCATCCCCCTCAAAGATAGGAGGAGGTCCATCCCCGTGAGACATCTTTCTCTAGGTGGTTAAGCCTAAATACGTGAGCACGAGGCTCTGATACCAATTGAAAGGATCAAGATGCCCAAGAGGGGGGGTGAATTGGGCTAATTCTAAATTTCTTTGCAATAAATAAACTCTACGGTTAGCCCAATTAACCCCTTGTGCCTAGAAAGTGTTTCTATTGATCTAATACATAAAAGTTTAGCACCCAAAGTTCTAATCCTACTCTAGCATGACAATTCTAGGAATGTAAATGACAAGAATTGAATTGCTCAAAGTAAATGCTCAAAGTAAAGAGAGAAGGAGGAACACGGTGATGCTTTGCCGAGGTATCGGAGAGTCAACACTCCGCACTAGTCCTCATTGGAGCACCCGCGTAAGGGTGTAGCTCCCCCTTGATCCATGCAAGGATCTAGTGCTCTCTACAGGTTGATTCTTCAACACTCCATCATGGTGAATCACCCACAACCGCTGACAACTTGAGTTGGGTCATCCACAAGCACCGCCGGATGATCACCAAGCTCCCAATCACCACCAAGCTGTCTAGGTGATGGCGATCACCAAGAGTAACTAGCACGAACTCTCACTTGACCACGACAAGCCTAATGAGAAGGGTGGATGTACACTTTGCTACTCTTGATCTCACTAATGAGGGCTCTCTTTGGGATTCTCAAATCTCAATCACCTCACTAGGACCTTGCTCTTCTTGGCACTCTCAAAGGTGTTTCTCAGCTGAATGGAGGAAGTAATTATAACATGGGCTGAAAAACAAACCGTTATATGCCTCTGCGGGGTGATCGGATGCTCTGGTCATGTTGACTGGACGCACCGGTCAGTTCACCCCGAACTCTTGTGTTTACAGTGTGACTGGATGCGTCCGGTCGTAATTTTCCCTCTCTGGAACCTTACTAGAGTCGACTGGACGCTGACCCTCAGCGTCCAGTCACATGACCTCTCAGTGTCCGGTCACACTAGACAAAAACACCTTGGTCAAATAAACTGACCGGACCCTGAGTCAACGTCCGGTCACACCGAAGCCAGCGTCCGGTCAGTATTTGACCATCCATTCATTTCCAACTCTCGATCATACATGAATGAAGTTTGCTCCATTGAATCTAAGGGCTATTTTGGAGCTACCTAGTTCTAGGATTAGCAAGTGTGCACCACACCTAACCCACTAGACTCACCTAGGTTAAGCTACCCGTCCATACCCCCTTAATGGTACAGCCAACGGGAAAACAAAGTCCTAAACTACTCTAAGTGTCTCTTCAACTCCAATCGACACTTAGAACTAGTCTATCCTTAACCTTGTCGTTTATCCTTTAAAAACCAAAACGATTTCCATCGTAGGGGCATGACCACCGTGATAGCCCAATCGATCTCCATTACCATGACCTAACTTAAATGCCTCTGCAAAACACACGTTAGTCATAGTAATCATGTATTGTCATTAATCACCGAAACCCAACTAGGAGCCTAGATGCTTTCAAAAAACAATTGAACTGAGTTTGCTAAAATCTTAAAGTATGAATATGAGGTTTTTAATTCTAGACTCCGGCTTTTGATGTGGGCTCTACTTATATAGCATGTTTCACCAATCTACCGCTACTGGAAAATCGAATATTTTTGTGTGTGTAAAAACCCATGGAAAAATTCGAATACCCATAGAAAAATATTTTTTTGATGGTGTACCATCAGAAAATAACACACATAAATAGAATGACGGAAAAATCAAATTTTTCTGTGGGTTCACCATCAAAAACAAATTTTCTAAGGGTCTCACACGCACAGAAAAATTGTGTTCGTCTAGATTAAAACTATTTTTCTGTGTGTTAATCCACACAGAAAAAAAATAAACACACAGAAAAACACATGTTTTTTCTGTCGATCTAGGTGAACTCATAGAGAAATTCATTTCGTCCAGATTAAAAATAATATTTCTGTGTAGCCAGCCTCATAGGAAACAAGAGTTAAACACACAAAAAATGATTTTAAAACAGTAGCAACAGCATATTAAAATATATATTTTCCATACAGTAATTTCTGTGCATGACCAAAAAGGTTTTATTCAAATAATACACAAATTAGTAGTTCATCATGAATGAAGTCAACACTTGTGTCAAAAATAGAATCAGTCTGATCTATCAGCACATATATCATATATACATATATGATATCTGTTCATCTACATGTTCAACATGAATACTACAACGAAGGACTGAGGAGAGGAGGAACCAGGCACCAAAGCAGAAGGGCTTCCACCACCTCAGCTAGTGGCGGCACCATAGCACGGTGGACTAGGCACTGGGCGGCGTTGGTAGCGTGAGGGTGCAGGTCGTAGGGGCATCGTGGTTGAAAGCTCTAGTTTGGTTTTGGTAAATTGATGAAACCTTAAGTGCTAACCTAGTTTATCAAAGTGATTATGAGATAGGTAGCATATTTCCAAGTGGTGAAGCAAATGAAGATCATGACATGATGATGGTGATACCATAGTGATGATCAAGCGCTTAGACTTAAAAAGAAGAAAGAGAAAAACAAAAGGCTCAAGGCAAAGGTATAAATTGTAGGAGCCATTTTGTTTTGGTGATTGAGACACTTAGTGAGTGTGATCACATTTAGGATCGATAGCCGTACTATTAAGAGGGGTGAAACTCGTATCGAAATGTGGTTATCAAAGTGCCACTAGATGATCTAACTCATTGCATATGTATTTAGGATCTAGTGGAGTGCTAACACCCTTGAAAATATTTATGAAAATATGCTAACACATGTGCGCAAGGTGATACACTTGGTGGTTGGCACATTTGAGCAAGGGTTAGGAACTTCACCGGCGGAGTGTTCGCCCATAGAGTGCGGATAGTCCGATGGTGCCACCAGCGCCCTATAAAGAAAAGACGAAGATCACTGTAAGTGACCGGATGCTGGTCTCGATAGGACTGGCACGTCTAGTCAGTAGAAGCAGTGAAGACGCTGGCGTCGGTCTCTGACCGAACGCTGGGTCACTTAGTGATCGGATGCTGGAGGGCTACGTTTGGACCCGCTGACGTGGCAGTGCACAGTGGAGATACCAAGTGATCGGACGCTAGGTGAGTCTGGTCGAGCATGACCGGACGCGTCCGGTCGTGAAAAATCATTTCTGGATGCAGCAGCGCGTCCGGTCATCACTTAACTGTTGAGATTGGGCGATCAACATTTGAAGAGATGGGACACGTGGCATGCATCGTGTGACCGAACACTAAGGTCTAGCGTCCGGTCGATATGACCGGAGCGTCTGGTCACCCCGTGTTGCGCCCAGTGAAGGGGTACAATGGCTCTATTTCGTGGGGCTTCTATTTAAGCCCCATGACTGGCTCTAGCTCACTCTCTTGGCCATTTGCTTTGACATAGCAACCTTGTGAGCTTAGCCAAAGTCCTCCCACTCATCTCCATCATAGATTCAACATCTTTGTGAGATTGAGAGAGAATCCAAGTGCATTGCTTGAGTGTTTGCATCTAGAGGCACTTGGTGTTCGTGTTTCACTATGGGATTCGCTTGTTACTCTTAGTGGTTGCCATCACCTAGATGGCTTAGAGCAGTAAGGATCGTCGAGCGGAGGTTAGTGATTGTCTCAGGCTCCGATCATGGTGATTGTGAGGGGTTCTTGACCTCTCCCTGGTGGAGAGCCAAAAGGTACTCTAGTGGATTGCTCATGGCTTGTGTGATCCTCATCTTGTGTTTGTTGTGCGGCACCCTATTGAGGGTTTGGCGTGTGATGCCAATTAGCACGTGAACCTCCAAGTGAGTGAAACGCCACAATGAGGAGTAGCTTGCTGGCAAGCAAGTGAACCTCAGTAAAAAATCATTGTGTCCATCATTTGATTCTGAGGTGATTGGTTTTCATTGGTATTCATCCTTGCGATTGATTGGTTCACTCCTCGACACGGAGGTATAACTATCTTGCTCTCTCTCTCTCTCTCTCTCTCTCTCTCTCTCTCTCTCTCTCTCTTTATATTACCGCAAACTAGTTGTCAAGCTCTTTAGTGTAGCTAGTTGTGAGAGCTTGTTAGTTTGGTTAGTGTGACTCTATAGTTAGCCTTTGAGAGCACACTAACTTAGTGTAGTGACATAGCTATTGTGTGGATAGGAACTATATAAACTAGAATTGTGTTAGGTGGCTTGCTTTTTAGTAGGCTAGCGCAACACTTGCTTCGCCTCATAATTGTCTAGTCGGTTTGTTAAGTGTTGTTGTAGAAATTTTTAATAGGCTATTCATCCCCCCCCTCTAGCCATTAGGACCTTTCAAGTGGTATCAGAGCCGAGGTCACCATGATTTGAGGCTTAACAACCTTCGGTGTAAAAATGGCTCAAATCAACAACACCAAGAAGCTACCCCAATTTGATGGCACAAATTATCCATATTGGAAATCAAAGATGACCACACATATCAAGTTAGTCAATAGAAAAGTGTGGAAGGTGGTAGAAACCAAAATTGAGATTGGTGATCCAGAGAATCCCACCGCGCCCGAAGAAGTGCTTCTCCAAAACAATGACATTGCTCTAAGTGCTATTCATGATGCAATTGATGAGAGAACATTTTAGCAAATTAAGAATATTGAGATGGCTCATGAGGCTTGGAAGAAGTTGGAAGAATCATTTGAGGGCACTCAAGCCGTGAAGGGTGCAAAGGCATACATTCTCAAAGAGAAGTTTGCAAGCTTCAAGATGAAGGAAGATGAGAGTGTGCCAGAGATATTCCATAGGCTTCAAGTGCTTGCCAATGATATCAAAGCACTTAGAGAAGAGGTGAAGGATAAGGACTTCTCCCACAAGTTCTTGAGATGCTTACCTTCAAGATTTGGCATATTGGTCACTATTCTAGTGAGGAGTGGTTTGGACACCATGACACCAAACCAAGTGTTGGGAGATATAATGACCGATGATACATATAGAGATGATGATGAGAAGAAAGAAAAGGAGAAGAAAGATGAGAAGAAGAAGAGTGTGGCATTCAAGGCCACATCATCCAAGGGCAAGGCAAAGCAAGATACATCAAGTGAAGATGATAGTTCATAGGATGATGATGAGAAGATGGCTCTCTTTGTCAGGAAATTTGGCAAATTCATGATGAAGAAATGGCACCATGCTAGAAGAAAGAAATCTTCATCCAAGAACAAGGAAGAGTCAAGAAGGTGCTTCAAATGTGGAAGCAAAGATCATCTTGTTGCTCAATGTCCATACAATAGCGACAATGATGATGACAACAAGAAGAACAAAGAAGAAGGAAAAGAAAGAGAAAAAGGACAAGATGCCCTTCAAGAAGAAGAAGGGTGGTTCATATGTGGTCACTTGGGATAGTGATGCTTCCTCAAGTGATGATGATGATAGTGATGATGACAAGACCACCAAGAAGAAGGCACTTGCAAGCATTGCAATCAATGAGAAGCCTTCTCTCTTCGACACTCCATCATGCTTTATGGCTAAGGCCACTAAGATACAAATTTATGATGATGAAAGTGATGAGGAACATGATAATGAAAATGAAAATGAAAGTGATAGTGATGATGATGAACCTACTAAGGATGAACTATTTGACATGCTAGAAGATGCTAAAGAACACTTTGACATCAAGAGAAGGGAATGCAAAAGCTTGTGTAAGGAACTAAAAGCCCTTAAGCAAGCCTTTGATGAGCTCAATGCATCTCATGAGAGGCTAGAGGAAGCCCATAAGAAGCTTGGCAAGGCTCACAAAAAGCTTGAAAAGGCTCATTCCTCTTTGCTTGATGAGCAAAATAAAAAGAAGCATGTTGAAACTTGCAATATAGGCTTAACTTGCAATCTATGCCTATCATTGTTGCTCCCACTAACCCTTTTTGTAGTACTTCTACTTCCATCTCATCTAGTAGTGATGGTTTCACTAGTGATGCCTCAGTAATGGTTGAGAATAAGAACCTTAAGAAGGAAGTCAATAAGCTCACTCACTCCTTGGCTAAGGCCTATGGTGGTGAGGACCGCTTGCTTATGTGCTTGGGTAGCCAAAGAGCTTCTCTCTACAAAGAGGGATTGGGCTATACCCCCAAGAAAGGCAAGGCGGCCTTTGCTCCTCACGAGACTAGTTTTGTGAAGAACAATGGCCGGTTTTGCACTAGTTGCAAGCAAGTTGGTCATGCAGAGCATGAATGCAAGAACAAAAGCAAAAATGCTAATGTATCCTCAATTAAGATTAATTCTTTCTATGTGCTTACTAAGGGTACAAATGGTATGAAGGCTAAGTTCATTGGTAAACCATGGATGGGCTCAAAGAAGAAAGCCATTTGGGTACCAAAGAGCTTAGTGACTAACCTTCAAGGACCCAAGAAAGTTTGGGTACCTAAAAAGAATTGATCTTCTTTTGTAGGTCAATTACAAAGCCGGAGAAAGGCATTGGGTTCTTGATAGTGGGTGTACTCAACATATGACCGGTGATGCAAAAATGTTCAACTCAATCAACACCAATGGCAATGATGGTTATGATAGTATCATATTTGGTGATAATGGCAAAGGCAAGGTCAAAGGGCTTGGTAAGATTGCAATATCCAATGATATGAGCATTTCCAATGTGTTGCTAGTAGAGAGCTTGAACTTCAACTTGCTATCAGTGGCTCAATTGTGTGATCTTGGATTCAAATATATATTTGGGGTAGATGATGTAGAGATCATAAGTGTAGATGGCTCTAACTTGATCTTCAAAGGCTTTAGATATAAGAATCTATACTTGATTGATTTCAATGCTAGTGAAGCTAAATTATCCACATGTTTGTTCACTAAGTCTAGCATGGGTTGGTTATGGCATAAAAGGCTTGGTCATGTTGGAATGAAACAATTGAATAGATTGATTAAGCATGACTTGGTTAGAGGCTTGAAAGATGTTGTGTTTGAGAAGGATAAGCTTTGTAGCTCTTGTCAAGCCAGCAAACAAGTTAGAAACACCCATCCTAAGAAAAGCATGATGAGCACTAGTAAAGCACTTGAGTTATTGCATATGGATTTGTTTGGGCCAACTCCATACACGAGCATTGGTGGTAACAAATATGGCTTTGTGATAGTGGATGATTACACTAGATACACGTGGGTATTCTTTCTAGTGGACAAAAGTGATGTGTTTGCAACATTCAAATCATTTGTCAAGGGCATCCACAACGAGTTTGAAACAACCATCAAGAGAGTTAGAAGTGACAATGGTAGTGAGTTCAAGAACACTAGAATTGATGAGTTGTGTGATGAATTTGGAATTAGATATCAATTCTCGGCCAAGTACACTCCACAATCAAATGGCCTTGTTGAGAGAAAAAATATAACACTCATTGATATGGCAAGGTCTATGCTTAGTGAGTACAATGTGAGTCAATCTTTTTGGGCCAAAGCTATCAACATGGCTTGCTATTGTAGCAACCGTCTTTATTGTCATCCATTGAAAGAGAAGACACCATATGAGCTCTTGAATGGTAGAAAGCCCAACATTGCATATTTTTGGGTCTTTGGTTGTAAATGCTATATTTTGAAGAAAGGCACTAGATTGGGCAAGTTTGACAAGAAATGTGATGAAGGGTTCCTACTTGGTTATTCCACTACAAGCAAAGCATATAGAGTTTGGAATTTGGATAGTGGTACTCTTGAGGAAGTTCATGATGTTGAATTTGATGAAACCAAGGGTTCACAAGTAGAGAATGAGAACTTGGAAGATGTTAGAGGAATTCAACTTTCAAATGCCATGAAGAACATGGATGTTGGTGAATCGAGGCCTAGGCAAATGAATGATGATGAAGATGATCAAGTGCAAGTGCTCCCTAACTCAAATGTGCAAGATGATACAAATCAAGCTAGTACAAGTGGCTCTTATGAAAATGAACAAGATCAAGTGGCTAGTACATCATCTTAACCCAATGATCAAGCAAGTGCAAGCAATCAAGTTCAAATGCTCCAACCAACCAATATTACATAGGATCATCCATTGGACACTATAATTGGTGATATTTCTAGAGGTGTGCAAACAAGATCAAGATTGGCTTCATTTTATGAGTATTTCTCATTTGTGTCATCCATTGAACCAAAGAAGATAGATGAAGCATTGAAGGATGTTGATTGGGTGAATGCTATGCATGAATAATTGAATAACTTCACAAGAAATCAAGTATGTGAATTAGTAGAGAGACCAAAAGGATAAAATATGATTGGAACCAAATGGGTCTTTAGAAACAAGCAAGATCAAGATGGGATACTGGTAAGAAACAAAGCAAGATTGGTAGCACAAGACTATACACAAGTTGAAGGTCTTGACTTTGGAGAAACATATGCCCCGGTTGCTAGATTGGAAGCAATAAGAATCTTGCTAGCTTATGCTTGTGCCCATAACATCAAGCTCTATCAAATGGATGTCAAGAGTGCATTTCTCAATGGTTACATCAATGAAAAAGTATATGTTGAGCAACCTCCCGGTTTTAAAGATGACAAGAAGCCTGACCATGTGTACAAGTTGAAGAAGGCATTGTATGGCTTGAAGCAAGCACCTAGAGCATGGTATGAGAGATTTGAGGGACTTCCTACTCTCTAAAGGGCTCATGATGGGCAAGGTTGACACCACTCTTTTCATCAAGAAGATTGGAAAAGATTTGTTTGTGTTGCAAATTTATTTAGATGACATCATATTTAGATCAACCAATCAAGACTTTTATGATGAGTTTGGAAAGATGATGGCTAATGAGTTTGAGATGTCCATGATTGGAGAATTAAGTTACTTCCTTTGTCTTCAAATCAAGTAATTGAAGAATGGTACATTTGTGAGTCAAGGCAAGTATATCAAGGGCATGATAAAGAAGTTTGACATGAGTAATAGTAAAGTCATTAGTACACCAATGGGAATAAATGGCAACTTGGATAGTGATGCAAGTAGCAATATGGTAGATCAAAAATTGTATCGGTCTATGATTGGAAACCTACTCTATGTGACCGCATTAGGGCCGAATGTCATGTTTAGTGTATGCATGTGTGCAAGATTTCAAGCCTCACCAAGAGAAAGTCATTTGAAGGCTACAAAGAGGATATTGAGGTACTTGAAGCATACACCAAATGTTGGTTTGAGGTATCCCAAAGGAGCAAAGTTTGAGCTAGTTGGTTACTCAGACTCGGATTATGCGGGATGCAAGGTTGAAAGGAAGAGCACCTCAGGCACATGTTAATTGTTGGGAAGATCACTTGTTTCATGGTCATCAAAGAAGCAAAATAGTGTTGCATTATCAACCGCCGAAGCCGAATACATATCTGTCGGTAGTTGTTGTGCACAAATACTTTGGATGAAGGACACTTTGAGTGATTTTGAAATCAAGTTCAAGAAAGTGCCATTGCTATGTGACAATGAGTGTGCAATCAAGTTAACCAACAATCTGGTTCAACATGCAAGAACAAAGCACATTGATGTCCGCCACCATTTCATAAGAGATCACCAACAAAAAGGGGACATTTGCATTGAGAGTGTAGGCACCGAAGATCAACTTGCCGATATATTCACCAAGCCATTGGATGAGAAAACATTTTGCAAGCTAAGGAATGAGTTGAACATATTGGATTTCTCAAATATGTGTTGATGCAACCCCCCCCCCCCACTTATATGACATGCCTCTCCTTCGAGCAATCCAAGGTAAAAGTTGATTGGCATGGCATACATCCTTGCTAAGGACACGTTTAGTGCATCTAGACATCTTTCACATTTAATAGGCTCATTCATGAAAATCAAATGAATTTGATGATTGTATGGTACCACTATTGCTTCTATGCTTATTTTGATCTAGTGGTAGCATATGACATGTTTGTGGGCTTATAAACCTAGTGTTTGATCTAGCAAATGACCTCTAAGTGTTTAACTCAACATGGTACAAGATAACCCTTATTTGGAGGTGTGAAGAAGCTTGTCCTTGGATCAAACCGAGTTAAATGTCTTTGGCAAGTATTCTAGATTGAACTAAATTTGGGAAAATGATCCTCACCCTATTGATTGACATTGATAATCTCAACCTATTTATATTTTGAACCTTTGTGGTCATTGATGAAAAAGGGAGAGAAAAACAAAGATATTAGTGATATTAGTAATATTAGTACATGGGGAGAAAAACAAAAGATATATTAGTGTACTAAGATGGTGAAAAGACAACAAAGGGGGAGAATTTGAAATAGGAGGAGATATGACAAAGAAAAAGGATCAATTAAAATTTTAAACACACAAGTAGGGGGAGCAAGCTCATGAACTTGTATGGTGCATTTGAATGTGCATTTCATATGTTTGCTTGCATGTCACAAGTTTTAAATTTCAATATCAATGCTAGTGTGGTGTATGCTAGTTATAGGTTTGAATGATGAAATGAAAATCTAGCATGCATAGGTTATCTAGTGATTTCATTTCCAAGTGTTTCCAAATGGTATCAAGCTAACCATGGTGCTAGGGATGGTATAATGGTACACTCCGATTGGTATCACGCTTCAAAGGTTCATCTTTTATACTTTAGCATCATTTGGTAGACATTATTTCCTATCTAAGCATATGTGCAAGCTACAATCCAAACTCTTTGCACATAAGTAGGGGGAGCAATTGCTACCATTTGGGGTTCATGAAACTTGTCTATATCTTTTACACATAGTAAATATGCTTGGACAAGCAACATGGATTCAATTGAATTTCAATTCATATCTTTGTGTAAGGGTTGTCATCAATTACCAAAAAGGGGGAGATTGAAAGCTCTAGTTTGGTTTTGGTAAATTGATGAAACCCTAAGTGCTAACCTAGTTTATCAAAGTGATTATGAGATAGGTAGCACATTTCCAAATGGTGAAGCAAATGAAGATCATGACATGATGATGGTGATGCCATGGTGATGATCAAGCGCTTGGACTTAAAAAGAAGAAAGAGAAAAACAAAAGGCTCAAGGCAAAGGTATAAATTGTATGAGCCATTTTGTTTTGGTGATCGAGACACTTAGTGAGTGTGATCACATTTAGGATCGATAGCCATACTATTAAGAGGGGTAAAACTCGTATCGAAATGCGGTTATCAAAGTGCCACTAGATGCTCTAACTCATTGCATATGCATTTAGGATCTAGTGGAGTGCTAATAACCTTGAAAATGTTTGTGAAAATATGCTAACACATGTGCACAAGGTGATACACTTGGTGGTTGGCACATTTGAGCAAGGGTTAGGAACTTCACCGGCAGAGTGTTCGCTCGTAGAGTGTGGACAGTCCGATGGTGCCACCGATGCCCTATACAGAAAAGACGGAGGTCACTGTAAGTGACCGGACGCTGGTCTCAGTAGGACCGGCACGTCCGATCAGTAGAAGCAGCGAAGACGAGGGCGTTAGTATCTGACCGGATGCTGGGTCACTTAGTGACCGGACGCTGGAGGGCTATGTTTGGTCCCGCTGATGTGGCAGTGCACAGAGGAGACGTCGAGTGACCGGACGCTGGGTGAGTCCGGCCGAGCGTCCGGTCATGAAAAATTGTTTCTGGATGCTTACTAGAAATGACCGGATGCTAAAGTCCAGCGTTCGGTCACTTCATAACAGCACGTCCGATCACCACTTAACCATTGAGATCGGGCGATCTACATTTGAAGAGAGGAGACACATGGCACGCATCGCGTGACCGGACGCTGAGGTCCAGCATCTGGTCAAAATGACCGGAGCGTACGGTCACCCCGTGTTGTGCCCAGTGAAGGGGTACAATGGCTCTATTTCATGGGGGCATCTATTTAAGCCCCATGGCTGGCTCTAGATCACTCTGTTGGCCATTTGCATTGACATAGCAACCTTGTGAGCTTAGCCAAAGCCCTCCCACTCATCTCCATCATAGATTCAACATCTTTGTAAGATTGGGAGAGAATCCAAGTGCATTGCTTGAGTGTTTGCATCTAGAGGCACTTGGTGTTCGTGTTTCACTACAGGATTCGCTTGTTACTCTTGGTGGTTGCCGCCACCTAGACGGCTTGGAGCAGCGAGGATCGTCGAGTGGAGGTTGGTGATTGTCTCTAGCTCCGATCGTGGTGATTGTGAGGGGTTCTTGAACTCTCCCTAGCGGAGAGTCAAAAGGTACTCTAGTGGATTGCTCGTGGCTTGTGTGATCCTCATCTTGTGTTGGTTGTGTGGCACCCTATTGAGGGTTTGGCGTGTGATGCCAATTAGCGCGTGAACCTCCAAGTGAGTGAATCGCCACAACGGGGAGTAGCTTGCCGGCAAGCAAGTGAACCTCGGTAAAAAAATCATTGTGTCCATCATTTGATTCTGAGGTGATTGGTTTTCATTGGTATTCATCCTTGTGATTGATTGGTTCACTCCTCGACACGGCGGTATAACTATCTTGCTCTCTCTCTCTCTCTTTACATTACCGCAAACTAGTTGTCAAGCTCTTTAGTGTAGCTAGTTGTGAGAGTTTGTTAGTTTGGTTAGTGTGACTCTTTAGTTAGCCTTTGAGAGCACACTAACTTAGTGTAGTGACATAGCTATTGTGGATAGGAACTATATAAACTAGAATTGTGTTAGGTGGCTTGCTTTTTAGTAGGCTAGCGCAACACTTGCTTCGCCTCATAATTGTCTAACCGGTTTATTTAGTGTTGTTGTAGAAATTTTTAATATGCTATTCACCCCCCCCCCCTCTAGCCATTAGGACATTTTAGTTGTGTCGGGGGCTGAGGGGCGGCGCCGCTGGTATCGATTCCGTAGAAGGAGGCGTCATGGTCGCGTCCTCGCGTGAGTCAGGGCAGGCAGCAGGGAAGGAGAAAGAAACTACTTCACCTTCCACTCCATCTCTACCTGTTAAGCAACGACATATTTTTAGTCAACAAAAAAATACTAGTATTGTAAGAAGTTTGCCTTTTTATTGAGCATAGTGGGGACTGCTCAGTACCTTTCATCTCAGGTCACAAGCCAATTTGATTTGCACCTAAATGGAAATGAAAACTCACAAAATATTCCACTGATTGGGGAGGCATCAAATAAAAATGACCCATGGGGCAAATCAGAAAATACATGGGACAAAAGAAAAGAAGATAGAGGTGATGGTGCCTGGGAGAAGAAGTCTGATGGTGGCCATGGCAATTGGGAGCATCCCAGCAACTGGAATGGGTAAAATGAAGGCATATGGTAACTGCTAAAGGGAGGAGCAGCCAAGCACTTACAAACCTCCTATAACAGTGTGATGCCACCATCAGGCAATGCTTGGAATGCTGGAGATGGAATTGGAAGACCAAATGCCGTCTAATGCAGGATCCAGTCAAGCAAACAAAATGACTTCTAGCCTTCACAAAACAGTACAGCTACAAGAGACAGGAAGAACTTACAAATCTACAAGTGCAAAAGAAATGACAGGCAGGCAGTGACCATCTCCAGAAATTTCACATTTAAAAGTATATAATTACCAAAATTTCACAGAAGAAATGCCACACAGGCAGTGACCATCTCCAGAAATTTCACATTTGAAAGTATATAATTACCAAAATTTCACAGAAGAAATGCCACAAGACAGTGACCATCTCCGGAAATTTCACATTTGAAAGTATTACCTAAGTTTCACAGTCTAAGGCAACAAATATATGATTTGCATGCCAAAAAGTCATGTTCTTTTACAAATAGCAATGCAAAAATCACAGAACTCTATTCAACTGAGCTAATAGAAAAGAAACTATTGGTCATTCCAGATCCAATAGAGAGCAGTATGTCAAAAGCACAAGAACTACATATATTTCACCTGGAGCAAAAGAACAAGAGCAAAAGAACTCAAGAAATGGCTATGATTTATCCATTATCAGCATGACAACTATAACTTAATTTCACCTAAAACTTAATTTAATTCTCTCTCTAATGGGAATTGAACTAGCCACAGAACTGGTTGCTTGTACTGGTACAAGCCATCCTATTTAAGCAGCAAACAGAACAAAATATCCCAAGTACCAGCTCATAAGGTGCTAAAGTGCAGAAATTCTCTAATGGAAACTTGATTCATCACAACCACTCAAGAGTAGTACAAAACAAAAAAAGTCACAAGACATAGTTAGGGAAGGGGAGAGCAGCGCGGCACGAAATTGCAACATAGAAGGTGGTAATTAGATTACTATAAGTATGATGGCTGCAGTCACTAATATGTGTATCACAGAAAAAAGAGCAAACATGTTCAACGTTAGTAAAAGTTGCCTCCTCTGAAATCTCAGAAATTCCAGATGACAATAGGTGACGAGAACGTTCATGTGTGTTGTATAATTTATCCCTGACATCACCAAGTATGACACGATATGGTTCATTTGGAGGAACTTGCTTCCAGAATTTTGCGAGCAACAAAGCAACAAGGCTCAATTAGTAATATAAACCTTTGAACAAATGCAATAAGCCTCTTTGCAGGGAAAATGTAATAAATCATCCACTCTACAAGAGAATGTAGGGTGTAGCATCCAAGTTGCTGATTAGGGCTCTGTTTGGTATTGTGGCGGTGGCTCTAATAAGACACTTAGTTCTAATTTTGGATGTTGCTAGTTTGAAAATCTATTTGAATCTGTAACAGTAAAAATCCTGCAAATTAGACTCCAAGCACAGAGCCTCATAACACAAGCACACCCTAAAAGGAGTAACCAAACTGTGGGCATAAATATTGAGATTATACTAGTCAACATAGTGATGCATCCATGTTAGGAGTAGGACATAAAAAATATATTCAAGTCTATTGAAGAACTATAGTACAATAGATTAATGATTCAAATGAAAGAGGTTTGCAGCCTCCAGAACATATTTCGAAGCTTCTCTCACCTAGCTTTGCTACGTAGGATGTATTAAATTGAAATTATTTTCTACAGACTCAATTTTAGCTGCTTTGACCTAACATATGCAGTTTCTAAAATATCTGATGAGTTCAAGCTTGACTGTGTATCCAAACCATATATAAATTATAAATGGCAATTAGCATGCACACTTTTCTCGAATTAGTATGCATACTTTTTGTAGTGCATATGCACTAATGCATATTAAGTGCAAGTAGAGTGTTTGGGGATTCAAAAGGTATACAGAACCAAGATGTGGTTAGCCATTATACATAATCCTACGATGAACCATATACAATAAGAATAAAATACAAAAATGGCATACTTAAAAGGTTATTATCCACGTAGGCACATTAATGGCATCCTTCAGAGTTAATTGTTTGTATAGTTTTCAGATCAGAACTCTCATTTAAGTGAATAACTTCACATGGCCAAAGCAGAAAAAAGCAAGAATAATAAGCAAATCAACAGATATGCAGTTTAATCCAAATTCACTTGTTAGATTACAGCTCTGTTACCTATATAGTGCTTTGCAGCTTTTCTTGAAGAGCGATGTAGTTCATCTGCACGGATCTGAATCTGGGAGAGGGAGGGACGGCGCCGGGGAAGAAGGCCGGGGAGGGGCGGCGTCAGGGACCACCACCACCACGCCAGCACCACGAAGCCCGCCGCCACGCCGCACGTCGCCCGCCACCCCATCCTTTTGGCTCCTCTCTCACATCATGCTACTTGTCCAATGTTGACGATAGAGATTGAGCACGACTGAGTCAGATGACGACTCCGCCACTAAAACATACACCAAGAACAATGACTCCATAAGTGTCGCTATAAGTTGTTAAAGCGACTGAGGATCCATTGGTATAACACTTTAGAGACCGATGGCACTAGACGGTGTAAGTGGCGGTATAAAGTTATACCAACCGACACATTTGTACCGACTGACAGTTAGACGCTATTAGTTATACCGACACATGTTTTGTTACAAGCTTTTGCCGGCCAATAGTTTAACGGTATATACATCTATCCCTACGAATTGACATGATTATATACAATTAATATAGACTAACCATATAATTTCAAGCATGTTCAACATCCATAACATTACTCATCAACACACCATAATCCATAGCAGTTCACATTAGCCATCAATAACATAATTTAGATAAACATATCTCAAGTTGTCATTGAAGCCAAGATTTGCACTTGTGCATCTTTACAGAAGAAAAAGTACACAGGCAACCTAGCTAGCTAGGTCAAATGGCAATCACAAGTCAAATGTAGCTTACATAATCTAATTAAGTTCACTACAAAACGGCTCATCTCCAATTACTGAAAAACACAATATCATTGGTGAGCCTTCAATTGATCTCCATGCTATTGACATTATCTGACATCTCACAACCTCTAGGTCCTCCCACTTGACAAATGCAAGGTCACATTTGTTACTAAAACTTTTATAGATTTTTCATGATACTTTTCTCGATTTCCTAGAGCTATATATATATATATATATATATATATATATATATATATATATATATATATATATATATATATATATATATATTAAAGTTTCTATAGATATTCTCACAAACTCTAAATTTTTTTGGATTTTTTATCCTAAGATATCTCTAGTACTTTTTTTCTAAAAGTTATAAAAATTTAGAGACATTTTTATGGTTCAAAACACTATTGCTTATTTAAAAAAGACAAATTTCCCTTCAAAACTACTTGATACCATGCAGGGAGGCAGTTCGAAAAGTTTTGAGAGTTCACGGGTATGATATCTAGTTTTACAGTTCAAGGAGGAAAGTCATACCACAAAGATAAAACAGACTTTTTTTTCCACCGGACAAACCACAATGCAACCCAACAGCAGAGCCTGCTCTCTCCCTCTTATCTTTCTCATGCCTGTTTGATCCATGTAGCTTAGCTTGTTTCCTCTGTTTCATCCATTAGGGAGTCTGAAGTGTGGGAAATAAGAACTCTTAAGGAAGAGGTGGTGTTCATGATGTCAGTATTATACACAAGCGTGTCGATCCTAAGCCAAAAAACAAACCTTAGGGACGGATAATCGGATATTAAGTTTTATATTTCTTACTCAAATGGATTATTCCGCAAGCACAGAATTATCGATGCAGCACCAGTGATATCCATTTCACCATTCTTCCATGAGTGTATATCATCTGCAGGTGGTATCCAAGTTTCATCGCGGTAGCAGATGGAGCGGTGAAAGGAGCCAAGCGCGCCCCGAGTCAAAGGAAGGGGCGAAGTGAGCAGTGGCGGAACCAGCTAAATCATAAAGCGGGGGCCAGACAAATTTAGGAACCATTATTTCCTACTTGAATTAGCATACAAACCGAATTAAAAATTTCCATGATTCTCATAGCAAATTAGCGATTCAAAAAAATAGGAATCGTTTGCACCTGGAGACTTGCTCCTGCTCTGCTGCTCCTGTTGTTGATAGTCCTACGGCATTACAGCAACCAGCCAAGTTCGGCAGTTCTGCACCGACTAAGCGAGCCACGACACAGTGACGGCCTGACGGGACGGCGCTACGCCTCGAGCCCTCGACCGTCGTCTCGTCCACTCGTCAGCACCATCCTCCGCATGGAGAACCGGAGAAGCCGCCCGTAAGGTCACAGATGCGCTGCGGCCAGATGTGAGGGCGTCTAAAGACGTTTCCCCTCCACGATATGATCCGTGACCCCTTCTCTTCGACGCTGGGCTGGGCCACCGACGTTGAGCAGGGGTCTAAAAAATTTTTGGACGATTTTGGGGGGGGGGGGGGGGGGGGATAGATTTAAAATGGTTAAATTGATTTACTTTTACTTGTGTGAGCATTTAAACATAGGCTAGATAATAAATTTATAAGAATAAAATCAACATCCAAGTTGGAATACATGCTTGAGCATTCATGCTGGTGCATATTTTGTGCTGAATCGAATTGGTTGTGTTTGATTTCAAAAGGGGATTCAAATTCATCTGAAAAAGGATTCAAAAGCTTGGAAAATAAAAAGAAAAGGGAAACTTTCTCTCTGCCTGGCTTCTGGCCTAGTCGGCCTGATCCTCTCTCCCGCAGCCCAGCTCGCGCAGCTAGCGTAGGCCCGCACTGACCTCTTCCCTTTTCTTCTTGGGCCGACAGGCCGCGGCCCAGGATGGCCAGCCCGCGAGTGCCCGCGCGTCGCAGCAGCCCGCCTCCTTGTGCCACCGACAGCTAGGGCCCGCACCCGTCTTCCTCTCTGAGTCGGCAACGAAGTGGACACCGACCCAGTGTTGATCCACGCGATTTCCTCGCGTCACGGTGCAATCCGCACGCCCGTGTCGTCTATAAAGCCCCCAGCGTCCGCGTCCGCGACGCCCTCTGCAACCCTAAGCGAACCGCCGCCTTCACTCACGCGCTCAAGTTCGCAGCAGCACCCGGAACCCTAGCCGCAAGGCATCGAAGCTGCTGAGCTTGTTCCTGACGTTCCGTAGCTCTTTCGTCACCGTAAGCCAGAGGCCGAGCTTCGTACTAATCTCGCGAAGCCGCCGGACGTTTCCTCTCTCTGTTTTTCGCTCGGATTTGGTCTCTGACCATCGCCGAACCTTGCAGAGTGCCGCCGTCCACCACCGCGAGCGGCACGTCGTCCTTGGATCGCCTCAACTCACGCCGTTGCCCTAGGTGAGTTGCCTTCGATCTCCTCTGTCGAATCGTACCGGTCCTGTGCAATTTGGTGCACGAAATCGCCCAAGCCGATTACGTCGGCGAGCTCCCCACAGCCGGTAATGGCCGCCACCGCGCCGGCGTACTATGCCGGCCGGCCAGCTCTCTTTTTCCCCCTGGATCTGATCTCAGCCGTCCGATCTGGATCGGACGATCCATAATGGAAGATACCCCTTCGTGTGGCACTTTTGTTAAAGAGCCCCTGCGGTTTTTAAATATAGAACCCGCAGACCCATGGCGTATTCCAGTGAATACGTTTTCTCATTTTTGAAAATGTATTTTCTAATTTGCAGTTTCAAATGGAAGTTCTAATTAATTACAGTTTTGCCACTGCCTTTAATTGCTCATAACTTCTTCGTTTTAACTCCAAATTGATCCGTTCAACTTGCGTTAGATTCATCTTTCCGAGATCTATCTGTTCATATAATTTGTCACCATGTTTTTGAACTTTAAATTTCGAGTTTAGATTTGATCTATTTCTTTAATAGGGAAACTTGTTTTAATCCTAACTTTCTCGTTGTAACTCCGTTTTTCGTGATCTTCGCGTCTGTGTGATCGTAGCAACGTGTAGAATAGTTTTATGAACTTTTCAAAACTGGTTGTTTCAGTTGGTGTACTGTTCTAATTAAATTTATTTGTTTGCCTTGTGTATGATTGCTCGGATGATTGTATGTTGCTGCTTGGTGTTGTTGATCGAGTTCAGACGGTGAGGTTTACATTGGTGATCAAGAGAACTTCTACGACCAGCAAGACCAGCAAGACTTTCAGGAGAACTCCGATCAAGGCAAGTATAGCTAAGGACCTTCCTTATTGTCCTATTCATGTGATACACTAAAATTCATTTGCATGTGTCCACTTTGTTACCCTATGTAGGAAATCCTAGAATTTGATCTTGAATACCTTGAAACCTGGATTTATGCATTTGGGTAGTGTTATGCTAGCGCTAAACAATAACCATGATCTTGATACTTGACTGATAATTGAGCTTTAAACAATTTAAGATGACTTGTTAGCAATGACAGGAGGGTTTAATTCCCTCTCCTCGAGGGCTTATTTGTAAGTGATCATCCGGGACTTATAGTACAGCTGTGAGGGCTACATGGCTCTGGCTTTAGTTGCTTGGGAGACCTTTTATAGCTGGCTTAGAGGATACTGCGAGTTGGGTATAGGACAGCCTCTGTCCTGTTGTGTCTTGCTATGGAAGCAGCCTTTTATTGGAAGGGGGGTTCCTACATCCGATGACCCTGCGGCCCTTCCCGGTTAGACGAACTTCTAAGTAGCTTTATGTGGTTTTCGGTGTCTGGACGTAATTAACCCATGCACTTGTAAAACCATAACTCACAGTGAAAGTGTACACCTCTGCGCAGAGTTAATAAACTGGTATACTAGCCGTGCTCACGGTCACGAGCGCCAAGGGATTCTTACACCATAAATGAGCTCTTATTTAATTGTGCTTAACTAAGTTGTCCTTAAGCTAATTGTTGTCTTAGTATAATGATCATGTGTTATGGGAATTATGGTACTACCTTGATGTTAATAAATGCTAAACTTGACCATACACATAAAAGCTACTTGCAGTTCAACCAGTGTCAGCTATTTGAGCCTCATGAACCCTTAGTTATCTTGTTAAGTACGACATGTACTTATGCCTTGCTTTATCTTTTATATTGGAAAAATCCCGGATGGGTAACAGATCAAGATTGGATTGAAGATTATCGTGAAGAGTATTAGGCTTGATGTTCACCAGTTGACGTCCCTGTTGGAGCTTCCGCAAGAGAGTTATCTTAGTAGTTATTATATTTATGCTTGAGACTATGTATTGAATACTTATTCGCTATGTAATAAACATTGTGTTGGTACAATTCACAATTTGTCCACTTATGTGTGCGACCGTTCCTGGGGTGCACATAAAACTTTTATACATCCTCTTTTGTTCTTGAAACTGGGTGTGACAGATTGGTAACAGAGCTCTGTTGACTGTAGGACGCAAGCCTAGTTAGAATGGTCGTTTTTAGTTTCCTTTGCTTCACTTGTTTCATGCTTTCCACCTCAATCTTGATATTTGCTAAAGTTTTGTGCTTCTTTTGTCTTATTCTATTATAAAATCAATTGAGTCTATTCTAATTAATTTGAAACTTCTATAGATGACACGTGACCGCAAGTCTGCCCGCTTGTACGTTGGATGCTTTCAACCACAGTGTGCTGTGTATGAGCCAATGGAGCCTAGAGAGGACGTCCAGAGGAAGAATTGGAAGAATGAGTTTGGAGAAGAGGTCCATTCTTCGCCAACTCCGATAGCTCAATCCCCAGCACGTGTGGAGGCCATTGACTTGACCAATGATGATGAAGATGAAGTACTCCAGCCACTGCCTCGTATAGGTTGGACTGACAAGTTAAGCATCAAGAAGCCTGATAACAATGCCTTCTACCATGACTTGCTGACAATTATGTTGGAGTGCTATTATCCAGACCTGCAAGCCACTCTGGAGTATCACACTATGGAGCACAGTCATCCCCTGGTTGGATCATCTTGGGATACTCGGTTGCTGATCAAGACCCCAAATACTCGCAAGATAGATGCAGTTGTCACCCACCATGTAAGTCGGGCTACCGCGGAAAGAAGCATGGAGGATGTTGCTTCCATTGCACTTGCCTACTACCGAGGCCGACTCTCTGATGATAAGAAGGACGATGGACTCTTGTATTATCCATGCTATCTTCCGAAGGAAAATACTTGGACCATAGAGGTCGTGGTAAAAGGATCGAAGACTCTTGAGGCCACCGTTGAGTTAAACCGTGAACTCACATATGGTGGGAGCGTTAAAAGAAGAGCTGAAGAAGGCACAAGACATGATCAAAGAATACCAGAAAGAGATTGATGGCCTTAACGCCGAGTTAGGCTGTCCCAAGCTGTTTGAGAAGTTGGATGAGCCCGCCACTAAGAAGAACGCCGCCCCTTAAGTTTATGAAACCGTTGTAATAGGCACGTTTTTAGTATCGTGAGTCGAGTCGAGTCTTTTAAGTGTTTGTGAACTAATGGTGTGCTAGCTGGATTATTATTGTGAGTTATGTGTGATTTGGATCTTTGTGATGAGTGCTGGAACTTTGTGGGCATGTCCATGAGTTCCTTAGCTAAAATATTAAGGTTAAAATTGCTATAATAAATAATTCGGGTTGGTCTATCCTGTCTCCTTGCTTGCTGTTTTCTGGAACAGTCAGTGATGTTTTGGTTATAACTTTTCACCTGTTCGAGCAATGGTCATGAAATTTTACTGGGAGTATCTAGACTTCTGTGTCTTTCCAATGGCACAAGAATCACCTTTTTATCTGTTCGTATCTGAGAGTTATGACTGTCACAATATGAACTTCTGTGCTGTCTGGAATCTGAGGACAGTTTCTGTTGTGGTCTGTTTTTTATTAATGTAACGTCAGAATCAGAAAATGTGGTCTACATGAAAGTTGTAGATAATTGCTTAAGCTTTCCAACCATATAAAGATCATCTTATTTGGATACCTGGAACTCGAGTTATGATAGTTTTTCTGACCTGCTGATTCTGCATCACGTCCAGAAATTTTCAGAATTGCCTATATCTTACATATTGGTGATGTTTCGTGTTGGATTGCAGATGTCTGGCCGTGGAGGAAATAGAGGACGTGGGAGAGGTGCTCCACCACCCCCACCACCACCCATGACCGCAGCAGAGGTGTTGGCGATGCAAGGACAGTTTATGCAATCCATGATGTAGTTCTTTCAGAACCAACCTATGGGAGCACCAGCACCTCCACCACCAAGAGACAAGCGGAGGGAATTCATGCAAGGACATCCTCCAGTTTTCTCTCATGCCGCTAACCCCTTGGAGGCAGATGATTGGCTATGCGCAGTGGAGAAACAACTCAACATCGCTCAGTGTGATGATCAACAAAAGGTGTTGTATGCATCGGGACAGCTTCAGGGAGCAGCTCAGACTTGGTGGGAGTCGTATCAGTCTGCTCGTCCCAACAATGCTCCTGCTATCACTTGGCTAGAATTTGTGAGGGATTTCAAGGCACACCATATTCCAGATGGTTTGATGGAGCTCAAGCAGGAGGAATTCAGATCTCTCAGAATGGGTTCTATGTCTGTCAGTGAGTATCACGACAAGTTTGCTCAGTTGGCTCGCTATGCTCCTAATGACGTGAGGGAGGATGCTGACAAGCAACGTCTCTTCCTCAAGGGAATTTACTATGATCTCAGGTTGCAGTTGGCTGGTAACACATATGCTAATTTCCAGCAGTTGGTGAATCACGCTATTGTGCTTGACAATATGCGATTGGAGAGGGACAAGAAGAGAAAGATGAAGGGATAGGTCTCCGGAAGCAACACACGCCCGCGCTATAATAATCAGCAGAGGTATCAAGGTCTAGTCAGTCAGTGGAACCGTGGTCGGTTTCCCCAACGCTCTCAGAACCAACAGCAGAATTGGAACCAGCGTACACCGCAGCAAATGGGCAATCAGACTCCACGCCAGGGAACGCCCAACAGTACCCCGATGAAGAGTAGTGCACCTAGCACTCCCAATAGGTGTTTCAGGTGTGGAGATGTGGGACACTATGCTAACCATTGCCCTCAGAAGCCGAATCAACAGACACCTCAGAAGCAGAATAGCAACCAGAAGCCCGTGTACAACACTGGAAGAGTGAACCATGTGGCGCTTGAGACTGTGGTTGGAGCACCAGAAGTTATGATGGGTACGTTCAACATCAACTCTATCCTCGCTAATGTTCTTTTTGACTCTGGAGCTTCGCATTCTTTTATTTCACAAGCATTTGTTAGAACACATAGCATACCTTTAATTGCAATGAAGACCCAAATGCTAGTAAATTCACCAGGGGGATCAATACCTGCTGCACATTGTTGCCCTTTAGCAAGTCTTACCTTAAGGGGGGTAGACTTCATAGTCAGTCCTATTGTGTTGAGAACTTTTGGGATCGATGTGATTCTGGGTATGGATTGGATGAAAGAACACCGAGCTGTGATTCAGTGTCAGGAGAGAGTTGTAGCAGTGACAACACCAAAGGGAGATCGAATCAGTGTTGGCGTGACAGTGCAGCCACCACCAACAGCTACAGTGAATCAACTAGATGAGGATGCTAATCCCCAGGACCATGTTGTGGAGGAGTTTCCAGATGTCTTCCCCAATGATTTGCCAGGTATGCCACCTGACCGTGACATTGAGTTTATAATTGAATTATTACCTGGTACTGCACCTATAGCTAAGAGACCATATAGAATGGGGGTTAATGAATTAGAAGAACTTAAGAAACAATTGAAAGAGTTGTCAGATAAAGGGTTCATACGACCTAGTGCATCACCTTGGGGAGCGCCTGTGATCTTTGTTGACAAGAAGGATGGAACACAACGTATGTGTGTGGATTATCGATCTCTTAATGAGGTAACTATCAAGAACAAGTACCCGTTGCCTAGAATTGATGACTTGTTTGATTAGTTGAGAGGTCCTTGTGTGTTTTCTAAGATTGATCTGTGTTCTGGTTATCATCAACTAAAGATTCAGAATACTGATATACCAAAAACAGCTTTTACTACGAGGTATGGGTTATATGAGTATACAGTTATGTCGTTTGGTTTGACCAATGCACCTGCCTACTTTATGTATATGATGAATAAGGTGTTTATGGAGTATCTTGATAAGTTTGTGGTAGTATTCATTGATGACATACCGGTGTTCTCTAAGACTGGAGATGATCATGCTGAACATCTGAGATTGGTGCTACAGAAGCTTAGAGAGCATAGGCTATATGCTAAGCGTAGTAAGTGTGAATTCTGGTTAAGAGAAGTCTCTTTTCTTGGACATGTTGTTTCTAATGGTGGTATAGCAGTGGATCCAAGCAAGGTGAAGGATATACTGAATTAGAAGCCACCTACTGATGTAAGTGAGATCCGTAGCTTTCTTGGTTTAGCTGGATATTATCGAAGATTCATTGAAGGTTTCTCCAAGCTTGCTAAACCCATGACAGCCCTGTTAGAGAAGAATGCTAAGTTTGAGTGGTCTAGTAAGTGCCAAGCTAGTTTTGAGGAATTAAAGAAGCGGTTGACAACAGCTCTAGTGCTGATTTTGCCTGATCTAAGTAAGAAGTTCTCTATCTATTGTGATGCATCTCGTCAAGGTTTGGGATGTGTTCTTATGCAAGAGGGTAGAGTTGTTGCATATGCATCAAGGTAGTTGAGGAAGCATGAAGTGAATTATCCTACTCATGATTTGGAGTTAGCAGCTATGGTTCATGCATTAAAGATCTGGAGACATTATCTGATTGGGCATAAGAGTGATATCTTTACCGATCATAAGAGTTTGAAGTACATATTCACTCAGACGGATCTGAATTTGAGACAACGTCGTTGGTTGGAGTTAATCAAGGATTATGATCTAGAAGTGCACTATCATCCTGGTAAGGCAAACGTTGTGGCCGATGCTCTTAGCAGAAAGAGATATGACGCTAATTTTAAAAAGGGACCTGGGTCAGAGAAGTTGTGTGAAGAGTTGAAACACTTGAATCTTGGTATAGTTGCAAATATTATGGAGGTAGAAGTGACTCCTACGTTAGAGCAAGAGATACATAGAGGTTAGTTAGAGGATGAGAAGTTAAAAGAGATCGCAGAGAATGTAGTGATTGGGAAAGCACCCGGATTCACTATAGATGAGAATGGAATGTTGTGGTTTGGGAAAAGGATCTGTGTGCCTGAAGTGAAATCTATTTGTGATGCAATTTTGCGGGAGGCACATGAGTCAGCTTACTCTATTCATCCTGGAAGTACTAAGATGTATCTAGATCTTAAAGAAAAGTACTGGTGGTATGGATTAAAGAGAGATGTGGCTGAGTACGTAGCTTTGTGTGACACTTGTCAGAGAGTGAAAGCTGAGCACCAGAGACCTGCAGGATTGTTGCAACCAATGAAGATTCCAGAGTGGAAGTGGGAAGAAGTTGGTATGGACTTCATAGTAGGATTACCCCGTACCCAGAAAGGTTATGATTCGATATGGGTAATTGTGGATCGATTGACTAAAGTTGCCCATTTCTTACCTGTTAAGACTACTTATAATGGGCCAAAATTAGCAGAGCTATACATGGAAAGAATAGTGTGTCTGCATGGGGTTCCAAAGAAAATTGTGTCTGATAGAGGATCACAGTTTACCTCTCACTTTTGGAAACAAATCCATAGTTCTTTGGGTACAGCGTTGAACTTCAGTACCGCTTATCATCCTCAGACAGATGGGCAAACAGAAAGACTTAATCAGATACTAGAAGACATGTTGAGAGCTTGTGCTTTGCAGTATGGTACTAGTTGGGATAAAAGTTTACCATATGCAGAATTCTCCTACAATAATAGCTACCAGAATAGTCTGAAGATGGCACCGGTTGAAGCTTTGTATGGTCGTAAGTGTAGAACACCGTTGTTTTGGAATCAAACGGGAGAAAGTCAAGTCTTTGTACCAGATGTGCTTAGAAACGCTGAAGACCAAGTCAGAATGATTAGAGAGAACCTTAGAGTGGCACAAACTCGTCAGAAGAGTTATGTAGATAATCGAAGGAGAGAATTAGTTTTCGAAGAAGGAGATTATGTGTATTTGAAGGTGTCACCAATGAGGAGTGTAAAAAGGTTCAACATGAAAGGAAAGTTAGCACCAAGGTATGTTGGTCCTTTCAAAATTCTAAAGAGACGTGGAGAAGTGGCTTACCAGTTGGAATTGCCTGATAGTTTATCAGGAGTGCATGATGTGTTCCATGTGTCTCAGCTTAAGAAGTGTTTGCGTGTACCGGAAGAACAAATACCACTAGAGGAACTCGCTATGAAAGATGACCTTACTTATGAAGAGTTTCCGGTAAAGATTTTAGAGACAGCGGAAAGGGTTACAAGGAGCAGAATTATTAAGATGTGTAAGGTTCAGTGGAATCAGTACTCGGAAGCAGAGGCAACTTGGGAAAGAGAAGATGAATTGAGAAAGACACACTCGCAGTTGTTTGAGTAAGCACAACCTCATCTCGAGGATGAGATTCTCTTAAGGGGGGTAGAATTGTAACACCCTAAAATTTGGATAGATTTAAACTGGTTAAATTGATTTACTTTTACTTGTGTGAGCATTTAAACATAGGATAAATAATAAATTTATAAGAATAAAATCAACATCCAAGTTGGAATACATGCTTGAGCATTCATGCTGGTGCATATTTTGTGCTGAATCAAATTGGTTGTGTTTGATTTCAAAAGGGGATTCAAATTCATCTGAAAAGGATTCAAAAGCTTGGAAAATAAAAAAGAAAAGGGAAACTTTCTCTCTGCCTGGCTTCTGGCCCAGTCGGCCTGATCCTCTCTCCCGCAGCCCAGCTTGCGCAGCTAGCGTAGGCCCGCACTGGCCTCTTCCCTTTTCTTCTTGGGCCGATAGGCCGCGGCCCAGGATGGACAGCCCGCGAGTGCCCGCGCGTCGCAGCAGCCCGCCTCCTTGTGCCACCAACAGCTGGGGCCCGCACCCGGCTTCCTCTCTGAGTCGGCAACGAAGTGGACACCGACCCGGTGTTGATCCACGCGATTTCCTCGTGTCACGGTGCAATCCGCACGCCCGTGTCGTCTATAAAGCCCCCAGCGTACGCGTCCGCGACGCCCTCTGCAACCCTAAGCGAACCGCCGCCTTCACTCATGCGCTCAAGTTCGCAGCAGCACCCGGAACCCTAGCCGCAAGGCATCGAAGCTGCTCAGCTTGTTCCTGACGTTCCGCAGCTCCTTCATCACCGTAAGCCAGAGGCCGAGCTTCGTACTAATCTCGCGAAGCCGCCGGACGTTTCCTCTCTCTGTTTTTCGCTCGGATTTGGTCTCTGAGCGTCGCTGAACCTTGCAGAGTGCCGTCGTCCACCACCGCGAGTGGCACGTCGTCCTTGGATCGCCTCAACTCACGCCGTTGCCCTAGGTGAGTTGCCTTTGATCTCCTCTGTCGAATCGTACCGGTCCTGTGCAATTTGGTGCACAAAATCGCCCAAGCCGATTATGCCGGCGAGCTCCCCACAGCCGGTAATGGCCGCCACCGCGCCGACGTACTGTGTCGGCCGGCCAGCTCTCTTTTTCCCCTGGATCTGATCTCAGCCGTTCGATCTCGATCGGACGATCCATAATGGAAGATACCCCTTCGCGTGGCACTTTTGTTAAAGAGCCCCTACGGTTTTTAAATATAGAACCCGCAGTCCCATGGCGTATTCCAGTGAATACATTTTCTCGTTTTTGAAAATGTATTTTCTAATTTGCAGATTCAAATGGAAGTTCTAATTAATTATAGTTTTGCCACTGCCTTTAATTGCTCATAACTTCTTCGTTTTAACTCCAAATTGATCTGTTCAACTTGCGTTAGATTCGTCTTTCCGAGATCTATCTGTTCATATAATTTGTCACCATATTTTTGAACTTTAAATTTTGAGTTTAGATTTGATCTATTTCTTTAATAGGGAAACTTGTTTTAATCCTAACTTTCTCGTTGTAACTCCGTTTTTCGTGATCTTCGTGTCTGTGTGATCGTAGCAATGTGTAGAATAGTTTTATGAACTTTTCAAAACTGGTTGTTTCAGTTGGTGTACTGTTCTAATTAAATTTATTTGTTTGCCTCGTGTATGATTGCTCGGATGATTGTATGTTGCTGCTTGGTGTTGTTGATCGAGTTCAGACGGTGAGGTTTACATTGGTGATCAAGAGAACTTCTACGACCAGCAAGACCAGCAAGACTTTCAGGAGAACTCCGATCAAGGCAAGTATAGCTAAGGACCTTCCTTGTTGTCCTATTCATGTGATACACTAAAATTCATTTGCATGTGTCCACTTTGTTACCCTATGTAGGAAATCCTAGAATTTGATCTTGAATACCTTGAAACCTGGATTTATGCATTTGGGTAGTGTTATGCTAGCGCTAAACAATAACCATGATCTTGATACTTGACTGATAATTGAGCTTTAAACAATTTAAGATGACTTGTTAGCAATGACAGGAGGGTTTAATTCCCTCTCCTCGAGGGCTTATTTGTAAGTGATCATCCAGGACTTATAGTACAGCTGTGAGGGCTACATGGCTCTAGCTTTAGTTGCTTGGGAGACCTTTTCTAGCTGGCTTAGAGGATACTGCGAGTTGGGTATAGGACAGCCTCTGTCCTGTTGTGTCTTGCTATGGAAGCAGCCTTTTATTGGAAGGAGGGTTCCTATATCCGATGACCCTACGGCCCTTCCCGGTTAGACGAACTTCTAAGTAGCTTTATGTGGTTTTTGGTGTCTGGACGTAATTAACCCATGCACTTGTAAAACCATGACTCACAGTGAAAGTGTACACCTCTGCGCAGAGTTAATAAACTGGTATACTAGTCGTGCTCACGGTCACGAGCGGCCAAGGGATTCTTACACCATAAATGAGCTCTTGTTTAATTGTGCTTAACTAAGTTGTCCTTAAGCTAATTGTTGTCTTAGTATAATGATCATGTGTTATGGGAATTATGGTACTACCTTGATGCTAATAAATGCTAAACTTGACCATACACATAAAAGCTACTTGCAGTTCAACCAGTGTCAGCTATTTGAGCCTCATGAACCCTTAGTTATCTTGTTAAGTACGACATGTACTTATGCCTTGCTTTATCTTTTATATTGGAAAAATCTCAAATGGGTAACAGATCAAGATTGGATTGAAGATTATCGTGAAGAGTATTAGGCTTGATGTTCACCAGTTGACGTCCCTGTTGGAGCTTCCGCAAGAGAGTTATCTTAGTAGTTATTATATTTATGCTTGAGACTATGTATTGAATACTTATTCGCTATGTAATAAACATTATGTTGGTACAATTCACAATTTGTCCACTTATGTGTGCAACCGTTTCTGGGGTGCGCATAAGACTTTTATACATCCTCTTTTGTTCTTGAAACTGGGTGTGACAACCGTTTTCTACTTTTTTAGTTTTTATTTGGGATATCCTGTTTTTGAAATACCGTATATACCGTTTTTTGGCCCACTAAGTCCAACTCAACTAGGGCAAGTCGGAATCTTAAAAAAAATATTTTTTTCATACAATCTAGGATGAATATGATTTTTAGATGAAAATTATAGCTCTCGACGAGATCTATAACTTTATAGTTTTAAGTTTTTTCATTTGAGGTCGCTTAGGATGATAAAAAAGTTAAACAAAGTTTCAGCAGTATATATATTAATCGCATACAAGCGTTTATCGCCATAGAAAAAATATATCTTTCTTATACAGTGTCAAATGGAGATACTTTTTATATAAAAGTTGTAGCACTTGTTAATTGTTATGCATGTGGTCATGCACTTGTTAATTGTTATGCCATTGGTCCTACAGGTCGGTCTTCCGTATTGATCTTTTATATACCGACCGTGATCGACATAATTCTGCTTGAATGAGTTTGTTTTCGAAATTCTCGATATTCCGTAAGTTTGTATTTGTTTTCATGTCTGACTTTATCGCTTTCGCTTTCCTATTCAAATGTAGAAGTAGAAAACAGTTGAAGGGTTTCCGACCATTTCTGTCCGTTTTCATCTCTATTCTCTTCTATGTTGACTTCATCAAACTCTTCCAAAAAAAAACTACACCCCAAAGAAACTCCTACACTAGGTCCCTTTGCAAAAAGGGACTTATAAAAACCTTTGGTCATGAACATGTCCATTAGGACCTTCTAAGTGATCTATTGTTTTCTTTTTACTTCTTTGATTTGCTATACAACATGGAAATAGGCTGTATTCCAATGTCCTTCCAGAATCTCTCTATCTCTATACCTCGGCCTAATTTTAATTTCTTGCATTCTCCAAAACTTAGCCAACTCTGATTCTAAAACCCCCGTCCTCTCTGGTTCTGAATCAATCAGACTTCTCAATTCAGCCAACTCTTCAAACCTACCATATTCTCTTGACAACTGAACCTTCTACTTATTCATTTCAGCAATCTGGTTAGAACCCAGCCTCTAACTAACCTTCTGAAAGTTTTTTTTTTTTGACGTTAAACCTTCTGAAAGTTCTAACTCTAAATTGCCAAATATCCATACTCTTCTTAGCATAGCAAGGAGTTTCCCAAGCTTTCTCGACTACTTTCCCAAAAGACTATTTCTAACCACTTCTCAAATCTAAATCTCTTATTAAAGTAAAGGTCTGGGTTGTCGTTTGACATTTTTTTTAAGAAAACTAGTATTTTCCTCAGTATGTGATCATAGTGTGATATGGACAAACATTGTAGATGGAAGGAGCATGGAATCACAATCATTTTCGTTTTGGAAAAAACTAGATCATTTTGGAACAGATACAATACTACTAAGCTCATTGCGAAAAACAACAAAAATGGATACACGCCGGTTATTTAGAAGTCAGGCTTCCATGGCATCAATCAATCCTCTCAATTACTCGTGGTCTTGAGTGGACATCAGGGCACATCGAGCTGTACAAGAGCAGCCTCTATTGTCGGTTTTAATTGAGCACCACCCATTTCTTCAATCTGCATATCAAAAACACTTCTATGTTAGCCTTCAAAAAAACACTTCTATGTTTCAGAAAAAACAGCTTGCACGACAACTAATATTGGCATCAGTATAGATTCGGCATAGATGTCCTGTGGTTTTTTATCTCCGTTGAAATTGATAATTGCAATCGTCTTTGTTTCCCACTAGAAGATTACCGCCATATTATGTCTAAACATAATCTCCAGCTAGCCAGAGCCTGTCCTGAAAGACACAACAGGTGTATGGAAATCCATTGTGCTTCACTTAGAGCCCGTTTGGTATGCTAGAGCAGTTCCAATTTTGCCTTGAAACATAAGTATCGCTGTCAAACAAAAAAAAGTATAGTGTTTCGTTCTAGAAACAGAAGGAACGATTCTGCTTTTGACACTACATGGATGAATTGACTCAAACTTGGTATCGCGCTAGAAACGTATCAATGCTTCCTTATTAGCCCGCTCTACCCTGTGACCACCCTCTGCATCTCACAGTCTAGTGGTGGCGGCCTTTTCTAAGCTCTAGTCCGTGGCCATGGAGGCACACCCATGACCTAGCGGTGGCGGCCTTCTACGAGCTCCCGTCCGTAGCCTTGGAGGCACACCGTCGGTTTCCACCTCCAGCTCCGCCCCCTTTGGATCCCACTCCTCTCGGACAGAATGGTCTTTGTACATCTCCATTCCCACACGGGCTTGGCCATAGAGAAGTTCAAGGGACAGAGAAAGAGCAACAATGGCAGACATTCCACTTATGACCATGTGCACGCCGAAGGAGAAGAAATGTGAAAGTGCCATGTGCACGCCAGTGGAGAAGAAATGTGAATGTGAAAGTGCCATGTGCACGCCAGTGGAGAAGAAATGTGAACTAACACCTTTCCCAAATTATAGGTCGTTTTGACTTTTCTACGTACATAACTTTTACTATACACCTAGATAAACGATATGTCTACAAACCTAATAAAAGTTATGTATCTAGAAAAGCCAAAACATATATGAGCACAACCACTAAATTTTACAACAGACAGGAATTGTAGAAAAATGTTCAATTTAACATAGGCAGCTATATTTGTCATTTTAATTACTGTCATGTTTTTTGAGAATTAGAATCCAACGTACAAACTAAACAGTTCACAAAGTGATTTTGATTCTAGGAGAAATGTTTCTAATGAAAAACTGAATCTGAAGCATTTTTAGGAGAATCTATAACACTACCAAACGGTCCTCTGTCCTCCCTATGCTTCAAATATAGTCAAAACTAAGGTTGATGTACATGGTACCCTATCTCGCCTTCCTATGTCTATAGCAACTCCTTGCTGTTGGACCTAGAGGTGCAAGATTTAATTTTACAAGTTATCTGCATAACTTGTAAAAATTAAACTATTTACGAGTTCGTGAATCGTCTTGCATCCATGACTAGATCCACTTCCGCCCTCCCCTTCAATCTGTTGTAGTAAACAACTTTATCCACCCATTTCCTTGTGACTCGAAATGATGGTAGTTTCGCAAACCTGATGTGCAGCAAATGTGATTAAGGCATCTTATTAAATTCAACTAAATTCTCAAATAACAGCTAAATATCTCCTTTTTTGTTAATTAAATAGTTTTAACTATACACAATAAACAGGCAAAGTTAAAAAGGTTTGATTTGAAACAAAAGACACCTCAATTTTGGAACGGACAGTGTAGAACTCCAAAGAGTAACTTACAAAAGTGGTAAATCCCCCTATCTCGCACTTCATGTCTTTTGTTCTTGCAAGTCACGTCTCACAACCCATCGGTCATCCCAGAAGTGAAGATTTAATTGAAAGTTAAAGAGACCACGAAATTATATGGAAATATATCATGTGTGAATGTGGTTGTGAGTCAAGAGTTTAATTTATAGTCCTACGATGACGAATGAAGCCATAGAAGTAAACGCGGTGCTATACAATATTGACACGTGGCGGTCACACGTTTTTGGCATAAATCTAGAGAATTTCTACAAAAATTATCAATAACGAGAAGAATGTCTCCCACATTGCTACGGGAATCGCTGGTGCAATTATACTACTTATATTTACTAATATGATTGAATAAATATCATAATACATGTTAGTGGATGATTTTTAGCTTTTTGACGTGGACAACTAAATATATATTAGTAAATGATGTGGTTTGCTAATGTAAATAGCTTGAATGAAGATATAATGATATGTGTTAGTGGATGTTGATGTGGACATTTTGCATGACGAGATAGTTGAATATGCTAGTTGGATGTTCTAGTTGATGTTAATATAGACACTTTGCGTGATAAGATAAATTGCTAATAGGGTTTATCTTTATAAGAGATATAGATATAGATTGCTCAACGTTTGTTGACGCCTATGATTGTTTTAAGCTAAACTATCTCAAATTTAACCAAAATATACAAAAAAAACAATATAAATATTTATATGACACTAAATAACTATTATTAGCTTCAATATAGAATACATTTTCTTTAATATCTGTATTTGGAGTCATAATGTTGAAATTATGTTCTATAAGTTTGGTAAAACGCAAGATATTTTTATACATGGGACAAAAATAGGATTGATTTTTTTTATGGACAAGATGCAACGAACTTTTGAAACAAACATTCGGATTCACACCGTGACTCGACGAGCGTCCAACAAAAGCGGCCGCCAACGGAACAGAGAAAAAAAATGTAGACAAAGACGAGAGGCAGTTCAACTGGCTCGGTAAAGTAAAAATGGCAGTAAAGCACTAGTTCCCAGAAAAAAAAAGGTGATCAACTCAAGTCTCAAGGGTAGGTCTGCCTGCCCCCACCCCCCGAATAATGCTAATGAGGCCGCGCCGTCTCTGCTGCCTTTGAGCATGGCCACGATAGTCTGCTTTGTTAGCGCCGTCTCATATTGTTTGTATGGCTCAGATCATCTCGTTCCTATTTTTCACTATGAGTTTTTGTCTTCTCATGATTGAACTGAAGGAAGAATAGGTTTCGTAACATGCATGTTGTTGGCTGAACCTTTTATTATATGCTTGCTCTACACATGGAGAAAGCACAAGGATAAAAAAATCTAGTATTGTGCTACAGCCTAGATTCTCCACACATGCTGCCGGTGGTCTTAAACATATGCATGCAGCCAGATAGCATGCATGCATCATAGGAGATAGCAACTATTGATCACTCTACTACACATTAACAACTATTGGCCCCTTTTGTTAAATCACTCTCTCATGCATTACTATGTGGTGAGAGAGTCTGATGGTGATATTTCATACACACATCCCTTCTGATGCAATAGATTCAACAATGCAAATGCTACTTAGCACATACCCTTAGATAATTAGGTATTTTTAGGTATAAATTAATCTAAAAAATAGCATAGTTTTTGGCTTCTCACAGCATCAATGGATTGCTTTCATCAACACTATGATAGCACACTCAAAAAGTCCAGCAAGTACCATTGCAGCATGCCCTTTTGTCTTCTTTGTTCGGAAGAGTATATATGCTAGCACAACAACATGCTCATGCCAAACTTGTTGTCCCTTCTGCTTGACTATGCATGTACATGATATTGACCCTTCATGCTGAATATCTATGCTAGCACAACAGCACACAGCGTGCCAACCTTTTGTCCCTTCTATGTAATTATGCATGTTCATGATATTGACCCTTCATGTTGCAATTTTCCGCCTTCTCGCAATATCGATGAATCACTGCAATGAATATAGAGCGAGTATTATATATATATTCTTCACTCCTATGATCTTTTCTTAGTGTAAATGGTGCCTTGTAGCACGAAAAAAACTGATCAAGCATTCAATTATTATCCTTGGTATTTTAGAACATGGATAATTGGTCTTAAGAGTTTAGTCGATATGGTAAAATTATTTGCACATCATCAAACATTTTTGTCTAATAAGACTTGAACCCCCATGGTAACTTTCTTAATAATGGCTGATATGTATACGTGCTTGCATTATAACGTGGTATTGCTTTTAGTGTACTAAGAACCGTGGAAATAGTGGAGAGGGCACTGTTGGTGCGGGACCCACGGGATACCCCGCAAGGAAGGGAGAAGATCTAGTCTAACTAGGATTCTTCCCCTATAATCTTAGTAGTAGTAGTATTCTGTAATCCTACTATGAACTCTCATTGTAACCCGACTAGGATTCTGACCTCCTGACTATATAAAGGAGGGCAGGGTTCCTAGAGACACGACATAACGCAACATAACACTTTACAATCAATCCAATGCAAGGGCTAACGCCGACTGGACGTAGGGCTATTACTCGATCACGGTTGAGGGCCTGAACCAGGATAAATCGACTGTCTCTTACGTTTATCGTCGAGTTCTGCATACGCTGAAGCCTGAACAAACTGCCCCGGGTACCCCCGTGGCAGGCTATCGGTGGTGAAACATCGACAGCTGGCTCGCCAGGTAGGGGCCTTCAGCGACTTTGCATCCAAGAGCTCGACGGACCTCGACAACGTGATCTTCTCAATGGGATCAACCTTCATCTTTGGTTCATGGATATGCGAGGTAGGTGACAATGGCAAGCTCCAAAGCCGTCTCCTCGAAAATTCGGATCACCATGAAGACCTTTCTATTTCGATGACTACGACAGATCAACTTGCTGGAAGATTCGCGCAGCTCACGATGTCCTATCCAACTCTGATTTCGCGACATTTGCGCATCCGACTTAAACTCAGGTTCTACATCTGAAATGGAGTCTTACCCGAGTTCTTCCAAGAAACCGAGTTCTTTTCCAATGGGGCTTAAGAACACGGCCTTGGCCTATCAAGAATACAACTCGGAGTACACTCAGAGTCTTTTCAAGAAGTCGGTTCCTTTCTCGTTCGGACTCCACAATATGGCAACATCTTATCAAACATGGCCTGAAGGATTCCTCAATCTGGTGCTTAGAATGCCACTAAAAGGAGCCCAGGAAGGTCTCGTGTTAACTATAACATCTCAAGACTGCATCGTCCACTGGCCAGGTTCCATTCCTGAGGATAGCGGCACCCAACTAGTCGACAATACGACAACAACAATTCTACCCTACCAAGGAGACTCAATCTGCGACCTTGAAGCCTCTGCTAAAGTTATCAACTACTCCGACAGTGTGGAAACCGACGCCGATAGCGGAGCAATTCACGCACGAGAAGTATTCATGATTCGCCGTCCTCGATCACCATTGGTCCCCCTAGAAGCACCCGACGTCTGGTCATCGGATGAATCTGAGTCCAACATATCACCCTTTACCCAGGGGCACAATGGTGAGACCGAGAGTCAGAGGCAAGCAAGAGAGAGAAAAAAACAAATTGAAACAAGGACGTCAACGCTGTGCTAGGCAGCGCAAGGAAGCTTAGATCAGATATGAGTTAGATCTAGCTGAGTACAATAGAAGAAAATCAGAGCGAGAGGTCGAAGAAGGACGAGCGGCGAATACACCCTATGATAAGATCCGAGAAGCACTAGAAGAACTCAGGGCAACTTCACATCCCAGTGAAAAACAGGAACAGCTCTGGGATTTTCTCCGATCAACAGTCCTAAGGACGCACGACGGAAGGACCCGCTCAAGACTACCTGCCAGGTCAACATCTCATGAGCAGGAAGATCAAAATCAAAGGAAGTCCGCTTTCGAGAGACTTAGACCAAGTGGAAGTCACAACAGAGAAAGTAGAAGAAACCATAGTCAAAACGACCGAGTCAATCAACCAAGAAAGGTCAGAAGCGAAGCACCTACTCAGACAGACACGCAAAACTACTCTCACCAAGACCACAGTTGGCAAGAAGTGGGTGCTGAATCAGAATACACAGAAGCCAGAACACACGATAGATTCCCCTGTTTTGCAAATAGACTTACTTCAATACGACTGCCTCACAAGTTCAAGCCGTCCAACCACTCCAAGTATGATGGCAAAACCGAACCAAGGCAGTGGCTCAGGATTTACTCGCAATCGAATGAATTGGCTGGAGGAGATGATGATATCAAGACCTTGTTCTTTCCCATGGCCCTAGAAACCATGTCCCTTCAATGGTTTGATAAATTGAATCTTAGATCAATCAGAAATTGGGAGGACTTGCAAAGAGTTTTCTGTACAAATTTCACAGGAATCATTACACAACCCATCACCCACATAGAATTAAAAGGACTCAAGCAGAAAGGGGGCAAAAGTCTCAGAGATTACTTGTCGGATACCGTGAGAAGGGGTACCCTAAGCAAAATCCAAAAAACGACTGCTTAGACTTCGTAAAGATCGAAACCAGCTAAACGCTGCTGGCCTCGGCCGATTCTCCGACTCGCCCGAGGCCCATCGCCGCAAGGCCTCGGCCGATTCTCCGATTCGCCCGAGGCCCCCTCGCTACCGACCCCGAGCGATTCCCCGCCAAAGGCCACGGCCGGGCCACCGACCCTCCGTCTCGCGCAAGGCAGGCTCGGCAGCACTCCGCCGCCTCTTCCTTCTCCCGTCCCTCTGACAAAACGTCGTGTCACATCAACTCAGCCGACTGTCGCCCCTGACGACAACCGCACGCCCGGCACAGTACAGCAGAATGGCCGATGGGACAGGAGGCAGGACTGGGCAGGGGTTACCCGCCACTGTACTAACCACCGTGACGCCCATGCCTCACTATGCTGCCAACTCCTGCACCGAGGACAATGCAGCGTGGGGAGCCACATCTGGGCTACTGTAGCCTCGGAATCAGTACCCAAGGCCAATAACTCCCCCCAAGGACCTCGACAGTTTGCTTCACGGGCTCGGCAGCCTGAGGGTCCGTGACCACCGAGCCCCCCGCGATGGCTCGGCCTCGGCATAGCCGCTGCCCCCTACGACGTCATTACACGGCAACCCGCACGTCGCCCGCCATGTCCTGCATCAAGCCGTACTGGAGCCCCACGACGCACAAGACCGAGTACGACCAGCATGTCGCTTCCGCACGTCCCATCGAGGCGCTCAACCACTCCGACAAATCACACGACGGCGCAGTGCAGCGACGTGGCAGACCAGACGTCCGTCACGTCAGCACCCTGCCATCCACGACGGGACTGTGCAAGGGTTACCGGCTACTGTGCTGCCTAAACTCCTGCACCAAGGACGGACACGACGTGGGGAGTCAGAACCGGGTTCCTGTGACCTCGGGGCCAGCGAACCAACCGCTCCGCCCCGCTCGAGACCCCCGATGAGCCTCGGATTCCGCCTCGCCCGAGACTCCTGGAAGGGCCTCGGGCGAACTGGCCATGCTCCGCCTCGCCCGAGGCTGGGCTCGTCCCGCAATCTCGTCACCTCCGCCTCGAAAGTCACTCTGGCAGGCTATCGCATCCAATTAATGCACCCAGCTGCCCTCACTACGAAAGCCACGATCGGCAGTATACCACGACAGGACAACGGTCAAACCGCCTTTTTACCATCCCTTACTGACAATACAGGGCACCATATCCTGTAGACGCATGTTCGGCACTGTTCCGCCCAAATCAACTATCGGCGATGGCCGCCCAGACCTCACATTGCCACCCGCTAAAGGCCTCGGCGCAGCAGGCCTCAGCACAGTGGGTCTCGGCCTCAGCGCGATAGGTCTCGACACAGCCTACTACAGCAGCCACCAGGCCTCGGCATTTCACCAAGTCAACAAAAGTACAAGAGCGCAGCATGTCGTCAGCCTTGAAGACCATACCGACTAGACATCGACTGGAACTCCCACGACGCCATACTGCTTCAGGGAGCGGAATACGTCAGCAAATAGTAGCCTTCTCATGTACCTCTCGCTTCCTCCTTGTAACTATAAAAGGAGGTAGCCAGGGCCATTTCTGGGGGGCGGGAGGACAAACACACCGATAGAATCACGCACTCCCATGCTGCTTGGGAGCAACGTCCCAAGCAGTTCGCACCACCCTCGCCGAGACCTGGGGCTAGCTCCCTCTCTCACTCAGCTTGTAACCCCCTACCACGAGCACTCCGGTGCAAGGAATACAAGATCGATCTCTCAGACTGGACGTAGGGCCTCGACTGCCCGAACCAGTATAAACCTTGTGTCTCTTTGCATCACCATCCGGGATTAGGGACACGCAGTACAAATTCACTCGTTGGTTGAGGGACCCCCGGTTCCAAAACACCGACAGTTGGCGCGCCAGGTAGGGGCCTCTGCGTGTCAGCTTCGTCATCCTAGCAAGTTCCGGATGGCAGACCACATACGACCATTGCGCCTCGGCACCATAGTTTGGTTCGGGAGCCTAGAGTTCATGTCTCTAGGGCATGAGTACGACATGGTGCTCCTCGCTCCTCGAACCCCACCGTCCGACGACGAAGTCACGCCCCGGCAGCCCAGGCGTAGGCGGCGTCCGGGCGGCCGCTCTCGCCACGCTCACCGGGCACGGCGCGAGCAAGGCCACCCCGACGCTACGCGAGCCCGGGGCAGCACGACACTCCCCGCCGATATCCTGCGACCAGCTGTTGGTACGGGGTCCCTGACTGGGGACCTGTCTGACCTGAGCCTGGACAAAGGAAAATCGCCAGGGGCTTACGACGATGCCCAGTCATCTAACCCCGCTCCGCCACTCCCTGAAGAACCGACCCCAGCGGGGCAGAATCTGGAGACGGCCCCGTTCCCATACCCCTTTGGGTTGAGAAATGCCGCCACCTCCTACGCCTACGCTTACGCTGCCGCTCACGAGCACCCCTCGGAACGCCGCCAGCGCTTCGCTCTCGACCTAAGCACCCACTCCGACCCCTCGGACGAGGACGAGGCGTGGCCCGGGGTGGATTTCTCCGAACTCCACAACCCTGGGGCTTTACGCCAATTCTTGGCCGCAAGCGACTACTGCCTCGGCTATTCCGACTCCGACGACGAAGGGACTTACGATCCATCCCGTGAGTGCTTCCACGTCGGGCTCGGGATGCCAACGGTGGGCGAAGAGGAAGAAGGGACAGGCACTCGTTCACTGCCCCGGGCGGGGACGGGTGGTGCCACGCCTCCTCGTCTCGCAGCCCCGGCAGCACAGAACGAGAATCTCGTCCACGGGGGGCATCGTCGCCCAGACCTGGAGCAGCTCCGCGAGCTTCAGGCCAAGGTCGAACAGGACCGACTCCTTCTGCAACAGCTCCGGGACACTCTCGAGCAGGAGCAGCGAGGGCGCGGTGAGGGCGGAAGAGCCCGAGGGCGGGCCCGCGACGTTCATCACCGCATTAACGACAACGAGGGCGAAGAGCCACCCCCAATCTTTAACCGCGCTAGCCAGAATGTCGCAGCTGCTGCGATGCTAATCCGAGCGATGCCCGAGCCCTCCACCACCGAAGGGCGACGGGTCCGCGGAGAGCTCCGCGACCTCCTCGAGACCGCAGCAGTGCAGCAAGCCGAAAGTTCCGCCTCCCGCCGGCGCGGAGGCACTTCGGAGCAACCCACGGCACGACCTCGCCAAGGCCAGGATGCCTCGATCCGTCCCGAGCCCGCTCGCGCGCCGACGGTCAACAGGGCCCCCTCGGTGCGCGACCGACCTGGACACCAACACGAGGTACAAGGCGACCACGAGGTAGTTGGCAGGCGACGGCGCCACGACGACGGGGCCGCCCGAGGCTACCACCCGCACCGAGGCGGTCGCTACGACAGTGGTAAGGACCGCAGCCCCTCCCCTGAGCCGCCAGGACCTCGGGTCTTCAGCAGGGCCATCCGCGTTGCTCCTTTCCCCGCCCGGTTCCGACAGCCGGCCAACCTCACCAAGTATAGCGGCGAGACGAACCCTGAGCTGTGGCTAGCTGATTATCGCCTGGCTTGTCAGCTGGGTGGCGCGGACGATGATCTGCTCATCATCCGCAATCTCCCTTTACTCTTGACGGACTCGGCGCGAGCCTGGCTTGAGCATCTCCCCCCCTCGCAAATCCACGACTGGCGCGACTTGGTTAGGATCTTCGTCGGGAACTTCCAGGGCACTTACGTGCGCCCTGGGAATTCCTGGGATCTCAAGAACTGCCGCCAGAAGCCAGACGAGTCTCTCCGAGACTTCATCCGGCGCTTCTCCAAACAGTGCACCGAGCTACCCAGCGTCGGTGACTCGGAGATCGTCCAGGCTTTCCTCTCCGGCACCACTTGTCGGGACTTGGTCCGAGAGTTAGGGCGCAACGTCCCGCGCTCTGCCGCCGCGCTCCTCGACATCGCCACCAACTTCGCCTCGGGCGAAGAGGCGGTGGGGGCCATCTTCCCCAACAACGACGCCAAGGGGAAGCAGAGGGACGAGGCCCCCGAGGCCTCGCCCACCCGCGTCCCTAAGAGAAAGAAGAAGGGCCGCCCGGGAAAGCAGGAGGTCCTCGAGGCCGTTCACGTCGCCACAACGGATCGCAGGAATCCCCGAGGCCCCCGCGGCCCCGGGCTATTTGACGACATGCTAAAAAAGCCCTGTCCTTACCATCAAGGCCCGGTGAAGCATGCCCTCGAGGAATGCACCATGCTCCGGCGTTACTACGCCAGGCTCGGGCTCCCCGACGACGATGAGGCCAGGAAAAGGGGCGCCGGCGAAAGGGACGGTGATAAAGATGATGGGTTTCCCGAGGTACGCAACGCTTTCATGATCTTTGGCGGACCCTCGGCATGCCTCACGGCGCGCCAGCGAAAGAGGGAACGCCGGGAGGTCTTCTCGGTCAGGGTAGCCACCCCCCGGTACCTCGATTGGTCTCGGGAAGCAATCACCTTTGACCGGGATGATCACCCTGATTACGTTCCAAACCCCGGGCAGTACCCACTGGTCGTCGACCCGATCATCGGCAACACCCGGCTCACCAAAGTGCTCATGGACGGAGGCAGCGGCCTCAACATCCTCTACGTCAACACTCTGGAGCTCCTGGAGCTCGACCGATCACGGCTCCGAGGCGGTTCCGCGCCCTTCCACGGCGTCGTACCAGGAAAGCGCACGCGACCCCTCGGACGCATCGATTTACCCGTCTGTTTCGGCACTCCCTCCAACTACCGCAAGGAGGTCCTCACCTTCGAGGTGGTGGAATTCAAGGGGGCTTACCACGCCATCTTGGGGCGCCCGTGCTACGCCAAGTTCATGGCGATCCCCAACTACACCTACCTCAAGCTCAAGATGCCAGGCCCCAATGGCGTCATCACCATCGAGTCCACGTACGAACATGCATACGACTGCGATGTCGAGTGCGTCGAGTACGCCGAGGCCATCGTGGAGGCCGAGACCCTCATCGCCGATCTCGTCCAGCTTGGTGGCGAGGTTCCCGACGCCAAGCGGCGCGCCGGGGCCTTCGAGCCCGCGGAGGCTGTCAAGCACGTCCCCAGTCGACCCCGCCGTCCCCGACGGCCGAGGACTGAAGATCAGCGCCACCCTCGATAGCAAATAGGAGGCCGTGCTCGTCGACTTTCTCCGTGCGAACGTCGATATGTTCGCATGGAGTCCCTCGGACATGCCAGGCATACCAAGGGAGGTCGCCGAGCACGCCTTAGATATCCGGCCAGGCTCCAGGCCGGCAAAGCAGCGCCTGCGCCGGTTTGACAAGGAGAAGCGCAGGGCCATCGGCGAAGAAGTACAGAAGCTCGTGGCAGCCGGGTTCATCAAGGAAGTATCCCATCCAGAGTGGTTGGCTAACCCTGTACTAGTCAGGAAGAAAAGTGGCAAATGGAGGATGTGCGTGGACTACACTGGTCTAAATAAAGCATGCCCGAAAGTCCCATTCCCACTACCACGAATTGACCAAATCGTCGACTCCACTGCAGGATGCGAAACCCTCTCCTTCCTTGATGCGTATTCCGGTTACCACCAAATCAAGATGAAAGAGTCCGACCAGCTCGCGACTTCTTTCATCACTCCATTCGGCATGTACTGCTACGTAACCATGCCGTTTGGCCTCAGAAACACAGGGGCCACTTACCAACGGTGCATGATCCAAGTCTTTGGCGAACATATCGGACGAACCGTTGAGGCCTATGTGGATGACATCGTAGTCAAGTCCAGGAAGGCCGGCGATCTCGTCGACGACCTGGAGGTTGCCTTCACATGTCTCAGAAAGAAGGACATCAAGCTCAACCCCGAGAAGTGTGTCTTCGGGGTCCCCCGAGGCATGCTCTTAGGATTCATAGTCTCGGAACGTGGGATCGAGGCCAACCCGGAGAAGGTCTCGGCCGTGACCAACATGGGCCCGATCCGAGACCTCAAAGGCGTGCAGAGGGTCATGGGATGCCTTGCGGCCCTGAGCCACTTCATCTCCCGCCTCGGCGAAAAAGGCCTGCCCCTGTACCGCCTTTTGAGAAAGGCCGAGCGCTTTTCTTGGACCGCCGAGGCCGAGGAAGCCCTCACCAGGCTCAAAGCACTGCTCACCAACCCCCCCGTCCTGGTTCCGCCCACCGAGGGCGAACGCCTCTTACTCTACGTCGCCGCGACGACCCAAGTGGTCAGCGCGGCCGTAGTCGTCGAGAGGCAGGAGAAGGGACACGCTCTGCCCATCCAGCGACCTGTCTACTTCATCAGCGAAGTGCTCTCCGAGACTAAGACACGTTACCCGCACATCCAGAAGTTAGTTTACGCCATAGTCTTGGCTCGACGCAAGCTGCGTCACTACTTCGAGTCCCACCCGGTGACTGTGGTATCGTCTTTTCCTCTGGGAGAGATAATCCAAAACCGGGAGGCCTCGGGTAGAATAGCCAAATGGGCTGTCGAACTCATGGGGGAGACCTTGTCTTTCGCGCCTCGGAAAGCGATCAAATCACAGGTCCTGGCCGACTTTGTAGCCGAGTGGACCGACACACAGCTGCCACCCGTTCAAATCCAATCAGAATGCTGGACCATGTACTTCGACGGGTCTCTGATGAAGACTGGGGCCGGCGCGGGCCTGCTCCTGGTCTCGCCCCTCGGAATACACATGCGCTACATGATCCGGCTTCACTTCGCCGCCTCCAACAATGTCGCCGAATACGAGGCCCTCGTCAACGGCCTGCAAATCGCCATCGAACTTGGAGTACGACGTCTCGACGTACGGGGTGATTCGCAGCTCGTCGTCGATCAGGTGATGAAAGAGTCAAGCTGCCACGACCCCAAAATGAAGGCGTACTACGCGATGGTACGTCGTCTGGAGAACAAGTTCGACGGTCTCGAACTCAACCACGTTGCACGAAAGTTCAACGAGGCCGCGGACGAACTGGCAAAGATGGCGTCGGCACGGACCCCGGCCCCTCCGAACGTCTTCGCCAGAGACCTCCACAAGCCGTCCGTCGACTACGCCTCGGCGACGGAAGAGGATCCATCGACCGAGCCCACCGCAGGGCTCGAGGCCCCCTCTGCCGTCGAGACCCCGCCAGCCGAGCCCGAGGCGATGGCGATTGACGAAGAGCCTCCCAAGACCGACCAAGGAACGGACTGGCGAGTCCCTCTCCTTGATCGCCTCGTCCGAGGAGAGCTTCCTACTGACAAAACCGAAGCCCGACGGCTTGCGCGACGCGCCAAGACTTACGTCCTCTGCGACGGCGAGTTATATAGGCGCAGCCCATCTGGTATTCTCCAACGATGCATCACCACCGAGACTGGCCAATCCTTACTTCAGGACTTACACGCGGGAGTCTGCGGGCACCACGCGGCGCCTCGGACGCTCGTAGGTAATGCCTTCCGCCAAGGTTTCTATTGGCCAACGGCGGTGGCCGACGCCACAAAGCTAGTACGCACCTGCGAGGGATGCCAGTACTATGCTCGACAGACGCACCTCCCGGCCCAAGCCCTCCAAACCATCCCCATCACATGGCCATTCGCTGTGTGGGGACTGGACATGGTTGGGCCTCTGCAGAAGGCACCCGGGGGCTATACCCATCTGCTGGTAGCTATCGACAAATTCTCTAAATGGATCGAGGCTCGTCCGATCGCTCAGATCAAATCTGAGCAAGCGGTGCTGTTCTTTACGGATATCATCCACAGGTTCGGGGTTCCTAACACCATCATCACTGACAATGGGACACAATTCACCGGGCGCAAATTCCTAACGTTTTGCGACGACCACCACATCCGGGTGGCCTGGGCGGCCGTAGGGCACCCAAGGACGAATGGCCAAGTAGAGCGTGCCAACGGCATGATCCTACAAGGCCTTAAGCCAAGAATATTCAACCGGTTGAAGAAGTTTGGCAAGAAATGGCTTGCCGAACTCCCGTCAGTCATCTGGAGCCTAAGAAATACCCCGAGCCGAGCCACGGGATTCACACCGTTCTTCCTGGTCTATGGAGCCGAGGCCATCCTCCCCACTGACTTAGAATACGGCTCCCCGAGGCTACAGGCGTACAACGAGCAAAGCAACCGCACTGCCCGCGAAGACGCCCTCGACCAACTGGAGGAAGCCCGCGACGTCGCGCTACTACACTCAGCCAGGTATCAGCAAGCCCTACGACGCTACCAAGCCCGGCGCGTCCAAAGCCGGGACCTGAAGGTGGGCGACCTAGTGCTGAGACTGAGGCAGAGCAACAAGGGCCGCCACAAGCTGACCCCACCCTGGGAGGGGCCGTATATCGTCGCTCAAGTGCTGAAGCCCGGGACCTACAAGTTAGCCAACGAGAAGGGCGAAATCTTCACCAACGCTTGGAACATAGAACAGCTACGTCGTTTCTACCCTTAAATTTCCAAACGTTGTTTACATTGTTTCTCGAAATAAATAAAGAAGCGTTCTTTAATTGTTATAATCTTTCGAGGAACCCCCTTATAGACAAATCGGCTGTATAGAACCCAAGGACCGAAAGATCGTCTCAAGGGCGAAAAGGCCGGCCGAGTCGTGAGAACGGCCTATGCCTCTGGGCTACGGCAGCTCCCTCACCACCGTTTCGCCCAAAGGACAGCTTAGGTTCCGAGGAAGTTCTTTGCAGAGAGGTTATCTATCGATAGGGGCTCGACGTCACTATAACGCAATAAGGGAGACTCGGCTCTGCCTCTGCAAAGTCGAGCCTCCCTCGGGGGCTAAAAAGGGGGAACCCCCCTAAGTCCCGGACACCATTTCTCAACCGTTTTTCCGAAAATTTCCACACCAAACTCTCTCGCGCTCCGACGGGACCTTCGCAAGAAACCCAAAGACCAAAAGCCTGTCTAGAGGCCAAAGGGCCGGCTGAGTCGTGAGAACGGCCTACGCCTCTGGGCTACGGCAGCTCCCTCACCGCCCTTCGCCGAAGGACGGCTTAGGTTCCGAGGGATTTCTTCGCGATCGGGACAGAGGGCACGAACTTAGAAATAGAATGGAAAACGGTTAAGAAGCACACATACGCAAATACTTTAAGGGCCTCGACGGCCACAAAAAAAATGTCACGATTCGGCAACTAACTCGATCCGGTTACATGGCCCCTTTTGGCCCAGGTCAAAGCTCAAGGATCGGCGGCCGGCGCGGGAGGAACCACCTCTTCTTCGAACAGCTTGGCCAACGCGGTGCCAGGTGCCTCGGCCGCCTCCAACAGCCTCATGACCTCTGCATCAGCCTCCTCGTCATCTTCTGGCAACACGTAGCCGTCGCTGACAGCCTCGAGGTTGATGGCGTAGTGCGAGGAGACGACGGCCAGGGCGCGCTTGACACCCATGTGCAACGCCCCTCGGAGTCTCTCGCGGACGTGGCCGCTCAACGCGATGAGGCGGCTCCCAAGGGAGCTAGCTGATTGGACCTCCTCGACGTCCAGAGCCTCGCAGGCAGACCGGACAGCGCTGCGCAGCGCCTCGTGCTCCCGGACCTCGACATCCAGCGCTGCTTGCGCCGCGACGGAGGCCTCAGCCGCCTGGGAGGCCTCTTTCTCCAGATCTACGTCGCAACAAGGGGTCAGGAGTCAAGCGCGAACCAGGACAAAAAGAGCAAATGGAACGAGGAACATGGTTCAGCGGAACTTACCCTCGGCCTTGCCCTTCCAGGCTGAGACCTCGACCCGAGAGGCCTCGGCCGCCTTGGTAGCCTCTGCCAGGGCGACTTTTGTCGCCTGATGCTCGCTCTGCTCCGCACCCAGCTGCCCGGCTGTAGCCTTCGCAGAGGTCGTCGCTTCTTGGGCCCTGAAGCCTGAAGGAGTCTCGCTCCTCCTCCAGTTCCTTGATCTTGGCCACCAGAGGGGCGGACTGCTCCTTAGCCATGGCCAACTCCGCCTGAATGTCGGCACAACGAAGGCGGAGGTCCTCCACTTCCGCACTCCGCGCCGACAATAGTCCCTGGGCATCGGCAAGCAAGCCCTTCTGGCGCCGGAGCTGGTCCCAGATATCCCTCTCATTTCGCAGGAACACCGATTTCCCAAGGGATCGGGTCTCGAGCTCCTAAGGAGGCAAAACAAAAAACACACGTCAAAACACTGCGAGCGGGCTCGGAGAGAAAACAACGCGGCACGAGAGGGGAAAGTACTCACCCGAGTGACACCAGGCAAGTCCCTTTCCATGACAGTCATCGCTGTCTGCAACGACCGCACGGCCAATCGGCGATACTCCTCGAGGGTATCCCAACGCCCCCCCTCGGCGACGTCCTCAAGGGCGAACACAGGCTCCCCCTCGGGATCAGCCTGGTCCCGCCAGAAAACACGCGGGAAGTTCCACCCACGGGGCTCGGGCCGTAGCGGGACAAGGGCCGAACTCCCCTCGGCAGGACCTGGGACTTGTTGCTCCGCGGTACTGGCCGCCTCGACGTCCGCCGCCTCCTTCCCTCGGGAGGAATCATCAGACGAGATTGTCTGAACCAGGGGCGGCGCCAAAATTTGCCCCGTCTCCACCTCCATCGCCTCGGTCTCGACGGACCCGAGGGCTCTGGCCTCCGCCATCTCTACCTTGATGGCCTCGGCGCCCACCGCCCTGACATCGGAGGTCGTGGGGGCTCCGGCCTCGCCCTCAGTGGCCTCGGCAATAGCAGACGCCCCAGCCTCCTTCGCGGCCGCCTCGGCCCCCTGTTCCTGGGCAGCCTCCTCCTCCACTCGCTCCGCGGCCGCCTCGGCCCCCTGTTCCTGGGCAGCCGCCTCCTCCGAAACGGCCTCACCCGACGCCGCGCCACGTCGCACGCCTGCCTGCGCCTCCGCTGCCTGATGGGCGGAAGAGCTAACGTTCACCTTGAGCGCCTTACGGGGCGCCAAGGGAGGGTCTCCCACCAGAAGCGTCTGGCTGCAAGAAAAGACACTCCCAAGGTCAGCATGCAACCAAGGGGCAAACAAGAAGCGGACTCCGCCAGGAAAGACGCTTACCGCGAACGGGGATGCAACCGCTTCGACACCATCCGCCTCCTCTGCAACGGCGGCGGTGGTGGCGGCAACGCGGCCTCGGTGTCCACCAGCGCAGCTGGTCCCCGTCGGACCCCGGCACCTCCTCGACCCTTCGCGGAGATAATGGGGTCACCCCCACCGTCACCCCGCTCAACCTCCACCGTCGAACCCATCGGGCCGACGGCACGCTCCTCCGACACCCGCGCCTCGGGTGTGCCGGCCTCGGCGCCGGGACGGGCCACCACTGGCCCCGGGACACCTCCTCCTTCTCCTAGGGGCGTCAGGCTCCTTGCCGGCGCCCCGGGAACCATCTCCCTGATGTCGGGGAGGTGTTCCAGGCAGGCCGTCCCCACCTCGCACCCACCGCCGTCGCTCGAAGAATCCGACACCGACGGCGAGGGAGACGGCTCCAAAGGGAGACCGTCGAGCCTCTGGCGCCGGCGACGGGCGTCCAGCTTTTCGCGCGCGAGGATCTTCTTCGTACGCTTCGCCTCCTGGGCATCTTTCTTCTTCTTCTCCTCCTCGGCTCGCGCCCTGTTCACGGATCGCCGCCGGGCGTCCTCAGGAACGGGCGGCGGGGAGCCTCGCACGTCTCTTATCCCCTGTGAGAGCGACGAAGTAAGACAACAGACCAAAAAGGCGAAAAACAAGAAGGACGCGAAAGCCTCGACAACATCCAACTTACCAGCGAGACATACCCCCGCGACGGGCGCATCGGGAACGGCATCAAGTCATCGAGCCTCGGCTTCCCGTCTACCGCCTCCCTCACCCGACGCAGGGTCTCGTCATCGGTAAGGGCGAAGGCGGACATCTTGATACCGGCGACCGGGTCGCTCGGCGTCATCTCGAACAGCCGCCGTCGCCGGGCCATTAGCGGCAACACCCTCCGGCGGTGAAAGGCCGCCACGACCACGGCCGCCGAAAGGCCGCAGTCACGCAGCTTCCCCAAGGCCCTCAGGAGCGGTTCCAGCCTAGGCTGGTCGACCTTGATGACGCCGTACCCCCATTTCTCCGGTTGACTCTCTACAACCCGCCCGGTATAAGGGGGAAGTCCTCCGCCGTCGTTGCGGAGGTAGAACCAGCCGTCATACCAACGACGGTTGGACGTCGACAGCTGGGCCGGGATGTAGAGGGACTGCCGGTCTTGGCGCACGTGGAGGGTGCAGCCGCCGGCCCTCTGCGCCTTCCGAGCCCCCCTCGTTCCCCCCGGCTTGGAGGTGAACGTCGCTCGGAACAAATGGAGCCACAACTCCCAGTGGGGAGCGATCCCTAGATACCCCTCGCAGACGGCGACGAAGATGGCCGCCTGCGCGATGGAGTTGGGGCTGAAATTGTGCAGCTCCACGCCATAGTAGTGCGGGAGTGCCCGCATGAAGCTATCCGCCGGCGACCCGAAGCCTCGCTCGTGGAAGACGACGAAGCTCACCACGTAACCGTCGCGCGGCCTCGGCTCCGACTCGTCCCCCGGAGCAATCCACTCCGGCTCGTCGGGGGTCGGTGATCGGGCGAAGAAGACCGGCCTCCACGAGCGACTGCAGCTTCTCCTCGGTGACGTCGGACCGCTCCCAGGGATCCGCCGGGAGGATGACGGGACCACCAGCCATTGCGCGGCGGAGGACGCTGCTACAGCGGTAATCTCTCTCCCTCTCTCTTTCGATCTCTCGCCCTCACACTTCTCTTCCCCGGCGCTCTATGCTCTCAGCGATGGCACGGAGGCAGCAAAGGCGAACGCGGAAAAGGTAAGGAGGGAGAGGGCGAGGCTGTTTGCGTATTTATGCAGGGACGAATCGAAACCACCGGGCGACGAAATCGGGGAAGTTTCCCCCAGGAAATCCGGCGCGGTTATCCAGATCCGGTCTTACCGCCCACTCCCTCCTCATTAATTGCGCGTGCAGTTACGTCCCGTCGACTGACGCCACGTCACGCCCAACCGCAGCAGCAGCAGGCGCCGTCCCACCTCCCCGAAAAAGCTGCCTCAAAAGGCGCGCCTGCCGTTGCTAACCGCAGGGAGAGAGGTAACCCCCACCCGATTCCTTTCAGGCAAAGGGACCAGGCACCGAGCCCGTTACGGTCCAGGGGTTCGAAGGCTGGGCCCTCAGGGGTTTCGACAGCCGCCCCAGGACAACAGAGTCAGGGGCGACTACGGGCGAGCCTATGCGAGGCCGAGGCCCAAGCAAGCGAAACGCTTGGGATGCCCTGTGTCGTGTCCGAGACCCGGCAGGGGAAGTCTCCGAATGGGATCCCACCGTAGGGAGGCACCGAGCCACCGAGGCCCAGCGAACGGCCTCGGCACCCACTAGAGAAACCCTCCGGTACTCTTGGAGCGCGTCTCCGGACCGCTAGCCGACCCCCAGCGAACGGGGTATGGGCCTCCACTCGGACTTACCCGATAACAGCTCACCGGAAATGCCGTCGCTCGCGCCCACCGAGGGGTAGCGTGGCATCTTCCACCCCTCCTTCCGAGCGAAAAGGAAGCGCGAGGGTCTAACAAAAAGTCAGGAGAATCCCTGACTGCCCTCTCGCTCCGCACAGAGGCTAGGGACGCTTCCTGCGACACATTGCCGAATCCCAGCGACTTGGGCTCGCACACGAGGGGA